>NC_140593.1:838426343-843268843 GCF_964204655.1 Triturus cristatus | reverse complement strand
CCGAGAGACTCAGGGAACCCTAGGCCAGGACGTACCCGACCTCCTGGAGCCCTGGCTGGGATCGGGGAGGCGAATGTGCCCACATCGGGACTTCCAGGGCGGCCCGGCCATCTGGTCGCCCCATTGGAAAGCACTGCGTGCGACTAGATGGCCGAGGGGATTGGTGCGACCAGATGGCCAGGACCGAAAGGACTCCCATCTGCCCGCCCCGAGCCGAGCCATAGCGGTAGGGCTCCCGCCTGGGGGCTCTGCACCAGGGACCCTTGTCCTGGGCAGATGGACAATTGGCAGGCCGCAGGATGGGGGCTCCCAAACCCCAGGTCCTGACCGAAACCCAGGCCCCGGGGCCTGTCCCTGCTTCTCAACCCAGCCAGGCCGGGGAGATCTGGGAGCCTGCCCAGGCACGAGGAACCCCTGTCCCAGGCACACGGACCCTCAGGACTTGCGCTCGTTTCCAACACATTTTTTCCAAAATTCTGCGAAGTGGCGCTATGCCAATTCCGCCCAGCCCTAGTGTCATACAGTATAACAAAAGCAAGCACAGCCCAGGACAGCCCTCTGATATTGCCTATTCAAATACTGTTTGAGAAGACAAACTGCCAGTACATGTATGTTTCTAAAGGATCCAGCTGCAGTTATCTATTCAATATCAGAAAACATTGAGGGCCTGCCAAATCGAATCATGCCTCAAAAGTTGGTCTCAACAACAACATGTTCTGGCCAAGAGCCCAATCTAAACTCAAAAGAGGCTGTATGAACAGCAGCCACAGTAAGGAGCAACATGCCATAAGGAAACATGGTTGCGACACAGGCTCAAGTCCATGTCCTGAACTGACAACATTTAAAGCCAAGGTCAGAACAACAACAGGACACAATTCAGCCTTCTATGCAAGAGAACAACAACTGCAACAGCACTAGTAACCCAATTGAAGAGATTGATAATTCCTGACTACACTCAACAACGAATAACATCGATTTTATACAAGCAATGGAGGTCAGGACACAAAATCTGGCTGGTAACCTTGAAGAATGCATGCATTCATTAGTAGACATCTCGAGTCACCTGGATCTAACAACCAATGCCGACCCAAGCATTGATGTCAGGTTGTCAAGACAAGTAATAGTAACTTCAATGGTATAGGAGGTACAGACAAAAACATCTTCCATGCCTCAGAATTAAAGGCAAGTGCTGGAGCAGAGTTTTCTGTTGAAAATTTATCGAGTTTTAAGCTCCAGTTTCGTATATATGTTATGATCTAAAATTACTAATTTGTAATGATTAATTAATGGTTTGTTTGTCTAAATTAATGAGAGAAACTACACGTGGGATGCATATATGTTGCTTAATAATAATGTGTGGGTTTATTAAATGAGTGTTGTAAGTGCTATTTGTTTTGTGTTTGTGCGTTTAAAATAACGTGTACTAATGCTTTATTGCGTTGCAGAAGGCTAGATAATTACATACACATAGGGGTATTAGTGGGAATTAACACTGTTTAATCATTATGATGTGGTAACGTTGTTTTGTGTTTCTTTTAATTAAGATGGTCCGTTTTGGCCTAAAACAAGATGGCTGCCATTTACAGCCTGCACTCGAGTGATTGAATTTTGATGAGAGGCTTTGCTGAACATGGTCAAGAGTCACCTGACCGCAGCTTCTGCCTGGGTAGAAAGTTTTCCGTGAGGACAGCAGCTCCGGGAACGATTCCAACAGACCTTGGAGAAGGATAAAGCCACAATGAACAATGACCAGTCTGCGGTGGCTCTGCTATGATACCAAGGAAGAGCATTTACGAAAGTAACATTTGCAAACTCGAGTTTCCTTCTTCCGTATTTTTTATTTTTGTGATTTTTTCCGAGCGGAGGTTTTTCTAAATGTAACCAAGAGACTTCCTTTCCTGCTCGCTCTGCTCAGCGGCTCAACGGATATCTGAAGTTTATTTGTAACTTTTATTTGTTATTTTCTCTATAAAAATGTTAGACTAGAGAGGGTCCATGTTCATTGCGCTCTCTACATTCATCGCGTTCCTTGCGGTCATTGCGTTTTGGACTTCATGCTGAGGACGGCAGCTCGAGAGACTTTACCGAGAGACCAGTCCTGACCCATTTAGCTAGAATAGGTAACTATGAGAATAATGATTTTGCAAATGATTGACTTCCATTTAGAACTAATTTAGATAAATGAGCATTTATTTGAAATCTTGTGTCGGGTGGTTATTCCTTTGTCATTTATTGAGTTTCAGATGTATTTCCTATGTTTAAAATCATGACTCAGGACAATTTCTTTAAGGTCGCATTGGCCTCGCTTTAGATGCAGATTGGTTTAGGTTTCTCTCCTATATTCAGTGTGGATAGAGTAATAGTGTGTATTAGTGTGATGGGCCCTAGTGTATGAAGAGTGTATGTGCGTGTGACTGTAGATTTACTCTGTCTGTGGAAGTAGGGAGAATTTATATGCGCCGATCTGCAGCAGTTTCCTGGTAGCAGAGGATGGTAGTAGAGACCCATTGGAACTAGATGGAGAACAAATGGCAGCATTTGAAGAGTTAAAGAGCAGAATGTGTGAAGCCCCTGCTTTGGGAATGCCAGACTATGAGAAAGCGTTTGAGTGTACTGCAGTGAGAGAAATGGATGTGCACTTTCAGTGTTAATTCAGAAGCATGGACAACTGAGAAGGCCGATTGCGTACTTCTCATCGACACTTGACCCTGTAGCTGTGGGTTTGCCAGGTTGCCTGAAAGCAGTAGCTGCTACATGCAGAAGCTTGGAACAGAGTGAGGGTATAATAATGGGATATCCTGTACGGGTATTCGTACCTCATGATGTGGCAATTCTTTTGACAAGAAGCAGGACTCAGTACATGTCACATAGTCGGTTGACTAAATATGAGAAAATCATTCTGGGAGCATCAAATGTGACTCTTGAGAGATGTGTGAATGTGAATCCAGCAACGTTGTTACCAGATGCTGAAAAGAAAATGTGAATGTGGGAGATGATGTTGATCATGATTGTTTGGATGTGCTTGACTACTGCACGAAACCAAGACCAGACATAAGAGATTTGCCGTTGCCAGAGAGTGATCATGTGCTGTTTGTGGATGGATCATGTTTGAGAACTGATGATGGTGTGCTAAGTGCAGCATATGCGGTGTGCAAGGTTTCAGAAGTTATGGAAGCTTCGCCTTTGAAAGGAGTAAGATCTGCTCAAGTGGCTGAATTGGTGGCATTGACAAAAGCTTGCAAGATTGGGAAGAATCTGAGAGTGACTGTGATGACTGATAGTCAGTACGGATTTGGAGTCGTTCATGATTTCGGCCAGCTTTGGCTTCAGAGAGGTTTCTTGACGTCGAGTGGGACTCCAATAAAGAATGCTGAAGTGATTGGAAAATTGCTTGAGGCGATACAGCTGCCTAAAGAGTTAGCAGTTGTGAAGTGTGCTGCTCATGGACAAGGAGATGATTTTGTTACTCTTGGTAATAGATTTGCCAATGACATAGCACAGTATTGTGCCAAAAACAATCATTCGATTAATAGGGCACGAGAGAGGGAATTGTCTTTTTGTTCTGTGATGTTTACTAATGTCCTGGAAACGTGGGATGAAGTGAAACAGTTGCAGGATGAGGCAGGAGATGAGGAAATGAGAGATTGGATTAAGGCAGGATGTGCCCCAAGAGAAACAGATCATGTTTGGATCTACAGAGATGGTAGACCAGTCATGCCCAACTCTATGCTGTCGACAATGGCAAGAATGTATCATGGCCAAGGACATCTGGGGAGGGACGCAATGATTAGGTCATTCAAGCAAACATGGTACAATGCAAAATTCAGGCTGATTGCAGAGAGCATCTGTCAAAGATGTTTGATTTGTCAGCAGTTCAATACTGGGAAAAAGACAGTGGTGAGTCTAGGAACAATAGGCAGAGAAGGAGGTCCTTTTACCAGAATGCAAATAGATTTCATTGAAATGCCCCAAGTGAACAAATTGAGGTATGTTCTAGTGGTAGTCTGTTTGTTTTCAAGATGGGTGGAGGCCTATCCGACTAGGAGAAATGACGGTGTGGGAGCCGGCCTCGTGGCGTGGTCCTGTTCCCCCTCGCCAAGCCGCACGAGGTCCCATGCACCTCGGGGCTCCTCCATTTTGGATTATACGTCACGCCACGTGATCACCTGCGTGACCCCGCTTCACCCGGCCTCTGTCCCAGCGAGGCCCGACATCAAGGCGCCAACCCCTGGCCAGGGGGATACCACGTGAACCCTTCCCACTCCCGGCGGAGGGCAGTATCGATGGGACCCCCAACCGTCCTTCCACACCTAGGTGCGATCGCCCCACAGCTCTCTGGGGCCTGGCGCCTCTCCTGCTGGGCGTCTGGCCGCTCCCTACCCGGCCTCTCCGCCCCCTCCGGGCGCAAGGGTCCGGACATCAAAGGGCTCCAGTCCTATATCTGGGGCGACCTGACAGCAGGACGGCAGTTGTATCCTGGAGTCAAGAGCCCTGCTGATCGGATCGCGGCTGACCCTACGGAAGAAGACTCATCCTGAACCCACTTCTGAGCCCTGCTGACGACGTCGCGGCTCCACCGTGCTTAAAGACCTTCACGAACCTTTGGGGCCCTGCTGACGCCGTCGCGGCCTGACCTTGTTGAAATTTGCCATCAGAGCCCAGCTGACCTCGTCGCGGCTCGACCGAAGCGGACCTACCACCGGAGCCCTGCTGACTGTGTCGCGGCTCGACCAAGCGGAACTACCACCTGAGCCCTGCAGACGCCGTCGCGGCTCTCCACGTCCGAGCCGCTCCGAGACCAGCACTCAAGGTCTGGCGCAGAGCCTTCCCGTACCTGGCTGGTACTAAGACTGTCCCGCTACCTTATCCCTCTAAAGACATTGAGACTCTTACTGGATCCCTCGATCCCACTGTAAATATTGCACGTACTACTATTGATAAAGAACCAAGTTAAGCAACTGATACGGAGTCCTGTGTGGTGGTATTACTGGGCCTAGTGCGAACATAGGAGAAGGACCTCCCCTAGGGGGCTTCTCAGTGGCGCTCGGCTATAACTTTGCGGTAGGAAGGTGCCCCGGAGTAGTCTCCCCGACTCCCCGGTGGTCCTCCCTCCAACAGACGGGATAACAGTTGCAAAGTTACTGTTAAGAGAGTTGATTCCTAGGTACGGGTTCCCAGTGACCATTGAGTCTGACAGAGGTGGACACTTCTACAATGAGCTCATGGGTTTAATTTGTGAAGCATTGAGCATACAGCAGAAGCTACATTGTGCATACAGACCAGAGGCTTCTGGAGTCGTTGAACAGATGAATGGCACAATTAAAAATCGAATTGGTAAGATGTGTTTAGCCACTGGAATGAAATGGCCTGATGTCTTGCCTCTAGTGCTGATGACTATTAGGTCTACTCCAGATAGAACCACAGGTTTGAGTCCGCACGAAATCTTAATGGGACGTGCGATGAGACATGCATTTGTGCCTGTCAACAAGTTGATGACAATAACTGATGACATGATTTTGGATTACTGTAAAGGCCTGGCTGACGCAGTTCATTCTGTGTTTCACCAGGTTGGAGAAGACGCTACCACACTTGAGAAGAAGCAAGCCCATGATCTGAGTCCAGGGGACTGGGTGAGGATTAAGGTGCACAGGAGAAGAAATTGCTTGGTTCCAAGGTGGGGAAGGCCAAGACAAGTTATTCTGACTACAACAACTGCAGTAAAGTGTGCTGGTGTGAAAAACTGGGTGCATGCGAGTCATACTCTAAGAGTTCCAAATCCAAAAGATGGGACTGGTAAGGAGTATTTTGAAGAGTCAGATTCCAGTGATGATGCAGAAACTGAACCAGTGAGAAGGGGGAAAAATCCTGAAAGGGGTGAAAGTAAAAGAGAGTTGAGTGATTCTTTCCCTTTTCCGAGAGAGGCTTCAAGAGAAACATTGAGAGTCTCAGAGGAGAGATCGGATTCTGTAAGAGTGCCTGAAGTTCCAACAAGCAGTGGAGAAGAAAGAAGAGAAAAGAGAAATTCCACAGAGACTACTCCTGAATCAGATGAGGAGGTTGAGAATCCACTTGAGATTACACCTGAAGAAGCAGGGTCAGAAGAAGATACAGAGGGACAGATTGCGGAAGACCCCCGAGGAGGTGTAGGGAACATTCCTGATAAGCTAGGTGAAGGGACAAGTAGACAGCAAGAAGATTGCGTGTCGGAGACCCGAGGAGGGACAGAATTAGGGAAATCTCAATCGGTGGTGGAAAAGACTGTGGAGCGAAAGAAAATTGTTGAAGAACAAGAGGCAAATGAAACAGAATCGGATGAGAGTGAAAATGAGAAATCAGAGGGTCGAGTTCTGAGAAAGAGAACTTGGATCGGAGAAAGAAATAATAAAGAGGTGAGACCAAAGAGGGTTGTAAGAGGAGATCTTTGGCCCAACAGGATAAAGAGACTGAGGTACAGACTGACACAAGCAAATTCATCGAAAGCTGAACAGGTGAACGAGGTGTCGAGTCAGAATCAAACAAAGGGTGAAAAACAAAAGGTTACAAAAGAACAAGAGGAGATCAAGAGAATCAGAAAACCTAACCAGAAGTATAGGTCACCGGAATGGACGTACGTGGCACTGTCTGAAGGTGAAGAGGCAGAGAGTCAAAGAAATCCAGAGGCGACCGTACGAGAAATGGTTGAGGAGGAAACTGTTGGAATCCTGAAAGTTATCCTGACTGACATTGGAGAAGAGTCGGATGCACAGGATGTTGTTGATGATCTGATACAATTTGATGTTGCTGAAGAAGAAGTGAAAAGTGATGAAAATCCAAACTGAGTGAATTGAAAGAGTCACTTGGAAAAAAAGTAAAAAGTTAAAAAATGTCAAATTAGCTGTTAGGATTAATCTAGAGTTCCAAAACTCAGTAGTGGAGTAGAAGAGGCTAAGTCAAAAGACACTGTCAAAGTAGTAAAATGGCTAACACAGAGAATAATCATAGTAGATGTGCCTTCTTGAAAAGATGGTGTAAAATGTGCTGCTGCTGTACTGGATTATTAATGCTATTATGGGGTGTATTAGCTTTATTAGTTACCTTTAGAGTTACAATAGACACTTTTGGAATACATACTGAGAATGTGACCAATGTAGAGAAGAGTTCACAAAAAGTAGTTCCAACTAGAATTAGTAACATTTACGTACATAAAGATAGGTCAATTAATTATTTTTCTAGCAATGTTTTTTCAAAGTTGTTGTACGAATACGTAAAGACAATGGAAGTTAGGGATTGCTACGTCTGTATGCAATTACCTGCATCCGTTTCAGAGGGTGTTACTTATCACCATTTACCAGCTACGTATGGAATTTCATGTAGCGTGCTAAGTAGTGTTTTTTATTTGTTAGGGAAAATAGATTATGAAATGTCTAACAAAGATAATATTTTTGGGCAATTGCCTATGAACAAAAGGCTGAATCCAGCTAAAGAAGCTAACATTTTTGGTGAGATTTTTATTGAGAAAGAAGAATTCACCTTAGATTACATTTTTAGAAACAATTTAACCTGCAGTCTGAAAGAAGAGGAGAAGGCTTTCCTAAACATGGTAGAGGAAAGAAGAATGAGTATGCATGAGAAGGCAGGGAAATATAAAGTGAGTGAGACAATATGGGACATTGAGATGGGAAAGGAGTTGAAGAATGGAGCTAGTCCAACTTTGGCTTTAGATGCACCACAGAAGGGTAAACTATGCATTACCAGAAAGAGATCCCAATATGATACATATTTTGTTGGGACTAGTGATTGTCATGATACATACTTCATTGCAACAGGATGGGGTTTTAAAGGTGGAGAAGATCCAGTTTTCCCAGGAGTGTATTATGTTTGTGGGAACAAGGCTTATTACAAGTTGCCTGACCATTGGTATGGCACGTGTTATGTGGGCCTGGTTTTTCCCAAATTTTTTCATATAGATAGGATAGAAGATGTAGAACATATTAATCTACTAACACGTTTTAAGAGAGAAACTTGGTCGGAAATCGTAGGTGACATTTTTGGTGCTTTGATTCCAGCAGTGGGAATTTCTTTGAATGCATATGGGATTAGGAAACTGTCAACAGTGGTGGATCGCTTGTCGACAAGTACCGCTGGAGGGTTTCTTTTGGTAAATACGGAGATGATTGACGTACGTGCCATGTCTATGCAAAATCGACTTGCCCTTGATATTCTGTTAGCCAAGGAGGGTGGGGTCTGCGGAATGCTGAAAATTCAACATTGTTGCACTTACATTCCTGACGAAAGCAGAGACCTAAAGGTCTATATCAAAAATATTACTGATTTGCATGAAGAATTAGTACCGCTGGAAGCTGAAAGTATCTGGACTAAAATAGCTAATAAAATAGTTGCTGTTAAGAGTTTTATTGCTAAGATAGGTAGTACCATTATTGGTAAAATATTATTTCCATTGACATGTGTAATTGTTGCTTTATTGATACTAAGATTGGGGTGTTTGTGTTGTAAAAACAGGGGAGGGAAAAAGAGAATAATCAGAAGGGATACTGAAAAGAAACAAAAGAGGTCAAGGAGAGACCCACAAGAAATAGAATTAGAAGAATTGAGGGAGAGTGTTTACTTGGAGTCTGAAAGGGATGATGTGAGAGAGACTGGTGTTTAATGTTCATAAAAGACATTTTCAATTTCTCCTCAAAATTGGGACAAAATTTTTTTTTTTGGGTTGGTTTTTGTGGTGATAAGATATCACCAAAGGGGGGATTGCTGGAGCAGAGTTTTCTGTTGAAAATTTATCGAGTTTTAAGCTCCAGTTTCGTATATATGTTATGATCTAAAATTACTAATTTGTAATGATTAATTAATGGTTTGTTTGTCTAAATTAATCAACATTACTAATGAGAGAAACTACACGTGGGATGCATATATGTTGCTTAATAATAATGTGTGGGTTTATTAAATGAGTGTTGTAAGTGCTATTTGTTTTGTGTTTGTGCGTTTAAAATAACGTGTACTAATGCTTTATTGCGTTGCAGAAGGCTAGATAATTACATACACATAGGGGTATTAGTGGGAATTAACACTGTTTAATCATTATGATGTGGTAACGTTGTTTTGTGTTTCTTTTAATTAAGATGGTCCGTTTTGGCCTAAAACAAGATGGCTGCCATTTACAGCCTGCACTCGAGTGATTGAATTTTGATGAGAGGCTTTGCTGAACATGGTCAAGAGTCACCTGACCGCAGCTTCTGCCTGGGTAGAAAGTTTTCCGTGAGGACAGCAGCTCCGGGAACGATTCCAACAGACCTTGGAGAAGGATAAAGCCACAATGAACAATGACCAGTCTGCGGTGGCTCTGTTATGATACCAAGGAAGAGCATTTACGAAAGTAACATTTGCAAACTCGAGTTTCCTTCTTCCGTATTTTTTATTTTTGTGATTTTTTCCGAGCGGAGGTTTTTCTAAATGTAACCAAGAGACTTCCTTTCCTGCTCGCTCTGCTCAGCGGCTCAACGGATATCTGAAGTTTATTTGTAACTTTTATTTGTTATTTTCTCTATAAAAATGTTAGACTAGAGAGGGTCCATGTTCATTGCGCTCTCTACATTCATCGCGTTCCTTGTGGTCATTGCGTTTTGGACTTCATGCTGAGGACGGCAGCTCGAGAGACTTTACCGAGAGACCAGTCCTGACCCATTTAGCTAGAATAGGTAACTATGAGAATAATGATTTTGCAAATGATTGACTTCCATTTAGAACTAATTTAGATAAATGAGCATTTATTTGAAATCTTGTGTCGGGTGGTTATTCCTTTGTCATTTGTTGAGTTTCAGATGTATTTCCTATGTTTAAAATCATGACTCAGGACAATTTCTTTAAGGTTGCATTGGCCTCGCTTTAGATGCAGATTGGTTTAGGTTTCTCTCCTATATTCAGTGTGGATAGAGTAATAGTGTGTATTAGTGTGATGGGCCCTAGTGTATGAAGAGTGTATGTGCGTGTGACTGTAGATTTACTCTGTCTGTGGAAGTAGGGAGAATTTATATGCGCCGATCTGCAGCAGTTTCCTGGTAGCAGAGGATGGTAGTAGAGACCCATTGGAACTAGATGGAGAACAAATGGCAGCATTTGAAGAGTTAAAGAGCAGAATGTGTGAAGCCCCTGCTTTGGGAATGCCAGACTATGAGAAAGAGTTTGAGTGTACTGCAGTGAGAGAAATGGATGTGCACTTTCAGTGTTAATTCAGAAGCATGGACAACTGAGAAGGCCGATTGCGTACTTCTCATCGACACTTGACCCTGTAGCTGTGGGTTTGCCAGGTTGCCTGAAAGCAGTAGCTGCTACATGCAGAAGCTTGGAACAGAGTGAGGGTATAATAATGGGATATCCTGTACGGGTATTCGTACCTCATGATGTGGCAATTCTTTTGACAAGAAGCAGGACTCAGTACATGTCACATAGTCGGTTGACTAAATATGAGAAAATCATTCTGGGAGCATCAAATGTGACTCTTGAGAGATGTGTGAATGTGAATCCAGCAACGTTGTTACCAGATGCTGAAAATGTGAATGTGGGAGATGATGTTGATCATGATTGTTTGGATGTGCTTGACTACTGCACGAAACCAAGACCAGACATAAGAGATTTTCCGTTGCCAGAGAGTGATCATGTGCTGTTTGTGGATGGATCATGTTTGAGAACTGATGATGGTGTGCTAAGTGCAGCATATGCGGTGTGCAAGGTTTCAGAAGTTATGGAAGCTTCGCCTTTGAAAGGAGTGAGATCTGCTCAAGTGGCTGAATTGGTGGCATTGACAAAAGCTTGCAAGATTGGGAAGAATCTGAGAGTGACTGTGATGACTGATAGTCAGTACGGATTTGGAGTCGTTCATGATTTCGGCCAGCTTTGGCTTCAGAGAGGTTTCTTGACGTCGAGTGGGACTCCAATAAAGAATGCTGAAGTGATTGGAAAATTGCTTGAGGCGATACAGCTGCCTAAAGAGTTAGCAGTTGTGAAGTGTGCTGCTCATGGACAAGGAGATGATTTTGTTACTCTTGGTAATAGATTTGCCAATGACATAGCACAGTATTGTGCCAAAAACAATCATTTGATTAATAGGGCACGAGAGAGGGAATTGTCTTTTTGTTCTGTGATGTTTACTAATGTCCTGGAAACGTGGGATGAAGTGAAACAGTTGCAGGATGAGGCAGGAGATGAGGAAATGAGAGATTGGATTAAGGCAGGATGTGCCCCAAGAGAAACAGATCATGTTTGGATCTACAGAGATGGTAGACCAGTCATGCCCAACTCTATGCTGTCGACAATGGCAAGAATGTATCATGGCCAAGGACATCTGGGGAGGGACGCAATGATTAGGTCATTCAAGCAAACATGGTACAATGCAAAATTCAGGCTGATTGCAGAGAGCATCTGTCAAAGATGTTTGATTTGTCAGCAGTTCAATACTGGGAAAAAGACAGTGGTGAGTCTAGGAACAATAGGCAGAGAAGGAGGTCCTTTTACCAGAATGCAAATAGATTTCATTGAAATGCCCCAAGTGAACAAATTGAGGTATGTTCTAGTGGTAGTCTGTTTGTTTTCAAGATGGGTGGAGGCCTATCCGACTAGGAGAAATGACGGTGTGGGAGCCGGCCTCGTGGCGTGGTCCTGTTCCCCCTCGCCAAGCCGCACGAGGTCCCATGCACCTCGGGGCTCCTCCATTTTGGATTATACGTCACGCCACGTGATCACCTGCGTGACCCCGCTTCACCCGGCCTCTGTCCCAGCGAGGCCCGACATCAAGGCGCCAACCCCTGGCCAGGGGGATACCACGTGAACCCTTCCCACTCCTGGCGGAGGGCAGTATCGATGGGACCCCCAACGGTCCTTCCACACCTAGGTGCGATCGCCCCACAGCTCTCTGGGGCCTGGCGCCTCTCCTGCTGGGCGTCTGGCCGCTCCCTACCCGGCCTCTCCGCCCCCTCCGGGCGCAAGGGTCCGGACATCAAAGGGCTCCAGTCCTATATCTGGGGCGACCCGACAGCAGGACGGCAGTTGTATCCTGGAGTCAAGAGCCCTGCTGATCGGATCGCGGCTGACCCTACGGAAGAAGACTCATCCTGAACCCACTTCTGAGCCCTGCTGACGACGTCGCGGCTCCACCGTGCTTAAAGACCTTCAAGAACCTTTGGGGCCCTGCTGACACCGTCGCGGCCTGACCTTGTTGAACTTTGCCATCAGAGCCCAGCTGACCTCGTCGCGGCTCGACCGAAGCGGACCTACCACCGGAGCCCTGCTGACTGTGTCGCGGCTCGACCAAGCGGAACTACCACCTGAGCCCTGCAGACGCCGTCGCGGCTCTCCACGTCCGAGCCGCTCCGAGACCAGCACTCAAGGTCTGGCGCAGAGCCTTCCCGTACCTGGCTGGTACTAAGACTGTCCCGCTACCTTATCCCTCTAAAGACATTGAGACTCTTACTGGATCCCTCGATCCCACTGTAAATATTGCACGTACTACTATTGATAAAGAACCAAGTTAAGCAACTGATACGGAGTCCTGTGTGGTGGTATTACTGGGCCTAGTGCGAACATAGGAGAAGGACCTCCCCTAGGGGGCTTCTCAGCGGCGCTCGGCTATAACTTTGCGGTAGGAAGGTGCCCCGGAGTAGTCTCCCCGACTCCCCGGTGGTCCTCCCTCCAACAGACGGGATAACAGTTGCAAAGTTACTGTTAAGAGAGTTGATTCCTAGGTACGGGTTCCCAGTGACCATTGAGTCTGACAGAGGTGGACACTTCTACAATGAGCTCATGGGTTTAATTTGTGAAGCATTGAGCATACAGCAGAAGCTACATTGTGCATACAGACCAGAGGCTTCTGGAGTCGTTGAACAGATGAATGGCACAATTAAAAATCGAATTGGTAAGATGTGTTTAGCCACTGGAATGAAATGGCCTGATGTCTTGCCTCTAGTGCTGATGACTATTAGGTCTACTCCAGATAGAACCACAGGTTTGAGTCCGCACGAAATCTTAATGGGACGTGCGATGAGACATGCATTTGTGCCTGTCAACAAGTTGATGACAATAACTGATGACATGATTTTGGATTACTGTAAAGACCTGGCTGACGCAGTTCATTCTGTGTTTCACCAGGTTGGAGAAGACGCTACCACACTTGAGAAGAAGCAAGCCCATGATCTGAGTCCAGGGGACTGGGTGAGGATTAAGGTGCACAGGAGAAGAAATTGCTTGGTTCCAAGGTGGGGAAGGCCAAGACAAGTTATTCTGACTACAACAACTGCAGTAAAGTGTGCTGGTGTGAAAAACTGGGTGCATGCGAGTCATACTCTAAGAGTTCCAAATCCAAAAGATGGGACTGGTAAGGAGTATTTTGAAGAGTCAGATTCCAGTGATGATGCAGAAACTGAACCAGTGAGAAGGGGGAAAAATACTGAAAGGGGTGAAAGTAAAAGAGAGTTGAGTGATTCTTTCCCTTTTCCGAGAGAGGCTTCAAGAGAAACATTGAGAGTCTCAGAGGAGAGATCGGATTCTGTAAGAGTGCCTGAAGTTCCAACAAGCAGTGGAGAAGAAAGAAGAGAAAAGAGAAATTCCACAGAGACTACTCCTGAATCAGATGAGGAGGTTGAGAATCCACTTGAGATTACACCTGAAGAAGCAGGGTCAGAAGAAGATACAGAGGGACAGATTGCGGAAGACCCCCGAGGAGGTGTAGGGAACATTCCTGATAAGCTAGGTGAAGGGACAAGTAGACAGCAAGAAGATTGCGTGTCGGAGACCCGAGGAGGGACAGAATTAGGGAAATCTCAATCGGTGGTGGAAAAGACTGTGGAGCGAAAGAAAATTGTTGAAGAACAAGAGGCAAATGAAACAGAATCGGATGAGAGTGAAAATGAGAAATCAGAGGGTCGAGTTCTGAGAAAGAGAACTTGGATCGGAGAAAGAAATAATAAAGAGGTGAGACCAAAGAGGGTTGTAAGAGGAGATCTTTGGCCCAACAGGATAAAGAGACTGAGGTACAGACTGACACAAGCAAATTCATCGAAAGCTGAACAGGTGAACGAGGTGTCGAGTCAGAATCAAACAAAGGGTGAAAAACAAAAGGTTACAAAAGAACAAGAGGAGATCAAGAGAATCAGAAAACCTAACCAGAAGTATAGGTCACCGGAATGGACGTACGTGGCACTGTCTGAAGGTGAAGAGGCAGAGAGTCAAAGAAATCCAGAGGCGACCGTACGAGAAATGGTTGAGGAGGAAACTGTTGGAATCCTGAAAGTTATCCTGACTGACATTGGAGAAGAGTCGGATGCACAGGATGTTGTTGATGATCTGATACAATTTGATGTTGCTGAAGAAGAAGTGAAAAGTGATGAAAATCCAAACTGAGTGAATTGAAAGAGTCACTTAAAAAAAGTTAAAAAATGTAAAATTAGCTGTTAGGATTAATTTAGAGTTCTAAAACTCAGTAGTGGAGTAGAAGAGGCTAAGTCAAAAGACACTGTCAAAGTAGTAAAATGGCTAACACAGAGAATAATCATAGTAGATGTGCCTTCTTGAAAAGATGGTGTAAAATGTGCTGCTGCTGTACTAGATTATTAATGCTATTATGGGGTGTATTAGCTTTATTAGTTACCTTTAGAGTTACAATAGACACTTTTGGAATACATACTGAGAATGTGACCAATGTAGAGAAGAGTTCACAAAAAGTAGTTCCAACTAGAATTAGTAACATTTACGTACATAAAGATAGGTCAATTAATTATTTTTCTAGCAATGTTTTTTCAAAGTTGTTGTACGAATACGTAAAGACAATGGAAGTTAGGGATTGCTACGTCTGTATGCAATTACCTGCATCCGTTTCAGAGGGTGTTACTTATCACCATTTACCAGCTACGTATGGAATTTCATGTAGCGTGCTAAGTAGTGTTTTTTATTTGTTAGGGAAAATAGATTATGAAATGTCTAACAAAGATAATATTTTTGGGCAATTGCCTATGAACAAAAGGCTGAATCCAGCTAAAGAAGCTAACATTTTTGGTGAGATTTTTATTGAGAAAGAAGAATTCACCTTAGATTACATTTTTAGAAACAATTTAACCTGCAGTCTGAAAGAAGAGGAGAAGGCTTTCCTAAACATGGTAGAGGAAAGAAGAATGAGTATGCATGAGAAGGCAGGGAAATATAAAGTGAGTGAGACAATATGGGACATTGAGATGGGAAAGGAGTTGAAGAATGGAGCTAGTCCAACTTTGGCTTTAGATGCACCACAGAAGGGTAAACTATGCATTACCAGAAAGAGATCCCAATATGATACATATTTTGTTGGGACTAGTGATTGTCATGATACATACTTCATTGCAACAGGATGGGGTTTTAAAGGTGGAGAAGATCCAGTTTTCCCAGGAGTGTATTATGTTTGTGGGAACAAGGCTTATTACAAGTTGCCTGACCATTGGTATGGCACGTGTTATGTGGGCCTGGTTTTTCCCAAATTTTTTCATATAGATAGGATAGAAGATGTAGAACATATTAATCTACTAACACGTTTTAAGAGAGAAACTTGGTCGGAAATCGTAGGTGACATTTTTGGTGCTTTGATTCCAGCAGTGGGAATTTCTTTGAATGCATATGGGATTAGGAAACTGTCAACAGTGGTGGATCGCTTGTCGACAAGTACCGCTGGAGGGTTTCTTTTGGTAAATACGGAGATGATTGACGTACGTGCCATGTCTATGCAAAATCGACTTGCCCTTGATATTCTGTTAGCCAAGGAGGGTGGGGTCTGCGGAATGCTGAAAATTCAACATTGTTGCACTTACATTCCTGACGAAAGCAGAGACCTAAAGGTCTATATCAAAAATATTACTGATTTGCATGAAGAATTAGTACCGCTGGAAGCTGAAAGTATCTGGACTAAAATAGCTAATAAAATAGTTGCTGTTAAGAGTTTTATTGCTAAGATAGGTAGTACCATTATTGGTAAAATATTATTTCCATTGACATGTGTAATTGTTGCTTTATTGATACTAAGATTGGGGTGTTTGTGTTGTAAAAACAGGGGAGGGAAAAAGAGAATAATCAGAAGGGATACTGAAAAGAAACAAAAGAGGTCAAGGAGAGACCCACAAGAAATAGAATTAGAAGAATTGAGGGAGAGTGTTTACTTGGAGTCTGAAAGGGATGATGTGAGAGAGACTGGTGTTTAATGTTCATAAAAGACATTTTCAATTTCTCCTCAAAATTGGGACAAAATTTTTTTTTTTGGGTTGGTTTTTGTGGTGATAAGATATCACCAAAGGGGGGATTGCTGGAGCAGAGTTTTCTGTTGAAAATTTATCGAGTTTTAAGCTCCAGTTTCGTATATATGTTATGATCTAAAATTACTAATTTGTAATGATTAATTAATGGTTTGTTTGTCTAAATTAATCAACATTACTAATGAGAGAAACTACACGTGGGATGCATATATGTTGCTTAATAATAATGTGTGGGTTTATTAAATGAGTGTTGTAAGTGCTATTTGTTTTGTGTTTGTGCGTTTAAAATAACGTGTACTAATGCTTTATTGCGTTGCAGAAGGCTAGATAATTACATACACATAGGGGTATTAGTGGGAATTAACACTGTTTAATCATTATGATGTGGTAACGTTGTTTTGTGTTTCTTTTAATTAAGATGGTCCGTTTTGGCCTAAAACAAGATGGCTGCCATTTACAGCCTGCACTCGAGTGATTGAATTTTGATGAGAGGCTTTGCTGAACATGGTCAAGAGTCACCTGACCGCAGCTTCTGCCTGGGTAGAAAGTTTTCCGTGAGGACAGCAGCTCCGGGAACGATTCCAACAGACCTTGGAGAAGGATAAAGCCACAATGAACAATGACCAGTCTGCGGTGGCTCTGTTATGATACCAAGGAAGAGCATTTACGAAAGTAACATTTGCAAACTCGAGTTTCCTTCTTCCGTATTTTTTATTTTTGTGATTTTTTCCGAGCGGAGGTTTTTCTAAATGTAACCAAGAGACTTCCTTTCCTGCTCGCTCTGCTCAGCGGCTCAACGGATATCTGAAGTTTATTTGTAACTTTTATTTGTTATTTTCTCTATAAAAATGTTAGACTAGAGAGGGTCCATGTTCATTGCGCTCTCTACATTCATCGCGTTCCTTGTGGTCATTGCGTTTTGGACTTCATGCTGAGGACGGCAGCTCGAGAGACTTTACCGAGAGACCAGTCCTGACCCATTTAGCTAGAATAGGTAACTATGAGAATAATGATTTTGCAAATGATTGACTTCCATTTAGAACTAATTTAGATAAATGAGCATTTATTTGAAATCTTGTGTCGGGTGGTTATTCCTTTGTCATTTGTTGAGTTTCAGATGTATTTCCTATGTTTAAAATCATGACTCAGGACAATTTCTTTAAGGTTGCATTGGCCTCGCTTTAGATGCAGATTGGTTTAGGTTTCTCTCCTATATTCAGTGTGGATAGAGTAATAGTGTGTATTAGTGTGATGGGCCCTAGTGTATGAAGAGTGTATGTGCGTGTGACTGTAGATTTACTCTGTCTGTGGAAGTAGGGAGAATTTATATGCGCCGATCTGCAGCAGTTTCCTGGTAGCAGAGGATGGTAGTAGAGACCCATTGGAACTAGATGGAGAACAAATGGCAGCATTTGAAGAGTTAAAGAGCAGAATGTGTGAAGCCCCTGCTTTGGGAATGCCAGACTATGAGAAAGAGTTTGAGTGTACTGCAGTGAGAGAAATGGATGTGCACTTTCAGTGTTAATTCAGAAGCATGGACAACTGAGAAGGCCGATTGCGTACTTCTCATCGACACTTGACCCTGTAGCTGTGGGTTTGCCAGGTTGCCTGAAAGCAGTAGCTGCTACATGCAGAAGCTTGGAACAGAGTGAGGGTATAATAATGGGATATCCTGTACGGGTATTCGTACCTCATGATGTGGCAATTCTTTTGACAAGAAGCAGGACTCAGTACATGTCACATAGTCGGTTGACTAAATATGAGAAAATCATTCTGGGAGCATCAAATGTGACTCTTGAGAGATGTGTGAATGTGAATCCAGCAACGTTGTTACCAGATGCTGAAAATGTGAATGTGGGAGATGATGTTGATCATGATTGTTTGGATGTGCTTGACTACTGCACGAAACCAAGACCAGACATAAGAGATTTTCCGTTGCCAGAGAGTGATCATGTGCTGTTTGTGGATGGATCATGTTTGAGAACTGATGATGGTGTGCTAAGTGCAGCATATGCGGTGTGCAAGGTTTCAGAAGTTATGGAAGCTTCGCCTTTGAAAGGAGTGAGATCTGCTCAAGTGGCTGAATTGGTGGCATTGACAAAAGCTTGCAAGATTGGGAAGAATCTGAGAGTGACTGTGATGACTGATAGTCAGTACGGATTTGGAGTCGTTCATGATTTCGGCCAGCTTTGGCTTCAGAGAGGTTTCTTGACGTCGAGTGGGACTCCAATAAAGAATGCTGAAGTGATTGGAAAATTGCTTGAGGCGATACAGCTGCCTAAAGAGTTAGCAGTTGTGAAGTGTGCTGCTCATGGACAAGGAGATGATTTTGTTACTCTTGGTAATAGATTTGCCAATGACATAGCACAGTATTGTGCCAAAAACAATCATTTGATTAATAGGGCACGAGAGAGGGAATTGTCTTTTTGTTCTGTGATGTTTACTAATGTCCTGGAAACGTGGGATGAAGTGAAACAGTTGCAGGATGAGGCAGGAGATGAGGAAATGAGAGATTGGATTAAGGCAGGATGTGCCCCAAGAGAAACAGATCATGTTTGGATCTACAGAGATGGTAGACCAGTCATGCCCAACTCTATGCTGTCGACAATGGCAAGAATGTATCATGGCCAAGGACATCTGGGGAGGGACGCAATGATTAGGTCATTCAAGCAAACATGGTACAATGCAAAATTCAGGCTGATTGCAGAGAGCATCTGTCAAAGATGTTTGATTTGTCAGCAGTTCAATACTGGGAAAAAGACAGTGGTGAGTCTAGGAACAATAGGCAGAGAAGGAGGTCCTTTTACCAGAATGCAAATAGATTTCATTGAAATGCCCCAAGTGAACAAATTGAGGTATGTTCTAGTGGTAGTCTGTTTGTTTTCAAGATGGGTGGAGGCCTATCCGACTAGGAGAAATGACGGTGTGGGAGCCGGCCTCGTGGCGTGGTCCTGTTCCCCCTCGCCAAGCCGCACGAGGTCCCATGCACCTCGGGGCTCCTCCATTTTGGATTATACGTCACGCCACGTGATCACCTGCGTGACCCCGCTTCACCCGGCCTCTGTCCCAGCGAGGCCCGACATCAAGGCGCCAACCCCTGGCCAGGGGGATACCACGTGAACCCTTCCCACTCCTGGCGGAGGGCAGTATCGATGGGACCCCCAACGGTCCTTCCACACCTAGGTGCGATCGCCCCACAGCTCTCTGGGGCCTGGCGCCTCTCCTGCTGGGCGTCTGGCCGCTCCCTACCCGGCCTCTCCGCCCCCTCCGGGCGCAAGGGTCCGGACATCAAAGGGCTCCAGTCCTATATCTGGGGCGACCCGACAGCAGGACGGCAGTTGTATCCTGGAGTCAAGAGCCCTGCTGATCGGATCGCGGCTGACCCTACGGAAGAAGACTCATCCTGAACCCACTTCTGAGCCCTGCTGACGACGTCGCGGCTCCACCGTGCTTAAAGACCTTCAAGAACCTTTGGGGCCCTGCTGACACCGTCGCGGCCTGACCTTGTTGAACTTTGCCATCAGAGCCCAGCTGACCTCGTCGCGGCTCGACCGAAGCGGACCTACCACCGGAGCCCTGCTGACTGTGTCGCGGCTCGACCAAGCGGAACTACCACCTGAGCCCTGCAGACGCCGTCGCGGCTCTCCACGTCCGAGCCGCTCCGAGACCAGCACTCAAGGTCTGGCGCAGAGCCTTCCCGTACCTGGCTGGTACTAAGACTGTCCCGCTACCTTATCCCTCTAAAGACATTGAGACTCTTACTGGATCCCTCGATCCCACTGTAAATATTGCACGTACTACTATTGATAAAGAACCAAGTTAAGCAACTGATACGGAGTCCTGTGTGGTGGTATTACTGGGCCTAGTGCGAACATAGGAGAAGGACCTCCCCTAGGGGGCTTCTCAGCGGCGCTCGGCTATAACTTTGCGGTAGGAAGGTGCCCCGGAGTAGTCTCCCCGACTCCCCGGTGGTCCTCCCTCCAACAGACGGGATAACAGTTGCAAAGTTACTGTTAAGAGAGTTGATTCCTAGGTACGGGTTCCCAGTGACCATTGAGTCTGACAGAGGTGGACACTTCTACAATGAGCTCATGGGTTTAATTTGTGAAGCATTGAGCATACAGCAGAAGCTACATTGTGCATACAGACCAGAGGCTTCTGGAGTCGTTGAACAGATGAATGGCACAATTAAAAATCGAATTGGTAAGATGTGTTTAGCCACTGGAATGAAATGGCCTGATGTCTTGCCTCTAGTGCTGATGACTATTAGGTCTACTCCAGATAGAACCACAGGTTTGAGTCCGCACGAAATCTTAAT
The DNA here is from genome assembly GCF_964204655.1 of Triturus cristatus. Taxonomy (NCBI): domain Eukaryota; kingdom Metazoa; phylum Chordata; class Amphibia; order Caudata; family Salamandridae; genus Triturus; species Triturus cristatus. The sequence goes on along the minus strand of NC_140593.1, from coordinate 843,248,269 downwards.
GGGACGTGCGATGAGACATGCATTTGTGCCTGTCAACAAGTTGATGACAATAACTGATGACATGATTTTGGATTACTGTAAAGACCTGGCTGACGCAGTTCATTCTGTGTTTCACCAGGTTGGAGAAGACGCTACCACACTTGAGAAGAAGCAAGCCCATGATCTGAGTCCAGGGGACTGGGTGAGGATTAAGGTGCACAGGAGAAGAAATTGCTTGGTTCCAAGGTGGGGAAGGCCAAGACAAGTTATTCTGACTACAACAACTGCAGTAAAGTGTGCTGGTGTGAAAAACTGGGTGCATGCGAGTCATACTCTAAGAGTTCCAAATCCAAAAGATGGGACTGGTAAGGAGTATTTTGAAGAGTCAGATTCCAGTGATGATGCAGAAACTGAACCAGTGAGAAGGGGGAAAAATACTGAAAGGGGTGAAAGTAAAAGAGAGTTGAGTGATTCTTTCCCTTTTCCGAGAGAGGCTTCAAGAGAAACATTGAGAGTCTCAGAGGAGAGATCGGATTCTGTAAGAGTGCCTGAAGTTCCAACAAGCAGTGGAGAAGAAAGAAGAGAAAAGAGAAATTCCACAGAGACTACTCCTGAATCAGATGAGGAGGTTGAGAATCCACTTGAGATTACACCTGAAGAAGCAGGGTCAGAAGAAGATACAGAGGGACAGATTGCGGAAGACCCCCGAGGAGGTGTAGGGAACATTCCTGATAAGCTAGGTGAAGGGACAAGTAGACAGCAAGAAGATTGCGTGTCGGAGACCCGAGGAGGGACAGAATTAGGGAAATCTCAATCGGTGGTGGAAAAGACTGTGGAGCGAAAGAAAATTGTTGAAGAACAAGAGGCAAATGAAACAGAATCGGATGAGAGTGAAAATGAGAAATCAGAGGGTCGAGTTCTGAGAAAGAGAACTTGGATCGGAGAAAGAAATAATAAAGAGGTGAGACCAAAGAGGGTTGTAAGAGGAGATCTTTGGCCCAACAGGATAAAGAGACTGAGGTACAGACTGACACAAGCAAATTCATCGAAAGCTGAACAGGTGAACGAGGTGTCGAGTCAGAATCAAACAAAGGGTGAAAAACAAAAGGTTACAAAAGAACAAGAGGAGATCAAGAGAATCAGAAAACCTAACCAGAAGTATAGGTCACCGGAATGGACGTACGTGGCACTGTCTGAAGGTGAAGAGGCAGAGAGTCAAAGAAATCCAGAGGCGACCGTACGAGAAATGGTTGAGGAGGAAACTGTTGGAATCCTGAAAGTTATCCTGACTGACATTGGAGAAGAGTCGGATGCACAGGATGTTGTTGATGATCTGATACAATTTGATGTTGCTGAAGAAGAAGTGAAAAGTGATGAAAATCCAAACTGAGTGAATTGAAAGAGTCACTTAAAAAAAGTTAAAAAATGTAAAATTAGCTGTTAGGATTAATTTAGAGTTCTAAAACTCAGTAGTGGAGTAGAAGAGGCTAAGTCAAAAGACACTGTCAAAGTAGTAAAATGGCTAACACAGAGAATAATCATAGTAGATGTGCCTTCTTGAAAAGATGGTGTAAAATGTGCTGCTGCTGTACTAGATTATTAATGCTATTATGGGGTGTATTAGCTTTATTAGTTACCTTTAGAGTTACAATAGACACTTTTGGAATACATACTGAGAATGTGACCAATGTAGAGAAGAGTTCACAAAAAGTAGTTCCAACTAGAATTAGTAACATTTACGTACATAAAGATAGGTCAATTAATTATTTTTCTAGCAATGTTTTTTCAAAGTTGTTGTACGAATACGTAAAGACAATGGAAGTTAGGGATTGCTACGTCTGTATGCAATTACCTGCATCCGTTTCAGAGGGTGTTACTTATCACCATTTACCAGCTACGTATGGAATTTCATGTAGCGTGCTAAGTAGTGTTTTTTATTTCTTAGGGAAAATAGATTATGAAATGTCTAACAAAGATAATATTTTTGGGCAATTGCCTATGAACAAAAGGCTGAATCCAGCTAAAGAAGCTAACATTTTTGGTGAGATTTTTATTGAGAAAGAAGAATTCACCTTAGATTACATTTTTAGAAACAATTTAACCTGCAGTCTGAAAGAAGAGGAGAAGGCTTTCCTAAACATGGTAGAGGAAAGAAGAATGAGTATGCATGAGAAGGCAGGGAAATATAAAGTGAGTGAGACAATATGGGACATTGAGATGGGAAAGGAGTTGAAGAATGGAGCTAGTCCAACTTTGGCTTTAGATGCACCACAGAAGGGTAAACTATGCATTACCAGAAAGAGATCCCAATATGATACATATTTTGTTGGGACTAGTGAGTGTCATGATACATACTTCATTGCAACAGGATGGGGTTTTAAAGGTGGAGAAGATCCAGTTTTCCCAGGAGTGTATTATGTTTGTGGGAACAAGGCTTATTACAAGTTGCCTGACCATTGGTATGGCATGTGTTATGTGGGCCTGGTTTTTCCAATTTTTTTTCATATAGATAGGATAGAAGATGTAGAACATATTAATCTACTAACACGTTTTAAGAGAGAAACTTGGTCGGAAATCGTAGGTGACATTTTTGGTGCTTTGATTCCAGCAGTGGGAATTTCTTTGAATGCATATGAGATTAGGAAACTGTCAACAGTGGTGGATCGCTTGTCGACAAGTACCGCTGGAGGGTTTCTTTTGGTAAATACGGAGATGATTGCCGTACGTGCCATGTCTATGCAAAATCGACTTGCCCTTGATATTCTGTTAGCCAAGGAGGGTGGGGTCTGCGGAATGCTGAAAATTCAACATTGTTGCACTTACATTCCTGACGAAAGCAGAGACCTAAAGGTCTATATCAAAAATATTACTGATTTGCATGAAGAATTAGTACCGCTGGAAGCTGAAAGTATCTGGACTAAAATAGCTAATAAAATAGTTGCTGTTAAGAGTTTTATTGCTAAGATAGGTAGTACCATTATTGGTAAAATATTATTTCCATTGACATGTGTAATTGTTGCTTTATTGATACTAAGATTGGGGTGTTTGTGTTGTAAAAACAGGGGAGGGAAAAAGAGAATAATCAGAAGGGATACTGAAAAGAAACAAAAGAGGTCAAGGAGAGACCCACAAGAAATAGAATTAGAAGAATTGAGGGAGAGTGTTTACTTGGAGTCTAAAAGGGATGATGTGAGAGAGTCTGGTGTTTAATGTTCATAAAAGACATTTTCAATTTCTCCTCAAAATTGGGACTAATTTTTTTTTTTTGGGTTGGTTTTTGTGGTGATAAGATATCACCAAAGGGGGGATTGCTGGAGCAGAGTTTTCTGTTGAAAATTTATCGAGTTTTAAGCTCCAGTTTCGTATATATGTTATGATCTAAAATTACTAATTTGTAAAGATTAATTAATGGTTTGTTTGTCTAAATTAATCAACATTACTAATGAGAGAAACTACACGTGGGATGCATATATGTTGCTTAATAATAATGTGTGGGTTTATTAAATGAGTGTTGTAAGTGCTATTTGTTTTGTGTTTGTGCGTTTAAAATAACGTGTACTAATGCTTTATTGCATTGCAGAAGGCTAGATAATTACATACACATAGGGGTATTAGTGGGAATTAACACTTTTTAATCATTATGATGTGGTAACGTTGTTTTGTGTTTCTTTTAATTAAGATGGTCCGTTTTGGCCTAAAACAAGATGGCTGCCATTTACAGCCTGCACTCGAGTGATTGAATTTTGATGAGAGGCTTTGCTGAACATGGTCAAGAGTCACCTGACCGCAGCTTCTGCCTGGGTAGAAAGTTTTCCGTGAGGACAGCAGCTCCGGGAACGATTCCAACAGACCTTGGAGAAGGATAAAGCCACAATGAACAATGACCAGTCTGCGGTGGCTCTGCTATGATACCAAGGAAGAGCATTTACGAAAGTAACATTTGCAAACTCGAGTTTCCTTCTTCCGTATTTTTTATTTTTGTGATTTTTTCCGAGCGGAGGTTTTTCTAAATGTAACCAAGAGACTTCCTTTCCTGCTCGCTCTGCTCAGCGGCTCAACGGATATCTGAAGTTTATTTGTAACTTTTATTTGTTATTTTCTCTATAAAAATGTTAGACTAGAGAGGGTCCATGTTCATTGCGCTCTCTACATTCATCGCGTTCCTTGCGGTCATTGCGTTTTGGACTTCATGCTGAGGACGGCAGCTCGAGAGACTTTACCGAGAGACCAGTCCTGACCCATTTAGCTAGAATAGGTAACTATGAGAATAATGATTTTGCAAATGATTGACTTCCATTTAGAACTAATTTAGATAAAGGAGCATTTATTTGTCGGGTGGTTATTCCTTTGTCATTTATTGAGTTTCAGATGTATTTCCTATGTTTAAAATCATGACTCAGGACAATTTCTTTAAGGTCGCATTGGCCTTGCTTTAGATGCAGATTGGTTTAGGTTTCTCTCCTATATTCAGTGTGGATAGAGTAATAGTGTGTATTAGTGTGATGGGCCCTAGTGTATGAAGAGTGTATGTGCGTGTGACTGTAGATTTACTCTGTCCGTGGAAGTAGGGAGAATTTATATGCGCCGATCTGCAGCACAAGCAGTGATAAGAATGCTGCATGTGCAGGTCCCCAGAGTAATGAGAATCACAACTTCTTAAAGATGAAGAGTACTTCGAAATTACACTCTGTCCTCACCACTAAATATCCTCCATACCTCAATCACGGCACTCAACATGCAATCAGACAAATTGTTTCGTCAGCTCAACCTCATAAATATCATGGCCACTCATTTTTCTGGCATCAACACAAAACTGGAAAAACTGACAAATGTGATACTCAGCGTACCAGAAAAGAACCCCCAGTTCAACAAAAAGTCTGTGGGGGTGGCCCAATCATTAACAAGTTAAGTACTATTCCAGTCATTCTATCCAGCATCATAAACAAGGGGAAAAATGGCAAGGCTGATATAAAACCTAACAGGCCCACCCTAGACTGGAATAACTCCCTTCAAGTTCAAACATTAGAAATACAGAAGATTCTAGAGCACAGCAAAGTAGATAGTTTTTTACAGAAAACATCTGTTGACCCGATGCCAATTACACAGGTACCTCAATTCCCCGACTCATCTTGGTCAAAGGCCACTGATCGGAGTGAGCCTATGACTCTAGCGCAAATCAAACTACAGAAGAAACATGCTAGGAAGGCAAGAGGAAACCCTCAATGGATAGTGAAGGATGATGCGAGTAACAACAAATGTATCCCATCTTTGAAGCCAAGTAGAGACATCAAGACTTAGTAAAAGCGAACACCTCAACGATACTGTCCAGGTACAATGAATTTGAGGAACTTGTAGAACCTGAGGTAAAACAGATAGACTCGGGCTCAGTGGACTCATTGCAAGCAACAGCTGGAAGGACAGACACAGTGTAGAAGGCACGTGAAACCATTTCAAAGCAACCCGGCTTCAGGTTTGGAAGATGAGCAAGCACTCCTGACTACACACGCAAGCCCCCAAATAGGACAGGTATGTGCCCCTTCCTACAAAAAGGAATTCACGGCACAAATCAATTTAAGTAATTGAACATTAAATAAAGGTAGCGCCAAATGGAAAAAATGCATCGGTGGCCAAACTCCTGCATGTCGTACCATCACATTAACTAGCAATACAGCAGAGGGCAACCCTCGTGATGCCACCCTGAGGGGGCATAACGCCAAGAACTTCCCTTTAAGTGACAAGATTGTAGTAAAACGAACACCCACAGAACAGAGGGAACAAACAATGCTACGCACCTACAAAACAAGGAGATGTGTCAACACTCCTCAGCCTCAACTCCGCTCTCCTCAGCACGTTTTCACAAGTCCAGCAGGACATCCTGAATAGAGGCAGTTTCATGAGGCTGCTTGCCATATTACCCACATTGAAGCATATTAAATCATCAGACTTGTTATCAGTCAAAGTCCTAGCCAACAAGGATCATAGACAATTAGACCAAACCCTGACTACATGGAGAACAGAAGAGATAGCACTCTTAATTAACAGCGCAACCCAACAGTTTGAAGCATGGGGCATATCACTCTCAAAACCTTTAACACCGTGCCACCCTTCACCTTTACTAATATCGATCCGAAGACTAATTATTGAACTGAGGCCCACCGCTGTGTACTCACTCAGTCCTACAAAGTGCTCATGGCACAAGTGGAACAAGCACTCATTCAGAAATCAAATAACTAATGGATGGGAACAAAGAACAATGACACTGACAAGCATCAACCTTATATCCTTGAAGAAATGAGTGACTCCCAACACAAACGACAAGTATACCCCAGGAAAGTACATTATGCATCCTATCCTGGAACGTCGTAGGAGCGAAGCACAAACTCCATGATAATGTAAATGTAAATTGATACTTGTATAGCACACTACTCACACGCAAGGGTCTCAAGGCGCTTGTACGAATACCGCTGTGGAACCCATCCTGGCTTTCCCTGTGAAGCGTCCACTCCTGGGCACCCCCAAGGTGGAGGCCAGGCATCCTTAGCGTTGTGGAGATTAAGCAAGCTATTGCCCAGAGTTGCAGAGTGGGACTCCATGATTGGAATAGGCACCAAGGCGAGAATTATCAGGTCCGTGGAATATTTTGAGCCCAAGACCCGCCGAGGCGGGGAATTGAACCCTGGTCCCGGGCTAGATTTCTGCATCAGGGTCTGCCGCTCTAATCATTGAGCCACACTTCTCCACTATGATGTACCTCCGTCATACTAGGGGAATATGGAATTATCAAACTTCAAGAGACCTGGCTGACCAACTGAGTCCAGCTGGCTGATTATGTCGTCTATCACATTGAGGCCAGGAAAGTACATCGATTTGGGAGACGTAAAGGGGGTCTTGACAAATGCGTGTCGACAGCACTAAAAGTCACTTCAGAGCAATTATCTAACCTCCGACCTACAAGTAATCAAATGTATTGCATGATGCAAACTGTTCTCAAGAACAATAATAATATTGAATGTTTATGCACACTCTAATGTGCAAAGAAAGTCTGCAATATTCTAAAAACTAATCTCTGAGATAACTGAAATCGTTTTACGAATCCTACCAGGGAAATACTTGTGACAGGTGGCTTTAACCCAAACCTACCATACACCCCAGATGAAGATGAGCTGGGCTTGAGAGTAATCAACTGCAGAACCCAGGATGACAACCCTCCCATATTTACGCTAAGCCTGGGCAGAGTTCACTGAGTTTTTGCCAGTCTGTGCCCCACTTGGAATGCGGAGTTTGGCAAACCCAAATGCCACTTGTGTGCTGCATAATTGTCTTTCAATAGCTTGAAATGCTTGCCACCACAACTTAATCTATGTCCACTTCGCCATAGAATACAGGCAGCATACCAACTTTATTCTGCTCTCCATTGCTGGCCCGTCTGGCCGCATGATTCTCTGTACTCCTAACACAGTGCCCGCAAACTGCAATATCATGGATCCATGGGAGCCGGTGCCATATAGCACGTGATGTCATGCATTGTGTGAATCACCTCTGAGGAGTCTCCCAGCCAAGCTTCACTCTGGCTTTCCCTTTGTCTCACACAGCCCATCGCCAGCAGTGTAAGACTACATTTTTCCCAGGGTCTCACCTGGAAGACTGGGTACAGAGGAAACTTGCTAAAAAAATAGGCCAACCTAAAGTTCGTTGCTGGGCAAAATTGTATATATTAAGGACCCCCCTCCATCACACCCCAGTGATGGAAGACCCTGCAGGGTATGTCCTGCTCAGGCCGGGGAAGTCAAGCTTCAACGAGTTAAGAGCCAGTGCACTGCGGGGGGCCTGTACAGTTAGTGAGCCAATTATAGTGTATTTTCTTTTATACTTCTGTAACTGAATACTGCAGTTTCTGAGTGTCTGCTCTTCACACCCACCCTCTCGGCTCAGTGGTGATACAAATATGGTTTCTTTGGCATGAAAACAGTTTAGCATTGGTCTCTCCCCAAGCGTGACCCCTGCTGAGGCCTCGAGAACTCTTTCTGTGCATGGACTGAGTGAAAAATTGCAGTGCGACATAGAAAGATAGGTGTCAGGTGCCTTCAACTATTATACTGTATTAAACACTGTTTTGACTCTTTAGTGTCACTGATTGCATCACGCACTCGCCTGCTACCCTACCAGACTGCAGGTCACGCGCGCAAGACACAGGCAGAGGAAGAACAAAGCAGTAGCCTGCTGGATACTTCCAAATCATGCAACATCTGTGAGAAAGTGGCTCTGTATATACTGTTCCCAAATAGGTACAGAGTGTACAGAGTTCACAGTCCCCAAGGGTTTGACAGAGGCTAAAGTTAGATATAACCTCACTCTCTAAAGTGGTAGCTTGGTCGAGCAGTAAGGCAGTATCAGAGGACAGTGTAAAGCATTTGTTGTCAGCAAATGGTCTCACACACTCATCCCAGACTGCTTGCCTATTTCAGTCAATCAAGATTACATGACAGCGAAGGTGGCCAAAGAGATAAGGGCAGGATGAACAGAAGGGGCGCCAAGCCTAAATGGCATCCCGCAGGCAATCTAACAAGCTTGACCCCGTATACTGGGCAAACCCACTATTGGCATTATATAATGAGGTGAAAGGAACAGGCACAATCTCTAGTAGCTGAAGAGTGTCAGCGATAAGCTCAGTCTTCGAGGGTGGAGATCGGTCTAATGCCGCCAACCACAGGCTAATTCCACTTATTGATTCAGAAGCCAAATACTATGCAACGCTAATATTGGAAGTCCTAGTAGACTGCTCAAAGAACAATTATCTGGTCCCTATCAACCAGACCGTATTCCGGAGGGGATTCAGAACTTCTATAAATATCCTAGCAGTAATAGGAACAGCAGACAAATGTAAGCGCTTGAAGAAAAACTCCATCTATGTATGCTTTATAGATTTCAAAACAGCATTTGATTTTGTGGACTGAGGTCTTCTGTGGGGACAATTTAGGCTGTGGGGACTCCCAGATAGAATACTGTGTGCCATCAATCAGTTATACACATGCATTTGGGTTTGGGTTAAACTGGTAGATGGTACAAGACCTTCAAGGAGAATTCCAATGGGAAACATCGCTAACATCGCAGTCAGTACACCGCGATGCTGTTACATCGCGGTCGTTACAACAAACGCGATGTAACCACGCGATGCCATTACAACGCAAGTCTTTACATCGACTTGCGCTAGATGGCGTGCTAACATTACAAATAGTGTAGTTTACTATCCCAACACCTTCCCTACTGTTAAGTGGACTGGAGTTGGAATAGTAAATTACGCTTTTCTAATGTTAGCACACCATCTAGCGCAAGTCGATGTAAAGACTTGCGTTGTAATGGCATAGCGTAGTAACATCGCAGTCGTTGTAACGACCGCGATGTAACTGCACGCGTTGTAATGACTCGCGTTGTTACGTCATACATCCATTCCAACAGAAGTAGGCCTCAAACAAGGGTGTTATTCAACACCACACATGTTTCACTTTTTCATGGCTGATTTGTCCCCAAAGCTCGATCAGACAAACTGCCATCCACCGCAATTGGGTCCTACAGTTCTGACTCACCTCTCATATGCGGATGACATTGTGTTACTTTGTCAAACAAGAGTGGGCCTGCAGCGATCACTCACGTAATTAGCAGAACAGGCGAAGGCCAATAAATTAGAAATTAACTGGACTAAAACAAAAATAACATCTATCTGGAATCGCCCTGGCTCTCCACTCAGGATCAAACTGGTATATTTGGCCTTAGAGGAAATAAATACCTGGGTTGTACATAGACAAGAAGCTAAACTTCTGAGCGCATAAGCAGCACCTTGTGAAGAAAGGAAATGCACCGGTTTATGCTTTCTGCGCTCTCACCAAGAAGCTAGATGCTTCCTCTTTGAAGCCTCTATTGGCAATTATTGTAGCTAAACTACTACCAACGGTGGCTTAAGCAAGTGCCATTATGCACAGTAAAGACACCTTGACTCTGGATAAATTGCAAGCAAACACATATAAGCGAGTGAGCAGTTGGCCTGCAGCAAATGTCGCACCAGCCCAAGTTAGCTAGGAATTTGGACTTATGCAACAAACCATTGGGATACTGTCCACAAGACGAGACATATGTTGCCTATAAACTTTGTTCAGACTGACTGTAACAACATTGACCTTGGAACTCTAAAATTGGAATAAAGCAAAGAAGTTACTAAAAGTACAAATTGGTGGACTTACTTTTGGATTGGATGTTTGCTCAGGATAAAACCTTTTTTATTAATATTTGGGGATTTCTTCTCCAAACTTTGGGACGCCTGGTGGCTGGCGCCTATTTATCCTTGGAGCAATTCTGCAATGTTGAGTATATAAATTTGTATTGACTCAACCCAAAGAAGTAGACAAATTAATGCCTTATGGCAGTCATTGGAAAAGGACCCTGGTTCCATTTGCAGTTAAATACCTGTAACCATTGCTGGAAAAAAACAAACACAATGGTCCTTTGGAACTTGAACTTACCTCACTCTGTCTTCTGCCATGCAATGAACAAAGGTATAAAAATGCGTTCAATAATAAATGATGAACATAAACTGACTAGCCTACAGCAATCCGAAGCCTGAACATATGCAACAATGACACAATCAGGGTATCTAGAAAGAAAGCTGATGGCTATGCGACTTGGTGTTCTACCATCCGTGGCCGACCAACCATCATGGAAGCACAACTAACTACCCAAAGTCATGCAGGTTATGCCGCGCTGTAAGGAAGAGAGCATACACATGGCTGCATATGTCCAATTTTAAAGAACGCTTGCATTTTATTACTGAAATTTTTTTTCACAACAGGGGCGTCAGCACTTATAAGATGGCCATAATAAAAGGCCTTAACCAATTTGACCCTCAGATTAACTGTAAATTGATTAAGTTCCTGGTTTTATACGAAGCATTATTTAAATGAAACAGTCTATTGCTGGAAATAATTTTTTACCTGGGGTACTTGAACCATCCTACTTTCAAGCTTGGACGATTTACAGCTTCATCAGCCTCACGGCACTTTATTGACCTTGACTCCTCTTGGTGGTCTAGATGTTTTTAATTCTACAGCATTTAACCCATCTGACCCTTAGACGAACAGGAAATTGATGAAGTTGATCACTATTATACGGAGTACTCTTACAATTCTATATGACCGATGTTGATATTATGGTAGTAACCTTAAGCATCATATGACCGTTTGATAATGTACTCATTTACCATAGGCTGCGTTACCATACACCAATTGCCACACAGAGATGGTTGGGTCAAGATCTAGCAACCAATTAGGAGGTGTTGGACCATACTGTCCTTATAATTCCATGAAACCGTAAGTAACTATGTACTACATCACACCAAGATTTTATGTGCCTTATGTTTTGTACATATGGAAATATTGTGATCGTTTTTATTAACTCTAAACAATAAAGTGTGATCCTTCCCATCTGAGCCAAGCTCGGTAAACGAGTGAAGGAACTGCGAGAAAGGGTCTGTCTTCTCAATGCATTAACCAATGACAATTTCCGAGATGCTCATATGTGAAACACGAATCCTTGGCAGGCTGTGGTATGCACAGCCTAGAGGGGCCCTGTAGAATGGACCAATGGGTGTCAGGACTCGCTCCAGGGTGACCAATGATAGAACGGCTTCATCAATGTGCTTTCTAATTCGCACATGTTTCCTCTACTTACCTTTTCCACCACCTTGTATCTAAAGAGACTGCTTTGAGTATTCAATCCAAGACAGGTTCAATACTCTGTATCATGAAAAACACATTAATGTAGGACTAAAACAGGTCGAAGTACCATGGGGCATATTATCAAGGCAGGCGATAAAATTATCGCCGCTTTAGCGACAGAAAGCTGCCGCTAAAACGGCGATAATGGGCTTGATAATATGCTCTATGGAATTCCAATTGAAGCCCATGTTAGATGTGAAGGACATCTAACCTGGGCTTCCATTGGAATTCCATAGACCATATTATCAAGCCCATTATCGCCGTTTTAGCGGCAGTTTTCTGCCGCTAAAGCAGCGATAATTTTATCGCCTGGCTTGATAATATGCCCCCATATTCGGTTATATTTTGTCATTCGATGCTATGTTAAAGAAGTTTTGCTCATGTCACGTCATGCAATGTTATGTTATGTTATGCTGAGTTAAAGAAGTTTGCTTAGAGCGTTTACACCCAAAAGTCGCCCAGTACTTGGAAGAAGATAATGAAGTTTGAAAACTAATAAAACGTATAAAAAAACCTCAAACTCTGAAAACTATGGGGCAGATTTATGTTGCACTTGCGCCTCATTTACGCCGCCGTTGCGTCACTTTTGTGATGCAGCAGCGGCGCAAATCCTGCGCCATGGTGTGGGGTATTTACAAACGTGATGCATCTCCCAGATGCGTCACGTTGTAAAGCCCTGCGCCACATGTAGGCGTTCCAGGGCAGGTGGGGGCGTTCCGGCGCAGGAACGCCTCCTAAAAGTGGCTGAGTGAAATTTACAAGATTTCACTCAGTCACTTTTAGACCCATGCTGCGTCAAAACCCTGCGCCTGCTTGAAGCAGGCGTAAGGATTGACGCAGCATTCTACAGATAGGGCCCCCCAGATCATTGCTGGAGCTGCGTCGCGCTTGCGACGCAACTCCAGCAATGCGCCACTTTTCGGCACAGATGCGTCACGCATCTGTGCCGTTTTTGCCCCATGGTGCGCCGCATTATAAATGCGGCGCATCCATGGTGGCGCAGCTGTGGCGCATAATAACTGGCGCATCCCTGCTGATATGCAGGGATGCGCCAGTCGTCATAAATCTGCCCCAAGGGCTTTAAGGGGCAGATTTATGAGCCCCTTGCGCCACTTTTGCGTCACTTTTAACATGGGAAAAGTGGCGCAAGGGGCTCATAAATCTGCCCCTTAAAGCCCTTGGGGCAGATTTATGACGACTGGCGCATCCCTGCATATCAGCAGGGATGCGCCAGTTATTATGCGCCACAGCTGCGCCACCATGGATGCGCCGCATTTATAATGCGGTGCACCATGGGGCAAAAACGGCACAGATGCGTGACGCATCTGTGCCGAAAAGTGGCGCAATGCTGGAGTTGCGTCGCAAGCGCGACGCAGCTCCAGCAATGATCTGGGGGGCCCTATCTATACAATGCTGCGTCAATCCTTACGCCTGCTTCAAGCAGGCGCAGGGTTTTGACGCAGCATGGGCCTAAAAGTGACTGAGTGAAATCTTGTAGATTTCACTCAGCCACTTTTAGGAGGCGTTCCTGCGCCGGAACGCCCCCACCTGCCCTGGAACGCCTACATGTGGCGCATGGCTTTACAACGTGACGCATCTGGGAGATGCGTCACGTTTGTAAATACCCCGCACCATGGCGCAGGATTTGCGCCGCTGCTGCGTCACAAAAGTGACGCAACGGCGGCGTAAATGAGGCGCAAGTGCAACATAAATCTGCCCCATAGTCATTTACATAGTGAGCAATCTCACAACAGTTTCTGTGGGTCACAAACGAGTCCTGGCCGTCCAGCCTTTTTTTTATTGCACGGTATCGGAGAGGTTGGAAGTTGCAGACTTGAGGAGAAAACACATAAAAACGCTGTGAGCTCCAGGAACAACAGTTGCAATACGGATAGTGAGGGTGATGAAGTACAAGCACATCAGGCAGTTCTTGCAGACGGCCATTTTGCACTCATTTGTTATTGGGATACAGGAAGACGATTCACTGGTTGAGGGGATGCCAGGAGCACAAACGTAAAACAGGAAAAATGTAGAAACGTAGACATGGGATTATCCACACAGAGCAAAGTATTTGCATTAGGGAATTCACGTTTTGGTCCTATACAGAGCCAGCTGATGGGTAAAAAAAGCTTGATATATCAAGTTCAAGTGGATTTCATGTTTATTAAAGGCTGCTTGACCACATGCTAGTCAATGTTATGCTTGCATTATGAAGAATTAGAACATTGGAATGTTGGAAGCTCCATTGAAAACAATGCAGTGCACCGGGATTATAACAGCTGGTATAAACCCGGAGCTCCAACATTCCAATGTTTCTTTGTTCACAGCTCTGGCTGTGAACAAAGGCTTCAGGAAGCCCGAGGGGATTTGAATCCCCTCGCGCTCCCTGAAGGCTTTGTTTTTATTTATTTATTTATTTATAATTTTATATAGCGCTGAATCACCCCAAGGGGTATCTCTGCGCTTGCAACAGCAGACCATCTCAGCACTAGAAAAGATACGTTTTCATCAGCTTTCTGAATTGAAAAAGGGGCATTTCTGTACGAAGATATTGGGGAAGACTGTTCCAAAACATAGGAGCCAGATAGGAAAAGGCCCTGCCGCCAGTACGGGCTTTGTTTATTCTAGGAACAGAGAGCAGTTTTTTTGATCCTGACCTAAGTGAGGATATAGGAGTATATGTTTTCAATTTTCTAGCAAGATACAGGGGGCAAAGCTCATTTAGAGCCTTGAAAATCATGCAGCCTGTTTTAAATTGCACTCTTTTTTTGATTGTCAACCAATGCAATTCATGCAGCAAAGGCAATGAAGGGGTCCTGGCAGGTGAATCAGTTACCAAACGGGCAGCCGTATTTTGGATAACCTGCAATCTGTCCAATGAAGCTGCCGGAGCAGAGAGAAGGAGAGCATTACAATAATCAATCTTGCTCATGAGCAATGCCTGGATTAAAGTCTTCCTGGTGGAAAGAGGAAGCATCGGAAAAACTCTTCTAAGTAAACTTAAAATATGATAACATGACCCAGCAATAGAGTTTACATGGGTCTGAAAAGTAAGTTTCTTATCGAACTTAATGCCCAAATTTTTAACTACCTCTTTAGGGGCAGGGGCTTTACCCAACTCCTCCGGCCACCAACTGGGTGACCAACAGATGTCCGCACCTTCAAACAGCAAGATCTCAGATTTCTCCGAGTTTAACTGGAGATAGTTGGTTTTCATCCAGGAGGCAATTGCCATCATGCCCTGAGAAAAGATGGTTTGTATGTCTGTTCGCGTTTTGTCGAAGGTGAGGAGGAGTTGGGTATCATCTGCATAAGAGATAGGGTTAAACCCCAAATCCCTCATCAGTTTTATTTGTTAGAACATTCTGCCCTCTAGTGACAGAATATTCTAATAGCCTAATAGCCCTTCATAGCAGGGCTATACCGGCTATTAAAGTCCCGATGCTTTGTTAAAGTCCCTCGCCTTCGGCTCGGGCCTTTAACGATGCAGCGGGCCTTTAATAGCCGGTATAGCCCGCTACGGCGGGCTATAAGGCTATATTAGAACATTGGAATGTTGGAAGCTCCATTGAAAACAATGGAGTGCTCCGGGCTTATAATGGCTGGTATAAGCCCGGAGCTCCAACATTCCAATGTGTCTATGTTCACAGCTCTGGCTGTGAACAAAGGCTTCAGGAAGCCTGAGGGGATTTCAATCCCCTCGGTCTCCCTGAAGGCTTTGTTTAATTTGTTAGAACATTCTGCCCTCTAGTGGGAGAATGTTCTAATAGCCTTATAGCCCTTAGTAGCAGGGCTATACCGGCAATTAAAGTCCCGCTGCTTTGTTAAAGTCCCTCGCCTTTGGCTCGGGCCTTTAACGCTGCAGCGGACCTTTAATATAGCTTTATAGCCCGCCGTAGCGGACTATACCGGCTACTAAAGGCCCGCTGCATCGTTAAAGGCCCGAGCCGAAGGCGAGTGACTTTAACAAAGCAGAGGGACTTTAAAAACCGGTATAGCCCTGCTACGAAGGGCTATAAGGCTATTAGAACATTCTGCCACTAGAGGGCAGAATGTTCTAACAAAACAAAGCCTTCAGGGAGCACGAGGGGATTCAAATCCCCTCAGGCTCCCTGAAGCCTTTGTTCACAGCCACAGCTGTGAACAAAGACACATTGGAATGCTGGCGCTCCGGGCTTATACCAGCCATTATAAGCCCGGAGCACT
Source organism: Triturus cristatus (assembly GCF_964204655.1). NCBI lineage: Eukaryota > Metazoa > Chordata > Amphibia > Caudata > Salamandridae > Triturus > Triturus cristatus. The sequence continues at coordinate 843,232,319 of NC_140593.1, read as the reverse complement.
CCATTGTTTTCAATGGAGCTTCCAACATTCCAATGTTCTAATAGCCGGTATAGCCCGCTACGGCGGGCTATAAGGCTATAATAATTCACTAGGTCAAAAGAACAGCACAGCTGTTATCTGAACCTAATGCAAGGAAGATAGAAAGGGAATTAGTGCACATTGCTTTAATGCATGTTTGCGGGCATATGTTCACTTGAGTGTAAAACTATATTTCCTGCACATTATTTATGTAGGGCTCATTATATATTTACCCATGATTCATGCGGACAGGCCTTGTGCTCAACCGCCGCGGGCAGCCAACCACCTATTGCGCACAGCCTTCAGCTGTTTGCGGTGACCCACCACAGACACTGAAGCCCTGCCTTCTTTTTAAAATAGTTTTTATCCGATCCACCAACATTCTCGCAGGAGGTAGTGCTCAGGGGGCAGGGCTGGCTTCACGTAGAACGGACGGGATTCCGGAAACACCCTAAAATATTTTTTGTAATTTTTTGCAAGGTCCATGGGGTCAAGACACCCCTTTAATGCCCCCTTAAACCTTATTTTAAAAAATGTTTCAAGACACGGGAACCTTGTGTTTAGAAATGGCAGCCGCAAAGTTTCCCTTCATGTTGTGGAAAAATTGCATCATGACCATTCAGATTACTCTATTTCTCAATTTCTCGCAACTGCGAGACTCTCACAAACCCAATCGTCCACACAAATATTTTGAACCTTATTATTCTTAAAAACTACTGAACGGGTTAAAAGTAAATCACACAAAGAATGCTTTCTGTGTAATGATTTGGCTTTCTGCCAAATTTTATGTAATTCCATTCAGCTGTTTTGGCTGTAGCACTGTTCAAAAATCCCTTTGGAAATTTTATGTGGAAAAAGTTTTGGGGCCTACTTTTTTTTTCTCAGCACCAACTTGATGGATCAACCCAAAATATACTTCGGAGAAGCTGAGGGGGATGAACTTTTATTTTGGAAAGTTTCATGAAATTCATCAATCAGCACCAAATTTATTAGCAAATCAAAAAACGCTCTTGCTACCTAAGTCCTAACTACAACTACACTGGGGCACCCGCCATTGTGTCATATATAGATATATACCGAAATATATACTGGAAAAAAATTAAAGGTCAAAGTAATGTTATACTTAGGCAACATTTTCAGTAACAACATAATATTGTAAACTTTAAAAACCACAGAAATTCAGCAGTTATAGTTACCTATAACTTGTGTCCTAACGTCACTATGCTCAGATTTCTCATCAAGCACATTTGAGCAGTGCACAGCAGAGGATTGACAACAAGGCGGCAAACCTACCCAAAGGCAGTTAACATCCCCACAGGTAGCCAACTCCATGATGCGCATGGTCTTTCATTGGGCATGGCATGGGGTTGGCTGCATGCAGCCACCCAGAGGCAGCTAACCCTGTGTTGAGATTGGCCATAGGGCTTGGCTCTGTGGACCTCATTTCCCGGGGCCGAATGCTTATAAATAAAAGGGGGCTACATAGCCTCCATCCCCAAGCCTATTTCGGCGCCAGGGACCCCATCCACTGGAGCATATCTAAATATGTAGGTGGGCTACCTGGTGCTCACCCAGGGCACCCCTGAACCACCATTTTGGGGGCCGTGGTGGGAGCCCCAGTGCCCACTGGGCCAGAGCTGGTTTCCTGCTTGCTGCTGGTGCGGATATTGCTCCCGCCGGGATGGAGCATCTGTTTTCGGGCGATAGCAATGCAAGCTCTGTTTTCCTGCCATCATAAGAGCATGTTTAAATCTCCTGCCGGATGGGAGCAGACTTGTATGTTTGCTTCCGTCTGACAGGAGATGTGAAAATGTTCCTGCCAGGCAGGAGCAAATATATGTTTCCTTACCGCGGGCAGGGAAACATATGTTAGTCCTGCCTGGTGGAAGCATTTTTAAATCTCCCGTCAAACTAGAGCAAACTACTGTGTGCATGGGGTGGGTTCCCTGGGACACAGTAAAAGAGCCTGCCCAGGGGGATGGAGTTCCCGGGGCCTGTAAAGGTTCAGGGAGGTTTGCGACATGGCCCCATTCACCTTTGTTTATGATTTCACCCCCGGGTCATGGGGTTCCTGGGGACTAGCAAGACTCGAGAAGGGAGCTTCATGTCCCCTCCCCTTAATTAATCAAATGGGTCCTGAGGGATAGGGTCCCCAGGGCTGCAATTGGCTCAGGGAGGTGGACTACGTGCCATCTTCCCGTTACTTAAGTAACCCGACTCTGGGTGATGGGTGCCCCGGGGACCAAAATTAGGTTGGGCAGGGGGCCCCCCTCACACACCGTCCCCAGCTTTTCAAATATATTTTTTTGTGTTGAAAATGCAGGATCATGGCAAAACTTGCTGATTTTTTTTTATTTATGGCCCAGGGGGTAAAAGGCTTATTTTATTTCACAGATTACCTACGGGCGGTCAACAGTAGGTAGTTATAGTTAGGACCTATTATCCCCTCCCGCACCCTCCCGATCACGAGCTGCATGCTAATTGGCTGTCAACTGGCTGTCAACACTCCAAACCAGGAAGTGTTGGCAGCCATTGTGTGCCTCGGTAGAAGCGAGGCTCAAGAAATCAGTGGATCAAGTGTACAAAACGTATAAAGGGGGCAGGGTAGAAATACCCTGACCCTCTAGACCTGCTAAGGGGGTCCCACAAGGACCTCCAGGGTCCAAAATAATTTTTTTGTTGTTGAAAGAACTGCAAAATGCGCGCAGGGTGCGCGGATCCTGCCGTAAAAAAATAAATAAAACGAAGCGCGGTCTCCCACGCTTCTTTAATAATTAGCCCCTGGGGGGGCCAAATCCCGGGGGCAAAAATATTACATTTGATGGGGGGCCCGGAGGGGCCCTCCATCCCAGGGATTGCTACCCCCAGGAGCTACAAATTAAATGGGTGGGGGGCTCAAAGGCCCCCCCAGCCCCGGGGACCGCTACCCCCGGGGCTTTCAAAAAAATGGGTGGGGGGCTCAAAGGCCCTCCCAGCCCAGGGGTCCACCTCCCCCCTGTGCTTTTTAGGTCTCGCCTGGCGTAAGACTGCGCAGACATGCGCAATCTCGCTGGCGAGATTTAATGATTTGAGGAGATTTCTCTAGTGGACTTTAAGCCCCACCCCTCTTTTCCATTGACTGGCATCACCGTTTGTGCTAAACGGTGGCCAGCCATTGGAAAAGAGCGTCTAGTGACATACACTTTTCTCTTTTAGAGCCGTCCCAGTTCGACTGGCTCTGTTCCTTTACGTCTGTGGTAAAAGGTTGGCCCCATAAAGACAAGAAAACCTTTCATGTGTGACCTTCACGCCGTTCTTGCTTGCAGGTAATGCACGCCCCGGTCACTCACTCGCTCCGCCCTCTCCGTCTCCTTGTTTGTGTTGTCCATCGAAAGGCATTCACACTCCTGGCACAGCACAGCGCAAAATGCCTCCTCCTCCCATGTTGCCGTAATTTCTGTACTTGCAGGGAAAGTCCGTCGCGAAAGCACCAATAATGGACTGTCAGGGGAAAATTCAATATATTCTTGATTTGGGTTCTTTACACTAAGAGCATCTGTGGATTAAAATACAGTGAAAACACCAAACGGTTCAAGCACGTTTACTGTCCGAGAGATAGTGGCGTTTTGGGGAATGTATTCTGTTTCTACGGCCTCAAATGCTGCTGCAGATAGCTAGGACATGTAAAATCCGAGCCATTTACAAAATCAGACAGTGTCATAGCGAAGGGAAATCATTGTAAATGTGGTTTATCCGCACCTTTCGCTTGATGCTAGCACAACGTAAGCTGAGTATTAGCGCTCTAGTTCTTTGTTAGAGCGTTCTGTTTACATTCCTGTGTGCTCCGGAAGCGGAAGTAAAAGCCCGTGTGCGCTTTGGTTTGACGGCCTGCGCCACCCTCCGCGTCCCTGCACCATGTAGAAGGTCACACACGCGCAATGGCACCAGAGTGTTGTGTGGGGTCCTGACCAGTGTTGGCACAGGTGGAAATATACACCCTGCAGGGCTGTGAGCGAGGGCCGCCTCTGTCGTCATGTGCACGCTCCAGAGCAGACCACTGCTCCTGCCTCCGCTGCTCTTGCGCCACCTTCCTCGGATATCGACCCTACCCCTCCGCTGGGGCTCAGCTGCTGCAGAGGCCGGGGCGAGGTGGAATCGAGAAGTCCCTGACCTGGAGTACCTGCAGGAGCGGACACAGGCCAGTAAAGGCTTCCGCCGCTTCATCGCAGACCCAGAGTTGGCACGGGAGGGGTTGCGCTGTTTGGAGCCTGTCGACTTGACCCGACGAGGGGCTCGAATCTGGGAATGCAACCCTGGTAGGTGTCTCACTTTAGAGGTCCCATCTTGTACAGTGCGATTATTGCCTCACACAGCTCTGACGGTTTGACATAGTGTTGACCTGCATCTTACTATTTTATCCAAAGTCTGAGTTCATTACTTATTTAGGACATATGGTGTGCAATAGGGGTATATTGCCCAAACCTGAGTTAGTAGAGGCTATAACCAACTCGAAGCCTCACATAAGGAGGATATGAGGTTTTTGTGGATCTTGCAGAATATTATGGGAAGTTTATAGCTAATTTTGAAGAAAAAACTTAAAGATGTCACGCAGCTTTTAAGAAAGGATGTCTGCTTTGAATGAAACAGAAAATTACATTTGGATGCTGACAGCCTCAAGGTTGATTAGCAACGTCGTGCCTTTGAGTGGGTTTGACCCGTCTCTCAGGGTGGTTATCACCACCTATGCGAGCAATAAAGGTGCGGTGCTTTCTCAGATTGAAACTAATGGAAAAGAAGTTACTATCATATGTACATTGAGATCCCCCACACATTAAGAAGAGGGTTTTTGGTGAATGAGGAAAGGTAAAAACGTGTGTGTGGGATGTGAACATCTTCAGGCAGTTTGTCTGGGAGACTGTGTTTACCTTAAGAACTGACCATAAGCCTCTTGTTAAACTTACTGGTAGTGGAATGACCAAAGTGACGCCATGCACCGCTAAAATGTCATTGCACCTATTGGATTATGCACATGTAGTAGAATGTCTTCCTGGTGTGAAGAACCGAGTAGCAGTTTTTTTTTTTTGCAGAGCTCCTTTGGGTTCTACCAAGGTTAATATTGTGGTTTAGAATGACTGTTGTGTGGCTGATGTGGATGTGCCTGATCCAAGTACTACTGATGAATGGAACGCGGCTGAAGGAAATAATGACCTATTACAAATAATAACAAGCATTTGCAATGCAATAGGTCTCGTCTTTGTGAGAGTTTGAGCTATTGTCATTGTAAATGACAATGCCCTTTCATTTATGTGTTTTGAAAACCTGTAAGCGGTCCGTAAACACGCAATTAGTACTAATAGCTGGCAGTAAAAGAGGCGCAGTTACTGCCAGCCTTGCTTCTCGTAAGCAACGACTATAAGTAGAAAGTGTGTGTTTACGCACCGCTTGTTAAAACAGCTCTGACGAGCTTTCCCACCTGTGTCTCCCTGATCGGAAACCCAGTGCAGCCTTGAATTCAATTACTGTGTGCTCAGTTTCAAACCATAGGCGTTTTGAACCCTCAAATGTGTAACTAGGGCTACAGAAATCCATAGAATTAGGCTGTGGCTGCATCACATCAGAATAAAGGTTTCTTCAGAATTAAAACATTCTCTCTGATTTCCATTTGACTCACTTGGACCTCTTCCCAACCTTTGTCTAAACCCTCCTGCAGATGCAGAGAGGATGCCTCACCCATAGCCTTGAAAAAGCTCCAAAGCTTATTATAAGCTTGAGAAAAAAACGTGTCAGACATGGTTCTAATAGCTGATACACCAGAAGGGACGCCTTGGTTCTGTTTGGAAAGCACAAGGTTAGGTTCTGTCGTCTTAACTTCAAAAGAAGCTCACTGAGTCATCTCTTATGATTGGAGCGCTAGGTTCTAGTGCCTGGGGTGACGCGAGGAGGGCACTAGACCTTGGTGTGTACATGACTGCTGTATATTTGGTGACATAGAGGAAGATGTGTGCGATAGAAGGATGTTAGGCTAGTATGTATGTATGTATGTATGTGTGGAAACGTTTGCAGGGAGAATCTAGTCAGAAAGCAACAAAGCGCTATACACAGTATATGGGGACGAGTCAGTATAGTATAAAAAGAGCAAGGGGACACTAGGCGCTATAAACAGTATATGGTGACGAGTCAGCATAGTATAACAAGCATTAACAATGCAATAGGTCTCGCCTTTCATTAAGTTAAAGCCATTTGCTTTGCTATACAATACCATTAGCAACGCAAATGGCTTTAACTTAATCAAAGGCGAGGTCTATTGCATTTTCAATGCTTGTTATATTGTGGGAGGGGGGGCCACATGGCCCCCCTCCTGGAGACGTTGATGGTCCTGGAGACCGCCACCCCCCAGGGCTGGCCCCTGCAGCGTCTCGGTGTGCCCACCCCGGGACACTGCTGTTTGCTATGGCAGGGCGGGAGCCGAGGCTCCCGCCCTGTCATAGCAAACTTGGTTTGGATTTTGAAAGAGAGAGCAGGGAAATTTGCTCTCTCTTTCAAAATGCAAACCATATTGCTTTTCCACACGGGGAGCTGCATGTTAGCAGCTCCCCGTGTGGAAAAGCAATGCCGGCTCCGGAAGGACGGGGGAGCCGGCTGGGACTGTGGGGCATTGGGGCTCCCCCCACGGTCCCCAAAATTGTATATAGGCCCCGGGGGATGGGGTCCCTGGGGAGAATAGAAATTAGAGTCGCGCACCCAGCGTGTCACTCAGCGCGGCCCCCTGGTGTGCACGCGCTGGGTGCGCGACTCCTACGCGTTGGGTGCACAACTCCTCTCGATTTGATTGGTTCATAATATTTCCCATTGTACCTATTGAAGGACTGCAATCATTTCAATCATTCTTCTTTGGAGACATAACTCTGTGCTTACCTCCTATCATTCTTATGCAATTTTTCAAACAATGTACTAGCAAAATGTTCTGCCGATACCTAAGCAGTTATGGGGCAAATTTAGAAGCATCCTGCGCCAAAAATATGTCACTTTTTGTAACATAGTTATAGAGCCTGACACTCTTTCATATTTACAAAGAGAGGAAAAGGCACTCTGTGTACCTTTTCTTCTCCATGTAAATACGACCTCATCATACACACCACTTTGCGTTGAAAGGGTGTTCTATAGGTGTTGCTGAGCGTGTTTGCACAGAACACTCATAGAACTAGACACATCTCCAGATTTATCATAAATAATAAATCTGGACATGTGTGTGAATGCTGCACCATCCTCCAATTGGTTTAGCAAGGCACAACAAGGAGAATTATTTTCATTTCTCCTAATTTTTTCTCTTTCAATATATGCTACTATGCACAGCATACATTGAAGGAGAAAAATGCCTTTACTGATTGTTTTTGTGCAGGAAGGTGTGTCTTCCTGCACAAATCAAACTCCACATGACATAGATATCCTTGCAACATGGTGCAAGGGTGCCTGTGTCACCACATGGCTGCAGTTTAAGCTGCAGTGCAGAGGGAAGCATAGACTTGCAACATATTTATGTACATATGTTGCATCCCTGTGCTTCAGAAATACCACAGCACACTGCAGCTAAAGAGCTTATAGTGTCATGCTGCAGCACTTCCTTATAGTTCAGCACTTATACATTCACCATACACTACTAATGCATTCTTTCAGTCAATTATGCACTACGCATACATTCATCCAAACTTTCACACACTATCATACAAATATAGCTCTTTTTTTAACCAGAGAAGTTAGTTCTGAAAAGGACCTTTTTTATTTTTTGTGTTTTATTAAAAGTAAAAGTATCTTATTTTTATGATTAGCTCAGATAATGTCTTGCCTTAATATTTATATTAAAGACATATATATATATTTTTTGGCATTAAAAAATTTCACGGCAGTCGCGCACCCACCGCGGCAAACACATATATGAAGTTACGCGCGTGCGTTGCGTAACGTAATATGTATGGGTCGCGTATGCGCCTGGAGTCGCGTACTGGTCGCATAACAATCGCGCAGGAAAATACGCACCCATCGCACACCCTACGCGGATCCTACACAACAATCGTAAAATGGCGGCTAGGTTCCGCGCAGTGATAGAGAAAGGTTCGCTTTGGGTGCGCTACTCCAAAAAAAATTGGAAAAAAAACAATAAAAAAAAATATATTTTAAACAATATAAAATAAAATAAAACAATATTAGAGTTTCAATATTTTTAAAAACATTTTTTTTCAATTTATATTAAACATATGTAATGTAATTTAAAAAATAAAATATGTAAATATTGATAGTTTAAAAAATGTTGAAAAACAGTATCAAAAAACTAACTATAACAACTAATATATTTAAAAATTATCATTTAAAAAACCTTTGAAATTCACTGAAAAAACCATCGGTTTCAGATATGTTATATTTAGGAATTAGCATTTAGAAAACCTTTGAAATTCACCGAAAAAAACCATAGGTTTCAGATATGTTATAGTTAGGAATTAACATTTAAAAAACCTTAGAAATTCACTGAAAAAAACATAGGTTTCAGGGGTGTTATAGTTAGCTGGACATTTCACTGATACAAAACCATTGAAATGCCTCCGTTATAGTTAGTTCTACTAACTATAACTTGCGCGCCCACAATCCACTGCTGATGATGTCACATATTACATCATACATGACATGGTCAGTAACATCACTGATGACATCTCAAATGACATCACTGATGACATCAGCCACATGACAATCTGATACACCTCATCATACACTAGTATAACCTTTCATCACACACTATAAAATATAGAGTACCATGTTTAAACCATTGACACAACAATACAAGTTTCTAAAAACCACTCAGTGATTTGTAGATCTACACACTTACCTATAGATTCACTCATACATGCTGACAAAGATCAATAGAACACTATTAGATATACGTATACACCTATATCAACATTACACACCAGCACATATCCTATTCACTTATGCAGTCATCCTACTCACTTATGCAAATAATTGATCATACTTACATTTACTCAGCTACACACTTATACAAACACCACTTCATTTATTCATATAGACAGTAACTCATACTTAGTGTATTATAAAATCACTATTACAAGTATACAGTTTTCCATACAGTCACTCAGACAATCACTGACTCTTATGTATACTTATTTAAATACAACAACTGTCACATACACTGCCTTTTATATTTCTACTTTGTTGGACATGTATCATTGAGAAATATATTTACTCATCAACACACCCATAAAGAGATACACTCACCCAAACAAGTGTTACCACATGCAATCTTAACCTCATATACCTACTAAATCAACTGTTTACACATCTTTGGACAGTCACATACCTTCCACCCAACCACACACACATTCACTCTCTCATACAAATACTCACTTAACTAATTAAAAACTAATATAGACTTCCACATAGCTAGTAACCAACTTATGCAGTAGTTTACACAACAAGAGACAGAGTGAAACAGATATTCACACAGTTTAATCACTATTCCATATATTTACTGAGAGACTTTAAATTAGTCACTTAGACAGTCATTCACAGTGCTAGTAAATCCTTCATCCAGCCTTCCGAGGAATTGGGGAAAACTGCATATTCTCGCCCTACAGCTCTGTCAACCATCAAGAGAATTAAACAGGACCCTCCCTCCCCTCCCAAATCTGCCTCTCCTGTCTCCTTGGATATCGTTTTGGAGGAAATTCGTGCTCTAAGATCATTTATTGAGGGAACAAATTCTCGTCTGCAGACTCTGGATAATAAATGGTCGTCCATGGATTCCCGCCTTTCTGTGGTAGAACAACAAATCAGCTTTGTAAATGATTCATTTTCCAAAATTTCACTCTTGGAGAAAGAGGTTCTAAAGCTAAGAAGCGCGACTGAAGATCTCAAAAATAGAAATTGTAGTAACAATCTTCGCTAATATGGTCTTCCTGAAGGCCTTGAGGGTGATGACCCCGTTACATACTTTACTACTTTTCTTCCACAGCTCTTGAGCCTTCCTGCTACCACCAAATTAAGTATTCAATGGGCACATAGACTGGGTCCACGTTTTTCTTTCTCGTCTGCTCCATCGAAACCTCGTGGAGTAATTCTCATATTTCTGCAATACCCGGATCTCCTACAGGTTCTAAATGCAGCTAAATCCAAGAAACAGCTGAGTTGACATGGCACAAAATTGTTTATTTCTCAAGATGTTTCCACAACCACCGCTAAATGACGAAAGGAATTCCTGGACCTTCGTCCCGCTCTTCGCTCTCTGGGTGCTCGATATGGCTTATTCCACCCATGCTTATTTAAGGTCACATTTATGACAAAACTTCTACATTTGAGGATCCTGCAGATCTCAGAAAATTCCTCCATTCTCATTCTACTTCCTCAATGGAGATCGCTGGTCCTCCCCTTAATACTTGACTTTTATGGTCCTTCTGTAATGTCCATTTCTTTTGTTGTGTTTCAATTTAGATGCCCGTACATAGGTTTTCCTAAATCATGCCCTTATATAGGCACAATTCGCATTGCCCTTATTTAGGCATAGAATCCCAGTCCTTATTTAGGCATTAGCCATGCTATCCAAATACAGGTATGGTCACCTACATCCATCCATCCCCACATCACAATGAGTTCTTAGAAACCAGACCCTTAAGCCGTTGGAACTTTCCCTAGCTAGGATTATTGATTTCTCCAAGAACTCATCTATTATGCATGAACTACCATTCCTTAGGGGTTCATTCATGACGTCTTCCTCTGCCCGACTTTACGTCAATGCTAACATTCCTAAGCACCTTCCAGGTATAAATATACCTTCCCTTACCATGGCAAACCACTGCTCGGCTACACAGCTTGATATGGCTTGCCACGGCAAGTTCGGAAGAATTTGAGTCCCCGCCTGATGCACTGACTAGACGCTGTCATCCCTGCTCGCAGAGAATCCAGCTTCCAGTGTTCTGACTCCCTTCGCGGGGTGTTAGAGTTTGAGACCCGGAAAGAGATTCCCACCTCTCTCATTCTAAGGTATGGAGTTGACTAGAACCTAGAGGGACTCTTGGCATACAAACTTGGCATACAAACTTGGCATATGCAAAACTGTAGCTTACCATACTATAGAATACGGCACCTACTTCTTACCTTGTACTACACTTAGGTTAGGTACACTGGGGTAGAACTATTTAGAAACATCAAACGAGTATCCACTTTTTAGCCTATGTTATTTATGTATGTGTATATGAATATATGTCATAGCTAGAAGACAATGCTGTGTCAGTATTATTTCTTCTTACTGCTTACGCTGTACATATTATATTTTGCATACTGTCTTGCAATTGTAACAGCTCATATCTCTTACACGAGAAACAAGACTGTTCAATAAATTATTTTATTGAAACGCCCGTCTATCTATTTCTGTGTAACTCTGAAGAAACTAAGCGTGCACGATTGACTGAGTGAAACTGTTATCTGTTGTTTCCACGATTCTGAGACATGTTCAGATTCTAAGGGAAACAAAGTTGTCATGTTTATGCGGTTGCCAGAAACCACTCCCGTCTTGTTTATTCAAGGAGTTTCTAGTGGCCTCTGAGTTAGCTGGCACATAAAGTAATTAAGTTTAATGTACTCGATAGAGGCATACTGACCTCAGTCCTCTGCCACAACTATAGTGTATATTATTCCAATGCGCAGAGCTTATAAGGAAAATAGGAACTATACTACACTTTGATTCTTCCTTTGTTGAAGCATGTTATTAGTATCATTGTCTTTTTATGTATATGATCTTCTGATTTTTGTTACAGGTTCTTTGGATTCCATTTTGTACCTACCTCATGTTCCCGCTCCTGTTTATGTTTAAATTGACGTTCCGGTGTGGTGCGTTGCCCTTTGTTAGGTGTGCCGTCCTTGTTGTCCTTTGCCGCCTCTCATCTTTCCCTTGTGTTCCCCTGTGAAGGTACGTATTACAGTCATCAATTTTGGCATGTACTGCCTCTTCTTACTCTTATTTTGCTTCCCCTTTTCCTCTTTAGTTTCTTTTTTTTCCCCCTTTTCTTAGTATTATTGCTGTGTCTTCTCTCTACACTTTTCTTTTTCCATGATTTCTTGATTCCTTTCACCTCTTCATTTTTCCTCTCATTGATTCCATTCCAGTTTATTCTTCTTCCTTATCCTTCTTTTTCTTCTCTCTTGCATTATTATCTCAATGTTGAACGCGTTGTTCTGTATATATTGTTGACATTTATTTATCAGAGTTATTTCTTGGAATGTGAAAGTTTTTATTAACCTAATCAAAAGACAGAGAATATTATCCCACCTTGCCTCTTACAATCCTTATTTGGCATTTCTATAAGAAACCCATCTTGCAGAAGCATTAAAATTGAAAAAGGGTTGGGGTTGGTTCAGTTTTAGTCTCCCCCACCTCCTCAAAAAAAAATGGTGTAATTATTCTGTGTCATAAAAAATTGAAATGTAAAGTTCTGTCACAAGAAACCGATACCGAAGGGAGATGGTTGTTAGCCAAACTGCTTATTAATAATACCTTTTTGACGGTGTTTAATGTATATGGTCCTACTCAACCAGACTACTCATTTTGGCCTACTATTACACAAAAAGTTATTCAGTTTAGAGATGATCTCTTTATTCTAGGAAGCGATTGCATTCAGGTTGTTGACCCCTTTATTGACCGCCAGTCCCACATGCGCTTCATCCCTCATATGACCCATAAACAATGTCTTAATTCTATTTCCCAATCACATCTTGTTGATGCTTGGAGACTTTACCACCCTGACACTATTAACTTCTCATTTGTCTCTCCTTCTCATCTGTCTTTTTCTCGAGTAGACTATATCTTTCTTTCACAATCCTTATCTCAAAATCTTATTTCTTCCTCAATCAAACCTATTGTTATCTCTGATCATACTCCGGTTGTTGCTGATTTTGACTTGCTCCCTCCGCATCCCAGATCTTCCTGCTGGTGCTTTAATAATTCCTTTTTGCTGGACCCTCTTTTCTCTTCCTCGTTTCCTCCTTTGCTAAATAATTTTTTGTATTAAATAGCAATCACAATACTCCCTATCATATAATATGGGACTCCTTAAAGCTACGGCTGCAGGTTTCATTTCTTGCATGGAAACTTGATCCTGAACTGCCTTGCACTTAAGTCCTATCCCTTGACCCCGGCGACAGCACATAGCACTTTATAGCTGCCCGCCTGTACCTGGTCTGCGAGGGAGGGACATACCGCAGCAGCACCTGAAACCGAGCGCAGGAGCGCTTTAGAAGACGCCGACTTCCCTCGGTGCGGGACGTGTGTGGGGCTTGCCCAGGCTCGGCCCGAGCCAAGATGGGCCTGTCTTAGCCCGTCATAGACCGGACGAGGCCAGGCTGGGCCATAGCCATGACATCAGTTCCAGGGCCGACAGTTCTGGAGTGTGAGTCCCCCCACGCTTATGTTATATCATTTGGAATGCTATCCAGCTATCAGCTTAAATAGAACTCGAGCAAACTTGGACTTTGGATGTGTGTTGCCCGCGGGGTTGGCTGGCATTTTTGAAGTACAGTCGATCTGGGCAGGAGTTTTGTTATACACTATTTGATTGACTCTGGAACCCTTTTGCTCGTCTTTGGTGCCGTGTAGCTCAAGCCCCTTGGTGTCTGAGCGACTGGTTTGGGAGATCTCATGGTGTCCAGTGGCAAGACATTTTGTGGGGCCTGTGTTTGTGTGCTGTAGCTATCAGGATGTTAAGCATATTGTACTGAACTGGAACAGGAGCGATGGGTAAGAGAAAAGCTGAGAGTTCAATTAAAGCAGCAGCGGGGTCTCAAAATTCATTAATGTAGTATCTTTCGGGAGCCATGGGAGCCATATAAAAGCAAATACACTCAGTGGAGGAGACGTTAAATCTAGGGATCAAGGTGGGAAAGGGACCTGTGGGTTCATTAAATCCTGAGCACCCAGTCTTATGATCTTCACATCCATAGATAGCAAGTAATTCAAATAATACAACCATTACACAGTGATTCTTGTTTATGTTCATAGCGCCGGTATATACAGTGGGAGAGCTTTCCAATCGTGAGTAGAGTTTGGGTGGTTGATGTAGTAGGATGTTCACTAGAGTTTGAGTCACCGGAGTATACAGGTTGTTTGGTTATTTCTTTCTTGGCCACTATCTATTCTTAGTTCTGATTCACCACCTTTCTTGATTTGTTTATTTATGTTGTAATTCAGGGAAGTGGTTTAAAGAAAGCTTCTGTGCATTGTAATGTTTGTTGAGCTTTAAATAATGACCTTCTTGCACATATGGATTGTTTTCTGAATTTGAGTGAAAATATTACAAATTTGATGTTATTTATGTATTTTGTAGACTCTAGGCCCCCGAAGAAGGGCCCTCAGCCCAAAATGCATTGGGCAACAATGAAAGATTGGAATTGATTATGAAGTTTCTGTTTCCATATGACTTTGAACAGAATCATATGTGAATTTGATTAAATTGAAAAGTTCATGTTAACACATTGTGATTGAGTTGGATTTTCTTTGAATGAGTTAGTCTAAAAACGTAATATGTGTACAAAAAGTTTTGAACAAATTGTTGTATGAATTTATATTAACAAAAAAGTAGTTTGCAACTGCATTGGGCAAAAGTGCATAGTGGACAAGTCAATGTGACTTTAATTAGGTTAATTGTATAACCCTGACACATAGAACGCCGCAGCTGACACAGGAAATCCTTACTAGACTTAGCAAAGAACACATTATGACCACGGGCATTAATGTATTGCCTCTTGGCTATTTTTATCCTCAACCTAAACAAATGCAGATGAATACTCACTGGAAGGGCCCCTGTGGAATCCAATCGCACATCTATTATATTACTACGCAGAATCGATTCAAGTTACTGCCAACACTAGGGGATATCGATTGACTTGATATACAGGACATCCACATAGACCCACATTAGATCATGGCACTGCATAATAATACTACTAAGCCGATTCCCCTTGGTCCTGTGGGTTCTTCCATCATTGACTTAAATGCATCCATCGACACAAACATTCCTACCCCCTGTCAGTATCTAATGCCACTTGTATAACTTCCCCCTAGTACAGTAACCGACAATGTTAATATCGAGATTAGTACCCATGGACAGGGGAGGATATCTTCTGGCAAAGTATTATTCTGGAACATGGCAGGTCTGCAAGCAAAACTTTCAAATCCAACATGGCCAGACTTTGTTGAAGCTTTTGATCTTATATGCCTATAGGAAACCTGGGTGGATGAAAAGGTGCATATTAATGGTTTTAAAACATTTCACGCCTCAGCAGTACCAACCTCCCATGGGAGGAAGAAGGGAGGATTATATATGTATGTTTCTCATAGGATGAACGTGAGAAAGATAGAATTGATGGTCTCTGATATTTACTACCAGGTCTTGAAATTGCATATCGATAACACACAGTGTACTGTCCTTTTGAATTTTTACAACAGCATACCAAAAGACCAGGTTGAGGCGGTTTTAAAACATTTACAGAAGGATATATACAATATGCAGATGGATACAAATAAGGATATGTGCATGATTTTGGGGGGGAGTTTAACTCCACAATTTGTCCACACGCCGTTAGTGGTATATATGGCCTAACACCAAATGCTGGGGTAGACGAAACCCACTTTTCTCACGCACCGCTTGGAGATCAGTTAAATTCAATCAAATGTTCCTCTGATCTTGGGTTTGCTAATGAATTATGTTCTCCCAAAGTACCATTCAGTTGTACTTTCAATGGACGAGGGAAGTGTTTCATTATCGACTAAGTATTAGTACCAAACAGACAGGCAAGAAGATCACATAACTTCACCACTCATTCTGTTGCCTATAATGAACACTTTCCAATAGCTATCACAATAGATTTTCCATCTAACGTGTTAAATATAAGAGGCCACTCCGATCACTTTGTACAGGATATTGCCCTAAATAAACTAAATGGATATTCAATCAGGTGGTCCAGGATAGATCCATTAGTATTCACCAAGACCCTTGTTATTTACTGCAAATCTGATTTCTTAGTCTGTCTCGATGAGACTGCCACAGACTCTGATATATTGAATTCCTTTTTGAAAATTTCTTTTGAGATAAATAGGAATTTGCTAGTAGAACATAAAAAACCTCACATTAAAAAGACAGGTTGGTTTTATAAATTTGCACTAAATCCCACACGGCGCTGAAAAATGCGCTACATAAACCAGCTAGAGACCAGCATTAAATTCAGACGGCCAGAAAGGCATACAAAGCTGCCCTTAAAGCACCCAAAGTGGCCATATGATTAGAAGCATGGCGGGCCCTTGAAGAAGCCTCAGAACTTAGAGATAATACTGGCTTCTGGAAAGCTGTCAACGCTCCTTTCCTGGCCCCTAAAAATCAACCCACGATAGAGACAACTATCTGTGAGTACCAATGGGTGACACATTTTTCTAAACTTTACAATGATCACCATCCCCGGCAACCACCAGCTGAGCCCCGGGGACTCAAACAGCAAATCTCCTCCCTACTGAGATCGACTTTACGGTGGAGGAAGTTATTTGCGCAATTAAGGAAAGCGCGGAATGGAAAGCCCTTGGCCCTGATGGGATGCCAGTGGATTTATACAAATCGAATCCATTACTTTGGGAGCCGATATTGGCCACTGTTTTAAAAGTGTGTTGTAAACAGGGCTTTATCCCTTCTTGGTCAGAATCAATACTGGTCCCCATTTTTATATAAGGGAGATCGTGACTATCCTATTTGTTATAGACCGATTTCCCTTTTAGACTCATTCGTAAAAGTGGCTGGTTCAATTATACTAAATAAATTACAGTTGTGGGCTGAGGACATGGGTGTAATATCTGAATTGCAATATGGATTCTGTGAAGGACTGGGTACTATTGAACAAGGCCTAAATCTAAATATAATCTGGGGTAAATATACGAAGTCTAAACATGAGAATCTTTTTCTGGCATTTGTCGACTTAAGTTAGGCATTTGATTGCATCAGCCATAGTAAACTTTGGCACATTTTAGAGGGCATGGTCATGGAATTCCAAATTGTGAATTTTCTGAAGCAGTTATATCAAGATGCACAGGCCAGTGTTCGATACGGAGGCTCAGGATAGTGTAGCTATAAATTCCCTATCAGGAATGGGGTAAGGCAGGGCTGCGTGCTAGCCCCCTTTCTTTTTAATCTGTATATAAATGGATTAGGATTAGCAATGGCCAGTGAATGCCAGTATTTTCCATATATGGGAAAGCACCCAATCCCAGCATTGTTATATGCGGACGATGCTGTTTTATTATCCCGTACACAAATAGGATTACAGAGGGTTGTTCCTCGATTTGCAACCTTTATGGCTAATTTAGGCCTCCAAGTAAACACTTCCAAAACATATGTCATGAAGTGTGGTAACAATAATGTAAAGTGTCGTGAGATATTCATTAATAACAAGAAAGTTGAGTTTACCAATTTGCTCTTAGTCAAACGTAATACAATCCAGAAAACTGTTATTCCCCAAAGCGACAGTAGCACTGGTGAATTTCACAAGATAATTGGGCAAGCAACCAATTTCTGAATTGATAAAGATCTATAAAGCAAAATGTGTCTCAACAGCCATGTATGGAGCCGGCATCTGGGAATACGCTGACTCACAACCTTTACAGCTAATTGAAAACGCTTCCTTGCGATATTTATTAGTGTTCCCCAATAGCACTGACACATTTATCTGCCATACAGAGCTTCATTTGCCATATATATCGGGCATAATTAAAATACAACCAGTCTTATTATGGCATAAGGTATGGTCTAGTACCACCACTGGCCTTAATCGGGACATGCTAAATGATTGCCTTAAACTGCAAAGGGTGCTTCATAGCCCGTGGCTTAGATACTTTAAAAATGTCATGGTTGATTTGGGTCACCCAGAATATTTTGTTAATCCCGCCAGTATCACCTTAATTCTAAGGATATCTCTAAAGATTGCTTGCTTGGACCTTTTTTGAGACCAACAGACTTGATACTGATTTAATAAAAACCAACAGTTAGAGAGAATCAACTGCTATTAATACAGTCAGGGGAGCAATCCTATCTTGTAACAGTAAAGGGAGGATATGATAGGATGTTATTTTCCCACTTTCGCCAAGGTAATTTTTTTATACCGGTATTAATTTATTAAAGGTTTTATATAGCGCGGACATGACCAGAGTGGGTATCAGAGTGCTTTACAGAAGTACAGAAGTACAAACAGTGCTGCAAGTAAAAAAAATAATAATAAAAAAAAAACAATAACAATGATAAGCAAGTAATGGAGCAGTAAAATATGCCCAGGCGAGAGGAGATAGTATAGGAAATAAGTTCACCATACAAATCGAGGGGTATAGCACAAACCAGCATCATAGACATAGCCAAAGCATCTGCCCCATCCTGACAGTAGGTGACATCAAACAAGGTCATTCATCCATAGGGCTTTCAGTTCTTTTTTGAATGAAGCCGTAGAGCGAATTAGTCTGATTTGCGGAGGCAAGCAGTTCCAGATTGTCGGAGCAATATCCGAGAATGCCCGATTGTAGGTTTACTTTTTCTGCAATTTTTGAGGTTTCAGCAGGAGAGTGCTAGAACTCCTAGAAGATCTGCTCCCACCAGAGAGCTCCAGTTTTCGGGCTAGGTACAGAGGGGTGTCAAAGTGGAGGGCCTTGTGCGTCAGGCATGCAATCTTGAGATGAATTCTAGCTTCCAAAGGCAGCCAGTTTAAGGATTTCAGTACTGGCACGATGTGGCTATTTCTTCTGGAACCTGTGATGAACCTTGATGAGTTCAGGGAAGCCCTGAGCGGAGCCCTCTTGTATGTGGGTAGCCCACAGAGTGTTGTGCAGCCATGGTCTCGCCTGGATATTACTAGCGCTTGAACAGCAGACTTGAAGTCGTCTGGAGGGAGGAGGGTTTTATCTTTCTTAGAATACTCAAGTGGAAGTTAGCCCCTTTGGCGGCTCAGCTAATCTGTTACTGCATGCTCAATGACTTGTCAAGTATAATTCCCAGAAACCTGTCATGGTTCCGAGCACATTACCGCTGCCCGAGGGGAATCGGGTTAGCGGTCTAGGCTTTGAGAGGCGAAAGCGGAAGTCACCTTGCCTCACTTCCGGGCGGACGCGCTTAACTGTCGGGAATTCCGGCTGCCCCAGCGCCTTGGATTCACGCCGATGCCGCCGCCGAAGATACGCTGATCCGGATCACTATCTCCTTCAGGTATCGACCCTTGCAGGATTTCTCCATTATCAGGGGTCATTGGGACGACTGTCTTGTACCCCCGTATAAGCCTTGTCCTTTACTCCAGCCACTTGCACACAGGGGTGTGTTAGGTGGGCTGGGCTCCTTACTGGCCATCTTTATTATTTGCGCAGGAGCGCTGGTTTTCTTATTTTGTGGTTCACACAGACAACAGCTCAGACTGGCCAGGATTGTATTTTTGCGCAGGCGTTTTACAAGCCTGTTATACTTTGGTGGACGCCTTATTCCTCGTTCCTAGCCACGGGCACACAGGAGCATGTTGGGGTGGCTACGCAGAAGGCCTACTTTATTATTTGCGCAGGAGGGCTGGTTTTGTTTTCTTATTTTGGTTCTCACACGCTGAAGTGCTTCCCCGTGCGCCCATCCGCAGATCCGCAGATTGAGTACTGGCGCAGGGGTGCTGGTGTCAGTTGCCACGGATGTCTCCACGAGTCGCACCACAGAGGTAATCCCGTGGTCAGTGGGGCTGGCACTACTCAGAGTGGTGGGGAGGTTGGGAATGCATTAAAGTAATAGTGTTCTCTTATCGCCCCACACAGACCAGTATCGAGGAAGACTTCCGAGACATAGTGAGACCCCCTGACTTATTCACCTTGTCTGGCTTCTACCCCTGGTACCCCCTCTATCCTAGTCAGTATTCACACCCTACTAGGGTGAGGTGGGAGACGGTGGTGGTAGTTCTTGTCGCCTCTGCAGGATCGCCTCACAAGTGGAAGGTAAGACTTGGGAGGCTCTGACAGAATCCAAGGCCCACGTAGTCTATCTTGCCCGGGCGAAATGGGTGACCCCGAGATCACACTACAGGACATTGCTGCCATCCTCGCCACCATGCAGGCGGAAAATCACAGTATACGTCAGGACATCACAGCGTTACAGACACGAGTTGCGGATAGTGAAACCGGGCCCCGGGGACAGTACCCTACGGCTCGGGTGCTGCGGGAAGGCCTATTGAGACCCGCCATGTTTCAACCTGGTGGTTCTGCCGCTACTCTCGCTCAGGACACCACCATCCAGGTGGTAGCCCCTCATGCAGTACAGCTGGCTCCTCCCGAGCGCTTTTACGGCGACAGCACGAAGTACAGCGTCTTCATTCACAAGTGTCATCTGCACTTTATGGCGCGAGCCACAGCCTTCCCGGACGACGCTTCTAAAATCGCCTTTATCCTCTCCTATATGGGAGGTGATGCTTCCCAGTGGTCCATACCCTTGGTGGCGAACGACGACCCCGTGTTGTACAACCTTCCAGCTTTCAAAGACACCATGCGAAGGATGTTCGCCCGCCACACCTTTGTGCAGGCCGCAGATAACGAACTACTCGGATTGAAGCAAGGAAACACGGACTTGCTGCATTACATCACCACCTTCAGCAGACTGGTGATTGAAGCCCGCTGGCCTGAGTCCAAGAAGGTGTCTGTGTTTTACAGGGGCTTGCGGGACGAGATGAAGGACCTGCTTTCCCAGATACCGGATCCACCAGAAGACATAGGTCCTTTTATTGATTTGGTGGTGAAGCTAAACTTCAGGCTACAGGAACGGAAGACCGACAGAAACAAAAGCGGTGATCCCCGATTCTTGACACTTAAAGAAAAAACCACAGACGACTCAATATCAAACCCTGACCCACCAGAGCCGATGCAGATTGGAAGCATTCGAGGACCCCTCACCAGAGAAGAACGGGAGAGGAGGAGATGACAGAACCAGTGTTTGTATTGTGGCAAAAGCGGACACTTCGTTAGGGAATGCCCGGTGAAGCCATCCAAACCAAGGGGAAAGAAACCCTTTGTTCTCCCTGTGTCCAAAGGTGATTGGTCGGGAAACGAGGAAACCCAGTAAACGGTGGGGTCCGGCTACTGGGTTCTTCATCCATCAGGATACCGACCCCTGGCATTTGCGACGGTTACCATCATCTTGGCGTAGAAGTCACCTTACAGACACGGTCGGGCCTGGTATGGCAGGTAACAGCCCTTATCGATTCGGGAGCCACGGGCAATTTTATTGACAACCAGTATATGGGGGGTATGGGTATAGCCACCGTACAGAAGAAGACACCTGAAACAGTAAAAGCAGTGGATGGGACGGATCTTACCTCGAGCCTCATCTGTTTCCAAACTGAACTCCTAGAGATGTCATTCAAGAACAACCACACGGAATCCATCACTTTTGATGTCATCGACGCACCACAACTCCGCTTGATTCTGGGACTACCATGGTTAGTGGAACATAATCCACGGATTGATTGGGTGTCCAGGGTGGTGCGATTAGATTCGGATCATTGTACTTCTCTATGTTACCCCCAGTCGAGTTTCACCAGATCAACAGAAGTACAAGCCCACGAGTTGCCCCTCACCAAAACCATCATGACACTACAAGGGAAAGTACCTGATGCGTACCTAGACCTGGCAACAGTATTCGATAAAAAGGGGGCAAACACCTTACCCCCGCATCGAAGCTTCGATTGCAGAATAGAATTGATCCCTGGTTCCAAGCTGCCCTGTGGTCGTACCTACTCACTCACCGAAAAGGAAAACGAACATCTCCGGCTGTATCTTGACGAATACCTACGCAATGGGTTCATATGCCACTCCAGATCGCCGGTGTCGTCTCCTCTCTTTTTTTTTGTGGCAAAGAAGGAAGGGGACTTGAGAACGTGCATCGACTTTAGAGCGATGAATGCCATCACGATAAAGAATAGGTACCCATTACCTCTGATATCTACCCTGCTGGACCAGGTGAAAGACGCCAACAAATACACCAAGCTGGATCTCCGGGGGGCCTATCATCTTGTCAGGGTCCGAAAGGGTGGTGAGTGGAAGACCGCGTTTCGGACCAGGTACGGTCTCTACGAATACCAGGTCATACCTTTCGGACTCTGCAACGCCCCGGCGGCCTTCCAGTATTTTATCGACGAAGTGCTGAGGGATTTCATCGATCTGTTTTGCATCGTTTACATCGATGACATTTTGATTTTCTCTAGAACACTAGAAGAACACATACAACATGTGCGCACCGTTTTACAACGCTTGCAACACCATGGGTTATATGTCAAGTTGGAAAAGAGCGTCTTTCACGCCATCTCAGTTGAGTTTCTGGGACATATAATCACTCCCGAGGAGGTTACCATGGATACCAAGAAGGTCGAGGCTATACTGCAATGGCCATCCCCTGCTTCCGTGAAACAAGTACAACGGTTCCTGGGATTTGCTAACTACTACCGTCGTTTTATCATTGGTTTCTCTAGGATCGTCACCCCCATCACCCGCTTATTGCGCAAAGGAGTCCGTTTTGAATGGGACCATAAGGCCGA
The DNA here is from genome assembly GCF_964204655.1 of Triturus cristatus. Classification (NCBI taxonomy): domain Eukaryota; kingdom Metazoa; phylum Chordata; class Amphibia; order Caudata; family Salamandridae; genus Triturus; species Triturus cristatus. The sequence continues at coordinate 843,209,696 of NC_140593.1, read as the reverse complement.
ACGTGCCTTCCAAACCCTGAAGACAAGGTTCATTACAGCCCCTGTCTTGATACATCCCAATCCAGAGCGACCTTTTATCGTGGAAGCCGATGCCTCCCAAGACGCCCTGGGAGGGGTATTGTCCCAAAGAGATACCAACACAGGCCTGTTGCACCCCGTGGCTTTCTACTCCAGGAGACTACAGCCAGCAGAGCGTAATTACACGATCTGTGACCGCGAGCTATTGGCCATAAAGGCCACCTTTGAGGAATGGCGCCAGTACCTCAAAGACGCTAAACGTCCGGTGACCATATATACAGACCATTGGAACCTCCAGTTCCTTTGTTCCGCACGGGCCCTGACCTCTCGGCAGCTGCGTTGGACCTTATTCTTCAATGAATATGAGTTTCTCATCACGTATCGACCCGGCAAGGACAATGCCAAGGCCGATGCCCTGTCACGTCTCGAGGAGACCGAAGACAACGCACCCAGGGTTGAACCGGCTCCGATCATTCCGAACCGTTGTTTCCAGGGACTCATCCTGTCTTCTGGCTTTTTGACCCAGCTACACGATGACTTACAGCAAAAAGACACCTCATCTTGGATAGGGGAGCTTAAAGGGCTCACCGCTCTGGAAGGCTTCATATACCAGGGAGATAGTTACTTCTTGCCTCTACCGAACCACCAACAACAGGCCCTGTACATGTGCCACGACCACCCGCTATCCAACCACCCCGGCCGCCAGAAGACTATGGACCTGCTGCTGCGACACGTCTGGTGGCCTACCATGGACGCTGACGTACACGCCTATATAGCACGGTGCACCATCTGCGCTCAGGTTAAAAGCTCATCTCAACCCTCTGTGGGATTGTTGCATCCTATCCCTGTGCCTCCGTACCCTTGGCATACCATCTCCACGGACTTTGTAGTGGAACTGCCCAGAACGAAGGCGGGATGCACCACTATTCTCACCATCGTGGATCACCTCTCCAAGATGGCTCATTTCATTCCCCTGGCTAAACTACCCTCAGCCACTGACTTGGCAGTGATCGTCATGCATAACGTGGTACGCTTACATGGTGTTCCGTCGGTTGTGATCACGGACAGGGGCTCCCAGTTTCTGTCCAAGTTTTGGAATGAAGTATGTCGCATTCTGCACATGGAAGTACGCTTGTCCACGGCATATTACCCCCAGACCGATGGACAGGCGGAGAGGACGAATCAGACCTTGGAGCAGTATCTCCGATGTTTATTGCTGTCCGTGGAAAAAGACTGGTCGGAGGTTCTATGCCTGGTGGAATATGCCTACAATAACAGCAAACATTCCGCTATAGGCATGTCCCCGTTCTTTTGCCTCCAAGGGCGTCATCCCCGTACGGTCCCCTGGGAGGTGCCGCTGAACAGTCCCTTACCCACTGTACAGGCTTACCATGACTTCCTTCGTGATCTTTGGCAACAGGCCCGATTTGAGTTGGCCAAAGCTAAAGAATCCTACAAACTATCCGCAGATAGACACAGATAGGCAGAGCCAAGGTACAGGGCAGGTGACAGGGTGTGGGTATCGATACGGCATCTCAACGCTCACGGTACCAAGAAACTGCTGCCCCGGTACGTGGGTCCCTACGTCATTGCTAAGGTTATCAACCACGTTGCCATGAAACTGTCGCTGCCCCCTCACATGAAAATCCACCCGGTTTTTCACGTTTCCCTCCTACGCGCCACGCACCCTGATTGTGTGGCCTCCTCTCCTCCTCCTCCCATTCTTCGTGGTGACCACTTGGAGTACGAGGTCCATGCCATTCTTGACTCCGGAAGGACCTGGGGACGGCTCTTCTATCTGGTGGACTGGAGAGGGTATGGTCCGGAGGAGAGGTCTTGGGAGCCATTATCGCATGTCCGCCATGCTTCCCGGTTGGTTCGGGCCTTCCACATGGGTCATCCTGGTTGTCCTCGTCCAGCCACCCCGGTGTGATCGGCCGGCTGTGGGGTGGGGGTCCTGTTTGGTGGTGGTTGCTGTCATGGTTCCGAGCACATTACCGCTGCCCGAGGGGAATCGGGTTAGCGGTCTAGGCTTCGAGAGGCGAAAGCCACCTTGCCTCACTTCCGGGCTTAACTGTCGGGAATTCCGGCTGCCCCAGCGCCTTGGATTCACGCCGATGCCGCCGCCGAAGATACGCTGATCCGGATCACTCTCTCCTTCAGGTATCGACCCTTGCAGGGTTTCTCCGTTATCAGGGGTCATTGGGACGACTGTCTGCTGCCTGCCTTGCGCCAGTGGTACCCCCGTATAAGCCTTGTCCTTTACTCCAGCCACTTGGATACAGGGGTGTGTTAGGTTGGCTGGGCTCCTTACTGGCCATCTTTATTATTTGCGCAGGAGCGCTGGTTTTCTTATTTTGTGGTTCACACAGACAACAGCTCAGACTGGCCAGGATTGTATTTCTGCGCAGGCGTTTTACAAGCCTGTTATACTTTGGTGGATGCCTTATTCCTCGTTCCTAGCCACGGGCACACAGGAGTATGTTGGGGTGGCTACGCAGAAGGCCTACTTTATTATTTGCGCAGGAGGGCTGGTTTTGTTTTCTCATTTTGGTTCTCACACGCTGAAGTGCTTCCCCGTGCGCCTATCCGCAGATCCGCAGATTGAGTACTGGCGCAGGGGTGCTGGTGTCACTTGCCACGGATGTCTCCACGAGTCGCACCACAGAGGTAATCCCGTGGTCAGTGGGGCTGGCACTACTCAGAGTGGTGGGGAGGTTGGGAATGCATTAAAGTAATAGTGTTCCCTTATCGCCCCACACAGACCAGTATTGAGGAAGACTTCCGAGACGTAGTGAGACCCCCTGACTTATTCACCTTGTCTGGCTTCTACCCCTGGTACCCCCTCTATCCTAGTCAGTATTCACACCCTACTAGGGTGAGGTGGGAGACGGTGGTGGTAGTTCTTGTCACCTCTGCAGGATCGCCTCACTAGTGGAAGGTAAGACTTGGGAGGCTCTGACAAAACCTAGCAGAGTCAATGATGTGTGGGGTACAGTTGAGAGCTGTTAGGTGGTTCAGGTACTCAGGTTCAGGTACTCAGCGATGATGACAGTCTGTTTGGATGGTGTTTGGATGGTGCTATGAGGAGGAATTCCATTTTGGAGGAGTTGGGAAGACAGCCAGTGTTGGGATTTGAGAAGAGTAGAGTTCAGTGATATGATGTCATCAGGGGACATTTTCAGGTAAAGTTGGTTGTCATCGGCATACATGTGATAGGGAATGTTGGATGAATTGAGTAAATCCATAAGAGGCTCCATGAACAAGTTGAAGAGTGTGGAAAAGTGCAGATCCCTGAGGGACCCATGAGTGGATGGCAAGGAGTTAGAGAGGGAACGATTGACTTTAAATCTTTACGTTCTGTTGATGAGAATTGAGGCAAACCAGTTTAGTACAGGGCCAGAGAGACCCATCCTCCGTTCTAAGTAAGTCGAGGAGGATATCATGCTTGACCGTATCAAACGCTGAAGATAAGTCAAGGAGGATTAGCAGACAAGTTTCATTCCCATCCAACATTTTTAGGGCGTCATCGACTATGTGAGGAATAGCTGTTTCAGTACTGTGTCTGTGGCAAAAACCCGATTGGAATTGATCTAAAAGCTGGAATTGGTCAATGTGGTTACAAAGTTGGACAAGAACACATTTCTCAAGGAACTTTGCAAGAGCTGGAATGCTAGTGATAGGACGAAAGTTATTAAGATCATCTTGGTTCGCTGTGGGTTTTTTGAGTATGGGCGTGACCTGCCCTGCCTTCAGATTGTCAGTAATCACGCCTTGACGAAGGGAGGCATTTACTATTTTGTTCCTGAAGGGGACTAAGGTCCCTATCATGTCATTGAAGAGATTAGCAGGCAGAGGGTCACTGAAGTGATTAGAGGGTTTCAGAGAAGAAAGCAAGTTGAGAGAGAGTAAATTGGCTCCAGCAAGCATTATTTTTGGGTGAGAGACCTAAGTCAGGTAGAGGCTGAGGATAAGTGAGTTGGTTCCAGCAGGAGATATTTTTGAGTGGGGGGACAATAGCAGGCAGGGGATGAGGTAGAGGCAGGGAAGTCGGATTAGTCGGGCATAAGAGAGTTGGGTCCTGTTTGTCTTGTAGAGCTCGTAGCTCATTTTCAATTTTAATAGTCCACTGAAGAACGAGGCAAACACTTCACATGTTGGCAGTGTAGGCGCCTGAGATGGCAAGGGTGGGAAGATAGTTTGATTGGGGTTTGGTCAGTTCAAAAAGTTTTTTTGTCTGTTTATGGCATTATCTAGTTGGCTTCTGAAGAAGTTTGATTTTGCCCTTCTGATTTGTTTACTGTATGAGCTTCTTCTAGATCTCAGGAGCAGGAGGTGTTCCAGGGACGGGGATCCTCTCCAGGATCGTTCAGCCTGTCTAAGATTGCATCTCTCAGAATTTAGGCTCTCAGTGAACCAAGGTTTGGAAGGTTTTGAGGACTTTCTTTTAAGCTGTAAGGGAACTACAGAGTCTAGAATACTCAGTAAAGAGCTGTTGTAATGTTCCGTGAGGTCCTGTACCTCGGACATGTCAGTAGGAGGTAACAAGGAGTTCTTGCTGAGGGATATCAGGTCAGTCATGTTTGATTTTCGGAGGGATCGTTTCCAAAGCCTGGGATTCTATTCTTGTGATCTTTTCTTGGACCAGGATTCGATGATGTGGATGGAGATATACTGGTGATCAGACCAGTCACGTGGGGCTGTCGATACCAATAGAATAGCAGTGGGCTTAGCTATAACAAGATCAAGGATTGAGGCAAGAGTGTTTGTAGGACTATCACATATTTGAACTACATTGAGGTCCGCCAGGAAGGTTTCGAGGGTGGTCGCTACCGGATCTTTCAAGTCATTCCAGTGCAAGTTGAAGTCTCCGAGGAAGATTTTTGGATAATGATGTCCCATGTTAGTAGAAATGATTTCCATGATATCTTCAACGAAGGGGAGGTTGACACCCGGCGGATGGTAGAGAATGTGCAATTTGCATAGTGGCCTGCTCTTCCTGGTGATGTCAATGCAGAGGTATCCGCAGGTGGAGACAGCATCTATGTGGTACTGTTTAACAGTGAGACTAATATGGTATGTACAAGCGATGCCACCACCAGGTCTGTCCAATCTGTCCAGCCTGATGATGTTTTGGTTTGGGGGGACTAATATGTTAAGGATCGGACCTGAGGAATCCTTTAGCCAGGCTTCCGTAAGTATGAGTATGTCCAGATCCTGAGCCAACATGAGTTCAACAATGTCTGTGGCATGTTTCATGTTTCACGGCTGATCTACAATTGATAAGCATGCACTTCAGGTGTTGACAGAGGAAGCGGGCTGAGACATGGTAACTGGCATGATGTTAGAGAAATCTATAGCATTAGTGTTATGACTGGGTTTTCTGTGAGGGTTCGGAGGGATGGCTAGAATGTGTTCCTGATTATCTGACTTGTCCTTGAGAGACGGATTATAGGAGCGCAGGAGGGTATCGATATCATTCCCTGTGAAGGAGTTCATGGATCTAGAGGGTCTAGAGGGAGCGTTCGGGAGCGGTAGGGTTCTCCGACGAGCGGATGCATACAATTGAGAACAATCAGTGGTAGAAGGGGGGAAAGGTAGTTTGGAGTAGGGGGAAGTATGAGGAGTAAGATTGTGTCTGTAGCTCCAGAAAGACCTATCGTTCCCTAACACGAACGAGTGGTCACAATCATTATGCCCATGCCCATGTAACGACATATCTACTCAGTCCACTATACACATATTGTTTTTCTGTAAATGTTATACTTTATTAAGAAAAAGATGGATTTTACCAATATTAAAGTTGTTAGGACTGAGGCAATGTCGTTCTGCCTTTTTTAAATTGCAACTCTTAGAATACGATGTGTTTACCAGTCATCTGACTAAATATCTAAAGGGCGTGATCAGAACTAGGAAAACTATGTAATCTTTTCTTTTATTAATTTTTATCATGACTGTTTTTTCAATTTGTGTATGATAAATGTTAATGTAAGACATGGTGATTGCTTTTATCTTATGTGCTTTTATTATTTAATGTTTTAAATCGAATAAAGCTTCTTTTGATTGATTCATTGATTGACTTCCTCCAACGACACAAAACTACACTTGCAAATATCAAATCTCTGGAGCACAAATTGTATACCTCACTGTCGGATTCTATTATCCAAGAACCTGTTCGGGCCAAATTATGATTTAATAAAGCCACTTTTGATAATGCTTCATCTATACTTCTACGAAGTAGTGCTCGCTACTATGGTGGACGTAATAAAATGGGTAAACTTCTGGCCAATTATCTTAAATTCCAGAAAAATCGTATTGTGATTGACTCTATTTACTCTTCAGATGGGAAACTTATCCATAAAGATCAGGACATCCTCAATGAATTTATGTTATTTTATAAAGACTTATACATTCCTGAATCCCCTACTACTATTCCTCTTATCCAATCTTATCTCGATAAAATCCCTACCCCTTCTAAAGTCACCTCAATTTCTCTCCACTTGAATCGGATTTATATCTTGAAGAAATCTCCAGTGCCTTAACATTTCTAAAGAAAGGTAAAACTCCCGGCCCAGACGGTTTCACGGTTGAATTCTATTTTGCATTTTTCTACTATATTGCTCGCTAAACTTTTACATCTCTTTCACTAATTTTTTCTTTCTGGCAAAACGAGCGGTACCTTTCAAGAAGCTACGATTTGTTTAATTCACAAAGAAGGCAGAGACCCTATGTTTTGTAAAAATTACCGTGCTATATCTCTGGTCAATGTTGACTATAAGATATTCGCTAAATTACTTGCTGTAAGACCAGAACACCTTATGCCCCACTTGATTGGTAAAGAACAATGGGGCTTTGTCAAAACTAGACTAACCTCGGCTAATTCTTGCCTATTCTTTAATGTACTAAACAAAATTCCTTCTCTTTCCAACTTCTTAGCGGCAATTTCTGTTGATGTTGAGAAAGCATTTGATAGGGTAGATTGATACTTTTTATTTTAAACTCTTAATTGGCATGGCTTCAGCCCCAAAACAATATCACTTATTTCCTTGTTATACTCTGCTCCTAGAGCTTCGGTGTTGGTTAACGATTGCCCATCCTCCTACTTTACTCTACAACTTGGAGTCTGTCAAGGTTGCCCTCTTTCCCCTCTTCTTTTCATTCTAGCTCTTGAAAACATTTTATCATCTATCCGTAATAATGATTCTATATCCGGATTTTCCTATGGGGATCATCATTTGACACTTTCTGCTTATGCAGATTATATCTTACTTTTTATTTCCAACCCTGAAATATATATTCCTTCCTTGTTACACACAATTTCTTCTTTCTCCCTGGTCTCTGGCTATAAGTTTAACTCTGACAAAACAGAAATGTTCCCTCTTACGAAATTCTGCACTCAACATTCTTTTTCTTCAACTGGGGTTTTGTGGAATAGATCTAAAATGAAGTATTTATGCATGTGGTTCTCTAATTCCATTCCTTCCTCTGTAAAACTAAATATGATACAAGCTCTGTCCCGCATTGACAAACTACTTTCCTCTTGGAATCCCCTATTTCTCTCGTGGTGGGGATGGCTTGACTCCATTATAATGATGATTACTCCTATTTTACTATTTTTTTCTATGCTTCCTATTTTTATTCAGTCTTCTTATTTTAAGAAGATAGATTCTCTTCTCTCCAAATTTCTTTGGAAAGGTAAGAAAGCTAGAATATCCTTATCATTTCTTCAGATGACAAAATCCAACGGAGGTGTTAATTTTCCTGATTTTCGAAATTATCATAAATCCTTTTGCCTCCGCCAAGCTTTTAAATGGCTTTTCTCAGATTCCTCCCCCTTCACACCTCTATGGCTTACTATTGAACGCTCTTTGCTTCTACCCTTTTCTATAGAGGAGGTACTGGCCTTTTCAGCCAAATCTCCTCAATCTTCTCTTCCTGTATTCAAACACACGTGTTCCTTATTGAAACCAGTTACCCAGCCAATGATTAACTTGAGGGAATCATTTTTATGTTCACCATTGGGGCACAATTTGCCTTCTCACCATTAATAACATAACCTTCTTTTGGAAATCCTGGAGATTGAAGTGAATAGCTTGGGTCAATGACCTATTTGATGGTACGTCCCCTTGTTCATTTCCTGAGTTCCAATCCTCCCTTAATTGTCCTAGTTCCTTTTTGGCATAGATTCTCCATTTTAATGGCAATAATTCTTGACATATTCTATTCTCTTCCCTCAATTCCCCTATCTTCTGGAGAGAATTCTCTTCCTAAGATTCTTGTTACCCTCCCTAATGCCTCTCTAATATATAGGCACTCCTTATTTCCTGATCCTACTCGACCTAAGAGTAAGGTGGAACTTGCCTGGGAATCTGATCTGGGCTATGAATGGAGCATCACCTTCTGGGACAAATTCTGGAGCCGTTCTCTCAAAATCTCTAGATCTGCCTCTGTCACTCAATCTATGTTTTTCCTATATCATAGACTATACTTTACTCCTATATCTATTGCTACTTTTTCCTATTCGTCTAACATAAACTGTTGGACATGTGTCAAGGGCGTACTGCGACTAGTTTAACCACACAGGAGCAGATTGACGCTAAAACCCAATGCCCCTCTCAGAACCCCCCGCTAGGTTCTTTATATATACATTTCCTTCGCAGGTAAGTACTGAGGGGGGAAAGGGGTTGGGACAGAGAAGAGACAGCTCCAAAACTCTGCTGGTTCTGCTTGGTCCGTCTTCTTAAAGCTAAAAACATTTACATTGTCAGATGTGATTTGATTTCCTTTAACTTACTTATATGTGTATCTACATAAGATAACTTATCTCACCAGAGGGTAGTTTTGGGCTCGCCACTCTTCTTACTTCTCTACGTGTTATGTACGTTTACCTAGAGAAGCCTTCACTCTAATCACTTGTTCCTTTCTTCACAGGTCGATTTACTTCAAACTCAGCCCTATCTTAATGAAAGAAAAAACGAAGTAAGTATGTTTCTTTCTGTGATGCTGTAATATGATTTCTTCCTATCTTTTTCCCAACTATATACTCACTGAGCAAGTGAAAGAGATGCTTTGTATATGGGGTCTGAATGCTATCTGCTTCTTAAAAGTTGCCCTTCATTTTCCAGAATGCACCAGCCTTAATTAGCCTTCTTTTTATTAACTGGAGTGTGTGTTGTTTTAGGGTTCTCAGCCAACCGAGGAAGGTGCTAACTGGTTAATTGGTGCTTCAGATAAGTACCAGTCACTTATTTAGAGGCGGCTCACAAGAGTCGCTTACAATGCGTTTTAGCGCTTCGTTGTATTTTTTGATGTGAACGAACGGAATTTCCTCGCGTTCGCTCACACCCGGTTCAGGACTAACACGGGTCAAGGAGAAGAGTCGCGTTTAACAATGCCGGCTAAGTTTCCTGCCTCAAGGTCTTTTCGTGCGCACGACAGGAAACGTGCGCGCGTCAGTTTAGATTAAATTCCTTCCGGATAACGCGGCACCGGAAGGACTGTGCCCGTGTTTATCTTTACTATTAAAGAAAAGATGAATAATCACCTACTGTGAAACATTATGCGACGAGTAGAGGGAACTCGCTCGCATTCTCTGCACTTGGGTTTTGTCACAGAATTTAATGGTCGTCAAACTTGCCTAATTATTTTCATATGCCTCTTCTTCTTGACCATTTATATCGTTATGGTTAACTTGAACACAACCTTAAGCCTAATTAATTTTCTGACAGGAATCACTCATAGGCTCTAGGTTAAATCTGTGGTAAAGTATTTAGATTTTTTACACTAACCTTAGGTCTTTGAACATTTAGTAACTGATGAAACTAACCCCGGTAATTCCGCCAATACCCTGACTAGCTTTCACGACGCTAGGAAAACAGGTGCTGCTCCAGTAGAATCTTCAGTGAAGTGCGCAGTAGAATGTTTGAGCACACCTCATCAAACTGTTCTTCATTGAAAGACTAGACTGCTAAACAGTGATATGCTGTTGCCGTATGTTGGCAGCCATGTTGGAGTTTCTACGGTGCCAACTAGCACTCCAACTAAAGGGATTAGCTGCTCTTTGAGTTTGTGAAGAAAGAATAGTAGCTGCGGAGGAAGAAGGAGGAGGAAACATCCAGTGATTCCTGACAACATGTGGATACCCCTCAGCTGATCTAATGCACCTTCTCTTCCTTTGCCCTAATGTCATCTCTTTTTGGAGAAAAATATGGTACTGCATCTCTCTTATATTTATAGTACACCTTCCCCTTTCTAATGTCACTCTTTTCTCAGGGAGCTTATTAGAATCTCTAGATCTCCCTACTCATAAGCATGGTCTTTTTGACCTTATGCTGGCTTCAGCCTTTCAGAAAATTGCACTTAATTGGAAAAACTTATTAAAACTTTCTGTCAACACTGTTGGAATAATCTGTGACATTATCATCAACTAGATATTGCTTTTGCCACCTCCTGTAAACCAAATGTTAATAGAGATCTCTTCTGGTTGCCACTTACATCATATCTAGATAAGAATGTAAAAAGTTCTTGTATGCGTGCTGAAAATTTAAACCTCCGTAATTGTTTTATCTCTCTGTTCTTTTTTAATCTTATTTCTTGTCGGCACATTGTTTTTCTAATTATTATAAGATTGTTTTCATAATCATTTAAAGTTAGGCAATGTAACACACTCCTCAGTTGTAATAGTATTTTCTCCCTCTTCCCGCCCTCCCTTCTTTCCCCTTATTTTCCTGCCCTTATTGCCGTTATAGAATATAAATAGCTTTCCTCTTTTTTTAATGCCGGCTGTACTTTGTACTTTTTTGCTTAATATTTCTACTGTGTACTGGCTGGCCCTATGTATCTTTTTCATGTTATTTATTAAAGGTTTTTAAACGTAAAAAAAAGAAGTGCCTTCGGTCAATCTGATATGTACACTCGCTTCTTCAAACCAAGGGAAAGTATTCTAAGGGGGTGGGCAGAGTGAAATCATCAGTGTTTCCGAAGCCCATTATATTTTGTTAGCAGTGCAGTTTATGTCAGGCACATATTTGTTAACATTAAACCAAGGATTGGTTCGAGTGAATAGCCCGTATCCTTACAAACGCCATGCATGGGTGGTTCTAAGCTGCTTTTATATTGATGGCTATTCCAGCTCTGCAGAAAATGAAAACAGGCAGCTGCTTTCTCAATCAAGGCAAAAAGTAGTCATACTTTTTATTAAACGAGTGTTCGTTTCTTTTGTTGCCAAAATTCCTCCGCAAAACAAAAGAGATGTTTTCTCATATTATGTCTTAACTCAGGCGCATAGGGCTAGAAAAGGCTTAAGCCCTCCAGTCCCCCTGTTGTGTGTATCACCCCAGACTGCTGAAGCTTGACCTGCTGTGGTATCGACTGGGCAGAGTCTGGCGTCTTATTTCTGCCACACCAGAGTTTTTCACAAGCTGTCAAACAAAAGACCATTTTCTTGCCTTTGTGAACTGGTTAACATGACTTTGTTAAGTTTTTTTTTCACTAGTTCCAGTACCCTCCGCGCCCCACTCTGCCTAATTCTTACCTTTGTACTTTACTTTTACTGCCACAGTGGAAGCATGCATTTCATGAAAAGGCATATCAGCAGTAGGGATTCCACCTTTCCAAAAGAAAAATAATGGCCATTTATGTTTAAAGAGCCTGTAATGCCTCGCCTTGACACTAAGGTGGCGATTCCGATCCGTAAAAAATAATTTGCGTACGACCCGTATCCGTATTTTTTTACGTACGAGTCGTACAAGTACTGTACAAACTGCCAAGTACGATTCGTCCGTGAAAAATAACTACGAATAGCGTCGGGAAAAGTCTACGAGAGTGCGTCGGAAAGTTTGTACGTCCGAATATCGTCGGGAAAAGTGTACGAGAGTGAGCCGGACATTTTTACGTGCAAATCGTAAAACACAAGTCCGAGCGCGCAAGTACAATCCCGACCGTCCGTCCGAATACACAATCGCACGTAAAATGGCCCGTACGGAGCCAACGCAGTAGCACACATGTACACGGGTAAACTTATGCCTGTGTACGAGCCGTACAGCCCCCCCACCCTCAAATATGTGAGCACCGTACACCACCCTGTCCGCACTGTACCCTAGCCCCGCAACAGTATGCGCCGTACCCTCCCATGTACGCGCCGTACCCTCCATGTACGTGCCTTACCCCCCTGTCCACACTGTACCCCAACCCCGCACCTGTACATGCCGTACCCCCCATGTACGCGCCTTCCCCCCATGTATGCACCTTACCCCCACATGTATGCGCCGTACCTCCGCATGTACGCGCCGTGCCCCAGGGCCGCACCTGTACGCACCGTACCCCCACCGCATGTACGCGCCTTCCCCCATGTAGGCGCCTTACCCCCATGTACGCGCCGTACCTCCGCATGTACGCGCCGTACCCCAGGGCCGCACGTGTACACACCGTACCCCCACCGCATGTACGTGCCGCACTCCAACACCGTACGCCAGCACCCTCATCCAGCATCGCGCATGTACGGATCGTACCTACCCGAAAAAGACTCTTACAGAACCAGGACACTGTAAAACAGCACAAGGAGGGTCAATTCGACTCGCACAACACCACAAAACACGTCTACATGACAAAATACATCTCAATGACTGACCTGGCACATCCAAACAGGCAAACAGAGGCCCCAAATCACAACCACCTCTTATAACACACCCATCAAAATTCAAACACAGCCACACCCAAAAATGGACCAATAAAAAGGGCCCACACACACAACCCATGAGCCTTTGCAACAGACCCACTGCTGCCAGACCCCACTGAGAAACAACTCCACATTACTCATACCTCCACTAAACCTTCACTCACACACCTTCACACAACCTCCTCCACAAACATCCCCCTCTTCACATTCACACACACACCGTCACATTCACACCCACACACCCACAACCATCCACACCCACACCCACACCCCACACCATGCCCACAAACAAGAATCCAAAGTTCACAACGGTGGAGCTGGACCTCCTTGTCAACGAAGTCATCAGAGTCGAGCCACAGCTGTTTGGAACATTGGTCAGACAGACCAGCATAGCTGAAAAATCTGCCATGTGACAGAGGATTGTCGATAAGGTGAATGCTGTTGCGCCCATCCGAAGGACCAGGCATGAATGCCAAGCCAGGTGGTACGATCTGCGCAGGGCGGTCAAGAGGAAAATGAACGAAGAGTATGCCCAGAGTAACATCACTGGAGGTGGGCCGCCCCGCAGACCCGTACATTACCATCCCTGGGAGGAGAAGGTGATGGCCCTGCTACCGCCGGTGGGAGTACACGGAGTCGAAGGAGTCGCAGAGCCTGGTGAGTACACAAACAACTTACGTAACATGGGGGCAATGGGGTCCACACCACATATACACCAAATGCACGCAACTACCCCCAAGCACTCACCGCACACAACCACACTCATAACCACGCTCATGCCACTAACGTCTCCATGCACCCTTCACTAATCAAGGCAAGGCCATGTCCAAGGCTACAACAACCACAAACACAAGACTGGATGTCCGGGAGGCTGGGAGGGTGGGCCCCACACAACACATTGTGAAAATGAGCCGCAGATACCAATACCCTCAGCCCATATGGCATAGGTACATACCCATGCACAAAGCACAGGGACTGGCAAAGTACTGATAAGGTAGCTGACACTTGGCCCTGCTGTATGCAGCACAAGGCCCTCCTGGGACCACTGTACATTCAAACACCAACTCCACAAGCACAGGTATCTAGCACAGGAACTCACACTCACTGTCATGCCAGCATGCACCATGAGGGGACAGACAAATCACCTGGGAGACCCAATGACAACTCACACTACACACAACAGCAGGCCCGGTCACAACCCCCCCCCCTAACACAAGCACACACCCCCGGGGCAGGCAACAGATTTACACACTCCCACAATGGACATCTTACACAACAAGACCAATCCAGAGCCAAATAAGCATCAGAGCCAACAATCTACAGGTCAAACACTCAGGAGAAAATCCCAATCTGTCCCCTGCAACATACCCATCCCCAAGTGGACATTGAGAGGAATGATAGGCACATCCAACCACCTGGAGGAACTGTGTCAACTTGAATATGTATGAAACATAGATGTCGCATGAAACACCATTAACATTGTCTCTCTCTCACACACAGGGCAACGTCGATGATCTCCCCCCAACACTGGGGGGGAAGAATCACAGTCCCAGGCTCCGCGTGAAGATGATCCCACCGGCAGCGACGACTCTCACCACTCCGTGGATGACCCCGACCAACCTGGACCCTCTGGTGCCCAAGCCCCTGCAGCACCTGCATCAGGTACATCTGTGCCAACCACCACCCCCATTCCTGCCACATCCCAGGACACACCCAGGAGCCCTGCTCGCACTGAACAACAGAGCCAGTCTGACCAGGAGGGACAAGGTTCTCCGGGCACCCAGGAGGAGGCAGGCAACCCTGCAAATGCCATCCCTCAGGGGTCCCGTAGACCCGATGTGCCCACAAGGGCAGGCCAGGCTCAAGTGGGCAGGGGTGGTGGGAGTGGGGGCAGGCAGAGGCGCGAACCTGACCAGCCAGCTCAGGACACCGGTATGTCACACATACGCAACATCCTGGACTCATACCGGCGTGACACCAGAGGCATCAACCAGGTCGTGTCCAGACTCTCCGAGATGCAGTGGACCCTCGATGAGATTAAGAACCTGCAGGTCGAGCATCATGCCAGTCATCAACAACACCAAAGACGGATGGAGGCAAGACTGGCTGAGCTCCTGGCGGTGCACAGGGACATGAGCCAATCACTCCGTCAGATCGCCCAAAGCATGGGCAACCCTCCCTGTGTCACCAGGCGTAGACCAGCACCAGACACAGGGAGGGAGGAGGAGGAGGAGGATTCGTCTGATGGAGCGTTCCCAGCATCGTCAAGGCCTGCATCTTAGGGTCCCCGGAGGAAGGTGGGTCGTCCACGGAAAAGACCGTGAGAGTCAGTGGACCATCCACATCTCCCAGGTCACCTGGCCTGGAACCTGGCCCCCTGGCGCAACAGCAGCATCTCATCCAATGACATTCTCTGCCACATGGACTTGCTGGTCACAGTCTGACCAATGATGACCAACACTGTGCCCTGGACTCTGATAACTTCCAATGCCAAGGATACCATCTCCCCCTGTGAACTTTGGATTCTATTCCCCCGGTAGAGCACCTAATTGCATCTACCAAACCACTTACCCCACTGCAAATAAATATATCACTTTGGACATGAGACGTTCCTGTCATTTTGCATTATTCAACGACATATGTGTGTGGAAATATCAAACTATGTGTTGAACTAACTCCAGCCATCCATACCCTGGGATCAGAGTCTGGTACAGGACACACATGGGTCACAAGGTATCATTCAATGTAGGCATGGAGCACAACACTCACCTGTGATGGCCTCTGGCTGCTGAGGGGGTGCTTGCTAAACTGTGCGGAGAGACCTATTTGGGAGATTATCATCAAGGCGTAGAGGTCATGGCTCATGTGGAGGTTCCCGGGGAGGGAGTCCCAGGTATGTGTGGCCAGGTGGGAGAACAATGTCCTGTATGCTGGAGTACGGTGGATGTGAAGAACGGTGGCCAGGGCAAGGTTAGATGCACGGAGATGGCCCAACGGGATCTAGGATGACAGACGGACAAGGTTGGTTGGGGTCGGGGTTTTGGACTGCCTTCTGAGTGTGGGTGGGGAGTGTGGAGGTCATCCTGCAGCAGACAGTGATCCATTGCAGCTATCTATGGTGGACGGTGAGGTGGCTGGGGCGCAGGGTGTTGAATCTGAGGTGTGCAGATGCCCCCTGGAAGTGGACCAGTTTCCTGGGAGTTTGGATGTACTTGCTCCGTAGAGGGCAGGGCAGTATTTGACACGGATGTTGTCATGGACCTGGGGGATGGTCTGTCTTTTCTTGGAGTGGATCTATCTGTGGATCATGTGCATAATGCAGAGGGTGTTGCAGCATGAGGTACAAATGGTGTGGACTAGCATGGCATATGTGAGCGAGCCAAACATGATGCACACCATCTTGTGTGTGTGGCAACTAGGGGCTTGTGCAGAGCTCTTGCGGGTGGGACACAGGCACTTGACCCAGCTGGAAGGGGACAATCCTCAGATGATCACCTCAGTCCTGTACAAGTCCAGCCTCAGGTGGCTCGTGTTCAGCCATTCATCAATGGATCTCATGCATACTTTAATGATGGAACTGCCAATGTCTGTGTCTTTGTTGAGGGTGAGGAGCAGCTGGCTGTCAATGGCATACAAGCTGATGATGAGGTGCTGTGCGCATGTGATGGTGGAGAGGGGGGTCCTGGACACTCTGTAGATTGACATGCTGAGAGATGATACCTGTGCCATGTCCCAGACGATGACACCAGATACTACATGCTGATGCCTTGAGTCCCACTCCCATGCCCTTGCTGGGCTACAGAGCCTGTGGGGAGTATTAGGGACGTGACCTGGTTAGTGTGACAGGGCCTGGAAGGCGGGGCAGCGCAGTGTAGGCAGTTGGAGTTGCACACTCAGCATGCAAAGGTGTCGTGTGCCCAGGGTATGTCTGACAGCAGGCGTTAGATGTGCAGATAGACATAGCTCGGAGTGTGGCTGATACATCAGACTGTAGTGTGATGTGGGTTATGCAAGGACAGGATGGTGGTGCAATGTGCACCTTGCATGTGCTGATGGTCCAGCCTTTGGCACGGCATGGCGGCAACAGTGGCATAGACAAGCTGAGGACAGCCAAATGAATGGGTGGAGGGAGGAAGTGAGGAGCATCTTGGAGGCGTGTGTGTTGCCAAATCTGGATACTCTGTGGGCCCTTGCTGCAGGGGCCGCAGCAGCAGGCGGCATCTCCTTGCAAAATGACAGAATTTGCACACATAGACTAGGATGTCAGAAGGACAACTGCAACAGGCGCGTGTGTAAAGTAAGGAGTGTCCAGTGTCACATGGCACACCCAGAGACAATGCATGCACAATCACCAAAGAAGCATGACACTGGATCAGGAAACTGAAGGCCGACCTGCGCACAGGAGACACACCCTCAGCAGCTGTTGATGGCCCGTTGTGTGGACCAACATGCCAAAAAACATACACGACCATGTACTTCATGCCCAATAGGGAGCCTAATCCATGAGCAACTGCATGCATGTTGCTAAACTACACATGGACCCCTATGCATAATCTTCCACAACTATGCCAGATATGCCGCATGTAAAGTTGCAAGAGACCTGCATTGACAGAGATGAGGCACCTTGGAGTGTGACGAACACCTTTATTACTCAGCCTCACACTAAGGGAAATGTATCAATTGGAACAGACTCACAGTTCATTTGGCTGACCATGTGTGACCTACACTGGACACCCCCTTCAACACACAGATGTGGTAAATCCTACTGAGCTGGCACACAAGTGAAGGGGTTGAGCCTAACACCCCTTGCTGCACACGGAGAGTCTACAATTCCCCATTGTGCCTCATATATGGATGTCCCACACTATGTCCACTATTAGCATCCCGTATGTTCCTGAGGGACGTTATACACACATTGATGCCTTCATCAGAATCCACAAACCATTACAGATGACTGTCAGGAAGGGTGACTATCAATTCATGGGAGCCATGCAACATGTCATGTGGCCCATGGTGAGTCGACATGTATGCTTGGTAACACAACATGCACAGGAGCAGTCCCCCACATATCACAAACACGTACCACCCACAAAATGCCTTGCTGCACTCCTTACCCCAAATGACTTTTCACCATGTCTGTGCATGTAACTCTGATCCAGCACACGTTGCAATACTCATGAGGAATAGCAGGAGGGCAATGATGACATGAGCAGACGACAGCCGCAAGAACCTGTGGTGGCCAGACACACAACAAGTCAGCGAAGAGCTAGTAATCCTCAGACATGTACATATGCTCTACAGGAATGATGTTGTCCCTTAATAAATTTAGTGTCCCAGCTAATATGTGTGGAATGACATCATCACTTGAATGACACATCAGAACACACCTCCAAGTCACTTAGCACACAGTCAGCTCGACACACACATTGCAACACATACCACACAAGGCTCAAAGCGTCCACACTCAGACACAGGGACTCACCATCATGAGAAGAAGTTGCGGATAAGCTGACTCCGGATGTCCTCATCCTCATCCTCATCCTCACTTGCCCCGTGCCCGAGCCCTTCATCCTCCACGGGTGGATGATCCTGCTCATCCAGATCAAGGATGAGTGGCACGGCCTTCTCCACTGCCATGTTGTGCAGCATGCAGCACACAATGAAGATTTTGCAGACCTTCACCGGGGCATATGGGAGGGCGCCGCCGGACTTGTGGAGGCACCGGAATCTGCTCTTCAGGAGTCCAAACGTCCTCTCAATCACGCGCCTCGTCTGCCCATGGGTGTCGTTGTACCGGTGTTCTGCGGCTGTTCTGGGGTTGCGGAGAGGCGTCATCAGCCATGGCATGTTGGGATAGCCAGAGTCCCCTACATGGAAACATCATGTGAAGAAGTGGGTCAGGAGATGTCGTAAGATACAAAGATAGCGCTGAACACAGGACTAACAGAGTATACCCACCAACAAGAGATGCTTGTTCCGCGTGCAGCTGCAGCATCATTTCTGGCACCCTGCTACGCCTCATGATGTATGCATCATGTGCGGACCCTGGAAAACGGGAACAGACATGGGAAATCAGCATGTTAGCAAGACACACCACAAGGACATTAATGGAGTGGTAATGTTTTCTGTTTCTATAGGCTACCTCCTGTGCCTGTGGTGGTACCAAAGCCACATGTGTCCCATCAATGGCCCCAATTACATGAGGCATCCCTCCCAGGGCATAGAACTCACCCTTGACACCTGTCAACTGCTCACGAGTGGGAAAATGGATGAATTCATCCAGGTGCACATACATGGCTTCTATAACATCATGCAGGACACGGCTAAACATTGTCTGGGACATGCCACCGACATCAGCTATGGTCAATTGAAACGTGCCGGTGGCAAAACAATGTAGGGCTGCCATCACCTTCATCTTGGGGGTCAGAGCTGTAGGGTACCTGTGTTGTGGTTGGAGGTGTGGTGCAAGCCGGCGGGTCAAGTCCTCTATCAACTCTTGCGAGAAGCGGTATCTGCTTATGCAGTCATGTTCACGCATGGCATCCAGGTCTGGCATTTGTCTGGGGAGAAGCGGTGCCCTGCAGAGATTTGGAAGGAATAACGAAGAGTGAGTACATTACCACACCAATGTCACTGAGGTGAGCACATGTTCAACAGCTAATACACATCTGCTTAATACAGAGTCTGTGCTGTGCAATACATCCAGGACACGTGGGCCAGCCAGGTGATACTCCTATGAAGAGCCAGCCACAATAGTTGCATGGCAATGTTGACGTGACATGCCATTAAAATAGCTGTGGGCCAGTGTAAGTGACAAGCCAGACACATTACATGAGTGACAGACATCCACATATCAGCATTAGAAGGATGTCATCTCATACAGACAGCTGGCGGGAGTCTAGACGCACAGGTCACATGTCATCTGGAAAAGGACAGATAACACACATTTCCATGAAGGGGTACATGTCAAAAACTGATGACACAGACATTGAGAGAACGCAGATATTGCCTCATGTCAGGAAGTCATCTTCGAACCATCATGACACATGTAACGTGTGAGTCCACATGTGGCATGGTGTGCGTATATGTGTGTCATGGACATATGCACACAGACACATGTTGGATGCTGCAACAGCAGATGGAGTTGACGGAACACCAACGGAAAGCTCATGGGAACACATGACACACACATGACATAGTCACATCGTGGCACGCTGGGAGTCACATGTCAGGTGTAATTATCCGTGTACCTGGCATCAGGGGACAGTTGTGTGTGCTGCTGACTGTGCCATACCAGTGATGCAGTGCTTGACACGTGTGTCGTACATGCAGACATGTGCAAAGTGTGAAGGGGAAGTGTGCCACGTAGTGCCCCATCACACATGACATGTGTAAACAGCTCATCACACATCTATTGTGCCACAACATGAGGAGACATGTGCCACATCACTGCCTGACACACCTAGGCCCTGCACATGAAGGACTGCACTGACAATGACTTGATGTACAGCCTTGTGCGAGTCTGACACCTCCATTCCTTTCGTGTGCGCCTCCTATCACCAGTGTAAGCTGTGAAACGCAGTACACACGCTCTGAGGGCATGTGTAGGGCCCGTATTCACGCGTGAGTACCTGCCGTACACGCGTGAGTACGTGCCTATCACTATAGTTGTGTTACTGTAGGTCTGAGTGATACGGCACGTACTCACGCGTGTACGGGCCGTACACGCGTGAGTACGTGCCGTATGACTAGGCCCTACGGTACCCCCAACTATAGTGATAGGCACGTACTCACGCGTGTACGGCCCGTACATGCGTGAGTACGTGCCGTATCACTCGGATCTACAGCAACACGACTATAGTGATAGGCACGTACTCACGCGTGTACGGCCCGTACACGCGTGAGTACGTGCCGTATCACTAGGCCCTACGGTACCCCCAACTATAGTGATAGGCACATACTAATGCGTGTACGGCTCGTACACGCGTGAGTACGTGCCGTATCACTAGGCCCTACGGTACCCCCAACTATAGTGATAGGCACGTACTCACGCGTGTACGGCCCATACACGCGTGAGTACGTGCCGTATCACTCGGACCTACAGCAACACGACTATAGTGATAGGCACGTACTCACGCGTGTACGGCCCATACATGCGTGAGTATGTGCCGTATCACTAGGCCCTACGGTACCCCCAACTATAGTGATAGGCACGTACTCACGCGTGTACGGGCCGTACACGCGTGAGTACGTGCCGTATCACTAGGCCCTACGGTACCCCCAACTATAGTGATAGGCACGTACTCACGCGTGTACGGCCCGTACACGCGTGAGTACGTGCCGTATCACTAGGCCCTACGGTACCCCCAACTATAGTGATAGGCACATACTCATGCGTGTACGGCTCGTACACGCGTGAGTACGTGCCGTATCACTCGGACCTACAGCAACACGACTATAGTGATAGGCACGTACTCACGCGTGTACGGCCCATACATGCGTGAGTATGTGCCGTATCACTAGGCCCTACGGTACCCCCAACTATAGTGATAGGCACGTACTCACGCGTGTACGGGCCGTACACGCGTGAGTACGTGCCGTATCACTAGGCCCTACGGTACCCCCAACTATAGTGATAGGCACGTACTCACACGTGTATGGCCCGTACACGCGTGAGTATGGCCTGTATCACTGTAGTGATTGTCCCCTAGTGGTACGTGTAATACGCGCCGTACCTGTCTGGGGATTTAAGAATTACAATGGGGACACATGAGGGACAAGTATTAGGGCCTAAATGCATGCTGGTTGTCATGGATACCGAGTTTCAAGTTCAAAATTTAACATCATGTGGTCTGGAAAAAGCAGTTGGCCACATTATACATTGTTGCAAAGTGGTTTGTTGACTTGACATGATGCTGCAAAATCGAAAGATGCAAAGGCTGTCACTGGTGTATGTTTAAAGGGATTGGAGGAAACATAGGATGTAAATTAGTCTGACCAATCACTCTGTACTCCTGTAAATGAAATAGGCCAGCAAGGCAGATATAAGGCAGGCAGAACCCATGAGAGGGCACTTGCCTGCACAACATGTCAGTCGATACCACTGCTGCTGTATTGTCTCCCTCTGGCACCATGTCAAGGACTGTGGAGAGGGCCCAGCCTTTCACCCAGGAGGAGAACAAGGCCCTGATGGATGTGATCCTCCCACGGTACCCCATGCTGTATGGTCGACCAGGGGAGCAGGTGAGTGCTGACTCCACTACCTTTGCCTGTGCACCTTTATTGTGTCTGTCACTTCTGGCATTGTGGCCAGGTGAGACAGACATGCAATGTTGGTTGGAGTGGGTCCCGGGGGGAGTGGCTTATGTCTCTCATGCAGGGCTTGATGTAGTTCATGTGTGCACTCCTCACTTGCATTGTGCTTAATGTGACATTCACTGCATAGTGCATGGCACATTCCGCCAGCCTAATCCTCTTGGGCATTCTTGTTCTATTGTCCTGTGGTGATTCAGTGGTCACCCCGGTGTGACAGGTGACTGCACCCACAGATGTGTGTGAGAGTTGAGTGGAGCTGTGGTGAGAGTGGTGAGAGTGTCCAAATGATGTGTACGCCCCCTGGACATTGATGTGTGTGAATGTTTTTTGTCATGTGGGTGAGTGTCTATGTGGAGTGTTGCACCACAGCTGCGTGGAGGAGGCAACTGCTCAATCCATCTGATGTGTGAAGTAAGCCGTGCTGTATGTCTGACTTGCTGAGCTAGCCCCACACCTGTGACCCCCCCTGGCAAGTGGCACATGTGCAGAGTGAGGTTTGCATCCGCTGTTGCCAATGGCAGGTGATTGATGTGTGCCTGTGTGTGTCTGTGTACTCTGCTGAGGTTTCTCCAGTGGCCTGGGGCATGTGACTGCTTTGCGGTGCTGTCCATCAGCCTTGTGTTGCTTGGGATGCACGGTGTGTGACATGATCAGGAATTGTTTCGCACCCCTCATGCCACCTGTGTACTTACTATGCCATGTAGTGCATTGGTGCGTCCCCGGTGGAAAAAGTCCCTATGACTAAGGTGCTATTACTTGCCAGCATACTATGCCCTGTTCAACAAATCTAAGATGTTCAAATGTGTGTCTCTGTGACATGGTGCAGGTGTAGTGATGTTGTCCCACTTTGTCATCCACACAGGTATCCCCCTACCACAAGGGGAAGATCTGGAAGGATGCCGTCAAGGCCGTGCAATCGGTGGAGGGCAGCAGTCGGCGCCTGCCACAAGTGAGGAAGAGATGGCAGGACATCCGGTGCTGGACCCTGAGGATCTCCCGGGTCATGCTGAAGGACTCACCTCCTCGCAAGCATGACGGGCGCCGGCACCTGACCCACCAGATGCGGCGTGTCCTGGCGGTGGTCTTCCCTGACCTGGATAGGCGGATACAGGAGTTACAGCAGCAGGAAGGGGGTAGGTACATGTGTGTTTGTTGTGTGTCGCCAGCTTTTGGAGCTGCTCAGTTGCCTGGATACACTGCCAGGCTATATATGTGCAGTGCATATCCTGTACCCCAAAGTCAACCTGTGCTGTTCTTCCTCCCTTCCCCTCCTTGACATGTGTTACCTGGTCTGTGTGTTATCACTATTGCACATGGTCATCTAGGCTGCTAGTTTATCAAGGTGCACACTGCTTTCAGCATCATGTGTGGGGGTGGTCTGCCTTTGCCCTGTCCTGTTCAGTCATTTGGGGGTGCATAATTGTTGGCACTGATGCTGAGTCCCAACATAGGAGTGTGAGGGTTCAAATGAACAAACTTGCAGCATGCATTACCAATGGTGTGGCCTCAGACATGATGTGCATGAGTGGGATATATGCATAGTGCCGGGACGGTTGCTCCTGTATCAGTCAGCTCATTCCAGGACCATGGAGCAGTGTGCCCACTACAGTCCCCTGACACAGCCTGCCCTCCTACTCATGTGTGTCATTCAACACTGTGCACATTCACTGTGGGTTCAGCATGGCTTTGCCTCTGTGGCATTGTTCCCTGGCCTAGGTAGTAGTTTTCACATGTGTGATACATTTGCCCACTGGACAGGGATACACCAGTTTGCTTGTGCATACTCACACTGGGCAGTGCCTGTGTGGCTAATCACAACAATCTGTTGATGTTTGTTTGTGACCAATATGTTTTGGCAGCCCTACAAGGTGATGTTGTGTTAATGAAGCTAGTTTTCAAGCACAGTTATTGTAACCCTGAATAAGAGGTGTCACTTCTTGATCGGTATCAGTCACATTGACTCAGGTATGGGTGGGTGTGTGCGGGAGGGGCGTACATGTTCAACCCTGATGTTTCATTGCCAGTTCTGACTTGTGTGTGATGATTCGCAGTACAGAAAGTCATCGTGCAGTGCCCCCGTGATGTTGGCCAGTGCTTAATGTTCGTGCTTCATTGCCTGTCTCAGTTTTTGACAATCATGTATCCTGCTTGTACATTTTTGCCACCTGTGTGTGGTTCAGATGCTACACAGTTGTGACTTTGTGTGCTGACATCTGTGGGTACATTCTGGCTTGCCATGAGGGGGAACCCACAGTACAGCTAGGCTTTTTTGCTAAACAATTGCAGGCCCATTAGCTTATGCATTGTCCTGGGTGCGGACATGTGTGCCACTCCAGATGACAGTCAGTAGGTCATATGTGTAGCCAACTGTGTGATGAGGTGACGGATAGCCATGTGACAAATGACATTATTCAAGCTGTTACTCAGAGAAAATGTCCATTGGCACTCACTACACCTGTCAACATGTCTCAATGTTTCATATGCTTGACCTTGTTGTTTTGTTGTGAAGGACAATGATGTGCCTGCATGACAGATGTCTCCCAAGGAAGTGCACAAGACACCACCTTTACACTTTCCAGGGACATGCTGGCACATTTTAAAGTAAGGCACAGTTTGAACAAAACTTGTTTGGAGTCCATACATATACATGTTCCCACAGTGTGCTAGCATTTGGGTTAGTCCTTGGTTGTTGCTGATACCAACTTACGAGTGTCAAGTCATCCAAACCACCCTGGTGCCATGTATATGTACTTACTGATTCGCCATTTCTGCCTAACAGTGGCTGATTTGAATGAGTCTGGCAGCTCAGACAATGACTGTGTACATGTAGTTTGGTGTGCACCTCCTTGTGTGGCTTCTGCTATACAGACACATGTGTGTTGTGTTCACAGAGTGCCACATTCACACATGCTAGACATGTCCATTGTGTAGAGGGTTGTGATTCTCCAGGAGTCACAATGTATTTCTTTGGGGTGTCAAAAGTACTCACAGGTCTCTGAGTGTGGGGACACCTTCTGCATTGGCATGTGGTATTTGGCCTTGGGTGCGACAATACTGTTTGGTTCACAGTGAACAGGAGGTGGCATGCCTTCATAGTCTCGCTATGCTCAACTGATCCCAGACACTAGCTTCTCATGATCTTGTGATTTCAAGTTATTTGCTGTTGTGTCCTAATTTTCATTCTTTCCAAGTGGCATGGTGGGTCAACCAACTGGGGAGTGCAGGGCTTACATATGTGGGGAGTATCCTAGATGTTACTCATGATGCCTTTCCTGATATGCACTGTTGCCTATTTTGTTTGGACTCATGTGTCAGATGTATACAGGTGACTGATTTTTTCCTGTCTCTTCACCTTGCCCACAGCATCATCGGAGGACACCGAGGGAGACACCGGCACGGACGTGGAGGAGGGATTGAGCAGTGGTGCCACCACTGCTGAGGAGTCGGTGGAATCTAGTGACACGGAGGGCGAGGGGAGTGAGGCGGAGGGCCTGCCCAGTACCAACACTGACTACGAGTTAGACGGGTCCGAGGCTGAGCTCCCAGAGTGGGCGGAGGCTGCTCCCACAGCTGAAAGCAGCAGTACATCTCTCGCCGCCTCCTCCATTCCCATCACCGCCCTCCCACTTGCTCGGGTCCCTTCTGTCTGTGCTAGGCCACACTGTGTCTCCTTCGTGCCAGGCACCGCACCCTCTGCTCCTGTCCCCCCTGCTGCCCTCACTGCCGAGTCTGTGAACATTCAGCGGCAGTTGCAAGTTGGGCAGACATCGATCCTGACTGTCCACCATGGCCACACCAGACTGCTGACCCAGATGGTGTCATACATGGAGGGCATGTCATCAGCGATGTCTGACCAACGGATGTTGCTGAGGTCCCTGGACTCGTCACTGACGGCAGTAGCGAGTCACCTGCAGCGCTGCCTCCCCCTACCCCTGCCCCATCCACAAGTCCCACACCCATGCCTGTCCCAAGCACACAAAGACATCCACACACACGCACCCCACCAGACAGAAGCAGAACACCACCACGTAAGGGCAAGCGCACACCTCCTGACACGCACACTCAGGGGGAAGCAGGCACACCCACTGGGTCTGGGGCACACAGGCAGGCACGCAGCCACAGTCCTCGTCCACATGACTCACTCCCCAGTCCCTCCGATGTCACTCCCCTTGGCTCCCCTGCCTCAGATTCGGAGAAGGAGGCCTACTTTGCTGGGCTGGGCCTCAGCCCCACTAGTTCACCGGGCCGGAAACGGTCAAGGCACTCCACGGGTAGGGGTGTTAAGTCCCCCAGCCCATCCACCACCTCCCCCCAGTAGTGCTGCAACCGATCCCTCCGACCCCCCCCCTCCTTGGGGCCTGTTGTTTCTCCGGGTGCAGGGGAGACGCTTGAAGAACTGGCAGAAGTGTGCAGCGCTGAGCTTGCCTCCACCTTTGGCGCTGCCCCACCCCCTGTGGTGGAGTCGTCCGTCCCTGCACCCACCACACCTACCCTTCCCCCTCCTGTCCCTGCGGTGCCTGGTCCTTCCCCACATGATGCCCCCCCCCCCCCCCAGTCGACGACACAGTCTTGTGATGTGCAGGCAAGCTAGGTGAGACGCATGGACATGTCCCCCCCCCCCCCAAGGACTGATGATATGGACTGGCCATTGGCCTTTGTGAATAGTCTCGTTTACACATTATTATTTTCATGCTGAATAAAGCATTTTCTTTTTCCTTTGAAAAGTCTTGCATTTCAGATGTTGATGCTGATGCTACAGGAGTTGGGGTTGTGGGCATGTGTTATGTTTCAGGGAAATGTTGTTGTCTGCTGCTCATGGGGTGGAACCTGGTATCTGCGTGCCATCACAAGGTCTCTGCAAAGATTCTTTGTCGTGTATGCTCTTTGTGTTTGGAGACATTGTCCCAAGGAGTGTTCCTTCTTCTGTGGCACCTGACATCTCCCCTGCAGAGAGTTGCACAATTGTTAAGTCGCCCTGTGTCTACATTTCCATTGTTGGTGATGGATCCCTTCAACTCTGGCCATGCCTGCTCAGCAATGTCTCCGGCTGCATCGTCTGTGCCATCCTTGGAACTCACTGTACTTGTGTATAGAGTATTTTGCCATGCCTTCATGGATAAATTGTCCCTTTTCCGCACAATGCATGTGTGTAATCCCAGCCTAGTACACATATGGTACTTGTTCTGCTGGGTATTTGAACACCTGACTCACAATTGTGGCCATTGTATCTGTGGGAACTCTACCCTATTCCTTCCATGACAGAAAACATCTTGGTGGCTAGCCCAGCACCTGAACATTCCTTTCAGTCCTGGGATGTGCGTGACAGTGTGTGTTCTCTTTGGCTCTCTTAGTTTATTAGGCAGTGACATGACTATACAGTCTTGTGGCATGATCTCAGTGTGTGTATTGTGCTGCATCTGCCAGGAGTGGGTATGCATGTGTTATTTGTCCTCACACCCACATGTGGTGTGTCATGCAGTGGGGGAAAGACATCCATCCTCCTGGGAGTGGGACACTGCTGTCAGTGATGTGTTGTTATGGCACTATCATCATTGTCCAAAGTTAGGGATACGTACATTCACCCATGGAGTTGTGGTCATCTGATAATGATGTACACCCCCCCATGTCTCTGTCCACTGCTGGGAGTCCTCTGCACCCACCCCCATGTCTCTGTCCACTGCTGGGAGTCCTCTGCACCCACCCCCATGTCTCTGTCCACTGCTGGGAGTGATGGGCACCACCCCTCACAAGTCCCTGTCCACTGCTGGGAGTCCTCTGCACCCACCCCCATGTCTCTGTCCACTGCTGGGAGTCCTCTGCACCCACCCCCATGTCTCTGTCCACTGCTGGGAGTCCTCTGCACCCACCCCCTTGTCTCTGACCACTGCTGGGAGTGATGGGCACCCACCCCTCACATGTCTCTGTCCACTGCTGGGAGTCCTCTGCACCCACCCCCATGTCTCTGTCCACTGCTGGGAGTCCTCTGCACCCACCCCTCACATGTCTCTGTCCACTGCTGGGAGTGATAGGCACCCACCCCCATGTCTCTGTCCACTGGTGGTATTCCTCTGCACCCACCCCCATGTCTCTGTCCACTGCTGGGAGTCCTCTGCACCCACTCCCATGTCTCTGTCCACTGCTGGGAGTCCTCTGCACCCACCCCCATGTCTCTGACCACTGCTGGGAGTGATGGGCACCCACCCCTCACATGTCTCTCTCCACTGCTGGGAGTCCTCTGCACCCACCCCCATGTCTCTGTCCACTGCTGGGAGTCCTCTGCACCCACCCCCATGTCTCTGTCCACTGCTGGGGGTGATGGGCACCCACCCCCATGTCTCTGTCCACTGCTGGGAGTGATGGGCACCCACCCCCATGTCTCTGTCCACTGCTGGGAGTCCTCTGCACCCACCCCCATGTCTCTGTCCACTGCTGGGAGTCCTCTGCACCCACCCCCATGTCTCTGTCCACTGCTGGGAGTGATGGGCACCCACCCCCATGTCTCTGTCCACTGCTGGGAGTCCTCTGCACCCACTCCCATGTCTCTGTCCACTTCTGGGATTCCTCTGTACACCTACATCCGTGGCGTGTGTACGCCTTGTATCCATCATGTAATGGGGCTGTAGGGGTACGCGTGGTACGGCCCGTACCCACGCTCTGGGGAGCGTGGGTACGGGCCGTACCACCATTGTGGCGGTGACGTAGGGGTACGCATGGTACAGCCCGTACCCACGCTCTGGGAAGTGTGGGTACGGGCCGTACCACCAATGTGGCGGTGATGTAGGGGTACGCGTGGTACGGCCCGTACCCACGCTCTGGGGGGCGTGGGTACGGTCCGTACCACCATTGTAGTGGTGATGTAGGGGTACGCGTGTACGGACCGTACACACGCTCTGGGGGTGTGGGTACGGGCCGTACCACCATAGTGGCGGTGACGTAGGGGTACGCGTGGTACGGCCCATACCCATGCACTTGGGGCGTGGGTACGGGCCGTACCACCATAGTGGCGGTGACGTAGGGGTACGCGTGGTACGGCTTGTACCCACGCCCCCCAGAGCGTGGGTACGGGCCGTACCACCATTGTGGCGGTGACGTAGGGGTATGCGTGGTACGGCCCGTACCCACGCTCTGGGGAGCGTGAGTACGGGCCGTACCACCATTGTGGCGGTGACGTAGGGGTACGCGTGGTACGGCCCGTACCCACGCTCTGGGGGGCATGGGTACGGTCCGTACCACCATTGTAGTGGTGATGTAGGGGTACGCGTGTACGGACCGTACCCACGCTCTGGGGGCGTGGGTACAGGCCGTACACGCATACCCCTACATCACCACTGCAATGGTGGTACGGACCATACCCACGCTCTGGGGGTGTGGGTACGTCCCGTACCACCATTGTGGTGGTGACGGGTACGCGTTCACGTCCACTTCCGTTGTGGCGGGACGTGGGATTGGTGGACACGCCCCCCGAAGTGACCAGACCATGGAGGTAATTAATGTGCAGGATGTATTTGTATTTTGTGCGGTGTGGGTTATGTTTCCTGCCCCTTGCACCCCCCCTCCCTTTGCCCCTGGGGGTTGTTCTGACCTTCTGCGGCATCTGCGTCGGTTTCTGAACACGAGGTCGTCGGCTATGAGGGCCGGGATGACGTGTGGGTTGGGGTCCATCGCTGTCCGTCGCGTACCGTGCTCCTTGTTCGCGTTGTCCTCAATTTCCCGGCAGTTTTTGGCTCCCGTAAAAAATGCTACGTGCGTAGTGACGTCGGCACGAATTGTACTTGCTGGTCCGTAAAACGCTGCCTGACTCCGTCCGGACGTCGCGTATGCGCCGTCCAGAATCAGATTTGTATGTATTTTTTTGCCGGTCGGTGTTTTTTACGACTCGTACGGAAATGGTATTTCTGTGCGAATCGTACTTGCGAGTTTGTAAGGTGTTTTTCCCGGGTACGAGTCGAACGGAGAAAACGCTCCGTACGACCATTTGTACCCGGGTTTTACAGGATCGGAATCGGCACCTAAATAGGGCTGCAAATAAAATAGTGTTTATTCATTTTTATAACATGACTTTTCTAACTTTGTTCCTTTAATTATTAGTCATGGATCATTAATGTAGCCCTAGAACACATTTAAAGTGCTTTCTAAGTATATTTGCTGTTTGAAGTACGCACAGATAAGTGCAAAAAATACTGGCTTAAGTGACTTTGCCTATTTTTGTAACAGCTGAGACAGCAAAATACTCCGCTGATAACACTAATCACCAGACTGAAAGCGTCTGGCATGATCAGCACAGTATTTATTTTCTCCACACTCCATCCTTGATTGATTACATAATATCAATAGTTTAACTTAGATCTGAAATTGTATGCTACTGTCAATATCATGCTGAGTTACTTCAAGTGTCTAGGAATGTATCCTGCATTCAGACAACTCACTCCTCATTCTCACTGCTCACCCTGTGCTTTCATGTTCACCCTGCAGTGATATTGATCACACTGCACTGAGAATGTTCACCATTAGGTCTGGGTGGTGTTTGCAGAGTTCAGCTATGCGGAACTCCACAAAGTGCCCAAAAAACTCTGCCGCGAAGTTCCACAATTAGCGGAGTGCGATGTCTCACTGCTTGTGCTAATTTTTAGCACCGGGTGTTTGTCACGTGCTAGAAAATCAGCTCAAACGGCACAAGGTGCAGCACAAGAGGGTGCTGTTTCTTTCTGCCACTGGAGCAGATGTTCTACTCGAGCAGTAGCTTCTTCAACGCGAGCAGAAGGTTTCGCAATGCAAGCGGTAGCGGCCTGCTGCGACTGCTTGTGTTGAGAAATCTCACAGGGAGGTGGTCTGGAGCAAGATTTTCCTTGTTCGCCAACCTAACTTTGGCGAGCTGCATGAGAGGAAAAACTCTGCTCAACTACTCTGAGTTTTCGCACTCTGCGCTCTACACGGATCGGGAAAAACTCTGCAAGTAGAGCGGAATTTCACACCCAGGTCTACTCACCATGCATCCATGCCATTCACCCCCCTCCTACCCTGCACTCACACAAGCACATCGCTGATCCTGCATGCACATGGCACTCCACTCACCTGTCACTTTCAACGCTCACCCTACACTCACAACGATCACACTGCTCACCATGCACTCATGCTGTTACCCTACACTCACACCATTCATCCTCATCTTACCCTGCGTTCACACCAGCACACCGCTTGCCCTGTCCTCACAGTGACCATACTGCACTCATGCCACTCACAATGAACTTGTGCCGTTATTCCTCCACTTACCCTGTGGTCACATAAGCACACCGCTCACCATGTACTCATGTGACACTTTACTCACCTGTCACTCCACTGCTCACTCTGCAATCTCACTCAAACAACCACATCACTAACCATGCATTCACTCGTTCCACTCCACACTTTTACCCCCATCCAAACTCATATGGTGACATCACTCAACGTGTAGTCACTCTTCTCACCCTGTGCTCCCACTTTTGCATCCCTCACCATGCACTCACATAGGCACTCCTGTCACTCACCCAGCTCACTCTTCACTCACATGGGCACAGCACTAAACCTGCACTCACACCATGCAAATAAGCACATCACTCACCCTGGAGTCACACCACTCACCCTACACTCACACGGACAAATCTCTAAGCCTGGACTCATAGAGGGACTCTGTTCACCCTGCCTGCACCCATGGGCAATAGTCTGCCGGAACTCTTAGGGACCCACCATCACCCTAACTCTTCTCACCACTCACTCAGCAGTCACTCTCACGATCACCTTTCACTCTCGCTGCTCATCCTGCACCACACACAGGCACACCTCTCACCATGCATTTACACCATTCACACCACACTGCACTCACTCCTCTCACTCTGCACACACTCTTCTCACCTGACACTCACATGGCAACAATTCAAATGTCAAGATAACTTTGGTGGTGATTAATGTTCCTACTTGTGAGAGAATTTTGTCTAGTGGCAGTTTCGACTCTTTGTAAAGTAGCGCAGAGGGTTTCTGTGCCTGCTGCAAAGAACGTGTACCATGTGGTTCACAGAACTGAGTGTGAGTGATCTATGAATAGCGCTTAATAAAAATGAAATGTATGTTAGAGAGGAATTATGGAGAGGTGAGGGCCACTGTTGGATGGAGGTAGTGAGTAGAACCCATGAAGAAGGAGGGCAAAAGATTGTCGTCCCAGGCCCCATCACTGGTAAAGCCGGCCCTGGATAGGAGTGTTCGCCCCCCCTAAGTTTGGAACTAGTTGCCTCTGTCTTAACTAGATGCCAACAACTGACAGTAAGTGATAAACAGATATCCTTTTCACAACTCATTATCATTTGTAAAATATGGTGTTTAAATACAGTTGTGTCTAGCAGGTTTTAACTTGCTTTTGCAAATCCAATTGGATGAATCTTACCACATGTGGAACGTTTCAGGCATGCCTGTTAAACTTCTACTCTCCCACTTATCACCTTTAATCACCAAGCTGCCCTCCAACAGCAGTGATAAATCCAACGGCCTGACAGTGGCGGCTCCTCCGCTAAGGCGGAGGATCACCGCCCCACTGCTTTTAGAGCAGTGAAAAGGGGTGAAATAAAGCAA
The DNA here is from genome assembly GCF_964204655.1 of Triturus cristatus. Taxonomy (NCBI): domain Eukaryota; kingdom Metazoa; phylum Chordata; class Amphibia; order Caudata; family Salamandridae; genus Triturus; species Triturus cristatus. Next base: position 843,177,088 of record NC_140593.1, on the reverse strand, counting down.
TAATAACATGCCTATTACCGTTTATTTTTGGTTGCTACGGGCTATATCAGGGCAGGGTGGGGCTTGTGGCTGAGGGTGGGAGGAGGAGTGGACTATGTACACTAAGGGGGCCATTATGATGGCGGGCGGATCGCCACCGCCAGACCGGCGGTGGTGATCCACCTGCCATAACTCCCCGCCTGCCCGCCATTTACCCCCCGCCATATTATCATGGCGGGGGGTACCGCAGCGGACGGAAAGTCCTTCCACCGCATTTCCGCCAATCGACAATCGTTACGATTGCTGGCTGGGCGGAACTCGGGCATTATATGTTGGCGGTGTCTGGAAAACACCGCCATCCATATTAAGATGCCTGGCGGTGTAGGCCTTTCCATGGCGACGATGCCGCCATGGAAAGGCATGCAGGAATTGCTTTGGGGCTTGTTACGGGCCCCCAGGGGTTTGGGAGGTGGGGGGCTGCACTTGGGGGATACCTATGGTACCGCCCTACATTGCCATACACTAGGTGGCAGGCACCGCACGGTGCCTGTCACGTTGTGCATGGCAATGCACAACATGCCTATTTAACATTGTGGCGGGTGCTGCTTACAGCACCGCCCGCCGAAATGTTAAAGTCCAGAATGCGCCCGCCAGTGTGGCGGCCACATCCTAATTGGCCTTGCGGGACCGCCGCACCCCGCGGTTGGTCCCGTTTTCCGTTAAGGTGTCCGCCCGCCATCGTAATGGGGCCCTAAGTGCGCATCACTGCTTGGCAGGCCATAAACGGCAAGCCAACAGTCATGCACACTTTGCATATTCCCTACCAGGCTGTAATAGACAGCCTGGTAGGGCATATGCACAGTCTCCCTGTCTTGATCTGAGTGCTGATCCACGGCGCTCAGACCAATCACAATGCTGCATTGCAGCATTGTGATTGCCTTGGGGGAGTCTGTGCGCCGGGGAGCTTCTGCAGCTGCATACGGACTGGAGTCAGGAAAAGCAGAGAAGCAGACGAGAGATGCAGCCGGTGGAAAAAAGGTAAGTACATTTTAAAAATATATATATTTTCAAACCCTGACCCCCGTTGTCCTATTCCTTGGGCATACATGTTGTTTTAAAGAAAGTTGTCATATCAGCACCTGCAAAGTTCTCACTGGTAGATCATCATTCTGTGGTTACTGGGATGCCGCGGTTACAGCTGGGCTCAGGGGGGTTGCGTATGCTGAAGTCAGCAGGTTTAGAAATGAGTTTGACTAATATTGACATATCTTGTGCATCCAATATGGTTCCTGCATGTGAAACATTGAGTGTTTGCATAGCGCTAAGTGTTCTATGTCATGAATGATACCTTCAGCAGTAAAAGTGAAAATACAAGTCCCAGGATGCAACCTACTATAAAGTAAAATGACTGGAAAAGCTGTAGGTGTCCTATCTAAAGAAAAGTAACAGTCAGTAGTAAAATATCATAGTTGTTAGTTTTTCAGATGCGACTGAAAGCAATAGGATGTCTGTAAGAAATGCTGTATAATTGTGCCTCAAAATACAAATCTGTATTTCATTATCACTAAAAATTATTGCAAAGCTCTTGTTTCTTGATAGACAGCTCTCTTTTGTATGGCTTGACCCACTCATCCTTTATTTTTATTCTTCTCCAGCTTTTATTCATAAACTCTTCTGAACTCCCTGTTAGAAGCTTCAGGTGTTTGGTTTATTGATATAACCCACTGAGCTTCCCCTCCAACTGGATATTAACGTCTATTTTCCCAGACCACCTCAGCATCAGCACAGCACCACCTCCAGATAAGTGCACTGTACCCTAGCATGGCACTGTCAGCCCAGTGAAGCCCTACCACAGCATCAGCGCAGCACCGCCTCAGCACCAGTGCAACACCCCCTCAGCAGCAACTCAGCACCAGCGCAGCACCACTTCAGCATTAATGCATCACCATCTCAGCACCAGTGCAGCGTCACCTCAGCACCAGCATAACACCACCTCAGCATCACTCAGCACCAGCATAACACCAACGCAGCATCACCCAGCACCACCTGAGTACCAGCACAGCACCATCTGAGCACAACCAAAGCATTACTCAGCACCACCTCAGAATCACTCAGCATCAGCTGAGCACCACCTGCGCAAAAGCACACCACTATCTCACCATCACCTCAGTATCACTCTGCACCACCTCAGCACCAGTGCAGTACCACCTAAGCACAACACCACTGTGGTATCATTGCAACATCACCTCAGCATCAGCACAGCACCACCTCTGCATCACCTCAGCATCAGGACAGCACCATCTCAGAATTAGCACAGCACCAACTCAGCATCAGTACAATCTTAGGATCAGCCTAGCACCACCTCCTCGTCAGTGCACCACCACCAGCTCAGCACCAAGTCTGCATTAGAGCAGCACCATCTTAGCACAGCATCACCTCTGTGTTAGTACACATCAACACCAGCACAGTCCCATTTTAGCACCAGTGCAGCCCCACCTCAGCACCAGTGCAACCCCACCTCACCAGCAATTCAGCACCAATGCAATGCCACGTCAGGATCAGCACAACACCACCTCAGCATCAGCGCAGAATCACCTCAGCATCACTCAGCACTACTTCAGTATTGCTCAGCATCACCTGAGCACCATCACAGCACCACCTCAGCATCAACACAGCACCACCACCAGTGCAGCACCAAATCAACATCAGCACAGTATCACCTCAGCACCACCACAGCATTATTCAGCACCAATACAGAATCAATCAGCACCACCTCAGCATCCCTCAGCTCCTCATCAGCACAGCACCACCTGAGCACCTCCACAGCATCATCTCAGCATCAGCACAGCACAGCAGCATCACAGCATCAGCACATCACTACCTCCTAATCACGGCACAACCCCCAATGCAGCATCAGCACAGCATCACCTCAGCACACTCACAGCACCAACTCAGCACCAGCAAAGCACCACCTCAACATCAGCACAGCACCATCTCAGCATCAGCACAGAACCTTCTCATCATTCTCATCATCAGCACGGCACCACCTCTGCATCAGTGACCAGCACAGCATCACTCAGCACATGTGCAGCATCACTCAGCACCAGTGCAGCATCACTTAGAACCAACACAGCATCTCCTCAGCATCACTTAACACCACCACAGCACAACCTCTACATTAAAACAGCACCACCTCTTCATTAGCACAGCACAACGTCTGCATCAGTGCAACACCACCAGTGCAGCACCAGCACAGCCCACTACAGCATCAGTGCAGCACCAAGTCAGCACCAGTGCAGCACTACCTCAGCAGCAACTCAGCACCAATGCAGCACCACTTCAGAATTAGCACAGCACCACCTCAGCACCAGTGCAGCCTCACCTCAGCACTAGTGCAGCACCACCTCAGCATCACTAAGCACCACCTCAGTATGACTCAGCAACACCTCAGCATCACCTCTACAAAAGCACACCACCACCTCAACACCAACCCCTCAGTATCACTCAGCACAATGTCACGATCAGCGCAGCAGCACCTCAGCATTAGCACAGCACCATCTCAGCACATCACCACCTCCTTATCAGTGTACCACCACCAGTGCAGTACCACCTTGGCACCAGCACAGCTGTGGTGGCTCCTCGAGGGAGTGCTGTGGGGTGGGGTGGGGGATTGGCAGGATGGGGTGTAGTAACTCCAGCATACGGCTGCACAGAGTTAAGTAAATAAATAAAATAATTTACATTTCACGCGCTGCATCGCCGATTTGGCATTGCAGCGTGTGCAATGTAAATTGTGTTATTTATTTATTTACTTATTTAACTGCGTTCGGCCGTATACCGGAGTTTACTACCCCCCACTCTGCCCTCCCCTCCCCTACCCGCTCCCCGCCTCCCTCGAGGAGCCACCACTGCAGCACAGCATCAGGGCAGTACCATCTCAACATCAGCACTGCACCATCCCAGCATCAGCACAGCACCACCTCTGCATCATTGCACCACCATCAGCTCAGCCTCACCTCAGAACCAGAGTAGCCCCACCTCAGCACCAGCACAACCCCACCTCAGCAGCAACTCAGCACCAACATCTCACCACTTCAGCATCAGCACCAATGCCACCTCAGCATCAGTACTGCATCACCTCAGCCCAGTACCAACTCAGCATCACCATCAGCACAACAGCATCTCAACATCAGCACATCACCACCTCCTCATCAGTTCACCACCAGCAGTGCAGCACTAACTCAGCACCAGTATAGCATCAGTACAGCATGACCTCAGCATCAGCACAGAACAACCTCAACATCAGCGCTGCACCATCTCAGAATCAGCACAGCACCACCTCCACATTAATGCACCAGCACAGCCACACCTCAGCACCAGCACAGCCCCACATCAGCAGCAATTCAGCACCAACTCAGTACCACTTCAGCATCAGTTCAGCACCACCTTAGCATCAGTGCATCATCTCAGCACAGCACCAACTCAGCATCACTCAGCACCACCTGAGCACCAGCTCAGTACCACCTGAGCACCAGTGCAGCACCACCACATCAGCATGACTCAGCACTACAGCACGACTCAGCACCACTAAAACGTCACTCAGCACCACCACAGCATCACTCATCACCACCTCAATATCACTCAGCATCAACTGTGCATCACCTCCACACCACCACACTACTACCTCTTCACCACCTCTGCATCACTCAGCACAACCTCAGTCTGTTCTTGGAATCTGTTATTATCCTCTAGTGTCCGTCTGCTGCTTGTGTTGTAATTCAGGTACTATTTCCCAGCCTTCACCTTCCAATTATTTATATCACTCCCCATAAACAAAAAAGCTATACAAAACAAGCATTAGAACAGGAAGGAAGAAGTTGCCAGCATTGCCAGGGGAAAAAAACTAGAACACATTTTTTATGTCAATGCTTTTTTTAATAGGGAAGTTCAGTTGTACATAATGTCTTCTTGGTTATTTATAAGGTAACAAATATGCAAATAACACTTTTTAGTATAACTTTTCAACATGCTGCACAGCAGCCACATTTCTCTACAAAATAGCTTAAAGACATTTGCAAAGCCTATTGCTCTGTCTAAACACTTATAAAATCCTAAAGGCGAGACCTATTTGCTATGCCAATGCTTTTTGTTATTTGGTGTAATTCCATTCAGTAGTTTTTGAAATATTAAATGAAAAAACAATTTCTATATCCAGGGATGTAGACACTTTGTGACTCCAGTGCGGAGCTGCGTGAACCCACACGCCAGCAGCAGTGCTGTGATTGGCTAGCTGCGACCTGTGTAGAAAGTTGTGCCTGCCATTTTACAAACCTGGACACGGTCCCGGGGAATGAAAATGCAGCTTGTAAAGTGTAGAAAGGGGCAGGCTAGAGGTACCCTGAACCCATGGGTGCATTGTACATGTCTCTCAGGGACACCTTATGAGTATGTAATTGCCAAAACCAACCATTTTTGTTTTACTTGCAGGAATTTTCGGAGTCTTTGTGACACTCAGTGAAGCCTATCATGTACCATTGCAGCAGATTCATGAAGTTTCCTGAGAAAATGACAAAATAGTTACATTCACACACCAACTAATACACTCATGCACCCACACAAAGACCCACTTAGACACTTATGCACCCACTCAGACACTTACACACCCACTGAGTGACCCACTCAGACACTTATGCACCCACTCACATACCCATTAAAACACTGGTGCACCCACTCATTGACCCAATCAAAGACTCATGCACTCTGTGACAGACCTGGAGACTCACGCACCGTGTGACAGATCCATTCAGACACCCATACACCCACTCACACACTCCTCAGACACTCATGAACCCACTGACTGACCCACTCAGACACACACACCCACTCACAGACCCACTCAGACACTAATGTACCCACTCACCGACCCAGTCAGATATCATGCACCAACTCAGAGACCCGCTCAAAGACTAAGACAACTACTCCCAGTCCCAGTCAGACACTAGCACACCCACTCATAGACCCAGTCAGACACTGACTCATTCACTCACAGACCCACTCAGACACTCAGGCACCCAATCACAGACCCATTCAGATACTGATGCAAACACTCACAGACCCACTAAGACACTAAAATTCTCCCTCACAGACCCACTCAGACACTTATGCAGCCAGTGGCAGACCCCCTCAGATACTAAGGCACCCACTCAGGGACTCAATCAGACACTCATGCACACACTCAGATAGCCACTCAGACACTTATGCACCCACTCACAGACCCACTCAGACAGTCATGCACCCACTCACAGACCCACTTAGACGCTCACACATTGACTCACACACCCACTCAGACACTCATACACCCACCCAGAGATCCACTCAGACACTTTTGCACACACTGACAGATCCACTCAGACACTCATGCACCCTCTCACAGACACACTCATAAACTCGCATGCCCATTCACAGACCCAGTCAGAGAATGGTGTTCCAGTCATACATGCACTTAGACAATCATGAACCCACTCACAGATGCAGTCAGACATATATATACCCACTCACAGACATACTGAGAGGCTAAGGCACCCTGTCACATGCCCACTCAGGAGCTCATGAACTCTCTCCCAGACCCACTCATACACTCACACATCCATGCCAAGATACACTAAGACACTGATGCACCCACTCAGAAACCCAGTCAAATACTCATGCATCCACTCACACACTCCCTGAGAGACGCATACACCTACTCACAGACCCACTGAGACACTCATGTGCTCACTTACAGATCTCTCGGACACTCATGTGCCCACTCAGATACCCACTCAAAGACATATGCACCCACGTAAAGACCCACTAAGACACTGAAGCACCCACTCACAGTTCCACTCACAGACTTATGCACCCACAGCTAGACTCACTCAAACACTGATTCAAATACTCACTGACCCACTAAAACACTAGCACTCTCCCTCACAGACCCACTCATACACTTATGCACCCATTCACAGACCCACTGAGAGGCTCAGGCACCCTGTCACACACCTCCTCAGGAGCTCACATACACTCTCACAGACCAGATCATACACTTACGCATCCACTCAAAGATGCACTAAGACACTGATGCACCCAGACAAATACTCACACAGACACTCACAGACTCTCTGAGAGACTCATGCACCCACTCAGACACTCATGAGCTCACTTACAGATCAACTCAGACACTCATGCACCCACTCAGATTCCCACTCAAATACGAATGCACCCACTCAGAAACCTACTCAAACACTTATGCACCCACTCACTGAGACACTCTGACACTGATGCCCCCACGCACAGTTCCACTCCCAGACTCATGTACCCACTCACAGACTCACTCACACACTGCCACACCCACTTATACACATACTCAGAGTCTCAGGCACCCACTCTCAGACCCACCCAAAGACTCATGTACCCTCTTACATATTCATTTACACAGTCACATCGCTACTCATTGAGCCATTGCCAAATGCACAACCAACATAGAGTCACAAATCCTAAATGTGCTATTGTGCATTGAATGTGCGCTTTTGGTTTGTGCATCCTTAACTGATTCACAACTCCCCCCCCAAAAAATCTAAAAATAGATTTTAATGGAAAATTAGGTGGCTCTGAGAAGAGCATGCGGGATTATTGTGCGTGGTTGAAAAATACACATACAACAGGATGCAGTTAAGAAATATCCTGTTGCCTTTCTCTGAGAAATGTACTTCATCACTTCTATACATATGCTCCATGTCAAAGCATAAATTGTTCTTGTAGATGGAACCCAAGTTTTGGTCTCTGAGGAATGCAGGAACAGTTTTATTAACATGTTTCCTGACTTTGTCTATTTGAGCACGGAATTTGTTTGACAACTTCCATTTCTGCCTTTGGCAAAAGTTAGGTTACATCAAAGCAGTGTGAGGGAAAAGTGTCATTAACTGATCAAAGGTATCTTCATTAGGATTTCTAGTCTTAACCCAGTAAGTGTGCGTAGGTAGTTGCCACCACAGTGCACCATTAAGAGGACTGGATGTTGGCAATCTGCAATGCTTTTTTAACCAGTGGCAGCAATTGGTGTCACATTAACTGACTTTGGCCAATCCAAGTAATGTCCACATTAGGCAAACTGAAGTGCTGTCAATTCCACTCTTTTTAGCACACTTTCTAGTGCAAAACACATAGCTATGACCTACTGTCCACACTTTCACTATTTTAAAGATATGGATCAGTAGCACACAGGAGAAGGCTGGAACTCAATAATACTTTTTTCAAAATGAAAGGGACCATTATGATTTGCTGAGTACTTCAGTAACAATTGAAAAAGAGTGGGAAAGGTTGCCATTACTGGTTCTTTTCTACTGAGAGGGGTTCTTATCATTTTCCTTGATAAAAAATTTATAGTAAAACTGCTTTAAAAATTGGAGAACAACAAAGCGATTTCACAGGTATGTTAATAATAGGACATATTTCTAATGTGTATATATGCTTCCCAGGCAGAATCCAATCAGGATAATATTTTAGCATTAGGAATACAAGTCCTAGAAGGCTGAGAATGATGCAACGCCATAGGAGGGCTATAATTAGCGAAAGAAGGGACTGCCTCCTCTTGCATCTGCTCGGAAGCCCCTGTGAGCAAGGAGCAAAGGAGCTCTGAAACGCGTTGGGGGAAGGTGGAGGAAATATCTGCGAGTGCTGCTGTTTTGTCCTAATAAAGAACTTGGCTTTGAAGGCTTTGTTTGCTTGCCCTTGTGTGCGTCCTCGAACGTAAGCGAGCATATGGGAATCTATCACCGGCCGGCTTAGGTCGGGAGGACAGCACCGCCAGGAAATTAATTATGGGCTGTTGGTGTCGGATACACGGACACCGTTATAACAGAAGGGCAAGTTGGAATTTATTTCAAAACGGCAACGGGACCGGAGGCCCTATGGAGGGTTTGACTGAATTGCTTCCCAGGCAGAATCCAATCAGGATAATATTTTAGCATTAGGACTACAAGTCCCAGAAGGCTGAGAACGATGCAACGCCATAGGAGGGCGATAATTAGCGAAAGAAGGGACTGCCTCCTCTTGCATCTGCTCGGAAGCCCCCGTGAGCAAGGAGCAAAGGAGCTCTGAAACGCGTTGGGGGAAGGTGGAGGAAATATCTGCGAGCGCTGCTGTTTTGTCCTAATAAAGAACTTTGCTTTGAAGGCTTTGTTTGCTTGCCCTTGTGTGCGTCGTCAAACGTAAGCGAGCATATGGGAATCTATCACCGGCCGGCTTAGGTCGGGAGGACAGCACCGCCAGGAAATTAATTATGGGCTGTTGGTGTCGGATACACGGACACCGTTATAACCGAAGGGCAAGTTGGAATTTATTTCAAAACGGCAACGGGACCGGAGGCCCTATGGAGGGTTTGACTGAATTGCTTCCCAGGCAGAATCCAATCAGGATAATATTTTAGCATTAGGACTACAAGTCCCAGAAGGCTGAGAATGATGCAACACCATAGGAGGGCGATAATTAGGGAAAGAAGCGACTGCCTCCTCTTGCATCTGCTCAGAAGCCCCCGTGAGCAAGGAGCAAAGGAGCTCTGAAACGCGTTGGGGGAAGGTGGAGGAAATATCTGCGAGCGCTGCTGTTTTGTCCTAATAAAGAACTTGGCTTTGAAGGCTTTGTTTGCTTGCCCTTGTGTGCGTCCTCAAACGTAAGCGAGCATATGGGAATATATATATATATATATATATATATATATATATATATATATATATATATATTACCTACTGGCGGTCGCCAGTAGGTAGTTATAGTTAGGACCTATTATCCATAGGAAATCCACAACATTCTATTTAGAATAACTTTGGCGCCGGTTGACGAATCTTTGCGAAATTTTCAAAACTCGTGGCCCCCTCCGGTCCGCTCCTATCCTGAAAGTCTCGGGGTGATTTGTCAAGCGGGGGGTACCAAAACATGTTTTCCCCATGCAATTTTCAATAGGGACATTTAGTCACAGCTACAGCCCGAACTGCTGAACGGAATTACACCAAATTTGGCAGAAAGGTAGACCTTGGTTTAGAGTCGTGCCTTTTGCTTAAATGGTGTAAATCTGTTCAGTAGTTCCTGAGAAAATCAAAAGTAAAATCACATATATATCTGGGCGGAGCCTAACCACACATCTCATCGTGAAATCTGATTGGCTGTCAGCACTTCATCAAAGAAGTGTTGGCAGCCATCTTGGGACCAATATACATGATAGCACCTCATTAAAAAGCATTGCAGTTAATAGAAGGTTTTAAGACTTTAGTTACATTTAAATCATTTGTTGATGGTGCCATACTCATTTTAGGAATTGTGGTATATTCTAAGGTGATTTTACCATGTGAAAAAGCTTTCTGCTGGGATATCATGAATCATGTTTGAGAGAAAACTATTTTCTCATGCTTTTCCCACAGAGGTTTGGAAGGTGATCTGTAAGCTAAACTGAGAGCATATTTTCTATAAATTCATATTATCTTTCTCAGTCATGTGAGAATGAAGTCTGACATTCTCAGTAAAACATGTACATCCAACAAGGGCAGAGACTGTAAGTTGATTCCTTTGTGTTCTACTGCAGCTTCCCAGAGTGTTCCAAAGAACAACTAGAGCGCTAACAGTCCTACTTATGATAAACGTATGGCACACCTGAAGCCATCTTGATTAGAATAAAGTGGTAACTCTTAAAACATTTAATTTAAAAAGGAACACAATGAGGGGGTTCATTTTGCCATAGAAAGTATGATTAGTGCTGCAGAAAGAAAAATTAGGGCACATTTTGAGTGACTTCTCAAATCCTCTTCTATTTCATTAACAAATTCTGACATGCAGACTGAAGCATGCACTTTCAATACCAGCAGCAGACTTCCCTGGTGAGCAGTAGCTTTTCTACAGTGATCTAATGAGCAACTAGAGTGCTACCATTCTGAATATATGGCAAATCTGTGACACATCTGAATGCCTTCTTGAAGGATCCAAAGTGAACAAGCATTGAAAATGCAATAGGTCGCGCCCTCGTTTAAGTTAAAGCAATTCTGTTTGTAATTAGGCGGCTTTTTAGCTTTGCTTTTATTAGTGTTTTTCAAACTTTCATGTACATAACATGCATGTGCATGCATATATGTATATGTATGCATGCATTTATATTTTTATTTATATAGATATGCAGATTATATATATGTTTATATATGTATGTTTATATACACATACATATATATAAATGCATATATATGCATATATATATGTGCATATGTGTGTGTAAAGAGAGGTAGAGAGAGGTAGAGAGGTAGAGGGGTAGAGAGGTAGAGGTAGAGAGGTAGAGAGGTAGAGGTAGAGAGATAGAGAGGTAGAGAGTAGTAGAGAGAGAGGTAGAGAGAGGCAGAGAGTAGAGGATGAGTGATAGAGAGTAGAGAGTGAGTAGTAGAGAGTAGTAGAGAGTAGTAGAGAGAATAGCAGAGAGTGAGTAGTAGAGAGTAGTAGAGTGAGTAGAGTGAGTAGTAGAGAGTGAGTAGTAGAGAGTGAGTAGTAGAGAGTAGTAGAGAGTGAGTAGTAGAGAGTAGTAGAGAGTGGGTAGTAGAGAGTGAGTAGTAGAGAGTAGTAGAGAGTGAGTAGTAGAGAGTAGTAGAGAGTGGGTAGTAGAGAGTGAGTAGTAGAGAGTGAGTAGTAGAGAGTAGTAGAGAGCGAGTAGTAGAGTGAGTAGTAGAGAGTAGTAGAGAGTGAGTAGTAGAGTGAGTAGTAGGGAGTAGTAGAGAGAGAGTAGTACAGAGTGAGTAGTAGAGAGTAGTACAGAGTGAGTAGTAGATAGTGAGCAGTAGAGTGAGTAGTAGAGAGCAGCAGAGAGTAGTAGAGAGAGTAGTACAGAGTGAGTAGTAGATAGTGAGCAGTAGAGTGAGTAGTAGAGAGTAGTAGAGAGTGAGTAGTAGAGAGTGAGTAGTAGAGAGAGTAGTAGGGAGTAGTAGAGTAGTCGAGAGTGAGTAGTAGAGAGTGAGTAGTAGAGAGTAGTGGAGTAGTAGAGAGTGAGTGGTAGAGAGTAGTAGAGAGTGAGTAGTAGAGTGAGTACTAGGGAGTAGTAGAGACTGCGTAGCAGAGTGAGTAGTAGAGAGTAGTAGAGAGCGGGTAGTAGAGAGCAAGTAGTAGAGAGTGTGCAGTAGAGAGTGAGTAGTAGAGAGTGAGTAGTAGAGAGAGTAGTAGAGATTGAATAGTAGAGAGAGTAGTAGAGAGTAGTAGAGTAGTAGAGAGTGAGTAGTAGAGTGAGTAGTAGAGAGTAGTAGAGAGCGAGTAGTAGAGAGTGAGTAGTGGAGAGTGAGTAGTAGAGAGTAGTAGAGAGCGAGTAGTAAAGAGTCAGTAGTAGAGAGTGAGTAGTAGTGAGTAGTAGAGAGTGAGTAGTAGAAAGTAGTAGAGTGAGTAGTAGAGAGTGAGTAGTAGAGAGAGAGTAGTAGAGAGTAGTAGAGAGTGAGTAGTAGAGTAGTAGAGAGTGAGTGGTAGAGCGTAGTAGAGAGTAGTAGAGTGAGTAGTAGAGAGTAGTAGAGAGTGAGAAGTATAGAGAGTAGTAGAGTAGCAGACAGTGAGTAGTAGAGACTAGTAGAGAGCGAGTAGTAGAGAGTGAGTAGTGGAGAGTGAGTAGTAGAGAGTAGTAGAGAGCGAGTAGTAAAGAGTGAGTTGTAGAGAGTGAGTAGTAGTGAGTAGTAGAGAGTGAGTAGTAGAGAGTAGTAGAGTGAGTAGTAGAGAGTGAGTAGTAGAGAGAGAGTAGTAGAGAGTGAGTAATAGAGGTAGAGAGTGAGAGGTAGAGCATAGTAGAGAGTAGTAGAGTGAGTAGTAGAGAGTAGTAGAGAGTGAGAAGTAGAGAGAGTAGTAGAGTAGTAGAGAGTGAGTAGTAGAGAGTGAGTAGTAGAGAGAGTAGTAGAGAGTAGTAGAGTAGTAGAGAGTGAGTAGTAGAGACTAGTAGAGAGCGAGTAGTAGAGAGTGAGTAGTGGAGAGTGAGTAGTAGAGTGCAGTAGAGTGAGTAGTAGAGAGTGAGTAGTAGAGAGTGAGTAGTAGAGAGAGAGTAGTAGAGAGTGAGTAGTAGAGAGTAGTAGAGTGAGTAGTAGAGAGGGAGTAGTAGAGAGAGAGTAGTAGAGAGAGAGTAGTAGAGAGTGAGTAGTAGAGTGGTAGAGAGTGAGTGGTAGAGAGTAGTAGAGAGCAGTAGAGTGAGTAGTAGAGAGTAGTAGAGAGTGAGTAGTAGAGAGTGAGTAGTAGAGAGTAGTAGTAGAGAGTGAGTAGTAGAGAGTAGTAGCGAGTGAGTAGTAGAGAGTGAGTAGTTTAATTTAAAAGGAACACAAAGAGGGGTTTCATTTTGCCATAGAAATTATGATTAGTACTGAAAAAAGATACATTAGGGCACATTTTGAGTGACTTCTCAAATCCTCTTCTATTTCAATAAAACATTCTTACATGCAGACTGAAACATGCACTTTCAATACCAGCAGCAGACTTCCCTGGTGAGCAGTAGCTTTACTACAGTGATCTAATAAGCAACTAGAGTGCTAACATTCCGAATTTAAGGCAAATGTGTGACACATCTGAATGCCTTCTTGATGGAACCAAAGTAAAAAACTGAAAGTATTTCCTACTGAGGAGACTGCGGTAAATGAGGAAATTAGGAAACTTCATAACAAATAAGTCTCCCAAGATGGCCACCAGTGACAAAAGAGCCCAAATGTAGCCCAAATATCACCCAGATGTAGCCCAAGTATAGCCCAATGACAGAATGTCCCAGAGTGTTCTAAAGAACAACAAGAGCGCTAACAGTCTTACTTAGGACAAAAGTATGGCACACCTGAAGCCATCTTGATTGGAATAAAGTGGTAGCACTTAAAACATTTAATTTGCAAAGGAACAAAATGAGGGGGTTCATTTTGCCATAGAATTTATGGTTAGTGCAGCAGAAAGAAAAATTAGGGCACATTTTGACTTCTCAAATCCTCTTCTATTTCATTAAAAAATTCTGACATGCAGACTGAAACATGCACTTTGAATACCAGCAGCTGACTTCCCTGGTGAGCAGTAGCTTTACTACAGTGATCTAATGAGCAACTAGAGTGCTAACATTCAGAATTTATGGCAAATATGTGACACATCTGAATGCCTTCTTGAAGATACCAAAGTAAACAAGCATTGAAAATGCAATAGGTCTCGCCCTCGTTTAAGTTAAAGCAATTCTGTTTGTAATTAGGTGGCTTGTTAGCTTTGCTGGTATTAGTGTTTTTCAAACTTTCATGTACATAACATGCATATGTATGCATATATGTATATGTGTATGTATGCATGCATTTATATTTGTATTTATATAGATATGCAGATTATATATATGTTTATATATGTATGTATATATTATCTACTGGCGGTCGCCAGTAGATAGTTATAGTTAGGACCTATTTTCCATAGGATATCCGCAACATTCTATTTGGAATAACGTGGGCGCCAAATCTTCGCAAATTTTTCCAAACTTTTGGCCAGCTCCGCTCCGCTCCTACCCTGAAAGTTTTGTGGTGATTCGTCAAGCGGGGGCCGAGAAAAAAGGGGGGTCCCAAAACGTGTTTTCCCCATGCAATTTCCCATAGGATCTATTGTCGCAGCTACAGCCCGAACTGCTGAACAGAATGACACCAAATTTGGCAAAGAGGTAGTCCTCAGTTCAGACGTGTGCCTTTTGCTTAAATGGTGTAAATCCGTTCAGTAGTTCCTGAGAAAATTAGAGTTAAAAGTACATAAATATCTATGGCCGGGGAGGATCCGCGGACCCTACCCGCACCGTAAGCGCACCCTCCCCGAACCAAGCGTGCACCCTCCTGATCGCGCGCTGAATGCTAATTGGCTGCCAACACTCTGAATCAGGAAGTGTTGGCAGCCATCTTGTGCCTCGGTAGAACCGAGGCACAAGAAACCACAAAAAAAAGGCGCAAAACGCGAGAAGGGGGCAGGGTAGAAACACCCTGACCCCCTAGGTCTGCTCAAGGGGTCCCACAAGGACCCCCAAGGCCCCAAAAAATATATTTTTTTTAAAATCGCGGGATGCGCTTCCCGCTAATGAAAAAAAAAACGAAGCGTGGGCTCCCGAGCTTAGTTTTGATTTAGCCCCCGGGGGGGCCAAGTCCCGGGGGCAATTTCTTTATTATAATGGGGGGCCCAGAGGGGCCCCCAGCCCCAGGGACCGCCACCCCCGGGGCTTTAATGTATTGCATGTGGGGGGCTCATGGCCCCCCCGCAGCCCCGGGAACCGCCACCCCCCTGGGCTTGTTTTTTAAATAAAAAACAAGTGTGGGGGGGGGGCTCGAGCCCCTCCACACGCCCCGGGGACCGCCACCTCCCCGGGGCACTAATTATGTAAAATTGGGGGTCCGTTACGGACCCCCAAGCCCTGGGGACCACCACCCCCGGGGCTTTAAATTCAATGGGAGCGGGGCCGCGCGGCCCCCCTCCTGGAGCCAAAGATGGCCCTGGGGACCGCCACCCCCCAGGGCCGGCTCCTGCAATGTCCCGGGGTGCCCACCCCCGGGACACTGCTGTTTGCTATGGCAGGGTGGGAGCCTCGCGGCTCCCATCCTGCCATTGCAAACTGCTTTGGTATTTGGAAGAGAGAGCAGGAAACCTGCTCTCTCTTCCAAATACCAAAGACGATTGCTTTTCCACATGGGGAGCAGCATGTTAGCTGCTCCCCATGTGGAAAAGCAATGCCGGCCCCCGCAGGACGCGGGGAGCCGGCAGGGCCGTGGGGGGATTGGGGACCCCCCCACGGCCCCCAACAAAGGCCAGGCCCCGGGGGATGGGGTCCCCGGGGCCATAGGTGGCCACAGGAGGGGGGCTACGCAGCCCCCTCCGTAAAAAAAACATATTTTTTAGAAAAGGGCCATGCCCCGGGGGATGGGGTCCCCAGGGCAAATTATGGCCTCGGGAGGGGTGCCACGCGGCCCCCTTCCCGATTAAAAAAATACAAATTGGGGCAGGCCCCAGGGCCAAAAAATAAGAAAAAGAAGGGGGGCTACACAGCCCCCCTTCTTAAAAAGAAATATTTTTTAAAAAACGGGATCGCGGATGAGGCCATGCCCCCTCCTTTCATCACTCTGGAAACGCGCCCTCTGGCGCGTTTGCAGAGGGGAAACGAATTCCCCTTTAATACTGGGGGCCCCTGGGGGCCAACTAGCCCACCAGGAACCTCCAGTATGCGCCAGGGGGCTGCATTGCAGAGAGGTGTAATGAGGCCACGCCCCTTTTTACACCTCTCTGCAACGCAGCTCCCTGGCGCTTACTGGAGGTACCTGGTGGGCTAGTTGGCCACCAGGGGACCTCAGGATTCAAGGGGACTTAATCTCCCAACTTAAAACGCGCCACGGGGTGCGTTTGCACAGTGGTGAAGGTAGGGGGTGCGGCCTGAGGTGATACTGTGCAAACACGCCCTGTGGCGCGTTTTAAGTTGGGCAATTCATTCCTCTTCAATCCAGAGGTCCCCTAGGGAACAACCAGCCCATCAGGTACCTCCACTAAGCGCCACGGAGCTGCGTTGCAGAGTGTTGTAAAAAGGGGTGTGGCCTCTGAACACCTCTCTGCAACGCAGCTCCCTGGCGCATACTGGAGGTACCTGGTGGGATAGTTGGCCGCCAGGGGACCTCAGGATTCAAGGGGACTTAATCCCCCAACTTAAAACACCCCACGGGGCGTGTTTGCACAGTGGTGAAGGTAGGGGGCGGGGCCTGAGGTGAGATCTGTGCAAACACGCACTGTGGCGCGTTTTAAGTTGGGGAATTAATTCCTCTTCAATCCTGAGGGTCCCTGGGGACCAACTAGCCCACCAGGTACCTCCAGTAAGCGCCACGGAGCTGTGTTGCAGAGTGTTGTAAAAAGAGGCGTGGCATCTGAATACCTCTCTTCAATGCAGCTCCCTGGCGCATACTGGAGGTACCTTGTGGGGTAGTTGGCCCCCAGGGGACCACAGGATTGAAGAGGAATTAATTCCCCAACTTAAAACGCGCCACAGGGTGTGTTTGCATAGGTCACCTCAGGCCCCTCCCCCTTCCTTTACCATTGTACAAATATGCCTCTAAAATCAGCCGAACTACGAATTCCGATTTACTCACCTGTAATCAGGAGAGAACCCAGTGCTGCATCTTTTAGCCCAGCACTGACCCTGAAAAGTAATTCTAAGCGTACGTACCAGTAACTTGTATTTCCTTCCATAGGAATCCATTGTGTGCTTTTCACCAGAAACTTTTCTAAGTGTCCATTTTTGAAACGTACAAATATTCCACTAAAATCAGCCGAACTACGAATTCCGATTTACTCACCTGTAATCAGGAGAGAACCCAGTGCTGCATCTTTTAGCCCAGCACTGACCCTGAAAAGTAATTCTAAGCGTACTTACCAGTAACTTGTATTTCCTTCCATAGGAATCCATTGTGTGGTTTTCACCAGAAAATTTTCCAAGTGTCCATTTTTGAAAGGTACAAATATTCCTCTAAAATCAGCCGAACTACGAATTCCGATTTACTCACCTGTTCTCAGGAGAGAACCCAGGGCTGCATCTTTTAGCCCAGCACTGACCCTGAAAAGTAATTCTAAGTGTACTTACCAGTAACTTGTATTTCCTTCCATAGGAATCCATTGTGTGGTTTTCACCAGAAAATTTTCTGAGTGTCTATTTTCACAAACTAAAAATATTCCTAAAAAATCGTCTGTATGACTTAAAAACATTCTTTCAACTGTTTACAGGAGGTTGGCCAGTGCTGGATCCAGGATCCACCACTGAGTAAGAAAAAGTAACGATAACACTACTTACCTGCTAAGTGAATTTTCTGCCATAGGATAACATTGGTGATTCTATGTGAAAAAATTTCTAAGTGTCAACTTTTAAAATATGATAATATTCCTTAAAAATGACTACTGCAACCAAAGCGCTTTTACTCAACTGTTTACAGGAGATGTCCAAGGACTGAATCTAGGATCCAGTCCTGTGGTTAGAAAAGTAATCCATAAAGTAACTAATTGCATTTAACTAGAAATTCACATTGAGCTCAATGTTTCTTTGTGTTTGAAATTGTGTTGCCCATTGCATCAACTGTAACTACTGTACCTAAAAGTCTGTTGCCTATTTGCCAAGTATTTAAACTAAAGTAATTAATTCTGAGAAAGTATATTTTGTATTGTAATGTATAATATAATTATAATGTAATTATAAAAAATATATCTAAAAATAAATAGTTTAAAAAATGTAGTAAATCAGTATCAAACAAATCAGTATAACAATTAATACATTCAAAATTGTCACTGAAAAAACCATAGGTTTCAGGGGCGTTATAGTTAGGAATTGGCATTTAAAAAACCTTAGAAATTCACTGAAAAAACCATAGGTTTCAGGGGCTTTATAGTTAGCTGGACATTTCCCTCGTACAAAACCCTAGAAATTCCCCTGTTATAGTTAGTTCAGCTAACTGTAACTCGCGCCCCCGCAATGCACTGCTGATGACGTCACATATTACATCACTCATGACATGGTCAGTGACATCACTGATGACATCACTGATGACATCTCAAATGACATCACTGATGACATCACTGATGACGTCATCCAGTGACTGTGTGTTTCTGTAAAGTTTAAATATGTTTTATATATTTATAGTGAAAGGCCTATGGAAGAATGAGTGGGTGTATAAGTGTGTGAATGGGTGATTTTCTAGGTGCGTAACTGACTCTATAAGTGAGTCATTAAATGTATCTTACTGCAGACTAGTGACTAAACTGTGTGAATGTCTGTATGTGTCTGTGTGTTGGTTTATAAGTGGCTGCATGGTTTGGTGAATAGCTATATGAGTGTCTATATGGGTTATCAATTGGTTGTCTGAGTATCTGTACGGGTGCCTGAATGGTTGTGTGGGTACGTTGTGTGTGACTGTGCATAGATGTGTGAGTGGGTGATTCTATGGTGCATGGTTTTAAGAGTGCAACTGTGATGGACTGTATGGTTGGGTGAGTGTATGTATGAGTGTGTTAGTGATTGCATGTATATCTCAGTTGTACATGTGTCAGTAACTACATATGTGAAACGCAGTGTATATGTGTGTAAGAGTATATAACTATCTATATGTGAGAGTGTGTGATTGAGGGAGTGCCTGTATGGATGAGTGTGTGCTTGTATTAGTAATTGTATAAGAGTGTCAGAATTTATTAGTATTTTTATGAGTAAGTGAACTTGAGTGTGTTTAACTGTATAGGTGAGTAAATTGGACTGTGTTTAATTATTTGCACAACTGACTAGGTGTGTCAGTACCTCAATGGATGATTGGTGGTGTATGAGTGTCTATATAGGTGTATAAATGCATATGATAGTCTTGTACGGAGTGACTGTAAGTATGAGTGACTGTACAGGTGAGTGAGTGGAGGTGTATGTAGACCTAAGAGTCAATGAGTGGGTATGTAGTTATTGGTATTGGAGTATCTATGGTTTTCAAAATGGCCCTCTGAAATTTTGAGTCGGTGTAGCAAAGGTTATATTAGTGTGTGAGAAGATGCACTAATTTATCACATGGATGACGTCATCAGTGATGTCATTTGAGATGTCATCAGTGATGTCATCAGTGATGTCACTGACCATGTCATGAGTGATGTAATATGTGACGTCATCAGCAGTGCATTGCGGGGGCGCGAGTTATAGTTAGCTGAACTAACTGTAACAGGGGAATTGCTAGGGTTTTGTATGAGGGAAATGTCCAGCTAACTATAACGCCCCTGAAACCTATGTTTTTTTCAGTGAATATATATATAAACATACATATATATAAATGCATATTCATATATATGCATATATATATGTGCATATGTGTGTGTGTAGAGAGAGGTAGAGAGGTAGATGTGTAGAGGTAGATGTGTAGAGGTAAAGAGGTAGAGGTAGAGAGGTAGAGGTAAAGAGGTAGAGGTGTAGAGAGGTAGAGGTGTAGAGAGGTAGAGAGTAGTAGAGAGAGAGGTAGAGAGATGTAGAGAGGTAGAGAGTAGAGAGTGAGTAGTAGAGAGTAGTAGAGAGAGTAGCAGAGCGTGAGTAGTAGAGAGTAGTAGAGTGAGTAGTAGAGAGTGAGTAGTAGAGTGAGTAGTAGAGAGTAGTAGAGAGTGAGTAGTAGAAAGTAGTAGAGAGTAGTAGAGAGTGAGTAGTAGAGAGTAGTAGAGAGTGAGTAGTAGAGAGTAGTAGAGAGTGAGTAGCAGAGAGAGAGTAGTAGAGAGAGAGTAGTAGAGTGAGTATTAGATAGCAGTAGAGAGTGAGTAGTAGAGAGTAGTAGAGAGAGAGTAGTAGAGAGTGAGTAGTAGACAGTTGTAGAGAGTGAGTTGTAGAGAGTGAGTAGTAGAGAGAGAGTAGCAGAGAGTGAGTAGTAGAGAGTAGTAGAGAGTGAGTAGTAGAGCGTAGTAGAGCAGTAGAGAGTGAGTAGTAGAGAGTAGTAGAGTAGTAGAGAGTGAGTAGTAGAGAGTACTGGAGAGTGAGTAGTAGAGTGAGTAGTAGAGAGTAGTAGAGAGTGAGTAGTAGAGTGAGTAGTTGAGACTAGTAGAGAGCGAGTAGTAGAGAGCAAGTAGTAGAGAGTGTGTAGTAGAGAGTGAGTAGTAGAGAGTAGTAGAGAGTGAGTAGTAGAGGGAGTAGTAGAGAGTGAGGAGTAGTAGAGAGTAGTAGAGAGTGAGTAGTAGAGAGAGTAGTAGAGAGTGAGTAGAAAGAGTAGTAGAAAGTAGTAGAGTAGTAGAGAGTGAGTAGTAGAGTGAGTATTAGAGAGTAGTAGAGATCGAGTAGTAGAGAGTAAGTAGTAGAGAGTAGTAGAGAGTAGTAGAGAGTGAATAGTAGAGTAGGGGACGCGCCGGAGGAGCTGAGTACCATTGTTTTGTGACTCCACTTACCTGCAGTGACGGGAACGGCTCTCCTCGTGGGGGAATCTAGCCTCGTGCATTCTACTCCCGTGCCGTGAGGGGAACGGCTGTTCAGACTTCATCCCCCAGCATCCCCTGACACCGGCGCAGCGCCTGACGTCATCCCAGCGCGCCGGTGTCCTACAAAAGCCTCAGGGAGCTTCCGCAGCGCGGGACGCGCCGGAGGAGCTGAGTACCATTGTTTTGTGACTCCACTTACCTGCCGTGAGGGGAACGGCTCTCCTCGTGGGGGAATCTAGCCTCGTGCATTCTACTCCCGTGCCGTGAGGGGAACGGCTGTTCAGACTTCATCCCCCAGCATCCCCTGACACCGGCGCAGCGCCTGACGTCATCCCAGCGCGCCGGTGTCCTACAAAAGCCTCAGGGAGCTTCCGCAGCGCGGGACGCGCCGGAGGAGCTGAGTACCATTGTTTTGTGACTCCACTTACCTGCCGTGAGGGGAACGGCTCTCCTCGTGGGGGAATCTAGCCACGTGCATTCTACTCCCGTGCCGTGAGGGGAACGGCTGTTCAGACTTCATCCCCCAGCATCCCCTGACACCGGCGCAGCGCCTGACGTCATCCCAGCGTGCCGGTGTCCTACAAAAGCCTCAGGGAGCTTCCGCAGCGCGGGACGCGCGCGGGCAGCGCCCGGGCAAAGCCCGGGCCAAGGGCGGGCCCGTCCTTGCCCGTCAGTGACAGGAAGAGGCAGGGCTGGGCCGCCCCTCTAACAGCGATACTGTGACTGGGAACAAAGGATTGGGAAGCCTGCTTATCGAACTGTGAGTAAAAATTCACCTGAAAGCACTTGTCAAGCAGAACATAACCAGTAGCAAGTATCCAGGACTGACTCCCATTTATACATTAGGTTACTGGGATCCCTGTCAATATAGACTTGCGAGTGTGGCTAAGAGCAACCTGGAAGATACAAAAGACACTGAATAAAGGAACTGGTGATTAGTTGGGGCGTTCAAGACTCATACGGGTGTCACAGGAAATCCTGCAGGGGTTGTTGAGTGATTGGCGGGAGCATAAGTTGTTATATACCACTAGGTGATTTAAAGAGTAAAACAGAGGTAGCATGGCAGGCACTATTAGAACACGCTCAATTAAATCAAAACTAAGGAGACCGACCCAGATACAGCCGTCCACTATGGAAGAAGGCATATTGCCCCTACAGGTCCAACCCACGGCAATTGACCGTATGTTGCAAAAAGCCATAGGAGTGGTCTCTAGTGAAATAGAACGCACTGAGAGACGCCTATCCCTGACCCCAATATTAGAGATATCGTCCCCAACACAGGTGATAGTTTGCGAGAGAGTGGAATCTCCCCCCACCAAACCCAAGAGTCGAGTGCTCCAGATCTCCCATGTGCCCAGCAGACATCGGAAAGGGACACGGGGGACCAAACTTTGGGTATATCAACAGGGGCATGTAGGAAACGTAAAGCCGGCCCAACGAAAGTTAGATCTAAGAGATCTAAAATTGGCAATGCCCCAATTATAACAAAAACCAAAATTGGGACAGGGAGGGAGGTTGAGCCTAAACAATACGCAATCCCACCACTCTGGCTGTCGCAAATTATGGCTGACCTGCAATTACAACTGGAAACCTTCATAGCCAGCCAGATCAAACCACTTGTGAGTAGATTGGATAAGATAATCAACGAAGTCAAAAGCAGGGATAGGACATGTAAGCCAGTGTCGGATGCCACTCTTACTCTTAGTGTCAGTGGTTCTAGTTGTCCCTCCTCCGCCGCAGCGGAGGAGGGACAACTTAGCAATTTAGAGGAGAGACAAGCCCAAGCCATACAGACCTCAGCACGAGAGGTTCACGTAATGCAGCAGATGAAGCCCACAAGCCAAAAGGGGAAGTCCCAGCAAAAGGGAGTGCAAGGGCAGGACCCAAATGTTACACCAAGGGACTAGTTAAGTCCCTTAAACACACTACGAAAGAATCAAGTGCCCTGTCAATCGACGAGTGCGCTCAGGTTAGCACCCTTAGTTTCCCTCCCAACGATAAATCTACCACCAGAGGCATGCCCATTAGTAGTGATTCTCACAGGGGTCCCAGAACTTAAGGGCGATCAGAAGGAGTCCCATCAGGAATTGAAAAACAAGGTCATACACTGGCTGAGTTGTAATAAACACTTGCCACAGGGGAAAGATGGAGAGATCCTTTTAGTCAGAAGGGTGAACTGGCTTGGTAACAGGCATAAAGATATCAGCGGAAACTGCATCATTATCAACTTTAGGGATAGTAGTGTGGTTAAATACATCTTAAGAGAGGACATAGTAACACATAGGAGGATTATAAAAGCTCTACCCCTGGACTATTTTTATCCTCGCCAATTTGTCCCAAATATGGAAAGACACAGTGAGGGCAGTCAAAGGGACACAAGTCGTATAAATCCTCATGTAATTCAAGGATATCAGAGAGTAAGGATGGGGTTGCAGGAAGTAGGCCTGGCTATGTGGGATAATAGATTCACCCCCCTCATGTCCCTAGAGGATAACGACTGACTAACCCATTCTCCTGTTGTAATGTTACATCAAAGTATTGAAGGGGAATTTAACATTCTGAGGGTTGAGACAGATGAAGCGCTGAACACAGTACAGGCTGCCTCCCCCTTAGTTACATGGCAACTGAACAACACAGACCAATTAGTACCATCATCGGAAACGAGAGAGGTCGTGTCCGCTGATCAGCTAAATATCCCCAGTGGAGATACATCACGCCCCGACAGTGCGGAAAGTGAGATAGAGGATGGTGGAACACCTCAGGGGCACGAGGGAATAAGAGGGGAGGGAGGCTTAGGTGGGGTACAAGACACTGTTCAAAGATCGGGCCAGGCAAGGAAGATAGAGGGAGGTTTAAATATTATCTCCTGGAATACGGCTGGATTGGCAAGCAAGTTTCACAATCAGGAGTGGAGGGAATATATTACAAAATTTGAGGTAATAGCCCTGCAGGAAACCTGGGTTACCGAAAATAGCAATTTTCATATAGAGGGTTTTAAATGCTTTTTTATTCCAGCTTTAAAACCCAGTTCTGGCAGAGCTACGGGGGGTTTATCTATATATGTGGATTTGAGGGTGCAAGGTAAATGGTCAAATATATTAAGTCCATCCCGCAATGTACAAGCCGTAAAGTTCGAGGGGAAAGGACTTGGCCTGATATTATACAATATATATAATCAGGGTGAGGGTAATGAGGAAAATGGCATTTTGGGAGCATTAGACTCGATATTGAGTAAGGATTATCCATATGCAAATGGAGCAATGCATCCATTCCACATAATCATGGGCGATCTAAATACACATTTATGCCCTTTCCTGTTTCCAATAAGCACTGACTGGTCACGCTGTCCCCCTAAAAAAGGTCCCCATTTTGCCCATACACCGGAAGGGAGAGTCCTGAGTAAACTTTTGATTAGTTACAACATGGAACACACAATGGACATGATGGCCATGGGAAGTGACGGCACCCTCCCCCCGACCTTCAAAGGGAGAGGGTGTTCGTCAATCATTGATTATTTTTTAGTCTCCAGGTCCCTCAAGCGCTGGATCGTAGAGGTAGGAATTGAGTGGAACCCATTTAGTGATCACAATCCTTTAATTATGAAATTGCAGTACCAGGTTTCACCCAGGACATGCACAGTGGGTGGAGGTTTAGTGAAGGCAACAGACCAAGGAAGGCGGCTCAAGTGGGCCAAGATTAAGTGTTCAGCATTTTACAGAGCCCTAATTGAGAAAGGGAAACAGCCCATTGAAGAATGTCTTGACATGACAACTGAGGGACCACAATTATTAAGTGCATTTGGGAGGATTACCAGTCTGGTTGATGGGCTTCTAACAACGCGAACTGCAAAAAGAATCCCAAACCAAGCAAGATGGTTTGATAGTGACTGTTCACGGGCCCTTAGAGAACTAAAAAGTAGCCTAAAACAGAAGCCCAGGAATATAGACAGGGTTACTCAGTGCAGAGTAAAATATAAGGCTGAGGTTAAAAGAAGGAAATTAGTTCTCCAGGGGGAAGTGTGGGCCGATCTAAGGGAGGCAGCAGAAAGTAGGGATCTTTCAAAATTTTGGAGCATAATTAATAAACCCTGCTTTCATGATAGCCGCACCCCGGAGGTTGGTGCAAATATCCTTCCGGAGGAGTGGGTCTCACACTTCAAGAGCTTATATAACCATGAGAAGAAAATTGTCGCCCCCGAAGAAGTTGTTATCCCGCAGGAACAGTGGGTTGAGTTTACCCTAGCTGAAGTAACCATGGGAATTGAGGGCCTATCAAAAAACAAGGCACCAGGTCCCGATGGGGTGCCACCTGACCTGTTCATTAGCAACGTGGAGTTATGGGCCCCATTAATGACCAGGGTAATAAATGCAGCAATTAGGTTCGGTTTGCCGCGAACCTGGTCGACCGCCACTATTGTCACCATCTTTAAGAAAGGCAACAGGGATAACCCCCAGTGTTACCGGCCCATCTCACTGATTGACGTCTCTGCTAAGATCCTGGGAAGGGTAATCTTTAATAGACTAATTGAATGGACCGAGGATAACAACATCATCTTGGACATTCAATATGGATTTAGATCAGGAAGGTCAACCAGTGATCAATGTCTGAACCTGTATATGCTAGTCGCCAAGTATACCATGACAAGTAATGAATCCATCCATCTAGGGTTCATGGACTTGGCGGCTGCCTTTGATCACGTAAATAGGGACAAACTGTGGTTAATGATGAGCCAACTTGGGATTGAGCAGGGACTGATTACAATTCTTAGGGAGTTACATAGAGACACAACAGCTAGGGTACGCTATAATACTGAAGGGGGCCTCACTGAAGCTTTTGTGTGCCATAGCGGGCTGAGACAGGGGTGCATACTTGCGCCCTTTTTATTTTCTCTTTACATTAACAACTCAGAGCAGACCCTGATTGCCTTAAACACTGACTGCCCGAGAATTGGTATGCGTCAAATTCCAGTCCTGCTCTATGCAGATGACGCAGTTTTGCTAGCTCGTACCCCGAAAAGTTTGCAGATTCTAATAGATGGGTTCGTAAGGTTTATGGGTACTCTAGACCTTTCTGTAAACCTTGGTAAATCATTTGTAATGAGGGCAGGCAAGAAATCCCAGTCCAAGTTTACACACAGAATTGGGACTCACTCATTGGAAAGTGTACAGATCTTCTCCTATCTAGGGATATTGTTTGATGAAAGGTTAAAATTCACATCCCTGATAGAAGAGAGATGCGGAAAACTAATATCTTCAAATGGTGCAGTGATTAGTTACACGCAAAGGCTAGGAAGATGGTCCCCAGAACAAGTAATGTATCTGTATAGCTCCATCTGTTGTTCTAAAGCTTTGTATGGAGCAGAAGTCTGGGGCTTCGCAGATACTAAACAACTACAGCGGGAGGAAAATAAAATCTTTCGATCTGTACTAAAAATCCCTCAGAGTACCCCAGCTATCATTGCCCATAGAGAGCTAGGGAGGCCATATATTGAAGACATGGTCAAGTATAGACCCATTTCAGCATGGCTCAATGTTTGGTCAAACCCAGAAGCTAAGATAAGTAGGATAATATTGAGTGACTGTCTAGGAAGAGAAAAATGGATGAATATACCTTGGTTTAAGTATGTTAAGGCTACCTTGGAGAGTTTGGGTCATTTAGAACTCTTCACTAACCCATTAGTAATCAGAGCGCAGGATAAACCCTTGTTAAAAAGCTTGTTCCTGGCCCAAAGAAACGCTAGTAGAGCGTTGGAAGAAGGGACTAAGGGGTCAGTGAACGCACATAGCCTTATCAAGACTACTGTGGGAATGGAACCCTACCTTTGCCTAATGTATAATGCTCAGGACAGATTTTTAATAGCTCGTTTTAGGCTCAATCTTTTATCATATTTATTAGCTGACCCACAAGGCTATACTGTTTCGATTGAGCAGAAGGGTGCCTGCGGCTGCGACAATCTGTCTCCGCAGGACACCCTTCATTTTGTATTTTTTTGTTCTTATTATTCCATTCCAAGGCGAAGTTTTTTAATCGATATTTTGAAAAAGGCTAACCTGACCCAAGCCAAACCAGCGCTAATGTTTTTACAAAGGGCAGCTGATCCATCAACCTTGTGCTGTATATTGAACTTCATTAAAGTAGCATTGAGATTAAGATTAACTAAAGGACAGGTTTTAACTGTGATGCTAAGAAGCCATGTATCTACTATGTGACATGTTCTTTTTCCTTTCATCAAATGTTCTTATGATGCTGATTTAATTGTTTTTTTAAAATTTTTATATTGTGTATATATGCTCTTTTATGGTGTTTTTAACATCCGAATAAAGAACTTTTGATTGATTGATTGATTGATTGAATAGTAGAGAGTGAGTAGTAGAGAGAGTAGTAGAGAGTAGTAAAGATTGAGTAGTAGAGAGTAAGTAGTAGAGAGTAGTAGAGAGTGAGTAGTAGAGAGCGAGTAGTAGAGAGTGAGTAGCAGAGAGTGAATAGTAGAGACTGAGTAGTAGAGAGTAGTAGAGTGAGTAGTAGAGAGAGAGTAGTATGCAGAGAGTAGTAGAGAGTAGAAGAGAGTGAGTAGTAAAGTAGTAGAGAGTGGTAGAGAGTAGTAGAGAGTTGTAGAGTGAGTAGTGGAGAGTAGCAGAGAGTGAGTAGTAGAGAGTGAATAGTAGTATAGAGTAGTAGAGTGTAGTAGAGAGTGAATAGTAGAGAGTAGTAGCGAGTGAGTAGTATAGAGAGAAAGTAGTAGAGAGTAGTAGAGAGTTAGTAGTAGATAGTGAGTAGTAGGGAGTAGTAGAGAGTGAGTAGTAGAGAGCAGTAGAGAGTGAGTAGTAGAGAGTGAGTAGTAGAGAGTGAGTAGTAGAGAGTAGTAGAGAGTGAGTAGTAGAGAGTGATTAGTAGAGAAAGAGTAGTAGAGAGTAGTAGAGAGTGAGTAGTAGAGTAGTAGAGAGCAGTCAGCCAGTGTCAGTCTGTGCCAGTCAGTCTGTCAGTGTTAGTCAGTCAGTGTCAGTCAGTCTCAGTCAATCAGTGTCAGTCAGTGTCAGTCAATCAGTGTCAGTCAGCCAGTGTCAGTCAGTCAGTGTCAGTCAATAAGTGTCAGTCAGTGTCAGTCAATCAGTGTCAGTCAGTCAGTGTCAGTCAATCAGTGTCAGTCAGTGTCAGTCAGTCAGTGTCAGTCAATCAGTGTCAGTCAGTGTCAGTGTCAGTCAGTGTCAGTGTCAGTCAATCAGTGTCAGTCAGTCAGTGTCAGTCAGTCAGTGTCAGCTAGAGCAGCTCTGCTGACCTGGTTCTCTGGCTCTAAAGCAGCTCTGCTGACCTTGTTCTTTCCCTCTAAAGCAGCTCTGCTGACCTGGTTTCTCTGGTTCTACAGCAGGTCTGCTGACCTGGTTCTCTGGCTCTAGAGCTGCTCTGCTGACCTAGTTCTTAGGCTACAGAGCAGCTCTGCTGATCTGGTTCTCTGGCTCTATAACAGCTCTGCTGACCTGGTTCTTAGGCTCTAGAGCAGCTCTGCTGACCTGGTTCTCTGGCTCTAAAGCAGCTCTGCTGACCTGGTTCTATGGGTCTAAAGCAGCTCTGCTGACTTGGTTCTCTGGCACTATAGCAGCTCTGCTGACCTGGTACTCTGGCTCTAAAGCAGCTCTGCTAACCTGGTTCCCTGGCTCTAAAGCAGCTCTGCTGGCCTGGTTCTCTGGCTCTAAAGCAGCTTTGCTGACCTGGTTCTCTCCCTCTAAAGCAGCTCTCCTGACCTGGCTTCTCTGGCTCTACAGCAGCTCTGCTGACCTGGTTCTCTGGCTCTAGTATATATATTAAAGACATTTACATATCATTTTGGAACATAACTTTTTTTTCGGGAGCCGCGCCCCAGCATATATATGACGTCACGCGGGACCCGCCACCGCGCAAGCATCTCGTACCATAATGCGCATGTGTCGCGAATGCGCGGGAGCAGGAGTCACGGACTGGTCGCATACCAATCGCGCACATCACGTAATATTAAATGTTTATGATGTAACTGAAAACACGCAGCCGTCGCACACCATACGCGGATCCTTCACAACTTGTCTAAAATGGCGGCTACAATCAGCGCACCCACCGTGATGTGTACGCTTTGAGTGCGCGACTCTGAAAAAAATGTGGATTTTTTTTTTAAAGAAAATAATATAAATATATTAAAATAAAAAATGAAAACAAAAAAATTAATCAATATTTCAGTTTGAATGTTTATTTTTTTTTTTTACAATTTTCTGAAAAATATGTAATGTTATTTAATGAATAAAATATTTATAAATAAACCGTTAAAAAACTGTAGAAAATCAGTACAAAAAAATAGGTATAACTACTATCACACTTAAAAATTAGCATTTAAAAAACCTTTGAAATTCACTGAAAAAAACCATAGGCTTCAGAGACGTTATAGTTAGAAATTAGCATTTAAAAAAGCTTTGAAATTCACTGAAAAAACCATAGATTTCAGAGACGTTATAGTTAGAAATGAGCATTTAAAAAAGCTTTGAAATTCACTGAAAAAACCATAGATTTCAGAGACGGTATAGTTAGATATGAGCATTTAAAAAACCTTAGAAATTCACAGAAAAAAACATAGGTTTTAGGGGTGTTATAGGTAGCTGGCCATTTTACTCGTACAAAACCATAGAAATTCCTCCGTTATAGTTAGTCCTGCTAACTATAACTCGCGCGCCCGCAATGCACTGCTGATGATGTCACATATTGCATCATTCATGACATGGTCAGTGACATCACTGATGACATCACTTATGACATCTCAAATGACCTCTCTGATGACATCATCCATGTGACAATCTGATACACCTCATCTTACACTAGTATAACCTTTCATCACTCACTGTAAAATACAGAGTACCATATTTGAAACCATTGATACACCAATATCAGTTACTACATACCGACTCACTGATTCTACACACAGAACTCCCCATTCAACAACAGAATCATTTATACATGCAGCAGTCACTAATTAATAGAACAATATCAAATGCACTTATACACATAATATGCAGTCATCCTACTCACTCATGAAAAAAATTAATCACACTTACATTTACTCACTTACACAATTATCCAACACCTCATTTATTCAAACACATAGTTAATATGTTAAAAAATCACCATTTTAACATTGGTTTTGTTGCCACGGAGAATGGCAGTATTATATCTAAGGCATGGCCGATGGTGGCTATTTCAGAGCCCTGTGTCTGGCACACTGCATTCAAATCATTGTTTAAGACTTTCTTAAAAAAGATGATTGAGTTAGCAACTTACTGCCCACCTGCAGAAGAATCTGCACACATTTCAGCCATTCTTTTAAAGCCCGGAAGCAGCTGAGGATCATTCAACATGATAATAGAATGCCAGTTAGAGCACTCATACAGGAGGTGCCAACATGTTGGAATTCGACTTATTACATGCTTGAACGTCTGTTTGAGCAATACAGACCAATCACTGAATATTTCATGTAAAGAGAGGATGCAACTGTGAAAGGCATAATCATTAATTTGGACCAATGGGAATAGTTAAATGCCTGCCAGACATGCTGCTTCCTTTCGAGGTGTTCACACTTGAAGTCAGCAAGGAGGACAGTACCATGAGCTAAGCTATACCATTGTTGCACATGCTAGAGGGACAGCTAAAGCAGGTATCTGCAATGTACTCAGGTGTGGAGGAAAAAAGGAAGCATATGATTTGTTAGAGAGCGTAATCCTACACTTATCTACAAATACAAGGTTGCAAAGAGACATTGTGTCATCCACAATTCATGATCCATGGTACAAACCATCACTTTCATTCCTTTTTCAGACTGGGATGTTGCCAACTACAAAACTTGGATAGATGTGCAAGCCAAACCAGTCATCTAGAAAAAGAACGGCACAAGTACTGCGAGGCAGCCTTCAAGCTCAGAGCCTGAGGGCAGTGCTGTTGGCTCACAGCAGCCAAAACCATCACCAGCAAGAAAAACATCAACAACAAGAACAGGAGCATCAGCCCAAAAATCGACAAAGGAATGGTTTCTACTGGCAGGGCTTAAGTCCAGTGTTGAGGCAATGACAAAAGAGGCCGAGCAAGGTGCAGCACCCATGAGCATTGAGGAGATGGTTCAGGCCTATCTGTATGACCCAACAGAGGTCTACTTTAATCAAAACCCATTGCTGTATTGGTATGGAAAAGGCTCCAATGGCCAGTGCTCAGGAGGCTGGCGATAAACTATCTGGCTTTACCCATAGTCAGTGTCTCCGCTGAGCGTATTTTCAGTGCTGCTAGGGCCGTCCTGACAGTAAGAAAGACCAGTCTCTTGCCCCAAAATGTGGAGAGATTAGCCATGATCAAAATGAATCAGTACTTTATACAACCGATTACACCATACCTGAAGTACCCCAGCAGGAAGATGATGGAAACTCAGGTCATGGACGTAGTGTGTTAGATGACCTACTACTGGACAAACCACCAGAGTTTGAGGACAAGCTCTACTTCCCTGACTACTAGACTTTTCTAGTTTCTTTCTTTCTTTGACACCCAACCCCCCCCAAAAAAAAAGATATAGCTAAGGAAGACTATTTACTTTATTATATGTGTGTGTGTCTGGTTGAGCAATCAATCCCCACTGTCTTACTCTTAGACACATTTTATTGCCATTTGGAGTTGCAACTGTATACAGTAAAGAAATCCTGACTCGTCCTAAAGCCATTTCCTTCAAGCTAAACATTGGATGGAGAATGCAAACAAATGTGTGCCTGCCTCCAACCCTGGGCCCTGACTATCTACTCACTCCTAGCCTAGAGGGACTGCCCCACATGTGACATTAATATAATTCTAATTACAGTGAACAAATGGAGGATCTGTATTCTGCAATGTGCCACCAATCGAATCACGGTGAGCTGTGATCACACTGGAAGAACAGGTAAATGATGGCATGCATTGCACGCTGAGTGATTGTTGTTTATTATGAATGATGTGAACTTGTGAATGATACATCATCATCATGTGTGTTGAGACTTGAGAAGAGATGATTCATGCGGTGGCTGGCAGGCAGTGTGAGACTGGGTGTTTGTTTGTTACGCTTAATGTGTTTGTGATGATGACTGAGATTCACAATGTTGGTGGCCTACCGATTGCTGATCAATAATTTTCCCCTGAAGGTTACTTTTTTCCCTTCCTCTTTGAGAGATCACATAGCGAGATTCTTTCACTGGGTCCACTCCACACTGTCCACAGTGCTTTGTTTTATTGTTTTGTACTTTATTTATACTCCTCAAAGACAGACCCGACCAGTCACTTAGTGAATGCAAAGCTGGAAACACAAATCAGTCTAGTCTGCTCTACACACAAATAGTGACTCAAGTCAATCTTTCCCTTCTTGATGTTCAATAACAAAATTGTACTAGTACAGGCTGATCAATTGCATTTTTGAGTCGGGACAAGTCGGTACACATTCGGGACACTATTGGTATGGAGTTGGAGTCGGACATCATACTCGGAGCCAGACTCAGGAGGATCAGAAATGATGGAATGACTCAGGGCGTGGGCGTGCACGTGACTACTTCAAGAAATGCCACCAGAAGAAGATTGAAGTTTTCAAATTCACTGAAACCAACCAATTTGGATGATGAAGACTTTGAAGTGGCCTAAAGGTAAACAACAACCCCGGACCTACATGTCTGTGTAGTGGTGGTGAGTGTGGTGTGACTGACAGCGGTGCATTGATGTTTTACTTCATTTGGAAAATGCTATGTTGCCTTGTGTGTGTGTGTGCTCAGTGCTGTCTGGCTCAAATCTGAAGCTAAGTGGTGGTTGGGTGGTAACTGCCGTAAACAGACATGATTTAGCCATCTACAGGCCCTTTACCCAGCTCCATATTGGAAAAACAACTCTACCTTACCGAACCGCATCCGCCAGGCACCCAAGATTGACGGACAGTCCAAGAGGAATGCAGAGAAGCAACTCCCAATTTGGCAATCCAGTATCATTTTCTTTTCTTTAATCATTACAACTCTGTGTGTTGTTTATCCGGTACAACAGAACATAATGTAACTGGAGTCTCTCTGGGGGCAGACAGACAATTTGATATACTTGTACTAGTCTAGTACTCATCATCATGCATGCATTTCCTTTTCCTCCCATAACAGATTTATGATGGTTGGCTGCCAAGATGAATGTGTTATTCTTGTGTAGTGTTTGTTTTTGTCAAACCTTTCCCTCAAATCTCCCTTCCCATCCATTCACTGAACCCCTAACCCTCTTTCCCCAAGCTGTGTGATTTATTGAGGTGTGACTAAATTAAATTTACACCATTAATTGATCACAGACTTGTTGGGGTGTATGTGGTGAAAGCAACACCAACTCAAATCAGGGTGAGGATCTTCTTCTGCTCTAAGTACAGCCCACACTGGCAATATTACATATATTAGATCGCCCACCCATGCACAGTATTCGATATTCACATTTTTTCCAGAGGAACATAATCCATCATAATTGCCAGCATCATCATCCTTCCACCAGCACTAAACGTTATACTTGTCCACTTCATAGCTTGAGCCGACTTCAGGTTTTAACTTGTACGAGCCTACCATTCTAATTTATCTTACTTTAGCATTGCTTATCATGGTTTCCAATTTGGCAGTCTTCTTCTTGTGTACTGTACTACAGTCGTACTTTAGTCTCCCTCAAGTGACTGTCTCATTTATTTTGTTGCAAAGCTTGCATATAAAACGGCATTTAGTCAGTTTTAAGTATGTCAATTTAATTAGTTCCCTGCGATGATTATTCATTCCTCATCCTACAGCTTGAGTTAGGCTGGGAGGGAATCCAGAGGGAGGTGATTGATGATGGCTGGGTACATAATATATGTTAGTAATATAAACACACACTGAACAATATGAAATGGCATCCATATTTACAAACATTGAGTCAAGGCCAAGCTGAAAGCTAGTATAGTCTAAGTAAAACAAACACATTAAAACACCTCATGATGATTTTGCAATGGCTTCATGTTAATACACATGTATAATTCAAAGGTAGATAGCGTCTAAAACGGCATCATCAGTAAAGCAAACTAGTTAGAATACAGTATGAATCGTTTTCTGTCTCTTGCTTATTGATTCTTACAATATTTTGAGGTTGTCATAAACTAGTACTTTGATATGTGGAGAAGTGTGGCTCAATGATTAGAGAGACAGACCCTGATGCAGAGGACGAGCCCGGGACCAGGGTTCAATTCCCCGCCTCGGCGGGTCTTGGGCTTAAAAATTCCACGGACCTGATAATTCTCGCCTCGGTGCCTATTCCAATCATGGAGTCCCACTCTGCAACTCTGGGTAATAGCTTGCTTAATCTCCACAACGGCCTCCACAATGCTAAGGATGCCTGGCCTCCACCTTGGGGGTTCCCAGGAGCTGACGCCTCACAGGGAAAGCCAGGATGGGTTCCACAGCGGTATTTGTACAAGCGCCTTGAGACCCTTGCGGGTGAGTAGTGTGCTATACAAGTATCAAATTTACATTTTATATCTAATTTGGGGAGAGGAGTTGGGCTAACGGCTATGGCAGTCGTCCTCGAATCTGGGGAACTGGGTTCGAGTCTCGGCCACGATGCTGAACATGATTCTGGGCAAATCACTCCATCTCCCCGTGCCTAACAAAAAATTAATGTGTCCTCATGTAATGCAACTGGTGCTATGTAATGCGCTCTGATACCTGATACCTTTGGGTCAAGTTTGCGCTATATAAAACTCGGTAAAATATAAATATCTTCCAATTACATTTGGCCACACCTCCACTTAGATGCCATTGACATCTTCAAAGAATTTAAGTAAAATAAATAGAACAATTAGGCCAATTAAGACAATAATTACAGAATTTAGAATGGTACACAACATGCTGCCCTGGCTATTAAACCTTTCTCTAACCTTACTAAAACCCTTTTCAATCTCACCAACGGTTCACTGATAGAATATCGATGTCACAAACATTGATGTTCTAAATTTCGAGTTAAAAATATTGACTACAAAAATATCGACTCCCATACCTTAACAGGTAAGTACAAAAATATCTACTCAAAAATATCGAGGTAAAAAATATAGATGCAAAACTATTGATTTAAAAATATATATAAAATATAATAATATATTTAATATATTAAATCATAATATTATTTTCAACAAAATTAATTAAATTGAATATACATTTTAACCAAATATAAAAAATATACAAAATTTTAAAAAACATAAACACACAAACAATAATTTATACATATACATATATTTACTTAAAAATAATTTATTAACTATTATCCTAAGTTAATTTTTAAACTTTAAAATTTTATAAAAATAAAATATATATATAGCAATAATTTAAAATAAAATAAAAACATTCTATAATAAATTGAAACATGAAACTATTAAAAACAAATTTAAACTAACATTTCCCAATACAATAAGTGCAACAGTAAGGAAAGTCTTGGATAGCGGAATAATTACATTTACTATACCAACTCCAGTGAATACAACAGTAGGGAAAATGTTGGATAGCGGAGGGCTAAAAATTACTAGTCCCTCTTCAGTGATAGCAACAGTAGGGAAAGTGTTGGATAGCAGAGGGAAAGAAATTACTATTTACACTCCAAAGAGTGCAATAGTAGGGAAAGTGTGGATAGCGGTG
This sequence comes from Triturus cristatus, assembly GCF_964204655.1. NCBI lineage: Eukaryota > Metazoa > Chordata > Amphibia > Caudata > Salamandridae > Triturus > Triturus cristatus. Next base: position 843,141,467 of record NC_140593.1, on the reverse strand, counting down.
GGGTAAAAATTACTATTCCCACTCCAAAGAGTGCAACAGTAGGGAAAGTGTTAGATAGCGAAGGAATTGAATTTACTATTCCAACTCCAGTGAGTGCAACAGTAGGAAAAATGTTGGATAGAGGAGGGGTAAAAATTATTATTCCCACTCCAGTAAGTGCAACAGTTGGGAAAGTGCTGGATAGCAGAGGGGTAAAAATTACTATTCCCGCTCAAAAGAAATGCAACAGTAGCAAAAGTGTTAGATAGCGGAGGGGTAAAAATTACTTTTACCACTCCTCTGAATACAACTGTAGGATAAGTATTGGATACCGGAGGGGTAAAAAAATGTATTCCCACTCCAGTGAGTGCAACAGTAGGGAAAGTGTTGGATATCTGAAGGGTAAAAATTACTATTCCCACTCCAGTAAGTGCAACATTAGAAAAAGCGCTGGATAGTGGAGGGGTAAAAATTACTATTCCCACTCTAAAGAGTGTGACAGTAGAGGAATGTGCTGGATATCAGAGGGGTAAAAACTACTATTCACACTCCAAAGAGTGCAATAGTAGGGAAAGCTTCAGATAGCAGAGGGGCAAAAATTACTGTTCCCCCTCCAGTGAGTGCAACAGTAGGAAAAGTGTTGGATAGCAAAAGGGTAAAAATTACTATTTCCACTCCAGTGAGTGCAACAGTAGGGAAAGTGCTGGATAGCGAAGCAATCAAAATTACTATTCCCACTCCAGTGAGTGAAACATTGGGGAAAGTGTTGGACAGCAGGGAAACAAAAAACACTTATAACACTTAAACAGTTGAAAAAAAACCCAAATATTAAAAAATTTAAAAAATCATAAAAATAAAAAAATGAATATTTAAAAAATATGAATTGAAATCTACTAAACATATAAAAAGAACACATATTATAATGTTAATTACATATAGCAAAAACCTACAAATACTATATAAAATAAATTAATAAATACATTTATAAACAATAATTATTTAAAAGTAGCAAATATTAACAAACAAAAACAATATTTAAAACATAAATGTATTTATTTTATTTCATACCCTTTAACACCACACCAATAACAAAACACTGCAACATTTTTAATTATATTTATTTCCATAATTAACATAATTAATAATACATTGAAAAATATCTTATTAAAAATACATCAATTGAGTACACAAGCTTTAACACTCTAATATTCACAACACACACCTACATTAAACTATAAAATATTAAAACACTATTATATATTATTTTTTAAAGAAAATCTATTACTATTAATGACTAATAATTCAATAACAACATTTTATTTAATATCCACCCTTTACCCTATTAAAAGAAAAACAACCCCCCCAAAAAAACATTTACCCAAAATAAATATCAAATAATTAACATTAATTAACAACTGTATATTAATTAATTAAACACAAATTACTTCCCACCCTTTACTCCTATAAACACCACAACACACACATACAATTAATTACACAATTACCATAATTAATTACCAATTAATTAATTAAAATTAATTGAAAACTAATTATTAATTCAGCAATGAAACATAATTTACTTTCCACCCTTCCCATCTTTTACACCTATAACAACTACCACACACAAATATTATTAATTACACAATTACCAAAATTAATTGCAAATTAATTAATTGAAATTAATTAACAACCAATTATGAATTCATAAATTAAAAATAAATGTCTTCCCACCATTTACACCTATAGCCACCACAACACACACCTAACCATAATTACACAATTACCATAATTATTTACCACTTAATTAATTAAAATTAATTAACAACCAATTATGAATTAATTAATAATAAATTACATTTACAAATTTAACACTATAACATCTCAATTAAACAAATATTAATAAATAAAAATGAATCAATAAATTAAATATAATTAAATTACTTCCCACCCCATTCCCCTATAAATCTACAACCCACTACTGAGCTAAAAATGCAAAAATAAAATATAAATTTAATATAAATAAATTACTTCCCACTATATTCCCTTATAAACCCACAAACCACTACGGTACTAAAAGCACAAAATTCAAATTAAAATAAATTAATAACTACAACAAATTTAACACATATATTAAAAATACAAACAAATCTTATACAAAGAAACATACATCACATACATATAAAATATTTACTAATATTCATAGCAATATTAACAAATGATATTTTTAACAACTATATTTTTGCAAACGATATTTAACACTTCGATATTTTTTAAAATGATATTTCTTAACTTAAGTTGATATTCTTGACCACAATATTCTTGCTGTCGATATTCCTGACCCATGATATCAATAACTCGACATTTGTGTAACTCGAAATTTTGTACTCGATAATCTGTCTCTTCACCCTCACCAACCCAAGAACCAACTAATTCCCACAAAACATACTCCTCAAAAGCTTTTGTTTCACAGTAAATATTATTAATATTGTTTATATGCACATCACTAAGTTTACTGTTTATCAGTAGGGGTGGGCGTAACTCATGTGATTTCAGGTAACATAATTCAACGAAGTTACAAAACAAAATATGCAACATTATGTATAATTATGTGAAGTGCTCTACGCACTGAAAACATGGATCACTGACACAATACTGGAATCAACAATGCTGTGTAACACAAATATCTTTTCAGAAATATTGTTCCCAAAAATATCGTTTCGCTATCCTTATAATGGTAATTACAAAAATGTGACAAATAATATATATTTTTACACTAATATTGCTAAAAAAATACAAAAATGTAGATGTTATTATGAAGTGTTGATAGCCACTCTGGGGCCGATTCCGATCCGGGTCGGAAAGCACTCCGACGAGCCGGATCTGGAGTGTTTTCCGACCGAGCCGGAGTCCTGCAGTCCGACCGAGCGAGTACGATGCGGCCGTATGCTGCCAGACCCGGTTCGGTTGGACTCCCATAGAAGTCAACGGGAGCCGGTCGTACGACGCCTACATGGGCTCCCATTGACTGAATGGGTACATCTCGCACAAGGGTGCCCCCTACAGTGGGTACGCGTCGGTGTCATTCGCACCATACATGCCTGTGTTGGGGGGACCCTTGGGTCTCCCCCTGTGTCCGAGTCATAGGACTGCAGGTGACAGGGTTTCCGATGCGGACCCCCAAAGGCAATCACCCAGACGTTTTGCGAGCCGGACACTCCGGCTCGCACCGGCTGTCTGACGCGTGCATCGTACTGGCTCGGTCGTAAATCGCTTCCATTGCACGCCACGATTAGCTTATGGCTGAGACGTATGGAGCGATTCGGACCCGGAAACGACTCGGTGGGTGAATTTCACGTAGCTCGCATCTTACTTGCTCACTCGTACAGCTGTACGAGTTTGGCGGAAAACAGGCTTGCGGTTCGTAGTTTTTTCGGCTGGATCACGTTCGGTGTCCTTCCGACCCGGATCGGAATCGGCCCCTCTGTAGTTATAATTAGGGCTACCAGAGATAGAGATTTCTTGGATGTTTGCCTTTAATAACTTTGTACCCTTTTGACAAATCTCTGCAAAACTTTGCAGACCTGTTGCACCTGTTACATTGTCAAAGGATTAAAATTGTGTGGCATTTGGCCAAGGGGGTGCAAATAGAAAAAAGGGTTCCCAAAACACATTTGAAATCCAATTCATTTAACATAGACTTTTGCATTTCACATAGTCGCAAAATGGTTGATCGGATTGTAATGAAATGTCACAGCAATGTACATTAGACTATGTAGATGAATATTTTGGCTATTGCAAGGGATAATATGAAGTGGTTATTAAGTTATAAAGGCCAACAACTTAGGGGCCGATTCTGATTCCGGCCGCAAAACGAACCGACCGACATGGACCCGGACCGAATACCGACCGACATGGACCAGCGCCGTACGACCTGTGCAGTACGATGCAACGCGTGTGAATTACAACTGACACGTACAGAATACAAGCCGGACGACCGAGCCGTAGGTAAAATAGTGATCCGGCTGGAAAACCGAGGCGATTATCACCGACCGACACGAACCCCGAATGAACCCGACCGACCCGTACCCGCGATGTACGATTTGCGCAGTACGATGCAATGCGTGTAAAACCAGACCGACTCGCACTGAGACTAAGCCGCACGACCGACACGCACAGACAACCCAGCATACAAGCAATAGAGACCGCCACGACCGCCGTGTACCAAACACAGAAGATAGACAGCGTGAACGAGGTGGAGAAGCCCGCACGAGACAACAGCAGCGTCCGTTTCCGTCACATGAACGTCTCCTTCAGGCCTACAAAACCCAAAGGAAAAAAGACAAAAAAAGGACCAAACAAGCAATACCAAAAAAAAACATGGGACAAAGACACACCCACAACTCCAACTATATAAAGGACTACAATCACTACCATCATCCCTTGCAAACAGGAGACACAGCCAGCAGCAAACATCAGTACACAGCAACCACAGACACACTCACAACTCCCCCATCACACAACTCACACACCATCAGCACCTCATACAAAAGCACTCACACATACACCCAGCAAAACCAACACCAACCCACCCACACTTGCACCCTCACACACACATCCCTCACCACCACCACCCATCACCATGCCCCAAAGAAGAACCCAAAGTTCACAGATAGTGAGTTAGAAGTGCTGGTAGACGAGATCATCAGAGTAGAGCCACATTTCTTTGGGACATTGGTCCAAAGGACCCCCATCTCACAGAAAACCAAGATGTGGGTGAGGATTGTGGACAAGGTGACCGCCCAAGCACCAGCAAGGCGCACAAAGGATGATATCCAGAACAGGTGGTATGACGTGCGCAGGAGGGTCAGGAAACTGATCGAAAAAGATCACGCCCTGAGTCAGTGCACCAGCGGTGGCCCTCCTGCCAAACCAGTCTACTTCAGGACCTGGGAGGAGAAGGTGTGGGACATCCTACCACCAGAGAGCGTCCATGGCCTAACAGACATCCCAGAGCCTGGTGAGTACACAAACAACATACCCAAGATTGTGTGGCAAGGGGACAGTGAAACCATGCACCGCAAGCAAAGCTACACTAACCAACGGATAATCAGCCCAAGATGTGTATGCCAGTAAGACAAACACAATACCTGCCATCTCAGAGTGACTGGGAACTGTGTCATGACATGCACCAACCTACAAACAAATAGAGAAAGCCAGTGGCACAAAGCCAAATAGACCCTGCCAGACGGTTTGCCACCACAAACACACCACCTCACAGTGCAGCTGACTGTCAGGAAGGAATAGTGGGGATGCAGGTGAAGTGAGTGTTGCCAAAATCATGATGGGCCTGTAGTCACAGATAATGCTCCGCCTCCTGATTGGCCCATCAAGACCTCTCTGAAACATGCCCACATCACAGGGAGTGGAAAATGACTGACAAGATGTCTGACACTGGGTCCTGCTGTGGGGAGCACAAGGCCCTGCTCGGGGTTGTGTGCAAATCAGAAGCAGGACACCACTGACTGACATCCTGAAAGACAACTTGCACGCCCTACAATGGAAGCACGTTTCATGATGGGAAGGAGGACTGACAGCCCTGACCATACTTATCAGCATGGAGAGACATTCCCCCTCAACACAAACACCACACAACTCTCCGGGTACAATGCATTGACACACATCTCATTGAAATATCAGCAAAAGATACCCCGTACTGGGTGCTGCTGTGTGAAGCACAGGGGCTCACTTTGGACTTGTAGCCAAACAAACAACAGGATTTCACAGTCAGCCATCTTGCCATTGCTGTCACACCCCCTCACAGGGAAGCAGAGTCAAGAGGGAGGAAGTATGTGCATGCTGGGAAGGGGGGTGTAGCCAAGAGTATGATGGGACTCACAGTCACAGACAACCTACACCCACCCACATGGCCCAGCAAGATCATACTAAACCATACTCGCCTCACAGGGAGTGGGAAGGGGCTGACAAGATGCCTGACACTGGGCTCTGTTGTGGGGAGCACAAGGCCACGCTGGGAAATGGCCAACAACAAAGATCAGGACTTCACAGTCAGCCATCTTGCCATTGCTATCACACCCCCTCACAGGGAAGCAGAGTCAAGAGGGAAGAAGTATGTGCATGCTGGGAAGGGGGGTGTAGCCAAGAGTATGATGGGACTCACGGTCACAGACCACTTACACCCACCCACATAACCCAGCAATATAAAACTGAACCATACTCGCCTCACAGGGAGTGGGAAGGGACTGACAAGATGTCTGACACTGGGTTCTGTTGTGGGGAGCACAAGGCCATGCTGGGAAATGGCCAACAACAAACATCAGGACTTCACAGTCAGCCATCTTGCCATTGCTGTCACACCCCCTCACAGGGAAGCAGAGTCAAGAGGGAGGAAGTATGTGCATGCTGGGAAGGGGGGTGTAGCCAAGAGTATGATGGGACTCGCAGTCACAGACAACCTACACCCACCCACATGGCCCAGCAAGATCAAACTTAACCATACTCGTCTCACAGGGAGTGGGAAGGGACTGACAAGATGTCTGACACTGGGCTCTGTTGTGGGGAGCACAAGGCCATGCTGGGAAATGGCCAACAACAATATCAAACTCTGTCCGTGCCAAGCTGGGAAAAAGCAGTGTACAGGCAGGCATCTGTTCAAAAAGTAGAAAAAGTCATGTTTGTGAACCAACGATGCATGTAGAAACATAAATCACATTGTGTGTCTCTTCCAAACACAGGTGGTGCTGGGCACCCAGCACCAAATGATGAGGATACCCAGTCCCAGACTCTGGCGGACACTGAGCTCTCTGGTCTGACTCTCTCACTGTCCTCTTCGGATGACGACGACCAACCTGGCCCCTCCGATGTGAGCCATCATGCAGCACCAGCAGCATCAACATCTGCACCCCCTGTACTCACACCTCCAGCATATGGACACCGACAGGGCACCCCCGCCTACACGGACAGACCAAGGCCAATCAACACCCACAGCACAGGGACACAGGACCCCCCGGAAGCTACAGCAAACACCACCAGCAACACCACCCAAGGGGTCCCAGTGTCACCTGTGCGTCCCGCTGCTGGTCCTGCCCGTGTGGAGAGGGGTGCTGGGAGGGGTGGTAGGCACAGGGCGCGCCTTGCAGAGGGGTCTGGACTGCATGATGACCCCCACCTGGTACGCATCTTAGATGCGTACCAGGATAGCACCGGAGGATTTGGCCAGGTAGTGGGGATCCTCAAGGACATGCAACACGAGCAGGTCGCCCACCATGCCCGCATGGAGGCCAAGTAGGATGACATTTCTGCGGTGCATCGGGACATACTCCAATGCCTCCACCAGATCAACACCAACCTGTCCACACCCCCCTGTGTGCCCACAACATCTGTCGCAACACCATCTGCCAGCACCACAGGGAGGGAGGAGGACTCTGGCGGAGAGTCCCCTGCACCACAGAGGACTGCACAAGAGGATCCCCCCCCCGGAAGAAGTGGGGTCATCCGAAGAAAGACATGTGAGTGGCAGATGTCCCAGCACATCCCCCAGGGCCTCTAAACATGTTCTGGACAATGTCCTTTGTGCGCAACCCGTTCACCTTGTCCAATCGCACACAACTCGCCCACATGACATGGAGGGTTCATGTTGGGCCAATGTATCAGATCACTGTGGACTTTACTCTGGACATTTCATCTACCAGCACTTCCAACTCCAATGTGAACTTTGGATTCCCAAACCAATGTACAGCACCCACCATCCTGTGCACTTCCCTCATACATGTTTGTAAATAAACTCACCAGTACACCATACTTGCCTCTGTTGTAATTCCAACTTGCCATGTTCAGGGAGATGTTGATCTGCTACACAACACAGTGCACGCCAAATACTGCAACAATGTAACCAAAGTAAGGTGAGTCATGGGGATGTGACACATGTGAGGGAGACACACCACTATGGAAACACAAAACATACTCACCATGGCCATGTTACTCATCACACACAATGATGTTGACCTGACATGCATTGGCATGCACAGACACAACACCAACCCCAGTCAGTGGTAACAAGTCCACAGGTGAGGTAAGCAGATGTCACTCAGATGTGGGAAGACAGACAACACACATAACAAAGCGTAGCACAGGTTCATTACACATCAGCAACACGTTTATTCCACAATAGTTGCACGGTAACAGTGGACACACGCTCTCAATGTGTTGGAGAATGGAAGTCCAGAGATGTGTGATACATCAGTTGATGGGAATTGTCAACTTCCACACTGGTGATGGCTTCTGGGTGTTGGGGGTCAGTGTTGACCACACAACAGGCAAAGTACCCTGGGAAGGACCGACAAGATACAGTCAAAAGCACAGAAGAACAGGAGAGAAATGCAATACACATACACAAAACATGTTGCAAGACACCTACACAAACACTAGTTAGCAGTACTACCCTATTGTGGAGTACACACCACCTGAATGGACACATCACAGCACGCATCCAGTTAAGTGGCACACAGACACACTCAGACAGCAACAGAGCTGGCACAACACATTCCAGGCTACCTCCATACATTCACATAACAACCCTGGAAACTCACATTCAGGTGAAGAAGTTGTTGATGAGCTGTGAGCGGACATCACCATCATCTTCATCATCACTGGCATCTTGGCCCAGGCCGGGATCCTCCACAGGTGCCGGACGTTGGTCATCGTCATAGTCATCCTGGATGAGAGGCACCTCCTTCCGCACCGCCATGTTGTGTAGCATGCAGCAAACAAAGATTATTTTGCACACCTTTGCAGGCTCATATGGGAGGTCCTCTCCGGTCTTGTCTAGGCAGCAAAAGCGGCTTTTCAGGAGGCCGAATGTCCGCTCAATCACCCTCCTGCTCCGACCATGTGCCTCATTGTAGCGCAGCTCGGCTGGTGTCACAGGGTTCCTGAGGGGTGTCAGCAACCACGGCATGTTGGGGTATCCGGAGTCACCTACACACACAAAAATGAACAAGTAGCTGAGTTTTGTAGGAGTGCGAAATACAACATTGACAAACAAACACAATGAGAAACAGTCAGTACACACCGACAAGCCAGGCATGCTGAGTTGGCATCTGTGACATCAGCGTTGCAATGCGACTACTCCTCATAATGTAGGCATCGTGCGCAGAACCAGGGAACCGTGCACACACATGTGTGATCGACATGTCAGCAAGACAGACCACCAGAGCATTGATCGAATGGTAGTGCTTCATGTTACGGTATGCCTGCTCATGTGCCTGCGGTGGTATCAGGGCAACATGTGTCTCATCAATAGATCCGATGACGTTCGGCATCCTCCCCAGTGTTTAAAAGGCATCCTTTATTTCAGGGAGTTCAGCTGGGCTCGGGAACTTGATATGCAGGTCGAGGAATTGCAACATCCCCTCCAAGACATCGCGTAGCACCCGACTAAACATCGTTTGCGACATCCCACCAGCAGTAGCCACAGTGTACTGGAAGGTACCAGTAGCAAAGAAGTGCAAGGCTGCCATCACCTTCACCTCCGGGGTCAGTGCTGTAGGGTATGTCCGGCCAGGTAGCAGATGTGGCGCCAACTGCTCCGCCAACTCCGCAATCAGTGGTCTGGTGAAACGGTACCGTCTGATGCAGTCGCGTTCCTGCATGTTTGCAAGGTCTGAGAACGGCCGATGGACAGCTGGTGCCCTGCAGTACAGAGATGCACAAAGGAAGATTGTCAGTTCATCCACCCATGTGGCCATGACCACGATCAACATCACATGCTAGATCATGACATTGCACAATGTACTGAGGTGTGTGCTGTTGGTCATGGACACATATGTCACCTACATGACCACCACCTCACATCTCAATTCCACATGTCCACATGAGTCCCATGTAGTGCAATGGCCAATCTTCTGGCTGTGTCACCCAACCTATGTGCTGCTGCAACGTTCCAAACACACACCACAGTGACAATTGAGGCCTCATGTCTCCCAGGCATCACAGATCTTTGCCATGCAGAAACCCAGGGTCCCTGTATTGCCACATCAACACAGAAATGGACATGGCGCAGCACGTACACACAACAAGGCAAGCGTAAGTCCCACAGGTAGTGGCCGCTGTTGTTCCTGCCGGCCCTACATGTACGTCTCTTAGACACACACCCCATCAAGGTTGATGCATATACTACATGGATGCGGAGACTGTCACCCATTGGGCACATTTGATCAGACACATCTGAGACACAACATGCACACAGACTGTGGGTGCACATCAGTATTGTGGCTACAGGTCTCACTGTGACGTACATGCCATCACCCCCAGGACTTAGGGTGTATGTGACCTGTCCTAAACATATCCAACCTGACACTGCGTCTGTGACTCATGCCCATTACTGTCCAATTGCACATCACAGTGGTAATGTGCACAACACACAAAGGATTCTGCCCCCTTGTACACATGCACAGCCTGGGAGTGGCTGCACAAAGTGCCAGCCAAAAAACCAGATGTGGCCCCCCAAACACCCAGGGAATGCATCCTTACATGCCATGGGACACTGTGTGGCCAATGCTGTAGTGTGGTAGGTGTGCACAGGTGTCCCTGGCCAGTATATGTGTGTTGCATCCGTATAATAGTCACACTAATGAGGTCCGACGCGGGTGACAATGCGTACTCATTGCACGGGTCATGTCCGAGCCGTGCATACGCTTTGTCATTGAATGCAATGAGGACCGACGCGGGTGACAATGCGTACGTATTGCACGGGTCATGTCCGAGCCGTGTGTACGCTTTGTCATTGAATGCAATGAGGACCGACGCGGGTGACAATTCGTACGCATTGCACGGGTCATGTCCGAGCCGTGCGTATGCTTTGTCATTGAATGCAATGAGGACCGACGCGGGTGACTATCATGCATACGCGTCGGACAGGCATGGTCCGAGACAAGCGTACGCCTTGGCCATTGAATCGTATGGAGACGGGTGCATGTGTATTTTCAAAATACACGTTATACAGTCAGTTGAACGAGCCGGGCGCACCCGTTGGCTCCGGACGAGTTGTGCACTGGAAATTCAGTTGGATTCCTACAACAATGTTGCAATTTCAAGTGTTCCATGAAGGTGAAGATTTGAACGATGCGGAAGGCGTGTACGAGTCGTACTTTTAAATGGATTGGCCAGATTCATAGAATGCAACCATGTTGGACCTATCACTTGGGACACAAGGCACAGATTCTGCCTCTGCCGCACAGATATAAGGCTGCCTGGCCCCCAGGGAGCTCACTTGCCTGCACTACATGCTACTGGACCACATCCCTGCTACCACTGCTGCTGTCTCTGCATCCTCTGGCTCCTGCTATGGCACGTACTCTGGAGAGGGCCCCAGCCTTCACTGAGGAGGAGAACCAGGCCCTGCTGGACGGGCTCCTTCCACAGTATAGCGAGCTCTATGGGAAACCAGGGGAGCAGGTGAGTGTGCAGTCCACTGACTTCCTAATTATGCATGTTGTCTGACTAGCAGTACTAGCAGTGTGTACACCAGTGGCAAGCATTCTCACTGACTACTTTCATCCCCCAAAGTGTGTAGGTACATGTAATGAATACGTTTCCTGCTGCTAAAGTGCATTATTGCAAGCTTAAACTATCCAGGCATTGTTAACATGTCAGACATGCAGGTGATTTTTTCCTTCCCCATGGCTGCACTACCTGTGTAATTCATTTCCCTTTGTGATGATGACATGTAAATCCAAATGTGTGCTGCACAAATCTGGGGCATGTGTGTTAATGTACTTTTCACTTTGTCATCCTCACAGGTTGATGCCCACCAGAAGCAGGAAATCTGGCTGACCATCGCCTGGGCTGTTCGTTCTGTGGGGGTCTACAAGCGCCGGATCCGCAACTGCCAGAAGAGGTGGCAGGACATTCGGAGCTGGACCCGGAGGATAGCTAGAGTCCAGCTGAAGCTGTCACCTCCACGCAGGAGGGGCAGACACCGGACCCTGACTCCCCACATGCTCCGGATACTGGCGGTGGTCTTCCCGGACCTGGATAGGCAGCTGAAGGCCAGACAGCAGCAGGAAGGGGGTAAGTCCATGCCTAATCTGTGTAATATGTCTGACATGCTAATATCAGTCTTTTGGCCTGGTCACACTTCCACATTACGTAGGTCTTGTAGTCCAATACTCAGGTCCCTCAATTGTGTGATGCACCCTCCTCATCTGTTCCATAGGTGTGTCCCCTACAGTCTGTTGCTTGTGTCACTAGGGCACTGTGTCCCTGCAGTCAGCTATGCTTCAGCTACCGGTCAGCATCTGTTCCCGTGACTCTGTTGTGTGTTTCATGGGTGGGTCAATTGTTTACACAATGCCTGAGATCTGACATGTGATCTGTGTGTACCCTTGACATGAGTACCAATTGCTGGTCTGACTCGCAACATGTGGCTGGGGTATTCCAAACAAACCCATGCAGCAGGGGACTCCAATTTTGGGGCCTCAGGAGTATGTATATCAAGTATGTCACACTGGCTTAGCCACCTGACTACTGTCCAGGGCCAAACACTGTTTCACATAGACCTGGCCAGTCATGCCTCCTCAAGGGCATTTTGAAACACTCTGTAATCCCACTCCTGTGTATGAAATTGCAGGTTGTGCTTAGTGAAATGTGCCCTCAGGTGTTTGCGTCTGTGTCATTAGAGTGTGGCTTGTTGTTATGTACAACTGGGGTGTCCATGATTCAGAGGGTCAGCATGACATCTGAGATGTGACTGTGAGAGACAAGACCTGTGTGACATATAGGTGTGTGATCATCTGACAGCGCACAATGGTGTATGCAACTGTGTCCTTCATGCAGCTGGGTTACATGCATGGCAGACTGTGATGTGTTAATGTACAGGGAGTTGTGTTTGCAGAGACTCATATGTCTGATTTGCATGATGTGGGGTCTTCTGGGTCCTGGATATGTTGTTTGTAGGGGATGGGCAAGTGCGCCGGTCATCTGCAGAGTTAGCTTTACCCCTGAGCTAGGAGTCAGTGCATATTGTTGTTGTCTGGATGCCCTGCCCCTGTGACAGGAGACAGTGTTGACTGACTTTCAGGGCATCCCAGTGCCATGGCATTTAACTTGCTATGAGTGATCCTGCATTGTGTTCAAGTGATGTGTTAATGTTCAGGGATTTGTGTTTGCAGAGACTCATATGTATGATTTGCATGATGTGGGGTCTTCTGGGTCCTGGATAGGCCTGGGCCAAAATTCCGTTCCATTCGCGGAAATTGCGATAATTTGGCATTTTCGCGTTCCGCGGAAAGCGCGAAAATGTCAAAATTTCCGCATTCCGCAGCTTAGCGATAATTTGCTTCTTGCTCGCGCTGTAAAAAAATATATTCTTGCGTTCGCGCGATCGCCTTACCTGAATCCCCGCGTTCGCTGACAAGTTTTCCCGACCCGGTCGCGTTCTCCACGAGATATTGGATTGTTGGTAGCCATTTTGCGCTGTCTCGCAACAGTTTGCGCTCGCATTGTCGCATGATGACGTCATTTGTTGCGCGAACACGTCATTCTTCTCGCGATCATGCACCGCGCGAGTATGAGAAGATTGAGATCTCGAACACGTCATTCTACATCGCAAGCGAGAGGGTGAGGACGCGGGCACGTCTAATCGAACACGAACAGGAGAAAGAGACCCCGAACATGTCATATCCAACGCGACAGGGACAAAGAATGTGAAGCTCGAGAACTCAAACATGTAAAATTTTCAATTTGGAGAGGAATATCAGCTCTAGCAGCATGAAACCTTCTGCAAATGCTTATTTTGGATGAAAACAACTCCTTACATTGACATTTGGCTGTCCTTTTTTGTGAAAGGAGTCCTTTTTTAAAAAGGTGGAGAGAGGGAGGAAGTGACACAGAATCTCCAACTTCCTGTTCCTGTCCAGCAGGCTCCTCCCAGTGCTTTGTCCATCCCCTGCTCATTCTGCCTTTGGGTTTGGAGCTGGAAAGATCACTCTTTTTGTCTGCTGCATCATTGCAATTGGATTTGAGGATTTTTGGAATAGGATATTTTACAAGTAAGTGGTTGTTGTGTCTGTTTGATTGTGGGCATTGCAGTTGTTGTACTTGTAACTACAATTTATTTTTGATAATTATCATCATTCCTTTTTTTTAAATTTTTTTGTGGGTAGTAGTAGTAGGCCCGAGCTAGCCATGGGCATGGCCTCATGGGTGTGTGCATGATGAAGCAACTGTTCCTTTTGGTGTTTTTTGAATGTATTTCATTTTCAAGCACATTTAGGGCATGGATGGCATTGGATTGAGTTGGGGAAGTGTGCTTTTTGGGGGTGGTCTTTCTGATGTTGTTGGGCCTGGCCATGTGGCTGGTGGCCATTTTGAAGCCTAGGCCTGCAAGCTTGCCTGGCCTTGTCTGCCAACAGGCCTGCTTTTTCATCCACTAGGATCAGAGCAGGTAGCCACAGCTTTATTAATCTAGTGTTTTCTGTGTGGTCTGTTGAATTTAGACATCATTTAGGGCATGGATGGCATTGGATTGAGTTGGGGAAGTGTGTTTTTTGGGGTGGTATTTCTGATGTTGTTGGGCCTGGCCATGTGGCTGGTGGCCATTTTGAAGCCTAGGCCTGCAAGCTTGCCTGGCCTTGTCTGCCAACATGCCTGCTTTTTCATCCACTAGGATCAGAGCAGGTAGCCACAGCTTTATTAATCAAGTGTTTTCTGTGTGGTCTGTTGAATTTAGACATCATTTAGGGCATGGATGGCATTGGATTGAGTTGGGGAAGTGTGCTTTTTGGGGGTGGCCTTTCTGATGTTGTTGGGCCTGGCCATGTGGCTGGTGGCCATTTTGAAGCCTAGGCCTGCAAGCTTGCCTGGCCTTGTCCGCCAACAGGCCTGCTTTCATCCACTAGGTTTAGAGCAGGTAGCCACAGCTTTATTGATTTAGTGTTTTCTGTGTGGTCTGTTGAATTTAGACTTCATTTAGGGCATGGATGGCATTGGATTGAGTTGGGGAAGTGTGCTTTTTGGGGGTAGCCTTTCTGATGTTGTTGGGCCTGGCCATGTGGCTGGTGGCCATTTTGAAGCCTAGGCCTGCAAGCTTCCCTGGCCTTGTCCGCCAACAGGCCTGCTTTCATCCACTAGGATCAGAGCAGGTAGCCACAGCTTTATTAATTTAGTGTTTTCTGTGTGGTCTGTTGAATTTAGACTTCATTTAGGGCATGGATGGCATTGGATTGAGTTGGGGAAGTGTGCTTTTTGGGAGTTGCCTTTCTGATGTTGTTGGGCCTGGCCATGTGGCTGGTGGCCATTTTGAAGCCTAGGCCTGCAAGCTTGCCTGGCCTTGTCCGTCAACAGGCCTGCTTTCATCCACTAGGATCAGAGCAGGTAGCCACAGCTTTATTAATTTAGTGTTTTCTGTGTGGTCTGTTGAATTTAGACTTCATTTAGGGCATGGATGGCATTGGATTGAGTTGGGGAAGTGTGCTTTTTGGGGGTGGCCTTTCTGATGTTGTTGGGCCTGGCCATGTGGCTGGTGGCCATTTTGAAGCCTAGGCCTGCAAGCTTGCCTGGCCTTGCCCGCCAACAGGCCTGCTTTCATCCACTAGGATCAGAGCAGGTAGCCACAGCTTTATTAATTTAGTGTTTTCTGTGTGGTCTGTTGAATTTAGACTTCACTTAGGGCATGGATGGCATTGGATTGAGTTGGGGAAGTGTGCTTTTTGGGGGTGGCCTTTCTGATGTTGTTGGGCCTGGCCATGTGGCTGGTGGCCATTTTGAAGCCTAGGCCTGCAAGCTTGCCTGGCCTTGTCCACCAACAGACCTGCTTTCATCCACTAGGATCAGAGCAGGTAGCCAAAGCTTTATTAATTTAGTGTTTTCTGTGTGGTCTGTTGAATTTAGACTTCATTTAGGGCATGGATGGCACTGGATTGAGTTGGGGAAGTGTGCTTTTTGGGGGTGGCCTTTCTGATGTTGTTGAGCCTGGCCATGTGGCTGGTGGCCATTTTGAAGCCTAGGCCTGCAAGCTTGCCTGGCCTTGTCCGCCAAAAGGCCTGCTTTCATCCACTAGGATCAGAGCAGGTAGCCACCGCTTTTATTAATTTAGTGTTTTCTGTGTGGTCTGTTGAATTTAGACTTCATTTAGGGCATGGATGGCATTGGATTGAGTTGGGGAAGTGTGCTTTTTGGGGGTGGCCTTTCTGATGTTGTTGGGCCTGGCCATGTGGCTGGTGGCCATTTTGAAGCCTAGGCCTGCAAGCTTGCCTGGCCTTGCCCGCCAACAGGCCTGCTTTCATCCACTAGGATCAGAGCAGGTAGCCACAGCTTTATTAATTTAGTGTTTTCTGTGTGGTCTGTTGAATTTAGACTTCACTTAGGGCATGGATGGCATTGGATTGAGTTGGGGAAGTGTGCTTTTTGGGGGTGGCCTTTCTGATGTTGTTGGGCCTGGCCATGTGGCTGGTGGCCATTTTGAAGCCTTGGCCTGCAAGCTTGCCTGGCCTTGTCCACCAACAGACCTGCTTTCATCCACTAGGATCAGAGCAGGTAGCCACAGCTTTATTAATTTAGTGTTTTCTGTGTGGTCTGTTGAATTTAGACTTCATTTAGGGCATGGATGGCATTGGATTGAGTTGGGGAAGTGTGCTTTTTGGGGGTGGCCTTGCTGATGTTGTTGAGCCTGGCCATGTGGCTGGTGGCCATTTTGAAGCCTAGGCCTGCAAGCTTGCCTGGCCTTGTCCGCCAACAGGCCTGCTTTCATCCACTAGGATCAGAGCAGGTAGCCACAGCTTTATTAATTTAGTGTTTTCTGTGTGGTCTGTTGAATTTAGACTTCACTTAGGGCATGGATGGCATTGGATTGAGTTGGGGAAGTGTGCTTTTTGGGGGTGGCCTTTCTGATGTTGTTGGGCCTGGCCATGTGGCTGGTGGCCATTTTGAAGCCTAGGCCTGCAAGCTTGCCTGGCCTTGTCCACCAACAGGCCTGCTTTCATCCACTAGGATCAGAGCAGGTAGCCACAGCTTTATTAATTTAGTGTTTTCTGTGTGGTCTGTTGAATTTAGACTTCATTTAGGGCATGGATGGCATTGGATTGAGTTGGGGAAGTGTGCTTTTTGGGGGTGGCCTTTCTGATGTTGTTGGGCCTGGCCATGTGGCTGGTGGCCATTTTGAAGCCTAGGCCTGCAAGCTTGCCTGGCCTTGCCCGCCAACAGGCCTGCTTTCATCCACTAGGATCAGAGCAGGTAGCCACAGCTTTATTAATTTAGTGTTTTCTGTGTGGTCTGTTGAATTTAGACTTCACTTAGGGCATGGATGGCATTGGATTGAGTTGGGGAAGTGTGCTTTTTGGGGGTGGCCTTTCTGATGTTGTTGGGCCTGGCCATGTGGCTGGTGGCCATTTTGAAGCCTAGGCCTGCAAGCTTGCCTGGCCTTGTCCACCAACAGACCTGCTTTCATCCACTAGGATCAGAGCAGGTAGCCACAGCTTTATTAATTTAGTGTTTTCTGTGTGGTCTGTTGAATTTAGACTTCATTTAGGGCATGGATGGCATTGGATTGAGTTGGGGAAGTGTGCTTTTTGGGGGTGGCCTTTCTGATGTTGTTGAGCCTGGCCATGTGGCTGGTGGCCATTTTGAAGCCTAGGCCTGCAAGCTTGCCTGGCCTTGTCCGCCAACAGGCCTGCTTTCATCCACTAGGATCAGAGCAGGTAGCCACAGCTTTATTAATTTAGTGTTTTCTGTGTGGTCTGTTGAATTTAGACTTCACTTAGGGCATGGATGGCATTGGATTGAGTTGGGGAAGTGTGCTTTTTGGGGGTGGCCTTTCTGATGTTGTTGGGCCTGGCCATGTGGCTGGTGGCCATTTTGAAGCCTAGGCCTGCAAGCTTGCCTGGCCTTGTCCACCAACAGGCCTGCTTTCATCCACTAGGATCAGAGCAGGTAGCCACAGCTTTATTAATTTAGTGTTTTCTGTGTGGTCTGTTGAATTTAGACTTCATTTAGGGCATGGATGGCATTGGATTGAGTTGGGGAAGGGTGCTTTATGGGGGTGGCCTTTCTGATGTTGGTTTGCTTTTGTTGTATGTGTCTGGTCACTGGTGTGTTGTTGGTGTGCAATGCATGCACCCTGCGGACCTTTTTGGGGCCTGTGAATGTTCGTATTTACATTTTGTTGCATTAAAAAGGCAGAGCAGTGTGCTTTAGCATGCATCCTTTACCTGGCTTTTATAGGCGTCTTGTCAGCTCCTGGTGTTCTGTTCTCCAGGCCCCCGGCTTGTTTGTGATTTGTGAGTGTCCATGTGGGTGGTGGCCTTTTTTGGTGTTTGGACTGGGAGTTATTACTGTCCTGCTTTTGCCATAGGCCTGCATGGTTTTCCTATTGGCTATTTGGCTTACTGCTTCGATCCATCCACCCCCTTTGCCAGCAGCAGCTCCATGGATGCTGAGATGCTCAAATAATTTAATGGCAAACTGGGACCACCCCACTTCCATTACATTTGTATTTTGGTGGTTGTTATTAACTTTCCTATCCTTACTGAGAGTGTAGTGTGTGGCTGTACACAGTAGTATAACGTAGCCCTAGTTAAAAAAAAAAGTCATAAATGGCTAGACTATCTTTTGTTTGCACTAGTACAGTACTAAGTAACTGAACCACAACAACAAATGCAACATTTCACTGATGTTCTTCTCCTGTCTTCTCCTGGCTTATTTGCTTTTAGGTGCACAAAAGACAGAGTAGGAGGTGTCATCAGCATCACCCGGCTACCCGTTGTACTGCCAGCCAGACAGAAGTCCTGTTACGCATCACGTCCACGTGTGACCAGAACTTGTTGTGCATCTGCATCCTGCCTGACATCTGAAGAAGATGGCCCCAAAGAAAGGTACCAGGTCCAGTACCAAGAAAGTTGCCGGTGAGAAGAAGGAACAGAAAAAGGAAGTGCCATTAACCACGACTGGTGGTGTGCCGGCCAATGTTTTTTTTGGCACCCAAAAAGTTACGCCTGCAGCAGCGTTGTCTGGGAACCAAGCTGGGAGCAGCACAGCGGTCCAACCACACCAACCTAGGCACAAGGGCTTTAGTGTCGCAGAGGTAGCCAGTCTACTAACGAGCAGCGATGTTGAAGAAATGTCATTACCGGAAAGTAGTACACAATCAAGTTCAACGCAGGCGCAAACTCAGCAGATCAGTGTGCAGCCGCAACAAGAACAGAAGCAGCCGCCGCGACAAGAACAGCAGCAGACGCCGCAACAAGAACAGCAGCAGCCACCGCAACAAGAACAGCAGCAGCCACCGCAACAAGAACAGCAGCAGCCGCCGCCACAAGAACAGCAGCAGCCGCCGCAACAAGAACAGCAGCAGCCGCCGCAACAAGAACAGCAGCGGCCGCCGCAGCCCACCATAGTAGTTGTTGCTCCTGACGTAGGGGCATTTCAGGAAATCGAGCTTCCTGCAGACGAAGTGGAGCAAAGTGAAACCACTGTATCAGAAGATCTATTGACTTCCAGACCACCAGCAAGGAAAAGGAGGCTTAGTCCATCATCTTCTTCTTCAAGCCCCGCTTCTGATGATCGTGATGCCACTTGGCTCCCACCAGCTCAGTCTGAGAGTGATATACGGCACAAGACAATGCTTCTGAAAAGGAAGGTCCCAGAAAAACTTAGAGTTATGGAGGTAGATGTAGAAGAGGGGGGTGATGATGTTGATGAAGACGAGCCAGTCATCACGCACATTACTCCCGCCCCAAAGGGATTGGAGACCAACATTCTCACCCTATCCAGAAAGGCTGCTACTGAGCGGGATGTAGCATGGATATCACCAACACAGGTTACACCACCACTACCTCCAGCTGCCATATTTTCCAAGGCCCGGCAGGGACCTACATCCAGCTCAACCATCTCAGTAGGTAGTGGTAGTAAAAGTCACAGTCTAGGTGCACAGGGTCACATTTCAAGCACCCCCTCCAGTTCATCTGGTGTTGGAAGTGGCACATCCAGCAGTGCCAGAAAGTTCTCCTCCCCAGTTTGGGACTTCTTTTCTATTAGCACCAAGGAGGGGAACATTGCTATATGCTCAATTTGTCGGCAAGGTGTTTGGCGTGGTAAGCTTGGTACAAACTATGGTACCGGAGGACAAGCAAGTCATCTAAGAACACACCACACTATCGTGTGGGATGATCACCTACTTAAGTTAAAAGAAAGTAGGAAAACTCAACCCATTGAAGTTGGTCAGGATGAATCAGAGAGCGATATTATTGCGGTGGCAGGTGAAGAAGAGGGAGGCATTTCTAGCCCTGTCCCCAGTAGTGCAGTGGTAACGCCCACATCCTCCTCAGTAACATCCGAGTGGCACCGCAGTAAGAGCCATACTCAGAGTCTGGGTTAGACACCAAGGCGACCGGCGGCGAGTACCTCAATGAAACAATCTGTGTCGTTGAGCCTTAGTGGGTTAATGAAAACAGCACCACTAAGGAAAGTAAGCCAGCCTACCATTGAGAGCATGTTTAGGTTGGAGGGGCAGTTCCAACGCAACCACCCAACGGCACGATTGTACAATGCGAAGCTGGCTAAAATGTTAGCGCTGGACCTTCTTCCTTTTTCATTTGTGGAAGGGGTGGGTTTCCTTGAATTTGTGTCTGCCATCTGCCCGAAATGGAAAGTTCCCAGCCGGTCCTATTGCGCAAGAATTGCTGTTCCGCCACTACATCATGATGTGCTGGAATTGGTTGGACAAGCTTTGCAGCAGAGTGCTGTGCACAATATCCACCTGACAACAGACATGTGGACCAGTTGCCAAGCCACAGATTACATGTGCATCACTGCACACTGGATCTCTTTTGTGGGGGTTAGAGATAAACTATCTGCACGAGGTGTTGTTGACACAGCTGCGATTTTTGAAGGTACTCGGAAACATGCAACTGTAGCCATGTTCGCCATGGAGAAATCTCATACGGCTGAAAACATTTTACACGAGTTTCGCAGCAAGGTTTTGGAATGGCCCAGAGGGCTTGCTATTGGTTTTGTTGCCACAGACAATGGCAGTAATGTACTTAAGGCCATGGAACTTGGTTCTTATTTCAGGGTTCCATGTTTGGCGCACTGCATAAACATTATAGTTCAAGACTTTCTGAAAAAAGAACCCATAGTCAGCAATTTACTGGCCATCTGCCGAAGAAAATGCACTCATTTCAGCCATTCTTTTAAAGCTCGGAAGCAGCTGAGGATCATCCAACGTGAACATAGGATGCCAGTCAAGGCACTCATCCAGGAGGTGGCAACACGTTGGAACTCAACGTATTACATGCTTGATCGTCTGTATGAGCAGTACAGGTCACTCCATGAATATGTCTGGAACAGAAGAGAGGATGCTACTGTTAAAGGCATGAACCTTGACATGGAGCAATGGAGCCTAACTAAATGCCTGACTGAGATGCTGTCTCCTTTTGAGGTCTTCACACGTGAAGTCAGCAAGGAGGACTGTACAATGGGCCAAGCTATCCCATTATTGCAAATGCTAGAGCATGAGCTGAATAATGTGTCTGAATCATACAAAGGTGTAGAGGACAGAAGGCAAGCCCATGACTTGGTGGAGAGCTTATCCCGGCGCTTAGCTGAAAATGTAAGGATACAAAATAAAATTTTGTCACAAGAACATTACATTTGTGCCACAATTCTGGATCCACATGCAAAATTAGGACTACTGAAGACATTCCTTGCTTTTTCCGACATTGATGTTGCCCGCTACAAAAGTTGTATAGCTGAAGCAGCCAGTAAGTTGGAAAACGAAGGGCTGCTACTTAAAAGCCCGCAAGATCAACCCACAACAAGTACTGAAGCAGGCCATGCAGAATCAAGTGCAACTTCGTCGGCTGAGGGCAGTGCGTTTGGCTCACAATCACAACACTCACCATCACTATTGACTACAGAAACAATAACTGGATCATTAGGCCGAGTACAATCATTCTCATTACAGGATTGGTATGTAAAGATGGGCTTTTGTAAGCACAGTGCTGATGCACAGAAAAAACAGCACAAAAGCTTACCAGCAGCAACCCTGAACATTGAGCGGATGGTCCAGGCCTATCAGGACGACCCAACAGAGGTGTACGTTGATCAAAACCCATTGCAGTATTGGTATAGGAAAAGGTCTGAATGGCCACAGCTCAGCAGGCTGGCGATAAGCTATCTGGCTTGCCTTGTTGCAAGTGTCTCTTCTGAACGTGTTTTCAGTGCTGCTGGTTCCATTGTAACATTGAGAAGGACCAGTCTATCTCCAAAAAAACGTGGAGAGATAAACAATGATCAAAATGAATCAGCACTTCATACCACCGAATTACACAATACATGAATCAACGGAGGAAGATGAGGACAGCGGCTCAGGTGACGGAAATATTGTGTCAGATGATTACCTACTACTGGCTGAACCCCCAGAGTTTGAGGACGAGATATACTTCCCTGACAATTAGGCTCGCACTTACTGTCTTCCTCCCTTTTTTCCCCCTTTGTTTATGTGTCTGTCGTTCCGGTTATAAACTTGTGAATCACAACAAATCCATTACCACCGTCTTCTACTCTTCTAATTTAATATACAAGTTTCAGGTGTCTGCTATTTGACAGTACAGTCCTCCGAATCCTGCTCCTCCGCTCCATCATACTGAATCTCCTGCTCAATTCCATTTCCCTCATGAATGATGATTGGATGATGGTAGCAACAAATTCAAACTTTCCTAGTCCTTCCAAAAGAAGTGGAGCATGAATCAGATGACTACTATAGCTATCCTCCTTTCAGAGCCGAGAGAGACTGGCCATTAACTGAAAATAGGATGGAACAGGTAATGATTGATGCCATGCATTGGACGCAGAGTCGCAGACTGAATGATTTAGATTTTGTTGTGTTTGTTGTGCATGAATTTATGTAATTGTGCACTGCCACTAATCAACTTTCTACAGAACACACTAAATTTAACTCAAGGTGAATTCAATTTTTCCCTTCTTGCAAATAAGAAATTTGTACTTCTCCTGCAGCTTGGTGATACATTGCTTTTAATTCAATACAGGAAGGGGACTCACTCAATCTGCCCAATGAGTATGATTGACACAACAGCACCGTCCATCGTGATGATGGCGAAATAGACGGCCCGTTAACTTAAGATGAGAAGGAGCAGGTAATGATTGATGCCATGCATTTGACGCAGAGTCGCAGACTGAATGATTTAGATTTTGTTGTGTTTGTTGTGCATGAATTTATGTAATTGTGCACTGCCACTAATCAACTTTCTACAGAACACACTAAACTTAACTCAAGGTGAATTCAATTTTCCCCTTCTTGCAAATAAGAAATTTGTACTTCTCCTGCAGCTTGGTGATACATTGCTTTTAATTCAATACAGGAAGGGGACTCGCTCAATCTGCGCAATGAGTATGATTGACACAACAGCACCGTCCATCGTGATGATGGCGAAATAGATGGCCCGTTAACTTAAGATGAGAAGGAACAGGTAATGATTGATGCCATGCATTGGACGCAGAGTCGCAGACTGAATGATTTAGATTTTGTTGTGTTTGTTGTGCATGAATTTATGTAATTGTGCACTGCCACTAATCAACTTTCTACAGAACACACTAAACTTAACTCAAGGTGAATTCAATTTTCCCCTTCTTGCAAATAAGAAATTTGTACTTCTCCTGCAGCTTGGTGATACATTGCTTTTAATTCAATACAGGAAGGGGACTCACTCAATCTGCGCAATGAGTATGATTGACACAACAGCACCGCCCATCATGATGATGGCGAAATAGACGGCCCGTTAACTTAAGATGAGAAGGAACAGGTAATGATGACAATTAATGGCATGCATTGGACACCTGACTCTGAGCGATTGGTCTTTGTGTTTCCGTTTTTTGTTTGTTGTGCACAAAGTGATGTCAAAGTGTACTAGTAATCTATCTTTCTGTAAACAATAAAGAATGACTCAAGTCAGTAATATTTATATTTCTACTCTTGTTGTGTCATAAAAATTTTACTTATACTGCAGGCCGATCTTCACAGTCAGTCAGTAAAAGTATCAGAGATGATGATGAAGTCAGGAAGACGTTTCATGAGTGGCATAAAACGGAAAAGCCTAAAGGTAAACACGTCAACAACAACCACAGCAGACCCAAATGTCTGTGTAGAAGTTGAATAGAGTGTAGCGATGGGATGACTGCAGTGCATTGATTTTACTAACTTAAACTGTAAAATGCTATGTTTGGAATGGATAATGTCCTTTGCGTTTGTCCAACTCTTTGAGAGAAAAAAAAAAGGACTCTAAAGTGTTAACGTAGGATGTGCTACTGCTAAGCACTGTGGGCCTGCTCTCTCCTGTTACTGTTGAAGGTCAATGCTGGAAACAGACTAGAGTAGAGATGATGAATACATGCCACCTCGGAAAGTGTTCTTGTTGCACTACACCATAACTTGTGCCTTTTTTTCAACTTTGTTTCTCAATATCCCCTTTGGTTTTCCCTTGTACAATTACAGGCCGGGCCTTGCCCTATACTTTGGAAAACATTACAATGCATTCTTACCTTACCAATAAATCAACATTTTTTTTCCAGCCTGGCAGTGGTGAGTGGCGAGGCGACACACCCAAGATTGATGGACGAGAGGAGCAAGAGGAATGCCGAGATGCAAATCAAGTCCACATTTTTTACCAGGATAACACAGTAACAGTATCCACTTTAATCTTCTTTTAAATAATTTGATTAATATTTTGTATACAATCTTTACAACAGTGTGTTCTTGGGGTTGTTATTATCATCAATCATCATTAGGATTGCTCTGTGTCTACGTTTCTTCCCTACCAATATTTAAAATTTCTATTTGCTATCTGTAAAAGTATTAAGGCCGGAACAACAGAACAAGAACTAGAAGTGTATGTAATCCGGGTCTCTCATCATCATGCATGCATTGCCTTTTTCTCCCTTAACATATGGATATGGTAGTCTTCAATGATTGTCGTTTGTTTGTCTATGTATGCATACTGTGTTTCTATGTCAAACCTTTCCCAAAAACCCCCTTCCCATCCATTTAACAAACCCTAACCCTCTTCCCCCGGGCTGTGTGACTTATTGTCGAGGTGTAACTAAATTAAATGTACACCAATACTTAATCACACACTTGCTGGGGCGGATGTGGTGAAAGCAACACTACTTCAATTTCAAGGCAGAGCGATGATCTTCTTCTGCTTGGCCACCCATGAGTAGGATATTTCAGAGGTTATTTTTTTTAACAAAGGAACATATACCTCAGCATGAATTGCCGGCATTGATTGGATTTGTTTGTTCTCATTCCTCATATACAGCACTAACTGTTAGGTTGTAGGCCTAGTCAAGTGACTCGACACAACTATAGTTTGTAACTCTGTCTAGTAGGCTCTCCTAACTACCATTCTGTTTTTTTGTCAAATATTTGAGCATATTATTGTTGCTCGGTAAGTTCTGTACTGTACTTCATTCAACTACTCCTCTAACAGTCTCTCAAAGGCGATTGACTGTCTCCTTTTCTTTTTTTGAAAATGCTGCCGCCCTGCCAGTGTCTACTACTACTACTATGCTACCACCACCACCACCCCAATCATGGCATGTATGAAAAAGGAAACCATCTTCACCATGCAGCCAGTGCTGTGCCACAGTTGGACATAAACATCAAGCACCGGTAAGAGAGAAGTTTGGGGGAGGCAGAATTAATAATGGACATGTTGTCAATGATTTCATTTTCACACACCAGTACAAAGAATGCATAGACTAGAGGACAGACTGAAAGTACTAGAAGGACCAGTCAATGAGTGAGGTGTGTCGCATCTATCTGTTTGTGTCTTATACAGTCAGCCAATTATTGAGATCAAACACAGGCTATGGGCGGCCATGCACCAGCAAGGAAACAGTGTGATTTAAAACAGTTACCCCACCTACAAAACATTAACAACATTGCATGTAACATAGAAAAATATATTTAATTTACCCTAACAAAAATAAACTAAACCCACAAAAGCTGACCCACCCCCCTCCCTAACCCCAACCAATGTCCATAGAAGTCTGTAACGCCCAAACAAGTTCCCACCCACCCACACAAACAAGAATTAAAAAAGGGGCAGAACAGGATGACAGGGACTAATTGGTGGGGCGGGACTCAAGGAGGACACGCATTACTCGCCCTCTAAACGGGCGACACGGCGTCTAAGGGTGCGGCAGTTGCAGCCACAGTGGGGGGCACCGGAGATGGCACGGTGGCGGCGGGCAGCCGCCAGAAAGTGGCGCCGTACCGCTGGAGGGCGGTGGCTGGGGCCCGGGCCACTGGAGGAGGCTTCAACAATTGCAGCCGCAGTCTCCTCCTCCTCCTCGGCTAAGACCACCAGCCGCCGGTATTCTCGCTGGATTGCCTCCAGCTTCCGGTGCCGTGCCTTGGCGGCCAACTCCGTCCGATTTTGTTTCAGAGTAGCTGTGTATCAAAAAGAAAAAAACAAGACAATTGTAAAATATACTCTTAGAAAAACAGTAGGACAAGGCAATTATTTATACACATAGTGGCATGGTAGAGTAGCACTATAAAATAAAGCACAGTAGTACATAACATTTTAAATGTCGCCCGTCCTTCTTCCTTCCACCCGTCTTTCACTTTTTAGTTGAACAGTGCACCAGGTGCTCTTCTCCATAAAACTTTCAAAGCGGAGTTGAAATCAGATAGATGAGGCCATTGGTTACTCAATACTCCCGCTCCTATGCCAATTAAAGGGAATTCTAGTCTTCTAGTTCACTCTTCAAACGTCCCCAACAACTCATACTTACTTACGACATCGGATAGCGGGCGGACTTTGTCCGCCCGCCATCCTTATGCTAAAACGGGTGGGGGACCCGTGGGGACAATTAATTAGGATGATGCGCCCGGCAAAGTGGCGGGCGCATCCTGTTTTTTTTTACATTCTGGTTGGCTTTGCTGAAAGCAATGCTAAAATGTTGTGCTGCTTTTCCAAGCACAACATGACGGGCCCCGCACGGAGCCTGTCACGTTTTGCTTTGAAAGGCGGGGGGGTACCATAGCATAGGTAGGTACCCTCCATGGGGGCACCCAAGCATACTCTGCAATGTCTGCATGCCTTTCCGTGGTGGACGGCAATGCCGCCACGCAAAGGCATTCCAAAATGCAGATTATATGGCTGGCGGTGTGTTCAGAGAGACGCCACCGGCATATTGAACCCTTTTCCGCCTGGTCGACATGTGGGGGGTCTGAATATTTTCTACAGGGATGGCGGGTGGTTTGCCCCTGCGGTGTCGGCAGTGAATTCCAGCCGGCACGGCGGGGGCAATACGCCCACCATCCTAATGGGGCCCTAAGTCACAACTGTACAGTATACATATACATACAGTACACCCTTGCAGTGAGTGTACTGTCAAATTCAACAATAGTTAAGGATTATGAATCTAACTTACCACCGCCTGCCACTGGTGCTGCCACTCCCCCTACCGCTCCATCGCCGGTATCGGCAGCAACTGCCGCATCCTCGCCCTCCGCGTCGCCTTGTTCGCTGGCCCCGGCAATGGTGGTCAGTAGTGCGCCTAGAAAACATTACACATTTATTAGGCGTCATATACACCTCCCCCCTATTGATCAGTAGCAAGGTTGAAAAATGAGTTAATACTAACATACATCACTAGTACAAATCAGGTAGTAGTAGAGTAGACACTAATAGTTATATATGATCATTGTAGCCTTTGCTTAATTAGCCCTAGCCATGCTACCATTTTACCTTTGTGTCTTTTATTTTTGCACATGTGACGTTACCTTGCAGCTTCTTAAGACACCTTTGAGCCCACATGACCTGCCTCACACTGCTACTGTCTAGTCTACGCGCTGCGTACAAGCGGTCAACAAACATTAACATGCCACTTTTTTAGGAAGTACTGGTGTACTGCTGTTACTGTTAGTCCATATTGCTTATCCATAAATGCTACACTTTTTGGCACGGCTGAGAAATGCTTGCAAGTTGCAATATACTAACGCACACCATTTCATTTTTCGCATTAGACGCAAGATTCCCTTCTATGAACCAGAGCTTCTGAATGATGCAACAACTACCAGTACTAGGTTCTTCTAAGGTGAGGGGTCCCTTCACTCACATCTTCATTTATAAATTTATATAAACTAAATTCCTAGGTGATGGTGGTGCTGCCTGCCTTCCACCACTGTTCAGTTATCATGATTTAATTCCCAACTGTATAAGTGTAACAATGTATATTGTTTTAATGTTATTGATTTTCCGGTTGGTGCTGCATTTATAAGAAAACAGTGTACAGACCTTCTCAAATTGAAATAAACATTTTGAACTTACATAGACTTGGTGGTATTTGGTGTGGACTAACTTACACGAGTGAGCAAATTAAAGTAAGGGTGTGCATGTGAATTGCTTCCACGACTGAGAGCTTGGGTGTGTTATGTTCTGGGTTGTCTACTTGTTGGGTATCTTGGGGGGAGGGTTCCAAGACCTAATAGTTATGACAAGACAGTACTATAGTCAAGCAGTGGAATTGTGGTGGGTGCGGAATTTCTGATTGAGGTGTGCAAGGAAGGTCCAACCCACCATCACCAACATCCTATTTTCTGGTGCAAATGTCTGTGTATGTGCAAGATCCCTACAACAGTAGTATGTTCTATAGGGTATCATATCAAAATAGTAATAAATCTGGTAGGGCTGTTGTTGCTGTGAATTTTCAAAGCCTCAAGATCAATAAGAGTAAAAGTAGTAGAAGACGACGACCCAACGGATTGGACTCAATGGCTCGAGCTACTGGTGAATATGAGTTTTATATTACAACCTTTCACAAAGAGTGGCACTGGCCAACTGGGCAAGACTAACTACTACAGTACAGACAGACTGATACTATGTAGTAGTAGTAGTACTCAGAGTCATCATAGCGGAGGCAGGGATAAGATTTTTGAAACCGTACAGATCGAAGGATAATTGGTGGTAAAAAAATAGCATTTGGAAACAAACAATAGTTCGGGAAAAATATGGGGCAGTAAAAGTTATGGAATAAGAAATATTATTAAAAACAAGAAGACTTACTGGGGCCAGCAGAGGAGCCCTCAGCGGTGTCCTCTTGGTGGTGTTCTTCTGAGTGTCCCGCCGACTGCCCAGTCCCTGTCGGTCTGCCCCTGGGTGCTGATGAACAGGAATGATATAAGAAAGAGACAAACATTGATGGATGGTGTCAAACAAATACAATATTTTTCAACAACGGTCAAAAAACACTTATGTAAACAACAATTGCAATAACTAAATTGACCGATCTCATCTGGTCAACAAGTAATATCGGGGGATTCACAGTTCGACTACTTAAGTTACTATTTATCAACAGTAATCCAGTCTTCCATTCTGATTCCAGAATACTAAGTTACAACTAAGCCTAAGTACAACGTACCACCCAACCTAGCCCACCTATTCCAGGCATGCCAATTGTACAATAAGTATGCATTTCCACTGTATTCCTCAACAATGCATATGGTCAGATCATGGAGGACACATGAACATGACTACATTTTTTGTCTACACCAAATTTGGGTTTGATTGATTGATGCTGATCTGCTAGTGCTAAGTAACTGCTAAGCCTACCACCACTCATTGAACAAACTAGAAAAGGTTCTAATAAAGACTGCCGTACTAGCAGCACGTCACGTAACTGAGTGAGGAGGCATCACGCTTACCACTAACAAATTAGAAGCTCATACAAAGTACCTAAACCTAAGTATCAATCCGCACCTATCTATTAGTGACAGGACAAAGTAAGGAGTGAACTAGAGTCACTGTAGCATTATGTAACTTAATTTCTCTAAAATAAACTCGTAAAGAATCACGCTAAGCAAGCGCAAACGCAAAGCTGCAAACAAGTAAGATTAGTAGTAGCGCAGAAGACCATCTGTGTAAAAAAAAATCATAGACTTTTAAACGTAATTAACCTGGAATGTAAGCAGCAACATTCTAGCTGGTTGGAAGAAAAAAAAGATATTCGCAATATATAACACAGAGCAGAAGAACAGACACAAAGTAGTAATAATTAAATAGGTACTCACCAAGCCCCGGGACCTCCACTCCCAGCAGGTCCAGCAGGTCCTGCTCACGGTCCAAGATGTCGGACCACCGGTGCGTCAGCTGCGCCTGGGTGCGCCGGACACCAGAGAAGCGTGACACTGCCCGGCGCACCTTCCCCCACCGCTGCCGACGCTCCCGGAGGCCTTACCCGGACCCAGGCCTGCCACCTGCTGCCAGGGTTGAGGGGAGGTGGCGCTGCACAAAGAAAATTAGTGCAGCCAACTCCACCTCCCCAAATAAGGCCCGTGCCTGCACCCCTTGTGGGCGCCGCCTTCCGCAAGGAAGGCGGTTGCGGCTCTGGCTGCGCCGGTGAACAGCCCTACCCTTGGACATGGTTCTGGGGACAGGGCGGGAAAGAAAAAGTAAAATAAATAAAGGAGTAAAGGAAATAAATAGCAGGCAATAGAAAGAGAAAAAGTAGCTAAAAAACAAAAAAAAAAGTAGACAAAAACCAAAAATATAGAAGCAGGAAAATAGTTAGAGAAATAATAAGTAATTAACAGCCTCATGCATCAAGCAAAAATCCAGTCGGTAAAATACTGAATCGCTAATAACACCCGTTAGCGAATAAAAAAAAACGATTTCCAATGCATGAACCCAAAATGTGAGCCAATAACGAATCGCAAAATTAATCCGGTAAAATACCGAATCGCAAATAACCCAAAAGCAAATTTACCGAATCGCTAAATACCGAATGAGCAGATACCGAAATCACTATTAGCTCCCGGAAAGTGCCAATGGCAAATAACGAATCGCACCCCAATGCAACAAAAGTCGCAAATACTGAAAACCCCAAAATTCGCTATTTTGCTTGAGCTAAATAAGGGGAATCAGAACCTGGAGGTAAAGTAAAAAAAAAGTCATGTGAATAAAAAAATACACTTTCAACATGTGCAACTGATTGTGCCAATCACCAAACCCCTAAATGTGGCCCAGGAGACCCTGTTGGCTACCACAAAATGGCAGCCCTCTACGTGCTTGCAAGGAGGATGCGTATCAATGCGGCAGGACAGCGCAGGAGAAGGGTCCAGGAGAGAATTGTCAGACTGCGCATCACCTTGCTCGGGCAGTATGAGGACGAGGTGTACGAGAAGTATCGACTCAATCGTGCCATGATCATGCGCCTCATTGCAGACCTGGAACCATCACTGCAGCACCAGACACACCGGACCAATGCAATCCCTGCGCACGTCCAGGTCCTATGCAGCCTGCGCCTACTGGCCTCAGGGAGTTTCCAGGGGGTAAGTGCGGTAGCCGGAGGCGTATCGCAAAGCGCACTCTCACGCTTCTTCAAGAAATTCCTAGATGCCATGCTGACAATGCTACACACCCACATCAGCTTCCCCACAACCCCACAGCAGTTGGACCGCAACAAACAGGCATTCTACCAGGTGGCACAATTCCCCCATGTAAGTGGATGCATCGACTGTACACAAATCCCCATATGTCCACCCGCAGCAAATGAGTACATATTCCGGAACCGCAAGTCCTACCACTCAATCAACGTGCAGGTTGTGTGCGATGCCAATCACATCATAACGGACCTAGTGGCACAATTCCCGGGAGCACACACGCCTCCTACATATTCCATATTTATACTTAACAAGAGGAAACCCGTAAGGTAGGAAGGACCTAGGGTACTTACTAATTTGAAAAACAATAGGTCCTTCAAAAACAATTCAACAAAAGAGAAATATAGACCAGAATCGGCTCTATATTATTATACAATGCCCAGCCGGACATTGAAGTTTAATGATCCAAAGAAAGGATAATATAAGCATACGTGTGAATATCGAGTGGAGCACAGTCCTGCGTCCTTCAACACTTAACACAATTACATACAGTGACACAAAGGAACGACATTTATCAGGCTGAAAAGAGAAGCTTATTGCCGATAGCAATTACAAAGGCAAGCTTTCAGGGCGGTACAATGACATGCACAATTTTTAACATATGTGTTTAACATGCATGTTTGTACATAGGGTCGACGACGTTTCGATCTATCTAAGCAATACATAGATCATCATCAGGACTAGAGATAACCAAGCCTGAGAATACAATTCCTGTAAAAGGATGAAGAAGGAAAAGAGAAGAAAACATACATTAAAAACATCCTATAGATAATGAATTTACTCAATAATGACAGTGGTAATGCACAACATAACCTGAACGAATCATGATCCAGAGTGAGCTATTGTGAAGGCGAAGGAATAAAGGAGAAGGTGATTAAGGTAGAATTTCAATAGTGAAAAAACCTGAATGACAAGGTGACATGGCGTGAGAACAAAAAGCGAATGGAAGGAGAATGTACGGTGTGCGATAACCGGCGTGAACAGTTAGCAGGAAAAATAGCCGTGATTATGAATTGAGCCACAGTAACACTAGGTGCGCGTAATTATAACCAGGGAGATGTGAACTGGTGACATAATTGGTGATGGCGATTGGCGGGATTAGCGTGAACCCGATATGGGACGTGTGGTAACCCGGTGGGGGTCGAGGTAATTGAGCAGGAGGCAAAAAACTAACCTCGGTAGTAGGCGCACAGAATCGTCGCTAACAATTGAGAGGGACCCAGATAGGGTTGTGGTAAGGAGGGCAACCAGCCAGGGACCGGATAATCATTGGCGGGCAACCGCTGGAAGTACGGGGAAAAAACAGGTGTAAGGGAAGGGGATTTGAAACAAGGATGAGGGGAACCAATTTTGGGAAGAGACTCACCACTTGTTCGTACCAGGGACGGAGCTGCAAGGATAATTGGCTTCCGTGTAGGGCGGTATGGAAGTCCAAGATACGCCAATGAGAGAACGAAGAGGGGGAGTCAGGGAGGGAGGGGGGCCGATGAACGGGAATCGGGAGACGGGACAAGTTCTTACCAAAAATATAGTAGCTGCACGATCGCAGGGTGAAAACGGAGAGGGGACTCAGTTACTTGAACCAACAAGGGAGAGACACGTGACCAGCAGCTACCGTGTCATGTGACAGAACGTGCAATGTGTGTAACTATAGGCAGGCGTGACGGAATATTGTCGGCCATATTGGGTCAGTGTAGTTAACAAGGAATGATAGGGAAAGGATAAGAGGAAACAAGAAAAACAATAATCAGCAACAGGTCAAATAGGTTGACAGGATAATAAAGAATTAATTCTTTTAAGACAGAACGAGAAATTAGGCAATTATCGGAAATTTAGAATAAAGGACCTTGATTCTTTAAATAAGGGCAAGCTAGTCCTCATTTCTATTAAGACCGTTACGGATAGTGTCCAGAAGAATAATGAGTTTCAACTCTTCTTTATTGAGGATTTGAGCCAAATCCCCACCTCTTGGAGGCAGCTTGATGGTTCGTAGGACTGTCCATTTGATCTCATTGTCTTGATGGTTGGCCAGTTTGAAATGTTCCACTAATGGTGCATTTGGGACATTACAGCGAATCCTGCTGCGATGCTGACCGATTCTTGTTTTGATCTTCTGAGTTGTCTGACCAATGTAGTTCTTGTTGCATGGACATTGGATCAAGTAAATCACGTTGCATGTGTTACAGTTCGAGAAACCATTAGATTTGATAACAGTGCTGCCAAAAGAGAAAGTTTTACCTTCCAATGTATAGTCGCATAGATTACAATTACCACACTTGACATGTCCAACCAAACCAAACAATGGTCTTTCCAGATTGAGTATACCTGCATTTAGTATGGGCCAATGTTTAAGGACAGATTTGCGAACATGATTAGAAATAACCGAAAAAGTGGTGACACATACAATTCTTTTAGTTTCTTTTTTGGGGTTAGGTGTGAGCAAGGTTTCCCTAGGGCAGTACCAGGCCCGTTTCTGGGCATTGCGGACAAGTCGTTTAGGGTAACCACGAGCTTTTAGTTTGTCTGAAAGAACTGTGGACTCAATGAAGTAGTTTTCTTTAGAAAAACAATTGCGCCGAATACGCAAAAATTGAGAGTAAGGTAGAGAATCCCTCAAGGCCCTGGGATGGTGACTCTCATATCTCAATAATGTGTTTCGTTCGGTAGGTTTCCTATAGAGTGTTGTAAGGAGTTCACTATCTGAGTGGTATATGGTGAGATCGAGGAAGGGGATGGATGAGGAGTCAGAAGAAAGTGTGAACTGGAGACCTAAACAATTGTTATTAAGCCAGTGTTGAAAGTTAGTAAGCATATCAACACCGTTGTGCCAAATTAAGAAAACGTCGTCAATGTATTGACGCCATAGTTTAACCCCAGACATAAAGGGGTTAGTGGGTGACAGAATGATGTTAGTTTCTAGAAAGTCCATGCAGAGAATGGCCAAATTCGGGGCAAAAATAGCGCCCATCGAAGTGCCCTTCACCTGCTGGAAGAATAAGTCATCAAAACAAAAGAAATTCCGGGTAAGGCATATTTCAAGTAATTTCAAAAGAAATAATGTAGGGACTACATGTGGTCTAGGTCTGGAGTCAAGGACTTGTTGAATCACTTGTAGGGCAAAGGTCTGTGGAATATTTGTATAAAGTGATTCCACGTCAAGAGTGCAGAGTAGGTGTTCAGAAGAATTAAAGGGATGATTTTCAATCAAACTGATCATATGCATGCTATCCCTAATGTAGCACTGAGTATTAGGTACGAAATCTTTGATGAAATAATTAACATACTGGCCTAATGGTTCTAATATAGAACCACAACCAGAGACTATTGGGCGGCCAGGAGGGGAAGTGAGGTGTTTATGTATCTTCGGGAGGGTGTAGATAACCGGTAATCTAGGTGACTTGGCATTGAGGAATTGGAATTCTTTAGGGCTAAGGAAACCCTCATCTCTGGCTTCGGTAGTAATTTGAAGTAAAAGAGCCTGTAATTCAGTGGTGGGGTCCCTAGGAAGTCTACAGTAATGTTCTGTGTTGTAGAGTTGACGAAATATCTCAGTTTTATAATCATCCAGTTCTTGCAGAACAATACCGCCACCCTTATCTGCTGATTTAATGATAAGGGAGTTGTTATTCTTCAAGGATTCAATTGCCTTCTTTTCCTGAAGAGATATGTTAAACGGAATGAATTTCTTCTTATCTTTGAGTACAGTGAGGTCTTTGAGCACCATTTTTTCAAAGGTGATAATTTCCGCCGGTACCATATTGGCCGTGGGGAAAAAATTAGACGGGGGGCGGAATGGTGTGTAGGAAGTGGGAATGGGTTTGGCATTGTTCAAAAAATAAGCATGAAGGCGAAGACGTCTAAAAAATCTGAGGAGTTCAGCCTGTAGGTCAAGGAAGTTAGGATGCGTGGTGGGGACAAATGAAAGCCCTTTACTGAGCAGAGAGAGTTCTGTGTCGAGTAAGTTATGAGATGACAGATTAAAAATGGGAATCGTTGTCAGCTGGAAGCCAATTATCCTTGCAGCTCCGTCCCTGGTACGAACAAGTGGTGAGTCTCTTCCCAAAATTGGTTCCCCTCATCCTTGTTTCAAATCCCCTTCCCTTACACCTGTTTTTCCCCGTACTTCCAGCGGTTGCCCGCCAATGATTATCCGGTCCCTGGCTGGTTGCCCTCCTTACCACAACCCTATCTGGGTCCCTCTCAATTGTTAGCGACGATTCTGTGATCGAAACGTCGTCGACCCTATGTACAAACATGCATGTTAAACACATATGTTAAAAATTGTGCATGTCATTGTACCGCCCTGAAAGCTTGCCTTTGTAATTGCTATCGGCAATAAGCTTCTCTTTTCAGCCTGATAAATGTCGTTCTTTTGTGTCACTGTATGTAATTGTGTTAAGTGTTGAAGGACGCAGGACTGTGCTCCACTCGATATTCACACGTATGCTTATATTATCCTTTCTTTGGATCATTAAACTTCAATGTCCGGCTGGGCATTGTATAATAATATAGAGCCGATTCTGGTCTATATTTCTCTTTTGTTGAATTGTTTTTGAAGGACCTATTGTTTTTCAAATTCCTACATATTCCGCCACAGTGGAATCCACAGGCGTCTAATCAACGGAGAATCTGGAGAGGGACTCCTGCTTGGTACGTACAAATTACGCTTCCCCACAGCAACACCACACATGTATGGACATCACCAATGCTAAGTCTTTGC
This sequence comes from Triturus cristatus, assembly GCF_964204655.1. Taxonomy (NCBI): domain Eukaryota; kingdom Metazoa; phylum Chordata; class Amphibia; order Caudata; family Salamandridae; genus Triturus; species Triturus cristatus. Next base: position 843,105,291 of record NC_140593.1, on the reverse strand, counting down.
TTCTATCTTCTAGGTGACAGTGCTTACGCACTGCGTGAATATATACTCACCCCATACATCAATCCAGCAACCCCACAGGAACAACGCCACAACGCAGCACACATAAGCACTAGGAATGTCATAGAGAGGACATTTGGGATTCTGAAGAGTCACTTTAGAATCCTACATAAGACTAGCGGTGCCTTGCTATACAAACCTGAAACCTGCTGCCGGATTATTGCTGTATGTGCAATGCTGCACAACATTGCGACCAGAAGGGGGATACCCATAGAGGTTGACAGGAATGACCACCACCGGGATGACCAACCACCCGCCCAACAACGACAGGCACACGTCCCTAACACAGCAGAGGGCCACAGGAGGCGGACATACATCATGCAACATCATTTCTGAATCAGGTGAGAATGAAACATTACAAGTTTGTTTGGGGTGCAACTGTTTAATGCACAGTAGCACTGCGGTATGTGCAACAAAACAAGCAATGGAAATAATGCTCCACAGGAAAAAAGTAAAATCAAATGTGTGTTAAAGTCACGCCTGTGCAGACTCAGAAAGGGGAGGTCCATGGTTGCCCCACCATGGTCCGGCATGTCTGTGTATCTGTCTAGTGGCACTTGCCACGTACCCCAAGCCTCCGCTCAGGTGTCTCCAATGCCTCACCACGGCCTGTCCCCGTGGAGGCCCGCGAACTGCGGCGCCAGGTGCTGGCCTCTGGCAGTGACAGGCTGCTGACACTGGAGGCAGCCTCACTGGCGTCATCCCCTCCCAAAGCAGCTGCACTGCATGTGCTGCTCTGTAGGTGTTCAACAGCAGTGGTCATCTGCCCTAGTGCCTTGGCAACATCCCCGCAGAAGTGCCCAAGTCCACCTGCAAGGACACAGAGCGGCGTGCCAACACTGCGGTACTGTTGCTGTGACGTGTGATCGCCTTTGTAGCGGCGGCGGAATGCACCAATTGCTGTCGGTGCCTCCTCTTCTCGCACTCATGGCCCTCCCTCATGGCACGGGTGAGCTCTTGGATGTCTTAATCCAATCACAAGAGAACTCCACTAGATGTGTGGAGGAGGGAACAAGAGGCATGGGGTTCTAGGAGCAGCAGCCTCCAATACTAAATGTTTACCACAAAAGAGCTGCTCCTAGTGTGATAACCCAAAAGAGTTACAAGAACATCGTGAGTGTGGGCATCTCACAAAAAGATACGGACTGGTCTCACACACCACCTGGTGTCATGCTTCATCATTGACCAGTCCTCGCCCTCCAAAACCTTCATTTGATGGAGGGCGGGCATACACTCCAAAATCATTATAGTAATCAGTAGCAATTTTTTAATGTGAAATGAAAACTATATGATATTAAAATAAAGGTGTAAACATTTACATTCTGGAGGACCGGGAGCGGACGTATAGGTTTCGGGACGCATTGATCACAAGTTAAAAGGAGACACAACTGTGGTTTCTCCCCCGCCCCTTCTTCCATGGGACAAAGTGTCCAAATTACTAGGGCTTCACTATTGGAAGCAGCTCTAAGACGGTGAAGTGTGACTTACGCCACACTCCCGCAGTGGTTACACATTACCAAATTTGGTAAGAACGGAGCCCTTTTATTCTTTACTTCTAGGTCCTGATGAATGCCACGGACCCTTCGGGGCCATTCAGGCAGAAACATGTCGACCATCCACTAGACCATCCACTAGACGGTTGGGAACAATAACCGTCCCAATCACCGTCACACCTTTATTTTAATATCATATAGTTTTCATTTCACATTAAAAAATTGCTACTGATTACTATAATGATTTTTAACTTCACTCACATAGTCACGGGCCCCCACTCAATCACTTAGAAGTGCATCCTTGTCGTCAAGTGTATGCCCGCCCTTCATCAAACGAAGGTTTTGGAGGGCGAGGGCTGGTCAATGATGAAGCATGACACCAGGTGGTGTGAGAGACCAGTCCGTATCTTTTTGTGAGATGCCCACACTCACGATGTTCTTGTAACTCTTTTGGGTTATCACACTAGGAGCAGCTCTTTTGTGGTAAACAACTCTTGGATGTCTTCCCTGAGGTGAGCATTGCCCTCTGCCACCACAGTGGTCATGTCCCTAACCGCCGTGCTCATGTCCGTAACCGCCGCAGTCATGGCACGCATGTCTCTCGCAAGGCGCACGATATTGCAGCTAATGTTTGCCATGTGTCGTCCCTGCAGGCGCTGTACACGCAGCATCCTCTCCTCGATGGCAGAAGTGGGTGGGAGATCCAGGTCGCCTGAGGAGACGGAACTTGGCCGAGCCCTGCGCCGCTGTGTGAGTCTTGCGCGTCCAGGTGGTGCATCAGGTGGTGTGATGGTGCGCAGACTGTGTCCCACTTGTGTGGAGAGTGTTTCCATCACCTGCAAGGGCGCAACTTGGGACCTGCGACTCTGTGCTTTTGTGGCTGTTGTAGCTGCAGCGCGTGTGGCTGGTGCTGGTGCTGGTGGCGCTGTTGCTGGTGCCTGTGCTGGTGGTGCTGGTGGTGGTGGTGCTGGTGGGGTGGCAGGTGGAGGTGATGTATGTGCATCCTGCGCTGTCTCCAGGTCGGAATCCACAGGTGTCTCGGATATTATCAGCCGCCCGCTGTCGTCCGAATCCCCAGGAGATGCATCTGTGTGTGAAACAGTGCATGGTTAGTGGGATAGTTACACCTACGTAGTGTTGTACACATACATGTCCCTCTGTGATCCACTAAATAAACAGTCTCTATCCATGTTCAACTGATGTGGTGAATGGTCATAGCATTTACGCCTGTACATGCACACTGGGCTGACTAGACTACAACTCCCATGATGCACTAGTGTTAGGAGTAAAGCTGTGTGTGCCAAAGCTGCATACACACTCAGATCCTGCTGGGGGCATGGAAATGGATTTACGCTATGCTGGGTATGGGCACAGGCATGCATCTTACCGTGGGCACTTGTGGCTGCGCCGGACGTGTCCAACTGGGTCACTCCCACGACGGCTTCCCGCTCGATTGTTCCTTCCACCAGATCCTCCAGGGCAGTGTTTGCTTGGACCGTGGAAGGGCCGCCTCCGGTTCTGCTTGCCTCCCGGAGCATCTCTGAGATCCTCTCCTTTGCACGCTTCCGCAGGTCGTACCACCTTTTCTTGAGGTCGTCGATGCTGCGGGGCGTCACACATACAGCATTCACCCTCTCCCGCATGCGCAGCCAAATGCGGCACTTCTCTTGCTCAGGCACCTTGAGGGACAGCTTACCGAAGAGGCGATCGTGCTTGCTGCTGACTCCCTCTATCAGGTGCTCCAGCTCCCTGTCGGAGAACTTGCGCTTGCGCTTGCGTGCAGCCTCAGCGCTGGATGGTGCTTCCTTCTCCATCAGGTATTTGTTTTGAGGATGGCTCAGTTGTTGTGGCTTCACTCTGCACAGGCAGTCTTCAGTCACAGCTCCTGTTTGCTCCTCTGTCGAGGCAATGTGGGTGGGGCTGCAGTATTTCCTGGTTGGTGATGTCATCTGCACGTTCCCGGTGCGACGCGGTCATTTGCGATTTCGCTATTACCGAATTCGCTATTAGCGAATTCGGTATTACCGAACTCGCTATTAGCTATTTGGAGTTTGCATGCCCAGCTATTGATTAATCGGTAAAAATAATGATTTTTAAGGAATCGCTAGAATTTACCGAATCTGTTGATGCATGCCCAAAAGCGATTCCTTAATAACGATTCCTTATTTCTCGCTATTAAGGAATCGCTTTTGGTTTGCTTGATGCATGTGCCCCAAAGATCCAAAAAAAGTGGCTATGAACAAAGGATTGAAAAGATTTTGGGAGGATTCAAAATCAGGCCCCAGAACCATGCAATAGAGTGAAAAACAAGATGGCCGCGCCCATTGCGACCACGTGCGCAAGTTCGCGCGATATTTTGTCCCGGACAAGCAAAAAGCAACGCGATCAAGTAAAAGCGGTCGCGAACAGGAAATATCGACCACGAACGGGCGCGAACATGCATTGCGTGACCCGGAACAGGAAGTGAGCATCGCAAGAGGGCGGGACAAGTGAAAACAAGATGGCCGCGCCCGTGAGCAACCGCATGGGTAAGTTGGCGACCCGCGATCACACAAAAAATACCGCGAACAGGCGGGAAAAAACTTCAGCGTCTTCGCAATATTTCCGGCGTGTTTTCGGAGATTTTCAGCATTTTCGCGATAATTTGCGAAAGTTAATTTTGCAAATCCCGCCCACCCCTAGTCCTGGATATGTTGTTTGCATGAGATGGGCAAGTGTGCCAGTCATCTGCAGAGTTAGCTTTACCCCTGATCTAGGATTGTGAGTCAGTGCATGTTGTTCTTGTCTGGATGCCCTGCCCCTGTGACAGGAGACAGTGTTGACTGACTTTCAGGGCATCCCAGCGCCATGGCATTGAACTTGCTATGAGTGATCCTGCATTGTGTTCAAGTGTGCACCATGCACCCCATTGTGGCATTGCCCATCAGGACATGGGTACATCATAGTGTGTGTTGCTGGCATGCATCACAAGCATGTGAAATGAGTCTCTGCCCATCCCTTCATCCAGACACCTGTACTGAGTCAGTAGCAAGAGATGTGCTGTGTGTATCATGACATACTCCTACATGTTCACTTGCATGTACAACTAATGTGTGGGTGGTGCATGTTGGCACATTGGGGTGTTAGCATCCAACATGCAACGGACATATGTGTGAAAGTCAAAGAGGGATATGTGTGCCATGGTTGATGTTGAGAATGACAATTGTCTTATTCTAAACAGTGTTGGCACTTTGAGCTGTGTTCAGCTGATGATGCCAGGGCTTGCCCTGTGATGTGATGTACTCACTGTGGTGTGTGCAGTCAGTGCAGGTGACTGATGTTGTTCTCTTACTTCCTATTCCTATCCAGATACATCCACGGCCACAGCAGGGGACAGCTCCACGGACCAGGAGGAGCCACAGAGCCTTACAGGGACAGAAGGAGAGGAGTCGGGTGGACCCAGTGGCACGGAGGGTGAGTGGAGCCACACAGAGGAGTCGTCAGCACCATCACCCCCAGCTGACGGCCACAGCAGCTCTGAGGATGACTCCCTTGTGGAGGTGGGTGTCAGCAGCCACCAAACCCCAGCTAGTGAGGCTGTCCCCGACACCGCCACCACCACCACCACCACCCTCCCATCGGCTCCCATCCCAGAGGTACCTGTGGGCTCCTGTGTTTGTGAGCATGTCTCCTTTGTGCCAGGCACCGCACCCCCTGCCCCTGTGCCCCCTGCTGCCCTGAGTGAGGAGTCTGTGGACTTACTTAGACAGATCCATGTAGGGTAGACGTCGATGCTGAAGGTCCTCCATGCACACACAGGTCTATTGACACAATTGGTTTCATTCATGGAGGGCATTTCCTCGGGCATGTCTGCCCTACAGAGGACCAATCAGTCCGTGGCCTCCTCCCTGACGGCAGCAGTATCCCTCCTCCAACAGTCCTGCACCCCTCCTACCCCTGCACCACCCACGATTCCTAGCACCCTACCTGTCCCAAGCACAGAAACCCCCAAACCAAGGTCTAGACATGCACACAAGCAAGTGCAGGGGACTGATCCCACACTCACAGGGGCTGGTTTGCAGACACACACACAGTCATCCACAACCACTCTGCAGTCCTCCGAGATCTCTCCCTCCCAGCCCCCTTCCCTTGCCTCACCTGCAACCCCACCTCCCCAGAAGCTCTTCCTCTGTGACCTTGGCCTCTTCCCCACCGACCCAGCAGATCCTGATTACAAGGGGAAGAGGAAGTCCCCACACACAGAGGGGAGTGCCCCTCACACCCGGACACCCTCTCCCAGGCGCAGTCAGACAGAGACCCCCACCCGCAAGTCCCCCCCGGTGCCAGAAGAGCAAGACCGCCCGCCACCATGCAGCTCCAAGGCAAAGTCTCCGTCCTCCATCCCCTAGGCCACCACTCCAGAGGTTCCCCCACCACTCCCTGCCCCGGGTTCCCCCACCCACAGATACACCATCCCCAAAATGCTAAGGCCATCCCTAGCACTTGCTCCTCCACACCTGGTCAGACGGTTAGTGCCACTGATGTGGGGACCGTGTCCCTCCCCCCTGCCCTGCCGACCTCACCTGCCCCCCATATTGGCTCCCATGGATGTAGGCACTGCATTGGAGTCCACGACCACCCCGTCTGACTTGGGCACTGCAGTGGTGAGCCAATCCACTCCATCTGACCTGCCCACTGGAGTTGTGCCGGCACCCAGACCATCTGACTTGTGCCCCACAGTTGTGACAGCACCCACCACTTCAGTCAGCTCCACTGCAGTTGCAAGTGTCTCTCCTGCATCCACCATCTCTTCACTGCCTCCTTCTGCTGCACCCTGATCTTGTCCCTGCGGTGCCTGGCCTGTCCCCATGTATGCCCCTCCGAGGGGATGACCCCGGTCCTTAGCAGTGCAGGCAAGCAAGGTGGGACAGTTGTCACTCTACTTCACTCCTTGGCATTTGGACATGGACTGGCCATTGGCCTTTTGTTTGAACAGACGTTTAACTTTTAATATGCTGAATAAAGCTTTTTTCTTTATCCCTGTGAACTAGATTTAGCTGTACATTATGTTGATGATGTTTAACATGCCCTTGCACCTGTGATGCTTTGTTTACAATGTTGAATACTGATGTGTTGCTGTGAGGTACTCCCTGTGGTCCATGAGATATGTATCCTATTCTAGTGGGTATCCATGTCATCCTTTGCAGCTACCTGGGTGTGTCAGGATCAACTATTTGTGGACATCTCTCTGTGAGCATTTCATTTGCATGGTCACATCTCTGGCTTGCACCCATGCACATATGACGTGCTTCCCATTGTCCAATTTGTCACTTCCACAGACTTTGCGCTCATCAACACTGGACCTACAGGTGTGGGCATCACTGTTATAGGAGCAACATATGTTTTGGGTATGTGCAGATGACTTAGGGGAGACTCACGTACCCAGGCTGTTGTGACCAGAGCCTTCATTGTGTGGTAACTGATGGCTGACTGACCAAGTGTTCTGCAGATATGAGTGAGACTTGCGGTGAATATGTTTGGCACAGCTGGGCTTCCGCAAGAGTTGGGTCCCCTCAAGTAAGTGTGTTGTCCAGTGACATGGCCTGGGCCCATGGTGTGTGTTGTATGAGCATATGTGTGTGTCCACATCTCTGTTCATACACAGACAGTGTTCCCTTGATATGTTCCTGTTGTTGATGCTTGCTGAGTGGTACTGGGTTCATCCCAATACTTTTCCAATGGGCTACCAGATGTGTGGGTGCATGACACACTACTGTTAATTGGTGTATCCTCATTGGGATTTGTCAGTTCTGAGTGGTGATGATGTTATCAGACACAGATGGGACACAGTCATGGTTCCTCAAGGCACCTGTTTATTTGCTAAATCATGTAGTTGTCCCTAGGTGGTAGTTTTCAGTGATATGTGTGTGTGACTGCTCCCACTTGTCGGGTTCATGGCTCCGATGCTGGCAGGTGTCAACATGTGTGCCTTGTGGTTCTCCTTGGCTTCTGCATTGTCCTGGGACAGTGGCAGGGATTCTGAAGGTTACGTGAGCTTTGAGGTCATGGCCATGTACCGCATACTGTGCAGTATGTCTGTCATTTCCTAGGGTTGTAAACTGTCCTTGTGTGATGTGTCTGTGCACCTAAGTTCCTCCCAACATTCCTGTGTTTGTCATGGGTGCATGTGCAATGTCACCTCTCCATGTAGGCTTCACAGTTACACATTGTTGCAGTTCAGGGTGTGTGGTGTTGAGGGTGGATTGATGTGAATGTTTGCATGGATGGTCCCCTAGCTCCCGTTTGTCCATGGATGAGGGGCCATGCTGAGTGATTTGTGTGTGTGTATGTGTGATGTACGTTTGTGGCACAGGAAACATGTCTGGAATTTCCAGTGTGTACAACATCTGCCTTTGTCATCACAGTGGAGGTGTAATGCATGCTTGTGTCACCCCAATGTCTGGTCCCTGGGGGTAGTGCTGTTGTGTGTCAGTCTCTTGCTGTGTTAGTTGGCGTTCATTCCAGCTTGTGTCACATGTGTCTGTTGTCCTCTCTCTCATCTCCCAATGCCTGATTGCCCACTGAGGGTGTCCCAATGATGGTTTACGTTTTTATGGCACCGTGTCCTCTTCTGTGTCACTGTGGTTCTGCCCCCCTCATGTGTTGTGTAGTTGCCTGGGGATACTGTGACACACACACACACATGCTGTGTCAGATGTGCAGTGTGAGTTTGCCTGTTTGTGCATCTGCACCAGTGCATTGGTATTGCTGTTGTGGGCCTTTGTCTGGATGCTGTTTCTGTGATTTTGCCTGCTGTCCCTGTGAGTCATATCACATCATTGTGCAAATTCATCCTGGTTGTTAGGTGCCATTGCTGGCATGGAATGTGAGTTTGTGAACTGACATCTACAGTCTACACATGTTGTTTTGATAGGTGTGTCTATTTTCGAGGTGTGTGCATGCTTGGTGATGGTCACTTCTGCTCTTGTGTTATTGTACACTGTATGCATTGCCAGCTCTCATGTTTGGTGCTTGTCTGCACATGGCCGAGAGTGTGTTATGTTTTCAGTGCACTGTTAGCCTCACCACATCTCTGTGTGTATGGGACACAACCACTAGTTTGCCCCAGAAGTGTTTAATGTGTTGGGAGCAGGGATCACACATGCTGTTTGTTATTCGCAGCTTTGGCCATGATGACACTTACCTTTTGGTCACTGTGATGAGGGGGGGTTTAGTCCCCATCACCACAATGCTCAACATCTGCTGCATTTTTGAAGCCCACACTTAACTTCTGTTCTACACAGTGAGAGGGTGTTATTTTTACATTGTCACAGTGCTATGGTGATGCTTGCCTTGTGTATGTCACACTCATGTGTTGGTCACACATGTGCTGTTACTTACATTGTATGTTCGTAGCCATAATCACTGTTGTGGGCATTTGTCACAGACTACACACTGTTGACATGATGTTAGAGGGGATGTATTTTGCTGACATACCTGATGTTGGAGTATTCTGGATGTGTTGTGTATCACCCATCCTATGGCTGGGGGTGGCAGTAGTGATGGGCAACATAAGACCAATGGGTGGGTGTGGCAGGGGTGATGGGCAACAGGTCCCCTGTGAATGGGGGTGGCAGGGGTGATGGGCAACATAAGCCCTATGGCTGGGGGTGGCAGTAGTGATGTGCAACAGGTCCCCTATGGATGTGGGTGGCAGGGGTGATGGGCAACATAGGCCCTATGGCTGGGGGTGGCAGTAGTGATGGGTAACAGGTCCCTTATGGGTGTGGGTGGCAGGGGTGATGGGCAACATAGGCCCTATGGCTGGGGTGGCAGTAGTGATGGGCAACATAAGCCCTATGGGTGGAGGTGGCAGGGGTTATGGGCAACAGGTCCCCTGTGAGTGGGGGTGGCAGGGGTGATGGGCAACATAAGCCCTATGGCTGAGGGTGGCAGTAGTGATGTGCAACAGGTCCCCTATGGCTGGGGGTGGCAGTAGTGATGGGCAACATAAGCCCTATGGCTGGGGGTGGCAGTAGTGATGGGCAACATAAGCCCTATGGGTGGGGGTGGCAGGGGTGATGGGCAACATAAGCCCTATGGGTGGGGGTGGCAGGGGTGATGGGCAACAGGTCCCCTGTGAGTGGGGGTGGCAGGGGTGATGGGCAACATAAGCCCTATGGGTGGGGGTGTTAGTGGTGCTGGCCATGCAACCCCGATGGTGGGCTGTTGTTAGTGGCCAGGATGTGGATCCCCTGTGTGTGTGTGCCATTTTGCGGGTACGTGTCGTTTGTTTATGTGGTAGGTGTCTGACTTACCGTCTGCGCCGTCTGCGTCTGTTCCTGAGCCGGTCATAGATGTAGAGTACTGGTATGACCTGCGCGATGGGATTCATGATGTGTTCGTGTTGTACACGCTGCTTGTTGCTCCGTCTCGTACCCGCTGCAAGATGGTCCGTCTCGTAGCCGTGTATTGAGTTGTGGCGCGAATCGTAGCTGATATGCTTGTTTTCCGGATGCAGTGACGTGCCGTACGTGGCGACCCGTCCGGTACGTAACAAGTACGCATCGTACTTGTCATGCCGGAAACTGCTATGGATACTGCTTGCGGGCGACTCGGTTCAGCGTTAGGACTTACGGCTCGTACGGAGAATGGAGCTTGAATCACAGCCTACGTGTCGGTCGGGTTTTTGGCAGTTATGCGCATCGTACTTACTCTACAGGACGGACCAGCTCCGGGTACGTGTCGGTCGCACGGTAAGGCTATGGACAGCTGTCCGACCGGCTATCGGAATCGGCCCCTGAGTGATATCTTGTAGCACAATACTACTACATGTAGCAAGAAACCCAAAAAATAAACTAGGCTGCATACGTAAAGTTTCAGATTTGCTACATGTACAATTGAAAGACCCAGTTATGGTCACATGCTAATGGAGATCTATAAACAATTACCTAACAAGTAGAATTTATCTTAATTTACATAAGTCTTCTTTTCATACTCTCTGACTCACAAAATAAGACTGCTCTAATGAGCCAAACAAAAAACTTTTTTCTTACGCACTACTGTGCAACAAAATGAAAATTTGCCCTAGCAGTGAGCCACACAAACTACTATTTGAAGCACATAATTGGCCACTAGGAAAAAAAATAATCTCAATTTTTATAATAATAGCAATGATTGCCTTTCATTGACTTTGACCTTCATATGTAGCATAATCCTTCAAAAGGTAGCAAGGAATCCCAAAGTATGAACTAGACTGCATATACAAAATTTCAGATTTACTGCATGAACAGGCCCGTTTATCGTCACATGTTGATGGAAGGCTATAAACAAAGACATTATGAATAGAATACATCTTACCCTATATATGTTTACTTTGCTTGTTCTCTGCCTCACAAAATAAAAATGGGCCAAACAAACCCATCTTCCTTATGTACTCCTGTGCAACAAAATGGGAAAGTGACATACCAGTGAGCCACCTAAACTACTATATGGAGGATATAATAACAGGCGACTAGGAAACAAATTGTAATCTTAACAACAATGATCGACTTTTATTCACTTTGAGCATATTCTATAGCACAATCCTACTGACTGTAGCAAGGAAGACCAAACAAATTAACTAGACTGCATATGTAATGTTTCAGAATTACTACATGAACAACTAAAAGACACATTTATGGTCCCATGATTATGTAAACCAATAAACAAATACAATGGACAAAAAAAAGAAATCTTATTAAATCTGATTGTTACTCTGAAGTAATAGTTAGTATTCTCAAAAATAGTAATTCCTTGGATAATAACTCTTTAATAACTTTCCACCCGTTTGACGAATCACCAAAAACCTTCCTGACGTATAGCGTTTTCTAAATTTTGCAAATATGTAAATTTTGTGGTGAATTGTTAAGGGGGTGCAAGGATAAAAGGAGGTGTCAAAATGTGCTTTTCCATAGACAATTGTATACGATGTACCACAAAAAATGGCTGCATGAATTTACAATAATTTGCCATATACAATATGGAGCAGCTAAGTACGGTCAGTATTTTTTATAAGTAATAAGGCATTTAAACTTAGTGATCTCTGTCGCAGTGGTACTGCAGCTGAATTAAAAAAAAATTGTAAACACTACAGCAGTACATGGCCAGAAACATATTAAAAAATATAGAAAGAAATTGTCAGGTTGCCACGGGTTCCAACTCCTCGGGATGGCACTGATGCTCTATGGGGTCCACCTCTCAACTGCCCCCAGTCCGGAATAGGTATAATACACTCGGACGAATGAGGTAGTTGAGCGAGGGAAGGAAGGGTAGGAACGGCAAGGAGGGAGACCTGTAAATACACAAACACACCATGAAACAGTCTGCATATACCACCCCTTCTAAGTCTTCGATATGCAATCCCCTCCCTTATCTTCCATATACCTGCAAAAACCTCAGAGGTTCTATTCTGTGTCCGATGAATAAGACCTGAACAGTACTCCACTTGATGATGCAGCAAAACGCCGCGGAAGTGAGCAGGGTGAATTTTTGCAGGGTCAACAGTAGAAGAACTAATGAACACGTCTAGCAAAGGGCAGCACAATCCCGTTCGTGCTTAATGCCAGAGTGTCCCCATGTAGCTCAAAAGTAAACAAAGGAAAAAAGCAAACTTAGGTCAATGGTTTCTTATAAAGGAGAAATATGGGAATTCTCCGTACAATAATTCAGAACACAGAGAATGTATTAAAGTTACAGCTATCCGCGCTTCTCCGCATGAGACCTCTGATACTGTGAGCGTCTCAGCCAACAGAGAAGCCGTAGCGTTCGTAACGCTGCAGCAAAGTAGAAAGCTGCACGCAAGTGAAACTTACATTTCGGAGCTGGGCTAAACCGACCTCTTCCTCCCTTGAGGGACTCTGAAGTCGCACGCTTTTCTCTCGTAGAGCCCGGAAATCCTTGGGCGGTCCTGGAGAGCGGCACGCACTCCTTTCGTAGAGCCCGGAAATCCTTGGGCGGTCCTGGAGAGCAGCACGCACTCCTCTCGTAGAGCCCGGAAATCCTTGGGCGGTCCTGGAGAGTGGCACACACTCCTTTCGTAGAGCCCGGAAATCCTTGGGCGGTCCTGGAGAGCTGCAGGAATTCTTTTGGTTCTTCAAAGATCGCGCAAGCCAAAAACAACATGAATCATCGGCACGGCTCACCGGGGTATTGGCTATACCCGCTCTGCTGAGTTTCACGTCGGTCACATGGGGCTTGATTTCCGGGTCCTCATGGGAGTTGTGGTCTTTGTGGTTACGCGCGTCAGACCGAGAGCCTGTTCATTGGCGAACAGCGCCTTACCGGTCCCACGCGCATAACAGTACACCCCCCCTGTCAACCAGGACGCTGATCGCCGCCAGGCTTACCCGGGCAATGACTGTGGAACGTGGCCACCAAACGGGCCGCATGAACAGCCACCGCAGGCTCTCAGGAGTTCTCCTCAGGCCCGTATCCCTTCCAGGCCAGGAGGTACCACACCCTACCCCTCACGAGCTTAGAATCAAGCACTCTTCTCACCACGTATTCCCTTTCATGCTGAATCCACACAGGAGGAGGCACCTTCTTCACAGGGCAATGAGAGGGCTTAAGCAGCGACACGTGGAACACGGGATGGATACGCAAATGCGCTGGGAGCAGTAGCTTCGCCGCCACGGGATTAACGTGTCGCACCACCTTGTAGGACCCTATGAACTTAGGGTTGAACACACTGGGTTTCCTGAACTTGATGTGCCTTATGGACAACCACACCCTCTCCCCTTTCCGGTACACAGGATTAGGCCTACGGTGTTTGTCCGCTTGTGTTTTGTAACGCTCTTTAGCTACGCTAAGATTAGCGCGTGCCTTCACGAGGGTCGAGCGTATAAGTGAGAGCCTGCTCTGCAGGTCCGGAAGGATGGCATTCAGTTTGTGGAGCAAAAAAGGGGTGAAACGAAGGTGGAACCCATAGGGTATGAAAAAGGGTGTATGTGGTGTGGAGGCATGTGTGGTACTGTTATATGCTATCTCCGCCACCCACAACCAGTCCACCCATGCTTCGGTAGCGCTGTCCACATAACATCAGAGGTATTGCTTCAACGTTTGGTTGAACCACTCGGTTTGTCCGTCGGTCTGGGGATGGAAGCTTGTGGACAGGGAAGACTCGATATGCAGCTCCGTACACCAGACTTTCCAGAAACGGGCAGTGAACTGGGTGCCTCTGTCCGAGACGATCACCTGAGAAAGTCCATGAAGACGTACTACATTCGTCAGCAACAGTTCTGCCAAAGCACCCGCAGTGGCCACCTGTCTGCAGGCTATAAAATGACCCATCTTCGTCAAGTAATCTATTACCACCACTATCGCAGTGCAGCCTTGGTCTTTAGGAAGTCCCAATATAAAATCCACTGAAATATTTTCCCATGGATTTGTCGGGGTAGGTAGCGGATGCAGGAGGCCTTGTTTTTTGCTGTGATCTGTTTTCATTTGGGCGCAAACAGAGCACTATTTCACCCACGACAAGATATCAGGCCGGACAGAGGGCCACCAGAACTGTCTCTGCACTTTCTCCAACGTCTTTGTTCCTCCCATATGACCCACACTGGGTACCTTGTGACACCACTGGAATACAACTCTGTGTAGGCGGAGAGTGGGGACTAATACCCTCGAGCCACACACGGGTAGACCTTGTCGAAGCCGCCATTCTCTGTGACTCCGCATCCACGTAGTCCATGCAAACAACTTTATGCCTTGTTTCACGCCTTGCATGAAAGAGTCTGTTTCCGTAACACACACCACTTTGTTGGGAGGTATGATAGGTTGTTCCGGTACTACCGAAGGTAGACTCGACGTATCTTGCCTTGATAAGGCATCCGCCTTCTTATTTTGAGTTCCAGGTCGGAATGTGACAAGGAAGTGGTACTCCGCAAAGAAAAGCATCCGCCGAAGTTGGCGAGGTGTGAGATGCTGAGCTGATCGTAGGAACTGGAGATTGCGATGATCCGTGAACACTGTCACTTGATGTTGAGTGCCCATCAACCAGTGTCGCCACTCCAGGAAGGCTTCTCTGATCGCCAGCAGCTCCTTCTCCGCGACGGTGTAGTTCTGCTCTGCCGGATTGAGTTTTCTGGACATATACGCGACAGGATGGAGCTGTCCAGTGTCTTGATGTCGTTGTGACAAGACGGCCCCAACAGCCACCTCAGAGGCGTCGGCCTCCACTATAAATGGTAGTCCTGGTTTGGCATGCATTAGTATCGGAGCGTAGGTAAAAGCGACTTTGAGTTGATCAAACGCTGTCTGTGCTGCTGGGGACCAGTTAAACGGGACCCCTTTTCGGGTCAACCTGGTAAGAGGGGTTACCATATGTGAGAAGTGATGGATGAAGCGTCTGTAAAAGTTTGAGAAGCCTAGAAAGCTTTGTACGTCTTTGACGTTTTGTGGCTGAGGCCAGTCTGCAACAGCTTGTACCTTTCTGTCGGTCATAACCTGTCCAGCGGGGGTTAACATAATGCCTAGGAACTCCACCGTGGTCACATGGAACTCACATTTTGTGATTTTACAAAACAACCGGTGTTCTCTCAGCTTCTGTAAGACTTGGCACACGTGGACGACGTGTTCCTCCAGGTTGGATGAAAAGACCAAGATATCGTCTATGTATACGACGACGAACTTGTCCAGGAAATCTCTCAATACTTCGTTAAGGAAGAACTGGAACGCGGCATGGGCGTTACACAGCCCAAAGGGCATCACCAAATACTCAAACAACCCGAATCGCGTCTTGAAGGCCGTCTTTCATTCGTCGCCTTCTCACTAGATGGTACGCCCCGCGGAGATCCAATTTGGTGTACAGTCCTGCCTTCCGGACCTGTTCCAGCAGCACAGGGATTAATGGCAAAGGATATTGGTTCCTGATTGTCATGGCGTTGAGTGCGTGAAAGTCTATACAGCAGCGCAACTCACCATTAGCCTTCGGGATAAAGAAGAGAGGAGACACCGCTGGTGACCGAGAGGGGCGGATAAACCCCAAAGCAAGGTATTTGTCCAAGTAGTTTCGGAGATGACAGGCTTCAGGGCCCGTAAGCGCATAAATTCTGCCGCATGGGACCACTGCACCGGGAACCAAGTCAATACGGCAGTCGTATTCCCGATGTGGAGGCAGGTCCTCGGCCTTATCCTCATCAAACACCTCCACGTAGGGGTGATAAAAGGAGGGAAGCGTCACTTCTTTCTTGGCGGCGGTGGCAATATGCTGCAAGGAGGCCAACACCAAAGCCGGGTGGGATACCGGCTGCATACACTGTTGTTGGCAAAAAGCGGATCGAAAGGCTATCGAGTTCGTAGACCATTCTATAGTTGGCTCATGTCTCCTCAACCAAGGTAAACCCAGAATGATTCTACAATGAGGGGCTTGGATAATGTTAAAAGATAGCCATTCGCCATGAGTCTCATCGATGGTGATGGCGAGGGCTGGCGTGACGTATTGTATGGGTCCAGATTCCAACTCCTTTCCGTCTACCGCATAGACGAGATCAGGTGTTTTCTTTGCCAGAAGTCTCACTCCCAGCCGTTGGGCTTCCTCTTTATCCATAAAGAATCCGGTGGCCCCAGAATCGATCATCGCCCGTATCGGTAGGGTTTTGTGGTTGATCTCTATTTCCATCGCAAAAAAGAAGTGATCAGGCTCTTGTGTGGTCTCAAACTCCAATGAAGGGATGGCATGACTGCTTGAAGGTTCTCCTTCTTGTACCTTCAAGCACGGGGTTTCCCGTAGAGTTGTCGGCTGTAACTGCGGCGGATTGACCAGCGCGAGGACGCCCATACTTGGGTTTTATGGGGCAGTCTCGTAGGTAGTGCCCCTTTTTGCCGCAATATAGTCAGAGGCCTTGTTTTCTGCGGTAATCTCGCTCACTCAAAGTTAACGAAGCCCGTACCGCGCCTATTTCCATGGGTTCTGCCTTAGACAATCCTTGGTCAGAAGTACGTGTATGTTCATATGAAGAGAGAGGTTTTTCTTTCCGCTTGTGGTCCCCCTTCCTTTCTTTCAGCCTGTGATCTAGCCTTGAGGCCAGTTCAATCATTGCTGCACAGGTACGCGGTTGAGGGTCTATTTGGGCTATGATGTCCTTAAGCTCGTCGGTTAGTCCTCTGTAGAAGATGGCGGATTGTTTTGACTCAGGCCAATCAGTTTCAGCTACTAAGCGCCTGAAACTGTTGAGATAACCGATTAAGTCAGAGCTGCTTTGCTTGAGCTCCAATAGGTCTTGGTCTGCGGAAAACGTCTCTGCACGACGGTCGAAGGTTTTTTCGAACTCTGCCCGGAATGTGTCCCAATCATATAGCAAAGGGTCATCTTTTCTGACGATCGGTACTGCCCATTGTGCCGCGTCTCCTGCCAGGTAAGAGATAAGAAACGCCACCCGTGTCCTTTTGGTGTGGAACAACTTGGGTTTGCAGTGAAAGTGTAAAAGAACCTGTGTCATAAATACTTGGACCTTCTGTATGTCCCCATGAAACCTTTCTGGGGGAGCTAAAGGAACGTGAGTGGGCATTTCTACCACTACCTGGGGGGTTTGTGTAGGAAAGGCGTTCCCTGCATCGAAAGGGTTCCGTTGGAGCCTATCTATCCTAGCGTGTAATGCCGCCGTTTCGGAACGGGATGCCTGCAACTGCGCTAACGCTGCCACCACGTCTTCAAATGTGGCCATGTCGCTACCCCAGAGCGATCAGGAGGAGAACAATTCGTGGGCCGATGATTCTGTCAGGTTGCCACGGGTTCCAACTCCTCGGGATGGCGCTGATGCTCTATGGGGGCCACCTCTCAACTGCCCCCAGTCCGGAATAGGTATAATACACTCGGACGAATGAGGTAATTGAGTGAGGGAAGGAAGGGTAGGAACGGCAAGGAGGGAGACCTGTAAATACACAAACACACCATGAAACAGTCTGCATATACCACCCCTTCTAAGTTTTCGATATGCAATTCCCTCCCTTATCTTCCATATACCTGCAAATACCTCAGAGGTTCTATTCTGTGTCCGATGAATAAGACCTGAACAGTACTCCACTTGATGATGCAGCAAAACGCTGCGGAAGTGAGCAGGGCGAAGTTTTGCAGGGTCAACAGTAGAAGAACTAATGAACACGTCTAGCAAAGGGCAGCACAATCCCGTTTGTGCTTAATGCCAGAGTGTCCCCATGTAGCTCAAAAGTAAACAAAGGAAAAAAGCAAACTTAGGTCAATGGTTTCTAATAAAGGAGAAATATGGGAATTCTCCGTACAATAATTCAGAACACAGAGAATGTACTAAAGTTACGGGTATCCACGCTTCTCCGCACGAGACCTCTGATACTGTGAGCGTCTCAGCCAACAGAGAAGCCGTAGCCATTCTTAACGCTGCAGCAAAAGTAGAAAGCTGCACGCAAGTGAAACTTACAGTTTCGGAGCTAGGCGAAACCGACCTCTTCCTCCCTTGAGGGACTCTGAAGTCGCACGCTGTTCTCTCGTAGAGCCCGGAAATCCTTGGGCGGTCCTGGAGAGCGGCACGCACTCCTTTCGTAGAGCCCGGAAATCCTTGGGCGGTCCTGGAGAGCAGCACGCACTCCTCTCGTAGAGCCCAGAATTCCTTGGGCGGTCCTGGAGAGCGGCACGCACTCCTTTCGTAGAGCCCGGAAATCCTTGGGCGGTCCTGGAGAGCTGCAGAAATTCTTTCGGTTCTTCAAAGATCGCGGAAGCCAAAAACAACATGAATCATCGGCAGCGCTCAACGGGGTCAGTTGGCTTATATCCGCTCTGCTGAGTTTCACGTCGGTCACATGGGGAGTGATTTCCGGGTCTTCATGGGAGTTGTGGTCTTTGTGGTTACGCGCGTCAGACCGAGAGCCTGTTCATTGGCGAACAGCGCCTTACCGGTCCCACGCGCATAACAAAAATATAAATACATTTCCCTACTTATTACCACTTTAATAGAGTGGTAAGAGGTAGGGACCTACTACTTGCCTATATCTGAGGCTCTAACAATGAACACAGACAAAGTATGGTAAAAAACAATATGGCTGCCTTTTCATTCTCTAAAAACAGCCATTACCCAATTATATACTGCCTTGTCATCACGATGTACCAAATTAACTGTAAAATTCTTGTGGTATACCATGGCCCAAAATATAACTAAGACCATGCCGTATTATTGTATTGTGGGACCCTTGCATCACTCATAGTGTCACATGGGCAATGCAATACTTTAGTCAGTTTACAAAGGCAATCCAAGGCCCCAATGCGTGGCCCTGGGTTGATTGGTAAATCTGGAAAAATGCAAGGCAGCGCAATTCGCTGTTTCACATTACTCTCCACACAACAATGTACATTGCTGTTACAGTTCACATACATCAGTATGCCACTTCACTGTACCCACTCCACTATACTCTATTGCACTGTATGGAATGCCACTGTATGCCACTACAGTCTATGCTCTTACACTGTACGTGCCTCCACTCTATGCCACTCCAGTTTATGTCACTCTACTGTACACCACTCCACAGGACACTACTCTACGCTATTCCACTCTACATCATTCTACTGTATGTCAATCCACTCTATTTCTGTCCACTGTATGCCACTTCCCAAGACTCCACCCTACACACTTCACAGTATGTCAGTCGACTGTACGCTATTCCACTTTACGTCACTACAGTGCATGCCACTCCGCTCTATGCCACTTCATTCTATGCTATTTGATTGGACCCCACTCCAATGTACGCTCCACCACTGTATGCTATTACACTCTACCCTACGCCAATGTACGCCACTCCAGTTTCCATCACTTCACTCCATTATAACTACTCCAATGTGCGCTACTTCACTATACACTATTACTTTCTATGCCACTCCACTGTACAACACTCTACACCACTCTACTCAACGCTATTACACTGTACACAACTCCACTCTACACCAGTCCACTGTACGCTGGTACACTATATACAACTCCGCTCTATACCTCTTCAGTGTATGCCACTCCACTGAATGCCACTCTGTTATAATCTACTGCAGAATACTCTATTCCACTCTATACCATTTCTTTATATGCAACTCCACTGTATGCTATTCCACTGTATGCTACTCCACTCTTTACCACTTCAGTGTCTGCCATTCCACACTCCACTCATTCAATGCTATTCCATTTTATTGTATGCAATTAGACTACAGTAGATTCCAGTGTGCACCACTCCAGTCCACCCCACTTCACTGTACAACACTGCACTGTAAGCTACTCCACTATATTCATTCCAGTCTTTGCCACTCAAATCTACACCACTCCACTCCACTCTATGCTTTTCCACTGTATGCAACTCCACTTTATGCTTCTCCACTCCAGTTCACACCACTCCACGCCACGCTATATGCTATTTCACACTACCCCAGTCCACTGTACACCCATGCAATCTACATTACTCCACTGACCCAACTTCACTCTACGCTATTTTACTCTATGCTATTCCACTCTCCGCCACCCCATTGTACTTCAATCTACACTAATCCACTGTACGCCACCCCACTGTAAGCTTTAACACAGTATGCAACTTCAATTTTTGCCTCTCTACTTTATGGTATTCCACTCTACCCCACTCTTCTGTACGCTGCTCCACTGTATGCTATTCCACTCGACCCCACCCCACAATACACCACTCAAGTCTAAACCACTTCACTGTTCTGCACTCCACTGTACACTACTGAACTATACACTATTACACTTTACACTACTTGACCGTATGCTACTACACTATACGCTAGTGCACTCTACGCCACTCCACTATATGCCACTCCAGTCAATGCTACTCCACTCTTTGCTATTCCACCTTATGCCACTCCACCTTACGCTACTCCACTTTACACCAATCCAGTGTACTCTCTTCAACTCTATATAACTCCACTCTACAAATATCTACTACATGGCACCCTACTAGACTCCTCACCACTTTATGCCCATACACTCCACTGTCCAAGTTTGCACTTGACTCTGTGCCTGTACACTCCATTGTACAACACTACTCCATTCTACGACATTTTCCAACACTGTATGACACAGCGCTCCACTTTACTCTATGAGGCGCCACTCCAATTTATAACAGTTTCCTCGACTCTGCTTTACAACACTTCAATGTACGCCACCCCGCTCTACACTAATCTACTGTACACTACTCCACTCTACTGTACACTTCTGCACTCTAAGCTTTTCCATACTATTCCATGCTATTCCACTCTATGCCACTCCACTCTTCTACACTCCACTGTATAGTATTCTTCTGTACACGATTCCACTGTATGTTATTCTACTCTTCGCCACTACAGTGTACACCACTTCACTCTAAGCCACTCCATTACATGACACTCTCTTCCACTCTATTTAACGCCACTCTATAAATGTTTACCACACTTATTGTGACATTCTACTCCACTCTATCCCTGTACACCCAATGTCCAACTCTATACCCCACTCTAACCGACACTTTTCCACAAAGAACAGAACTCCACTCCACTCTACTGTACAAGTCACCACTCCAATGTATACCAGTTCACTACCTACGCTACTCAAGTATATTCCACTTGATGCCATTTTTAATCTCCAACACACCTTTACAATGTATTTTACTTTACTCCACACTACGTTACACCACTCGATTAAATTCTGCTACACTCTAGATTTTAGCTCATTCTAGGCTGCTATACAACAATCTACTCTATGCAGCTCCACTGTTTAACACACTACTGTACCCTATGTAACTCCACTCTACAACACTCTTCTCTATTGTATGCTACTCTCTGACATTATAGTCTTGACTATTCCCCATCACTCCACTGTGTAACACTGTACCGTGCACTATGCCACTGCACAACACCCTACTTCACTCTCCTCTTTGATACTCTGGTCCACTGTATGACACTGCACTCAACTCTTTGTATGCCATTGTAGTCCACTTTAGTCTACTCTGACACAGTACTCCACTCTACTCCACTGTTAGACCTGTTATACTTATCATGCCTTGTGTTTGCCTACAGGGAGGTACCACAGAATGTAGTGGGCTTCAGCCGCTTTGAGCTTGTGTATGGGCACCCTGCTACAGGACATCTGAGGTTGGTGAAGAGGAGGTGGGTCAAGCTCCAAGGAAGATTCCCAAGGGTGTGGTGAGCTACATCCTGGCCGTCAGAAGAAGCCAAACGGCTAAGTTGTGGAAGTTGTGGAGGAAAGCTTCAGATACCTTAGAAGCCAGCCCAGCTGTAATGAAAGAGTGTTATGACCAAAGGTCTACATCTGTGGAATTGCAGCTTAGTCAGAAAGTGTGGTTTATGAAACTCAGGGCCCTCCAGGACCATGGTACTGGGCCCTATGAGGTAATTGATAGGAAGGGTAAGTCCACCTACCTTGTGGACCTCAAGACCCTCAGGCAACCCCACAGGGTGCTTCATATCAGTCACCTCAAACACCTATTTGAGAGGTCCGAGTCCACCATGCTGTTGGTGAAAGCTGGAGGAGAGTGTACCTCTCCATGGCCTCTAAGACTCCAAGGTGATAGATGGGTCTGTATAGAGGGAGTAATACTTCCCCCCAGTCTAACTCCCAAACAGAAGAGGGGCTGCCACTAAGTGTTCGGGCAGTATTTCTCCCTGTTCTCCCTTATTCCTGGGACTACCCACCTATGTACCCATGACAACCTCCCTGTTAAAAATAAATCTTACAGGTTGTTGGATGAGGTGAGATACAGTATTAAGAGTGAAGCATTAAACATTCTTGAATTGGGGGTGATAGAACCCTCTAGTAGCCCCTTGCCCATCCTGTGGTTCTGGTACCAAAAGCTGCCCCACCAGGCACCACACCTGAACTGAGATTCTATGTGGACTACAGAGAGCTAAACTCAGTGATAACGACAGATGCTCATCCCATCCCACAGGCTGGTGAGCTTATTGACAGATTAGGATCTGCCCACTACTTAAGTACCTTTAATCTTACATCAGGGTACTGGCAGATCACCTTAACAAAAGGTGCCCAGGAGAAGTCATCCTTCCTCACTCCAGAGGGCAACTACCAATTTCGTGTGATGCTCTTTGGACTAAAAAATGCCCCTGCCAACAGCCAGAGGTTGGTAAAAAAGGTCCTTGCTGGTATAGAGGCCTTCTCAGCTGCCAACCTGGATGACATAGCTGTCTTCATTAGTAGCTGGAAAGACCACCTTTTTAACCTCCAGGAAGTGCTAAACGCTCTGAAACAGCCAGCCTGAATATCAAGGACTGTAAGTGCCAGATAGGGAAGGTGTCGGTGGTGTACTTGGGACACCTGGTGTCTAACGGTTCAGCCGTTAGAGGCCAAGATGGAAACTACCATGACCTGGGAGCCCCAAAAACCCAGACTGAGGTCAGAGCATTCTAGGACCTCCCTGGATACTACCGGAGGTTTCTCAAGGGATATGGCATTATTGTTGCCACCATGACACAGCTGACTTCTACGAAGCAGCCCAGAAATGTGATTTGGGCAGAGGCATGCCAAAAAGCATTTGGCTCCCTGGAGAAGATCATTTACACAGCTCCTGTGCTCAGGGCCCCTGACTTCTTACAGATGCCTCAGAACATGACATAGGGCATTTTTTTCACACCACAATGAAGAAGGCCTGGACCACACTGTAGCCTTCATCTCTAGGAGATTAATCCTTGGGGAACAAAGGTGGAGTGCTATAGAAAGAGAAGATTTAGCTGTCGTCTGGGAGTTGAAGAAGTTGAGAGCAATCCTGTTTGGTACTCCTCATCCAGACTGACCACAGGCCCCTCAAGTGGCTCATGCAAATGAGGGGTGAGAATCTAAAATTGTGGGGGTGTTCCATTTTTCTACATGTATGGACTACAGGGTGGCACACAGACCAGTGGTAGACCACGGTAATCCTGATGGCCAATCCAGGTTCTTCTGCCTTAGTGATGAGAACTTCCTATAACTCACTATAAGTCCCAGAACACAATGTGTCATTTTTAGCTAAAAAGCTGCAGTTGGTTAAAGATGCCGTACAGGGCATGGGACAGTGGGAGAAAGTTCGGAAATGGCATAGATTTAGGCAAAAAATAAAGAGCCTCACATTAGTGTGCCACTCTGTACACTTGGAGACACGGTGTTCTAGTTCTGGGCTTTTGATTAATCAATCTAGTGCTTTCTGGGAGTTGTAGTTCTGAGTCATGTCAGTTGGTGAAAACAATTGTATTTCCGCAATTGTCTAATTTTACACGCATGTGTCAATCTCAGCTGTCATTGTGTGATGTCTTCCGCAGACAATGCTTTGGGGTTGAATGCCGACCCTAAGATTCAAGTGTTCATCAGTATATAATATGATGACTTGCAAGCAGTGTTGTTTAGGGCCAGAAGCCAAAAACAACTTTTTATGGCCGTAACCTATATACAGCTCTGTAGTAAACCCTTCCAAGTAGATATGTGGAACTTTCTTGAGGAGGAGTTCAGAAGTGTTGCAGTAAAACAGTGCAATCTTTTATTTAATGCTTTATGTTGTCATTATTTTCAGAAATGTGCTAAGTTTTTATTATGTGAGTGAAATCTTATGCAGAACCCTTTCATTGCCTTGTCTGTAGCTCACTGCGCTTCCCGCTTTACGGCCCTGATGCAGTGTTTACTTTGTAGATGCGCAATATTTCACTATGACTGGTAATTGGTGCTGAAAATAGATGCACCACTTGACTTTGGAATTGGAGGAATGTTGTCGATGTTGTTGTTTTTTTTCTTTTTTTTTCCGTTTCATTTCAACAACCTGAAAGGGGTGTAAAACTCCTTATTTTAACATACCCCGTGCATAAAGCTGTCCGGGCCAAGTAAAGGAATTGTAGTATTCTGTGAAATTACCAGAAGTTTGCACAAGACAAACCCACATTTGTACACCTCATGTTTCTTAGCGTAGTAAATAGCAGGGCTTGCTTAACTTTATACCCATATACCCCCCTCTGGAGAATGATCACTGAGCTGTTTCTGATTGGGGTGGGGAGATCTCTGGACTAAACAGATATTTAGCACCCTCCCTGCAGCCTTGCTTCACAAAGATGTCTACCTAAAACCTATTCTGGGAGGTGTTGGCCTAATGGCTAGGGCGATCGACCTGGGGAACTGGGTTCGAGTCTCGGTAATGACGCTGAACATCCTGTGATTCTGGGCAAATCACTTAATCAACCCGTGCCTAACAAAAAAAAATGAATGTGTGTCCTCATGTAACGTAACTGGTGCTATGTAAAGTGCTCTGATACCTGATTGGATTCGGGTCAAGTTCGCGCTATATAAAACTCTGCAACAAAAAAAAAAATGGTTCCTGCAATCACTCCTCCAGATCAGAAAGGGTTGAGGTGATTCCAGGGCCAGCTTTAGTGCTGATGGTGCCACAATCTTTTTTGGTGCCCCCAGTGACGCACTTCCTTCGCAGATTCTCTCAAGGTCCATCATGGGGGAAGTCATGAGGGGGTGACACCATGAGTCACCGCACTGGGTGACACCAACCCTAGTGACGCCACTGGTAACGGGGGAATTCAAGTCTCACCCTGAAACTTTCCCTTAAAAATGTGTTGAAACTAAAGTTGCAAGATATCCCTTGCTTCTCCCAGCTTTAGATGGGAGTCCACTAGAGTGAAAAGTCATGTAGTCGTCAAAATAAAATGGGTCGTAAGCCCAAGTGTCTTGCACATATGACACCAAAATTACTAATAAGGGGATTTCACTCACTATTGGGTACTTTAGAACGTACCCCAGGCCACATTACTTGACTTCAATTTAAGCCAACTGGCAGAACAGTGGGACATAGGAAGTTTTTTAAACTGGTTATCAAATAAAAAAGAAATTTCTTCAGGATCAAATATCCAAACCTTCCAAACCTGCCAAAACTCTTATTACCTCATGACAATCTTGTTTCACTCTAAATGTCCTTGTGTTGCCAGCCTAGTTTTAATGTGCAGACTGAGCGACCCCCTATTTAAATGTGATTGATGCATAACCACGTTTAATGTAATTATAGCTCTGCTGAATTAGGCAAACCACCCCTCATGCTTAGGCATTAGCTGACTTTGCAGTGAATTGTCTCCCTATTTTTCAACTTCAGTGCTTACCCCTTTTTCATCTCATCGCTTTCTTCATTTTCATTGCTGAATACACATTTTAATTTAAGGCCCATCGTGATTGTTTTACTGATTGATGGGAAATAGCAGTAAGTCTTGGACAAGGTGACTTAGGTTTATGTATCCCTAGACAGTTTTAATCTATCTCTAGTGTTTATTACTCTATGGACATCGTGCTTTTCTCTTAATCTACTTGCGTTGTCACTCTATCTTAAATATGCCGACCAAGCAACCCCCTATAAATATTCTGCTGAGGCATGATCATGTTTATTGTAATTAAAGCGGTGCTTAGTGAAACAAACTACCACTACAGCGTTCTCATAATCTGATTTTTTCTGAGGTGTTTCCCTGTTTTTTCAACCTTTGCTCTCACAGCTTTTTTTCAACTCATCGCTTTTTTCATTCTGATTGTTGAATTTGCACATGTACTGCTGAATTTCCACATTTTGAGTCATGGTTTGTCTTGGCTGTTTTACTGATAGATGGAAAATACCAGGAAAAAAGGCCTTCTTCACCTTAAAATAAAACAATTCTTCTCTCAAACCCAAATAAAAACAGTTGCACGTGCACTCATTCTATCATGCCTAGATTACGGAATTGAAATGCTAGCATGGATACTATAATCACCCATATCAAACTAGTCTTGTGCTTGATGGCATGTCTCCTTTCTAACACCACAAATTCTGACCCCATAACACCTTTCCTTGGAGAGCTTCCAGAGAAGCTCTGATTGAGTTTAAGTTGGAGCCTTGGGGGCAGATTTACAAGCCCCTTGCATCATTTTTGCTCCGCAGTTGCGTCACTTTTTGTGACGCAGCAGTAGTGTAAAAATGTGGCCCATTTACAACGTGACGCATCTAGGGAGATGCATCACGTTGTAAAGCCCTGCGTCACATTGGGGCAGATTTACGTTCCCTGGCGCATCCCTGCAAATCAGCATGAATGCGCCAGGGAAGATGCGTCACGCAAGTTTGCCCTTGCGCCACCGCAGATGCGCCGCATTTACAATGCGGTGCATCGTGGCACAAGGACAAGCAGATGCATGACGTATCTGCCAGCGTAAGGTTGGCGCAGTGCTGAAGTTGTGTCGCAAGCGCGACACAACTTCAGCACCGTTCCAACCTACCCCATACCTAACATGGTGCCTCAAGCCTTACGCCTGCTTCAAGCAGGAGCAGGGTTTTGATGCATCAGCAATGGGAAAGTGACTCAGTGAAATCTTATAGATTTCACTGAGTCACTTTTCAGGGGCATTCCTGCGACGGAACGCCCCCCCCCTGCGTGGAAACGCCCACATGAAACCTGACGCAGGTTTCATGTGGCGCAGGGCTTTAAACCGTGACGCATCTCCATAGATGCGTCACGATGTAAATAGGGCGCAATGTGGCGCAGGGTTTACGCCGCCGCTGCGTCACAAAAGTGACGCAACGGCGGCGTATAAGTGGTGCAACTCCAACATAGATCTGCCCCATAATACCTGTGTCCGGTATAATGTATGCAGGGTGGGCGTTCCAACGCAAAAAAGCCTCGTGGAAGTGACGCAGTGAAATCTACAAGATTTCACTGTGCCACTTCTAGGACGCCACTGCGTCAAATTCTTACGCCTGCTTGAAGCAGACGTAAGGCGTGACGCAGCACAATGAGGCTAGGCATCCCCCTGCATTGCTGGAGTTGTGTCGTGCTTGCAACACGACTCACACAATGAGTGACTTTTGCGTCAACAGATGCATCAGAATTTCTGACGCATCTGTCAATCCTTGCACCATGGTGCGCCGTATTGTAAATACGGCGCATCCATAGTGGCGCAAGGGTTTCTCAAAGTGGCGCAGAGAAAGTGACGCATCTTTACAGATGCGTCCTTTCTTGAAAATCTGCCCCTTGGTGTATAAAGAGATCAACATGTAGTTTCCTCTCTATCTGCTTACACTACCAGGGGTTAAAAACATTCAAGAAACAATAGAATTCTAGCTCTGTAAATACTGCAATAACAGATATCACAAGCTTTAAATGAATCATTCAAAAGGAACAGCCTCATCGTTCTGGACCTCTCAAGCAGCAAGAGTTAGAAGGGCTCTCCCACTTTTGACTTGGCCTAAAAACCCACATGATTCATCTCCACCTGAATACCTACTCATCTGTTTCTCTGTACTAGCCACTAAGAGGCAGATTGGGAGTTTGATGAACAGGGTGCTCTGTCACAAATGCAACTGAGTGTCCTGTTGTCAAACCCACAGGGCCCGATTCACAGAACTAACTTAAGACAAAATCCTAAACTTACTACCATTTTGGTATTCACAGAATGCACTTACTGCTTTTGGTATTCACAGAATGCACTTACTACTTTTGGTATTCACAGAATGGATTTATGACTACTAACTTTACGTCCGCACTCGGGCCGGAAATTCCGGCCCGGAGGCGGAGCTTCCGGGCCGGAGGCGGGGCTTCCGGGCCAGAGGCGGAGCTTCCGGCCCAGAGGTGGAGATTTTGGCCATGGCTAAATCTCCGCCACTGGCCGGACGTAAAGTTAGTAGTCGTAAATCCATTCTGTGAATACCAAAAGTAGTAAGTGCATTCTGTGAATACCAAAAGTAGTAAGTGCATTCTGTGAATACCAAAAGTAGTAAGTTTAGGATTTTGTCTTAAGTTAATTCTGTGAATCGGGCCCACAGTCTGCCTGCTCAATGTAGAGACAAGTAGACAAAGTAATTCGGTCGACAGCGCCCCCTTTGCTCCGTCAATATAATAGTTCCTCAGATGGCTTGATGGTGCATGGCCATTTGAGGAAGGAAATTATACCGCCCACCCTATTTAGGAGGGTGCAATGTCTTAATTGTCTTGCCTGTCACAGTAAGGAAAGACTAGAATGACCCTTACACCTAGGAGAAAAAGAGAAACACTCTCCCACTCTACATTTGGAGACAAGATGAAAGAGGTTGAGACTTTTTAAATGTATATTATGATGCTGAACTCTATTGTAGGAAATGTGTATTGAAATACGATAAGTTGCCTACTCTAGTATACTCAACAGTGACATTAACCATATGGGGTAGTATGAATAAGTTGCGTATTGATTGAGGAATATTGGAACTGACCAATTGTTCTAAATGTTGCACCTAAACAAATACTATGGTGCACGTGCTGTGTAGTTGAGACCATAATGTTAAAAATGACAATATTATTTTTTTTTTTAAAGGAGTTAAAGACAAAGGATGTGCTATATTTGATTGATTCTCAGTTACTCCTTTCCTCTAAATCACATCCTAATTCCTCACCTCAGACAAGGAATCATGCTTGAGTTTCCTTCTTCAATATTTTTATTTTAATTTAACACCTTTCACACATTAAAGTTCTTTGTATGTCTGGGTTTCCCCTGTCGTTATCCTTCATTATCATGAATATTTTCATGGTTCTTTCATTAAATAACATTTTTCGTTTATATAGCCTGAGTCTATGCCATCATCTTGTTGCTCCTGGTAGAAGTGCTTCTTATCCTTGTTGCATGCTGTCTAATATTTCACCTTGGAATGCTCTCAAAGCTTCTTAAATTCCCAGTGGCACTTTTGGACACAGCTATAAGGACCCTTTTACCGTTTATCCTTTTGTTTTTTTTATTTTAGTAAAGCATAATGTCTGATGGCCTGCCTCCAAATGGCTAGTATATTCAACAGAGGCACACTCATGATGTGTTTACTTAGACTAATGCACTGATACGGTGGTAGAGTACAGCTTTCAGTTCCGGGGATTCTAGCTTACAAGCACCACACAAAGGCTTGAAAGAAGCACATCTGATTCCTGCTCGCAGCCACATTATGCCATCAGCTCTGGTAATGCTTATGCTCCTGTCCCTAAACCTCACACCAGCCAGAAGCGAGACCCTGCTGGACGACCTCATCCCTGCTCTGGAGAAACTGACGTTATACCTGGAGCGCAACTTCCAGGACTTCAACCTCGATGGCTTTGTGGGATTCCGCTTTCTGACCGGTAACTGAGAAACGTTTTGGGGATTTGTACTATTAAAAACTATGGGGCAGATTTACAAGCCCCTTGCGCCACTTTTGCGTCACTTTTCCCATGCTAAACGTGACGCAAAAGTGGCGCAAGGGGCTTGTAAATCTGCGCCTATATATTTTCTGCTCTGATTGTTGCATTCATGGAAGATGATGCTGTGCACCAAATAATTACTATCCGTAAAGTGTGAGAATATTGTTATAAATGTGAGCGATTATAGCAAAATGTCAGTGTTAATTTTAAAGGATTCCACCTCAATTCTGACCTGTTTTTACCCTAGCGTTCGCGCTATTTTCATTCCAAGTGAGAAGTTTCGTATGTATCTAAATTACTGTGCTTTCCGTAGTTTGGCGAGTTTGCAGACGTCATTCATTGTTTGGTTTTATAACATGCACTAGCAAGATTTCAGCACAGGGCCGGCTTTACCACTGGTGGCGCCCTGTGTGACAATGTTTGTTGGCGCCCCCCATGTGCACCCCCCACGGATTCCCTCACTACCACCCTTTAACAGTGCCCACTCAAGTCTCCATAAGCACTCTCTCTCAGATGTATTTAATTCGTTATATAGCGCCACCTATACCAGTGTAGGGCGTCAGAGCACTTTTCATCACACACACATTACACAGAGATAATCAAGCATATGTGTGTAAATCAGTGTATAGGAAATGTTACATAAGCCTGAAGACTACAAGGTGAATCACATGTCATCCATACTGGTAGACAGTATAGTTTAAGAGTGCTTGGTCCGAAGAAGCACAAACTCAGGGGCAGATTTACAAGCCCCTTGCGCCTCTTTTACGCCGCCGTTGCGTCACTTTTGTGACGCAGCGGCGGCGCAAATCCTGCGCCATGGTGCGGGGTACTTACAACGTGACGCATCTGGGAGATGCGTCACGTTGTAAAGCCCTGCGCCACATCTAGGCGCTCCTGCGCAGGGGGCGCATTCCGGCGCAGGAACGCCTCCTAAAAGTGGCTGAGTGAAATCTACAAAATTTCACTCAGTCACTTTTAAGGCCATGCTGCATCAAAACCCTGCGCCTGCCTGAAGCAGGCGTAAGGATTGACGCAGCATTAGCAAGATAGGGCCCCCAGAGGATTGCTGGAGCTGCGTTGCGCCACTTTTACGGCACAGATGCGTCACACATCTGTGCCGTTTTTGCCACATGGTGCGCCGCATTGTAAATGCGGCGCATCCATGGTGGCAGAGCTATGGCGCACAATAACTGGTGCATTCCTGCTGATATGCAGGGATGCTTCAGTTATTGTAAATATGCCCCTCAGAATTTAAAACATAACCCCATGGTTGGGGGTTACATTTAATAACAAGGATTTTTTTTTTACAGAAATGAACCCTTTTTGAAACATTAGAATAAGGAAAGACGGAGGAAAAATCATAATGCTCCAATATATATATGCAGTTTGCATGCAGCTCCTTGATGACAGTTATTAGCTCACTGGTCCATGTTGACTTTAACACCTACCATGCTAGTAACAAAAGGATCTCTCTGACAAAAGCACTGACCTATTGAAACTATATGCACTTTGTGATCTGCATGGTACACATTCTTTGCAGTATGCATATTAACCCTCTGTGCTTTGTATAAAATTAGGAAAAACTTCCACTAGACAAAACTTCTTCTCTTAGAGAACATTAATTACCGGAGTTATATTGACATTTTTATCGTTAAGTGAAAATTTCCGGAGGCCAGAAATGCAGCAGCAGGTGTTTTTTAAACAATAAAATACTTTCAAACAGGCGCCCCCTCGAGGAGTCAGCACCCGGTGCGATGGCACCGGTCACACCGCCCTAGAGTCTGCCCTATTTCAGCTAGAGTGTTTTTTGGTGCTGAGAATGGAGGTGCCAATTACCGGCAAATTCCCGGTATTTATATTATAAAACTGTATACATCGCAACTTTTACGCTGGATAGGTGTGGGGGATTCGTTTTTCTAGAAACACTTAGGGGCAGATTTATAAGCCCTGTGCGTCACATTTGCGCCACCGTTGCGTCACTTTTGTGATGCAGCGGCGGCGCAAAGCCAGCGCCATGCCGCGGCAGATTTACAACGTGACGCATCTAGGGAGATGCGTCACGTTGTAAAGCTTGCGCCACATGTGGGTGTACCTTCACAGGGGGGGCGTTCAGGCGCAGGAACGCCTCCGAAAAGTGGCTGAGTGAAATCTACAAGATTTCACTCAGTCACTTTTCCGGCCATGCTGCGTCAAATCCCTGCGCCTGCTTGAAGCAGGCGTAAGGATTGACGCAGCATTGTACCGATAGGGCACCCCCGAGCCTTGCTGGAGCTGCGTCGCGCTTGCGATGCAACTCCAGCAATGCGCCGCCCTTCCGCCATCAGATGCGTCACGCATCTGTTTATCCTTGCGCCACGATGCGCTGCATTGTAAATGCGGCGCATCTATTGTGGCGCAAGGGTAAACTTTCGTGACGCATCTTTCCTGGCGCATCCCTGCTGATTTGCAGGGATGCGCCAGGAAACATAAATCTGCCCCTTAAAGTCGACTCCTGATTTTAACGTGAAAATACAGGTGTTTTAATTGAAACGAGAAATTTGAATTGTGAGATTAAAGCTTTGGAACTGCACATCCCTTGTTTCACACCTGGTATTTTTTACCTCTTGTTAAACAGTGTACCTGTCATTATGTGTTTATTCTTCTTTATGTATTCCGCGTATCTATGCCACCATTTATTTCTGTGTATGTTCTTGATTCAATTGCCTTCACCATCACCCTTAGAGCACTCCGACGTTCAATCTGATGGAGTCCACACTAATAATCATAGGATATGCTGAACTTGTCAACCGCAGTTTGTCTGACAATTTCCAGTTCTTTTCTACTTCGTCGGCAATGCTCCCCTATGTACAGTGTTGTGTATAGTATAGTTAATGTCAAATTTCCCTCGGTGGTTGGTTCCTGCTTCAATCAAAAGCACAGCTGTTACTTTTATGGCATTGTTAAATCTGTCTACTGCTAACACAACACTCAAACATTTGTATTCTATATTGAGAGGTGTA
Source organism: Triturus cristatus (assembly GCF_964204655.1). Taxonomy (NCBI): domain Eukaryota; kingdom Metazoa; phylum Chordata; class Amphibia; order Caudata; family Salamandridae; genus Triturus; species Triturus cristatus. The sequence goes on along the minus strand of NC_140593.1, from coordinate 843,072,583 downwards.
GCCATCATTAGTGTAGCAGGTGCAGTTGCACCGAGGCCCACAGGCAAGTAAAGCCCCCAAATATAGCTATTTTGTAGCTAACAAACCAGGGGTATTTGGGGCACTTTCCCCTGCTTTCATTAGGACCCGTGGCGCCTGTGCTACAGTACTGCTGTATTGTACTAAAGGGAAATCTCATTGCAAATATTTTAGATGAGCTGTCAGTAGAAGGGACTTTTGCTTAGTGGACTCAATCACGGGTTTGTATAGCGCAGCTACTCAACTGTGAGGGTGTCAAGACGCTGAGGGGGGATAAGGGGGGCTGTTGATGATCCTTCCTGAATTGGGTCAGCAATGCGAATTGATCTTGGATATAATTGGCATTTCTGATACTTTATTTTGGATGGACATATAATTTGAGGTAAGAAACTTAGTCAGCGATATTAATCTTTGATATTATTGTTATAGCTTGTGTTGGCTTTTGTAATTGTGGCCTAAACACAAATATATTATATTACTTCTCAGGTTATTTTGAATACTCGTCATAAAGAATATGAATTTGAATTTATCAAAGGGTTGCAATATTTCAATGGATTACCTTGATTGAGGTAAGATTCAATGACCAGAAAGTATGGTCGTTTAAGATCAAAAAATGATGCCATGATAGCTTGTTGCCTTATGTTCTAAGCATCTTTTCAATTTTGGCTTTACAGATTTCTATTAAAAGAAATTACAAGGTATTTTCTAAACTCAAGGTATTTTTTGTTCGAGGGCACAAGGGTAATATACACAATAAATTGCACTTCTAGTGAACAGTATGTATCGAGTATGGTCATCACAATATCACGGTACCAATCAATGACTGGACGTTATGTAGCATGATATGAGAAATTATATGATATTAATATTGATAAATACTGCGAATAATGAAAAAAAACGTATCATGTTTTGTATAATATGTCAAGGTTTCACTTCGTCACTTTTGTCTGAGTTTATATGTGGAAGAAACCACTAGAAACTAGTTTTTATAATTTTCACAAAGATTTTGAATAGCCCTTTGCACTGGGTGCAATGTTTTGGGTTTTTTGAATTCATGAGAATTTTATTGTGAATGACATTGCAATTACAAACTTTGTGTTACTTCCAGCCCTGAGGAAGTCGTAGGTTTATTACCTGTCACGACGAAACGCGTTGTTTCTTGCGGCTGTGGGTTCGTTGGTGGGGGAGAGGATCATCTGGGTTTCATCGGCATAGGACATGATGTTGAGTCCGTGGTTCCTAGCGTAGGAGTTGAAGAGGATTGGGTTCAGGGAGGAGCCCTGGGGCACTACACAGCTGATCTTTGTGGGTTTTGAGAGGAACTGAGGTAGTCTGACTCATGTTTGACCGGTGAGGAAGGAGTGGATGCAGTCCAGGGCCTTGTTGTGGATGCCCGCATTGTGGCGTCTCGTGATTAGGGTGCGGTGGGAGACGTATCAAAGGCAAATGAGAGGTCTAGAAGGATGAGGACTACAGTTTCGCCCCGGTCGAGGAGGGAGTGGATGTCGGTGGTGGCAAGAAGTGTGGTGTCTGTGCTGTGGCTGCTCCGTAAGCCAGATTGGGAGGTGTACAGGATGTTGTTTGCTTCAATGAACTCAGAGAGTTGGGCATTGATGGCCTTCTCAATGACCTTGGCTGGGAAAGGGAGCAGAGAGATGGGTCAGACGTTCTTGAGATCTGTCGGTCGGAGGTTGGATTTTTGGACAGGGGGTTGATCTCAATGTGTTTCCACTTGTCGGGGTAGGTGGCAGTCTTAATGGAGCAGTGTATGGTTGCAAAGCTCACATGCGATGGAGGGGGCTGCTCAATGGAAGAAGTGGTACAGGCATGGGTCTGAGGGGGCTCCGGTGTGGATGCTATTGATTGTGTCCTCTGTGGTGAGTGGGGTCCAGTTGAGCAGGATCTCTTGGGGTGTGGGGTCGTTGGGTGCGGTGGTGTCGGATGTGGTGAGAGGTTCTTGGGTGTTGAAGATGTCATAGATCTGCCTGATCTTGTGGTGGAAGAAGGTGCAGAGTTTGTTGTAGAGCACTTGGGATGTTGGGACATCTGTGGTCTTGCTGTTGTGCCTGGCAAACTCCTTGACAATGGCGAAGAGTTCTTTGCTGTTGTGTGCATCAGTGTTAATTCTGTCTTGGGCCATTTTCTTTGTGGTTGTGAGGAAGAGGTGGTGTGCGCTGATGGTGGCTTTGAAGGTTGCGTGGGTTTCCGCGGTTTTGTTGTCCCTTCATCTCTTCTCCAGTCATCTACAGGTACATCTAGGCTCGTGGAGGATGGGAGTAAACCAACTGGTTTTCTTGGAGTGTTGCTTGCCGGGTGCCTTTTTGAGGGGTGCCAGAATGTCGTAGCAGTTGGAGATACATTGGTGGAGGTTGGGTGCGGAGGTATCAGTGTTGGAGGATGTCAGCATTTTGGTAGTGCTGTTGGAGGAAGTGAGATGATCTTTGGTGACCTTGTTCCAGCAACGACAGGGGGCTGGGGGGCAGTGAAGGCGGTGTAGTGTATGGTGGGTTTGATGAAGGCGGAGTGCACGCAATGGTGGTCGGTCCAGATGAGTTCAGTTGGGTGGCTGTAGGTGATGTTTTTGCTGGTGGAGAAAACGGGGTCGAGTGTGTGTCCTGCTGCATGGGTTGGAGAGGTGACTAGCTGCTTAAGCCTTAAGTTGGCAAGAGTCTCCAGAAGGGATGCGGTGTTCTGGTCATTGGGGTTGTCCTTCTGAAAGTTGAGGATGTAATCGGTGGATACGAGAGGCTGAGGTGCAATGAAGTCGATGATAGTGATGGTGAAGGGCGGGCGGGGGCCAGGAGGTTTGTACACAAGGGTGCCACTGAGGGTGATGCTGGGGTTGGTCTGGATCTGAAAATGGAGGTGTTCCATGGTTGCCATTGGGTCTTCTGAGTGGGTGGTCAGGCAGAGGGTGTTTTTCTGGATGATGGCGATGCCTCCTCCTGGTCGCTTGATGCGGTCCTTGCGGGTGATCTTGTAGCTAATAGGGATGGCGGCGGCGATGCCTGGGCCAGAGCTAGGGTTACTTCAGGTTTCCATGAGGAAGGCGATGTCGGAAGAGATGGAGTCGAGGAGGTCCCAGAATTCTGTGGCATGTTTGTGGAGGGAGCACGTATTGAGGAGGATGCAGCTAAGCTGGTTGGGTGAGCTGCTGGTCAGCAGGGAGGCGTGAGGTGCTAGAATGTGAAGGCTGCTGGCGTCATATCAGGTGAAGATCCGAGGACCAGGGTCTGTGGCACTGACTGTGATCCAGGAATGGATGGATGCAGAGAGCTTAACTTTGGTGTGCCTTTGCCGTGCCCGCTGTCGGCTGTCATTAAGTAGTGTGTGGAGAGGCTGGACAGCTAAGAGGTGGTAAACGCAGAGAGCAAGAAAGTTGCACTGGAGGGGGGCAGGGCTGAGGGTGATGGCAGGGGCAAAGATCAGCAAAAAAGGAAAAGAAGAAAAAAGGAAAAAAGAGTGAAAGGGACAGAAAAGAATGAGAGAAAAAAAGCAGAAAAAGAGAGACAGAGGGTAACCCAGTAGCAGATCATTGACGCTCTCCCACTAGACCACCAGGTATGGGGCACAGACTGGTGTCTGTGGGTGAAGGAGGGCCTTGAACCACTGATCTGAGGGTCAGATAGTCAGCAGCAGGGAGCTCGGGGGCAGCAGCTACCAAGTGGAGCTGCGCAAGGAATGGAGCAGTTCACTAATAAGGTCATTGTGATACAGTACATTTTATAATCGAAATAAAGACTAAGGAAAGATCTGAAAGATACAGTACATTACATTATACTGGAAGCAATCATTGCCTAAGCGACTTATCTTGGCTTTGCTTGTGCTAACCTATACAACCAGTGTTTCTGCATTCCATTTATTAGCACATTAAAAATGAGAACGACTGGTGTATATTCCACATGCATCTTAGAGGGAATACAAGCCTGTAAGGATGTTATGTTAAGTTAACAATATTTATAAAGCACATGACTGCCCCAACAATGGGGCTTCCCAGCATTCCACCACTACATTAGGGTAACTCACAACAGAAATTAACAGAGGTTGACAAGCTTTATAAGAACTGAGAAAAAGAAGCAGGTTGCAAATAGCCAAGTTTTGATCTGTTGCCTAAAACTAAGATGGTTCTGCGTATTCCTTAGGTAACCGCAGCAGTACCTTTTCCCCATTAGGGTCACACGTGTTTGTCACTTTCATGGAACTGTGCATGGCACGCAGCTAGCACCTGCAAGGTACACACAGGGGCAGAAGCGTCCTTTACCCATGAGGTTCACATATTGTGTGTCATGCGCATGGAGAGGTGCATTGCACTTAGCAGGCCCCGCAAGTTGATATCCCACCTAAATATTGTCTCCAATATATTGTCGGGGGATAATGTCATGGTCAATATATGTTAGCTGAAAAAATATTTTTTTCTTGTTATGAATATTGAGGAAATGGATGGGTAGTGGTTTTTTAATTACATAATAATGTTAATTGATTGTTATGCTAAATATTTACCTTTCAATTTTGTACCTGTTTAATGTGTTTTTTAAATTAAGTAATAGGTTTTAATTGAGTGTAGGATTAATTGGGGGAGTTGGTGTGTACGGTTTAAAATAAAACATAATTGATAATAATTGATTAATGTATTTATTATGCAAATGTTTTAACTGGGAAATAGATTATTATAAACCTATTTAAATTATGGAGCTATTTTTTAATTTGTTAAGAAAATTATTTTAGTAAATTTTTCTGCATTGTGGGGTGTATTGTGATTTTAGTGCGTAGTGTTACTTTTAAAGTTTATATTAATTATTGTGAATTGTCTAATATGTTAAATATGTAATGCTACACATTGTTATTTGTTTGCAATATTTTTCACATTTACAAATATTAATTTATTTTTTGGGGATGTGAGGCTCATTGAGGAAATGTCTTGGTGACCTTTTAGTTAAAATATTTATTCATTTAAAATAATTGGATAACAAATTATGCCAATGTTTTACCTTTTTGTTTAATATGATTCAATTTACAAAGGCAGAAATACATGTGACACCGTATCCACTATGTTTTACTACTGTCTGATAATGTGGCGCTTTTCTTCCCAGAGTCAGCTGCCGCCGATCTAATTTAAACAATCATTGATATAACCAGCCCAAATCCCTGTGTTCAAAATAGGAGAGACACAAAATTTTTTAATGTTTAATATATTTACAGAAGCAGTATGATGGGGCAAGTTCCCAATTACTAATGTCAATGTCAATGTCAATGTCAAATATTCTTATAAAGCGCACAAATCACCGAAAAGTCTCATGGCACTAGCAGCAGAAAGACAGAGAAACAGACAGTAACCTGGAAACCCAATGCAGAAAGCTTACTGCGAAAAGAGCCAGGTTTTCAGCCTTTTACAGAAGCATGAATGGTCTGCTATGGATAAAAGTTCTGATGGCAATTTGTTCCAAAGCATGGGCGCAAGGTAGGAAAATGAACGGCCACCATTACAAGAAGTTCGAATACGCGGCTGAGCAAGGTAAGATTTAGTGCCAGTCCTTAAAGAACGCCCAGGTACAGACCATTGCAATTTTTATTTAGACTAATGTCTAGTCCATGATGTTCCGTCATAGTCCAATTATTATTTTTGTATTTCTTCTTCACAATAAAATCCTCATAAATATTATATCTCTGTTCCAAGTTATTTTAAAGTCTTTTTGCCAATCCAGCTATCATATGCAGTCGCTCAGCCAATACGTTTCATTGCTCTCCTGATATTCATCAAGTCTAATTACATGTCACAACTATTTATATAGCACTAATGCCCACAAATCTCCATGCATTTGTGTCTACACAGCAACATGTATGCTGATGGCCTTGTTCGCCATACTATAATGAATTTGGATTCTCGTGTTCAAAACACACAGGTGCCTCATACCATAGGTTTTTCACAACTCTACAAATGGTAGACGGCAGAAGAACCCAAACCCATGGCTCCTCAGTATATGTGAAGAGCAGTTAAACATGTTTGAAGACCACACTGAGGAAGAGGAAAGAATGGATAAGACGAGATACATGGCAAGATATTGAAGACATTTTAGGGCAGCAAAGAAGAAACTCATGGAGGGTAAATCTGAGAGGCTGCAGGAGAAGTATAAGCAACAGTACATAGAATCAACCAGAGCAGTCAAAAGAACGACAAGAGCAGACAAAAGGGCTTACATGCATAACCTTGCAAGCCGAGCACAGGAGACAGCCAGTAAAGGAGAACAGTGAAGGTCTTCAAGATCAAGAGCATAGTCAATGGGAAGTCTTGTGCAACAATACCACACCTATTATGGTCAAGCAAGACAGACTACTCACAACAGAGAAAGAGCAGAAAGCATGCTGGGCCGAGCACTTCAAAAAAGTCTTGAACAGGCCAGGACCAACAAGTGATGCGGTTATCCATATAGCAGGGACAGACTTGTATGGGAACACCACACCACCACTGAAAGAATAATTTGTCACTGCTATACGGTCTCTCAAGCACAAAAAAGGTTCTCACTAAGGCAACCTGAATACATAAATGTTCAAGGCGGATCCCCCAACCCCTATTTACCTCCATTTGGGGGGAACTAAGGTACAAAACTTCTGGAATCAAGGCATCATCATCAAGATTCCAAAGAAGGTAGCATTAACCAACTGTACAATTGATGTTGAATCACCCTTCTGTCATTCCCTATTGAAATCATGGCAAAAAAGCATTATACAGCACATTTCTTGTCTTCTGAACAAGCAGGTAAGAAAATAACAGATTGGGCTCTGCAAGGGCTAAGGGTGTGTTGATTAGATCCTTACTCTACACATCATCATAGATCAGTCCACTGAGTGGCAGAGACAACTATACATCAACATCAAAGATTTTTAGTAAGCCTTTGACAGTATCCACAGTGTGACAGCCTTTTTTGTGTACTGAGAGTCAAAGGCATATGGCAGCAGATAGTCCTCATCAAGAACCTCTATGATACTTTTATCTGCAAGGTGAGAGACAGTGAGTGTAGTTTCAACGTCCAGACTGGTGTGAGAAAGGGATGCGTAATGTCAGTGTTGCTCCTCTGCCTACTCATTAAATGGGTAATGCAACGCACAATAGAAGACCAAGCCAGAGGTATCAGTTGAACCTTATTCTCTTCACTGAAGTACCTTGACTATGTGGATGAACCAACCATTTTCTTTCACGTACAACAGCAGGAAAATGTGTCTCGCATCAACGCCTATGGGCAGCAAGTATGCCTGAAGATCAACACGAAGAAACCAGAAATTATGCCACTCAATATCCCAAACCGTTCACCAATCAAGGTGGATGGAGAGGACCTAGCAATGATGTAAAAGTTCACCAACCTTTGAAGTACTATCAAACATGATGGATGGGTGGGCAGTAACATCAAGAGCAGACTGAATAAGTTAGGAATGCTTTCAGGATGTTGAATAATGCATGGAGGTCAACTCAGTAGTACAGCACCAAAACCAAGCTCAGGCTTTACCAGGGCTGCATTCTGTCCTCAGTCTCATATGGATCAGAATGCTGGGGGATGATGAAAAGTGTAATCACCCAGCTGTCAGCATACCACACCAGTAACCTGATAAGAATCTTGCGCATTTTCTAACTAGATGCAAGTAAGAGAGCACTGAACACACCATCAGAAGAGAACAAGACTCCATCACTAGAACACCTCTTCACTGGACCCCAGAAACCAAACAGAAGAGAGGCAGGCCAAAGTATAACTGGAGGTAAATTGTGAAAACAGAAAAGAAGACCCTGAAACACAGCTGGGGCACCATACAAGCATTTGGCCAAGATAGACAGAAGTGAAGGTCCTTTATTTCTGCCCTGCATGCCAGTCGGCATAATTGACAGTAAGTAAGTAATATTTGATTGTTAGAAATTGAGTTTAAGCTTGGCAGAGGTGTGCACCCTGCCAAGCAAAAACCACAACCCTAGTCAGGATATGTCAGATACACACCATAAATTAATCTGTGCTCACCCTCTGGTAGCTTGGCATAGAGCAGGCAGACTTAACTTAAGAGGCAATGTGTAAAGTATTTGTGTACACAACACACAGTGAAAACACCACAAAAAAGACTCCACACCAATTTAGAAAAAGAGAGAATTGTTTTATATATACGACAAAAGCAAAACAACAGACAGATAAGTAGAAGTTGATATAGGAATTGTTCAAAATTAAATGCAAAAATAGCACTTAGAAGCAAATAGCACTCACAGAGTTAAAGGGTCATGCTGTACTGGGACAATTTCAAAATACATTTCAGGCCACCTGTGATGGAGTGCAGGCCAGCTAGAGGACCCAAGTAGGGCACACTGAGCAAAAGTACTGTAATCTTTGTTGCTAACACGAGGTGCAGGGTGAAGCCGAGTCATGCGTCGGTGACCCGTTGCTGTTGCAGATGTGGTGCTGAATTTTTCCACCCAACTGCAGTGTTGCTTCGGTTCCTTGAGCGAACTGCCGGTCCCGAAGTGTGGTGCTTCCGATGAGCCGGGTTGTTCAACGCTGGAGGGGTGATGCGTCAATCTTCTCCGCACAGTGGTGGCGATGCATTGGTTCAGATGTGGTGATTCCGGAGGCGATGCAGCGGTTCCCAGTGCGATGCACCAATCTGGTCCCTGTAACAGTGGTGATGAGTCAATCCCACTCTCGCAGCAGGAGATACATTGGTTTTGATCAGTGCAGCAGCATTGATGAACAGGTTCCGGCAGATGCAGCATTTTAAACTCTCTTCTATGGGCCTTGGACTGGATTGGTAACACTTGGCAGAGCAAGACTTACAGCACATAAAGTCCAGGTGCTGAGTTGAAGATGAAAGTGAAGCCTTTGATATCCATGAGAGTTTCGAAAAAGGAGTCAAGCCAACAAGCCTTTGAGAGTACTTAGGTTCTGGGATGTAGAGATGCAGCTCCAGTCCTTCTCATTCCCAGGCAAGAACCAGCAGACAACAGGCCAACACAGCAAATCAGTTTAGCAAAGTGGCAGTCCCTCCTACAATACAGCAGTCCTTCTTCCTGGCACATTTTCCTTACTTCCAGCAGTGTTCTGATTTGGTGGTGTCAGAGGCCAATTACCTATGCCCAGTTGAGCATTTGAAGTAGCAAGACGTCAATGAGATGCTTTGAAGTGCACAAGAACCTGCTATATCCTGCCCTGGCTCCAGACTCACTCCAGGAGGCAGGATATAGCCATTTCAGGTATAAAGTGTAAGCTCCTCCCTTTCGTCCTGCTCAGGATGACCCAACAACATGCAGTGGGTTACTCTGTAACACCTACCCTTCCGCTGTGTATGGCTGTCTAGAAGAAATGCAGGAGGCCAGCTGCCACCCACCCCTGATGTGGATTCCAGAGACAAACAGAAGGCATCAAACAGTTTAAGTAAAATCTGGCATTTTCAGAACTACAATTTTAAAACCAACTTCACCATCAGTTGTGTTTTTAAATTGTGAGTCTAGAGACACTAAATGTAGGTTTACCAGCTCTTCCCAATAAGAAGTTGCACCTATAAAATATAATAAGGCAATCCAAATGTTATCCTATAGGAGAGATATGCATTGCATTAGTGAAAAACAAATTGAAGTATTTTTCACTACCTGGACATGTAAAACATAAAGGGGCATGTACTACTTTTTTAAATACACTGTGCCCTGTCCATGGGCTGTCCAGGGCTTACCTCAGGAGTGACCTATATGTAGTAAAAAAGGAAGGTTTGGACCTGGCAAGTAGGTTGACTTGCCAGGTCGAATGGCAGCTTAAAACTGCACACACAGGCTCTGCGGTGGCAGGCCTGAGACATGTTCAAAAGGCTACTTAAGTGGGTGGCACAATCAGTGCTGCAAGCCCACTTGTAGTATTTGATTTAGAGGCCCTGGGTACATGTACTGCACTATACTATGGAGTTACAAGTAATTCAAGTATACCAATTGTGGAAAGAAATGATGTTACCACGTTTAAAGTAAAGGACACATGCTCTTTACCACTGGTTAGCAGTGGTAAAGTACTCAGATTCCTAAGGCTAGCTAAAACGAAGTCATCAAAAACAGGAGACCAGAAGGCAAAAAGTCAGGAAAACCACGCCAAGGATGCCAGTTATAACATTGATGAATATTGGTCACACGTAATTGGCCTTGAAGAAGTTCTGGAAAGGAAAGAAATGTGTTGGCTGACAGATTGCATTCGATGACTTGGAACACAGGCATAATATATGAGGTTTTTTGATTTAAAATGTTTTAGTTTTTTTAAACATATTAAATGATATGATTATATGTTTAATTATTAAAGAATTATTACATTTTATCATGGTTTGTGTTATATATTGAGGTACTAGGGTTGCATTTTTATTTATAATATATTATGATTATTTAAAAGTAAAATATGTTCCATTTTAAAAATGAACAATTGTTTGGTCTTGAGCACAAGTGTGCATTATTATAACAAACCCCATTTCTTTTTCTAGGCTTGGGAGCATGAAGTAGGGTTTTGATGATGCTGTTTAAAATTATCTATTTATTAAATTGAAAGAATAAAGGTCTGATATATCTGTATTTTTTTTAAAATTATATATATGATGTTTCAATTTTAACATATTTAATTGACATATATGTTTTTAAAGGTTTTATTTACTTTTCTGAAATTATTTTAAAGAATACCTATATTAAGTGCAGTAAATCTGACCCCCCCACCCCTTCACGATGTATGCACTTTCCCCAATATTTGTTGGACTGTAGATTAAATAGTAAATGTGCCCCTGACCCAATGTATGCACTTTACCCATTGTTTTTCAGACTGTAGTCAAAATAGTAAATCTGACCCTCCTCCCCCAATGTGTAAACTTTCTCCAATAGTTGCTTCACTGAAGTTAGACTTGTCAAATTTCCTCCTCAGATATGCACTCAACAAAATATTGTTTGTGCAGTGTAAGGAAATGCCTTATTTTGTATGATCCCCCTAAGTTTTTGGACTGATGCTGCTGGTTTTTCAACTCAGAGAGTGCACTGAGGCCTGCCAACAAGACCTCAGTGAATGTGCCTTATCCTTAAACTGATATATCAAATTGGCTATTACCCAATTGGCTAAGCTAACTTACCTGTGAGTCCCTAGTAAATGGTACCCAGAGTAATCATAGCATGCACGTTAGTGGGCCCTCTAGGGATTCTGGTTCAGCCTCCCTGGGTGGGCCACAAGTTAAACGAGACTCCCAGCCCATTATTTGCAGGCTTTAAGATCAGTTTAAACTGCTAGACTGACTTTGCCATTGAAAGAAATTGCAAAGTCAGACGTCCCCCCTGAACGTCTCCCCTATAGCAGGCCTACAAGTCCTATGGCAGGGTGTGACATACTCCATGGGCAGAAAATTAAATTTTACATGTTCTAACAGTAGAAAGGAAAAACTATAATTTTTATGTGCAAAAAGTTGGTCGTACTCACCACACCCTCAGCTGTACTTATTCTAGAACGGTGCGACTAAAGTGGGTCATCAATGTATCAAACAGCTTGCTACAATAAGCCTGCCGTCATTCTTGGGTCAAAATTAATGTAACAAGTTGCAGTATGTTGCCTTAAGTCTCTTGTGCCCACAAATATTACATATAGGGTTCTTTCACAGAGACAGCTTCCTGCCCTCCTGAGACATGCTTATGACTCCCAGGAAAGGAAAAAATGGGGGCCCTGAAGCAGGAGGCCAGCTCACTGACCCTTGGAGTCTTTTGGTTTTGGCTGCGCTCTGGAGACAATTTCTCAACAAGCCGCAGAAGTCCCTCTCCTTAAGGAAGGCCACATGGGTGTTAGCCCAAAGGAGAAGCCGCCTTTGAAGGGCAGATGGGTAACACTTGGGAGAGGGGCCGCTCCATTGTCCAGGCATACAGGCTGGCACTAGGGAAAGGAGAGGGGAAGCCATTTGCCAAACCTGTTTTCCAGGTGCGTGCAAACCCCTTCATAGCCACACCACTGGGTTGGGGCCTAGTGAGCTCCACAGATCAAGATGGACATCCTGCCATATTGGAAGTTGGCTGAATGGTGCATCCTTGGATGTCCAAATGCCACATTTGGCAGGAAGTGTTAATCAGACTGGAGGGATCCTTGTAGCCTAATGGCTAGCAATCGCATCCTGCCCAAAGGGCATTTTCTGAGCATCAGTAGGGCACCACTGGCACCCCAAACTCAGATCTCGACTGGACTTGAAGTAGGACTAAAGAAGGACTGTCCTATAGCTCATGAAACGGGTAAAGAGAGACTGCGCCAGTGTGGCTACCAAAGGAGAGGGACTTCTGCGGCTTGTTGAGAAATTGTCTCCAGAGCGCAGCCAAAACCAAAAGACTCCAAGGGTCAGTGAGCTGGCCTCCTGCTCACAGCACAGGAATGCAACAGCTGAGAAGCCTGCTGGAGCAAGTTGGTGGCATGGAATGTACAACCCACCACTAGGCAGCACACTGGACCAGAACCCATAGCACAAAGTTGCACCCGAGTTTGCTGAACCTGGAGTGTGATTGGAGTGCAGTTAGGACCTCCAGAAGATAAGTTATTGCACCAGGAATGACTAGCCTGTGACCTCAATACTGGATGACCAGTTGTCCAGTGGTAACTAGACTTTTGCCAGCAGCAAGAGGGCTATGAGGAACGTCGACACTGTGACCATGACCACTCCACCCCAACCAGGGGCCAAGGAGTAGTCTAAGCAAGACCCCAGTCGACCACATCACATCTTTCATCCCTTGCATCAGGACTACTTTTATAGCAAAGCCCTGCAAAGGATAAAAGTGCCTGGACCTGACTTAAGACTGCTTCATCTGCTGAGGTAGCTGTCTCTGAAGACCTTGCTGGTCCCCCTGACAGGCTCCCCACTGGAGTTGATTTCCTAAAGTATATCCAAGTGACCACTTTGCACCTAGACCAAACTTTTTATTGAAAACGTTTCTAAGAGCTACATTTGTTGATTTTGCCAATACTTGTTCATGGTTGAGTGAAAGGCTATTAATTATTATATCTTTCAAATTCTATAGGTGCAGAACCTTTTGGTAGATATTTTTTGTTGTGGTGTCTAAACATACATAAAAATACAGTCTAGTTTTATAAATTGGTGGCGACCTTCAACGGTGTCAGGTCGATTTCTTCTGAAGATGTTTTGGTGCTGTTTAAATGCTTTACACTTATTCCTTTGTGTGAGCCTTGCTACTCAAAGCCAGAGCTACTCATGGTTGAGCTGAAGGTTTGGCAATTAAAACCTAAGGTTCCTAAAGGGATCGGTAAGTGTATTATGTTGTATGGTCGCACAACCACACCATATAATACAACCCATTTCTTCATAGACAAGTTAGAATAGTCAGCCTCTTAAACTCTACTCACCCACTCGCTATGGCAAGTCAGATTTTATAAGTTCAAACAATTTTTAGGGTCTACTGGCCTGTTCTGGTGCTGGACCAGGCAAAGAACAGGTGTTCTGTTCATTTGGAAAGTGAACGAACAATAAAAATGCATTTAATATATTGTCATATTTGCTGTGTGTTCAAAGGCAGAGGTCAGATGTCATCTTATGTCTTCATAAAAAATGCTGCTGAATTTATCCTGCAGGTTGATGTTTACTTTTATTTTGCTGCCTGCAAAGTTATAGAATTTTGTAAAGTGAACTGTATGGTAATTGATGTGAAATGAAAGGCTGCAGGATGTCAGTGTATTTTCTAACACAGCATTTGTAAATGAGCGATCAGGAATGGGTGGAGGTTAGGGCCGGCGAGGGGTTTTTCTAGTTCAGGAAAGGGTGGAGTGGAGGGTTGTTGAAGGGTATTTAGGGTTCATGGATGGGCACAGTTTAGGGCTGTTGAGTGGTTGTTAAGGTTCTGTGATGGACAGAGTTTAGGAGTAGGGAGGGTTTTTTAGGGTTCGGTTATGGGCAGAGTTTAATGGCGGTGGGAAATTTTAGGGGTCAGGGATGGGTGGAGTTTAAAGGCAGAAATAATTTTAGGTTTCTGAATGGGCATAATTTAGGTTGTGATGGGAATTTAAGGTTAAGGGATGGGTGTAATTTAGGCATGATGAGGGGCTTTTAGGGGCAAAAATTGAATGTGGAGGTGCTGTTAGAGAGTCAGGTATGGATAGTGTTTAGAGGAGGTGTGGGGGGTTGGTGGATTAAGTGTCTAAACTAATTGACAATGTAAATATATTAAAGTAATGTCCCCTGATGTAAAGCACTGAAATAAATATCTCACAGAAAAATGTTTCTGAAAGTAAGACGTGCAATATTGACATCTTTAAAGATAAGCATGCATAAGCCAATTAAAGTCTTTCATCCAGCAACTTTCTATTAAACAGTTTAGGTGAAATGGTTTCTCAGTAATGGTATTCCATGAAATCGTTTTTTATGGATTCACATACAAACGTTTACCATACACGGTAAATTTCAATACCTCAAGACAAGGTACCACATTTTCAGCTTCAAAATGAAGCATGACTTTAACAATCAGTATGTAAGGCAGCAAATTCAGCATGTGGTGCATTTTTATAGGCATTTTCCCCCTACCAAATTCCAGCAGGTTTGACTTGCCAGAGTCTATCAGGGAAGATCTTCCAAGGTATGCTTGCTAATTATCAAATAGTTCGTAATAATGCTCCCTCTGATAACCACTATTTGCACAGGGATCAGAATTTCACTCACCTTGTAATGAGGACTTTAGAATAGTAAATATAATTTACTCAATGTATGCATTTTCCACGATGTCTAACTGGAGTTAGAAAGGTAAATTTGCTCCCTTACCCAAATAAACATTTTGCCCAAAGTTTTTTTTTATGTTGGTGTTAGAATTGCAAATCGTACCCCACCGTTAGCCCCCAATGTATGTAATTTACTCAGTAGTTCTTGGACTGGAGTTACAGTGCCAAACTTGTCCTCTATCCCCCATGCAAACACCTCCAAGATTTGCAGTTTCTCCAATTTTTTTTAGATTGCAGTTAGAATAGTACATCTGACCACAGCAGCTCTGATGCAGTTTGCTAAATAGTTCTTGAACTGCAGTTGCTTAAGTATATATGAATCCCCAATATATTCACATGCTGAAATTTTGGTAGACTGGGGTTAGAATACTAAACATATCCCCAATATATGCACTTTTTCTCGATTTTTTGGTATGCTGGAGATAGAATAGTAAATCAGACCCCCCAGTATATGCACTTTCACCCTTGTTTATTGGAATGCAGTTAGTATAGTAAATATGACCCCCTGCATGTATACACTTTCTCCAATTTGTTCTGATTGGAGTTAGAATTGTAATTCTGACCACCTCACACCGCACAATGTATGCACTTTCCCCAGTATTTGTTGGAGTGGAGTTAGAGTAAAAAACGTGATCTCCCTCAATGAATACACTTTTATTAATTTTCATAAGGCTGGAGTTAGAATAGTATATGTGAACCCACCTCCCCAATGTATGCACTTTCCCCAGTGTTCGTTAGACTGAAGTTAGAATAGTAATTCTGACATTCCAATGTATTGTTAGCAATTGTAGTCAAGACCCACAGAAAGATCCTGCCATCACTTAGCTTTTGTACTGGTGAATAAAATTGATTAGTATCAACAGACACAGCAACTGGGGGAGAAACAGGGAGAAGGGGTAAGAAAGAAATCCAGGACAGTAACTCACTCTCAGGGAATTTGTCTGTTTCAAGGGACAGCACAATTCTACCCTGATGGTATGAATCCTGGGGTAGATCTGATCAACTGCATGGCACAGGGCAGAAGGTCAATATAGATGCCAGTTTGAAGTAAAAGATATGTAACAGCTGAAACATGGCTAACCAGCTTAAGCAGAGGATAATTCTTTGATGAACCCCGTAACTGATAAGGAACACGGTGAAGGCCCTAGGATGCTGCTGGCCACATGCATGTAAGACTCTACAAGGAGCAGATTTAACAGACAAACAACAAAGAAGAAATAAACAAAGGTAGGCTCTAGCGAAGAAACTGAGAAAATCAAAAGGGAGAACACAACAAATATTTAGGGAGGATAAAATGGGCGCAAAATATAGCAGTGAACAGAAAACACAATGCTTAGATCAAGGGGGGCTCGCGCTCCCACACGTAAGATCATATTATGAAGCTGCCCTTCTCGATTTAGTGTCTGGGCTGTTAGGATCTTCACTTTGTAGAGATACTTTTTTTTTCGATAGAATGTTGTTAGAAATTGGTTCATCCACTCCAGTGTTTTTAAAAACTGTTAAGCTTCCAAAGAAAACTCGGTCTAAAACCTTAAGGGACTTCCTTTTTAGAATCCAGGCTATCTCCAGGGACATGAATTTGATGGGCTTTCAATATCTTAATATAAAAGAATGTGCCAGTCTCGGTTTCCAGATACAAGCCAGCCACATTAAGGCCTGGGAGGGTGCGGGATTATCCGAACTGAGACACTTCATAGTCCAGAATAGATTGATCTCCTGGCAGGAAATATTAGCCAGGTCAGGGACCCACCGGAAACCGGCCTTTTTTGAATATCTGCGGCTAGTCTCATGGTTGAGAAGGAACGGCGATATAACCGGATTTCCCAACCAGTTGACAGCTGCCCTTTTTGGTGCCAAATTACGAGGAATAGGCAATTGGTACAAGTTGTTACATCAAATAAAACATCTTCCTCTGATCCTGAACCATCTGGAAAAAATAAAACGGGAGACCGACTGCAGTTTTTCCGAAAGGGAATGGGAGTGGATCAGCCACTCAGGTGGCAGAGCACTGCGTGCTGCCAACTTTAAGAGGATGGCCTTTCTCTCAAGGTGGCTGGCCTATTTAACACCTTCTACTCTTAGTAAAAGATTCCCAGATGTAGAAGATAAGTGCTTTCGGTGTTCTAAATCCGGGGAAGGTGGTTGGCACCATATTTTTTATGTATGCCCCGGTCTGAGGTCTTTTTGGGAAGCCGTTTTTCTAGACATCGAGCGTGCAATCGGAAGTAAAATTCCGATAGCAGCAGAGATAGTCCTATTTGGATACTGTAAGGGAGGCCTACAATTGTCTAATCCAGAAAGAGTTTTTATTTTTATTGCATGTGCGGTAGCACGCTCCCTAATCTTGCAAAATTGGAGATCTAATGAAGCCCCTTCTCATCAGAAATGGATTAATAAAATGAAAAGAATTAAAAAATTTGAGGAGGCGTATGCCATGAGGGTAGGAGCCATAAAAAAATACGAGCGAAATTGGAGGTTCCTTGAAATTTTGGAGAATAATTAATAGGCAAATGCAATTTAGGAGGTGATCCACAAAATAGTCTTTTTTATATTCTTCTCCATATGAAAGCGAATCTCACTTTCCTATTGCCTGCCAAGAATTTTTTAGTATTCTTTTTTTTTTTTTTTATTAGTAATTATATTTTAAATACTGGAAGGGGTGAATCGTTTCTGAAACTTCTTTCAATTGATGCTTTTATGCTATTGAATTCCTTTGATCACAACATTCTCGTAAATAGCTATGTTTTGCACTTGCACTCTAGTAGATTGGATGTTCGTATTTTTGCAGTTTGTACATGGCACATCGCACTTTCGATTGGAAGTGTAGCTTTGCCTTTATTGGTTTTCATTAAGAATTTATTCGGCACTTTTAAATTTTATATTACTGAATTGGTGAATGAAACGGTGAATGGTTTTAGTTAATGTTTTTTGTATTGTTCCTTATATGCCAACGAATGTTCTTTGTCGTAATGTTATTGCAACTATTCACGCTTTGCACTTGCACTTTAATGGTTATCTTGTATATGTACTTTTGCTGCTTTGCACGAGGCACATTGCACTTTTTCCTAGTACTTTTCTTTGTACTTCTACATTTCAAAGCCATATTATCTATGATGTGTATGTTAATTGTACTTCGCAATGTCTTTTCTTCTTTTTCCTTGTACCTCTTGCTCTGAAAAAAAAAAAAAAAAAAAAAAAAAGAAAAGACAATGCTTATACGCAACTTGTTGCCAGGCACTGAGCTAAGGTCACGAGGAGTCCAAATAGGGCGCTGTCCCTCCTGACTTGAAAATTGCCTTAATCCAGGAAGTGAGTGGTCATACATTTCCAGGAGTTAGCAGTCTAGTGCTCCCATCCGCATAAGCATCCACAGCAAATTCACTCCAGCATCCCCTGTATACCTGTTGCCTAACCTGATTCCAGACAGGTCTGCTCCCCTGGAAAATACTCCCTCCATGCAAAAACATTGTTGGGTACTACTTTCAATGGGTGCTATGTATAGAATTTCTTCCCCAACCGAGGCATGGATGACATCTTCAGGTTCTCATGATTTTTCTGAAATATTATACACCTTTTCAGGTCACAGGTATTATAATTGCCCTTGAAACACCCAAGAATCCATAATATCCTCTACCTTGTACTTGGGTCACCCGTCTATCATGACTAGAGGAGAATTTCTAAAAACATCTGTGACCACAGGTTTAACATGGAAGATGTGAAACGCAGAGTGAAGGTGTCAGTGAGAGAGGAGTGTTAGCTATAAGGCTTCATTTCTAATCTTTCTTCTGATAGGAAAAGGTCTCACAAATCACAGGGTTTACTTAGAGTGGGTCCCAGGCATAGGAGAGTCATAATGCCATTCAAGAGGTTTAGACTGCATCAGTTATTGGAAAGGCATGGTGCTCATCTCAGTACGAAAAACCCTTGAGATCGGATCTTTATAGGGTTTCTTTTTCAGTCCACTGAGATACGAGAATGTCCTTTTAGCGCTATCCGATGAAATCCTGAAAGTCTGCTGTAGGTGAGGAAAAAATTGCTGCAATATACAGGGACTCTTCTTTAGTCTTGAATTAAAGTTTTTGGGATGGGCTAGTACATATCCTTTTCCATATCACTTGCAGATTGATACTGGATGATATAGGCAAAAGAAGAAAAGAGATAAGTCCATCTGGTGTGCTGCGAATCAGACAAATCTTTTATAAGAATCAATGCACTCCATGTATACCAATAGTTATCTTTTTATTCATAGTTATCAGTGTGCTAGTAGAGTATTACCTTCTGATCATATCACATAAACCTATCAAAAAACTAAATGGATATTATTAAACAAATTACAAAGGATTCTCACATTACTTTTTTTATGGCGGATAAAGGATGATCATTATAAGTTCTGTTTAAAGATTACTACTTACGAAATGTCACCCCACTTGTCTAATAATTCTACTTTCATAATGCTCTTCAATGAAAACCCCACCAAGGAATTTTCCCACACCGTGAGGATCAAATTGAAAAATGATTTGGACAGGGGTACCATAACAGAAACAGATATAAGGTATCTAGTACACCAATATCCTAAAACACCCACAATATATGTTACTGAAAAATCAAAAAGACCTGAACCATCACCATTTAGACCTATAGTGTCCCCTTAAAATCACATCCATGAACCAGTGGGAAAATACTTGGATCAGCATCCTCAATCTAGTGTTCAATTTATGGGTTTCTACATCAAGGGCACAACTGATTTCCTGAACAAACTGTCGAAAGTCAAGATAAATGTAGATGAAAACATAACTCTTTGTACTATAGATGTAAAGTATTTATATACATCCATTCCCCATCACTTAAGACTCAATGCCATTGAGGAAACATTATTGACAACCAATATGGAAGAAGACTTTAAAGTGTTTCTATTTGAACTCATGCATTTCATATTAAACCATAGCTATTTTGAGTGGGTAAATAAATACTACTTTCAGCTAAAAAAAATAACTCCATGGGCAATTGCACAGCTCTGTGCTATGCTAATCTGTTCATGAATAAATCTGAACAAGATCACATCCTGTCCCGAGAGAGTTGGCAAAAAAAATATTGTTAGCTTATTGGAGGTATATAGATGACCAATTCCTTTTATGCAATGGAACTGGTAGAGAGTTGGTAGAAGCAATTGCCATCTTGAATTCTTTCAGCAACTGGATAGGATTTACACATGAAATCAGTGAAAGTCGAATAACATTTCTGGATGTAGAAATTATCACAAATGAGAACAGAATAAGTACAAACAACTATGTAAAACCTACTGATCTTAATACTTTATAACACTTCAACAGGTTTCACCAGAATGCCCTAAAAAACCACTTACCATATTCACAATTGTTTAAGACACAGACAAACACGATCGAGGGCAAAGCGACATGTGTAGGGAATTCAAAGTGAGAAAATATCCAGAAAACATTATTCAGGAAGCAGTCACAAGGGTGAACAATAAAAGCAAATCACACTTAGAAAAAAATAAACAATTACGCGACTCTTTAATGTTATGTGAAAGGTTCTGATATAGCACAACAGCTCACTCTTGAAGAAGTATCTCGGCGCTTGCTACTGGGCAGTGATACAGAAATAAAATTGAACAACCCTGTTTAAGAGGTTTTTAAATGTGAAGAAGTAAAGACAGGTGCGGATATAGAGGAGAAGCATGTTCCAGTGTACTGGAGCGAGGTAAGAAAAAGATCAACCCCAATTTTGGCCAGAGGATTGGTAAGGAAATATTCTGGAATGAAGATAGGTAGGAAGTGCATGCCCGAGAGCTTTATGGGTCAGACAAAAAGCTTGAAAATGATTTATTTTCTGATGTACAACCAATGCAGAGTTTTTAAGACAGGTGCAGAGGCAGACCGTTAGAGGAGCTTGCAGATCAGGCATGTGGCGGTATTCTGCACCACCTGCAATTTGGACATCAGGGTGTCATTAGCTGCCATGAGTAAATTGCTACAAAAAGAACAATTGATGGACAGAACGCAGAACAATGTCATCCATTCACCCCAGTACAGAGATCTGGGCCTAAATTCATCTTTTTTTTCCTCACCATGCCATTCCAGTTTGGACCCAGCCATATGCAAATCAGTCTTGACCCTGCGCCCAATGGGAACAGTCCAGCCCGAACTTCCAGGCCAGGTCCTCCCTGGACTGGAAACAAGCATCCTAGGATCGGTTTCGGGCTTTCAGCCCTCATCAGCCAGGATAGCTTGACTCCAGTGGCATGGAGAGCACGGGACCCACGTCTGGGCATACCCGTCCCACTCAGGGTGACAAATGCAAAAAGAACAATTGATGGACAGAATGCAGTAAATTGTTGCCATAATCAAGGCGTCTCATGATTAATGCCTGGACTAGTGTCTTCTAGAAGTCAAAGGAATTCTAGGTAAGACATTTTTTTAGAAGAAGCATAATGATGCAGCTAATGCCACAGGTAGTGCTAACCTGATCTTTCATTGAAAGGGTGTCATCACGCATAATGCCCAGGTGGCTTACAACCTGTTTTGGAATTGGGGCAGAGCCAAATTCCCTGGGCCACCAGTCCACAGAACGGAGATCACGAGCATTGACAATCTTGCTGTTTATTTGGAGGGAGTGCATGGTAATCCAATCAGAAATTTCTCTCTCTCATACAGCAAGCACACCATGACTTAACTAGTTCCAGGTCCTGCCCACAGGAGATGGGAAGTTGGGTATCATCGGCATATGATACGGTCTCAAACCTGCATGATCTTATGACTTGTGTCCGGTGGGGCGAAATAGATATTGAACAATGTTGGGCTCAGGGAGAAACCCTGTGAACTTCTTTATTGATGGACAGAATGTAAGATTTAAAGGATTCTAAAGGATTCTAAAAAGATGGTTTGGCTTTGATTGTTAAGGAAATCCCTGAGCCAATATAGCACACTGCCTTACATCCCTGGGTTGTACAGCCTGCGGGTTAAGATTAAATAGGAGACTATATCAAAAGCCGCAGATAGATCTATTAGTACCAACATAGCAGGAGGAGCATCTAGTGACAGTCTGGTGGTGTCAGTGGCTGTCACTAGTGTGGTCTCTGTACTATGCAATGTTCGGAAACCCGATGTGAGTGGTCCAAGATCTTGTGGCCCTCCAAGAAGGCTGCCAGGTGACTATTTACATATTCAAAACGAGGGAATGGATAAACTGAGAACTGGCCTTGTGCTAACATCACTCACAAATATCAGGTTATCCAGCTGACAGGTGTTACATAAACGTGAAAAGTGGATTATGGGATAAGAAGAGCAACATTCAAAGTGTAAATTAGTAAAACGCAAACAAATTAATTGATCTGACATTGTAATGTTTACTGTATTCTGCAAATGGACATCATATTTATAGATGGGTGACAATAAAACAAATGATATGCCTCAGTTTTTTGGTCGTATCCATTTCCAAACAACATAATTTTGAGACAATAAATCATAAATAATTTTTCTAGAATCAACATAGCATTTAAGTACCTAATTTGGCAAATACAAAATCTAGAGTAGCCATGACGCTGAAGTAGCCAACACGTGTTTCGCAGAATAGACGCTTCTTCAGGGATACAAAGGAAAAAAAAGAGGGGAAAGAGAAAACTCAGTAAGTAACGAAAAAATATTGTTATGACATATTAAAATAATCACAGTGAGATTTATAAAAATTGAAGGCTTCGGCAAAAACACCACAGCTCTTTAACCAATTCAGAGAATACAAAGAAATGTAATAATAAAGAGCAAGAGGACACGTTGAACAGCATGAGAAGCATAGGAAAACCTGATCATGAAAAGGTAAAAAGAGTATTAGGGAAAGCAGAGAAGAAAAAATGAAGAATAAACGAAGATCTCTTTAGGAAGCGGAATGCATATATCTAACTGTCATAAATTTGCCAGGAGACTATGTTGATATCACGAAAAAACATGCATAACCATATGTAAGTTAAAAAAATATGTATAAGAAACAAACAGATTAAGAACCAAACAGATCATTTCTTCAAAATTAAGGGTCATGCACCACAATAGTTTGAACATTGGGAATTTGTTAACAAACAAACCTACCTCATTTAATAGGCATAGCATCATATCAAATCTCAAAGCAAAAGCAAGGTTATCATCAATAGCAGAGTGGGTCTGAGGGGCTTAATAAGTAGGATACATCCACAGTTAATTTGCAGATATGTAAAAGTTCGAACTCTTGTTCGCGCATCCAAGCATTCCAAAATTCTTGTGATTAGAATGGGAATCCCTAGAACTAGAGAACATGAAAATACAAACAGTAAATTTGCTTGGTTGCAATCTGCTAAAGAAAACATATCAATCAAGTTTCTAGCACCCAAACGAAAGCCATGTGAGACATTAACAAGCCCTCTGAGTATCAATAAAACATAGCCAGACTAGCAAAATGGTGAGAACATCAGAAAAATGGAGCAGTGAATGAGGCACTCATTACAACATGACAGCCAAGCATTGACACACCAATAATGGCGGAAAAACACAAGTAATGCAAAGAGAAAAGGCAATGAGGCATGAGAAAGCCCAGTTCGTTAGGGGAGGAAGCCTACTAGAAACAGGCTGAAACAAAAAATATATATATTTTCAACAGGCTTGCAAATAAAAGGTGAAATATGGAAGAGCCTGTATTGGTAGGAAAGCACAGTGCCACTAATGAGGCACCCAGTGAAAAGGCATATAGGAACCAACATAAGTCAGAAAGAAACCTGTAGGTATAGACACACTGGAAAAGTGCTATTCACAGTATGACTTACAAATTGCGTAGAAGCATAATAGTCCTCCTCAGTATGGTACATAATCATAGGCATGACATAGGGAAAGTTATGAGAAAAAATGCTCCACAGCCACTATTGGGCCAAGTAATGACCGGTAAGGCACCATAAAGCCCCCTCAATCGTACTTACAGTAAAACACTAAACGCAGTGGTTCCCGCGAGGATCACCACTTTGTAACTCATCAATCAAAGTGAACTATCCGGCATACTTAAATACAAAGTCAGTGACCCCTCAAGATAAGCTCCACCTGTCATATTGATTCCTAATTCCTCTGTTGGAAGTTTCTAAAAAGTTGTGTGTCGACAAGAAAACCCAACATCGACTGAAAAGTCATGTTAATAACGGAAGCACCTGAAGTCCTCAAAGTCTTCTATCCAGCTCTTCCACTTGGGGCCCATGCTGTTCCCAGACATCAGTGCCATTGTGCTATGCGTTGTTGATACAGCGCTAGCTTGGCGATAATTTCCAGCGATAGCTGGAGATAAAAATCCTCATGCTAAGAGCGGCCAGCGATAATTATCGCTGCCGCTTGATAATATGCCCCAACGTTTGCAAAAAAGCTGACTTAGGTATACTTACCATTGGAGGTGGATTATGCTGATACGACCACAGGGTTGTATCAGCAAGGTTATCGCCGTTTTCCATGGAACATCGCTAAAAAACCAGCAATGTTCCATGGAAAACACCGCTATCGCAGGAATATTATCGCCATTGCGCTATACGTTGTTGATACAGCGTTAGCATGGCGATAAGTGCCAGCAATAGCCGGCGATAAATAATTTCTCACTAAGAGCGGCCAGCGATAATTACCGCTGCCGCTTGATAATATGCCCCATGGTTTTCTTTTTAGCTACTGAGGGCCATATTATCAAGGAATGGCGATAACATTATCGCCGCTTTAGCGCAGGAAATTGCTGCTAAAGCGGCGATAATGGGCTTGATGATATGCCCTTGTGAATTCCCATAGAAGCCCAGGTTCTGGTGTGAGAGAACATAAAACCATTAATATGTTTCAATAAAATGTACTTATTTCTTATCTCGATCACATGTCTTAAAACATTTATAATGGAAGATCTTGAGCCCAAAAATAAAGTGATAATTGTACAATCTAAAATAAAAAAACACAAAGTGGTAGAATCTAAAGAAAAAATTAGACATCTCAATCCAAAAAAAGCAGGCTCAAACAACCTAGAGGCACCACAGCACAACAAGGTCTGCTATTAGGCTATCTTGTACCTATAAAAAGTGGAAAATGATCTGTATCAAATGACAGGAGCTTATCTTCAACCATAGATTACATCATAGTCTCTAGCAATCATGCATCTAGATTATTTTCTTTCATGATTGAGATAATTCCCTGAGCGACCATTTTCCTTTATGCCCAACTGTTAAAATGCCATTGTATAGGCCAAACAGGACTAACAATGTTATGCAGGTTGTAGGTGAATTTAGACTTGATAAGACTAATGGATACATCTTAAAATGGTCGTAAGTGGATCCTGTGGAAATGACAAACAGATTGGTGACACATTGTAAATCTGCCATTGATATCTGCCTGTGTGAATTTACCTGCCATGATAGTATTTTAGCGTCTTTTAGTGAAATATCTGATGAGGTCAGGAAAATACTATTTGTTCAACAATGTAATAAACCCACAAATCAGGGCTGGTTTAATACAAGGTGTACGTGAGAATATTCTAATCTGAAGCTTGAGTTACATAGGCAGCCTAGAATTATGAACAATGTCAGAATGGCGAAACTGGAGTACAGACAGGCTATCAAAGAAAAAAAGAGTGCCATGAGAGATGAAGCTTGGGAATCTCTTCACTTAGCAACACAATTGAAAGATAGTGCGGCATTCTGGAGAGCAGTATAGGCCCCTTTTTTAAAACCTGGAAATGGTCCCTCGATAGAAATTGCTATCTCCGAAGAGTTTTGGATTAAGTATTTCACAAAGGTATATAATGGCTCAGATAACTCTACATTGCCAGGCAGTGAAAGTGCAGATAAAACCTATGAAAATGTAGACTTGAAGTTTACCATAGAGGAAGTCAACAGAGCCCTTGCATTAAGCCAGGGCGGTAAGGCCCACTGCCCAGACGGTGCCCAAGTAGACCTGTTTAAATCTAACATCACTCTCTGGGGGCCCATCGTAACCCAGGTTATTAATGCTAGCTGCCAGGCCCGAATACCTAAGACCTGGGCGGAGTCTATCATCGTCCCAATTTTTAAAAAAGTGGACCGCCAAGACCCCAGCTGCTAGAGACCCATTTCAGTGCTTGACTCCATGGTAAAAGTGGCCGGGCGTGTGATTCTGGAGCGTCTGCAAGTTTGGGCAGACGATAATCAGGTTTTATCTGACCTGCAGTATGGTTTTCGCGAGGGTTTGGGTACTATGGAGCAATGCTTAAACTTGGCTATTTTAGTAGGGAAATACACCAGGGTGAAAAAGGGCAGATTATACTTGGTATTCGTGGACCTCACTGTGGCCTTCGATTCCGTTTGGCATGACAGATTATGGTTGGTCCTCGAGGTACTGAAGGTCGACCCACATATTATGACATTCCTTAGGCGCCTTTATAGTGGTGCTTCTGCTAGAGTGCGTTTTGGTGTAGGGGGGGAGTGCACAGCTGCATTTCCCATTTGGAGGGGGGTTAGGCAAGGCTGTGTGCTGGCCCCCTTTCTTTTTAACCTTTATACTAATGGACTGGGCGATGTACTTCTCAGGAGTGGACAAGATTTTCCACAAGTTGGTGGTCGAGCGATACCTGCCCTCCTGTATGCAGATGATGCAGTTTTAATGGCACGAACGCAACTTGGTTTACAGAGGGTCCTTGATAGTTTCTTTGTTTTTATGAAGGACCTCGGCCTTAGTATTAACATATCAAAGACCTATGTAATGAGATGTGGCCAAGGGAGTTAGAGGTCTAAAGACATAATTGTGGAGGGACAGAAGCTCGCTTCGACCAAGAGCTTCTCATACCTTGTTGTATTATTTAACCACAAAGATACATGGGCCCAAAAAATATCTACCAAAAAATTGGGTTTCGTTCGGTCTCCTACTAGTCTTGCAACTTTTTCAAATAAATTAGTCAGGAAACCCCCTGTGGAGCTCATGCTAATTTATAAAGCGAAGTGCATCACCTCTGCTATGTATGGAGCTGGGGTGCAGGGTTTTGCAAACACTCTCTTGCTTCAACTTGTTGAATATTCCTTTTTAAGATACATTTTATCTGCCCCACCCAGCACATCTTCCTATGTGTGTCATGAGCAGCTGGATCTCCCTTTTATTTCTGATCTTATCAAAATGGAACCGATACTATTGTGGCATAGTATTTCGTCAAAAGAACAGACCCATCAAATAGGGAGATTTTGCAGGATAGTCTCAAATTAGATGGGGCTGTCAAGATTCCCTGTGTCAGGTTTGTTTGTGACTTTATGATAGACCTATGCCATCCAGAATACTTTACTGACCCAGGGTCCATGCAGGTGCTCCCTAGAAAGGTCCTAAAAAAAGAGGGCCTTCAGTTTCTGGACTCAGTAAGATCGGCAGGGGAACTTTTAAAACCCAGTTTTAATCAACATCAACTAAAATTAACAACAATAGGAATGGAGCGATATTTGACATATGTACCTAGCTCTTTTGACAGATTGTTATTGACTAGGTTTAGGCTCAATATTGTTCATAGACTTGTGACCTTCCCCAAAATAAGTGACTGGTCTCGTCTGCTGCAAATGTGTCCTTGTGACAATCAGTCCGCCCAATCCACTATCCATTTACTCTTTTTCTGTAAATTTTATATAGAATTAAGGAAAGCGTGGCTAATTCCTCTTTTAAAGTCCCAGGGACCGAGGCAATGTTGTCCAGCATTAATTAAATTGCAGTAGAAAACGAACACACAGCATGGACAATAGCTATCTTCTTGAAGAGAACACTCCACTGGAGGAAAAGTTTTTTTTATTGATGAATTTTAACTGAATGGTAACCTCCCCTTCTTCTTTTAAAGGGTTTTTAACAAAGTCATGAACTTTTATCCTCAAAATTTTAAAACAGTTTTTAATCTATGAAATGTAATGTAATATGATCTATTTTGCGTGCTTTTATGATTGTTAAAAAACATTCCAATAAAGCTTTCTGTGACTCTGTATCAAATGAGCAAGCAAGGTCTGCATCTCACAATAGAGCAATGTCCGAAATATTTACACGGCCAAAAGCACCATAGGTGAGGTAAAAAAAAATGAATATATCTAATGATGATAAGAAAAACAAAGAAATAGAACATTCAAAGATAAAAATTATTTAACAGTCAACAGCAGGCTTGAACACTCTCCATCCCCTGACCACAGGTGTCATTTTTAATGAAATAATTTTACTGTGCTCCAAAGCTTTCTTTTTAATAAAGTTTTAGAAACTTCTAAAGAAAATTCTGTTTACCTGGTTGGGGGTTCGATTATAGGCAGTCTGTAGCAAAGATTTTCCATGTTTTGAAAGGGGTCTGCACACTACAATTTAGTCCTCGCACAGCCACAGAGTTGCCAACTGAGGTCAGCCCTCTAGTGGCTGTTATTGGATTCTAGTGAAGGAGATAAAATGTGTAAGTGTTATGGTTACAATATATCCTCTGAAGTTTCAACCAAGAAACCAGTGCCCATACTGGAAGGGAACATGTTTTTGATAAGTTGCAGGTCCCTTCCATGTCATAAACTTAAAATCTTCTCTTATTTGGAAGATGTACAACCTGATGTTCTCTTCCTTACAGAGACTTGCCCCCACAGAGAATCTGGTCCTGACATTCTTCAGGCTCTTTCCCCAGGCTAATATATAATGCAGTAGGATAGAGGAAATAAAAAGGGTGGAGGCCTAGCTATCATTTTGAGTTCCAGTCTTACATGCCAAATTGACTCCCCTGCAATCCTGAATTGTGAAAGTTTGGGGTTTGCGATTTCGGTTTCCTATACATCACATTTGCGGTAATCTTCATCCCCCAGACCTTCAAGTTGATTTAGTCAAACCTTCCGGGAAGTTGTAGCGGATCTGGCCACTAAGCAAAACCATTTTACAATATTGGGAAATTTAAGCCTGCACTTAGATGAATTTAGTGATACCCGAGCTACAAGTTTTAAG
The DNA here is from genome assembly GCF_964204655.1 of Triturus cristatus. NCBI lineage: Eukaryota > Metazoa > Chordata > Amphibia > Caudata > Salamandridae > Triturus > Triturus cristatus. Next base: position 843,043,893 of record NC_140593.1, on the reverse strand, counting down.
CTTGACTTAGCCATTATGCAATTGTACCAAATGGTACAGGGTACCACGCATGTAGGAGGCCACTTGTTGGAGCCTATATTTACTAATAGTCCCCTGTTACAGGTCCTGGAACCTGTGCCACTTTCCTGGACAGATCACTATCTAATCCCCATGATACTCAAGGCATTGGGTTCCACACCAATTCAGAAATGTAAGGCAGTCAAAGACCGGCCTTGGTCTAAACTAAATCATGAGAGCTGGAGGCATACCCTGAGTCGTAACAAACCTTACTTAGATCCAGCCCCTGAAACTGCCAACACCATGGTTTCGTAATGGCTGATATATATTTGTTACAGCAAATTTTTACTAAAAAGGACATGATCCAAAAACCTAAAACCAAATCAGCCCCATGGAAATCTCCTCACTTTAAAATACAAACAAAACTATAAAACTGCTGAAAAGGCATGGAGAAAGGACTGTGGTGAAAACAAAAAAACTGTTTATTGAGAGAAAGTGAGGATATATCATACTGAAATTCGGCAAGCTCCGCCACTTTTTTTAAACAAAGATTAACACTGCTGCAAATTCTCCTAGAGAGATGTTCAGACTCACAAGGTCTTTGTTGGAGCCTCTGTAACTGAGCATTCCATTGATAGGTGAAACGCATTGGCCAACCACTTTAATTCCAAAATTCTGAATATCTATCAATCGTTCCAACAGGCCAGTGATAAAAATAGTGACACCCTTATTCATCGTGTGGAATATATGCCACATTGTGCAGGAAGGTGCAGTCAGCACTCTGACAGTGGTGGTCTGTATGTTAGGCTCTTCTATAAGCCTGACAGACCGCTACTGTCATAATGCCACAGCACCGCCCTCCAGACCAGGATTTAACTCCTAATCTGGCGGGCGGCAGCACCACGGCTTTGGCAGTCCTACAGCAGATGGCATGTTGCACCGTCCGCTGTAGGGCCGCCAAAGTCGTAATCAGGCCCTTAGCCAGTTTTTGGCTTAGAAGAGAGCATTCAGGCTGTTACAAGTAATAAAGTCAAAATCTTGTATCCATGTTTGTCAATGGGCTGCAATTGTGTGAAAAGCATTTAAAAGTGGATTAAATAATTGTTGCCATACTTGTAAGTGCTGTCTTCCAAACAGTCAAGTTTTCTGGATTTGTACCAAATTGTAAATTATGTTTGGCATGGATGCCTCAGTTTAACAATATATATATGTATCACACAAAGTAGGGGCTGGACTGCCAAGTAATGTAGGGGATTGCGCCCGCAGATCTTTATCATTCCACACCACTTATTAGCTCTGGTTTATAATACGTATTTAGTTTGCTTAAAATGGACTCAGAAGTTGGGGTACTGGGATCTGGTGGAGTCAGTACAGGAGAAATTCTACTGTTCAGCATGCCACACTGGGTACTAAGAATGAGCACAGATACCAGACATCAATGATGAAACTTAGATGTGCTCCACCCCTTGTGGACTGTACTGAGAATCTGATTAGCGGAAGTGTGCCAGATTATAATAGGCCTCTTGAAAACTGAGATATAGTTAAACTGAAGTCAAGACCTGCAACGGACGTATAAATTAATCACAAAGAATGTTCTCAGCATGGCTTCAGCTAGCAAGTGATAAAAAGTTTTGGCCTTTCTAAGAAGAAGGGTGACCCAGATCTGATAGATAGATAATTTATTGCACAGTTAATTAAAACTTACAATTTCAGATACCCAGCTTTTAAAAGAGATACATATCAAAGATAAAAACAATTTAATTATCAGAAATTAAAATTGTGAGATTCATATTAATAGTTTGCGTTATTGAATTGTTTGTTAGGGCGATAGCCCATAAGAAATGCTCGAAGGCGCTATTTGGCTTTTACTCAGTTTCCTCGCTTTGTTTCTGCTTAATTCTCTCCGCCACTGCGTCGAAATATTTTGTAAATCTGCAGTTTAATTGAGTCTCCTGCGGGTTAAAACATAGTTTGACTGCATGCCTACAGGTTCTGATGCACTTCTGGTTCCATATTACACGTAATAGGGATCTCCTTTTGTCCATTAAGTTTGGGCAGATACATACTATGTGGACTAGGTCTTCAGGTCCTGTGTTGCAGAGACGGCAAGTTTTGTCTTCCTGAGTCCGTTTCCATGGGGCCAGGTGGGGGAGAATTGGTAGTATACCGAGTCGCAATTTTAAAAATTTCTCTTTGATCTTCTGTTTGAATCCTTGATCCATATACGCTTGAGTCTTTGATGATTTGTAGTCGCTTAAGACTGTCCATCCGTGTGCTCTTTTTGCTAGAGTTTCTTTATCCTCTAATAGTGATGTTATTTTTGTCATCTTTGTTACTAGTTTTTTAAAACTTCTATGGTCTACTGGGGTGTTCCAGAGGTCTGTCAATTCAAGTACTTCTAATGATTCCATAAGGTACTTCCTTGTATTTGACCGTTCTCGACGTTGCAGCTCAATCCAGAGATAGGCATTTAAAGTACCTTGCTCGGCGTTTCTAATCTTATGCCAGCATTTTATGAAGCTGCCCCTTCTTTCTACTGTCTGTTTTTGAACCCCGAACTCTAATCGAATTTGGGCAGGAGATACATAGTTAGGTAACCGAAAGATGGTCCTGTAAGTTTTACTGATCACATTATCAAGGGTAAGAGCATCTTTTTCGAGCGTTGTTTCGATCCCGTATGTTAGCGTCGGTTGAAGGCGAGCTCTCAATACTTGTAAGAGTGGATCAAGCGTATAATCTGGCAATATTTTCTTCAAGGGGATCATCGTGAGACGACTCATGGAGCCTTTCCGTTGTAGCATCCCTAATTGCGGTTTAAATGAGCCTATGCTATCTACTAGGACTCCCAGATATTTGTAGCACGTTACATGGTCCAATTTGTGTCCGTCCAGGTACCAGCAGTTTTTTCTGGCCTTCTTGTAGTTTACAGCCATTGTTTTTGTTTTCTTTAGATTGATTTTTAATCCGTTGCGCTGTGAAAACGTGCTGGTGGTGTTTAAAAGGTGCTGGAGGCCAATTGGAGTTCGACTTATTAGAACCAGGTCATCGGCGTAAAGGAGATTGGACAGAGTGATGTCCCCCAGCCGTGGGGCAGGTGATTTGATGTTGTCCAGTTCCCCTGGTAGGTCTGCCAGGAAGAGGTTAAGCAAAGTGGGGGCTATGACGCACCCTTGCTTCAGTCCTTTAGAGGTGTTGATTCGCCTGGAGAGGTACGTCCCGTCTCCCAGTTTGATCTTAACCCAGGTATTAGTATGAAGTAAGGTTAATTGCTTCAAGAGGGGTTGCGGTATCCCCCATTTGTCAAGGTTTTGCCAAAGTTTGCCCCGATCCACATGGTCAAAAGCTGAGCTGTAATCAATGAAACATAGAAACAGCGAGTTCTTTCCTACTTTGGCCGCGTCTATCAACAGAGTCAGTGCCATGATATTGGTGGTAGTTCCTTGTCCTTTGCAGAACCCTGTTTGATTAGCCGGAATTATGTGCTTTGAAGCTGCCCAGGAGGTCAATTCATCCAGTAGAATGCCAGCATAATACTTTGCTTCTAAATCAAGTAGAGCGATCAAGCGATAGTTGCAAGGATTGCTCCTGTCTCCTTGCTTATGAATTGGGCTTATTATTGATCCTTGCCAGGATTCAGGGCAGGTTTCTAGTTCTTGTATGCCCGCGAAGAGTGGTACTAATGCGTTGCTCCAGAAATCAATGTCCTGTTTAAATATCATCGGTGGTATCCCATTTGGGCCTGGAGCTCCTTCCATTTTTCCCTTTTTTATTTGAGTTTTTATCTGGTCCGCTGTTATGTTGATTTTATTCTCGGAATTGCATGATAATATGCTGTTGTTCTGGGTCCCGTCGGTCTTCTTTTGGTCGTATTTTCCCGTTGTGATTTCCTTGGGGTTTCTGAGCCCTTTTTCATTCTTTCCTGTTTCGTTGTCCTTCTGAGTGTTATCTGTTTCTAGTGTTATCAGAGATGTGGGGATATCATTTGTATCGTTAAAATGGTTGTGAAGATAGTCTGCCCAAGTTGCCTCTGAAATGTAGGAGTTTATTCCTTGGTGGCCTGGCCGTTGTAAGCTGTGAATAGTTTGCCAAAATTTAGCACTATTTTTTAGTTTCGAATCGTGCTTTATTTTTGCCCAGAGGTCGTCGTTCGCCTGTCTTTTGATTTCCCAGGTTGTCTTTCTTAGGCTTACTTTTAAACTTCGTAGAACATCTTGTAAAGGCCCTTTTTTAGGCTGTGCACGGATTTGGTTTAAGGTTAACTTTATGTTCCGTTTAATACTTTTAATTTCCAGCTTGTTTGTCTTGCTTAATCCAGACTTAGGGATTTTGTTATTCGCTTGCCTTGGTTTAGTTACGTATTTGGTTCCCAGAGTCTTTGTGTACCACTCCCAGGCCTCTATAGGGTTTACACCCAAGTTGCCCTGGTGGAAGAGCTCCTTCGCGTTTGAGGACAGTTCTTCGATGTTATTTTGTTTATGTCTTATGCGTTTGAAATCTGATGTGTATTCAGATCTAGCACATACCCTGACCTCCATTGGGTTTTCTCTAATTGTCCTTAGAACGATTTCTTGTGGTAAATGGTCACTTTGATCACTAACACCCAACTTAAATGATTTAATTATATTAAAAAGAGGGAGAGTTACAAATGCGTAGTCTAGGTAGGAAGAAGTTGCTGCCGAATGGTAGGTAGGTGCTGGAGGAATGTCTTCTTTGTACCGGCCATTCAGGGCCCTTAGATTTAATTGCTCTAACTCTTTTAGTAGCTGGGTCGTGCAATTGGTTTGTTTAGTTGGAGGTGGTTGTACTTGGGTTGGTATTCCCCAGGCTCTATTAAGATCATGTGCCAAATCATCGTCCATCGCGGTTCCAAAAAGAAAGAGGTTAAAATCTCCTGCGAGGATTAAATTTTCAGCTTCCCCCTCATCCATAATTCTTGCTGTCTCATTGGCCAGCTCTCTTGCACCTTTCCGTCTATGCTTCGGGTGTATATAAGAGTTAACTATTACCAGGCGATGATCCGGCTTTCTGGTGTTGATTGTTATCTCGGTCGCTTGTATGACGTTAGGAGCTATGGTTTTAATCTTTATTTCCTTCATTGATCGTACTGTGAGGATTGAGGCAAAGATCATTAGTCCGCCTGAGCTGTGACCGAAGGGTGATGTCCTGGTAGCAGGGACGATTTGCGTCATGTAGCCTTCAAGGGGTGTCTCAGCTTCTTCCCAGGTTTCTTGAAGTAATATCAAGTCAAATGTCCTTAAGTATTCTAGCGTATCGTGATCATTCAATTTGTCGGTCAGGCCATTAATATTCCAAATGCATACTCTGAAATTATTCGAAGTTGTGTATGATGAGGGCTGCACAGAGGATCCTTGTCAATGCCCGTCTCTATTTATTATTGTTCGCTGTATTATATTCGGATTGGAAGCTGTAAATTGCGTATTTACCGTAGAAATGTGTAGGGACCTTCTTTGGCAGCCTGGTGACTGGCTGAGGGCTCCTTTTAGAATTGATGTAACTTTGGGCGAGTATTCTTTACCACTCTCCTTTAGGAACGGTGTTGGGTAGGCTGGCCTTCTACCAGGTTCCAGCCTTATTCCCCATTGAGCAAATGTGTTGAATTCTCCTAAGATCCGGTCAACCAGGTCGTTTGATACCCATGTTGTCTTTGTCGTTTCTGGGTGGAACTGGTCGTGTGCAGGTTGGAATTCGATTTGAAGTAAATCAGTTGTGGTAATACCTTCTAGACCTTTGATTGATGTAATTAGTTTGATTATGTTTCCTCTATTCAAGGTGTCCATTCTGCCCCTGGATTTATACTCCGGTACGAATATCAGTATATCTGTCTTGTTTTTTGAGGTGACTCTAGTTTCTCGGGTTGCGATTTGTCCGGGGTGGCTAGCCCCGGTGAGGAGTAGGTCATTGGTGTTATCAGTTATAACTGAAATTGCTCGTGTTGTAAGTTGTTCCAATTCCTGTTCCGGGGCCGACTGTTTCGTATTTTGTGGCGTGGTCCTTGGCCAGCTATCAGTGTGGCTCCTTGCTGAACTGCGTGGATTAGACATTGTTTCAAGTCTATCCTGCTGTTGTGAGCGTTGCTCCGTTAGGACGTCCTCGTATACAGGGTGTTCTGTTACTATCTCCAATGATTCTATTGATTTCAGTGTTGTGGGTTTGATGGGGGTCCTTATGGTTAACAATTTTTTGGCCAGGGGGACCCAGATCTGGGTAAGGCCAAGTATACCACTGGAAACAGAAAAGAATATTAAATAAAGAAGGCAGATATGTATTAGCCTAGGATCTTCTAGTTGGAATATCTTTGATGCTTGGGTGTGTCTATTGTCCTAATGTCTTGCCAGTTGAGTTTTCTGCATACCCTAGAACAGTGTTTCCCAAACTGGGGTCCAAGGACCCCCAGGGGTCCGTTGCACATTCCCAGGGGGTCCGCAGGCAGCAGTTTTAAAAGCACTGCGAAGTTCCTTGTAAAATTAGCAGTTTTCCAGCAACTATAAAAGTGTCAAGAAAATGGCAGTGATTAATGTACCTGCTGGTGAGAGATGAGAATGTTGTCAAGTGGCAGCTTTGACTTATCTAATGTGACACAGAAGGTTAATATGCCTACTGCAAAGAATGTGTACAATGCATTTTAAAAAACAGTATTTTGTGTGTATAGGTTAGTGGGTTACTGATTTTGTCACAGAGATTCTTGTCCCTGTGCAATTCAGAAGGGACAATCGTAATTTAGCAGTGTCCTATAAACTGTCATCAAAGAGCTGCTTGCAAACTGCATGGTAAAAGTTAGCAACATATGTTTATTCCCAGTCTATCATTATCCTGATGCTGCTATGTTCCCACTTCCTGCACATGAACAATTTTGTAATGCCGTTTTGTCACTTCTATGTGTGCTGCCTAATGCAGCACACATGGAAGTTACAAAACGTAATTTTTATTAAAGATTGTTTATGTGCAGGGATGGGCCACCTTCCTGAACATAAACAATCACAGGTGTTTTGCTTTTTCCGTTGGAAAAAGCAAAAACGAGTAGAAATAAGGCATTTCGCCAAGTTAAGACCAGGTTTTTCATGGTCTTAATTTTGGTGCTGTCTCCTATTTAAGCTGACCTTTTAAATAGAGGGCAGCGTCAAAATCAATGGGTGCTGGAGTGAAATGTATGTATGTATGTGTGTTCTTATATAGCGCTCGACTTACCCTTGGGCATCTCGGCACTTACATTGGGAACCCGTCCTGGCTTTTTTTCCCTGTGAGATAACCCGTACTGGGCATCCCCAAGGTGAAAGCCAGGCATCCCGCCGCAGGGGGGCCGTAGTGGAGATTAAGCAAGCTATTGCCCAGAGTTGCAGAGTGTGAACCCATGATTCGAGTAGGCACCGAAGTGAGAATTATCGAGTCCGTGGACACTTGGGCTCAGACCCTGCCGCGGCGGGAATTGAACCCTGGTCCCGGGTCTGACCTCTGCTTCAGGGTATGCCTTCTCTAACCAGTGAGCCACACTTCTCCACAATGCCCACTGCAACTCCCACTGCCCACCTTTTTTACGCTAAGCATTGCGTGAAAGGGGGCCTTATTTACAAGGCAGTGTTAAGCCACAATAAGTGGCTTAACAGTGCCTTGTAAATAAGGCAAAGCCCCTATTGCCACAGGAATATCGCAAAAAGTGACGTTCCCATGGCAATAGGAACTTGTAAATATACCCCTAAAATCCTTAGTAATTGGAGTATTTGTTTTGTGTGCACACGTGTGTTTATTTTTTTCGAATTACTGTTTTAATGTTTGAAATTTAAATCCTACAAATTGCTTGGGGGTCCCCGGCTTCCAGTGGTGACTCAATGGGGGTCCTCAGGAGTCAGAAGTTTGGGAACCACTGCCCTAGAACAGTGAACAGTGAATGACGGAGTTGGGACCAACAAACATAACTTGACATTTTGGGATTTACATAGACCTGGACAGATCCTGCCAACTGCTGAGCACCAGTACTCAAACCTAAAATGCAACACTAAAAGAATAGCAGCAGAATTGGAACCTACAAGATGCACAGAAAGTCCAACACACTGAGCCACAGGATTACTCCTTAAAGTTCTTATATTCCTTGTACACACCTAACATAGGCACATAGATACTGGAGGGGGTACGATACCTGTGGATTACACTGACACATACTAGCAAGGCCTACTTAGCCCACAATATAGGGAAGAGAATAGACGGTATCAGAAGATCTGTTGCCTTGTGGAAGGAACTCCCGTTATCATTAATGGGGAGGGTAGCATTGACTAAAATGGTTATCCCACCAAGATGCCTGTACACAGAATGACAGCCTGATTGTGGGACTATTGTGGGGCCCCAAACGGAAGAAGATAAAGCTGAGCACCCTACAGAGGCGGTGGGGGATGGGGTCTGGAGGTTCCCCGTTTGAATTTTTATTACATGTCCGCGCAACTTCAGCATGCGGTGCATTGGTTTAATGAGCAAGACAACTGGGAGAAGCGATTGCTGGCTGGCACGCATCAGAAGAATTCCCTCCCAGAACTTTTTATGATGGGATCAAGGGTGCCAGGATCTCTTCCTTATGTCATACATCATGTTGCGTCAGTTTGGGGAATGGTGTTACAGAAGGTAATTAAGAGAGCGCTGTATGCCCTGGAAACACCACTGTGGGTGGTAACACCCTTCAAACGTATAGGGCAAGCAATAAATGTTAACCGATGGACACAAGGTTACGTTTGTTCTGACTACAGCACATATACAACTAAGAAGGAGTCAAGGCTGGCTTTCTGCTTGCCTGCTTTGCTGATAGCACTAAGACAACTGCAGTGTGAGCAGCTATCCCTAAGAAATCATAAAGGAATCATCTTAAATTCTCAGACAGAGCTAAATTAGGTAGTAACAGAATACTTCTAATTACTCCACGCACAACCTCCGCCTGAATTCTTGCTGATACACAGCTTTATTGATTCTGCTGGGTTAGTGGCATTATCAGGTGTGTCTGGTGGGCTGTTGGAAGTTCAGGTGGTGATTCAAATAATCCTAAGTTGTGGAGGTCCTTGCATGCCTGGGTCAAGAGCTTGACCTGGTATCTTTTCTGTATAGGGAGCCAGTGGAGTTCCTTGAGGTAAGGAATGATGTGGGTTCTTCTAGGGAGGTCAAAGATTAATCTAGCTGCAGTGTTATGTATGGTCTGTTGTCATCAAAGGAGGTGCGCTGCGATCCCTGTGTAGAGAGCATTACCATAGTCCAGTCAGCTTGAGATAAGGGTCCGGGTGATGGTGGGGCTTGAGCTTTGGGGGTAACCATTTTAATATATGAGGAAGAATATGGAGGATGAGGAAGCAGTAGGAGGAGACAGAGTTGACCTTGTCCATCAGTCAGTCTGACAAGAAGAAAAGAAAGGAAACCCGTGATGCATGATTTAGGATACAGGGGTTCAAGTGCAATACACTTTGAATTATTGGAAATCAGACAGTGACACAAAGCGGATATAAAACAATTACTTTGTCTTTTCAGAGAAGTTCTGCTAAACTTATTAGCGTAGATTACAGAAATTGGGTGGCACTTTGGACTTTGCCACAACTTACATGCTGCTTGCCCTGATGAAGTTCCCGATAAGGGAATGAAATGTGTTGGCTAGACAGTTTTATAACAGATGAACCTATTAAAATTGGAATAAAAGCCACTTTTCTACTATAATCTGCCTAAGTGGACTCTTTGAGCTGCGGACCCCCATCTAATAGAATATGTGGGTTTTGACAATGTTGGCCAGTGGTGTCATATATGTGTTGAAGAGGGTGGGGCAGAGTGAGGATCCTTGCGGTACTCCACAGATGATTTCCTTAGACTCAGAGGTGAAAGGGGAAGTCAGACTTTTTTAGTTTTTCCAGGGAGAAAAGAGGCAATCCATCTCAGGGCGGCTCCTTGGATGCCTTTTGTGTAGCCTTGTGATCAGCATGTGGTGGGAGATAATAACGAAGACAGTCTTGTGATCAGCGTGTGGGGGAGACCATATAGAAGGTATCCCAGTGGTCTAGGAAGGTCATTGCCGTGGTCTCTACTTGGTCGAGTAAGGTTCGGATGTCATCAGCAGCCACAATGAGGGCTGTCTTGATGCTTTAGTTGCCTCAGAATCCGGATTTGGAGGAGTCGGGTAGGAGGTCCCAACTCAGATGTAAAAAGAGTTGTCGCTTGATGGATTTTTCTGATACCTTGGCCAGGAACCGGAGTAGGGAGCTTGTATGGTAGTACTGTACAGTACTGGAAAAGATTGGGATGGGCTGCAAATGTTGGGATGGGGCAGACTGCTAGAATGTTCCCCACAGCTAGAGTCAAGACAGGCCAGATCTTCTCTGATAGATGGGGTATTGAGCAAGATACAGAACAGGTATGCCTCCTCTTGCCTTTGCTATTTACATTGGCCAAAATGGATTTGGGGAAATATCAGGCCCTAAAAGAACTGGAACAAGTTGTGCTTGTTCATGCTCAACCTTCCCACTCCACCTACAGAGATGGACTATGATGTAGTCCTTTTGATATGGGAAAGATAATCCTCAAATATTTGGGCATCAAAGTCTCCTACACAGATGTCAACATATTGATAGGAATTCTATGTAGAGCCATGGGCAGTATCAGGAATATAATGAACTTCTGGCAAGCACTACCACTTGATGTCGGGGCAAGGTCACGCTTTCAAATATAGTTTTGCTTCCTCGCCTTCTATAATATTTTACAAAATTGCCTTTAATTATGCCAACCTCACTGTCAAGGATATACACTATACTCACATTTCTGAAAAGGTGGAAGATATACAGTTCACTAAATACACTGAGAATCCCACTCACCGAGGGGACCAACCCGGTGTCACCTTAAGGATTTTTAGTGCTTAGGGCATGACATATTTGGGAACCCTTTGAATGGAACAGATTTGGCTTTTATTACCCATTTCCTAATTCAAGCTCACTCAATGCTAAACTTTACTAAGTTATAAGTTATAGTTTAATAGGTTCATTAAAAAACCTGTAGAAAAATGTCAAGTTTTGGGCTCAAAAATCCGTAAAATGACACTGGGAAGAGAGACAGAGGTATAGGTAGGCAGAGAGGGTAGGGTTTAGTTAAAGAAATAATTCACATTCCTTGGGGGCTCCCTGGAGGGTCGGGCCCTAGGATATTGTCTATTTTGTCCATGCTTCAAAATGTCTCTGGACCATCTGGGTACACCTCATTATGAACTGTATTAGCTTAGGTACACCACATTATGTACTGTATTAGCTTGCATCCCAACTACAATAAATTACCAAATGAATACCCCACCTCCCCAACATTGGACACCAGATTCTTCCTGACAGTGACACCAAGACACTCTATGAGGTTTCTTGTTCGCTAAACAAGATAAGAGACAACCAATGCCTAAGATGATTACTATGAAGTATACAAAGAGGATGGATAAAATTCTTGAGTTAATCTCAGCCACTGGTAATTACTAGGCGCTGCATGTCAGTCCATTGTTATTTTGCCCACCATGCCACCTCAGTTTAGACCCAGACGTATGTAAATCAGTCTTGACCCTGCTTTAATAGGCGCAGCCCATCCTGAACTGCTAGGCCTGGGCCTTCATAAACAGTATCATAAGCAACCTAGGTCAAGGGGAGGCGTGGCTTGGACACCGATGAGGACGGTCGCGTGAGCTGAGAGCTCCGCTCCGGCCCTGCTGATTATCCTGTTCATACGCCGGTCGGGATACCGGCGAACTTGGGGAGGGAACCCCCCTGACGTTGGGGACCAGCGGTGGTGTCGACAGGTATCCTGCTGCCTGCTACCGAAGTTGGTGCATACCAGAGAGGAGGAAGCTGGAGCGGCGTATGGGCAAGATGGCGGCCAGCCTGCTGCGTAGCGCCGCCGGAGATGTACTGTGGCGACTTTTAGTGAACTGTTTGGATGGGTACTAGCCGTTTGGAGCCTGTTCTGGGGAGGAGTGGTGGGGGGGTTGGGGGTTCGTTGGGGGTTGTTGGGGGAAGTTCGTATTACCGGTGCGTCAATGCGGGGAGGGCAGTTACGATACGAGAGCAAACTGCATAATGGGGTCAGTACCTGAGCTGAAATGTATTACTTGGAATGTACGGGGGATGCATACGATGGTGAGATGCCACACGATCCATGCTTACCTGGTACGTAGAGGGGTGCAGAATGCTGATAGCTTTTCTCCGGGAAACCCATATAGACAAAGATGGGCGTTACAGCGCCGTTGGAGAGGGCAGCTTTTCTGCACAACGTACTCTGCCTATGCCAGGGGAACCCTGATCTGGGTGAGGGCGGGGGTTCCTTTTCAACCGACCCAGCATTTAGTGGACCCAGACGGCATATATGATGCTGTCATGGGTAAACTGGATGGGAGGGATGTGACACTGTGCAGTGTGTATGCCTCTAATGTGGAACAGAAATCCTTTTTCGCTACACTAACAGGGAAACTGGCACCTTTTTTGACAGGTTCAGTGTTATTAGGGGGTGATTTTAACTCTGTTTTGGATGCTGAGCTGGACAGGTCCCACCCACCATTGCCTCAGGCGCCTGCCCACCAGCTTTCGAACATTAGGAAGGTTTGGCAGGCTGAGTGGGGATTAATAGACACATGGTGAGCCCAACATATAGGAGAGCGTGACTACTCTTATTATTCTCCCCTACATGACTTGTATGTGCGGCTGGACGCAGTGTTGTGCTCTCCGGATGTGCATGCCTTGGTGCGTAGTAGTGAGTATCTGGGGAAGACGATATCGGACCACAATACGCTGCTACTGACGGTACGATGGTCGCGTGAGCGGCCTCTTGTCCCCACCTGGCGGTTGCACCCAGAAGCCCTGGAGGACCCGGTGTTCCGAGCCGAAATCGGCGAAGGAATAGAGCGTTATTTTCTTGAGAATGGGGGGACAGCTTCGACCCTAGGCCTGGAATAGGACGCATTTAAAGTAGTGCTACAGGGCTTATGCATCGCTAAAAGGACAGGTATGTGGAAAACGCTATTGCAAGATATAGAAAAGGGGGAACAGCGGCTGCGATGGGCAGAGATAGCGTGCCAGGAGAATCCTGGACTGAGAGATGATGTTTTAGCAGCAAGAGAGGAGGTGGCAGCGCAAGTAGAGAGATTACGCTGCTTTGACCATAAGGAATATTTAGTCCGTGCGCATGCGGAGAGAGATAAGACGGGCTCCCTCCTGGCATGGCTAGCAAATCCGGCTCCGCGGGGTACGCCTATTTTAGCTTTAACTACCTCGTCAGGGGAGCCGGAGTACACCCAACGAGGGATTAACAAAATGTTCCTAACATATTATATGGCACTCTATGAGACTAAGCTGCAGGGCGCGACTGAGGGGTTGAATGAGTTTTTAGCTGAGGTACGACTGCCACGTCTTGAGGAGGACCAGGGGAAGCTGTTGGGGCAGGAAATCACGGAGGGAGAAATACGCAGTGCAATAAAGCATATGGCGCGCGAAAAAAACCCAGGGTTAGACGGATTGCCAATAGAATTTTATTTGACGTACGTGGACACGTTGACCCCTAAGCTTCGGGCGGTTTATCACGAAGCCAAGGAATTAGGGAGATTGCCGAGCTCTGCCCGAGAGGCTATTATCATTCCGCTGTTAAAGCCGGGGAAAGACTCAAAGTCACTTTCGGCATATCGCCCGTTATCAATGTTGACGACGGACTATAAGATTTTAAGTAGGATCCTGGCGTCCCGACTACTCCCACATATGACATACTTGGTTCATAGTGACCAGGCGGGCTTTATACCAAAGAGAACCACTGCAACCAACGTGCGCCATCTTTTGCGAATCCTGGGAGCGCGTCACATTGAAGCGTCCGACACGGCAGTTCTCTCTGTAGATATTGAGAAGGCGTTTGACAGTTTAGAATGGCCGTACTTGTCCCGAGTCCTCCACGCATTTGGTCTTGGGAAATCCTCTGTAGAATGGACGGAGATGCTATACAAGTCGGCGACGGCGCGCGAGCGCACAGGTGCGACGATCTCCTCAGTTTACCCGATTGGGCGGGGCACGCGACAGGGTTGTCCGCACTCTCCCTTATTGTTTGCCCTGGCCCTGGCCATTGAGCCTCTGGCATCCCATGCCCGATTGGGGAACTATTATGCAGGTTTGTCTTTGCGGGGAGATGTACAGTTTATTTCTTTGTACGCAGATGATTTGTTGATGTTCCTAGGGAACATGACGGCAGACTTAGTTGGCGCGAGACACTTGCTCCGTGTATTTGGAAGTTATTCGGGACTGAAGGGGAATTGGGCAAAGACTTGCTAACTTCCAGTGACCCCGACTACGAAGGATCCTCCCCAGCTGCTGGGGGTTCATTGGGAACCTAGGTGTCTACCTTATCTCGGCACTAATATTTATCACGCCCCTGACGATTTACTGGAGGGCAACCTAGGTCGGGCCATACGCAGCCTTGGGAGCAGTATGGCATTCTGGAGTGCATTGCCAATATCAGTAGCGGGGCGAGTGGCGCTCCTGAAAATGGTAGCATTACCACGTTTACTGTACTACTTTCGAACTTTGCCGATCTGGGTCCCGGGCTCTGTATTCCGGCTGCTCCGTTCCATGACTTGCGGGTTTTTGTGGGGGTCAGGCAGGAGGCGAGTAGCAATAGCCACAATGATGAGGCCGAGAGCAGACGGGGGGCATGGCAGTCCCAGATTTTGAGTGGTATTATTTAGCGGTGCAGCTGCAGTAGCTCACACAAGCGGTAGCAAGGGAGTTCCAGGGTCCGGATGGCTCAGAGAGTCGTTGGGTCCCGCGGTATATCTTATCTTTCATAGTACTACAACAGAAGATGCGACTTGAGCCGCTCACGGCGGTTTTGCTCGTCCGTATGCCCCGGAGATACCGCTGGGGATGTGTACTGCACTCCCTCATGGAGGGGACTGGACAGCGCTGGCAAATTGGGAGGTCCTGGGGATACAGGTGCTGGGGGATTTATACGAGAATGAGATCTTGTTGTCCTTCCAGGACTTACAGCATAGGTATGACCTTCCACGAGGAGACTACTTGTTGCATTCAGCGCTTATTGCCGCAATCCAACGTTATTGGAGGACGGGATTGTCAGAGCCCCGAACCTCAATGGCGTGCCAATATGTAGTAATGGCCGCAGGGACCTTTAAGGCTATAACATGTTTATACCGTCGAATGCTAACCGAGAATTTGGAACCATTACGAGCACTGCAGGGGAAATGGGAAGCGGATCTTGGCAGGGAAATCCCTGAGAAGACATGGGCTCAACTGGTTAAGAGAGCATGGAAAAGAGCACAGAGCGTATTTAACACCCGCGAAGCTTAATCAGTATTTTGAAGCGACGGCGGCTCGATGCCCGCGCTGTGATCTAGAGGGAGCGGACTTCCTGCATATGATGTGGGGATGAACGAAGTTGGGAACCTATTGGGAGGAGGTGTTGGACATCTTGAATACTATTACTGATAGGACGGTAGAACTAGAGCCGGGTACTTGCCTACTTCATTGGTTTCCGCACACTGCCAGAACGAAAGTGACTAGCAAATTCTTAGACTTGGGGCTGGTATTGGCTAAGCAGGAGCTTACTATGCATTGGAAGTCACCCCAGGGTCCTAGGGTGGGGAGATGGCGGGCAGAATTGCTCAAATGGGCGCAGAGTGAGGGCATACTTAGATTGCAACAAGCCTTACGTATGAATAATGACAAAGTGTATGAGACAGCAAGGGCATGGGAGGCCTTAGTGGCAGCACTTCAGACACCGAACACAGATTCGGAGGGGGACTTGCTTGAAGAGGGACGGGGAACCCCAGATCACATGATTGAATAGATTGACCAACTTGCTATGGGATAATTGCGACAGTTATTGTATATGATATCGCAACCTCTAGTACAGTACTGCCCCTGCCAAACAATGTTTTTAAACTGCTCCGGGAACTCTGTAACAGATTATACTGTATATACTTTAAGGCGCACCGGTGGGGGGTGGAGGGTGGGGGGAGGGGGATGAGTTTGGTAAGGAACAGCGTACACTACAATAAGCTGGATAAGCTGCTGTATTATTGAAGTTGCATGTTGGTGGTATTATTGGAAATCTAATAAAAAATATATAAAAAAAAAATAAGCAACGTAGGTCAGGTTTATCCTAATTAGTTTTGTTCCAGTGACAGTGTGCACAGGTCCAACTTCTGGTCATACTCATCTCACTTAGTGGGACACATTTAAGTATACAAAAGGTGATGGGTGGAATGCTTGAATTAAGCTCAATCAGTGGTAATTACTCAGGATGCATCCTAGTCCATTGCTATTTTGCACACCATGCCATCTCAGTTCCGATGTAGCCATACACAAATCAGTCTTGACCCTGCTCCATTAGGAACAGCCCAGCCCAAACTGCCAGGTCCCCCTGAACCGGAATACAAGAAACCTAGGACTGGCTTCACCCTGATTAGGCCTCATCAGCCAGGTATAGCTTGGTTCGAGTTATAAAGTGTGCACTGGACACACACCTGGGCATTCCTATTCCACATAGGGTAACTGTAATAATTAAGGATGTCTCGTAGACAGGCCGCTTAGAACAGGTTGTAGGTTTATTAGACAGGTAACAAAGTCCATATAAAGATCATCAGTAAAGCCTCAGATCTCCAGTAGAGCCCCTGTTAAGTCCCCATGAGAGCCCCACCAGGAGCAGCCTCCCTGCTGCTCAGCCCCATCTCTCCAACTGCCAACTCCTCCAGTCCCTCACACCCAACATTCTAAGTGACATCACACACATGGCTGAGCAGCAAGGAACAGGACAGCAATGAGGAAGATGTACAACAACAACAATAGATTATAGCACATCTCCCTTCCTTAGAAAAACTAAGCAAAAGATATGCATTGAATCAAGATAGCACCAAATACTTTGCTTAAATAAAGTAGAAATAAAAAGAAAGTACATCAAATCAGCAAATAGTCGCAAGAAAATAACTATAACAAAAGAATGATGAACCCCATTCCCCTCCCTAGGGAAACTAAAAAGATGGGTACACACTACCCAAAAAAAACACCTCCCCAAGACACATAGAACATTGAAATAGGGAAACGTACCTCCCTATGAAACTCCCAAAACTGTAATAGGGGAAGACACCTCCCTATAGGGGATAACACCTCCCTTAGACACAAAGAACATAGAAATAGGGAAACACACCTCCCTATGAAACTCCAAATACTGTAATAGGGAAAAATACCTCCCTATAGGGGAAAACACCTCCCTTAGACTCATAGAACATAGAAATAGGGAAACGCACCTCCCTATGAAACTCCAAATACTGTAATAGGGGAAAACACCTCCCTATAGGGGAAAACACCTCCCTTAGACTCATAGAACATAGAAATAGGGAAACGCACCTCCCTATGAAACTCCAAATACTGTAATAGGGGAAAACACCTCCCTATAGGGGAAAACACCTCCCTTAGATTCATAGAACATAGAAATAGGGAAACGCACCTCCCTATGAAACTCCAGATACTGTAATAGGGGAAAACACCTCCCTA
This sequence comes from Triturus cristatus, assembly GCF_964204655.1. Taxonomy (NCBI): domain Eukaryota; kingdom Metazoa; phylum Chordata; class Amphibia; order Caudata; family Salamandridae; genus Triturus; species Triturus cristatus. The sequence goes on along the minus strand of NC_140593.1, from coordinate 843,026,353 downwards.
TAGGGGAAAACACCTCCCTAAGATTCTGCGAACACCGTAATAGGGAAAAACTTCCCCTATGATACTCCAAGATATCAAAACTTGTAATAGGGGAACACCTCCCTATAGGGGAAAAACACCTCCCTTTTGAAAAGGAACACAAGTCCCTGTGAACTGAATTAGGGCACATAGCTCCCAAAACGTCTCAAATTGAACTAGAACACACAGCTCCACAACTCCATGAAACAACAACAACAATAGATTATAGCAGTAACACCCTGAAGTATACAAAAACTGTATGTTTGTCTTACAGTATACTTCAGCTAGGCTGGAATATATTTATTTATTTGCAATTGTATACAGCACAAGCAAGACCCATAGTGGTATCTGAGAGCTGAACATTAGAACAATTACTACTAGATATAAACAATTTACAAATGAATAGTTACATAGGTTTCGTTACATAACAAACATTTACACAGTTACATCAGTTAAAGAAGAAATATCCTACATGAAAATATTTCTAAACATTGGAATAGTCTTTTTCATTTAAATATGTGATTAAAACTAAAACTAAACAAAGCATGCAAATATTGCTGCTTCGAGCATGGCCTTTATAATTATGACAAGAATTAGGCAGTTGTTATACATATAGTTAACAATCCAGTTGCCGTCAGGGAGAACACATGTCAACCTCAATGTTAATGTAAGATCCAGCTGTTTCAGGCTAGCTGGGACTCATCGAAGTCAGACAGAATCCACTGTTCTAGATGTGATGAGTACAATATACTTGTTGGATAACCTGTGCTCACCCTTGGGTAGCTTGGTACAGAGCAGCCAGGCCTATCCTCCCACTCAAAGTGTAAAGTATTGGCACAACACCACCGTCGCAACACACTGAGTACACTACAAAAAGACTCCACACCGTATGTATAAACATTGGTCTTTGTATTATTCATACATTGAATTCAAAATGACATACACATTGGATTTAGCCTTAACAGTTATATGCAATTGTTGGACTGTGCCATTAGCTGCAGAATGGCATGAACATATATGTACTAGTCATAGGTATTCACTTGCCCTGTTATCCCCTCAGCCTCGTAAGCAACATAAACCTATGTGAGTACCTTACCGTGGTGTTCATGATCCAAGCAATCCCTCCCATATTAGAAGCGACAGAAACATTTACAGAGGTATTCCACTTTCCTGCTAACACATTAGCATAAAACACGGCATTCCCAATATCACTTACCCATACAGTTGTAATGGTCAAGAAAGCACAGATTTTGACTGTGCCTCGTGACCCAGACCCTCAGCTGCTCAAATTACCCCAGCCAATGATACATGCTGCAACCACTGGTGACACTTTGATTAGATTGTCAGGAACAGCTTAAGTGAAAGGAAACAGTTACTTAGTTTCATCCCTCCAGATTAGTCCGTCAGACACCTAGTGGCACCTTCATGAGTGCGGGATCACTATCACTATCACAAGGCAAAAGACTGTGACACCAGAAGCAGTGGTGCTTCAGAATTGGAGAAATGTTTCCCCTCAAGCGGAGGTGCAAGTTGCAGTTGCTCCAGGCAGCCAGCCGCGGGTGCACACAAGGCAAAATGAGACCACTCAGGTCCAGTCACTATAGACTCAACAACAGAGTACCTTGTAGCGTGGGTCCGGGGAGAGGGAGCTAGCATAGACAGGAGGTCAGCGGACCTTGGAGAGTGCTTAGGGACTGAGCCATGACAGGTGGCAATTAGCTGCAGGCCAGCAACATCCAGGAAAAATCCACCAAGTGATAGGCCCCTTCCTCGAGCAAGACAAGGCCTGGCCACCACAATTCTGCGAATAATCCAGTTGCAGCCTCTCCTGCCCCAATGGTTCCTCTTATTGATGTCCCAGCATCAAGCCAGAGTAGTTTGGTTTACATTTAAAAAGCCTCTCTCACTCCAGAGGGCATAGCCCCAGGAGTTATACCCAGAATGGCCTTTGTAGATGAGATTAGTTAAAAGGGTCACCTTTGAAATGGACAGGCCCTCTCAAAAGGTTGCCCACTGCTACTCTTCTGCATGTAGGAAATACTGCTCAATAGCGTTTCCACTGGTCTCCCATGTTAATTAATGTGGGAAAGAGCCGAGTGGGTGTGTGAGTGGCTGTATGGGTCACTGAGTGGGTGTGTGAGTCCCTGCATGGGTGTGTGAGTCCCTGAGGGAGTCTGTAAATGGTTGCATGAGTGTCTGGGTGTGTCTGTGAGTGGGTGCATGAGTGTCTGATGGGGTGCTCGAGTATCTGACTGGGTTTATCAGAGAGTGCATGAGTCTCTATATGGGCCTGTGAGTGGACGAGTGAAACACTGAAGGTCTCTTTTATGATCTATCTTTATTTTGCCTCTTTCTGCTTGTTGCAGACCTTTATTTTGCCTCTTTCTGCTCATTTCTGATCTCTATTTTGGCTCTTTTTTCTCATTGCTGACCTTAAGTTTGCATCTTTATGCTCATTGCTGACCTTTACTCTGCTTCTTTATGCCCATTTCTGCCCTTTATTCTGCCTCTTTCTGCTTCTTTCTGACATTTTTTCTGTCTCTTGCTGCTCGTTTCTCACCTTTTTCCTCTCTCTGCAAGTTTCTGACCTTCATTCTGCCGCTTTCTGCTAGGTTCTCACCTTTATTCAACCTCTTTCTGCTCTTTTCTGCCCTCTATTTTGCCTCTTTCTGCTTATTTCTGATCTCTATTTTGCCTCTTTCTGCTCGTTGTTGAACTGTATTCTGCCTCTTTCTGCTCTGAATCCTGCAATTGCTGCCAGCAACATTTCCCTGAATGTTGCTGACAGCCAATCTAAGTGCATTCTCCTGTAGGAGTCTGACTTCAGGTGGAGTAAATTGACCTAAGGGAAAAAAAGTTGTCTGGGGTAACCAGAACGCTCTATTATTAAACTCATGCACCCATGAGACTCTCTCGCACCCAACCGTCCAGATATACAATTATTATTATTAATATTATGAAGTTGAAACTTTACCCTATGGTTCCTTCAAACCCGATAGAGCCATTCGGCAAAGTTTCCAAAGTGTTTATTTTCAAACGCAAAAACCTAAAGTGGGTATTTGCATTTGAACATTTAAAAAACAGTTTTTCCTCCCCCTTGCCAAGGAAACCATCTCCCATGGTGAAGGGGGCATTTTTTATTTTTTACTACCCCTGACCACCAGGGTGTGCCAGGAGGTGACGGACAGTAAAAAACAGATATATATATCAGCCTATCCTAATTGGGCAGAAGCACATAAGGGAAATTTTCTGATTCTCCTTAGTCTCTCAGGTGTTTGGAGAAGTTTGTCATGGTAGAGAGAGAATAGTCTCTGCCGTGATAAAACTGTGGCCCACCCGCTTTTGAATTCAGCTGGCAGACCGTCATGTTGCCAGCAAGCACACTGCGTTGCGACAGAGTATGATTACCACCAACATTTAAATTGGGCCCTAAATATTTATATTACACCCATCAGCTTATTTTCAAAGAAAATCAATCGCTCTAATCAAAATTCCATGTAGATAATGCATGAAAAGAAGAGAAAACATCAGTGGAGTGAGGACACATTCTTGTTTAAGTCAATTTAGGATAGGTATCTTTTTTGTAAGCTCACCATTTCTTCCAAGTTTTTTTCTCATAGACCACCTCACGTTCATTACATAATATTCATATTATTCCTGGTATAGACTGTATGGCAGTGTGTCTGTATCACTTGGTCATTCTGTGTACATAAATTATGTTTCTGTTATTTCAATAAACAACTTTAATGGTGAATGTGTTTATCTAGTCAAGTCAAATTCTTAATTTTCAATAAATACATTATTACAGAAGTACCACACATTTTCCAATTCATAAATAATACATTGAGAAACATCATAAAATCTCAAATGAATAGGACTAAAACACATCAATGCGACCATAACACAGACCTAAAAACAATATAAATCAGTATATAAAATACCTTCACAACTAAAGTGCATCTTATGGGAGTAAGTCCATTTATTAAACCACGAAGGAACCAACTTAGGTCTCCATAAAGATGCACAACCATATAGTAGCCTGAATCCAATGAATTAAATTCGTATAGTTTTATATTCTTTTTCTCCAACTTTTCTCTATTACTATTCATCCTTTTTCTCTATTGTTCAATTCATTTTATTCAATATGTTCTTGTCATCAATGTTCAAAAAAGCTCAAAGGAATTAGATAGATTTCATGTCATGATTTATTTACACCAGCCCAATGCATTTCGGGATTAAAAAACTCCCTTCGTCAGGGGCATCTAGAAATACAAACAAATATATTTGTTTAATCATGTTGTATGAAAAAGCATTTCAACCTGGTTTTACACCGCACATCTCAAAAACGTCAATGATAAATCTATACATGAAGTGCTAAAAAAATATAATGTAGCAAATTCATTATATACAGTCTTTTTTGGTATTCACATTTAATCTGTATTACTAAAGTAACTCCTTAGTTAAAACTAAAAACACCCCGATAGAACTTATATGCTTACCATGACATGCTGATAGGTCCCATTTATGCCATGCACATTAGATTATTCAGGAGTGCATCAGTTTAGCCTATTAAGATGCAATACTAATTACAACTATTTAGGTAATTGTAATTAATTAGGTGACAACAGTCCATTGTACAAGACCATGTAGCATAGACCCTCAAGGCAACATTTATATTTTAAAATACCTTTTGTAGTGCATCTTCAATAAATCTACAGCTGAACACTTTCATGAGTATACATATCATATTCAAATAAGCACACCTGGCCCTATAGGAGTGTGAGCAGAATAAACTCCTAGTTATAACTAATGAAGTGCATTGTGCAAGGTAATAGTTATCAACATTTTTAACCTGTCTGGCCTTACTAAAAGGCCCTATTTATCTAGTTTCAGGGTCCGTTTCATACCCCATTAATACTCCCTATTCAGTCTGCGTGTCCCAAGTTACTTCAAGAAGATCATCCCTGTATCCAAAGACAGGGCCAACTGTTACAATAGGGTGGGGTTGTGAAATCCTGGAGTAAAATGATACAATTTTGCACAAATATTGGTTGATGACAATAGCTACATCTTGATGCCTCAAACCACACACCAGACTTAACTCCATGTCGCTCAACCTTATTCCATAATTTTCAAAACTGGTCACAGGATCTTCTTCAAGTCCTCTAAGAAAAATACACAGTCCACCAATAGGTGGCTCACTGAATACTGTTTACTCTTCTTACGTGGATACTGACTATGGTTCTCAACCATCTGTACTTTAAACCTTGACATCTGCCACCCTGGATCAATTACCACCCTCAGGCACAGAATTCCATTCCTCAAATTCCTATTTTGTATTCTGTACAAATACTGAAAGAGGTCCATGCCCTCCTGGGATGGTAGAAAGGGCATGACTGATCTCTTATCTCCCAGGAACCTAAAATCCTCATTCCAGCTCATTTCCTCAGCACAGCGCTTAAACGTGCTCTTTATTTAACTCATTGGTTGAATTTCACGCACATCAAAGCGCATATCTGGGACACCTATTCGCTCCATAAGAACTTTAACTGAGTTCTCCTTACTAAGGAAGATTGTCATTACCTCTGGAAGGATTATGTTAGACTTGGGGGTCTCTATTTGGCACAGTTATGCACTTGTGACAAATAGGGACCTCCTCCTCCAGTCAGGGTAGGGGGTACACTACTAAAATAACCCCTGCTCACCCCCTTGGTAGCTTGGCACGAGCAGACAGGCTTATCTCAGAGGCAGTGTGTAAAGCATTTGTGAACACATACAGTAACCAAGTGACAACACTACAAATGGACACCACACAGGTTTTATATTAAAATTAAGTAGTCTTTATATAGATTTACCACAAGACCATTAAACGACAAAAATACACAATACTGTTACTTTAGATGGTAGAAGTTTGCTTAGTTCTCTTAAGTTCTTAAATGCGACACTTTAAGTCAATGTACCTTTTAGATGCGACACGCAGGGCAACGAAAGTGTTGCAACGATGTTGATGCGATAAAGTTTTTGGTGTAAAGAAATAAAGACGTGAAGATCTTCCAGATGCGTTACGCTTCTCCGATGTTGCGAGAAGACTCGACTCGAAGCGTCAGCTGCAGCGGCGTCAGCCTTTACGCGATGCGACGACAGCGGCCTTGGCAGCGGCACTCTTCTCTGACGTTTGCGAGACGCTTCCGCTCGATGCGATGCTGCAGCGGCGACACCCCTTTACGCGATGCGACGACAGCAGCTCCGACGGCGGCACCCTTCTCCATGGATGCGAGGCGCTTTTGTTGATGCGGTGCAATGCGACAACTACGATGGCTGCGATGGCGACACGCTTCTTCCTCGATGCAAGACTCTTCTCTTGATGCGGTGCAATGCGTCAGCTACGATGGCTGCGATGGCGACACGCTTCTTCGGCGTTGCGAGACACTTCCTGGATGATGCGAGACGCTTCCGCTCGATGCGATGCGGCAGCGGCGACACACTTTACGAGATGCGACGACAACAGCTTCGACAGCAGCACGCTTCTCCTTCTTGAGTCGCGCTTCCAGCTCCTTGCGACACGCAGTCCCTCAGATGGCCCAACAACAGCAGCAGGCACTTCCAAAGAACTCTGGGGAGCTGGGGGGTGAAGTCTGTTGTTCCTGAGACTTCAGCAGGAGGCAAGCTCTTTTCCAAGCCCTTGGAGATCCTTCACAAGTTGAGCAAAAGTACACACAAAGTTCCTTTCTCCTCTCTTTGGCAGTAAGGCAACCACTGCAGGCCAATCCCCCAGTTTCAGGGATAGTTTCCTCCTCAGCTTCGTCTGGTTCCTCCCTCAGCAGAGGTTCTTCTTGTTTTCTCAAAGTGATCTAAATTCTTGGGATCAGGGTCCCAATATTTATACCCAGAAATCCTTTGTCCTCTGAAGGCAGAGTGGCCTTTGCCCAGTCCAAACCAGTTCCTGAGCACTCTGTTTACCAGACTTCTCCTTTCCTTTCACAGTGCAGGGCAGAAACATTAGACGCCCCACTGGAGGTGGAGCCAGCATTGTGGAAGGCAAGTACAGCACTGGAGCACTTAGTTGACAGGATTCCTTCTCTTCATTCACTGTGCAGTGCAGAGACATCAGCCGCTTCCCAGGAGGTGGAGCCAGCTTTGTGGAAGGCAGGGACAGCCCTATTCAGGTCCCAGGTGCAGCTCCTCCCACCCATCTGGAGGTAGATCTCTCTATTCACCACTGCGACACCTCACCCTGTCTCCTGGAATTCCCCAGCCCTGTCACTCAAACTCCAGACAAAGGAATACACACAGCCTAGCAGAGGCAGTTTTGAATGGCTATAGAAGAAAATGCCTACTTTCTAAAAGTGGCATTTTCAAACACAGAATGTTAAAACCAACTTTACTAAAAGATGTATTTTATCATCCTGAGTTCAGGCATACTAAATTCGAATTTCTACCATGTTCTCTGAGTCAGTTAGGATTATAAAATGTAATAACCAAACTGCCCATTCTGGCCCATGGAGAACAGGTAGCCTTGCAATAGTGAAAAACGAAAATGGCTGTAATTCACTATTAGAACATGCCACACACACCAGGGCATGTCCTACCTTATCCTTACAATGCACCCTGCCCTTGGGCCAACCATAGGGGTGTCTGATATGAAGAAAAGGGAAGGTTTAGGGACTGGCAAGTGGGTGCACTTGCCCAGTCAGCATGACTGTACCAGACTGCACGCAGGCTCTGCAATGGCAGACCTTAGACACATGTTTACAGGCTGCTTCTGTGGGTGGCACAACCAGTACTGCAAGCCCACCAGCAGTATTTGGATTACAAGCCCTGGGCACTCCTGGTGCACTGTACTAGGGTCTGACAAGTAAACCAAACCAACCAATCATGGAATCACAAATTATACATTAATTTACAATAGGGAGCACTTGCACTGTGGCACTGGACAGCAGTGGCACAGTGCCCTGAGCAGCTAACACCAACAAAAATACATGAGGCACAACGAAAAAAATGGAAGGGAGACTCACGCCAATCTGCCAGGTCTAACAGATTAGTAAGAGTAATTTATCACAGAGGAATCAATTTTTAATCGAGAAATAAAATCACAAGGCCCTTGCATCTGCCAGAACACACCAAGCTACAGTTTTTAACTTCTACTTTATCTTGAATCATTGCATTTTTTGGTAGATCACGCACTCACGTCAGGATACTACTTTCTAGCTGCTCCCATGTAACCTGTCATTCCAATGCCAGCACCTCCGCTCTTCACAGAAACTGTGGAAAATTCATACAGCATGTGACTTTACTTAGTGGCTCTAAGGTATAACTTCCATATTTGCGGTCAGATTGTTTCAAGCCACTCACTTCAGTCATCAGCTCCGAATCACCAGATGTTTGTTGCATCTTAAATTGTCTAAGAAGATCATCCCAAAATATCTGTACTCCCCTACATGTTCAACTGCATGTTGTCTAGAAACCAAGAGAAATGTTTTTTCCCACTTTGTAAAAAGCAAAGCTTTTGTCCTTTCAATATTGATTGACAGTTCATTTTTTAAGCAGTAGGAACTTAATGTGTTTAATCTGGGTAGGAGTCCATTGGGCAAAAAATCCATCATCACAATGTTGTCTACATACATGAGGCAACTGGAATGCCTACCCCTGATTGTAGGAGAGAAACTATGGATAGGACTTAATTCCTGGAGGAGGTCTGCTTTGAACAAACTGAGCAATAGGTGGCCTAAAACGCATCCCTGGTGTAGGCCTTTTTCTACGGGTATTTTCCTCGACGGACTACCTGCCCCATCAAGATCAACCTGTATCTAGTTATAACCATCGAGTTTTACTGGAAGATCTAACAAGGCTTCGGATATGTTCCACTAATTCCGGAAAACCAGACGGGCTTCAGACAAGGCCTTGGCACGCCGACGAATATTTTAGGTCTCTCGCTAATTACAAACAAGTGTAAGCAGAGGAAATTGCAACTTTACCTCTGCTTTATAGACCTAAAAGCCGCCTTTGACAGCGTTGACCGCGATCTTCTGTGGAAAAAGCTGCGAGCCTGGGGTATCCCTGAAAGGGTTTTAAAAGGCATCCTGTTATTCTAAATATATGTCCCAGAGATCAAGTGCACTAACATTTGCTCTTAGCCTATTAGCTAAAAAGCTGAAGTGCCCCTCTTACAAACCGTTGCTCGCCGTAATGAAGGCAAAAATCCTGCCAACTCTAACATATGCCAGTGCGACCTTCCACAGCGAGGATGGAGAGCTCCTAAACCAACTAATAGCTTCCATATACAAAAAAGTATTCCAGATTCCAAGGTCAGCTTCCCCAGCCCAGGTTCGGCTGGAATTCGGCCTTACAAATGAAGAAGTTGGCAGAATGTATGCGACGGTGAAAAACTGGTACCGCTTTAAGCTAAATGCTGCTACCTCAAAAATTAACGAGGCCATCTGGACTGAACTAAATCAAGGCAAATCCTCTCCGTTTAATCAATACCTTTGTAAATCCCTTTCGGCTACATGCACGACAGAAATATGGAATAAAAACTTGCCGTACCAAACGTTTAAACAAGTTGTAAATAAAGCGTCAAAAACTCACTCTCTGCTACTGGACAAAAATATTCTAAGATCAAGGTCGCACGCCTGGATGGTGATAAACCACTATAAGTCCCTCGTTCCGGCGGCTTATCTATGTGAAACTTACTCGATTAATATAAAAAAACAACTTATGGCACTGCGTTTTGGATCATTACCATCCCTGGCTGAGCAGCCGGCTTGGCAGCATACAGGCCCTAAAACATGCCGGCTGTGCAACCATCATAAAGAAGACTTTATTCATATAATTTGCACATGTAAAAAACTGCGGATCGAACGAGTAATCTTTCTAAAGACAAGTTTCAACGAAAGAGGTATTAGATCCTGCAGAGCCGCAATAATGGCGTGCCTAAGCCCCTCAGACCCCTCACTGCATAGCAGACTAATCAAATTTCTTAAAGCCTTTAAAAAGCATTGCTAAAGGGGTCTGAAGCTGGGCAAATGAGGTTTAATTTTCTGCATTGAACTTTTAAGAAACAAAATGATTTTATAATTAAATTTCTGTTTTTAACTGCTTACTGTAATTTTGTGCTTTTGTTACTTGTTTTAAATTGTTATGGTTTTAACTAACTAACAATAAACATTACTTTACTTTACAATGTTCCACTAATGGAGCTTATGCCATGCACCCTGTAGAACTCCGTCCTGAAGTCAATGAAGCAGCAGCAAAGGCCACCTGCCAACTTCAATGATCTCCTTGCGGCACCTCACAGGGTAATTGTTGAGCATTTTGGCCTGAATCCTCCCTGCTCCATGGGTGTCAGTTCAGTGTCAAAAGCCCAGGCAGCTATGTTCTTTAATAGAGTTTGGGCAAATATCTGGAAGGTGACTTCCAGCACAGATATCATGTGGTAGTTGACCGGTTGGTAAGTTTCGTCTTTTTTCTTAATAGGCTTCACTATGACTCTCTTTCATGACTCAGGGAGGATACCTGTAGATGTTACCCACTTGAAGAACTCACTCAAGATTAAGCCCCACTTTCTGGAGTCCTTAAAGTTAACCGATGGAAGGCCATCTGGACCACCAGTCCTAGAAGATATCATATTAGGGATGATTTTGGACAGCACCACTGCTAACTCGGAGCTTGCGATAACCTCTAAATCAGATTGGGAAGTAGCTGGGGACACCGGCAAATTTTCCTAATCTCCACTACTGTAGAGGAAATAGATAAAAGAAAACCAATCATCCCTGCTTATCTGTGCCTCAAGGAAGGATGGTGAAGTAAGCGTAACTGAGTTCATCAGGCGCCAAAAATACTTACTATTCGTCACTTTCAATAGTTGCTAACCTTAGGTCGCAGTTTGATTTATGAAATTCCCTTTTTTGTGGGCCCTTAAGTTATGATATGCACATTTCAAATCCTCCATCACATCTCTTATACTTGCATTATTTGGGTTTAAATTAAAGCAGCAACGATACTTGTTCACAGTTCTTCTTCCCTCTCAACAATCATTGTCAAATCAGTCTTTCCCCTTTTCTCTACTACTACTAACTGGCTTTAAACCAACCTTTGACAGTTTGAAATTGGTTTATAATTGCTTCATCAATCTGCTGTACCAACCAATCCCATGATCATTTAACTCCATGTCTAGGAGCTCAAGTTCAAATGAAGATGCAGCCTGAAGTGAATCTTCTGTGATCAAAACCCTGATTCTTCTTTGGTAAACTACCTCAGGGGCTTCAGTTAAATTTCACGGGACACAAAGGGATCTTTAAACTCCAGGCTAAGTGCATAATGATCTCTGTGTCCTAAATCAAGAAGTCTAAAGTGTTCTACCCAATAAAACTGGTAAATTGGCACAAGCACATAATCCATGGGCATACAACTGTTGCCATTTTTAACCCCTTCCATGCCCATGATGGAACGGTTCCGTCATGAGCATCGGTTGCGCTGTGCTCATGACGGAACCGTTCCGTCATGGCCCCGCCCGCGCTCGAACCCTTCAGCACCGCGGGGGAATTCCCGCAGCGCTGAAGGGGTTAAAGGTACTGGCGGCAGGAATATCATCATTAGACAGTCTATTAACATTAATCAAGTTCTACTGAGCAAAGCAAGGAAGAACCTTTACATCCCCTTAGAAGGATATTGCTGAAAAATGCAGGTGGGGATATTTAATGCCAACAGTTCTTCCTTAAGAATCCTCAAAAACTTTAAACTCTGATTTCTCTTTAAAGCCCCTCCTTCCTGTGACAATGTTTGCAGCTCATTAGCCAAGGTCAACAGTTCACACTCAAATAAGACATGATAATTTTCACTAATTAAATTGCAAATTATTCAAAGATTAGTAGCTAAATTTGCAATGATTGCAAACCTAAACGGACACGCATTTTGAATGTGCAAACTACAATAGGCAGTTGTAGCTTTTTGCATAGGCCATAAAAAGCAAGTTTCTTTTAACTAGAATTACACCTACTATTGCTGAAATGAATATATAACTTTTTTTCGCATGCGTTTTCTTCGCATGCCGTTTCTACGCGGTCGTTAGTACGACCGCGTTGTTGGTTAGCATACCGTTTGTACGCAATTCGGAACTACGAATTGCAGTAAGGGGGTGCTGGATGTTGGAATAGTATAATTTACTATTCCAACTCCAGTCTATGCGGACACTAGGGAAGGTGTTGGATTTTAAATCCAACACCTTACCCCCTTTACTGCAATTCGTATTTCCGAATTGCGTACAAACGGTATGCTAACTAACAACGCGGTCGTACTAACGACCGCGTACTAACGGCATGCGAAGAAACGCATGCGAAGTAAACGCCGCTTCCCGCTGAAATGTGCAGAAAAGTAATTTAGAAGTCTGACATTAGTGTGACATGCTTAGAAATGTTTGTGATAAGTGCAGCATGTTCTAGTTTTAATTAATGCATTATTTTACTAAGGAACATATTATTTGTAATGATTAACTTCCAATTCTCACTATATTTTACATAATGCTTGAATAGAATAGTTTCACATTAAAAACAGTATTTCTTGTTTGTGTTAATGAAATTTATCACTAAACAGTATTTTGCAAGTTGATGTATCTCTTCTTTAGCATAGTTAAATCTGTACACAATGAATCATTTAATATTTTGAAGACCATCCTGCATTTGATGCCTATGGGAACTGAGACTTATGTTTCCAAACCTTAACTACGCAAAAATGCCTAAAGCTAACTTGGGATAAAGCTTTGCAAGCTGCATGTATTTTTGTGGGAATGGAAGAGCTGAACCTGCTCTCAGATGAGTGCTGCCATCCGATTGGTCCAGAGGGCAAGAAGCGTGCTACAATGTCTGCAACATGTATTCATATATTTTCTACTAGTGTGTGTTCCTGGTTATTTTCAAAGCTTTTCAATGCTTTTTCTTGACTCCTTACTCACCTTCTTATCCATTTCCCTTGTCCTAGACTAACTGTTGTGGCTACTGCTACTTCTAATCATCCTTACTTTATTTTGATGATTTATTTTTATAGACTGCTACTGCAACTGTAGGTTAATTTGCTTGTATCACATAGACTCAACTGAGTTTCATGAACTTCTCTTTTTGGGAAGTTCTGCTGCTTTGATTTGGCTTTGAGCTTTATGCTTCTATGATTTCTCTCTTTCCTTTGAACTTGAGCTCTTGTTCTCCCAAAAAAACTTAATTATAAAAAAGTAGGAATTAATAAAAATGCCTGGTACTCCCCGAAACTCCGGGAGCTCAAACAATCGTGCAAGAGATTAGAAAGGAGCTGGAGAAAGGACTATCTGGTCTCCAAAAAAACTGAATATAGAGCAGCAATTAAACTATATAAAGCCGAAATAAAGGGTGCCCAAACTCTTTATTACCAAGATAGAATTACATCTGCCGCAAATTCCCCCGTGAAATATTTCAGAATGCAAAAGCTCTCGCTACACCATACATCCCCCCTAATACTTCAGAGGATATTCATCTCCCATGTCCTCAGTTAGAAGAATTTTTTTCAAATAAAATACAATTGATTTATCAGTCTTTTCCACAGGTCAAAGTCCATCTAATGGATCCTATGTCTTTCACCACAAATCTAATCCAACTATGTTTATTGGAAGAATTCCCTCCCCTGACTATGACATCTTTCCAGGGGATCCTGGGCCTTTTAAAATCTGGCTCCCCTCTAGACCCTGCCCCCCCTCAATTTTAAAACAAGTTATTAATTCGGTATCCCCAGTGATACTGGACTTAATTAATGCCTCTTTGCGGACAGGAATTGTACCCCCTGCATGGAAGCTAGCAATGGTTAAAGCCCTCCTAAAGAAACCCAACCTGGATCCCGAGGAGTTGGCAAACTATCGCCCCATATCTCTGCTACCTGGAGTTAGCAAAATAGCCGAGAGGTATGTGAACTCCATCCTCTCCTCCTTTTTGGAAAACAATAACTGTTTCCACCCCACTCAGACAGGATTCAGAGCACAGCAGGGTACGGAAACTGCTCTTCTCAGTGTTATGGAGGAAGTCAGAAGATTACTTGATGGTGGAGGCTGCGCTGCCCTTATTCTCTTAGATCTTAGCACAGCCTTTGACAGTGTGAACTACCAACTACTGATTCAACGACTTAGAAATGTGTGAGTGTCACGAACCGTATTAAAATGGCTGCAGTCCTTCCTGGAAGATAGATCTTTTGCAGTCCTGGAAGATGACATAATGTCAAACCTGATGCCATTAAACTGTGGGGTACCTCAGGGATCTTCCCTAAGCCCCACTCTATTCAATATTTATTTGGGCCCTTTGGCCGAAATAGTATTGCCATTCGGGGTACAAATAGTCACCTATGATGATGGCACTCAGCTGGTGGTCTCCATCAAGCAGCAAGACAGTTCCTGACCAGGTTTAGCCTCATGTCTTGAAGCTGTTTCTAAATGGATGGATGAATCATACTTAAAGCTCAATGGGGCCAAGACTGAGCTTATGCTACTGGGCAACTTAGCCCCTCTGAATATAGATCATCTTTGGCCCAGTTGCTTGGGTCCAGCCCCTAACCCCAAAGAACACATTAAGAGCCTAGGTGTGTGGCTTGATCGTAACCTAGACCTTAAAGAACAAGCTCAAATGGTTGCGGCTAGCTGCTACAGAATGTTGAGGCTGATCAGAAAAATCCTCCCTCTATTACCTTTTAGTGCTAATAGGCTGCTGGTTCAAGCATTAATTCTTTTGCGGTTGGATTATTCCAACGCACTATATCTTGGAGCACCACCTCCTACGATCAGAAGACTGCAGACTGTGTAGAACTGTGCAGCATGTTTGCTGCTGAATACTCCTAGGCATATGTCGGCCAAACCTGCTCTTGCCGCCCTCCACTGGCTCCCTATTAAAGAACAAGTTCAGTTTAAGGCTTTATGCATTGTTCATAAAGCACTCTCTGGTAAAGGCTCTCTTTTGATGCGTTCTCTCATCCAGCCCTACCACCCAAATAGAGCTCTGAGATCTGAAAATAAGCGACTGATCACAGTCCCGAAAATCAGAAGAGTTCGAAGCTGGGGCCGAATCTTCTCGTATAATTGGCAAAGCTATGGAACCTTCTACCTCCTCACATACGCTTAGAGGCTGACTACTTGATTTTTCGAAAGAAAGTAGAAACGCATCTTTTCCCTTGATGTCCGCTTAAGTTGCTGCCGTTAGCGCTGGGAAGCCTACGGGTGAGCATGCGCTTTACAAATGCTACTTTCATTTCATTTCCTTCATTCATTCATTCATGAGTTTTACTACCATGATATTCCAGTCCTGTTATTAGGATGGGATTTCATTTCTTTATGGAATGTGCTTGATGCATTATTTGTCTATTTGTTATAACCAAACCTTTTTATGAGATTTTTGTAAATGTACTAAATATTTATGGACTAATTTCAATAGAAATAAATAAAACGAATCTTACTAATCTCTTAATGAGAATCAAGCTTTTAAAACATATTCAAACTCTCATCATATACTGAGCTTGGAATTGTAAATTTAGCTTGTCATGGGCACAGCGCAACCGCGGCCCATGACGAGACCATCTCGTCATGGGCACTCAAGGGGTTAATACTAAAGCCTTTAACATTCCCTGGAAGTTTAAGTGCATAAGGGATAGAAAGTTCAACTGTAACAGATCTTGGGCAAACTCAGATATATTTTCCTGGGAGTTGGTCTCATCAGAACATTTGTAGCTATCTGCTAGGACATTCCTCCTCAGACCAACACCCAACTCCTCAAGCTCATCGAACGGTATCCCCTCACTTTGCGTGTTGCAAGATGTATCCTTCAAAGCTAAACCAAACCCACCTTCCCTCATAGATATTGGTGAGTATGAGGATCTTGGGGGGTCTTGCCTCAAGATACCACCCTGCTGCAATTGGAACCCCTCCATCAAGCTAGATACATTTGACAGCTCTAACTCTCCCGGGTGATAGGCCACTATGAAAAAGAGGATGGAAGGGCTCTGTAACAAACAACTGTTCGGCAGGAATGTTGTTTTAACTAACCACTGGTACTCCGTGGAATGGATGATTATGCAGCTTTTGATACTTTATGTGCTTATCCTCAGAATGGGCACCTACTATGGGATACAATCTGGGATATGTTAACACAGTACATCACAGATTCAGCAAGATTTTGTCTCTCCAAGACCTTAGGTAATGCATCGGCATTGACCATCACACCGTCACCCAGAGGACAATTTACTTTCTGGGGATGCGCTATCATTGCTCAAGCATGAATTAAAATACCCACTGTAATTTCTTCTGATTCGACCTCCATTCCGTCATCTGTCCATGTACTTACTGCACAGACATATTTGACATCGTCATTACCCAACTCGTTACTCACCCCCTCAGTCATCTCAGATGTCTGGCTTTTTACTTTGAAATGCTTCATAAAAAAGTCACGCTGGGATGTATGCAACCTGCGACTGACCTGACCGACTTCTGCTTGTGCTTCTGATTCTGTTTCCTCTTGGTCACTGGAGGATAGGCAGCAGGGGTTGCTAATAAATGTGATAAATGTTTCCATCAGAACTCTGTCATACGTTCCTGGACATCTTGATTAGATCTGGGAGTAGAGGAGGCAGGGAACTAGCCCTGGGCAGCAGACAAATTCACCTTTTTGTCTCGAATATGCATAGCGCCAGGTACACAGGAAGCACCCGGAAGATTCACAATCGCCAATTCGACAGGAGGGCAAACTGCTGCTAAAATGTCCTTTGTACCATCTTCAGGGACACAAGGGGCACTCTTTTTAAGTTTAAGAAAGAAGTTTATTTTGAAAAAATGCAACAAAGAACATACAGAATTAACAAGAGCTACAATGTGATTGTATAATTGTAAATGGTATGTTAACTTAATAAGTAATTCAGCAAAAAACCGAACAGTTGCATATATAGAAAATGATATAGGAAGTATATCAGAAGACAAAGGAGTGAAAAAAGAGGGGAAGGGAAAATAATAATCATCCAACAATAATTTATTAAATAATTAGGGGAGCTTAATACAATATAAAGTAATACGAGCAATTACAAATTAATGGCTGTAAGATTAGATATAAATAACTGTATAGCAGATGTAGACAAATAATGATCAAAATTACAATACATAAATTTAGGGTACTCCTTTCATCGAGGTTTGGGAACTTCTTCTAGCAGAGGGCGATGTTGGGTAAATTTTGGGGCAGAATCATCTAGGAAAATAGTAATAGGTGACCACAGGTAATCTCTTTTGATGAGTAGAGATAAAGGCGATATATAGGCCCGATCCAGTCAATGGTTATAACAGACACTATACCACCAAGTCTGGAAGAATAGATGTGTAGATTGGTGATTTGTTGGAATGCAATTGCAATTAGCAAATCCACAATGTCTGTATTATATGTGCTAGTTTGCCATTGTTCGGAGAGTGAACCTAGAAAAATGTTTTAAGGGGAAAAAGGAAATTGAGTATGAAAAATAGTATTGATTTGAGACAATATTTTTAACCAAAATTGGTGGGTATAGCGACAGGAAAATAGCATATGAAATAAATCTGCACTGGGAGCATTACAAGACCAATATCCAAAATGGAGTACAGAGTTCCTCAAATACAATAAGGAAGAGACAGAAACAAGGTGGAGGTAAGCCTCAACCATCAAGTATATTATGTTGAAGGCCAGGGGAATTCCCTTTGGTGGAACTAGAGCTCTCACACACCCAGCAAGCTAGGTGTCATGCTTCATCATATGAGCACTGCCCCTCGTCAAGTCGGCGCTGCAATCCTTGACGGGCTCCCGAAACCGGGGCTCTTTATCGGGGATCTTTTGTTCCTGCCGATATGTGCTTGGGGGTGAGGGGCCTAGTGTAAGGAATGTAGCAGAGAGTGGGAGTTTAAAAAGGGTCAGTCAGTCCTAACAAATTTTATTCAGAAGGTAGACTACCCTAATAAAAATGGTGTAGAGTGGCTAAGTCCTAGGAATAAGGTATCTGGACGTGAAGCTCTACTCTAAATGATCAACATGTTTCATGCCATATATGTCTGGAGGATCAGGGCAATTCATCAGGATCAAAGGCTGTCTACATAAGGAGGTAATGTGAATTCTACATACCACATCCTACGTATTCTGACCTGAAAAAGTAAGTAAAATAACAACATGATAACTAAAAACAGTCTCATCTCTTCGTTATGTATAGACTATTTCAAGAAATTGAGTTTCTAAAGATCACCGTGTAAAACGTGAGTCAACCGAGTAATAATATGTGCACTATTCTAAAATTCAGTGAACGTGATCGGTGGGGGAGGGAGGGGGGGCGGGTTTGTGATTTAAGATATTAAAGCTAAAGTCTAGCTGTGCATTCTCAACATGAACAACAAGGGAGGGAATAACTCACCTAGTCTGTTAACTAGACAAGCTAGCAACGGAGCTGGCGGCTTTAAGGACACCGATTGGGTCCTAGAATGAATATTAGAGGGGTACAGTGACTCAAAGGCAATACAACGATTAATTTATAATGATGCTGCCAGAAACGATTCAGAGTCAGCGTCTCGCAAGACAGATCCAAAGTAGTATCAACAGATCAAACATAAGACCAAAACAAAGACAAGCCGAGGCTCGAGAGTCTAGCGTGGCTCATGGTACCAGCGAAACAGATGCAAGTAGTCACAAAGACATGGTAACTCACCAGCGTTTGTAGAACGCGTCACTGTAAGACCTACCCAAACCGCCAGGAACCGGGGTGGTGAGTGGCGTCTACCGTCTCTGCCAGATATACTCTAAGCGAAAGTGAAGGATGACGTACTAAAGATGCGTCAATACGTGCCGTCGTGACGTATCATGGTAACTAGGCAATCAGTGTGGACGCCGGGGCACGCGCAGGAATCCGCCTACCGCGTCACGTCACAGGTTGCTAGTAGATGTAAACAGATGGGTAACGTAATTGTATCGTAATATACGGACCTCTTAAGGGAGATAACTAGTAATTGTACACATAGTTAACAAGAGAGGTCACAAGTGGCCTAGAACAATCTCTTCGGTTTACACAAGATAGTCACCCGGATTGTGTGATCGGACCAAAGATATAAGAGACCAATGTATGTGGGAGAGGTCCTATTGAGGAAATATGGATTTTTATGATCAATTGTGTCCCCTATCTTAGACCCCAACGGCTCCATGTACTTGCTACATGTACATGTATGTTCCCTCCACTTCCAGCTATGAAGACGCAAATACATGTGCGTCCAACGTTAACATGCCCTCTTTCAGATCCACCATGAATGGGTCGGATATTCCGTTCCTAAGTATGTTTGGCCACCGACTTTGTGTGGTGCACCTTTCACGTTTTACAGCTCTGGCGAGTAGGCCCTGAATTCTGCCATCGAGCCTTTTCCTGCCTTCTGCCTCTGAAAGCTCCAGCCTGAGCCTGCATCTGTATCCATGACCTTTGTTTTACTCCCTGCGCGGCTAACGGTGCCTGGCTTGGCCTGTTGCCTGCCAAGACTATATTTCGCCTTCAAGTTATCTGCTCCGCTCCTCACCCAATACATTCCTGTCTAGTAGTTTAGGTAAACATCCTTCCAGCTGCAGAGCAAAGGGCCCGGCCTCACTGTCTCCGTGCAAGTAATTCATAGCTCCTGTTACCTTGGTAGGCCCATGCCCCCTCGCATCTCATGTAGACATATAGACGCTTATACACGCACTAGCAGTCAGTAAGAATAGCTCTTGCTCGAGAGACCTTTCCTTCTAGATAATACAGTTCCTTAAACACAAGATATTAGATACGATTTGGGATTAGGTTGTTCTGACATCCCAGACTTCTGTCTCCTCATGTAGGGCTAAATGTCAAGTTCCCTTCACCCTTCAGTTACACGTCAATCACACGTCATGCAGCTGCGCGCGCATCTCTGCCTTATATTTCTGCTGACATTGCAGGATTCTCTTATGGATCCACCCACCTGTGACATCCTCATAATGACGTTTCTAGTATACGCCCTTATGCACGCCTATTGTAACGCCTTTTTCATTACGTATGTGTATTCTTATCTTTCCTATCAGCTGTTACGCCTCCTGCATCTGTCTTACTGTAATGCATTGACTATATATATGAAAACCTGTCAATAATGTATTGCCGATCCCTTCCTGAACCTTCGTGGTGACGGAATCCGATTGCCTGGTTCGAACCAATTCCTTTGTAAGGAATAAATCCCTTTTATAACCTCAAATACCACGGATTCTGCCTCTTATTTTTACTGAGTTATTCTTATTGAATTTTACCGCATAAATTAAGTCTAGGTAATTTAAATTTACCACACTATAGTGAGTCAAGCCCTGATGATATATAGGGCGGACATTTCAACGGGAATGTCGTATGGGCGCCATGGGCCCAAAGCACATGATCGGGGGCCATGTGATGTCACGGTGGAATCCTGGTGATGTGGAGGATTGGAAAGGTAACGGGAATAGCGGTTTGATAGTCAAACGAAAGACAAGTCACTGACTTGGTGGCTGATGTCTAATCGCGGGGTAAACTATCGGTATCAAGGATGGAATATTAAAATACTGTAGATGTCTGGCCCAATACTAATCGGTCAGTGTTAGTAAGGCTAAATGGCCTAGGTGTCTCAGTAGTGTTGGGTGCACAAATCTCATAATCATCCGGACGGAGTAACCGAACTAAGGAATGGTACACCAAGGGATGTCATCAGTAGTGTTGGGTGCACAAATCTCATAATCACCCGGGTGGAGTAACCGAACTAAGGAATGGTACTCCAAGGGATGTCATCATTTAAGCCAGTCGAGTCACTTGATAATCTGTGTACCCATCTTTGTTCCAGTTTGAACAGACACGATCTTGAAATCTGAGTGTGAGATTCAAGTATCACCCACTGAAGTGAGTCGGGGGAATGTTGTGCCTCCAGAAAGTGTCTGTAAAGTTTGGTCGTGGTACGTTGGCAGCGTATGTTGCTCCTATGCTCTATTATGTGAGTCTTGACTGGTCGCATAGTCATGCCTATGTATTGTAACTTGCAAGGGCAAGTGATCAGATAGATACATTGTTTGCTGTTACAATTGGTGTGTTTTCTGATATTCCATTTGAAATTTGCATTTAGTGTGACTTCCTTAGTAGTTGTAGTGAACATACAGACAGTGCACATACCGCAGGGAAAGTGACCTTGGACAGGTGGTAAGCCCCAGAGTGTAGTTTGTGACGGAATAACATTTCTCTTTGGTCTGGTGTGAACCAACATGTCACGCAGGCTACAAGTTTTGGTGTAGGCAAATCTGGGTCTAGGTATCTCTAAGTCTCCTGTGTTGAGGATCCCCCAGTGTTTCAAAATAATTTTCTTGGTCAAGGTTGAGCTAGGTGTAAAGGAGGTCACACATGTCATGATGTCTTCGGGTTGTTTTTGGTGTACCTCTAGAAGGGACTCCCTAGGATTATTGAGGGTCCTCTTCATGGAGTCTTTAATCACTTTGTGGGGGTAACCCCTGGTGCTAAGGTTAGTGGCTAAAGCAGTAGCTTCTACTTTATAATCTTTGGTTGATGTACAATTAGTATTGGGCCAGACATCTACAGTATTTTAATATTCCATTCTTGATACCGATAGTTTACCCCGCGATTAGACATCAGCCACCAAGTCAGTGACTTGTCTTTCGTTTGACTATCAAACCGCTATTCCCGTTACCTTTCCAATCCTCCACATCACCAGGATTCCACCGTGACACCACATGGCCCCGGATCATGTGCTTTGGGCCCATGGCGCCCATACGACATTCCCGTTGAAATGTCCGCCCTATATATCATCAGGGCTTGACTCACTATAGGACCTCTCCCACATACATTGGTCCCTTATATCTTTGGTCCGATCACACAATCCGGGTGACTATCTTGTGTAAACCGAAAAGATTGTTCTAGGCCACTTGTGACCTCTCTTGTTAACTATGTGTACAATTACTAGTTATCTCCCTTAAGAGGTCCGTATATTACGATACAATTACGTTACCCGTCTGTTTACATCTACTAGCAACCTGTGACGTGACGCGGTAGGCGGATTCCTGCGCATGCCACGGCGTCCACACTGATTGCCTAGTTACCATGATACGTCACGACGGCACGTATTGACGCATCTTTAGTACGTCATCCTTCACTTTCGCTTATAGTATATCTGGCAGAGACGGTAGACGCCACTCACCACCCCGGTTCCTTGCGGTTTGGGTAGGTCTTACAGTGACGTGTTCTACAAACGCTGGTGAGTTAACATGTCTTTGTGACTACTTGCATCTGTTTCGCTGGTACCATGAGCCTCGCTAGACTCTCGAGCCTCGGCTTCTCTTTGTTTTGGTCTTATGTTTGATCTGTTGATACTACTTTGGATCTGTCTTGCGAGACGCTGACTCTGAATCGTTTCTAGCAGCATCATTATAAATTAATCGTTGTATTGCCTTTGAGTCACTGTACCCCTTTAATATTCATTCTAGGACCCCATCGGTGTCCTTAAAGCCGCCAGCTCCGTTGCTAGCTTGTTTAGTTAACAGACTAGGTGAGTTATTCCCTCCCTTTTTGTTCATGTTGAGAATGCACAGCTAGACTTTAGCTTTAATATCTTAAATCACAAACCCCCCCCCCTCCCTTCCCCACCGATCACGTTCACTGAATTTTAGAATAGTGCACATATTATTACTCGGTTGACTCACGTTTTACACGGTGATCTTTAGAAACTCCATTTCTTGAAATAGTCTATACATAACGAAGAGATGAGACTGTTTTTAGTTATCATGTTGTTATTTTACTTACTTTTTCAGGTCAGAATACCTAGGATGTGGTATGTAGAATTCACATTACCTCCTTATGTAGACAGCCTTTGATCCTGATGAATTGCCCTGATCCTCCAGACATATATGGCATGAAACATGTTGATCATTTAGAGTAGAGCTTCACGTCCAGATACCTTATTCCTAGGACTTAGCCACTCTACACCATTTTTATTAGGGTAGTCTACCTTCTGAATAAAATTTGTTAGGACTGACTGACCCTTTTTAAACTCCCACTCTGCTACATTCCTTACACTAGGCCCCTCACCCCCAAGCACATATCGGCAGGAACAAAAGATCCCCGATAAAGAGCCCCGGTTTCGGGAGCCCGTCAAGGATTGCAGCGCCGACTTGACGAGGGGCAGTGCTCATATGATGAAGCATGACACCTAGCTTGCTGGTTGTGTGAGAGCTCTAGTTCCACCAAAGGGATTTCCCCTGGCTTTCAACATAATATACTTGATGGTTGAGGCTTACCTCCACCTTATTTCTGTCTCTTCCTTATTGTATTTGAGGAACTCTGTACTCCATTTTGGATATTGGTCTCTGGGGCTTGTACATTGGACCTCCTTAAATAAAGCCCCTTGTCCCCCCCCTTTGGATTATTATTATAGCATTACAAAACCATTAATTTGGAGCAGTTATAGGCATAATCTCATTTAGAGATATTGGAGTAAACATGAGTCTATTGTATAAAAATAAAAGTGTTTGCGTTGTGCTAGCCGATCTTTAGGTTTTGCAAATTTTGATCCATCATTTATCCCAAAACAAAATGGGCCATGAAGCATGACATTCTTGTTCCCACTGTAATTCTACTTTGGATTTACATCTATGTTCTATAGGTTTGGTAAGGAATTTATAAATGGAGGAGGCACTTGATTGGGCACTCAATATGGGAAGGATATTACAATGGGATGATAAAAGGGGTGAAGTCGAAGATTGAGAGGATAAAGATAAGAATATAGATTGAGTCAATGTTTTAAATTTAGTAGAGTATGAGTTTGGAAGACCGTAAAGTGTCTGTGCTTCAGGATAAGTGAGAAAGGCATCATGTGAGTAAAGTTGATCTCGCCAAGATTTCCAGAATATAGGTCTATTAATAATTGTTATAAGACGATTATGCCAAATCGAAGAATTGAGAAAGCGGTCGACATCCAAAAGGTGTTAAATAATTATTGATTAAAATATTTTGAGAGAAGTATTATGTATAGGTGAGGATGAAAAATGTTTTTTATGAGTAAATATATGAGATTCTTCAATTGAAAAAGGTGAAAGAAAGGAAAATTCGACATGCTTCCATAGTGGAGAAGTATCTGAAGATGAATGATTTTAAACATTTAGATAGTTGTTTAAGAAGAAAAGCTTTATTATACATCTGAAAGTCAGGAAAATTAACATCCCCAACTGATTTATTACGTTTAAGCATAGCAAGGGACATACGTGGTTTCTTTTTGTTCCATAAAAAGAACGATAGAATGGAGTAATTTTTCTTGAAAAAATATGAGGGGATAGTAAGGGGGATTGCAGAAATGGTATATAGAATACAGGAACAAGCATCATTTTAATAGTATCAAGTCTGCCCCACCAGGTTAAAAATAGAGGATGCCATTTAGAAATAGAGTTAGATATTGTGGTGGAGACTTGAGTCAAATTCAGTGATAAAGTAAGTTTAATAGAGGAAGCAAATCATAAACCTAAATATTAGATTTTTTCGGGCATTCCATGTAAAATTTGTGAAAAGGAAGTCATGTCTAACGCATAAGACGTTAAGAGGTAGGATTTCACATTTATCAGGATTTAATTTATAACCGCAAAGTGAAGCAAAGGAATTAACCTCTGCCGAAAAGGCTGAGAGAGAAATATCTGGTTTTGACAGATATAATAAAGTATCATCCACTTAGACACTCATATTAATATGAGTTTTATCGTTTTGAAAACCATGAATATTAGGGTTTTGTTTAATTTTAGCAGCAAAAGGTTCCAGAGCAAGGATAAAATGAAGTGGTGAGAGAGGGCAACCCTGACGAATGCCTCTGTGCAGAGTAAAAGAGCTGGAAATAGAACCGTTGACAAAAATAGAAGCTTCGGGAGATGCATAGAGTAAAGAGATGTAGGAAATACATTTGGGACCAAAATCAAACCAGGAGAGGGTATGAAAAAAAAAAGACCATTCCATACGGTTGAAAACTTTCTCTACGTCAAGCGGGATAGCCGCGAGTGAATGAGGATATTTATTTGATTTATGTAGAATATTAAAACATTGTTTTCAGAGATGGATCTACCTTTAATGAAACTAGATTGCTCTGGACAAATGATAGATGTTAAAAAGGGTTCTAAACGAAAAGCAAGTATCTTGGCGAATATTTTATAATCGGAATTGATTAAAAGATATCGGTCTGTAATTTTTACAAAGGAGGGGATCTCTCCCCTCTTTAGGTATTAGGCAAATGAGGGCATCTTGAAAAGTACCACAAGATGTGTTAGAAGAAATGAAAAATGTAAATAAAGAATGAAGATGCGGGAGCAGCAATTGGGGAAAATGAGAATAGAATTCCACAGGAAATCCATCCAGACCAGGTGCTTTCCCTGTTTTAATGAGATGTAGTGCGTGGGAGATATCTTTAACAGAAATGTATTTTTCTAGGGGTGAAAAATCAATATCAGTGGGAAATTGCTTTGCAATTGAATCAAGGTATCGCTGTGTTTGAATAGCGTTAGGGGTATTCTCCGGAGCATAGAGTGATATATAATATTTCTTGAATTCCTCTAAGATATCTAAATTCTTGGTTGCTCTAGAAGAGTCAGATTTTAAAATATAATCAATATTTGCACGATCTTTTCTAACTTTAAGCTAGGAAGCAAGGAGCTTGCCAGCTTTATTTTGACCAACATAATATCTAGCACTACCTTTAAGAAGATAGGAGTTGGCATTCTCTGTAGATAGTTTAATGTATTTAAATGTTTCTACAATAAGATTGTTAAGATCGGTTTCGGAGTTAGAGGTAGTATAAAGTGATTCCAGCACTTTATTATTTTTAAAAAGCTCAAGAGCTCTCTGAGAATTTAATTTTTTCTTTTTAGCGATATAGGATATGTTAAAGTCTCTGGCCGACGCTTTAAATGCATCCCACACAGTAGCAAAGGTCGAAACAGTGGATAAATTACTGTCAAAGAAATCAGTAATAAACGCTTCAAAAGATGGAGTAAAGGTCTGGTCAATTAATAAAGATGAATTAAATCACCACCTTTTGTTGGTTTCATTAACAGGTACTTATTCCAAATCTAAGATCACTGGGGCATGGTCAGAAATCAATATAGATCCAATGTCTGCATGTATTATGTGTTGTGTGAGTGCTTTAGAGACAAATAAATAGTCTATACGAGATTGGGAAAGGTGAGTAGGGGAGAAAAAGGTGTATTCACAAAGTTGTGGATTGCAGAATCTCCAAGAATCAACAAGAGATCTATGAGAAATCAAAGTGTTGAAGTGTTGATGCATCTAGGAGGGGACAAATGTTGCTTTGGAAGAGCTTGTATGGGTCCACAATTAGGTTACAATCACCGCCCAAAATAACATATGGTGTGGGGCTAGACATCAAAAGAGTGGAGATATGGGGCCAAAAATTGTTGTCAGGTTTAGAAGGCGCATATATATTAAACAAAGAAATGGGAACATCATTAACTTTAAGATGAACAATTAACCAACGACCTTTATCATCTCATTCTTCAGATAAAAGGGAAATTTTAAGTTTCTTATGACAGTGAATCACAGTTGCATTCTTTTTGCTTGTACCAGGAAAGGAAAATACTGTTCCTACCCATTGACGTTTAAGTTTCAAAACGTCTGAAGTAACAAGGTGAGATTCTTGTAAGAAAACTATATCTGCCTTTAAATGAGCTAAATGGGCAAGAACTCTCTGTTTTTTAATAGGTATACCCAAACCTTTAACATTCCAGGTAATAACACGTAACGTAATGTATCCAAAAATATAAGCAAAAAAGGAGAATGCATAAACATTTACAGCAAATATAAACATAGTAAAAAACCTGTAATAACCAGAAAACTGTTACTAAAATGCTCAGTAGAAATAGAAAAGGATACCAAATGTGAAAAGGAAATATGGTACAAAAGGGGGAAGAGGAAACCAGAAAGAAGAAAAAAGACAGGAAAAAAGTAAGAAAATAAAAATAAGAAAAGGAAGTAAAAAAGATAAAGAGAGTTGGTAGAAAAGGCAATAAAACACACCGAAGACTCAAACATGGGTGGAGGGTGTTGCAGCCACAGAAGAAAGACAAACAATCAGCCTTGATACTCCGGGAGAGTCCACAAGGAAGACATTATTTTGGACAATATAACAATGGCTGGAGCAGGGAACGGCATCTGTGAGGAAGATACATAAGAAGAGGAGATAAGACAATCAAATTATATCATAAGAAATATTGTAAATTTACAGTATCTTTAATATGGGAGGAAAAAGTATCAGTTAGGGGATGATCTTGCAAATTCAATGGATTCCTCTCTACAGTTGTCAAAGAATTCTTGAAGTAAAGCTAGATCTTCATATGTGGTTATTTTATTCTTATATGTTACCTTAAATAGGCATGGGTGAAGTAAACCAAACCTGGCATTTAAATTACGCAGAGCTAGACGCATCGCTAAAAAGCTTTTCCGCTTGTCTGCTGTAACTTTCGCATTATCTTATGAGAAAAATAATTGGGATCCTTGCCATGAGATGCGATGTTTGATTTTGACTGCCTGTAGGACCTTCAACAAATCCGTGTATTCTAAGAAACACAATATTACACCTGTTGGTTTGTGTTGTGTAGATGAACTTTGAGGAGAACGACCAAGTCTATGTGCTCTTTGTATGTTTAATGTTGGAGACTCCGGAAAGCCAAGGATCTGTGGGAGAAATGTTTGAAAAAAGGAAATAGGATTGGAGCCTACCAATCCTTCATCCAAACCATAAACATGCAGGTTATTGCGTCTACTATGGTTTTCGAGATTTTCTACTTGTTTCTGTAGAAGAAGGATTTCTGTTTTCATAGGATGAACTTGCTTAGAGGATATTTTCAAAAATTCCACTTGATGTTCCATTAGATTAATTTTATTGTCAAGAGTAGACCATTTATCCTCTAGGGTTTGTAAGCTTATATTTGTTTCATATAGGGTTTAAGGAAGCAGATCTCGTCTAAAAGTATTGGTGGAGATGTAGTCGGTGAAGGAGGATTTTTTAAAATTCTTTTAGTAGATGACAACATAGAAGAAGTAGGTACTTTAGAAGCCTTTATCCCATTTGATGAAGATGAGTGTGGAATAGGAGCAGTAAACGAGGATGAAATGTCTTTTGTCTCTGTGAGATGGGTGGGTGTGGTTTTTTCTGATTCCTCCATGTCACTTTGCAATACTGAGAAAGGATTTGAAGTGAGTATTGTAGTGGTCTTAGGATGTGGGGATGAGGTGGAAGTTGAAGCAGCACCTCTACCAGATTTAATTCTCCCCATAGACATTAGTCACCATAAGGGAAGAGCAGTTATTTGAGACAGATGTGTGACGCATCTGCCGCCGTAAAGGCGGCGCATTGCTGGAGTTGCGTCGCAAGCGCGACGCAGCTCCAGCAAGGCTCGGGGTGCCCTATCTTTAAAATGCTGCGTCAATCCTTTACGTCTGCTTCAAGCAGGCGCAGGGTTTTGACGCAGCATGGCCTTAAAAGTGGCTGAGTGAAATCTTGTAGATTTCACTCAGCCACTTTTAGGAGGCGTTCCTGCACCAGAACGCCACCACCACTCGCCGGAACGCCTACATGTGGCGCAGGGCTTTACAGCGTGACGCATCTCCCAGATGAGCCACGTTGTAAGTACCCCGCACCATGGCGCTGGCTTTGCGCCGCCGCTGCATCACAAACGCAACGGCGGCATAAAAGAGGCGCAAGGGGCTTGTAAATCTGCCCTTTAGTTTATTTCCCACCCTTATCTCCTTCTTACAAAATTCTTGGTGCTGGAACTTGTTTATTTTTTTATCTTTTACAATGTGAGGTTTGGGGGAGATATTATGGGAAACGGTCGGGGTAAAATGTTGGTAGCCTGTCCCAGGGAGAGGGGAACTTCCCAAGAAGAATACCTCTGCTATTATGGATATACTTTTATATACCAAATAAAGCTTGTTTTGACTTTGAATACCTGAGAGAAGAAGATTGACAAGTAAGTATTATTATTTTTAAATTCTGTTATTCTCAAAATATCATCAGATCCCTCGAGGATCAGAATAGGGAATGTTTCTGCGCACATCCCTCTCACAGGTTTTTAGGAAGTTGCATATTCAGTTTTTCACTTGTTGTTTCATTGTGCTCCAAGTAATTAATGTGAAGGACATCTAACATGAGCTACAATTGGAATTCCATAGAGCATATTATCAAGCCCATTATCGCCGATTTAGCGGCAGTTTTCTGCCGTTAAAGCGGAGATAATTTCATCGCTTGTCTTGATAATATGCCCCATAAATCCCTTCCTGAAAGGCATCTATTAACTCCAAATTCACACTCGTAAAAGTAATCCATACTATTAATTGGGCTGATACCAGGATATAGAAATGAACACATTTTATTCTTACCATCAATTATAATGTTTTTATTGTATGTTAACAAGGAGACCTTTGGGAAAGACTTGAAGTTGTGTGGAAAAAATCCTGATCTAAAAACTGTCAAAGAAGATGACACTATTAGTGCAAGTCCAAGCAGCTAGGCAGTGGTAGGAAAAATGACCAACATCAAAATGTATTTTGTCAACAAAATTGCTGAAAATCAATGTTCTGCAGTTAAAAAATGTAACACAGGTCATTGACGTAAGACACACTGGGGGATATTCTCAAGAACGTGTGATAACCATCACAAATTAGCTTAACGCAACTCTTCACATCGCAGTCTTTTGCTGGAAGATAACTCCTTGTTAACGTGGTATTCTCAAGCCAGCGGCACCATGCGATAGTCCCACGATAACGCGTCAAATGACCGCGCTAAAATCAACGCGACTCCAAAAAATGAGAAAAACCAATGCAAAAAAAG
Source organism: Triturus cristatus (assembly GCF_964204655.1). Taxonomy (NCBI): domain Eukaryota; kingdom Metazoa; phylum Chordata; class Amphibia; order Caudata; family Salamandridae; genus Triturus; species Triturus cristatus. Next base: position 842,996,448 of record NC_140593.1, on the reverse strand, counting down.
TTGCGATGCCCCAAATCACGATACAAAAATCAGTGCCAACCAGAGACAGGCCTGCAATTCCCACGCGTCATGCAGGAAAATGCACTATAAAAGCAAAAAAAAAAGCACACCATAACCAAATCAAACTGCGTAGCACCATGGATGCACCCGGACCGAGTGCAGAGGACAACCCGAACCCCACAAGCCCCACAGATGACCAGCCAGGAACCCCGTGTTCGGGAAGTGCAAGGAGAAGAGGAAGAGAAAGACGGGGTTCAGTCCGCGGGAAGACCGGATCAATGTCACGGAGGTGATAGAACACTACCAACAACTGTTTGTCACCTCCACTGCGTCATTGGCAACACAAACAGAAAAATGGCAGGCCATCGTCACCAATGTGAATGCAGTCGGAGTGTCGAGGAGGGCAATGAAGGAGGTCAAGAGGCGCTGGCATGAAGTGCACAGCCAAACCAAGGAGAAACTCGCTGCCAACAGGAAGGCAGCAAAGTCGACTGGAGGTGGGAGTCCTGCGCCACAGGAGGAGCTGGATGAGCTGGAGGAAATGGTGGCCACAGTCATCAGTGTGGATACGGTGGCCGCAGTTGGGGGTCTGGCCACAGCTCAATATCACCTGACCTAACAGCAACAGGGTGAGTAATGACCAGGGACTGGGGGGACAGAGGGAGATAGGCACAATGGCACACATGCACAATCATGTGCAGCACACTGCACACCCACAATGAGTGTGGCACATGTCCCTGCTACCCTTGGCACACTGCAGCACACATAGAAACACCGAGTAGGCCCCCGTCCACAATGTGCACAAATGGGCCCCTCTCCATATCACCAATGCCACAACCCACCCATGCACATGTGCTCAATCCAGAAAAGCAGCGACTCTGTGAGCCACACTGACAATGCAAGTGACACTGCATGACAGATAGCATGGCTGCAGTCACATTTCATGACATGGTGCATGATATGACATTGAGGTGGCTGAGTGTGGACTACGTCCGTAAAGGAGCAGGTCACACTCTGACACAGCCACGTGCACCTCCACCCAGGACGTCAAAAAACATCTGCAGACAAACAATGCACAAGAGTCCAAAATTTGTCCAAGAGCACAAATGACCCAAGTCGCAAACAGCCAGGCACCCGAAAAACACACATGTCAAAGGCACACGTACTCAAAGGGATAAGGGCCTGCCAAATCAGACCTGCAGGGGCGACTCACCAACAATACATCACACACACATAGCAATCACAGTACATCAACATTGACGACAATGTGGTACAAAGTGCAACCCTTACACCACAGGACAGAGGATACAACTGGTGCGCTCGTGCGTAGAAACTGGACAATCACATCTGGCATTGCATGACACTGTGAGAGGATAATGTACGAGTACATGATAAGTATCAATGGGAGAGGGAGTAAAAGTGCTGGAGCCAGTTCACTTCCCCTGGTATATGTAGAGATATGAAAAAGAACTCTCTGTAGTAGGTGCTCCTAGCATTTGTATGTAATGAGGAGAAAACACATTGAGTTTTGAAAAAAGCCCTCACTCACCAACCTAGTTGGTGACATGCTTCATCATTGGGCCCCACCCAAAGTGCCGAGTGCACCTCGGGTGTGCTACGACGCCTGGATACAGCGGAGCGTGTATTGTAACATGGGAGTGCAGTGATAATGGGTGGGTGAATGTTAAAAAGAACTGTCCTGAGGGTCCCACTGGGCAAAAAAAGACTATTTTAATATGTGGGCCCCAGGCAGTGAGTAAAACGGGAGGCATATATTGTGAGAGATCTTTAGGTGACTCCAATATCCTAATCGATCAACATGTTTCAGCCATGCTCCCTTTATTGCTATGGTTTTCTTCAAGACCTATGTGTGGTGCAAAGTGACTGGTCTAAAAAATGTGCTATTAGAAGACCTATATGGGACACACACGCTAAGGTGTGCTATGTGTTAGAGGAGTTTTACCTCTAGTGGTGCATTCCTGAGGAAGAAGAATTGACAAACAAACTTACAAACAATAATACATTTAAGATACTGATGTAATACACAGTTGTAGGTGCTTTAAGGAGCATTGTGTCCGTGCTCTATGGGGGCAATGACGGGGTGAGTACGGAACGTGGCGTAAAGTTATAACTAATGCCTTGACAATCTGCCTTATCCAGTGATAATCAATATGCATTGGTAAAAAGTGCCCGGTTAGGTATTGGTTTAAACAATTACATGCCTGCTCAGCAAATACTTCTGCCTGCAGCGTTTCTTCTACTTTTCTTTTCTTTTCTATATTTCTAAATTTGATTTGACTTTCAAAAACGCAGCAGGCAGAAGTATTTGCTGAGCAAGCATGTGATTTTTTAAACCACTTTTTGTCTTTTTCTGTTCTCTTTCACATAGTGTGTGACTACAGGTCAGCCCCCCGCATGGAACTCATGGGACATCTGTCAATAATTATCTGAGTAAGTGCCCTTGTATCAGTACCTAACCGGGCATCGGGCACTTTTTACCAACGCATATTGATTATCACTGGATAACGGATACGGTCAAGGTGCCTCGTACTCACCCCTTCATTGCCCACATAGGACATGGACACACCGCTCCTTAAAGCACCTACAACTGTGTATTACATCAGTATCCTAAATGTATTATTGTTTGTATGTTTGCTTGTCAAATCATCTTCCACAGGAATACGCCACTAGAGGAACAACTCCTCTAACACTTAGCACACCTTAGCGAGTGTGTCACATACAGGTCTTCTAATAACACATTTTTTAGACCACTCACTTTGCACCACACATAGGTCCTGAAGAAAGCCATACCAATAAAGGGAGCATGGCTGAAACATGTTGACCGATTAGGATATTGGAGTCACCTAAAGATCTCCCACAATATCTGCCCCCCGTTTTTACTCACTGCCTAGGGCCCACATATTAAAATAGTCTTTTTTACCCAGTGGGACCCTCAGGACAGTTCTTTTTAACATTCACGCACCCACTATCACTGCACTCTCACATTACAATACCCACTCCGCTGTATCCAGTCGTCATAGAACACCCGAGGTGCACTCGGCACCTTGGTTGGGGCCCAATGATGAAGCATGTCACCAACTAGGTTGGTGAGTGAGGGTTTTTTTCAAATCACAATGTGTTTTCTCCTCATTACATACAAACGCTAGGAGCACCTACTCCAGAGCTAGTTCTTTTTAATGTACGAGTACAACCACATATCCGTTATGTAGTCGAAATGTCCACTGTCTCCCTTCAAATAGCCAGCTTCACTAAAACAGCCACAATGTACATTGTCATGCAGTCTGAATGTAAACATCTACAATGCGTCAACATACATGAAACGCACTGTTAACCTACATCTCCCTGTTACATTGAAGAGGGACAATCAACACCTCCTGCAGAGCAGACCACACATCCCTACAGTGATAATGAAGAGGACACCCTGCACATTTGCCCAGACACCCTCCAACCGCTCGTGGACAGCCTCCGCACCCCATCCCCAGGAGCAGGCCGGCCCAGCTGCATCACGGTGACCCCACACCCTGCACAGACCACACAGCAGGAAGCACACACCACCACGGCTGGCTCACAGGACCCCCACTACCAACACATGGAAATCCAACGTCGTGTGTTAGGGTGCCAGAAGAAGATGGCTGATCAGCTGTGGGCGGGGTTCAACCTCATGGCAACCAAACTCGATGCCATACGTGGGTGTCTGAGTCCCATCAGGGACCACTTCCAGTCCCTAAGGAAACACCCACTGTCCGCACCATGCTCACCAACAATCCTTGGCTTACCTCGCTGGGGCACTTACTCGGATACAAGAACTGTCCAGTCAGACAGGCTCCAGCGATGACAGCACAGAGTTGGCACAGATGCGGAGGACAATGGAGACCATGGAGCCAATGCAGCCTGGAAGTATGGCTACCACGGCTGAAAACCAGCGAGACGTAGCTGGGATCTTCCATGCCTTGCAGATCCTCATCTTGCCATTGCTGCCACTGAGCCTGTACCAGATGAGTGCTGCAGGAACCTCGACACACACATCTCCGGCTCCTGACGTGTCATTGGCACACAGTGATGCAGCCCTATCAGGGGAACAACCTTTACAACGCAACTTTTACAACGCACTACACTTACAACGCATTTTTTACAACGCACAATCCATTACAACGCATGACATTACAACGCATGACACTACAACGCATTTTTAAAAACTACCTTTACAACGCATTCCATTACAACGCATACTACCATTACAACGCATACCATTACAACGCATAATATAGTAATTTTTACCCCTATACTATCCAACACTTACCCTACTATTGCACCCCCTGGAGTTAGAATAGTAATTTTTACCCCTATACTATCCAACACTTACCCTACTGTTGCACCCCCTGGAGTTAGAATAGTAATTTTTACCCCTATACTATCCAACACTTACCCTACTGTTGCACCCCCTGGAGTTAGAATAGTAATTTTTACCCCTATACTATCCAACACTTACCCTACTGTTGCACCCCCTGGAGTTAGAATAGTAATTTTTACCCTTATACTATCCAACACTTACCCTACTGTTGCACCCCCTGGAGTTAGAATAGTAATTTTTACCCCTATACTATCCAACACTTACCCTACTGTTGCACCCCCTGGAGTTAGAATAGTAATTTTTACCCCTATACTATCCAACACTTACCCTACTGTTGCACCCCCTGGAGTTAGAATAGTAATGTTTACCCCTATACTGTCCAACACTTACCCTACTGTTGCACCCCCTGGAGTTAGAATAGTAATGTTTACCCCTATTCTATCCAACACTTACCCTACTGTTGCACCCCCTGGAGTTAGAATAGTAATTTTTACCCCTATACTATCCAACACTTACCCTACTGTTGCACCCCCTGGAGTTAGAATAGTAATTTTTACCCCTATACTATCCAACATTTACCCTACTGTTGCACCCCCTGGAGTTAGAATAGTAATTTTTAACCCTATACTATCTAATACTTACCTTAAATGCAATTTAATATTATGCATTGTAATGGTATGCGTTGTAAAGGTAGTATGCGTTGTAATGGAAATGCGTTGTAAAGGTAGTTTTTAAAAATGCGTTGTAGTGTCCTGCGTTGTAATGTCATGCGTTGTAATGGATTGTGCGTTGTAAAAAATGCGTTGTAAGTGCATGCGTTGTAAAAGTGTGCGTTGTAACGACATACATCCGCCCTATCACCTTCGCAACCTGATGTGTCAGTGGCTCACAGTGATGCAGCCATAACACCACCACACATATCTGACACACCAGACACAGAAGACGCCTCAGAGGAGTAAGATGTGTAGGGTAATGACTGTGTGAGGAAGGAGGTAGTAGCATCTGTCCCCACCACATGGCCTGTCCCTGTCTGGTTCAGCCCTATTCATCATGCCCTGGAACAACACCTCCCACTGTCCCCCGAAACACTCTGCGACATTCACCTGGACCCCGACATGGCCTGCCATATCTGCTTTGGTACCAATGACACAGCAATCCAGCTGCGGACTGAACTCTTCCTCTTCAGATTAACTTTGCATTCCCCCAAGGACTCTGGTTGGCCCACCACTGGGCAACCATGTTATGTGGGCTTAAAATGGCCATGTACTGATCCAGCTCCGACACTCCCCAGAATGTGAATAAAACATTCCAAATCACACAGATGTGTCATGTCTATGTTCACTCACGAATAAAAGTATGGATGAATGTAGGGACATTGATTAACACAAAAAAGTACACCCTGGTAAATGTCATCAATGCACATGTTTGACCCTGACCCACATGGGCAATTAGATTACTGTGACGGTGTGAACTAGCTGTGGGCTCATTGCACATGAACAACAATCTCGCAACCCCCAAACGTAGCCCCACGTCCATGTATTACTTAGGGCTGTGTGTAGGAATGTCAAAATAGGTAGCACGTCTGAAGTAGTGTCCCCTATCGCATGTGGCTACAGAACATCTCTTTGCATGACCTACTCACACACATCAGTGTGGACACAGTCTGTTTTGATGGATCACATTGATCCACATGGCAGGAAGTTGGATATCATACTCACATTGTTGAAGACACGTAAGAGCACAGGTCTACCAGCAACTATTCCAAACACAATGTCTGGCTCACAAAGGTGGAGCTGCCAATAGGGACTCACCACCAATGTACATGCGGCAGTCTGTCCCTTCCTGTGTACCAACAATGCTCATCGAGGCACACGATTTGTCATACTAATCAACACTCATCCCATTTGTACACTGGTGAAGTTTCATAGACTTTATTAGCATGTGCGTGTCAGTACGGGCATGGAAAGGGCCACAACATGCAGACAAATGATTGAGACACTTACAGGCAGCATGGGAACATGTCGAGGAGCAAGAAATGGGGAGGCAAAAATGAACAGAAATCATTATGGATAGCAACAGTCTCAGCCCACCTTTCCTTGCTGGACGAGCCATGTGATGTTTGGTGTCTGCACATTACCCCGTATCAGGGGACACGACTAACAGCCCATGGGATCTGCATGGAGCTGTACCAGGGGACTGCTCTGACTGTGTGCTCTGCTGACAGTGAGCAGGTGAAAGGGACCAACAAGGTCACATGTCGTGCTACATTGCCATGTGTGTGGTCTCCCTCCAGCAGTAAGTCAGATTTAGGAACGTTGCCAAACAACGCTGTGCAGCTCTGCCCATGGGGGCGGCATCACCTTGCACAGGTGTGTAACAAAACGCATAGGTGCAGTGTAGGAGAGTAGGGTCTGCTATCCTATGGTCACCCCAAATTTTTGCTTTTTGCTTCACTGGTTTTTGACAAATTGAGGCTGTGGGCCTGCTAATCAGACCCCCAGCCTGCTGTTCTCTCTAACTAAATTGACACTATGCACCCTAGGTGCATAACCAATTGGAATTGGATCACCCTGTGAGCTCCTGTACCAGTGTACACTAGGTACCCAGGGCATTGGTGTATCTAAGGCCTACCAGGGGCTGAAGCATGTATTGTGCCACCCCTGGCCTGGCCTAGCAATTTGACACAACTGGCTGCTCACTCAGCTGGGGTAAGTTGGTGTAACCACCTCTTACTTAGGTGTAGTATACCTATACCTAACCTTAAATTGGACACATGTTAACCTATAAGTCACTCCTATGGCAGGCCTTGACAATCCTGAAGGCAGAGTGCTTGGTTCCATGTGAGATGGTGCTCTGGCATGAGCTGAGTCTGTCTGCAGTGGTCGGAACAACTTCCTTCTACCGTTTCCAGATATCGTCATACCATATACTCTTAAGTGCATTATGAACCTCGCGGTTAAATGCTATCTTTGGTTTGGCTTTATCAAAACATGTCGAGTAAGGTGTCATACGAATTGGAATACTAACCCCTCGCCATTTCTGGCAAAGGGGTTAGCATTCCACCCTTCTAGAGCGACACGACATGTACAGTACCTGAAACCCGGGTAAAATCAGACATAGCCTCAGCTCCACAAAATGGATGCTGCCACCACAGACACAAGTCTGCCCTCCTGCTGCTGGGAGTCCTTCCAGCTTTGGAGACGTGGACAAAGGGTTTCCTGCCAGGGGAGGTGCGAGCACCACCCCAGACAGGATTTTGTGTATTGGTCAGGTAGGGCTTGAAAGGAATCAAACATGCCTGAGGCTCACAAGTAGCCTCGGTGCATATGCCAGTTCAAACCGGTCCTGGGGCACACCAGCCCCGGACCTGGGGCGAGCTGGACAAAGGATTGGGGGTGTAACCACCCCCCTTCCTGGTCCCACCCTTAGGGAGGGACCTAGCAGGTAGTCCGGCCCCTAGAATCCGCTTAAAGGTAGGAGCTGTGTCCTAAGACTTCAGACATCCTGGAATCAACTTAACTACAAGAAGAAGACGGGAACTTCGACGCTCTGCTGCACAGAGGACTGAAGGAAATCTCCCCTATGGTCAGGGAGTGACCATCTTGTTAACGCAAGCACCAACCAGCTATCCAACGTCTGCTTTGCCGCCGCCTCCAGCCGGAGCCCGAGCCCAGAGCCCGACAAGACCTGGACCTCCAGACCTCTCACCGCCCGATCCACAGTCCCTGCAAAGAAGGAACCCATGGAGGCACCGAGACACGTGGAGCCAGCCATCTTGGAAGACCGACGACAAGCTGAAAGCGCGACAACAGAGGCTCCCTCCAAGTTGTGCTTTGGGTCCTGAGAAGCCCAATCACCGAGCAGCATCTGCACCAAAGGTGAGCCCTCCAGCATCTCCACGATCTGCGTGGGGCCCCTCTGCACTTTGCATCTCGACGCGCCTGCCCGGTCCCTGGCCCGTTGGCTAGTGGCCATTTTGGCGACGAAACTTGAAATCAACGATGCTGGTCTGGTTGCTCCAGACTGGCCCCAGCTGCTCTCCAAAGGAGCAGCCCCTCTGACCTTGCTGGTCAGAACAATCAGCTTTCTTTACTTTCCACGACTCCTGCCTTTGCCAAGGCTTGTTTACCTCTTTCGAGTCGCCGACACCGCCAACAGCGAGAGCCTGCGTGGGACAGCCCGTGAACTGACTCCTGGACGTCGTCGACCTTCAGGGACCACGTGGCTGCGGAGACAAGCTACACCTCATCACCTGTTTGCACCCGACATCGCCTGGTACCTACCTGGTGCCACGCCGGTCACTGGCTAGTGACTGTGAACACTGTCCCCTCTGCTTTCAGGTCCTCTACAACTCCGATCCACTCTTGGATCCACCGCATCTCTTCTGGACTGACCGCCTGCAGCATCTTTGTCACCAGGCTCCATTGAATCGAGAAACCCGACGCACTTCGAGACCTATGCACCCGCTTCCTGTGGGTGAGGTAAAGCTGGCACTCCGGTGCCCAAGTGTAGAGAAACATCTCTAGTGTCTGTGTTTTGAATCTTAAATTCGTAGTCCATTCAGAAGACCCTTCTAGCAGTAACTTTTGAACTTTTACGCACCCATTGAAAACCTATGGGAGCCCGCGTGTAACTTTCTTCACTGCACACGCAACCCGTGGACCTCCTGGTCACTAACTGAAGTTAGCTCCTTGTAGGCCCAGTGATTCTAGAGGCCCTAGGCCTTTTCCCTTTCCTGTTCGTGGTACTTATACCACTATTTTAGTATATGGTTTGAGTGGCCACCAGGGCCCATCCATATAAAGTGCAACTTCTGTATATTATAACGTTGCCTTGTTTAACGATTTGTGCTCCTGTGCTCATAAAGAGTCTAGGGGATACTTTGAGAAATAAATACATATATATTTTGAATATATATCTGTGTGGTGTCCTTTCATTGGTATAAAGGGGGGTTACATATGGTAAAACAGCTTGCTTAACACGCTTTAACGAGTTTAGCCTCAAAGACTGCTTAGCTACGCTACCACTAGGGCAGCTAGTCCGAAAAGGTTGACTTACAACCACACCATAAGGGTTGCTTGGCATGGTACAAGGTGGTCACTTTAACTAGTGAACAGCATATACCAGGCCAACTTCTCACATGCAGGCACATGCATTCTGAGTCTAGGCGAATGCAGACATGTCCACTGTTGTTCTGGGATATGTGACCATTCCTCCACGATGCAACAAGGTGTTGGGACCTGTGCTCGGGGTGTTAATCAGTTTTGGCTGCAGGAACGTAGTTACTCGTCCATGAATGCGAGCTCAGCTTCATAGGCAATCAGTTCCAGAAGTACGTCGCTCTCGAGTTCAAGGAACACGAGGGAGAGCCAATCGATTAACTGGACTGGACAGATGTGCTCCCTCCACGCAGTTTCACCAATCCACAACACAGCCCAATAGGGGAGCGTCTCGATATGGTCACTGCACACAATGACTTGTGCGATCTCCCATCCACTACTGCCAGTACATACGCCACAGATCAAGGCATCCCATGCATGGGTATCCCAGTTGTACTCCTGTTCGTGGGCCAACAGGGGGCGCACACACAAGTCATAATCCAGTTCAGCTACCGTTGTTGGATAGGCAGACCTCCATGGGCCACTCAAATGGGCATGATCGACAGTGGATCCAGGGCTGGACACATGTGATGTACGCAAGACGGAAACTCAGACGGTAACTAATTTGCAAAACTGCCAGTGGCAGTGATCCCAACAGATGCAGCATTCGTGCACGGTACCGTTCCACGTGACAGGGGTTGTGCCTGGGATTGCCTGCCGTTGCGTTTGTTGGTCTCATACCACCGGTACTCCTCAGACCGGTGGCAGTTCTGTGGACGATATGCCACAGCTCGGAGCAATGAGTCATATGTGTGTTCAACGTTTGGACATATGGGTTCTTTTTTACTAGTGTTAGGGGCATGCCATGCAGGTGTACATCGAGCAGGGACAAGTGTGTGTGGGGTGTGGACACGTTGGTCTTTCATTAGCACACTTCGTGGTGTGGGAGTCATCGGAGTCTAGTATGGTATCTCACTCAGGGGAGCCAGCCGCATTAGTTTTGATCATTTGGCGAAGATTGGTCAAAGGGCGCTAAAGATATTGGCAAAAGAAAAAATGCTTTTTGAATAGAAACAAGGTCCTAACTATAACTACCTACTGGCGGCCGCCACCATAGTGCAAACACAGATGGATGGTCTATATGTTTCGCTCCCAGCCTTCTACTGGACCATAGAGTCCCTGTATCCAGAACATTTTTTTTAAAGTGTCCTTGTGCATTAACCCCTCGTTACTGTCTATTACCTTGCATTACTAGACTGCTACCACTGGGCAGGCCGGAAGGGCAGTGGCAGCACAACAGACTATGGAGGGTGGTGGAAAGGGGGGCAACAAACCAACAATGCAGGACAGGCAAGAGAGGCTGTGGCAATATAATAGACCATTGGGGGCACAGGGAAGAGGCAGTGGTTGTACAGCCATACAATCCAAATGGGCTTTATTTTATCTGTCTCCTGTTTACAATCTCCTCTTTTTCATTGTAAATCAATGGGGAAAATCAATTCCCCCGTTTTTTTTTTCAAAATCTCCCTCTTACCAAGTTCAAAATGTTAGCAAGTATGGTACATTGGATCCTGGAAGGCAGGAGTAATAGGGGTAGGGACATGGTTTTGAATAACATAGGACAGGCGGGACATGGACAGGTGCACCAAACTAACTTCACTGGGCAGGCATCGGGGTTTGCAGCAGCACAATACACCACACAGGGAATGCAGGACAGCTGTGCAGCACAACAATCCATGGAAAGCAAAAGGGAGGGGACAGGACCATGCACATGGACAACACAGAACAGAGGGGAAAGAGGCAATAAGAGCAAGCTGACCATAATGGACAGACAAGAGAGAAAGCTGCAGCATAACGGACCATACAGGGCAGGAGGGAAGGATCAGGGGCATTACAATGGAACAGACAAGCCAGGATGGAGGGAATAGGGGTCTGCATGTGGAAAACAGAGGGCAGGGGGTAAGGGGTCAGGGCAGGAGCAGAAAGCGGACCATGGAGGTCAGGCAGGATGGGCACTATAAGCACAACACACCATGGAGGGCAACAGTGAGACTGTAATGGCATACATACAGACCATGCAGGGAAGGTGGGAGGGGGTCAGGGGCAGCAAGCTGACCACACAGAGAAGGTGGGAGGGGCCGTGGCAGCACAGAAGACCATGCATGGCAATCGGGAGGGATAGTGGCAGCACAATGGCCATGATGGGCAAGAAGGAGGGGGCAGGGGCATGCACAAAGGACCATGGAGGATAGAAGGGAGGGGTAGGAGCTGGACACAGACAAGAGAGTTCAGGGGAAGGGCCTCCCAACAGACCACGCAGGGCAGGCAGGGGAGCAGTTGCCATGTCATGAGTGATGTCATCAGTGATCTCATCAGTGATGTCACCGACCATGTCATGAGCGATGTAATATGTGACGTCATCAGCAGTGCATTGTGGGGGCGTGAGTTATAGTTAGCTCAGCTAGATATAATGACTGAATTTCCCTGGTTTTTTATGAGTGAAATGTCAGACTAACTATAACGTCCCTGAAACCTATGGTTTTTCAGTGAATATACATATATATATAACGGCATGCCTGGCCCTAGAAAGAGCCCCGCCGTGCTTTGGCGGACCTGGGAAGACACCAAAACGCGTGTTCTGTATCAGGACAGGTGCCGATAATGGGATCAACATAATGTCAGCAGCGTGTGGCATGGCAGCATAACAACTCACTGGGGAGTGGTTTGAATGTAATATTGGTGCAGACTTACAAAGTAACTCACAGGAGGAATAGAGAGTGCACTACAGATACCAGAAGGCCATGCAAGTGGCCACGCCCACCGGGGCGGGTATTGTGAGGAATCCAGGTACACTTAATGTACTAAGTTTCTCCGCACAACACAAAAGCCGATGAGAAAGGGCAGAGTACCCAAAACGCGTCGGCTACATGAACTCTTGTCTGCGTTGTCCTGCACACCCATCCTGCAGCTCTCATTAAATCTGCTGGCGAATCATACCTTGTGTGGGCTCTTCTGTTTGAGGCAACTTTGCAGAAGATATATATTAACTGAAAAAACCATAGGTTTCAGGGACGTTATAGTTAGAAATTAGCATTTAAAAAACCTTAGAAATTCACTGAAAAAACCATAGGTTTCAGGCACGTTATAGTTAGAAATTAGCATTTAAAAAACCTTAGAAATTCACTGAAAAAACCAGAGGTGTCAGGGACGTTATAGTTACTTGGACGTTTGGCTCATTTAAAACCAGAGAAATTCGCCCGTTATTTTTAGTTGAGCTAACAATAACTAGCGCACCCGCAATGCACTGGTGATGACGTCACATATTACATCACTCATGACATGGTCAGTGACATTACTCATGACATCACTGATGACATCTCAAATGACATCACTGATGACATCATCCAGTGAATGTGTGTTTCTGTAAAGTTTAAATATTTTTCAAATGTATCCATGCCAAGGTCTATTGAAGAATGAGTGGATGTAGAAGTGCCTGAATGGATTATTTAGTAGATGCATGACTGACTGTATAAGTCACTAATTGAACGTATGTTACTGAATGCATGGGTTAGTGACTAAACTGTGTGAATGTCTATATTAGTCTCTCAGTTGGTGTGTAAGCAGGTGCATGGGTTGGTGAGTAGCTGCACCAATGTCTATATTGGTTATTGATTGAATGTATGAGTATCTGTATGGGTTTCTGAGTGTCTATGTGGGTGGGTGAGGGGTGTCTGACTGTGCATACATATCTGAATAGCTGATTTACTGGTTGTATAGATTCAAAAGTGCATCTCTGAAGGGCTGTATGGATAGCTGACTGTGTGTACAGGTGTGTTGATTAGTGAATTGCTGTGTCAGTTGTATATATGTGAGTAACTATATATGTTTTTAGACAGTATATGTGAGTGTTGGGGTATATAATTGACTATACGTGAGAGACAGTGATTGCAAGAGTGTCTACATACATGAATGTGTACTTTTATTAGTGATTGTATAAGAGAGTAAGTATGTGTTAGTATCTATATAAATAAGGGAGGTGGTGTATGTATAAATAAGTCAGGTGGTGTGTATATATCTGCATAGGTGAGTACATGGGTGTGATTGATTTTTGGCATGACTGAGTAGATGTGTGAGTAACACTATGGATCAGTAGCACTGTGTGAATGTATGTATAGGTGCAAGAGTGGATATTATACTGAGGTAATGATGAGTGACAGCATGTATGAGTGACTGTATGAGTTTATGTCTAGCTCACAATATATAGATAGGAATCAGTGGATGCGTATCTAGTATCTGGTATTGGTGTGTCTATGGTTTCGAAAATGGTAGTCTGCATTTTAGAGTACGTGTATCAAAGGTTATATTAGAGTCAGACTATCATGTGGATGATGTCATCAGTGATGTCATCAGTGATGTCATTTGAGATGTCATCAGTGATGTCATGAGTGATGTCACTGACCATCTCATGAGTGATGTAATATGTGACGTCATCACCAGTGCATTGCGGGCACGCGAGTTATAGTTAGCTCAACTAACTATAACGGGCGAATTTCTCTGGTTTTATATATATCATCGCAGGATACGTACACGCTGAGCGCCAAAGGTACTACTAACTCAGTGCACCATAAATCATCGCCACGTGGCCTTATTGAGCCAGAATCCAATAGACAAAAGACATTGGTCCGAGTGCGGCCCTCCCAGACCACGCATCATCACAGGGTACGTACACGCTGAGCGCCAAAGGTACTACTAACTCAGTGCACTATAAGTCATCGCAAGGAAGAGTGAACAGTTTTATGTCAGCAGTGAGGCATACTATCACTCGAAAATCACCCAAAAATACTTATAATATAAAAAGAACACAAGAATCGAAGTATATTAATGATTACAATCCAGTAATTTTGAAGATTTGGAATGCAAATATGGACATACAATATGTTGCAGATAACTCAATTACTGTTCCTCGCATACTACCCAAATAGAAGTCCATACCTGGAAAACATATGTCTGTATGAAAAACTGCAACATTATAGTTTTATAAAAAATGTTACAGAAAAAATAAATGAAGGGAAATATGCTGTAATTGGATCTGCTGGATGTTTCTTAAAGAATGCCAAAGGAAATTTGATTAATCACAGGAAATTGAGTTGTGATACTCCAGAAAAGGGAGAGTTTTTCTAGTTAGATCTTCAGCAACTCTTCAAACCTTGGAGGACTGAAATGGAATTACTTGGAGATTTTGACTGCTATGAAGATTCTTTCAAAGCATGTAAAGACATTGCTAACAGTGAGGCCAGCCCGGACCACGCATCATCGCAGGGTGCACACACGCTGAGTGCTTCAGGTGCCACTAACTCACTGCACCACAAGTCATCGCCACATGGACTTATTGAGGCAGAATTCAATGCAAGGCGCAACACATGGTGCCACTAACCCTGTTCAACAGAAGCCGGCCACACGTGGTGCCACTAACCCTGTTCAACACAAGCCGAACGATCCTTCATGTGGAACTGTGTCCTCAGTCCTGAATGGCAGTGACCCAAAGTCCATGGCAGCGACCACAGCGCCAGACTCCCTTTCATCAGTTAGGCATATTTCTATATGCAAGGCCGGCGACACATGGTGCCACTAACCCTGTACAACACAAGGCGCAACACATGGTATCACTAACTCTGTTCAACACAAGACGATCCCACATGTGGAACTGTGTCCTGAGTCCTGAATGGCAGTGACCCCAAGTCCGTGGCAGCGACCACAGCAGCATACTCCCTTTGATCAGTTAGGCATATTTCCATATGCAAGGCCGGCGACACATGGTGCCACTAACCCTGTTCAACACAAGCCGATCCCACATGTGGAACTGTGTCCTGAGTCCTGAATGGCAGTGACCCCAAGTCCGTGGCAGCGACCACAGCGACAGACTCCCTTTGATCAGTTAGGCATATTTCCATATGCAAGGCCGGCGACACGTGGTGCCACTAACCCTGTACAACACAAGGCGTGACACGTGGTGCCACTAACCCTGTTCAACCCAAGCCGATCCCACATGTGGAACTATGTCCTGAGTCCTGAATGGCAGTGACCCCAAGTCCGTGGCAGCGACCACAGCAGCATACTCCCTTTGATCAGTTAGGCATATTTCCATATGCAAGGCCGGCGACACATGGTGCCACTAACCCTGTTGAACACAAGCCGATCCCACATGTGGAACTGTGTCCTGAGTCCTGAATGGCAGTGACCCCGAGTCTGTGGCAGCGACCACAGCACCAGATTCCTTTGATCAGTTAGGCATATTTCCATATGCAAGGCCGGTGACACGTGGTGCCACTAACCCTGTACAACACAAGGCGCGACACGTGGTGCCACTAACCCTGTTCAACACAAGCCGATCCCACATGTGGAACTGTGTCCTGAGTCCTGAATGGCAGTGACCCCAAGTTTGTGACAGCGACCACAACACCAGACTCCCTTCGATTAGTGATGCGTATTTGCATATGGAAGCCCGGCGACACATGGTGCCACTGAACCTAAACTATGCAGGCCGGTGGGGCCACCAACCTATGCATGTGGCTGTGGGCCCTTGCTCACCGCTACCTCTGGCCTACAATGTGGTCAGCAGAGCTCACAATTCTGATACAGTCGCGTTTGCAGATGACGCAGTAGGCAACAGACATAGCTACCACTGCGGTCCATCCGCACCAAGCAGCATCACAGGCTCATACACTTCGACAGTGTATTCTATACATATTTCATCTTTTCATGATACGCCTACACTGCGGTCAGTAGGGCTCACAATTAAAATTAAATCTTCATTTATTAATTACAGAGTCCACTAGGCAAGTAACTATCACAGGCCTAAAACCTACATAATATCCTTTTAGTATCCTTGCTTCAAGAACTTTTTTTATATCAGTTATAGGTCGCCAGTAGGTAGTTAAAGTTAGGACCTATTATCCATAGGAAAATCGTAACATTCTTTTCCCAATAACTTTGGCGGCGGTTGACGAATCTTCGCAAAATTTTCAAAGCTCGTGGGGCGCTTCGGTCAGCTCCTATCTTAAAAGTTTCGGGGTGATTCCGCAAGCAAGGGACGAGAAAAAAGAGGGGTACCAAAACGATGTTGATTCCCATAGGAAACTTTAGACACGGCTACATCCCGAACTGCAGAACGGAATTACACCAAATTTGGTGAAAAGGTAGCCCTTGGTTCAGAAAGATCCCTTTTTGTTAAATGGTGTAAATCCGTTCAGTAGTTCATGAGAAATTAGAAAAAGAAAAAGTTTCAATATCTGGGCGGAGCCTAACGACACAACTCATCGTGAGATCTGATTGGCTGTAGTGTCAGCACTTCATCCTGGAATTGCTGGCAGCCATCTTGGGACCAATATACACGATAGTACCCCATTGTAATGCATTGTAGTGAATCGAAGATTTTGAGGGTTACCAAAAGGAGAACTATAAAGGGTGATAACAGACTTTAGTTATATTAGAATTCATTTGTTGATGGTTCCATACTAATTTCAGGAATTGTGGTGTGTTCTAAGGTGATTTTACCCTGTGAAAAACCTTCTGCTGGGATATCATGAATCATGTTTGAGAGAAAACTGAAGCTAAAATGAGAGCATATTTTCTGTAAATTCACATTATCTTTCTCAGTCATGTGAGAATGAAGTCTGTCATTCTCAGTAAATCATGTACATCCAACAAGGGCAGAGATTGTCAGTTGCTTCCTTTGTGTTCTACTGCAGCTTCCCAGAGTGTTCTAAAGAACAACTAGAGCGCTAACAGCCTTACTTATGACAAAAGTATGGCACACCTGAAGCCATCTTGATTGGAATAAACTGGTAACACTTAAAACATTTAATCTAAAAAGGAACAAAATGATGGGGTTCATTTTGTCATAGAAATTATGGTAAGTGCTGTAGAAAGAAAAATTAGGACATGTTTTGAGATCTCAAATATCTTCCTGTTATATTTCAACACGAGCAGCCTGTCAGTTGATGCCTTTGTGTTCTACTGCAGCTTCCCAGAGTTTTCTAAAGAACAACTAGAGAGCTAACAGTCTTACTCATGACAAAACTATGGCACACTTGAAGCCATCTTGATTTGAATAGACTGGTAACACTTAAAACATTTAATTTAAAGAGGAACAAAATGAAGGGGTTCATTTTGCCATTGAAATTATGGTTAGTGCTGCAGAAAGAAAATGTAGGGCATGTTTTAAGTGAGATCTCATATCCTCTTCTATTTCATTAGAAAATTCTGACATGCAGGCTGAAACAATTACTTTCAATACCAGCAGTACACTTCCAGTTAACTCCCTGGTCAGCAGTAGTTTTACTACAGTGATCTAATGAACAACTAGAGTGCTAACATTCTGAATTTATGGCAAATGTGTGACACATCTGAATGCCTTCTTGATTAAATCAAAGTAAAAAACTGAAAGCATTTCCTACTGAGGAGACTGCAGTAAATGAGGAAATTAGGAAACTTCATAACAAATAAGTCTCCCAAGATGGCCACCAGAGAAAAAAGAGCCCAAATGTAGCAGAAATATCACCCAGATGTAGCCCACATATAGCCCAATGACAGAAGTGTTCAAAACACTTTTTAGTTTTATTTTTTCTGCAGTTTTATATAGTGCAGACCGGTCAGGTATTGGAGCGTTACATCTTATTTGGACCCCTTATTGCGTTTTTTGCATGAAGTACATGAGATTGATCTTGTGAAACATTGAACTTTACGATTCTGTTAACCTGAAGTTGCTCTGAACCGGGCTTTGTAACACTCGTTTTTACCTACTGGTTTTAATTAATTCTCACTGTATTGTATTAGGGAAGAGGATTTACTGTTTTAATGTACACTTTTATGATCTATGTTTCTAAATCAGATTGAATAAAGTTTAATGAATTCTATGGCAGGACGGAGGCTAGGATTATGCATATCTTTTCTCACTTTATTTGCATAGCAGTTCAAAGAAAACGTAACACAACAATCATTAAACAAAAGACTACACAACCCATGAACCAGTAGGGGGGTAGTCTCCAAGGCAACTATAGTCCAATCATATCACAGTCCATTGTATATAATATCGTGATGTCCCTTCCGCTTCCTCATTCTTCACTGCTCGTCAGTTAAGTGCATTCCTTACATTCTTGGCTTAATCTGACGTTGTTGCTGTTTGTATAGCGGTTTCTTGTGCACATTATTAGCATTATTGCCTTGGTATTGTTTCATATTCCCTGCGCAGCAGGCTCTTGCCCGAGAGCGTTCTCCCCCTCGCAGATTCTCCCGCTGTGCGCTGTGCGCGTGGTGAGATCCTGTCAGGCGCGTCTGGTCCGAGCGAGGCAGCTCCGTCGAGCGCTCCCGCTGGTCTTTATACGCGTTTGGGAATCTGGTCACTCCTTTAGTGTCCGCTTGATTCCTGACCGACCCTTGCCTAATTTTAACACCGCAACGCGGTGATTTCCCCACACGGCCACGTTAGTGACCAGCGCCACCTGGTGGTGGTAATTGGTATTGTGCCTCAGTCTATTCTTATAACAGCTTCGGGGAAAGCCCAGCTGTTGGAGCACCGACGAGGGGGCTGCCTTAAGGATTGTAAGGGCATTTGTTCTGTGCTCACACCCTCTGCTATCATGTCTTCTCCAGAAGACCATTTTTACTCCTCCTTCCAGGAAGTGGAGGAGGAATGGCCCCCCAATTTCTCCCTCCAGCAGTGGACCAAGCCCTCTCTCTGGCTATTTCAAGGGCGCTGGCTCCTCTTAGGAATCAGATTGATAAGCTGGCGAAAAGCATCCCTGGGGTGTTCAGTGACCCAGATCTGGTGTTGGCGGTTCCCAGTAGCTCCCAGATGGGAAATAAAAGGGCTGTTAGCCTAACGCGGGGCACTTGGAAGGATTTGATAAACTTACGGAGACCTTCCTCAAGAATGCGCGAACGCTAAAACATGCACCCTGCCAGGAGGAGTAGGAGTCCGGAGAAAATTGCGATGCTGTCACCACTATTGTAGATCCCAACGGCGGGTTTTCCTTAGAGGGAGAGGGAGTATCGGAGGACGATTTCTCCTCTGATGAGGATAAGGACTCGGGGCGTCCCTGGCATCCAGAGTCCCACTCCTCTCAGTCCCGGGTTGGGGACGGGGTCCACTCGGACATGTTCGACCCTACCCAAATTTACCATCCTAGGTCAGCGAAGTAGACCCCTGACACCAAACTGGCAGAGTATGCGATGGGGAAAATCCATCAACCCCTTGAAAGGGAGGTCAGGAATATGATGAGGAGAGAATGCCCCAAGCCCTCACTGAAGGGGAAGGTGGCACACATGCTTGAAATTGATGAGAAACTATGTACCTTTTTCTCCAAGTATATGAGGGATCCCAAGAAAGGAATTGATAGGTCTTGGATGTGGTAGGGCCCTTGACCCAAATTATTCAATTGGCGGAGCGTTCAAAAGAGTCAGGATCCCCTTTGTCCATGGATATTGTGGCTGGTTGGGTGCACTACCCTAAACCCTAAAACACTACCCCCTCCACTACCCAAACACCACTGCACTACCCTAAACCCTGAAACACTACCGCAGCACGACACCCTACACTACCCAAACATAACTGCATTACCTTAAACCCTAAAACACTACCACCAGCACGACTCCCTACACTACCCAAACACCACTGCACTACCCTAAACCCTAAATCTACCCCAGCACAACCCCCTACACTACATAAACACCACTGCACCACCCTAAACCATAAAACACTAACCCCAGCACGACACCCTTCACTACACAAACACCACTGCACTGCTTTAAACCCTAAAACACTACCCCAGCACGACCCCCTACACAACACAAACACCACTGCACTACCCTAAACACTAAATCTACCCCCAGCATGACGACCTACACTACACAAACACCACTGCACTACCCTAAACCCTAAAACACTACCCCCAGCACGACCCCCTTCACTACCCAAAAACCACTGCATGACAATAAACCCTAAAACACGACCGCCTACACTACACAAACACCACTGCACTAACCTAAACCCTAAAACACTAAAACCCAGCACAACCCCCCTACAGTACACAAACACCACTGCACTACCCTAAAACACTATTCCCTACACTACACAAACACCACTGCACTACCCTAAACCCTAAAACACTACCCCCAGCACTACCCCCTACACTACACAAACACCACTGCACTACCCTAAACCCTAAAACACTACCCCAGCACTACCCCCTACACTACCCAAACACCACTTCACTACCATAAACCCTAAAACACTACCCCAGCACAACCCCCTACACTACACAAACACCACTACACTACCCTAAACCCTAAAACAGTACCCCCAGCACGACTCCATATACTACCCAAACATCACTGCACTACCCTAAACCCTAAATCTACCTCCAGCACGACCCCCTACACTACCCAAACACCAATGCACTACCCTAAACCATAAAACACTACCACCAGCACGACCCCTTACACTACTCAATCACCACTGCACTACCCTAAACCCTAAAACACTACCCCAGCATGACCCCCTACACTACCCATACACCACTGCACTACCCTAAACCCTAAAACACTACCCCCAGCATGACCCCCTGCACTACTGCACTACCCTAAACCCTAAAACACTACCCCAGCATGACCCCCTACACTACCCAAACACCACTGCACTACCCTAAACCCTAAAACACTATCCCCAGCATGACCCCCTACACTACCCAAACACCACTTCACTACCCTAAACCCTAGAAAAAAAACATCCCATGCCCAATCCCCCTTACCTCTCACTCCTTGTGGTTCCTCTCTCCTCATGGTTACTGCTTCACGTCGTCTCTGAGGGGCGGTGCACGTCATTGTGAGGAAACGGAACAGCCTCTGTTTCCTTACAACAACATGGATCGTCTACATGTTTTTTAGAACGCATGGTCATTTACCATACATACCTTTACAACAAAATTTGTTGTAAAGGCATGCATGGTAAATGACCATGCGTTCTAAAAAAATGTGTAGTAATGACTTTGCGATGTACAACGCATGCATGGTAATGCATGCGTTGTAATGGCATCGCGAAGTAAAAAAGTCGTTATAACAGCTGTTTACCGATCGAAGCTGGCCCCTGTTCTTCAGTGAGACATTTATTTGATTAATTAGGAGGAAGGAATGTGGGTTTTGTTACCGAAAAGTGCATTTCCAGCTGTTGGATTGTGAAAGTGTCCGCGTGGCCTGGTTTCACTTCTGGTGAGAAAGTGGAAGAATCTGTTTGGATTTAAAGGAGTTCTGTTGTTGGACGGGACCGGCGCGACACGTCCTCAGAAAACATAGCTAATGGAAAGCTTCCTCCCTGAAGTGTGGAGCAGTGCCATGAGAGGTCAACGAGTGTGCGTCTCACTGCAGTTTGACCGTACCGTGTGACCCATGTGCCGCCTCCAGGGTACGGGAGGCAGAAGCGGCATCGCAGGTCCTCTGGAAGACTGTTGTAGCACAAATTCTACATTTTGGTACTAGGGCATTTTAACGTTGTTGTTCCTGCCAGATACAAAGAGAAGATCCTGTGTTATTCAGTGCCCTTGTTACCTTTTATTGTGGGTTGTGGTGCTTGTCACTTCGCTGCCCCGCCGGTGCACATGACTGGGCACCCCACCTCGTGTGCCATCTGCAGGGCCTCTGCCCTCGGATCACTGGTTTCGGTTTCTGGAGTGGCAACCTAAACAGTTGCTCCCAAAGGACTAGCCTGAGCACCTAGGTGAATATCCCCTGCACCAGCATTCCATGGAAATTCTTTCCTATCTCTCCCACGTCGACGAGGACGTCATAATGGCACGGCTCCGCTCGCTACACCGTATGACGTCATCGGAGCCATAAGAAGAACTCGTCGGCGTGCTGACATCAGTTCCACCCATTTTTTCTGTGCCACCGAGGCAAACAGGCGGACCGAGACATTTTCGCATGTAGACATAGTATAATAAATATATATATATTCACTGAAAAAAACATAGGTTTCAGGCACGGTATAGTTAGAAATTAGCATTTTAAAAACCTTAGAAATTCACAGAAAAATTGATAGGTTTCAGGGGCGTTATAGTTAGTTGGACATTTCACTCGTAGAAAACCATTGAAATTCCCCCGTTATAGTTAGTTCAGCTAACTATATCTTGCGCGCCCGCAATGCACTGCTGATGACGTCACATATTACATCACTCATGACATGGTCAGTGACATCACTCATGACATCACTGATGACATCTCAAATTACATCACTGAAGACATCATCCAGTGAATGTGTGTTTTTCTGAAAATTAAATATGTTTTATATATGTATATCTCAAGGTCGATGGAAGAATAAATGGGTATATAAGTGTCTGAATGGATGATTTTATTTTTGTAAAATTGATTGTATAACTGGTTGATTAAGTGTATCTTAGTGAATACATGGGTTAGGGAGTAATGTTTAAATATGTAAATATCTGTATCAGTCTCTCACTTTGTGTATAAGTGGCTGCATGGCTTGGTGAGTAGCTACATGAGTGTCTATATGGGTTATTAGTTGTTTTTTTGAGTATCAGTATGAGTGTCTGAGTGTCTGTATGGTTCGGTGGGGGTATTACTTAGTGCATGGATGCATGAATGAGTGACTCACTGTTTGTATGTGTTGAAGACAGCATGTGTGCAGGACTGTATAGGTGGATGAGTGTGTGTATGGGTGTGTTAGTGAGTGAATGACTGTCTCAATAGTGTCTTTATGAGTAACTACATATGTTTTAAACTAGTATATGTGACTATTGGTGTATATAAGTGAGTATATGTGAGAGTGAGAGATTGAAAGAGTTCCTGTATGAAAGTATGTTTCTATAAGTGATTGTTTAAAAGACTAAGTATGTGAAAGTTTCTGTAGAAGTAAGTGTGGTGGTG
The DNA here is from genome assembly GCF_964204655.1 of Triturus cristatus. Taxonomy (NCBI): domain Eukaryota; kingdom Metazoa; phylum Chordata; class Amphibia; order Caudata; family Salamandridae; genus Triturus; species Triturus cristatus. The sequence goes on along the minus strand of NC_140593.1, from coordinate 842,973,042 downwards.
TGTGTATAACTGTATATGCAAGTAAATGGATGTTTGATTCTTTATCAGCATGAGTGACTATGTGTGTGAGTAACTCTATGGATGAGTGGCGTTGTGTAACAGGATGCATAGGTGTATGAGTACATATGATGAGTGAGTACATGTATGAGTGACTGTATAGGACTGTTGGTGAATGAGTGGATGTGTATGTGGATTTTAGAATTACTGAAAAGGTTGTTGTAACTGGAATTGGTATGTCCATTGTTTTGAAAATTTTAATTTCTATTTTTGAATGTGTGTATCAAAGGTTATATTAGGGGGAGAGGAGGTCTGCCACTCTATCACAAGGATGATGTCATCAGTGATGTCATTTGAGATGTCATCAGTGATGTCATGAATGATGTCACTGACCATGTCTTGAGTGATGTAATATGTGACGTCATCAGCAGTGCATTGCGGGCGCGCGAGTTATAGTTAGCTGAACTAACTATAACGGGGGAATTGCAATGGTTTTGTACGAGTGAAAAGTCCAGCTAACTATAACGCCCCTGAAACCTATGGTTTTTTCAATGAATTTCTAAGGTTTTTTAAATGCTAATTCCTAACTATAACGTGCCTGAAATCTATGTTTTTTTCAGTGAATTTCTAAGGTTTTTTTAAATGCTAATTTCTAACTATGCCTACAGAGATAGGACATGTGAAGAAAGAAGAAAAAACGCACAGAAGGAAAAAAAAAGGAATGCAGAAAGAAGCAACAGAAGTCCTCAAAGACGAAGAAAAGTGCAGAAAGAAGGATAACGTGCAGAATCAGGAATTGTGGGCAGCCATCTTGTGACTCGGTTGAACCGAGTCACATGCAAAAAAGTAAGAAAAACATTTAAAATCAAGTAAAAGGGGGCAGGGTAGAAACACCCTGAACCCCTAGACCTGTTCAGGGTGTCCCACAGGAACTCCCAGGGTGCAAAAAAGCATCTTTGGAAAATTATTTTCAACGGAATTCGCGTACGTTGCGCGATTCCCACTGAAAAAATGTAAAAAAGTCTCCCACGCTTTGTTTCTTTGTTTTTTATTTATTTTTATTTATTGATTTTCAGTGATACCATATACACCAAACTGAGTCAAGTCATTTTACATAATACATTGATTGGCGGTGTTACACAAAGAAGATATACACATGAGGGCAAATCATATAGATTGCAAGTACAACATTTATACAGAGTTATCTGATGCCTGGCAGACTCCGAGGATATAATGTCATTATGTTCCAGTAGATATGCAGTAAGGGGTGCCCAGAAATCTTTCAGACGAGACCTAGCAGACAATTCCTCCTGGTAGTTCCTTAGGGTGTCTCTGCAGTACACCGGATCTGTTACCCATTTCTGAGTCGTTGGACGGATCTTACTGTCCCAGTGCATAGACACCCTACGCTTCGCTACAAGTAATTCTATAGCCAACTGTTTCTTCTTGGCTGACAGCGTCTTGTGGAGAAGACCCAGAATGCACACCTGCACTGAGCACTCTATTTCACACTGTGTGGCCTCATGCAGGATGTTCACTACCTGCACCCAATAGTCTCTAACTTTCTCACAGCTCCACACTAGGTGTACAAAGTCCGCGTCCTGCGTCCCACACCTACGGCAGACTGAGTCTGTCTTCAGACCCTGTCGCCACAGTTTCTGATGTGTGTGGTAGGCCTGATGTAGGTAATTTAGGTAGATAATGCATAAATTACCATTTGGTGTCAGCATGTCTGTGAGGCTGCAGCAAGCTGTCCAGTCTTCCTGGGTTAGACGTGTATCTAGTGACTGGTTCCACCTTTCGAGGGCTCTGGTGGTGGGTTGGGCCCGTTCTGTCTGCATTGTGTGATAAGGTCTGGCCACCAAGTATTTTCTGGTGGGTTCTGCTATGATCATTTGTAGTGGGGCCACTGCTGGGGGCTCCGCTGGAAAATTAGGATACAGGGCTTTGATGGCCGCCCTTAGTCTATGATAGTTGAATCTAAACAGTAGTGTTTCATTATTGATATAGTGTAGCGTGGATGCTTCCACAAACTGCCCATCTACATATAAGTCACCCATTGTGCTTATGCCCACATCACGTAACATGGTAATATTACCAGCATCTTGCGTGGCTGACAGCGCGGGGTGATTAGCAAGCGGCATGGCAGGGGCGTATATGGGCAGCTTACTAGCCATGCTTCAGTGGTAGCCTGTACAGGGTTTATTGCGGTGCAAGGGGCTTCCTTATGCTTGTATGGTAAAATGTGGTGTAATGGTATGGGATGAGCGTACCCCTCCTCCACAGCCAGGTGAGGCAGATACGATACCGGATGATACCAATAATTGTTATAGTGTGCCTGTGCGCACAGATAATAGAGTTTAAAGTTTGGGGCGGCAAACCCTCCTTGATTGTAGGGGAGTGACAGCGTGTTCCAGCTAATTCTCGCCTGCTTTCCCGCCCTTACCATTTTGTTAATATGTGTTTGAATTGTTTTGAAAAGGTGGTTTGGTAGCGTAATTGGAACATTGGTGAATAGGTATAGAAATTTGGGTAGTGTGACCATTTTTATAACGGCTATCCTATCCACCAATGTTAAGGGGAGTTTGGTCCATTTATCTATCTGCTCCTAAAGTTTGTCGATTGCCCTCCCATAGTTCATTCTGATGACTTCCTCTCGGTCCCTGTGAATCCAGATTCCCAGATATTTGACCGGGACAGTCTGCCACTCTTGAGAATAGTCCAATGAGCAGGCCTGGGTGTACTCAGTGAGAGGGACAATCGTGGATTTAGTCCAGTTGATCTGGAGCCCAGAAATTCCCCCAAAACGGATATACTCTCTCAAGAGTCTCGACAAGTTGTGCTGCGGTTCTCTTACATATAAAACCATGTCGTCCACGTAGAGACATATGCCTATTTGGTGTTATGGAACCTGAGTGCCGCATCTGCATATTTTTGTTGTATTTTACAGGCAAGTGGTTCTAATGCTATGGTAAAAAGCAGTGGTGAGAGCGGGCAGCCTTGTCTCGTACCACACCTAATCCGCACCAGTTCTGATACCTTCTCATTCACTTTGATTCTGGCCACTGGGTCTGTGTTAAGGAGCTTTATCCAATTTAGGGACATAACAGGCATACCCATCCTCTGCATTATGGCAAAGAGATAGCCCCACTTCACCGAATCAAATGCTTTATCTGCGTCTAATAGGAGGGCCGCCACCTCCATCTTCGGGTTTAAGACATGTAGGAGTGCAAATATGGTGCGGATATTGTGGGAGGTTGAGTGGTCCGGGATGAATCCTGATTGATCCGGGAGTACAATGGAGGGCATTAATGGCGTTAGTCTAGTGGCTATCACCTTGGCCAATATTTTGGCATCGGTATTGATAAGAGACAGCGGGTGGTATGAGTCCCAGCTATCAGGTGGTTTGTCAGGCTTAAGGTGCGTGATTATTAGCACTTCTCTGAGTGTGGGAGAAAGAATCTGCTTCTCATATGCATTGGCGTACATGGCCAAGAGGTGCGGACTGAGCAGGTCACTATTAGCTTTATAGAATTTGGTTGTGAGTCCGTCAGGTCCTGGCGCTTTACCATTCGGCAATGATCTGATCGCTTCCTGGACCTCTGGGACTGTCACCGGTTGGGTCAGATATTCCATCTGGCCATCGGACAACCGCACCAGGGCTATGTCCTCTAGGTACGCCGTTAGTGCTACCGTGTCTGTGTCCTCTGTCGATGTGTACATGTTATTGTAGGCTGCAGCAAAGGTGGAGGAGATACCGGCGTTGTCGAAGTGAGTTACCCCGCTATCATCGATGAGTTGTGTTACTGTGTGTTGTGTGCTTCGCGTTTGTATTTTGTGGGCTAAGGTATGCCCGACCTGCTGCCTTCGCTATAGGCCCTAGCGGTGTGCCTCTTTGTCAAGTATATAAGCTCAACCTCTGCAAATTCGCTATAGAGTGTGAGTTATTCTTTAATGCGCCCTAGGACATCAAAGTTGTGGGAATTTCATATTCTGTCTCTAACAGTTTGATGGTCGCCTCTGTGCTCTGTAGTTTAGAACGTACGTCCTTCAGTATCCCTGCGCTGGTGCTGATGCATTTCCCCTGGATGGTAGCTTTGAATGCTTCCCACACTATTTCCGGATCCTCAACCGACCCCACATTAAGCTGGAAGTATTCCTCCACGCCTCCTGTATAGTGTCGCTGTAAACAGGGTCTAGTAGGGACTTAGCTTTAAAACTCCATATGTATTGAGGCGGTATGTATGTGGGTATGTTCACTACCAGTAACACGGGTTTGTGGTCGGAGAGCGTCCGGGGAAGGTGTCAGATGTCCATCACCAAACCGTTAGCGCATGATTTGACCATGCCAATAGTCCAACCTGGACCAACTGGCATGCACTGTCGGTGCATACGTGCCCTCTCTTGTGTCTGGGTGGCGGAGTCGCCATGCGCCCACCAGGTCAAACTCATCCATGCATGCCCAGAACTCCCTGGTGGCCTGTTTGTGGTGCTCTATCGCATTCATTGACCTGTCCTGCTCCGCGTTTAGTGTGATGTTTAGGTCGCCCCCTCATATAAGGTCTGTGTAGGGCAGATCTCTTAGTCGGTTGCTAATGGCAGTGTAGAAGTCAAGGTCATCAATGTTAGGCTCATAGGTATTTATCAGGCACATACGTGCACCTCGTAGTGTGCCCGTTAGTATTAACCATTGGCCTTGGTCATCCCGTATCACCTGATCTAGTTGGAATTGTACTCCTTTTTTAACCAGAATGATGACTCCTTGAGAGTATGGGAAGAGGTGTGGCGCCGTGGCCAGGGCGACTGACTCCGGAATCTGAGGATCACGGTTCGATCCCCGGCGGCATATTGGCCCAGCACCATGTGACTCTGGGTAATAGCTTGCTTAATCTTCCCGACGGCCCCCAGCGCCTAGAGACCCTTATGGGTGATTGTTTGCGCTTTACAAATGTGGATTATTATTATTATTATGTTGAGTAAGAGGATGCTACTGCTAACTCCGCCCAGCTTCTGCCTAATGCCTTGTCAGTGTGGGCGGTGAGATGCGTTTCTTGAAGCATTGCTATCTCTACTTGATGTCTGTTGAGATAAGCTAACACTTGACGTACCTGCCTAGGAGTATTTAACCCCCGGACATTCCATGTTAAGCATCTTAATGATCTATTTCTAGTCTGCTCCGGCATCCCACTTTGCTTCGTAAAGATGTGGATAGTGTTAAAAAAAACGCTCTCGCAATACTGTTTCTGCATGACTCATAGACATAAAAGGAAAAACATAAACATACAAAACTAACAGTCCCCCCCTCCCACTCCCGCATCCCAACTATGCCATAGTATGTCCCATGTACTTGAAAAACCAATGCTTCCCAAGCGGTGTCTAATACACTGTCAGTGCTGTTAACAACTTTGTATACAACAGTTTGGGGCTTACCCATGGAAGGGGTGCGCCAGAGTCCCATCTTACTCCCCTGTTGGTTAGGGGGAGCGCCGTGAGATCTGCATGACGGAATCAGCCAGTCAGTTTTTGTACTCGAGTAGGTAGTAGAGCTGATGCGTAGTTGTGTGGGCGCTTCAGTTCCTGTGACGGCGGAGGCGACCTGGTGGTTGTGGCCTCACGTGACGGTCTGGCGAGGGGTGGCATCAATCTTCAATCCCTGGAGTGGTGACTTTGCCGGTCGCCTTTCACTAGAGAATTGGTGTAGGTCATGGCTGCCTTCGGAGTGACGAAGATATTGTCTTTGCCTTTGTACATTATTTTGAGGTGGTCCGGGTATAGCATGGCATATTTGATGTTGGCCTTCTGCAAGCGGTTCTTTACTTGTTGATACTTGCGTCTGGCCATCTGCACTGCCATGGTGAAATCTGGGAAAAATTGTAGCGTGTTTCCTTGGTGGTTAATGGTACGCTTTTCCCTTGCAAGCCTTAGGACCATGTCGCGGTCCCTGTAGTTTAAGAGTCTGGCCATGATCGGGCGTGGTGGCGATCCCGGTGATGGTCTTGGCGCAAGGGTGCGGTGCGCTCTCTCAACTATTAGCATGGGGGACAGCTCTTCCACCCCCAAAATGTCTTTCAGTAGAGCTTCAACAAATTGCTCCATGTGCCCTGTATTTGTCGACTCCGGCACTCCTGTGATGCGGACATTGTTGCGCCTGGATCGCACCTCCAACTCTTCATTCTTGGCCTGTATTACGGCCATCACCTTCTCCATGTTGAGGCTTTTCGTTTGTAGTTCGTGCGTGGCGTCCTCCGTTGTGGATACGCGGGCTTCCACGTCTGTGATCCGATTTGCCTGTTGGTCCAACTTGGTGGACATGTGGTCTATGCGGAGATTTCGGTGGTCTATTTTCCCATGGATGGTCATCAGACTTTGTTGCACCAACACCAGAGTGGCTGCAAGTGTGTCTAGGCTTTGTGCCTTTGTCGTCCATGTTGGACGCGGTGTCACTAGTGGCTCGGGTGACTTTTTTGGATTCAAAGGTTAGCTTAGGTTGCACTTTGTCCGGTTTCCCCATCATATCCAGCTGCTGTTGCCACAGCTGGTGTTATCAGGCTCCGGTATGTTTAGACAGTCCACGTGGTGATGCAGATCTACAGTCCACATGTGACCAGAGTCCTTGCACCCCTATGCTGTTGTGCTCCTGCAGTTACTGTATTATGGCCAGTTGCTGACGGCCCTCACTGACTGCATGCCCCGCACTGGGAGCACATAATCTTTGGCTCTTATGGTGTACAGAGTGGAGCACCTGTTGCTACCCTCTCTCTGACTCCTTCGGTAGCCAATGGAATATGGAGCTGCTGTGGAGTGTTAAGGAGTCCAATATAGAGAGGGCTTCTCCTGTTTAGTTGGTCACCTCAACCTGGTAGGCCCACTATGTCCGAGTCTCATTGATCATGCATCCGCAACGCACCCTCTGCGTTGTGCAGGTTGGTTACGCCGGCAATCGCGTCGCTGTTAGCAGCGAGCAGGCCGCACCACTGCCCAGCCACCCTCATGTTCTTGCGCCCCCTTCACCCCCCCGGCGTCTTTGTGTACTGTTTGGGGCTGTTGGGCAGCTCTATGGGCACCTGGATCAGTGGGTGTATTCCATTGTGCAGGCTCAGTCCTCTGGGGCCCCTCCTGGCCAGGCCTATCAGTGTTGCCAAGCCTCGCTCTTTCCTGGGCAGTCGCGTTCCATAGGGGTCGGTCTCCGGCGTGCTGAGTCTCTATGTGGGGGTAGGAGCTGCAGCACCAGAGTACAGGCTCTGGTTGGGACGCAGTCTTCGGTGTTTAGTTGTGGTCCCACCGGACTGCCCACAGCGGGTGTCTGAGTGGCACGATATCCCCTGCCGTCCGCAACGGGGCCTCACGGATGTCTGGGCCACAAGAGAAAGTGTTGCACTGCAGGCCAGAACGGAGGCTGCAAGGACCGAGGGTCTCCACGTTATCGGGCCTGATCTGTCACCGCCAGTTCCACCCCAGGCCGTCACAGTAAGCAGGGAACTTATGCTGGGGGTGTTCTATGTCAAGTCCCGTCCTGGAGGTCATGTAACGCGGCAGGGCAGCACCCCACTCACTAATGTCGGTGCCGCTGGCGTGCCAGGGCCTCAGTCGCAGTCCTCGCCGCCTCCACCACACGCTGATCCATCTCACCACGGGCCACACCCTCTGAAGGTCTTGGCACTATGTTGCTGCCGCCGATGGCGCCGTAATACAGATTGGCTATCACCAACCTCCGCAGGCTTGAGTCACACTGTGGTCGCGGTCGTTACGAGGCAGCCGCCATTAGTCCAGCCACCTCGGAGTTGACTCACGCTAGGGCTTCAACGCTCTGAGTTTGGCCATTCTTTTTGGCTTCTTCTTGTGCCCACGATGTATATGGGGGCTTCCCACCCAATTTCATGCTGTTTCTCTGGAATTCATGCAGGATAATAATGTGTTGTATGCTCATGGCCGGCCGAGATGCACTGCAGTGCAGCCATCTAGTTATGGGCTCTCTAGCACCCCCCCGGCAATCCATAATTATGTAGCAAGGGCCCACTGGGGCCCCCGCAGCCCCAGAGACTGACACCTCCCCATGACCTCTTCAAAGAAATATATGGGGGCTCCTCCCCCTACTCTGCCCTGGGGACAACCACCTCTCCGGGGCTTTACTTTATTTAGGGCTGGGGGCCTCATGGCCCCCTCAAGCCCTGGGAACCACCACCACCCCCGGGGCACACATCATTTAAAAATCGGGGTCTGTTGCGGAACCCCGGGGACCACCACCTCCCGGGGCTTTAAATAATTTGGGATGGGGGCCATTGTGCCTCCCTTCCAGGAGCCCTCTATGGCTCTGGGGACCACCACTCCCTAGGGACGGCTCCAACAATGTCTCAGGGTGCCCACCCACCAGACATTGCAGTTTGCAATGCAGGCCATTGCAAACTTCTGCTTTGTTTCACGGAAGAAAAACTTCTCTTGCTTCCATGAAGCAAAGCAGGATTACTTTTGGGCAAAGGAAGCTGCATGTTAGCAGCTCCCTTTGTCCAAAAGCAATGCCGGCTCACGCAGGAGGCGGGGTATCGGCAGGGTCCCGTGGAGCATTTGGGCTCCCCTGAGGTCAACGTGAGGGCAGGTCCCATTGGATGGGTTCCCTGGAGCCAAAAGTGGCATGGAAGGGGTGCCACGCTGCCTCCTCCCGTAAAGTAAAAAAGAAGGCAAAGCCCCGTGGGATATGGTCTCCAGGCCGAAAAATGCCTCAGGATGGAGGCCACTTGGCTCCCCTGCTTTAAATGTAGTTTTTTTTTTATTAAGTGGCCATGCCCTGGGGGATGGGGTCCCCGGGGCAGAAATCGGCCTCAAGAGGGTGGCCCGCGCGGCCCCCTACCCGTTTAAAAAAATATATATTGTAAAAATGCTGCTCAGGCCCTGGGGGATGTTGTCCCCAGAGCCCAAAAAATATTAAGAGAAGGGGGGCCACACAGCCTCCCTTCTTAAAAAAAAGCAAAGAGAATCCGGCATCTCGCTGGAGGCCCCGCCCCCTCCCTGCACCACTCTGCAAATGCGCCTCCTGGTGCGTTCTGGGTTATGGGATTAAGTCCCCTTGAATCCTAAGGGTCCTTAGGTGCCAACTAGCCCACCAGCTAGCTCCAGTAAGCCCCATACAGTGGGATTGCTGAGAGGTGGTCTGAAGCCATGCCCCTTTTCACACCACTCTGCAAATGCGATTCTTGACGCACTGCTGATGGGGTTATGAGGTTCTCTTGTGTCCTGAGGACCTCAGGACTAAAGTGAACTTCATCGCCCAAAAAGCAGTGCGCTAGGAGGCATTTTGCAGAGTGGTGTAAAAAGGGGCATGGTTTTAGACCACTCTCAGCAATCCAGCTGTGTGGGGCTTATTAGAGATACTGGGACTAGTTGGCCCCCCAGGGACCCTCAGGAGGCAAGGGGACTTACTCCCCCAACCAAGAGCGTGCCAGGAGGCACATTTGCAGAGTGGTGGAGAAAGGGGGTGTGGCCTGTGTCCATCTTTCAGCAATCCCACTATCTGGGGCATACTGGACGTATCAGGTAGGCTAGTTGGCCCCTAAGAACCCCCAGCAGCGAAGGGGACTTTAATCCCCATCCAAGAGCGCGCCAGGGTGTGTGTTTGCAGAGTGGTGGGCAAAGGGGGCATGGCATGCTATGAGAACTTACCAATCCTGCTGTGTGGGACTTACTGGAGGTAGTAGGAGGGGAAGTTGGCCCCCATGGTTGTCCTTGGGGGCCAACTACCCCTCCTGTTACCTCCAGTAAGTCCCACACAGTGGGATTGCTAAGAGGTCTTCGGAGGCCACACTCACCTTTCTCCACCACTCTGCAAATGCACCTTCTGGCAAAGTACTGGTTAGGGGATGAAGTCCACTTTACTCATGAGTGACTTTGGGGGCCAAGAAGCCCTCCTGTAAGTCCTAAGCAGCGGAACTCCTGAGCGCTAGTCGAAGTCCCAGACCCCTTTCTGTACCACTCTGCAAAAGCGACTACTACGTTTTGGTTAGAAATTAGCATTTCGAAAAACCTTAGAAATTCACTAAATAAAACATAGGTTTCAGGAACTTTATAGTTAGGAATTAGCATTTAAAAGACCTTAAAAATGAACTGAAAAAAACACAGGTTTCAGGGACGTTATACTTAGTTGGACATTTCACTCGTACAAAACCAGAGAAATTTGGCCTTTATAGTTAGTTGAGCTAATTATAACTCGCACCCCCGCAATGCACTGCTGATGATGTCACATATTACATTACTAATTACATGGTCAGTAACATCACTGACATCACTGATGACATCTCAAACGACATCACTGATGACATATAGGAAACATTTAAGTTGGAGAAGTGAGGGATAAAGGGACATTTTCTCTTGTGAATTGATTTCGGTTTTAACTGTTTTTATCTATGATCATCAAGTGATCTAAAAGAGTGTGTTTTTAAGAGACATTTGTATATTATGTGCTTGGCTCTAATGAAGTGACATGCTAGTTAGATGAAACATGTGTTGGAAATTTGTGATTCTTTAAAGTGAAAGTAACAGGTGAAATAAAAGATTTGAACATAGCACACCCACGGGTCCTTGAACCCACATTTTGAGTGTGTGACATATTTCAACGCAGTAGGTTGGACATGCGTACTCTAAGAGAGTGTACATTCCAGTCTAATAATTTGAAGAACTGCCTTATGTGATAATGTATTGCTCATCATATTTCTCACAGCTCATCCTTATAATACAATTATATCACTAATCTACTGCTTTTCATCTGAAATGACATAATGAATTCATATGCTGTAATAGTTTAGTTGAAGTTTTATGCTGAGATAACTTCTTTACCCCTGCAGATTGGACTCCTGTAATCCTTGCGAAATGGGCAGGAAACACACAGATGCATTCCAAAAGTCAAAAGCTGGCAAATATCGAAAGAGCAGTGTCATCTGTGATTGAAAGATCTACGGATAGCCTGAAGCAAGCTGACCTTGAATATTTTTCAGGTAGAGAAATATCAATTGTATTGTACCTTTCTTGAATAAAAAATTCTAAAATATCATTTTGCCAATGTTTCTTGGTTGCTGATTTTTCTTTGGTGCCATACTACTAACCTACTATTTCAATGGAGAGCTTTTTGTACTATTTGTATGTTTCTCATAATCATATTAACATATTTGACAAATGCAATCTGTTGAGACATACTGAATTTGTATACTAATGCTATTTCTGTTAAATATTCTGTTGGACATTTTCTTATTTTTTTTTATGTCCCCTTTCCTTTGCAATTTGTATGCACTGAATCCATAGTTTCCAAATAGGATTGTCGATGATTATGCACGTTTTGAGTACTGATCTATGGGACTCATGAGGGTGGTGGACAGACTGTAGTCCGTCTGCCATCCTTGAGTAAACCGGGACTGTCTGCCATGCATGTGGCGGTCCCGCACACCAAATCAGGATGCATCCGCCACCATGGCGGACGGATCCTGCATTTTAACATTGTGGCAAATGCTGCTGACAGCAGCACCCGCCACAATGTGAAAATGCCGGGTGTTGCCGGGTGTTGCAAATACCAGTTAGGTAATCGCAAATTAGCTGATACAAAACAATTCACACCTGTGGACCTTTAGGCGCATAGGAACAAATGGAGTAGTATTACCTAATAGCGATTACCTAATTACTCAATCTCTGTTTGGTAAATCTTTAGTGATTCCTTAGATACATCGGATTCTCGATTACCAAATAGCAATTCAATAAAAATGGTAGATGGCCACAATGATTTTTGGGTTTCGCGTGGGGATGCAATGATAGCTGTATGATGATTTTTATTTGGGATCTAATGTTTTCTAGGCATCATAGACACAACCAAATATCAACATGGCTGCTCTCATAAGCAAAATGGAGAGTCTCCGCAAGGTCTTTGTTATATTATTGAGTTAGGCTCATGTACCGAAGCAGCTTATTTCTTACATTGTCCTCACAAACAGGGGTGGGCGTAATTTGCGAAAGTGACTTTCGCAAATTATTGCGAAAATTTTAAGAATCACCGCAAACACGCGGAAATATCGCGAAGATGCAGAATTTTTTTTCCCGCCCGTTCGCGGTATTTTCTGCGTGGTCGCGGCTCGCCAACTTACCCATGCGGTTGCTCGCGGGCGCGGCCATCTTGTTTTCACTCTTCTCACGGTGCATGATCGCGAGAAGAAAGACGTGATCGCGCGACCAATGACATTACTGCGGGCGTGAACTGTCGCGAGACAGCGCAAATGGCTACCAACAATCCAACATCTCGTGGAGAATGCGACCGGATCGGGAAAACTTGTCGGCGAACGCAGGGATTCAGGTAAGGCGATCGCGCGCGCGCGAGAATGTATTATTTTACAGCGCGAGCAAGAAACAAATTATCGCTAAGCTGCGGAATGCGGAAGTTTTGACATTTTCTCGCTCTCCGCGGAACACAAAAATGTCAAATTATCGGGATTTCCGCAAGCGGAACGGAAATTTAGCCCAGGCCTACTCACAAATAACATTTTCAGCTGTGATCTTTTGCACATATTTACGTGCATGACAATGTTGGATTAGTTTCCCTGAAGCTAAACTTGTTTACACATCTAGCTTCGCACAACATTATCACAATGCCCTGAACATCATGTACAAGGTCTCATTTCTGCTTACAAATGTCAGCAATATCATCATCCACAGGGGCGACAGGACTATCTTTATATCCGCAACATTACTTATCGATTGGTACATCACAAGGCACACACCACCACACTTACTTCTACAGAAACTTACACATACTTAGTCTTTTAAACAATCACTTATAGAAACACATACTTATTCATACAGGAACTCTTTCAATCTCTCACTCTCACATACACTCACTTATATACACCAATAGTCACATATACTAGTTTAAAACATATGTAGTTACTCATAAAGGCACTATTGAGACAGTCATTCACTCACTAACACACCCATGCACACACTCATCCACCCATACATTCCTGCACACATGCTGTCTTCAACACATACAAACAGTGAGTCACTCATTCATGCACCTATGCACTACGTAATACCCCCCACCGAACCATAGAGACACTCAGATACTCATACTGATTCTCAAAAAACCAACTAATAACCTATATAGACACTCATGTAGTTACTCGCCAACCTATGTAGCCACTTATACTCAAAGTGAGAGACTGATACAGATATTTACATATTTAAACATTAATCACTAAGCCATGTATTCACTAAGATACACTTAATCAGTCAGTTAGACAATCAATTTTTCAAAAACAAATCATCCATTTAGACACTTATATACCCATTTATTCTTCCATCGACCTTGAGATATACATATATAAAACATATGTAATTTTCAGAAAAACACACATTCACTGGATGATGTCATCAGTGATGTCATCTGAGATGTCATCAGTGATGTCATCAGTGATGTCACTGACCATGTCATGAGTGATGTAATATGTGGGGGGCGTGGCTTAACACGCAACGAGAGCGGACATGCCCGGGTAGAGCTCCCGCCTGAGCCTCCCTACCCCGGGTCTTTTCTCCGTTGAAAACTCCTTTCCGCGGCCCGCCACTGCCGGCGGAACTGTTCCGACACCTACTGAATGCCCTGGCTGAATTTGGGGCGCATCGGAGGTAGAGTGCAGCACCGGCACCGACGGCGAGCCTGGAGCCGTGTTGGTGAGCCCGCACCTGGAGACGACGCTTACGTGAGCCCGCGGCTCTGAGCGACTCACCAGGCCTTGATCTGCGGCCTACGGGGAGGCCCGCGGCCGTTGCCGAGGAGCCCCCGCGAGTCGGGCATCGTGACCGGGGGCACCTGGAGGCCCCCCCTCCCCCTGAGGAGCTGTCAGACGACGACGGTGGGCTGGGAACGGCCTGGAGCAGCCACGCGAACGCCATCTGGGACACCCGGCATATGAGTGAGTTGGCAGACGGGGGCCCGGGGGCCGGCGGGGTAGAGCCAGAGAGAAGACGGGACCTGACACACAACTCTTGCTTCTAAGCAGCTGCCCCTAAACTACTGCGGGATTGCGATGCCATTGGGGAGGAACAGGAATCCACGGAGGAGATAGGGATCCTTGGAACTGCGACGGGACGCAGGGGATTCGCCTCCCCCTCCCCCCGCTCCGGCCTAGCCGCTGCTGCACTACAGTCCGGCTTCTCTCCTACTGGTTTCCCACCAGCCTTTAGACTCTGAGGGTGAAATTGCCCTGCATGGGGGATGCGACGCTGTTGGACTCAGCTGCACACGCCACCGCTCCTTGAGGACACAGAGCGTGCTACCGGGACACCGGCCTGGCTCCCACAGACCAGTGCAGCGCACCACCTGCGGCCCTGTCCGCTGCGACGAAGCTACGCGACCCCGGAGCGGATAGGAGCCACAAGCGCGCCCTGACCCTTTGGGGGGAGCCATCTGCCCTGCGCTGATCGGAGCCTCTGGATCCACGACGGCCGGGACGCGCTGCGTGTGGCCCACGGCTTGGAGCGGCGAGACCACCAGCTCCATGCCTGGAGGGGCGCGAACACGTACTGGATCGGGACCTGCAGCGACAAAGGGGAAGCAAACGAAAGCGGCACTCAGGATGGATACCGACCACGTGGCGGCGAAACTGGACAGCGTCTTGGCGGCCATGGAACGGATGGAAGAATCGCTGCAACAGACGCGCACCTCTCTGGAGACCAGAATCGATGGCGTGGCGATAGATCTGACCCACCTCCGAGCTGATCACAAGAAGTTGCAAGATCGCACCAAGACCCTGGAAGATAAGGTGGCGGTGATTGAACCACTGACGGCACAGACGGACAAAAAGGTGCAAGACCTCCTAAACAGAATGGAACTCTTGGAGGGCAGGGCCGAGGATGCGGAGGGACGGGCACGGAGAAACAACATCCGCCTCGTGGGCATCCCGGAGAAATGGGAAGGAGTGGATCCCGCCCGTAAGGCTGAGGACTGGTTGCGAGACCTGCTGCCGGACGGCACGCTTTCCCCCTACTTTGTGGTGGAGAGAGCCCACCGCGTGCCCACGCGGCCGCTCCCCCGGGCTCTAACCCCAGACCATTCCTCCTTCGAGTACTCAACTACCGCGACCGGGACACAATACTGCGCGAAGCCAGGAACCTAGGGGAAGTCACCATAGACAACGCTGCGGTGATGTTCTTCCCGGACTACACTGCAAGAGTGCAGAGACAGCGGCATTCCTTCCTGGCTGTAAAAAGAAGGCTGCGCGAAGTGGACCTCAAGTACTCGCTACTTTTCCCTGCCAAATTACGAGTAGTTGTACGTGACAAAACGCACTTCTTCATGAGCCCTGGGGAGGCTGAGGCCTGGTTGGATGGAGGAATGCCTGACGCGCCGCGAAGGGCGCCGGGAACTACCACGATGGAGAGGTCCAGAGGTTCGGGGAGGCGACGTCGCCGAAGGTCGCCCACGCCGCCGCTGCTCGGGGAGGCAGTGCGCCGCTCCCCGCCGGCGGCCCTAGTTCACCAGGAACAACAGGATGCCTTGCGCAAGGAGGCGGCAATCAGCAATTCCCCGGCGCCGTCGCTCCACCCGGGCGCCAGCCCGGCAGCGTCTTCAACGGACGATGAGGCGATTTATGGACTCCCGGACACGCAGAGCTCTGGGGGACCCCCGGAGGTCACGCCACAGATGGTGGATCTCTTTGGTTGACGGAGTTTGGGAACGGACTGATATCTACCGCATGGCGCGAACCCGCCCGGGCTCCTGCCTGGCTGCCCCGCCTAACCCTAGAGCTGCCCCGGGCCTGCCGACGCTCACACTGTCGCTGCCCTGGGGGGCTGGAGCACGGAGCTGGCCACTGTAAGTACATTTTCTACTTATCCACATGCGACTCATGCACCTACTTTGCAGAACCAAGGGTGTGCCCCGCTGCGTTTCACTGCCAGCCTGCTGCGACTTGGCCTGGCTGGGGGGGGACTTGCCCCCCCCTGGCACCTTTGCCCGCCCTTGACTGATATCTGGGCGCACAGCTGCCACGGCATGGAGCAAGAGACACTGGACGTCCGCTGGCCAGCGGCGGCTTGCACACCACACCCGGGAGAGACACCGGGCACATCCAAGGCTGCACTGTTTTGATTACTATTAGAACATAAACCACAAGCACCCCCTTAGACTGTATAGTTTGCGAGCTCACTTGAGTGTTTGGACGGCGACCTGTTGTGCGGCCGACCTTTTGGTATTTTGGACTTTGTTGCCATGTTAAGGCCTTTTGCATTCCCCTTTTTCCCTATCCCACTACCCTGCTGGAGATCATGGTACTGCGTATACGACACTCACGATGGCTGCATGGCAGAAGCGGACTGCTGGGGCTGGGGGGCCCTTAGGCGGGGGGCCGCGCCTTGGGGGGGGGGGAGGCGCACACGCACACATAACTGCTATGGCTAATGTACAAATATGCACCTGGAACGTCAGAGGAATGCACACGCCAGCCAGACGCTACCATATATACTCATACCTAAAGCGACATAAAATCAACATAGCGCTACTCCAAGAAACCCATTTGAACGGAGCCGAGGTGCAGGCATTGCGCCGTAGATGGCGAGGGCAGCTATATGCTACGGAGTATTCCTCCTACGCTCGCGGAACATTGATATGGGTCCGCCCTGGGACTCCTTGGGAGATCACGGAGGTGGTAGTGGACCGGGAGGGCAGATATGCGGCTGCGCAGGGCAGATTAGATGGCCAGCCTCTCACACTGGTATCCCTCTATTCCCCCAATGTAGATCAGGGTAGCTTCCTGGCGCGGCTCTCAACGGTCATGGCACCTTGGCACGCAACATCGTGGATAATAGGGGGCGACTATAATTGCACTCTAGATACGACACTGGACCGCTCCTTCCCGCCCCCAGCTAATGCCTCTACACGGGGAGCCACAAAAGCACTACTAGAATGGGCCGCGCAATGGGACCTACACGATGTTTGGCGACAGCGCAACCCAGGGGCGCGGACGTATTCCTACTACTCTGGCGCTCACGACTTACATGTCCGACTGGACCGGTTCATGGCCTCCACTGCCCTCTTACCCCACGTGACGGACACGCAATACATGGGCCGCACGCACTCGGATCACAACCCACACTTCATGTCAATAGCCTGGGCACGCCCACACCCTCCTGTACCCACTTGGCGCCTGCAGCCTGCGCTGCTACTAGACGCGGCTTTCCGGGATAACTTGCTTACACGCGCCGCGCAATACTTCGAGGATAATGCTGGCACGGCGTCCACTCCACAGACGGAGTGGGACGCCTTCAAGGTGGTGCTTCGGGGACACTGCTTGCATGCGCAGGGACACATGAGGCATCAATTGGAGAGGGACTTAACTAGATTAGAGTCGGACTTACTGCTACGGGAGGAGGGGGCTGTGGCTGGCGACGAGGGCCCGCTACACGAGGCCCGCACGGAGCATGCACGCCTTTTAGAGCGACTCCGAAACGTGAATTATGCCGCGCATTCGGCGAGAACGCATCACCTTTGCGACAGACCTGGCAAGCTTTTAGCGTGGCTGATCTCTCAGGAGACCCGCTCGACCCCGGTAGCGGCTGTGCGGACGAGGGGGGGGGAACTGGTATACACGCAGCTTGGTATCCACGATGCCTTCACGGCTCATTATGAAGAGCTGTATCGCTCCCGCTTGGCGGTCCCTCCTCCGGCTATAGCTGACTACCTCTCCGCCCTGCAAATGCCGCAACTGACTATTGCGCAGCAGGACGAGCTGGGTGCCCCACTGGAGCCAGACGAGCTCCGAGAAGCCATCTTTAATTTGTCAAATGGCAAAACACCGGGCCCGGATGGACTGCCGGCGGAGCTGTACAAGGTCGGCTCGGATGTTCTCATTCCGGAGCTGCTGAGGATGTACACCGCGGCAGCGGAAGATGCCGCTTTACCCCCAACATTAAATGAGGCCATGCTAGTATCTATTCTTAAACCGGGCAAGTATAGTACACAGGTGGGCTCTTACCGCCCGTTGGCGCTACTAAACACAGATTATAAAATCCTGGCTTCTACTTTGGCCAGAAGACTGGCCCCCCATGTGCCCACCCTAGTGCACCGCGACCAAAATGGGTTTGTCCCCACACGCCACACTTCCTACAACATACGCCGCCTCTTCCGGGTACAGGAATACGCTACGCAGCAATGGCCGAGATCGGGATGCCTGATATTGGATCTGGAGAAAGCTTTCGATTCAGTGGAGTGGCCGTACCTGCAGGCGGTTACAGAGAAGTATCAACTGGGGGGGGGATACCGGGCCATGATTGATCTGCTTTACGGCAGACCGACAGTCCGAGTCCGCACGGGCCGCCTCCTCTCAGCTACCATCCGAGTCCGCAGAGGCACCCGCCAGGGCTGCCCATTGTCGCCATTGCTGTTCTCACTGGCCATGGAGCCACTGGCCACGGCTCTCAGAACACACGGGCTGGAGTGGGGAATCCCGTTGGCGGATGGCTTGCATGCAGTGTCACTGTATGCAGACGACTTGCTGCTGTACGTCAGGGACATAACTGCCATCCCCGCCTCCCTTGCTGACATCTTCCGCAACTTTGAGGGAATGTCGGGCCTGAGAGTTAATTGGGCCAAGTCGGGGGCATACCCCTTTAGCCCAGACGTACCTGAATGTGACATCCGGCTGGGAGGGGACAGGCTGCAATGGCATCCCACCACTTTCCGATACCTAGGGATACGGATATATAGAACACCGGCAGATATCCTGGAAGGGAACCTCTGCCGAGCGATCGCTTCTGTCCGAGCGCAGATTGGCTTCTGGAACACCCTACCCCTTAACGTGCCCAGCCGCGTGGCACTGACCAAAATGATTGTGCTGCCTCGCCTACTCTATTATTTTGCGAATATGCCTCTGTATGTGCCCGTCAGGCTCTTTCGTGACCTAGAGGTGCTGCTGCGTTCCCTCATCTGGAACAGGGGGAGGCCGCGAGTGGCGCTGGCTAAATTATATATGCCCACAGACTCGGGGGGCTTGGCGGTTCCTAACCTGGAATTGTACTATCTCGCGGCACAGATGCAATGGGTGGCGGGATGGCTGAGCGGCAAGCAACTCGAGGACACTGCCACGCATGCGGCTACATGGACACAAACGCAAATTAATGCGCTGTTTCACCCGATAACCCGCACACCCTGCCCTTCCCAGATCTACTTGGCAGTGGCGCGCAGATGCTTCCTGAGGAGCCTTCGTCTCACGCGTGCTACTAAGCCTTATGCCCCGAGCATGCCGCTCTTGGGTATGCCTGGCCCGACGGGGCCGCTCACGGAGGCCCACTTGGCTGGCTGGGATCAGGCGGGGGTGGACACACTGAGCGATTTATATGCGGATGGCGAATTGCTCACGTTCGCCAACTTGGCTGAAGACACGACTCTCCCGGCGGGACAGTTCCTCCTACACGCCTCCCTCTTGCACACACTCACTGCTTCCTGGGGCGACATGGCAGTGGAGCTTCCAGTGCATGCCTTCATGCAATACCTACATGTTATGGGCCATGGCGCGCACATCGTACACTGGCTGGCGCAGGCACTACAGGCGCACTCGCAGCCATCCACATTAACGCTGAGGGAGCGCTGGGCGACAGATAGGGGAAGAGACTGGACGGACAAGGAATGGGCACTGATACTGACCGGTCCGACGAACATCCCACGCAATCCCCGCTTTAAAATTATACAGTACTACATACTACAGCACGCATACCTCACGCCCGAAAAAAATAACAGGTACTTTGCGAGGACAGATGCAACCTGCCCGCGGTGCTTACTACCGGGAGCGGACCTCTTACATATGCTATGGCACTGCCCAGAGGTACAGGCATACTGGGACGCCGTACTGACACTGCTCGCGCGCGGCGCTGATGGACGGCTCCCGCATACATGGGAAGCATGCATACTAGGGCTCTATCGGCACACAAAAGACAATAAAGTACAGGCACGCTTTTGGGACATGGGTCTTATAACGGCCAAACGCTTGCTCACCAAGCATTGGAAGGCAACCGCCCCCCCCACACGTTCGACATTGGAGAGCCTCTTTTGTTAATTGGGCGCAGGCAGAGAGCGCAGTGCTCCTTCGCGAGGAAACTGCAGGGCTCCGGAAGTTCCCCATCGCCCAACTTTGGGATAATCTCCTTGTGACATTCCAGAGGGCTTGCCAGGACAGGGGGATAACCTGAATCCCTGGGGTTTGTCGCTCCCCTGCTGGCGGGGCGGTGGCGGCCCCGGGACTGCTAGGGGGATGGCTCTTGCCCCCACCTGCTTACCCCGGATTACCCCTGATGCCCCACACTGCCGCCCTGCATGGGACTGCCGCTGGGAGGTACTCGCTACGCAGCTATACCACACACACGGAGTTCGCTGCTGCCACGGCCTGCGGGGGCGTTTGCACTGTCCGGATGGGGGGTCGGACGGGGGGGGCGTGGCCGATTTGCCCTGCTGGGCCGCTCCTTCTCTGGCGCGGGGGGGCGCCCTACACACAGGGTGGGCGGGTGCGGGCACGGACGCTGGGGAATTCCAGCCTTCTTGAAGGCCCTCTTTCTTTTTCCCCCTCCCCTGGCCCGCGGCTTCCCGCGCACGCTACGCAGTCCCGCTGTGCCCAGCTTGGCGGATGATGACCCTCCTGCTCTACCGCAGAATGATCTCCCCCTCCCTTCTTCCCCCTTCCCCTTGACCCTACTTGAGTTCACGACCCTAACCTTAACGCATGCTATTGCCATACATACAAGGGATAGATATGGACTACGACGCTGCATACTAGACTCGCCGGATCAATGCGCTGCCATATAGGTCGCTGTGAGCTATACTGCAACATCCTTGCCGCGCTTCGGCCCACACTCTGAGCATGATGCTGGCGCTCGGCTGCCCAGAGGCCTATACACTTTGGGGTAACAGCGGCGTCCAATAGGTCTCCGGATCAGGGCCTGGGTGACAGCCGGCGCAACCGTGGAGTGGGCTGGATCACAGCGCCATCCTCTGTCGCCGATAACATGCACCTGGGACACCACAAAAAATCAAACACGCATAAACAGCGCCACACACCTACTCTCTTCACAACGCACGCACCTCCCTTCTGTACGCATGCTACCCTGTACAACGCCGCCGGACCCCCGGGTTGTCGGCTGAATGGCTGTGTTCTAACATCTGGAAGCGTACGCTTTGCTTAACTGCTTCGCCGCCTGGACGGTGACTGTGCGTTGTAAGATGATGCAACTGTGCACAATAAAGGTTTTTCAAAAAAAAAAAATGAGTGATGTAATATGTGACGTCATCAGCAGTGCATTGCGGGCGCGCGAGTTATAGTTAGCTGAACTAACTATAACGGGGGAATTTCAATTGTTTTGTACGAGTGAAAAGTCCAGCTAACTATAACGCCCCTGAAACCTATGGTTTATTCAGTGAATTTTTAAGGTTTTCTAAATGATAATTCCTAACTATAACGTGCCTGAAACCTATGGTTTTTTCAGTGAATTTCAAAGGTTCTTTAAATGCTAATTTCTAACTATGCCTACAGAGATAGGACATGTGAAGAAAGAAGAAAAAACGCACAGAAAGAAAAAAAAAGAAATGCAGAAAGAAGCAACAGAAGTCCTCAAAGACGAAGAAAAGTGCAGGAAGAAGGATAACGTTCAGAAAGAACAAACAGAAGAGCAGAAAGAAGCCTTGTTGAAAAATCATCCTGTACCCTCAACTTTTTCAGACAGATACTGGTGGTAACTGAGTCTGACTAACCAGTCCTAGATCCAGTGCTATGTTAAAAGACACTCAGAATACAGTGAAAACACCAACATACACTAGGGAACACTATGCGTTGGGGTCCCCCTGTGATTAGCATGACCTCCACTGTAAGCCCCTAGTATATAATAGGGCAGGGGATTAAAACTACCTCTTAAAACGCGCCACAGGGCGTGTTTGCACACGTCACCTCAGGCCCCGTCCCCTCCCTTCCCCACTGTGTAAACACGCCCTGTGGCCGTTTTAAGTTGGGAGATTAAGTCCCCTTGAATCCTGAGGGTCCCTAGGGTCCAACTAGACCACTAGGTACCTCCAGTAAGCGCCACAGAGCTGCGTTGCAGAGAGATGTAAAAAGGGGCACGGCCTAGACCACCTCTTTGCAACGCAGAGCAGTGGCGCTTACTGGAAGCACCTGGTGGGCTAGTTGGCCCCCAGGGTCCCTCAGGATTGAAAGGGAATTATTTCCCCAATTTAACACGCACCACAGGGCGTGTTTGCACACGTCACCTCAGGCCCCGTCCCCTCCCTTCACCACTGTGTAAACGCGCCCTGTGGCTGTTCTAAGTTGAGAGATTAAGTCCCCTTGAATCCTAAGGGTCCCTAGGGTCAAACTAGCCGACTAGGTACCTCCAGTAAGCGCCACAGAGCTGCGTTGCATAGAGGTGTAAAAAGGGGCGTGGCCTCAGAACACCTGTCTGCAACGCAGCTCCCTGGCGCATACTGGAGATACCTGGTGGGCTAGTTGGCACTCAGGGACTCTCAGTTTTGAAGGGGAATTAATTCCCCAACTTACAACTGGCCAGGGGGCGCGTTTGCAGAGTGCTGCAAGGAGGGGGCGTGGCCTCCGGCGTGATGCCGGTCTTTTATTTATTTTATTTTTTTAAGAAGGAGGGCTGTGTGGCCCCCTTATTTTTCAAATTTATTGGCCCTGGGGACCCCATCCCCCAGGGCCTGCACCCTAATTTTTTGTTGTTGAAAAAAATACATTTGGAAGGGGGCCGCGTGGCCCCTCGCCCAAGGCCTTAATCTGCCCCGGGGACCCCAACCCCCGGGTCATGGCCTTTTTTTTTTTTTAAATTCTTTAGGAGGGGTGCTGCGTTGCCGACCTCCTCAGGCCACTTATCGCCCCGGGGACCCCATCCCCCGGGGCCGGCCTTTGTTTGTTATTATTTTAAAAAATATATATATTTATAGAAACACCTAGGACATGCTGGACAAACCGTATGTACCTATCACCATGACGATTTGCATGATATTCATTAAAAGGCGACTATGCATACAATGAATCCACCTGGAATGTATTTACACCGCTAGTGAAGCTCTGACGTGTTTGACGCCCTACCGTGCCTAATCTCGGCGCCCCCACCGGTGGGTACTCTCCAAGTAGACACCCTTGTTGGTTATTTATACAAACATGGGTAGCTATTGACGGGCACATTTAATACACACGCACACCAAGCCATTCAAAGGGGATTTGACAAAAATTCGACCAAACTATGCAAGAAACCCCCCTCGCAGTTAATAAAACACACATCCACTGCCGGATGTGTAATACTTTTTATTTTACTCTCTGGAAAGGAGATGAACCTCACTTGAGAGTCACAGCGTGCTCCTGGCTGAGCCCAATGCTGTGTTACACCCACCAGTGCCCGCCGAGTGCCACACACCTCTGTGCTGTATTCCACCAGCTAGTGCGTATGCTATGACACTCTCTAGCCCATGTGCACTTTAACACCACCCCGTGAATATGTCATGCCACACTTGCCTTTGCACGGGTTATATTGCCCCATCTAACGTGCCTTCCTCGATGCCTATGTTATAACGCACAGCGCTATGCCATATATTTACAATCTGGGATCCATATCTTTGTCACAGTGCATATGCAACGTTACACTCCCCAGCACATATTTTATATTACAACTTTAGAGACTAGTTAGGTTACACAACACTGTCCTGTGCATATTACACAATTGCCTGTGCTATCTCGCGCTCTCCAATGAATCTGTCATTGCGCACAATGTATTGCATATTATATTTCACGCCCCGGTTCATCTTATATCACACTTTTTGGTGCATAGTTTATACCATATACTATATCTAGTTTTCATTTTCAATCGTGCTCTCAGGACTATGTTCTATATAACACTGCGTCCACCTACCCTTTTCACGGGCATTACATTTTGCGATGGGTGTGGAGGGTCAGGGGGTGTTTCTGCCAAGTGATCCCAGAGTCAAAGTCACAAACGTCCTCTTCTTCCTGAATAAAAGTGAGATTATGCTACATACTTGTTCATATTTTAAGTAGTTCGCACAGACACCCATTTTAAAAACAATAAAGCTCCTAATACCCACCTTCTCTGAACAGTTAGCTTGCTGCCGCATCCACCTCCTCCCTATCCTCTGTTGTCTGAATCCATGGACTAGCCTCATCCCTCCTGCCATGCATGGTCTGATGTGCTGCCACTGCCCTCCATTTAGCATGATGTACCAGTCCTCTCCTCCTGCCCTCCATTGCCCAATTCTATGGCTCATCATTGACCTCCTGCTTATCCTCTGTGCTTAGCTTGCTGCCCCAATTCTCCTTCCCCCTGCTCTCCGATGTCTTTGTGCATGCCCCTGCTCCATCCTTTTTGCCCACCATGTTCCATGGACCTGCCACTCCTATCTACTCTGAGTGTTCTGTTGAGCTGCCACTCCCCTCCCACCTGCCTAGCATTGTCAGATGACTGTAACCTGTCCCTGCCACCTCCACCCTGCCTGTCCACATGCCATGCCCCTATCCCCTTCCTCCTGTCCTCCATGGTCAATTTTACTGCCACACCCTTCTGCCCTCCCTGGTCTGTTGTGCTGCAATTGCTCCTCCTGCCTGCCCCGTGCGGTCTGTTGTGAGGCCCCTTCCCCTAAACTCTCTTGTCTATGCCCAGGTCCTGACCCTCCCTTCTATCCTCCATGGTCCTTTGTGCATGCCCCTGCACCCTCCTTCTTGCCCATCATAACCATTGTGCTGACACTAACCCTCCTGCTTGCCATGCATGGTCTTCTGTGCTGCCATGGCCCCTCCCACATTCCCTGTGTGGTCAGCTAGCTGCCCCTGACCCCCTCCCACCTTCCCTCCATGGTCTGTGTGTATGCCATCATAGTCTCACTGTTGCTTTCCATGGTGTGTCTTGTTTCTAGTGCCCATCCTGCCTGACCTCCATGGTCATATTGCTGCTCCTGCCCTGCCCCCTTGGCCCCAGCCCTCTGTTTCCATGTGCAGACCCCTCTTCCCTCCCTCCTGGCTTGTCTGTTCCATTGTAATGCCCCTGATCAGTCCCTCCTGCCCTTTATGGTCTGTTATGCTGCAGCTTTTTCTCCTGTCTGTCCATTATGGTCAGCTAGCTACCATTGCCTCTTTCCCCTCTGTTCTCTGTTGTCCATGTGCATGGTCCTGTCCCCTCCCTATTGCTTTCTATGGATTGTTGTGCTGCTCTCCCGTCCCGCATGCCCTGTGTGGTGTATTGTGCTGCTGCAAACCCTGATGCCTGCCCTGTAGGGTCAGTTTGGTGCACCTCTCCATGTCCCTCCTGTCCTCTGTTATCCGAGTCCATGTCCCTACCCCAATTCCTCCTGCCTACCATGATCCAATATACCATACGTGCGAACATTTTGAACTTGTTAAGAGGGAGATTTTGAAAAAAAAACGGGGTATTGATTTTCCCGTTTGAGTTACATTGAAAAAGAGGAGATTGTAGACAGGAGACAGATCAAATAAAACCCATTTGAGCTTAAAAACATTGGACGTTTCCTGGCTGAAACGGGTCTGTTGGCATGTATGGTTGTACTACCACTGCCTCTTACTTCTGCCCACAATGGTCTATTATATAGCCACAGCCTCTCTTGCCAGTCCTGCATTGCTGTTTTGTTGCCCCTGCCCCCCTTTCCACTGCCCTCCATAGTCTGTTGTGATGCCACTGCCCTTCCTGCCTGCCCAGTGTGGTCAAATTGTTGCCTCTGCACTCTCCTACCTGCCTTCAATTTTCAGAGTCTGTGCCCCTGGCCTCTGCCTCTCAACAGTATCCCAATGAACAACTAGATTGCTAACATTCGATATTTATTACAAAAGTGTGGAACGCCTGACGTCATCTTGATGTAATCAAAACTGTAATACCTAGAGCATTTCCTTTAGAAATTACATATATGAGAGGGTCTTATTTGCATCAAAATTATGGTTAGTGCTCTAAAAAACAAAAATGAGCACATATTTTCTGAGTTTTCAAATAGCGACAAAGAACTTTTAAATTATTTGTAATCTTTATGTTTTTTTATCCAGTTGACCACTTGATTAAATGTTGCACTTAGGGGAGAGGATGTGGTGTTACTTCCAGAGCTGCAGACTGTGCAACTGGGGAACCAGGTTGGAGTTTCTGCTTCAGCTCAACATTCTGTGATTCTGGTCAAATCACTTAAACTCCCCATGTCTACAACCAAAATGAATTTGATCTTGTGTGATGTAACCAATGCTCATGTAAAGCACTCCAATACCTGACAAGTCTGCACTATATAAAACTGCAAATACACAAAAAATAAGTGTTTTGCACACTTCTGTCATTGGGCTACATGTGGGCTACATCTGTGTGATATTTGTGCTGCATTTGGGCTCTTTTGTCTCTGGTGGCCATTTTGGGAGATTTATTTGTTATGAAGTTTCCTAATTTCCTCATTTACTGCAGTCTCCTAAGTAGGAAATGCTTTCAGTTTTTTACTTTGATTCCATCAAGAAGGTATTCAGACATGTCACACATTTGCCATAAATTCTGAATGTTAGCACTCTAGTTGCTCATTAGATCACTGTAGTAAAGCTACTGCTCACCACGGAAGTCTGCTGCTGGTATTAAAAGAGCATGTTTCAGTCTGCATATCAGAATTTTTTAATGAAATAGAAGAGGATTTGAGAAGTCACTCAAAATGTGCCCTAATTTTTCTTTCTTCGCACTAATCATAATTTCTATGGCAAACGAACCCCCTCCTGTGTTCCTTTTAAAATTAAATGTTTTAAGTGTTACCAGTTTATTCCAATCAAGATGGCTTCAGGTGTGCCATACTTTTGTCATAAGTAAGACAGTAAGCGCTCTAGTTGTTCTTAAGAACACTCTGGGACATTCTGTCATTGGGCTATACTTGGGCTACATCTGGGTGATATGTAGGCTACATTTGGGCTCTTTTGTCTCTGGTGGCCATCTTGGGAGATTTATTTGTTATGAAGTTTCCTAATTTCCTCATTTACTGCAGTCTCTTCAGTAGGAAATGCTTTCAGTTTTTTCCTTTGATTCCTTCAAGAAGGTATTCAGACATGTCACACATTTGCCATAAATTCTCAATTTTAGCACTCTAGTTGCTCATTAGATCACTGTAGTAAAGTTACTGCTCACCACGGAAGTCTGCTGCTGGTATTAAAAGTGCATGTTTCAGTCTGCATATCAGAATGTTTTAATGAAATAGAAGAGGATTTGAGAAGACACTCAAAATGTGCCCTAATTTTTCTTTCTTCAGCACTAATCATAATTTCTATGGCAAAATGAACCCCCTCATTGTGCTCCTTTTTACATTAAATGTTTTAAGTGTTACAAGTTTATTCCAATCAAGATGGCTTCAGGTGTGCCATACTTTTGTCATAAGTAAGACAGTAAGCGCTCTAGTTGTTCTTAAGAACACTCTGGGACATTCTGTCATTGGGTTATACTTGGGCTACATCTGGGTGATATTTGGGCTACATTTGGGCTCTTTTGTCTCTGGTGGCCATCTTGGGAGATTTATTTGTTATGAAGTTTCCTAATTTCCTCATTTACTGCAGTCTCCTTAGTAGGAAATACTTTCAGTTTTTACTTTGGTTCCATCAAGAAGGCATTCAGATGTGTCACACATTTGCCATAAATTCTGAATGTTAGCACTCTAGTTGCTCATTAGATCACTGTAGTAAAGCTACTGCTCACCAGGGAAGTCTGCTGCTGGTATTCAAAGTGCATGTTTCCGTCTACATGTCAGAATTTTTTTATGAAATAGAAGAGGATTTGAGAAGTCAAAATGTGCCCTAATTTTTCTTTCTGCAGCACTAATCATAATTTCTATGGCAAAATGAACCCCCTCATTTTGTTCCTTTGTAAATTAAATGTTTTAATATCACCCAGATGTAGCCCAAGTATAGCCCAATGACAGAATGTCCCAGAGTGTTCTAACGAACAACTAGAGTGCTAACAGTCTTACTTATGACAAAAGTATGGCACACCTGAAGCCATCTTGATTGGAATGAAGTGGTAACATTTAAAACATTTAATTTACAAAGGAACAAAATGAGGGGGTTCATTTTGCCATAGAAATTATGAGTAGTGCTGCAGAAAGAAAACTAGGGCACATTTTGACTTCTCAAATCCTCTTCTATTTCATAAACAAATTCTGGCATGCAGACTAAAACATGCACTTTGAATACCAGCAGCAGACTTCCCTGGTGAGCAGTAGCTTTACTACAGTGATCTAATGAGCAACTAGAGTGCTAACATTCAGAATGTATGGCAAATGTGTGATACATCTGAATGTCTTCTTGATGGATCCAAAGTAAAAAACTGAAAGTATTTCCTACTGAGGAGACTGCAGTAAATGAGGAAATTAGGAAACTTCATAACAAATAAATCTCCCAAGATGGCCACCAGAGACAAAAGAGCCCAAATGAAATGAAATGAAATGAAAAAAGTATTTAATAAAGCGCACTGCGGCCAAGCGGCTTCCTGGCGCTGGGGACCTGGTCAGAGCTCACAGAGGGAATCCGAGGAGCCTACGAAGAGAAAGCCTGATTGAAAAGAAAAGTTTTGAGGGCTTTTCGAAAATGGGTGTAGATGGGGATGGAACGGATGTGAAGTGGAAGGCCATTCCAGTACTGGGGGGCCAAAACGGAGAGGCGAGTACCACCCGTTCTAAGTTTGCGGAAACGGGGGATGTGCAGAAGAGAAAGAGAAGAAGAACGAAGGGTACGACTGGTGACATGGGATGAAATAAGGGAATTGATGTAGGGGGGGGCAGAGCGGGAGTGAGCTCGAAAAGCGAAGCAGGCTAGTTTGAAAAGAGATCTGAAACGAATAGGGAGCCAGGGAAGAGATTTAAGAACAGGAGTAATGTGAGAGGATTTAGGGAGGGAAAAAATAAGGCGGGCGGCTTGATTTTGGATGGCCTGTAAGCGTCGAGACTCGTAGGCAGGAATGCCCACGTACAAGCCATTCCCATAGTCGAGGCGAGAGATGACTAAAGCCAGGACTATGGTTTTGAGTGCATCAGTGGTGAAAAAACGTGAGATTTTCCGGATAAGACGAAGAGAAAGAAAGCAGGAAGACACAACAGAGCTAATCTGACTATGCATAGTTAAGTCAGAGCTAACTTTGATGCCAAGGGTGCGAACAGAGGGGGAAGGCGTAGGAGGGGGACCAAAAGAGAGGGGCCAATGTGCAGGGGACCAGGGGTTAGATGGACCACCCGTGAGGACAAGTTCCGTCTTATCGGGGTTGAGCTTAAGATGGTTGGCGCTCATCCACACCGAAATAAAGATTAAGGTGGAACTGAACTTAGGAAGAGAATCAGAAGAAGAAGAAAGATCAAAGACGAGCTGGAGGTCATCTGCGTAGTTATACACAGAGACCCCCCGCTCAAGAAGAGAGGTGACGAGGGGACAGATATAAAGATTAAAGAGAAGGGGGGAAAGAGAGGAACCCTGGGGAACACCACAAGCGACCGGGTGAGGAGGGGCAGAGAAACCGGAGAGATGAACCGCCTGGTACCTATCTCGAAGGAAGGATGCCAGCCAGGAGAAGGCTGCCCCCCGAATGCCCGCTGCGCTGACACGGGCAAGAAGAATGGAATGGTCAACCCAAATGTAGCCCAAATATCACCCAGATGTAGCCCAAGTATAGCCCAATGACAGAATGTCCCAGAGTGTTCTAACGAACAACTAGAGTGCTAACAGTCTTACTTATGACAAAAGTATGGCACACCTGAAGCCATCTTGATTGGAATGAAGTGGTAACATTTAAAACATTTAATTTACAAAGGAACAAAATGAGGGGGTTCATTTTGCCATAGAAATTATGAGTAGTGCTGCAGAAAGAAAACTAGGGCACATTTTGACTTCTCAAATCCTCTTCTATTTCATAAACAAATTCTGGCATGCAGACTAAAACATGCACTTTGAATACCAGCAGCAGACTTCCCTGGTGAGCAGTAGCTTTACTACAGTGATCTAATGAGCAACTAGAGTGCTAACATTCAGAATTTATGGCAAATGTGTGATACATCTGAATGTCTTCTTGATGGATCCAAAGTAAAAAACTGAAAGTATTTCCTACTGAGGAGACTGCAGTAAATGAGGAAATTAGGAAACTTCATAACAAATAAATCTCCCAAGATGGCCACCAGAGACAAAAGAGCCCAAATGTAGCCCAAATATCACCCAGATGTAGCCCAAGTATAGCCCAATGACAGAATGTCCCAGAGTGTTCTAACGAACAACTAGAGCGCTAACAGTCTTACTTATGACAAAAGTATGGCACACCTGAAGCCCTCTTGATTGGAATAAAGTGGTAACACTTTGTGCTACATTTGGGCTCTTTTGTCTCTGGTGGCCATTTTGGGAGACTTATTTGTTATGAAGTTTCCTAATTTCCTCATTTACTACAGTCTCCTCAGTAGGAAATACTTTCAGTTTTTTACTTTGATTCCATCAAGAAGGCATTCAGATGTGTCACACATTTGCCATAAATTCAGAATGTTAGCACTCTAGTTGCTTATTAGATCACTGTAGTAAAGCTACTGCTCACCAGGGAAGTCTGCTGCTGGTATTCAAAGTGCATGTTTTAGTCTGCATGCCAGAATTTGTTTATGAAATAGAAGAGGATTTGAGAAGTCAAAATGTGCCCTAGTTTTCTTTCTACAGCACTACTCATAATTTCTATGGCAAAATGAACCCCCTCATTTTGTTCCTTTGTAAATTAAATGTTTTAAATGTTACCACTTCATTCCAATCAAGATGGCTTCAGGTGTGCCATACGTTTGTCATAAGTAAGACTGTTAGCACTCTAGTTGTTCGTTAGAACACTCTGGGACATTCTGTCATTGGGCTATACTTGGGCTACATCTGGGTGATATTTGTGCTACATTTGGGCTCTTTTGTCTCTGGTGGCCATTTTGGGAGACTTATTTGTTATGAAGTTTCCTAATTTCCTCATTTACTACAGTCTCCTCAGTAGGAAATACTTTCAGTTTTTTACTTTGATTCCATCAAGAAGGCATTCAGATGTGTCACACATTTGCCATAAATTCAGAATGTTAGCACTCTAGTTGCTTATTAGATCACTGTAGTAAAGCTACTGCTCACCAGGGAAATCTGCTGCTGGTATTGAAAGTGCATGTTTCAGTCTGCATGTCAGAATTTTGTAATGAAATAGAAGAGGCTTTGAGAAGTCACTCAAAATGTGCCCTAATTTTTTTTTCTTCAGCACTAATCATACTTTCTATGGCAAAATGAACCCCCTCATGTTGTTCCTTTTTAAATTAAATGTTTTAAGAGTTACCACTTTATTCCAATCAAGATGGCTTCAGGTGTGCAATACGTTTGTCATAAGTAGGACTGTTAGCGGTCTAGTTGTTCTTTAGAACACTCCGGGAAGCTGCAGTAGAACACAAAGGAATCAACTGATAGTCTCTGCCCTTGTTGGATATACATGTTTTACTGAGAATGTCAGACTTCATTCTCACATGACTGAGAAAGATAATGTGAATTTAAAGAAAATATGCTCTCAGTTTAGCTTATAAATCACCTTCCAAACCTCTGTGGGAAAAGCATGAGAAAATAGTTTTCTCTCAAACATGATTCATGATGTCACAGCAGAAGGCTTTTTCGCATGATAAAATCACCTTAGAACACACCACAATTCCTAAAATGAGTATGGTACCATCAACAAATGATTTATAATGTAACTAAAGTCTTAAAGCCTTCTATTAACTGTAATGCTTTTTAATGAGGTGCTATCATGTACATTGGTCCCAAGATGGCAGTCAACACTTCTTGGATGAAGTACTGACAGCCAATCAGATCTCACGATGAGATGTGTGGTTAGGCTCCGCCCAGATATATCTATCTTTTTAACTCTAATTTTCTCAGGAACTACTGAATGGATTTACACCATTTAATCAAAAGGCACGAGTCTGAACTAAGGACTACCTCTTTGCCAAATTTGGTGTAATTCCGTTCAGCAGTTCGGGCTGTAGCTGCGTCAACAGGTCCTATGGGAAAATGCGTGGGGAAAATGAGTTTTGGGACCCCCTTTTTTCTCAGCCCCCGCCTGACGAATCGCTGTGAAATTTTCAGGATAGGAGCGGACCGGAGCTGGCCAAAAGTTTGGAAAATTTCACGAAGATTCGTCAATTGGCGCCAACTTAATTTCAAATAGAATGTTGTCGATTTCCTATGGAAAATGGGTCCTAACTATAACTACCTACTGGCGACTATATATAGATATACTGGGGGCGTATAAATCAAAGACATGCTTGTAAACACGTAACTGAAGACTATCTGCTCACTCGCTATCAAGCTGCCTATGAAGAGGAGGCTCCGGCCTCGAAACGCGTCAGGCTTAAGATTGAGATAAATGGATTGAAGACGCTGGCTGTTTTCCTTGAATAAACCGGATGGTTACAAACACTGTGAGTGCGTCCTTAAAATGCTTGGGCAATTTGAGTGAACATTTAAACCACGGCAGCCCTGCCGTGAAGGACTGCACCGCCTCGGGATTCACAGAGGGGCTGTGAGGCGGGAACTGCATCCACGCCTGGTTTCCAGCACAGTGTTTGTGGATTAATAAAAACGGCGCACAATCCGAAGACCTACTGAAGGTATGGAATATTGCTGAAATGTGCGGGTGAGAACGGAAACCCACTGAGGGATAATAAGCATTTTTGAGCTTCAGGACAACTGGACTACAAAATCCAGCAAGCACCTAATTATTTGCACTTAGCATCAGCCCACTGGGGGCGTATAAATCAAAGACATGCTTGTAAACACGTAACTGAAGACTATCTGCTCACTCGCTATCAAGCTGCCTATGAAGAGGAGGCTCCGGCCTCGAAACGCGTCAGGCTTAAGATTGAGATAAATGGATTGAAGACGCTGGCTGTTTTCCTTGAATAAACCGGATGGTTACAAACACTGTGAGTGCGTCCTTAAAATGCTTGGGCAATTTGAGTGAACATTTAACCCCTTCGATGCGGCGCGGATTCCCCCGCGGTGCTGACCGTTTCTTGCGCGGGCGTGGTCATGACGGAACGGTTCTGTCATGAGCACAGCTCAACCGACGCTCATGACGGAACCGTTCCGTCATGAGCACCGAAGGGGTTAAACCACGGCAGCCCTGCCGTGAAGGACTGCACCGCCTCGGAATTCAAAGAGGGGCTGTGAGGCGGGAACTGCATCCACGCCTGGTTTCCAGCCCAGTGTTTGTGGATTAATAAAAACGGCGCACAATCCGAAGACCTACTGAAGGTATGGAATATTGCTGAAATGTGCGGGTGAGAACGGAAACCCACTGAGGGATAATAAGCATTTTTGAGCTTCAGGACAACTGGACTACAAAATCCAGCAAGCACCTAATTATTTGCACTTAGCATCAGCCCACTGGGGGCGTATAAATCAAAGACATGCTTGTAAACACGTAACTGAAGACTATCTGCTCACTCGCTATCAAGCTGCCTATGAAGAGGAGGCTCCGGCCTCGAAACGCGTCAGGCTTAAGATTGAGATAAATGGATTGAAGACGCTGGCTGTTTTCCTTGAATAAACCGGATGGTTACAAACACTGTGAGTGCGTCCTTAAAATGCTTGGGCAATTTGAGTGAACATTTAAACCACGGCAGCCCTGCCGTGAAGGACTGCACCGCCTCGGGATTCAAAGAGGGGCTGTGAGGCGGGAACTGCATCCACGCCTGGTTTCCAGCACAGTGTTTGTGGATTAATAAAAACGGCGCACAATCCGAAGACCTACTGAAGGTATGGAATATTGCTGAAATGTGCGGGTGAGAACGGAAACCCACTGAGGGATAATAAGCATTTTTGAGCTTCAGGACAACTGGACTACAAAATCCAGCAAGCACCTAATTATTTGCACTTAGCATCAGCCCACTGGGGGTGTATAAATCAAAGACATGCTTGTAAACACGTAACTGAAGACTATCTGCTCACTCGCTATCAAGCTGCCTATGAAGAGGAGGCTCCGGCCTCGAAACGCGTCAGGCTTAAGATTGAGATAAATGGATTGAAGACGCTGGCTGTTTTCCTTGAATAAACCGGATGGTTACAAACACTGTGAGTGCGTCCTTAAAATGCTTGGGCAATTTGAGTGAACATTTAAACCACGGCAGCCCTGCCGTGAAGGACTGCACCGCCTCGGGATTCAAAGAGGGGCTGTGAGGCGGGAACTGCATCCACGCCTGGTTTCCAGCACAGTGTTTGTGGATTAATAAAAACGGCGCACAATCCGAAGACCTACTGAAGGTATGGAATATTGCTGAAATGTGCGGGTGAGAACGGAAACCCACTGAGGGATAATAAGCATTTTTGAGCTTCAGGACAACTGGACTACAAAATCCAGCAAGCACCTAATTATTTGCACTTAGCATCAGCCCACTGGGGGCGTATAAATCAAAGACATGCTTGTAAACACGTAACTGAAGACTATCTGCTCACTCGCTATCAAGCTGCCTATGAAGAGGAGGCTCCGGCCTCGAAACGCGTCAGGCTTAAGATTGAGATAAATGGATTGAAGACGCTGGCTGTTTTCCTTGAATAAACCGGATGGTTACAAACACTGTGAGTGCGTCCTTAAAATGCTTGGGCAATTTGAGTGAACATTTAAACCACGGCAGCCCTGCCGTGAAGGACTGCACCGCCTCGGGATTCAAAGAGGGGCTGTGAGGCAGGAACTGCCTCCACGCCTGGTTTCCAGCACAGTGTTTGTGGATTAATAAAAACGGCGCACAATCCGAAGACCTACTGAAGGTATGGAATATTGCTGAAATGGGCGGGTGAGAACGGAAACCCACTGAGGGATAATAAGCATTTTTGAGCTTCAGGACAACTGGACTACAAAATCCAGCAAGCACCTAATTATTTGCACTTAGCATCAGCCCACTGGGGGCGTATCAATCAAAGACATGCTTGTAAACACGTAACTGAAGACTATCTGCTCACTCGCTATCAAGCTGCCTATGAAGAGGAGGCTCCGGCCTCGAAACGCGTCAGGCTTAAGATTGAGATAAATGGATTGAAGACGCTGGCTGTTTTCCTTGAATAAACCGGATGGTTACAAACACTGTGAGTGCGTCCTTAAAATGCTTGGGCAATTTGAGTGAACATTTAAACCACGGCAGCCCTGCCGTGAAGGACTGCACCGCCTCGGGATTCAAAGAGGGGCTGTGAGGCGGGAACTGCATCCACGCCTGGTTTCCAGCACAGTGTTTGTGGATTAATAAAAACGGCGCACAATCCGAAGACCTACTGAAGGTATGGAATATTGCTGAAATGTGCGGGTGAGAACGGAAACCCACTGAGGGATAATAAGCATTTTTGAGCTTCAGGACAACTGGACTACAAAATCCAGCAAGCACCTAATTATTTGCACTTAGCATCAGCCCACTGGGGGTGTATAAATCAAAGACATGCTTGTAAACACGTAACTGAAGACTATCTGCTCACTCGCTATCAAGCTGCCTATGAAGAGGAGGCTCCGGCCTCGAAACGCGTCAGGCTTAAGATTGAGATAAATGGATTGAAGACGCTGGCTGTTTTCCTTGAATAAACCGGATGGTTACAAACACTGTGAGTGCGTCCTTAAAATGCTTGGGCAATTTGAGTGAACATTTAAACCACGGCAGCCCTGCCGTGAAGGACTGCACCGCCTCGGGATTCAAAGAGGGGCTGTGAGGCGGGAACTGCATCCACGCCTGGTTTCCAGCACAGTGTTTGTGGATTAATAAAAACGGCGCACAATCCGAAGACCTACTGAAGGTATGGAATATTGCTGAAATGTGCGGGTGAGAACGGAAACCCACTGAGGGATAATAAGCATTTTTGAGCTTCAGGACAACTGGACTACAAAATCCAGCAAGCACCTAATTATTTGCACTTAGCATCAGCCCACTGGGGGCGTATAAATCAAAGACATGCTTGTAAACACGTAACTGAAGACTATCTGCTCACTCGCTATCAAGCTGCCTATGAAGAGGAGGCTCCGGCCTCGAAACGCGTCAGGCTTAAGATTGAGATAAATGGATTGAAGACGCTGGCTGTTTTCCTTGAATAAACCGGATGGTTACAAACACTGTGAGTGCGTCCTTAAAATGCTTGGGCAATTTGAGTGAACATTTAAACCACGGCAGCCCTGCCGTGAAGGACTGCACCGCCTCGGGATTCAAAGAGGGGCTGTGAGGCAGGAACTGCCTCCACGCCTGGTTTCCAGCACAGTGTTTGTGGATTAATAAAAACGGCGCACAATCCGAAGACCTACTGAAGGTATGGAATATTGCTGAAATGTGCGGGTGAGAACGGAAACCCACTGAGGGATAATAAGCATTTTTGAGCTTCAGGACAACTGGACTACAAAATCCAGCAAGCACCTAATTATTTGCACTTAGCATCAGCCCACTGGGGGCGTATAAATCAAAGACATGCTTGTAAACACGTAACTGAAGACTATCTGCTCACTCGCTATCAAGCTGCCTATGAAGAGGAGGCTCCGGCCTCGAAACGCGTCAGGCTTAAGATTGAGATAAATGGATTGAAGACGCTGGCTGTTTTCCTTGAATAAACTGGATGGTTACAAACACTGTGAGTGCGTCCTTAAAATGCTTGGGCAATTTGAGTGAACATATATATATATATATATATATATATATATATACGCACTCACTTCCCTTCCCTCTTCGGTTTCGAGAAAAGCACTTACAGGGGTTTTTGCCTTTTCAGATTTCTTCAATTCGTACAGCCAACATGACGCGTTTCGGCTTACGCCTTAATCTAATGTTTTCATGTTACGCGCCAAAAAGCGGCAGATTTTTAAAGAGACAGACATTAGGTCACATGATGCATTTCACATTAAAAACCAATGAAGGACCATCATTTTACATTCAAAATTTGGCACCATGTTGGAACGTATATTGTCCAGCTAAATCCTTATATCAAAAGCATAGTCAATACCCATTGCTTAGTTTCCGCAGCCATGCCACACATAATCTAATCTGATTACATTAGCAATTTTATTATTCCATATCAAGAATTTTAAATAAAACCTTGCGGAGCAAAATTTAACAAAATGGAACCATTTCATAAGTTATTACGCCGTGAATCAGCATGGTCACTAAACCATCCTAGTTACCACATAAAGCCAAAATCATATAAATCTCGATTACGCCGTATATCGGCTTGACCCCCCCGCTTGATATCCCTCTTATCATGCACCATGGAACAATAAACAATCAAATTCTAAATTTAAATTCTTACAAAAACTTTTTCAAAGCTGTTCATTTAGAAATTATACACAGTTCTGACATTATGTTACAATCCACTTATATTTTGACCGACTCCAGTTACCTCAAATTATCAAATCTAATCACCAAGATGTATGGCTAATTCTTCCCCTATATTCAAACCTTTAGGGGCCTTAGTCTCTAAGTCAATTATGTATCTGGATGCGAGCCTACGTAGCTTCTTAATCCTGTCACCTCCCCTCACACTAGTTGGAATCTGGTCTAAGCCATAATACCGTAACAGTTCCCTGTCACTGCCATGTTTCTCAGCAAAATGTCTCGCGACTGGGTAAGTGGCATCTTTTTTAGCTATCGCTCTCATATGTTCTAAAACCCGTATCTTTATGGGGTGAATAGTGCTGCCGATATACCTCAGTCTGCATGGACATTCTAAGCAATACACTACATATGTAGTGTTACATGTGAGAAACTTTTTTATAATTCTGGGCTTCTTAAGACCTGTCACTTTATATGTTAGTGTTCTTTTGCTTCCTGCACAGGCCTTGCATTACCCGCAAGGATAAAAACCTCTAAGCTCCCTTAGGGTCCCCCCTGTGTTGGGTTTTACTTGTAGATGACTTTGTACAAGACTGTCCCTTAGTGATCTAGCCTTTCTAAAGGTTATCAATGGGGCCGCTGGAATATCTGGGCCTATGACATTGTCTGTTTTCAAGATGTGCCAATTTTTTCTCATGATTTTCCTGAATTCGTTGGCATCATCCGAGAAAGTGGTTATCCCCCTAAACTTAGTCTCTCTCGTCTCATCTTTATTCCTTTTCTCCTTAGAAAGAAGAGTGTCCCTGGATACATTTTTTATCTTATTATGGGTTACGTCCAGAAAATCCCTATTAAAGCCCCTGATGGTAAATCTGTTAAGACTCGCTTGGGCGGCTGATTCAAAATCCACTTCTCTGGTACTGTTCTGTTTCAATCTTAAGAATTCCCCATAAGGGATACTCCTAACCAACCTTGGAGGATGATTACTTGCCGCATGTAATAATGACTTACCGGACGTCGGTTTACGGTACAGTGACACATGAGGTTTGTTATCAATTACACTTACTTTGAGGTCCAGGAAATTCACTGTATTGGAACTGATCTCTCCACCGAACTCCAAGTTAACTATGTTATTATTTAAACTATTGATGAGTTCTCTAGAGTAGCGGCCTATAGTACATATAAAAACCTTAATGGTTCAATGTTGCTCTTGGAAATGTATGTCTGCTATCTAGTATGGTAATGGTTAGACTAAGCCTTCAAAGCCAAGTATATAGGTCCTCAGTGGTGTTTAATCATTGGGGACTCTTACTATCTAGTTCTAAAATATACTTGGTTTCTAGTCTCCTCAGGCTAGCTTCCCTATTGCCACCTCTTCTTTGCGGGGGAATGCAGTCTATCAAAAAAGTATTTCAAGTGGTCCAGATTTTTATCATGGACCTCACCGAAATGGCGGGCCACCGGATAGGTTATATCCAAGTTTGTTATAGCTCGTAAGTGCTGGAGAATTCTCTTGTGGGCTGGCAGTTTCGTGCTGCCCATGTACAGCAGCCCACAAGAGCACTCCAGTACATAGATTGCAAACTCCGTTCTGCATGTGAGATGTTTGTCAATGGTCACAGGTTTGTCCCTAAAAGGTGTACTAAAGGACGTTTTTCTGGTACCAAACTTGCATGCTCTACATGTAGTACATCTTACAAATCCCTTGCTATCAGTTAGCCAACTGGTGCCAGTTTTAATTTCAGGACTGCTACTGACCAGAAAATCGCTGGTGCTGGGAGCCTTTCTATACGTTATCGAAGGATACTGTGAAAGTGTGTCACCTAAGATGCGATCATTACGGATGAGATGCCAATTCTTTTTAATGATCCTAGCAAGGCTATCTTTTTGTTTGTTGAACGTCATGATAAGCCTTGTATTGCCTATCTCCTGTCCTACATTCTGTGTCAGTTTGGCCTTGGTATTGGAAGGTTTAAATAGCAGGTACTCCCTGGACACAGTTCTAGTACGGCAAATAGCTTTATCAATGATTGTTCTAGCGTATCCTCTGGCCAGGAACCTGGCCTTACATTCCTGCTGGGCCTTGATGAGGTCATGTTCATTGCTGCAGATCCTGCGTATCCGCAGCATTTCTCCGTAAGGAATACTGCATATAGTATGTTTTGGACGGAAGCTAGTTGACTGTGATATGATATTGCCTGCTGTTGGTTTGCGGTGTAACTTGGTGTTTAAGTTACCCTCACTCGTGTAAACCTCAACATCCAAAAAACAAACAGTTTTCTCGCTAATAGTATGTGTAAGGTGCAAATTTATGTTGTTGTTGTTTAGTTTCAAGATGAATTGTTCTGCATCACGTATTTCACACCCCCGGATTACAAATAGGTTGTCAATATAGCGTACCCATTTAACAACATGATTAGCTATGATGTCCGCATATGAGGTGGCCACTATTTTCTCCTCCCACCACCCCATATAAAGGCAGGCATAGCTAGGGGAAAAGCTAGCCCCCATAGCTACGCCTCTAGTCTGATGGTACACCTGTTGCTTTTATCAGAAAATAGTTATTTTCCAGACAAAATCTAGTGAGGTCAACAATCATTTTGTTATGCATATATAGTTCTATTAGCCTGGTGCCCAAAAAATGTTCTAATGCTCTTATACCATCACTATGATTAATGGACATGTGTAAGTTAGATACATCTAACGTTAACAATAGATAGTCATCACGCCATTGCACCTCATGTATCTGCCTCAAGACATCTGTTGTATCTTGTACATATGATGGCAATGATCTTACTAAGTCTTGCAGAAAAGAGTCAATATACACTGACACGTTCTCAAGTAAGCTCTATTTGGCCGATATTATTGGCCTTCCCGGGGGTTTTAACCTGTCTTTATGTACTTTTGGTATGAAAATATATATATATTCACTGAAAAAAACCACAGGTTTCAGGGACGTTATAGTTATTTGGACATTTCACTCGTACAAAACCAGAGAAATGTGTCCGTTATAGTTAGTTCAGCTAACTATAACTCGTGCCCCCGCAATCTGCTGCTGATGACGAGACATATTTCATCATTCATGACATGGTCAGTGACATCACTGATGACATCTCAAATGACATCACTGATGACATCATCCAATGACTATGTGTTTCTGTAAAGTTTAAATATGTTTTATATATATAAATATATATATCTATATATTACCTACTGGCGGTCGCCAGTAGGTAGTTATAGTTAGGACCCCTTTTCCATAGGAAAACCTCAACATTCTATTTTGAATAACATTGGCGCCGGTCGATGAATCCTCGCGAATTTCTCAAAATAGGTGGGGCGCTACGCTCCGCTCCTACCCTGAAAGTCT
Source organism: Triturus cristatus (assembly GCF_964204655.1). Lineage (NCBI taxonomy): Eukaryota > Metazoa > Chordata > Amphibia > Caudata > Salamandridae > Triturus > Triturus cristatus. The sequence continues at coordinate 842,932,330 of NC_140593.1, read as the reverse complement.
CGGGGGGATTCGTCAAGTGGGGGCTGAGATAAAAGGGGGGTCCCAAAACGCGTTTTTCCCATGCATTTTTCCATAGGACCTTTAGAACGAGCTACAGCCCGAACGGCTGAACAGAATTACTAGAAATTTGGCAGAGAGGTAGTCCCTAGGTCAAGGAAGTGCCTTTTGTAGGTTTGGTGTAAATCTGTTCAGTAGATTCTGAGAAAATAGCCTTTAAATCAATATATATATCTGAGCCCGCTTACGGTACGCTTACCGTACGCTTACGGTAAGCGTACGGTGGCGTGCGCGAGCGCGATTCTGATTGGCTCTTAGATCTTAGTAAACATTCGAATCGGCCGAAACCAGGAAGCGGCGGCCGCCATTTTGTCTCTCGCACTGAGTGTTGTTTATCAAACATGATGGCCAAAAACATGTTACGGGGCTGTTTTGACAACTCCCTCCCACATAGTCATGTTGAGGGAGTCCACAAACATCCCCCAAGAGCAAAAACGGTTTTATTTTTTTTTCGGCAATTTCGCGGGGTACGCTTACCGTACGCTTACCGTAAGCGTACGGTAAAAAAATAAAAATAAAAAAAACACTATCCACACTTACCCCACCCCCTGTGCTTTTGGTGGCCGAAGGCCACCAAATGTACAGGGCTTATTAATAGGTAAAAAAAACTAAATTTTGGCAACATGAAATTATAAAATCGAAATAAAAAAAACACTATCCACATTGACCCCACCCCCTGTGCTTTTGGTACAGGGCTTATTAAAGTTGATAAAAACCGTGCACGGAACGAACTGCGTTAAGTGGGCGCGCACGCCTCGAATGGCGTAAAGTAACTTAGCATTTAAAAAACCGTACAAATTCACTGAAAAAACCATAGGTTTCACACACGTTATAGTTAGGAATTAGCATTTAAAAAACCTTGCAAATTCACTGAAAAAACCATAGGTTTCACACATGTTATAGTTAGCGGAAATTTTACTGATAAAAAACCAATGAAATTCCCCCGTTATAGTTAGTGCAGGCAACTATAACTCACGCGACCGCAATCTTCTGCTGATGACATATGTGTCTTTATGAAAAAAAAATATTTGTAATATTTGTATAGCTAAAAATTTATGGAAGAAGACATGGGCAAATAAGTGTCTAAATACAGTATTAGCATCAGCAGAGGATTGCGGTCGCGTGAGTTATAGTTGCCTGCACTAACTATAACGGGGGAATTTCATTGGTTTTTTTATCAGTAAAATTTCCGCTAACTATAACATGTGTGAAACCTATGGTTTTTTCAGTGAATTTGCAAGGTTTTTTAAATGCTAATTCCTAACTATAACGTGTGTGAAACCTATGGTTTTTTCAGTGAAGAATGCCGTTCGAAGCGGGAGCTCATCGTTTGTTTTAAACCCGGTTGCTGTACAGTCCTTTTCCTGGAGCGGACATTGGGTTTTCCTGCCTGTTTGCTGAAAGAGGGAGTACGCCGAAGACGGGACTGCGAGGACCAGCAGCCCCGTGATTGCCATCAGCTGCGTCCTCTTCCCGACTTCCTCCCTGAAGCTACAAAACTCCTCACGGCCCTCGCTGCGCGGGACGCGCGCGGGCGCGCGCCGGGCCAAGGGCGGGCCCGTCTGAGCCCGTCTGAGCGCGTCTGAGGACGGGACGGGCCACCATCGTACATCGTAAGGTCGAGATACTGTGAGTTGAGGCGTGACTATTCCCATTGCTAGAGTCATTGTGTGATAGCCCGTAAGGGCACGGGCAGCTACCTTTGTGTTTATTTATTTATAACATATTGTTTCCGCTCCATCAGCCTAAAGCAATGGCCGATGCAGATCCAGGGAGGGGACGAAAGTCACTTAACGGGGCGGGAGTGGTTGGGACTCTGGACAACTTTTTAATCAGGGCTTCCTCCGTGCTACAGAGAGAAATCGAGCTGACTGAAAAAAGGCTCTCTATTGAGCAAGAGTTGGGAAAACGTTCTTCACTGGGAGCTATTGCACGGGCGAAGTCCCCTGTTGCTGTTTTAATTAACAGCCCTGCTAATTTACCTTTAGATCGCATCCTCGCTGACCGTGAAGGGGATAGTAATCCACGTCTAGCTACTGATTTTAGCCTGCTTAGCCCAAGGGAGCAGGGGGACCTTCCCTCTATAGACTCTTCCACTTTAGTGCAAAATGTGGGAACTACGAGATCCGGGTTGCCAATACGATTGATACCGGACAAACATCTGGAGACTAATGGCCGGCCGACAGAACAGATTGTTAGACGAAAACGAGGTGGCACGGCTTTGCTTAACAAGAAAACAAAAATCCAAAAACGGGCAATTGATCGGAATACTGACACTGCGGTAAATCCAGAAAACCATCACAGAGTGTCCACTGCCCATCCTTCACCCTTTGGCATTGAGGATCCTATCCCGCAAGAGTATAGAAGAGATTTTTGGGCCAACATGGAGCAATTATTCACAGCGACCTGCCTCCCGATCCATGACAGATTGGACTCTATTGAAAAGAGATTCTCAAAACTTGAACTGATGTACGCTTCATTGATCGGGGGGAAGGGGACAGGGGTAGAAAGGGGTGATATGGAGGGTACAGGGTTATTTGCTAAAGAACTAGATGGCCCTCTTTGCCCCAACGCTGAAATGATAAATAAAGTGATAGATTAGACCGTTCAACCAATCCTACAGGGAAATAGAGTGGGACCTGTTGACCAATTGTTATATAATGTGCCAATACCACCGGTCCAATTGGGGAATCCTAGGGGTAAGGTGGATAATGTTACTGCTGATTTACAATCTGAAACTGAAAACCATAATTACACTCTCCCCAAAATAAACCCACCAAAGTCTGTGCCTGTATCTAAGCCTGTGCTGCCCTGCCTGGATCTGCCCCCAGAGTCTATTCCCTATGTAGTAGTTCTTGCAGGGGTACCTACTTTGAATTATGGAAAAAGGGAATCATTTAGTGAACTTAAAAACAAGTGCATTCACTGGTTAAACTGTAATAAACCCCTGCCTGATCAGAGCAGAAGTGAACTTTTATTTGCAAGACGTGTAGATTGGGTGGGTCAAAGAGTAAAGGACAAGCAGGGGGACTGTGTCGTAATCAATTTTAGGGATTTTAGAACAGTGAAGCACATTTGCACAATGGAGTCAGATAGACCCGAATCAGCAATACAGGCCCTCCCTCTTACTTATTTCTATCCGGGGGCTCCTAGTTTTGGGTCTGAAGCTTCTTTAAGAGGATGGGTGGCTCGACCACAAAATGTTATGGAGGGCTGTACCACTCATTATGGAAATAATAATCAATAAACAACCAATTCTATCCGCTCCCACTCGAAGCCTTCCATCAGACTAATAGATTCAGTGCTCTGGATCTAGTCGATTGACGCCCAGTAGCCAACAAACTACGGTCTATGGTTTGGGACCATACAGGCCCACAGAATATCAAGGAAGGTCCTAACGAGATGATTCAAAATCCTCTTAAACAGAGGCTAACAGAAGTATTGCCATACACAAATGATATAGTGTGTCCTTCTAGGCAAAGTCCAAGAAACAGGACCATAGAACCATTAATAACATCATCGTCGGGCGGGCAGGAGATGGGGAGTGTGCGGGGAAGTACTGGGAGGGTAATCAAACCAGCTGATGTCAATAGATATCCTAGTGTTATGACTTCCAACGCAGGGAAGCCCATTACGAATATCAATATACTCTCCTGGAATGTGGCAGGATTAAAAAAACAAATTGATCTGTGAAGAATGGGGCAAGTTCATAGATACTTTTGATATTTGCTTAATGCAAGAGACATGGGCTATGATTAATCTCCAGCGGATTGGCTTTGTGTCTTATAACATATATGCAACAGCTAGTGGCAGGGGAAGACCCTCTGGGGGTTTAAGTATTTGGGTGGCTCTGCATTTGGGAGTCACAGCTAGACAGATCCAAACTAGCTCACTTGATATTCAATGTGTCCTACTTGACCTGCCAGGGAACAAGCATCTAGCCTTACTGAATGTTTATTCCAGACCTTCTCCGAGCGGGCAGGAGTCTAAGGTTATTACACAGTTGAATGATTATATCCTGACCCTAGACCCGGAGTACTCTGTGATAGTAGGCGGCGATTTTAATTGCCAGTATGAGCCGCTAAGTATGTTGGACTTAGATGATCCAATTGTGGAAAATATATATTGGAATATCTCTGAGCCTCTGATCCCATTTGTTAAAGCCTGGACTTCATTGGTCTTGCAGATTTTTGCTCTTACTCTTTCCCTATCCTTGAGGTCTTGCAATGGTAGATTTAACTCTGACAGACCCGGTCACGCCACTTTCAACAGAGTGGGGCAAACCTCCATCCTAGACTATATTCTGATAGAAACAAGATCCTGGGACAAGGTTTTTGACTTTAGGATTGTTGATCTAGATGATAGCGATCACAACGCCCTGGTCATGTCCCTAAAACCAGGAAGTTGGGGTCTGTCTACCTATGAACTCGAGCATAATGTGGTATTTCAACCTCTCATTCTGCATAATAACAGACGGAGAGTAAAATGGCCACATATACTTGCAAGCTCGAACAAGTTGTCAGAAATATATAGACTGGTCCTGCCCCTCCTAAACGAAATGGCCAGTGAAGGGCTGAATTGTTCGACCACTGGGTGGGGTATTAGGCCAGCTGAAACTCATAGTCAGCTGGCCTCTATATTGTCGGAGGTGTTCTTTCCGGCCGGGAGCCCCAAGGATAAATCGGCCAAAACCAATCCCTGGTATAATGCAGAGTGCCGGAAGTTGAAAAGTGACCTGATCGAAGCAATTAAGGCTAAGGATAAAGAAAGGATCAAAACATGTCGAGCACAGTATAGAAAGAAAATCGAGAGTGTAAGAAAGACTTGGGAGGATGACAAGTGGGAGGAACTAAGATCAGCCCTGCAGCACAAGGATTTTAAATCTTTTTGGGCTATTGTTAGTAATGGAAGAAAAGACATCGACACTACAACATTTTCTAACATAGCCCCAGCAGCTTGGGAAGACCACTTTGCGAGTTTATACTCGAGTATAAGCCCCAATGAAACAGCTTTAACTGCTTCACATCCCTCTTTGGAGTATCAAGCAGAGATCGCTTCCGAGATTTTGATTATGGAAGTGGAAACAGCTATTCACAAACTGTTACCCAATAAAGCGCCAGGATTAGATAAGGTCCCAGGTGACCTTTATCGGTCGGAACCCAAAGTCTGGGCTCCCTATCTTTGTATTTTGTTTAACCCCTTCGGTGCTCATGACGGAACGGTTCCGTCATGAGCCACGGTTGAGCTGTGCTCATGACGGAACCGTTCCGTCATGACCACGCCCGCGCAAGAAACCGTCAGCACAGCGGCGGAATTTGCGCAGCATGGAAGGGGTTAATTCTATACTAATAGGTGCAGATCTACCAGAGACTTGGCGTGGTGCAGAGATCGTGCCTATATATAAAAAGGGATGCCCACTACAACCCTCCAACTACAGGCCTATAAGTCTGATCAATATCACTCAAAAGTTGTTTGGACGCATAGTTCTGGACAGAATACAGACTTGGGAAAAAGATAATGATATACTGAGCACCCTGCAGGCGGGTTTTAGAAAGGGCACCTCAACTATTGATCAGCTATTTCGACTGCAGGTCATCTATTGGAAAACCGTGAGTGTGGAAGGTGGCAGTCCCTACCTCATCTTTGTTGATCTGAGGTCTGCTTTTGACCTGGTGCCTCGAGGAAAGCTATGGAGAGTTCTCCAGGAACTCGACGTCCCTCCATATCTTTTGGATGTCTTGAAAAGACTCCATTCGGAAAATTTTGCCCAGGTCAGATGTGGGAAAAATGGAGCATTATCTGCACATTTCCCAGTGAATAGAGGTGTTCGACAAGGATGCGTGCTAGCGCCTACCCTCTTTTGTTTGTACATAAATGGGCTCATAAAACATCTCGAAGGTATCAAGGACACTGATGTTCCAAGACTCGCCACGGGTAGAGTACAGGCTTTGATGTTCGCTGACGACACTTTACTGCTGTCACGAACATCTACCGGTATTCAGCGCATTCTGGACGGTTTTGTGGACTTTTGTGGGGAGAGAGGGCTGGAGATAAATTTAGCAAAGACTAAGTTTATGATCCTCAACCCCCCAAATCGTACACGTCCGAATCCAGTTATGAATGGTATACCGCTTGAGCGAGTAAAGACGTTCGGATACCTCGGGATTACTCTCCAAGAAAATCTTGGGTGGGGGGCTCAAGTTGCAAACTCAGCACTTAAGTTGGCACAAATTGCTGGAGGCATATCAATTCAAAACTCTTTAGAGGTTCAGCCTTTAAGCCTGTAGCACCACCTGTAGAAATATACAAGATACAAGCAAGAGCAGTGTCCATTTATGGAGCAGAACTTTGGGGACACTGTAAGCCTCCTAGTCTAACTAGGACTGAAAATTCTTTTATGAGAAACCTGCTGGGCTTGCCCCCAAGTACTCCGTTGGTCCCTATCAGGCTCGACTTAGGGTTGTTTCCTGTGGAGGAAGAGATGGCGATGCGACCAGTGACATACTGGAAGAGACTTTGGTCCACCCCGGAGTTGGGTTCTTTTTGTGAAGAATTCAAGGGGGTTTGGCCATTACTTAACAACAAGAAAATCCATTGGTTAACTCACATTAGGGACACTTGTGATAAGATTGGTCTCCCAGAATTATGGGTTTCTCCAGAGGTCTCCTGCTTGGCCATCCCAAGAACAAATCTGGTAGATCGGCTCAGGCATTGTCACCTCATGAGCCTCCACAGGAATTCTGGGGTGGGTAGACTGACTGCACAGTTTCTCGAAATTAAAGTTGGCTATAGGAGGGAGGAATTCCTAGATCTGATCTTCCCTGCTGTTGCAAGAAAGCTGTATTTTCAGCTGAGGATAGGAAGTTTACCGCTTAGGTCCTTTACTTCCAAGTGGGATCCAAATAAAAACACTGATTGTCCTGCCTGTGGTTTCCAAATGGAAGATGTCAAACATGTTTTCTTTTTTTGCCCAGTGTACCATCAGTCACGAAATAGATGGGTAAAACTGATTTGCAGAAATATGGGATTTAGAAAGTGTGAAATTGCCCTAAGAGTTCTGAAATATGACACCCACCCTCCGATTGTCTTTGCAGTCTCCCGTTTTTTAAACGCCATGTGGATTAAACGCAGAAATTATTGCAACTGAGTAATCGGCACTAATGTATCTCATGCACTTTTATTGTATTCGATGCATAATTTTTGATTTTATTGTTCCTTCTTTTTTTTTTTTTTCCTCTTCTTTTTTTTTTTTTTTTATTGTCTAATGATGAATTGTATGTTGTTCCTTTTCTCTGTGTACTTTTATGGCCTTTGTGGCCGAAATATAGTTTATAAGAGAAAAGAAAGTATTGAAGAATGAGTGGGTGTATAAGTGTCTGCATGGATGATTTTGTAGGTGCGTGACTGACTGTTTAAGTGAGTGATTAATTGTGTCTTACTGAATGCATGGGTTAGTGACTAAACTGTGTGAATGTCTGTATTAGTCTGTCAGTTGGTGTGTAAGCGGCTGCATGGGTTGGTGAGTAGCTACATGAGTGTCTATTTACAATACAATATTTTTATTTGATTCAGACCTCTGCTGAGATCAACAAATACATACACATAAACTCAACCGTATTGAAATACAATCGCAAACAATTCATTATAAAAATAAAATAATAAAAATGCTTTAAAATCCGCCTGTGCAACCTTCTATTGAGTGTAAATGTTACGATTATGTGTTCTACTTTAAAACAATTTCAAGAAACTTTAAAAAAATGTAAACAAGTTATGACAGACTAATTCGTTAGCTGGAGAGTTACACAAAGTAATCAAGTCATGAGCCTCTACCATTCTCGGGTTTGGACAAATTAGCAAAACATGCAATAAATCTTGTGGTCCTCCTTTTCACAGTTCACATATGCCTTTATTATTATTTATACCGTCCCAACTGGCTAGGTATGTTGCTAATGGGAGTATTCCCATACGTAAAAGAAGAATACAACATCTTACACCGTGTTCTAATTGAAATTGTAAATAGGGCTGATGGGTTTTAAAATCTATGCCTTCAGCGAACACTTTATACTGCTTTAGCTAAATGCAATATTCTTTGTCATTTTCGTAACTGATTGTAGGAGTCAGATTTTCAAAAAAAAGCTTCAAATGTTCTGGGGACCACTCCTGTAAAAGTGATACAGTGCATTGAGAGACCTCAACAGCCTTAGTCAAATTCCTATTAAAAGTATACCGTGATGCTTCCTCTCTAAAAGTCACCAATTTTAAGAGATACCTTAAAGTGTCTGGTGCTGCGTGTAATAAATTGTACGCCCACCTTATAATGTTAGAAATTATTTGAGTGAAGATTCCCGTTAAAGATAATTCCAAACGAAGGGCTTGAACTGGTACCGACTGAGACACCTTTACTAATCTTCGAAGTATGATTCCCTCCTTTACCTTTATAGATTACCATGTTTTAATTTGTGAAAATTTCATAGCATATGATAGAATCAGTAGTATTTTCATACTATAGACCTCCAACATAGCTTTAAAGTGTCTATTACCCGTAGTATGACACAATCTCTGTAAAGCCCCTACATGAGATTCTGCCTTATGACTTAAATGTTGAAGGTGGGCTGTATCTTGTAGGTTATTCATGAAAATACGGCCCAGATACACATACTCTTTTACTGTCTCAATTGGTTTGCCTCCTAATAACCATGTAAAAGATAAAGATTTTCTTCTACCACTAAAAGGAAGAACTTTTATTTTAGTAATATTAGGCAGCAGAAAGTTTTCATTAGCATATTGGTTTAGTTTGTTCAGGTTTCTTTGCAGTCCTATTGGGGTACGATCAAATATAACTATATCATCAGCATACATTAAACAATATAAATCAACTTGTGCCAGTTTCGGAGGGTGGTTTTTGATTCGGGAGAAACGCCCTGGTAGATCACTAATATAGATAGAGAATAATAAGGGAGCTAGTAGGCATCCCTGTTTCAACCCGTTCTTCGTGGGAAATGATTGAGGGGCACATTATCAAGCACGGCGTTAAAATTATCGCCGCTTTAGCAGCAGAAAACTGCAGCTAAAGCGGCGATAATGGGCTTGATAATATGCCGCAGAGAATTCCAATAGAAGCCCATGTTGACACCAGAACATGGGCTTCTATGGGAATTCTCAAGGGCATATTATCAAGCCCATTATCGCCGCATTAGCGGCAGTTTTCTGCCGCTAAAGCGGCGATTTAACTCCGTTTCTTGATAATATGCCCCTCAGTTAGGCCCTTTTCGCCCCCCATTTGAAATCTACACCATGTTGCCGTATGAAGGGAAATTATAATTGTTAAAAGATCTGTAGGAATCCCCAAATTCTCCAATTTTCTCCATAAAATCGGTCTATCTACACTGTCAAAAGCAGTTGAAAAATCGATAAAAGCACAATATAAAGTTTGAGCATTTAACTTAACATATTTGTCAAGGACTGTTTGAAACACAGCAATATTATCCAGTGAAGAGTGCTTTGATCGAAACCCAGCCTGGAACATAGGAATCACTTTATTCAAAAATGCCCAGTCTTTTAAATGTTCCAAGACACAAGCTGCAAAAATGTTGCCGGTGGCGTCAAGAAGGGCTATTTGTCTGTAGTTGGCAGGATTCATTCTTGAACCTTTTTTCAGGAGAGGAACCACTACACTTCCCCGCCATGATTCCGGTATTTCCCCACTTTGCAGACAGTATTGGAAGAGTGGGGATAAAAATGTACTCCAATCATCGGGGTTTTTTTGTATGACTTTAATTGGAATTCTATCCGGGCCCTTCGCCGCTGATGCTCTGGCTGAGGTTGTAAAAACTAATATTAGTGCCGCTAAAATTTTCATTTTCATTGATTCCTGCTCACATTCTCTCTTCTGCCCATAGTTCTATCTAGGAAGGATCAGATTTTGATGGTTAGGTTTATAGAGCCCATGGATGTGTTTTTCCCAGTCAGATGACGAGACTGGTGTAGCTTGAATTGATTTTTGTATTCCCATTTGTGTGGTAATTATGTTCCAAAATTATTTATTATTTCAGTATTTTACTGCCAGGTGGATATCGACCCAAACACGGTCTCTTAAAGCTTGCCTCTCTCTCTCTTTTTTCCGTTGACGGATTTTTCTCCGTTTTCTTATTTCTCCTTGTCTTACGTCACAAAAGGAACAAAATTGAGTTCTAATCAGTCTATTTAGTTGTCAAGCGTTGTTATCTGCTTGTTTTACTTTTTTGAACTTTTTAATGATCTCTTGCCTTGTTGGATTCACTTGAAGAGTGGCAACTATGATAGCTTCATATCTCTCTATAGGATTGCCTTCTCTATTTGCAGATGATGACAACACTTGGGTTATTGTGTGATTTAATTTACTAGTTGCTTTGGAGCTCCAATGTATCCTTCCTGTTTTATGATTTATAACTGCCTGTTCCTCCAGGTAACTTAAAGACCACGAAGATGTAAGCTGTGTGAAAACGTCAATTTCTATGAGATGTAATGCATGGTCACTTTCATGGGTTTGCTGGGTAGATAACGATTGGACCTTCGAGAAAAAGTCTAAGCTACAGATAAAGTAGTCAATTATTGAGGAGTTAGTGGGTCCCAGCCTGGTGTATGCCGCTGGGATAACTCCATCAACTCTTCCATTTAAGATGACACTATTGATTGCTTCTATAGATGCTAGAACCATTTTCCCTCTTTTATCTGCTTTTATCTTTTCAGGAAAAACAGGAGTTGGTATTAAACCTGCTTCTTCTTGAGGAGTTCTCCCCCTATTGTTAACTAGAGCGTTAGAAATGTTTCCGTTAAAATCCCCTGTCATTATGATCGTGGGATGTCCCCTTGCTTCTAGCAATTGTTCAATTTTCGTAAATGCGGTTGTCAGGAGATGATCTTTTGAAGTTCCTGGTGGAATGTAGATGTTTAAAAGTCGCAGATTTGTAAGAGGCTCCATTCTTTCTTTCCGACACCTGATACTAATATATTGCACGTTTGGATCAGATAACTCAATTTCTTCCGGGTCCCAGTCTATCTCATCTCTCAGAAGGATTACTAGGCCTCCTTTTGAGTGTCCTCTTCTTGCGGCCTCTGCTACTTTAACAAACACAAAGTAGTCTTTTTGGGAGAACGTCGCCAAGGACCATGTTTCTTGTAAAAGTACAATAGAAGGTGAATTTTCCAGAATAAAAGACATCTTGTCCAATGTTTTTCCTGTGCTGTTCCATGACACTGTTATTTGTCTATCGCTAAAAAGGCAATTTCAGTTCCTTTCCCGACTTATTCCTGTTCAGTGATCCTGCAATCCACGCCCAGGATTTTTCTTCCAAAAGCGCCGTTTGTATTATGTCAGAACCTTTCCAGATTTGGCGAATTCCATCTTTAATAGATATCCGCAAAGGGCTGTCTTGTACGGGCTTCCTTATTTCGCCTCCCGCGTGCTGCTGGTTGAAATTGCTAGTATAACCCATGACTTCTTTGTCTTCTTTTCTTTGGTCAAAAGAGGGACTGGCCTGTTTGACTATAGCAATGTCAAATCCATTTTTAAAAAGGATATCTTGTTCTTTAACTATAATAGCTGGAACTACATTTGACCAAAACTCGACACGAGCCACCGAGCAGGTTGATTTATTAGGAAATGGAACTAGTTTTATTTCCTCTGCTGTTAGCAACTGAAGAGGTCGGATTTTACGTAGTAGTTCAATTATTCTCCCATGATTTAAAGGATAGTTACCGCTGGGGAATATATCTATGAGTTCGATGAAGCTGGAAACTGGACATTCTGCGATGCCCTGATGATCCTGGTTAACACGTTGATATTCTGTGATGCATTTTTCAGGTTTTGCAAATTTTGATGTAAAATTATGTGCTAAAGGATTTAAGACTTTTATGTCTTTTGTTTCAACTTGAGGGACTTTTTTGCGAAGATTGCTGACAGTTCTTTGGGGACCCATTACTACTTTCCTTGATATGATTAATTTCTTCCACTTCTTGTTCTATAGATCTTTTACTTTTCTCGATGCTCTTTTCGTTATTCTCCGTTTAGATCTTTTGTTTGTCGGTTTCTTTTTATTGATTTGCCCAGTCCTATGCTTCTCCTTTTTAAAAGGCTTAATCATAGGCTCAGATTGTAGAGACTGATTCAAGGAGGAAACTTCCCCTGTCCCTCTCCCCTCAGTTACTCGCAAAGAAGGAAAACCGGTTTGTCGATCTTTTGCCTGAAAAATTGGAAAAAGAGGGATGGAATTTTGGGAAGTATTTCCCTTTTTACCAGGGTCTTTGAATAATTTTCTAAGGGAGTAAATTTCATCACCAGTAGCGCAGGTTGATTTTAAATTCCGTTTGGCTTGTTTTGTCCCTGTCTGGGTCACTTTCTGCTTTACTCAATTTTCTTGCGTTGGGAGAATTCCAGAGACTGGAGGAATTACATGACATTTATCTTCCCTACCAGTGTCTAGCTGAGGATTAAGTGATTGCAATTGGGTTATTTGTTCAGGGCGAACAAGCTGAATCTGTTGTTTTCTCCATGTTTTGTCTACTAAATATTGTAGAATTCCTGTTTGGGTTTCCATTATCTGATCCGTGTTCTCCAAGTTCTTTTCTAAAAGTGTTAATATGGAGTCCATAATTCTCTGCAATGATAGTATAGTACTTGAAACATGATCTTGCCTATTTACAGATTGAGGCATAATAAACGACGGAAACTCAGAGGTTAAAGAGAAGTTCTGTTCCATCTCTAGCAGGTTACTCGGAGTACTTGACAATATGCAAGCTAGCTGTTTTTGTGAATCGATTATTTCTGGAAGGCCAGGTGGAGTGAAATTGATATCTGGAAGAGTGAAATCGGTTGGTGTGATCTGTCTGGAACCCTCCTGGGTTACTATTCCGGCATTTTGCTTCAGGGGATCTTTCCTAGACTGGGATTCCGTGGTATCTATAGAATCTTAAGCCGGTATAAGATATGGGGCTTTCGTAGGGTCCGGCTTTTGAGTGCCTTCGAGAGCGACATTCTTAGGTAAAGGGCACAAAGTCACAAAGTTCCCTTTTCTTTCACCAGCTTTTGCTCTATCTACTGTTGCTGGTTGCTCTTCTGGGGGGGTTATTTTTTAGGTGTAGTTGAAAAAAGTTTGTTATCATAGTTTTCTCTGTGGGTGCTCCATATTGAGACAATTTTCTGATGCCCTTGAAATTGACTGATGCTTTTGCTGTCCCCACTTTTTTCAAATGAACTGTCGGGGACCGCAGCCTTTTAATGCCATACTATTTAGAGCTTTTATATAATTTAGAGGATTTTGATTGTAGTGTATGTTAGATTGACACTGGCTCCAGTGTTGGCAGTTCTTCTTCTGCGAGAGTTGAAAAATTGCGAGGGTGAGTCAAACCTTTCCTCTTTCCTGTCAGGGTGTAGATATCTTACCGTGCAGAGATCTTTATGAAATAAGTTTTCATACAGGCTTTTAAGGCGTGTAGAATATGGTTCAAGCATTTACGGTTGTCCCAAAGGCCCATATACCTTTTTAAGGTAAGGGAGCACTAAGGAGCACTGCCAGCTACGCCTGGCCAAGCCGTGCCACTTCAAATCAAATCATGGGATATTTATTAAGCGTACATATCACTCAAAAGTCTCATGGCGCTGGTGGATGACTCTGAGATGAAATAGATTTGATGCAGTTAGATGTCGAACAGCCATGTTTTCAACTTCCTACGAAAACAGTTATGATCAATTATGGTGCGTAGATGAGGGGGCAGTTTGTTCCAGAACGCTGGGGCAAGGAAGGAGAAAGATCTGCCTCCATTTGTGGTGGTACGAAATCTAGGAGATGCGAGAAGTGCTTAGTTACTGGATCTCAAAGGTCTGCCAGGTTGATACCAGCTTAACTTTTTGGCCCAAAAGCCCGGACCTTTTACGTACATATTCTTATGCGTTAAGCAAAGAATATTAAAGCGTATTTGTTTCCTTACAGGCAGCCAGTGTAGGAGTTTCAGATTGGGTACCGATGGAGATCTTGTGGGAGATTGAGTACCAACCTCGCTGCGGTGTTCTACAGAACCTGCATCCTTGAGAGAAGGTTTTCATTTGTGGATGCCAACAAGGCGTTCCCATAGTCCATACGGCTGATAATGAGTCCCTGGACTAGGGGTTTTCTCGCCTCCATCGGGATCCATTTGAAAACTTTGCGCAAGTTACGCATGATGCCAAAACAGGAGCTGACTGTCTTATTAATGAGGTCTTTCATTGACAATTTATTGTCCATTTGAAAACCAAGATTACGCACCGTTTGTGTTGGAGTAGGACAGGGGCCAAGGCTTGAGGGCCACCAGTCGTGTGACCAGTGCTCATGAGCCCTGCAATAAAGCATTATCTCAGTTTTTCGTCCATTTAGCTGCAGATGGTTGGTGCACATCCATTTATCAATGTGAGACATACAGTTCTTGAAACGGAACTTAGTTTCCATTGGATCTGGACCAAGAGTGATCAGGATCTGAGTGTCGTCGGCATACGACACAACATCAAAGTCATATGATCTAACCACTTTGGCCAGAGGGGTCACGTAAAGGTTGAAGAGTGTCGGGCCCAAAATAGAGCCCTGTGGTACTCCCATCCTGACTGATCTACTACACGAGGTGGTGTCTCCCAACTGTACTATCGTAGTACGATCGGTAAGATAGTTTTTGAGCCACTGTAAAGCCTTTCCCCTGACACCAATCTCCCAAAGCCAACGTTCAAGAATGCTGTGGGAGATGGTGTCAAACGCTGCTGATCTATCAGGACGAGGATAGATGACTGCCCCCTGTCCAATGCAAGTCTGATGTTGTCCGTTACTTCCAGCAGAGCTATTTCGGTACTATGGGCTGCCCTAAAACCCGCTTGTGAGAGGTCTAGCAGTCCCTGGCTCTCAAGGTGGACAACGAGCTGTTTATTGACCAGTGACTTGAGCATCTTACCGAAATGGGGCAACAGCGATTTTGGACGATAATTGGAAAGAAGTTTAGGGTCTGCAGTAGAATCTTTTAGTATGGGCCTGACTCTGGCAGTTTTCCATATTTTAGGAACTTCCGATTTTGACAATGACTTGTTAAATAAATTGGTGAGGCTGTCTAGCAAAGCTGGAGCTATGATTGGAAGGATTCTTGGTGGCAAGGGATCTGTAGGAGAACCCGATTTTACTTTTATGATAGCTTTGGTCACTTCTTCAAAACTACACTGGGTAAATTCTTCCAGAATGTTGGGGGGATCAGAGGCAGTTATGGAAAGATTCCCCGAGACATTGATAGTATTTTGTGGTGGAAAGGAATTATGAATTGCTATGATCTTATCACCGAAAAATTTGGAGAGGGAATCTATCCAGTCCTGAGAGATAGAGGATTGTGTCTGAACAGGTGGAGTAGAGAATTCTTTTAAGATTTGGTAAAGCTCTTTGTTTGAGTTTGCTGCCTTCTCGATACGATTTAGGAGTAATAATTTTTTTGTCTGTCATATGTTTTCCATATACTTGTGGTGAACATCTTTATATGATTCCCGGTCTATAGGGTCTTTAGTTTTTCTCCATTTCCGCTCCG
Organism: Triturus cristatus; assembly: GCF_964204655.1. Taxonomy (NCBI): domain Eukaryota; kingdom Metazoa; phylum Chordata; class Amphibia; order Caudata; family Salamandridae; genus Triturus; species Triturus cristatus. The sequence goes on along the minus strand of NC_140593.1, from coordinate 842,916,709 downwards.
CAGTTCTACAAGAGAGCTTTGCTGACTTTAATTGTTCCGTGAACCAAGGAGCGGCTCGGGTTTTGACTGTAACTCTAGTGAGAGGGGCAATTTTGTCCAGTGCATTAGTTATTGTTCTTTCTAAGGAAATTGCTCTTTGATCAATATTATCATTTAGATTGGGTTGGGTTGAACTGAAGTAGGTAGTAAAAAGAGGTAAGGTGACTTTGCGCCAAGATCTTCGCCAAACTGATTCCTTCCTGGGGACCGAATTGATGGTATGGTCGAAAATGACAAATTTTAATAGGCTGTGGTCCGACCATAATAATGGTAGTGGAGGCTCAACCTTAACCTTATTAGAGTTTGTTAACAGTAAGTCAAGCGTGTGGCCCGCAATATATGTGGGCCCGATTACCAATTGAACTAGTTCCAGGGTGCTGATCTGTATCTGGGTCCTGTAATAATTCCGCGTGGTAATTAAACTCTCCTAGCAAAATGAAATAATCTGAGGCTAATACACGTGGAGCAATTATATCCAGTAGTTTATATGGGAAATCATTTTTAGGGCCGGGAGGTCTATATACTAAAGCTCTTCTACATTTTCCTCCTAACAGACCTTCCATTTTAAAAACACATAGTTCCATTTTGTTCGTGCTTATGATTTCTAAAGAGGTGATGTTCACATCCGGCATAGTGGCTATAAGCAGGCCACCTCCTCTATTCAATTCCCTGTCCACTCTTATTATGTTGTGTTGTAGAGGAAAAGCAGTGACGACATCTGGAGAGGCATGCTCATGCAATCAGGTTTCCGTGATAAAACAGATATCTGGTAATTCAGAGTCAATGAGACTCCATATTTCAACAGCGTGTTTGGGAATGGAACAGGCGTTGAAATATAGTGCTTTTAGTGGTTTGGAGATTTTAGTAAGGTTGGAGTTACATGATACTTGAGTTTCACCAGGAGGAGCTGGTATGTTAGAACATAAGATCTTTTGTACCCCGCTTGTTGTTACAGCTTCTGGTGTGGCTAAGTGTTTAAGAGATAAGTGGTTAAGATCTTTCAGCTCCTGACTTGAGTATTTAAACAGAGTCATTTTGGAGGCTTACTAATTCAGAGGAGGAGACGGGGTAAACTGAATATAAAATAAAACAGGCAGGGGTCGTGGCAGCTGGCAGCGGTCTTGCACGTACAGGCAAAGGCGGGCTTGCCTTCGGCGCGCTGCCGGTGCACCGCTGTGCGCGTCCTCTGCCCAGCCCCGCTTTTTCTAGGGCTAAGCTGGTTGAGAATGCTGGTGTGCTAACTGCAGTTTCGGTCGGCAAACCGGCAGACCGGAAGTGAAAACTGACGCATTCTTGTCCCTCCGCTCAATCGGCACAAGCCATGGCGGACCGAGGACACAGGCGACTACTTTAAAGTGAGTGCTTTCCAAGTTTAAAAGAGTGAATACGGCGCAGATAAAATTGGGGGTGATAGCAGCGCAAAGCTAAAAATACAGTTTCAAGTGTTTCTCAGGCCTAAATAAACACAAATCACAATAATTAAGGGAATTCACATAACCTATAATAGTCAGTTGTAAGAGTCATGCGGTCTGCGCTAGCAGAGTATCCACCGCGCACGTCCACTGCCCAGCCCTGACTTTTGTAGGGCTAAGCTGGTTGAGAATGCTGGTGTGCTAACTGCAGTTCCGGTTGGCAAACCGGCAGACCGGAAGTGAAAACTCACGCCTTCTCGTCCCTCCGCTCAATCGGCACAAGCCGTGGCGGACCGAGGACACAGGCGACTACTTTAAAGTGAGTGCTTTCCAAGTTTAAAAGAGTGAATACGGCGCAGTTAAAATTGGGGGTGATAGTAGCGCAAAGCTAAAAATACAGGTTCAAGTGTTTCTCAGGCCTAATTAAACACAAATCACAATAATTAAGGGAATTGACATATCAATAATCAGTTGTAAGAGTCATGCGGTCTGCGCTAGCAGAATATCCACCGCTTAAACGGTAAGCTCTCCTTTCCCGCTTTCTGCAATAACATTCAGTCACTAGCAAACATGCTCCTCACCCCGTTTACGGACCACTAGGCCCACCTTACTTGATACTTGATACTTGCTGCTTGCTACTTGCTGCTCGGTACTTGTAGTTATGCTGTTTTTCAGGCTCCGTCGACCCCCAGTCTCTCTTGATGCAAATGCAGATGCAAATGCTCAGAGTAGTCGCCAAGTAGCCTCCATGCTGGCTCCTCGCTATTCCAGGTGATGCCAAACTCAGAGTTCCCTCGCCGCTGCTACTCAGTGCCACATGCACCAGAGTAGGCCCCCCTGCAGCTGTGGGGACACAGCCCTCTATCCTTGACAGGCTGGTGCGGGGAATGCAACGTGAGGTGTCGAAGCTTGTGGGGAATTCGATGAGGAGTTTGATGCAAGCGCGGGTTGCACGCCAGTCCCAAATGCCAGTCCCAAACGCCGACGACCTCCGCAAAAAACGGCTCCAAAGCAACGGGAGGCAGCGATGGCAATGAGGAAAATATGGGACGGACTCACTCGCTGTAGACCAAAAAGAAAACTATATGGGTAATTGATTCGTTGTCTGAGAATCTGTATGGGTGCCTGCGTGTCTCTCTGGGTGGGTGGGTAGTGTGTGACTGTGCATAGATGTGTGAGTAGGTAATTCAATGGATGTATGGGTTCAAGAGTGCATCTGTGAATGGCTGTATGGGTGGGTGAGTGTGTGTATGGGTGTGTTGGTGAGTGAATGGATGTCTCAGTGGTACATGTGTGAGTAACTCCATATGTGAAAGGCAGTATATGTGAGTGTTGGAGTATATAAATGACTATATGTGAGAGTGAGTGATTGTGAGAGTGGCTGTATGGATGATTGTAGAAGAGAGTAAGTATGTGTTAGTAGCTGTATGAATAAGTGAAGTGGTGTGTGTATACCTGTATAGGTGAGTAGATGGGAGTATGATTGATTCTTTGCACGACTGACTAGGTGTGTGAGTAACTCTATGGGTGAGTAGTGGTGTGTGAGTGTGTGTATAGGTGCATATGATAGTGCTGTATTGATGAGTAACTGCATGTATGAGTAACTGTATGTATGAATGAGTGGACTTGTGTGTGGACCTAGGAAATCAGTGAGTGGGTATGTAGTAACTGGTATTGGTGTGTCTAATGGTAGTCTGCATTTTAGATTGGGTGTATCAAAGGTTATATTAGGGTGTGAGGAGGTGCATCAGATTTTTAGGTGGATGATGTAATCAGTGATGTCATTTGAGATGTCATCAGGGATGTAATCAGGGATGTCACTGACCTGGACACCCCCGCGCCGCACGGCCACCAGCTGCTGCGTGTGCCCCCATTGCCTTGCCCTCTGCCTCGCTGCCTGCCTCGCTGCCGGCTGCCGGCTGACTCCGCTGTTGTTGTTTTGGTTTTGTTTTAGCCGTCATTTGTGCCTGTTATTATTTTCTTTGTGCCCGTGTTAACGTACTGATCTCCATTTGTGCCTGCTGTATTTTTATTGTTGTTTTGTGCCAGTGTCAGCGTTTTCCTTCCTGGTTGCCCGCCTACCTCGCCGCCCTCCGTCTTCCCTCCCCGCTCCCCGCTTCCCGCCACCACCGCTGACCCCGCCCCTTTTTTCCTTCTGTTCCCTCCCCGCTCCCGCCTCCCAGCTGCTCCGCCCACCCGCGCACTTCGCCTTATATGGCGACCGTGCGAACGCGCAGCGGTCTCGCGCAGCGGACGCGCCGATTGTGCGCCGAAGGCGCGCCAAAGGCAAGCCCGTCTACGCCCGTCCGCGCCTGGACCGCGCTCAGTGCCAGGACCCCTGGCCCACGAGGACCCCGGCCAACCCGCCTGACGTACACCGCCGCCACCCTCATCGCACTCAACACCGGCCGACTCCCAGATTGCCATCAAGCCACACCACGACGCACCCACGGACCTTTCAGCTGCCACGCCTGCAAATTCACCTGCATCCAGACCTGCCTCGCACCAGCAGCCGCCAAGTCGAACACCAGCAGCACCCACCTCAAGTGCATCCTGCTCAACACCCGCTCCGTCCACAGACACGCCATCGAACTCTGGAACCTCCTAGACGCCACAGCCCCTGACGTTGCCTTCCTCACAGAGACCTGGATGAACGCCTCTTCAGCTCCCGACATCGCCATCGCTATCCCGGAGGGCTACAAGATCGTCCGGAGGGACCGCAACGCCAACCAGATGGGAGGAGGCATCGCCATCATCCACAGGAACACCATCCGCATCACGACCAGCACCGACGACACCCTGACCACCGCCGAACACCTGCATTTCCAGATCCACACCGACCCGAACACCACCCTCAGAGGCACCCTGATCTACCGACCCCCGGGACCACGCACACAATTCAGCGAGGACATCGCCGACTTCGTCAGCCCGCACGCCCTCCCCTCCGCCGACTACATCCTCCTGGGGGACCTCAACTTCCACCTGGAGAACAACAACGACCGCAACACCAGCACCCTGCTCGACAACCTCGCCAATCTTGGACTCAAGCAGCTGGTGTCCACCCCCACCCACCTCGCCGGACACACACTCGACACAGTCTTCTCATCCAGCACAGACATCGACTTCAGCCACGCCACAGAGCTACAATGGACGGACCACAGCTGCGTCCACTTCACCTTCAAGAGAAAGACGACCCACCACTACCAGCAACAGGCCGCCCGCAGAAGCTGGAACAAGATCACAGCAGACCAGCTCGCCACCTCCCTGAGCCAGCACCCTCCTGCCAGCTCAGCGAACCCCAGCCAGGCCGCCGACAACCTCACGAAGTGGATCAGCAACTGCGCGGACGAACTCGCCCCGCTGAGGACCCCGCCCAGCAGACCCGGCAGCAAGAAAGCCCCGTGGTTCACCGACGAACTCAAGAGCTCCAAGAAGAACTGCCGAGCCCTCGAGAAAGTCTGGAGAAGGGATCCCACACCGGACAACAGGACCGCCTTCATGCTGGCCACCCGGAAGCACCACCAGCTGATCCGCGCCGCCAAGAAAACTGCTTTCAAGGACCGGCTGGACAACAACGCACACAACTACAAGGAACTCTTCAACATCGTGAAAGAGCTATCTAACCCCAGCGCAGGAAACAACGACATCACCCCATCGCAAGACCTCTGCAACTCCCTCGCTTCATACTTCCACAACAAGATCGCGGACATACACAACAGCTTCAACAACCAACCAACGCACACCAAGACCGAACAACCACCCCTCACCACCACCCTCCACGCCTGGACCCCGATCAGCACCGAAGACACCATCCGCACGATGAACTCCATCCACTCCGGATCACCGACCGACCCCTGTCCTCACCACGTCTTCAACAAGGCTGACGCTGTCATCGCACCCCACCTGCGAGACATCGTCAACACATCCTTCGACACCGCCACCTTGCCTGAGAGCTGGAAGCACGCCGAACTCAGCGCTCTACTCAAGAAACCCACAGCGGACCCCACCGAACTCAAGAACTACCGCCCCATCTCGCTCCTCCCGTTTCCAGCCAAAGTCATCGAGAAGACCGTCAACAAGCAGATGGCCGCCTTCCTCGAGACGAATGGATCCCTCGACCCCTCACAGTACGGATTCCGAGCCAATCACAGCACCGAGACCGCCCTCATCGCCGCCACCGATGACATTCGAGCCCTGATGGACAACGGAGAAACAGCGGCCCTCATCCTCCTAGACCTCTCCGCAGCATTCGACACTGTCTGCCACCGCACCCTAGTACAGCGCCTCAGCAACGTCGGAATCCAGGACAAGGCGCTGGAATGGATCATCTCCTTCCTCGACGGAAGAACACAGAGAGTCCGTCTACCACCGTACAAGTCAGAGGCCACCGAAGTCATCTGCGGCGTCCCTCAAGGATCCTCACTGAGCCCCACCCTCTTCAACATCTACATGAGCCCCCTCGCGGCCATCGCACGCCAACACAACCTCAACATAATCTCCTATGCCGACGACACCCAGCTGATCCTCTCCCTGACCAACGACCCCGCCGCCGCCAGAGCCAACCTGCACGAAGGGATGAAAGAGGTAGCCGAGTGGATGACGACCAGCCGCCTGAAACTGAACTCGGACAAGACGGAGGTCCTCATCCTGGGCTCCTCACCCTCCGCCTGGGACGACTCCTGGTGGCCTCCGCCCTGGGCACCGCACCCAAACCGACAGACCATGCACGCAACCTGGGCTTCATCCTGGACTCCTCCCTCTCCATGACCAGGCAAGTCAACAACGTCTCCTCGGCGTGCTTCAACATCCTACGCATGCTACGGAAGATCTTCTGGTGGATCCCCACCGAGACCAGGAAGACCGTCACCCAGGCCCTCGTCACCAGCCGACTGGACTACGGCAACGCCCTCTACGCCGGTACCACCGCCAAGCTCCAGAAGAGACTCCAGCGGATCCAGAACGCCTCAGCCAGACTCATCCTCGACATCCCACAAACCAGCCACATCTCCGGACATCTGAGAGACCTGCACTGGCTCCCCGTCAACAAAAGAATCACCTTCCGCCTCCTCACCCACGCACACAAAGCCCTACACGACCAAGGCCGAGCTACCTCAACAGCCGAATCAACTTCTACGCTCCCAAACGCCACCTCCGATCAGCCAACCACGCCCTCGCCGCCGTCCCCCGCATCCGAAGAGCGACTACAGGAGGAAGGTCCTTCTCCTACCTGGCCGCCAAGACCTGGAACTCCCTCCCGACCGACCTGCGCCTGACCCAAGACCACCTCTCCTTCAGGAAGAAGCTGAAGACCTGGCTGTTCGAGCAGTAGCGGCACCCCCCCACCCCCAGCGCCTTGAGACCCTACGGGTATGTAGTGCGCTCTATAAATGTCATTGATTGATTGATTGATTGTCATGAATGATGTAATATGTGACGTCATAGTTTGCTGAACTAACTATAACGGCTGAATTTCTCTGGTTTTATATGAGTGAAATGTCCAACTAACTATAACATCCCTGAAACCTGTGGTTTTTTCAGTTAATTTCGAAAGTTTTTTGAATGCTAATTTCTAACTATTGCGTCCCTGAAACCTATGGTTTTTTCAGTGAATTTCAAAGGTTTTTTAAATGCTAATTTCTAACTATAACGTCCCTGAAACCTGTGTTTTTTTCAGTGAATTTCAAAGGTTTTGTAAATGCTAATTTGTATCTATGCCTACAGAGCTAGGACATGTGCAGAAAGAGGAAGAAAGGCGCAGAAAGAAGCAAGAGAAATGCAGAAAGAGGCAACAGACGTCCAGAAAGATGAAGAAAGGTACAGAAAGAAGCAAGAGATGTGCACAAAGAGCCAACAGAGGAGCAGAAAGAGGCCTCTTGCAAAGTTATCCTGTGCCTCCAACTTTTTGCTGACGGGTACTGGTGGTAACTGACTCTGACTAACCAGGCCCGGAGCCAGTGCTATGCTAAGAGACACTTAGAATACAGTGAAAACACGTGCATACACTAGGGTACACTATGGGTTGGGGTACCCCTGTGATTGGCATGACCTCCCCTGTAAAGCCCTAGTACATAATAGGGCAGGGGGTTAAAACTACCTCTAACTAAGAGGTGCAGAAGGAGGCAGGAGAAGTGCAAAAAGAAGCAACTGAGGTCCCGAACAATGCAAGACAGGTACATAAAGAAGCATGGAAAGTTCAGAATTAAGCAACAGGGGTGTAGAGAGAGGCAAGAGAAGTGTAAAAAGGAGCAAGTGAGGTGCAGAAAGAGCCAAAAGAGGTGCAAAAAGAGGCAAGAGAGGTGCAGAAACAGGCAAGAGAAGTGCACAAAGTGGCAAGAGAATTGCTGAAAGAAGCAACAGAGGTGTAGAAAGAAGTAAGAAAAGTGCAGAAAGAGTCAAGTGGGATGCAAAAACAGGCAGGAAAGGTACAGTAAGAGAAAATATGAGTGCAGAAAGAGACAACAGGGGTGCAGAAAGAGGCAAGTGAAGTGTAGAAGGAGGCAAGAGAACTGCAGAGAGGCAATAAAGGTACAGAGGTTAGTGAGATGTAAAAACAGGCAGGAAAGGTACAGAAAGAGGGAAGACAAGTGCAGAAAGAGACAAGGATGCAGAAAGATGCAAATGAGGTGCAGAAAGAGGCAACAGACGTGCAGAGAGATGGAAGAGAACTGCAGAAAAAGGCAAGAAAAGTGTAGAATGAGGCAAAGAAGGTACATGTCAAGTGCAGAATGAAGCAACAGGGGTGCAGAAAGAGGCAAGAGAGGTGTAGAAAGGGGCAAGTGAGGTGCAGAAAGAGCCAACAGAGGTGCAAAAAGAGGCAAGAGAGGTGCAGAAACAGGCAAGAGAAGTGCACAAAGTGGCAAGAGAATTGCTGAAAGAAGCAACAGAGGTGTAGAAAGAAGCAAGAAAAGTGCAGAAAGAGGCAAGTGGGATGCAAAAACAGGCAGGAAAGGTACAGTAAGAGAAAAGATGAGTGCAGAAAGAGACAACAGGGGTGCAGAAAGAAGCAAATGAGTTGCAGAAAGAGGCAACAGACATGCAAAAAAAGATGGAAGAGAACTGCAGAAAAAGGAAAGAAAAGTGCAGAAAGAGGCAAAAGAGGTACCTAAAGAGACACCAGGGGTGCAGAAAGAAGCACGACAGGTGCAGAAAGAAGCATGGAAAGTGCAGAATGAAGCAACAGGGGTACAGAAAGAGGCAAGAGAGGTGTAGAAAGGAGCAAGTGAGGTGCAGGAAGAGCCAACAGAGGTGCAAAAAGAGGCAAGAGAGGTGCAGAAAGAGGCAAGAGAATTGCTGAAAGAAGCAACAGAGGTGTAGAAAGGAGCAAGAATAGTGCAGAAAGAGGGAAGTGAGATGCAAAAACAGGCAGGAAAGGTGCAGAAAGAGGGAAGACGAGTGCATAAAGATAGAAGAGAACTGCAGAAAAAGGCAAGAAACGTGCAGAAAGAGTCAAAAGAGGTACATAAAGAGACAACAGGGGTGCAGAAAGAAGCAATGAGGTGCAGAAAAAGGCAACAGACGTGCAGAATGAAGCACTAGGGATGCAGAAAGAGGAAAGAGAGGTGCAGAAAGAGGTGAGAGAGTTACAGAAAGAGGCAAGTGAAGTGCAGAAGGAGGCAAGAGAACTGCAGAGAGGCAATAGAGGTACAGAAAGAGGCTAGTGATGTAAAAACAGGCAGGAAAGGTACAGAAAGAGGGAAGACAAGTGCAGAAAGAGACAAGGATGCAGAAAGAAGCAAATGAGGTGCAGAAAGAGGCAACAGACGTTCAGAAAGATGGAAGAGAACTGCAGAAAAAGGCAAGAAAAGTGTAGAAAGAGGCAAAACGGGTACATGGAAAGTGCAGAATGAAGCAACAGGGTTGCAGAAAGAGGCAAGAGAGGTGTAGAAAGAGCCAACAGAGGTGCAAAAAGAGGCAAAAGGGGTGCAGAAACAGGCAAGAGAAGTGCACAACGAGGCAAGAGAATTGCTGAAAGAAGCAAGAGAGGTGTTGAAAGCAGCAAGAAAAGTGCAGAAACAGGCAAGTGAGATGTAAAAACAGGCAAGAAAGGTATAGAAAAAGAGGGAAGGCGAGTACAAAAAGAGACAACAACGGTGAAGAAATAAGCAAATGCGGTGCAGAAAGAGGCAACAAACGTGCAGAAAGATGGAAGAGAATTGGAGAAAAAGGCAAGAAAAGTGCAGAAGGAGGTACATAAAGAGACAACAGGGGAGGAGAAAGAAGCAAGACAGGTGCAGAAAGAAGCATGGAAAGTGCAGAATGAAGCAACAGAGGTGCAAAAAGAGGCAAGAGAGGTGCAGAAACAGGCAAGACAAGTGCCCTAAGAGGCAAGAGAATTGCTGAAAGAAGCAACAGAGGTGTAGAAAGAAGCAAGAAAAGTGCAGAAAGAGGCAGGTGAAATGCAAAAACAGGCAGGAAAGGTACAGAAAGAGGGAAGATGAGTCCAGAAAGAGACAAATGAGATGTGAAAACAGGCAGGAAAGGTACAGATAAAGGTACACTTGTTATATTAGGCCCTGCTGCCTCCCTGCACCACTGTGCAAACGCGCCCCCTGGAGCTTTGTAAGTTGGGGGATTAAGTCTCTTTAAATCCTGTGGGTCCCTGGGGACCAACTAGCCCACCAGGTACCTTCAGTAAGCGCCACAGAGCTGCGTTGCAGAGACGTGCTCTGAGGCCACAACCCTTTTTACACCACGCTGCAAACACGGCTTCCGGCGCACTGCTGCTCGGAGGATGAGGTCCACTTGTGTCCTGAGGTCCTCAGAACACAAGAGGACCTCATCACCCCACTATATATACATATAGAAAAGAAAACAATTCCCTTTCAGGCATAGAGTACCGCATAAATTATGCAAAAAAAGAAGCAGTGAACTCTGGGTAGTTCTCAAGGTTAGGTAGAAGGCAGCTCCATTATAGAGCACTCTCAACACCAGTGACACTCTAAGTTTGCTCACCTCAAATGTCTGCTTGTATATCAAAGTCTTTAAGCGTAGGATTAGGGCAGTGCCATCCACGCCTAGGTTCTGACCGCCTTATTACAATGTGACTGATCACTGTTTGGTCGCATACTCCCAGTTCTCAATGGGAGCTTAAGCTACGGCCGTAAACCGGTCGTAATGCAGGCTCCCATTGAGAAATGGGTGTGTGTGTAAACCCTGCACCCTGTGGATGGCACCCCATTTTGCCTGCCACACAGTGCAGGGATTTACAGGTGGGCACCCTAGATACCCCCTTGGCCACCAACCGTAGGCCATGGAGGCAAGCACGGCCCCCAAAGTTGCTTTCCGACACCGATATCATAACCCCAATGGCAGAAACGCCGTCCATAGGGGATTATGGTGTGATTCCAACCTGCCGGGAGACTCTTAGAGCAGGTCAGAAATGCGTCGGGATGACCGGCTGGTTTACGCTCCGACTGCCGATATCGTAATTTGGTGGTCAGACCGCAAACCAACTGTGTCGGTCATAAAGTCTCCGACCGTGTTCAGAAAGCTTCCAACCAACATCGTAATGATGTCCTAAGTGAAGTAAGTTGCTAAGCAAGGACTATGTACCCAGGATGACCCAAAAATTAGAGCATTGTATAAAAAGAAAAACATAATTAAATCATCCTCCATACATTTCTCCCTGGTTAAGGTCAGTGGTAAAATGCATGTGAAACCAACTTCTTTCTGGAGGGGGAGGATGTGGTGCAGCGGCCAGAGCTGCAGATTCGAGAGGTGGGAATTGGGGTTCCAGTTTCTGCATCAGCTCAGCACTCTGTGAATCACTTCATCTCCCCATGTGCATGGACAGCACCTTGATACCCTAAAGGGTGATAAGCTGCACCATATAAATCTGCAAATTTAATTCCCAAAGTAATTAGTAGTTGTAATAAATTGGATTGTTGATTAAGGGGGGGTAGAAATCCCACAACCCTCACCAGGGTGAACCACAGAAGTCACTAAATTAACTTGTGCTTAACCTCCTGTTAGCTTGGCACAAAAGCAGTCAGGCTTAACTTAGAGGCAAAGTGTAAAGTATTTATGCAGCACACAAGTAATAAAGTGAGAACACAATACAATAAAAGATCAAAACCAATTTAGAAATATAGAGTACATTTGAATAAATAGAATGATAGCAGAACAATGACAACCCAATCAGTAGAACAGGAAATTCAACACTTCAAAGCTTTCGGTAAAGATATCACCTAAAAGCACAAAGTACCACTCGCAGTCATCTGGCCATGTTAGACTGGGGAAAAGTCACAAGTTCAGGATGACAGAGTGGATCAGGGCCTGGAAAAGGGACCAGGTTAGTCCTCCTGAAAATGTTACCTTCTCAAAGTCCGGCACACAGAGTTCCATTTGCGGTGGAGGAAGCCACAAGGAACAGGGAGAGCGTTGCAGATGGTCATTGGTGTAGTGTGAAGAGCAGATCGGGAGTGACAGATGGTCACCGATGAAGCGCGAAGAACTGGTCAGGCATTGTGGACCGTTGTTGCTGGAGCTTTTGGTCACCATGGGCTGTTGTTGCTGTAGAGCGAAGTGCATATCTCAGGCTGACAGTCGAAGCTTGTGGTCGCCATGCATTGGCGGTCTTTCCAGGGAGGGCAAAGTCTCACCATGAGCTAGTCCATTTGAAGTCACAAAGAGCCCAAAACATTAGGATTTCTCATTTTTTTGAAGAGGAGTGCACTTTGATGCCAGCGAAGGGTCCAGGACTTTGAGAAGCACCTCTTAAGGATCAGAGACTCACTCTAGCAAAGGCCAGCAAGGCACAGGCAAGTCTAGTTGCAGGTCTAGGCAGGTCCACTTGCAACAGGTCAGCTGGGCAGTTACAGGGAGGCCTCTGGAGCTAGTTGTGTCCCTGTAGCTCAGACAACAGGTCGGCCAACTGAGCCTTGGAGTCTTCCAGGTAGCATGGGATAAAGGGTACATTTTCAGTCATTCTTCTTAGACAGCAAGGCAGGCATCAAGCAGCAGGTCAGTCCTGTTGGGAACAAGGCAGGTCTCAAGCAGCAGGGCAGTCCTTTGCGGAAAAGGCAGTCTGTCTTCTGTAATGTCCACAGATCCAGGAGTGTAATGAAGATGTATTCTGAGGATCCAATATTTATAAACAGTGCTATCCTTTGAAGTGAGGGATTCCCTCGACTAACCCCATATCTGGTTCTGGAAAGTTCATCACTTCTTTTGTCAAGACTCCAAAAAGTCTCGGGTGACACATGACTGGTGTCCTGGTCCTTTGTGTGTTCTGGAGGCAAGACCTTTGAAGTATAAGTGGTTCAGGTAACAGCTCTGCCCCCAGCTATTGGGTATATGTATGACATTGTTCTGCATTCTGTCCATCAACTGTTGTTTTTGCATTTGTCACCCCGAGTGGGATGGGTATGCCCAGACATGGGTCCTGTGCTCTCCATGCCACTGGAATCAAGCTATCCTGGCTGAAGAGGGGTGAAACCCCGAAGCCGGTCCTAGGATGCTTGTTTCCAGTCCCGGGAGGGCCTGGCTTGGCAGTTCGGGCTGGACTGTTCCCATGAGGCACAGGGTCAAGACTGGTTTGCATATGGCCGGGTTCAAATGGGAATGGCATGGTGAGCAAAAAAACAATGGATTTAGGCCCAGTTCTCTGTACTGGGGTGAATGTATGACATTGTTCTGCATTCTGTCCATCAACTGCTGTGTTTCATTTGTCACCCAGCTATCCTGGCAGCATGGCCCATATAGCTCACACCTAGTTCTCTTTTTTGTCACTGTCTGGGAGCAATACACAAAGCCCAACAGCAAAGCCATTAACAGTCATGTGACCCAAGACACTGGCAGAAGACACAGATGGTTAAAATAAGTAAATGCCAACTTTCTAAAAGTCAAATTTTCAGAATTGTGACTTAAAATCTAACCATTAAAGAGGATTTTAAATTACAATTAATTTGAGTGTAAACATGAAATCAGTCAGTCGACATCACTTTGTTCGGTTAATTTTAAAACCATAGAAGTATACTGCATAAAAAAGTAGGGGAATCGTTAAAAACATATACATATTTTATTAAGAACATAACTTTAAGCCCTAAAAACATCAGAATAAAAATAATTTGCCATCATTACAAAGGGTCGTATATCTTACATATTTCTTTTAAAACTTGATCCTATATTCCAAAAACCTCAACCTAAAATCATTAGCCATCATTACTGTATGAGAACCAACTCGAAACAACTTCAGAAACACCTGTTTTTCCTTTCTCTAACAGCAACAACTAAAAAACTGGCAATATTAAAACATTCCCATGGGTTATTTAACATCTGTAAATATATTAATGGAGGCCTTGCCTGCAGAAAACCTTTTTATTCCAATATTGATATTAAAAAACGTTTGCAAATTTGATGATAATGGTCAAAAAACATTATAAAATGCAAATTGTTCTGGGTGGAGAATTTATTACAAGGGCCCAAATCTTTCATCTTACACCACCCCTGTGGTTCTGTAAAAACAAAATGCAAAAGGTTAAATCTAAACCTTGTTAAAAGAAGGCAGTTCAATGCTGGAGATGTTTCAATAGAAATCTTTACCTGTTCACAATCAAACGTTAGCACTTATTAAATGTTTTAAATCAACCCAATGTCATTCTATGGGAGAGGTAGGACTTACAGCATTGAAAAATATCTTTAGGAGTTATTCACTACCTGGGCATGTATAGATTATTCCACATGTTTTATTTTCTAAATACAATGGACCCTGCCATGTGGGCGTTTTAGGACCTACCTTAATAGAGAAGCATATGTATTAAAAAGGGAAGGTTTAGGTCTGGATAAAAGGTTTATTTTGCCATGTTGAAATGGCTGATTAAAACTACACTACAAGTTGCTGTGGCTGACCCTAGTCATGTTTTAAATGGCTACTTTAGTGAAAGGCACAATGAGTGCTGCTGCCCATGAGTAGCATTTAATGAATAGGGCCTGGGTACCTGTAAGGTTTTATGCTAGGGACTTTCAAGTCAATTAAATATACCAATCAGGTGTAGACCTATTTTATCATGGTTTAGGAAGAGATCACAAGCATTTTAGCCCTGATTAGCACTGGTAAAGTGCACAGAATCCTAAAAGCCAACAAACACTGGTTAAGGAAAGTAAGGGAGTGTAGACATAAAGGGTCTGTTAAGAAGTTCTGCGGTGCATTGCCAGGTCCACCCCGCCACACCACCAAACGCATGTTTGGGCCACCTGCCAGATTACGAGTATTTCTCGGGTCTGGCGGGCTTTTTTGGGACGTTCCCACAGCAGTGCCCTGAACATGGGCACCAGAATTGGCACACCAAAAACAGTTCCTGCATGGCATGGACTGTAAAGTCAATGCCGTGCAGGAACTTTGGTGCTTGCACACAGAGGGGCACATATTGTGCCCGTTGCATGAACCCCAGGGCTCAGATGCATAAGGGGGCCCTGTAGGGCCCTCTTTATTTCCTCTCTGCCACGGTTTTCATCGAGTAGGAACTGATATGAAAATTGTGGCGGAGAGGAAACTTGTAATATGCTTGGCTGGACAGCGGCAATACCACCAAGCATATTGTGACCTCCTGACCACCACAACACCCTGGCGGCTGCGGCGTGGCAATGGCGGTACAACCGCCCTAATTGTAATAGTGGTCAAAAGAATGCCACAGACGGGCCCCATGAGTCTGACAGTCCGTGGACTGCCAGACTCGTAATGAAGCCCAAAGTTCGTGGTGACCCTGAAAAGAGGGCCGGGTCCAACAGTATTGTTGTCTCATTATTAGAACACAGCTATGCCCGAAGTAGAAGCAGTATTTCTTTATGCACAGCTTTTCTGCAACCAACTACTTTGAACATAATCTCATTTATATTTGTTTTTTCCGTGTTTAAATTTCCAGGTTTGAGTCAACTTTTGCTAAAAGGATTTTGGAAGCCTTCAACCTCCTGGACTCAAACTGACCCTTTACTTGCATATCGCCAATTTAGAAGCTGCACATTTTATAATGAAGAACTCAGCGATGAATGCCTAATGAATATTTATGGTACCGGGTGAGTTTTATATCATGGCTTCATGGCTAGATCTGAAGTAACCAGAGGTGGACAATGGCTAATTCTGCTTTATAACTGTTTTTTTAGGACAATGCTCAAAAAGTAGATAGCTACATTTTTCTGTACAATAACAACGCCTTTATAAAAAGATTATACGTAATGTAATTCAGTAATAAATCTAAGACTTGCCACACAAAGCACAAATATTAGTGGGATTATGTCTCGGAGCATGCAAATTTAATTAGACCTGCTTGGCTGGTGATGTTTTGTGTACAAAAATAAAAATGGATCATGAATGGGACTCAGGGTCGGCACACACACATACTGATCCTTTAGCCAAACCTGCTACTGGTAGCCAAAGCATAAATGTGAAAAACCTTAAATGGCAGATGAATTAAAACTTTGCAGTCTAGGGGTGAAGGGAAGTGGGGGCAGACGAGCCTGTGGCCTAGGTGGGAAAGTTGGCTGTGTCCTGTGCCTGGTGCCCTGGTCCCAGGACTAGGTGCCAGGCAAAAGTGCAGGCTCCACCTACCTTCACAGGGGATTCTTAGAACTCGTTAGCCAAGAGGAGCTCCAGACCGCTTTCTGATCTGGTGCCACCCTGCCTTGGATAGGGAAGGTGACTCTGGTCAGTGCCTAGAGCCTTGGGCTGGGGCATCCAGCTGCCAGCCAATTGTCCTGTCTCCACGTGTGCCTGGTCAGAGCTTTCCACTTTGCCAAAGCAGAGGAGCACTTCCAGGGCCTGCAGGACCTTGAACTGGGTACTTTGCAATGCATGCCCCAGAGGAATGCACGACGCAGCCTTCTGGAAGACTGACACATTGCCCGGTCAGAGCTTTCCAGGTCTGCAATGCAGGAAAGTCTTCCCTGGGACATAGGAAGCCTCTCATGGGCACTTTGTAACACAGTGGGATGACAAATGGAGCCCAGGCCCAGGGGCCATCACCTCTGAGTCTACTAAAGCTCTTACAGCTGACCTAGTCAGAGCTTTCAACTCAGACGAAACAGTGTAGCTTCCGCAGGCCAACAGAGCCCTGCCCTGGGCACTTTGAGAGACTGCAGACAAGCAAATAGAACGATGGCCCAGAGAACCACACCCAGGGACCTGCTAGAGGCCTGACCAGGAGCCTGGTCAGAGCTTCCATCCAGGTGAAGTGAAGCCTTCTCTGACCCTGTGGCACCCCATCATGGACAAATTAAAACACAGCATGCTGGCAAACGGAGACCAGCCCAACGGAACCAAATGACAAGAGCAACTGGAGTTCTAGGGAAGGCCCTGTCAGAGCTTTCCAACTTGACAAAGCAAAGGAATCTTCCATGGCCTGTGGTTACACTTACTGGGCACTTTGTGATACAGTGGGTCAGCAAATGGAGCTAGGCTCAGGGGACTGCCCCCTTGGGCCTGTTAAAACTATGACCAGGGACCAAATCAAAGTTTTCCACCCCACTGAATCAGGGGAGATCTCCTGGGGCCTGTGCAATTCCTTACCGGACACTTTGTGACATAGCAGGCCTGCAAATTACACCCTGCTGGAGCTCTGTCATAGGGACAAGTCGGCGCTTTCCACTCTACTGGAGCAGAGACTGGCTATTTGGGAGCTTGTACTGGGTGGCCAGGGCCCTTGCACTGTCTGGGAAGAACAATCAGATGAAAATTAAACTACTCATACTCTCTTCCTGCTAATCTAGAGTAGGGTCACTAGCCTTCTTTGTAATCAGTGCACACTGGAAAAGAGGGGGGCATTTGAGTGAATATATCCAACCTCCTGGAGCCCTGGCTGGACTTTAAGCTTCAAATTACCCCTCATCTGGACTTAATTGATAGCCTGGCCACCTATTTTCACCATGCATTCCTATCACACATGACCAGATAACCAGATTCAGGGGACGGCCATCTTGTTGCATTATGTCCTCAGAGTGAGATTTATAGCTTTCTCTGAAGGGGCCAGTTTGGCACACAGAGACACTTCAGGCTGGGAGTTTGCAGTCAGGGCTTGGTACAGACATAGCCAGGTACAGCGAGGCCTTATGCAGCTCTTACTGGGGCCCCTATCTTAGCTTTTCATTCTGGTGCAGCAGTGGAGACCTCCCAGGACAGTAGTCCCAGGTGCTAATGAGATTACATTCCTCTGCTTTCTGGATCTCTGACCCGGGGCACAATCAAAGCGTTCTACTCTGCTGAAGCAGTGGAGCCTTCCCAATGACTACAGAATCCTGGCTGAACACTTTTTGACATAGCGGCCCACTCAGATCTATCGAATTTGTCACAGCAGGGGAAGCCTACTAGTGCCTGCAGAATCCCATTATGGTCTTTTTGTGACACTGTGGCCCAATGAATGGAGCCTAGACCCAGGGGATTGACCCTCTGGTCTTGCTGAAGCTTTAACTTGGGGCCTAGTCATAGCTTTCCACTCTGTTGCTGGTGCACTTGTACTGGATGGTCAGGGCCCTTGCACTATCAAAGGTGAACAACTGGGTGAAAATCAGGTCACATCATACCCTCTGCTACTAATCTAGAGCAAAGTCACTAGCCTTTCTTGTAATCCATGCACACTGATTAACAGGTGGAAGCTTAAGCATATGTAAAAGAACTCCTGGCACCCTGGCTGGTCTTGAAGCTTGACATGAACCCTCCTCGGGGCTTCCATGGCAGTTCGTAATTCTTAACACCCAGGAATCACATTGTTTATGTATTCATTTTATTAAATTCAAAATGTTATCAGTGATGTTGATGCAACAAATGTTGCATGCACCTGGGCTTGATAAATGCTCTCGTGGTGCAATTTCAAACATCCCTAGTATGCCTCGACTGGACTTTAGAGTTATCATTATTATTCCCAACTGTGACATCTGGAGTGCCATCATATATGCTATGAAATCCCAAGGTTGTCACAGCACAGAGCAGATGCCCCATGGCATTTGATCTAGTGGATATCACAAGACTTGATGCTGGTTAAGAGTTGATCCATTTAACGTCAAAAGAAGTAATACTTTGCCCCACATGACATTGCAGGAGGGGACATCAAGAAAAAGGGTACACATTGCTGGAATAAAAAATAACGTAACTTTTAAAGACCTCCATAATAAACAAGGATATTCTATATCTCTCTAAAGTGAATGCATAGATCATTTATTGTTGTTTACTCACTCAGATATCACTTGAATAATTAAGTTGTCTGACGGTGCAGTATTGATATTATATATTATATTGATATATTATTGTTGAGAGAAATTTGAGAAAACTGAAATGTTTTATCAAGGGAATGCATCATGAAGAACCACCCAAAAAGGTGAAGAATATTATGTTTAGGGCAAGAAAGAGAGGGATATGCTTCGCAGATAAACCTAGGTATGTGATTTAATCATTAGTAAGCCAACCATTATGTGAGAATATTGGTAGGAGTTGGTGTTATGTATTGGTTGTGACCTAAGTGTTTAAGGGACTTCAGGCTGTTATTGTATAAGAACATTAATCCAAGTGGTATGTACATCAAGACTGATTAAAATAAGATGTTTGGGGAAAGGATCTACATATGGGAAACATAAAGTAGATGTGGGCGCTACCATAGAGAGAAATGAGAAATAAATGTGTACTTATGTTTACGAATCTTCCCAACTAAAAAGAGCAAAAACACCATTAACACACCGAGCAGCAGGGGAATTAATCTCAAATTATGATTCTGTCTAGGTTAAGATCTTTTACTTCAGCATGTCATTCTGAAGCTAAATTAATGAGTTGATTACATGTGGCCCATTTGATTTAACAAAATACTTTGCACAATGTTTATTGAATAATTTGCACAACTATTAGCTCAAAATTGTTAATTGACTAAATTGTCAACCTTACTAAATGAAGCCTACTCTTTAATATGTAAGTCTAAATAAATACAATTTTGCAAAACAGTTATGATTTCATTTGCATTAAAGTTAATAAACATAGGTCTTTTAGTCTTTGATCTAGGATCTGAAGGAGTGAGTGATGGTCTCTGTTAGAAATTGTGTTACTGGTTGGGGTGATGAAACCCTAGGGCAGATCCCTTTCTAGGACGTAATCCCTCACTCACCAAAGGTGACAAACTTCATCATAGGGATTCTCCTCCCAAAGGAAACCACTAGTTCCTTTGAGGGCTACAACCCCCTCACTGTGAGGGAGGAGCTCTGGGATGTTTTGTTGGAGTATAAAGGGTATCCTAAACCCACCTATGATGAGCCAAAAGTATGAGTGAAGTCAAAGCGCAAAATAAACAATAATGTGGAACAAAAGTGAAAAATCAAGTGAATTCTAAAACTGGCTATGAGGCATAGAACAACAATTTTAATAGAGATATGCCTGCTGTCAGGATTAAAAATGCAGTGCACAAGCGGTATGGATTTGAACCACTATGGTGTGATGATAATTGGTCAACATGTTTCAGCCTATATGAACCATACTCGGATCAGACTTTCATCAGGACCTTAAACAATTGATGCTGCTGCTGAGATACAGTGAATTGTTAGTTCAAACAAAAAAAGGATACTGAAGAGATGGTGTCTGAGGTCCAATATTTATATCTGGTGCCTCCACTGAAGTGGGAGAAACTTCTAGAGGTTTCCCTTTGAAGTGCTTAGGTTTACTGCCTCCCCTTTCCTGACTCCAGACTAACTGCAGAGGTTATGCAATCCCTGTGTGTGAAGGCAGAACACACTCTATTCAGATATAAATGTGGCTGTGCTTAACTCCGCCCTCCCATCCTGCCAGTGACAGCCCATCCAGGTACACCTAAGCTCTCTATTGGGTGCTGCTGTCTAGGAGGAATGTATAAATAGTAACTGCCAATTACACAAAGTCATGTGACCCAGAGACAGGCTGCAGGCCCTAAAGGGGTATGGTAGGAAAATGCCAACCTTCTAAAAGTACAAAAGGAAGGCTAATGCAAAACACCTATCAGTCCCAGGATGCAACCACCTCCGTACAGGATGATAAAATCACCGTGGACCCGGAATTCACCAATTTCAACCATTTTTTGCAATATTTTTATTGTTATGTAGAAACAGTAATTTCGATTTTCAAGTGCACGTAAAATGCCAATCCAGGACTTTTCTACAGCATGTCAAAATCACCAGTTCCATGATTGATGCAAAGTTTTTAAACCCAATTCATTTAGGGCTGAATCGCCCTTCTTCATGGGTAACTACAATGTAGGAAAGAACAATGTGTCAGAAGCGTTTTAAATACCCAATTGTTGACAATTTATACGAAGAGTTCTGCGTGTCTTTTGAATCTTTAAATACTTAACACACCATAACCCCATGACTGTTCCGTTTGTCCACCCAACAAACAAACTTCCCCCTACCCTTAATGAACTGCAATAAATTGAGAATAAAAAATAAAAAATCATAATACAGCCTGTCATGGCTCAAATTTAAACACATTTAAAAACGTGCTTAAAAGCATGTGCTCCAATTGTCTAGCACCTCCTACCTTCAAGTTTCAGACTGATCACACAGAGCGGCCGCTTTATGAGTTGTTCGTGCTTAAACGCAGCAGTGCCCCTTTTGCTTTTAATATATCAATGTAACGCCAATTCTAAAACACATGTTTCTCCACTGCGTGCAACCATTGAAAGAGAAAAAATACCCACAAGTGACCGATTTAACATAAGAAACACTGTGAAAAAACCTCATTGCAACATAATTAAATACATATAAGAATAAAAATTTCAGCACTCTCATTAAAACATGCGCATTAACACTTCGTATTGTCAACATTGTACAATAGCTGTTTCGAAATTTAAAAAGCGCTCTCAGTAATGTTTTCTCAACAAACAAAGTCCATCATTTGACAAATGTCAATCATGTTGCAATCAAGTTTGTCTCAGCGTTAATGTAGACCTTGGGTGCTGGGCAAATAGAAACACCCCATTCTGTCACAAGTGAATAATCTTTTTATCTAATGTGAAGAAGGATTTCTGTGTTATTTTGGTGTCCCTCATGGATATATAAGTTGGTTGAAAATTATATTGATGATTGTAAGGTATTTTCTTATGTTCTAGATTAAATAAAATCTAAGCATCCTAAGTAAAGAAACACAATGGAGATCAGCCTTGAGAAAATCCCAAATCAGTCGTGGAGATATAGCTGGGATTAAACACCCCAATTGTCATCTAAAAGGGGAATAAAATACTGCAAACCATTCAATGTTGCATGATAAGAACAAAAATTATGTTCAAGATGGTTGGATGTAAATCGTGTTTGTAAGATTTCCAAAAGCTGGATTGTAATTGGGAACACAATCTGAGTCTGATTGTTTGTATTTAATTGCATATGTGAGACAAAAAAGAGTGTGGAAAAAATGTTGATCATAATTCATCTACTGCAAATCTATGTCAAATTAATGTACAGTTTCTCCTAATGGTTTTTACTCCTCCAATAGTAATCTTCAGGACTGCATCACTCAGGAGGCAGAGTTGACTCTCCATCCAAGGTCACCGGTGGTGGCAGATGATTTGCTATATCATGTTCATTCAGTTTTTCCATGATCCCATATTCTGTACTTTTCATGTATTCTCTTCCTGTTTGATTGAAGGATGTTTTAAATTTTTGACCTACTACCTACTCCCTTCAAGCAATTAATCAATACATGTCTAAAGGGCCTGACTTCTTGAAAAGAGATTCCTAGTGTTAAAGTGAGGGAAGTGGCAACAACACCTTAAAAGAGTCAGGTTTTTAGCAATCTGCAGAAATCCAAAAAAGAGGTGCAAGCTCGAATATTTACTGGACGAGAGTTCAATAAAGTAGGACCAAGAACAGCAAAAGATCTTCCTCCTTGTCTTACGCATTGAAAATGAAGTATAATAGTTAAGAACTGATTTTCATGGTGAAGGGGCCGACTAGAAGTATACTAATGCACCAATGTTCTGATGTACGGAGGGCCACTACCATACAAAGCCCTGTGCATAGAGCCTAAAGCTTTAAAATGGATGCACTTCTCTACTGGCAGTCAGTGAAGAGATTGAAGCTGGGTGGTGACTGAGAAATGGAGGAGGACATTGCAAAGCAATCATGCAACAGAACCTTGTACAATTTGAATTCTCCTAAATGTTTTTTTAGGGGCACATGGACAAAGCATGATGCCATAGTCTAACCTGGACATAATCAGAGTCTGAACCACTGTTTTCTAAGCAGAAATGGGGTGGAGCCCAAGAATCTTCTTCTGGCTTTAAAGTAACCAAAAACAATAAGCCTCAAATTTAGAGATTTGAATATCCATGAAGAGCCATTGGTCGAACCAAAATTCAAGGAACTTGACTAATTTACAAGGAGTGGCGAGAGGCTCAAGATCAGTGGGCCACTAATAAGGACCAAAGGTTGGGGCTGGTTACCCACCAGCAGCACTCTGGTCTTATCACCATTCAACTTAAGAAAATGAAGTCTCGTTCATCGTGAAACTTCTGTGAGAAAGAGGCACACATTGGCCATACTATCCCCCTTCTCTGTATTGAGCGTTACAATGATCTGAGTATCATCAGCATACATAACAAGAATTGGGAAATAAATTAGGTTTCACCTATACGATTAATATTAAGCAGTTTTTTGTGATGAGTTGTAGCTTGCTGAGTAGTTGTACAATATCAGTTACATAAAGTCTGTTAAAATGTTATGACTTGTTTATGTACAAAAAGACAATATATTGCGCTGCTACCAATGGTACGGTGAGGGTAAGTAATAGCAAAATTTTACAAAAATGAAATGAAAGAGGGAAATAGTAGACTTAATTGAAGTAATAGCAATTTTATGTGTTTAGAGGAGTTCTGACAAACTTTTGGGACTGGTGCCACTGTACCTGCTGCCTCAATCAAACCACTGCACCATTCAAATCATGACCCTATTTACTGTAACGTAACTGCACCTGTGACTGCCTGTTTAGTAGTAGAATATTACGATATTTGGTATTTAGAGGAGTTCTGACAACTTTTGGGCCCGTTGCCACTGCACCTGTTTCACCATTCATATCATGCCTCTAGTGCCTGCAAGTTAACAGCATTTGTGACTGCCTGTTTAAAAGTAGAATATAGCAATATTTGGTGTTTAGAGGAGTAATTACAACTCTAGGCCCCGGTGCCACTGCACCTGCAGCACCATTTAAATCATGACGCTATTGCCTGTAAGGTAACTGCATGTCTGACTGCCTATTTAGTAGTAAAATCTTGCAGTATTTGGTGTTTAGTGGAGTTCTGACATTTTTTGGGCCGGCTGCCATTGCACCTTCTGCACCATTCAAATCATGACCCTGTTGTATGCTAGGTAACTGCACTCGTGATTGCCTGTTTGGTAGTAAAATATAGCAATATTAGGTGTTTAGTGGGGTGCCTAGAGCTTTTTAGTCCTGGTGTCACTGCACTTGCTGCACCATTCAAATCATGATTCTGTTGCCTGAGAGATAAATGCACATGTGACTGTCTTCTTAAATACTAAAATTTAGCAATAATTGGAGTTTATTGGGGTCTCTAGAGCTTTTGGCCCCAGTGGCACTGCACCTGCTTTACCATTAAAATCAAGTGCTTTTTAATTGCAAGGTAACTGCAATTGTGGTTTCCTGTTTTGTAGTCAAATATAGCAATATTATGTGTTTAGACAATTTTTGAGCCCGTTTCTACCGCCCCTTTGCACCATTCAAATCATGACCCTCTTGTCTGAAAGGTAACTGTACTTGTGGTTGCCTGTTAAGTAGTAAAATATAGCATACCTCTTGTATATTAACTTTATTTTTAACATGCAATGGTTATTACAACATTTAGAATTTGATCATAATGATCAAATAGATTATGTTGAATAAATCAATCCAATAATGCCTACAAAGTGCAAAGAAAAATACTGAGGCATGAATAGGAAATGCCAGAAATGTTCCAAGGCTAAAGCATCTGCCATACACAACAAAGTAATTAAAAGCAAGCATTCCAACATACTGTCTGCCTTTTCCATGGGAAGACATCTTATCTTGACAGTGAATAGGGCTTAACCCCTTCCATGCTGCGCAGATTCCGCCGCTGTGCTGACGGAATCTTGCGCGGGCGTGGTCATGACGGAACGGTTCCGTCATGAGCACAGCTCAACCGTGGCTCATGACGGAACCATTCCGTCATGAGCACCGAAGGGGTTAAACAGTGTGAACAGCTTTAGTAGAAGTATCATAAATGTGTGCAGCCAGGGGAAGTTAACAATAAAAAAGTACCACACAAAAACAAATTAACACAGTAATTCGGCATTGGGAACTGATAAGAGCCCTCTTTTAAGATCTAATAAATACAAGAGATTTCACAAGCACAGCGCAAACGCTGTGCAGGCGAAACCTAAAAAGAAAAACATAATTAGACGAAATGAAAAGCGTTCCGACTTTCAAAACAAGCTTGTGCCTTAATTTAAGAGTGAATCAGGCTTGAATGTACAGCACTATGCAGGTGATGGAGTATGGAGAGGGCCTTAACACGCTGAGGCATCGGGCCAGCTTTCATGAAGTGTCATAAATAGTCAATTAAAATGAAGACAGTTTTCTTTATAGGACTGAAATAAAATTCTAAATACTGCTGGATGAAGCTCAAAATGTGATTCCCTTTCTTTAAAAGCCACTATAAGTGCATTAGAATTTAACTGTTCAGCAATCAGAGGAATCAGATATTTAGGAGATTATTTTGGATGATTTTATACTGTGCGCTTCCTGGTTCCCAAAACTGGACTGTTGATCACTTAGAAGACACTGACAGAAACAATTATGTTGTGCTGCCTGGCATCCATATTATATGTCCTGGAGCTCTCTGATAGTCTGGTAACTGCATTTGAATATGAAAGAGAGCTTAAAAAAACTGTGTGCAGCCAGGAGACTTAACAAATAATGTTCCACACAAAAGTGGTTGAAAGCAGTAATTCAGGGATGAGAACTGATAAGAGCCCCCTTTTAAGATATATTAAATACAATAGATGTCATAACCACAGGACAAGCGCTGTGCAGGCGAAACCTAACTAATGAGAGGGGCCATGGCTCTCGACTAGATCAGCAAGGGTTTAACATTGATGTTAAAAAGTGTAGGGCTCAACAAAGAGCCCTGCAGCACACTACATCAAAGAGAGAATGTAGATGACTCTTCTGTATTATAGAAGACCTGAGAAGTATGATCCTGCAGAAAAGATGAAAACCAGGAGAGAGCATAGTCCTTAATGGCAATGTCCTTAAATATATACCCCTTATTCTTGCATTATTGTTTGTTTTTTGTTATTGGTTTTTTTTTTCAAAGAAAGGGAGTTATTTTGTATGTCATCTGCACTCTCGGTTCTGATGGATGAGGCTCTGGTATACCTAGAATGGTTGGACCGTTGGCAGTCATTTATCCATGCCCTCTACCTGCTCTGCTCACTTGTCTACAATAAATCTCCTCCTCTCTTCATATGCCTCCCTAATCTTCATTTCACTTCTGTTAACTTTAGTCCATGTCCTGTAGCTCAGTACATGGAACTTAAAACCTACTGTTGCACTTATCCTTGGATGTACTCAGGAACCCAGACTCTCCTCAACCTCTCCTTTTCCTCCTTAAAATATATGTGGGGGTGGATTAACGGCCGAACATGGTGGTCGTTCTTTGAGGAGCTCCACTGACCCACATCTGCAATGCGCTACAGCCGTCGCCCCCTGGGGTAATCTTGCCTGGGTAAAGCCTTCTCAGGTAGCTAAAAACCGAGCGTGCACCTACTTTGAGTGTTAGCCACAGGGGAGAGAAGATGGAGCAGTGAGGGTGGTGTTTGTCGTTACTGGTCAGTCGCACTCAGGGAGGTGCACAGTGGCTGTGACATCGTCCTGCTCAGGGCGGCGAGACCGCCGAGCTTGTCGGTGCGCCCGCAACTTTTTGAGGTGGCTGGGGACCAGGAGCAGTGCCCTCCATCCACCTACTGGCATACGTGCAAATTCAGGAAGGTGAGTTTAAAAATTCAGGCCAAAGAGTCAAAATTCAGGACAAAAATTCAGGGCAGAAGTTTAAAATTCAGGACAAAGATTCAGGACAAAAGGTACGTTTTACAGACGCATCAGAGGAGGTTGTGCAATATTACATAAGTAAATAGACAACCAACACAAGTATAATTCAAAATAAGTTTGTACTAGGTTAAGACAATCATGCACTTCATGGTTCTTTGGTATGCATACAGCTTTGAACAACGTTGCAGGTCTTTTTGTGGTATTTCATATGATCATAATCTATTTATATGGTTATTGAACTGGGTTGTTCAGTCTGATATTTTGTTTATAGTTCATGGTCCTGAGCAGGCATGTTTGGTGAGAGAAGTGGTCGGGAAGACCTGCTCGGATGGACTTTGTTACTAGCATCTCATATGTGATTGACATTGTGAGATGTACAGCAGCAGGCATAGAATATAGATAATTGGGACGTGCAGTGCTGGACTAGAGTGCAGTTTTCCGAGTGGCCAGCTGTAGGTAACTGGGTCTGTTGCAGTACTGCCACACCCCCATTTTGCCTGGCTTTGATGCAGGTGTACTGGGTCCCTGCTGTCCAGGTGCCTGTACCAGTCTTCTTTCCCTAAAACTATACCACAATTGCCACCACTTTAGCTCACATATAGGTCCCTGGTAAAAGGTACCCCTGGTACCAGGAGCCTTGTGGCTAAAGAGTCCCTAAGGGCTGCAGCATGAATTGTGCCAGCCTAAGGGACTCCTCACCAAGCACATGCACACTGCCACTGCAAACTGCTTGTCTTGGTGCAGACAATACTGAAGAGTCGACATGGCACACATCCCTGTGTGCCATGCCCACAGACAAAGGGATATGGGTAGACCACCCCTATAGCTGACCTTGTAGCCCCAAGGCAGCGTGCACTGTATCTCCTGTGAGAGCATATCTGCATGAACATATATGCCCCTGCAATATCCATGTAGATTCCTGGATATGATAAATGACCAGGTACAAGAAAGTGGGTTTCAGTTGCTGTAACCCCCCCCCCACTTTTTGCCAGATATCCTATGCACTTCGATTTGATGCGCCCAGAGTCTCTGACAATAACGTTCCCAGGGCCTATGTTCTTTACCCTAACTGTAAGTGTGTATCCACAATTGCCACATCTCTGGCCACAGGTAAGCCCCTTGTAAAATGTTCCAATGGTACCAAGGGCACTGTGACCAGGGAGGGCCTCTAAGGGCTGCAGCACATATTGTGCCACCCTAAGAGACCCTGCACCTTAACACCCACACACTGCCATTCAGACTATGTGTTTATGGTGCAGAGAAAAGTGAAGAGTTGACATGGAACACATACCTGTGTGCCATGCCTGCAAACCACTGTCTATGGTATAGGTAAGACACCCCTTTAGTTGGGTGCACTATACCACTGCATGAGCACTGTGCCCCTACAGTGTCTAACTCCATTCTTAGACATTGTAAATGTAGTAAAGCCATAAAAAAAATTCCCTTTAGAGAAGATATGGTAGCAAGTGCCAATGAACTTCTGCATTATATTTTACCTTTTTAATCAAAATATAATCAAGCTGCATGCCTGAATATATTAATATTTACACATGGGAGTCCTCCTATGATGCTGAGACTGCCACAGCTTTCAAAGAGCACTCTTGGAATTATTTCCTGAGCAGTCACAAACTTGTTCAAATTATAGGAGTGACCCTACTTGACCAAATTTTAAATTTTGTGAGTGAAGCGCCTTGTAAATCTCATTAGGCAAATGTTTATCTCATAATATGCTCAGAAATATTCACATTTTTACACTGGGACTACAGTAAAAGGTAGTTGGTGTGAATCCAAGATGTTCAGTTTATCTCATATTTTCTCTCAGGGAACATTTTTATGAAACAAGGCCCAACACGTTACTCACAAATTCCAGCTAATGCACCAGATTTAAAGTGAAGTTTGCAGCCTATAAATCGTTGGCTCACAAGCGATCTAAAGTTTGTACCTTTAACCCTGTACGGAGTGTCAAAATGAAACCTCTACCTTCCCAGAGCTTTGCCCCACCAGCTCCTCAGACTACCTACCAGCCTCATTTGATTATCCTGCACGGTACCAGGTCAAAGCACTAAGGTAAATTAATAAATTACTGTTTACATTAATACAGTTTCATAGTTGCTGACCTACTGGTATTTGTGATTGAGGACCATTTTTATACAAAGAACACAAAAAACAATCAACATTGATCTTTAGATTAAATAAAAGCATAGGGCACATTTTCCGCATTTTGTTTTCAACAGCAGAAATGGAGTGGATGTAATGGATCTTTAAGGTTTATTACACTGAGTTTGGGAGTAGGTGAATTTGCAATCTGTAGAGCATCATACACCATACAGCCTCCATTGCCCATTCCTCACAATGGGCATCAGTGCTTTCAATGAGAAGTTACTGAGTCAGTGCACATCTTTTATTTGAAAAGGACAGCACAAGCACTTCTCGGTACCAAAGAGGCACTCTGGGATAGTGATCTCCTGCACTTCAAATTTTACACTTCCAGCAATGCGGCTTGCCAAGGCTTCTCTTTATTCGGCCCCCGTCTAACGAGTGCTAGCTCCTCACACAGACCACCACCAGCCCTGTGTGGGAATGTATGACGTTACAACGCATACATTTACAATGCATGCATTTACAACGCAGTTTTTACATCGCAACATCCACTACAACGCATTCCATTACATCGCATAACACTACAACGCATTTTAAAAAACTACCTTTACAACGCATTCCATTACATCACATACTACCTTTACAACGCATACCATTACAACGCATACTGTTACATTGCATTTAAGGTAAGTATTGGATAGTATAGGGGTAAAAATTACTATTCTAACTCCAGGGGGTGCAACAGTAGGGTAAGTGTAGGATAGTGTAGTGGTTAAAAATTACTATTCTAACTCCAATGGTATGCATTGTAATGGTATGCGTTGTAATGCCTGCGTTGTAGTGACATGCGATGTAGTGTCATGCGTTGTAATGGTATGCGTTGTAATGGTATGCGTTGTAGTGTCATGCGTTGTAAAGGATGTTCCGTTGTAATGCCTGCGTTTTAAGTGTAGTGCGATGTAATAGTTGCATTGTAAAGGTTGTTTCCCCTGTGTGGTTACCAATGTTATTTCTTCACTGCCACCAGGGTCACACCTTATCCTGCCTTCAGTGCTGGATCTTAGCACTGCACCTTAGTTATGCCACACGTCCATCCAGCCAAGTCAAAAAGCTTGACCACTCCTTTATCTGGGGCCCTCACCACTAGAAATGGTTTAGAGCCAGTGTTCTGAATGATACTGGCCCAACGGTGAGCTCAGCCACACCAGAAGTGTTCAATATACAAAAGCCAAAACTATCTGCTTTGTCAAAGGCTCTGAAGTGGCCTATGTGTTAGGAAAGCTCAGGCTGCTGCATGTGCTGTACATTATTCTGTGTGTAAGGGAAACATGCACTGCTGGCAGATGTGCTTTATCTAATGTGCTGGAGCATTAGCAAAGCTTGCACTGGTTCAGCTCATGCTGAGCTTTTCAGAGTGCTAAGGAAACCTGCATGGCGGATGCCTTTGGAACTCGAGTGAACCTTGCACTGCATCTGCTGTGTGCGCCAGTGAATCTTGAATACCTGCGTTTGCATATTAAAAAAAAGCAAATTGAGAAAGAGGTCAAAGCTGAAGGCTTCTCAGATCTTACCTGCCCCCTCTCCCCCATTTAAAAAGACACCTGATCCGATCAATCACCCCAGGGGGATGTGATGTGTACAAGCAAAGGGGGACCGGGTGCCAGGGTGATCCTGAAATAATAACTGCACAAATATAGAAACTGTGCACTGTTGGAACAAAATAAATAAATAATAAAGGACAATTGTGTTTGTACCATTGTCGCTGCTTGTGTGACAGTGTAAGAGGCTATCAATGCATGCACCTGGGCAACACGCGCCAAAATGAAACATCCACCTCCCCAGACTTTGGCCCCTGGGGGTGAATGTTTGATTTATTCAGCATTCCATTCATCATCTGTTGCTGCACAACTTTTTGCCTTAAGTAGGAGGGGTATGCCCAGACGTGGGACCATTACTCACTTTCCCACTGGATTCAAGCTAGCCTGGCTGATGAGGCGGGATGCCCTGTAACCGGTCCAAGGATGCTTGTTGCCGGTCTAGGGAGGACAGTTCGGGCTGGACTGTTTCCATAAGGAGCAGGGTCAAGACTGATTTGCATACTCCCGAGATGCACGATGCGACAGTACACATACCATCATGTCCCTCTATGTATAACTACGTCACTTTCTATCAGACCAGACCGGCAAATATGGTTATGTTGAGCTTCATGCGTAGAGATCGGCTTTTGTTCTCTTATCCAGGTCACATGTGAATTTCTGTCTTTTTTCCTTTTTTCATTTGTTGTGTTTTTTATTTGTGTCCAAGTTCATATTGTCTCTCTCAGAGGTATGCAGTATATAACGAGACTGGATTTGCGGAGCAATGCCTGATTCTCTTTTCGATAATTTTATAGTAATTTGCCTATGTTGGGTTGCGTGGTGCTGCTGAGTGAAGCAGTGAGCCACCCAGCCCAGTAGCCATGAAAATGCTAATTGATTATGACTTTCCTTCTGCCCCTACTTACGGCATTCGATTTTCTTGCTAATTTGGATTGTCAATAGTATACTCCGATTATTATGCACATGCTCTGGATGTTACTTTTTCAAAATCAATAAAAAACATTTATTAAACTAAAAAAAGACTGATTTGCATATGGCTGGGTCCAAACTGGGGTGGCGTAATGAGCAAAAGAACAATGGGGCAGATTTATGTTTCCTGGCGCATCCCTGCAAATCAGCAGGGATGCGCCAGAAAAGATGCGTCACGCAAGTTTACCCTTGCGCCACCACAGATGCGCCGCATTTACAATGCAGCGTATCGTGGCGTAAGGATAAACAGATGCGTGACGCATCTGATGGCGTAAGGGCGGCGCATTGCTGGAGTCATGTCGCAAGCACGACGCAACACCAGCAATGTTTAGGGGCTGCCCATACCTAACATGCTGCGTCATGCCTTACGCCTGCTTCAAGCAGGCGCAAGGTTTTGACGCAGCAGCGTCGGAAAAGTGACTGAGTGAAATCTTGTAGATTTCACTGCATCACTTTTCCGAGGCTTTTTCCGATGGAACGCCCACCCTGCATACATTAAACCTGACGCAGGTTTAATGTGGCGCAGGGCTTTACACCGTGACGCATCTCCATAGATGCGTCACGATGTAAATGGGGCGCAACGTGGCGCAGGGTTTACGCCGCCGCTGCGTCACAAAAGTGACGCAACGGCGGCGTAAAAGTGGTGCAAGTCTAACATAAATCTGCCCCAATGAATTTAACCCAGACTTCTTGACTGGGGGAAAATGTTTGATTCATTCAGCATTCCGTTCATCGTTTGTTGCTGCAGAACCTTTTTTTGCTTGCAGCATGATCAATAGCACAATCTAGTAATCTCCAGACTTGCTCAGGAAGGCAGTGAAGGTCTGTTGGTCACTTTCAAAAGATCTGCACTGGCCTAGCGTGTGCCTCAGTCTAGCAGTGAGAAGAGGCGCAGGAGCCTGTGAAGACTTGATCAGAGAGGTACTATAAATTGAGAAGTGTTAGAGGAAAATCAGAATATCTGCAAGCAATGCCACCAATTTTTCCCTGCAGCAAGTGTCTCTGAATTTGTCCTGGAGCTAGTAAGTCATCTAACCTCAAGGAGGTTCTAGGATGTCATCGCCGGGGCAGGAGCTCTGCATATGGATAATCAGTCATCCCAGAGTTACAGAAGCAATCTGCTTTCCTTTAGAGGAGGGATTTGAAGGTCGGGTCATTGTGCTGATTACCAGGACACCATTACTTCTTATGGCAAGGGTTTAATGCAGGATCATTTAATTAAAGATCTTCCTAATGCACTGGACCTAGTTTCAAAGATAGCACCTTGGGAAACGGGAAGCAAAAATGAACTCTGAAAGGTGGTGCAGGGCCAATTGAATTGATGAGGCTCTTACAAGGGTAACACGTAAAGATGTGACTCCTGCAGGACCTACACTCTGTGAATTTGTGCTTTTGTGCCATAAGCCAGTTGCATAGGTAACTCACTGGCATAGAGGAATGCAGCAGTAAAAGAGAAAAATATTTGCATACTTATAGATACTCACATACCAGTCATTCTAAACTTAGCAGGGCTGGTTCCATTCTAGCATGTTTGGATTGGCAAAAATATGATCAGGAGGAGTGGGTTGTAAGGTATGCATTAAAGGCAGCGCTAACTATAACTTTGCCACCATTTCTAATGCTGTCCACAATGAGGTGCTGTTTCACAGTGACAGGAGCCCCTAAACCAAAGCAGGGCACCGTGCTCTAGGCTCTGGCAGGAGAAGGTCCAACAAATGCTGTCATTGCACAGAGGCCCATTATCATTCTGTATGTGATAATTAGGCCGACATACTGAATGATAATGAGCTGATAACAATCTGTGCTAGGTCGCGGAGGGGCTGCTGCAGGCCATTGACCCTGTCCCATTGACCATTGGCCATTGACCTTTGACCCTGTCACCAGGCAGGTCGCTCCCCTCGCCGCCACGCAGCCCTCTGTGTGACCTGTGACTCTCTGCTGCCGCCGCCCGTATTCAACCCGCCTCGCCTGCGTCTCCACTGGTACTGTCTTTGCCTCCTTCTCTGTGCCCATTTTGCCTTTTGTACCCCCTTCCTCTGTGCCCATTTTTGCCTTTGTACCCCCCTCCTCTGTGCCCTTTTTGCCTTTTGTACCCCCCTCCTCTGTGCCCTTTTGCCTTTTGCACCCCCCTCCTCTGTGCCCATTTTGCCTTTTGCACCCCCTCCCCCTTGTGCCCCCTTCCTTCGTTGTCCCCTTGCCTCTGTTTCCCGCCGCTGCGTCCCTGTGGCCCCGCCTCCTCGTCTCCCATTGGCCGCCCCGCTCCCACCTCCCAGCTGCTCCTCCCTCCCTCTGACCCTCATATGGAGGCCGCGCAGCGGTAGAGAGAGCGACCTTTGACCCTGTCACCAGGCAGGTCGCTCCCCTCGCCGCCACGCAGCCCCCTGTGTGACCTGTGGCTCTCTGCTGTCGCCGCCCGTATTCAGCCCGCCTCGTCTGCGTCTCCACTGGTACTGTCTTTGCCTCCTTCTCTGTGCCCAATTTGCCTTTTGTACCCCCTTCCTCTGTGCCCATTTTTGCCTTTGTACCCCCCTCCTCTGTGCCCTTTTTGCCTTTTGTACCCCCCTCCTCTGTGCCCTTTTGCCTTTTATACCCCCTCCTCTGTGCCCATTTTGCCTTTTGCACCCCCTCCCCCTTGTGCCCCCTTCCTTCGTTGTCCCCTTGCCTCTGTTTCCCGCCGCTGCGTCCCTGCGGCCCCACCCCCTCGTCTCCCATTGGCCGCACCGCTCCCACCTCCCAGCTGCTCCTCCCTCCCTCTGACCCTCAAATGGAGGCCGCGCAGCGGACGCGCGCAGCAGGCGCGCCACTGGCATGCCGAAGGCGCGCCAAAGGCAAGCCCGTCTGCGCCCGTCCGCGCCTGGACCGCGCACAGCGCCAGAAACCCTGGCCCCTGACGATGCCAGGGCACCCGACTGAGATACGACACCGCCACCCTCATCGCACTCAACACCGGACGACCTGCCACCTGCCACCAAGCCACCCCGAAACGCACCCATGGACCCTTCACCTACCAAGCCTGCAAATTCACCTGCCTCCGAACCTGCACCCCGCCCACCGAACACAGCAACAATAACAGCAACCACCTCAAGTGCATCCTCCTCAACACCCGCTCCATCCACAAACACGCCGTCGAACTCTGGGAACTCCTTGATACAACAGCACCAGACGTCGCCTTCCTCAAGGAAACATGGATGAAGGAGGAATCGCCATCATCTACAGGAACACCATCAGCATCACGACCAACGCCAAAAACACACTCACCGCCGCCGAACACCTACACTTCCAGATCCACACCGACCCCCAGACCACCCTCAGAGGAACGCTCATCTACAGACCCCTGGGCCCACGGACACAATTCAGTGAAACCATCGCCGACTTCATCAGCCCGCACGCCCTAGTTTCACCAGAATACATCCTCCTAGGGGACCTGAACTTCCACCTGGAGAAAAGCAACGACAACACCACCACCCTGCTCGACAACCTCGCCAACCTCGGACTCAAACAACTGGTGGACACGCCCACCCACATCACTGGCCACACGCTCGACCCCATCTTCTCCACCAGCAACCACGTCTCCTTCAGCCACTCCACCGGACTACACTGGACCGACCACAGCTGCATCCACTTCACCTTCAAGAAGACCTCATCCCACCACCACATGCTACAGATCCCCTGCAGATGCTGGAGCAAAGTC
This sequence comes from Triturus cristatus, assembly GCF_964204655.1. Lineage (NCBI taxonomy): Eukaryota > Metazoa > Chordata > Amphibia > Caudata > Salamandridae > Triturus > Triturus cristatus. The sequence goes on along the minus strand of NC_140593.1, from coordinate 842,881,885 downwards.
ACCACAGACCAGCTGACCACATCGCTGAGCCAGAACCCACCTGTCGACACCCCTGACACCAACGACGCAGCACACAATCTCGCACAGTGGATCACCAACTGCGCCGACGACCTCGCTCCACTGAAGAAACCCCCAGGCAAGACTGGCAACAGAAAAAACCTCATGGTTCACAGACGCCCTCAAAATCGCAAAGAAATCATGCCGAACTCTCGAAAAAGCTTGGCGCCACAAACGGACATCAGAAAACATGACAGCCCTCAAGAGCGCCACCCGCGAATACCACCAGATGATCCGCACCACCAAAAGGACATCGTTCAAGGAGCGGCTGGACAACAACTCCCACAACAGCAAGGAACTCTTCAGCATCGTCAAAGAGCTCTCCAACCCCAGCGCCAGCAACAACGACATCACACCGTCGCAAGACCTCTGCAACTCCCTCGCCACATTCTTACACCACAAGATCGCAGATATACACGACAGTTTCGGACCCCAGACTCCGCCTCCAGCCACCAAACCAACGACCCCCACCACCACCCTCAATGCATTGACCCCCATCAGCACTGAAGACACCACCCACGTCATGAACACCATCCACTCTGGCTCCCCCTCCGACCCATGCCCTCATCATATCTTCAACAAAGCCGACACCATCATCGCACCCCACCTCCGGAACGTCATAGACAGCTCCTTCACGTCAGCCACCTTCCCTGAAAGCTGGAAACACACAGAAATCAACGCCCTTCTGAAGAAACCCACAGCGGACCCCAAAGACCTCAAGAACTTCCGCCCCATCTCTCTTCTCCCCTTCCCGGCTAAAGTCATCGAGAAGACCGTCAATAAACAGCTGACTGCATTCCTCGAAGCAAACAACTCGCTCGACCCATCCCAGTCCGGATTTCGAGCCAACCACAGCACCGAGACTGCCCTCATCGCAGCCACCGATGACATCAGGACCCTGATGGACAACGGAGAGATAGCCGCTCTCATCCTCCTGGACCTCTCGGCAGCCTTTGATACTGTCTGCCACCGCACCCTAATGACCCGCCTCTACAACACTGGGATCCAAGGAAGGGCCCTGGACTGGATCACATCGTTCCTCTCCGACAGAACCCAGAGAGTCCATCTCCCTCCCTTCCGCTCCGCGGCCACCAAGATCATCTGCGGCGTACCCCAAGGCTCATCACTCAGCCCAACCCTCTTCAATATCTACATGAGCCCCCTCACCACCATCGCACGCAAACACAACATCAACATCATCTCCTACGCCGACGACACCCAACTGATACTCTCCCTCACCAAAGACCCATTCACCGCCAAAACCAACTTCCAGGACGGAATGAAAGAGGTCGCAGAAGGGATGAAGCACAGCCGTCTGAAGCTCAATTCGGACAAGACGGAGGTCCTTATCCTCGGACAATCCCCTTTCGCCTGGGACAACTCCTGGTGGCCCACGACGCTGGGCACCGCACCGACACCCGCGGACCACGCACGCAACCTGGGATTCATCCTGGACTCCTCACTAACGATGACCAAGCAAGTTAAAGCAGTCTCGTCCTCATGATTCAACACCCTGCGCATGCTCCGAAAGATCTTCAGGTTGATCCACACCGAAACCAGAAGGACGGTCACCCAGGCCCTCGTCACCAGCCGACTGGACTATGGGAACGCCCTATACGCAGGAACCACAGCCAAACTTCAGAAACGCCTTCAGCGCATACAGAACACCTCCGCACGACTCATCCTCGACATCCCTCGCCACAGCCACATATCCGCCCACCTGAGAAACCTGCACTGGCTCCCTGTCAGCAAGAGGATCACGTTCAGGCTGCTCACCCATGCACACAAAGCGCTCCACAACATGGGCCCCGAATACCTCAACAACCGCCTCTCGTTCTACACCCCCACCCGCCAGCTCCGCTCCACCAGCCCCACCCTCGCCACCGTCCCACAGATTCGCAGAACCACCACCGGAGGAAAATCGTTCTCCTACCTGGCAGCCAAGACATGGAATTCCCTCCCCGCACACCTACGACTGACGCAGGACCATCTCACCTTCAGGAAACACCTCAAGACCTGGTTATTCGAGCAACAGCGGCACCCCCCCTCCCTTCAGCGCCTTGAGACCCTTACGGGTGAGTAGCGCGCTCTACAAATGTATTGATTGATTGATTGATTGATCACAGCAGGACCGTGAGCTGGCCCTTGCAGTGAGAGTTACAGAACTGTCAGGCTGCTTGCCCCTGACAGCTCGCTCTAATGTCCGAAATTACGGACAAAAGGCGAACATGAAAGAATTCCTCACGGACAACGGACAAGAGTCCTAAATAACGGTCTGTGAAATTTACGGACGGTTGGTCACCCTAGGCGAGTCCCTTAAAGGAGCTGCATAGGCCTGATGGGGCCGTAAATGGAAAACAAGCACTTAGGGGCCCGTGGAGGCCTGTTGGTTGTCAACCTGTTGGCAGCCGCCGAAAGGTGATCACCGCAGTGGGGGGCCAATAAAAAGGGACTGATAACCCTGCGATGTTGCACCGACGGGGAGTTGCGGCCTCGCTTTATAAAATTCCACAGGTGGCCCGCACTGTATTGAAGAGACTGCCAGCCATAAATAACCAGGTGGGGGCGTCCCCCCACACACTCCCTCAAAGTGAAGACAACACGTAGGGAGGAGTGCCATCCCAGCAGGAGCCATTGATAGAGATAGCATTATAAGGGGCCCATAGCTGCTTACTCATTGATCATTTTGACTGTATCCTCCACTGGGCCCAGTGAAGGTGAAGTGCTGTGAGGCCTGTAACTCCTGAAGGCCTAAGCTGAGGCAGTGAGGCGATTGGGAGACTTTATTCATAGATCTGCACTGAGGGGTGCGGTGGGGGCATGATGGGATTGGCCTTGCACACCATACCTCTGCCTTCTTTCATCTGCTACACATGTGCCGGGGCCACCGTGAGGATGCTGAGTATGAACTATATCCCCCCTCCCAACACAAGAATGACAAATTTACCAAGTAGACTGATGAGGGGTCAAAACCTCCTCCAAATTACATGCACTTAGAGATCTGAAAGTCATTGAGGACGGCAAGATGGCTGAACTAAAGGTAGAGCTGGCCCTGATCAGACAAGACTTGCGGAATACAACCAACAGGTTAACTTAGGTAGAGGGCAGAGTGTCTGAAACCGAAGAGGCAGTCAAATACCATGATAAACCTACAGCGTCTAGTGGGACAACTAGAGGTCCATACTGAGGACGTGGAAGGAAGATCAAGACGCAACAACGTACTTGTCATGTGCATCCCAGAACGTGCTGAAGGAACTACACCCACCATATTCATACACAACTGGCTGCTGAGCTGGGTCCCTTTAGGTGAGGTGTCAAACTGTTTCATAATAGAGCGGACCCATAGGGCATTGATTGCCCAGCCCCAGGGGGCCTCACGACCTCACTCTTTCATAGTCCAGGTGCTTAACTATGCAGATCATGACGCCGTACTTAGAGTGACACGCAACATAGGATCTCTGTCCTGCCACTCCTCTCCCATGGTGATCTTTCCTGATTACACTTTGAAGGTTCAACAGCAAAGACAATCCTTTCAAGAAGCAAAATAAAAACTGAAGGCCATTGGAGTCACCTTTATTCTTCTCTTCCCAGCCTGCTTAAAGGTATTTTTTCAGGGCAAGACATTCTTCTCCAACAACCCTGAAGTGGTCTGGGACTGGATAGAGGAACGCCCCACACTGAACACTGGAGACACTCCATCACAAGAGTGGTGAGGGGAGGTGTGGGGGCACTGCGCATCGTCCCATAGAGTGGTGCACAGCATTGAGAAGACGGCCACGCTGTAGGATAGGAGAAGCTGGTCTCTGGGTCCAGAATGACCCCCCCAGCGGGATAACTCTTTGGTGGCAGCTGATGAATCAACTATACAGGCTGCCAGGGATGACCCCTCTTAGGCCCCACCAGACACTGTGATGTCAATATAGGGGCAGGTTGCTGGTGCTTTTGCAACATTCGATGAAGTTGTCAGGTGGTTTGGCATAGCTCACAAGCTCGCCCTCTCTTTTTCTCTTTTCTTCCCTTTCTCTCTCCAGTCTTCTGCTTTTCCTCTCCTCCTGTTGAAAGGGTTTGGGTTGGTTTAAGGTGGGTTTGGGATATGGATGGTAGGGGAGATGGATATCTCAGGTTAGTCCCATTGGCTACGGTTCCTAGATGCAGCACGACAGGAACTTCTAGTTCACGAGGTATGGGGTGGGTGTTATGGGAGGGAGGTTGAGAATGGTTGGGGGCATTTTTTTTTATTGAAACTCTTAGTAACAAATATTCGACATGCATAGATGACAGGCACTTAATATGGTCCAATGATCTGGTTGGAAATTGCCTGATACAACTGAATGGCTGGATTACGGCAGGAAGGTCTCCCGGGTAAACTCACAGTTCTCTCGTGGATTATTAGTGGCATGCTTGATAAGATCAAGAGGGAGGCTGTACTCAGGGCAGCCTCAAACACTGACGCAGACATTTTGATGCTCCGGGAAAACCATTTTCCAGAAAATCATTGTCCATTTCTGGCCCGCAGAGGTTATGCCCAGGTATATCTTTCTGGTTTCCACAGAGGTTCCAGAGGTACGGCCATCTTGATCCAAAAACACACATTTTTGGCGGTGTCCAATGTATGGCATGATAATCTGGCCGGTACATGGCAATGACAGGCACTCTACAATGGCTCCCAATTTCTTTGATTTTTGCCTATGCCCCCGCCCCTCACAGTGGATTCTTATAAAAGCTGGGAAGCCTTATACAGGAGCTACCGGAAGCACCATGGATAGTGGGAGTGTATCTTATTTGAGCGCGTGACCCTCCAAGATGTCCTAGCAGCTGGCCATTCGGTATCAATTACCTGGCTTAAACATATCAAATTGACAATTGAATTTATTGGGGCCCCTGAACTCAGGACCCAAGCAGCGATCATATCCTTTTCTTCCAAAACCACCGTAAAAAAGTGATACTGGTCGGTGTTCGAGGCAAAAGTTGCCGTAAGAACAGATCTTCCTGCTTTAACTCAAATAGTTTTAGACATCAAGCCCTTGACTAGTTATGAGCCTTACTGGGATCATGTGACTGTGTCTTTGTGATAGAAAATTATATTTCTGATTTAGAGTGGGTACCTTGCTGTTAAGAGCTCTTACGAAGAAATGGTCGGCTGAGGCTACTGATATTTGTCCTGCTTGCCAGCCGCAGGCTGAGAGTGTCCTGCCTGTTCTCTTTGCTTGCCCTGCTTATGTCCATCTTCACAAGCTCTGGTTGGCTCCTATTTGCAGGCGAGTATATAATCGCAGCCACCTATCGGCTCTTTGAATACTGAGGTCTGACTGCTTTCTACCATATGCTATACCTCTTGCTAAATGTGCTATGTGGATCTTGCATAGGAAATACGTATCTTCTGTTCTAAAAATCACTCATCTACTTTTTAAACATCAAATGATATTTTAATCTTTATTTTATTGATAACTGTACATTATTTATTGGAGAAGTGTCAAATAATGTTGTAACATATGTAAAGACTTCTAATATTTTATTTGATGTCTATTTAAATTAGGCTTGTATTGTACTTTTAAGGCCCTGGTGGCCGAAATCAAGTTATTTTGAGGGGTGTGTGACCCGTTCCTTGATCGGTCCTCGACACCCTTGATGGTTGCGGGCCGATGCTTTTGTCGGTTTTCTTGCACAAACTTGCCTTGGTTGACATATGGTGGGCTCACTACTCTGAAGAACTGGAATCCACCTCCTACTCTGGTGCCCATCAGTCCTTCTCCCGATTTGACTACTTTTTCATTCCCCATCATGAGGGCCACCAAGTTCTAGATGTACGACTCTTAGTGGGAGGCCTCTTATATCATTCACCAATGGTGATAGAGCTGGTTTGGAGCCCAACCTGGGCTGTCACCCTCTGGCGCCCGAACCGCTTGAGTCTGAAGAATCAGGAGTTTAGAGAGATGTGTCAGGGCAGGTGTCAGCGGTTCCTTGCCGAGAACCAAGAGTTGGTGAACCCACAGATCCCTATGTGGGATGCCCAAAAGTTCACCATCCGTGGGGATGTTACTTGCTACTCCTAGAGCCAAAAAGACAAAGCCCAATCGAAAGTTAAAGAACTCAAAGAATGGGTGCTTGACCTAGAGGGCCGATGTGTGGTGTTGAGGGAGGATGCCCTCTTGCAACATTTGATGCATACACAAATGCTGCTTACTTAAGAGCTACACAGAAAATGCGAGAGGCCTGGAAGGCCGCATGAGGTCAAATCTATTAATGGGTGTCAGACTCTTACCAGGAGTGCCAGATTTCCACAGGAGCAGATGACTAACTCCCAAGTCCCAACCAATTATTGCCATGCTATCGCTGTATCAACAACGCATAGCGCAATGGCGATCATTTTCCAGCGATAGCGGTGTTTTCCATGGAACATCGCTGGTTTTTCAGCGATGTTCCATGGAAAACGGCGATAACCTTGCTGATGCAACCCTGTGGTCGTAACAGCATAATCCACCCCCAATGGTAAGTATACCTACGTCAGCATTTTTGCAGATGTTAGCTTTTGGCGAAAACCGCGGTTTTCACCAAAAACGAACGTCTCCAAAAATGTGTGGGCCTCCTTGTAATTATTGCGATGTGCACATCAGCGATAATTTACAAGTAGTACTGCCCAGTGACACCCACTTTGCATCTCATTACAGATGCAAAGCGAGGCGTGGGGAAAACGGGTGCTAACATGCGCTAATGCATGTTAGCATCCCCTTGTAGATAGGGCGATGCCATTTTCAACGCTTTTTTGGCTTCTAAAGCCAAAAAAGCGGCGAAATGGCCCTCGATGATATGCCCCATGGTCTCTTATATACCTGAAGTTCTAGAAGGCTAGCCCCTCTCTAAATGGTGGTTTTGTGTATAGCCAATGAATTCCTGAATTTGAATAGTCCAAACTACAGATTAATTTTTCTGGTAGACAAATAGGAATACTGTGTGACTGGACATAGGGAAATACTCAAGAGGAGTTCGAGGAATTTTCAAATGAGCCGACGGAATCACAATTACTGTCTTTAAATAACAGGTCTTTACCTTTTTAGTAATTATTAGATACTTAAGCGAAGGTTGAACACTGCTGTCCCACCTCAGTTGACGGTTGAAGGACGGGGCTCACAGAGCGAGTGCACGAGAGGAACACTACAGCTCAAGGGCTTTGCAAGAAGGCTAGAACATTTGTGTCTAATTGGATGGCGGGCACCATCTCGGATCGTCTTAAAATCTGTAAGGGCTATTAAAAGCAACAGTCTCCACAAGAGCAGCCATAGATGAGGACGCTGTCTCAACCACCTGGGATATCAGGCAAATCTAAGTCGTTTCTGCTTAGGTAGGCAAATGAGGGGCACTGGCAATTGTTTTCCTGACAATGGGGGTTGACAAATCTAGCAAGACCTTGCATTGATTTTGCACTCCCAAGGCTATCGGGGCCTGGCCGCCTAGTTGGTGGCCAAAGATGTCTCACGAATAACCGGCAGTGAGTCAGTAGCATCCACCTTTGTATCCTAATACCAAGAACTGTACAGCTCTGATTCACCAAAGCCTCCGAGCAGATCTTCATCAATTCATGGCAGATTTACCTGTCGCCTGCTTCTGTTCCGCAGATTGTGAGTCCCTGGAAGCCGAAGTGTGGGTGGCCTTAGCGCAGCTTCAGGCAGGTAAAGCAGCGGGTTCTTGTGGTTAACCAGCAGAGTTCTGGTATTTGGTTTGCCCTGAGACTGGTACCCTGTTTTGGTGGCCTTCAAAGAAGCTGTAACACGTAGAGTGATATCGCTGGACTTTAGGGCAGCCAAAATTGTCATACCCTGAAACCAGGACTGGACGATAAACACTGCGAAAACTATCGACCGATTCCATTACTGAACTCGGAACTGAAAATATGGGCCAAGATGCTGGCTATTCAACTCACAAAAGTTATCACTTGCCAAGTGCATCTGAATCAAGTAAGATTTATGCCCCGCCGTGCGACCTGTAATAATACATGCAGGGTCCACAATGTCATCGAGCTGTGCAGGGGCTATACCAGACACTAGGTGTTAGACCGGGTACCATTGGCGTGAGTCTCCCTTCCATTTTTTTCTGATTGCCTTCTCTGTGTTTTATATGTTTTGCTGGTTTAGATGCTTTGGGCACTGTGCCACTGCTATTCAGTGCCACAGTGCCCGTGCTCCCTATGTTAAATTGATGTATTGATTAGTGACTCCATGATTGGGTTATTTGATTTACTTGTCAGACCCTAGTATAGTGCACCAGGTGTGCCCAGGGCTTGTAAATCAAATGCTGCCAGTGGCTAGCACCACTGGTTGTTCCACCCACAGAAGCAGCTTGTAAAGTGTGTCTCAGGCCTGCCATTGCAGAGCCTGTGTGCAGTATAGTACTGCCATGCTGACTGGGTAAGTGCACCCATTTGCCAGTCCCTAAACCTTCCCTTTTCTTCATATCAGACACCTCTAAGGTAGGCCCAAGGGCAGGGTGCATTGTAAGTATTAGGTAGGACATGCCCTGGTGTGTGTGGAATGTCCTAATAGTGAATTACAGCCATTTTCATTTTTCACTGTTGCAAGGCTACCAGTCCCCATAGGCCAGAATGGGCAGTTTGATTATAACATCTTATAATCCTAACTGACCCAGGGAACATGGTAGAAATTCGAGTTTAGTATGCCTGAACTCAGAATGATAAAATACATCTTTTAGTGAAGTTGGTTTTAACATTCTGAGTATGAAAATACCACTTTTAGAAAGTAGGTATTTTCTTGCCGAACTATCCAAGCCTGCCTCTGCGAGGTTGTGTATTCCTTGTCTGGAGTTTGAGTGACAGGGGCTGGGGGATTCAAGGAAACAGGGTGAGTCAGCACAAGGCTGAATAGAGAGATCTACATGGAGAGTGAGGGGAGGAGTTGCACCTGGGTCTGAATAGGACTCTGCCTTCCCCCCACAATGCTGGTTCCACCTCCTATGGTGTGTCTGATGTCCCTGGCCTACACTGTCAAAGGAAAGAAGCTGTAACACGTAGAGTGATATCGCTGGACTTTAGGGCAGCCAAAATTGTCATACCCTGAAACCAGGACTGGACGATAAACACTGCGAAAACTATCGACCGATTCTATTACTGAACTCGGAACTGAAAATATGGGCCAAGATGCTGGCTATTCAACTCACAAAAGTTATCACTTGCCAAGTGCATCTGAATCAAGTAAGATTTATGCCCCGCCGTGCGACCTGTAATAATACATGCAGTGTCCACAATGTCATCGAGCTGTGCAGGGGCTATACCAGACACTAGGTGTTAGACCGGGTACCATTGGCGTGAGTCTCCCTTCCATTTTTTTCTGATTGCCTTTTCTGTGTTTTATATGTTTTGCTGCTTTAGATGCTTTGGGCACTGTGCCACTGCTATTCAGTGCCACAGTGCCCGTGCTCCCTATGTTAAATTGATGTATTGATTAGTGACTCCATGATTGGGTTATTTGATTTACTTGTCAGACCCTAGTATAGTGCACCAGGTGTGCCCAGGGCATGTAAATCAAATGCTGCCAGTGGCTAGCACCACTGGTTGTTCCACCCACAGAAGCAGCTTGTAAAGTGTGTCTCAGGCCTGCCATTGCAGAGCCTGTGTGCAGTCTAGTACTGCCATGCTGACTGGGTAAGTGCACCCATTTACCAGTCCCTAAACCTTCCCTTTTCTTCATATCAGACACCTCTAAGGTAGGCCCAAGGGCAGGGTGCATTGTTAGTATAAGGTAGGACATGCCCTGGTGTGTGTGGCATGTCCTAATAGTGAATTACAGCCATTTTCATTTTTCACTGTTGCAAGGCTACCAGTCCCCATAGGCCAGAATGGGCAGTTTGATTATAACATCTTATAATCCTAACTGACCCAGGGAACATGGTAGAAATTCGAGTTTAGTATGCCTGAACTCAGAATGATAAAATACATCTTTTAGTGAAGTTGGTTTTAACTAGGCCTGGGCCAAAATTCCGTTCCGTTCGCGGAAGTTGCGATATTTTGGCATTCTCGCGTTCCGCGGAAAGCGCGAAAATGTCAAAATTTCCGCATTCCGCAGCTTAGCGATAATTTTTTTCTTGCTCGCGCTGTAAAACAATACATTCTCGCGCGCGCGCGATCGCCTTACCTGAATCCCTGCGTTCTCCGACAAGTTTTCTTGACCCGGTCGCGTTCTCCACGAGATGTTGGATTTTGGTAGCCATTTTGCGCTGTCTCGCGAGAGTTCGCGGCCGCATTCAAGTCATTTTTCACGCGATCACGTCATTTGTCGCGCGATCAGGTATTTCTTCTCGCGATCATGCACCGCGCGAGTATGAGAAGATTGAGATCTCGAACATGTCATTCTACATCGCGAGCCAGAGAATGAGGACGCGGGCACATGAAATCGAACGCGAACAGGAGAAAGAGACCGCGAACACGTCATATCCAACGCGACAGGGACAAAGAAGAGAACGCGATCATATCGTTTTCGACACGCCGGCGGAAGTAATGTGAAGCTGGAGAACTCAACAATGTAAAATTTACAATTTGGAGAGGAATATCGGCTCTAGCAGCATGAAACCATCTGCAAATACTGATTTTGGATGAAAAGAACTCCTTACATTCACATTTGGCTTTCCTTTTTTGTGCAAGGACTCCAGGAGTCATTTTTTTTTTACAAAGTGGAGAGAGGGAGGAAGTGACACAGATTCTCCAACTTCCTGTTCCTGTCCAGCAGGCTCCTCCCAGTGCTTTGTCCATCTCCTGCTCATTCTGCCTTTGGATTTGGAGCTGGAAAGATCTCTCTTTTTGTCTGCTGCATCATTGCAATTGGATTTCAGGATTTTTGGAATAGGATATTTTACAAGTAAGTGGTTGTTGTGTTTGATTGTGGGCATTGCAGTTGTTGTGTAACTACAATTTATTTTTGATAATTAATTATCATCATTCCTTTTTTTTTTTTTTAATTTATTTTAATTTTGTGGGTTGTAGTAGTAGGCCCGAGCTAGCCATGGGCATGGCCTCATGGGTGTGTGTGTGCATGATGAAGCAACTGTTCCTTTTGTTTTTTGAATATATTTCATTTTCAATCACATTTAGGGCATGGATGGCATTGGATTGAGTTGGGGAAGTGTGTATTTTGGGGTGGCCTTGCTGATGTTGTTGGGGCTCTCCATGTGGCTGGTGGCCATTTTGAGGCCTAGGCCTGCAAGCTTGCCTGGCCTTGTCTGCCAGCAGGCCTGCTTTCATCCACTGCTACCAGAGCAGGTAGCCACAGCTTTAGTAATCTACTGTTTTCTGTGTGTTCTGTTGATTTTAGACATCATTTTGGGCATGGATGGCATTGGATTGAGTTGGGGAAGTGTGTATTTTGGGGTGGCCTTGCTGATGTTGTTGGGGCTCGCCATGTGGCTGGTGGCCATTTTGAGGCCTAGGCCTGCAAGCTTGCCTGGCCTTGTCTGCCAGCAGGCCTGCTTTCATCCACTGCTATCAGAGCAGGTAGCCACAGCTTTAGTAATCTACTGTTTTCTGTGTGTTCTGTTGATTTTAGACATCATTTTGGGCATGGATGCCATTGGATTGAGTTGGGGAAGTGTGTATTTTGGGGTGGCCTTGCTGATGTTGTTGGGGCTCTCCATGTGGCTGGTGGCCATTTTGAGGCCTAGGCCTGCAAGCTTGCCTGCCCTTGTCTGCCAGCAGGCCTGCTTTCATCCACTGCTACCAGAGCAGGTAGCCACAGCTTTAGTAATCTACTGTTTTCTGTGTGTTCTGTTGATTTTAGACATCATTTTGGGCATGGATGGCATTGGATTGAGTTGGGGAAGTGTGTATTTTGGGGTGGCCTTGCTGATGTTGTTGGGGCTCGCCATGTGGCTGGTGGCCATTTTGAGGCCTAGGCCTGCAAGCTTGCCTGGCCTTGTCTGCCAGCAGGCCTGCTTTCATCCACTGCTACCAGAGCAGGTAGCCACAGCTTTAGTAATCTACTGTTTTCTGTGTGTTCTGTTGATTTTAGACATCATTTTGGGCATGGATGCCATTGGATTGAGTTGGGGAAGTGTGTATTTTGGGGTGGCCTTGCTGATGTTGTTGGGGCTCTCCATGTGGCTGGTGGCCATTTTGAGGCCTAGGCCTGCAAGCTTGCCTGGCCTTGTCTGCCAGCAGGCCTGCTTTCATCCACTGCTACCAGAGCAGGTAGCCACAGCTTTAGTAATCTACTGTTTTCTGTGTGTTCTGTTGATTTTAGACATCATTTTGGGCATGGATGGCATTGGATTGAGTTGGGGAAGTGTGTATTTTGGGGTGGCCTTGCTGATGTTGTTGGGGCTCGCCATGTGGCTGGTGGCCATTTTGAGGCCTAGGCCTGCAAGCTTGCCTGGCCTTGTCTGCCAGCAGGCCTGCTTTCATCCACTGCTACCAGAGCAGGTAGCCACAGCTTTAGTAATCTACTGTTTTCTGTGTGTTCTGTTGATTTTAGACATCATTTTGGGCATGGATGCCATTGGATTGAGTTGGGGAAGTGTGTATTTTGGGGTGGCCTTGCTGATGTTGTTGGGGCTCTCCATGTGGCTGGTGGCCATTTTGAGGCCTAGGCCTGCAAGCTTGCCTGCCCTTGTCTGCCAGCAGGCCTGCTTTCATCCACTGCTACCAGAGCAGGTAGCCACAGCTTTAGTAATCTACTGTTTTCTGTGTGTTCTGTTGATTTTAGACATCATTTTGGGCATGGATGGCATTGGATTGAGTTGGGGAAGTGTGTATTTTGGGGTGGCCTTGCTGATGTTGTTGGGGCTCGCCATGTGGCTGGTGGCCATTTTGAGGCCTAGGCCTGCAAGCTTGCCTGGCCTTGTCTGCCAGCAGGCCTGCTTTCATCCACTGCTACCAGAGCAGGTAGCCACAGCTTTAGTAATCTACTGTTTTCTGTGTGTTCTGTTGATTTTAGACATCATTTTGGGCATGGATGCCATTGGATTGAGTTGGGGAAGTGTGTATTTTGGGGTGGCCTTGCTGATGTTGTTGGGGCTCTCCATGTGGCTGGTGGCCATTTTGAGGCCTAGGCCTGCAAGCTTGCCTGCCCTTGTCTGCCAGCAGGCCTGCTTTCATCCACTGCTACCAGAGCAGGTAGCCACAGCTTTAGTAATCTACTGTTTTCTGTGTGTTCTGTTGATTTTAGACATCATTTTGGGCATGGATGGCATTGGATTGAGTTGGGGAAGTGTGTATTTTGGGGTGGCCTTGCTGATGTTGTTGGGGCTCGCCATGTGGCTGGTGGCCATTTTGAGGCCTAGGCCTGCAAGCTTGCCTGGCCTTGTCTGCCAGCAGGCCTGCTTTCATCCACTGCTACCAGAGCAGGTAGCCACAGCTTTAGTAATCTACTGTTTTCTGTGTGTTCTGTTGATTTTAGACATCATTTTGGGCATGGATGGCATTGGATTGAGTTGGGGAAGTGTGTATTTTGGGGTGGCCTTGCTGATGTTGTTGGGGCGCGCCATGTGGCTGGTGGCCATTTTGAGGCCTAGGCCTGCAAGCTTGCCTGGCCTTGTCTGCCAGCAGGCCTGCTTTCATCCACTGCTACCAGAGCAGGTAGCCACAGCTTTAGTAATCTACTGTTTTCTGTGTGTTCTGTTGATTTTAGACATCATTTTGGGCATGGATGGCATTGGATTGAGTTGGGGAAGTGTGTATTTTGGGGTGGCCTTGCTGTTGTTGTTGGGGCTCTCCATGTGGCTGGTGGCCATTTTGAGGCCTAGGCCTGCAAGCTTGCCTGGCCTTGTCTGCCAGCAGGCCTGCTTTCATCCACTGCTACCAGAGCAGGTAGCCACAGCTTTATTGATCAAGTGTTTTCTATGTGATCTGTTGAATTTTTAGACATCACCTTCCTGAGAGTGTAGTGTGGCTGTACACAGTACTAGTAGTATAACATAGCTCTAGTTAAAAAAAATTCATAAATGGCTAGACTATCTTTTGTTTGCACTAGTACAGTACTAAGTAACTGAACCACAAAAACAAATGCAACATTTCACTGATGTTCTTCTCCTGTCTTCTTTGCTTTTAGGTGCACAAAAGACAGAGTAGGAGGTGTCATCGGCATCACCTGGCTACCCGTTGTACTGCCAGCCAGACAGAAGTCCTGCTGCGCATCACGCCCACGTGTGACCAGAACTTGTTGTGCATCTGCCTCCTGCCTGACGTCGGAATAAGATGGCCCCAAAGAAAGGTACCAGGTCCAGTACCAAGAAAGTTGCTGGTGAGAAGAAGGAACAGAAAAAGGAAGTGCCATTAACCACGACTGGTGGTGTGCCGGCCAAGGTTTTTTTTGGCACCAAAGCGTTGTCCGGGAACCAAGCTGGGAGCAGCACAGCGGTCCAGCAACCCCACCAACCTAGGCCCAAGGGCTTTACTGTCGCAGAGGTAGCCAGTCTACTAACGGGCAGCGATGTTGAAGAAATGTCATTACCGCAAAGTAGTACACAATCAAGTTCAACGCAGGCGCAAACTCAGCAGATCAGTGTGCAGCCGCCGCAACAAGAACAGCAGCAGCAGCCGGCGCAACCAGAACAGCAGCAGCAGCCGGCGCAACCAGAACAGCAGCAGCAGCCGGCGCAACCAGAACAGCAGCAGCAGCCGGCGCAACCAGAACAGCAGCAGCAGCCGGCGCAACCAGAACAGCAGCATCAGCCGGCGCAACCAGAACAGCAGCAGCAGCCGGCGCAACCAGAACAGCAGCAGCCGCCGCAACCAGACCAGCAGCAGCAGCCGCCGCAACCAGACCAGCAGCAGCAGCCGCCGCAACCAGAACAGCAGCAGCAGCCGCCGCAACCAGAACAGCAGCAGCCGCCACAACAGCCCACCATAGTAGTTGTTGCTCCTGACGTAGGGGCATTTCAGGAAATCGAGCTTCCTGCAGACAAAGCGGAGCGAAGTCAAACCACTGTTTCAGAACATCTATTGTCTTCCAGACCACCAGCAAGGAAAAGGAGGCTTAGTCCATCATCTTCTTCTTCAAGCCCCGCTTCTGATGATCGTGATGACACTTGGGTCCCACCAGCTCGGTCTGAGAGTGAAGTACGCCACAAGACATTGCTTCTGAAAAGGAAGGTCCCAGAAAAACTTAGAGTTATGGAGGTAGATGTAGAAGAGGGGGGTGATGATGTTGATGAAGACGAGCCAGTCATCACGCACATTACTCCCGCCCCAAAGGGATTGGAGACCGACATTCTAACCCTATCCAGAAAGGCTGCTACTGAGTGGGATGCAGCACGGATCTCACCAACACAGGTTACACCACCACTACCTCCAGCTGCCATATTTTCCAAGGCCCGGCAGGGACCTACATCCAGCTCAACCACCTCAGTAGGAAGTGGTAGTAAAAGTCACAGTGTAGGTGGACAGGGTCACATATTTTCAAGGACCCCCTCAAGTTCATCTGGTGTTGAAAGTGGCACATCCAGCAGTGCCAGAAAGTTCTCCTCCCCAGTTTGGGACTTCTTTTCTGTTAGCGCCAAGGAGGAGAACATTGCTATATGCGCAATTTGTCGGCAAGGTGTTCGGCGTGGTAAGCTTGGTACAAACTATGGTACCGGAGGACAAGCAAGTCATCTCAGAATACACCACACTATTGTGTGGGAGGATCACCTACTTAAGTTAAAAGAAAGTAGGAAAACTAAACCCTTTGAAGTTGGTCAGGAATCAGGGAGCGATATTATTGTGGTGGCAGGTGAAGAACAGGGAGGCATTTCTAGCCCTGTCTCCAGTAGTGCAGTCACTGCAGTGGTAACGCCCACATCCTCCTCAGTAACATCAGAGTGGCACCGCAGTAAGAGCCATACTCAGAGTGTGGGTGAGACACCAAGGCGACCGGCGGCGAGTACCTCAATGAGACAATCTGTGTCGTTGAGCCTTAGTGGGTTAATGGCACCACTAAGGAAAGTAAGCCAGCCTACCATTGACAGCATGTTTAGGTTGGAGGGGCAGTTCCAACGCAACCACCCAACGGCACGATTGTACAATGCGAAGCTGGCTAAAATGTTAGCGCTGGACCTTCTTCCTTTTTCATTTGTGGAAGGGGTGGGTTTCCTTGAATTTGTGTCTGCCATCTGCCCGAAATGGAAAGTTCCAAGCCGGTCCTATTTCGCAAGAATTGCTGTTCCGGCACTACATCATGATGTGCTGGAATTGGTTGGACAAGCTTTGCAGAAGAGTGCTGTGCACAATATCCACCTGACAACAGACATGTGGACCAGTTGCCAAGCCACAGATTACATGTGTATCACTGCACACTGGATCTCTTTTGTGGGGGTTAAAGATCAACTATCTGCACGAGGTGTTGTTGACACAGCTGCGATTTTTGAAGGTACTCGGAAACATGCAACTGTAGCCATGTTCGCCATGGAGAAATCTCATACGGCTGAAAACATTTTAGAAGAGTTTCGCACCAAGGTTTTGGAATGGCTGCAGCCCAGAGGGCTTGGTATTGGTTTTGTTGCCACAGACAATGGCAGTAATGTACTTAAGGCCATGGAACTTGGTTCCTATTTCAGGGTTCCGTGTTTGGCACACTGCATAAACATTATAGTGCAAGACTTTCTGAAAAAAGAACCCATAGTAAGCAATTTACTGTCCATCTGCCGAAGAATATGCACTCATTTCAGCCATTCTTTTAAAGCTCGGAAGCAGCTGAGGATCCTCCAACGTGAGCGTAGGGTGCCAGTCAAGGCACTCATCCAGGAGGTGGCAACACGTTGGAACTCAACGTATTACATGCTTGATCGTCTGTACGAACAGCACAGGTCACTCAATGATTATGTCTGGTACAGAAGCAGTGATGCTAGTGTTAAAGGCATGACCCTTCAGAGGGAGCAATGGACCCTAATTCAATGCCTGACTGAGATGCTGTCTCCTTTTGAGGTCTTCACACGTGAAGTCAGCAAGGAGGACTGTACAATGGGCCAAGCGATCCCATTGTTGCAAATGCTAGAGCATGAGCTGAATAATGTGTCTGAATCCTACAAAGGTGTAGAGGACAGAAGGCAAGCCCATGACTTGGTGGAGAGCTTATCCAGGCGCTTATCAGAAAATGTAAGGATACAAAATAAAATTTTGTCACAAGACCATTACATTTGTGCCACAATTCTGGATCCACGTGCAAAATTAGGACTATTCCTTTCTTTTTCCGACACTGATGTTGCCCGCTACAAAAGTTGTATAGCTGAAGCAGCCATCAAGTTTGAAAACGAAGGGCTGCTAATTAAAAGCCCGCCACATCAACCCACAACAAGTACTGATACTGAAGCAGGCCATGCAGAATCAAGTGCAACTTCGTCGGCTGAGGGCAGTGCGGTTGGCTCACAATCGCAACACTCACCATCACCATCGACTACAAAAACAATAACTGGATCATTCAGCCGAGTACAATCATTATCAGATTGGTATGTAAAGATGGGCCGTAAGCACAGTGCTGATGCACAGAAAAAACAGCACAAAAGCTTACCAGCAGCAACCCTGAACATTGAGCGGATGGTCCAGGCCTATCTGGACGACCCAACAGAGGTGTACGTTGATCAAAACCCAGTGCAGTATTGGTATAGGAAAAGGTCTGAATGGCCACAGCTCAGCAGGCTGGCAATAAGCTATCTGGCTTGCCCTGTCGCAAGTGTCTCTTCCGAACGTGTTTTCAGTGCTGCTGGTTCCATTGTAACCTTGAGAAGGACCAGTCTATCTCCCAAAAACGTGGAGAGGTTAACAATGATCAAAATGAATCAGCACTTCATACCACCGAATTACACAATGCATGAATCAACAGAGGAAGATGAGGACAGCGGCTCAGGTGACGGAAGTATTGTGTCAGATGATTACCTACTACTGGACGATCCCCCAGAGTTTGAGGACGAGCTATACTTCCCTGACAATTAGGCTCGCACTTACTGTCTTCCTCCCTTTTTTCCCCCTTTGTTTGTGTCTGTTGTTCCGGTTATAAACTTGTGAATCGCAACCAATGCATTATCACCGTCTTCTAATCTTCTAATTTAAGATACGAGTTTCAGGTGTCTGCCATTTGACACTACAGTCCTCAGAATCCAGCTCCTCCGCTCGATCATACTGCATCTCCTGGTCAATTCCATTTCCCTCATGAATGATGATTGGATGATGGTAACAACAAATTCAAACTTTCCTCGTCCTTCCAAAACAAGTGGACCATGAATCTGATGACTTCTATAGCTATCCTCCTTCAGAGCCGAGAGAGACTGGCCATTAACTGAAAATAAGATGCAACAGGTAATGATTGATGCCATGCATTGTCCGCAGAAAAGCAGACTGAGTGATGTAGATTTTGTTGTGTGTGTTGCGCATGAATGAATTGATGTAATTGTGCACTGCCACTAATCAACTTTCTACAGAACACACTAGTAATTACTAATTTTCCTCTTCTGGCAAACAAGAAATGTGTACTTCTCCTGCATCTTGGTGATACATTGCTTTTAATTCAATACAGGAAGGGGACTCACTCAATCTGCTGCGCAATGCAAATGACTGTGACTTAAACAGCACCGTCCGTCATGATGATGGCGAAAGAGACGGCCCGTTAACTTAAGATGAGAAGTAACAGGTAATAAATGATGATAATTAATGGCATGCATTGGACACCTGACTCTGAGCTATTGATCTTTGTGTTTGCGTTGTTTGTTGTGCACAAAGTGAATGATGTCAAAGTGTACTAGTGTTAATCTATCTTTCTGTACACAATAAAGAATGACTCAAGTCAGTAATATTTATATTTCTACTCTTGTTGTGTTCTAAAAATTACACTTGTACTGCAGGCCGATCTTCAGTCAGTAGAAGTATCAGAGCTGATGATGAAGTCAGGAGGATGTTTCATGAGTGGCATAAAACGGAAAAGCCTAAAGGTAAACACGTGAACCACAACCACAGCACACCCAAATGTCTGTGTAGAAGTTGAATAGAGTGTAGCGGTGGGATGACTGCAGTGCATTGATTTTACTAACTTTAACTGTAAAATGCTATGTCTGGAATGGATAATGTGCTTTGCGTTTGTCCAACTCTTTGAGAGAAAAAAAAAAAGGACTCTAAAGTGTTAACGTAGGATGTGCTAATGGTAAGCACTGTGGGCCTGATCTCTCCTGTTACTGTTGAAGGTCTATGCTGGAAACAGACTACAGTAGAGATGATGCATATGCATACATGCCACCTCGGAAAGTGTTCTTGTTGCACTACACCATCACTTGTGCATTTGTTTTCACTTTCTTTCTGAATATCCCCTTTGGTTTTCAATCTAAAATTACAGGCCGGGCCTTGTCCAAAACTTTGTAAAACATTACAATGCATATTAATTACCTTACCAATCAATCACCTTTTTATTCCAGCCGGGCAGTGGCGAGTGGTGAGGCGACACACCCAAGATTGATGGACGAGAGGAGCAAGAGGAATGCCGAGATGCAAAAAACCAGTCCACATTTTTGACCAGGATAACACAGTAACAGTATCCACTTTTCACTTCTTTTAAATAATTTGATTAATATCTTGTATACATTCTTTACAACAGTGTGTTCTTGGAGTTGTTATTATCAATCATCATTACGTTTGCTCTGTGTTTACGATTCTTCACTACCAATATTTAAAATTTCTATTTGCTATCTGTTAAAGTTTTAAGGCCGGAACAGAACAAGAAATAGAAGTGTATGTAATCCGGGTCTCATCATGCATGCATTTCCTTTTTTATACCTTAACATATGGAATGGATATGGTATGGTAGTCTTCAATGATTGTCGTTTGTTTGTCTATGTATGCATACTGTTTTTCTATGTCAAACCTTTCCCAAAATCCCCCTTCCCATCCAATCAACGGACCCTAACCCTCTTCCCCCGGGCTGTGTGACTTATTGTCGAGGTGTAACTAAATTAAATGTACACCAATACTTAATCACACACTTGCTGGGGCGGATGTGGTGAAAGCAACACTACTTCAATTTCAATGCAGAGCGATGATCTTCTTCTGCTTGCCCACCCATGAGTAGGATATTTCACAGATTATTTTATTTAACAAAGGAACATATACCTCAGCATGAATTGCCGGCATTGATTTGATTTGTTTGTTGTCATTCCTCATATACAGCACTAACTGTTAGACTGTAGGCATAGCCAAGTCGACAAAACTATAGTTTGTAACTCTGTCTAGTAGGCTATCCTCATAATATCCAGCATTCATTTTTTTTGTCAAATATTTGAGCATATAATTGTTGCTCGGTAAATTCTGTGATGTACTTCATTCAACTACTCCTCTAACAGTCTCTCAAAGGCGATTGACTATCTCCTTTTCTTTTTTTGGAAATGCTGCTACCCTGCCAGTGTATACTACTACTATACTACCACCACCACCCCAATCATGGCATGTATGAAAAAGGAAACCATCTTCACCATGCAGCCAGTGCTGTGCCACAGTTGGACATAAACATCAAGCACCGGTAAGAGAGAAGTTTGGGGGAGGCAGAATCAATAATGGACATGTTGTCAATGATGTCAGTTTCAAACACCACTCCAAAGAATGCATAGTAGGACCAGTCAATGAGTGAGGTGTGTCGCATCTATCTGTTTGTGTCTTATACAGTCAGCAAATTATTGAAATCAAACACACGCTATGGGCGGCCATGCACCAGCAAAGAAACAGTGTGATGTAAAACAGTTACCCCACCTACAAAACATTAACAACATTGCATGTAACATAGAAAAATATATTTAATTGACCCTAACAAATAAACTAAACCCACAAAAGCTGACCCACCCCCCTCCCTAACCCCAACGACTGTCCATAGAAATAGAGAACGCCCAAACGAGTGAGGAAACAAACAGGAATTAAAAAAGGGGCAGTGACAGGGACTAACTGGTGGGGCGGGACTGGAGGAGGACACGAATCTGGTCCTCTAAATGGGCGACGCGGCGTCTAAGGCCGCGGCAGTTGCAACCACAGTGGGGGGGGGGCACCGGAGATGGCACGGTGGCGGCGGGCAGCCGCCAGACGGTGGCGCCGTACCGCTGGAGGGCGGTGGCTGGGGCCCGGGGCACTGGAGGAGGCTTCAATTGCTGCTGCACTCTCCTCCTCCTCCTCGGCTAGGACCACCAGCCGCCGGTATTCCTGCTGGATTGCCTCCAGCTTCCGGCGCCGTGCCTTGGCGGCCAACTCCTTCCGGTTGATTTTCGGAGTAGCTGTGTATCAAAAAGAAAAAAACAAGACAATTGTAAAATATAGTCTTAATAAAACAGTAGGACAAGGTAATTATTTATACACATAGTGGCATGGTAGAGTAGCACTATAAAATAAAGCACAGTAGTACATAACATTTTAAATGTCGCCCGTCCTTCTTCCTTCCACCTGTCTTACACTTTTTAGTTGAACAGTGCACCAGGTGCTCTTCTCCATAAAACTTTCAAAGCGGAGTTGAAATCAGATAGATGAGGCCATTGGTTACTCAATACTCTGGCTCCTAGTCCTATACCAATTAAAGGGAATTCTAGTCTTCTAGTTCACTCTTCAAACGTCCCCAAGAACTCATACTTACTTACGACATCGGATAGCGGGCGGACTTTGTCCGCCCGCCATCCGACTGCTAAAAAGGGTGGGGGTCCCGTGGGGACAATTAATTAGGATGATGCGCCCGGCACAGTGACGCTGAAAGCAATGCTAAAATGTTGTGCTGCTTTTCCAAGCACAACATGACGGGCCTCGCACGGAGCCTGTCACGTTTTGCTTTGAAAGTCGGGGGGTACCATAGCATCGGTAGGTACCCTCCATGGGGGCCCCCAAGCATACTCTGCAATGTGTGCATGCCTTTCCGTGGCGGACGGTAATGCCGCCACGCAAAGGCATTCCAAAATGCAGATTATATGGCTGCCGGTGTGGTGAGAGAGACACCACCGCCATATTGAACCCTTTTCCGCCTAGACATGTCTGAATATTTTCTACAGGGATGGCGGGAGGTTTGCCCCTGCTGTGACGGCAGTGAATTCCAGCCAGCCCGGCGGGGGCAATACGCCCCCCATCCTAATGGGGCCCTAATTCACAACTTTACAGTATACATATACATACAGTACACCTTTGCAGTGAGTGTGCTGTCAAGTTCAACAATAGTTAAAGATTATGAATCTAACTTACCACCGCCTGCCACTGGTGCTGCCACTCCCCCTCCGTTGCTATCTGCAACTGCCGCATCCTCGCCCTCTGCGTCGCCTTCGCTGGCCCCAGCAATGGTGGTCGGTAGTGCGCCTAGAAAACATTACACATTTATTAGGCAACATATACACCTCCCCCCTATTGATCAGTAGCAAGGTTGAAAAATGAGTTAATACTAACATAAATCACTAGTACAAATCAGGTAGTAGTAGAGTAGACACTAAGTTATATGATCATTGTAGCATTTGCTTGATTAGCCCTAGCCATGCACATGTGACGTTACCTTTACCTTGCAGCTTCTTAAGACACCTTTGAGCCCACATGACCTGCCTCACACTGCTACTGTCTAGTCTACGCGCTGCGTACAGGCGGTCAACAAACATTAACAAGCCACTTTTTTAGGAAGAACTGGTGTACTACTGTTACTGTTAGTCCATATTGCTTATCCATAGATGCTACACTTTTTGGCACGGCTGAGAAATGCTTGCAAGTTGCAATATACTAACGCACACCATTTCCTTTTTTCGCATTACAGACGCAAGATTCGCTTCTACGAACCAGAGCTTCTGAACGATGCACCAACTACCAGTACTAGGTTCTTCTGAGGTGAGGGGTCCCTTCACTCACATCTTCATTTATAAATGTATATAAACTAAATTGCTATGGGATGGTGGTGCTGCCTTCCACCACTTCAGTTATCATGATTTAATTCCCAACTGTATTAGTGTAACAATGTATTTTGTTTTAATGTTATTGATTTGCCGGTTGGTGCTGCTAAGATAACAGTGTACAGACCTTCTCAAATTGAAATAAAAATTTTAAACTTACATAGACTTTGTGGTATTTGGTGTGGAGTGGACTAACTTACACGATTGAGCAAATTAAAGTAAGGGTGTGCATGTGAATTGCTTCCACGACAGAGGTTGGGTGTGTTAATGTTCTGGGTTGTCTACTTGTTGGTTGTCTTGGGGGGAGGGTTCCGAGACCTAATAGGTATGACAAGACAGTACTATAGTCAAGCAGTGGAATTGTGGTGGGTGCGGAATTTCTGATTGAGGTGTGCAAGGAAGGTCCAACCTACCATCACCAACATCCTATTTTCTGGTGCAAATGTATGTGCAAGATCCCTACAACAGTTGTATGTCCTATAGGGTATCATATCAAAATATTAAGACATCTGGTAGGGCTGTTGCTGTGAATTTTCAAAGCCTAAACATCAACAAGAGTAAAAAGTAGTACAAGACAACGACCCAACGGATTGTACGAGCTACTGGTGAATATGAGTTTTATATTACAACCTTTCACAAAGAGTGGCACTGGGCAAGACTAGCTACTACAGTACAGACAGACAGACTGATAGTATGTAGTAGTACTCAGTCATCATAGCGGAGGCAGGGATAAGCTTTTTGAAACCGTACAGATCGAAGGATAATTGGTGGTAAAAAATAGCATTTGGAAACACACTATAGTTCGGGAGAAATGGGGCAGTAAAAGTTATGGAATAAGAAATATTATTAAAAACAAGAAGACTTACTGGGGCCAGCAGAGGAGCCCTCAGCGGTGTCCTCCTCGTGGTGTTCCTGTCCCGCCGACTGCCCAGTCCCTGCCCGTCTGCCCCTGGGTGCTGATGAACAGGAAAGATATAAGAAAGACAAACATTGATGGATGGTGTCAACTTAAGCAAATACAATTTTTTTCAACAACGGTCAAAAAACACTAATGTAAACAATTGCAATAACTACATTGACCGATCTCATCTGGTCAACATGTAATATCGGGGGATTCGCAGTTCGACTACTTAAGTTACTATTTATCAACAGTAATCCATTCTTCCATTCTGATTCCAGAAAACTAAGTTACAAGTAAGCCTAAGTATTAGTACAACCTACCACCCAACCTAGCCCACCTATTCCAGGCATGCCAATTGTACATTAAGTATGCATTTCGACTGTATTCCTCAACAATGTGTATGATCCAATCATGGAGGACACATTAACATGACTACATTTTTTGTATATACACAATTTTGGTTTGATTGATGCTCATCTGCTACTGCTAAGTAACTGCAAAGCCTACCTCCACTCATTGAACAAACTAGAAAGGTTCTAAAGACTGGCGTACTAGCAGCACGTCACGTAACTGAGTGAGGGGGCATCACGCATACCACTAACCAATTAGAAGCTCATACAAAGTACCTAAACCTATGTATCAATCCGCCCCTATCTATTAGTGACAGGACAAAGTAAGGAGTGGACATGAGTCACTGTAGCATTACGTAACTTAATTTCTCTAAAATAAACTCGTAAAGAATCACGCTAAGCAAGCGCAAACGCAAAGCTGCAAACAAGTAAGATTAGTAGTAGCGCAGAAGAGCACCTGTGTCATAATCACAGAAGACTTTTAAACATTATTAACCTGGAATGTATTGCAAGCAGCAACATTCTATCTGGTTGGAAGGAAAAAAAGATATTCGCAATATATAACATAGAGCAGAAGAACAGACACAAAGTTGTAATAATTAAATAGGTACTCACCAAGCCCCGGGACCTCCACTCCTAGCAGGTCCAGCAGGTCCTGCTCACGGTCCAGGATGTCGGACCACCGGTGCGTCAGCTGTGCCTGGGTGCGCCGGACCCCAGAGATGCGAGACACTGCCCGGCGCACCTTCCCCCACCGCTGCCGACGCTCCCGGAGGCCGTACCCGGACCCAGGCCTGCCACCTGCTGCCAGGGTTGAGGGGAGGTGGCGCTGCACAAAGAAAATTAGTGCAGCCAACTCCACCTCCCCAAATAAGGCCCGTGCATGCACCCCTTGTGGGCGCCGCCTTCCGCAAGGAAGGCGGTCGCGGCTCTGGCTGCGCCGGCGAACAGCCCTGCCCTTGGACATGGTTCTGGGGACGGGGCGGGAAAGAAAAGGTAAAATAAATAAAGGAGTAAAGGAAATAAATAGCAGGCAATACAAAGAGAAAAAGTAGCTAAAAAACAAAAAAAAAGGTACACAAAAACCAAAAATATAGAGGCAGGAAAATAGTTAGAGAAATAATAAGTAATAAAGATCCGAAAAAAGTGGCTATAAACAAAGGATTGAAAAGATTTAGGGAGGATTGAAAATCAGGCCCCAGAACCATGCAATAGAGTGGAAAACAAGATGGCCGCGCCCGTTGCGACCACGTGGGCAAGTTCGCGCGATATTTTCTCCCTGAGCAAGCAAAAAGCAACGCGATCAAGTAAAAGCGATCGCGAACAGGAAATATCGACCGCGAACATGCATTGCGCGACCCGGAACAGGAAGTAAACAACGCCAGAGGGCGGGACAAGTGAAAACAAGATGGCCGCGCCCATGAGCGACCGCATGGGTAAGTTGGCGACCCGCGAACACGCAAAAAATACCGCGAACAGGCGGCAAAAAAACTTCCGCATCTTCGCGATATTTCCGGCGTATTTGCGGAGATTTTCTGCAATCTCGCGATAATTTGCGGAGGTTAATTCCGCAAATTCCGCCCACCCCTAGTTTTAACATTCTGTGTATGAAAATTCCACTTTTAGAAAGTAGGTATTTTCTTGCCGAACTATCCAAGCCTGCCTCTGCGAGGTTGTGTATTCCTTGTCTGGAGTTTGAGTGACAGGGGCTGGGGGATTCAAGGAAACAGGGTGAGTCAGCACAAGGCTGAATAGAGAGATCTACATGGAGAGTGAGGGGAGGAGTTGCACCTGGGTCTGAATAGGACTCTGCCTTCCCCCCACAATGCTGGTTCCACCTCCTATGGTGTGTCTGATGTCCCTGGCCTACACTGTCAAAGGAAAGAAGGAGTCATGTAAACAAAGTGCTCCAGGACTGACCAGAACTGGTTTGGACTAGGCAAAGGCCTCTCTGCCTTCAGAGAACAAAGAGAATATGAGTATAAAAAGAGGTACCCAGACCCCAGAACTGTAGATCACTTCTGGAACAACAAGACGAACCTCTGCCAAGGAGAAGAACCAAGGACGCTGTAGGAGTTGGACTGCCCCCTGTCAGTGTGCTGTGTTGTTGGGTTGGCCTGCAGTGGTGTCTTCATTGCCAAGGAGAGGAGAAGGAACTTTCAAAGGACTTTCACCATCTTGCAGAGTATTTCTCGAAGGTCTTGAACTTGTGCTTGCCTCCTGCTGAAGTCTCAGGGACAAAAGACTTCACCACCAGCTCCCCTCTGAATTTCTTTGAGTGTCGCTAGGAGCTGGAAGCGCGACTCAACGAGAAGAAGTGTGTCGCCACCACAGCTGTTGCCGTCGCATCATCGGAGAAGCGTGCCGCCGCCGCATCACCAGAGAAGCGTGTCTTCGTCGCAGCTGTTTGCCGTCGCATCACTCGGAACTGAAAATATGGGCCAAGATGCTGGCTATTCAACTCACAAAAGTTATCACTTGCCAAGTGCATCTGAATCAAGTAAGATTTATGCCCCGCCGTGCGACCTGTAATAATACATGCAGGGTCCACAATGTCATCGAGCTGTGCAGGGGCTATACCAGACACTAGGTGTTAGACCGGGTACCATTGGCATGAGTCTCCCTTCCATTTTTTTCTGATTGCCTTCTCTGTGTTTTATATGTTTTGCTGGTTTAGATGCTTTGGGCACTGTGCCACTGCTATTCAGTGCCACAGTGCCCGTGCTCCCTATGTTAAATTGATGTATTGATTAGTGACTCCATGATTGGGTTATTTGATTTACTTGTCAGACCCTAGTATAGTGCACCAGGTGTGCCCAGGGCTTGTAAATCAAATGCTGCCAGTGGCTAGCACCACTGGTTGTTCCACCCACAGAAGCAGCTTGTAAAGTGTGTCTCAGGCCTGCCATTGCAGAGCCTGTGTGCAGTATAGTACTGCCATGCTGACTGGGTAAGTGCACCCATTTACCAGTCCCTAAACCTTCCCTTTTCTTCATATCAGACACCTCTAAGGTAGGCCCAAGGG
This sequence comes from Triturus cristatus, assembly GCF_964204655.1. Lineage (NCBI taxonomy): Eukaryota > Metazoa > Chordata > Amphibia > Caudata > Salamandridae > Triturus > Triturus cristatus. The sequence continues at coordinate 842,854,713 of NC_140593.1, read as the reverse complement.
CAGGGTGCATTGTAAGTATAAGGTAGGACATGCCCTGGTGTGTGTGGAATGTCCTAATAGTGAATTACAGCCATTTTCATTTTTCACTGTTGCAAGGCTACCAGTCCCCATAGGCCAGAATGGGCAGTTTGATTATAACATCTTATAATCCTAACTGACCCAGGGAACATGGTAGAAATTCGAGTTTAGTATGCCTGAACTCAGAATGATAAAATACATCTTTTAGTGAAGTTGGTTTTAACATTCTGAGTATGAAAATACCACTTTTAGAAAGTAGGTATTTTCTTGCCGAACTATCCAAGCCTGCCTCTGCGAGGTTGTGTATTCCTTGTCTGGAGTTTGAGTGACAGGGGCTGGGGGATTCAAGGAAACAGGGTGAGTCAGCACAAGGCTGAATAGAGAGATCTACATGGAGAGTGAGGGGAGGAGTTGCACCTGGGTCTGTGTTGGACTTGGCCCTTTTTGCAGGGTCATCCCTAAACTTTTTGCCTTCCTCCTGTATTTTTTCTGACCTGTTGTTGGCTGTTTTATGACTCTGGGCACCTTACCACTGCTGACCAGTGCTAAGGTGCATATGCTCTCCCTATGGTAAAATGTATACATTGATTGGTGTCCATGTTTGGCTTATTCGGTTTACTATCAGCCCCTAGTTAAGTGCACCAGGAGTGCCAGGGCTTGTAAATGCGAATGCTGCTGGTGGACCTGCAGCACTGGTTGTGCCACCCACAGAAAGCGGCCTTGTAAAATGTGTCTAGGGTCTGCCACCGCAGACCCTGTGCGCGGTCTGGGACCGTCGCGCTGACTACGCAAGTGCCCCCACTTGCCAGTCCCTAAACCTTCCCTTACCTACATATTAGCCACCCCTCTGGTAGGCCCAAGGGCAGGGTGCATTGTAGGCGTAAGGTAGGACATGCCCTGATGTGTGTGGCATGTCTTAGTAGTGAATTACAGCCATTTTCGTTTTTCACTATTGAAGGCTACCTGCTCTCCATAGGCCAGAATGGGCTGCTGGAGTCACTACACGCTGTGACCCCAGTGGACTCAGAGAGCATGGTAGAATGTCAAGTTTAGTATGCCTGAACTCAGAATAATAAAATACTTCTTGTAGTCAAGTTTATTTTAATATCCTGGGTTTGTAAATACTACTTTTAGAAAGTTAGTATTTACTGACCTGGCCATTTCAGTCCGCCTCTGCTGTGTGTGTGTGTTCTGCCTAGCAACAGTAGGAGCAGGGTTGGGGAATCCCCAGAGACAGGTTGGCTGCCAGGTGGTGGGTAGAGAGGTGACACCAGGATGGGTGGGAGGAGTACACCTTGACTCTTGAATAGACCGGTGCTCTGCCCCCACAAAGCCGACGCCGCCCCCTGTGGAGCGGCTGATGTCTCTGCCCTGCTGCTTAAAGGAAAGAGCAGAGTCACCATAACAAAGTGCTCCAGAACTGGACTGAGCCAGGCCCAGGCCCCCTGGCGCTAAAGAACAAAAGAATCATGGTATAAAAGTAGGAGCCTGGCTCCTAAGAAATCAGAATCCTGTTTTACCACAAAGAACCTCTGCCCGACTAGAAGGAGAAGAAGACGCTGGAGGAGCTGGCCTGCTGCTTGCCTTGCTGAGAAAGGAGAGGAAGAGACTACTGAAAAGACTTTGCTACTTTGTGCTTTAAACATTCTCCAAGGGCTTGATCTGAGCTTGCCCCCTGAACTGAACCCCAGGACCAGTGGGTTCTCTGTGCTTTTGCTCGTCCTCCGATTCGAGCCGTGTGTGCATCCCGCTGGAAAGAGACTGCGCCCCTCATCGCCCCTCCTAGGGCCGTGACACTCAGGAGCTTGCCTGCCTCCACCCCGTGAGAGCCTCGCTCCGTCCGGAGCCGCTCTCTGTCCCCGGGCTAGGTTGCCTGCACGCCTGTCACCGCCTGCCACTGGAGCGCGCTGAACGCGCTATCACCCCTCCGGCCGGAAACCGTCCGACGACTGTGATCTACGCCGGGTCATCCAGCTGCACTGACCGTGCCCTGTGACCCCGCTTCGCTATCCCCGGACATCTCAGGCCGCGCCGCCCCCGTTGTGGAGACCCCCCCTGCACCGCCGTGCTAAGGGTCGCTGGCCGCGCCTGCCTACCTGCCCACACCCGCTGATCGAGGACCCAAGACACTTCCCAAGCTGAGAGTCGCACCGACCTGTGTCGACTCTCCACGTCACGAAAGAAGTTCCAGTATCGGGCTCGGGCCCGCAACGCCTTATTTCCCCGTTCGCAGGAGCCGATCTCTGTAAGTACTGGAACCACAAGTAACATTTGCAAGAGACTACAAAGTATCCATTTGAAACTACGAACAAAGAACATTTGCCTGCTTTACAACCTGGTGGCATAACAAAAACGTTATTGGTCTTGTGATAAGTCTGCTGAGATATATATACCTTTTTTTACATAAAGGAGCGTATTTTTCTACATATCCAAGTCTGGTGTCCGTTTCTGGGGGGATTGATGTATTTACTGTATGTATGATTGTAAGTGCTTAACCAACAACGCCTGAGGAATCGCCTTGGCTGCTCACGCCACGCACCTAGAGGGTGAGCAAGAGTCATTCACGAGGGGTTATCCTGCGCCCTGACGTAGAGGAGAGGGTTCCTGCTTGACACAAGGGCAACCTTGCGCCAACCAGAGACCCCCAAGTCTAACATTGTTGGCAGCGGCTGGGATTTCGGATTTGCATTTGTAATTTGCATACAGTGAATTATTAATCACCAGATAGTGAGAGCAGACCAAGTAACGCAGCCACAGGTTTTTATTTTCTGAACTTTGTTGAGACATTGACCATTGCCTCAGCCATGCCTGGCTCACTCCCTGCTGGAAGAGCACTCTCTGTGATTTCTGGAATAGATGAGGTGGATTGGGAGAGACTGGAAGGTTATACAGCGGAGCAATTGAAAGGCTACAGTGTAAAATTCAGAGTTCCCCATGCTGGATTCAAGAAGAAGGTCAAGTACACCAAGGCGTTGAGAGCCTGGAAGGAGTCAAGAGACCCACAGAATGCAGGGGACATCGTTCCACCCGACAACCTTGGGGAGCCCAGCAGAGTCCTGTCGCCAGAGGAGCTGGCAGACAGGGCAGCAGACAGGGCGCATGCAATGGAGATGGCAAAGTTGGCAGGACAAATGGAAATGGAAAAGCAGAAGTTGGCCTTAGAGGCACAGCAACGCCAAATGGATCATGATCTAAAAATGAGGGAGTTGGATCTCAAGATCAAGAGTTTAGACCGTTCTCCCTCTGGTGGCAGCAATATTGAGTTTTACAGTGCTGAGAGAGTAGTACGCACACCCAGAGATGTGACGCCTGACTTGAAGGAGGGGGTTAACATACACCAGGAGGTTCAAGGGCATGAGGTAGCTCCAGTAGTGCGCAGTATCCCTGAAGGGAATAGGGTAACTGGCGCAGGGGTTCATAGTCCTAGTGGAGGGAGGGACACTCTACTGACTCTAGCTGAGAGGTACAGGGAGAGGGGTTCCCCCAAAATTGTAGTCCTGGTGGGTGAGTGTAAAGACCGCCCAGAAGAGTGTGGGTTGTGGGACAGAGACAGTCAGATACTGTCTTGCCAGTCTCAGGAGAGTGGTGCGGAGTACGTGTGTGAGGCACTGGATGGTAAGTTGAAAGATAGTTTGGTTAACCCTGCTAGGGGGCTGTGTGATCCAATTGTGGGAGAGCATATTGTAAGTCCCTGTTTTCCAGAGCCATGCCAACACCTGTTGGAGAGTGAGTTCTCTGACCGCAGAGAACTCACATTGGAGGCAGACCTTTTGGTGGATTCCAGAGGGTCTGGAGAGGCATTGGGGAGTGACCCCGTGGGGAGTGGCTCAGGTATCTTCCAACCCAGAATGATGGAAGTGGTGCAGAGTAGCCCAGCTAGGTCCCCTGGTAGTGGGAGGGGTGTAGGGGCTTACGTCCTGTCTCAGTGGAGAAGGAGTGAGTGCGGGGCTGCGTGCCCCCAGGTGCCCGAAACCCAGTCTCAGAGCCTGGATGGTTCTTTAAGGGAACACCAGGCGGGGAGCCTAGGCTGTCCTGATGGGCCGCCCGTTGAAGGGGATCCCCTAGTGTCTGGTGAGCTGGGAGTGTCTGTAAGCAGGCCTCCATCAGTTCTGGTGTCTGGCAGTACCGCTCCAGTTGGGAGGGTGCAGAGGTCCAGATTGAGGGGTGAGAGGGGGAAAGAGTCCCCAGTGGAAGAACCAGTGGGTCAGGTGTCAGCCAGAAGGGCTGCGTCCCCCGTGAGTGACCATGGTGACACCACTTCTGTCCTGGGGGATCTTCAGGCACTGTCAGATGGACAGGGGTCGGGAGATCAGCGCCAGGCAGACTGTCACACGACACATGAGTTATGTGTCACCCTCAGGGGGGGCATGCGTGCTCCCCGGGAAGTCCTGGTGCGCCAGGCGAGCGTTCAACCGCATGGGTTGGTCCCAGGGTTGGGAAGCCAGGTTCAGGTGTTGTCTGACCTGGAGGGTGGGACTACTGTAACCAGTGTCCTGACCCATGTTGCTTCTGGGGGTACCACGCCAGTTGGGAGTGGGCGTAACTCTGGAAGGGGGTGCAGAGGGAGGGAGTCCTCGCCTCTGACCCCGGCTCAACTGAAGGGTTTAGACCCCAAGTTGGAGGGCCAGGTTCAGGGTGTCCCCCCTGACCTGGACACCCAGTTGCAGGATAGAACCCCTGAACTGGTGGGCGAATTGTGCGGGACACCTGCCCCAGGTGCCCTGGCAATTCTGGAAGGGGGTACCACTCCAGGTGGGAGGGTACAGAGCCCCAAGGAGGAGGACCAGGTGTGGGAGAGGCCACCCCAGTCTTTGGTCCAGCCGCCGGGTACAGTCCCGGGGCTGGTGGGTCAGTGCCAGGATGTCATACCTGACCTGACAAGGGGGAGAATGGACAAAGGGTGCCAAGCACCTGGGGCTACTGCCCCCTGCTCCCTGGCGCCACAGAGGATTGAGAGCCCTGAGAGGCATACGGCCTGGGTCTCATCCCTGACTACTGTCAGTGGCCACTGTAGCATTTTGCTGTCTGTCTGTTGGGACACACCTGTGGGCCAGTTAAGGTTAGGTGCTGCACAGGTGGTGTCCACAGGTGAGGAGAAGGGTTCCCCATGGATTGGCTTGGTGGGCCCTGAGAGTATGGACAGAGGGAGTCCAATAGGTTCAGATTGGCCTAGAACTGGAGTCTGCCCCTGCAGTTGCGGGCCAGGTCCTTGTTCTATCGCCCCAAGCAGGGAAGACCATCACGGTGGTGATTGGTCTACCCTGCGTTTTGGCTGGAAGGGGGTTGTGTTGGACTTGGCCCTTTTTGCAGGGTCATCCCTAAACTTTTTGCCTTCCTCCTGTATTTTTTCTGACCTGTTGTTGGCTGTTTTATGACTCTGGGCACCTTACCACTGCTGACCAGTGCTAAGGTGCATATGCTCTCCCTATGGTAAAATGTATACATTGATTGGTGTCCATGTTTGGCTTATTCGGTTTACTATCAGCCCCTAGTAAAGTGCACCAGGAGTGCCAGGGCTTGTAAATGCGAATGCTGCTGGTGGACCTGCAGCACTGGTTGTGCCACCCACAGAAAGCGGCCTTGTAAAATGTGTCTAGGGTCTGCCACCGCAGACCCTGTGCGCGGTCTGGGACCGTCGCGCTGACTACAAAAGTGCCCCCACTTGCCAGTCCCTAAACCTTCCCTTACCTACATATTAGCCACCCCTCTGGTAGGCCCAAGGGCAGGGTGCATTGTAGGCGTAAGGTAGGACATGCCCTGATGTGTGTGGCATGTCTTAGTAGTGAATTACAGCCATTTTCGTTTTTCACTATTGAAGGCTACCTGCTCTCCATAGGCCAGAATGGGCTGCTGGAGTCACTACACGCTGTGACCCCAGTGGACTCAGAGAGCATGGTAGAATGTCAAGTTTAGTATGCCTGAACTCAGAATAATAAAATACTTCTTGCAGTCAAGTTTATTTTAATATCCTGGGTTTGTAAATACTACTTTTAGAAAGTTAGTATTTACTGACCTGGCCATTTCAGTCCGCATCTGCTGTGTGTGTGTGTTCTGCCTAGCAACAGTAGGAGCAGGGTTGGGGAATCCCCAGAGACAGGTTGGCTGCCAGGTGGTGGGTAGAGAGGTGACACCAGGATGGGTGGGAGGAGTACACCTTGACTCTTGAATAGACCGGTGCTCTGCCCCCACAAAGCTGGCGCCGCCCCCTGTGGAGCGGCTGATGTCTCTGCCCTGCTGCTGAAAGGAAAGAGCAGAGTCACCATAACAAAGTGCTCCAGAACTGGACTGAGCCAGGCCCAGGCCCCCTGGTGCTAAAGAACAAAAGAATCATGGTATAAAAGTAGGAGCCTGGCTCCTAAGAAATCAGAATCCTGTTTTACCACAAAGAACCTCTGCCCGACTAGAAGGAGAAGAAGACGCTGGAGGAGCTGGCCTGCTGCTTGCCTTGCTGAGAAAGGAGAGGAAGAGACTACTGAAAAGACTTTGCTACTTTGTGCTTTAAACATTCCCCAAGGGCTTGATCTGAGCTTGCCCCCTGAACTGAACCCCAGGACCAGTGGGTTCTCTGTGCTTTTGCTCGTCCTCCGATTCGAGCCGTGTGTGCATCCCGCTGGAAAGAGACTGCGCCCCTCATCGCCCCTCCTAGGGCCGTGACACTCAGGAGCTTGCCTGCCTCCACCGCGTGAGAGCCTCGCTCCGTCCGGAGCCGCTCTCTGTCCCCGGGCTAGGTTGCCTGCACCCCTGTCACTGCCTGCCACTGGAGCGCGCTGAACGCGCTATCACCCCTCCGGCCGGAAACCGTCCGACGACTGTGATCTACGCCGGGTCATCCAGCTGCACTGACCGTGCCCTGTGACCCCGCTTCGCTATCCCCGGACATCTCAGGCCGCGCCGCCCCCGTTGTGGAGACCCCCCCTGCACCGCCGTGCTGAGGGTCGCTGGCCGCGCCTGCCTACCTGCCCACACCCGCTGATCGAGGACCCAAGACACTTCCCAAGCTGAGAGTCGCACCGACCTGTGTCGACTCTCCACGTCACGAAAGAAGTTCCAGTATCGGGCTCGGGCCCGCAACGCCTTATTTCCCCGTTCGCAGGAGCCGATCTCTGTAAGTACTGGAACCACAAGTAACATTTGCAAGAGACTACAAAGTATCCATTTGAAACTACGAACAAAGAACATTTGCCTGCTTTACAACCTGGTGGCATAACAAAAACGTTATTGGTCTTGTGATAAGTCTGCTGAGATATATATACCTTTTTTTACATAAAGGAGCGTATTTTTCTACATATCCAAGTCTGGTGTCCGTTTCTGGGGGGATTGATGTATTTACTGTATGTATGATTGTAAGTGCTTAACCAACAACGCCTGAGGAATCGCCTTGGCTGCTCACGCCACGCACCTAGAGGGTGAGCAAGAGTCATTCACGAGGGGTTATCCTGCGCCCTAACGTAGAGTAGAGGGTTCCTGCTTGACACAAGGGCAACCTTGCGCCAACCAGAGACCCCCAAGTCTAACAGTCTGAATAGGACTCTGCCTTCCCCCCACAATGCTGGTTCCACCTCCTATGGTGTGTCTGATGTCCCTGGCCTACACTGTCAAAGGAAAGAAGCTGTAACACGTAGAGTGATATCGCTGGACTTTAGGGCAGCCAAAATTGTCATACCCTGAAACCAGGACTGGACGATAAACACTGCGAAAACTATCGACCGATTCTATTACTGAACTCGGAACTGAAAATATGGGCCAAGATGCTGGCTATTCAACTCACAAAAGTTATCACTTGCCAAGTGCATCTGAATCAAGTAAGATTTATGCCCCGCCGTGCGACCTGTAATAATACATGCAGGGTCCACAATGTCATCGAGCTGTGCAGGGGCTATACCAGACACTAGGTGTTAGACCGGGTACCATTGGCGTGAGTCTCCCTTCCATTTTTTTCTGATTGCCTTCTCTGTGTTTTATATGTTTTGCTGCTTTAGATGCTTTGGGCACTGTGCCACTGCTATTCAGTGCCACAGTGCCCGTGCTCCCTATGTTAAATTGATGTATTGATTAGTGACTCCATGATTGGGTTATTTGATTTACTTGTCAGACCCTAGTATAGTGCACCAGGTGTGCCCAGGGCATGTAAATCAAATGCTGCCAGTGGCTAGCACCACTGGTTGTTCCACCCACAGAAGCAGCTTGTAAAGTGTGTCTCAGGCCTGCCATTGCAGAGCCTGTGTGCAGTCTAGTACTGCCATGCTGACTGGGTAAGTGCACCCATTTACCAGTCCCTAAACCTTCCCTTTTCTTCATATCAGACACCTCTAAGGTAGGCCCAAGGGCAGGGTGCATTGTAAGTATAAGGTAGGACATGCCCTGGTGTGTGTGGCATGTCCTAATAGTGAATTACAGCCATTTTCATTTTTCACTGTTGCAAGGCTACCAGTCCCCATAGGCCAGAATGGGCAGTTTGATTATAACATCTTATAATCCTAACTGACCCAGGGAACATGGTAGAAATTCGAGTTTAGTATGCCTGAACTCAGAATGATAAAATACATCTTTTAGTGAAGTTGGTTTTAACATTCTGTGTATGAAAATACCACTTTTAGAAAGTAGGTATTTTCTTGCCGAACTATCCAAGCCTGCCTCTGCGAGGTTGTGTATTCCTTGTCTGGAGTTTGAGTGACAGGGGCTGGGGGATTCAAGGAAACAGGGTGAGTCAGCACAAGGCTGAATAGAGAGATCTACATGGAGAGTGAGGGGAGGAGTTGCACCTGGGTCTGAATAGGACTCTGCCTTCCCCCCACAATGCTGGTTCCACCTCCTATGGTGTGTCTGATGTCCCTGGCCTACACTGTCAAAGGAAAGAAGGAGTCATGTAAACAAAGTGCTCCAGGACTGACCAGAACTGGTTTGGACTAGGCAAAGGCCTCTCTGCATTCAGAGAACAAAGAGAATATGAGTATAAAAAGAGGTACCCAGGCCCCAGAACTGTAGATCACTTCTGGAACAACAAGACGAACCTCTGCCAAGAAGAAGAACCAAGGACGCTGTAGGAGTTGGACTGCTCCCTGTCAGTGTGCTGTGTTGTTGGGTTGGCCTGCAGTGGTGTCTTCATTGCCAAGGAGAGGAGAAGGAACTTTCAAAGGACTTTCACCATCTTGCAGAGTATTTCTCGAAGGTCTTGAACTTGTGCTTGTCTCCTGCTGAAGTCTCAGGGACAAAAGACTTCACCACCAGCTCCCCTCTGAATTTCTTTGAGTGTCGCTAGGAGCTGGAAGCGCGACTCAACGAGAAGAAGTGTGTCGCCACCACAGCTGTTGCCGTTGCATCATCGGAGAAGCGTGCCGCCGCCGCATCACCAGAGAAGCGTGTCTTCGTCGCAGCTGTTTGCCGTCGCATCACTGGAGAAGCATGTCATCACCGCAAGGGACGCCCTCGCATCACTGGAGAAGCGTGTCGGAGGGCCTGCCGCGGCTCCAAAGTACAGAGTTCGCCGCACGGCTGCCGGGCGTACACGCATTGTCTACACGTCGTCGCATCAAGGGCGCCACCTTATTGCATTGTACCGGATTGTCGCATCGTGGCCCCATCTTGCCGCATCGCAACTGGGCTGCAGCACAAAAATCTACGCATCACCTCCTCTCCGGTAAGGATCAAGACCCATCCTCTATTCTGCGCAAGCACTGAGGAGCGACGCATCGTCTACCCCGGAGCAAGGAACCGACGCATCTCCATCCCTGCGAACCTTTTGTTTGTTTTGCGTTACGCATCCAGGTACTTTTGTGAGAACTTTGTTGCATTCATCATCAACTTGAATTAAGTAACTTCTACAATCTTTAAGTCTATTGTAAGTACAGTATTGTGGATTTTTGTCGACTGTGGTCTTGTGATAAGTCTATATAAAGAATACTTACTTTTATAAAACCTGTGTGGTGTCCATCTGTAGTGTTATCACTGTAATACTGTATGTGTTCACAAATGCTTAACACACTGCCTCTGAGACAAGCCTGTCTGCTCTTGCCAAGCTACCAAGGGGGTGAGCAGGGGTTATCCATGAGTGTAATCCCCTTTTCCTGACTTAGAAGCAAGGGTCCCTATTTAGTCAAAAGTACCTACCACTGCCAACTAGAGACCCCCAGTTCTAACACTAGGCCTAACACTTTGTTGGCTTCAGGAAAGCCTTTCACTCGGTGGACTGAGAGTATTTACCCTTCTGCCTCGTCTAGGGATCGGACCATAATGTATTCGTTATTTACACCTGCTGTACACTAATCTCAGGCCCAGGGTTGTTGTCGGAGGGGCGATCTCAGACTGGTTCCCAATAGAAAGAGACACCCAACATGGTTTGCCTCTTTCTACCTCGCTCTTTGCCCTTCGAACGAGCACTCGGCAGCAGCGGTAAGGGTGGACGTGCTGTTTAGAGGCTTCCAGTGGTCTCCGGCAATAAGTGACAGATTTGCACTATACGCTGATAATGTTCTGCTGTTCCTAGATGATCTGGAGATGTCGGTACCCGGACATTTCAGATCTTGGAGATCTTTGGCACATACTCAGGACTACACATGAACATCCACAAGTCCTCGATCTACCCCATTGGTTCCTGTCTATTTGCCATGACGTGGGCAAAGGAAGTACAGGTTGTCTCTTTGGGCTTTAGGAACTTAGGGGTCTTCATTACTGACAACTGTCTGTGTCGTCTGAATTCAACCTCCTATGACAGCTGAAGATCCTCGCGAAGGGCATGAAATTCTGGTTCGCTCTCCCGCTGTCCCTTCTGGGACACTTAAACATTCTTAAAATGGTTTCTCAACTGCACCTCCTGTATCAGAGCTAAACTACCCTTTTCCAGTGGAGAAGGCCTTTTTTTACCAAGGCAAATGCACTAATTAGGATGTTGCTTTGGGGTGGGGGCCTTTCTCAATATCCTTGGGGAAATGTTGCTAGCCTGTGATCTATGGCGGGATAGCTAGTCCTGATCTTCTTGTATTACAAGGGCAGCACATTTGCTCATAATTTAAAAATGGTTGTTTGAAGGTTTTGATGACCCAACATGAGCAGTGGAATGATGGCTGATGGGTTGCTGTAACCTCCTCCATTTACTTTATGTAGGGGATCTCTTGCAAAACATGCCCTCTGCCACAAGGGTGGCACTGGTGTTCTGGACCACTGCTGTGAAATCAATGGGTGGAACGGGTAGGCTGATACTGAAGACTCTACTGTGGCAAGGTAACAGACACCCACAGGTCGTGGCTCTGCAAGGTTTCTCGGCATGGGACTCTATTGGCATCTCTACATTGGGGAGGTGTTACACAAAGGGGGAACTAAAGTCCTTTTCACAATTTGCAATCAGAATATGACATGCACCCCACACAATTCTTTAGATACCTTCAGCTCCATCACGCACTCCTACCGACTATACAGTTCGAGGACGACATCCCCGAATACCCCTCACTTGAAGCAGAAATTCTTCTTACAGATATCAAAGATCATAAAGTATCTAACATATATAAAATGCCCCTCTGAAATTTACCAGACCCAATGTCTGGAATGAGGACGGCGTGGGATGGAGACTTAGGACCAATGGATGATGATAATTAGTGGGAAGCGGTTGAGGCCCCCAGAAAGACGGTGATAGCCTCTCAGTTCCAATTCATAGAGTTCAAATTACTGCACTGCATGTATATCACCAGAGCGAGATTGCATTGCATGGAATTGATTGCTACAGGGAGCTGCCTGTGGTGTGATGACCCAAATGGGGGCCTCACTCATACATTTTGGCATTGCCCCACACTTTTCCATTTCTGAAATGGGGTGTTGAGATGCCTGGAGGGAGTGCTGGACTGGAAAATATATAGCAACCCCAAATGTATTCATCTTCGTGTTACAAATGGCTTGGAGGAAAACCAGGTATCAAAGGTTTTTGCATTGGTTGGGTTTGATCCTCACAAAACAAGATATTGCCCGAGCCTGGAAGAATGCTGAAGCTCCCTCATTTGAGCAGTGGCCCAAAGGCATGATTTTCTGTATTTGACTGGAACACACAATTTAGATGGTGAGAGGCTTCCCCTAGAACGAGCAGAAGATATGGAAAGAATGGGCAGGATATAGGGGTATATATAATTGGAGGCATGCCCAGTTAGACCATGGTCCATTGTCGAAGATATGCAGTCACATAGATCTGAAGTACACGACTTACACATGGAGTAGGAGACCAAGGACTTGCCAAACAGTCATTGGCTGTTGTCTCTGGTGTCTATCCGTTTTCATACTCTGTGCCACTATTGGGAACTGTTTGATCAAATCAATAAAAATGCCCCCCACATCCCCCCCCCCAAAAAAATAAAAAAAATATATATATATACCCATAAAAAAAAGCTGGGGGGACTCAGGGGGCTGTGGCCCTAAACAGGTGATTCCAGAAAAAGAAGTAGGTCTGTGGACCACACCCACCATGAAGTAGTGCTGCTTCTTCTCACTGCCACGTGGGGACCAAGCAGGCTCTGTGAACCCAGACAAGCGAAAGCTGGCTGCTGCCCCATATGCGTGGGCAGGCTCTGTAAACCCACGCAAGCGTCAGCTGGCTGCTGCCCCATATGCGTGGGCAGGCTCTGTGAACCCACGCAAGCGTCAGCTGGCTGCTGCTCCATATGCGTGGGCAGGCTCTGTGAACCCACGCAAGCGTCAGCTGGCTGCTGCCCCATATGCGTGGAATTGTGGTCGGCAAAGGGGGGCTGTAGTGTCCGTGCATGGACAAGTTCTAGTGTTCGAACCCCGTGTAACACACTGTACACCCACCCACCAGCGACGTCACTGTGTCAGGTGATACGGTTAATAAAAGGGCCGAGCACACGTGCTCGTGGCCATTCCCACAACCCCTATCTATGTGTCTGGTGTCAGTCCTTTTACCCAGCATGAGGGCCTAGTGCCCAACATTACACTGGCGACGAGGGGTCTGTGCCCTGGCGTGCAGCAGCCCAGCTACAAAAATGGGGGAGAGATGCCTGCGTGAGGGCTTCCCCCCAGCAGGTGGAAAGCGCCCACCCCGACCCCGTTAAGCCTGCCGATGTGCCCGTGGTGAAGCGCACGCCGAGCGGAGCCCACCCGCATCGGCCGCGACGCCGTGACCCTGCAGGAGGAGGTCGGGTGCCCACCCCGACCCAGTCGAGCCTGCTGCCGTGCCCGGTTTGCAGAGTGCTCTGAGCGGAGCCCACCCGCGTCGGCCACGACCCCCGCACGTGGAGGGAAGCACGCGGAGCCCACCCGCGTGGATGAACGGGCCTGCCGGAAGGGAGGAGCCGCGCCAAAGGGAGGATAGTCAAGCGGGTGCCCACCCCGCAGCAGCGGAGCCCACCCACGCCGAGGATCTGACCCGCCGGCCGAGACGGGCCGTAAAGAAAGGAGCTGCAGCGAGCAGTGACGCTGCTGCAGCGGGAGCCCACCCCACGACGAAGACAAGCGGTGCCCGTTGTACCCGCCCCCACGAAGAGCAGAGAGCTGGTGGCGGTGTGAGGTAAGGAAGCAACTCAAGACCTGGCTGTTCGAACAGTAGCGGACCCCCCTCCCCCTAGCGCCTTGAGACCCTCTGGGTGAGTAGCGCGCTATACAAATGCTTTGATTGATTGATTGGTAAGAAAGCGGAGCCCACCCGCAGTCAGGCAACGACAGTAGCACCCCCTCCCCGCCGCACAGCGTATGGAGCGAGAGGCTGCTGCGGCGGGGTGTGTAAAAGAAAAGGGAGCGCCCGGCCCGCAGCCGGAGAAGTGCGAGACTAGCACACCTTCCCCCGCGTGGCCCGGGAAGAGCAAAGGCCTGCCGCGGGGGGGGGGGGGGGGGGGGAGAGCAAAAATGCACATGAGCAGGGGCATAAAGAAAAGAGCGCGAAGAGCGCGAGGGACACCCAGGCAGCCGAGAAGAGCTGCAAAACAGCCGCCCCGCGCGCGGCCTGCGAAGTTAGAAGGCCTGCAGCAAGGGGGCGGGAAGTGTGGAGACAACAGGATGGTGCCAGCGCCGCCCTGGAATGAGCCACAGAGCCCACACCCTCCTGCAATAAATGAAGCACATGTAGTGCACACCAAGCCCCAGCCGCCATCCACACGAGGAATAAACTACGCCCCAGTTCACGAGTGATGCCTCATCCTCCGGGCAGCCCACTGACAATGCCTGCACCCTCCTGCCCCCAAACACACATGTGCAGAAGACTTACCTGCTGTCTGGCGGTGTCCTGCTCCCGGTGTTCTGCTGGCTCCGGCTCTTCTACACGGCCGGGTGAAGCCTGGAAGAGTGAAGGGAAACAAGACAGAAAGTTCTAGCAGCAAAGAAGGTTGCTGTGGAAGGAAAGGGAAAGCAACACTGCCATCTAGTGGCCGGTTCCAGCAACTGCACTGGAAGCAATGTAAGCAGCATGTTCAAAGTCATCAAACAAGGGGGAGCCATGGAGGCAGACGACAGTGTGCCAGAGGGATGCAGCGCCATCCCACAGCGACAAGGAGAAAGGAAAACGTGTCAAGCCACATCCACCCCAGCGAGGACTGCGCTGTCGCTGCATCAAGTGGAGCGAACCCGAGAGAGAGCTAAAGGACTCAGCGCAGATGTACCCCGGACGCGGAAGGTACACAGCAGCGCCTACAAGAGAGGAACTCACTGACGAAGATGCGTGCAGCAGGTATCCAACGACACTCAAGGGAAAGGATGCAGAGGCACACCCAGTGGCGCCAAGAAGCCACCACAACCAGTGATCACACGGCGCAAGGAGCAACGCTACACTGAAGATGTACCGCGACGGTACGAAGAGAAGCACGCCCCAGCGCCCGACAAGTCAGAAGACACAGGTAGTCACACGACGTGACGCACCTCGTGAAGCCGACCAGCCAAATGGTCGCACCACAAAAGCCAAGCCGACCAGCCAAATGGTCGCACCACAAAAGCCAACCCACCAGGGGTTGCGAAAGGAGGTGACCGACGCACGGGTCAGAGTGAATAATCACACCAACCAGTGACCAGCCAGGTGGTCAACACACAGAAGCCAACCCGCCAGGGGTTGCACAAGGAGGTGACCAACGCAAGGGTCGGTGAAACTACGAAACAAAGGTCTGACGAAAGACCGATGGCATCCTGCCAGAGATCGGCAGAATGGACCGGCAAGTGGTCCAAGAAGTTCAAGAACGAAGTGTACCAAGAGTATGGCCCCACGAACTTCAACAACCAAAGGAGAAGACGAAGAGGAGGTCATGACCCCAACTCGGGATGCTGAGGAAGATTGAGAGAGTGTCCTCGGACGAGGACAAGACCAGGGGGAACACATGCAGAGTGCGCGCGCTGCATGGAGAAGCCTGGCCAGACCAAAAGGAAAACAGAAACGGTCTAGAGTAGGTCGTGAAGAGAAGGGATGAAGATATCAGAG
Source organism: Triturus cristatus (assembly GCF_964204655.1). Taxonomy (NCBI): domain Eukaryota; kingdom Metazoa; phylum Chordata; class Amphibia; order Caudata; family Salamandridae; genus Triturus; species Triturus cristatus. The sequence goes on along the minus strand of NC_140593.1, from coordinate 842,839,304 downwards.
TGGCACGTCCACCACTACAAGAAAAGAAGAAGAATGAGATCTGAGTGGCACGTTCGCCACTACAAGGAAAAAGAAGAAAGAAGATATCGGAGTGGCACGTTTGCCACTACAAGAAAAGAAGAAAGAAGATATCGGAGTGGCACGTTTGCCACTACAAGAAAAGGGGAAAGAAAGAGATCTGAGTGGCACGGTTGCCACTGCAAGAAAAGAAGAATAAGTCAGAGTGACACGACACCCTCACGGAGAAAAGAATCGAGGAAAGAGAGAAGAGTGTGGAAAGACTACTCACACCCCGAAGATAAGGAAGGCGACAAGTGTCAGAACACTGTGCGTAAGTCCTGAGAACACCCGTGGCACGGAGAGAAGACTATCTGCTTGACGATGCTTTCAGCACACCTGGGATCTGCAGAGGTGAGCAGGACGGACCGTTTGGAACATCCACCTCTGGGGTCACACGGACACTGGACAACGCCAGCCGTGGTGACTCAGGGGCAGAGGCCTCAGGGATGCCAGTGAGAGAGCGTCCCCGCGACGAGAGATGGTCATCAGCCGCCCTCCAGCAAAGGTCCCAGGAGGATGAAGACATCGCGTGCGAAGACAGGAGCCAACAGCTACCCTCCAGGTACGACTGCGGAACCTGAGGTGAGACTTGTCGTCTCCTCCGCACCCGCACTAATCGGCGTGGGAGTAACACGATACAGGACACTCAGCCCAGGACAAATCTGATGAAGAGGGCCTCAGGGATATCCCGTGGCAGGGGAACACCTGCGAGAGGGGCATCATGGTGAGAGGGGTGTCTTGCAAACAACCCGTCTTGTGCCAAGCAGAACACACGCTGCCGATGAAGAAAAGGACAGGACTGAAAAATGAACCGCAAGAACTCCAACTGCGTTTGTCGCCATGGAAAAGTAAAGTGAAGGAAAGACTGTGAGGACAACTTCAAGGCAGAGCCGTCAACAGACAGGATCCATCGAGCACCCATGGCTGGTGCCACAGTGAACTGTTGGTCTCCGCGGCAGGAAGAACGTCGTCTGTGACTCCAAGCAGCTGAGGCGTAAGAGACTCTGCAGAAGTTTGGTCACTGTATGAAATCTGTATGTTTCTTTCTTTCTCCCACAGGGTGAACTTTGACTTTGGGGTTTTTGTTATTAAAAATTGGGTGGGATGTAGTGTCCGTGCATGGACACGTTCTAGTGTTCGAACCCCGTGTAACACACTGTACACCCACCCACCACCGACGTCACTGTGTCAGGTGACGCGGTTAATAAAAGGGCCGAGCGCACGTGCTCGTGGCCATTCCCACTACCCCTATCTATGTGTCTGGTGTCAGTCCTTTCACCCAGCATGAGGGCCTAGTGCCCAACATTACACTACAGGGGGCCCAGAAGCTGCTAAAGCAGGCAGTTCACGGCGCTACAGAACGCCACCTCTCTTTTGTGAGGAATACTCGTGTGAGTAAGACCCAGGGGCTCCTTGAGGGTATGGTAGGACAGGAGCATCTCCATAAGGTACAAACTGGTGGGTGAACAAACCACTCCCTGTCCCAGGCAAGGCACCGTTTGAGCCGAGTTATTTGGAAATTTTAAATTCCAATTTCAATCAAATATAGATTTGTATTAGTGGCCCTGAATTGAATATGCTAGAGTTCTCAGATATCACGCTATATTTGAACACCCACAACAAATCTATTAGTAATTGGAGAATATAAGAGAAAAGGAGGAGCAGGTTGATATGCTGATCAACCACATGACATCAAGTCGCATATCCAAACCCACACATAAGACCTATGTTCTGCCTCCTAAAAGAAACAGTTGTGCATAGAAAATCCATTTGTGGTGTGTTTGCTTTTACGGTGCTTATCTGCTTAGTCCCATATCAAACACCAGAAGCACTCTGCATCACTAACGCCGCGGCCATTAGCAACGTCACCCCACGGCTTCTACTCCCCCGCAACTAATGCCCTTTAAAAGGGTCCTTAAAGTCTGTCCATTAAAGCGAATGATCTCCTTTAAGACGCCACTCTCGGAAGACTCCTAATTGCTCTTTGGAATGCACGAAGCAGGGCTCTCGAGACTGAAATGGGCTTCAGTTTCGAATACATTGGTTTTAAAACATATATAAAAACTGAAAGAGCTAACAGGAACACGCTGGTAATACGCAATATCGTGAATCGAGGCCTAATAAATGTGTAAATAGAAAAAGGACTACTACCTGGTAAGTTTCTATATTCTTTCTTAGGCCCTTTATTCCGCCAGGGGAGGAGCCAGATGACTCGAACTCATCTGCCTAAAGAATGACACTCAGCGAAGCCAAATATATCTCCAGCGGCAGTGCTTAATTTGTAAAAAAAAAAAAAAAAAATGTAAGTCCCAGGGCCTTTCTTGGAAATCCACTGCAGCCTGCACCATGCATTGCCCCTGCTGCCAATGACAGTACAAACATAACAACTAACCATCACACTCCAAGTGTGACAATTCAGACTACTTCAGGCCATGCAAAGCTATAAAAATGGGTCGAGAGGCTGGTATTATTCATTTTCCATTGCCAATTGGCTTAATAAACATGGTTGCTGTGCACATCTCAGACAGCGCCACCATGTGGTGGACAGTCGCTAGAGCGGGTGCTGACAATTAAGGGTGGTGCTAGCACCTTGAAACCACCGGCTCAAGTTTTAAGGACTGTCTACATGTACATTTTCCTCCTGCTTGAAGGTGGAGGAAAATACGCGTGTAAATGGACCTGGAAACGAGATCTGCATGCGGCCCCTGAAATGTGGGTTCCATCCTCTTATTCCACATTTCAGTGATGAAGAGTCAGAAAGGCCAGAAATTGAAAGGGAGATACCAGCTGACAGTGGGAGACCGGCATCTTCACCTACAGTTACTCTTTGTTTTAGCTATGCAACTTTGTTCCAAAACTGTATGGCCAGGTACTACCTACACCCCCTCCTCCCCTCTCAAGGCCCAGAAAGTGACAGGAGAGAAGTTCGGATGCGGGGAGCGTAAAACCCCCCGGCCGTATTTATTAAACAAAGATTAATAAACATTTATTAAAATTTACAATATTCACATAATTTAGCAGAAAATATACATTACATTGATTACAATTGATAAGTACAGATGTCAGATGGCTAACCTTAACATAACTCTAATACAAAGGTTTCCTATCCTTATCTAACATATCTTTAATAATCATTACAGTATTTATTTTCTGCGTACCTAATTGGGCCTACGGCAAGGTCACTAACTGGTGTGAGATCCTTATCAATTTCTAACCACGCCCTCCAGCCGGAGTGCGCATGCGCAGAGGGCCCGTTCACCGTGAGGGTACTTCCCCCTCCCGGTTACCCCATACGCTCTGTACCTTATCTCCATAAAGGGGCCCTTGCAGCTGTGTGCCATTTACTGGCGCCGTTGTGCACGTGCGGGATGGCCAACCAGCCTAGAGAAAGCGTGACTCCCTCCTCCCCCGCACCCAACTGCCCCTGGAGTTCTAGGAGAGACCACTTGTCCCTCCCACTTGGCCGACCCCATTCAAGAATGGCGCCGCCCTCTAAGGACCTTAAATTTACTGCTCACCAATCATGACCTTACCACCACAGGCTAGCATAGTTGACCGACTATCTAGCCCCCACCTGCGCGCATTAGAAGGTCATCCCCTGAGACTGAGGCAACCCAACCACGCCAATATATTCTCTAGGAACACTTCATTGCCTACTTTGGACAGGTGCACACCGTCTTTTAGGAAGCACGGCTCACCCCTAATGCACCCATGGGCGATGGTCTGCAGGTGAGGAGCCCTGAAAAGTCTCTCTTTTTTATTATTTATTCTCCTCGCGGAGTGATTTAATGCCTTTACAGATTCCCCTCCCCTCCATTGGAATCGGGGTATCATCTGCGACCACCCTGGCATGTCTTGGCTAACCAACCTATTTCTGTGATTATAGTTTCTACTAACCCTCTTCTTCCCAGGTTTGCTAGGTCATTCCCCCCCCAGTGCAGAACAATAATATTGGGAGGAGCCCCCCCTTCCTCAATAAGTCTAGCATGATACCCCTGAACTGACTGAAGCAGAGCCCTCCTTTCCCATGAAATGCTATCTCAAAACCAGCCTGCCGTGCCCTGTCTTTATAATTTCCTGTAATGAAAAAATTAGACAGACGCCTTACATATGAGTGGCTAACAATCCAAACAATCTGTGGTCCTTTCTCTGGTGCTGATGGTCCTTGCATCGCCCAACGCTGCTGTCGTGGTGTACTCAGTTTCCCCCCTGCGTGACAGGTTTGAGAAACTGTAATGAAAGCAGAGAAAGACACATGCATCAGCGTCTGGTGAACTATCCCACTCATAGCATATGTAGTCACACATAGCGTTTATAACAATTGGAGGACCATCTCCCAAGCCTTTGTACATTGTTGCTAGGTAGACCCCTAGCTGTTGCTTCAGTGGTAGCCCCTATCCTAAAAGAGTGAGTTCCAAAACTGCCTCGGTTCAAACCAGCCTTCTGGATTGCCATGTCCAGTACTCTTTTAAATTACAAACGTGTCAGTGGGACCCCATCCGCGTGAATTAGCAAAGGCCCCCTTTGTCACAGGGTCTAACCTGCAGGTAACTCTCCACATGTGAGAGTGGACAGCATGGGTTACCATGTGCCCGATGTAGTACTACCCCATCACCTCGTGCCTCCTGATCCGTCTTGGACTTCCTAATTGATATCAGTAGTGTGTCTCCCTTCACCCTAATGCGGTCAAACTGCAGGCCGCTGTGTACATCCAGTTTGCTTTGGGCCACTAATTCCCCAATCCTGAATGCTCGATAAAAGGCCGATGAAAATGCTGCAGTGAATAACCGCATTTCCCCTGAGGTGTTGCAGATTGCGGGGAGGGTCCCTAGTAATGATGTCAGGAGCTCCACCCCGACTGGCTGCCTTGTGTCTGCCTTGTGTCTGGGGCCGACCCTTGGAGGCGCTGCCAACCTTTCAGAGCCTTCCTAACCGTAAAACTGTTAGTGGGATCCCCTTTGTCACTGATCTGGGCAAAGAAAGAGATCGCCGCCACATGCCGCTTAGCGGCTGCAGCAGAACGCCCTTCCCCTTGTAAAAAATCCAGGTACTGAAGGAGCGCCCCTGTGTCGTGCCACCTCTCAGCCCACCCCATTCCCAAGAAAGAACAATATTGCCAAAACGCCCCTTCGTATGCTTTCCTGGTCCTGGGTGCTAGGCTAGCTGCCACGAGGTCCGGTAGTTGGGGGCACCAATCTGCCAGAGTCGTTCTGGGAAGTCGTTCTGGGAAGGGGGTGACGTGGACCGCGGCTGCTGGGAGGTGCACCCTGAAAACCTGCATTTTAAAGTGAGAAAGTGCATCAGAAGCATGATTAAAGACACCAGGCACATGTTTAGCTCTAAATTGTACATTCAGCTTCATGCATATGAGAACAATCTCCTTCAAAAGGCGGAGAATCATCTTACACTGGGCAGCTTGCTGGTTGATGCATTCCACGACGGTCATGTCGTCTGACCAGAACACCACTGACTGATTACGCAGTTGCTCTGGCCATACCGTCAATGCCACCCAGATGGGGAAGAGCTCCAGGAAACCGATGTTACCCGTCAAGCCAATCTCCACCCACCATGCAGGCCACAATTGTGCCACCCACTCGGTACCGAGTATGGCACCAAATCCCTCACTGCCCGCGGCGTCAGTCATTAAACCCAACTCCGCCGAGGTAGTGGGCGGACCGGGCCACACTACTCTGCCATTGAAGTCCTGAAAGAATGCCTTCCAAATTCGCATGTCCTGCCGAACCTCAGCTGACAGCCTTGCGTGGTTGTGTTTCTCCCTGAGCCCAGCCACGGCCTGTGAGATGGATCGGGAAAACGGTCTTGCCATCGGAATAACCCTTAAGGCAAAATTTAGTTGCCCTACTGTCTGCTGTAGCTGGTGGAGTGTGACCTTCTCCCTGCTCAAACATTGCTGTAAAGCTGCCCTGAACTTGGTAACTTTGTCCGTGAGCAACCTAAAACACCTCTGAATGGAATCTAACTCGATCCCCAGGAACTCTATCGTTGATGCTGGCCCAACTGTCTTTCCCGGGGCCAAAGGAACCCCAAAAACCTGCATGAGCATGCAAAACTCCTGCAACGCCCACCCACACTCGGGGGAGCCCGTGACCCCAAGATAAGGAAGTCATCCAGGTAATGCATGACCCACAGATGCCCTGTCTTCTGTCTGAACTAGGGGTGGGTGGAATTTGCGAAATTAACTTTCACAAATTATCGCGAAAATGCTAAAAATCTCCGCAAACACGCCGGAAATATCGCGAAGACGCGGAAGTTTTTTCCCCGCCCGTTCGCAGTAATTTTTGCGTGATCGCGGGTCGCAAACTTACCCATGCGGTTGCTCACGGGTGCGGCCATCTTGTTTTCACTTGTCCCGCCCTCTCGCGATGCTTACTTCCTGTTCCGGGTCACGCAATGCATATTCACGCCCGTTCGCGGTAGATATTTCCTGTTCGCGACCACTTTTACTTAATCGCGTTGCTTTTTGCTTGCTCGGGGAGAAAATATCACGCGAACTTGCGCACGTGGTCGCAATGGGCGCGGCCATCTTGTTTTTCACTCTATTGCATGGTTCTGGGGCCTGATTTTGAATCCTCCCTACATCTTTTCAATCCTTTGTTTAAACCCATTTTTTTTTATCTTTCTTATTTATTATTTCTCTAACTATTTTCCTGCTTTTATATTTTTGGTTTTTGTCTCCTTTTTTTTGTTTTTAGCTACTTTTTCTCTTTCTATTGCCTGCTATTATTTATTTCCTTTACTTCTTTAATTTTATTACCTTTTCTTACCCCAGAACCATGTCTAAGGGTAGGGCAGCCAGAGCCGCGACCGCCTTCCTTGCGGAAGGCGGCGCCCACAAGGGGTGCAGGCACGGGCCTTATTTGAGGAGGTGGAGTTGGCTGCACTGATTTTCTATGTGCAGCGCCACCTCCCCTGAACCCTGGCAGCAGGTGGCAGGCCTGGGTCCGGGTACGGCCTCCGGGAGCGTCGGCAGCAGTGGGGGAAGGTGCGCCGGGCAGTGTCGCGCTTCTCTGGGGTCCGGCGCACCCAGGCGCAGCTGACGCACCGGTGGTCCAACATCCTGGACCGTGAGCAGGACCTGCACGACCTGCTAGGAGTGGAGGTCCGGGGGCTTGGTGAGTAACTATTTTATTATTACTACTTTGTGTCTGTTCTTCTGCTCTGTGTTATATATTGCGAATATCTTTTTTTTCTTCAAACCAGCTAGAATGTTGCTGCTTACAGTCCAGGCTAACTACGTTTAACAGTCTTCTGTGATTATGACACAGGTGCTCTTCTGCGCTACTACTAATCTTACTTGTTTGCAACTTTGCGTTTGCCCTGGCTTAGCGTGATTCATTCTGTACGAGTTTATTTTAGAGAAATTAAGTTACGTAGTGATACAGTGACTCTAGTCCACTCCTTACTTTGTCCTGTCACTAATAGATAGGGGCAGATTGATACTTAGGTTTAGGTACTTTGTATGAGTTTCTAATTTGTTAGTGGTATGCGTGATGCCCCCTCAGTTACGTGACGTGCTGCTAGTACGGGAGTCTTTATTAGAACCTTTTCTAGTTTGTTCAATGAGTGGTGGTAATTGGCAAAGCACTAGCAGAACATCAGCATCAATCAATCAACCCAAAATTTGGTGTATACAAAAAATGTAGTCATGTGCCCTCCATTTGACCATATGCATTGTTGAGGAATAAAAGAAGTGGAAATGCATACTTAATGTACAATTGGCAGGCCTGGAATAGGTGGGCTAGGCTGGGTGGTACGTCGTACTTAGGCTTAGTTGCTTGTAACTTAGTATTCTGGAATCAGAATGGAAGACTGGATTACTGTTGATAAATAGTGACTTAAGTAGTCGATCCGCGAATCCCCCAATACTACTTGTTGACCAGATGAGAGTGTTTTTTGACCGTTGTTGAAAAATATTGTATTTGTTTGACACCATCCATCAATGTTTGTCTCTTTCTTATCTCTTTCCTATTGATCAGCACCCAGGGGCAGACAGACAGGGAGTGGGGAGTCGGCGGGACAACAGTCCGAACAGCACCACCAGGAGGACACCAATGAGGGCTCCTTTGCTGGCCCCAGTAAGTCTTCTTGTTTTTAATAATATTTCTTATTCCATAACTTTTACTACACCATATTTTTCACGAACTATTGTTTGTTTCCAAATGCTATTTTACCAACAATTATCCTTCGATCAGTACGGTTTCAAAAATCTTATCCCTGCCTCTGCTATGATGACTCTCAGTACTACTACTACTATCAGTCTGTCTGTACTGTAGTAGCTAAGCATGCCCAGTTGGCCAGTGCCACTCTTTATGTGAAAGGTTGTAATATAAAACTCATATTCACCAGTAGCTCTAGCCATTGAGTCCAATCCTTTGGGTCGTCCTCTTGTACTACTTCTAGTCTTATTGATCTTGAGTCTTTGTTAATCTTGAGGCTTTGAAAATTCACAGCAACAAAAGCCCAACCAGATTTATTACTATTTTGATAGGATAGCCTATAGGACAAACTACTACTGTTGTAGGGAACTTGCACATACACAGACCTTTGCACAAGAAAATAGGACGTTGGTGATGGTAGGTTGGACCTTCCTCACACACCTCAATCAGAAAATCAGAACCCACCACAATCCCCTGCTCGACTATAGTACTGTCTTGTCATAACTATTAGGTCTCCGAACCCTCCCCCCAAGATACCGAACAAGTACACAACCCAGAACATAACACATCCAACCTCTCAGTCGTGGAAGCAATGCACATGCACACCCTTACTTTAATTTGCTCACTCGTGTAAGTTACTCCACACCAAATACCACCAAGTCTATGTACGTTCAAAATGTTTATTTTGAATTGAGAAGCTCTGTACATTGTTCTATTATAAAATACAGCACCAACCGGAAAATCAATAACATTAAAACAATAAACATTGTTACACTTACTTACAGTTGGGAATTAGATCATGATAACTGAACAGTGGTGGAAGGCAGCACCACCATCCCCTAGGAATTTAGTTTATATAAATTTATAAATGAAAATGTGAGTGAAGGGACCCCTCACCTTAGAAGAACCTAGTACTGGTAGTTGTTGCATCATTCAGAAGCTCTGCAAAGCTCTGGTTCGTAGAAGGGAATCTTCCGTCTGTAATGCGAAAAATGAAATGGTGCGCGTTAGTATATTGCAACTTGCAAGCATTTCTCAGCAGTGCCAAAAAGTGTAGCATTTATTGATAAGCAATATGGACTAACAGTACACCAGTACTTCCTAAAAAAGTGGCTTGTTAATGGTTTTGTTGACCGCTTGTACGCAGCGCGTAGACTAGACAGTAGCAGTGTGAGGCAGGTCATGTGGGCTCAAAGGTGTCTTATACAAAAAGCTGCAAGGTAACATCACATGTGCAAAAATAAAAGAGACAAAGGTGAAATGGTTTCATGGCTCGGGCAAACTAAGCAAAGGCTAGAATGACCATATATAACTATTAGTGTCTACTCTACTACTACCTGATTTGTACTAGTGATGTATGTTAGTATTAACTCATTTTACAACCTTGCTACTGATCAATAGGATGGAGGTGTATATGACGCCTAATAAATGTGTAATGTTTTCTAGGCGCACTACCGACCACCATTGCCGGGGCCAGCGAAGGCGACGAGGAGGGAGAAGATGCGGCAGTTGCAGCAGATACCAACGGAGCGGTAGGGGGAGTGGCAGCACCAGTGGCGGCGGTGGTAAGGTAGATTCATAATCTTTAACTATTGTTGAACTTGACAGTACACTCACTGCAAGGGTGTACTGTATGTATATGTATACTGTACTGCTGAGACTTAGGGCCCGCCGACACTGCAGGGGCTAACCTCCCGCCATCCCTGTAGAAAAGAGTCAGACCCCCACATGTCGACCAGGTGGAAAAGGGTTCAATATGGCAGTGGTGTCTCTCTGAACACACCGCCAACCATATAATCGCCATTTTGGTTGCCTTTGCGTGGCGGCATTGCCGTCCGCCACGGAAAGGCATGCAGACATTGCAGAGTATGCTTGGGGGCCCCCATGAAGAGTACAACCTACCTATGCTATGGTACCCCCCTGCCTTTCAAAGCAAAACGTGACAGGCTCTGTGCGGGGCCCGTCATGTTGTGCTTGGAAAAGCAGCGCAACATGTATTTTTAGCATTGCTTTCGGCACCGCCAACCAGAATGTAAAAAAACCAGGATGCGCCTGCCACTGTGCCGGGTGCAAAATCCTAATTAATTGTCCCCACGGGACCCCCACCCTTTTTAGCGTGAGGATGGCAAAGTCCGCCCGCCATCCGAAGTCGTAAGTAAGTATGAGTTGTTGGGAACGTTTGAAGAGTGAACTAGAAGACTAGAATCCCTTTAATTGGCATAGGAGTGGGAGTATTGAGTAACCAATGGCCTCATCTATCTGATTTCAACTCCGCTTTGAAAGTTTTATGGAGAAGAGCACCTGGTGCACTTTTGACAAAAGAGGAAGGTGCACCAGAAAAAAGCCCAAAGCTTGAATGAGTCCTTAGAGTTCCTTTTAATTTTCATATATGTTACTTTCTTTTCATAGAGTAAGAGATCAGCCAACGCGTTTCGTTCTTTGAGATAAGAACTTCTTCAGGGCTGAAACAAGTAAAAAACAAATATATAGACATAACTACAAATATATATACAACCAAAGTGTTACATACATTACATAAGACCATACACAAAAAAACATTATTAAACATATAGATAGACAAATATGCATAAGTATATACAAAAAAATATACAGCGAAATTCACATAAAAACGAGAATAATATAAGTATGCATAAAAACAGCAGAGTAAAAAGACTATATATATCTATATATAAAATAAGAAGAGAAAAAATCTCATTCATTATTCAAAGGGTACTAGTGCAGTAAACAAATGCACATAAATATGGGATTTATGTGAGTGTATTCAAAAAAATATATATAATATAGAGAGGGAATACTGTCCATAAATCACAGGACGTGGACGGATTAAAAAAATCTCAAAAGATGGCCACTTCATAAGAGACAAAAAAGTATTTCAATGTATCTCACCGGTGTTTAAGCGTAGTAGAATAAGAGAAAAGTGGTCATCCAGAAGTCTGTAATACATATATCTATCGCCGTGCAATCAATAACAGGAGAATTCCTTAATATAGATTCAACTGGATAATTTTTGCAAGGATTCCAATATGCTGTGAAGTAAATTGAAACAAGAGAAAAAAAGAGAGAAAAGGAAAAGGAAGAGAAAAAGGACAAAGAAAGGGGGGTGAAAACAGAATTGAGAAGGAGATAAAGAGAGAGAAAAAGAGAATGAAAAAGTAATAAATGATAATAACAAAGAGCACAAAAAAAGTCTTCCAAAGTTTTAAGACATCTGCATGGATGCCAAATGCAAGACAACACCAAAAAAATAATAACAATAAATCTCACCTGAAATAGTAGGACGCTAACAAATAAGAATCACTGCACGGCGAAGGATACTAGAGAGTCCATATCCTCATGATCCCATAATATGGATTCAAGGGTATATACCATGAAAATTCCACGCACTAAAAATAGAAAGATACTAAGCAAAGGGGTACTACAAATGAACCGAGAATAATATAACAAATATAAGGAGGAGAAAAAAAGAGAAGAAAACACCAAAAAGGGAAACAGTGCTGCAAGCAGTATAATAACTGTTTTATGACCTCAAGAGTCAACCCGTATACTCAATATGATGTAAGCGTGTAGGTCGGAGTACCACACCGAGGACAAGAATAACATCTCTAAAACGCGAGTGTAAATATAGCAGTATACAAGTAAGCAAAATTAGGAGAAACTTATACAATTCAAGATACGAAAAAGTCATGAAAGCAAAACCGTGGTCAAATCAATAGACAAATTCATAAAACAGACGCGGACCAAGTCAGTCAAGATAAAACCTTACCAGGGTAAGGACATAACCTAACGTCACGAATAGATGTTTTAAAAAACAAGAGCCATGTTAGAACAGTGTTAATGGCATGCCGAGTAATATTATCTCGAAATAAGAAATAACAGGGTATACGGAAAGCGTAGCAGCACACTAGTAAGCAAAATATTAGAAAAACTTACCCAAATCGAAATACGAGAGGGCGTGAGACAGATACCACAATAAGATCGGCAAGCACAGTTTGAAAAGAGCCGCGGAGCAAGTACGCCATTATATCACCTGACCAAGGTAGGAACGTCAAGTATTACGTCAGGAATAAGACAAGCGCCATGTTTGAATGGTGTTGAGAGCATACCAAGTAGTATACAAATAAAAAGAAAACTAACGAAAAAAGGGGGGCGGACAATGTCAAGAAGTAAAAAGTATGAAAAAAGCGCCATAGTTTAACGGTGTTTGGGAAATATCGAATTGTTTACTCAGACATTGAGAAACCAACCGGATATGCATACCACATAATATACATGTCCAAGCTAGAAACGTCACCTTTACACAAAACAAGCGCCATATTTGAAAAAAGAGGTATACTCAAAGCTTAAAGATAAACACCATATACGGACATCGTCTAAAAATACAAAGTTTGAAACAAGCACCAAAATACAAGGTGTATTGGGCAAAATGAATAGAATACTCAAAGTTGAAGACCAACTAGATATACAAACCACAGAGTTTACCAGTGCGCGCGAAGAAATAACACGCTAATCATGTATATCATGATACTAAGGGGAAAAGATAATAGCTTAACCCCATATATAAATGTAAAGAATTTTTTTTTCATATTTATAGAATTACAATATGTATGGTATGCATGAAAAAACTATAACCACTAACAAGTTGTTATATGTAAGTGCAAACGATATATATGAAAAACTTATCCACAGGTCAAGTGCTAATAATCAAGAGATCGAACTGAATATGTACTACACATTTCCAAGGCGGCAACTACATAATAAGGAGAACAATTGGAGAATAAGAGAGTATAATAAAAAATATGGAAATAAGCAACAGAAAACGGACAGAAGTAGGAGAAGATATATGTAATAACAGAATAATAATAAAATAATAGCTAAAGAATGAATCCTAAGATAGTACTAAAGGGACATCATATTTGAGTACAGTCAGAAATATGTCCAGATTGATCTTGATATACATATATGTATAGAATGGAGAAGGGCCCATATGCAGGCAAAACATAGTTGTATAACCAATGTACAGTATAGCAAAATAAAACAATAAAGCATATACATATATATAGAAAGTATTGGCAAGCAAAGATTGAAGAACGAACTGTGCCTAACAAGTGTCGAGTCAAATATGATTGAATCAAAAAGAAAGGGGGGGGACCGAGGAGCGAATTACGGTCCAGTGTCCTTGCTCCTCTTTCATAATACTTAAACCAAAAGAGGACACTGTTCCTAAGGCTGGCTATCGGGTGTAAGCCAATAGCCATAGCCAGGAAAGAGCAAGAGGGGAGAGAAAGACCTAGGTATAGAGAGGGACCCACTAACAAAGAGGAAGAACTAGTCTTGCCTCATGTTGCCCTCACACACCCAGAAGGATGTCATGCTTCATCATCGGGCATTGGCTCCTCGTAGGGCCCGGCGCTGCAATGCCCTACGGGTCCCCCGGAGGGTCACTTTGGCGGAGCTCATTTCAAAAAAATGCCGGATGGTGCCTGAGGGTATGCGGGGTGTGGGTCCAAGTAAAGAGGGGAAAAGGTGCGTGCAAAGGTAAGTAAAAATATGAACAGGGGTTGCTAAAGCCATAGCTAAAAACGGGAATAGTGGCCGTTAAAAACAGATTAGAACCCCATGGGTAAACAATTACCCCAACAGGCATAGATATACCTGTAGTAGATCGACATGTTTCGCGCCCCTATTGCCACAAGGGTCGTATGGCGCTTCTTCAGGATCAAAAGCAGAATGTGGTGAAGTGCACGTGAAGTGAGTAATTTAAAAACATATACCCTCATACTCAATCAGGGCGAGCCAGCTTCCTGTTTCCCATACAGGGCGGCGGTAGATTGCAAATGCTCCTGATAGGTACCTAGGATAGAAAAAACAGGATAGATTACACACAGTATGTGCATCAGTCACAACTTGATGCATCAAAACGTGCCACAATCGTGTGCACGACCTGCCACAATAAAAGTCACACAAGCCAGAACCTCGGGACATTCCCAAAGTTATCCATGTACCATCTTTCCCCTCCCGGGATTCATTGGGGTGGGGCTAGTGTGGGGCTAGTGTTACAAGCAACTAAGCCTAAGTACGACGTACCACCCAGCCTAGCCCACCTATTCCAGGCCTGCCAATTGTACATTAAGTATGCAGTGGTGGAAGGCAGCACCACCATCCCCTAGGAATTTAGTTTATATAAATTTATAAATGAAAATGTGAGTGAAGGGACCCCTCACCTTAGAAGAACCTAGTACTGGTAGTTGTTGCATCATTCAGAAGCTCTGCAAAGCTCTGGTTCGTAGAAGGGAATCTTCCGTCTGTAATGCCAAAAATGAAATGGTGCGCGTTAGTATATTGCAACTTGCAAGCATTTCTCAGCAGTGCCAAAAAGTGTAGCATTTATTGATAAGCAATATGGACTAACAGTACACCAGTACTTCCTAAAAAAGTGGCTTGTTAATGGTTTTGTTGACCGCTTGTACGCAGCGCGTAGACTAGACAGTAGCAGTGTGAGGCAGGTCATGTGGGCTCAAAGGTGTCTTATACAAAAAGCTGCAAGGTAACATCACATGTGCAAAAATAAAAGAGACAAAGGTGAAATGGTTTCATGGCTCGGGCAAACTAAGCAAAGGCTAGAATGACCATATATAACTATTAGTGTCTACTCTACTACTACCTGATTTGTACTAGTGATGTATGTTAGTATTAACTCATTTTACAACCTTGCTACTGATCAATAGGATGGAGGTGTATATGACGCCTAATAAATGTGTAATGTTTTCTAGGCGCACTACCGACCACCATTGCCGGGGCCAGCGAAGGCGACGAGGAGGGAGAAGATGCGGCAGTTGCAGCAGATACCAACGGAGTGGTAGGGGGAGTGGCAGCACCAGTGGCGGCGGTGGTAAGGTAGATTCATAATCTTTAACTATTGTTGAACTTGACAGTACACTCACTGCAAGGGTGTACTGTATGTATATGTATACTGTACTGCTGAGACTTAGGGCCCGTCGACACTGCAGGGGCTAACCTCCCGCCATCCCTGTAGAAAAGAGTCAGACCCCCACATGTCGACCAGGTGGAAAAGGGTTCAATATGGCAGTGGTGTCTCTCTGAACACACCGCCAACCATATAATCGCCATTTTGGTTGCCTTTGCGTGGCGGCATTGCCGTCCGCCACGGAAAGGCATGCAGACATTGCAGAGTATGCTTGGGGGCCCCCATGAAGAGTACAACCTACCTATGCTATGATACCCCCCTGCCTTTCAAAGCAAAACGTGACAGGCTCTGTGCGGGGCCCGTCATGTTGTGCTTGGAAAAGCAGCGCAACATGTATTTTTAGCATTGCTTTCGGCACCGCCAACCAGAATGTAAAAAAACCAGGATGCGCCTGCCACTGTGCCGGGTGCAAAATCCTAATTAATTGTCCCTACGGGACCCCCACCCTTTTTAGCGTGAGGATGGCAAAGTCCGCCCGCCATCCGAAGTCGTAAGTAAGTATGAGTTGTTGGGAACGTTTGAAGAGTGAACTAGAAGACTAGAATCCCTTTAATTGGCATAGGAGTGGGAGTATTGAGTAACCAATGGCCTCATCTATCTGATTTCAACTCCGCTTTGAAAGTTTTATGGAGAAGAGCACCTGGTGCACTTTTGACAAAAGAGGAAGGTGCACCAGAAAAAAGCCCAAAGCTTGAATGAGTCCTTAGAGTTCCTTTTAATTTTCATATATGTTACTTTCTTTTCATAGAGTAAGAGATCAGCCAACGCGTTTCGTTCTTTGAGATAAGAACTTCTTCAGGGCTGAAACAAGTAAAAAACAAATATATAGACATAACTACAAATATATATACAACCAAAGTGTTACATACATTACATAAGACCATACACAAAAAAACATTATTAAACATATAGATAGACAAATATGCATAAGTATATACAAAAAAATATACAGCGAAATTCACATAAAAACGAGAATAATATAAGTATGCATAAAAACAGCAGAGTAAAAAGACTATATATATCTATATATAAAATAAGAAGAGAAAAAATCTCATTCATTATTCAAAGGGTACTAGTGCAGTAAACAAATGCACATAAATATGGGATTTATGTGAGTGTATTCAAAAAAATATATATAATATAGAGAGGGAATACTGTCCATAAATCACAGGACGTGGACGGATTAAAAAAATCTCAAAAGATGGCCACTTCATAAGAGACAAAAAAGTATTTCAATGTATCTCACCGGTGTTTAAGCGTAGTAGAATAAGAGAAAAGTGGTCATCCAGAAGTCTGTAATACATATATCTATCGCCGTGCAATCAATAACAGGAGAATTCCTTAATATAGATTCAACTGGATAATTTTTGCAAGGATTCCAATATGCTGTGAAGTAAATTGAAACAAGAGAAAAAAAGAGAGAAAAGGAAAAGGAAGAGAAAAAGGACAAAGAAAGGGGGGTGAAAACAGAATTGAGAAGGAGATAAAGAGAGAGAAAAAGAGAATGAAAAAGTAATAAATGATAATAACAAAGAGCACAAAAAAAGTCTTCCAAAGTTTTAAGACATCTGCATGGATGCCAAATGCAAGACAACACCAAAAAAATAATAACAATAAATCTCACCTGAAATAGTAGGACGCTAACAAATAAGAATCACTGCACGGCGAAGGATACTAGAGAGTCCATATCCTCATGATCCCATAATATGGATTCAAGGGTATATACCATGAAAATTCCACGCACTAAAGGTAACCAAATGACAAAAAATAGAAAGATACTAAGCAAAGGGGTACTACAAATGAACCGAGAATAATATAACAAATATAAGGAGGAGAAAAAAAGAGAAGAAAACACCAAAAAGGGAAACAGTGCTGCAAGCAGTATAATAACTGTTTTATGACCTCAAGAGTCAACCCGTATACTCAATATGATGTAAGCGTGTAGGTCGGAGTACCACACCGAGGACAAGAATAACATCTCTAAAACGCGAGTGTAAATATAGCAGTATACAAGTAAGCAAAATTAGGAGAAACTTATACAATTCAAGATACGAAAAAGTCATGAAAGCAAAACCGTGGTCAAATCAATAGACAAATTCATAAAACAGACGCGGACCAAGTCAGTCAAGATAAAACCTTACCAGGGTAAGGACATAACCTAACGTCACGAATAGATGTTTTAAAAAACAAGAGCCATGTTAGAACAGTGTTAATGGCATGCCGAGTAATATTATCTCGAAATAAGAAATAACAGGGTATACGGAAAGCGTAGCAGCACACTAGTAAGCAAAATATTAGAAAAACTTACCCAAATTGAAATACGAGAGGGCGTGAGACAGATACCACAATAAGATCGGCAAGCACAGTTTGAAAAGAGCCGCGGAGCAAGTACGCCATTATATCACCTGACCAAGGTAGGAACGTCAAGTATTACGTCAGGAATAAGACAAGCGCCATGTTTGAATGGTGTTGAGAGCATACCAAGTAGTATACAAATAAAAAGAAAACTAACGAAAAAAGGGGGGCGGACAATGTCAAGAAGTAAAAAGTATGAAAAAAGCGCCATAGTTTAACGGTGTTTGGGAAATATCGAATTGTTTACTCAGACATTGAGAAACCAACCGGATATGCATACCACATAATATACATGTCCAAGCTAGAAACGTCACCTTTACACAAAACAAGCGCCATATTTGAAAAAAGAGGTATACTCAAAGCTTAAAGATAAACACCATATACGGACATCGTCTAAAAATACAAAGTTTGAAACAAGCACCAAAATACAAGGTGTATTGGGCAAAATGAATAGAATACTCAAAGTTGTAGACCAACTAGATATACAAACCACAGAGTTTACCAGTGCGCGCGAAGAAATAACACGCTAATCATGTATATCATGATACTAAGGGGAAAAGATAATAGCTTAACCCCATATATAAATGTAAAGAATTTTTTTTTCATATTTATAGAATTACAATATGTATGGTATGCATGAAAAAACTATAACCACTAACAAGTTGTTATATGTAAGTGCAAACGATATATATGAAAAACTTATCCACAGGTCAAGTGCTAATAATCAAGAGATCGAACTGAATATGTACTACACATTTCCAAGGCGGCAACTACATAATAAGGAGAACAATTGGAGAATAAGAGAGTATAATAAAAAATATGGAAATAAGCAACAGAAAACGGACAGAAGTAGGAGAAGATATATGTAATAACAGAATAATAATAAAATAATAGCTAAAGAATGAATCCTAAGATAGTACTAAAGGGACATCATATTTGAGTACAGTCAGAAATATGTCCAGATTGATCTTGATATACATATATGTATAGAATGGAGAAGGGCCCATATGCAGGCAAAACATAGTTGTATAACCAATGTACAGTATAGCAAAATAAAACAATAAAGCATATACATATATATAGAAAGTATTGGCAAGCAAAGATTGAAGAACGAACTGTGCCTAACAAGTGTCGAGTCAAATATGATTGAATCAAAAAGAAAGGGGGGGGACCGAGGAGCGAATTACGGTCCAGTGTCCTTGCTCCTCTTTCATAATACTTAAACCAAAAGAGGACACTGTTCCTAAGGCTGGCTATCGGGTGTAAGCCAATAGCCATAGCCAGGAAAGAGCAAGAGGGGAGAGAAAGACCTAGGTATAGAGAGGGACCCACTAACAAAGAGGAAGAACTAGTCTTGCCTCATGTTGCCCTCACACACCCAGAAGGAAGTCATGCTTCATCATCGGGCATTGGCTCCTCGTAGGGCCCGGCGCTGCAATGCCCTACGGGTCCCCCGGAGGGTCACTTTGGCGGAGCTCATTTCAAAAAAATGCCGGATGGTGCCTGAGGGTATGCGGGGTGTGGGTCCAAGTAAAGAGGGGAAAAGGTGCGTCAGTTATGGGTATCTGATGTCATCATTTAGAAGAGCTCGCCTGTGTTCCTGTATACGTATCTTCAGGGGGCGAATGGTACTTCCCACATATATAATACCACAGTCACATCCAAGAATGTAAACAACATGGGTAGTATTGCAATTAATAAAATGGTTGATGTTGAATTTGCGTCCACTGTTGTAAGAGAACATCTTGGTTTTATGTTTGCCCATGGGACAGATATTACAACTACCACAGATAAAAAATCCCTTAGGTTTTTCAGGGAGCCAAGTACCCATAGTTCGTGAAGAAAAATATCTATATTTGGATTATAACCAAAAGTAGGTTTACGCCCCAAATCTAAATTTGTCCCTACTTTTGGTTATAATCCAAATATAGATATTTTCTATGAGAAAATGACTAAAGAACTATATGCCCTGGAAACTTCCAACAAATATAAACCCTTCAGGAAACAGAACATCTCTTATAATGAAAGACAGGCTTTACAACGTCTAAAAGATTACAATAATATCGTCATATGCGAAGCAGACAAAGGGGGGAATATTGTCATTATGAATCGCACAGATTATCTTGATGAGATCAATAGACAACTAAATGACAATACCTGTTATAGGAAGATTACCATTAACCCCATTCCCGCTCTCTCCCTCATGATTAACACCAAATTGGGGGAGTGGAGAGATATGTCTCTTATCTCAGAAGATGAGTATAGATTTTTAAGGGTTGAAAGTCCTTCTTTCCCCTGTATATACATTCTACCAAAAATACACAAGGGGGGGTCATTCCCCCCGGAAGACCCATCATCTCGGGGGTGGGCTCACCCACTGAAAAACTTTCACACTTTGTAGATCTCAAGCTACGAAAATATGTACTGGATTTACCTTCATATGTCAAGGATAGTAAGGACATCCTTGTCAAACTTAAAGACTTTCAATGGTCTGAGGAACTTCTTTTTGTGACACTTGATGTCGAGAGTCTTTATACCTGTATTGACAAACATTTTGGTATTATGGCATTACGTTCCTTTTTGGATCGGGAGGGTGCTGAACTCTTTGAATATAACGAGATGGTTGTTGAAATGGTCAACATTATTCTTATGAATAACTTCTTCATGCATGATAAGACCTGGTTCCAACAGACTAAGGGCGCTGTGATGGGTTCCAGGTTTGCTCCTTCGTACGCCTGCCTCTTTATGGGGTGGTACGAGAGGGAGCATGACTGGGCCAGACGTGCCTCCCCCTGGACTGATTTTATTGTGTTCTGGGGGAGGTATATAGACGATATCATCTGTCTCTGGTCCGGTTCTGTTGAACAACTGCAGCAATATTTCACTTATCTTAATGATAATATGTTTAATGTTAAACTGACCATGTCCTATCATACTAACAATATGAATTTCTTGGATATCAATTTCTATGTTTCAAATGATAAGATTGAGAGTAAACTCTATAGAAAGGAGACCGCGTGCAATGCTGTTTTGCATGCTTCTAGTGCCCATGCAAGTTCTGTTATTAACAACATCCCCTTTGGGGAATTAACACGTATCAGGAGAAACTGCAGCGAGGAGAGTAACTTTCTCTCTAATGTTAAAGAAACTAAAAAAAGATTTCAGTATAGGGGGTATGATAATAAAATTTTGGATAAAGCTGAACAAAGAATCCTGTCTACGACCAGGGAGTTGACACTACTCGACAAACCTACAGCTATGCATTCTTTATCTGGACTGGTGTGTGAAATTGAAATCATTGACAACATGTCCATTATTAATTCTGCCTCCCCCAAACTTCTCTCTTACCTGTGCTTGATGTTTATGTTTAACTTTGGCACAGCAATGGCTGCATGGTGAAGATGGTTTCCTTTTTCTAACATGCCATGATTGGGGTGGTGGTGGTGGTAGTATAGTAGTGGTAGTAGACACTGGCAGGGCGGCAGCATTTGCAAAAAAAGAAAAGGAGACAGTCAACCGTCTTTGAGAGACTGTTAGAGGAGTAGTAGAATGAAGTACAGTACAGAACTTACCGAGCAACAATAATATGCTAAAATATTTTACAACAAAACATAATGGTGGTTGGGATAGCCTACGAGACAGAGTTACAAACTACAGTTGTGTCGAGTCACTTGACTAGGCCTACAGCCTAACAGTTAGTGCTGTATATGAGGAATGACAACAAACAAATCCAATCAATGCCGGCAATTAATGCTGAGGTAGATGTTCCTTTGTTAAATAAAATAACCTCTAAAATATCCTACTCATGGGTGGCCAAGCAGAAGAAGATCATCGCTCTGCCTTGAAATTGAAGTAGTGTTGCTTTCACCACATCCGCCCCAGCAAGTGTGTGATTAAGTATTGGTGTACATTTAATTTAGTTACACCTCGACAATAAGTCACACAGCCCGGGGGAAGAGGGTTAGCGTTTGTTGAATGGATGGGAAGGGGGTTTTTGGGAAAGGTTTGAGATAGAAAAACAGTATGCATGGACAAGCAAACGACAATCATTGAAGACTACCATATCCATATGTTAAGGGAGAAAAAGGAAATGCATGCATGATGATGAGAGACCCGGATTACATACACTTCTAGTTCTTGTTCTGTTGTTCCGGCCTTAATACTTTTACAGATAGCAAATAGAAATTTTAAATATTGGTAGGGAAGAATCGTAAACAGAGAGCAAACCTAATGATGATAATAACAACTCCAAGAACACACTGTTGTAAAGATTGTATACAAAATATTAATCAAATTATTTAAAAGAAGATACAAGAGGATACTGTTACTGTGTTATCCTGGTTAAAAATGTGGACTGGATTTGCATCTCGGCATTCCTCTTGGTCCTCTCGTCCATCAATCTTGGGTGTGTCGCCTCGCCACTCGCCACTGCCCGGCTGGAAAAAAAATGTCGATTTATTGGTAAAGTAAGTGCGCATTGTAATGTTTTCCAAAGTATAGGGCAAGGCCCGGCCTGTAATTGTAGACGGAAAACCAAAGGGGATATTGAGAAACAAAATTTAAACAAATGCAAAAGTTATGGTGTAGTGCAACAAGACCACTTTCCGAGGTGGCATGTATGCATCATCTCTAATCTAGTCTGTTTCCATCATTGACCTTCAACAATAACAGGAGAGAGCAGGCCCACAGTGCTTAGCAGTAGCACATCCTACGTTAAGACTTTAGAGTACTTTTCTTTTCTTTTTTTTAAAGAGTTGGACAAAGGCAAAGCACATTATCCATTCCAAACATAGCATTTTACAGTTTAAGTTAGTAAATCAATGCACCGCAGTCATCCCACCGTTACACTCTATTCCACTTCTACACAGACATTTGGGTCTGCTGTGGTTGTTGTTTACCTTTAGGCTTTTAAGTTTATGCCACTCATGAAACGTCCTCCTGACTTCATCATCATCTCCGATACTTTTACTGACTGACTGTGAAGATCGGCCTGCAGTAGAAGTAAAATTGTTATTACACAACAAGAGTAGAAATATTATTGACTTGAGTCTGTCTTTAGTGTGTACAGAAAGATAGATTACTAGTACACTTTGACTTCACTTTGTGCACAACAAACAAACAACGAAAACACAAAGACCAATCGCTCAGAGTCAGGTGTCCAATGCATGCCATTAATTGTCATTACCTGTTCCTTCTCATCTTAAGTTAACGGGCCGTCTATTTCGCCATCATCATGATGGACGGTGCTGTTGTGTCAATCATACTCATTGCGCAGATAGAGTGAGTCCCCTTCCTGTATTGAATTAAAAGCAATGTATCACCAAGCTGCAGGAGAAGTACACATCTCTTATTTGCAAGAAGGGGAGAATTGAATTCACCTTGAGTTAAGTTTAGTGTGTTCTGTAGAAAGTTGATTAGTGGCAGTGCACAATTGCATAAATTCATGCACAACAAACACAACAAAATCATTCAGTCTGCGACTCTGCGTCCAATGCATGGCATCAATCATTACCTGTTCCATCTTGTTTTCAGTTAATGGCCAGTCTCTCTCGGCTTTGAAAGGAGGATAGATATAGTAGTCATCTGATTCATGCTCCACTTCTTTTGGCAGGACTAGGAAAGTTTGAATTTGTTCTTGTAGGATTTTACCATCATCCAATCATCATTCATGAGGGCAATGGATTTGGGCGGGAGATTCAGTATGATGGAGCGGAGGAGCTGGATTCGGAGGACTGTACTGTCGAATTGCAGACACCTGAAAATTGTATATTAAATAAGAAGAGGAGAAGACGGTGGTAATGGATTCGTTGTGATTCACAAGTTTGTAACCGGAACGACAGACACACAAATAACGGTGGGAAAAAAGGGAGGAAGACAGTAAGTGCAAGCCTAATTGTCAGGGAAGTATAGCTCGTCCTCAAACTCTGGGGGGTCAGCCAGTAGGAGGTAATCATCATGTGACACACTACTTCCGTCACCTGAGCCGCTGTCCTCATCTTCCTCCATTGCTTCATGTATTGTGTAATTCGGTGGTATGAAGTGCCTTAGAAGCTCTCCCCGGTGACTGCTACTGGGGCTGCGAGCTTATCGTTTGTTACCTGTGAACTTAAATTCCGACTGTACTATTTTAGAAGCATTTTTTATCCCTGTAGGAAGATTTTGTAGACCGATTGATAAATTGTACTTTGGGGGCTTTTAACATCAGAATAATTTGGGGAATGTAAATCAGGAACTCTAACACACTTCACACGCTTCATTCATTTCCTACCACCGATTTTGACGATTTGTTCAGGCGTCTGGCGGCGGTGGGCGCCATCTTGGGAGTGGCGGGGGCAGTGCTCTAGTCGCGCCGGTCTCCCGCCCTCCCAGAATACTTAAGCAAGGCTTCCCGGTGGCCGCATTGCCTTAGAAGCTCTCCCCGGTGACTGCTACTGGGGCTGCGAGCTTATCGTTTGTTACCTGTGAACTTAAATTCCGACTGTACTATTTTAGAAGCATTTTTTATCCCTGTAGGAAGATTTTGTAGACCGATTGATAAATTGTACTTTGGGGGCTTTTAACATCAGAATAATTTGGGGAATGTAAATCAGGAACTCTAACACCCTTCACACGCTTCATTCATTTCCTACCACCGATTTTGACGATTTGTTCAGGTGTCTGGCGGCGGTGGGCGCCATCTTGGGAGTAGCGGGGTCAGCGCTCTAGTCGCGCCGGACTCCCACCCTCCTCATTCTATATAATGTGTGTCATGGCCAGACGGCGCAGCGGGCTGGCGCAGCGGGCGTGCCGGGTGCGCGCCGAAGCCGCGCCAAAGCCAAGCCCGTCTGCGCCCGTTCGAGCCTTGACCGAGCCCAGGGCCACCCCCCCTGCACCTTTGGAGTCATCAAGGTTAGTCTATACAGCAAATGACCTCATTAACTTAAACAACACCCTATGCAAGGCGCATTATCCCCCGGTATGTCTATTTGCTGAACCTATCGGAGGGCTGTTTCTTTGTACTCCATGCAAAAAAAACAACCCGGATATACCGACACCTCAGAAACTACTACAAGCGGCACTTATAAATGTTCGCTCGCTTCCATGCCATAAAATTGACATATTAGAGCTGCTTAATACCTATGCTATCGACCTCCTGTTTCTTACTGAAACTTGGGGAGACGATTCATCAGGACCAGATTTTAAAGCTGCCATGCCAGAAGATTACTGTGTCCATAGGCAGGACCGCATCTCAGCGCATAAAGGTGGAGGGATTGCAATAATATATCGCAACAGCCTCCGCGTTAGAGCTATTGATTTAAAACATACGAGCTGTGAGGCACTTGCCTTTACTGTGATGCTCACCACCAATCAAACATTCACAGGCACCCTTCTGTACCGACCCCCAGGCTCTCGTACGACATTTCTTTCACAACTCCATCAATTGAGTGAGTTAGCTGTGGAACACAAATACTTCACCGTATTGGGTGACTTTAATTTCCACCTCGAATCCCTGACCGATAAAGACACTGACCAGCTCATCAATGACCTTCTTTCTGTGGAACTTGAACAACTGATAACGGTTCCAACACACAAGGCAGGACATACGCTTGATGGTATTTTTACCAATAATCCACACATCACAATGAATAAAACACTACCTCTAACATGGTCTGATCACTCCGTCATTCTATTCGATATTAAAATTAAAACAACAGCTCTTAAAAGTACATCTCAGAACTCCTATCAAACCACTAGAGACTGGAAAAATCTAGATCATACCCAGCTTGCACAGATTCTTACTGATGCCTTCATGGGTATAGACACCGAAACTGATCCAAATATTGCAGCCACCAGATATACTTCTATTCTGGAAGGGGCATTTTCTACATTAGCTCCATCCAGAACATCCAAACACAACAGGAAGACCCCCTCGGCCCCTTGGTTTACTGAACAACTTAGACTACAACGACAACACTGTCGTAACCTAGAGCGCCATTGGCGCAAACATTACAAATCATCGGATAAAATAACATATAAAGCTACACTTCATATTTATAAGCAGAGAATAGCTACAGAAAAAAATATCTACTATACCACCCAAATAGATCAGGCTAAATGCAGCATGAAGAAATTGTTCGAAGTAGTAAACCATCTTGCTGAACCATCCAATCCACCCACCGAAACATCTCAAACTCTCTGCAACACATTGGCTGACTTTTTCTCTAAAAAGGTCACATCTATATTTAAGGATTTCACCCCAAATTCCAACATCACTGAATCGTTTAACACACAAACAAACTTGAATTCAACAGCCCTAACGGAATTCACTAAGATACATTCACAATACATCCATAAACTAATTCTGTCAATTAAATCTGGTTCCCCATTGGACCCCTGTCACCCCTCTATACTCAACACTATTCCAGACATTATTACTGTACCACTGACATACATCTGTAACATCATGTTCTCAACAGGTTCATATCCAACTATCTGGAAAAACACTATAATTAAACCACTTCTTAAAAAACCATTGCTTGATCCTTTACTACCCTCCAGCTACCGTCCTACCGCATCTTTGCCGTTCCCAGCTAAAATCTTCGAATCTGTCATGAACAAACAACTGTCTGATTACATTCCAAGCAACGACCTTTTAGACGACACTCAGTTCGGTTTCCGACAAAGTCATGGAACAGAAACTGCCTTGATTAAGGCTGCAGATGGAATAAGAACCACGATGGATAACGGAGGACAGGCTGTCTTGATTTTGCTGGACCTATCGGCGGCTTTCGACACGGTCGATCACTCTACTTTGATCGGCCGTGTTGAGGCCATCGGTATTAAACACAAAGCCAGAGATCTTATTACATCTTTCCTGGCTGACCGCAAACAGGCAGTTAAGTTAGGTACATTCACCTCTCCTACTTTCAGCCATCCTTTTTTTTTTTTTTTTTTTTTTTTTTATTGATGCAATTAGATGTTACATAATACATTAGACAAAAACAAATATTATCAACAATTTAAACAGATGCTAAATCTTCAAGAGGCACCAAGGCCCAGTAAGAACATATCAGAACATGGGACGGGGAGGCATTATTTACATACATTCAAAAATACAATACAAAATACATCAAACTCTTGATCTTCCAACAATCCAGTCAGAGATTGGAGACCATATCTTTTTACCCATGTCCTGTTTTTTCCTCCCTTTCTGAGCATATAAAGAAATTTCAATGTTATATATAGCCAATAATCTAGATAACCATAGCTGGAAAGAAGGGGCATTTACATCTTTCCACCCTGAGGTGATTAATATCCGAAGTACTGCTACAGTTAAAAAGACCAAAGCTTCCTCAGATTTCCCAAGTTTTAACCTATTATCTAGACCCAATATCATCAACGAGGAAGACCATTCAACCCTTCGACCAAGCACCTCCACCCAAAATTTCGCTATCTCTCCCTGGATAGCTAATAACGAGCTACAGTTATAAAACATATGCGTCAAGTCTGCTTGAGCCAAATTGCATCTGGGGCACCTGTCATCACCTTTAACCCCCCACCTAAAAAGCTTTGCTGGAGTAAAATATAAATCAAACAGGGTTTTGTAGTGCTGGGCCCTCAAATTCGTGGAACGAAAGATTTTTTTTATTTAAATAGAGTGCCTTATCGAGATCCACATCGGGGTTATCCAATTTCCGTACAAGAGTATTCTCCATTTTCTCAATATCGCTCTGTAAAGCATCCAGCAACGACAAGTAAACATTTTTAATTCTTATACCCCCTGTTACCAACATATCAATCAGAGGAACTTTAAACCCTGTTGGCCATCTGATTCTTAAAGCTTTAATGACACTGGCCAGCTGAACATAGGAGAGCCAGTGACTTGAAGGGATGGCAGCTCTACTCTGAAGTGCTTCAAAGCCGATCAACCCATCAGCCCCCACTATATCGCCTAATGTGCTAATTCCATGCTCCTGCCAGATCCGGATGTTCCTCTCAAAACCTCTACCCCGAAATAAGCTCGAATTACTAAGGTGCAAATACGCATGAATTTTGGGAATTTTACAAAAACAAGATATAGCTCTCCAGAGTCCCCATACTCCTTCCAGTATCTTAAAACGTGGTCTTTTATAATACCTCCGTTCAACCTCACACATCAGGAGACCATATGCCTTGCTTCCAACTAATAGCTCATATATAGATGGTGGGGTCTGTAGATCATCTTGCCCAGAATCATTAGGTTGAGTAGGTTGAAAAAGAATATACATTTCTGCCAGCAGACAGGACCAATGATACAATCTTAAATTAGGTAAGGTGAGCCCCCCCCTATCCCATGGGAGTGACAAAAGGTTGGTGGAGCGTCTAAGTTTCCCATATTGCCAAACAAATCTAATAAATATTGACTCTAGCCACTTAATAGTTTTTTCCTCTACTAACAAAGGTATCGCTCGAAAAAGATATAAGATTTTTGGTAACATTGTCATCTTGAGAACATTGACCCTGCCTATCAATGAGAGATGTAAAACATCAATTCTTTTGAGATCCGCTTCTATCATTTTCCCAAGTGGGATACAATTCTCAGCTGTGATCTTATTACACTATAATTAAACCACTTCTTAAAAAACCATTGCTTGATCCTTTACTACCCTCCAGCTACCGTCCTATCGCATCTTTGCCGTTCCCAGCTAAAATCTTCGAATCTGTCATGAACAAACAACTGTCTGATTACATTCAAAGCAACGACCTTTTAGACGACACTCAGTTCGGTTTCCGACAAGGTCATGGAACAGAAACTGCCTTGATTAAGGCTGCAGATGAAATAAGAACCACGATGGATAACGGAGGACAGGCTGTCTTGATTTTGCTGGACCTATCGGCGGCTTTCGACACGGTCGATCACTCTACTTTGATCGGCCGTGTTGAGGCCATCGGTATTAAACACAAAGCCAGAGATCTTATTACATCTTTCCTGGCTGACCGCAAACAGGCAGTTAAGTTAGGTACATTCACCTCTCCTACTTTCAGCCATCCTTGTGGAGTTCCACAGGGTTCCTCGCTAAGTCCGACCCTTTTCAATATCTATGTTTCGGACTTAGCGAGGGTAATAAAAGCTTATAACATCAACCTAACAACATATGCCGACGATACCCAGTTGGTACTATCCATACATAAAAACGGCTCCAAGATAGCAGCAAACTTCAAATATGGCATGAGGGCCATCAGCAGTTGGATGGCTTCCAACTGTCTAAAACTTAACTCATCAAAGACGGAAGTCATGCTCTTTGGTAAGATTCAGCCTCTGTGGTCTCCCTTATGGTGGCCGGAGGAAATGGGGACTCCACCTCAACCAGTCAGTAAAGTCAGAAACCTGGGAGTAATATTTGATGATAAACTTCTTTTCCATCATCATGTGAACGCTGTAGTATCATCAACATTTAACATCTTAAGGAAAATAAAGAAACTTCTTCCATATCTTCCTACAACTACAGGAAAAACACTAATTTCAACACTGGTGTTTTCACGCACTGACTACTGCAATGCCCTCTTCCTCAATGCACAAAAAAAGGTCATCTCCAAACTTCAAATGATACAAAATGCCTCAGCTAGAGTTTTACTGGGCATTCCAAAATTTAGTTCTGTCTCTAGACATTTGGACCAACTGCATTGGCTTCCGGTCATAAGTCGCACGAAATTCAAGGCCCTTTGTATTGTCTACAAGGCAATAAATATTATGGGAGCTAAATTTCTTAGGAGTTCACTTAAGCCTTTATCAACCTCCAGAACGCTTCGATCCAATGTGGTAAATATTTCGTTACCGGTACTATTTTTTATGCGGTAAAGTCTATCAAGAATAACTCAGTAAATATAAGAGGCAGAATCCGTGGTATTAGAGGTTTTAAAGGGCTTTATTCCTATAAAGAGGAAGACAATTCGAATTGTGGGCCTTCTATTCCATCACCACGAAAGTTCAGGAAGGAAGGGGCATATATTATTGACAGATAGGCAGTTTTATAGAAAATACATTACAGTGAAACAGATGCAAGAGGCGTGACAGCTGATAATACAGAAAAACTGTGTATACGTAACTAATAGAGGCGTAAACATGGGTGTAACTGAAATACGTCATTAAACATGATGTCACGAGTGGGTGGATCCATAAAAGAATCCTGCAATGTCAGCAGAAATAGTTGGCAGAGATGCGCGCGCAGCCGCATGACGTGTGATTGACGTGCAACTAGAGGGTGAAGGGGACTTGACATTTAGCTCTACATGTGGAGACAGAAGTCTGGGGTTATGTCAACCTAATCCCAAATCATATCCAATATCCTATGTTTAAAGAACTGTGTTATCCAAAAAGAGAGGTCTCTTAGGATAGAATCTTATTCTATACTGACTATACTGACTGTTAGTGCGTGTACAAGCGTCTAAGTGTCTACACTAGATGCGAGGGGGTAGGAATATTCCATGGTAACGGGGCTATGAATTACTTGGATGAGGACAGCGAGGCCTGGCCCCTTTGCACGGTAGCTAGAGGAATGTTTACCTAAACTACTAGACAGGAATGCATCGGATAATCTTGAAGGTGAAATACAGTTTTTGGCAGGCAACTGGCTGGATCAGGCACCGTTAGCCGCGCAGGGAGTAGGACAAAGTTCATGGTCACAGATGCGGGCTCAGACTGGAGCTTTCAGAAGCAGAAGGCAGGAAAAGGCTTGATGACAGAATTCGGGCCTACTCGCCTGAATCTGTAAAATGTGGAAAGTGAACCATATAAAGTCGGTGGCCTTTCATACTTAGGAATGGAATATCTGACCCATTCATGGCGGATCTGAAAGAGGACATGTTGACGGTGGACGCACATATATTTGCGTCTTCAAAACTGGAGCAGGAGGGAACATACATATACTTATAGCATGCACATGGAGCCGTTGGGGTCTACGATAGGGGACATAACTGATCACAAAATTCATATTTCCTCATTCCCTCCTTGTCCCCTTCGGACCCTCAGGAGATATCGATCTTCATCAATCCATCGATCTGTTCATATAGCATCATTTGTTCTTCTTTCTTCTTCCGGGATCTCGAATGAAAACTTGGATGTGGGATACACGAGGTGGCACACAGACCACAAATCGCTGGCCCACATTGTAGACATAAGCAGCAACTGAATAGTATGAGAAAGCCAATACCTAGGAAGGATAGGATTCTCCATCCCCAGGCTGACAACACGCCCCAGAACCAACCGGACCAAGTCCAGGTGCCTGGACTCTGGTGTATCTGGCTTACAATCTTATGAAGGCGAGTTATGGCTTTATATACTGACGGCGAATTTTCTGGGATGAAAATGCAGCAACTTGATCCGATGACCCTACAAGCTCCGCCCCTATCGGCCAGGATGACGTCAAGGACAAGACGATTTTGAAGCACAACAATCCGCATAGCAGACTGCTCTTCTGTTAAATTGCCTAAGGCGGAAATAGTTTCATTCACTACTGCTTCAAGGGTTCTAGTTAATCTACGTATCAGCTTACTATTAGTGACTGTACCTATATAGGGAAAGAAACCTTTATTGAAATCTGTGTATTTTTCCCATGCTGTTTCAGTGTAATCGACAATTGGGAGATCTCTCTGCTGTCTATTGTGTACTAAATGGGTATTTCTATGATAATCAGGAGGAGCTAGGAAAACAGGTGGTAGAAGGAATGCTATGTAACAGGTACCATCCCAATCTAAAGGTAGACGTATATATGCGGTCTGGCCACATATAAAGTAGGAATGACGAGAAGCTCTAAATGTAGACTTGCCTTGATCACTGAATTTTATTACAGTGGTGCATTTACTATGACCCATGTGTATGGAACCATTCTTTCTTATACATAATTCCCCTTTTACTGGGAATACTGACATGGCGGGCAAGATTGGTGTAGCTTCAGATTCAACGTTCAGGATCATGAGGTTAAGTGTAAAATTACCTAATCCATATACTTCATTTTCTAGATCAGTTCCTGTTCTTTTGGGAAGTCCCTCCTTGTTAGGGTAGCAGACTTTAAGCAAAACTAAGTTCAGGTTTCCCCATACCCAGTTGTCTTGATAAACTGCGGAATTTGAATCTAGGGAATTAATCAAACTAAACCATGCTCCACAGGAGCCATTGTGTGTGAACGGATAGGGAAAGAGGGGCAAAACTCCCTTATAGTTCTGATAGGGAGGGAGTCGGCCACATATCCAACAATTTGTGGCATTGCTGGTTTGATGGGAATGATGTAACATACTAATGAATGTGTTGTTGCGCAGCGCAAATCTATAAGACAATTCATGTGGAGGTAATTCACTAAAAGAATGTTCTGCAGTTATATTATAAGCACGCTTAGGAATAGGGTAATACATGTGCAATAAGATGCTGACAATGATGATCAGAAGACTTAGAAAAACCAAAATTTATAACGTTACTGTGCAGTGACTACGAAATGATTTACAATACGCATGCTTTTTGAGCTGCATCTGATTATTTCTTTCTCTATTCCGGTCTAGAGGATACATGTCAGAGACAAATTCAACCGATTCACCTTGGAGAGGACTTAAACAATCAAATTGTCTGACTTACTAGACCTCAATTTTAGTTTATATAGTTCTGAGTTCGATTGCTCAACCAAGGGGAGCTTTGTGTCTGTCTGTGAGGGAATACAGGGTTGAGTCTCTATACTGGGTGGTAGTCCATAAAATTTCTTGATATGACTCGAGTGCAACCACTCTTTTCGTCCTTCAATTTTCACGGCTGTCCTTGTGGTGAGTAGAACCAACTTCGGTGACTTCCACCTAGGATCCAGTTGGGTCTTCCGGTCAAAGTTCCTGACCAAAACCAGGTCACCAGGAACCACGTCATGGGGCTTCACCTCTGTATTGTCGGGAAAAGCTGCGGATACCTGTGAACGACAAGATTGTAGTGCAGACATCAAGGAAGCCAGGTAATCTGTCAGCATATTACAGTCAACATCAGTGATTTTACGAGGTATAGGCGTCCCCCACATATTTGGTGGTCTACCGAAGATCACCTCATACGGGGATAGCCCTGTTCGAGAATGTGCTACCATTCTCATGTAAAAGAGCGCAACTGGTAAGGCTACTATCCAATCAACTCCTTTTTGTCTACATATCTTGGACAATCTAATTTTCAGAGTTTGATTATGACGTTCCACGAGACCTGCTGCCTTGGGATGTCGGACACAGTGAAATTTCCATTGATAGCCTAATAGAAGGGAAACGTGTTTCATTAATTCGGATGAGAACGGTTGGCCGTTATCTGAGTAGACAACACGTGGTAAACCGTACCGTGGGAAGAATTCTCAAACTAACTGTTTGGCAGTAGTCGGGGCAGTGTAATCTGAAACCGGGTATGCTTCTGTCCAACGGGAAAGAGCACAGAACACTACGAGAACATCTTTGAATCCTCGACATCGTTCCATCTGGATATAATCCATCTGGAGGACTTCAAAAGCATGATCGGGAGTTTGGAATCCACCCTGTTCTACGGGGATGCTTTTACCTGGATTAAACTGACAACATATCATACAGGTACGAACTTTTTGTTTAGCTGCGGCTCGTAAATGTTTGTTGAACCAAATGTGTTGAATGCTGTCTAGCATAGCTCTTTCTCCTAGGTGCGCTGGACTATGTATAGTGTTAATGATGACTTGGACCATTGAGTCGGGAAGAAACCATACAGATTTTTCCTTCGTCATCCATCCTTGATCTGTTTGGATCCCTCCTAATTCAGGCCATTTCTTTATTTCTTCTGGTGTAGCATGTGTCTGTATGTCAATTATATCAAGGGCGGGATCCTTAACTGTCATGCAATGTGTTGGTGTCGGAACTATTGTCTTTGTCATGTCAGTTGTGTGAGTCTGATTCTGAGCAGTCTGTTTAGCTGTTCTGTCAGCTAGGTCATTACCCTGAGAAATGATATCGGTAACTTTTGTGTGGGCTTTGCATTTCATAATCGATATTGCAGTAGGTAGATGAATCGCGTCTAATAGGGCTTGAATGAGGGGTCCGTGTTGGATGTGGGCACCGTGAGAAGTTAAATAACCTCTCTCTCGCCACAGTACGCCGAAGTCATGGACGACTCCGAATGCATAACGTGAATCTGTGTATATGTTGACTTTTTTATTTGTGGCTTGAATACAGGCTTGTGTCAGAGCGGTGAGCTCTGCTGCTTGAGCTGACAAAGTGTTAATACAATTTGTTTCAATGACTTCAGTGTCTGTTGTGACTGCGTAAGCGGCCACTAACTCTCCTGTACTTGTTCTCATACATGACCCATCTACATACAATGTCAAGTCTGGATCTATCAAAGGGATATCTGTCAAGTCTTGTCTGGGTTTCGTCGTGATAGTAATGACTTCGACACAATCATGTGCCAATGGATCTGTTCCGCCTACTGGTAACAGTGTGGCAGGATTTAACGTATTACAACGTCTGATTTCTATATGTGGCTGAAACAATGTTAATTCGTAACCGGTGAGTCTCGCTATAGTCAAGTGTTGTGTTTGTGTGCGGTTCAAGAGAACCTCTACTGCGTGTGGTACTTGTACTGTCAATTGATGTCCTAACACTATGGCATCGCTTTGTCTGATTGCTAAAGCTGTTGCTGCCACTGATTTCAGGCACGCTGGAAGTGCCTGAGCTACTGGATCTAATGTACTAGAGAAATAAGCACATGGTTTGTGTGATCCTGCTTGTTCCTGAGTGAGTACTGACAAAGCAGTACCTTCGCGTTCTGTAACGAAGAGTGTAAACTGTTTACTGTAACATGGTGTTGCTAGGACAGGTGCTTGGCATAAAGCTTTCTTTAAGCTTTCAAAGGCGTGTGTATGTTCTGGAGTCCAAGGGAGGACAGTCGATGTGGCTGCCTCCTGTGTTGTCAACTGGATGAGTGGTTTTGCTAGAAATGCATATTGAGGGATCCACTGCCTACAGTATGAAGTGAGGCCTATAAAAGCCCGCACCTCCTTTTGTGTCTTGGGTGGTGGCATGTTAGCAATTAACTGGATGCGGTCGGGTGTAAGCTGCCTTCCCTCCTTGGACAGCGAGTGCCCAAGGTAAACAACTCGCTGGACACAGAATTGCAGCTTAGAAGGGGACACCTTGTGCCCCTTGTCAGCCAGAAATTTTAAAACCGTCAGTGACGCTTTTTCACATTCAAGTTCGCTTCGGGCGGTGATCAGCAGATCATCGACATATTGAAGCAAGGCAGTGTTAACTGGCATGTGGATACTGTCAAGTTCTCGTTTCAGTGCTTGCCTATAGATGCTGGGGCTCTCTGTAAATCCTTGAGGTGCGCGTGTGAATTTAAAACTTCGTCCATTTAAACTAAATCCGAACAAATATTGACTTTTGAATATTGGGACACTAAAGAAAGCATTCTTGAGATCAATTACAGTGAAAAACGTTGCTTCTGAGTCAATACCTGTGAGTAATGAAGAGATATCTGGGACCACAGGGTATTGTGGTACAATACATTTATTTAATTCGCGCAGATCAATAACTAATCGATATACTGGTGGAGCTTTTGGATCCGTTCTTTTAAGAATCGGAATTATCGGAGAATTACATACATTGGAGTCGGTTTCGACAACCACTCCTTGTGCAATGAGCTTGTCAATGATTTGCAGTAAAGCCACTACAGCATCTGGTGGTAACTTGTATTGTCGCATTCGTGGTAGTACTATTCCTGTTTTCAGTGTAACTCGATATGGTGTAATGTTCATGCAACCAACATCAGTGGGGCCTTGTGCCCATAAATGTGTAGGTAAATTCTGCAGTCGGTGATCCATATCTCTGGATACGTAGTGACCTTTAAAGTCACGTAAAAATAGTCGTACTCCTTCCGGAGAACAACATATTATGGCTCCTAGAGCTTTCAATGTTTTTATGCCTAACAAGTTTTCTGGACATGATTTAGTAAGCAAAAAATCTGTAGTACGTGTCAATGGACCTACTGTGAGTGCAAGAGGTTGTGTTACGTCATTAATTATAGGTTTTCCTGAGAATCCAAGGGAAATATTCTGTGAGCCTGAGAGGGGTGCCCCTGGAACTTCACTGCGTCTTATAGTTGTTCTGCTTGCCCCTGTATCAAGTAAAAACTTTCTGTCTTCCCCTAATAGTTCACTATGTACATAAGGTCCCTCTTGGTCTACAGGAACCTCAATAAGGGGTAAGCCAACTTCCCTCTCTAGGCTATCTCATGAGTATCGCTGATAATCGGGATAATCTGCTTGTGCATACTGATACATCTGTTGTGTTGTCGCTTGTGTTGCAGCAATAGGCTGCGCTTGTGGTGGTGCTACGATCTGTTGTGGAGCTGCCTGTTGCGGAACTAGTTGTTGCGGAGCTAACCTAGGTTGTGCATGCTGAGGGATTTGTTGTTGATTCTGATCCTGTCTAGGTGGACGTGGTCTCTCCTGAGTTCTACCTGTAGCAATATTATGTTTCAGGACTGGACAATCGTGTATATAATGACCTTGTTGTTTACAATAGTTGCATGTCCCTTTTGCAGGACTTGCGGAATCACCCTTTTGATGACTATCAGCTGGAACTGACTGTGCAACAAGCATTTTCATTTTCGTATCTTTCATACGTCTTTGTTCGTGTTCTTGTTCTTCTCTAATTCTATTGTGATGATATTGTAACATCTGTAGCATCTGTGATGGGGTATTACCTTGCCAGGTACTTTCGAATTTCAATACTCTATTCTTGACTTGTAGCAGAGAATTTTCAACTAATTTTGTCACAAACAGATGTGGATATGACTCACTACTGGCTTTTATGCCACTATTTATACTAAAACATTTTTCAAATCGGGAATAGAAATCACTAGTGTCTTCATCTGGTTTTTGTTTACAGGCTGAGATTGCACCCCAGTCTTCCTTTTTCTTGGTTAATAAACGTGGCAGTACCTGTATTAGTAATCCTGCTAGTGCTGTAGTCTTTTCCCCAAGCCCTGCTCCTGCAGCTCGGGCCTTTTCTTCGTTTTCTAATGCTGTCCAATCTATCTTTTGGTCTCCTACCTCCCATTCTTTTTCTTTGAGTTTTTCATAAACACCGGCGGGTAATAGGACTTTTAATATTTTCATAATATCGGGGTAGGTATACTCTCCCATGAGTAACATGTCTTTTATCTCACGGTGGAAACCTGCTGGATCTTTGTCATGGCTGGGTACTACTTTCTTCATTTCTAATAATTCCAGTTTAGTTATAGGCGTGTACACAAACACGCGTGTGAAGTTATCACCGGCACCTCTTATTGGGTGTACTTCGCGTAACGGGTTCTGTCTATCTATGTGATACATTTTTCTTCCCATAATGGGAACTGGAACGTGTTCTGGGCATACGAAATTTAAATATTGGTTTCGGGATTCTAGTATTTCCTTAATCAAATCAGTACCTGACCCTCTCCATATGTTCGTGAGTACTTCTGTCAATATGTCAGGTAAGGGTCCTGGATCGGAGTGTTGGCTTTTATATAATATAAGGAGGTGTTGAATCATGTATATACTAGCTAAACGCTGTTCATATGGGTCTAGATTCAGAAACGTGTGTGCAAGTACATCGTCATTGTATTCGCCGGGACTGTCAGCCCATTGTACTGCTGACCTGGCTAATTCTTGTTCGTCCATGGAATCGAGCACGTGGTACCCCCTTCGATCTCGGAGTAATTTATCAGCGGCTTGGAATAAGTGTTCAGGGGATTTTGTATTTAGCATAGGGTTTGGAAGATGTCTATTATATTCTGGACGTATTGGACGTATCGGGTCATTAGAGCCTCTAGTATTATTATGGGGTCTTCCTCTACCCACATAAGCTATCGTGTCTACTTGCTCTGATTCTTGCTCCTCCTCCTCTCTGTTTAGATCAGCGGCGTCTACCTCTAATCTTTCTTCGTGTATTCGTTCTACTTCTTTGCGGATCTTTCGGTACATAGCTACTATACATAACTGTTTATCATGTCTCCCTTCTGATATATTCTGGCCCCAAATGACAAGTTTTTGCATTTCTTCCGGATTTACCCCAGGCCGGTCTTGATTTCTGATTATACAGTTTATGAGGAAACGTAACAGTTGTCCCTGTACTTCCGCTTTCTGGTACTCCATGGCTCTGCTAATACTTTCAGGACCTCGCCCCGACTGGACAAAGTGATATATATTTTCTAAATGGGTAGCCATTCCTGGTAGCTTCGTTAAATATATTGCAGCTCGTCTAATACGTAATGATGACAGCAGCATTTCGTCCCGTTTACCGGGCACAGGATCATATCTACAATCTACTAGAAGTTCCTTAAGCATGTCGGGAGTTGCTAGTTTGGGCGTACGTTGGTGTGCTAATTCTCTAAGGGAAAATTTATTTCCTCTGGGTGGCGTAGAAAAAATGTCTGTCGTACCTCCTGTAGCACCGTCTGGGGTGCTGGACGTGAAAGGATTTGTTGAAGGTGAGACAGCAACCGTCGTTGCGGGAAAAGCTGTGGAAACAGATGTGCTTGTCGGAATGTGTGTCGAAGCGTGTTGTTGCGGAGGTACAGACGAATGCTCTTAGCGATGAGCATCATCGGCAAGCGGTCTATGTGGTGCGGTATTAGCATACTCGGGAGCTGCGTCATCTAAATAGCGGGAAAGGAAAACGTCTTCTGCGGTTCTGGGATGTCCCTTGGGATGTGCTTTTATCGGAAACAATGGAGGTGGCAAGTCTTTTGGTATTTCCGGAGTAGCCTTAGGTAACCCTTCGGCCAGAAGTGGATACATACCATTCATAAGGGCGTTTCTTTGTCTATCTACTTGTTCTGTTTTTACTCGGGTACCTTCCTCAATTAACAGATTTTCTCGGACTTTATTTGAATTCTCCTTACTCTTATCTTCCTGTCTGAGTGCTTTTTCTGTACGTCTATATGATTCTTTACGCCATAATTCAATGGCATCTTTCTGTGACTGTCTGGCTTTCTTTTTCCATAATTCTTCTTCTACTCGCATGATGCAATCTGCATCCCAGGTCCCCGCTGCGGGCCATCTCTGACTCTCTGGTAATTCTTTGGTGTAGTCCACCCATAAATCAAGAAATAATACGGCATCTAGGCCATGCTTATGATACATAAAGTATCCTGGAGTGTCCCTAGGTGGGATGGGAACGGCTTCTTCGAGTACACCTTTTCTGGTTTTGATCTGTCTTAGTTTCGAAAAGAGCGGCATTTTTGACCTTATTACTAGAACACACTTTATACAAAAAAAACACAATAATGAACAGTCATTCACACCACAGTATATAGAACGTATTTCAAAACGTTTAACACTTAACAGTTTTACGAACAATGATAACTAATAGAAAACTGGTTACTGACATAATACTGACACTAGATAATACTTATTTATATGCAAGACATACTATATATACTGCTAAACAGTACAGATACACTGCTAAAACAGTGCAGACCGGATTTGTGTACCCAAACCCGTCTTGACCGGCACAGACTATGTGCACGTAAAATGCCTCCCCGGTAATGGTACTCACCGGGTAGCTCGGAACGGAAGGCCTCGGAACGGAACTGGAACTGGACCGGACTGGACTCGACTTGACTGGACTCGGAACTTCGGAACCTGGCGGGTCTCTGTATACCTCGGATCTTGCTCTCTCAGCTAGGCTCTGGTCGGGATACTTCGCACTTCTCACCGCCTCGTCTGGGTGTTGATCGCAGCCTCAGTCGTCCCCGCTTGGCCGGAAGGAGACACAGGAAATCCTGTAGATACGCGTTTTTGTCCGTTCAGCTGTGGCAGGAGACCGGGCCTGCAACGCACCGCCGGCGCGTGAGATGAGAAAGTGTCCCTGTTCGGGCGCCAATTTATGTGGTAAATATTTAGTTACCGGTACTATTTTTTATGCGGTAAAGTCTATCAAGAATAACTCAGTAAATATAAGAGGCAGAATCCGTGGTATTAGAGGTTTTAAAGGGCTTTATTCCTATAAAGAGGAAGACAATTCGAATTGTGGGCCTTCTATTCCATCACCACGAAAGTTCAGGAAGGAAGGGGCATATATTATTGACAGATAGGCAGTTTTATAGAAAATACATTACAGTGAAACAGATGCAAGAGGCGTGACAGCTGATAATACAGAAAAACTGTGTATACGTAACTAATAGAGGCGTAAACATGGGTGTAACTGAAATACGTCATTAAACATGATGTCACGAGTGGGTGGATCCATAAAAGAATCCTGCAATGTCAGCAGAAATAGTTGGCAGAGATGCGCGCGCAGCCGCATGACGTGTGATTGACGTGCAACTAGAGGGTGAAGGGGACTTGACATTTAGCTCTACATGTGGAGACAGAAGTCTGGGGTTATGTCAACCTAATCCCAAATCATATCCAATATCCTATGTTTAAAGAACTGTGTTATCCAAAAAGAGAGGTCTCTTAGGATAGAATCTTATTCTATACTGACTATACTGACTGTTAGTGCGTGTACAAGCGTCTAAGTGTCTACACTAGATGCGAGGGGGTAGGAATATTCCATGGTAACGGGGCTATGAATTACTTGCATGAGGACAGCGAGGCCTGGCCCCTTTGCACGGTAGCTAGAGGAATGTTTACCTAAACTACTAGACAGGAATGCATCGGATAATCTTGAAGGTGAAATACAGTTTTTGGCAGGCAACTGGCTGGATCAGGCACCGTTAGCCGCGCAGGGAGTAGGACAAAGTTCATGGTCACAGATGCGGGCTCAGACTGGAGCTTTCAGAAGCAGAAGGCAGGAAAAGGCTTGATGACAGAATTCGGGCCTACTCGCCTGAATCTGTAAAATGTGGAAAGTGAACCATATAAAGTCGGTGGCCTTTCATACTTAGGAATGGAATATCTGACCCATTCATGGCGGATCTGAAAGAGGACATGTTGACGGTGGACGCACATATATTTGCGTCTTCAAAACTGGAGCAGGAGGGAACATACATGTACTTATAGCATGCACATGGAGCCGTTGGGGTCTACGATAGGGGACATAACTGATCACAAAATTCATATTTCCTCACCAATACTGCTCATCTGCTTCATATACCCAGAACAAGGAAAGTTAACTGGGGAGACAGATGTTTCACCATCGCAGCTTCAAAACTATGGAACTCCCTTCCTTTTAATATAAAATCCAGTCCAACGCTGATCATCTTTAGAAAGCAGCTAAAGACATGGCTGTTTTCTCAACGACATGATTATTCATAAATCACTCTAAAACTGCTTCAGAGATTTACTTTACTGGTACCAGATATAGCTCTCAACGCCGAGACACCTATGGGTAATTGCAGCGCTTTAAAAATCGCATAAATAAATAAATAAATTAATTAATTAATTTTGATCATTGTTAACCTCTCCACGTTTTTGGGCGAGAGACTGGTCCTTCTCAATGTTACAATGGAACCAGCAGCACTGAAAACACGTTCGGAAGAGACACTTGCGACAGGGCAAGCCAGATAGCTTATCGCCAGCCTGCTGAGATGTGGCCAATCAGACCTTTTCCTATACCAATACTGCAATGGGATTTGATCAATGTTCACCTCTATTGGGTCGTCCAGATAGGCCTGGACCATCCGCTCAATGTTCAGGGTTGCTGCTGGTAAGCTTTTGTGCTCTTTTCTCTGTGCATCAGCACTGTGCTTATTAATGCCTAACTTTACATACCAATCGTGTAATGATTGTACTAAGGCCTAATGATCCAGTTATTGTTTCTGTGGTCGATAGTGATGGTGAGTGTGGCTGCTTCAGCTATACAAGTTTTGTAGCGGGCAACATCAATCTCGGAAAAAGCAAAGAATGTCTTCAGTCCAAATTTTGCACGTGGATCCAGCATTGTGGCACAAATGTAATGTTCTTGTGACAAAATTTTATTTTGTATCCTTACATTTTCAGCTAAGCGATGGGATAAGCTCTCCACCAGGTCATGGGCTTGCCTTTTGTCCTCTACACCTTTGTATGATTCAGACACATTATTCAGCTGATGCTCTAGCATTTGCAATAATGGGATAGCTTGGCCCATTGTACAGTCCTCCTTGCTGACTTCACGTGTGAAGACCTCAAAAGGACAAAGCATCTCAGTCAGGCATTTAATTAGGCTCCATTGCTCCATATCAAGGTTCATGCCTTTAACAGTAGCATCCCCTCTTCTTTTCCAGACATATTCATAGAGTGACCTGTACTGCTCATACAGACGATCAAGCAGGTAATACGTTGAGTTCCAACGTGTTGCCACCTCCTGGATGAGTGCCTTGACTGGCATCCTATGTTCACGTTGGATGATCCTCAGCTGCTTCCGAGCTTTAAAAGAATGGCTGAAATGAGTGCATATTCTTCGGCAGATGGCCAGTAAATTGCTGACTATGGGTTCTTTTTTCAGAAAGTCTTGAACTATAATGTTTATGCAGTGCGCCAAACACGGAACCCTGAGATAGGAACCAAGTTCCATGGCCTTAAGTACATTACTGCCATTGTCTGTGGCAACAAAACCAATACCAAGCCCTCTTGGCCGCAGCCATTCCAAAACCTTGCTGCGAAACTCATGTAAAATGTTTTCAGCCGTATGAGATATCTCCATGGCGAACATGGCTACAGTTGCATGTTTCCGAGTACCTTCCAAAATCACTGCTGTGTCAACAGCACCTCGTGCAGATAGCTTATCTCTAACCCCCACAAAAGAGATCCAGTGTGCAGTGATGCACATGTAATCTGAGGCTTGGCAACTGGTCCACATGTCTGTTGTAAGGTGGATATTGTGAACAACACTCTGCTGCAAAGCTTGTCCAACCAATTCCAGCACATCATGATGTAGTGCCGGAACAGCAATTCTTGCGAAATAGGACCTTCCATTTAGGGCAGATGGCAGACACAAATTCAAGGAAACCCACCCCTTCCACAAATGAAAAAGGAAGAAGGTTCAGTGCTAACATTTTAGCCAGATTCGCATTGTACAATCGTGCCGTTGGGTGGCTGCGTTGGAACTGCCCCTCCAACCTAAACATGCTCTCAATGGTAGGCTGGATTACTTTCCTTTGTGGTGCTGTTTTCTTTAACCCACTAAGGCTCAACGATACAGATTGTCTCATTGCGGTACTCGGTCGCCTTGGTGTCTCACTCTCAGCCTGACTCAGAGTATGGCTCTTACTGCGGTGCCACTCTGATGTTACTGAGGAGGATGTGGGCGTTACCACTGCACTACTGGGGACAGGGCTAGAAATGCCTCCCTCTTCTTCACCTTCCACCGCAATAATATCGCTCCCTGATTCATCCTGACCAACTTCAATGGGTTGAGTTTTTCTACTTTCTTTTAACTTAAGTAGGTTTATCCTCCCACACGATAGTGGGGTGTATTCTGAAATGACCTGCTTGTCCTCCGGTACCATAGTATGTACCAAGCTTACCACGCCGAACACCTTGCCGACAAATTGAGCATATAGCAAAGTTCTCCTCCTTGGCGCTAACAGAAAAGAAGTCCCAAACTGGGGAGAACTTTCTGGCACTGCTAGATGTGTCACTTTCAATACCAGATGAACTGGAGAGTGTGTTTGAAATGTGACCCTGTGCACCTAGACTGTGACTTTTACTACCACTACCTACTGAGACGGTTGAGCTGGATGTAGGTCCCTGCCGGGCCTTGGAAAATATGACAGCTGGAGGTAGTGGTGGTGTAACCTGTGTTGGTGATATCTGTGCTACATCACGCTTAGTAGCAGCCTTCGTGGATAGGGTGAGAATGTTGGTCTCCAATCCCTTTGGGGCGGGAGTAATGTGCGTGATGACTGGCTCGTCTTCATCAACAACATCACCCCCCTCTTCTACATCTACCTCCATAACTCTACGTTTTTCTGGGACCTTCCTTTTCAGAAGCATTGTCTTGTGGCGTATATCACTCTCAGACTGAGCTGGTGAGTGCCAAGTGGCATCACGATCATCAGAAGCGGGGCTTGAAGAAGAAGATGCTGGACTAAGCCTCCTTTTCCTTGCTGGTGGTCTGGAAGACAATAGATCTTCTGAAAACAGTGGTTTGACTTTGCTCCACTTTGTCTGCAGGAAGCTCGATTTACTGAAATGCCCCGACGTCAGGAGCAACAACTACTATGGTGGGCTGTTGCGGCCGCTGCTATTCTTGTTGTGGCAGCTGCTGTTCTTGTTGCGGCCGCTGCTGTTCTTGTTGCGGCTGCTGCTGTTCTTTTTGCGGCTACTGCTGTTCTTGTTGCGTCTGCTGCTGTTCTTGTTGCGGCTGCACACTTATCTGCTGAGTTTGCGCCTGCGTTGAACTTGATTGTGTACTACTTTGCTGTAATGACATTTCTTCAACATCGCTGCTTGTTAGTAGACTGGCTACCTCTGCGACACTAAAGCCCTTTGGCCTAGGTTGGTGGGGTTGGACCGCTGTGCTGCTCCCAGCTTGGTTCCCGGAGAACGCTGCTGCAGGCGTAACTTTTTTGGTGCCAAAAAAAACATTGGCCGGCACACCACAAGTCGTGGTTAATGGCACTTCCTTTTTCTGT
Source organism: Triturus cristatus (assembly GCF_964204655.1). NCBI lineage: Eukaryota > Metazoa > Chordata > Amphibia > Caudata > Salamandridae > Triturus > Triturus cristatus. The sequence goes on along the minus strand of NC_140593.1, from coordinate 842,795,170 downwards.
TCCTTCTTCTCACCGGCAACTTTCTTGGTACTGGACCTGGTACTTTTCTTTGGGGCCATCTTCTTCAGATGTCAGGCAGGATGCAGATGCACAACAAGTTCTGGTCACACGTGGACGTGATGCGCAGCAGGACTTCTGTCTGGCTGGCAGTACAACGGGTAGCCAGGTGATGCTGATGACACCTCCTCCTCTGTCTTTTGTGCACCTAAAAGCAAATAAGCCAGGATAAGGACATCAGTGAAATGTTGCATTTGTTGTTGTGGTTCAGTTACTTAGTACTGTACTAGTGCAAACAAAAGATATAGACTAGCCATTTATGACTATTTTTTTTTAACAAGGTCTATGTTATACTACTGTGTACAGTCACACACTACACTCTCAGGAAGGATAGGAAAGTTAATAATAACCACCAAAATAAAAATGTAATGGAAGTGGGGTTGACCCTATTTGCCATTAAATTATTTGAGCATCTCAGCATCCATGGAGCTGCTGCTGGCAAAGGAGGTGGATGGATGGAAGGAGTAAGCCAAATAGCCAATAGGCAAACCATGCAGGCCTATGGCAAAAGCAGGACACTAATAACTCCCAGTCCAAACACAAAAAGAGGCCACCAGCCACATGGACACTCACAAATCACAAACAAGCAGGGGGCCTGGGAAACACCAGGAGCTGACAAACGGCCTATAAAAGCCAGGTAAAGGATGCATGCTAAAGCACACTGCTCTGCCTTTTTAATGCAACAAAATGGAAATACGAACATTCACAGGCCCCAAAAAGGTCTGCAGGGTGCATGCATTGCACAACAACACACCAGACACATACAACAAAAGCATGTCTTTAAAACAACCAACATCAGAAAGGCCACCCCAAAAAAACACACTTCCCCAACTTAATCCAATGCCATCCATGCCCTAAATGTTGTCTAAATTCAATAGACCACACAGAAAACACTTGATTAATAAAACTGTGGCTACCTGCTCTGATCCTAGTGGATGAAAAAGCAGGCCTGTTGGCAGACAAGGCCAGCAAGCTTGCAGGCCTAGGCTTCAAAATGGCCACCAGCCACATGGCCATGCCCAACAACATCAGAAAGGCCTCCCCAAAAAAACACACTTCCCCAACTCAATCCAATGCCATCCATTCCCTAAATGATGTCTAAAAATTCAACAGACCACACAGAAAACACTTGATTAATAAAGCAGTGTCTACCTGCTCTGATCCTAGTGGATGAAAGCAGGCCTGTTGGCAGACAAGGCCAGGCAAGCTTGCAGGCCTAGGCTTCAAAATGGCCACCAGCCACATGGCCAGGACCAACAACATCAGAAAGGCCACCCCCCAAAAAACACATACCCCAACTCAATCCAATGCCATCCATGCCCTAAATGATGTCTAAATTCAACAGACCACACAGAAAACACTTGATTAATAAAGTTGTGGCTACCTGCTCTGATCCTAATGGATGAAAAAGCAGGCCTGTTGGCAGACAAGGCCATGCAAGCTTGCAGGCCTAGGCTTCAAAATGGCCACCAGCCACATGGCCAGGCCCAACAACATCAGAAAGGCCACCCCAAAAAAACACACTTCCCCAACTCAATTCAATGCCATCCATGCAATAAATGATGTCTAAATCCAACAGACCACACAGAAAACACTTGATTAATAAAGCTGTGGCTACCTGCTATGATCCTAGTGGATGAAAGCAGGCCTGTTGGCAGACAAGGCCAGGCAAGCTTGCAGGCCTAGGCTTCAAAATGGCCACCAGCCACATGGCCAGGCCCAACAACATCAGAAAGCCCACCCCAAAAAAACACTCTTCCCCAACTCAATCCAATGCCATCCATGCCCTAAATGATGTCTAAAAATTCAACAGACCACACAGAAAACACTTGATTAATAAAGCTGTGCCTACCTACTCTGATCCTAGTGGATGAAAAAGCAGGCCTGTTGGCAGACAAGGCCAGGCAAGCTTGCAGGCCTAGGCTTCAAAATGGCCACCAGCCACATGGCCAGGCCCACCAACATCAGAAAGCCCACCCCAAAAAAACACACTTCCCCAACTCAATCCAATGCCATCCATGCCCTAAATGACGTCTAAAAATTTAACAGACCACACAGAAAACACTTGATTAATAAAGCTGTGGCTACCTGCTCTGATCCTAGTGGCTGAAAAAGCAGGTCTGTTGGCAGACAAGGCCAGGCAAGCTTGCAGGCCTAGGCTTCAAAATGGCCACCAGCCACATGGCCAGGCCCAACAACATCAGAAAGCCCACCCCAAAAAAACACACTACCCCAACTCAATCCAATGCCATCCATGCCCTAAATGATGCTTAAAAATGGAATACATTCAAAAAACACCAAAGGAACAGTTGCTTCATCATGCACACACCCATGAGGCCATGCCCATGACTAGCTCGGGCCTACTACTGACTACTACTACCCACAACATTTTTAAAAAAAAGGAGTGATGATAGTTACCAAAAATAAATTGTAGTTACAACAACTGCAATGCCCACAATCAAACAGACACAACAACCACTTACTTCTAAAATATCCAAATCAAAAAATCCTCAAATCCAATTGCAATGATGCAGCAGACAAAAAGAGTGATCTTTCCAGCTCAAACTCCAAAGGCAGAATGAGCAGGAGATGGACAAAGCACTGGGAGGAGCCTGCTGGACAGGAACAGGAAGTTGGAGATTCTGTGTCCCTTCCTCCCTCTCCCCACCTTTTTAAAAAAGGACTCCTTGCACAAAAAAGGACAGCCAAATGTCAATCTGAGGAGTTGTTTTCATCCAAAATCATCATTTGCAGAAGGTTTCATGCTGCTAGAGCTGCTATTCTTCTCCAAATTGAAAATTTTACATGTTCGAGTTCTCGAGCTTCACAATACTTCCGCCGGATGTCGATGGCGTGTCCAAAATGACTTGATCGCGTTCTCTCGCTCCCTGTCGCGTTGGATATGACGTGTTCGGGGTCTCTTTCTCCTTTTCACGTTCGATTAGACGTGCCCGCATCCTCACTCTCTCGCTCGCGGTGGAGAATGACGTGTTTGAGTTCTCAATCTTCTCATACTCGCGCGGTGCATGATCGCAAGAAGAATGACGTGATCGCGCGACAAGTGACAATAATGCGAGCGTGAACTGTTGCGAGACAGCGCAAAATGGCTACCAACAATCCAATATCTCGCGGAGAACGCGACCGGGTCGGGAAAACTTGTCAGCGAGCGCGGGGATTCAGGTAAGGCGATCGCGCGCACGCGAGAATGTATTTTTTTACAGCGCGAGCAAGAAACAAATTATCGCTAAGCTGCGGAAATTTTGACATTTTCGCGCTTTCCGCGGAACGCGAAAATGCCAAATTATCGCAATTTCCGCGAACGGAATGGAATTTTGGCCCAGGCCTACCTTTAATACTCATGCTCGTATGAGTATTCCCGATTTCGAAAAAGAGCAAATATGTACTGTTTCTAAACTCTATTATTTGTTCCCATTTCAGAAATACATAAGTGTCTTTCATACCGATTTTTCCATATATACATTTTCCCACAATAATTGCTATATACCCGGAACATCATAAAAAACATTGCAAATTGCTGCTCAGTTTTTGACTCTGGGTTCGTCGGGTTCTTGGTAAACCTACAAGTCCTATATATCCCCACAACCAGGAAGGTCCAGCAGATGTAACGGTATATTTCTTTCAAAGAACTGTCATAATTAGAAGAAGTTACAGGTAAAAACGTTGACACAAAAGGCTGTGTTTTTCAACTAATTTTCCATTTTTCCTATATTTAACTGTTAGATTCTATAAAGAAATCTTGATGGATCTACACAAATGACCCCTTGCTGAATTCAGAATTGTATCTACTTTTCTAAAATGTATAGTTTTCCAGGATCCATTATTGCTTTCACACCCGTTTCTACCATTAACTGGAAGGAGGTTGAAAGCACAAAAAATAGCAAAAAAAGGCTATGTCCCAGAAAAATGCCAAAACTGTGCAAAAAATGTTGGTTTTCTGACAAAAGTCTGTCATTCCCTAAAACATGGGAAAATGGTGATTTCAGCCCCTTAAACCCTTTTTTGATACCATTTGCAGAGAAACACCCAGACGTTTTCATTTGCAGCCCGTTTTTCCCATTTCTCCCCCAATTTTTTTTTGCTGTATTTTGACTAATTTCTGGGACCCCACTCCAGGGAATCCACAAACCCTGGGTACCTTTAGAATCCCCATAATGTTGGAAGAAAAGGACGCAAATTTGGCGTGGATACCTTATGTGGTCAAAAAGTTACAGGGGCCTAAGCAAGCACTACCCCAAGTAGCCCAGAAAAAGGCTTAGCACGGGGGGGAGCCCTAGCAGCGAAGGGGTTAATGACTTTGATATTGTTGAAAACAATATTACTTACCTTAGACTCGATAATCTTGACCACGATATTCTTACAGTCGATATTTTTGTATCACGATATTTTGCACTCGATAGTCAACATAAACAACTCAACATTATGTCTGTTTACCAATGCAACCATCTTCAACCCTTTTGGGGTTGTTCGTCTATGTGAGCAAATTTAATAATTACTTATGTATTCCATACTAGGATGGTCTTAATTTAGGGGGGTACTATTATTAAAGCCTCCTCTATGTGAATTTTGGACAACTTATGCAGTGTAGATCTCACTGTATATTGAAATGATAAGAAGTTTGAGTCTAGGTAGATGTAAACATAGACTTTGCTTTAAAAATGAACAATAAGGGTAAAGAAATCTGTGACCGCAATGTTATGTATGTTGTTTTTCAAGGGAGTGAAGCAGTAAAGAATTTCCAATTAGTGCTCCTTTGGAAACTGGTAAAAAACTGTCTTGTAAGGCTTCTACGGTGTACCTTAGTTTATGTTTTAGAAGGTCTTCATAGGTCTGGGCAGAGGTGCGGTATTAGTATTACTTTCATTAGAGAGGAGAAGCTATAAAAAATGGAGATTGTAGGGGTATAAATAGATAAAAGAGTGGAAAGGGTTTCTAAATTACTCTGCCCATTATGAAGACGTTTAGAGAGTTATCATACAGTTGTTGTTTCCCCTTTACCCTAGTCCTTCAGTGTGCACTCCGCGATACGTCCTCTCCAGCCTGCATCTTAATGCAAGTGGGGGAAGCTGCCAGGTTTTATAGTAGTGTTCCTTGCCAGGTGTTCCCAATCGAAAAAGCAGGAAGATGGAAGTGTTGTTTTAATCATGATCCCGGGGGACTTAGAGTGGTTTTATCATGCCCCCGAGAGACTTAGAATGACGCTATCTGATCTTGAAACAGAGGTTAATGTTTGCTGGTGCCCCTGGGGCATCTACAACAGCGACCACCTCATGTACTGTTCGAAAGTAATTAAAATTGTACTTTTTTCTAAACATTCGGTACTACAGGTATAATGGAACCTTTTTATCTTTTAGAATATTCTTGAATTCAATGGTGGTTGAATGCAGGTATTATTTATCGTGATCAAAAAAGCAGAAATATAAGAGCGGTCTTTAATCATGACCCTGGGGGACTTAGAATGATGCTATCCATTCTCATAACTGAGGTTGAAGTTCACTGGTACCCCTGGGGTATGAGAATTACCAACTAACTTGTACTATTTCACAGTCATTAAGATTGTACTTATGTGTAATTATTCGGTTCTAAAGGTGTAATGGAACCTTTTGATCTTAAAGATTGATCACAAATTAAATGGTGGTTGAATGTAGGTGTCACTAATCATAATATATGTGATGTGCTCTTAATGTTGTAAAACAGTGTTTTCTTGAGAGAGAGATACATTCTTCGAGTCTCTTGTTGTATATTCACTTATAAATTATCAGGGAAGTATGTAATCTAGATTGGCGCCCATTTTAAATTACTAATGCCCACAAAATATAGTCATTGAGTGCTTTGTTGGCTGTGCGTAGATGGTAGACCCAATGCTGTTCATTTTGTAGTAAGTTTCTTTCAGCATTTGTGTCCAAAATCACCCACCTCAAATCCTCAGTTTTAAGGTGATGAAATCATTGCTCATTTTTGTTGTCGCTCTGTTGCACTTTATGTTGTTTCTATGCTCACAAGATGCGTATCTTGACTTTCTACATGTCATTCCTATATCTCTTAAGTCACAAGAGCAGGTCATCATGTAGATAGCGTGTGATGTATTACAATTTGTGTGTCTCATCAAAGTCCAGACGAAATTTGGTGTGAGCTGTAGTACTTTTGTGATTGTTGTTAGAGGGCAAACGGAGGAGGTGACACATGAATAGTGTCCTGTAATGGGAGGAAGTCCTAGCATTGTTGAAATTGTTTCCTGCCTTACAACTTTCTTCTTTGGTTGGGTGTGAATTAGATGATCCCTAAGGTTGTTTTATCTTTTATGGGCAAAGTGTGGTATAGGCCAATTCAAACTGCTTGAGTTTACTATTCTCCAGTTCTTAAGTATTAGGTTGTTTAAGAGATTAGATGCTGCATTAAAGGTTGTTACACATGTCAGTGTTTTCGGTTCTGGAGGTTTTTCTTTATTATGCAGGAGTACCTCTCTACGTTGGTTCTGTGCCCTTTTATAACTTTTTGTTAAGATTGGTTTAGGATAGTTTCTAGATTCTAATTTTTTAGTTAGGCCCTCTGCTTGGCTTTCAAAATGTGTCTTCTTAGTACAGTTACGTCTCAGGTGGAGGTACTGGCTTTAATTAGTAAACAACAAAAGAGCATGAGTAAATAACACAAAAGAAGGCAGTAAAGCCAGCAAAAATCAATCTGATTTGTTAAAAGAGCCCTCACTCACCAACCTAGTCGGTGACATGCATCATCATTGGGCTTCACCAGGGAGGTCGAATACATCCCTGGTGTGCTACAACGCCTGTTTACAGCGGAGCAGGTGATTGAATGTAGGGCAGGAGTGCAAAAATAGTGAGTGCAAGGGATGGTGATTAAAAAATGCCTTGATTTTAACCCAAAACTATTTATTTATGGTAAATCAGGCATCAATTAAAAAAGGGCATGTATAACTATAACCCAATTTGGTCAGTTATCCCTTAAAGTGCAAATAAAATCATAGCGGTCAACATGTTTCTGCCTATGTAGAGTGATCACCAGGCATTCATCAGGACCTCACCACCCCGGTGGTGTGCACACGCTAAGGGGCACCCAACCGTCGGTGGTAACAGAAAACCGCAAAAAACTCATGGTTTTGACCTTTTCTTCAGGATTTCTGAAGAACAGGTGTTGATGGAGCCAAAGTTAGCCTCACAACATAGATCCAAGAGGGGGGCGCGCACTTATAGTCACACTTTCGTCAAAGTGTTGAACCCGCCGGCAAACCTACTGCTCCCTTATTCAAGGACCTCGAGTATTGGTATTGGCTTTAAGACAGGTTTTCTTTTAAAGACCGATGGTGGAAACTGTTGTATAGTAGCAGGGTGTTCTTATCTGTTGGTTTGTAATATGTCCTGGTGCCGATCTGGCGATTCTCGGCAAAGAGGGTGTTGTCTAGGAGGAGAAGAGCGGTGTTGCTTATCTGGCTAATGAACTTTACAAACCTGTTGCATGTATTCAGCCTGGCTACAAAACCATGTGTAGAAGTATCTCCTTCCACATAATGAAAACGTCATCAATATAATCTTTTCATAGTTAAATCCTATGCTGGTATGGATTGGTGTTTGCTAGGACATTCTTTGCCTGAAAATTACTGACGTAGAGTCCCGCCAGGCTTGGGGCAAAGGTACTGCCCATCAAAGTCCCGTGGACCTGAAAGTGCACTGTGTTTTCATACTCAAAGTGGTTTTCAGTCAATGCCAATCTACAGCATTCCAAGACAAAATGTCTTGGAGTCTGTATTGCCATTCTTTCTTGTAGAGTATTTGCTCTATGGTCGCTACTGTGGTACGCTGTGGCAAGCTGGTATACAAGCTTCTGATGTCAAGTCCGATTAATAAATTCATCTCTGGGAAGATCTTGTAGTATCCTCAGGACATCTTAAGAATCCTTTAGATATGTGGGTGTCTTTTGGACTATTGGCCTGGTAAAATGGTCTGTGAACTGTGAAAGTGGCTCTATTATGGAGCTAAAACCTGAGATGATCGGGCAACCTGGTGGAGAATTTTTGTTCTTGTGCATATTTGGGAGGGAGTAAAAGTACTGTGTGCGTGGATCTTTTGTGTACAAGAACTCTGCCTCTTTTTAGATATCCAGCTCATTAGTTCAGCTTCTTCTACCTTGATGCGGATGGTTCTCCTAAGTTGGTCTGTAGTGTCTTCTATGATTATTTTATAGTGTGTTGTGTCACTGAGAATGTTCCTGCATTGTTTGATGCAATCTGTTTTCTTCAATAAAATTATTCTACCACCTTTATCTGCTGGTTTTATTATAATACTCTCATCTTAGGTCAGAACTGTTAGGGCCTGTCTTTCTGCTGTAGTCATGTTGTTAAATGGTCTATTTGAGGAGGTGTCTATGTTTTCAATTTCCTCAAAAATGGCTTGCTCAAAAGTCTGAATTTCTACTGGCATTGTGGAATTTGGGGGGTTGAAAGTGGACTTCACTCTCAGATTAGTGTCTCCATTGTCTGAGGGTCCTTCTTTATTAGAAAAGAAGGCTGTTAGTTTCAATTTGTGTTTAAATTCCGCCATTTTGCATTCTAGGTGAAATTTATCAAATTTCAATTTCATGCCTAAAGGCTTATCTTCCCATTGGATTAAAAACGACTATGTACCAAATCAATGGACAGAATTGAACCAATTTTTGGTAAAAAGCTAGCTCTTGGTTTCAAAACCACACTTTTTGTGATTTGGTGTAAATCCATTCAGTAGTTTTAGAGATATTAAAGGGACAAAAAATAGATATCTAGGGACCCGGATCTTCCCACAGGAATCTACGGATCCGCATGCCAGAGTTTGAACCTCATTGGCTGGCCACACCTTCACAGAAAAGTTACGGCTTTTATCGGGAATTGGTTCAGTGGACTCAAATTTGGTCTATAATGTTTATGGGGGGGTCAGGGTACTGACTCCCTGACCCCATGGAGGGGATATAAGTGGGGTGAAAGCATAAATTCTTATGCTAAAATACATGTATTTTTTTGACATTTTCCAACCTCCACAGGTCCACCTGCAGTGCTAAGTGTGACCTCTGTCTCCTGGGGAATTGCAAATCCTGATGCAGCTCTTCAGAGGCCTGCTTTGCAAACGCGCCTCCTCACGCACTACTTGTTGGAGAATGTGATCACCTTGGATGCTGAGGGTCCTTGGGGGTCAACACCCCCTCCTGTTACCTCCAGTAACTCCCACACAGCAGGATTGCTAAGAGCTCGTCGGAGGCCTGCTCCCTTTCTCCACTACTCTGCATACGCCCCCCTGGTGCTTTAGTGGTTGAGGGCTGAAATCCCCTTGGAGGCTTGTTGTTCGCTAAACTCATCTTGAAACTCAGAAAATTGGCTGGGTAGTTTGATATCTTTTATGGCAGCAGTGCTACCATGTAACATGTCACTTGTGCTCATAATGGAGTCGGGGTCTTGAATAGACAATGATCTTTGCAAAACAATCACTTAAAATCAATGTTTTTTTCTAACAAATAAATTGTGGGATTATGTGTCTTTAACCAAGGAATGCCCAGAATTCAGGAGTGGCCCGTGCAAGTAAGAGCAGTGGGGCGGTGGGCCTGGGTTGGGGGGCGATTCAACAGGCGACCATGAGGGAAAATTAAATAAATAAGTAGTTCACCCTCGTTGTCGTCTGCCAAAATCTGCCCCACCGCTCTTACCTGCACGGGTTACGTATGCTAGATTTGCCCCATATTGTGGTGCACTGATTATAATTAACTTTAGGGTCCCTCCATGTACCTCGTCATAGTTTAGAACAAGTTCTGTTGTGTGAAAACGGATTGGGCCAGAGGATGGAGAATGACCATCTATAGCCATGATGGTTCCTGAAACTTCTTTCTCAATGAGGGTAAGTTGCAACCTTGGAGCCAGGGTATTATCTCTAAAATTACCTGTTGCTCCTGTGTTGAGTATAGCATGGATTAGTTTCCACTGATCCTTTTGTTTTAGTGGCAAAAGAAAGTGTTCTGGGTAGGTACTTGGGTTCAGAACTTAAAGAAGGGATATTCAAGTTTCACAAGGGTACCCCTTCCATCAACCTGGAGCAGTTCAGTTTTCAGCTTGTTCAACAGCTGCTACAACAGCAACTTTGGGCACACAGTGTTTGCCTTTAGGCTTAAAAAAACAATCCTTTGCAAAGTGAAAGTTATGACCAAATTACAGGCATAGCTCATTTTTCTGTCTTTGTTCCCTTTCTTCCTTTTCTTCCTTTTTCCTAACATCCTATCTCCATAGGTTCAGAGGAGGGATCAGACTCTAATGTGGGTACCCTAATCTTCTTGAATTGTGAAGTTGGACGTTCCACTCTTTTATTATTGCCTATACGCTCATTAGGAATACAATCCAAATGAAGGGTAAGATTGATGGGATCAGTTCAGGTTTCTGGTTGAGGACCTGTTTGGGCAACAACATCATTTAATTCATCCCCCAAATCTTGATAGAACAATGCTGCTTACATATCCACAGGTAATTCTGCCTCCACCACTAAATGTTGTAAATTACCAAGATAAGTTATGAGATCCTTATTCTCTTGTCTCAATTCCAGCAATTGACAATCCCCAGAAGAAGTGGTGGCACTACCACCAAATACCTTTTTGAATTCTGAGTAAAAGTCATCCAAGCTGTATAATATGGGGTCATCTCGGCATACTCTTGGCACTTCCCATTGTCCCACATACCCAGCCAAATAAGAAACCATAAACTCTACCCTAGATTGTGCAATCGGGAAGCCTTGAGGATGGCAAGTGAAATGAAGAAGGTAAGAATTAAGTAAGAAGCACTTGAATCTTGTTAAAATCAACATGAAAACACTTCGGGCTGCCAAAGGAACGGAAGTGGGAAATAAGAGGAACAAGAGTGGGTGTGACTCCTCTCCCAGAATGCCAAGGTTGATCTCCTGTAAACCTCCCTGAGCTAAGATAAAAGGGGTTGTGTTGCTTTCTTTCTACCGTATCTCTCAGGGCAGCAGTTTTAGCCCGAGATGCTGCCACATCTTGATGGATCAGTGCTAAGGCCTCAATAACATTGTCTATGGTAGCAATGTTGATTTTGAATTGATCTGGAGAAAATTAGTGATCGTGGGCTCATTATTTTGTCAGCCAGATGAGTCCTCGTGATCAGCTCGATTCTCAATGTGGTCCATCTCTTGACAGCCCACATTCTGAATGCTACTGTAGCACAGAATTGTAGAGTGATCAAGAGAGGGAGTAGCTGGGAGGAAAACCTAAAGAAAGAATTAGAGTGGTTATGCTATTTTGCCTTACTGCTCAATACGTTTTATGTTAGCCTTTCCTTAATTACCTAAGGAGGAGCCTTGTGACTTGCAAGACTCCTGATCAATATTAGTGCTCTACTTTCCCAGCTTAGTATGACCACCTTATGCAATGAGACTCTCTAAAGAATGCAACAGTGGAAAACAGGGTTAAACAAGTTAAAATTATTGGCATAGGTCTCACTTATTATTTTCTCTTTTATGGAACAACAGTACACAACACATAGATAGATCAGCCACTCTTCACAGGGGATTCATGTTTATAGTCCTGGGATTTGTCTTACCACCCCTGTTAAAAATCAGTAAACCAAGGATGCTTTATTGCACATTTGATTTGCTCATGTCAAGTTGTTCTTAATGTTCACTGTTCATCCACTACACACACACTCGGTTTAAGAAGCAGATGTTCCAGACTTCCCTTTCTGAAGCTCTCTTTTCCTCTGAACAGCAATTACATATTTCGAGAGTTTTTTTCTTCGGAACACTTAGGCCTTTAAATGGGTGTCTATCCCTGACTTGACTTTAGATTTAACTTTAAAGCTGTTCTGCTGCATGTGCACCCTTACTGCACTGGAACAGTCAACGATCTCCCACCCGGGGCTTTTAATCCTAGAGGCTGCAACCTGCGCTGACATCCTTTGACTAACAAGCGAAACGGTGCGGGCGAGTCTGCTCTTTATACACAACGGGGCAGGTTTACAAGAAAGTGACGCATCTGTATAGATGCGTCACTTTCCCTGCGCCACCCTTAGAAACCCTTGTGCCACCATAGATGGATGTATGTCGTTACAACGCACACTTTTACAACGCATGCACTTACAACGCATTTTTTACAACGCATAATCCATTACAACGCATGACATTACAACGCATGACACTACAACGCATTTTTAAAAACTACCTTTACAACGCATTTCCATTACAACGCATACTACCTTTACAACGCATACCATTACAACGCATAATATTAAATTGCATTTAAGGTAAGTATTAGATAGTATAGGGGTAAAAGTTACTTTTCTAACTCCAGGGGGTGCAACAGTAGGGTAAGTGTTGGATAGTATAGGGGTAAAAATTACTATTCTAACTCCAGGGGGTGCAACAGTAGGGTAAGTGTTGGATAGTATAGGGGTAAAAATTACTATTCTAACTCCAGGGGGTGCAACAGTGGGGTAAGTGTTGGATAGTATAGGGGTTAAAATTACTATTCTAACTCCAGGGGGTGCAACAGTAGGGTAAGTGTTGGATAGTATAGGGGTAAAAATTACTATTCTAACTCCAGGGGGTGCAACAGTAGGGTAAGTGTTGGATAGTATAGGGGTAAAAATTACTATTCTAACTCCAGGGGGTGCAACAGTAGGGTAAGTGTTGGATAGTATAGGGGTAAAAACTACTATTCTAACTCCAGGGGGTGCAACAGTAGGGTAAGTGTTGGATAGTATAGGGGTAAAAATTACTATTCTAACTCCAGGGGGTGCAACAGTAGGGTAAGTGTTGGATAGTATAGGGGTAAAAATTACTATTCTAACTCCAGGGGGTGCAACAGTAGGGTAAGTGTTGGATAGAATAGGGGTAAAAATTACTATTCTAACTCCAGGGGGTGCAACAGTAGGGTAAGTGTTGGATAGTATAGGGGTAAAAATTACTATTCTGACTCCAGGGGGTGCAACAGTAGGGTAAGTGTTGGATAGTGTAGTGTAATATTATGTGTTGTAATGGTATGCGTTGTAATGGTAGTATGCGTTGTAATGGAATGCGTTGTAAAGGTAGTTTTAAAAAATGCGTTGTAGTGTCATGCGTTGTAATGTCATGCGTTGTAATGGATTATGCGTTGTAAAAAATGCGTTGTAAAGGTAGTGCGTTGTAAAAGTTGCGTTGTAAAGGTTGTTCCCCGTCCTATTAGGCCAGAGAATGAGGTAGTTTGGATATCAGGGACCACAATTCCTAGGGATGGGCTGATAACTGATCTACATCTAACACCATGTAGCTTATTGTTCCTATCTTGGAACATTGCAGGGCTAAGGTCTAAGGGCGCCTCCCTTTATTGTAAAGTTCGATATATGCGCTTTTCAAGAAACCTGGTCTGTAGAACCACTCTATCACCCAGGGTTTTTTAATTATTAATTACCGCCTATCCAAGGTTGTAAGGGTTGCCCCCGAGGGTCTCACAATTTAGGTTATACAGGATATCGGCCTTAAGATACTGGCACTACTGACAGAGAGTAACAATATTCTTGCTATCAGAATGGTGTGTGGCCCTTATGGTAACATCAACATTTATAATGTATATGCAAGAGGCAACAGCGTGGGGCGAAGGTCTGAAACTATCCTTGCTTTAGGCGAGCTCTTAGATAATCTTTCCTGGGCTGCCTCTGTTGTTATAGCGGGGGATTTAAACTCGACTTTTGAACCTCTTGATAGCGAGGAAAATGACATGGCAGGGGAGGAGGATGACCAGTGGGGTATCCCATGCCTGAAAATACTTCCAATTAAAAGATGGACAGAAATAGCCATTCAACTGAAACCCCTATGTCTGGAATATGGCTTAAGGTCGGCCAATGGTTGAACCGTCTCCGGTCAAATATGCTTAACATTGTTCTCCAACTCATGCTTAATTGACTATCTCTTAATCAGTTTGAATTTGTGGCATACCCTCGAGAACATGGCAATGCAGGCATGTGTAGAGAGCAATCATGACCCACTTTGCTCCATGTTTGCATTTAGAGAATTACAAGTACAAACACAAATCCACAATTAATTTACCACTGGCGATTTGCAACCCTCCAATCACATGCGGCGAGTAAAATGGCCCATGATTTTAGAACGTCACGATATACTGTGCACTATACCCAGCAATGTTGAAAACACCTTAACAGAGATGGAGACCTCTCATCTCAACTCCAAGCTGCTCAAAGAAATAAAACAGTTGCACAACACATAATTTATTAAAATGCGCTCATATTTTCAAAGACCTCTTAGGGCCAAGGCGAAGGGCACCCAGTCAAGATATCACTGGTATAACAAAGAATGTAAACAAGCCAGTAGTTTCCTGGGGGAGGCAATTTGATCAGGTGACACGGTGAGAGTAATAAGAAGGCAATGATAATTGCTAAAAATCCTGGGATGAGAATAGATGGCAGGACCTAAAACAGGTATGAAATAGTAACAGCACTCAACATTTCTGGAATCTGGTAAAAATGAAGTAGTGATGGAGTAACACCGCCCCTTGAAGATCATGTAGAGCCCGGTATTTGGGTTAAACACTTTGCTTTACAAAATGCAATTGATGACGTAGAGGATTGTGACCATGTCCCAATTCATTTTTATTCAAATGATAAAGTATTTGATTTGGCAGGCGTAAGTGCAGCCCTTGGTGCCATTACAGGAGAGAGAGCACCAGGTATCGACAGTGTTCCTGCAGACATCTTTCTGCAGGATAAGTCTTAATGGAGTCGATATATATTGCTATTAGCAAACACCATCGTTCAGGGCGCCCCCATCCCGGACACTTGGCGGGGGGCGGAAATCATTCCAGTTTACAAAAAAGGGGACAAATCTTTGCCCGTAAACTACAGGCCAATAAGCCTAATAGATTCAATCCAAAAAGTTGTGGCCCGGCTTGTTCGGGGAAAGGCCCAAGCATGAATAGATAATAACGACATCCTTAGTCCACTCCAGGCTGGTTTTCAGGCTCACATAAGTACCATAGACCAGGTCTTTCAACCCATTTCAATATACTGGCAGACTGTAGTTCTCGGCAAGGGCAGCGTGTATGCTGCCTTTGTCGACCTTAAATCAGACTTCGATCTAATTTCACGTAACAAATTATGGGTGGTACTACAGAAGATGGGGATGCGCACCGATTTACTTTCCCTCATTGCCTGCCTTCATGGGAAAAACTATGCACAAATTTGCTGAGGGGCACAGGGAAATAAGACCGAATCCTTTCCTGTAGAGAAGGCAGTACGCCAATGGTGTGTAACGGCCCCCCCCACATTATTCTCACTCTTTTTTAATGGAATTGCCAACTGTTCACACCGATGCACCTGTTCCAGCAGGTAAAAAGATTCTGATTTTATTGTTCGCAGACAATATGCTTATCATCTCGAAAACCCCTAGTGGGTTACAGCGTGCAATGCGATGTTTCGAAGATTTCTGCCTGCAACGAGGTTCAAAAATGAACACAGATAAAACTAAGTTTAATGACTTTTAACCAGCACAGATAGTTCAAGGGTAGTAAGGTAATAGATGGATCTTCCCTTGAACAGGTTGACACATTTATCTAATTAGGTATTACCATGCAGAACAAACTGAGATGGAGGCCACATATTGGCACCATGGCACTAAAGCACTGGCAATTAGTGGGTGTCCTGAGAAATGAATTTAAAACATCTTTGACCAAACCTCTTAGTCCGATGTCACAAATCTATAATGCCAAGGTGGTGAGCTCAGTTTTATACAGGGCTGAACCATGGTGCCTTCAGAAACATACACAGCTAGCTATCTCAGAGAATAGGTTTCTCCGATCAAAAACAAGCTTACCACAGAGTACACCCATGCTTCCTTTGCGGAATGACCTAGGCAGAAAAGCTCTGGTAGATTTAGCCGGGTTACGCCCAATTTATATTGGCGCAGAATCTGGTGCACACTGAAATTGGTTACCTTTGAAGAGGGTCTTCGGTATATTATCAACGCTGACCAGTTTCATAAAATTAGCTGGTTGCGTGATATCAAAAGTCTCTTGACCAGAATGTGCCTGTCGTATCTGTGGGTAAACCCCGTCTAGCTCCCAGCTTCCACCAAGAGACTCAATCATGGAAAGTTATTGGAACTTGATTGAACCCAATGCGATCAGAAGAAGTGAATACACATCGTTAATGGGAAGCTTTTTACAAATAAAATCTTGGTCGAGCTTTGAACAATACTGGGAGGCAATCTCAAAGCCCCTGGATCGTAAATTGTATTTTCAATTTAGAGTGGGCTGTTTACCACTAAAGTCCCTTACCGTCAAAAGGACTACATCAGGTGACAATAAATGCACTAATTGCATTGATCTAGAAGATACCTATTCCCATGTATTGTTTGCCTGCCCTGCCTCTTCTGGCCCCCGATAAGTATGGTTGGTGCAGACATGCAGGAACATGGGTGCGAGATCATGTAGTGTTGCCCTGAGAATTCTGTGCACCATTTCATCACTCTGTTATACAATCCCAATGGCAAAGTTTTTTAAGATGGATGTGGTCTATAAGATCTCGACTGCAGAAAAATGAACTTGAAATCTTGTTTCCTGGGAATGTGTAATCAGTTTTTCATATTGACGTGTGGTACTTATTATGGATTTTAATGTTTTAGTCATCAAATGATAAAATAATTGTTCATGCTCTTTATTACATGACTTTGTTGTATTATAATGTATTGGTGGACTTTATTCCCTTCATGCCTATTTCACAACAGTTTATACATATATTAATTATTCTTTTATTGTTTTAATAGTATTTTATGCTCAATGCTTTTATGACATATATTGTTGAATAAAGCTTTCTTTGACTTTGATAAAGATAGGAAGGTCAGCTGACGAAGCTCATTAACAATTTTAAATAATTCTTTAGAGGAACTACTATTTTATTTGATTCATCAAATTGAGTAGTCCTTCTTGGCTCTCCTCAGAGCTTTGTGATATTGTTTTAGTTCTTCTTTATTTTTCACATGATCTGCTTCATCTCTTAGAAAATCTTGAATTCCGTTCGAGACGTTTACATTTTCTTCTGGTTATTTTTAATTCTACAGAATGCCATACTTCAGAAGGGCGTCTTCTTGAAGATTTACAGACCTTCAGGGGGGCACATTTAGCTAAGGAGCTTAAAATCACCTCATTTAGCGATTCAATTTGCTTAGTAGGAGGTTTCTCTGTCTCCTTCTGGGGGAGAGTGAAGTAATTGGAGAGACATTCTCAGTTATGTGACTCCAAGGTCTCTTGGGATTTGCTGTGAGGTTTGATGGACAGATGTTTCACTGGGGAGAGTAACTGAAAACGTAATTAGGAAATGGTCAGTCCAAGTTAATGGAGTAATATTCAAAATTGTAGAGGTTTTAATATTGGAGAATATGAGATCCAATGTGTAGTTTGCTCTATGAGGTGGACCAGTATCTGTTATTTCAGTTGAAGTAAATTCATATAATTCTCTGATTGCTTGCATAGCTCATCATATAGCTCATCCTCATCTTTTTCTTATCAAAGTGTGTATTAAAATCTCTGATAACTATATAATGTTTGTGCTTAACACTTAGTGAAGCTACTTTAGAGAGAAGAATATTAGTGAAATATGGGTCATAACCTGCAGGTCTATAAAGGACCAAACCACCAAGTTGGCCTAACGGCTAGGGTGGTCGACCTCAAATCTGGGGAACCGGGTTCGAGTCCCGGCAATGACGCTGAACATCCTGTGATTCTGGGCAAATCAAGTAATCTCCCTGTGCCTAACAAAAATGAATGTGTCCTCATGTTAAGTAACTGGTGCTATGTAAAGTGCTCTGATACACGATACCTTCGGGTCAAGTTCGTGCTATATAAAACTCAATATGAACTTAGGTTCCACCGTACACAAGAGGGATTCTTTAAACATAATAGCAATGCCCCCTCCTGGATAGTCATTCCTATAACAGTTCCGTATCTTGTAACCAGTAGGTATGGCAGTTGAAATGTTGGTTAAAGTGGATGTTTTCAGCCAGGTTTTGGTAATAAATGCCAAATCTTATTTTGAGTCCGTGGTCAAATCTTAGATCTCCATGCAGTGTTTAAGCACTGACCTGGTGTTCAAATATAGGCAATTAAGAGGGGTATCCATGTCTAATTTTGATGCACAATCGAATGGCTTCTTTAATGACCCCCCAGTCCATTTGCATTGCAAGCAGGAGAAAGGTCCTTATATCGTACCCGGGGAGTCACCAAATGCTTTGATTGAGATGATAGTAACAGTTTTGTATGGCTGTGTGGGGGTAAGTGGTTTGAATCATGGCTTGTTCAAAGTCTATGATTATTTTTTTTTAATTTGCTGTTATTTGTGCATTGTTGAATGTAGTTTAAGAGGTCATAGTAGTGCTGCTTTGTTTATTCGGTAGTAGGGCATATATAAAAGTTTGGGATATATATTGAAGGTCCCATCCATCATCCATGTTTGACACTGGCTAAGTTTTAGTACGTTGTTTTTGGTGGAGAATATTAGGATTTGTTTCTCATTATTTAAGTTGTCATGTGAAAGGAGAGGTTCTTCATTATGCGTCATTGTTAAATGTTCAGGTATTTCTATGCCTTGATATCTTCTGGGGGCAGGAGAAATATCGCTGGTGGCTTTTTTAGTTCAAGGAATTAAACATTTAAAACTGGGACTAGGTGGTAGTTGGCCTATGATGTATTCAGAGAATTTAGACAGTATGGGGGTGATTAGTATAGCGGGCGATCCACCCGCCAAACGTCACCGCCCGCATGACTTTCCTCCCCGCCATATTATGATGGCGGGGGGTCCCCGGCGGACAGGAAGACCGCCTGCTGGTTTTCCGCCGGTAGGCAATCCGCCCGATTGCCTACCGGGCGGAAAAGCACAGCAATATGGTGGTGGTGCCTGGCACCGCCATCCATATTAGTATGATGGCGGAGAAGTGCCTTTCCATGGCGGAAACTTCGCCATGGAAAGGCATGCATTTTTTTCTTTGGGGCCCACTGCGGGCCCCCAGGGTGTTGGGGGGTGCACATGGGGTGTACCTATGGTACCCCCCTTCTTTGTCATGGACATGGTGGCAGGCACCCCGCTGTACCTGTCACCTTGTGCATGACAATGCCCACAGTGCATTCCCAGCATTGTGGTGGGCGGTGCTGTGAGCACCGCCCGCCACAATGCTGGGAATGGAGGATGCCCCCACCGCGGTGGCATCCTAATTACAGGTGCGGGACCGCCGCACCACTGGCAGCTGGTCCCAGCACTGCTAGGGTGGCGGGCGGACTGAAGTCCGCCCGCCATCCTAATCGGCCCCTATATCTTTAAGGATTTTGGTTGTGGGTTCCTTGGAACTAGTGCTTGCTTCTCTTATGTCATGTAATATCTCCCTTACTTCTATTCTTCTATTTTTGTCATATTTGGGATATAGTCGTGCTCTCTTACATGAATTACAACATCATCTTTTGTAGTTGCTCTCCATTAACATATATTAGAATAATATTTGGGAAAATTTCCAATTTATATTTTCTGCTGATGCACTTTCTTGGCTGTAGGTGTAGCCCATGCGATTTTGTAACTGCTTTCCTTTCTGAGAGGTGACGTACTTTCTGACTTTGACATTGGATCTGAGAGTAGTGTAATAGTATAAATACATTCACTAATTTAAAGTTTGTACATTTGTTAAATATATGTAAAATTAGGCAAATATTACTTGTATTTTGCAGCATACTTACATGTATGTTCTGTTAATACATTTCACATGTTTGCAGCTTTTCTGTTAGGGGTGTTCTAATGTGGAGCAGGTGTTTTCACTTTTGTTGGATGAAAAATAAAACCTTTAGTTTCATTTTGAATGTTAATTTGTTGGTGCTTTGTAGAGGCAAGGTCTTTAGGTTGATTTCTACATGCTATTTGGGTGAGTTTACAATTTTATTTTCTTGTTCTGTTGGTTTGTGGTGTTTTTTTCTGGCAGTTTATCAATTTTTCATCTTGTGGGTAGTCCATATAAAGAGAAAGAAGTTTTGTAGTATTTTATTAATTAATTTTTATGTTATATTTTTAAAGTCTATGTACAAGTCATGTTTTAGGTTAAATTTAAGTTTTACTTATTTCGTTCGTTAGTTGTTGATATATATATATATATATATTCACTGAAAAAACCATAGGTTTCACACATGTTATAGTTAGCTGGGCATTTCCCTCGTAAAAAAACAATAAAATTCTCCCGTTACAGCAAGTGCAGGCAACTATAACTCACGCGACCACAATCCTCTGCTGATGACGTCAGATATTACATCACTGTATTTAGACACTTATTTACCCATGTCTTCTTCCATTCATCTTTAGCTATACATATATTACATTTTTTTTTTTTTCAGAAACACACATATGTCATCATTGATGTAATATCTGACGTCATCAGCAGAGGATTGCGGTCGCGTGAGTTATAGTTGCCTGCACTAACTATAACGGGGGAATTTCATTGGTTTTTTACGAGGGAAATGCCCAGCTAACTATAACATGTGTGAAACCTATGGTTTTTTCAGTGAATTTGCAAGGTTTTTTAAATGCTAATTCCTAACTATAACGTGTGTGAAACCTATGGTTTTTTCAGTGAATTTGTACGGTTTTTTAAATGCTAAGTTATGTATTTATTAATATATTTTTTTAAACAAAATTTTTTCACGGCGGGCGCACGGTGCGCTTCGCGCACCGTGCGCGCACAGTGGGCTCGCGGTGCGCTTCTCGCACCGCACGCCCACTATACGCAGTCCGTGCCGTGCTCGCGCGGGGAGCGCTTCGCGCCCAAGGGCCAAATAATTTTTTTTTTCTATAAATCACGGAGTGCGCGCACGCTGCGCGAACTTCGCAGAATTTTTTCCGTTTCGCAGGTGCGCGCAGGGTGCGCGCACTCAGCAATTTTTCGAAAAAAAATAAATAAATTTGGGCCCTTGGTGGTCCTTCTGGGACCCCCTGACCATGGCTAGGGGGTCAGGAACTGTCCACCCTGCCCCCTTTTCACGTTCTCCACATTTGTTTTTCACCCCCTCAGAGTGCGAGAGACAAAATGGCGGCCGACACTTCCTGGTTTCGACCGATTCGAATGTTTACTAAGATCTAACAACCAATTAGAATTGCGCTCGCGCACGGCAAGGTGCGCGCACCCAGCGAGCATGGTGCGCGCGTACAGATATATATTGATTTAAATGCTATTTTCTCTGGAAATGCTGAACAGATTTACACCAAACCTGCAAAAGGCACTTCATGGACCTTATGGCTACCTCTCTGCCAAAATTCACGTCATTCTGTTCAGCCGTTCGGGCTGTAGCTGCGACTAAAATCCCTATGGAAAAATCCATGGGGAAAACGCGTTTTGGGACCCCCCCTTTTTCTCGGCTCCCGCTTGACGAATCACCCCGAGACTTTCAGGGTAGAAGCGGAGCGGAGCGCCCCATTAGTTTTGAAAATTTCACGAGGATTCGTCAATCGGCGCCCAAGTTATTCAAAATAGAATTTTGAGATTTCCTATGGAAACTCGGTCCTAACTATAACTATCTACTGGCGACCGCCAGTAGATAATATATATATATATTCACAGAAACAAAACATATGTTTCAGGGGTGTTATAGTTAGCTGGCCATTTCACTCGTACAAAACCATAGAAATTCCTCCGTTAAAGTTAGTTCTGCTAACTATAAATCGCGCGCCCGCAATGCACTGCTGATGATATCACATATTGCATCATTCATGACGTGGTCAGTGACATCACTGATGACATCACTGATGACATCTCAAATGACATCACTGATGACATCATCCAGTGAATGTGGTTTAGTTTGAAATTTAAATATGTATTATATATATACCAATCTGTATTGAAGATTGAGTGGATATATAACTGTCTGGATGGAGGATTTAGTAGCTGTCTGACTGTCTGTTTAAGTGAGTAATTAAAAGTGTCTCACTTAATACATGGATTAGTAACTAAACTATGTGTATGTGTGCATCACTGTCTCTGTTGTTGTATAACATACTGCATCAGTTGGTCACTAACTACATGAGTGTGTATATTAGTTATTGATTATTTGTGTGAGTATTTGTATGGGACACTGATTGTGCATGTGGTTGGATGGGGTGTGTGTAACTCTATGCATAGATGTGTGAATGGTTGATTGACTAGGTGTATAGGTTTAAGAGTGCATGTGGAAACAGTTGTTTGGGTGACTGAGTGTATTTATTTGTGTGTTGGTGAGCGAATATATGTTTTAGTTGTACATCTTCAACAAAGTAAAAAAATAAAAGACATTGTATGTGAGAGTTGGTGTATATAAATAAGAATGTGTAAGAGTCAGTGATTGTGTGAGTAACTATATGAATGAGTGTATAATTGTAATGGTGATTTTTTAACATATTAACTATGAGTTACTATGTGTTTGAATAAATGAGGTGTTGTTGGATAATTGTGTAAGTGAGTAAATGTAAGTGTGGTTATTTTTTTTCATGAGTGAGTAGGATGACTGCATAACCGACTAAGATGACTGCTGATGTGTCAATGTCTATATATGTGTATAAGTGCTTTTGATAGTGTTCTATTAATTAGTGACTGCATGTATAAATGATTCTGTTTTTGAATGGGTAGTTGTGTTTGTAGACTTAGGAATCAGTGAGTGGGTATGTAGTAACTGGTATTGGTGTGTCAATGGTTTCAAATATGGCACTCTGTATTTAACAGTGAGTGATGAAAGGTTATACTAGTGTATGATGAGGTGTATCAGATTGTCACGTGGATGATGTCATCAGTGATGTCATTTGAGATGTCATCAGTGATGTCACTGACCATGTCATGAATGATGCAATATGTGACATCATCAGCAGTGCATTGCGGGCGCGAGTTATAGTTAGCAGAACTAACTATAACGGAGGAATTTCTATGGTTTTGTACGAGTGAAATGGCCAGCTAACTATAACATGTGTGAAACCTATGGTTTTTTCAGTGAATTTGCAAGGTTTTTTAAATGCTAATTCCTAACTATAACGTGTGTGAAACCTATGGTTTTTTCAGTGAATTTGTACGGTTTTTTAAATGCTAAGTTATGTATTTATTAATATATTTTTTTAAACAACATTTTTTCACGGCGCGCGCACGGTGCGCTTCGCGCACCGTGCGCGCACAGTGGGCTCGCGGTGCGCTTCTCGCACCGCACGCCCACTATACGCAGTCCGTGCCGTGCTCGCGCGGGGAGCGCTTCGCGCCCAAGGGCCAAATACATTTTTTTTTCTATAAATCACGGAGTGCGCGCACGCTGCACGAACTTCGCAGAATTTTTTCCGTTTCGCAGGTGCGCGCAGGGTGCGCGCACTCAGCAATTTTTCGAAAAAATAAATAAAAAATTTGGGCCCTTGGTGGTCCTTCTGGGACCCCCTGACCATGGCTAGGGGGTCAGGAACTGTCCACCCTGCCCCCTTTTCACGTTCTCCACATTTGTTTTTCACCCCCTCAGAGTGCGAGAGACAAAATGGTGGCCGACACTTCCTGGTTTCGACCGATTCGAATGTTTACTAAGATCTAACAACCAATTAGAATTGCGCTCGCGCACGGCAAGGTGCGCGCACCCAGCGAGCATGGTGCGCGCGTACAGATATATATTGATTTAAATGCTATTTTCTCTGGAAATACTGAACAGATTTACACCAAACCTGCAAAAGGCACTTCATGGACCTTATGGCTACCTCTCTGCCAAAATTCACGTAATTCTGTTCAGCCGTTCGGGCTGTAGCTGCGACTAAAATCCCTATGGAAAAATCCATGGGGAAAACGCGTTTTGGGACCCCCCCCTTTTTCTCGGCTCCCGCTTGACGAAACACCCCGAGACTTTCAGGGTAGAAGCGGAGCGGAGCGCCCCATTAGTTTTGAAAATTTCACGAGGATTCGTCAATCGGCGCCCAAGTTATTCAAAATAGAATTTTGAGATTTCCTATGGAAACTCGGTCCTAACTATAACTATCTACTGGCGACCGCCAGTAGATAATATATATATATATTCACAGAAACAAAACATATGTTTCAGGGGTGTTATAGTTAGCTGGCCATTTCACTCGTACAAAACCATAGAAATTCCTCCGTTAAAGTAAGTTCTGCTAACTATAAATCGCGCGCCCGCAATGCACTGCTGATGATATCACATATTGCATCATTCATGACGTGGTCAGTGACATCACTGATGACATCACTGATGACATCTCAAATGACATCACTGATGACATCATCCAGTGAATGTGGTTTAGTTTGAAATTTAAATATGTATTATATATATACCAATCTGTATTGAAGATTGAGTGGATATATAACTGTCTGGATGGAGGATTTAGTAGCTGTCTGACTGTCTGTTTAAGTGAGTAATTAAAAGTGTCTCACTTAATACATGGATTAGTAACTAAACTATGTGTATGTGTGCATCACTGTCTCTGTTGTTGTATAACATACTGCATCAGTTGGTCACTAACTACATGAGTGTGTATATTAGTTATTGATTAGTTGGGTGAGTATTTGTATGGGACACTGATTGTGCATGTGGTTGGATGGGGTGTGTGTAACTCTATGCATAGATGTGTGAATGGTTGATTGACTAGGTGTATAGGTTTAAGAGTGCATGTGGAAACAGTTGTTTGGGTGACTGAGTGTATTTATTTGTGTGTTGGTGAGCGAATATATGTTTTAGTTGTACATCTTCAACAAAGTAAAAAAATAAAAGACATTGTATGTGAGAGTTGGTGTATATAAATAAGAATGTGTAAGAGTCAGTGATTGTGTGAGTAACTATATGAATGAGTGTATAATTGTAATGGTGATTTTTTAACATATTAACTATGAGTTACTATGTGTTTGAATAAATGAGGTGTTGTTGGATAATTGTGTAAGTGAGTAAATGTAAGTGTGGTTATTTTTTTTCATGAGTGAGTAGGATGACTGCATAACCGACTAAGATGACTGCTGATGTGTCAATGTCTATATATGTGTACAAGTGCTTTTGATAGTGTTCTATTAATTAGTGACTGCATGTATAAATGATTCTGTTTTTGAATGGGTAGTTGTGTTTGTAGACTTAGGAATCAGTGAGTGGGTATGTAGTAACTGGTATTGGTGTGTCAATGGTTTCAAATATGGTACTCTGTATTTAACAGTGAGTGATGAAAGGTTATACTAGTGTATGATGAGGTGTATCAGATTGTCACGTGGATGATGTCATCAGTGATGTCATTTGAGATGTCATCAGTGATGTCACTGACCATGTCATGAATGATGCAATATGTGACATCATCAGCAGTGCATTGCGGGCGCGAGTTATAGTTAGCAGAACTAACTATAACGGAGGAATTTCTATGGTTTTGTACGAGTGAAATGGCCAGCTAACTATAACACCCCTTAAACCTATGGTTTTTTTCTGTGAATTTCTAAGGTTTTTTAAATGCTAATTTCTAACTATAACGTCTCTGAAACCTATGGTTTCTTCAGTGAATTTCAAAGCTTTTTTAAATGCTAATTTCTAACTATAACGTCTCTGAAACCTATGTTTTTTTTCAGTAAATTTGAAAGGTTTTTTAAATGCTAATTTTTAAGTGTGATAGTAGATATACCTTTTTTGTGCTGATTTTCTACAGTTGTTTAACTGTTTATTTATAAATATTTTATTCATTAAATAACATTATATATTTTTCTGAAAATTTCAAATCAAAAATGAAAACTGAAATATTGATTACTTTTTTTGTTTTCATTTTTTATTTTAATATATTTATATTATTTTCTTTTTTTAAAAATATGTCCAACTTTTTTTCGGAGTCACGCACTCAAAGTGTACACATCACGGAGGGTGCGCGGATTCTAGCCACCATTTTAGAAAAGTTGTGAAGAATCCGTGTACGGTGTGCGAAGGCTGCGTGTTTTTCAGTTACATCATATACATTTAATATTACGTGATGTGCGCGAGTATGCGAGCAGTCCGCGACTCCTGCTCCCGTGCATTTGCGACACATGCGCATTACGGTAGGTGATGCTTGCGTGGTGGTTTGTCCCGCATGACGTCATATATGTGCTGGGGCGCACTGGGAGCGCGACTCCCGCAAAAAAAAATGTATGTTCCAAAATGATATGCATGTGTCTTTAATATACATATTAGGGCAAGAGATTATCTAAGATATTCATAAAAATAATATATTTGTACTTGTAGGAACCTGGGGTCACCAGGCCCTATAGGCGGTAGCGTGGCGCGAGCCGGTCGGGCAACCAGAGGGCGATGTGTTAAGCAACCATACACCACACGCTTCTCATGGACTAGGAACACACACAATAAGGGACGCCACACCGTTAAATTATGCAAATACTTCCAGTTTATCCAAGTATAGCTGGTCAGATGCAGTTCAGGAAATAACAAGGTAATACATGAATTATAATACCATCATGACATTACATTCGACACTCTGGGTGATATTTATGCAGTGCCTAACCTTGTTCTAGCGCGGTGAGCGCTTACGTAAAGTCTTTCCCTGAACGGGCCGTCTAACTAAGCATGATACTGGAACGGGGACACATTGGGCTCACTAACATGGTGCCTGGGGAACTGAGCGCTCCTCGTAATCGATGGCCCCTGATCCTGTGAAGTAAAGCATATGAAACAAAGCGCTACGCGCAACCATTTGCAGGTAATTACAGTCGAGCAGAGCATATAATACAATGCGCTACGCGTGATCCTGGTATGGCATTACCTTCGTGCAGAACATATAACACCATGCGCTACGCGCATCCCTTGGCAGGTAACTACTGTCGAGTAGAGCATATAACACAAGGCGCTACTCCCATTTCCTGGCAAACAATTACTATCGAGTAGAGCATGTAACACAGTGCGCTACTCACATCTCTGGGCAAACAACTTCTTTCGAGTAGAGCATGTAACTACGGTCGAGTAGAGCATATAACACAAGGCGCTACTCGCATTTCCTTGTAATGTAATTACTGTCGAGTAGGGCATATAACACAAGGCGCTACTCGCGATCACTGGCATGTGAATACTTTCGAGCAGAACAGGTAACACAGTGCGCTACTCGCATCCCTTGTCACTCCGGCGGGGGAAGCAGGGTCGGTGGCGAGAAGCGCCACACGAGGGTAATGTTAGTCAGTTCTTTAGGCGGCTTCCAGCGGGGAGAATGACAGGACTTACGGAGCGGGTCCCTATGCTCCGGTGCAGTTCACAAAGCACCGCTCTCAGTCTTACAGAAGGGGGGACACGGACAGGATCCCTCGGCGGGGTCTCTCCGTCGCGCAGGCAGGGGAGGGGATTCCCACGGAGGGGACGACCCGGGCCAAGTGCGGTGCAGTTTCCGGACCAGCAGGGGGCGCACCAGGGGGGATCTGGGCCTCCGGGCTTACCTCCGTCTCGGCATCAGCAGGCGTCCGTCCTCACGACGTTGGGGGAACTCGGCCCCGACCTTGCGCTTCTCCTCACACGGCTGCGACGGCAGCGACGGGGCCCCGGACTTCGCCTGGGCCTCGCGACACAGCAGGGCACTCCTCCAGGCCTCCAGGCCGCAGCGGTGAGCGCGCTGGCTTCGTCGTCGCAGGGGGGGGGTCAAATTAAGGATGGGGTAAAGTGCTCAGCGGAGCACGCTGCCGGGGGTCCCAGACCAGGGTAGAGAGCGCGGGGGTCACAGCGCTAGTACCTGGTCGATCCCCGGTGTCTTGGCAATCGGCTTAGTATTTTGTTCACTAAGGTAGCTTGGACACGCAGTCTCAGCTCTGGCATTCAAGGCTTACAGCTCGCTCTTGTCATGCAGTCTCAGTTCTTAAAGTTAGGTTTCAGTTCTCAGTTGACAGATGAAGTCTTTTGGCGCAGATGTATCTGGCGCCCTTAAGGGGTTCTGTTACAGGGGTAGGGATGGAGAGGGCGACTAGATCCTTCCTAGTCAGGTTGGCAGAGAGTCTCTGGGTCCTCCTACTACTGGGCAAGATCAGTGGGATTCACAGGGCACCTCACTCACTTAAGAGGCAGTACCTAAATCCTGTCACTCTCAGAGGCATAAGTCCCTGGCTAGGCCCTACCGCCTACACTCCTGGTGGATTCTTCCAGCTCTGCTTCACCCCAATGGCCAACTCACCACACAAGTTTCCCTCCAACTCTTAAGTAGCCCTAGGTCAGGTGACCTCTAGCCAAGGCGGCAAAAGTAAAACCCCACCTCCCTTCTAGAAGGTTCCAGCTTCTTCCAGGAGCTTCCCCACACTAACTATGGGACAAAAAGGCGGGCTGGTATCGCAACATTGTTGTGGGTCCCAGCCAGCTCCTGGCAGCTAGGGTGCTACTATCAAAAACGACCACCCTGCAGTAGCAGGGGTCTGTGGCAGCCATCTTGGGAGAAGGGAGCACCTGCACCGTAACACTGCCTGGCAATGAAAAGGCGCCCGGAGACCTAGTCCAACATAAAAATGAGGGTGGAAAAAATGAGGCACGATACAAAAATAGAAGGGGAGACCACCCTAGGGCTGACAGGTCCAACATGCGTCCCCCCCAGCCGAAAGAGGGGAGAGCTACCCAACCTCTAGGGAGTTCTCTTCACTAAGGCGGAAAAACCTGGAGAGACCGTCAGCATTGGCGTGGTCAACTCCGGGCCGATGTTCCACCCGAAAGTCCATCCCCTGTAGGGAAATGGACCACCTCAACAACTTGGGGTTTTCGCCTCTCATCTGCATGAGCCAGCGAAGGGGGCGGTGGTCGGTCTGGATAAGGAAGTGAGTGCCAAAGAGGTATGGCCTCAGCTTCTTCAGAGCCCATACCACCGCGAAGGCTTCTCTCTCAATGGTGCTCCATCGCCGTTCCCGAGGGAGGAGTCTTCGAGATATGAAGGCCACAGGTTGGTCTTGGCCCTCGGTGTTGAGTTGTGAGAGCACTGCACCTATGCCGTGCTCTGAGGCGTCGGTCTGTACAATAAATTCCTTGCTGAAATCGGGTGTTGCTAGTACTGGAGCTGTACACATCGCATTTTTCAGCGTATCAAAGGCTTCCTGGCATGCAGCTGTCCATATGACCTTGCGAGGTTGTTTCTTTGAGGTCAACTCCGTCAAGGGGGTCACGATGGTACCATATCCCTTGACGAACCGGCGGTAATACCCAGTGAGGCCGAGGAAAGCTCGGACCTCTGTTTGGGTCTTGGGGGGCTCCCAAGCCAAGATGGTTTCAATTTTGGCTTGGAGGGGTTGCACCTTACCTCCGCCCACCAGGTTTCCCAGGTACACGACAGATCCCTGTCCAATCTGGCACTTGCTGGCTTTAATGGTTAAGCCAGCGCGTTGCAGCGCCTGCAATACCTCCTGGAGGTGTTGCAGATGGTCCTCCCAGCTGCTACTGAAGACAGCTATGTCATCCAAGTAGGCTGCTGAGAAGGACTCCAGGCCAGATAGTACCTGATTCACTAACCGCTGGAATGTGGCCGGAGCATTTTTGAGCCCAAAGGGCATCACTCGAAATTGGTAGTGGCCCTCTGGGGTGGAGAACGCTGTCTTCTCCCGTGCTCCGTCGGCCATGGCAATCTGCCAATATCCGGATGTCAGGTCAATGGTGCTGAGGTACCGGGCTGCTCCCAGCCGGTCCACCAGCTCATCTGCACGTGGGATGGGGTGAGCATCTGTCTTCGTGACAGAGTTCAACCCCCGGTAGTCCACACAGAACCGAAGTTCTGGCGTCGTACCCGGTGGGGCCGCTTTCGGCACCAACACCACTGGACTAGCCCACGGGCTGCTGGAAGGTTCTATCACCCCCAGCTCCAGCATCTTTGCCACCTCACGCTGGATGCTATCCTTCACTCGGTCAGAGAGCCGGTAAGACTTGTTCTTTACCGGGGGGCTGTCCCCTGTGTCCACATCATGGGTACACCAATGAGTGATTCCAGGCGTGAGGGAGAACAACGAGGCGAACTGTCCCAGGACATGGCGACAGTCCCTCTGCTGCTCTGGGGTCAAGGATGGGGAGAGGACTACACCTTCCACCGAACCATCCTTCTCTTGTGCCGCAAGAAGGTCAGGAAGAGCTTCACTCTCTTCCTCCTCGCTCCCATCCGTCACCATAAGGAGAGCAAGCTCCGATCGCTCATGGTGCGGCTTCAGGCGGTTGACGTGGAGCACCCTGAGGGGTTGATGGGGGGTTTTCACATCCACAACGTATGTGGTCTGGCCTCGCCGCTCCACAATGTCGAACGGGCCGGTCCACCGGTCCTGGAGGGCACAAAGCTCTCCAGGTTCCATAACCCACACCTTTTGTCCAACGTCCAACTCGACCGTCCGAGCGTTGCGGTCATACCACTCCTTCATCACGGTCTGGCTAGCCTCCAGGTTCTCTGTGGCTGCCTTCCACAGCTTGGCCATCTGGCTGCGGAACGCCAGCATGTAGCTGACAATGTCACGGGGAAGCTTCTGTGAAGTCTTCTCCCACCCCTCTTTCACTAAACTGAGGGGACCCCTAACGGGATGGCCATAGAGCAATTCAAACGGGCTGAACCCGACTCCCTTCTGCGGTACCTCCCGATAGGAGAATAACAAGCAGGGGAGGAGGACGTCCCATTTACGTCTCAAGCCTTCGGGAAGGCTTCGGATCATCCCCTTCAATGTCTTATTGAAGCGCTCTACAAGTCCGTTAGTCTGGGGGTGGTAAGGGGTGGAGAACCGGTAGGTCACTCCACACTCCTTCCACATGGCCTGCATGTAGGCCGACATGAAATTGGTGCCTCTGTCCGACACCACGACCTTCGGGAATCCCACTCGGGTAAAAATTCCCAACAGTGCCCGCACCACCACCGGTGCAGTGATGGTCCTCAGAGGAATAGCCTCTGGGTACCTTGTGGCGTGGTCCACCAAAACCAAGATAAACCGGTGTCCCGCTGCGGTCGGAGGGTCCAATGGCCCAACAATATCGATACCGACCCTCTCAAAAGGGGTCCCGACCACGGGGAGTGGTTCCAACGGGACTTTCAACTTCGTCCCAGTCTTGCCACTAGCCTGACAAGACTTGCAGGTCTTGCAAAAGGCGTTTGAGGCAATCCTCATCCTGGGCCAATAAAAATGGGGGACTAACCGTGCAAAGGTTTTGTCCTGGCCCAGGTGTCCAGCTAAAGGGATCTCGTGCGCTAACTCCAGCAGGAAGGCCCGGTAACACTGGGGGACCACTATGGCCCTCGAAGATCCATGTACCGGCACCCTGGGCTCACTGTATAGGAGACCATCCTCCCAATACACATGATAACCTCCCAGTTCCTGACTAGCCACTTGAGCGTCGGCCTGCCGCCGCATACCCTCAAGAGTGGGGCACGTCCTTTGTGCTTGACAAAATTCTTCCCGGGTAGGCTCTCCTTCCACTTGCCAGTCAGCAAGGGTCGGCAAGTCCTCCACAGGACCGACATCTACCTCCGCGGACTCCGGGGGCACCTCTGCGGCCTCCCCATCCGACTCACGGGGCATGTCCTCTACCTCCTTCTTCTTCCCACGTTTGGGTTTGGGTTGGGCCATGATTCCAGGCTCCAACTCCGGGTGAGTTCCATGCCGGGCAGCCATGGACCGCGTGCTCACGCAAGTCCACCCTGGTAATCCCAGCATCTCAGTGTGAGCGTGAAACTCGACGTCCTTCCATTTGGTGTGCTCCAGGTCGTTCCCTAGCAAACACCCCACAGGCAAGGCAGGGCTCACAGCAACTCGCAGTAGGCCTTTGACTCCTCCCCACTCGAATGGAACACGAGCCACTGGATAGTGACTCAAACTGCCGTCAGCCAATACGGCCGGATGGAACTCCTCGGGGACTACTTGGTCTGGGGACACCAGCCGCCGCACGACAGTGGTCATGCTGGCCCCTGTGTCTCTCAGAGCTTCCACCTCCTCCCCATTAATTCTCACCCTCTGCTGATATTTAGCAGTGTTCGGGGGCAGGGACACTACGGGGACCACCTCTCTATCCCCGAGTGAAACCAGTGTCAGGCCTGTCCACTCCCCTTCCCTATCTAAGGGCAGCTCCACCCCAAGCGCTATACTACTCACCCCGGGACTCTTCACGCCCGATGGGGCTGGTGGTCGCTTGCGACACTTGGGATCTCCTCTGTAGTGTCCAATCTCCCCACACTCGTAGCACCGCACAATCCTTGGCTGCTGACTCCTGTCAGGGTAAGTGGGTCTTGTGGAATTGGACGGGGGTGGGGTTCCTACTCCCTTCCCAAACTTATTTTGGGGACCTTTCGAGAACTCCACCTTTTTATCTCCCCCCTCTTTCTTCTGGGGGAAACCCTGTCCACCTTTCGAGCCATCTCCCCCGGGGCCCTTGTGAGACACCCGGGTGCTCACCCAAATATCTGCCTCCTCCGCAAGCTCTCGAGGATCCTTCAGCTTGCGGTCCACCAGATGTTGGCGCAGCTCCGGAAAGCTCTTATCCAAGAGGTGCTCCCTTAAAAAAAGATCGTACAACCCTTGGTAATCCTGTACCTCGCTGCCACGCACCCAACCATCTAGTGCCTTCCTCGCGTAATCAAAAAAATCTACCCATGTCTGGGTGGACAGCTTATGGCTGCCACGAAACTTCTGCCTATACTTCTCGGGGTTCAGGCCAAACTTCTTTAACAAGGCCTCTTTCATGGGGGCGTACTTAACCTGATCCGCCTTGGCCAAATATAACAGGGTGTCCCTAACAGTGGGAGGTATATACCGGTAGAGACCACCTCCCCAGTTACTCTCGGGTACCCCATGGGCCGTTAAGGCTACCTCGTATGCCTCCAACCACTTCATGATGTCATCCCCTAGTGTATAATTGGCTATGACTTCTTTGGGTAGGTAGAATTTTGGTTCTTGAGGTTCCCTGGGTATGCTGCCACCATTGTCTTTGTTAGACGCATTCAATTGGAGGGCGCGTAGCTCCAGCTCTTTTAACTGAAGCTCGTGCACCAGCTTCTTCTCTTCCATTGCCCATTCCAATTTTGCTAATTCCTTTTCCTGTTCCAATCTGGCCATTTCTCTTTCTTTCTCCTGCTCTAATTTGGCAAGTTCCTTTTCTTTCTCCTGTTCTAATTTGGCCAGCTCCCATTTTAGTCGCCTCTCTTCCCTCCTGTCCTCGTACTCTTCTGGAGACGCGCTCCTCCTGGACCCTGTCCTACTACTGGCCCCAGAACGTCTTCCTGGGGGCACATTCTCAGACATGTCTACATTCAAGATGTCTAGGACTTCCTGGGCGCTCTCCTCCTGAGGTGCCTCTGGCGCTTCCTGTCCCTCATCCCCTCTCCCTTCTGGGTGGGCTTCTACCCATGCCCTAATGGCGGTACGGAGTTCCGGCGCTTTGGCCCTCCGCATCCCAGGCACCCCCAACTCCTGCGCGAACTCCCTCAGTTGCTTCGCTGTGTACCCCTCGAGGTCAGCTAACCGGGATTCCATTCTGGCAGGTGGGGACCTAGACACTAAGGAGAAAATTCCTAGGGTGTAGGCAACAGTCAATAGCTAACCAGGCTTCTTGCACTCTCTACCTGGACAGTGGAACCAATGATCCAGCAACAATGGTTTCTGAGCTGTGGAACAAAAAAAATGTAGGATAGGCGTTTAATTGTGGCGCCCTTCGCCTCACGAAAGGGTGCTGTATGGTCACAAGTCCCAAGGATCCCACCGCTGGCCAACAATGTAGGAACCTGGGGTCACCAGGCCCTATAGGCGGTAGCGTGGCGCGAGCCGGTCGGGCAACCAGAGGGCGATGTGTTAAGCAACCATACACCACACGCTTCTCATGGACTAGGAACACACACAATAAGGGACGCCACACCGTTAAATTATGCAAATACTTCAAGTTTATCCAAGTATAGCTGGTCAGATGCAGTTCAGGAAATAACAAGGTAATACATGAATTATAATACCATCATGACATTACATTCGACACTCTGGGTGATATTTATGCAGTGCCTAACCTTGTTCTAGCGCGGTGAGCGCTTACATAAAGTCTTTCCCTGAACGGGCCGTCTAACTAAGCATGATACTGGAACGGGGACACATTGGGCTCACTAACATGGCGCCTGGGGAACTGAGCGCTCCTCGTAATCGATGGCCCCTGATCCTGTGAAGTAAAGCATATGAAACAAAGCGCTACGCGCAACCATTTGCAGGTAATTACAGTCGAGCAGAGCATATAATACAATGCGCTACGCGTGATCCTGGTATGGCATTACCTTCGTGCAGAACATATAACACCATGCGCTACGCGCATCCCTTGGCAGGTAACTACTGTCAAGTAGAGCATATAACACAAGGCGCTACTCCCATTTCCTGGCAAACAATTACTATCGAGTAGAGCATGTAACACAGTGCGCTACTCACATCTCTGGGCAAACAACTTCTTTCGAGTAGAGCATGTAACTACGGTCGAGTAGAGCATATAACACAAGGCGCTACTCGCATTTCCTTGTAATGTAATTACTGTCGAGTAGGGCATATAACACAAGGCGCTACTCGCGATCACTGGCATGTGAATACTTTCGAGCAGAACAGGTAACACAGTGCGCTACTCGCATCCCTTGTCACTCCGGCGGGGGAAGCAGGGTCGGTGGCGAGAAGCGCCACACGAGGGTAATGTTAGTCAGTTCTTTAGGCGGCTTCCAGCGGGGAGAATGACAGGACTTACGGAGCGGGTCCCTATGCTCCGGTGCAGTTCACTAAGCACCGCTCTCAGTCTTACAGAAGGGGGGACACGGACAGGATCCCTCGGCGGGGTCTCTCCGTCGCGCAGGCAGGGGAGGGGATTCCCACGGAGGGGACGACCCAGGCCAAGTGCGGTGCGGTTTCCGGACCAGCAGGGGGCGCACCAGGGGGGATCTCGGCCTCCGGGCTTACCTCCGTCTCGGCGTCAGCAGGCGTCCGTCCTCACGACGTTGGGGGAACTCGGCCCCGACCTTGCGCTTCTCCTCACACGGCTGCGACGGCAGCGACGGGGCCCCGGACTTCGCCTGGGCCTCGCGACACAGCAGGGCACTCCTCCAGGCCTCCAGGCCGCAGCGGTGAGCGCGCTGGCTTCGTCGTCGCAGGGGGGGGGTCAAATTAAGGATGGGGTAAAGTGCTCAGCGGAGCACGCTGCCGGGGGTCCCAGACCAGGGTAGAGAGCGCGGGGGTCACAGCGCTAGTACCTGGTCGATCCCCGGTGTCTTGGCAATCGGCTTAGTATTTTGTTCACTAAGGTAGCTTGGACACGCAGTCTCAGCTCTGGCATTCAAGGCTTACAGCTCGCTCTTGTCATGCAGTCTCAGTTCTTAAAGTTAGGTTTCAGTTCTCAGTTGACAGATGAAGTCTTTTGGCGCAGATGTATCTGGCGCCCTTAAGGGGTTCTGTTACAGGGGTAGGGATGGAGAGGGCGACTAGATCCTTCCTAGTCAGGTTGGCAGAGAGTCTCTGGGTCCTCCTACTACTGGGCAAGATCAGTGGGATTCACAGGGCACCTCACTCACTTAAGAGGCAGTACCTAAATCCTGTCACTCTCAGAGGCATAAGTCCCTGGCTAGGCCCTACCGCCTACACTCCTGGTGGATTCTTCCAGCTCTGCTTCACCCCAATGGCCAACTCACCACACAAGTTTCCCTCCCACTCTTAAGTAGCCCTAGGTCAGGTGACCTCTAGCCAAGGCGGCAAAAGTAAAACCCCACCTCCCTTCTAGAAGGTTCCAGCTTCTTCCAGGAGCTTCCCCACACTAACTATGGGACAAAAAGGCGGGCTGGTATCGCAACATTGTTGTGGGTCCCAGCCAGCTCCTGGCAGCTAGGGTGCTACTATCAAAAACGACCACCCTGCAGTAGCAGGGGTCTGTGGCAGCCATCTTGGGAGAAGGGAGCACCTGCACCTTAACACTGCCTGGCAATGAAAAGGCGCCCGGAGACCTAGTCCAACATAAAAATGAGGGTGGAAAAAATGAGGCACGATACAAAAATAGAAGGGGAGACCACCCTAGGGCTGACAGGTCCAACAGTACTTATAATAAACTTATATTATTTTTAAATATATTTTCGCGAAGTCGGGTGCATGCATTTTGAGTGCAGAGAACCAGGTCAGCAGAGCTGCTGTAGAGCCAGAGAAACCAGGTCAGCAGAGCCGTTGTAGAGCCACAGAACCAGGTCAGCAGAGCTGCTCTAGAACCAGAGACCCAGGTCAGCAGAGCTGCTCTAGAGCTAGAGACCCAGGTGAGTAGAGCTGCTCTAGAGGACGAGAACCAGGTCAGCAGAGCTGCTGTAGAGCCAGAGAAACCAGGTCAGCAGAGCTGCTTTAGAGGGAGAGAACCAGGACAGCAGAACTGCTTTACAGCCAGAGAACCAGGTCAGCAGAGCTGCTCTAGAGCCAGAGAACCAGGTCAGCAGAGCTGCTTTAGAGCCAAAGAACCAGGTCAGTAGAGCTGTTCTAGAGGCAGAGAACCAGGTCAGCAGAACTGCTTTAGAGCCAGAGAACAAGGTCAGCAGAGCTCTTTAGAGGGAGAGAACCAGGTCAGCAGAGCTGCTTTAGAGCCCGAGAACCAGGTCAGCAGAGCTGCTCCAGAGCCAGAGAACCAGGTCAGCAGAGCTGCATTAGAGCCAGAGAACCAGGTCAGCAGAGCTGCTCTAGAGCCACAGAAACCAGGTCAGCAGAGCTGCTTTAGAGGGAGAGAACCAGGTCAGCAGAGCTGCTTTAGAGCCAGAGAACCAGGTCAGCAGAGCTGCTCTAGAGCAAGAGAACCAGGTCAGCAGAGCTGCTTTATAGCTATAAAACCAGGTCAGCGGAGCTGTTCTAGAGGCAGAGACCCAGGTCAGCAGAGCTGCTTTAGAGCCAGAGAACCAGGTCAGCAGAGCTGCTCTAGAGCCAGAGAACCAGGGCAGCAGAGCTGCTTTAGAGCCATAGAACCAGGTTAGCAGAGCTGCTTTAGAGCCAGAGAACCAGGTCAGCAGAGCTGCTCTAGAGCCAGAGAACCAGGTCAGCAGAGCTGCTGTAGAGCCAGAGAAACCAGGTCAGTAGAGCTGCTTTAGAGGGAGAGGACCAGGTCAGCAGAGCTGCTCTAGAGGGAGAGAACCGGGTCAGCAGAGCTGCTCTAGAGCCAGAGAACCATGTCAGCAGAACTGCTTTAGAGCCATAGAACCGGGTCAGCAGAGCTGCTTTAGAGCCAGAGAACCAGGTCAGCAGAGCTGTTGTAGAGCCAGAGAACCAGATCAGTAGAGCTGCTCTGTAGCCTAAGAACAAGGTCAACAGAGCTGCTCTAGAGCCAGAGAACCAGGTCAGCAGACCTGCTGTAGAGCCAGGGAAACTAGGTCAGCATAGCTGCTTTAGAGGGAGAAAACCTGGTCAGCAGAGCTGCTTTAGAGCCAGAGAACCAGGTCAGCAGAGCTGCTTTAGCTGACACTGACTGACACTGACTGACTGACACTGACTGATTGACACTGACTGACACTGATTGACTGACACTGACACTGACTGACACTGACTGAAACTGATTAACTGACACTGACTGACTGACACTGACTGACACTGATTGACTGACACTGATTGACACTGACTGACTGACTGACACTGACTGACTGACTGACACTGACTGACACTGACTACCTACTCTCTACTACCCTACTACTCACTCTCTACTACTCTCCCTACTAGTCACTCTCTACTACTCTACTACTCTCTACTACTCACTCTCTACTACTCTCTACTACTCAATCTCTACTACTCACTCTCTACTACTCTCTGCTACTCACTCTCTACTACTCACTCTCTACTACTCTCTACTACTCACACTCTACTGCTCTCTACTATTCACTCTCTAATACTCACTCTCTACTACTCTCTACTACTCTCTCTCTACTACTCTCTCTCTAGTACTCACTCTCTATTACTCTACTACTCTCTACTACTCACTCTCTACTACTCTCTACTACTCACTCTCTACTACTCACTCTCTACTACTCTCTCTCTACTACTCACTCTCTACTGCTCTCTACTATTCACTCTCTAATACTCCCTCTCTACTGCTCTCAACTACTCTCTCTCTACTACTCACTCTCTACTACTCACCCGCTACTACTCTCTACTACTCACTCCCTACTACTCACTCGCTACTACTCTCTACTACTCTGTA
This sequence comes from Triturus cristatus, assembly GCF_964204655.1. Lineage (NCBI taxonomy): Eukaryota > Metazoa > Chordata > Amphibia > Caudata > Salamandridae > Triturus > Triturus cristatus. The sequence continues at coordinate 842,756,965 of NC_140593.1, read as the reverse complement.
CTACTACTACTCTCTACTACTCACTCTCTACTACTCACTCTCTACTACTCTCTACTACTCACTCTACTACTCTCTACTACTCACTCTCTACTACTCACTCTCTTCTACTCTCTACTACTCTCTCTCTACTACTCACTCTGAACTACTCACTCTGATACTCTCTACTACTCACTCTCTACTGCTCTCTATTATTCACTCTCTAATACTCACTCTCTACTACTCTCTACTGCTCTCTCTCTACTACTCTACTACTCTCTACTACTTACTCTCTACTACTGGCTCTCTACTACTCGCTCTCTACTACTCTCTACTACTCACTCTCCACTACTCACTCTCTACTACTCGCTCTCTACTACTCTCTACTACTCACTCTCTACTTCTCACTCTCTACTACTCTACTACTCTCTACTACTCTCTCTACTACTCACTCTCTACTACTCACTCTCTACTACTCACTCTCTACTACTCTACTACTCACTACTACTCCCTTTACTACTCACTCTAGTACTCACTCTACTACTCTCTACCACTCACTCTCTACTACTCTACTGCTCAATCTCTACTGCTCTCTACTACTCTCTCTCTACTTCTCACTCTCTACTACTCACTTTACTACTCTCTACTACTCACTCTCTACTACTCTCTCTCTACTTCTCACTCTCTACTACTCTCTACTTCTCGCTCTCTACTACTCACTCTCTACTACTCGCTCTCTACTACACTCTACTACTCACTCTCCACTACTCACCTTCTAGTACTCGCTCTCTACTAATCTCTATTACTCACTCTACTACTCACTTCTTACTACTCTCTACTACTCACTCTCTACTACTCCACTACTCTCTACTACTCACTCTCTACTACTCGCTCTCTACTACTCTACTACTCCCTACTACTCTCTCTCTCTACTACTCTCTACTACTCACTCTCTACTACGCACTCTCTACTACTCTCTACTACTCACTCTACTACTCACTCTCTACTACTCTCTGCTACTCACTCTCTACTTCTCTCTACTACTCACTCTCAACTACACACTCTCTACTACACACTCTACTACTTGCTTTCTACTACTCGCTCTCTACTACTCTCTACTACTCACTCTACTACTCACTCTCTACTACTCACTCTCTACTACTCTACTACTCCCTACTACTCTCTCTCTCTACTACTCACTCTCTACTACTCACTCTCTACTACTCACTCTCTACTACTCTCTACTACTCACTCTCTAATACTACTCACTCTACTACTCACTCTTTACTACTCTCTACTACTCCCTCTCTGATACTCACTCTCTACTACTCATTCTCTACTACTCTCTACTACTCACTCTCTACTACTCACACTCTACTACTTTATACTACTCACTCTCTACTACTCACTTTAATACTCACTCTCTACTACTCTATACTACTCACTCTCTACTACCCACTCTCTACTACTCTCTAATGCTCACTCTCTACTACTCTCTACTACTCACTCTCTACTACTTACTCTCTACTACTCACTCTACTACGCTCTACTACTCACTCTCTGCTACTCTCTCTACTACTCTCTACTACTCTCTACTCTCTACTCTCTATTACTTATCCTCTACCTCTACCTCTCTCTACCTCTCTCTCTACTACTCCCTACCTCTCTACCTCTCTACCTCTACCTCTCTACCTCTACACCTCTACCTCTCTACCTCTCTCTACCTCTCTCCACACGCACACATATGTATATATATATATATGCATTTATATATATGTGTATGTGTATATATTTATACATACATACATATATAAACATATATATGATCTGCATATCTATATAAATACAAATATAAATGCATGCATACATATACATATATGCATACATATGCATGTTATGTACAGGAAAGTTTGAAAAACACTAATAAAAGCAAAGCTAAAAAGCCACCTAATTACAAACAGAATTGCTTTACCTTAAACGAGGGCGAGACCTGTTGCATTTTCAATGCTTGTTTACTTTGGTTCCATCAAGAAGGCATTCAGATGTGTCACACATTTGCCATGAAATTCTGAATTTTAGCACTCTAGTTGCTCATTATATCACTGTAGTAAAGCTACTGCTCACCAGTGAAGTCTGCTGCTGGTATTCAAAGTGCATGTTTCAGTCTGCATGTCAGAATCTTTTAATGAAATAGAAGAATATTTGAGAAGTCAAAATGTGCCCTAATTTTTCTTTCTGCAGCACTAATCATAATTTCTATGGCAAAATGAACCCCCTCATTTTGTTCCTTTGCAAATTAAATGTTTTAAGTGTTACCACTTTATTCCAATCAAGATGGCTTCAGGTGTGCCATACGTTTGTCATAAGTAAGACTGTTAGCGCTCTAGTTGTTCTTTACAACACTCTGGGACATTCTATCATTGGGCTATACTTGGGCTACATCTGGGTAATATTTGTGCTACATTTAGGCTCTTTTGTCTCTGGTGGCCATCTTGGGAGACTTATTTGTAATGAAGTTTTCTAATTTCCTTATTTACTACAGTCGCCTCAGTAGGAAATACTTTCAGTTTTTTACTTTGATTCCATCAAGAAGGCATTCAGATGTGTCACACATTTGTCATTAATTCATAATGTTAGCACTCTAGTTGCTCATTAGATCACTGTAGTAAAGCTACTGCTCACCAGGGAAGTCTGCTGCTGGTATTGAAAGTGCATGTTTCAGTCTGCATGTCAGAATTTTGCAATGAAATAGAAGATAATTTGAGAAGTCACTCAAAAAGTGCCCTCATTTTTCTTTCTGCAGCACTAATCATACTTTTTATGGCAAAATGAACCCTCTCATTTTGTTCCTTTTTAAATTAAATGTTTTAAAAGCTACCAATTTATTCCAATCAAGATGGCTTCAGGTGTGCCATACGTTTGTCATTAGTAGGACTAATAGCGCTCTAGTAGTTCTTCAGAACACTCTGGGAAGCTGCAGTAGAACACAAAGGAATCAACTGACAGTCCCTGCCTTTGTTGGATGTACATGTTTAACTGAGAATGTCAGACTTCATTTTCACATGACTGAGAAAGATAATGTGAATTTACAGAAAATATGCTCTCAGTTTAGCTTATAGATCACCTTCCAAACCTCTGTGGGAAAAGCATGATTCATGATATCCCAGCAGAAGGCTTTTGCACATGGTAAAATCACCTTAGAAAACACCACAATTCCTAAAATGAGTATGGTACCATCAACAAATGATTTATAATGTAACTAAAGTCTTAAAACCTTCTATTAACTGCAATACTTTTTAATGAGGTGCTATCATGTATATTGGGCCCAAGATGGCTGCCAACACTTCTTGGATGAAGTGCTGACAGCCAATCAGATCTCACGATGAGATGTGTGGTTAGACTCCGCCCAGATATATATGTGATTTTACTTTTGATTTTCTCAGGAACTACTGAACAGATTGACACCATTTAAGCAAAAGGTACGAGTCTGAACTGAGGAATACCTCTTTGCCAAATTTGGTGTAATTCCGTTCAGCAGTTCGGTCTGTAGCTGTGGCTAAAAGTCCTATGGGAAATTGCATTGGGAAAACACGTTTTGGGACCCCCCTTTTTTCTCAGCCCCCGCTACACGAATCATTCCGAGACTTTCAGGATAGGAGCGGACCAGAGCTGGCCAAAAGTTTTGAAAATTTCGCGAAGATTCGTCAACGGGCGCCAAAGTTATTCCAAATAGAATGTTGCAGATTTCCTATGGAAAATAGGTCCTAACTATAACTACCTACTGGCGACCGCCAGTAGGTAATAGATATATATATTTCATTTAATTGTTTGGTGGTAAAATCCAGCAGAGTTTCTTCATCTTGCAGTAGTCATCTTTTTATAAGTATTTAGTTGTTTAAATTGGTTTGCATTTTATATTGTTGTATTAATTGTTTGTAGTATTTAATTGGTTAAAGTTCTTTACAATTTTATTTTATTGGTTGGTTTAGTTTGATTTTAATTTATTTTTTATTAATTATGTCCTATGCAAAACGTTAATTTAGTTTCTTTTACTGTATGAGATATAGTTTTATAGATTTGAATAAAAATGTGAGTTATATATATATTGATATATAGGCTGCTGTTTAATCGTTTGTAGTTAATGGTAAGTTCTTTTTCTGATTGTATCAGTATGATTTAAGGTATATAATTTATTAAGTTGAATAGTAATAATTTTGTTGATATGTTTCAGGTTTATTTAAAAATAAATTATGTATAAAGTTTAAAAAATATATTTTCTAATCATGTGTATATGTAACTCCACACTCTCCAAGAGGAAGCCTTTCCTCACTTATGCTGCCCTCCACAGTCCAAAGGCCAAAGAGGATAATTCTGGCATTTCAATAAATGGGCATAAGTGACTGATTCATGAGAACCGAAGGGCATCTGACAAAACCTGTGAGATGTATTGCTTGGTTGTCCAAGAGCTTTGTAGGGCTGTGAGTAGTGTTGAGACACATCATAAAGACTCCTCCATAAGCATTTACACAACACATGATGGTATCTTGCAGAGCAGATTTAATTTGTGATTCCACAGATGCCACTTTTTAAGCAAATCTCGATTCCAGACTGATGCATGCCTATAAATTTAAAGCAGTCTAGAAGTTATCTGCCTCGATTCATCAGACTTATGGTCTTATTATAACTACTGTGTAGTTGCAGTGGCGCTGTGACGACTGCCGCACTGCGGAACCACCCACTTTATTACAACTGCCGTGGTTTTGCCACTACGAAATCCCTGGCCCCTCCGGGATCAAGGATCCCGCTGGGCTGGCAGTCTTTCACTGTGAAGAATATGCTGGCAGTGCTGCAGCTGGTACCACCAAGAATATTTTGAGTTGCCTCACGGCCACCCTTTTATGGCGTAGCCCACATTAATACTACTGTGGTGGTCGGACCTCCACGAGACAGCTGGCACCACGGAGATCAAGGATCCTGCTGGGCTGGTGGTTTTTACCTGTGAAGAATATGCTGGTAATGCTGCAGCTGGCACCCCCAAGCATATTTTGAGTTGCCTCATGGCCACCCTTTTCACGGTGGTGCGACCGCAATAAAAAGGGTGGTGAAGAGGCAACAGGCCCCCTGCCCTTCCAGGGCCTGGGGGTGCAATCAGGGGGCACATGTTGTGCCCTCTTGTATTTATGCACCCTAGTTCCTGCACTTTGCAGCATGCACCACATGGTGCATGCCGCACCATATAGGAACTTGCAGACGGTGCTGTCACTGTGGCAGTCTGCATGTAAGGCTCTCCAATGTTCCTCGCAGGCCGCCACCATTGCAACACCACCATGCCACCCCCCACCACGGATTACAGTTGTAATCCGACGAGCAGTATTGGAATTACTTTGGCGATCCTCCCGCAGGGTGCTGCATAGTAGCCAATGAAAGGACTGCCAAAGTCGTAATAAGGCCCTAACTGTGGACATGGGGAGCTGTCTCTATCAATCTCACTAAGTGTCATGCTATTCTCCAGTGCCCCTACAATTTTGTCTCACCCCTCTGAGAGGTTCTCCAGCTACTTTGGCCACAAACACATGCAACCAGGCCACCCTCAAAACTCAAATAAGGCCCTCCCTCTTTTCTTGAGGAATTAATAGCAGCTTATTTCTTTCTTTAATGAAACAAAATGTAACTCGATACTTTCCTAGGAAGGACTTCATATAGAGTTTAACAGACATGGCAGTCCATCAAAGTGTGACAGATGTTCTGTCATCTTTATTTAGAGTAGTATTGATTTTAATGACTGTGTAATCTGCCATATTTGTGACGGAAACCCTGTTTCACAACCTCAAATAATGCATACAGCATTGGTCCCACAAGTCAGCAGTTGCTAACCACCTTTAACACTGCAATGCTATGTTGCTGTAGTTACATGTAATGAATTTGTATAGGTTTCGAGATAATGTCGCCTGTCAAATAATACTTAAATATTTGTGTCCTGCAGGAAAGGAAATGTAACAGCCTGCATGGTCCCATCCTTTTGCAGGAACGCGGAGACTCATTATGGTTGCTCTAAATACTCGCTGTCACACCAGCTCTTCTATTTTATGATCGCCAAACGGGTAAGTTCAATGTGGTCAGCTTGGCCAAAAAAAATATATTGAATGCTTCTTTAGTGCTATTAACTCTTTACTAATGTGGTTTATTTAAAAATAAGGTGTTAAAGATAGAAAATATTTGGAACAGAATTAAAAAATGTCATATTGCAGTCATTGATCAACAAGCAGGGGTCAAGGGAACAGACCAGGCTTTTTTATTACAAGAATGCCTTTTTTCATTGATGATTTTGTGAATGTGGTTGTGAGGCTTGGAGAGTATGTGAATACAAGAAAGAGTGAAAGAGACAACTAAAGAATGAGTGTCTGCAGGGATCAATATACGTGTGAGTGATCGAATGCACGGATTGTGCATTGGTGGGTGAAAGGATGAAGAAATAAATGCATGGTTGAATGAAAAGGTGAGTGGATACATTGATGAATAAAAAGAAGAGGTCATGGATACACGGATGAATGGGCGAGTGAGTGCATGAAAGGACGAAGAATGTACTACATGAGTGAGTGCTTGAATTGATAAATGGATACTATATTAATTAACACCCTTCCTTGCATTACATACTGGTCATCGTGCATGGGGATGTGAACATTTAAAAGAGCTGATTTTTTAAAACTCGAGATATCCGTTGTGATCATACCTTCTCCAAAGTCTGTGGTCTTGGGCAAATATCATGGTTCCAGTTCCCCAGTGCCATCAAACATAAGTGGAAGGGCAGAGAAAGGGAATAAAGGAAAGATGTGTGCTGTGCAGTGCTATGCTGTGTTACTTATATTGGATGTGTTATGTTGTCTTGTGGTTTGTTTTCATGTCATATTGTGTTTTGCTGTGATGTGTTATGGATGAATTTGTTGTGTTGTGTTATGATGTGGTGTGCTGTTTCTAGAGCACTGTGCTGCATGTCATGTAGTATTTTATTTTGCTACATACTGGGCCAATATTGTCTTAAGGAGGGGGTCTGCGTGCCCCCCTCCCGCATATAAATACGTCCACACCCCAGGAGATGGGGTGACCAGAGCCAGATGTTAGCCTGAGCAGGGGGATGCGTGCCCCCTCCCCATTTACAGTAAGGTCGCGCCATGGGAGATGAGGTCCTGGGGCTGACATACAGCCCGGGGGGCACCTTTTACCCCCTCCCTAAAACCATGTGTCGGACCCTGGGAGATGGGGTACTTGAGGCCTGGTGAGAGGGTTGTTCAGTCACCCACTCAGGTTGGCTGAAGGCCGTGGGCAGCTTGAGCTGGCTGCATGCAAGGGATGTTTTTAATAAATAGGGGGGGGAGGTAGAGGTAAAAGCTAGGTCCACCCTCCAAATGTACATAGACCTCAAAAAACCTGAAATATCTGGTAAAGAACCTAGCCAAAAAAGGGGTGTAGGAACTCAGTCTGGGTTCGAAAAACACCAAGAAAGAAAAGCTTTTCTTTCTTGAGTCCCCTCACTCACCAGGGTTTCCCCACGGTGACATGCTTCATCATTGGGGCCATCACAGTCCTCTACGAACCGAGGCGTGCTACGACTTGCGAATTACGTAGGAGCACTGTTGTGATAACTATGTGTGGTGCAGAAAGTGGAGTGGAGTGGGCTACAGTGAATATTAAAAAGTAACAAACTAGTGGGCCAAATAATTTTATTCTTGCTCCTAGTTAGTATAATCTAAAACCGGGGTAGAATGCTGGAGGACCAATCTATAATGGGATAGGTGTACCTAACATCTTGTCAACATGTTTCGAGCTTCCCCAAGCTCTTCGTCAGGACAAGACAGGGACCAGCCCTGTGTAAACCACTCCTAATAAACCTAATTAAGGTGAAAAAACAATAAGTTACGCTGCAACTAATAAGCATGTGTTAGTATATACATACGTTTGAGCATTGTCAAGTAGTATCTGTAGGGTAAAAACAAACATTTGTTAAGGGAAAAAATACTTTTTACGTCCCTTTTTGGTTCATCTATGCTAATCGCTGCACACACATTCAACCTAAATGTTGGTAGGATCCTCTGTTTCTGTGCCACTGCGTGGGTCAGAAAAAAGCGCTATTTTTCACTCTACATGCAATTCCTGTGCTTTAAAACTTCCTCTAGAGTGGCAGTACTCATAGTACGGCCCGCGGGCCACTTGCGGCCCGCCAGACCTTCCCTTGCGGCGCCCCAGACCTTCCCTTACTGCCCCCATGGAAAACAACAGCAGTCAAGGACTCGGCGCCATTACTGCTGTTGTAATTCCTCGGAGACCGCATTTGCCGAGAAAAGGTCAAAGGGGCATGCGCAGACAAGTAGTGTCTCGCATGCTCACCTGCGGCCCCCGCCCTCATCTGCCACTGTGAGGTCATAGGCTTACATCAGGGCAGGTGAGGCTTTTAAAAGAAGGCACACAAGTTGCTGCCTTTCTTTATCTGCCCTTATTTATTGCGAGTGGTTTTGCATTTTAATTTAAGTGAATGCGACAGTAGATGGCGCTGTTGCCGCATTCTGTGACTAATTGTGATTTAATCATCAGCTTAAATTTACTTTTTATGCAAGTTTGTTCTCCCGGAGTTAACAGGCAGGGCTCTTAGTGGGCCAGGTGCTTCAAACCAGGTGCTGAGACGGGTAGCTATCGGGGCTCCATTTTTGCCCTCAGGGTGGAAAAAATATAAATTAACTCGGTAGCAGCACTACTGCTCAGAAAGCCTTTGTCAGTACAAATCCACATGTTTAAATTCTTACAGTCTCATCATTTCAGACCTGAAGCATTTTCAATATTATGTACAACAAAGCCATAGTTTTTGCCTATTTATCTAATGCAACTCACAACCACTTGGGTCTCCATTTTCGCCCTTAGATAAATCTCAACTCAACAGCAGCACAAAGCCTTTGATGTAATTCCAAATAGGCTCGTTTAAGTTCTTTCACAGTTTCATCATTTCAGAACTGAAGCATTTTCAATGTTATATATTATATACAACAAATCCATAGTTGTTGCTTATTTATCTTATGCAACTAACTATCGGGGTCTCCATTTTCGCCCTCAGGGTGAACAAAAAAAAATCTCATCTCAGTAGCAACATCATTGCTCAAAGATTTTGATGTAATTTCAAATAGACTGGTTTTAGTTCTTTCACAGTCTCATCTTTTCAGAACTGAAGCATTTTCAATATTATAATTTATATACAACAAAGCCATAGTTGTTGCTTATTTATCTTATGCAACTAACAACTATTGGCAAAGCCAATAGTCCTGACTTGTTGCAGGTATAATGTTACTGGTTGTATCTAATATATCTGGATCCAATGACAAACAGCAACATAACAGTAGGGTGGCACACTATGCTAAGCACAGACTTTTGTTTACATGTTTTTAAGCCATGCCCTTAATTTTATCGGTCATGGCCCTTTGAGAGAACCCCCCAGTTTTTCAGCCCACTAAAAGCCCTGTAACCAGGCGATCCATGTCAGTTATGTGTATATATCGCCGTAGTTCGATCTAAAAATCTATTTTTAGGTTCTGTTGCGTGTCTGTTTATAGTAGAGAAATACTACTATTTAAAGAGAGAGAGAGAGACTGACTGAGTGAGAGTCTGACTGAGAGAGAGAGACTGACTGACTCAGGGAGAGAAACTGACTGACAGGGAGAGAGACTGACAGGGAGATTGCCGACAGCCGAAGAGGGAAGAGCGGTAAAAAAAACGCCGAGCACAGTGGCGAAGAGCTCCGACAGCCCCAAGACGCCAGTTGCTTCTGCGCGTCGGGATCAGCAGAGAAGCTGCCACGAGCAAAATCATCACCATGGGAATGCGAAGCGGTTTCCACTCCTAAGCATAGCTAATCCAGAAGTTCTGCATATTGCTGCCAAAGGGTCAATCCTCGCCGTAGGAAATATGAGTAGGGGAGCACCAGCAGCAGGGAGTGTGCAGCCCAGCTCACTCGACCGAAGCTTCGGCCGCCATCTTGCCGCCTACACCGACAACACCAACAACATCAACCTTTGTTTTTTTATGAATAGATAGATAGATAGATAGATAGATAGATAGATAGATAGATAGATAGATAGATAGATAGATAGATAGATAGATAGATAGATAGATAGATAGATAGATAGATAGATAGATAGATAGATAGATAGATAGATAGATAGATAGATAGATAGATAGATAGATAGATAGATAGATAGATAGATAGATAGATAGATAGATGTATATTTATGTATATATTTTACACTGGGTGTGTCAGCTCCAATGTACCTATTGTCTTGATAGATCAGTATTTCCATAGGAAACCGATTTTGTTTTGCTTTCTTAATTACTTTGATGCCATTTGACAACTATCCAGAACACTTTAGAGAAAAAAGGTTCACCCTCTATAGTTCCTTCAAGGAAAAGATTTGCACTGATCCATCATGCAGGGGCAAATAAAAGGTGGCGGTGGTTCTCAAATGTACAATTTCTCAATTTAATTTCCATAGGATGCTTTGCCTTCAGGACAGAAAAAATGGCTGAATGCATTAAACCAAACAATATAAATTTTGGATATTACTCAACAATTGTGTTTTTGTTTGTTTGTTTTGATAAATTAGCATTTAAAGAGTGTTTTGAATTGGACATAAATGGGTTAAATTTGAGAAAGAAAGAAAGATATATCTAGACTGTTGGGGATCAGCAGACATTTTGGAATCCAAAAATTAAAATGCCTTAGTCTTTGGCGGTTTTAGATTTACTATCCCACACCAATGTAAGCAGAAGCAGGGAAAGTGTTGGACATAGGAACAATTGTATATACCTTTTTTCAACTAATAATTGTTGTAGGCAAACATATAAATACCTACCAACCTTAAATCATTAAAACATATAAGTAATAAATACATTTAAAATAAAAATACTTCACTCCCTATGACGTAAATAATCCCCAACCCCAAAAAAAAATTACAAAAAAATAGCAATAACATTAAAGTAGTAAGCAAATAAAGCAAAATACATTTAAAACCAACAGTACATATGAAATACATTTTTCAAATTGTATTATTAAATACACACATCAATACATTAAAAATATTAAAAATACAAGAAATATTTTGAATAATGAGTAATCAGTTCTAAATTAAATATTTAATTACCAATTACATATTTCATTAACATGACACATTCATGTATTAAATAAAAATAAAATTAATAAATTCCCACCCCTACAAAACACTACTAAAATATACATTAGTAATTAAATTATACAAAAATACATTATGCAACAAAAACCCAAAATACACCTAAATAATTAATATGATTGCTCAATTGATCAAATAATATAAATAATTATCAATTAAATATGTAATTAAAATTAAACATTTTAACCTGAAATATTTTTAAACTTAATTGCAAAATTACAGACTATACAAAATGTTTACAACAATTTAAATAATAATATTATATTTAAAATTAGTATCACCAATATATTAAATTAGTTTAAAAACAATATTTAAAACAATTATATTAAAGTGAAGGATATCATAAGCTACAATTTTTTAAAAAGCTGTACAATATGCCTAAAAGAACAATATTCTTACCTTCTAGATTATGTTCCTCAATATTTTTGTAGTGACAATATTTTTGACACAATAATTAGATAAAGCAATATTTTCGATCCAATATTTGTGTCATTCATCCTTAACGGAACCCATCTCAACCTAGGCCAAGGCAGTTGTTTGCCAAATTAACACCCTCCTAGTACCCACACATGAGAGCAAGCTTGATATAATCCAGAGGCTTGGATATGAAAGGGCAAAGACAGTTGCCTGTTATAAACCAAGAAATCCTAGGGTCTAATCAAAGGAACTAGGTGTTTCCTTTGGGAGGAGTGTCCCTATGATGAAGCATGTCACCTATGGTCTGGTGGAGGTATGTGGTTTGATAAGGGGTTTGAGAATAGGGGGGCCTTTACCCTGGATGATTTTATGAGAGATACACAGGGTTTTAAAGGTGATGCGCTCCTGAATGGGGAGCCAGTGCAGAGCCTTTAGAGAAGGTTTGGCAGAACATCTGTATTTCGTCCCCGTGAGGAGTCTTGCTGCCGCGTTCTGCACGTGCTGGAGTTTGTTGATCACAATTGCTGGTGCGCCCAGGTATAAGACGTTCCCGTAATCAAGTCTGGATATGATAAGGCCTTGGATGAGAATTTTCCTGGACTGGGGGGAATCAGGGGAAGGATCTTCCGGGCTGATCGTAAAAGGCCAAAGCATGTACCGGCTGTCTTTCTCGCTTGGGTTCTAAAGCTGAGGTCTTGGTCAAGCCATATGCCTAGGCTCTTGATTTCGTTTTTTGGAGTAGGGGGAGCGCCCATGCTGGGCGGCCAATGAAGTACTGGGTATTTTAGTCCCAGCGGTGCAGGGGCACACACCCTATGACTTCTGGGTTTCACCCTGTTCCGGACCTACAGAAACACAGAGTCTTCTGGGTGAAGTCAAAGAATCGTTTATTGGCTGCAGACCAATTACAGGTATCCTAGAAGTACAACAGCGTGTATGTTCTCAGGAGACTGCTGAAAATCATGGAAACGGACTTCGCTTTAAATAGGCCTTTTCCGGCCTCAAGCATACATTCCTGGGTTTTACGATACGGCAATATACAAGGATATGTTACAAAGAAAAGGCAGAGTCATGATGACCATCCCGCATTCCAGTTCGGCCAGCTCACAATGATTTACACAGTAAGGTTCAGATCCCACATTAGATGTAAACAGACCCCCCAATAAACATGAGCATCTCCTGTTTTGGGAAACAAGTCATAAAGCAGGAACAAGCAGGTGTGGAAGAGATTAGCCAGGGGCTTGTGTAGGATGAAAAAGGGTTTTATGATGGGTCAAGCCCTGATGCTAATCACAGGTGGACGGAGGAAGGGGAGCTCGTGAGACCAGTTTGACCCGGGGCAGCAGAGCCAGCTGCCCAGGTCACAGAGAAGTCAGAAGGGAAGCACATGTACTGTGAGGCCCGTATTTGCTCCATTATAGCCTATGTGAGGGCAATGACAAGATGGCCACTGCTTTCAAAATGGAACCCGCGTAGTGAAGCAGAATAACGTGTACACAGTGCATTCATAGCTAGAACGTTATATAAAGCACTCGTACATACCGCATTTACCATTTGCGGTTCGCTAATACCGAGATAGACAGGGGTATGGCCCTGTCCCCTACGCGGTGGCAGAGATTAAAGTACGACAGACCCTCCTTTTGCCCTTACATAGGCAATCACTATACTCATCTCAATCCGAGTCTAGGTCAATGTCCGCAAAGTCATGGAGATGTTGCTGTAGCATCATCCTATTACTTAGCTCGTCCCTCGATACAGGCTTCCTTACACATAAGGTAGCACAGAGGCCACACATCGCAGGAGCACACTGTATGCACAGACAGAACAGGAAAAGAATGGCTAAGATCATTCCAATGACCATCAGAACTTTCCAACCCCAGGCAGATATCAGTTCCCAGAACCATCCCACCAGTGACCAATCTCCCTTATCCACGTGTATGGATTCAGATATTTTATGGAGTTTGGAGATGGCTTGATACACTGTTGGAGCGTTATCTGGTATGAAAATGCAGCAACTGGATTGAATAACCTTGCATACTCCACCGCGGTCTGCAAGAATAACGTCTAGAACCATGCGGTTCTGCAAAGTCATAAGGCGATCCGCTTGGAGCTCAGCGGTCAGATTACTAAGGGCACCAGCCGTTACATTTATAGTGGATTCAACCACACGTGTCAGCTGTCTCAGATTCCTACTATTGACCATAGGTCCCCAAAACGGCAGGAAACCCAAGAAGAAGTCTCCCGCTTCCTGACCGGCAGTGTCATCCTTACTTATCACACCTCTCACAACTCTCGTCTTGTGATAATCAGAGGCAGCAGTGAACGTCGGCGGTAGCAGATTCGCAATATAACAGGTGCCCGAGAAATCAGGGGGCAACCATGTATATGCTCGATCATTACAGATGAAATATGTGCCCTTGGCAGCTAGAAACGCAGGGGAAAACTGTGACGGGAAAGTGTACGTTTCAGTACAGTCACTTCTTCCCAGTTGAGCCCTAGGGTTCTGACCATTACCCTGTAAGCAGAACCGACCCATGTGGGGTACGACCCAGATTGGAGATGAGATTTGTCGCTGTCTTTCACCCAGACTAATACTATACCCCGTCGCGTTCCATCCTACATAAGGTCTCAGCTCTTCCTTGGGAATGGATGAAAATGCATCAATATCCCTACTCATGTCGGCAACTCCTTTCATCAGAGCCTTATTATTGGTGATAGGTCTGATGGAACGCGGTTGGCGAGGGGAGTACGTATCTAGAGCATAAAGAAACATGGTCTGGAATGCCCATGACGATCCATTTGAACTATATGGCAGCACCAGGTAGGGAATGCCCTTGTTAATGGTATGTGGCATTAACCCACAGACCCAGCAATTGGTCGTATTCATTACTAGTTGGTGCTGGTGCAAGAGCTGGATAAACGAGTTATTTACAAACTCGGATCGTCTGGTCTGTTCGTGCTCGGGCAGAGGGTGAAAAGAGTGAGAGGAGGCAGTAGAAAGAGGTGTAGGCTGTTGAGTGGGTGCAATGGGCTTTTGAGCGGAGAAGAACACAAGTCCTACAATAAACATCATGATACTACACAGGGTAAAAAGGCACAAAAAGACAAAACATTTACTTTTTACAGTTCTACACATCCTGGCTTTAAAGTTCATTTCCTCAATCGGTCTCTCCATCTTAAAAAACTCCATCCTCTACTCGGGCCGCTCGCGGCGGATGAGTTTCTTCTGCTAAGGAGTACGCCTGTCAGTCCAGGGAAACGCCCTAGACCAACCAGAACCGTCGACCTAACGTCTTCGGCCTGTACCCCAAAGTCTTGGCACCGCGACCCTGCGGCAGAACCCGGATGGTGGTTCGAAAAACAAAAAATCAAGAAAGTCTTTCAGATGGGAGAGTAAAAAAATGTCAAAAAGGAAATAGTAAGGAAATCTTTATTTGTCCATGGGCCTAGGTCTCAAATTATAACGGAGACGGCCAGGTGCTGTTTGGTCTCGGAACAAAAGTTCAGGCTCAGTGGTGTCTAGTCGATTTGATGGTGGCACAGCTTCCTGCAGAATATTGTCGCTCTCTTGGTCTGAAACTGTGCCTCTTAGGCGTGCGTCACTGAATGGTACAAAACGAGGTACAGTGTCTGCCTCAGAGTCGGCGATACCCTCCTTGACCCACTGGTCATATGGCAGAGGCAAGGGGACTATTTTGCAGTGGGTACCATGGATCCAGTGCTTCTTCCCTTTCACTCGCACTGCTGATCTTGTCGACAGTAGAACAAGATGAGGGCCGATCCAGCGAGGCTCGTCGTTGCTCTTGCGCTGGAAATTCCGGACCAGGACCCACGTACCAGGGTTGATAGGGTGTCCAGGAGTTTCAGAGGCTTGAGGGAGAGTATCATGTACCTGTTGGTGCAAAACACGCAGTTTAACAGTCAAAT
Source organism: Triturus cristatus (assembly GCF_964204655.1). Taxonomy (NCBI): domain Eukaryota; kingdom Metazoa; phylum Chordata; class Amphibia; order Caudata; family Salamandridae; genus Triturus; species Triturus cristatus. Next base: position 842,741,423 of record NC_140593.1, on the reverse strand, counting down.
CATACAGGTAATCGAGCAGTACTGGATGCTCTATTTCATTGAACTTCGTGGGCCTTGGCACACCCCATACGTTGGCCGGGCGGCCAAAGACGACCTCGTAAGGACTAAGTCCCACTCGTGAGTGTACGGTCATTCTGGTGGACAAAAGTGCTAGAGGCAGGGCATCAGGCCATTTAAGACCGGTGCTCGCCTGAATTTTGGCCAACTTGAGCTTTAAGGCTCCATTGTAGCGCTCTACCAATCCAGCTGATTGGGGGTGATTTGCAGCATGGAATTTCTGCTGGATACCTAATCCTTCACATACATTCTTCATCACTTTACCCACAAACTCACTCCCATTATCACACCATACCATTCTCGGCATTCCAAACCTGGGAAAGAACTCTTTCACGAGGGCTTTGGCTGTGGACAGGGCAGTGTTATCTTTTAGAGGATAAGCCTCTATCCATTTTGAGAAAGCACAAACAACCACTAGTACATATTTTAGGTTGTTGCATCTTTCCATGTGAATAAAGTCCAGCTGCAAAACTTCGAATGGACATGATGGGGGTGCAAAGTGACCGGCTGGAGTTGGGGTTCCCCTACCAGGGTTGTACTTCAAACATACCATACAATTCTTGACCACATTCTCTGCACACTTGGGAATCCCAGCATTCTGCCATACTGGAGCCAACAACTTGCATATACCTTTCGTACTGATGTGTGCCATTCCATGTGCCATAGTAACCACTGGGAACACATATGCGTCAGGCAACAACCATCGCCTATGTTCTGTCAGATCAATCCAGCAACCATTCTCATCCAACTTACCCATACTCTCTCTCCACTTGCTTAACTCTTCCTCTGTGGCTTCAGCCTGAAGCGACCTCACACTCTCTATGGTGTTCTCACACATTCCCACATCATTAACCCATCTTGCGGGGCCTGCAACATACATTCTAGTCTTTACATTCTGTGCTGTTTCTTTCGCGGTCTCATCAGCAAATGCATTCCCGCGACCAACATCATCAGTAACTTTCCTGTGCGCACTGCATTTCATGATCGCAACTTGCAACGGTAAGGTCAGTGACTCAAGGAGATCATTCACCAACTTGCCATTCTGGATTTTAGCTCCATGTGACGTCAGGAACCCACGCTCTTTCCACAATCGCCCAAAATTGTGAGCCACGCCAAAGGCGTACTGGCTATCTGTGTATATATTCACTCTCATTCCTTCAGACAATACACATGCTCTCGTGAGGGCGATTAACTCTGCTGCTTGGGCCGAATTATGTGGCACTCGTGCAGTTTCCACAACCGTATGTAAAGTCGTGATAGCATATGCAGCAGTCGTGTCACCATTAGGGAGCTTGAAGCATGAACCATCCACCCATAAGGTACCATCACACTCAGTCAGGGGAGTATCTTTTAAATCCACTCTTCCTTTCGTCTCTTCTTCCATTCTGAACAGGCAGTCATGTTGCTCAATCTCATCTGAGTCTGCTGGAATCGGCAACAACGTAGCTGGATTCAGCGTATTGCATCTCTTTATGTGTATGTGATTGGCTAACAGTGTAAGCTCGTAGCCCGATAATCGTGCACTAGTCAAGTGTTGTGTCTTGGTCCTATTCAATAATGTGTCTACAGCATGTGGAACCATAACGATCAATGTGTTGTCCATTACCAGACCAGCAGATTGTCGGATAGACATTGCTGCAGCAGCAGTCGCTCTCAGACAGCTTGGCAATGCCCTTGCTACAGGATCGAAGGTGGATGAAAAATATGCGCATGGGCGCGGTCTGTCGCCAAAAGGCTGTGTTAACACTGACAACGCACATCCATCTTTCTCGTGAACATACAATGTAAAAAGGTTTACTGTAGTCAGGAGTACCCAACACAGGAGCCGAACACAATGCGTTGCGCAATTCCACAAAACTTTTCTGGCACTCTTCAGACCATGGGATAGGATTTGGTGTGTCTTTGCATGTTAAGGCTAACAAAGGTTTTGCCAGCAAGGAAAAGCTAGGGATCCAATGTCTACAGTATGAAGTGATGCCCAAGAAAGCACGTACTTCTCTCTGTGTCTTTGGCACACTCAACTGTGCAATGGCTTGAATTCTTTCTGGGGTCAGTCTCCTTCCCTCCTTCGATAAGAGATGACCTAAGTAGGTCACTTCTTGTCGACAATATTGCAGCTTAGAGAGAGACACCTTATGATGGAAAGCAGATAAATGGCGCAACAGTGACAATGTGGCTTCTTTACAGATCTTCTCAGTATCCGCGGCGATTAGTAAATCGTCCACGTACTGAATCAGGATAGCGCCACTAGGTAAAACAAGTGCATCAAGTTGTGCTTTCAAAGCTTGACTGTATATGGATGGACTCTCACAGTAGCCCTGGGGAGCGCGTTTGAAGCGGAAGCTTCGGCCTCCCAGACTAAAGCCAAAAATGTCTCTGCTCTCTTCTGCAATTGGGATGCTAAAGAAAGCATTCTTTAAATCGATCACTGAAAACCATGCAGCAGTGGCTGGAATCATCGTTAACAAGGCAGTTATATCAGGGACAACTGGAAACTGTGGCACAACAATCTTATTAACCTCTCTAAGATCAATCACGAATCTGTAAACAGGTGGCTGTGAAGGGTCCGTCCGTTTTAAGACAGGTAAAATCGGACTATTGCAAACGTTGCCTCTTGTCTCTTCAATCACACCCTTATTCATCAAGTCGCTGACAATGTCTAACAATGCTTTTTGGACTTCATTAGAGATTTTGTACTGGGGAATACGTGGCAGTCTGACATTAGCCTTTAAAGTCACCACGTATGGCGGTATCTCCAAGAGGCCCACATCATTGGGACCAGTAGCCCAAAGGGCATCCGGAAGGGATGACAGTTCAGGCGGCATTGTATTTTTGGACAAATACATTGGGGAAATCACTTTCTTACCTAATGTAAGTTGTACTCCTGAAGGAGAACAATACAATGTAGCAAGCAATCTTTTCAACAAATCTAATCCCAGCAAATTCTCACCACAACCTGTCGTCAGGATTAGGGGTGCTTTCAGCTCGCAAGGTCCAACAGAAAGTGACATAGGACTAGAAATCGGGTTCCTAACCGGGGCGCCAGAAAAACCTACTGAAACATTCATATCGCCAGACAAAGGTGCGCCAGGGAGTTTGGAATGCATAATTGAACTCTTTGCAGCACCAGTGTCTAGCAGAAAAGGCTCCGTTACATTTGCTGTAGTCACCTCAACATATGGTCCGCTCTGATCCACTGGCACTGAAACAACTCCCTCTCTCTGTCTATGGCTGTCCTAGTAATCATTATTTTCTGCATCGCCATCCTCTGCATAATAATCATTATTATAATACTGGGCCGTATTACTAGTCGCGTTAGCTTGCTGATCAAAGCTATTAATGGTATTTTGAGGCGGCAGAGGACGCGCGTTCTGGGGAACATTTCCACGCCCTCTACCTCTAGGAGCTTGCTGACCACCTCTTCCTCTTGCGCCATACATATTGCCGTTCCGCTGCATTAATTTAGGGCAACTATATTTAAAATGACCTTCCTCCTTGCAGTATGAACATTGGTTGGGACCTACAGGGACACGTGGTTGATAATACCCGTTCATTTGCTGATTGTTCTGAAACTGTTGGGGTTGGTGATAGACACCTGGGGGCTGCCTATAATTATTCTGACCTCCACGTGGTGGATAGGCCTGCTGTAAAAGGACCTTTGTCTTTAATTCCTTCGTTTTCTTCTCTGTTCTATCTTTCTCGTCTTTATCTCTGTTTTCATAATACTGTGCAGTAGCCAGTATTTGTGCTGAAGAGGAAACAGCCCAAGAACTCTCTGAATCTTTCAACTTTTTACACAGGTCAGGAAGTAAATTCTGCACAAATTTATCCACAAATAACCGTTGGCCACCCTCAGTACTCATATCCTGCCCACTGTGATCAATAAACGTCTCTTCAAACCTGGTAAAGAAGTCTGACACTGTCTCATCCTTCTTCTGCTTGCATGCAGATAACTTGTCCCAATTTACGCGCATTGCAGGCATTAGGGTCTTCATATACGTGATGATTCTACCAGGGAGTTCAGCTACTAAAGGCTCCGGTTTCGCGCCACCAGTTTGTCTTGCATCAGCAGCAATAATGTTAGCCCATGTATCCCCTAGTTCTGCATCATGATCCGCATTACGGATTGACCCCCATAGGGGCTGTGGAACAACATTACCAAACAACATGTCTATGTCGGCCAGATTCATAACGCATGATCCTGCCGTCTGTGACAACTCTTTATAATAACCTGCTGGGTTTTTACGGGGATCAGGTAAGGACTGCTTAAGCGCTAACACCTCAGAACGCTTCCATGGAACATGCACCCAAACACGCTGGAAATGTGCTGCCACAGCGGGGTTACCACCGACAGCTGCAACCGCTTCCTTCCATACCGGGGGAACTTCTCTCATGGGGTATTGTCGCGCCTTTACCTTCTTCCCCACAAGGACATCCTGTTCGAACAATGACTGTTGACAATCATCATTCCTGAAGGACAATACAACCGCAACTGCTTTATCTATATCGCGGTCCACAATTATACCAGTTCCAAAATCAAACCTCACTCTACACAATTCTTGCGGCCTCGGATTTCTACCACTATCCTCCAATTCTTCACAGAGAATTTCGCACATTTTCTCAAACACATATCTCTGCTTTGGGGCATCCCACTGATGGAAAACACTGACAAATGATTCCACATCATACAACGAAGGGAAAACAATCCATCTGCGCGCCATGCTGTCTATTACCTTCTTCTCATCAGGGGTAGGCAACTGACTACGCAATTGCTTACGCTGTAAACCAGGAGTCGCACCAGACAACTCAAAGAGAGGCGACATTAATGAAGTAACCACATTAGCTAAACGCTGTCGCGCTGAAGGAGAAGCTGAGGCGGAAACAGGGGGAAAAACAGAGGGAAGAAAAGAGGACGTAGAAACAGGTACTGAAGTAGTGCAAGAAAAAGTGTCGGGGGAAGCAGCTGCTGAATTAGGCAAAGTCACAGGAAGTGCGGGGGCAGTTGGAAGCACAACTGGCGGCCCTTGAGAGGGCTGCGTTACATGAACAAGAGCCGGCTGCACAGCAGCAGGCGGTTGCGGCAAAGCTTGCAATATATTAACTGGAGGTGGCATATTCACAAGCTGGGGAGGCGCCGTGGCATTTTGCGTATATGGGGGTGGCGAACTCAACAAATGTGACATCAGGGGATCTTTCTCCTTGTCTTCGGACTCATTCTGCCTAGAGTGTGGTAAAGCCGGGTAACATTTGTCAATCCCTAACTTACGCTGCCTGTGCAATTGCTCGCTCATCTGCTCCTCCTCATTGTCTCTAAATTGTACAGCTGCCTGCATTACTGACATACCTCTCTCTCTTTTATTCTTTTTCGCTAGCTTAATTTCTTTCTGTTTGGCTTCCTTTCGCCATAAGCGGAAAGAGTCAAACATCGCCGGCCGGGCTTTCTTCTTAAACAATTTAATTTCCAAATTATCTAAAATATCGGTATCGAAACTACCATTTTGGGGCCATTTTAAAACACCGTCTTTCCTAGTGTAGTGGATCCATACTTCGTTATATGCAATGGGGCCTACGCCATGTTTTACATAGAGCTCATAAGTTGGAGTTCCAACCGGAGGAACCGGACATGATTCCTCTAGCTGGAAATCTTTCCCACAACCCAAACAGAATAATCTACCAAATATTCCAGAACCAGGCATCTTCGCTCACTAGTCGAGATCCAAACGTCAAAGGATTATCGATTACGATAGTCTCGTGAATACACGAGTCCTCTGGCTTTGGGGTTTGCAAACACCAAATCACCAATTACCAAATCAAACCAAACGATCCCGAGGGATACCAAAACAAATGGGAGACGCTCCACTTATACTTAACTGAATATTGCTGATCGATGACGTCACCAGAAGACTCTCTCGATTGTTTCGCTCTCTCAAACTCGTCAAGGGTCCAAAACAGGTCGATTATTCAGGGCAGCAGTCCTTCGTAGCCGTCGGGACGCGGAGAACCTCGCAGAAAAGACTTTCGGACCACGTCGACATGCAGGGGTCGATGAAGTGGCGGCCTTCCTCCAGAATTTCCACACGAAGCTCCTCACGAACCTCTGGCTTGGACTGGTACCGCTGAAATCGTCCCGAGTTGGGCGCCAAACCGAAGTACTGGGTATTTTAGTCCCAGCGGTGCAGGGGCACACACCCTATGACTTCTGGGTTTCACCCTGTTCCGGACCTACAGAAACACAGAGTCTTCTGGGTGAAGTCAAAGAATCGTTTATTGGCTGTAGACCAATTACAGGTATCCTAGAAGTACAACAGCGTGTATTTTCTCAGGAGACTGCTGAAAATCATGGAAACGGACTTCGCTTTAAATAGGCCTTTTCCGGCCTCAAGCATACATTCCTGGGTTTTACGATACGGCAATATACAAGGATATGTTACAAAGAAAAGGCAGAGTCATGATGACCATCCCGCATTCCAGTTCGGCCAGCTCACAATGATTTACACAGTAAGGTTCAGATCCCACATTAGATGTAAACAGACCCCCCAATAAACATGAGCATCTCCTGTTTTGGGAAACAAGTCATAAAGCAGGAACAAGCAGGTGTGGAAGAGATTAGCCAGGGGCTTGTGTAGGATGAAAAAGGGTTTTATGATGGGTCAAGCCCTGATGCTAATCACAGGTGGACGGAGGAAGGGGAGCTCGTGAGACCAGTTTGACCCGGGGCAGCAGAGCCAGCTGCCCAGGTCACAGAGAAGTCAGAAGGGAAGCACATGTACTGTGAGGCCCGTATTTGCTCCATTATAGCCTATGTGAGGGCAATGACAAGATGGCCACTGCTTTCAAAATGGAACCCGCGTAGTGAAGCAGAATAACGTGTACACAGTGCATTCATAGCTAGAACGTTATATAAAGCACTCGTACATACCGCATTTACCATTTGCGGTTCGCTAATACCGAGATAGACAGGGGTAGGGCCCTGTCCCCTACGCGGTGGCAGAGATTAAAGTACGACACCAAGCGAGCGACTTGGGGAGTTTGTCGCGGTTGCCTAGGAGCATAATCTCCGACTAGTTTCAATTTGCCCATCGGCGCTGGGTCTGCTGGTGACTCGCTCTTCACTTGGGTCAGGGTGGCCGTCATCCTCTCAATAGAGATGGGAGAGAGGGCATCCAGGCAAGGGATGCCTGGGACGGTTGACTGGGTTAGTGAATCTGTCCGGGGGGGGTGAGGGGGGAAGGTTTTTAGAATTTTTAGAATTTTGGAGGAAAAGAGCTCGGCGAGTTTGGTGCATCTCGTGCCGGTGGGGTCTGCGATGGGCTGAGGTTCGGGGATTTTCATGAGTGACCGTACGATGCGGTAGGTCTCTTTAGAGGAGTTGGCAGCTGCAAAGATTTTGTTTTCGAAGTAAGCTGCTTGTGTGTTTTTAATACAGGTTTTGTACTGTTTCATGGTTGATTTATATGTTTCTCTGCTGCTGGGAGCCCAGTCTTTCCTCCAGAGGCGTTCTTGTTTTTTGCACTGTTTTCGTAGCTCGCACAGTTCTGGAGTGAACCAGGGTGATTTGAAAGATCCCCTTTTGCTAGGTAGGTATTTGTGTGGGAGGATTGAGTCTAGGGATGTTTCTATCCAAGAACGAATTTGGGTGTCCGCCAGAGAGGGGTCCGGGTCCAGCATAGGTTTGGAAGCTGTCAACAGGTTGCCGTGTCTCTTTTGTGCCACGGGCGCGAGGGAGCCTGAGGCGGGGGGCTGTGTGTGGTTTTGGTGATGAACGGATAGTCTAGACAAATCAGGTGGTGGTCAGACCAGGGAATGGGTAGGGGAGTCGTTGTGGAGAGTGCCAGGATATTGGAGAAGATTGGGTCTAGGAGATGGCCCTTATTATGGGTGGGGTGATGATTTTTCAGGGAAAGGCTGAGTGCGGCTAGGTCTTCTTTAAGATCCCCCGCTGCTTTGTTCCCTGGATCATCGAAATGCATATTAAGATCTCCGAGCATGGTGAAGTTAGAGGAGAGACAGGCTAGTGAGGTGACTGTGTCCGTTAGGGAGTTGGGGAATTGTCCCAGAGCACCCGGGGGACAATAGACCAGCAGTCCTGACAAGGTTTTCTCCGGGGAGAGGTGAATGGAGAAATGGATGTTTTCACAATCAAAGATTGGGCTGTCCAAGATCTGGCATGAGATGGGTGCTTTGGTGATGATTGCTATGCCGCCTCCTGGCCCTGATGGTCTATCATGATGTTTAATAAGGTAGCCCGGAGGTAGAGCTTGGACTATGTCTGGGTCGGAGGCTGGGTTGGTCCAGGTTTCCGTGAGGAACAGCACCTCGATGTCATTGTCCAGTATGAGAAGGTTAATCTCGGTCCTGTGTTTTGGAAGGGATCTGCAGTTGAGCAGGGCCATTTTAATTGTGCGAGGTTTGGGGGTAGCGTGGGGAGTGAGTCTGTATGAGCAATGTCTGCATATGCGTTGACTCTGCTCGGGTGTTATTGAGTGGAGACAATGGTCAGGGGTACTAGTCCTGAGTTGCCGCAGATCACGTGCAGAGTATATGATGGGTGATAGGATCGGGGGTGCAGGGGGGCTGGGCCCGTGGCCCGGTCTGGCGCGGACGGGCGCAGACGGGCTTACCTTAGGCGCACCTTCGGCGCACAGTCGACGCGCCCGCTGCGCTCGTCCGCTGCGCTTCCGAGGGGGAGTGGCCATTTATGCTTGTTAATTGGCGGGAGGGGCGAGCACTAGACTGCTGACCCACTCCTCCTCCAATATGGCGACCCCCACCCAACAGCAGCCCCAACTCGAATGCGTCGGTAAGGGGGAGGCGAAGCGCTTAGGGACCCGTGTGGCGAGCAGAGGATCGTAGCAGCAGATAGGATTCAGTGCAAGGATTAAAAAAGACGGTGATTTCAATAACAGAGCTTCCCCGGCTTCCGCCTCAGGGATACAATGCAGGCAAGTGAGAGTCATTAATGTATCACCATTTACTTTACAATGCAAACAAGTATATACTCAAAAGACACAAAGGCACAAAATATTGCTCCAATAGTGACTGTTTATTATTTCATTACTTTTATAACAGATCACCATATTCTATGCTCCAAATAGAGAAAGAGGTTGCTCCAAGGGGAGTGTGAAAAAGGAAAGTGCTCGTGAGGGAGGACAGATATAAAGGAGGGGAATCTAAAAGGCAAATTCAATAACCAATCAATTACACATTCTGGTATCCTTAGTAAAACTGGTTGTGGTTTATAGTGGCACCAGTTTTACAGATAGGCCTGTCCCTTATGGATTTACAAATATTCATTTCATGAATTTTTGATGATGCACAGAGAACATTCATCTGTGAAAAGGCAGGGCTGGGATGATATCAGGTACAGGCCCACTGGGGGAGAGTGTCGACATTTCGACCCTAGTGCAATGAGAGTAATTTATATCCTCTGCAGGCGGGTCTTCCTCAGGACAGGGGAAAGGGAGGCAACCTAGGGTGAGGTACAGTTAGGATACAGCCCCTCAAATGGCGGTCCACAATGGATTTGTGGTTTGGTAAAGGTTAATTCAGGAGAGTAAAGGCTGCAGTGTTGAAGAAATCAATCACAGGTGAAAAATCCCCCACAGCATCTCATAAAGTAGTTTTCGCGCAGCCCGGGGGATTCCTAATCAAAGGAACTAGGTGTTTTCTTTGGGAGGAGTGTCCCTATGATGAAGCATGTCACCTATGGTGAGTGAGGGATTACGTCCTTAAAGGGATCTGCCCTTAGATGACCCCATGAGCTTACCTCCATTGCTGTTTATAGATACATTCTTAATTTAGGAGTATTTTTTGTTTTTCACATTTACTATTGATTTGTGATTAGACCCTAGGATTTCTTGGTTTATAACATGTTTTGATAGGGGATATAATTCGTAGTGGTCTGTAAATCTGTCCCTTGAACCCTCCTTCCTTGAACTGCTTTGTTGTTTGAGAACAAAGACAGTTGCCACCAAGCTGGTACCCACCCAGTCCACCCACACCAGAACAAACTTTCCAAATTGGAGGGGCTTAGCTGCACACAGGCAAAGACAGTTGCAGCCCACCAAGTAGAGACACATGAGGGCAGCCTTCCCGTACTGGAGGTGCATGGCAGTGTATGGGCAAAAAAAGTTACCGCCTACCTAGTACATCTCCACAAAGGCAAGCTTCTAGGGCTGGAGGGGGTCCAGCAGTTCATGGGCAAAAGCAGTTGCCATCCACCCAATACATCTAAACCAGGGCAAGCTCCAGGACTGAAGGGAACTTGACTGAGCCCGACAAAGGAGGTGACTGCCTACCCGATACACCCACATCAGTGCCAGCTTCCCATAGTGAAGGCCAGCTGCTGAGCTACCAGAGTTTGATCCATCAAGCTCCCCACTAGCTCCAGGCCAGGCTTCATGGACAGAAGGGCACAGCTCCAAAACGGCCAAAAGCTTAATTTTAAAGCTCACCCCACCTAGTAACATGAGTGCCTGGACCAAAGATGGAACCTTCAAGTCCTCCCCTGCACCACAGTACCCCAATGCCAGGGCAAGCTTTCCAGCCTGTGCATGGGTAACTGCAGTAACAGCTAAGCTATGGACCTAAAGGCAGCAGGTTTCCTGGGCTGGAGGGGTCCAGCTGGGCATGGGCAAAGGTAGTTACCATCAAGCAACAGCCTAACAATTAGATCCCATCCTGGGAAAGCTTACTGAACTTGCTGAACTACCACCCGCCCAATATACCAAGGACATGGCAAACTTCTCAGGCATGTGGGAGCCCGCTACAGATGGGCACAAATGGTTGCCACCTGATAGGCCAAGGCAAGGCTAACTTTCTCAGATCAGAGTGGGTCCCCCTGTGCATCGCCAAAGTCAGTTGGTCGAAGAGATTGGTGAGCAGCAACTTGCCTGAGTCCAGGCTCTGCACCCCTCTCATTAGTGCACAACTTTGCAACCATCAGTTTCAGCTCCACTGGAGACAACCAAAGGTTATCCATGTTAATTGCTGTGTATGTTAAATGCTCTGGAAGGACTTGTAACAGGGGACTGGCCAGAGGTCACTTCATGCACCCTCCAATGTGCACAGCCAGGGTATTCTTCCCCTACTGTGTACAGTCGAGGAAGTACTTAGTGCAGAATAGCTATTGGTGCATGTTTGAGTTCAGCGTCTGAGTATACAGTCCCTGGTACCATTAAGACACTGGGACCTTTCCATAAAACATGATATGAGGTCAACCCCTGCTTCATAGGTCTACATACCATGACTTACAATGGGTAAGTTGTCCACAAATGTTTTCTAACAACAACTGCAGCTATTCTGTACTGGTCACAGCAAAAATGTTTGCACAGCAATGGTTAGATTTAAATATCGGTTGAGGTGCAAAGAACCTAAAGTTTATTTAAAAAGCCCCTGAAATTCACAGAAAACCCCACAGTTAAAGTGCAGTTATAGTTACAAAACAAAATCTGAATCCATATACATATGTGCAGAAATGGTCCAGCTGTTCCACAATTGTCAACGGACCTGGGTAACGACTGTTATAGGAAATAATGGCCCTAGACTTCTTTAAAGCTACAATTCAGTTATGAAAAACATTCATTAGTCAAAGGGCATCCGTTACATATAGAATTGGCATTGTATCATTTGGATTTGAATTTGGATTTGGATTTGGATTTGGTTTTGTAGAGCGCGTAGCTACCCGAGGGCGTCCCAGCGCTATAGTGTCAGCTAGCAATGATCCTGGGACGGAGTTATCGGGGGAAGAGCCAGGTCTTCAAAAGCCTGCGGAAGGACAGCAGGTTGGTTTCTTTATGGATGCTGATTGGGAGACTGTTCCAGAGCTTTGGGGTGTTGTAGGCGAAACGGCGCCCACCCGTACGTGCTCCTTTTTTTCTGGTTATGCTGGCCAATGAGAGGGAGTCCGATCTTAGCTGTCTGGTGGAGGTATGTGGTTTGATAAGGTGTTTGAGAATAGGGGGGCTTTTACCCTGGAGGATTTTATGAGAGATACACAGGGTTTTAAAGGTGATGCGCTCCTGAATGGGGAGCCAGTGCAGAGCCTTTAGAGAAGGTTTGGCAGAACATCTGTATTTCGTCCCAGTGAGGAGTCTTGCTGCCGCGTTCTGCACGTGGTGGAGTTTGTTGATCACAATTGCTGGTGCGCCCAGGTATAAGACGTTCCCGTAATCAAGTCTGGATATGATAAGGCCTTGGATGAGAATTTTCCTGGACTGGGGGGAATCAGGGGAAGGATCTTCCGGGCTGATCGTAAAAGGCCAAAGCATGTACCGGCTGTCTTTCTCGCTTGGGTTCTAAAGCTGAGGTCTTGGTCAAGCCATATGCCTAGGCTCTTGATTTCATTTTTTGGAGTAGGGGGAGCGCCCATGCTGGGCGGCCAAGCGAGCGACTTGGGGAGTTTGTCGCGGTTGCCTAGGAGCATAATCTCCGACTTCTCGCCGTTGAGTTTAAGGCAGGAGTCTACCATCCATTTGGAAACGCTCTGCAAGCAGGAGATCAGATTCTCCATGGACTGGTCAGTTTGATTGATGGTGACGACTAGTTGGGTGTCGTCAGCGTACATGACCACTTTTATGCCGAATGGTGAGACTATGTCGTCAAGAGGGGCCATGTAAATATTAAAAAGGGTGGGGCTCAGGGAGGATCCCTGTGGGACCCCACACTGAAGGGGAAGGGCATTGGAGCGACCGTGGGTGTCGGTCACTTGGAAGGTCCTGTGCTCTAGAAACGATTTTAACCAAGCTAGAGCGGTCCCAGTGATGCCGCTATTGTGCAAACGGTGGAGGAGGATGGTGTGGTCCACCGTGTCAAAGGCGGCGCTCAGGTCCAGGAGGATCACTGCCACTGATCCCCCTGCGTCCAAGATGGATCTCGTCTCTTCTGTCACGGCCAGGAGGGCAGTGTCAGTCCCTTGTCCAGGCCTAAACCCTGTCTGGGAATGTCGGAGGAGGTTGTGGGTTTCTAGGAAGGTGGAAAGTTGTTCATTCACTATTTTTTCTGCCGTTTTGCTGAAGGCTGGGAGAAGGGAGATTGGTCTGAAATTGGAAGGATCCGTAGGGTCCAAATGTTTTTTTTTTAGGAGGGCGCGTACCATCACGTTTATCCAGTTGGTAGGAACTATCCCTTGGAAGAGGGAGGCGTTGATCAGCTTAGTGAGTACAGGGGATATAATGTGGGCGACTAGTTTCAATTTGCCCATCGGCGCTTTGTCTGCTGGTGACTCACTCTTCACTTGGGTCAGGGTGGCCGTCATCCTCTCAATAGAGATGGGAGAGAGGGCATCCAGGCAGGGGACGTCTGGGACGGTTGACTGGGTTAGTGAATCTGGCCGGGGGGGGGTGAGTGGGGAAGGTTTTTAGAATTTTTAGAATTTTGGAGGAAAAGAACTCGGCGAGTTTGGTGCATCTCGTGCCGGTGGGGTCTGCGATGGGCTGAGGTTCAGGGATTTTCATGAGTGACCGTACGATGCGGTAGGTCTCTTTAGAGGAGTTGGCAGCTGCAAAGATGTTGTTTTCGAAGTAAGCTGCTTGTGTGTTTTTAATACAGGTTTTGTACTGTTTCATGGTTGATTTATATTTTTCTCTGCTGCTGGGGGCCCAGTCTTTCCTCCAGAGGTGTTCTTGTTTTTTGCACTGTTTTCGTAGCTCGCGCAGTTCTGGAGTGAACCAGGGTGATTTGAAAGATCCCCTTTTGCTAGGTAGGTATTTGTGTGGGAGGATTGAGTCTAGGGATGTTTCTATCCAAGAACGAATTTGGGTGTCCGCCAGAGAGGGGTCCGGGTCCAGCATAGGTTTGGAAGCTGTCAACAGGTTGCCGTGTCTAGTTTGTGCCACGGGCGTGAGGGAGCCTGAGGCGGGGGGCTGTGTGTGGTTTTGGTGATGAACGGATAGTCTAGACGAATCAGGTGGTGGTCAGACCAGGGAATGGGTAGGGGAGTCGTTGTGGAGAGTGCCAGGATATTAGAGAATATTGGGTCTAGGAGATGGCCCTTATTATGGGTGGGGTGATGATTTTTCAGGGAAAGGCTGAGAGCGGCTAGGTCTTCTTTAAGATCCCCCGCTGCTTTGTTCCCTGGATCATCGAAATGCATATTAAGATCTCCGAACACGGTGAAGTTAGAGGAGAGACAGGCTAGTGAGGTGACTGTGTCCGTTAGGGAGTTGGGGAATTGTCCCAGAGGACCCGGGGGACAATAGAGCAGCAGTCCTGACAAGGTTTTCTCCGGGGAGAGGTGAATGGAGAAATGGATGTTTTCACAATCAAAGATTGGGCTGTCCAAGATCTGGCATGAGATGGGTGCTTTGGTGATGATTGCTATGCTGCCTCCTGGCCCTGATGGTCTATCATGATGTTTAATAAGGTAGCCCGGAGGTAGAGCTTGGACTATGTCTGGGTCGGAGGCTGGGTTGGTCCAGGTTTCCGTGAGGAACAGCACCTCGATGTCATTGTCCAGAATGAGAAGGTTAATCTCGGTCCTGTGTTTTGGAAGGGATCTGCAGTTGAGCAGGGCCATTTTAATTGTGCGAGGTTTGGGGGTAGCGTGGGGAGTGAGTCTGTATGAGCAATGTCTGCATATGCGTTGACTCTGCTCGGGTGTTATTGAGTGGAGACAATGGTCAGGGGTACTAGTCCTGAGTTGCCGCAGATCACGTGCAGAGTATATGATGGGTGATAGGATCGGGGGTGCAGGGGGGCTGGGCCCGTGGCCCGGTCTGGCGCGGACGGGCGCAGACGGGCTTACCTTAGGCGCACCTTCGGCGCGCAGTCGACGCGCCCGCTGCGCTCGTCCGCTGCGCTTCCGAGGGGGAGTGGCCATTTATGCATGTTAATTGGCGGGAGGGGCGAGCACTAGACTGCTGACCCACTCCTCCTCCAATATGGCGACCCCCACCCAACAGCAGCCCCAACTCGACTGCGTCGGTAAGGGGGAGGCGAAGCGCTTAGGGACCCGTGTGGCGAGCAGAGGATCGTAGCAGCAGATAGGATTCAGTGCAAGGATTAAAAAAGACGGTGATTAAAATAACAGAGCTTCCCCGGCTTCCGCCTCAGGGATACAATGCAGGCAAGTGAGAGTCATTAATGTATCACCATTTACTTTACAATGCAAACAAGTATATACTCAAAAGACACAAAGGCACAAAATATCGCTCCAATAGTGACTGTTTATTATTTTATTACTTTTATAACAGATCACCATATTCTATGCTCCAAATAGAGAAAGAGGTTGCTCCATGGGGAGTGTGAAAAAGGAAAGTGCTCGTGAGGGAGGACAGATATAAAGGAGGGGAATCCAAAATGCAAATTCAATAACCAATCAATTACACATTCTGGTATCCTTAGTAAAACTGGTTGTGGTTTATAGTGGCACCAGTTTTACAGATAGGCCTGTCCCTTATGGATTTACAAATATTCATTTCATGAATTTTTGATGATGCACAGAGAACATTCATCTGTGAAAAGGCAGGGCTGGGATGATATCAGGTACAGGCCCACTGGGGGAGAGTGTCGACATTTCGACCCTAGTGCAATGAGAGTAATTTATATCCTCTGCAGGCGGGTCTTCCTCAGGACAGGGGAAAGGGAGGCAACCTAGGGTGAGGTACAGTCAGGATACAGCCCCTCATATGGCGGTCCACAATGGATTCGTGGTTTGGTAAAGGTTAATTCAGGAGAGTAAAGGCTGCAGTGTTGAAGAAATCAATCACAGGTGAAAGATCCCCCACAGCATCTCATAAAGTAGTTTTCGCGCAGCCCGGGGGATTCCAGATGGCCTCCTCGAGTCAGCTACGGTTTGGCACGTCGTTTTTTGAGTAGTTCCAGGCATAGAAAAAAAATTAAGTTAGGCATTAAAATACAAGAGATTTAACATTTTAGTTCAGATTCACAGCCCAAACAGCTAAGAGGATGTATGCCAAACTTTGCTATGACATTAGAACTTTACTCAGAAAGCAATCATTTGTAGGTCTGGCTTGACAACACAGCTGTCACCAGACTCTGGGACATATTTATGACCCCAATTGCATCATGCTTGTAACATGGTGCATGCATCACGCAACTGAAAAATGACTTTTATAGAGCTATGCAAGGCCACTCTGCGTGGCTCTGGGTGGCTTCATAAATCTCATGCAAAGCAATGCAGCGCAAATCGCTGCGTTGCCTTACTCTGCGGTAGGGAGGCATTCCATAGGATTTGCGTGGGTGTTCCCACTCAACTTCCATGGTTTTAGACGCATTTCCAGATTTACCAGAACTGGTAAACCAGGGAATGCACCAATACGATATGCCTTCCCAGGAAGTATGTCTATGTGTGCTGCACTCTACAGCACACATGGATAGAAGAATATGCCTCACACAGGTCCAGGTTTGCATACACTTCCACTGACTCAGAAGTACCACCTGGGCTACACTCAGAGATCAGAATACCCCAATGGAGGCAAAGGTACAGTGATGTAGCCAGGGTCCCACACAGGTGCAAGTTTGCACACACCACCACTCAGTAGCACACAGAAATTGGAGCATCCAGTGTAAGAAACAATACAGTGAAACAATCAATGTCCAACACTAGTGCACCACTCCCCTCAGAAGTACACTCAGTGCTACACTGAGGGAATTTAACACCCCAGTGGAGGCAAAAATACAATTATGCACTCTACATCTAACAGAGGTCCGGTTTGCACGCACAGCCACTTACTATGAAATAAATTCAGAGCTACACTGGCGGATCCTAACACCCCAATGGACGCAAATGTACAGTGATGTAGTCAGCATCCAACACTGGTCCAGGTTTGGGCACACCACCACTTATTCAGAAACACACTCAGTGAGCGGAACACACCAGTGGAGGCGAAAATACAGTGATGCATGCAGAGTCCAGCACAGGTCCAGGTTTGAGCACCTTGCTGCTCAGTCAGATGTATACTTGGTGCTAGACTTAGGGATCAGATCTTCCCACTGTAGGCAAACGTGCAGTTGTGCATTCAGCATCCACCACAGGTAAAGATTGCACAAGTCACCACTCACTCAGAAGCATAGTCCGGGCTATACTCTGGGATAGGAACACCACAATGGAGGCAAGGGTACAGTGACGCAGTCAAGGACCAACATAGGTACCGGTTTTCTCATACTGCCACTCACTCAGATGTACATTGAGAGTTACACTCAGGGATCATAACACGCCAATGAAGGTAAAGGTAAAGTGATGCAGTTAGCATCCAACACAGGTCTAAGATTCCAACCATTGCCCATCACTGAGATGTATCCTCAGGGATACAATCATGAATCAGAACACCCATATAGAGGCAAAGCTACAGTGCCACAATCAGCTTCAAACATAGGTTCAGGTTTGTGCACACTGTCACTCACCCATATTCTCTCTCAGGGCTACCCTCAGGTATCAGAACACCCCAATGGATGCAAAGGCACAGTGATTCAGTCAGCGTCCAACACAGGTCCAGTTATGAGCACATTCCCACTCACTCAGATGCGTACTGGATCTACACTCAGGCATCAAATTATTCCAATGTAGGGAGATGTATTGTGATGCATTCAGTGTCTAACACAGGTCCAGGTTTGACAGTCTTGGAGACATTTTCATGATCAATTTGGATAATCTTGGAATTCTTAATCAAATTTGTATGAATTATTGAGAAAGAACGACTTCCAAAATGGGATGTGCAGTATTGTAATTATTTATGTGTTTTGAATAACTTGAATTTAGCAATTATTTTTTTAAATGTTACATACAATTCTTTCTTATGTAATTGAGGGTGAAGATAATAAGAAACAATATTTTTTATGTATAACCCTTTTAGTAGCACTTTTGTTGTGGTACACAGGCGAGAAATTATTAAGGGTTACGTTTACATGTATATTGAGTCAATTTATCACAGGTTTGCGCACACCACCACTCAATCAGAAGCATACCCTAGGCTACACTTAGGGATCGGAACGCCCCACTGGAGGCAAAGGTACAGTGACACAGTCAGCATCCAACACTGGTCCAGGTTTAATATGCACCACCACTCACTGAGATGCACACTCATTGTTACACTCTGGGTTGACAACAACCCTGTGGAGGCAAAGGTACATTGAGGAAGTCAGGGTTCAACACAGGTTCAAGATTGTACATACCACCACTCACTCAAATGCACAATGGGGGCTACACTCTGGCATTGTACCACCCTAATAGAGACAAAGGTACAGTGATGCAGTCAGCGTCTAACACAGGTCCAGGATTCAAACCAGCACCAATCACTCAGATCCATTCTTAGCAATACACTCAGGGATCAGAACACCCCAATGGAGGCAAATGTTCAGTGATGCAATCAGCATCCAACATACATCGTGCACACTGCAATCACCCAGATGCCCTTCTAGGGCTATCATCAGGGATCACAACACCCAAAGACAAAGTTATAGTGACACTTTCAGTCTCCAATAGAGATCAAGGTTCAAGAATACCACCAAGAATTCAGATGCTCACTCCAGGCTACCCTGAGGGACCAGGACACCCTACATTCAGGGGTTGAAACACTGCAATGAAGGCAAAGGTACAGTGATGCAGTCAGCATCCAACACAGTTCTAAGATTGCATACACTGTCACGTACTCGGATGAACACTCAGGGATGAGAACACTCAACTGGAGGCAACGGTACAGTGTCAAAGTCAACGTCCTTCACAGTTCAAGGTTTGCACACTTTGCCGTTCACTCTGATGCACACTCAGGGCATACACTCTGGGATCAGAAAACTTCAATGAAGGGAAAGGTACAGTGAAAAAGGCAGATACCTAGACACAGATAAGTTTTCATACACTGACTCAGACTCACATTCACGAATGTAAACTTGAATACCACTACTGACCCTTTGGCATTCCAACAAAGGCAAATGTACAGTGATGCTGTCACAGTCCACACAGGGTCAGGTTTTCACACACCATGTCTCATGCGAATAAACCCAGAGGGGTACACACAGGAACACTCCAATGGAGGTATTGCAATAGTGATGAAGTCAGAGTCATACACAAGTATACGTTTTTGTACACTGCCAATCAATCAGTCACAGAGTCATTGCTACACTCTGGAACCTGAACATTTGTAACATAGAAGACTCACCATTGGAGGTGAAGGTATAGTTTCATAGTGGGGTTACTACATAGGGACATGTGAGCGCAGACTCTAAAGTCATAATCTAATTAGAAGGCTCTGTAAAATACAGGCAAATTCACTTTTCTTACACAAACCCATGCAAGGAAAGACACACAGTCATAGGCAGAGCAATGAATTTTAATACATTTCATGCAAAAAGAAACTCTGTTGTTAAAGAGAAATTACAAAGACAACAAAGTGTTTTATCTAACTTAAGCATAGTAAAACAAAGACAGTAATGTACAACAACAAATACAGAGTAGAAAAATTAAAGAAATCAGGTTGTTGGTTGACTAGGGGTGTAAGCCCTGGTCAAGCAGCAACCACAAACCTTGTTACCCCTCTGAAGTCCAGTGCATTCCCTACTGTTGCTAAGACAGGAGTGGGAACAGTATTATTTTTCTTTAGCGAACTCAAACGCATTTCCTTCTGTTGCACAGACTGGAGTGGTAATAGTAAATTTAACTCCTTCAAATTCCAGCACTTTCCCTACATTGCGTAGACTGAAGTGGGAATAGTAGATGTTACCTCTCCAAAGACCAACGCTTTCCCTACTGATGAACAGACTGTAGTGGAAATAGTACATGTAACCCCCTCTGAAGTCCATTACTTTCCCTACTGTTGCAGAGCATGGAGTGGATTAGTGAATGTTACCCCTCTGGAGTCCAATGATTTCCCTACTGTTGCACAGACTGGAGTGGGTATACTAAATGTGAACTCTCAGAATTCAAATGCTTTCCCCACTGTTGCACTGACTGGAATGGGAACAGTAAATTTCCCCCCCTCTGAAGTCCAACACTTTCCCTATTGTGCACGGACTGGAGTAGAAATAGTAAATGTTCCCCTTCCGGAGACCAATGTTTTCCCTACTGTTGCACAGACTAGAGATGGAATAGTAGATGTTACCCCTCTGGAGCCAACTCTTTCCCTACTGTTGCACAGACTGGAGTGAGAATAATAAATGTTACCCCTCCGGAGTCCAGGGCTTTCCATACTGTTACACAGTCTGGAATGGGGATAGTACATTTTACCCCTTCAAACTACAACACTTTCCCTGCTGTTTTAGAGACACGTGTGGGAATAGTAAATTTTACTCCTCTGGAGTCCAACGCTTTTGCTACTGTTATATAAATGTTACCCCTCAGAAGTCCAATGCTCTTCCTTTTCTTGCAGAGACTGGAGTGGGAATAGTAATTTTTCCACCTTCTAACTCTACTGACTCATAGACTAAAGTGGTAATAATATATTTATTATTCTGAGACTTCAATACTTTTTCTGATATTGTTTGAATATATTTAATATTAATATCAGTGTATTTTTTAATTATATATTATTAGTTTATAGATAGATATATTTTTATATGATGTTTTCAAAATATTTTTAGTAAATGTCTTTTTTCTTTAAATGTGATTGATTTGTTAATTAACTCCACGTTTTGCATTTGACTTGTTAACATTTGTTATGTTATATAAATATACATATAATGCTTTTTATAGTAGCAAATAAAAATAGAACTAAAATCTAAAATATATATATTACCTACTGCATTTTTTCTTTTGCCAGTATCTTAGGCGACATTTGACGAATCTTTATGAAATTTTCAAAACTAATGACCCGCTCCAGTCAGCTCGGTATTTAAAGTTTCAGGGTGAGAAAAAAAGGGGGGGTCCCAAAACGCATTTTCCCCATATTAATTTCCATAGGAAACTTTAGACACGGCTACAGCCCGAACTGCTGAACGGAATTACTCAAAATTTGATAAAAGGGGGAGCTCTTGGTTCAGAAAGCACTCCCTCCACCACTCAGCCAATGCGCTCCCTAGCGCATTCTAAGTTAGGAAATTAAGTCCCCTTGCAGAGTGGTGTAGAAAGGGGGCTTGGCCTCAGACCACTCTCATTAACTCAGCTGTGTGGGACCTACTAGAGGTATCTGGTGCGCTAGTTGGCCCCCAGGGACCCTCAGTAATCAAAGGGACTTAATTCTCCAAATTAAAATGCGCCAGGAGGGGCTTTTGCAGAGTGGTGGAGAAAGGGGGCGTGGCCTATGTCTCATTTTTACTAATCCCACTATCTGGGACATACTGGAGGTATCAGGTAGGCTAGTTGGCCCCTAAGGACTCCCAGCAGTGAAGGGGACTTTAATCCCCATCCAAGAGTGTGCCAGGAAGTGCGTTTGCAGAGTGGTGGGGAAAGGGGGCGTGTCCTGCTATATCAACTTAGCAATCCTGCTATGTGGGACTTACTGGAGGTTATAGGAGGAGTAGTTGGCCCCCAATGATGTCCCTGGGGGCCAACTACCCCTCTTGTTACCTCCATTATGTCCCACACAGTGGGATTGTCAAGACGTCTTTGGAGGCCATGCCCCCTTTTCTCCACCACTCTGCAAATGCACCTCCTGGCAGAGTAAGGGATGGGGAAGAAGTCCAAATCACTCCTGAGGGACTTTGGGGGCCGAGAAGCACTCCTGGTACCTCCTGTAAGTCCTACGCAGCAGAATTACTAAGAGCTGGTTGGAGGCCCAGCACCCTGCAAACGCAACTCCTAATTAACGAAGTGTTTGCAATGTTATAGATTTCGCATTTGCGAGAGTTAGAGCTAGTGGCGATGTAAATGTAAAAGTTTTTTAATGTTTTCCAGAGTGCAGTGGATATATGTTGTGTGTAGTGGAATTATGTGGTAAACTGTGCCGTTAAATGATGTGTATAGAAAGTGGTATTTATTTTATAAGAATTATGTAGAGTGGGATTATGTGTTATGGAGAGTAATTATGTGGTATAGTATTCTGTGTTGTGGAGTGGTAACCTCAGGTTTAGTCTTCCTCGTCCCCATAGAAGCTAAACTATGATCTCAATGAGACAAAAAAAAGAAGGAATCACTGAGGAGCACTTCTGGACCTAATCAGAGGTATGAGCAGGGTCATTGGAATTAGGCAACTGTTTGGCTGCGCCAACTTTTGTACAATTATTATACATTTTCTTCAATAGCCACATAATTCATCATCTGCTGCCTGATCTGCAGATTTGAACAAAAAAAGCCTTGTTTCTTTCTCAAACGGATCAAACATTACCAAAAATGCAGCAACAAGTGTTACAGTATGGTGGAAGGTCCTTTGTAAACCTAGAATAGTCACCTGTTACTTATTGCTAAATGTGGTGTTAAATTGGTACTAATGGTGTGCAAGCCACTATTGCTTCTTTATGCGTCTCTCTTGACTCTTTCTGCATTTCTGTTGCTTCTTTCTGTACATTTCTTTCTTTTTCTGCACTTCTCTTGCCTCTTTCTGCACATCTCTTCTACTTTCTATACCTCTCTTGCCACTTTCTCCACCCCTCTTCCCCCTTTCTGCATGTCTGTTGCTTCTTTTCAGCACTTCTCTTGCCACTTTCTCCACCCCTCTTCCCTCTTTCAGCATCTCCGTTGCTTTTTCCTGCACTTATCTTGTGTCTTTCTGTACCTCTCTTGCTTCTTTCTGCACACCTTGTGCCTCTTTCTGTACCCCTTCTCTTTCTGCACTCACCTTGCCTCTTTTAGCACCTCTGTTCCTTCTTTTTGCACTTCTATTGTTGCTTTCTGCACCTCTCTTGCTTCTTTCTGCACCCCTCTAGCCTCTTTCTCCATCTCTCTTCCCTCTTTCTGCACATCTCTTGCTTCTTTCTCACCTCTCTTGTTTCTTTCTGCACCCCTATTCCCTCATTCTGCACCTCTGTTGCTTCTTTCTGCAACCCATTTTGCCATTATCTGCAACCCTCTTCAATCTTTTTGCACCCCTCTTGCCTCTTTCTGCACACATGTTCCTTCTTTCTGCACCCCTGCTACCTCTTTCTGGACCTCAGTTCCTTCTTTCTGCACCTCTCTTGTTTCTTTCTATATCCTTCTTGCCTTTTTCTCCCCCCACTTCCCCCTTTCTGGATCTCTGCTGCTTCTTTATGCACTTCTCTTGCTTCTTTCTGCACCTCTCTTGCTTCTTTTTACACCACTTGTGCCTCTTTCTGCACTCCTCTTGCTTCTTTCTGCACCTCTCTTGCCTCTTTCTGTACCTCACTTGCCTCTTTCTGCACTTTTCTTTCTTCTTTCCACACCTTTGTTTTGTCTTTCTGCACTTCTGTTGCCTCTTTCTGTTCCTCACTTGCTTCTTTCTTCACCCCTCGTCTCTTTCTGCACTCCTCTTTTCTCTTTCTGCACCTCTCTTGCCTCTTTCTGCACCCCTGTTCCCTATTTTTGCACGTTCCCTGCCTGTTTCTGCACCTCTCTTGACTCTTCCTGTACCTCTGTTGCTTCTTTCTGCACATCTCTTCCTTCTTTCTGCACCCCACTGCCTCTTTCTGTACCTCTCTTGTCTCTTTTTGCACCTCTGTTGGTTCCTTCTGCACTGCTGTTGCTTCTTTCTGCACCTCACTTGTCTCTTTATGCACTTGTCTTGCTTCTTTCTACACATTTGTTGCTTCTTTCAGCAATTCTCTTGCCTCTTTCTGCACTTCTCTTGCTGGTTTCTACACCTCTCTTGCCTCTTTTACACCTCTCCTACCTCTTTCTGCACCCGTATTGCCTCTTTTGCACCTCTTTTAGTTCTTTCTGCACTGCTCTTGCTTCTTTCTGTACCTCTGTTGCTTATTTTTACACTTTGCATGCCTCTTTCTGCACCCTTTCAGCACCTCTGTTGCTTCTTTCGGCACTTCACTTACTTTTTTGCACCCCTCCTGCCTCTTTCTATACCTCACTTGCCTCTTTGTGCACCTCTCCTACCTCTTTCTGCACTTCTCTTGCTTCTTTCTGCACTGTGTGTGCCTCTTTCAGCACCTGTGTTGGTTCTTTCTGCACTTCTCTTGCTTCTTTCCACATCTCGATTGCTTCTTTCAGCAATTCTTTTGCTTCTTTCTGAGCTTCTCTTGCTTGTTTCTGCACCTCTCTTGCATCTTTCTGTATCTCTGTTGCCTCTTTCTGTACCTCTCTTGCCTCTTTATGTACCCCTGTTCCCTCTTTTTGCATCTTCCCTGCCTGTTACTGCACCTCTCTTGCCTCTTTTTGTACCTCTGTTGCTTCTTTCTGCACTTCTCCACCTTCTTTCTGTACCCCTCCTGCTTCTTTCTGTACCTCTCTTTCCTCTTTGTGCACCTCTCCTTCTGTTTTCTGCACCCCTCTTGACTCTTTTTGCACCTCTGTTGTTTCTTTCTGCAGCTCACTAGCCTCTTTCTGCACTTCTATTGCTTCTTTCTACACCTCTGTTGCTTCTTTCAGCAATTCTCATGCCTCTTTTTGCACTTCTCTTCCTTCTTTTTGCACCCTCCTGCATCTTTCTATGCCTCTCTTGCTTCTTTGTGTACCTCTCCTACCTCTTTCTGCACCCCTCTTGCCTCTTTTTGCACCTCTGTTGGTTTATTATGCTCTTCTCTTGCTTCTTTCTGCACCTCAAATGCCTTTTTCTGCACTTCTCTTGCTTCTTTCTACACCTCGGTTGCTTCTTTCAGCAATTCTCTTGCCACTTTGTGCACTTCTCATGCTTATTTCTGCACTTCTCTTGCGTCTTTCTGCACATCTGTTGCTTCTTTCTGCAGCTCACTTGCTTCTTTCTGCACTCCTCATGCCTCTTTCTGCACACCTCTTCCCTCTTTCTGCACCTCTCTTCCCTCTTTTTGCACCCGTTCCCTCTTTCTGCACCTTTCCTGTCTGTTTCTGCACCTCTCTTGCCTCTTTCTGTAGCTCTATTGCTTCTTTCTGTACTTTTCATGCCTCTTTCTGCACCCTTCGAGCCTCTTTCAGCACCTCTGTTGCTCCTTTCTGTACTTCTCTTCATTCTTTCTGCACCCCTCCTGCCTCTTTCTGTACCTCTATTGCCTCTTTTTGCACCTTTCCTACTTTTTTCTGCACCCCTCTTGCCTCTTTTGCACCTCTGTTGGTTCATTCTTCAGTTTTCTTGTCTCTTTTTGCACCTCTGTCACTTCTTTCTGCACTGCTCTTGCTGCTTTCTGCACCCCCTTTTGTCTCTTTCTGCACCCCTCTTTTCTCTTTCTGCACCCCTCTTGCATCTTTCTGTACCTTGTTCCCTCTTTCTGCACCTTTCCTGCCTGTTTCGGCACCTCTCTTGCTTCTTTCTGTACCTCTGTTGCTTCTTTCTGCACTGCTCTTGCTGCTTTCTGCACCCCTTTTGTCTCTTTCTGCACCCCTCTTTTCTCTTTCTGCACCCCTCTTGCATCTTTCTGCACCTTGTTCCCTCTTTCTGCACCTTTCCTGTCTGTTTCAGCACCTCTCTTGCTTCTTTCTGTACCTCTGTTGCTTTTTCTGCACTTCTCTTGCTCTTTCTGTACTTCTCTTGCTCTTTCAGTATCTTTTGCACCTCTTTCAGCAACTCTGTTGCATTTTGCTGCACTTCTCTTCCTTCTTTCTGAACCCCTCCTGCCTCTTTCTGTTCCTCACTTGCCTCTTTGTACACCTCTCCTACCTTTTTCTGCACCCCTCTTGCCTCTTTTTGCACCTCTGTTGGTTCTTTCTGCGCTGCTCTAGCTTCTTTCAGCACCTCACTTGCCTCCTTCTGCACTTCTCTTGCTTCTTTCTACAGCTCTGCTGCTTCTTTCAGCAATTCTTTTGCCTCTTTCTGCACCTCTCTTGCCTCTTTCAGCACTTGACTTGCTTCTTTCTGCACCTCTCTTGCCTATTTCGGCACCTCTGATGCTTCTTTCTGCCCTTCTCTTGCCTCTTTCGGCACCTCTGAGTTAGAGGTAGTTTTAATCCCCCTGCCCTATTATGTACTAGGGCCTTACAGGGGAGATCATGCAAATCACACAGTTACCCCAACCCATAGTGTACCCTAGTGTATGTAGGTGTTTTCACTGTATTCTATGTGTCTTTCAGCATAGCACTGGCTCTGGGCCTGAATAGTCATTCAGTTTCCACCAGGATCAGTCAGAAAAAAGTTGGGGGCACAGGATGACTTTGCAACAAGGCCTCTTTCTACACCTCTGTTGGTTCTTTCTGTATATCTCTTGCTTCTTTCTGTACTTTTCTTCCCCTTTCTGGACTTCTGTTGCTTCTTTCTGCATTTATCTTGCTTCTTTCTACTCCGTTCTTCCTCTTTCTGCACATGTCCTACCTCTGTAGGCATAGTTATTAATTAGCATTTAAAAACCTTTGAAATTCACTGAAAAAAACACAGGTTTCAGGGACGTTATAGTTAGTTGAGCTAACTATAACTCGCGCCCCCGCAATGCACTGCTGATGACGTCACATATTACATCATTCATGACATGTTCAGTGACATCACTGATGACATCACTAATGACATCATCCATGTGATAATCTGATGCACCTCCTCATACCCTCATATAACCTTTGATACACCCACTCTAAAATACAGGCTACCATTTTCGAAACCATAGACACACCAATACCAGTTACTACAAACCCACTCACTGATTCCTAGGTCTACACACACATCCACTGTGAGAAAGTGTCCTCTTTCTGCACGGTGTGCCCCCACGTTTTGCTGAATTGCTGATGTTCTTTGACTGAGTGTCCCCTGGGCTCCTGCTAATCAGGTACCCAGGGCCTATATTCCTTCCCTAAAATTGCATTGAAGCCTAAACCCAATTTTCATCCCTGGCCACAGGTAGGCCCCTGGCAAATGGTACCAAAGGTACCCAGTGCACTGTGACCAGGGAAGGCCCATGAGGGCTGCAACACTTAATGTGCCACCCTTAGAGGCCCTGCCCATTTTCACTCACACACTGCCTTTGCAGGCTGCGTGTCTTGGTGCAGATCGAAAGTGAAGAGTCAACATGGAGCACATCCCTGTGTGCCATGCCTACAACCCACTGCCCTGGTCTAGATCAGCCATCTCTCCAGTTGGGTGCAATATGCCAGTGGGGAGGGTACAGGTACAGTACCTAAGTCCATTCTTATGCATTATAAGTGCAGTGCTGCCATTAAGAGTATCTGGTGCTGGGAGATTGTCATGACGAACTCCACAACACCATAATGGCTACACTGAAAACTGGGAGGTTTGGTATCAAACTTCTCAGCACATTAAACCCACAATTATGCCAGTGTGGGATTTAATGTAAAATGCACAACAGAGGGCATCTTAGAGATGCCCCCTGAAACTTGACCAACTTCTAGTGTCCCGACGGAGTGGCTGCTCAGGCTGCCACCAACAGACATGTTTCTGGACCCCTGGGTCGAGAGCCTGCTGCTCTCGGGGGCCTGAAACAATGTACATCCTTTGACGAGGTGCCAAGCCTCCTCTCCCAGGATTGGCAGGGTTCACGAAGGGGAAGCTTCAAAGACATGCCGCCTTTGTGAGCTTCCCCAGACCACTTGCTGCTTTCAGAAACAGGTCCCTACTGGTTCTGACCCCCACTTTGGGAGGGAGAACCAGCGGGAACAACAAGTAAGGGAGAGAGGTGTGCCCACCTCTGCCAACTCCACCCCTCAGGTGGGGGAGGCGAGGTGAAGCACAACTCCTAGTCCCCACCATCTTGAACATGGGGGGACCCAACCAACCAGGGACAGGCTCATGCCCCCTCCCACTGGAGGGTGGCATATTAGGGGGTATACCCACCCCAGGCAAGGGACCCATTGGCGCCTGCCCTCTACCTACCTGTAACACCCCTAAATCTAGTATTTAGGGGGCACCCTGAACCTTGCTTCTTCAGATCGAGAAACAACAAGAAAGAAGTTAAGAAGAAGGATCGAAGAGCCGTGCAGAGCTAACAAGAGGATGACGCCCACTGACTTGGCCCCAGCCCCACTGGCCTGTCTCCCCTTGAACTTGCTCCTGCGTAATCCCAGTGTGTCCTGCAACCAGCAACCTCAAAAACCCCAGAGGACCTGCCTGCCTTCACTTCCAAAGACTGCTTCTGCCGTGAACACCGGATTTGTTCAACTGCAACCTCTGGTTTCGGCCGGACACTGCGAATCCAGCCCACTCTGCACCCACCGATCCCGGCCCGAGCTCGAGTGGAAAAACACGACGAGGAGGTCTCCCTGGTGATTGTGACCCAAGATCCAGAGATCCCAGACCAGCCTCAAGACCCCAGCCAACGCCTGCAGCCTCAATCCAGAGGATCCCCTCTACCTCGACCAAGAGCGGGTAAGACTTTCCGATGCCAAAAGGCACCACTGCACCCAACGTCCCACGGCCTTGTGTGCCCCAACCAATGATGCCTAACCAACCTAAGATATCCCGACTTACCCCTTGAAGTGGTGGTCGCACCAAGAAGATCGTCGTCCCCGAGCCTGCAGTGTTTCCTTTGACTGGAGTCTCTCCATAGCAGACAACAGGGCGCCCAGTGCCAAAACAGCACTCTGCAACCGGCCTCCCGAGTGCCGCTGAGGGTGCTCCTTTTGTGCTGACCTGCAACCCCAACTGCCCTGTGCTAAACCCCAGGAGCGTAGCTCCCACAGCCGTGTAGCCTGCTTGCTAGCAGCCATCAACCAGGGACCCCCATTCTCTGTAGGATAACATTGGGCCTCAACACTCTGCACCCGGCCGCCCTAGTGCCGCTGAGGATGTAACAAGAGTGCATCACTGACCCCGGGGGACCCCTGAGTCTAGCCCCAGAACCTTACCTCCCACAGTCGATAACTTACCTTTGAACCGATAACCTACTTTTCCTCCATAGGTTAACATTGTACATTTTTCTTCCAAAAAGCTTCTAAGTGTGGAGTTTTGAGATCTAAAAATATTCTTTAAAAATCGCACAATTAGCCAAAACATATTTACTTACCTGTTTGCAGGAAATGTTCCAGTGCTGAATGTAGGTATCCAGTACTGAATAAGAAAAGTAACATAAAAAGTGACTTACCTGTAATTTACTGAAAAAGCCTATTCATTCTTATGTACTGTGTTTGCTAAGTATTGCAACCTACTCCAGCCCCTGTAAATCAAACAAAGTACAACTCCTATTGCATTTTCAAACTGTTCGACATTCAGCAACTTATTACTGTAAAGTATTTAATGCTTACCTGTGCCAGGCTTGATTGTTTCTAAAATAAAACAACAGTATATTTTTTATACAAAAACAATTGGTCTAGAGTTCAGTCCTTGAGTGTGTGAAATCATTTGCTGACTGAGTGTGTACATCAAATGCTTAACACTGTTCTCTGATACTGCCTTACTGCTCGACCACTCTACCACAAATAGAGAGTAAGGTTCTATCTAACTTTAACCTCTGCCTATCTCTGGGGTCACATGGTCTCTATACACACTATACCTCCCTTTGGTGTAGTATATAGAGAGCCAGTTTCCTGCATCCGCTCATTCACCCATACAGTCACTCAAACATACATTCACTCATCAATACAGAACTATCATATGCACTCATACACCTATACATACACTCACACATCACCACTTATCCATAGAGTTACTCACACACCTAGTCAGTCATGCAAAGAATCAATCACACTTTCATTTACTCACCTATACAGTTACACACACACCACCTCACTTATTCATACAGATACTTACTCTCTTATACAATCACTGATACAAGCACACACTCATCCATACAGTCACTCTCACAATCATTCACTCTCACATATAGTCATTTAGATACTCCAACACTCGCATATACTGCCTTTCACATATTTGTTTTACTCACACATGTACCACTGAGATCTCTATTCACTCAAAAACACACCCATACACACACTCACCCACCCGTACAGCCTTTCACACATGCAGTCGTGAACCCATACATCCAGTGAATCACCCACTCACACATCTATGCACAGAGTCACACACTCCCCACCCACCCAAACAGATACTATGGCAACCATACAGATGCTCAGATAACCAATCAATAACCCATATAGACTCTCATGTAGCTACTCACCAACCCATTCAGGTGCTTACACACCAACTAACAGACTGATATGGCCATTCACACAGTTTAGTCACCAACCCATGCATTCAGTAAGACATGTTTAATCACTCACTTATACAGTCAGTAACACACATACTAAATCATCCATTCAAACACTCATACACACACTCATTCCTCAATACACCTTGGCATTTATATATATAAAACATATCTAAACTTTACAGAAACACACAGTCACTGGATGATGTCATCAGTGATGTCATCAGTGATGTTACTGACCATGTCATGAACCAATCAATCAATCAGGGAATTGTAAGTGTGCTACTCACCCGTGAGGGTCTCAAGGTGCTGAGGGGGGGGGGGGGGGGGTGAGCAGCCGAGGAACCAGGTCTTGAGAGTTTTCCTGAATGTGTTCAGGGAGGGGGTGTGTCTGATGTCTGCCGGTAGCTCGTTCCAGGTTTTGGCTGCAATGTGAGAGAGCGATCTTCGGCCTGCTCTGCTCTGTGGATGCATGGGGTTTCAGCTAGTGCGAGGTTGGCAGATCGGAGGTTCCTTTTTGGGTAGGTGGAAGTTTATTCTGTGGTTGAGGTATTTGGGTTGTTGTTGTGTAGGCATTTGTAGGCGTGAGTGAGGATCTTGAAGGTGACTTTCTTTTCCATGGGAAGCCAGTGGATTATCTGCAGGTGCTGGCTGATGCATTCGTGCCGGGGGATACTGAGGACGAGTCGGGCCACGGTCTTCTATATTGTCTGGAGTTTGCGGAGTAGGGACTTGTTGATGCCGGCGTAGAGAGCGTTTCCATAGTCCAGTCTACTGGTGATGAGTACTTGGGTGACTGTCTTTCTTGACTTCGGGGGGATCCATTTGAAGGTCTTTCGAAGGATGTGGAAGGTGTTGAAGCAGCTGGAGGTGACGACGTTGACCTGTCGGTTCATGGCAAGTGATGAAACGAGTATGATGCCAAGGTTTTTGGCATGGTCTGAGGGGGTCGGTGGGCTTCCGAGGGCGATGGGCCACCAGGTGTTGTCCCAGGCTGAAGGGGTGGTTCCGAGGACTTCTGTGATGTAATATGTGATGTCATCAGCAGTGCATTGCGGGGGTGTTAGTTATAGTTAGCTCAACTAACTATAACAGCCGAATTTCTCTGGTTTTGTACAATGAAATTTCCAACTAACTATAACGTACCTGAAACCTGTGTGTTTTCAGTGAATATATATAGATATATATATATATATAAATATTGAAAAGCGGTTACCCTAATGGTTGAGCTGCACTCGCTAGCGGTAAAGCGCTGTCTCCACACACAGCCCAAACGCAGACACAGCCATTCCACAATTGTGCCGACGCGTTTCAGGCTTTCCGCCTTTCTTCCAAGGCAACACTCCTCATGAACAGCAAGCAAGAAGGCCACAAGGAAAGCCCCTTCATTTTTATTGGGTTGCAAATCCCGCTCAGGTGAGTACAAGAAACAAAGCATCATGGGTCTTGTGGTCCATATTGTTATCCCCAAGTGGGTCGTCGCCGTTCTGAGGAATTAGACAAAGTTTATCGATACGCTGTAATGTCCCGCTAAGTCTGCTTGTGTAGGGTACAGCAACCGCTACCTCCACTCGAAACTGTCCCAGTGAACAGAAGAGGACCCCCAAGGATATCGGGGTGGTGCCGCTCGTGACCTGGACAGGCCACAATATTTTGAAAAGAGGTTACCCTAACCGTTGAGCTGCACTCGCTAGCGGTAAAGCGCTGTCTCCACACACAGCCCAAACGCGGACACAGCCATTCCACAATTGTGCCGACGTGTTTCAGGCTTTCCGCCCTTCTTCCAAGGCAACACTCCTCATGAACAGCAAGCAAGAAGGCCACAAGGAAAGCCCCTTCATTTTTATTGGGTTGCAAATCCCGCTCAGGTGAGTACAAGAAACAAAGCATCATGGCACCACCCCATGCCCAAGAAGAAGGAGCAGACAGCTCTGAAAAGCGTTGGCCATCAGGAACAATTACGTACCTAAGCCACCCTCTACATGCCGAATTAATAAATGAAGGTTTTTCCTTTTCTTCTGTCGAGTGCTCATCCGAATGCAGAGCCTTTGAAATAATATATATATATATATATATATATATATATATATATATATATATATATATATATATATTACCTACTGGCAGTCGCCAGTAGGTAGTTATAGTTAGGACCCTGTTTCCATAGGAAATCCGCAACATTCTATTTTGAATAACTTTGGCGCCGGTCGACGAATCCTCGCGAATTTCTCAAAATAGGTGGGTCGCTACGCTCCGCTCCTACCCTGAAAGTCTCGGGGGGATTCGTCAAGCGGGGGCTGAGATAAAAGGGGGGTCCCAAAACACGTTTTTCCCATGCATTTTTCCATAGGACCTTTAGACAGGGCTACAGCCCGAACGGCTGAACAGAATTACTAGAAATTTGGCAGAGAGGTAGTCCTCAGGTCAAGGAAGTGCCTTTTGTAGGTTTGGTGTAAATCTGTTCAGTAGATTCTGAGAAAATAGCCTTTAAATCAATATATATATCTGAGCCAGCTTACGGTGCGCTTACGTTACGCTTACCGTACGCGTACGGTGGCGTGCGCGAGCGCGATTCTGATTGGCTCTTAGATCTTAGTAAACATTCGAATCGGCCGAAACCAGGAAGCGGCGGCCGCCATTTTCTTACTCGCACTGAGAGTGATTTAAAGCCCAAAAACGTGTAAAGGGGCTGTTTCGACAGCTCCCACACACATAGGCATGGTGAGGGAGTCCCCAAAGATCCCCCAAGGCCAAAAACGGAATTTTTATTTTTTCGGTAATTTTGCCGATTACGCTTACCGTACGCGTACGGTAAAAAAAAAGCAAAAAAAAAAAATCATCTACACTTTCTCCACCCCGTGTGCAATTGTTGGCCGAAGGCCACCAATAGTGCATGGTTTTTAATGGAAGAGATAAACTAAAATATTTAAAAAAAATAAAATAAAAAAAAAAATTATCCACACTCTCTCCACCCCGTGTGCAAACGGTGCCCGAAGGGCACCATTTGCGCATGGCTTATAAAATATACGAAAAATTAAAATATTACCTTTCAAAACGAAGTACATCATATGTCCTCCATGTGCGCACGGTGCGCGAAGCGCATCGTGCGTACATGGCCCATCTAGCGTAACGTGGGCACGCGGTGCGCGTAGCGCACCGCGTGCCCACCGTGCGTGCATGGCACTAACTGTGTAAAGTGGGCGCGCGGTGCGCGAAGCGCACCGCGTGCTCACTGTGCGCGCACGGTGCGCGAAGCGCACCGTGCGCGCACAGAACGAACTGCGTTAAGTGGGTGCGCACGCCACGAATGGCGTAAAGTAACTTAGCATTTAAAAAAACGTACAAATTCACTGAAAAAACCATAGGTTTCACACACGTTATAGTTAGGAATTAGCATTTAAAAAACCTTGCAAATTCACTGAAAAAACCATAGGTTTCACACATGTTATAGTTAGCGGAAATTTTACTGATAAAAAACCAATGAAATTCCCCCGTTATAGTTACTGCAGGCAACTATAACTCACGCGACCGCAATCTTCTGCTGATGACATATGTGTCTTTATGAAAAAAAAATATTTGTAATATATGTATAGCTAAAATGTAATGGAAGAAGACATGGGCAAATAAGTGTCTAAATACAGTATTAGCATCAGCAGAGGATTGCGGTCGCGTGAGTTATAGTTGCCTGCAGTAACTATAACGGGGGAATTTCATTGGTTTTTTATCAGTAAAATTTCCGCTAACTATAACATGTGTGAAACCTATGGTTTTTTCAGTGAATATATATATATATATATATATAAATGGATACTTTTGTATGTTTTTATCTGTATTGATGTGAAGTGATATTTTATAAAATATATATTTTTGAACTTTCGTTTATAAGTATAGGAAAACAATATTTTTGCAATCAATATTTTACTTTCATTTATTTAATTTACATAAATTTACATTAAATGACTGTGATATATTCAAATATTTAGGACTGATTATTTTAAACTCTATATATATATATATATATATATATATATATATATATATATATTACTCCAACTCATGCGATTGTTTCTTATCACAAAAACCGAGCCCAGATCCGTGTGCGTGGTTGAAAAGGTTTATTTTCGTTACATGGCAAACAAAAGCCCGACGCGTTTCGGAGCAGCCGCTCCTTTGTCACGGGTCAATAAACGATTGTTTGTTTAAAGTATAAATAAAGTGTTTCACATCACATGACATAACATAAACGTAGGACTACTGCGCCACATCGGGATCCTTGTGAAACTGGCGGCCATTTTAGAGTGGTACTTTTAAATCATAAAGTATTCATTGCGCTGTTATAACATAATTACATTGTCACTGCTATGTTCCAAAGATTATACCAACATTATGCTTACACAATTTGTAAAATAAAATGAAATCCTGCCCCAGTGGGCTGTGGCTCAATATCCCAACACTACATTATTTCTTCATATTGGAACATAACCATGAACTTAAATAAACGCCCCAGTGGGCCAATATTCAGTATTACAGCGTTTCAATGTATAACATACATGTTAAATGCCCTTAACTCGTATCCCGCCAAATATCTATTTACATCATGCCCTAGTGGGCCTATATACTTTAGATATCACTAGCTTTTTGCTTTCATCCTCATCATCTGATGATGGCGTCTTCGTCTCCTACAACATAAAAGACAATTCTGATCAAAATCACTTTCTAAATGGTTAAAATACAAACTTATTCAGGATTTACACGGTTCATTTAGCAGGGTTACAGATTGTATGTACAGATTCTTATCTAACCTAAGTGGACAGACAGTTCCTCGTCTTTATTCAGTCCCGTTGGATGCATTGTCTCATATCTAATAATCATTTTAGATTCTAACCGTCTTAATTCCTTAATCCTGTTACCTCCTCTTTCTGAAATAGGAATTCTTTCCAGAGCACAGTATTTCAGCAGATTCACATTTCTATTGTGTCTCTCCTTGAAATGCCTGGCTATCGGATATTGTTTATCCTCATGAATGATAGCCCTTCGGTGTTCTAAGATCCGTTTTTTAACTTGGTGAATGGTACTCCCAATATAGATACGTGGACAGGGACACATGAGCGCATAAACACAGTAGTCAGATTTGCAAGTGAGATGTTGATTAATGGTGAATGGCTTCTGATTTTTGGATAACTCGATTTCTTTAATATTAGTGCTATATTTACATGCCTTGCATGATCTACATGTAAAAAATCCCTTTATTTCGTGGCTCTTAGTTGTTGTGGAAATAGAACTACTACACAATCTATCGCCTAGCGAGGTACATTTTCTGAAAGTAATTTTAGGATTGTCACCTGTGTATTTTTTCAGAGTTTTGTCAGTACCCAACACATTCCAAAATTTCTTAAGGCAACGCCTGACTTCCCAATGTTGGTTATTGTATGTAGTTATGAATCGTAAGGGTGGTTCTTGATTCTCTTCTTCCTTTTTGTTTTGCAATAAATCAATCCTATTTATCAATTGGATTTTATCACATGCCTGATTTATTGTCTTATTAGAGTATCCTCTTTCTTTGAATCGAGATATCATAGTTTTCTTTTCTTCCAAAAAGTCACTATCTACACTGCAATTTCTCCTGGCTCTCAATAGTTCCCCGTACGGGATACTGTTGATCAAATTCCTAGGGTGACAGCTCTCAGCATGCAACAGACTATTACCGGATGTTTTCTTCCTGAATAGTCTACTTTCTAATTTGTTGTCCTCTACTCTTAATTCGACATCCAAAAATTCAATTCTCTTTTCATGGATAGTACTGGAGAACTTAAGATTTAAGTCATTATTATTTAAGGACTCCACAAATTCCTCTGCTTGCCTCTCTGAGCCCTTCCAAATACAAAACACATCATCGATGTACCTTGCCCAGAGAACGACGTTATGGGTAAAGGCCGTGATCTTACTCGCCACCTGCTCCTCCCACCAGCCCAGGTACAAACCCGCGTAACTGGGGGCGAAGCAGGTTCCCATCGCCGTTCCCTGGGTTTGGCGAAAGATGACATGATTAAACAAGAAAAAATTGTTGGTTAGACATGCTTTCATCATACATAGCAACATTTCGGTATGATTAAAATACATCAAATTACGAGATTTCAAGAAATGTCTACTTGCCTCCATACCCAAGTCATGGGGGATACATGTATAGAGACTATTGACGTCTAATGTCATTAATAACATGTCTTGTTCCCATACAACATCTTTGATCAACCTTAGGAAGTCATCCGTGTCACGCACATAAGCCGGTAAGGATTGAACATATGATCTTAGGAAGAAGTCTATATATTTAGAAGTATTCTCATATAGACTTCCTATAGAGGAGACAATAGGTCTTCCCGGAGGTTTTTTAGCATCTTTATGTAACTTAGGTAAGAGATACATAACTGGCAATTTGGGATACTCACAGAACAGAAATTTAAATTCATCTTCGGTTAACAATTGTTCATTTTTCCATTTCACCAAATTATTTCTGTACTGTTCATTACTTTCCTCATAGCATATTCTGTTCGATTTCACATAGTTATTCACATCACCTAACTGTCTAGTTCCTTCATCAAGATACATCTGTAGTGGCCATACAACAACATTTCCGCCTTTATCGGATTTCTTGATTACAATAGATTTGTTCTCCTGTAATTCTTGTATGGCCACCAGTTGTTGTGAAGTGAGATTCAATCTTGTGTTATTTTTACTCTTACCTAACTTTTTTAATTCTTCTTTCACACCCTTCTCAAATATTTCAATTGCATCGCAGTGAATTTGCGGTAAAAAAATTGATTTCGGTTTAAAACCGCTATCACTGCTGCGGTCCATAATTGGTTGTTCAGGTATCTGTACATTTGTATCATCTTCATCATTGCCCCCTAGTTCATGCATGGTTTGTAATGTTTCCAAATCATCAATAGTTAAACAAGAACTTTCAGTGGTTGCTACACGTTCTAAATTGGTTTTGTATTCATACCATTTTTTAAGTCGCAACTTTCTAGTGAAATGGAACAAATCAATTCTTCCTTGCGTGTAATCAAACCTTTTAGTGGGACAGAATGTTAAACCCAGGGATAAAACATTAACTTGATCAACAGTAAGTGAAAAGTTTGATAAATTTACCACAGTCAGTTGATCTTCTATTTGTTGGTGGATTTTCCTCGTGTTCTCATTCCCTCGAAGAAATCCACTCTCCCCGGCTTTTTTGCGCCTTGCCTTTTTCCTCCTCTGGCGCCTCGACCACGACCTTTGTTCTCGTGGGGTCCTGGACTTCCAAGTCCTTGCCGCGCGAAGGCCATTAGGTCGAATTCCTTTAAAATTTTGGATTTTACTCCATTCTTTTCAGCTCTTCCACTTGTACATTTTCTGGTGTGATTATCTCTGTTTCTTCATCTGTAGTTCCATTTACAACATTGGTTGTATTATCTGAAATTCCCCCGTTATAGTTACTGCAGGCAACTATAACTCACGCGACCGCAATCTTCTGCTGATGACATATGTGTCTTTATGAAAAAAAATATTTGTAATATATGTATAGCTAAAATGTAATGGAAGAAGACATGGGCAAATAAGTGTCTAAATACAGTATTAGCATCAGCAGAGGATTGCGGTCGCGTGAGTTATAGTTGCCTGCAGTAACTATAACGGGGGAATTTCATTGGTTTTTTATCAGTAAAATTTCCGCTAACTATAACATGTGTGAAACCTATGGTTTTTTCAGTGAATATATATATATATATATATATATAAATGGATACTTTTGTATGTTTTTATCTGTATTGATGTGAAGTGATATTTTATAAAATATATATTTTTGAACTTTCGTTTATAAGTATAGGAAAACAATATTTTTGCAATCAATATTTTACTTTCATTTATTTAATTTACATAAATTTACATTAAATGACTGTGATATATTCAAATATTTAGGACCGATTATTTTAAACTCTATATATATATATATATATATATATATATATATATATATATATATATATATATATATATATATATGTTTTCCAAAAGTGCCCTGAGCAATGAAAGGTCACTCGACCGTGCCCCCACCATATGGTAGTTAACGCCTCACTGCTGCCTGTCTTGAGATCCCATGCATTGTTCTCATGGCCGACGCGTTTCGAGGCAACGCCTCTTCTTCATGGGCAGAATCACGCAATGAAAAGCATCTCATTTCCGGTGCACTTTTATTCAGAAATCGCCCTGATTGGCTTTTGCTTCGTGCATCATGGTTAGTGCATTATGGATGTTAAAGTCTATGAGATGCATTGTCATTCATTCTTATAGTAAGTACATTGTCGTGTTTGCAGTTTAAAAATCGTTTTTCACCTTGGTAGGTTTGGCATCTTTAAGGCAGGCTGATTTACGCACTGGGACTTGTTTTGACTAAGTCATCTCTCATAGAGCGGCTTCTACTGTAAGTTATTGGGGGTCTTCTCGGGAGCTTAGATCCTATCACTGGGTCACTAAGAACCATAGACCAATTGCGGTTTATGATGGATTCAATCTTGGCATGCTGTTGGCTGTGTTGTAATATGATTCTAAAGTCCCCCATAGTGTCATTATTTAATGCTGTTTCTTGTGTACACAACTTAGTCACCTGTTTCTCCATGAGTAGCGTTTCCCTGCTTTTTAGCATAGATTTGTTAACCGCAGTTTGTATAACCTTTTCTGAGTAGCCCCTTTTTTTAAATCTTTTTTTACTCTCATTTTGAGCTAATATGAGGTCACTTTCTAGGCTAAGAATTCGCCTAAGGCGAAGCATTTCACCGTAGGGGATACTGGTTATCAAATGCTTTACATTTGAGCTACTTGCGTGCAATGTGGAGTTTCCCGCTGTTTTCTTGCTGAACAATTTGGTAACTATTTGGTTTCCCTTTACGTACACCTGTGTATCTAGAAATGTTACTGAAGAATTGCTAATGTCAGCTGTGAAACTTAAATTTAAATCATTGACATTGATAGCTTGTACAAACTTTTGTGCTTCATCCTTACTACCATCCCATACTACGAACAAATCATCAATAAATCGCAGCCATAGCTTCACATGAAAATTAACTTTGTCAAGGTGCTCTGTTCTGAGGACCAATTCCTCCCACCAACCCATGTGCAAACACGCGTAGCTGGGGGAGAAGCTGGCCCCCATCGCTATGCCTCTTGTCTGTCTGTAGAGCATGTTATTGAACATAAATACATTGTTTTCCAAGCAGAATGTGATCATCTTCATCAACATAGCCTTGTGATCTTTACTCGTGCCTAAGGCTTTATTTAAGAAAAAGTCTATGGCTCGTAGTCCATCTTCGTGTTGTATACTTGTGTATAGGGAGACGACGTCAAGGGCTATGAAGTGGTAGTTGTTTTTCCATTTCAGATTCAATATTTTTCTTAGAAAGTCACTGGTGTCACTCACATATGACGGTAAAGCTTTAACCAAATCCTGCAAGAAAAAATCTATGTATTGTGATGTATGTTCAAGGTAGCAGTTCATGGCTGATATTATTGGTCTGCCAGGTGGATTCACAGGGTCCTTATATAATTTGGGAATGAAATAAATGGTAGGTACAACAGGATGGTTGTTTTTCAAAAATTTGTATTCGTTTCCTGTGAGAATACCATTAGATTTCCATAATGAAAGACTTTTGTTGTACGATGCATACATGATTTTCAATTCTGCACCACTGTATTTGGCTTAACATGCTCTATCGTTAAGATGACTATAGGCTTCCTTACAGTATTTTTCTCTGGACATCAGCACAATGTTCCCGCCTTTGTCTGAAGCATGGACAATCACATTGTTATTTTCTTTGAGTTTTACAATCAAGTTTCTGTAGTCCTCATCTTTTTTGTTGTATTTCATTTTGCCTCTGTATATTTTGCTGTTGAGGGCCTTTAATTCCTTAGTTACCTGATCATGGAATAGATCTATAGAATCCCGAATCATCACTGGAATAAATTTGGACTTAGGTTTGAAGTTTGTTTTAGTTCTTTGGCCTTGGATATTTGTATTATGTTCATTAGACTCTTCATGTTGACTGGAAGTAGAAGTCAATGATTGATTTTCTGAATGATTTGTGTTTTCAGAAGAGTCCCATAATTCTTGCATTGTGTCAGGGAAGGATGTTTCTGATTGGGTTGGCATAGAAGTTGTTTGACATTCATCGCTTGATGGGACGTATTTTTTATTCAGTATAAAATACTTTTTAGTTTTAGTTTGCGAGTACTCTTGAATATATCCAATCTTGTCTTGGCGTAATTGAAGTTGTTAGGTGGACAGTATGTGAGGCCAAGATTGAGTATTTTCTTTTCTTTGTCGCTTAGTGTTATTTCAGATAGGTTGACAATAGTTTTGTTAATGTCTCCTTCATTACCTGTTTCATTTATTTGCCTCTTCTGCATGTACCGCGTCTTTTCTGATATATATATATATATCCTAAATTTGTCGAAGTAAAGATGCACACTCAGGAGTCAGTAAGCCACCACAGGGGTTTATTTCCGTAAACCGCTACGCGTTTCGACACTCGAAGTGTCTTGATCACACGATTTTCACAGTGTACCATGACGTGCATATAACAACAAAAAACATAGAAAAAAGGCACTTCATTTGAAAGACCCACATCCTCCCTGGTTTTGGCATCCATCTTGTAGTGGTAAACAGTACAAGGGCAAAGTGCATTCACATGCTAAATACCGTCACAGAATAACGAGATTTCCAAATAACTCAGGCCAACTAACCAAATAAATAAATGAATGTTGGCAGCATGTCGTAAAGCATAACACAACTTACTTTTCTATAAATTGTAGTTATTTTGAAACCGATATGAAAAGCTGGTCGCTTAAATTTTTGGTTACGTGCTCCCATTATGGAAAAATCTTTACGGCTAAATGTACATTTTTCATACTAAACACCTCCCAATAAGAGGAATGATTACCAG
This sequence comes from Triturus cristatus, assembly GCF_964204655.1. Taxonomy (NCBI): domain Eukaryota; kingdom Metazoa; phylum Chordata; class Amphibia; order Caudata; family Salamandridae; genus Triturus; species Triturus cristatus. Next base: position 842,700,390 of record NC_140593.1, on the reverse strand, counting down.
GTACTACATTAAATGCGAGCTAGTGTCAAAATTTAAAGAAATCGACAAGGTATACTAGGCAAGTACCCTTTGGTACTTAACTTGTCTAAAGTTGTACTGGAAGTGGGACTATGTCTATACAAATGCCACAGTGGCTCTAATCAGAGGCCTTATTCTAATTCATATACATTGTAGAAACTCAACAAAAATGTCACCACAACAAAACCATCATTATAAAAGAATTTGCAAAAAACTATTGTGAAGAAATACTTGTTATCATCTCTTGTCCTGATGAAATGTGCCAAGGTGATTGTGATGAAGAAAAGGGTAGGGTACCCGTGACGTTATAACCACAAGTGCAAGCGAAGGGTCCCTTCCTTTCCTCCTGTGAAATACAACGAGACAAAGGACACAATTAAAATCACATTCCATACAATTCTTAAATTTTCTACAGAAATACTGTATAATCAATCTTAATTCAACACAGTTAAAAACTAAGAAACCTTCTAATCTTCATGCAGATGGCTGGCTAGTTCCTCATCGAGGTTATGTCCTGCTGGGAATCTAGTTTCAAGTTCTATGATCCATTTGGATTCTTTTTTCCTTAGGGCTAGTTCTCTATTGCCGCCCCTTTTGCCTATGTTAACCTGTTCAATGGCAAAGAATCTGAGAAGAGAGTTATTGGATTGATGTTTCTCTTGGAAATGGCGGGCAATGGGGTAATGGAGATCTTTGTTGGTAATGGCCCACAAGTGTTCTTGAACCCGTTTCTTGACCATACACGTGGTACTACCAACATACCTAAATTTGCAAGGGCATTCCAAGACATATATTGTGAAACTGGTACTGCATGTCAGGAATTGTCTAATCATTCTGTTATGTCTAGTGTCTGGGACCTCAAAGTCCTTAACCATGTGGCTGGATCTGCAGGCCCTGCAATGACCACATGGATAAAAGCCTTTGAGATTATGGATGTTACTATTAGGGTTTTCTGAGATATCACCTTTAACCAAAATATCTCTCAGACTCCTACCCCTACGATAAGTAACCCGGGGTCTATCACCTATGCTGGATCCTATCACATTGTCAGATTTAAGGATTTTCCAGTTATCGGCAAGTATTTTTTTAACTTGTTCTGAGTCATGGTAAAATGTAGTGATCACTCTGGTTTCAGCTTCACCCTCAGTTGTTTCTTGTTTAGTTTCAAGGGTACTTGATCTAGTAGTTACCTTGATCCTATTCAGAGCTCTAGTAAGAGCCCATTCCGGATAGCCCCGTTCCCTGAATCTCATGAGCATTTTCTCTTGTTCACACATGTACATTTCATCTGTACTACAGTTTCTTCTTGCCCTCAATAACTCACCAAAAGGGATGCTCCACTTGAGAGCTTCTGGATGAGCACTGATGGCATGAAGGAGACTATTACCTGCAGTTGCCTTTCTATGGAGACTGGTGACTAGCTTTTCTTCCTGTACTATGACTAGAGTGTCTAGAAATTCCAGTTTTTCTTTACTCATGTTGGAGGTAAGTACAATATTATATGGATTGGAATTGAGCTTCCGAATAAAATTCTGTGCTTCAAACTCCGTACCGCTCCAAACAATAAAAAGATCATCAATATACCTGATCCAGACCTCCATTAGGTTAAAGTATAGTTCAAGATTTTCGTCCTTTTGAATTTCCTCCTCCCATTTGCCCAGGAACAGATTTGCAAAACTTGGTGCAAAGCATGAACCCATCGCAGTGCCACGCACCTGCCTGTAGAGATCACCATCAAACATGAAGATATTGTTGGTAAGACACATCCTCAGCATCTCTACAAGCATGTGCGTGTGCTCAAGGTAGTCTATGTCACGTTCCTTCAGAAAAGGAAAACAAGCTTCAATACCCTGGTCATGATCAATAATGGTGTATAGTGAACTCACGTCCAGGGTAATCAGTAAGTAATCCTTAAACCACTTCACCTTCTCAAGGAAAGTATTTGTCCTGAACTTACTGTGGGGGATGCTACTGTATTGCGAACTGTGTATAGCTTGAGCAATGTGTTAACGAATGATGAAGAGGATATACACTCACAATACACAAGCACTGATAGAGCAGCATGCACTCCTTTCAAACCCAAATCTATTTTTTGTCCAGTTCTTCCCCATGATTCGCTAGATACGTTTCATGAAGTGGTCATTAAAGAACTCAACAAACACAAGTACAAAACAGTAAGATACAACAAAGTGAGTTTTAATTTATCTAAGCAACAAAGGGATTTTATTACCTCTCTTGCTAAAGATAAAAACATTGTCATTAGGCCATCGGACAAAGGAGGTAATATTGTACTCTGGGGGAGACAACTTTACATCGAAGAAGTGCGCAAACAAATTAATGAGGCGAACTTCTATGATAACAGCAATACTACAGAGTACAATTTGAGTATTACAGACACATGGGAGAAACTTGCTCTTTGGCAAGAGACAGGTTTGCTCACATGGCCTGAATATTGATTCCTCAAAAAAGACTACCCTAAATTACCTATAATATATTTGCTGCCCAAAATTCATAAAGATGCAACCAAACCACCGGGTAGACCAATTGTTTCATCAATAGGGAGTGTGAATGAAAACATATGTAAGTATATAGATCACTTTTTGAGAGAGTATGTGACACTTCTCCCTTCCTATACGAAAGATACCAAGGATTTCCTGAATAAAATTGAGAAGGTGAAGTGGGTTCAGGATTACTTAAAGATTACCCTGGACGTGAGTTCACTATACACCATTATTGATCATGACCAGGGCATTGAAGCTTGTTTTCATTTTCTGAAGGAACGTGACATAGGCTACCTTGAGCACACACACATGCTTGTAGAGATGCTGAGGATGTGTCTTACCAACAATATCTTCATGTTTGATGGTGATCTCTACAGGCAGGTGCGTGGCACTGCGATGGGTTCATGCTTTGCACCAAGTTTTGCAAATCTGTTCCTGGGCAAATGGGAGGAGGAAATTCAAAAGGACGAAAATCTTGAACTATACTTTAACCTAGTGGAGGTCTCGATCAGGTATATTGATGATCTTTTTATTGTTTGGAGCGGTACGGAGTTTGAAGCACAGAATTTTATTCGGAAGCTCAATTCCAATCCATATAATATTGTACTTACCTCCAACATGAGTAAAGAAAAACTGGATTTCTAGACACTCTAGTCATAGTACAGGAAGAAAAGCTAGTCACAAGTTTCCATAGAAAGGCAACTGCAGGTAATAGTCTCCTTCATGCCCTCAGTGCTCATCCAGAAAATCTCAAGTGGAGCATCCCTTTTGGTGAGTTATTGAGGGCAAGAGAAAACTGTAGTACAAATGAAATGTACATGTGTGAACAAGAGAAAATGCTCATGAGATTCAGGGAACGGGGCTATCCGGAATGGGCTCTTACTAGAGCTCTGAATAGGATCAAGGTAACTACTAGATCAAGTACCCTTGAAACTAAACAAGAAACAACTGAGGGTGAAGCTGAAACCAGAGTGATCACTACATTTAACCATGACTCAGAACAAGTTAAAAAAATACTTGCCGATAACTGGAAAATCCTTAAATCTGACAATGTGATAGGATCCAGCATAGGTGATAGACCCCGGGTTACTTATCGTAGCGGTAGGAGTCTGAGAGATATTTTGGTTAAAGGTGATATCTCAGAGAACCCTAATAGTAACATCCATAATCTCAAAGGCTTTTATCCATGTGGTCATTGCAGGGCCTGCAGATCCAGCCACATGGTTAAGGACTTTGAGGTCCCAGGCACTAGACATAACAGAATGATTAGACAATTCCTGACATGCAGTACCAGTTTCAAAATATATGTCTTGGAATGCCCTTGCAAATTGAGGTATGTTGGTAGTACCACGTGTATGGTCAAGAAACGGGTTCAAGAACACTTACGGGCCATTACCAACAAAGATCTACATTACCCCATTGCCCGCCATTTCCAAGAGAAACATCAATCCAATAACTATCTTCTCAGATTCTTTGCCATTGAACAGGTTAACATAGGCAAAAGGGGCGGCAATAGAGAACTAGCCCTAAGGAAAAAAGAATCCAAATGGATCATAGAACTTGAAACTAGATTCCCGGGAGGACATAACTTCGATGAGGAACTAGCCAGCCATCTGCATGAAGATTAGAAGGTTTCTTAGTTTTTAACTGTGTTAAATTAAGATTGATTATACAGTATTTCTGTAGAAAATTTAAGAATTGTATGGAATGTGATTTTAATTGTGTCCTTTGTCTCGTTGTATTTCACAGGAGGAAAGGAAGGGACCCTTCGCTTGCACTTGTGGTTATAACGTCACGGATACCCTACCCTTTTTTCATCACAATCACCTTGGCACTTTTCATCAGGACAAGAGATGATAACAAGTATTTCTTCACAATAGTTTTTTGCAAATTCTTTTATAATGATGGTTTTGTTGTGGTGACATTTTTGTTGAATTTCTACAATGTATATGAATTAGAATAAGGCCTCTGATTAGAGCCACTGTGGCATTTGTATAGACATAGTCCCACTTCCAGTACAACTTTAGACAAGTTAAGTACCAAAGGGCACTTGCCTAGTATACCTTGTCGATTTCTTTAAATTTTGACACTAGCTCGCATTTAATGTAGTACCTGGTAATCATTCCTCTTATTGGGAGGTGTTTAGTATGAAAAATGTACATTTAGCCGTAAAGATTTTTCCATAATAGGAGCACGCAACCAAAAATTTAAGCGACCAGCTTTTTATTTCGGTTTCAAAATAACTACAATTTATAGAAAAGTAAGTTGTGTTATGCTTTACGACATGCTGCCAACATTCATTTATTTATTTGGTTAGTTGACCTGAGTTATTTGGAAATCTCGTTATTCTGTGACGGTATTTAGCATGTGAATGCACTTTGCCCTTGTACTGTTTACCACTACAAGATGGATGCCAAAACCAGGGAGGATGTGGGTCTTTCAAATGAAGGGCCTTTTCTATGTTTTTTGTTGTTATATGCACGTCATGGTACACTGTGAAAATCGTGTGATCAAGACACTTCGAGTGTCAAAACGCGTAGCGGTTTACGGAAATAAACCCCTGTGGTGGCTTACTGACTCCTGAGTGTGCATCTTTACTTCGACAAATTTGGGATTGTTTATGTACCGGCTTGGGTTTCTGCCGGCAGAAGCACCACCTGGCAACGGGACTGATCCCGGAAGGACCCGCATCTTTTGGAAAATATATATATATATATATATATATATTCACTGAAAAAACCATAGGTTTCACACATGTTATAGTTAGCTGGACATTTTACTGATAAAAAACCAATGAAATTCCCCCGTTATAGTTACTGTAGGCAACTATAACTCACGCGACCGTAATCCTCTGCTGATGCTAATACTGTATTTAGACACTTATTTGCCCATGTCTTCTTCCATTAAATTTTAGCTATACATATATTACAAATATTTTTTTTTCATAAAGACACATATGTCATCAGCAGAGGATTACGGTCGCGTGAGTTATAGTTGCCTACAGTAACTATAACGGGGGAATTTCATTGGTTTTTTATCAGTAAAATGTCCAGCTAACTATAACATGTGTGAAACCTATGGTTTTTTTAGTGAATTTGCAAGGTTTTTTAAATGCTAATTCCTAACTATAACGTGTGTGAAACCTATGGTTTTTTCAGTGAATTTGTACGGTTTTTTAAATGCTAAGTTACTTTACGCCATTTGTGGCGTGCGCGCCCACTTAACACAGTTCGTTTCGTGCGCGCACGGTGCGCTTCGCGCACCGTGCACGCACAGTGAGCACGCGGTGCGCTTCGCGCACCGCGTGTCCACGTTACGCTAGATGGGCCATGAGCGCACGATGCGCTTCGCGCACCGTGCGCACATGGAGGAAACATATGATGTGCATTGTTGTGACTGGTAAAATATATGTTTTGTTTGGTATTAATAAGCAATGCACAAATGATGCCCTACGGGCACCATTTGCACACGGGGTGGGGAGAATTTGTAAATTTTTTTTTTTATTATTATTTGCTACCGTACGCGTACGGTAAGCGTAATCGGCGAAATTTTCAAAAAAATAATAATTGCCTTTTTTCGCTTGGGGGATCGTTGGGGACACGCCCAACATGGGAGGTGCTTGGGAGCTGTCTAAACAGCCCCTTTACATGTTTTTACACTTTGTTTATCCTCCCCCCCTCAGAGTGCGAGAGAGAAAATGGCGGCCGCCGCTTCCTGGTTTTGACCGATTCGAATGTTTAATAAGATCTAACGGCCAATCAGAATCGCGCTCGCGCACGTCACCGTACGCGTACGGTAAGCGCACCGTAAGCGCACCGTAAGCTGGCTCAGATATATATATTGATTTAAAGGCTATTTTCTCAGAATCTACTGAACATATTTACACCAAACCTACAAAAGGCACTTCCTTGACCTGGGGACTACCTCTCTGCCAAATTTCATTAAATTCTGTTCAGCCGTTCGGGCTGTAGCCCTGTCTAAAGGTCCTATGGAAAAATGCATGGGAAAAACGCGTTTTGGGACCCCCCTTTTATCTCAGCCCCCGCTTGACGAATCCCCCCGAGACTTTCAGGGTAGGAGCGGAGCGTAGCGCCCCACCTAATTTGTGACGATTCGTCGACCGGCGCCAAAGTTATTCAAAATAGAATGTTGCGGATTTCCTATGGAAACGTGGTCCTAACTATAACTACCTACTGGCGACCGCCAGTAGGTAATATATATATATATATATTCACTGAAAAAACTATAGGTTTCAGGGGTGTTATAGTTAGCTGGACTTTTCACTTGTACAAAACCATTGAAATTCCCCCGTTATAGTTAGTTCAGCTAACTATAACTCGCGCGCCCGCAATGCACTGCTGATGACGTCACATATTACATCACTCATGACATGGTCAGTGACATCACTCATGACATCACTGATGACATCTCAAATGACATCACTGATGACATCACTGATGACATCATCCAGTGAATGTGTGTTTTTCTGAAAATTAAATATGTTTTATATATGTATATCTCAAGGTCGATGGAAGAATAAATGGGTATATAAGTGTCTAAATGGATGATTTGTTTTTGAAAAATTGATTGTGTAACTGACTGATTAAGTGTATCATAGTGAATACATGGCTTAGTGAGTAATGTTTAAATATGTAAATATCTGTATCAGTCTCTCACTTTGTGTATAAGTGGCTGCATGGGTTGGTGAGTAGCTACATGGGTGTCTATATAGGTTATTAGTTGGTTTTTTGAGTATCAGTCTGAGTGTCTGCATGGTTCGGTGGGGGGTATTACGTAGTGCATAGGTGCATGAATGAGTCACTCACTGTTTGTATGTGTTGAACACAGCATGTGTGCAGGACTGTATGGGTGGATGAGTGTGTGTATGGGTGTGTTAGTGAGTGAATGACTGTCTCAATAGTGTCTTTATGAGTAACTACATATGTTTTAAACTAGTATATGTGACTATTGGTGTATATATGTGACTATATGTGAGAGTGAGAGATTGAAAGAGTTCCTGTATGAATAAGTATGTGTTTCTATAAGTGATTGTTTAAAACACTAAGTATGTGTAAGTTTCCGTAGAAGTAAGTATGGTGGTGTGTGTATAACTGTATATGCAAGTAAATGTATGTTTGATTCTTTATTAGCATGAGTGACTATGTGTGTGAGTAACTCTATGGATGAGTGGCATTGTGTAACAGGATGTATAGGTGTATGAGTACATATGATGAGTGAGTACATGTATGAGTGACTGTATAGGACTGTTGGTGAATGAGTGGATGTGTATGTGGATCTTAGAATTACTGAAGAGGTTGTTGTAACTGGTATTGGTATGTCCATTGTTTTGAAAATTTTAGTCTCTATTTTTGAATGTGTGTATCAAAGGTTATATTAGGGTGAGAGGAGGTGTGCCACTCTATCACAAGGATGATGTCATCAGTGATGTCATCAGTGATGTCATTTGAGATGTCATCAGTGATGTCATGAGTGATGTCACTGACCATGTCATGAGTGATGTAATATGTGACGTCATCAGCAGTGCATTGCGGGCGCGCGAGTTATAGTTAGCTGAACTAACTATAACGGGGGAATTTCAATGGTTTTGTACAAGTGAAAAGTCCAGCTAACTATAACACCCCTGAAACCTATGGTTTTTTCAGTGAATTTCTGAGGTTTTTTAAATGCTAATTCCTAACTATAACGTGCCTGAAACCTATGGTTTTTTCTGTGAATTTCAAAGGTTTTTTAAATGCTAATTTCTAACTATGCCTACAGAGATAGGACATGTGAAGAAAGAAGAAAAAATGCACAGAAAGAAACAAAAGAAGTGCAGAAAGAAGCAACAGAAGTCCTCAAATACGAAGATAAGTGCAGGAAGAAGGATAACGTGCAGAAAGAACAAAAAGAAGAGCAGAAAGAAGCCTTGTTGCAAAATCATCCTGTACCCTCAACTTTTTCAGACGGATACTGGTGGTAACTGAGTCTGACTAACCAGTCCTAGAGCCAGTGCTATGTTAAAAGACACTTAGAATACAGTGAAAATACCTACATACACTAGGGAACATTATGCGTTGGGGTCCCCCTGTGATTAGCATGACCTCCTCTGTAAGCCCCTAGTATATAATAGGGCATGGGGATTAAAACTACCTCTTAAAACAGGCCACAGGGCGTTTTTGCACACGTTAACTCAGGCCCCGTCCCCTCCCTTCACCACTGTGTAAACACGCCCTGTGTCCATTTTTAGTTGGGAGATTAAGTTCATTTGAATCCTGAGGGTCCCTAGGGTCTAACTAGCCCACTAGGTACCTCCAGTAAGTGCCACAGAGCTGCGTTGCAGAGAGGTGTAAAAAGTGACACGGCCTGGACCACCTCTCTGCAATGCAGCTCAGTGGCGCTTACTGGAAGCACTTGGTGGGCTAGTTAGCCCCCAGGGGCCCTCAGTATTGAAGGGAAATTATATCCCCAATTTAAAACGTGCCATAGTGCGTGTTTGCACACGTCACCTCAGGCCCCGTCCCCTCCCTTCACCACTGTGTAAACGCACCCTGTGGCTGTTCTAAGTTGAGAGATTAAGTCCCCTTGAATCCTAAGGGTCCCTAGGGTCAAACTAGACCACTAGGTACCTCCAGTAAGCGCCACAGAGCTGCGTTGCAGAGAGGTGTAAAAAGGGGCTTGGCCTCAGAACACCTGGCTGCAGCGCAGCTCCCTGGCGCATACTGGAGATGCCTGTTGGGGGCGCGTTTGCAGAGTGCTGCACGGAGGGGGCATGGCCTCCGGCACGATGCCAGTCTTTTATTTATTTTAGTTTTTTAAGAAGGGGGGCTGTTTGGTTCCCCTTCTTATTCTAATTTATTGGCCCTGATGACCCCATCCCCCAGGGCCAGTCTCCTAATTATATTTTTTTGACCCCAATCCCCAGGGCCGGCCACTGTTTTTTATAATTTTAAAAAAATATATATTTATAGACACACCTAGGACATGCTGGACAAACCGCACGTACCTATCACCATGACGATTTGCGTGATATTCATTAAAAGGCGACTATGCATGCAATGAATCCATGTGGAATGTATTTACACCACTAGTGAAGCTCTGACATGTCTGATGTCCTACGGTGCCTAATCCTGGTAGACACCCTTGTCGTTTATTTATACAAACATGGGTAGCTATTGACGGGCACATTTAATACACATGCACACCAAGCCATTCAAAGGGGATTCGAAAAAATTCGACCAAAACTATGCAAGAAACCCCCCTCACGGTTAATAAAACACACATCCACTGCCGGATGTGTAATACTTTTTATTTTACTCTCTGGAAAGGGGACGAACATCACTTGAGAGTCACAGCGTGCTCCTGACAGAGCCCAATGCTGTGTTACACCCACCATTGCCTGCCGAGTGCCACACACCTCTGTGTTGTATTCCACTAGCTAGTGCATATGCTATGACACTCTCTAGCCCATGTGCACTGTAACACCACCCCGTGAATATGTCATGCCACACTTGTCTTCGCACGGGTTATATTGCCCCATCTAACGTGCTTTTCTCGATGCCTATGTTATAACGCACAGTGCTATGCCATACATATTACAATCTGGGATCCATATCTTTGTCACAGTGCATATGCAACGTTACACTCCCCAGCACATATTTTATATTACAACTTTAGAGACTAGTTAGTTTACACAACACTGCCCTGTGCATATTACACTCCAAGGCGCATATCGCATAGCACGCGCTAGTGCCTGTGCTATCTCGCGCTCTCCAATGAATCTGTCATTGCGCACAATGTATTGCATATTATATTTCACGCCCGGTTCATCTTATATCACACTTTTTGGTGCATAGTTTATACCATACACTATATCTAGTTTTCATTTTCAATCGTGCTCTCAGGACTATGTTCTATATAACACTGTGTTCACCTACCCTTTTCACGGGCATTACATTTTGCGATAGGGGTGGAGGGTCAGGGGGTGTTTCTGCCAAGTGAGCCTGGAGTCACAGTCACAAACGTCCTCTTCTTCCTGAATAAAAGTGAGATTATGCTGCATACTTGTTCATATTTTAAGTAGTTCGCACAGACACAATGTTTTAAAAACAATAAAGTTCCTAATACCCGCCTTCTCTGAACAGTTAGCTTGCTGCCCCATCCTTCCTCCCTATCCTCTGTTGTGTGAATCCATGGACTAGCCTCCTCCCTCCTGCCATGCATGGTCTGATGTGCTGCCACTGCCCTCAATTTAGTATGATGTACCAGTCCACTCCTCCTGCCCTCCATTGCCCAATTCTATGCCCCATCATTGACCTCCTGCTTAAACTCTGTGCTTAGCTTGCTGCCCCTATTCTCCTTCCCCCTGCCCTTCGATGTCTTTGTGCATGCCCCTGCTCCATCCTTTTTGCCCACCATGTCCCATGGACCTGCCACTCCTATCTACTCTGAGTGTTCTGTTGAGCTGCCACTCCCCTCCCACCTGCCTAGCATTGTCAGATGACTGTAACCTGTCCCTGCCACCTCCACCCTGCCTGTCCACATGCCATGCCCCTATCCTCTTCCTCCTGTCCTACATGGTCCATTGTACTGCCACACCCTTCTGCCCTCCCTGGTCTGTTGTGCTGCAACTGCTCCTCCTGCCTGCCCCGTGTGGTCTGTTGTGAGGTCCCTTCCCCTGAACTTTTTGTCTGTGCACAGGTCCTGACCCTCCCTTCTATCCTCCATCGTCCTTTGTGCATGCCCCTCCACCCTCCTTCTTGCCCATCATAGCCATTGTGCTGCCACTAACTCTCCCACTTGCCATGCATGGTCTTCTGTGCTGCCATGGCCACTCCCACCTTCCCTGTGTGGTCAGTTAGCTGCCCCTGACCCCCTCCCACCTTCCCTCCATGGTCTGTGTGTATGCCATCACAGTCTCACTGTTGCTCTTCATGGTGTGTCTTGCTTCTAGTGCCCATCCTGCCTGACCTCCATGGCTATCTTGCTGCTCCTGCCCTGCCCCCTTGCCCCCAGCCCTACTCCCTCCCTCCTGGCTTGTCTGTTCCATTGTAATGCCCCTGATCCGTCCCTCCTGCCCTTTATGGTCTGTTATGCTGCAGCTTTCTCTCCTGTCTGTCCATTATGGTCAGCTAGCTACCATTGCCTCTTGCCCCTCTGTTCTCTGTTGTCCATGTGCATGATCCTGTCCCCTCCCTCTTGCTTTCTATGGATTGTTGTGCTGCACTCCCATCCTGCATGCCCTGTGTGGTGTATTGTGCTGCTGCAAACCCTGATGCCTGCCCTGCAGGGTCAGTTTGGTGCACCTCTCCATGTCCCTCCTGTCCTCTGTTATCCAAGTCCATGTCCCTATCCCATTTCCTTCCATGATCCAATGTACCATATTTGCGAACATTTTGAACTTGGTAAGAGGGAGATTTTGAAAAAAAACTGGGGTATTGATTTTCCCCTTTGAGTTACATTGAAAAAGAGGATATTGTAGACAGGAGACAGATCAAATAAAGACCATTTGAGCTTAAAAACATTGGACGTTTCCTGGCTGAATCGGGTCTGTTGGCATGTATGGTTGTACTACCATTGCCTCTTCCTTCTGCCCACAATGGTCTATTACATTGCCACAGCCTTGAAGGAGGGTAGATTTTGTATCACAGGGGGCCCCTGGCCCGTTCTGTCCACACCTGAAGTATGAGACCCTTGTCCTTGCCCTGCCAGCTGCATTTGTAGGCCGTATTAAATTGACCAGCGGGTCCTGTGTTGCTATATAATTATCCTGAGACATCCTTACCACTCAGCCAGCATAAAACCCCTGTGTAGGCCCTTCTGTTCAATATGTAGGCCTCTTTGTTAAATTGACCATAGCTCTGCAATTTTAGTGTATAGCAGTCTGAAGGCAGGTCTGCGAGGCCTTCTGATCCAAACTAGTAGCCCCCACCCTACCCGAGTGCTCCGTGCTCGGTATCAAAGTTCAACATCCCCCTGAAGCTGTCGACATACAGTAGGCTGCATCCTGGACTGGTACTTGCTTCCTGGGCAGGTTTCCCGCTTTTAAGGAAGTGGCAACCGCAGAGCGTCAAGTTAGGAGAACTGAGGAGATTTTATACATGAATATATTGAATTCCCGTTCAATACCCATTATTTTCTGCTTGCTCTATGGAACTTACGATAAGCGATTGGCCTGAGAGACTGACCTTTTCACCCAGTCCATTGTCAGCATTAAGTGGGTAAATGACGAAATGTCTGGTAAAATCTGCAGACGAAGCTTTTGGGTAGCATACGTAGGTAGATGTAGCGTGCAAAGGAGCCCACACAATGATATAAAAAGGGAGCACCCACAGATATCGACGGACTACCTCGCCGTCTGTATGTAGGTTAACAGGCAGTGCAGGTTTTCCCCAAGAGCTGGGAGCTCTTGTCTTCCTTTGCTTAAAATGTCTTGCTCTGCTTTGCTTGAAGTATCTTATTCTATTTTACCTATATGAAATGTCATGTTATGTTTAACCATTGTTCTCTTTACTTTTGCATTTAAAAGATTTTGTATTGTAATTGCAGGAATGCTTGCTCTAAGAGTAAACGTGAGTGTTCCTAGGTAACATTTTCCTTGGTGTAACTTGTTTCTCATGATGCATTTATAGATGTGTTTTCTCTCTCTCTCTGTCAGTACATTAATTGAGATACAGAGAATATTATGACAGCTGTATGATTATCTGGATTCTGTATTTTGTACTTTATGTCTCTATTCTGCGGTTTCTTTGAAGTTGCATCTTCTCATTAAACTGCCATTGTATTCTGCCTCCAATTCCATGTCTCATATGTCTGTTTTCTTCATTTTTGGAGCAAGCGTTCCTAGGCACCCCGGCTCAAATTAAGGTGCCCCTTTTGTCCCTGACTCACTCTCCTGCTCAGTTCTGTGGTGGCTCCCGGGGATCTGGGGACCGCCCCTAGCTTCCTGGACCCGTAATAGATCTTCCCTCCAACAGCCTCTCTTGCAAGTCCTGTATTGTTGGTTTGTTGCCCCTGCCCCCCTTTCCACTGCCCTCCATAGTCTGTTGTGCTTCCACGGCCCTTCCTGCCTGCTCAGTGTGGTTAAATTGTTGCCTTTGCACCCTCCTACCTGCCTTCAATTTTCAGAGTCCGTGCCCCTGGCCTCTGCCTCTCAACAGTATCCTAATGAACAACTAGATTGCTAACATTCTATATTTATTACAAAAGTGTGGAACGCCTGACATCATCTTGATGTAATCAAAACTGTAATACCTAGAGCATTTCCTTTAGAAATTACATATATGAGAGGGTCTTATTGGCATCAAAATTATGGTTAGTGCTCTAAAAGACTAAAATAAGGACATATTTTCTGAGTTTTCAAATAGCGACAAAGCACTTTTAAATTATTTGTTATCTTTATGTTTTTTTATCCAGTTGACCACTTGATTAAATGTTGCACTTAGGGGAGAGGATGTGGTGTTACTTCCAGAACTGCAGACTTTGCAACTGGGGAACCAGGTTGAAGTTTCTGCTTCAGCTCGACATTCTGTGATTCTGGTCAAATCACTTAGTCTCCCCATGTCTACAACCAAAATGAATTTGTTCTTGTGTGATGTAACCAATGCTCATGTAAAGCACTCCAATACCTGACAAGTCTGCACTATATAACACTGCAAAAACACAAAATAATAAGTGTTTTGCACACTTCTGTCATTGGGCTATATTTGGGCTACATCTGGGTGATTTTGGGCTACATTTGGGCTCTTTTGTCTCCGGTGGCCATCTTGGGAGATTTATTTGTTATGAAGTTTCCTAATTTCCTCATGTACTGCAGTCTCCTCAGTAGGAAATGCTTTCAGTTTTTTACTTTGATTCCATCATGAAGGTATTCAGATATGTCACACATTTGCCATAAATTCTGAATGTTAGCACTCTAGTTGCTCATTAGATCACTGTAGTAAAACTACTGCACCATGGAAGTCTGCTCCTGGTATTAAAAGTGCATGTTTCAGTCTGCATGTCAGAATTTTTTAATGAAATAGAAGAGGATTTGAGAAGTCACTCAAAATGTGCCCTCATTTTCTTTCTTCAGCATTAATCATAATTTCTATGGCAAAATGAACCTCCTCATTGTGTTCCTTTTTAAATTAAATGTTTTAAGTGTTACCAGTTTATTCCAATCAAGATGGCTTCAGGTGTGCCATACTTTTGTCATAATGAAGACAGTAAGCGCTCTAGTTGTTTTTAAGAACATTCTGGGACATTCTGTCATTGGGCTATACTTGGGCTACATCTGGGTGATATTTGGGCTACATTTGGGCTCTTTTGTCTCTGGTGGCCATCTTGGGAGACTTATTTGTTATGAAGTTTCCTAATTTCCTCATTTACTGCAGTCTCCTCAGTAGGAAATACTTTCAGTTTTTTACTTTGATTCCATCAAGAAGGCATTCAGATGTGTCACACATTTGCCATAAATTCAGAATGTTAGCACTCTTTTTGCTCATTAGATCACTGTAGTAAAGCTACTGCTCACCAGGGAAAACTGCTGCTGGTATTGAAAGTGCATGTTTCAGTCTGCATGTCAGAATTTTTTAATGAAATAGAAGAGGATTTGAAAAGTCACTCAAAATGTGCCCTCATTTTTCTTTCTGCAGCACTAATCATACTTTTTATGGAAAAATGAACCCCCTCATTTTGTTCCTTTTTAAATTAAATGTTTTAAGAGTTACCACTTTAATCCAAGCAAGATGGCTTCAGGTGTGCCATACGTTTATCATAAGTAGGACTGTTAGCGCTCTAGTAGTTCTTTGGAACACTCTGGGAAGCTGCAGTAGAACACAAAGGAATCAACTGACAGTCTCTGCCCTTGTTGGATGTACATGTTTTACTGAGAATGTCAGACTTCATTCTCACATGACTGAGAAAGATAATGTGAATTTACAGAAAATAAGCTCTCAGTTTAGCCTATAGATCACCTTCCAAACCTCTGTGGTAAAAGCATGAGAAAATATTTTTCTCTCAATCATGATATCTCAGCAGAAGTCTTTTTCACATGGTGAAATCACCTTAGAACATACCACAATTCCTAAAATGAGTATGGTACCATCAACAAATGATGTATAATGTAACTAAAGTCTTAAAACCTTCTATTAACTGCAATGCTTTTTAATGAGGTGCTATCATGTATATTGGTCCCAAGATGGCTGCCAACACTTCTTGGATGAAGTGCTGACAGCCAATCAGATCTCAGGATGAGATGTGTGGTTAGGCTCCGCCCACATATATATATGCTTTTAAATGCTATTTTCCCAGGAAATACTGAACAGATTTACACCAGACCTGCAAAAGGCACTTCCTTGACCTTATGGCTACCTCTCTGCCAAATTTCAAGTAATTCTGTTCAGCCGTTCGGGCTGTAGCTGTGTCTAAAGGTCCTATGGAAAAATGCATGGGGAAAACGCGTTTTGGGACCCCCCTTTTTTCTCGGCCCCTGCTTGACGAATCCCCCCGAGACTTTTAGGGTAGGAGCGGAGCGTAGCGCCCCACCTATTTTGAAAATTTCGCGACGATTCGTCGACCGGCGCCAAAGTTATTCCAAATAGAATGTTGCGGATTTCCTATGGAAACAGGGTCCTAACTATAACTACCTACTGGCGACCGCCAGTAGGTAATATATATATATATATATATATTCACTGAAAAAACCATAGGTTTCAGGGGTGTTATAGTTAGCTGGACTTTTCACTTGTACAAAACCATTGAAATTCCCCCGTTATAGTTAGTTCAGCTAACTATAACTCGCGCGCCCGCAATGCACTGCTGATGACGTCACATATTACATCACTCATGACATGGTCAGTGACATCACTCATGACATCACTGATGACATCTCAAATGACATCACTGATGACATCACTGATGACATCATCCACTGAATGTGTGTTTTTCTGAAAATTAAATATGTTTTATATATGTATATCTCAAGGTCGATGGAAGAATAAATGGGTATATAAGTGTCTAAATGGATGATTTGTTTTTGAAAAATTGATTGTGTAACTGACTGATTAAGTGTATCATAGTGAATACATGGCTTAGTGAGTAATGTTTAAATATGTAAATATCTGTATCAGTCTCTCACTTTGTGTATAAGTGGCTGCATGGGTTGGTGAGTAGCTACATGGGTGTCTATATAGGTTATTAGTTGGTTTTTTGAGTATCAGTCTGAGTGTCTGCATGGTTCGGTGGGGGGTATTACGTAGTGCATAGGTGCATGAATGAGTGACTCACTGTTTGTATGTGTTGAACACAGCATGTGTGCAGGACTGTATGGGTGGATGAGTGTGTGTATGGGTGTGTTAGTGAGTGAATGACTGTCTCAATAGTGTCTTTATGAGTAACTACATATGTTTTAAACTAGTATATGTGACTATTGGTGTATATATGTGACTATATGTGAGAGTGAGAGATTGAAAGAGTTCCTGTATGAATAAGTATGTGTTTCTATAAGTGATTGTTTAAAACACTAAGTATGTGTAAGTTTCCGTAGAAGTAAGTATGGTGGTGTGTGTATAACTGTATATGCAAGTAAATGTATGTTTGATTCTTTATTAGCATGAGTGACTATGTGTGTGAGTAACTCTATGGATGAGTGGCATTGTGTAACAGGATGTATAGGTGTATGAGTACATATGATGAGTGAGTACATGTATGAGTGACTGTATAGGACTGTTGGTGAATGAGTGGATGTGTATGTGGATCTTAGAATTACTGAAGAGGTTGTTGTAACTGGTATTGGTATGTCCATTGTTTTGAAAATTTTAGTCTCTATTTTTGAATGTGTGTATCAAAGGTTATATTAGGGTGAGAGGAGGTGTGCCACTCTATCACAAGGATGATGTCATCAGTGATGTCATCAGTGATGTCATTTGAGATGTCATCAGTGATGTCATGAGTGATGTCACTGACCATGTCATGAGTGATGTAATATGTGACGTCATCAGCAGTGCATTGCGGGCGCGCGAGTTATAGTTAGCTGAACTAACTATAACGGGGGAATTTCAATGGTTTTGTACAAGTGAAAAGTCCAGCTAACTATAACACCCCTGAAACCTATGGTTTTTTCAGTGAATTTCTGAGGTTTTTTAAATGCTAATTCCTAACTATAACGTGCCTGAAACCTATGGTTTTTTCTGTGAATTTCAAAGGTTTTTTAAATGCTAATTTCTAACTATGCCTACAGAGATAGGACATGTGAAGAAAGAAGAAAAAATGCACAGAAAGAAACAAAAGAAGTGCAGAAAGAAGCAACAGAAGTCCTCAAATACGAAGATAAGTGCAGGAAGAAGGATAACGTGCAGAAAGAACAAAAAGAAGAGCAGAAAGAAGCCTTGTTGCAAAATCATCCTGTACCCTCAACTTTTTCAGACGGATACTGGTGGTAACTGAGTCTGACTAACCAGTCCTAGAGCCAGTGCTATGTTAAAAGACACTTAGAATACAGTGAAAATACCTACATACACTAGGGAACATTATGCGTTGGGGTCCCCCTGTGATTAGCATGACCTCCTCTGTAAGCCCCTAGTATATAATAGGGCATGGGGATTAAAACTACCTCTTAAAACAGGCCACAGGGCGTTTTTGCACACGTTAACTCAGGCCCCGTCCCCTCCCTTCACCACTGTGTAAACACGCCCTGTGTCCATTTTTAGTTGGGAGATTAAGTTCATTTGAATCCTGAGGGTCCCTAGGGTCCAACTAGCCCACTAGGTACCTCCAGTAAGTGCCACAGAGCTGCGTTGCAGAGAGGTGTAAAAAGTGACACGGCCTGGACCACCTCTCTGCAATGCAGCTCAGTGGCGCTTACTGGAAGCACTTGGTGGGCTTGTTAGCCCCCAGGGGCCCTCAGTATTGAAGGGAAATTATATCCCCAATTTAAAACGTGCCATAGTGCGTGTTTGCACACGTCACCTCAGGCCCCGTCCCCTCCCTTCACCACTGTGTAAACGCACCCTGTGGCTGTTCTAAGTTGAGAGATTAAGTCCCCTTGAATCCTAAGGGTCCCTAGGGTCAAACTAGACCACTAGGTACCTCCAGTAAGCGCCACAGAGCTGCGTTGCAGAGAGGTGTAAAAAGGGGCTTGGCCTCAGAACACCTGGCTGCAGCGCAGCTCCCTGGCGCATACTGGAGATGCCTGTTGGGGGCACGTTTGCAGAGTGCTGCACGGAGGGGGCATGGCCTCCGGCACGATGCCAGTCTTTTATTTATTTTAGTTTTTTAAGAAGGGGGGCTGTTTGGTTCCCCTTCTTATTCTAATTTATTGGCCCTGATGACCCCATCCCCCAGGGCCAGTCTCCTAATTATATTTTTTTGACCCCAATCCCCAGGGCCGGCCACTGTTTTTTATAATTTTTAAAAAATATATATTTATAGACACACCTAGGACATGCTGGACAAACCGTACTTACCTATCACCATGACGATTTGCGTGATATTCATTAAAAGGCGACTATGCATGCAATGAATCCACGTGGAATGTATTTACACCACTAGTGAAGCTCTGACATGTCTGATGTCCTACGGTGCCTAATCCTGGTAGACACCCTTGTCGTTTATTTATACAAACATGGGTAGCTATTGACGGGCACATTTAATACACATGCACACCAAGCCATTCAAAGGGGATTCAAAAAAATTCGACCAAAACTATGCAAGAAACCCCCCTCACGGTTAATAAAACACACATCCACTGCCGGATGTGTAATACTTTTTATTTTACTCTCTGGAAAGGGGACGAACATCACTTGAGAGTCACAGCGTGCTCCTGACAGAGCCCAATGCTGTGTTACACCCACCATTGCCTGCCGAGTGCCACACACCTCTGTGTTGTATTCCACTAGCTAGTGCATATGCTATGACACTCTCTAGCCCATGTGCACTGTAACACCACCCCGTGAATATGTCATGCCACACTTGTCTTCGCACGGGTTATATTGCCCCATCTAACGTGCCTTTCTCGATGCCTATGTTATAACGCACAGTGCTATGCCATACATATTACAATCTGGGATCCATATCTTTGTCACAGTGCATATGCAACGTTACACTCCCCAGCACATATTTTATATTACAACTTTAGAGACTAGTTAGTTTACACAACACTGCCCTGTGCATATTACACTCCAAGGCGCATATCGCATAGCACGCGCTAGTGCCTGTGCTATCTCGCGCTCTCCAATGAATCTGTCATTGCGCACAATGTATTGCATATTATATTTCACGCCCGGTTCATCTTATATCACACTTTTTGGTGCATAGTTTATACCATACACTATATCTAGTTTTCATTTTCAATCGTGCTCTCAGGACTATGTTCTATATAACACTGTGTTCACCTACCCTTTTCACGGGCATTACATTTTGCGATAGGGGGTGGAGGGTCAGGGGGTGTTTCTGCCAAGTGAGCCCGGAGTCACAGTCACAAACGTCCTCTTCTTCCTGAATAAAAGTGAGATTATGCTGCATACTTGTTCATATTTTAAGTAGTTCGCACAGACACAATGTTTTAAAAACAATAAAGTTCCTAATACCCGCCTTCTCTGAACAGTTAGCTTGCTGCCCCATCCTTCCTCCCTATCCTCTGTTGTGTGAATCCATGGACTAGCCTCCTCCCTCCTGCCATGCATGGTCTGATGTGCTGCCACTGCCCTCAATTTAGTATGATGTACCAGTCCACTCCTCCTGCCCTCCATTGCCCAATTCTATGCCCCATCATTGACCTCCTGCTTAAACTCTGTGCTTAGCTTGCTGCCCCTATTCTCCTTCCCCCTGCCCTTCGATGTCTTTGTGCATGCCCCTGCTCCATCCTTTTTGCCCACCATGTCCCATGGACCTGCCACTCCTATCTACTCTGAGTGTTCTGTTGAGCTGCCACTCCCCTCCCACCTGCCTAGCATTGTCAGATGACTGTAACCTGTCCCTGCCACCTCCACCCTGCCTGTCCACATGCCATGCCCCTATCCTCTTCCTCCTGTCCTACATGGTCCATTGTACTGCCACACCCTTCTGCCCTCCCTGGTCTGTTGTGCTGCAACTGCTCCTCCTGCCTGCCCCGTGTGGTCTGTTGTGAGGTCCCTTCCCCTGAACTTTTTGTCTGTGCACAGGTCCTGACCCTCCCTTCTATCCTCCATCGTCCTTTGTGCATGCCCCTCCACCCTCCTTCTTGCCCATCATAGCCATTGTGCTGCCACTAACTCTCCCACTTGCCATGCATGGTCTTCTGTGCTGCCATGGCCACTCCCACCTTCCCTGTGTGGTCAGTTAGCTGCCCCTGACCCCCTCCCACCTTCCCTCCATGGTCTGTGTGTATGCCATCACAGTCTCACTGTTGCTCTTCATGGTGTGTCTTGCTTCTAGTGCCCATCCTGCCTGACCTCCATGGCTATCTTGCTGCTCCTGCCCTGCCCCCTTGCCCCCAGCCCTACTCCCTCCCTCCTGGCTTGTCTGTTCCATTGTAATGCCCCTGATCCGTCCCTCCTGCCCTTTATGGTCTGTTATGCTGCAGCTTTCTCTCCTGTCTGTCCATTATGGTCAGCTAGCTACCATTGCCTCTTGCCCCTCTGTTCTCTGTTGTCCATGTGCATGATCCTGTCCCCTCCCTCTTGCTTTCTATGGATTGTTGTGCTGCACTCCCATCCTGCATGCCCTGTGTGGTGTATTGTGCTGCTGCAAACCCTGATGCCTGCCCTGCAGGGTCAGTTTGGTGCACCTCTCCATGTCCCTCCTGTCCTCTGTTATCCAAGTCCATGTCCCTATCCCATTTCCTTCCATGATCCAATGTACCATATTTGCGAACATTTTGAACTTGGTAAGAGGGAGATTTTGAAAAAAAACTGGGGTATTGATTTTCCCCTTTGAGTTACATTGAAAAAGAGGATATTGTAGACAGGAGACAGATCAAATAAAGACCATTTGAGCTTAAAAACATTGGACGTTTCCTGGCTGAATCGGGTCTGTTGGCATGTATGGTTGTACTACCATTGCCTCTTCCTTCTGCCCACAATGGTCTATTACATTGCCACAGCCTTGAAGGAGGGTAGATTTTGTATCACAGGGGGCCCCTGGCCCGTTCTGTCCACACCTGAAGTATGAGACCCTTGTCCTTGCCCTGCCAGCTGCATTTGTAGGCCGTATTAAATTGACCAGCGGGTCCTGTGTTGCTATATAATTATCCTGAGACATCCTTACCACTCAGCCAGCATAAAACCCCTGTGTAGGCCCTTCTGTTCAATATGTAGGCCTCTTTGTTAAATTGACCATAGCTCTGCAATTTTAGTGTATAGCAGTCTGAAGGCAGGTCTGCGAGGCCTTCTGATCCAAACTAGTAGCCCCCACCCTACCCGAGTGCTCCGTGCTCGGTATCAAAGTTCAACATCCCCCTGAAGCTGTCGACATACAGTAGGCTGCATCCTGGACTGGTACTTGCTTCCTGGGCAGGTTTCCCGCTTTTAAGGAAGTGGCAACCGCAGAGCGTCAAGTTAGGAGAACTGAGGAGATTTTATACATGAATATATTGAATTCCCGTACAATACCCATTATTTTCTGCTTGCTCTATGGAACTTACGATAAGCGATTGGCCTGAGAGACTGACCTTTTCACCCAGTCCATTGTCAGCATTAAGTGGGTAAATGACGAAATGTCTGGTAAAATCTGCAGACGAAGCTTTTGGGTAGCATACGTAGGTAGATGTAGCGTGCAAAGGAGCCCACAAAATGATATAAAAAGGGAGCACCCACAGATATCGACGGACTACCTCGCCGTCTGTATGTAGGTTAACAGGCAGTGCAGGTTTTCCCCAAGAGCTGGGAGCTCTTGTCTTCCTTTGCTTAAAATGTCTTGCTCTGCTTTGCTTGAAGTATCTTATTCTATTTTACCTATATGAAATGTCATGTTATGTTTAACCATTGTTCTCTTTACTTTTGCATTTAAAAGATTTTGTATTGTAATTGCAGGAATGCTTGCTCTAAGAGTAAACGTGAGTGTTCCTAGGTAACATTTTCCTTGGTGTAACTTGTTTCTCATGATGCATTTATAGATGTGTTTTCTCTCTCTCTCTGTCAGTACATTAATTGAGATACAGAGAATATTATGACAGCTGTATGATTATCTGGATTCTGTATTTTGTACTTTATGTCTCTATTCTGCGGTTTCTTTGAAGTTGCATCTTCTCATTAAACTGCCATTGTATTCTGCCTCCAATTCCATGTCTCATATGTCTGTTTTCTTCATTTTTGGAGCAAGCGTTCCTAGGCACCCCGGCTCAAATTAAGGTGCCCCTTTTGTCCCTGACTCACTCTCCTGCTCAGTTCTGTGGTGGCTCCCGGGGATCTGGGGACCGCCCCTAGCTTCCTGGACCCGTAATAGATCTTCCCTCCAACAGCCTCTCTTGCAAGTCCTGTATTGTTGGTTTGTTGCCCCTGCCCCCCTTTCCACTGCCCTCCATAGTCTGTTGTGCTTCCACGGCCCTTCCTGCCTGCTCAGTGTGGTTAAATTGTTGCCTTTGCACCCTCCTACCTGCCTTCAATTTTCAGAGTCCGTGCCCCTGGCCTCTGCCTCTCAACAGTATCCTAATGAACAACTAGATTGCTAACATTCTATATTTATTACAAAAGTGTGGAACGCCTGACATCATCTTGATGTAATCAAAACTGTAATACCTAGAGCATTTCCTTTAGAAATTACATATATGAGAGGGTCTTATTGGCATCAAAATTATGGTTAGTGCTCTAAAAGACTAAAATAAGGACATATTTTCTGAGTTTTCAAATAGCGACAAAGCACTTTTAAATTATTTGTTATCTTTATGTTTTTTTATCCAGTTGACCACTTGATTAAATGTTGCACTTAGGGGAGAGGATGTGGTGTTACTTCCAGAACTGCAGACTTTGCAACTGGGGAACCAGGTTGAAGTTTCTGCTTCAGCTCGACATTCTGTGATTCTGGTCAAATCACTTAGTCTCCCCATGTCTACAACCAAAATGAATTTGTTCTTGTGTGATGTAACCAATGCTCATGTAAAGCACTCCAATACCTGACAAGTCTGCACTATATAACACTGCAAAAACACAAAATAATAAGTGTTTTGCACACTTCTGTCATTGGGCTATATTTGGGCTACATCTGGGTGATTTTGGGCTACATTTGGGCTCTTTTGTCTCCGGTGGCCATCTTGGGAGATTTATTTGTTATGAAGTTTCCTAATTTCCTCATGTACTGCAGTCTCCTCAGTAGGAAATGCTTTCAGTTTTTTACTTTGATTCCATCATGAAGGTATTCAGATATGTCACACATTTGCCATAAATTCTGAATGTTAGCACTCTAGTTGCTCATTAGATCACTGTAGTAAAACTACTGCACCATGGAAGTCTGCTCCTGGTATTAAAAGTGCATGTTTCAGTCTGCATGTCAGAATTTTTTAATGAAATAGAAGAGGATTTGAGAAGTCACTCAAAATGTGCCCTCATTTTCTTTCTTCAGCATTAATCATAATTTCTATGGCAAAATGAACCTCCTCATTGTGTTCCTTTTTAAATTAAATGTTTTAAGTGTTACCAGTTTATTCCAATCAAGATGGCTTCAGGTGTGCCATACTTTTGTCATAATGAAGACAGTAAGCGCTCTAGTTGTTTTTAAGAACATTCTGGGACATTCTGTCATTGGGCTATACTTGGGCTACATCTGGGTGATATTTGGGCTACATTTGGGCTCTTTTGTCTCTGGTGGCCATCTTGGGAGACTTATTTGTTATGAAGTTTCCTAATTTCCTCATTTACTGCAGTCTCCTCAGTAGGAAATACTTTCAGTTTTTTACTTTGATTCCATCAAGAAGGCATTCAGATGTGTCACACATTTGCCATAAATTCAGAATGTTAGCACTCTTTTTGCTCATTAGATCACTGTAGTAAAGCTACTGCTCACCAGGGAAAACTGCTGCTGGTATTGAAAGTGCATGTTTCAGTCTGCATGTCAGAATTTTTTAATGAAATAGAAGAGGATTTGAAAAGTCACTCAAAATGTGCCCTAATTTTTCTTTCTGCAGCACTAATCATACTTTTTATGGAAAAATGAACCCCCTCATTTTGTTCCTTTTTAAATTAAATGTTTTAAGAGTTACCACTTTAATCCAAGCAAGATGGCTTCAGGTGTGCCATACGTTTATCATAAGTAGGACTGTTAGCGCTCTAGTAGTTCTTTGGAACACTCTGGGAAGCTGCAGTAGAACACAAAGGAATCAACTGACAGTCTCTGCCCTTGTTGGATGTACATGTTTTACTGAGAATGTCAGACTTCATTCTCACATGACTGAGAAAGATAATGTGAATTTACAGAAAATAAGCTCTCAGTTTAGCCTATAGATCACCTTCCAAACCTCTGTGGTAAAAGCATGAGAAAATATTTTTCTCTCAATCATGATATCTCAGCAGAAGGCTTTTTCACATGGTGAAATCACCTTAGAACATACCACAATTCCTAAAATGAGTATGGTACCATCAACAAATGATGTATAATGTAACTAAAGTCTTAAAACCTTCTATTAACTGCAATGCTTTTTAATGAGGTGCTATCATGTATATTGGTCCCAAGATGGCTGCCAACACTTCTTGGATGAAGTGCTGACAGCCAATCAGATCTCAGGATGAGATGTGTGGTTAGGCTCCGCCCACATATATATATGCTTTTAAATGCTATTTTCTCAGGAAATACTGAACAGATTTACACCAGACCTGCAAAAGGCACTTCCTTGACCTTATGGCTACCTCTCTGCCAAATTTCAAGTAATTCTGTTCAGCCGTTCGGGCTGTAGCTGTGTCTAAAGGTCCTATGGAAAAATGCATGGGGAAAACGCGTTTTGGGACCCCCCTTTTTTCTCGGCCCCTGCTTGACGAATCCCCCCGAGACTTTCAGGGTAGGAGCGGAGCGGAGCGCCCCACCTATTTTGAAAATTTCGCAACGATTCGTCGACCGGCGCCAAAGTTATTCCAAATAGAATGTTGCGGATTTCCTATGGAAACAGGGTCCTAACTATAACTACCTACTGGCGACCGCCAGTAGGTAATATATATATATATATATATTTATATATATATATATATATATATAACTATATATATATATATATATTACCTACTGGCAGTCGCCAGTAGGTAGTTATACTTAGGACCTATTTCCATAGGAAATTCGCAACATTCTATTTGGAATAACGTTGACGCCGATTGACGAATCTTCATGAAATTTTCCAAACATTTGGCCATCTCCGGTCCGCTACTATCCTGAAAAGTTTACGGTGATTCGTCAAGCGGGGGCCGAGAAAAAAGGGGGGACCCTTTTCGCCATGCATTTTCCCATAGGACCTGTTGACGCAGCTACAGCCCGAACTGCTGAGCGGAATTACACCAAATTTGGCAAAGAGGCAGTCCTCAGTTCAGACTCGTGCCTTTTTCTTAAATGGTGTAAATCTGTTCACTAGTTCCTGAGAAAATTAGAGTTAAAAAGATAGATATATCTGGGCGGAGCCTAACCACACATCTCATCGTGAGATCTGATTGGCTGTCAGTACTTCATCCAAGAAGTGTTGGCAGCCATCTTGGGACCAATATACATAATAGCACCTCATTAAAAAGCATTGCAGTTAATAGTTACATTATAAATCATTTGTTGACGGTACCATACTCATTTTAGGAATTGTGGTGTGTTCTAAGGTGATTTTACCATGTGAAAAAGCCTTCTGCTGTGATATCATGAATCATGTTTGAGAAAAAACTATTTTCTCATGCTTTTTCCACAGAGGTTTGGAAGGTGATCTATAAGCTAAACTGAGAGCATATTTTCTGTAAATTCACATTATCTATCTCAGTCATGTGAGAATGAAGTCTGACATTCTCAGGAAAACATGTACATCCAACAAGGGCAGAGACTGTCATTTGATTCCTTTGTGTTCTACTGCAGCTTCCCAGAGTGTTCGAAAGAACAACTAGAGCACTAACAGTCCTACTTATGACAAACGTATTGCATACTCGAAGCCATCTTGATTGGAATAAAGTGGTAACTCATAAAACATTTAATTTAAAAAGGAACAAAATGAGGGGGTTCATTTTGCCACAGAAAGTATGATTAGTGCTGCAGAAAGAAAAATTAGGGCACATTTTGAGTGACTTCTCAAATCCTCTTCTATTTCATAAAATAATTCTGACATGCAGACTGAAACATGCACTTTCAATACCAGCAGCAGACTTCCCTGGTGAGCAGTAGCTTTACTACAGTGATCTAATAAGCAACTAGAGTGCTAACATTCTGAATTTATGGCAAATGTGTGACACATTTGAATGCCTTCTTGATGGAATCAAAGTAAAAAACTGAAAGTATTTCCTACTGAGGAGACTGTAGTAAATGAGGAAATTAGGAAAGTTCATAACAAATAAGTCTCCCAAAATGGCCACCAGAGACAAAAGAGCCCAAATGTAGCCCAAATATCACCCAGATGTAGCCCAAGTATAGCCCAATGACAAAATGTCTCAGAGTGTTCTAACGAACAACTAGAGCGCTAACAGTCTTACTTATGACAAAAGTATGGCACACCTGAAGCCATCTTGATTGGAATAAAGTAACGCTTAAAACATTTAATTTACAAAGGAACAAAATGAGGGGGCTTATTTTGCCATAGAAAGTATGATTAGTGCCAAAGAAAAAAAAACTAGGGCACATTTTGAGTGACTTCTCAAATCCTCTTCTATTTCATTAAAAGATTCTGACATGCAGACTGAAACATGCACTTTTAATACCAGCAGCAGACTTCCGTGGTGAGCAGTAGCTTTACTACAGTGATCTAATGAGCAACTAGAGTGCTAACATTCTGAATTTATGGCAAACATGTGACACATCTAAATGCCTTCTTGATGGAACCAAAGTAAAAAACTGAAAGTATTTCCTACTGAGGAGACTGCAGTAAATCAGGAAATTAGGAAACTTCATAACAAATAAATCTCCCAAGATGGCCACCAGATACAAAAGAGTCCAAATGTAGCCCAAATATCACCCAGATGTAGCCCACGTATAGCCCAATGACAGAAGTGTGCAAAACACTTATTTTTTGTGTATTTGCAGTTTTATATAGTGCAGACTTGTCAGTTATTGGAGTGCTTTACATGAGCATTGGTTACATCACACAAGATCAAATTCATTTTGGTTGTAGACATGGGGAGATTAAGTGATTTGACCAGAATCACAGAATGTTGAGCTGAAGCAGAAACTCCAACCTGGTTCCCCAGTTGCAAAGTCTGCAGCTCTGGAAGTAACACCACATCCTCTCCCCTAAGTGCAACATTTAATCAAGTGGTCAACTGGATGAAAAAAACATAAAGATAACAAATAATTTAAAAGTTCTTTGTCGCTATTTGAAAACTCAGAAAATATGTCCTCATTTTAGTTTTTTAGAGCACTAACCATAATTTTGATGCAAATAAAACCCTCTCATATATTTAATTTCTAAAGGAAATGCTCTAGGTATTACAGTTTTGATTACATCAGGATGACGTCAGGCGTTCCACACTTTTGTAATAAATATAGAATGTTAGCAATCTAGTTGTTCATTGGGATACTGTTGAGAGGCAGAGGCCAGGGGCACGGACTCTGAAAATTGAAGGCAGGTAGAAGAGTGCAGAGGCAAAAATTTGACCACACTGGGCAGGCGGGAAGGGCAGTGGCAGCACAACAGACTATGGAGGGAAGTGGAAAGGGGGGCAGGTGCAACAAACAGCAATACAGGACTGGCAAGAGTAGCTGTGGCAATATAATAGACCATTGTGGGCAGAAGGAAGAGGCAGTGGTAGTACAACCATACAGGCCAACAGACCCGTTTCAGCCAGGAAACGTCCAATGTTTTTAAGCTCAAATGGGCTTTATTTGATCTGTCTCCTGTCTACAATCTCCTCTTTTTCAATGTAACTCAAAGGGGAAATTCAATACCCCAGTTTTTTTTCTAAATCTCCCTCTTACCAAGTTCAAAATGTTTTGCAAGTATGGTACATTGGATCATGGTAGGCAGGAGGAATTGGGGTACCAACTCTCGGACATGTGTTTTCAATCCCGTCACTCTCTTTTCCTAAAGCTCCTGGTCACTGTAGTTGAGTTAATGATGTCCCTGTAACATTTTCATCCAAGACAGGTCTACTCCTTACTTCTGAGCTAACTTCGACAACTTCCCATGCACTCGTCTTGCCCTAAGGGTGACATTCTTCGCTACAAATAACAGGTCATCTGGCTTATAGGTCTCTATTCTGTTCAAAGGTAAATTCCCACTGATGATCTTGTCTACCTCAGCTTCAGCTTCCAAACATTCAATAGTTTCAACTTCACCGCAGCCTTGATGGTATCCTGATTCGATGTACTAATCTGACCCTCCTTGATGTTTTTGTGGTCTCTCAACCTGTATTCCAAATCCATCTAGGACATACTGATTTCCAGTGGTCCCCTGACTAGTGCCTACTTCTAACGCCACCCCAATTGGTCCTCTCACTGGGGTTTCCCACAACTGTAGATCTGACCTAGTGCTTGCCATGGGTATGAACCGTATAGTGCTGAAACCAATGCATATTCCAGAAGGATCAGCGATATACGCTAAAGGGGTACCAGATTCCATAGGCACTAACAAAGGGCAATTCACACTTGTGCTCCCTGTCCTTCCCAATCCAGTCCTTTCAGCCCGTACAGGCTGACTTTTATTAAGGTTTCCCGCTGAGCATGGGTCATACACAGGAACAACAGGACCAATGGTAACCAGAACTGTAAGAGCTTCTGGCAACCGTGAAGCAGCGTTAACTCTGCTCTGTTCTATACCTCCTAAGGTGTACACCTCTGTCACCCCTAATCCCCTGGAAATCCTCCCCACAACTCTGGTACCAGGATCCACCTGAACTGCCATGCTTTTTACATTCTCAGTAAATCCTGAGTCTCGCCCCATCCCCTGATTGGGGACTATAAGGTGGAGGAGGCTCAGATAACATCCCATCCAACAGGCTGTCTTCATTGTCACTTCTGTCGGTTCCATTTGTCTTTTTGCTCCTGTCCTGGGATCCTCCCTCTTCTACCAGCACTGGGTACAACCTTTCTCCCTCTATAATATCCTCTCTCAATCGCTTGCGCTGTGCTTCCTGATATGCCCTTACAGTATTCCGCATTCTCTCTTGATATTTCACCCGCTGCTTAGCATGAGCTGGCCGCATTCATGCATCTAACACTTCAAACTGTGTTGGTCTAGGCAAATGTGGAAGTGCAAACATTGCTCCTCTGAGCTAATGTAGTTCATCCAACTGAAATGAATCAACGCGTGGAAATGACATGTCACTCTCCTTTTCAGTGATCTTATGCCAATTTTGAAGCCAAATTACAGTATGGTGCCCAACTTTTATCACCATATAGTGTGCTGGAGTATCCCCTCTTCACCTACTCGAGTAACAACCCCTTCGTCATCCCTGAAAAGATCTTGCAACACTTTAAAACATCGCATGGTTTCAAATTGCAATTTGTTGTTCAATAGATTACGACCGAGCAATATTTTCCAACCACAACTACCGGATGACTGCTGACCAATCCCAGCGCAGCGTTACACCAACCGACCTATCTCAGTGCGACACTCTATGATATCACCTTCACTCCTTGCAGCGGCTCACACTCCTTCAAAATTTCTCCATATGCATTCACTCACACAATTGTCTTTAATCCATAATTGTCTGACATCTAAAAGGATCAATAGAATTCAATCACACAAGATCATTCACATATGATGACCCTCAACCAGTGTTGATCTCCCAAATCAATATAGCTCACCTCTGTACACAAGGTTCACTGGATGATTCCCATCTGTCCCATTCACACAAAGTTACCTGTCTTAGGTAGAACTTCCAATGACGTCTCACGACAACTCCTCAATTCTTCGGTCAGACAATCACAATCTCTGTGTCTTTTGCACCTTTAATATATCTAAGATCTTAAGCCACTTCAGGACCCGCAACTCAAATCTCAATCCTTTAACCACGTCCTGTCCGGAACCACATTCCCTCAACTCTCACTCCAGCTCCGCAAGACATCACACAATCAAACATTCTCACTATCTAATACACACATGCACCCTAGTGATACTTACTCTCCCTTCCGCCAATGATCTCACCACACCATCAAACTCCGTCAGTCACCGCTGGATTATGTTGCCTTCTGTTCTCGATCATTGGGGTCTATTTCGGGCTTTGGGGTTCTAGGTTCACTTATTCTAGACTAATTTTAGATTCTCCCTTTGCTTCATGTGTGAACCATCCTACACTGCTAGGATTTTGTCTTAAGTCTGTCTTAAGTCTGTTTTAAGTCTGTCCTAAGTTTGTCTTAAGTTTGTCTTAAGTCTGTCTTAAGTTTGTCTTAAGTCTGTCTTAAGTCTGTCTTCAGTCTCTCCTAAGTTTGTCTTAAGTCTGTCTTAAGTCTGTCTTAAGTCTTTCCTACTACTTTTGGTATTCACAGAAGGCATTTAGTAGTAGTAAAGTTAGGATTTTGTCTTAAGTTTGACTTAAGACAGACTTAAGAGAGGGGGCGTGGTCTGCTGCGCAGCGGAATGGCCGCTTCCTAAGCGCGCTCCGCCGGCCGGGACCGAATTCTCCAACAATCCTGCACCCTGGATGTGTGCTCTTCTGCCCTGGGCTCACCGTCTTGCTGGGGAGTGCTGGCGGACCCTGCTGCGGGAGCTCCGATGTCTCGGCTCTGGTCTGGGGCTGAGTTGCGGACCCCGCTGATCGGACGCCGGAGGCTGTGAAGATCGGGCCTGGACTGCGGGGCGGAGACCGCGTAATCAAACCCGCGGCTTCTGGAGGCCAGTGGGCCGCACGGCAATACGGAGGGCGGCTGGACGCCTTGTGGTGCCTGAACTCGGACCCGCAGCGCCCGGTGGTGCCTCTGCCCGGACCCGCGTATGTCCCTCGACGGGAGGGCTTTGGAAATCTCTGTTTTGTGCCTGGGAGCCCCCTCTTGATAGACGGTGGGAAGCGTGACGCAGCGGTGCCTGGCGATCCCTGTCCTGGGGCACTGTCGGCATGCAACTACCTTTGGCGGTATATTTATAGCCTTGCTGGCAGATCTGCAGATTGGATGGGGGAACTGGGGCACGCAGTCTGGGTATGTTGATGCGGGACATGCGAGCCACCAAATCTCGGATGACCGCCATGCGGAATTCACCAGCTGTAGCGCGCACTTGAATCCTGTGGTGTCTGATCGTCGTAGTGGCAGTGAGTACATTCCCATAAGTCGAGTGGCGTGTTTTGCTGCTGTGGGCACTACGTTTGGATGATCTGACGTGACGCCGTGGAAGTACTGTGGCCTGCCTTAGCTGGAACCCTAGTGCCCTGGAATGATTATTGGTGGAGGCGTGAAATAGTGCCCGGTCTGCTCTTCTAGTGTCTTGGTGCGGTGGTACGTCTTTGTGCCTGCGGCTGCTAGATGGTCGGGAATAATAATCCGTGGGCAGTGCCATTGCTATAGTGGAACTCCCGGGGGCTCTACATTGCGGTGGATCTTGGACGTCTGTAGCTGTGGGATAGGTGGTCCTCTGCAGAGGACGTAACGTGGCCGTATACTACTAGATCCTGCATGCTCTGGGCCTCACGCAGCGTTTGCAGACTGGAAAGACCTTTTGATATTGTAACATTGAGCAGTCCCTTGGAAGTGCTGCGTGGGCTGCTGGTGGCCGCCGTGGTGCAGGAGGAGGGAGCTAAACCGAACTAAAGCAGCTGTGCGCAAGTGGCGGGGCGACTCGGGAGAAGATTAAGTTGCTGTGTCTCTGGTTGGCCCCCCACCCCCGCTGTAGGGTGCTCCACGCCGTCATCGACATGGGCAGGCCTGATGCGAAGCAACCAAAGTTGACGTTTGAGAATAAACGCTCTACACGGCATACGGAAGTGGAGGACCAGGGAGAAGACTTGCAGACACTTATGCTGGAAATGCATTCCAGCCTTCGAAACATTGATACTAAATTGGACACATTGACATCGCAGCTGGACTCAGTCAAATCCCAGGTCACGACACACGAAACATGCCTGGATGCACTTGAGAACCGCCACACTGAATTCCACGAGTTTCAGGTGGAAACTAAAGAGCAGTTACTACACATGGACAAGCTTTTGGGGGTCATTAGAGCTAAAAATGAAGATTTAGAAGCCAGATCGAGACGCAACAATCTCCGAATTACAGGCATTCCCGAGACAATGGCGATTTCTATAATGGAGTCCTTCATCACAGATCTACTCCATGAGCTATTCGATTCCGGCCTGTCATCTGTGTTCATGGTGGAGAGAGCTCACCGCTCGCTGGGGCCGAAACCCCCTGTTGGCGCGCCACCCAGACCTATCATAACCAAATTATTGAATTATCAGGACAGGGACTGTATCCTTCGGCTGGCTAGAGAGAAAGGACAGATTAAGCACAAAGGCGATACCATCTCCTTCTACCCCGACTTCACCCCGGCGGTGCAGGCGGCGAGAAGGGAATTCCTCCCGGCCAAGGGTATCCTGATGCAGGCACAGATTCCATACTCCCTGCTGTACCCAGCCAAGCTGAAAGTATCGTATGATGGGACTGCTCACTTCTTCACAGACCCGAAAGCCGTATTGAAATTCGCAAAGCATGTTGGAAGCAAGTCTGCGAAGGGGAACCGCAGGGCGGAGACGACTGCAAGTGGAAATTTAAGTGACAATGACTGATATGGGTATCGTATTGTTGGGCTGCTTGGTATTTTGCACACGCTGAGCGGTGGGGTATAGAGCAATGTGAGGTTGGATACCGGAATGTGACCTGCTGATCCCCTATTTCGCTCATTGCTTTGTTTTTTATTTTTCCGCTCCGCGGTTTTTGTATTGATAGCATGGTTGAGCTCTTGGGCATTTGGCGCCATCCACAGTACTCCCGGCCACCTTGTGTGAACGAGGTAGATTGCCGGCACTACCGCGCCCCTGTGGGAAGAGTCCCATTTTTGTTTGGAATGAATAATGTGAGTTTTTTTGTGTTTTTAGTCCTGGGGGGTTAATCTGCAACCTCATTGGGGGTTGGAGTGGGTGGTTGGTGGTGGGAGGGGGGGTTGAGTGGGGTTCATCGTTTTATGCCAGTATGTATTTGAATGGTTGGCTAACATGTGCAATCCATGTTTGGAGGTCATGGCGGGACCACTACATGTATAGGATTAGTCAATGCGCCTTGCACACAGCGCCATTAATGTGTTAAATTGTGTTACTTGGAACATCCGTGGGCTTAATGATGGCAGGAAGGCGAGACTGGTCCATGCTTATTTGTCCAGACACAATGTAGATGTTTGTGTATTGCAGGAAACACATCTCAATGTTACACCTTCACAGAGGCTTCGACATAGTCGGTCGGGTTTATACATCAGTGTATTCCAATTATGCGCGTGGGGTGGCTGTACTGATTAAACGGGGATTGGACTGGAGGGAGGGGCTGGTGCAGGCTGATCCCGAAGGTCGGTATGTCCTCATACGGGGGGTATTTTGTGGCGTTTCCTTGGTCATTGTGACCGTTTATGGGCCCAATGTGGACTCCCCAGAGTTTTTTAAGAATGTTTGGATGAAGATCAGGGCGATGGGCTGTAGCACAGTGCTGTGGGGGGGCGACTTTAACGCTATCCTAGACGATGACTTAGACAGGCGAGGCACCTCCCGCTCATTGCATCCGGCGGCTAGCGCCGCGTTGCGTGCTATAATCACGGACGGTGACCTGGTAGATATATGGCGCGCCAGGCACCCATGGACCAGGGAGCGTACATGTATTTCCGATCACCACAGCGCATTGTCCCGCTTGGACTTCTGGCTGGTGTCTAGAGACATAGCCACCTGGACTGTTGATGTAGCGCACTTGCCGCGTTCGCTGTCGGATCATGCTCCCTGCTTGCTGAGGCTAACCGTTCCGAATTCCCCGCAACGAGCCTTCACTTGGCGTCTCCTGCCATATGCTCTACTTGATGAAGCGTTCAAGGAAGAGATACGGAAGGATATCACTGAGTATTTCACTTTGAACTCTGGGTCGGTGGCCACCGAGGCCTCCCTATGGGAGGCTTTCAAAGTTGTGATAAGGGGTCAGTGTATCGCCAAACAGGCAGGAGTTTTGAAGGCAATCAGGGGCACGATTACTTCGCTAGAGGCTCAAATTAAGGAACTTGAGGTGAGATTTTACTCCACCAATGATCCCACTGTACTTGGCCTTTTAAAGGCCAAGCTGTTGGATTTCTCCGAGGAGGCACAGAGAGAGCTTAAGTTTCTTGGGAAATATGCAGAGGCAAGACGATATGGAGAGGGGGACAGGCCAGGACGCACATTAGCGGGTATGATTAGACCACCGAGACACACGACATTCATACATGAAATATACACTGCACAAGACACTGTTGTTAGAGGCCAGGCAGAAATCCTAAATGCTTTTTCTACCTTTTACTCTCAACAATACTGCTACCCAAGATACGTGCCCCGAGGGGCTGCAGTCGTTCTTGGACTCGATTGCGTTGGTCTGGTTCAATAACACTCACAGAGAATATATGGACCTCCCCTTCACTGTTGAAGATGTTGCCAGGTTATTAAAAGTCTGCCGCTTGATAAGGCCCTGGTGCCGATGGTCTGACTACAGCTTTCTAAAAAGCATACGCTGAGGAGCTGGCGCCCAGTAAGCCAGAATTTGAGGTTGATTCGTATAGACCACTATCGATGATAAATGTGGATGTTAAAATTTTAGATAAATTGCTTGCTAACCGGTTGCAGCCGCTTCTCCCTATGATTGCGCTCCCGGATCAGTCAGGGTTCATCCCGGGAAGATCTACATCCCATAATTTACGAACAATTTACGAACAATTTTCTCCGTCTTGCACTACCTGCACCCAGAGGTTCGCGCCGCGGTGGTGCTCTTGGATGCCACCAAGGCGTTTGATACACTGGAATGGCCATATCTCTTTGCCATACTGGGTCGGATGGGGCTTAGCCCGCTTTTTATTAGAAGTATACGCCTACTATATACTTTGCCCAGAGCCCGAATAAAGGTGAACGGGTTGCTGTCTTTTCCCTTCCCCATATCTCATGGCACGTTTGCAGATCTGTTCCCTGAAAACAAATTCAGACCACCTCCGACTTCGGGCGCGGATGCGTCGGTTTCCTTCTCTGAGCTTTTCCTATATCACAAACTACGCACGGCCTGTCAAGCCCTCTGTGGGAGCTACCCTGCTGCCCCTCCGACCCTGTTGGCTTTGGAGAATCTGCTAAAATCCCCTTCCCCTCGTAAACTTGTTACGAGACTGTACACGCATATGCAGACATCTGCTCCCTTGGTCCAGCCTAAATCACTCCACTATTGGAATGAAGAGCTTTCCGTTCCAGTAACTGAAGAGCAGTGGGAGTTTTGTTGTGGACAGCTACGAGAACTTTCTCCCAATTATAAACTCAGGCTGATTCATTTTAAATACTTGCACAGAGTATACAGAACACCTGTAGGTCTGCACCGTATGGAGCTCAGAGAGGATGACTGCTGTTGGAGATGCGGGTTTTCCCCTGCTTCTTTCTTGCATTTGGCATGGGACTGCCCGGAGATAGCGGGGTATTGGGCCAAGGTGTTCGTTACGGTGCGCCAAATTGTTGGAAGATCGGAGGTCCCCTCCCCAGCTCTTGGATTATTAGGATATGTCAAAGACACCCCATCCAAGTTGCGTAAACTGCACGCTTTGCTTTTATTATATGCTAAACGCCAAATAGCGCTACACTGGGGGAGGAGGGTTCCCACTCACAAGGGTTGGATAGCGGATGTCACATATGGGCATGCACAACTAACTGTGTTCTGGGAGCTTGCCCCCCCACTTCTCGACCCCGCGATATCTGGGAACCGTTCCTGACAAGGGCTCGGGGACAGAATGAAGTTGCCGATGTAGTACAGGCCGGAAATTCATAAGTTGTGGTGATGGGCGATGTGACAATGGGACCTGTAGGTGTGCTCTCCGGCATGCTGGTTGCAGATGTATGGATACGGATGTATGTCATTTGTGTGGTATTGGTCCGAAGATGTTCACGCCAAAAGACAAAAAAAAAAAAAAAAAACCTGATTCATGGGTTAATGCATGTACTGTAACCAACCCGCATTTTGTTTTATTGTGATAACAAACTGGCCTGTTTTGTTGTTGAAGTGTTTGTATTTGTAAAAATGTCAATAAAAAAAAAAAAGACAGACTTAAGACAGTCTTAAGACAAACTTAAGACAAACTTAGGACAGACTTGAGACAGACTTAAGACAAACTTAGGACAGACTTAAGACAGACTTAAGACAGACTTAAGACAAAATCCTAACTATACTACTACTAAATGCCTTATGTGAATACCAAAAGTAGTAAGTTTAGGATTTTGTCTTAAGTGAGTTCTGTGAAACAGGCCCTTTATTTTGGCCTGATAAGGCCATAAAAGCATGGATAAACGTACAAAATACAGTGCAATCAATTCAGATTTCTCAACATTAAAATTCAGCATACACATTAAAATATTTGATTGATAAAAGATTTTGAAATGTAACAAATATCCTAAAATATACAAGTATCTCAATCATTCAGTACAAAATCACGTATAATAAAGGCGGAATCACGGGTCATAGTGCGGAAGTAGGGAGAGTTGGTTGGGCATGCTGTTTCTTTAGAAGTGCTCGGCGTACACACCACATTGAAAGCAGTTAGCGGGACACTGAATATGCAATAGGCATACTATTATCAAATTTCAGGATCCTGAAAGCTTGTGAGTAGTGGGAAGTTCCGAGATTCCTACATAGCTGACATAACCAACAAACTCCTACTTCCTTATATGCTGGACAAAAAAACAGTATGCGCAGGTCAGTCTCCATACAATTATGACAGGATGGGCAATCTTTTGTGGAGCTGACCCACACCTTTAGGTAACGGCACGTAAGGGAAGTGCACCATACCTGAACTGCAAATATAGTTTTTTGGCTAAGGACGGCTGTATTTCGTCTATGATGGATTTGAAACTGTATTGCAATTTGACTTCTAGAAAAGGTGTTGTAAGTGTGCCTGTCCAGGGACCCCTCAGTAATAGGTTGAGTTTATGTTCTTTGAAGTTCTTAATCAAAACCTTCTTGGGGGTTAACGGACAACTAGCTTTGGCACTTTCCCATAAGTTTCCCATTCCAATGGATATCAGAGAATTCTTGATATGAGTAAGCCAAGATATTTTGCTTGCTCCATTAAGGTTTGCCACTACCTGCAGTTCCTCTCTATACATGGATAGTTCAGGTGTGCTCCAAAAGCGGCGCCAGTGTAGCAGGGGTCTAAGGGCAACCTCAAGTGCAATTGGGCTAACTCCAAGATCCATTCGGAGTGGGGTGAGTGGTGTGCTTATGGGAAGTCCCAGAAGTTGTCTGAGGAATGAGTTTTCGATCTTAGCAAATTGGTTCGGTGGCTGATGACCCCAAATTTCTGCCCCATATAAGGCAGCTCCTCTGGCTTGTGCCTTATATATTTCTAACACCGGCCCCAGCATCTTGTGAACACACTTCCTCTGCTGTTTCGCCAGCCCCCCGGATGTTTGTGTCAGTTTCAAACAGACCTTCTTGATCTGAACCCCCACTCCATTTTCTTGTTTAGAGACAGTCCCAAGTATTCGCATACAGGGACTTTCTCTAAATACTCCCCTTCTAATTGGGGATTGGGTCGTTTAGAGTGCCCTGTGTTAAAGACCACGTATTTGGTTTTCTGGGTGTTGATTTCCAGGCCCCTTTTCTTGCAAAATAAGTGGCAAATGTCCAAAACCCTTTGTATGCCCATCGGTGACCTCGACAATAGGAGGGTATCATTTGCGAACATCAAGGCAGGTACCTTGCGGCCCGCTAACTTAGGAGCATCTATGTCCCCTCCTGCTGTCAGGGCCCCCATTAAGCCACTGATAAAAATACAAAAGAGGGTCGGGCCAGAACGCACCCTTGCCGCACACCTCTCTCTATGGGTATGCGATCGGTGAGCTCTCTGTGCTTCCCATATCTGATTTGGGCAAAGTTGTGTTTGTGCAATCTTTTCAGAATGTGGCATAAGTACGGGGGTGCTCCCAAATCTAATAAAATAACCCATAATTTCTCCCTAGGAACTAAATCGAAGGCCGATTTTAAGTTGACAAAGATCATATAGAGGCTACCACCCTCCAGGATTAATGTTTTCCAGTGCAGTAATTGCAACCTGAAAACTTGATCGATTGTGGACATTTTAGCTCTAAAACCAGCCTGGTAGGGATTAAGAATGGAGAATTCCTCCATCCAGTTCTGTAGACGGTCCAGGAGCACTCGAGCAAAGATTTTCTGTGCCACGTCAATAAGGCTGATGGGCTGATAATTTGCGGGATGGAGGGGTGATCCTTTTTTTAAAATTGGGATGATTTCTGCCCCTAGCCATGTTGTGGGGATCTCCATTCCTTGGAGAATAGCATTGAAAACGGTCCATAAGTACGGAGCCCAAATGCTAGGTTCGGTGCGATAGAGATCCCCAGGGATGTTATCTAGGCCCAGAGCTTTTACGAGGATTACTCGGTCGATTGCGGCCGTTATTTCTTTTAGAGAGATTTTGGGGGTATCCAGGCCAGCTAGTTGTGGCTGTGGACAATGAATTACTGCAAGCCCTGGATCTCCCTTCACCCTAGAATAAAGGGATTGAAAATGGACCTTCCAAACTTCAACCCCTAGATTTGGTTTGATTGCTGGTTTGTCCTCCTTAGAGTCTGTATTAATTATTTTCCAGAAGGGCCTCATGTACCTGCTATTTAGAGCGTGTCTCAAACTCTCCCATCTTTCTACTTCCCAATTTTTTTTAGCTAGCTTAATTGTGTTTTTATACGTTAGCCTATTGGCCTTTATTGCCTGCTTATCATTGGATTTAATAGCTAAAACCAAGGTTTTCTTGGCCTAGCGGCAATTGCTATTGTACCAGGGGTGCCTGGGGGCACTGCCTTCCTTAAATCGTGATTCGTAAGAGAAGCTATCAGCCAAGGCCGCCACTAAGCCATGGTGGTTTTCAGCAATTTCACAGAGTGGGAGAGTGGGATCTGCAATCTCATTCAGTTGATTTGCAACCTCCAAAAATGTCAGGATTGTTCGATTAAAGCTAGTCTATCTTGGGAGGGCATAGGGTATCCCATCTTACTCTCCTCCTGCAGTTCGTTAGGGTAGGCCCTGAAGTATTCAAGAGTT
The DNA here is from genome assembly GCF_964204655.1 of Triturus cristatus. NCBI lineage: Eukaryota > Metazoa > Chordata > Amphibia > Caudata > Salamandridae > Triturus > Triturus cristatus. The sequence continues at coordinate 842,660,593 of NC_140593.1, read as the reverse complement.
GGCCTTTAAGGACATCCCCAGTGTGAGGCAAGGCCAGTTCTAAAATCAGGGTGTTATGGTCGCTATCGTGTCTGGACACAATCTTAAAATCGATCATCCGGTGCCATGATTTAGTGTTCACCAGAATATAGTCTATAATGGAGGAGCAGCCCGGTCTTTTGTAGGTGAAGTTAGCCGGACAGTCAGATTTGGAGCGCCCGTTGCAAGCCCTGAGTGAATTATTCAGGGCAAGGGTGTTCATCTGTATAACCAATGGTGTCCAAGCCCGAGGGCGGGGCATTGGCCGTTGGAATCGCCCAGTGCAGGTCCTCCTCATTAAGGTCACCTGCATCCAGGTCCTTCAGTGGTTCATAATGGCAGTTTAGGTCGCCAGCCAAAATCACAATATCGTTATCAATGACAGTAGGCAAAAATGTTGATAATATATCAAGGGTGGTAGACTCTTAGCCATAACGTACTGGCCGAGAATAGACATTGATGAACACTATTTTGGTCCTAGATGGAAAACTCAGGATAGCACAAAATATGTCAATAGAACATGTCTCTACCAGTTTCACTGAGCAGCCTAAATGAGTTGCAATCCAGATTCTGAGACCCCCAGACGGTCTACCCTTACCCCTAGATGTGGCTGGTATATTAAAAGTTGCTTAGCCAAGTCTATGTGTGTCCTCCCTGACCCAGGTTTCCTGGAACATGCAAATATCTTTGTCTTGAATGAAGGAACCCCACTCCGGGTTATCTATTTTGGAGCGGAGGCCTGCAACATTCCAGAATAGTATTTGGAGCTTCGGTGAGTCTTTTGGTGGTTTGCCAGGGCCTTTAGGCTCCCTATCTAAATACCCTAGGCCGTTCCAGACTGAGGGATGGTTGTTATCTAAGGGTGTCAATATTAGGCTTGCCAATTAGTGATCATTGTGTAATTGCGGCAGTGGCCCTACATTGCCTGAGCAAAATGGTGTTCCCTGTAGGTCCTTCCTTTCAGCACTTCTTACTCCCCCAGCCTCTTCTAGTCCTTGGTCTTGGGGCGTAAGATTACCAGCCAGAGGACATGCCTGGGCCATAGTCAAAGGGTTGGTTGTGCCTTGTCGGTTAGCCGAGAGGCTATTCTCAGTGTGACTCTCATGGGACGCCTTCGAGTCTAACAGAAGCAGAGACTTTAATACTCCAGACTCTTGTTCAGCGAAGTGGATGCTAGTTAATTCTAATTCTCGGATGCTACTTATGTCAACCCTTCTGTCAAAGGTGGCAAACAGCGTCTCTAGTCAGTCATTGTCCTCCTAGGAACTTAGGACAGCGTAGTGATTAGTCACTGGTAAAAGGTCAATCAATAATTCTCTTGGACACATAGTAGCCACAGATGTCTTCTTAAGGTTAGGTTGATTGATTACAAAGCCAAAAATAACTGAACATAAAGATACCTCAATACGAGAGCGTAGAAATACATTGGAATCAGCAAAAAACCACATCTACGTATCCCATATAAACAATGTAGCATAAGCAATACCATTAATTCAAGAAGTAAAATGCAAAAGATCAGAAAGCATGAGTTCAAGTTTCCTTGCATTGAGGGTTGGTGAGTGAAAAGCATTTAATCTATCTCTACTCTAGTACTAAGATGACATCCCTACTTAAGTATTTTCAGTAGGAAGTATAAAATGTGCCAGTATGTGGAGCCTTCCAAAAAAGTCTCTCCACAATCAATGAGTCATGTAGCAAAGCTACTAAGGGAGAGCTTGCTCTAAGATGCTCCCTCTCTGAAGGCAAGAAAGAAGTGGGCTTTCTCCCCACTCCCAACAACACATTATTTGTACGTATTTGTGGTCCCAGAATCCAGTTCGAGGCACGCCATGTGCTCTGGGTACGATACTGAAGGTGTTGTTCCGCAGGACAGCAGTGTTCTTTTCCTTGATACATTCTGTCCTTGGTTCCTAGGCCTTCTCCTGTGTGAAGCACAATGACCTTCCTTTATCAACTCAAGCAAAAAGATTGTAACTTCTTCTCTCCTTGCCTGACTAGTAAAACAAAGACGTCAATCTAACTAACGAGAGCGCTTCTTTCGCCTGCAACATAAAACATGAGAAAGAACAGATTCCAGAGCACACATTCTGGGGAACTTCATTTAAGGCCTACGAAGTTCAGCTACCGTAAGAGAGCATCATATGAGCTTTACGAATTTGCATGGAAAAAAAGCACCTTCAATTAATGCATATACCTACATGTGAAATGACACGATTAATATACACTAAATATTTTCCGTTGCAAAACACAAGTTCTTCACATTAATGTTTTCTGCTAGTTACATTTACTTTCTACGTTGACTCTCCATGCTACTTTTCAATGGCCAAAACACATCACATTTTCATGTTAATACATTCCACAATTCTAACACTTTAATTTAATACAACAAAAGGTGATATGTGGGTGCGATCTATACATGATTATAATGCACTTCTACAGGAAAAGGAATATGCTACTTACCAGTATGCATCTGTTCTTGGCATGTAGAGCTGCAGATCTATACACTGTGCATAGATCGCCATCTGGTGTTGGGCCCGGATGTTTGCAATTTGTTTTTCCTCTTGGAAAGTCTTTGGAAGTCACGAGTTCGGTGACTCCTCCTTTGGTTCGTATTGCGCATGGGCTTCGGCTCCATCCTCAGATTGTTTTTCGCCAGCAGGGAAAGATGGAGCGTAGTAGTAACAGTAAAGAAACCCATGTGTATTGTATCTAAATAAGATAAGACTGGAACGGATACAGGCAGCCGGGGAGGCGGGTGGGCGTGTATAGATCTGCAGCTCTACATGCCAAGAACAGATGCATACTGCTAAGTAGCATATTCCGTTCGAGGCATATGAGCTGCAGATTATACACTGTGCATAGATTACATAGCAGTACCCAACCCTTGGCAGTGGCCACCGGCATCCGTTGCAGTCGTTTGAAACAGTGTTTTTAGTACAGCTTGGCCCACACTAGCTTGTTGCTTGGTTTGCACATCTACACAGTAATGTTTTGTGAAGGTGTGCGGTGTTGACCATGTCGCTGCTTTGCAGATGTCATCTAGTGGTATGTTCCCTAGGAAAGCCATAGAAGCCCCTATCTTCCTTGTAGAGTGAGCTTTAGGGGGAACCGATAGAGTTCGTTTTGCTTTGTGGTAGCAAATCTGTATGCATTTTACAATCCACCTAGCTATCCCTGATTTGGAAATAGGGTTGCCTTTGTGTGGTGGGGAGAAGGAAACAAATAGCTGTTTGGTTTATCTGAAAGGTAGTGTTCTCTGGATGTAATAAAGTAAAGCCCTTTTAACATCCAGTGTGTGTAAGGCTCTTTCCGCAACTGTTTGGGGTTGCGAGAAAAAGACTGGTAATTCTACCGACTGGTTTAAATGGAATGGAGAAATGACTTTGGGTAGAAATTTGGGATTGGTGCGGAGTGCAACCTTGTTGTGATGCATCTGAAGAAAAGGTTCCTGCATAGTGAGTGCCTGTATTTCACTAACTCTTCTGAGGGAAGTGATGGCCACTAGAAAAGCTGTTTTCCATGTGAGAAATTGCAGCTCACACTTATATAATGGTTCGAAAGGGGGTCCCATTAACCGTGTGAGAACTATATTCAAGTTCCAAACAGGTGAGGGTGGCACTCTGGGTGGAATTACTCTTTTGAGGCCTTCCATAAAGGCCTTGAGGCAGGCACTTTGAAAAGTGAGAGGTGCTGCCTATTTTGTAAATAGGCAGCAATTGCAGCGAGGTGTAACCGAATGGAAGTATATGCTAGGTTACACCTTTGTAAATGGAGTAAATAACATATAATCTGCTGTATGGATACATTTAAAGGATTGATTGCGTTGTTGTGGCAGTAAACAACAAATCTTTTCCACTTTGCTGCATAGCACGCCCTAGTAGTAGGGCGCCTAGCTTCCCTGATAATGTTCATGCAATCAGGGGGAAGGTTAAGGTATCCAAATTCTAGGACCTCAGGAGCCAGATCGCAAGGTTGAGTTGAGCTGGGTCCGGGTGCCTGATCTCTCCATGGTTCTGGGTTAGGAGGCATGGCGAGAGGCGTAGCTTTTGGTGTGGTACTACTGAGAGTTCCAGCAGTGTGGTGTACCACGGTTGTCTGGCCCATGTTGGAGCTACCAGGATCAGAGTTAGGGAATGCTGCTGTAGCTTTCGCACCACTAATGGAATTAGTGGGAGAGGTGGAAAAGCGTATGCAAATTTGTTTGACCAGTTCATCCATATCGCATTGCCTTCGGACAATGGGTGTGGATATCTGGCGGCGAAGCTTGGGCATTTTTTGTTTTCGTGGGTGGCGAATAGGTCTATGTGTGGATGCCCCCACTTCTGAAAGAACGGGTGAAGAACCTGTGGGTGAAGTTCCCACTCGTGGATCTGCTGTGTCTGTCTGCTCAGCAGATCTGCCACGGTGTTTTGTACTCCTGGGACGTGTTGGGCTAGGAGAAAAATCTTCTGTGGAATTGCCCATCTCCATATGCTCTGTGCTAACTGAGAGAGCTGTGGAGAGTGTGTGCCCCCCTGTTTTTGAATGTAGTACATGGCAGTCATGTTGTCTGTGCGAATGAGGACTGCCTTGCCTGAAATCTGCGCCTGGGCGAGGAAGATCGCCAGTAACTCCAGATGGTTGATGTGGAGTAACTTCTGTTGCGGCGTCCACGTGCCCTGTGCTGTGAGATGTAACAGATGAGCTCCCCAGCCGGAGAGCGATGCATCCGCTGTTAGGATTATCTGTGGGACCGGGTCCAGAAACGGTCGACCTCTGGAAAGGTTTATGGTGTTCCACCACTGCAGAGAGTGTTTGGTGCGACCGTCTACCAACACCAGATCTGTCAGTTGTCCCTGGGCCTGGTTCCACTGGCGCGCTAAGCACTCTTGGAGTGGACGCATTTGGAGTCTTGCATGGGGCACTATAAAGATGCAAGAGGCCATCATCCCTATGAGCTGCATAAACACTCTTGCTGGGAGAGAGTGTTGACATAGGAATTTTTGACGCAGCGCTTGTATTTTTGCAATCCTGGCAGGATTGGGATAGGCTATGGCTTTTGAGGTGTCTATGGTGGCACCGAGATTCTGTTTTGTGTGTGATGGTACCAGGTGGGATTTTTGATGGTTCACCGTGAAACCTAGCTGGTGAAGTAGTTGGACCGTAGCGGCGGTATGTTGCACACATTGTTGGTAGGACGTGGCTTTTATCAGCCAATCGTCCAGATAGGGGAAGACGTGAATGTGCTGTCTTCTGAGGTGTGCAGCCACTACTGCCAGGCACTTGGTGAAAACCCTTGGTGCTGTTGTTACCCCGAACGGGAGCACCTTGAACTGGTAGTGTTGTCCGTCTACCACAAACCTGAGGTACTTTCTGTGAGACTGGTGTACTGGGATGTGAAAGTACGCGTCTTTCAAGTCCAGAGTGGTGAGAAAATCGTTCTGGGAGAGAAGTGGAAGAACCTGTTGGAGGGTTACCATGTGAAAATGGTCTGAATGAATGTAGGTGTTTAGAGGTCTGAGATCTAAGATGGGTCGTAGGGTCTCGTCTGTCTTTGGAATTAGAAAGTACAGGGAGTAGACCCCTAAATTTTGTTGATTTATGGGGACCTGCTCTATTGCTCCTTTTTGCAGGAGGGAGAACACCTCTTGTGTTAGTAGCGCAGTATGTTCTTGCGACATAGGGCGGTGCCTGGGTGGAATGTTGGGGGGTGTCGATGTTAATTCTAGGCAATACCCTGACTGAATAATTTGTGTCACCCATCTGTCTGAGGTGATTGTCTCCCAGACGTGAAGGAAATGTTGTAGTCTGCCTCCGACCGGAGTGGAATGGTCTGGAGGGAGCGGGGGAAAGTCATTGGGCAGGAGGTGTGGCAGAGCGGGCGGTATTTGTTTTGCCTCAGCCCTTATTATTATTGCCTCTGTATCCGCCTCTTTGATAACCCTTCGTGAAGGTAGATTGAGGAGGGGATTTATAGGACATGGATGCACTGTCCAAGGAGTAGCCTCTGCCCGTGCCCCGAAAGGAAGAACGGCGAAAGGAGCGCCTGGGAGTCTGTGTTTGTAGGGCTCCCATACATTTCGCCGTGTCTGTATCTTTTTTCATTTTTTCGAGGGCTTCATCTACTTTAGGGCCAAATAGATGATCTTGGTCGAATGGGTGATTTAATATAGAGGCTTGAACCTCTGGTTTAAACCCTGAAACCCTGAGCCAGGCATGGCGACGGAGAAGGACACTGGTGTTTATGGCCCTGGAGGCTGTATCTGCCGCATCTAGGGAACATCGTATCGAGGTATTGGTTATTGTTTTTCCCTCTTGAATAAGTTTGAAAGCCCTAGTCTTGTACTTTTCAGGGAGATGGTGCATGATGGTCTCTAACTCATCATAATGCGCCCTGTCGTAACGGGCCAACAGTGCTTGCGTATTGGCAATACGCCAGATATTGGCCGCTTGTGACGCAGTGCGCTTCCCTGACTCATCTAGGAGCTTGGATTCTATGTCAGGTGGGGGCGCCTCGCCTGACGCCTGAGAATTTGAGCGCTTCCTAGCTGTAGATACCACTAGGGAGTCTAATGGTGCAGGGCCTTTAATGTAAGAAGAGTCTGTGGGGGCAGCTTTGTACTTTTTCTCTATCCGAGGGTTTAGGACCCTGGCCCTGACTGGGTCTTTAAAAACCTCATGGGCTTGTTTAATTATGCCCTTTAACATAGGTAGAATCGCAGTGGACCTATGTGTATCGTCAAAGGTGTCTAGGAGAAAATCCTCCTCCACTGGGTCGGTATGTAATTCCACCCCGTGGTAGTGTGCCGCCCGTTGTAACAAATGGTGAAAACCCAAGGAATCTTCAGGAGGGGATGGCCTAGATGGATAAAGGTCATCCTGTGGGACATCTGGGATGTCCGGATTGTTATAATCATCCCATGGGTCTTGAGATCCAGTAGTGGTGGGATCTTGTGGCACATCTGCTGGATCATAGTAAGGGTCCCCCAAATCATCTGGGACAGGAGACAAGGTGGGGGAACGATGAGGTGGAGGGGGTGGAGGTGGAGAGGGTGGAGGAGGAGGAGGAGGAGGTGGGGAAGGCACCCTGAAAGGAGAGGTAGCAATGTCCTTTCTCTTTGGAGGTGGAGGTGGAGCTGGCTTGTCCAAGTGTCTCTTTTTTGAAGACAATGTCAAGTGTCCAGTCTTTGGATCCTTGGTGAGGATTTTTTGCAAAGGATCCGGTGTGAAAAGCTCCTGTGACACGTTGTTCGGTCGGCGCCGAAGGTTTCGGGGCCGATGGCTTTTTAGGTTTGTCGAAGCCGTGCTTCCTTGGAACCTCCGTTTTTTTGGTCGGTGCCGAAGAAGGTCTCGGCACGGGAGTGTCGGTGCCGAGGGTCTTGTGATGTTTGGTGGGCGCCGGAGGGGCAGGTTTCGACCCCGAAGGCTTCGGCACCAGGTTCGGTGCAGAGGCCGATTTTTTCTTCGGTGCCGAAGGGTGTTTCTCGGCACCGGTGGTCGGCTGGCTCAAGCCCGAGCTGCCGGAAGGCTTAATAGGCTTCTTTACCGGGCCCGAAGGTGGGGTGTGAGAAGCAGTGTCCTTGATCTTGCCAAGGCCCGGAGGCGAAGGTGTGACCGAAGCATTTTTCGGTATCGGCGTGGGAGGGGGAATTGTACTCACTACCCGCTGCGCCGGGGTGATGTCCTCCAGATCTAAGTCGTCAGCCTCAGAAGCGCTGACGAGGTCGTCGTCCTCCTGTTCGATGTCCTGCTGTCCCGGAGCTTCGACGTCGTCCCCGAAGATGTCGACTGGAGCGGAGGTCGAGGAGTGCGCCATGTTGCGTCTAGCCCTTCGATCTCGAATGGTCTTCTTTGAGCAAAAAGACTTGCAGGCGGGACAGTCTCGGACCTCGTGTTCTGGGGAGAGGCAGAGGTTGCACACCTCATGGAGATCGGTGTGGGGAATCTTGGACCCACATCGAGGGCACTTCTTGAAGGGAGTTCTTTCCATCAGCCGAGACCGGAGCCGGAATAGGCCCGAAGGCCGCCGTCGACCACCGGAATCGAAGAAGTGCCGAAGAGAAGATGAGTAAGATGATTTATATCTTTGAAGAAGCTCAATGAGCGAGGATTTGTGCATCGATCGGTGAACTGGAAAGTTCGGAACCGGAGCGCGAAGTATTACATCCGAGCCCGATGGCGGAAAAAAACAATCTGAGGATGGAGCCGAAGCCCATGCGCAATATGGAACCAAAGGAGGAGTCACCGAACTCGTGACTTCCATAGACTTTCCAAGAGGAAAAACAAACTGCAAACATCCGGGCCCAACACCAGATGGCGATCTATGCACAGTGTATAATCTGCAGCTCATATGCCTCGAACATGTGGTTACGACTCTATCAACACCCTCTGACTTTTAATAACTAAGCAACGCCCCAGCTCCCCTTCTTCCTCTAGTCTTTCACTCCCGGATGAACCATGCTGAAACAAAAGTGAGCCGCGTCGTTAAAATGTCCACCACTTACTCTCTTAGTCATACAGAATGGTGCATCTCTGAGATTGCAGCACTGGTAAGCAAAAGTCTGCTAATAACAACAAGTGGCGGCTACTTCGGTACAGGGGTGGGGGGAAATTGGATAAAAAAAATGTTTTTCAAAACTTTCCTTCTTCGCAGCCGCTACAACACCCTTTTCTCCGTCTTCACTCAGCAGTGCTGCAAGCACCCCAGCTACTAGCCTCTCACAGCCAATCACGACATTGCATGAGCAGCGTCATAACTGGTCTGAGCAGCCTGTTTGGCCGCTCAGGCAGTACATGGGAGCCTGGGCATGTTCTCCACATATTAAGTGCACATCATTGTTTAGCCGGCCCGCCGGCCAAACAATCATGCGCACTTTGGGAGTGCAAAAAACGCTCCTCACTGTGCTCAGCCCCGCCCTCAACAGACCTGGCTCCAATCTCTCGCAGAAAAATAAAATGATAATCATGGCTTGTTATTATCATGTTATTTTTTAATTTTTACATTGCTCAAATAGCAGTGGGGCAATGCTCCTGTGCCTTAGCGGAGGAGCCGCCACTGATTAAAAAGTAGTATATTTAGCCACTAAAGATATTGTACAGTGAAGTGAGTATTACGTTTCTTGTAAAACTATTTCCATAATAAATGTCAAGTCCCAAGAATGTAAAATGGTGACGCAAGAATAAAACAGCGTTTAAGCACAAAACGTGAAAAAATATATATATATATTTTGCCGGTTCGACCGGCCCCGTAGACCACAGTATCAAATCTATACATAGATCTTTGCATGATCCTCTGGTCGTAGGTTTGCATCCTGGAGGGGCAATTCTGCCTTTTATGTGTCCTTGGTCGATAAGGTGAGTGCTCACAATAAACGTTTGCTGTCTGGCTGTAACCCCATCTGCTCCATCGGGCTCAATGTGCACTGAACCAATAAACTTAACATCTTATTTTTTCAAACAGCTATCTGCAATCAATGACGTTTTACATATGCCTCTACTTCGAATCTGGAGTTCTAATGAGGAATATATGTTGCTGTGTTTACTTGTAGAAAGGATGCAGTGATCCCCTCTTTAAAAAGGGAACCCATGACTACGAGAAAATATTTTGCTCCAGCATGATGAAACTTAACCAGAAGATTGAAGAAGATGGCTACCCCTTTGGACAGCAAGATCTGTTTATGGAAAACAGTGAGTGGGTGTTTTGTAGCCACAGTCATGTAGATTGTACGAAATGAGTGATTAGTTGCTGTAAAACTTTATTATGCCGAGTCCTACCCACCCCCGGTTATCCTTCTTGTTGTATGAGCTTCTGAAACGTAGATCCTAGGGTATAGCAATGACTGTTCTCTGCAATATGATTTCCTGACTACCAAAACAGTATTAATAATTCTAAGGGCAGAGTTAGTCAGTGAAAACATGTTATAGCGTATTTTAAATCATTTAAATAAACCCAATATTCAAAAGTTTAAGTTCTAAAAAACAAAAAACTTAATACGAGAGAGCTTTAAATGATAAGACAGCATTAAAACATAGAGGGTCATTTGTACACCTATCTCCACCACATCGTTTTATTGAACGACGTTGGCGAAACGAGGAGTAATGCATTATTTCTCCTCATTTTTGCCTTGTGCAGGACAAATGGAAAAAGCAAAATGCCATGGATTGTTTCTGTGCAGGAAGGTTATCCTTCCTGTACATAAACAATCTTTAAAAAAATATGCTATTTTGTGACTTTCATGTGTGCTGCATCAGGCAGCACACATGAAAGTGACAAAATGGCATTTAAGGATTGTTTATGTGCAGGAAGTGACGCCTTCCTACACGTAAACAATCCTCCCCTGCACGCAGACACCCTTGCACTATGGTGCAAGGGTGCCTGCGTTGGCCCTACACTGCTAAGTGTAGTGCCATCACAGGGGGAAACGCCAGGTTGCACCATATCGTTGTAAATATGGTGCAGCCTCGCGTTTCAGAATTGGCGGAGAGAGGCGTTAGGCCAGGAAGGCTAACGCCTCTCTCAGCCACTTCCTTGTAAATATCCCCCACAGCATCTCAACCAAATGGATTGACCAGTTAAACACCTACTATAGTGGGAGCTGGTGTTGTAATTACTTCATACGTTGTATGTGTAAAATGTGAGTACTTTTGTAACCTAATAGGACTGGCTTCTCCATTATTTGTTGCTGAGTTATCCACCAAATTATTTATACTACCCAAAGGGCAGAGTCAAAACAGGAAGTAAATCCGAAATATAGTGACTGCCACTAAAAGTAGTAAGACTCTGCTCAATGAACATTTCCAATATGCAATCAAGATATTACTTCATTGTCTCGCTACCTCTCAACACTTGCTTACTCTCTGAGGATATAGCAACCTATAAGGCAGCTGGACTTCCAGGTCCAGAAATGTCTTTATTCACCTTGTGAAAACAAAGCAGATTCGAGAGATGCAAATTCAGTTACTCTAAAACCGATTGTCTCGAAACTCCCAAATGTCAAGAAGTAAAAACAAATAGAGGTTCATTTTCAACACCCCTACTAGCATGTACAATATTCTAAAACACACAGATGGATCATTTCTGATTTAAAGCAAGCAGGTCAAGCAATAACGTTGGATAGCAGAAGAAGGCCTCAGACACCCTTTTGTACTCCAAATAAAAGAAAATGTTTAAGAGATATGCAGACGCCACTATATTCGCAGATACATTTTAGCCATTCTCTTCTCATCCAGTTAGTGCAATGTTTCCTCTCAGAAGAAAGCCTTAAGTTGAAGGGTTAAGAAAAAAATCAATTTGTGGAGAAGGAAAGATGATAGGTACCTGGGGGTGAAGAAAGTGGAGAACAGTAACGGAAGAGGGATAGGAAGTTAGTCAAATCTGAGAAGAAGTGGCTGCCAAAGAAAGCAAACGATGTTATGGGTTTCAAGAGTCCTTCGCAGGGCACAGAATATCAACTAGGGGCATATTATCAAGGGGCGGCGATAAATATTGCAAAGCACGCTTAGCGCTTGCATATTTATCGCCGGCTATCTCTGGAATTTATCGCCTGGTTAGCGCGTTATCAACAACACGCATCACCAAGGTGATAAAAATTGCAGAGATAGTGGGGATATCGCCGTTTTCCATGGCGGGAAACGGCGATATCATAGGTGATAGGGCCTGTGGTCTTAGCCACACATTCCAACCCCCATGTTAGGTATGCCTTAGTCAGGAATTTAACAGGCGTTAAATTCCTGCGTTAAGGTATACTAAACGTGATTTTAAATATCGCTAACCCTCGTTGTCAATATGACGAAGCTGAGTTAGCGATATTTTCCCAAGGGAGTCTTGTCAGGCATGCCTCCTTTGCATCTCATTAGCTATGCGATGGGAGGCCTGCTGACAAGGGGCGCATTTGCAAGGAAACACGTGCTAGCGTGTCCTTGTTGATAAGCGCCGCTTTTCGCCCGAAAACAGGCTCTAAAGCAGCAATAATCGCCACCCCTTGTTGATATGCACCCAAATGTTTTTTTTCAAAAGAGGTCAAATCCATCCAAGGACGACTAACAGAAGGATCTCCACTTTGGGTGGCTGATGGGACTGCAAAATAGCTTTAGCAAATGCTGCTGATAAACCCTTCCTCTGGAGGCCCAACTGCTCAATCTCCTAGATGCAAACCAGAGTGGAACATGGGTTGGAGAGAAAGCACTCTGTTCTGCATCTGACGTGAACGCATGCAAGTACCCTCCTCAAGCATCTAGTGGGTGTACTTATGGGCTATCTGAATGCCCAGAAAAGCAACAGACTGTGTAGACCCAAAATGTAAGGATTTCATTCAGTACCGTTAGAATGCTTTAGAATGCACCTGTAAGACATTTTGACCCATTATGTGGGCCCATGTGTATTAAGCACCCCTGTAAAAAAAACAGGTGCTTGGGTCTGCCGAGAACTTCAGAATTTTGGGATCTGAGAAGATTAAGATTTACGTAGAATATCATCAGCTATATGCATATCGTTTTACTTGCAGCAATTCCCAGTAGCAGGTAATTTCACCATGACACAATGAATGAATGTCATTTGAGATATCATCAGTGATGTCACCAATGATGCCATTTAACATATCATGAGTGATGTAATTTATGAGATCAGAAGGACTAGATGGCGTGGCCACAAGTTATATTTAGCTGAGCAGATTATAACAGGTAAAATTCATTTTTTTAGGTTTTAAAAATTAGTTGTTATCTTCTTTCAACACCTAGATATAGCCTCACTTTAACTTTTGTTATTTTCAGTGAATTTCTAGTTTTTTTAAACACAAGCTAAGATTTTATTACCATAACTAACTATTATGTCACTTTAACATTACTTTTTTCAATCAAATTCTTGTTTTTTTTAATACAAGGTGTTAGAAATTGTGTTTCTCGTTGGCAGAGGTATGCACCCTGTCCAAGCAGGCACCACAATCCTAGTCAGGGTGGGTCAGATACAGACTAAAAGATAACCTGTGCTCCCCTATGGTAGCTTGGCACAGAGCAGTCAGGCTTATCTCAAGAGGCAATGTGTAAAGTTTGTGAGTAAAACAATTCAAAGTAACACAATGAAAACACCATAAAAAGACTCCACATTAGGTTAGTAAAATAGACAATAATTTTATAAATATATCAAGGCCAAAGCTCTAATCATTCGAAGTCAAGAAATGAATTTTGAGTTGTAGCGCTTAGAAGGAATAAGCATCAATAGGGGCTATTTGGTTGTGCTGGCCGGGGCAGAGCTAACAGTTCAGCCTGACTGCAATGGGGCGCAAATAGGGGAAAGCAGCCACACAGGCCTAATTAGCAGAGTACCTTGATCCTGGTCGCAACAGTGAGCTGCTAGGTACAGACGAGCAATGTGTCGGTCGAGCCTGCAGTTGAGGTAATGCATCAATTTTCTCCAGGCAGTGGTGGTGATGTGTCGGTTCCGAAGACGAAGCACCGAGATGCGTTGGTTCTGACGTACGATGCGCTGGGATTCTCCAGGCAGTCGAGGGGATGTGTCAATCTCACCACACTGCTGCAGCGGCGATGCACGGTTCTGATGTGTCCAGCTTTAGAGACGATGCGTTGGTTCTGAGAGAGATGCGCCAATTTTACTCCAGCAGCAGGGTTGATTCACCAGATTGGGCATGCATTGACTTCTCTGGTGCAAGTATCTGGGTCCACTTCCAGTGAACCAGGCACAGAAGCAGGTGTAGAGACTTTGATATCCCTGAGTCTCAAAAAACAGGAGGCAAGCCAAAAAGCCCTTGGAGATCACTTCAGTTGCATGGCAGAGTCAAGTTCTCCCTCAGAAGGGTCAGAGAGCAGCTGGGCACCACAATAGAAAAGCGGGTCTTCCAGATCAGCAGTCCAGCAGAATGTCAGCCCTTGATGCAGCACAGCAGTTCTTGTGACAGAGTTCAGTGATCGGTCCAGAAGTGTCTGATTTGGTGGTGTCAGAGACCCAGTACTTCTACTCAGTTGTGCCTTTGAAGTGGGGATGACTTCAAAGAAGGGTCTTGGAAGTACACAGGCTCCCTTCCTTCCCAGTCCTGGCTCCAGACTAACTGTAGGGGCTAATCATCCCTTTGTGTAGGGACAGGACCCTGCCTATTCAGGTGAAATTGTCAGCTTCTCCCTTCCTTCCTGCCCTGGAAAAGCCATCATAATGCATTTGAGTACTCCAACACACCTAACCTCCCTGTGTTTGTGGCTGTCTAGAGAGAATGCACAAAATGAAGCTGTCACCCACCCCAACCGTGTATTGGAGACAGGCTGCAGGCACACAGCGCTGCAAGAGAAGAGAAATGCCTACTTTCTCTAAATACAACAGACAGAGGGGTTTGGCCCAAGGGTGGCAGAGTAGGGCCTGGACTAATTAAGTAACATAAAAGGTACCAAGCCGTCACATCTAGGGTGCTGTATTTGTTTCAACAGACTAAAAACTGTTGCTGATTCGAATAGTCTTGCGAATTTATTTACTTATATTTCTACAACTTTTTTTGCAAGTTCATTTTTTTAATGGAGCATGTCATTCCATAAGACATACCACCCTCACCAATTTTTTACACATATATACAAAATGTACAAAACATACAGTTTACACAAACAATATTTATGAAAGACAACATAAACAAAGTTGCATTCAGGTTGAATCCAGTTAATATCCAAAGCAACAGCCATGTGGGTGAATATTACTTGCAGCTATTCATCTCTACTGTAAGGGCTGTTGCCTACTGGATACACATTTGTGGCCTGTTGGGGCAAAACCTTTTACGTAAACCTCGCTCCAAAAGTTAAGAAAAGTTCAATTCATATTCTTGTCCCAGTAGAAATTGACGCCAATGCGTTTCCAGCCCCATCTCAGTTGTGGGGTTCTCCTCAGGGCCTTATGACTGGTAAAACTCTAAAATAAAAAATCCAGAGAAATTCATTTTTTAACTACTCTGCTCTCCAATTATATTTATAAACACTACAATTTCCAGGAAACCATGGGGAAAGTACCTGTATAGTCTTGTTAATGGCAAAACTTTGTGATGTTGAGATCTTGAATAGAAACAAATTATCTGCCATTTGGTATGCCTATTCTGAGCGCAAAGGAAAAATACATAATTCAGATCTCTCTCACATACAATGAGAGATGATTTGGGTCTAGTAAGGTGTGTATTGTTAATGGACTTACTTTAACTAATTGTGAGCATGTCTGATAAATCTGGAAAGTCCTGGTGGTGCCACTATTTTCCTTAGCTGAGCAGTGGGACATGGAACTGGGGTACTGCAATTGAATCAAAAACACACTCAATGTGATTGTTACATTGTAAGCATATTTCAGGGCAAGTTCATCTGCCTGAGGTGGAGTGAAAGTATCTCTTCATTTAAAAGTGGGGATTATTTCCAGTCTTTCACGTTGTTTTAATTATATTGGAAAGCAATTTACTTTGGCAGGCTTTTCTGCTCAGTTCATGTAAACGGGCTAATCAAGATGCAATGTTGCAATTTTCTTGTTCAGCTTAAGGCACAACTCAAAGACACAGTAGCGGTCCGTGGAGGGAGTGACAGTTGGGCAGTGAGGCGGGGCGGGGGAGGGGCAGGGTAGGGAAATGTAAACACCGTAATATGGATGAACGGAGGTAAGTACACATTTAAATAAATAAAACGAATTCCTGTGCGCGCGCTGCATCGCAAAATGCGATGCAGCGCAAGCAACGAAATTCGTTTTACTTATGTAAATGTGTACTTACCTCCGTTCATCCATATTCCGGTGTTTATATTTCCCCACGCTGCCCCTCCCCCGCCCCGCCTCACTGCCCCACCATCACTCCCTCCACGGACCGCTACTGCAAAGACATGTGCTGGGATCACTGGCACTCAAGGATTACTGCAACAAAAGTGGCGCGTGATGTGTTAGCTACAAAGTATCTATATTTGGCTAATCAATTTCCATCTGTGTTCATGCCATAAAACTCACTTCTCTCCTTGCGTGCCTCAGTCAATCATTCTTCTCATTTCTTCCTAGCTGGATGGGCACCTAATTTACGGTTTAGCTGTCTTTTGTAACTTCCTTCTCACCGCAAAGGCTTCTGGTATTTGTAGGCTCTGGTTTAGTTGATCGCTAATTTTATGGACTATAAGCTGCTATTCCTAGTAGCTTTCTTTACAGGGCTAACATCATTATTGGTCTATACAGTAGTTGTAACTTCCTTGCTCACCGCAATGGCTTCTGGTTTTTATAGGCTCTGGTTTTGTCGCTCACTAATATAGATGGAATATGAGATGCCGTTCCTAGTAACTTTCATTACCGAGGCTGACATCATTATTGGTCTATGCAGTGGTTGGCCTGTTGCGCAGTGGTGGCTTATGAAACTTTAAGGACTCAGCAGGCTAGTGTCTTTCTCAGACTAATAGTCTTCAGATATCAAAGCATTCACGATGGCTGAGCTGTGTTGAAGGAAATCCAATTAGGTTTTTCCAATTTCGGACATTTCATTAAGGCCATACATTGTACTAATGAATTTAAGGATCAAATATGCCTCTTTTCTCAGCAAATCTGCTTCAATATCACCGCCCCTTGGGTTAGGTTTTATGACCCACAATACAGTCCATTCGAATCTCTTTCACTATGATTCATTTCAATGAAATGATTCACCATAGGCGCAGTAGTGACTTTATTCTTTCTCCTGGATCGGTGTTGCACGAGTCTTTGTCGTATTTCCTGGTTCGTCTTCCCTATGTACAATTTCCGACAAAGGCATGTGACAGCATATATGACATTCTTAGTTTTGCAGTTTGAGAACTCTCTCTGTATCCATCTGATGTTCCGGTGTACAAATTCGGTTCCCTCAATAGTTGCTTCGCACATGGAACAATTACCACACTTATGGTGCCCCACTATGGGTTTGAGGTTCCATTGTGATATTAGATCTTTTTTCTTTGTTGTGGTGAAAACATCCACCCTAACTATCTGTTGGAAAATGCTGGGGTTCTTCTTCATGACAAACAGTGGTGGTTCGAATGGTTGTTCCAAATTAGATAAGAGGAGCCAGGTCTTGTGTATTATTTGGCAAAATGTGTGCGTGTACGGTCCAAAATGGAAACGCAAACCAGTTTATCTTCATTAAGTTTTACTGTTTTTGATAATAGACATTCCCTCGGAGTGTATTGTGCGCATTTCATGGCATGTTTAAGCAATTTTTTAGGATAACCTTGGTGTTTAAATTGTTCACGGAATGCTTCTGCATGTATTGTGTAGTATTGTGTAGTCTTCTTTGCATGTGCAATTCCTTCTAATCCTTAAAAGTTGTCCATAAGGTAGATTATTTTTCAAGCTCCGCGGATGGAAGCTTTTGTAATGCAATAAAGTATTGCGGTCAGTTGGTTTCCTGTAAAAAGTTGTTATTAGTTTGTTATCATAATGCCTGACTTCAACATCCAGAAAAGTGAGATTTTGTTGACTCTTAGAGAGGGTGAACGTTATGTCTGGGTGTCTTCCATTTAGCCACTGGAAAAAGTGGTCCAAATTATTTTCTGATAAACTCCATAGGCACCTAACATCGTCTATGTAACGATACCATTGTTTTAGGTGATCTGAATAGGTTTTATTGTTGTAGATGTATTTCTCATCGATGCGTGCCATGTACAACACGATCATCTCGGGTGCGAAGGGACATCCCATCGTGGTCCCCTTCGTTTGGACATAGAAAATATCCTCAAATTTGAAGTAGTTCTTCTTGAGTGCCACGGAGGCCAATTGCAAAAAACTCCGTGGGAACCTGCTGGGGATGAGTTCTTGTTTCCAAGTAGTATTTCAATACCTCCAGTGCCTCATCTTGTGGAATTTGTGTGTAAAGTGACACGTCAAAGGATACCAGCTAATGTTGATTCAGGTCGAAGTGTACCCCTTCTGTTTTATTTATAAAATCCATGGTGTCTCTTAAATACGATGGTATCTCCTAAAGGAATGGTTTTAGAAACGTGCCCACGTATTTAGATATTGGTTCCGGCAATGAATCACATTGGAGACAATGGGCCGTCCTGGTCGCTCTCGAAGGTCTTTGTGAATTTTCGGTAGAAAGTAAATAACAGGGATTCTTTTTTTTTTTGGGTCAGGTATTCGAACTCTTTATTCCCTAGAAATCCTGTTTCAAAACCTTTTTTCGTTATTTCATCAAACAATCCCTTGAATGTGCGTGTAGGGTGTTCTTTTATTTGTCTGTACCAGATGGGCTTGAGTATCTGCTTTCATCCTTCCTTCAGGTACATTTCCCTTGGCCAGATCACTACTGCTCCGCCCTTATCACCGCTTAATGATGATTGAGTCATCATTTTTAAGTTCTTGGATGGCCTTCTGTTAACCTGATGTTAGGTTGGCCTTGGTATACGGTTTTTGCTTCTCCAATTGTTGGATCGAGGATAAGACAACGCAAGGATATCTTTTGGAATCATGTGTGTTGGAGGGATGAATATTGAATTGTTGCTGAATCCTGTAGGTTCTTTAGGCATGTTGGTCTCCCTTGATGTGAAAATGGATCTCAGTCTAATTTTCTGAAAAAATTCTATGGCCTCTATCTTCAATTTAGTGAAGTCGGTTTGTCAATTGGGGACAAATTTCAAGCCCAACACCAGAACTGATATTTCATCCCTCGTTAAAAAGTTTGTTAGAAAAATTGACGATTAGATCTAGGTTTTGTACACTTGGCTTCTCAGGCGGACGAACTTGCTCTGAAATATGCTTACAATGTAACAATCACATTGAGTGTGTTTTTCGTTCAATTACAGTAATCCAGTTCCATGTTCCACTGCTCAGCTAGAAGCTAGAGAAAATAGTGGCACCACCAAGACTGTCCAGAGTTATCAGACACACTCAAAATTAGTTAAATTAAGTCCATTAACAATACAAACCTTACTAGATCCATATCATCTCTCATTGTATGCAAGAGAAATCTGACTTATGTCTTTTTCCTTTGTGCTCAGAATAGGCATACCAATTGGCAGATAATTAATTTCTAATCAAGACCTCATCACAAAGTTTTGCCATTAACAAGACCCTACAGGTACTTTACCAATGTTTTTGGGAAATTGTAGTTTTTATAAATATAATTGGAGAGCAGATTAGCTAAAAAATGAATTTCTCTGGATTTTTTTTTTGTGTTAATCCAGTCCTAAGGCCCTGATGGAAACCCCACAACTGAGATGGGGCTCGAAATGCGTCTACTGGGATAAGAATATGAATTGAACTTTTCTTAACTGTTGGGAGCGAGGTTTAAGTAAAAGGTCCAGCAGGCCTAAAATGTGTACCCAGTAGGCAACAGCCCTTATAGTAGAGATGAATAGCTGTAAGGAATAATCACACACATGGCTGTTGCTTTGAATGTTGACTAGATTCAACCCAAATGCAACTGTGTTTATGTTGTTTTTAGTAAATATTGTTTGTGTAAACTGTATGTTTTGTACATTTTGTATATATGTGTAAAACATTGGTGAAGGTGGTGTGTCTTATGGAATGACATGCTCCATTAATGAAATGAACTTGCCAAAAAAGTTGTATAAATATAAGTAAATAAATACGCAAGACTATTCGAAGCAGCAATAGTTTTTAGTCTGTTGAAACAAATACAGCACCCTAAATATGAGGGCTTGGTCCCTTTTTTGTTACTTACTTTCCAAAAGTGACATTTCTAAAATAGTAATGTTAAATGTAACTTTACCAGTAAAGAGGATTAATCATTACAATTCCAAACATATAGAACATGACACAGCTACTCCTTTCTAATCAGGAATTACAGTTTAAAAGGAAATCCCAATGATAACCAAAGAGAGGAGACCAGGACATGCAAAATTTAAATGTACATGTCCTACCTTTCACTTACACAGCACCCTGCCCGATGGGCTACCTAGGGCCTACGTTAGGCGTGACTTATGTGTAATCAAAGGGGAGTTTAAAGCTTGGCGAAAGGTTTTACATGCCAAATCAAAGCAGTAGCAAACTGCATACAGACTCTGCAGTGGCATGCCTGAAACATGTTTAAATGGCTACTTGTACGCGTGGCACAACCTGTGCGGCGGACCCACTAGTAGCATTTAAGTTACAGGCCCTAGGTGTATGGTATACCACTTTACAAAGACTTATAAGTAAATTACATATTCCAATTGTCTATACTCTAATGTTAACCTGTTTAGTGGAGAAGCACATGCACTTTAACACTTGTCAGCAGTGGAAAAGTGCTCAGATTATTAAGGCAAACAAAAAGAAGTTCAGAAAAAAGGGAGGCAAAATGAGAGAAACGTTTTCCAACATAATGTAAAATCCTATTACCGTGCCCAAGTATAATGCCCATTTAACCTTTGCTTTGTTGTGCCTTTCTGGGTGATTTTTATCATATTCGGGCATCGACCGCACCAAGACCAGTGCCTAAACCTTGTCACAAGCAGCCAAATTTCCGCTGCTCGTGACCAAAGGCAGGGACATCTTAAGAATTTTGTGGTCCATGGGCCAAACTAATTTGGGGGCCCCTGTTTGGAACAGCTTTGAATTTATGATCCAGTTTCAGCTCTTTCATGTTGTCTTTGGCCAGGTCACTGACAGTGCACAGGAATACTCATCAAATCCTATATGTGTTTACATCTAATATTAAGTTAGAGTGCTGTGTGTTTTCAATATTGTAGCACCGCAGTAGCTCACTAATATTACTGCAAAAAAACTCTGTGGCACCTACCCATTTCTCATATGTGAGGTCCTGTTTTGAAACAAAATAACTTTAATATGGATGTTGCATACACCATAAACAAAACATTTCCCTGCAAAAAGTAATAGACTCTCACACATCACCAACATCAATATAATTTAAAGGGAAACTGTATTTAAAATGCTATGTTTAATAATTATTCAAGGTCATTAGGATAAAACTCTCTATAGAACAGAGTAGGCTGTATCAGGGGCCACCCTGAAAGGCTTGGGCTCTGGGCCAGAGCCCACTTTGCCTATGTCTTAAAACATTTCTGGTCAAAGGCCATGCACAGCGGGACATTGGCTGCAGGGCATGGACTCTGGCAAAACCATATGCCCAGCCCACTGTGGGCTGCCAACCACCACTGTGCACAGCCTTCTGCCATACAGAGCAGGACAATGGCTGCAAGGCGTAACCGGCTCACAGATCAGACGATACTGAAATGACAGACAAGAGAAAAAGCTCCTTCGGCTAATCAGAGGTCCCTGTTATTTTATTTTTGGCGCTGGGGGACTACTGCTATAGTAACCAATCAGATACGCCTAAGTTTTTAATGACTTCAAGCCCAACCTGAGCACCGCTTTAAATGCTAATTTCTCAAAAACAGCTCAATAGAGTAACAGAAAATCACAAAAAGCACAATTTCTGAGTAAACTTCCAACTTTTTGCATATTTGATGTGATTCCATTCAGCTGCTTTTTTATGTAGTAGAGACCAAAGTTTCATATGGGAATTACCTTGGGAAATCAATGTTTTTGGGACCCACCCCTTTTTGTAGGCCCCCGCTTAACGGATCGGCCCAAAAGTTTCCTGGAAGGAGCTGAGCTGGATAAACTTGTTTTGGAAAGTTTTGACCTGATACCTCAAATGGCACCAAAAATTTTAGCAAAACAATAAATGATCTTCCTATGGAAAGTCTGACCTAACTATAACCATACAGTGGTCAAGGCCACTGTGTGTTATATAGATAAAGGAACCCTTCTTTCGCCCACCCCCATTGGAATCTACCTCCCCCAAATTCATTGGACTGCTTGAAAATTATATAATTTGAGAAATCGTTTGCCATGAATGATACAATATGTGATATCATAAGCAATGAATGATGGGGGTGCAAAGTATGATTAGTTTTCTTAACCATAAATGGCAAATTCAGTGCTTTTAGGTTTTGTTTCATAATCATAACTGCACTTTAACTGGAGTTTTTCAACGAATCTCAACATTTTTTAAATATACATTATGGTGTTATGAGCAAACTGAATCATAACTTTGCATTCAATTTGTGTCTTTTAATTGAATTTCTGGGTTTTTAAATCATATTCAAAGTCCAGATATTTTTGTAACTTTATCCATGTTGCATTCTAGCCATTGCTGTGTATACATTTTGGCTGTGACAAGAAGGGAATCAATGCAGGCTATGCAGAAAATGTTTGAAAACTGCTTTTAGGGGGCATTGCTTGCACACGCATGAAGCTGGTGTTGACTTCATTTAAACCATTTATGACAAGTCCTTGTATCCTAACTTACCAGGGAGTGTGTGTGTGTGCAGAAGCTGCACAAACCTACACCAACAGCTAATCTGAAGTGTGAACTATCTTTGACTGCACACAGCAGAGGTAGCCAGCAGGACCTTCCAGGTCTGGCTCCGACTACCAATGTGTCTATGGGGCTTTTGTTTATACGGAGAGGAGGGTGGGGTGCATGGTGTGACCTCTGGCAGGCCATACAAACCATCCTTCGTGGGTGACTAATATTCACAGTTAACAGCCTTTAATTGTCTGCAGTAGGGTGAGATCAATGGTCTCAAACAGCGGCGTCTTTTCCATAAGGGCTGAGGAGCGCAACCACCCGCCACCACCCACAAATACAACGGGATCTAAACTCCTTTTGTTATTGTTTTATATTAATCCCGCTAGATCTGCCCCCAGAACTCTGTTGAGTCTTTGGGGCAGATCCAGAGGGTTGACACTGTGGTGGGGGAGTGGTAGTGCACTCCCTTGTCCTTTCCCTTCGCATGAAGGTTTGGCCGGCCGTTTCTGCAGCGGACAGCCGACACTGACATAGCACAAGGAAACAGCAGGTGTGAGTGCCAGAGAGTGCCCCCTGCTGCATAGAGGCCTCCCATCTCATTAACTGTAAGCAAGCACTTGACCACAGTAATACCACCATCAGGGGTGCATGAACCTTGTCAGCACAGACAGGGCAAAACCTCCAGTTACCACTGAAAGTGTTGCCTGACACCTGCACAGAATCTATCTTGTATATTATGCGACCGCTCACCAACACAGTGGACTGTCATCACGACAGACACAGGCCACCGCGCACACCGTGACCCTGAACACAGCGCCTAAACCTTGTCAAGCCAATTAACTGATCCCACATATCCAGCACTGTGTGGGGTACCGGGATGTGGAACTTATTAGAGGTCGAAGACTGAGACACTCTGGGGGAGAGCTCTTCGGAGGCGCACTGTTCCTAAGTAAGCTCAGCTCACCACAACTGGTTAAAAGGCACAACACCAGCTACTAGACGGTCGGGCAGGTGCGTAGTGGGAATCATAACACAGAGGGTGACACCCCCGGTTGCAATCCGCTAACACACCCTTGGTGAAGCCCTTGGTGTCACTGCGACAAGCTCACGACCCTGCTGAAGCGTACATCATATCCGGAAAATGGGGAAAACAGACACCAAACAAATAAAATTGGTATTTGGGCAACAAAAACCCACCGAAGGCCCCCAGCCATGGAGGAAAGCCAACTGAAGTTGGAATCAGGTGGTGCAACCCCTTCTGAACGGGACATTCAAGAAATGTTTAGTGACCTCAAGGAATCCCTCACCGCCATTGACAATAAAATCGACACTCTATCAGACAGATTTGACTGCCTGAAGGAGAAGGTGACGAAGCTTGAAGAACACCTCGAACAGGTAGAACAGCGCACCTCCGCTCTAGAAGATGAAGGTGTGGCCACCTGGGAAAAGCTTCTCAGCATGGAAAAGGTACTCGAGGTGATTAGAAATAAAAGCATTGGCATAGCCAATAGGTCTCGCTTTTGGGACCTTATAAGTATTTAGTTATGCAGCACAATTTCTTTGGGGCAACAACATTAACTGTTGCATGGTTAAACACTTATAAGGTCCCAAAGGCGAGACCTATTGGCTATGCCAATGCTTGTTGCTTAGGTTTTTAAGGCAGGTAAAAAAAATTCCTAATGTACAAGGATGGACAGATGTAAAAGTCTTAATTATGATAGTTTATATGCAGAAGATACAGTCAGAAATGGAGACGGCTATTACTTTACACCAACTTCCTAAGGCGTCTTGTCATCTCATGCCAGAGGCATTTTTATTGAAGTTTTTTTCATTGTTATTACAATATTGCAATTAAAAGGTAACTTTAAATTGTTAGCTTTTTCTAGTATAGCTTCTTATAGCAATTTAGAAATGTTGAAATATTGAAATGTCTGATAGCACTAAAGGGCCTTGCTAGCTGTAAAAGTGCTCTTCACAAACACTTAGGCGCTCTTATACCTGTTTTGTTTTATAGTTTCTTTTCTTAAACCTTCACTTCTTAACCCTTCACTACACAGTATTGCTTTTGGCAGCAAGGCAATTTATAAAAGCTTTGGTTTGAGCTGATTTATTCTGTAGAAATAATTACACTGCATTCAGGCACGCTGCTCTTGTATTTTTTACTAAATGTTTGTATTTTATTACAATGTGTTTTATTGAAATGATCTTTGAATGATGGTGCATAGGTGAAGCATGAGAAGGAAACAGCAGGAGATCCCTCGTGCATAATGATCCAACAGATGTGCCTCGAGTCTAATCCCCATAAGCCTGGAAATCCTTCTGATAGGGGATGTTCGAAGAGACTAGATGGGAACAGCCTGCTGCTCTTTTATCATGCCTTCCCTTCAAAGCCTGCCTGTGCCGCCTTCTATTTCTTAACTTTGCTAAGAACATTACATCTGCATAGCTGCCAAGGTTTCAGACTGCTTATGTGTGACATTTTCATAATTTCAGAGTAAGTATGAGTGACATTCGACGACTATGAGTGACACCTTCCCGCAAGCAAAATCAAGCAATGAAGACGAGAGAAATGTATAAATATCAGAAATTAAACCCATTTGAGCAACGAGAAACACTAAGAAGATTGTAAAACCACAACAAAACACTGGAGATGGAAGGGCACTGTGAGATCGGACTGTACCAAACAGGATGTGAGAGGCCATACTGCTTGCAAATAAGACTGATGCCTGGCATTTTTATGGTTTCAGTGCACTTATTAGTGACATTCAACTTCCCAAAGTGTGACACTTGAACACTTTCTCATGAGTAAAACCAAGTAATGAAGTGCACTGAAAGACATAAATATCAGAAATAAACCCTCTTGAGAAATTAAGTTCTAAAAGTATCTTAGCTCCGCTCCCACACTCTCACAGACAACGCCCCCATTGCACAGATCAGTAAGTGCTCTCTTGCTGGACTCACCTTTGCTCCCAGAAGTAAGTCCTCCCTGCAGTCCCAGACTGAGACAGATAGCTCATTTGGCATTTGGACAGGAGGGCAAGAGAGCTTGCTGGAGGTGCTCCAGTAGTCTATAAGTGTCTGCAGCTCACCGTCTCTGCTTCGGTGCTTAGTGTTTATTTTCATTGTGAAACAACTTGCCTCGCAAAATATTGCCCTTGTTTTATTCCAGCAAGAGGTAGCCGAGACTCACCATGGACTTCGTTGTCCCTATGGCATTTAGATATAATTCAGTCATGCTTCAATTGGCCCTTTCTTTTGTATACAGACGAGGCATACACGTATTTGCCATTTAGAGTGTGACATGGTATTATTGCATTATGCTGGTATTTAGAATTAAAAGTTGTATGCTATCAATCAAATGTTGGCACAAATGCTACAGATTAATATGCTTCCATTGTCTGGCCATGACGTCTCACGCTGTCTCTCAGGCAGCGCTTGGCTGGTTGCTGCATACTAAGCCTGGGCAAAGCACTACGCTACGCTCGCGTAGTTTGCGAAGTTCGCGCTACTTCGCACTACGCGAACTGCACGTAGCACAGTGCGAACACGCGTAGCGTAGTGTTGCGTAGTGCTGCGGTCATTTTTTGCTTGCTCGCGGTCCTCAACGTCAAGTTGGCGACCGCGAGCATGGAAAATAAACCTCCCGGCGAGATTCCCAACGCGAGGAGGTCAGGTTTCTTATTGCGAGTGGTCGCGTATGCTCGCGACCGCTCGCGATGAGAAACTACCAGTTCGCGTTGAGAAAGCTGAAGCTCGAGTAAAAATCTACTCGAGCAGCAGAAAACTACAGCTCGCACTGTGCAAGATGCTATTTTCAATGATTGCACAGTGCCGGTTGCTTGTCCGCACTGTGCAATCATTGAAAACGACATCTGGCACAGTGCGAACAAGGTACTACGCAGTTCGTGAAGTGCTACGCGTAGCTCGCGTAGTGCGAACTTCACTTTGCGTAGCTTCGCGAAGTGCTACTTCGCGAACTACGCCCAGGCCTACCATACTTCTCTTTCACCACACATGGGGCTCGAGTTGGCAGGCTTTTGCTAAATTGACACATTGAGGGTAGCAGGTGTCGACAAGACTCGATCAGCTGTTTTCTTTTGATTTATTCCTACAGGCGGGCCGGGCAGCAGTGATGCCTTCCTGGGAGCCAGGCCGGCAGGATTTTTTATTTAAAAAAACAAACTTCCTGGTGCCAGTCAATGACGCCGACCCTTTCTAGGCTGGCTAGCACAGTTTACTGCTAATGAGGCTGGGGTCATGACGCTACGTGTGTAGCAGAGTTGCTAGCCCTCTCATTGAATCCGATCCGGTGCGAAGCGATGGCTCAGGGGCACCAGACAATGTGAGGCCTGGTCAGGTGCATCCAACAGAAAAATCTAATAAGTCAGCAGAGGTCTAACAGGCATGATCATGCTGTTGTAGCTCGGATCATGACAGACATCCGATGACATAAGGCTACCATTGTCTCCACCTACACGCACTGCAAAAGAGTTTACATTTTTACATTGTGCCATGAGTTCACGATATGGTCCATGCCTTTGCAGTTGCTCCTTGCAGACTGGCATTAACACTGGCGGTTTACCTGTAAAATGCATGCCACATTCCAAGCCTCGGTGTCAAGGCGCTAGTGGATGCAAAGCTCAGTCAGTGTCTTCATGTCCAGGTTACTCGAGCGGACGGTGACAGTTTTCATACTACGCCGTCTCCCGGACCAAATGAAACACAGATTGCTTGTTTGTAAATATCCTGCCTCCACTTCATTAGAGCGAGATTCACTCTTGTCCAGGCAATATTCCTTTCCGCTCGCCATTTAAGAGCGCGCTGCGCCCTAAAGTGAGTCTTCAGTCACAAGACTCGGGGGTGAGCAGACTACATTCCAACACGATTTTCTTGAATTATTTGTTTTTCGTTACAAATAATAATGCTCTCCCTTATCTTTGCTAATGACACGTTGCTATATTGTACCCCGGAGCGATAATAATGATCTAATTGTTTCATGTATAAATTTAAATATATAGTTAGCATTTACATTACCTGAACAAGTCTGTCAGTCGCAGTCTATCTGAGACACGGTATCTCGAGCCGAACGGCTCATAAGAGGCTGCAGGCCCCAAACTTGACTCTGGCAGCCGCATTCCGGTCTGGAGTCACGAAGCATCATTAAGAGAGGCTGCAGCACCAGTTAAGTCTCTCTCCAGCACTGCAGTGGCCACGGTCCAACTTCGATCAGGACTCGAGTGGCACTTTGAGAGGCTGCAGCACCGTGCACCATACTGATTGGAGGCACGAGCGGTGGGATCAGGGTGGCTCTGCTCCAGTAAAACTTTAAAACTATCTATCTCTCAACTGCCTGTGCCGCTCCGTCGCCTCCCGCCAAGTGCATGATCTGAACGCACGCTAGAGCAGCACCCACCGTAGCAAGTCTGAAAGGAAGGCGGAAAGAAGCCACAGATAAAGAGGCAACTTCGAGAATGGAAACACAAGGGCCATAATGCTGCACCTTTAAAACTGGGAGCAATGAACATAAGCTGCAGGCTGCATAGTGCACTGAGACCTTCAGGCCGACATGCTTTTCAAAAGGAACAAGCATTGGCCGCTATTTGGCAAGACGCGCTCTGTGGAGGGGGAGGGGCGAGCAAGACAGAGAGGCAGAGAGAGGCGCGCGCGCTGGAGAGCGAGGAAAGCCATATGGCACCTCTGCTCGCAAGCACGCGCCCGCGCACATGCACGCAAGCTGTAGGCTGGCCCTGGTAGCATTTTTTGAAGCCCTCACTTAAAGTCTCGCCAGACCAGCGCATGCGCTGGGTCAGGCGAGACCTAAAAAACGAAGATTTGGAGGCCAGGTCGAGCCACAACAATCTACGAATAGTAGGGATGCCAGAATCCACTGCAAAGTAAGTCACTTGTGGAGTATTATGTAGAGGAAATACTGTGGGCCCTCTTTAAAGCATCGCTGTCACCTGTGTGCATAGTAGAGCGAGCCCATAGATCCCTTTCCCTTCGACCCCCTCCAGGCGCACCAGGAAGACCAAGCATAGCACGCCTCCTGAATTGCTGGGGCAGGGACACGGTGCTGTGACTAGCCACAGACATGCAAAATGTAGTATATCAGGGGACCAGGGTCTCCTTCTACCCGGATTTCACCTTGGCAGTAAAAGCAGCAAGAAGAGACTTAATGTCAATTAATGCACCCTGCAACAGCTGGAGGTTAAATACTCCCTACTATACCTGGCAAAGCTTCGAGTTTTCCACACCGGACAGAACACCTACTTCCCCGACCCGAAGAGCGCGACTCGATTTGTAAAGGATCTGGGACTGGCCAAGAAGTCAGACCAATCAAGTAAAGACATGGAGGAAGAAAACCACTCCAGTGACAACGATTAAGCACACACAGTGATGCTGGACTCACAAGAGACTGCTGTCGAAGATCCAGTGGAGCGGGCTAGACCTCCTCTAGGCGACAATGACTCTCCCTATTTGTATCCTTTTCCCTAAGCAATAGTCTGTTGCTGATGTCTTTGTTTGTCTGACTTACATTAAGGCTGGCTACCTTCATGTGTGAACTCTGTCCCGCCGCCCGGCCCCTGCAGGTGATTCCTTTTCTTTGCATAATGGCATATCTATATTGGGGATGTGGGATGCCGGGGTCTTATGCTCAGCCTGATTGGGGGCAGGAGTGGGTGGGGGTGTTAATGACTGTTTGGAGTGCCATCCCTCTCCTTTTTTCCCTACCCTACTCTCCGACCGATTTACCTGGCGCGATTCACAGCACTGGGCACACATAGGCAAATTGTCAGCTAGGGCACCATGACCAGAGTGAAGTGCATCACATGGAATTTATATGGCCTTAATGATGCACGTAAGGCAAGAATGGTGGCCGCACAGTTAGACCGACATAAAACAGACATTTGCTTCCTGCAGGAGCTGCACCTCACTGAGCACACCCACGGGAGGCTGTGAGCGGGGTGGGTCAGTGAAAAACACACTACATGCTACTCAAACTATGCTCGAGGGGTGGCCATACTTGTTAGGAAAAGGGCTGTACTGGTGCACACTCGTCACTGAATGCGATAAGATGGGGAGATATGT
Source organism: Triturus cristatus (assembly GCF_964204655.1). Taxonomy (NCBI): domain Eukaryota; kingdom Metazoa; phylum Chordata; class Amphibia; order Caudata; family Salamandridae; genus Triturus; species Triturus cristatus. Next base: position 842,631,263 of record NC_140593.1, on the reverse strand, counting down.
TATGTAGGCTGGCTCACTAGGGGGGCATCCGTTTAGACTGATCACAATATATGGCACTAACAATCACGACCCTGACTTCTTTGCAGGGGTCTGGAAAGTGATGAACTCTCTTGGCCCAGGTACTATAATTGGGGGCGGGGACTATAACATAGAACTCGACGCCCAAAAAGACAGATCAGGAGACTCCCTCCCGCCCTCATCCTCGAGCGGCAGCACATCTGCAGGCCATAATCTCAGAGGGTGACCTGATAGACATGTGGCAACATAGACACCCGGATGGATCATGGGGCACATGCGTGTCGTCTGCTGGATCCTCCTGCTTGCGGATCGACTACTGGTTGGTCTCCCGTGATGCAGCGATCTGGTTTGCAGAGGTGATGCATCTGCCCTGGACCCTCTCTGATCACTTCCCCGTGATTCTAACACTAGATCTTCCCAAATACCCGACCAGAGCTTTCACCTGGAAACTCCCGCTGGGCGTGTTGCAAGAGCAGGCATTCCGAGAAACCATTAGACAGGCCATATCTAAGTACTTCCTTCTCAACAAAGGCACTGTCGACTCCCCTTCAACCCTATGGGAAGCATTTAAAACTGCCATACCGGGTGAATGCATTGCCAAACAAGCAGAGGTTCTTCGCTTACTACGGGGGAACCTCAAATAATTAGAAGGTGAAATACAGGCCCTAGAGCAGGAGTTGTTTGACAGCAAAAATAAAAATCTGCTATGCACAATTAGAGTCAAATTAGATGAATTCCAAGAGATTGCCATTCGAGAAACTCACTTATTAAGCGAGGAATCCAGAGCCCGGCGATACGGAGAGGGAGAGTGCACCGGAAAGAAGCTGGCGGGGCTCCTTCAGAAGCCCTGGACCAGTGATTACATATCTGAGCAATGCATAGCTGATGATGAATTGGCAGTGAGCCAGTCAACTGTTCAAGCTGAAATGATCTCCTTCTATGCATCCATATCGAGCCCAACAAGAAACGACACCTTCCGAGCTCTCAGAATTCTTTGACACTCTGCAGTTGCTGTGGCTGGTGGAGGGGCATAGAGCCTACTTTGAGTAACCCTTCACGGTGGAGGAGGTGATCAGAACTATTCGAGCTCTGCCAGGAGACAAGACCCTTGGCCTCTATGGCATTTCAGCCATCTTCTATAAGGAATATGCTGGCTTACTCGCTCTGCATCTAATAAGCATGTACGATGAATCCGTGGAGCAGGGGGTGCTTCCCCCGTTGCTTCGTGAGGCACAAATTATTACAATCATGAAACCTGACAAAGACCCCCTCAGATGTGACTCATACCGGACGGTTTCAATGATTAACCTGGACAATAAGATCCTTGCCAAGCTCCTCGCGGCACAACTCCTCCCACTGCTGCCAATGGTGCTACACCCAGACCAATGTAGCTTTGTCCATGGCAGGGCCATGGCTCACAACCTCGAAACGCTCTTTGCCACAATGCAGGAGGTGGACCGGAGGTTGCAGGCAGCTGCAATTTTCTTAGATGCCACCGAGGCATTTGATTTGCTCGAGTGGCCATATCTGTTTGGGCTCCTTGGCCGTATGGGAGTTAGCACTCAGTTCATCAAATTAATAGCGCTCCTCTGCTCACTCCCCATGGTGCGAATAAGAGTCAATGGTGTGACATCACCCCTGTTCCCTCATTTACGAGAGCATCATGCCCACAGGGGCCTGGCGTTCACCTCTCGGGTAATACTCGTTTCGCTGTCTGCGGACGACATCACATAATGTGTTAAACACCCAGCAGTCAACCTTGATCCCCTGACCAGAGAGTTCCTCAGATTTGGTGGGCTATCCGGAATATTAATCAACTGGGCAAAATCAACAATTTTCCCTCTGACGGAGGCCACCACTCGGTCTACTCTGAATTTCCCCTACAGTGGACACATGACCCGGTGAAATATCTGGGTATATGGATTTGTCGCAACCCTAAGGAGCTTTGGCAATCCAACTATGGCAGACTGATGGAGTGGCTGGAGCTGCGCATAAAGAGCTGGATTGCATTGCCACTGTCCTTGGCTGGAAAGCTGGCCATTGCAAAAAATGGTAGTTTTACCCAAGCTCCTTTACCTCTTCACAAATATCCCACTTCCCCTCACCCACAGCATTAGGACGCGGCTACACTCAAACATGATCACTTTTGCATGGGCCGGTAAACAACCCAGAATAGCCTGGGAAATTCTCACTTTGCCATTTCAGCAAGGCGGACTAGGTGCGCCGGACTTTGACCTGTACTATTGGTGTGCCCAAGCGCAGTTTGCCTTCCACTGGGTACAGCCTACACAATTCATGATGCACTCTGCACCCGGGCATGATCAGGTGGCCCGCTACCTCTCCCATTGGCTTTATACCAGACACAACTCCGTACCGAGTGGACACGGTAGGATGCGCGGTGTGGGCTTGGCACGGACTGCCCCTGAGAATGCGACTGGAAGCAATGTATGCCCCCTCGGTCCCCCTGCTCAAACACCCGGCGTTGCCGTTTTAGGCAGAGGCTGGCCCTTGCGCCAGAATGCGATCAATGCAGCTCACTAAAATGGGAGATGTTTTACTGGAAGGCATCTTTATTGCGCCACATCATGTAAAGGAGGAAAAAGGGCTGACTACTTTAGAACAGATGACATGCTACCAGCTGCGTGCTACTATGCGTGCCTGCCTCCCCTCTTTTCCAGCTGTGCCTCCCACATTTGTAACCTTAGAGTGCTTTTTGAAGAACCCCTCACCACATAAGCTAATCACATGCCTGTACACAAATATGCAACACACATCACCCGTGCGTACACTGCGCGCTCATCAAGAGTGCGAAGGCGCGCTTGGCATCTCAATCACACAGGAACAATGGTCATTCTGCTGCGCGGAAGCACTAGCAGTCTCCCTGAACCACTGACTGCGTCTTATACATTTTGAATTCCTCCACAGACTGTATAGGACACCAGACTGGCTTCACAAAAATGGGACTGATCACTGAGGCACTCTACTAGCGATGTAGCTCTTTGATGCAACTTTCCTCCATTTTGCATGAGAATGCCCCCAAATTCAACACTACTGGGTGACCGTTTTTGATGCAATACAGGAGATGACGGGCATACCCATGGAGAGATCCCCGCTGACGGAACAGCTTGGATATGTTAGGGATCTACCGACGGATAGCAGAAATCTTACTGCCTTGCTCCTCCTGCTTGCCAACAGGGCCGGACTGGCCGTTTTGGGCACCAGGCAATGCCCCGGTGGGCCGCACGGGTGGGGGCCGGTTTTGGGCCCCTGGGGGCCGTTTTTTTTGCAGGGCCGTTTTTGCAGCATAGCTGCAATATTGGCCCTGTAACAAAATCGGCTGAAAACCGGCCCTGGCAAAGAGCTCGGCAGCACCACCAACCCCCCGGGGGAGGGGGGGGCAGCCGAGCACTTTGCCAGGGCCGGTTCTGGTTCTCAGTCCGGCCCTGGGTAGGCCTCACAGTAGTGAAAAATGGTTTTGGAAGCTTTTCACCACCAGCACATGTAAAACTAAAAAGTACGGGTCCTACCTTTTTATTACAGAGCACCCTGCCCTATGGACTACCTGGGACCCACCTAAGTGTTGACCCATATGTAATAAAAGTGAAGTTTAAGGCTTGACTGGGGGTTTTCAATAGCGAGTTGACATGGCAGTGTAAACTGCACACACAGGCTCTGCAGTGATAGGCCTAAGACAAGTTTAAGGGGCAACTTAAGTGGGTGGTACAATCAGTGCTGCAGGCCCACTAGTTGAGAAAGCAAAAGGTTTGGAGGAAGGCTACCCTAAGGCTGACCAGTCTTACCGAGACTGAGAAGCAAGACTAGGCAAGAAAAGGGCATGTTTCTCAGAGGCTGTGCACTCTCCAGATCTTCCTTATCTGTTCCTGAAAACATCAGGTGAACTCCTCTTTTAAGAGGGACACAAAGGATGTGTTTTGGGGGTAAATCTGGTGCCAGGGAGCCTGTGCTCAAAGAGCAGATGATGGACAGAATGCTGAACCAATCAAACATTCACCTCCAGTCAAAGATCTGGGTTAAATACATCGTTTGTTTGCTCGCCACAACATTCCAGTTTGGACCCAGCCATATGCAAATCAGTCTTGACCCTGTTCCCCAAGGGAACAGTCCAGCCTAAACTGCCAGGCCAGGTCCTCCATGGACCAGAAACAAGCATCCTGGGATCGGTTTTGGGCTTTCACCCCTCATCAGCAAAGCTAGCTTGAATCTGGTGGTGTAGCAAGCACAGGACCCAACTCTGGGCATACCCTTCCCACTCAGGGAGACAAATGCAAAAAGAACAGATGATGGACGGAGCGCTGAACCAATCAAACATTCACCCCAGTCACCGATCTGGGTTAAATCCATTGTTTTTTTTGCATACCACACCATTCCAGTTTGGACCCACCCATATGCAAATCAGTCTTGACCTTTTTTCTCATGGGAACAGTACAGCCTGAACTGCTAGGCCAGGTCCTCCCTGGACCAGAAACAAGCATTCCGGGAGCCTGTGCTAGCCACACAAGGTTGAGGGACCTTAAAACATTAAACTCACAATGCCGAATTTCTGTAGTTCCAGCCTAATGGTTAATTTAGAATAAATGTTATAATTATGAATTCTACCTATAAAAACTACATAAAGGACTGGTAGTTTTGATTTATAATTGTGCAATTTCTTCTTTTTCCATACTTGACTAAGATAATCAATTTACTTCTCTTTGGACTTGCAAAGTAAGTGGTAAAATAGGCAAGTTGAGAGTTTGTGTTCCCTCTAAAGCAGATAAAAATCTGACTGTGTTCCAGTTTTGCCTGATCTTATTTTGATTGAGCATAGCACAAAGATGATGTATTTTTATTCTATTTCTAGTTATGTTTTGTGGCCTGTCTGGGTACTCAGACTTTCTCAAATCTAAGTGGCTGAAGGAAATTCTGGCTTGGCAAGACCCGGATACTGGGTGCTTTGGAAAAAGAGGTAATGGTGAAAAATCAACTCTTTCTTTAAAAAAATACATCAAGTACTAAATACTAAAGGGGCATCACTGGAAATTAATTCAGCACTAACATCACCGACGACAGGTTAAAATCATAATGGTAGCTAGACTTGGGGCTAACATCAGTTACGGCCATCATCTATATTATCAAATCCGCCTATAAATGTTAGTATGATGCGGTCCTAGTTTAGAGAATGATGTTAACTCAGTACCTCAAAAATTGTGGCGCTATGGCAGAGAGCACCAGGGTATAATAAGCCCAGTATTTAATGTAGGTGGGAAAAGGAAAACAGCATTCCCCAAAAGCACTAAATTGTGTTGGGGTAAAAGTGAACCAAGTGGCCCAGATGGCTGGCCAAACACTCATTTGCACTTTAGGGAGTGCAAACCACGCCTCCCCTTCCCTGCTCTGTCAGCAGAGCAGCCCCGCCCGCCTGGCAAAGCTGCCACGCCTGCAACAGGAGAAAATAAAATGATAATATTTTTCAGTTATTATCATTTTGTTTTTCCTTCCACTGCTGAAAAGTAGTGGGGCGATGCTCCTTCGCCTTATCCGAGAAGCCGGCACTGCCCAAAATCCCCAAACCCCTTGTTGTAATGCATTTAATTCCTATGGGTCCCAAATATCATGACTATGTCTTTCAGCTTAATTTTCCATACTGTGCTTTCCTGTTCCTTTGTCAGTATCTTTTATTTCCTGGAGTCGGCATCTGTCTCCCTGACCTAATGTCTGTGTCTACTTTTCACCATCCTTTATATGGGGCTCTCAAACCTTGAGTTCCTTTATATATTGTTGTGCCAGACTGTCTGAATTTGTTTCTTAGCTTCGTTGTCTCTGTGCCCCTGCCTTTTATGCCCTTGAGTATATGCTTTTTGTTCTCTGGTCTAGTGTCTGTGTGCATGTTTCCTTGCCCTAGTGTCAGTCTCTCACTTTTCGAATATACATGTCAATGTCTACTTTCCCAGTGTTCCTGAATCCCTTTCCCTATGTCCAAGTCAATCAATCCCTTCTCAGAGACCTTGTTTTCATGTCTACAGTGATGTCCATGTCCAGGTCTGCTACAATGGAGACGGTTCAACAGCAGCATCATGACCCAGCCTCTTACCCCTAGCTGCTCATGCAGCAAAACAATGTATTCATTTTTAAAACAAGTCTGACATAAAAATATTACAATTGTTTTGACTGAGATAATTATGCTGCGTACATGCCCTTTCCACTACATAGTTTCCGATGATGTGCATTCTCTTTTGTTAGAGGACGTTATATATGTCTGACTTGACAACGTAGGAGTCTGCATGACCTATTGTTACAAATTCTGCAAAATATACATAGCGTGAGCTTTAGCTCCAGCTGCATCATTTACAAAGCTATCACGACCATCACTCTCAATTATCATACAGACAAGCATACCATCTCTGCACATGGGCAGCCAGGACACCACCAGACGGTAGTGTAAAAAATAAAAATTAAGACAGTAGGCCTTTTCCATCTATGATCCCAGAATCTGGAAATACATCCCTGTGTCCATCATGGCTGCACCAACAATGCTGTAATATAGCAAAGAGTTGAAGACGCAGCTCTTGAAAAAACACTTCATCACAATGCAGTAACCATCCACAGCTCATCTTCCCCTCCTCTGACTTTATGCTTGTCTTTGACCATGTACTGTACTTCGCTACCTTTAGGCTATATTTGTGCTGTAGCAATATCATACATATACACATATACATATATGTTAAGCAGGAATCAGATTTGAGTCACACATACATGAAGACATATAATATTACACACACATAGGGTACTTAGTCCTAGAAGCCTGAAACAACGCAAGTATTGGCAAAGCCAATATGTTTTGCTTTAATGTGATAGCCCATGTAGACACAGGCATATAGAAAAACTTAGAATAGGTTGTTTATGGAACCTGAAAAAAAGAAAGGATAGTTCAGTAGGCTTGACCAAGACCTCAAATATTGTGGACAGACCTGTCTGTGTCTCTGTGCTTTTTGGTACTGTACACATATCTTTAACTAGGTGTCCATGATTATGTTACCTTTATCTCTGTCCCATTCTGTGTCTATCTGCTCCAGTGTCTCTGACTGTACCTCTATTCTTCAGAGTCAATGTCTCCCTGCCCTTGGCCCTCTGTCTCTGTTTTGTGCTGTAGTAGCGTTGTCCACATCTCCCTACCCCAGGGTCAATGCCTGTATTTCTTTATCCAGGATTGATTATTCCTTCAACAGTGTCCTTGGTAAATTCATGCTTTGCAAGCAAGAATGCTTACATGAAGATCAATTATAAAAAGTAGTCCTCTTGACATGATAGTACATAGAAAAAAAACAGATCACTCATATTTTTGAGCCCATCTATCCATTGTAGCCTGGTGGTACACTGGACGTCTTAGCAGAAATATATTTAATGGAGGAAGGAATAATGTTTTCACCAACCCACCCTGAATGTAGAGGGCCTTGTGAATACCCTCCTCAATGATATTTCAAGTTGTCATGGTTCCCACCCACGCTCCGGGAGAAATGTTGGTGCCCCACGCACATATTTCAAGGTATGGACTAACTAAATGTGGGACTATGTCTGGGCAAAGTTTGTCCTCCGAGTACCAGAAATGTAATAACAAATGGTTATTCAGCTCTGGCATTGCGAGTGAATATGACAGCTTTTGCACTGAGATGTCTTTAATGGAATAGTCTCCTGCCAACCCATCTGCAGTTTGTGATCGGTGGAGGTTCCCGTTGGTTGATTTTCACACAAGTGAGACACTCAACTAATCACTTCAGGGCTAAGTATCAGTTCATAATGCCTAGTGGTAAGGCTCAGAGGATTTCCATTTGCATATTGGTGAAAGGTAAATTATGTTCACATCAACTTTAAGAATAGTCACACAGGCATGCACACGAGCCAGGAATAACCATCGAGACACCCTTCTGCAAACAAAACAAAAAGAGAAGAATGACATACTCACCTATGTGACCACCTTAATACCACCCTCCAACCAAATCTAAAAGATTGTCAAGAGACACTAGTCCATCTTGAAAACAGGAACCCTGAAAATTCCCAACCCAAGGTTCGCATTCAAACAAATACAGAATTTGAGGGACCTTCTTTTTCACACATGACCACAGAAAGCCCAAAACCAGGACAACCCACCCTATGGGGGCTACCACAAATAAAGGGCCATTACTCATGTGGCAGGTGCACAGTGTGCAACCTCACCAAAGCAAGTAAGGAGATCAATCTGGGAGAATCCCGCCTATGGATACAAAAGAGCCAGACCAATTGCAACACAAAAAACTGCAAGTACCTGGTAACCTGCCCATGCAACTTACACGACATCGGGATGAGCACAAGGCCTGTCAAGACTAGGATTACAGAACATCACAGCAATTTTCCGGTGCTAACGCAGCACTACCAATGTCAACCCATTTTGTTACCAGTAATCACACACCAGAAGACTTAAAATTGACTATTTTAGATGCCTATGATCGTTGGGACCAGCAACCGCTATTTAAAAGAGAACAATGCTGGGTCTTCCACTTCAGGAGCCATACACAGGGATTGAATAATGAGATTCCTTGGCACAAATGTAACAGATGACTCTAGATGGATACCCTAGAGCCACGTTACAGATAGAACTCTAACATTCCTTGCTACTTGTCTAACCAAACATCCAAATACATAACCCACCAGTAATCCATCAAAATATACAGCATTTTTGAATGGCGGACGAAATCTAAAGAATTGACGAACAACAAGTAGATAAAACAGACCAGTCTGCGACCTACATGATACATTTAACATTTACACTTTCAGAACAAGGTAAGGACTTTCTGGAGTTAGATACGGATGCCAGAGTGATCATTCTGTGATAATCTACAACTGACACAATTATGAGATCAATACAACAAACAAATGATGGACGGAATACTGACAATGTAGACATTCTCCCCCAGTCAAGAGATCTGGGTTAAATCCATCGTTCTTTTGCCCACTACACCACCCCAGTTTAGACATGGCCATATGCAAATCAGTCTTGACCCTGTGCCTCATGGGAACAGTCCAGCCCGAACTGCCAAGCCATGTCTTCCCTGGACCGGAATCAAGCATCCTAGGACCGGTTTCTGGCTATCAGCCGTCATCAGCCAGGATAGCTTGACTCCAGTGGTGTAGTGAGCACGGGTCCCACGTCTGGGAATACCCATCCCACTTAGGGCGAAAAGCGTTACAACAAACAAATGATGGACGGAATGCTGACAATGCAGACATTCTCCCCCAGTCAAGAGATCTGGGTTAAATCCATGGTTCTTTTGCCCACTACACCACCCCAGTTTAGACATGGCCATATGCAAATCAGTCTTGACCCTGTGCCTCATGGGAACAGTCCAGCCCGAACTGCCAAGCCATGTCTTCCCTGGACCGGAATCAAGCATCCTAGGACCGGTTTCTGGCTATCAGCCGTCATCAGCCAGGATAGCTTGACTCCAGTGGCGTAGTGAGCACGGGTCCCACGTCTGGGAATACCCATCCCACTTAGGGCGAAAAGCGTTACAACAAACAAATTATGGACGGAATGCTGACAATGCAGACATTTTCCCCCAGTCAAGAGATCTGGGTTAAATCCATTGTTCTTTTGCCCACTACACCACCCCAATTTAGACATGGCCATATGCAAATCAGTCTTGACCCTGTGCCTCATGGGAACAGTCCAGCCCGAACTGCCAAGCCATGTCTTCCCTGGACCGGAATCAAGCATCCTAGGACCGGTTTCTGGCTATCAGCCGTCATCAGCCAGGATAGCTTGACTCCAGTGGCGTAGTGAGCACGGGTCCCACATCTGGGAATACCCATCCCACTTAGGGCGAAAAGCGTTACAACAAACAAATGATGGACGGAATGCTGACAATGCAGACATTCTCCCCCAGTCAGGAGATCTGGGTTAAATCCATCGTTCTTTTGCCCACTACACCACCCCAGTTTAGACATGGCCATATGCAAATCAGTCTTGACCCTGTGCCTCATGGGAACAGTCCAGCCCGAACTGCCAAGCCATGTCTTCCCTGGACCGGAATCAAGCATCCTAGGATCGGTTTCTGGCTATCAGCCGTCATCAGCCAGGATAGCTTGACTCCACTGGCGTAGTGAGCACGGGTCCCACGTCTGGGAACACCCATCCCACTTAGGGCGAAAAGCGTTACAACAAACAAATGATGGACGGAATGCTGACAATGCAGACATTCTCCCCCAGTCAAGAGATCTGGGTTAAATCCATTGTTCTTTTGCCCACTACACCACCCCAGTTTAGACATGGCCATATGCAAATCAGTCTTGACCCTGTGCCTCATGGGAACAGTCCAGCCCGAACTGCCAAGCCATGTCTTCCCTGGACCGGAATCAAGCATTCTAGGACCGGTTTCTGGCTATCAGCCGTCATCAGCCAGGATAGCTTGACTCCAGTGGCGTAGTGAGCACAGGTCCCACGTCTGGGAATACCCATCCCACTTAGGGCGAAAAGCGTTACAACAAACAAATGATGGACGGAATGCTGACAATGCAGACATTCTCCCCCAGTCAAGAGATCTGGGTTAAATCCATCGTTCTTTTGCCCACTACACCACCCCAGTTTAGACATGGCCATATGCAAATCAGTCTTGACCCTGTGCCTCATGGGAACAGTCCAGCCTGAACTGCCAAGCCATGTCTTCCCTGGACCGGAATCAAGCATCCTAGGACCGGTTTCTGGCTATCAGCCGTCATCAGCCAGGATAGCTTGACTCCAGTGGCGTAGTGAGGACGGGTCCCACGTCTGGGAATACCCATCCCACTTAGGGCGAAAAGCGTTACAACAAACAAATGATGGACGGAATGCTGACAATGCAGACATTCTCCCCCAGTCAAGAGATCTGGGTTAAATCCACGGTTCTTTTGCCCACTACACCACCCCAGTTTAGACATGGCCATATGCAAATCAGTCTTGACCCTCTGCCTCATGAGAACAGTCCAGCCCGAACTGCCAAGCCATGTCTTCCCTGGACCGGAATCAAGCATCCTAGGACCGGTTTCTGGCTATCAGCCGTCATCAGCCAGGATAGCTTAACTCCAGTGGCGTAGTGAGCACGGGTCCCACGTCTGGGAATACCCATCCCACTTAGGGCGAAAAGCGTTACAACAAACAAATGATGGACGGAATGCTGACAATGCAGACATTCTCCCCCAGTCAAGAGATCTGGGTTAAATCCATTGTTCTTTTGCCCACTACACCACCCCAGTTTAGACATGGCCATATGCAAATCAGTCTTGACCCTGTGCCTCATGGGAACAGTCCAGCCCGAACTGCCAAGCCATGTCTTCCCTGGACCGGAATCAAGCATCCTAGGACCGGTTTCTGGCTATCAGCCGTCATCAGCCAGGATAGCTTGACTCCAGTGGCGTAGTGAGCACGGGTCCCACGTCTGGGAATACCCATCCCACTTAGGGCGAAAAGCGTTACAACAAACAAATGATGGACAGAATGCTGACAATGCAGACATTCTCCCCCAGTCAAGAGATCTGGGTTAAATCCATCGTTCTTTTGCCCACTACACCACCCCAGTTTAGACATGGCCATATGCAAATCAGTCTTGACCCTGTGCCTCATGGGAACAGTCCAGCCCGAACTGCCAAGCCATGTCTTCCCTGGACCGGAATCAAGCATCCTAGGACTGGTTTCTGGCTATCAGCCGTCATCAGCCAGGATAGCTTGACTCCAGTGGCGTAGTGAGCACGGGTCCCACGTCTGGGAATACCCATCCCACTTAGGGCGAAGGGCGAAAAGCGTTACAACAAACAAATGATGGACGGAATGCTGACAATGCAGACATTCTCCCCCAGTCAAGAGATCTGGGTTAAATCCATCGTTCTTTTGCCCACTACACCACCCCAGTTTAGACATGGCCATATGCAAATCAGTCTTGACCCTGTGCCTCATGGGAGCAGTCCAGCCCGAACTGCCAAGCCATGTCTTCCCTGGACCGGAATCAAGCATCCTAGGACCGGTTTCTGGCTATCAGCCGTCATCAGCCAGGATAGCTTGACTCCAGTGGCGTAGTGAGCACGGGTCCCACGTCTGGGAATACCCATCCCACTTAGGGCGAAAAGCGTTACAACAAACAAATGATGGACGGAATGCTGATAATGCAGACATTCTCCCCCAGTCAAGAGATCTGGGTTAAATCCATCGTTCTTTTGCCCACTACACCACCCCAGTTTAGACATGGCCATATGCAAATCAGTCTTGACCCTGTGCCTCATGGGAACAGTCCAGCCCGAACTGCCAAGCCATGTCTTCCCTGGACCGGAATCAAGCATCCTAGGACCGGTTTCTGGCTATCAGCCGTCATCAGCCAGGATAGCTTGACTCCAGTGGCGTAGTGAGCACGGGTCCCACGTCTGGGAATACCCATCCCACTTAGGGCGAAAAGCGTTACAACAAACAAATGATGGACGGAATGCTGACAATGCAGACATTCTCCCCCAGTCAAGAGATCTGGGTTAAATCCATCGTTCTTTTGCCCACTACACCACCCCAGTTTAGACATGGCCATATGCAAATCAGTCTTGACCCTGTGCCTCCTGGGAACAGTCCAGCCCGAACTGCCAAGCCATGTCTTCCCTGGACCGGAATCAAGCATTCTAGGACCGGTTTCTGGCTATCAGCCGTCATCAGCCAGGATATCTTGACTCCAGTGGCGTAGTGAGCACGGGTCCCACGTCTGGGAATACCCATCCCACTTAGGGCGAAAAGCGTTACAACAAACAAATGATGGACGGAATGCTGACAATGCAGACATTCTCCCCCAGTCAAGAGATCTGGGTTAAATCCATCGTTCTTTTGCCCACTACACCACCCCAGTTTAGACATGGCCATATGCAAATCAGTCTTGACCCTGTGCCTCATGGGAACAGTCCAGCCCGAACTGCCAAGCCATGTCTTCCCTGGACCGGAATCAAGGATCCTAGGACCGGTTTCTGGCTATCAGCCGTCATCAGCCAGGATAGCTTGACTCCAGTGGCGTAGTGAGCCCGGGTCCCACGTCTGGGAATACCCATCCCACTTAGGGCGAAAAGCGTTACAACAAACAAATGATGGACGGAATGCTGACAATGCAGACATTCTCCCCCAGTCAAGAGATCTGGGTTAAATTTATCGTTCTTTTGCCCACTACACCACCCCAGTTTAGACATGGCCATATGCAAATCAGTCTTGACCCTGTGCCTCATGGGAACAGTCCAGCCCGAACTGCCAAGCCATGTCTTCCCTGGACCGGAATCAAGCATCCTAGGACCGGTTTCTGGCTATCAGCCGTCATCAGCCAGGATAGCTTGACTCCAGTGGCGTAGTGAGCACGGGTCCCACGTCTGGGAATACCCATCCCACTTAGGGCGAAAAGCGTTACAACAAACAAATGATGGACAGAATGCTGACAATGCAGACATTCTCCCTCAGTCAAGAGATCTGGGTTAAATCCATTGTTCTTTTGCCCACTACACCACCCCAGTTTAGACATGGCCATGTGCAAATCAGTCTTGACCCTGTGCCTCATGGGAACAGTCCAGCCCGAACTGCCAAGCCATGTCTTCCCTGGACCGGAATCAAGCATCCTAGGACCGGTTTCTGGCTATCAGCCGTCATCAGCCAGGATAGCTTGACTCCAGTGGCGTAGTGAGCACGGGTCCCACGTCTGGGAATACCCATCCCACTTAGGGCGAAAAGCGTTACAACAAACAAATGATGGACGGAATGCTGACAATGCAGACATTCTCCCCCAGTCAAGAGATCTGGGTTCAATCCATCGTTCTTTTGCCCACTACACCACTCCAGTTTAGACATGGCCATATGCAAATCAGTCTTGACCCTGTGCCTCATGGGAACAGTCCAGCCCGAACTGCCAAGCCATGTCTTCCCTGGACCGGAATCAAGCATCCTAGGACCGGTTTCTGGCTATCAGCCGTCATCAGCCAGGATAGCTTGACTCCAGTGGCGTAGTGAGCACAGGTCCCACGTCTGGGAATACCCATCCCACTTAGGGCGAAAAGCGTTACAACAAACAAATGATGGACGGAATGCTGCCAATGCAGACATTCTCCCCCAGTCAAGAGATCTGGGTTAAATCCATCGTTCTTTTGCCCACTACACCACCCCAGTTTAGACATGGCCATATGCAAATCAGTCTTGACCCTGTGCCTCATGGGAACAGTCCAGCCCGAACTGCCAAGCCATGTCTTCCCTGGACCGGAATCAAGCATCCTAGGACCGGTTTCTGGCTATCAGCCGTCATCAGCCAGGATAGCTTGACTCCAGTGGCGTAGTGAGCACGGGTCCCACGTCTGGGAATACCCATCCCACTTAGGGCGAAAAGCGTTACAACAAACAAATGATGGACGGAATGCTGATAATGCAGACATTCTCCCCCAGTCAAGAGATCTGGGTTAAATCCATCGTTCTTTTGCCCACTACACCACCCCAGTTTAGACATGGCCATATGCAAATCAGTCTTGACCCTGTGCCTCATGGGAACAGTCCAGCCCGAACTGCCAAGCCATGTCTTCCCTGGACCGGAATCAAGCATCCTAGGACCGGTTTCTGGCTATCAGCCGTCATCAGCCAGGATAGCTTGACTCCAGTGGCGTAGTGAGCACGGGTCCCACGTCTGGGAATACCCATCCCACTTAGGGCGAAAGCGTTACAACAAACAAATGATGGACGGAATGCTGACAATGCAGACATTCTCCCCCAGTCAAGAGATCTGGGTTAAATCCATCGTTCTTTTGCCCACTACACCACCCCAGTTTAGATATGGCCATATGCAAATCAGTCTTGACCCTGTGCCTCCTGGGAACAGTCCAGCCCGAACTGCCAAGCCATGTCTTCCCTGGACCGGAATCAAGCATCCTAGGACCGGTTTCTGGCTATCAGCCGTCATCAGCCAGGATAGCTTGACTCCAGTGGCGTAGTGAGCACGGGTCCCACGTCTGGGAATACCCATCCCACTTAGGGTGAAAAGCGTTACAACAAACAAATGATGGACGGAATGCTGACAATGCAGACATTCTCCCCCAGTCAAGAGATCTGGGTTAAATCCATCGTTCTTTTGCCCACTACACCACCCCAGTTTAGATATGGCCATGTGCAAATCAGTCTTGACCCTGTGCCTCATGGGAACAGTCCAGCCCGAACTGCCAAGCCATGTCTTCCCTGGACCGGAATCAAGCATCCTAGGACCGGTTTCTGGCTATCAGCCGTCATCAGCCAGGATAGCTTGACTCCAGTGGCGTAGTGAGCACGGGTCCCACGTCTGGGAATACCCATCCCACTTAGGGCGAAAAGCGTTACAACAAACAAATGATGGACGGAATGCTGCCAATGCAGACATTCTCCCCCAGTCAAGAGATCTGGGTTAAATCCATCGTTCTTTTGCCCACTACACCACCCCAGTTTAGACATGGCCATATGCAAATCAGTCTTGACCCTGTGCCTCATGGGAACAGTCCAGCCCGAACTGCCAAGCCATGTCTTCCCTGGACCGGAATCAAGCATCCTAGGACCGGTTTCTGGCTATCAGCCGTCATCAGCCAGGATAGCTTGACTCCAGTGGCGTAGTGAGCACGGGTCCCACGTCTGGGAATACCCATCCCACTTAGGGCGAAAAGCGTTACAACAAACAAATGATGGACGGAATGCTGATAATGCAGACATTCTCCCCCAGTCAAGAGATCTGGGTTAAATCCATCGTTCTTTTGCCCACTACACCACCCCAGTTTAGACATGGCCATATGCAAATCAGTCTTGACCCTGTGCCTCATGGGAACAGTCCAGCCCGAACTGCCAAGCCATGTCTTCCCTGGACCGGAATCAAGCATCCTAGGACCGGTTTCTGGCTATCAGCCGTCATCAGCCAGGATAGCTTGACTCCAGTGGCGTAGTGAGCACGGGTCCCACGTCTGGGAATACCCATCCCACTTAGGGCGAAAAGCGTTACAACAAACAAATGATGGACGGAATGCTGACAATGCAGACATTCTCCCCCAGTCAAGAGATCTGGGTTAAATCCATCGTTCTTTTGCCCACTACACCACCCCAGTTTAGATATGGCCATATGCAAATCAGTCTTGACCCTGTGCCTCCTGGGAACAGTCCAGCCCGAACTGCCAAGCCATGTCTTCCCTGGACCGGAATCAAGCATCCTAGGACCGGTTTCTGGCTATCAGCCGTCATCAGCCAGGATAGCTTGACTCCAGTGGCGTAGTGAGCATGGGTCCCACGTCTGGGAATACCCATCCCACTTAGGGTGAAAAGCGTTACAACAAACAAATGATGGACGGAATGCTGACAATGCAGACATTCTCCCCCAGTCAAGAGATCTGGGTTAAATCCATCGTTCTTTTGCCCACTACACCACCCCAGTTTAGACATGGCCATATGCAAATCAGTCTTGACCCTGTGCCTCATGGGAACAGTCCAGCCCGAACTGCCAAGCCATGTCTTCCCTGGACCGGAATCAAGCATCCTAGGACCGGTTTCTGGCTATCAGCCGTCATCAGCCAGGATAGCTTGACTCCAGTGGCGTAGTGAGCACGGGTCCCACGTCTGGGAATACCCATCCCACTTAGGGCGAAAAGCGTTACAACAAACAAATGATGGACGGAATGCTGACAATGCAGACATTCTCCCCCAGTCAAGAGATCTGGGTTAAATCCAGGGTTCTTTTGCCCACTACACCACCCCAGTTCAGACATGGCCATATGCAAATCAGTCTTGACCCTGTGCCTCATGGGAACAGTCCAGCCCGAACTGCCAAGCCATGTCTTCCCTGGACCGGAATCAAGCATCCTAGGACCGGTTTCTGGCTATCAGCCGTCATCAGCCAGGATAGCTTGACTCCAGTGGCGTAGTGAGCACGGGTCCCACGTCTGGGAATACCCATCCCACTTAGGGCGAAAAGCGTTACAACAAACAAATGATGGACGGAATGCTGACAATGCAGACATTCTCCCCCAGTCAAGAGATCTGGGTTAAATCCATCGTTCTTTTGCCCACTACACCACCCCAGTTTAGACATGGCCATATGCAAATCAGTCTTGACCCTGTGCCTCATGTTAACAGCCCAGCCCGAACTGCCAAGCCATGTCTTCCCTGGACCGGAATCAAGCATCCTAGGACCGGTTTCTGGCTATCAGCCGTCATCAGCCAGGATAGCTTGACTCCAGTGGCGTAGTGAGCGCGGGTCCCACGTCTGGGAATACCCATCCCACTTAGGGCGAAAAGCGTTACAACAAACAAATGATGGACGGAATGCTGACAATGCAGACATTCTCACCCAGTCAAGAGATCTGGGTTAAATCCATCGTTCTTTTGCCCACTACACCACCCCAGTTTAGACATGGCCATATGCAAATCAGTCTTGACCCTGTGCCTCATGGGAACAGTCCAGCCCGAACTGCCAAGCCATGTCTTCCCTGGACCAGAATCAAGCATCCTAGGACCGGTTTCTGGCTATCAGCCGTCATCAGCCAGGATAGCTTGACTCCAGTGGCGTAGTGAGCACGGGTCCCACGTCTGGGAATACCCATCCCACTTAGGGCGAAAAGCGTTACAACAAACAAATGATGGACGGAATGCTGACAATGCAGACATTCTCCCCCAGTCAAGAGATCTGGGTTAAATCCATCGTTCTTTTGCCCACTACACCACCCCAGTTTAGACATGGCCATATGCAAATCAGTCTTGACCCTTTGCCTCATGGGAACAGTCCAGCCCGAACTGCCAAGCCATGTCTTCCCTGGACCGGAATCAAGCATCCTAGGACCGGCTTCTGGCTATCAGCCGTCATCAGCCAGGATAGCTTGACTCCAGTGGCGTAGTGAGCACGGGTCCCACGTCTGGGAATACCCATCCCACTTAGGGCGAAAAGCGTTACAACAAACAAATGATGGACGGAATGCTGACAATGCAGACATTCTCCCCCAGTCAAGAGATCTGGGTTAAATCCATCGTTCTTTTGCCCACTACACCACCCCAGTTTAGACATGGCCATATGCAAATCAGTCTTGACCCTGTGCCTCATGGGAACAGTCCAGCCCGAACTGCCAAGCCATGTCTTCCCTGGACCGGAATCAAGCATCCTAGGACCGGTTTCTGGCTATCAGCCGTCATCAGCCAGGATAGCTTGACTCCAGTGGCGTAGTGAGCACGGGTCCCACGTCTGGGAATACCCATCCCACTTAAGGCGAAAAGCGTTACAACAAACAAATGATGGACGGAATGCTGACAATGCAGACATTCTCCCCCAGTCAAGAGATCTTGGTTAAATCCATGGTTCTTTTGCCCACTACACCACCCCAGTTTAGACATGGCCATATGCAAATCAGTCTTGATCCTGTGCCTCATGGGAACAGTCCAGCCCGAACTGCCAAGCCATGTCTTCCCTGGACCGGAATCAAGCATCCTAGGACCAGTTTCTGGCTATCAGCCGTCATCAGCCAGGATAGCTTGACTCCAGTGGCGTAGTGAGCACTGGTCCCACGTCTGGGAATACCCATCCCACTTAGGGCGAAAAGCGTTACAACAAACAAATGATGGACGGAATGCTGACAATGCACACATTCTCCCCCAGTCAAGAGATCTGGGTTAAATCCATGTATGAAATTGTTGTGCATTCTGTCCATCACTGTGTTTTTTTTTGCATTTGTCACCCCGAGTGGGAAGGGTATGCCCAGACGTGGGTCTCGTGCTCTCCATGCCACTGGAATCAAGCTATCCTGGCTGAAGAGGGGTGAAACCCCGAAGCCGGTCCTAGGATGCTTGTTTCCAGTCCAGGGAGGACCTGGCTTGGCAGTTCGGGCTGGACTGTACCCATGAGGCACAGGGTCAATACTGATTTGCAGATGGCTGGGTTCGAACTGGAACGGCATGGTGAGCAAAACAATGATGGATTTAGGCCCAGATCATTGTACTGGGGTGAATGTATGACATTGTTCTGCATTCTGTCCATCACTGTGGTTTTTTTTGCATTTGTCACCCCGAGTGGGAAGGGTATGCCCAGACGTGGGTCCCGTGCTCTCCATGCCACTGGAATCAAGCTATCCTGGCTGAAGAGGGGTGAAACCCCGAAACCGGTCCTAGGATGCTTCTTTCCAGTCCAGGGAGGACCTGGCTTGGCAGTTCGGGCTGGACTGTACCCATGAGGCACAGGGTCAAGACTGATTTGCATATGGCTGGGTCCGAACTGGAACGGCATGGTGAGCAAAAAAATGATGGATTTAGGCCCAAATCATTGTACTGGGGTGAATGTATGACATTGTTCTGCATTCTGTCCATCACTGTGTTTTTTTTTGCATTTGTCACCCCGAGTGGGAAGGGTATGCCCAGACGTGGGTCCCGTGCTCTCCATGCCACTGGAATCAAAGCTATCCTGGCTGAAGAGGGGTGAAACCCCGAAAACGGTTCTAGGATGCTTGTTTCCAGTCCAGGGAGGACCTGGCTTGGCAGTTCGGGCTGGACTGTACCCATGAGGCACAGGGTCAAGACTGATTTGCATATGGCTGGGTTCGAACTGGAACGGCATTTTGAGCAAAAAAATGTGGATTTAGGCCCAGATCATTGTACTGGGGTGAATGTATGACATTGTTCTGCATTCTGTCCATCACTGTGGTTTTTTTTGCATTTGTCACCCCGAGTGGGAAGGGTATGCCCAGACGTGGGTCCCGTGCTCTCCATGCCACTGGAATCAAGCTATCCTGGCTGAAGAGGGGTGAAACCCCGAAACCGGTCCTAGGATGCTTGTTTCCAGTCCAGGGAGGACCTGGCTTGGCAGTTCGGGCTGGACTGTACCCATGAGGCACAGGGTCAAGACTGATTTGCATATGGCTGGGTTCGAACTGGAACGGCATGGTGAGCAAAAAAATTATGGATTTAGGCCCAGATCATTGTACTGGGGTGAATGTATGACATTGTTCTGCATTCTGTCCATCACTGTGTTTTTTTTTGCATTTGTCACCCGGAGTGGGAAAGGTATGCCCAGACGTGGGTCCCGTGCTCTCCATGCCACTGGAATCAAGCTATCCTGGCTGAAGAGGGGTGAAACCCCGAAACCGGTCCTAGGATGCTTGTTTCCAGTCCAGGGAGGACCTAGCTTGGCAGTTCGGGCTGGACTGTACCCATGAGGCACAGGGTCAAGACTGATTTGCATATGGCTGGGTTCGAACTGGAACGGCATGGTGAGCAAAAAAATGATGGATTTAGGCCCAGATCATTGTACTGGGGTGAATGTATGACATTGTTCTGCATTCTGTCCATCACTGTGTTTTTTTTTGCATTTGTCACCCCGAGTGGGAAGGGTTTGCCCAGACGTGGGTCCCGTGCTCTCCATGCCACTGGAATCAAGCTATCCTGGCTGAAGAGGGGTGAAACCCCGAAACCGGTCCTAGGATGCTTGTTTCCAGTCCAGGGAGGACCTGGCTTGGCAGTTCGGGCTGAACTGTACCCATGAGGCACAGGGTCAAGATTGATTTGCATATGGCTGGGTTCGAACTGGAACGGCATGGTGAGCAACAAAATGATGGATTTAGGCCCAGATCATTGTACTGGGGTGAATGTATGACATTGTTCTGCATTCTGTCCATCACTGTGTTTTTTTTTGCATTTGTCACCCCGAGTGGGAAGGGTATGCCCAGACGTGGGTCGCGTGCTCTCCATGCCACTGGAATCAAGCTATCCTGGCTGAAGAGGGGTGAAACCCCGAAACCGGTCCTAGGATGCTTGTTTCCAGTCCAGGGAGGACCTGGCTTGGCAGTTCGGGCTGGACTGTACCCATGAGGCACAGGGTCAAGACTGATTTGCATATGGCTGGGTTCGAACTGGAACAGCATGTTGAGCAAAAAAATGATGGATTTAGGCCCAGATCATTGTACTGGGGTGAATGTATGACATTGTTCTGCATTCTGTCCATCACTGTGTTTTTTTTTGCATTTGTCACCCCGAGTGGGAAGGGTGCGCCCAGACGTGGCTCCCGTGCTCTCCATGCCACTGGAATCAAGCTATCCTGGCTGAAGAGGGGTGAAACCCCGAAACCGGTCCTTGGATGCTTGTTTCCAGTCCAGGGAGGACCTGGCTTGGCAGTTCGGGCTGGACTGTACCCATGAGCCAAAGGGTCAAGACTGATTTGCATATGGCTGGGTTCGAACTGGAACGGCATGGTGAGCAAAAAAATGATGGATTTAGGCCCAGATCATTGTACTGGGGTGAATGTATGACATTGTTCTGCATTCTGTCCATCACTGTGTTTTTCTTTGCATTTGTCACCCCGAGTGGGAAGGGTATGCCCAGAAGTGGGTCACGTGCTCTCCATGCCACTGGAATCAAGCTATCCTGGCTGAAGAGGGGTGAATCCCCGAAACCGGTCCTAGGATGCTTGTTTCCAGTCCAGGGAGGACCTGGCTTGGCAGTTCGGGCTGGACTGTACCCATAAGGCACAGGGTCAATACTGATTTGCATATGGCTGGGTTCGAACTGGAACTGCATGGTGAGCAAAACAATGATGGATTTAGGCCCAGATCATTGTACTGGGGTGAATGTATGACATTGTTCTGCATTCTGTCCATCACTGTGTTTTTTTTTGCATTTGTCACCCCGAGTGGGAAGGGTATGCCCAGACGTGGGTCCCGTGCTCTCCATGCCACTGGAATCAAGCTATCCTGGCTGAAGAGGGGTTAAACCCCGAAACCGGTCCTAGGATGCTTGTTTCCAGTCCAGGGAGGACCTGGCTTGGCAGTTCGGGCTGGACTGTACCCATGAGGCACAGGGTCAAGACTGATTTGCATATGGCTGGGTTCGAACTAGAACGGCATGGTGAGCAAAAAAATGATGGATTTAGGCCCAGATCATTGTACTGGGGTGAATGTATGACATTGTTCTGCATTCTGTCCATCACTGTGTTTTTTTTTGCATTTGTCACCCCGAGTGGGAAGGGTTTGCCCAGACGTGGGTCCCGTGCTCTCCATGCCACTGGAATCAAGCTATCCTGGCTGAAGAGGGGTGAAACCCCGAAACCGGTCCTAGGATGCTTGTTTCCAGTCCAGGGAGGACCTGGCTTGGCAGTTCGGGCTGAACTGTACCCATGAGGCACAGGGTCAAGATTGATTTGCATATGGCTGGGTTCGAACTGGAACGGCATGGTGAGCAACAAAATGATGGATTTAGGCCCAGATCATTGTACTGGGGTGAATGTATGACATTGTTCTGCATTCTGTCCATCACTGTGTTTTTTTTTGCATTTGTCACCCCGAGTGGGAAGGGTATGCCCAGACGTGGGTCGCGTGCTCTCCATGCCACTGGAATCAAGCTATCCTGGCTGAAGAGGGGTGAAACCCCGAAACCGGTCCTAGGATGCTTGTTTCCAGTCCAGGGAGGACCTGGCTTGGCAGTTCGGGCTGGACTGTACCCATGAGGCACAGGGTCAAGACTGATTTGCATATGGCTGGGTTCGAACTGGAACAGCATGTTGAGCAAAAAAATGATGGATTTAGGCCCAGATCATTGTACTGGGGTGAATGTATGACATTGTTCTGCATTCTGTCCATCACTGTGTTTTTTTTTGCATTTGTCACCCCGAGTGGGAAGGGTGCGCCCAGACGTGGCTCCCGTGCTCTCCATGCCACTGGAATCAAGCTATCCTGGCTGAAGAGGGGTGAAACCCCGAAACCGGTCCTTGGATGCTTGTTTCCAGTCCAGGGAGGACCTGGCTTGGCAGTTCGGGCTGGACTGTACCCATGAGCCAAAGGGTCAAGACTGATTTGCATATGGCTGGGTTCGAACTGGAACGGCATGGTGAGCAAAAAAATGATGGATTTAGGCCCAGATCATTGTACTGAGGTGAATGTATGACATTGTTCTGCATTCTGTCCATCACTGTGTTGTTTTTTTGCATTTGTCACCCCGAGTGGGAAGGGTATGCCCAGACGTGGGTCCCGTGATCTCCATGCCACTGGAATCAAGCTATCCTGGCTGAAGAGGGGTGAAACCCCGAAACCAGTCCTAGGATGCTTGTTTCCAGTCCAGGGAGGACCTGGCTTGGCAGTTCGGGCTGGAATGTACCCATGAGGCACAGGGTCAAGACTGATTTGCATATGGCTGGGTTCGAACTGGAACGGCATTTTGAGCAAAAAAATGTGGATTTAGGCCCAGATCATTGTACTGGGGTGAATGTATGACATTGTTCTGCATTCTGTCCATCACTGTGTTTTTTTTTGCATTTGTCACCCCGAGTGGGAAGGGTATGCCCAGACGTGGGTCCCGTGCTCTCCATGCCACTGGAATCAAGCTATCCTGGCTGAAGAGGGGTGAAACCCCGAAACCGGTCCTAGGATGCTTGTTTCCAGTCCAGGGAGGACCTGGTTTGGCAGTTCGGGCTGGACTGTACCCATGAGGCACAGGGTCAAGACTGATTTGCATATGGCTGGGTTCGAACTGGAACGGCATGGTGAGCAAAAAAATTATGGATTTAGGCCCAGATCATTGTACTGGGGTGAATGTATGACATTGTTCTGCATTCTGTCCATCACTGTGTTTTTTTTTGCATTTGTCACCCGGAGTGGGAAAGGTATGCCCAGACGTGGGTCCCGTGCTCTCCATGCCACTGGAATCAAGCTATCCTGGCTGAAGAGGGGTGAAACCCCGAAACCGGTCCTAGGATGCTTGTTTCCAGTCCAGGGAGGACCTAGCTTGGCAGTTCGGGCTGGACTGTACCCATGAGGCACAGGGTCAAGACTGATTTGCATATGGCTGGGTTCGAACTGGAACGGCATGGTGAGCAAAAAAATGATGGATTTAGGCCCAGATCATTGTACTGGGGTGAATGTATGACATTGTTCTGCATTCTGTCCATCACTGTGCTTTTTTTTTGCATTTGTCACCCCGAGTGGGAAGGGTATGCCCAGACGTGGGTCCCGTGCTCTCCATGCCACTGGAATCAAGCTATCCTGGCTGAAGAGGGGTGAAACCCCGAAACCGGTCCTAGGATGCTTGTTTCCAGTCCAGGGAGGACCTGGCTTGGCAGTTCGGGCTGGACTGTACCCATGAGGCACAGGGTCAAGACTGATTTGCATATGGCTGGGTTCGAACTGGAACGGCATGGTGAGCAAAAAAATGATGGATTTAGGCCCAGATCATTGTACTGGGGTGAATGTATGACATTGTTCTGCATTCTGTCCATCACTGTGTTTTTTTTTGCATTTGTCACCCCGAGTGGGAAGGGTATGCCCAGACGTGGGTCCCTTGCTCTCCATGCCACTGGAATCAAGCTATCCTGGCTGAAGAGGGGTGAAACCCCGAAACCGGTCCTAGGATGCTTGTATCCAGTCCAGGGAGGACCTGGTTTGGCAGTTCGGGCTGGACTGTACCCATGAGGCACAGGGTCAAGACTGATTTGCATATGGCTGGGTTCGAACTGGAACGGCATGGTGAGCAAAAAAATGATGGATTTAGGCCCAGATCATTGTACTGGGGTGAATGTATGACATTGTTCTGCATTCTGTCCATCACTGTGTTTTTTTTCCATTTGTCACCCCGAGTGGGAAGGGTATGCCCAGACGTGGGTCCCGTGCTCTCCATGCCACTGGAATCAAGCTATCCTGGCTGAAGAGGGGTGAAACCCCGAAACCGGTCCTAGGATGCTTGTTTCCAGTCCAGGGAGGACCTGGCTTGGCAGTTCGGGCTGGACTGTACCGATGAGGCACAGGGTCAAGACTGATTTGCATATGGCTGGGTTCGAACTGGAACGGCATGGTGAGCAAAAAAATGATGGATTTAGGCCCAGATCATTGTACTTGGGTGAATGTATGACATTGTTCTGCATTCTGTCCATCACTGTGTTGTTTTTTTGCATTTGTCACCCCGAGTGGGAAGGGTATGCCCAGACGTGGGTCCCGTGCTCTCCATGCCACTGGAATCAAGCTATCCTGGCTGAAGAGGGGTGAATCCCCGAAACCTGTCCTAGGATGCTTGTTTCCAGTCCAGGGAGGACCTGGCTTGGCAGTTCGGGCTGGACTGTACCCATAATGCACAGGGTCAAGACTGATTTGCATATGGCTGGGTTCGAACTGGAACGGCATGGTGAGCAAAAAAAGGATGGATTTAGGCTCAGATCATTGTACTGGGGTGAATGTATGACATTGTTCTGCATTCTGTCCATCACTGTGGTTTTTTTTGCGTTTGTCACCCCGAGTGGGAAGGGTATGCCCAGACGTGGGTCCCGTGCTCTCCATGCCACTGGAATCAAGCTATCCTGGCTGAAGAGGGGTGAATCCCCGAAACCTGTCCTAGGATGCTTGTTTCCAGTCCAGGGAGGACCTGGCTTGGCAGTTCGGGCTGGACTGTACCCATAATGCACAGGGTCAAGACTGATTTGCATATGGCTGGGTTCGAACTGGAACGGCATGGTGAGCAAAAAAAGGATGGATTTAGGCTCAGATCATTGTACTGGGGTGAATGTATGACATTGTTCTGCATTCTGTCCATCACTGTGGTTTTTTTTGCGTTTGTCACCCCGAGTGGGAAGGGTATGCCCAGACGTGGGTCCCGTGCTCTCCATGCCACTGGAATCAAGCTATCCTGGCTGAAGAGGGGTGAAACCCCGAAACCGGTCCTAGGATGCTTGTTTCCAGTCCAGGGAGGACCTGGCTTGGCAGTTCGGGCTGGACTGTAGTCATGAGGCACAGGGTCAAGACTGATTTGCATATGGCTGGGTTCGAACTGGAACGGCACGGTGAGCAAAAAAATGATGGATTTAGGCCCAGATCATTGTACTGGGGTGAATGTATGACATTGTTCTGCATTCTGTCCATCACCGTGTTTTTTTTTTGCATTTGTCACCCCGAGTGGGAAGGGTATGCCCAGACGTGGGTCCCGTGCTCTCCATGCCACTGGAATCAAGCTATCCTGGCTGAAGAGGGGTGAAACCCCGAAACCGGTCCTTGGATGCTTGTTTCCAGTCCAGGGAGGACCTGGCTTGGCAGTTCGGGCTGGACTGTACCGATGAGGCACAGGGTCAAGACTGATTTGCATATGGCTGGGTTCGAACTGGAACGGCATGGTGAGCAAAAAAATGATGGATTTAGGCCCAGATCATTGTACTTGGGTGAATGTATGACATTGTTCTGCATTCTGTCCATCACTGTGTTGTTTTTTTGCATTTGTCACCCCGAGTGGGAAGGGTATGCCCAGACGTGGGTCCCGTGCTCTCCATGCCACTGGAATCAAGCTATCCTGGCTGAAGAGGGGTGAATCCCCGAAACCTGTCCTAGGATGCTTGTTTCCAGTCCAGGGAGGACCTGGCTTGGCAGTTCGGGCTGGACTGTACCCATAATGCACAGGGTCAAGACTGATTTGCATATGGCTGGGTTCGAACTGGAACGGCATGGTGAGCAAAAAAAGGATGGATTTAGGCTCAGATCATTGTACTGGGGTGAATGTATGACATTGTTCTGCATTCTGTCCATCACTGTGGTTTTTTTTGCGTTTGTCACCCCGAGTGGGAAGGGTATGCCCAGACGTGGGTCCCGTGCTCTCCATGCCACTGGAATCAAGCTATCCTGGCTGAAGAGGGGTGAAACCCCGAAACCGGTCCTAGGATGCTTGTTTCCAGTCCAGGGAGGACCTGGCTTGGCAGTTCGGGCTGGACTGTAGTCATGAGGCACAGGGTCAAGACTGATTTGCATATGGCTGGGTTCGAACTGGAACGGCACGGTGAGCAAAAAAATGATGGATTTAGGCCCAGATCATTGTACTGGGGTGAATGTATGACATTGTTCTGCATTCTGTCCATCACCGTGTTTTTTTTTTGCATTTGTCACCCCGAGTGGGAAGGGTATGCCCAGACGTGGGTCCCGTGCTCTCCATGCCACTGGAATCAAGCTATCCTGGCTGAAGAGGGGTGAAACCCCGAAACCGGTCCTTGGATGCTTGTTTCCAGTCCAGGGAGGACCTGGCTTGGCAGTTCGGGCTGGACTGTACCCATGAGCCAAAGGGTCAAGACTGATTTGCATATGGCTGGGTTCGAACTGGAACGGCATGGTGAGCAAAAAAATGATGGATTTAGGCCCAGATCATTGTACTGAGGTGAATGTATGACATTGTTCTGCATTCTGTCCATCACTGTGTTGTTTTTTTGCATTTGTCACCCCGAGTGGGAAGGGTATGCCCAGACGTGGGTCCCGTGATCTCCATGCCACTGGAATCAAGCTATCCTGGCTGAAGAGGGGTGAAACCCCGAAACCAGTCCTAGGATGCTTGTTTCCAGTCCAGGGAGGACCTGGCTTGGCAGTTCGGGCTGGAATGTAACCATGAGGCACAGGGTCAAGACTGATTTGCATATGGCTGGGTTCGAACTGGAACGGCATTTTGAGCAAAAAAATGTGGATTTAGGCCCAGATCATTGTACTGGGGTGAATGTATGACATTGTTCTGCATTCTGTCCATCACTGTGGTTTTTTTTGCATTTGTCACCCCGAGTGGGAAGGGTATGCCCAGACGTGGGTCCCGTGCTCTCCATGCCACTGGAATCAAGCTATCCTGGCTGAAGAGGGGTGAAACCCCGAAACCGGTCCTAGGATGCTTGTTTCCAGTCCAGGGAGGACCTGGCTTGGCAGTTCGGGCTGGACTGTACCCATGAGGCACAGGGTCAAGACTGATTTGCATATGGCTGGGTTCGAACTGGAACGGCATGGTGAGCAAAAAAATTATGGATTTAGGCCCAGATCATTGTACTGGGGTGAATGTATGACATTGTTCTGCATTCTGTCCATCACTGTGTTTTTTTTTGCATTTGTCACCCGGAGTGGGAAAGGTATGCCCAGACGTGGGTCCCGTGCTCTCCATGCCACTGGAATCAAGCTATCCTGGCTGAAGAGGGGTGAAACCCCGAAACCGGTCCTAGGATGCTTGTTTCCAGTCCAGGGAGGACCTAGCTTGGCAGTTCGGGCTGGACTGTACCCATGAGGCACAGGGTCAAGACTGATTTGCATATGGCTGGGTTCGAACTGGAACGGCATGGTGAGCAAAAAAATGATGGATTTAGGCCCAGATCATTGTACTGGGGTGAATGTATGACATTGTTCTGCATTCTGTCCATCACTGTGCTTTTTTTTTGCATTTGTCACCCCGAGTGGGAAGGGTATGCCCAGACGTGGGTCCCGTGCTCTCCATGCCACTGGAATCAAGCTATCCTGGCTGAAGAGGGGTGAAACCCCGAAACCGGTCCTAGGATGCTTGTTTCCAGTCCAGGGAGGACCTGGCTTGGCAGTTCGGGCTGGACTGTACCCATGAGGCACAGGGTCAAGACTGATTTGCATATGGCTGGGTTCGAACTGGAACGGCATGGTGAGCAAAAAAATGATGGATTTAGGCCCAGATCATTGTACTGGGGTGAATGTATGACATTGTTCTGCATTCTGTCCATCACTGTGTTTTTTTTTGCATTTGTCACCCCGAGTGGGAAGGGTATGCCCAGACGTGGGTCCCTTGCTCTCCATGCCACTGGAATCAAGCTATCCTGGCTGAAGAGGGGTGAAACCCCGAAACCGGTCCTAGGATGCTTGTATCCAGTCCAGGGAGGACCTGGTTTGGCAGTTCGGGCTGGACTGTACCCATGAGGCACAGAGTCAAGACTGATTTGCATATGGCTGGGTTCGAACTGGAACGGCATGGTGAGCAAAAAAATGATGGATTTAGGCCCAGATCATTGTACTGGGGTGAATGTATGACATTGTTCTGCATTCTGTCCATCACTGTGTTTTTTTTTGCATTTGTCACCCAAGTGGGAAGGGTATGCCCAGACGTGGGTCCCGTGCTCTCCATGCCACTGGAATCAAGCTATCCTGGCTGAAGAGGGGTGAAACCCCGAAACCGGTCCTAGGATGCTTGTTTCCAGTCCAGGGAGGACCTGGCTTGGCAGTTCGGGCTGGACTGTACCCATGAGGCACAGGGTCAAGACTGATTTGCATATGGCTGGGTTCGAACTGGAACGGCATGGTGAGCAAAAAAAGGATGGATTTAGGCCCAGATCATTGTACTGGGGTGAATGTATGACATTGTTCTGCATTCTGTCCATCACTGTGTTTTTTTTTGCATTTGTCACCCCGAGTGGGAAGGGTATGCCCAGACATGGGTCCCGTGCTCTCCATGCCACTGGAATCAAGCTATCCTGGCTAAAGAGCGGTGAAACCCCGAAACCGGTCCTAGGATGCTTGTTTCCAGTCCAGGGAGGACCTGGCTTGGCAGTTCGGGCTGGACTGTACCCATTAGGCACAGGGTCAAGACTGATTTGCATATGGCTGGGTTTGAACTGGAACGGCACGGTGAGCAAAAAAATGATGGATTTAGGCCCAGATCATTGTACTGGGGTGAATGTATGACATTGTTCTGCATTCTGTCCATCACTGTGTTTTTTTTTGCATTTGTCACCCCGAGTGGGAAGGGTATGCCCAGACGTGGGTCCTGTGCTCTCCATGCCACTGGAATCAAGCTATCCTGGCTGAAGAGGGGTGAAACCCCGAAACCGGTCCTAGGATGCTTGTTTCCAGTCCAGGGAGGACCTGGCTTGGCAGTTCGGGCTGGACTGTACCCATGAGGCACAGGGTCAAGACTGATTTGCATATGGCTGGGTTCGAACTGGAACGGCATGGTGAGCAAAAAAATGATGGATTTAGGCCCAGATCATTGTACTTGGGTGAATGTATGACATTGTTCTGCATTCTGTCCATCACTGTGTTTTTTTTTGCATTTGTCACCCCGAGTGGGAAGGGTATGCCCAGACCTGGGTCCCGTGCTCTCCATGCCACTGGAATCAAGCTATCCTGGCTGAAGAGGGGTGAAACCCCGAAACCGGTCCTAGGATGCTTGTTTCCAGTCCAGGGAGGACCTGGCTTGGCAGTTCGGGCTGGACTGTACCCATGAGGCACAGGGTCAAGACTGATTTGCATATGGCTGGGTTCGAACTGGAACGGCATGGTGAGCAAAAAAATGATGGATTTAGGCCCAGATCATTGTACTGGGGTGAATGTATGACATTGTTCTGCATTCTGTCCATCACTGTGTTTTTTTTTGCATTTGTCACCCCGAGTGGGAAGGGTATGCCCAGACGTGGGTCCCGTGCTCTCCATGCCACTGGAATCAAGCTATCCTGGCTGAAGAGGGGTGAAACCCCGAAACCGGTCCTAGGATGCTTGTTTCCAGTCCAGGGAGGACCTGGCTTGGCAGTTCGGGCTGGACTGTACCCATGAGGCACAGGGTCAAGACTGATTTGCATGTGGCTGGGTACGAACTTGAACGACATGGTCAGCAAAAAAATGATGGATTTAGGCCCAGATCATTGTACTGGGGTGAATGTATGACATTGTTCTGCATTCTGTCCATCACTGTGTTTTTTTTTGCATTTGTCACCCCGAGTGGGATGGGTATGCCCAGACGTGGGTCCCGTGCTCTCCATGCCACTGGAATCAAGCTATCCTGGCTGAAGAGGGGTGAAACCCCGAAACCGGTCCTAGGATGCTTGTTTCCAGTCCAGGGAGGACCTGGCTTGGCAGTTCGGGCTGGACTGTACCCATGAGGCACAGGGTCAAGACTGATTTGCATACGCTGGGTTCGAACTGGAACGGCATGGTGAGCAAAAAAATGATGGATTTAGGCCCAGATCATTGTACTGGGGTGAATGTATGACATTGTTCTGCATTCTGTCCATCACTGTGGTTTTTTTTTTGCATTTGTCACCCCGAGTGGGAAGGGTATGCCCAGACGTGGGTCCCGTGCTCTCCATGCCACTGAAATCAAGCTATCCTGGCTGAAGAGGGGTGAAACCCCGAAACCGGTCCTAGGATGCTTGTATCCAGTCCAGGGAGGACCTGGCTTGGCAGTTCGGGCTGGACTGTACCCATGAGGCACAGGGTCAAGACTGATTTGCATATGGCTGGGTTCGAACTGGAACGGCATGGTGAGCAAAAAAATGATGGATTTAGGCCCAGATCATTGTACTGGGGTGAATGTATGACATTGTTCTGCATTCTGTCCATCACTGTGTTTTGTTTCCATTTGTCACCCCGAGTGGGAAGGGTATGCCCAGACGTGGGTCCCGTGCTCTCCATGCTACTGGAATCAAGCTATCCTGGCTGAAGAGGGGTGAAACCCCGAAACCGGTCCTAGGATGCTTGTTTCCAGTCCAGGGAGGACCTGGCTTGGCAGTTCGGGCTGGACTGTACCCATGAGGCACAGGGTCAAGACTGATTTGCATATGGCTGGGTTCGAACTGGAACGGCATGGTGAGCAAAAAAATGATGGATTTAGGCCCAGATCATTGTACTTGGGTGTATGTATGACATTGTTCTGCATTCTGTCCATCACTGTGTTTTTTTTTGCATTTGTCACCCCGAGTGGGAAGGGTATGCCCAGACCTGGGTCCCGTGCTCTCCATGCCACTGGAATCAAGCTATCCTGGCTGAAGAGGGGTGAAACCCCGAAACCGGTCCTAGGATGCTTGTTTCCAGTCCAGGGAGGACCTGGCTTGGTAGTTCGGGCTGGACTGTACCCATGAGGCACAGGGTCAAGACTGATTTGCATATGGCTGGGTTCGAACTGGAACGGCATGGTGAGCAAAAAAATGATGGATTTAAGCCCAGATCATTGTACTGGGGTGAATGTATGACATTGTTCTGCATTCTGTCCATCACTGTGGTTTTTTTTTGCATTTGTCACCCCGAGTGGGAAGGGTATGCCCAGACGTGGGTCCCGTGCTCTCCATGCCACTGAAATCAAGCTATCCTGGCTGAAGAGGGGTGAAACCCCGAAACCGGTCCTAGGATGCTTGTATCCAGTCCAGGGAGGACCTGGCTTGGTAGTTCGGGCTGGACTGTACCCATGAGGCACAGGGTCAAGACTGATTTGCATATGGCTGGGTTCGAACTGGAACGGCATGGTGAGCAAAAAAATGATGGATTTAAGCCCAGATCATTGTACTGGGGTGAATGTATGACATTGTTCTGCATTCTGTCCATCACTGTGGTTTTTTTTGCGTTTGTCACCCCGAGTGGGAAGGGTATGCCCAGACGTGGGTCCCGTGCTCTCCATGCCACTGGAATCAAGCTATCCTGGCTGAAGAGGGGTGAAACCCCGAAACCGGTCCTAGGATGCTTGTTTCCAGTCCAGGGAGGACCTGGCTTGGCAGTTCGGGCTGGACTGTAGTCATGAGGCACAGGGTCAAGACTGATTTGCATATGGCTGGGTTCGAACTGGAACGGCACGGTGAGCAAAAAAATGATGGATTTAGGCCCAGATCATTGTACTGGGGTGAATGTATGACATTGTTCTGCATTCTGTCCATCACCGTGTTTTTTTTTGCATTTGTCACCCCGAGTGGGAAGGGTATGCCCAGACGTGGGTCCCGTGCTCTCCATGCCACTGGAATCAAGCTATCCTGGCTGAAGAGGGGTGAAACCCTGAAACCGGTCCTAGGATGCTTGTTTCCAGTCCAGGGAGGACCTGGCTTGGCAGTTCGGGCTGGACTGTACCCATGAGGCACAGGGTCAAGACTGATTTGCATATGGCTGGGTTCGAACTGGAACGGCATGGTGAGCAAAAAAATGATGGATTTAGGCCCAGATCATTGTACTGGGGTGAATGTATGACATTGTTCTGCATTCTGTCCATCACTGTGGTTTTTTTTTTGCATTTGTCACCCCGAGTGGGAAGGGTATGCCCAGACGTGGGTCCCGTGCTCTCCATGCCACTGAAATCAAGCTATCCTGGCTGAAGAGGGGTGAAACCCCGAAACCGGTCCTAGGATGCTTGTATCCAGTCCAGGGAGGACCTGGCTTGGCAGTTCGGGCTGGACTGTACCCATGAGGCACAGGGTCAAGACTGATTTGCATATGGCTGGGTTCGAACTGGAACGGCATGGTGAGCAAAAAAATGATGGATTTAGGCCCAGATCATTGTACTGGGGTGAATGTATGACATTGTTCTGCATTCTGTCCATCACTGTGTTTTGTTTCCATTTGTCACCCCGAGTGGGAAGGGTATGCCCAGACGTGGGTCCCGTGCTCTCCATGCCACTGGAATCAAGCTATCCTGGCTGAAGAGGGGTGAAACCCCGAAACCGGTCCTAGGATGCTTGTTTCCAGTCCAGGGAGGACCTGGCTTGGCAGTTCGGGCTGGACTGTACCCATGAGGCACAGGGTCAAGACTGATTTGCATATGGCTGGGTTCGAACTGGAACGGCATGGTGAGCAAAAAAATGATGGATTTAGGCCCAGATCATTGTACTTGGGTGTATGTATGACATTGTTCTGCATTCTGTCCATCACTGTGTTTTTTTTTGCATTTGTCACCCCGAGTGGGAAGGGTATGCCCAGACCTGGGTCCCGTGCTCTCCATGCCACTGGAATCAAGCTATCCTGGCTGAAGAGGGGTGAAACCCCGAAACCGGTCCTAGGATGCTTGTTTCCAGTCCAGGGAGGACCTGGCTTGGTAGTTCGGGCTGGACTGTACCCATGAGGCACAGGGTCAAGACTGATTTGCATATGGCTGGGTTCGAACTGGAACGGCATGGTGAGCAAAAAAATGATGGATTTAAGCCCAGATCATTGTACTGGGGTGAATGTATGACATTGTTCTGCATTCTGTCCATCACTGTGGTTTTTTTTTGCATTTGTCACCCCGAGTGGGAAGGGTATGCCCAGACCTGGGTCCCGTGCTCTCCATGCCACTGGAATCAAGCTATCCTGGCTGAAGAGGGGTGAAACCCCGAAACCGGTCCTAGGATGCTTGTTTCCAGTCCAGGGAGGACCTGGCTTGGTAGTTCGGGCTGGACTGTACCCATGAGGCACAGGGTCAAGACTGATTTGCATATGGCTGGGTTCGAACTGGAACGGCATGGTGAGCAAAAAAATGATGGATTTAAGCCCAGATCATTGTACTGGGGTGAATGTATGACATTGTTCTGCATTCTGTCCATCACTGTGGTTTTTTTTTGCATTTGTCACCCCGAGTGGGAAGGGTATGCCCAGACGTGGGTCCCGTGCTCTCCATGCCACTGAAATCAAGCTATCCTGGCTGAAGAGGGGTGAAACCCCGAAACCGGTCCTAGGATGCTTGTATCCAGTCCAGGGAGGACCTGGCTTGGTAGTTCGGGCTGGACTGTACCCATGAGGCACAGGGTCAAGACTGATTTGCATATGGCTGGGTTCGAACTGGAACGGCATGGTGAGCAAAAAAATGATGGATTTAAGCCCAGATCATTGTACTGGGGTGAATGTATGACATTGTTCTGCATTCTGTCCATCACTGTGTTTTTTTTTGCGTTTGTCACCCCGAGTGGGAAGGGTATGCCCAGACGTGGGTCCCGTGCTCTCCATGCCACTGGAATCAAGCTATCCTGGCTGAAGAGGGGTGAAACCCCGAAACCGGTCCTAGGATGCTTGTTTCCAGTCCAGGGAGGACCTGGCTTGGCAGTTCGGGCTGGACTGTAGTCATGAGGCACAGGGTCAAGACTGATTTGCATATGGCTGGGTTCGAACTGGAACGGCACGGTGAGCAAAAAAATGATGGATTTAGGCCCAGATCATTGTACTGGGGTGAATGTATGACATTGTTCTGCATTCTGTCCATCACCGTGTTTTTTTTTGCATTTGTCACCCCGAGTGGGAAGGGTATGCCCAGACGTGGGTCCCGTGCTCTCCATGCCACTGGAATCAAGCTATCCTGGCTGAAGAGGGGTGAAACCCTGAAACCGGTCCTAGGATGCTTGTTTCCAGTCCAGGGAGGACCTGGCTTGGCAGTTCGGGCTGGACTGTACCCATGAGGCACAGGGTCAAGACTGATTTGCATATGGCTGGGTTCGAACTGGAACGGCATGGTGAGCAAAAAAATGATGGATTTAAGCCCAGATCATTGTACTGGGGTGAATGTATGACATTGTTCTGCATTCTGTCCATCACCGTGTTTTTTTTTGCATTTGTCACCCCGAGTGGGAAGGGTATGCCCAGACGTGGGTCCCGTGCTCTCCATGCCACTGGAATCAAGCTATCCTGGCTGAAGAGGGGTGAAACCCCGAAACCGGTCCTAGGATGCTTGTTTCCAGTCCAGGGAGGACCTGGCTTGGTAGTTCGGGCTGGACTGTACCCATGAGGCACAGGGTCAAGACTGATTTGCATATGGCTGGGTTCGAACTGGAACGGCATGGTGAGCAAAAAAATGATGGATTTAAGCCCAGATCATTGTACTGGGGTGAATGTATGACATTGTTCTGCATTCTGTCCATCACTGTGGTTTTTTTTTGCATTTGTCACCCCGAGTGGGAAGGGTATGCCCAGACCTGGGTCCCGTGCTCTCCATGCCACTGGAATCAAGCTATCCTGGCTGAAGAGGGGTGAAACCCCGAAACCGGTCCTAGGATGCTTGTTTCCAGTCCAGGGAGGACCTGGCTTGGTAGTTCGGGCTGGACTGTACCCATGAGGCACAGGGTCAAGACTGATTTGCATATGGCTGGGTTCGAACTGGAACGGCATGGTGAGCAAAAAAATGATGGATTTAAGCCCAGATCATTGTACTGGGGTGAATGTATGACATTGTTCTGCATTCTGTCCATCACTGTGGTTTTTTTTTGCATTTGTCACCCCGAGTGGGAAGGGTATGCCCAGACGTGGGTCCCGTGCTCTCCATGCCACTGAAATCAAGCTATCCTGGCTGAAGAGGGGTGAAACCCCGAAACCGGTCCTAGGATGCTTGTATCCAGTCCAGGGAGGACCTGGCTTGGTAGTTCGGGCTGGACTGTACCCATGAGGCACAGGGTCAAGACTGATTTGCATATGGCTGGGTTCGAACTGGAACGGCATGGTGAGCAAAAAAATGATGGATTTAAGCCCAGATCATTGTACTGGGGTGAATGTATGACATTGTTCTGCATTCTGTCCATCACTGTGTTTTTTTTTGCGTTTGTCACCCCGAGTGGGAAGGGTATGCCCAGACGTGGGTCCCGTGCTCTCCATGCCACTGGAATCAAGCTATCCTGGCTGAAGAGGGGTGAAACCCCGAAACCGGTCCTAGGATGCTTGTTTCCAGTCCAGGGAGGACCTGGCTTGGCAGTTCGGGCTGGACTGTAGTCATGAGGCACAGGGTCAAGACTGATTTGCATATGGCTGGGTTCGAACTGGAACGGCACGGTGAGCAAAAAAATGATGGATTTAGGCCCAGATCATTGTACTGGGGTGAATGTATGACATTGTTCTGCATTCTGTCCATCACCGTGTTTTTTTTTGCATTTGTCACCCCGAGTGGGAAGGGTATGCCCAGACGTGGGTCCCGTGCTCTCCATGCCACTGGAATCAAGCTATCCTGGCTGAAGAGGGGTGAAACCCTGAAACCGGTCCTAGGATGCTTGTTTCCAGTCCAGGGAGGACCTGGCTTGGCAGTTCGGGCTGGACTGTACCCATGAGGCACAGGGTCAAGACTGATTTGCATATGGCTGGGTTCGAACTGGAACGGCATGGTGAGCAAAAAAATGATGGATTTAGGCCCAGATCATTGTACTGGGGTGAATGTATGACATTGTTCTGCATTCTGTCCATCACTGTGGTTTTTTTTTTGCATTTGTCACCCCGAGTGGGAAGGGTATGCCCAGACGTGGGTCCCGTGCTCTCCATGCCACTGAAATCAAGCTATCCTGGCTGAAGAGGGGTGAAACCCCGAAACCGGTCCTAGGATGCTTGTATCCAGTCCAGGGAGGACCTGGCTTGGCAGTTCGGGCTGGACTGTACCCATGAGGCACAGGGTCAAGACTGATTTGCATATGGCTGGGTTCGAACTGGAACGGCATGGTGAGCAAAAAAATGATGGATTTAGGCCCAGATCATTGTACTGGGGTGAATGTATGACATTGTTCTGCATTCTGTCCATCACTGTGTTTTGTTTCCATTTGTCACCCCGAGTGGGAAGGGTATGCCCAGACGTGGGTCCCGTGCTCTCCATGCCACTGGAATCAAGCTATCCTGGCTGAAGAGGGGTGAAACCCCGAAACCGGTCCTAGGATGCTTGTTTCCAGTCCAGGGAGGACCTGGCTTGGCAGTTCGGGCTGGACTGTACCCATGAGGCACAGGGTCAAGACTGATTTGCATATGGCTGGGTTCGA
This sequence comes from Triturus cristatus, assembly GCF_964204655.1. Lineage (NCBI taxonomy): Eukaryota > Metazoa > Chordata > Amphibia > Caudata > Salamandridae > Triturus > Triturus cristatus. The sequence continues at coordinate 842,594,049 of NC_140593.1, read as the reverse complement.
ACTGGAACGGCATGGTGAGCAAAAAAATGATGGATTTAGGCCCAGATCATTGTACTTGGGTGTATGTATGACATTGTTCTGCATTCTGTCCATCACTGTGTTTTTTTTTGCATTTGTCACCCCGAGTGGGAAGGGTATGCCCAGACCTGGGTCCCGTGCTCTCCATGCCACTGGAATCAAGCTATCCTGGCTGAAGAGGGGTGAAACCCCGAAACCGGTCCTAGGATGCTTGTTTCCAGTCCAGGGAGGACCTGGCTTGGTAGTTCGGGCTGGACTGTACCCATGAGGCACAGGGTCAAGACTGATTTGCATATGGCTGGGTTCGAACTGGAACGGCATGGTGAGCAAAAAAATGATGGATTTAAGCCCAGATCATTGTACTGGGGTGAATGTATGACATTGTTCTGCATTCTGTCCATCACTGTGGTTTTTTTTTGCATTTGTCACCCCGAGTGGGAAGGGTATGCCCAGACGTGGGTCCCGTGCTCTCCATGCCACTGAAATCAAGCTATCCTGGCTGAAGAGGGGTGAAACCCCGAAACCGGTCCTAGGATGCTTGTATCCAGTCCAGGGAGGACCTGGCTTGGTAGTTCGGGCTGGACTGTACCCATGAGGCACAGGGTCAAGACTGATTTGCATATGGCTGGGTTCGAACTGGAACGGCATGGTGAGCAAAAAAATGATGGATTTAAGCCCAGATCATTGTACTGGGGTGAATGTATGACATTGTTCTGCATTCTGTCCATCACTGTGTTTTTTTTTGCGTTTGTCACCCCGAGTGGGAAGGGTATGCCCAGACGTGGGTCCCGTGCTCTCCATGCCACTGGAATCAAGCTATCCTGGCTGAAGAGGGGTGAAACCCCGAAACCGGTCCTAGGATGCTTGTTTCCAGTCCAGGGAGGACCTGGCTTGGCAGTTCGGGCTGGACTGTAGTCATGAGGCACAGGGTCAAGACTGATTTGCATATGGCTGGGTTCGAACTGGAACGGCACGGTGAGCAAAAAAATGATGGATTTAGGCCCAGATCATTGTACTGGGGTGAATGTATGACATTGTTCTGCATTCTGTCCATCACCGTGTTTTTTTTTGCATTTGTCACCCCGAGTGGGAAGGGTATGCCCAGACGTGGGTCCCGTGCTCTCCATGCCACTGGAATCAAGCTATCCTGGCTGAAGAGGGGTGAAACCCTGAAACCGGTCCTAGGATGCTTGTTTCCAGTCCAGGGAGGACCTGGCTTGGCAGTTCGGGCTGGACTGTACCCATGAGGCACAGGGTCAAGACTGATTTGCATATGGCTGGGTTCGAACTGGAACGGCATGGTGAGCAAAAAAATGATGGATTTAGGCCCAGATCATTGTACTTGGGTGAATGTATGACATTGTTCTGCATTCTGTCCATCACTGTGTTTTTTTTTGCATTTGTCACCCCGAGTGGGAAGGGTATGCCCAGACCTGGGTCCCGTGCTCTCCATGCCACTGGAATCAAGCTATCCTGGCTGAAGAGGGGTGAAACCCCGAAACCGGTCCTAGGATGCTTGTTTCCAGTCCAGGGAGGACCTGGCTTGGCAGTTCGGGCTGGACTGTACCCATGAGGCACAGGGTCAAGACTGATTTGCATATGGCTGGGTTCGAACTGGAACGGCATGGTGAGCAAAAAAATGATGGATTTAGGCCCAGATCATTGTACTGGGGTGAATGTATGACATTGTTCTGCATTCTGTCCATCACTGTGTTTTTTTTTGCATTTGTCACCCCGAGTGGGAAGGGTATGCCCAGACGTGGGTCCCGTGCTCTCCATGCCACTGGAATCAAGCTATCCTGGCTGAAGAGGGGTGAAACCCCGAAACCGGTCCTAGGATGCTTGTTTCCAGTCCAGGGAGGACCTGGCTTGGCAGTTCGGGCTGGACTGTACCCATGAGGCACAGGGTCAAGACTGATTTGCATGTGGCTGGGTACGAACTTGAACGACATGGTCAGCAAAAAAATGATGGATTTAGGCCCAGATCATTGTACTGGGGTGAATGTATGACATTGTTCTGCATTCTGTCCATCACTGTGTTTTTTTTTGCATTTGTCACCCCGAGTGGGATGGGTATGCCCAGACGTGGGTCCCGTGCTCTCCATGCCACTGGAATCAAGCTATCCTGGCTGAAGAGGGGTGAAACCCCGAAACCGGTCCTAGGATGCTTGTTTCCAGTCCAGGGAGGACCTGGCTTGGCAGTTCGGGCTGGACTGTACCCATGAGGCACAGGGTCAAGACTGATTTGCATATGGCTGGGTTCGAACTGGAACGGCATGGTGAGCAAAAAAATGATGGATTTAGGCCCAGATCATTGTACTGGGGTGAATGTATGACATTGTTCTGCATTCTGTCCATCACTGTGGTTTTTTTTTTGCATTTGTCACCCCGAGTGGGAAGGGTATGCCCAGACGTGGGTCCCGTGCTCTCCATGCCACTGAAATCAAGCTATCCTGGCTGAAGAGGGGTGAAACCCCGAAACCGGTCCTAGGATGCTTGTATCCAGTCCAGGGAGGACCTGGCTTGGCAGTTCGGGCTGGACTGTACCCATGAGGCACAGGGTCAAGACTGATTTGCATATGGCTGGGTTCGAACTGGAACGGCATGGTGAGCAAAAAAATGATGGATTTAGGCCCAGATCATTGTACTGGGGTGAATGTATGACATTGTTCTGCATTCTGTCCATCACTGTGTTTTGTTTCCATTTGTCACCCCGAGTGGGAAGGGTATGCCCAGACGTGGGTCCCGTGCTCTCCATGCCACTGGAATCAAGCTATCCTGGCTGAAGAGGGGTGAAACCCCGAAACCGGTCCTAGGATGCTTGTTTCCAGTCCAGGGAGGACCTGGCTTGGCAGTTCGGGCTGGACTGTACCCATGAGGCACAGGGTCAAGACTGATTTGCATATGGCTGGGTTCGAACTGGAACGGCATGGTGAGCAAAAAAATGATGGATTTAGGCCCAGATCATTGTACTTGGGTGTATGTATGACATTGTTCTGCATTCTGTCCATCACTGTGTTTTTTTTTGCATTTGTCACCCCGAGTGGGAAGGGTATGCCCAGACCTGGGTCCCGTGCTCTCCATGCCACTGGAATCAAGCTATCCTGGCTGAAGAGGGGTGAAACCCCGAAACCGGTCCTAGGATGCTTGTTTCCAGTCCAGGGAGGACCTGGCTTGGTAGTTCGGGCTGGACTGTACCCATGAGGCACAGGGTCAAGACTGATTTGCATATGGCTGGGTTCGAACTGGAACGGCATGGTGAGCAAAAAAATGATGGATTTAAGCCCAGATCATTGTACTGGGGTGAATGTATGACATTGTTCTGCATTCTGTCCATCACTGTGGTTTTTTTTGCATTTGTCACCCCGAGTGGGAAGGGTATGCCCAGACGTGGGTCCCGTGCTCTCCATGCCATTGGAATCAAGCTATCCTGGCTGAAGAGGGGTGAAACCCCGAAACCTGTCCTAGGATGCTTGTTTCCAGTCCAGGGAGGACCTGGCTTGGCAGTTCGGGCTGGACTGTACCCATGAGGCACAGGGTCAAGACTGATTTGCATATGGCTGGGTTCGAACTGGAACGGCATGGTGAGCAAAAAAAGGATGGATTTAGGCCCAGATCATTGTACTGGGGTGAATGTATGACATTGTTCTGCATTCTGTCCATCACTGTGGTTTTTTTTGCGTTTGTCACCCCGAGTGGGAAGGGTATGCCCAGACGTGGGTCCCGTGCTCTCCATGCCACTGGAATCAAGCTATCCTGGCTGAAGAGGGGTGAAACCCCGAAACCGGTCCTAGGATGCTTGTTTCCAGTCCAGGGAGGACCTGGCTTGGCAGTTCGGGCTGGACTGTAGTCATGAGGCACAGGGTCAAGACTGATTTGCATATGGCTGGGTTCGAACTGGAACGGCACGGTGAGCAAAAAAATGATGGATTTAGGCCCAGATCATTGTACTGGGGTGAATGTATGACATTGTTCTGCATTCTGTCCATCACCGTGTTTTTTTTTTGCATTTGTCACCCCGAGTGGGAAGGGTATGCCCAGACGTGGGTCCCGTGCTCTCCATGCCACTGGAATCAAGCTATCCTGGCTGAAGAGGGGTGAAACCCTGAAACCGGTCCTAGGATGCTTGTTTCCAGTCCAGGGAGGACCTGGCTTGGCAGTTCGGGCTGGACTGTACCCATGAGGCACAGGGTCAAGACTGATTTGCATATGGCTGGGTTCGAACTGGAACGGCATGGTGAGCAAAAAAATGATGGATTTAGGCCCAGATCATTGTACTGGGGTGAATGTATGACATTGTTCTGCATTCTGTCCATCACTGTGGTTTTTTTTGCATTTGTCACCCCGAGCGGGAAGGGTATGCCCAGACGTGGGTCCCGTGCTCTCCATGCCACTGGAATCAAGCTATCCTGGCTGAAGAGGGGTGAAACCCCGAAACCGGTCCTAGGATGCTTGTTTCCAGTCCAGGGAGGACCTGGCTTGGCAGTTCGGGCTGGACTGTACCCATGACGCACAGGGTCAAGACTGATTTGCATATGGCTGGGTTCGAACTGGAACGGCATGGTGAGCAAAAAAATGATGGATTTAGGCCCAGATCATTGTACTGGGGTGAATGTATGACATTGTTCTGCATTCTGTCCATCACTGTGTTTTTTTTTTGCATTTGTCACCCCGAGTGGGAAGGGTATGCCCAGACGTGGGTCCCGTGCTCTCCATGCCACTGAAATCAAGCTATCCTGGCTGAAGAGGGGTGAAACCCCGAAACCGGTCCTAGGATGCTTGTTTCCAGTCCAGGGAGGACCTGGCTTGGCAGTTCGGGCTGGACTGTACCCATGAGGCACAGGGTCAAGACTGATTTGCATATGGCTGGGTTCGAACTGGAACGGCATGGTGAGCAAAAAAATGATGGATTTAGGCCCAGATCATTGTACTGGGGTGAATGTATGACATTGTTCTGCATTCTGTCCATCACTGTGGTTTTTTTTTTGCATTTGTCACCCCGAGTGGGAAGGGTATGCCCAGACGTGGGTCCCGTGCTCTCCATGCCACTGAAATCAAGCTATCCTGGCTGAAGAGGGGTGAAACCCCGAAACCGGTCCTAGGATGCTTGTATCCAGTCCAGGGAGGACCTGGCTTGGCAGTTCGGGCTGGACTGTACCCATGAGGCACAGGGTCAAGACTGATTTGCATATGGCTGGGTTCGAACTGGAACGGCATGGTGAGCAAAAAAATGATGGATTTAGGCCCAGATCATTGTACTGGGGTGAATGTATGACATTGTTCTGCATTCTGTCCATCACTGTGTTTTTTTTCCATTTGTCACCCCGAGTGGGAAGGGTATGCCCAGACGTGGGTCCCGTGCTCTCCATGCCACTGGAATCAAGCTATCCTGGCTGAAGAGGGGTGAAACCCCGAAACCGGTCCTAGGATGCTTGTTTCCAGTCCAGGGAGGACCTGGCTTGGCAGTTCGGGCTGGACTGTACCCATGAGGCACAGGGTCAAGACTGATTTGCATATGGCTGGGTTCGAACTGGAACGGCATGGTGAGCAAAAAAATGATGGATTTAGGCCCAGATCATTGTACTGGGGTGAATGTATGACATTGTTCTGCATTCTGTCCATCACTGTGTTTTTTTTTACAATTATGAGATCAGACATAATAGCGATATCTACTCCTCATCACTATAAATGAAGTGGGAACACTCTGTTGCATTCTACACCAACTAGCATTAAGAGATCGGTCATACTAGTGATATCCACTCACCATCAGTATAAAATCATTCCATATCACTAGAGTAAACTCTGCCCTGGTTGTTGTAATTAACATTATATCATTGGGAGTTGGATCAATATTTAAGTTTCTTTCAAAACAATTTGTCATTACAACATGTACTGGCATAACTATTGTTATTTGTCTCCTCTAATATGGCCACCATTGAGAGTACCCATTGGTATAGCCAGGCACAAGCTATCGCTGACCACATCCCCCTGACTATGCAAGAGACTCGAAATCACTAGAAGGGACATTATCGCGAGTTATCTGGAGTATTGTTACTTCACTGGGAGGTGTTCAAAACCTGCTGTTGTTACTCAAATAAATTGCGGTCACAGCATTAGTGGCACTATCTTTGTCACTCTCCTTCTCAAAGATGGATGCCAATGAGAGCAAGCATCCTCAGTGCCATGAGCACATCCACGCTGACCGCCCCATGACCCACCAACTGCTTCCGATGCACCGCACCTGCAGCTCTAGTTGGCTAAAAAACACCAGAGACACCTTACACCCCCGACTTCCAGGAAGGCAGGGAGAGGGTTAGGTCCGACGTGACACTCCGCATATGAGACCATGAGTAGGGCAAACACCAAGAAAGTGTGTGGAGTATGTGAGTAGTGAGACAGCACCTTGATGAGCTTAGTCCCATTATTTGCACCCGTTTGTTTTTTGTTCCAGACTGACAACCGCAGTATTCCCGCGGTCCTCTGCCTTTACCTAAGGAACACGTAGGCTTACTGTTGGGGGTAATATATAGATACAATGGTTCTGTCGGGGAATTTTCAATTGCTTTAGAGTGTTCACAGTATATATACATTACATGTAACACATTTCAATGAATCAGGAAAAAAGGGGAAGAAAATAAAACACACCCAAGCGAAATTTCAATCGATATTTTTTAAGGGAATAACGAATACACTAGGCTACAGTGAAACAAATAAAAATCTTGTGAAGAAGGAGTGACATGTAGTGGTAAATACAGACGACACACTTAGTATATGACAGATAGAGAAATCAAAAAAATGGGAGGGTACAATCTTTGATTTTGTCCATGTGATTGTTCACATACGCTTCATGATCCTGTGTGAGTTAATTTGTGAACAGAAACGTTGTGTAGACATATAGTATGCATCGACGTTTTGACCCAGTGTAAAGCGCAATTTTTAATAAGCATCACGGCGGGTCTTCCTCATGACAATGGGATAGGTATGTAGCCCTGCGTAGTATGTCAAGAATCACTGCGGGTGTGTGGGGAATCTTAGTCCATTAGAAATCGGTTTGATTTGACCTCGAATGATACAAGATTCGTCGAGTTATTGGAATATTTCTCACAAAGGTTAATCCTTGTGGGCCAGTCGAGTGATTTACACGATCCGGCTCTCTGTACGTCTCTCCAGCTGTCAATCCGATGCATCAAACCGATTTCTACTGGACTAAGACGCCCCACGCACCCGCAGTGATTCTTGACATATCCAGTCAAATGGGCAGCTGCCTGAATAAAGTTCACTAATGATATGTCAAGGCCATCCACATAGTTACACTACACACTTAACCAATAGTTACCCGGAATACCGTTCCAGTGTGAACATTCATTGACTAATATTGTTCTACTACTTATAGCTTTCGTAAAGGAAACAAAATGAAACAGTGGAAGTATTGTGCACCCCTGTGCGTAATTAGAGTCTTGTGAGGACAAGTGGAAGGCACATAGTTATGAGCAGTACTTTAGCCCTCCTGTTATAGCCCCACAGTTAAACCTCCTGTGCTGCATATTTTCCAAGCAGTTGGTGCTTGCTGGGGTGTACTTTATGCAGATTGTAATCACATTTAAAATATTGTTTATGTCATTAATTCAAATGTGACTTTTTTATTAGGTCTCTTTAATTATTCGTCTTTGAAGAACGACCAAGAAAAGCATCACAGTCATCGAAGAGTTAAACGAAGAGAACAGTCTCTAACAGGTATAATCAATCATACAATCAGGGAAGTGCGACCGGTGCAGCCGCACTGGGTGCTGACCTGTGGAGGGGGCACTGACCTCAGGGGGCGCTGTGTTTCGCAATATCTTATGATTGGAGAGAGAAGGGGCACTTTTGCCCGGTGGTAGTGAGAGAATCTGAGGAGGCGGTATTGGGGTATGGAGGGGGCCAAAAGTGATTGTCGCAATAGGCGACACCAGCGCTAAAGCCGGCCCTGCATACAATTGTTCTGAAATGCACCTGCCTGTGCCATTGTGTGGGGATTTACCAACGCATTTAGGGGCATATCAACAAGGGCTTTATCTCTGCTTTTTTGGCTTTAAAAGCCAAAAAAGCAGAGATAAAACTAGCACCCTATCAACAACAGGGTGCTAACACGCAAATTTGCATGTTAGCACCCTTTTACTCTACGCTTCCCCTTGCATCTCTAATGAGATGCAAAGGGGGCGTTCCAGAGTAAAATAATAGGAGAAATGTCGCTAAGCGACATTTCTCCTATTATCAAGAATGTCGCTAACCCTGTTAGAGACAAAAAAAGCAGCGCTAACCGCGGTTAACGCTGCTTTTTTACGTCTGCTAATTTTCAGACTTAGCCATGATATCCTATGTAAGGAGGATATCATGGCTAAGTTTGCCTGTCCCTATCAACAAGGTAACGTGTGATTATCGCTGGGTTTCCAGCGATAATCTCACGTTAGCCTGTTAGCGTGTAGATTTTTATCGCTATTGAGATAAGCGTTGCTAATAGCACGCTATCTCAGCGATAAAAATTCACGCTAGCCGGCGATAATTATCCTCACGCTAAGAGCGCTGAGCGATAATTATCGCCAGTTGTTGTTGATATGCCCCTACATGTAGTACACTAGGATGTCCTTTTTCATAGTTTTATGCAATAGTAAGGCCTCATTATGCGTCCCACAGTAAACCTGAGTAGAGTGCAAACTGCTGTTTGTTCCCAGCCCGGTAGTTCAACTGTTGCTGTTGTTTTACCAACAAAACACACTTAATTATTCTGACTTTCACATGATGGAACTGGAGAAGATGTCCAGTATTACCAAAGTATGGCACATTTCGAGGTGCAGAATTCGGGACTGGGGAGAAAACATCGAACCCCGTAAATACAGCATCTAACCTTTTTTGTTATTTGCCACACCAAATAAAGCACAACACATAATAATGCCTATTTCGTTTCTGAAAATAGATTAATCTAAGTATGCCTCTCGCCCTTGAATAGACATTCAAGCAGAACCCTGCAAGATAGTGTTTTACTGTTACTCCTTGCATTTTTCTCACACCATGGTCAAATAGAACCAATGACTTTTCCACTCTATTTACTGGATGATGCCATCAACCAAGCTCTCATTGAAATCAGAGGGTTTTTTTTACAAAATAATTCAATGCACAAATGTCTGTGTATGCCACTGTCATGTTCTGCCACAATCAGCTAACATATTACATGAGTTGCTCAGATCTAATGCTGTGGTGTGGACATAAACGTCGATTCAACAAAATTGTACAGTAGAGAATTGACATTACTCACCATTTGACCCACAGTGCCATTACAGCCTAACCTCCCTTTACACTTCATTTTTTCTGCTCATGAACTAGGCTAAGGGAAAGGTCTTGAAACCAAGAAAAACAAACATGGCCCCAACAGCACAGTTTACTTTCTGCTGTTACTACTGCCTTCATGACTCTTGAAACTACCAGGGGCAGGGCCATAGGTGTCCAATCAAGGAAAGCAGCTACTGCCCTCAAAGTGATATCTATTGCTACATTGTATTCTATATTGTATTGTCTATTTTAGCATCCCGCTTTTCTTTGATGTTGAGATGAAAGAACATGAATTGCCTTCTTCGAAGCCCCGTCTTGATTTCTTGCATCCTGCCCTGCCCTATGATTATACTTCCCAGTGGTCCCACATGTGGAGATCAGCTGGACCTTTTCCAGCTTAGTGATGGAGGCAGTTGTGCACCCTAGTTTAGCCGCATTCTGACAGGAAGGTGGCGTCTGTCTCCTCACTTGTCGATGGTGAAGTGATAGCTGGTGGTACCCAAACAGATTGATGGGGCATATGGTAGTAGTAGTAATACGGCTTAATTCGATAAAAACATATCTTAAAAGCATCACATTATATAAAATTACATTACACATACATACAAAGACAATATTTAAAAAGCTACTTACATCAAATATAAAATTAGGTTAATTAGTCAAAATTTGATCACAAATTAACCATAGGCTTTAAGATACATATTAAACATTTTGTTCTAGCCTTTTTGTTCTAATGGACCAAGTCCATGATAAAAACTTTGAAAGACCACAGACAAACAAGGGTCGTGTATCTGACATTAAAATGCGAAGTGCCTCATTATGGTGCCTGGTACCCAACAAGCGACAAATTGGTTTCAGCCAGCTTTTCCGCGGAGACACATATGCCGGGCAGGCGAACAGGATATGGGCAACAGTTTCTGCTTTGTTTTTACAGATTGGACAATATAATGATGTTTGGAATTGGGGTTTCCAGTTGGCGGTAAAAGCACGCACTGGAAGAGCCCCCACCCTAAATCTAAAGTACAAGGCCCTATCAACGGGTTTCCAGACAATGTCTAAATAGGGTTCCCGAAGTACCACATCCTTTATCTTTAAAAATTCTTCCGTTAACCTACCAGAATTTGAATCAGAGCTGGCTCTCGCTGCAACCCACCTCCAATACAGGGTCTTTAATGTAGCCTTCGGGGGAGAAGACCTGCTTAGCCAGGCTTCATTTAGGCCCAATTCACCAAGCAGAAATCTTACATCTTTTAGCCATTTAATTTTATGCCACCCTGCCATCGACATAACTTCTGATAACCCCTTTGCATAATGTGCCAGTTCCGGGACTCGCCATAGGCGGGCCCACAGGAGCAAGGGCCGAAGTTTTGCTAGATCTTTAATAGTATGACAGCCTAGATCGAGCAGTAGGGGAACCATTGGGGTACTCTGGGGAAGTAGCATAAGGTCCCTTAAGAATTTATTTTCGGACCTAACCAACTGGTCTATATTAGAAGTACCCCACAGCTCGGCCCCATAGAGGGCAGAGCTTACACCCTTTGCTTTGTAGATATCAATGACGGGGGCAATCGGTCTAATTAAGGAGGAGCGCTGTTCCTTGAGGAGCGCCCCGTGACCCTCCTATGGCTAAGCAACATTTTGGAAAGATGCGGGGACCACTGCATAGTATCTGATAAGCGTATGCCTAAATAATCAAATACAGTGACCCTTTCTAGGGATACGTGGTTAAGTACTGGGGGTCGCCCAAGTTTTTTCGAAGGGTTCAACACCAAATATTTAGTCTTATCTGTGTTAATTACAAGCTCTCGTTTAATACAGAAGGCCCGGAAGTTATTTAGGAGGCTTTGGAGGCCCACCGGGGTCTTGGAAATTAAAAGCGTATCATCAGCGAATAAGAGGGTAGGAATTCGCTCGCCCTCCAGGGAAGGCGCATCAGTTGGCATTGACAACAAGTGCTCAACCACTCCATTCACATATAGTGAGAAAAGAGTGGGAGCAAGAATACATCCCTGGCGGACCCCTCTTTCCACTGGAATTCTAGTGGTTTTTTGGCCCTCAGTGCCCCACCTCACTTGTGCAAATTTACCTTCGTGTAGCCTCACTAAGATTGATAAAATATTTGGTGGGATCCCCATATCGAACAGTACTCCCCAAAGACATTCCCGGGTTACCAGGTCAAAGGCAGTCCTTAAGTCTATGAACGCCAGATAAAGGATGACTTTGCCTATGACAACCACTTTCCAATAGATTAGCAATAGTCTGCTCTATTATCCCAGTTCCAGCCCGAAACCCCGCTTGGTACTCAGAGAGAATCTTGTGTTCTTCAGCCCATTGTAATATTCTCTCGAGTACCACTTTTCCAATAACCTTCTGGGAGGAGTCTAGTAGGCTAATTGGGCGATAATTTGAGGGATCCTCCCTACGACCCTTTTTGAAGATAGGGACGACCTCAGCCCCCTTCCAAGACTCAGGGATGGGAGCACCATTATCGATGGCTATAACTAGGGTGTGAATAAGCTTCCCCCAGTTAGGCAGGTCAAAGCGGAGCAAATCTCGAGGAATGCCATCCGGGCCAGCTGCCTTTTGGGGCACAATGCGACTAATCGCGTTTTCGACTTCCTTTACAGAAAACGGGCATGATATACTATCACCTGGGGTATAAGAAAACTAGATATGTCTAAATCACTAGCAGCTCCCTGTTGAGACATATATAGTTTAGAGAAATGATCAACCCATGACTGTGCAGTGATGTTACATGTAATAAAATTGCTATCGGGGCTATACCTAGCTCTAATAGTTTTCCAAAAGAGGCCCGCATCCCTCCCAGCACTGGCCTCTTTTAATTTTTGCCAGTACTGTTCCTCCCACTCCCTTTTAGCGTTTGCTGTCACCCGGTTATACTCTTTCCTCGCTTGTTGGATCAGAGGTTGCGACTTCGCCTTAACTGCTTTGATTAGAGCAGTCTTCTTTTTCCTACAATTGGATGTGTACCATCCTTGTTTGCCCATGGGCCTCTTGGGGCCTCTCCCGGCCTCCCCTCGTGTTTGAACCAGGAATCGTTTTCCCACCGACTTAATGGTATTCTGAAATACTGCCGTTATCTTTGGAGGATCACAATGATCTGAGCAGATCATGTCCAGCTCATTTTGTGACGCTGCCAGCAAAGCTCCTATAGACTGGACTTTCCCTTCGTCCAAGACAACTTTGCACCACTTAAGACGCCTACCACAATTTGATAAGATAACTTTCGAGGTGGACTTCACTTCGCTTAATGCTATTGGGTCATTTGCACTCGGCCATAAATGCTTTAGGCTCAGGGAAAGAAGGTTGTGGTCACTGTCCACAGTCGGTAATATGGCCATGTCCTTCACATTTTGCCAGAGTCCAAAGTCAAGGAGAATATAATCAATCCTTGAAGAGTGATTGACCCTGTTATATGTATGAGCCCCAGAATAATCTGAGATGGTACGGCCGTTTGCTACTCGTAGCCCAAACTCCATAGTAAGTGCATTCAATTGAATGGCCCTTTGCGTCCATCTTTTTATTGGCTGGATTGTTAATGGGGGTATGCCCCTCCTAGCATCATCCTCACTAAGATCTAAAATATCGTCTGTCGCAAGGGGCTCAAATGTACAGTTGAAGTCCCCTGCGACCAGGACTTGTGTACCAGTGTAACAATTTCTAAGTTCGCTTTCTAGCGTTGCTACTGCCAGAGATAGGGAGCCGCCTTTACTCCCCCTTGCATATATATTAAATATGTCAAGAGTTATCCCCCTATTGGGGCCTCTAAGTGTAATCCTTAAAATATCGGGTGAGTTGCATTGTTTTTGTTAATAGTGCAACCCAGTGAGATACTCACCCAGATAAGGAGTCCACCTGAAGGGCGACCCCTCCCGGTGATTGAGGGTACCGCTGGAATAAAGAAAGTAGTGTAACCGACTCTATGGTTAGCTTCTAGACTCCAGGTCTCCTGGAAGATACAGATCTTAAATGTCTCCAGCAGGGTATTCCACTCTGGAAGATCTAACTTCCTGGAAATACCTGCAATGTTCCAGCTAACAATCTTTAAAGTTGAGTCGGCCACTGCTTTTTCCTGGGAGCATTTAGTCGTTACACCAGATGGATTTGTCAACTCGGCAACTGGATCTGGTGCCGAAGACAACGAGGGAGGAATATTCGGGAGGGGAACACCAGTCTTAACAGCAGATTTGGCTATTGGGGTCACGCTAGTGACAATAAGACCAGCAAAATTATCCCAGTTGTTAGTCGACCCAATCTCAGGTTTGAGTTTATTAGTCAATGCCTCCAGCTCCATACCCCAACAATTATACTCAGTGACTGGAGGTACTGGCCCTAGCCTATCCCCCGATTTAAATATATCAGGGGGAGATAAAGTAGGAAGGGAAGGGGATATCCCAAGGGGATGTGTCGAAAGCCAAGGCCTGTGGGGCCTTATATTATCATCAGCAAGAGGCAAACAATGGACAAGGGAATAGCCATTGGGTCAATACCCAATATCTCTTTTACAGCAGCAATCTGTTCCTCTATCAGAGGCAGCGGATGGCTGCATCTCGGGATCCCCAAGAAGCCTTCCCCAAAATATTTTCCATTACTCTGTCTTGATTGTCGATATGGGGGCTGCGGGTAAAAGTAACCCAAACCAGATGTGCCGATTCCAGTACCATTATGCACATTCTGTTGGTTGCAGATAGACCTTACAACACGTACATCCCTAAAATTGAAAACAATACAATCCCCTGGGATATCCTTAATCCTACTACCCAGCCAACAAATTTGTCTAACAAAGAGGATTTGTCCATCGAGTTGCCTTGGGAGGGGTCTGTTGTTATTTAGCCAAAATGTGGTTTTGTTTTTGAGCTCACTAAATGATTCTGATTTACCCGGTGTTAGCCGTGGAACTCCCGTCAGAACAACTACATCGGGCATACAAGCGGGAGGCAAATTAATATGGGTGGGGCTAGTGTCAGCATTATCAATCAAATCAGATTTATGAGATGATCTGGGTAGATCTGCCCCCTGCCTCACTGCAGGATTACAAGTATGACCACCTGTCTGGCTTAGTGGAGATACACTTCCGCGAGTTCCCTTGTTCCCTTTGAGCGATGGTTGCATTATTGGTTTACTACCTTTATGGTTTTGTGCAGCCAGGACAGGGGAATTACTTCCACACTGGAGTTCAGAAGCATCTTTTTGATTTGGGGATACATATTTGCCTAATTGTGAGGGATCTACCATGGGAATTTGCTTCTGAACAGCAGTGTCAGAGACGCTTTTGGAATGTAGTTTGATTAGAGCTTTTACTGAGAAAAAATTATCAAGGGTCTCTTGTTCGAAACGGTCCAATCTTCTGCTAAGACTTTAATCCGCTCGAGCACTGGCAATATAAGGGACTTCATAATCTGCTCAATATGGGCAATAGAGAGGATTTCGTTAACAGAACTTGGAGAACGCCCTAAAATTGGACTATCGTTAGACAGCGGAGCAATGTTAGTACTGGATAGTCCACAACTTACTGGGGCATTACAACATTTTTTAACAAGGGTCTCCATTCTTTCCCAGAAACTTGCGTTGGCTAATATACCACTTCCATTATCTAGAATGGGCACAGTATCAGATGCTTTACTATTAGCAACGTTCTTCCCCTTTGACGAGTTCTGTTTAACAGTCATTTTCTTTGGTTTATTGCCACCTACATTCCCTTTAGCAAGTTTCGAGTTTAGACATTCCTTATTACTAAGCTGTCACTTACGCCTAGCCTTTTGCCCCCTAGTGGTTACACGCGGGCTAACACAGCTTGTGCTAGGCCTGAAATCAGAAACCAAGATTGGACTTAATGGTGTCTCTGAACACCCAATAGCTGTGGGGTCTATGGGCTGGAAAGAAATATCAGGAGTGACCTCGTTTTGAAAGAAGTTAGGCGTTGTTGACAACCTTGTAGGTAGAGGAAAGAACTCGAAAGATGTATTGTCCATAATAGAAATTGTGTCCTGATTTATCGGAACATTGTGGGCCCCTAGGAGAGCAACAGAGGATGACACTAATAACGGGTCCTGTGGGTTAACATTGAGCACTGGTACATTTACAGACGGAAGGGGGGGTAGAAAGCCAGGAGGAAGTGAGAGGCGGCGTTCTGTGCTTTCAATAGCATTAGCTACCACCCCAATTGTTTTCTGCAACATGCGGTCTATTGCAGTTAAGCTGGGTAGTGGGGGATTAAGAGCCAGTTTTGGTTTAGAGACGGGAACGGATGACACGGGATTATGCTTTCCCATGTTTCAGCTTTTATACATACAAATATAGCAGCAAATAACAAGCGTGCAAGATATACAGCAGGCGCCAACTAGCACAACACAAAAGGTATTACAATCAGCAGCGCTATAAAGTAGCTCTCAATAAACTACAGTAGCTGAGTTACCTTAGGAGCGCCTGTTGGTGATGTAGGACATGAAGCGTCTAACAATATAGCAGGCAGCAAGCACACAAGTATACAAAGTCAAAAAGGGGGTGGCCCAGCCCTGCCTCCCCGGCCACTAACGGCCACAAACGGTCCCGCCCTTGTCCCGGGCTTCTCCCGGCGCGTCCCACGCGCGTCCCCGTGGGACGAGGGACCAAGCTTGCCTAAATACTCCTCCTGTCGCCTCCAGATGAGGTGGCTGACCACGGGGTTGCTGGGACTTGTAGTCTGCAAGGGAGCGCGGGCGGAGCAAAGCCCGGCCGGCAGTCAGCTGGCGATTTTTGCTGGTGGGGGCTGGTAGATGCTGGCGCCACCTCTGCAGACACAGTTCCTCTCAGATATCCACAAATTAAACAGGTATGCCCGAAACTCACTTTGCACTCGGCGGAGCCAAGCACAGCCGGTGCAATTCACAAAGCGTCCCACAGTCCTCGGCCCCAAGCCTGCCTAAATACTCCTCCTGTCGCCTCCAGATGAGGTGTCTGACCACAGGGTTGCTGGGACTTGTAGTCTGCAACGGAGCGCGGGCGGAGCAAAGCCCGGCCGGCAGTCAGCTGGCGATGATTTTTGCTGGTGGGGGCTGGTAGATGCTGGCGCCACCTCTGCAGACACAGTTCCTCTAAGATATCCACAAATTAAACAGGTATGCCCGAAATTCACTTTGCACTCGGCGGAGCCAAGCACAGCCGGTGCAATTCACAAAGCGTCCCACAGTCCTCGGCCCCAAGCCTGCCTAAATACTCCTCCTGTCGCCTCCAGATGAGGTGGCTGACCACGGGGTTGCTGGGACTTGTAGTCTGCAACGGAGCGCGGGCGGAGCAAAGCCCGGCCGGCAGTCAGCTGGCGATGATTTTTGCTGGTGGGGGCTGGTAGATGCTGGCGCCACCTCTGCAGACACAGTTCCTCTAAGATATCCACAAATTAAACAGGTATGCCCGAAATTCACTTTGCACTCGGCGGGGCCAAGCACAGCCGGTGCAATTCACAAGGCATATGGTAATTTTTACCTGTACTTCTAGGATGGGAGTCTATCAATAAATATCCTCTTTTATGGCCTGTATAGATGCCAAAAACTATAATGACTGCGTGCACTATTACAATGGTTCACTATTGCACACAGTGCAATGAGGTGGCGCAAGTTCTGGGGAATTGCAGTGGTTTGTTGTGTTTGAGTCAAAACTTTATCTACGTGTCTAACTGTTTTATTCTTAGTTAAAATTGTGTTTTTATGACACACTTAATTTTCAACCCCCGCTGAAGACAGCCTTTGGCCATTGCCAGCTAGGGTTTGTTGCAGACCCTGTGCTAAGCCCGCTGCTTGCAGCCCTCAGTCCCCGCTGTGCACAATCTACAGCCATTTGCAGCAGGGGTTACTTAACCTCTTCAATGCCCGTGACGAGCTGGACTCGTCATGGGCCGCGGTGGCGCTGTGCCCATGACGAGTCCAGCTCGTCACAAACCCCGCCCGCTAATTCAACGGCCGGCACAGGGCGGGGAAAGGGGCGGGCACTGAAGGGGTTAAGAGGCTCTAGGGCTTGCAGGGGCAGGGAAATACTGAGGCACACTGAAGCTGAATCACAGACTGTTAGAAATGGGGGTCTCTAGTTGGCAATGGCTGGCGCCAATGTCCAAATAGGGACCCTTCTTCCTCAGTCAGGGCAAGTGGGCTACCCCCTTTGATAACCCCTGCTCAACCCTGTGGTAATGTAGCACAAGCAGTTAGACCTATCTCAGAGGCAGTGTGTGAAGCATTTATGACCATGCACAATAAGGCAGTAATGACACCACAAAAGGACACAACTCAAGTAGGTATAGAAAAATAGTATCTTTATCTAAGGTTTACCACAAGATTCTCAAAGCGTTTTAACAAGCCACCATGCACGTAAATCAGTATGGACTTAAAAATGCTGTAACGTATTCACCAGAACGTGGCACTGACTGAGTTCAAGGCCTGGGTCTACGTGACCCGTTGCTCACCAGATACCTGCCGTTGGAAGGAGACACAGCACGCAGCGTCTCGAAGAAGCAGAGACGGTGACAGGCGGACTCCCAGCGACCACAACTCTTGGCTGCAGTGGTCCGCAGCGTGCACTCACAATGATTTTAGCACTCGGGGGCAGGTGGGCTCTCAGTGGCAGCAGCACGTGGCTGCAGCGGCCCGGGTTGGTGGTGGCGATGACTCTCGTCGTGCAGCCCTCTGGTGGACTTACAGCAGCAGCAGCTCTCTCTTAGCTGCAGTGGCCCACACGACGAATCACGATGATGCAAAGCTGGCAAAGGTGCGGGCACTCAGCGGCAGCAGCTCTCTTTTAGCTGTGGCTGCCCACAGGACGAGTCACAATGATGCACAGCTGACACAAGTGCGGGCACTCAGCGGCAGCAGCTCTCTCTTAGCTGCGGCGGCCCACAGGACAAAGGATAATCTCAACCAGGCTGGCACAACGGCTGGCACTCAGCGGCTACAGCTCTCTCTTAGCTGCGGCGGCCCACACAGATTCAGCGATGGTTTCGAAGGTTCAGATTAAGGCGGGCTCTCAGCGGCGGCAGCTCTCTCTTAGCTGCGGGGGCCCACACAGAGTTAAACAGAGTTACCAGTCCGCGTTCCTCACAGTAGAACTAGAGGCTCCGGATTACTCGACGGAGGCCTCACCTGCAAGTAGAATCCCTCGCACAGGAATTCAGACAGCTGACGGGGTGAAGTCTAATGTCCCTGAGACTTCAGCAGGAGGCGCTCTCAATTCAGGCCCTCGGGTAGTTTCTCCAGCAAGCTTGATGAAAGTTTCATAGTCCTTTCCTCTGTTCACTCGGACAGAGTTTCGTCTTGACATCCAGAAGGAACACACTTGAAAGAGGTTTCAGCGCAGCGTTTTATACCTAAAAAGTCTTTTTTCTCTAAAGTCACAAATCACTGAATCCAGCCAGAACCAGTTTGGTGGGGTCGGGGAGCACTTGGTTTACGAGGCGACATCCTGCCCTTTGAGAATCAGGGGGTCTGCTATCAGACGCCCAGTGGGAGTTGAGGCCATCATTCACCTTGCCAGGCAAGGCCCTTCTCAGATCAAAGAGTCACCCCTCCCCATGCTCTGAATGCCGATCTCTCTTTCCAGCCAGGTCTGACCCAGCTGGCCCTGCTGCTCCAAAACCAGACGGCCAATACACATACTAGCAAAGCCTACAGGAAAACTTAGGCAAGAAAATTCCTCATTTCTAGAAGAGGCATTTTCGAACACGGGATATACAAATGATCCTTACTAAAAGATGTATCTCAATGACCTGAGCCTAAACATAGCAAATTCGAATTTCCTATCAGGTTCCTGGGGGCAGGTAGGATTATGGAATGTAATACCATTCTGGCCTATGAGAACGGATAGCCTCACAATAGTAAACAGTGAAATGGAGGGTAACTCGCTATTAGAACATGCTACACAGACCTAGGCATGTTCTTCCTGTCACAGACAATGCACCCTGCCATAGGAGTGTCTTACATGGTGCGAAGGGAAGGTGCAGGGACTGGGAAGTGGGTGCACCTCACGGACTGCCGGGAGACTCTGCAATGGCAGGTCTGAAACATACTTTAAAAGCTGCTTCGGTGGGTAGCGCAAATCAGCGCAGCAGGCCCACCAGCAGTATTTGGTCTACCAGCCCTGGGCACACACAGTGCACTTATACTAGGGACTGACAAGTAAACCAAACAAGCCAATTATGGTTATCCCAATTCATACAGTCATCTTTACACAGGGAGCATTGGCGCTGTGCCACTGATTAGCAGTGGCACAGTGCCCAGAGCATCTAAAGCCAACAGACATAAAAGCTAGGAATCGAAAAGAGGAAGGGAGACCTGCGCCAATGATGCCAGGTCTAACACGCGTCTCCTCCACCTCAATTGTGGGGAGAACTAACCATCCCCTTGGAAGTTCTCATCACTAAGGCGGAAAAATCTGGAGAGACCGTCAGCATTGGCGTGTTCTGTACCAGGGCGGTGTTCCACCGTGAAATCCATACTGTGTAGGGAAATGGGCCACCTCAACAACTTGGGATTCTCACCTCTCATATGCATCAACCATCTAAGGGGCCTGTGGTCTGTCTGAACCCGGAAGGGAGTCCCAAACAGGTATGGTCTCAGCTTCTTCAGCGCCCAGACCACAGTAAATGTCTCACGCTCAATTGTACTGCACCGCTGTTCCGGGGGAAGTAACCTCCTGCTTAGGAAGGCTACCGTTTGGTCTAGTCCCTCCTCATTGATCTGTGACAGAACAGCCCCTATACCATGCTCTGAGGCGTCTGTCTGGACAACAAATTCCTTTGAAAATGTGGCCGCCTGAAGCATGAGTGCGGTGTACATGGCAGTCTTCAGGGCGTCAAAAGCAGGGGTGGGCGTAGTGGGCGTAGTGGGGCTACATGAAGAAGCGCGTAGTGTGCCCAAATCTACGCACACTCACGCGCTCCGCATAGCCCCACTACGCACCGCCCGCCTCCCGCCCACACTCCTTTTAAATTAATACCCTGCATGTTAAATAAATAAAAGTAAAGAGACTTACCTGAAGCGCGGCGTCTCCGGGGCTCCCTTGCGAGAAATGCGCATGCGCTGGCGTCCGCGCATGCGCATTTGTCACAAGAAGTTGAAAATGAGGAAGAGGGAGCCCCAGAGACGCCGCGCTTCAGGTTAGTCTCTTTACTTTTATTTATTTAACATGCAGGGTATTAATTTAAAAGGAGGGTGGGCGGGAGGCGGGAGGCGGGCGACGGGCGGCAGGCAGCTACGCTTCGCCCTGGTGTGTGCGTAGCGCTGCCTGCTTCGCCTACTTCGAAAACTGCGAAGCAGGCAGCGCTACATACACTACGTGGGCGAAGCGTAGTGCTACGCCCAGGGTTAGTCAAAAGCTTTCTGAGAGGTGTCAGTTCAGTTTACCTTCTTTGGCTGCTTCTTGGAAGTCAGCTCAGTCAAGGGTGCAACAATGTTGCCATATCCCTTGACAAACCTCCTGTAGTACCCCGTGAGTCCTAAGAAGGCTCTCACCTGCGTCTGAGTCTTGGGTGGTTCCCACACCAGGATAGTTTCTATTTTGGGCTGAAGGGGCGCCACCTGACCGCTCCCCACCTGGTGCCCCAAATACACTACAGAACCCTGCCCAATCTGGCACTTACTGGCCTTGATTGTGAGGCCTGCCTTTCGCAGTGCCATCAATACCTCCCAGAGGTTGCGCAGGTGGTCCTCCCAAGAGGAGCTAAACACCGCAATGTCATCCAGGTAGGCGGCACTGAAGTCTTCCAGCCCAACCAACACCCTGTTGACCAACCTCTGAAACGTGACAGGGGCATTCTTCATTCCAAAGGGCACCACTCGGAACTGGTAGTGCCCATCAGGTGTGGAGAATGCTGATCTCCCCTTTGCTCCCTCGGTCAAGGCGATCTGCCAATACCCAGACGTCAAATCAAATGTGCTGAGGTATTTTGCAGCCCCCAACCGATCTACGAGCTCATCAGCTCTGGGGATGGGGTGCGTGTCAGTCTTTGTGACTGAATTGAAGCCCCGATAGTCCACGCAGAACCGAAGTTCTGGGTGGTACCAGGTGCTGCAGCTTTTGGGACCAGGACCACTGGGCTGGACCAAGGGCTGCTAGAGGACTCAATCACCCCAAGGGCAAACATTTTGGTAACCTCACCCTTAATGTAGGCCCTTACCCAGTCAGTCACTCACTAAGCCTTGTGCTTAATGGGAGGACTATCCCCAGTGTCCACGTCATGGACACACCAATCAGCGACACTAGGCACCAGGGAGAACAAATCACTGAATTGCCCCAACAGTTGACAACAATGACCCTGCTGCTCAGGAGTCAGTGTGGTGGAGAAGACCACACCCTCCACTGACCCATCTCGCTTCCCTGAACACAGAAGGTCAAGAAGAGGCTCGCTCTCCTCCTCCATCCCAGCAACTGTGGCCAGAAGCATGCCCTCTCAAAGTGGGGCTTCACGCGGTTAACATGCAGGACCCGCAAGGGGTTCCTGGGAGACTGCAAGTCCACCACGTAGGTAACAGGACTCTTGCGCTCCACCACCTCAAAGGAACCGGTCCACCTATCCTGGAGCGCAAAGGGCTCCACTGGGGCCATGAGCCAAACCTTTTGTCCAGGCTGAAACTCGATCAGAGTGGCATTCTGATCGTGCCAGTGTTTCATCTCTTCCTGGCTGGCTTCCGGGTTTGCCTCAGCAAGCTTCCTGAAATGCCGAGTCTGGTTCCTGAAGGCCAGCATGTAACTAAACACATCCTGGGGAGGTTTCCTGGGAGATTGCTCCCAGCCTTCCTTGACCAGACTCAGAGGCCCTCTAACCAGGTGACCATTGAGCAGCTTAACGCGACTGAACCCTAAGGACTTCTGTGACACCTCACGGTAAGCAAACAACAGGCATGGCAAGAGGACATCCCACTTACGCCTCATGGGCTCACCTAGGCCCATAATCATGCCCTTAAGGGCCCAGGTTGAATCTCTCAACCAGCCCATTACCCTGGGGGTGGTAAGGAGTGGTGAACTTATATGTTACCCCACACTCCTCCCACAGAGACTTCATGTACTTGGAGATGAAGTTAGTTCCCCTATCGGACACCACCTCTCTGGGGAATCCCACATGGGAGAAAATCCCCATCAGTGTCCGTCCCACCACGGGGGCCGTCACTGTACTGAGTGGGATGGCCTCAGGGTGCCTGGTGCCATGGTCCACCAAGACCAAGATGAACCTGTTGCCCATGGCTGTCTTGGGATCCAGAGGCTCCACAATATCAGTGCTCACTCTCTCGAATGGGGTACTCACAATGGGAAAGGGCTGTAGTGGGGCCTTAATCTTCCCCCAATCTTCCCACTTGCCTGGCAAGTCTCACATGTCCTGCAGTGAGCATCTGAGCTCCTGCGCATCTGGGGCCAATAGAAGTGGGTGACGAGCCTCTCAAAGGTCTTGGTCTGCCCCAGATGTCCGGCCAGTGACACATCATGAGCCAACCCCAGTAGGAATGTCCTGAAGCGCTGGGGTACCACCAGCACATGGGCTGACCCAGGCTCAGCAACCTTAGGCTCGCTGTAAAGGAGGTCATTCTCCCAATAGATCCAATGTGACCCTGTCTGATCACCTGCTGCCTGGGCAGCGGCCTGTCACCGCACCTCCTCAAGCGAAGGGCAGGTTCTCTGTTGCTCGCAACATTCCTCCCTGGAGGGCCCCCCTTCCTGCTGCCAATGGGTCAGCTCCGGTAGGTCCCCCAGTTCAGCCACTTGTTCCCCTGTAGGTTCCAGGGCACCCCCCTCAAGGTCTGATCCCTCTGGGACCGTGGGAACCGCAGGGGCCGGTTTCCCGCACCCCCTACCCCTTCTCTTTAAGGCAGGCTTCCATGCTCCAGACCCTTCTGAACACCCTTCTGAGCTATCATGGACCGAGTGGTCGCACACGCCCACTCAGGCAGGCCCAACATTTCCAAATGAGACTTTCTCTCCACCGTAGCCCACGGGGAGTTTTCTAGATCATTGCCCAACAGACAGTCTACAGGCATGGCGGGTCTCACAGCCACTTGAAGAGTTCCTGAGACCCCCCACTCGAAGGGAACCTGAGCCAACTCACACTGGCTCTCTGAGTTGTCTGCTGACACTACGGGCAGAATGCATGGGGGAAATCCTGCTCTTTGGACACCAACAGGAGCTGACAGCAGCCACACTAGCTCCAGTGTCCTTGAGAGCCTCCACCCTATGGCCATTGATGGTCACCCACTGCCGGTACTTCTTAGTGTTATTAGGCAGTGTGGGGTTAGGGACCTTCTGAAAGTCTCCTAGCGAGACAATGGTTAAATCTACGGAATCCCACCCACCTTGGACCTCTACCTCCTCCCCCCAGGGCTACACTGGCAATCTGGCAGGATGGTGCACGGGGTGGTGCACGAGGGGATGTATTGGGGTACCTCTCGGGACACTGGGGATCATAATACCGGTGGCCCACTTGACTACACTTGAAACAAGTGAGTGGCCCCTTCTGAACAGGCCAACCTGTCGGGAAAACTGGCTTCTTCTCAGGGGGAGGCTGGGACACTGCTTGGTTACCTTGGGAAAACCTTTGGGGCCCTCTCTGGAACTCCCTCGGCTTACCTTTATCCCCCCCAGTTCTCTGCTGGGGACCATGCCCACCTCTGGCAAAGTCTCCCACAAAACCTTTGCGGACCCGGGTGCTCACCCAGTGGTCTGCTTCCTCAGATAGCTTCCTAGGGTTACTCAGCCTGCTATCAATCAGGTGCTGGCGTAGCTCTGGAAAACAGTTACTAGAAAAATTCTCCCACGCAAACAAATCATACAATTGCTCAAACGTTTCCACTTTGCTACCTTTTACCCAGCGATCCATTGCTCTGCAGAAAAAAGACACATATTCAACCCACGTGGTACCCTCTAACTTCTTACAGGTACTAAACCTCTGCCTGTACATTTCTGGGGTCAAACCATAACGGGTCATCAAAGCTTCTTTCATATGGGCATACACCATCCTGCTCTCCTCAGGCAGGTCCTACAGGGTATCCCTACCATCACTCACAAAGCGTCCCCACAATCCCGCTCCCCAATCCTTCTCAGGGACCCAGTGGGACACCATTGCTATCTCATATGCGGCAAACCATTGCCCAATATCCTTACTCTTGTGAAAATCCTTAATGACATCCTTAGGAATATAAACTCTACTCTCAGGAGATTCTAAAGGTATGCTGCCACCAGAGGGGGTGACCGGGACACTCCTCGCCCTGATCTCTATCTCCCTCAACATTCTCTCATGCTCCATTCTCATTTTCTCAAGTTCCATTGACAATCGATCTTTCTCAATGTCTAACTTCTTACTCTTAAGGTCCTTCTGACCTTCCAAGTTAGCCATCTCCAAACCATGCCTCCTATCTCTCTCCCTGTCCTCCAGCTCTTCTGGGGTCAGGCTCCTTTGGGATACACTAGTACCTGGATTGGAGGGTGTTCTATCTCCCCCCTTTACTGCATCATCCTTCTGCCCTCCAGCATTCTCTACCTCATCCCCAGCGGACTCTCTGCTTCCCACCAGGCCTTCAGCGCCTTCTGTTTCTCCTCCTTCCTAGACAGACCTATCAGAGGGCCTGCGAATTGCTTCCAAAATGACTTCAGCTGTCTGGCAGTATGGGTATCTAATCTTTCCTCCTCAAAGGTGAGATCCTCCGAAGCATTGGACGTTGGCCTTCCCATATTAGCAGTACTCATGGCTGCAACCAACAATTCAATACTAGGACAACCAACCTAAACAAATTGAAGAGGGAGAAAAAAAAATTGCTTGGCTGCGCTTTGGTCTGCACTCACTAGTGGCATCTACCAGTTATTGTACGTGGATTATAAATGCAAGTCCTGATCCTCACCGCTGACCACCAGTGTTAGAAATGGGGGTCTCTAGTTGGCAATGGCTGGCGCCAATGTCCAAATAGGGACCCTTCTTCCTCAGTCAGGGCAAGTGGGCTACCCCCTTTGATAACCCCTGCTCAACCCTGTGGTAACTTAGCACAAGCAGTTAGGCCTATCTCAGAGGCAGTGTGTGAAGCATTTATGACCATGCACAATAGGGCTGTAACAACACCACAAAAGGACACAACTCAAGTAGGTATAGAAAATAGTATCTTTATCTAAGGTTTAACACAAGACTCTCAAAGCGTTTTAACAAGCCACCATGCATGTAAATCAGTATGGACTTAAAAATGCTATAACGTATTCACCAGAACGTGGCACTGACTGAGTTCAAGGCCTGGGTCCACGTGACCTGTTGCGCACCAGAAACCTGCCGTTGGAAGGGGACACAGCACGCAACTTCTCGAAGAAGCGGAGACGGTGACAGGTGGACTCCTACCGACCACAACTCTTGGCTGCAGTGGTCTGCAGTGTGCACTCACAATGATTCGGGCATTCGGGTACAGGCGGGCTCTCAGCGGCAGCAGCACGTGGCTGCGGTGGCCCGGGTTGGTGGTGGCGATGACTCTCGTCGTGCAGCTCCTTGGTGGGCTCACAGTGGCAGCAGCTCTCTCTTAGCTGCGGCAGCCCACAGGACAACTCACGATGATGAAAAGTTGGCAACGGTGCGGGCACTCAGCGGCAGCAGCTCTCTCTTAGCTGCGGCGGCCCACAGGACAAATCACGATGATGCAAAGTTGGCAAAGGTGCGGGCACTCAGCGGCAGCAGCTCTCTCTAAGCTGCGGCGGCCCACAGGACAAAGGATGATCTCGACCAGGCTGGCACAACGGCGGGCAGTCAGCGGCTACAGCTCTCTCTTAGCTGCTGCGGCCTACACAGATTCAGCGAAGGTTCAAATTAAGGCAGGGCTCTCAGTGGCGGCAGCTCTCTCTTAGCTGCGGCGGCCCACAGAGTTAATAACGGTTATCAGTCCGCGTTCCTCACAGTAGAAGTAGAGGCTCTGGGTTTACTCGGCGGAGGCCTCACCTGCAAGTAGAATCCCTCGCACAGGAATTTAGACAGCTGATGGGGTGAAGTCTAATATCCCTGAGACTTCAGCAGGAGGCATTCTCAATTTAGGCTCTCGGGTAGTTTCTTCAGCAAGCTTGGCGAAAGTTTCAAAGTCCTTTCCTCTGTTCACTCGGACAGAGTTTTGTCTTGACATCCAGAAGGAACGTACTTGAAAGAGGTTTCAGCGCAGCGTTTTATACCTAAAAAGTATTTATTCTCTAAAGTCACAAATCACTGAATCCAGCCAGAACCAGTTTGGTGGGTTCGGGAGCACTTGGTTTACGAGGCGACATCCTGCCCTTTGAGAATCAGGGGGTCTGCTATCAGACGCCCAGTGGGAGGTGGAGCCATCATTCACCTTGCCAGGCACAGCCCTGCTCAGATCAAAGAGTCACCCCTCCCATGCTCTGAATGCTGATCTCTCTTTCCAGCCAGGTCTGACCCAGCTGGCCCTGATGCTCCAAAACCAGACGGCCAATGCACATACTAGCAAAGCCTACAGGAAAGCTGAGGCAAGAAAATACCTCGTTTCTAGAAGAGGCATTTTCGAACACGGGATATACAAATGATCCTTACTAAAAGATGTATCTCAATGTCCTGAGCCTAAACATATCAAATTTGAATTTCCTATCAGGTTCCTGGGGGCAGGTAGGATTATGTAATGTAATACTCAGCCTGCCCATTCTGGCCTATGAGAATGGATAGCCTCACAATAGTAAACAGTGAAATGGAGGGTAACTCGCTATTAGAACATGCTACACACACCTAGGCATGTTCTTCCTGTCACAGACAATGCACCCTGCCATAGGGGTGTCTTACATGGTGCGAAAGGAAGGTGCAGGCACTCTGAAGTGGGTGCACCTCACAGTTACAAAGGCAGTTCTAGACTGCCGGGAGACGCTGCAATGGCAGGTCTGAAACATACTTTAAAAGCTGCTTCGGTGGGTAGCGCAAATCAGCGCTGCAGGCCCACCAGCAGTATTTGGTCTACCAGCCCTGGGCACACACAGTGCACTTATACTAGGGGCTGACAGGTAAACCAAACGAGCCAATTATGGTTATCCCAATTCATACAGTCATCTTTACACAGGGAGCATTCGCGCTGTGGCACTGATTAGCAGTGGCACAGCGTGCAGAGCATCTAAAGCCAGCAGACATAAAAGATAGGAAGCGAAAAGAGGAAGGGAGACCCGCACCAATGATGCCAGGTCTAAAACAGACCAACCAGTAATCGTGGATCCAGCACAGGGAAACTTGCTTTCATCTATGGTACTAGAGAGATTTCCTTTTTTCCTGTAATAGGGGAAGGAAGTATTCCCATGATTAGACTCCTGAATGCAGGTGACTTTGCTATGTGCATGGCTTGTCCATTACATTAGGACCGCCTATGTTATTTCTCTACGAACCTTTCCCATTCCAAGATGGCACACTTCTTCTCCCAGGTTGTCAAGGAGTGCACTTCCTGTTTGGTAGGTATATAAAAGCTCTACCTTCCATCATGGTTTCATCGCAAATACTGTTAGGAGTATTCTGTGTGTGCTCTCCAGACGTTTTGGAAGCATTCATTCTTTACATGTTCCTGTACCTTCAGTCTGATCCAGTTGGCTACTGGTGCTTGACAAATTGCAACACCAGTGAAACTCCGATGTTGGTTTTGAGATGAATCCAGTCCGGAGTTTGCAAAATGCCATTCAACAACAAAATAAGGATAGAAGTATTTGTGCAGTGAGAATGCTGCATTAAAGTTGACAATTGCAGCTAGTGTGTGCCCCGAATTATCATCAGTCCCTGCTGGGGCATTACAGTTCGATGGAGATCCCAACTAGTTAAGGGAATTCTTGGACTCTCTGACAGTTCAGATCTTCAAAGCTACTCAGAGAAAGTGGTGTGTAAAATACAACAAGGATCGCATGATGTATCTTCATGTGTCACATGAATCAAGTGCTTGGGAGCCAAGACAATGTGGATTAAGAGAACATTTTTGACTTTGTTTCAAAGAAGGATAAAGGACGAAGTAAAGGATGCATTGATTCTTATTCCTCATCCAACGTCCCTGACTGAATCTATCTAAACAGTGGTCTACATTGAACATCGTCAGCCTGACAGGAAAAAGAGGTATACAACAAGCTGTGAGTTTTGTCGGATCCTTTAAGCTCATTCCTCCTCATAGAACATTAACTTCAGCCCTATATACGAGTGAGGAAGAGATAACGCAATTTGGACTCACTGGTGATTCCCTACCTGGAGACCAAAGGCAGAGAAGAAGGGCTAAGGGACTTTGTTTGCATTGTGGAAAAGGTGGTCTTTTGATTTGGCCAAGCTCTATAAAAACCAAAAAGGAGTCAGGAAGCAACCAATCCCATCCATAAGGAGCAAGAAAGTATGGGGTGGAAAGTCGCCTTATCGTGTAATGTCATCATCAGCTTCAACTCAAGTGTGCGTTCTAGAGGCTTGTTTCTGCTAGTCATTGAACTAAAAGACAAGATATTTGTAAGCGGAAGGAAGACTTCCCTGAGGCAATGACTTTGGGGGGACACCACAGGGCCTAATCGTGAAAACAAAAGTAAGAAAAGGGAAACAGAAATGAATGGCAAACACGGGAAACAGAGAAGAGGATAAAGGGATGACAGATTCTCTTACGGCGTCTTTCAGGATGCATTTCTGGAGGTTGTATTATGGAACCACAACTCCCTAAACCACGCATGCTTTAAGAAAGCAGTCTTAACATCGATCGCGTCTTCACCACGCATGCTTTTACCACACCTTTACCACGCATCACATCAAATTTCATTGTAAAGGCATGGTTGGTAAAGGGATATGTGTGATAAAGATCTGACCCTAGCCCCTACTACTCTGAGCCCTAAAACCCAGCCCCATCCCTGCAATCCTTCTCCCACCAGCCGTAAAAACTACCCTGACCCCAAGCCCCCACCTGGAGCTCCAAACTGGCTCCAGACTTTAAAACTACCCCGACCCCAACAATCCCACTACCCCCTCCCACTGGCCACAGCCCTACTTACCAAGACATGTTCCGGTCCTTCCTCTCCCAATCCTTTCTGCTCCTCTCCCCGCCCATGCACTCTGCATCTAGAGTGCTGAGTGCCTTAACCACATATATGTGGGTAAGGCACATGCATGGTTAAGGCAATTGTTGTTCCGCTTGCGTGGAAACAGCATGCATGGGTATGCCCGCGTTGTAAAGACCGTTTCCCATTTCTTGAGGAGGAAGAGGACTACGGAGAACACCGAGAGGAAGAGAGGAGGTCCAAGACAGAAGATGTGCTGCAGATAGTGAAGCTGCCTGATTCAGTGAGTCACGATACTAGGAGAAGGCAGATAGGGACTCCGAGCTCCGAGGGAACCAGCCACCGCAACCGAAAGTCATGGGAGGCAAATGCCTAACACTAAGGATGTAGCCTTACGGCTAGAGCGGTCGACCTCGAAGCTGGGGAACCAGGTTTGAGTCTCCGCAGCGACACTCAACATCCTGTGATTCTGGGAAAATCAGTTAATCTCCCATTGCCTAACAAAAAATGAATGTGTCCTTGAGTAACGAAACTGGTGCTCATGTAAAGAGCTCTGATACCCAATTTCTTGGGTCTAGTTCGCGCTATATAAAACTATAAAAAACATTTTTTTTTTAAAGTGCCTCTCAGTCCAAGAAGGAACCAGACCTGCACTTGGCTTCCACCACATTCATAAAGGAATGTGGATTAACAAAGGGACTGAAAGAGTGCGGGGTGCGTCGAGCTGCATGGCGCGGAGGCTATACTGAAGGAAGAGGGGAAGGCTGGTGACAAATTAGGGCAATTAGGGGAACTGGTGAAGTCATTAAAGCAAAACAGTGAACAAGGAGGGATGCAGGACCTGTGTGGAAAACGTGGGGAATAAGAGGAGGGAAGATAAAATTGAAGACAGGAAATTATAGCAAAGAAGCCAAATTTTGGCAGAGACCAAGAGAAAGATAGAAACAGAAAGAGAATGAAAAAAAGAAAGTTTACCCATCTGACAAATCTTTTGTGTTCCTCCATTCTAAAAGGCGCTAGCCACCGGTTCCCCTGCAGAAGCTTGGGAGGAAAGAGGAAAGGAAACTAAATCAAAAGTCACACTGTTATTGAAGGGAAAGTCAAATGCTCCCTTGGAAACACAGAGTGGAAAAAAGAATATCCAATCGAAATAGTTTTGCCAGAACGTCACCCCAAGGACTATTTCTAGTTACAAATAAATAAAAGCAAAAATACAAACTAAACTCTCTGTTCCAACTCAGTTGTGTATTTGGTCAAACCCACAACAGTATTCCACCAATATGTGTAATGGTGTTGCTGGATAGTAGAGTTACAGAAATCTTTATGGATAAGGAGTGGGCAGAGGGTCCCTAAAGAAACAAAGAACAAAGCAGACTTTGTGCACACTGTAGACAGAACCGCTCAAGTCTCTGTGCCAGGCACTGAATTTGCTGTACATTTAGAAGTAGTCCTTTTCAATCACCAGGAAAGTCAGTCATTTGATTTAATTGCATCTCCTAATCATCCAGTGATTTTAGGCATTTCCTGGCTATATCTACACAACCCATATATCAACTGGAAAACAAGAACCATTTCATTCTGTTTGGAATATTGTAATATGCATTGTCTGCACATCTAATTCAATATGGAGAAACAGGAGACATAAAGATCTTGTACATGAGACCCTACTCTAATTCTATTTTTCTTTGGTCCCCAAGCAATATCTGCATTTTTTAGATGTCTATAAGAAGTCTAAAATCAACACTCTTCTTCCACATTGTGCATGTCATTATGCAATTTATCTATAATCAGGAGCCACGATTCCAATAAAGGATGTATTTCCTTGCAAAGTCTGAAAGGAATGTCCTCAGACAATACCTGGTTGAGAATCTGAAAGATGGATTAATAAAAACATGTGCTTAAGAAGCAGGACCTCTGCTATTTTTGTTCTGAAGCAATATACTAAGTTAAGGCCGTGTATAGGTGACAAACGATTAAACAAGATCACTATGATGAACCAATATCTGTTGCCTCTGAGCAAGGATATCTTGGGAAATTCAGATATCCTCCAAGTTAGACCTTTGGTGGGGCTTATCACCTTTTCCAAAGAACAATAGGGGTTAATGGAAAACGGCTTTCCGCCCACCATTCATCCATTCCTAGTATTAGTGTAATGCTATTTGGATTAAGTAATGCTTCCTTGGTTTTAAAGTGGCATATTAATGTAATCTTTGCAGACATCTCAATTGTCTTCTGTCCACGTGATATTTTGATATTTGTCAAGACTTTAGATCATCATTGTGATTATGTTCTGGAAGAATTAGGACAGTTGTTCTGCAAAACCAATTAAATATTTGTTTGAAAGAGCTCAAGCTGAATACTAAGGGGCAGAAGTACTAATATGTGGCCCAATGCAACACAGCAAGACAATTTGCTGGGCTGCGTCAAATGAAGAGGGAAGGAATGCACCATATCTACTAAGATATGGTGCATTTCAGCTCTCCCTCTGCATTGCTGCAGTTGTGCCTGCCAATGCAGGCACCCTGGCACCATGGTGCCAGGGTGCTGGCGTTGCAGCCAGGATAGTATTTGTGCAAAAAGGGATACCTTACTGTACAAAAACAATCTTTGCATGCAGAAAGGGACACTTTCCTCCACAAAAACAATCCTCTGAAACTAGGAAATAAACATATTTCTTCTTGTTACTCCTCCCCTGGGAAGGTATACCTTTTTGATGCATTCCCAGGTTTAGCTGTGTTGGTAAATATAGGAATGCATCAAAAACCATGGGTGACTGCGTGTGAGCACCCATGCTCCACCTATAGAAAGCCTTCCCAAGGCAAAGTAGCGCAAAGCAGTGAGATACGCAGCCTTGCGTTACTTCACATTTACTATGCAACGCAGAGCCGCACAAGGTGGCTCTGTGTGGCAAATTAAATCTCACTTAAGGGCTTTGCTGCCCTTGCACCACCTTGCGTGAAGCAAGGGCAATGCAGGCCCTTGATAAATCTGGGCCCCAGGGTCTATACCAAATACCAAAGGACAGACCGTGTATTCAAAGAACCACTGCTGTTCTAGACTGGCCTTAACTATCATCGAAGCTCAATGCTTTTTAGTATTAGCAAACTCTAACAGTTTATCAGAATTGTTCTTACTATACCATACATATATCCCGAGATGTCCAAAAGGAACATCTGAGACATGAATTTCTGTGGGATAAAAAGACTCAAACAGCATTTCAAGGACTGTTAAAGGGCCTTTACTTCTCTACTTATTCTCTGACATCAAGACCCTTAAAATAAGTTATTTGTAGTTACTGATGCCTTAGAGATTGTCATAGGAGCTATATCAGTTCCAAGATGGACAACTTGAACGCCCTGGGCCTGATTCACAAAGGTAAATTTCTGGAGATTTTCCTAAATGTAAATCTACTACCACATCTGCACGTAAATCTACACTTTTTATGCTGTTCATCATTTTTAGGTGAGCTTTACACCTAGGTGCAGACTTACATGCCTCCAGACCCAAGTAGAACTTTCTACAACAGGATGTACGAGTGAAACGTTACTACTAGTAACTTTTCAGACCTAGGTGGAGACCTCTGCCACGGTAGCAGAGATAATATTTATAATTTTTTTAAAAGCTATTCAAAATACATTAATAGAAAAATATAAAGGTGGTGAAATATTTAAATTATGTATTATAAACTTAGAAAAAAAAAGTTTCAGCACATTAACCCTTACAATGTAATTTGCATTAAATAATTAAATTAAAGTATATCAATTTAATTACATAATATAAATATTATTTCCTAGAGAATAATTAATGAAAAAATTCTCACCCACAGTAACATTTGTAGTTTTATTTAATACATTTTTTTTGTTAAAATGTCTGTGAAGCTTTAATTTGAACTATTTTTTAACAAAAGTTTAAAAGTTTAGTTTTATTTTTTAAAATAGGTTTATTATTACATTTTAAAATTATAAAATACTTATTTAATAATTATATATAATTGTTTACATTAACCTAAGGATTAAAGTGGCATTATATTTAGGTGAAAATGTCAGTAAAATGTAACATTTTAAACTCAAGAAAACAATTACATTCACCAGTTATATTTAACTTAGGTAACCATAATTTGTGCCCTCCCCTAGCACTGCTTAAGACTGCACATATTGCATCAACCATGACATGTTCAATGACATCATCGATAACATCGATAACATCACTGATGATATCTCAGATGAGATCATGGATGACATAACTGAGAGCATGAAAGTGAGGAAGTTAGCGAGAGAGCGTGCATAGTAGGTGTTTGCTGCAGGGGCTGTGCCCATCCCTCCACAGACAATCGACAAACACAGTACACAGCCTTCACTTGTGTTTAGCATAGGTAGGTAGCAAGGCTGACACCCAACCTGCTGAGGAGGCCAGCCTCCTCTAGCACAGCCTGCAGACACTCTTACAACTGTCTTTGGCAGTATTTCCAAATTCCTTCACTTCTCTTCCTATGCCCATGCTTCACATTTGCCCACTATAACTCTACCAAGTGCTGTTTTCGATTCCATGTGTCCGCTCACGCTGTGGCATTTTTGTCAAATCTATCTCACCTCTTTATCCATCTTACACTGAATAAAGTAATGCGTCTTTTCCTCTCTGCCACCTGTTCTCTTGTGACTCACCTCTCATGCATTTTCCCATATACCTCCACCTTTCTCAAATTCAGTCTTTGTTCCTTCTGTTCCTTGATGTCCTTCTTTTTCTATTTCCTTTGTTCTCAAGTTACTTTCTTTTAATGTATGCATGTCCATGTGCCTTGTAATTCCTTTCTGTTTCCTCCCCATCATTTGTATTTTAGATATTTCGTTTTACCTCTCATTTCAGTTTGATTCTTTTTTACCTCTTCTCCTTCTTCCTTATTTTCTTCTTTCAGTTTCCATTAATTCGTTTTTCTATTAATCATTTTCTTTATTTGATATCATATTTTTTTATTTTCAAGTCACTGTCTTCTTTTTATTTATTTCTCCAAGCTCTTCTTCTCCCTTTTATTCTCAATCTTTGGCTTTATTGCCTTCTTTTTCTTCCATCATTACACTTTTCTACTTTCCTTTTTTTTTTCATTGTCTCTCTTTTTTTTTCTCTGACACCACATTCAGGCTTTGCATCCAATCTCGTCAGTCTTGAACACTAAGGGTTAATGGTTTGTCGGAGAAGAAGCAATGCCATGTATTGTCGAAGCTTCTCTGATCAAACCCACAGTCTCTCCTCTCCATTTGATGGTAGGGAAACCAATCATTAACCGTTGGTGAAGTATCCGCCGTGTTTGCTGACAGATAATTATTGGCTATAATGACCCATCCAGTTCAGAGTAAGCCTGGGCAAAGCACTACGCTACGCTTGCGTAGTTTGCGAAGTTTGTGCTACTTCGCACTACGCAAATTGCACATAGCACAGTGCAAACACGCGTAGCCTAGCGTTGCGTAGTGCAGAGGTCATTTTTTGCTTGCTCGCGGTCCTCAACTTCAAGTTGGCGACCGCGAGCAAGCAAAATGACATCCCGGCGAGACTTTTTCCTCGTTCGCGATCAGCAACATCAAGTTGGCGATCGCGAGCGTGGAAAATAAACCTCCTGGCGAGATTCTTAATGCGGGGAGGTCAGGTTTCTCATTGCGAGTGGTCGCGTATGCTCGCGACCGCTCGCGATGAGAACTACCAGTCCGCTTTGAGAAAGCTGCCGCTCGAGTAAATATCTACCCGAGCGGCAGAAAACTACAGCTCGCACTGTGCAAGATGTCGTTTTCAATGATTGCACAGTGCCGGATGCTTGTCCGCACTGTGCAATCATTGAAAACAGCATCTTGCACAGTGCGAACAGGGTACTACGCAGTTCGCGAAGTGCTATGCATAGCTCACGTAGTGCGATTTTAGATCCAGGGAACACATAGAGTACAGTTTGGAGCAGCGCAGATCACACAGACATACACATGCATACACACACACACACAGTCACATACACACCCCCCCCGAAATCAGCTCCACTCTGCCTATTGCTTAAAGATTCAGCCCCCCCCCCGAAATTTTTTCTTAGCCTCCCCCGAAATTTGGCTCTAGTTGCACCTCTGCACAGCATTGTGAACAAACATCATGTGAGCACAGATCAGGGCCAAAATGGTTAGAGAACAAAGTTTAATCACACAGAGCAGGTTTAGAAGCAGCAGTGAAGTGTTTTTCACACAACAGGAACCACAAAGGAAAAATTTGTTTTAATTTCCTTGTCCCAAGAGACATAGCTCAGATAGCAGCAGTGAGTGTTTACATTCACAAAAAGACATGGGTGTGTCGGTGGCCGCCCCAGGGGTGAAAAAGACCCACCGAGTGAAACCTGCAGGCAAGGTAAGAGATGCACAACAAAAACTAGTGACACACTTGGATACTGCTATGGGCCGGAAAAAGACCCAAAGCAGTCTCTGCCTATTTATTGGTGAGCAGTTTAAATATCGAGTTTTAAATGTCGACCTACAAGTATATCGAGTTGTAAATATCGTAGGTAAAGAATATCGAAGTCAAGAATATCGATGGACAGAATATCGACCCCAAGGTAAGTATTATCGAAGTTAATAATATCGAAGTCATTAATATAGATGTAAGTAATATCGTAATCAAAAATTTCGATGTCAAGAATATCGATATTTTATTAGTGTAATGTATTTTAATATGTATTTTATTTGTATGTGAAAGATTATTGTAATGTATTTTAACACATTTAAAAATAAATGTTTAGAGATTAATAATTATTTAAAATATAATTTAGCGTTTTAGTATCAGAGCGGGTTGTGGGTTTATAGGGGAATAGGGTGGGAAGTAATTTAATTATAATTAATTAATTAATTAATATGTATTGTTTAATTGGTATTTATGATTAATTAATTGTTAATTAATTACTAATTGTTAATTAAATATATTAATTGATTAATTAATTGTTAATTGATTATTAATTGTAAATTAATTGTATTAATTGTTTAATTATATAAGTTATAATTAGTTTAATATTAATATTTCTTTATTGGTATTGTTAATTAATTAATTGTTAATTACTAATTAATTGGTGATTTAATTTTATTAAGTGATTAATTGATGCTTAAATTAATTATGTGAATTTTTATGTGTAGTGGGTTGTGGGTTTATAGGGGAATAGGGTGGGATGTAATTAAATTAAAAAAATTACTGATAATTTGTAATTATTTGTAATTAATAATAATTATTTGTTAATTAATTATTAATTGGTAATTAATTGTTATTAGTACGTTAAATATAGTAAATATAAATAATTTATTATTTCATGTTCTTTGTTG
Source organism: Triturus cristatus (assembly GCF_964204655.1). Lineage (NCBI taxonomy): Eukaryota > Metazoa > Chordata > Amphibia > Caudata > Salamandridae > Triturus > Triturus cristatus. The sequence continues at coordinate 842,557,411 of NC_140593.1, read as the reverse complement.
GTATTGCTAATTAATGTATTGTTAAATAATAATTAATTTGTGAATAATTGTAATTTGGTAGTTAATATGTATAAATTTGTAAATAATAAGTATATTAATTATAAAGAATGTATTATTAATTGTAAATAATAGATAAACTGATATTTAAATGTATTGTGTATTTTGTATGTGTAGTGTGTTGTGTGTTAAAGGGGGAATAGTGTGGGATGTAATTTAAAGTTATTTATATAAATATTTATTTTAAATAATTGGTATTTAATAATACATGTTTTGTAAATTAGTTATTAATATGCTATTTTTTTATAACTATTTATTTAATTGGTTATTATGTTTATAGAATCCCTATGCTATCCAGTGCTTTCCCAACTGTTTTACTATCTGGAGTTGGAATAGTAATTTTTAACCCTACGCTATCCAGCGCTTTCCCTAGTGTTTCACTTACTGGAGTGGGAATAGTAATTTGTACTCCTACGCTATCCAGCGTTTTCACTACTGTTGCACTCTCTGGAGTGGGAATAGTAATTTTTACTCCTACGCTATCCAACGCTTTCCCTTCTGTTGGACTCACTGGAGTGGGAATAGTAATTTTTACCCTTACGCTATCCAACGCTTTCCCTACTATTGCACTCTCTGGAGTTGGAATAGTAATTTTTACCCCTACGCTATCCAACGCTTTCCCTACTGTTGCACTCTTTGGAGTAGGAATAGTAATTTTTACCCCTACGCTATCCAGCGCTTTCCCTACTGTTTCACTTACTGGAGTGGGAATAGTAATTTGTACCCCTATGCTATCCAACGCTTTCCCTACTGTTGCACTCTCTGGAGTTGGAATAGTAATTTTTACCCCTACGCTATCCAGCGCTTTTCCTACTGTTGCACTCTCTGGAGTTGGAATAGTAATTTTTACCCCTACGCTATCCAGCGCTTTCCCTACTGTTTCACTTACTGGAGTGGGAATAGTAATTTTTACCCCTACGCTATCCTGCGCTTTTCCTACTGTTTCACTTACTGGAGTGGGAATGCTAATTTGTACCCCTACGCTATCCAGCGTTTTCACTACTGTTGCACTCTCTGGAGTGGGAATAGTAAATGTTACCCCTACGCTATCCAACGCTTTCCCTACTGTTGGATTCACTGGAGTGGTAATAGTAATTTTTACTCCTACGCTATCCAACGTTTTCTCTACTATTGCACTCTCTGGAGTTGGAATAGTAATTCTTTTCCCTACGCTATCCAACACTTTCCCTACTGTTGCACTCTCTGGAGTGGGAATAGTAATTTTTACCCTTACGCTATCCAACGCTTTCCCTACTATTGCACTCTCTGGAGTTGGAATAGTAATTTTTACCCCTACGCTATCCAACGCTTTCCCTACTGTTGCACTCTTTGGAGTTGGAATAGTAATTTTTACCCCTACGCTATCCAGCGCTTTCCCTACTGTTTCACTTACTGGAGTGGGAATAGTAATTTGTACCCCTACGCTATCCAACGCTTTCCCTACTGTTGCACTCTCTGGAGTTGGAATAGTAATTTTTACCCCTACGCTATCCAGCGCTTTCCCTACTGTTGCACTCTTTGGAGTTGGAGTAGTAATTTTTACCCCTACGCTATCCAACGTTTTCCCTACTGTTGCACTCTCTGGAGTGGGAATAGTAATTTTTACCTTTACGCTATCCAACGCTTTCCCTACTATTGCACTCTCTGGAGTTGGAATAGTAATTTTAACCCTACGCTATCCAACGCTTTCCCTACTGTTGCACTCTTTGGAGTTGGAATAGTAATTTTTACCCCTACGCTATCCAGCGCTTTCCCTACTGTTTCACTTACTGGAGTGGGAATAGTAATTTGTACCCCTACGCTATCCAACGCTTTCCCTACTGTTGCACTCTCTGGAGTTGGAATAGTAATTTTTACCCCTACGCTATCCAGCGCTTTCCCTACTGTTGCACTCTTTGGAGTTGGAATAGTAATTTTTACCCCTACGCTATCCAACGTTTTCCCTACTGTTGCACTCTCTGGAGTGGGAATAGTAATTTTTACCTTTACGCTATCCAACGCTTTCCCTACTATTGCACTCTCTGGAGTTGGAATAGTAATTTTAACCCTACGCTATCCAACGCTTTCCCTACTGTTGCACTCTTTGGAGTTGGAATAGTAATTTTTACCCCTACGCTATCCAGCGCTTTCCCTACTGTTGCACTCTTTGGAGTTGGAATAGTAATTTTTACCCCTACGCTATCCAACGTTTTCCTTATTGTTGTTTTTGTTGGAGTTGGACTAGTAGTTTTATTGTGTCTGATATTTCATATGTTTTGTATTTTTTTTGCTATTGTAATATATCATTAATAATAAAAATTAATCACATTAAAAATATTGATTATTATTTGCTATATGTAATTATTAAATATTTATTAATGTTATTATTTTATGTGTATAGATGTATTGGTAATTTTTAAAAACATTTAATAATTTATACGTTACAGAAATTATTAGTAAAATTAATTATTCAGTAAGTATATATATTATATATTATATGTACATGTTTAATTAAAGTTGTATTAAATTATATATATTAATAATACATTTTAAATATTATACAATATATTTAATTATGTTTATTTAATTTCTAAGTATAATTTGGTTTATTTTACATATATTTTTAAAGTAAAAGAAAAACGATATTTTTAATAACGATATTTTTGACATCGATATTTAATTTTCGATATTTTTGTACTTACCATGTTGTAGATAGGATGTCGATATTCTTGACATCGATATTTTTGTTGCGATATATTTGTAGGTCGATATTCTGTCTGTCGAAATTATGTCATACAACCCTATTTATTATATAGCCACTGGACACCCCCCCAGCCAGAGGAAGTACAGGGTGTGTTTCCAGGGCATAGTCCCCACGGGGGAGAGGTTAGCAGGTTATTACATCCATATCCAACTTGGCAATGAACTCAACATACAAAGTATCTGAGCCTTTGGGGAGCTAGATGGCGGGCTAGCATTATGGCCGCTCCCTAGTGTGGCTCCTGCAGTCCGAGATACCAAAACAACACTATCCTGTCCCCATAGCCTTCATTAAAGATGAAAACCAAACGGAATTGCCTGGGTAAATGTTGCGGAAGGCGGGGGACTAAACGACCCCGTGCTAGCAGAATAAGCAACCTCTGAACGATACTGCTCTGTGACAGGCCTGTGGGGCAGAGGTGAGGCTCCGGAGTGGCATTTTGCACCTGCGACAGCGATACGGAGGATGAGCTGCACCCGTACAGTAACGAATGCGCACCCACTGTGGCTGCGGAGGGCTGCGATGAAACCACAACAGGACGACCGCAGCCCCTGAGAGGCTGTCCGACTGAGGAGCTGCCAAGGAAGTAAGGAGACAAATGAAGAATTGTAGGCATGGTCCAGGAGGAACAATATATGAATAATATGGCTGCCGAAATCTGCCAATACAGGTAAGATGGAGGAATACGTAAAACCTATGCGGGACACACGCAACCAGAGAGCAGATCTGCCTCGCCATTGTCAGAACTGGGCTACCGGAGACCGCAGAGCAGTGACTTCATTACCTCCTCGTCCCTCCCTCGCTTCCATTCCTTACGCATTGAGGCACCCCTGCCTCACCAGACACCCATACCGCGTGATTGATCACGCCGGGACTACAAGTAGCCCCCACCCCCCTCAAACCTCCTGTTTTCTTCTTGTCTCACCTTTTGAGATGCGCGTACCACGTACTGGCCGTTTGAGGTGCTGCGGTCTTCTCCTTCTGGATTTCTTCGTTTGGATTCTTCGTGGGAGGTCTTCTCCCTTGTTGTTCCCTGCCTGCGGGGCCTGGCGTTGCTGGCCTGGGCAGCGCAATGCCTTCCCTCGCCGCGTCTGGAGTAGCAGTGCGCTCTTGACGGCGGAGCGGGCGGGGTCCGGCTGACGGAGTCACCATTCCTGTGTGGCTTGGGCTGTCTATCCGGGTTGGAGGCCGGAAGGGGAAGCGGCAGCGGTGGGGACGGCAGGGAACCATGGCTGGCTGCTTCTGGTCCTGATTACAGTAAGAGCCTCTTGTGAGGCCGTTTTTTATCCTTTATTGTGGGTTTGCTACTTGGGTTATGTTTTTTAATATGCTTTGCCTCATTTCTGTACCTCCCGGTTATTCAGCTCCCTGTTTAAATCTTCTACTCGGTCCATGGCTCTGCTGTGCTTCTGGTGGTTGTTTCGTTCTGGCGAAGCGTACTTACGGACGCAGTCTTCTGGGGTACCGGACATGTTTGAGGCTGCTGTGGCTCACGCTCTGTGAGCCAGGGTCCCTGCTAAGTGCCAGTCTTCTCGTTCTGTGGTGGGTCCGGTGGACTCACCCTCTGAGGGCTCTTCTTCTTCAGGAGCTGCCAGGCCTTCTACCTCTTCCGGGCAGTTTGTTCGTCGGGAAGAGGTTCCTGCGATTCTCCGACCCGTTAGGGAATGCTTGGGGTTTTCGCCTTTCTCTGCTCCTGAGGGGTCGAAGACGTATTTCCGCTGTGTGTTAGGCCCCCCGTTCTCGCTATGCCCTTTCATGGACGCATGATCGGGGAGTTCCGGCAGTTACTGTACTCCCTAGTGGGGGCAGAGGTCTCTCTTCCTCACTCTGTCATGACTGGTATTTATTCGTCTTCTGCGGCGCAGTCTTTGGTGTTTGTCTTTGGGTGGCTTGCCACGGTTATTCAAGGGGTGATGGACTGCTCAGGCTTGCTTGTCCACATGGTGCAGCAGGCCATACTCTTGGCTGACGTCTCTTCGGATGTGCTTCGTTCTTCTGCTGTGGCTTCTGGTTCCTTGGTCCTGGCTCCTGGGTCCCTGTGGATGCGTGACTGGAAGGCGGATTCTTCAGTGGAGTCCTCTCTCCTTGAGATCCCATTTATTGGCTTGATGCTTTTTGGTGTGCAGTTGGACTGTTGGATCATGGATGCCTTCGAGGACCGTGGACTCGCTCTGCCTTGCAAGGGCAAGTCGTCGGCTTCTCTCTCTCACCACTTCTGGATTCTGACTCTTTTCTCAGCTTCTTCTTCCGGTCTTCCCGGTGGTCCTCCAATCCTTTTCAGGTCGTTGGCGTACGTTCCTGCCCAAAAAGGCGTCTGAGGTGGCGGGTCCCACGGGTCTGTCGGTTGCCTTCACGCGGTTGTCCTGACAACGGCGGCAAGGCGGCCTCTTGGCCTGTGGGTGTGAGGCTGTTGTTTTTCCTAGATGCTTGGTGGCTGGATGTGTGGGATCGCTGGGCATTGAATATTGTCGGAAGAGGTTGTCCTATCAACTTTGTCGCTGTTCCACCCGGTTGGGACTCCATTCGTGCACCTGTCCCTAGGTCCTCGGCAACGTGGAAGGCTATTCTGGAGGGGGCTTGGGATCTTCTGGCTCAGAAGGCATTCTTACCGGTCCCCCTTGGGTATTCCATTTTTTTTCTGGTCCAGAAGTTGTCGGGGGGTTCCAGCCGGTTCTGGTCCTCAAGAGGGTGAATGGATGGGTTTGGACCGTTCACTTCGAAATGGTGACTTTGCAGTCCATCCTTCCATTGGTGGGGGTCCTGGACTTCATGGCGTCTGTCACTCTGCAGGACGCCTATCTTCCTGTTCCAGTGGCTAGGGTGCATAAGAATTTTTGCGATTGGCGACTCACTCTTTCGGTTTGCGGTTTTGCCTTTCGGGCTGAAGTCCGCTCCGCGGGTCTTCACCATGCTTCTGGCTCTGTTGGTGGCCTTGGTCTCCGCCCGGGGGTTCTTCCTCCATCCTTGCCTGGACGTTTGGTTGGTTCATGCTCCCTCGTTCCAATTGAGTCACACGGGGGTGGTTCTGGCTGTTTTGAGGGGGCACTGCTTTCTTACCGATGCGGGGAAGTCGTTACTTGTTCCGTCCCAAGATAGTCTCTTCGTTGGGGCTCAGTTTTGGACAGATTTGGGGATGGTCACTCTGCCCGAGGCTTGGGTGGTCTAGTTTCAATCTCGCATCCTGTCTCTTCTGTCCGGTCCAGGTGGCGGCTCGTTGGCTCCGGGTGCAGGGGGGGCATGGTGGCCTCGGTCTTTCTGGTTCCATGGGCCCGGTTTCATTTGCACACGCTGTTGGCTAATGTTCTGGCGCATTGGTTTCCCCGTTGCCTCCCCCTCTCTTCTCCGATTCCAGTGTCCCCTCAGTTCAGGACGGCTCTGTGTTGGTGGATGGTTCAGGATCATCTGCTGTGAGGGGTCTCTCTCTCTCTCTCTCTCTCTCTCTCTCTCCTCCGGCTCCCGTGGTGGTCACCATGGATGCCAGCCTCTCGGGGTGGGGGGCCTGGCTGGGGGTTCATCGGACCAGGGGCTTCTGGTCAACCTCACAAGGCAGGAAGTCATCGATTTGGAGGGAGTTGGAAGCGGTCCGTTGGCTCTGTTGGCCGTCTCTCAGTTTCTGCTGGGCTCTCTTGTTCTTGTCGGGCCGAACGTCGCTGCCATGGCTTACGTGCACTGGCAGGGGGGGATCAGGTCCTCATCTCCGGCTCTGGTGGCGTTGCAGTTGTTCAGTTGGGCGGAGTCTCACCTGGTGGCGCTCTAGGCTGTTCATTTTCGGGGGGTGTCCAATTACCTGGCGGATGCTCTCGGCAGGACCATCCCGTCCTCTGTGGATTTCTACCTCCATCAGGAGTTGTTTGTGGTACTGACGGTGCGATGGGTGTTCCGGTGGTGGATATGTTTGCGTGTGTGGGCAATGCCAAGGTGGCCCGGTTTGTCTCCCGCAGTCGGGAGGGTTCGGCCTGGGTGGTGGATGCTTTCTCCTGCCCTTGGCCTTGTGGGCTTCTGTATGCTTTTCCTCCCTTCCCCCTTCTTCTCCGCTTCCTTCTGAGGGTCCGATCAGGTGGTTGTGGTGGCTCTGGCTTGGCCTCGTGCCTCCTGGTTTCCTCTCCTGGTGGAGATGGGGTTGGGGTGGAGTGATTGCTGCTTCTGTCTCCGTCCTTATTCCCGGTGTTGCAGCGGGATGTTCTGGCCAGGATGCGCTTGGCGGCCTGGTGGTTGGATGCTTGGGTCTGCTACGTATAGGGGTTCCGGCTGGCTTTACCTCTACTCTGCTGGCGACTAGGCGCCCGTCGCCCGACATGTCTTACCTGAGGCACTGGCGTTCTTTCAGTCGGTGGTGTCGTGACAAGGGTTTGCTCCCTGCTTCCTCTTCTTTGTTTGAGGTGATGCTGTTTCTCCGGGAGGGTGCTGCCTTGGGCTTGCTGGTTTTTGCCCTTCATTTGCAGTGGGCTGCGATTCAGGCGTTTCGAGCTCTTGGGGCACTCTCTTGGATCCTGATGGGTTGGTTGGTCGCCTTTTTGAGGGTTTGGGTTGTGTTCTTCCTACCCCTCTGCGGCTTTTTCCCACCTGGGATCTGTCTCTGGTCTTGGACGCTTTGATGTTCCCTCCCTTTGAGCCCTTGCTTTCTGTGGCCCTGCACCTTTTGTCCTTCATGACCTTCTTTTTGGCGGCCATTTCCTCTGCTCGCCGCCTGGGTGAGCTGGGTGCTCTCTCTTCCAAACTCCCTTTTTTATCGGGTTTTGAGGTCAGGATCTTTTTGAGACCGGTACTTTCCTTTCGTCCTAAGGTGGTTTCCTGGTTCCGTAGGGGTCGGGAGTTGGTCCTTCCTTCCTTTTTGTTTTGATTCCCCATTAGCAGAGTCTGGGGTGCGGATGCACTCTTTGGATGTTCGGAGGGCTCTCCTGGTCTATTTGGAGCGGATCGCTCCTTTCCATCTCTCTGATTCACTTTTTGTTACTTTTGGGCCTGTGTGTCGGGGTTTGCATCCTTCTACTCCTTCTTTGAGTAGTTTTGTTCGGTCTCTGATTTCTTTGGCGTGCACGGTGGTGGGGCACCTTTCTCCTATGGGGGTTCAGGGTTGTTCCACTCGGTCCATGGCGGCGTCCTGTGCGGAGGTCCAAGGGGCTTCCGTTTCTGAGTTTTGCCGGGCTGCCGCCTGGGCTTCGCCGTTGTCCTTTGCCTCTTGTTACTGGATTGGCCGGGAGCTTGACCGTGCTGATGTTTTTGGGTACAAGGTTCTTTCCGCTATAGTTCCTGTATAGTGGTTTTCCTTGTTGTCTGTGTTTTTTTTTGATAAGCCTGTTTTTGCATACCTTCTTTGGTTGTCCTGTTTGACTTTGTACATCTCAATGCATAAGGAATTGAAGTGAGGGAGGGACGAGGAGGTAATGTCTTAATTACTTACCGGTAATTGCATTACTCCCTCGCTTCCATTACTTACATCACTCCCTCCCTCCCTGGTAGTCCAGCCCAACCTTTTGGTATGGTTTCGGTCTATGTGGTATTACAGGAGGTGTGAGGGGGGTGGGGGCTACTTATAGTCCCCGTGTGATAAATCACGTGGTATAGGTGTCTGGTGAGGCAGGGATGCCTCAATGCGTAAGTAATGGAAGCGAGGGAGTAGGACTCAGAGTAATGCAATTACCGGTAAGTAATTGAGTGTGAGAAGTTGGCCTGGCATATGCTGGTCACTAGTTATAGTGGCCACCTTGCACCAGTCCAATTCGACTCTTATGGTAGATAGGTTTAAGACAGCCTATTAAAGAAAGCTATCCTAGTGGTAGCTGTGGAGAGCAGCCTTCAGGCTAAGTCTCTGAGGAATGTAAAGCAGCTTGTTTTACCTTATAATCTCTTGAATTACCAAATGAAAAGGACACCACACAGGTATATATATTAAATATATATGTATTTATTTCTAGATACACTCTACTAATCTCTTTATGAGATTAGAACCCAGATACACATTCAAATGTCAACAGTTCTCAATAAATTAAGCACAAATATGGCTGTAGCCCTAGGGGCGTACCAGATCATATACTAAAAAAATGGTTTAACAAACTCGACTTGCAAAGTAACAAAGCCTAGGGCCTTGGGAATCGCTGGGGCTTTACTACGGCAGTGTTAGCAGGTAAGTAACAAGCCCACGGGAGACGCATGCAGTGTCTAAACACAGCCGCGGGTTTCCTATAAGTTACAATGGCATAACTCGCGGTTTGTATTTTAAAGTTTTAGGGCACTTCGAAGAAGTCAACAAGCAAGCCACTTACAGGGTACGTATTTCGAGGGCCAACACACACTTGGGCACCAGAGTGCACGAGTAACCTCACCCAGGGCAGCCGGGTGCATAGGTGTCTTTTGGTGTCGGGTCGCGATGCTGTTTTCAATGGAGACCAATGAAGACTTGCTGCTTGAGACGACTGAAGAGGTGTCCGCTGGAATCCGAAGATGGATTGAAGATGAAGAGGACCTAAAAATTGAGGGGACAGTGTTCAAAGTCACTTGCCAGTGACCGGTGGCCAGCAGGATGGATGACCACTGATGTTGCGTCATTTCAGGTTGTCGATGGTGATTTGTCTCTTCGCTCACGAGATCCAGGAGGGATCGACGATGACCAGCAGCTGGATTAGGAGTGACCCATAACGTCTGCAGCTGATGACGGTATTGGCAACCGGATTGGCGCCAACAAGCCTTGGCAACTGCAAGTCTTGTGTGGACTGAAGATTGATGGTGATGCAGACCAGCAAGGTCTGATGGACTTACCCAGCGAGGGTAAGTGAGGGCAGGCCCGGAGCAACCAGGAGAGCCCTTGAAGTTGATGAGAAAGTCTTCGGGTGAGTCACTAGCCAACAGGCAAGTAACCGCAAAGACGCCTTTGCAGGAAAAGTTCCACAGGAGCCCACGGTCACTCAGGATGGGGTAGGCCGCTGATTTTCAGTACCAGACCTGCTAGGGACTTAGACTACAGATGGTCCAAAGCACAAGTTCATAGAATGTTGTTTAGGGTTTGCACTCGAAATCAGTGCACGGTTCCCTGGTATTGCTGTTTCTCGTCACTCGTGGGGTCCAGATGCCACAGCTTCGCTGGGGACTCAAAATGGCCATCGGGAGGTCAGGAAATCTGCTTCAGGGGACGCAGAGACTTAGGACTCCGGCAGGAGTCCTGAAGTTTGCAACCCTTGAGTAAAGTTACTGGTGCCTGCCAAGCAGGGGAGTCACTCCTTGACTCCAAGGGAGATTCTTCAGTCTTCCAGAGGTAGTGGAACATCAAAGGGCCAGGATTCTTCTTTGTAGAGCGTCGTCCAGGGTAATCTGAATTGCATTGGCAATGCTTGGTATCTTATAGTGAAGATAGGGGAGGGACTAGCTCTATGACCACTCCTCTAGGAGGGTCAGGGTAGTGGGTGGTTACACCCACTTCCCTTTGTCCAGTTTCATGCCAGAGCAGGGGCAGGTAGCCCCTGAACCGGTTTGAGCTGACATATGCACAGAGGAGCCTACTGCTCCCCCAGTGCAGGACTTCAAAGCACTCTAAGAGTGCACCCACCCAGCTCGAATACACTAAATCCTGTCTGGGAGGTGGTGACACCTCCCTGTGACAGGATACCTTTTGTTGGGCTTCCTCCACTGCGAGTTTCGGTCAGCAGCAGGCGGGCAGCCCAGTGTCTGTGCTAGTGGCATCCATTTTGTGATGCCAGGGCTCTATGAGATTTCTACCGTTTAGTACAGTGGGTACATGTCGTCCCCTCTAGAAGGGTGGGATCATACTCCCACACCAGTTACTGATGTGGGGGTATGATTCCAAGTTGTTTGACACCAAACACGACATGTTTTGATGCAGTCATTCCAAAGTTAGCATTTACCGCGAGGTTATAATGCACTTAAGAGTATATGGATTAACCGCATCCACAAACAGCAGCAGAGAATAGACTCTGCCAGCTGCAGAGCGGTCCTGCTCATGCAGAAGCACCCCCTCACATAGTAAACAAAGCACCCTGCCCTCAGGATTGTTAGGGCCTGCAAGAGGGGTGACTGATAGGTTTATATGTGTGTGTACGGTGAGATATAGGAACCTATACCTCAGTGAGGAGTGCTAACACTACCTCACACAGGCTGCAGTAGCAGGCCTGTGGTGTCAGATTGTGAATGCTTCCCAGGGGTGGCATAATACATGCTGCAGCCCCTGGTAGGCCTGTGAAGTACCAATGCCCTAGGTACCTAAGGTACCATATACAAGGGGCTCATAATGTACCACAGTATCCAATCACTAGAGCATCGAATATGCACACCAAGTTGTTTAGAGAGATCAGTGGGACTGGGGCCCTGATTAGCAGGGACCCAGCCAGTATAGTCAGAAACCAGTGTATACATCAGAAAAAAAGTGGGGGCAACATAAGCGCAGATCCTACTCTCCTACATTGAGACATTATGTTTCCCCAGGCACGACACATAATTGCATTGAAATAAGCATCTAAATGTTCTACTGAACTGCAGAGAAGTGCCCAAGCCTACACTGATGCTAGTTAACTCCGCAGCTCCCAACAACAGCTGCATGATGATGCACAATACGATGACACTAACGGATACATTGACAGTACCAATGAAACGCCACAAATCAACCGGGGCTCCATTCAATAGTCCTAGATGCCCGTTCAGATGGGGACGAATGGCCTCTTCCCTTGGCAATACCCCGGCAGGAGAACCCTCTCATGTGATAAGGATATATCCCCTACCAGTGCTTTAAATGGGAAATTAGAAGTGCCGGTACTCACTAATTAGACTGGGGAGGTATTTAGGGGCGTGTCTAGGGGCATGTCCAGGGGCGTGTCTGTGAGCCAGGAATTTAATAATAGCCACATAAGTAAGCTTTAACGCAAATGCTCTCATTGTCATGTAAAGCACTTAAATGCCCATGGGCCAAATTCCCACAAAATCAAACTGCCTCCTTACATAAGAGACATGGCAAGCATCAGCTTCTATGTCATACGTGCAGAGCCTAATTTTTGGTAGTTTGATATTGCGCGAATTTAGGCCATGGGCATTTAAGTGATTTACATACAATCAGAACATCTGCATTAAAGCTTACTTTTTCAAGACCCCTGGTTAAGGGATTTGTCCAGAACCACAGGATGATGAGCGGACGTCGGGATTCGACCCTGGTTCTTCAGTTCCACTCTCGGCACCTCTGACCATATCCTCATTCTTGTTGCGATGCCAATGAGAACCAGAGCCCAACAAGAGTCACATTTCAGGGGGGGGGGGGCTAATTATTTCAGCAATAGGCAGCAGAGATGCAGGAGCTGTAAGAAGGGGTGTGAAACAACAAAGCCTCATTAAAACGCACTTGGTCTTTTAAAGACCTGTGAATTACTCAGGTGCGGCTGTGTGCGTGCCCGGTAAGCTGTCTCAGCCCGGGCTGCAACGCGACGGGGGAGGGGGGGTGGGGTGTCTGAAGCCCTTTGATTCCAATGGGCTTGCTCGCCTGATAAGAACCTAACACTGCAGGAGCACCCCAGCGCAGAAATACACAGGCTGTTGCCAGCCAGAGCAGCACCTCAACACGCACCATCTGTTGCACGTTCCCGTACTTCAGGGCCTGAGCCCTGCTGCTTCATGGAGTACCGGTACTCTCCTTGCCTGAAAATAAGTTCCGGTACTCAGGGGGAGAAAACTGAGAAGTGCCGGTACTCAGTACTGGTGAGTACCGGCCCATTTAAAACACTGTCCCCTACCCAGTTTTCCTTATTCTGCCTTTTCCTTTCTTCTTGCCCTTCTTCTCCGCCTATGTCCCTTCACTCTGTAATCCTTCCTCTAATATTTCCCTATCCTGCTCTAACTCTGTCTCCACCTGACCTCTCACTATCTATTGAAACCTACTATGGTTATTCAGTTATTGTAACACTCAGTTTGGTATTTGCCACCGGTGTGGTTCAGGCCCCTGCTGGGCACCGGGGGGAGGGAAGGAATGTCATTGGCATGTTGGGGAAGCCGATGTGGGAGGGTGGAGGAGGGGTAAAGGAGCAATTCAAATGCATTCTGCAAGATACAGGCGGATGTATCCACCTACCAAAGGCTAGCAGACACCACAATGGGGGTCTTGTCCCACCACGCTCAATTAAACGGACTTCCCATGGCAAAGAACCTCTGACACACAGGACTCAATTTCATAACAAGGAACAACTGAGGCCTGGGAGGCCTGTGTAAGCGTTGACATATCCTAGCACACTTATACAGGCACAATATACACATGGCCATGCTACAGGAGGCACACACTGCCCCTGGTTCCACCCCTGTGTTTGCAAGATGCTGGGCTTAACATAGGTGCTTATCCTCCTACTCCTCCTATGCAAGATGAATGGCTATTATGATATTTTGATCTCCCTGAATAATTTTTTGGCATGGCAGGCTGTTTATGACTTGGCACGGCCTGACAGGAAGCAGACGGGGAAGGGAATGCAATTGTTTGTCAGACCTGATTACTGTCATCATACAGTTGAGAAAGGGTGGCAGCTTTGCCAACTAATTACACCTTTCCAGACAAAGGGGGCACACGCTTTTTTGTTAAGCTCTGCCACACTTTTTGTAAGGGGCAAACACGATTTTTCATTTCAGAGGTGCAGGCCAAGGACTATTTGATGTCTATCTGAGAAGACCCTTGATGATGTAAATATGTGTATTTCTCTGGCTTTGAAGTAATGGCGTTGGGAGACTTATTTATCAGGATGTTGTATTTAAAGTTAAGGTAGTGTAATTAATGTCTCCCTATAATGTGGCAAATGATTGATTTTATTTATAATTTAGCCAGGCACATTTGGGAACATTTGGGCGGGGTGGGGAACACAGGGCCGCTTACTCACTTACCATCACAAGGGCCATTGGCCCTATCGCCTATGTATTGGGAAAGGGTGGACGGGGCACGGGGTGGTTTTGAGTGGGGGGCTGGGAGTAGGGCATGGTGAGGGGATGGGTAGGAAGGGGGGCATCAAAAAAATCAATGCATGTCAAAGTCATATTGGTTAATATTAGTATTACTAGTAATATTAGTAATACATAATTTTGTGAAGCAAAGATTTGCAGGGGGTCTGTTAAAGGGGTAAGACACATTGGGCAAAATGACAGTTAGTGGGACACATATATGCTCAATTAATGTGGCTTAAATAACAACAGCAAGAGGCAATGGGTAGCTGCTGACCTACGCTTAATGAAACCCGATATCCTGTGTATTCTAGAGACGCATATACCTTGGAGTAAGCGTATTGTATTAAAAGAACTAGGATATACACTTTTGGCTGCAACTCAGCAGTCTATCACGAGCAGGGGTGTTGCTATTCTCGTACGAGGTGGGATTTGCGGGACTGGAGGGAAATTGACAGACAATTATGGAAGATGGGCTATTGCTGAGTGTATCATAGGGGGTATTAAGGTAACAATTTCTTCAGTATACGGGTCAAATCTTGTTGAAGCAGCTATACTGGAGGCTTTAAATGTAGAGTTGGCTTCATGGGATACTCCCCTGATATTGTGTGGGGACTTTAACATTCACTTAGGAGGGGATGAGCTAGATGCCAATCAGGATAAATATACGGGTCTGAAACCCAAGGTCTTTAGAGCATTAAGGCAGTTGATAGAGGATCATGGATTGGTGGATGTGTGGACGGCTTTGAATTATCCAGACCCAAGCTATACCTTTTATTCATAACCCCATCATAAATTAGTGAGGTTGGACTATGTTTTTATGTCTAGGATATTCATTGGTGGGGCAAAAATGCAGGTAATGCCTAGGATAACGGCAGATCATGGCCCATTATTATTGGATGTGTACAGTCTCTGTCAGATGAAGGTTGGCAGGGTATTTACCTTTAATAGGAAGCTTCTGTTGGATAATGCATTTATTGAACATGTGCAAACCTGGTCTCATCAATTTCTTGAGGTTAATAGGGGATCCACCTCTAGTGCTATTGTATGGGACGCGTTTAAAGCGGGAGCACGTGGAGAAGCACTTAGTTATGGACTGGCTAAGCGGATGCAGCAACAGACCTTGATACAGGGGCTTTTGATGGACCTTAGGAATGCAGAGCCAGAGCTCATACAGGTGTTAAGGCTGGGACAAGAAGTTATAGAAATACAAACTAAGATTGTGTGTTGTAAAGCGAAAATTAATGGGATATGGTGCAAGGAAATTGCACATAAATATAATCTGTATAAACAAGATCGAGATGAATATGGGGAAGCCACAGGACAATGTCTAGCACAGAGGTTAAGAGTAGAGCAGTCTTCACAGAAAATATGGGCAATGTTGGATTCAGCTGGTAATACGATTGAAACCATGGAGGGTATTCTGGGGGTATTATATGATTTTTATAAAGAATTGTACACACAGAGTGATTGTAATGAGCAAGACATAGGAAGTTTTTGTCAACAACTGGATTTAGCTAGGGTAGGTCATGAAGAGCAGGTACTATTGGATGCCATGACAACCATGGAAGAACTGGAGGAAACAATGGGGTCATTGGCGAGTGCTAAAGCGGCAGGACCTGATAAGTTGCCACTAGAGTTTTATCGGATGCTCTTTCAAGTATTGAAGACAGATATGCTGGCTACATTTTAAGAGGCTCAAGTTGGGAATCCACCACCCTCATGGGATGAGACCAACATAGTGGTGTTTAAAAAGAAAGATAAACCCCCAAATTTGCCATGAGCATATAGACCAATCTCCTTGTTAAATGCAGATGGCAAAGTATATGTAAAAATACTTGCAACAAGGCTGGCGTGAGCAATTACGCCTTTGGTATCCATATCTCAGCATGGATTCGTAACCTGGTAGGAGTACGGTTAACCATATCAATAGAGTTGTTACTCTTATAAATCATGTTAATATAAGTCATAGCAGGACCGGTTTGATTTTTCTTGACACGGAAAAAGCGTTTGACCGTGTCTCCTGGGCGGTTTTATGGGCGTTATGCGGAAGGCAGGGTTTGGGCAGGGTTTTATTAGAGCTATGCAAATGATGGACAAGTCACCGCGTGCTAGGATCTGTGTAATGGGTAGGGAATCAGAGCAAGCATAGCCGTTATTATTTGCTATGTATATCAACCCATTTTTAATAATGCTGGAACAGAGCAAGCGTATTACTCCTATGATTTGTGGCCAGTATCAGGTGCGGGTTTAGCTTATGCAGATGACATAGCAGTGGTGTCTTCAGACCCTGTGCATGCAGTAGTAGAGATAGAAAGATTGACCGAAAAATTTGGCGTGGTTTCAGGGTATAAACTGAATTTAAAAAAAAAAAAAGATTGTATGCACCAAATTGCATGCCCAGGAGATGCTTGGGTAACAGATGAAGCCAGCTACTTGGGTATTAAAATTAGAATGTCACTGCAGGATTTGATTGAGGTCAATTGGGGAGGTATAGTCTTGGGGATTAAATAGCAGCTTGATCGGCTGGAGTGCTTGCATCTCTTGCTGGTAGGGAGGTGCAATGTGCTCAAGATGAGTATCCTTCCCAAAATGATCTACTATTGTCGGGCGGTACCGTTAGAATTAACAAAATCACAATTGCAGAGATTGCAATGTATATCTGATAGGTTTATATGGGTACAAAGGAAAGCTTGGTGGGATTTAAATTTATGATGCTACCATATGACCGTGGGGGATGGGCAGTGCCCAACTTAACATTTTCTTACTATGCATGTATGCTTCAAAACATGCGGATATTGTTGACAGGGGAAGACGTGGTGATCGCGAAGGCACCGTCAATATATCAGATGTTGTTGGGGGGGAGCTAGAAATTCTTTAGTTAAGTTTTTGAACCAAGTTATTAAAAAAAAAACATGGTTCAAGGTACTGTTTGCAGCATACAAGGTTTGGAAATCAGTCCAAAAAGTCAACTGGGAGATCTATTTGAGGATGGGGTATTCGCTTCATTCTCAGGCTTAGCTGATAGATAACGGAATTCCACAAAAGGAATTTTCCAAGCACTTGCAAATCTGGGATTTCTTATGTAAACATCATATGCAGCATATTCAGTGGTTGAGGCAATAAAACGAAGGGCAAGGATAGGGGCATTATATGATAAATACAACAGGATGAACTGGCTGCGCAAGATAGTAAATGGTGTGATCGACTAGGACAGGAAGGTGCGTATGTGCAGCAATCAATTGATGTTGCAGAGAGAATTTTGATGTCAGCAAATTTAAAAGCCCAGTACTACAAGACGATATTCAATCTGTATCATACACCAGAGAGGATAATGAAGTTGGGGGGCTCTAATGATGGGAAGTGTTTTAGATGTAGTAATGAGAGAGCTGACTGTGCATGTTTTTTATGATTGTATTTCCCTTTCACAGCTATAGACCAGTTTCTGTCTCGAATCACAGGGTTACAAATTCACATAACAAAGGATGTAATGCTGTTTGGGGTTGGTGATATTCTTAAGATTGGACAACCGGCATATAAGTTTAGGTATATTATTTTTATAGCAGCCACGGTCGCACGGTTATGTGTGGCCTCAGCTTGGCTGCAACAGGATCCCCCTTCGTTTGAGATGTGACGGGCCAAATTCTATAATATTTTTAATTTAGAATATAGTCTTTACCATGTTAAATCAATAAATTGGAAAAATATGGGTATTCAGACATGGGGCCCAGTGATAGAACATATGCATTACCTGTATGACTCTGCTTTTTTTCCTTTTTTTTGTATTATGTCTTTTTGTAGTGGCTTTTGTGTTACTGCTTTGCGAACATCTATGTAATTTAATATGCTTTGCAATATGCTATGGATTGAACAATAAAAACATTTTTTAACAAAAGGAAAAATCAGTGCAAGCCGTTTTCGCAAACCAGCTACAGCACAGAATTGTCAGAGCAAGCCTCCTGCAGATAAAACAAATAAAGCACAGGAAACAGCAGTACAAGCCCTTATGAGAAAAACAGGAACAGCTGGTGAAATCATCTGTGCAGGCCTGCTTCTTGTAAAGGATGTACAGTATGGGAAGTAGTCATGCAATCCTACTTCACAACTCTGATATAACATGGAAAGTAGTCATGTAGGCCTCGATGACACAAAGCATACGCAGCATGTAAAGAAGCGTTGCAATCTCCTTTAGAAAACTGGTGCAGCAAGAGCTGAGGAAGTATAATTTGCAAAAGGTATGGGCAAAAAAAACACAAGAATCCGTTAGAGATGTATTTATTTATTTATGCCTTTATTTATTTATCTATAGCTCTATTGATTGAGATGTTTGTACAGCACTGTTTGTTGCCTTCCAGTAACTTCACAGTAGCAAGTACAGCCTGATTACTGGAACAGGAAGTTATCATCTAGTCCGACTGAGTTAGTAGCCATGTACAATATTCTTCAGCATGAGCCTTGTTCACATGCAATCGCAAGAGAAGCGTAGTCTGAAACGGTCAGTTATGATAAAGAAAGCAGTAATGAAAACACACCTGTTGAAACGTACATATATCCTATGTACAGCTAAATAGCAACTGAGTGAATGCATAGATATGTACAGCTGACCATTAGTTTTTTGCCATGCTTCACAACTTCCACCAATTGCGGCTGAGTGTTCAAAAGTAATTTGAAAGCATTGGGCCCGATTCACAGAACTAACTTAAGACAAAATCCTAAACTTACTACCATTTACTCATTTTGGTATTCATAGAAGGCACTTACTCATTCTGGTATTCACAGAAAGCACTTACTCATCAATGAGTAAGTGCCTTCTGTGAATACCAAAATGAGTAAGTGTCCTCCGTGAATACCAAAATAAGTAAGTGCCTTCTGTGAATACCAAAATGGTAGTAAGTTTAGGATTTTGTCTTAAATTAGTTCTGTGAATCAGGCCCATTATTTTTAAGCCCATGCAGATAATGGTGAAAAACAATCTGCAAGTCCCAGAGTGCAAGGTGAGGCCAGCAAAAAGATAATATTGTCTGAACGTGTCACATAATCATTTTGCATACTACTAAATGGCAGATGAGAGCCCATTTAAGAACTCTGTGGAACATGCCTGACACATGTCATGTTCTTACTTAGCATGCAAACATCTTGTGAAACTCAAGAGTGTTGCACTTCGCTGGACTGCAACAACTGGATGCGCAAATCTGACATCAATGAGTAGGAAGGGCAGACAAGTTGTTACCTAACGAAAATAAATGCAAACAAAATAGCCCTTGTGGTGCCTGATCCGTGGGTGGGCAATTTCCTATGATGATTTTGTGAGCTTCCCACTTTTGAAAATAGTGTATATTTATACCGCTGTCTGTCAGTGGTGATGATGTTGTTCATAAGATCACTGATGAAAATATCCAATGGTATCAATACTCTGCTTTTCTCTTTAAGAAAAGTTTGTTTAAGTGGGAAAATGTTCACTAAACCTCTCACCAAAAATACTTTTTTTTTTAACTAATAATGCTAATTACACACCTGGTAATCCACAGGGCCCGATTCACAGAACTAACTTAAGACAAAATCCTAAACTTACTACTTTTGGTATTCACAGAAGTTAGGATTTTGTCCTAAGTTTGACTTAAGACAAACTTAAGACAGACTTAAGACAAACTTAAGACAAACTTAAGACAAACTTAAGACAAACTTAAGACAGACTTAAGACAAACTTAAGACAAACTTAAGACAAACTTAAGACAGACTTAAGACAGTCTTAAGACAGTCTTAAGTCTGTCTTAAGTTTGTCTTAAGTTTGTCTTAAGTTTGTCTTAAGACAAACTAAAGACAAAATCCTAACTTCTGTGAATACCAAAAGTTGGAAGTTTAGGATTTTGTCTTAAGTTAGTTCTGTGAATCGGGCCCAATGAGTTTACCTATGTATACACCATGAGATAATACTGAAACCACTATTTCAGGAACATATCTGTCCTCCAAGCATTAGTCCACAATAATCATGCCAAAACAACTGTCATGAAACACAAACAGTCAATATTTAGACAAACAGCAACTGTCACAAACCACTATAAAAGTGCTGGACAGACACCAACTATTTCACTAGCATATATGCGCCATAACAACATGAAACAAATAACAAAATATACACGCAGTAACATTTTAAACTTTTAATATCATACTGCAACACACCTGTATGATTTGGAAATACTCCCATGCAACATAAACATACCACCAGTGGCATATGACCACACATCAACTGATAAATACAAACCCAAAGAAAAACTTACTGTGAAGCTTATTGCTACTTTGTGAACAGACATACCATTATACACACTATCATCAATTAACACACGGGGTTGGGCAAGATGGTGACGGCAATGGATTTTTCTTTAGAGAGCTCTGTGCAGGCCTGATAATTCTCCTACCTAATCATCGCCATTAGCCAACAGGTGCACTTCCCAGCTCCTGTGGAGTGACCTAGAAAAGCGACAGTAGGCTGACACCCATTGTCTCTACATCCAAGAATCCCCCATGAAGAATTTGGGGGCATCATTGTAGACTGAGGCCTGGGCCAGTCTACGGGCACGTGGATGCCCTGAAGAGACTGAGGCACCTCGTAGAGGCCAAGTTCAGAATACAAGCTCTGGCCAAGAGGGAAGCAAGTTAAAAGGCTTCACCGCTTACCGAATGGCGTATCCTGAAGGCCCCTTGCTTGTCTGCCTTCCAGCTGAGGCGGGATTGCTGGGTTGGGGGCACTGACTCAGCCTCTCCCACCTACCGTTATGAGATTTGTCCATTGTCGAAGGGATTGAGACCCCACTGAGGAGTACCACTGATGACTCCAGAGTGAATGCCCTGTCTCCCTACCATGACAGAACCCCCGCTGCAGCGCTAATACATCTGCTGGTGGTGGCAGGACACACAGAGTCTGCAACATCAGGGGGCCACCGGCAGACCGGCTCGTGACTTTAGCGGGCTGACGTTAGCTGAGGGGCCGGCTATGCAGTTGCTGGCTGCCACAGACCTGCTCACGGCACCTGCGGCTTCTTTGGGACCACTGAACTGCGCAGCGCTGGGGTGGCCCTGGCAGCCCTCACCAACCCTGAACTGCCCCATGAACGACAAGCAGGCAGTGGTGAGCCTGCCCTTCATGTTCTAGCTTGGGGAGATGGAGATGTGGGCAGTATCCTGGCAACACATCCTGTCCGCAGGACCATGAATAACCCCTGGGGAAATGCAGGTTCCCTGGAAAGTGCTAGGAGGCCCTACTGAAAGGTGGATTAAGGAGTGAGTTGTTGTTGGCCCTACTGGGGACAGTGGCTCAGTGACTGTGCAGCTGTATTCTGCTGCTCTGCTGCTCTGCCCCCGCCGACCTCAACCTAGGAGCAGAGTCCCTGACACTCTGCTGCTCTCTCTGTGGCATCCAGACACCAAGGGGCGTTATTTGGTGGGCCTCCTATCCTCTGTCAGAAAACCCTTCTATAGCTGTAACCACTGGGCGTGCGGGAGCCCTATAGTACCCAAAGGAAAGCTTCCTGCTGGTGACACACAAGATGAACAGTGG
Source organism: Triturus cristatus (assembly GCF_964204655.1). NCBI lineage: Eukaryota > Metazoa > Chordata > Amphibia > Caudata > Salamandridae > Triturus > Triturus cristatus. The sequence continues at coordinate 842,536,151 of NC_140593.1, read as the reverse complement.
TTTATGAGAATCCACAGCACGTGCATCTAGCCCTCCGTTGTCTGCCTCTCTGCTCGCCAATTGAGTTGCTCACTTGACTGCGTGTATTCATCACAACTAGTGGAGGGGACAGTGATCGCACTCCGACAGCTTCTGAACTGAGGGATGACACCCACCAACAATTGTGGTGTGGCTGGGGAACATATGGGTTGCTGGGACCTATCATGCACATGCCCTGATTACATTGTTTGAGACTCTGGCACTGGGCGACACGAGCTGGAGTCCTTATGAGTAAACGTCTGTGTTTACCTCCTCTTACCATGCAGCTAACAGAGGCCTACAGAGACACCTGGTACCCTAGCGCTTGTTGACCCCCTGAGACGCTGCTTCTCCCAACTGGTATGGCTGCTGGACTAGCAACTGGGCAGTGTCTATCGGACTCATCATTCCAAAGTGCATTTATTACCTCTAAGTGATTACGAGGCCCTGTGCAGGTAGAAGATGACCTACTACAGTTAAATTCTCCCCTTTCACATGCGGTCATCACTTAGATGGGGAAAGTGAGGGCTGAACAGACTGGGGCACTTACTGAGGTAGGTCACCAGTCCAGATCCTTTTCGGTCCCGATGGTCCTGATTCATCTCCAACTAGATAAAATACTTGCCACTATATGAGACACCTAGACCACCCTTCAACAGGACATTGGCAAAGTATCAGTGGGCTTGGGCCTGCTGCAACTGGAACACCACAAACTGGCAGAAAGGGTCAAGGAGGTTGAGACCTCTGTGGGATAGCTAAAATACGAACACCTGACATTTACTATCAAGATGGCGGGACTAAGGGACAGAGTGCAGACACTTGAATGTCGAGCCGAAGAAGCAGAAGGGTGTAATTGACGTAATAACATCTGAGTGGTGAGCCTCCCTAACGGTGTGGAACACGATGATACGGTGTCCTATGTTGAGAACTGTCTGAAGACTGATGTGGCCATAACTTTAATTACCTCCTTCTTTGCACTAGAGCATACACATAGGGTCCTGCCACTCCCCCTGGCTCCGTGTCGCCCTCCCCATCCTGTTGTGGCTTGGCAACTCCACTATAAGGATAGACATCAGCCTACACAGGGCACGCACGGAGACCCCCTTCTCAATAGATAATAGCAGGGTGTTGGTGTTCCCAGATTTCACAGCCGCGATGCAGGCCAGAAGAGTCTCCTTCTTGGAGGTTAAGAGGGCCCTTCGTGATTAGGATACTACCTAATGTTCCCCTCAACTCCGGATAACACTTGATGGGACCACACACTTTTTAAAAAACCATGAAACAGCGTGGGACTGGCTAGAGGCATATAAGATGAGGACTGCCCTCCTGGCTGTCCATTATAGATCTGGCACCCCATACGCAAACCGAGAAAGTGCTCAAGCAAGACACTGCATAACAGATCTCAGAGGGGACCATCTCTATCACAGACCAAAAAGGAAAGGGCTGCTGCCCTCAGGCTGTTGAAGAGATTTTGATGACCCAGAAAACAGACTTAGATGGTTGCACTCCATCCGAGCGTAAATCCTACTGTCTGACCCGGAGTCCTCACAGGTCAATGGAGGTGGGCTTCCCAATGTGACTCCACATTCAATAGACAACTTAATTTAATATCCTTTACCAATTGTGTGAAAAACAATTATATTTTTGCTTATTGTGTTTACAGCTGTGGAACCAATGGGGTCTCTCTATCTCTATTGATATAATATGATCACAGGATCAGCTTAAAGTCTTCCCCCATTCTTTTTTTCTGTCACTCTGACTAGGCACCCACTGATGTATAATTGTGTACAGGGCTAAGCTTCTGCAGTGTAACTGTGTGGAGGGCCGGCAGGGCACAGGTCTTGCATTCTCATTTTGTCCTACCCGTCAAACATAGGCCCCTGCCAGGTCCCTGTAGGAGATGTTCTACAGACTATGTTTCAAAGTTTTCAGTTTGGATGGCCAGCCGTTGCTGAGCTGCTCTTGGGTCGGTGAGTTTACAGTTGTGGGTTAATGTTGTTTTGCCCAGGGATTGTACTGCATGTCTAAGAAAGAAGGCTTAGGAATGGGAGAGACCTGGATGGCCTTAGTGGGAGGTCCATGCCACACAGTTGAATGGCTGATCACTGACACACCCTGACTTGCCTGTCCTGGAACATCAGGGGGATGCGTTCTGCCTCCAAAAGACATCAAATCCATAGATATCCAATAAGACGCAGCGTGCAGGTGGCAATGCTCCAGGAAGTACATCTTACAGGGGGTGAAATTGACTGGCTGTGATGTAGATGGCAGGGCCAGTTTTGTGCCATCTCGTATTCGGCCTTCACCAGAGGGACGCTGATCTGAGTCATGGCCGGAATTCCCTTTGAACTTGTACACTACATCATCGACAAAGATGGCTGCTATGTCTTTCAGAAGGGTAGGCTGTAAGGAAGCGATATAACATTGGGAAGCATATATGTCCCATACCAGTTCCAGGTAACATTACTTCACGCCCTTTCCACCCATCTGGCATGACTACTTACTGATGACCTTCTACTGGGTGGGGATTTTAACTGTGTGTCAGATGTCCCATTGTTGGGAGCGCCCACGCACAGGTTGGCTGAGGGCCTTCCAGACTGGTTAGAGCACTGGGAGCTCAAAGATGTCTAAAGGACACAACATGGGGTGGAACTGGACTATTCTTATTTCTCACATATTTCCAGCCTCTACATCCGGATAGACAGGCCTGTGTGCTCCCGTAGGCTTTGCCAATTCATGACACACACTGAATACTTGGGACATACCTTCTCAGACCACAACCTAGTATTTCTAGAATTCCGACTAATGGGGGACCACCCTCAGATTTCTACGTGTCGACTCACCCCATCACCCCTGAAGGACACCTGCTTTCGGGACTCCTTGGGAGAGGTAATCTGCAACTGTTTGTTCTTGATCAAGGCTCTGCATCCTCAAGTTTAGTCGAGTGGGAGGCTTAAGGTGGTGGTTCGGGCCACTGCTTAAGCCAATCTGTGGGTGTCCAGATGGAACTGAAAAGGGAACTTCAGACCCTTGACAGTAGACTGCAGGATCTGGACAATTCTCTCAGTACAGACACAACTGTGCTGAATAGGATTCAGGAGGCCTGGGAGCAATATAATATGATATTGGAACGGCTACATTGCCATGACTATAAACACTATGCTGCTTAAAGCACATGAAGAAGAGAGGCGGCCAGGCAGATTACCAGCTTCGCTTCTTCGGCCCGAGACCTGAGGGGCTCCTATTACACATATCCAATTGAGAAATGGCCAGTCACTCTCCACCCCTGAAGCCATTAATGCCAGGTTCCATTAATATTTTGAATCACTATATACAAGCCCAGAGCCACTCCAGGCTGAGATAGGCCTGAAGCAACCGCCCCCAAACACAAGGCTGAACACATACTGGAGAGATCACCACTGCATCCACTTCTTCTTCATAAACCCAACGTGCACAAGCATGCACACCACCTCCCCCACAGAAGCTAGAACAAAGTCACCGAAGACCAGCTCACCTCTGCCCTCATCAGCACCCCACCGCCGACTACGCCAGGCGCAAACACAACAGTACGAAACCTCCACCCCTGGATCACGAACTGTCCTGACAAACTTGCCCTCAGAAAAGCCACAGGAAGACACATCAAGAAAGCAAGTTGGTTCGACCCTGCACTCCAAGAATCCAGACACTCCTGAAGATGACTCAAAAAGACATGGAGAAAGAACCAAACTCCAGAAACTCGTGCCGCCTACAAAGCAGCCACTACCGCACACCACCATCTCATCAAATCCACAAGGAAGAAATCCCTCCAAGACAGAATCTTCACCAATGCTCACAATATGAAAGAACACTTCTTCATCATCAAGAAATTCACCAAACCCTGCAACGGAACAACATACCTCCGACACTCACAAGACCTCTGCAACAGACTCAGCACCTTCTTCCACCTTAAGATTAAGATGATCTATGACAACTATACAACCAAGACCTCCGCACTGCTCCAGCTCCCCCTCCGTGCAATGCAACCCAACATACCCTGCTCACATGGACCCCACTCACAACTGAAGACACCTTGAAGACCATGAAACACATCCACTCAGGAGCTCCTCACACCCCTGCCCACACCACATCTTCCACTGAGCCACCTCGTCTATCGCACTCAAACTACATCGGACGATCAACTGCTACTTCGAGACCGTCACCTTCCCCGATGACTGGAATCACACCAAAGTCAACCCCTCCTGAAAAAACCCTCAGCAGACCCAATGGACCTCAAAATATTCAGGCCCATCTCCCTGCTTCCATTTGCAGCCAAGGTCATTGAAAAGGCCGTGTGAGAAGTTGGCCTGGTATATGCTGTGCACTAATAAAAGTGAGCACCCTGTACCAGTCCAAACAACCCTTATGATGATTAGGTCAAAGATAAACTTTACTGAAAGCTATCCTAGTGGTAGCTATGGAGAGCAGCCTTCAGGCTAAGTCTTGAAGGAATGTTAAACACCTTGTTTTACCAGAATGCAACCTTTATAGTATTGGTTGAATGAAAGGGAAACCTCACAGTAGTTATAAAAATATGTATTTATTATATATAACACTCTCTAGTATCCTCTGCACAAGGATAGAACACAAATCAAATAATACAGTTGCAAAGAATTAAACGTAAGTAGCACAATACACAGTGGGCTCCAGTGGGAGACCAAACCATATACTAAATAAGAAGTATAAGGACCACGACTCGGGAGTCCCAATGTTCCCTCTAATTGTTTTCCTCTGTGTGCGGCAGTGAAGGGTCTCTGTGCGCTGCAACCATGGCTATGTGCACCAGGAATCAGACCGCGTGAGGGTGCAGCGACAAATGTCACTCCAAACATTTACTTAAAAAAGTGAAAAGATGGTGCATTTTCACACATACAGCACCACGTTAAGGGTCTTAAGGCCGGTTTGCAAATTGGATAGACACATCATGACATGAATTGGTTACAAAGGCAAGTACACTTCAGGTTTAGAAAAGCACAAGACTCCAACGGTGGTACCATCATAAGATTTTACTAAATATGCTTAACTGGAGCACTGTTCATTGGGTGGGGAAATGTTGAGAGCCTATACAATATCACATATACACAATAAATTACAAAATTACATAACATATTTACAATTTGATGTGAAAGCTACTGAGTAATGTTGGGCTATCCCGCCAGAGATAGTTTGTAAAACTCTGACATCCAGGCAAACATGGACTGTGGGAGAGGGCCGTTCAGATATGTCATGTGGCATCACTAGATGGGTGGCAGTGTTGCTTCTCACGGCGATCCTTGCCATTTTTCCAGTGCTGATAAACTCTATCAAGGTCAACTTTCCCATTCAGGAGGTAGGCCTTTGTCCTCATCAGCATATCCAAATGCTTCTGCTCTAGTCTATTCCTCAATTTACTCGTGATAGTATTCATGAGGCTGAATCCTCGTTCACAATCTGCACTAGATGCTTGAAATGTTGCGCAGACATCAACAAGCTGAGACACCACACTATACTGAGCAGCATTGAGTACAGTGAAATTCACCATGCCTTGAAAGGTGGTAAATGACCCTCCCTTTACATGTTCTGCAACCACATATTTAAAGTCTCTGTATTGTCAAACAACATCTTCTGGTGTTTCACAATCACCCAGGACCAAGACATTTTTATACTTTTCAACAAGTCTTTGTATATTCTCAGTCCCAAAATCCAAGTGTGATTGTGTTGCTATTGCCTGGATTTCAAAACTTGCCCATTCTTTCAGTCCATCTTCAGGGAACCTTTTTTGCATGTGCTCACAAAGAAGGGAAACAAAAGACAAAATAGGCCCACTGTCAAATTCTTGCCTTTCCTTGTACAACACCATCATATCTCTTACATTGGTGCTCCAAAAGACAGTGTCCCCCAAATACTGTGCCTTAATTTGGCCAATCTTTGCTCTTTCATACTGTACAGCTTCAACAGTAGTCAAATAACTTTTTTGGAACGGTTTGCACAAAGATGCAAATTCACTCAGTCTGTCATTAAGTACCGCAAGGGAAATATGGTAGTTTGATTCAGATAGCTTTTTATAACAATATTTAGCAACTGGATCATTCTCTTCAACTTTCTCTTGCTCAAAGTACTTAAGAACAGCCTCGTGATTCCGAATTAGTGCCCCAACTGCAAAATGCCTTGAAAGCCACCAGACTTCATTCAATGGTCGAAAAGAGACCACTTCACAATCAGTGATCAATGCCATTTCATCCAGCTTGGACTTCCTTGCAGGAGATCTGGAGAACACAGTGCAGACAGTCCTCAATAATGTCTCCATCTCTTTAATCATTTGAACCCTCTTCCAGGCATCATCAACTCCCAAATCTTCTCGATGAGCGACACAATGCTGCTCAACTAGATGGGGAATGGATTGTTTAAGGCGAGAAGCAACACCAATATTTTTACCCAGCATCACAGACGCACCATCGGATGTGAACATGACCATTTTCATGAGGTCCAGTTCATTGGCAGTGTAGAATTCTTTCACAGCAGTAGTGATAGCCTCAGCATTACAACTAGTCAGCTTCACTATACCCCCAAACAGTGTTTTGTGCTCTGTTGAGGTTACAGGTCGGAACTTGAAGTACAGGATGAGCATTTTTGTAACAGAAATATCTGTGCTCTCATCAATTATCAATGTGTGATACAAAGCGTTACGAAGTTCTGCCATACCTTCACTGTGTATCACGCAATTGATGGCTCAAGGAACTAAAAGGCATAGTTCTTGCTCCTCCAGCTGTCTGGTATCTTCACATACAAAGCTAGGTGGTCATGGATGTCTAGTACCGATAACATTGAAGTATTCATCTTGACTGCCAGCAACACATTGTTGATGAGAATCTTTATCTCCTCAGACAGGGATCTTTGTCATTCAACTACTTCCATTCTATTTGCTTTGTCAGTGGCAGTTTCTGTCAGCATTGCCCGCACTCCAAATCCAAACCTGGCAGCAGCACTTCTGTTTCTGAATATCACCATGGCAGACTCGTGAACTTTGCTAATTAGATGGCGTTTCAGGAAATCAAGTTTCCAGCCATCACTCCATTTCTTCCCTGTAGAAAAGTCCCCAACAATCTTGGCTTCGGCACATGCTTTGCAAATCAAGCCCACGTCTGGACTGAATTGAAATAGTTCCCCAAGTTGCACGCGAACCTTGCTTCGTAACTTTTGTGTCTCAGCCCCCACAATTTCTTTCATCCATTCTTCCTTGAATACAAGGCAACATTTCTTCCTTTGTGGTGAAGCATCACACTCTGCAGAAGGTACAGCTTTGCGCTTGAACATATTTGTGATAACTGGGTTTAGCCTGCTATGCCACAAAGCCTGCAAAGTAAAGGAACATGGCTAAAGTTGATGTCTATGCTCATGATTGCAATCTATCATATAATACTGAGGCATTGTCGGCAAAACGTAGAGTGTAATTACCTGGATTTTTCTGTCCACTGCCCTACCCTTTCAAACTTAAAGGTAGCACTGTCCTTAGAGCCTGCAATAGAAGTAAAGACTGTTATAGCACATTGTGAATTTGTGATACAGCAATATACCATGTGCACCATAAGGGAACTCTACCAAATAATTACCTGCTCTGCTTGTACTCACGTATGCCCGTTCAAATGTGTGGGGTACTGTCTGCGAAACCTACAACAGAAGAAAACAAGGGTAAGGTATGTTGTTATACTACAATGTGCAAGATGTACCACAGTTTAACTCTACCAAACAATTACCTGCTCTGCTTTTACTCACGTATTCCCGTTCAAATGTGTGGGGTACTGTCTGCAAAACCTACAACAGACGAAAACATGGGTAAGGTATGTTGTTATACTACAATGTACAAGATGCACCACAGTTTAACTCTACCAAACAATTACCTGCTCTGCTTGTACTCACGCATTCACGTTCAAATGTGTGGGGTACTGTCTGCGAAACCTACAACACAAGAAAATATGGGTAAGGTATGTTGTTATACTACAATGTACAAGATGCACCACAGTTTAACTCTACCAAACAATTACCTGCTCTGCTTGTACTCACGTATTCCTGTTCAAATGTGTCGGGTACTGTCTGCGAAACCTACAACAGAAGAAAACATGGGTAAAGTATGTTGTTATACTACAATATACAAGATGCACTACAGTTTAACTCTACCAAACAATTACCTGCTCTGCTTGTACTCACGTATTCCCGTTCAAATGTGTGGGGTACTGTCTGCGAAACCTACAACAGAAGAAAACATGAGAAAGGTATGTTGTTATACTACAATGCACCACAGTTTAACTCTACCAAACAATTACCTGTTTGTTCTGCCTGTACTCATGTCTGCCTGTACAACTGTATTTGTAGCACGGTCTCACAAATCTGCAAAAGAAAAGGGGTGCAGATTGTGGATCTATTTACCCAGCACCCCCTAATCCAATGTGGAACATAAACAGAATTACCTTGTTGTTGTGGGTACTCACGCCTGACCATTCCAATCCAAATACCTTACAGACTGCAAACCTGCAATTGAAGACAAGATAGTTAGCAAAGGCTCTAAGAGTTACAATCAATGAATGGGACTGGCCCAGATACTTCAATAGGAAAAACAACCAAATAGTTACCTGGGATTCCAGTTTCAGCAAATAGATACGTGCCCCTGTACTTCATTATTAGCATCCATTAGGCTAAACTTACCTGTACCTCCCCACACAATCGAGCCACTCTCCTACATTTTCTTTACCATTTACTATGTCAATGTTTTAACAGATATGCGTCCCATTCACACACTTTTGCATGTAACCACATATACAATAGACCATGGGTACTCGCAAATATTTTCCCAAAAAGCCAAAAATATTTGGTTGTGGTGTGACAGAGGGCCGCATTGATGCGTGCAGGGTAGTGGTCAGGGACTTGGGAGGGGTTAAGGTGGACTTGGAGAAGTATGTACATTTAGTGGCTGAACAATGTGGTACCAGAAAACTTGGGATCAATACTGGCTTCTCCGCTTCACTTTGGCTGGATAACTCTGGAGATTGATGGACCAGCTGCAGAGAGATCAGATTTTTGTCTAGTGGAAGTTTTGACTCATTATAAAGTAGCAGAGGAGGTCAAAATGCTTGATCCAAAGCAGGTGAACCATGCAGATCACAAACTGCATGAATCGTAAATAGATCACTTCATTACTGCTTGTGTCAGAGAGCCCCTTTTGTTACTTGCAGTTTAGAAGTTGAAATCATAATACAGAAAAGTGAGCTATTAACTATCAAAGAGCTGCATGCAAACTGCAAGGTATAGATTAGAACATTATGAATTTCCCCTACAGTCGTTCATTATCCTAATGCTGCAAAAAGGTTTAACTTGGGTACAAATCAATTCTTATTATTAAAGCCAACCTCTGATGTAACATTTCCTATACATTGATTTACACACTATGATTCAGTGTCTCAGTGTAATGTGCATGCAATGTAAAGTGGGGTTAGGTAGATTGGGTGCATTTGAGTGTAATAGATTGGGGTGGAGTGGGGTAGAGTAGTGTGGGGTAAGTGGTGGGAAGGGGTGGAATGTCATGGCGTGGAGTAGCATGTTGTACAGTGGAGTGACATGTCAGAGTAGAAGGGCATAGAGCGAAGTGGAGTGGTGTTAAGTGGAGTATGCATGGTGTGGTAGTGAGCATTACATTTATCCCAAAATGGGGTAAAACTCCACACAAGCAATAATGGGTGCATAAGTCATCACCTTGTGTATTGATGTGTTTTATCATATTCAAATATTTGTTTCCAGCACACTTTAGAATAAAAAAAAGAATTGCTTCATTTGTACTGATATTAATCTATTTTGAAAAATCAGCGCAGTTCATTTTTTAATGTGCTAGGAAAATAAATCCTACACCCTCTCCTCTTACATGGATGCTCGGCAGGATTGTTGCATACATTCTCATTTTGAAGTTAGAGAAAGAAAAGTAAACACCAATCCTTTTATGCAAAACAGACTACCATCCGAGTGGGTGAGGAAAGAGCATATTTGTAAGAGACAAGCTTGAATGTCACCTCAAGGGCACTGCTGTAGCCAATTAAAGCGCTTGGGTATTGAGTGCATAGGAGGAAACTGGATTATGGAAATGGATCAGTGTTTTTATAGTGTCTGTGTTTTTTTACATTTAGCTAGTCTCCAAGCGCTCTCAGTCCTTGCAGATAAGGGAACTGAAACACATGGCCGCATGGAGCCCAGTTCCGAGGCATTAGGCTCACCAAGGTGGGTGGGGCTATGGTGACTATTGCACTGTCCTCTTTCATACACATACTCAGATGATGCTCAGATGCTAGCATCAAAAATCTATACCCAAATGCTGCTGCCAAGGGGAAATGTATGGACCATGTTTACACTGATAACCTTGCACAAATGACTCCATCTGCTCAATATTCCAATCGGCACAAATAGCCAAAGGAGGCATCTGGGGCAATATAAAAGCGCACTTGAAAAGAAGGGCCTTGCAAAGTGCTCACCACACCCTCATACAGAGAAACATGGAGATGCTGCTCAGGGAGCAGAGATACTGTCCCTGTTTGCTCCTGACATAAATAAGGACAGTGCGCTCTGTATAATACATCACCTGATGTTATTTTACCCGGAAAAACATGCCACGTGTCATGTCGGAGATGAAAAGTCTTTATTTGATCAATTGCACTGGGTTCCACAATGAGTCACTTGAGAAACCAGCCACATATCAGCACTCTGCGTTTGCAAGCAGTAAAGCAATTCATGAATGAAATAAAACCTCCAAGTACAAAGCGTAGTGACCTTCCTTTAGACAACACTGCTTATACAGGGAAAGCTCTAACATTTGAGCTACACCTTCTCTGTACAGGCCATTAATTGCATACATTCATGGTCGAAAGCACCTTGCAGGGGAGATTATGTGCTTTTATTTAAGTATCAATGTTAATTGCAGCCCCTTCCCGAGCTGCAATTAACATGGATACTTAAACAAAAGCACTCAATCTGCCCGCAGCCTTGCTTTACTATCAAAACAATACAGCAAGTCTGCAAACAAGGCAGATTACCCTAAAAAGCACACACCATGTTTTTAAACTTGCTGTATTGTTTTGTTAGTAAAGCAAGGCTGAAGGGTTGAATGTGTGCTTTTATTTAAGTATCCATGTTAATCGCAGCCCCTTCATGAGCTGCGATTAACATAGATATTTAAACAAAAGCACTCAACCTGCGCGCAAGAGAAGCTTGACAAGCAACAGAGACAAACTTTAAATAGTTTAACCGACCGAATAAGGATAATGGAACGCATAAGGTTAGCACTATGGTGATGGGCCAACAAAAGCCACTTCTCAATCCGACTACATTTACATCCTGGGCATTTTATATTTGTCATGGCAACAAATGCCTCAGTGGATGGCTTGGGCACATCTTTTAAGAACTGTCGGTGAAGGATCTGTAGATGTTGTTGGAAGCGCATTCTACTTTACTCAGAGTGAAGGCCAGAGGTCCATCTTCCTTCCTCCCAGGAATCCTGAGGTTTTCAGTATCGGTGTGCGCCACGAACACAACTTCAATATTCTCCATGAACAACCAAGCAGACACTCATTATTATATGATTTTGCAGTAGGGCAATACAGCACAGCAGCTCCCTGGAAGTGGAGTATCTACCGGGGATCATCAACTAGTGGCTGGATGTGCTACAAAATCAGTAGGAAAATGCCACAAGCAGGAGCCCAGTCAGGTGCAGGTGAACAAGATCTTTAACTGATTGAGGAGACCATCTCTGGAGGGAGTCGACCTCTACGCTGAAGACAGCGTGAGGCACAAAGACACCAAATGCCAACTTCCCACTAAGGAGTGAAAACAGAAATGCCGCAGGGCAGAGAAGCGAGGACGGAGTTGGGGAAATGTGTGAGCCATTAAGAAGTTGAGGAAGAGCAAACTCCAAAGAGATGTCAGAGAAGGTGTGAAGAGAAAGACTAGTGCACACAGAGCTACACTAGGAGACATGACTTTCCCTCACCTACGACCTAAGGAAAATTATTTTACCCAGGCAAGTATCTAAGGAATAAATGACGGTGAGCGGGAAGAACTGACTTTATTTCAGGCATATATCATGATTAACCATGGAAGAGAGGCTAATGGAGTGCCCAAGACTTGAATATTAAAGACAAAAGAAGTGAAAGAAAGATAGAAAAGGAAGTTAAAGAAAGTTAGAAGCAGACAGAAATGAAAAGACTGAAGGGATTTTGACAGTAAAAGCAAAGAGCGGAGAAGAAAGACAGTAAAGAAAAGATGAGTAAAAGGAGTCAGAATTTTGTCCATTATATACACATTTCTTTTTTCTCAATTCTACATGCCAATTTTTTGGGACAATCTTTCTGGGAGAGATAAGAGACCCCGAACCACAGGGTGCATGACCAACACCAGAAATATTAAGGACCAAACATAAGATTGTATCTTATAGCACATTTACCAAGAACCAAAATAAATATGGAAAATTGTGTAAATAAATTTGTTTAAAAATTAACAGAAACCTGACCTATTTAGGGATGTATTTTCTTTTGTGACTTATTGCAAAGTGCTGTGAGAAGTAGGACGTAATTGACTTCTGAATGGAAGTGCTACTTCAACAACAGCAGAGACACTGCAATTAGCTTTGGAATAGATTGCACATGCCTCACAGCAAGAAAGTTCTACCTTGCAACAAACTTTGCAAACCCAAAATGACTGGTTAATCAAAATGCCCCCACTGAGGATGATACCATCATTAGACTGGCAGAAATGGTGGCTCATAGAAGAGTACATCCAAATGCACCGTCTGCAGTCCTACAAAAAAACAATGCAAATTCCTCTGTCCTTCCCGCTGGAAAACAACAAAAAGCTAGTCATGCGTCAAGATTCCAGCTTGATCACGCAGGGTTATCTGTAGATCTCATGTTAATTGCAGCCCCTCCACGAGCTGCGATTAACATGGAACAAAAGCACTCAATCTGCCCGCAGCCTCGCTTTACTATCAAAACAATACAGCAAGTCTGCAAACAAGGCAGATTACCCTAAAAAGCACACGCCGTGTTTTTACACTTGCTGTATTGTTTTGTCAGTAAAGTGAGGCTGCGGGGGAGATTGTGTGCTTTTATTTAAGTATCCATGTTAATCGCAGCCCCTTCACGAGCTGCGATTAACATAGATACTTAAACAAAAGCACTCAACCTGCGTGCAGCCACGCTTTACTAACAAAACAATCCAGCAAGTTTAAAAACACGGCGTGTGCTTTTTAGGGTAATCTGCCTTGTTTGCAGACTTGCTGTATTGTATTGTTAGTAAAGCGAGGCTGCGGGGGGATTGTGTGCTTTTATTTAAGTATTCATGTTAATCGCAGCTTGTGAAGGGGCTGCAATTAACATGAATACTTAAATAAAAACACAGAATCTTCCCCGCAGCCTCGCTTTACTAATAAAAGAATACAGCAAAATAACAGTTCAGGGTAATTCAAAAGCACACGTGCAAGAAACAAAAGTACAGCAAGTGGCCAACACTTACCTCCGCTCCCGAGTGTTCACTGCAAAGTGGTCACTTCCGCCGCCATCCTCCACAATATGTAAATGCCCGTTTTTCGCACTGCGCGTCTTTTAAAAGCGACGGTGGCGCGAATAATCTCGCAGGATGTGCCGTCACTGCGCGCTCGGGGGTAGAGAAGTGCGCGCGCACGCGGGCACGCGCCTTATTAGGAACAGTGCTCGGGACTAGACCTAGTCTAGAAGGTGTAGAGTTGCTGGGACCCCAATGAACCACTCAAGGTGAGTGAGTAGGGACCCCACGGAGGACGGGTGCAGAGTGAGAACACGACTGCGTCCTCCGTGCAATTCAATGGGAAAGTAGCGGTTGGAAAATTAGAGATGAAGGACCCACCCAGCAGACAACTCTTGGAACTTAAGAGTTTGAAGAGCCACCCCACCCATGGATACTTTTGTACCAGAGTTACCTATCCCAGTGGAGCCGGGTGCATAGGCACGAAGTGGCGTCGGAAAACCTTGTCGTTCTCTATGGATGTCGACAAAGAAATGCTGCTGCTGGAAGTATGAAAAGTGTCAGGTGGAATCCAAATGTGGATTCTAGATGAGAAGAACCTGAAAGCAGAGGGGACAGAGTTTGGGTCACTTTGGAGTGACCAGGGGCTCGGAGACAAATGCCCACCGATGTCGGGTGCTTCAGGTGTGTCGATGGTGATCTTGACTCTTCAGCTGTGTGGACCAGGAGATGTCTTGGATGATCAGGAGCTGGATACAAGCTGTGCCACGGAGTACGTTGAGTGCTGAGGGGTCGGTGTCCGGTGGGATAACCAACAAGCCTTGGCAGCAGCAAGTAACACAGATGTCAAGTTCGGTGTCCATTTTGCCCAGCAAGGACAAGGAGACTCACCACAGCAAGGGGAGTCAGGGCAGGCCTGGAGCAACCAGGTGAACCCAAAGAAAGCAAAGTTGACCCTCAAGTTGACCCACAGGCTGAAGGCACAGGAGTTGCGAGGGGACCTCAGGCGGTTTCAAAGGATTCCAGCTAGCAGGGCACAGAGTGTGAGGATGCCAGAGTCCTTCTCAGAAAAGATGCGCTGGAGTCAGGGCTACAAATGGCCCAATGCACAGAATTGTTGCATTGCAACAAGTATGTGTAGCTGCAAATGGATGCGGTGCACAGGGGTACGGGTATACAGTCCCCACAAGGGATATCTACCTCAAACTCAGTAAGAGGGCAGCTCAAACCTCAAACACGTTCAGAAACCCACCTCCTGTGTTGCTAGAGCCTTCTGACTCCACAGGAGCTCAGGATCAGCAAATCGGTCAGATGCGTTACGGTGCCTGCGTTTGCAGGGGAGTGACTCCTTCACCACAAGGGAGATTCTTCTGTTGCCTTGGAGGTCCACAGGGTCCAGCACAGAGCCTGTATGCATCACGGACAGTGGCAAGAATGGGTATGGCAAGGGAAGACAAAGTCGAGCCCAAGGGAGGTCCAGTGAAGTTCAGCGTGTCCAGACGGTTGAAATTTAGTGGTATCATCTGGTAGAATCTTGTCCACGTAAAATCTAATGTCCTGTAGCCAGGTAACCCATTTTTATACCCACGGGAAAGGGTTGGACAGAGTCTAGGGACCCTCCTATGGTAGGGACAGGACTGGGGGGTGGCTACTCCTATGTCCTTTGTCCAGTTTCACGCCAGGGCAGGAGCAATTGACTCCCAGGACTGGTTTGAGCTGGACTATGCACAGGGACACCAAATATGCCTCAAAGCTAGACTTTCTGGTACTGAGACAGTGCACCCACCCAGCCCCAATACATTAAATCCTGTCTGGGAGGTGGTCAAACCTCCCCGTGACAGGATACCTATTGTGCTGCCTTCCTCTGCTCGAGCTTGGCTCAGCAGCAGGAGGGCAGATTTGTGCCTGTGTGCGGCAGCATCCATTTTGTGCTGTAAGGCTCGAGAAAGTTGGTACCGGTAGACTTAGGTACCCCCAGAACCTTGGATCTGAGGGGAGGAATCATACCTCCCACACCAGTTACTGGTGTGGAGGTATGATTTCAAAGTGTTTGACACCAAACACGACATACTTCGTTGCAGTCGTTTTCGAGATAGCAATTACCGCGAGGTTATAATGCACCTCTACCTATATGTTTGGTAGTATCAAGTACAGCCCGGGAGAATGCTCTCCGAAGACTACAGAGGGGCCCTGCTCATGCAGGAGCACCCTCTCACATAAAACCCAGCACCCTGCCTTCAGGATTGTTAAGGCCTGCTATAGGGGTTACTTATAAGGTTTTAAGTGTAGGGATAGATATATAGATATAGAGAACCTATTTCTCTGGTAAGTGGTGCAAGCACCAGCTTACACAGGCTGCAGTAGCAGACCTGAGGTTCCATTTTGCATGGCCTCTCATGGGTAGCATAATACATGTTTCAGCCTAGGGGAGGCCTCTTTGGTACCTATGCCCTGGGTACATGGGTATCATATACTAGGCCTGGGCAAAAATTTCGTTCCGTTCGCGGAAATCGCGATAATTTGACATTTTTGCGTTCCGCGGAGAGCGCGAAAATGTCAAAAATTCCGGTTTCCGCAGCTTGGCGATAATTTGTTTCTTGCTCGCGCTGTAAAATGATACATTCTCGCGCGCGCGCGATCGCCTTACCTGAATCCCTGCGTTCGCCGACAAGTTTTCTTGATCCGGTCGCGTTCTCCATGAGATGTTGTATTGTTTTTAGCCATTTGCGCTGTCTCGCGACAGTTCGCGCCCGCAGTGACGTCATGCGTTGCGCGATCACGTCTTTCTTCTCGCGATCATGCACCGCGAGAACAACTCAAAACAAGATGGCCGCGCCCGCAAGCAACCACATGGGTAAGTTGGCGACCCGCAACCATGCAGAAAATCTCGCGAACATGCCGGAAAAAAACTTCCGCATCTTTGCGATATTTCTGCTTGTTTGCGATAATTTTAAACATTCTCGCGATAATTTGCGAAGGTTAATTCCGCAAATTCCGCCCACCCCTATCATATACTAGGGACTGATAAGGGTACCCCAGCATCCAATCTGGAGTCGTACCAAAGTACATACATATCAATTTAAGGGAGAAAGCAGATAGGCTGGGGTCCTGAATAGCAGGATCCCAGCCAAACTAGTCAAAACAGTGGGTGCAAAAATCAAAAAGTGGGGGTAACCATAAGAAGCAGATCCTACTTTCCTACAGGCCGTCAACAACCAGCTATCAAAATTAATCGAAGCTAACAACATCCTGGACATCTCCCAATCTGAATTCCACAGCAACCACAGCACCAATACTGCCCTACTTGACACCAGCGAGGACATCTGGGCCCTCCTCGACCAGGGCGAATGGCAGACCTTATTCTCCTGGACCTCTCAGCTGCCTTTGACACCATCTCCTACTATACACTAGCCACCAGACTCCACGACGCCGGCATCCGCGGCAAAGCCCTCGACTGTATAGTCTCATTCTTCACCAGCAGAACTCAGCAGGTCAGACTTCCTCCCTACCCCTCGGAACTGACAGAGACCAACTGAGGCGTGCCCCAAGGCTCCTACCTCAGTCCCACCCTCTTCAATGTCTACATGGCCCCCTTGCAACCATCACTAATGCAAAAACAACAGTTGATGGAAAGAATGCAGAACAATGTCATACATTCACCCCAGTACAGAGATCTGGGCCTAAATCCATCGTTTTTTTGCTCACCATGCCGTTCCAGTTTTAACCCAGCCATATGCAAATCAGTCTTGACCCTGTGCCTCATGGGTACAGTCCAGCACGAACTGCCAAGCCAGGTCCTCCCTGGACTGGAAACAAGCATCCTAGGACCGGTTTTGGGGTTTCACCCCTCTTCAGCCGGGATAGCTTGATTCCAGTGGCATGGAGAGCACGGGACCCACGTCTGGGCATACCCTTCCCACTCGGGGAGACAAATGAAAAAACAACAGTTGATGGACAGAATGCAGAACAATGTCATACATTCACCCCAGTACAGAGATCTGGGCCTAAATCTATCGTTTTTTTGCTCACCATGCCGTTCCAGTTTGAACCCAGCCATATGCCAATCAGTCTTGACCCTGGGCCTCATGGGTACAGTCCAGCCCAAACTGTCAAGCCAGGTCCTCCCTGGACTGGAAACAAGCATCCTAGGACCGGTTTCGGGGTTTCACCCCTCTTTAGCCAGGATAGCTTGATTCCAGTGGCATGGAGAGCACGGGACCCACGTCTGGGCATACCCTTCCCACTCGGGGTGACAAATGCAAAAACAACAGTTGATGGACAGAATGCAGAACAATGTCATACATTCACCCCAGTACAGAGATCTGGGCCTAAATCCATCGTTTTTTTGCTCACAATGCCGTTCCAGTTTGAACCCAGCCATATGCAAATCAGTCTTGACCCTGTGCCTCATGGGTACAGTCCAGCCCAAACTGCCAAGCCAGGTCCTCCCTGGACTGGAAACAAGCATCCTAGGACCGGTTTCGGGGTTTCACCCCTCTTCAGCCAGGATAGCTTGATTCCAGTGGCATGGAGAGCACGGGACCCACGTCTGGGCATACCCTTCCCACTCGGGGTGACAAATGCAAAAACAACAGTTGATGGACAGAATGCAGAACAATGTCATACATTCACCCCAGTACAGAGATCTGGGCCTAAATCCATCGTTTTTTTGCTCACCATGCCGTTCCAGTTTGAACCCAGCCATATGCAAATCAGTCTTGACCCTGTGCCTCATGGGTACAGTCCAGCCCGAACTGCCAAGCCAGGACCTCCCTGGACTGGAAACAAGCATCCTAGGACCGGTTTCGGGGTTTCACCCCTCTTCAGCCAGGATAACATGATTCCAGTGGCATGGAGAGCACAGAACCCACGTCTGGGCATGCCATTCCCACTCGGGGTGACAAATGCAAAAACAACAGTTGATGGACAGAATGCAGAACAAAGTCATACATTCACCCCAGTACAGAGATCTGGGCCTAAATCCATAGTTTTTTTGCTCACCATGCCGTTCCAGTTTGAACCCAGCCATATGCAAATCAGTCTTGACCCTGTGCCTCATGGGTACAGTCCAGCCCGAACTGCCAAGCCAGGTCCTCCCTGGACTGGAAACAAGCATCCTAGGACCGGTTTCGGGGTTTCACCCCTCTTCAGCCAGGATAGCTTGATTCCAGTGGCATGGAGAGGAAGGGACCTACGTCTGGGCATACCCTTCCCACTCGGGGTGACAAATGCAAAAACAACAGTTGATGGACAGAATGCAAAACAATGTCATACATTCACCCCAGTACAGAGATCTGGGCCTAAATCCATAGTTTTTTTGCTCACCATGCCGTTCCAGTTTGAACCCAGCCATATGCAAATCAGTCTTGACCCTGTGCCTCATGGATACAGTCCAGCCCGAACTGCCAAGCCAGGTCCTCCCTGGACTGGAAACAAGCATCCTAGAACCGGTTTCGGGTTTCACCCCTCTTCAGCCAGGATAGCTTGATTCCAGTGGCATGGACAGCACGGGACCCACGTCTGGGCATACCCTTCCCACTCGGGGTGACAAATGCAAAAACAACAGTTGATGGACAGAATGCAGAATAATGTCATACATTCACCCCAGTACAGAGATCTGGGCCTAAATCCATCGTTTTTTTGCTCACCATGCCGTTCCAGTTTGAACCCAGCCATATGCAAATCAGTCTTGACCCTGTGCCTCATGGGTACAGTCCAGCCCGAACTGCCAAGCCAGGTCCTCCCTGGACTGGAAACAAGCATCCTACGACAGGTTTCGGGGTTTCACCCCTCTTCAGCCAGGATAGCTTGATTCCAGTGGCATGGAGAGCACGGGACCCACGTCTGGGCATTCCCTTCCCTCTCGGGGTGACAAATGCAAAAACAACAGTTGATAGACAGAATGCAGAACAATGTCATACATTCACCCCTGTACAGAGATCTGGGCCTAAATCCATCGTTTTTGTGCTCACCATGCCGTTCCAGTTTGAACCCAGCCATATGCAAATCAGTCTTGACCCTGTGCCTCATGAGTACAGTCCAACCCAAACTGCCAAGGCAGGTCCTCCCTGGACTGGAAACAAGCATCCTAGGACCGGTTTCGGGGTTTCACCCTTCTTCAGCCAGGATAGCTTGATTCCAGTGGCATGGAGAGCACGGGACCCACGACTGGGCATACCCTTCCCACTCGGAGTGACAAATGAAAAAACAACAGTTGATGGACAGAATGCAGAACAATGTCATACATTCACCCCAGTACAGAGATCTGGCCCTAAATCCATCGTTTTTTTGCTCACCATGCTGTTCCAGTGTGAACCCAGCCATATGCAAATCAGTCTTGACCCTGTGCCTCATGGGTACAGTCCAGCCCGAACTGCCAAGCCAGGTCCTCCCTGGACTGGAAACAAACATCCTAGGACCGGTTTCGGGGTTTCGGGGTTTCACCCCACTTCAGCCAGGATAGCTTGATTCCAGTGGCATGGAGAGCACGGGACCCTCGTCTGGGCATACCCTTCCCACTCGGGGTGACAAATGCAAAAACAACAGTTGATGGACAGAATGCAGAACAATGTCATACATTCACCCCAGTAACGAGATCTGGGCCTAAATCCATAGTTTTTTTGCTCACCATGCCGTTCCAGTTTGAACCCAGCCATATGCAAATCAGTCCGGGGAAGACATGGCTTGGCAGTTCTGGCTGGACTGTTCCCATGAGGTAGTACCCACAACAAAGAAAAGGGGGGAGAAGGTACAAACCCTACCTCATCCTCCTCAAGAAGTACGTAAACACACACTAAGAAGTAGAGCGAAAAAAACAGCCTATATATGTTTCGCAATTGCAAAGGGTTCAAGAGAGCACACACACTTTGTAAAAACTGCCCTCACCCACAACAAGTTGTGGCATGCTTCATCATAGGGCTGCTACTAACGCCTCTGCGCAAACCCAACGCTAGAGGCGGAGCAATAGGGAGGGGTAAACAATGCAACAATGATACAAACAAACGGAAGAAGCAGGATCCTGAAGTGCAGAAGTAGTGAATCTTAAAACTGGCTCAGGGATATCTCTATAATAATTTTATTTATGGATTCCCTAGTCAGGATTAAAAAGGTATATAAAAGAATATATACCTAATGGATAGTGGTGGAATGAGTAAATTAAGTGCTCACCACCCCTCCATTCTGCATAGCGGTCAACATGTTTCTGCCGGTTCAAAGCTTAGTCTCCGGCATTCCTCAGGACAAGATGGATCCCTATGCCCTTTTTCCAAACCCCTCTCACTACCCACTTCAGTGGGTTATACTCCTCCTGTAAGTCTGGAGTCTTTTCGTACCTTTACTCTTTCAATAGGAGCTGAAAGGTAAAAGACAAAACAATAACAACAATTGTTTTCACATCAAATAAAAAGACAGAATTATTAAATGTGTGCTCTCAATCAATCCAAAACAGTTGCAAACCACCCAATTGGTGTGACCAGAATCTTACTAACGTAGTGCGAAATCCACCATCATAAGTCAGTGGGCAGTCAATGGCCCTCCTAATGGTATCTCCAAATGACATAATCTGTGATTCATATCCATTTAAGCTAAAAAATATATTTACTTCACAAAAGAAACCACCTGCTGAGTAAAAAGGGAAGAGACACACTCCAACACTACAACATGATAAAGAGGACATAGAGGCGTTACTTCCCATATCATAATTATAAATTTTAAATTCATGTGCACTCATTCTGTGTCGTGCGATGTCCAGCCTTACCCACTTCTTACCAGAGTTTATTATGCAAATCGCTAGAAATGGCACTGGAGTAGAGAGCGACCCTCTGTAGTCACACACTGTAGGAGGGAAATCACAAGATGTACAATTCTTAGTTTGTTTTCACTCCAAGCGATATGCACCCTACTGAGTCGATATTCTCCCTCAGTGTTATAGCCATAAATATTTGGGTATGTACTACACGTATTATATCCTGCCCATATTCAAAGGCACACACCAATTTCACCATCTGCACCACCCGTTAACATAAGGAGGCTGTGAGAAATATTTTCAAGAGAAAAGCGGAGTAACCAAATCGCCCCCAAGAAGGGAAGTATCCTTCAGTCGTCAATCTTCTCTACTAAGAAAATCTTGCGAGTGGATGTAACTCAATACTCTACTCCCCCCACTGTCTGGCCAAATACCCCTTACTTCATCAAGAGTGGTACGCCGCCTGCGAAATCCGTCTCTCCTGGTGCCGTGTAGGTACCGCAGGCTTCCATAACCCTTGTCTTATCTCTTCCGCTCTCTCATCACGTGATGCGTGCGAGTGACGAAGCACGCATCACGTGAAAACAATTGTTGTTATTGTTTTGTCTTTTACCTTTCAGTTCCTATTGAAAGAGAAAAGGTATGAAAAGACTCCAGACTTACAGGTGGAGTATAACTCACTGAAGTGGGTAGTGAGAGCGGTTTGGAAAAAGGGCATAGGGATCCAACTTGTCCTGAGGAATGCCGGAGACTAAGCTTTGAACCGGCAGAAACATGTTGACCACTATGCAGAATGGAGGGGTGGTGAGCACTTAATTTACTCATTCCACCACTATCCATTAGGTATATATTCTTTTATATACCTTTTTAATCCTGACTAGGAATCCATAAATACAATTATTATAGAGATATCCCTGAGCCAGTTTTAAGATTCACTACTTCTGCACTTCAGGATCCTGCTTTTTCCGTTTGTTTGTATCATTGTTGTATTGTTTACCCCTCCCTATTGTTGTATTGTTTACCCCTCCCTATTGCTCCGCCTCTAGCGTTGGATTTGCGCAGAGGCGTTAATAATAATAATAAATCATCTTTATTTGGTTATGCATAAACAGTTATAACCATAAAAGAACATACCAAAATACATATCATTCACAGAATTACATACAAATATTTAAAGTAGCAGGGAATATTTCAGCCAAGATTTGTTCTATGGTTATAAATACATTTTAAAAACGTGGCCACAGTTTTTGTGATCAATGTAGTATTAAGAAATTGTAGGTGCAGCATAGCAGGACGACATCTTCTAAAACCAAGAGTTCTTAGCAGAGGAATCAACCATAAAGTGCGGTGTTCGGCATAAAACTTACAAAACAGGACGGTATGCATTGTTGTTTGTTCTGAAATTTCATCACATGGGCATACCACTGAGGCCTCTTTCCAGGAGTTACGTTTGGGAAAGGCCACGAGTTTATGAAAAATATTCAATCTGAAGCGTGTCAACAGGAGACGCTCGAATCTGGACTCCACATATGTCAGGTATGGCTCAATATTCAGAGTGGTTGTAACAATCAAGGAGTGTAGAACAGAAGGCTTTCTTATCTCCTTGGTTAGCCGCAGTTCTTCCAGATGCGAGAGAGCTCTGATTTTTAGCTCTTTTTTAGAGATCTCAGACATAGATTCAGGATTATCATAATATTTGGGACAACCTAAATCAGTAAAAAATCTTTTTATAAATGATAGCCACTCGATTTTACCCACGTGCTCCAAAGACATTACGTCTGCTACAATCGCCTTTGTGACTAGATTTCTTGATGACAACCAAATACGGCGCCACAGTAGAAGGGGTTGGATTTTTGCCAAGTCCTCGATGTGGGCCATGCCTAATTCAGCATGGCATGAGAAAGTGGACACACGTTTCGGAGTCATCAAAAGAAATCTCATGAAAATATTCTCTGCGACTTGCAGTGTATATGTGTTTTTATGGCCCCATAAACCTGCCCCATAAAGTGCGGTCGAGTGACACTTCGCTACATAAATACGAAGTAATTCTGCGGGAGGTCTTTTCCCCAGTTTTTGGGAGAATTTTATAAGGGCCATAATAGCTCGCAGGAGGTGATGTTTTCTAGCGTCAATTGCAGCTTTCCAATTGAGCTTCTCATCGAACATGACTCCAAGATACGGGTATTGAGTAGTAAACTCCAACCTCTCTTTATCTAGGAAAATTGACTTTCCCCGTTTCCTATCTTTCCCTGCCACCATCACATAAGTTTTTTTAATGTTTATTTTGAGGTCCAAGTTACCCATAAACTTAGAGTATCTATCTAGCGATTTCTGCAACTCACGCGGAGTGCGCGCTATAATTACTGCGTCATCCGCGTAGAGAAGCGCTGGGATGAGGCGATCTTTAATTCGGGGGAGGTCCTGAGCCCCTTGCAACATCTCCACCTCCAAACCATTGGTGTAGAGAGAGAAGAGAAAGGGGGCCAGGACACAGCCCTGCCTCACCCCACGTTCCACCCCAAAGGACTCGGATACCCCGCCCTGGACTCCAAAACGGACCCTGGACGAGGCATTTGAGTATAGTGCTCGAAGGAAATTTACCAGGGCTAAATCAATGCCTATAGCAGTAAGAACAGACCATAGCTTTGAATGGGAGACACAGTCAAATGCCGCAGAGAGGTCGACATATGCCATGTAAAGTTTGCCTTCTTTTGCTGTTACATATTTTCCCACCAATAAGCTTAAGTTAAGTGCCTGTTCTATTGTGCCAAAGCCCTCCCGAAAGCCAAACTGTAAGTCAGATAATATGTTATAATCTTCCGCCCACTCTTGAAGTCGCTGCAGCACCACCCTCCCCAATACTTTACCGAGAGAGTCCAACAATGATATTGGCCGATAGCACGACACATCGTTTCTATTCCCCTTTTTAAAAACCGGAATCATAATCGATTGAGACCACGTATCAAGTAGACCACATCGCATAGTGGCATCAAAGACCACCTTTAGAATTGGGGCCCAGAGATCAAGTTTAAATTTGAAAAAATCAATCAGTACTCCATCTGGGCCGGGGGCTTTCCCACTTTTGCTTGCCTGCACAGCTTTTATAATTTCCTGGAGATCAAAATTTAGGGCAATCGGGATTAACGTTTCTTGGGGGGTGTCGTTTTCTTCCTCTAATGAATCAGCAACTTGTGTTTTCCTAAATACTTTGGAAAAATGATTTGCCCATGTTGGGCCATCAATTGCTACCTCAATTGTTGGTTGATCATAACTATCTGTCAGGAAAGGAGTCTTCACTACCCTCCAGAACAGTGCCCCGTTTCTAGATAATGAGCTTTCTTGTAGCTGGTCCCATAAAGATTGTTTTATTTTCTGCTTCCTTGTTTTGCAGGCTAAACGGTATAACCTCCTTAGCCTGCGGATCTCGTCTTGATCTCTTACAGGATTTGTCAGGGCGCATTTTAGGAGTTTATTGGCTGCAGTGCATTCGTGATTAAACCATCCTTTTTTCTGGCCTGTTTTCCCTTTGTTCGAACGTGTTAGTAGGTTTTTAGCTACCTCCAAGATAATACCAAAATTGTACAACAATTCTTCTTGACTGATGTCACTATCTAAACATTTCACAATGGCGGGATATGCTGCTCGAATCACCTTCGTGGTTATAGCTTCCGGATCTATCTTCCCCCACCCTATGGTGAAACCATTCAGTTTTGTGAGATGGATATTATTCTGGGCAAGGGCAGTCATCAAGGAATATGGTTTAAATTTTCCCTTTTCGGTGATCAGATTAAAAACCAAGGCTGCGTGGTCACTTAGTGTGTTAATTATTAATCTGAAGTTCTGGGCTCTACTTTCCAAATTTGTTGAGATCAGGAAATAGTCAATCGTTGTTGCCCAACCCCTGCCCAGATAAGTGGCCTGCAGCTGATCCGATGAAATATCAAGTTTATTTAGAATCACTAAACCCAGTTCCGACAGTATTTCATTCAAGAGGTCTCCTATCTTAGTGTGGCTAAAATGGATCACCTGATTATCTGTTTCTTCAGCTACCCCACATATACTACTGTTTTTCACACACCACAAGGGTGGAGGTTGAAATCCCCACCCCAAACAATGCTTGGGACGTCCGGCCCTTGGACTTTGCTTGTTAAGTTAGAAAGTTTGTTACGTAAAGACCCAAGCAATTCTAGGCTCTCACACTCCAAGAGGTTATCATAGGAATTTACCAAATATATTACCCCTTTCCTCGTGAAGGAGAGTTTCAATAATTGGTAATTGGTGTGTAGTCTAAGGCTGGCTACTTTTAGTCCAGGAATAGTGTTTTTTATGTATACCGTCAAGCCCCCCTTTGCCCTTCCGCGCGGACCTGCAGTTGCCGCTGAAAAATATGTTTTGCAGCCCATCAAATGTAGTTCATTGACGGACCACGTCTCTTGCAAACAGATTACTTGGTAGTCTTGGACAAAGTCTATTAGGGTCCCGTCTGTTATTTTGGAACCTAGACCTGCAATGTTCCATGACATAATCTGTACTATATTGTCAGCGTTTCTTATATCTGGGCTATCATTCGTGTGGGTTGCTTTCGTAACTGGGAAGTTGTCTAGATCTCTGTGCAGTATGCCCCCCTGCTGTTTAATTAGTTTACTAGGAGTATTCCTCGTTGTGTTGGTATCAGAGCTTCTAAGCAATGGGGAATTAGATGCTAAGTGAAGAGGACCAAATTCTGTCATGTGAGGCGCTATGTTTTTTGCTTGATCAGTGTTACTCCTAGGAGTATGGTTTAGTGCTGGGGCGTTTTGTAGTTGAACTGCTACTGTACTGAGTCAATCTACATCTTCCAGACCATAAAGAACTGCATAAGGATTGGAGGTGGGGATGTTAAATCTCTGGTTTGGCTGGGGGTGATTATTCCAATATGCCTGATTTGGGGGCTGAAAAGACTGAAAATTGTTAATCGGTATCCTGCTTAACGGAAACCTATTTGACGGCTGGAAGCGTGAAGAAAGGTTACGAGCAGCCGGGTAGGAGAGACGGTTATCTACTTCCCTCCAATTCGGATGAAAATCGTTTATACCAAAAGGTTTAGGACGAGAAATCAATTCTCTAGGATAGAAGTAGTTAACAAAATGCGTGGTAATCGTATCCTCCCCCCTGGATTCAAACCAATCGCCTATACACCTGACCGCTCTATGATCTCTAAAATTTATGATTATAGCGTCCCCCTTCTTATCTTTTGGTCTCGTGCCTACCCAGCAAGTACGTCTGACCATCAGGATTTCTCCGTTTATATGAGCTGGGAGGGGTCTATTCTGATTCAGCCAATAGATGGTTTTGTTTTTCAATGCGTAGAAATCCTCCCTTACCCCCTCCGATAATTCGGGAACCCCTGTCATGATAATCGTATATGGAGCGGATTCTGGGGGTAAATCCACTCTATTGTTTGCTGAGATACATTGTAGCTGATGTACCCATTCACCCTTCTCATGATCCTCAGTGTCCTTTTTTCTCCTATGTTCTAATCCCAGAGAATTAGTTATATTTTTACTTTTTTGTTCTTCTGTGATTACTATGGGATCAGATTTAGGATTGTTGGCCACTTTTTTTATCCATTACTGCTTCTTTACTGGTTATCTCGTGATGGATACTACCCACCTCTGTGGTGTTTATAGATAATAATTCCACACACTTTTCCCCTTGCTCGGTGCACGATGTCATCGGATTGTCACTGGTCGAGGGTCGCGTCACCTCTAAAGGGGAAGAGGGGGCTTGATCATTGACACTACTTTTAGCCTTAATATTTAGCAGATCTGATATTGCTAGATTATTCTTTGCCATTTGAGAGCTTAGATCATCTAGATGCAGGCTTATTAATCTAGTTCTTTCTAAGAGGGGCAATAAAAGAGATTTAACCATAGTCTCGATTTTTCCGAGTAAATCGGACATCATAGCCTGGCTAAGAAGCGAACCTGAAGCATTAGAGTTTAAAGGGAGGGTGAGTGGTGCCGGGGAATCTATGTGAATCGGATTTTGAGTTAAAGGTTGAACCTTCTTCTTTTTGACTATGAGTGTCCCTCGTCTCTTTCTTACTAAGCGTCTTTTAACCACAGGGGGGGAGGAAATAACTAAATTCGGGGATACTGATAGTCCCGACAAAGTTGGGCTACTAGTGATCTCAGGGATAGAAATCAGGGGGGGAGTATTGACCAAAGTCGCTTCTTCACTCGTTCCATGCATCATGCGGGGGCCAGGAATTATAGTACCCATGATCGGCGCCTCTGGCGAGACAACTTTACCAATTTTGCCCAGTGAAGAGCGTTTACCTGCTAACAAATCTAAGGATAAGCGCTTTTCTGTGTCCGCTATTTCCTTCTCCAGCACTGTCGATACGCGCTTGAAGAATTGGTCAATAGTACCGGACACAGATCCTTTGGGGGTATTGACTGTTAAGATTCGTGATTTATCAGCGTTTGAGGCCATGTTAATGCTCTAGCAGGAAACAACAGGGGTATAATTACAGCAAATGACCTGAAATAGCCTAATGTTACGTCTACAGCATGAAAGGATTTAAGACAATACCACTGTAAATAGTCTCACCATTAAATGTAGAATGTTAGAGTGGGGGCCCGGCCCATCCTCAGTCGTCCTCGGACGGCCTCAGACGGCCCGCCCTTAGCCCGGGCTTCACCCCGGACTTCGCCCCGCACGCGTCCCGCTTACGCGAGGCTCGGTGGGAACTATAAGGACAGTGAAGGGGGCGGAAGGAGTGGCCGGGGGAGGAGCGGGAAGAGGAGCCAGGTGCAGGTCGTCAGCAGTCTCGATTGCACCCTGGTCCTCGCAGTCCCGTAGAGAAGAGATGAGTAGTAAATGAAATTAAAAGCCCCGGGCCAGTTCTGTCGCAAATCAGCGTGTTGTCCTCAGCGATGTCCTTGTTGGCAATAAAGGGCTGTGTCCATCCACTTTGCCTGCGTAAGTTCCTGAGCCTACGAGCGGCACCCGCGAAGCGGGGGCCGCGAGGCTTGATGTAGTGGCCGGGGGAGGAGCGGGAAGAGGAGCCAGGTGCAGGTCGTCAGCAGTCTCGATTGCACCCTGGTCCTCGCAGTCCCGTAGAGAAGAGATGAGTAGTAAATGAAATTAAAAGCCCCGGGCCAGTTCTGTCGCAAATCAGCGTGTTGTCCTCAGCGATGTCCTTGTTGGCAATAAAGGGCTGTGTCCATCCACTTTGCCTGCGTAAGTTCCTGAGCCTACGAGCGGCACCCCAGAGGCGTTAGTAGCAGCCCTATGATGAAGAATGCCACAACTTGTTGTGGGTGAGGGCAGTTTTTACAAAGTGTGTGTGCTCTCTTGAACCCTTTGCAACTGCCAAACATATATAGGCCGTTTTTTTCACTCTACCTCTTAGTTACGTTCTGTTCCCATGAGGCACAGGGTCAAGACTGATTTGCATATGGCCATGTCTGAACTGGGGTGGCGTGGTGAGCAAAATAACGTTGGATTAAACCCAGATCTGTGACTAGGGGTGAATGTTTTGCCAATGTGCAACATTCCGTCCATCATCTTGTGTGTTTTGCTGTGTGCCCTATGTGGGAAGGGTATGCCCAGACGTGGGTCCCGTGCTCACTACGCCACTGGAGTCAAGCTATCCTGGCTGAAGAGGGATGAAACCCCGAAACCGGTCCTAGGATGCTTGATTCCGGTCCAGGGAAGATATGGCTTGGCAGTTTGGGCTGGACTGTTCCCATGAGGCACAGGGTCAAGACTGATTTGCATATGGCCATGTCTGAACTGGGGTGGCGTGGTGAGCAAAATAACGATGGATTAAACCCTGATCTGTGACTGGGGGTGAATGTTTTGCCAATGTGCAACATTCCGTCCATCATCTTGTGTGTTTTGCCCCTTGCAACCATCGCCAGGAACCATAAGCACAAATTTGTCTCCTATGCTGGTGACACCCTGCTTATCTTCTCCCTCACCAATTAACCCAACATCACCAAACACAACTTCCAAGTAGGTATGAAAGCCCTTGCCACCTGGATGAATAACAGCTGCCTGAAACTCAACTCCAAGAAAACAAAAGTCCTCATCCTTGGCTCCACATCTTTCACTTTTGAAGATTCCTGGTGGGCCCCCACCCTCGGAAATCCCCCACCCCGATAGACCACGCACGAAACATTGGCATAATGCTAGACTCATCGCTCACTATGAACCAATAGATCAATGCTGTATACTAAATCTACTTTAACACCCCCTGCATGCTTTGAAAGACGTTCAGATGGATCCCATCTGAATCCAGGAAAACTGTCACACATGCTCTTATCAGCAGCGGACTGGACTATGGCAACACTCTCTATGACGGAATCAACAAGAAACTCCGTCGCAAACTCCAGACCGTCCAGATCCCCGCAGCTACACTGATCCTCTACATCCCCCGTCACAGTCACATCACCCAACATCTCCTTGATCTGTACTGACTTCCAGTCAAAAGAAGAATAACCTTCAAACTCCCCACCCACACATACAAGGCCCTTCACAACTCTGGACCAATATACCTTAACAATCGTCTCTTCTTCCACGCACCCAAAAGACACCTCAGATCAGCCAACCTCTCTCTCACCATTGTCCCATGCATCTAAAATACCAGAACGGGAGGAAAGTCCTTCTCCTACCTCGAAGACATGGCCTGGAACGACCTCCCCTCCACCTCCGGCACGCTCCCACACTGCCAGAGTTCAGGCAGGATCTCAAGACCTGGCTCTTCGGATTACACCAGCACTCCACGGAGCCCACCTGCATTCCCCCAGCACCTTGAGACCCTCACGGGTGAGTAGTTGCGTTATACCAACACTGATTGATTGATTGATTGATTGATTGAGATACAGACTGCTTTCTTGGTCAGATTACCACTGTGGCTACTTCCTCGAGAGAGAGTGAGGAAGCTTTGGGGGAACAATATCAGTACAGGAGATTATAATGGCCATCAAAGAGATGGTAACAGGTAAAACCCCGGGTCCTGATGGCTTACCTGCAGAATTTTATGCAGCATTTACGAAGACCCTAGCTCTGGACCTAGAAACTCTCTATGCCGACTCCCTGAAACTGGGTGCTCTCCCTGAACCTACTAGAGATGCAGTTGTGATCACTCTCCCCAAGACCAAGACCCAGGGATTCAAGACCATGGTGTTTCACCCAATCTCCATGTTAAACATGAATTTCAAAATCCTTAGTAAGGTATTGGCCCTTAGGCTACTCCCTCACATTCCCACATTAATCCATAGTGACCAGAATGGCTTTATCCCAACCTGCAATACTTCCTTGAAACTTAAAAGGTTGTACCATGTTTTATATCATAAATTAAAAAAAACATTCATATCCATATGCACTGCTGATATCAGTTGATCTCGAAAAAGCTTTTGATAAAGTACGATGGGATTTTCTGTTTGAGGATCATGCTGCAGTAGGGTCTGGGGGAATGCTGTGTTAAGTGGGTCAAGTTGCTTTATACTACCCCGACTGCCTGAGTTAAAATGGGCACTACTATCTCCCCGCATTATAAGGTGCACAGAGGCACCTGGCAGGGTTGCCCTCTGTTCCCTCTTTTGTTCGCCCTGACCATTGAACCACTGGCGGGGCTCTTTCAGCTGAATGGTAAGGGCACCACAATAGAAATTGAGGGACGAAAATATATTATTTCTCTTTACGCCGATGACATCCTCCTTTTTTCTAAAAAATGGTCCCACAGGCTCTGCAGCAACTGTGGGTCTTTTGGAGGAGTTCAGGAGAATCTTGGGCCTTCAAGTTAATAAAGCCAAGACCCATGTGTTTCCCGTGTTCCCAGATGTTCAGAAACCATTAAATCTTCCTCCAGATCTGCTGTGGCCACCTTCTTCATTTCGCCATTTGGGTATCCAGATCTTCCGTTTTCTGGACGATCTAAGGGAGGGTAATTTGGGGAAACCCCTCTAATCCCTTAAATCTTGTGTCCCCTTCTGGCGCACTCTTGAGTTGCCAATCATGGCTTAGATCTCAGTGTCTAAAATAGCCATGCTTACAAGACTGCTCTATTTCTTTATCAACCTTCTGTGGAGCTACTGATCTCTTGATTAAAGGCAGCTGGATACCTTGCTGCATAAATTGATATGGGTTGGTAGGTGACACAGGATGTCCGTGGGGATTCTCTGGCACCGCCCTGCCGAAGGAGGCCTGGGTGCCCCAGATTTTGAACTGTACTTTTTGATCGCAGCTTCATCACATGGTGGCTGGATGGAGCTCACCAGGAGAAATTGGGAATGGTGAGACAGTCTGCTTACCTAGGGGCTTAACTGGCAAAAAATTACTTTGCGGGGCAGTGGTGATTCCGCATCCGGGAGTAGTGCTGACAGCATTTTTAAAATGCTGGAGACGCTGCATGCTAAGAACTGCTGGGACACCCTTATACACACTAGCATTACCACTGGTTGCTCTACCGCACAGTGAGCCCATTTCCTTTCTCTCAGCCGGTACATTGTAGGCCTGGACAGATTGTGAGCTGATGACAGTGGGAGATTGTTACCGACAGGGTGCATTAATATTGCTGGAGGACCTGGTGACCCATAACGAACTACTCCCAGGACAAATCCTTATATACGAGGCACTGCCTCGGACATTCCAGGACCGGTGGGTCAGAGGTAGAGATGAACCCATGACTCATGCACTGTTGCAGTTAATGGTTTCCCTGGGTACCGCAAGACATTTGGTGGCATGTCTCTCCCACTCTCACTCTCTCTTAGAGATGGCCTGTAGACCCCTGACTGTGCTGAGGAGACAATGGGATGGTATGCTAGAACAAGATATTACCGAGTTAGATTGGTGTAAGATAATGCCTTACTTTGAAACAGTATCCAGAAATATGAAGGTGAAATATACCCAATTCAATTATATTCACATGACATATTTTACCCCACACAGAATCCAGGTAGTTTACACGGGAAAATTGTGCCTTTTCCCGAGGTGCAGCCATTTGGATTCAGATTTTGTCCATATGCCCTGGTGGTGCCCCCTTTTGGGGTGCCATGACTGATGCCCTCCCTTCTTTGCTCCTTGGCAGTCTGTATACTGGGTTTGATCCTGAAACCACACACATGAAAAGTGGGCACTGGATTTGTAGATATGGCCTTAGCATTGGCCAAGCGATGAATATTGATGGCCTGGAAATCAGTCGCTGCTCCAAAGTTGGGGCTTGGAAAGTGAATGTGACCCAGTTTGGGAGGGTGGAGGAGAGGGTACTGATCAGGGAGGATACTAAAGGGGTACAGAGACACCGAAAAGCAGGGCTATGGACAGAGTTTCTGAAGGTTTCAGAGCACCCAGAGGATCAGCTGGGAGAGGAAGCCAAGGACCAAACTGGGTTGACCTGTAGTGGAGAAGCAACCCTCTCTGGGGGACCCGCCTGAGGAAGAGGGCATGCACTGAGGTTAGGGACACCTCAGCTGGTGTTACCATGTCTCTCTTATGCTGCAGATGGGTTTTCACTGGAACCTCCACCCCTTGCATTGTAGCGGGAGCCTGGTTCCTATTGCAGAGATTCCCCACCGGCGGCCCGGAGAGGCTGTCTGGCCAATCAACCCCCCCCCCCCCCCCCCACAATTGTATTTATGAATCAGCTTTAGCTGCAATGACACTTGAAAGCGATCACTTACCTGCATTGACGAGCCTGTGCTTTTCTGTTCCTCTTCTTCTTACTGTTATACTACTGGTCATTTATTAGACGTCACATTTATCCTTCTGTCCTTACCTTTATTAATCGCCCCTATATCACACAGAAAAATTAGACCGGAGAATAGCGAAATTACGAGCAACATGCTATTAGTAGATGGAACTTTGTATTGCTGACCACTGCCTTGCTTGCTATGTAACATCCTGACCTTGTGTTATTCTGTTTGGCGTTACTATTTTGTCAACCCTCCTGTGTTTATTATAAATGGAAATAAACAGATGTTTTAAATAAACATACAATTACATATACATCACTACACAGTCACAAAAGGTGTCTCGACTCCACCCTCCAACCCCATGATGTAATCACAGACAGAGCATCATATGACTGTATAAACAATACTCAAACAATCAACTACTCTTACAGAACACGACAGCATCAATATGTTAAAAAACAAAATAAATAACTGACGCTGTACTGTTTAAAAATACTGTGACAAAAACAATAGATCCGAAGCAACTCATTACGCAAAAAAAGTGTTCATATCTCAATTTGTCAATCACATCGGTTAATGTCAACAGCTGCATAATTGGATGCTGCCATTAGATTATGTCATTTAATCTCTCACGACTGATGTCATATGTGACATAAACAGTGCACGATAGCGCGCAAGTTATGGTTAGTTCATTGGTTTTTAGATTTAGTTTTGTAATCACAACACATAACTTAGCAACTCAAAAAAGCTACTAAAAGTGGCTATAGTTTTTTTGTGTGATTTCATATGGTTTTGAAAGCATACATTAAGGTTTTTTGATCAGAGCTAAGCATAATCTCATTTTAACCTTTGCATTTCTCACTAAACGTTATGGGGCATATTATCAAGGGGCAGCAATAAAATTATCGCCGCTTTAGCGTCCGTTTTCGGGTGAAAAGCGGCAATAATTTTATCGCATTATCATCAAGGACACGCTAGAGCGTGAGTCCATGCCTCAGCGCCCGTTTTCTAAACGCCCAGCATCGCAACGCTAATTATATGCAAAGGAGGCGTGCCTGACAAAACTACACAGGAGAAAATCGCAAACCGGGCTTCGCCATATTCACAACAATGCCCCGGCCGCCGTAGCGATACACAAAATCACGCTAACTGCCCATTAACGCTGGATTTTAACGTCTGCTAAAATCCAGACTTGGACATACTTTGAATGGGAGGTGGATTCTTGGGTTAAGACCACAGGGTCGTATCAGCAAGGTTTTCGCTGTTTCTAGGTGAACATCGCTGGATTTCCAGCGATGTTCGCCCTTTTTTCCCGCCATCACTGGAATTCTTATTGCAAATGCGCTGAGCGTTGTTAATACAGTGCTAGGTTGGCGATAAGTTCCAGCGATAGGCAGCGATAAAAAAAAACGCGCTAAGTGCGGTCAGCGAAAATTATCGCTGACTCTCGTTAATATGCCCCTCAGTGTTTTATCATATGCTACATCTATCTGCTCCTTGCACTAACCTCATATTTACATCCAACTCCCACCGAGCACAGACTGAGGCGGGTTGTTCACTCAACTTTCAAAAGAAGCACTTACATTGTTCGAAGCTAACGTCCAGGTGTATAGGTTTGTCTTATGTATAAATTCCATATTTAGAATTGTCAAACTCTTACTGGCTTCTAAATTGGGAACCTGAATGGTACTGAATGGTCATTTAGAAGTGGTGTGTTGTGGGTGTCCCTTCTAAATTACAATTTGGTAATTCACAAATAATTGAAAAGTTACTGACTCGCAAGTTTGGGGTAGTAACCTATTCGTAAAAGGGAAGACGAGGGTTTCTTTGGAACCCATGTCACTTTGGAACCACTGCCAGCTTTTATTGAAACTTAAAAAAATTAACAATTTTGCATTAAAAAAGTATGTTTGCTTTAGTTTAAATTAATCAGAAGCATGGTAGTCTGCTGAGCCTTCAGGTCACCATCCCTTCAATTGGAGCCAGTGGAAATGAGATGCAAATTAGTGCCACCCTAATGAATATTAATGACCTAGATCTGAATGAGATACACTCCAAGGGGCATATTTACAATAACTGGTGCATCTCTGCATATCAGCAGGGATGCGCCAGTTATTGTGCGTCACAGCTCCACCACCATTGATGCACCGCATTTACAATCATGACGCACCATGGGACAAAAACGGCACAGATGCGTGACGCATCTGTGCCGTAAAAGTGGAGCATTGCTGGAGTTGCGTCGCAAGCGCGACGCAGCTCCAGCAATCCTCTGGGGGCCCTATCTTGTTAATGCTGCGTCAATCCTTAGGCCTGCTTCAGGCAGGTGCAGGGTTTTGACGCAGCATGGGCCTAAAAGTGACTGAGTGAAATCTTGTAGATTTCACTCAGCCACCTTTAGGAGGCGTTCCTGCGCCGGAATGCCCCCCCCCCCCTGCGCAGGAACACCTACATGTGGCACAGGGCTTTACAACGTGACGCATCTCCCAGATGCGTCACGTTGTAAGTATCCAGCACCATGCCGCAGGATTTGCGCCGCCCCTGCGTCACAAAAGTGACGCAACGGCGGCGTACATGAGGCGCAAGGGGCTTGTAAATCTGCCCCCAATTCTTTAATAGTGAATATATTCGTTTGCGAAATAAATTTCTCTTCACAAAATGGGACCCCTTTGTGACTTCTTTTTGGGACCAGAACAATAATGCCTCTAGACCTATAAAATTATATGACCCTTAAAACTGTTTGCTTATCATAACATTTTTTAATTTGTTTATGTACTTATATTGTGGTGTTTACTTTTCTTTCTTTCTGTTCTAATTACACTTACTTCCATTTTTATTGTCTTCACAGATGGATGCCTCTGCCACATGACGAGTATTGCTGCTGGGGCCCTTGCAGCGTTCCTCAATTTGTGAACACAGATTGCCAGAGCAAAATATCTCAATGATATTTATTTACAGCAAGTCGATAATATGTTTTCAGCATAATGTTTAGAACCACATAAGAAAATAAATCATGCAATCCTGATTTTGTGCAAAGATGTATTCTTATACAAAGCACCTCATAATAAGCGGTAGAGTGGTATGTTTCGACTAAGGCATGTCCTTTTCTCACTAATAACATGGTTCAGCATCCAGAACACACATGTAATAAGAAATTATACTATTCGCCTCTAATAACTTATAAAACACGAGACATTTTAATCTACCTATGAATGCTCCTCACATAATTTCTCATTACAGTGAGGATTGTTAGTTCACAAAAAATCTCGGGGCAGAGTTACAGGAAACTGATGCATCTGTATAGATGCGTCAATTTCCCTGCGCCGGCGTGAGGAACCCTTGCACCACCATAGATGCGCCGTATTTTAAATACTGCGCACTATGGCGCAAGGAGTCAAGCAGGTGTAAGGTTTTGATGCAGTGGCCTCCTAAAAGTTAAGCAGTGAAATCTTGTAGATTTCACTGTATCACTTTTACGAGGCTTTCCTGTGTGGGAATGCCTACCCTGCGTACATTATACCTGATGCAGGTATAATGTCACGCAGGGCTTTACAACATGACGCATCTCCCTAGATGCGTCATGTTGTAAATTTGCTGCATTTGTTACGCTGTTGTTGCATCACAAAAGTGACGCAACGTCAGAGCAAAAGTGTTGCAAGGGGCTTGTAAAGCTGCCCCATCATTTTTAGTAGCTTATTTGAGACTGCTAACAACCAAAGTGCCTACATTTTCCAACAACCCAAGGGACGCAGAGCTAACGGAGCTGCACATTGCAATGTTTTTTCATTGTGTTCAGACAATTCAGCAATTCAAATGTATGCATTTCTCAAATGTACAGAAGATACTGTGTTTAGGAACAGTGGTTATTTGAGCACCTCTAAATTCAGGGTTACTCATAGTAACATGTGATTTAAAGGGAGCATTGCAACATATTTTCTTTCATGCACACTGATTTACATTGAGATGCCACAAATGCAGAGAAATCCAATCAGTAATAACATGTGTTCTCTTATTCTGTGTTCCCTCATGTCTCCCAATAAAAATGGTACGCCACTTGTGTGGCTTGGCCTAGAGCCTGTGACACAAAATGCCACAAAACTCGACCTGGAGACAATCATATTTCACCCAGCAGAATTCACACTTTTTTTTACAATGTGGGTAGCTTTGGATCTTGAGCCCTAGCACAGCCGGCACCCAGGGAAAACTACCAAACTCAAACATTTCCGAAAACTACACAACAGGTGGAGTCCAGGGTGGCATTAGTTGTTTTGCTCTCAATAGCTTTTCTTACCCAGAATTCCTGCAAACCTCAAACCTTGGATAAAAACATACCTTTTCCTCACATTTCTGTAACGGAAACTTCTGGAATCTGCAGGGAACCCCAAATGTCCTACCACCCAGCGATCGCCCAAGTCTCTTGAAAAATCTGGGGGCATATCAGCAAGGTGAGGTAATAGAATTATCGCCGCTTTTGCGGCCGTTTTCAGCCGAAAAGCGGCGATAATTTTATCGCCTAATTAGCAAGTTCACGCTGAACGCGTGAAAA
The DNA here is from genome assembly GCF_964204655.1 of Triturus cristatus. Taxonomy (NCBI): domain Eukaryota; kingdom Metazoa; phylum Chordata; class Amphibia; order Caudata; family Salamandridae; genus Triturus; species Triturus cristatus. Next base: position 842,498,617 of record NC_140593.1, on the reverse strand, counting down.
CTTGCGTTAGCTAGGAATTCCTACCGCCCAGCTTTGCATCTCTAATGAGATGCAAAGTGGGCGTTCCTGACCTGACATGACAGGAGAAATGTCGCTAAGCGACATTTTTCCTATCATCAAGCCCCACGCTATGAAGCATAGCGGCAAGAAAAGTAGCGATAACCCCTGTTATCGCTACTTTCCTGCTTCAGAACTGACTTAGCCATGATATCCTATGGAAGGTGGATATCATGGCTAAGTTTGTGAGTCCCTATCATCAAGCTAACGCCACATTGCGTGAGACAATCTCACGTTAGGCAGTTAGCGTGAGGATTTTTATCGCTTTTGAGATAAGCGTTGCTAATAGCACGCTATCTCAGCGATAAAAATCCACGCTAGCCGGCGATAATTATCCTAGCGCTAAGTGCGGTTAGCGATAATTATCGCCGTTGTTGCTGATATGCCCCATAGTTTCTCACTTGTGTGGCTGGGCCTAACGCCTGCAACAGTAACAGATCAAACTAGGCTCAATGGAGGAGCCTGATTTATTCCTAACTAATAGAACTGCCACATAAAACAGACAATTATAAACAACACATGACAAATTAGTGCTCAACAAACTGTGTCTATATCAAATAATAAATACAACAATTGAAATATAAAGATCCGAAACGGAAATATCAATACCAACCACACAATGAACTTTCTACTAATGAAAGATACCTACATACCATTTTCTTGCCATGGACAGCTAGACTGAGGATCAACTGCACCTGCTCTGCAAGCATCAATGATATCCAACTAGAAATAATACAAAAATAAAAAAATACACACAAGACAATGCCTTATAGATCTTGGACAAATCCAAATGTGAATTTAAAAGAAAAAAAAATAAAAGCTAAATATGCTTCAATTGTTACAACACTAAAAACAAAAAATATTCAACAGGACAGTGATACACAATTGAAGTAAACATTACAAAAATATTTCCCTACTAAAGTGTTATATCTGGTGTATTGTATTATGCATCTTCTCTTGTGTGATGGTCCATGCTGCTTAGCTAGTATGAATGAGCTGTGTGGAATTTTGGAGTGCATGGGGATGCAATTGAATGCTTGAGTGAGGTTGAGAGTGTCTGGAAGGCTCCTGGTGGGGCTATCCTAAGGCCTGGGCTATTCTAAGGACCCTGCTAAGAGTCCATAAGTATACTTACCTGCAATCAAGACCAATAAATCATCTTTTATAACTTACACGTTGGCTACCAGACTTTCTCATCATAGCATTTTGGTGACGATTTAAGGAAAGAAACCAGGGATGGTAGGAACCTACAGAAGAAACTATAGAAACTAAGAAGAAAATAAAGGAAATTTGAGACTAGAGAGAGAAACAGAATGTCCTACAGCCCCACCGATGTCCTCTCCATCGGACAGCTCTCAGCCAGGACGTCTATCTGTTTTAACTTTATTGACATTGTTCTGCACCATGGCTATTACAGCCCACAGCCAGGGTGTTGGTATTTACATGGACTGGTACCATGAGAGGGAGAGTAACTTGCAGTGTACGGCAGATTTTAGGCTGCAGCCTTCATGTGGAGTCAGCTTGAAGCTTACGATCGTGAGGAACTTGAAAGAATCCGCCAGCATTTATTTCAAAGGACACTGCAGCGTTTGTGTAAAGAAAGTTTCAATTGATGTCTGTGTTTACAGTAGACGAACCAACAGCGTTATGCGTTTTATCTGACATCCTGAAAAGGGAGGTGCTTTGTGGATGATTGTGGATTGTTTCACCTTATATGTGCTCTGGTAAGCCTCAACGCGCTGGTTTTTTATGTGCTGTTCAGGAGTGGTGTGCACATTCTTTTTTTAAGTTTGAGTTTATTGAAACCATAAAGACATTACAATACGCAATCAAAAACCATTAAGAAAACATAAGTAACCATAATATATACAATAAAGGATACAAAGTATACTGGTTACAATAAACACTGCATCCTAGAATAAAGAAAAAAGAAAAAGAGGAAAAGAGGGGGGGGGGAGCAATATAAATGTCATTGGAAAGAGTTCGAAACAAAATGTAACAATAAAATGGAGCATTGCATGTAATTAAAACTCTAAAAAAGATATAATTATATAATTGTACAAGTATAATATGTAAAACAGCATTAGATTGTTCGACAAAAAGACAACAAAACAAAATCAGGGCGGTTTACGGACATCATCTGACGTTCTCACAATAGTAGTAATTGAAGTATTTGAAGAGGCGGAAGCAGATAAATATGTAGTGAGAGGGAGCCATAGTAAATCTCTTTTGATTGCTAATGATACAGGGGTAACATAATTAGTATCAAGTCTATGATGAAAGCAGAGGGCGTTCCACCAGGCTCTGTAAGTAACTTTATCTGCATGTTTCCAATTGGAGGTGATTAAGTGTAAGGCTATAGCAAGTAACAAATCGATTAGCTGAAAATGTGATGGGGATTGAGGCCAAGAAGGGGATAAAGAACCTAGGAAAATATCTGGGAGGGAAAAGGAAACCTTAGTGTTAAATATTTTGTTAATTTGAGACCAAACTAAATGCCAAAATTTGTCAATATTGGGGCATTCAAATAACATGTGTTTTAAATCAGCTCTTAAGCATGGACAGGACCAGCATTGTGATGAGGTGTTAGAGGAAAAGGAAGCTAAATTTGCAGGTGAATATAATGAACGATGATACACAAAATAAAGAGTTTGAGTAGTGTTGGCCGCCCGTGAGGTTTTGGGGATCTTTAACCATAATTTATCCCACACAGAGACAGACCAGCATTGCAATAAGTCCTTTTCCCATGCCAATTCAGTCTTCGTTTTGCACCTTGCCGAAGAAGATAATAGACATTTGTAAAGGGAAGATGCAGAAGGGGAGGTGTTTAATAATGGAAATAATGTAGAACATGTTATAGGGAGATCAGGAAAAGGTGGAAGTAATGAAAGATATTGGTGGAGAGAAGGGAGTAGAAGATCATATTGTTTCTTGAAAGAATTAGGAAGAGCAAAGTTAGATTTAAGGTCTGAAAAAGATAAGGGTTTATTACCAGCCCTTTGGATTGCCATGCTTTCCAATAGAAAGCACGATTTTTAATGCGTAATAATTTATTGTGCCAGATAGGTTGTTGAGAAACTGAATTAAGCGAAGGATAGGAAGATGGCAGAAGAGGAGTTAAGAGTTTATGTGTATAAGAAATGACAGAATGACGTAAAGAAGAGGTGTTAGCAGAGGAAGCAAGGGATTCTGGAAAGCCAAAGGGGTAGGTGAAGAGTTTTTCTATGCGCAGCCAAATCGGAGGATAGGTAGGAGAGTCAGAAGAAAGCCAGCAAGAGGCCTGTTTTAGAGAAAACGCATAGTGATAAGATTTGAAGTTAGGAAACTTAAGCCCGCCATTTGATTTATCTTTTTTAAGAGTAGATAAAGCTATTCGAGAGGGTTTGCCTTTCCAGAGAAATTTTTATAAAATGCGATCTATTCTCTTAAAATAATAGCCTGGGATATGTACAGGGATCATTGAAAGAGAGTATAAAATAATGGGAGCAAGCATCATCTTAATAGAGTCTAATCTACCCCACCAAGAGAGAAAAAGAGGGTGCCATTTAGTAATTGAATCATTTAGTTTCTTAGTAATATAATCAAAATTCTGTTTTAAAGTTTCCGAAATAGTTGGGGAAAACCATAATCCTAAATATTTTAATTTTGAGGATTGCCAGGAAAAAACAGTTTGAATAAAATAGTGTTTGAGACACAAGACATTAAGGGGCAGAACTTCACACTTATCTCGATTTAGGAGGTACCCTGATAGTTTTGAAAACGCATCTACCTGAGAGAGGAAAGGGGGAAGAGAAGTGTCTGGATTGGAACAATATAAAAGAATATCATCTGCATAAACAGACATTTTGACTTGGTGGTAGCCCAAATGGAACCCTGTAATTTGAGTATCCTGCCTAATTTTAGTGAGGAAAGGTTCTAATGCGACTACGAATAATAGGGGGGATAGGGGGCAACCCTGACGTACACCTCTAGAAAGAGAAAAATAGTCGGAAACCTTACCGTTAGCAAAAATAGATGCTTTGGGACCAGAATATAAGAGAGAAATCAAGGAAATTAATTTAGGAGGAAACCCTATCCATTTGAGAGCATGGAACATAAAGTCCCAGCCAATCCTATCAAAGGCTTTTTCAGCGTCTAAAGCTATGGCAGCAAGCGGGTAATCTATGGAAGAGGCCTTGCTAAGAATATTGAAAAAGACTCTAGAATTATCAGAAGATAAACGACCTTTTACAAAGCCCGATTGCTCCGGTCCAAGAAGCTCAGGCAAGACTGGATCAATACGTAAGGCAAGCATTTTAGCAAAAATGTTGTAATCTGTATTAACTAAAGATATAGGGCGATAGTTTTTACAAAAAGAAGGGTCCTTGCCTTCCTTAGGAATTAAGCAAATCATAGCATCTTGAAAGGTGCCTTGAGACGATCCATTCTCAATAAAGGAAGTGAATAAAAGAAGAAGTTGTGGGAGAAGAAGCTTCGAAAAATGCTCATAAAATTCAATGGTGAATCTGTCGGGACCAGGGGTCTTACCTCGTCTTAAGACCGATACAGCATGGGAAATTTCTGTCAATGTAATATCTACCTGTAGCGAATCAAAATCAATGTGTTGTGAAGGGGGGGGGGGGACTGATGGATTGGAAATAGGAAGATAGATCAGAGTGAAGTGGTTGATTCTCAGGAGTGTAAAGATTTTTATAAAAGGAGACAAATTCAGTTAAAATATCTTCACCTTTAAGAAGAGTGTCACCATTAGAATTAGTCAGAGAGTCTATCCTAATTCTATCCCGATGTGCTTTTAGATAATTAGCCAATAATTTCCCCATTTTATTCTGACCCCCGTAGTAACGAGCACTACTCTTCAGAAGATAAGAAGAAGACGCTTCCGGTGGATAATTTATTAAAAGTGATCTTAGCAGTAATAAGTTCTTTCAAAGAAGTTTCAGAATAAGAATGATAATAAGCATATTCTAGTTTTTTAATTTGGGCAAGCAGTTGAGCCGAGTGTTTCTCAAAACTTTTTTTCTTCTGAGAAACAAAATTGATAATGAAGCCTCTGGCAGCTGCCTTGAAAGAATCCCAAATCATAGCAGGAGAGGAATCATGAGTTGTGTTTATGATGAAGAAGTCCGAAGCGAAAGAACTGAATTGGCTAGAAAAATTAGGATCCACAAGCAATGAATTATTAAAACGCCAGCGTCCAGCAGACAGGCTATAAGGGAGTAGGTCAAAATCAACAGAAACCGGGGCATGATCTGAAATTAAAATGGACCCTATTTCAGAGTGGAGTACATGTTGCGTTAAAGATTTACTTAAAAAGAGGTAGTCAATACGAGATTGTGATTTGTGTGGGGGGAGAAAAAGCTGTATTCTCGAAGATCAGGATGACACAGTCTCCAAATATCAACTAAAGATTTTTGATGAATGGTAGAAGTAAATTGTGAGTGCATTTTATAATTTACAAATCTGACTGGGGAATTCCTATCCAAAATGGGATCACAAATTCGATTACAGTCACCGCCAAAAACAATATAATCATCATCAAATGAGAGTAATTATCAGAAATTTGCAACCCAAAAACATCGTCAACAGAAACTGGAGCATAAACATTACAGAAAACCAACAGTATTTTATCAATAAGTAATTTAACAATAACCCAACGACTTTCAGAGTCAGTTTCATGAGAAGTCACCGAGACATTAAACTTTTTATGAGAAAGAATGAGAACACCATTCTTCTTACCCAAAGCTGGGGAAGAAAACACATTGCCCACCCAACATTTCTTTAATTTAGACGCTTCAGCATCAGATAAGTGGGTTTCTTAAAGAAAAGCAACATCAGTTTTTAATCTAGCTAAATGGGATAAAACTCGTTGTCTTTTAATAGGATTGTTCAATCCCTTAATGTTCCATGTGGTAACTCTGAACTTGACTGGATATGAGTAAAATCATTAAATCATGAACATACAATGCGATAAACAGTTATAAGATTAAAATGAGTAAATAAGTGAGAACTCAGAAGCGTACTAACAAGAAGGTAAAAGAGGAAAAGATTAAAGACAATAACATTAATAAGCTCAATAGGAGAAAAGAACAATGAACAAGGAGTATAAATTTGCGAATGATCAGATAAAAAGGAGAGAGAAAAAAGAGAGTAGGATAAGGGAAGTACAAGAGGAAAGAAAAGAAGGGGAAAAAGGGAAAAGAAAAGAGAGGAAGAGAGGAACAGTAATAAAAGGCAACGAGAAAGACACAAAAAGAAAGTGTGAACAGGAAGCATACTTACATGAAGAAGATCCAAGGGAACAAGGGGGAGGGGTGAGGCCACATGACACAGACAGCACATCCAGGGTTGACCAAACGGAGGATGAGGGGCAACACGCCAAAAATATAGGGTATCTGCGGATGTGAGAGAGAACAAAAACAACAGAACTATTAGCATAATGAATAGTGAAAAGCGTGAATCGTAAGATAAAACAGAGCGACTAATACATAAAGTACCAAGTCAAAATTGCAAGACTATCGAAGCCAAGAGAAACAACAGATGGTACATGAATAATGGTAGAGAGGAGAAGCAGTGAATGAAGAATCTGTAAGAAAAAACAAGTCAAGTAATATTTGAGGACGAAGATCCTGAAGCATCCATGGCATCCGTCTTGCTAAAGTTTATAAAACTCTGTAGTTGCAGCGGATCTTCATAGGTTGTCGTCTTGTTGTTAAACGTGACCTTAAATAGGCAGGGGTGAAAGAGCCCATAGCGTGCACCCATGGAACGAAGAGTAGACCTCATGTCAAGAAAGGCCTTACGTCTGTTAGCAGTAGACTTGGCATAATCTTGTGCGAAAAACAGGGTTGAGCCAGACCAGGTGATGCGCTGAGAAGATTTAACCGCTGACAAAACCTTCAGTAAGTCCGTGTATTCCAAGAAGTACAAAATGACACCTCTCGGCCTCTGTGTGAGAAAAGCTTTAAAGAAGGTAGGAGGAGCCGATCCCTCCAACCCGTCCACCAGACCATAGATGCGTAGATTATTCCGTCTATTACGATTTTCGAGGTCCTCAACTGGAGTACGGATACTTGAGATTGGAGGTGAGACACATTGGCGGTAGTATCTTTAAAAGAAGACATGTGACATTCAACTGCAGTAATTCTCGTGTCAAGTTGAGACCAAGTATCAGTGAGGATTTGTAGTTTATTATTCGTTTCCTCCATAAAGGGTCGAAGGGCCCTAATCTCCTCCAGCAGTGTCTCCATGGAAACAGGCGAGGTCGCTTTAGGTGGAGAAGGAGGGTTTTGTTTTAGACGCTTGGTGACAGATTTTACAGAGGGTGCAGGTGGGGAAGAGGGATCCATATTTGTTGCGGAAGCTTGAGATGACAACAAAGAATCCTCTGATTTGGAAAAGGCAGTAAAAATTCTTGAATTTTTGACGAAGATACGCTTAGGCATGGGTTGTTTAGAAAGAGTGCCTTTTATTCTACCCATAGAATTCAAACCCAACACCCTATCCAAAAGGAGTAGAAACGAGGCCACAAATAAAATAAGAGCCACTGACAAGGAGAGAAGGCCACAGAAGGATGTATAAACCAGAAATAGAATAACTCTGGTCAGACGCCCAACATCACTATCATATCCAGTAAGTATCAGGCAAAAAGGGGGTATTTCTGAGGTCACCGTGAAAAAACAGAATGACCCCCTGCAAAACCCCTGCGGCTAACAACCCACAGCAAGAAGTTTAACCAGGCTTAAGGCATGAAAAAGGCAAAATCTTAATAAAGTGGAAATGGCTCCCAGGAAGGGTGAGATGCAAAAAGATCGAAATTAGTTCAACAGGAAGGCACAAACTTCAAACCATAATGTTAGGTCATTATTTGCGCTGAGATACAAAAATAAAGCATGAATGAAGCAACCTCACAAAGCAGAGTTAAAAGTTATTCATCGAGTCCTCAAATCAGGAAAAACGAGGCAGTTCCATGAAAAGAAGAAGAACATTATGGGAGAACAACATCAATATCCTGAATGTAGATACTTGTTAAGGATAACCACAAGTGAAATAAAGATCATCTCCTTTAAATGAGAAGCATGTGATAATTCTCTTGTGAGGCGCAAGAGCAAAATGGCAGCTGGTTCTATGAGGAGACGCTTCACCACTTACGTTCTTCCGCAGTTTTCCAGGAGTGCAACAATGAGCTTGTCAAGAATTGTTGAGTAGATGAAGAGGTGCCAACAAGAGAAGCCAGAAAAACCACGAGTGTCAAAACCGCCTTGCAGCACGTTTCTTCTAATTTTAGGATTTTTTTCAGTTTAGGAGTAGTAAAGTTAGGACTCCTAACTTTAGGACTCCTAAATGCCTTCTGTGAATACCTAAAGTCTTAAAATTAGGATTTTTCTCAATTTAGTAGTAGTAAAGTTAGGACTCCTAACTTTAGGAGTCCTAAATGCCTTCTGTGAATACCGAAAGTCTTAAAATTGGGATTTTTCTCAGTTTAGTAGTGGGAAAGTTAGGACTCCTAACTTTAGGACTCCTAAATGCCTTCTGTGAATACCTAAAGTCTTAAAATTAGGATTTTTCTCAATTTAGTAGTAGTAAAGTTAGGACTCCTAACTTTAGGAGTCCTAAATGCCTTCTGTGAATACCGAAAGTCTTAAAATTAGGATTTTTCTCAGTTTATGAGTAGTAAAGTTAGGACTCCTAACTTTAGGACTCCTAAACTGAGAAAAATCCTAATTTTAAGACTTTCGGTATTCACAGAAGGCATTTAGGAGTCCTAACTTTAGGACTCCTAACTTCTGTGAATAATGAAATGAGTAAGTGCCTTCAGTGAATACCAAAATGATAGTAAGTTAAAGGGCCCGATTCACAGAATTAACTTAAGACAAAATCCTAAACTTACTACTTTTGGTACTCACAGAATGCACTTACTACTTTTGCGATTCACAGAATAAACTTACTACTTTTGGTATTAACAGAATGGATTTACGACTACTAACTTTACGTCCGCACTCGGGCCGGAAATTCCGGCCCGGAGGCGGGGCTTCCGGGCCGGAGGCGGAGCTTCCGGCCCGGAGGTGGGGATTCCGGCCAGTGGCGGAGATTTAGCCATGGCCAAAATCTCCACCTCTGGGCCGGAAGCTCCGCCTCCGGCCCGGAAGTCCCGCCTCCGGGCCGGAAGCTCCGCCTCCGGGCCAGAAGCTCCGCCTCCGGGCCGGAATTTCCGGCCCGAGTGCGGACGTAAAGTTAGTAGTCGTAAATCCATTCTGTGAATACCAAAAGTAGTAAGTTTATTCTGTGAATCGCAAAGGTAGTAAATTCATTCTGTGAATACCCGAAGTAGTAAGTGCATTCTGTGAATACAAAAATGGTACTAAGTTTAGGATTTTGTCTTAAGTTTGTTCTGTGAATCGGGCCCTAGGATTTTGTCTTAAGTTAGTTCTGTGAATCGGGCCCACTGTCTGGTGCTGCTGCTGCCTGTTACGTGTGCTCGAGTGTTACACGCGCAGCCATCTAGGGCCATATGTATGAAAATGTCCATTTGCGATTCTCAAATAGCGATTTTTTGCGAATCGCTATTTGAGAATTGCAAAACGCTATGTATGTAGGATTTGCAAAAAAATTGCGAATCCTACATATTCCTTAATTGCGACTTGCAAATTGCGATTCACAATTAAGGAATACCTCCCCATTCATTCCTATGGGCCTACAGGCCCCTAGGAATGAATGGGAAGACATTCTCAATTTGCGATTCTCAATTAGAGAATCGCAAATTGAGAATGCAATTTCAAGGGTGCCAGGGTGTCAAAAGGACACCCTGTTGCACCCCTGAAATGTGCATGTGGCACACATACATTCCCTAAGGGCATGTATGTGCGCCACATGGCACTTTGAAAAATGCAAAAAAGTGAATTTTTCAAAGAAATCACAAATTGCACTTTTTCAGTGCTTCTTACATTGCAATTAAGGAATCGCAATTTGCGATTCCTTAAAATCGCAAAATAGGGAATCGCAAAATTTGCAATTCCTTATTTTGCGAGGGGTGTGTAGTGTCATACATTGGACACTGCTGATTTGCGATCGCAAACACCGAAATTCTGGAATTTCGGCGTTTGCGATCGCAAAATTGCCTTCATACATATGGCCCCTAAGGTCATGGAGGCAACCGAATGCGCACTTGCTGCTTCCTGTTTTGCCTCACCTCGTCTTGTTAAGCCGCCATTTGGGATTGGGATATGACTTAACATCCTTGTTTTGTTATTTCCTGTGCCAGCCTGTCATCGATTGTTTGGTGCATTCCTCTGTGACAGGCCTGGAAAAGTACTGCGCAAAATGAAGAAATTATTTGAGACTTTCTACTATGCTTTAATTGTGAATCACTTGGATGCCTCTTTCTGGGGGCACTTGCATCATAGAAAATACTGGTCGCAAAGGGGCAGATTCACAGAATCTGCCCCTTTGCGACAATATTTTTGCATTTGGTATGCATCAACCCAAATGCAATTTCGCAATTTAGGTCATCGCAAATTTTGCAATGACCCAAATTGAGAATGCATGATGCACTTCAAAATTGTGATTTCGCAATTTGGAATCGCAAATTACCATCAATTTCAAGTTGATGGTAGTTTGTGAAGTCTTTGACAAATGCACAAAAGTGCATTTTTCACAGTGCCATGTTGCGCACACACATGCCCTTGGGCATGTGTGTGCGCAACATGTGATCACATGCCAATTTCAGGGAGCATCAGGGTGGTGTTTTGGCCCCCTTGCACCCTTGAAATTGCATGCGCAGTTTGCAAGTACCTATTTGGTACTCGCAAATTGCGCATGCAATTCCCATTCATTCCTATGGGACTCTAGGCACATAGTAATGAATAGGAAGCTATTCCTTAATTGCGATTCGTAATTTCTGCTTTTTGCAATTAAGGAATATGTAGGAATCGCTAATATTTTAGCGAAACCTACATGCATAGGCAATTGCAATTCCATAATTGCGATTCCTTATTAATCGCAATTATGGAATTGCAATTGCCTACATTGATGCATGTGCCCTGTTAGACCTGGCACCTTGGCGTGGGTCTCCCTTCCATTTTTGCTGTTGACTCATGTGTTTTTGCTGGTATGAGATGCTCAGGGCACTGTGCCACTGCTGTCCAGTGCCACAGTGCAAGTGCTCCCTATTGTAAATTAATGTATGAATTTGTGATTCCATGATTGGTTGGTTTGGTTTACCTGTCAAACCCTAGTACAGTGCACCAGGAGTGCCCAGGGCTTGTAAATCCAAATGCTGCTGGTGGGCTTGCAGCACTGGTTGTGCCACCCACAGAAGCAGCCTGTAAAAGTGTGTCTAAGGTCTGCCATTGCAGAACCTGCGTGCAGTCTGGTACTGTCATGCTGACTGGGCAAGTGCGCACACTTGCCAGTCCCTAAACCTTCCCTTTTCTTCATATCAGACATCCCTATGGTCAGCCGAACGGCAGGGTGCATTGTAAGTATAAGGTAGGACATGCCCTGGTGTGTGTGGCATTTTCTAATAGTGAATTACAGCCATTTTCGTTTTTTCACTCACTATTGCAAGGCTACCTGATCTCCATAGGCCAGAATGGGCAGTTTGATTATTACATCTTAAAATCCTAACTGACTCAGGGAACATGGTAGAAATTCAAATTTAGTATGCCTGAACTCAGAATGATAAAATACATATTTTAGTGAAGTTGGTTTTAACATTTTGTGTTTGAAAATACCACTTTTAGAAAGTAGGTATTTTCTTGTCTAACCATTCAAACCTGCCTCTGCTAGGCTGTGTATTCCTTGTCTGGAGTTTGAGTGACAGGGCTGGGGAATTCCAGGAGGCAGGGTGAGGTAGCCCAGTGGTGAATAGAGAGATCTACATCTAGATGGGAGGGAGGAGTTGCACCTGGGACCTGAATAGGGATGTGCCTTCCCTCCACAATGCTGGCTCCACCCCCTGTGGTGCGTCTGATGTCTCTGCCCTGTACTCTGAAAGGAAAGAAGGAGTCAGGTAAACAAAGTACTCCAGGACAGACCAGAACTGGTTTGAACAAGGCAAAGGCCCCTCTGCCCTCAGAGGACAAAGGATTTTGGGATATAAGTTTTGGGACCCTGATCCCAAGAATGTAGATCGCTTTGGGAACACAAGAAGAAACCTCTGCTGAGGAGAGGAACCAAGAAGAAACTGAGGAGAGACTATCCCAGAAACTGGGGGATTGGCCTGCAGGGGTTGCCTACTGCCAAAGAGAGGAGAAAGGAACTTTGTGTGTACTTTTGCTCAACTTGTGAAGGATCTCCAAGGGCTTGGAAAAGTGCTAGCTTCCTGCTGAAGTCTCAGGGACAACAGACTTCACCCCCCACCTCCCCAGAGTTCTTTGGAAGTGCCTGCTGCTGTTTTAGTCCTTCAGAGGGACTGCGTGTCGCAAGGAGCTGGAAGCCGCTATCGTCGCATTGCATAAAGTGGTGTCGCCGATGCAGTTGTCGCATGAGTGGAAGCGTCTCGCATCATCGAAGAAGTGTGTCGCCTCGCCGAAGAAGTGTGTCGCCATCGCAGCCATCGTAGCTGACGCATTGCACCGCATCAAGAGAAGAGTTTCGCATCGAGGAAGAAGCATGTCGCCATCGCAGCCATCGTAGCTGACGCATTGCACCGCATCAAGAAAAGCGCCTCGCATCCACGGAGAAGCGTGCCGCCGTCGGAGCTGTTGTCCTCGCATCGCGTAAAGTGTGTTGCCACTACAAGCTATCGCATCGAGTGGAAGCGTCTTGCAACGTCGGAGAAGAGTGTCGCCGCCAAAGCCGCTGTTGTCGCATCGCGCAGAGTGGTGTCGCCGCTGCAGCTGACGCATCAAGTCGAGTCTTCTCGCAACATCGGTGAAGCGTGCCGCAACTGGAAGATCAAAACCAAAGGGGATGATGGACGGAGTGTTGAACATTGCAAGCACTCACCCCCAGTCAACTTATCTGGGTTTAATCCATCATCATTCTTTAGCTCACTCCGACACCCCAGTTCAGACATGGCCATATGCAAATCAGTCTGACCCTGTGCCTCATGGGAACACTCCAGCCCGAACTGCCAAGCCATGTCTTCCCTGGACCGGAAACCAGCATCCTGGGACCAGTTTCTGGCTAATCAGCCGTCATCAGCCAGGCTAGCTTGAATCCCATGGCAAGGTGAGCAAGGGACCCACGTCTGGGCATACCCTGCCAACTTAGGGAAAACAAAGCAAAACCAAAGGGGATGATGGGCGGAGTGATGAACATTGCAAGCACTTACCCCCAGTCAACTGATCTGGGTTTAATCCGTCATCATTCTTTAGCTCACTCCGCCAACCCAGTTCAGACATGGCCATATGCAAATGAGTCTGACCCTGTGCCTCATGGGAACAGTCCAGCCCGAACTGCAAAAGCCATGTCTTCCCTGGACCGGAAAAAAGCATCCTGGGACCGGTTTCTGGCTAATCAGCCAGGCTAGCTTGAATCCAGTGGCAAAGTGATCAAGGGACCCACGTCTGGGCATACCCTGCCAACTTAGAGCGAACAAAGCAAAACCAAAGGGGAAGATGGACGGAGGGTTGAACATTGCAAGCACTCACCCCCAGTCAACTGATCTGGGTTTAATCCATCATCATTCTTTAGCTCACTCCGCCACCCCAGTTCAGACATGGCCATATGCAAATCAGTCTGACCCTGTGCCTCATGGGAACAGTCCAGCCCGAACTGCCAAGCCATGTCTTACCTGGACCAGAAACAAGCATCCTGGGACCGATTTCTGGCTAATCAGCCGTCATCAGCCAGGCTAGCTTGAATCCAGTGGCAAAGTGAGCAAGGGACCCACGTCTGGGCATACCCTGCCAACTTAGGGCGAACAAAGCAAAACCAAAGGGGATGATGGACGGAGTGGATGTATTACATTGTTCTGCATCCTGTCCATCAACTGTTGTTTTTGCATCTGGAAGATCTTCACGTCTTTATTTCTTTGCACCAAAACTTTCATCGCATCAACATCGTTGCAACACTTTCGTTGCCCTGCGTGTTGCATCTAAAAGGTACATTGACTTAAAGTGTTGCATTTAAGAACTAAAGAGAACTAAGCTAAATTCTACCATCTTAAAGTAACAGTATTGTGGATGTTTGTCATTTAATGGTCTTGTGGTAAATCTATATAAAGAATACTTATTTTGATATAAAATCTGTGTGGTGTCCATCTGTAGTGTGTCACTTGATTACTGTATGTGTTAAAAATGCTTTACACACTGCCTCTGAGATAAGCCTGTCTGCTCGTGCCAAGCTACCAAGGGGGTGAGCAGGGGTTATTTTAGGAGTGTACCCCGTTTACCCTGACTAGAGGCGAGGGTCCCTATTTGTCACAACTTTGCATACCTGTGCCAACTAGAGACCCCCAAGTCTAACATTGGTGGTCAGCGGTGAAGATTCTGGACGTGCATTTGTGACCCATGTACAGTGATTGGTGAACACTACTAGTGAGTGCAGACCAAGACGCAACCACATACTTGTTGGTAGATTCCTTTTTGGGACTTTCTTTTTTTGAGTACTGCCAAGTTTAACCATGGTGGAGAGAGCAGAATCTGTAGTCTCTGTTGATAATGAGTGGGAGTGGGAAGAAGAGAATCTGGAAAGCTACCAAGTAAAACAGCTAAAGTTCTTCTGCAATAAATGTTATGTTTCCACTACTGGATGTAGAAATAAGGCAGAGTTCTACAAGGCGCTGAGGGACTGGGTAGAAGCAAGGAATGCCACTGATGATGATAATGCAGAGTAGCAGCTGGAAGGGCCAGTGGGTCCAAGAGGAAGAAGTACCCTTTCCCCTACCGGTAGCAGTGTTTCTGTTAAGAGTCTGTCTCCAGAAGAATTGGCAGATAGAAAAGAGTGTAGGATGCACGAAATGGAGCTGACCAAGCTCAAGTTAAGGGGGCAGTTAGAATTTGAAATGCAAACTAGAAAGTTAGCCCTAGAAGAGAAAAAAATGCAGTTTAAACATGAAAAGGTTTTGAGGGAGTTGAAGTTGAAGGCCAAGAGCTTAGATATTGCTCCCTCTGGTGGCAGCACACCGCCAATGCCTGTGGAATCTAGAGTGTACATCCCTAAAGACGTGGTAAAGGAATTTTTTTTAAATGATGATATTGGGCAGTGGTTCAAGGTCTATGAGGTAGCCATGTCTTTCCCACCGGTCCCTGAGAAGGATTGGGGAGCGGGGTTGTGGGGGCAGTTCCTTAGTGAGCGGCGGGACACACTGCTAGACTTGCCTTCTTATGTCTATAATTCCTATTCCCACATGAAAGATGCATTAATGTTTAGATATGGTTTAACTCCTGAAATGTACAGACAGAGGTTCAGGGGTTGCACAAAGATAGCAAACAGTACCTATGTTGAATATGTCACTTTTTTCTGCAGAGCATTGGATGGTTGGGTGAAGGGTAGCAAAGTTGATGATTTTCAGGGACTTCTTGATTAAATTGCATGGGAGCACTTGTCAAGTAACTGTTTGTGAGAAGGTGGCCTGATATATGCTGTCGACCAGTTCTAGTGGGCACCTTGTATCAGTCCAAACAACTCCTTATGGTGAATGGTTAAAGATAACCTTATTTGAAAGCTATCCTAGTGGTAGCTATGGAGAGCAGCCTTCAGGCTAAGTCTTGAAGGAATGTAAAGCAGCTTGTTTTACCAGTCTATAATCTCTTGAATGATCAAATGAAAAGACAACCACACCAGGTATATATTACAAATATATGTATTTAAGATAACACACACCCCTCTAATCTCTTTATGAGACTGGAGTTCGAAGTACTAAGGTTACAAGTGATTAAGCATCAGTAAAAGCACAAATACACGTTTGAGCCCTAGGGGCGTACCAAACCATATACTAAAAAAGTGGTATAAGAACCACGACTGGAATAGGCACTAGGCCTATTGCCTCTAGAATCGCTGGGACCCCAAGGAACCACCCAAGGTAGTGACACAGGGGACCCACAGGAACTGTATGCAGTGTGGAAACACAACCGTGGGTTCCTATTATTTTCTATGGGGAATGTCGCGGATGTAATTTTAAAGATTAGGGACACTTCTAATCGAGTCAGGACCAAACCCTCTTGGACTTAGGTAGTTCTAGGGCTAGCACCCATGAGAGTACCGGAGTACTCGAGTTACCTCACCCAGGGAAGACGGATGCATAGGTGTCTTTTGGTGTCGGGTCGCGTCGTCGATTTCAATGGAAGCCTGCAAGGAACTGCTTCTGCCGTGAAGAGGAGAAGTGTCCGGAGAGATCCATGCCTGGATCTAGGATGTAAGGAACCTGAAAGCAGAGGGGACAGAGTCTGGGTCACTTGCCAGTGACCTAGGGCAGGATGGACCAATGCCCACAGATGTCGGGTGCTTCAGGTGAGTTTATGGGTGTCTTGACTCTTCAGCCACGAGGTCCAGGAGGCATCGACAAAGTCCACGAGCCGGATTCGAGCAGTCCCACAAAGTTTGTCGAGTGCTGCGGAGTCGGCGACCAGAAAGGGCCCAACAAGCCTTGGCAACGGCAAGTCACAGGAAATCAGAGAAAGGACTGCGGTGCAGACCAGCAAGGTCTGATGGACTCACATAGCAAGGGTAAGTAAGGGCAAGTCTGGAGCAACCAGAAAAGCCCCAGCAGAAGGGGAGTTGCCTTTGTGGGGACCTGCTAGCCAACGGGCTAGTGATCGCGAAGGAGCCTCGAGCGGTTGCACTTGAATCTGGCCCACAGGTCACTCGTGGAGTGAAGGCCAACAATCTTCGGTGCAGGAGGTGCTCAAGGCTGGGGCTACTCGGAGCCCAAAGCACAACTTCGAGGATGACCAGGAAGATAGTGTTGCTGCAAAAGTTCACGGTGTCCAGGGGTCATGGTTCCACGTTACCCACGATAGCCACGGGCCTCAGCTTTGCTGTAGACTCAGGGCAGCCTCGGTGAAGTCTGGAAATCCACCTCTGGGGATGCAGAGACTCCAGCGTCCGGCGGGAGCTTCAGAATTGCAGACTGGTCAGTTGCTTCTTTGGTACCTGCCAAGCAGGGGAGTCACTCCTTGACCCCAAGGGAGATTTCTTCCGTCTTCTAGTCGTGATAGAAAGTCGAAGGTCCAGGATATATGTTGCAGAGGTTCGTCCAGGGTAATCTAAAGTCCTAGGGACTGGATTCCTATACTTATACTAAGTTTAGGGGATGGACTAACTCTAAGGCCCCACCTATGGGTGGGCCTGGGGTGGGGGTGGTTACACCCCTTCCCCTTTGTCCAGTTTCGCGCCAGTGCCCCTGCAACCGGTTTGAACCAGGCTATGCACAGGGTTACCTTGTGTGCCCCAGGCAGTGTCTCAAAAGCATTCTCTGAATGCACCCACCCTGCCCCAATACACATCTGCCTGTCTGGGGAGGTGGTTATACCTCCCTGTGACAGGAAACCTATTGTCCAGGCCTCCCCTGCCGGAGTTTCCCTCAGCAGCAGGAGGCCAGACCAGTGTCTGTGGCAGTGGCATCCATTTTGTGATGCCAGGGCTTTGGAAAGTTTTAACCGGGTTAAGCCAGTGTGAACATGTCTCTCCCTCTGAAAGGGTGGAATGCTACCCCCGCCGCCATGACTGGTGGGGGGGGTAGTATTCCACAGCGTTTGACACCAAACACTACATGTTTTGATGCAGCCATCCCAAAGTTAGCATTTACCGCAAGGTTATAATGCACTTAAGAGTATATGGTATGGCTGTATCACAGAACAGCCATAAGGAAGTATTTTTGAATGCTGCAGGGGGGCTCAGCTCATGCATGGGCACCTTCTCACATAAAACCAAGCCTTCAGGATTGTTAAGGCCTGCCATAGGAGTGGCTTATAGGTTTATATGTGTCTGTATAAGGTAGTGATATAGGTAGCCTATACCACAGTAAGGAGTGCAAGCACACCCTTACCCCGGCTGCAGTAGCAGACCTGTGGTGTAATTTTGGAGTGCTTCCCAGGGGTGGCATAATACATGCTGCAGCACCTGGTAGGCCTCTGAGGTACCTATGCCCTAGGTACATAGTATACCATATACTAGGGGCTTATAAGGCACTCCAGAATCCAATTAGATATGTACCTAATGTACATGGAAACCATTTTAGAGAGGAAGCAGCTAGGCTGTGGCCCTGATTAGCAGGGCCACAGCCAGACTAAGGTCGAAAAACAGTGAAACACCAGCAAAAAGTGGGGGTACCCATGTGAAGCAGATCCTACTCTCCTACACTGTTTTCCTGAGCTATGCCAGCACCTGATTGATAGTAGGCCGACTAATACTAGGAAGCTTGCTGAGGAGGCGGACCGCTAGGTCAGTACCAGGGTCCACAAGGGTCACGTGGGCGACTCAGCCAAGAGTGGGCAGCGTCCCAAGCAGAAGAGTGGGGGGGAGAAGGGTAAACAGAGGGAGCTCCATAGGAGGCCCCAAAGTAATCCCCAAGGGAACCAAGGGAATAGGTTATCAGCCTCCCCCCCAGAAACCATCAGGGGCCCAGACAGGTCCACCTGTTCAAAGAGGGCCCCTCAAATGCTACAAATGTGGAGAGCTGGGTCATTGTGCCAATGATCCCAAGTGTCGCCTATTTGGAAAACCAGCACCCCCTGGTGCAGCCCCCCGGCAGATGGCTAGTGTAGCCCTGGGTGAGGAGATGGGTGCCCAAGGTGGGTGGGGTCCTGCAGAGATGTCCATTGTCTCATTAGGAGACTGAGAGGTGGTCCCCAGCACCCAGCTGCCTGATAACACTAAAAAATACAGGCAGTGGGTGACCATCAATGGCCATAGAGTGGAGGCTCTTAGAGATACAGGGGCCAGTGTGACAGCTGTCAAGTGCCACCTGGTGTCTCAAGAGCAGGTTGTCCCTGGTGCATTCTACCCAGTTTTTGCCGCTGACAATACAGAGAGTCACTGCGAGGTGGCTCAGGTTCCCTTTGAGTGGGGGGTCTCTGGTACTCTTCAGGTAGCTGTGAGGCCCGCCATGCCTGTTGACTGTCTGTTGGGGAGCGATCTGGAGAGCTCCCCTTGGGTGAAGGTGGAGCGGAGTGCTCATTTAGAAATGTTGGGTTTGCCTGACTGGGTGTGTGTGACCACCCGGTCCATGGCAGCGAGTAAAGGTGCTCAAGAGGACCTGGAGCCTGAGAGGGAGGCCCAGTTACCTGCCGTCGAGAGTAGAGGCAGGGGGTGCAGGAAACCGGCCCGAAGTTCCCACGGTCCAGGACGGAGCAGACCCTGAGGGGGATGCCCTGGAGCCTACAGGGGAACAGGTAGCCGAACTGGGGGACCTGCCTGAGCTGACCCATTGGCAGCAAGAAGGAGGACCCTCCAGGGAGGAATTCTGCAAGGAGCATAAAGAATGCCCTTCTCTTGTGGGTCTGCGGCAACAGGCTGCAGAACAGCCAGCAGGTGATCAGTCTGGGTCACATTGGATCTACTGGGAGAATGACCTCCTGTATTCAGAGCCTAAGGTTACTGAGCCTGGGTCAGCCCATGTGCTGGTTGTGCCCCAGCGCTTCAGAGCCTTCCTACTGGGGCTGGCTCATGATGTTCCATTGGCAGGACATTTGGGGCAGGACAAGACCTTTGAGAGGCTTGTCACCCATTTTTATTGGCCCCAAATGTGCAGGAGTTCAGACACTCACTGCAGGACATGGCAGACTTGCCAGCCAAGTGGAAAGAGTGATAGGAAGCACAAGGCTCCTCTCCAGCCCTTCCCTGTAGTCAGCACCCCCTTTGAACGGGTGGGTATTGACATTGTGGGGCCACTGGACCCCAAGACAGCCATGGGCAACAGGTTCATCCTGGTCTTGGTGGACCATGCCACCCGGTACTCGAAAGCCATACCTCTGAGGACAGTGACGGCCCCGTGGTGGGACGAGCACTGATTGGAATTTTCTCCAGAGTGGGATTCCCTCACGAGGTAGTGTCTGTCCGGGAAACCAACTTAATTTCCAAGTATATGAAGTCCCTGTGGCAGGAGTGTGGTGTAACCTATAAGTTTACCACTCCTTACCACCCCCAAGGAAATGGGTTGGTTGAGAGATTCAACCGGACCCTAAAAGGCATGATTATGGGTCTTGAGGAACCCATGAGGCGTAAGTGGGACGTCCTCTTACCATGCCTACTCTTTGCTTACCGTGAGGTGCCACAGAAATCTCTAGGGTTCAGCCCCTTTGAGCTTCTCTATGGACACCCAGTGAGAGGACCTCTAAGTTTGGTTAAAGAAGGCTGGGAGCAATCTCCCAGGAAACCTACCCAGGATGTATATAGCTACATGCTGTCATTTAGGAACCAAACTCAGCGTTTCAGGCAACTCGCTGAGGCGAATCTGGAAGCCAGCCAGGAGGAGATGAAGCAGTGGTACGACCAGAATGCCACTCTGGTAGAGCTTCAGCCTGGTCAGACAGTGTGGGTCATGGCCCCAGTGAAGCCCTGCGCGCTCCAGGATAAGTGGACCGGACCATTTGAGGTTGTGGAGCGCAAAAGTCCGGTTACCTACTTGGTGGACTTGAGGTCTCCGAGGAACTCTTTGAGGGTCCTGCATGTCAACCGCCTGAAGCCCCACTTGGAGAGGTCCCAAGTGGGCATGCTCTTAGCGACAGATGGTGGAATGGAGGAGGAGACCTAGCCTCTTCCAGACCTCCTGTCGGCGACCGAGCAAGATGGGTCAGTGGATGGTGTCAACCTCTCCTCCACCCTGACCCCTGAGCAACAGAATGACAGCCGCCAGTTGCTGGGACAGTTTTCTGATCTGTTCTCCCTGGTTCCCGGTGTCTCTGATTGGTACGTCCATGATGTGGACACTGGGGATAGTCCACCTTCCATCCTTCAGGGTGACTGACAGGGTGAGAGCTTGCTTCAAGGAGGAGGTCTCCAAGATGTTTGCGTTAGGGGTGATTGAGACCTCTAACAGTCCTTGGGCCAGCCCAGTGGTCTTGGTCCCAAAGGCTGACGCACCGGGTGCCACACCCGAACTCCGGTTCTGTGTGGACTACTGAGGGCTCAATTCAGTCACCAGGACTGACGGGCACCCCATCCCCAGAGCTGATGAGCTCATAGATTGGCTAGGGGCTGCACGGTACCTCAGCACGTTTGACTTAACGTCTGGGTACTGGCAGATCGCCTTGACTGATGGGGTAAAGGAGAGGTCAGCATTCTCCACACCAGATGGGCACTACCAGTTCCGAGTTATGCCCTTCGGGATGAAGAATGCCCCTGCCACCTTTCAGAGGTTGGTCAACCAGGTGTTGGCTGGACTGGACTCGTTCAGCACCGCCTACCTGGATGACATCGCAGTGTTCCGCGCCAGTTGGGAAGAACATCTGCGCCACCTCTGGGAAGTGTTGATGGTGCTGCGGAGGGCAGGCCTCACGATCTAGGCGAGTAAGTGCCAGATCGGGCAGGGTTCCGTGGTGTACTTGGGACACCAGGTGGGGAGCGGCCAGGTGGCGCCCCTGCAGCCCAAGATTGAAACCATCCTGGCTTGGGAGCCGCCAAAAACCCAGACAGAGGTGAGAGCCTTCTTAGGACTCACAGGTTACTACAGGAGGTTTGTCAAGGGGTATGGCAACATTGTTGCACCCTTGACAGCACTGACTTCCAGGAAGCAGCCAAAGAGAGTGATTTGGACTGACACCTGTCAGAAAGCTTTTGAGGCCCTAAAAACTGCTATGTGCAAAGTGCCCGTGCTCTTGGCACCCAACTTCTCCAGAGAGTTCATAGTACAAACAGACGCTTCAGAGCATGGTGTGGGGGCTGTTCTGGCACAGGTGAATGAGGAGGGCCTAGATCAACCCGTAGCCTTCATCAGTAGGAGGTTACTTCCACTGGAACAGAGGTGGGGTGCTATTTCCTCCCGTGTTAGCAGCTTTTGTCTGACTTTTGTGCCTGTATTTTTTCTAGTCAGTTTCTGCATTTTCCTCCCGTGTTAGCAGCTTTTGTCTGACTTTTGTGCTTGTTTTGTCTAGCATTTGTGCTTGTTTGAACTGCATTTTCCTCCCGTGTTAGCAGCTTTTGTCTGACTTTTGTGCCTGTATTTTTTCTAGTCAGTTTCAGCCCTTTGCGTTCTCCTGCCTGTCTGCCCGCCTACCTCGCCGCCCTCCGCCTTCCCTCCCCGCTCCCCGCTTCCCGCCACCACCGCTGACCACGCCCCTTTTTCCTTTCTGTTCCCTCCCCGCTCCCGCCTCCCAGCTGCCCCGCCCACCCGCGCACTTGGCCTTATATGGCGACCGTGCGACGGAGGTGAGTGTGACCCACTTGTGGGACACCCCCGCGCCGCACGGCCACCAGCTGCTGTGTGTGCCCCCTCGCCTTGCCCTCTGCCTCGCTGCCTGCCTCGCTGCCGGCTGACGCCGCTGGCGTCTGTTTTTGCTTGTTTTGTCTAGCATTTGTGCTTGTTTGAACTGCATTTTCCTCCCGTGTTAGCAGCTTTTGTCTGACTTTTGTGCCTGTATTTTTTCTAGTCAGTTTCTGCATTTTCCTCCCGTGTTAGCAGCTTTTGTCTGACTTTTGTGCTTGTTTTGTCTAGCATTTGTGCTTGTTTGAACTGCATTTTCCTCCCGTGTTAGCAGCTTTTGTCTGACTTTTGTGCCTGTATTTTTTCTAGTCAGTTTCAGCCCTTTGCGTTCTCCTGCCTGTCTGCCCGCCTACCTCGCCGCCCTCCACCTTCCCTCCCCGCTCCCCGCTTCCCGCCACCACCGCTGACCACGCCCCTTTTTCCTTTCTGTTCCCTCCCCGCTCCCGCCTCCCAGCTGCCCCGCCCACCCGCGCACTTGGCCTTATATGGCGACCGTGCGACGCAGGTGAGTGTGACCCACTTGTGGGACACCCCCGCGCCGCACGGCCACCAGCTGCTGTGTGTGCCCCCTCGCCTTGCCCTCTGCCTCGCTGCCTGCCTCGCTGCCGGCTGACGCCGCTGGCGTCTGTTTTTGCTTGTTTTGTCTAGCATTTGTGCTTGTTTGAACTGCATTTTCCTCCCGTGTTAGCAGCTTTTGTCTGACTTTTGTGCCTGTATTTTTTCTAGTCAGTTTCTGCATTTTCCTCCCGTGTTAGCAGCTTTTGTCTGACTTTTGTGCTTGTTTTGTCTAGCATTTGTGCTTGTTTGAACTGCATTTTCCTCCCGTGTTAGCAGCTTTTGTCTGACTTTTGTGCCTGTATTTTTTCTAGTCAGTTTCAGCCCTTTGCGTTCTCCTGCCTGTCTGCCCGCCTACCTCGCCGCCCTCCGCCTTCCCTCCCCGCTCCCCGCTTCCCGCCACCACCGCTGACCACGCCCCTTTTTCCTTTCTGTTCCCTCCCCGCTCCCGCCTCCCAGCTGCCCCGCCCACCCGCACACTTCGCCTTATATGGCGACCGTGCGAACGCGCAGCGGTCACGCGCAGCGGGCGCGCCGATTGTGCGCCGAAGGCGCGCCAAAGGTAAGCCCGTCTGCGCCCGTCCGTGACCGGACCGCGCCCAGCGCCAGGACCCCTGGCCAACGAAGATCCAGACCGACCCGCCTGACGTACTCCGCCGCCACCCTCACCGCACTCAACACCGGCCGACTCCCAGAATGCCATCAAGCCACTCCACGACGTACCCACGGACCTTTCAGCTGCCACGCCTGCAAGTTCACCTGCATCCGGACCAGCCTCGCACCAGCACCCACCAAGTCGAATACCAGCAGCACCCACCTCAAGTGCATCCTGCTCAACACCCGCTCCGTCCACAGACACGCCATCAAACTCTGGAACCTTCTAGACGCCACAGCCCCTGACGTCGCCTTCCTCACGGAGACCTGGATGAACGCCTCTTCAGCTCCCGACATCGCCATCGCTATCCCAGAGGGCTACAAGGTCGTCCGGAGGGACCGAAACGCCAACCAGATGGGAGGAGGCATCGCCATCATCCACAGGAACACCATCCGTCTCACGACCAGCACCGACAACACCCTGACCAGCGCCGAACACCTGCATTTCCAGATCCACACCAACCCGAACACCACCCTCAGAGGCACCCTGATCTACCGACCCCCTGGACCACGCACACAATTCAGCGAGGACATCGCCGACTTCGTCAGCCCGCATGCCCTCCCCTCCGCCGACTACATCCTCCTGGGAGACCTCAACTTCCATCTGGAGAACAACAACGACCGCAACACCAGCACCCTGCTCGACAACCTCGCCAACCTGGGACTCAAGCAACTGGTGTCCACCCCCACCCACCTCGCCGGACACACACTCGACGCAGTCTTCTCATCCAGCACAGACATAGACTTCAGCCACGCCACAGAGCTTCAATGGACGGACCACAGCTGCGTCCACTTCACCTTCAAGAGAACGACGACCCACCAACACCAGCAACAGGCAGCCCGCAGAAGCTGGAACAAGATCACAGCAGACCAGCTCGCCACCTCCCTGAACCAGCACCCTCCTGCCAGCTCAGCGAACCCCAGCCAAGCCGCCGACAACCTCACGAAGTGGATCAGCAACTGCGCGGACGAACTCGCCCCACTGAGGACCCCGCCTAGCAGACCCGGCAGCAAGAAGGCCCCATGGTTCACCGACGAACTCAAGAGCTCCAAGAAGAACTGCCGAACCCTCGAGAAAGTCTGGAGAAGGGAACCGACACCAGACAACAGGACCTCCTTCAAACTTGCCACCCGGAAACACCACCAGCTGATCCGCGCCGCCAAGAAAACAGCATTCAAAGACCGGTTGGACAACAACGCACACAACTGCAAGGAACTCTTCAACATCGTGAAAGAGCTTTCCAACCCCAGCGCAGGAAACAACGACATCACCCCATCGCAAGACCTCTGCAACTCCCTCGCTTCATACTTCCACAACAAGATCGCGGACATACATAACAGCTTCAACAACCAACCAACGCACACCATGACCGAACAACCACCCCCCACCACCACCCTCCACGCCTGGACCCCGATCAGCACCGAAGACACCATCCGCACGATGAACTCCATCCACTCCGGATCACCGACCGACCCCTGCCCTCACCACGTCTTCAACAAGGCCGACGCTGTCATCGCACCCCACCTGCGAGACATCATCAACACTTCCTTCGACACCACCATCTTCCCTGAGAGCTGGAAGCACGCCGAACTCAGCGCCCTACTAAAGAAACCTACAGCGGACCCCACCGACCTCAAGAATTACCGCCCCATCTCGCTCCTCCCGTTTCCAGCCAAAGTCATCGAGAAGACCGTCAACAAGCAGATGGCCGCCTTCCTCGAGACAAACGGATCCCTCGACCCCTCACAGTCCGGCTTCCGAGCCAATCACAGCACCGAGACCGCCCTCATCGCCGCCACCGATGACATCCGAGCCCTGATGGACAATGGAGAAACAGCGGCCCTCATCCTCCTAGACCTCTCTGCGGCATTCGACACGGTCTGCCACCGCACCCTAGTACGGCGCCTCAGCAACATCGGAATCCAGGACAAGGCGCTGGACTGGATCATCTCCTTCCTCGACGGAAGAACACAGAGAGTCCGCCTACCACCGTACAAGTCAGAGGCCTCCGAAGTCACCTGCGGCGTCCCTCAAGGATCATCTCTGAGCCCCACCCTCTTCAACGTCTACATGAGCCCCCTCGCGGCCATCGTACGCAAACACAACCTCAGCATAATCTCCTACGCCAACGACACCCAACTGATCCTCTCCCTGACCAACGACCCCGCCGCCGCCAGATCCAACCTGCACGAAGGGATGAAAGAGGTAGCCGAGTGGATGACGACCAGCCGCCTGAAACTGAACTCGGACAAGACGGAGGTCCTCATCCTGGGCTCCTCACCCTCCGCCTGGGACGACTCCTGGTGGCCTCCCGCCCTGGGCACCGCACCCAAACCGACAGACCATGCACGCAACCTGGGCTTCCTCCTGGACTCCTCCCTCTCCATGACCAGGCAAGTCAACAACGTCTCCTCGACGTGCTTCAACATCCTACGCATGCTACGGAAGATCTTCTGGTGGATCCCCACCGAGACCAGGAAGACCGTCACCCAGGCCCTCGTCACCAGCCGACTGGACTACGGCAACGCCCTCTACGCCGGTACCACCGCCAAGCTCCAGAAGAGACTCCAGCGGATCCAGAACGCCTCAGCCAGACTCATCCTCGACATCCCACGAACCAGCCACATCTCCGGACATCTGAGAGACCTTCACTGGCTCCCCGTCAACAAAAGAATCACCTTCCGCCTCCTCACCCACGCACACAAAGCCCTACACGACCAAGGCCCGAGCTACCTCAACAGCCGAGTCAACTTCCACGCTCCCAAACGCCACCTCCGATCAGCCAACCACGCCCTCGCCGCCGTCCCCCGCATCCGAAGAGCGACTACAGGAGGAAGGTCCTTCTCCTACCTGGCCGCCAAGACCTGGAACTCCCTCCCTACCGACCTGCGCCTGACCCAAGACCACCTCTCCTTCAGGAAGAAGCTGAAGACCTGGCTGTTCGAGCAGTAGCGGCACCCCCCCCTCCCCCCCCCCCCCAGCGCCTTGAGACCCTACGGGTATGTAGCGCGCTTTACAAGTGTCACTGATTGATTGATTGATTGAGCGTGAGGCATTTGATGTGGTCTTGGCACTGAAAAAGCTGAGACCATACCTGTTTGGGACTCACTTCTGGGTTCAGACAGACCACAGGCCCCTCAGATGGTTGATGCAGATGAGGGGTGAAAATACAACGCTGTTGAGGTGGTCCATTTCCCTACAGGGGATGGATTTCATGGTGGAACATCGTCCCGGTACAGAACACGCCAGTGCTGATGGTCTGTCCAGATTTTTCCGCCTTAGTGATGAGAACTCCCAGGAGGTAGGGTAGTTCTCCCCACATTTCAGCTGGAGGGGACACGTGTTAGACCTGGCACCTTGGCGTGGGTCTCCCTTCCATTTTTGCTGTTACCTCATGTGTTTTTGCTGGTATTAGATGCTCAGGGCACTGTGCCACTGCTGTCTAGTGCCACAGTGCAAGTGCTCCCTATTATAAATTAATGTATGAATTTGTGATTCCATGATTGGTTGGTTTGGTTTACCTGTCAGACCCTAGTACAGTGCACCAGGAGTGCCCAGGGCTTGTAAATCCAAATGCTGCTGGTGGGCTTGCAGCACTGGTTGTGCCACCCACAGAAGCAGCCTGTAAAAGTGTGTCTAAGGTCTGCCTTTGCTGAGCCTGCGTGCAGTCTGGTTCTGTCATGCTGACTGGGCAAGGGCACCCACTTGCCAGTTCCTAAACCTTCCCTTTTCTTCATATCAGGCACCCCTATGGCAGGCCCAAGGGCAGGGTGCATTGTAAGTATAAGGTAGGATATGCCCTGGTGTGTGTGGCATGTTCTAATAGTGAAGTACAGCCATTTTCGTGTTTCACTATTGCAAGGCTACATGTTCTCCATAGGCCAGAATGGGCAGTTTGATTATTACATCTTATAATCCTAACTGACTCAGGGAACATGGTAGAAATTGGAATTTAGTATGCCTGAACTCAGAATGATAAAATACATCTTTTAGTGAAGTTGGTGTTAACATTCTGTGTTTGAAAATACCACTTTTAGAAAGTAGTTATTGTCTTGTCTAACCATTCAAATCTGCCTCTGCTAGGCTGTGTATTCCTTGTCTGGAGTTTGAGTGACAGGGCTGGGGAATTCCAGGAGACAGGGTGAGGTAGCCCAGTGGTGAATAGAGAGATCTGCATCTAGATGGGAGGGAGGGGTTGCACCTGGGACCTCAATAGGGCTGTGCCTTCCCTCCACAATGCTGGCTCCACCCCCTGTGGTGCGTCTGATGTCTCTGCCCTGTACTCTGAAAGGAAAGAAGGAGTCAGGTAAACAAAGTGTTCCAGGACTGACCAGAACTGCTTTGAACAAGGCAAAGGCCCCTCTGCCCTCAGAGGACAAAGGATTTTGGGGTATAAGTATTGGGACCCTGATCCCTAGAATTGAGATCACTTTGGGAAAACAAGAAGTAACCTCTGCTGAGGAGAGGAACCAAGAAGAAACTGAGGAGAGACTATCCCTGAAACTGGGGGATTGACCTGCAGGAGTTGCCTACTGCCAAAGAGAGGAGAAAGGAACTTTGTGTGTACTTTTGCTCAACTTGTGAAGGATCTCCAAGGGCTTGGAAAAGAGCTTGCCTCCTGCTGAAGTCTCAGGGACAACAGACTTCACCCCCCAGCTCCCCAGAGTTCTTTGGAAGTGCCTGCTGCTGTTTTGGGCCTTCTGAGGAGCTGGAAGCGCGACTCAAGAAGGAGAAGTGTGCCGCCTTCGGAGCCGCTGTCATTGCATCGTGTAAAGTGGTGTCGCCACTGCAGTTGTCGCATCGAGCGGAAGCGCCTCGCATCATCGAAGAAGTGTCTCGCAATACCGAAGAAGCGTGTTGCCATCGCAGCCATCGTAGCTGACGCATTGCACCACATCAAGAGAAGAGTCTCGCATCGAGGAAGAAGCGTGTCGCCATCGCAGCCATCGTAGCTGACACATTGCACCACATCAAGAAAAGCGTCTCGCATCCACGGAGAAGCGTACCCCCGTCGGAGCTGTTGTCGTCGCATCGCGTAAAGTGTGTCACCGCTACAAGCTATCGCATCGAGCGGAAGCGTCTTGCAACTTCGGAGAAGAGTGTCGCGGCCAAAGCCGCTGTTGTCGCATCGCGTAGAGTGGTGTCGCCGCTGCAGCTGACGCATCGAGTCAAGTCTTCTCGCAACATTAAAGAAGCGTGCCGCATCTGGAAGATCTTCTCGTCTTTATTTCTTTGCACCAAAACTTTCATCGCATCAACATCTTTGCAACACTTTCGTTGCCCTGCGTGTAGCATCTAAAAGGTACATTGACTTAAAGTGTCACATTTAAGAACTAAAGAGAACTAAGCTAAATTCTACCATCTTAAAGTAACAGTATTGTGGATTTTTGTTGTTTAATGGTCTTGTGGTAAATCTCTATAAAGAATAATTATTTTTGAGATAAAACCTGTGTGGTGTCCATCTGTAGTGTGTCACTTGATTGCTGTATGTGTTCACAAAGGCTTTACACACTGCCTCTGAGATAAGCCTGTCTGCTCGTGCCAAGCTACCAAGGGGTGAGCAGGGGTTATTTTAGGAGTGTACCCCTTTACCCTGACTAGAGGCGAGGGTCCCTATTTTTCACAAGTGCATACCTGTGCCAACTAGAGACCCCCAAGTCTAACATGCCCCCTGGTGTTTTGTGAGGAATTCGGGTGAGAGGTCGCTCACCAACAGAGTGTCGTCACAGATACTACTGAGATGTTTTGTTGAGGCATTGCTGTGAGGGAGTAAGTCATCTATTGTTTACTGTACTCTAGATGCTTTGTTGAGGGAGGAATGTGAAGGGGTAGGTCTCTCATTGATTGTTGTTACACTAGATGCCCTTGTGGAGGGATGATTGTGTGGGGCTGGAAGTCACCCATTGCTTTGTGTTACACTAGATGCCCTTGTGGAGGGAAGACTTTGTGGGGTGGAAGTCACCCATTACTTTCTGCTACACTAGATACCCTTGCATGAGGGATGACCAGTGCTGTGGAAGTCCACCCATTACTTTCTTTTACACTAGATGCCCTTTCTTGAGGAATGATGAGTGGGGTGGTAGTCATCCATTGATTGCTTTTACACTAGATGCCCTTGCTTGGTGGATGACTGTGTGCGGTGTAGGTCACCCATTGATTGCTTTTACATTAGATGCACGTTCTTGAGGGATGACGTGTAGGGTGAAGTTACCCATTACTTGCTTTTACACTAGATGCTCTTTCGTGAGGGATGATGTGTCATTGTTTGCTTTTAGACTAGATGCCCTTGCTTGAGGGTTGACAGGGTGGGGTGTAAGTCACCCATTGCTTCTGTGCGTGGTTTAGTGTTTTTCGAATATTGAGTAGGAGTATTCTGTGTTGTGCAATTGTATTTGAGAGTGCTATTATGATGCTTGTTGGTGTGCCTTACCTCTTAATTGTTGGTTTTCTCTGTTATTTCTCATTTCATGCTAGTCTGTCCAGCTGGTGTGGTTTGTGGTGGTAATAGGAGCAAGATGTTTTTCTCAGTATGCATCTGCATGGGATGTGTGTTAGTTGTGGTGTGTGTGATGACTGGCGAGCCCGTGTAGCAAGGCCTGACTTGGCCTAGGGTCACGCAGGCACACAAAGGAATAATTCAGACCACACTCACTGGGCTCGTGTCGGAAGTTCCGCCTCCGAGCGTGCGCTTCCATTTATTTACCCCGCAGGCCACGCCTGGCCTGCGGATGACGAGCGGGTGGGTTCCCGGCAGAGAGACAGAAACACGGGAACGCTGACCATTACATCCCTTCCCCACTCAGTCCTTGAAAACACAAATATCTAAACAGTCTTGGAACATGCATACAATTCGGGGTACCTGCGCACGGTCTGATGGCATCAATTCAATTCAATTCAAGTAGCTTTATTTCGATAAACAAAGTATCATAAAAGCAGAATTATCATAAAACGTTAAAAGTCGAACATTTATATACAATGGATCCAAAGAGGGTTTGGAAAGACATAATTGTTTTGTTAATAACATAACAATTACATACCCAAAAGAATATCATTTATATACATAATGAGTTTTTGGCAGACTATAATAAATAAGTTTGGATAAAAAAGAATAAAAAAGACATACTTCAAGTACGACTACCTAATATCAATTAAGAGAATAAAAATGTGGGAAAAGCCAACATAAGGAACACAATCACATTTCAAATTTCATTTTACACCTCCCTGCGTAAAAATTTAGATCCGATGAGCCAAATGCAACCAAGGTACTTCGCCACACCCCATACAAAAAGATCTGTAGAATCTGATTTCAGGATCCGCAGGGCAAAGGTGTGAGCCGTGGTGCCCAATTGTCTACAAATTGGTTTAAGCCACTTTGATCTGGCTCTTGAGTATGCTGGGCAGACAAACATGAGATGGGCCAAACTCTCTTTTGGTGCCTCGCAGCAAGGACAGTTCGCGATTGTCTGGCGCGGGGGGCTCCATTTTGCGGTAAACTCACGTACCATTAAGGAGCCCACTCTAAACTATATGCAGAGTGCCCTATCTCTTGGGATTTTGATGAAATCAAGATACGGCTCTAGGAAAATATGCTGTTTAAACTGGTAAAAACCATCGGCCATCCTCCCCAGCTTAGGATTGCTAAATTCCTGCATGTCAACCCAAAACCAATAAGCCTTTTTTAGCTCATCCCTACTTGGCGGATTCTGGCTTTCCCAACAGCTTCTGAGACCCAAAGTAAACACAAGTTTCTTAACGTTATTGAGCCAGCTGACCCTATGGTTAGAATCCAGAACAATTACCTCCTTAAGTGCGGCGGTGTAGCGAGCAAGTAAAGGGGTTCTTAACAAACGGGCCCAAAAAAGCAATGGCCTTAATCTAGCAATGTCTTTAAAAGAGCGTCTTCCCATATCGCTCATCAAAGGCTTAAGCGGAACATTGCAGGGAAGGGACACAAGCTCTCTCAAGAACTTGTGTTCCGAACTACTGATCTCTTGCATATTGTCGAACCCCCAAAGTTCCGCACCATACAGGGCGGAACTTACTGCCCTTGCTGCATAGATCGTGAGCGCTGGGGCAACGGGTCTGCTACATGAGCGACGATGTTCCCTGCCTATTGCCCCAGTCACACGTCTATGGTTCAGGAGCATCTTATTAATGTGGGGTCTCCATTGCATTGTGTCGGAAAGACGAATACCCAAATAATCAAAGGTGCTAACTCTTTCTAAAGGTGTTCCGCCCAAAGAAAAGATGTGCCTAAAGGGCTTATAGGGATTGAATGTCATTAGTTTGGTCTTTGTGGTGTTGATGGTCAACCCTCTTAATGAACAAAAAAGATGATACCTGATTAAGAGCTTCTGCAGCCCGACCGGGGTCTTAGAAATCAGCAAAGTATCGTCAGCGAAGAGGAGTGTAGGTATCCTATCTCCAGCCAGGGCTGGGGCATCAGACGGAATTTCCTGTAGAAAACTAACCACCCCGTTCACATATAAAGAGAACAGGGTGGGGGCCATAACACAGCCCTGGCAGACTCCTCTATTCACTGAGATTCTTTTGGTTTTCTGTTCTTGTGACCCCATCGCACTTGAGCGTAATTATCCTCGTGCAGTCGGACAAGCAGACTCAAGATGAACAGAGACATACCCATTTCGGCCAAGACTTCCCATAGTTGGTCCAGCGGGACCAGGTCAAAAGCTGTTTTTAGATCGCTGAAGGCAAGATAGAGACTGCCTCCACCTATCACGACTACCTTCCAATAAATAAGAAGGAGCCTGAAAACCTGGTCCATTGTTCCGGTCTTTGGCCTGAAATTGGGAAAGAATGATCTCATCGTCGGCCCAAGAATGAATCCTCTGCAATAAAACCTTCCCAACTACTTTTTGTATAGCATCTATGAGGCTGATTGGACGATAGTTGGCTGGGTCCTCCCTGGCCCCCTTCTTAAAAATAGGCACCACTTCAGCTCCCTTCCATGACTCTGGTATGGGACAACCATTAGCAATAGAGTTAATTAAGAGCATAATGTAATTCGCCCAGTTACTAGGACTTGCACGAAATAGATCACCTGGGAGACCATCCGGTCCTGGGGCTTTTAAAGGTGTTACTTTATTAATTGCTGCTATCACTTCATTTAAATTAAAGTAATCTGTGATACTAGGAGTTGGGCAAGTGATTGGCTTGGCACAGGCTCCGCCCTCATATGTTGTGACTGACCCGGTGTATAGACTTCTAAAGTGGTCGAACCAGGCTTGGCTAGAAATATGATTAGGAATTACATCCGGGTCATTCCTATTAGCCCCCTTAACAAGATTCCAAAAAGAGTAGGCATTGCATTCCAGGCTCGCGTCTTTAAGGTTCTGCCAATACAATTTGTCCCAATCTGATTTAGCACGTCGCAGCGTCACCTTATACTCCTTCCTAGCACGTTGGACGCTGGAGATGTTTTTACTTTTAATAGCTAGAGCTAAGGCCTTCCTTTTATATCTGCAAGTTTTTGAAAACCAGGCATGGCTACTTTTTGGGCAAGGTTTTGCAGATGTATGGCTGGCAGTAGTCATGAACAGAGATCCCAGCTGTTCTACCGTTCTTGTGTAGACATCTGCCACTTTCTGTGGGGCATTGGGGTTGATGGATGCTTCTTGTAGATCTATTACATTTTTGACCAATAGACTATTAATTTCCGCCATTTTGGCTTCGTTAACAATTACTTTAGACCACTTAAGGTGTCTCCTACTATTGGAAGGAACTAATTGCTTGGTCGTTAGATTATTAGTTGCCTCAGAAGCTGGACCAGGGGCAGGCCAAAGGAGTTTAGTACTCAAACAGAGAGGATTATGGTCACTATCAATGGATGGAATAACTTCCATGTCAATTATATTTCTCCACAATCGAATATCTATTAAAATATAATCGATGCGGGATGGACAACTAATTCTATTGTACGTACAAGCCCCGCCAAGATCTGATGTTGTTCTGCCATTTGCAGCCCTTAGCCCATATTCCAAAACAAGTGCATTCAACTGAATTGCAACCTGTGACCATTTTTTGATGGGGGGAATGCTTAGGGGGGGGGATACCCCACCTGCTGTCATCCTCCTCCAACCCCAACATGTCTCCTGAGCTAAGGGGTTCGAACGTGCAGTTAAGGTCTCCCGCTATCATAAGGAGCGAGTCAGGATGGCATTTAGACAGTTCTTGCTCCAAGAGAGATACAATAGGTGAAGAGGTACCCCCCCTTAGTCCCTCTCACATATACATTAAACAGTTCAAGCGGTGTATCTCCTTCCTTCCCACTTATACTAAGTCTCATTATATCTGGACTAGCACAGTTATGATTGATGATTCTGTAACCCAAAGCGATATTGACCCAGGCCATCAGGCCTCCTGAAGGGCGGCCTTTCCCTAAGGAGACAGCTGGCAAAAAGAAGCAAGTATACCCAGATTTATAAAGGGGAACTAGGCTCCAAGTTTCCTGGAAGAGGCAGATGTCATAATCTTCTATAAGCTTGTTCCAGTCAGGTAAAAGCAGCTTACTACCAAGACCAGCTATGTTCCAAGAGATAAGCTTGAGCTGTCGGTGTGGAGTTGCGAAAGCTTCCTCACGTGAGGGTATCACTTGGGGTTGCAATAATAGATCAGGCCTAGCGGCAACAGAGGTTGCCCTGTTTGGGTCTGTAAATTGGTTCTTTAGATTAACAATATTACGATCAATGTCAATGTTGTTAGAAAAATTTGTCAACAGATAGTCGGAAGTACTTGGAGGATATGGGCTACAAGCTTTTGGGTTACTAATATAGCAAGTCTCTATGAGCCTCTGCAGTATCAGCAGGCGAAGTCTCGTAGCCGTTGGCTCGGGCAAGGATTGGGCCACAGGTTGTATCTCTGAGAATGGCTTCTTTGGTGCGTATCCTCAGGTGGCTTGCTGCTTGGAGGCAGACGGGGGAGCATCGAGGTGTTGACTTCCGGCTCCGCTGTGTTGCTTCCACTCCCTGGTTCTTCGCCTGAGGCTTCTTGAGCTGGACTTGCTGAGATACCTGGGTGGTCTTCGATTGGCTCCCTCGAGGACTCCGTGGGGACCTCTTTGAACCACAGGATGTTTCTGGAGACCTCTTTGCTTCCTTTTCTCGCAGTTACCATGGTACCATTGCTGGCAACTACCATCCAGGTGTCAGGTTCATAGTTCGTCCTGAATTTCCCTCCTGGCCGGCGATCCGTGATAAGGACGGTTGTGCCTGGCCGGAGTACCCGTGGTATTGCACGGCGTTGAGCACTGGCTTGCATGTTCTGTTGCTCCCGCCGATCTTGTGTCACCTGAGCCTCCAGAGGTTAGGATGTCCAACCTGGACAGGTAGGGATCAAGTCTTTCCTCGGGCCTTGTAACATCAGCGACCAGGGACTTCTCTGTGTGGTGCAGTGTGGGGTGCTTCTATACTCTCTCAGGAATTTGTGAAGTCGCTTCTCCGGGTCAGCCTGCTCCAGTACGGCAATGCGGAACATTTTGTTCAAGGTACGCATGAACCTTTCGACATCGGCGTTTGCTTATGGCCACTGAGGCGTGGCACGGTGGTGGCGTATTCTTCGCTGTCTCAGAAAGGTGGCGAACTCTGAACCTTGAAACGGTCGTCCATTGTCACGTCGGATCTCGTGGGGAAAACCAAACATGGCAAACACTTTCTCCAGGACAGGGCTCACATGGGTGAAAGCAGTTGATGCCACCGGCTCCACGATGGGATACTTTGAGAATGCATCAATGATCACCAACGTATATCTTCCTCTGGGAAAACTCCCAAAGTCCATGCTCACTTTGTACCACGGGGCGGTGCACGCTTCTTCGGCAATCACTGGGGTCGGCCTCTCCGGGTCGCTGGTCAGTTGGCATGACGGGCAGCGGCAGACGAGATCTTCGACCATTTGCTCCAGCTCTGGGAACTAGACTTTTTCCCTCATTTGTGCCTTCATTTTCGTCGCTCCTTGATGGCCTCCATGCACTAGTTGGGTTGCTTGGTGCTTCAACGCTTGAGGTATGACCAGCCTTGATCCTCTTAACAGTATCCACCTCCTGTGGCGCTGAGTTCGCTTCTTACGCGCCATATTTTTGTCAGACCTTCTCTATCTTCTGGGGTCCAGGAGTTCACTTGCCGTAGGTAGTCCATCCACGACCCTTTCTGGACGGCTCGGTGGGTTTGGTTGCACACTGTGTCGGCAGTGGCGGCCTCTTTGATGTCGTCGAGGGTCATGGCTTGGGGGCACGCAGCTATAGACACCATGTGGATATACTGTTCAGCGTCTTTCCCATCTTCATGTACCTCCTGCGGTACTGGGTGTCTGGACAGGAAGTCCGCAGGATCCTTTGCCCTGGGCCGGTACACAACCTCCATCTCATAGGACTGTAGCTGTACCACCCATCGCTCAAACAGGGGGGTCGAATGGGGACCTGATCCTTTGAAGAGGGGAACGAGGGGCTGCTAGTCGGTCACCATCGTGAAGGGCTGTCCAGTCAGATACAGATGGAAGTGACAACAGGCCCACTTTATGGCGAGTGCCTCCCGCTCAATCTGAGCGCATCTTGTCTTGGTGAGGGTGAGTAACCTGCTGGCGAACAATAGTGCTGCCCATCTGCCTGGTTCTTGTTCCTGAGTCAACACTGCTCCTGACCTCACCGGGCTGGCGCCAACGAGTACTTCGGTCTTTTTTCTGGGTCGAAGTATGCGAGTGTGGCTTCTTCCAGGAGTGCGTACTTTATTCCTTGGAACACTTCTTCTTCTTTCTGGTTCAATTGCCACTTGGCGTCTGTCCTGGTGAGGGCTCTGAGTGGTTCAGCGCGGGTTGCCAGGCCTGGGATGAACCTCCCGCAGTAGGTAGCCATCCCCAGGAAACTCCTTACTTCAGTAGGCATCGTTGGGGCTGGTGCGTTTCTGATGGCATGCGACTTCCTCGGGTCCACCTGGACGCCTGGACGCCTTCTTGGTTAAACACGTACCCAAAGAACTCGAGGGACGGTTGGAAGAACTGGCACTTCTCTCTATGGAGCGCCGCCCTATGCTCACTCTTCAGCGTGCTTCGGAGATGCTTGTGGTGATCGGCCGCGGTTGCTGAATGAATCAGGATATCGTCGCTGACATTTAATACCCCTGGCAGGCCTGACAGCATCTCTCGTATTGTGTTCTGGAACATCTCTGCCGCCGAGGATATTCCGAAATGTAATCGTTTGTACCTCCATAGTCCTAGGTGGGTGCTGAAGGTAGTGACGTAGTGGCTCTCTTCGGACAATGGCAGCTGATGGTATCCTGCGTTTAGGTCAATTTTAGAAAACCACCTTGATCCGTTGACATCCGCTATGATATCATCCATTGTTGGGTTAATGTGATGGATTTGGACACGTCTGGCAAACGAGACTAGGCCCAGGTCCTCTGCCATGTGGCTGCTCAGTAGGGTGTTCACTTCTCTGTCGATCACGTGGATTGTCGCCGTGACTTCGAAGTCATCCGCCTTGATTGGGACAGATATTTTCCCTTTCAACGGTAGGGGGGTATCAGCCCCATACGCGTATATTCTAGTCCGTGACGGGGTGAGTGGTGGGTATGGTCGTAGGCGTCGATACTGTTGGAGGCCCATTACATTTATTGACGCTCCGGTGTCAATAACTGCCTTTACTTCTGTGCCTGCGACCTGGATCATGCAAGTAGGCTGTGGCCTTTGGAGCCGCTTGAGTTCTCTCGCAAAGGATATTAAGTATACCTCACCATCATCTTCCTTCGATGATGAATCAACCAGCCCTTGATACCTCCGGCTGGTTCTCGGAGTCTCCTCCGATGGCTCTGCCACTGATAGTTGCCATATCGCCCGTGAGCGTGGTCTTTGACTTCTGGTGTCTCGGGCCAGGTTCTTTCTTCGACACACGGTGGCAAAATGGTTGGAGATGCTGCAATTGGTACAGGTCTTCCCCTGCATGGGAAAGTCTTTCGCGGCATGTGGCTCGTGGCCGCAGTATCCGTATCGCGGTCTGGATGCTTCAGGCTTTGCTTTTCGGGATGTGTCCATTCGAGGCTTCTTTCTAAGGGCATCCGTCTGCTCTGATTTGATCGCCTCTGGCCGCCCTTGGGCTTTGGTGAGGGCCTGGTCCATTTAGTTCGCCCTCGCCGCTGATAGGTCGTGGGAACTCGCTAGTATAAGGATGTCTTCTAACGCAATCTTCGGTTGACATAGGATGAGGCCTCTCAGCGTCTTGTCTCTACAACCTTGGATGAGCTGTGCTCTGATTTCTTTCGGCTGATCATCTTCTGTGCACGTGCTGGCGAGTTCGCGCAAGCAGGAGTAAAACACGTCCATCGACTCCCCTTCCCTCTGGCGGGCTTGACGCAATTTGAAACGTTCAAAGTCTGGGTTAAATTGGGGGTCGAAATGAGCGTCTAGTGCGGCAACTGCTGAGCCATAATCCGTTGCCGCCCTTGTGTTCGGTAGGTGCTTGAAGAGTTTGAAAATCTCATCCCCGGCATAGTGTAGTAGTAGTGACCTTTTTACCGCCTCGTCGGTCTCTCTGTTCGCGACAAAATAATTTCTGAGGGGTTTGATCCAGATCTTCCATCTGGGTGACGCCGTCGCTGGGTCTTCCAGCTCACTGAAAGGCGGTAATAGCCCCGAAACTGCATGCTGAACAGGGAAATGGGCTTGTGTTGGGTTATTGTCCCCCATCTCACTTGCGGGCAGGTGTGGTGCAGTCACCAGGCCCTTGGCCTTGACGTGCTATCGTGGTGCAGTGGCGGTTGATGCTGTACACCACAGCTGCGGTGAGGGGCACACTC
Organism: Triturus cristatus; assembly: GCF_964204655.1. Classification (NCBI taxonomy): domain Eukaryota; kingdom Metazoa; phylum Chordata; class Amphibia; order Caudata; family Salamandridae; genus Triturus; species Triturus cristatus. The sequence goes on along the minus strand of NC_140593.1, from coordinate 842,460,246 downwards.
CAGCGAGGGTCTCTGGGCCTTCACTACTCCTCCCTGCGCAGTACCCACTGGTTGTTCTTGGCGGGGCGTGGTCTCTGTGATCTGCACGTGCTTCCCAGACAAAATCTGCAAATTTCAGTGCTGCGGGGCTCACTCACACGCAAGATGAAGTGCGTGCACGAGCGCAGCTGCTGGCGGCTCGCGGAGTCGCAGTTCCTAATGAGGACTACAGTGCTCGCCGTGGCAGGCGGAGCGGGCGGTCGGTGATCGTGAGGGTCTCGGCCTTCCTCATCGCCAATGTGATGCCTAGCGTGCCCGTGTAGCAAGGCCCAACTTGGCCTAGGGTCACGCAGGCACACGAAAGAATAAATCAGACCACACTCACTGGGCTCATGTCGGAAGTTCTGCCCCCGAGCGAGCGCTTCCATTTATTTACCCCACAGGCCACGCCTGGCCTGCAGATGACGTGCGGTTGGGTTTCTGGCAGAGAGCCAGAAATACGGGAACGCTGACCATTGCAGTGTGCCTGTGGAGGGGATATATGTATATCTATATATATATTGTTCCTTTCTATATTAGATGTTCTTGTAGAACTGTTTTGCTCCATTTTCAGTCCTTTATGTATTAAGATTTGATCTTAATTTAATTTCATTGTTTCCATCTTGCATTCATAATTATTTTTAAGTGTTCTGTAAAAGGGGAAGATGTGTGTTACATCTGGTGTATTTTAAAACGTGTTGTTTTCATCTTGTATGCGCAATATTTTTATATGTTCTGTAAAAGGGGATTATGTGCTATATCTGGTGTATTGCATTATGCATCTTCCCTGGTGCTCTGGTCCTTGCTGCTCAGCCAGTATGGATGTGATGTGTGGAATGTTGCAGTGCATGGTGATGCAATGGAATGCTTGGGTGACTGTGAGGTTGAGAGTGTCAGTTGGAGCATGTGCTGAGAAGCAGGGAGACTGTTCTTGGTGGGCTATCCTAAGGACTGGGCTATTCTAAGGTCTAAGCTAAGAACCTATAGAGATACTTACCTGCAACCAAGATCAATTAATCACCTTCTATAACATACACTTCGGCTACTGGAATTTTTCATCATAACACAAACACATGCAACTATATGAACTGCAGAGCTACCAATGCAAAACCACAAACATGATATGCCACGAAGAAAACCAAAAGCTGTGCACTACAATAAAAAGGAAAAAATATAAGGTCACAAATGCACAAGAATTAAAATAAACTAGTAACAATTATAAAAACCAACGAACCCTGGTCTGAGGGACAAGTCGGAATAAAAAAAGTGTGATATCATATTTCAGCCAGCAGAATCCACACTTTTTTTTACAGTATGGATACCTGTGGATTTTGTGCCCTAGCTCAGCCTGCACCCAGGGAACCATACCAAACTCATACATTTCTGAAAACTAGACACCTGGAGGGTGAAGGGTGGTATGAGTTGTGCGATGCTCACTGGCTTTTCTTAACCAGATTTCATGCAAACCTAAACCTTGGATACAAACCCACACTTTCCTCACATTTCTGTTTGGGAAACTACTGGAATCTGTGAGAAGCCAGATATTTCCTACCACCCAGCTTTAATCCAAGTCTCTCGATAAAAATGGTACCTCTCTTATGTGGCTGGACCTAGTACTCGTGCAGGAACAGATCAATCCAGGGTAAAATGGGAGTCTCCTGTTTAATGCTTACTAATAAAAGTGTCACAAAAAAGACAAATATAAACAACACTGCCAAAATTAGAACTCAACAAACTGCGGTTATATTACACAGTAAATAAAACTAATTAAATAAAACAATCTGGAAATAAATTATCAGTACAAACCACACAATTAACATTCTACTATCAAAGGATCCTTACATCCCTCTTACTTGCCATGGACAGCTAGACTGTGGTCAACTGCAGAGACACAATCAGCATCAACGATATACCACTAGAAAGGCAAACAAAAACATTACATAAAAGACAACACATTGAAGCTCTTGCAAAAATCAAATTGTGAATTTGAAAGACAATAGAACATAAGCTAAATATGCTCAAATTATTACAACCGTAAAAAAAAATATTTAAGCAAGACAATGATACATACTTGAAGTAAACTTTACAAAATGTTTCCTTAACAAACAAATGCAACTATGAGAACTGCAGATCTACCATTGCCAATACTGCAATCAGGATATGTCACAAAGACAATCAAAAGTTATTTTTATTTTATTTTTATTGATTTTCATAAACAAAGGATTTTTGTTACAATTTCACATTACCAAGTACATAGTATATGGTTTCGCTGTGCAATGCAGTGGCAAATAGTTTGCATAAACATAAACAATAACAGTAAAAAAAATCTCAATTTTGCATGACTCTTTGGTTTGAACATAGTTCATTTCTCCATCATGGGCTGCCATTACCACATAAATTTTACAATAGACAGAGTTAAAAGCATGTGCTACCACTCACAGTACATTATACTATCCCCACATTCTACATCTTAGCTCTTTAGATCTGAGTTTGCGGTCATCATGTAAACAAAATATGGGGCCCAGATATCTCGCGGTCGTGAGACTTCAGGTAGCTCTTCTGCGTAGTTTTCCAGCTGTGTTTTACAGTAGGCCATATCCCGTAGTCAGTCTTTTATCCTTGGCACCTTTTTCCCACCCCAGCAGATTGATATTCGGCGTTTAGCCAGTAAATACTAACTTACGCTGCGCCCCGGGTATTGTTTTCAGCAGGTCTAATAGACATAATTCTGGTGTACATGTAATTTCCACCCCTGTCATCTCAGTCAGTATGCCTGTTATCTGTAACCAGTATATTGCTATAGGTTTGCACAGCCAAGCGAGGTGAATAAAATTTGCACCATCCGCTTTACAACGTTTGCCTTTTGCATCCTGCTGCAGCTCAAACCTATGTAATTGTTGAGGGGTGTAATAAGCCTGCTGTAGGTATTTAAAGTGTATAATCTCTAAATTACAGTTAGACATATGTTTATCTAATAACTTGCAGCATGCTTCCCAGTCATCATGCGTGAGTTGTGTGTTCAACATTGTATTCCATTTTTCTCTGGTGCTATCTATTGGGGTAGACATTTCTTTTTGTGCAGTTCTGTACAGATTAGTTGTAACATTTTTCCTATCTTCACACCCTCAGCGACAGTAGCTCCGGTGGTTCCCACGGGAAGCTGGGATATAGTGTTTTCATCAAAGCATCTTTATTCGATTCACATAATCATCAAAGCGTCATTAAAATACTAAAAAACATTTTTAAAAAGGTATATACAATACATTAATCCTCTTATTAATTACAGTACAGTACATTAGTCCTCATATTATTTACAAATAGCACCAGTATGATAAGTTCCATAAAGTGCAAAGAGCGAAGTGCAAGATCATCGAAGCCTCTTTAACAATACATAATTCAGAAATGAAAAGTGCTATAGTGCTATCAAGGGCTATATAAAACAGGGACTCTGAAAAATTTGTATAACCCCAATAAAAGTAATATTTTAAAATGTAAGCCCTTTCTTCCTCCTCATAAAATTAGTAGATTGTAAAAATCTACTGACACCAAACACAATGAGCTTGGAGATATCAGTTTTTAATATACGCAGCATATCAATATGTTTTCTAATACTCAAGCTCCTGCCCAAAGGTTTTATCCATTTTCTTCTAGGATTTACGTAAGCGGGGCAGAAGAATAAGACATGTGCGATGTCCTCCTTGGTTCCTAAATGGTATAGGGTACATTTGCAATCTTTTTCCCCATCCTGTGGCATTCCCCATTTGGATGTGAAAGCCTTTATCAGGAGGAAGCCATATCTGAATTTCAGATACAACAAGTTGGGCTTCAATTTCGCCTAAAAACGGTTCAAATCAAGGAGTCGTTTTAAACATCAGGAATTGAGTTGTAAGTGTGCCGGATGTGCAATTTAAAGTGACTCTGTGCCAAATAAAATTCCAATAAATGGTTTTGATTTCCCGCTTTGAGTCCAAAGTCAACATGCTCGGGTGTTCCCAGAATCTGCTCAGGCCTAAATCCAAGAACCATTTGCGGATATGAGCTACCAAGGAAAGGCAACATGAATGTCAAGTGTCAATAATTCACTCAGTGTTTGTCTGTAGGTATATAATTCCTTGGTGATGTTTTCATGGGCAGTCTTAATCTATGGTACACAAATGGCTGCATCAGGTTACCCAGGCGACCATTGGTGAATGTCTCTAGTGACAGGAACTCCCCCGTGGGGAAGATATCCTGTATATTGTGGAGACCTGCCTCTTTTAATATCGCTAATGCTCTTGCTTCACTCGTAACGAATAGTGAGGGGTGACACAGTAACGGTAAATTATGTGCGTATATTGGCAATTTCCCCGCTCGTGCTTCTAGCGTATTCCAGGCTCTTATTGTGCTCTCCATTAGGCTGGCAGTCTTGAGGTTCAACACCTTGCGCTCGTGTAGAAGCACCGCGTTGACGGGAATGGGGTGAGCGTCATAAGCCTCCACCGCCACATGTGCACTAAACTTGTGAGGCTGATACCAATAGTGAGCAAAGTGGGCTTGGACACATAAGTAATATAAATATAGGTCCGGCGTGTTAAATCCGCCGAGGGTGTATGGACGAGTGAGGTTCTGCCAGCTCATTCTAGATTGTTTGCCTGCCCAGGTTAGAATGACCAAATAGGATTGCAGTGTTTTAAAAAAATGCCAGTGTTAGAGGTTTGGGGATTTTGACGAAAAAATATAAAAATTTAGGGAGAATTACCATTTTTATTAGTGCTATTCTGTCTGCTAACAATAGGGGAAGCCATCATCTCCATTGCGATAGCTGATCTTTCAGTTTGGTGATGGCGGTACAATAATTCATCCTGATGACCACTTCAGGATCCTTATCTACCCAAACACCCAGATACTTAAGGGATGACGTACACCACACCAGTGGAAATTCTGTTTTGTGCGGTGTAGCCACTGGAGTTAGTGGGAATACTACGGATTTACTCCAGTTTATGGCTAGTCCCGAAAACCAACCCAATTTGACATATTCCCTTAGTGTGGGCCCCAGGTATGTGCTGGGATCTCTGAGGTATATTACCATGTCGTCTGCGTATAAAGAAATCACTAGGGGTCGAAGGTGAAATCTTAGCGCTGCCTCTGAGTGTTTTTGGCGTATAACACAAGCCAGGGGTTCTAGAGCAATGGCAAACAGTATTGGGATAATGTGCAGCCCTGGCGGGTTCCCCTCTGTATGTCTATGGATTCGTATGTTAATCCATTTATCCGGATTCGTGCTGTGGGCTCCGTGTATAGCAAGAGGACCCAGTTCAGGAAGGCTGGTGGCATTCCCATTCTAGCCAGTATCATGAACATATATGTCCACTGGATTGAGTTAAATGCGTCTAAAAACACGACCGCCATGGGCATTGTGGGTTCTATCCAATTCAGGACTGCGAATATTGTACACAGATTGTGAGTGGTGTATCGTGAGGGGACAAAACCTGCCTGATCGGGCAGCACTAAGGCCGGAAGCAGCAATTGAAGCCTATTGGCAATGATCTTGGCCAGGATCTTTACGTCCGTATTGATCATGAACAGTGGGCGATATAATTCCGCTTGCTCGGGCTCCTTTCCTGGTTTTAATAAGTTTATCAGGTTAGCTTCTCTCATGGAAGGGGGGCAATTTTTTCTTATCATCCGCTTCCTGATACACAGCCAATAGGTCAGGTGTCAGTAGGTCAGAGTAGGCCTTATAAAATTCACCCGGAATGCCATCCCCACCCGGTGCCTTACCGTTGGGTAGTATGCGAATTGTGTCTTTCACATCTTCCTCTGTAATGGTTGGACTAGAAACTTTCTCTGACCCGGTGATAGCCAGGCCAATGTTATGTCATTTAGATACGCGTCTGTTTGGATGTATGATGTTACAACGCGTGCTGTTACAACGCATGCTGTTACAACGAAACTGTTACAACGCAAGTGGATTTACAATGCATGCCATTACAACGCAAGTCTTTACATCGACTTGCGCTAGATGGCGTGCTAACATTAGAAAAGTGTAATTTACTATTCCAACTCCAGTCCACTTAACAGTAGGGAAGGTGTTGGGATAGTAAACTACACTATTTGTAATGTTAGCACGCCATCTAGCGCAAGTCGATGTAAAGACTTGCGCTGTAATGGCATGTGTTGTAAATCTACTTGCGTTGTAACAGTTTCGTTGTAATGGTAGTGCGTTGTAAAAGTTGCGTTGTAAAGGTTGTTCCCCATCTGTTTCCTCTACCTCTGCTGACTCTCTATGTTCATACAATTCTGTACAATTCTGTATAATAATCTACAAAGGACTGCAAGATATCTGGGGAGGTATGAACCCTCATACCTGATTGTGTCTTGAGCGTGTGAATAAATGGGATATCTCTCGGACCCTTGATTTTGGTGGCTAGGCTGTGACCTGGTCTACAGCCCTCCCCATATGCTCTTGCCACCCATCGCTTTGATAGGTATTTAACCTCCTGTTCTGCCGACTCTGAGTATTCTGTAAGATGTGTCTACATACATACATACATACATACATACAATGATGACTGAGGAATAAGACATGAATAGTGACGGATGAAAGATGAGAAGTAGTGATGAGAAGTGACGAATGAGGGGTGATGGATGTGAATTGGTGAGGTTCTAAAATGGATGCTGTAGTTCTGGGTTGACTTGTAGTTCACCTGAACAGCAATGTGGGCTTCATGGGCCCAAACACCACCAACTTCCATTGTCAGCATCCTGTTTAGACCAAATGATGTTTAATGGTGTGCTGAATGCTGATGATGCAACAAGCTACTTGTCTGATACATGACACATGAAACCTAGGTAGGAACTGTCTACTCAAGCTGCTCTGTGGCCTCGTTCATCAGTTCTGTACCTTGTTATGCGCAGCTCTGCCCTATTTTTGGGGAAACAGCCTGAACAGCGATTTTTAAACAATGGGTGGCCTTAACGACTCATATACAAGGACCTGGGACTGAACAATTATCTCTTTAACAACTACTTCATTAAACAACAAGTGGCCTTAACAACGACTCCGACCTTTAAACACAAAAAAATGTAATTAATTAGTACACTTCGAATGTAAACTATTATTAACAAACATCTAATGATCGTTTTTTAGGTCTCGCGAGCCAAAGGCTCGAAGAGACATTTTATAACTGAGTTTTTCAAAGTGCTGCCGTGGCCTAAAGCTACAGTGCACGTGAACGTGCACGCGCGCAGCCGCCAATCACTGCTGCGCGCGCACCACTGGCGTGCGTGCCACACAGCTCTCCCGTCCAAGCGATCGCGATCACTTTCGCTTGGATCGCGATCGCTATTACTTTCGTTTTCGGCCGTGCGGCCGAATGCTTGTTAATTAGATGTTTTCAGACAGCACAGCTCCCAGCTGTTCGTTTATTAGTTGTTTTCTGACCGTGCTGCTCCCAGCCAAACTGCTATTAAACGATTTATTTGTTAAACGATTTATTTGTTTAGTCTTTTATGTATGCGTCCATTTATCCAGACATGTATTTATCCAGTTACAAATCGATTACGTATTACAACTCAGTTAAGCATGTACCTTTAATTCTATATAAAGTTAATCTACCTATGCATTTGTCTATTATTCTTTTCCCATGCATTTCCCTTCAGTCATTTCTTTTTATGTTGGTTTTAGTTATGCGTGGTCAGCGCTGCATGCAGCTGCAAGTTGTTTCATGGCCCCTGGGGTAGGGGATTCTTGCTCACTCATCAATATTTCAGGAGTCTGGGAGGTGGGGAGGGAAGGAATAGTAGAAGAGGCATGGGCATTTCTCGCTCCTCCTTTGACAGTGAAACTGATCGGAAGAACTGATTTATTTATCTAGGTCTTTGCAGAGTGCCATTACTTTGAAGCACTGTTGACTGAGTCTTTAATAAGGAGAAAGACAATATTTGGCAGGTAGCGATGCCTTCTATAGAAAGCTGCCCTCCTGCTGTCTTCTCCAAAGCCGGCACGCAGAGAGAATTGCCAGCAACTCATGAAAGGAAATGGAGGGAAAAAACACACTGCTTCTTATTTTGTGTGCGTCACGAAAGTTTGCTATGTAATTTTGCACACAGCGGGGAAAATCTTTTTTTTTTTTTTAAATAACTTAAAAAAAATAATCAGCCAAGCGTCTTCCTGGGGCTTTATAAAACGGTTTGCTTCGCAAAGTTCAAGGAAGAGGCAGTGAAAATTATTTTGGACTTTTTTTTCCAAATTTCTCTACGCTGGTCCTGCACACTGCAGAGGGCAAGGTCATGGCAACCAGGACAGCTTGTTCCAGTCTACACTTACTGGGATCTGCAGATAAGGTGATAAGATGTGATATTATTGCTTTATTTGTCGCCTTATAAAGTGGAAACTATACCCAATCGGGTTTCAGAGCGCTGTATAGATAAAACGTATGAAAACACCAGGCAGAGACAGCCCTGTGTTGACTAGCAGCAAAGTAGAACACATTGTTTACAGTACATTATTCAGGTGTTCTAGAGCATTATAATAAGTCACTGAAATTATGTGGCAGGGGAGGACAAATTCTTCTGCAGGGAAGACTAAACTAAGCAGAAAGGAAAAGAAACTATGCAGCACATTGCAACAGCATTTATTTTTGATAGTATTACCTCATTGTTGACATGTTTACACTCTTACCTGTCAGGGCTTATGTTTCACCTCAGCACCAGTTGAACACCCAAATACAACAATACGTCTACAGAGTTACCCTCGTGAAAACATACATACTTCAATCTTAAAAACATTGCACAGCAGTTCAAAAGGGTGGTTTAACTTATCACACACAATATTCCTCACCACACAATTCAACACCACCCAACATAATTACACTCTACATAGTACCACTCAACACAACATAATTCAACTCCATATAATTACACTCCCCTCAATACCAGATAAATACACCCTACATAAATCCACTTGATACCACACAACAAACCACTAACAAAACAGCGCACATGCCACATAATTCCAATCAGCATAATTTCACTAAATGCCACAATTCAACTACACACATTTCCATTCCACACCACATAATTCAACAAACCATGTATTTAAACTCAGCACAATTACACCACACACATCCAAACCACACCACAGAATTCCATATCATGCCACAAAATTCGACAGCACACCACATAATTAAACTCCACTACATATCACTCCACAACCCAATACACCGATGGGACATAATTACACTTCACACTTAATACCACATAATTACTGTCCACACAATTCCAAAAAACACCATGCCACATAACCCCACAAATCCACTGTACACCACACTATTCCACAACGCACAATTCAAATCCAACCCACATAATTCTACTCCGCACTACATACATCTACTCCACAACCCAGAGGTAATACACATTGTCATTTACAACACATCCCACCCAGCTCCTCTGTCGTTCCCCTAAGTCCCTGCTGCATCTTCTACATTTGTCTTCTTAATTAATCTTTACAGACCCCTATCTATTCACCATGCCACATAATTCCACTCCACCTTACACAATTCCACAACACAATTCCATTCCAAACCACATACATCCACTCCAAACCAAAAAACATAGGTAAAGGACACTGCATCTTCTACATTTGTCTTCTTAATTAATCTTTACAGACCCCTATCTATTCACCATGCCACATAATTCCACTCCACCTTACACAATTCCACAACACAATTCCATTCCAAACCACATACATCCACTCCAAACCAAAAAACATAGGTAAAGGACACTCTCATTTACAGCACCAATAGCTCTAATTCTCGATTATTATAACTTTTCAACATGCTGCACAGCAGCCACACTGCTCTAAAACATAGCTTAAAAACATTAGCAAAGCCAATAGCTCTGGCTAAACACTTATAAGGTCCCAAAGGGGAGACCAATTGGCTATGACAATGCTTACTATTTATATTTGTGTTGTGAAACAATTTGAGTTAGTGCTTTACCAATGCCTGTTATTACCACTTTTAATCTAAAGCACTTAAAATGTGAGTCTATGCCAAAAATTACTCCGAAAGTCCACTCACCTATTGCTATATTAGTACAATTGCAAGAACTATTAGCTTCGCTAGATGAGGGAGTGAGCTTTCAGAAGATGGATTTCAGACGGACATTTAAAATGAAGTACACAGACAGGACAGGGCGGAGTCCTTTCTGATTAAACCAATTGGCAAGTCTTGGTCATCAGCAAAGTCATTATGTAACATACAAGTTAAAAGGCCCTGAAAGTCATTGCACACTAAGGCACTAATTACGATGTTGGGAGGACTTGCGTCCGGCCAACACCCCAACTTCCTGTAAAAAGGAACCACCAGACCTTGGGTCGACGGCCCCAACGAGGTGACCGCCCACAGGGTGGTCAGAAATTTCCATTTCACAATGCAAGTTTGTACGACGAGCAGAAAATTGCCGCAGCACAAGCTTCCATTGTGAAATTGATGTTTGTAAACATTCCTGCACCGTGTGGCGGGCACCGTGTGGTGCCAGCCACACAGTGCAGGGATGTTGAGGTGGACACCTAGGCCAGTATGCGGAAGGATTGGAGCCGTGCTAGGGGCCCCCAAAGACACTTTGACAGCGATTCCATGTCGGAAAGGCCGACATGGAACTGCGGTCGGAAAGTGGCATCATAATTCCGACAGCAGAAACACAATCTTTAAGGGATTATGAAGCCTTTCCAACTAACCGACGGGCTCCTTGTTATGTTATGCTAATTACATTTCATATGGCGCACAACTCACCCATGGGCATCTCGGCGCTGTAGAAGTTTCAGAAAGTGTCAGCAGAATGAGGACTAAAATAATTTAAAATAGATGGGCTTTCAACAATTTCCTAAATTTGCAGAAGTTCGCACAAGTGCAAACATGCAGAGGAAGCATAGTCCAATAGGAGAGGGCAAGGTAAGAGAAAGCACTTTCCCCACATCTCGATAAAAGAATGCAGAGTACACTCAGTAGGGCTTTATCACAAGATCTTAAACTTCTGCTGGGTATGTATGGTTTCATTTATAATTGAAGATATCTGGGGCCTTTGCCTCTTAGCGCGTTGTAAGTGAGAAATCAGATCTTGAAAAAGCTCCTTTTTTAGGTCTCGCCTAGCGAGGCAGCGCATGCTCTGCTCACTCAGCGAGATTTATTGTTGAGGACTTTCAGAAGAGGGCTTGAAGCCTCGCCCCTCATTTCCATTGGCTGACGTCACCGTTTATGCTAAACGGTGGCCTGCCATTGGAAATGAGGGTTTTGGGTTCACGCCCTTTCGCCTCCGATTCGGACTCAGTGGCCTGCTTTGCTGCTGTCGCAAAGCACTTGCTTATCTTTATGGGGCCATGTGTTTCTAATTAGAAACACATGGCCCCATAAAGACAAGAGATCCCCATGCTCCGGCTGCAGCGCTGTCCTCTTTCACTTATTATAAATCTGTATTCAATGACAGAAGCAGCAAAATACAAGTTGTCGTACACAACCACCAGCAAGGCTCTTCTTAATGGCGCTGTGCGTTTTAATCTCCACATCTGTCCAGCTGCAGGGTCGACTGTGGCGTTACAACCAGAACTGCAGAATTTGAGAACCATGATTGAATCTCGGTGTGCTCAAAATCCTATTATTCTGGGCACAACACTTCTCCCCGTGCCTCAAAATATGAATGTGATCTTGTGTAATTTAACCGGTGCTCATGCACAGTGATCCAATATCTGTGTGTGGAGTTCGCTATATAAAACTGCAATAAACGCTACTCCATCATGGTTTTACATTTGTTTTCATCTTGTCACTTAGAGGAGTCGAGCGAAATGCTGCACATGGGCGGCCTGCTGTGCCGCTTCTTTTCAATCTCCTAGTACTTATGCTGGGTCCTCAGGCGTCTCTCCCGGCCCCAGCTGCACGAAAAACCTGTGTGCCTGCGCAAGTAGCCGCTCTGGTTACTGCTGCTGCACTTTGACTCCAGGGAGCACTTCAGCTGCATGCTGCAGATCCTTGCTGCTCCCCCTGCTATCCCACTGCCGGGGTCTTTAATGGTGCACTCGTGCGACCCCAACCGAGGCTAACAGAGGGCACCTTGGCCCCAGCACTGCAGCGGTTCGTATTCCTCGAAAGCGTTTGCCTCGAGGTTAACTGCAAACGTGAAGCACTCTTCAAAATTTCACCACGCAGCATGCTGTTTATTTTCAGTCTGCACCCATTATTGTGTGCCACTGTGCTTGTGCAAATTAACAAAGCTGTGCTTTCTTTTAGCTACATAAATAAAAACATTCAGATTTTGAAACGCAACGGTCACTTTATTTTCAGGCGCCATTTACAGGTGTTTTCTGTTGTACATGTTTTGTGTTTAACGCACTATTCATTTATTTATAGCCTGTAAGATTTATTGTTCAATGTTTCTCATTTTTGTGCTGGAATGAGGGAAAAATGACTTAATTAGCGTCAGTTCAACCCGGATGGCAGCGGCAGGGCTGTTTCAGAGGTCTCCCTTCGGTTGCTCTCCCCCCCCACATCTGTGCTTTTATGGCTCTCTTGCCAGTGTGCCTCTCTGCTCCATGCACTTCCCCCGCAAGATGGACCTGGCATGCTGTCCTGCTCCTCTGTATTCTTCCTGCTCTGCCACACTTTTCACACACAACAGCTATTTATTTTCTCACATGAGCGCCTGCCGAGCTGGGCCTCTTTGCTAGGTGGCTCTTTTCCATAAATGAGCTCTCTGCCGAGATTTATGGCTGCGTCTGCCACTCCACCCTCCTACAGTGAGCCATTAGACTTCACATGTAATGTCACCAGGGCAGAGTCATAAACCCAGCACACAGGCAGATCAAGACTTTGTATTTAGATTACTGTGCACTTTGTATGTCTGAGTTCTAATCCTATTTCAAGAGACATGTTTAGAGTTTGCATTTTAAAACATTTGAAATGCTGCTGAAGCTTTATTCATTAAATCTGCATTCACCACCTAAATTATGTTTAAAAAGTTATTTATTTTCCAAGTCATGGGCAAGGGATGGTTTAAAGTGCTGCACCCAAATTGTAATATCACCTGAAACCCTTCATTTAAGGACTCTTTCTGGCAGCATCTCCAGGATCTGTGTTTATTTTTAGGTCTCGGCTGGCGTGGGCTGCGCACTTGCGCGGTCTCGCTGGTGAGATTTTATGTTTTTGAGGAGCTTTCAGTAACGGGCTTTAAGCCCCGCACCCCTTTCCCATTGGCCAGCGTCACCGTTTATGCTAAATGGTGGCCAGCCATTGGTAAAGAGCTCTTTGTGACGTTCAATTTTGGCTTTTTGAGCCGTCCCACTTGGACGGGCTCATCTGCCTTCAGTGCGTCGCAAAAGGTTTCTTATCTTTATGGGGCCATGTGTTTCAAACACATGGCCCCATAAAGACAAGAAAGCTTTCACAACGGACGAAAGTCAAAGCGGACCGTGTTTGTTGCTGAAGACTGCCGTAAAGCGGGTGACATCCGGCTTGTTTTAGCTGCCATTGGCCCCGTGGACTACTACCTTGCTGGTTGATTGAGAACAACGATATATACACATCAGGTTAGAGAATAATGTGGGTGTCAGCTGCACTAATTTATTTAACCGTATGTAGCTGAGCTATCTTTTTAAAACTGACCCTGCCTACAAGGTCTTCTACGTGTTTGTGATTTGGTTCGTCAATATTCTAAAAATACAAATTAAAAAAAAATTAAAAAATAAATAAAAAGTTTTCCTTTCGCTGTTTTTTCCGATTATGTCGAATTGCCAAAATAGTGCCAGAAAGCCACTTAGGTGAAGTCTTTTTGAAATGTTCAGTTAGTTTAGTTTTCATTCTTGCGTGGGGATTGTTTAATACAGTAGTTATATTATTCCATCGCTAACATTGCGTTAGTATGCATGTATTTTAAAAAAGTACGAATGCCATTGCTTTACTGTCTGAGTTTTATGTTGGAGTAGCAGGGAGACTCTGAAAATTGGAATTAGTAAGCCTCTATGTTCTGTTGCTTATATCTAATACACTGAACACCACTATAGCTAAGCATTCTAGCAAAATTGTCGCCCGAGGTGTCATCGGTCGCTAATCGTTTCAGAAAACGAGTAGTCTGCGAAATTACCATAGATAACAACACAATATTAAATATGAAGGGCAATAGATTCGAAATGAACAGCACAGTGTTTATTGAAATGCGTTTATCTTTCATTTCTGGGTTTTAGGGTAATATCATCATCATGTGTTCATCTCCTTGATTTCATCATTATTTTTCTGTCAGGGTCACTTTAAAACGTGTGCACACACACACACACACACACACACACACACACACACACACGCACAGTTATCAATTCTCTCTCTAACATTGAGATCTTCAACAGGACATGGGGACTTTTTTCATGCACACCAGTGGGGCATATTGCTGTATAGGGCACGCAGGCAGATTTTTAAAGGCTTTCTTAGGCACACTGGCCTATTGCAGCTATGTGTGTATTAGGTGATTTACCACATCACTGGCCCTCAAAACAATTTAATCCTCACAAGCCGGCATGGTAGCAATAAAGTTCACGTGCAATCGTGCATGCAGGTAGATAGATGAGCTTTATCTGAAGACGTGCAGTCTTTATTCCTGTGGTACACTTGCTGTTGTGGAATGCACCACGTTGTGTGTGTATATTTATGCAGGAGTTAGTGGATTTTCTTCGTATAGAGCACACAAGGAAACAAATGTCCCGCCAAGGCACTTGAGAGCATGCAGACTGTGGAAAAGATGTCCACAAAATTCCGGGATTGCGACGCAGAGGGGATGCCAGCGAGGTTGTGTACATGCACCTGCGATTTTAAGTGGGGGAGTGGGGGTAATTTAGTGAAAACTTGCAAACAAGTCTTATTACTTTAGCAAGCACAAGTTGTATCTATGTGTTTCAGGGAGATAGTTAATGCACTGTCAATGAATGAGGGCACATCATAGCTAAATGCATATAAGGTCCCAAAGGCGAGACCGATTGCATTGCAAATGCTTGTTTAATTTACTGACTAACTTTCAGAGGCAGATTTAATTTACCTTGTGAGGCCAGTAGATGGCACTGTAGGGTTGTTTTCAGGTGGGAGGACCCTGGGCACAGACAATGGGCACAGGGATTTCACTGTCACTTCCAGGTACGAAATCTTTGGTGCAGTGTATGTGGGACCCAGATAGATCGACCTTACCAGGCGCAAACAAAAGGAGGGAAGGGCGGGCCGAGGGCACCAAGCCTGTCCCTCAGAGACGTTAAAGATGCTAGTGACGAAGGCGCCCACTCCGAACCCAAGGATGCTATGGTACAGATGTAAACAAATAAGGCGTCCTCTTAAACAGAGGCAGTAAGGCAGTCTGTCACATCCGCTGTATTCTAGATGCCTACAGTTTGATGAATTATGAGGGTGCTTCACAAACTTACAATTTTGCGTGCTGTGCCATCTTTGCAATTAATTGGGTCCTGATTTGAATATATTTAAATGAAATGTCAGAAAAAATCGGAATATTTGAAAGTTGTAATTAATTAATTGGAAATATATTGTACATTCATTTAATAAAAGTAGTACTTTAATTTACAAAACATATTTAGGAACTTGATATTTAAATATTTGATAGAAAGATATCTGATGAACATGCTAATTACATTTTTTTACAATTATAAATGAAGCATTGTTTTTAGCGTAGTGATAGATTTGGTTTAAATGTAAATAGAATTTTTTTCGTGGTTCAGTGAGTCGTGGTTCAATACATAGTGGTTGGGATTTGGTCCTTGTTTAGCCTTTGTGGTTTAGGCACTCGTGATTTCAGAGGTAGTTGTTTAATCACACAACCCTATTTTACATTTCTTTATCTTTTTATGGGATCATTTGTCGTAACGAGATCATCTTTTCTTCCACTTGCTCATATACATGATTGAATGAGTTATTGTTTCATCTTATTTATTTATTTATTTATTTTTATTTTTGCAGTTTTATGTAGCATGAACCTGACAAAACGGTGTTAAAAATTAATGGCAGGGACTTTATTTAGAATATGGTGCCTTCAAAATAGTAATAGAAAACCTGTTAGCCAAATTATAAGTGCACTATAAGTCCAACATATTCCTCAAATTGGCATAGATTGGAGTGGGAATAGTAAATGTCACCCCTTTAGTGTCCAACACTTTCCTCAAATTGGTATAGATTGGAATGGGAATAGTAAATGTCATCTCTTTAGTATCCAACACTTTCCCCAACTTGGTATAGATTGAAGTATAAATAGTAAATTCGAACCTTTTAGTATCTAACACCTTCCACAACTTGGCATATCTAGGAGTGCTGGGAACTGCTAAATACTTATACCCCAAAAAGACACCTTAATATTATGGCCATGGGTGTGTGAATACAGTTGCACAAACTAACCCTAACACTAAACAAAGTAAAAGGGAGTTTTTGTGTAGTTTGAATAAAGAAGAAGGTAAATGTGTTAAAGAATATCATTAGAGGAGAGGGAAGATTTTGAGAGACTGTAAAGATGAGAGGAAAATTGGAGAACAAATTAAGGCTGAAAAGGAATTTAGATTTCCAAATTTGTATCCAAACTAACTTGTGCTTTGACCAACATCAGCAACTTAACTCACTGTGACCTGCCTTCTTCCCATGGGGGTTCTTGAGGCTCAGATTTTCAGCTGGAGCTTTTCGTGAGCTGGATCAGATACTATTTCTTGCTGCTGCTTGTGATTTTGCAACAGTTGCTCACCCTGATTCTCAGTTTGAAAATGGCCATTGATGCCTTGAAGAAGAACTGTATCTTCAATTTCACCAACAACTTCACCAGTTTCACCAGTTTCAAAGTTCACTGCTGCAACTTCTTCTCCAACTTCTCCTCCAACTAGATCCGCGCTGCAAACTTGAGCCTGCCTTGTGAATCAGTGGTGTTGTTACCCCTGCCTCATCTGCCATCTTCACTTTTCTAGTGTGAGCTGCCCGGATCCTCTCTGAGATTCTGGCAGACTTTGCAGCAGTGTTAGTCACAAGCAAAACTGAATATGGTCCTTTCCAACTGGCCTCAAGCAGCTTTAGTGACAAGCTTCTTCACTAGGACCTAGGGTACTGGTTGCATTGGATGACACTGAGTTTCCTTTGTAGATTCTGTTGCCAAATTCACCTACTGAGAGACATATTTCACAATATGAGCTATCCCACAGCAGTAATGTACTACAATGCCATCAGTTGTTGACACAGTTGTTGCTGAAGGGAGGTATGCTATCCTCATAGCTCTGCTTATTAATACCTCATGTGGTGACAGTCCAGTCCTTTTGTCAGGGGTACTTCTAATGCCCATGGAAGAGCATCTTGCCAATTTAAAAATTAGTGGATACACATAATTTAGCCTGTTTGTTTTTGATGGTTCTTCATTTTCTCTTCAATGCCAGATGACTGAGGACTATAACTACAATGAAACATTTGCTCAAATGAAGAGCTGTACAAAACAATTTAAGGATCTATTTTTTAAAATAAAATCCATGATCAGTCTCAATGGATGTTGGCAAGCCAAAACATTGAATTCATTCGCTCAAAAAGAGTTTAGCAACTGTCATGCTGTTGCATTTCTGGGTTGGATAATCCTCAACCCAGTTAGAAAATGAGCATACTGTTAGAAATGGGGTTTGTGATTTGCAGAGGTATGCACCCTGTCAAAGCAGGAAAAACAATCCTAGTCAGGGTAAGGCACAAGCGCACCCTAAATTAACCTGTGCTCACTCCCTGGTAGCTCAGCACAGAGCAGCCAGGCTTAACATAAGAGTCAATGTGTAAGGTATTTGTGCAACTCTTCAAACAGTAAAACAGTGAAAACACCACACAAAAAGATTCCACACTGGATTAGAAAAATAGCTCTTAATTTAACAAATAAACAAGAGCAAAACAACAAAAATCCAATAAGTAGAGCCTGCGATGCAAATTTTAAATAATAAACTGTAAACCAGAGCATAGAGGTAATAGGCGATCATTTGGGTTCGCTGGTCGCACTGGACTGGGACAGAGTCAAGAGTTTAGGCCAACCACGATGGAGCATGGGCCAGATATCGTGACCCAGTGAGCCTCACTGAACAAAAGTACCTTAGTCCCGGTTGCATTCATTAAGTTGCAGGTTGTGGGTGATGCGTCGATCTTCTCCATGCAGTGGTGGCAATGCGTTGGTTCTGAAGCAGCGGCTCTGAAGGTGATACACTGGTTTCGAGTGTGATGCAACAATCCTGTCTCTCAGCAGAGTATGCTTTATCTTTATTTTTGCTGAAGCAAACCACTTTAGACCCACATCCAATGGTCCAGGACTGGGGTGGCACCACTTGGCAGGGCACACTCACAGCTTGCAGAGTCCAGGTGTAGGAGCAGGTTGGATGGAAGTATTTTATGTGCCTGAGACTTCAAATCAGGAAGCAAGCCACTTTGGGTTCTGGGTTGGAGGGATACAGGTCCAGTCCTTCTCACTCCCAGTCAAGAGGGCAGCAGGCATCAGCTCAGCACATCAAAGCAGGAGTCCAGCAGAGTGGCAGTCCTTGTGGCAGCACAGCGGTCCTTCTTCCTGCCAGAGTATCCCCATGTCCAGAAGTGTACTGAAGTGGTGGTGTATGAGGTCTAGTACTTAAACCCAGCTGTGCCTTAGAAGTTGTGAAGACTTAGAAGAGATGCCTTTGAGGTGCACAGAGATCCGGATCTTCCTTCCATGTCTCCAGACTCACTACAGGGGGGTATGCAGCCATTTTTGTGGGGACATGACACAGCCTGTTTAGGTGCAAGTGTGTAGCTGTGTCCAACTCCTCCCTCCCATCCTGCAAAGGATGGTTCATCAGGATGTGAATAGCACATAAAGTCACACCTTAGCTCCCTTAAGGTGGTTGTCTGGAGGAAATGCCCAGCAGTCACCCACCCCAGGCGTGTATCCAGAGACAGTCACCAAATGGCTAAAGCAAGAAAATGCCAGCTTTCTAAAAGTGGCATTCTCAGAATTAAAATTTTGAATCTGACCTCATCATGAGCTGTGATCTTAAATTCTGATTAAAAAAACACCAACGTTAGATGTCCAATCTCATCCCAATTGGAAATTACACTTATTCAATATAAGAAGGTAATACTAATGTTATCCTATAGGAGAGAATGACCTTGTGGTACTAAAACACATTTAAGAGTTTTCACTACCAGGACATGTAAAGCTTTAAAGTATATGTTCTACCTTTTAAATGCATGGAACCCTGCCCTTGGGCCGTCTAGGGTCTACCTTAGGTGTGACATATGGATTAGAAAGGAAGGTTTAGGACTGGCAAGAGGGTTAATTTGCCAGGCCAACATAGCAGTTTAGAACTACACACACAGGGTCTACAATGGTAGGCCTGATACATGTCAAAGGTCTACTTAAGTGGGTGGCCCAATCAGTGCAGAAGGCCAACTGGTAGCATTTAACCTACAGGCCCTGGGCACATGCAGTGCACTTTACTAGGGATGAATAATTAAATTAACTATGCCAATTATGGTTAAGCCAATTCTACCATGTTTTGAACAGAGAGCACATGCAATTTAGCATTAGGACTTTAGTGCCTAGAGTCCTAAATCCAACAAAAACTAATTCAGAAAAAAGAGAGGAGGAAGGCAAACATTTTGGGAGTGACCCTGCAGAAAGGGTCATTTCCAACACAAACAATCATTAGAACATATTGAATGCCATTGTAAACTGGAACTCCAATAATGTCCCCTTGGAGTCATGTAAATGGGCCCTCTGATTCACAAATATGATTGATAAGGAAAACATTCTCTTTCCTTGATTCATTCTCTGGCAAATTACACATCTCTGCCACAGATCTTCTGCAATACGCCTGAATTATGCATAAAACCAGTACTTCTTAAAAGTCCTGGTAAATTAATCTCACCCTAAGTGTGTTTGGCCATGCAAACAGCAAGCCATTGTATGTAGCATAGACTCGGTAAGTACATATTTATATTCAGGAGTAATCCAAACATCATTAAAAATGTTCCCAATGTCAAAAGCAGTAGCACACTGACCTCCCTAATAAAATACAAATCTGTGATCCACATGTTACATAATGTGCAGAGCTGTTTTAACCACTAGTTATCCTACTACTATGGTAACCCATCTAGAATTGCTAGGCACACAATCTCTGCAGCAGGTGTCTTAACTTTGTAAGATACTTTAATATGCAGCCCCTTTGTGCCCAATTAAGTAATCTGGACACATTTACTGTCACATATGTCCCTGTGGCCAATTTCGTTGCAGTGGGTTTGTTTTTAAATAATGTATAAGTTGACTGTCAGACTTTGCTTTTCAAATTCCACCCACTGTCAGACTCTGCTTTTCAAACTTCACCTAACACGATTCCACCTCCTTTCCTCTGCCACACCTTGACCCCAATTTAAGAGATCCTGGAGTACATTGTTTTCCATTCTAGTACTGGTTTGAGATGAATAATGTTATTTCCATGGGCGGAGGTCCCATCAATCCACATACATTTATTTGCACGTCTGCAGGAAACTCTTGTATGGTCATTTCATGGCAGCCTGGTATCATAATTCTATCAAACGTGAGCAGGCTTATCAAGACCCTGGTGGCTGCCACACCGTGGCAGCAGACCTTAATGTGCGATTTTGTGACAATCAAAAATCTACCATATTAGCTTAGACTCAACTCCTTAATGACCACCATTAAATAATTAGCAAACCAAATAGGTCTTGGAGCCCCATCAAGATCGCTTCTCGGGATGTAGTACTTCTGGGAGGCACATCGGATGTGCAGTATTGCTTCTGAGTGACATGTTCTATCACTGTATTTGGCATTTGATGATAAACATAAGAGAAAAGGATACAAACACAAAGCTATGCAGCTGTGGCCTAAGACAAACACAACACACCCCTTAGAAGTCCTTTAAAAAGTTTGTTTGTGAGTGCTTCATCTCTCAATACTCAGCACTAGAGGAACTACTGTAGATATGCCCAGAGAAAGTCAAGCAATCCATATTGAGGAGAGCACACCATGGAGCACAAAGTGTTAACTGAAAAGTAAAGTGTATTATTAAAATCTTTCTTTATTCTTTATCAGTGTTAAAAAACACAAAACGCACAGCGCGTTTCATTCAAATAACAATTTGGACCCTTTTTCTGGGCTGCAATTAAATGAAAACAACCACAGTTTACAATCCATGAATCTGAAAATATAACACAAAATTAAAAAGCATAAAAAGCATTTTAATAGGAAATTAATCAAAATATCCTGAGGGGTAAAGGATACTATAGTGCCTGAAAGAATGATACAACGGCTTAATTTGAAAAACTGCAGTTTCTCTGAACTCTCAATCCTAATGAATCTAATCACATTAAACTATTTATTTGGTCCATGAAAAGTACACGTTATACAACGTCATTTGGAGAATGTTCCATAATGACAAGAGATATTCCATGAAAAATCATGTTTGTTCAGTAATACTAGCAATCGTTTCTCTTGTTTGTACAAATATAGGGGCATATTAACAAGGGCTTTATCTCCGCTTTTTTGGCTTTAAATGCCAAAGAAGCGGAGATAAAAATATCGCCCTATCAACATCAGGGTGCTAACATGCAAAATCGCATGTTAGCACCCTTTTTCACTACGCTTCCCTTTGCATCGCTAATGAGATTCAAAGTGGGCGTTCCAGAGCAAAATAATAGGAGAAATGTCGCTAAGCGACATTTCTCCTATTATCAAGCTTCACGCTAACCCTGTTAGAGACAATAAAAGCAGCGCTAACCATGGTTAACGCTGATTTTTTACGTCTGCTAATTTTCAGACTTAGCCATGTAATCCAATGGGAGGTGGATTACAAGGCTAAGTCCACCATGGGCTATCAACAAGGATATCCCTATCCTTGTAGTTTTATCGCTGCATTACCAGCGATAACCTCCCAAAATGCCGCTATCGCTGGATTTTTTATCGCCTAGGCGGTTAGCGTTGTTAATAACGCGATAACCAGGTGATATTATCCAGCGATAGCGGGCGTTTAAAAAATTAACGCTAAGCGCCCTTAGCGGTAATTTTCCCTGTTCCTTGTTAATATGCCCCATAGTTCTTTAAGCCTCCAAATAGTAAAACAATATTATAACTGTAAGTAACACACACTGAAACTTGTCTGAATACTGAATGATAGCTCTGCTGCCTACATTCTAGCATCTATTTTTCTTCAAATGTCATACAATCATACCGTTATGGCACTAACAAAATGTTTGTATACAAATAGTTTATGAGTCAAGAATGAGAAACAAAAATTATTCAGTAGGGAGACACATTACCAACAAATCTATGAAACCATCTATAAACATGTTCATCATAATTCTATACTGCATCTGTCATTAGTTTGTATAGTTAAACCCTTTGGTTGTAGTATGGACACAAATCCATATTTGCAGAAATATATCATTTAAGCCTGTATAGCAAAAGTGACCCTAGGAGAGTGAAAACAAAATATCACTCTAGGTAAAACAATTAAATTTGGCCACCCAATAATTGCAGGCTGAGGCCAATACTCATTTTGAGTTTGAGTCCCTTTGAAGATTCAAGATGCATTTGAAGCATGCTAATTTGTCTATCCAAGCTCAAAGCACTCAAGGTGCACTGGGAAGCTATATTCAGATAGCAAGTGTGTCACAATCATTTGTAAAAGCCAAAAATGTTGGTGCCATTTTACAAACAGAATGTGAGAATATGGTAATACCTCGCAACTCTTGTGGTATTAGAAATATAGGCACTATTTTATAGTGATAATAATAAACTTGATATAATACTGTGTGCCCTGTACCCTTTCTCCTGAAAGATGTTTAATGCGCATTTCAGGTTTAAGATGCTTTGAAAGCTTTTGTCCATTATATAATAATGGGGTGACCCATACTACTACACGGACCTGGGTAATGATCGGTATAGAAAACAATGGTCCTAGACTATTTTCTTTAGGAAGGTATTCATTAAGTCAAAATCTATAAACATGGTACACATAGAAACCAAGTTGCATCATAAATGTACCCCAGTTATTTCTCAATTTAATTAAGTATATCCTCAAAATGACACACAAGCACCATAAATAACTCCAATAGTGACTGTTTAATTTCACAGTTATTATAACAGATCACTGTAGAGAATGCTTCAGAACAGAAAAGAGGGTTGCTCCAGGGGGAGAGTGAAAAAGGAGAATTAATTAGCCCTTCAGTTTTCTTTATTTTAGATGCCTTACTTCACCAGTGTTTCTGATTCAATCAACACTGCTGCCCTGAATTCTGCATATTGATTTCTCCAAACCTATTCTATTCACTGCTGAAATGATGCAGGTAAGAAGACGGTGGTCTACTGGGCTACGACAGACTTATATATATACAATTCTAGAGTGTTTTTAAAAAAAAAGAACCCATATGTATTGATTTACTTATATAGTTGATCTATTAGTTGGCTTTTAAAAGAACCTTTATTATGAATTATTTTCTATTTAGATATGTTGTAGTAGGAGTTGGCACATGTTTTTAATGAAGATGTCATTGCCAGTTGTTAGCAAAATGGACACTATCAGCACAATAAAGGGACGTATTCGAAAACATAATGTTGAGGTCATACATGGAAGACATGCTGTGATCATTTAGGAATTCAGACACCGTTTTATTTATATGTCTGCATGTTTTTTTTATACTTCGTGACATTGTTCAGAGAGTATTTCCATTGTATCCTTTGGCAAATATTCAAATACACAAAATGGGTGTGAGGAAACAAACTCAATAAAGATGTAAAAGTTGTTTTGATATCAATTTCGATTTTCACACCTGTGAGATGACCAATATAATTGCCTCCACT
This sequence comes from Triturus cristatus, assembly GCF_964204655.1. Lineage (NCBI taxonomy): Eukaryota > Metazoa > Chordata > Amphibia > Caudata > Salamandridae > Triturus > Triturus cristatus. Next base: position 842,436,366 of record NC_140593.1, on the reverse strand, counting down.
ATGAATAATCATAACATGGGGATGCTCACAATTACAAATTGATTAAATTAGAAGTAGGATGTTATTCCACCTGAAACCTTTTATTCCCCACCCATGTGATTTCAACACTTGGTACACCCAAATTATGCTGTATTCTTCTTCTTTTGCCATACACTCTGCCCAAAAATGATTAGATGGTTCCAATTATCCACACACAAACCATTTTGTTTTACACAACAAAATCTCATCAAGCAGCAGTTAGTCTATGTAGTAAAGTGAAAGGTCAATGTAATAGCCTACAACCGTGACCACATATCTTACTTCTGAAGGAAGCATGCTGATTGGTTCAATGTGATATTGGGCTGCAAACATAGCCCAAACAGTACAACTACAGCCCATTAATTCTTACAAAGACTAGAATGTTAACATGTAACACACTACAGAGTACCTACAGCTATTTCAGTAGAAATGAAGGTCAATATTACAAATGTATAACACTAATTATTAATGATGTACTATGTGGTTGGTTCAAAATTATCCTACAACTCTGACTAATTTTAGTCACATGACAAAATTATTCTTTTAGATGTAACAGTAATACCTATAGCATTATTTTTACCAGTAGGCTATCAACATAGTGTCATGTAGTGCCTAAAAATCCATAGGATCTGCACTTTTGCACAACATAAACTAAGGGGTTGGTGTCTAGGACACCCCCAAAGGATATGTTAACCTTTAGACTAGCTAGCACATAGTACCACTATAAGCCCCATAACATTACCAAGGAGCGAATAGTTTCTGGCAGCCATCAAACATGACATCCCTTGATACTTCAGGTATTGTGGAAACAGTGCAGTACTTTTTGCTCAGTCACTCATGCTCACTTAGTCTTAGAGAGATACACAGAATAAATGATGGGGACTTTTCAATAAGTATTTATTGAGCGGGTGTCATTTGAGTATAAAACATATGTGTTCAATAGGCAGAAGCTAACATAAGCGATTATAAGCACCAACAAAGTAAAAAGAAGGTAGAATTCTACCATGGTGCTAAAACAGGGAATATATGCAGGCATATATAAACATGACAGTATTCAAGCGTACTCCTACTATGCGGACCATTTCTAAGTGTAACTAAATGTACCTAGCATGTATGTGAGTGTAAAGCCAAGAATCCCCTAGAAAAGAGCCAACCCCATTACCTGATGAGTGAGAATAAAGGACCCCATCTCGGCCTCGAGTTGGACACCCCCCAAAGGATGCCAGACAGCTGCATGTTAAAGCTTCTACAGGACGGGACCCCAGTGTCTTGTGTCAGTGTGGAAGCATCTCCACTGTCCATCTAGTGAGGGTATGGCTCTTTTATACCATAAAGATGGCCTCAGGGTTCCTACCACAATCGATACGTTGTGAGTATGATTATGTAAATGAGCCTAAACCAATACCTGCAATTATGCAAAGTATTTCTATTGCCCTAGGATGAAGATTACCATGGCCTTTATACAGAGTATGTTAATACTGTTATGTACGTCATGTGCAGGGGACTTTTCTGAGAATCCTCATGTATAATAAATTAGGCTAGTTTCAAGAAAACCAATCAACATTTACCCAGCACACAACTGGGTCAAAGGTCAGTGCTAGAACAGCTATGCAGAGCAAGGTAGGACAAATATAGGTGAAAGGTTGTTTGCTACTCAGGCCTAGGTTGGGGTACATAACACCCACTCATCATCCGAAGGTCGATAAGGTCAATTAATGCTAACATATGCCACTTAAAAAAGCATTAAAACATTGTCATAAAACCAGTGTCTAAAAACATCTAAACACATGGTACATATAAAAGACGATGGTATTAAAATTCAAAGAGCTCTAAAAGTTCACTAAAAAGTCAACAAATTGTTAGACTAACTGAGCACATCGACAGACCTGGTGTTCAGTGACAGTAGAGAAAAAAAAAAAAAAAATGTTTTTCTTTCCAATTTGGCTTTATTTGGGAAAAAAGGACAAATTATTCCCATCACACAGAGAGCCAAATGTTTATATGTTCTCTGTGGAAGACACAACGTCACTGTCTCTTACATTTGCAGATGACAGTCCCTGTATCATGTCAATTGAGCAAAGGTGATTTCTTCAGTTCCCACAGCAGCCGCAGAGGAAACACTCGATACCTGTGAGGCTCTTGTAGAGCCGTTGTCCATTCTGACGGGAGCTGAAGCATCCCGTGGAGGCTTTAAGAATTACATCATCAAAATGGGAATACGCTGAGGACACTGATACACATGGGCCTTTAAGAGGTCCAGGTGTACGGCTATGACCAGTGGCGCAACTGATGGGAGGGTCAGACACATGTCCAACATGCATTTGTATCTGCAGAATAGGCAGCAGAACACAGACAAGATGCAGTCAATCCAGACTGGTCCGGATGATAGGAACCAATGCTCTCTTAGCTCCAGAAGCCGAGGTGTGCCCAGATGGAGTACCATGCATTTACGACAACATAGCATCAACAGTGCTTTTTCCATCTATCGATGAACTAGGCTGTTATTGCGTAGCTGAAAAATTTAAACCAGGATACCCACTACAAGTAGGAGGACTAGCGGAAGCCCTCCAAAAACGCTTCCCAATACGGAGTGTATGATTGCTGGAATAACTCTGAAGATTGTCTGAAAGGTGCTCAATAGCCCTGAACCTATAAGTATAAATAGGTGTACGATCCCACTCTTATCAGACATGTTAAAGATACGATGAACCATTTCTGCGAAATGGAGCGGGAAGTGCGTACTGACTAGTGCTTGTATCTCAGATGAAGACCTTGAAAACTAGAGATCAAAAGTTTCTCGGGCTGAGGTTAAGGCAACATCCTTCTGAAAAAGCATGGCTTTCAGTATTCTCAGAGAATCAAATCATATAAAGGAAACTTTCAATGAAGGCCATAGCATTGCCTCCCTAACTGTGTGGGTCGGTGGAAAGAATACTTGCATATAACAAATAACGCCGGGAGCTCACTGTGCCTAGATTGCGATCCCTGGTACCATCCCAAAAAAGCCTTGATCATTCAGCATCAAGTACCTCCCATTTGAGAGCAACTCGAACATTGGATAAATCATGACAGCTGGGAAACCCTTCAAGTGACAGGATGCGTTAGCAACTGTAGCGTTGCAAGCACCATGGAGCGAAATATCCTTACAAACTAAGGAACCACTTAAAGCACTTTCACAGTTTGAACCACTGAGAAAAACATGCCGCTATTGATGCATCTAAATCTGTACGGTAATTCCGAGTACCTGTGTATGTATCCCTCTCCTAGTGTTTCATATCTGACTACTTGGTGATACTGGAGACAGTATTGAAATTGGAAAGTCATGACTTGCAGAGTAATATAGCCATGGATTAACCATTCTGTGGAAGGTGACTCTACCTTGGTGCAAGGTAATTGGTCTACCTTTTCAATGTGCAACATGATGTATTTTGCATCCCTTCGTGCCATTACTATCTGTCTTTCTGTTAGATTGTATGCAGAAACCAGAGTTGTGCTGTAAATGTAATGCCAAGGTACACAGCCAGAACATATTGATTGCAGCGGCCAGGTTAATAATTGAATGTATCGCAATTGTGATTGTCAATGTTGTAGGATAGACAAATCCTGTTCAATTTTATCTATCACAGAATGTTGCCAAGTGAAAACATTTTAGATGAGACTGTGGTCATTCCATTGTCAAGCACTGCCAACGCCTTTTCTAGGTAAACCTTATCAATGTCACACAACCTCTCAGCAGCCTCCTGTTTGGAGATTTTCCATACTTCATTGTAAATGGCATACAAGAAGCACTTTTTATGTGGCTTCTGGAGACCTAACAAAAAATCCCTAATATCCATGTCATCTGTGAGAAGGGATACATGTTGTTTCACCTGGGACAGTGTTGAGGTTTTTATCCACTCTAGGTATAACTTCCCAACACTGTGAGATGTCACCACCCTGAGTGTTCTGACTGTACATAGCGCTGATCTGGCCTATGGATATTAAACCCTTCTGTTGTTCCCCTGAATCTTGACTAACACTTATTTGTGTTGAGAGGCCAAACCAACTATCCCTTCCAATTGGGGTCTGATGAATTGTAAGAACCATTGTGTAGCATGGCATCCAATGTATTCTCAATATGTGTATAATTTTGCCAACCCTTAAAGTGTGTAAGTGATGGAATCCGATGTGTGTTCAAGTCCTTCATCTTGGCTGGTCCAAGACAGGAAGTTTGTTGCACTGTCTCATTCAGGTAACATCATCTGATGTGGTATGAGACATGCTCTACAAAGGCCTCAGTTGCCTCAACTTACCAATATTTAGTCCCCCAGACAGACTTTGTGTCTATAGTGTCAGTCCAAAAGTCAAAACCCTGTGAAGACAGTTGGGAAATTAAAGCAGCAGAGTATATCAGATTGGTGTTAGTTAAAATAATTTTCTTTGCAGGTTTAGGTGCAAGCTCATAATAATAAGAGGTTGGGTCTGAAGTGTTAAACCCAGAAAAATACACAAGCGTCTGTGCAAATGTTGTAGAGCTACCTTTTGGCGGTGTCAGGCAATGTTCCCATTGAATTGAAAACATTACGTTTAGATACTTGTTTTGTGCACAAAATTGTAACCATAGTCTTGATGAGAAAACATGGTGTCAAAATTAGATGTATCATCACACAATTCATCATTTGAAAAGGCAGCACACTCTTCTAAATCAGAAAGAATAGTATTTACAATCTATTGTCCCAATCACCAGAGAAAGTACTAGAGGTGATGATATCACTAAGAGAACTTATAACTAAATGTGGAATTTTTAAAAGTTCAGTGGGACCATATACATCATGAGAAACTCTGTCCCAAACTATTCCTTCAGGAACTGGAACTGCTGCAATGTGCATGAAGGACAGGTCCCTCTGTTCACGGTGTGTAGATGCATGTGTTTTCAGGACCAAGTTCACATGTGGGCCTGCAGAGCGTTCTGGGCAGTAATGTCAATTCAGGAGCAAGAAAAAGACAGTCACTATAACAATCCAGAGGAGTAGGAATAGTAGATCAATTTCAATCCAGAGCTGTAGCCAGGGAAAAACATGGTAAGTCTTTTTCAGCCAAAGGTAAAAATCATTAATTTGTTTTTTGTGGGGAACAGGTGCTGGTGGTGACTCAAGTTCACTTGGATCCAATGACAACATATTAAAATTGGTGAAGTAGCCTGATGCAGTTCGATCTATCTCTGGTAGATTAACAGGTTTTGTGGAACTGGTAGATGCCTCCTGTCGAGACACATTCACATAAATGTCGGTATTAGGCCAAATTGAGATCTGTGTTTTATTTGTAGTTTGTTGCTGTTCAATTTCAACAGATAAAAGTTCCATTCCATTGTTGGAAACTCTTTCACTTCGTAGAGTAGAATCTTCAAATGTTATTAATCTTTCCATCTGAACTTCCTGTATGGTAGCGAGAGGAAATATGTGGCTACCCAGGAGCCCACGAGGCCTACTGTTGAGTATCGGCCACATAGCGTGGTCATAAGATCAATTGAGACAAATCTCGCAGGCAAGGCACAGTAAAAGTACTGTTCTTTTTCCTTTGAAGCCAGGACAGGTACAGGCACTTTGTAAGATGGCCCAAATTCTCTTTTGTCCATAAATTTTTCTCTGACCAGGACCCAAATTTTCAGGACCCTGGCAGGTCTTGCAGTAACAACTTTTACTTCCCCAGTGGTGATGCGTTTTACCGGAATTCATTGATTTCCTGTAAAATAGTCAAATGATCTTTGATATCAAATTGTTTTTCATCCGCCACTGTGCTGCCACAATCAAGATCAGGTATCCACATTCTTATCCTGAACAGGACGTAATATGGAGTACGGCCCTCTAGGGATTTTCGTGGCAAGTTGTTAAGTGCCCCCTGGACCCCATATAGGTGACTGACCCAACTGTACTGAGCCTAATACCCTAGCTGTTAAGGATTGCTTGAAGTCCCGGTTCTTTCTCTCCACAATCAAATTTCCCTCTGGATGATATGGGGAAGAGTACTGCAATGCTACACCTAAATTTCCCATGCCTTCTTTGCAAGCCCATGAGCTAAATGCAGGGCTGTGGTCTGAATGTAATGTGTCGATTGCGTATGTCCCTATGAAGATTCACAAATCCTTTATAACAGTTCGGGCGGCAGCTTAGTGCTGAGGCCAAACTCACAGGAATCTAGAGCATGAATTCACTGCCACCAAGATGTACTTGTAAGCCCCATCAGATTGTAAGTGGCCGCAGTGGTCCAAATAGACACATTAGAGAGGTCTGTCTGAAATCAGTTATGGTGTTTGTGGTGGGCGTGCTACAGTGGAACCCTTCATCTGTTGACAGATGTTGCACTAAAGGACCAAACCCTTGGTCTGTTTAGTTTGACCAGGCCGCCTATAGCGCTGCTTTAGTAGTGAAACAGTTGCAACAATACCCACATGTGCTGGACCCAGACCCTCGTGTGCAGCTAGAATTAATCCTAATCTGTGATCCATGTTTGGTATTACTCTATCTACCACTTCTGGAATTTGAACATATGGAATATTTTTCACATCTAACTTGTAGGAGTACTTGAGTGGAAACCTTTTGGCAAGGCTAAGCTGTTACGCGTAGCGTTTACAGCTATCATTATCTGTCCATCTATCCTCATCCTAGAACGAGTGATTGTGGCAACGACAGCGGTTTGCACTGTGGACTTGGCTGTTTCATCAGCTAATTAATTCCCTTCAACGTGCATGCCAACACGCTGATGACTCAATGTGTGAATTACATGAGCCAGTGGCAAGCCTTTTTTCAGCTCTGCCACCTGTTCCCAAAGTAGCTTCTGCTTTATTGTGCAATGTTTGGAATATCTATGTTAGAATAGACCCGAGATTGCTTACACAGTGCCCTATAAAAATTAGTATTCACTGCACCATTTTCTGCTCAGGCACCATTTTGAATCATGATCAAAACAAATCCTTTGCTGTTTCTGAGAAAAGCCTCTTTTAAGTTTCATTTTTGAACTATTAGGTTTTGCTTCTTCAGTAATGAATGGACTGTTCTTATTAGTGCATACCTTTCTCACTAGATAGAGGCTTCTCCCACTTGTTTGGTGGCGGGCGCAGTGTAAAACGACCTTGGACTGTGCTAGGTTATGTGAGATGCCAGACTCGAAACCTATTTTTTCTGTATTTCATTGGCCAGCTGCATCTGCCTGGAAAATTCCATTGTAGGCATGTCTTTGCGCAACTATGAAACGTACATAACATATCTTTAATGTATCTCTATGCTAGTTGATTTCAGTTCCCTCTGTACCACTCTTCGAGACTGAGCAGACGGGGCTACACTCTGAGTGTATCTGAATAAAACAATTATTGGTATATTCTCCACTGTTCTTCCGACTCTTTATTTGGTATGGAAGGCTGAGAGGTGGTCCTAGGAGACCCGGGTGTCCCCAAGTGGGTCACTTCCTTCACTCTAAATCCTCTCTGGCCCTATAGTGAAGATATTCACTGTAAGACTGGACACATCAAAACGAATTATACACAGTGAGTGTGGGGAATTCCTGATCCATATTTTTTAGTGCCAGTATCAGGGCCTTCAGTTCTGACAGCTGGGCTATGCAATCTGCTTGAGACTGCATCTGTGTATTGCTAGGACGGAACTTGCCATCCCGCTTACATCCCATCACAATCACACATTCTGCGATGTATGTGTTTACTTCCTACATCAGGCTGGTTAGATCCATCAATATAAATGTTGTATTCATACTGGTCTAGAGGCATTATTTCATTCGGGAGAGGATATTCTTGTTTGCACTACAGGAATGCTTGTTTTTTAATGTAGAATCAAATTTGTAGTCTACATCTGTTGTAGTGAGATAATTAGCCCACTGTATCCATCGTCGATGCAGTGCGTTTGCATTTGGAATGATTGCTTTGGTAACAGCCTCTAAGGTTGGTTCCGGAGTCACGATAATTATGCTTTTCCCCTGAGCTAGTGCTCTTTCTCTCACTACAGCAGTTTGTACTGCTGTCCGTATTTTTTCTGTGAATGCAAAACACATTTTTGCGTTTGTGTACAAATGAGATTTGTATGCTATGCGTGCCGTTTTGCCTTCAGTGAAGGTTAGGTAAGTGTACCCTGAGTGACCCGCGATTACATGGATCACCAATTTTGTAGTGTTTACACGTGTGTGTGTTTGGAAGCTATCATGTAAGCTTGTACGGAACAAAAGATTTCTGTGTGTTCCTCTGTCCAATGTTGAACTGGAAAATCAGGTCTGATTAGCTTGTAGCATGGTTTAACCCTTTCTGCTTAATCCAAATTGTATGTTCTGCCAAAATTTAGGAATCCTAAAGTGGACTGTAATCCTTTCAGATCTTTGGAAGTTTTCTACAAAAAAAGCTGCAAGGATTTTTCTTTCACTTGATAGCTCATATACCAAGAATAGGACATAGAAGTGGGCAATTTTTGATTTGTTTAAGTTACATTTGTAACCCACATTGGTTAACCCCAAAATTATGTTGTTCACATTGTTCAAAAGATCCAATAATTCATTGTCCATCAGATAAATATCATCTACGTAAGACAGTGCGTTCTCATCACAGTTTTGAAGTAACTCTGATACTCTTGCTGAGAACAACTCCGGGCTATTCATATTCTCTTTGGGGCCGTCTACAGAATTGACTTTGAGAGCCGAGCACTTAAAATGCTGTCAAATATCTGCTTTTAGGCACTTGATTTTGTCAAAAGAATCCATTTGAGATATCTAGTGTTGTTTTGTTTTTCTTCCGCACAATGGTATTCATTAATGCGGCACTGTGTGCATTTTGTATTGCAAATGTTCATGTGCATGTGTTCAAATGCCTGTAGTATAAAACTAGATCATATGAATTGTCAGGTTTCTCTATGGGAGATAAAGAATTATTCATGGAAGAGGTGCAATTTTCAATCACACTCAACTCAACACTACTCAAGTTGATCTGAGATTTCTCCGACTTGTTTCTTTGCATCATGTTTTATAAGGTACTGCATCTGTGGAACAGGAGTAGATTTTTATGGGATTTAATGGTGCGGAGACTCATCATCCCACCCTACATGATTGCGGTAAAGTGCAGAAACTAGTGCTAACGCCCCTCCTGCAAGTATGAATGTTTCAGTGACTCTGGAATGAGGTTGGAGATGGCTGGTAATATTACATCTTCCCCTTTAGGGCAGTTCATAAGGAACTCAGGCAGCCAATCTCTTTCAGCCAAAAGGATTTCGTATCCATAAGTCAAGATTTCTCCCAAAAGAGACCTTTGACTTTTCTGGGTATGTCCCCCTCCATTTGGAGTGTAATTTTGTATGAACAATGTGGGACACTTACCCTTTTATCCAGTGTTTCCACCGTGATATTCTCATCCAACGCTGCTGTCACAAGAAATTCCATCAGGTTCTGGTGAGCTATTGTTACTTCTGCTGCGCTGTCTAGCATCATCAGAGCCCATTCCCCGTTCAACAGTTGAGTCCTCGGCAGCCTGGGCATTTCTTATTTTAAGGCCAGCTACCTTCTTCTTTTTAAATTGTGGTTTAGTTTTGGGTTTATCTTCTTTTTTGATAATGTAGTCTGAGGTGTGATGTGTGTCCACTTGGCTTGACTCGCTCTTCTGATCTGTGTTTTGACCATCCATCCCTCCACAAATTTGATGAAACCTGAAAGGCACAAGAGGAACGTGTATCAGTATCCTGATACCTGTCAGGGTTTCTAATTTTATTGGGTTCCTAAGATTGTATTTTCTATCAGAGGGCTCCTGTTGAGGAGACCCACCCTGTGATTGTGATGTATTCTGCTTATTATGTTTTGATTGCTTGTTATCCCATTTCTTTTTAGAAGAATCGGGTGCTTGCTTTGAGTTATCCTTTTCAGGATTACTCATTACTTGTGGTTTTACAGGTCTAGCTTCCAAGTTATCTCTACCCAGCAGGGCATAGATGTCTTCATTAATCTTTGGTAATTCTTGCTCTTGTTGTGCAGGAGTGGATACCCTCAGGTGCTGGCGTATGGCCATCGCTGCTGCCTCCCTTTCATGTTACCTAACATAATTGTTGATACCTGATCAAAACATAATTATTGATACCTGAGCAAAATTGCCTATCAATTTTATCCCCAAGTCCAGGGTGAGCCTGGGCGAAGTCTGCGGAGTTTCATACCTCGGAACTACGCAAAGTGGCAGAAAAACTCTGCAACGCTCCGCTGAGTTCCACCAACAGCAGCGTCTATTATGTTGCATTGCTTGCACTGATTTTTAGTGCCAGGAGTTTGTCCCGCACTTTAAAATCAGTGCGAACGGCACTAAGCATCACGCCAGAGAGGGTTGCTGTTTTCTGCCGCTCAAGTAGACATTCTACTCGAGCTGCAGCTTCTTCAATGCGAGTGGCAGACTTCTCAATGCGACCTACCGCCACAGTCCGCAATGAGAAATATCTCCAGGAGGAATGTCTGACAGAATATCGACGGACAGAAAATCGACCTACAAAAATATCGACACAAAAATATCGATGACAAGAATATCGAGATCTTATCTACAACATGGTAAGTACAAAAATATTGAAAATAAAATATAGAATGTCAAAAATATCGTTATTAAAAATATAAAGTATTTTTTAGTTAAAAATAAATATGTAAAATAAACCAAATAATACTTATAAATAAAAGAAACATAATTAAATATATTTTATAATGTTTAAAATTAATAATTAATATATATAATGTAATAAAACATTAATTAAACTTATACATATACTATATAATATATATACTTACTTAATAATACATTTGAATAATTGTTTTAATAACTTATAACTTGTTAAAAATTATTATAAATTACAAATACATCATACAAATAAAACAATAACATGAATAAAAATTAAATAATTATATATAACACATTTAAAAAATTACATTTAATTTGAATATTGTTAAAATTAATTATATATTACATTAGCTAAAATAATACAAAAAATATTAAATAGCACCGACAATAAAACTACTACTCTAGCTCCAAAAAAAAACAGTAAAGAAAATGTTGGATAGCGTAGAGCTAAAAATTACTATTTCCACTCCAGGGAGTGTAACAATAGGGAAAGTGTTGGATAACGTACAGGTATAAATTACTATACCCACTGCAGGGAGTGCAACAGTAAGGAAAGTGTTGGATAGCGTAGGGGTAAAAATGACTATTCCCACTCCGGAGAGTGCAACAGTAGGGAAAGTGTTGGATAGCGTAGGGGTAAAAATTACTATTCCCACTCCACAGAGTGCAACAGTAGGGAAAGTGTTGAATAGCGTAGGGGTAAAAATTACTATTGCAACTCCACAGAGTGCAACAGTAGGGAAAGTGTTGGATAGCGTAGGGGTAAAAATTACTATTCCCACTCCAGAGAGTGCAACAGTAGGGAAAGTGTTGGCTAGCGTAGGGGTAAAAATTACTATTCCCACTCCAGAGAGTGCAACAGTAGGGAAAGTGTTGGATAGCGTAGGGGTAAAAATTACTATTCCCACTCCAGAGAGTGCAACAGTAGGGAAAGTGTTGGATAGCGTAGGGGTACAAATTACTATTCCAACTCCAGAGAGTGCAACAGTAGGGAAAGTGTTGGATAGCGTAAGGGTAAAAATTACTATTCCAACTCCAGAGAGTGCAACAGTAGGGAACGTGTTGGATAGCGTAGGGATAAAATTTACTATTCCAACTCCAGAGGGTGCAACAGTAGGGAAAGTGTTGGATAGCGTAGAAGTTAAAAATAACATAGTTATAAATAAAATAATTATTCAAAATAATTAGTGATTTAATTATTAAATAACTCAAAATTATTTACAAATACCAATAAATAATTATTACAAACATAACTACCAAAGAATAATTAATGAACAATACATTAATAATAAATACCAATAAATAATAATTAATAAATATTAATTACAAAATAATAAATATTAAACAATAAAATATTTTTCATAACCAAAAACATATAAATTATTAAAAAGTAAATACCAATTAAAATATATTTAATATTTTTAAAAAACATATACCGCAAAATAATAATTATGAAACATTAATTACCAATTAAAAAATATTGAACTATTAAATATTTTTCATACGCCAAAATAATAAATATTACACATTAATTACCAATTAATAATTCCTTATTAATATATTAATTAGAAATATCAATGCATAATATTTAATTATATTTAATTCACAATTAATGATTAATCAACAATTAATTATTTTTCATAACCAAAATATTATAATTTAAAATATTTACCAATTTATAATTATTGTCCAATTAATTAATTATCAATACCCAACAACTAATTTAATAATTACTTAATTAGATTTCAATTACTTCCAACACTATTCCCCTATAAACGCACGACACACTGCACTAATAAAATAATACACTTAACATAATTATCAATTAATCAACTAATTAAAACTAATTGCCAATTAATAAAAATTAATTACCAATTAATACTTAATTAACAATATTATAATTATCAATACCAATAAATGAAAATAAATTATTAATTAATTACAATTAAATTACTTCCCACCCTATTCCCCTATAAACCCACAACCCACTACAGAACTTAAATGCAAAAATGTATTAAAATCAATTTATAATTCCTAAAAATGTATAATTAATTCCATATAATTAAATTACTTCCCACCCTATTCCCCTATAAACCCACAACCCGCTACAGAACTTAAACGCAAAAATTAATTAAAATTAATTTATAATTCCTAAAAATGTATAATTAATTCCATATAGTTAAATTACTTCCCACCCTATTCCCCTATAAACCCACAACCCGCTACGGTACTAAAACACAAAATTGACTTAAAAAACCATTGTTAACATATAAAAATTGTATACATATATGTTAAAACCAGTAGAACACTTAACTAAAAACATATAACACATACATATTAAATACATAATAAAATACATAACAATAATATAAATATCGATATTAGTAACATCAATATTAGTAAAATCGATATATTTGATGTCGATATTACTAACTTCGATATTACTAACATCGATATTAAAATACTTACCTTAGGATCGATATTCTGTCCATAGATATTATTGACATCGATATTCTGTCCCTTCGATATTTAAAACTCGATATTAGTGTAGGTAGATATTTTAGTTTCGATATTTTGCCTGCTCACCCTCCAGGAGGAGGTCTAGCTGGTTATTGTTTCTTGCAAGTGCTCGCCAATTTACTGTTGGCGAGCCGCTTTAGAGAAAAAACTCTGCATTGAGCATGGGGTGGGCAAAACTCCACGAATTTTGCCAGCATAGCAGAGTCCTTCACTCACCCCTAGTCCAGGGCAGGTTCTGCCCTGCACTCATTCTGTGTTTGTTTCAATACATATGGAATCACTGCTATTGAGGGGGGGGTACCATGAGTTCTGGTATAAACTGCAATGAAAACTGTTAGCAAATTGTTAGTATTCTACATTTTTCCTATGGGCCCGTATGGGGAAATATTACTTCAAGCTGTACTATTTTCTGTGCTATCTAGAAAGGCATTTGCTCACGTTTAGTGGGCATTCTTCCCATAAACACATTCAGAATTTTTGGGCTGATCTTAGTCGTAGTCATTTGAGGTTGACCAACTTGAATAGCCCTTGCAGGTTGAATGGTAAGGATTCACATTATGAACTGTGTAAGCTTTCTATATTATCTCTGTAAAGTGCACATAAGTCTGCTGCTTGTAATGTATTAATCCCCGGATGCAGTGTGTAAGCAGCTAGGACTGGCCAAGTTGCTCCGTCCCTGCAGAGCAGACCAAGTCTCACATTTTCTGTGGTGTGGGGGCGGGTGCCTTTAAGCCAATTAATATGTTCTCGGTAAGTTAACGGGACTTTATGTCCATTTTTGGCAAGTATTCTTCAGGTATCTCATCTTCAATCTAAGTATAATAACAGAAGTGTGCGTGCAACTGCAGGTGGGAATTTAACCCAAGAATAGAATACCTCTGTTCAGAATGCCTCGTGTGCCTCAATCACAAAGGTATCATTTCCACCCTTTGCTGGGAGACCGTGTTCTACCAATGTCATAGTAATTGCATGTCTGCAATTTCCCGCAATATTAAGAGCGCATTCCGGCTCTTCTTCCCTTGCATTCGCAATGCCATCTTGGACCGACATTGTGGAAGGTACTAGTAAGGAAAAGAGATACGGTTTTCTACAATGTGTGGAACTATAATCCTTAAAGCTTGAACAGACCTACAGCCAATGCATAGGATATACCTACTCAGCTGCGGTGGACTTCCCTTATCACTCCAGACGTCTCTGGGTAAATGTGAGTACGGGTCTCTGAGAAAGCACAACAGAACTATTTAGATTTGACCGTTAAATAAGAACCAAACCAACGTTGGAGGCACCATGTCGTGTAGTTCCAAAAAATGCGTGTTTGGACAACATAAAGTAAGGGATTGGTGATGCTGGACACCCCCAAAGAATATGTAAAAATCTTTAGACCAGCTAGCTCACAGTGCCACAATAAGCCCCATAACCTTATGAAGGAGCGAAAAGTTGCTGGCAACCATCGTACAGTACATGACAACCCCTGATCCTTCAGGGATCATGGAAACTGTACAGTACTTTTCGCTTAGTCACTCATGCTCACTTGGTCTCAGTGAGATACACAGAATAAATGATGAATATGTGACGTTACAACGCGACCAAAATGATCGCGGAACGTTACATCTCAGTTTTTACAATGCAAGTCGTTACAACGACTTGCGCTGGAGGGCGCTGGATTTAGGAATAGTATGATTTACTATTCCAACACCAGTCAATGTACAGTAGGAAAGGTGTTGGAATAGTATATCATACTATTCCTAAGGTTAGAGCACCATCCAGCGCAAGTCGTTGTAACGACTTGCATTGTATTACCCGCGAAGTCTGCGTGGTAATGGATGTTTCCCATAAATGATGGGGACATTATCAATAAGCATTTATTAAACCAGCGTCATTCCAGAATAAAACATGTGTTGTAACAACCAATAGACAGAAGCTAACGTAAGAGACTATAAGCATCAACAAAGCAAATAAAAGGTAGAATTCTACCAGGTTGTTAAAACTGGGAATATATGCAGGCATATATAAAAATGATAGTAATCAAGGGTACTCCTAATATGCGGACCCTATCTAAGTGTACCAAAATGTACCTAGCATGTATGTGGTTGTACAGCCAAGAATCCCCTAGGAAAGAGCCAACCCAATTACCTGATGGAAGAGAATGAAGGACCCCGTCTTGGTCTCGAGTTAGACACCCCGTAAGGGATGCCAGGTCTCTGCACGTTAAAGCTCCTTCAGGCCGGGACCCCAGTGTTGTGTCTCAGTGTGGAAGCATGTCCTCTGGCTATCTAGTGAGGGTATGGTTCTTTTATACCATAAAGATAGGCTCAGGTTCCTACCACAATCGATATGTTGTAAGTGTGATTATGTAAATGAGCCTGAATCAATATCTGCAATTATGTAAAGTAGTTCTACCGCCCTGGGATGAAGATGACCATGACTTTTATACATGTATGTTAATCCTGTTCTGTACATCATGTGCAGTGGAGTTTTTGAGAATCCTCATGCATAATAAATTAGGCTAGTTTCAAGGAAACCAATTGACATTTATTTAGCACATAACTGGGTAGAAGGTCAGTGCTAGAACCATTATGCAAAGCCAGGTAGGAAAAAAATGTAGGTGAAAGGTTGTTTGCTACTCAGGCCTAGGATGGGGTAGATAACAATTGCCCAATATTAGCACGGTGCTGTTTAGCTGTATTACAGCTGTACTTGAACAGAAACTGAGAGATATTTGTTTCTCAGTGTACCGTTCTTAAGAGAATATCAGAACTGTTTATTTAGATTTAAGGTAAATTGGAAGAAACTGACAATATATTTATTATTAAACCAATGTTACATGCACATAAAGGGCCTGATTACGATGTCGGGAGGCACCGTCTCAGTCCTGGGACCGACCGACCTCTGGTCGGCAGTTCCCACCGGCTAATTACTATGCAACCCAACACTGTTCTGTCGCATATGCCCATTTCTCAATGGGAGCTCATGTTATGGCCGTAAACGGCCATAACACAAGCTCCCATTGAGAAAATGGGAGGCGCTGTTCATTCCCGCACCCAATGGCAGGCACCCCTAGGTGTCTGCCACAAGGTGCAGGGATCAACGGGGGGCACCATAGGTGTGCCCTCGGCCCCCTAGGGCCCTGCTGGAGTCCCCCCAAACATGCTGTCTGACATGGTTTCCATGTCGGAGAGGCCAGCATGGAAACCGTGTCAGAGAGCGTGCATCGTAATCCCAAGGGTGAAAAGCCCCACCCTTTGGGATTATGAGGATGGCTCTGACTGGCCGAAGGCTCCATGAGCCCATCGAAAACCAGCCGGAATGACAGACCGGTTTGTTTTCTGACCACCAGCATCATAATGTAAATCGAGCGGCCCATTATGATGCAGCCAGGAATCTTTAAGGCCACATCGTAATTAGCCCCTAAATCTTTAGATTATAGTTTATTGTATTTATTAGTAATAGCACTCTTTCTTTTGATCCTTATTTTTGGTGCAGGTACACTCAAAGTTACCACAATGCCTTTAAAACATTACCGGAAAAAATTAAAATTAAAATGTATTTGAAAGGTATGAGAGGAAAGGTGGCCACACTTTCCACATGCCAAACAGGACGCTGTAAAAAGGAGGATGGTAAAAGTAATATTAAATGTTTGCCAACTAAACAAATAGTTTCCTCTCAGAATATGCTTGTGAATGTCCAACAAAAATCTCAAACATGCAACAATCTATGAAGAACAGACATCCAAAAAGAAAGAGGTGAATTTTGTATTCTTATATAGTCGCACAAGAAGGGAGACTATCTCTAAATAGTTTAAAAACATAGTACTTGCAAATTTCCTATGAAAAAATCCTTGATTTAAACAACATACTGCTAAACTGAAACATAAACTATATGTTCACTTAATTGTGGAGAAAGCCTTTGCAGTGAAAATGAAATTATTTACTTTAGCAATGAATGAAAACACTAGCACGCTTAATTGCAACTTTAGAATATCTAAGTTGCACAAATGGAATTTGAATTCCTTCAATTTTTCACACATATTTGGAGGCTGGTGGAGATCTACGTCAAGTAGTGACCCACACTTTAATGAAGAAGATTGCAATACATATACTAATTGGCTTCTAGCTGTAAACAATGAAGGATTTTGCTAATAAGATTTATATGGCTATGTTGTTGGTTTAGAGAAAAAAGTGACCAATGTTATGGTGTGCTGCCAACCGATGATCAGGAAAAAAGAAGTAAACATCCTGTTTCCAAGGGTATTGCACCTCTATATGCAAAGTGACAACAGATTTTATAGATACGCAACTAAACGTTATTACTTCTTTAAAAAAAACATTTATAAGGCAAAATTAAAACTTTGCAAACGTTGGACAACCGCCCTTTTTGCAGTCTTCACAGAAGCAAGGGCATAATTATTACACTGTAATGCAGAGAAGGTCCTATTGATTACAAACTATATTGAATCAAATTACTTTGGTGGTGACTGTGAGGAACACATCTTAATAAATATGTTGCAAACAAAAACTAGAGTAGATGATACAAATATGGACTTCACATAGTTTAATTGGGACATTTTGCTATTTCATTAAACAATAGCAGAAATTACAAATAAAGTGTGCATTTGCTATAGACGCAAACATTATAGAAAACAAATTACATTTATTGATTTACTGGAGAAAATGGAAAAAGAAGATAGAGTGGCTTAGAGAAAACTTGCTATCTATCTTATTGTGGAAAACAGATATGGGTGCCGATTACGATCCTGTAAAAACCGGGTACGAACCGTCGGACGGAGCATATTCTCCGTCCAACGCGTACCCGGTCGGAACAATATACAAACATGGAAGTACGATTCGCACGGAAATACTATTTCCGTACGATTCGTACAAAACACCGACCGACGAAAATATACATACAACTGTGATCCGGGAAAGCGCCGACGTGACGTCGGGACGCACGCAGCCTGCCTTTCACGAACCAGGAAGTACGATTCGCACCGACGTCATCCCGCACGGAGAATATTTTCCGGCAGCCAAAAACTGCCGGGAAATCCGGACGACGTGAACAAGGAGTACCTGCACGTGACGGACAGACATGGACCCGAACCTACGTGTCATCCCGGCCCTCATAGCAGTCGACCTCCTCTACAGGTTCCGATGCAGACGCCGCAGAAGGTCAGAACAACAAAGGGAGGGGCGAAAGGGGGGGGGGCAGGAGCAGGGGCAGGCCACAAAACCCCCACCCAAGTCACACAGCACACATGCCCTGGACATACCTGACCCCCAGGCCCTGGTCACTATGAGGGGGTGGGGGTGGGGGCGTGTCCAGCAAAGCCAGCGTCCGCCACAACGGAAGTGGTTGACGACGCGAACCGGTAACACAACAATACAGGTACGTCCCGTACCCACGCCTTAAGAGCGTGGGTACGAGTCGTACCACACCCACACCTACGTCACCCCAACAAAGGCGTGACGGCTCGTACCCATGTGGCAAAGGCCTGGGTACGGCCCGCACAAGCATTCCACAGCGTGGGTACGGATATGTACGGACCGTACCCCCACCCGCGTATGCATGGAGCATACCCCCCATCCCAACAGTGTACGTACGGACCGTACCCCCACCCCCGTATGCATGGAGCGTACCCCCACCACAACAGTGTACGTACGGACCGTAACACCACCCCCGTATGCATGGAGCATACCCCCCACCCCAACAGTGTACGTACGGACCGTAACACCACCCCCGTATGCATGGAGCGTACCCCCCACCCCAACAGTGTACATACGGACCGTAACACCACCCCCGTATGCATGGAGCGTACCCCCCACCCCAACAGTGTACGTACGGACCGTAACACCACCCCCGTATGCATGGAGCGTACCCCCCACCCCAACAGTGTACATACGGACCGTAACACCACCCCCGTATGCACGGAGCGTACCCCCCCATCCCAACAGTGTACGTACGGACCGTACCCCCACCCCCGTATGCATGGAGTGTACCCCCACCACAACAGTGTACGTACGGACCGTAACACCACCCCCGTATGCATGGAGCATACCCCCCACCCCAACAGTGTACGTACGGACCGTAACACCACCCCCGTATGCATGGAGCATACCCCCACCCCAACAGTGTACGTACGGACCGTAACACCACCCCCGTATGCATGGAGCGTACCCCCCACCCCAACAGTGTACGTACGGACCGTAACACCACCCCCGTATGCATGGAGCGTACCCCCCACCCCAACAGTGTACATACGGACCGTAACACCACCCCCGTATGCATGGAGCGTACCCCCCACCCCAACAGTGTACGTACGGACCGTAACACCACCCCCGTATGCATGGAGCGTACCCCCCACCCCAACAGTGTACGTACGGAGCGTACCCACACCCGTGTATGAATGGAGCGTACCCCCACCCCACCAGTGTATGTACGGAGCGTACCCCCACCCGTGTATGAATGGAGCGTACCCCCACCCGTGTATGAATGGAGCGTACCCCCACCCCACCAGTGTATGTACGGAGCGTACCCCCACCCGTGTATGAATGGAGCTTACCCCCACCCCAACAGTGTACGTACGGACCGTAACACCACCCCCGTATGTATGGAGCGTACCCCCCCAACAGTGTACGTACGGACCGTACCCCCACCCGCATATGTACGGAGCATACCCCCACCCGTGTATGAATGGAGCTTACCCCCCACCCCAACAGTGTACGTACGGACCGTAACACCACCCCCGTATGTATGGAGTGCACCACCCCCCAACAGTGTACGTACGGACCGTACCCCCACCCGCGTATGCATGGAGCGAACCCACACCCGTGTATGTTCTAAGCGTACATATCCTGATATAGGAGGGTTGGGTGCAGAGTCCTCCCAGCAGTGCCCGGACATAAGAGGGGTGTGTGCAGAGTCCTCCCAGCAGTGCCCGGACA
This sequence comes from Triturus cristatus, assembly GCF_964204655.1. Lineage (NCBI taxonomy): Eukaryota > Metazoa > Chordata > Amphibia > Caudata > Salamandridae > Triturus > Triturus cristatus. Next base: position 842,416,281 of record NC_140593.1, on the reverse strand, counting down.
TAAGAGGGTTGGGTGCAGAGTCCTCCCAGCAGTGCCCGGACATAAGAGGGGTGTGTGCAGAGTCCTCCCAGCAGTGCACAGACACAGGAGGGGTGGGTGCCTAACACTCCCAGAAGTGCCCAGACATAAGAGGGGTGTGTGCAGAGTCCACCCAGCAGTGCCCAGACACAGGAGGGGTGGGTGCCTAACACTCACAGCAGTGCCCAGACACAGGAGGGGTGTGTGCAGAGTCCTCCCAGCAGTGCCCAGACACAGGAGGGGTGGGTGCCTAACACTCACAGCAGTGCCCAGACACAGGAGGGGTGGGTGCCTAACACTCCCAGCAGTGCCCAGACATAGGAGGGGTGTGTGCAGAGTCCTCCCAGCAGTGCCCAGACACAGGAGGGGTGGGTGCCTAACACTCACAGCAGTGCCCAGACACAGGAGGGGTGGGTGCCTAACACTCCCAGCAGTGCCCAGACATAAGAGGGGTGTGTGCAGAGTCCTCCCAGCAGTGCCCAGACACAGGAGGGGTGGGTGCCTAACACTCACAGCAGTGCCCAGACACAGGAGGGGTGGGTGCCTAACACTACCAGCAGTGCCCCTGCAAAGAAAAGGGTGGAGTACCCACAGATCCAATGCCCACAAATGTCAGTCAGGTGCACAAAGATCCTGCAGTACATGTACCACATGTGTGCGAGGCTGGGAGTATACACATGCATAGCGCCGAAAAGAAAACATGTCCACATGAAGTCATGTCAACAGTCTACATACACAAGTACAGTGACCACCAAGGACGCCACGAATGATGCAGGTGGAGACATCGCTTAGCATGCATGGCCAAAGTCTAACGAGTCCATCACACACCCAGCCAATGTAGACACAGCTCAGCACCACATATTGGAATGACCCTGCAGGGAAGATGTCAGGTTACACAGAGGAAGGAACACACCTTGGGACGATGTCACCATGCAGTAACTGCTTACATGAACAAAGTTATGTAGCCAACAGCTTGTGATGGCACACAGATACCAGGGTCCACCCTATGACCAGCACAAGACTACAATTCCCACACACCCAACACATTATCACCACCCAAAATAATGGAGCAGGTCCACCAACAGCAATACCAGATAGACAGTAGTGTACTAAGGAAAAAGAAATTGCTTTATTCAGCATCCAAAATCTGTTTGTCCCTTGAAAGTTCAAAATGTACAATGCCCATAGGGCAATGCAAAGTTCAAATCCAGGTGGGGGACACAGTGGGACGCGTGTCCCCTAGCTTGCCTGCACAGTCAGACTCCTTTGTCTTCCAGAGGGGGGGGGGGGCATCATGTGGGGGGGAAGGACCAGGCACCGCAGGGACATGAGGGCGAAGGGTAGGCGTCGTGGGTGCAGGGACGGAGGACTCCACCACAGGGGGTGGGGCAGCACCAAAGGCGGAGGTCAGGATGGCGCTGCACACCTTAGCAAGGTCCTCCAGCGACTCCCCTGCACCCGAAGGAACCACAGGCCCCAAGGAGGGGGGGGTCGGAGGGATGGGTCGCAGCGCCACTGGGGGAGGGTGTGGACAGGGGGGGGACTCAACTCCCCTGCCGGTGTCCTGCCTCCACCGCTTGCGGGGTGGTGCCACACTGGGGCTGATGGACAGACTGGGCAGGACTGACCCTGTATCCGACTTTTGGCCAGGAGAGCTGAGGGGAGGGGATTTGGAGGGAGTGGATTTTGTGGAATGCGGACTCCCACTCTGGCTGCGTGTCTTACGTTTGCCCCCCGACCCAGTGGGTGTGCCTACTTCACCCTGTGTGTGCGTGCCAGGAGGTGTGCGTTTGACCTTCCCTGCTGGTGTGGTGCCTGTGTCTGTTGTGGTGGGTGCATGCTGATGTCTGGGTGTACGTGGGACAGGCATGGGAGTGGGACGTGTGGATGGGTCAGGGGTAGGGGGTTGGATGAAGCGCTGCAGGAGACCCACTGCTGCAGTCAGTGTCGAGTCAATGGACCTCAGCAAGTTGCGTTAGTCAGCCTGCGATGAGAAAATGCCCTCCAAGTATGCCTCCATGTTGTTCAGCACTTGGCTGTGGCCATGGAGGACATTAAGCATCGCAGCCTGACCAACCTGCAACTGCCGCTGGATGTCCACAGACTCGGCATTGGCGGCAGCAGTGGAGACAGGGGCAGGGGGTGCGGTGCCTGGCAGGAAGGAGACATGTGGTGACCGGGCACGCTGGGAAGGGACACGAGCAAGTACGAGGCGGCTGATGGCAATGGAGGGGGCGGGGAGAGATGTTGTGCCAATGTCAGCGGGTGGTGCAGCCTCCGCCCACTCAGAGAGCTCAGCCTCGGACCCGTCAGCTTCATATTCTGTGGTGGCACTGGACAGGTCCTCCGCCTCACTCCCCTCCGCCTCAGTTCCACTCGATGTGCCAGCCAAGATGTCACTGCTGGCACTGGTGCTCGGTCCCTCTGCTCGGTCTGTGCTGATGTCTCCATCCGTGTCCCCCGACGATGCTGTGAGCAAGGTGAAGAGACAGGAATTAATCATACACCTGTATACATATGTCACATGAGTCCAATCTACATAGGTTACAGTGCATAGCCTGAAAAGAAAGATGAGTAATATCTACAATACAAGGTACATATGTAGGCCCTGCAACACACAGTTGGTTGACCCACCATGCCACTGAGAAACTATGGAGAGCATGACACAATAGCAAATGACATGAAATGGATTTTGACAGAGGAGCCAGGCTCTGGGGACAATCTAGCACTGCATCTGCACCACACAGCGTTGCCGAAAATAGGGATGAGCAGGGACCATATCCATGAACTTGAGGCACATGCTGCATAGGTAATACTGAAAACATGTCCACCATGACTGGCTCACTGCACCTTGAGTGTATGTCCAGACAAACATCACACACTGGCCAGACCTAGCAAGGAGATTTCAGGTTTTGACATGTAGGCTTTGCCCGCACCAACCACCCCCTACATGAGACAATTTGTTGAGACACAGGAAGCACTTACATCTCTTAGTCTGGGTGAAATACACATGGGCTGGAAAAATGCAAGATTGGACACAAAATACCCAAGGTGCGCCTGTCCAAATAATCATGTACAAATGGTCATCATCAGATGATTGTAACAAGACACACAGGCACTGGCCACCGTGAGTATGAACAAGGAAAATCAGGTCAGGCTGTACAGTGGACACTTGTACTACATTTTACGTCAATATACATGGTGCCAGGGGACAATGGCACAGAGCACAACCTATGCTGTAGACACTGAGAGTGTCCACATTTTGTGATGACACACATGACACCTAGGAAAATATGCCCCAGGGGACAGTAGTGACCACACCACTCCATGGTCCTGAATGGGAATGACTGCAACACACGCCACCATCCCTGCACTAAGCGTATCGCACACTCATGCACATCATGTAACAGGCCACAACATAGGGCATGCGTGCTGTAAGGCATGACACTTGAGAGACTAACTCCCATGTCTGGACTCAGCATCAGTGCCAACTGACATGGAACCCACATGTACTGAACTGGACAGGGCACAGGCAAGGTCCCAAAACCTGTTACACACCACCCCCACACATGATGCTACAGGCATTGTTCACGTGGATAAACTGCCAGCCTAGATAACCTTGTGAAGGAGTGACTACACACAGACCAGGGAACACATTGCAAGGAGGGGAAGGGAGGCAGGAGAGCACCGCTATACTGTGGGTGACAGGATCTGCACAGCACCTTTGAACCCTGGCAGTGTATCCATGCAACTGCGCACTTACCAATGCTGGTGACACACAACAAACACACATGTACCTACCCCCTTCCTGCTGCTGCTTCTCCTGTAAGCGCCTGTCCAAGTCTGGAAAGACCACCGCCAGCACACGCTTGTGGATGTGGGTCAGACGGCGGCGCCCACGGTTCTTATGGGTCTCAGGTGAGTCCCCCAGCAGGACCCGTGCGATCCTCCGCGTCCAGCACCGGATATCCTGCCAGCGTTTTCTCACCTGGGCCAGGCGCCGCTTGCGACCCTCCGTCCTCCTCACGGCACTGACGGCGTTCATCCAGATCTGCTTCTTGGCAGAGGCGCCTACCTGTGAGGATGAACAAGTGACACTACATCAATACACCTGGCACATGTCACAGAGACATATATTAGAACAAATTTGCTGGTTACAACCAGGCATAGTATGCAGCCAACGCATTGCACCTTTGTCATAGGGACATTATCCTCTGGGGAAGGGCAAAAGCAGTACGTGCCATTGAAAGTACACAGGTGGAATGAGGGCAACGACACAATCAATGATCCAGGCTCACACTGTGCATCACAAGCTACACCAGGATTATGTGCAGCACCTCAAAGCAGTCACATGCCACAGGCCACTGACGCTACCTCAGCAGAGTACACAGACACACACAGGCACAGGACATTCACCTGCCATTGCCAAATGCAGCTACAAACCTCCCTCTGCACATGTGCCACTAGACGGGGGGCTCACAGGTGTGGGGCTGGCTCTGCACGTCAGACACACAGCACTGCTCCCTGCTCACATCAGATGGGCAGGGTATATCCATCCCTCATGCAGCTTGGGTGCTACACTCCACATATGCACCCACCCACATGACAGGGGACTTACGCACACACCGATGTCCAGGGTACGAACACATCATGTGGACACTCTCAGCACAGGTACACAGAACTAACACACATCTGTAGGTACAGTCACCTGTCACACTGGGCTGACCACATAATCACATGAGGACTGTAGAGGCAACATTCCCAGGAGGATAAGACAGGCAGAATGTGGCATGCACCATGCAGTGATTGTCACAGTAAACACAATGCAAGTGAGGACGGCAGACATGCACCATAGCATGCTCTGGCTGGGAGACATCAGGCATTCCCCCCCCGGCACCCCCCCCTACAGTACATTGCATGTGTGTCACACCTGGACACAATGCCAGAAGTCACAGTCACAAAAAAGGGACACAGTCTGTGCTAGTGGACTCTGCACTCACCTGATCGCCCATACAGCAGGGGGTACTGTGGGAGGATCACATCCAGCAATGCCAGGTTCTCCTCCAGGGTGAAAGGCTGGGCCCTCTCCACAGACCTTGACATGGTTCCAGGGAATCATGAGCAGCAGCTGGGTCGTAGAATCCAAAGATGTGCAGGCAAGTGATCTCTCATGGGACCTAGCTGCCTTATATCTGCCTTGCTGGCCTGTTTCATGCACAGGAGTACAGAGTGATTGGTCACTCACATTTGCATCCTATGTTTCCTCCAATCCCTTTAAACCTAGCACAGTCAGTGGGTTTTTATTGTTTTTTTTCTTGAGCATGATGTCAACTCCACAACCACTTTGCAACAAAGTAGATTCATTCCAACCGACTTTTGCTGTGCACCTGCAGAAAAAAATTCATACTTTAAACTTGGTCTCCATGACAACCAGCATGCATGTAGGCCTTTATACTTGTCCCTCATGTGTCCCCTATGTAATTTGGAGATTCACACACAGGTACGGTGCGTTCTGGGGCCCTAGGGCACCCCAAATACATAGCAACGGCCCGTACAGGCGTGTGTACGGTCCGTATCACTATGGGTACGCATACGCGAGCACACCCATAGTGATAGTGAGCGTACGCGCGTGTGTACGGTCCGTATCACTATGGGTACGCATACGCGAGCACACCCATAGTGATAGTGAGCGTATGCGCGTGTGTACGGTCCGTATCACTATGGGTGTGCTCGCGTATGAGTACCCATAGTGATACGGACCGTACACACGCGCGTACGCTCACTATCACTATGGGTGTGCTCGCGTATGCGTACCCATAGTGATACGGACCGTACACACGCTCGTACACTCACTATCACTATGGGTGTGCTCGCGTATGCGTACCCATAGTGATACGGACCGTACACACGCGCGTACGCTCACTATCACTATGGGTGTGCTCGCGTATGAGTACCCATAGTGATACGGACCGTACACATGCGCGTACGATCACTATCACTATGGGTGTGCTCGCGTATGCATACCCATAGTGATACGGACCGTACACACGCGCGTACGCACACTATCACTATGGGTAGGCCTACGGCAGCACTCCCATGGTGATAGGGAACGTACACAGGCCCTCAGAGCGAATGTACGGTGCCTTTCACACATCACAGTGGTGACAGGCAGCACACAGGAAGGAATAGAGCTGACATACTTGTCCATGGATGGACATCAAGGCATTGTCTGGGCAGTACTACATGTGTGGGGCACAGGTGTGAAAGGCTGTGATGTGGCACATTACTCCTGAGTTGTGAATGTAATAGATGTATGATGAGATGTGTACAGATGTTATGTGTGACGGTGCAATATGTGCCAGACATGCCCTTAACTCCTTTGACATGTGTGCATGTCGTACTGCACACTTGGGATGAGCGTCACTGGCATGGCACAGTCAACAACACACGCAAGTGTCCCCTGATGGGGACCCCCTACAGGGGTTACCACACCAGACATGTGACTACCCACGGTGCACGATGTGTCTATGTCATGTATGTGTGGTGTGTTCACATTAGCTTGATGTAGGTGTTCCCTCAAAAGCATCTGCTGTTGCAGCAACCAACATGTGTCTGTGTGTAGATGGTCATGGCACACTGTTACGCACACCAGGCCACATGTGGTATCGGATGTAAGGTGTGTATGTATGCATGGGACACGGAGTAGCGTAACAAAGACCTGTCTGCATCCTCTCAATGTATGTGTGGTGAGTCATGACATGTACACCTTAATGGCAAGGTGTGTGGGCTGTCCTAGTGTAATGTCATGTGACCTGTGGCTCTAGTGTTCCGCTACCTGTCTCTGCAATCGACATCCTACTTCTGCTGATGTGTTGATGTATGTCACTCCTGTGTTGCGTCTGGCTGTTCACTTACACTGGGACACAGCTAGTCCCATGCCATGGGATGTGGAGGTTCACAATCTCCGTGTGTAGCTGGGTCTTGGTAGGAGTGTCACCTGGCAGCCATACGTGTCCAGGGCATGTAGCACATACCTGACTCCCTATGTGGCATATGTGTATTGACAGATTAACATGTGCTCAGTACATATAAATTGTTGTTGTAGTGTACTCACTCTTCCTTGTCACTTCCAAATTACTGCAGAGCGCCGCCTCTTCCCCGACCAATTCCGGACTTGGCTGACATGCGGGAGAATTACTGTATACGCTGCTACCGCTTCCCACAACCGTTGATTGAGGAGTTGACGGCAAGGCTGGCACCACACCTGCAACCGCTGCACAGGTATCCTACGGCACTGACACCCAAGCTGAAGGTAATGGCAGCCCTACATTTTCTTGCCACGGGTACCTTTCAATATACCATAGCTCATGTTGGTGGCATGTCCCAGAGCATGTTCAGGCGTGTGCTGCATGATTTCTTAGAGGCCATGTTGCTTCACCTGGATGAGTTCATCCATTTCCCAACTCCTGAACAGTTGACTGGGGTAAAGCGTGGATTCTATGCCCTGGGAGGGATGCCCCATGTCATTGGGTCCATAGATGGGACACATGTGGCTTTGGTACCACCACAGGCACAGGAGGTAGCGTACAGGAATCGCAAACACTACCACTCCATCAATGCCCTTGTGGTGTGTCTGTCCAACATGGTGATTTCACATGTCTGTGCTCGTTTTCCTGGATCAGCACACGATGCCTACATCATGAGGCGTAGCAGGGTGCCTGAAATGATGACGCAGCTGCGCAACGAACGAGCGTGTGTTGTTGGTGGGTACACTCTGTCTGTCCTGTATTTTGCGTAGACTTCCAGCACGACCGCTTCTCCTGTCCTACTTATGTCCATGTGGTTTCCATGTAGGGGACGCTGGCTATCCCAACATGCCATGGCTGATCACACCTCTCCGCAACCCCAGCACGCCGGCCCAGCTCTGCTACAACACCGCCCATGGCCGGACAAGGCGAGTGATAGAGAGGACATTTGGCCTCCTGAAGAGCCGATTCAGGTGCCTACACAAGACCGGCGGCGCCCTCCCATATGCCCCGTTGAAGGTCTGCAAAATCTTCATGGTCTGCTGCATGCTGCACAACATGGCAGTTGAGAAAGCTGTGCCACTCATCCTGGATCAAGATGATCAGGACCATACACCCGTGGAGGACGAAGGGCTTGGCAATGGGGCTAGTGATGTGGAGGATGTGGTTCCGCAAGAGGAAATCCGGAGTCGGCTCATACGCGACTTCTTTGCTTAGTGGTGAGTACCAGTGTCTGAGTGTGCACGCATTGGTCCCCGGGTGGCATGTGTTGCGATGTGTGTGTCCATCTGCATGTATGCCACGTGAGTCAGAGGTGTGTGTGGATGTGTCACTCGAGTGATGGTGCCAGTGATGAGTGCATTTCCACAGTCATAATTGTGACCTAGCATGTTGTCATCCTTACATGTGTCGAGTACATGCACATGCAAGTGGCTGTGCTTTTTGTGGCTGACTTCTTGTGTGTCTCTCATCCCTAGGTACTTGCGCATGCCGTCTGCTGGTTGCATTGTTGTGGCACTGCTATTCCTCATGGACACGTCATCGTGTGCTGACTCAGCGTTACACGCACGGACAAGTTTGGAAGTCTCCTCAGGGTAAGGGATGCATCAGGGGTGTATTGGGTGTGGCAGTTGTTTATGATGTGTGCGCACTGCCCCTGTCGATGTTTGATTCCTCTGCAGACATGTCGCATCACCATGGGACACATTACATGTAGCTGGATACACCTGAATAGATGGTCAGACTTGTTGAGAGTCATCTGTGATGGGATAGTGGATTGTGATGATGGCATCAATGTGTGTAACACTGCCCTCGGACACATACGGTTTGCATTGGCTTGACATGGTGTGGGACTTCCACATCAGAGGAGCAATGGTGTATGGCAGCCTCTCCGCGAGCAGCAGGGGGTGTTTAGCTGTTACCCGACACTTGTGTGCCAGTTCCATGGCTATCACGCATTTGTGCTGCAGAAGGGGGGTTCCAGTGTTGGACCCACATGTTACTCCACATGACCTGTGTATGTGTACTCTGAGTTGCCTCTGCATTCCGGAATACATGACTAATAAAGGTGTCCCTATGCCTCCAAGGTGCCTCTTCTCAGTCAATGCTGGTGTGTTGCCACGGTGCATACGGCATGTCTGGCATGGTTTTCCGTGATAGTGGCTATGTGTCTATGTGTAGAGTAGCAAGATGCAAGCTGTTTGTGTGGGATTAGACTCTGTATTGTGCAAGATGTCCATGACTGTGTGGGTATTGTGACATGTGCCATCCCCATGCATCCAACGTTGGCCAGGCCACCATTCTCTGCATCCACCTGACTCTAGCTTGCAGGACATGGTTCTGCCACCTGTCTACACATACCTGGGTGCCCCCCAGGACACTCCACATGATCCCTGACCTCTACGCATGACTGTTGCTGTACTCAATATGTCTGTCGGCACGGTTGTGCGGCCACCCCCTCAGCTGGTTGGGCCCATCACGGGTGTGTATGGTGCTCCATGTCTGTCTTGCCTAATACATTGTGACCCATGTGTGTCCTGTGCCAGACTCAGGCCCCAGGGTATGGATGGTTGAAGTCATATGAGAACTCAGGCATGGTTAGACTTTACAAGGCACATGTACGGTAATAATGCAAAATGTAGGCATCATCTCTTTATCGTGTAACTTTTTATTTGTGTTGGGGTACGTGTTGGGGGGGGGGGGGTATGACAAGAGGGGCTTTCCGGGTGTGTGGAATCCAAAGTTCACTGGGGGAGTTGGTGTCCTTGTCATTGGAAATCATCAGAGTCCATGCCACAGTCTTTGTCAACATTGGTCAGACAGTGACCAGCAAGTCCATGTGGCAGAGAATGTCTTTTGCTGATGTGCTGCTGTTGGTCCAGTGGGCCAGGTGCCAGGCCAGGTGTCCTGGGAGATGGTGCTGTTGCGCCGACCCTCACGGTCTTTTCCGTGGACGACCCGCCCTCCTGCGGGAACCCTCAGAAGCAGGCCGTGACGATGTTTGGGATGCTCTGTCGGATGTCTCCTCCTCCTCCTGATCCCTCCCTGTGGGTGGTGATGTTCTTCGCCTGGTGGCACAGGGAGGGTTGCCCATGTTGTCGGCTATCCGACGGAGTGTACAGTGAATTCCCGTGAACACCGTCACGAGCTCAGCCTGTCTGTCCTCCATCCGCCCTTGGTGTCGCAGTTGACAGGCATGTTGCTCCGCATGTTGCTGGGCCTGCTGGGTCTTGATCTCCTCGAGGGTCCCCTTCATCTCGTTGAGGGTGGATACAACCTGGCTCATGCCGGTGGTGTCCTGCCGGTATGTGTCCAGGATGTTTCTCACATGGGAATATACCGGTTCCGCAGCCAACTGGTCAGGCTCGCGCCTCCGCCGTCCTCCACTCCCACCACCCCTGCCTACTTGCACCTGGCCTGCCCTTGAGGGCACATCGGGTCTCCGGGCCCTGAGGGGTGGCATTAGCGTTGTCGCCTGCCTCCTCCTGGGTGCCCGGTACACCGTGTCCCTCCTGGTCAGCCTGGCTGCGTTGTGGTGGTGGGGCAGGGAGCCTGGGTGTCTCCTGGGATGTGGCAGGAGTGGGGGTGGTGGTTGGCCCAGTTGTACCTGACGCAGGTGCTGCAGGTGGTTGGACACCAGAGGGGCCAGGTTGGTTGGGGTCGTCCACAGAGTGGTGAGAGTCGTCGCTGCCGGTGGGATCGCCATCCCGCAGAGCCGGGTCCTGTGAGTCTTCCCCCCCAGTGTTGGGGGGTGATCCACGACGTTGACCTGTGTGTGAGCGAGACAATGTTATTTTTGTTCCATGCAACATCCATGTTTCATTCGTTTGAAAGTTGGCACATTTCCTCTGGGTATTTGGATATGTCTTGCATTCCACTCACAGTGCACTTGTGCATGGGTATGTCCCTTGGCCACAGCTTTTGAGACTTTACCTATGTGTGACACAGTCTTACTTGCTGCGTCAATTGTGACTGCAGTCAGCAGTGGAGTGAGCAGGTGTGGCGAGCCATGCATTGGCGCCTTCCGTGTTGCACTGTACGTGAGCACATGGAGTTGTTCCACACACTTATATAATGCAGGTAGCTGGCGTTGTGCTCGTGCACAGGTTGAGACATGGCCCAGTGTTTTGCCTTGGAGAAGAGAGGGGGATTCAGGCACTGGCCACCCTTGTCTACATGCATGCAGTCCACCTGCTGACGAGCAGACATTCCCACACCACCCAAGGCTGAATTGGTCTCCCTGTGTCTCACTTTCTCACTCCCTCTCTGTCCCCCTCTCCCTCCCTCCCTGTGTCAGCCTCCTCCCTCTGTCCGTCTCCCTGTGTCTCCCTCCCTCTCTCTCCCCCTCTCCCTCCCTCTGTGTGTCACCCTCTGTCACCTCAGCCCAGCTTCCTAGGCACACACTTTTTGCAGATCTTTGAATGGCCCTTGGCTTGTTCATGTGAGTTTGTTTCTGATCTCCAGGCACCCATTGGGTGTAGTGTCTGTGTCTGCGCTGCTGCTGTGGTGGTGTGTGCTGCCACTCTTTCACAGTGTTGGCTGTTCATTAGCTGCTGTCATGTGCAAAAAGTGCCTTCACCCCCATGTCTTAATGCAAGGCGTCTGCCATTTGCTGGCAAGTCTTTCCTGTGTGGGGACACACTGTTTGTCTGGCTGTGACCTAGGCCATATGGGCGGAGGGCATTGTTGTCTGCTTCTGAGTTGCACTAGGTGATTTTTGAGGCCCACACTCCCGCCATCCGGGTTACCGTGTCTTGTGTTGGCGTTTTCTGTGGCCTGTGACTTGGGATTGTCCAGCTGGGTGCATGGGGCATGGTGGCGCTAGTGGCATGTGCGTGTTTATGGAGTGTGGTTGAGTCATGCGATAGTTTGGGGTGGTTGCGTGCATGATTGTGAGTTTGGTTGTGGATGACGTTCCCCCCATGTGAGGTGAGTTGTTTGTGTACTCACCAGGCTCTCCGAGTCCTTCTACTCCGTCCACTGCCACCACCGGCAGTATGGCCATCACCCTCTCCTCCCAGGGATGGTATTGTACGTGTCTGCGGGGCGGCCCTCCTCCAGTGATGTTGGCCTGGTTGTGGTCGTCGGTCATTTTGGCTCGGACCCTCCTCCGCAGATCGTACCACCTGGCTTGGCATTCATGCCTGGTCCTTCTGGTGGACGCAACAGCATTCACGGCATCGACAATCCTCTGCCACATGGCTGTTTTTTCGGAAATGCTGGTCTGTCTGACCAATGTTCCAAAGAGGTGTGGCTCGACTCTGAGGATTTCGTCGACAAGGACCTCCAACTCTTGGCTAGTGAACTTTGGATTCTTGTTAGTGGGCATGGTGAGGGGTGTGGGTGTGGATGGTTGTGGGAGGTGTGGGTGTGGATGGTTGTGGGTGTGTGGGTGTGGTTGTGCAGGTGTGTGTGTGAATGTGATGAGGGGTTGTTTGTGAAGGTGGTTGTGTGAAGGTGTGCAAGTGTAAGGTGTAGTAAAGGTTCAAGTATGGTGCTGTGGGTTGTCTGTGGGGTCTGGCAGCAGTGAGTCTGTTGCAAAGGCTCATGGTTTGTGTCTGTGGGCCCTTTTTATTGGTCCATTGGTGGGTGTGGCTGTGTTTGAACTTTGGGTGGGTGTGTTATAAGGAGTGGTTGTGTTTTGGGCCTCTGTTTGGGAGTTTGGCAGTTGTAGGTGAGTGAATGTGTTGTATTTGTGCTTGTTGGACATGTTTTGTGGCTTTGTGCGATTCGAATAGAGTCTTCTTGTGTTGTTTTGCTTTGTCCTGGTTGTGTACGTGTGTTTTTAGCGTGTGTACGGTGTGGACATCGGCCATTTTGTTGTACAGTGCTGTCCTTGTCTCTGGCTTGGTACGACTCGTACATGCGCGATGTTGGGTGAAGGTGCTGGTGTTGGGGCTTGGGGTGCGCTCCGTACTTAGACTGTTGGGGTCGGGGTACGCTCAATACATACGCGGGTGAGGGTACGGGCCGTACATACACGGTTGGGGTCGTGGTACGCTCAATACATACACGGGTGGGGTACGGGCCGTACATACACGGTTGGGGTGGGGGTACGCTCCATACATACGCGGGTGAGGGTACGGGCCGTACATACACGGTTGGGGTGGGGGTACGCTCCATACATACGCGGGTGAGGGTACGGGCCGTACATACACAGTTGGGGTGGGGGTACGCTCCATACATACGCGGGTGAGGGTTCGGGCCGTACATACACGGTTGGGGTGGGGGTACGCTCCATACATACGCGGGTGAGGGTACGGGCCGTACATACACGGTTGGGGTGGGGGGTATGCTCCATACATACGTGGGTGAGGGTACGGGCCGTACATACACGGTTGGGGTGGGGGTATGCTCCATACATACGCGGGTGGGGGTAAGGGCCGTACGTACGGGGGTGTACATACACGGGTGAGGGTTCGACTCGTACGTACACGGGTGTTCATACACGGGTGGGGGTTTGACTCGTACGTACATGGGTGTACATACACGGGTGGGGGTTCGACTCGTATGTACACGGGTGTACATACACGGGTGGGGGTTCGACTCGTACGTACACGGGTGTACACACACGGGTGGGGGTTCGACTCGTACGTACACGGGTGTACACATACACGGGTGGGGGTTCGACTCGTACGTACACGGGTGTACATACACGGGTGGGGGTTCGACTCGTACGTACACGGGTGTTCATGCACGGGTGGGGGTTCGACTCATACATACGAGGCCTGGGGGGGGTTGGGCGCGTACATACGGGGGCTGGGGGGGGGGTGTTGGGCGCGTATGCGGGCACATGTCTCCATGGTTGCTATGGGAGTTCGGTGCGGACGGTGTTTTTTCCATCCGGTTGTAACATCGGACGCACGGGAAGGATCGTACTTGCGCGGTCGGACTTCACTTTTCACATTTGTACGGTAAATCGTCCGAGGATGTGTCGGACACATTTTCCGACCCGAGGACGTGTGGGGAATTATTCCCAATGCGATTCGTATGGACTTTTTCCCATGCGAATCGTACTTGGCAGTTTGTACGGCACTTGTACGATTCGTACGGTAAAAAGACCGGATACGAGTCGTACGGGGAATTTTTTTACAGGATCGTAATCGGCACCATGATGTCTATTCTGGTCAAATGGAATGTTTTCATTGCCTTGGAAAAATTGACCGTAAGTTTAAACCTTCATGGTCAATTTGGAATAATTTGGAAATGTATTCTAAACCTCCTGAATTATAAAATCTGAATTTATACGAAAGTATCTTAATTCAAACCTTACATCCTTTTTCACATTATTATTAGAAAGCAACCAAATCAGTAACATTTTATGCACAGAACTTAGTGTATGCACTAAAAGGAAAAGTTGTTTTCTTACCATTAGATTTAAACATAAATATTGACACTGTGGGAATACAGCACAAATTTCAAGAACCTTTAGTGGTGTTAGTTAATGGAGTGCCTAAAAAAGATTTAAAAAACGTTCGGCAACAATAATGAAGCATTTCAAAAATACAAGGTGCTATTTCATACTTATTACAAAATAGCATACAGTACAACAACTTCCAATTGAAGGACTTCCTGAACATCAATGACCTACAACTTCCAAAGGACACAAATGTAGGTCAGTATAATGTCAGTTTATACAAATTTAATAAAGAACAGTCAGAAGAAATATACAAGCACTACAGTATACACCCATTGCATTCTACAGATTTTATGGGATATGCCTTAGAACTGTCAAATGACAGAAGTTACAGGAAATCGTGTTAGTATTTGGGAAAAAACTTTAGAGGCTCAATGTTATCCAGTTTTATTTCCAACTGGAAAAGTGGGGTGATTTGATGATCGTCCAAATCCAATTTCTGCATCGGAATATTGTTCTATAAGTCTATTTTCTGAAGACTCACATTTTAGGCAAAATATATCTTATATTTTCAGTTCATTTTAATGCATGATTAATTATGATTAATGATTACTTATGATTAATTATGATTAATTAATTAATTAGTAAAACACATTAAAACGTATCTTATAACATTAGTATAACATTATTATTATTATTATTATTATTATTATTATGATAACCTTATTAACCCTTTCGCTGCCAGGCCTTTTCCCCCTCCTGTGCCTGGCGCTTCCCCCGTGGGTGGGTTCATGACAAGATGGTCTCGTCATGGGCACAGCGCGACTGTGCTCCATGACGAGACCATCTCGTCATGGGCACAGAAGAGGTTAAAACATATCTTCTATTTTCATTTCATTTTAATGCACAAAAAATTATGACTAATTATGATTAATGATTAATTATGATTAATTAATTAATGGTTAAATTTTACTTTCATTTCATTTCAATGCAGGAGTAGAATATTGCTCTATAAGTCTATTTTCTCTAGACTCACATTGTAGGCAAAACTTATCTTACATTTTTATTTCATTTTAATGCATGAGTAGATGAGTAGAGCCTGGATGATTTGAGAAGTGCATTGGAAATGGCTGGGTGATTTATTTTGTAAGTGCATAGGTATTGAATGGCTGATTTTGTTAGTGCATAGGTAATGTCTGGGTAATTGCATGAGTGCAGAGGTAATGTATGGGTGATTTGAAGAGTGCATAGGTAATGCCTAAGAGATTGCATGAGTTTATGAGTAATGCTTAGATAATTGGCTGAGTGCATGGGTAGTTCCTGGTTGATTGGAGGAGTGCAAGGATGCTGTATTGTGACTTCATAAGTGCATGGGTAGTGGCTGGGTGATTGGAGGAGTGCTTGGCTACTGGCTGGGTAATTGAAGGACTGAATGAGTAGTGCCTGGGTGATTAGAGGAGTGTATGGTTAGTGTATGGATGATTGGATGAGTGCATGGGTAGTGCCTGGTTGATTGGAGGAGTGCAAGGATAGTGCATGGTGATTTTATAAGTGCATGGGTAGTGGCTGGGTGATTGGAGGAGTGCATGGCTACTGGCTGGGTAACTGAAGTAGTGAATGAGTAGTGTATGGGTGATTAGAGGAGTGCATGGGTAGTGTCTGGGTTATTGCATGAGTAGATGAGTAGAGCCTGGATGATTTGAGAAGTGCATTGGAAATGGCTGGGTGATTTTATAAGTGCATAGGTATTGAATGGCTGATTTTGTTAGTGCAAAGGTAATGCCTGGGTATTTGCATGTGTGCAGAGGTAATGTATGGGTGATTTGAAGAGTGCACAGGTAATGTCTAAGTGATTGTCTGAGTGTATGGATTATGTCTGGATAATTACATGGCTGCATGGGTTGTGCCTAAATGATTGCAAAAGTGCAAGGGTAGTGGATAGTGATTTTATAAGTGCATAGATAGTGGCTGAGTGATTGCATAAGTGTATGGTTACTAACTGGGTAAATAGAGGAGTGCATAGGTAGTGCCTAGGTGATTACATTAGTGCATGGGTAGTGCATGAGTGAGTGGATGAGTGCATGGGTATGCTTGGGTTAAATGATGAGCGGTTAAGTAGTGCCTGGGTGATTGGAAGACTGCATTGATAATGCCTTGATGATTTTGTAAGTGCATAGGTATTGCTTTTCTAATTTTGTAACTGCATGGGTAATGCATGGACGATTGTATGAGTGCATGATTAGTGCCTGGGTGATTCTATAAGTGGTGAAGTGATATCTAGATGATTGAAGGAGTGCATAAGTAATACTTGGATGATTGCAAGAATGTGGGAGTAATGTCTGCATGATTGCAGGAGTATATGGGTAGTGCCCAAGTGATTAACCCCTTCAGCGCGGCGCGGATTTCCGCGCCACGCTGAAGGTTCTGAGCGCGGGCGGGGCCATGACGGAACGGTTCCGTCATAAGCACAGCCCAACCGACGTGCATGACGGAACCGTTCCGTCATGCGCGTCGAAGGGGTTAAAGGTGTGGATTGTAATGCCTGGGTGATTTTGAAACTACATAGGTTATGCTTCAGTGATTGAAGGACTGTATGGGTAGTACTGAGGTGATTGGAGGAGTGAGTTGGTAAAGTTTGAAAAAATGAATGACTGAAATAAAAGTGACTATAAACATTACTTCATATTATTATGCTTATTACATTATTTCATCTTACCTTCTTTATTGAAGCAGATATCAACCTCATTGAAACTTTTTTACAGTTCTTTCATTGTAAACTAAATTTAAAATACTTTCAAACTTTAGTATTACTTTCTGTAAAAGAGAAGAAACAATATTGTTATTGCATATAATATTATAGTTTTAAAAACAAAGCATAATTTTAGAATTACATAGCATATAAAGCTTGTATTTTTGCTGTTTTCAGATTCTATTGAATTTTACCATATTCAGTGATTTCAATGTTGATCCTCATATAACAGCGGGCAAAAAAATACAATCAGTAAGATTGAAAAAAAAAAAACAATTCTGTGTTGAAAATATTTAGAACAAATGTAACTATCTATTTACATTTTCTAAAGTATACACTCTCATTTACATTGCATAAAATATAATGATCAAATATATAAACTACTATTTTCAAACACAATTTTCCAAATGCAGTATCAATTAGTGCAAACAATAATCCAAACACTAATTGTTCACATCTTCCCAATAGGCCGAATGATGTTTCCGAAATCATTTGCATTGAAAATATCCAAAATAAACTTGTTAATTCAAGTTTACATCTTCCCAATAGGCCGAATGATGTTTTCAAAACTTTGGCATCAAAAATGTCAGATATGAATTTGGTAATTCGTAAGGCAACCGACATTTGAATTCCAAATGGGCATCCTTACAATGTGTCCATCCTTTATTAGATCTTAAATACACAGTATAGTGTTCAGATGTTGTACTAGCTCCATCATGGAAAATAATAGCCACTGTTTCAAAAGTTCTTCCTGAAATTGACACTTGACTTGCCACAAACATTTTTATTTTGGTTTCCAATTTTCTTCCATCTGCTGTTCAACGTTGTAGCATTAAAATGACATATTGTCCAAATCTTTCTATAAATAATGTAGAAAACATTTCTGATTTGCAGTGAGTACATTTGATATCTTGATTAGCTTGTTTTACTAATTTGTTAAAAGACACTGTTTTGCAATCTGGTATTGTCAAATATATGAATCATTCAGTGTCTATTTCAGTAGTACAAGAAAATGAACAGTCTTCACATTTATGATCCCATCTGTAACGTCGTCCAAACAGATTTTCAATTTGTATTCCTGGATCTTCCAATACTGCAAGCATAAACATAAGAAATTCTTGAGCATCTTGTTGTACATTAAGTGTAAATTGTGAAGAACCAGTACATATATCCAAAAGATGCCGTATGCCAGAAGCAGTATGGATTTTAGTTTTATCCGCTTTTAACTTTTCAAAAATATAATGTAACAAAGAACAGAATCTTTTTTCTCGATTTTCCATAATTTGATGATGAAGATTTTCTAGAAAAAACACGACGTTCTCAATTACGTTAGCATAGCAGTTAATACCTGAACTATTTTCTAACTGGTATCTTACAATATCATCAACAGTGTCCATTTTCATTTTATTTGCAGCCTCAACATTCTCTTGAATTGTTTTCTTCTTTCCAACCTCACTAGAGTGTTTCTCATATTTTAATTTTGGACATGCTACACGTTTTTCACATATAGGATATTCACCTAAGTTAGGAGCATACAGTCTACTTAACCGATTATACTCTCTTACACAATTTTCATCTGCACTAACCCTTTTCTCCTCAAAATCAATCAAAAACAATCCAGATAATGTTCCTACTCAAGAA
This sequence comes from Triturus cristatus, assembly GCF_964204655.1. Taxonomy (NCBI): domain Eukaryota; kingdom Metazoa; phylum Chordata; class Amphibia; order Caudata; family Salamandridae; genus Triturus; species Triturus cristatus. Next base: position 842,397,491 of record NC_140593.1, on the reverse strand, counting down.
AATGCAACGTATGCTAAAAGCTCCTTTATAAAACTGTACTTCAAATATTTACCAAAGCACTGTCTACACTTAAACCTTGAGATTTATGAATGGTCACCGCATATGCTAAAGAAAGAGGAAACTGTTTTCTACAAACATACAAATCTTTAACAAGAAATAAACGAACAGCACAACGTCCAATCTGTTTTACCTCTTCAATCTAATGAAATGTAATGTTCAAAAATTCAAATCCATCTCTGTTCTGAAAATTTACATAATCAACAACTTTTTCCATTGCTCCATTCACTAAACCTTTTTCAACATCTAAATTATGCCGGAATATTACCAGACAGTTTACACATGCATATAAAGTCTTCTCCAAACCAGCAGTCTTAGATACAGATTTTTCCAAAGAATCTAATTTTGACTGTAATTTCTCTGACAGAAGAATAGTAACTCCTTCGTGTTCCATTTTATCAATGGCTACCATTTTCACTATTGGTTGTTTCTCCAGTTTCAAAAGTTCTTGATTGAATGTAGAGCACTCTTGCAGTGTTGGCATGAGACAAACTATAGACTTCTTTTCTCCAATTTTTTGTACATTATTTCAGGTGCAATATTTTCATTTGGAAACAAGTTTGTTAGTAGTTGACTTTGTAAAGCTTCTTTACCATCTTTTGTCAAGACACAAATTCTAATATCTTGAAGAATGTTTCCATCATCACTTGCTTGTTGCATATTCTTAATAAGTTCTTTATATTAAAAAAGAGTCCAAATGTTCACATTTCCAATACTTCCCAAACATTTTAAGTGTCTTCATCGACAAGTGTTTTAAAAACTGGTTGCCCTTTCACAGGAGTAAGTTTAAATAGATCGCTGAATACAATTACATGTTTTCCTCCAAAAAAAACATCATAATCTGTTTTTAAAATCTGTTCAATTCTTAAATGTACAAAGGCAAGCATTACGTTTGAAACCATGCTCACCTCATCACTTATCAGAAGTTTCATTTTCTTTAGTGTTCTTGAAACTTCATAACAAGCTTCTCCAGATAGCTTGTGATATTCCAACTTAATTTCATGTTCAACTGGTAGCATCAGTAAACGATGTAATGTAATCCCTTTAATATTGTGTGCTGCTAACCCAGTTGGAGCGGTTACAACACAAGATAAATGTGATTCAGTGGTTTTCTGTAGATAACTGGCCAAAACTTTAATTAAGAAACATTTTCCTGTACCAGCTTGACCACTGATATACATTCGAATAGGTTTAAATGATATGCAGTTGCATTCTTTTTTTTATGATGTAAACCATGCTCTGTCTGTTGTGTAACTTGCTGACATATTTCTTTCTGCTCAATATTTAGCTGTTCTTCCATGTTTTCCTACTCCATAATATCCTGTTGTGCTTGTTGCATTGCTGTTTCTACTTTACTCATAGCTATTGCTGCTTCATTTTCAAGAATTGGTTGTCCTAGTGGATCTTGACTTAGTGGAGCAGAACTTTGATTATCTTGAGAACTATCTCTAGCTATTTCAGCTGCAATAGTTGTTTCTTGTTCAATCTCTTCATTTAACATTTGTAGATAATTTGGAAAAACTCTTTATATGCATTAAAAGAATCTTCATAGCAGTCAAAATCTTCAAGTAATTCCAATTCAGTACACCAAGGCTTGAAGAGTTGTAGTAGTGCTAAATAGAAAAATTCCCTGCAGTATCACAACTGAGTTTCCTGTGATTAATAAGATTTCCTTTGGCATGTTTTACCAAACATCCATGCAATCCAATTACTGCATATTTTTCTGCATTTATGTTTTCTGTAACATTTCTCTTAAAGCTGTAATATTGCAGTACTTCACAGAGACATATGTTGACTTCTTTTAGGATAGTAAGTATCCAACATGTTTGTTTTAACAATATCTGTACTTTCCGGTTCATTTAATGCTAAATATTCAATTTCTTGTACAGATTTCATTTTCAATACTCGATTTCGTGTTGCTGCAAGACCTAGACTTACCCAAATGATTCCTCTTGATTTTGAATATAAACTTGCAGATGTCAACCGATCCGAACATTCATACGGTCCAATCTCTCGATGGGAAAGAATCTTCAAAGTAAAGCTGTACAATTTATTACTAAGAGTCTTCTCTTGTGAAATTTCTTCCCACATTTCTTTCCACTCTGTCTTTTCAGATTTTTTTATATATGACGTAACATAGCAAGCAACAGCTATTGAATTATCTGAAACATACTGGATATCCATATTTGCATTCCACATCGTCAAAATCACTGGATTGTAATCATTAATATACTTTGAATCTTCACTTCTTTTTATATTGTAAGTATTCTTTGGAGATTTTCGAGTTATAGTATGCCTCACTGCTGACATGAGACTGTTGACTCGTCCTTTGGTAATTACTGTACGTGGGAATCCAAAACGACATTTTGTAAAAAGGTTTTCTTTTGACTTGTATTTCCGTCGAAAACATTTCCCACATCGATTACTTTGAAACCATAAAACTTGTTGTCTTAAGGTATTTTCTCCTCCTGTTTTTGGAATAGCACAGGTAACATAGTCTTCAATGAAAGATAAAACAGTCTCTTCAGAATTGGTTCCAAATTTAGGTCCATCCTTGATCCATAATAGCATATGTATATTATGAGCACCCCTGGCTTGGTACTCCTTTCTCCAAAAGAAATTAATAACTTCTCCAAGAGTAGGGTTAATTTTTATGGCAGATAAAAGACATCATAGCTTGAAACCTATGATTAAAATATCTGCACACATTTACAGGATCCAAGGAACACAGTTCTTCAGCGGTCTTCAATTCAATGTTTTTAATATTTGAATTTGCTTCTCGTAGAAATTCAAGTCAATTGTCCCATGCGTATTCAGCACAGTGTAGCGTAAAAAAACGCGTAGGGGTTCCTAAGTTCCTTAACATACATTTAAGTAGTCCGTGACGATGATATCAATACTCATTAGTACCACGTTGACACGCCATCAAATTAATCAACTGAGATTCTAAATGATCGTCTCGTTGTTGTACTTTGTCCATGAATTCCTTTGCACAAACATGTGAAAGATGAACTCCTGTTTTTAATATGTGGTTAACTGCATATGAAAGTCCAGACAACTCACTTTCAAACAGAAGATGAAATATATATGGAATACATTGTCGAAATCTTGGATCTTCTGAGTACGATCTTGTTGTATGATATTCTGAAGCTGGAATCTGCACAGATCGTTCATCATATCATCCCCCTTTTCCAGTGGGGAAGAGGTGTGGAAAGCAACAGACTTCTAAACTTCTTTCTCAAACACTCATAGGAGTTTCCTTCACTTTCTTCATTTGGAATAATTCAATAGTATTTTCAATCACTTCTTTTGAATGTAAAGGATTTATACTATAATGTGTATACATTTCTACAGTCCTGGAGATGTCCACTTTTTCGATTTAGCCATTTAAAATTTCTGTATCTTCTCCTAAAAATATTTCTTGTTCTTCCATATATAAATTTTTATAATAAATATTCTTTATATGAGATATAACGTAGCCTTTTGAACTTTGGTGACATCTACTAACTCTTGCCATATTTTCCGACTCTTTGTTGGAACACCATTAACTAGAATATCTGCAGGTTCAGTTTCCTCTCTCTCTACACCAATAGTTTCAATATGTTTCTTTAAATCTAAAGGTAAATACACAACTCTTCCTTTTAATACTCTTTGTAAATCTGTGGGAGACAACTTACCTGTTTTAGGCTCCATACGAACAGTAGCCTGAAACGGGTGCAGAAATTTAATCAGAATGGACTCATACGTATTGGAATCTATCAGTTCCGCAGGAATAGCTAACAACTCTAGGTTATTATGTACAGCTCTAGCTGGCATTTGTTCTCTTCAAATTTACTGTAACAATATTTACAAATATGTTGAACACTACCCAACTCAAAACGACCTTCCACCAACAAATAAGCCCCAAATTCCTCCCACTTATCATTGTTTTCCTTTTCACTTTTTAAATACACATCAACATTCCTAGTTTGATTTCTATAGTGAGTACGTCGACAACAAATACAGACAAAGGGGTCCATTAGGATGTCGGGCGGTGGCACCACCGTGGTACTGGCGGTATGGAAAAATGCATTTTTCCGCACACGAGCAGCGGTGCTCACATTCGCCATGTTAGCATGGCCAAATATAGCTCATTTCCCATCCGTCGCGGTGCGACGCGCACCGCCATCAAAGTGCGCCTGCCACCGCGGCGGTGGGAGCCAGTGGAGACTCACCGCCATGTGGAATGACGTCCACCCCGCTCCACAGATGCCTCAAATAAGCAGACGCACCGCAGCGGAGAAACTGCCCAACCAGAGACGGTGGAAGCTCAACAGCGGAGCGCGAAACCAGGGTCCCGGTCCACCCCCCTGGTCCCGACCGCCATGGATCCAGCTCAACACATTTTTCTGGTGCTGTACCTGATACATCACCAGCAACTCATGGACCGCCGCGGACGCCGCCACAGGTACGCATTAACACACACACAACACACAACACATGGGCTGACACAGGGTCCAACTCCACATCAAACACCCTGGTGGGGACAGGAACACATCCAAAAGAGCACCCACACATGACCCACCTGCCACCAAAACTTGCTGGCCCCGTGCACTGTTCACTGGGTTTACAACCGAACCCTACTTTTTATTTCAATGTTAACAACATAACTCTGCTCTACTATGAATGAAATACATACATACAGGGTTTGTTATCTGTACATTGTATTCATCTGTTTAAGAATCACATCATAACCAATGCAATTGATTCATTCAATGATATTTCCACAGGTCTTTACATATTTATACATGATACAAATCAGAAAAAATTCTGCGACAAAACATGAATAATCAATGTGCTTGTTGAGAAGGCCCGATGCATTTCGGGACTGAGTTGTCCCTTCCTCAGGGGCAAACCTATAAAGGAAACATCTTTAAATTACACAATGTGGTATTTGTAATAAGTATCCACATGAAATAGATTACATTACCCAGTTATACTTTTCACAATCATGTGTATAGTTGAAATGTATACCGTGGAGGATGGTGCAATGTGTTGTGTCTAATATATAAATGATGGTGTCGACATGTAACTCTTCAAGTGATTTCACCCATAGTGCTCTCAAGAGCCAATAAATCACCAAAGTGAACAACAGCTGCAAATACCTCAAATCCAACTTTCAAAGTACAAACAACAGAATGCCTGAAGAGAGATAAAATCCAAAGCCAAAACCACATTAATGCTGGTGCCAACAAAAAATTAAATGTAAAACAAAATTCCTATTGTGCTTTAACTCACCACTCAATAGCTGAAATGGTGCTTTATAACCGTGTTCACGTTTTGAGGATAGAAACTGCTGAAAACAGCAAGCAGCTAATTGTAATCTAAAGAATGTTGTAAGATCGCTAGCGTTCAATTAAATGCATTAAGTATACACTGTCTTACCGCTGATCAACGTAAATAAACCGCCTCTTTAAAATGTAAAGACGCAAGGTTTCCTACACCAGCAATAAAACAATATAAACGATTAGCCCAAATCAAAGGTTGACATGTGAGACAAAAACAGCAAGAACTTCAAAAGTCACGCCTCACCAAATGTGGAAGCCGTCTAACTTTCACCCGTCTGAAGAAAATTTGTTCGATGATGCACGATCGACTGCTGGTAAATAAAGAGGAAGCCTTCATAGAAACAGGCCTGTCCCGGTCTCGCCGGAAATGACGTTCGTACTGCTGCACGAGTTCTATGGTAATAAACGACAGACACTATGTAGTTCCTTAATGTATATCTATCAGTTAACCTAGAAAAAATGTAATACTATCGAGTAAGCATCCTGTGCGATCCAAAAAATAATGGATGAACATGTTAAAGCAAAAAGACTCAAAATGGACCCGCTATAATAAATGCTGAGGTGAACAGACATGTTGGGCTAGTGAACAGAAAAAAAGCTCACTAGAAGAATATAAAACCGATAACAGATTAAATGTGTTACAAAAGGAGAATGCGACTATCCCAAAAGGGATGAATACATTAAAAGGATATTAAATATAATCTACCCATATCAGTTCCAAGAAAATAGAATGTAAGACAAGAAATTAATATCTTATACCGAATCCTACTATTCATGTATGACAAAAAGTCCTGCTCCATGATAAATCAGAGATCTTCGTGTCGCAAAAAAAGGGGGTAAGAAAAATAAAATGATGAACCAAAGAAATGCTCATGAAAAAAACGTAGAGTAGAGACACAATTATAAAAAGAACCTAAAAATGGAATTAAAATTTCTAGCTTGACATTACTAATCCAATCTCTTCCAAAGTGCCTCACGACCGAATCAATGACTAAACCAAAAATAGTGATGAAGTGTCATATGAACAACGTGTATATGGTATTGATGACCATCTGCAACCACAATGATACATATGTAGGGATCATTGCAAAACATGATTTGATTTATAAAAAACAACTCATATCTAGACGGTCGTTTAACCCAAGTGGAATTATGGTATCTAGACATTTGATCCAGTGTATTTCTCTTTAAAGAAGTTTCCTAGTAATATCTACACCTGGACGTTTAGTCATTGTTTCAATGATTTGAAACCTCAACTGTGAGATGGTGTGTCTTGCCTCTTCCCAATGTGTTGCCAGGGAAGAGGTTGTACTACGTTTCTAATTTTACTTTTATATTCTCTTATCCTAATCTTTAGGTTGCGCTCCGTCTTGCCTATGTAAGCTTTGCCGCACGGGCATTTAATACAATAAATTACATTTTTGTTATTGCAATCACTTGTATGTTTAAGTCTTATTTTCTTATCCGTAGATGGATGGGTTAACACATTTCCAGTTATGACATTATTGCAGTGTATGCAATTGTTACATTTAGACATGCCTCTAAAAACAGTGATGTCCTTGTTCCGTTCAGGGGTTGATAATAATGCACAGAGATTACGTCCCCTTGTATACGCAAATAGAGGTTTTTTTGAAAAAATGCCGTTGAAATCTGTCTCATTTTCCAGTAATTCTTATGTTGAATTGATGATTTTTTTTTCCGATTGTGAGATTGTAGAGAATTTGGACACGAATACTAGTCTGTCCTCTTTTTCTCTTTTCTGTGGAAAAAACAGGTCTTTGCGTTCTATTTTCTGAGCACGACTCAAGCACTCTTGTAGGATGTTCTCAGGATATCTTCTTGCTATATATCGTTGTTTATATTCAAGTTCCTTCTGTGCCCTTGTATTGGGATCTGAACATATTCTCCTTATGCAAATAAATTGAGAATATGGCAAATTCTTTATCAAGCTCTTAGGATGAAAACTGATATATGCTAGTGCATTGTTATAATCAGTTGGTTTTTGGTAAACTTCTGTTTCAAATTTGTCCCTCCATGCTGATTTGGTGATCAGCACATCCAAAAAATGAATACTTTGGTCCTCTATGTGATACGTAAACTGAAGCATTTGGTCTATGGTATTACGTTTCTCAATCATGGAAGTAAGTCTAGTTCTAGTGTCCGACCATAGAATAAAGATGTCATCAATGTACCTACAGGACATCTTAATGTGTTGGCTCCATTCTTGATTACCCATGATGGCTTGTGTTCAAATAAAGCCATGAATGTATTTGTGTATGCTGGGGCCCCCGAAAATCCCATGGAGGTCCCCATAAGTTGTGCATAAAATTGTCCCTGCCATTCAAAATAACTGTGATTAAGACAAAATTTCAGTAATTGCAGGATGAAAATTGTATCTATGTCGATGTTGTCCATGCGTAATAGTGCCCATTCTACCGCCTCAAGACCTGCAGCGTGCGGTATTGATGTATAAAGTGCTGTGACATCAATGGTACACAGTAATATAGTATCAACATTAACTCCTTCAATAGATTCCAATTTTTGTAGAAAATGTGAAGTATCCTTTAGGTATGAATTCCACCCTTGTACGAACTGTTGTAAATAATGATCCAGGAATTTACCTATAGGATCAAATATTGATTGACACCCTGATACTATTGGCCAAAATGGTGGACCCAAGGCATTTTTATGGATCTTAGGAATCAAATAAAGTTCTGGTATCTGGGGGTTGGTAATAGTAAGATAAGAACGAATTTGTTCAGTAATCCAATCTTGTTCGATGGCTTGATTTAGTATGTCTTCCAGGATTTTTTGTAGTTGTGCCGTAGGGTCTATCATGAGTTGCATGTATGTGTTTTCATTATTCACTTGTGCATTAACCTTTGTGATGTAGTAAGATGTATCCATAATTATGATAGCTCCTCCCTTATCAGCCGGTTGCATTGTGATATCCAAATTGTTGGCTAAAGTTTTAATCACTTTTTTATCTTGTCTTGTTAGGTTGTCTCTTCCCCTGGCTTGATAATTCAGTTGTTTAAGATCTTTTTGGTCAAGTATTTCAAATGTATCCAGGACAGGTGGAACGAACATACTCCTGGGTTTAAATAGATTTATGGATGTTTTCACTGGATTTTGTTCTTGGGGAACCACATTGCTGAAAAAAAGTTGTAGCCTTAATAACCTCATGAATCTGTATAAATCAGCTTCAACCTGTAATGGTGTTGTTATGCTAGTGGGGACAAAAGACATCCCATGTCCTAAAATGATTGTTTGTTGTGAAGTAAGTTGTTTAGATGAAATGTTGATTACTAAATTACAGTTGAAGCTTACTACATCACAAAGGTTAATGCACATGTGAATGATGAAAACACATACATGCAACTTATGATAGACCCTACAGCACAACTTCCAAAAATCCTGGAAGAAATACTAAATCAAGCCATCGAACAGGATTGGTTTACTGAACAAATCTGTTCTTATTTTACTATTACCAACCCCGGGAGACCGAAACTTTATATGATTCCCAAGATCCAGAAAAATGCCTTAGATCCCCCATTTCGGCCAATAGTATCAGGGTGTAGATCAATATTTAATCCTATAGGTAAATTCCTGGATCATTATTTACAAGAATTCGTACAAGGGTGGAGTTCATACCTAAAGGATACTATACATTTTCTACAAAAATTGGAATCTATTGAAGGAGTTAATGATGACACTATATTACTGCGTACCATTGATGTCACTGCACTTTATACATCAATACTGCACGCTGCGGGTCTTGAGGCGGTGGAATGGGCACTATTACGCATGGACAACATCGACATGGATAAGATTTTCATCCCGCAATTACTAAAATTTTCTCTTAATCAGTTATTTTGAATGGCAGGGACAATTTTATGCACAACTTACGGGGACCTCCATGGGATTTTCGGGGACCCCAGCATAAGCATATACATTCATGGCTTTATTTGAACACAAGCACATCATGGGTAATCAAGAATGGAGCCGACACATTAAGATGTACTGTAGGTACATTGATGACATCTTTTTTCTATGGTTGGACACTAGAACTAGACTTACATCCATGATTGAGAAACTTAATACCATAGACCCAAGGCTTCAGTTTACGTATCACAAAGAGGACCAAAGTATTCATTGTTTAGATGTGATAATCACCAAATCAGCAGGGAGGGACAAATTTGAAACAGAAGTTTACCAAAAACCAACTGATCGTAACAATGGACTAGCATATACAAGTTTTCATCCTAAGAACTTGATAAAGAATTTACCATATTCTCAATTTATTCGCATAAGGAGAAAATGTTCGGATCCAAATACAAGGGCACAGAAGGAACTTGAATATAAACAACGGTATATAGCAAGAGGATATCCTGAGAACATCCTACAAGAGTGTTTGAGTCGCGCTCAGAAAATAGAACGCAAAGACCTGTTATTTCCACAGAAAAGAGAAAACGAGGACAGACTAGTATTTGTGTCTAAATTCTCTACAATCTCACATTCAGTGAATAAAATCATCAATTCAAGATGGGAATTACTAAAAAATTAGACAGATTTCAACTGCATTTTTTCAAATAACCCTCTATTTGCGTATACAAGGGGAAGTAATCTCCTTGCATTATTATCAACCCCTGAACAGAACAAGGACATCACTGTTTTTAGATGCATGTCTAAATGTAACAATTGCATACACTGCAATAATGTCATAACTGGCAATGTGTTAATCCATCCATCTACGGGTAAGAAAATAAGACTTAAACATACAAGTGATTGCAATACCAAAAATGAAATATATTGTAGTAAGTGCCCGTGCAGCAAAGCTTACATAGACAAGACGGAGCTCAAACTAAAGATTAGGATAACAGAACATAAAAGTAAAATTGGAACTCGTAGTACAACATCTTCCCCGGCAACACATTGGGAAGATGCAAGACACATCATCTCACAGTTGAGGTTTCAAATCATTGAGATAATGACTGAACGTCCCGGTGTAGGTATTACCAGGAAACGTCTTCAAAGAGAAATACACTGGATCAAATGTCTAGATACCATGATTCCACTTGGATTAAACGATCGTCTAGATATGAGTTGTTTTTTTATAAATCAAATCATGTTTTGCAATGATCCTTAAATATGTATCATTGTGGTTGCAGATGGTCATCAATACCATATACAAGTTGTTCATATGGCACTTCATCACTATTTTTGGTTTAGTCACTGATTCGGTGGTGAGGCACTTTGGAAGAGATTGCATTAGTAATGTCAAGCTAGAAATTTTAATTTTGTTTTTAGGTTCTTTTTATAATTGTGTCTCTACGCTACGTTTTTTTCAAGAGCATTTCTTTGGTTCATCATTTTATCTTTCTTACCCCATTTTATTGCGACGTGAAGATCTCTGATTTATCATGGAGCAGGACTTTTTGTCATACATGAATAGTAGGATTCGGTATAAGACATTAATTTCATGTCTTACATTTCTTGGAACTGATATGGGTAGATTATATTTAATATCCTTTTAATGTATTCATCCCTTTTGGGATAGTCGTGTTCTCTTTTTGTAACACATTTTACATGTTATCAGTTTTATATTCCTCTTGTGAGCTTTTTTTGTGTTCACTAGCCCAACAGGTCTGATCACCTCAGCATTTATTATAGCCGGTCCATTTTGAGTCTTTTTGTTTCAACATGTTCATCCAATAATTTTTGGATCGCACAGGATGCTTACCCGATAGTATCATGTTTTTAGGTCGAGCCTAGAGTAGCGCTGCTTGCTCGACTTATAGTAAGGGGTAAAAAAAGTGCTACCAGATGCTGCCATGGCCAGCCTAGAGCTTGAGTGCATGTGCGCGGGCGCGCGCTTTGCGTGCCTCTCTCCGCGCTTGTCTTTCACGGGTCATTAGCACCTCTCGGCCACACGTCGCGCAGCCACCATCTGCCTTTCTTATCTCTTCAAAGCACTCCTCACCTATTTTGCCTGCGTTTGAAGATTACAAAAGATGTAGTCTAACAACACCTATTCAAGCGCTCAAACATGCCTTACAGTGGTTTTGCAATTGGAAAATCTTCCTGATATCCTGGCATTAGACCGTAGTGCTTCGATCTATCATTAGTGCAGATAGGTAACATGTAAAGCGGGAGTTCTAAGTGAGTATTTAATTTCCTGTCTCCACTCTGGAAAGGGATGGGGGGATATCGGTGACAACATTATGCGGATTTTTTTTCACCCGGCCAAGGTGCAGAAATCTCACACTCCGTGATATGTGTCCATTCTTTGCTTACATGGCCATCTACTTCTGAAGCTTCTACAGACAAAGGAATTACAGTGAATACAAATTCTAATATGCTATCAATTTTCAGACACCCTTACGCCGCTCAATATTACTTTCACTTTCACGGCCTCAGCTCTACAGGTCAGAGCCGTAAAAAGGAAATTCCAGTGCACCGCTTAAGTTTCATGAGTATATAAGAATAACACGCTGACGCCCAAATCTATAGTTTGCTCTTCTTCAGGTGAGAGAAAAAAGCTTTTTCCCTCCATACACACGTGGTCTGCTGGTAAATAACAACAAATTGAGACATCTGCCTTGGGGCATTCAATTTCAACGCCTGGTCAGGGGTACCAAACGCCACAGAAATATAAATACAAGTCCAGCTAAAAGAACAAGTGAGCGTTTTCCTGGTATTTCCATGTGTGAAAAAACATAGAAGTACTCGCCGCCTACACACGTTATCGAGTAACAAACATTCTCCCAGGCGAGTTTCGCATTACTAAGAGATTGAGCCATGAATTCGAGTTTCCCCTTCAATTAAAATAAGAGGTTAGAGGTCCCTGATGTGCCCTTGCTAAGCGCCCGCAGTCCATGTTGCTAGACATTTACAGCCTGGATTACAAACACCTGGAGCTGTAAACACTGCTTCCTCTGACTGCTCCGATTATCCAGTGCAACCGTTCAAAGAGTCTCAACAAGCATTAGCAAAGCATTTTCTGGTTCAGCTTTTTGGCTTGTTTAGCACTTGTACCCTGGGTGGTAGTATGTTTTCGGGGAGGGACCGGGACTCCACAGGGCCAGAGGGGTGGTGAGCTTGCTTGTATCTTGCCATCTGTTAGTGCAAGAGTGTCTTCTCTCTCACTCCTGGTTCTGTCTCCCTCCCCTCCGGCCCCACTGCCCCCGTGGATCTCTCCTTCCAAGCGTGTGCCTCTGTCTTGTCTATCCGGTGCCAGCCAAGGGTGCTCTACTGCCTGCGCATTAACTATTAAATATAAGCAAAGCTTGCACTACGCTTGCGTTTTTAATGTTAAGTGTAAGCGAACTTACTGCATCGCCTCATCAGAGTACCCCACGCCGACCATAATTGCAGACACTTGGGGGCAATGTACTCTATCCGACCCACTACATTGTTATCTGCAAAAACCTCCTCCCACGCCGCCTGGTTCCCCCACCTTACCTTTGTAATTAAACCCTTTGCTGCCCCTCCCTAAGCCAACGAAACGAGGGCCCCCATACCCCTCCACTCTCACCGCTCACACTCCCCCCCTTGCTTCCCCAGAGGCCAATTCCTCTTTGTGAGTACTCTCAGACAATAATAATCCGCCCAGGATCACAGGATGTTGGGCCACGCCGAGATCAACAAGCTTTTTTTATTTTATTTTGTAGAGCTGGGTTTCGGCGTGTCTGTTTACCCCCATGCATGAAATTAAGGAGTGCAGGGAATAGTGAGTGAGTTCAAAGCAGATCACAGGGAAGGATTTTTTTTAGGAAAGGGGGGCGCAGAGGGGATTCTGGGCTACCAAAATTGTTTGCTTACAATGACCCGTGTTTGTCCCAGCGCATGTTGTCACCTCCTGCAAATGGCGATTCATTAAAAGGAATTAGCAAGGGACTGCCCTTTGATGTGAGAGCGGATCCCCCCTGCCCCCAGCAGTACACTGAGAGCCCCCCGCACTCTTCCCTTAAAAACACAGCTACACCGTGAATGGCAAAATAAATGTGACCTCAGCGGCGAATCCTTGCTTCAGGCAATTAAACAATTACCAGTTTTGCAAGAACTAAGTTACAATGGTCTAAGAATGGCGCCTTGAAGAGGACCTCAATTGGCGCTCTATAAATCTGAGTAATAAGTGAACACAAGCTCTTGCGGTGCTTTTCCAAGAAAGAGTCACAATTTCTAAATGTTTTGTCAGAATCAGTTTCCACTTTTAAAATTAAGTGTTATGCCCATGTTCACAATTTGTCAGTATTTATGTATTCCTGTTAAAGGTTTTTGTGTGAAACAAACAGAACTAAGGCTCTGGGAGTTATAAAGTTCGTCTCTGCAGTATACACAATTAAAACGTAGAAAACAAAATATAAAGAAAGCGTGTCAAAACAATGGCTTTACATCTCTAGCGCTTGGGGCTGAACAAATCGCCTCTATGCGCTACAAGCAAACATACTCGGTCTGTTCTAGTGTTTCTCGGGCTTGGTGTGGTCAGTGACCCCTCCCATCTTTAAGTGCGGCGACAACAGACTGAGCACATACAATGCACTCACTTCTCATCTGGGCATACTATGTAAACCTCCCCATGCCTACAAAAATATAAACCGTGCAGGGGACCTAAGTAGCTCCTGTGAACACCCCTTTGCTATGCCCCCCCCACACACACCTTATCTCTAATTCTGACAACGTCCCGTGTAGTTGCAATAAACTCTCGCAGCGCTCTGAGCTCCATGCGGCGAGAAGCCACCAGCGCATTTAGCCCATTTGGTAGCTGCGCGGCACTTTGAAAACAAGCATTGGCATAGCCAATAGGTCTCGCATTTGGGACCTTATAAGTGCTTAGCCATGCAACAGTTGATGTTGTTGCACCAAGGATATTGTGCTGCATAACTAAACACTTATAAGGTCCCAAAGGCGAGACCTATTGGCTATGCCAATGCTTGTTTCTAGGTTGACTTGAAGATATACATTAAGGAGCTACATATTGTCCGTCGTTTATTACCATAGCACTCGCGCACCAGTACGAACGTCATCTCCAGTGAGACTGGGACATGCCTGTTTCTATGAAGGCTTCCTCTTTATTTACCAGCGGTCGATCGCGCATTATCGAACACATTTTCTTCAGACGGGTGAAAGTTAGACGACTTCCACATTTGGTAAGGCGTGACTTTGGAAGTTCTTGCTGTTTTTGTCTCACATGTCAACATTTGATTTGGGCTAATCGTTTATATTGTTTTAATTCTTGTGTAGGAAACCTTGCGTCTTTACATTCTAAAGCGGCGGTTGATTAATGTTGATCAGAGGTAAGACGGTGTATACTTAATGCATTTAGTTGAACACTAGTGATTTTACAACATTCTCTAGGTTACAATTAGCTGCTTGCTGTTTTCAGCAGATTCTATAAACGTGAACATGTTTATAAAGCACCATTACTGCTATTGAGTGGTGAGTTAAAGCATAATTGGAATTTGTTTTACATTTCATTTTTTGTTGGCACCAGCATTAATGTGGGTTTGGCTTTTGATTTTATCTCTTTTCATGCATTCTGTTGTTTGTATTTCGAAAGTTGGATTCATGGTATTTGCAGCTGTTGTTCACTTTGGTGATTTATTGACTCTTGGGAGCACTACGGGTGAAATCACTTGAAGAGTTACATGTCGACACCATCATTTATATATTAGACACAACACATTGCACCATCCTCCACGGTATACATTTCAACTATACACATGATTGTGAAAAGTATAATTGGGTAATGTAATCTATTTCATGTGTTCTGTGGATACTTATTACGAATACCACATTGTGTAATTTAAAGATGTTTCCTTTATAGGTTTGCCCCTGAGGAAGGGACAACTCAGTCCCGAAATGCATCAGGCCTTCTCAACAAGCACATTGATTATTCTTGTTTTGTCGCATAATTGTTTCTGATTTGTATCATGTATAAATATGTAAAGACCTGTGGAAATATCATTGAATGAATCAATTGCATTGGTTATGATGTGATTGTTAAACAGATTAATACAAAGTACAGATAACAAACAAAGTATGTATGTATTTCATTCATAGTAGAGTAGATTTATGTTGTTAACATTGAAATAAAAAGTAGGGTTTGGTCGTAAACACAGTGAACAGTGCACGGGGCCAGCAAGTTTTTTTGCTTGTTATTCATTGTTTAACTCCAGGCACTTGGTTAGACAGCAAGTGCAGCGCCGTAGCATCATTTAATATACAATTATAGGATAATAAGTAACCTTTATAAAACAGGTGTGCATCTTCAATAGCTTAAGCCACCTGCCACCTGGTCACACCTCCGTATCCTGGACACACATCTTCCGCGACCGTGCAGAAATGGCCCGGTCACGTCACCACAGTAGTGAACACAAGGGAATACATGCGCACTATGCAGAAGGCAGGGCCAGCGACAGGCATGGGCAGGGCACAAAGACCACAGGGTCACACCTCCTCCCACCACACACTAGCAAACCCCCTGAAGGCACATGCACTGAGCCCCTCCTGTGCACCCCCATGCACAACAACAAGCTAGGTCAATCCACACCCTGCACCACACAACAAACAACCAGGGAGACAGCCACTGCAGGAGTGGCTAAAGAGAAACACACAGCACAGTAGCACAGGGTCAGGGAAACACACACACCACAACAACACCACACTCGGGGAAACCAAAATGAGTACAAGCATCAAATGAACACATACAAGGAACAAACATCCAAATGGACACACATATCCTGCCAAGTCACACATACATACCCCCTACTGACACACAGACACATACATACACCACATGCCAACAGCAATGGAGCACAACAAATAGGAAAGCCGAAGGGGGAGGCACACAAATGGAAGGCCATGGAGACAAACAACAAGCATGTGTACATCACATGCAAGACAAGGAACAGAGAACAACACCCTCAGACCATCAAAGCACACATGGCTGGTACAGTCAGTGAAGTCAAACCACAGACATCACAGTGCAATAACACAGGGAGACAGCAAGGCAAACCATGCATAGGCACAAGAATGAAAGGAAGGCCCTGAAGTCAAACTGTGAACAGCCACACATGTATACAACTACTTCACAGGAGTACGCAAGCAGCACAACATACAGGGCCCATTGACACACTCCATGACTGCCATACACCAGTAGGTATCCACACACATAACCCCCCTCACACCAGCAGCACACAACACCAGTGTCAAACACACAGAAGGCTGGCAATATTTTCCAGTCAATACACACACAAACAATCACACACCCTGGGGGTAGCCACAAACATCACACACACAGGGATGCCAGAACAAATGTCTGCACAAAAACAACAGACAAACACATAACCCAACAAAAACACACACAGAACCACAACAAGAACAGACATGCCCTGTGCAGCTAAACTGTGGAAAGGCAATGGGAGCACAGACACAACAGGAGTGCAAAACCTCATCACTCAGGAACAATGCACAGACAACATACCACAACACACACAAGAAGTGCACTATCACAGAACAACACAGCCACATCAAACAAACAGCAGATGCACAGGCAGAAAAATTACATAGCAAACACAGCAGGACATCAGGGGATGCACACCAGGCAATTACAAGGCAACATACAAACACAGAACTGCATGCACAATAAGCAGTGTGTGTACACCAAGCATACTAGCCACACACAGACATCAGTGACATAACATCAACCCACACAACACCAATCATCACAGCACAAAGACAACAGCACTGCCAGGAAGTGAAGCAATACCACAGCCAACACACATACATCCAACACAATACCAACAGATGCACAAGTCTGGGATAGAAAGGTGGAAAGAACTTGACCAGAGGACTGGGCAGCACACACAGTTGAACTGCAGATGAGCAACCATGACTGTCAAACAGCATAAGAACATCAAATATAACCTATTGGGGAAATGTCCTGAGTGACATATTGCTCCTGGCCAAAGAACTGCAGCACAAAGCAGTGTCACAAATGAAGTGATGGGGAGGCACACACACATGTAAACCAAGGGGACAGCTGAGATCAAAGTGAAGGGTACTGAATGTCAGTAGGGGACATGGCAGGAGTGTACCATACACAAATAGAGGGAGTTCAGATTCACAATGGGTAGGCATATGAAGCACAGATAGGGGATGGTATGACACCACACACAACATGCCATACTGGAGGCAAAAAGGCACCATTTGACAGCAATGCATGAGAAAATACAACCACAATGGCTGTGTGGAGCAGCAGGTCTGCACAGTCTCCACAAACAGTAGCAAGACACATGTATGATAAACAAAACACAACACTGATTTGTCAGTCACACACTCTGCATACCCACAATTGACAAAAACAACAAGTAGGAGTCAACCAGAACTGCAAGGACACACCAACACACTGCACAGTGCACAAGGTACAACTCACACATGTGCATACAACCACATCAACAGGGCTGAACAATCAAAACAACAGGCATACAACTCCTGGGTGACACATGTGTGTAGCTGACAATGCAGTGGCATGCACACATCAACACTCCTGACAAACTCACCCCTTCACACTGCACACTTCCCGACCATCCAAGAGCACACATGGAAAGTAAGCCATGGGACTAGGATGACTGGCCATCACAAGATGACCACACACATACACCACTAGGCACATATAAAGGAAGAATATACATACATGATGACCCTGGCCAGTCTGCTTGCAATACTGTGTATAGAATCCCACTCTGTGCTGGCAGTGCCCCCAAACCTGACATGTGTGCAATATAGCCAACATGAGCAAATAAAGAAAATGACAACTGCTTTCCATTGAAAATTGACACCATTGCCCCCACACGTATCTGGGCCAGGAAGAACTGAAAACCCTGTCACCCCTGTAAAAATGGATTAAGTGAGCCAAAACATTGACTATGTTGAAGTGGCACACAGAGCATGTGGCACAGTAAAACAAATACACACAGCAAAATAATTTTATTCAGTAAGGACCCTGACAAAATAGACAACAGGAGCAACTGTCTTTATTCACATACTGCACAGATAGGCACCATGAGAAGAAAAGAGCAAGGTACATAATGCAGAGTATGTCAATGAGAAGCTGCACAGGCAAAGGCAAAACAGCAGTGAACAACAAGGCCAGTGGCCAGGGCTAAGTGCAGAGAATGTCCATGAGAAGCTGCACAGGCAATGGCAAAACAGCAAGGCATCTGGCCAGTCCAGGGTGCAGAGCATGTCCATGAGAAGCTGCACAGGCAAGGGCAAAACAGCAGTGAACAACAATGACAGTGGCCAGGGCTAAGTGCAGACTATGTCCATGAGAAGCTGCACAGGCAAAGGTAAAACAGCAAGGCCAGTGGCCAGTCCAGGGTGCAGAGCATGTCCATGAGAAGCTGCACAGGCAAGGGCAAAACAGCAGTGAACAACAAGGACAGTGGCCAGGGCTAAGTGCAGAGTATGTCCATGAAAAGCTGCACAGGCAAGGGCAAAACAGCAGTGAACAACAAGGACAGTGGCCAGGGCTAAGTGCAGAGTATGTCCATGAGAAGCTACACAGGCAAGGGCAAAACAGCATTGAACAACAAGGCCAGTGGCCAGGGCTAAGTGCAGAGTATGTCCATGAGAGGCTGCACAGGCAAGGGCAAAACAGCAGTGAACAACAAGGCCAGTGGCCAGGGCTAAGTGCAGAGTATGTCCATGAAGCTGCACAGGCAAGGGCAAAACAGCAAGGCCAGTGGTCAGTCCAGGGTGCAGAGCATGTCCATGAGAAGCTGCACAGGCAAAACAGCAGTGAACAACAAGGCCAGTGGCCAGAGCTAAGTGCAGAATATGTGCATCGAAGCTGCACAGGCAAGGGCAAAACAGCAAGGTCAGGGGCCAGTCCAGGGTGCAGAGCATGTCCATGAGAAGCTGCACAGGCAAGGGCAAAACAGCAGTGAGCAGCAAGGCCAGTGGCCAGTCCAGGGTGCAGAGCATGTCCATGAGAAGCTGCACAGGCAAGGGCAAAACAGCAGTGAACAACAAGACCAGTGGCCAGTGCTAAGTGCAGACTGTGAGACCGGCCTCGTGGCGTGGGCCCTCCCGACCAGCAAGTTACACTACAACCACGCCGAACCTCGTGGGCACGGCCTCCCGGCTTCCGTGGACCAACATCCCGAGGGCCGACCAGATCCCCAACACGCATGCCCGGCCGAGGGAGAACGAAACCCCCCCCCCAAACCAGACCGAGAGGCGCCGACCCTGTCACACCTCTGGTCTCTTCCCCGAGGGAGGTTTCGATCGACCACCAGGCCCCCGGTGAGCGGGCGCCTCTCCTGCTGGGCGTCTGGAGTCCCTCCCGGACACACCTGAACAGATCAAGGGGCCGAGCGACAGGAAACCCCGACACACCGCCCCCCAGGCACCAGACCCCTCCCTGCGAGGACTCCGGACTTCAAAGAGGAGGGGGAGTATAACAAGGGGTGCTGAGGGGACGAGAGGCAGAGAAGACCTGGACTGACGAGAGCCTGCGGACTTGGTCACGGCTCGATCGCTCCCCGAACAGAAGAACGCTACCCGAACTCCAAACCACCTGAGCCCTGCGGACGCTTCCGCGGCTCCCCGAACTCTGAACCATCTGAGCCCTGCTGACGCTGTCGCGGCTCCCCGAACTCCGAACCATCTGAGCCCTGCTGACGCTGTCGCGGCTCCCCGAACTCTGAACCATCTGAGCCCTGCTGACGCCGTCGCGGCTCCCTGAACTAAGACCCTCCGGTGCCTGCTGAGTGACTCGCGGCCCGCTCCTCCAAGAGAATCGGCAGAGATCGCCGAGAGAAGCAACATCCCCTCAGCTCGAGGATTGAGAGCTGGGCGCCGGATACCTCGCAGAGACACTGATTGAAAGACTGTCCCGCTACCCCTTTTCCCTCCATCATAAGATCGCTGCCGCTTGTGGCATTAATTCTGCGCCTGCCTGCCGGATCATAAAGATCCCTGATAACCACCGATAAAAGCTTATTATCTTACAACGATTTACTGTGTGGTGTCCCTCTATCCGAAGAAGAGAGAAGCGTAGCGTGTGCGATCCTAGGTGCGAGACCCTTCCAGGAAGGGCCTCCCTGCTCTTGCTCGGCCTAACTCTGGGAAAGGTGGGCCTCAGGGTGGTCAGGAACACATTCCGCAGCCTCCCCGGGGAATGCCTTCCAACATTTGGTGGCAGGCGACGGGATGCGAGCCAACACCTAGAGATCGTGCAGTAGACGACGTACGCACTACCAAGAAGAATGGAAGGAGAAACTTCCCTAGGTGCCGCAGGCACCAACCCGAGCACGGCATTCCAAAAAGACCAGTTAGAATCGTATACACACCGAGAACTGAAACAATTTTGCAAAGACTTTGGAATCGCTACCACCGGACTAAGCACGAAAGAGGACTTCCAGGGGGCATTAAAAACCTGGATCGAGGCAGGAACTCCCCGGACACAAACAGAAGGAGAACCTCCCAACGAACCACGAAGCAACCCGGGGAGGAACGGCGCCCCCGAGAGGGGCCTATGCCCAGAGGAACTAGCGGACCGAGAAAGAGATTGCAACCACGAACTAGAACTAGCAAAATTAAAAATCGAAGGAGAGCTAAAGCTGGCTGAGAAAAAACTGGCGGTGGAACAGTTACGCCTACAAGGAGAACTAGAGGAAAAGAAACGACAGAGAGAACACGACGAGAAAAAACTCCAACTAGAGCACGAACGTAGCCTAAAAGAAATCGAGCTCAAGGCTAAGAAGGCGGAGGCCCGACCCTCGGAAACCCAACCCATCTCCTCCACCGTGGAACCAAAGGTCCACATCCCCAAGGATGTGGTGAAAGAATACTATAAGAACGACGATATTCAGCAATGGTTCAAGGCCTACGAAGTCGCCATGACCTCCCACCGAGTCCCGCAGAAGGACTGGGGGGCCGGGCTGTGGGGCCGGTTCCTGAGCGAGGGGAGAGATACCCTGCTGGACCTGCCCTCCACCGTGATGAACTCCTACAGTCACATGAAAGAGGCTCTAGTAGCCAGGTATGGGCTCACCCCTGAAATGTACCGGCAACGGTTTAGAGACTGCAAAAAGATACCCGGTACCACCTGGGTGGAGTACGTGAACTTCTACAGCCGGGCCTTGGACAGATGGCTCAAGGGCAGCAAGGTCTCCACCTTCGAGGAGCTGTTCGACCTAATCGCATGGGAACACTTGTCCGCGAATTGCTTCGTAGAGCTGCGCCAGCACCTCCTGGACAGCAAACTCACAGACCCTCGAAAACTGGCCGTCGAGGCTGACCGATGGGTGAACACCCGGGTCTCCAGGGGCCCCGTGGGGGACTACGGTCGCCACAGTCAGGGACCCCCCCGCCAGAGGGGCGGAGGGAATCAAGGCCGGCAAAGGGAGCTTCTGGGGGGATCCCCGCTCAGCCCTCCCAGAGGACAATCTCTGCCCTTTCCAGCTCCCCCTCCGGCCAGCACCGGGCCACCAGGGAGGCCGGGGCCCCGAGTGAGGATCACCTGCTTCCGCTGCCAACAGACCGGACACTATGCCAGCGACCCCCAGTGTCCCCTGTACCAGCGGTCCACCACAACAACCCCGCCGACTCGACAGATGGCCTCCGTAGCCCTGGGGGAAGAGATAGAAGACTCCGAAGAATGGGAACCAGCCGCCATGGCCTTGGTCTCCCTAGGGGATCGAGAGATGATCCCCGGAACGTCCCTGCCCGCCAACACGAAGAAGTACCGACAGCAGGTGACGGTCAACGGTCACCGCATCGAGGGCCTCCGGGACACGGGGGCGAGTGTCACGGCGGTTCATTGTCACCTGATCTCCGAGGATCAGATCCTGCCTGGCGCCTTTTGCCCCGTCATCTCCTCAGACAATTCCGAGAGCCTCTGTCGGATGGCCCTAGTCCCCTTCGAATGGGGGGGAGTCACCGGCAAGTTAAAGGTGGCGGTCCGAACCTCCCAGCCCGTGGACTGCCTCCTGGGCAACGACCTTGAGAACTCCCCGTGGGGACAAGTGGAACGAAGAGCCCACCTCGAGATGATGGGCCTCCCCGAGTGGGTATGCGCCACCACGCGCTCAATGACTCTCCGGGCGCCTCCCTCCGAGGGGGAAGAGCCCATGCCGCTAGACACCGCCACCACCCCCGAGATCCAGAATACACCACCAGAGGCCAACGACCCCCTTCTGGACGAGCCGACCGCTCCCGACGAAGGGTCAGTGCCTTCCGACCCCGAAACCCTGACCCACCTCGAGGACCTGCCAGAACTGGCCCAGTGGCCCTGCGAAGGGGGCCCCTCCCGTGAAGAATTCTGCCAAGAACAATCCACCTGCCCATCCCTCATCGGACCCCGACAACAGGCCGAGGCCCAAGCAGCAGGCGACCAGACTGGCACCCACTGGGTATACTGGGAGGACGGCCTCCTGTACAGCGAACAGAAGTCGGCCGAGTTGGGATCGGCCCGGGTACTAGTGGTACCCCTACGCTTCCGAAGTCTCCTCCTGGGCCTGGCCCATGATGTACCCCTGGCCGGACACTTAGGCCAAGATAAGACCTACCAACGGCTCGTCACCCACTTCTATTGGCCCAAGATGCGAGCAAATGTGGAGGCCCACTGCAAGTCCTGCCCCACGTGCCAGGCCAGCGGAAAGAGTGGGGGCAAGCGCAAGGCTCCGCTACAGCCCTTCCCCGTCGTCAGTACCCCTTTTGAGCGGGTAGGAATCGACATTGTGGGACCTCTGGGCCCCAAGACCGCCCAGGGCCACCGGTTCATCCTCGTCCTAGTGGATCATGCCACCCGTTACCCCGAGGCCGTCCCTCTCCGCACCGTGACGGCCCCCGTGGTGGGCCGGGCCTTGATGGGGATCTTCTCCCGCATGGGGTTCCCCCGCGAAGTCGTGAGTGACCGGGGTACGAACTTTATCTCCCGTTATATGAAATCCCTCTGGCAGCAGTGCGGAGTATCGTACAAATTCACCACCCCGTACCACCCCCAAGGAAACGGACTAGTCGAGCGCTTTAACAAAACGCTGAAAGGAATGATCATGGGCCTCGAGAAACCCCTACGCCGGAGGTGGGACGTCCTCCTCCCATGTCTCCTGTTCGCCGACCGGGAGGTTCCCCAAAAATCCCTGGGATTCAGCCCATTCAAACTATTATATGGACACCCCGTCCGAGGACCCCTGAGCCTGGTCAAGGAGGGGTGGGAAACAATCCCCCGGGGAACCCCTCCGGACGTGTTCCGATACATCTTGGCGCTCCGCAACCAGACCCGAAAATTCAGGGAACTCGCAGAAGCAAACCTCGAGGCCAGTCAAGAAGAAATGAAGCGCTGGTATGACCAGAATGCTACGCTGGTCGAGTTTCAGCCGGGCCAACAAGTCTGGGTCATGGCCCCGGTGAGACCCTGCGCTCTCCAAGATAAATGGACTGGGCCCTTCAAGGTGGTCGAGCGGAAGAGCCAAGTCACATCTCTCATCGATGTGCAGTCCCCGCGGAACCCCCTCCGGGTTCTCCACGTAAACCGCCTCAAGCCCCACTTTGTACGGACCGAATTAAGTCTACTCCTGGCCACCGACGATGGGGCCGAAGAAGACACCGAGCCCCTTCCAGACCCCCTGGGGGCGAAGGAAACCGATGGATCCGTGGAGGGAGTGAGACTGTCGACCACCCTCACAGCCCAACAGACCGACGACTGCCGCCAGCTACTAGGGCAGTTCGCGGATCTCTTCTCCCTGACCCCCGGGGTCACCAGCTGGTGTGTCCACGACGTGGACACCGGAGACAGCCCGCCAGTGAGACATCAGGCCTACCGGGTCCCTGATCGGGTAGGGACCTGCATCCAGACCGAGGTGGCAAAGATGTTAGACCTCGGGGTGATTGAACCCTCCGACAGCCCCTGGACCAGCCCGGTAGTCCTGGTTCCGAAAGCGACTACCCCGGGTGTTGCCCCCGAGCTGAGGTTTTGCGTGGACTACCGAAGCCTCAATGCGGTCACCCGAGCAGACGCTCACCCTATCCCCCATGCCGACGAACTCATTGACCGCCTTGGGGCCGCCCGCTACCTCAGCACCTTCGACCTGACCAGTGGGTACTGGCAGATTGCCCTCACCGAGGGAGCCAAGGAGCGCTCCGCGTTCTCCACCCCGGATGGGCACTACCGCTTTAGGGTGATGCCGTTCGGAATGAAAAATGCCCCGGCCACCTTCCAGCGGCTGGTGAACAGGGTCCTGTCCGGACTAGAGGGGTTCAGCGCAGCATACCTCGACGACATAGCGGTCTTCAGCTCCCAATGGACCGAGCACCTCCAGCACCTCCGTCAAGTCCTGCTGGCTCTGCGCCGAGCCGGCCTCACCGTCAAAGCTAGCCAATGTCAAATTGGGCACGGCTCCGTAACCTATCTGGGGCACCAGGTGGGGAGTGGGCAGGTCGCCCCCCTCCAGCCGAAGATCGACGCCATCTTGTCCTGGGAACCCCCTGCAACCCAAACGGAAGTCCGTGCCTTCCTGGGCCTCACCGGCTACTACCGAAGGTTTATTAAAAACTATGGCAGCGTCGCAGGCCCTCTCACAGAACTAACCTCCAAAAAACACACCAAGAAAATACACTGGTCTCCCTCCTGCCAGAAGGCGTTCGACACCCTAAAGGCCGCAATGTGCGCGGCTCCAGTGCTCAAAGCACCCGACTACGCCCAGGAGTTTGTGGTCCAGACGGACGCCTCGGAACACGGCATCGGGGCAGTCCTCTCACAGTACGACGACAAAGGCATAGATCAGCCCATAGCCTTCATCAGCCGATGGTTACTGCCCCGAGAACAGCAGTGGAGCACAATTGAACGAGAGTCGTTCGCAGTAGTTTGGGCCCTCAAAAAGCTACGGCCCTACCTGTTCGGAACACACTTCCGAGTACAAACAGATCATCGACCCCTGCGGTGGTTGATGCAGATGCGAGGGGAAAACCCCAAGCTGCTACGCTGGTCCATCTCTCTCCAGGGGATGGATTTCACTGTGGAACATCGCCCCGGGACTGACCACGCCAACGCGGACGGCCTGTCCCGATTCTTCCGCTTCAGCGAGGAGAACTCCCAAGTGGATGGGTAGTTCTCCCCGCCTTTCAGCTGGGGGGGGCACGTGTGAGACCGGCCTCGTGGCGTGGGCCCTCCCGACCAGCAAGTTACACTACAACCACGCCGAACCTCGTGGGCACAGCCTCCCGGCTTCCGTGGACCAACATCCCGAGGGCCAACCAGATCCCCAACACGCATGCCCGGCCGAGGGAGAACGAAACCCCCCCCCCCAAACCAGACCGAGAGGCGCCGACCCTGTCACACCTCTGGTCTCTTCCCCGAGGGAGGTTTAGATCGACCACCAGGCCCCCGGTGAGCGGGCGCCTCTCCTGCTGGGCGTCTGGAGTTCCTCCCGGACACACCTGAACAGATCAAGGGGCCGAGCGACAGGAAACCCCGACACACCGCCCCCCAGGCACCAGACCCCTCCCCGCGAGGACTCCGGACTTCAAAGAGGAGGGGGAGTATAACAAGGGGTGCTGAGGGGACGAGAGGCAGAGAAGACCTGGACTGACGAGAGCCTGCGGACTTGGTCGCGGCTCGATCGCTCCCCGAACAGAAGAACGCTACCCAAACTCCAAACCACCTGAGCCCTGCGGACGCTGTCGCGGCTCCCCGAACTCTGAACCATCTGAGCCCTGCTGACGCTGTCGCGGCTCCCCGAACTCCGAACCATCTGAGCCCTGCTGACGCTGTCGCGGCTCCCCGAACTCTGAACCATCTGAGCCCTGCTGACGCCGTCGCGGCTCCCTGAACTAAGACCCTCCGGTGCCTGCTGAGTGACTCGCGGCCCGCTCCTCCAAGAGAATCGGCAGAGATCGCCGAGAGAAGCAACATCCCCTCAGCTCGAGGATTGAGAGCTGGGCGCCCGATACCTCGCAGAGACACTGATTGAAAGACTGTCCCGCTACCCCTTTTCCCTCCATCATAAGATCGCTGCCGCTTGTGGCATTAATTCTGCACCTGCCTGCCGGATCATAAAGATCCCTGATAACCACCGATAAAAGCTTATTATCTTACAACGATTTACTGTGTGGTGTCCCTCTATCCGAAGAAGAGAGAAGCATAGCGTGTGCGATCCTAGGTGCGAGACCCTTCCAGGAAGGGCCTCCCTGCTCTTGCTCGGCCTAACTCTGGGAAAGGTGGGCCTCAGGGTGGTCAGGAACACATTCCGCAGCCTCCCCGGGGAACGCCTTCCAACACAGACTATGTCCATGAGAGGCTGCACAGGCAAGGGCAAAACAGCAGTGAACATCGAGGCCAGTGGCCAGGGCTAAGTGCAGAGTATGTCCATGATAAGCCTCACAGGGAATACTTGAACACAGCAAAGAGAAACAAGGCCAGTGGCAAAAACGGAGTGCAGGGTATGTTCAGGAGAGGCTGCACAGGGAATGCTTGAACACAGCAAAGAGAAACAAGGCCAGTGGCAAAGACGAAGTGCAGGGGATATCCAGGAGAGGCTGCACAGGGAATACTTGAGCACAGCAAAGAGCAACAAGCCAGTGGCAAAAACGAAGTGCAGGGTATGTCCAGGAGAGGTTGCACAGGGAATACTTGAACACAGCAAAGAGAAACAAGGCCAGTGGCAAAAACGAAGTGGAGGGTATGTCCAGAAGAGGCTGCACAGGGAATACTTGAACACAGCAAAGAGAAACAAGGCCAGTGGCAAAAACGAAGTGCAGGGTATGTCCTGGAGAGGCTGCACAGGGAATGTGTGCGACTGTACCTTTCCATGTTCAGCAACACAGTCAGGGATAACAATGTGCAGTACAGGCCCACCTGTGTGAGAGACAGGTGTGTGAGGGTGACTACCACTCAGACTTGGCTGTCAGGCGGACTGGGAGCTGGCTGTGTCTCAGGGACTGTCGGGGCACTTGACCGAGGAGAGAGTGGACTGTGAGACGGTGGCCTGATATATGCTGTCCACTAGTTCTAGTGGGCACCTTGTATCAGTCCAAACAACCCCATATGGTGATAGGTTAAAGACATCCTTTATTGAAAGCTATCCTAGTGGTAGCTATGGAGAGCAGCCTTCAGGCTAAGTCTTGAAGGAATGTAAAGCAGCTTGTTTTACCAGTCTATAATCTCTTGAATGACCAAATGAAAGGACAACCACACCAGGTATATTTTTAAAATAGATGTATTTAGGTTAACACACACCCCTCTAGTCTCTTTATGAGACTGGAGTTCGAAACACTAAAGTTACAAGTGATCAAGCATCAGTAAAAGCACAAATACATATTTGGGCCCGAGGGGCGTACCAAACCATATACCAAAAAAGTGATATAAGAACCACGATTGGAATAGGCACTAGGCCTATTGCCTCTAGAATCGCTGGGACCCCAAGGAACCACCCAAGGTAGTGACACAGGGGACCCACGGGAGCTGTATGCAGTGTGAAATCACAACCGCGGATTCCTATTATCTTCTAAGGGCAATGTCGTGGTTGGAATTTTAAAGATTAGGGACACTTATAATTGAGTCCGGACCAAACCCTTTTGGACTTAAGAAGTTCTAGGGCTAGCACCCACGAGAGCATTGGAGTACTAGAGTTACCTCACCCAGGGAAGCCGGGTGCATAGGTGTCTTTTGGTGTCCAATTGCGTAGTCGATTCCAATGGAAGCCTGCAAAGAACTGCTGCTGCCGTGAAGAGGAGAAGTGTCCGAAGAGATCCAAGCCTGGATCTAGGATGTAAGGAACCTGAAAGCAGAGGAGACAGAGTCTGGGTCACATGCCAGTGACCTAGGACAGGATGGACCAATGCCCACAGATGTTGGGTGCTTCAGGTGAGTTGATGGGTGTCTTGACTCTTCAGCCATGAGATCCAGGAGGCGTCGATGAAGTCCATGAGCCGGATTCGAGCTGTCCCACGAAGTCTGTCGAGTGCTGCAGTGTCGACGACCAGAATGGACCCAACAAGCCTTGGCAACGGCAAGTCACAGGAATTCAGAGAAAGGACTGCGGTGCAGACCAGCAAGGTCTGAGGAACTCACCCAGTGAGGGTAAGTCAGGGCACGTCTGGAGCAACCATGAACGCCCAATCAGAAAAGGAGTTGCCTTTGTGGGGACCTGCTAGAAGCCAACAATCTTTGGTGCAGGAGGTGCTCAAGGCTGGGGCTACTTGGAGCCCAAAGCACAACTTCAAGGAGGACCAGGAAGATAGTGTTGCTGCAAAAGTTCATGGTGTCCAGGGGTCACAGTTCCACATCACCCACGATAGTCACGGGCCTCAGCTTTGCTGTGAACTCAGGGTAGCCTCGGGGAAGTCTGGAAATCTACCTCTGGGGATGCAGAGACTTCGGCGTCCGGCAGGAGCTTCAGAATTGCAGACCGGTCAGTTGCTTCTTTGGTGCCTGCCAAGCAGGGGAGTCACTCCTTGACCCCAAGGGAGATCTCTTCAGTCTTCTAGTCAGGATAGAACGTCGAAGGTCCAGGATGTACATTTCAGAGTTTCGTCCAGGGTAATCTAAAGTCCTATGGACTGGATTCCTATACTTATACTAATTTTAGGGGATGGACTAACTCTAAGGCCCCACCTATGGGTGGGCCAGGAAAGAGGGGTGGTTACACCCATTTCCTTTGTCCAGTTTCACGCCAGAGCAGGGGCAGGTAGCCCCTGCAACCGGTTTGAACTGGAGTATGCACAGGGATACCAAGTGTGCCCCCAGTGCAGGACTTCAAAGCACCAGAGAGTGCTCCCGCCCAGCCCCAATACACATCAGCCTGTCTGGGGAGGTGGTTACACCTCCCCTCAACAGGAAACCTATTGTCCAGGACTCCCATGCCGGAGTTTCGGTCAGCAGCAGGAGGCCAGACCCGTGTCTGTGGCAGAGGCATCCATATTGTGATGCCAGGGCTCAGGAAAGTCCTACCGGGTTTAGCCAGTGTGAACATGTCCCTCTAGATGGGTGGAATGCTACCCCCCGCCACCAGGACTGGCGGGGGGTAGTATTCCAAAGCGTTTGACACCAAACACAACATGTTTTGATGCAGCCATTCCAAAGTTAGCATACACTTAAGAGTATATGGTATGGCTGTATCACAGAACATCAAAGTGGGACGAGTTGCACCCCTTGCTTTCTACAAGTTTCTCCGATTTTTAAACTTTTAGCTTATAACTGTTGCGTGCTCAGTGGCGTCGCGCTCAGCCCAAACAGCACGTTTTTCTAAACAACAACATTTTCGGGACAACCTTCTGCCCAAATCCACTGGCACAGCCAAAACTGCATTTGCAATAAATCATTCATCTCATATTCATCTTATCCATTATTCAAAACGTTAATTTTCCATAAATACTCCATGTATTCCCTTTTGGAATGGTTTAGATCTTCATGCAAGCGTTAAGCCATTTTACATTTCTGATGTTCCTGCCGGGCCATCCGAACCTCTCTTCAAGAACACGACTGGAGGCAAATTCATTCATAGCAGTTTATTCAAAATCCAATGCATTTCGGGCCTCAAGGGCCCTTCGTCAGGGAAAACTGTAAATGACAATTACACACGTTTTAATTTTCTCATTACTAATATAAACTGACTAATACAACAGTATATCATGCTTAAAGTTGCGCTTTTTTCTTAATCTCAAAGGTTAATTTGGCTGAAGTGCATATTATTCCTTGTTGAAACCCCGCTCTTTCATGGTTAAAATAGCATCCTCTCACTGAGTCATAAATTACCTTGCTTTAACCCCGACTTCTTACGTTCACCATCTGCTCATTAACTTACTAAGCATCCCCCTTCTAAATCTTTCGTTATGCTTCCCTTTACTTTCGGTCTGCAATGTAAACATCCATTCTTTTTCAAAGACAGCATTTCTTTGTCTAAGATAGCATAACTCATCTAATCTTACCTGCTGGGAAGCAAAGCGTCCTCCTCCCTCCTTTTTTTAAATGTGATTTCTACTTTCCCTTCTACCCTCGAGTATTTAAACACATTTTAGCCCCTCCTCTCCAGAAGCCCTCCTCCGCATTTCCACTTAATTAACACCTGTGCCACTTCAAGAACTCCCGGGTTTCCCTGAGAAAAAAATACGGTTCCCATGATGCATTTAAACAAACAGGTACAGGTACTCTATTATGACACATATTTAGTGCAACTCTAAGCATTAAAAGGAATTCTGGCAGTCTCTAGAACATGTGATTAGTCCAATGTTATTCGCGTTTTTCTGACACCAAAAATAAACTTGCTGAGTGAACTACGATGTTCCGCCTTGCATGAGAGTAATAGAACTTCATTCCTCTTCTTTGTAAATGTTTCTCTTGATGGGTGCTAACTCGAAAGGGCATGTATTGTATAAACATCAAAGTGGGACGAGTTGCACACCTTGCTTTCTACAAGTTTCTCCGATTTTTAAACTTTTAGCTTATAACTGTTGCGTGCTCAGTGGCGTCGCGCTCAGCCCAAACAGCACGTTTTTCTAAACAACAACATTTTCGGGACAACCTTCTGCCCAAATCCACTGGCACAGCCAAAACTGCATTTGCAATAAATCATTCATCTCATATTCATCTTATCCATTATTCAAAACGTTAATTTTCCATAAATACTCCATGTATTCCCTTTTGGAATGGTTTAGATCTTCATGCAAGCGTTAAGCCATTTTACATATTTCTGATGTTCCTGCCGGGCCATCCGAACCTCTCTTCAAGAACACGACTGGAGGCAAATTCATTCATAGCAGTTTATTCAAAATCCAATGCATTTCGGGCCTCAAGGGCCCTTCGTCAGGGAAAACTGTAAATGACAATTACACACGTTTTAATTTTCTCATTACTAATATAAACTGACTAATACAACAGTATATCATGCTTAAAGTTGCGCTTTTTTCTTAATCTCAAAGATTTAGAAGGGGGATGCTTAGTAAGTTAATGAGCAGATGGTGAACGTAAGAAGTCGGGGTTAAAGCAAGGTAATTTATGACTCAGTGAGAGGATGCTATTTTAACCATGAAAGAGCGGGGTTTCAACAAGGAATAATATGCACTTCAGCCAAATTAACCTTTGAGATTAAGAAAAAAGCGCAACTTTAAGCATGATATACTGTTGTATTAGTCAGTTTATATTAGTAATGAGAAAATTAAAACGTGTGTAATTGTCATTTACAGTTTTCCCTGACGAAGGGCCCTTGAGGCCCGAAATGCATTGGATTTTGAATAAACTGCTATGAATGAATTTGCCTCCAGTCGTGTTCTTGAAGAGAGGTTCGGATGGCCCGGCAGGAACATCAGAAATATGTAAAATGGCTTAACGCTTGCATGAAGATCTAAACCATTCCAAAAGGGAATACATGGAGTATTTATGGAAAATTAACGTTTTGAATAATGGATAAGATGAATATGAGATGAATGATTTATTGCAAATGCAGTTTTGGCTGTGCCAGTGGATTTGGGCAGAAGGTTGTCCCGAAAATGTTGTTGTTTAGAAAAACGTGCTGTTTGGGCTGAGCGCGACGCCACTGAGCACGCAACAGTTATAAGCTAAAAGTTTAAAAATCGGAGAAACTTGTAGAAAGCAAGGTGTGCAACTCGTCCCACTTTGATGTTTATACAATACATGCCCTTTCGAGTTAGCACCCATCAAGAGAAACATTTACAAAGAAGAGGAATGAAGTTCTATTACTCTCATGCAAGGCGGAACATCGTAGTTCACTCAGCAAGTTTATTTTTGGTGTCAGAAAAACGCGAATAACATTGGACTAATCACATGTTCTAGAGACTGCCAGAATTCCTTTTAATGCTTAGAGTTGCACTAAATATGTGTCATAATAGAGTACCTGTACCTGTTTGTTTAAATGCATCATGGGAACCGTATTTTTTTCTCAGGGAAACCCGGGAGTTCTTGAAGTGGCACAGGTGTTAATTAAGTGGAAATGCGGAGGAGGGCTTCTGGAGAGGAGGGGCTAAAATGTGTTTAAATACTCGAGGGTAGAAGGGAAAGTAGAAATCACATTTTAGAAAAGGAGGGAGGAGGACGCTTTGCTTCCCAGCAGGTAAGATTAGATGAGTTATGCTATCTTAGACAAAGAAATGCTGTCTTTGAAAAAGAATGGATGTTTACATTGCAGACCGAGAGTAAAGGGAAGCATAACGAAAGATTTAGAAGGGGGATGCTTAGTAAGTTAATGAGCAGATGGTGAACGTAAGAAGTCGGGGTTAAAGCAAGGTAATTTATGACTCAGTGAGAGGATGCTATTTTAACCATGAAAGAGCGGGGTTTCAACAAGGAATAATATACACTTCAGCCAAATTAACCTTTGAGATTAAGAAAAAAGCGCAACTTTAAGCATGATATACTGTTGTATTAGTCAGTTTATATTAGTAATGAGAAAATTAAAACGTGTGTAATTGTCATTTACAGTTTTCCCTGACGAAGGTCCCTTGAGGCCCGAAATGCATTGGATTTTGAATAAACTGCTATGAATGAATTTGCCTCCAGTCGTGTTCTTGAAGAGAGGTTCGGATGGCCCGGCAGGAACATCAGAAATATGTAAAATGGCTTAACGCTTGCATGAAGATCTAAACCATTCCAAAAGGGAATACATGGAGTATTTATGGAAAATTAACGTTTTGAATAATGGATAAGATGAATATGAGATGAATGATTTATTGCAAATGCAGTTTTGGCTGTGCCAGTGGATTTGGGCAGAAGGTTGTCCCGAAAATGTTGTTGTTTAGAAAAACGTGCTGTTTGGGCTGAGCGCGACGCCACTGAGCACGCAACAGTTATAAGCTAAAAGTTTAAAAATCGGAGAAACTTGTAGAAAGCAAGGTGTGCAACTCGTCCCACTTTGATGTTTATACAATACATGCCCTTTCGAGTTAGCACCCATCAAGAGAAACATTTACAAAGAAGAGGAATGAAGTTCTATTACTCTCATGCAAGGCGGAACATCGTAGTTCACTCAGCAAGTTTATTTTTGGTGTCAGAAAAACGCGAATAACATTGGACTAATCACATGTTCTAGAGACTGCCAGAATTCCTTTTAATGCTTAGAGTTGCACTAAATATGTGTCATAATAGAGTACCTGTACCTGTTTGTTTAAATGCATCATGGGAACCGTATTTTTTTCTCAGGGAAACCCGGGAGTTCTTGAAGTGGCACAGGTGTTAATTAAGTGGAAATGCGGAGGAGGGCTTCTGGAGAGGAGGGGCTAAAATGTGTTTAAATACTCGAGGGTAGAAGGGAAAGTAGAAATCACATTTTAAAAAAGGAGGGAGGAGGACGCTTTGCTTCCCAGCAGGTAAGATTAGATGAGTTATGCTATCTTAGACAAAGAAATGCTGTCTTTGAAAAAGAATGGATGTTTACATTGCAGACCGAGAGTAAAGGGAAGCATAACGAAAGATTTAGAAGGGGGATGCTTAGTAAGTTAATGAGCAGATGGTGAACGTAAGAAGTCGGGGTTAAAGCAAGGTAATTTATGACTCAGTGAGAGGATGCTATTTTAACCATGAAAGAGCGGGGTTTCAACAAGGAATAATATGCACTTCAGCCAAATTAACCTTTGAGATTAAGAAAAAAGCGCAACTTTAAGCATGATATACTGTTGTATTAGTCAGTTTATATTAGTAATGAGAAAATTAAAACGTGTGTAATTGTCATTTACAGTTTTCCCTGACGAAGGGCCCTTGAGGCCCGAAATGCATTGGATTTTGAATAAACTGCTATGAATGAATTTGCCTCCAGTCGTGTTCTTGAAGAGAGGTTCGGATTGCCCGGCAGGAACATCAGAAATATGTAAAATGGCTTAACGCTTGCATGAAGATCTAAACCATTCCAAAAGGGAATACATGGAGTATTTATGGAAAATTAACGTTTTGAATAATGGATAAGATGAATATGAGATGAATGATTTATTGCAAATGCAGTTTTGGCTGTGCCAGTGGATTTGGGCAGAAGGTTGTCCCGAAAATGTTGTTGTATCACAGAACAGCCATAAGGAAGTATTTCCGAAAGCTGCAGAGGGGCTCAGCTCATGCTTGGGCACCCTCTCACATAAAACCAAGCACTCTGCCTTCAGGATTGTCAAGGCCTGCCATAGGAGTGGATTATAGGTTTATATGTGTCTGTATAGGGTAGTGATATAGGTAGCCTATACAACAGTAAGGGGTGCAAGCACACCCTTACCCAGGCTACAGTAGTAGACCTGTGGTGTCATTTTGGAGTGCTTCCCAGGGGTGGCATAATATATGCAGCAGCCCCGGGTAAGCCTCTGAGGTACCTATGCCCTAGGTACATAGTATACCATATACTAGGGGCTTATAAGGCACTCCAGAATCCAATTAGATATGTACCTAATGTACATAATGTACATGGAAACAATTTTAGAGAGGAAGCAGCTAGGCTGGGGTCCTGATTAGCAGGGCCACAACCAGACTAGGATCGAAAAACAGTGAAACACCAGCATAACGTGGGGGTACCCATGTGAAGCAGATCCTACTCTCCTACATGGACCAGCTGAGGTAGAGCTATCAGTGGCTTGGCAAGCCGGAGGACTACTTGGAGACCAGGTGGTGTAGTGACACGTGGAGGTGGAGTCATGCAGACGGGAGACACGGTGTGGCTGGGAGATTGTGGAGGGGTGCCTTTCCACTTCTTGGGGATCCTAAATGGCTTGCCTGTATTGGTATCAATTGGAAGTGGTGTGGACACAACAGGAACACTCACCACCAAAGCTGCATCAGGTGCAGACGCTGGCTCCCCCTCTAGTGATATGCTGGATCCTGTGGAACGCTTTGCCTTGCTTCGCATCTGCCCCCCCTTCCCCTGTTTACTAGATGTCACCCCTACAGTGCCCTCCTTTCCCTGCTTCACTGGGCTTGGAATGGGAGTTGAGGTGGTGGGTGAATCTGCCTTGGAGCCCTTCCTAGGTGTACCCTTGGCATGCACCACCTCCTTGGTGGGCACAGAAACTGTATGTTTCTCTTTGCGAGATGCTTTAGGGACAGGAGAGTCCTTGGATGGGGATGCCTCTGAGGCATGTGTGCCTGAGGTCTGATGCTTTGCTTTTTGTCCCCTGGTGTCGCCTGACGGGCTTTTCTCTCTGCTCTCTGGGGTGGCTTTGGTCTTCTGTGGGGATGGTGTCTGTGCCCGGGACCGCTTGGGTTGCTGCTGCTGTGTGCTTCATGTGCTGTATCGTGACTTTGGTGTATGTGGACCGTGATCACTGTCGTCAGACGTGGCCAATGCTTTGGTGGTGGACAAAGGAACTGGAGCTGGACTGTGAGTATGTGCCTGTTAAAGAGCTGCCGTCATTGTGGTGGACAAAGCCTGGACAGTCCGGTGCAGCCCACCCACATCTGAATGTATTCCCTCCATGAAATCAACCATCTGGGCCAATTTTTTGTCGTGGTCTGTGAAGGCATTGAGGACAGCTGTCTGCCCTACACACAGCTGGCGCAAAAGGTCCACAGACTCAGCACTGAAGCCAGCAGGTGGGACAGGGGCAGGGGCAGCGGTGCCAGGGGTGAAGGACACACTTCCCCTCTTACTGAGGCAGACACGGGCAGTACCAGAAGAAGTGGCTGGGAGGGTGGGCACTGGCCGCTGTGTGGTGGAAGATGATGCAGAGTGCCCGTTCCCTGTGCCCGCCAACATGGATGCATCCCCGCTAGCATCAGATGATGTGGTACTTTGCGTCTCAGGCTGGGATTCCTCCAGCAGACTCCTGTCCCCCTCTGAGGCGCTGGTGACATCTGTGTCACTGGGCTCCTGTGCAGCTGTTGGGCTTGTTTCACCCACACTGGTGTCCGTCTCCTGTCCCTCCATGACCACAGGAGATGCTGCATGAGAGAGAGAGATGTAGGGTCAGTTCAGTGGCAGCAACAGAACAAACATATGCAAGCAATGCATAACAAAAGATGACTAAATCTACATGTTGCACACCACCCTATGCAATCACATTGTGCTAACTCACTATATTGACTCAAACAGTGCATGGGATCTGGAAATTCAGGCATAAGTGAGCCATGTGATGACCACACAGCACAACACCCTGCTAGTGGCTCCGTTCAACCAGACACACAACTAGCTCTGAGCACACCTAGGGACATGATGGGGGCACACTACTTGTTGCCACTGACAGATCTGGATGGCACAGGAGTGGACAACACAGACACAAATTACAACATGACATTCCACAATGGCCATGATGCCATGCCACCCACCATGTTGTACTTTCGGGCCCAAAGACTGGTGCACATTATTGTCAGATGTCTAGGCCTACCAAATCTGGGTGCATGCAATGGACACATTGATGAAGGCATAGTCCGATCGGGCAAGCTGTCGTTCCCTCCCATGGGATTCCCCAGACTGCCCCAATGCAGAAGAAACCTGAAGAGCACGACTCAGAACGCAATGGGAATGCACAGCATACAAATTCCCTTTGTAAGTAGAGGTAGGGCAAATGCGTAACACCAGCACCCAGCCCAGCAGCCACTTACATGCCACTGCATCACACTACCAACATCACATTGACCAGCGCTGGCACAGGCTCTGTACACATGCAGCCACTCCCAGCCAAAGTCACCCTCCCCGAATGCTCACCCCTGGCTTGCTGCTGATGCTCCTTCAAACGTGCTTGCAGCTCAGGCTGGTTCACCGCCAAGATGCGGCCCATTAGTGGTGTCATGCTGCACCGTGCCAAACGCCCAGTGCGAGGAAGCAGCCCCAAGGTCATCTCCGCCACGTTCTTTGCTAGCCGGCTGATGTCGCCCCACCTCTTGTGGCAGTGGGTGCGCCGTCAGTTTGAGACCCCCAGAGCTCGCACCTTGGCCGCAATGGCCCTCCACACGACCTTACGCTGGTGTACCTTGAGCTGCAGGCATGGGAGACAAGAGGGGGAAATGATCAGTGACACAGTGTTATGTACCGACACCTATCAGTATGGCAGCAAGATACAGACTCATCTCAAATCCAACGAACTGTTGATCAGAGACTAGAATACATCTCACATGGTATATCTGCATGGGAAAAAGCTGATGTGAATGCATGCAGGTGTGAGGGGGAACACAGTCCCTGCACATCTCACACACATGCAGGATGCCAGCACTGAAACCTCTATGTAGCCTGCCCAAATCTCCAGTCCATTCTTGGGTTGAGCAACACATACATCACATATCAACCTGTGTAAGGGGGTAGACTCACTGTGTACAAGACTGCGCAGCCCTCAATGTCCCTGCCCTGTCAACAGATTACTGTGTCATGGATGTCACATTGAGGGACATAATCTCACAAATCCAAAATCCTCATCACAAGGCCGATCGTGTGCAATCTACAGTGCTGAGATGGCCCATAGCTGCAGTGCAATGAGAAAAGACTGATGTAACACTCTGTAAGTGAAGTGATGTGTCCTTGTCTTTGTGGGCGGGGACTGTGCAGTCCAGCTGGGCTCACACTGAGATGGACAACAGGGGCACACACAGCCGTTCAGCCAAGCAATCACTGTCCTGACTCCTGCATGAACAACCTTCTGCGTCACTGTAGGGCTGACAACACAACACAGGACACTCATACATACATGTGCAGACAGGGAAACCTGTGGCATTGGGTACACACACCTTCCCCCTGGAGACAGCATGTTAGGCAGTGCATGACACAACCCCACACTCGCAGGCACATACTGCATCAGTCCAACTACATGTTTGCCCCCCTGCCCTCCTCCCCCTGTTGAGGACTTACCACGACATTTGGGGCACCATATAGCCTTGGGCACTGTGTGAGCACCTCGTCCACCAGGACCTCCAGCTCCTCTTTCGTGAAGGGACTGGCATGGATTTTCTCTGTCCTTGCCATCACTGTGGACATGAGACAACAGCAGCGGAATTGGGTGGTGAGGGGTCTCTGGCAGCAGTTCCTGGAGGCAGCAGCAGGTGAGGGGTCTCTGACAGCAGTCCCTGGAGGTAGCAGCAGGTGAGGGGTCTCTGGCAGCAGTCCCTGGAGGCAGCAGCAGGTGAGGGGTCTCTGGCAGCAGGCTCTGGGAGCAGTGGAAATGTTAGGCTCCCTCCCACACCTATATAGCTCCCTGGGGTCATTTCAAAGGTGCCAAGCTGCAGCAATTGGTGGTCCAGGTCTGCCTCTTTCAAAGGCATCCAATGACCGCCTCCGCGGTGGCGGAGCACGCCTACCGCGACTTTCAAAATTGCATCATGCCACCGCAATCAAGGTTCCCATTGACTCTAACGGCATGCTCCATGGTGGTGACACACCGCTGGGGTCCGTTGTGCGCTACCGCGATTTATGCGGCGGAGCATGCCAACCACCATTTGGGCATGTCTCAATGCCTATCACTACCGCACCTGTGTGAATGAAGGGTGCTGGTGACACACCGCTGGGACAGGTGGTAGCTACCACGATATGGGTGCCACACATTGACACAAGGCACCTCGATTTAGGCGGCGGAGCATGCCAACCGCCATTTTCCCATGTCTCCATGACTATCACTACCGCACTTGTGTGAATGGGGGGTGCTGGTGACACACCGCTGGGGACAGGCGGTAGCTACCGCGATATGGGTGCCATACAATGGCAATGGCCATCTGGCAAACATCAACAGTTCACAGTGCCCACATGGTTAATGGCACATCACTGTGCACACAATGCCAATGTTCCATTTACTCCACTGGTGACTACACATGCCGTGTTTGTGTATGTGATTTCATAGATTGGTCTGTACACCCTCACATGTCACATATGAATTTGATGGTTGTGTAGGCAGGACAGTGTTGTTCTGGACTCTACAATGTGTACACATGTCAATGTGTTGAGGTGCAGTGACAATCACAGCAATGTTTGTCTCAATGAATGATGATCTTTTTTGCATGGCCTCTTATGTCTGCTCATGCACACAATCGTCATTTCTGCGCTGACTGTGGTCATTGTGTTGTGGATGTGTGCCAGGTTGAAATGACGCATTGAAGGTGTGACAGGTACAGCAGCTAGGTAGGAGACAGTGGGGTTGATTTGCTACACATATGCTGGATGCTATACTTCCAGGCGTGCCCATGTGAAATGTGGCCATATCCCTATGTGCATTCACATTGACCAAGGTAGTGTTTGAGGTAATTGTTTTGTGTAAGTTGACAGGTGTGCCCTTTGTGTAGCTGAAGGTGTCCCTACATGTAAGCTGGTCCGTGACTCAATTTTGATGGCAGTCATTGTTGTCGTTGTGTCATACAGAACGTGAGATGTTGTGCCCATCTCATGATGTATTGCATTAACATGTGTCCACTTTCATCTCAACTAGGAGGAGGCCAAATCTGATTTGTCACTTGACAGTGCTGGAGGACATGGAGGATGTGGCGATCATCCGGAAATGCCGTCTGGATAGAGCCACCCTAAAAACCCTTTGTGATATGTTAGAGCCCCACCTGCAGCCTCACCGGACATATCCAACAGCTTTCACCCCAACTTATAAGGTGATGGTGGCCCTGCATTTTTTTGCCACTGGATCATTCCAGCAGACAGTGGCCAGCGCTGGTGGGGTGTCACAACTGATGTTCAGCATGGTGCTGCGGGATGTTCTGTCTGCCATGTTGATATACAAGCACAGATATATCCATTTTCCCTGGGGTGCTGAATTGTCAGCTGTGAAGGGAGACTTCTATCCCCTTGGACACATCCCCCATGTTGTTGGTGCCATTGATTGCACCCATGTCGGGCTTGTGCCACCACCGGCAAATGAGAACATTTACAGGAATCGCAAACATTACCACTCCATAAATGTGCAAGTGGTGTGCCTGGCAGATATGATCATCTCCCACGTGTGTGCCAAATTCCCAGGCTCAGCCCATGACTCCTACATCCTGCAGAACAGCATTGTGCCCCAGCTGATGGCTAATCTGCTTCCCGAGCGTGCATGGATTGTGGGTGAGTATGCCTAGTCGTATGGCATGCTGGGTGTGTGACCTGCTGCCCTCTGCCTCAGCGACACTGCAATGTCTATTTGTGTTTGTCATACCTAGGTGACTCTGCATATCCCAACCGTCCCTGGTTGCTGAGCCCACTGCGGAATCCCAGGACCCCGGCTGAAGTCCGCTACAATGAGGCCCCTGGGAGGACACGTCGTGTGGTGGAGTGTACTTTTGGTCTGCTCAAGTCATGTTCCCGCTGCCTGGACAAGACCGGAGGTGCACTGGCATCCTCACCCGGGAAGGTATGTCAGATTGTAGTGGCATGCTGCATGCTCCACAATCTAGCCATTCTCAAGGAGATTCCCCTGCTCCTGGATGATGATGAGGACCCAAGTCCCCCACCTGCAAACCAACCCATGTCCAGGGATGAGGACAGTGGAGAGGAGGAAGGTGTTGACCTGCGTGAACAGCTCATCACCCGCTACTTCACTTCAAGCTGGGTGACAATGTACAACATACCCATTGTCTGATGATATTGCTGTTGTCGTGAAGGGGTATGTGAGAATTGTAACAGCAGCCAGTTGTAGACTCACCAGTGGTTGGCAATGTTTCTGGGACAGGTCATTTGGGAACATCTACAGGACGTGTGTGTTGACACTTGTTGCCCATTGTGACGTGTGCATGTTGGCTTATCTTGATGGTAGGTGTTGTGTGATGTCTGTGATGCCACACCCAGACCAGTGAATGTTGTTCTGTTGTGTTTCCCTAGGTGCCTTAAACTTCTCCTTGCCTACATACAGTCCATACTCCTGGTACATTGTGATCATGTTGAAGACTGCACATCCTGCAATAAAGACAGAGCAGACACAACAACATGTGTGTAAGGATTTTTTATTTACAATGGTGACATGTGAGGGGGGTGTACATTTACATTGAGGTGGTGGTGGAGCAGTGAGTTGACAGTTATGGTAAATGAGATAATCGAGTAGTCAACACATTGATGTGGTGACCCAGTCCAACAGACAGATGCCATTCACAAGGCAGTGTGGGGAAGGACAGTCCAAAAAGTCAATGCAGTGGGGAAGAGGGTTGCCATCAGGGCTGGCTCCGTGGGTCTTCTTAGGATGGCCCTTCATCGCCTGGCAGGGGGGCCAGTGGGGTCTGAGGACTCACCCCTCTGTGGGCGCAGGGGAGGATGGTGAACTGTCATCCTGCGGCCCACCAGAGGGAGGTGGAGGTGTTGGTTGTGGCACAGGCCTGTCCCTCAGTACCGCCACTTGCTGGCCCAAGAGGTCCACAATTTGTCCCATGCGGGTGTCGATGGACATCATCAGCAGGATGAGCTCACGTAACAGTTTGTCCGACCGGCCAGTTCGTCCCTGGGTCTGTTCATATGTGCCAAGGACTCTGGTGATGTGATCCAGG
The DNA here is from genome assembly GCF_964204655.1 of Triturus cristatus. Lineage (NCBI taxonomy): Eukaryota > Metazoa > Chordata > Amphibia > Caudata > Salamandridae > Triturus > Triturus cristatus. The sequence goes on along the minus strand of NC_140593.1, from coordinate 842,355,743 downwards.
GATTGGGTCCCAACCTCCTGGTGTCTGTGGGTGACCCTGCGCCTCCCACCTACCCTTCTGCCACAGACCTGTTGCCTCACCACTGTGGGCACCCGCATCCTATCCCTGCCCTCCTCAGTCGGTAGTGTGGGGTGGTCACCCTCTGGGACAGAGAGGGTGTTGCAGGCAGCACTGGTGGTGGTGGTGGTGGTGGACACACAGGCCGTAACAACAGGGGTCTGCAGTGAAGTTGTTATTGCAGCAGATGTGGTGGGGGGACGATGGGGTCCTGGGACCTGTTGCTCCCTGGCACACCAGATGGGCGGGCTTCGAGCTCATCGTCCAGAGAATCCTGGGAGTCAACCTCCGAGAGTCCATTTACCGGGGGGAGACTGGCTCTGCAGGTTGCTGGTGTTGTCCTCTGCAGTGAGTTCTTGGTCACCTGTGGGTCAGATGGGAAATGGTCATTGTAGTGCACCCCGTAAGCTTTCTGTTAGCTGTGTGTCATTCACTGTTTGTACACTACACAATTGACTGATCATCACATTGTTTTCTATGTGCACTACTGTGCCTCCTGACATGATGCAGTGGTACATGCATTACTTGTCCATGGTGTGAGGTGTCAATGCATACCATGTGACCTGTGCATAATTTATGATTACAGGGACCTGTTGCCATCTAGGGACTGGCACAACATGTTTTTCATTGAGGACTCTGTTGATTTGTCTGACCTTGCAGACGTTACATCTGGCCATGGACTGGCCAGTGTCATCTCCTGCATACCTTTGTCCTGTCATGTGCATATCTTGATCTATGCCACCACACATGCTTTATTATTTTTCAAATGGTCCTTGTTGCTCTGGACCCATGGCGATGCACATGTCAATAGGTGCTGTGCATGATTGTGCCCAGACTTTATTCTACATGTGCATTGGTGTGTCACACTTTGGTAGCTGTGACAGTTTCCTTTGCTTACCTGTGTGCACACTGTGCGTGGCAATGAGGTCGGTGTGCATATTTGTGCAATGAGATGGCTGGTGTTATCCTATGGCACCATTTCTTTTGTGACAAATGTGTGGGTGCACGTATTGGCTACTTACCTGTTACGTGCTCACATTTGGCTTTGTAATGTGATACATCTGTGTGTGTGTGGTGGAGGCTTACATCCTGCTCAGTGGTGTCATAAGACAGAATAATATGTCTACCTACCTGTTAGTTTGTTTGAGGTGGGCCATTATATGCCACATGCATCTGGGTGGTATGGAGAGCTCCATCTTGCTGTACTGGGGGACAAGGGTACATGATGGGAGTAGTGGTACAGGCCTCCTACCCACAAAACACCCTCCCAGGGGAGATGGCTACTTACCTGTAAGTTTGTTTGGTGTACTGCAATGGTTTCCAACTGCTTCTGGGTGGGGTGGGGGGAGTGGTCCATCTTGCTAGGCGGTGGGCCAGGGTGCATGGTGGGAGTAGTGGTACAGGCCTCCCACACCCAGAGACCCTCCAAGGGAAGATGGCTACCTACCTGTAAGATTGTTTGGTGTACTGCAATGGCTTCCAACTGCTTCTGGGTGGGGTGGGGGGAGGGATCCATCTTGCTAGGCTGTGGGCCAGGGGGTATGGTGGGAGTAGTAGTGCAGGCCTCCCACACCCAGACACCCTCACTATGAAGATGGCTACCTACCTATTAGTTTGATGAGGGTAATGTAATGGCTGACACATGCTTCAGGGTGGGGTGTGGGGAGTGCTCCATCCTGCTAAGGTGTGGGGCAGGGGGCATGGTGGGAGTAGAGGTACAGGCCTCCCACCCCAAGACACCCACCCAGGGAAGATGGATACCTACCTGTAAGTTTAGTTTGTTTGGTGTAGTGCAATGGCTTCCAACTGCTTCTGGGTGGGGGAGTGCTCCATCCTGCTGAGGTGTGGGACAGGGTGCATGGTGGGAATATTAGTAGAGGTCTTCCACCCACAAACACCCTCCCAGGAAAGATAGCTACCTACCTGGTAGTTTAATGAGGGTAATGTTATGGCTGACACATGCTTCTGGGTGGGGTGGGGGGATGGATCCATCTTTCTAGACTGTGTGCCATGGTGCATGGTGGGAGTAGTGGTACAGGCCTCCCACACCCAGACACCCTCCCAGGGAAGATGGCTACCTACCTGTAAGTGTGTTAGGTGTACTGCAATGGCTTCCAACTGCTTCTGGGTGGGGGAGTGCTCCATCCTGCTGAGGTGTGGGACAGGGTGCATGGTGGGAGTATTAGTAGAGGTCTTCCACCCACAAACACCCTCCCAGGAAAGATAGCTACCTACCTGGTAGTTTAATGAGGGTAATGTTATGGCTGACACATGCTTCTGGGTGGGGTGGGGGGATGGATCCATCTTTCTAGACTGTGTGCCATGGTGCATGGTGGGAGTAGTGGTACAGGCCTCCCACACCCAGACACCCTCACTGTGAAGATGGCTACCTACCTGTAAGTTTGTTTGGTGTACAGCAATGGCTTCCAAATGCTTCTGGGTGGGGTGGGGGGAGGGATCCATTTTGCTAGGCTGTGGGCCAGGGGGCATGGGGGGAGTAGTAGTGCAGGCCTCCCACACCCAGACACCCTCACTGTGAAGATGGCTACCTACATGTAAGTTTGTTTGGTGTACTGCAATGGCTTCCAACTGCTTCTGGGTGGGGGAGTGCTCCATCCCGCTGAGGTGTGGGACAGGGTGCATGGTGGGAGCAGTGGTAGAGGTCTCCCACCCACAAACACCCTCACTGTGAAGATGGCTACCTACCTGTTCGTTTGATGAGGGTAATGTAATGGCTGACACATGCTTCTGGGTGGGGTGGGGGGAGGGCTCCATCCTGCTGATGCTGTGGGACAAGGGGACCTGGTGGGAGTTGTAGTGCTGGCTGCCTGTACACATGCCCCCATGGTAATGTTGGTAGCTACGTTTGGGGTGAATGGGAGTGAGTGAATGTTGGATCTGTGAGCCATGTTTTTGTGAGTGTGTGGTGCAGATGAATGGAATTTGTCCTAGGTGGTGAGCTTTGTAGTTGTGCAAGACCGTACATAGCAGTGTGGTGGTAGTCAGTTGTTTGTACTTACCAGCCTCCTATCCCCAGGCTACTCCTGTGAGACTCTCTGGATGCAGTATGGCAAGCACCTTCTCCTCCCACGGTGTGAATGGTTTTGGTGGAACGGGAGGGCCACCGTCAGTCCTCTCAGCCAGCTCACGGTTCTTACTTCTCCTCTCTTTGACAACCCTCTTCAGATCATGCCACCGCTTCATGATCTCCTTTTTGGATCGCAGGGTGGTCCCTACTGCATTGACCCTTTGGACTATCCTTGCCCACATTTGTGTCCTTGTGGCTAATGGTGTCTGTTGGACCAGGCTACCAAACAGTTGTGGTTCCACACTGACTATCTCATTAACAATGACTGTCAACTCACTCTCTGTAAATTTGGGCATTTTATGTGTTGACATGGTGTGTGGTGTGCAAAGTGGTTGTGGGTGCAGGGGTGTGAGTGGTGGGTGTGGTTGTGATGTGTATGGTGTTTGATGTGCAGGGGGGTTAGTAGTACAGGTGTGGAAGTGGTGGTGCTGTGTGTGGTGTGAGTAGTGCTCGTGTGTTGCTTTGCCTATCCTTTGTTGTGAGGGTTAGAGGCCTTCAGTCTTGAAATGTTGCAAAGGATTGTGGTCAGGGAAGCAGCTGGTTTTATACTCAGCTGTGTGGGTGTGTCCAAATGGGGTATTGCTGTCAGGTGTGTTGTGTGGGTTGTCCTGGGAAATGCTGCAGCTCTTCCGCTGGCTCTCCCATTCATCCCAGTGTGCGACCGCGGCGGTCGGAAACAGCGGAACGTACCGCGGGACCATCGGGGATATCCTAATTTCCCATGTGGTATCTCCGCTATGCTTGCGGCGGGTTGGTGTTTTTCCGCTGCGTATCCGACCCCTGCGGACGGATTTTGGCCATCTCTGCCCGCTACGGGTGTTTTTTCTTGGCCCCGTTCTGCCGCGGTCGGTGTTTTTTGGCGGATGATCCTAATTTGGCTGCCGGTTTTTCCACGGTACCGGCGGGCGGTTGTTTTCCGCTTCCATGGTGGTCGGGTTGGTTTTCTGACCGCCATCCTAATCTGCACCATAGTTTGGTTTTTCAGAACAAATTACTTTAAACTTCGTAATTTCTTCTACAAACTTCTCAGTACTACTATCTTTCACCTCTTCTTCAACACCTACACTTATCAAATTCTCACTTTGTCTACACTCTTCTTCAGTACCAAAGAAAATAAACTCTATATCATCACAAACTTTTTTTACATCTGTAACTGAACCATGCAAAAGAGCAGTGTTTATTTCACTTAAAAATAATGCAGGACTTTTCACATAGTACAATCTTCTTACTAACTTCGGCATTGCAGAGTGACGTACTGCTAACATTCTCAAATGATGAAAGTACATTAACACACTTTTCTAGAAAGACAAGCCAGAGAATAACCCTGCAAGCCAGTATTTTCCCTCACTTTACAAGGATCTAGTCATTGCAACATCTTAATATTTTAATACTTTTTTTAGTATACTGTTGTAAGAAATTTCGTGAAATATCAATAGATTCCTGTTGTTTACTACAAATACTACTACATCACCACGTATACACTGGAGCTTGTAAACGTCTCCCTTGAACTTCTTCAGCTATCACTTCTTCAAAATTTCTAAGAACCATCTATTCTTTTTCAATTCCCCAACCATTCTTAACCTCATAAGCACGACCAGTGGTATCAACTGCGTGAACTAATGTATTGTTTTGAAAATAGCTGTCTTCTTTAAAAAAAAAAGGTTCTGAACTAGAAGTGTGCTTCTGTTCACCCAAATTATTTTCCTTATAAAAGTTAGTTTTATTAATCATTCTTTTCATTTTCTACTTCATAGAATGCATTGGTTTAGCCAATGTTCGAATTCTTTTCAAAATGAATATAAACAATCTTCTTTTCAAGTCAAAAGCCTTTTCAACTATACTTTCAATTTGTTGTTTCTTCTTGTAAAATGCAGATCTTCTTTTATATTTCTTGCCGTCTTTCAATACATTTTATAGTACTCTACTTTTATACATTTGTTTTCTAATATTGTGATATTGTTTCATCCTTCTTTCAACATAGATTGTTTTCTCAGAACCTGATTTTCCATTAATTTGTCCTTTTTTCATTTCATTCTTCTCCATTCTACAACAATTCTTTCTATTTTCTGCATTTTCAAAATTCTTTCCAGTTCTTAAAAGTCTTTCAAATAATTCTTTAGTTCTCTTACCAGAAAACTTTTTCTTCAATGTCACATGTTGTACTTCATCTAATTTTTGCTTTTCGCTCTCCTTTAAATAGCACTTTTTTTGCTGTCTTTCCTTTTCACATTTTCTTTCCATAGTAAATATTTCTTAATAATAATGTAGAATTTCAAAACATTTTTTTTTAAAATAATGTAATATTATTAAAATAATTTTATACAAATATTCTCATCTATTACTAAAGAAAGACCTTCTATTTAAAAGGTACGAACAAATGCATATATGCTTTTCAAAATATGGTGAGACTTACATCTGAGACATGTTATAGGCTTTTTTTAAATATTTGCCTAGTCCGAACACTTTTAGCATTACTAGAATAGTAAAGGAGAAGGACAAAAGTGATGTTTAAGTCATATTAGAAAATGGACTTCAACAGAGGTGCAGAAAGAAGGAAGAACACTGCAGTAAGAAACAACAGAGGTACAGAAGAAGGGAAGAGATATGTAGAAAGAGGCAACAGCAGTACAGAAAGAACCAATACATGTGTGGAAAAACTGAAAAAGGATGGAGAAAGAGGAAAAAGGGGTACAGTACAAAAAAAAGAAGTGCTGAAAGAAGCAACAGAGGTACTGAAAGAGGTACAAAGTGTGCAGAAAGAGGCAAAAGAAGTGCAAGAAAAAGAAACAGAGGTGCAGAAAGAATCAACAGAAGTGCAGAAAGAGACAAGTGAGGTGCAGAAAGAAGAAAGAGCAGAAAGAACCAACAGAAGTGCTCAAAGAGGCAAGTGAGGTGCAGAAAGAGGGAAGACATATTCAGAAAAAAGCAACAGAAGTGCTGAAAGAGGCAACTGAGGTGCAGAAACAAACAAAAGAGGTGCAGAAAAAAGGAACACAAGTGCAAAAAGAAGTAGCAAATGTACACAGAGGGGCCGATTCCGATTCCGGACGCAAAACGTACCGACCGACAAGGACCTGGACTGGAGACTGACCGGCGCCATACGACCCATGCAGTACAATGCAACGAGTGTGAATTATAACCAACACGTACGGAATACAAGCCGTACGACCGAGCCGTAGGGAAAATAGTGATCCGGCCGGAAAACCGACGCGAGTTGCACCGACCGACACGAACCCGGAATGAACCCGAACAACACGTACCCACGATGTCTGATCCGCATAGTACGATGCAATGCGTGTAAACCCTGACCGACTCGCACGGAGTCCAAGCCGCATGACTGACATGCACAGAAAACAGGGCCCACAAGTAATAGAGATCTCCGCGACCGTCGCGCATGAAACACAGAAGAAAGTCAGCGTGAACGAGGCGGAGAAACCCACACGAGCCAACATCAGCGTCCGTCTCGGTCAGAAGAACGTCTCCTTCATGCCTAGAAAACCCAAAGGAAAAAAGACAAAAAAAGGACCAAACAAGCAATGACAAAGCCAATAAATATCCCCCCAAAAAACCTGGGACAAAGACAAACCCACAACTGCACCTTTATAAAGGACATCAATCACTACCATGATCCCTTGCAAATAGGAGACACATCCAGCAGCAAACACCATCACACAGCAACCACAGACACACTCACAACTCACCCATCACACAACTCACACAGCATTAGCACCTCACCAAAAGCACTCACACATACAGCTAGCTAAACCAACACTAACCCACCCTCACTTGCACCCTCACACACACATCACTCACCACCACCACCCATCACCATTCCCCCAAAGAAGAATCCATAGTTCACAGATGATGAGTTAGAAGTGCTGGTAGACAAGATCAACAGAGTAGAGCCACATTTGTGTGGTACATTGGTCCAAAGGACCCCCATGTCACAGAAAACTAAGATGTGGACGAGGATTGTGGACAAGGTGAACGCACAAGCACCAACATTGCAGACAAAGGACGATATCCAGAACAGGTGGTATGACGTGCGCAGGAGGGTCAAGAAACTCATCAAGAAAGATCATGCCTTGAGTCAGCGCACCAGCGGTGGCCCTCCTGCCAAACCTGTCTACTTCAGGACCTGGGAGGAGAAGGTGCGGGACATCCTACCACCAGAGAGCGTCCATGGTCTAACAGACATACTAGAGCCTGGTGAGTACACAAACAACATACTCAATATTGTGTGGCAAGGGGACAGTGAAACGATGCACCGTAAGCAAAGCCACAGTAAGCAATAGATAATCATCCCAAGATATGTATGCTAGTCAGACAAACGCAATACCTGCTATCTCATAGTGACTTGGAACTGTTTCATGACATGTACAAACCTATCAACAAATAGAGCAAGGCAGTGGCACAAAGCCAAATAAACACTGTCAGACAGTTTACCACCACAAACACACTACCTCACAATGCAGCTGACTGACAGGACGGAATAGTGGGTATGCACGTGAAGTGAGTGTATCCAAAAGCATGATGGGGTTTGTAGTCACAGATAATGCTCCCCCTCAAAATTGGCCCATCAAGACCTCTCTGAAACATGCCCACATCACAGGGAGTGGAAAATGACTGACAAGATAGCTGACAATAACAGGGTCCTGCTGTGGGGAGCACAAGGCACTGGTAGGGGTTGTGTGCAAATCAGAAGCAGGCCACCACTGACTGACATCCTGAAAGACAACTTGCACGCCCTCCAATGGAAGCACGTTTCATGGTGGGATGTCTGGCCGGGTGGGAAGGAGGACTGACAGCTCTGACCATACTTTTCAGCATGTGGAGACACCCCCCCTCAACACAAACTCCACACAACTCACCGGGTAGAATGCATTGACCCAAACCTCAGTGAAATATCAGCAAAAGATACCCCGTACTGGGTGCTGCTGTGTGAAGCACAGGGGCTCTCTTTGGACTTGTTGCCAAACAAACACCAGGATTTCACAGTCAACCATCTTGCCATTGCTTTCACACTCCCTCACAGGGAAGCAGAGTCGAGAGGAAGGAAGTATGGGCATGCTGGGAAGGGGGGTGTAGCTAGGAGCATGATGGGAGTTGCAGTCACAGACAATCTCCAGCCACCCACATGGCCCAGCAAACTCACACTGAACCATGCTCACCTCACAGGGAGTGGGAAGGGACTGACAAGATGTCTGACACTGGGCTCTGTTGTGGGGAGCACAAGGCCATGCTGGGAACTGGGCAAAACAAACACCAGGACTTCACAGTCACCCATCTTGCCATTGCTGTCACACTCCCTCACAGGAAAGGAGAGTCACGAGAAAGGAAGTATGGGCATGCTGGGAAGGGGGGTGTAGCCAGGAACATGATGGGAGTTGCAGTCACAGACAATCCCCAGCCACCCACATGGCCCAGCAAGCTCACACTGAACCATGCTCGCCTCACAGGGAGTGGGAAGAGACTGACAAGTTGTCCGACACTGGGCCTGAGAAATGACGTGGCTGACAATCACACATATGCACTGGCCAAACAAAACCCGGTCACACACACAGCCATTGCAACCATATGTTCTAAATCATTGTCTGGGGATGCAGTGTCCAGGAGTTCCCCCTGGCCAGGCAGGGGAGGTGTGTCTTGCAGATGACAAATGTGGAGACCCATATATATGGTACATTACACAAAACATACAGGAACTCACATATACATCATTGACAGGGGACATCTGACAGTAAATGGAATGGACACACCAATCTAGCCGACACCATAGCATGTTCGCATTCACACTCGGTGCTGTTGTGAGCTGCATCCCACTCCTACATCGTGCTGAAACATAGGCATCCTTCACACAACACACCACTCACTGACATAGACACTGTAGATACAAGGTCAAACCTGGACAGCATTGAAGGAGACATGCTACTGACAGCAGCCAAACTGCAACACACACACCACCGGCCCTCACTGTCGTGAGCATTGAAAAGCCAGAGTGCCACATTGCCCAATCCATGTCACCATGGAGAACATTCACAAGTCAAATCACATATGCACGTACAAAACTCAGCACCAGACTCATTAACGATGGTGACATCATCACTTGTATGAAATGAGATGGGAACTAGAAACACTGGAAAAAAACTCTTCCTCCAAAGAGATCACTGGCATACCGGACTGTGACCAGGTCGTACCAATACACCAATGTGGCACACAAAGACTAGCAAACTCTGCTACCACACATGCCCCAGTAGTACAACATATCCCCAGTGGAATAGCACGTATGTCCTTGTTAAATCTCACATGTGTACAGGGATGACACACCTCTGTGAGCAACGTGATGGCCCTTGAGTAGAAATGGTCATGTACAGACAAATCTATCCATGAGCTGGGCATGCACACACTTCGACATGCACATTGAAAGGTTTCATTTTGGCTGGGCAATGTGCAACAACAATATCAATCTCTGTCCGAGACAACCCGGAACAAAGCAGTGTACAGGCAGACATCCGTTCGTACAGTAGAAAATGTCATGTTTGTGAACCATTGATGCCTGTAGAAACATAACTTACATTGTGTGTCTCTTCCAAACACAGGTGGTGCTGGGGACACAGCACCAAATGAAGAGGATTCCCAGTCCCAGACACTGGTGGACACTCAGCTCTCTGGTTTGACTCTGTCTCTGTCCTCTTCGGATGACGAAGAACAACCTGGCACCTCCGGTGTGAGTCATCATGCAGCACCAGCAGCACCAACATCTGCACCCCCTGTACCCACGCCTCCAGCATCTGGAAACAGACAGGGCACCCCCGCCAACACAGACAGACCAAGGCCACAGAACACCCACAGCACAGGGACACAGGACCCCTTGGAAGCTGCAGCCAACACCACCAGCAACACCACCCAAGAGGTCCCAGTGACATCTGTGCATGCCGTCGCTGGTCCTGCCCGTGTGCATAGGGGTGCTGGGAGGGGTGGGAGGCAGAGGGCGCGCCTTGCAGAGAGGTCTGGACTGCATGATGACCCCCAACTGGCAGGCATCATAGATGCATACCAGGATAGCACCGGAGGGTGGTGGAGATCCTCAGGGGCATACAACAGGAGCAGGCTGCCCACCATGCCTGCATGGAGGCAAAGTGGGATGCCCTTACTGAGATGCATCGGGACATACTCCAATGCCTCCGCCAGATCACCACCAACATGTCCACACCTCCCTGTGTGGTCACAACATCTGTTGCCACACCATCTGCCAGTGCCACAGGGAGGGAGGAGGAATCTGGTGGAGAGTCCCCTGCACCGCAGAGGCCTGTACCTGAGGATCCCCCACCCAAGAAGAAGAGGGGTCGTCCGAAGAAGGACATGTGAGACACAGATGTCCCTGCACATCCCCCAGGGCCTCTAAACCTGTTCTGGACAATGTTCATTGTGCGCAACCCGTTCACCTTGTCCAATCGCACACAACTCGCCCACATGACATGGAGGGTTTATGTTGGTCCAATGTAGCAGATGACTGTGGACTTTACTCTGGACATTTCATCTACCAACACTTCCAACTCTACTGTGAACTTTGGATTCAAAACCCAATGTACAGTACCCACCATCCTGTGCTCTTTCCTCACACATGTTCCAAAATAAACCTACCAGTACACCATACTTGCCTCTGTTGTGATTCCAACTTGTCATGTGTTATGGAGATGTTGATCTGCTAAACAACACACTGCATGCCAAATACTACAACAATGTGACCACCGTTAGGTGAGTCATGGTGATGTGACACATGTGAGGGAGACACACCACTATGGCAACACAACACATACTCACAACACATACTCACCATGGCCATGTTACTCATCCCGGTACACAATGATGTTGACCTGAAACACATTGATATGCACAGACACAACACCTATCCACAGTCAGTGGTAACAAGTCCACAGGTGAGGTAAGCACATGTCATTCAGATGTGGGAAGACAGACAACACACCTAACAAAGCATAGCACAGGTTCATAAACACATCAGCAACATGTTTATTCTAAAATAGTTGCAAGGCAGTTCTACGTTACGGTGGACACACGGTCACAGAGTGTCTGAGAATTGAAGTCCAGGGATGTGTGGCACATCACTTGATGGCAATTGACTACTCCCACGCTGGTGTTGGGTTCTGGGTGTTGGGGGTCAGTGTTGACCAAACAACAGGCAAAGTACCCTGGGAAGGACAGACACAAGACACAGTCAAAAGCACAGCAGAACAGGAGAGAAATGCAATACACATGCACAAAACATGTCAGAAGAAACCTACACAGAAACAAGTTAGCAGTACAACCCTATTGTGGAGTACAGACCACCTGAATAGACACATCACTGTACGCATCCAGTCAAGTGGCACACAGACACACTCAGACAGAAACCGAGCAGCCACAACACATTTCAGGCTAACTCCATACATTGACATAACAACCCTGTAAACTCACATTCAGGTGCAGAAGTTGTTGATGAGCTGTGTGCGAACGTCACCCTCATCTTCATCATCACTGGCATCGTGGCCCAGGCCGGGATCCTCCACAGGTGGCGGATGTCAGTCATCGTCATCCTGGATGAGAGGCACCTTCTTCCGCACTGCCATGTTGTGTAGCATGCAGCATTCAAGGATAATTTTGCACACCTTTGCAGGGTCATATGGGAGGGCCCCTCCGGTCTTGTCCAGGCGGCAAAAGCGGCTTTTCAGGAGGCCAAATGTCCGCTCAATCACCCTCCTGCTCCAACCATGTGCCTCATTGTAGCGCATCTCGGCTGGTGTCACAGGGTTCCTGAGGGGTGTCAGCAACCACGCCATGTTGGGGTATCCGGAGTCACCTACACACAAACAATTGAACAATTAGCTGAGTTTTGTAGGAGCGCGGAATACAACATTGCCAAACACACACAATGGTAAACAGTCAGTACACACCGACAAGCCAGGCACGCTGGTCTGGCATCTGTGACATCAGAGTTGCAATGCACCTACTCCTCATTATGTAGGCATCGTGCGCGGAACCGGGGAACCTTGCACACACATGTGTGATACACATGTCTGCAAGACCTACCACCAGAGCATTGATCGAGTGGAAATGTTTCCTGTTCCGGTATGCCTGCTCATGTGCCTGTGGTGGTACCAGGGCCACATGTGTCCCATCAATAGATCCAATGACGTTTGGCATCCTCCCCAGTGTATAAAAGGCATCCTTTATTTCAGGGAGTTGAGCTGGGCTAGGGAACGTGATGTACAGGTCAAGGAAATGCAACATCCCCTCCAAGACATCGCGTAGAACATGACTAAACACAGTTTGCGACATACCACCAGCAGTAGCCACAGTGTACTGGAAGGGACCTGTAGCAAAGAAGTGCAGGGCTGCCATCACCTTCACCTCTGGGGTCAGTGCTGTAGGGTATGTCCTGCCAGGTAGCAGATGTGGTGCCAACTGCTCCGCCAACTCCTCAATCAGTGGCCTGGTGAAGCGGTACCGTTGGATGCAGTCGTGTTCCTGCATGGTTTCAAGGTCTGGGAAGGGTCGATGGACAGCTGGTGCCCTGCAGAACAGAGATGCACATAGGAAGATTGTCGGTTCATCCACCCATGTGGCCATGACCAGGCTAAATATCACATGATACATCATGACATTCCACAATGTACTGAGGTGTGTGCTGTTGGGCATGGACACATATGTCACCTACATGACCATCACCTCACATCTCAATTCCACATGTCCACATAAGTCCCATGTAGGGCAATGGCCAATCATTAGGCTGTGTCACCCTACCTATGTACTGCTGTGCGTTACAAACACACACCACAGTGACAAGTGAGGCCTGATGTCTCCCAGGCATCACAGATCTTTGCCATGCAGATACCCAGGGTCCCTGTATTGCCACGTCAACACTGGCATGACATGGCGTATCACTTACATGCCACAAGGCAAGCGTGAGTCCCACAGGTAGTGGCCACTGTTGTCTCTGCAGGCCCTACATGGACGTCTCTTAGACACACACACACCATCAAGGTTGCTGCACATACCACATGGATGTGGAGACTGTCTCCCATTGGGCACATTTGATCATCCACATCTGAGACACAACATGCACACAGACTGTGGGTGCACCTCAGAATTGTGGCTACAGGTCTCACTGTGACGTACATGCCATCCTCCCCAGGACTCAGGGTGTATGTGACATGTCCTAAACATATCCAACCTGCAACTGTGTCCATTACTCATGCCCATAACTGTACAGTTGCACATCACAGTGGTAATGTGCACCACACACAAAGGATTCTGCCCCCATGAAAATGTGCACAGCCTGGGAGCGGCTGAACAAAAGTGCCACACAACAAACCAAATGTGGCCCCCCCAACACACAGGGAATGCAGCCTTACATGCCATGGGACACTGTGTGGCCAATGCTGTAGTGTGGTAGGTGTGCACATGTGTCCCTCGCAAGTAATTGTGTGTTGAAGCCGTCAAATAGTCACACCAATGAGCTCCGACGCGGGTGACAATGCGTACGCATTGCACAGTTCATGACCGAGCTGTGCGAACAGTTTGCCATTCACTGCAATGAGGTCCGACGCGGGTGACAATGCGTACGCTTTACACGGTTCATGACCGAGCCGTGCGTATGCTTTGCATTGTAGGAGAGTGGGATATGCTTCACATGGGTACCCCCACTTTTTGCTGGTGTTTCACTGTTTTTCGACCTTAGTCTGGCTGTGGCCCTGCTAATCAGGACCACAGCCTAGCTGCTTCCTCTCTAAAATGGTTTCCATGTACATTAGGTACATATCTAATTGGATTCTGGAGTGACTTATAAGCCTCTAGTATATGGTATACTATGTACCTAGGGCATAGGTACCTCAGAGGCCTACCAGGGGCTGCAGCATGTATTATGTCACCCCTGGGAAGCACTCCAAAATGACACCACAGGTCTGCTACTGCAGCCTGGGTAAGGGTGTGCTTGCACCCCTTACTGTTGTATAGGCTACCTATATCACTACCTTATACAGACACATATAAACCTATAAGCCACTCCTATGGCAGGTCTTGAAAATCCTGAAGGCAGAGTGCTTGGTTTTATGTGAGAGGGTGCCCAAGCATGAGCTGAGCCCCTCTGCAGCTTTCGGAAATACTTCCTTATGGCTGTTCTGTGATACAGCCATACCATATACTCTTAAGTGCATTATAACCTCGCGGTAAATGCTAACTTTGGGATGGCTGCATCAAAAAATTTCATGTTTGGTGTCAAACGCTTTGGAATACTACCCCCCCCTCCAGTCCTGGCGGCGGGGGTAGCATTCCACCCTTCTAGAGGGAGAGACATGTTCACACTGGCTAAACCCGGTTAAAACTTTTCAAAGCCCTGTCATCACAAAATGGATGCCACTGCCACAGGCACGGGCCTGGCCTCCTGCTGCTGAGGGAAACTCCGGCAGGGGAGGCCTGGACAATAGGTTTCCTGTCACAGGGAGGTGTAACCACCTCCCCAGACAGGCAGATGTGTATTGGGGCAGGGTGGGTGCATTTAGAGAATGCTTTTGAGACACTGCCTGGGGCACACAAGGTGTTCCTGTGCATAGCCCAGTTCAAACCGGTTGCAGGGGCACTCAGCCCCTGCTCTGGCGTGAAACTGGACCAAGGGGAAGGGGTGTAACCACCCCCACCCCAGACCCACCCATAGGTGGGGACTTAGAGTTAGTTCATCCCCTAAACTTAGTATAAGTATAGGAATCCAGTCCCTAGGACTTTAGATTACCCTGGACGAACCTCTGCAACATATATCCTGGACTTTCGGCTTCTATCACGAATACAAAACGGAAGAAATCTCCCTTGGGGTCAAGGAGTGACTCCCCTGCTTGGCAGGCACCAAAGAAGCAACTGACCGGTCTGCATTTCTGAAGCTTAAGCCGGACCCCAAAGTCTCTGCATCACCAAAGGTAGATTTCCAGACTTCCACAAGACTACCCTGAAACCACAGCAAAGCTGAGGCCCGTGGCTATCGTGGGTGACGTGAAACCGTGACCCCTGGACACCATGAACTTTTGCAGCAACACTATCTTTCTGGTCATCCTTGAAGTTGTGCTTTGGGCTCCGAGTAGCCCCAGCCTTGAGCACCTACTGCACCAAAGATTGTTGGCCTCCACTCCACGAGTGACCCGTGGGCCTGCTCCAAGTGCGACCGCTCGAGGCTCCTTCGCGATCACTAGCCCGTTCGCTAGCAGGTCCCCACGAAGGCACCTCCTTTTCTAATTGGGCGTTCCTGGTTGCTCCAGATGTGCCCTGACTTACCCTTGCAGGGTGAGTCCCTCAGACCTTGCTGGTCTGCACCGCAGTCCTTTCTCTGTATTCCTGTGATTTGCCGTTGCCAAGGCTTGTTGGGTCCTTTCTGGTCTCTGACACCGCAGCACTCAACAAACTTTGTGGGACTGCTGGAATCCGGCTCGTGGACTTCGTCGACACCTCCTGGACCTCGTGGCTGAAGAGTCAAGACACCCATCAACTCACCTGAAGCACCTGACATCTGTGGGCATTGGTCCATCCTGCCCTAGGTCACTGGCAAGTGACCCAGACTCTGTCCCCTCTGCTTTCAGGTTCCTTACCTCCTAGATCCAGGCTCGGTTCTCTCCGGACACTTCTCCTCTTCACGGCAGCAGCAGTTCCTTTCAGGCTTCCATTGAAATCGACGACGCGACCCGACCCGACGCCAAAAGACACCTATGCACCCGGCTTCCCTGGCTGAGGTAACTCGAGTACTCCGGTACTCTCGGGGGTGCTAGCCCTAGAACTACCAAAGTCCAAAAGGGTTTGGTCCTGACTCGATTAGGAGTGTCCCTAATATTTAAAATTCCAACCGTGACATTCCCCATGGAAGATAATAGGAACCCGCGGTTGTGTTTCCACACTGCATACAGTACCCGTGGGTCCCCTGTGTCGCTACCTTGGGTGGTTCCTTGGGGTCCCAGCGATTCTAGAGGCAATAGGCCTAGTGCCTATTCCAGTCGTGGTTCTTATATCACTTTTTTAGTATATGGTTTGGTACGCCCCTAGGGCTCAAACGTGTATTTGTGCTTTTACTGATGCTTAATCACTTGTAACTTTAGTACTTCGAACTCCAGTCTCATAAAGAGACTAGAGGGGTGTGTTTAACCTTAAATACATATATTTTGAATATATACCTGATGTGGTTGTCTTTTCATTTCATCATTCAAGAGATTATAGACTGGTAAAACAAGCTGCTTTACATTCCTTCAAGACTTAGCCTGAAGGCTACTCTCCATAACTACCACTAGGATAGCTTTCATATAAGGTTGTCTTTAACCATTCACCATAAGGGGTTGTTTGAACTGATACAAGGTGCCCACTAGAACTAGTGGACAGCATATATCAGGCCACCTTCTCACAGCCATTGACTGCAATGAGGTCCGACGCGGGTGACAATGCGTACGCAATGAACGGTTCATGACCGAGCCGTGCGTACGCTTTGCCATTGACTGCAATGAGATCCGACGCGGGTGACAATGCGTACGCATTGCACGGTTCATGACCAAGCCGTGCGTATGCTTTGTCATTGACTGCAATGCGGTTCGACGCGGGTGACTATCATGCATGCGTGTCGGGCAGGCATGTTCCGAGACAGGCGTACGCCTTGGTCATTGGATCGTATGGAGACGGGTGCATGTGTATTTTCAAAATACGCGTTGTACAGTCAGTTGACCGAGCCGTGCGCACCCATTGGCTCTGGACTGTCATGGAGACGGATGAAGATTCAAAACTTGTACAAATTGTGCGCTGGAAATTCAGTTGGATGCCTACAACAATGTTGCAACTATTAGGGTTATATGAAGGTGAAGATTTGAACGATGCGGAAGACGTGTACGAGTCGTACATTTCCATGGACTGGCCAGATTCATAGAATGCAACCGTGTTGGACCTATCACTGGGGACACATGGCACAGAGTCTGCCTCTGCAGCACAGATATAAGGCTGGCCGGACCCCAGGGAGCTCACTTGCCTGCACTACATGCTACTGGACCACATCCCTGCTACCACTGCTGCTGTCCCTGCATCCTCTGGCTACTGCTATGGCACGTACTCTGGAGAGGGCTCCAGCCTTCACTGAGGAGGAGAACCAGGCCCTGCTGGACGGGCTCCTTCCACAGTACAGCAAGCTTTATGGGAAACCAAGGGAGCAGGTGAGTGTGCAGTCCACTGCCTTCCTAATTGTGCATGTTGTCTGACTAGCAGTACTAGCTGTGTGTACACCAGTGGCAAGCATACTCACTGAGTACTTTCATCCCCCAAAGTGTGTAGGTACATGTAATGAACAGGTGTTCTGCAGCTAAAGTGCATTTGTGCAAGCTTAAACTTCCCAGGCATTGTTAACATGTCAGACATGGAGGTCATTTGTCCTTTTCCATGGGTGCACTACCTGTGTCACTCATTTCCCTTTGTGATGATGACATGTATATCCAAATGTGTGCGGGCACAAATATGGGGCATGTGTGTTAATGTACTTTTAACTTTGTCATCCTCACAGATTGATGCCCACCAGAAGCAGGAGATATGGCTGACCATCGCCCGGGCAGTTCGTTTGTGGGGGTCTACAAGCACCGGATCCGCAACTGCCAGAAGAGGTGGCAGGACCTTCGGGCTGGACCCGGAGGATCGCAAAGGTCCAGCTGAAGCTGTCGCCTCCACGCAGGAGGGGCAGACACCGGACCCTGACCCCCCACATGCTCCGGATACTGGCGGTGGGCTTCCCGAACCTGGCTAGGCAGCTGAAGGCCAGACAGCAGCAAGGAGGGGGTAAGTCCATGCCTAATCTATGTACTATGTCTGACATGCTAATTGCAGTCTTTTGGCCTGGTCACACTTCCACATTATGTAGGTCTTGTAGTCCAATACTCAGGTCCCTCAATTGTGTGATGCACCCTCCTCATCTGATCCACAGATGTGGCCCCTACAGTCTGTTGCTTGTGTCACTAGGGCACTGTGTCCCTGCAGTCAGCTATGCTTCAGCTTCCGGACAGCATCTGTTCCCGTGACTCTGTTGTGTGTTTCATGGGTGGGTCAATTGTTTACCCAATGCCTGAGATCTGACATGTGATCTGTGTGTGCCCTTGATATGTGTTCGAATTGCTGGTCTGAGTCGCCACATGTGGCTGGGGTATCTCAAACAAACCCATGCAGCAGGGGACTCCAATTTGTGGGCCTCAGGAGTATGTATATAAAGTATGTCACACTTGCTTAGCTACCTGACTACTGTCCAGGGCCACACATTGTTTCACGTAGACCTGGGCAGTCATGCCTACTCAAGGGCATTTACAAACACTCTGTAATCCCACTCCTGTGTATCAACTTACAGGTTGTGCTTAGTGACATGTGCCTTCAGGTGTCTGCCTCTGTGTCATTGTGGTGTGGCTTCCTGTTACGTACAACTGGGGTGTTCATGAGTTTGAGGGTCAGCAGTACATCTGAGATGTGACTATGAGAGACAAGACCTGTGGGACATATAGGTGTGTGATCATTTGACAGCGCACAATGGTGTATGCAACTGTGCACTTCAGGCAGCTGGGTTACATGCACAGCAGACTGTGATGTGCTGATGTACAGGGAGTTGTGTTCGCAGAGACTCATATGTCTGATTTGTATGATATGGGGTCGTCTGGGTCCGGGATATGTCGTTTGCATGGGATGGGCAAGTGCACTTGTCAGCGGCAGAGTTTGCTTTACCCCTGAGCTATGATTGTGACACAGTGCATACTGTTGTTGTCTGGATGCCCTGCCCCTGTGACAGGAGACAGTGTTGACTGACTTTCCAGGCATGCCAGTGCCATGGCATTTAACTTGCTATGAGTGATCCTGCATTGTGCTCAAGTGTGCTCCATGCACCCCATTGTGGCATTGACTATCAGGACATGAGAACATCATAGTGTGTGTTGTTGGCATGCATCACAAGCATGTGAAATGAGTCTCTAGCCATCCCTTCATCCGGACACCTGTACTGAGTCAGTGGCAAGAGATGTGCTGTGTTTATAGTGGCATACTCCTACATGTTCACTTGCAGATCCAAAAAATGTGTGGGTGGTGCATGTCGGCACATTGGGGTATTAGCATCCAACATGCAACAGACATATGGGTGCAAGTCCAGGAGGGATATGTGTGCCATGGATGATGGGGAGACTGACAATTGGCTTATTCTAAACAGTGTGAGCACTTTGAGCAGTGTTCAGCTGATGGTGCAAGGCCTTGCCCTGTGATGTGATGTACTCACTGTGGTGTGTGCAGTCAGTGCAGGTGACTGATATTGTTCTCTTTCTTCCTATTTCTATCCAGATACATCCACGGCCACAGGAGGGGACAGCTCCATGGACCAGGAGGAGCCACAGAGCCTGACTGGGACAGATGGAGAGGAGTCGGGGGGACCCAGTGGCACGGAGGGCGAGTTCAGCCATACCGAGGAGTCCTCAGCACCATCCACCCCAGCTGCGGGCCACAGCAGCACAGAGGATGACTCCCTTGTGGAGGCTGTGTCAGCAGCCACCAAACCCCAGCTAGTGAGGCTGTCCCCGCCACCGCCCCCACCACTACCATCATCACCCTCCCATCGGCTCCCATCCCAGAGGTCTGTGGAGGCTCCCGTGTTTGGGAGCATGTCTCCTTTGTGCCAGGCACCGCACCCCCTGCACCTGTGTCCCCTGCTGCCCTGAGTGAGGAGTCTGTGGACTTACTTAGACAGATCCATGTAGGGCAGACATCAATGCTGAGTGTCCTCCATGCACACACCAGTCTGTTGACGCAACTGGTGTCGTTCATGGAGGGCATTTCATCGGGCATGTCTGCCCTACAGAGGACCAATCAGTCCGTGGCCTCCTCCCTGATGGCAGCAGTGTCCCTCCTCCAACAGTCCCACACCTCTCCTACCCCTGCACCACCCAAGATTCCTAGCACCCTACCTGTCCCAAACACACACACACCTGCACATTCTCACAAAGCCACAGACACGGGCAGCACACAAACACCCAAAACAAGGTCTAGATGTGCACACAAGCAAGTGCAGGGGATTGATGCCACTGTAGTGGAGGCGGAACTAGAGGTACACACATTGCTATGTTAGCATAAGAGTCTTAGAAGTTAAAACACCATCTTGCTACTTTTGCTGCTTTTGCACACGACACTACAGATAGATGTTATTGTATGGAAACTGCTTGCTTGCCTTTTCTTCACATGAGAACGGTCTGTTGTTCACATCGCTAGACGTGCACCGTGACCTTGGTCTGAACATTGTGTGCAGAAAAAGTCAGGGCCAACAAACAATGTATGCTTTTGAAATTAGGTTGCTAGGCCAACGCCCTAACCATAACACGCACACAGCTGCAAATATCTGAAACTCGAGCGCCTTTAATATTGCAGTTTGCATGCATGAAACACACATTTTGGAGAAGACCTTTTCCAGACACAGAGAAAAGCTGATCCTGTGATGTGATTCACCTAAGTTGTTATTTACGGTATGGGGTCCCCCATTCAAACCTAGAGACCTTCTATTAGTCTCATAATACTAGCTTACTAGCGAAGGGAGGGTGGTTGTATTCCACTATCAATTGTAATATGATTTCCCCCTTCATTTTCTATAGAATTGTAACAATGCTGATGGTTTTATTTGTAATCATTTGTCTGCTTATGTTAGCCAAAGTACTGCATCTTAGGACACGTAGTTTATAAAATAAACATTTTAAACTTTACTGTGTCTCTGATTACTCTTGTTGTGGACTGATATGAGAATAATAACAAACAGGTATTTCTAATTCCTACCATTCTTGAGAGTACTCTAAGTTGCATGTTCTGGGTTGTCTTAGCATTGGTAGCTTCGAGATGATACGAAAAGCGAATGAGACACTGATGCTAGTCGGATAGGGGTTCTGGGTACTGCGGTGAGTTTTTGGTACACCGCAATTCACTGAGGTTCTGGTTTCCTGCGCATAGTTCTGTGCATGAGCAGAATCCCTGCAACATGGCGCACCTAACGTTTGTTCTTATGATTTGAGACTCCTTAGTAGTGCTTATATTAGTCCACAACGCCCTCACTCTTGTTTCTGGATAGCGGGAGTGACGGTTTTAACCTACCTAATAGTTATTTTATAGGTTCAAACAAGCTTGTCGATTAAAAAGGTTTTTATTTTTTGATCCCATTTTTGTGCTACTGTTATAATAGATTGTTTTTCTTCGCTGTGTCCTTATGGCTGCGATTGCTATTGCGGCGCATAGCTGCACACCTCTCCGGCGACATTTGACGCAG
The DNA here is from genome assembly GCF_964204655.1 of Triturus cristatus. Taxonomy (NCBI): domain Eukaryota; kingdom Metazoa; phylum Chordata; class Amphibia; order Caudata; family Salamandridae; genus Triturus; species Triturus cristatus. The sequence continues at coordinate 842,334,273 of NC_140593.1, read as the reverse complement.
TTCGGGGTGCTGGATGATGGGATGGCTGTAATCTTTGTGGTGAGTGCCGATGCATCATATCCTTATGAGTTGTTTTACTCTTCGGTAACTATGCCGGCTGTGAATGCAGACGATAGTACGTTTCACTCCTATACTCCCACGCAGGTGCCGGCGGAAAATACGCCATATAGGACACAGGAGACTCCTATTTTGGCTTGGCAGCATCGTATTTGGTTTAATGGAGCCCTCCCCCACACGGTTACACCGGTTTGTTTGGGCCCTTTGTCCATTCCAGGGGCCACCTGGCCGGTACTGGCTGGTTTTACACCTCATCCTCGTTATTTAACTGTTACGGTGGATGAGTTACGTGTACTCCATACTGCCCTGATTACAGTACATCGAGCTTTAGTGCATACGTTTCACGCAATGTGCAGGTAGGGGCACCTGTTGTTGCGGGGCAGCCAGCTGGCACGACTGGGATTGTTATTAGTCCCGTCATGGTTAATTCGGCAATGGGCAAGCACCCCCAAAATAAGGACGATATGCCTTATTGGCTTGCTGAGAAATTTGACCAGCTGGAAGCAGTATTTCCGCACACTACTCCTGTGGAGAAACACAGGATACTCACCATTAGTTTGCAGAAAGACTTAGTCCCAGAAGTGGCCGATTGTGAGAACTGGGGTAAAGTTTTTGCAGCGGTCTACTCGAAGTGCTTCGCCACCCCTTCTATGGCCGGGCTTCCTTCCGTGATCAAACGTGTTCTAGATCAACATGGTCTGGAGGCGGCGGTCGACTTGGGAATGAGGTTTGTTGGTGTGTTCGACGTGGTTGCCACTCTCATCCTTGGTTACCTCAAGGGAAATGCGGTTCACTTTCAAGTGGCGAATGGTCTAGCCCTCGTGAACGATGACGATAAACCCAGAGAGTTGCCTAAAATTATTGCGGAGGCGTATAGAACCATAGGCCGCAGTAGTTTAGGGATTAAGCCTACTGTTCAAAACGCAGATGTGCAACAGCAAACTAAGGTGGGTTCGTCTTTCAAGGACGATCGTCCAGCTTTTCCTAAACAAAGTTGGAGATCTAAGAAACAAGGAAAGCAGCAGCAGAAACAGGGGTCTCGTCCCGCGTCACCTGTACAGGCGACAAGCGAACGCACATATGATTTGCGCAATCGTACTAGAATTAGGTCGCCTGATAGATTTCAGGTTACTGAACAACGTTCTCTTCGTTCTTCACAGGAAACATCGGTCTCGCAGTCCGGTGGCGGAGATCGTGGCAAAGGTCGGGGTGCCCAACAAGGACATGAGCAACCCCGTCAGCCTGACGGTAAAGGCAAGCAGGAGGAGTTTGCACGTCAACGTCCCCCGTTTCAGAAGAAGAAAGTTGCTGCACTAACAGAGAGGTATGCCACAGATAGTGAGAATGCAGCTTCGGAACCTGACATGGGCGCTAACGCTGCTCGACAGCGCAGCGGAGGTTACAGTAGTGCGGTAAGCACTGCGTCCATATCTGGAAGCGACAGCAACTGATACGTTCATTACTGTAGAAACTGCGGATACTAGAGTGGCTCCCCCTGATAGACTATATGACATAGTCCTTTTAATAGAAGGTGACATACAACGTAACATAAAAAGGATTTTTTGGGAAAATCTGACCTCTACATATGACATTCTGTTGGCGGAGGCAGACTGGCCCCCAGCTTTCATTTTGGCCGCTCCTAGAGGGGAGGAGGTAATCATCCCGTCCTTCGCGCACACAGTGCTAAAGGATCACGCTCAAATGTTTGCAGAAGAGTGGGCTCAGGTACTTGCTCCGGCTTTGTACCGTACTCAGATTGGGTGGGATAAATTGTCACCAAGCCATGAGCTTCCTTTACGGTCTATGCCCCAGCCGCAACCCCAATTTCCCATGCGCCACAAAGCTAGATCTCACGTCGCAGAAATCCTTGAACAATTGGAATATCAAGGTGTAATTGAGACATGTGTGTCACCCATGAATAATCCTTTATTCACTGTAACTAAACCTGATGGGTCGTACCGCCTAGTTTTGGATTATCGGCATTTGAACTCTCATTGTCGGACTTGTGTTATACAGAATACCCACAGTTCTGCCCTCGTTGATAGTCTAGTGAGGAAAAGGTTTAAGACCACACTTGACATATCTAATGGCTTTTTCTACCATAATCTGTCCTCTATTAGTAGTCAATGGACAGCCTTTACTTCTGGCGGCAAACAGAAACAGTTTAAGAGATTAGCCATGGGCTATAAAAACAGCCCAGGCGTCTTTGCCACACGTGTAGTCTCTCTGTTAGAGAGCATTGACCTTGATGCGTACTCGTATGTTGATGATATCTATCTCGCAGACGATGAATTATGGCCGCATCTGTGTCGCGTTGACCGCATCATTGTTATGTTTGCGAACTTCGGTTACAAATACAACTTTGCGAACTCTCACATTGCAGAGTATAGTGTTGTTTTTGGGCTATGAACTCAACAATGAAGGTCGAGGATTAGCCCCTCACTTCCTGGAGAAGTGTGCATGTTTACATGCTCTGACAACGCTGAAAAAACTACAATCTCTGCTGGGTTTTCTAAATTTCGGGCGTACTTACATTCCCGATTATGCCCAGCGTATCAAGCCGCTATATGCCTTGGTGCAACCTAATTTTTCCAAATTGAGCTGGCTACCAGAACATTCAGCTATCTTGCAAACTTTGCAGGCTGACCTTCTCGCTTCGAAATACTTACTGACACGTGATAACCACACTAACTTGGTAATAAGAATTGAGCTTGGCGAAGTGGGTTTCACGTACTTAACATTCCTTGAGGGCGATACAGTCCCCATTGCTTACAAATCACACCTGTACACTTCGGCTGAAAGGCGCTTTTCCACGGTCGAGAAAGTTTTGACTGCGGTGCAGATGGCGATTCTTAAAGAGAGAGCACTGTCACAGGGGAAACGCATGTTGGTTATCACACCGTATCCTGCTCTAGAGGCAGTGACGAAAGCCAGTGTACCTAATTCTAAAGCTTTGCATCCACGTTGGATACAATGGGCCACTTCCTTGACATCACCGGATGTCACCTACATCTTTGATGCCTCATTGCAGATTCAGGAGTACTTGCAGTATGAATTTGTTCATCCAGCTCCTCTGTCTTTGCGCTCGCTTGAAGATTACCATTGTGTCATTTATACTGACGGTTCAGCGCAACCGGCGACGGAATCAAAGCATGCTTATTCAGCCGCCTGCGCAATTGTAGCTGGCACTTTCGTGAATAGTGAATTCAAGTCTGATGTTGTGCATTCGCAGTCATTGGGTGATTGTACCACACAATTGGCGGAGCTACGTGCTCTTGTGCTTGCACTAGAGTTTGCTGATCCACGAGTTACACCTCTTATAGTGAGTGACTCGTTTTACTGTGTTCAGTCTTTTACCGACAATTTATTCTTTTGGTCTCAGAATGAATATCGCGATTCCAAAGGTAGCACAATCAAGCATAAAATGCTTTGGGTTGGAGTGGCAGAAGTTAAACAGAATCTGCCTCTAGTGAATGTAGTTCACACTCTTGGGCATCAGCGAGTTGGTGTCCACGCTGTCGGAAACAGCTTAGCTGACGAAGCAGCGAAAACAGTAGTGGCGACATATCTAGTCGCAGCAGTTACAAGATCCAAAAGTAAGATTGATGATGACATCTTGGCAGCTATTGTTGCAACAGAGAAGGGAAGTAATTACCCTAGAGGTTTCCCTTCTTGGTACTCTTATCATTTAAGTCCTGATAAAGTTCCCTATATGAGAATTAACGACGTTGGTGACATGTTGATACCCAACGCGGACTGCAGACTTTCCTTGATAACAGCGGCTCACGAAGGTATGGCCTCTGACCATGCCGGCGTTTCAGCGACTGTTACTCTCTTATAACAATGTTACTGGTGGCGCGGGTTGTATAAACAGACTCGTGCTTATGTTCTTGATTGTGACATTTGCCAGCAGATTGAACATTCGACTGCTGTGTGCCCTCCACAAACGCAGTTGTGCATATCTAATAAACCACTTGGGTGTGTTTATTTAGATCACTGGGGTCCTTTCTCCTCTGATACTGCATATAAGTACATCTTAGTTTCAGTGGATTCGTGCACACGTTTTGTTTGGGTATGGCCGCAAAGGAGTGCTGATGCTCGAACTGTCATCAGGGATTTGCGTGTCTTTGTGGGAATTTTCGCATGAGGAACCCTTCATTCAGACCAGGGTCCTGCATTCGCCTCTAAGGCGTACAAAGAATCCATGAGATCTTTGGGGTCCAAGTCAAATTTTCGTCTCTATACAGGCCTGAGGGCAATAGTGTTGTGGAGCGAATGAACCGTGACTTAAAGCAATCCCTGACAGCTAGAGTTTTAGGCACTGGCAGGAACTGGTTAGCCCATCTGTATAACGTACAACGTGCACTTAATAATCTCCCTAGAAGGTCTCTGGGTGGGCAGACCCCATACGAACTACTCTTTGGCATAAAAATGTTTGTCCCGGACCTTGATGGTCTAGACATGGCGGCGTCAGCCGCACCCTTTGACGTAGATGATCATTGTGCTGTATTACAGAATCTACAGGAGACCAGAGACAGTCTTGCAAAGGAACACTTGCCCTCCACATCTGAGGCTGCGCTTCAGATTCCGGTAGTCAGCTGGCTACCTCGAGTTGGTGACCTGGTCCGTGAGAAGGTGGAGAACAAGAAGGAGCTCGGCCCCTCTTATCGTGCACCAGTACCAGTGCTTGGCGTGCAGGGTACAAGAACAGTCATTTTACCTCCAATTCCTGGTCGCAAGGATAACAGGTACATCTCCATTGACAATGTCAAACTACAGCGAGTGGCCGATTCTTCTTAGTATGACTCCAGCGGTCTCTTGTCCAGCGATACTGAGAAATTCTGTTTTGGCTCCGGCATCTACAACCAGGCCTGACATTGCCATCGAGATGCATACAGTTACTAATCCTTTGTTTCCCCCACCGGATGGTGCTCGATTTGAAGACACAGAGTATGCTTATCCCACAGATGTGTTGTTGCCTGGTTTACAATCTACTGCAGTTGACCAGTCACATTTTTCATTTGACACTAACTCTATGACTTCCAATCCCCATCAAATGTTTCTATTTTTGCTACTTGGTTTAAGAGACATTTTTTAATAGCCCCTTGGACTTACATTTGGCTGTTGCTCATAAGTATTTTTTTATTTATGGCCATTGGATTTGTGGTGGTATTTTTTCGTCTTGTAAATGGACACTATCTCGCCGAAAGATCTGCAATTAGACTAATTGGTGGAACTTTGGCCCCCCACTCCTCATCGCACATCATGAAAAGGGACCAGACTTTTGTGAATATTACTGCCTGGCCTGTGTTGGATGGGATTGTGTGGGATGCTGTTAAATTTCAAATTCATGGTCCCACAGAGGTGATTAATGTCCCCAATGTACTTTGTGTTTCTATGGGAGATGTTGTGAAACAAAATATCCGCTCTGATGATTGGGGCGTTCAGGCCATAGAGGCACTCTTTTCTGATTTGAAATATTATGCTGCTTTTGATGCTGAAGATCTGTATTTAGACACTGCTAATTATGGGGAGCTATTTTGCTACCAACACTATGGCAATCATTTCCTACATAACGCAAATACATTTAGAAATGTTGTTAATTATACACAATGGGAACATTGCCCGCCACCGGTTGAAGGCAGCTCCAAAACCTTAGTGAACAAATTTACATATTTTATTGATTTCAGCGTTTCTGCACCTGAAGCTTTTTATTTTAAGGTGGCTGCGGAGTCTGCTTTGAAAGTTAGACTGACCCACACTAAACTATTGTATTCCAAGTCCTTTATGGATGAATTGGCTATTGGGGGAAATGAGCTGTGGAAAGATACTATTGATCTTAAATCTGTTTGGGGCTCTAATACATGGCAGGTGCGAGGGACTGAAGCTCTGCATCGTGCTTACCTTATCCCAAACCACATGTTATTTTTGAATTCTACCATTTTTCAACCCACCTATTTTGGATTGGCTACTTCTAAACAGATGAATTCCCCCTCTATTCCTGATCTGGGTGCTTATCCAAGATGGGATAATCACACAGATCTGTCCCTTGATGCGTTGCAGTCATACATTACTAATACATCCTTCAACATTTCCGGTTTAGCTCGTGAAGGATGGTTGATATGGCAGAAGAGCTCAGATTCCTGTCACAATCGTTTTCTGGGTCTACACCCTGGATATACACAGGTTCGAGTGGACCCCCACTTTGAATCTTCCCATTCGGTTACTACCTACTCTTTAGGGAAGTTATGTCAGAACTGGCTGCAACATTCCACATTGGCATCTGTTAAACTGCATTTATCAAAGTTACATGACAAAATAGATTTGAATGATTTTGCTAAGGGCCCTGTGGGTGGCAGGTCCAAAAGGTGGGTGTATGCTATTTATAACGAAGTATGGAAATTATCGCAAATTGAAGCTGCTTCCAGATTGAGAGCTATTGATCAAGCCAATTTGGAAAAAGTGCTAGCTGTCATCGATAATAGCATTAACACCCTTTCTTCCAGAATTTACACATTAGATAATATTGTTTCGTCTGTTGTGGATATTGTGCAAGATGATATGTCTGTTCTATATCATGGTCAGAATCAGTTGCGTTCTATGATGCTGTTTGATTGGACTTTGCAAACATTGAAGGCTGGGAAAGTTCCCTGGGACTACATGAATACATCGTCTTTATTTCTACCTTTTACTCTGACTGCAAAACAACAGTTCATGTCCATGAAAGATGCAACATACTCATTACTGCATATTGAAAAGTTGGAACCTTTGCCTTTCTCTGTGGCCGAATTGAACTCTGCTGTGTGGCTTATCCACGGGTTAATCACCTTGCCGTTTCCTTTGTTTAAGTTCAGTTCCTGTATGAAACATTATGCCCTAGGCAGATATGAACCCTTGGGTACCGCCTTCCTGCATGAAGTTTGGTCACTCCCATTTACATACAGATGCATGAAAGACGGTAAGGAGGTTTATTTGAAGGGTGAGGAATGTACTTCCACACCTGATCACTCAGTAGTCTGTAGGCACATCCAATTGCATTGTGCATGCAACGTTCAGGCACCGAATTTGGCTTGCGTTCTAAAAGGGATTCCTGTGCCAGCTATCACGCCCACTTTTACATTATTGGCTAACGGTAGTTATTTGCTGTTGAATAATGAGGCTTGCTGTGGGTTGCTGGTGGGAATTCCCTACATTGTGACTGTCTCACAACGAGTAGTCTGCTGTAAAAATGTCCTTTTCCCATGCCTGCATGGGAGACTGGATGTATCCATCTGGCCTTCCAACCCAACCTTGAAAGCAGAGTTCAACAAGATGAGCAGAATAAGGGCTCTATTGTCTCAAAAAGAAGTCGCTCTGACTTCCTCCTGTGAAACATTTGTCCTTCACGTGGCTAACACCCGCACCGAGGTGCATGCTCTTTTAAATACTGATCTCCCCCTTCATAACTGGCTTGGCACATTTTATTTCTATTTTTTCCAGCGGCTTCGGCGGGCTCCCGTTGATTCTCGCCCTCACAGCTGGTGTGCTCCTGTTAGTCTGCTTGCTGCGCAATGGCTGCACAATATGTGTCACACTACAACCTACCCCGGCTGCTCCAACTTCGTAACTGGATGCTTGAATATTATGGAACATTGCCACTGGCCACTTTAACCGTGGCCTATGGATTGTCCTTCCGATTTTCCTACTTTACTTGCGTGCAACCCGTTTTTCATTGCCTAGATTGTCCTTTCGAATGGGCTCTGGATTTGTGCCTGTCGAACTCGGTGTCTCCTGCCCCGGATTATGATTGACTGATGAGTCCCTTAGTGGCTCATGAGTTGGACTGTTCTGGTATCGGGATTATGGCCTGTGGCGCGGCACATGGAGTCCTAGGGAATTGGGATATCTATATGGCAGCATATAACTTCTTGGCGGGAAGTTATCTGGAAGAACACACAAGTTGTCCTCTGATTGTACTAGAGGCTCCAGTTATCGAAGAACATGTATGTTCCTTTACTTTGCTAGACTGGATGGCGGAATCTTTTACAAAACATTATGATTTCCTTTTGGAGGCTGTTGCTACTTATTGTGCTTACACGTTGATGGAGTGACTCTGTCTCTGACTATGTGGGACTTTCCAAAAGTTTGAAGATTTTTTCTCTCTCTTTCCCCCGTTTAAATTTTTTCTTTCCCCCCTGTTAACTCAAAGATTGGGCTCTGTGGAGCCTTTGTGTGCTGTTAGGTATTTTTTTTTCTTTCGAACTTTCACTATAAATCATATGGATGACCAATACATGCACTTGGTTCTGTCTCTGTCGAACTTGAACTCTGCGATCCTAATTTGTAACCCTATTTGTTCGTGGTCCGATCAAGGGAGGGTGTAGTTCAGGCGGAACTAGAGGTTCACACATTGCTATGTTAGCATAAGAGTCTTAGAAGTTAAAACGCCATCTTGCCACTTTTGCTGCTTTTGCACACAACACTACAGATAGATGTTATTGTATGAAAACTGCTTGCTTGCCTTTTCTTCACATGAGAACGGTCTGTTGTTCGCTAGATGTGCACCGTGACCTTGGTCTGAACATTGTGTGCAGAAACAGTCAGGGCCAACAAACAATGTATGCTTTGAAATTAGGTTGATCGGCCCACGCTCTAGCCATAACACGCACACAGCTGCAAATATCTGAAACTCGAGCGCCATTAATATTGCAGTTGGCATGCATGAGACACACATTCTGGAGAAGACCTTTTCCAGACACAGAGCAAAGCTGATTCTGTGATGTGATTCACCTAAGCTGTTATTTACGGTATGGGGTCCCCCATTGAAACCTAGAGACCTTCTATTAGTCTAATAATACTAGCTTACTAGCGAAGGGAGGGTGGTTGTATTCCACTATCATTTGTAATATGATTTCTCCCTTCACTTTCTTTGGTATTGTAACAATGCTGATGGTTTTATTTTTAATCATTTGTCTGCTAATGTTAGCCAAAGTACTGCATCTTAGGACCCGTAGTTTATAAATAGGCTGTCCGGTTTTAGGTTTAAACCTATAATAACTGATAAAACCCCACTGAAAGAGAAATAGCCCTCACCAGTGAAAACATATAAACACTGAAAAAACACCTGCACAACCACAAATTAAATGCCATTCAAAGAAAGGAAAAAGAGAGTAAAAGAGTCCTTTTTTTTCTTCCTGGAGTGGCCAATACAATGTAACCTTGTTGTACATGCTAGCAGTCAGAAAGTCTGGGCTAACATTATTCTGCTTGAGTTTTGTTGTTTAGGGATGTCCCTATAATATTGTTTCTTCTTCTTCTTCCTTTTGTTTTTTTTCAGTTTTGTGGTCTTTGGTCTAAAGATGCAGGGTTTAGAAGCATGTTTTAGGTCGTATTTAATTATTTTATAAACTGTATAGAATCAGGAAATATCAAAATCATATTTGATATTTTGGCTGCGTTCGATTCTTTCACTGATAGGTAAAATGGCTGGTTTCATAAGAATCCTTCCTAATATGTGTCATCACATTTACCCACAGAGAATGGGTAAAAACCCTTAATACATCAGCCCCCAGTTTCTAGTGAGTCAGTATTGATAGTAGGCGAATTGCAAACACCTCAGGCTTTAAAAAGTTCAATGCAAGGTATAGTGACAAGTATATGTGAAAAGAGCGCTATCACCAAGCATCTGGGATACTGGTGAAAACATGACACCAGACTTTTGGAAAACATGGAAAACAGTGTCACTTGGAATGTTCTGCAAAAAAGGTTCTTTCCAAGTCCAACAAAGATAAGAGTGATATAGTTTGTATTTGCAGTGATTTATCTACGTATATGAAAAAGTTGTGTGATGACCTGTCAGAATTGATACCTGAGCTGAAGTGCTTCCCTGTAAGAAATCCTTGCCACTTGTAAGATGGTATGCTGAAAGCATCTTTACAATCTTCTGAGTTAATGAGGAATGCTATTGACTTTTTAGTCCATTCTGTTGCAATGTTTTCCCATGCACAGGAACTAAAACACAAATATTTATAATTTCGTGCTTTCTGTGGCATCAAAGAAAGAGTCATCCCAACTGTGTCCCTTAGCTGATGGTTCTCAGTCCAAAAGGCTATAAATGCTATCTTATCCATGTGGCAACCATTTATAGAATATTTGCTGAGTGATGATGCCAAAGACAAGAAATGTGAGGATCATTGGTCACATTTTGATAGTGATTTCAAAAAAGTACACTCTACTGCATTCTTAGATTTTTACAGGAAAACATAACTGCCGAAATGGACATAATAAAAAAACAAGAGTCTCAAAACACCCTTGGCTACCAAGCGTTCAGCATATTTTGTGTAGATGTGAAACATCTCCTTGAGAGTAGGCTGGGCTACACCTTTAGTGACTTTGGCACTATAACATGTTCCATGTTAGAGTGCTTGCGGCTTGGTAAGCAAAGCACAGGTGAAGAGCAATTCAGGAACTTTTATTTTACAATGTATGAGAAATGGCTTGCAATGATGTATAGAAATGTCCCTTCACCACCAAAGGCATTTGAAGTCAATGAAACCTCACTGTGGTACTCTGTTCTAGATCCCTTCCGTAAAGGGGAATTTCCTCCGTAGTTTCAAAAGTGCTGCTTCATTTTTGACCGTTTCAATAACTCTGAGGGCATAAGCGCCCAGATTTGCGTAAATGTTGCAGAACCTACCCTGAGAATCGCAATCTTCAAGTGAACCAGTATTGGCATGGAAAGCTATGTCAGTATCCAGAGTTACCAAATTGAATACTAGCTGTTATGGCGTTGCCCATCTCCAGTGCCAATGTTGAGAGGGCCTTTTCACAGAAGTTTACATGGGAAGAAAAGAGTGAGCGTACATGACCAAAGACTCACTGAAAAAGTATTCTATAGTGTACTGCAATAAGTTTAATTTGCAAAAATCTATTTGGACCTCATCTACACTATGCTAATGCTGTCTATATACCATGCGCTATCAGTGCTGAAAGCAAGCAATAATAAAAGCAAAACGTTCCATAAACACCGGAAAAACACTGTTTCTGTAGTTTTTAATGGCGCGAAAATGTGTAACCACTGATAACCACCGTTTTTTAAAGGTATTGAAATCACTTGAAAACACTGAAAAAACCCCACCAGAATTTACCAAAAATAGAAACTGAAAACAGGAAAGCCTATTTATAAAATAAACATTTTAAACTTTACTGTGTCTCTGATTACTCTTGTTGTGGACTGATATGAGAATAATAACGAACAGGTATTTCTAATTCCCACCATTCCTGAGAGTACTCTATGTCTCATGTTCTGGGTTGTCTAATCATTGGTAGCTTCGAGATGATACGAAGAGCGAATGAGACACTGATGCTAGTCGGATAGGGGTTCTGGGTACTGAGGTGAGTTTTTGGTACACCGCAATTCACTGAGGTCCTGGTTTCCTGCGCATAGTTCTGTGCATGAGCAGAATCCCTGCAACACCACACTCACAGGGGGATGGTTTGTAGACACACACACAGTCATCCACAACCACTCCACAGTCCTCCGATACCTCTCCCTCCCAGCACCCTTCCCTTGCCTCACCTGCAACCCCATCTCCACAGAAGGTCTTCCTCTGTGACCTTGGCCTCTTCCCCACCGACCCAGCAGATCCAGATTACAAGGGGAAGAGGAAGTCCCCACACACAGAGGGGAGTGCCCCTAACACCCGGACACCCTCCCCCAGGCGCAGTCAGACTGAGGCCCCCACCCGCAAGTCCCCCAGAGCCAGAAGAGCAAGACCCCAATCCTGCCCCACAGCTCCACGGTGAAGTCTCTGTCCTCCATCCCCCAGGCCACCACTCCAGAGGTTCCCCCGCCACACCCTGCCCCAGGTTCCCCCACCCACAGATACACCATCCCCAAAATGCTGAGGCCCTCCCCCCCCTACCACTTGCTCTTCCACCCCCGGTCAGATGGTTAGTGCCACTGATGTGGGGACCGTTTCCCCCCCCTCTGTCCTGCCCACCTCACCTGAACCCCATTCCGCTCACATTGAGTTAGGCACTGCAGTGGAGTCCACAACCACCCCGTCTGACTTGGGCACTGCAATGGGGACCCAATCCACTCCATCTAACCTGCCCACTGAAGTTGTGCTGGCACCCACCCCATCTGACTTGTGGCCCACAGTTGTGACTGCACCCACTACTTCAGTCAGCTCCACTGCAGTTGCCAGTGACTCTCCTGCATCCACCACCCCTTCACTGCCTCCTTCTGCTGCACCCTGATCCTGTCCCTGCGGTGCCTGGCCTGCCCCCATGTATGCCCCTCCGAGGGGATGTCCCCTGTCCTTAGCAGTGCAGGCAAGCAACGTGTGACAGTTGTCACTCAAGTTCACTTCTTGTCATTTGATAATGGACTGGCCATTGGCCTTTGTTTTGAACGGGCGTTTAATTTTTCATCTGCTGAATAAAGCTTTTTCCTTTATCCTTGTGAATTTGATTTAGCTGAACACTATGTTGATGATGTTTACCATGACCTTGCAGTTGTAATGCTGGATTTCAAATGTTGAATACTGAGGTGTTGATGTGAGGTACTCCATGTGGTCCATGAGATATGTATCCTATTCTGGTCGGTATCCATGTCATCCTGTGCAGCGAACTGGGTGTGACATGATCAACAATTTGTGAATATCTCTGTGAACATTTCATTTGCATGGTCACATCTGTGGCTTGCACACATGCACATATGATGTGCTTCCCATCGTCCAATTTGTCTATTTCCCTGACTGTGGGTGCATCTCCACTGGACCTACAGGTGTGGGCATCATTGGTGTAGGAGCAACTGGGTCCTCTGTGCAACTTGCTGGACATATGTGTTGAGTATGTGCAGATGACTTAAGGGAGACTCCCATACCCAGGCTGTTGTGACCAGAGGCTTCATTGTGTGGTAACTGATGGCTGACTGACCAAGTTTTCTGCTGAACTTGACTGAGACCTGCTGGGACTATGTTTGGCACAGCTGAGCTTCCACAGGAGTTGAGTCCCCTCAAGTAAGTGTGTTGTTCCGTGACATTGCCTGGGCCCATGGTGTGTGTTGTGTGTGCATGTGTGTGTGTGTCCACATCACTTTTCATACACAGGCAGTGTTCCCTTGATATGTTCCTGTTGTTGATGCTTGCTGAGTGGTACTGTGTTCATCCCACAACTTTGCCATGGGCTACCAGATGTGTGGGTGCATGACACACTACTGTTAATTGGTGTTTCATCATTGGGATTTGTCAGTTCTGAGTGGTGATGATGTTGTCAGAGCAGATGGGACACAGTCAGGGGTCCCCAAGGCACTTGTTTGATCGCAAAATCATGTAGTTGTCCCTAGGTGGTACCTTTCAGTGTTTGAGACATGTGTATGTGTGTGTGACTGCTCCCTCTTGTCCGGTTCAGGGCTGCAATGTTTGCAGGTGTCAGCATGTGTGCCTTGTGGTTCTCCTTGGCTTCTGCATTGTCCTGGGACTGTGGCAGGTATTCCGCAGGTTACGTGAGCTTTGACGTCATAGCCATGTACCGCATACTTTGCAGGTATGTCTGTCATCCACCAGGGTTGTAAACTGTCCTTGTGTGATGATTCTGTGCACCTTAGTTCCTCCCAACATTACTGTGTTTGTCATGGGTGCATGTTCAATGTCACCTGTCCATGTGAGCTTCACAGATGCACATTGGTGCAGTTCAGGGTGTGTGGTGTTGAGGGTCGACTGATGTAAATGTTTGCATGGATGTGCTCCTAGCTCCCGTTTGTCCATGGATGATGAGCCATGCTGAGTGATATGTGTTTGTGTAGGTGTGATGTACGTTTGTGGCACAGGACACATGTCTGGGTTTCTCAGTTTGTACGACATCTACCTTTATCAGCACAGTGGAGGTGTCATGCATGCTTGTGCCACCCCAATGCCTGGTCCCTGGGGGTAGTGCTGTTGTGTGTCAGTCTCTTGCTGTGTTAGTTTGTGACCATTCCAGCTTGTGTCACATGTGTCTGTTGTGCTCCCTCTCATCTCACAATGCCTGATTGCCCACTAAGGGGGGGCCATTGATGGGTTGTTTTTGTATGGCACTGTGTCCACATCTGTGTCACTGTGGTTCAGCCCCCCTCATGTGTTGTGTAGTTGCCTGGGGATACTGAGACACACACACACATGTTGTGTCAGATGTGCAGTGTGAGGTTGTCTGTTTGTGCATCTGCACCAGTGCGTTGGTAATGCTGTTGTGGGCCATTGTCTGGATGTTGTTTTTGTGATTTACCCTGCTGTCCCTGTGAGTCATATCACATCATTCTGAACATTCATCCTGGTTGTGCCATTGCTGGCATGAATGGGAGTTTGTGACCTGACACCTACAGTCTACACAGGTTGTTTTGATTTGGGTGTCTATTTTCGAGATGTGTGTATGCTTTGTGATGGTCACTTCTGCTTTTGTGTCATTGTACACTGTATGCATTGTCAGCCCCCATGGGTGGTGCTTGTTTGCACATGGCCGGGAGTATGTTAGGTTATCACAGCACTGTTAGCCTCACCACATCTCTGTGGGTATGGGACACAACCACTACTTTGGCCCAAACGTATTTCATGTGTTGGGACCAGGAATCATACATGCTGTTTGGCATTTGCAGCTTTGTCCATGATGACATTTACCTTTTGGTCACTGGGATGAGGGGGGTTTTAGACCCCATCACCACAATGCTCAACATCTGCTGCAGTTTGGAACCCCACACTTAACTTTTGCTCTAAACAGTGAGGGGGTGTTATTTTTACATTGCCACAGTGCTAGTGATGCTTGCCTTGTGTAGGTCACACTCATTTTTTGGTCACACATGTGATGGTAGTTACATTGTATGTTCGAAGTCATGATCACTGTTGTGGGCATTTGTCACAGACTACACACTGTTGTCATGATGCTAGGGGGGATGTATTTTGCTGACTTACATGATGTTGGTGTATGATGGATGTGTGGCGCATCACACATCCTATGAGTGGGGGTGGCATTAGTGATGGGCAACATAGGCCCTATGGGTGGGGGTGGCAGGAGTGCTGGGCAACATAAGCCCTATGGGTGGGGGTGGCAGTAGTGATGGGCAACATGAGCCCTATGGGTGGGGGTGGCAGTAGTGCTGGGATACAGGTTCCCTATGGGTGGGGGTGGCAGGAGTGCTGGGCAACATCGTCCCTAAGGGTGGGGGTGGCTGTAGTGCTGGGCAACAGGTCCCCTATGAGTGGGGGTGTCAGTAGTGATGGGCAACATAGGCCCTATGGGTGGGGGTGGCAGTAGTGCTGGGCAACATAGGCCCTATGGGTGGGGGTGGCAGTAGTGATGGGCAACATAGGCCCTATGGGTGAGGGTGGCAGTAGTGATGGGCAACAGGTCCCCAATGGGTGGGGGTGGCAGGAGTGCTGGGCAACATAGTCCCTAGGGGTGGGGGTGGCAGTAGTGCTGGGCAACAGGTTCCCTATGGATGGGGGTGGCAGGAGTGCTGGGCAACATAGTCCCTATGGGTGGGGGTGGCAGGAGTGCTGGGCAACATCAGCCCTATGGGTGCGGGTGGCAGTAGTGATGGGCAACATGAGCCCTATGGGTGGGGGTGGTAGTGGTGCTGGCCATACAACCCCTATGGTGGCCTGTTGTTAGTGGCCAGGATATGGATCCCCTGTGTGTGTGCCATTTTGCGGGTACATGTAGTTTGTTTGTGTGGTTGGTGTCTGACATACCGTCTGCGCCGTCCGCGTCTGTTCCTGATCCGGTCATAGATGTAGAGTACTGGTATGACCTGCGCAATGGGATTCATGATGTGTTCGTCTCGTACACGCTGCTTGTTGCAAGTTGGTCCATCTCGTAGCCGTGGATTGAGTTGTGGCGTGATTCGTAGCTGATATGCTTCTTTTCCGGATGCTGTGACGTGCCGTACGTGGTGACCCGTCCGGCGTGCAGGAAGTACGCATTGTACTTGTCAGGGCGGAAACTGCTATGGATAATGCTTCCGGGCAACTCAGTTCGACGTTAGGAGTTACGGCTCAGGCGTAGAATGAAGCTTGAATCACAGCCTACGTGGCAGTCGGGTTTTTGGCAGTTATGCGCATGGTACTTCATCAACAGGACGGACCGGCTACGGGTACGTGTCGGTCGCACGGTATGGCTACGAACAGCTCTCCGAGAGCTGTCCGACCCAGATCGGAATCGACCCCAGAGAGGGAAAAAGGGAGCAGAAAGACGTAAGAGGGATACAGGAAAAGGCAAAAGAGGGAAGAAAGATGCATAAGAAACAAGAGGAGTACAGAGAAAACCAGAAAAAGAAATGTGCAGAAAGAACCAGCAGAGATGCAGAAAGAGGCAAGATTTGAGCAGAAGAAAGCAAGAGTGGTCACCTGTTACTTATTGCTAAATGTGGGTGTTAAAATGGTACTAATCGTGTACAAGACACTCTTGCTTCCTGTTGTGCCTCTCTTGCTTCTTTGTAGACCTAGTCAGAGGTATGAGCAGGGTCACTGGAATTACGTGACTAAATGGCTGCACCGACTTTCGCACAATTATACATTTTCTATATTAGCCATATAATTCCTCATCTTCTCCCTAATCTACAGATTTGAACAAAAAAAGCCTTGTTTCTAGCTAAAACGGCTCAAACACTACAAAAAATGCAGGAACAAGTGTTACACTGTGGTGGAAGGCCCTATACAAACCTAGAATGGTCACCTGTTGCGTATTGATAAATGTGGGTGTTAAATTGGTACTAATACTGTGCAAGCAACACTTACTTCCTTCTGCGCCTTTCTTGCCTCTTTCTTCATTTCTGTTGCTTCTTTCTGTACATTTCTTTTTCTGCACTTCTCTTGCCTCTTTCTGCATATCTCTTCTACTTTCTGCACCTCTCTTCCCTCTTTCTGCACAGCTGTTGCTTTTTTCTGCATCTCAGTTGCTTCTTTCTGTACCCCTCTTGCCTCTTTCTGCACCTTTTTCCCTCTTTCTGCACCTCTATTGCCTTCTGTATCCCTCTTATGTTTTTCTGCACCTTTTTTGCTTCTTTCTGCACCTCTGTTACTTCTTTCTGCACTTCTCTTCCTTCTTTCTGTACCTCTGTTGCTTCTTTCTACACCTCACTTGCGTATTTCAGCAACCTCTGTTGCTTTTTTCTGCAGATGTTTTGCCTCTTTCAACACCTCACTTGCCGCTTACAGCATCTCTGTTGGATCTTTCTATACTGTTGTTGCTTCTTTCTGTACCTCACTTGCCTCTTTCCGCACTTCTCTTGCTTCTTTTCACAACTCTGTTGCTTCTTTCAGGAATTCTCTTGCCTCTTTCTGCACTTTTGTTACTTCTTTCTGCACCCCTTCTGCGTCTTTCTGTACCCCTCTTGCCTCTTTTTCCACCTCTGTTGGTTCTTTCTAAACTGCTCGTCCTTCTTTCTGCACCCCTTCTGCCTCTTTCTACGCGCCTCTTGCCTATTTGTGCAACTCTCTTGCCTCTTTTTACACCTCTCTTCCATGCATGAGTAGTGGCTACATGATTGAAACAGTGCATGGGTAATACCTTGGTGATTGCCTGAGTGCATAGCTAGTGCCTGGGTGATTGCATGAAGTGTAGCACTAATGCCTCAGTGATTATAAAACTGCATATGTAGTGGCTGAAACATTAAAACATGCATGGATAGTACTTGGGTGTTTTTATTACTAAATAAGTGTTGGTCCTAGCAAAATCTAAACCATCAGGCTATAACATCACTCAAATACAAGTCTCTCCATATTGTTAGAAGCATGTATACATATGTCTACGTTTTCAAACAAACATTATATCTAAAAGTAATATGTATACAATATTCTATAACTCCATTAGTACTGTCTGGGTGATTACAGAAGTATTTTGATATTACCTGAAAGATTAACTGACTGCAAAGGTAGTGCCTGGGTGATTTTATAAGTGCATGAATATTAACTAAGTGATTACATAAGTACAAGAGTAGTACATGCGTGATTGAAAGAGTGGAAAAATAGTAGCAGGCAAAATGAAGAACTGTATACCTAATATATTGGTGATTGCATGAGTACAGTGGTAACGTCTGGGGGATTAAAGGAGTACATAGGTAAAGTCTGGGTGATTGCATGACTACAATAGTAATATCTGGGGATTTACATGACTACATAGGAAGTGACTGGGTGATTTTATAAGTCCATGGTTACTTTTTGGGAGATTGCAGGACTACGGAGGTAGTGCCTGAGTGATTACCGGAGTGCAAAGGTAGTGCCTGGGTAATTCCTTTACAGTATGACTACTGGCTCAGTGATTACATAAGTTCAAGAGTGTGGATCCATGATTGAAATAGTGCATTGATAGTAGGTAGGTGATTATATAACTGCATGAGTAGTGGCTACATGATTGAAAGAGTGTATGGCTAATACCTTGGTGATTGCATGAGTGCATAGGTAGTGCCTAGATGATTGCATGAGAGCAGCAGTAATGCCTGACTGATTACAGCAGTGCATATGTACTGCCTGCATCATTTCAAGAAAGCTTGGGTAGTATATGGGTGTTTTTATAACTGCATGAGTGTTGGGCCCAGCCAAATCTAAAGCAGCACACTATTACATGATTCAACCATAAGTCTCTCCTTTTTGTTAAAAGCATGCACACAGACATCTTTACCTTTTCAAATCATCATCAAATCTAAAAGAACTATGTATACAATATTTTTGGAATATAGTGAAACCTACAAACTGACACATGTAATAGCTCTGCGTCAGTGATTGCATAGCTCCATGTGTAGGTAGTGCTTAGGTGATTCTATAAGTGCAAGGGTACTCACTGGCTATCTTTACAAAAAGATGGATAGTCACTAGCTAATTGCATGAGTGCACACATAAACATTAAGTGCATGGATAAGTCTAAAAACAGCACCTGAATGCACAGATGAGTCGTGGAGAAGTACCTACGTGAATAGATGACTGCAACAGTAGGGCCTGGGTGATTCTATGACTGCAAGGGTAGAGTGTGGGTTATGACATGACTGCATAGGTACAGCCTGCATCGCTGCATGACTGTAGGGGTAGTACATAACTACTGCCTGGGTGATTGCATGCTTGCAGGGGTAATATCTAGAGGATTACTGAAATACATAAAAAGTGAGTGGGAGAATTTAAAAGTGCATGAGTACTGACTGGGTGATTACAGAATGACTAAGGTACTACCTGAGTGATTACAGGAGTTCAAAGGTAGTGCCTAGGTGATTTTATAAGTATATGAGAAAATTGACACATATCTCAGTCACAACACCATGCACAGCTCAAAACCTCACAGAGTACACTTCAATTTCCAAACAGACACTGAAAATTAAGTGGTATATATGAAATATAACGTTTTTCACATCATACGAATTACTCTAATAAATAACATCTCTACAAACATTTCAAACCTCACTTTCAGGCTACTGCTTAACCAGTCTACAACTACTTATAATATTACACCTACCCAAATAGCAAGTAGGAACCTTTCACATATCTTTAGTAAAAGTCCCACCATATTACTTAAACCATACATTAATATATCTGTACTATAACACTATGCAAACCTACAAAAAAAAACAGAACAAACTTCCAATTTCAAGCAAACATCAAACATTATGCGGCATACTTCAACTGTACCTCCCTAGAAACTTAAACAAAGAAGCCTAATTGATAACACCTTAGGTCACCATCTTTGACACCACACTTTTGTGCTGCATCTTCATCATTCTACTAGTACTCACAGTCTTGAGCCTACCACATAAAAAGCAACAACACCCACCCGACATTTCCTCCCACCCGCATGCCAATTTCCCCCAGCCATATTACTATGGCTTGGGGACCCCGGCAGACGGAAAGACCGTCCGCCGGTTTTCCGCCCGGTAGGCAATCTGCCCGATTGCCTACCGGGCGGAAAAGCAGTTTAATATGGTGGCGGTGTCTGGTAGACACCGCCATCCATATTATGAAGCCAGCGGGGTGTTGCATTTCCGTGGTGGTGTGGCCGCCACGGAAAGGCAGGAGGTCTTCCACATTGGGGGCACGTAGGCATTATTTATTGCACATGATAAATAATGATACCATGGGGTACGTTATTTATCATGCCTGATAACACCTATCACAAGTTTGTGGGGAATATCATGCAGATTTTGGTGATTAACACACCAAAATCTGTATGGTACGGTAAATGCCGTACAGTGTCTCCTGTTAAAATTCAAGCTGAGGTATTTAATGGTGGTGAGACAGAATAGCAAGTCCAGACTAACAACTAACAGTAATATTGAGTGAGCGGGCCCCCAGGGATTCTGGGGGGTGGAGGTGCACATGGGGGTACCTATGGTACCCCCCTGCATTTCAATGTACAACGTGGTAGGCACAGCGCGGTGCCTGAAAGCACTGCCTGCCACAATGTCATGAATGCGGGATGCGCCCGCCAGTGTGGCGGGCGCATCCTAATTGTAGATGCAGGACCGCCGCATGTATTGTGGGCGGTCCCGATTCCCGGGGGTATGGCCAATCTAATTTAAAATAAAAATGAAACATCATTTTTTACAATTTAATTAAAAATAATATGCAAAGATAAAACATTAACAATTATAAATATAATTATAAAAATAGATAATTATATAAATTACACTATAAAAAATATTACAAATTAAAATGTATAGATATAAATTTCCCACTACGTTAAAACTAAATAAATATACAAATAAGTACGCCCACTTAAAGCAACACAACAACAAACATTTTTACATAACACACAAATAAGATTTACTACTCTAAATACAATAAATATAAAATGACATAAAATATAACATTACAGAAAACTACAATGTACTATTCCCACTACAATTAATAACACAATAAAAAATATAATTTACGAAAAACAAATTATATTCCCACTCTAGTCAATGCAACCAACAGTAGAGAAAGTGTTGGATTGTGGAGGGATAAAATCTACTATTCCCACTCCAGTTAGTTCAACAGTAGGGAAAGTGTTGGATTGCAGAGTGGTAAAATAAGATTTACTATTCTAACTACAACAAATACAAAATGACATAAAATATAACATTCCAGAAAACTACAATGTACTATTCCCCCTACAATTAATGACACAATAAAAAATATAATTTACAAACAAAATTTTTTATATTCCCACTACAGTCAGTGCAACAGTAGGGAAAGTGCTGGAATGCGTAGGGGTAAAACGTACTATTCCCACTCCGGTCAGTGCAACAGTAGGGAAAGTGTTGTATTGCGGAGGGGTAAAATTTACTATTCCCACTCCAGTCACTTCAACAGTAGGGAAAGTGTTGGATTTAGGAAGGGTAACATTTACTATTCCCTCTCCAGTAAGTGTTATATTTTAAAATAGAAAAATATGTTATTTCCACTACAGTCAGTACTACATAACAAACAAAATTTCGACAAATACATAAACTAATTTTAAAAGCAAAATAAAAATATATATATATATTTTATTACCTATCAAATCTTAAAAATTTCAGAAAAACTAAAAAATATATGTAAATATTACAAACAATCTTAAAAATTATAAGCAATAGTATTTTGCGTATAAAAAATATTCTCAAAAACTATTTATTAATAAATGTAATTAATAAAATAATGTATAATTTCCTCCCACCATATACCCCTCCAAAACTCACAACTAAAACCTAACACTAAGGGCCCCATTAGTATGGCGGGCAGACTTTGTCCGCGTGCCATACCCTCGGGAAACGGGACCGCCCACTGAGGGTGCGGCGGTCCCGCACTCCCGATTAGTATGCGCCCCCCACACTGGCAGGCGCATGGCGCATCTGCAACATTGCGGCGGGCGGTGCAGAGAGCACCGCCCGCCGCAATACCACAAAGGCAGGTTGTGCGCTTCAATGCACAACGTGACAGGCACCACGCGGTGCCTGAAACGTTGTTCATTGAAAGGCAGGGGGTATATGGTACCCCCCTTGTGCACCCTCACCCCCCAGAATCCCTGCGGGCCCACTCACTCAATATTACTGTTAGTTGTTAGTCTGGACTTGCTATTCTGTCTCACCACCGTTAAATACCTCAGCTTTTCTGACATTTCTGCAGATTAAACCTGCTGAAATTTAACAGGAGACACTGTACGGCATTTACCGTACCATACAGATTTTTGGTGTGTTAATCACCAAAATCTGCATGATATTCCCCACAAACTTGTGATAGGTGTTATCAGGCATGATAAATAACGTACCCCATGGTATCATTATTTATCATGTGCAATAAATAATGCCTAAACTCATAATCAGGGGCCTGAGCTATAATAGTTGGGCATGGTTCAGAGTTTATCGGAGAGGGTACTCCTTGTCTACTGCCACGTAGTACCCTGTGCCTTTAAATCTTGGTTTGCCTTCCCAAATTTGAATTGGGCCAACCGCCATGTTTACGCTGACTGAGTAAAATGTAATCTATCAGCGTAAACTCTGCTTTGATGGCCGAGGACGAATAGGCCTTAAAAGGTAAGCCATCTGACCATCCACCCTATTCACAGTGGGCAGTTGGATTTCTTTTCTACTGTCTGTCACTGCCAGTACAGTAACAATACAGGGGCAGTTAAAATAAAACAAATGACCTCCACACCATTGAAGAACTGATGTTAGGGGTCAAAACAAACGTCTGCTTTGGGATTTTTGGGGGAAACGTAATAACGTGTACATTTTGGTATAAGGACCTGTTACCAATTACAGACACTTCGGGGCCACCCTAGAGGTGCAGGGACTGGCCGCCAGTGGTGCGGCGGTTCCGCACCTGAAATTAGGATGCCACTGTGGCGGTGGCATCCTCCATTCCCAGCATTGTGGTGGGCGGTGCTCACAGCACCGCCCCCCACAATGCTGGGAATGCATTGTGTGCATTGTCACGCACAAGGTGACAGGCACCGCGAGGTCCCTGCCACCCTGTCCATGACAATGCAGGGGGGTGCCATAGGTACCCCCCATGTGAACCCCCCACCCCCATACCCTGGGGCCTGCAACGGGCCCCCGAAAGCAGACTCCGCATGGCTTTCCATGGCAGGGTCTCCGCCATGGAAAGCCATGCACTGCTGCCCATGCTAATATGGATGGTGGTGTCTAGCAGACACCGCCACCATATATAGCCTCTTTTCTGCCCGGTCACCTGTGTGACTGCCGGAAAACCGTCGGACAGTCTTTCCGTCTGCCGGGTCCCCCCGCCATACTAATATGGCGGTGAGAAATGGGTGACAGGCGGGGAAGGATGTAGGGTGGATCGCCACCGCCATGCAGGCGGTGGCGATCCGCCCTACATCCTAATCGACCCCTTGGTTTTTAAATGGCTTTGTGGCAGGCCATACAGTCCTCTGGTACCCTGAATGCCTTTACTCCATCCACCGAAGTCTAAATAATGACTTTTGTCTTTTATTCAGTGTCATTCTGAATCATGCCAATTGTATTTCGATGATGCACAACAATGAGCAGGCAGAAGTTATCCTATTTAAATCTATGCCTTTTTGGTAAGCAGTTATAGCAGTATCACACTATTTGTTCATTGCATTGCTCATTAGAAGATGGCTAAACAGTATGAAATGCTGGTTATATTTTGTTTAAAAATTGTACTTACAATTTAAGTATACTTTTACTTTCTTACATGAATATGGGTTATAAAATAACTTGACTTTTGAATAGTTGGTAAACGGTTTTAATAATTGAAAAATCTTACATAATTAGGGGACTATTAGGGGTGGTCGGAAAATCACCCTGACCGCCAAGGTAGTGGAAATCAACCGTCTGCCGGTCTCGCGGCAAAACCGGTGGTCCGATTAGGACCAAGCGCCCAAAAAATCCAACCGCGGCAGAACGAGGCCAACAAAGACCGCCCGTAGTGGGCGGAGCATGTGGAAATCTGTCCGCGGCAGTCGGAATTGCGGCTGAAACACACTAAACCGCCACCAGGCCAGCGGAGAGACCACACGGAAAATTTGGATTCCCCCGATGGGATAGCAGGACGTTACACTGTTTCCGACCGCCGCGGTCGCCAACAGTGATGAATGGGCGAGCCGGCGGAAGGGTTGTAGCATAGCCATCGCTGCGGACGCTCCGTGACAAATATGGCGGTCGACAAAAAAAAATCACAACAAGGCCACCAAGTGCACACAGCAAACTAGCCCTGCCCCCAAAAACACCTAACAAATCCCTATGACACACCCCCATGGCATCTTCAAAAATCAAAATCCCAGGACTACCCACACAACACACCTGACAGCAATACTCTATTTTGACACACCCACATAGCTGAGTATAAAACCAGCCCCTTCCCTGACCAGAATCCTTTGCACTACTCCAGCACTGAAGGGACCAAACCCTGCAGCACATTGGATAGGCAAAAAACCACACATCTCACCTGCACAACAACACACACACACACCACCTACACCACCCCCACCACACTCACAACTACACCTCAACACATTAGCACATCACACACCATGGCACCACAGAAATTGCCAAAATTCACAGAGAGTGAGTTGTCAGTCATGGTAGATGAGATAATCAGAGTTAAACCACAAGTGTTTGGTACCCTGGTCCAACAGACACCATTAGCCACAAGAGCACAAATGTGGGCAAGGATAGTCTACAAGGTCAATGCAGTGGGGACCACACCGCACTCCAGAAATGAAATCATGAAGCGGTGGCATGACCTGAAGAGGGTCGTGAAAGAAAAGAGGAACAAGAACCATGAGCTGGCTCAGAGGACTGGCGGTGGCCCTCCCATCCCACCAAAAACATTCACTGCAAGGGAGGAAAAGGTGCTTGCCATACTGCGTCCAGAGAGCCTCACAGGAATAGCCGGGGGAGTGCAGGCTGGTAAGGACAAACAAATTTATACCATTACACTGTCATGTGCCGTCTTACACAACCACAAAGGTACACCTCCTAGGCCCAATCCCATTAATCTGCACCACCATACCCAACACAGGTCTCACAGATGTAACATTCACCCCATCTGATTCCCCCAAAAGGTAGCCAGCTACATTCCCTGGGTTGTATGTGTATAGGAAGCCAGCACTACAACTCCCACCAGACCCCCTGTACCACCCCATAGCAGGATGTAGCACTCCCTCCCACCCAGAAGCATGTGGCAGCCATTACATTGCCCTAATCAAACTAACAGGTAGGTAGCCATATGCACAGGGAGGGCTGTCTGGGGAGGGGAGGCCTACACTACTACTCCCACCAGGCACCTCTGTCCCACCCCTGAGCATGATGTGACACTCTCCCCAGAAGCATGTGGCAGCCATTGTAGTACACCAACCAAACTTACAGGTAGGTAGTCATCTTTACAGGGAGGGGCGTATGGGGGGTGGGAGGCCTGCACCACAACTCCCACCATGGCCCCCTGTCCCACCCATGAGCAGGATGTAGCGCTCAAACACAGCCCAGAAGCATGTGTCAGCCATTGATTTGTTCACCCTCACCTAAAAGGTAGGGTGCCATCTTAACAGGGAGGGGTGTCTGTGAGTGGGAGGCCTGCACCACAACTCCTACTAGGCAGCCCTGCCCCACCCCTGAGCAGGATGGAGCACTCCCCACCCACCCAGAAGCATGTGGCAGTCATTGTATTGTTCACCTTCACCTAACAGGTAGGTAGCAATCTTAACAGGGAGGGGTGTGTGTGTGTGGGAGGCTAGCACTAAAACTCCCAACAGTCCTTCTTGTCCCACCCCTGAGCATGATGGAACACTCCCTCCCACCCAGAAGCATGTGGTAGCCACTGCATTGTTCACCCTCATCTAACAGGTAGGTAGCCATCTTCCCAGGGTGTGCTGTTTGGGGGTAGGAGGCCTGCAATACTACTCCCACCATGCCCCCTTGTTCTCCAGTTTAGCAAGATTGAGCACTCCCCACCCACCCAGAAGCATGTGGCAGTCATTGTACTGTTCACCTTCACCTAACAGGTAGGTAGCCATCTTAACAGGGAGGGGTGTATGTGTGTGGGAGGCCAGCACTACAACTCCCAACAGTCTCCCTTGTCCCACCCCTGAGCAGGATGGAGCACTCCCTCCCACCCAGAAGCATGTGGCAGCCACTGCATTGTTCACCCTCATCTAACAGGTAGGTAGCCATCTTCCCAGGTTGTACTCTTTGAGGATGGGAGGCATGCAATACTACTCCCAACACGCCCCGTGTTCCCCAGTTTAGCAAGATGCAGCACTCCCCACCCACCCAGAAGCATATGGCAGCCATTGTATTGTTCACCTTCACCTAACAGGTAGGTAGCCATCTTAACAGGGAGGGGTGTATGAGTGTGTGGGAGGCCAGCACTACAACTCCCAAAATGTCCCCCTTGTGCCACCCCTGAGCAGGATGGAGCACTCCCTCCCACCCAGAAGCATGTGGCAGCCACTGCATTGCTCACCCTGATCTAACAGGTAGGTAGCCGTCTTCCCAGGTTATGCTGTTTGGGGGTGGGAGGCCTGCAATACTACTCCCACCATGCACCCTTGCTCCCCAGTTTAGCAAGATGGAGCACTCCCCACCCACCCAGAAGCATGTGGCAGTCATTGTATTGTTCACCTTCACCTAACAGGTAGGTAGCCATCTTAACAGGAAGGGGTGTCTGTGAGTGGGAGGCCTGCACCGCAACTCCCACTAGGCAGTCCTGTCCCACCCCTGAGCAGGATGGAGCACTTCCCACCCACCCAGAAGCATGTGGCAGTCATTGTTTTGTTCACCTTCACCTAACAGGTAGGTAGCCATCTTATGCTCCCTTGTCGCACCCCTGAGCAGGATGGAGCACTCAACCGCACACCCAGAGAGATGTGTCACAAATTCCACACAAATGTGACAACAGAACAGGTAAGAAACCAGTGCCTGCACCCTGCCATTCCTCTCAAAAAGCATGGAGCAAAATGACAACACCAGTCCTCACATCCCACCAAAATTTACATGGATACAATTGCCACTTACAGTGTGCAGACGGCTAAGCGTATGTAACTGTCACAGAAACAGAAGCGTGACTCAACAAATCCCATCTCAAAGCAAATCAGGGCAGAAACATGCACAGCACTGAATGCTATCTGTAAGTTACATGGGGGCTGAGCTTGAAGGACCATATGAAAACAAACCAAGCATGGTCTGTTGAACCAATAAATCTAAGCCCAGGACGTGACAAAGGTATGCATGAGATGACAATGCCTAGTACCTGCGCAGATGTAACGCTTGCCAGGCATAGTAATCAGCAAAGATGGCTCACATCAAGTTGTATTGCCGCCAGTTGTCAGATGACATGTCCTCGTAATCACAGAATCTACACGTGGGGCATGGTATCCATCGACATGACACACCTTGGAAATTTAAAGTATGTTCCTCAAAATCATGTCATGATGCACATCACTGTGCAGACATGCAATGTGTGACATAGTTAACTGTGTGTTGCATAACCAGTAAATAAGATACATCGATCACAAAGCTTGAGAGGTGTACGTCAATGACCATTTCCCCTCTCTGTTCCACAGGTGACCAACAACTGACTGCAGAGGACGACAACATCAACCTGCAGAGCCAGTCTCCACCCCCGGAACATTGACTCTCGGATGAGGACTCCCTGGAATTGGTGGACCTGGAGCTCAAAGCTGGCCCATCTGCTGTGCCTGGGCGCCCCACTGTCCCCCCCCACCACCTCAGTAGCACCAATAACAACTACGCTTAGCCCTGCTGGAAGGACTTGTGCTGCCTCCACCACCACCAATGCTGCCTGTAACACTCTCCCTGCCCCAGAGGATAACCACCCCACCCCACCAACTGAGGAGGGCAGGGAGAGGAGGCGGGTACCTACAGTGGTGAGGCAACAGGTCCGTGACAGCAGGGCAGGTGGGAGGGCAAGGGGGACTTGAAGCCAACAGGACACTGGTACCGATGCCCTGGACAACATCAACAGAGTCCTTGAGGCCTGTGGATGGACCCAGGGACAAACGGGCCACGCTGAGGAAGATTCACGTGAGCAATGTCTGCTGCTGAGGTCCATCGACACCCGCATGGGCCAAATTGTGGACCTCTTGGGCCAGCTAGTGGCAGTTCTGAGGGACAGGTCTGCGGCACAACCAACACCTCCACCTCCCTCCGTTGTACCCTGGGATAACAGTTCCACATTCTCTGCGGACACGGAGAGGGGGGACTCCTCAGACCCCACTGGCCCGCAGCAGAGGCCCCCCCTACAAAATGATCAAGGGGCTGTCCAAAGAAATTCGAGGCAGGAACCCGTGGCAAAGCACCTGTCAAACGCCAGTCAAGGAGCCAGCCATGATGGCAACCCTCTTCACTATTGCATTGACTTTGTTAACTGTCCTTCCACACACTGCCTTGTTAATGGCATCCGTCTGTTGGACTGGGTCACCACATCAATGTGGTGACTACTCGACTGTCTCATCTACCATCACTGACAACTCATTGCTTCACTATTCACCTTTTCGTAAATATTCACTCCCCTGTCACATGTACCCATTTTAAATAAACACTCCTTACACACATGTTGTTGTGTCCGCTCCGTGTTTATTACGGGATGTGCCGGCTACACCATAATTACAATGTACCTGGAGTACGGATTGTTCATAGGCAAGGAGAGGCTGAAGGGACCTAGGAAAACACAACAGAACAATATTCACTAGTCAGGTGGTGGCATCACAGCCATCACACAACACTTGTCATCAGGGTACTCCAATCTGCACACATTACGATGAGCAACAGTAACGACCTGAACATCCTGTATCTGTGCCAAACTACCCTGTCCCAGGAACATTTGCACCCAGCACTGAGTCAACAACAGGGTGCAGTCACAAAGCTCACATACAACTTTCCACCAACAATGACATCAGCAGACAATGGCTCCGTTGTACATTGTTACTCACCTTCAAGTGAAGTAGCGGTTGATGAATTGTTGACGCAGATCGACACCTTCCTCCTCTCCACTATCCTCGTCACTGGACATGGGTTGGTTTGCAGGCGGGGGCCTTGGCTGCTCATCAGCATCCAGGAGCAGGGGGATCTCCTTGCGCAAGGTCAGGTTGTGGAGCATGCAGCATGCAACTACAATCTGACACACCTTTTTGGGCGAGTACACCAGTGCACCTCCGGTCTTGTCCAGGCAGCAGAAATGTGACTTCAGGAGACCGAAAGTACGCTCGACCACACAACGTGTCCTACCATGGGCATCATTGTAGCAGACTACAGCCGGGGTCCTAGGATTCCGCAGTGGGCTCAGCAACCAAGGACCGTTGGGATATGCAGAATCACCTAGGTGGGAGATACACAGAGCAACTTTGTTATGTAACTGTGGCAGAGGACAGCATGTCACACACAGAGCACGCTACCTGACTCTTATTACTCACCCACAATCCATGCATGCTCCAGAAGCAGATCATCCATCAGCTGTGGCACAATGGTGTTACGCATGATGTAAGAGTCATGGGCTGAGCCAGGAAATTTGGCACAGACGTGTGAGATGATCATATCCACCTGGCACACCACTTGCACATTGATGGAATGGAAATGCTTCCTGTTCCTGTAGATGTACTCACATGCCTGTGGTGGAACCAGGCCAACATGTGTGCAGTCAATGGCACCAACAACATTGGGGATGTGCCCAAGTGTATAAAAATCTCCCTTCACAGCCGGCAATTCATGCCTCCTGGGGAAATGGATATATCTGTCCTTGTAGATCATCATAGCAGACAGGACATCACGTAACACCATGGTGAAAGTAGGTTGCGACATCCCACCTGCGCTGGACACCGTGTACTGGAATGATCCAGAAGCAAAAAATGCAGGGCCGCCATCACCTTAGACGTTGGTGTGAAAGCACTTGGATATGTCCTGCGAGGCAGCAGGTGGGGCTCCAACATAGCAGATAGGTCTTGTAGGGTGGGTCGAACCAGACGGAATTGCTGTATGATCTCCTCATCCTTAATGTCTGCCAGCACTGTGAAGGGACAATGCACATTTGGTCTCCTCCTAGGTGAGATGAAAGCAGGCACATGTCAATGCAATCCACCAGGAGATGTGCCCGACATCTTACGTTTTGACTGGCACAACGGCAACAATGACTAGCATTACAGTTCAGCTCACAGCACAACTTACATGTAGGGACACCTTCAGCTACACCATGTGCCATGAATCATGTGTCTGCTGTGCACCGTTGAGAACTGGCCATTGGCCATTCACACAGCATGACGTGTCCATAGGAGCTGTCAAAGTGATCTGCAACACAAATCACGGTTACTGGCACCAGTGTATGGCATCCCTATCGCGGTGGTGACCGCCTGGCCCCAGCGGTGTGTCACCCCCAATGCCAAAGCCACACTCGCTGTAATGATAGATGTGTGTGTATTGCCAAATGGCAGTTGGCATGCTCCGCCACCCAAATCACAGTCACTGGCACCAATGTATGGCATCCATATCACGGTAGCAACTGACTGGCCCCTGCCAATGCCAAAGCCATTACAGCCAATGGGAACCGCAATTGCGGTAGCCTAATGTAATTTTGAAAATCGCAGTAGGCGTGCTCCGCCACCGCGGGGCCAGCCATTGGATGCAATTGAAAGATGCACAATCGCGGTAGTGCCCGCCTGGCCCCTGCGGTGTGTCTCCGCCAATGCCGAAGGCATTACAGCCAATGGGAACTGCATTCGTGGTAGCCTAATGCAATTTTGAAAATCGCGGTAGGCGTACTCCGCAGGGTCGGTCAGTAGATGCATTTGAAAAAAGCTGACCTGGAACACCAATTGCAGCAGCCCAGAACCACTGAAACTAGCCCAGGGGGCTATATATGTTTGGGAGAGAGCCTCACATTTCCACTGCTTCCAGAGCCTGCTGCCTGATGCCCCTCACCACCAACTGCTGCTGCTCCTGTCTCCAGAGCCTGCTACCTGACATCCCTCACCACCAACTGCTGCTGCTCCTGTCTGCAGAGCCTGCTACCTGACACCCCTCACCACCAACTGCTGCAGCTCCTGTCTCCAAAGCCTGATGCCTGACACCCCTCGCCACCAACTGCTGCAGCTCCTGTCTCCAGAGCCTGCTGTTTGACACCCCTCACTAGCAACTGCTGCTGCTCCTGTCTCCTGGACCCAGTGATGGCGAGGACTGAGAAGGTCCCAGCCCGTCCCTTCACCAACGAGGAGCTGGAGGTCCTGGTGGATGAGGTGCTCACACAGTATGCGAGTCTGTATGGTGCAGCAGATGTCATGGTAAGTGCTTCAGAGTGGAAGTGGGAGTGCAGGGAGCGCACACATGTAGTTGCTCTGCTGCAGTATGTGCCTGAGAGCGTGGGTTGGTGTCATACACTGCCTAGCATGCTGTCCCAAGGGGACAGGGGTGTTAAGCTTATTTTACACGTTTCCCTGCCTGCACATTGAAATTGGAGGGGCATGTATTGTTTTGTCAGCCATACAGTGATGCAGCTAGTCGGTTCTGCAGGTGTCAGGACAGAAATTGCCTGTGTGAATGGATGTGTGGAATCCTGATGTTCATCTGTGGTTTTACCAAGGTTTTATGTCCAGAGGGTACTGATGGAAGTGCGTCTGACTCAAAATTGTCATCATGTATAGATCAGTACTATGCTCAGGAGTTAAATGCCAGAGGGTGACACTCTTGGTGGTAATTCACCTATGACACAGCAGATTTTCATACTTCTGTACAGAGCCCCTTCCATTTCCACAAGCGTGCGTACTGACTTGCATGTGTGGACACTGTTTACGCTCTCAATTCGTCCCTTCATGTGACATTTCTGGTGCCCCACGTTGGACCTCAGTGTGAGCCCACCCGGCCTGCACGGTCACTGCCCAATCTGACAAGGACATATCACTGAATGTACAGAGTGAAACATATGGGTTGTCTGCTAGACTATCCATCAAAGAGCCATCTCAGCCCTGTAGATTGTACACAACGGGCCTTGTGAGAAGGGTGTGAGATTGTAAGATCATGTCCCTAAATGTGACCTCCATGACACATTGAGCCATTCAGAGGGCCAGGACATTGAGGGCTGCGCAGTGTTGGACACAGTGAGTCTGCCCTGAAACATAATTCCCTATGTTATGTATGTCTTGCTCACCCCCAAACTGGATAGTAGATGTGGGCAGCCTACACACATCTTTCTGTGCTGGCATCCTGCATGTGTATGAGATGGGCAGGTACTGTGTCCAGCCTCATACATGCATACATTTTCTTCTGATTCTCCTATGCTAATGTACTGTGTGAGATGCTTTATTGTCTCTGCTAGACATCTCTGTGAAGTTGTGCTGAGTTAGTATCATGCTCCTGTACTGATAGATAGTGGTACATAACACTGTCACTGATTTTTCCCCCTCTTGTCCCCCATGCCTGCAGCTCAAAGTCCACCAGCATAAGGCCGTGTGGAGGGCCATTGTACGCAAGGTGCGGGCTCTGGGTGTCTCCAACCGACGGCGCGCACACTGTCACAAGAGATGGGATGACTGCCGGCTGAGTAAAAATGTGGCAGAGATGACGCTGGGCTGCTCCCTCAGACTGGCAGGTTGGCGTGCAGGAGCATGACACCACTAATGGCCCTCATCTTAGCTGTGACACAGACTGAGCTGGATGCACGTCTGAAGGAGCATCAGCAGCAAGCTGGGGGTGAGAATTCTGGGAAGGGTGACTTTGGTTGTGAGTGGCTGCATGTGTTCCAAGCCTGGGCCAGTGCTGGGCACTGTGATGGTGCTAGTGTGATGCAATGGCTTGTAAGTGGCCTCTGTGTTGGGTGCAGCTGTTATGCATTTTCCCTATCTGTACTTTATTATATCATTGGAGTAATAGCCACTGACATTGCATTCTGAATTGTGGCCTTCTGGCATCGTCTGCATTGGGGTGATCATGGACATCCCATGGAAGGGAACGGTAGTGTGCCTCATCTGAGTGTGCTTTCATCAATGTGTGCATTGCCTGATGTCCGAATTGTGAGGACTACACATCTGACACCAATGTGCAACTGTAGTTGTGCCCCAAAGTACGACATGGTGGGTGGCATGAGCTTATGGCCATGTGGACCGATATGTTGGAGTCTGTATCTGTGTTGTCCACTTCGGCTGCCTCCAGATGTGTCAGTGGCAACATGTTGGGAGGTACATCTTTTTCCCCCTCAGGACCCTAGATGTGCTCAGAGGGATCTGTGTGTCTGGTTACACGGAGCCAGCGGCAGGCTATTTGGCTGTGTGGTCATCACATGGGTCACTTATGCCAAGTTTGCATGATCACACGCAAAATTCGAATTTGGAATTGAGGTCACACAATGTTACTGCACACGTTGGTGTGCAACATGGGGATGTCATCATCTTGTTCAGTGCTTTGCTTGTATATGATATTTGTGTTAATGCCACTGAACTGACCCTACATCTCTGTCTCTTGCAGCATCTACCATGGGAACAGAAGGACAGGGGACGGACACCAGTGGTGAGGCATCAAGCACGACTCCTACACACGAGCATAGTGCCTCATAGGCGCCTTCTGACTATCACCAACAGTTGACATTCGTCACTCCCTCACTCCCATTTCTCACGTTAAGCCCATTCCCCAATCAGGGACTACACTCCCAAGATGGCGCTTGTCGACAATCGTTGACCCGGCACTCATGCTCTTGCTGAGTTCCTCTCCGACATGACCCGGAACTTGTCATCAGTAGACGTACTTATATGCCTCCTTCCACAGCCGTTTTGCTATCACCGACCGTAGGAGAGACTGCCCCAAGGAGACGCGCCTTTCAATATATGACTTACAGGTAAGCCTCACCCCGAGGCCCCCGACTAAGCTTTTTAACCCGCTCGATTTTTCTTTTTTCTTATGTTTCATTTCCCTAGATCACGGACGTTCTTTCTCTTTACATATGGGACTATCAGAGCCCTACTCGAATCCCCAACGGTAAGCGTGCTGACCCCTGACACGCTGCCCCAATCGCTAAGCATACTTCTTTGTACTTTGCCAACATCTCATCTACCCCACGTCCCGCACGGACTTTGCTTAACCTACAATCTTTACGTGTGAACCTTCATAATAATATCTTCAGCACACGAGACCCAGTCTAATACGTTACCATTACTCACTAAGGCCACCACCTGGGTCCTCCGTCACCGCACGATCACCTTGTTGCTCTCTATTCCTATTTTAATTTTCATTCCTTTTTCATTTAACCTACATTGTCCATCCTGACCCGGTGACCCTTCTTACGATAATTTTAATATTCTGTGCCATTGCTCTAATGCCTTTCTCCACCGCAAATCAAACATGTATGCTGTAATTGTTTTGATCACAAACGTTTTACCCTCGCATTCAAATTTGTTCATTTGCTTTTCACCATGACTCTTAATTGAATTGTATGATCCACGCTAAAATCTCACCGATCGTTGCCCTTCTACCGCTCACATGTCTTTCGTGCTTTATATGCGTGTTGTAAATACTGTTTATCGAACCGTCTCTCTCTTTCACTTTCTGTGCGTTTAATGCAGAGTTCAATCTACTTTATATGTAATCACCAATCCGCTTTTTTCCAATGCTCTCTCGTTTATTTGCCACACATGCGTGATGTTAATATAATGTGTCACGGACCGTTTTCTCACCTTATATTTCAATGCGCATAATACGGCGTCTTTTCTGTTTTCACATGTTATCACTCATTCGTTTCGATTGCCACATATACGTGATGTAAATAATATGTGTCACGGACTGTTTCCTCACCTTCAATTTCAATGCATTTAATACGGCGTCTTTTCTGTCATATATATTATCACCTTTCCGTTTCCTTCCCTCGTTTACTCTTTGACATTTATGACTATGGTTCTACCATTTGCCTTTTTTACTCCTGTCCCATATCACTGCAGCCCTGAGGAAGCCCTAGGCCGGATGGCCATGTAATGGGGCGAAACATGTGTTGGCTGTATTTTGCTGTTGCTCAACCCTGAGAAAGTATCAGTATCCCATGCAACCACAATTAAACACATTTTGCACTGACTCAAGACTGTTCTTCATGGAATTTTCTTCGCAAACACTAACCAATAATTAAGATTTGTCCTAACACCCTCTTGAAACATGAGCACAGTGACACTGATGTAACCAGCGCCTCAGAGGGGGACAGGAGTCTGCTTGAGGAATCACAGCCAGACACCAACCTCTACGTCATCTGAAGCCAGTGGTGACACATCTATGTTGGCGGGCACAGGGAGCAGGAACTCTGCCTCCTCTTCCACTACACAGCGTCCAATGCCCACACTTCCAGCTACTTCCACTAGTGTTGCCCGTGTTCACACCAGTAAGAAGGGAAGAGTGGCCTTCACCCCAGGCACCGCTGCCCCTGCCTCTGTCTCCCCTGCTGCCATCAGTATTGAGTCTGTGGACCTTTTGCGCCAGCTGTGTGTGGGCCAGACAACTCTCATCAACGCCTTCCAAGACCATGACAAAAAGTTGGCACAGGTAGTTGCTTTCATGGAGGGCATTCATTCAGACGTGGGTGGGCTACAGCGGACTGTCCAGTCTTTGTCCTCCGCAGTGTCAGCAGCCATTCAGCTGGCAGAGTCGCAGATTCCAGCTCCAGATCCTTTGGCCAGCCCCCTGCCAGTAGCTACTTCTGACGATAGTGACCACACACCACAGACATCAGGCTCAAGATACAGCACACACAGCACACAACAGCAGCAGCCCAAGCGGGCCAGACCACAGACAACATCCCCCTAAAAAACCAAAGTCACCCCAGAGCGCAAAGCCAAATGCCCTTCAGGCGACCCTCAGGGTCATAAAGCCAAGAAGCAGGCCTCAGGCTCACATGCCTCAGAGGCATCCACAGCCGAGTACTCTCCTGTCCCAAAAGCATCTTGCAAAGAAAAACAGTCAGTTCTCGTTCCTGCTGTGAAGCTGGTGCCAGCTAAGGGTCCACAGAAAAAGCCCGCTAAGGCAGATTCACCCACAACCTCAATCCATTCCCTGTGCAGGATCTAATGCACACATGTACCTACTCTGCACTTTGAACTGGCCACTGGCCTTGCAGTTTGTCACTGTGTTTGCCCATTCCCTGTGCAGCTTCTCATGGACCTACTCTGCACTTTGGACTGGCCTTGATGTTCCTTGCTGTGTTTTCCCATTCCCTGTGCAGCCTCTCATGTACAAACTCTGCACTGTGTACTGGCCACTAGCCTTGCAGTTTGTCACTGTGTTTGCCCATTCCCTGTGCAGCTTCTCATGGACCTACTCTGCACTTTGGACTGGCCTTGATGTTCCTTGCTGTGTTTGCCCATTCCCTATACAGCCTCTCATATATCTACTCTGCACTGTGTACTGGCCACTGGCCTTGCAGTTACCACTGTGTTTGCCCATTCCCTGTGCAGCTTCTCATGGACATACTCTGCACTTTGGACTGGCCATGATGTTCCTTGCTGTGTTTGCCCATTCCCTGTGCAGCCTCTCATGTACCTACTCTGCACTGTGTACTGGCCACTGGCCTTGCAGTTTGTCACTGTGTTTGCCCATTCCCTGTGCAGCTTCTCATGGACCAACCTTGCACTGTGTACTGGCCACTGGTCTTAATGTTCATTACTGAGTTTGCCCATTCCCTGTGCAGCTTCTCATGTACCTACTTTGCACTGTGTACTGGCCACTGGCCTTGATGTTTATTACTGAGTTTGCCCATTTCCTGTGCAGCTTCTCATGTACCTACTTTGCACTGTGTACTGGCCACTGGTCTTGCTCATGTCTACTTTTGATGCCTATCTGTGTAGTATGTGAATAAAGACAGTTACTCCTGTTGTCTGCTTTGTCAGTGTTCTTGCTAAATAAAAAAAGGGTTTTATGTGTGGATATGCTTTAATGTGGCTCTGTATGCCACTTTAACATTGCCAATGGCTGTTTTGACTTTTTCAGGCTGTTGCAGAGGTGACAGGCACTTCAGTTCTTATTGACTCTGATGCTTGGGGGTGTAATGATGGTTGTTTGTGATGAGCTACTGTTATCCTAATCAATCTATGGCGATGTTAGCTAAATTGTACATGTCATGTTTGTATGCACTGCCAACACAGAGTGGGATTCTATCCACAGTATTACAGGCAGGCTGGCCAGGGTCCATCATGTCTGTGTGATCTTTCTTGATGTGTGACCAGCAGTGTTGGTGTATGGTCATCTTGTGATGGTCAGTCATCACGGTTACATGGTTAGATTTCAATGAGTGCACTTGTGTGGTCATGAAGTGTGCAGTGGGAATGGGGTGACTTTGACGGTAGTGTTGATGTGTGTGCCCCTGCGATGGAAACTGCACACATGTGTCAACCTGGAATGGAGTGCCTGTTAGTTTGATTGGTCAGCCCTGTGCTTGTGATTGTGTGCACATGTGGGAGTTTTAGGTTGTGCACTGTGCAGTGTGTTGGTGTGTCCTTGCACTTCTGGGGGACAACTACTTGTTGTTGGTGCCAATTGTGAGTATGCAGAGTGTGTGACTGGCAAGTCAGTGTTGTGTTTTGGTGATTAGCCATGTGTCTTGTTACTGTTTGTGCTCACTGTGCAGACCTGCTCATCCACACTGACATTGTGGGTGTGTTTTCTCATGCATTGCTGTCACTTGAGGCATTTTTGTCTCCAGTATGGCATGTGGGATGTGAAGTTATGACATCCACTATCTGTGCTTCTGATGCCTACCCATTGAAAGTGAGCACCCCATCTATTTGTGTATGGTTCACTCCAGACATGTCCACTACTGACGTACACACCACTTTACTCTCATGTCAGCTGTCCCCTAGGGTTGCCAGTGTGTGTGCCTCCCCACAACTTTATTAGTTACACTATGCTTTGTGGTACTGATCTGTGCACTGGACCAATGTGCCACTCAGGACAGTTTCCCAATTGGTTATATGTGATTTTCTTGTACTTTTTGCAGTCATGGTTGCTCATATGCAGTTCTACTGTTTGTGTTGCACAGTCCTCTGGTCATGTGGTTTTCACCTGGGTGTCCCGGACTTTGGCATCTGTAGGTGATGGGTGAGCTGAATGTGTGTTTGCTGAGGTACCTCTTCCCTTCCTGAGTGTAATGTTGTCTGTGTGCTATGGTGATTGGTGTTGTGGGTGTTCATGGTTTGGCACTCATGTCTATGTGGAATTGGTATGCTTGGTGTGCACGCATTGCTTGTCGTGTATGTTGCCTTGTCCTTGCCCGGTGTGCATCCCCTGATGTCCAGCTGTGTTTGCAATGTGATGGATTGGCATGTGCATCTGTTGTGTGTTTGATGTGGATGTGTGCAGTGTTTGGCCTGTGTTGTCTCTTGCAGTTGACAGATGCTCTGTGTGTGATGTTCTATTTGCATGTCATTGTCTGTCATTTGTTTGTGCATTGTGATACATTCAGATGTGTGTTGGTAGTGTAGTGTGAATTACTTGTGTGTCTGTGACATGCACTTAGGGCTATTCCTGTTCCTGGGCTTGTTTTGGGAGCATCCTTGGTCTTTTCTCCTCTTATTGACCTGTCACTTGTCAGGATTCTGCATGTGCAAGCATGTGGCACACTATGACACAATGTTGACTTGATGGGTGGTGTGGTATGTCTGTCTGTGTTTTCTTATTGGCCCATTGCTCCCAGTTTGTGTCCATGATTGTTTTGAGATGATGCACTTCTTGTCTGTGTTGGGGTATGTTGTCTGTGCATTGTTCCTGAGTAATGATGTTGTGTACTCCTGTTCTCTCTGGGCTCCCATTGACTCGCCACTGTTTTACTGCACAGGCCTGGGCTTGTTGTACTTCTGCGTATGTTTTGTGTCTGGCTGTTGTTTTTGTGCCAGCATTGGTTCTGTCTTTCCGTCCACCACAGTCGCAGTCTAAATCCCCCGGCCATCGTAATGTGTCGGGGGGAAATTTGCGGTCCAATGGCGGAAGGACCGCCACCACATGGCTGGCGGTGGCGGTCCTTCCGCCATTGTAATGACCCCCTCAGTTCACACCAGGAAGTCCTGGAGAACAAAACAGATGGAAAAGCCATCTCTCAGAACTTGACTGTCCTGGCAGTAATGCTTAGTAAATGTGTGCAGGAATGCCCACGTGGCTGCCTGGCAGATGTCAACCAGCGGAATTCCATGTCCCAAAGCAGTAGTAGCTGTCGTTGCCCTTGCAGAGTGGGTGCACAGTCCTACTAGAGGTTCCTTTTTAGCCAAAGAATAACAGATCTTAATGCATAGGACGACCCATCGAGAGATGGTACGTTTGTGCACTTCCCAATCTTTCTTGGCCCCACATAACCCACGAAGAGTTGATCTTCCACCGGAAGTCTTTAGTGCGGTCAAGGTAGAAAGGCAGAAAGACAGCGCACGTTTTGGATCCAGACCGTGGAGTCTCTCCTCCTCTTTGGAAGGGTGCGGAGGCGGGAAGAAGGTGGGAAATGTGATGGTCTGACCTATGTGGAAAGAGGTAACCAATTTGGGTAGAAAAGGCCTAGTACGGAGGATACTTTGTCCGGATGGACAGCAAAAAAGGGAGGCCTGGAAGATAAAGCTTGAAGCTCACTCACCCTGAGAGCAGCGGTGATGGCAAGCAAGAAAGCAGTCTTCAAAGTACGGAGACGAATAGGACAATTATGTAGTGGCTCAAAGAGAGCACATATAAGATAAGTGAGGACAAGATTCAAGTCCCACTGGGGCATTATGAAAGTTGAAGGAGGAAAGAGATGAGTAATGCCCTTCAGAAATCTATTAACAATAGGGGACTTGAAAAGAGAAGGCTGATCAGGAAGGCGAAGAAAGGCAGAGATGGACGAAAGATAGCCTTTGAGAGTGCCCTAAGCAGAGCATTGCTGGGCCAAAGGAAGAATGAAGAGGAGAACCTCTGAAAGAGGGGCAGAAAGGGGATCCACAACCTTTGCTGTGTACCATGCCACAAATGTATTCCATCTGCAGGCGTAAACCGTTTTAGTGGAGGGACCCCTGGCTGCTAAGATCACATTACAGACTTCGGGAGGAAGGTCGAAAGCTGTCTACCGTCGCCGCTCAATCTCCACGCAAGGAGGTGGATACTGGACTGGTTTGGATGGAGGACCGCCCCCTGCTGAAGAGGGCTGTTAGCCCGAAACCGGTTCCAGGATGCTTGTTTCACGTCCAGGGAAGGCATGGCTTGGCAGTTCGGGCTGGACTGTTCACATGAGGCACAGGGTCAAGACTGATTTGCATATAGCTGTGTCTGAACTGGGGTGGCAAAGTGAGCTAAACAATGATGATGGATTCAACCCAGATCTGTGACTGGGGGTGAGTGTTTGAAAAGTTTCAGCACTCCGTCCATCATCTCCTTGTGTTTGCTTTGTTCGCCCTAAGTATGCAGGGTATGCCCAGACGTGGGTCCCTTGCTCACTTTGCCACTGGATTCAAGCTAGCCTGGCTGAAGAGGGCTTTTAGCCTGAAACCGGTCCCAGGATGCTTGTTTCCGGTCCAGGGAAGGCATGGCTTGGCAGTTCGGGCTAAACTGTTCCCATGAGTCACAGGGTCAAGACTGATTTGCATATAGCTGTGTCTGAACTGGGGTGGCGAAGTGAGATAAAGAATGATTATGGATTCAGCCCAGATCTGTGACTGGGGGTAAGTGTTTGAAAAGTTTCAGCACTCTGTCCATCATCTCCTTGTGTTTGCTTTGTTCGCCCTAAGTTGGCAGGGTATGCTCAGAAGTGGGTCCCTTGCTCACTTTGCCACTGGATTTAAGCTAGCCTGGCTGAAGAGGGCTGTTAGCCCGAAACCGGTCCCAGGATGCTTGTTTCCGGTCCAGGGAAGGCAAGGCTTGGCAGTTCGGGCTGGACTGTTCCCATGAGGCACAGGGTCAAGACTGATTTGCATATAGCTGTGTCTGAACTGGGGTGGCAAAGAGAGCTAAACAATGATGATGGATTCAACCCAGATCTGTGACTGGGGGTGAGTGTTTGAAAAGTTTCAGCACTTCGTCCATCATCTCCTTGTGTTTGCTTTGTTCGCCCTGCTGCTGCGACTGAAGATCCTCACGAAGAGGCAGTCTAATCGGAGGATCGATGGCCATGTTCAAGGTACCAGACTCTTCGTGCCCTGTCCGGAGCCACAAGAATTACTTGGGCCCAGTAGTGCTTAATCTTCTTCAGCACTCTGGGTAGAAGTGGTACAGGCGGAAAAGGGGCCGCAATTCCCCTCCCGATGAAAGGCGGCGCCGAGCGAGTGAAGCCTTGGAAACTCCAACGCGCAGAACTGCTGACATGCCCGTTCTCTTTGGTGGCACATAGATCTAACCAAGGCTATCC
Organism: Triturus cristatus; assembly: GCF_964204655.1. Classification (NCBI taxonomy): domain Eukaryota; kingdom Metazoa; phylum Chordata; class Amphibia; order Caudata; family Salamandridae; genus Triturus; species Triturus cristatus. Next base: position 842,292,955 of record NC_140593.1, on the reverse strand, counting down.
CCACTGCTGAAAGAGACCTTGCACCACCTCTGAGTGGTCCATTATGACCCATTATGCACCGGGGGCTGAGCTTGTTCGCCCTGGCGTTCAGAGAACCTGCTAGGTGTTCAACCACCAGGAAAATGCGCTGATGTTCCAGCCATGTCCAAAAGCGAAGAGCCTCTTGACATAGGGTCGACAAACCCACCCCGCCCATGTTGCAGTACCACATGGCGGTGGTGTTGTTCGTGAACACCTGCACTACTCTTCCTTTGACAGAGGGAAGGAATGCCTTCAGTGCAAGATTAATCGTCAGAAGCTCCAGAAGGTTGATGTGGAGCCCGGACTCCACAGGAGACAAGAGGCCTCTGATCTCCGCCTACCCCATGTGGCCGCCCTAGCCCAGAAGTGACCACTGTGAACTCTGGTTGGGGAAGGGAGAGGGATCAGCTGCTGACCCAATTCTGGTCCGTGAGCCACCACTGCAATTGACTTGCAGTCCCCCCGAGATCTGGACGACATTGGAAAGATCCCCCTGATAATGCACCCACTGATACTGCAGAGCCCGCATATGCCATCTGGCATGATCCACCAGCAGGATGCAGGAGGCCATGAGGCCCAGCATCCTCGGGGTCATTCTCACCAAAATTCGGGATAGTAGCTGAAACATCGGTATCATAGCCCGAATATCCAGGACTCGCTGCTCGGGAGGAGAACCGCTCTGATGAAAAGGAGCTTCTGAGAGGGAATTAGGTGCGACTTCGGCAGGTTGATAGTGAACCCCAGTGAATGCACAAGGTCTGCCATAGTCTGGAGGTGGGAGATGACAGCCTGGGGCGAGCCCGCCTTCAACAGCCAGTCGTCGAGATAAAGGGAAGACTGGAACCCCTGATCTGCGCAGATGAGCTGCGACCACCACCATCACTTCCGTGAACACCCGAGGGGCGCTGATAAGGCCAAAGATGAGCACGGTGACCTGAAAATGCACGTGGCCTACTGTGAACCGTAGGTAACACCGGTGCGCAGGCAAGACGGGGTTATGAAAGTAAGCGTCCTGCAAGTTCAACGCTACCATCTAGTCTTTGGGGGCGAGGCCAGACAAGACCTGAGCCAAAGTTAACATCTTGAACTTCTCCTTACGGAGCAAGCGGTTGACGTCCCCGAGGTGTAAGATAGGACGCAGGCCTTTGTCCTTCTTGGATACCAGGAAGTAGTGGGAGTAGCAACCAGGACCTACTTATGGCACAGCGACGCATTCGATAGGTCCCTTGGCCAGGAGAGACGTAACTTCCTGGAGGAGAAGGGACAAATGATCCTCCGACATGTGTTGGTGGCATGGAGCGAAGGGTAGTCTCAAAGGGGAGGGAGTAGTCCCTTCAGACTATCTGCAAAACCTAACTGTCCGCTGTGATGTTGTGCCAGCGGGGGAGGTGATGGCGGATCCTGCTGCCCACTGGCAACTGTTGGCCCTGAAAAGTCAGACTCGGAAGGCTTGGAGGCTGCTGCATTGGGGGGCATTGGTGGACTGGCCTGTCCGCTGGCCCCCAGACCCATGACGTTGGGTCCCACATCCCCGGCCGTGCAGAGGCTGGGTAGCTTGCGCAGGCCTGTGTCTCTGGGTGGAGCGTGATGGGGCACCCTTTCCATAGCCATGAAAGGGGCGAAAGGCAGACTGCATGGGACAAGAGGTGGCAGTGAAGCCCAAGGATCTGGCAGTAGCCCTAGAGTCCTTGAAACGCTTGAGCGCTTTGTGCGTCTTGTCACCAAATAGATGGCGGGCATCAGAGGGCATGTCCAAAAGGGTTGATTGAACATTCCCAGAGAAGCCAGAGGACCTCAGCCAGGCGTAGCGCCTTAGGACTACTGGCGTTGAAATCATTCAACCCAGCGAATTAGCAGTATCCATGCCACACCGGATGGCAAACTTTCCTGCATTTCTACCCTCTGCAACAGCATGGGTGAGCATGGCCCGGGCCTCCTCCGGGCACTGTGGCAGCACTTGCGCAACCGTGTCACATGCAGAGTGTGTGTAACAGCCCAAGAGACATGGGGTTTTCACCGCAGTCCTAAGCGGGCAGAAAAAAACATCTTCTTCCCAAGGTAGTCCAGCTATTTGTATTCCCTATTGGGGGAGCAGTAGGAAATGCGTCTTTGAATGTTGAGGCTTGGACCACCAAGCTCTCAGGGGTAGGGTGTTGGGAGAGGAAAAGTGGGTCGCCCGGGCCGGGCGGTGGCGTCAGGCAATCATCCTATCCACAGGAGCCCCTGTGCTGGGCTTGGACTAAGTGCCCAGAAGGAGGTCAGTGAGGGCCTCATTAAAAGGCAGCACAGGCTCTGAATAGGCCGCTGCCGGCTGAAGCACCTCAGTCAGGAGGTTAGTCCTGACTGACACCGTTCGAGGCTCAAGGCCCAAGGCCTCAGCCGCCCTACACAACACCACAGCATAGGAGGCTCCCTCCTCCGTAGCCACAGTAGGGAGAGAAAGCATACCAAGGTCTGGGGAGGTATCCAGACCACTGGCATCACCCAACTCCTCTCGCCAGTCCAGCTCCTCAAGTTGGTCTGCTAGAGGGTCACCAGACCCCTCCCAGTCCTCCTCACCCTCCTCTGGCTGCCAATCAGGTTGGTAGGGAAGGCCTGAGATGATCAGCAGTACAAAATTACCCTCTGGCGCCAGTACCAACGTTGGTCCAGTGCCATGTCCAAGTCGGGGGCGAGGCTGGGGCCGCCGCCAGCTGGAGCGCAGCTAACATTGGGGGCATCATCGCTGGAATCAGTGCTGGGGAAGGTACTGTGAGGTTGACCATCGCCGATCCAGTCCAGGCCTGGATCCATGGGCGCCCTGCGGCTCCAAGACCGGAGCCGCTGACATCGAAGGCCTAGAGCCCCCGGCCGAGTCTACTGGGCCCAAAGGCATGCCGGCGGTGTCAGGCTGCACAAAGATGGAATGGAGGGCTTTGTAAAAGGCACGAAGCTGAGCAGCGGAGGCTCCAGCTCCCGGAAAGGGAGGGAAGCATGGAGCCGTCCCAGTGGGCTCCGTTGATGGAGCCGGGGAGCGGTGACGCGCTGGTTCCCACGTTGCATCGGCCAACGGATGGGGAAAAGGCAAAGACAGACGATGCTTCTTCGATTTCGTCTTGTGCTTTGACTTACCCGATGAGTGCGAAGACTTCTACGACGAATGGTGATGGCTCCGCGACTGGTCTCGTGACCTTCCCCTCAACCAGGACCTCGAACGACGGAGAGAAGACTGCCGGGCCTCCAAAAGCTTTTGGGACTGCTCCAACAAAGACTTCGGATTCAGGGCCCGACAGTCAGAGCATGTCTTCGGGTCATGGTCGCGCTCCAAGCACCAATGACGAATGCGGAGTCGACCAACGCCACCTACTGACGTGCAGGGGTACTGCTATGAAAACATTTCTCTGGATTCAGTCTGACGTCTGGGGGTAATTATAAGGTAAGGAATCTATAACTAATGGTCTCCTTCAGATACAGTGGTTTTCTTTCGATTTAATTTCAGATCATAGCAACTTCTTCATTTGAGCAAACATAAACCAAATCCATCTAAAACAACCTTAAACTAATGTGTGATTCTCGATTTCTGGCTTAATTAATTTCAGCACAATGGTTTTGACTCACTAAATAACAACCAGTGAAAAGTTTGGATAGTCAATTTTAATAGTCATCAGAAAAATGTACAGATGATATACTTCAACATGGGAATATCTACTAGCGAGCAATTCTGTAATCTTTAACTGAATTTCAGTGTTCAGTACCCTGTCAGCCCACATCCAAAGTTAGCTATATTTGGAAGCATGTTTAAAATTGAGCCATTTCCTTCCACATTTCACTCAACATCTTAATCTTAGATGTAAATAGATGGGTCTCAATTCATAGAGTCACTTTTGTGTGTAGGGCAGGCTTATGCAAATGGCCCAATATTCAAGTTATACTTGTAAATAAATGTATCCATACACAATGATACTTTGTAATTGTGTGATATGAGTAATCCTACTGAAGGGACAAGGAGGTTTTCCTCGGCAGGCTAAGAACACCCACAAACTAGAATCTGAACATGACCACCCTAGAAAATCACTTAACAGAGTCCGGAAGGGGAAGGGAAGACACCTAAAATAAGTGGGTTCAAATGGAAAGAATTCTCCTTGGTTTGTCCTGGCAACTCATCCCATCTTCGGCCCTGCTGTTCCTGTCTGTCTGATGTTCAGCCTGAAATGAATATAACATGTTATTAAAGTAGAGACACATGTACTTGTGCATTTAAGTAATACAGTGGTTTTCTTTGGATATACTTTCAGGTCATAGTACCTTCTTCATTTGAGCAAGCAGAAACCAAATCCATCTTCTAAAACTATAAACTAATGTATAATTCTCGACTTCAGGCTTAATTCATTTCAGCACAATGTTTTTGACTAACTGAATGATAACATCAAATCAAACTTTGTATAATCAAAATTAATAGTCATCAGGAAAATGTACAGAAGATATACTTCAAAATGGGAAAATCTTTTGGCTAGAGAATTTGTAATCTTTAACTAAAATTCGGACTGTCAGACCACATCTAAAGTTAGCTGCATTTTGGAGCATGCTTAAAATTGAGCCATTTCCTTCCACATTTAACTCAAGATCTTAATCTGGGATGTGAAAAGACAGGGCTCGATTCATAGAGCCACTTTTATGTGTAGGGCAAACATACGCAAACGGCTTGATATACAAGTTGTACCTTTAAATAAATTTACTCATACACATTATTACCTTGTAATGGTGTAATATTGAGTATGAGTAAATCCCACTGAAGGCACAAGGAGGTTTTCATGGACAGGCTGAGAACACCCACAAACTAGAATCTATCTGAAAATCTTCTCTGAACCCGACCACCCTAGAAATTATCCTCAAAATCACTTTACAGAGTCCGGAAAGGGAAGTAAAGTGTTCTGTAGGGAAGTAGGATCTGCTTTCATGGTCACCCCCACTTTTTAGGTCTCGCCTGACCCAGCGCATGTGCTGGTCTGGCAAGACTTATTGAGAGGGCTCCAAAAAGTGCTACCAGGCCAGCCTAGAGCTACAGTGCATGTGTGCGGGCGCGCGCGCCACGCTTTACCGCAATTACTTTCACCGCTTGATGTTTGATCGTGATCGCGAGCGCGATCACTTTCACTTTCGCGGCCACTTTGCATAGCCAATAGGTCTCGCTTTTGGGACCTTATAAGTATTTAGTTATGCAACTGTTGCATAGCTAAACACTTATAAGGTCCCAAAGGCGAGACCTATTGGCTATGCCAATGCTTGTTGCTTGTGTCATTTTGTTTTACTGACTAGTCTGACTGGGATCCTGCTAATCAGTTTCCTTATATCTGAGGTTACTGCACTTAAAACCTACAAGTCACCCCTAAGGCAGGCCTTTCAATCCTGAAGGAAGGGTACTCAGTTATAAGTGTGAGGGTGACCATGCATGAACAGGACACCCATCAACCTTCAGAGTCCATTCTTCAAGGTTGCAAGTGCATCAGTCATTACAATATATAGAGTGACCAGCGTCATTATGCGATGGTTATCTCTAAACTGGCTGTGACAAACCCTGTTGTGTTTGGTATCAAACATGTTAGAATCTTACCCCTACACTGTAAATGGTGTGGGTGGTATGATTTCATACCCTTTAAAGCTCCCCTGGGAGACCCTCAGTGCTCCCGGTACCAGTCTTCCAGAACTGGATAGCAAGCTAGAGCTGCTGCCGACCAGAGACACGATTCTGCCCTCCTGCTGCTGAGCCAAGCTGGAGCCGGGAAAAGCAGGACAATAGGTTTCCTGTCACAGGGAGGTGTGACCAACACCCAGACAGGACTTAGTGTATTGGGGACAGGGTGGGGAGCTTGCCAGCGCATTTGGTGCCCTCCTTGCATACTCCAGTTGAAACCAGTTCAGGGAACCGTTGGCTCCCGCTCTGGCGTAAAACTGGACAAAGGACATGTGAGTATCCTCCCCACTGTCCAGCCCCTTGTCTGGGAGGGACCGCTGAATCGTCCCAACCCTTTCCTTAGGGTACTTAAGGGCTTACCTGTGGGTGGGTCTTTAGATTTGTTGTGGGATAAAATTCAGATCCGAAAAGACTTCATCTTGAACCATCTGGGCACTTTGGACTTCGCTGGACTTCACTTTGGGAACGGAGACTGCAACCGACAAGACTCCTGCTGCTCCAGGTCTTTTTGAACTGCTAGTCTTCTGCAACGTCTATGCCTGTACTCCATACAGGCCTGTGGACATCCAAGACAACTGAAGGAATCTCCCTTGGAGTGAAGGAGTCACTCCTCTGCATGTGCAGGCACTGCAACGAAGCTGACCGGTCTGCTGTTCCGGAGCTTCTATGGAGTCTGAAAGATTCCGCAACATGGGTGATAGTTCTGCAACTCCCTTGATGCCTGCACTGTCTTCACTGCACGTTTTAAGCCAGTATCCCTCATTAGAACCACTGGAGCAGTACCCCTGTGCACCGCATTGACTTGCTGTTGCCAATACTTGTTGACTCTCTCCGCCAGAGAATTTTGGGCTTGTGGTCTGTGGCGGTTCCTGAAGTCACTTCACACCTAGGCATCCGGCTTCCCTGGTGTAGATATCCTGGTTCCTGGGGTATCCATGGGTGGTGTGACTCTCCAACCATCCATCTTCCACGGGGTGTCTTCAGGGTCTGCTGGGAAGGGTCCTTTATTGTTTAAAACTGCAACAGCGACGTACCCATTGACTTGTATTGAGCACACAGTCATGCTCCCACTCTGCACACGACCTCCGCAGGGTTCCTAGATACTCACCTTGGGTGGTTCCTTGGGTCCCCGGCACTTCTACGTCTTCTGGGTCCTTTCTCGACTTAGGTAGTGGTTCGCATCCACTATTTTAGTATATGGTTTTATCTCCCCTAGGAGACCACTGTGTATGTGTGCTACTTACGTGTTCTATTATCAAAGTATTGTGTGTATTGTGGTTATATCTCCAGTAGAAGATATGGCAATGTGTTAGGGAGTGTTTATAATAAATACATATTTTTATAGCTACAATATGTGGCTCTTTTTCACTTATCCTACATTATCAGATTAAGTACTGGTAAAACAAGCGGCTTTACACTCCTTGTGGACTAAGCCTGAAGCCTGCTCTCCACAGCTAACACTTAGAGAGATTTCTATGATTGTCTAAGACTACTAAAATAACCAAAAGGGTTGTCTGGATCAATGCAGGATCCTACATTTTTCATAAGTGAGCACCACCATATACCAACCCAGCCTAATACATACCCCAAAACAAGTGGGGTGTAATGAAAATAAATGTTCCAAGGTAAAAAAAAAATTGTGAGGAGAAAAAAAATATGATTATCGACAAAGCCAGCAGGTCTGTGTTTAATGTTAAAAAGAAATCAGTATAAGCATATGCAAGCCAGCAGGAGCAGGCAGAGAAGGCTATAGTTGAAAAGTAGTCCCTCATACACTCACATAGAGGCAGAAGGATACACTGAAATTGCCAATGGTATTTGGTGACACTTGAATACTTCAGTGAGCTGAGCCAAGAAAAGATTGACAAAGCCCAGGGCCAATGGTTGAAAGAAGCTGGATGAAGAAAGCCAATCATTAAAAGAAGTAGACTCAAAACTCACTCTACATACAGTTCAGTTAAGTTCACAAACTTTATTCGGATAAAGCATTGTATCCATAAAAGTACGAAACAGTAAAAACAATATAAATGACAGGAGAAGAGTGACAATAAATATTAATGAGAATTTACAATTTACAAAACACAATATAGCAAGCTAAGGGTTGTAAGTAAAATGAAAAATTCATTATCAACAATTCTAGACTTAACCATTCATCACTTAAAAACTCAAGAATTGAGCATTGTCTTACGTGCCCTGGTAGTAATTCTCAAGAATGTGCTTAAACGAAAGACCAGCTCTTCATCGATCGAAGCAAGCATACTTGAGTAGGCAGAATGCAAATTTATAGGCCTGGTCCTGTTGAAAAAAGGGTAGAGAAGCCCCTTGCTGTATTTCATATAATTTTTACAGAAAAGCAAAGAATGGAGAGCAGATTGGCCACTCACCCCGTCACATGGGCAGGGTACTAAATCAAGTTTTGGGTGGTAGCCAAGAGGGAAACACAATACGAATCTGACTGTCCCTGCTCTCAAGCGGAATAGAAGGCTCCTTTCTCAGTAACTCATGGGTAAAACAAGATAATTTGGTAGAGGGTGGTCGTGCAGCTCCAGAGACACATAACTAGAAACAAGGGGTTTCTTCGATTCTAGCGCAGTTCTTTCGGTGCTATACAGAAGATATAGGGCACTTCTGAAGTCTTTTTTGTGCAGAGTTTCAGCTTTACCAGGATTTAAAAAGATACAGCTTTTGTTAATACTACATTGACTCTAATATACCCCAGATAGCCAGGGGATATCCATCCCCTTATCACACTTCAAACAATCAGTAATAATGTCTCTGGTAAGAGTCGCTGCCTCATTCTTCCAGATCGATAACCAGAAAAGGGCTGGTCGGGCACGTATAAAATCAGTTATATAGTTGAAATTTAGTTCTTTGTGGCATACATATTGTGAAGTGGAGATTGGGATACCCAACAGCTTCCTACAAAATCTGTTTTCTTCCTGCTGAATGCAGGTACCGTTTGCAATACCCCATATCTCAGCTCCGTAGGTGGCCACTGGTACACATTGCAGTTTAAAAAATTTTAAGATAGCTAAAATAGCGCCTGTGTTCTTTGGACGGGAAAAGCTCAAAATTGAATTGATGGTCTTTGAGAACTTGCTCCTGGAATGGGTAAGATGCTCAGTCCAGGAGCCGTTCGCAGCAAAGACCACCCCAAGGTAGGGAAATTTACAGGTGCTTATCAGTTTTTGACTACCAACAGCAATAGAACTGAGCTGGCGTCTCCGGGGACCACAGGACATTAAAAATGATTTACGAAAATTGACTCTTAGGTCCAAACTATCCATGTATTTAACAAAAGACTGTACTAAAATGCACAGAGAGTTAGGGGTACTGCATATAAGAACCGCATCGTCAGCGTATAATAACACAGGAAGGGGTTTTCCGTTAATCATAGGGACATCTTGGGACATGGATACTAATGATTTATTCAATCCATTAATGTAAATATTAAAGAGAAGGGGGGCCAGGACACATCCCTGCCTGATCCCCCATCCAACATTAATTGGCCCTGAGACCTCTCCACCTCTGCCGATCCTCACTTGTGCATGGGGATCTTTATGAAGATATGCTAGGAAATGGACTCATCCAGACCATAGGCCAGCAGGATTGCCCACAGCCTTGACCTATTTACAAAGTCAAAGGCTGAGGACAAATCCATGAAGGCCAAATAGACTGGAGAGTTCCGTGCGACGGTGTATTTCCCGATTATAAGGCTGAGGTTCAGGCATTGTTCGTTAGTGCCGACCTTGCTGCGAAAGCCTAGCTGGCGTGGCTCGAAAATGTTACATTCTTCTGACCATTCCAGGATCCTATTATATAAAACTCTACCCAATATTTTGAGGGTATTATCGATCAGTGAAACGGGCCTGTAATTACTGGGCTGCGACCGATCCCCCTTTTTGAATATAGGGACGATAATACTCCGCCCAGGTGTCGAGTAACGGGGCATACATAAGGTTATTAAAAACATTCAGAAGGAGCGGTGCCCAAAAGTCCAGATTCCATTTGATAAAATCTATTGGTAGCCCATCAGGGCCATGGGCCTTGTTCCCAATACTCTGTTGAATAGCTTCTTCTACTTCAGAGAGAGATATCAAAATATTAGTGAATGAGCCATATTCATACTGGTCGGTAGCTGAATGGGGACTAGCATAGATTTTAGAAAAGTGGGATTCCCAGGATTGCCTAGAAATAGTACAACTGACGGGGGGTAATAACTGTCCCATAGTACGGAGATCCCTTACAGCAGACAAAATGATTTTCCGCTTTTATCAATAGCGGCCTGCGATAGGTTTCCCAGCAGACCCTGAGAAGTACTCCCTTTCGATTAGTGAGTGCCAAGTTGTACTTCTGCCTTGCCAGTTTCACCTCTGTAGCACACCTAGGTTCAGCTGACAACACCCTGCGCAAATTCCGATTAGCCCGCGAGCATTCATCATCAAAACATCTAGGGCCCTGCTTTCTCAGGGACGCGGGTTTCGACAGACAGATCGGGTTTAATAACTAGACAGAGTTTAGAGAAATCATGGACTACCTCTGGATGCCGGCTCAGAAATGACAAACAGGAATTAATGAGGGGCAAATTGTCCATAGCTAATGACTTAAACAAATCCTTGTTGTCAATGCCCCTCCAAATCAATCTTAGGTTGTCAGTCAATGGCCTTAAATCCCTGGCCCCGCATTCAGATGAGAACGCGGGTCGTGCAGCCAGTCTCAATGCTATTTTAATAGGGTTATGATCCCCATGAATAGTAGCAACAACCTCTGCATTAGTTAAGTGATCCGCAATCAGGGGAGAAATAAAAACAAAATCTGTTGTAGACGAATAGCCCTTGCCTCTGAATGTCGGATGGTTATTATTAGTCGCATATAATGTGCCCGTCTGATCCATAACATTAACCAGGTTATGGAAACTCAAAAACACTGCCAGCTCAACACCCCTGCGGGAAGAAGGACCTAAATTATATGGCTCAGCACCGAAGTGCATATCATTAAGTTTTGCGTTAAAGTCTCCTCCTAAAATAATCCCAATAGGATTGCCTGAACGTTGCTGGTAGTCTAAATTGGAAATAAAACCAAAAAGCTCAATAAAATTCTTATTGGGAATGGAAAAAAGTAATTATTATAGAAATTTACCAAATAAAAGGAAACTCTTCTCTTGAACAATACAGTTTGGAAATTACAACTGTTAGTTGGGAGTATCGTAAAGCTTCCACCAGCTGCTACATTAAGCCCAATAAAAAGGCCCCCTGATGGTCGGCCCTGTCTATGACGAGATGCCGCTACACTGATGCAATGAAACCCCTCAATATGCAGGTCGTGCATGGCTCACGTCTCCTGAAACATTACTATGTCTTATTCTTTAACTAAACGCAATCAGTCCAGGTCATCAAGCTTGGACTGTAACCCTGCTACATTCCAACTAAGAATGTTCAGGTCTGCTCCTCTGTCAGTTCTAATTGGGAAGTGATCATCATTGTCATTATCAGTTGTTACTATGGTTTCAGAGGAATCCTCCATGTGAAGCTGCTGGTACTGCTGAGCAACCATCAAGGGTGGTTGTCAGTCCTGTGCATCTAGACTCGAGAGTGCGTTGAACCTATTCGTTAACAAAGACAAGGCGTGGGCATCCCTAAGGGGTTTAGGGAGAGGCTTATAAAAATGACCCAGGGGGAGCGCACTAATGCAGGTATTTTGTGTGGAGAGTTGCTCGAAATTACTCAATAAGCGGCGAACCATGTGGGGTCTGCGAAAATTGAGAACAACACAATCACCAGTTATATTTTTAACAGAAGGACCAACCCACCCTACTCTTCTGGCCATAAGAATGCCGTTCATGTTAGAGGGGTGAAACCCCTTATGTTTGCAAAGCCAATCTACAGACTTATTACGCAAATCTGCCCACGACTCCCTTTGATCCCCAGCTAAATAGGGAACCCTGACCAAAACTAACACATAGGGGCAGGTAAGCTTACTACAACAGTATTTTCTCTCGAGCAGGCATTCTTAGGACAGTTGGAAATATCCCTGCTACGCTTGTGTCACTTGCAGGGGCTCTAGTATCTTGGTAAGTAGGGCAACTTATTCCTAATGCTGGGTTTGAATTAACTGTATTTCTCGGAAGAACACCCTGTCTTCCCCTTTGTTCGCTATCAGAATTTCGCCCAGGAAGTACATTTGTATTGCTACAATTAGTAGGCGGGATAGCAGGAGTGATATCTTTAAGAGAGGAAGAGCTGGAATGTATACAAGAAGGAAATAGTCCACCCCTGCCAACATTTTGATCAGAATTCGCGTTCCTGCCCATTAGGTTAACCAGTTCAGAGTTCAAGGATTTCAATTTCCTCCACAATGAATTGAAGTTCATGTCACTTGCCTTCTTAATATCGTCCAAGGCCTTTTCGATAGGTTTAAATACAGTGGGGAGAACAGCGGCAACTCCCACGGCGCCTGTATTAATGGCAGTGTGGGCAAAGTTAAAAGGAACATCAGTCTGTGTGATCACTGAAGTGGTACGGGTGACCACCTGATTTGTTACATTATTGTCAAGATGGCAACCTTTGGGATTTTTGGACTTAGTTATTTATCCCTGCAATTCTCTTTCTTTTTACAGGTTGAATTTTCACTTTGGTGTTCCTTTGAGGACATGCCGCTCGTGCTCTAGTGTTAATTCCTGTTGCATCTAGGATGTCCATTTTGGGGGCTCTCGGGCTTGGCGGGGATAAATCTGAGAGAACAAGGCACGCTGCCGTAGACGGTGAATTACGGGGAGATTCAAGTGTTGCGCTATCAGTGATTAGGCAGCATAATGATAGGCGTGAGTGTAAGGTTGCAGGGTCCATGGACAGGCGTCGCTCTGTCAATTCGATTTCGTGGGTCAATGGGACTCTGCCCTCACAATGAACGCATCCAATGTCCCGGCTACTCCTTTGCGTTTGCTCGCCATTCCGAGGGCTCAAGACAGTCCAGTTGTAACATCACAAAATGACACACTAACAAGCTATATATAACAGTTCTAGTTGTAATGCCTTGTGACACGGGTGCGGGGATTGTTTCTTCAGTTGCAAGTATCAGGGGGGTGGTCCAGCTCAGCCTCCTTCTGTCCCTAACGGGCACAGACAGGCCCGCTCTTGGTCCGGGCTTCGTCCCGTGCGCTTCCCGCGCAGCAGCTGGTGAGTAGAGCGGTGCACTCTGGGGTATGCAGTCCCCCCCTGAGTGTGAACAAGTATTGCGGGCGAAGCGGCTTAGCCCCAGGGACCCTCGTCCCACCAGGGGTCCTTAGAAGGTGCAGGTACTGGCGTTTGAAGCGGCAAATGAGCACAGCAAACAGAAGAGGCTGCACTAACGCCTCCGTGGGTGCTGTACCCCCAGAGAGTGGAGATGACGGCTGCGCACACAAGCCACGCCACGCCAACCACTGAGTCTGCCGTCCACCGCCGTCTACTGCCATCCACAGCTGCCACCTGGGCACGAGGCACGCTGTTCACTGCTCACTCCAGTGGATGGTTCCAATCTGCTGTAACATGATGCTGAGTGGGAAGTGCGGCGGTAACAGGAGGATGAAATAAGGCAAACAGGAGCACTGTGGGGGGACAGGACTCAGTCGCGCTCAAACGCCTGGAACGCCTGGGAGCCCAGATCGTCAAAGCCCCCAATGTAAGGAGCAAAAGGGGTAAAAAACGATGGGGCTGCAGCTGCAACCACAACCACAGCAATTTGGTGTGCGGTGTGTGGTGCTCGGAGTTCTCTCTCCTTGCTCTTCGCTCGCTCTCTGCAGCTAACGGTCGGCGATCGGCTGCAGCTGCGTTGCACTCTACATACATTGAAAGCAACATGTCTCTATGACAGTTGTGCTGTCAAAACCCAGACCTAAAAAGTGATACTGTTGTAGAAAGGTACTATTATTTTATGCATACAGAAATTGTAACACACCAGCAAATAAAGGAACTCCTCAAACTCTGAGACAGTTAAAGCCTTACAGTTTTTTTTAAGAGATTTTATTCGTGCTCACACTGAAACATATTTAACATATAGCTTTCCTGAGTATTAACTTTCAATGGGAGCATTTTAGAATATATGTTGTAACCCAACTATAATACTTTCTCAGTAAGAAAAACAAATGGGAAGAAGCTCCCCGCACTCTTTTCCCGTCCGGCATTTTGTAAAAATGTGAACTTCTACTTTTCTATGGGTCAGCTTTTAAATAATCAAAGTCTTCTCCAAACCTTTGGGCAGCTCCACCTGTGGAATTCATGAGTCGTCAGATTATTGGAAAATGTGCAGGGTTCTCAGATGTGGTGGGCTTACCCTGTTTGAGAGGCCATTTAAAAGATACTCCACTATTGGGGACCATCGTATTTCAAATGTTAAGTGTTCTTTCTTGATATTACTAATCGAGGGGCATAGTTACAACGAGGCGAGGCGATAGAATTATCGCCGCTTTTGCGGCCGTTTTCGGCCGAAAAGCGGCGATAATTTTATCGCCTAATTAGCAAGCTCACGCTAACGCGTGAAAACTTGCGTTGGCGTAGGAATTCCTAACGCCCAGCTTTGCAGCTCTAATGAGATGCAAAGTGGGCGTTCCTGACCTGACATGACAGGAGAAATGTCGCTAAGCGACATTTCTCCTATCATCAAGCCCTCCGCTATGAAGCATAGCGGCAAGAAAAGTAGCGATAACTCCTGTTATCGCTACTTTCCTTACGCCTGCTTCAGGACTGACTTAGCCATGATATCCTATGGTAGGTGGATATCATGGCTAAGTTTGTGAGTCCCTATTATCAAGCTAACGCCACATTGCGTGAGATTATCGCTGGGTTTCCAGCGATAATCTCACGTTAGACAGTTAGCGTGAGGATTTTTATCGCTTTTGAGATAAGCGTTGCTAATAGCACGCTATCTCAGCGATAAAAATCCACGCTAGCCGGCGATAATTATCCTAGCGCTAAGTGCGCTCAGCGATAATTATCGCTGTTTGTTGCTGATATGCCCCTATGTTTCTAAGTCCCGGGTGTCGAAATCGTAGCAAGAATAAGACCGGAGTGAATGGAAGAAGAAAACGTACTACTTCCTCTCGTGTCTTAGCAACTCGCATCTACAAGGACTGCAATTGTGGGCAGTCCCACCAAATATGAAGAGAGCCCTTCTGACCACATCCTCTTCAACATAAAAGGCTAGATGATAAGAATATTTTGTGGTGTTTTGAAGGGTTGAGATGCCGGTATAATTGAGTTTGTAATGCATTTCTTTTGTTTTTGTGCAAATAGAGCAGTTCTATAGATCTACTCACAATCCCTACCATTTCTCTACTCAGATCGTTCTGCATAAGACCCTGTTCCATTTGCCTTGGAATACCCCTTTAAGTGGTGGTCGAATATCTTGCAGCCTACCCTATAATTTGGATACTATGATACCTTTATGTGATGTAAGAGAGGCTAGCAGTTTTTCTAAGAGTGTCGCCACTATTTCAGTGTCAGGTTGTTAATTACCAGGGTAATATTGTCTGGAATTTTAAAATGTTGTTTAACTTGTGGGAAGGAGTTTGATGGCGCCGTGGCGGTACATGGAGATCTATACTTTCTTTGTTGCCATTTAGAAAATTACGCTTGTTTTAATGCCGGGTTGAAATGTGGATTATCGTAAATCAACGTGTATTGGGGCGAGGTAAGTGAAAGACGCACCCCTCTTGTTGAATGTGTCCCTCGTTTGAAGCCAGTTTTGCCAGGGGTGCTAAGGTATGCATTGCGTGGACTTTTGGCTGTTAAGGTGCCAAACCACTTCTCTTAATGTTCGGGTCGTAACTGCTCTTTCCATGTGAGGCCATCGTGTGTCAACCTCCTCCTTCAATCACTCCATTATAATTTGGAGTTGGGCTGCATATTAACACAATTTAAAGTTAGGTATTGCTAAGCCTCCATGGTGCTTACTTTGTTGTAACAATTTTAAAGAGACTCATGGTTTATAACCTTTTGAAATGAATCTGCCTATTGCCTTCTGAAGGGAGGCAAAAACATTTCTCACACAAAAATTGGAAGAGCTTGGAAGAGGTAGAGGACTCTGGGTAAATTATTCATTTTCACCACTTTAATAGGAAGAGATGAGACCACATGTGAAGATCAAATTTGATCTCAGAAAATAATACTACGAGGGGTATTTGGCGCTAGAGAGGTTTTAAACTTTTGGCATGAGGTTGACTCCAAGGTATTTGACCTGGGTAGAGTTCCTAATAAAGAGGGAATTTAGCTTGCAAAGCATCTATCACCTCTCTGGGTAGGCTAAAATTATATGCCACTGATTTAGACTTTTTAATATTATATCTCACGTCTTTCAAAAACTTCTAATTTAGTGAGTGCGTTTCCAAAAGAGATGGCAAGGTTATCAAGAGTACCAGGCCACCTGCGAGAAGAGTGAGGTTGTGTCCCGCTTCCCCAAATTGTATGCCCTAAATATTTTCTGCCACTCTGAAATGGGACACCAATGCCTTAATACTAAAGGCAAACAATAAGGGGGACAGGGGGCACCCGTGTCTTGTACCCCATGTCAGTGGGAATGCCTGCACTGTTTGACAATTGAGGGCTATGCATGCTCTAGAGGCATGATATTAATAGAAATTCTGGACCCAATACCACTTCCTCCAAGACCTCTAACAAAGCAAGCCCTGGTATGTTCAGACAGCTGCAGTCGTGGATCCTTGATGAGCCAGATGGAGGACTCCTCACAAGAGACTCGAGAAATACACAGACTGAACCCTCAGTACCCATTGTCTCCCTAAGCCAACTGTCTTATCTTGGAAGCTGCATATTTGACTTAAAAATGTCTTTTGTTTGAAACTTCTGGACAATTTCATAATTGACATAAGACTTCTATGAAATGGAACCCAAACGCAGATGGCTGGTACTCACTCTCCCCAAAGTGGGCCCATCGCATAATTAGCAAGCTCTGCTAGGTATAAAATGCTGTCCCAAGGCCACACACACAATCAGAATTAGCCATCTGCTATAAAATGGAACCCAAACGCAGATGGCTTCTCCCTTCCCCAAAGTGGGCCCATCGAATGATTAGCAAGCTCTAGTAAGTATAAAATGTCATCCCAAGGCCACACACACAATCAGAAGCAGTCATCAGCCATGAAATGGAACCCAAATACAGATGGCTGCTCCCCCTCCCCAAAATGAGCCTATGCATAATTAGAAAGCTTGACTAAGTATAAAATGCTGCCCCAAGGCCACAATCACACACAATCAGAAACAGCCCAAAAAAGCCTATTTTAAGTCTGTGGACAGAGAGGCCCAAGCAACATAGAGAAAAGCTTTATTCTGAATATAGGGAAAAACAGGGCAATTCAGGACAACTTCTGCTGCAGGTAAAAACAATGATAGCTTATTTCTAGGCTTTCCTGTTTTCAGTTTCTATTTTTGGTAAATTCTGGTGGGGTTTTTTCAGTGTTTTCCAGTGATTTCAATACCTTAAAAAACAGTGGTTATCAGTGGTTACATATTTTCGCGCCATTAAAAACTACACAAACAGTGTTTTACCGGTGTTTATGGAACGTTTCGCTTTTAGTATTGCTTGCTTTCTGCGCATGGTATATAGACATATATTAAACTTTTTGTAGTTACACCATACAATACTTCTTCAGTGATTCTATGGTCATGTGCGCTCGCTCTTTCCTACCCATGTAAACTTCTGTGAAAAGGCCCTCTCAACATTCGCACTTGAGATGGGCAACTCAAAAACAGCCAGTACACAATTTGTTAACTCTGGCCACTGACATAGCTTTCCATGCCAATACTGGTTCACTTGAAGATTGGGATTCTCAGGGCAGGTTCTGCAACATTTGCGCTGATCTGGCCCGGCGCTCATTCCCTCAGAGTTATTGAAGCAGTCAAAAATGAAGAGGCACTTTTGAAACTACAAAGGAAATTCCCCTTTACGGAAGGGATCTAGAACGGAGTATCACAGTGAGGTTTCATTGACTTCAAATGCCATTGGCGGTGAAGGGACTTTTCTAAGCATCATTGCAAGCCATTTCTCATACATTGTAAAATAAAAGTTCCTGAATTGCTCTTCACCATTGCTTTGCTTACCAAGTGGCAAGCACTCTAACATGGAACATGTTGCAGTGCCAAAGTCACTAAAGGTGTCGCCCAGCCTACTCTCAAGGAGATGTTTGACATCTACACCAATTATAATGAACACTTTGCAGACAAGGGTGTTTTCAGACTGAAGTTTTTTATTATGTCCACTACAGCAGTCATGTTTTCCTGTAAAAATCTAAGAATGCAGTAGAGTGTACTTTTTTTCACATCACTATCAATATGTAACCAAAGATCCTCACATTTCTTGCCTTTGGCATCATCACTCAGCAAAAATTCTGTAAATGGTTGCCACATGGATATAGCCCCTTGGACTGAGAACCATAAGCTAAGTGACACAGTTGGGATGACTCTTTCTTTGATGCCACACAAAGCACAAAATGATAAATATTTGCGTTTTAGTTCCTGTGCATATGAAAAGAGTGCACCAGAATGCACTAAAAAGTCAATAGCATTCCTCATTAACTCTGAAGATTGTAAAGAAGCTTTCAGCATACCATCTAGCAAGTGGCAAGGATCTCTTACAGGAAAGCACTTAAGCTCAGGGGTCAATTTTGACAGGTCATCACACAACTTTTTCATATACGTAGCTGAATCACTGCAAATACAAACAATATCACTCAAATCTTTGTTGAACTTGGAAAGAACCTTTTTTGCAGAGCATTCCAAGTGACACTGCGTTCCGTGTTTTCCAAAAGTCTGGTGTCCTGTTTTAACCACTAACCCAGATGCTTGGCGATAGCGCTCTTTTCACATATACTTGTCACTATACCTTGCATTGAATGTTTAAAGCCTGAGGTGTTGGTAATTTGCTTACTATCGATACTGACTCACTAGTAATTAGGGGCTGATGTTTTAAGGGTTTTTACCCATTCTCTGTGGGTAAATGTTATGACACATATTAGGAAAGATTCTTATGAAACCAGCCATTTTGCCTATTAGTGAAAGAATCAAACACAGCCAAAAAATCCAATATGATTTTGATATTTCCTGATTCTCTACAGTTTATAAAATAATTAAACAAGGCCTAAAACATGCTTCTAAACCCTGTATCTTTAGACCAAAGACCACAAAACTGTAAAAAACAAAAGGAAGAAGAAACAATATTTTAGTGGCATCCCTAACCAACAAAAAATGACCCTTTCACTCTCTTCTTCCTTTCTTTGAATGGCATTTAGTTTGTGGTGGTGCAGGTGTTTTTTCAGTGTTTATATGTTTTCACTGGTGAGGGCTATTTCTCTTTCAGTGGGGTTTTATCAGTTATTATAGGTTTAAACCTAAAACCGGACAGCCTACTTATTTCTTTTAAATAATTTTTTTCCAGTCAATGTATTACATAGCGAAGCCCAGTTTCTGCTTTTCATGGTCTGAAAATGTCTGCTTTTATTTATGGTTTAAAAAAAAGTGTGTTAGCTTGTAGATTGTAGTTGTGAGAATGCAAAAGTCTTACAGTGTCCCTCCAAAACCAGTCGATGCAACGTACAGAACAAAAAGCTAATGTGTGTACTCCCAAGCTTCTTACATGGGTTTACTTTCAATATGCGGAGATGGTCTGTACCACTCTTAGGTAAAACTGTACATGTCAGCATAGCAGCCTCTGGTAATATCCTGTAATTATTAAAATGTGTGTATAAAATAGGGGTGTCAGAGGGACATCTATTTCTTTTCACTGCGAGGGCTCAAATCTCGGTTGCGGTTTAGGGAACTGTAGCTGAAGCATGGTGTTTGTTTCATTGTGTTGCATTTGCTAAGGAAGCTGCAGGGCACGTGGAAATCTGAATTTACAAAATGTATAAAATAAAATCTGTTGTATAACCACAGTTTCCCAGGGGTGAAAGGTCGGCAGCAGGCTTTGAACCGGGCTGCAATGCAGGGTGTTAAAGGCCACAGCTTGAGATTTTGCTCGAGACAAAGGTCTCAGTGCCACAGTGACCAGGATAGGAAAATGGGGGGCTGGTTGGTGGAGGTTGAGGGAGACCAGGTTCTATAGTCAGAGTTGAGCTCGTTCCATGGGTTGAAATGATTGTGGTTTAGAAACAGAGCCATGCATACACCATCCCCATAACGGGCAACTGGGTGAGCAGCCAAAATATCGAAAATAAAATATCGAGATACACTAATATCGAGGTTTAAATATCGAAGGGACACAATATCGATGTCAAGAATATCGATGGACAGAATATCGACCCTAAGGTAAGTAATATCGATTTTTTTTATATCGATGTTAGTAATATCGAAGTTAGTAATATCGATATCAAATATATCGATGTTACTAATATCGATGTCACTAATATCGATATTTATAATATTGCTATGTATTTTAATATGTATTTAATATGTATGTGTTAATTATTTTTTGTTAAGTGTTCTATTGGTTTTAAAATATATGTATACAATTTCTATATGTTAATAATGTTTTTTTTAAGTTAATTTTGTGTTTTAGTACCGTAGCGGGTTGTGGGTTTATAGGGGAATAGGGTGGGAAGTAATTTAATTATATGAATTTAATTATACATTTTTGGGAATTATAAATTAATTTTTAATAATTTTTGCGTTTAAATTCTGTAGCGGGTCGTGGGTTTATAGGGGAACAGGGTGGGAAGTTATTTAATTATATAAAATTAATTATAAAATTTTAGGAATTATAAATTAATTTTAAATAATTTTTGCGTTTAAATTCTGTAGCGGGTTGTGGGTTTATAGGGGATTAGGGTGGGAAGTAATTTAATTATATGAAATTAATTATACATTTTTAGGAATTATAAATGTATTTTAAATAAATTTTGCCTTTAAATTCTGTAGCGGGTTGTGGGTTTATAGGGGAATAGGGTGGGAAGTAATTTAATTGTAATTAAGTAATATTTTTATTTATTTATTGGTATTGATAATTATATTATTGTTAATTGAGTATTAATTGGTAATTAATTTTTATTAATTGGTAATTAGTTTTTATTAATTGATTAATTGATGATTATGTTAACTGTATTATTTTATTATTTGAGTGTTTTGTGCGTTTATAGGGGAAGAGTGTTGGAAGTAATTGACATCTAATTAATTAATTATTAAATTTGTTGTTGGGTATTGATAATTAATTAATTGGAGATTAATTATTAATTGGTAAATATTTTAAATTATAATGTTTTGGTTATGAACAATAATTTATTGTTGATTAATAATCAATTGGTAATTAAATATGTTTAAATATTATTTATTGATATTTCTAATTAATATAGTAATAAGTAATTATTAATTGGTAAATAATGTATAATAATTATGATTTTGGTTATAAAGAATATGTAATTGTTTATTTTTTTTTAATTGGTAATTAATGTTTGATAAATATGTTTTTGTATAAAATATGTAATTGTTCAATAATTTTTAATTGGTAATTAATAATCATTAATTATTATTTATTGGCATTTATTAATAATGTATTGCTAATTAATTATTTATTGGTAGTTATGTTTTTAATAAATGTTGGTATTTGTAAGTAAATTTGAGTTATTTAATAATTAAATTATTAATTATTTTAAAGAATTATTTTATTTATAAGTATGTTATTTTTAACTTCTAAGCTATCGAACACTTTCCCTACTGTTGCACTCTCTGGAGTTAGAATAGTAATTTTTACCTCTACGCAATCCAACACTTTCCCTACTGTTGCACTCTCTGGAGTTGGAGTAGTAATTTTTACCCCTACGCTATCCAACACTTTCCCTACTGTTGCACTCTCTGGAGTTGGAATAGTAATTTTTAGCCCTACGCTATCCAACACTTTCCCTACTGTTGCACTCTCTGGATTTGGAATAGTAATTTTTACCCCTACGCTATCCAACACTTTCCCTACTGTTGCATTCTCTGGAGTTGGAATAGTAATTTTTACCCCTACGCTATCCAACACTTTCCCTACTGTTGCACTCTCTGGAGTTGGAATAGTAATTTTTACCCCTACTCTATCCAACACTTTCCCTACTGTTGCACTCTCTGGAGTTGGAATAGTATTTTTTACCCCTACGCTATCCAACACTTTCCCTACTGTTGCACTCCCTGGAGTTGGAATAGTAATTTTTACCCTTACGTTATCCAACACTTTCCCTACTGTTGCCCTGTATGGAGTGGGAATTGTAATTTTTACCCCTACGCCATCCAACATTTTCCCTACGGTTGCACTGTCTGGAGTGGGAATACTAATTTTTACCTCTACGCTATCCAACACTTTCCCTACTGTTGCACTCTCTGGAGTTGGAATAGTAATTTTTAACTCTACGCTATCCAACATTTTCCCTACTGTTGCACTCTCTGGAGTGGGAATAGTAATTTTTACCCTGATGCTATCCAACACTTTCCATACTGTTGCACTCTCTGGAGTGGGAATAGTAATTTTTACCCCTACGCTATCCAACACTTTCCCTACTGTTGCACTGTTTGGAGTTGGAATAGTGTTTTTTACCCCTACGCTATCCAACACTTTCCTTACTGTTGCAGTCCCTGGAGTCAGAATAGTAATTTATATCTCTACGTTATCCAACACTTTCTCTACTGTTACACTATCTGGAGTGGATATAGTAATTTTTTGACATCCGCTTTCCAACATTTTCCTTTCTGTTGTTTTTTTTGGAGCTGGAGTAGTAGTTTTATTCTATCTGCTATTTAATATTTTTTTAAATATTTTAGCTAATGTAGTATATAATTAATTTTAACAATATTTCAATTAAATGTAATTATTTAATTTGTTTTACATAATTATGTAATTTTTATTTATGTTATTGTTTTATGTGTGTAATGTTTTTGCAATTGTTAATATTTTTATATAATTTATAATTTATTAAAATAATTATTAAAACATTATTAAGTAAGTATATATATTATATATTATATGTATATGTTTAATTATTTTTTTATTAAATAATATTTATTAATTATTATTTTTTAACATTATGAAATATATTTAATTATGTTTATTTTATTTATAAGTATTATTATGTTTATTTTACATATATTATTAAACTAAAAAAAACAATATTTATTACTAACGATATTTTTGACATCGATATTTAATTATCGATATTTTTGTACTTACCATATTGTAGATAGGATGTCGATATTCTTGACATCGATATTTTTGTTCCGATATTTTTGAAGGTCGGTATTGTGACCTTCGATATTTAGTCAGTGATCCGGGCAACTGTAAGGATTATTTTTTAAAACCTAAAAAATTAAAAGGTTGTGCTGGTTTATTTTTTGCACAGAGGACTCTTGCTCTTGAATATTTACTTGTAAATGTTTAATAGTCTGTGCAATAGCACAAATTGTGGTAAAATGTGTATATTCACGCTTTGCTAAACCGTGATACGGTTATTTTGAATAGGCTTTGCCACACTTTTGTAAGAAGGTTAAAGATCTAGCACAGCCCCCAGGGCTTAGACAGTAGAGATTTTTAGCGCCGTTTCAAAGACCCTGCTTTAATTAATTTAATTTCATTAACCCTACTGGCCACACAGCTTGTTAAGAATGCCTATCCCAAAAACTGTAAATAATTTTTTTGTACTGTGAGCACATCTGGAATAATTTTTTAAACGACTCAATCAACGAGGACAGGCGATGATTATTAAACTGTTTTAAACCAAATCTTTCTGCTCTGCACACAGGATCTCCCAGAATTAATATGGAGCCATGAGGAAACTGCTGAATTTCAGCAAGGGACAGGTATTTAGACCTTTGCTAACCTTATTGTCTCAACAACACAGACTAGTTAAAAAAACTTTATTCTTGTGCACCTGTTTTTCAAGGTTATGAGGCAGAAGTGCAGCGAGCTATTGGAGAGCTAAAACAAATATTAGAGTCTAAAGACGCATCGGACAGCATCCAGCAAAATCCTGCTATTACAGGTGAATGAGAGGATGGCCTTGTAGTATGAAGGATGTGTAATGATTATCCCGTACAGTTCAAAACCCCGAAAGAGCCCATTGTGCCCTCAGAGAGTGTGCTAAATCCGTGCATTATCTTGCAAATGTGACAAGGATTCTTTCACTTCACAGTTTCACTGCAAGCACACAATGATGCCAAACTTCACCAAAAAGTAGACCTCACGAGCAAAAGTGGTCGCTGGAGCCTCAACGAGTCCTGGACGGGTTGCGACCTCTTTTAAAAAAAGGAAGCCTATGGATGGACCCCTTCAAAGAAAAGGGTTTCACAAAGGGGCAAAGCAGGTGTGTTTTACAAACTGTACCACCAAACGAACCCAAATATATTTTTGCCCCAAGAATTGTGTACCACCAGCATCTCGTAAAGGCTATACAAAATGTAAAGCAATAATTAGACAGACGGTTACAATCATAAGTTTGTAAAACGCCGTTGAGGCCCTTTTTTTGTTTTTGTTTACTAATGTGTATTTTATTTTTCTTCAGTCGTAGAGCCAACACAAAAGATACGTCGACTCCTCTAAAGGACATCACACAGATCCATCAAAATGACCCTACGCCAGCAACCAGTGAGAGATGCCCAGTGCCTCATAACAAACCATGCGCAGACTCTGCAAATGCAGGTCTTAGAGACACTTGTTACTCTAACCCCTACACTGCTTTACCAGCAAAACCCACAATCAGTACAGCAAACATGCATACAGGAAGGCCATTTTGGCAAGGAGTGAAGACCTAAAAGGGTGCACACTTCCAGCCACAGACATACAACAGCCAGGGTCATGTTAAAACCAGGAAGTAGATCTCACTCCAAACAAACCAAAATCAGGCTGCCTTTCCTTAAAGCCGAAGAAGAAACCATGGTCCAGGACCTACAAACCATCCCATTAGTTCTATCCTTAAAAAGCACAGTTACCGCGCAGGTATGTCCCCATAATCTTCATGCAGGTAAATGTTCAAAGTCTGAGAGGTGACTGTCGATGTGCTCCCCAGAGGATCCCCACCAGCCCAGCGTCAAGTGTAAAACCTCCATCACCCACCTCAACATACCCAACAGCAGTACAGGATGGAGCGGATGTTAGAATCAGAACTTTGAAACAGAGTATACTGGTGAAGCATCCTCAGGAGCAGCCAGCAGATACTCTGCTGGGTGTTCAGATTGGGAATTGCGTTTTTTGATCCTCCTCATTCCAATCCTTCAAAATGGTGATAGTGGGGGTAGACAGAGAGCGGTGCTCAGGGAGATTCAGGGTAATATACGCTGCACTCCAACTGCCACAGATAATGCCCCGGAAAATTGGTTTTTATGCCAAAATCTGTACTAGGATCATGTGAAAGACACGCGCCAGATTGTCAGAAAACTGAAATTCAATCTAAACTCTAAGGTCATAAAACAGTGGAAGAAAGAAACTAAGAATCAACCCTTAAGGGATGTGCAGATGGAGATAATCCAGAGGGTACAAAGGCGTAGAAGACAGGTGTTTCCATCTTGCGGATCAGGTGTTGCAGATGTAGAGGTCATTTAATCTTGACAGTGTCTGCAGTGCTCCCTAAAGAGCTGGGGTTCCAGGTTTATTAATGACTCAGTCCAAAGGTCCAAATATAAAAAGAAGGTACAAGACATCCTTACGAAAGTGCGACGGTTCTCATGAGTCTGCACGCCCAAAAAGAAGTTAGAACCCCACAGATAGGGCCTAAATGTTCCAAATACCACGACAGCACATCCTGAAATGGCATGGCTTAGACCCCTCAAACACAGATTTAGGAGAGGGCTGCAGGCACTCCCGGCATTTCAAGCGTTCACGGGGCAGAGATGAGAGACCCAGCTGCAACAAACACAAAGACGGTCTTGCAGTAAAGGCTGTAGCTGGGGCATTGGGAGGTCATCTTCAGCAAATACTCCCAAGACCCAGTGGTTTATTTGTAAAAAACTAAGGGGAATATTATCAAGGTCCAGCGATAAATATCGCAAAGCGCACTCAGTGCTTGCATATTTATTGCCGGCTATCTCTGGAATTTATCGCCCGGTTAGCGTGTTATCAACAACGCGCATCGCCGAGGCGATAAAAATTCCAGAGATAGTGGGGATATCGCCGTTTTCCATGGTGGAAAATGGCGATATCCTAGATGATAGGGTCTGTGGTCTTAGCCACACAATCCACCCCCATGTTAGGTATGCCTTAGTCAGGAATTTAACAGGCGTTAAATTCCTGCGTTAAGGCATACTTAACATGATTTTAAATATCGATAACCCTCCTTGTCAATATGACGAAGCTGGGTTAGCGATATTTTCCCAAGGGAGTCTTGTCAGGCACGCCTCCTTTGCATCTCATTAGCGATGCGATGGGAGGCGTGCTGAGAAGGGGCGATATTGCCAGTAAATTGTCGCTAACAGCTGTTAGCGACAGCTTGCTGATAGGGCGATAAAAATATTGCTGCTTTAGCGGCAAAAAGTGCTGCTAAAGCGGCAATATTGCCCTTGATGATATGCCCCTAAGTGTCAGGTCTCTCACCAGGAAGCCACTGCAGCTTGCACCACACATTGCCCCTGCCATGCTGCCAGTGATAGTAACAACACAACTACTAACCCTCACACTCCTCCAAGTGTGAAAAGTCAGACTATTACAGGCCCCGAAAGCTATAAGAATGGCTTGGGCAGCAGGTAATAGTCATTTTTAATGTATATTGCATTAATAATTAACTGTTGTTGTGGTCATCTCTAAATTGGCCAGACAGTGCCACCTTGTGGCAAACTGCCACAAGCATCGGTGTTGACAATTAAGTGCCGGTGCTGAGCACTGGAAACTACTGCCTAAAATTAGGCACTGCCGAGACCGTTCAAACCGGCTCGGGGGCTGCCTAAAATGGGTCGGCCAGTAAGAAACAAAAGTGGGCTAAGAGTGCCAAGCAGCATAAGCTTTTAATCAGTAAATTTAAGAAAGACAGAATTTGTGCTCCAAGGAGGCTTAAAAATACACTGCCTCAGAATCAGTCCGCTCCCCCAAAAGGATTTACCGGAGAGCTCAACATCAGATACAAACCACAATCTGAGGATTCAGAGATGGTGTTTTTATAGAACGTCAGAAGGTACCGGAGGAATGTAAAGGGATTTAACGCTAAAGGGTATGACAAAAAAATCAGGTTTGTTATCTTAGAATTCATAAACTCATCTGATCATGGGCTTTTAGCTATTCACCAGGCCATAGAAACGCTTGTTACACAATGTGTGGCCAAATGATTTCCTGAAGATCCGCTTCCAAAGGCAGGGTTTTGAAAATCCCTTGTTCACCTGATAAACGGCCCGCGATGTGTTTGATGCTGTGGAAATTTTAGAAAACCTCTCTTATCTTTTACAGAGTAAATAAGAAAAAGCAGCATTTGGGACCTTCAGAATAATCAGGGGCGTTTCCAGACCTTTAAAGAGTATATTTTACAGTAAAGTAATTGGGAAAAAAACAGTGGTGTTTGCTTAACTGTAACACTGGCGCAACCAACACGTGTTTGGCAGCTAACATTGCTGGGTTACTAATGGACTGCTGCCCTACCAAAGCGGTTGTCCTGTCTAGAGTGGTTGAAGTTCATGTTGCGCTTGAAATACCTCCCGACAGACTGGTAGGCTTTGGAGAACTGTGTCTTTCTGACAACAATTTTGCTGTCAGGGTAAAAGTTCTTTACTATAGCGGATCGTGGAAGTACTTCACATCCGGAGAACCTGTGAAAAGTAAGATGGTTTACATTCTCCATCATGAAAACCACTTTTACGGTATCTTGAACCTCAAGGGTTTTCTAGGAGCCAATTACATGTGTACCCATTGTGATCTCATCTGCAATACACAGACAGCTCATCAGTGTGAAATGCAATGTAAAATGTGTCATAGGGATGTTTGCATCGTAGTCCCAGATTAGAAGGTGAGATGTCACAGATGTAATCTATTCTGTCGCTCACAAAACTGCGTGACCATAAACACTGGGGTTATTCAGTGCATCCCTAAAACAGACTGTGTGGAGTGCGGGCACTACACAGCCGCTGATCACAAATGCAAAGGTATGAAATGCCCCTAGTGTAAGGCGCCTTTTCCTGCGGGAACAGAACACACGTGTTACATGACTAAAGGCTGATCTCAGACCAAAACCGAAGACTTCATAGTGTTCGATATAGAGTGTACCCAAGAGATAGGAGTACACCAGCCTAACTATATTTTCGTGCACCATCTAACTTTGATGGAAACTAAAGTTTGAAGGCCCTTCTTGTGTGAACGAATTCCTTAGCAGATTCATGCAGACATAATTCAAAGGGTATACCCTGATGGCCTATAACTCAAAAGCGTATGACTCGTTCTTTTTTTTGCAAAATATGATTTGTGAAAAGACGCCAGTAGAACTCATCACTGAGGGCTCTAAACTGATGCTGCTAACAGCTGTACCATGACATATAAGGTTCATTAATAATTTGAATTTTATGCCCATGAAATTGAGCAAGTTGCCAAAAGCCTTTGGTCTTCCAGGTTGTAACGGTTATTTCCCCCACTTTTTTAGCACCTGAGTGAATCATCATTATGAGTGTCCCATGCCTCCACCCAACAGGTGCGGTGTTGAGTATATGATGCCGGAGGAGAAAGAGAGTTTTAAATTCAAACCGAGTTGAAAGCTTACTGTCAGGCAGATAGTAATGATATCGAGAAATGCTTGTAATCCCTTCAGAGACGTTGTTGTAGAGATGGCAAAACTAGAAAAGTTCTGAAACCCAATATAACCAAGATGGCAAAATCCATAGAGTACATTGACCCTTTTCAACACTTCATGCTGGATTTTATGTGTATGCCTACCCACAAGCACATGTTTTTACAACCTGAAAGTATAGTTCTAGTGCCGCCCAACCTCTATAGTGGTAAACAGAAGCGTTATTCTACCCCCTCTATTAAATAGCTCATGTACGTCTCTGACAAGGAAATCACCTTCATCCAACATGCCTTGCAGAGTGGTGAATACTGTGTGGGCCCTTATTTCCTAGATGGGTACGCTGTAATTAACGGCCTGCCAACGGCCTTTGAAAACAACAGTTGCTTTTACAACCATTTAATAAGCTGTTGGCTACCAAATGTGAACACTTGCACAGGCATAAGCTGTTAGAAGCGCAATATGTTGAAAATTATAGTTTTGTTCTGAGATCCCTCTGAGAGCATGGGTGGCTAGATATGTTACTATCAGAAGCAGAACTCTGCTCCTTCATTAAGTGCAATGAGTTACCCAAACCTATGAAGCCATGCAGCACCTTATTTAGGGGTAGTGCAAACGCTATACAGCTCTACAGGGCAGTGGGAGAGTTTGAGAAAATACATTACTACGATTTCACGAGTCTGTATTCATTTATAAAAAAAAATAAGTTATACCTCTTAGGTCGCCCCAGCATCATGTATAGGGACTTTAAAACCATAGACGAATACTTTGAGTTAGTTAAACGTCAAGTCTAACCACCCTAGCAGCTTTACTTTTCTGTACTACTGTACAGAGTCGATGGTAAACTAATGCTCCTCCTGTGTTGAACATGCTGGGAAAGCAAAGAGACTAGTGAGGGTAGACACACTGATGAGCAAAGGGTGCTCACTGGGACCTGGTGAAGAATTGAGGTACAGGCGGCCCTAGAGAAAGGATACTGACTTGCAAAAAATATATGAAATTTTGCACTTTGAAAGGGCTACAACCCAACTATTTTCTGAGTATATTAACTTATTTCTCAGAGGCAAGCAGGAGGCATCTGGGTTTTCAGAATGGTGCATTACCCAGGCATCAAAGCAAAAAGACATTGGTGATTACTATGCTTTTAAGGGTATATGCTTGAGACCCCAGTTCTTCGAAGTCAACCCCCCCAGACGAAAGCCAAGCTGTGCCTCAGTTCCTTTTGAGGAACGTTCGCACAGCATACATACTTGTCAAACACAACCATCATCACAGATCCTGACAAACTGTTTAAATATCTTTTTGCACCGTGTAACGAGGTGCCCAGCTATAAGTTTATCAATGACGGAACCGTAGCGCTGTGTTGGAAATAAACATAAGGATACCCTCCAACTTGTAACAATATAAACATCTTCATAGCCTGTTTCAAAACTGCTCCAGCTTGTTTAGAGCTTTACAATGTGATGGATAAACTTCAAGAACTGTGTTTGTTTCACAATATGGACTCTGTTACTTTTGTGAGGAGAGTAGGGGATAAAGATCTCAAACTCTGTGATTATCTAGGCAATTTGAACGAGAAAAGGAGGATTACACAGTTGAGTTCACGTCATCTGGGCCCAAAACCTATTCTTATAAAACTTCTAACAATGCAGTATGTATGAAAGTCAAAGGCATCACCTTAAATGTAAACAACAGTGTCAAAATCAGTTTTGACAATATAAAGGATTTGGTGAATGAATACTCTACCTCGAGCAACCGTAAAAATGAAAAAGCAATCGTTGTTAAACAACCTAGCATAGTCTGGTCCAAAAAACGGTGGGGAAATACAACCCAGCCAATGCATAAAACTGTGTGCATAGTGTTTGATAAAAGGGTCCTGACTAAAGACTAAAAAACCCTGCTGTGCAAGTATTGAAGGTGCATTAGAGTCTCACACCTTGACTTTGGACACCAGGTTGCAGTACCCATTCTCCTGGGTTTAGCATGTCCCTCAAATTGCGGTGAAAGCTATTTTATAAAGAAACTATTAGAAAATGCTCCCAGTGTTTTATCCCTAACCCTAACAAACTGTTTGTTTTATTCGTGCTAATAATTTTTATATGCAACCATCCCTAAGGTTCCCACACATCAAATTTATAGAAGGCATACCGAATAATCTCAATGACTATGCATCATTCCCTACAGGCCTTGTAAACATGGTGATTGTAGATAACCTTATGAGCAAAGAAGGGGATACCCTGGGATATAGAAAGCTTTTTCTCCATATTTTTGCCATCGCAATTTAAGCATTGTGCAGAACTTGTTTTACAAGAGTAAGAACAGTCATTCTATAGCTTTCAATGCCTCATAGCTGTTTTTTTTAAAACCCCCCAAGAAAAACAACAAATATTCATTATAGCTAAACAGATGTACCCCGGAAATACTCCGTTTTTCTTAGAAGCCTTTAGCAACACTAAAAAATACTAGTCACAGCCATCCCCCAGCAAAGAACGGCCATCCTGTGTGCTGCTTTGGATGATTTAGTGACTGCCATTTCAGAAATCTCCCTAAAAACCCTAAAAGGTAATGACCCTATATCAGAAAGCAGTTACGTGTTTTGAAGAAGCTCCACCCTATCAAGAAGCTCAGTAATAAAAATGCTTCCCTCATTTCTAAGAAGAAACTGGTGAAGCAGTTCAGAGGTTTTATAGGTTCTTTGTTGGGCATAGCTATATCGCTAATTACCAGCCTCCTAACTGGGAACTGATGGATTATGCGTAAAAGTTGTACTTGGTACCACAGCAGCAGCTGGAACAGTTGGGGACATTTATGGGCAGCGCCTGAGATATCTGGAAAAATTAGACGCAGTGCCTGGATGCTGAGATGAAAGACATTTTGAACCTTACTGATTTAAAACCGTACAACAAAGCAGGTATTTACTCTAGCGCTCTTCAAAACTTAAAAGAATATTATAGGCAGGGGAATGCTGAAAAAAACAGGTAGACTATATATCCCCCTGAGTCTGAATAGCCTCCACCACCCCCTCAATGTCTCAAGAACCACCACCATTCTCAAACATCATTGTTGAAAAACTTTAAAAAAATATATAATTCAAAGGTACAGAGGGGCTGCACAAATGTTGCTACGTAAGATTTCAGATTCTAAAGATCTGTCCTCATGGAAGGAAAGAGGCAAATTCCTCTACAAAGGTAAACCAGCTGTTGGATCCCACATGTACGACTTAGTCAAAGGTCTTACGCACCCTAAAACCCTATCACTACAGAAAGCGTCAAGAGGTTGAGAACAGTTTTTACGAGCCGCTGCGGAACTCAACATTCCTTCGATGATCCTCATTAATGCTGGACACAGGTGGCTGCTTGAAAGTTAGAAATATCTGACTTACAGCCCTCCAAGTACTCCAGCACCAGTTGTTTTTAACCCCCTCCATAAGATGCCAGCATCCCCTTTCTTTCCCCGGCTATACCCCTCTCGGAACACTGAGGCTCTGCCTCTGGAAACTAAAAAAAAGACATTGTCCAAAAGGTACACGTGGTTAAATGTCTGATGTTTCTTATGACTCTTGAACCTATGAATATGTGTGCCTGTGTTTTTGTATATACTTTGCCCAATGGTGAACATTTTGACTTTATTCTTCCTTTTATTTATTTAGCAAGTATAATAGTGTGATGCTTGTAGTACGCAAAAACTGTTTTGTGAATATACCTCTTAACTTTTCAAAGTGTTTCTGTCATCTCTTAATAACGTTTCAAATGTGTGTTTTGAGTCAGAATAAAGATACTGAGTTTGCATTCAATTTTTTATTCTTTTATTTTAGTCACCATTACACATAAGAGATGTTACACGACTCTCCAATTTTGACAAACTTCATACTCTGTTTTAACAGCACTTGATGTAGACCTAGAGTTTTCTTTCACACATTTCATAACAATACTGTCATTTTTAAGAAGGTAATTTGAATATAGACTTGAGAATCATATAGTCAAGTATGTAAAAAAAGCTGTTGCAAGGGTGGATTATAATAAAATACAGGTACAGGATTCTCTTGCCATCAAATGCGGGGTGCATTGTATAAATCTTATTAGTAAAATGTCTGAGGGTATGACATTGCGTCGTTTGCCAAGAGTAAAGTCTACCTGATTAAACATAGTCGAGATGGGGTAAGCGTTTATCGCCACTTTAGAAGCGGCCTGTATGTTGACACCATTCGCTTTTACGATTTTACAAAGAAGATGCAACAGAGTATTGTTGAGATCCAGATATATATCCGTGGACCCTGACAGAAAAAACTCTACTGGCGCCGATGTCGTCAAAACGACTAGAGGCCCTTGAACAAACTGCTCTCGAGACTGGTCTGAGTGGGCTTTAGAGAAAACAAGTCTAACTCTGGTTTGACACATTCTCCTGGTGTGCAATGTACGAAGGCCATGTTTCAGGTTGTTGCGTTTCAAAAAATATTTAGGCTAGCGGGTGTTCTCTTGTTCTTTGAGGCTTTCTTCCGCCTTACAGATCTTTTTTTGTGAGCTCTTTTTGAAGAGCGCCTCCTTTTTTTATACAGAGCCAGCAGACCTCTACGCCTTGAAGACCTTCGCTTTCTTTTAATACTTGTACTTGGCCTGTACACAAGTCTCGCTCCTTCTTGGGTGAGTTTGTCACAGATCTCATCACATCCTGAGCAATGTTTTAACATGGGGTTTTGCAATTTCATAGCCTCTTCTCAAGAAAGGCATAGCTCTTCTAAACAAACTACAGAGAAGATCTCCAAGTAGCACCCCGTACATAACAGGGACCCCTTGAAAGAATGGTGGCCCTTCATATCTGGCCTGGTTTCTGTATTAGTCCCTGTACAGAGCGGGGTCGCTGTGTGTTTTTATGATCACCATGATGACTTCTTAATATTCACTGTCGCTTCACAGCCTTAAACAAAGCTTAACAATACCTTTTCAGTATTTAAAGGACACCGGCTCAGATTGATTGTCGAAGATCATGACTGACATAGTGTCAAAATGTTTTTGGGAAATTGTTAAAAGTCAGGTTTGCTATATTGAATATTAATCACCGTGTTATTTTCCCCCTTCACTTAGACCCATCTTAACTATGGTGAATAACTATCCCTGATCCTCTGCGGCTCTACAATGTCACTATACACATACACTGTATCGAACCCTGTGGTAATATCGGGGCACGTAGTGTTCAAATCTACTTGGCTTTTCATATGTTGTACTGTTCCTAAAACTCTTCTTTATTTACCCATACAGCTAAACTCTGTATCGCGGTTTGAAGCTTTAAGAAACACCTTCCTTCTACCCTTATCTATTTACAAGCTGAATATTCAAATACATTTTGATGCTGACTATGCATTTGTTGATAACCTCGACAAACGCCGCGAGGTTGGGGTAATACTTGTGAGGAAAGCCAGCATGGATGCTCACGGGGTCCTAATCACGCTTTATAGTGAATTTGGCCTTGAGCATTGTGAATGTATTCCATGTTCCGAAGTATTGAACTTCGGTTAGGGCTACCCCCAGTCCCCTTTTAGATCCACAGGTTTAGCCAGTTTCACTGTATAATTAGAAATTTGATTGTCGGGGACCATGCCCTTCAAGGCGTTGGATGACAAGGTAACATAAAATGACGTTGTCTCCATGTTGTCACCTTCAAAGAGCTCCCTTCATACTTTCACACCCTGCAGGGATCTGGCCAGCACCCAACTGTCAAATTTCTCTGGCCACCCTCTCCGTTTGAGAAAGGCTTCTCTGTTAGCCCCACTACATTTCTGTTTCAGAATCTTCCCAACCCTGTACACCCAGTGGGGATCGTCAGGTACCATTTGTAACTCTTCATTGTAAAAGTCATCCAGCACCATTTTGCCATCGTAGTCCTTTAACCCCTTTCATGCGATGCGCAGGACGGCTGGGAACCGTCTTGCGCCATGGTGCTCGTGTGCGCTGGCCGGCTCCCGGCCATTATCGCACATGGCACTGGAAATTCCTCTGGTGCGGGGGGGGGGAAGGATTTCCTTTCCACCCCAATAGCCTCTGGAGCTGAGGAAGGGTTTCCCCAGCTTCCGAGGCTGTGTGTTTGGTTTCTCTGAAATGAAGATCAGCGCACACGTCACGCTGACCTAATTTCAGAGAAAGCAAAACTGAAATTAGCTGTTAGGCTCATTTCGGTTTTGCTTTCTACATGCTCAGGGCGCTATCTCAGCCCCCCCCCCCACTTTCCCCAAGCACGTAGAAAGTCAGTAGAGGTATCATTGGAAAAGGGAGAATCTGCCCTTTCCAATGGTACCCCTCCCTAGGGAGGGCAGAAAGACCACTAGAAGCCAGGGATTTTTTTAAAATTGATTTAGGGGTGGGGGCTTCCCAAGATGGGCATGCCACACTTTCACAGTCTTTGTGCCCTCCCTGGGAGGCAGATGGGGGCAATAGCCTCTGATCTGCCCCAGGAGCGGCAGAATGGCCACTAGATGCCAGAGATTATTTTTTTATTGTATTTAGGGGTGGGGGCTGCCCGAGATGGGCATGCCAAAGCCCCCACCCACCCGCAATATTCTGCAGTCTTTCTGCCCCCCCCCGGAGGCAGAAGGGGCAGTAGCCCCAATCTGCTCCCCTGGGGGGCAGAATGCCTACTAGATGCCAAGGATTATATGTCTTATTTTATTTAGAGATGGGGGCTGTCCGAGATGGGCATTCCAATGCCCCCACCCCCGCAAAAGTCCACAGTCTTTCTGCCCTCCCTAGGAAGCAGATGGGGGCAATAGTCTCCGATCTGTCCCGGTGGCAGAAAGAACACTAGGCACCAGGGACTTTAAAACATTTTTTTATAGGGTTGGGGCTGCCCAAAATTGGCATGCCAATGTCCCCACCCCCACAACATTCAA
Organism: Triturus cristatus; assembly: GCF_964204655.1. NCBI lineage: Eukaryota > Metazoa > Chordata > Amphibia > Caudata > Salamandridae > Triturus > Triturus cristatus. The sequence continues at coordinate 842,257,690 of NC_140593.1, read as the reverse complement.
GTCTTTCTGCACCCCTGGAGGCAGATAGGGGCAATAGCCCCTGATCTGCACCCGGGGGCGCAGAAAGCACACTAGGCACCAGGGATTGTTTTTTATACATAGGGGTGGGGCTGTCCAAAATGGTCATGCCAATGCCCCAACCACCCAAAAATTATTCCACAGCCTTTTTTCCTCCCTTGGGAGGCAGATGGGGGCAATAGCCCCCTATATGCCCACGGGGGGCAGAAAGCACACTAGGCACCAGGGATTACCCCAGCAATCCCTCGATAAAAATGGTACCTCACTCATGTGGGTGGGTCAAGTACCCACGACAGGCAAGGCCCCAAAACGTATTGTGGAGATATCAAAATTAACCATCACAAAACGACCTGGCTTTGCAGGGGAGGGTACCAGGGTTTTTGGCCCGAGGTCGGTGGCCATCTAGAGAAACCTACCAAACCCACCCATTTCTGAAAACTAGACACGCTGGGGAGTCCAGGAAGGTAAGTAAGGCTTGGGTGGACCCCCCAACATTTTCTCACCCAGAATCCCTGCAAACCTCAAATTTTCCAGAAATAATCCCATATTTATCAAATTTCTGTGTGGGAAATTTCTTTGTGCGATCACCGGGCTGACACAAATTTCCTACCACCCAGCATTACCCCCCATCTCCCGATAAAAATTGAACCTCACTCGTGTGGGTGGGCTAAGCGCCTGCAACAGGCAAGGGCCCAAAACGTATTGTGGAGACATAAAAATGACCTATCACAAAACGACTAGGTTTTGCAAGGGGGCACCTGGGTTTTTATCTCTTGGCTCGGCAGCCATCTAGAGAAACCTACCAAACCTACACATTTCTGAAAACTTGACACCCTCGGGAGTCCAGGGAGGTTTGGCTTGTGTGGACCCCCCAACGTATTCTTACCCAGAATCCACTGTGTACCTCAACTTTAGCTGAAAAAAATCACATATTTCTCAAATTTCTGGGTGGGAAAGTTGTAGGGTACGCGGGCTGACACAAATTTCCTACCACCCAGTGTTCCCCAGGTCTCCAAATAAAAATGGTACCTCACTTGTATGGGTGGGCAAAGGATTCGCAAGGGCCCAAAATGTATTGCGGAGACATCAAAATGCCCTATCAAGGAGGCGTGTCCAAGATGGTGCCCGTGCAGTAGTGCTACTGCGTAGCTCCGCCGCACCGAAACAGCAGTTTGACGGTCTCCGAGCACAGGGAGCAGAACGATTGCGGAGCGCTCCCAAGTGAATATTGCAGCCGTAGCTTTTCTTCTGGGTGCGCCCGGCCAGCCGCAAGACAAAATGGTACCCGGACGTCCATAACGGAGCCACATCGAGGAAAACAGAAGCCTTGGCGGTGATTCCTAGTCGGATGCCTGGAGGCGGTGAGAAGGAGGGGCTCCCACCTCCCCCCTGGGTGTGGCCACTGACCGGCTGAAGGGACTGAAACAGTCGGCGTTGCCCAGCTGGTTGTTGGCGGATGCCCCTCCGGGAGAGGACAGGACTAGTCCCGGACGGAGTAGATTAGAGTGAATCTGGCTCCGGGAGAGGAGTGAGGCCCTGAGAACCACTGATGCACAGTAGATGGGGCAGCAGGGGGCCGACCAACATGGCAGTGGGAAGCGCACCGAGGAACCAAGACCCTCAGTGGTGCGGCCCTCTCCTGCAGTTCCTGCCGTAACATAGTGGTGCCGCTGATCCGGGAGCCAGCAGTTGGACAGAAGTGGGTTCCAGCAGCCGGAGTGGCCCTGCAGCTGGGGCAGAGCCCAAGAAGCCAGCAAGCTTCCGCAGAGGTGAGGAGTGATGGTGAGAGACATTGGCATAGCAGGGCAGGAGCCCTTCCTGGACCACGTGAGCCAGCCAACAGGGGTGAGGCAATAGAGGAGTCCCAAGGGGCACCCAGATCAACATCTGATGACCGTCGGCCTGGCATTATCGGTCCAGTCCTTCGTAAAATAGTTGCTGGGGCCGAGGTGGACCCCTTTGGTCCAAGAACAAAGGCCTGGGCCTCACGACCCAGGCCGTTTGGCAACCAAGTGATTGAGGAAAGTGGCCTGCAGCTTTGGTAGTGAGCGGACAAGAGACCACTGGGACACATTTTGGCAGACTCCCCGCGGCCCACAGGTATTCAACGTACCAAAGCTCTGTCACAGGGCCCGCGCAGACCATGCCAACTGGCTCTACCCAGGCGAGTCCTGATCTGAAGGTGGGGTGGGCCTCCTAAGCCCTCAGTGGGGCACGGAGTAAATGGAACCTGCTGGCCCCTCCTCTCCCCGTGTGGAATTGGAGGACATTAAGCGCGGAAGAGGGGATCGCGGGCGGGGGGCCATACAAAGCTAACCCTGACTGCCAATCTATTTAAGACTGGTCAGTTTCGACCATTGTACCGGTGACACCACAGTACCATTGGGGCAGACCACACCACTGCAAGGATACAATGACCACCCCCAGGCCTAAGAGGGACACTGCCAGCATCAAAGATCTCCTGGCCAAAGGCACTGCCAGAAAGACGAGGATGGCCTCAGCCTCACTGGATAAAGTGGAGGCAAACACCTCAACGAAACACAACATGAATGAAGAAGCCCCTATTACGCGCGGTTTCATGAAAGCCCTCTTTGGAACACTATGGGACGATATACCAGCCCTCCGCACAGAGTTGGCCAAGGAAGTTAAAGATTTGTGTCACAATTTGGGGGAACTGGAGCAGAGGGTGGACTCAGTGGAACGCTCCGGAGACGCCAGAGAGGAGGAATTTGAAGAATACCGCAGAGAATTAATGGAACTCAGAGACCGCAATACCGACCTCAATTTCCAACTAGAGGATTTGTAAAATAGGTCCCGCAGATCCAACATCCACTTCAAAGGAGTCCCACTGCAAGCGGATGTGGGACGTCTGGAGGGATACGTGTTGCACCTCTTTTGCCACATAGTACGAGACCTAGAAGAAAAAGACCTACCGCTGGACCGTACACATAGGACGGGACGCTCATCGGCACTCCCAGGCTCCCCCAGGACATTCTCTCGTGCCTCCATAATTATAAACAAAAAGAAACAATAATGGCCGTGGTGCGTGACCAAGCCCATGTCCTATTTGAAGAAAATAAAGTCCGCCTCTATCAAGACCTGTCAAACATCTAGCTCTAGAGACGATGAGCAATTGAAACAGTAACGGAATTCTTGAGAGACAAAGGAGTGAGGTACAAATGGGGTCACCCATTCCGCTTGATCTTTGCATGGCAGGGTGAGACCCGGGCAGTACCATCGCCCCCCAGAGGCAGTAGAGATTCTGGGCAGAGAACTTGATCAGGGGTCCTCGCCCCGGCAGACAGTCTCCCAGTTGCCCTCCCGAAAATGGTGTCGCAGAAGGCACTCAAAAAATCGCGCGCAACAACAGATAAGCAAGCCATCAAAGACCGAGGGGTATATTCACAAGAACGTGTGATAATTACCACAAGAGTAGCGTAAGGCAACTTTCAATATCGCAGCACATCACAGGAAAATAACCCTGTGACAACGTGGGATTCACAACAAGGTGGTACCATGCGATAGTCTGCCGAAACCGCGGACAATTTCTGCGATTAAACCAGCTTGATGGAGATAAAAACACAAACCACAACACCAAAAAACCTGCGATGGGCCAAAGTGCTATGAGGAAATCAGGGATAAGCAGCGCCAGGCCTGCAACACACACCTGGCGGGTGACAAAAATCTCCATAAAAGTAGAAAAAACACCCACACACAAACTGACCTACACCCAAGCACCATGGAGGCAGCCGGAGCAGGTGCAGAGGACAAGCACAACCCCACAAGCACCCCAGACGACCAGCCCGGAACATCGGGGACAGGGAAGGGCAAGGTCAAGAAGACAAGGAAGACAAAGTTCAGTACGCAGGCGAACACGGTCATAGTCACAGAGGTGATGGAACACCATCAACAACTCTTCGTCACCTCCAACGTGTCACTGGGCACCAAAACTGCAATATGGGGGGACTTCGTTGACAAGGTGAATGCCGTCGGAGAGCACAAGCAGACAATGGACGAGGTCAAGAGGGGATGGAACGATATCAAGCGGAAGACCAAGGAGAAACTCTCCGCCAACCAGAAGGCAGCAACGCAGACCGGAGGTGGGGGGCCAGTGCCACAGCTGGAGCTGGATGACATGGAGGAGCTGATGTCGACAGTCATCAGTGTAGAGACTGTGGCCGGAGTCGGGGGAGCGGACACTGCTCGACAGGACACAACACAAGCGCAACAGGGTGAGTGACCTCCAGGTACTAGGGGGACGGGTGGAGATGGGCACAATGGCACACATGCACAATCAAGCAGGCCATAGTACACACCCACAATGACACTGGGTCATCGCCCAGATCCACAGACTGTCACACTGTACAATGCCATGCTGTCAGAATGTCAACCTGTACCATGCGTCTACACACATGTGGACACATGGTAATACACAATCTCCCCTTCACATCACAGGGGCTCCGTCAACACCTCCTGCAGAGCAGTTCCAGACACTCTTCACGGATGACGAGGACGACAACGCCAGCATCGACACCCAAACCATCCAAGACCTCATTGACCTCATCAGCCACTCACCTCCAGGCTCAGGGCCGCCCAGCTACATCGATGAGACCCCACTCACCACCCAAACCACCCAGCAGGGGAAACCCACAGCCCCGGCACCCTCCCAAGACCTCCAGGAACAACACATGGCCTTCCAACGCCGTGTGCTGGAGTGCCAGATGGAGATGTCTCCAACGAGCCCTGACTGACATCGCTGGAGTCATGACGCGGAGAGAAGATCACCTGTCCACTCAGAGTGTCTCCAGCGATGCTAGCCATGAGCTGGCACACGTACGGAGGCTCATGGAGGAAACGGTGCGGATAGAGGCAGAAAGGATGGCAGCTACCGCTGCACATCATCGAAATGTAGCTGGTTTCTATCATGCCCTACTGACCCCACCATGGCATTGCCGCCACAAGGTGTGGCACAGATGAATGCTGCTTCCCCCACACCATCCACATCCCCGCCCCCTGGTGTGTCAGTGCCACCCAGTGCGGCATCCGGATCCACTCAGGCCACTGATTGGTCAGTGGCACACCGTGTGGCAGCCGGATCCACTCAGGCCCCTGAATTGGCAGTGGCACACAGTACGGCAGCCGGTTCTGCAACACCCACATGTGGGGCAGGGCACACACCCGGGGACGAGGACGCGAATGGCACTGTTGTCCGAAGGACCAGGCACTAGCATTCATTACCGCCACCTGGCCTGTTTCTGCTTAGTCCCGCACATGGCCTCATGACCTTACACTGACCGACAACACACTCCGATGCACTCACCTTGGACCGTGACATGGACTGGCACTTCCGGATTGGTGACCAATGACACGGCGACCAGGCTGCGGATTGTACCCTTCCCTTCAGTAGGACTTGTCATCCCCGGATGGATTCTGGCTGGCCCTTCACGGGCCCATATTGTGTAGTGTGCTGGGCATTGCCCTGAACCACTCCAGCTGCATAACTGCACTGGATGTGCAATAAACATCCATTGACGCACTGCCGTGTCACGGCTTTCAGCAGTCATGTATGCATGTGTTGATGAATGTAGGGGCAGTGATTACCCTTGCGTCAATGATGCTCATCCTGTGGGATGCAAGTCAGAGGGTGCTACATTTCATTTTGTGTACCGGGTCCCGTGGACACTACAACAGGGACACACGCATCACTCACTTCCATGTCCAGACATGTACTGAACCACGCCCAGAGCCCATGTGTCATTGTGGCAAGTCCTGCGCTGGTCCGGCGTATATCAGGCCAGACCACTCCGCTTACGCTCAGACGGGGGGCACACATAGCTACCACTCGCAGGCGTACTCGCTTGTGGTGTGCAGGTCACTGGTCTAGTTGTCAGCATGTCACAGCCACTCCCTGAGGACAGGTTTGCGAACACACCACACCCATCCGGCACAGGCGTCACAGGCCATATGACTCCGCCACCAAAAGGGTCCGACAACGTCACATTTTCCTCTGACTGTGGCAACTGGATGAGGGACGCCACGGTTCACAATCATGAAGGGCCCAAGAGATTTATTGCGCACAGGGTTAGTGGCAACCCCGGCCTGCGTAAGGCATGAGCCAGCCACCACGTGGCGCTGACTGGGGTTGCACAGGGTTAGTGGCAACCAAGGCCTCCATACGGCACGGGCCGACCACCACGTGGCGCTGACTGGGGTTGCAGAGGGTTAGTCACACACGGCGCATTGAGGCAGGCACAGGCACCCCGCCATAGGACGGTGACTTTGGGTGCACTGAGTCAGTGGCACCTTAACCCTTTCGATGCTTATGACGAGCTGGACTCGTCATGACACACAGTGGACGTGTGCTCCTGACGAGTCCAGCTCGTCATGGGACACACCCATGGGGGAAGCGCTGGTGCTCCCCCCACGGGTGTCCAATTTTGCCCCCAAAAAGGGGAAGGCAGCGGAAGAGTTTCCGTTGCCAACCCCCGACCCCCCCCATGGGAATCTCATGACATCAGCACGCACAGCGCACGCTGACGTCATCAGGAAGTCCCAGACGCTCGGGAAGCCATTTGCTTCCTGAGCGTCGAGGAACAAGGTAGGTTTCCTCATTCCTGGGGGAGGGGGGGGGGGTTGGGGAATGCATCGAGTCATCGGGGGAGAGGAAAGAGATTTTCCTCTCCCCTGATGTCTCTTTGCAGGGCATTTCTGCTTCACGATCGCGCACAGCGTCGCGATCGTGCAGCGGAAATGCCCCCACTAGCACCAGGGATATGTTTTTGTGCACTGGAAGCGACCCCTTCCTAGGGGGACATTTAATTAGGAATGTTTTTCTGCCCCCCCGGGGGCAAATCGGACTGCTTTTTTGGCCGTTTTGTCCCCGGGGGGCAGAAAATGCCAGTAGGCACCAGGGATTACTTTGGGGGCCAATATTTTTTTATGGAAGCGACCCCTTGGGCAAGGGTTGCTTACTAGGGGGGCATTTAATTAGGAATGTTATTTTGGGGGCCATTAATTTTTTTATGGAAGCGACCCCTTGGGCAAGGGTCGCTTCCTAGAGGGGGCATTTACTTAGGAATGCAAATTGGCCCATTGTTTCGGCTGTTTTGCCCCCAGAGGGGTCAGAAAACGCCACTAGGCACCAGGAATTAATTTGGGGACCATTATTTTTGATGGAAGCGACCCTTTGGGCAAGGGTCGCTTCCTAAAGGGCATGTGTTTTGTAATGATTTTCTGCCCCCCCCCCCCCGGGGGCAAATCAGCCTGTTTTTTGGCTGTTTTGCCCCCGGGGGGGGGGGGGGGGCAGAAAATGCCACCAGCCACCAGGGTTTCCATTTGGGGGCAAGGGTCGCTTCCAAAGGGGAGCATTTCTTGTTGATGTTTGTGGATGTTTTTTTCTGCCTGCCGCCCTTGGTGGCAGTCGGTCTTTTTTTTGTCCTTACTGCCCCCGGGGAGGGGCAGAAAACCCCAGTAGACACCAGGCATTTTCTTTTATAGGTAATGGAAGCGACCCCGTGGCCAAGGGTCGCTTCCGAGGGGGTTAAAATATGTTTTTGTATTTTCTGTCCCTGACAGATCTGCCCCATTGTTTAGGTTTTTCTGCCCTAGGTGGGAGGGTAAGGCAGAAAACCCTACTAGGCACCAGGGATCTATTTTTTTTTCCAAGAGGAGACAAATATCTGTCTGTTTTCTGCCTCACCTGGGAGATAGAGTGGCTTGGCGGAAAACCTCACCTAATCCCCATTTTTCTCAGCCCTATTTGAAGGCCCAAATGCAAAAACAACAATTGATGGACAGAATGCAGAACAATGTCATACATTCACCACAGTACAGAGATCTGGGCCTAAATCCATCGTTTTTTTGCTCACCATGCCTTTCCAGTTTGAACCCAGCCATATGCAAATCAGTCTTGACCCTGTGCCTCATGGGAACAGTCCAGCCCGAACTGCCAAGCCAGGTCCTCCCTGGACTGGAAACAAGCATCCTAGGACCGGTTTCGGGGTTTCACCCCTCTTCAGCCAGGATAGCTTGATTCCAGTGGCATGGAGAGCACGGGACCCACGTCTGGGCATACCCTTCCCACTCGGGGTGAGAAATGCAAAAACAACAATTGATGGACAGAATGCAGAACAATGTCATACATTCACCCCAGTACAGAGATCTGGGCCTAAATCCATCGTTTTTTTGCTCACCATGCCTTTCCAGTTTGAACCCAGCCATATGCAAATCAGCCTTGACCCTGTGCCTCATGGGAACAGTCCAGCCCGAACTGCCAAGCCAGGTCCTCCCTGGATTGGAAACAAGCATCCTAGGACCGGTTTCGGGGTTTCACCCCTCTTCAGCCAGGATAGCTTGATTCCAGTGGCATGGAGAGCACGGAACCCACGTCTGGGCATACCCTTCCCACTCGGGGTGACAAATGCAAAAACAACAATTGATGGACAGAATGCAGAACAATGTCATACATTCACTCCAGTACAGAGATCTGGGTCTAAATCCATCGTTTTTTTGCTCACCATGCTTTTCCAGTTTGAACCCAGCCATATGCAAATCAGTCTGGACCCCGTGCCTCATGGGAACAGTCCAGCCCGAACTGCTAAGCCAGGTCCTCCCTGGACTGGAAACAAGCATCCTAGGACCGGTTTCGGGGTTTCACCCCTCTTCAGCCAGGATAGCTTGATTCCAGTGGCATGGAGAGCACGGGACCCACGTCTGGGCATACCCTTCCCACTCGGGGTGACAAATGCAAAAACAACAATTGATGGACAGAATGCAGAACAATGTCATACATTCACCCCAGTACAGAGATCTGGGCCTAAATCCATCGTTTTTTTGCTCACCATGCCTTTCCAGTTTGAACCCAGCCATATGCAAATCAGTCTTGACCCTGTGCCTCATGGGAACAGTCCAGCCCGAACTGCCAAGCCAGGTCCTCCCTGGACTGGAAACAAGCATCCTAGGACCGGTTTCGGGGTTTTGTACCGCTTTGTTCGCCATAAGTTGGCAGGTTATGCTCAGACGTTAAGTCCCTTGCTCACTTTGCCACTGGATTTAAGCAAGCCTGGCTGAAGACGGCTGAAATGCCAGAAATCGGTCCTAGGAAGCTTGTTTCCGGTCCAGGGAAGGCATGGCTTGGCAGTTCGGGATGGACTGTTCCCATGAGGCACAGGGTCAGACTGATTTGCATATGGCCATGTCTGACCTGGGGTGGCAGAGTGGGCTAAAGAACGGTGATGGATCAAACCCACATCTGTTTACTGGGTGTGAGTATTTGATTGGTTCTGATACTCCGTCCATCACCACCCCCTCACCACCCCCTTTTGTACCGCTATTTGAAGGCCCATCTTGCCGAATGACCATTTGGGTAGCGACATTGTGTGTTATAATTGTAATTGTCATATTGTTTGTGAAATGTAATAGTAATTTTTTTATTTCTCTATTTTATTCTAGTTCAAGGCTTTTGCTGTTTTGACTGTTCCAGGTTGCGGTTTTGTTACTGCTGGTTTTGCAGCTTGTGTAGTTGCATGTGCTTGGTAAGCAAATTTATTTTGTACTATTTACTCTAAATTAGTTTAATTTCCCTACATGAATGTGTTTTTTGCATATGGTGTAGTAATAACAGTATGTTTGGCTTCTGTGTTTTGAGTGTCAAAATCTTTTTGCATTAGTGCTTGATGTGTAATTTGCTGTCTTATGAGTAAACGGCTTTGTTTTTTCTTTCTAGTGGGATATCATTGATTTTTGCTGTGTCTCTGCAGAGTAGGTGGTGGTAGGTGTAGCTATCTTTGGTAAAAGTTATATTGTTTTTGAGTATATAGATCTTTGTGCTAAAACCACACTTTGTTTACTACTTACTTTGCATAGTGTTGGCTGTTGTTGACTTGTTTGTGCAGTCTCCTTTCTTAGTAAGGATAATGGCTAGCAGCAGGATTAATGCTCAGCAGGTTGTTGGTATGCTTTTTGAGTCTTCTTCCAACCTTGGTTCAGAGACTGACTCTGATTCTGAGGCAGAGTTGGGAGGGGATGATTCAGGCAGTGAGTTTTCTCTCCACATGGAATCATCGGATGATGAAGCTTCTCTCTGTGCCTGTGTTAGAGGAGGACATTGATGTGCCGATAGTGCGCCAAGCGGCATCTGGGCTGCAGCCTGCAGCTGCAAGGCTTCACATTGCTGTAGTGTGGCAAGAGGCATCTGGGGCTGCAAGGCTTCCCATTGGTGTAGTGCGGCAAGAGGCATCTGGGCTGCAGGCTGGGGCTGCAAGGCTTCCCATTGAAAGTGCCGACCTCTGGGTTGCCCCTGGCATGGTGCAGCCGGCATTGCCAGACTTTACTGGTGTTCCAGGGTGTAGAGTGAATACTGAGAACCTTTTGCCGATACATTTTTTTCAGTTGTTTATGGACGATGTGTTTTTACCAGAGATTGTTTAGCAGACTAATTTGTATGCCGAACAGTTTGTGCGGGACAACAGTGCCAGCCGTAAGCCCCATTCTAGAGCTACCCGGTGGACTCCCACAAATCTTGAAGAGATGAAGAAGTTCTTGGGCTTAACTTTTTTGATGGGCTTGCTAAGGAAGCCATCAATGTCTTCATATTGGTCTACTAGGTCCTTGATGGCAACGGCTATATTTCCGGCAGTCATGAGTCGTGATAGGTATTTGCTTCTGCTTCGGATGCTGCATTTTGTCGATAATGGTTTAGCGTTGCGTCTTTTTAAGATTCGGCCTGTCCTTGATCACTTTGTTGATCAATTTTCTGAGATCTATGCTCCAGGAAAAGAAATAGCAGTGGGTGAGTCTTTGGTGTTGTTCAAGGGCCGCTTGGTTTTTAGGCAATACATTCCTAGTAAGAGGGCATGCTATGGAATTAAGCTGTATATGCTGTGTGACAGTGGGACTGGATATGTCTCTAATTTCAGGGTGTACACCGGTAAGGATTCCAGCATTAACCCCCCTGGTTGTCCGTCCACTTTTGGAGTGACTGAGAAAATTGTGTGGGAACTTGGTAGAGGATTATTTAACAAAGGCCACCATATATATGTATATATATATATGTGTGCGGTTGTTCAGGGAATTAGCCAAAGTGGGCACTATTGCTTGTGGCACAATCCGCTCTAACCGTAAAGGTTTCCCAAAATAACTTGTTTGTCAAAAGCTTGTGTGGGGACAGTGCAGTGCGTTGCATTGCGAGGAGCTTCTAGCTGTGAAGTTTTCAGACAGGAGAGATGTCTACATGCTGACTACCATCCATGATGAAAGCACTGCACCTGTGACTGTTTGGGGTTAGGTTGCTGAAGTGCGCAAACCTGTGTGCAGTTTAGACTATAATAGGTACATGGGTGGTGTTGACAGAGTAGATCAGAGGTTGGAACCGTACGCTGCTCTTCGTAAGGCTTACATTTGGTATAAGAAGTTGGCTATCCATCTTTTTCACTCGGCAAACTTTAATGCTTTTGTTGTGTTCAAGGATTCTTGTCCTGAGTCAAAGATGACTTTTGCTAAGTTTCAGGAGTCTGTAATAGGCAGCCTTGTTCTAGTGGAACAGGCAAGTGTTCCTAGAGGTGGAGTGGTGGAGGATGTGGCTCGATTGAAAGATCGCCACTTTCCTGATTACATTCCTCCCACATCTTCAAAAGACTTTCAGACTAGGAGATGTAGAGTCTGTTGGTGAAGAGGTTTGCGTAAGGAGACTCGTCTTTTCTGCCCCGAGTATACTTCTAACCCTGGGCTGTGTGTGCCTGCTTGTTTTAGAGCGTACCACATGCAAAATAATTTTTAGGAGCATCCATGAGTGGTAAAGTGAACTGCCTGGTCTGTATTGTTTAAAAAAATGTATTCTGTTTCAAGGTTGGCATTAGTGCAATGTATTTAGTTTCAGATTTTGTGTTAGTAGATTTGTATCTATTTGCAATTTGTTTCTGGTTTTTTTTGACACCATTCTAGTGGAGTGGTGTGGCTCACTGGTTAGAGGCGGCAGACCCAGAAGCAGAGGTCGGTCAGGGACCAGGGTTCGATTCCCGACGCGGCAGGGTCTTGGGCCACGGTCAGCGGACTCGATAATTCTCGCCTCGGTGCCTACTCTAATCATGGATCACACTCAGCAACTCTGGGCAATAGCTTGCTTAATCTCCACTAACGGCCCCATCAGCGCTGGGGATGCTTGGTCTTCACCTTGGAGATGCCCAGTAAGGGACCATCTCACAGGGAAAGCCAGGATGGGTTCCCCAGCGGTATACAGCGCCGGGACGCCCCTTTGCTGGGGCAGCTGTGCGCTTTACAAGTATACAACATTTAACATTTTGTATAAAAAAATCCTAAATGTGATGGCAGTGTGTGTAGGCTGGCGGTGTACGTGGACTGGCGCTTGGCTGGCGGTGTGCATGGACTGGCACTTGGCTGGCAATGTGCGTGGACTGGCGCTTGGCTGGCGGTGTGCGTGGATTGGCGTTTGGCTGGCGTTCTGCGTGGACTGGTGCTTCGCTGACGGTGTGCATGGACTGGTGCTTGGCTGGCGGTCTGCGTGGACTGGCGCTTGGCTGGCGGTGTGCATGGACTGGCACTTGGCTGGCGATGTGCGTGGACTGGTGCTTGGCTGGCGGTGTGCGTGGATTGGCGCTTGGCTGGCGTTCTGCGTGGACTGGCGCTTGGCTGACGGTGTACGTGGACTGGCACTTGGCTGGCGGTGTGCATGGATTGGCGCTTGGCTAGCGGTGTGCGTGGACTGGCGGTATGCGTGGACTGGCGCTTGGCTGGCGGTGTGTGAGTAGTGACTTGCTGCTGGTCACCACACATACTGCTAGCTGAGCGCCACTCCACGCAATCCATCAGTTTGTGTAGTTGCTGTGTCATGAATGTGGGCGTGTGAGTGATGGGCCCTTGAATGGTGCTGTCTGCTGGTGTGAGTGTTGTAATGTGATGGGCCCGCGGCTGGCGGTGTGAATGTTTTGTATGTGTCACACGTATGAAAGGTGTATGAATGGCCTGTAAAGAGGTTGGTGCCTTGTCGTGGCTTTAAAGCTCACGAGCTGTGAGTCAATGGTTCAGTTTCTCGTCCTTTCAATTATTAACAGTGCATTTCATTTTTGTAAAATCCTTCGCTAATACAATTGTATATACTGAACCATCACTCACCCTCGTGCCAAATCCAACCAGTATGTGTGTGTGCTTGAGGATTAGATGGATGTGCAGTAATATTTGTATTTTTTGTCTTTCTGAAGTAGGGTGTACCTTGTCCCTTTTTATGAATGTTGTGATGTGTTGGTTTCGTGCCTGGTGGTGTGAATGGTCTTGTGTGTATCACGTATGAAAGGTGTGTGATTGGCCTGTAAAGCGGTTGGTGCCTTGCCGTGGCTTTACAGCTCACGAGCCGCGAGTCACTGGTTCGGTTTTTTGTCCATTTAATTATTGACAGTGCATTTCATTTTTGTGAAATCTCTTGTTAATAAAATTTTATATACTGAACCATCACTCGCCCTCATGCCAAATCCAACCAGTATGTGTGTGTGTTTGAGGAATAGATGGCTGTGCAGGAATCTTTGTCTTTTTAGTCTCTCTGCCAAGGTGTACATTCCATCTAAGAATAACCTATCAACTGTAGATATTGTCCTAAACCCATGGGAGTACATGGTGATGTCTCTCTTGTGAATTCCAACAAGTTATTTTATCCACAATGTCCTGCAAACCTCAAAATGTCTGTCACATTTTTCTTGCACTATTGTGCCAAAATTCTCAAGCTGCAGAAACTAATTATGTCAAAACAATTTGGTTTTGCAAGGGGGGTCACCTGGGTTTTTGGCCCTGTGCTCGGCGGACATCTAGGGAAACCTACCAAAACTAGACACCCGGGGGCTTCCAGGGAGGTATGGCTTGCGTGGATCCCCCAACGTTTCTCTACCCAGAAGTCCCTGCAAACCTCAATTTTAGCTGAAAAAAACACTTTTTTCACACATTTTTGTGTGGGAAAGTGTGGCATCACTGGGCTCACAAAAACCCAGGTGACCCCCGTGCAAAACCAGGAGGTTTTGAGATAGGCAATTTTGATGTTGCCTCACTACGTTTTGGGCCCTTGCATGTCGCGGATACTTGGGCCTCCCACACAAGTGAGGCACCATTTTTATCGGGAGACCTGGGGGAATGCTGGGTAGTAGGAAATTTGTGTGAGCCCGGTGATGCCACACTTTCGAACACAAAAATGTATGAAAAAAGTGATTTTTTTCAGCTACAATTGAGGTTTGCAGGGATTTCTGGGTAAGGAAACTTTGGGGGATCCACGCAAGCCATACCTCCCTGGAAGCCCCCGGGTGTCTAGTTTTCAGAAATGGGTGGGTTTGGTAGGTTTCCCTAGGTGCCGGCAGAGCTAGGGTTCACAAACTACAGCTAGGCACTTTGCCAAAAAAGGGTCATTTTTCACTGCAAAATTGAGGTGTGACCACGTTGCGTTTTGCGCCGTTTCCTGTTGCGGGCACTCGGCCAACCCACACAAGTGAGGAACCATTTTTCTCGTAAGACTTTGGGGAACGCGGGGTGGGTGGAAATTTGTGGATCCATGCAGATTCCAGAACATTGCACCACAGAAATGTGGGTAAAATGTGTTTTTGTTTACAATTTTTTAGGTTTGCAAGGGATTCCGAGTAACAGAACCTGGTGGGAGGCAGTCAAGTCACCCTATCCTGGATTCCCCTGGTTGTATAGTTTTCAAAAATTTATAGGTTTGATAGGTTTCCCTAGGTGCCGGTAGAGCTAGGGTTAAAAAATTACAGCTAAGCACTTTGCCAAAAAAGGGTCATTTTTCCCGGCGAAATTGAGGTGTGACCACATTGCGTTTTGCACCATTTCCTGTCGCAGGCACTAGGCCGACCCACACAAGTGAGGTACCATTTTTCTCGGAAGACTTTGGGGAACACGGGGTGGGTGGAAATTTGTGGATCCACGCAGAATCCAGAACTTTTCACCACAGAAATGTGGGGAAATGTGTTTTTTTGATAATTCTTTAGGTTTGCAAGGGATTCTGGATAACAGACCCTGGTGGCAGACAGTCAAGTCACCCCATCCTAGATTCCCCTGGGTGTCTAGTTTTCAAAAATGTATAGGTTGGCTAGGTTTCCCTAGGTGCCGGCAGAGCTAGGGTTAAAAAACTACAGCTAGGCACTTTGCCAAAAAAGGGTAATTTTTCACTGCGAAATTGAGGTGTGACCATGTTGTGTTTTGCGCCGTTTCCTGTCGCGTGCACTAGGCTGACCCACACAAGGGAGGTGGCATTTTTCTCGGAAGACTTTGGGGAATGCAGGGTGGGTGGAAATTTGTGGATCCATGCAGATTCCAGAACTTTCCACCACAGAAATGTGGGGAAAATGTGTTTTTTTTTACAATTTTTTAGGTTTGCAAGGGATTCTGGGTAACAGAACCTGGTGGGAGGCAATCAAGTCAACCCTTCCTGGATTCCCCTGGGTGTCTAGTTTGCAAAAATGTATAGGATTGCTAGGTTTCCCTAGGTGCCGGCAGAGCTAGGGTTCAAAGACTACAGCTAGGCACTTTGCCAAATAAGGGTCATTGTTCACTGCGAAATTGAGGTGTGACCACGTTGCGTTTAGCGCTGTTTCCTGCCGCGGGCACTAGACCGACCAACACAAGTGAGGTACCATTTTTCTCGGAAGACTTTGGGGAATGCGGGGTGGGTGGAAAATTGGGGATCCACGTAGATTCCAGAACTTTCCACCCTAGAAATGTGGGGACAATGTGGTTTTTTTGACAATTGTTTAGGTTTGCCAGAGATTCTGGGTAACAGAACCTGGTGGGAGGCAGTCAAGTCTCCCCATCCTGGATTCCCCTGGGTGTCAAGTTTTAAAAAATGTATAGGTTTGCTAGGTTTCCCTAGGTGCAGGCAGACCTATGGTTCAAAAACTACAGCTAGGCACTTTGCTAAAAAAGGGTAATTTTTCACTGCAAAATTGAGGTGTGACCACGTTGCGTTTTGCGCCGTTTCCTGTCGCGGGCACTAGGCCGACCCACACAAGTGAGGTACCATTTTTCTCGTAAGACTTTGGGGAATGCAGGGTGGGTGGACATTTGGGGATCCACGCAGATTCCAGAACTTTCCACCACAGAAATGTGGGGAAAATGTGGGTTTTTTGACAATTGATTAGGTTTGCAAGGGATTCTGGGTAACAGAACCTTGTGGGAGGCAGTCAAGTCTCCCCCTCCTGGATTCCCCTGGGTGTCAAGTTTTCAAAAATGTATAGGTTTGCTAGGTTTCCTTAGGTGCCGGCAGAGCTAGGGTTCAAAAACTACAGCTAGGCACTTTGCCAAATAAGGGAAATTTTTCACTGCGAAATTGAGGTGTGACCACGTTGCGTTTTGCGCCGTTTCCTGTCGCAGGCACTAGACCGACCCACACAAGTGATGTACCATTTTTCTTGGAAGACTTTGGGGAACGCAGGGTGGGTGGAAAATTGTGGATCCACGCAGATTCCAGAACTTTTCACCAATGGTGTGGAGGGTGCCATGTCCATGGACCCCGGGCTTGTGGCTTGCAGTGGCATGCGGTGGGACATCCAGTCTACACGCCGGTGGGGGAAGGTGAGCAGTGAGGCCTGGGTGTGCATGGGCGGGCATGCTCCGTGGGCGGCGGGTGCCTGTGTGATGCCTCTGCCTGGGTGTACAGGCGCTGGTGTCTTGTACAAGTGTGTGTACTGTGCCAGTCATGTATCTGGACTCTGTTTCAGATGACGGCTCTCACTCAGATGTGTGTCCTGGTGTACTGCTCTACATACCGGCACGTGGTTGGGGACACACCGGTGGCAGCAGGTGAGCAGTGTGGCCTGGGTGCGCACAGGCGTCTCTCTCTCTTTCTCTCTCTCCCTCTCTTCTTCTCTCTCTCTCCCTTCTTCTCTCTTCCTCTCTCTCCCTCTCTTCTTCTCTCTCTTCTTCTCTCTCTCTCTCCCTCTCTTCTTCTCTCTCTCTCTCTCTCTCTCCCTTCTTCTCTCTCTCTCTCCCTCTCTTCTTCTCTCTCTCTCTCTCCCTCTCTTCCTCTCTCCTTCTCTCTCTCTCTCCCTCTCTCCCTCTCTTCTTCTCTCTCTCTCTCTCCCTTCTTCTCTCTCTCTCTCCCTGTCTTCTTCTCTCTATCTCTCACTCTCTTCTTCTCTCTCTCTATCTCTCTCTCTCCCTCTCTTCTTCTCTCTCTGTCTCTCCCTCTCTTCCTCTCTCTCTCGCCTTCGCTCTCTCTCTGTCCTTTGATGTGCGCAGGACACACCTTATCATGTTTCTTGTCTTGCAGGCTGTGGCCTACGGACTGTCCCGCGGGGAGCCGCCATGTGTCTTCATTTAATTTCGGTGTTCATGTTAATAAATTTTTTTGTTTCTTCGAAAGAGAATGTGTGATGCTCATTTCTGTGACGACACATGCATTTCAACTGTTGTGATTGTGCGACATCATGCAGAATATATTGTACATGTTTTTGTGTAGCTGATGTGGCATGTTTTTGTTGTGGGGGCCAGGAAGGGGTGGTCCTGGGGGTGGTGTCAGTGGGTGTTGTGGCCCTCTTGGGTGTCCGGGCCGCATGATGGGGGGCTACATGGCATCTGTTGCCCTTCCGATGTGGCCCTGGGCTGATCTCCCTTTTGTGGTGCTGGCTGCTGTCCGACTTAACACCAGGTCAGAGCAGGTGTAGATTTCCTGGTGCTAACGCGCTTTATCGCCGGGTTGGTGTTTTTATCGCCGATCTGTCTGGTAGTTGAGAATGTTGAGGTGTGGTCACGGCTTTTGGCATGGGAACGCCGACTCTGCATCTCATTAGCGATAGTTGCGGTGATTCTCTGTGGCGATGTTTTTTGCGGCTGCTATCGCAGGTAAACTGGTGCTGTGGGCTGTTAGCACCAGCTTGTGAATGGGGAGGTAAATTTATCGCCACTTTGGCTGTGATAAAGTGCCAATGACTTGGCGATAAATCCTTGTGAATATGCCCCTGAAAGCATCAAAGCACGCTTTGCCTTGTTGTAACAACTCGCGGAGCAACAGAGAGGCCGATCAATGGTGATTCATGTAGCCATCTGGGCTGTAGCAGGCGTGTGGGCCTCCTCCCCTTGAGACGCGCTGTTAGACGGACCGGGAGGGTCGGCCGAGGACAAGGGGAGAGGTCTCCGGGGAGAGCCGTCTCCAGCGATCGTACAGACGAGTAACTTCCCCCCCACAGATGTACACCACACAAAGATAGGTTTTAACGTTATTTATAAGCAATCTTTAGGTACGATAGAGTGGTACAAGGAGGTCAGGACTCAGGGGTCCCCTCGATTCTAGTCTCTTGGTTGGGAAAGGGGGTAGCGGGACAGTCTTGTTACCAATCTGGTAGATGCGATGAAATGATGGATAGCTCACAATCCTCGAGCTCGGTGTTCTAGTTGGACGGGCCGCGGCAGCGCCAGCAGGTCCCGGTGAAGGTGGTCGTTACACGGTCCGCGGCAGCGCCAGCAGGTCCCGATGAAGGTGGTGGTTACAACGGGCCGCGGCAGCGCCAGCAGGTCCCAACGAAGGTGGTAGGTACAACGGTCCGCGGCAGCGCCAGCAGCTCCCGACGAGGATGGAGGATGCAGAAGGCCGCGCCAGCAGGCAGGACGAAAGTTCACAAGGCAGGGCTACGGCAGCGCCGGTAGTCCGTCAAGGATGAGTTCTTCTCGGTGTCTCTCGACTCCAGGATACAACTGCCTTCCTGCTCTGGAGCTGCCCCAGTTATAGGTCTGGCGCCCTTTGATGTCCGGACCCTCGCACTTGGAGGTCGGGAGGTCCGGGGTGAGGGAGTCCAGACACCCAGCAGGGGGGTGGAGCCAGCGCCCGGGGGAGTTGGGGAGCGATCGGCACCTGGCGGGGGAGAGCCATCGACACCTCTTTCTCCCATCGACCTGCCAAGTGGTCCGTTCACCTCCTGGGTGGATGGTGGTGCCGGGATGTCGGGGCCTGGCCAGGCCCAGGGTTAGGGTCGAGCTGAGGCCACGCGGCCTCGTGGTGCAGTGTCCAAGATGGTGGCCGGGCCGGGCGAGGGAGCCGGTAGTGGTTCGGCCCCATGATACAGAGATGTCCGGGGGCAGGAGTCCCGTCTGGAGACGGGGTGCGGGTTGTTTCGGTGGGTAACATCTGGAGGGCCGGGGCTCGGGCCCTGTCATGCGGGGAGGGAGCAAGCCCTTCATGTGGCCTGTCCAACATGCGTCCCCCCCAGCTGAAGGCGGGGAGAGTCACCCATCCTCTTGGGGACTCTCCTCGTCGAGGCGGAAAAAGCGTGACAGGCCATCTGCGTTGGCGTGGTCTTGGCCCGGTCGATGTTCCACAGTGAAGTCCATCCCCTGCAGGGAGATGGACCAACGCAATAGCTTGGGGTTTTCCCCCCGCATCTGCATTAGCCACTGCAGGGGTCGATGATCTGTTTGCACCCGGAAGTGGGTACCGAAGAGATAGGGCCGGAGCTTTTTGAGGGCCCACACCACTGCGAAGGCCTCCCTCTCGATGGTGCTCCATCGCTGTTCTCGGGCCAGGAGGCGTCTGCTGATGAAGGCCACCGGTTGGTCAAGTCCCTCGGAGTTCAGCTGGGAGAGGACCGCCCCGATGCCATGGTCGGAGGCATCTGTCTGGACGATGAATTCCCGACTGTAGTCGGGGGCCTGGAGCACAGGGGCGGTGCACATGGCGGCTTTCAGCTTCTCGAAGGCCGTTTGACAGTCTGGGGTCCAGTTGATCTTCTTCGGGTGGTTTTTGGATGTGAGTCCCGTGAGGGGCCCCACAATGCTGCCATAGTCCCTCACGAACCGCCGGTAGTAGCCGGTGAGCCCCAAGAAGGCTCGGACCTCGGTCTGCGTGACTGGGGGCTGCCAGGACTGGATGGCAGCGATTTTGAGTTGCAGAGGGGCCACCAGACCGCTTCACACCTGGTGCCCGAGATAGGTCACGGACCCCTGACCAATTTGGCACTTGCTGGCCTTGATGGTGAGGCCGGCCCGTTGGAGGGCCTGCAGGACCTCTCGGAGGTGGTGGAGGTGGTCGGACCAGTGGCGGCTGTACACAGCGATATCGTCCAGGTAGGCGGCGCTGAACTCCTCGAGGCCCGCCAAGACCTGGTTCACCAGTCGCTGAAAAGTAGCTGGGGCATTCTTCATGCCGAAGGGCATGACTTTGAAGTGGTAGTGGCCATCGGGGGTAGAAAAGGCGGATCGTTCTTGGGCCCGGGGTGTGAGACCGATCTGCCAGTAGCCCGCTGTCAGGTCGAAGATGCTGAGGTAGCGGGCAGCCCCCATGCGGTCGATCAGTTCATCCGCTCGGGGGATGGGATGAGCGTCGGTTCTGGTAACAGCATTCAAGCCCCGATAGTCGACGCAGAATCGGAGCTCAGGAGTGGTGCCGAGGGCAGCAGCTTTGGGGACCAGCACGACCGGGCTGGCCCAGGGGCTGTCCGAGGGCTCGATGACCCCGAGCGCGAGCATCTTTGATACCTCCTCTTGGATGCAGGCCCGTACCCGATCTGGTACGCGGTACGCCCGGTGTCTGATAGGGGAACTGTCCCCAGTGTCCACGTCGTGCAAGCACCAGGGAGTGACCCCTGGGGTGAGGGAAAACAAGGTAGCAAACTGCAGCAGGAGGTCCCGGCAGCCTTGGCGCTGTTCCGGGGTGAGGGCATCGGAGAGCCGGACCCCGTCCACGGAACCATCTTTCTCCCGAGTCTTCAGGAGATCAGGGAGAGGCTCGGAGTCTTCTTCCGCTCCACTGTCTGTAGCCATCAGGAGGCTGAGCTCCGAGCGCACAAAGTGAGGTTTGAGTCTGTTGGTGTGGAGGACCCGGAGGGGGTTCCGTGGGGATTCCATATCGATGAGATAGGTGAAGGGGCTCTTGCGTTCGACCACTTTGAAGGGCCCCGTCCACTTGTCCTGCAAGGCACATGGTTCGGTGGGGGACATCACCCATACTTGTTGGCCAGGTTCGAATTCGATGGAGGAGGCATTTTGATCGTACCATTTTTTCATGTCCTCCTGACTGGCCTCAAGGTTCGCTTTCGCCATTTCTCTGAATCGCCTGGTCTGATTGCGTAGGGTCAGGAGGTACTTGAAGACGTCTGGAGGGGTCTTTAGGGGGGCCATCTCCCAACCTTCTTTGACTAGGCTGAGGGGCCCTCGCACAGGGTGCCCGTACAAGAGTTCAAAAGGGCTAAAGCCGAGGGACTTCTGGGGAACTTCTCGATAGGCGAAGAGGAGGCACGGAAGTAGTACATCCCACTGGCGACGGAGGGGTTCTTCCAACCCCCCAATCATTCCCTTGAGCGTGCGGTTGAACCGCTCGACTAGTCCGTTTCCTTGAGGGTGATAGGGGGTCGTGAATCGGTAGGTGACCCCGCACTGTTGCCAGAGGGACTTCATATACTTCGAAATAAAGTTTGTGCCTCTGTCGCTGACGACTTCTCGGGGGAAGCCCACCCGGGAGAAGATCCCCATTAAGGCCCGGCCGACCACCGGGGCTGTTACAGTTCGCAGGGGCACAGCCTCGGGGTAGCGGGTGGCGTGGTCCACCAGTACCAGGATGAACCGATGTCCTTGTGCTGTACGGGGGTCCAGGGGCCCCACAATGTCTATTCCCACCCTCTCGAACGGGGTGGTGACAACTGGGAAGGGTTGCAGAGGTGCTTTGAGTTTGCGGCCGCTCTTCCCACTGGCCTGGCACGTGGGGCAGGACCGGCAGTGGTTGCGGACGTCGTTTCTCATCTTTGGCCAGAAAAAGTGGGTCACCAGGCGACTGTAGGTTTTGTCCTGGCCCAGGTGTCCAGCCAGGGGGACATCGTGGGCCAAATTTAACAGGAAGTCTCTAAAACGGAGGGGCACCACCAGCACTCGACTGGCCCCTAACTCCGCGATTCTCTGTTCACTGTACAATAGTTCGTTGTCCCAATAGATCCAATGGGCTCCGGTGGTGTCCCCTGCGCTCTGGGCGAGGGCTTGCTGGCGGAGTCCCTCGAGGGAGGGACAGGTCTTCTGTTCTTGTCGGAACTGTTCCTGGGTGGGCCCCCCTTCTTGACGCCACTGAGCCAGGTTGGGAAGGTCCTGGGGCTGAGTGAGCCCTTCGGGGGTTGGCTCTGGGGGGTCGGTATGGTCGGTGTCCTCTACTGGAGCGATCGGGGGAGGAGGTGCTGGCCATTCTGGTTCTTCTGGTCGGGGGATGGCCCGGGCGGCCATGGACCGGGTGGTTACGCACGCCCAGTCCGGGAGGCCCAGCATCCCCAGGTGCTCTCTTCTTTCTACGGCGGCCCACGGGGAACTCTCAAGATCATTCCCCAGGAGACAGTCCACGGGGGCATCATCTCGGACCGTCACCTTCAACATGCCGGAGACTCCTCCCCATTCGAAGGGGACGCAGGCCATCCGACATAGACTCTCCGAATTTTCGGCTGAACGGACGGGGCAGAGAATGTTCGGCAGGATCTGCTCTGGTTTTACCAGGTGACAGCGGACGGCCGTCACACTGGCCCCCGTGTCACGTAGTGCTTCGGCCCGGCGTCCATTAATGTTCACCCACTGACTATATTTTCTGGTGTTGGCGGGTAGGGGAGCCCGCGGGACCAGGTCTCTTCCCCCTAGGCACGCTAGAACCATGGCGGCCGGTTCCCACTCTTGTTGTCCCTGCTCGTATTCTTCCTGTTCTTCGGAGATTTGTTCTCCCCCCCGGGCGGCGGCAGTTACCTGGCGGGGTCTCGGAGTTTGATTCTGTGGACAGTTCGGGTCATTGGCGTAGTGGCCGACTCGCTGGCATCGGTGACACGTGACATTGGCTCGAAGCCCCGCGCGCATGGGGGGGTTGCCCCGGCTGGCCGGGGGCGGGGTGCTGGCAGCGGGAGCGGCCGGGACGGTGTCTCTTCCTCGTCCCTGGCCTCCTCCTCCTCCTCGGGGACGGTGCTGACCTTGGTTGTTCCGGTTCTGTTCGTGCGGCCCTCTCCGGCCCACTCGGGTGCTTTCCCACCGGTCAGCTTCGGCGGCGAGTTGCCGTGGGTCAGTCAATTTACTGTCGAGGAGGTGCTGCCTGAGCTCGACGAAGCAGTTGTTAGAGAGGTGCTCCCACACCATGAGATTAAAAAGTTGCTCGTAGGTCGTTACGTGGCTTCCCTTGATCCAACCCTCGAAGGCTCGGCTGAAATAGTTAACATATTCCACCCAAGTTGTACCCGGGATCCGGGTGCAGTCTCGGAACCTCTGGCGGTACATTTTGGGTGTGAGCCCATATCGGGTGAGGAGGGCAGCCTTCATGTGGTCATAGGATGACATCAGGTGGTCTGGGAGCTGTAACAGGGCATCGCGGCCTTCATTGACGAACCTCCCCCATAGACCGGCTCCCCAGTCACTTCGATCGCTCCGGTGGGAGGTCATGGCGATCTCGTAGGCCTTGAACCACTGTTGTATGTCGTCTTCTCGGACATACTCTCGAACGACATCCTTGGGGATGTGGACTTTCTTTTCTGTCGCTCCCGGGGTGCGCGGTCGCTCGGGCACCTCCAGTTCTTTGTTCTGCTTCCGTAGGTCTATTTCTGCCAGTTTGCGCTCGTGTTCGTATGCTAATCTCTTTTCTCTCTGCCTCTGTTTCTCTTCCCGTTCTTCTCGGAGCCGCAGATGCTCTAGGTTCAGTTTTTGTTCGGCTAATTTTAGTTCACCGTCCATTTTGAGCCGTGCCATTTCTAACTCATGTAGTCTGTTTTTTTCTCTCTCTTGGATCTCTTCCTGCGAGAGGCCCGTTCTTCGCTCTTCGGGAGCCGTGGTGTTCCTCTCTGATGCTGCAATGTTTTGGTCCGGGGATCTGGCGGCCCCGGTTTCTGCCCACGACTCAATGGCGTGCTTGAAATCGTCTTTGGTACTCAGGCCGGTGGTAGCAATGCCTAGTTCAATGCAGAATTGTTTCAATTCACGATGGCTGTACTCTTCCAATTTCTCCATCTGGAATCTCTCGGTGGATCCGCTCTCTTTGGTTGACATTGTGGTTTTGTCGTGGGGTGAGCTACTCTCTGTACGATTACGCGTTGATTCGGATCGCGCCGCTGGCCACCAATGTTAGACGGACCGGGAGGGTCGGCCGAGGACAAGGGGAGAGGTCTCCGGGGAGAGCCGTCTCCAGCGATCGTACAGATGAGTAACTTCCCCCCCACAGATGTACACCACACAAAGATAGGTTTTAACGTTATTTATAAGCAATCTTTAGGTACGATAGAGTGGTAAAAGGAGGTCAGGACTCAGGGGTCCCCTCGATTCTAGTCTCTTGGTTGGGAAAGGGGGTAGCGGGACAGTCTTGTTACCAATCTGGTAGATGCGATGAAATGATGGATAGCTCACAATCCTCGAGCTCGGTGTTCTAGTTGGACGGGCCGCCGCAGCGCCAGCAGGTCCCGGTGAAGGTGGTCGTTACACGGTCCGCGGCAGCGCCAGCAGGTCCCGACGAGGATGGAGGATGCAGAAGGCCGCGGCAGCGCCAGCAGGCAGGACGAAAGTTCACAAGGCAGGGCTACGGCAGCGCCGGTAGTCCGTCAAAGATGAGTTCTTCTCGGTGTCTCTCGACTCCAGGATACAACTGCCTTCCTGCTCTGGAGCTGCCCCAGTTATAGGTCTGGCGCCCTTTGATGTCCGGACCCTCGCACTTGGAGGTCGGGAGGTCCGGGGTGAGGGAGTCCAGACACCCAGCAGGGGGGTGGAGCCAGCGCCCGGGGGAGTTGGGGGGCGATCGGCACCTGGCGGGGGAGAGCCATCGACACCTCTTTCTCCCATCGACCTACCAAGTGGTCCGTTCACCTCCTGGGTGGATGGTGGTGCCCGGATGTCGGGGCCTGGCCAGGCCCAGGGTTAGGGTCGAGCTGAGGCCACGCGGCCTCGTGGTGCAGTGTCCAAGATGGCGGCCGGGCCGGGCGAGGGAGCCGGTAGCGGTTCGGCCCCATGATACAGAGATGTCCGGGGGCAGGAGTCCCGTCTGGAGACGGGGTGCGGGTTGTTTCGGTGGGTAACATCTGGAGGGCCGGGGCTCGGGCCCTGTCATGCGGGGAGGGAGCAAGCCCTTCATGTGGCCTGTCCAACACGCGCCCATACTTTAGCCAACATTAGTCAGTAGCGGTGGGGGCTGCGAACCACCCTACTTTTCTTTAGAACACTGGCACTGACAGGATATGACACAAACCCTCACTACAGAACTGCAAGTTTGGCACTTGTTGGTGATACTGTTTTATTAATTGTTAATGTTAGTATGGCAGTTATATGTAACAATGCTGCTGGTCAACTGTCACACTTCACTCACTTCTTAGGCTATGAGACTTTAGGCCGCGGTGCGCAGGACCCAGATAGCTATGCCGCTCTTCACGAGACATGGTGCGCATAGTTAGCTTGAACGTGAGGGGCCTGAACTCGCCAACCAAAAGAATAGCACTAGTAACACACCTAAGGGCGGTCCAATGCGACATCTGTCTCCTGCAAGAGACTCATCTCCTGGAAAAAGAATTGGATTAGAATGCGCTCTAAATGGTTTGACCGCCAATTTTGGTCTTCCGGTCAGGGGAAAAATGCGGGGGTCGCAATTCTAGTGTCCACACACATTCAAGTAAAAATCATTAGCGTACACTCTGAGATTGCAGGCCGACTGGTGGCCCTGCATGTGTCGCTCTCCAAACAAACATTCGCAATAGCCTCCATCTATGTCCCTAACGATCACCAGGAGCCATTCATATGCCAGTCAACTGGCCCCATCCTCACTTCGCCTGATTCCAACTTAGTGATAGGAGGTGATTTTAACTTGGTACCGGACGCCTCTATGGATAGAACCCCCCAGAGAACAGGGACTACAGGGATGTTTACCCCGCAGGGAACATGTTGGCTAGCACAGGTGGGGCTAACAGATATATGAAGGCCGCTTCACCCGACCACACAGTCATACTCCTTTTTTTCAGCCACACACCAATTCTAATCCAGAATTGACTACTTCCTCATTTCTGCCCCACTGCATCCAAGGGTAACACAGGCCCCAGTGCTAGCCCGGCTGTACAACTCTTTTAGCGACTCTGGGGTGCTTACAGAATCAATGCGCATGGCAATAAATAATAACGGTGTTGCCAAAGCCGGGGAAGGACCCTCAACACTGTGCCTCTTACCGCCCCATATCCCTTCTCAATGTGGATGCCAATATATATATACAGGGATATTTGCATGCTGACTGGGTAGACACATGCCGGGGCGGATTGAGCCGGACCAGTCCAGATTTATACCTGGCTGAACTTGCGGGGTCAACACCAAGCGGCTCTGCCACTTGCTGAATAAAACACAACGCTCGCAAAAATATACTTTATTACTGTTGATCGACGCTGAAAAGGCCCTTGGTCGCATCCATTGGCCATTTTTGTGGGCAGTGCTGGAGGCAGTTGGCCTTGGCCCCAGATTCCGATGGTAGATTTGGGCTGGATATGTGGAGCCGAAAGCACTAGTCAGGGTGAACAATGCACAGTCCCCGACCTTCCCCATCTCCAGGGGGACTCGCCGGGGATGCCCGCTCTCGCCACTTCTATTTGCGCTTTATTGGGAGCCTTTGGGGGAGCGCATCCGAAACCACCCACACATAGAGGGAGTCTGGATGGAAGGACAATCCCATAAAATAGCCCTTTATGCTGGTGACATGTTGTTGACCATCATAAACTAACATCAGTCGCTGCTCCCACTCCATTAGGAACTCGCCGCGTTCTGTGAGGTCTCTGGCTTTAAGGTGAACACTGCCAAGTCCCAAGCAGTTAACAGCACTATCCCGCATGATGAGCAACTAAAGCTGGCAATGGACTTTCCTTTCCTATGGGCACAACGGGGAATCCCGTATTTGGGTATCCACATACTCCCACCATTGAAGGCTCGGTGACGCATAATTATTCGGAGCTATTGAAGACGGTGCGCTCCCTCATCCAGTCCTGGCATGGTGGTCCCATTTCATGGCTGGGACGCATAGCAGAAGTAAAATTGCCTAAGGTCCTCTGCCTTATGCAGGTACTGCCATTGGCGCCGCCCGCACCCATTTTAAAGAAGTTACAAGGTGCTCTTGAAGCCTTCATATGGAGCTGCAAGCGGGCTCGGAGGGCGAAAGAGCGGACTTATCTACCAATGGCCAGGGAAGGGTTGGGCATACCTAATGTAGCAATATATTACCAAGCCGCACAATTGTGCTACATGGTGGAGTGGCAGCGTCCACTGACCAAGAAGCACTGGTGTTTCCTAGACCATACCTCCCTGGAATCCCCAGGGTGTCTATTTTTCATAAATGTGTGAGTTTGGTAAGTTTCCCTAGACAGCCGCAGATCCCGGGGCCAAAAACCCAGGTGCCTCCCCCTCCCTTTGCAAAACCAGGTTGTTTTGTGATGGGTAATTTTGATTTCTCCACAATAGGTTTTAGGCCCTTGCCTGTCGCGGGTACTTGGCCCACCCACACAAGTGAGATATCATTTTTATCGGGAGACCTGCGACAACGCTGGGTGGCAGGAAATTTGGGTCAGTCCGGTGATCTCACAACTTTCCCACAAGGGAAATTGGGATTTTTTTTTTTTTGTGCTAAATTTGAGATATGCAGGGAATTCTGGGAAGGAATACGTTGGGGGATCCATGCAAGCCATACCTCTATGGTCTCCCAAGGGTGTCTAGTTTTTAGAAATGTGTGGATCTGGTAGGTTTCCCTAGATGCCCACTGAGCCTGTGGCCAAAAACTCTGGTGCCCCCTCTTGCAAAACTAGGTCATTTTGTGATAGCTGAGTTTGATGTCTCCACAATACGTTTTGGGCCCTTGCCTGTCGAGGGTACTCCACACAAATGAGGTGCACTTTTTATCTGGAGACTTGGTGAAATGCTCGGTGGTAGGAAATGTGTGTCAGTCCGGTAATCCCACAACTTTCCCACAAAGAAATTTGAGAAAAATTAGTTTTTTTCTGTGAAATTTGAGGTTTGCAGGGGATTCTAGGTAGTAAAACGTTGGGGGGTCCACGCAAGTCATACCTCCGTGGACTTCCCCGGGTGTCTAGTTTTCAGAAATGTGAGGGTTTGGTAGGTTTTCTTAGATGGCCACTGAGCCCGGAGCCAAAAACCCAGGTGCCCCCCCTTGCTCAATCAGATTGTTTTGTGATAGGTAATTTTGATGTCTCCACAATACGTTTTGGGCCCTACCCTGCCGCGGGAACTTGGCCCACCCACACAAGTGAGGTACCATTTTTATCAACAAACTCTGGAGAATGCTGGGTGGGTGGAAGTTTGTGGATCCACGCAGATTCCAGAAGTTTCCATCACAGAAATGTGAGGAAAATTTGGTTTTTTTGCAAAGTTTGAGGTTTACAAGGAAGTCTGTGTAACAGAACCTGGTGAGAGCCACACAAGTCACCCCATCCTTGACTTCCCTCTGTGTCTAGGTTTAAAAAATGTATAGGTTTGCTAGGTTTCTTTAGGTGCCGGCTGAACTAGGGTTCAAAATCCACAGCTAGACAATATGCAAAAAAGGTCAGTTTTCACTGGAAAATTATGAGGGGCCATGTTGCGTTGTCGACTGTTTCCTGTTGTGATCACTAGGTCTACCAACACAAGTGAGGCTTTTTACCGGGAGACTTTGGGGAATGCGGGTGGGTGAAAGTTTGTGGATCCACATAGATTCCAGAACTTTCCATCACAGAAATGTGAGGAAATTATTTTTGTTGTTGTTGAAAGTTTGAGGTTTGCAAGGGATTCTGGGTAAGAGAACCCGGTGAGAGCCACACAAGTCACTACATCCTGGATTTCCCATGGTGTCTGTTTTTTTAAAAAAAGTATAGGTTTGCTAGGTTTTGCTAGGTACCAGCAGAGCAAGGTTTCAAAATCCATAGCTAGGCACTTTCCAAAAAAAGGGTCAGTTTTCACTGTAAAAATGTGGTGTATTCACGTTGCGCTTTGGCCTATTTCCTGTTGCGGGCACTAGGCCTACCCATGAAAGTGAGATACCATTTTTATCAGGAGACTCTGGTAAATGTGCGGTGGGTGGAAGTTTGTGGATCCACGCAGATTCCAAAAGTTTCCATCACATGATTGTGAGGCAAATGTGTATTTTTTACAAAGTTTGAGGTTTGCAACGGATTCTGTGTAACAGAACCTAGTGAGAGCCACACAAGTCATCCCATCCTGATTTTCCCTTGGCGTCTGGTATTCAAATATGTATTGGTTTGCTAGTTTTCCCTTAGGTGCCGGCAGAGCTAGGGTTCAAAATTCACAGCTAGGCACTTTGCAAAAAAGGGTCAATTTTCACTGTAAAAATGTGGTGTATCCATGTTGCGTTTTGGCCCGTTTCCTGTCACAGGCACTAGGCCTATCCACACAAGTGAGGTACCATTTATATCGGGAGGCTTTGGGTAATGTGGGGTGGGTGGAATTTTGTGGACCCACACAGATTCCAGAACTTTCCGACACTGAATTGTGTGGTAAAAGTGTTTTGTTTTTTGAAAGTTTGTGGTTTACAGGGTAACAGAACCTGGGTGTCTAGTTTTAAAAAATGTGTAGATTTGCTAGGTTTCCCCAGGTGCCGGCAGAGCTAGGGCTCAAAATCCACATCTAGGCACTTTGGAAAAAAGGGTCAGTTTTCAATGTAAAAATGTGGTGTGTCCATGTTGGGTTTTAACCTGTTTCCTCTCATGGGCACTAGGCCTACCCACACAAGTGAGGTACTATTTTCATAAGGAGACTTTAGGAAATGCAGGGTAGGTGGAAGTTTGTGTAATTTCCATACCAGAAATGTGAGGAAAATGTGTTTTTTTAACAAACTTTGAGGTTTTCAAGGGATTCTGGGTAACAGAACCTGGTGGAAGCCACAGAAGTCACCCCAGCCTGGATTCCCCTTGGTGTCTGGTTTTAAAAAATGTATAGGTTTACTAGGTTTTCCTAGGTTCTGGCAGCGCTAGGGTTCAAAGTCCACAGTTAGGCACTTTCCAAAAAAAGGGTCAGTTTTCACTGTAAAAATGTGGTGTATCCACGTTGAACTTTGGCTCATTTCCTGTCACGGGCACTTGGCCTAACCACACAAGTGAGGTAGCACTTCTATTGGGAAACTTTGGGAAATGCGGGGTGGGAGGGATTTTGTGGACTCACGCAGATTCCAGAACTGGCCAACACAGAAATGTGAGGAAAATGTGTTTTGTGTTTTTGAAAGTTTGGGGTTTGCAAGGGATTCTGGGTAACAGAACCTGGTGAGAGCCACACAAGTCACCCCATCCTGGATTCGCTTGGGTGTCTAGTTTTCAAAAATGTATAGGTTTTGCTAGGTTTCCCTAGGTGCAGGCAGCGCTAGGATTCAAAATCCACAGCTAGGCACTTTGGAAAAAAGGGTCTCTTCTCAGTGTAAAAATGTGGTGTGTCCACGTTGCATTTTGGCCAGTTTCCTGTTGCGGGCACTAGGCCTACCAACACAAGTGAGCTACCATTTTTAATGGGAGACTTTGGGAAATGCGGGGCATGTGGAATTTTGGGAGTCCGCGCCAATTCCAGAACAATCCATCATAGAAATTTGATGAAAATGTATTTTTTTTTACACAGTTTGAGGTTTACAAGAGATTCTGGGTAACAGAACCTGGTGAGACCCACACAAGTCACCTCCATCCTGGATTTCCCTGGGTGTCTGGATTTAAAAAATGTACAGCTTTGCTAGGTTCCCCAGGTGCCGGTTGAGCTAGGGTCCAAAATCCACAGCTAGGCACATTGCTAAAAAGGGTCAGTTTTCACTAGAAAAATGTGATGCTGTTGCGTTTCGGGCCATTTACTGTCACAGACACTAAGTATACCCACACAAGTGAGGTACCATTTTTATTGGGAGACGTAGGGAAACACAGAATTGTAGAGCAACTGTTATTGCCTATTGACTTTCTATACATTTCTGCCTTCCAAATGTAAAACAATGTTTAAAAAAGAAGTCACTGTGAAAAATGTCCAATAATTCACATGGGTACCCACAATTTCCGAGATGTGCAAATAACTACTGCTTCTAAACTCTATATTTTGTTCCTGTTTAATACCTATTTTTCACTCCTTACATTGTACCAAATGAATAGCTATATACCCGGTACACAATGAAAAACCATTGCAAGATGCAACTCAGATATCGACTCTGGGGTCCTCGGGTTCTTAGTGAACCTACAAGTCCTACAAATCCCCACAATCAGAAGGGTCCAGCGTATGTGACGGTATATTGCTTTCAAAATCTGTCATACTTAGAAGAAGGTACAATTGAAAACGAATGCACAAATGGCTGGGTTTTTTTCAACTCGTTTTCAAAATGTCTTATTTTCAACTGTTTTTATAAAAAAGAAACCTAGAAGGATCTACACAAATGACCCCTTGATGAATTCAGAATTGTATCTACTTTTCAGAAATGTATAGCCTTCCGGGATTCATTATTTGTTTCACACCCATTTCTATCACTAACTGGAAGGAGGTTGATAGCACAAAAAGTAGCAAAAATAGGCTATTTACCAGTAAAATGCCAAAACTGCATAGAAAATTTGGGTTTTCTGACAAAAGTCTACCTGTCCCTGAAATCTGTGAAGATGGTGATTTCAGTACCACAAACCCTTTGTTCATACCATTTTCAGGGAAAAAAACAGATGCTTTCTTCTGCAGAGCTTTTTCCTACTTTTGACAACAAAAAAAGAATTAGCTTTATTTTGGCTAATTTCTGGGTCTCCTCCAGCGGAATCCACAAACCCTGGGTACCTTTAAAGTCCCCATGGTGCTGGAAGAAAAGGATGGAAATTTGGCTGGATGCCTTATGCGGACAAAAAGTTACAGGATGTGAGAAGGTGGCCTGATATATGCTGTCCATTAGTTCTAGTGGGCACCTTGTATCAGTCCAAACAACCCCTTATGGTGATAGGTTAAAGACAACCTTATATGAAAGCTATCCTAGTGGTAGCTATGGAGAGCAGCCTTCAGGCTAAGTCTTGAAGGAATGTAAAGCAGCTTGTTTTACCAGTCTATAATCTCTTGAATGATTAAATGAAAAGACAACCACACCAGGTATATATTAAAAATATATGTATTTAAGATAACACACACCCCTCAAGTCCCTTTATGACACTGGAGTCCGAAGTACTTTAGATACAAGTGTTTAAGCATCAGTAAAAGCACAAATACACATTTGGGCCCTAGGGGCGTACCAAACCATATACTAAAAAAGTGGTATAAGAACCACGACTGGAATAGCCACTAGGCCTATTGCCTCTAGAATCACTGGGACCCCAAGGAACCACCCAAGGTAGTGACACAGGGGACCCACGGGAGCCGTATGCAGTGTGAAAACACAACAGCGGGTTCCTATTATCTTCTATGGGGTATGGCGCGGTTGGAATTATAAAGATTAGGGACACTTCTAATCGAGTCAGGACCAAACCCTTTTGGACTTAGACAGTTCTAGGGCTAGCAACCACGAGAGCACCGGAGTACTCGAGTTACCTCACCCAGGGAAGCCGGGTGCATAGGTGTCTTTTGGTGTCGGGTCGCGCCATCAATTTCAATGGAAGCCTGCAAAGAACTGCTGCTGCCGTGAAGGAAATGCTGTTTTCGGCTTTGCATCATCAGCTAGTCTGATCTGCCAGTAGCCAGCTGTCAAGTCAAATGTGCTAAGGTACTTGGCTGAGGCCAAAGTATCTATCAGCTCATCTGCCCTGGGTATTGGATGGGCATCAGTCGTAGTGACTGCATTGATACCCCTGTAGTCCACACAAAACCTCATCTCTCTTTTCCCACCACTGGTGTGAGGTTTTGGCACAAGGGCCACTGGACTAGCCCAAGGGCTATCTGAGGGCTCAATCACACCCAGATCCAACATTTTCTGGACTTCTGTCCTGATACAGTCCCTGACATGGTCAGGATGCCTATAAATCTTATCTTTAATAGGCAGACTGTCCCCAGTGTCCACTTCATGAGTGCACCAGGTAGTCTGACTTGGAGTCAGTGAAAACATGTGTCTCAACTGATTGAGAACCTGTCTGCAATCAGCTTGCTGCTGGTCAGTGAGGCTGCCTGCCAAGGCTACACCATCTACTGACCCATCATCAGGGTTCTGTGAGAGGAGGTCAGGGAGTGGGTCACTCTCTTCCTCCTGTCCCTCATCGGTTGTCATGAGCAAGCCCACGTCAGCCCTGTCCACATATGGCTTTAGCCTGTTGACATGGAGAACCCTATGGGGACTCCTAGGGGTTCCAAGGTCTACCAAGTAGGTAACCTCCCCTTTCTGTTCAACAATAGTGTGGGGTCCACTCTACTTGTCCTGGAGAGCTGTTGGGGCCACAGGCTCCAACACCCACACTTTCTGTCCTGGCTGGCAAACAGTCAGTACAGCCTTTTGGTCATGCCAGGCTTTTTGCAGTTCCTGGCTAGCCTCAAGTTTTTTGTTTGCCTTTTTCATATACTCAGCCATCCGGGAGCGAAGACCAAGTACATAGTCCACTATGTCTTGCTTTGGGGCTTGAGAGGTAACTCCCATCCTTCCTTCACCAAACACAATGGACCCCTGACAGGGAGACCAAACAGAAGTTCAAAAGGGCTGTAGCCAACCCCCTTCTGAGGCACCTCCCTGTATGCAAATAAAAGGCAGGGCAAGAGAAAGTCCCATTTTCGCCTAAGCTTCTCAGG
The DNA here is from genome assembly GCF_964204655.1 of Triturus cristatus. NCBI lineage: Eukaryota > Metazoa > Chordata > Amphibia > Caudata > Salamandridae > Triturus > Triturus cristatus. Next base: position 842,224,027 of record NC_140593.1, on the reverse strand, counting down.
GAGTCCTTTGATCATGCCCTTTAAGGTTTTGTTGAACCTTTCAACTAAACCATTGCATTGTGGGTGATAGGGTGTGGTGAATTTGTAATTCACCCACACTCCTTCCACATTGCAGTTAAGTAACTTGACATAAAGTTTGCATCTCTGTCAGATACTACCTCCTACTCTTGAGAACACACTCAAGAGAGCTCTTGCCACTACAGGTGTTGTAGTGGTCCTTAGGGGAATAACGTCTGGATACCTGGTGGCATGATCCACTACACCAGTATAAACCTGTGCCCAGATGCTGTTTGAGGATCCATGGGACCAACAATGTCAATCCCAACCCTCTCAAAGGGAACCCCCACCACAGGTAGTGGTATCAGGGGGCCTTTGTAGTGCCATCTGCTTTGCCACTGGCTTGGCAGGTTACACAGGAGCGACAAAACTCCTTTGTGTCTTCAGACATGTTCTGGCCTAAGTGTCCTGCTAGGGGAATATCATGGGCTAGTGTCAATAGGAAACCCCTAAACGTCAGAGGTATAACCAGCCTCCTGGATGCACCAGGCTTGGGGTCTCTACTCTCTGAGTATAGGAGTCCATCATCCTAATAAACTTTATGGGTGCCACTACGATTCCCAGCAGCCTCATCAGCAGCTTGCTGTCTGAGGGTTTCAAGAGGGGGGCAGGTTTTCTGCTCCTGGCTCAGGTCAGACCTGGAAGGGCCCCCTGTCGCCATTAACTCAAATTGGTCAGGTTCAAGCTCCGCTGGGACAGTTCCTTCTTCAGCCTCAAGATCATCTCCCTGAGGAGACTGATCAGCATCCTGAGACAGGTGGGAAGGCTCTGCCTTAACCCTACTGCTCCTCCTCTTGGGAGGCACCTGGTCCATTATTCCAGAATACAGGGCCTGTCCAGCTTTTGACATTTTTGCCTGTGACCTAGTCACAGCAAAGACATGTGCTGGGATCCCTAATATTTCTGCATGTGTCCTGAGCTCCACTTCAGCCCAAGCTGAAGTTTCACGATCATTGCCAAGCAAGCATTGTACTGGTAGGTCCGCACTTACCACAACCTTCTTAAGGCCAGTTACCCCTCCCCAGGAGAAGTTAACAACTGCCAGAGAATGGTCTGTTCTGACATTGCTAGCATTGGTCACTTGGTACATTTCACCAAGTATAATCTGCCCAGGATCCACAAGATCTTTTGTCACCATTGTGACACTTGCTCATGTGTCCCTGAATGCCCAAGCTTCTACTCCATTAATTAAAGGCTGCTGTCTGTATTTGCCCAAGTTATTGGGGCTCACAAAGGGGGACATATCCATGCCCCCATCGCTGACAAGCACAGCCTGAGTTGGTATTCTGACTAGGCCAGAGTCCATCTCAGAAACCAGGGTCAACCCTACTACACCCTTATTCTGTGTATTCCCACCACCAATTGTAACTGTACTAGGGCGAACAGGTGCCTTACGGGCATTGGTGGTGGTTGGAGTATTTTCTTTAGCCTTGGTGCAGTCACTAGTCCAGTGAGTTTTCTGCTTACAGGTTTTGTGCCAGCGCTTCTTTTGGCCTTTTCCCTTTCCTGACTGGGAATCCCCCCCTGAAGAAGATTTTTGGGGCCCTTGTGAAGACTTCTGGTCTTTACCCTTGTCCCCACCCTTATCCGAGTTTTTAGAACCTTGCTTCTTAGGGTCACCACCTTGGTTCTGTACTTTCTGCCTCACCCTGGTTCTGACCCATTTGTCTGCCTTCTTTCCCAATTCTTGGGGAGAGGTCAGATCAGAGTCTACCAGGTACTTGAGCAACAGCTGATTTTGACAATTATTAAGAATCTGCTCCCTCATTATCAGATTGTACAATCCTTTGAAGTCACACACTTTACTGTCCAATAACCAACCTTCCAGAGCCTTAGCAGCACAGTCAACAAAGTCAACCCAGTCCTGGTTTTGTGCCTTTTGGGTATCTCTGAACTTTAACCTGTATTGTTCAGTGGTTAGGCGAAACCCATCTCTCAGAGCACTTTTCAAGACTTTGTAATCATCAGCATCCTCTTACAGTGAGGAGCTTGTCTCTACCTTTGTCTGCAAAGGAGAGCCATAAGATTGCTGCCCACTGACCTTGAGGGACCTTCTGTACTTTACAGGCCCTCTCCAAGGCAGTTATCCATTTGTGGATGTCATCCCCACTCTGGTAGGGAGGGACAATCTTACTTAGGTTTCTATGGTCATAAGACCTCTCCCTATCTCTAGGGAAATTGCTGCCACCAAGGGACTCTAGTCCCTCCTTTTTACTAGCTCTGTAGAGCTCCAGGGCTTCCCTATCTAAGGCCATCTGCTGCTTTCTGAGGTTGAACTTGTCTTGCTCATACTTCAGCAGTCTCTCTCTCCTCTCCTGGGAGGTTTCCCTCCCTCTATGAGAAGAAACAGAGGTTCTGTTGGACCTGGCCCTTTTGGCAGGTTCACCCCTAAACTTTTTGCATTTATCCTGGCCTTTTCCCCAATGTAGTGTTAGTGGTTTTAGGCCTCTAGGCACTTTAGCACTGTGTCCCAGTGTAAAGTGCGTGCGCTCTGTGTTACATTTAGTGAGACTGGCCTGCCCTCCCATAGGAATGCATGTGGGATATGTGTGTCCATGGTAGTTCCTGATGTGAGAGGAGTGCAGGGGTGAGTTTGGTATGTGCGAACTCGTGAGAATAAATGCTGCGCAATGGTGTGCGCAGATTTATTGTGACTGGTGGAGAAGTGCCACTTCTAGAAGTTGGCATTTCTGTGTGCTCTGTGATGTGAATTGCATGTCTGGCTTGTGATTGACAGGAGCTGAGAGGGCTGGGGAATTCCAGGAGCCAGGGTGAGTCTGCCAGGTGGTCAATGGAGAGATCTGCATGTAGATGGGAGGGAGGAGTTGCACCTGGGACCTGAATGGGGCTGAGCCTTCCCTTCACAACGCTGGCTCCACCTCCTGTGGTGCGTCTGATGTCCCTGGCCTGTCCTGTGAATAGAGAGGGGAGCTGAGCAAAACAAAGTGCTCCAGAACCAGTTGTATCTGGTACTCCCCTCACCCTACAGTTTTAGACAAAGGATTTAGCTGTATAAATAAGGGGCTGTGACGCCAAGTAAATGTTCTTGTTCTGGACTTGAATCTACCAGGGGCGTGCTGCTGCTGGGGCTCAGGGGAAGGCTTGCCTCCCTGGGCCCTGCCCTGTCCCTGGATGCCTGGAAGACTTTTTGGGACCTTTTGCTCTGATCCTCCAGGACCGTGGAGGAGCTTGTCATGATCCTAGCGCCTGGTGAGCGCTTATCTCATTTTGCTACAGAGCGCTTTATTTTTCCTAAAGAGGAGCGCTCCTGTTCTCCCCTGGCAGCGCTGTGCTGCGATCCGTCTGCGAGGGAATCCCGATGTAGGGATTCCCCTGCTTGTGCTGACTTCAGAGCGGGTGCCCACCCCGCTTGGCTTTATTTCAAATGATGGGAGCCTACCGCGCCTTATACTGACTTTGCAGGTGCCTACCCTGCTTATTTAATTATTTGTATGCGTGGGTGCCCACCCCGCGACTTTGCCATTATTTTTGTGCGCGGGTGCCCAACCCGCGACTTTGCCCTTGAGTGAGGCGGGTGCCCACCCCGCTGGGTATTTTTGATCTCGAGGGAGCCAACCCTCATTTTGCTCCAATGAAGAAATCACCGCCGCGGCCCGAGGCAAAACCAGGAAGTCAGGCCCGCGCCGCCTGACTGTGGGTGGTGCCTGGTGTGCTCCACTTCCGCTTCCCCCTGCCTGGGGAAGCCGTGCCGTGCCTCGCTGGTCTCCCGGGCGGAAAAAGACCAGAGCAGGATTCCCCGCGGGGCTCCCGTGACAAAGACGGAACCCCGCATGCTGTCCTGGTGATGCCCCAGTCCCAAGGGAGGGACCGGGCGACAAGCAGAGTGCCGGTCCCGCTCCAGAGCCCGGAGTCACCCCGCCAAAGAGCCCAGGTGAGTGGGGCTCAAAGTACATGGTGCCTGGCAGAGGCACAGAGTCAGGGCGGCCCGTCTTGCTGCGAGCCCCCCCCCCCCAAGAGGAGCATAATTGTTTTAGAGTCCCGTGTGGCTCTCACGTTGCGTATTGTTGTTTCCAGAGCGGCCCCGGATGGCAGCGGGCCGCTCCGACGTTTCGCATAATTATTTACCGGGCCAGAGGGGTCTGTGACCCTTTGTTTTTCAGTGCCCCAGTGTGGGGCTGATCTTCACAGCGGCGCCACCGTTATGGGCCACTGCCACGACAGGGGACATGGTTATTTTCAGAGCCTAGAGGGCTCCAATGTGCGCATTATTTGTTCCTAGAGCCTAGGTGGCTCCAACGCTTCCCATTTTTTCAGAGCCAGATGGCTCCAACGTTTTGCATATTGATTTCAAGGGCCATTGAGAGCCCAAGCCCCATTTGACTACTTCCAGTTGCCCAGCAAGTAGTGGGCAGCTGCACCGTTTAGGTCTTTCATTTTAGGGGACATGTTGAATCCAGGAGTGAGACGCACTCCTTTGCCCCCATCTCTTCCTATACAGCTGCGCAGCACTTAGTGCCAGCTGCTACGTTTAGGCCTGCGCAAAGTGCGCACCCTTGACTGTCGCTGCATTGGCAGCAGCCCTGACTTTTGGGATACAGGGCATTTGAGCCCCCTTTTTGCAATGGCCAGTTGGCCAGGGGGATTGTTACATTTAGAGGGCGCCAGGCCCTAATGTGATTTTTTGTGCTAAATGTGATGTGGTGCTAGGAAATGTAATGTATGTAGTATGATTACGCACCCTGTGTTATACCTCTAACTGTGGTTTATGAGTATGAGGTTGGTTCGCATATTATGGTTTATGCTAGTGAGATTTATTCCCTAATGTAGTTATACTTAGGAGGTCAGGGTCTAATGCATTTAGACTTGTGAGATGATGGCCTCATGTGGTTATGATGGTGAGGTTGGCGCAGAATGTAATGTGCGTCTGATGTGATACTGAGCCTAATGTAGTTTATGTTACAGGCTGATGCTAAGTGAAGTGGTTACCAGTAGTTACTGGTTGTGTTCTATGTTTATGATAAGTTATACATTTACTAAGTTCGCTTTGTGATGGTTCTGACAGTGGTCCAGTGGGCCCTGTCATGTGTAAATAATCCCTTGTAGGTATGACCCAGTGCCAGGTGGCACCCTGTATAATATGTGCTTACTATTCTAATGTGTTATGATGATACAAAGGCTACTTTTATATATATCCTTGTGTGGAGTTCCTTTTGTGGTGTGCCTGGGATGCTGTTGCTGTGTGCGTGCGCAAATGCTTTACACATTGCCTCCGGGATAAGCCTGACTGCTCGTGCCAAGCTACCAAGGGGGTGAGCAGGGGTTATCTTCGGCGTGTAACTTCCTTGCCCTGACTAGAGTGGTGGTTTCTATCTGGCTTTGGCGCAAGCCTTAGCCAACCAGAAATCCCATTTCTAACAGATTCCAATAGAGGAGTTACACTGAATAGATCCCCTTGACAGAGATCTATCCCTTCTAGCCCTGCGTTCAGGCCTACCAGGAGGAATGAAGGAAGTGGCATTATTGTCATCATCCTCATCCTCATCCTGATGGTCTGTGTTCACCAGAGTCTGGTCATTGTCACCAGTCTGGTCAGCATCAGTTAGGGTCAGGGGAGTTTCCACCCCTGGACCCACCCTCAGGTGCTGCCCCACCCACACTGTCTCCATCTACAGGCCCACTAGGACTTGTGATATCATCCAGTTTCAGTATCTGTATAAGATACTGGGTGGATGGACTTTTGCCTGTCATCAGCTTCCTAATGGTACATATGGGCCCTAAGTCTAGCAAAGGAGAGATCCTCGTATTTATAGGGAAGGAGCTCACTGGTTCCAGGGAGGGACTCAGTGGTTCCTGGCTGGTTAGACATTACTAATGTGGTGTGGTGTATTGCACTACCTACACTAGTGTGGCCTACTAAACTCTCTTGAGTTGTAGAAAGGGTGTGCTATCCCTTAACACACAACTCTAAGTTCAGTAGAACTTACTGTAGCTAAACTTGATATTATATGTACCTCAGGTACCTTTAGTGGTTTTCAGTTGATCAATTCAATTGAGATTATCTGGTAAAACAATAGCAAGCTGGAATCCCACACGCTGCATACTAATGTGAGAAGGTGGCCTGATATATGCTGTCCACTAGTTGAAGTGGGCACCTTGTATCAGTCCAAACAACCCCTTATGGTGATAGGTTAAAGACAACCTTATATGAAAGCAATCCTAGTGGTAGCTATGGAGAGCAGCCTTCAGGCTAAGTCTTGAAGGAATGTAAAGCAGCTTGTTTTACCAGTCTATAATCTCTTGAATAATCAATTGAAAAGACAACCACACCAGGTATATATTCAAAATATATGTATTTAAGATAACACACACCCCTCTAGTCCCTTTATGAGACTGGAGTTCGAAGTACTTTAGTTACAAGTGTTTAAGCATCAGTAAAAGCACAAATACACGTTTGGGCCCTAGGGGCGTACCAAACCAGGGGCACAACCTTTACAACGAAACTTTGACAACGCGTGCAGTTACATCGCGGATTTTACAACGAACCCGATGTAACCACACGATGCCATTACAACGCAAGTCTTTACATCGACTTGCGCTAGATGGCTTGCTAACATTACAAATAGTGTAGTTTACTATCCCAACACCTTCCCTACTGTTAAGTGGACTGGAGTTGGAATAGTAAATTACGCTTTTCTAATGTTAGCACGCCATCTAGCGCAAGTCGATGTAAAGACTTGCGTTGTAATGGCATCGCGTGGTTACATCGGTTCGATGTAAAAACCGCGATGTAACTGCATGCGTTGTAAACACACGCGTTGTTACGTCATACATCCACCAAACCATATACTAAAAAAGTGGTATTAGAACCACGACTGGAATAGGCAATAGGCCTATTGCCTCTAGAGTCGCTGGGACCCCAAGGAACCACCCAAGGTAGTGACACAGGGGACCCACGGGAGCCGTATGCAGTGTGAAAACACAACCACGGGTTCCTATTATCTTCTATGGGGAATGTCGCGGTTGGAATTTTAAAGATTAGGGACACTTCTAATCGAGTCAGGACCAAACCCTTTTGGACTTAGACAGTTCTAGGGCTAGCACCCACGTGAGCACCGGAGTACTCGAGTTACCTCACCCAGGAAAGCCGGGTGCATAGGTGTCTTTTGGTGTCGGGTCGCGTCATCGATTTCAATGGAAGCCTGCAAAGAACTGCTGCTGCCGTGAAGAGGAGATGTGTCCGGAGAGATCCAAGCCTGGATCTAGGATGCAAGGAACCTGAAAGCAGAGGGGACAGAGTCTGGGTCACTTGCCAGTGACCTAGGGCAGGATGGACCAATGCCCACAGATGTCGGGTGCTTTAGGTGAGTTGATGGGTGTCTTGACTCTTCAGCCACAAGGTCCAGGAGGTGTCGATGAAGTCCACGAGCTGGATTCGAGCTGTCCCACAAAGTCTGTTGAGTGCTGCGTTGTCGATGACCAGAAAGTACCCAACAAGCCTTGGCAACGGCAAGTCTCAGGAACGCAGAGAAAGGACTGCGGTGCAGACCAGCATGGATTCACCCAGCAGGGGTAAGTAAGGGCACATCTGGAGCAATCAGAAAAGCCCAAGCAGGAGAGGAGTTGCCTTCGTGGGACCTACCTGCTAGCCAACGGTCTAGTGATCTCAAAGGAGCCTCAAGCGGTCGCACTTGAAGCTGGCCCACGGGTCACTCGTGGAGTGGAGGCCAACAATCTTCGGTGCAGGAGGTGCTCAAGGCTGGAGCTACTCGGAGCCCAAAGCACAACTTCGAGGATGACCAGGAAGGTAGTGTTGCTGCAAAAGTTCACTGCGTCCAGGGGTCAAGGTTCCACGTCACCCACGATAGCCATGTGCCTCAGCATTGCTCTTGGCGCAGGGTAGCCTCAAGGAAGTCTGGAAATCTACCTCTGGGGATGAGGAGACCTCGGCGTCTGGCGGGAGCTTCAGAATTGCAGACCAGTCAGCTGCTTCTTTGGTGCCTGCCAAGCAGGGGAGTCACTCCTTGACCCCAAGGGAGATTTCTACCGTCTTCTAGTCGTGACAGAAAGTCGAAGGTCTAGGATATATGTTGCGGAGGTTCGTCCAGGGTAATCTAAAGTCCTAGGGACTGGATTCCTACACTTATACTAAATTTAGGGGATGGACTAACTCTAAGGCCCCACCTATGGGTGGGCCTGGGGTGGGGGTGGTTACACCCTTTCCCCTTTGTCCAGTTTTTCACCAGAGCAGGGGCTGAGTGCCCCTGCAACCGATTTGAACTGTACTATGCACAGGGACACCCTGTGTGCCCCAGGCAGTGTCTCAAAAGCATTCTCTGAATGCACCCACCCTGCCCCAATACACATCTGCCTGTCTGGGAAGGTGGTTACAACTCCCTGTGACAGGAAACCTATTGTCCAGACCTCCCCTGCCAGAGTTTCCCTCAGCAGCCGTGTTTGTGGCAGTGGCATCCATTTTGTGATGCCAGAGCTTTGGAAAATTTTAACCGGGTTTAGCCAGTGTGAACATGTCTCTCCCTCTAGAAGGGTGGAATGCTACCCCCGCCGCCAGGACTGGCCGGGGGGTAGTATTCCAAAGCGTTTGACACCAAACACGACATGTTTTGATGCAGCCATGCCAAAGTTAGCATTTACCGCAAGGTTATAATGCACTTAAGAGTATATGGTATGGCTGTAGCACAGAACAGGCATAAGGAAGTATTTCCGAATGCTGCAGAGGGGCTCAGCTCATGCTTGGGCACCCCCTCACATAAAACCAAGCACTCTGCCTTCAGGATTGTCAAGGCCTGCCATAGAAGTGGCTTATAGGTTTATATGTGTCTGTATAAGGTAGTGATATAGGTAGCCTATACCACAGTAAGGGGTGCAAGCACACCCTTACCCAGGCTGCAGTAGCAGACCTGTGGTGTCATTTTGGAGTGCTTCCCAGGGGTGGCGTAATACATGCTGCAGCCCCTGGTAGGCCTCTGAGGTACCTATGCCCTAGGTACATAGTATACCATATATTAGGGGCTTATAAGGCATTCCAGAATCCAATTAGATATGTACCTAATGTACATGGAAACCATTTTAGAGAGGAAGCAGCTAGGCTGTGGTCCTGATTAGCAGGGCCACCGCCAGACCAAGGTCGAAAAACAGTGAACCACCAGCAAAAAGTGGGGGTACCCATGTGAAGCAGATCCTACTCTCCTACACAGGGGCCTAAGCGTGAACTACCCAAAATAGCCAAAAAAGGCTTAGCACAGGGGAGGAAAAGGCCTAGCAGTGAAAGGGTTAACCTGTAAATATATATGCCTTCTTGAAGCTTCAGACTCTCCACTATAAATATTTTGTCTTTAAAAGTCTGCCTGTAGCCCTTCATAAAGGCCCCTTTCAACTTCGAAACCTTAACATGATCACCTTGTTTTAAAAGAGGCTTCTTTACCTTGGCAGTGAAACGGCTCCACACTGCTAAAGAATTATTGGTTGAAACCTCTACGGGAGATGTTTTGATCGTTCTGTGATAACTGGTATTGTAAGCATCTATAAACACCTGTAGAACATCCACATATCGGTAGGTGTTGTAGACTGTGAAATATCTCCACATCTTAGATTTGAAAATTTAGTTAAAGTGTTCTATAACAGCAGCTTTTACCTCTGTGTTCATTAAAAAATGATGAACAGCATGCTGTTTTAATAATTTCTGAAATTACTTGTTTAAAAATTCTTTCACGGCATCTGTTTGCAGCTTTTGAGGGGTTCGCCCATTCCTGATGATGGCTTTAAAGGTCATGGTGACGCTAGTACAACTTTGATCACTTAATGCTTCTGCAAAGGCGTACTTGGACAATACATCTATTACCGTTAATATATATGTCAAGCTTGGTTATTATTCTTGGCTAGATCTTGAATACTGAATATGTCCACCTGCCATTGATAACCTAGCTGCACATTAATGATGGTCAGTCTCCTCTTAAAATGCCTCCTAGCTGACCTGTAAAATGAATACACCTCTTCCCCAGAAAATCAGGTCTTTACCTGCACTCTGTATAGCGGCTCATTTTCAACTAGAGCCCTTCTAAACAGAGCTTCGGCATTTCCGAAGCTTCCAACCTCGCTTGTATCGTAATAAAGCTTGCTTAACCGGTACCCGACATGTTATCAGCCCCTGCATCCCATGAAATAAAGGAGGATGGTTTTGTGTAAAGGCATTTTATTAAAAATAAAGGACGTTAGCAATATATAAACAGGGCCTACTTAACAGTTTCACTGTCGACATCTTGTGATTGTTGTTGAACAGTTTGCTGACTTTTTACTATGTAGACATAATATGACACATGCTTCATACATTATTAGGGGCCTAGCAAGTAATATACCTCAACGTCACAAGTTTTGATATTTTTACAGCTTTAAACTCAATAGTTCTAGACAGTACCTCTCACTCGCCCCTCCTATAGCTTTGTAGTCAGGATACAGACGGCATTCAAAAGATCGTACAATTATGTCATGCAATACAAAACCTTTACTTCTGAAATAAAAGTGATCATTAAATAATACAATAATGACACAATACCGGGTGTATCATTATTCTTTAAAACAGTTTTTGTGGGGCTAAAGAGCTGACATGTTTATTTTAAAAATAAATATTGGTAATACATCTTTCTATAGCCTTTTCTGCTAGCCTTCAAACATAACACGTCCAAAACCTTGCATACATCAGAGTTTTGAGCTTGGCTCGCTCGAGCATCGGATCTCTTTGAGTGTGGTCGACAAGACCTTAATCATATCAGGCTGGACATTTTTCTTTTCCTCTGACAAACCGTGCCCCAACCTTAACGGTTTATATACTTTGTTTCGGTCTAGCAAGCTACATATATGACGGATTGTTCTTGTAGTCTACGAGTCATATAGACACTGCTGCAAATCTTTAAATTTATGGCCTGCTCCTAAAAAATATTTTTACGAACCTCGCTTGAATCATTCCTTGTCGTTGAAGTGATAGTCCCAAGGCACCATAATAAAGCAGTATTCATCATTACCATAGGCTATAATGGGAAAGAACAGTCACTTTAATAACCTATCTATCTCCTTTTTAAAAAAAGAACCAAATTTGAACTATAACCAGGCGATAGCACCCTGTAGAAAACTCACAAATTAGGCTGACTCCCTCAGATTTTCAAGCACAAGTGGGAATAACATCATCCTGAGCTATAAGGAGATCCTCTGGTTAGGAGGGTGGGTCGTATGTGAATCTATGAAAGATACCAATACTAGAGAACTTACAGTCACAGGTAAGTAACTAATTTTCTTCTCCAGTATTAAATCTTTCATAGAGTCACATGCTTGAATCAGAATGGCAAGCAGTTATTGTTGGTAAACATTATAGTAATCTAAGGACCCTTTGAGGATGGTGGGTAACGACTTAATACATATCTGTATACCTTAAGTATCATACTCTATATATGATGAAACAATCATGTAGTATACAGCAACATTATATAAATCTATACATAAATAACAATAAACACGTCCATTAACAGAGGCTCACCTAATTTGAACAGATGACTTAACACCACCTGTCCTATGGCTACATTACTGCTTTGCACCGATTCCAGGCAATAGTGCTGTGTGTATGTATGGGTGCTCTTTCACGTCACAACAGGGCATATTTTTTCCAATGGAATGCCTGATAACAGAGCAGCTGACATGGACACTGCCCTTGTTGGATGTGCCCTTGCCTTGACTATTATTATAAGAGATTTGTAATGCGCATGGCTGCCCCAGCAACAGGGCGTCCCAGCGCAACCAAGGACATGTGACTATAGAAGCTAAAGAGGAATTACGCCAGAAAAAGCCAGGTCTTTTTGGCTTTGCGAAAAGCAAGGTGATTCTGGATCCCACTGATGGAAACTGGGAGAGAGTTCCAGAGTCTGGCTGCATGAGTTCTAAAGTTCTAAAGGAGCGGCCTCAGCTCTGGCTCTTAAGACTCTGGGAATATAAGCCAACCCTTGGTCAGCTGACCGTAAGGTGCGCCGCAGAACATAAAAAGCTAGCACATCTGCCAACCCCGGCGGGGCTTGTTGAGTCAGAATTTTATGAGCCACACACAACGTTTTAAACTGCATTCTTTTTTCTACTGGCAGCCAATGTAGTTTAGGTAGAAGCTTAGACGGATCACTGACGAAATATCGAGAAGAAGAATATCGAATTGCCAAAATATCGAAGTAAAAATATAGAATGCCAAAATATCGCAGCCCCATCTCCAAACAGGTAAGTATAAAAATATAGAATCCAAAATATCGTTGTAAAAAATATAGTTAGTCACAATATCGAATTATTGTAAATGTCTTAAAATTAATGTAAAATTAATTAAATAAAACATGTAATTAACTGAAACATACTTAAAAATACTTAAATTACTTTAAAATTAATAAATAATTAATGTAAGTAAAAAAAAATAATAATACATATATATTAACGTAATATTAATTTAAAAAATGCAATATTTTTTGCGTAGGATAGCGGGCGGGTAAAATTTACTATTACCACTCCAGTAAGTGCAATAGTAGGGAAAACGTTGGATAGCGGGAGGGTAAAAATTACTATTCCCACTCCAGAGAGTGCAACAGTAGGGAAAGCGTTGGATAGCGGGAGGGTAAAAATTAGTATTCCCACTCCAGACAGTGCAATAATAGGGTAAGCGTTGGATAGCGTAGGGGTAAAAATTACAATTCCCACTCCAAAGAGTGCAACAGTAGGGAAAGCGTTGGATAGCGGGAGGGTAAACATTACTATTCCCACTCCAAAGAGTGCAACAGTAGGGAAAGCGTTGGATATCGTAGGGGTAAAAATTACTATTCCCACTTCAGAGAGTGCAACAGTAGGGAAAGCGTTGGATAGCGTAGGGGTGAAAATTACTATTCCCACTCCAGAGAGTGCAACAGTAGGGAAAGCGTTGGATAGCGGGAGGGTAAAATTTACTATTCCCACTCCAGTGAGTGCAACTCTAGGGTAAGCGTTGGATACCGTAGGGGTAAAAATTACTATTCCCACTCCAAAGAGTGCAACAGTAGGGAAAGCGTTGGATAGCGTAGGGGTAAAAATGACTATTCCCACTCCAGTGAGTGCAATAGTAGGGAAAATAATAATTTAATATTTTATTAAAAATAAATAAATTATCAATACCAAATACAAATATTAAAATTAATTACCAATCAAACAATATTTAATAATTACGTTATTATAAATACCAATGTTTTTTTTTTATTAATAATCTATTAATAATTAATTATCGGCCAATTAATTTTCAATACCAAAAATTAATAAATAAAATTAATACCAATTAATAATTAAGAATAAATTAATTAGCAATATACAAAAATTATTTCAATAATTAATTATTTACAATTAAATTAATTCCCAATATTCCCCTGTAAACCCACAACCCGCTACAAATAATACATTAATACAATTAACATAATTATCAATTAAACAATTAATATTAATTAATTACCAATTAATACAAATTATTTACCAATTAATAATTAATCAACAACCAATTAATTTTCAATACCAATTAATAATTACCTAATAACAATAAATTACTTCCCACCCTATTCCCCTATAAACCCACAACCCGCTACAGAAGTAAAACGCAAAATTAAATTAAAAATAATTAATAATTCCTAAAAATTATTATTTAATGTACTATAATTAAATTACTTCCCACCCTAATCCCCTATAAACCCACAACCCGCTACGGAATTAAATTACACAAAAATTAAATAACATAAAATTCATTACTTTAAAAATATTCAAATATACATTCCAAAATTTATACATACTTTTAACACATATACTAACACTTAAAACACTATAAAAAAATGTGATATTTTTAACAACTATATTATGACTGTCGATATTACTTACTTCTATATTATTTAAATCGATATTTTATTTCTTACCTGATTTTCGATATTCTTCACCACTATATTTTGGCAATTCGATATTCTGTCCATTCTATATTAAAAACTCGGTATTCTGTCCTGTCGATATTTTGAATTCGATATTATGTCTGTTTACCGCTTAGACACTGGGCAAGATTTGGGGAACGCCAGAAGAGTCTGGGCTGCTGCATTCTGTATTCTCTGCAGATGCCGTATACTGGACTTATTGGCACCTAAGTAGAGAGAGTTGCCATAGTTTAGTAGTCTAGACAAAATTGTGGCCTGAATAACGGTCTGATGGATTTTTGAATCCAAGAAACCAAGTAGAGGCTTTAATCCTCGCGGGAGCCCAAAGCAGGTCCCTGCTACTGATTTGGATTGAATATCAAAGGAGAGACCACTATCAATCCAAGCGGCTAAATTCTTAAATGCTTCTATAGGCAGGGGTGCTGGTTTTAGTCGGTCTGGCCAATATTGTTCCGACCACAAGTCACGGTCTCTCCTGAACAACAGAATTTCTGACTTACTAGCATTCAGCTGCAAGGAATTTGAAGCCATCCAGTCCGCGATCACCAACAAGTCCTCCTTGAATTTCACAAGGTTGTGGTTACATTTCTTAAAAAAGGCAATAACCAATTGGGTGTTGTCAGCGTACGACACCAACGACACCCCTCTACTTTTAACCACAACCGCTAAGGGTTGAACATAAATGTTAAAAAGTAAGGGGCTCAATATTGAGCCTTGTGGCACCTCCTGTTGCAGGGCATACTCCAGAGAGTGTAAAGGTGGCACCATGACCTGGAAGGATCTACCCTCCAAGAAAGATCAAAACCAGGGCAGCTTTTGAATGGCAAAACCGGATGGTAGCAGAAATCCATCTTGAGATTGTTGCTTTTTGATTAAAGTGCTCTGTTTTCCTTATTTGTCAAGTATGATCTAATAGAATGTAACCAATTGTTTGATGTCCGGAGTATGGAGAGACCTTTTAGCTGGTGAATCCGGATTTGGGAAAAAACTACACATTAGGGTAGGTTTGTTGTGATGGAATTGAAATGGAACCTTGGGCATGAACCTTGGATATGTTCTGAGAAGCACATAATCATCAGTGAAACATAGAAAAGGCTCCTGCATTGCAAAAGCCTCTATTTCGCGGACTCTTCTAGCTGAAGTGAATTACTGCGACCTGACCTTCCATGTAAGAAACTTCAGGTCTGCTTTATGCATGGGTTTGAATGGGGGGTTTCATAAGTTGGGAGAGAACTACATTGAGATGCCATTCTGGAGGAGGAGCTCATACTGGAGGAAAAGCTCTGGTTAATCCTTTCATGAACTGTTTGATGATTCTTGTGGAACAGAGGGAGGGAGAACGCGATAAACATCTGTAATGTGAGATTGCTGTGGGGTAAATCTTGACAGACGCATGCATTAATCCTGATCAAGCGAGCGATAGATGAGGCAGAGTCTGCTCGGGTGATGCTTCCAACGAAAATACGCTAGATTGTTGAAACCCTTAAAAGAATCACTTCCATTTCAACTTGTTTGTTTTGTCCGTGGTTTCCGCTCTTGCTTTGGATAGGATATCCCTACAGTCCTGAGGAATGTCTATGTCTTTGAACTCGTTGAATTCAGGAGGCATGCACACAAGTGGAGTGAGGCTGGTTCCGGATGTAGGACCTGGCATGGGTTCATGGTCAACAGTGCTCGCGTTGCTGGGAGGTGATTGGGATTGGATTCCAACAGCAGAAGAAGGTCCGTAAACCAGTGCTGCCTGGGCCATCTGGGAACAATCAGGATGAGGTGACAGTGTTCCATTTTCATTTTGTTGAGATTCTTCGTATGAGAGAGAAGGGGAGAATAGCATATGCATAAATACCGGATCATAGGAGCTGGTAATGGCTGGTAATGGCTGATCATAGGATCATAGGAGCTGGTAATGGCTGGTAATGACTGGTGTAGAACTGTCATTTGGTGTTCTTGTCTGTTGCAAAGAGATCCAATGTGAGAATATCTTGTCCAGCTCCTTTTGATCCAGTTCCCACTCATGGCAACTGTTTTTGGTTCTGGTGAGTCTGTCTGTTAAGGTGTTGTTTACTCCAGAGACATGCTCCGCTCAATATTTTGTGGGCTGTGAGCCAATTCCACAAATTCTGGGCCTCTTGGGAGAGTGTTAATGACTGTGTACCCCCTTGCTTGTTGATATAATGCATGCTGGTCGTATTGTCCATACAAACCAACACCAAAGAAAATTCTATCCTCGGAAGAACGGCTTGCAGGGTGAGAAAGATGGTTTTCAGGTCCAATCTGTTGATCTGCATAGTTTTTTGTAGTACAGACTTTTTCCTTTGAATCTGCAGGTGCCCACCCCAGCCTTCCAGAGAGGCATCTGTAGTTATGACGAATTAGGGTTTCTGAGGAAAAATGTAGGGCCCTTTGAGAGATGAGAGGTCTGAGATCACCTCAATAGCGTTTCCACCATTCTTGGGTCCTCGAACTACCCTTCTGCTTGGATCATCTGTTTTTGTAATTCCTCTTACAATGGTCTCATTTTCAGGTGTGCACGAGATACTAGATTGATTGAGGAGGACATCATACCTTGCAGTGACTTGTACAGATGCACTGAAGCAGACTTTCTTCTTGAGAGTTCGAAAGTCAGATATCTCAGTCTTAGTCTGTCATGAGAAAGATATGCCTATTTCTGGATTGTATCCAGATAGTGTCCTAGGAACATTATGCTTTGTTTTTTAAGAGTTGTTGACTTTCAAAAATTGACAGTGAAACCCAGCTTGCGAAATAACGTGAGACAAGCATTTGTGGCTCTGGATGCTTACACAATGGGGTTGGAGCTTTTAGCAGCCAATCGTCCAGGTAGGGAAAACCTGGTGACCTTGGTTTCTGAGAGTGGCTGCTACTGGTGCCATGCACTTGGTATAGATGCGAAGTGCCGACTTGATGCTGAATGGTAGGACTCTGAATTGCTGATGGGTACCGGCTATGGTGAAGCGAAGATAATTTCAGTGTTTGGGATATTAAGGGGATGTGGAAATATGCGTCCAGAGTTGTCATACAGTCTCTGTGGTGTGGGAGATGCAAGATGTCGGAGAGAGTGACCATCTGAAATGATTGCTTGCATATAAATCTGTTCATTTTGCTTAGGTCTAGGATGGGCTTCCATTACTCTGGTTTCTCTCTTATAACGAAGAAGCAGAAGTGATAGCCGATGCCTTTTCTGTGAATGCAGAACTTTCTCGATTGCGCCTTTGGCAAGCATGCTAAGGCCTTCTTTTCTCAATAAGTGAAGAGGAGGGGGGTGCGTTCTCCTTGGAGGATTGTTTGGTGATCTCTGTACAAACTCCCGTGTATGACCATAGGTGACCAGGTCCAATACCCATTTGTCTGATGTTATAGGGAGGTGGTTGGCAATGATCCCACCCATGGGAAGGGAAGAAGTGGATGTAGAGGGCACCTAGTCTAGGTCACTGTTTACGACCTGTGTCTCGACCCTGGGGGAGTTGCTTCCAGCGAGGGTCTTTTTGGTATAGGGGTGTCGCAGACAGTTGATGGTACATCTGATGTTGGTAGGCGGGTCTGTATTGGGATTGTAGGGCTGGTATTGTTGGGAGCATTGACATCCTCCTCTGTAGGTTTAAAACCCTCTTCCAGGGGCCCCCCGAAAGAGAAATGTATTGAATTGAAGGGTGTTGAGGGACCTAGCCATATCCGTGTCTGTTTTTATTGCCAATAGCACATCGTCTATATGCTTCCCAAACAGGGTTACCCCATCGTAGGCCATATCCAAGATCGTAGATGTTTATGGCATAGCTGCCGCAACTTAGTTTTAACCAAAACGACCATTACGTCCTTCCGGTTCTGGCCGTGAGAATTTTCCAGGCGAGCGAACTGCCTGATCCTGTCATGGCGGCCTGAAGTTTACGTGCCATGGGAGCTGCAGGCTGGGAGCCTCGCCCGCGAGCTGTGCACTACAGAGAGGGAGTGAAAAGTGGAGAAAGAAGACAGTCTCAGAGCAGGTAAGGAGCTCACGGAGTGGAACGGTTTGTGAGTATGGCTGGTGGTATGAGGTGGGGGAGGCTGACTGGATAGATAACCGATCGGAGTACTTCTGAGGGAAATAATATAAATACTGTTGCAGCTGTCCAGCACAGGCCTCTTCTCTGAGTCTGCAGACTTTATGTGATGTAGTTTGGCAAGCACAGCCGGCATCTTTCAGCTTCTAGTGAGCGGAGCTGAATTTCACTGAGTTTTTATTTAACTACGCCGGATTCTACAGAGTACAACGCCGTGAAGTCCATCCACCCTTACTCAAGATCGCTGCTTCAGCCAGTTGACGAAATCCTGTGGAGTGCGCTCCCCCTCCTACAAAATCTTCCTTGCTTTTGCTTTCTTGTCATCAGGCACTAGGTCGATGAGGTGGCTGATATCAGACCACGTCTGTTGATTGTAGCAACCCAGTATCGCTAGAGAGTTGGCCACTCAAACGGTGATGGCAGTCATGAAGAAGAACCTCTTCTGTATGTTGTCTAAGTGCCTGCCTTCTTTGTCTGCTGGCGTAGAGATGGGAGCAGACAGATTCTTGGAGCAACTTGACACTGCTTGTGAAATCACGGAATCTGTCTTGAGATGATCAATGAGGCAAGCAAGGGAATCCTCGGGAGCCCTGTATTTTCATCTATGCGAGGTAGTCCTGCAGCCACTGTAGCAGGGATCTTCAAAATGTTTATCCCCTCCTCCCAGATATAGTTAATGATGGGGTTTGCTCTAACTGACTTCCTTGCTTGTTCTTTGAAGACATAGAATAAACAATGTGACTGCTTAACGGAAGCTGGAAGGTAAAATCTTGTTGCTACGCCGGATTCTACAGAGTACAACGCCGTGAAGTCCATCCACCCTTACTCAAGATCGCTGCTTCAGCCAGTTGACGAAATCCTGTGGAGTGCGCTCCCCCTCCTACAAAATCTTCCTTGCTTTTGCTTTCTTGTCATCAGGCACTAGGTCGATGAGGTGGCTGATATCAGACCACGTCTGTTGATTGTAGCAACCCAGTATCGCTAGAGAGTTGGCCACTCAAACGGTGATGGCAGTCATGAAGAAGAACCTCTTCTGTATGTTGTCTAAGTGCCTGCCTTCTTTGTCTGCTGGCGTAGAGATGGGAGCAGACAGATTCTTGGAGCAACTTGACACTGCTTGTGAAATCACGGAATCTGTCTTGAGATGATCAATGAGGCAAGCAAGGGAATCCTCGGGAGCCCTGTATTTTCATCTATGCGAGGTAGTCC
Organism: Triturus cristatus; assembly: GCF_964204655.1. Taxonomy (NCBI): domain Eukaryota; kingdom Metazoa; phylum Chordata; class Amphibia; order Caudata; family Salamandridae; genus Triturus; species Triturus cristatus. The sequence goes on along the minus strand of NC_140593.1, from coordinate 842,204,775 downwards.
TGCAGCCACTGTAGCAGGGATCTTCAAAATGTTTATCCCCTCCTCCCAGATATAGTTAATGATGGGGTTTGCTCTAACTGACTTCCTTGCTTGTTCTTTGAAGACATAGAATAAACAATGTGACTGCTTAACGGAAGCTGGAAGGTAAAATCTTGTTGCTGTCCGGTCCATTAAATTATGAAAGTCACCTATGTCCTCTGGGGGAGAATCTGAAGGCTGTGGAGGTGGAGGCGACGGAGTTGGGATAAGGTAATCATCCAACTTATCACATGGAGGTTGAGGTTCCGGGATCTCGTCTTCGTAGATTATCTTCTGATGAGGATGGGTTCTCCCTTGGTGGCGCTGGTATATTCGATGTGTGTGTCAACCTGGGCGTGATTGGTGGAGGAATGTGTCTTGGAGTAGCAGGAGAGGCAGGTTGAGGTGGTATTACTGGCTGCTCCTGCGGAGGTTCAGGAAACCCTTTCCTGTAATCTTGCAACATGGCCTGCAAAATCTTGGAAGAGTGAAATGGACACCTGTACATCATCATGCCTGGGTTGTGTATGAATATGATATTGATAGTGCTCATAATGGCTCTTTGAGGGAGGGGCATAATCTTCCATGTCATCATCATTCTGTTATTGGACCTGGAGTTCTGATGGGCTGTGTGCTGCCCCAAAAAACCCATCGTCGTCCGACTATTCCAGGTCTAATAGGTGACTTGGGGGAACAGGTGAAACCTTGCTGGGAGAGGTTAACTCAGGTCTTAGAGTTGTTCTTGTCACCTTTTCAATTTTTATCATTATCAACGTTCCAGTTGGCGATGTCGGTATAAGGAGATACTCGCTGGCAGGATGGCTGATGGCCCTGTGAAGTTTGGCGGCGTTGGTAGGAATCCCGTTGACGGTGTCATTGTTGACAGTGTTGTCGTTGACTGTGTCGTCAGTGGTAGGGACATCGTCAATGGTGTCTTTGTGGATGACAGGATCCTTGCGCGTCGACGGCTGTCATCATCACTGTCTTCACCAATGATGGTCTCTTAGATAAGACGGTGGTGACTGCCGTCGTCGTCAGCGATTTTGCTGTTGAAGGTGATATTATTATTATTATTAAGTTTACCTAGTGCCTGAATCACCCCCGAAGGGGTATCTCTGCGCTCGTGGACAGACGTGAGAGTGCTGGCACTATGGGAGGAATCTAGAAAAGAACATTTTCAGGGAATTTCTAAACTGAAGATGGTCCGGGCATTGCCTCAGTGTAATAGGGAGCAAATTCCAATACCGAGGAGCGAGATACGAGACAGCTTTCCCACCTGTCCTTGACTTGTTAATCCGGGGAATTTTGAGGAGGGATTTGGAACCAGATTGCAGATCCCTAAGGGGAGTATATTGGTTAAATTTCTCCCCAAGGTAGGCTGGACCATTACCAAACACTACCTTATGCACGATGCAGCAAACCTTGTATTTTATTTGTTTGCGCACTGGAAGCCAATGAAGCTGCTGAAGCAGCGAAATCGAGGGTGATCTGTAAGGGGCGTTTATTACCAGCCAAGCCGCTGTATTTTTGACTACCTGTAAGCGATCCAGCGAGGCCTCATTAGCCGAGACCAGGAGGGCAAACCATGATCTCTTGACTTGGTAAGAGTATTCTGCATCATTCAGAAACTCTGTCCATCACCACCCCCTTTTTCCCAAATCGATTTTATCCACACTCAGTGTGGGAGGGTATGCTCAGACGTGAGTCCCTTGCTCATTGCACCATCAGGATTCAGGCAAGCCGGGCCGACGAAGGCTGTGATGCCAGAAACCGGTCCCCGGAAGCTTGTTTCCTTCCCAGTATAAGAATTGGCTTGGTAGTTTGGTTTTCCCTGTTCCCATCATGCACTGGGACAGGTACAGACTAATTTGCATGTAGCCAGGTTCTGAGCTGGGATGGTGCAGTGAGCTAAAAAACGGTGATGGATTAAAACCATGATCTCTTGACTTGGTAAGAGTATTCTGCATCATTCAGAAACTCTGTCCATCACCACCCCCTTTTTCCCAAATCGATTTTATCCACACTCAGTGTGGGAGGGTATGCTCAGACGTGAGTCCCTTGCTCATTGCACCATCAGGATTCAGGCAAGCCGGGCCGACGAAGGCTGTGATGCCAGAAACCGGTCCCCGGAAGCTTGTTTCCTTCCCAGTATAAGAATTGGCTTGGTAGTTTGGTTTGCCCTGTTCCCATCATGCACTGGGACAGGTACAGACTAATTTGCATGTAGCCAGGTTCTGAGCTGGGATGGTGCAGTGAGCTAAAAAACGGTGATGGATTAAAACCATGATCTCTTGACTTGGTAAGAGTATTCTGCATCATTCAGAAACTCTGTCCATCACCACCCCCTTTTTCCCAAATCGATTTTATCCACACTCAGTGTGGGAGGGTATGCTCAGACGTGAGTCCCTTGCTCATTGCACCATCAGGATTCAGGCAAGCCGGGCCGACGAAGGCTGTGATGCCAGAAACCGGTCCCCGGAAGCTTGTTTCCTTCCCAGTATAAGAATTGGCTTGGTAGTTTGGTTTGCCCTGTTCCCATCATGCACTGGGACAGGTACAGACTAATTTGCATGTAGCCAGGTTCTGAGCTGGGATGGTGCAGTGAGCTAAAAAACGGTGATGGATTAAAACCATGATCTCTTGGCTTCCTGGGGGTGCCGTGTTTGAAAGTTTATTACGCTTTTGAAGCACCTGCTGCAGCGTTTCTTACCCCCAGGAATTACCAGGCCTCACATAAATGTCAAGATAACTGGTGTGATTAATTATCTTCCTGGAGAGAGATCAGTGTTTTGTAAAGTTGAGGTTTTGACTTAGGGGAAGTTAGTGCAGAGGGTTAATATGCCTGCTGCAAAGAACGTGTGCCAAGTAGATTACAGAGTGCAGATCAGCAGGTTACTGCTTTCAAAAGAGACATCCTTTTGTTGCAATTTATAACTTAAAGTCCTAATATTCAACAGTGAGCTATTAACTTTCATCCTAGAACTGCATACACACCTCAAAATATACATTATTAGAACATTGATTAATGTTGCAAAAAGGGTTAATTTGGCTAGAAATAGATTCTTATTATTAAAGAAAACTCTCAACTATGCTGTTTCTTTTTCGACTCTGCGTTTGTGCTTCTCCACACCAAGCACTATACTGCCTACCAGTATGGATGACATGTGACTCGTACACTTTCAGTCCTTTGGTTTATGTATCATTTCCTATACACGGATTTACACACCTATGATTGATTGTCTCTGTGTAATGTGTGTGTGATACAAAGTGCTCGGACACCCTACACTGGTATGAGTGGCGCTATATAACTAATTCAATGCATCTGAGAGAGTGTGGTTATGGTGACTTGGTCACTGTTAAAGGGTGCTAGTGAGAGAATCCGTGGTGGAGGTGGTCATTGGGGGGGCGCCAACAAACATTGTCGCACAGGGCGCCACCAGCGCTAAAGCCGGCCCTGGGGCCCGTGTGTGCAGAGCAACCTAACCTTTTAGGAAGAGGACGTGCCTGTGCGCAGTGCACACTGTCTCCTCTCCTTTCTTTTATTTGCTTCCCTGTGAAATGGATCCAAAAAAGAAAATCACTTTTGCTGGAAATCAATGTCGTATTTTTCTGACATTTAATTCCAAAATGCAGCATCAGGAATAAAAGTTTAAAAATATGAAAAATAAATAACTAAATAAAGTAAGACAGAGTGGTAGCAAACTGTCCAGATTGATTTTTATTCACACCCAAACACATTAGCGCCACTTTCACAGAGTTTGCCAGTGAAGCGCTATTTTTGTTGTCTTGGCTTTGTTTTCCCTGGGCTTGGAGCTAGTGCACCAATCCTGGTGGTACTGCAATGTGAGGATTGAAAAACAAAATTTGTACTGCTGCTCTGTATCTAGGGATGTTGTCTTTTTTTACCATACTGCTTACGTTTTGTAAGGATATAAGCAATGGCCATTGAAATGGGTCCATTCAGGGCCCTGTTGTCATGTCCTTAACTTTTCAGGCAAAAGCACTCACTGATTTCTGAACAGTGAGTGTACAAGCGTTAAGGTAACCATGTTGTTCCTGCTTACATTTCACATGGTTTGCAAAATGTTGCATTCCCTATGATTGTTTGCTTTTCCCAGGATGCTGTCACTTTTTTTTGTAGGCCACATATTGCTCTTGCCCAGTGCGTAATTTAAATTGAGCCGCATCCAGGTGTTTATAGCTGGCAACAATTGGGTTGTAGTTGAAGGCAGTCTGAGTTTTTCTCAGTGGGGCAGTATGGTGTTCAGTGGGGGAGAGGATGTGGCACTATGGCCAGAGCTGCTTAATTTGTAACTGGTGAACCAGGTTCAGCCTTAATAACCAGTCCGCCAGACCACTCTCCTGAGAGAGCACTATCTCATGCTAGACCTTAGAAGGCTTCGCAAGACATTAGAAGCCCGGGTGTCGTAGCACCAGCAGGTGGACCCTAGCATGACAAGTGTAGGTTAACCTTCAAGGCTTGTCCACTACTATTCATACTGAAGTTCACCTCCAGTTTTGTGGCAGGCCTATGAAGCAGTACACCCTAGAACAGTGACCCTGTCACTGAGATCACAGGACCCTTGAGAAGGGCCAGCTCTAGGGCGGTGCAACCGGTGTGACCGCACCAGGTGCTCACTTTCTGTGGAGGCATCATTTTTGCAAGTATATTATGGTTTTAAAAGCGCTTGCTGCCTCCTTCCTGGCCTCCAGTAATTTTCGGTAACAATAAAAATGTCATGATGACTCTGGTGATTAATGTTCTTCCTAGAGAGAGATCGGAATTTTGTCTAATGGAAGATTTGACTCATGGAAAGGTAGCTCAGAGGGTTAATGTACCTGCTGCAAAGTACAAGTACAATGCAGATCACAAAGTGCACATAATGTAAATAGGCCAGTGGGCTACTGCTTTTGTCAGAGAGATCCTTTTGTTACTTGCAGTTTATAAGTTAAAATCCTAACATAGAACAGTGAGCTATTAACTGTCATCCACTCCGCAGCAACACAAGTCAAATTTTTTATTAACTTTTGATACGTTTGAACAACAAACAATTTATTAGTTTAAATGGTGAGATCATGCTGCAGATCTTGCATTATGAGGCAATATGGCAGAGCCATTATTATTTAGAAAACATTTGCAAACTAGGATTTTTAGCAATTCATGTTTGAACTGCTATTTTGGTAAAGGGAGAAGTGCTGATGTCAGAAACTCCATGGCTCGGAGACAAATGGCTTGTGCTTCCACATTTTATCGTATTTGGGGACATTCTGTGATTAGAAGCATATCCCACTTTGTGAACACATTTTACTGTCAATAACTCATTATAACCTTAAATAATCATGTGTATCCATTGGTTGATAAAACTGGGCAGTGAAACCAAACAAATACAAAAAATTGGGATGTTTGCGCATTCTGGCCACGCCTCTGGCTCTGCCCACTGATCCAATCCTTGGGTTATTCCCGCCCTTTGATTCTCCGCCCACAGTTCCCCTACTTTTTTTCCCCCACTTCGACCACTGATATATCGTGTTGATGGAAAGTGGGAACACCACACCAGTAAAAAGTACCATACCTATGATATTATAAATTCCAATAAACTGTTGACTAGCAGGTAGCCCACTGTACAACCTGATTAATGAATCATTATCACACTGTTGTTAACAGGCACATTTTGTAAATATAGGACCTACATTTACAAACGTTACTAAGGATTCTGTATGGTCCCGTTATTTGCCAACTGTGTCCACTGGTGGACTCGGGGCGGAGGAGGTCCATGCGGTAAGTCGTGAGGGGGTGACACCATGAGTTACCCGCACCGGGTGACACCAACCCTAGTGACGCCACTGGGTAGCTGGCGCTTTAAGGGGAAGGGGGGTCCTCTAAAGGCTCTAAAGGCAAGCTGCCCAAGGGGACTTGCAAGTCCAAGAGCTCCCAACCAGGGGCTATGGTGAGAAGGGCCTCGGGGACAAGGCAGCACAGCCGGTTCGTCATTACCCTGGCTGGGTGGGCTGGGTGCAAAGCAGGTAGTTTGGCCAGCCCTGGTGCATAAAGGTGCTCCTCGTTGTCAGGAGCCAACAGCTGGCAGAGGCAAATTCAGGACTGCTAGGCCACTCTCAAAGGGACTCAGGGGTCTTAATGTCTCTCTGAATCTGCTGGGCGCTGGTACAGTTTCAGTCCTCACTGGACTCTTCGAAGTCAGGCTTGGTTGCAAGAAATCTGGTACCCAGGGGATTGGTACTGCACAGCTCCGGTCGGTCCTAGTGCCTCGTGACTCGGTGGAGAGACATATCTGACCTTCCAGAGAATGAGTACCTCTTCCTAGTTGGTTGCAGTGCTGGTCGGGCCAGACAGCTTCAAGTAGGTGGACAGACTCTGGAGTTTCAATGCCAGTGATCTGAAGGGGAGTAGCTCCTCGACTCCAAGGGAGTTCTTGGGTGGTTTGCCAAGGCTGGTAGTCCTCTGAGGTTGTAAGAGGCCACAAGGTGGCAGGACGAGACAGTTCACCACGATTGTCGAGTCTTGAAGTGGCAAGCAGGGGTTGCACCAAAACGTAGTGGCAGGCACTCAGTGCTCGGGTTTAGCAGCTTCATTCTCTTCGACTTTTGGTCCATTGAATAAGAAGTTCAGGATCAAGGGTGTGAGAAGTTGGCCTGATGTATGATGTCACTAGTTCTAGTGTACACCTTATATCAGTCCAAATACCCTTATGGTGATTGGTTGTAAAGTCAACCTTATAGACCAGCTATCCTAGTGGTAGCATGGACAAGAGCAGTCTTAGGCTAAACTCTGAATGGCATGTGAAGCCAGCTGTGATACCATATATAATCCCTTGAATACCAAATGAAAGGACACCACAACAGATATATATATAAAATAAAGTGTATTTATTCTAAGCAAACCCTCAGCACTCTTTATGAGATTAGAGGTAAGTACAACACAGTCGTATTTAAGCATACATTAAGTCACACAGGTAAGTAATACAGTTAGGCCCTAGGGGCCACGCAAACCATATACTAAGTAAGTGGTATAAGAACCACTGTCACGGAAATAGAATAGGCCTAGGCCTAGGGAATCGCTGGGGCTACACTACACTAGCGTTAGTTAGGAAGTGGGAGGCCCACGGGATTCGTGTGCAGAGTGGAAACACTCACGCGTAATGCGTAAAAGTCAATAGCAATAGTACAGTTTAGAAAACGGTAGATTTAGGACACTTCCGGAGTAGCTAGGAAGTTGAGACTTGAAAACTAGACACTAGGATAGTCACTATCCTGATGAGCACCGGAGTACCCAAGTTACCTAGCCCACAGGCTGCGGGTGCATAGGGGTGAAGATGCGTCGTTTTCGTCGTCGACTCCTATGGATGCCTGAAGAAAGATGCTGACAGGCAGTCAGTGAAGAGTGTCCGGTGGATCCCAAGGCTGGGATCAAGAAGAAAGGAAACCTGCAAGCAGAAGGGACAGAGTCAAGGTCACTAGCCAGTGACCACGTGGAACCAGGAAGGAACCAGGCGATGTCGTGAAGATTGCAGGTGAAGGTGAAGCTTGTCGCTGCAGCCAGGAGGACCAGGAAGCGTCGAGGATGACCAGGACCAGGAGGCGAGCTGTCCCACGAAGGCTCTTGCTGTCGGCCGCGTCAAAGTTGGACTAGGACTCACCAAGCCTTGGCAAGCGGAACCCACGAAGAACGAAGGACTTGCTTCTGGTGCAGACCAGGAAGGTCTGGGGTGCTTCTTCTTTGCAGAGAAGCGGGAGCCAGTCTGGAGGAGCCAAACCAGCGCAGAAGATTTCAGGGTGCGTCGTCACAGAGGCCACTAGCCAGCGGGCAAGCAACCGGACAGACGCGGCAAGCAGGAAAATGCTGAAGGGCCCCACGCAGGACTCGTGGAGTGTGGGGGGCTGATCTTCAGTGCAGATGGTGCTTGGGGTTGGGGCTTCTCAATCCCCGGTGCACAACTTCGAGGGTACCTCAGAAGCTGCGCTGTAAGTTACTAGCCACTTTTTCCAGGTAGCCGGTCCCACGTCGCTCGTCGCCTCCACGGATCTCAGCTCTGCTGCAGATGTGGATGAGGGTCGGAGAAGTCTGGAAGTCAAGGCTCTGGTCGGGCTCTGCAGTCGGTTCCTCGTAGAACGGTCGCAAAGCAAAGGGTAGTCTCTTGATGGTGCCTGTTTGCACAGGGTAGCCACTCCTTGGCTACAAGGGAGATTCTTCAGTCTTCTTCTTTCGTCGAATGTCGAAGGTCCAGAGTTTCTGTTCAGTTTTGCAGGTTCAGGATAATCTAAAGTCTTGAGGCCCAACTCCCACTCTTATACTAATCTGGGGGGCTGGGATACCTGCTAGGTCACGCCTTATGGGTGGGACCTGGGAGGGGGTGGTTACACCCACTTCCCTTTGTCCAGTTTCGCGCCAGAGCTGGGGCTGGAGTGCCCCAGCGCCGGTTTGAACTGGACTATGCAAGGAACACCTTGTGTGCCCCAGGCATGTCTCATTCCTTTCAGCCCACCCTGCCCCAATACACTACAGGCTGTCTGGGGAGGTGCTAGCACCTCCCCAAGCAGGAAACCTATTGTCCAGGCCTCCCCGGCTGGGATCACTCCCAGCTGCAGGAGGTCAGACTTGTGTCGTGGCAGCAGCATCCATTTTGTGATGCTGAGGCTTTGGTCAGAGGCTAACAGTTGAAGTATGATTTTAACATGTCTTTCCCTCTAGAAGGGGGGAATAATATTCTCATGTCCAGAAATGGCATGGGGGTATTATTCCACAGTGTTAGACACCTTACACAACATGTTTCGATAAAGCCAAACCATAGTTACCATAACCGTCTAAGATTATAAGGCACTTTAAGAGTATATGGTAGGCTATATCATAGAACAGCTATAAGGACATGGTTCCGAAAGCTGCAGACAGGCTCAGCTCATGCTAGAGCCCCATCTCACATGTTACCAAGCACTCTGCCTCCAGGATTGTTAAGGCCTGCCATAGGAGTGACTGATAGGTACACATGTGTCTATATGTAAGTTAGGTATAGGAATACTACACCTAAGCAAGGGGTGATTACACGACCTTGCCCCAGCTGAGTGATCAGCCAGTTGTGTCAAAATGGAAGGCCAGGCCAGGGGGGGCATAATACATGCTGCAGCCCCTGGTAGGCCTAGGGTACACCTATGCCCTGGGTACCTAGGGTACACTGTACAGGGGCCAATAAGGTGATCCTATCCAAATGGGTTATGCACCTAAAGTACATAGTATTAATTTAGAGAGAGAACAGCAGGGCTGTGGGTCTGATTAGCAGGCCCACAGCCACATCTAAGTCGAAAACCAGTAAAGCAAAAGCAAAAAGAGGGGGTGAACATAGAAAGCAGACCCTACTCTCCTACACAACCCCCCCCCAAACTTAGGGACATTAAACTAACCTTGACCAGTTGAGTCTTCATGTTCTAAGTGGAAATATCTGGAGAGTCCATCTGCATTGGCATGGTCAGTCCCAGGTCTATGTTCCACTGTGAAGTCCATCCCCTGTAGGGAAATGGACCACCTAAGAAGTTTGGGATTTTCACCCTTCATCTGATTTAGCCACAAGAGGGGCTTATGGTCTGTCTGAATCTTGAAGTGAGTGCCAAACAAGTATGGCCTCAGCTTCTTCAGGGCCCAAACCACAGCAAAGGCCTCCCTCTCAATAGCTGACCAACGTTTCTCTCTAGGGGTCAGCCTTCTACTTATAAAAGCAATGGGCTGGTCTTGACCATCTACATTCAGTTGTGAAAGAACAGCTCCCACACCTAACTCAGAAGCATCTGTCTGGACAATGAACTCTTTGGAGTAGTCTGGACTTTTCAGAATAGGTGCACTGCACATGGCCTGCTTCAGGTCATCAAATGCTTTTTGACAGCTTACTGTCCACTGAACTTTCTTTGGCATCTTCTTGGAGGTCAAGTCATTAAGTGGTGTCACTATGGACCCATAGTTCTTAACAAACTTTCTGTAGTACCCAGTCAGGCCCAAGAAAGCTCTGACCTGAGTCTGGGTAGTTGGAGGAGCCCAGTCCTTTATGGTCTGGATCTTGCTCTCCAGTGGTTGAACCTGACCCCCACCAACTAGGTGGCCCAGGTATACAACCTTGCTCTGCCCTATCTGGCACTTAGTGGCCTTGATAGTGAGGCCTGCCTTTTGCAGGGCCTCTAAAACATTCCTCAGGTGGACCAGGTGATCCTCCCAGGTGGAGCTAAAGACAGCAATATCATCAAGATAAGCTGCACAATAATCATCCAACCCAGTAAGGACTTGATTCACCAACCTTTGGAAAGTGGCAGGTGCATTCTTCAAACCAAAGGGCATTACCACAAATTGATAATGTCCTCCTGGGGTCGAGAAAGCAGTTTTGGCCTTTGCACTCTCAGCTAGTCTGATTTGCCAGTAGCCTGCTGTTAGGTCAAATGTGCTCAAAAACTTAGCAGCTGCCAGTCTGTCAATGAGCTCATCTGCCCTAGGTATTGGGTGGGCATCTGTCCTAGTGACAGCATTGAGACCTCTGTAATCCACGCAAAACCTCATCTCTCTCTTACCATCTTGGGTGTGAGGTTTTGGCACAAGGACTACAGGACTAGCCCAAGGGCTCTCTGAAGGTTCAATGACTCCCAGCTCCAACATCTTTTGTACCTCAACTTTTATGCAGTCCCTGACATGGTCAGGTTGCCTGTAGATTTTACTCTTCACAGGCAGACTGTCACCAGTGTCCACCTCATGGGTGCACCAGTTTGTCTGACTTGGGGTCAGAGAGAACATATGTCTGTAGGATTGCAGAACTTGTCTGCAGTCCTGTTGCTGATGGACAGTGAGGCTGTCAGAAAAGGCCACACCATCAACTGAGCCATCATCAGGGTTCTGAGTCAACAGGTCTGGGAGAGGGTCACTCTCTTCCTCCTGCCCCTCATCTGTAGCCATGAGTAGCCCCATGTCTGCCCTGTCAACATATGCCTTCAATCTGTTGACATGAAGCACCCTGTGGGGGCTTCTGGGAGTCCCAAGGTCCACCAAGTAGGTGACTTCTCCCTTTTTCTCAACAATAGTGTGGGGTCCAGACCATTTGTCTTGGAGTGCTGCTGGGGCCACTGGCTCCAACACCCACACTTTCTGTCCTGGCTGGTAAACAGTCAGTACAGCCTTTTGGTCATGCCAAGCTTTTTGGAGTTCTTGGCTTGCCTCAAGGTTTTTAGAAGCCTTCTTCATATACTCTGCCATCCTGGAGCGGAGACCAAGTACATAATCCACTATGTCTAGTTTGGGTTGTCTGAGAGGTCTCTCCCACCCTTCCTTCACCAAACACAGGGGTCCTCTTACAGGATGCCCAAACAAAAGCTCAAAAGGGCTGTAGCCAACCCCCTTTTGTGGGACCTCTCTGTAAGCAAACAGAAGGCAGGGTAAAAGGATGTCCCATCTTCGCCTAAGCTTGTCTGGTAATCCTTTTATCATTCCCTTTAGGGTCTTGTTGAATCTCTCAACAAGCCCATTGCACTGTGGGTGATAGGGTGTGGTGAACTTATAGTTGACACCACACTCCTTCCACATTGCAGTCAAGTATCCTGACATAAAGTTGGTACCTCTGTCAGAAATGACCTCCTTTGGAAAGCCCACTCTGGAGAATACTCCAAGCAGGGCCCTTGCCACAACAGGAGCTGTTGTGGTCCTCAGGGGAATTGCTTCTGGGTACCTGGTGGCATGGTCCACTATCACCAGTATGAATCTGTGCCCAGATGCTGTTTGTGGGTCCATTGGTACTACAATATCTATGCCCACTCTTTCAAAGGGGACCCCCACCACTGGTAGTGGTATGAGGGGGGCCTTTGTGGTGCCACCTGATTTGCCACTGGCTTGGCAGGTGACACAGGAGCGACAAAACTCCTTAGTATCTTCTGACATATGGGGCCAGTGAAAGTGAGGGACAAGCCTGTCCCAAGTCTTGTTCTGGCCTAAATGTCCTGCAAGGGGAATATCATGGGCCAAGGTTAGAAGGAAGCCTCTGAACTTCAGTGGTATGACCAACCTCCTGGATGCACCAGGCTTGGGGTCTCTAGCCTCTGAATACAGTAGCCCTTCATCCCAATACACTCTATGGGTACCTTGAGCATTCCCTGCAGCCTCAGCAGCAGCCAGCTGTCTGAGGGGTTCAAGAGAGGGGCAGTCTAATTGAGCCTGCCTCAGATCTGCCCTTGAAGGTCCCCCTGTCCCAAGAAACTCAACCTGATCAGGTTCAAGTTCTTCTAGGACAGTTCCTTCAGGGCTCTCAGAATCATCCTCCTGGGAGGGCTGATCCACCACCTGAGGCAGGGGGGAAGGCACAGCCTTAACCCTACTGCTCTTTCTCTTGGGTTGTGACTGGTCCATAGTTTCAGGATCCAGCACTTGTTCAGTGTTGCACTTTTTGGCCTGTGACCTGGTCACAGCAAGGACATGTGCATCTATCCCCAGCATTTCTGCATGGGTCCTATACTCCACTTCAGACCAAACTGAAGTTTCAAGATCATTGCCCAGTAAACACTCTACAGGAAGGTCTGAACTAACAACAACTTTCTTGAGGCCAGTTACCCCTCCCCAGGAGAAGTTAACAATAGCCACACTATGGGAGGTAGTGGCATTGCTAGCGTTGGTCACTAGGTAATTCTCACCTAGTATGATCTGTCCAGGGTCCACAAAAGCAGGTGTCACCATTGTGACACTAGCTCCAGTGTCCCTGTAGGCCTGAGCCATTCTTTGGTTGATAAAAGGTGTCTGTCTGTACTTGCCCAGGTTACTGGGGCCTACAGTAGAGGACAAAGCTAAGTCCCCATCACAGATCAGAACAGCCTGAGTAGGTACTCTGACTAGGCCAGAATCCTCCTCAGTTCCCAGGGTTAACCCTACTACACCCTTTTGCTGGGAACCACCACTTACAGCTGAACTAGGGGGTACAGTTGCCTTAGGGGCAATGGTGGCTGGGGGCTTATCCTTTTTGGTGCACTCACTAAACCAATGTGAGTTGGACTTACAATAGTTGCACCATGGTTTCTTTTGGCCATCTTTCTTTTTATCCTTTTTGGAACCACCCTCCCCCTGAGCCTTTTGGGGGCCTGGTGAAGACTTCTGGTCTTTTTGTTTCTGCTCATTACCCTTCTGGTCTGCCTTTTTCTGATCACCGCCCTGGTTCTGGTTTTTCTGCTTAACTCTAGTCCTGACCCATCTATCTGCCTTCTTTCCCAATTCTTGGGGAGAAGTCAGATCAGAATCAATCAGGTGTTGATGCAATAGCTGTTTTTGACAGTTGTTAAGTATTTGCTCTCTCATGATCAAATTATACAATCCTGTATAGTCCTTAACCTTACTTCCCATTAGCCAGCCTTCCAGAGCCTTAGTGGCACAATCTACAAAGTCAGTCCAGTCCTGAGTCTGTGTCTTCTGGGTATCCCTGAACAACAACCTGTATTGTTCAGTGGTTAGGCCAAACCCATCAATCAGAGCACTCTTCAGGACAGTGTAATTATCTGCATCCTCATCACTAACTGTGAGGAGCTTGTCTCTTCCTTTCTCAGAGAAGGAGAGCCACAAGATAGCTGCCCACTGACTTTGGGGTACCTGCTGTACTTTGCAAGCTCTCTCCAAAGCAGTTATCCATTTGTGGATGTCATCCCCACACTTGTAGGGAGGGACAATCTTGCTCAGGTTTCTATTATCATAGTGCCTGTCTCTATCTCTAGGAATGTTGCTGCCACCAGTGGGTTCTAACCCACTTAACTTTTGTTCTCTAGCCAGAGCAAGCTTCTCTTTGGCAAGGGCAAGTTCTTCCCTCTGAATCCTCAGATTAGCCTCCCTCATTCTGGCTGCATGCTCCTTTCTCTCAGGTGAAGTCATTCCCCTGTGAGAGGAAGCATTAGAGATGTTAGAGACATGAGAGTGGATGGATTCCCTTGAAGGGGATCTGTCCCTCCTGCTTCTCTGTGTAAGCCTACTTGTGGTTCTGTATGGGGGGACCCCATGCAAACTCCCATGTAAACTTAGGTTAGCCTGGCTAAGTCTTCCTACTTGGCCCTGGCTGTCTACCTCTTCATCTGAAGTCTCCTCTGACTCCTCTGTGGTGGGTAGACCCTCCTCTGTGCCTAGGGCACCTGCCTGAGATGCCTTAAGAATGTCATACTCCTCTAGGAGTTGTCTTAACTGAAGGAGGGTAGGGTTTGCACCCTGTTTTATTCCTCTGGAGGTACACAAGTGTCTCATCTCCTGGAATGTTAAGGTATCATATCTAGAGAGGGTCTTTTGCAGACCTGATCCTCCTGAGAGAGCATCCACTTGATCTCCTCTCAGAGACATGATCTAGTGAGGGTGTGGTGTGTGCACCTACCTACACTAGTTGTATCTACTAAACCTCCCTAGTAGTTGTAGTCAGGGTGTGTTACTCCCTTCAACCTACAACTACAAAGTCCAGTAGGACTTAAGTATAATAATCTATGTTATATGTACTTAGACAATATCTGTGTGATCTTTCAATTCAGTATCTCAAGATTACAATGGTATTACAACAGCAAGCTCAGATCCCAACCGCTGCTCACCAATGTGAGAAGTTGGCCTGATGTATGATGTCACTAGTTCTAGTGTACACCTTATATCAGTCCAAATACCCTTATGGTGATTGGTTGTAAAGTCAACCTTATAGACCAGCTATCCTAGTGGTAGCATGGACAAGAGCAGTCTTAGGCTAAACTCTGAATGGCATGTGAAGCCAGCTGTGATACCATATATAATCCCTTGAATACCAAATGAAAGGACACCACAACAGATATATATATAAAATAAAGTGTATTTATTCTAAGCAAACCCTCAGCACTCTTTATGAGATTAGAGGTAAGTACAACACAGTCTTATTTAAGCATACATTAAGTCACACAGGTAAGTAATACAGTTAGGCCCTAGGGGCCACGCAAACCATATACTAAGTAAGTGGTATAAGAACCACTGTCACGGAAATAGAATAGGCCTAGGCCTAGGGAATCGCTGGGGCTACACTACACTAGCGTTAGTTAGGAAGTGGGAGGCCCACGGGATTCGTGTGCAGAGTGGAAACACTCACGCGTAATGCGTAAAAGTCAATAGCAATAGTACAGTTTAGAAAACGGTAGATTTAGGACACTTCCGGAGTAGCTAGGAAGTTGAGACTTGAAAACTAGACACTAGGATAGTCACTATCCTGATGAGCACCGGAGTACCCAAGTTACCTAGCCCACAGGCTGCGGGTGCATAGGGGTGAAGATGCGTCGTTTTCGTTGTCGACTCCTATGGATGCCTGAAGAAAGATGCTGACAGGCAGTCAGTGAAGAGTGTCCGGTGGATCCCAAGGCTGGGATCAAGAAGAAAGGAAACCTGCAAGCAGAAGGGACAGAGTCAAGGTCACTAGCCAGTGACCACGTGGAACCAGGAAGGAACCAGGCGATGTCGTGAAGATTGCAGGTGAAGGTGAAGCTTGTCGCTGCAGCCAGGAGGACCAGGAAGCGTCGAGGATGACCAGGACCAGGAGGCAAGCTGTCCCACGAAGGCTCTTGCTGTCGGCGGCGTCAAAGTTGGACTAGGACTCACCAAGCCTTGGCAAGCGGAACCCACGAAGAACGAAGGACTTGCTTCTGGTGCAGACCAGGAAGGTCTGGGGTGCTTCTTCTTTGCAGAGAAGCGGGAGCCAGTCTGGAGGAGCCAAACCAGCGCAGAAGATTTCAGGGTGCGTCGTCACAGAGGCCACTAGCCAGCGGGCAAGCAACCGGACAGACGCGGCAAGCAGGAAAATGCTGAAGGGCCCCACGCAGGACTCGTGGAGTGTGGGGGGCTGATCTTCGGTGCAGATGGTGCTTGGGGTTGGGGCTTCTCAATCCCCGGTGCACAACTTCGAGGGTACCTCAGAAGCTGCGCTGTAAGTTACTAGCCACTTTTTCCAGGTAGCCGGTCCCACGTCGCTCGTCGCCTCCACGGATCTCAGCTCTGCTGCAGATGTGGATGAGGGTCGGAGAAGTCTGGAAGTCAAGGCTCTGGTCGGGCTCTGCAGTCGGTTCCTCGTAGAACGGTCGCAAAGCAAAGGGTAGTCTCTTGATGGTGCCTGTTTGCACAGGGTAGCCACTCCTTGGCTACAAGGGAGATTCTTCAGTCTTCTTCTTTCGTCGAATGTCGAAGGTCCAGAGTTTCTGTTCAGTTTTGCAGGTTCAGGATAATCTAAAGTCTTGAGGCCCAACTCCCACTCTTATACTAATCTGGGGGGCTGGGATACCTGCTAGGTCACGCCTTATGGGTGGGACCTGGGAGGGGGTGGTTACACCCACTTCCCTTTGTCCAGTTTCGCGCCAGAGCTGGGGCTGGAGTGCCCCAGCGCCGGTTTGAACTGGACTATGCAAGGAACACCTTGTGTGCCCCAGGCATGTCTCATTCCTTTCAGCCCACCCTGCCCCAATACACTACAGGCTGTCTGGGGAGGTGCTAGCACCTCCCCAAGCAGGAAACCTATTGTCCAGGCCTCCCTGGCTGGGATCACTCCCAGCTGCAGGAGGTCAGACTTGTGTCGTGGCAGCAGCATCCATTTTGTGATGCTGAGGCTTTGGTCAGAGGCTAACAGTTGAAGTATGATTTTAACATGTCTTTCCCTCTAGAAGGGGGGAATAATATTCTCATGTCCAGAAATGGCATGGGGGTATTATTCCACAGTGTTAGACACCTTACACGACATGTTTCGATAAAGCCAAACCATAGTTACCATAACCGTCTAAGATTATAAGGCACTTTAAGAGTATATGGTAGGCTATATCATAGAACAGCTATAAGGACATGGTTCCGAAAGCTGCAGACAGGCTCAGCTCATGCTAGAGCCCCATCTCACATGTTACCAAGCACTCTGCCTCCAGGATTGTTAAGGCCTGCCATAGGAGTGACTGATAGGTACACATGTGTCTATATGTAAGTTAGGTATAGGAATACTACACCTAAGCAAGGGGTGATTACACGACCTTGCCCCAGCTGAGTGATCAGCCAGTTGTGTCAAAATGGAAGGCCAGGCCAGGGGGGGCATAATACATGCTGCAGCCCCTGGTAGGCCTAGGGTACACCTATGCCCTGGGTACCTAGGGTACACTGTACAGGGGCCAATACGGTGATCCTATCCAAATGGGTTATGCACCTAAAGTACATAGTATTAATTTAGAGAGAGAACAGCAGGGCTGTGGGTCTGATTAGCAGGCCCACAGCCACATCTAAGTCGAAAACCAGTAAAGCAAAAGCAAAAAGTGGGGGTGAACATAGAAAGCAGACCCTACTCTCCTACAAAGGGTTCCCACTTAAATACTTAATTAAGAGAATTAAGAGAAGTACAGGGCAGTAGCCAATGGGCTACCTACCTTTAGGGTGACTACACCCTCTATATGACCACTTCCTTAGGAAGTGGGCATAACCCTGAACCTAATAAGCTAATTCTCTCCAACATAAGATGCAGGATTCTAAAAAGTGGGGTCCATATAGGCTGCTCCATTTTAGGGGTGGTGCTGGCTAGGATTCTACCTCCTAATCTAACACATTTTTCCACCTGTCCTCCCACCAGAAACTGGGTACAGGACAAGGGGGGTTGGCATCTTCCACTAGCTGGAGAGACCTGGGTCACATTTCTATGGCGGCATGGCCTTTGAAGCTTCCCACCCTGGAAGGCAGTTCCTGCTTGGACGAGGTGTGTACACCTCCTCCCAGAGTAGGCTTTATTCCCGGCTTCTGAGAGCAAAGGCACTCACTCCAGGAGGCCAGAAACATGTTTAGTGGTGGAAGGCATGCCGATACCAGTCGGTAACCACACTAATAGATGTTACGTTTTCAGTGGGAATCTCTAAGGTGCCCCCTGTTTGCATTTATTACTATATCTAGCAATGGCATCGGCGAGAGTTTATTAAGATGAGGTGTTTGGTACCAAACACCTTGGGGTACAGTGAAGCCATCATGTAGCTAGGAAACTCATAAAGACGAGTTTCCAGCCCATGTACTTGTTATAGCCTTGTGTGCACTGGTAATATCTAGGGGTGAACTTAGATACTACCAGAACATATCCACTCTCGCAGACATGCCCTCACATGGGTATGGTGCACTCTGTCTTAGGGGTGTCTTACCTATGCCACATGTAGTGCTGGCAGGCATGGCACATAGGGATGTGTGCCATGTCGACTCTTCAATTTCCTCTGCACCAAGACACGCAGGCTGCAATGGCAGCTGGCATGAACTTGGTGAGGGGTCTCTTAGGGTGGCACAATTTGAGCTACTGCCCTTAGTGACTCTCTTTAGGTCCAATGCCCCATTTACTAGGGCCTTATAAGGGATCCCAAAGGGTTTGCCAACTGTGGAACAATCGTGCAATTAGGGAAAGAATAATGGTGCTGGGGACTCGGTTGGCAAAAGGTGGGGGGTAACCGTGCCAAAAAGGGTCACTTTCCCACACAAACTCCCCCCAAACGAAAGAGGATGAGACTAACATTTCCCATGAGAGTCTTCATTGTCAAAGTGGAAGAACCTCCAAAGGTCATCTGTAGTGGCATGGTCTAGCCCAGGCTGGTGCTCCACTATAAAGTCCATTCCCTGTAGGGATATGGACCACCTCAAAGTTTTGTGTTTTCACCTTTTATCTGCATAAGCCATATAAGAGGTCTGGGTCAGTTTGAACAAGGAAGTGAGTACTAAAGAGGAATGGTCTCAGCTTCTTCGGGGACCAACCAGCAGCAAAGGCTTCCCTCTCAATGATACTCCAACACTGTTCCCTGGGGAGTAACATCCTACTTATAAAAGCAACAGGCTGGTCATGGCCCTCATCATTTGTTTGGGATCGGACAACTCCTATCCCTTGCTCAGAGGCATCAATGAACTGTCAAGAGTAATCTGGAGCTTCGAGAATGGGTGATGAGCACAGTTCCTCTTTCAGGGTGGCTAAAGCCTTTTGACAACTAACTGTCCAGTTTTCCTTCTTAGGCATTTTCTTGGAGGTGAGTTCTGTGTGGGGTGCCACAATGGAACAATACCCCCTCACACACCTTGGGTTGTAAGGGTTGAACTTGGCAACCAGGTAGCCCAAGTATACAACTGTGCCCTGCCCAATCTGGCATTTGGATGCCTTTATAGTGAGGCCTGCAGTCTGCAGGGCCTGCAAAAAAAGAGCTCAGCATACTGCTCCAGGACTTGCCTGCAGTCAGCTTGCTGTTGGGCTGAGAGGCCGTCTGAGTAGACAACTCCATCCACTGACCCATATTTGGGGCAGCTGGAGAGGAGGTCAGGGATTAGGCCCACTCTCTGCTTTCTGAGCCTCATCAGTGACCATCAGCATAGTCGCTTCAGCCCTGTTCTGGAAAAGTTTCAAGCAGTTAACATGGATGAGCCTCTTGGAGCTCCTGTTAGTGTCAAGTTCAACCAAGTATGTAAACTCACCTTTATTCCAAGAATAGGGTAGGACCCAGTCCATTTGTCCTGGAGGGTCCTAGGTCCCACATGCTCCAAAACCCATACCTTCTGCCATGGTTAGAACTCCAAGCCTCAAGGTTTTTGCTAAGCCTGTGCGGCATTCACGGAGTTCTGCTATGCGGAGCTCCGCAAGCGGCGGAGTGTGTTGGATAAATGCTGTTCGCTGTGATTTTCAGTGCCAGGTGCTTGTCTGCACTGTGCAATCATCTCGAACGGCACCATGCACTGCGCAAGTGGGGGCTGCTTCCTCTCTGCCGCTTGAGTAGATTTTTACTTGGGCGGAAGCTTCCTCAACGCAAGCGGACCGTTTCTCAACGCAAGTGGTTGCGGTTGCGAGCACAAGCGACTACTCCCAATGTGAACAACTGCGCTGAGAAATCTCGCTGGGAAGTTGATTTTCAACGCTCGCCTCGCCAACTTGATGTTGACGAACGCAAGCGACGGAAAAAACTCTGCTCCGAGTAGTAAACAGTCCACAATACCTTGTTTAAGCTTATGGAAAGGTCTCTCCAAGCCTTCCTTAACAGACAAAGTGGTCCCTCACAGGATGGCCACACATATGTTCAGATGAGGAAACACCTACTCCTTTTTGTGGCACTTCTCTGTAAGCGAAAAGCAGGCATGGCAAAAGGACATCCCATCTCCTTCTGAGTTTTTCAGGTAGTCCCATGATCATGCCCTTGATGGTCTTGTTGAATCTCTGAACCAGGCTATTAGTTTGTGGGTGATATGGGGTAGTGAACTTATACGTCACTCCACACTCAGTCCACGTGTGATTCAGGTATCCAGACTTGTAGTTTCTACCTCTGTCTGACATCATCTATTTCGGAAACCTCATCCTGGTAAAGATACCAATGTGGGCTTTAGCCACTGCAGGAGCAGTGGTAGTCCTAAGGGGAATTGCCTCAGGACACTTGGGAGAATGAGCCACTACTACCAGCATAAATCTTGTTCCTGATGCAGTTGGAGGGTCAAATGGATGAACAATGTTGATTCTAACCCCTTCAAAGGGTACCCCAACCACTGGGAGTGGAATTAAGGGAGCCTTTAGGAGGCGACCTACCTTGCAATTGGCTTGGCATGTGGCACAGTCCTATCCCTCCCTTGAGGATCCCTACCACTTGAGATCCCTGAGAAGCATATATAATAAATGCATCAGATGCTCGAAGGCCACCTTTTTCAGAACTCAACTAGACCAAGCAAAAAAACATCCAAAAACACTGTTTGAACTCATCAAGTCCCAAGCCAATAGTCATCCGAACTTTGCGTCTCTGGGTCAAGGGACATTGCCTAATTGTGAAGAATTCGCCGATTTCTTCGCAGATAAGACTAGTAAGATTGAAACTGAATTATGATCTGCCCGTGACCACCTGTCGATCAGTCCACTGATCTCCCTCCGTCCACCAGGCTTGTATATCACTGACCCTGCGCAACCCTACCTCCCCAAAAACAATGCATCCTGGAGTCTGTTCCAAAACCTTGTATGAATGCACTATATGCAAAACGCTGTTGACTCTGAAACCTTCCAATCACAACAACAAACCTCCGCCATCAAATCTTTTCCCAGAAGTTAGATCCTCCTTACTAACATTGTGGACTACGATCGTCAATGCATCACTTCGGCAAGGTGCTATTCTGGATTGCCTAAAAGCGTGCCAAGTTACCCAGATTCTAAAGAAACCAACTGCTGATCCCACGGACCTTCATAACTTTCGCCCAATATCCAACATCCCCACCTTGGCAAAATCCTGGAGAAATGTGTGCTCGCCCAACTCTGTAACCACATCGACCATTTCCAAATCCTGGACCAATGCCAATCTGGTTTCCGCCGGGGCAATAGCACAGGGTTGGCGCTAACGCACATTGTTGATGATGCGCTAAGAATGCTGGACCATAATGAGTTGTGCCTATTGATCCTTCTTGACCTTTCGTCAGCATTTGATACTGTCAAAGACAATAACCTAATTGACCTCCTGGAACACAAGATGGTGTTGTCTGGGCCTATTCTTAACTGGTTCTCTTTGTTCCTCCTGAACAGATCCCAAAGCTTCAAGGTGAACCAATCCCCGTCCCATCCTGCACCGGTTACACTGGGGGTTCCCCAAGGTTCAGCACTCTCTCCCACGCTCTTAAGAATGTTAATGGAGCCTCTAACAGAAATTCTGAAATCATCCAGAATTCACTATCACATGTATACGGACAATACTCAACTATACCTGAAGATTGCTCCCCTGAGGACATTCAGTCCCTCAACTCAGTCCTTGCGGAAACACAAAGCTGGCTGACAAGTAACGTCCTAAAACTAAATGCTCTTAAAACAGAATTCCTCCTAAACTCACCTCACAAGCAATCTCCGGTAGCCCTCAATTCTGCTGCTAGGTTCTTAACTGGCCGTAAAAAATACAACCACATCTCTCCGGACTTGCTGGCCCTGAATTGGCTTCCATATGAAGCTCGTAAACTGTTAAAAATTGCATGCATGGCACACAAAGCCATCCACTTCAAGACCCTGATGTACCTCGCTCAGAACCTGGAGCTCTCATGTGGTTCAAGAGCCTCCAGAAGCTCCAGCACCCTTTTACTCAAACCACCAAAATTCAAGAAAAAAAAGACCTTTTCTAATAATCGAGCCTTCTCAGGTATGGCGCTGACGATCTGGAACTTCCTTCCCACCGAAGTGAGGGTAATCCCTTCCACTGTCCTCTGCAAAATAGAAGAAGAAATTTCTGCCTCAGTCTGGCTTCCCCACTTGAGTCTGGGGCTATAGACACAGATTTGTGGCCCATCTGCATGGCTCGTGAGAATGTCGGACATTTTAAGACTGTGCACTTTTCGCTGTGTTGAATCTGTTTGTTTGCCTGTACCCTTTTTGCTGCATAATCTGTAAAGCACTCTGATACCCTCGGTGGTCATGTTCGCGTAATATAAGACCTTCTAAATAAATAAATAAGTAAGGAGTTGCAAAACTCCTTAAGTAGAAGTGGCTGACAAGCCTATTCCAAGTTTCGGTCTGGCCAAGATGTCCAGCTAGGGGGATGTCATGTGCCAATGTGAGATGAAACTCTCTTAACTGCTTTGATATTATCACTTGCCTGGTGGCACCAGGTTTGGGGTCTCTATCCTCAGTGTACCGGAGCCCTTCCTCCCAATTGGTCCTGTGGGAGCCACTGGCATTTCCCTGTTCCTGTGCAGCAGCTTGCTGTCTCAGGCTTTCAAGAGTAGGAGAGGTCCTCTGCCCTTGGCATAGCTCTTCCCTAGGGATCCCCTGAGCCCAGGAGCTCTGCCGTATAAGGCCCAAGTTTGTGGGACTCAGTTCCATCTGGGGCTGACAGGCCTTCTCCCTGAGGAGAAGGGACAGCATGTGGCTGTTCAGATGCTGCCTTCCCAGACTTCTTACCCTTTCTCTTGGAGGGTTGGTCTATCATTTCAGGCTCTAACACCTCTTCTTTACTCTGGGCCTTGCTCTGTGCTCATATTTTTATGCACACCAATTCAGGAATTCCCAGCATGGCTGCATGGAATTTAAGCTGAATCTCAGCCCACGCTGAGGGCTTCAAATCATTCCCTAGAAGACATTCGACTGGGATTACAGAAGAGACCATTTCCTGTTTCAGGCCAGTAACCCCTCCTCATTCTAAGGTAACTATCGCCATGGGATGGAACTTAGTGACATTGTCAGGTTTGGCGACTGTTTAAGTCTGTTAAGTCAGGTACGGTCCTGGAGAAGTCAGTTTTTCTGTCACCATGGTGGCACTGGCACCTGTATCTCACAGGGCTTCTATTCTAATCCCATGAATTAAGGGCTTCTGTTTTTATTACTCCATATTAGTAGACCAACCATCCAAAATTGCAAGCTTAACCCCACCCTCAGAGACTAGTATATCTTCTGTGTACACTCTGATTTGCTCAGCGCACACTAGCTATCCCACCTGGAGATTTGCTATTGCAGTGCTACCTAGTAGTAGGCAAATGGTTTTGGGGACAGAAAGTCTCCAATTCGGTGTCCAGTCTTCTGACAGTTGTTACACCATGTCTTTTTGAGATCCCAATTATTACCATGGTACCCAGTTTTTGGTTGTGAAGAGGTTTGGGGCCCACCCTCCTTAGCAGGTTGCTGGGGGCCTTTAGAAGACTCTTTACTTTTATCCTTAGGATGTTCACCATCTTACTCTGGGGAAGCCCCAGTAACACCTTTCTTTTGGTCACCCTCACCAGCTTTAGTTTTGGTCACCCTAGTATTTACCCTGTGCTCCGCCTTCTTTCCCAAGTCTTGGGGAGAAATTGTACTTAGGTCTACCAAGTACTGGTGCAAGTTTTCTTAATAACAAATACTTTATAGGTGTTCTTTAATAATAAAATTATACAGCCTATCATAGTCATGAGCATTGTTACCTTTAAACCAGCCACCCAGGGTCGTCACTGAAAAGTCTACAAAGTCCACCCAGGACTAAATCTGTTTTTTTGTAGTCTCCCGGACTCTGATTCCATATTCTTCAGTGGTGAGTCCAAAGCCCTCAATCAGGGTACCATTCATAAGGTCAAAGGATTCAGCATCTATCTTGTTCAATGCCAGGAGGCTATCCTAACATTTACCGGAGAACAGTTCCCAAAGGAGAGAGTCCTGATACTTCCGGCTGACCTTCCTAGCTATACAGGTTCTCTCGAACGCTGTGAACCATTTTGTGATGTCATCTCCTTCTGTATATTTGGGAACAATCCCTTTGAGGATTTTAGGGTCAAAGGTTTCCTCTCTGTCCCTATTTTCGTGTAGTTCCTATATATCCTATACAGGATCTGCGCGTTCGGATAACATAAACTGTGGGTTTGGTGGCAGATTGGTTTTGAGCACCCCACCGGATATGTTAACCTGTTTTTTATAAGCTAGCTCACTGCGCCACTAGAATCTCCTCTTATCGGGAGAGAATGGTTTCTGGCAACATCAGAACATGACAACCCTGATCCCTCAGAATCGTGGAAACAATATACTACTTTTCGCTCAGTCACTCGTGCTCACTTAGTTTGTCTCAGAGATACATGGAATAAACAGTCTGGGCGTTTCAATAAGAATTTTTTGAACAGTTGTTATTCTAGTGTAGAATAGATTTTCTGTAAAAACCATCAGGCAGTAGCAGAGATGTATGATGAGCAGTACTACGAAAGTAAAGGGATGGTATAGTTCTATCATCTTGCAGTAATCATGAATATATACAAGCACATCAAATGCATGATAAGAAAGTGTGTACTCATACGATGTCTCCCTAACTAGATGTACCTAAATGTACCTAGGATTGATGTAGGTGACATGCCAAGAATCCCTCTAAGGTCTAGTCAACCCCTTTACCTGAGAAAGCAGAGAATATGGGACCCCGTCCTGGTCTCGAGTTGGACACCCAGCGGGGGATGTTAGACCACTGTGAGCTGGAGTGTCTGCTTGCAGGAACCTCAGCGTCTCTGGTCAGTGTGTCAGCCGGGATGTCACGGTCTCCTCTGTCTGTCAAAGCAAGACATGATGCATATATACCCACAGGTCTCCCCAGGGGTCCTACCTTGCTGTGTTACTGTGTCGGCCTAAAGGATGACGTTGGACTTGAACTTTAACATAAATATTATACAGGAGATGTTCGTCCTGCTGTGAGTCCTGCTGTGCTTCCAAGAAGCCTCATGCATAATGTATGAGTTTCGAACCAGGGAAAAACCTGTGTTCTGAATGCAGTGTTGTATCTAGGTAAAAGGTCAGTCCCTATGAACCGTTATGTATGTAATGGAGGGAAGAATATAGGTGAAAGGTTGCAGTGTTACCTGCACCTATATAGGGTACCTATATGGAATATAACACTAGGAATGATATTGCTGCCACCATTTATGGGTGGTAAACCCATATCTGCCTTTGCTCTTCCTACGACCAGTATCTTGTCCTCCAGGGCTATTCTTCAGGCCAATCTCTCTAGAAGGATCTTCTTCTCTGAGGGTCCTTCTGTTTGCCTCAAGCTACCTGTGCCCTCCTCCCTAGAGGCAGGTACCCTTGGCAAAGTGGATCATAGAGGCATGTTATCCTCTGTCTTGAGTTGAGGCATATTTGGTTCATCTTCCTCACTTACCCCGCCCTGGTTCTCAGGGTCGATGGTCTCATCAGTAGGATGGGCCTGCTCATATCTGTCAACAGCTTCTGAAGGCTTACTGTGGTAAGGTTTGATCCTGTTTTTATTTGGTACCCTTTGCAGAGAATCCGTAGCTGCTTGAAGGTAAGGATTAGTTACTTACCTGTAAACCTAGTTCTCTTCCAGGGGTATCCTCATCAAAGTCATAAGCACTAGAATATTCCCGCCCATGCGCGGGACCCCGTAAACACAATCATATATGGGATAAACATATATGCATCTTCACATATATATACATATATATATTCACTGAAAAAACCATAGGTTTCACACACGTTATAGTTAGGAATTAGCATTTAAAAAACCTTGCAAATTCACTGAAAAAACCATAGGTTTCACACATGTTATAGTTAGCTGGACATTTTACTGATAAAAAACCAATGAAATTCCCCCGTTATAGTTAGTGCAGGCAACTATAACTCACGCGACCGCAATCCTCTGCTGATGACATATGTGTCTTTATGAAAAAAAAATATTTGTAATATATGTATAGCTAAAATTTAATGGAAGAAGACATGGGCAAATAAGTGTCTAAATACAGTATTAGCATCAGCAGAGGATTGCGGTCGCGTGAGTTATAGTTGCCTGCACTAACTATAACGGGGGAATTTCATTGGTTTTTTATCAGTAAAATGTCCAGCTAACTATAACATGTGTGAAACCTATGGTTTTTTCTGTGAATTTGTACGGTTTTTTAAATGCTAAGTTACTTTACGCCATTCGTGGCGTGCGCGCCCAGTTAACGCAGTTCGTTCCGTGCGCGCACCGTGCGCGCACAGTGAGCACGCGGTGCGCTTCGCGCACCGCGCTCCCACTTTACGCAGTTAGTGCCGTGCGCGCACGGTGGTCACGCGGTGCGCTGCGCGCACCGCGTGCCCACGTTACGAGGGATGGGCCATGTACGCACGATGCGCTTCGCGCACCGTGCGCACATGGAGGACATATTATGCGCTTCGTTGTGAAATGTAATCTTTTATATTTTCATTGGTTTTACCTGAGGACTACCTCTCTGCCAAATTTCAAGTAACTCTGTTCAGCCGTTCGGGCTGTAGCTGTGTCTAAAGGTCCTATGGAAAAATGCATGGGAAAAACGCGTTTTGGGACCCCCCTTTTTTCTCAGCCCCCGCTTGACGAATCCCCCCGAGACTTTCAGGGTAGGAGCGGAGCGTAGCGCCCCACCTATTTTGAAAATTTCGCGAGGATTCGTCGACCGGCGCCAAAGTTATTCCAAATAGAATGTTGTGGATTTCCTATGGAAACAGGGTCCTAACTATAACTATCTACTGGCGACCGCCAGTAGATAATATATATATATATATATATAAATAATAAAAAAGTAAATGCAGCCTTTCATAACCAGAGCTGAATAATGCTGTAAGGACTCCCTTGTATATTATAAATAAAATATGTAATATAAACAATATATCACAAAAAACAGGAAAGAAACAGCAGCAAAGCATGTTTGAAAACTGTTTTAATGCTTAGCATTTAGCCCAAAACCTCAGATAGGACTGAAAGCATTAACAGCTCACAGGCTGCATTGTAGAAAACCACAGCCTAGAAAGGCTAGAAAGCTAACTCTTAGCAACATAGAAAAACTGGCACCGTGCCTTTATGGCAGCCATGACACCTAGCTTCCCATCATGCCTCAGGGGTGACAGTTAGGTCAGTTGTTCTTTGCGGTGACACAAAGCCATACACAAAGAGTTGACAATTCTCTTAAAAATAAGGATCCTTTGCCAAGGGAGGCGGGAGGGTTGCTTATGACTTTGATGAGGATACCCCTGGAATAGAACTAGGATTACAGGTAAGTAACTAATCCTTCTCTTCCAGGGGATCCTCATCAATAGTCATAAGCACTAGAATAGAATAGCGAGCCTCACCTCATCCGCTGCGGGCAAAGGAAAAATAATAATCATCAACAATCAAGCTCAGACACCTAAACTTGATAATTCAGACATTTCTGTTATCTGAGCAGATTTCTCAAGGAAGCCTGGCCTACTTGAGTATCTGCCCTGGAGTCTGATTCAAGACAATAATACTTTGTGAACGTATGCACAGATCTCCAGGTTGCTGCCTTGCAAATTTCTGCCATTGGAACATCATGCAAGAAAGCCACTGTAGCTGCTTTTCCCCTAGTGGAGTGTGCTTTAGGTGACAACAATAGGGGCTTATTTGCCAGCTGGTAGGCCAATTTTATACAAGACACTATCCATCTGGTAATGGATCTCTTGGTAGCTGGAAAACCTGACCTCATGGAACCATAATTTAAAAACAATTGGTCTGATTTTCTGATAACCTTAGTTCCCTCTAGGTAGAATTTAAGCACTCTCTTAAGGTCTAAGGAATGGAGTGACCTTTCCACAGGAGTTGCGGGATTGGGAAAAAAGGACGGTAAAGAGATTGCCTGATTAATATGAAAATCAGATACCACTTTAGGCAGAAAAGCAGGCTGAGTCCTTAATACTACTCTGTTGTGGTGAAAGATAGTATATGGCTCTTCGGAGGAAAGCGATTGGATCTCGCTTACTCTTCGCGCTGATGTAATCGCAACCAAGAAAGCGGTCTTCCATGTCAAATGCTGCAGCGTGGCTTTATGGATGGGCTCAAAAGGAGGACCCATCAACTTAGCGAGGACCAGATTCAACTCCCAAGGTGGAGAAGGAGGCCGAACAGGGGGATACACTTTCTTCAACCCCTGTAGGAAATCCTTGACCACCTGCAGTTGAAAAAAGGAAGGCTGGCTTGGAGACCTTCTATAGGCCGTAATAGCCGCTAAATGTACTCTGATCGATGAATATTTCAAACCTGATTTAGCCAAGTACAGGAGGTAAGGAAGAATAACCTCCTCCTGACCTGTGGTTGGATTAAAGTTATTACGAGTGCACCACAGGTAGAACCGCTTCCACTTAAAGGAATACGAAGCTCTTGTGGAAGGTCTCTTTGCTTCCTTTCGTATGTGCATACAGTCCTGCGGCAAGTTCAAATGTCCATATTGCAGGACTTCAGGTGCCATGCTACCAAGTTCAGTGAGGGAAGGTTGGGATGTAGGATCTTCCCGTCCATCTTGGTCAGCAGATCTGACCTGCAAGGCAGCCTCTTGTGGGGGTGCACCGACAGCTGTAATAGGTCCGGGTACCACCATTGTAGAGGCCAGTCCGGGGCTATCAGGATCATTGACATGCTGGACCGGATGAGCTTGGCCACCACCTTCGGAATCAGAGGCAGGGGAGGAAAGGCGTATGCAAATATTCCGGACCAGTCCATCAAAAGAGCATTCCCCTTCGTCCCTGGACGATGGAACCTGGAGGTGAAGGCGTGGCATTTTTTGTTTAGATCATCTGCGAACAGATCTATGGAAGGCTGACCCCACTGATGGAAAATTTCTGCCACTACCTCGTCATTTAGCACCCAGTCTGGCTGATCTTCGAAGTGCCGACTGAGTGCGTCCGCTCGCACATTTTGCTCTCCTGGAAGGTGCACCGCTGTGACGGAGAGGCCTCGGGCTAGAAGCCAATGCCATATCTTTTGAGCTTCCAGGGAGAGAGGGCGAGAGCGCGTACCACCCTGTTTGTTGAGGTGATACATGGTGGTCGTGTTGTCTGTTTGGACGAGGACTGAGTTGGACATTATCGAAGGCCGAAAAGCTTTCAGGGCTAGACGGACTGCCCGCAGCTCTAATATGTTTTTATGTGGTAGGATTGCTCCTTGAAGGACCACCGTCCTTGCATTTGAAGGCAATCCATGTGCGCCCCTCATCCCTGAAGCGATGCATTCCTTACCAAGGACTGGGTGGGAACAGGTTGATGAAAAGGGACTCCCAGCAGGAGGTTCCGTGGATGAGTCCACCACAGAACAGACGTCTTTGCTGCTTGTGAAAGCACAATCCGGTCTTCCCAGAAACCGGTAGTCTGGTCCCACTTGTTCTCCAGATCCTGCTGTAGAGGTCTCATTCTCAGCCTGGCGTTGGGAATGAGGAATATGCAAGATGCCGTTGATCCCAATAGGGACGCTACTTGCCTGATCGTTGGGCGATTGGTCTGGAGAAGAACTTCGCACTCTGGCCGAATTGATAAAAGTCTCTGCTCCGAAGGAAACGCTTTTCCTAGGTTTGTATCTAGGACAGAGCCCAGGTAATGGATCACCTGTGTAGGCTGGCAAACTGACTTTTCCATATTCACATGTAGGCCTAGCCTGCGGAGCAGAGTCAGGCACACTTGGAAGTTGCTCTTAACCTGCTGGGGCGATGGCCCTTTCAAGGGACAATCGTCCAAGTATGGATATACGAACAGCCCTCGTCTGTGTAGAGCTGCCGCTACCACCGCCATGCACTTGGTAAAGACTCGTGGGGCAGATTTTAGCCCGAAGGGCAAAAATCTGAATTGGTAGTGACTGTTGCCGACCACGAATCGCAGTAATTTGCAATGACGAGGAGTTACAGGAATGTGGAAGTACGCATCCTGGAGATCCACTGAACACATCCAGTCCCCTGCTTGCAGATGTGGACATATTTGATGAAGCACCAGCATGCAAAATTTTTCTTTTAAGATGAGCTTGTTCAGAGACCGCAGGTCCAGGATTGGTCTGAACTTGTGCTCCTGATCCCTTTTCGGCACAAGGAAGTACCTGGAGTACACTCCTTTTCCTCGCTGCGAGATGGGAACCTTCTCTATGGCCTTTTTTTGTAGAAGTGTCACCACTTCCTGACGTAGCAATTTTAGCTGGTGAGGACGAGATTTTTTCGGAGGAATGTCCTTTGGAGACACACGGAAACGTAGTGCGTATCCATTGCGCAGTATACTGAGCACCCAACGATCCTTTGTTATGTTGCACCACTCTCTCAGATGTTGCGAACACTTCCTCCCACTGGAGTGGGCAACGGCATCAGAGGAAGCTCTGGCTCATTGTTTTCCTGTCAGTCAAGTGGTGGAGGAGGATTGTTGTTGGTTACCCCCTCTACCTCTGGTAGACTTTCGACCCTGAAATTGCAATCGCCCTTGGTTCTTGCCTTGGGACCACTGAGGGGTTTGAACCCTCTGTTGGTATCCCTTGCGTTGGCTGGGCCTGTACCTTCGTCGGAACTCCTTTTTCTTTTCTAGCCCCACCGCCTTCAAAGTGTCCAACTCGGCTTTCATCCAAGCCATTTCCTCGTCCGTGTGGGAGTCAAATAATGAAGAACCCGAAAAAGGCAGATTAAGGATCCTCTGCTGAGCATCTGGTTTAACCCCTTCGACGCGCATGACGGAACGGTTCCGTCATGCACGTCGGTTGCGCTGTGCGCATGACGGAACCGTTCCGTCATGGCCCCGCCCGCGCACGGAACCTTCAGCGTGGCGCGGAAATCCGCGCCGCGCTGAAGGGGTTAAGGGCTGTAAGCCTCAGCCAGGCAGACCTCCTCACGCAAATTCCATGCGCATACGAATGCGCCGATAGTGTGGCACCATCCGCAGCAGTGCTAATCATCTGATTAGCTACCAAGGAACCCTCTGTAATGATCTCTTCAAAGTCCTTCTGATCTTCCTTTGGCAACTTTTCTTTGAACCGATCCAAAGAGCCCCATAAGGTTCAGTCGTATCGACCTAATAAGGCTGCTGCACTAGAGACTTTGAGTGAAGAAGCTGCCGAGCCACAAACTTTTCGCCCCCAAGAATCCTGAGACTTACTCTCCTTGTCCGGAGGGACCAACGCATGAGCAGAGACTGCATGCGTCTTACGTCCAGCTGCAACTATCACGGAATCCGCAGGTGGATCCGTTTTCAAGAACACTGGGTCTGTATCAGCCGGCTTGTACTTCTTCGGAATTCTGGCCGGTGTAGCTTTAATCGTTGAAGGGGTCAGAAAAATGTCCAGTACTGGTTCCATAAGGCCAGGAACCAGAGGCAGCAACGGACGCGAAACAGATCTTTGGTGCAGCATCTCGAAGATCACTGTCGTTGCGACCTGGGGAGTGGACATTGCAATGTTCAGCTTCTGAGCCCCTCTCTGCAGCACATCATGATAGGTGTTAATGTCATCTATCGGAGACACTCTCGACTGAGGGCTGTCCGATAGAGGAGGCGAATAGTCCCTCTTAGAAGAGTGGGTGGAGGAAGATGACCATGAGGGAGACCTCCTTCTGTGGTGATGTGACGTAGGAGGCCTGCGTTCCTTAGATCTACCTGCACGCTGGTGGCATACCGGCGAAGGCGATCTATCAACCTCCTGTACTAATCTTTGCAGCGGGGACTTGTGGACAGGGCTTGTGTACTCCTCCTACCTTCTCGCTGCTCCCGCCGGAGTCTTACTCCAGTGATGTACTGGTAAAAGCCGTCTTGGAGACAGATGTATAGAAGGAGAGGGCC
Organism: Triturus cristatus; assembly: GCF_964204655.1. Taxonomy (NCBI): domain Eukaryota; kingdom Metazoa; phylum Chordata; class Amphibia; order Caudata; family Salamandridae; genus Triturus; species Triturus cristatus. The sequence goes on along the minus strand of NC_140593.1, from coordinate 842,172,781 downwards.
TGTGATGCGACAGGGATCTCTTTCGCGATCTCCTCTGATCTTCTGGTGACGCAGATGGAGAATGAGGACGTCTCGAGGAGTGAGAAGAAGAATGTCTCGATGCTGATTCCATCACCAAGACTACTGAACCTTCATCAGATCTATGCGATGGTGGTCAGGACGGCGAGCGTATATCCCGCTGCGACGGAGCCCTCCTAGACATTGATCGAGATCTTCTTCTAGTCGTCGAGGCTCGACCAGGTTCTGGGAGCGGTCTCGGCGTTGACCGTAGCTTCTTCGGCGTCGAGCGATGTGGCTTTGACGGCGACGAAGGGCTTTCTCTCCTCGACGCCGATCGTCGATGGGATGACGACGGCGGAGGGCTGCTAGCTCTTGACGCCAAGCGACGTTGAAATGACGTCAGCGGAGGGCTTCTGGTCTTTGACGTCGAACGTCGTCGGGATGACGTCGGAGGTCTCGTTCTCGCCGCCGATCGCCGCCTGTTCTGCGACGGCGGAGAATTCTCTCCCCTCGACGTCGAACGTCGTCTATGTGACGGCGACGGAGGGTTATTAGCTCTCGACGTCGAACGTCTAACCGACGTCGACGGAGGTCTGCTGGCTCTCGACGCCGATCGTCGCCGGGTTGACGACGGCGGAGGGCTTCTGGCTCTTCGAAGCCAATCGACGTCTTGAAGCAGGCAGTGGACTGGAACTCCTCGACGCCGATCGTCACCAGGTTGACGACGGCGGAGGCTGATGGACTCTCGACGTCGATGACGTACCTTCATACCTGCGTTCTCTCGACGGCGAGCCCGCCGTCAATGGTCTTTTCTTCGCTGCATGCCCCTCCGATGGCTGCTTTCTCAGAGCCAAGGCCGACGCTGAGGGTCTAGAAGAGGATCTGGGCCTCTTGGAGCCTTTTCTTACCGGACACCTGCCTCTGGAACGCTTTTCTACCAATCCATAAAGACATATCCTCTCTCTGTCCTTTAAAGTTCTTTTAGAGAGAGGCTGGCAATGAGGGCAAGTCTTTGGGACATGATCCTTAGGCAGGCAGGCAAAGAATACAGACCGAGTGAGAGTCTGACCTGGTCTTCTTTTTTCCACAAGAAGGGCAGGGATCAAAAAGGGATTGCATTTTGAGTGGTAAAAAATGCCAAAAATAATCAGAAAAAGCAAACACCTTACTTGACTGGATGAAAGACGTCGAAGTAAGTTAAAACTTTTCTGAAAAAGGTAGATAATTTCTGAATAAAACCAGAAAAGAGTGGAGCTGTGTAACCAGGGTCCTGACTGAAGGAGCCGGAAAGAACAACTGACCTAACTGTCACCCCTGAGGCACGATGGGAAGCTAGCGGTCATGGCTGCCTTAAAGGCACAGTGCCAGTTTTTCTATGTTGCGAAGAGTTAGCTTTCTAGACTTTCTAGGCTGTGGTTTTCTACAATGCAGCCTGTGAGCTGTCAATACTTTCAGTCCTATCTCAGGTTTTGCGCTAAATGCTAAGCATTAAAACAGTTTTCAAACATGCTTTGCTGCTGTTTCTTTCCTGTTTTTTGTGATATATTGTTTATATTACATATTTTATTTATAATATACAGGGGAGTCCTTACAGCATTATTCAGCTCTGGTTATGAAAGGCTGCATTTACGGTTTTGATTATTTATATATATATATATATATATATATATATATATATATATATATATATATATATATATATCTATCTATCTATCTATCTATCTATCTATCTATCTATCTATCTATCTATCTATCTATCTATCTATCTATATAATTCAGTGAAAAAACCATAGGTTTCACACATGTTATAGTTAGCTGGACATTTCACTCGTAAAAAACCAATGAAATTCCCCCGTTATAGTTAGTGCAGGCAACTATAACTCACGTGACCGCAATCCTCTGCTGATGACATTGTCTTTATGAAAAAAAAATATTTGTAATATATGTATAGCTAAAATTTAATGGAAGAAGACATGGGCAAATAAGTGTCTAAATACAGTATTAGCATCAGCAGAAGATTGCGGTCACGTGAGTTATAGTTGCCTGCACTAACTATAACGGGGGAATTTCATTGGTTTTTTACGAGTGAAATGTCCAGCTAACTATAACATGTGTGAAACCTATGGTTTTTTCACTGAATTTGCAAGGTTTTTTAAATGCTAATTCCTAACTATAACGTGTGTGAAACCTATGGTTTTTTCAGTGAATTTGTACGGTTTTTTAAATGCTAAGTTACTTTACGCCATTCGTGGCGTGCGCGCCCACTTAACGCAGTTCGTTCCGCGCGCGCACGGTGCGCTTCGCGCACCGTGCGCGCACAGTAAGCACGCGGTGCGCTTCGCGCACCGCGCGCCCACTTTACGCAGTTAGTGCCGTGCACGCACGCTAGATGGGCCATATACGCACGATGCGCTTCGCGCACCGTGCGCACATGGAGGACAAATAATGCGCTTCATTGTGAAAGGTAATATTTTAATTTTTCACATCTGGGATCTGCCATGCACAATTAGTGCCCTTCGGGCACCATTTGCACATGGGGTGGGGAGAATATGGTTATTTTTTTTTTTTATTAATTTTTACCGTACGCGTACGGTAAGCGTAATCGGCGAAATTATCGAAAAAATTACAATTCCGTTTTTGGCCTTGGGGGATCTTTGAGGACTCCCTCAACATGGCTAGGTGCTTAGGAGCTGTCTAAACAGCCCCTTTACATGTTTTGGGCCTTTGTTTTTTTACCCCCTCTCAGACTGCGAGAGAGAAAATGGCAGCCGCCGCTTCCTGGTTTCGACTGATTCGAATGTTTACTAAGATCTAACAGCCAATCAGAATCGCGCTCGCGCACGGCGGTGTGCGCGTACGGTAAGCGCACCGTAAGCGCACCGTAAGCTGGCTCAGATATATATATATATTGATTTAAAGGCTATTTTCTCAGACTCTACTGAACAGATTTACACCAAACCTACAAAAGGCACTTCCTTGACCTGTAGACTACCTCTCTGCCAAATTTCAAGGAACTCTGTTCAGCCGTTCGGGCTGTAGCTGTGTCTAAAGGTCCTATGGAAAAATGCATGGGAAAAACGCGTTTTGGGACCCCCCTTTTATCTCAGCCCCCGCTTGACGAATCCCCCCGAGACTTTCAGGGTAGGAGCGTGGCGTAGCGCCCCATTAGTTTTGAAAATTTCGCGAGGATTCGTCGACCGGCGCCAAAGTTATTCCAAATAGAATGTTGCGGTTTTCCTATGGAAACAGGGTCCTAACTATAACTACCTACTGGCGACCGCCAGTAGGTTATATATATATATATATATATATATATATATATATATATATATATATATATATATATATATATATATATATATATATATTCACTGAAAAAACCATAGGTTTCACACATGTTATAGTTAGTGGAAATTTTACTGATAAAAAACCAATGAAATTGCCCCGTTATAGTTAGCGCAGGCAACTATAACTCACGCGACCACAATCCTCTGCTGATGCTAATACTGTATTTAGACACTTATTTGCCCATGTCTTCTTCCATACATTTTTAGCTATACATATATTACAAATATTTTTTTTTCATAAAGACACATATGTCATCAGCAGAGGATTGCGGTCGCGTGAGTTATAGTTGCCTGCGCTAACTATAACGGGGCAATTTCATTGGTTTTTTATCAGTAAAATTTCCACTAACTATAACATGTGTGAAACCTATGGTTTTTTCAGTGAATTTGCAAGGTTTTTTAAATGCTAATTCCTAACTATAACGTGTGTGAAACCTATGGTTTTTTCAGTGAATTAGTACGGTTTTTTAAATGCTAAGTTTTTTTCCCTTATAATAAGCCCTGTACATTTGGTGGCCTACGGCCACCAAAAGCACAGGGGGTGGGGTAAGTGTGGATAGTGTTTTTTTCCATTGTAATAAGCCCAGCACATTTGGTGGCCTTCGGCCACCAAAAGCACAGGGGGTGGGGTAAGTGTGGATAGTGTTTTTTTTATTTTTATTTTTTTACCGTACGCTTACCGTAAGCGTACGGTAAGCGTACCCCGCGAAATTGCCGAAAAAAAAATAAAACCGTTTTTGCACTTGGGGGATGTTTGGGGACTCCCTCAACATGACTATGTGGGAGGGAGTTGTCAAAACAGCCCCTTTACATGTTTTTGGGCTTCCGATTTTAAAAATCTCTCTCAGTGCGAGAGACAAAATGGCGGCCGCCGCTTCCTGGTTTCGGCCGATTCGAATGTTTACTAAGATCTAAGAGCCAATCAGAATCGCGCTCGCGCACGCCACCGTACGCTTACCGTAAGCGTACGGTAAGCGTACCGTAAGCTGGCTCAGATATATATATTGATTTAAAGGCTATTTTCTCAGAATCTACTGAACAGATTTACACCAAACCTACAAAAGGCACTTCCTTGACCTAGGGACTACCTCTCTGCCAAATTTTGAGTAATTCTGTTCAGCCATTCGGGCTGTAGCTCGTTCTAAAGGTCCTATGGAAAAATGCATGGGAAAAACGCGTTTTGGGACCCCCCTTTTATCTCAGCCCCCGCTTGACGAATCCCCCCGAGACTTTCAGGGTAGGAGCGGAGCGTAGCGCCCCACCTATTTTGAGAAATTCGCGAGGATTCGTCGACCGGCGCCAAAGTTATTCAAAATAGAATGTTGAGGTTTTCCTATGGAAACGTGGTCCTAACTATAACTACCTACTGGCTATCGCCAGTAGGTAATATATATATATATATATATATATATATATATATATATATATATATATATATATATATATATATATATATATATATATATATATATATATATATATATATATATATATATATATATATATATATATATATATATATATTACCTACTGGCGGTCGCCAGTAGGTAGTTATAGTTAGGACCCCTTTTCCATAGGAAATCCGCAACATTCTATTTTGAATAACTTTGGCGCCGGTCGACGAATCCTCGCGAATTTTTCAAAATAGGTGGGGCGCTACGCTCCGCTCTTACCCTGAAAGTCTCGGGGGGATTCGTCAAGCGGGGGCTGAGATAAAAGGGGGGTCCCAAAACGCGTTTTTCCCATGCATTTTTCCATAGGACCTTTAGACAGGGCTACAGCCCGAACGGCTGAACAGATTTACTTGAAATTTGGCAGAGAGGTAGTCCTCAGGTCAAGGAAGTGCCTTTTGTAGGTTTGGTGTAAATCTGTTCAGTATTTCCTGAGAAAAAAGCATTTAAAAGCATATATATATGTGGGCGGAGCCTAACCACACATCTCATCCTGAGATCTGATTGGCTGTCAGCACTTCATCCAAGAAGTGTTGGCAGCCATCTTGGGACCAATATACATGCTAGCACCTCATTAAAAAGCATTGCAGTTAATAGAAGGTTTTAAGACTTTAGTTACATTATAAATCATTTGTTGATGGTACCATACTCATTTTAGGAATTGTGGTATGTTCTAAGGTGATTTCACCATGTGAAAAAGCCTTCTGCTGGGATATCATGATTGAGAGAAAAATATTTTCTCATGCTTTTACCACAGAGGTTTGGAAGGTGATCTGTAAGCTAAACTGAGAGCTTATTTTCTGTAAATTCACATTATCTTTCTCAGTCATGTGAGAATGAAGTCTGACATTCTCAGTAAAACATGTACATCCAACAAGGGCAGAGACTGTCAGTTGATTCCTTTGTGTTCTACTGCAGCTTCCCAGAGTGTTCCAAAGAACTACTAGAGCGCTAACAGTCCTACCTATGATAAACGTATGGCACACCTGAAGCCATCTTGCTTGGAATAAAGTGGTAACTCTTAAAACATTTAATTTCAAAAGGAACAAAATGAGGGGGTTCATTTTTCCATAAAAAGTATGATTAGTGCTGCAGAAAGAAAAATTAGGGCACATTTTGAGTGACTTCTCAAATCCTCTTCTATTTCATTAAAAAATTCTGACATGCAGACTGAAACATGAACTTTCAATACCAGCAGCAGTTTTCCCTGGTGAGCAGTAGCTTTACTACAGTGATCTAATGAGCAAAAAGAGTGCCAACATTCTGAATTTATGGCAAATGTGTGACACATCTGAATGCCTTCTTGATGGAATCAAAGTAAAAAAATGAAAGTATTTCCTACTGAGGAGACTGCAGTAAATGAGGAAATTAGGAAACTTCATAACAAATAAGTCTCCCAAGATGGCCACCAGAGACAAAAGAGCCCAAATGTAGCCCAAATATCACCCAGATGTAGCCCAAGTATAGCCCAATGACAGAATGTCCCAGAATGTTCTTAAAAACAACTAGAGCGCTTACTGTCTTCATTATGACAAAAGTATGGCACACCTGAAGCCATCTTGATTGGAATAAACTGGTAACACTTAAAACATTTAATTTAAAAAGGAACACAATGAGGGGGTTCATTTTGCCATAGAAATTATCATTAATGCTGAAGAAAGAAAATGAGGGCACATTTTGAGTGACTTCTCAAATCCTCTTCTATTTCATTAAAAAATTCTGACATGCAGACTGAAACATGCACTTTTAATACCAGGAGCAGACTTCCATGGTGAACAGTAGTTTTACTACAGTGATCTAATGAGCAACTAGAGTGCTAACATTCAGAATTTATGGCAAATGTGTGACATATCTGAATACCTTCATGATGGAATCAACGTAAAAAACTGAAAGCATTTCCTACTGAGGAGACTGCAGTACATGAGGAAATTAGGAAACTTCATAACAAATAAATCTCCCAAGATGGCCACCGGAGACAAAAGAGCCCAAATGTAGCCCAAAATCACCCAGATGTAGCCCAAATATAGCCCAATGACAGAAGTGTGCAAAACACTTATTATTTAGTGTTTTTGCAGTGTTATATAGTGCAGACTTGTCAGGTATTGGAGTGCTTTACATGAGCATTGGTTACATCACACAAGCACATATTCATGTTGGTTGTAGACATGGGGAGACTAAGTGATTTGACCAGAATCACAGAATGTCGAGCTGAAGCAGAAACTTCAACCTGGTTCCCCAGTTGCAAAGTCTGCAGTTCTGGAAGTAACACCACATCCTCTCCCCTAAGTGCAACATTTAATCAAGTGGTCAACTGGATAAAAAAACATAAAGATAACAAATAATTTAAAAGTGCTTTGTCGCTATTTGAAAACTCAGACAAAATGTCCTTATTTTAGTCTTTTAGAGCAATAACCATAATTTTGATGCCAATAAGACCCTCTCATATATGTAATTTCTAAAGGAAATGCTCTAGGTATTACAGCTTTGATTACATCAAGATGATGTCAGGCGTTCCACACTTTTGTAATAAATATAGAATGTTAGCAATCTAGTTGTTCATTGGGATACTGTTGAGAGGCAAAGGCCAGGGGCACGGACTCTGAAAATTGAAGGCAGGTAGGAGAGTGCAAAGGCAACAATTTAACCACACTGAGCAGGCAGGAAGGGCCGTGGAAGCACAACAGACTATGGAGGGCAGTGGAAAGGGGGGCAGGGGCAACAAACCAACAATACAGGACTTGCAAGAGAGGCTGTTGGAGGGAAGATCTATTACGGGTCAAGGAAGCTAGAGGCGGTCCCCAGAGCCCCGGGAGCCACCACAGAACTGAGCAGGAGAGTGAGTCAGGGACAAAAGGGGCACCTTAATTTGAGCCGGGGTGCCTAGGAACGCTTGCTCCAAAAATGAAGAAAACAGACATATGAGACATGGAATTGGTGGCAGAATACAATGGCAGTTTAATGAGAAGATACAACTTCAAAGAAACCGCAGAATAGAGACTGTAAAACTGGTGACCTTACCCGGCGGGAATGGTGGAGTCCGACCTCTTCTGATCTGTCATTTCCGGCTTCTCCACAGGATCACGAGTGGGTACACGGAAACGAGACTGCTAGCGAATACGAAGACAGCGGGCCCTTTAAGTGGGCGTCGGCATACGAGGGTGAAGCCCCGACCCTCCGTGACGTCCCTGGCTCTGGATTGGTTAAAACAGGGGAAGTCCTGTACACAGGGGGTGGAGACACCGCGAGGAGGAAGGCGGAACTCGAGGAGACGGAGAAGCGGAGCACGTTGGACGCAGAAACCGGAAGGACCGAAGAAGGAGCCTCCAGAGGAGCTGGAGGAGAAGCTGAACCACAAGGCGAGCCAGGAGGCCAACGACCCTGCGGACCGCCGTGCCACACTCCCGAGGGAGGAGTGTGGCTGACACAGGTACGGCGGCGTTTGGCGGCTTGGCTAGGAAAGCGTAACGATAGCGTGTAGTGCGCAGCTGTATATAAATCTTTCCTCCACGACCTTCCACTCCACCCCCCCCCCTTACCCTCACCCTACCTTTTCTTACCGTACCCCTCTTGCACTGAGCACTGTAGATACGAATAGTCACACCGGGTGTAAACCACACACTCCCTGGGCCCCCTTGGTGCAAACCCTGTAGAGGACTGTGACCTAACGGCTTTCCGTCCTGTCGGTCTTCTTTCTTACATGTGGAGAGATTCCCGACGCCCGAAGAAAGAACGCTACTTCCTGGGGAAAACGCCTATAGACGAACAGCGCCACGGACTCCAGTACCTTTGCCCGGGAGAGACTAACTTTCAGGACTCGAAAGACGTTGGTTAATAAACCTGTCAGAACTATAAAAATAAAACCTTCCTTAAACCCTACGGTTGGTGTCACGGTCGTCCCTTCACCCACGTCCACAGAGACATAAAGTACAAAATACAGAATCCAGATAATCATACAGCTGTCATGATATTCTCTGTATCTCAATTAATGTACTGACAGAGAGAGAGAGAAAACACATCTATAAATGCATCATGAGAAACAAGTTACACCAAGGAAAATGTTACCTAGGAACACTCACGTTTACTCTTGGAGCAAGCATTCCTGCAATTACAATACAAAATCTTTTAAATGCAAAAGTAAAGAGAACAATGGTTAAACATAACATGACATTTCATATAGGTAAAATAGAATAAGATACTTCAAGCAAAGCAGAGCAAGACATTTTAAGCAAAGGAAGACAAGAGCTCCCAGCTCTTGGGGAAAACCTGCACAGCCTGTTAACCTACATACAGACGGCGAGGTAGTCCGTCGATATCTGTGGGTGCTCCCTTTTTATATCATTTTGTGGGCTCCTTTGCACGCTACATCTACCTACGTATGCTACCCAAAAGCTTCGTCTGCAGATTTTACCAGACATTTCGTCATTTACCCACTTAATGCTGACAATGGACTGGGTGAAAAGGTCAGTCTCTCAGGCCAATCGCTTATCGTAAGTTCCATAGAGCAAGCAGAAAATAATGGGTATTGTACGGGAATTCAATATATTCATGTACAAAATCTCCTCAGTTCTCCTAACTTGACGCTCTGCGGTTGCCACTTCCTTAAAAGCGGGAAACCTGCCCAGGAAGCAAGTACCAGTCCAGGATGCAGCCTACTGTATGTCGACAGCTTCAGTGGGATGTTGAACTTTGATACCGAACACGGAGCTCTCGGGTAGGGTGGGGGCTACTAGTTTGGAGCAGAAGGCCTCGCAGACCTGCCTTCAGACTGCTATACACTAAAATTGCAGAGCTATGGTCAATTTAACAAAGAGGCCTACATATTGAACAGAAGGGCCTACACAGGGGTTTTATGCTGGCTGAGTGGTAAGGATGTCTCAGGATAATTATATAGCAACACAGGACCCGCTGGTCAATTTAATACGGCCTACAAATGCGGCTGGCAGGGCAAGGACAAGGGTCTCATACTTCAGGTGTGGACAGAACGGGCCAGGGGCCCCCTGTGATACAAAATCTACCCTCCTTCAAGGCTGTGGCAATGTAATAGACCATTGTGGGCAGAAGGAAGAGGCAATGGTAGTACAACCATACATGCCAACAGACCCGATTCAGCCAGGAAACGTCCAATGTTTTTAAGCTCAAATGGGCTTTATTTGATCTGTCTCCTGTCTACAATATCCTCTTTTTCAATGTAACTCAAAGGGGAAAATCAATACCCCAGTTTTTTTTCAAAATCTCCCTCTTACCAAGTTCAAAATGTTCGCAAGTATGGTACATTGGATCATGGAAGGAAATGGGATAGGGACATGGACTTGGATAACAGAGGACAAGAGGGACATGGAGAGGTGCACCAAACTGACCCTGCAGGGCAGGCATCAGGGTTTGCAGCAGCACAATACACCACACAGGGCATGCAGGACGGGAGTGCAGCACAACAATCCATAGAAAGCAAGAGGGAGGGGACAGGACCATGCACATGGACAACAGAGAACAGAGGGGCAAGAGGCAATGGTAGCTAGCTGACCATAATGGACAGACAGGAGAGAAAGCTGCAGCATTACAGACCATAAAGGGCAGTAGGGACGGATCAGGGGCATTACAATGGAACAGACAAGCCAGGAGGGAGGGAGTAGGGGTCTTCACATGTAAACAGAGGGCTGGGGGCAAGGGGGCAGGGCAGGAGCAGCAAGATAGCCATGGAGGTCAGGCAGGATGGGCACTAGAAGCAAGACACACCATGAAGAGCAACAGTGAGACTGTGATGGCATACACACAGACCATGGAGGGAAGGTGGGAGGGGGTCAGGGGCAGCTAACTGACCACACAGGGAAGGTGGGAGGGGCCATGGCAGCACAGAAGACCAATGGCTATGATGGGCAAGAAGGAGGGTGCAGGGGCATGCACAAAGGACGATGGAGGATAGAAGGGAGGGTCAGGACCTGTGCACAGACAAGAAAGTTCAGGGGAAGGGACCTCACAACAGACCACACGGGGCAGGCAGGAGGAGCAGTTGCAGCACAACAGACCAGGGAGGGCAGAAGGGTGTGGCAGTACAATGGACCATGTAGGACAGGAGGAAGAGGATAGGGGCATGGCATGTGGACAGGCAGGGTGGAGGTGGCAGGGACAGGTTACAGTCATCTGACAATGCTAGGCAGGTGGGAGGGGAGTGGCAGCTCAACAGAACACTCAGAGTAGATAGGAGTGGCAGGTCCATGGGACATGGTGGGCAAAAAGGATGGAGCAGGGGCATGCACAAAGACATCGGAGGGCAGGGGGAAGGAGAATAGGGGCAGCAAGCTAAGCACAGAGTTTAAGCAGGAGGTCAATGATGGGGCATAGAATTGGGCAATGGAGGGCAGGAGGAGTGGACTGGTACATCATACTAAATTGAGGGCAGTGGCAGCACATCAGACCATGCATGGCAGGAGGGAGGAGGCTATTCCATGGATTCACACAACAGAGGATAGGGAGGAGGGGGATGGGGCAGCAAGCTAACTGTTCAGAGAAGGCGGGTATTAGGAACTTTATTGTTTTTAAAACATTGAGTCTGTGCGAACTACTTAAAATATGAACAAGTATGCAGCATAATCTCACTTTTATTCAGGAAGAAGAGGACGTTTGTGACCGTGACTCCGGGCTCACTTGGCAGAAACACCCCCTGACCCTCCACCCCCTATCGCAAAATGTAATGCCCGTGAAAAGGGTAGGTGAACACAGTGTTATATAGAACATAGTCCTGAGAGCACGATTGAAAATGAAAACTAGATATGGTGTATGGTATAAACTATGCACCAAAAAGTGTGATATAAGATGAACCGGGCGTGAAATATAATATGCAATACATTGTGCGCAATGACAGATTCATTGGAGAGCGCGAGATAGCACAGGCACTAGCGCGTGCTATGCGATATGCGCCTTGGAGTGTAATATGCACAGGGCAGTGTTGTGTAACCTAACTAGTCTCTAAAGTTGTAATATAAAATATGTGCTGGGGAGTGTAACGTTGCATATGCACTGTGACACAGATATGGATCGCAGATTGTAATATGTATGGCATAGCACTGTGCGTTATAACATAGGCATCGAGGAAGGCACGTTAGATGGGGCAATATAACCCGTGCGAAGACAAGTGTGGCATGACATATTCACGGGGTGGTGTTACAGTGCGCATGGGCTAGAGAGTGTCATAGCATATGCACTAGCTAGTGGAATACAACACAGAGGTGTGTGGCACTCGGCAGGCAATGGTGGGTGTAGCACAGCATTGGGCTCTGTCAGGAGCGCGCTGTGACTCTCAAGTGATGTTCGTCCCCTTTCCAGAGAGTAAAATAAAAAGTATTACACATCCGGCAGTGGATGTGTGTTTTATTAACCGTGAGGGGGGTTTCTTGCATAGTTTTGGTCGAATTTTTGTCGAATCCCCTTTGAATGGCTTGGTGTGCATGTGTATTAAATGTGCCCGTCAATAGCTACCCATGTTTGTATAAATAAAAGACAAGGGTGTCTACCGGGATTAGGCACGGTAGGGCATCAGACATGTCAGAGCTTCACTAGTAGTGTAAATACATTCCACGTGGATTCATTGCATGCATAGTCGCCTTTTAATGAATATCCCGCAAATCGTCATGGTGATAGGTACGTACGGTTTGTCCAGCATGTCCTAGGTGTGTCTATAAATAAATATTTTTTTAAAATAATAAAAAACAGTACCGGCCCTAGGGATTGGGGTCAAAAAAATATAATTAGGAGACAGGCCCTGGGGGATGGGGTCATCAGGGCCAATAAATTAGAATAAGAAGGGGAACCACACAGCCCCCCTTCTTAAAAAATTAAAATAAATAAAAGACTGGCATCGTGCCGGAGGCCATGCCCCCTCCGTGCAGCACTCTGCAAACGCGCCCCCAACAGGCATCTCCAGTATGCGCCAGGGAGCTGCGCTGCAGACAGGTGTTCTGAGGCCAAGCCCCTTTTTACACCTCTCTGCAACGCAGCTCTGTGGCGCTTACTGGAGGTACCTAGTGGTCTAGTTTGACCCTAGGGACCCTTAGAATTCAAGGGGACTTAATCTCTCAACTTAGAACAGCCACAGGGCGCGTTTACACAGTGGTGAAGGGAGGGGACGGGGCCTGAGGTGACGTGTGCAAACACGCACTATGGCACGTTTTAAATTGGGGATATAATTTCCCTTCAATACTGAGGGCCCCTGGGGGCTAACTAGCCCACCAAGTGCTTCCAGTAAGCGCCACTGAGCTGCATTGCAAGGAGGTGGTCCAGGCCGTGCCACTTTTTACACCTCTCTGCAACACAGCTCTGTGGCATTTACTGGAGGTACCTAGTGGGCTAGTTGGACCCTAGGGACCCTCAGGATTCAAATGAACTTAATCTCCCAACTAAAAATGGACACAGGGCGTGTTTACACAGTGGTGAAGGGAGGGGACGGGGCCTGAGTTAACGTGTGCAAAAACGCCCTGTGGCCTGTTTTAAGAGGTAGTTTTAATCCCCATGCCCTATTATGTACTAGGGGCTTACAGAGGAGGTCATGCTAATCACAGGGGGACCCCAACGCATAATGTTCCCTAGTGTATGTAGGTGTTTTCACTGTATTCTAAGTGTCTTTTAACATAGCACTGGCTCTAGGACTGGCTAGTCAGACTCAGTTACCACCAGTATCCGTCTGAAAAAGTTGAGGGTACAGGATGATTTTGCAACAAGGCTTCTTTCTGCTCTTCTTTTTGTTCTTTCTGCACGTTATCCTTCTTCCTGCACTTATCTTCGTATTTGAGGACTTCTGTTGCTTCTTTCTGCACTTCTTTTGTTTCTTTCTGTGCATTTTTTCTTCTTTCTTCACATGTCCTATCTCTGTAGGCATAGTTAGAAATTAGCATTTAAAAAACCTTTGAAATTCACAGAAAAAACCATAGGTTTCAGGCACGTTATAGTTAGGAATTAGCATTTAAAAAACCTCAGAAATTCACTGAAAAAACCATAGGTTTCAGGGGTGTTATAGTTAGCTGGACTTTTCACTTGTACAAAACCATTGAAATTCCCCCGTTATAGTTAGTTCAGCTAACTATAACTCGCGCGCCCGCAATGCACTGCTGATGACGTCACATATTACATCACTCATGACATGGTCAGTGACATCACTCATGACATCACTGATGACATCTCAAATGACATCACTGATGACATCATCCTTGTGATAGAGTGGCAGACCTCCTCTCACCCTAATATAACCTTTGATACACACATTCAAAAATAGAGACTAAAATTTTCAAAACAATGGACATACCAATACCAGTTACAACAACCTCTTCAGTAATTCTAAGATCCACATACACATCCACTCATTCACCAACAGTCCTATACAGTCACTCATACATGTACTCACTCATCATATGTACTCATGCACCTATACATCCTGTTACACAATGCCACTCATCCATAGAGTTACTCACACACATAGTCACTCATGCTAATAAAGAATCAAACATACATTTACTTGCATATACAGTTATATACACACACCACCACACTTACTTCTACGGAAACTTACACATACTTAGTCTTTTAAACAATCACTTATAGAAACACATACTTATTCATACAGGAACTCTTTCAATCTCTCACTCTCACATATACTCACATATATACACCAATAGTCACATATACTAGTTTAAAACATATGTAGTTACTCATAAAGACACTATTGAGACAGTCATTCACTCACTAACACACCCATACACACACTCATCCACCCATACAGTCCTGCACACATGCTGTGTTCAACACATACAAACAGTGAGTCACTCATTCATGCACCTATGCACTACGTAATACCCCCCACCGAACCATGCAGACACTCAGACTGATACTCAAAAAACCAACTAATAACCTATATAGACACCCATGTAGCTACTCACCAACCCATGCAGCCACTTATACACAAAGTGAGAGACTGATACAGATATTTACATATTTAAACATTACTCACTAAGCCATGTATTCACTATGATACACTTAATCAGTCAGTTACACAATCAATTTTTCAAAAACAAATAATCCATTTAGACACTTATATACCCATTTATTCTTCCATCGACCTTGAGATATACATATATAAAACATATTTAATTTTCAGAAAAACACACATTCACTGGATGATGTCATCAGTGATGTCATCAGTGATGTCATTTGAGATGTCATCAGTGATGTCATGAGTGATGTCACTGACCATTTCATGAGTGATGTAATATGTGACGTCATCAGCAGTGCATTGCGGGCGCGCGAGTTATAGTTAGCTGAACTAACTATAACGGGGGAATTTCAATGGTTTTGTACAAGTGAAAAGTCCAGCTAACTATAACACCCCTGAAACCTATGGTTTTTTCAGTGAATATATATATATATATGGAGATGCATATGTGTTTATCACATATATGATTGTGTTTCCGGGGTCCCGCGCATGGGCGGGAATATTCTAGTGCTTATGACTATTGATGAGGATCCCCTGGAAGAGAAGCTGTATATAAGGGGTAAGGTCAAGCTCCTTAGCCGCATTCTCTGCAAGAACCATTATCACAATAACATTAGGAATTTTTTGGAACTGGAAAAAATCTTTACACGAGTTTTACAGTCCTAACTATAGTATGTTTTAAATCCAAAAACAATTATACACTTAAGGGACTTAACCAAGGCTGTAACAGTTAATTTTTGAAATGTAGAAACGAATTATAAATTACAAAAATCACTTTTAAATTAAGGAATTTTGGGGATTTACTCATGTAGTCACATATTGACGAATTGGTATCAACAAAAGCAAAGTCGTAGACTCTACTGCTGATCCGCTAATGTAAGAAGCTGGCTCTCTATATAGTGTACTAAAAAGAAGCACACTATGCAGAGTGCTGTGGGTCCCCAATTGGTTTACAGAGGCTAAAGTAGATAATAACAATGCTCTCTTTTGTGGTAGTATGGGCGAGCAGTTAGACTTATCAGAGGGTGGTGCTGCATGACGCATGAGCAGAGACTGCGTGCGTCTTACGTCCCGCTGCAACTATCACGGAATCCGCAGGTGGATCCGTTTTCAAGAACACTGGGTCTGTATCAGCCGGCTTGTACTTCTTCGGAATTCTGGCCGGTGTAGCTTTAATCGTTGAAGGGGTCAGAAAAATGTCCAGTACTGGTTCCATAAGGCCAGGAACCAGAGGCAGCAACGGACGCGAAACAGATCTTTGGTGCAGCATCTCGAAGATCACTGTCGTTGCGACCTGGGGAGTGGACATTGCAATGTTCAGCTTCTGAGCCCCTCTCTGCAGCACATCATGATAGGTGTTAATGTCATCTATCGGAGACACTCTCGACTGAGGGCTGTCCGATAGAGGAGGCGAATAGTCCCTCTTAGAAGAGTGGGTGGAGGAAGATGACCATGAGGGAGACCTCCTTCTGTGGTGATGTGACGTAGGAGGCCTGCGTTCCTTAGATCTACCTGCACGCTGGTGGCATACCGGCGAAGGCGATCTATCCACCTCCTGTACTAATCTTTGCAGCGGGGACTTGTGGACAGGGCTTGTGTACTCCTCCTACCTTCTCGCTGCTCCCGCCGGAGTCTTACTCCAGTGATGTACTGGTAAAAGCCATCTTGGAGACAGATGTATAGAAGGAGAGGGCCTGTGATGCGACAGGGATCTCTTTCGCGATCTCCTCTGATCTTCTGGTGACGCAGATGGAGAATGAGGACGTCTCGAGGAGTGAGAAGAAGAATGTCTCGATGCTGATTCCATCACCAAGACTACTGAACCTTCATCAGATCTATGCGATGGTGGTCAGGACGGCGAGCGTATATCCCGCTGCGACGGAGCCCTCCTAGACGTTGATCGAGATCTTCTTCTAGTCGTCGAGGCTCGACCAGGTTCTGGGAGCGGTCTCGGCGTTGACCGTAGCTTCTTCGGCGTCGAGCGATGTGGCTTTGACGGCGACGAAGGGCTTTCTCTCCTCGACGCCGATCGTCGATGGGATGACGACGGCGGAGGGCTGCTAGCTCTTGACGCCAAGCGACGTTGAAATGACGTCAGCGGAGGGCTTCTGGTCTTTGACGTCGAACGTCGTCGGGATGACGTCGGAGGTCTCGTTCTCGCCGCCGATCGCCGCCTGGTCTGCGACGGCGGAGAATTCTCTCCCCTCGACGTCGAACGTCGTCTATGTGACGGCGACGGAGGGTTATTAGCTCTCGACGTCGAACGTCTAACCGACGTCGACGGAGGTCTGCTGGCTCTCGACGCCGATCGTCGCCGGGTTGACGACGGCGGAGGGCTTCTGGCTCTTCGAAGCCAATCGACGTCTTGAAGCAGGCAGTGGACTGGAACTCCTCGACGCCGATCGTCACCAGGTTGACGACGGCGGAGGCTGATGGACTCTCGACGTCGATGACGTACCTTCATACCTGCGTTCTCTCGACGGCGAGCCCGCCGTCAATGGTCTTTTCTTCGCTGCATGCCCCTCCGATGGCTGCTTTCTCAGAGCCAAGGCCGACGCTGAGGGTCTAGAAGAGGATCTGGGCCTCTTGGAGCCTTTTCTTACCGGACACCTGCCTCTGGAACGCTTTTCTACCAATCCATAAAGACATATCCTCTCTCTGTCCTTTAAAGTTCTTTTAGAGAGAGGCTGGCAATGAGGGCAAGTCTTTGGGACATGATCCTTAGGCAGGCAGGCAAAGAATACAGACCGAGTGAGAGTCTGACCTGGTCTTCTTTTTTCCACAAGAAGGGCAGGGATCAAAAAGGGATTGCATTTTGAGTGGTAAAAAATGCCAAAAATAATCAGAAAAAGCAAACACCTTACTTGACTGGATGAAAGACGTCGAAGTAAGTTAAAACTTTTCTGAAAAAGGTAGATAATTTCTGAATAAAACCAGAAAAGAGTGGAGCTGTGTAACCAGGGTCCTGACTGAAGGAGCCGGAAAGAACAACTGACCTAACTGTCACCCCTGAGGCACGATGGGAAGCTAGCGGTCATGGCTGCCTTAAAGGCACAGTGCCAGTTTTTCTATGTTGCGAAGAGTTAGCTTTCTAGACTTTCTAGGCTGTGGTTTTCTACAATGCAGCCTGTGAGCTGTCAATACTTTCAGTCCTATCTCAGGTTTTGCGCTAAATGCTAAGCATTAAAACAGTTTTCAAACATGCTTTGCTGCTGTTTCTTTCCTGTTTTTTGTGATATATTGTTTATATTACATATTTTATTTATAATATACAGGGGAGTCCTTACAGCATTATTCAGCTCTGGTTATGAAAGGCTGCATTTACGGTTTTGATTATTTATATATATATATATATATAATTCAGTGAAAAAACCATAGGTTTCACACATGTTATAGTTAGCTGGACATTTCACTCGTAAAAAACCAATGAAATTCCCCCGTTATAGTTAGTGCAGGCAACTATAACTCACGTGACCGCAATCCTCTGCTGATGACATATGTGTCTTTATGAAAAAAAAATATTTGTAATATATGTATAGCTAAAATTTAATGGAAGAAGACATGGGCAAATAAGTGTCTAAATACAGTATTAGCATCAGCAGAAGATTGCGGTCACGTGAGTTATAGTTGCCTGCACTAACTATAACGGGGGAATTTCATTGGTTTTTTACGAGTGAAATGTCCAGCTAACTATAACATGTGTGAAACCTATGGTTTTTTCACTGAATTTGCAAGGTTTTTTAAATGCTAATTCCTAACTATAACGTGTGTGAAACCTATGGTTTTTTCAGTGAATTTGTACGTTTTTTTAAATGCTAAGTTACTTTACGCCATTCGTGGCGTGCGCGCCCACTTAACGCAGTTCGTTCCGCGCGCGCACGGTGCGCTTCGCGCACCGTGCGCGCACAGTAAGCACGCGGTGCGCTTCGCGCACCGCGCGCCCACTTTACGCAGTTAGTGCCGTGCACGCACGCTAGATGGGCCATATACGCACGATGCGCTTCGCGCACCGTGCGCACATGGAGGACAAATAATGCGCTTCATTGTGAAAGGTAATATTTTAATTTTTCACATCTGGGATCTGCCATGCACAATTAGTGCCCTTCGGGCACCATTTGCACATGGGGTGGGGAGAATATGGTTATTTTTTTTTTTTATTTTTTTTTACCGTACGCGTACGGTAAGCGTAATCGGCGAAATTATCGAAAAAATTACAATTCCGTTTTTGGCCTTGGGGGATCTTTGAGGACTCCCTCAACATGGCTAGGTGCTTAGGAGCTGTCTAAACAGCCCCTTTACATGTTTTGGGCCTTTGTTTTTTTACCCCCTCTCAGACTGCGAGAGAGAAAATGGCGGCCGCCGCTTCCTGGTTTCGACTGATTCGAATGTTTACTAAGATCTAACAGCCAATCAGAATCGCGCTCGCGCACGGCGGTGTGCGCGTACGGTAAGCGCACCGTAAGCGCACCGTAAGCTGGCTCAGATATATATATTGATTTAAAGGCTATTTTCTCAGAATCTACTGAACAGATTTACACCAAACCTACAAAAGGCACTTCCTTGACCTGTAGACTACCTCTCTGCCAAATTTCAAGGAACTCTGTTCAGCCGTTCGGGCTGTAGCTGTGTCTAAAGGTCCTATGGAAAAATGCATGGGAAAAACGCGTTTTGGGACCCCCCTTTTATCTCAGCCCCCGCTTGACGAATCCCCCCGAGACTTTCAGGGTAGGAGCGTAGCGTAGCGCCCCATTAGTTTTGAAAATTTCGCGAGGATTCGTCGACCGGCGCCAAAGTTATTCCAAATAGAATGTTGCGGTTTTCCTATGGAAACAGGGTCCTAACTATAACTACCTACTGGCGACCGCCAGTAGGTTATATATATATATATATATATATATATATATATATATATATATGGAGATGCATATATGTTTATCACATATATGATTGTGTTTCCGGGGTCCCGCGCATGGGCGGGAATATTCTAGTGCTTATGACTATTGATGAGGATCCCCTGGAAGAGAAGCTGTATATAAGGGGTAAGGTCAAGCTCCTTAGCCGCATTCTCTGCAAGAACCATTATCACAATAACATTAGGAACTTTTTGGAACTGGAAAAAATCTTTACACGAGTTTTACAGTCCTAACTATAGTATGTTTTAAATCCAAAAACAATTATACACTTAAGGGACTTAACCAAGGCTGTAACAGTTAATTTTTGAAATGTAGAAACGAATTATAAATTACAAAAATCACTTTTAAATTAAGGAATTTTGGGGATTTACTCATGTAGTCACATATTGACGAATTGGTATCAACAAAAGCAAAGTCGTAGACTCTACTGCTGATCCGCTAATGTAAGAAGCTGGCTCTCTATATAGTGTACTAAAAAGAAGCACACTATGCAGAGTGCTGTGGGTCCCCAATTGGTTTACAGAGGCTAAAGTAGATAATAACAATGCTCTCTTTTGTGGTAGTATGGGCGAGCAGTTAGACTTATCAGAGGGTGGTGCTGCTAAGCATTTGCTGTACTCACAGAGGCAACAAATGAGACACACACTCAAAAAAATAAATCAGAAGCCAATTTAGAAAAATAACATTCTTTCTATATATATATTTTCAAACCAAGAACCACATTTAGAGCTAAGTACTGCATTTCTTATGAATTTTCAAAGATAAGCAAATAGTTCAAAGTCGTGCACAATAACGCACCAAACAATCCTATGGGAGGAAAAAGCAGGTAGGTAAAGCACACACATTTGTAGGGGTTCCCCTTCCAGATTTAGGGTAGCAGGAAGCCATGGTCCAATGTTCTACCAACAGTTTATCGGGTGCATCCCAAATTCGCCAGGAGCAGGGATTTGGTAGCTGCCACTATGGAGAAGGGGGTCCTCTATAGACAGGATGGAGGAGCGGACTTGCGGGCAAGTCCAAAAGCTCCCAAACAGGGATAGGGTTGCAAGGGCCTTAGGGACAAGGGAGCACAGCCGGTTCGTCGCTACCCAGGCCGGGCGGACTGGGTGCAGAGCAGGTAGGTTGGCCAGCACGTGTGCGTAAAGGTGCTCCTTGTGGTCAGGGGCCAACTGCTGGCAAGGGCCTGGTGTCTGTCAGTGGCTGCTCGGCGCTGGTACTGTTGGAGTCCTGACTGGATCCTTCCATGTCGGTCTTGGTTGCAGGGCGTCTGATACCCGGCGATTAGTACAGCACAGCCCTGATTGGTCCTGTTGCCTTCACACTCAGTGGAAGACAGATCTGACCTTCCAAAGCACGAGTACCTCTTCCTCATTGTTTACGGTGCCGGACAGCTGCAAGTCAGTGAACTGGTCTCTGCAGTTTCGGTGCCTGCGGTCTACAGGTGAGTAGATCCTCTGCTACAAAGGGAGTTCATGGGCAGTTTGTGAAAGCTGGCAGTCCTCTGGGGTTATTAGAGGCCACATAGTGGCAGGACGAGACAGTTCACCTCGATTGTCGAGTCTTGAAGCGGCAGTGCTCTAGTTCAGCAGCTCTTCTTTGTCCTCTTCATCTTTAGGTTAGTCGAATCTGAAGTTCAGGGTCGAAGGGTGATACCAAAATACTGAATTTAGGGGTGTTAAGGGGAGTACGGGCTACCTACCTTTAGGGTGACCACGTTCTCTATATGACCACTTCTTATGGGAAGTGGGCATATCCCTGACCCACATAGGCTAATTCTCTCCAACACAAGATGGATGATTCTAAAAAGTGGGGTCCCCATAAGCTACCCCACTTTAGGGGTGGTGCTCGCTAGGTGTGGGCCCACCTCCTACTCTAATTTTCCTGCCTGTCCTCCTGCAAAAAGAGGAGACATGATAGGGGGTTTGGCATCTTACACTAGCTGGAGAGACCTGGGTTGCATCTCAAAGGCAGCATGGCCTTTTAAGCTTCCTGTCCTGGAAGGCAGTTTCTGCTTTGATGCTATGTGAACTCTTCCACCCAGAGCAGGCTTTGTTCCTGGCTTCTGAGAGCGAAGACTCTCACCCCAGGGGGCCAGAACCATGCATAGTGGTTGCAGACTGGCCATGATTAGTCGGTGTTAGACCTGTCAGCCCTTTGGGTGGACCCTCCTCATCATTATTTATTTTGTCCCACTTTTGCCTCAAACCCTGTTATAATTTTTTCCTTTTAGGGAACCACCAGACTTTTTAGTGTTGATGCAGGGTCAGGGAGCCATTTTCCCTACCCCTGGAACTTCTGTCTGAGGGCCTGAGACACAAAATGGTGGCCACCCATTGTCACCTGTGACATCATCAGAACCCACTGGAGATTTCTAGAACCTTCCGTAACATTCTGGAACCCTGTGACAGTGAGAGGCAGTTTAGAATGTTGGGAGGCCATCTCAGAGTGGCAGTTGGCAACTGACTGGAGAAGAGAGAGGACAGACATAGAAGGAGGTCGGAGTAAGGCAGCAGAGGTGGAAACCAGTGCTTGGAGTGGGGTCCAGAAACCCACCCTTGATGCTAGTCTCTACTGACCAAGCCCAACCAAGAGCCCTGTGTGGGATCAAGATCAGAAGAACCATCTTAAAGGACTGAATAGTTGAAACAGGCCTTAAAGAAGAAGAACAGCAAGTTCCTGACCTGTTCAGCAGTGTCCTCCTGGAGTCCTGACGTCGAGAGGCCTGGAGACCTGGGGCCTGAGGTCGAGAAGCGGCGCTGACAGAAAGCAGACGTCGTACCCGGAGCCGCCAGAGGTCGAGTGAGGGCGCCGACGGAGGTCGGGGAGAGACATCGGAGGTCGAGTAAGGAGTCACCCGAGGTCGGGTGAGGGCGCCGTCGGAGGTCGTTGAGAGGCGCCGGAGGTCGAGTGGAGAGTCACCCGAGGTCGAGTGAGGGCGCCGACGGAAGTCGTGGAGAGGCCCCGGAGGTCGAGTCGGGAGTCACCTGAGGTCGAGGTGAGGCGTCGACGGGGGAGTGAAGTCCGCCCACCGGAGTCGCCGGAAACCGAGGTGAAGCGCGCCGGAGGTCGGGAGTGGAGATCGCACTCCGGAGACACCAGGAAGTGGGGAGTCCGAGTCCCTTTGACGCCGGAAAGCGACATCGGGTCGAGACCGCCCAGCGACGTCGAGTCGAGACCGCCCAGCGACATCGGGTCGAGACCGCCCAGCGACGTCGAGTTGAGACTGCCCAGCGACATCGAGTCGAGACCGCCCAGCGACATCGAGTCGAGACCGTCCAGCAACATCGAACCGGAGCCGCCTCACGGCGTCGACACGGTGCCGAGCGGAGCCGATCATCTTAAAAAGGACAGTAAGTGGTAGAGGGGGCATCTGAGGCCCTGTGGAGCCCTAAAAGACCATTCTAGGGGCTAAAGGGGTGCTAGAACCAGCCTGAGAGTGCCAGGGGTGAACTGAGACTGGTACAGTGACCTACATAAGGAGCTGTGTAGTTTGAAGGGCCAGGTCTTTAGGTTACTCTTGTTCTACCTCAGCTTAGGCCCCAGCCTTGATCAATCTAGGTGGGACACCCTCATGCCATCCAAGTGTCCTTAAGTTGTGTATGGGCAAAGTAAGACCAAGTGACCTCATGTAAATGCTTTAAACTGTAACTGTCATTGATTGTTTTACCCTATTTATTGAGGTGCTTTATTTATTGTCATCCACTATTTATTTCTGCACTATATTTATTGTCTGACTGTATTTATTTGCCATCTGTAATTATTGCACCCTATTTATTTCTTGCTTATTTATGACCTGAACCTCTTTATTGAAATTCCAATGTAGTATTATTTATTTGACCTGCTCTTTTGAGGAAAATCTTATTGTATTGTATTGTATTTATTTTATGAAACCTGCAACTAAGAGAAAATAAGATAAAGAGATATATATTTTCAATTTGACTTGCATTATTTTTACGGTGTAGTGTCGTTTTTGGAACGGATGAACGCATGGTTATTGTGAGGGTGTGACGTACGCTTCACACGGTGCCTGACCCCAGCCGCTCGAGCCAAGCTACCATTGTGCTGGGAACCTGGTGACTGCTAACTAGGCCTGGGCGAAGCACTACGCTACGCTCGCGTAGTTTGCGAAGTTCGCGCTACTTCGCGCTACGCGAACTGCACGTAGCACAGTGCGAACACGCGTAGCGTAGTGTTGCGTAGTGCTGCGGTCATTTTTTGCTTGCTCGCGGTCCTCAACGTCAAGTTGGCGACCGCGAGCAAGCAAAATGACATCCTGGCGAGACTTTTTCCTTGTTCGCGATCGCGAGCATGGAAAATAAACCTCCCGGCGAGATTCCCAACGCGAGAAGGTCAGGTTTCTCATTGCGAGGGGTCGCGTATGCTCGCGACCGTTCGCGATGAGAAACTACCAGTTCGCGTTGAGAAAGCTGCAGCTCGAGTAAAAATCTACTCGAGCAGCAGAAAACTACAGCTCGCACTGTGCAAGATGCCATTTTCAATGATTGCACAGTGCCGGTTGCTTGTCCGCACTGTGCAATCATTGAAAACAACATCTTGCACAGTGCGAACATGTTACTTCGCAGTTCGCGAAGTGCTACGCGTAGCTCGCGTAGTGCGAACTTCACTTTGCGTAGCTTCGCGAAGTGCTACTTCGCGAACTACGCCCACCCTTACTGCTAACCCGGTTGCCCGGTTTCCAACATAAAATTGGTGTTCAGTGGTGGGATTGAGCTGTGCTTGCGTCTACTCGACAATAACTGTAGGTAGTCCATAGGCCTACACCGGGAGTTTTCTCCAAGCGGACTTCCTAATTTTGAGTTTTGTTTTTTCCAAATTTACTTCTGGTGGTGGGAGGAGGTATTATAAAAGGTACCCCCCTGCATAGCTTCTGTAAGCAACTGTCTTCTATCCTGAGTGGGCAAAATGGAGTTTGTATTAGAGGATGTGGAAACTTATACTGTGGCCCAACTCAGAGAGTTTTGTGAGCGAGAGGGGGTGTTTTGTCCCCAAGGGGCAAAGAAGGGTGAACTCCAGACCAGCTTGAGGGCTTGGGGGGAGGCACGGCGAGAAAGTAAGGTTGAGAAGGAGGACAGGGATGGAGAGCCTGACAGCGAGGGGGCTGGTTTGTACCAACCTGAGGTGGGGGACCTAGTAGCGGGGACCAGAATACCTTCAAGGAAGGGCAGCAGTGTCTCTAGCCACGGCTTATTAGAAGCAGAATTCACTGACCGGAGGGAGAAAAGACAGCTCACATGGGATTTGGCGAAGCTGGAGAAAGAAAAAGAGGAACGGAGGATAGCTCACGAGTTGAGGCTCAGGGAGATAGATCTCCAGATCCTACGGGTCGGGGCACACACTGTTCCTAGTGGTGGCAGCGAAGAAAGAGAAATCACCAGGGAATCCAAACCCTATTTGCCAAAAGACATAGTAGCTAGTTATAGTGCGGGTGATGATATCGCAAAGTGGCTAGCGGCCTATGAGATCTCATTAAGAGTCCATGGGGTTCCAGAGAAGTATTGGGGAGGGGGATTGTATAAATACATGCCTCCAGCTGGTAGGGATACATTATTGGCCCTGGAGCAGGATGAGCAGACCCACTACCCCACCATGAAAGTGGCGCTCGTGAGGAAGTTTGGACTAACACCCGAGAAGTATAGGCAGAAGTTCCGGGGTAGCCACAAACTGGGCACACAGAATTGGGTGGATTTCCTGGACTATGCAAAGAAGGCATTAGAGGGTTGGATACAAGGCAGTGAGGTGAGGGACTACGAGGGGTTGTTTGATTTGATGTTGAAGGAACACCTGCTCGAAAAATGTTTCCCTGAACTGCGTCAACACCTGGTGGATAGCAAGCTGACCAATCCCCGGAAGCTTGCTGAGGAGGCGGACATTTGGGCTAGTACCCGGGTGTCCACAAGGGGGACTGGAGGGGACTCTCAAAAGACCGGACAGGGCGCCCCCCAGAAGAAAGAGGGAGGGGAAAAGAAAACGGAGTTCTCTAAAGGCCCCCAAAATAGTTCCCAAGGGAAGGGAACAGGATTCACCCCTAAGGCTAACCCACCCAGAAACCCTAATCCTGGCCAGAGTCAGCAGCCAAGGGTTGTCCATTGCTACGAGTGCGGTGGTGTCGGACACTATAAGGGAGATGTGAAGTGCCCGAAAAGACCACCCCCTCCCATCGGAGGAAAGACCCCCGGAGTAGCTAGTGTAGTGCTCGGGGAGGAGATGCCCTTAGGTAAGGGAAGGGAGTGGGCGGGTGTCACTTTAGTGTCCCTGGGAGAACGGGAGATGGTTCCTAAGATCCAGGTGCCCGCAAATACCACAAAGTATGGGCAATGGGTCACCATCAACGGCCAAAGAGGGGAGGCTCTGAGAGACACAGGAGCCAGTATGACTATGGTACGTAGCCAACTGGTGTCTCCAGAGCAGGTGATTCCCCATGTACTCCACCCTGCCGCGATGGCTGACGGCAGAGTGGGCCACTATCCGGTGGCCGAGGTTCCATTTGAATGGGAAGGGGTTGCAGGGTTACTTCGAGTTGCCGTAAGCCCTGCCGTGCCAGTCGATTGTCTGCTGGGGAATGACATGGAGCATAATGCTTGGAAGGAGGTGGAATACCGGACTCATGCTGAGATGCTGGGTACACCTGACTGGGCCTGTGTCAGCACAAGGTCTGCGACTACCCGGAGGGGGAGTTCATTTAGGCGGGAGCCTGGAACAAAGGCACCGCCGGCTGCCAATCAAGGGAAGAACCGAGGACAGGAGAAGCCTGCCTCGGCATCCGTGCCCCGTGAGACAGATAGGCCACCGGAGGTGGTGGACCAGGAGTCCGCGGAGGGGGATGTTACCGAACTGGAGAACCTACCCATCCCGGCCGAGTGGCACGTGGAGGGAGGGCCGACCAGGGAGGAATTCTGCAAGGGCCAGAAGGAGTGTCCTACCCTTGAGGGACTGAGGCGACAGGCCGAAGCCCAGGCAGCAGGGAACGTTGAGGGGAACTATAATATTTACTGGGAGGATGGCCTCCTCTACAGTGAACCCAAGGCGCCCATGCACGGATCGTCACGGGCCTTGGTTGTCCCTCAACGTTACCAAGCCTTCCTTCTGGAGTTGGCTCATGAAATCCCCTTGGCAGGACACCTGGGGCAAGACAAGACCTTTGCCCGTCTTGTCCCACACTTTTATTGGCCTCAAATGAAAGTGTCGTCCGACACCTACTGCCGGACATGTGTGTCTTGTCAAGCCAGTGGGTAAACAGGGGTGAAGCTGAAAGCTCCCCTGGAACCACTTCCTGTCGTTAGCACCCCCTTTGAAAGGGTGGGCCCCGACATTGTGGGTCCGTTGGATCCGCCTACTACAGCTGGTCACAGGTTTATCCTGGTTCTGGTGGATCATGCCACACGGTACCCAGAGGCTATACCTCTGAGGACCATTACTGCACCTGTTGTGGCTAGGGCCCTGATGGGAATCTTTACCCGAGTGGGTTTTCCCAAGGAAGTTGTGTCCGACAGGGGGACAAACTTCATGTCAGCGTACATGCAGGCGATGTGGAAGGAGTGTGGAGTGACCTACCGGTTCACCACTCCTTACCACCCCCAGACCAATGGTCTGGTGGAAAGGTTCAATAAAACCTTGAAAGGCATGATCAGAAGTCTGCCTGAAAGCCTGCGGAGGAAATGGGACGTCCTCCTACCCTGTCTATTGTTCTCTTACAGGGAAGTGCCACAAAAGGGAGTGGGCTTCAGCCCCTTCGAGCTTTTGTATGGGCACCCTGTGCGTGGACCACTCAGCCTGGTGAGAGACGGATGGGAAAGAACTCCCAGAAAGCTTCCCCAGGACGTGGTGAGCTACATGCTGGCCTTCCGGAGCCAAATGGCTAAGTTGTGGAAGCAAGCTTCTGACAACTTGGAAGCCAGCCAAGCAGTGATGAAGGCGTGGTATGACCACAATGCTCACCCGGTGGAGTTGGAGCCTGGTCAGAAGGTGTGGGTGATCGAACCAGGAGAGCTTAGTGCCCTCCAGGATCGCTGGTCAGGACCCTTTGAGGTGTTGGAGAAGAAGGGTAAGGCTACCTACTTGGTGGACCTGAAGACCCCTCGTCAGCCCCTACGGGTGCTGCATGCCAACCGCCACAAACCCCACCATGAGAGGCCCGAAGTCATATTGTTAATGGTGACTGACGGAGCAGAGGACGTGGAAAGCGAGCCTCTCCCCGACTTATTTGCGTCTCAAGAGAAGGATGGGTTGGTGGAGGGAGTGATTCTCTCCCCGTCCCTAACTCCTGAACAGCAGGAGGACTGCCGCCAGGTCCTGGGGCAGTACTCTTCGTTGTTCTCCCTTGTTCCGGGTAGGACTCACCTGTGCGTCCATGACGTGGACACAGGAGACAGCCCACCTGTGAAGTCAAAGATCTACCGGAGTAATTGAACCTTCCAGCAGCCCCTGGTCCAGTCCGGTGGTACTAGTACCAAAAGCTGTACCACCGGGTGCCCAACCGGAACTGAGGTTCTGTGTGGACTACCGGGGACTGAACTCAGTAACCAAGACTGATGCTCATCCGATCCCGAGGGCGGATGAACTGATTGACCGGCTGGGAGCTGCCCAATATTTGAGTACCTTTGACCTTACTTCCGGGTACTGGCAGATCTCTCTGACTGATGGAGCTAAGGAAAGGTCAGCCTTCTCCACGCCCAAGGGCCACTACCAGTTCTGCGTGATGCCCTTTGGGCTCAAGAACGCACCTGCCACGTTTCAGCGTCTGGTGAACCAGATCCTCGCCGGAATGGAGAGCTTCTCTGCTGCTTATCTGGACGACATTGCCGTCTTCAGTAACAGCTGGGAGGATCACTTGCGTCACCTGCAAGCTGTTCTCCAGGCCCTGAAACACGCTGGTTTAACGATCAAGGCCAGTAAATGCCAGATCGGGCAGGGGTCGGTAGTGTACCTTGGACACTTGGTGGGTAGGGGAGCGGTGCAACCCCTCCAGGCGAAAATCGAGGCAATCATGGCCTGGGAACCCCCCAAGACTCAGACTGAGGTCCGAGCTTTTCTGGGCCTCACCGGATATTACCGCCGCTTCGTGAAGGGGTATGGGACCATTGTGGCCCCCCTCACGGAGCTTACGTCCAAGTAACAACCTCGACGGGTAGTCTGGACGGAGGCTTGCCAGCAGACCTTTGTGAGACTGAAGCAAGCCATGTGCGAGGCCCCGGTCTTAAGGGCCCCAGATTTTTCCAAGGAGTTCATTGTCCAGATAGATGCATCGGAACATGGCATTGGGGCAGTGTTATCGCAACTCAATGAAGAAGGTCTGGATCAACCCGTGGTCTTCCTATCCCGGAGACTACTTCCCAGGGAACAGAAGTGGAGTGCAATAGAGCGTGAAGCCTTTGCAGTGGTATGGGCTCTGAAGAAGTTGCGGCCATACCTGTTTGGCTCGCACTTCCTAGTTCAGACCGACCACAGACCCCTTCGTTGGCTGATGCAGATGAAGGGGGAGAATCCCAAGTTGCTAAGGTGGTCTATCTCCCTACAGGGAATGGACTTTCAGGTGGAACATCGGCCTGGAGTGGACCACGCCAATGCAGACGGTCTCTCAAGGTATTTCCGCCTTAGTGATGAGAACTCCCAAGGGGTTGGGTAGCTCTCCCCACTTTCAGCTGGGGGGACGCGTGTTAGACCTGTCAGCCCTTTGGGTGGTCCCTCCTCATCATTATTTATTTTGTCCCACTTTTGCCTCAAACCCTGTTATAATTTTTTCCTTTTAGGGAACCACCAAACTTTTTAGTGTTGATGCAGGGTCAGGGAGCCATTTTCCCTACCCCTGGAACTTCTGTCTGAGGGCCTGAGACACAAAATGGTGGCCACCCATTGTCACCTGTGACATCATCAGAACCCACTGGAGATTTCTAGAACCTTCCGTAACATTCTGGAACCCTGTGACAGTGAGAGGCAGTTTAGAATGTTGGGAGGCCATCTCAGAGTGGCAGTTGGCAACTGACTGGAGAAGAGAGAGGACAGAGATAGAAAGAGGTCGGAGTAAGGCAGCAGAGGTGGAAACCAGTGCTTGGAGTGGGGTCCAGAAACCCACCCTTGATGCTAGTCTCTACTGACCAAGCCCAACCTAGAGCCCTGTGTGGGATCAAGATCAGAAGAACCATCTTAAAGGACTGAAAAGTTGAAACAGGCCTTAAAGAAGAAGAACAGCAAGTTCCTGACCTGTTCAGCAGTGTCCTCCTGGAGTCCTGACGTCGAGAAGCCTGGAGACCTGGGGCCTGAGGTCGAGAAGCGGCGCTGACAGAAAGCAGACATCGTACCCGGAGCCGCCAGAGGTCGAGTGAGGGCGCCGACGGAGGTCGGGGAGAGACATCGGAGGTCGAGTAAGGAGTCACCCGAGGTCGGGTGAGGGCGCCGTCGGAGGTCGTGGAGAGGCGCCGGAGGTCGAGTGGAGAGTCACCCGAGGTCGAGTGAGGGCGCCGACGGAAGTCGTGGAGAGGCGCCGGAGGTCGAGTCGGGAGTCACCTGAGGTCGAGGTGAGGCGTCGACGGGGGAGTGAAGTCCGCCCACCGGAGTCGCCGGAAACCGAGGTGAAGCGCGCCGGAGGTCGGGAGTGGAGATCACACTCCGGAGACACCAGGAAGTGGGGAGTCCGAGTCTCTGTGATGCCGGAAAGCGACATCGGGTCGAGACCGCCCAGCGACGTCGAGTCGAGACCGCCCAGCGACATCGGGTCAAGACCGCCCAGCGACGTCGAGTCGAGACCGCCCAGCGACATCGAGTCGAGACCGCCCAGCGACATCGAGTCGAGACCGTCCAGCAACATCGAACCGGAGCCGCCTCACGGCGTCGACACGGTGCCGAGCGGAGCCGATCATCTTAAAAAGGACAGTAAGTGGTAGAGGGGGCATCTGAGGCCCTGTGGAGCCCTAAAAGACCATTCTAGGGGCTAAAGGGGTGCTAGAACCAGCCTGAGAGTGCCAGGGGTGAACTGAGACTGGTACAGTGACCTACATAAGGAGCTGTGTAGTTTGAAGGGCCAGGTCTTTAGGTTACTCTTGTTCTACCTCAGCTTAGGCCCCAGCCTTGATCAATCTAGGTGGGACACCCTCATGCCATCCAAGTGTCCTTAAGTTGTGTATGGGCAAAGTAAGACCAAGTGACCTCATGTAAATGCTTTAAACTGTAACTGTCATTGATTGTTTTACCCTATTTATTGAGTTGCTTTATTTATTGTCATCCACTATTTATTCCTGCACTATATTTATTGTCTGACTGTATTTATTTGCCATCTGTAATTATTGCACCCTATTTATTCCTTGCTTATTTATGACCTGAACCTATTTATTGAAATTCCAATGTAGTATTATTTATTTGACCTGCTCTTTTGAGGAAAATCTTATTGTATTGTATTGTATTTATTTTATGAAACCTGCAACTAAGAGAAAATAAGATAAAGAGATATATATTTTCAATTTGACTTGCATTATTTTTACGGTGTAGTGTCGTTTTTGGAACGGATGAACGCATGGTTATTGTGAGGGAGTGACGTACGTTTCACACGGTGCCTGACCCCAGCCGCTCGAGCCAAGCTACCATTGTGCTGGGAACCTGGTGACTGCTAACCCGGTTGCCCGGTTTCCAACAGTCGGTAACCACACTAGTAGCTGGTAGGTTTTCAGGGGGAACCTCTAAGGTACCCTCTATGTGCATTAATTATTAAATCCAGCATTGACATCAGTGTGGGTTTATTAAGACAAAGTGTTTAGTACCAAACACATTGGGGTACAGCAAAGCCATTATGTAGCTGGGGAACTCATAATGACAAGTGTCCAGCACATGTAAACGTTATAGCTTCCCTGTGCACAGGTAATATCTCTAAGGGTGAACTTAGATACCACCGGGACAAATCCACTCTCGCAGACATGTCCCCACATGGGTAGAGTGCACACTGCCTTAGGGGTGTCTTACCTATGTCATAAGTAGTGCTGGCCAGCATGGCACACTGGGATGTTCAGTGAAGATGTTCTCCAGCACGGAAAATCGCAACCCTCCGGCACTCCACTAATATGTTGGTAATAATAAATCCATAGATCAAAATATTTACCAAGTCATTATTTATTCTTATTCACATTTGCATTGGCTTCATCTTCATATTACATGAACTGTAATGTTAGCATGGGGCGTGGTCACGCAAGCGACTAAGACGGCCGCTTGTTGCTGAAGCTCCGCCGGACGCCCCAGCTATTTCGCATTATCCCCGACACACGCGGTGGCAACTCCCCAATAAAGTATGGCACCGGAGCGCTGAACGCCCACCAACCACGGCGAGCTGACTCTGGGCCAACGAGGCGACTCCGCTATTGAGAAATACAGTGTGGCGCAGAAGACAGTGAAGCCCTCGCGGCCGAGGTTGGCGGCCTTTCCCAGCGCTGTGAGGTCGGAGGAGTAAGGCAGTCTGTGAGAAGTTGGCCTGGCATATGCTGGTCACTAGTTAAAGTGGCCACCTTCCACCAGTCCAATTCGACTCTTATGGTAGATAGGTTTGAGACAACCTTTTAAAGAAAGCTATCCTAGTGGTAGCTGTGGAGAGCAGCCTTCAGGCTAAGTCTCTTGAGGAATGTAAAGCAGCTTGTTTTACCTTATAATCTCCTGAATTACCAAATCAAAGGACACCACACAGGTATATATATAAAATATATATGTATTTATTTCTAACACACTCTACTAATCTCTTTATGAGATTAGAAGTCAGGAACATATGCAAAAATCAACAGTTCACAACAAGTTAAGCACGTATATGGCTGGGGCCCTAGGGGCGTACCAGACCATACACTAAAAAAGAGGTATAAGAAGATCGACTTGAGAAGGGAGAAGGCCTAGGGCCCTAAGAAGCGCTGGGGCCTCCCTAATCCACCCAAGGCAGGTAAGTAAAGGACCCACGGGAGATGCATGCAGTGTGAGAACACAGCCGCGGGTCCCAATCGACTTAAATGGAGGAAGTCGCGGTTAGAATTTTAAAGTTTTAGGATACTTCGGGAGAGTCTACAAGCAAATCACTTCCAGGGTAAGTAGTTCTACAGCCAACACACACAGCAGCACCGTAGTACTTGAGTTACCTCACCCAGGGAAGCCGGGTGCATAGGTGTCTTTTGGTGTCGGGTCGCGGCGTCGTTTTCAATGGGAGCCAAAGAAGACTTGCTGCTTGTGAAGACAGGAGAAGTGTCCGGTGGAATCCAAGGATGGATTCAGAAGAAAGAAGACCTGAAAGCAGAGGAGACAGTGTTCAAAGTCACTTGCCAGTGACCCGGGCCCAGGAAGATGGATGCCCACAGTCGTCGGGTGATTTCAGGTGATCACGGGTGTCTTGACTCTTCAGCCACGAGATCCAGAAGGTGTCCACGACAACCAGGAGCTGGCTTCGGCGTGTCCCACAAAGTCTGCAGCTTACTGAGGTGTCGGCAACCAGATTGGAGCCAACAAGCCTTGGCAACAGCAAGTCTCGTGGAAAGTGAAGAAAGTCAGTGGTGCAGACCAGCAAGGTCTGAGGGACTCACCCAGCAAGTGTAAGTCAGGGCAGGCCTGGAGCAACCAGGGGACCCCTTTGGTTCTGTAGAAAAGTCTTCAGGGGACCCACAAGCCAACGTGCAAGGGATCGCGGAGACGCCTTGTGAGGATTCACTTCACAGGAGCCCAAGGTCACTCGGGACGAGGTAGGCCTCTGATCTTCAATGAACTCCTGCTGGAGGCTTGGACCACAAGTCGTGAAGGGATTGCACTCAACAAAAGTGCACGGTACCCGAGTATTGCTGTTCCTCGTCACTCGTGGGGTTCATTTGCCTCAGCTTCACTGGGAACTCACAATGGCCTTGGAGAAGTCAGGAAATCTACTTCTGGGGCTGCAGGGACTTAGGACTCCGGCGCGAGCGGGAAAGTTTACGACTGTTGATTCAAAGTTTTGGTGCCTGCCAAGCAGGGAAGTCACTCCTTGACTCCAAGGGAGATTCTTCAGTCTTCCAGAGGTTGTGACACGTTGAAGGTCCAGGATTCTTCTTCAGAGCGTCGTCCAGGGATATCCAGTTTGCAATGGCAAGGGATCCCTAACTTATACTAGAAGGAAGGGAGGCACTAGCTCTATGACCCCTCCTATGGGAGGGTCAGGGGAGTGGGTGGCTACACCCACTTCCCTTTGTCCAGTTTCGCACCAGGGCAGGGGCAGGTAGCCCCTGAACCGGTTTGAGCTGGCATATGCACAGAGGAGCCTACTGCTACCCCAGTGCAGGACTTCAAAGCACTCCAGGAGTGCACCCACCCAGCCCCAATACACTAAATCCTGTCTGGAAGGTGGTTACACCTCCCTGTGACAGGATGCCTATTGTTGGGCCTCCTCCAGTTCGAGTTTCGGTCAGCAGCAGGAGGGCAGCCCAGTGTCTGTGCTGGTGGCATCCATTTTGTGATGCCAGGGCTCTTTCAGGAATCTACCGTGTTTCCACAGTGGGTACATGTCTTCCCCTCTAGAAGGGTGGGATCATACTCCCACACCAGTTACTGGTGTGGGGGTAGGATTCCAAAGCGTTTGACACCAAACATGACATGTTTTGATGCAGCCATCCCAGAGTTAGCATTTACCGCAAGGTTATAATGCACTTAAGAGTATATGTTTTAACTGCATCCACAAACAGCCACAGAGAATAGACTCTGAGGGCTGCAGAGGGGCCCTGCTCAGGCAGAGGTACCCCCTCACATGTATACCAAGCACCCTGCCCTCAGGATTGATAGGGCCTGCCTTAGTGATAGGTTTATATGTGTGTGTAAGGAGAGATATAGGGAACCTATAGCTCAGTGAGGAGTGCTAACACTACCTCACCCAGGCTGCAATGGCAGGCCTGTGGTGTCAGATTTAGTCTGATTCCCAGGGGTGGCATAATACATGCTTCAACCCCTGGTAGGCCTGTGAAGTACCTATGCCCTTGGTACCTAAGGTAACATATAGTAGGGGCTCATAAGGTACCACAGTATCCAATCACTAGTGCATCTAATATGCACTCCAAGTTGTTTAGAGAGAACAGAGAGACTGGAGCCCTGATTAGCAGGGACCCAGCCAGACTATAGCCAGAAACCAGTGTTAACATCATAAAAAAAAGTGGGGACAACATAAATGCAGATCCTACTCTCCTACACCCCCCCCCCCAAACGCAGGGACACTAAACTAACCTTGACCAGTTAAGTCTTAGTGTTCTAAGTGGAAATACCTTGAGAGTCCATCTGCATTGGCATGTTGGGTCCCAGGTCTATGTTCCACTGTATAGTCCATCCCCTGTAGGGAAATGGACCACCTTAAAAGTTTTGGGTTTTCACCTTTCATTTGTTTAAGCCATAGGAGGGGCTTGTCGTCAGCCTGAACTATGAAGTGAGTGCCAAACAAGTATGGCCTCAACTTCTTCAGGGCCCACACCACAGCAAAGGCCTCCCTCTCTATAGCTGACCAACGTTTCTCTCTAGGGGTCAGCCTTCTGCTTATAAAAGCTACTGGCTGGTCTTGACCTTCATCATTCAGTTGAGACAGTACAGCTCCCACACCCAGCTCAGACGCATCTGTTTGGACAATGAACATTTTGGTGTAGTCTGGACTCTGTAAGATGGGGGCAGTGCACATGGCCTGCTTTAGGTCTTCAAATGCCTTCTGACAGCTAGCTGTCCACTAAACCTTTTTTGGCATTTTCTTTGAGGTAAGATCATTTAAGGGGGTCACTATAGATCCATATCCCTTAACAAACCTCCTATAGTACCCAGTCAGGCCCAAAATGGCTCTCACCTGTGTCTGGGTGGTTGGAGCTACCCATTCCATGATGGTTTGGATTTTGCTCTGTAAAGGCTGAACCTGGCTTCCACCTACAAGGTGGCCCAGGTACACAACCTGACCCTGCCCTATCTGGCACTTAGTGGCCTTGATAGTGAGGCCTGCTTTTTGCAGAGCCTCCAAAACATTTCTGAGGTGGACCAGGTGATCTTGCCAGGAGGAACTAAAGACAGCAATATCATCTAGATAAGCTGAACAATAAGTCTCCATCCCTGTCAGAACTTTATTCACCAACCTCTGAAAAGTGGCAGGTGCATTCTTCAAACCAAAGGGCATCACCACAAAGTGGTAGTGCCCACCAGGGGTCGAAAATGCTGTTTTGGCCTTGACATCCTCAGCTAACCTGATCTGCCAGTAGCCAGCTGTTAGGTCAAATGTACTCAGATGCTTGGCTGAGGCCAAACTATCAATCATTTCACCTGCCCTGGGAATTGGATAGGCATCAGTCCTGGTGACTGCATTGAGGCCTCGGTAGTCTACACAAAACCTCATTTATTTCTTACCACCCTGGGTATGAGGGTTGGGTACTAGGACTACTGGACTAGCCCAAGGGCTATCTGAAGGCTCAATTACACCTAACTCCAAAATTTTCTGGACTTCAGTCCTGATACAGTCCCTGACATGGTCAGGTTGCCTGTGGATTTTACTCTTGACTGTCTGACTGTCTCCAGTGTCCACCTCATGGGTGCACCAGGAAGTCTGACTTGGGGTCAGGCTAAACATATGTCTAAACTGCTGCAGAACTTGTCTGCATTCAGTTTGCTGATTGGCAGTGAGGCTGCTTGCCAAAGCAACATCATCTGCTGACCCATCAACAGAGTTCTGTGAGAGCAGGACAGGGAGAGGGTCACTCTCCTCCTCCTGTTCCTCATCAGTTGCCATGAGCAAGCCCATGTCAGCTCTGTGAACATATGGTTTCAATCTGTTGACATGGAGCACCCTAAGGGGGCTTCTGGGAGTTCCAAGATTCACCAGGTAGGTGACTTCTCCCTTTTGCTCAACAATTGTATGGGGGCCACTCCATTTGTCGTGGAGAGCTGCTGGGACCACAGGCTCCAACACCCATACTTGTCCTGGCTGGTACACAGTCAGCACAGCCTTTTGGTCATGGCAAGTTTTCTGTAGTTCTTGGCTTGCCTCCAGGTTTTTAGTTGCCTTCTTCACGTATTCGGCCATCCTGGAGCGGAAACCAAGTACATAGTCCATCACTTC
Source organism: Triturus cristatus (assembly GCF_964204655.1). Lineage (NCBI taxonomy): Eukaryota > Metazoa > Chordata > Amphibia > Caudata > Salamandridae > Triturus > Triturus cristatus. The sequence continues at coordinate 842,136,026 of NC_140593.1, read as the reverse complement.
CTGTTTGGGAGGTTTGAGAGGTAACTCCCAGTCCTCCTTCACCAAAAATAATGGACCTCTTACAGGATGCCCAAACAGAAGTTCAAATGGGCTGTAACCAACCCCCTTCTGTGGAACCTCTCTGTATGCAAACAGAAGGCAGGGAAGTAAAAGGGCCCATTTTCGCCTAAGCTTTTCTGGGAGGCATTTATTAATTCCCTTTAGGGTTTTGTTGAACCTTTCAACTAACCCATTGCATTGTGGGTGATAGGGAGTAGTGAATTTATAAGTTACACCATACTCCTTCCACATTGCTTTTAGATATCCTGACATGACGTTGGTATCTCTTGTCACATATGACCTCCTTTGGGAAACCCACTCTGAAGAAAACTCCAATGAGGGCTCTTGCCACCACAGGGGCTGTGGTGGTCCTCAGGGGAATTGCTTCTGGGTACCTGGTGGCATGATCCACTACCACCAGGATAAACCTGTCCCCAGATGCTGTTGGAGGGTCAAGGGGACCAACAATGTCAATCCCTACCCTTTCAAAGGGTACCCCCACCACAGGTAGTGGTATCAGGGGGGCCTTTGTTGTACCACCTGACTTGCCACTGGCTTAGCAAGTGACACAGGAGCGACAAAACTCCTTGGTGTCCTCTGACATATGTGGCCAATGAAAATGTGGAACAAGCCTATCCCAGGTCTTGTTTTGGCTCAAGTTTCCTACTAAAGGGATGTCATGTGCTAGGGTCAAGAGGAACCCCCTAAATTTCTGAGGTATTACCAGCCTCCTGGTGGCTCCAGGGGTTGGATCTCCAGCCTTAGAATATAGGAGTCCCTCATCCCAATAAACTTTATGGGACCCACTAGCACTCCCAGCAGCCTGCTGTCTGAGGGGTTCAAGAGAGGGGCAGGACTGTTGCTCCTTACTCAGATCTTCCCTAGAAGCCCCCCCTGCCCCCAAGAACTCAACCTGATCAGGCTCAAGTCCCTCTGGGGCAGTTCCTTCTTCAGGATATGTTTCTCCTCCCTCAGGAGGGGAATCTGTGATCTGAGACAGAGGGAAGGCACTGCCTTAACCCTACTACTCCTCCTCTTGGGTAGCACCTGGTCCATACTTTCAGGATCCAGAGCTGGTTCAGCTTTATGCATTTTGGCCTGTGACCTGGTCACAGCAAATACCTCTGCAGGTATGCCCAACATCTCAGCATGAGTCCATAATTCTACTTCAGACCAGGCTGAAGTCTCTAGATCACTGCCCAAAAGACATTCAACAGGGAGGTCTGCACTGACTACTACCTTCTTGAGGCCAGTTACCCCTCCCCAGGAGAAATTCACAACTCCCAGACTATGGTTGGTCCTGACATTGCTTGCATTGGTAACCTGGTACATTTCGTCCAGGATGATCCGTCCAGGGTCCACAAGATCCTCTGCCACCATGGTGACCCTAGCAACTGTGTCCCTAAATGCCAAAGCCTGTTTGCCATTTATTACAGGCTGCTGTTTGTATTTTCCCAGATTACTGGGGCTCACTAGGAAGGACATATCAATGTCTCCATCACAAATCAGCAATGCCTGAGTGGGTACTCTGACTAGGCCAGCGTCCACTTCAGAACCCAGGGTCAACCCTATTACACCCTTATTCTCATTACCACCTCCACCAGTAGCTGTACTAGGGGGAACAGTTGCCTTAGGGGCAGGAGTGGTGGTGGTTTGGGCTTTGGACTTGTTACAGTCAGAAGTCCAGTGCCCTTTCTGTTTACAGAATTTGCACCAGGGCTTCTTTTGGCCTTTACCTTTGTTAGACTGTGAATCCCCACCAGATGCAGATTTTTGGGGCCCTTGTGAAGACTTCTGGTCTTTTGACTTATCTCCACCTTTCTCAGAGCCTTAAGAATCCTGCTTCTTAGTGTCCCCCCCTTGGTTCTGAGTTTTCTGCCTCACCCTGGTTCTGACCCATTTGTCTGCCTTCTTTCCCAATTCTTGGGGAGAGGTCATATCAGAGTCCACCAGGTACTGATGCAACAACTGGTTCTGGCAATTATTAAAGATCTGTTCTCTCATCATAAGATTATACAATCCCTTAAAATCAGTAACTCTTCTACCAACCAGCCAACCCCCCAGGGCCTTGGTGTCACAATCTACAAAGTCTGTCCAGTCCTGAGTCTGTGCTTTCTAGGTATCTCTGAACTTCAACCTGTGCTGCTCAGTGGTTAAGCCAAACCCATCTATTAATGCACTCTTCAGGACTTCATGATCATCAGCATCCTCTTCTCTAACAGTGAGGAGCTTGTCTCTACCTTCATGTGAAAAGGAGAGCCACAAGAATGCTGCCCACTGCTTTTGGGGGACCTGTTGTACTCTACAGGCCCTTTCCATAGCAGTTATCCATTTGTGGATATCATCCCCACTCTGGCAGGGAAGAACAACCTTGGACAGGTTCCTATGGTCTGGAATGTATTCTCTAACTCTAGGGACACTGTTTCTGCCACCAGGGGTTTCTAAACCCTCTCTTCTAGAAGCTCTCTGGAGCTCAAAGGCTTCTTTGTCTAATGCCAACTGCTTGGTTTTGAGGGCAAATCTTGCTTCCTCATACTGCAGCAGTTTGTACATTATTTCAGAGGAGGTTTCTCTTCTAGGAAGATATAAGTTCCTCTGCTGGACAGACTCTCTGCCAGAGTGATAGGAGTGGTCAGATTTCCTCTCCTCCACTTTGTCAGTTCTCTTAGGGATCATTACTCTGTCCTTTACAGATCCTTGTGGATCTGGCCCTGCAACCACAGAGTCCTAGTCATCTTGATTTTCATCATCTAACCCAGAGACTATGATTGACCCACCCCCTTATTCAGACCTATTAGCTCCTAGAGCTAATCTAAGATCATCAGTTGTTAGCAGGTCTATCAGGTGTAGTGTGGAGGGACTCTGTCCTATCCTCAGGTGCCTTGCAGCACAAATGGCTTTCAAGTCAAAGAAAGTCATGTCCTTATACTGAGGTTGGGTGGACCCACTGGCTCCAGCCCTTAAGGACATTCTAGTGTTGTGCAGTGTTGTACTACCTACACTAGTTTGTGGCCTACTGATCCTAGCTTGAGCTGTAGAAAGGGTGTGTATCCCTTGACAAACAGTTCTAAGTTCAGTAGAACTTATTGATACTAAGCTTGACTTTATATGTACCTTGAGTACCTTTAGTGGTTTTCAGTTAGTAATTCAAATAGAGATTTTCTGGTAAAACAATGGCAAGCTGTAATCCCACACGCTGCCCACCAATGTGAGAAGTTGTGAGAAGTTGGCCTAGCATATGCTGGTCACTAGTTAAAGTGGCCACCTTGCACCAGTCCAATTCGACTCTTATGGTAGATAGGTTTGAGACAACCTTAGAAAGAGAAAGCTATCCTAGTGGTAGCTGTGGAAAGCAGCCTTCAGGCTAAGTCTCTTGAGGAATGTAAAGCAGATTGTTTTACCTTATAATCTCCTGAATTACCAAATGAAAGGACACTACACAGGTATAAATATAAAATATATATGTATTTATTTGTAACACACTCTACTAATCTCTTTATGAGATTAGAAGTCAGGAACATATGCAAAAATCAACAGTTCACGACAAGTTAAGCACTTATATGGCTGGGGCACTAGGGGCGTACCAGACCATACACTAAAAAAGAGGTATAAGAAGATCGACTTGAGAAGGGAGAAGGCCTAGGGCCTTCAGAAGCACTGGGGCCTCACTAATCTACCCAAGGCAGGTAAGTAAAGGACCCACGGGAGACGCATGCAGTGTGAGAACACTGCCGCGGATCCCAATAGACTTCAATGGAGGAAGTCGCGGTTGGAATTTTAAAGTTTTACGATACTTTGGGAGAGTCTACAAGCAAGTCACTTACAGGGTAAGTAGTTCTAGAGCCAACACACACAGGAGCACCGTAGTGCTGGAGTTACCTCACCCAGGGTAGCCGGGTGCATAGGTGTCTTTTGGTGTCGGGTCGCGGCGTCGTTTTCAATGGGAGCCAAAGAAGACTTGCTGCTTGTGAAGACAGGAGAAGTGTCCGGTGGAATCCAAGGATGGATTCAGAAGAAAGAAGACCTGAAAGCAGAGGAGACAGTGTTCAAAGTCACTTGCCAGTGACCCGGGCCCAGGAAGATGGATGCCCACTGTCGTCGGGTGATTTCAGGTGCTCATGGGTGTCTTGACTCTTCAGCCATGAGGTCCAGGAGGAGTCGACGACAACCAGGAGCTGGCTTCGGCGTGTCCCACAAAGTCTGCAGCTTACTGAGGTGTCAGCAACCGGATTGGAGCCAACAAGTCTTGGCAACAGCAAGTCTTGTGGAAAGTGAAGAAAGTCAGCGGTGCAGACCAGCAAGGTTTGAGGGACTCACACAGCAAGGGTAAGTCAGGGCAGGCCTGGAGCAACCAGGGGAGCCCTTTGGTTCTGTAGAAAAGTCTTCAGGGGACCCAATAGCCAACGTGCAAGGGATCACAAAGACGCTTCATGAGGATTCACTTCACAGGAGCCCACGGTCACTCGGGATGAGGTAGGCCTCTGATCTTCAGTGGAAATTCTGCTGGAGGCTTGGACCACAAGTGGTCCAATGCACAAGTTCATAGAACGTCGTGAAGGGATTGCACTTGACAATAGTGCACGGTACCCGGGTATTGCTGTTCCTCGTCACTCCTGGGGTCCACTTGCCTCACCTTCGCTGGGAACTCATGATGGCCTTGGATAAGTCAGGAAATCTACTTCTGGGGCTGCAGGGACTTCGGACTCCGGCGGGAGCGGGAAAGTTTGCAACTGTTGATTCAAAGGTTTGGTGCCTGCCAAGCAGGGGAGTCACTCCTTGACTCCAAGGGAGATTCTTCAGTCTTCCAGAGGTAGTGAAACGTTGAAGGTCCAGGATTCTTCTTCAGAGCGTCGTCCACGGATATCTAGTTTGCAATGGCAAGGGTTCCCTAACTTATACTAGAAGGAAGGGAGGCACTAGCTCTATGACCCCTCCTATGGGAGGGTCAGGGGAGTGGGTGGCTACACCCACTTCCGTTTGTCCAGTTTCGCACCAGAGCAGGGGCAGGTAGTCCCTGAACCGGTTTGAGCTGGCATATGCACAGAGGAGCCTACTGCTCCCCCAGTGCAGGACTTCAAAGCACTCCAGGAGTGCACCCACCCAGCCCCAATACATTAAATCCTGTCTGGAAGGTGGTTACACCTCCCTGTGATAGGATGCCTATTGTTGGGCCTCCTCCACTACGATTTTCGGTCAGCAGCAGGAGGGCAGCCCAGTGTCTGTGCTGGTGGCATCCATTTTGTGATGCCAGAGCTCTTTCTGGAATCTACCGTGTTTCCACAGTGGGTACATGTCTTCCACACCAAAAAGGGTGGGATCATACTTCCACACCAGTTACTGGTGTGGGGGTATGATTCCAAAGCGTTTGACACCAAACACGACATGTTTTGATGCAGCCATCCCAGAGTTAGCATTTACCGCGAGGTTATAATGCACTTAAGAGTATATGGTTTAACCACATACACAAACAGCCACAGAGAATAGACTCTGAGGGCTGCAGAGGGGCCCTGCTCAGGCAGAGGTACCTCCTCACATGTGAACCCAGCACCCTGCACTCAGGATTGATAGGACCTGCCTTAGGGGGTGACTGATGGGTGTATATGTGTGTGTAAGGAGAGATATAGGGAACCTATATCTCAGTGAGGAGTGCTAACACTACCTCACCCAGGCTGCAGTAGCAGGCCTGTGGTGTCAGATTTAGTCTGCTTCCCAGGGGTGGCATAATACATGCTTCAACCCCTGGTAGGCCTGTGAAGTACCTATGCCCTTAGTACCTAAGGCACCATATACTAGGGGCTCATAGGTACCACAGTATCCAATCACTAGTGCATCTAATATGCACTCCAAGTTGTTTAGAGAGAACAGAGAGACTGGGGCCCTGATTAGTAGGGACCCAGCCAGACTATAGCCAGAAACCAGTGTTAACATCAGAAAAAAAATGGGGGCAACATAAGTGCAGATCCTACTTTCCTACACAGGCTATCACCGAATCGAGGTGAGAGGGGACCCGTGGTAGGGGTGGCTTGATCGGGCGCTGGGCAGCAGAGGCGAGGCCCCCCCCCGATCGGCAAGCAACTTGGCTGGGGTGCAGCTGGGGCTGGCTGCGCCCGACCTCCAGTACACGCGCCTGCCGTTTCCCTGAGGCCGGGCGGGGACAGGGCCCGTGCTGAGCTAGTGGCACGCCCATCCGGACGCGGGCGGGTGTTGGGAGCGGAGGGGGTGTTTGAGTCAGTGTCTGCCCTGCGTGCCGAGCTCTTCTGCCCTGCGGCGCGGCTCTTGCAACCTCAGTCCCCGGCTTGGAGGAAACAACGAGCCTTCTGCCTACCTCTTGGCCCCTGCTGTTCTGAGAGGCCTAATATCGTCTGCGCTGTCCTACATTTCAACACAACAGAGGCGCATGGTGCATCTTTCCTCTGACCCTAAGGCTCACCTTGACCGCCATGCCTGTCTGCTACTGCCGATCTGCTCCACATCTCCTTTCTCATCGGCATAAAGACCGGGGCTGCCACACACCTAGTCCTGCAGTCACGGGGCCTTCACATTGGCCTCGGAGGTGTTGGGGGCCTAAGCCCTAGATCTTATCGCCATCCAGCTCCCCCCCCGGGCCTGCGGCAAGGACGCTACGACTTGTGTGACGGACTGAACTTTCCGGCTGCATCGATCCCTCACCTGGGTCACTCGTCATGCATTTCCTGAGGTCCAAAACCTGCCACTTCTTGCTGCTAGGGGTCTGATACGCAGTGCGTTCTTGGATTCCCCACCAATCCACTACGCCCAGTGCTGCTAGATGATCACGCTGGGTTGATTTGACATTCCTATGAGACTTAGCCGTTCCCAGCTTTCCCACGATTGCACTTGCAAGCGGCCCGCGGTATGGGCCGTAAAGACCCCAAACAAAAGACCCTATCCTTTGAAAAGCTTGCGGACAGGGCCCCTGAGGAAGGCTCCAACATGGCAGAGAGTGCTCAGGGCACAGACCATGTGGATGGCCTCCCAGCCCTATCCACGGCAGTGCTGCAGGAGATGAGGCTGGCTTCAATGCCCTTGACGGACGTTTCGACACACTGGACAAAAGCCAGGAGAATTCAGGTTCTAAAATCCAAGTACATGACAGGCGCCTGGATATGGACCAAAGCGCGCAGTAGGCGCAACAACATTCACATTCTGTGAGTCCCGGAGACCACAGCCACCGGCCGTATGGACCTCTTTGTTGAGAATCTCTTAGGTGGCCTGTTCAGAAGAGAGTCATTTACCTCTGGATTTGTGATAGAGCATGCCCATCGATCCATGGGGCCCGACCTAATCCAGGTTGCCCCCCTAGACCCATCATTGCACGCATCATGAACTTCCAAGACCTCAACTCTGCCCTGTGCCTTGCAAGGGAGCGTGGGGAAATTACATGGCAGAACTCTAAACTTTCTTTTCACCTGGACTTTACAGTCATGGTGCAGAATGCACGCAGCAAGTACAATGGGGTCAAAGCCACCTTAAGAAATCTGGGTTTGAAATATCGCATTTTGTATCCCGCCAGGCTGCGGGTAGATGTTGGGGGCAGGGCTCGCATTTTTTAAAATCCTACGGAGGTGCATGATTTCTGTCATGCATACAAACGAAATAAAAGCAGGACTGGGGCAGGAGGGGAGGTCCCTCGCACCCCCCCCCCCCACACACAGCAGCTCCGACGCTAGCGTCAAACTCTTTTCTAGTTCCGGCACTGGTTAATTTTGCTGCATTGGTCCTTATTCGTTAATACACGACTATTCGGGGATAATATTATACCTACATCTGTAATGAAGCACATAGCTGGTTGTCTGACGTGGCGTTGCCACCCCTAACGATGTATACTTTTGGGTTTGCACTGGTTATTACGAATGTACCGTTCTTGGGCGCTTTCAGTTCAGTGTAAAGGCTATTGGTACTTCACGTTCTACTTGCTGTTATGGTTCTGCCTTGCTTGGAAGGGAGTGAGGTTGGGTGGGGGAAGGTGGGAGGACGTTTCACATTGCTTCAATGTCTATATTTGTTTACAACATTGGTTACTGTCTCAGTTTTCTCTATTTGCAGCTACTTGACTATGTTGGGCTCGGAAAACCACACAGACGATGGCTAGGTTAGTTAACGTTGAAGGCCCTTCTGGCCTCTCCTTGTTGTCCTGGAATGTTAGGGACCTTAATGACAATTGGAAAAGGAGGCAGGTTGTTCACTATTTACTGAGACACAACATGCACATTGCCTACTTGCAGGAAACGCATTTACCCAAATCAGACTCGGCCCGTTTTGCAGCTAGCTGGGGTGCGCACATATATTTTGCTAATTACAGTAGCTATGCCAGGGGCACAGCCATCCTTATCCACAAACGGGTCCCATTCAGCCCCAGGTCCGTGGTGGGGGATAGTGAGGGCAGATACATAATTGTCACGGGTTCGCTCATGGGACATAATACAGCACTAGTGAGTGTATATGGTCCAAATACAGACTCCCCCCAATTTATTTTCATGCACTACACACCCAATTGGCAAGGATCGCGCCTTGCCTCCTGTTAGTTGGGGGAGATTTCAACCTACTCCTTAACCCCAGCTTAGACAGCACCCGCCATGTCCACAGACACCAAACCTAGAGCCCGCCACACCCTGTTGGAGCTTTGTGAGCAATTGTCACTGCTAGACATTGGGCGCCAGTGTAATCCCACCCACACAAACTATACCCACTACTCCGGCCAACACAATACCTGGACTAGAATAGACTATAGGCTGATTTCTCCTGGCATCGCAAGTTGGTTCAGGTCTCTCATGACCTTGCCGAGGACATACTTGGACCACTCCCCAGTACAACTTCATCTGCAAGTCCCTCATCCCGAGGGGTTTGAGCGGAAATGGTGGTTCCCGAGCCGTGCCCTCCATGATTATCTTTTTAACACAGAGGTACGCCATAGAGGACTACTTTTCCTTAATTACTGGCTCAGTTGAAACATGGGCGGTTTTGTAGGAGGGCTTCAAAGCATATATCAGTGGAGTCTGTATAGCCAAACACGCCGGAGTTCTTAAGGATCTGCAAAACACATTGGCACGCACTGAACGTGAACTGGCGGATTTCACTCTCCCAATACGGGGAAGCAGGTCGACGTTTGGCCCTATTAGTTGAATTTCGGGAGGCCGCTGAACGCGAGCTCTTATATATGGTCAAATATCAAAGCGCTAGGCAGTATGGAGATGGAGAACGTCCCGGCAGGGTACTGGCACAGATGCTACGCCCCTAATACAGTAGAGCATATACCACTGAATTACGGTCTACCACGGATCGGACACTCACTTCTACCTCGGAGATTCGGGATGAGTTCCTGGACTATTTCACAGCCCTATACACTACTAAAGTGGAGAATGATCCATCGGCCCAGGAAGCATATCTATATGAGATTGCAATGGTATATCTCGAAAAAAGCATGCAGGACTTCCTAGTAGAGTCTATCTCTGAGGCAGATGTCCTCGGTGCCATTGACGCCCTCCACGGCTCCTCTGCTCCTGGGCTGGATAGATTTACAGGGGATTTCTATAAGGCCTAGAAAGACCTACTAGTGCCACAGTTAATAGAAGTATATGCCGTAGCCCTTGAAAAACAGATACTTCCTCCCACGCTTCGAGAGGCAGTCATTGTTCTCCTCCCCAAACCCGGCAAAGACCCGTCCTTATGCAGCTCCTACAGACCTCTATGCTTATTAAACCTAGATGATAAAATCTTAGCCAAGATCATTGCCAACCGCCTATCTCAGTTAATGGAATTTATCATATCACCGGCCCAATCGGACTTCGTCCCGCACCGCTCTACCTGTTTAAATCTCCAAACGCTCTTCTCTATGCTACACAGAATTAATCCAGAGGTTCCCGCCGCCGCAATTCTACTAGATGCCGAAAAGGCCTTCGATTCCTTAGAATGGCCCTTCTTCATCTCGGTGATGCGCCGAATGGGCAAGCCCTTGGGCTTTATCACCACCACTGCACTGTTATACTGCCGGCCCACGGTGAGGCTTCGCCTAAACGACACGCTTACCCAACACTTTTCGCTCTCCCGAGGTACCAGGCAGGGCTGCCCCCTGTCTCCCCTTTTGTTCATTTTGGCAATGGATCCCTTAATTAGCCATTTTCAAGAAAGGCATTTGCAGAGAGGCGTGCAATTTAACACTGGCCCCCTGCTGGTTTCGCTTTATGCCGATGACACCATTCTGTATGTAGAGACCCCCACGAAAATTTGGAGCCGCTCATTTGTGAAATCCTCAGACTTGGCCGTTTCTCGGGCCTAGGTATTAACTGGCATAAGTCGGTGATCTATCCTCTAACACCCTGCACAGCTCAATGGGACTGCGAATTTACTCTGGAATGGTGCAGTGACTCAGCTAAATGTTTGGGCATCCATATCCATTTGGACACTGCCCAGATCATTCGCTTGAATTATGGACAAGCACTCTGTACGCAAGAGGCACAGGTTGATCGGTGGCTGCGTTTACTGCTGTCATTTGCCGGACGAGTTGCGATACTTAAGATGGTAGGGCTCCCTATATTTTTATATCTTTTTAACAATATCCCAATTCCCCTTACAAATGTTTTTTTTAAAACATTGCGAGCGCACCTCATCAGGTTGATATGGGATGGCAGAGGGGCGAGGGTCCGCTGGCAGGTGCTTATGAAAGTGGCAGATATGGCATCCTAGATCTACAATTGTACTATCTGGTGGCTCAATGTTGCTACGCATATGCGTGGTTTCACCCAGACGCAAGAATTCAATTTCTTCGCCCGAGGCAGATTTTGTCTTATCGGAATGGCTCTCAAGAATCCTGCTCAAGGGGATTCCCAGAGATCCCAATGACATACAGACAGTCTCCACCACCAGCTGGGCATGGGATAAGCTCAAACGGTACACGGGCGCCACTGCATTATACTCCCCTGCACCACCCCTTCCAAACGCCCCTTGGCTGCCTATAACAGGTGAAAAACTTTTTCAATGCACCTTAACCAAATTCGAGCTCACCAAAATAGGAGATTTCTATCCGAGGGGGCACATCAAGATGTCACCTTCATGGACAGTTTTGTGCTAGGCCATCTCCATTCGGCTCTACACGCTTCTTTGCCTAATTATCCAGTAGAACCGGACTCCTTCACGTCCCATACATTGGTCATCGAAAATTATACTGGTACCCATCTAATTTCTAAACTTTACATAGCATGTGCTAGCCTGAAACCAGCAAACAATGACAAGATCCGCAAAGCTTGGGAGAACGATCCAGGCCACTCCATTACGGATGAGAAATTGGCAAAATGCTGCAAGGTAACCAAGGGAGTCTCTCTTAATAGCAGGCATATTCTTCTCCATTTCCAATTCCTACGCCGTATTTACTTTACACCTGCAAATGCGCACAGACTGGACCCGTCCAGACCACATACTTGCCAGAAATGCGCTGCACCGTGGACAGATTTTGCACACCACGCATGGACGTTTCCTAAGCTACAGACATATTAGGAGCAGGTACACACTACATTAGGAGTCATGATTAATTTATCTCTCATTCCTACAGCAGAAGTGGCCTACTGGGCTATACAATTAACGTCTCCAAAAAGTTCAGAAGGTTTGCATCTATCGGACTTCTGCTGGCTAAAAGAGAAATAGCTATAATGTGGGGTCGTAACTCCGCTCTTACGCTGCAGAGCTGGCTGCGCAGCATGGCCTATTGTAACACTAACTATGAGGTTCATGCAAATATTATGCCTAGCTCATCTCGTCCTAAAGACATATCGGGCTCTATAGATCATATACTGAGACTTTGCGGCAATCCACAGACTCACAAGTAGAGCAGGGCATAGTCCCGGAAGGAGTGGGGTGAGGGTCATATCCCAGGAGCAATGTGAATGTAATCTCTTTTTAGTATACTTTGCTTTATATGTATGTTGTATCCGGAGATCAAATGGCGGAAGAGAGCGGTACTAGAAGACCACAGGAAAGACCTAGAGCTGACAAAATACTGGTAGTATAAATGTATGCAGGGACTGATATGATATTACCGATAGCCAAGTTAACCATCTACTGCTGACAATGTTGTAGCTATTACGAATTTCATACTGATGTAACTGACAGTAACCCTTTGTTTCTGATTATTGTGATATATGGAAAATGGTAGTTCACAGCCGCTTGCAGTAACTTGGAAAACTGCATAAAACACCCCGCTTTCTTCTTTGAAGAGCGACAGATATATCCCCTGAGGAAGGGCATGGCCTGAAATGTATTGGGGTTTGTTGTGAAAATTAAATGCAGATGTTCGCACTGAGTAATGTGAAGCTAACATTACAGTTCATGTAATATGAATAAGAAGCCAATGAAAATGTGAATAAGAATAAATAATGACTGGGATAAATATTTTGATCTAAGGATTTATTATTACCAACATATTAGCAGAGTGCGGGAGGGGTGCGATTTTCCACGCTGAAGAACATCTTCCCTACATTGACAAAACACACCTCAGGATCAGGAGGTGGTACCCACTGGCCCCCTTATCATTAGGACTGCAGGAATTTCACAATTAAAACACAGTGTACACCACGGAGTGTGATTGCTATTTTAATTTCGTACACTGGGATGTGTGCCATGTCGACTCTTTGATTTTCTTCGCCAAGACATGCATGCTGCAATAGCAGTCTGCATTAACTTGGTGAGGGGTCCCTTAAGGTGGCACAATTTGTGCTGCAGTGCTTAGGGACACTCTACTCTTTAGGTCCAATGCCCTAGGTACCATGGGTACCATTTACTAGGGACTTACAAGGGATAAGGGTTTGCCATTTGTGAAGCAATCTTACAGTTTAGGAGAAAAAAACACTGGTTCTGCGGACGTCAGTCACAATTGCACCAGATACCAGGCAAAAGGTTGGGGTAACCATGTCAAAAAGGGGGAATTTCCTAAAGACATGGATAGGCTATTAAGGTGACATTTTATTGCCATTACTGCCTATGGGTAATGATGCATATTTCTTTATTATGGTATCATGGGACTCCCACTTCAAAGACGAGTAATGATTTAAGCATTTGAATCTATGAATGATCCACTATTGGAGAATATCCTCTTGCCAAAGGTATCCAGACTTTTGGATTCCCTATCTGGTGGAGTGGTAGGGAACGTGCCAGGGTTGATCCTGGAGGTGGGGGTTTAGACCACCAAGTCCGATGGATGGTGTGCTGGGTGTGGAAAATGGGGTCCCCAGAGCAGGGCGATAGAGGCAGGCAATCACCCTATGCACAGAAGGCTCTGTGCGGGGCTTAGGCCAGGCCCCAAGTAGGACAATGGGAGGAAAGGTTCAGAAGGAGTAACTTCCAGCTGAAGCACCTCCATCAAGACGTTTACCTTGACTGCCACTGAGGGCAACTGAAGGTCCAGGAACCCAGCTGCCCTTTACACCACCACTGGAAAGGAGGTTCCCTCCTCCGTAGCCATTTTAGGAGGAGAGACCAAGGCAGTGTCCTATAAGATATCTAACTCTCTGGCATCTGCCAGATCCTAATACTAGTTATCATCTGGTTCATCTGAGAAATGATGGACGAATAAGAGTCCTCAAACCCCTCTCAATCGTCTCTCTCTCCAGTCCTATCAAAAGGAAAAGACTCTGGCTCCGGCTTGTAGTGCATGTTGTCGACCAGCGCCGGTTTCAACATCAGGCAACGTCGCTTCGACTCCATATGAGAGCTGGGAATAAAGATGGGAGTGGGGCTTGGGCAGCACCAGGAACAATGGCACTGGATTAGGCTCCATCGATATTTGTGGTCTCGCGAGTATTAATCATAACAATCAATCAATCATAACATTTGTAAAGCGCACTACATACCAGTGAGGGTCTCAAGGCGCTAAGGCGGGAGCTGCACTGTTCGAAGAGCCAGGTTTTGAGAAGTCTTCTGAAGGTCAGAAGGTCTTGGGCCTGCCGTAGGCAGATGGGGAGGGTGTTCCATGTCTTGGCGGCGGGGTGGGAGAATGATCTGCCACCGACAGTCACTCTTCGGATGCGGGGGACGGTGGCGAGGGTGCGGTCTCTGGAGCGGAGCTGGCCGGTGGGGGTGTAGAAGCTGATTCTGCTGTTGAGGTACGCTTGTCCGGTGTTGTGGAGGGCCTTGTGTGCATGGGTGAGGAGCTTGAAGGTTATCCTCTTGTTGACAGGGAGCCAGTGTAGGTCTCTCAGGTGGGGTGTGATGTGGCTGCGGTGAGGGATGTCGAGGATCAGGCGTGCGGAGGCGTTCTGGATGCGTTGGAGCCGTTTCAGGAGTTTGGCCGAGGCTCCTGCGTAGAGGGCGTTTCCATAGTTCAGTCTGCTGCTGACGAGGGCCTGGGTGACCGTCCTTCTCGTTTCGGTGGGGATCCACTTGTAGATCCTGCGGAGCATGCGGAGGATGTTGAAGCAGGAGGAGGTGACGGCGTTGACCTGCTTCGTCATGGCGAGAGTGGAGTCGAGGATGACCCCTAGGTTGCGTGCGTAGTTGGTGGTTGTTGGGGGTGTTCCTAGTGCAGTCGGCCACCAGGAGTCGTCCCAGGCCGAGGGGGTGGATCCGAGGATGAGGACCTCCGTCTTGTCCAGGTTCAGCTTTAGTCGGCTGTTCCTCAGCCAGTCAGCGACGGCCTTCATTCCTTCGTGGAGGTTGGTTTTGGCGGTGTGGAGGTCCTTGGTGAGGGAGAGGATCAGCTGGGTGTCGTCGGCATAGGAGATGATGTTGAGGTTGTGCAGTCGTGCGACGTGGGCGAGCGGTGCCATGTAGACGTTGAACAGCGTTGGGCTGAGGGATGAGCCCTGGGGTACGCCGCAGATGATCCAGGTGGCTTCGGAGCAGAAGGGGGGGAGGCGGACACTCTGTGTTCTGCCGGAGAGGAAGGAGGTGGTCCAGTCCAGGGCCTTCTCTTGGATTCTGGCGTCGTAGAGGCGTGTTCGTAGTGTGCAGTGGCAGACCGTGTCGAAGGCGGCCGACAGGTCCAGGAGGATGAGGGCCGCGGTTTCTCCGTTGTCTAGTAGGGTCCTGATGTCATCAGTGGCGGCGATGAGGGCCGTTTTGATGCTGTGGTTGCTGCAGAACCCGGACTAGAAAGGGTCTAGGATGCTGTTCTCCTCGAGGAAGCTGGTCAGTTGTTTGTTGACGACCTTCTCGATGACCTTCGCCGGGAACTGGAGCAGGGAGATGGGTCGGAAGTTCTTGAGGTCCTTGGGGTCCGCCTTGGGTTTCTTGAGTAAGGCGTTGATCTCTTCGTGCTTTCAGCTCTCTGGGAAGGTAGCTGTCTCGAAGGAGATGTTGATGGCTTTCCGGAGATTGGGGTGCGATCGTGCTGCTGGCTTTGTTGAAGATGTGGTGTGGGCAGGGGTCCGATGGGGATCCGGAGTGGACGCTGTTCATGATCTTGATGGTGTCGTCATCGCTGATGTTGGTCCAGGAGAGCAGGCGGTTGGTGCTGATGGTGATTGTGGGGGCGGGTGTCTCAGTGGTTGCTGGGTCGGGTGCGGCGTTGAAGCTGTCATGGATGTCTGCGATCTTGCGGTGGAAGAAGGTGGCCAGCGAGTCGCATAGTTCCTGCAAAGGTGGGATGTCGTTGGTGTTGGAGCTGGGGTTGGAGAGTTCCTTCACGATGTTGAAGAGCTCTTTGCTGTTGTGTGCATTGTTGTCTAGGTGGTTTTTGAGGGTGGCCCTTTTGGCCGATCTGATGAGGTGGTGGTGTCTGCAGGTGGCGTTCTTGTGGGCTGTGTAGCTTTCCGGTGTTCGTTCGCGGATCCAGTTCTTTTCCAGCTTTCGGCATATTTGATTGGAGGCCTGGATGTCTTCGGTGAACCAGCTGGCTTTCTTGCTGGTGTGGTTGTTGGTGGGCTTCTTGAGCGTGGCGAGGGTGTTGGCGCAGTCGTTGATCCACTGTCTGAGGTTGCGAGCAGCGGCGTCGGGGTCGGTCGGGTCTGCTGGTGGGCTCCCGGCGAGGGTGGTGGATAGCTGGACTTCGGTGACTTTGCTCCAGCAGCGGCGCGGCATTGTTGGGCGTGGTGGTGCGTGGTGGGTTTCCGGAAGTTGAAGTGGATGCAACGGTGATCGGTCCAGTGGAGCTCGGTGGTGTGGTTAAAGGAGACGTGGGAGCTTGCAGAGAAGATTGGGTCAAGAGCGTGCCCGGCGGAGTGGGTGGGTGTTGTGACGAGTTGTTTGAGTCCGAGGTTGGCGAGGGTGTCCATCAGGGTGGTGGAGTTGGTATCGTTATTGTTCTCGAGGTGGGATTTCAGGTCCCCGAGGAGGATGCAGTCCATGGAGGCGAGGGCGTGTGTGATGATGAAGTCGGCGATGGAGTCGCTAAACTGTGGTTGGGGTCCGGGGGGTCTGTAGACGAGGGATCCTCTGAGGATGGTGTTGGGATCGGTGTGGATCTGGAAGTGCAGGTGTTCGGCGGTGCTGAGGGTGTCGTCGGTGTTAGTCGAGACTTTGGGAGTGTTCCTGTGGACAATGGCGATTTCTCCTCCTACTCCATTGGTGCGGTCTTTGCGGTGATCTTATAGCCTTCCGGGATGGCTATGGCGATGTCGGGTGCCGAGGAAGGGTTCAGCCAGGTCTCCGTCAGGAAGGCGACTTCAGGGGTGTTGGAGACAAGTAGCCCTAGAGTTCAACTGTGTGTTTGCGTGTGGAGCGGGTATTGAGGATGCATCTGAGGTAGTTGGGTTCTTTCCTGGTCGGTGGGTTGGCGGGCCGGATGCTGGTGAAGTTGCAGTTCCGGCAGGAGAAGGGTCCTTGGGTGCGCTTCGGGGCGGCCAGGCAGCAGGTGCGAGCTCGTCCAGCGTTGAGTGCGTGGAGGGTGCTGGAATCGTAGCGGAGACGGGCACCGTGGCGTTCGCAGGGGCCAGGGATTCTTGCACTGGGCGCGGTCCAGGCGCGGACGGGCGCAGACGGGCTCGGCCCGCTGCGCACGGCCGCCATATAAGGGGAGGTGGGAGGGAGGAGCAGCTGGGAGGGGGAGCGGGTCGGCGAATGGGCACGCAGGGGGGCAGGGCCGCAGGGGAGGAAGCGGCGGGAAAAATACGGCGGGAAAGACAATTACAGTGGGGCAAACACTGGCAAAGTAACAGTGAAAAAAGATTAAGAGTTAAGGCATCAGATGACAGACAAAGAAATCAGCAATAGAAGCAGATAAAAATACAGTGAAAAATACAGGCACAAAATTAGAAATACAGAGGCAGATGAAATACGGGCACAAGAAGGGGCAGCAGCAGCGGTAAACTCACGGCAGCAGCGGGCTGAGACACAAACACACAGGCGGTGCTGTGCAGCCTGGGGAGCGGCCTCCCCTGAAGCAGGGTCAAGGGTCGCTCTCCTCACCGCGCAGTGGCTGCCATATAAGAGTAGAGTTGCTCCGGATCCATCGGACCCAACTGGTGCCACGGGTGAATCTGCCAGCAGGAATCCAGTAGGGGGTTTGACTGGCGCTAAAGGCAAACCCATTGACAGGAATCCATTAGGGGCCCTTCCTGAACCAAAGGCACTCCAAATAGATGTGCATGCATATAACTTCTTGAGTTGGGCAGGAGTTGCTCCGGGAAACTCTGGGCTCCATGGAGGTGCGAGGCCTTGTGCATTGTCATCGTTCTCGCATCTCATCCGGTGTCGTGGACCGGCACTGAGAAGTCAAAGAATGCTTCAACTTCTTTCCTCTCATGCACTTATGGAACTTACCAAGGGATTTAGACTATGATGACGATTGTTTGATGCGGCTCCGCAAGCAGCCCCACGACCAAGATCGAGAGTGTTGCGGGGTCATCCAACATCAGGTGGCAAGGAGCTTCAGGGAGTGTTCCCCCAGCGCCTTTGGGTACTTTGCGCAGCAGTCCTTACAGGCCTTGGAGTCATGGTCTCACTCCAAGCACCACAAACAAAACAAGTGTAGGCCTGTCACAGACATCTGCCTGTGACAGGAACTACAGGGTTTGATACCCCTTGGTTTCTTGGATGACATCCCTCACACACTAGGAGGGAAGATTCTCAAAACGTTCTTCGACAAAATTTTGTAAAAAGCTCAGTCAAAAAGTGACTGGGGGTAGCTCTTTCAGATCTGCACTGACTGGCATGTAAAGAAAAGAATTGATGTCAGTGTGCTGGGATGACGCCTATATAGACACCACACATGTCATGTCCGGCGAGGACGATGAAGACGCGGAGCCAAACAGCACCACCTACCGGCATGCAGGGGTACTGCTTAAGAATTTACGGATCCAGTCTGACACCTGGGGATAATTCTAAGGTAAGGAATCTGCAGTTAGAAGTCTTTATCAGATAGATGTTGCTAGAATGCATGCCTGTCCTGAGTCACCCAAACTCAAGCCTATTCTGTGGAATATGAAACCCAGGCCAGGACTGTTTCAGCTGGAGGGCTCATCATGCTCGCTATCCACATCAAGCAGCACTACAGTTCTGTTACTGGTTCACTTGTGTTTGGCAGTAGAGACAACCTGTGTTTTTTAATCATAATCACAGGTATTTTTGCTGTTCTCTCTGTACTTAGACGAAGGGTATACCAGACCAGTCTGTTTGCGGATGGGTGTTCAGTGGAATTCTTCTTGAATTGCCCCAACATTTGACATGCACTGGAGAGAGCGACACCACTTTGCAATGGTAAAAATAATTGAAGTGAGTGGCGCTAGTCCAAGTGTCCTGAGGGACTAAATGACAAATTCCCTGAAACACCACCCATGAATTTTATGGAGTGAGCTATAGATCAGCCATAGTCCCCCTCAAACCCAAGTGAGTAGATGGTGCTCCTTATTTGGATGGGGAGGATTTGCCTAGGTCCTCATATACACCTCAGTCACACACCTGGTTGAATACAGACCATCTGGGAGGCCAAACTTGTCCTGGAAGAGGCAGGACTGGGGACCACAATCTATTTATAAACCACAGCCTTGCATCATTTTTACCACAGCAGATAAACGTGGCTCCCTCCCAACGTGAACCGCCTATTGGGGTGGAGAACTGCAACTGACTAGATCATGGACAGTGGAGTCACATGACCATTGACTCATCATAGTTTGACATAGCTGCTAAATTAGATACTGTAAACAGAACCTGGCTAGATTTTCCCCTGTATGGCAAATTTCCTTAAGTCCTTGATAATAGCATATTTAGTAACAACTAAGCATTCGATATTCCGTATATTAGTGATGAACTACGAAATGGTATGCTAAAATAAATTTTTCTTTTCAAATATGTGCACTGGCTGAACGCTGCATTATTGGGCAGGATTAGGTGCATTGTTGAGTTCAGACTCTCTAACCCCACACCACCTCTCTGAGTAAGCCTTGTACTACTTGCCTCACTACCCCGAGAGTCACAAGGTAGAGGGGTGTGCTTGGTTGTATGCTTGGTGGTCAGTTATCAGTGTCCACAGTAGATCAGGCTTCAGGGCAGCAATGCTAAATGGACACAACCACAGTTGTTGAATCCCAGTAACCCCAGTGTGCCCAGGAACCCCAGAACTAGGTCTAAACATTAGTGGTAGTGGTAGGATCACTAGATTCCAGTTCTGCCTGTCCAAATATTGCTTTATAAGTTATTTTTGGTTATACCACTACCTGCACAAAAAGCTGGCAAGATGGGAAGAAGTAAACTTTAGCAACCTAACCCTAGATAAATCACAGGAGAGTTGTTTGGTTAAAAGGTGGAGGACTTCCAGATGCCAAAATAGGGAGATCCTTGCGGAGATAGTGAAGAGCCAGTTAGAGAAACAAGGGAATGAGAAGGATGCTGTACAATCCTTGGGGGGAGGTGGCCTCGCAAAGACTTAGGAAGAGAGTACTGTGTGTGTTCTCATTAGCCCTTAGTGCAGGATTTGCATAGGCACACCCCAAGTGCAACCCCTAAGTTGCTTACCAGACGTTCACCAATATAATCCCTGTCTCAATCCCAAAAGCACCCTGGTCACCCTTTACAGTGATTGCTCCCTTCTTCAGAGATCCAAGGCTCATGTAGCAGAGAAGCCCAGGAAGCTGGAGAAGGAGAAGCCAGAATTTGCTTGCTAGGGAGAGCAGAGGTGAAGGGAGAAACAGAATGAGTGGGCCTAAGACAAGAGAAAACAGAAGAAGAGAGGGAACTGGAAAAGGACGGCAGGGCTGGGATAAAGAAACCCAGTATAAGGAACGGGAAAGGCAAATTAGGGGAATTAAACTGAGAGAGAGCTGAAAGCCCTAGAAAAGGAAAAGGTCAGGGTTACATCTGAAAGAGTTGGTTCTGGGAAAGATGATTCCACCTCCAACTCCAAGCATCTCCCTTCCAACAATCCAAAGAAGTGTATACATATTAAAGTGTTGGATTATGACACTCTGGGTTGGTATGTCAGACATGAAATTGATTGGTGAGCTTAGGGCTTGAATGAAAAATCCAAGACAATTTCAAGTCCCATACTTCCAGTCATGTCTCCACTTTCCCCAGTGCCAGTGATGCCTCTTATACCCCTAGCATCCCAGGGTCACTGATGCCACAGCAAACTAATTTGCTTTCCACTCTCATATCCAGTGTGTCCTTGGACCATTCCTTTGACATGATTTGTCCTGAGAGAGGTGAGAGGCAGGAATAAAGTTACATGGGCAGCACCTCTCTTTCCCCTGAGACTTCCAAAGATTTGCAAGAGCAGTTGTCAGAATAGGCGTGGCTCTGCATTTAAGGCATGTCCGGCCTACCTTGCCACGCTTGCTACTGAGGTTTTCCATAAGAGCAGTTCTCTATTATATTGTTCTGAAAGCTTACCAGCTGTCCCACTTCTGAGACCTTTGCCAGTGGAGGATCTGCAGCATTCTGCTTCTTCCTTCGGAACATCCTCTTTCGGCTCTTGGCTCACAGGTGCTGAAGATAATACAAAACAAGATTAGAAATATTCCAGAGACCAGGGTAATGAGCAAGTGCATAGTGTTGCACTGGATTTCCCAATATCTATCTGCACAGAAAGTGATACCACTTAGTTCCCCATCATCCATCTGCACAGGAAGCAACTTAACTGGATTTCCCGCCATCAATCTGAACAAGAAGTGACATTATTGTTTCCTACCAAAACTGTTTTGGAAAATAAGCCAAGCAAGAGAAGACTTATTGCCCCTAATCCATCTAACCAGAAATTGACATTAATGGATTTCACATCATCCACCTGCACAGAAAGTGACATCATTGGTTTCCTGCCAAAACTGTCTTCACCTAATGATGGCTGCAGCGCGTAAGTGCTGCAGGCGCACCCAGCAGGAGTGCAACTGGCACACCAAAGGTGCACCAAAGACAAGCCCATCTTTGCCTGTTTGTGACCTACCCACACCGAGCGCCAGGACCCCTGGTATCCTTCGATCCTAATACCCACACTGCTACTCCACAACTACTGTCTGCGCACTGAACCTTGGTTGCATCTCCCAGAGCTGCTGCCGTGCCTCACCGGCAAACACTGAAGGTGCATTCTCCTGCTCCTTCTGACCCGCCCTCAGTTCACACACCCAACATATTTAACACACAAGACCGCACACACCTGACCCCCACCACACGATACTCCTCCTTCTCCTGTGCACCCAGCACTCGCTTCTTCAGTAAACACACCATGGAAATTTGGAATGTGCTACACGACTGCTCAACAGACCTGCGCTTCTTGACCGAACCCTGGCTGACTCCCTCCTCTCCCCTCAACCCCTATCATTGCTAGGCAATCCCCCCACCCTCCAGATACAAAATAACAAGATAGGACAGGATGAACAAACCTGGAGGGGAATCACGATCATCATCAAAAAATCCATCCAGTGCCCAACCAACTCAGAAATCACTACCAGCAAGATGGACAACTTGACCTTCAGACTATTCATCACCGCTAACTACACAATGAATGGCACCCTTGTCTACTGCAACTCGGACCACATGCCAACTTCAGCAGCACCATAATGAACTTTGTTGCACCCCTGATACTCTACTCCAGTGCCTCCATCCTCTTCGGCGAGCTCAGCTACCAACAGGAGTACCTCTCCAAATGCAACTCGACCAATCTCCTCAAGGACCTGTCTGACTTTGGACTCACCCTGCGAATTGAAAGGCCCACACATGCTGCCGGACAACTACTATACTCTATCTTCACCAGCCGTTGATAAGCCCGCACCAATCACCTAGTCTGACCATGCCCATGCCAATTTGATCACATTCATGCCACAACGCCCCATGCCAGATGATTTTTACTACGGGAACTGGAAGAATATGTCAGAAGCATCCAGGTCTCCTGAAATCCTACACCACGGGCCTCCACACAAAAACAATCTCCCGAATCCATCTCCAACTTCAACGCCTTAGATTCTACAATCAGTAAATCAGAACTACCAAATGCTTTGCGCTCACTGAGTGCATCAAAAGCAGCACTAAGTGCACCAAGGAAGTATACGCCATTGTAAAATACTTTACCTCTCCAGCAGTAGGCTCCACCAGCAAAACCTCTTCTTAGGGCCACTGCCCCAACAGTCTGTATTCTTAAGCAAAAAGATCACCAGCATCTAGGACAACTTAGGGACACAACTGAACCCTTCCACTCATAGACCTCCTGAACATCTCAACCAACACCTAGAGAATGACCCTGGTCACCTGGCCTACCAACACTACTCAAGAAACCGCAACAACCATGCATTCCATACACTCTGGAGTACTCTTGGATCCCTTATGTCACCACATCTTCATCTAAGCACTGGACCCCATCAGCACTAGCCCTCATCCCTATCCTCAAAGTCTCAATCATCACAGCCACCTACCCTCGATGCCTGGGAACACATGAATCCCCTCCACAAGAATCCCTAATTATACCCGAAGAAGATAGCTAACAACCAACCTATCTCCCTGCTCCCCTTGTCTGCAGAAGTCATGGAAAAGTGATAAACAAATGCCTAGCCATACACCTCAACAACAATCATGTCCTCAAAATTGCTGAATCCTGATTTAGGCCCAACCACAGTACAGAGATCAACCTCATGCCTGCCCTGGATGACATCCAGATATTCATGGACAGAGGTGACACAGTGGCCCTCATCTTCCTAGACCTTTCTGCATTCTTTGACAACATCTCCCTCCCTATTCTCATACAAAACTGCAAAAACATGGCATCCAACCACACTCACTTCACTGAATTTTCTCCTTTCTGACAGGCCATGACCAGTCAGTCATGCTGGTCCCATTCACCTCAAACACCATTAATCTCATCAATCTGTAGAGTTCCACAAGGATGTTCACGCAGCTGCACAGTGTTCAACTACTACATTACCCCACTCGCCAGCATCATCTGCGCCCATGGAATCAACATCATATACTACACTGATGACACCCAGCTCATACTCTCCATCTCCGACAAGACGTCACACACCAAGGCCAATTACTCCACTTGCATAATTGAGTCACTCGATGGCTGAAAACCAACTGCTTCAAGCTCAATACAGACAAGACAATGTAATAATCTCCAGAAAGGACACCTCGCTCTGGACTTCAGCTGGTGGCCTGTCGTACTCATACCCACAACCCTCCCGGCAACCCACGCAAAGACACCGGAATATTAATCAACAACCAACTCACAATGACTGGCCACGATAACGCAATCTCCATCTACTGCTTCCACACACTCAAGATGCTCAAAAATATCTTCAAATGGCTCCATACTAACATTCGCAAAACTGTCACCCAAGCCCTCATCACCAGCAAGCTGGACTATGGCAAAGCATTGTATGCCAGAATCACCGCTCAACAGACCAGTATACTCTAGACCATACAAAGCTCAGTAGCCAGACTCACTGTCTACCTCCCAACCTACAATAACATCACCATGGGAGTGTTTGGAAAATTAAAATACTCCCCGCTTTGAACCATACCTCTAAGGCATTTAGGGCCAGACTTAGGTTTGTCAGAGATGCTACACTGTCGCAAAGGCAATGAAGTACCATCTCAGTTTGGCACGCCTCATTTAGAGTCGGGCAGAACTAAAGTATGTCAGTGGTAGAGGCTACTCGCTCTCCACCACTGACCTACACCTGGATGGCCCTGGGGAGAAACAACCGTTAGAGGTGGGCCATGTGGCTGCCCACCCAATTTAGAGTGGAAGGTCAAATAGGCAGTTTTTACTGTCCATCACTGGCAGGTAAAACATGGCAAGAAGGGGCAGTGAAGACAAGTACATGATCCCCAAGCCATGGGAGAAATCAACCATTGCAAGGGGGTCATTGATTTTTTTTATTTTCAAAAAGAAATTCCTGCTTAGCGATTTTGTTTTGAAAACAATCTAAAAATAAAAAAATACAATATTGAATATTTGCTGTGTGGCTCCATCATGTTGATTGAGCTGTCCATCAAACTTTTAATGCATTGCCCACGGACGCAATAAGAATCTCAAAGATTTTGTTGTGAGATCTCGTGTGCCCCTACAGAGACCTCCGACTCAGAAAACCATAACAGGTAATCCACCTCCCACAGGGAATTACAAATGCTTGGCATGCATAGCAAGCCAATTCACCATTGAAACCAATACTTACAACATCAATGGGGTTGACATAACATTGAGAACTCTCACTAACTATAAAGCAAGTAACATCACATACTTATTACTGTGTCCATGTAATTTGGGGTACGTGGGGGAAACCTCACACACCATTGGTGACTAGACTAACAGAGTATCGGTCAGCCATGCGCCCCAAGAAACATAATGCACCATTGGTCACACATTTTACGGAGGCTCATCACAACACAAATGATTTAAGTTCGCTAATTGTGGAGAAAATCCACATTAATGCGGGGAGCCGCAGCACAGAGATCAGAAAACGGAGAGAGATCTATTGGATATTTTCTCTAGATACCTATAAAAGAGGTCAGAACAGTGAAATCCCTAGGGATCAAGTAATTAAATACAACTCATAATTTCAGCCTCTTCTTTCACACACATTGTCTTCTCCCATCTGTTTTGCCCAAATAATTGCAGTAGGTCTAAGCTATTTGTTTCCCTACCTAGTTACTTTCTAGAGAGATGTGAATTGTGGGATCATCATTGTGACATTAGCATGCTTTCCAGTTTTGGCATTTTTTTTAGAAATCTCCCCTTCTCATGATGGCTGACTCAGTATCTGGTCACTTGACCATTTTGAATATTGCTTATTAATTCATTCTTTTTCTTTTCCAATATGGCCGACACGTTTCTAAAGATCTCCTTACAATCTACTCATCAACGTGACTTACTAGTTTCCCAGGACTTATCTATAGTCCATCCTCTATTTCAGTAGCCCACTATACTTCAGGCAAGGTAGGCATAGTCATAGTCCATTTCCTTTATCTACAGCCCATTTCACACCGGTCGGCAATTTCACAAGTTCACACGCTAGCGACTCCTTCTTAAATCCGGCACACCAGTACACCGTGCAACGCCACACCCATGGGCTATCTCGCTTCGGTGCAGTTTGGCTGATGGATTTTGTAGTGACGGCGCCACCTGGCCCGTGCACGCACAGCTTACACGCATACACGCACCCTGAGAGCGGGCTCGCCCGAGGGGTTAAATAAAGAGGCGTAAGACCGCTCGGGTCTTGGCCCAGTAACTGTATCCAACTGTGGGTGTCCCATTATTGCTGCGTAGCTACGCCTGAGGCCTAGACTCCACGCTTCTTGCGTCCAGCCAGGCCTGGAAGCCACATTGGCGACGTGGCGGGTCCCACCCACACCTCCGTCGTGCCTCACCTGCCTCGACCGTCCCCGGTGTCAGAAGCGCGGCAGGCTGCCACCGTGAAGAGTCGCCATGCGGCGAGTGAGGTCCGCCCTGCCGGACCAGCGTGTGCTGCTTCAGCGGGAGCCCACCCTGCACATCGCAGCTGTGCTTCGACGGAGGGTACATCGGCACGTGCATCATTGGCGGGTGCCCACCCCGCACTGCGAAGCCGCCTGGTGTCCTGCCCTGTCGACCGGATCGAGCCAGGCCCGAGTGGAGCGGAAATCGGCAGCGCTGGGAGCAGCCACTTTAAGGTGAGGCTGGACCTGCCTTGCGCTTTCCTGATCTGGCCGGGCACACCGCTCCCACCGCTGTGTGGTCGAGCCTGCGGCCGGCCGGCGAGGAAGATGC
Source organism: Triturus cristatus (assembly GCF_964204655.1). NCBI lineage: Eukaryota > Metazoa > Chordata > Amphibia > Caudata > Salamandridae > Triturus > Triturus cristatus. The sequence goes on along the minus strand of NC_140593.1, from coordinate 842,109,877 downwards.
CCATCGTGGGTAGGGAGTCTGAAACGTAACACCCGCAGCGGTGCAGCGCTCCTGGATGTACGTCGTTACAACGCACACTTTTACAACGCATGCACTTACAACGCATTTTTTACAACGCAAAATCCACTACAACGCATTCCATTACAACGCATGACACTACAACGCATTTTTAAAAACTACCTTTACAACGCATTCCATTACATCGCATACTACCTTTACAACGCATACCATTACAACGCATAATATTAAATTGCATTTAAGGTAAGTATTAGATAGTATAGGGTTAAAAATTACTATTCTAACTCCAGGGGGTGCAACAGTAGGGTAAATGTTGGATAGCATAGGGGTAAAAATTACTATTCTAACTCCAGGGGGTGCAACAGTAGGGAAAGTGTTGGATAGTATAGGGGTAAAAATTACTATTCTAACTCCAGGGGGTGCAACAGTAGGGTAAGTGTTGGATAGTATTGGGGTAAAAATGACTATTCTAACTCCAGGGGGTGCAACAGTAGGGAAAGTGTTGGATAGTATAGGGGTAAAAATTACTATTCTAACTCCAGGGGGTGCAACAGTAGGGTAAGTGTTGGATAGTATAGGGGTAAAAATTACTATTCTAACTCCAGGGGGTGCAACAGTAGGGTAAGTGTTGGATAGTATAGGGGTAAAAATTACTATTCTAACTCCAGAGGGTGCAACAGTAGGGTAAGTGTTGGATAGTATAGGGGTAAAAATTACTATTCTAACTCCAGGGGGTGCAACAGTAGGGTAAGTGTTGGATAGTATAGGGGTAAAAATTACTATTCTAACTCCAGGGGGTGCAACAGTAGGGTAAGTGTTGGATAGTATAGGGGTAAAAATTACTATTCTAACTCCAGAGGGTGCAACAGTAGGGTAAGTGTTGGATAGTATAGGGGTAAAAATTACTTTTCTAACTCCAGGGGGTGCAACAGTAGGGTAAGTGTTGGATAGTATAGGGGTAAAAATTACTATTCTAACTCCAGGGGGTGCAACAGTAGGGTAAGTGTTGGATAGTATAGGGGTAAAAATTACTATTCTAACTCCAGAGGGTGCAACAGTAGGGTAAGTGTTGGATAGTATAGGGGTAAAAATTACTATTCTAACTCCAGGGGGTGCAACAGTAGGGTAAGTGTTGGATAGTATAGGGGTAAAAATTACTATTCTAACTTCAGGGGGTGCAACAGTAGGGTAAGTGTTGGATAGTGTAGTGTAATATTATGCGTTGTAATGGTATGCGTTGTAAAGGTAGTATGCGATGTAATGGAATGCGTTGTAAAGGTAGTTTTTAAAAATGCGTGGTAGTGTCATGCGTTGTAATGGAATGCGTTGTAGTGGATTTTGCGTTGTAAAAAATGCGTTGTAAGTGTAGTGCGTTGTAAAAGTTGCGTTGTAAAGGTTGTTCCCCAGCGCTCCTACACGCACATCCCCAGCATATGGCAGCGCTCCTACGCGCTCATCCCCAGCATTTGGCCTCACAGACTGGAGGTGAAGGCAACAGACTAGAGAATAAAGAGACACGCAGCTGGTCAAAACAAAAGAGAAATCACACAATCACTAAGTTGCCTGTGACCAGCCCCACCATACACCTCTGACAGTGGGTGTCAGGCCGCCAGGGGTCACCAGCACGGACCACAGCATACAAGCCACCATTATCGTAGAGGAGGTCACTACTGGCCGAGGCACTTGCGTTGCCTGCCTGCTCTTCCCTCCCAGCGGCAGCAGCTGCACGAGCGCCCAGCAGTCTGCTCTGTCACCCACTTCTGAGAGTATTGGCGAGGGCACTAGGGGCAGAAGATGAACGTGCAAAATGCAGGCGGAGGAGGTGGTGCCCCTGCGGCACAGCAGCCAGCCCCTCAGCAAGCGGCCCTACCTGCTCAACTTCGGGCTGGTTAGACCATGGCTGTCCCCTACCACCATTCAGCGAACTCTCAGACCCCGCCACAGCTGCGGTGCGCTGAAAGTCCTGGATCGACCGCCTAGACAACTATTTCGTGGGTGTGCGAGAGACCGACAGAAAGGTGAAAAGGTCACTCCTCATGTGCAACGGAGGGGGTGAGCTCTATGACCTAATCGAGACATTGCCCAACACTGGGGCGGACGGCGACTACGACGGGGCGGTAGCGGCCCTAAACTGGCATTTCGACCCACAAATATACCCTGATTTTGAACGATTCAAGCTCCGCCAGGCATGGCATGGAGAGACCGAGACCATTGATGTTTTCTACGCCCGCCTGAGGAAATTGGCGCGTTCATGCATGCTGCCTGACCAGAGGGAGGCAATCAGAGCGCAAGTCATCCAAGGGTGCCGGTCGGTGATGCTGCGTCACCTGATACTCCGACAACCGGGCATCAGTCTGGACGAGATTCTCGTGCTCGCCAGGTCCCAAGGGCTGTCCAACGCTCGCGCTGATGAGATGGAGGCGGCTCTCAACTGGCCGTCGCCGCAGCTCGCAGCTGCACTACCCACTGTGATCAAAGAAGAGAGCGTGGACGCTATTCAGAGGCGACCGGCAACAACAAGAGGACCCGCAAGGCCGCCACAAAGAAACACATGCGTTAATTGTGGGTTGAATCACCCTCCAGCAGGAAGGTGTTTTGCGAAGCTGAAGACCTGCCCCCAATGCGGAAAACTCAATCACTTCGCGAATGTCTGAAGGGGAGGCAGAGTGAGAGCAAACGCCCCAGGTCAGCGTGGACCGGCGGCAGCGGTGAGACAACGGACGCTCGAGGACCCCCTGTATCAAGCAGACACTACCCCAACAGGGTTCGGTCTAGGGATAGAAGATGATGACGTGTTCTTTGTGTCGTTCGTCAGTCAAGAGGGATCGAGACAACGAGCCCCACCCATGTGCACCATCACAGTGGCAGGCTCTCCCATGAGTGCCCTCATAGACACGAGGGCATCAGTGAATATAATGGACAGTGACCAGTACGAGCAGCTGTCGCCGCGTATGCTGCTCCTACCATCCAAAGCGAGAATATACACATACGGCGGGACAGAGCCTCTACAAGGAGTCATGGAGGTTGAAGTTGCCAATGAAGGTCAGTGCCTCAACACGAGGTTTCATGTCACGGAAGGGAAACGAGGAACACTCCTTAGTTGTCACACGGCGGAGGACCTGGAGTTGGTTTTCTTCACAAACCAGGTGCACAATCTGCACGCCCAAGAAATTCTAAAGGACTTTCTCATGTTGTTCGAAGGCCTGGGCTGCCTAAAAGGAAAAATGTTCAGACTGCTCATCGACCCAACAGTCCAGCCTATGGCTTTAGGCACCGCCGGGTGTCATTCCACCCACGACCTCAAGTGGAGGAGGAACTGAAGAAGCTGGAACAGTTGGGTGTAATAGAGAAAGTGTCGGGCCCCACCCCGTGGGTGGTGCCCTTAGTCGTTGCCCCCAAACCAAAGCAGCCAGGAGCCATTCGGCTCTGTGTTGAGATGAGCCTTCCACACAAGGCTGTGAAGCGGGAACATCATCTCATGCCCATCATGGACGACATCGTGGCCGACCTCAATTGGGCCAAGTGGTTCACCAAACTCGACCTCATTGCCGGCTACCATCTGGTGGAGCACCACCCTGACAGCAGGAACATCACGACCTTCTCCACCCACGTGGGGCTACGTCGGTGTAAGAGACTGAGCTTGGGGTGTCCTCTGCCGCGGAGGTGTTTCAGAACATGATAAGGGTGACGATCACAGGATTGCAAGGTGTTATTAATTTGAGTGATGATATCCTCGTATTCTCAAAGACACTTGAGGAGCACCGCGTACACCTCAGAGCCACCCTTCAGCAGCTGGCGGGGAATGGGCTCACCCTGCACCGTGCTAAGTGCTCGTTCTTCGGCTACATTTTCTCCAGAAAGGGCCTACGCATCGATCTGAAGAAAGCAGCAGCCATACGGTCTGCCCCGAGACCTACCTCGCCCACAGAGGTCCGCAGCTTCCTCGGAATGGCCAAGTACTGCGGCCTGGTCAGCCGTGGGTCTGGACGGCAAAAGAAGATCTGGCATTCCATGCCGTGAAGGAGGCCCTCATTGACAACAAGGTGATGGCATGCTTTCGGCCCCATCGGCGCACGGAGGTAGTGGTGGATGCAAGCCCCGTAGGGCTGGGTGCAGTTCTGATGCAAGAGACAGAGTCCAGAGAGTGGGTCCCCACTGCGTACGCCATCCGGGCGCTGACTAGAACCGAGATGCGCTATGCATAAATTGAGTGCGAGGCCCTGGCCATCAAATGAGCATGCCAGCACTTTCATCTCTACTTATGCGTGTTTTCGCAATGATGGGTCTGCCGGAAGAAATCAAGTCAGATAACTGTCCACCTTTTCAAGGAAGAGAGTTCCACGAATACCTGGCATCCGGCAGTATTCGACACCGCAAAATCACGCCAGGCGTGGTGGACCGGTTCATGTGTACAATGAACAGAGCTCTCCGGAGCAGAGTGGAGAAGGGCGAGCAGTGCCTACAGCAATTCCTGAGTGCCTATCGGCAGACACCGCATTGCACCACTCAGTGTGCGCTTGCCGACTTGATGTTCCGAAAAGTGCCTCGGGACAGCATCCTGGCAGACCCCTCTTGGAGTCCCCCGGTGCTAAATCTCGATGCTGCCCTAGCAAGGCGGAAAGCTACCAATGATAAAGCCAGCCAGAACCGCAAGACACAGCCGATGAAGATCTAAGTTGGTGACGGGGTCATTGTGAAGGACCGATACCCCCGGTGGAAGTATCGCACCTCGTATGAAAAGGAGGTGTGGGAGGTTATCAACGTACAGGGGACCATGGTATCGGCGAGACATGGGGCTCCCGTGGTTACCAGAAATGCGTCCTGATTTAAGAAAGTGGAGATCGGACGTTTGCCGACAGATGGAGCCACGGGAGAGTCAGAAGAAGTAGAAGAAATGGAGCCAACGAGCACTCCTATTAGTAGTCCGGCGCCCGTGCTGCGCCAAGAAGGAGGAGAGTCGGAGATGGGCGAAGAACAGCGGAGTCACAGTGCAGTGTCCCCGGAATCAGTGGGAGGTGCAGGGTGGTCGGGAGCAGAAAATAACTTCCGGAGCCAGAGGTATTGTCTCCGGCCGAACCCAGCCCCCAGCCAGAGTCTGAAGGACTTTGCGTGGTATGTAAAGAAGGACTGAAGTTGCAAATGTGAAGGACATTAGTATCTGAAAGATTGGAGGGATGTAGTGACGGCGCCAACCGGCTCGTGCACGCACAGCTTACACGCATACATGCACCCTGAGGGCGGGCTCACCCGAGGGGTTAAATAAAGGGGCATAAGACCGCTCGGGTCTTGGCCCAGTAACTATATCCAAGTGTGGATGTCCCATTATTGCTGCATAGTCACGCCTGAGGTCTAGCCTCCGCGCAGCATGTGTCCAGCCATGCCTGGACGCCACAGACTCGATGAGCCTCTTCACATTCGAAATCTGGGACCTACTTTGGAACACCAGAGACGGACGTTAGACTCGTTGCAACATAATACTTCTAGTCATTTTACCACGAAGGACGTGTCACTTGTACACTGGCGCCAGCAGTTACACCACGGTCCGGCAGTATATGGACGGACAACAGCGGACATTAGATAAACATAGAGAGGTAAGTGCAAGCACTGTTTAGGACTTTTAAGGAATGGTGGAATATTCCTACACAGCCCCACAACAGTTATCTTATATTCCCTTTAAGGTATTGAACTACAGAGTACATACCAATCTTATTTGGAAACTGCCATTTTACCTGCAGCTCGGAGTTATAACCCCATAGAGGCAGGCACCATACATACATAATAAGGTAAGCGCTAGCTCTTTTCACTACAGTGTAGAAACACAAGTACAACATATAAGAAGCCCCCCAACAGCTGACAAAATGTTCCTCTTTTCTTTTTGATTTCATAGTTAAATATATACACCTCGCTAGACTACTTCTGCCGAAAACATCAAGATGTAAGTAACACCCTGGGGTATCTGAACCCCATACAGTTAACAATAGGGGAGAGGGCTACTCTCTATTCCTCTGATGTTTTTTCATCTGTATTCCATTTAGTACGAAGCTAGAGTGAGAGTCTGCTGGCACTTTGTACTAGCGACAATATATTGTGTACCAAGGTAATTTCTTCTTTAGATGCGCACTTAGTTGTGACCTCACACACAGTCAGAAGTGAATCTTTGAAGTTATCACTCACTATGTAGTGGTCATTATGGTTTTGCCACTCTCACAATTTTTTTATTTTGTTAAACACACACTGTACATGCATGCAGGTGTTTCCATCTATAGGCCGCATGGGATTTTGCCGCATTCCCTTGATGACATCATGCATATGAGCTTATGATACTTTACAGCTTGGCTGGAGAGCATGGGGATACTCAACTGGGTTCCATGCATGAGCGGCACCTACATTCTTGGTATCCAGCACTTTCCTCTGAGACTTTATGGCATGAATTTGCTAACTTTACCTTGTGACAAATTGATTATTTTAACAATTATATTTGACGTGTAGGGCATTGTCATTTTAACCCAGATCTATTTCTAACATTATTTTATAGATGTTATTCATCATGGCTTCCTGATGAAGGCTGTAGAACCGAAACGTGCGTAGGGTATATTTGGCCAAATCCACTAGCCATGTTGTGTTTGTACATGTTTCAATGTATCTGAGTGAATAGAATTGCAATTTGTCCTTCTAACTCAAACAAATTATGAAGATCTAGAATATTTGGCCATGAACGTAAAATGAAATATTTGTGATTTTTCAATGGGCCATTATATTGTGATGTATTAGGTATAGATCTACCTTGACACCCCTCTAGACAGGTCTTCATACGAATTCATATCTTGACTGCATCAACTCTAGAAGAATGGATGCGTAAGTATGAATGAACATTTATGCGTGTTTTTCATTAATCTGTGGGAGTCATACAATGCTGTTCCATGAATAATGTTTACAATCCTGAACAATACATTTTGGATCATGCATTTTATTGAATGTATTTTAAATCATCTTTGTATATAATGTGTATTGTTGATATTATTAAATTGTTTTTTCTACAGATCTTGATCTGGGTTCTTCCATTTATTATTTTAATTATTTGCCCATATTTTCAATAGTTCCCTAAGAATTTATATATGCATTTAATGCATTGACAGGAACTACTGTGACTGCAGTTCCAGTCAATGCAGGAGGTGTTCGTTTGGCCGGCGGACATCTCTAAATTTGGAAGGTGGGTACTACATCAGGGCGACAGAGTACATTCTTTCATCGCCCTGACGGAGTAAATCCTGTCCACCAAACTCAAAATCAAGCCTTAATTGCCTATTGGTGTTACCCAGCCTGCTTGTTTGCCCATTGGCAGACCCCAATCTATCTTCTTCAGTGGGGGCTCACTACACCCCTGGACATCACCGTGCAACTCAAAGAGCTCCGGTGGCTCACAATCCACAAATGAGCACTCTTCACATGGACACATGCAAAGTCTTAACACAAAATTGGGCCAATTACCTCAACAAGCACATAAACTTTCACAAACCTATCAGACTCCGATGCTCAGCCGGAGGTCTACTCATGCACACACTTGATTTGGCTCACACTACCTTGTTCCTACAGACTGGAACGTCCTGCCCCTGCACAACAGAGCCACCACCTCAGTTCTTGAATTCTACAAGAAACTGAGGGCCATATGTGTCAAAGTACGAATCGCTAAATTCGCCCGTTTGCAAATGCAAAATGTCCTTTCGGAATCTATGAAAGGCTTTGGGATTCACAAATTAGGTAATCGCAATTTCTAGCGATTACCTAAATTGCGAATGCAAATAGGGAATCACAATTTACGATTCTCTAATGCCCATGTACGAAACCTTTCCTAAATGTGAACTGTGTATTTAAAAACGTTATTACCATTGATTTAAATTTGATGGTAAACATGTGAAATTTTGGAAAACGCAAAATAAAAGCATTTTCCAAAATATCATGTGGCACACACATGCCCCTAGGGCATGTGTGTGCCTTACATGTGCACCTTTTTTGGGATGGGCGCTTCAGGGGGGGCTTATGCCCCATGCACCTTTGCCTTACCTAATTTGCGAATAACGAATAGGTAATCGCAATTTAGGTAATGCAGGACCATTCGCATCTAAAGGCCTTGAGGCCCACTGGAACGAATGAAGTCGCAATTACAAATATCAATTCCCTAACTGCGTTCGCAATTTTTAAGAATTCGATATAAGGGAATTGCTATTTCCTGTATGTTTTGTTTTATCTATTTGGTAAAAATCGCTAATAGGTAATCGCAAATTGTGAGCTTCACACATGTGGTTCTGGCGAAAATAAGTTACTTACCTGTAACTGTAGTTCTCCAGTATTCGACTCTTTCATACATTCACATGCTTGAATTAGATTCACATGCTTGAATCATTCCCTGCTGTTGAAATGGGAGTCTCTAGTACATCAAAATAGCAATGCTAAGCAACTACAAAGCAGAAACCAGGCCCTGGCATATTTCAGCTTTGTAACATATCTCTATCGTTTTGTAAAATAGACCAAAAGTTGTTCCTGAACCAATCAGGACCTTTCACCCTCTAGAAAACTCCTGAGAGAACCTTAGACCCTCAGCTTTTCACAGCACGTGTGCAAAGATACACTTGGAAAAAATCCTAACGTGAGCCTCTCAGGGAAGGAGGGTGGGTCACATGTCAATGTATGAAAGATAGAGAACTACAGTTACAGGTAAGTAACTTATTTTCTTACTCCAGTATTGGAACTTTCATAGATTCACATGATTGATACAGAGTAGTTGGCAGTCAGTAGCACATTTTCCCTTATATAACTTAAAGAGTGTGCTCCAAATTGTCAATCTGTATGGATCTAACTTAAAACATCAGTCCTTAAACTGATAAATATTGCATATGTAAAAATGTGCATATTTTAAGCGTACCATAATACGAATCGATATGGGTAAAAGATTAGAGCATGAACATATATATAAATACATACAGAACAAATATGAGCAGTCTTACAGCAGAAAAGAAGGAGGGGTGAAGGAGAGAGCTCACCGTCACTGGAAATGGTTCCTCAGCACCACCTGTCCTTCTGCTACATCACTGTGAGCGGCTGCATCCAAGTAGTAATGTCTGGTGAAGGTGTGGATACTCTTCCAGGTTGCAGCCCTGCAGATATCCTGGATACGTATTCCAGCAAAAAGAGCAGTAGATGTAGAATCGCTATTGTAGAGTGAGAACACACCTGTGCCCACAGAAGCTTTCCTGCAGCTTGACGGCAAAACTGGATTGCACTTGAGATCCAATGAGCAATCCTCCTTTTGGATAGAGGATAGCCATTCCTGAGCCCACTGCAGGATGCAAAAGGCTGGGTTGATATGTGCAAAATGTCTTTTTCTTTGCAGATAAAATTTCAGATAGCGCTGAATATCTAATGAATGAAGAGCTCTTTCTGCCGCAGTTGTTGGTAGTGGAAAGAAGGTTTTAAGGATAAGAGGCTTTTTCAAATGAAAGTCCAATGGAACTTTGGGAATGAATTGCGATTCTCCTATTGACATGACTAGAGAATCTGGATTTCATTAAAGACACGGAAGCTAACATTATGCATATCACTTTTAAAGCAGTCTCCAAGCAGCCGCATACATCATAAAGCAAAGGTTCCATAAAGAACGTTAAGAGTAAATAAAAGGCATGAGACCATAACATTCAGCCTCTTTTAAATGGCATAAAACAGGATAAAGTTCCTCCAAAACCTGAAACGTTAATGTGTAGAAACGGAATAATGCTCCTTAAAGAAATGCGAACATCTTGGATAAGCCATCAGGCAAGGCAGGAAACCGAGGATGATGAAGGAAAGGAAGTCCGAGTCCGAGTCCTGAACTTATGAGAGATTATCTGAAACAGATAGAAAGAAATGTAAGTAAATTCTGATTAAATAAAGGATAAATTAGGTGAGCAAACAATGTGATTAAAAGAAGCATACAAAGAGAAAAAACATTAATCAAATTTGTTTACAATTAAATGTATATAACATTGTAATTGACACTTATTTTTGATTTGTTATACTGTAGAGATAAGGTTAAATGGGAAAGAGGAGGGAGGGATAATGCTGATTGATTGATATGCTTTATTTCGATATATGAATATCATATAAGCTTTACAACAAGTAAAAATAGTCACAGTTATTACAATATATACAAAAGAGAAATAAAAACAGTGACATGATCCAATAAAATACAGTTAAAAATAGAATTAAATTGAGACTGACAGCCTTTTTACACGAATCAACCAAGACCACTTTAGAAATTTTGACAGCCCACAAACCACCAAGGTGGATGTGTCGGACAATAAGATGCGTAGGGCCACAATTTGCTGGCGAGTACCTAAAAGTCTACACAGTGGTTTGAGCCAGCGCCTCCTAGGTGTACAATAATCTGGGCATTCAAAAAGAATATGTGCCACAGTCTCGACCCGCGTGGGACAAAGGGCACAGAAGGGGGAGGACTGGAGGGATGATTTCCACCGGGCTGTTAGGTCGCCTACAGGTAAAGTGGGGACTTTACCTGTAAACTTGAAGTACAAGGCCCGGTCAAAGGGAATGCGAATCAGGCGAATCAGGAGGGAGGGATAATGTTAGCCTCCGTGTCTTTAATGAAATCCAGAATCTCTAGTCATGTTAATAGGAGAATCGGAATTTCATTACAAGACCGGAGGCTACCATTATGCGTGTTGGTAGCTTTGTAAGACTACGTCGGACATATGAGAAATTGGTTTGCAATAAAGTTGAGCAAAACTTACCTCCAGACCAGAATGACTTACTGGCCATTGCACCTCTGATAGAGTGAGCTTTGAACATATTTAGATCAATACCTGCTAAATTCATAACAATTTTAACCCACCTAGAAATAGAACTAGAGGAGATAGCTCTGTGAGGTTTTACAAAGGAAATAGGTAACTGATTCACACCTAAAGGGCGAATTCTTTCATACAATCAACAACACAAAGTTTAGGGCAAGAATCAAAACGAGGGTAAAAGCTGGAATCGGACATAGTCTTTGTTCTTCTAAAAAGATCAAAATTGACTCCGAACATGTTGTAGGATCTCTTACAGATTTCAAGAGCTTTAACATCAGAGACTCTACGACAGGATATTAGGCAAAGTAAAGTAGCGAGTTTGATAGAAAGGTTTTTCCTGTTTAGAAGGGTATTAATAGGCCAGTTTGAAAAAAGGTCAATAATCAAGTTGACATCCCAGAGGGATTTGTATCTAGGTCCAGGAGGTCTCCTGAGTCTGATGCTTTTGAGAACTCTGCAGATAATTGCATTTTTACCAATTGTCTTACCATTAATGAGGGAGTGACCTGCAGAGATGGCAGATCTATAACAATTAATAGATCTATAACTAAGGCCCCGTTCGAATTGTTCCTCAAGCAAATTGACTATGTCAACGATAGGTGCTTCAACAGAATCCAGATTCCTTTCCAAGCACCAACGAACCCATGATTTCCATATGATGTTATACCGGTAGTGTGTGCCGGGGGCCCAAGACTCTCCGAGGAGAGTTGAAGCTGTTGACGAAAGTCTTGAGAGATCGTTGGATCTCCTCACACTCTCCAGGCAAGAAGGCTGAGCTTCCCTGTTTGAACCATGGGGTGAAGACGTCCGTCGATGTCTGTAAGAAGATCCACTAGGGAAGGAATTCGGAAGGGAAGGTCGTAAGTCATTTCCAGGGTAGTTGGAAACCAAGCCTGAGAAGGCCAGAAGGGAGTGATCAGGACGATCGAGCATCAATGTTGTCTGACTTTCTGAAGGACCCTTTGGATCATTGAAAAGGGAGGGAAAGCATAACCGTTGGTGCCTTCCCAAGATTGGAGGAAGGCATTCACTGCCAGAGCACCCGGGTCTGGCATCCAACTGTAGTAACTCTGGAGTTGGAATGTCAACCTGCTGGCAAAGAAATCTATTCCCAGAGGACCCCATAAGTTGTTGAGAGAGTTGAATACAGAGACGTTGAGTTTCCAGTCGCTGTAGTCTAAGAGGAACCTTGAGTTCCAATCTGCGGATACGTTTGTTTTTCCTGGGAGATATTCGGCTCTTAGAGAGATTTTGTGTTCCTGACAGAACATCCAAAGTTTCTTGGCTAGATTCGAGAGGTCTATAGATTTTGTTCCACCTAGGCGATTTATATACGCAACTGCGGACAGGTTGTCCATCTTTAGAATGACAGATCTGCCCTGAATGGATTGTTTGAAACTCATCAAGGTATAGAGGCCAGCTGTCAATTCCAAGAAATGTATGTGGTGTGAGGATTCTTCCAGAGACCAGACTCCGCCAGTGTTCTGGTCTTGGAAGCAAGCTCCCCAGCCATGAAGGCTGGCATCGGATTCTAATACAAATTCTGGTGCTGAACCAAAAATAGCTTTCCCAATTCCAGGCGTCTAGGTTGTCTAACCACCAGTTCAGTTCTAGTCTTGCTTCTTGGTCTAGTGAGATGAGATCCCCGTACCAGAGGCCCGATTGAAAGGCCCTGGCTTTTACTCTCTGAAGGGCATGATAATTTAAGGGGCCTGGAAAAATAGCTTGGATGGTAGAAGAAAGGAGGCCTAGTAATCTGGCTAATTCCCTTAAGGAGAACTCCTGTAGTTTTAGAATGTGTCTTATCTCTTTCTTGATTTTTGATATTTCTTTGGTGGGAGCAGAAGAAGGCATTTTATGGTATCTACGGTAAAACCCAAGAATTCTACATTTCTGGAAGGAGAAAGAATTGCCTTTTCTCTGTTTATGATGAACCCCAGGTTTTCTAATAGGTCCATAACAGTTTTCAGGTCCTGAATGATTTGAGAGTGGTCTTGAGATAGAATGAGGATAACATCCAGGTATAGTATAATCCGAATACCTTTTTCCCTTAGGAAGGAGGCGATTGATCTCATGACTTTGGTGAAACACCAAGGGGCCGAGGAGAGACCGAAAGGGAGGGCTTTGAATTGAAAGAGATGGTTTTTCCACAAGAATTGAAGGAAGGGTTGGTGATCCTTGGCCATAGGGATGGTAAAGTAAGCGTCTTTCAGGTCTAATTTGACAAGCCAATCTCCCTCTAGGAGTAATTCCCTGAGGAGGTGAATAACCTCCATTTTGAAGTGTCTGTAAACGAGGTATTTGTCGAGATCCCTTAGATTTATGATGGGTCTCCAACCTTTCTCTTTTTTTTTTACGAGGAAGAGAGTGCTTATAAATCTTAGCATCTCTAGTGGGACTTCTACAATAGCGCCCTTCTGAAGCATGGAGGAGATTTCCTCCTCTATAATTTTTTCCTGATCTAAAGTAAGAGGAATCTCTCTGGGGAAAGAAGACTGGTAAGGAGTTTCCGTAAAATCTATCATAAACCCTCTCACAGTATTTAGAACCCATCTGTCTTGGGTTATTAATTTCCAATTGTGGAAGAAAAGTTAGAGTCTGCCTCCTACTTTGGGGGGAAAAGGAGGAGGGAAGGTAGGAGTTGTACTCACTTTGGGTGTTGTTGTCGTTGGATGCACCACGGGATCTGAAGTTTCTGGAGCGAAATCCTCTTCCTCTTTGTGGAAAGAATTGAGGGGTATTCGAGGTTTGGAATCCCCTTCCGCCATATCCTCTTCCTCTAAAGTAGGGCCTGCGGTTGAAGCGGCCGGAAGACAGGCCCCGTCTACAGGCCCTCCCGAAAAGGTTATTGGAGTTAAAAACTCTTTTCATGTTTTGGTGGGCTCTATCTAAAGCCGTAAAGGTCGAGACGTATTTGCCTAGGGTTTTAATCATGTATTTACCAAAGAGCAAGCCCTTAGGGTTCTTTGTCGGCTAAATCGCTTAATTTTGGGCTCATTTTTGTGAGGACTACTCTTCTCCTCTCTGAGTTGAGGCTGGCCTTAGCATTACCCAGTAGCACAAGAGCTCTCTGGCTAAGTCCTCTAATTACTTCTGTGTTTAGGGGGGTGCCATTAATGTGGCTATCTTCAGTTATATCAATAATTCTGGCGAGAGGGCCTAGGATATCTCCCAAGCTTAAAAAGGTATTTGATGAGTTCGGGATCAAGATTTGGAGTCTGGCAAGCTTTATCTCCGATGGAGGGTCTGGAGCATTCAGCTCTTAATAGATTCAGAGCATCCCTGTCTAGTGGGTTCCTTAGCCATTTGTTAATAAATTTGCTCATGTGGTCCTGAGGAATCCATTCTGAGCTCCTGGGGTGTTTTATATTAAGAGGAGAAAACATGTCTTGACCTCGGGGGTCTAGAATGGTATCTTTAGAAGAGGGAGCGAGATCTTCATCGAGGAGTTGTGAGTTGAACTCATGGTCGTCTTCATCCAGATCTAAGATATATTCATCAGGAGAATCAGAGGCATTGTCATCTTCAAAATCATCATCTCTCTCATTGAGGTCGTCATTTTGAGCACTTCGATATTTTGTGCCGCAGGGGACACCCAGATATTTTGTGCCGCTGAGGACACCTTTATGTGTTGTTCCGCTAGGGACACCTTTATGCGTTGTGCCACTAGGGACACCCAAAGTATTTGAGGTGCGGTGACCTCCCATGAAGGTAGAGGTACTAGGACCTCCAATGCTCTTGGGGATAAAATCTAAATTCTTACTTTTTTAAGTCTTTTCCCCTTATTTGAGTGAGATCATCGTTAGGAAGTGTATGTTGTTCTAGAATATTATCATATTCTTCGCATTGGAAGGATCTTTTGGATGTCATTACTTTAGATAGAGTTTCCAACATACAAGATCTCATTTCCTCGTGGATGATGTTTTTTAAAAGCCTCATTATTCAGGTTAGGGGTGGGTATTCTAGCCTCTGCCTCATCTGAATCAAGGTCAGACATGATATGGGAGGATTAAATAGGGATAATAAAGCAAAATGTTCTCCCATTTTTTTTTTATATTAGAAGGATGAAAGATTTTGTAATAATTAGATTTCCCCCCTTTTTTTTAAATATATTTATAAAGATTTGGGCGTTAGAAAGCGTTTCTGTCAAACTGCCAGCTGATCGTAGCCTCCAAGGATCGTAAATGCGCTTGAGCGCGATCAAGAGAGGTTGTTGATAGCCTGGTTGCTATGTGACCGGTATTGCGTGCATTGGAAGGCCTTTGTAAGCCGTGTTGGGTAATAGAAGCAACAAGGAATGTTACTTGGCAACGCAGCGACGTTATCGGTGCATTGCCAAGGTTCATTCCTCAAATATTCATCGGACCATCGCGTAAGGCAGTTTGGATGAATTATACGTCAATCCCGATCCGGGGAGGATAGCGCGTGAACGGAGGAGTCGGGGGAGAGACCGGTAAGCAAATAACTTCACGCAATATCGCTTGGAATATTTCAAAAAGGCAATAAAAGGGGTAAAGCAAACACTGAAATAATGAATAAAAAGGCAATACAGAAGGTCGAGTAGGAAATGCACAGGGTCAGAAGTCGACCTCCGTAAATTGGAGGCCGTAATGACGTGAAGAGAGAAGAGTGAAAGGTTGGTGGATAAGGCCCAAGAAAAAGCACAGAAGTTAGAGGGAAATAATGTCAGTAATGGCAAGAAAAAAAAACCCAGCTACATAAAATCAGTAATGGCAAATAAAAAACAGCTTAATAAAATCATCAACAGACATTGTTAATTCCATGCTGGAGAAGTAATGAAAAGAACTTATCTGCTTGGAGCCGCATTTAAAAGAGGCTGAATGTTATGGTCTCATGCCTTTTATTTACTCTTAACGTTCTTTATGGAACCTTTGCTTTACGATGTATGCAGCTGCTTGGAGACTGCATTAAAAGTGAATTGCCTAATGGTAGCCTCCGTGTCTTTAATGAAATCCAGATTCTCTAGTCATGTTAATAGGAGAATCGCAATTCATTCCCAAAGTACTTTGGATTAGTACGAAGGACTACTCGGTCATCCCTAAACTGTAGAAAAGGTTCCTGTATAGTCAGAGCCTGAATTTCTCCAACTTTCCTGGCAGATGTCAGTGCCAGAAGAAGGGCAACTTTCCATGAGAGGAACTTAAGGTCCACCTTATGTATGGGTTCAAAAGGATGATTCATGAGTTGTGACAACACTATATGAAGATGCCAGAGAGGTGGTGGAGGCTTAACAGGTGGAAAAGTGTTGACGATGGACTTTTCAGCGATGGCTTTTCTTCAGGAGGCACAGAAGAAGGCTTTTTGAAAGAGTGCCTGCCTTGAGGGAGTGTAGTAGAAGGCTCAGAACTATCCTTTTTTGATGGTTTGTACCCGAAGAAAGTCCCTTTCTCTCCTTTTCATGTTTGTGAGGAGATATTGAGGGACTGCGTCCATGAGACCCATGAGAGGCCTTTTTAAGGGCCTTTTTTGGACGCTCAACAGAAGAATGGGTGTGTGGTGATCTTCACCTCTAATGGGACATTCTGCATGATGAAGAGGATGCCTCATCATTGTCCTCACTCGAAATCACTTACTTTGTGGCTTTAAGTTTCTGGAGCCATAAAAGAAGGCACGATCCCTCAAACTTTTATTTGAAAAGGTACAACATACACTCCTTTGCCTTATGGTTGGGATTCAGGCAATAAATACAGTCACTGTGAGGGTCGACTGTATTAAGCCTTTTCTTAGAGCAGGTGGCACAGGCTCTAAAAAGACTTTTTTTTCTCTGTTTCTGACATGGTTATACCAGAATCCTGAAGATCAGCAGTGAAGAAAATGGTCCTGCAGTAGAAAAATGCTGATTTGAAGTAAATAATGTTATCCAAATTCACTGAAGTAGAAGAAACTGAGCAGAGCTTAAAAGAGACTCCCTAGCACAATGTGCAGAAGAAATTCTGAGGGTCTAAGGCTCTCTCAGGAGTGTTCTAGAGGGTGAGACGTCCTGATTGGTTCAGGAACTACTTTTGGTCTCTATTACAAAACAATAGAGATATGTTACAAAACTGAAATTGGCCAAGGCCTGGTTTCTGCTTTGTATTTGCTAAGCATTGCTATTTTGATGTACTGGGGACTCCCATCTCAACGACAGGGAATGATTCAAGCATGTGAATCTAATTCAAGCATGTGAATCTTTGGAAGTTCCAATACTGGAGTTATCCTGGTTTTTCGTCTAGTCCCGGCCCTGGCTCGTCCCACTCAACTCTTGCTTTCAGCACCAAGATACCCTCCCGGGTGAGTTATGCTTCGTAGAAATACACATAACATAGCATAAATCCTCCATGACTCATACAAATCTGAAAGTGGCGGCATAAGCAAAATCCTCAAAGCATGCACTGAGATTTTTGATGACTATTTCAATACAATTTCACATAATCAGGGACTTTACTTCGCATAACCTGACATTTTATGGTCCTTTATGAATGTTTTTCAGAGTCAATGTGTTTATGATTGGAACACTGGATAACAGCACGGCATAATGTTCCTTGGATGTGAACATGTGATTCAAATGGGCAGCTACAGGGCAAGAGAGCGACACAGTTAGATGTGAGCATTAGGAGACAAGAATAAACTGCATTTTCCTCATATATAGGGTATTTCGAGACAATAGTCAAATCCCAGTTAGCTTCCTTAGCTTTGACATCTGAGAAAAAATTCACTCAAGTAGACTTGTAGTATAGTTCACCAATACAATTCATCAAAGTGATATTTATTAGAATATCTGTTTGTTCAGGGGCCTTTAGTGATATAATGTACGTCTTGTATATAGTGATCAAGAGACTGGAAGATGCGATGAACCAGAGAAAACTTCTCAACCAGTTTTCAAACTCCACCATCTTCTTTCTTATTCCATTACCACGTATGTATCATTGTGAATCCTGCATACTACTGCAGGGCTCATGACTCAAAAGTAGATAGAAGAGTGAGTTGGAACCACATAGCTCCTATAAGAACAGTAATTCAAAGGTTGGTGCTAAGTGTGTGTGAGAAGACATGTAAGCCCCATGAATGTCCAACTTTGGGTTAGTTTCACCTAAATTCCACAGTGACACTATAATCCTGAAGCAGCTTGATAGGTTGCAGGAACCAATATCAGGAGGAGTGGCTCCTTCCTTGAGGTTACCTTCACCCCCTTAATCCTATATCCAGACCAGTTTTTGGGCCTTCCAGCTTCTACAGTCTGTCAAACATCGCTTCCACAGGATTCCACCTTCTTCACTTAGGGAATATGAGTCACCCACCTTTATCATGCATCTGATGACACAACCAGCTGTGCTGTTTGCTCCACCTGAGCTGTTTTATGGAAAGCAACAGGGCTTACAGCATTTATAAATCATTGTAATTTATGTTTTATTTTCATGTATGCCTTCTTACCTAAGGAGTTATCTAAAAGTCATTATTGTCCTTTCTTACCATGGAGGATCAGCAGCTTCCTGGGTAATTCCCCTCATGGATCAGGCCAATCCATTGCTCTATGAGTTTGCTTCTTTTAAAGCAGAAATAAAAATAGCTGTTTGACAAACACACATTTGTACAATCAGTAGATACTGAGTTACTAAATCTCAAATGGAGTAATCAGGAGCTCAAAACACAGATGACCTAATTAAATCAATTAATGGCAGAAGCAGGATGGCCAGAAGAGAAGCAAGCATTCTTATTTACCAGGGTTAAAAGAAAAGATGAAGGACTTACTAGTCCAAGACGTGGAGCCCCGAGACGTTTGAGGAAATAATCAAACTTGCCATAAAATTGGATTACCATGTGTGCGAATGTCATAATGACTGAGCTAAGCGAGTAGTAGTATGGTAAAAAAAATAATTAAGAAACTATGGTGTTGTAATGAAGAAAAGGGCTCCAGGCAAGTAAGTCTGAGTAATTATTAGATCTCCTCTGTCCACTCTACAACCTCCAATCCTGCCTTCACACAGCCTGTCACAGAGTTCTACTGCAGGCTCCTTTCCACATTACAAACCCCAACATTCTAGAGTGCACTCTAGGCAAACTATAGGGAAGAACCAACAAAGAAAGAGGGAAAACAAATAAGGCGTATGGTTAAACTCTACTTTGAAAAGTTATAAGAAATATGGGCAGGGGAAAGAGAAAGAAGGATATAACACATCTTTCCCCAAAAGCGAGAAGAAGAAATACATGACATGTAACTGTGAAATTATTATTTCATTACATAGTGCCATCGTGTGTCTTTTAACTTGGTCTAGTTGATTGACAATAAGTTCTTTTGGTGCTGGAGTGGTGATGGTGCTTCTAGTTGCGTTGTCGATCGGAGATGGACATGTAGCTAATCTGTCCATACTCCAACTTTGACCGTTCTCCAAAACAACCACATTATGAGGTCCATTAGGATGCCGCACACTAGCGGTGCTGGGACTGGCCGCTAGTGGTGCGGGGGTCCCGCACCGCCAATTAGGATGCAACCACCACCATGGCGGTCGCATCCCGCATATACAACATTGTGGCGGGCGGTGCTGTGAGCAGCACCCGCCACAATGCAGTAAATGCATGTTGTGCATTGGCATGCACAACGTGACAGGCACCGCGAGGTACCTGCCACCTTGTGTATGCCCCCAAGTGCCTCTCCCCACCCCCCCGGGGGTCCGCAATAGGTCCCCAAAGTAAACACCGCATGCCTTTCCAGGGCGGAGCCAGGGCGGAGTCTCCGCCATGGAAAGGCATTAAACTGCCATCATCATGCAGGCCTTTTCTGCCCGGTAGGCAATCGTGACGATTGCCTGCCGGCGAAAAAGCAGCAGACGGTCTTTCCATCTGCCGCGGTACCCCCGCCATTCTAATATGGCGGGGGTAAAAGGCCGTCCGGCGGGATGTTTTGGCGGGTGGATCGCCACCGCCGGTCGGGCGATGGCGATCCGCCGCCATGCTAATGGGCTCCTTTGTTTGACCTTCACAATCTTTTTGGGTTAGTAAAATTTTGAATCTCTTCCATTTCATCCAACTGGATACTTTAGGGAAACCCAATCCCCTACTGTCCAATTCTGAGACTTGACAACATGTTTTTGGTCATAGTAACCCTTTCATTTGGTTTGATGAGAGGCAATCTTGTCCTTTGCTAAATTTAGATTATGTTCCACCCTTTCTCCTCCACCGATCAAATTAGGGAAGTACTGGTATTAGGTTTCCTTCTTTTGCGAAAAGAAAACGGGGAGATTCCCGTGATCTGGTTAGGGGTTGTATGGTATTCCCACAACATTTCTTGTAATTCCCATTCTACAGGTAAATGATTGACACATGCAAGTTGGATGCTATCTTTAACCATTATATTGACTCTCTCTACTAAGCCATTAGCGCGAGGACAGTAACAAGCATCTTTGAGATGCACTAAGGCTAATTTGGATAAGAAGTCTGTCATTGCCAAAGAAGTAAATTGCACCCCATTGTCGGTAACTATGGTGGATGGCATGCCTTCAGAGGCGAAAGTGTCCCTCAGAAAGTCAATTAGCATCTCAGTGGTGATTTGGTTTACCATCCTAGTAACCACCCAATGGGAATGATAATCAGTTTAGGGCCAGATGTACGACCCTACTAATTTGCGAGTAGCAAATTGCGTCGTTTTGTGACTCGCAATTTAAGACTCTCAAATAGGAATGTACAACAGTGTCTAAGACCCTGTTTGCAATTCCTAATCGAGTCGCAAATTGCCTGCCCCATTAATATTCACGAGACAGGTGCAATTTGCGACCCCATTAGGAATGGTTAGCCCTCTTAGGGATGGTGGCCTGCTGGGGTCAGTAGACCACCATGTCTGTGACTGCTTTTCAAATAAAGTAGTTTTTTTTTTTATGCAGTCCGTTTTCCTCAAAGGAAAAAGGACCTAGGATCACTGGGGGAAGGAATCCGCTGCCTCCCTCCCCCCAGCCTGCAGTGGTTTTACGTTGTAGTGTGAGATTGGAGGTGAAGTCTGTGCCTTGTCTGTACTTTGCGGTATTGACTGCCTTAAAGAGAGGAGGGAACGATGCCTCTCATGGTGGGGTCATGTTTAATAGGATGTGGAGATGGCTTTCAGAATCTGTCGGCTGATGCTTTCTGCCACTGTTTGAGGTGCTTCGCTCCCATCTGATCAGTGTCTTTAGGAGCCAGAGGTGCTATTGCCTTTGGAGATGTTAGAGTGAGTAGCGTCCTCCCCAGTCCGGGAGCATGTAAATCAATATGCCACTCTCGGAGCTCTGTACGAGATATCTTTATTTCTCACCATACTATCACATGCTGCACTCACCTTACATCACATTCGTTAATAACCACACCTTAACACATCTCAGCAAGTTACGTAATTTCTCGGGTGAGTGGGGTGACCAACTTGCATGGGTGCAAATTCAGGACGGTAAGTGTATCAGGCCAAAGCATCAAAATTCAGGACGAAAATTTAGGACAGAAGGTCAAAATTCAGGATAAAAATTTGGGACAAAAGGTATGTTTTACAGACACCTCAGAGGAAGTTGCGCAAAAGTATATAAGTAAGTAAATAGACAACCACTTAAGTACAAGTCAAAATAAGTTTATATTAGGTTGAGAAAATAGTGCACTTCATGGTTTTCGGTATGCGTGCAGCTTTGAGCAACTGTGCAGGTCTTTTTGTGGTATTTAATATGATAATAATCTATTTATATGGTTACTGCACTGGGTTGTCCAGTCTGATATTTTGTTTACAACTCATGGTCCTGAGCAGGGATGTTTGGTGAGAGAAGTGGTCGAGAGGATCTGTTTGGATAGACTTTGTCACTAGCATCTCATATCTGATTGCTGTGATTAACCCACTATAAGGAACAAATTATGGGGGTTTCAGCAAGTGGGACTTAAAATATAGAATCTGATTTTGCTTATGGGGGCTTTGCAGAGAGTTGCACTAGCTGACAGAATTCATAAAGGTGCTTTTCCCTGCAGCTTTCTTAAAGAAGGCACTGTCGATACACTATACATAGTTTATTTTTGACGCCTTGGCTATTGCTACAAACCCAATATACATCTCAAGCACAACTCCTGGCACTATGAGGCTCTCTCTCAACCTTACACCTAAAACAAAACATGCACACACTTACAATTACTACTGTAACATTCAAGTAGCAGTTGGGTGTCACTTGAAATGTCATATGCATGATGTATAAATCCCACACAGAAGCACACAGCAAATACAGATGGGTAACGCACAGGCAAGGGAGTAGCCAGAAAATTAAAATACCTTTCATTTTGAACTAAAGCTCTTATGGTACCAAGAAAGCAAAGTAAGTCATCACAACCTTCCCCAGAAGAGCTCTCTTGTCCAAGGATCTGGCCATTCATCCTTCCACCAAACCCCTGATATCCACTATTTCAAATTTACGTTCTGTCATCTATTAATTCTTTCATCCATCATTCAGTCTTTCACCATTCATTCTGTCATTCTATCTGTGTGCATATCCATATCCATACCTTTTCAACCATTTGCAAACCTATCCATCATCTATCCTTGCATCTATCATTTCACTCATCCATCCCTCCATCCACCCTTTCACTCATCCATCCATCATCCATCCATCCATTCACCCTTTTACCCAATCCATCCATTCACTCATCCATCCATGTTTCTACCCATCCATCCATTCACTCATCCATCCAACGAATTACCTTTTCACCCAATCCATCCTTTCACTTATCCATCCACTCCTCCACCCGTCCATCCATTCACTCATCCATCCAACCATTTACCTTTTTACCCATCCAGCCATCCTTTCACTTACTCACCCTTCCACCCAGTCACTCATCCGCAAACCCATTCTCCCTTTCACTCCTCCATCCATCCTTTCTTCCAGCTCTCCACTCTCCCTCTCACTCATGTATGCATTCTTTCACTCATCCATCTTTACATTCTTCTTTTCACTCACCCATTTACCTATCCATTCTGCCAATCGTTCATCCATGCTTTCACTCATCCATCCATTCATGCTTTCACTCATCCATCCATTCTTCCATCCTACCTTTCTCTCTCATTCCCCTTTCCCTTAGCCATCCATCCTTCCATCCACCCTTCACTCATCCACCCACCTGTCCATTTACTCATCCATCCATTGACCCTATCACTCATCCATCCTTTCACTCATCCATCCATCCTTTCTCTCAGCCATTCACCCTTTCACTCATCTATCCATCCTTTCGTCTATCTACCCTCCTACCCTCTACACTACTTGTCCATCCTTACATCCACCCTTTCACTCATCCATCCATCCATCCTTTCACTTATCAATTCATCAATCCCAATTCATTCATCATTTATCTCATCCATCCACCCATTCACTCACACATCATCCACCCTTTCACTCATCCATCCATCCTTTCACAGACCCATCCATCCTTTTTCCCAGACATTCACCCTTTCACCCATGCATCCATCTATTTACCCTTATCCATCCATCCACTCATTCCTCCATCCATCTTTTCTCTCATTATCATCTATTCACCCTTTCACTCATCCATTCATCCTTTCACTAATCCACCCAGCCATTTACCTATTCAAGAAGAGGCCCATCAAGAATGTCAACCCCGTGGTAGTTCCTAAAGCAAGGGGTGGGGTTGGGGAGGGTTCACTACGCCCCTGCTCATAGGCAATCTGAAAACATGGAAGTCATGCATGATGCACAGTGCCATGATGTGAGGTGACTGTGACAAGGGGTTGTTTTCAGGGCTTTAAGTGGGATGAAAAAGCTGGGGGTCTCTCCAAGGGGCCTGTTTGATGTAATTAAGGGTGTAGCATAAAACACCTAAGCTAAAGATATGTGCTGAGCATGATGTGCCGCCCGACTGGTATTTTGCTGTTTCTATCATTGCATTAGCAAACACAAGGAGATAATGGAAGGAGCGCTGAAACTTTTCAGCCACTCATCCCCAATCACAGATCTGGGTTGAATCCATCATCGTTCTTTAGCTCACTTTGCCATACCAGTTCAGATCCAGCTATATGCAAATCAGTCTTGACCCTGTGCCTCATGGGAACAGTCTAGCCCGGACTGCCAAGCCAGGTCTTCCCTGAACCTGAAACAAGCATCTTGGGACTGGTTTCAGGCTAGCTTGAATCTAGTGGCAAAGTGAGCAAGGGACCCATGTCTGGTCATACCCTGCCAACTTATGGAGAACAAAGCAAACAGAAGGAGTTGATGGATGGAGCGCTGAATCTTTTCAGACACTCACCCCCAGTCACAGATGCTCCTTGTGTTTGCTTTGTTCGCCCTAAGTTAGGCAGGGTATGCCACCGACATCACCCGCATGAATTTGCACTGGCAAATACATAGTTTTCTGATGAACCTTTGGATGACAGCTACAACGTCCAGTTTACTCACTGTGGATAACACATTTGTATTATTTGCATGTTTGGGCACAATAGCACATAGCCATCATTTCAACAAGGTCCTCATTAGGATTTAAACGCTAAATTCAGGTCGGATCAGAATTACGAGTTGTCTGGGGAAAATGCCTGGGAAAAAACAAAGCATGCAGAATTCAGTCTTGTAATGAGGGTCAACATGTAGCACCTTATGTTTTGATGTCTGGATACATTCAAATAACAGCGGTCAAGTACTACAAATGCATGTCTTATATGCGGTCTTTCTGTTTTTAGTATTACATTGATTGTATATATATTGGATTTTTTTTTATTTCTTAGATATTTTGGGGTAAGGATAGATGCTCAACCACTCTCAGTAACATTGCAGTGTTTTTGAAGTGTTTTCCACAAAAGGACACATTCATTACTTATGTATATTGGGTACATATTGGTTATGAATACCTTATCCCGTATTCCAGGCTAACCAAGCCCCTCCTCTCAGCAGGTTTTCAGGATTACAGGCTTATGGAAGAACATGGGGGCATATCAACAAGGGCTTTATCTCTGCTTTTTTGGCTTTAAAAGCCAAAGAAGCAGAGATAAAACTAGCACCCTATCAACAACAGGGTGCTAACATGCAAATTTGCATGTTAGCACCCATTTACTCTACGCTTCCCCTTGCATCTCTAATGAGATGCAAAGGGGGCGTTCCAGAGTAAAATAATAGGAGAAATGTCGCTAAGCGACATTTCTCCTATTATCAAGAATATCGCTAACCCTGTTAGAGACAAAACAAGCAGCGCTAACCGTGGTTAACGCTGCTTTTTTACGTCTGGTATTTTTCTGACTTAGCCATGATATCCTATGGAAGGAAGATATCATGGCTAAGTTTGTCTGTCCCTATCAACAAGCTAACGTGAGATTATCGCTGGGTTTCCAGCGATAATCTCACGTTAGCCACTTAGCGTGAGGATTTTTATCGCTATTGAGATAAGCGTTGCTAATAGCACGCTATTGCAGCGATAAAAATCAACGCTAGCCGGAGATAATTATCCTAGCGCTAAGTGCGCTTAGCGATAATTATCGCCGGTTGTTGTTGATATGCCCCATGTTTCTTTCTCCTCAGTAGCCACCAAAAGCCCTTAATTTTCTCTCCACCGCTTTACTTTTGATCTATAATAGATTTCTCTCCAGGGAAATTTGATGTATGTTCAGATCCATGTATGAGCTTTGATGAGAGAGACTGTTAGGTCGGTAGTTTTAGACAGGATGCCGAGATGGACTGCTGGGGTTCTGTTTGCCGACTTTTACCTTCCTATTATGCCTGATCATTCGATACCCTAACAGTGAGCCACTAGGATGCTACAAAGTTCTTAATGACTACTGGAACATTGGAATGCTTGGAGTGCCATTGAAAAGAATGGAGTGCTCTGGGCTTCTAATGGCCGTTAGAAGCCCCGCGCATCAACATTCTAATGTTTAACAAAGGCCTCATGGAGCCCAAGTGGATTTCAACCCCTTTCAGGCTGGTGAAGCCTTTGTTAAACAATAGCACGCTCTTGTTAAAGGCCATGACCTTTGGTTCCGGCCTTTAATGCAGGAGGGGTCCTTTAATGGCCGGTCCAGCGACTACAGTGGACTCTAAGGCTATATTGGATTAAATTGAAGTAGGGTATTTTCATGAGCTGTCCGCACAGTTGAAACCTTAATCATCTTCTTATGCTGTATAATGAGCGGTTTATGGAGTATTGAGGACTGGACACAGTCTTTTAGAACAGACTAGCCACAATATAATAGTTGTGCCCCTCTAGGACTATGTATAATACTCAAGGCAAGGTCTCCACATTAAAACACTGCAAGCCAGGGGGGGCCTCTGAAGATGTCAGGAATATTCCTGGAGTGGCACTGGGCTGTAGACAGAATATCCTAAATGAGGCCTTCAGAGCTGCACATATACGAAGCTTTCCTAGTGATATACCTGTGTACAGCTGTAACAAAACCTGCTTTTACTTCGGGTTTTATGATCGCTCTCTTTGTTGTCCCACAGACTTGCCAAATTGTGAGGTCGTCCAATATGGGAGTTCGAAGATGCTGAAGGAAAAGTGAACTTGCACTGATTCTGGCTATGCTATGTCTATTGTGTGTAGCTTGCATGGCTAGTGCTGTAACTGTTCTGTTTACGGAAGGGAACTTTGACCTTTTGCACATATAATATTATAAATAATAAAAATAAGTACACCTGAACAAGACACACTGCCATAGACTCTTACAACAGCTGTTAACTGGTATCCAAATCAATGGTTCTCATGTCATCAACCTCAGAAGCATGAACGGCCAATCAAACCTTCACGGATTCAAGCATGAGACCTGTAGGCATCAAACAGTTAATTATAATGGATGCATTCGTTTATCGAGCTGTCTAACATGGTGTATCAGTTCTGTGAGCTGCGCTTGTTCCCTGAGTATGAAAGAAGTTTGCTCTGATGTTTTTCAAGTTGGACCCAATCTTTGTTGAAAATGAAGCCTATACTACTCTTTTACAGTGCCTGAGGGATGTTAAGACGGATTCTGGTGTAACATGCCCATTCTCTGTTAGGAACACAGAATTCTGCTGTATGAGCTGTATCTATCTTTATTTACGTTGTTCCATGCACTCCTGTTAGCTGTGCTGCACTTCTGTTAGCTGTGCTGCGCTTCTGTTAGCTGTGCTGCACTCCTGTTAGCTGTGCTGCACTCCTGTTAGCTGTGCTGCGCTTCTGTTAGCTGTGCTGCGCTTCTGTTAGCTGTGCTGCGCTTCTGTTAGCTGTGCTGCACTCCTGTTAGCTGTGCTGCGCTTCTGTTAGCTGTGCTGCGCTTCTGTTAGCTGTGCTGCGCTTCTGTTAGCTGTGCTGCACTCCTGTTAGCTGTGCTGCGCTTCTGTTAGCTGTGCTGCACTCCTGTTAGCTGTGCTGCACTTCTGTTAGCTGTGCTGCACTTCTGTTAGCTGTGCTGCGCTTGCTCTGTGGGTGAGGAAACATTCCACTGTCAGCTGCATTTGTTTAAACATGCCATGAAAACTTCACCACCAATGGGTATTGCACCATTAAGTACTCAAGGAGAGAGGATGCAAGTGGTATAGCTAATATTAGGGTTATAAATGCGACCTAGTTCCTGCTCAGAGAGCCCCTGAATAATCCTTTAATTAGTTACATTTAATTTTATTTTTAGATTTTGTTTAAATTGCGCTGCTTGACCCCAAATCGTGACAGAGCACATGGCAGCAAAAAAATGTGCACAACAATTGCAAGTGGAAGAGAAATATTATAATTAAACCTTTGTAAGGCTTGTGAGAGCTATGTGCATTTGTGGCTCCCTTTATTACAGTATATCAAAAAGAGGAGACCAATGGGCTTTATCCAGGTCCAGCATACATGCCCAGGACAACGTACAAAGAAGAGGTTATGCTGTTCCTAAAGGGGAGTAGGAGACAAGGATAGGGAGATACACCTGATTAACTCGTGGGGGTAACCCACCGAGGTCGGGAAGGGGGGGAATTCCTCCCTTCAGAACTATGGTCCTCACACACCCAGCCAGTTAGGTGTCATGCTTTATCATTGGGCCTGCTCCTCGTCGTGTCGGCCCTGCAATACCCGACGGCCACCCAATGAGGGGCTCTTTTTGCGGAGATCTTTTGTTCCTGCCGTTTGGTGCAGTGGGAGTGAGGGGCCTAGCTCATGTAGATGTAGTGCAGGGGTGAGATAAGTGATTAAAACAGGTCAGTTAATCCTGGAGCAAATTTATTCTGGTAGGTAAACTGCCTGAGTAAAAACTACTGAGTAGGGGATCTCTAGGGACTATGTCTGACCACTAATCTCAATAGGTCAACATGTTTCTTGCCTTCGAAGTCAGGAGGATCAGTGGCAATTCTTCAGGACCAAAGTGATAAATAAAACTATCTACACACTGTGGTGAGGTGAAACCTACCTCCCACGTGTTAAGACTGTAGGGCAATACCTACGAGGTTGAGGAACTTAAATAAATGAAAGGGAGAGCCAAAACTAAAGAAAGATAAAAGCAGTGTACTCACAAAGACAGTGTAACTCAAATTCTCTCAGTTATTATATACATAAGTGACACATTTGTGCAAACTTGTGGTGTTAGCATCTCATATCAGGTGCCAGGGTGCAGCACCCATAGTGGTTAAAACATGCACACTGGAAGACATGTGTGCTTCTGATGAACGCAATAGTCGGGTGTGTTGTCATTATTGCTCACCTAAATGCTTTTTAAGTTGTGCCTCATCAGTATCCGGTGGGGACATGGACAATACACATTTGTGTCCTGCAACATGTAAGGGACAGCATGGTACAGAGTTACGAGTTAACCCACATGATGGTTTATCTTGCTGTCCAGTGAACAGTAGCAAGCTGTAGGGGCAGTGTAGGGGTTATGGTGTAAATACGGGCAAAAAGGGCCCACATTTACAAATGACTACCGCTTACCTCTGTAGCATGCAGCGAAGGTTAGTCGCGCTATTCCACAGCTTGGACCTTCGAGATTCCACACCCCACAACAGTGGGGGGTGCATGTACGGTACCCGCAACACCATAACCCCTACCCTGCCCCTACAGCTTGCTACTGTTCACTGGCCAACAAGATACACCATCATGTGGGTTAACTCGAGTCATTATGCACTTGTGAACCTACAGTGTCCGGTTGGCGTGTTGCTGTGACTGATTTTGCCACTGGGAAGTAAGTGGGAAGTTTGAGGGCTCAACCTCCACCTGGGACTGGCAGAGCCTCCGTCATGCTCTGACATTGACCCATGGTCAGTGACTGGCTACCGCCCTCCCCCTATGACCACACCACCCCCGGACAAAGCACCCAGACGTGGTATCTTTGGAAGGCGGGGGGTCGCGAAACCCCCCGGCCGTATTTATTAAGTACAAAACAATAAATTTCAAATTTGCATGATAAACGGTTATACAAAATTCAGCAGGACATTAGATACATAATTGTCAACAGGTGTGAGTGTCTATCCTTAACAAAGACTCTAATACAAATTGTTTCCTAACCGAATCTAACATCCTCCTCTGCAATTTTGTATACTAACATTTCTGGGCCATATGGCAAGGTCGCTAACCGGTGTCAGGTCCTACTAGCTGCGCCTCCCCTACAGGTGTGCGCATGCGCAGCCGGGCCCGGTAATTACCCGGTCCACGCCGTGAACTTCATTTACCCACTAAAGGAGGGCCCTTACTCTGCGCCATCCGGTGACGTCATGAGTATGCGCGCGCGGGGTGGCTACCAGCCTAAGGAAAGCGTGACTCCCCAACCCGCGCCCCTTTGAAGCACCAGTTACCTTGCCCCTGAAGTTCTAGGAGGGGCCAATGGCCCCTCCCCCTGGGCGGGCACCTCCGTAGGATGATGCCCGCCCCCTCAGACCTTCAAATAGTTGCTCACCGGTCATGACCTTACCGCATGCCCCTCATACCTAATAAATACGACGACCTAAGGGAGAAAATTCTAAAGGACAACTACACTGACTAAAAACACAGGTCATGTATAACATCATACGGCTACTAGGGAAAGAAAAGACCTAAACACGACTGCAACAGTTTACACATAATCCAAACTCAATCGCTACCTTGGGAGAAAAAGGCCTACACAAGCATAGTCAAAAACATAACTGCACAATACCATATTGATCACTACAATGGGAGAAAAAATTCTAACAGAACAACCTCATCAGAAACTAACATTTCATGACAATTACCCGCGCCCAAATGCCCGCTAGTTGGGCTAACAACACATCGACCACGTACTCCAGGGATGGTGGGTGGGGAAAAGTTATCTGCCCCGAGCGCCGGGGCACGACCTATGTGGGGGAGCGTCCAGGGAACAAGGGGGTCACCTGGGCGCTCCCCACCGCTTTATCCCCCCCCAGTGGCCCGCCCCTCTCCCTTCCGACCCGGATGTCGATTAACGACATCCGGGTCATCCAGGCAGCCAATCGGCGGTAGGGCGCGCCCCCTAGTGACGCGCCCCACCACCGAGTAGTCCGGGGGGAGGTCGCCGCACAGCCATGCAGGCGGGGGGGCCAAAAGCCCCCCCTTTCCACATGGTCAGTGACTGGCTACCGCCCTCCCCCTATGACCACACCACCCCCGGACAAAGCACCCAGACGTGGTATCTTTGGAAGGCGGGGGGTCGCGAAACCCCCCGGCCGTATTTATTAAGTACAAAACAATAAATTTCAAATTTGCATGATAAACGGTTATACAAAATTCAGCAGGACATTAGATACATAATTGTCAACAGGTGTGAGTGTCTATCCTTAACAAAGACTCTAATACAAATTGTTTCCTAACCGAATCTAACATCCTCCTCTGCAATTTTGTATACTAACATTTCTGGGCCATATGGCAAGGTCGCTAACCGGTGTCAGGTCCTACTAGCTGCGCCTCCCCTACAGGTGTGCGCATGCGCAGCCGGGCCCGGTAATTACCCGGTCCACGCCGTGAACTTCATTTACCCACTAAAGGAGGGCCCTTACTCTGCGCCATCCGGTGACGTCATGAGTATGCGCGCGCGGGGTGGCTACCAGCCTAAGGAAAGCGTGACTCCCCAACCCGCGCCCCTTTGAAGCACCAGTTACCTTGCCCCTGAAGTTCTAGGAGGGGCCAATGGCCCCTCCCCCTGGGCGGGCACCTCCGTAGGATGATGCCCGCCCCCTCAGACCTTCAAATAGTTGCTCACCGGTCATGACCTTACCGCCACGGGCCAGCATTGTTAACCGACGATCTGGCCTCCCCCTCTACCCAGACATAAACCAGGAGCGCGCCTATTTTTTAAAAAACCCCTCCAACCAGGCCCAGACATTATTAGACCACAGGACATTAGCTGCCTCGGTCAAGTGCACCCCGTCCCTCAAGTAAAAATGCTCGCCCCAGATACACCCATGTGGAATCGTCTGCAACTGGGGGGTCCGAAATAATTTGTCCAACTGTGTGTTGACCCTCCGTACCGAGTGATTCAACGCCCTGACCGAGACCCCCCCTCGCCACTGCCACCGAGGAATAAGTTGCGACCAAACTACTGTGGAACCCGGGCAAGCCCTGGCCACCCACCCCGCAGTGGAAATGATCTCCTCAATGAGCACGCGCCTCCCCAATTTTGCCAAATCATTCTCCCCCAGGTGAAGTATCACCACTGACGGGGGGGGCCGCTGCTGAGCTAAGATTCCCTGGAAGAAACTCCGAAACTGGCTAAGGCATAAACCCCCCCCTCCCGAAGAATGAGATATCCAACCCCTTTTGCGCTGCGCTCATCCTACGGTCTCCTGAAAGAAAAACATGTTCCGCGCGCCTAACATAAGAATGGCCCATAATCCAAGTCACCAGCTTCTTGTGTCCTCCGTGCTGTGCCGATGTCGATCGTTGTCGCCCGGTGACGAGTTCCTCCCCTGCGTGACAGGTTTGAGAAACTGTAGACAAAAGAAACATACAGGGCGTGAGCACCATCATGTCACAACATGTCAATTCGTACGTAACTCTTGTAACGTTCAGACGACCATCTTCCCAGTGTCTTCACACTCTCCACTGAGAGACCCCTCGCCACTGCCTCGGTTGCTGCCCCAATCCTAAATGAATGGGTGCCAAATTCCTTTGGATCGAACCCTGCCAGACTGACCGTTAGCTCCAAAACTCGCTTAAACTGGTACCTAGTCAATGGTGTACCATCGGCGTGACACAGCAGTGTGTCCCCCGCCGTGCACTCCCGCTGCCTACAGAAAGCCTCCACGTGAGCAACCGGGCAGCAGGGGTTGGCCCGCGCCCGATGGAGCACTATGGTGTGACCCCGAGAGTCCTGATCGGTTTTTGATTTCTGAATTGTTATTCGCATAACGTCTTCCTTGATCTCAACCCCGGCCCACTGTAGTCCCCCCACTTTATCAGTTTTTGACCCAGCAACTAACTCCCCAACCCTCAAAGCCCCATAAAAGGCCAGGGAAAATGCCGCCTTGAACAAGATAACCTCCCACTGTGAGCTACAAACCGTGTGCAGTGCCCCCAATAAAGCCGTCAGCCGTGCCAATCCAATGGGCCTTCTCTTATCGCCCCGGTAACCCTGTACACGGCGCCAACCCCTCAATGCCTTGCGCACCAGAAATGTGTTAGTGGGATCCCGCATACCCCTACTCTGCGCAAAGAAGGAGATTGCCGCCCTATGTCTGTTCGCAGTCGCGACTGAGCGCCCTTCCTTGTGCATTGATTCTAGGTACGCTGCGAAGCTGTCCTCCTGCGCCCACCTAGCCTCCCATTCCCGCCCCAAGAAAGCCCGATAAGACAAAAACGCCCCTTCGTAAGCTGTCTTGGTCCTGGGGGCTAAGCTAGCGACCACGAGGTCCTGTAATCTGGGGCACCAATCTGCCAGAGTACTGCCGGGAATTGCGCCGGCTGGGGATCTGCCGCCGGAAGGTGTTCCCTGAAAACCTGCATTTTAAAGCGAGAAAGGGAGTCAGCTGCGTTATTGAGGACGCCAGGGACATGCTTGGCTCTGAAAATTACATTCCATTTTAAGCATTGCAACACAATCTCCTTCAGTAAGCGGAGTATGAATGGACAGCGTGCCCCCTGCTGATTTATGCATTCCACCACCGTCATGTTATCCGACCAGAACACCACGGATTGGTTGCGCAAGTGTTCCGGCCAGACCATCAACGCTACCCATATCGGAAAAAGCTCCAGAAAGCCAATATTGGTAGTCAGACCCTGTGTCCTCCATTCCGCTGGCCACCGCTGGGCGACCCACCTGGTACCCAAAATGGCGCCGAAGCCGGTACTCCCAGCAGCGTCCGTCCATAGGCCCAATTCCGCCGATGTGGCGGGAGGACCCGGCCACACTACCCTGCCATTAAAATCCTCCAGAAATGCCATCCAAATGAGCATATCCTGGCGAACCTCAGATGACAACCTCGTGTGGTGGTGTTTCTCCCGTAGTCCTCTCATTGCTTGGGCAATAGAGCGTGAAAAAGGGCGTGCCATTGGGATGACCCGAAGCGCAAAATTCAATTGCCCCACCACCTCCTGTAGCTGTTGCAATGTAACCTTGTCTTTGCGTAGGCAGTGACGCAGGGCTGCCCTAAAGCTAGATACCTTGGCCATGGGTAACCTGAAGCATCCTTCCACTGAATCAATTTCGATACCAAGGAATTCCAAACAGGTGGACGGGCCAACCGTCTTCCCCGGCGCTAGCGGGACCCCAAAAGCCCGCATGAGCACACAAAATTCCTGCAACGCCCAAGCACACTCCTGAGATCCCGCCGCACCCAAGAAAAGGAAATCGTCCAGATAATGCATCACCTGCCGATGGCCCGTCACCTCCCTCATGACCCATTCCAAAAATGAGCTAAACGCCTCAAAGTACGCACATGAGATAGAACAGCCCATGGGCATACATTTGTCCATATAAAACTTGCCATCGAAAGTGAAACCTAAAAGATGATGGTCCAGAGGATGAACAGGGAGGAGGCGAAAGGCAGATTCTATGTCTGATTTAGCCATCAATGCCCCTGGCCCCAGCGCCCGCAATAAATCCACTGCCTGGTCGAATGATGCGTACTTAACGCTACAAATTCCCTCATCAATCGCATCATTCAATGACGCCCCTCTCGGAGCCGACAGGTTGTGGATCAATCTGAACTCACCTTTCTCTTTTTTGGGTACCACCCCTAGTGGAGAACACACAAAATCGGTGACAGGCACCTCCTGGAAAGGGCCAGCTATTCTACCCAGGGCCAGTTCCTTGCTAATCTTAGCAGCCACCACTGCGGGGTTATGTTGCACCGACAGTTGGTTCCTGCAATGCGTGTTACCTGTGTAGCCCCCCGCCGGGATCCTAAAACCGTGGGAAAAACCTTCTTGCAGTAGAGTGGCCGCTGTGTGATTCGGGTACCTATTCAACCATGGGATCATTGCCAAAACATCTATAGGGGTTACGATCTCCCGAATATCGGCCCTACACTGGCTTCCCCCTCCCCCTCTGGCTGTGGTTGCCCTGCTTGGACCTGCAAGATGACTCGGGGTGGGAGGGATGACCGCAGATCGAACATGCATGTCTGAATTTACAGGTGCCCGGGGCCCTCGTGCAGGTACGCTTATTAAAGTCCCAACACACCCCTTTTCGCTCAAACCCCCCCCCCCCCTACCCCTACCCGGGACCTCACTCCCCTGAGCCGCCCGAAAGGGGTGCTGAGGTCTGGTGAAGTACCCCCTGCCCGCAGTGGCAGACTGTAGTGGGGCAGAGCTCCCAGAGAACTGCCTATGCCATGACACAGAGTCCACCTTATCCCATGCCAATGACGCGTCAAATTCCCTAGCTTTCCTGAAATTGACATCATACTCCTTCCAAGCATCCCCCGGGTACTGCTCGCTCCACCCCACGATTCTACTCTGGTAGCACGCCAATGCCGCCTGCACATTAGGAGGCCGCTCGGCCATGATGGTCGTGAACACTGCAAAAGCCCTAACCCAGTTGAGCAAAGATTCCTCAACCCTAAACCTAGCACACTGTGCCCTCCACTCACTTGGAAGCATCCACTCCTTTAGTGTCTTGGCCTGGTCCATCTCCCTGTGATCCAGTAGTAATGAAAAAATGTAAACATATTTCCCCGCCCAAATACATTCCTTCGTTGCCTGGGACACATGTTGTGCCAAATTCTCAGACCTAGAGGGCAATGACCCATCGCCCAAGAGGGGCAGTGCCACCTCCTTACCCTTTTCCTGCGCCGCGACCGGTTGACCACCATCTGCCGTTGATTGGGCGGGGCTGGAACCTGTAAGTGAAGAAGAAGGGGGAACCGCAGCTCTATCCGCTGCCGCCGCTGCTTTAATCTTTTCAACCAACTGTGCTGCTTCAGCCGCATGATCTGATGACGCTGGTAAAACCCCCCCCTTTTTTAGCCAAGGTAATAAAGCCGCTATCTGAGATGCCAATTCAGGCGGGACCGAGTCTGGGCTATCTGGTGGGACTACGGGCCCCCCGGGGGGCATAGCCGGTGGGGCTGGCCTGGCAGGCGATGGAGAGACCGGTACCGGCAGACCCGGCACTGGTATCGGTAGTATGGGCGGGGTGGTAAGCCCCCCAGGAGGTGGCGGCAGCGGCATGGCAGGAGCCAATGTAACGGGTGTCGGGACAGGTACCAAGGGTACTGAATCAGAACCCACGGGTGTGATTGAAACCGGTACCACTGGGGCTGGGGCACTGCGCCTTCGCTTCTTAGCCTTGGATGACTTGGGCGGGCTAACAAAATCCCCCCTGGACAAGGGTGCCTTCCGCTGCCGCGCGGGCCTGCCTGCAGACGCTGGGGGGTCAGTAAACCTTTCATTCAAGCGCGCTTCCAATTCATCCACTTTACTCAATCTCTTATTGATGCTATTCATCTCCTGCATCATGGCCTGCAACATGGCCTCCATCCTGGACCCACCTTCGCTACCCACTGGCCCCGCCATGACTTGGGTGCACCGACCTACACTAATACCCTAATACAGGTGTCAGTACGCTTATTACCTTTACTAGATGGAGGATCTACAGGGGGCTGTAAGCACCATGCAACCGTAACCGCAACGCCCCGGCTTATCCGGTTTGTCAGGGGTGAGTAAACTCTAACGTAGACCCACCCGGCGGCTACCAGAAGCAATGTAATGCGAGCCCCCCGCTCTCCTCTTACCGATCGAATCCTGCGTACTCCCCGCCGGAAGTGAAGGTACCTGCGACCACCACCGCTGGCCACCACTCGGGGTTTACCACAAGAAATTACAGGGACGTAGAATAACACCTGAAATAGAAAATGTATTAAATTCCGGTAGGTAAGAAAAGCAGCACCCACTTCCTTTAACTGCTTACCTAAGCAACCACCGGGCGCTTCAATATTAATGTGTACTACGAGTACATAAAACAGTGCTCAGTAACAGACTTATTGGCACCTATGATCGACCAATCCTAGCTTTTGTGTTGCACGGGGAGATTAAGTGAGTTGCTCAGAATCACCAGATGGCCTGTCTTCAAGTCGAGGCTAGGTAAAACCACCTTAATATATAGCCGAATGGGGTCCTGGTCGAGTAATGCGTATCAAACCTCCCCCATCAAACTCGACATTAATATATTGTCCCTCTCTTTCAGGCTCTCTGTACGTCCATTGCCCGCATTAATTAACGTATGTGAACCTCAGATGCAGGCCTGTTGCTATGGCAATGCACCTTTAAAAAGAGGGCGTGTAAACCAACAAAATGTGCTTCCCCCTCTCTTCGCATGCAATGTTACGGGGAAAATGTCCTTAGCTTTTTTCTTCTTTTCAAGTACACGTTAATTATTTAGCACCATGTCAATCAATTCTAATTTCATAAATTTAAATTAAACTGTCCTTTCCACTAAACATCAACATCTGCTCTGCGGCGTAACATTCAATTACAAACTGATCCGCCTGGGACCTCACACGCAGAGCGCACGATCGCAGGAGGGGCGTGCCACCGCCTCCCTGTACCTGCTACCTTCCTTGCACCCTGCCGACGCCGGATCTCCGCTCGGTTCCCCTCTCGCGGCCCACAGAATGCCTCCGTCGCTTTCCGAATCGCGAGTTCGTCTCCCCGCAACACACGATGCCGTCCGGCGACTCTTCAGGGCTTCCGAACGCTTCCTCTCTGCGAACGCGAACCTGCAGAGCAAGAAAAAACAAACAAAAGTTATCTGCCCCGAGCGCCGGGGCACGACCTATGTGGGGGAGCGTCCAGGGAACAAGGGGGTCACCTGGGCGCTCCCCACCGCTTTATCCCCCCCCAGTGGCCCGCCCCTCTCCCTTCCGACCCGGATGTCGATTAACGACATCCGGGTCATCCAGGCAGCCAATCGGCGGTAGGGCGCGCCCCCTAGTGACGCGCCCCACCACCGAGTAGTCCGGGGGGAGGTCGCCGCACAGCCATGCAGGCGGGGGGGCCAAAAGCCCCCCCTTTCCATTCGCAGGCCTTTTGATACCTGCTTGGAGGAAACAGTACGGTCTAGTGTTAACGTGATGTAACACGCTGATTGGACGTAGCGGCCATCATGTGGGATATTACACTTACAGTTTCAGCGTGCCACAACACAGGCAGTGCAGTCTAGTTGAATTGTGACATAAGCCGTTGACTCAACGTAACGGCCATCTTGGGGGCTAATTGTCTTTGTGAGCAGGCGCTGTGCAGTTTTCTTCATACGTAAAATGCAGAGGAACGTGCCAGCAGGATCCTAAAATGGGAAAGGAGTTTCAGACACATGCAGAAATTAAGCGGCAACGGAGCATCCTCAGTGATGCACACACCCTGTTGAGACAAAATCCAGCGTGTGGCCTTGCGGTGCATCTTCAGTGATGCACACACCTCGGCTAATACATTCTCAAGTCATGCATTCTCAAGGTTGCACCAGTGCATACTACAGTGATGTGCAAACCCACTTCGTATTTGGGCCTGTGATGGGCACACATACTTGACATTTGCTTATCCTTTTTGACAATCTTACATAGAAAGTCAAACCAGAGACAGGCAGAAGTGCCATTTCTATTTTTGTTTTTTTTTAAGTCTTTGTGGCCCTTTTGGGTGCAGCATTACTAGTATAAGGGTGTAACATGGGTAAGTCTTCTGAAAGTCCTCTAAGTGTGGTTGCAACAGGGGTTGTCACAGTCTCTTATGTGTTGGTTATTCCACCTCCATGTTTCCTAGCACGGGCAGGATTGCCACCAATGCCCTGGGAAGATTGGCTTTTGATGTTTGACAATTACCTAGAAGTTCTGGATAGGCAGGATTTATGTGCATCTAGAAAGAAAGCTTTGTTATTGAGTGCATTAGGGAAAGAGGGGCAGTGTGTTTTCAGACATGTACCGTAAGCCCTGGAACCAAATGGTCAAACCTTTCAGGATCAATTAAAATAAGCTAGGCACAGGTTGGAGGTTTGATTTGCCAAATACAAAAATCTAGTAATGACAAGGTATACGTTTTATACTCAACCTCACAGGATCGATGAGTCAATAGATGAATTTGTTCCTAGATTACATGAGTTGTCGACCAGGTGTAGATTTGGAGATATGACAGACGAACTGATCAGGGACCAGCTTATAGTTCAGTGTTCTTACACTGAGAATACAAGAAAGGTTGTGGGCAGCAAAGAAACCCATATTGAGAGATGCAATGATATAGCCAAGGTGTTGGAGCAGTCAGATCTTTGTATACAGGAAATGGAGAAGAAAAAACAGGAGAGTGAGGTAGCAGAGGTTGAGGACATGAGTAAATTAGTAGGAGAGACAGTAACAGCGACAAAACCCAATAGCAGATCCAGTGAAAACTGGGGGATAGTTAAGCAAGGTAGCAAAGTGTATAACCATTGTGGGAGTGCTAGTCATGCCTCTGACTCGAAGTTTTGTTTGTAAAAAACAGGGAGTGCAGGAAGTTTTGCCGCTCTGGCAATTTTGCAAGAATGTGTAGGACACGTGGCCGGGTTAATGTAGCGTTAGAATCAGAGATTTCCAGAATCCTGGGTGTAGTAATCAGGAAGAAGGGAGGAAGGAAGTCAAAGGAGAAATAGACCTAAGGTGATGATTACGATAAAGGGTTGTGGAGTGCAGCTCATGGTCAATACTGGGTCTATGTACACAATAATTCCCAGGTCTCTGTTTGTACAACAGTGGGGGGAGTGTGTGCTTTAACCTAAAGATATTTCCCCAGGTGGATACCAAGGAAAAACTATTGACATTGTCGAGTTTATGGATGTTCACATTGCATTTGAGGGAAGGAGCACACAAGGAAAGGTGTATGTAGAGGAACATGGTTCACCGATCCTGGGGTGGGTACATCAGTATGATTTAAATATCACTGTTAACCCGAGGGCACCATCCCAGGTGATGGTGGCGGATGATGAATTGGTCACTGATAGCTTGGACAAAGTTAAGCAGGTATTCAGTGATAAGTTGGGTCTGTTGAAGGAGTATGCCCATAAGATTGTGCTGAAGAGAGGGGCTATTCCTTTTCAGCATAAACTCAGGAGAGTTACAATGGTGGTACGTGATGAAGTGAAACAATTAATCTGTGCAATGTTACAGGAAGGTATCATAGAAACAGTTGTGGCATCTAATTGAGTTTCTGCAGTAGCAATTACACAGAAAGATGATGGGAGTTTGAGATTCTGTGTAGATTCAAGACCACTGAATCAGAGAATTGTAGTAGGCACATAGCCATTGCAAAATAATAATGAACTGGTTATGTTATTGAAAGGTGAAAAGTACTTTTCTAAACTTAATTTAAACTGTGTATATCACCAGGTAAAGCTTCAAGAAGATTCTAATCAGCTCTCTGTGTTCATCACTATGGCGGGATCTTTCCAGTTTAATCAAATGCCTTTCAGACTCTCTTCGGCCGGAAGTGTGTTCCAACGTATGATTTAGAAAGTATCCAAAGATCTAGAAAATATTTTGCACTTTCAGGATGAGATCTTGATTTTTGGCAAGACTACTGAGGAACATAACACCCACACTTTGCATAGAGACAAATGTTGTTTTCTGAAAGAAAATGTGGAGTATTTAAGGTATACTCTGTCAGCTGATGGTGTCAAACCCAAAAAAAAATTGTTTGAAGCTATTGAATTGGCTCAGAGTCCCCAAGATAAGGATCAGTTGAGATCTTTATGGGACGTATTGAATATTACGCAAAGTTTGTTCAAAGGTTTGCTGATAAAACAGAGGTGCTAAGGGTGTTATTAAGAAAAGGTCAAAATCTTGTGTGGACGCAAGAGCAGGAAGAATGTTTTAAACTTAAAAAAATAGATATTTATGAGGCTGGTATTCTAGAACCATTTGATATCAAATTCAAATTGATTGTGACAGTGGATTCGAGTGCCACAGGTGTTGATGTCATTCTTTGCCAGAGGCACAGTAGTGGTGGAAAATAGTGGCTTTTGCATCCCGGATGCCAACCAGTGCTGAAAGGAATTCGTGATTGAGAGAGAAGCATTGGTTGCCGGATGGGGTGTAGAATATTTTATGACCTATGTTTGGGGCACACACTTCTTTTTAAAATCAGACCATAAGCCCCTTGTAAAAATATATCTTTGTGGTGGGGCTGGTAAGGGCTCTGCAAGATTGGTGAGGCTAGCTGCCAGGCTCCAGGAGTTTTGTTATGTGGTAGAACAAATTCAGGGTTGAAAGAACATGCAAGCAGACTGTTTATCCAGAATGTCGGTGGATTGAAAGCTGGTGAATGGTCCTGTGTGACATGGTGGTCTCTGGTAAAAGGAGAGAAAGTTGTGTTTCAGTTTCTGTGAGGCCTTTTGTCAAGGTGTTGGATGTATTGTTCATGTGTAGGGACAGTGTATTGATGAGAGGTTAGAGATTTGTGCCACCTGTAAGCTTAAGATCCAAACTTATACCAATGGCTCATGAAGGTCAGTTGGGGCAGAGATTGACCCAGCAACATCTAAAAACAATGTTTTAGTGGATGGGCATGGATGACCAAGTCACAGAATGGGTCATAAAGTGCAGTGCGCGCAAAGAGGGTGATAAAAGACTTTGTGAGGGTACGCAATCCACCATGGAACATATGATTTCAGGTAAACCCTGGCATAGTGTGTGTATTGATTTCATTGGTCCCATGTCAGAAAAACGGACTGACTGTAAATATACCATAGTGTGCGTGGATGCTTTCTCCAAGTGGTTGTGGGTGAAATTCATGAGAGAGATTACCAGTGATGCCACCGTTTGCATTTTTGGTGAAATGTTTTTGGAAGAGGGTACCCTGTCTATACTCATAACGAACAACGGCACGCAATTAGTTTGTCATGTCATGTAGGTCTTTCTGCGGGAGCATGTGATCAAGCATCATTGTACTTATTTGTACAATCCTCAGGGAAATTAGATTGTTGAGAGGGCCAACTGACTGGTGAAGTGGGTCATTAAGATGGCGAGTGTGTCAGGACAGAGTGTCATGAGAGTGGTGCAAGATATGGTATGGGCTTATTGTACCACCAAGCACAAGTCTACTAAGAAGTCACCATTTGAAGTGACGAGGAGAAGAATCCCAGGCACCAAATTGGTACCAGCTTGGTTAAAGAGGAGGTAGTGTGGAAACTATGGTAGAAGGAACTGCAGTTCGAGGAGGTGTGATTGTAGATGGTTATTGGGTCAAAGTTAAGATGGGCAGAGTGACGAAAGAATTATCCAATTGTAAAGGTCCGTTTAGAGTGAGATGGGCGTGTAGTTTCATGTGATCTCAGAGAATGGTGAGCGATGGAACCGTGGCAGAGTGGTGTTGTACCAAAAGGGTGGTGCATACTCTGGAAAGAAAGCAGAAGATTGTAATGGATACATGTTGATGATGGATGGAGATTTCAAACAAAAGGAGAGGTTGTTTAATTCTCAAGGTAGGAGAGAAGAAAAGGTGAATAAAGAGGTGGTGACTCGACAAATTGGGGTTGAGGCGAGGAATGTGGAAGTGCCAGGGTATGTAGGCAGTATGAGGCCAAGAGAACGTAGGCCACCAGAGTATTTGAAAGATTATATTTTTTAAATGTCCCTAATGTAGGGTTATTATTCATGTTTTTGTACTTATCTCTGTTTATAGGTCATTGTGGGGCATATCATCAAGGGCTGGTGACATAATTATCGCCGCTTTTGCGGCCGTTTTCGGCCGAAAAGTGGCGATAATTATATCGCATTATTTGCAAGGACACGCTAGCGCGTGTTTCCTTGTTTCAGCTCTCGTTTTGTTCACACCTCGCTTTGCATCTCTAATGAGATGCAAAGGAGGCGTGCCTGACAAAACACCATGGGGAAATATCGCTACCCCAGCTTCATGATATCATCAACGAGGGGTAGCGATATTTTAAATCCCGTTAACTATGCCTTAACGCAGGAATTTAACGTCTGTTAAATTCCTGACTAAGGCATAGCTAACATGGGAGGTGGATTATGGTGATACGACCCTGTGGTCGTATCACCATAATCCACCTCCCATGTCTATCTCCGTTTTGGGTGCAACATCGCTGGTTTTGCTGCGCTGTTGGCCCATTTCCCTGGAATATTATCGCCCTGGAGTAACGCGTTGTTAATAACGTGTTACCAGGGCGATGAATTCCTGCGATAGACGGCGATAAATAAACAAGCGCTAAGCGCGCTTTGCGTTTATTTATCGCCGTACTAGTAAATATGCCCCTAAGAGTGTTTGCATAACGCTATGGTGTTTTTTCTGTGTTTTTATTTGCTAGGCTCCATTTCTTGGTCCAGTTCTCTTCTTTTCTTTAGTTCCCCTTGCTTTGGGTTGGAAGGGAAGGGGGTTTGTAGCAAAGAGCTTTTAGCTTGTGCGTGATGTGCTCATGGTGTAAGCCTCAGCTGTGAGATTCCACACTATTGTTTGAATGCTGATGTTTCTTGAGGGACAATTTATCACTGGTCGGCAAGGGATTAGTCTGCTTCCAGTTGTTGTCTTCCAATAAAGTAACTTACCCGAGTAAGCAAAAGTTGTCCATGGCGCTTCCTCTACAACAGCAAACATATTTGCGGTTCAACAAAATAGGTCGCTCATTGCATAATCTGGAGTGGCATCATAAAGAAATCAGAATTTTATTCAGAAAAACTAAAAAGATGTTGATAAATGACTCTCTTAATCGAACAGCCATGCCTCCCTACATTTTTCGCTTTTTCACTCCCCCTCCTCCCCCAACTCCTAAGGGTCTTTTTTATATCGAGGATAAACTGGAGCTGAAGAGGCCATGACTATGAAGCTTAAGATATTTGACATGATTCATTAATACATTTTGTTCATTGATTTAATTTGTTTCATTATTTGTTAAAATAGGGACCTTTGTTTTTGGGTACAAATTAAAACACTCCAGGTTTCTAGTGACCACAGTGTTTCCCTTGTTTCTTTATAAACATTTTGAGCAACTCTGGCAATAAAAGAAGAATCTTTCACAGGGTGCATAAAATGAGAAAGCAACTGGAAAAGTGCTTGATAACATGTATTTTAAAGAAGGTTTGGTACCAAATATGATCTCAAGTTTTTAGCAGATTCAATGGGAACAGAAGGGGATCCCAATTCATCTGGCCAACAATGATTGGATCAACCTTAGAGGTTGAGGTGTTCCCAAACAGAATACCTTTTGCTTTGTCTATACTGAGGCACGTAGAATTTGCTGTCATACAGATCGCAAGCAGTCTTTACATCTGTCACATTCATAGTTGTTAGTGCTATCAGGACTGCTAACTGCTTTTTATGCTAAATTTTGTTTTAAAAGCACTACCATCCATTCCTAGGAGCAAAAAATAACTAAATGAAAACCATACCTTCGAAGGCAAGACAACTTTCCTTGGCCATCACAGAAAGTTTTGGTACCTATACTGTCGCTGATCACTCAGGGCATATCAGCAACAACTGGCGATAATTATCACTAAGCGCACTTAGCGCCAGGATAATTATCGCCGGCTAGCGTGGATTTTTATCGCTGAGATAGCGTGCTATTAGCAACGCTTATCTCAAAAGCGATAAAAATCCTAGCGCTAACTGCCAAACGTGAGATTATCGCTGGAAACCCAGCGATAATCCCACGAAGTTTGGCGATAGCTTGCTGATAGGGCCTCACATACTTAGCCATGATATCCACCTTCCATAGGATATCATGGCTTAGCGACATTTCTCCCATTATCCGGTGTAGCTCCTTTGCAGATTAGAGTAACAGGTTACATTAAGATTAAGCTCGAAGGGAAAATTTGGTGACATAACTTGTACTAGCTAGATTGAAAGCAAAATACGCGGTCTAGGGATAATTAATAAAATGTAAGCTTTTTTTCTGAAAGTTGAAACAATATAGGCATATACTATGTACGTACATTGGGAGATGAGGCAGAACATTCTGCCCTTAGCAGACAAGATATAGCAGGCCACTAGCCAGATAAGATTACTTGAGGCTAATAATCTGTTCATCAAAGGTACCAAAACAGATACTTCATTCCCAGAAAAACTGCACCACATATCCTGTTATAATATAATTTGCCTCCAAGAAACATGGGCTATGAGTGATAGCTGCTTAGTGGACTAAAGCAAATGGTGGAAACCTGAGCTCAAACTATGTAGAACAGGGCCTGTACTGAAAAGTTTATCAATCTATGTGCCTCATGAAATTTCATGCAATCTGGTGACATTGAAGGAAGAGGTGGACTCATGCCGTATATCCAAATAGTCTTCAGACAAAATTGTGATCACAATCTTAAAACTGTCATTATCATTAATATATACAGAAGTCTAAAATCCAAATGAAAAAACAAAATATTCAGTTCTCTTCCAAATAGGCTTGGGGCACTGAGGGTATAGCATCAGCATAGTAGGTCTTTAACTGGTAATTACAATGCAGATGTGATCATAAAAAATTAATAGTGAGAGACTAGAAGAAGACATAGCTTTTGA
This sequence comes from Triturus cristatus, assembly GCF_964204655.1. Taxonomy (NCBI): domain Eukaryota; kingdom Metazoa; phylum Chordata; class Amphibia; order Caudata; family Salamandridae; genus Triturus; species Triturus cristatus. The sequence goes on along the minus strand of NC_140593.1, from coordinate 842,065,190 downwards.
AACATTCTTTTCAACTGTATACTCAGTGTGAGAGACAAGACAAAAAGAACTAGGCACTAATAATGGGCTTGCACAGCTTGGGTTTCCAGACCTTAAAGTGAGGGTTACCACACAATCAACCTCCAAGTTATACACAACTCTCGTCACAAAGACAAGTGTTATTAGCCTATACCCTGCCTATGACAGAATTCTTCTGAACTTGCCGTGTATTTTAAAATTCTATTTCTACTAAGCAGTGATCATTTCCTCCAGTATAAAATTGGTGAAACATTACACTTTAGTTATTGTAGGAAAGTAGGTTTCTGTTGCAGAAACCTCCCCACTTTGTGCCAGATTTCTGATACACTTTTACTTGATGTGCCCTGCCAATCAGGTTCCCAGGGCCTGTGTTCTTTCCCAAAACTGTACCTTTGTACCCCTAATTGGCACCTCTCTTGCCACATATAAGTCTCTTGTAAAAGGTAAAATGGTTACCAAGGTCACTGCGACCACGGAAGGCCTCTAAGGGCATCAGCACATATTGTGCCTGTGAGAAAGTGGCTCTGTATATACTGTTCCTTAATAGGTACAGGGTGTACAGAGTCCACAGTCCCCAAGGTTTTGGCAGAGGCTAAAGTTAGATATAACCTTACTCTCTAAAGTGGTAGCTTGGTCGAGCAGTAAGACAGTGTGAAGCATTTGTTGTACACTCTCAGTCAGCAAATGGTCTCACACACTCAATAACTGAACTCTAGGCCAATGGTTTATATATAAAAAATATATGCTTGTTTTATTTTAGAACCAACAATAGGTATTAAAATATACTTTCTCAGAATGAGATGCTTTATATAAATACTTTTGCAATATGCAATTGACTGTTGTAAGCAGTTACAAGTGGTTGCAATAGGCAACACTATTTGAAACACAATAATGCATTGAATTCAATGGAAGTTTTAAGTTATTTGCAACAGATTACTTTTAGGATTACTTTTGGAATTCCAGGGCTGGATCCTAGATTCAGTCCTGGGTCAGTAGTTAGAATCAAGTGATGAAAGTCGACTTAATTACTGTGTTGATTTTTAAACAATATTTAGCTATTTCAAAAGTTGACAGAAAATATTTCAGAGAAAACAGTCAATGATTCCCTATGGAAGGAAATGCAAGTTACAGGTACAGTAGGTTCTCGTTACTTTTGTAATCCAGTACTGGGTGCCTAGACTCAGTACTGGGCCCTTTATCCAAAACAGGTAAGTAATTACATTTTCAGATATTATACGATTTTTAAAAAATATTTAAAGATTGCAGAAATTGACAGAAGAAATTTCACAGAAAAAAAGTCAATGATTTCCTACAGGAGAAAATTGGGTTACTGGTAAGTACAGTTGTAAGTATTTTTTTGAGTCAGTGCTGGGCACCAAGATCCAGCACTGGGAGCTCACCTAAGAGCAGGTGAGTTTTTTCGTTTTCGTTACTCTGCTGATTTTTGATGAATATTTTAAGATTTGAAAAGTCCACACTTAGAAGAAATTTCAGGAAAAAGCCAGTCAATGTTACCCTAAGAGGAAAATAGAGTTATCAGTTTCAAGGTAAGTACTCGACTGGCAGAGTTGAAGTTCTGGGCATGGACTCAGGGGTCCCCCAGGGTCAGGTAGGTACAGTTAGTTCACCCTCAGCGACACTACGGCGGCCGGGTGCAGAGAGAGTTAGGCCCAATTTTATCCTATGAGGTATAGGGGGGCCTTGGTTGGTGGCTGCTGACTAGCAAGCCACGCGGCTGTGGGAGCTGGGCTCCTGGTCACTTACCCAGGGCAAGTGGGGAAGTAGATGGATGTAGAGGTTGCACTGCCAGGGCCACTCGGGCGGCTGGGTGCAGGGTGCTTTTGAGCCTTCGGGCGCTCAATTGATTTCAATGGGAAATCTCCGGTTTGGAAAAAGACTGCAAGCTCGGGGACGAGGATTCTTCAGGTGCCACCACCACTTCGAGAGGTAAGTTGGGTAGTTGGAAGATAGGTAGGTACCCTGGGAGTGGGCACAGGGGGCCACGGGGCGCCGCGTGCAGGGGTGCCTTTTGGTGTCGGAAAATCTTACCCTCTGTTGATCGCGGTAGGGGGGGCACCTTGTTCTGAGGCTGCAGGCTTCTTCAGGAGGGTCGAGGGAGGTCCTTGGGTGCCGGACTCGGGGTCACAGTCGCCGTGGGGTCGTCCTCGGGGTCTTTGTTCACTCCGACACCGGCCAGGCTTGGCTGGTGCAGAGTGTGCTGGGTTCGCGGTTCCGGGCTGCTGCCAGGGATTAGAAGTGAGTTCTTGAGTAGAGCCTCTACTCATGGGAGTCCCAGGGGCTTAGAGTTGAAGGGTAGCCAGGTCCTCCGGGGTTTGTGAGGTTGCTGGCCACAAGAGATGCCGCGTTGGAGCAGGAGCAGGTTCGAGGGTCGACAGGCCGGTTGGGCTGGGGCCAAAGCAGTTGGTGTCTTCCTCTTTTCAGCAGCTGCAGGGCAAGTCTTCTGTCTTCTTGCTCTTCTTTGTAGTTTGGAATCTGGAATCTGGGGAAGGAAGGTTCAGGGTGCCCCTAAATACTAGATTTAGGGGCATTACAGGTAGGTGAAGGGCAGGGACCAATGGGTCCCTGTCCTGGGGTGGGTACACCCCCTATCCTGCCTCTCTCCTGTGGGAGGGGGGCAGTAGCCTAGTTCTGATAGGGTAGGGCTCCCCATCTTCAAGATGGCGAGAGCCCGGAGATGTGCTTCACCTCGCCTCCCCCACCTGAGGGGTGGGGTTGGCAGGCTGGCACATCCCCTGTCCTTATTTGGGGTTTCCGGCCAAAGCTTCCCGCCAGAGTGGGGGGTTGCAGGGGCCTGGGGAAGCTCACAGAGGCGGCATGGCTTTGAAGCTTCCCCCTGCCCATCCTAGGGGAGGAGATTTAGTACCTCGCCCAGGATGTGCATTGTTGCAGGCCCAGGAGAGCAGGGGCTCTCCTACCCAGGGGTCCAGCAACATGTCTGCTGTGTGGCAGCCTAGGGAGCCTCAGAGCAGACGTGGATTGTAGGTTAGGTTTAAGGGGGCATCTCTAAGATGCCCTCTGGGGTGCTTGTTACATTAAATCCCACACTGGCATCAGTGTGGGTTTAATGTGCTGAGAAGTTTGATACCAAACTTCTTAGTCTTCAGTGTTGCCATTATGGTGCTGTGGAGCTCGTGTTTGACGAGCTCTCAGCACCATGTACTCTTAAATGGCAGCACTGCACTTACAGTGCTCAGGAATAGACCTGGGCACTGTAGGGGCACAGGGCTCCTGCGCCTGTGCCCACACCATTGGCATAAGGCACCCAGCTAGAGGGGTGGCTGATGTATGCCATGGCAGTGTAGGTGATGGGCATGGCACACAGGGATGTGTGCCATGTCGACTTTGTTTTTGTCTTGCACCCAAACACACAGCCTGCAAAGGCAGTGTGTGTGTGTGTGTAAGGGTACAGGGCCTCAAAGGGTGGCACAATGAGTGCTGCAAACCTTAGAGGCCTTCCCTGGTCACAAGACCCTGGGTACCTAGGGTACCATTTACCAGGGGCTGACATATGGCCAGGGTTTGCAAATTTGGGTTTTGTTTGTTTTAGGGAAGGAACATAGGCCCTGGGCACCTGATTGGCAGGAGTCCAGGGCACCATCAGTCAAAGTACATTCAGCAATTCAGCAAAAAGTGGGGGCATACCATGCAAGAAAGATGGCACTTTCTCCCACAACCCCCCCCCCCCCCAAACGAAAGGTGATGAGACTAACCTTGCCCTATGGAGTCTTCATTGTCTAAGTGGAAGAACCTGGAAAGTCCATCTGCATTGGCATGGGCAGTCCCTGGTCTGTGTTCCACTTCAAAGTCCATTCCCTGTAGGGAGATGGACCACCTTAGTAGTTTTGGATTTTCCCCTTTCATCTGCATTAGCCATCTGAGAGGTCTGTGGTCAGATTGAACCAGGAAGTGAGTAGCTACAACTTCTTCCAGCACACCTGGCTCCTCTTCCCGGCCCGCCTCCATTTTCCCACTCCACGCCTCGCGGCCCCCGCTTCGCGGGAGCCGCTCGCAGGCTCCGACTATTTCTACCGGCAGTTGTGGGATTTTGTTGGGTCTGTTGATATCTGCCCTGTGACCTGTGAGGACGCTTTGCTGAATACGAGGAGAAGCGGCGAGGAGGCATTACTTACGGGACTGCGAGGCCCAGGGTGCACACCTACAACTTCTTCCAGCACACCTGGCTCCTCTTCCCGGCCCGCCTCCTCTACGACCTCCCATCTATTTCAAGGTTTCCGCCCACACGCGCCAGCGGTACGCGCGCGGGACACAGCTCGGGGCGAAGACCGGGCAAAGAGCGGGCCGTTTGTTGCCGTTCGTGGCCAGGTGTGGACGGGACGGGCCACCCCCCTTAAGACTGACTGCATTTGAGTACAACGGTTACCCTACAGTGTGCTCACGCTGCATACAAGTTGGGATGCTAATTGAGTACTGTTATTGCTTCGCCATTTTATCGCTCCTTTTCTTAAGTGATTGCAGGTTTTTAGAATAGCTTGCATTTCTTGGGTTCTCGGTCATCGTTATAGGCTATCCCCCTTTCTTCCCTCTTCCCTCCTCTCCCACGAAGATGACATCTCTAAGATCTGGTAGGAAGATTGTACAGGGTAATACTGGGGGTTGTGTTTCAGGGACCCTTGACAATTTCATTACTAGAGCAGCACGGGTCCTCGAACAAGAAATCACCTTAACCGAAAAACGCTTGTCTTTAGAAATATCGGCCAAAAGATCGTCTCTTGGCAATATTATGGCAGCCACTTCCCCTGAATGTAGGCAACCCCCCCTAGCTTCTGATTTATTGCCTAGCAAGGCGCCTGGGATGTCGAATATCTCACTACATAGCTCATTGGATGACACTCCTGACACTTTAATCATCCACGAAGCTAGTGGCTTACCTACTGACCTTAGTGCTACTCCCTCCCTGCCTTCCATCGATCAGCCACGCACAGCCACCCCGACTTTGGTTAGTAAGTCGCAGCCTACTAATGGGATAAGAAAGCGAGTGGGAGCGCCTACTGGGGGCAAACGTTCCAAAGTCCCCAAAAAGTCTAAACCTGTCAAACCACGCTTTGATCCCCCTTCCCATTCATTACGTAGCACCTCTCCTATTGTTGGGTGTCCGCTGTCCCCCCATTTTCCTGATACTCTGCCCAATGTCAATCCTCTCCCTCCTTGTTCTCTCGAACTCCTGGAGCAGTCGCTCAAATCCTTCCTTCTACCTCTATATGAGAGAGTTAAGCAACTCTCCATTTCCTTAGGGAAATTAGAGAGCATGGTGCTTACCAATACATCTCTGCTGGAGAAAATAACAGTGCCTCCTGCCGACCCTAAGATTTTCCCCACCCTGGCCACCACTGCTAAAACCGGGTCAGTTCCCAATGGTCCCACCCCTTCGGCTGGTGTTTCTTCCCTTCCACCCGCTCACAATGATCAAGCCAGGGTAGTTCCCCACCCTGCTAGTGCTGCCTCGTCTCCCCAATTAGTTAGAAACAAGAGTAACTTCGGAACTAGACAGCCTTCTGCAGAGGGTGTAGGCTCATTTCTACAACTCCCTTGTATTAATCTTCCCCGAGAGTCCCAGCCCTATACTGTTATATTGGTTGGCGTTCCAAGGCTCCCCGTGGATAAGCTTGAGTCACACAGTGAGCTGAAGAATAAAGTGATCCATTGGTTAAATAGTAACAGGCCTTTGCCACCTAGAATATGTGCTGAAATTCTGACTGTGCGTAGGGTGAGTTGGTTGGGTACCGGGGTAAAGAAAGTGGAGGGTGATTGTGTACTTACAAACTTCCGAGATCCCAGGGTGGTGTGTCATATATGTTCTCTTCCTAATAGTTCGAGTGCCACTGGTATACAGACCGTGGATCTGTCCTATTTCTACCCCTGTGACCCTAGTGATATCCTGTGTCCCCAGCTTACAGGTTGGGAAAGGGTCACAAGGGGCTCTCGCCGCCCGCCCGGATTGGACTTTCACCTTCCTTTGCTCAATCACTATGCTCCCTTGAATTCCCTGGAGGGGGTTGATTGACTGCCAACCACCCAGACCACCTTGGGGACCGCGTGTAAGATCTCTGTGGGCCCCGCTCGTTTCACCAGTCTAGGGTCGGGTGGCTGGGGTGGGTCTGCGGGGGTATACCGGGGTTCGGGTATTACACACTTTAATAATGCATGTGTTACTCCACATGTGTTTCATATAAACCCCGTCCCCCCCTTTCCAGTCTTGGATGGCCGGGATACCTCCCTGGCTACTAACCCTGTTATCCATATTTCCCCCCCCTCTGAGATGATAACTCGTACTCTCACACCGCACATTGACAGCCCATCACTTCCTTACCCAGATTCCTGCCCACACGAGAAAGCATGTAGGGGAGATGGTATTATTGCAGCCATGGGTCCTTTACATGTTCCTCAGATGGTTGGCTCATCCAGCTCTCCCCCCCCCGAAAATGGTCTCTTGGAACATTGCGGGACTACGTAGCAAAATAGTAATGGAGGAATGGTCTGCCTGGGCAACTACCCACGACATTCTGGTTTTTCAGGAAACGTGGGCTGTGGATCCCATTTTTTTCTCTGGCTTTGTCAATTTCTACAAAGGGGCCATCGGTGATGCAAGGGGCCGCCCATCAGGCGGTCTCTGCATTTGGGTTAGACAATGTCTAAAGTACAAAATCACAGAGGTAACAATTGATAGCCCCGATTTATTGATCATTCTGTTACAACTAAACAATGAACCTGACATCTTGATCATTAATGTATACAACAGGGGCCTCCCAGGAGGAAAAGGTACTAATACTTTTCTCCAACTAGATGGGTTTCTGGAAACTGTTAACCCTCGTACCAATGTGGTAATAGTGGGTGACTTAAACTGCTGCTTTGAGCCCTTGCTTTTTGCATGGGACTCACTTACAACGGAAGCGGATACAACGTTGAATATTCCACCCCTCGACCTCCCGCCCATCAAGAAGTGGTCTGAATCAGCCATCCAGTGGATGTCCCTGTGTATGGAGCGTGGTTTTAGGGCAGCTAACGGCCGAACTCCATCGGATAAGACTGGTAAGGTCACCTTTTCTGATGGTCGACGTAGCAGTAGAATCGACTATGCTTTGATTAAAGTTGAGTTTTGGCCCACATTAAGTGACATGGTGATCCAGGACAGGCCTGAGAGTGACCACAATCCCTTAGTTCTAAATTTTTCACTCTGTACAGACCGCAGAAACAATCCTACCGAGATTGTTACAGCTGTTGCCCTATTAACCAACAATCAACGGAGAGTGCGATGGGATAAGGCAGCTCTAGACAGCGCCGCACTAACAGCGATTAGCTCTAAAGTTTCTTGTGCGGTGGTAGACCTTCAGACCCTACAGAGTAGAGAGGATGACGCTGGTGAGTCTTCCCATATTCATGATACCTTATTTTCAGACCTCAAGTCTTTATTCTCTAAACCCTGTACGGTCAAGAAATCTTATACTCCCAAGACTAACACATGGTATAATAAAGCCTGCCGTGAGTCCTATAGCAAATTGAAGTTCGCTATCAAATCCAAAAATCAGGCAAATATCCGACTTGCTAGGAAACACTACAGCTTAGCTAAAGCTTGGGATAATGATCATTGGAATGATCTTTTGGATGCCAGTAAACACAGGAATTTGACCCTGTTTTGGCATATCGTGAAATGGGGTAATTCTCCATGTATGCAGACCCCCTCTAACCATGTACTCCCTGATATATGGGTGACACATTTTGAACGCCAGTTCTCGGATTCGAATTTGAACGAAGTGACCGTTCCTACAACATCCCAGGTCACGTACCCTATGTCGAACCTTAAATTCGATTGAAAAGAGGTAGAGTTGGCTTTATCCAGGGTTCCCAGTGGAAAGGCTCCGGGTATAGACTGTGTCCCTGCGGACCTTTTTAAATCAGACCGTGTTAACTGGGTGCCCTATATTGCTCTTTTGACAACCGCTATAGCAAAGGGGGCCACCATTCCCAAATCCTGGAGAGGCGCGGAGATCTTGCCCATCTTCAAGAAGGGCGATCGTTCTTGTCCGGGGAACTACCGCCCAATTAGTTTAATTGACTCCGTTCAAAAAATTATAGCTAGGATGATCCTGGCTAGAATTCAGGCGTGGATAGAACAGGAGAACATCATCTCGCCCCTGCAGGCCGGTTTTAGTCCTTGTACTAGTACCATCGACCAGGCGTTCAAGTTCCAACTGATCGTCTGGAAAACGGTCTATCTTTGCGGCGGTACTCTGTACACCGCATTTGTTGACTTTCGGTCAGCATTTGACTTAGTTAATAGGTCCAAACTTTGGGCGGTTTTAGTAGAGTTAGGGATGCCTGCCGACCTTCTGCATATTGTAATCAGGTTGCACGATAACAACTTTGCACAAGTTCGTTGGGGGAAGCAAGGACAGGTCACTGACAGATTCAACGTCAACAGGGGTGTCAGGCAAGGGTGCGTCCTTGCGCCCACTCTGTTTCTGCTATTCATTAACAGTGTTGTGCAGTACTTTTTATCTACACCTACGGACGCCCCCTCGTTGGGAGGTATAAAAATCCCACTCCTTATGTTTGCCGATGACACCCTACTTTTATCACAGACTTTGTCCGGTTTACAGATGGCCTTGAACGTATTCGCTAACTTTTGTTCTGACTTCGACCTGTCAGTAAATGTTTCAAAAACGAAATACATGGTTTTTAATAAAGGGAAATGCACGACAGGCCAAGTAACTATGAATAATGACTTACTTGAACGTAGCCAAGTGATGACTTACTTGGGGGTTGTCTTTGAAAATAAACTGAACTGGAAGCCACAAATTGACGTTCTCTCCCTCAAATTTGCCCAACTCTTGGGGTGTCTAGTTAAGGAACATAAACAATCCCAGACGAAAACGATACGTCCCGCTATTAAAATTTATAATGCCAGGATTAACTCAGCAATCCTTTATGGTGCTGAACTCTGGGGTTTTTCTGATCTCTCCTCACTGGTCAAAGCTCAATATAAATTCTTTAGGCTGCTTACGGGTCTCCCCTGTTCTACCCCTGTGAAACCGCTAATGTTGGATCTTGGTTGTTATTCTTTTGATGACATTGCCAGGTTCAAACCACTGGCCTTTTGGAGAAAATTATGGACAGTCCCGGAATTAGACCCCTATGCTAAGGCATTTTTGGACGTCCGTTCCATCCTGGGCGCCGGAAACATCTTGTGGTTCAAGCAAGTTAGTTTACACTTGGAATCCATGGGCCTGGGAGCTCTCTGGGCCGACCCAGTTTCTAATTCCTTCCCCCCCAAAAAAGTCTTCAAAAGCCTTTACTGGTCTATGGTTTACCAAAAACAACAATCTCGAGTCCCTGCGGAGTCTTTGTCAGGCAGGTTTCTTGTGCAGAAAAATGTACCTCTTTTAGAAGCTTATTGGGACATCATTACAAAGCCCAGCGACAGGAAGCTCTACCACCAATTGAGGGTTGGTACCCTACCTATCAATTCTTTTACAAAAAATTGGAAGGGCGCGACCGCCGATTCCTGCCGTTGGTGCACAGACTGAGCTGAAACTGTGGGTCATATATTTTTCATCTGCCCGGCATATGCCGCTCCCCGGGCCAAATGGCTCAAACCCATATGTCGAACCTTGGGCACTAGACAGGGGCTTGAGGCCCTTAATATCCTAAGATTTAACACTGGGGAATGTATTGTAGTGGCAGTGGCTAAATTCTTGGGTTGGGTCTGGATCATCAGAAATAGGAGGAAATAGCTTGTAGACCTATGTTTATTTATGTTTTTATCTTATCTGTGTTTTACAGGTACTTTTTTATTCCTCATTCTGTTTATAATGCTCATTTTGTAAATGTCTTTTTATGATGAATATGATCGATAATAAAGACTAATGAAACGGAGTACCAAACAAGTATGGCCTCAACTTCTTCAGGGACCAAACCACAGCAAAGGCCTCCCTCTCAATGGCACTCCAACGCTACTCTCTGGGGAGTAGTCTCCTGCTTATAAAAGCAACAGGTTGGTCTTGGCCTTCATCATTGGTCTGGGATAGGACCGCTCCTATCCCTAGCTCAGAGGCATCAGTCTGCACTATGAACTGCTTGGCATAATCTGGAGCTTTTAGAATTGGTGCTGAGCACATTGCTTCTTTTAGGGTGTCAAAAGCCTTTTGACAACTAACTGTCCAGTTAACCTTCTTGGACATCTTCTTGGAGGTGAGTTCTGTGAGGGGAGTCACAATGGACCCATACCCCTTCACCAACCTCCTGTAGTACCCAGTCAAGCCAAGGAATGCCCTGACTTGGGTCTGGGTTGTTGGAGCTATCCAGTCCATGATGGCCTGGATCTTGGGTTGTAAGGGCTGTACCTGGCCTCCACCTACAAGGTGGCCCAAGTACACCACAGTGCCCTGCCCTATCTGGCATTTGGATGCCTTGATAGTGAGACCTGCACTTTGCAGAGCCTCTAAAACCTTTCCCAGGTGGATCAGGTGATCCTGCCAGGTGGAGCTAAAGACAGCAATATCATCAAGATAAGCTGCACTAAAGGACTCCAGCCCAGCCAGGACATGGTTCACCAACCTTTGGAAAGTGGCAGGGGCATTCTTTAACCCAAAGGGCATTACAGTAAACTGATAATGCCCATCAGGGGTGGAGAATGCTGTCTTTTCTTTTGCTCCTGGTACCCTGCATTCAAGTCAAAGGTGCTGAGGAATTGGGCAGCCCCTAATTTATCTATCAGTTCATCTGCTCTTGGAATAGGGTGAGCATCTGTCTTGGTGACAGAGTTGAGCCCTCTATAGTACACACAGAACCTCATCTCTCTCTTTTTACCCTGTTGATGAGGTTTGGGGACCAGAACTACTGGGCTAGCCCAGGGGCTCTCAGAGGGTTCAATGACCCCTAACTCCATCATCTTGCTGACCTCGGCTTTGATGCTTTCCTTAACTTGGTCTGTCGATAGATTTTGTTTTTGACAGGTGCACTGTCACCAGTGTCCACATCATGGGTACACCAGTTTGTCAGACATGGGGTCAGGGAAAAGAGGCTAGCATACTCTTGAAAGACTTGCTTGTAGTCAGTCTGCTGTTGGGCAGAGAGGGTGTCTGAAAAGATCACACCATCCACTGACCCATCTTGTGGGCTGTAGGAGAGGAGGTCAGGGAGAGGTTCACTCTCTGCTTCCTGTTCCTCATCAGTTACCATCAGCATGGTGATGTCAGCCCTGTCATTGTAGAGTTTGAGGCGGTTCACATGGATGACCCTTTTGGGTGTCCTGTTAGTGCCCAGGTCAACTAGATAGGTGACCTCACTCTTTTTCTCTAGGATAGGGTAAGGGCCACTCCATTTATCTTGGAGAGCCCTTGGTGCCACTGGCTCCAAAACCCACACCTGTTGCCCAGGTTGAAATTCAACCAGTGCAGCTTTTTGGTCATACCAGTGCTTCTGGAGCTCCTGGCTGGCCTCAAGGTTCTTCGATGCTTTTTCCATGTACTCAGCCATTCTGGACCTTAGGCCAAGCACATAGTCCACTATGTCTTGTTTGGGCTCTTGAAGAGGCCTCTCCCAGCCCTCTTTCACAAGAAAAAGTGGTCCCCTTACAGAATGACCAAACAGAAGTTCAAAGGGTGAGAAACCTACTCCCTTCTGTGGCACTTCCCTGTAAGCGAAAAGCAGGCAGGGTAACAAGACATACCATCTCCTTTTGAGTGTTTCAGGGAGCCCCATGATCATACCTTTCAATGTCTTGTTGAATTTATCAACACGACCATTGGTTTGTGGGTGGTAGGGTGTAGTAAACTTGTACTGCACTCCACACTCCTTCCACATGTGTGTTAGGTAAGCAGACATGAAGTTGGAGCCTCTGTCTGAAACCACCTCCTTAGGAAACCCTACCCTGGTGAAGACACCCAGGAGGGCCTTGGCTACTGCAGGAGCTGTAGTAGTCCTAAGTGGAATTGCTTCAGGGTACCTAGTAGCATGATCCACTACTACTAGAATAAACTTGTTCCCTGAGGCTGTGGGAGGTTCAAGTGGACCGACAATGTCCACTCCTACCCTTTCAAAGGGTACCCCCACCACTGGTAGTGGGATGAGGGGGGCCTTTGGGTGGCCACCGGTCTTGCCACTGGCTTGACAGGTAACACAGGAGCTGACAAACTCCTTCACCTTTTGGTGCATCTGGGGCCAGTAAAAGTGACTCACTAGCCTTTCCCAAGTTTTGGTTTGCCCCAGATGTCCAGCTAGGGGGAAGTCATGAGCTAAAGTTAGGAGGAACTCCCTGTACTTCTGTGGCACTACCACCCTCCTGGTGGCTCCAGGAGTGGGGTTTCTTGCCTCAGCATACAGTAATCCCTCTTCCCAATAAGCTCTGTGGGTACCACTGACATCTCCCTTTTCTTCTGAAACAGCTTGCTGCCTCAGGCTTTCAAGAGTGGGACAGTCTCGCTGACCCTGGCACAGCTCTTCCCTAGAGGGTCCCCCTGGGCCCAAGAGTTCAACCTGGTAAGGGTCAAGCTCCATGGACTCAGTTCCCTCAGGGGCATCCACATCCTCTCCCTGGGGAGAGGGGTCCTGAATGTTTTGCTGTACAGAAGCTGGTCCCCCAGTCTTCTTACCTTTTCTCTTGGTTGGTTGGGCCATTATTTCAGGCTCCAGACCTACTTTTTCACCCTTCCTCTTGCTCTGTGCTCTGGTTTGCACACACACCAATTCAGGGATGCCCAGCATGGCTGCATGGGCTTTTAGCTCAACCTCAGCCCAGGCTGAGATTTCCAGATCATTTCCCAGCAGACATGCAGCTGGCAACTTTGGAGAGACCACTACCTGTTTCAGGCCAGTAACCACCCCCCCCGCAGCCTAATGTTACCATGGCCATGGGATGACTAGTGGTGACACTGTCAACGTTGGTGACTGGGTAAGACTTCCCAATCAAGTATTGCTCAGGGGAAACCAGTGTGTCTTTCACCATAGTGACACTGGCACCTGTATCCCTCAGAGCTTCTACCCTAGTTCCATTCACCCAGGGGTACTGTAAGTATTTCTTTAAGTTGGGGGACCACACAGCTACAGTGGCAAACTCCACTTCTCCCAAGGAGACTAGACTTGCTTCAGTGTGTTCCCAGATTTTCTCAGGGTACACCTCTGATCCCATTTGTTGCTTGCTGCCCCAGGAGTAGCTGTACTGGGTGCCTTAGGGGCTTTGTTTTGGGAGAAAGCTACAGTTAGGTGTCCTGACTTCTTACAGTTATTACACCAGGCCTTTAAGGGATCATAGTTCTTTCCCCCATAGGGTTGAGGCACATAGGGAGTAGTTTGGGTCCCACCCACCTGAACAGGTTTTTGGGGCCCTTTGGAAGACTCAGACTTTTTATCTTGGGGATTCTCACCACCTTTCCCCTGGGGAGGTTTTGTCACCCCCAGTGGTTGTCCTTGTCACCCTAGTCTTGACCCAGTGGTCTGCCTTCTTTCCCAATTCTTGGGGAGAAATTAGACCTAGGTCTACCAAATGCTGATGCAACTTTTCATTTGTGCAGTTACTTAATATATGTTCCTTCGTGAATAAATTGTACAATCCAGTAAAATCCTGCACACCATGTCCAGCTAACCAACCATCCAGTGTCTTCACTGAGAAGTCTACAAAATCAATCCAGGACTGGGTCTGGGTTTTGTGAGCCCCCCTGAATCTAATTCTATACTCCTCAGTTGTGAATCCAAATCCCTCAATCAGAGCTTTCTTCATGAGGTCATAGGATCCTGCTTCTGGCCCAGAAAGAGTCAGAAGCCTGTCTCTGCAGTTACCTGAGAACAGTTCCCACAGGAGTGCCCCCAGAGAGGTTTTTTTACTTTTCTGATATCACAAGCCCTCTCAAAGGCTGTGAACCATTTGGTGATATCATCACCTTCCTCAAATTTAGGGACAATCCCTTTGGGGGTTTTAAGGTCAGAAGTTTCCCCCCTATCCTAATTTTTATTATTGCTGCCACCATTGATGGGTGCTAAACCCATCTCTCTCCTTTCTTTTTCTAGAGCCAGGAGCCTGGACTCTAGCTCTAGTCTTTTGGCCAGCCTTGTAAGGCTGTCCTCTTCACTGGTGGGTCCCCCAGTGTTCTCTCTGGTACCAGAGTTACCAGTGTAATCTCTAGGTGCCCAGATGCTAATTCTTGGATTCAAGGGTATGGGTGCCCTCTTCTCCCTAAGGAATAGTATGGGGGGGTCATTCTCCACCTCCTCTTCTTCCCCTTCCTCATCTGACTGGGCATCACCATGTTCAGATGGGTGGTGCTTAGCATACTCAGCCAAGAGCTCCTGGAGCCCTAGTTTGGTAGTATGCAGGCCCATTGTTAAGTTTTTAAGTTTGCACAGGGACCTCAGTTCCTTGAAAGACAAGTGTAAGTAAGGTGTGAGGTCGAGCTCCTCCACCAGGTCCATGATATTATTTTCACTAATAGCTGGGTTTGTTTGAGACATTCTAACCTGACAGTTCTAATCATCTACCCTGACTATAGTGACTTTTATTTTTCCAAAATTCTAATGGGACTTAAGCAAGGCCCTAGCAAGACTTTTAGTAATTTTGGAAAAGACCAATCAGAATTCTAAAGGCAATTTTAAGAGTTCTGTTGTGTGATCAGATGGTAACCAAGTAGTCCAACAAATGCAAGTTTGTATCCCACCGCTGATCCACCAATGTGAGAAAGTGGCTCTGTATATACTGTTCCTTAATAGGTACAGGGTGTACAGAGTCCACAGTCCCCAAGGGTTTGGCAGAGGCTAAAGTTAGATATAACCTTACTCTCTAAAGTGGTAGCTTGGTCGAGCAGTAAGGCAACATCAGAGGACAGTGTAAAGCATTTGTTGTACACACTCAGTCAGCAAATGGTCTCACACACTCATAACTGAACTCTAGGCCAATGGTTTATATATAAAAAATATATGCTTGTTTTATTTTAGAACCAACAATAGGTATTAAAATATACTTTCTCAGAATGAGATGCTTTATATAAATACTTTTGCAATATGCAATTGACTGTTGTAAGCAGTTACAAGTGGTTGCAATAGGCAACACTATTGTAAACACAATACTGCATTGAATTCAATGGAAGTTTTAAGTTATTTGCAACAGATTACTTTTAGGATTACTTTTAGAATTCCAGGGCTGGATCCTAGATTCAGTCCTGGGTCAGTACTTAGAATAAAGTGATGAAAGTCGACTTAATTACTGTGTTGATTTTTAAACAATATTTAGCTATTTCAAAAGTTGACAGAAAATATTTCAGAGAAAACAGTCAATGATTCCCTATGGAAGGAAATGCAAGTTACAGGTACAGTAGGTTCTCGTTACTTTTGTAATCCAGTACTGGGTGCCTAGACTCAGTACTGGACCTTTTATCCAAAACAGGTAAGTAATTACATTTTCAGATATTGTACGGTTTTTAAAGAATATTTAAAGATTGCAGAAATTGACACTTGGAAGAAATTTCACAGAAAAACAGTCAATGATTTCCTATGGGAGAAAATTGGGTTACTGGTAAGTACAGTTGGAAGTATTTTTTTGAGTCAGTGCTGGGCACCAAGATCCAGCACTGGGAGCTCACCTAAGAGCAGGTGAGTATTTTCGTTTTCGTTACTCGGCTGATTTTTTGTGAATATTTTAAGATTTGAAAAGTCCACATTTAAAAGAAATTTCAGGAAAAAGCCAGTCAATGTTACCCTATGAGGAAAATAGAGTTATCGGTTTCAAGGTAAGTACTCGACTGGCAGAGTTGAAGTTCTGGGCATGGACTCAGGGGTCCCCCAGGGTCAGGTAGGTACAGTTAGTTCACCCTCAGCTACACTAGGGCGGCGGGTGCAGAGAGAGTTAGGCTCAATGTTATCCTATGGGGGATAGGGGGGCCTTGGTTGGTGGCTGCTGACTAGCAAGCCATGCGGCTGTGGGAGCTGGGCTCCTGGTCACTTACCCAGGGCAGGTGGGGAAGTAGATGGGTGTAGAGGTTGCACTGCCAGGGCCACTCGGGCGGCTGGGTGCAGGGTGCTTTTGAGCCTTCGGGCGCTCAATTTATTTCAATAGGAAATCTCCGGTTTGGAAAAAGACTGCAAGCTCGGGGACGAGGATTCTTCAGGTGCCACCACCACTTCGAGAGGTAAGTTGGGTAGTTGGAGGATAGGTAGGTACCCCGGGAAGGGGCACAGGGGGCCGCGGGGCGCCGCGTGCAGGGGTGCCTTTTGGTGTCGGAAAATCTTACCCTCTGTTGATCGCGGTAGGGGGGCACCTTGTTCTGAGGCTGCAGGCTTCTTCAGGAGGGTTGAGGGAGGTCCTTGGGTGCCGGACTCGGGGTCACAGTCACCGTGGGGTCGTCCTCGGGGTCTTTGTTCACTCCGGCACCGGCCAGGCTTGGCTGGTGCAGAGTGTGTTGGGTACGCGGTTCCGGACTGCTGCCAGGGATTAGAAGTGAGTTCTTGAGTAGAGCCTCTACTCATGGGAGTCCCAGGGGCTTAGAGTTGAAGGGTAGCCAGGTCCTCCGGGGTTTGTGAGGTTGCTGGCCACAAGAGATGCTGCGTTGGAGAAGGAGCAGGTTCGAGGGTCGACAGGCCGGTAGGGCTGGGGCCAAAGCAGTTGGTGTCTTCCTCTTTTCAGCAGCTGCAGGGCAGGTCTTCTGTCTTCTTGCTCTTCTTTGTAGTTTGGAATCTGGAATCTGGGGAAGGAAGGTTCAGGGTGCCCCTAAATACTAGATTTAGAGGTGTTACAGGCAGGTGAAGGGCAGGGACCAATGGGTCCCTGTCCTGGGGTGGGTACACCCCCTATCCTGACTCTCTCCTGTGGGAAGGGGGCAGTAGCCTAGTTCTGATAGGGTAGGGCTCCCCATCTTCAAGATGGCAAGAGCCCGGAGATGTGCTTCACCTCGCCTCCCCCACCTGAGGGGTGGGGTTGGCAGGCTGGCACATCCCCTGTCCTTATTTGGGGTTTCCGGCCAAAGCTTCCCGCCAGAGTGGGGGGTTGCAGAGGCCTGGGGAAGCTCACAGAGGCGGCATGCCTTTGAAGCTTCCCCCTGCCCATCCTGGGGGAGAAGATTTAGCACCTCGCCCAGGATGTGCATTGTTGCAGGCCCAGGAGAGCAGGGGCTCTCCTACCCAGGGGTCCAGCAACATGTCTGCTGTGTGGCAGCCTAGGCAGCCTCAGAGCAGACGTGGATTGTAGGTTAGGTTTAAGGGGGCATCTCAAAGATGCCCTCTGGGGTGCTTGTTACATTAAATCCCACACTGGCATCAGTGTGGGTTTAATGTGCCGAGAAGTTTGATACCAAACTTCTTAGTCTTCAGTGTTGCCATTATGGTGCTGTGGAGCTCGTGTTTGACGAGCTCTCAGCACCATGTACTCTTAAATGGCAGCACTGCACTTACAGTGCTCAGGAATGGACCTGGGCACTGTAGGGGCACAGGGCTCCTGCGCCTGTGTCCACACCATTGGCATAAGGCACCCAGCTAGAGGGGTGGCTGATGTATGCCATGGCAGTGTAGGTGATGGGCATGGCACACAGGGATGTGTGCCATGTCGACTTTGTTTTTGTCTTGCACCCAAATACACAGCCTGCAAAGGCAGTGTGTGTGTGTAAGGGTACAGGGCCTCTAAGGGTGGCACAATGAGTGCTGCAGCCCTTAGAGGCCTTCCCTGGTCACAAGGCCCTGGGTACCTAGGGTACCATTTGGCCAGGGTTTGCCAATTTGGGTTTTGTTTGTTTTAGGGAAGGAACATAGGCCCTGGGCACCTGATTGGCAGGAGTCCAGGGCACACTCAGTCAAAGTACATTCAGCAATTCAGCAAAAAGTGGGGGCATGCCATGCAAGAAAGATGGCACTTTCTCACAGTGCCACCCTTAGAGGTCCTGTACCTTAACACGCACACACTGCCATTGCAGGCTGCTTGTTTTGGTACAGAGAAAAGTGAAGAGTCAGTGTGCCAGGCCTTTCAAACCACTACCTAAGGTATCGATAAGACACCCCTCTAGCTGGGTGCACTATACCACAGGTGAGGGCTCAGTCGCATGAGCACTGTACCACTACAGTGTCTAAGTCCATTCTTAGACATTGTAAGTGCAGTAAAGCCATTAAGAGTATATGGTCTGGGAGTTTGTCATTACGAACTCCACAGCACCATAATGGCTTTACTGAATTCTCAGCATAATAAACCTACACTGATGCCAGTGTGGGATTTATTATACAATGCACTCATAGGGCATTTTAGAGATGCCCCCTGAAAAACAACCAGCCTCTTGTGGGTTCCCTGACTGGTAAATACTAGGCTGCCAACACGAGACACGTTTGTGGACCCCAGGGGTGCTAGCCTTCACTCCCTGAGCCCACAAACAAAGCCTTTCCTGGGAGGAAGTGTTTATACCTCCCCCAGGTCAGGAAGAGCCATCTGTGCCTTTGCAACATGACCACTAGCCTCCCCTGCTATCGGTAGCAGGCCCCCTTCCTTTCTCATCCCCTTTTTGGAGGGAAGACAGACGGGGAAAAATTAGCGCAGCCCAGAAGATGTGCCCACATCTGCCAACCGCACCCTTCAGGTGGAGGAGACAAGGTGAAGCCCACTCTTAAGTGCCCGCCATCTTGTAGATGGCAGGCACTCTCCAATCAGGGTTAGGGATTGTGCCCACTCCCCCATGTGGGGTGAGCACACCAAGGATGTAGTCACCCTAAGGTCAGTAGTCCATTGCCTACCCCCAAAACGCTACCTAAATGCAGTATTCAGGGGGCAGCCCTGAATCCATAAAGGAGATTCCTGCAACCTACGAAGAAGAAGGACAAAAGAAGATGCACAACAGAGGAGACTGCAGAGAAGAACTGACTTGGCCCCAGCCCTACCGGCCCGTCTGCAGTTTCCAGAGATCCTTCGCCAAAACTCGCCTTGTCCTGCAGCCAGCGACCTCCAGAACCCCTGGGAGGACTGACTGCCTTCAAGAATGACAGGATCTCCTCTGAACAGCAGCTCTGCTCAAAAGAATCTCCAAAGAAAGACTCTGAGCCTGCTGAAGAGAGAGAAACCCGTCAGTTGGAACCACCACTGCACCCGTCACAGCCCGAGTCTGAGTGGCCCACCAGTCCCAGCGAGGTCCCCCAGCGCTCCAGAGTTCAAATCCACCATGGATTGACCCCTCCAGGACTCCCAGACGTCACCTGCAGCCTCTGCAGGGAGACCCCCGCAACTGCCAGTGACCCACTAAGGTGAAATCCGACCTTAAAAGGCACCCCTGCATCCAGCCGCCATCCATCCTGGAGAAGAGGACTTGAGGTGCACCTTCGTGCCCGAGCCCCCTAACTTAGCTGCCGAGCTGTTGGTTACGCCTGGAAGAATACCTGGACAGAGCCTGCAGCCAAAACCCAAAACCGTCAACTCCCACTGGAAACAACAAGGCACGCAACACCAAATCAGCACCCTGCATCCGGCCGCCCCCATGCTGCTGTGGGTGCACCTTGTGCACTAAATCGGATACCCCTTTGCCCTGAGCTACAACCTAGGAGCTTTGCTCCTACAACCAAGTGGCGTGTCTGTGAGCTGCCACCAACCGGAGGCACCCTATCCCCTTTGGATAACATTGGGCCTCAGCACTCTACACCCGGCCATCCTAGTGCCGCTGAGGGTGCTCTTTTAGTGCATCCTTGACCCTGGGGGAATCCTTGTTCTAACCCCAGGAACTCAACCCTCAAGACCGTTTACTTACCTACAAAACAATAACCTCATTTTTTTACATTGGATTACATTGACTGTTTTCCTCTGAATAATTGTTGAGGGCGTTTTGTATGGACACCTAAGAAACTGTGTTTTGAGAAAAACTGTTTTACTGACCTTATATCCAGGAACTGTCCCAACGTGATATCTAGGCATATCACTGAGTACAAAAAGTAATCTAAAAATTAATTACAAAATATTTGCACAGTAAATTCAACTGTTTCTGAACATTTGACCTACCTGTTACAAATTCAACTGCATTCTTTTTGAAAAGTATTATTTCACTTATCTGTACCATGTCCTGGTTGGTTTAAAAAATAAAATAGAACTAAAAAATATTTTTTACAAAACAATTGGTCAGAGTTTAGTCTTTGAGTGTGGGGAATCATTTATTGCCTGATTGTGTACAATAAATGCTTAGCACTACCCTCGGATAAACCCTTACTGCTCGCCCACACTACCACAGATAGAGAGTAAGGTATCATCTACTTTTATCTCTGTAAGCCTTTGGGGATCCACTGGACTCTGTGTACACTATACCTTATGTTGGTATAGTACATACAGAGGAGCAGCTTCCTACAGTAATGCCTTAGTAATGCAGCTCCACCAATACCAAACCTGTTAAAAGAGTAAAATTGGACATAAATAAAGCGGTCCACCAATTGCATTTCCCATAGGCACAATAGAAGAAAGCAAAAATCACAAAGCGAGAAGCACATGTTCGCTTTCAGAAGTGGCATGGCCAGAATTCATTCAATCATTACAGTGCTCTTTCTTTAACCACTCCACACAAAAAATAAAACATACACAAAAGGAAAAGACAACAGTGATAAGAACTTTAAGAAAGCGATTAAATCAACTGATATGGAAGAGTAGCAACAGAAGCACCGAGGAAATAATAATTTAAAAATTAAAGAAATATGACTAATTAGAGTCTCTTACAGTAAACGTCTGTAGCAAGAAAACCAGAAATCAGTAGAACTCAGCGGGATAAAATTCTATGAAACTCCTACATTTTGTAATTTGCATAAACTTTAGAGGCAAGTTAATTGGTATCCTCGCATGATTTAAAACTAGTAAATCTGGGTAGCTGGAACCCCACAATAGTTGAGGCAATGGTGGAGGGTGCATCCAGAGAACTAGAGTTCTACTCATCTGTCACCCCTACGTTGATCAACAGCAATATGGATTGCTTCCATGTGATGTGCCTGGACATGCTCCCGTAAAGAAGAGCAAAACTAGCCGATATGGTACACGATCACCAAAAAGAACTTTGCATGGAACCAAACGGGCAGCAAGAGCCGCAAGAGCCACAGGGTCCTCCAAAGGCATGGCATGAAGGCAGTTATGGGACTCCTGCCAGGCACGCCAAGCAATGCAAAAAGCTTGGAGATCTACTGCTGCTAGGACAGTCCCCATCAGATAAAAGGCCTGCTCTTGGAATAGATGAAGTTAACTGACAATGGTTACTAACATCTCTTAACAGCTCTGAGAAAACCTGGCCGACAGCTGACATAACTTCGTCTACACCCCTTTAACGGAATGAAAGCCCTGTCTGCTGGTTACAACTGCAAGCCCATGTACAGTGACAATGCCGAAGGTTGGGCAAAAGGGCTACTATCCTGTCATGAAATGTAACCGGATTGTAATCAAACTTGAGGATATTCATTGGTTTGAAATGGTGAGCACCAAGGAGATGCATTGCTTCTAGGGGACGTGGGTCGCAAATACTCTTTGTGCCTTACAACACCCCCCCCCCCCCAGATTTTATGGGGTATGCCGGCAAGGACAGCAAAGTAAGGGGTAGGAGAGCAATTGGGGGCCTAATCACCTTGATTTCAACAAAACTAGACTGCACAGCAACTTAAATGTTGTCAGCTGCTGCATCCCCACTGAACACATTGCACGTCGGATTGGTCAAAGAGCAGAGGAAAGGCACCATTACATTGGGCATCCTAAATTTGTACCTTAACTCAAACAAACGCATGAAGTTTGAGGATCAACTTGCAGCCTTAAAAACAATTGTTCACAACATAAAGAACAAGACCCCCAGCAATGGCAAATGTTACCTTCTAGTCTCTGGCTACTTCGACACCTAACTACTGGAAGATCTATGGGAGACCGCAAAAAGCATTGAGAAAAACAGCTGGGGCATTCCGTCACCAGAACTGGGTAGTTTTCTCCCCCTCAGCAGGCGCAAGAAATGGAAATTATTCTATGATTTTCTCACCTAATCACATCTAACCTTCCTAAATGGTCAAAAGACATCAGACAGCCCTGCAGCACCTACATTTTGGTATAGTAAAAGATCTAGCTTGATCGACTACATTCTCTTTTCAAACAAATGCTGGGATTTGGCAATGGACATAGAAGTAATCCAATGACCTGAGAGTGACCATGACCCTCTATGCTTTAAGTGTGCAGTTCAGGCTGAGCAGGAAAAGGTTAAACACTTCGCTGCCAGCATCGCCCCAAACAGCAGCAGGCGAGCAGTAAAATGGAACAAAGAGAAGTATTCGAACAACGACACTTCATTAAAGGCGAATGGAACATTTTTCGACCTGCATCCAGGATAGTGATGATTACGAGGCAATACAAAAAAATAATAATAAACTTTCAAAGGAACTTGCACGCCTACTGGTCTGCACCATGGGTACCAAGAAGTAAAAGAAGGAAATCCAACAAAAGTTGGTACGATAAAGAGTGCAGAGCAACCAAGAATACTCTGAAATGGGCGCACAATGAGTGGCATGCCTCTCAAGAGCAATCCTTTAGGGCCATAAGGAGAGAATACAAAGCCCTACTCAGGGGTATGAAACTAAACTACCACTGAGAAGTGTGGCAAAACCTGATCAAGGCAGTAGAAGAAAAGGATAGCAAATCCTTTTGGAGGAAAATCTATGAACTCTCTAATCATACAAAAATCAATTGCTCCCAAATACAGTCCTCTGTACACTGCTTTAAGTGGTTTGCAATCTGCATTTGACAGCATAAAAGATGGAGATTATGGGAAAATTATTAAAATTGGAAATCTCGTTGCCTCTGTTGATTAACCCCAGAAATGTTAGTGTCAGAGGACTCGTTACTGATAAGGGACGTAAGCATTGGCTGCATGCTTACATGTCCACCATGGGGGTTCCCCAAGGGTCCTCCTTATCTCCCATTCTCTTCAACTTGTTCCTGGAAACATTAGCTAATGTACTAAAATCCATGGACATTTGCTTCCATATGTATGCAGACGACACCCAACTCTATCTGAAAATCTCCTCCCCGGATAAAATCACTTCACTCAACTCCACCCTACTGACTACTCAAAACTGGCTAATTGAGAACCACATCCTGCTAAACACCTCCAAAACAGAATTCCTCCTCATTTCTTCCCCGAAACACACTCCTAAAATCGACGTCTGAATGAACCAACTCACCGCCTTCAACTGCTCCCCCCGCATTATTGACTCACCTTAATCTCTAGGAATCACCCTGGACAAACCTTTGAATATGAAGACTCATATTAGCAATGTGTGCAAGGGAGCTAACCACCTTCTGAGAACACTCAGGAATCTCAAACCTTTCCTACCTCAAACAGATTTCAAGCAAGTGGTCCAAGTGCTTGTTTTACCGAGGCTTGACTATGGCAGTGCTACGCTATGTGGCCTCCCCAAATACACTTTGGCCCCTCTAAAAGCATCATTGAACGCGGCGGCCATATTGATTACGGGCACCAAGCGAAATGCCCACATCTCTCCGGTCCTAAAATCTCTTAACTGACTGCCCTACGAAGCTAGAATTCAACTAAAGATTGCCTGCTTCTCACACAAAGCCCTCCACTTCAAAACTCCCAACTACCTTGGGCAAAAGCTAGAACTATCCGGAGGGGGTAGACCGTCGAGGAGTGCTAAATCCCTCCTCTTGAAACCTCAGATCTTCCGCAAAAAGAGAACATGCCAACGAGCCTTCTCTGGCTCTGCACCAAAAATTTGGAACTCTCTTCCACCGGAAATTCGTAGAATCTCTTCCAAGGTTGCCTTCAAACTAGAAGCAAAAAGATTTCTCATGAATAAGTTCTTACCTTAACAAGAGGAGCGACTGTCAGCTCTAAGCGCATCGGACATACTACAGTATTGGTTGTTAATCTTGTATTTTACTATTGTATTTGCTCCCCTTATGTCATTATGTGCATCAACTAGCCCATTCTTCGCTTACCCCAGGTTTATAAACGGTCTTTTATGTGTGCACTATTTTAGTCAATGCCTATGTAGATTCCCCATTTGACTCATGTACTGATCAGTTACCTTCCTTTCCCTCAAACTGTAAAGCGTTCTGATATCCTTCGGGATCAAGTTCTCGCTATATAAAACTCTATAAATAAAAATAAATAAATAAATGTCGGTTTTTCAACTTGTATCTTGGTATTGTGGGGGACGCATTAAGAATGTTAACTATGTATCCCCAAAATTTAGGTAATCGAGACATTAATATTCTTCAGTATTCGCTCAGTTTTTCAAGCCTTTCTTGGAGGGGAACCCCAAAGACTAACTCAGGATTTCCAGGATCACTCACATCAATATGGGGCTGGTAGGGACAATTTTGCCAGGGATGATTTTAGTTCCAAGTCTGGCTCTGCCCTAACCTCAAATCCAAGATTGTTCCCAGCACAACTTTCGGGGCATCCTCATCCCATTCCCTGGGATTACATAGCCACTGGTCACAGCATTAAATGCGGCACAAAAATCTTTGCAAGTGTTTTTTTAACTTTGAGGCCCTGTGAAGCTGTGTGAAGTTGCTTTCATTTTTATTTCTGATGTGCTGTAGGCATTCGCTCTGCCTTTAAACCCTGGGTTCTGTCCCATTACATGCCTTGGAACCTGTGCTCCTGCACTGCCCACTGAAGGGAAAATCTGTAGAACCTAGGGAACAAGAATAATTCAGTTTGACACTTAGCAGCTGCGGCCCGTGCTGGTAAGAGGGGGGGGGGGGGTGTTGGGGGGGGGGTGTTGGGGGGGGGTTGTTTGGGGGGGTGGTTTCAACACACAACAAGGGATTTAAAAAAAAAAAAATCCCCTTGTGGTCGTCTGTCAAATCCCCCCACCCAACCCGGCCCCACCGCCCCACCGCTCCTACCTGCACGAGTCGTGGCTGACACTTAGCAGGATACTGTAGGGCCAGCGCACATAGCAGTGCCGGATGAAACCCTGTGGAGGCCCCTGGGCAGTCGAAATTTAAGAGACCCCCTCGCAAATTATCTCCTAATACGTTTTTAATTTTACCAACCAACAATTTTAATAAACCAATTTTATTACACAAAACTAAACATTAACAATTATTAATGTTCTTAAATAAAACTTTTTTTTCATTTTAATAAACCAGCAACACTTTAAATATTAACTTTCCTCAATTTATTTGTGGTGAAATCTTACAGGATATCGTGGAAGTCTACCTTTTGCAAGACGTCGTATTCAAGCTTGTAATTTTCGTTCTAGATGAAATCAATATTATTTTGAAGCATTGTTGCAGGGCCCAAAAAGGAGTGGGGTCCATAGGCTGGTGCCTACTTTGCCTATTTGGTCATTCGGAACTGGCACAGAGGAGTGAATTGGAACAGCTTGGCAAAGAGAAGAGTCAGCAACCAGTATGGAATGATGAGTAAGGAAGAGTGGGGGCGAAAGGAGGGAGTTGCATAATACATTCCTCATGGAGAGAGACATACCTGCAGAGCACGTGACAGGAGACCAGCAAGAAGCAGCAAGTGCTCAAATGTAGGAGGAAACTGCAAAAAGGGAGAAACAACACACCACGCACATTGAGGTTGAACCAGCAAGAAACAGGAAGTAACCAAGCTGGATGCAATCGCCTTTGCACAATGGTGCTTTGTTATCTAGTGCGCATCTGAGACCTGAATGTGGTGCTCAACAATCTGGTTCTGACGTTGTGTTTTACTGCCCTAGTGTGTGTGCCCTTGTGCTCCACTGCCTGCACTACCATCCAACGTGCCACGGGCACATGTTGTACTTCTAAGGTGCATGATAGATTGCATAACGATCTGCGTGCGATAACTTTACTTATCCGCTACCGCCTATACGTCAATCTATTAGCTTAAAGCACATGTATAAGTGCAGCAACAAACAGGATAACAGCACACCTCTGGGCCTCATGCACAGCATTTAAACGATGGGCATATCTAATTAACATTCCACTACCTTCATCCTTCTATTCTTCTGCAATCCCACTTAGCAGCTTGCTGTAGGTCTGCAAAGACGTCAGCATTTTGTTCGAATAGTGCTATATAAATGTAACAAATTATGCCTGAATTAGTAGGTTAGAATAAAAAAAAAACAACAGGTTTGCAACTGAAAATGCAAGTCAGACCTATTCGCTATGCCAATGTTTGTTTTCAACAGAGACCGACTGCTTGTGTAGCAGTTGATGGCACTCGACCCTCCAGTAGTAACTGGGCAATGATGTAGCCAATAATAGGTGCAGCTACTACTGCTAAAATAGTTGCTACCACAACTGACAACCGATTTTGCATGACAGATGAGGGCGTATATATCAAGGGGCAGATTTACAATAACTGGCGCATCCTTGCATATTAGCAGGGATGCGCCAGTTATTTTGCGTGACTCAAAAACCCCCTTGCGCCACCATGGATGCGCCGCATTGCCATGGTGCACTGATAGACAGATGCGTGACGCATCTGTCGCCGTAAGGGTGACGCAGTGCTGGAGTTGTGTCGCAAGTGTGACATAACTCCAGCACTGCTCAGGGGTGCCCTATCCCTTATATGCTGTGCCACTTGAAGCAGGCGTAAAAATATGACGCAGCTGGGATGTAAAAGTGACTCACCCTTTTACGGGGCTTAATTGCGACGGAACGCCCACCCTGCATACATTATACCTGACGCAGGTATAATGTAGCTCAGGGTTTTACAACGTGACGCATCTCAATACATGCGTCACGTTGTAAATATGTTGCATAGTGGTGCATTGTTTACGCCGCCGCTGCGTCACAAAAGTGACACAACGGTGGCGTAAAACCGTCGCAAGGGGCTTGTAAATCTGCCCCCTTATATTCAGCGGTGGAACGGAGGGTACTACCATAAGAATATCGTATTGTTTACATTTAGAAGCTTGTCTAAAAAAGCTGAAAAATGCAATTTATCCAATGTCGAGGTGTTGGTTTTGCATTCCACACTCCAAAGGCCATTTTGGCCCTCATTTACGGTGGGTGTGAATTCTGAATGCATGTTCCAATAAGACCACACCCAAGAAATATAATCTGCACTCATTTAGAACACCTCAGTCTTCATACCTCATTACAAGGTAGGCGGAACTGAGTGATATTATACCACACATGGGAAATACCATTACTCCAGGGGGAGGTATTTACCTTGTGTGGCAAATACATCCTATTTTGAGTTTTTAACTTATAAATGAGGGACAATATGAGCAATCAATATTTAACACAGAATTCTGCGTGTTTTGCCTTTTTTACAGGCCTTTTCCCTCGATAAATTTCACCAGGTTTGACCTGCCAGAATTTACCAAGGGTGTACTAATTATCACACCACTTGTAATTCCGATCACTGAACTTGTATTTAGATAATTGGAAACAGACCCAGTTCAGGCAAAGACTCCTGATTTTAGAGCCCTAAATGGCTTTATTTTGGCTTTCTCCTTTTTAAAATTGCCCGTGCTTCTATGTAAATCAATGGGGAAAGTACATTTCCACATGTTTTTTAAAACTCTCCCTCGTTGCAGCTTTAAAATGTCGGTTTGTATGTGATTAGGCTCTTAGTCGCAGACGTTTTTGCCCTAGCAATTTTAGAGGTGGTAGTGATAATGCTGGTGGTTGTGGTTCTGATGGTACATCCACACAACCGAAAACACAGTCAAAAAATATTGCCATACATAATGATTGCATAAGAGTGGCAGGACCCACCATAATGCTAGCAAGATTTGCACTGAAAGTCTGCTTCAGTCAGGAAAATGGGAGATTATGTGGACGATCCGGCACGTTACAGTGCTAAATAGGCACACACTAATGAAAGTAAATTGAGCAGAATAAACACATCATACCACATAACACAAAATCAATAAAAATGCAATAAAACATTTAAACATTAATAGTACAAAGATAAATGTGCACTATAGCAAACTGATCAAATCTTTAAAAATAAAAATAAAGCCTGTATCACTCGAAAGTGGGGTACCCCAGTGGGAGCCCACCCTTGATTGGCTTGCCACAACATTGACAATATGTTCTGGCAGCTATTTTACAGGACTCTGGGACATGGTCCCTATTGAAGTGAAAGCCTGTTTTTGATCATCACACACAAAAGCACAAATAAAGGGTGATAACATATTTTACTCACAATATAAATCATTTGTTCATGGTATCTACTAATTTTAGGAATTATGGTATGTTTAAAGGAGATTTTACCTTGTGTAAAATGCTGATACTCTGCTGGTATTTGATTAACCAAGGCTGACAGAAAACGTTTTTCTCTCATGATCTTCTCAAATAGGTTATGGAAGATGCTTCAGAAGCGAACATGAGAGCATATTTTCAGTAAATTCACATTATCTTCCTCAGCCATGTGAGAGTAAAGTCCAACATACTGAGTAAAGCATGTACTCCCAACAGCAGCAGCAGCCTGTCAGTTGATTTCCCAGGGTTCTACTGCAGCCTTCCAGAGTGTTCTAGGGAACAACTAGAGCGCTAACGTTCTTATGTATAACAAAAGTGTGGCAGACCTGAAGCCATCTTGTTTAAAACAAAGCTGTAAAACTTAACATTTCTTTCAGAAATTGACACAGTAAGGGATTTTTTTTCATTGTAATTATGGTTAGTGCTTTAGGAAGGGAAATTAGGACACATTTTGTATGAGTTCTCAAATATCTTCCTCATCCATTTAAGTAAAATGTTTTGACTTGCAAATAGGATTACCACCTAGTGCGTTTTCTACCTGCACCACAGGTATTTTAATGGCCGAGCTGGTACAAAAATAAGCAAAATCAATTAAAGCCAATATTTTTAGCCTTTATTTGTTTATACTTCAAACAGCAAATACAAATAGAAAACACTTTAAAACTTGTTCTAGAGCTGAGTTAACGACTCCTGACTAACAATTAAGGGAAACAAAGACAGAAAAGTCATGTTGCCAATGAATACATATGATTTTGTTTGAAGTCCTGTTTAGTAGCATGTCCGGGAATTGCAGACTCCGAAAACAACAACAAATGTCTGGTATTTTTCTCTTAGAAAGATGGCAACCGTACTTGCAGACTGAAATATTGCACTTTCAACAGCAGGAGCAGTCTGCCAATTAACTCCCTGGTGCTGAACTGCAGCTTTACTACAATGCTGTAAGGAGCAACTAGAGTGCTAACATTATTAATTCATGACAAACATGTGGCACACTAGGCCGCCATCTTGATAGAATCAAAGCTGTAAATCTAAAAGCATTTCCTACAGAGGATACTGCAGTAAATAAGAAATGAGGGAGGATGGTAACAACAAAGTACCCCAAGATGGTGCCGAACTAAATGAGCCCAAATGTAGTCCAACTATCACCTCCCCCTCACACACAAAGTCCAAAAATAGCCCAATGATAGAAGTGTGCAAAATGCTTAAATAACTCATGCAACAAATATAACTAAGTGATCATTTGGATAAAAACATTTCAAAATAGCAACTACTTTAAAAGCCATTTCTTGCTAATTGAGAACACAGAAAATGTGGGCTCATTATAGCTTTTAATGTACTCACCATTATGTCTATGAGAAAAAAAAATAATGTCTGCACATTTTTAAAGGAAGTGCTTTAGGTTTTACAGCTTTGATTCCATCAAGATGACTTCAGGTGGGCCACACTTTTTCATATAAACAGGATGCATCCATACCAATATTTCAAATTGGAAAGTAGGAGATTTTGATAAAAAAAATCAGGGAATACATTTTCCCCAATGACTTATATTAAAAATGGATTTTACATAGCCAAGCCAGGGGATAACTAGAACGTTATCCAATAAAAAGACCGGCAGATAAAATCTCTCTGCTAAAACTTGCTTCTGAGGTATTCCAAACCCTTAACCAGAGTAATGGTGGGCTTAATAAAATTTTATCTACCAGAAATGCTTGCCCATTTTCAGAGTGGTTCATGACGGTAAACACCCAAAATATTGATTCCAAAATATCGACTGCCCAGAATATCGAAGTTAAAATATAGAGTGGACAGAATATCGACTCATCAAAATATAGATAGGTCAGAATATCGAAATTGGGGTACAAAATATCGATTACCAAAATATAGACCTTAAAAATATCGAATACAATAATATCGAATTTTAAAATATAGATTACCATAATATCGAATTTTTTTTTTGTCTTATGTATGGTAGTATATGTGTTAAAATGATGTATTATTTTTGTAATGTATGTTTAATTTATTTCAACAAATGAATGTTATGTAATTTAATTATTGCGTAATTTAATTCCGAAGCGGGTTGTGGGTTTATAGGGGAATAGGGTGGGAAGTAATTTAATTATGGTTAATTAAATGTTAATTATATTTATATTTTTTGATAATTAATTAATTGATACTTAATTCTTAATTGGTAATTAATTTATATTAATTGATTAATTGATAATTATGTTAATTGTATTTGTTATTATTAGGAGCGAGTTGTGGGTTTGTAGGGGAATTGGGTGGGAAGTAAATTAATTGTAATAAAGTAAATAATTAATTTTTTATTCATGTGTATTGATAATTAATTGATAATTAATTAATAATTGGTAATTAATTTGTATTAATGGGTAAATAATTTGTATGAATTGCTAAATATTTTTTATTATTTGAAAAATTATTTTTATTAATTGATTAATTGATAATAATGTTAATTGTATTTTTTATTATTGGGAGTGGGTTGTGGGTTTATAGGGGAATTGGGTGGGAAGTAAATTAATTGTAATAAAGTAAATATATTTTTATTTATTTATGTGTATTGATAATTGATAATTAATTTTTAATTGGTAATTAATTATTATTAATTGGTAATACATTTTTATCAAGTGATAATTAATATTTTTAAATGGTAATTAATTGTTATTAATTGGTTATTATTTTTAATTAACTTTTTATCGGTATTGATAATTAATGTAATCTTATTTTAAATTTAAATCATTACTTTCCCTAATTTTGCACTCTCAGGAGTGGGAATAGTATTTTTTACCCTCTGCTATCCAACTCTTTTCCTACTGGTGCACTCATTGGAGTGGGAATAGTAATTTTTACCCTCCTGCTATCCAACGCTTTCCCTACTGTTGCACTCTTTGGAGTGGGAATAGCAATTTTTACCCTCCCGCTAGCCAACGCTTTCCCTACTGTTGCACTCACTGGAGTGGGAATAGTAATTGTTACCCTCCCGCTATCCAACACTTTCCCTACTGTTGCACTCTGTGGAGTGGGAATAGTAATTGTTACCCTCTCACTATCCAACGCTTTCCCTAGTGTTGCACTCTCTGGAGTGGGAATAGTAATTGTTACCCTCCTGCTATCCAACGCTTTCCCTACTGTTGCACTCTCTGGAGTGGGAATAGTAATTTTTACCTCTACGCTATCCAACGCTTTCCCTACTGTTGCACTGTTTGGAGTTGGAATAGTAATTTTTACCCCTACGCTATCCAACGTTTTCCCTACTGTTGCACTCACTGGAGTGGGAATAGTAATTTTTATCCCTGCGCTATCCAACGCTTTCCCTACTGTTGCACTCACTGGAGTGGGAATAGTAATTTTTACCTCTACGCTATCCAACACTTTCCCTACTGTTGCACTCTCTGGAGTGGGAATAGTAATTTTTACCCCTACGCTATCCAACCCTTTCCCTGCTGTTGCACTCTCTGCAGTGGGAATAGTAATTGTCACCCTCCCGCTATCCAACACTTTCCCTACTGTTGCACTCTCTGGAGTGGGAATAGAAATTGTTACCCTCCCACTATCAAACGCTTTCCCTACTGTTGCACTCACTGGAGTGGGAATAGTAATTTTTACCTCTACGCTATCCAACGCTTTCCTTACTGTTGCACTGTTTGGAGTTGGAATAGTAATTTTTACCCCTACGCTATCCAACGTTTTCCCTACTGTTGCACTCACTGGAGTGGGAATAGTAATTTTTACCCCTACGCTATCCAACGCTTTTCCTACTGTTGCACTCACTGGAGTGGGAATAGTAATTTTTACCTCTACGCTATCCAACGCTTTCCCTACTGTTGCACTCACTGGAGTGGGAATAGTCATTTTTATGCTCTCACTATCCAACAAAATCTCGACTTTTTTAAATTACTTATATTATGTTTACATTTTAAGCTTTTTTATATTATATTATGTATGTTTTATTTAATTGTTTTTAATATTTAATTAATTTTATATTATTTTTAATACATTTAAACAATTCGATATTTTGGCTAACTATATTTTGACAGTCTATATTTTGGAATCGATATTTTAGTACTTACCTGTTTGTAGATAGGGAGTCGATATTCTGTCCCTCTATATTTTGGTGTCGATTTTTTGTGTAGTCGATATTTTGCCCCTCGATATTTAGTCACTGAACCGTTCATGACAGATAGAGTGGATTTTGGGACCACCAGCAGTCTACATAAAATGCAGAGTTTCCACAGTTTTAATGGGAAGAAAATCATGATTTTATTAAAGGCACGGAGGCTAACATTACGCATGAACTTTTATTGCTCCTCACACACAGCAGCAACAAGAATCTCAGAACTAGAAACACATTAGAACTCTAGAACATAGAACATGCATATAATCCATACACAGGCAGCCATCTTCCTTCCTTTAACGCTGCGAATAAACCAAAATCCTTTTCAAGAACTGCAGAGTCCAAACTGTACTTTCTCCATAACTCCGGCACCCCACGTCAACATTCTTTGTCTTAACTTTGACCTAAATAAGAAAAGAACAAACAAAAAGGTCAAACGGGTTGGGCATAACGTGGGAGGGATAATATTAGCCTCAGTGCCTTTAATAAAATCATGATTTTCTTCCCATTAAAACTGTGGAAGATCTGCATTTTATGGCAAAGCCCAGAGGCCAATATTATGCATGGTCAAAGCTCTTCCATCACTTTCTGCAACACATTCTCCACAGGTTTAAAGTAGAACTTCTTAAAAGTTCTATCATTAGACCAATATGCTGCCTTCATAATGCCACTTAAACTGTAACCCTTCAAAAAAGCCTTACTTGCCGTAGCACCCGTTGCCGAATGAGCACCAAAAAATCTCACATCAACACCTGCCTTTCTCATCACCTCCTAAACCCAGCTCGCTAAAGAGAGCACCGATACCGCCCTAAATGGCTTTATGAAAGAGATCAGAAGCTGTGTACATCCACACTCTCTCAAACTTTCTGTTCTCTTCTCATACTCCTTCAAACAGCGTACCACACACAAATTGCTATGCCCCTCCATATTGGGGTAATAAATTGACCTAGACATAGTCTTTGGCCTTTTCCTCAAATCAAAACACGCCCCTTCCTGCTGGAACCTCCACAAAGACACCTCCAAAGTCCTAATATCTGACACACTTCTAAATGGAACCAAACATAAAAGTACTGCCAACTTCCAGGACAACAAATTCAGGCTTAAATTGGAATTGGACCCCCACCCATCCAACTCCCTCAGCACAACCGACACAACTCAAAGAAAAGCGTACTTTGCCCTAGGTGGCAACTCCACTCTTTACTATCCTTTTAACCAAGGCATATTGACCAACCGGCACTCCTTCAACCAACACATGACCAGCAGAATTTGCAGACCTGCTCAGATTCACTGAACTGTAAGCAAAACCTCTTCTAAACAAGCTCGACAAATAATCCACTACCTCCACTACAGTGGCTGAAACGGGATCCAAGTCCCTCTCAAAACACCAACCACACCATCTTCTCCACACTGACCTATTGACCTTAGTTGTCCCTGGCCCCCAGGACCCCTTGATGAGCTCTGAAACCTACTCTGATAATCCAGACACCTGCCATACTCTCCTGAAATCAGCCATCCCAAAAGCCTCAACTGCCCTGTCATCACTAGATCGTGAACGTTTCCCTGTGCATCCAACAGCACCTCAGGAAAACTCAGTAATAAGACAGGGTCTTCCACCAACAAGTTAATCACATCCGGAAACCAAACCTAGACTTGCCCAAACTGCATAATTAACACCAATTCTGCTTTCTCCTTCCTCACTTTCATCAGCACCCACTGAATGATTGAGAACGTAGCAAAAGCATACAGCCTCCCCATTCCCCACTCCTGCAGAAAAGCATCTATCCCTTTTGCTTCTGGATCCGGCCTCCAACTGTAAAACTCCCTCAACTGTGCATTCAATCTGTCCGCAAACAAATCCACCTGCAGTGGGCCCCACTTCTCCTGCAAACTTATGAACACCCCCGTTCAATTTCCAACTGCTCACATCCTTCAGATATTTTGAATTCCAGTCTGCTTCTAAATTGCTCTTCCCTGGAATATACTGCGCCTGCACCATTAGCTCTCTGTCCACACAAAACCTCCAAAACTCCTTTGCCAACTCCGCTAAACCCTTTGAACGTGGGTCCCCCAACTTGTTGACATAACTTGTCCATCTTCAACAGAACACAACATTTGGCCTGTATTTTTAGAAAACGTTTGACTGCAAAAGACCCTGCCAGGAGTTCCAGACAATTTATATGTAAATTCTTCTCCTCCAGAAACCACTGACCCCCAGTTGTCAAAGCACCACATCTTGCTCGCCAACCATACAGACGTGCATCCGACTCTATCACCATCTCCAGAGCCTCCCCAAAGATTGCTCTCCCGTTCCATGCTTCCAGACTCATCAACCACCATTCCAACTCCTCCTGAGTCTCCAGATTCATCCTCACTTTATGAGAATACTTCGCTCCCTGCCTTAAGTGATATGCTTTCAGCCTTTGCAGCACCCTGTAGTGAAGTGGCGCTGGAAAAATTGCTTAAATTGATGCCGAGTGCAGCCCAAGCAACCTCGCCAAGTGGCGCAAAGTTATCCATTCCACATTCCTCATTCTCTTCACCTCTCTGCACATCTTCTTCACTTTCTCCATAGGCAACTTCAACACATATTCCAGAGGTCTGTATCTGAAAACCTAAAAACTACATTTCCTGAGCTGGCTCCACATACGATTTCTCTCTGTTCACAATGAAGCCAAAGACTTCCAAAACCTTCACAGCAAACTCCATCTGCTCCAAAG
Organism: Triturus cristatus; assembly: GCF_964204655.1. Lineage (NCBI taxonomy): Eukaryota > Metazoa > Chordata > Amphibia > Caudata > Salamandridae > Triturus > Triturus cristatus. Next base: position 842,030,161 of record NC_140593.1, on the reverse strand, counting down.
CCAAACGTTTCTCCTCCCCCATAATCAAAATATCATCCAGGTACACAACTCTTAACCGAACACACCTGGATCTCCACCACGCCACAACTGGCTTCATCACCTTCATAAAGCACCATGATGCCGAAGTCAGACCGAACAGGAGACTTTTGAATCTCCATCGTCTGCCGTTCCACCTGAATTGGAGATTATCCCTGTGCTCCACACACACTGGAACTGTCAGATATGCATCCTTCAGATCCAACGAGGTCATTCAATCTCTTTTTCTTAACAGATCCCTCAGCATATGAATGCCTTCCATTTTTATTAAGTGGTTGTAACACACCAAATCGCTCAACTCTCTTAGATTTATCACAGGCCTCAAATCTTTCTCCTTCTTCTCCTCCAAAAATATTTTGCTTATAAAACAACCTGCAACCTCCTCTGCAACCTCTATTGCACCTTTTCCACCAAAGCCTTTACCTCCTGTGACACTAACTTCTCCAGATCCATCACATACTTCAGCATGCTCGGACACTTCCACTGTACTGTAGCCTCTATGAAATCTATACAATATCCCTCTAACGTTTCCAAGACCCATGGATCATGTGTTATTTCTCTCCACCTTGAAACAAACTAGTCTAGAATGCCACCCAATTTTACATGGATAGAAATAGGGTCTTTGCAACGGGAAATAGCTGTTACACCACATTCATTACAACACATGCTTTTACCCCGCATGCCGTTGCAACGAAAATGGCTTGCTGTAGGGGGTAGAGGGTGCTGGATTTAACTCCAACACCTTCCCTACTGTTGCACAGAGTGGAGTTGGAACAGTAAATTATACTATTCCAAAATCCAGTGTACCCCGACAGCAAGTCGGAGTAAAAATGTACATTGCAATGGCATGCGGGGTAAAAGAATGCGTTGAAACATCATACAACCCTTTGCAATGTCTTACCTGAAGAACCACTTCCTCTCCTTTCTGAATGAATTCCACTGGCCCTTGTCCTTTTTTCTGTGGGTAGAATCCACCTTGCTCTGATCTGGAGTTATAACCATATCCATAACCACAGGGTGTGAATCCTCTTGCAAGAGATCCCATAGTGAGTCCCGGCCAGGGAATCGACCCCGCATTCTCCCGGCCATACCAAAAGCCTTCCTTATATACTTTTGTGCCTTCTGCAAAGGGTCTAAACGAAGCGACCACATCACTCCTATCCTGTCCTCTCTTCGATGGCTTCCGATTGAGGTAAGATCTATTTACAAAACTGCCTGCATCACACACAAAGCCTTGCACACATCCTCTCCTCGTTACCTGGCAAATAAATTGAAATTGTCCGGAGGCTCTCGACCCTCTCGTAATGCAGAAAAGCTTCTGCTTGAGCCCCCCGTCTTCAAAAGGGAAAGATCGATGGCGCAATCCTTCTCAGGCAATGCAGTGAGAATATGGAACTCACTTCCCCCATTTCTCCGTGCCATCTCCTCTACCCGGATCTTCAAAGCTGAACTCAAAACTCTTCTCTTCCAAAGACACTTTCAGAACTAATACTTTCATACTCCGGCCCCTCTTGGAAATTCGCTCTTCATTGTAAATTTATATTTTTTCCTGTGCATCCCTCACCCCTGCGTGCTGTGTTGGATTTTGTGTTTGTGTACCCTTTATTCTCAGGCCCCTCTTGGAAGATCGCTCTTCGTTGTAAATTTGTATTTTTTCCTGTACATTCCTCACCCCTGTGTGCTGTGTTGGATTTTGTGTTTGTGTACCCTTCATTTTTAGTCTGTGTAATGTTATATTCTGCACCACTTTTCACTTGTAACGTAACTAGCTCTATTGTACAGCGCTCTGATACCTTTGGGTAATGTCCGCGCTTTATAAAAATGCACTAAATAAAAAATAAAAAATTGAAGGTACCCACGTATCTGGACATATCCCTCACAAATTCTTCACCAAAGAGCATTCCTTGACTCCGCTCACCAAATTCCTTACTGGCTAACTCAGCCAATTTTGTTTCAATCTTCATCAAAATGTTCTTGCCCCTCTCAATGCACAAAGCTGCATTTGAGTTATGTAACAAACCATATAGCTCTTTGAACCCACTGACACAACTCATCCACATTCACTCCTGTGTTGTTAATATGCGCCTCCTCACACATATCAAACACCTTTGTGAGGGGCCTAAGTACATCAAGCAACCTGTCTTGACATCCCTTCAGACCCTTATCCAAACCCTTCCTAGGGTCACGGCCAGACTTATTCAGAAATCTCATAATTTTTGGGTCTACCTCAGGAGTGTAAGCTACCTTGTTCTCTGAGGTCGGCCTCGGACACTCCGATCTAAGCCGATTCCCCCCCTCCTTTGGGATCTACCTTCAGATTCAATAAGTTATATATGTCACCACATGCTCCGCTGGCGTCCTTTGTGGTGATAAAGGATGCTGTGACAGCAGAGGATAAAACATCTCTTCCTCAAGAGGATTAACAAAATCATCCAACTCTAACTTAATTTTTCTGTAAACCACCTTTCTCCTCTTCTGCACGATCTCCTCATTATCTCCTCATCATCTGAATCCTCGAAACTTGTTGAGCGCGTACACTCCTCATACCCACTCACAGAAGAGGTATCACATGCCACCACACTGTGGCTTCTCTTCCTTGCCTTAATAGCGTTGAAAGAGGGTCTCTTTTTTATCATAGGGTACCCCAGGCCCGTTCTGTCTACACCTGAGGTATGAGACCCTTGTCCTTGCCCTGCCAGCCTAATTTGTAGGCCATGTTAAATTGACCCAAGGGTCCTGTTTTACTATATAACAAATGCCCTGGGCCATCCTTGTCACTCAGCCAGTATGAACCCCTACGTAGGCCCTGCCAGCGTGATCTGTAGGCCTTTTGTTAAGCTGACCAAAGTTCTGCACCCATCTTTACTGAACTGCAGGCTCTAGGCTTGTCTGACCAAAAATCACAGCCAGCCTCTCTCTGCAAGGCCTCCTGCTCCAAACTATAGAGCCCCCACCCTACCCGTGTGCAAAGTTCACTGGCGCAGAGTTCACTGTCTCTCTATTCTGTTGACATATAGCACATCACATCCTGGGTCTGTACATGAGAATAGAGAAGTTCCCACGGCAACAACCGTCGGACCGGGGTGATGAATGTGGCAACCCAGAAACCTATATCTCGATATATATATATATATTTTATTCCTTTGCATTACATATTTTCTGCTTGCCCTATGCAATTTATGACGAGAGCTTGGCCTGAGAATATAACCTTTCACCTAGTCTACGTTCCGCATTTAGTAGGATAGACACGAAACGTCTGATAAATGTGCGAACCATGCTATAAGTGATGTAGTTAGAAGTGGCGTGAGATGACGTTACTGTAGGCGCTTCTCATAGCCTTAAAAAGTATAAAAGGGAAGCCCGCACAGTTCTCGGCGGACTACCCCACCCGTCTGTTAGTAGATGGCAGGCCGGTGTGGGTGCTCCCCAAGAGCTCTTGTTTTTTGTTTTAAGCTACAATTTAACTTGCCAATATATATATGATGTATATGCTATGTATGCTATTTTTGCCTCTAAATTGGTGTTTTCGTATTGAGAATTTAATGCTTATATTGCACTTGCAAGGCTGTTTTCTTTTAGGTAGGTAAATGAGTATTCTCAATATTTTAGATCAAGTGATTTTTGCATTCTGAGAACTTTTTCCTTGATTTACTTATGTTTGTCATAATGCATTTATAAATGTGTCTTTGAGGTTTTCTGAAGTGTCTCTCTCCAAACGAGTTCTATGCTTCCGTTTAGAAATGCCTTCTGATTCATATGACTCTCTGTGAATGAGGTCACTATATTTGTATTTTATATTTTTATGCCTTTTTCTTGAAGTTTCTTGAAGTTGCACCTTCTAAATAAATCTGTTAAACCTTTTGGCTTAGTTTCCATGAATCACATATCTGTTTCCTTCATTTTTATTGCGCGCGTTCCCATGCACCCCACCTCAAGTTAAGGTGCCCCTTTTGCCCCTAAATCACTCCCTCAATCATTCGGTGAAGGTCCCCCGTGCCCCCTAAAAAAAGCTCCCTCGAAAATCCCCCTTTTGCCTTTATAGCATGCCATTCATCCTGAACCTTACGTTCAGACCCCTAAGCCATTTTTTCACATCTTTTTCATACTCTAAACGCCTTCCTGTTTTGACCCACTGGCCACAACCTCAACCTCCTCTGTGGACGAGAATTTCTCATCCTCTACTGGCCTCTTCCTATTCTCTTGCTCATTCAACCATTTCTACACACTACTTTCTATCTTCTTGTCCAGTGTTATAGGCAACTCATCAAACATCTTGTCCATATATTGCTTAAAACCTGTGCTCAAAACATGATTCCTCAATCTGTGCTATTAAAATTCTTTCCCTACTATCTACACACTACTCCACAAAATATAAAAATAAACATTCTCTTATAAAACGCAAAAATTCCTTAACTTCTCACTCTTTAAAACATAACTTGGCCTTTTCGCTGCTCCTGAATTAACTGATCGACCCCTGACTAAACCTGACAACCTTTTGTTCAGTCAGCCGATCATCCTATTCCCAAAACATGGCGGTTCCCAAGCCATGTTAAAAAAATAGCATCTGACCAATCTCTTAAAATGGCCGCCGTACGCTATGTAACTTGTACACCGGCTCCAATTAGCCAAATTCAATCTCCTCAGAGAGAGCGGACCCGAACGTTCTTCTCCCGTTGAGGTCGCGATGATGGAGCCACACAGCACGCGAACAGTCAGAAAGAACGCTCTGCTCCACTCACATGCCCAGCAGCGCGAGGTCTGTGCCTCCTGCCCTCCTGCCTCGCTCCTACCACGCGCAGCTCTAACTGCCAAAATGGTAGGAGCAGATCTCCTTCTAAAAAAACAATGCACACAGCCGCAAAACCTCTCATTTTTCACATGTCAAAGTACCACTCTCTTCCATATTAAACTGACAAAACCTCCTAGATAGGCCTTTTTTTTATCCAAAAATTTAACAAAATCACAATTACTTGAACTTCAGGCATTTCCTATGTGTTTCTTACCTATAAAAAACCATTAAACTATTATTATTTAGCATATACTCTCATACATATATCAAGGACTCAAAAGGATGTACTTATCTGTGTATGAGCAGCAACAAAAGAAGAAAGATGGCTACCTGTGTATGGATTATATTCATGTTCTAGGTTCTATAGTCCTACTGTGTTCTAGTTCTAAGATTCTTGTTGCTGCCGTGTGTGAGAAGCAATAAAGGATCATGCATAATGTTGGCCTCCGAGCCTTGCCATAAAACCTTGTGTTCCACCCTTTGTGGCAACTCTACTCCTTTGTATCCACATACCCCTCACATAGCTGTTAATAGCCACGCATTTACATTTATATAAATTGATAACCTCCTTCATTGGTTTTGGACCCAATTCTCTGGTAAAATTTAAAACAGACTCCATACTTCTCTGACGTTGATGGCCCTGGTTTGGAAAAAAACTCCAGAGTGATGCCCAAATATGTAAATTTTGGACCTTAGCTATCTACACCCTACTTATATATATATATCTGTTAGGACTCCATCCGGGCCTTGGGGCTTTTCCTGAAGAGCTAGCCTTAATTCCGTGGATAACACCCTTTACATCTATAGATTGACTCAATGCTGGAATGGCCCCCTAGTCACATGATGGTTCAGGCAGACTGGGAATTCTGGATTCCGGTTTATCGGATTAAAAATACAGGTGAAATAGTTAAACCCAAGACAGTACTGGAATGGGGGATTCCATCACAGGTTTTTGACAACCAGGAAATAGAGGATGATTAACAACTTTCCAGAAAGCAGTGAAGTACTTTAAATTCACTGCCTTCTCCTAGTCTTTCCGGGCTTTAGCTCTGATTTTGGCTTTCCTAGTACCTAGGATTTTATTGTAAGACTTCCTAACAGAGATTATTTTATTCCTTGAATGCAGATTTTTTTGGAGAGCTAATTTTAGTTGCTTATGGGCAGCGGTACAAGCATGATTGAACCAGCCATATTTATATTTATATTGTAGTGGATTAGTTTGGAGCTGCCTAGAGAAAGAGAAGTCTAGACCTGGTTAAAGCTAAAATCAGATAAAATCAACGTCAATAGCAGGCCACATGCAAGGGCTTCCATTGGCCTTGGTTGATCCGTTCCTGTCGCAGGCACTAGGCCTAGCCACACAAGTGGGGCAGTGTTTCTATCGGCACAAGTAAGGTAATGCTGGGTGGTAGGAATTGTGTGTACTCCTGTGTATTCCGAATGTTTCCATCACAGAAATGTAAGGAAAATGTGACATTTCAGTTTGAGATTTGCAAGACATTCTAGGTAAAACAACCTGGTGAGAGAAACACAAGTCACCCCATCCTGGATTCCCCAAGATATCTATTTTTTTTAAATGTACAGGTTTGCTAGGTTTCCCCCCAGGTGCCGACTGATTTAGGGACAGAAATCCACAGCTACTCACTTTATAAAAAAAATGGATCAGTTTTGAGTGGAAAAATGTGATGTATCCATGTTGTATTTTGGACAATTTCCCGTCACGGACACTAGGTTTACCCACTCAAGTGAGGTACCATTTTTATTGGAAGGATTAGGGCAATGCTGGGTGGAAGGAAGTTTGTGGCTCCTTGCAGATTCGAGAACTTTCCATCACAGAACTGTGAGGAAAATGTGTTTTTTTAGTCAAAGTTTGAGGTTTGCAAAGAACTCTGGGTAAAACAACCTGGTAAGATTGCATGTCACCCCATCCTGGATTCCACTAGGTGTCAAGTTTGCAAAAATGTGTAGGTGTGCAAGGTTTCTCTAGGTGCCTGCTTAACTAGGACCCAAAATCCACAGCTACCCACTTTGCAAAAAATGGGTTAGTTTTGAGTGCAAAAATATGATGTATCAAAGTTGAGTTTTGGGCTGTTTCCCGATCCTGGCACTAAGCCTACCCACAAAAGTGGGGTACCCTTTTTATCAGAAGACTTAGGGGAATGCTGCATGGAAGGAAGTTTGTAGCTCCCTGCACATTCCAGAACATTTCATCACAGAAATGTGAGGGAAAAGTGTTTTAGTCAATCAATCAATCAATCAATCAATCAAAGTAAGCTTTATTCGATTTTAGTCATATCAAATCACAAAAGCAGATATAACATTAAAAACATAATAAAACACTCTTAAAATACATAAAATTATTCAATATTTCGAATAATTAATCTTGCATAAAAAGAGTCCAGTACGTAAATTTGACTCAGCTGTTTAGAGGTGGGGTGAAAATATTATGCCTTTAACAATGCTTGCGGTACCAGCACTCACAGTTTACTCGAGTTTTGGTTAATTGTGACAATTAGTCCCTTACAATCTTTCTGACTCTAAGTACACTTTTTAAAAAGCTAGCCATTGCACTAACACTGTAAAAGCTATCCAGTAATTGCAGGTATAGGAAGGCTGGTCGGCATTGCCTCCAACCCCCTGCTTTCAAAAGGGGCAAAATCCATCTCACTCAAACTTTTGCATATAATTTACAAAAAAGGCCCACATGAATTGTAGATTGTGTGGATAAATCATCACAAGGGCAGCAACAAAGCTCTCTTGACCAGTCATTTCTATTAGGATAGCTGATCAATCGATGGAAAGTCCCAAATCTAAAACGCGTTAGCACATATCTATCAACCTTTTAGACAGCATAATAAATAAGGCAGTATTTCATATGTGGTTAAAATCAATTGATGCTGTACATCAGTTTGCTTGTTAATTTCCAGCGCAAGTCTATTTTCTTCCAGATGGCTCATACAAAGTTCTTTAAACTCTTTCCTGGATATACAGTTAATTGACTAAGGGCAATTATAGTACTCTGGATGCCTGAGATCACACATAAAGTTTTTTATGTATTTCAACCAAAGGATCTTGGTCGCATGATCCAGCTTCATCGAGTCCTTTATTATATCTTGGTTTAAGCCTATGCTGGTTGTAGTCCAAATCTTGTGCCAGAGCAATACTGGTTAGGCTTTGATGATATCTGCAATATACGGAATGCCTAGCTCACTGTGGCAATTATAAACAGGAGTACTGCTGGGTACAGCTAAAATAAACCTTAAAAAAGCGTTTTCAACACACTCTATACAGTCAGCATCACTAAAACCCCACACACCTGCCCCGAAGATAGCAATAGTCACACATTTGGCTTAATATATCTTAAGGAGTATCTCTGGGGGCCTTTTTCCTAGTTTCTTTGCAAAATTGGCCACCGCTGCGGTTGATTTCATAAAGAGAAGACTCCTGCTTTTAACAGGTTCTCGCCAAGAACCGGAGCCATCTAACAAAATCCCCAGGTTTGTAAACATTTTAGTGGATTCCACCAAGCTTTCCCCAAGGGGTAGGCTTGTGCATTTCTGTCTCCCTTTACCACAGCTCATAACATAGGTTTCTTTTGCGTTTAGTTTTAATCCCAGGGTGTCCATAAAGGTAGTATAGGAGGCGAGGGCTCTTTGTAGGCCCAGTTGTGTAAGGGCCATCAGTACTGCATCGTCTGCATAGAGAAGGGAGACTATCGGTCGTTTGTTGATATATGGTGGGTCACTTGCACTTGCCACCATGACCTGCTCCAGGTTGTTTGTATAGAGTGTAAACAGGAATGGGGCAAGGATGCAGTCCTGTCTGACCCCCCTCTCTACTTTGAACGACGCTGTACATTCCCCCTTGGTTCAGTAACGAACCTTGGCGTCGCCCCACTATATAATTGTCTTAAAAACTGTATCAATAGTGGGTCCACTTTTAATTCCGCCAGGATATCCCAAAGTTTACAATGAATAACACAGTCAAAAGCAGCTGTGAGATCCACTAATACTAAATACAATTTCACTAGTTTTGCCTGGTATAATTACCTATTAAAAGACTAACATTCAAAACCTGCTCCGTGGTCCCTAAGCCCTGCCTAAAGCCATACTGGACATCAGTTAAAACATTGAATTCCTCCGCCCAAACTTGAAGACGATTTAAAACTATCCTACCTGCGACCTTCATCAATGAATCTAATAAGGAGATAGGGCGATTGCAAGCAGGGTTTTCCCGATCCCACTTCTTGAAAATAGGTACTATTATTGACTCTGCCCAAGCCTTAATAAAGCCCTTTGCACAGCATGCTTGGAGGACCCGTGTTATTAAAGGTGTACATAGTGGGGGATTAGACTTAAATAAATCAATGGGCACCCCATCTGGACCCGGGGCCTTTCCGCATTTGCTGGTGTTTATGGCCCTAATCACTTCCTCGTGTGTGAGTTGTAGGTTAATTAGTGCGGAGATCTTAGAACAACCCCCCTGTTGATTAAAAGGGAGGCTGTCCATTTCGGCGTCTCCCTGTAGACTATACACGCTAGAGACAAAATCAGTCCGTTTCTGCTCCTCTATTGCCACCACTAATGACGCGTTGTTCAGTTCACTGCTTTCCGGAATGAAGCACTATCTTTCCTTAGGGAAGCTTCATGAAGGATAACCCGTGCATTCTCCTTTAGTTCCCTCCTTCTAGTACTCCGTGCTTGATTATACTCCATCCTGCATTCTCTAATTTCCTCCTTATCCTTATCAGTTTTATTTAGGGCCATTGTTATAAGCTGTGGTGCAATTGGTATCAAACCAGCCCTGACTGCAGTTGTGTGATTGTTTTCTTTCCACCCTTAACACATTTTGAATAACTGCAGTGATTTCAGAGAATGCTGCAAGTATATCTTCATGTGAGGTAATTTCCCTCAGACAAGCTAAGATTTATTTATAGGCCTTCATTACAATTTGTTTATTTAGCTCTTCTTCATTGCAACTAGACAATCGGAGAGAATAACCATTTAGTATCCTCAACGTTATGTTCTGGGTCCATAATATTTGCTGGTTAGGTTGCTGCTCTGACATAGTTGGAAGTCTAATGTTGGTACTTAATGGAAGGTGATCACTCAGTGCATTTTTGTGAACTTTGTAGTTTGCAATGAGAGAAGCATAGCAATTAGGGCCGATTATAAAATCTATTGTAAATTCAAACCCCCTACCAATGAAGGTATACACAAAGTCTTCACTAGGGCGGCATAAATAGTTAGCAAAATTGAGGTCATGCGAGAACAAAGTCTCATTTAGAGTATCACCCTGGTCTGAATGTAAAAAGTGATTCAGTGGGTCACTATCATCGATGATCAGATCACAATTGCCTGTCTCACTAATAAGGCACAGGCCAACATTAAAGTCCCCACCCCATATGATAATCACATCATGATTTTTGATTTCCTTTATTTTCACCAGGTCTCGATTAAGTGTCTTTATAATTGCCCTGAATTGCTCTTTTGGTGCATTATTATAAAAATTTATCAGGGCCAAAACACACTTGTTGTCTGTGTGGATTAAAACTATTAGATAATAGATTTCAGATTTTGGCATCTCTATCTTCCTTGCCTTTACCAAGTTAGAGACATAAGTACAAATTCCACCCTTGTGTCTCCCATGCAACGAGTGAACTGCAGGGGTATGGAATGTCTTATAACCATTTATATGAATTTCATCCGCCACCCAAGTTTCTTGGAGACACAAGAGAGCGAATTTCTCTATAAAATCCACCCAGACAGGATTGTTCAATTTATTTCGTAGACCTGCCACGTTCCAAAAGAGTACACTTAATGTGACACCCTTTTGTAATACTGATTCCATACCCATTTCAGCCTGTTTTGTAGGTTCAGGGTTAGCCTGTGCAGCTTCGCTGCAATTACTATTTCCAGGCTGTGCGTATGTATCACTAACAGTACATCTTGGGCCGGGAGCCAATTGTACTGAGGTTAAAGGTACTGATTGATCAGTAGTTAATGAAACAACCTCCTCGTTCCAATATGGGTCAGGAATGGCCTGTTTACGGGACCCACTTCTGATCTCGCTATACTTGACTTTACTGGGTAGTCAATCGATCTCGTCCAGTGTCTGAACAGGCCTAAATCTGTTAGAAACCTCTAAATTAAAAATAGGACCGTGTGAACAGTTTATGGTATGATAGTTTTCATTTTGTCTTCTACCTTACTTTGGCTGATTTTGTGTAAGTGGATAATTTCCGTTACACCCTGTATTATACTGAGGCTGGTAGAAGAAACCTAAGGGCACACATTTATCCTATTATAGGAGATTTCTATTTCCTGAGCTGTACGGAAAATCTCCCTTACCAGGGGTGGAGATTCGAAGGTGAGGACAACGTAATCTCCTTGGAATGTCTTTCTACTGGGACCAATCCAACTGATTCTCCTAATCATTTTAAATTCTCTAAACAGAGCATTGGACAGTCCTGTTCTGTTTTCCAGTCAGTGTAAGGTTTTATTGCGCAACAAGACCCAGGTTTCTTCTTCTCCCCCGATCAAGCGGTGTAATGTTTGCTAAAATAACAATATAAGGTGTTGTAGTGGGGGGTAGGTTTAAATTAAGTGGGCTAGATGTATTTTCTGAGGAGGAAAGAGGGGTCGGGACTCTCGGCGTTGTTTCACTCACAAATCTATCACCCTGGCCTCTAATATCTAGGATCATTATGCAGGTTGGATGAGGTCCTTTCACTTGAACCTGTCTTATTGCCTGTATTACTGGCATCAGATTTTGTTGTGACAGTAGGGGCCGTAACCTTCGGTGGTACATTATGGGATTTGATAATAGCTTTATTTGGCTCATAATATGTGTGGTTATTGCCCTTAGTGTAGCCTAGGTTCTGGCTATTGCCCCGATATGCCCCCAAGGGGGGCAGAAAGACTGGCTTTTGGGGGGTTGGGGGCATTGGGGTGCCCATTCTGGTCAACCCCCACCCCTGTGCAGGGCCGGCTTAAGCGCTGGTGGCGCCCTGTGCAACAATGTTTGTTGGCACCCCCAATGACCACCTTCATTAGGGATTTCCTCACTACCACTCTTCAACAGTTCCCCTCAACTCTTCATAACTACTCTCTCACAGATGCATTAAATTCGTTTTATAGCATCACCCATACCAGTTTACTTTGTCAGACCCTTTTACATCACAAATATTACACAGAGACAATCAATCCAGTGGCGTAGCTAGCCCTTTGGCTGCCCGTGGGGGTCACTGCATTTGCTACCCCGCGGTGGCCGATTGAAGAGGTTTGCAAGGGATTCTGGGTAACAGAACCTGGTGAGAGCCAGACAGTCACCCCATCCTGGATTCCCCTGGGTGTCTAGTTTTTAAAAATGTATAGGTTTGCTAGGTTTCCCTAGGTGCCGGCAGAGGTAGGGTTAAAAATCTACAGCTAGGCACTTTGCAAAAAAAGGGTCCGTTCTCACTGTGAAAATGTGGTGAGTCCACGTTGTGCTTTGGGCTGTTTCCTGCCGCGGGCACTAGCCCTACACACACAAGTGAGGTACCATTTTTCTCGGGAGACTTTGGGGATTGCGGGCGTGTGGAATTTTGTGGATCCACGCAGATTCCAGAACTTTCCACCACAGAAATGTGAGGAAATTGTGGGTTTTTTGACAAAGTTTGAGGTTTGCAAGGGATTCTGGGTAACAGAACCTGGTGAGAGCCAGACAAGTCACTCCATACTGGATTCCCCTGGGTGTCTAGTTTTCAAACATGTATAGGTTTGCTAGGTTTCCCGAGGTGCCTGCAGAGCTAGGGTTCAAATTCTACAGCTTGGCACTTTGCAAAACAAGGGTCAGTTTTCACTGTGAAAATGTGGTGTTCATATTGTATTTTGAACTGTTTCCTGTCGCTGACACTAGGCCTACCCACACAAGTGAGGTACCATTTTTATCGAGATACCTTGGAGAATGCGGGGTGGGTGGAAGTTTGTGGTCCCACACAGATTCCAGCACTTTCCATCACATAAATGTTAGGAAAATGTGTCTTTTGTTTTACAAAGTTTGAGGTTTGCAAGGGATTCTGGGTAACAGAACCTGGTGGGAGCCAGACAAGTCACCCCATCCTGGGTTCCCCTGGCTGTCTAGTTTTCAAAAATGTATAGGTTTGCTAGGTTTCCCTAGGTGCCGGCAGTGTTAATGTTCAAAATCTACAGCTAGGCACTTTGCAAAAAAAAGGGTCAGCTTTCACTGTAAAAATGTGGTGTGTCCACGTTGCGTTTTGGGCCGTTTCCTGCCGCGGAAACTAAGTTCTAGGTTTGCAAGGGATTCTGGGTAACAGAACCTAGTGAAAGCCACACAAGTCACCCCATCCTGGATTCCCCTCAGTGTCTAGCTTTCAAAAATATATAGGTTTGCTATGTTTCCCTAGGTGCCGGCTCTTACATGAACTCTCTTACATACTAGAGTTAGAGATAGGCGTCCCCCAGTGTCACCAGTAATCGCCTTACTGATTTTTTGTCCACAAGGAATATTCTCTGTGTTTCCACAGGTCTGAATTTTACCTTTCTTACCCAGCTGTTTTTTTAGTTTTTTTGCTGGCGTTTTTAGTACTGGGGGGTTATTGTGCATAATGCACGTAGATATCTCGGAATTTACCACAGACTGGGGGTTACAGGGTCTTTTAGGGGGTGGTAGCGTTTTCGACTCTGCGTCACTAATTGAAATATTATCAGAAATATTTTGAACACAGCCATTTTTTTATGACTTATCCACCCTATTTCCTTGGTCCCCCACCCCTGATTCAACTGTCTCAACTGTATTATGGATTTTGTCCCTTACTTTTTAATCCATGTGAATCCATATTCAGTGTCTCTTCCACCGAGGAAATTTGTTTTTCAGTTGTTCCAACAGCCCCGGTTAAGTAACTGAGCAGAGTCGAGCTCGAATTGTTGATCTTACTATGTGATTTCGGGGGATGGCTGGCTGCTGTCTTTCTTTTTCCCATTTTATTTATCTCAGTTTCGTCCGGTCCACACAAAATATTCAGGTTACCTTATCTAATTCACACGAGGGTCACACGAGGGTCTGAGGTTCTATCAAGAATATCTGTCTACCCCCGCGTATGTGAGTAGTTTAGGTTTGCTCTGAACTGGCCCAGAGATTAGTCCAGAGAAACAACAAAGTACATTGTGGTAAAACAGGCAAACATTCTGGTGCCATACTTCCGTCACAGGAGAGTATCACCGTCAGGATTCAGGCTCAAACTCACGGATAAAAAAGAAATCTTGGTTCAAACTCTCATTACCTGTTCGAGGGACCAAGAGGGGTGGTCCAGCCCGGCCTACTCCAGTCTATGACGGGCTAAGATGGGCCCGTCTTAGCCCGGTCTTCGCACGGGCAGAGCCCGCGCGCGTCCCACGATGCTGGACCGGCTCTGTGTTCTTATGTGCCCACTTCCAGGGGCTGTGAGAAAGTGCAGCAGTCCGGTGGCCGAGGGCAGGGGCAGTGAAAAAAGTGCTGGTGCTGGCTGGCATTGCAGAGTGGTCTCCCGCAATGCGGGATCGGCTCTTTGTTCTTATCTGCCCACCTCCAGGGGCCGTGAGAAAGTGCAGCTGCCCGGTGGCCGAGGGCAGGGGCAGTGGAAAAAGTGCTGGTGCTGGCTGGCGTTGCAGAGCGGTCTCCTGCGATGCGGGACTGGCTCTGTGTTCTTATCTGCCCACCTCCAGGGGCTGAGAGATAGTGCAGCTGTCCGGTAGCCGAGAGCAGGGGCAGTGCAAAAAGTGCTGGTGCTGGTTGGCTTTGCAGAGCGGTCTCCCAATGTTTTATAGTCAAAGTTTGAGGTTTGCATGGGATTCTGGGTAAAACAACCCAGTAAGAGCCACACAAGTCACCCTACCCTGGATTTTCCCAAGTGTCTAGTTTTTAAAATGTCCAGGTTTGCTAGGTTTCCATAGACACCCCTGAGTTAAGGCCAAAAATACACAGCTACCCACTTTGCAAAAATGGGTAGGTTTTGAGTGGAAAAATGTGATTTATCCATGTTGCGTTTTGGGCCGTTTCCTGTTGCAGGCACTAGGCCTACCCGCGCAGGTTAGGTACCATTTTTAATCAGAAGACATGTATGAGCATAGAATAGTAGGATATTTGTTAATTACCAATTGGATTTCACTCCTTTTATGCCTTCCAAATGTAAGCCAGTGTGTAAGAAAGAAGATATTTTGATAAAGACCCTCTAAATCGTATGCTCATACAGGTACCCACAAATTAAGAGCTGTACAAATAATCACTGCTCCGAAACTCTATATCTTGTACCCGTTTGAGAAATACGTGGTTTACCTTGATACCTTGTTTTCAATCTACATATTTCACCAAATGATTTGGTCTATACTTAGTACACAATGAAAACCATTGTATAGTGTAGCTTTGGTTTTTAACCCTTGCCAAACATCCCACCCACCCCTGTCTCCTAATGGTGTCCCTTTGGAGAGAGTACATGGTCAGCACGGATCCAGAAGAGTAAACTTAAGCTGGAGCACTATACAGGAGGCATCCTGGGGGTTCTTTCAGGGCTCTAGTTTTCAGCCGCTATCACCAACCCTCCAAGTGTACAATTCACAAGCACTTGGTGGATCTCCATATATGGAGTTATGGGGACACAAGAATGTTAATTATCTGGAGTTGGTAGAGAACCGATTTTTATGACTTTTAACTCGCCTCCCCTCTAGTACCTCACTTCCCCGGCTGAATCTTGGCCAGAGACCGATCACCAATAGAGTGGGCCTTAGATGCTTGTTGTACTGGAAAAGGGTTTGGGACTCTGAAGACAGTTGCAGGAGTTGCACTGACTCCCAATAGAGAAGTAAATTAGGTTCAAAACCATGTGTTCTGTGCACAGAGCAAGAGCAGGGGTGGGCTTATTCTATCTACAGGACTTTGTTAAAGCGTATCAGCTGTCCTGCTCACATCGTTCCAGTGGCTGTTCCTTATGTGTGATCCCAACAGTAAAAAGGTCATGGACAGGAGAGCGTTCATTTGCATTTCAGGGTCCCAGGCTGTGGAACTCTCTCTCAGAACAATTGAGACAATGTCCCTCACTCACTATTTCTCGAAGACAGCTGAAAACCTGGCTGTTCTGACTACCTTGTTCTGGCAATCCCCAGCTGACGCTAGCGCCAGGATTTCCCTACCGGGTAGCTATGTGCTTTATAAACTTTTAAAATAGATAAATAAATAAATAAATAAGACCTAGTGCCATACCAGATGGGATTGGAGGAGATCCTAAGGCAACCTGGGGCCACTAGGATCCATTGGTTTGGGTCATCAAAACTCGCTTGATTGAGCTTGGGTGTGAGCATCTGTGGGCGAACCATGAGACTGCTGGTAGCATACCAAAGTATCAGGACTGCATAGAAATAGGAGGGTGGGCCTTCTGACATTAGTTTTTCTAGAGTTTAAAGATGTTTACTCACTGGAAGAGTTGTGAATAAAAAAGGGGTACCAGCGTGTTTCCAGGCTGATGCGAATGGGACCACAAAGTAGATGGAACATTCGGGACCGGCAAGCCGCCCTTCAGTAAATCGTACTTTTGTGGCAGATAAAGGAGAACCCACCATCGGATAGTCGAGCATTTAAGCATACTACTGCATTTCACCTTTTATCTCGACTGGAGCTTTAAAAAACCATCGGTTTTGTCTGTAGATCATTCATATTACGCAAAGTATTTGGTCATCCTCTTTCAAATTATACTTGCAAGCTCTAGTTATAAGGATTCACATCAAACATGGCTTCCTGATGAAGGCTCAAAGCCAAAATGCGCTTAGGACACAACTGATCTTAGCCATGACTATATTGATTGTTTTCTTCAATTGAAACAGAGGCTACATTCCAATTGGTGAAACCTCATCCTGATTAAATTATTATATATTCCATATTAGTTTACAATTTGAACCATGTATAACATTAATCATTATTGATTTTTAATGAAAAGATTGGACAAACAGTGGTTTGCCTCAAAATATAATACATGTTATGAATTTTTGTACAAAATCATATTGTCAGATAAATAGTGTATGAATGTGGAAGAGAGTGTAAATAGGGTTTGGTTAAAACATAATAACACCAGTGGAATGAAATAAGATGCGCTGCATTCCATTTTTTGAATATGAAAAATGAAATATAAGTACCAATTTTTAACAACAAAATGATGTCATCAGTGATGTCATTTGAGATGTCATCAGTGATGTCACTGAGCATGTCATGAATAATGTAATATGTGACATCATCAGCAGTGGATTGCGGGCGCGCGAGATGTAGTTAGTACAACTAACTATATCAGAGGAATTTTAATGGTTTTGTTCGAGTGAAATGTCCAGCTAACTATAACACCCCTAAAACCTATTGTTTTTTCAGTGAATTTCTAAGGTTTTTTAAATGCTAATTCCTAACTATATCAGGCCTGAAACCTATGGTTTTTTGAGTGAATTTCAAAGGTTTTTTAAATGCTAATTCCTAACTAAATCAGGCCTGAAACCTGTTTTTTTTTTCAATGAATTCCAAAGATTTTTTAAATGCTAATTCCTAACTATATCAGGCCTGAAACCTATAGTTTTTTTAGTGAATTTCAAAGGTTTTGTGAATGACAATTTTTAATGTATTAATTGTTATACTGATTTTTTTTATACTGATTTACTACATTTTTTTAAACTATTTATTTTTAGATATTTTTTTAATTACGTTATAATTACATTATACATTACAATACAAAATATACTTTCTCAGAATGAATTAATTTAGTTTAAATACTTTGCAAATAGGCAATAGACTTTTAAGTACAGTAGTTACAGTTTTTGCAATGGGCAACACAATTTCATACACAATGCAACATTGAGCTCAATGTGAATTTCTAGTCAAATGCAATTAGTTACTTTATGGATTACTTTTCTAACCACAGGACTGGATACTAGATTCAGTCCTTGGACATCTTCTGTAAACAGTTGAGGAAAAGCGTTTTGGTTACAGTAGTAATTTTTAAGGAATATTATTGTATTTTAAAAGTTGACACAGAATTTTTTTCACATAGCATCACCAATATTATCCTATGGCAGAAAATTCACTTAGCAGGTAAGTAGTGTTATCGTAACTTTTTTCTTACTGAGTGGTGGATCCTGGATCCAGCACTGGTGAATCTCCTGTAAACAGTTGAAAGAATGTGTTTAAGTCATACAGACGATTTTTTAGGAATATTTTTAGTTTGTGAAAATAGACACTTAGAAACTTTTCTGCTGAAAACCACACAATGGATTCCTATGGAAGGAAATACAAGTTACTGGTAAGTACGCTTAGAATTACTTTTCAGGGTCAGTGCTGGTCTAAAAGATGAAGCACTGGGTTCTCTCCTGATAACAGGTGAGTAAATCGGAATTCGTAGTTCGGCTGATTTTAGAGGAATATTTGTACGTTTCAAAAATCGACACTTAGAAACTTTTCTGGTGAAAACCACACAATGGATTCCTATGGAAGGAAATACAAGTTACTGGTAAGTACGCTTAGAATTACTTTTCAGGGTCAGTGCTGGTCTAAAAGATGCCACACTGGGTTCTCTATTGATAACAGGTGAGTAAATCGAAATTCGTAGTTCGGCTGATTTTAGAGGAATATTTGTACGTTTCAAAAATGGACACAGAAACTTTTCTTGTGAAAACCACACAATGGATTCCTATGAAAGGAAATCCAAGTTACTGGTAAGTACGCTTAGAATTACTTTCCAGGGTCAGTGTTGGGCTAAAAGATGCAGCACTGGGTTCTCTCCTGATAACAGGTGAGTAAATCGGAATTCGTAGTTCGACTGATTTAAGAGGAATATTTGTATGTTTCAAAAACGGACATTTAGAAACTTTTCTGGTGAAAACCACACAATGGATTCCTATGGAAGGAAATACAAGTTACTGATAAGTACGCTTAGAATTACTTTTCAGGGTCAGTGCTGGGCTAAAAGATGTAGCACTGGGTTCTCTCCTGATAACAGGTGAATAAATCGGAATTCGTAGTTCGGCTGATTTTAGAGGAATGTTGGTACAATGGTGAAGGAAGGGGGCGGGGCCAGAGGTGACGTGTGCAAACACGCCCTGTGGCACGTTTTAAGTTGGGGAATTAAGTCCCCTTGAATCCCGAAGTCCCCTGGTGGCCAACTAGCCCACCAGGTACCTCCAGTATGCGCCAGGGAGCTGCGTTGCAGAGAGGTGTTCAGAGGCCACGCCCCTTTTTACAACACTCTGCAACGCAGCTCCGTGGTGCTTAGTGGAGGTACCTGGTGGGCTAGCTGGCCCCTAGGGAACCTCTGGATTGAAGAGGAATGAATTCCCCAGCTTAAAACGCGCCACAGGGCGTGTTTGCACACATATCACCTCAGGCCCCGCCCCCTACCTTCACCACTGTGCAAACGTGCCCCGTGGCGTGTTTTAAGTTGAGGGAATAAGTCCCCTTGAATCCTGAGGTCCCCTGGCGGCCAACTAGCCTACCAGGTACCTCTAGTAAGCGCCACGGAGCAGCGTTGCAGAGAGGTGTAAAAAGGGGCGTGGTCTCATTACACCTCTCTGCAACGCAGCCCCCTGGTGCATACTGGAGGTTCTTGGTGGGCTAGTTGGCCCCCAGGGACCCCCAGTATTCAAGGGGAATTAGTTCCCCCTCTGCAAACGCGCCAGGGGGTGCGTTTGTAGAGTGGTGCAAGGAGGGGAGGTGGCCGTCGGCCCGATCCCGTCTTTTTTTTTGAAGGGGGACTGTGTAGCCCCCCTTCTTTTTCTAATGTATTGGCCCTGGGGACCTCATCCCCCAGGGCCTGCCCCCAATTTTTTTTTTTTTTTTTTAAATCGGGAAGGGGCCGCATGGTCCCACTCCCGAGGCCATAATTTGACCCGGGGTCCCCATCCCCCGGGGCATTGCCCTTTTTTTTCAATTTTTTATTTTGGAGGGGGGCTGTCTTGCCCCCCTCCTGTGGCCACTTATGGCCCTGGGGACCCCATCCCTGGGACGTTTTTTTTTTTGCATTTAAAAAAAAAAAAAATTGGGAGGGTGGCCGCGTGGCCCCCCTCCCGGGCCACTAGTAGCCCCGGGGACTCCATCCACCGGGGCTGGCCCTCTTCGTTGGGGGTCGTGGGGGGTCCCCAATCCCCCCACAGTCCCAGCCGGCTCCCCGCGTCCTGCTGGAGCCAGCATTGCTTTTCCACATGGGGAGCAGCTAACATGCTGCTCCCCATGTGGAAAAGCAATCTGCATGGCTTCATTGAAGCGAGAGCAGGTTTCCCTGCTCTCGCTTCAATGAAGCAAAGCAGTTTGCAATGATAGGGCGGGAGGTAGGCACCCCGGGACACTGCAGGAGCCGGTCCTGGGGGGGTGGGTTTCTCAGGAACTAATGAACGGATTTACACCATTTAAGCAAAAGGCATGAGTCTGAACTGAGGACTACCTCTTTGCCAAATTTGGTGTAATTCAATTCAGTAGTTCGGGCTGTAGCTGCGGCTAAAGGTCCTATGGGAAAATGCATGGGGAAAACGTGTTTTGGGACCCCCCTTTTGTCTCGGCGCCCGCTTGACGAATGACCGTGAAACTTTCAGGATAGGAGCGGACCAGAGCTGGCCAAAAGTTGGGAAATTTTCGCGAAGATTCGTCAATCGGCGGCAAAGTTATTTCAAGTAGAATGTTGCGGATTTCCTATGGAAAATAGGTCCTAACTATATCTACCTACTGGTAACTGCCAGTAGGTAATATATATATATATATAATTATATATATTTTTTTTTTTTTTTTTTTATGATCCGGGATAGGATCAACGACTAGGAATATATAATTATATATATATAATTGTATTTCTATGGTGCTTACTACCCCTGATGAGGCATCGCAGCACTTTTCTGTGGGTAGCATGTTACTCCGGAACCCAAGAAAGATTAGTGGTAGTTTAGTATAGGGAAATATGTGTTAATTTGAGTGGTGGAGATGTGAGTCTGTTAGTTGTATTGAATAGGATAATGGAGGGATACAAGAAGGAAGAGTCTAGAAAGAGTAATTTGGGAGATCATAGTAGTAAGAGCCCTGACGCGGTGTCAAACTGCTTTTTGGCGAGTAGCACTCTGTCTGGAACCCAAAGTGGATTAGTGGTGGGTTAGTATAGGGAACTATGTTTTAATTTGGGCGGTGGACATGTGAGTCTGTTAGTTGGATTGAATAGGATAATGGAGAGATTGAAGAAGGAAGAGTCTAGAAAGAGTAATTTAGGAGATCATAGTTGCAAGATGAGGTTTGTGATACATGAGGGAAAAATTTAGAATAGGCTGCTTGGGAGATCATAGTAGTAAAATGAGGTTTCAAGTGAGCCAAGTAGGGATCAATCTGGGAATTGTTTGGAAAGGGTTTTCGGGGAGATCATAGTTGTAGAATGAGGATTGAGAAGTGTCAGAGAGTGGGGGCAGAGGATATATTGAGAGAGTTAGAGTAAGTATGTAAGTAATGTATTTATTTACATGATTATTAGAGGTATTGGGTGAGACAGAGTAGTGCATTGGATAGAGTCAGAGGTGTTTTTATTTGTTTTTTTGTGAGGTCTAATTGCGTTGCCTTGTATCAACATCACAGAAAATACAGCCCATGGTTCTGTTGATTTGGTTCAGTTACTCTGTATTGTCTCTGTTGTGATGCTCTTTTTTGTTTGTTGATATGCCGTGTTGCTACGGCTTACATCACATGGTCTCATGCCCCCGAGAGTGGATGGCTCACGAACTTCTCTGCTAGTTGCAGGTTTTTGCACAGCGCATATTTCATGATAGAAGCATTACTACATAGGATGGATACACTGTTACTTACACACACACATTTGCATGGCAGTCCCAGCAGGAATGTACGCACACTCATACTCTATACGTTGATTACACTTTCTTTCATACACAGAATATCGCCAGAAACTTCTCTGTATAATTTTTGCTGCCACACACAGCACATGCAAGTCACTTCTCTCTCTCAATATACATGAACGTTTCTACTCAAGAACTTTAAAATGTCAGTAACTGTACACACACACACAGAAAGACACCTATGCATGGCCACCACCTGCTTCCACACACAACAAAGCCCATGCATATAGACACACACAAACAAACAATACATGACAGTGCCTTACAAACACATACACCTGCTTTACATGCACACATTAAACTCACATATAAGAGCTATTTAAATACAATATACAATACAATACAAACACAGCGATGTAAATCAGGCCCCCAAACAGGCATACCTATAAATTGCAATCATCACATACTTGCACATAAATACAGCTTCACATTGCAGAGCTTACATTAGCATACACACATCTATATATCGGAATCCATGCTTGCACATACGTAACCGCACATATACAGTATTCACACCAAAAGCAACAACTCTAAAAGGGAGTGGTTGTCTTGACACACATGTTATAGATAACAGTAATATTTTATCTCCCTTTCCCTCACACACAATATATTGCAGGCCCGTGTTTCTTTTGTATATACACATTTATACATGGGAGTTCTGGCACACACCTAAGCAAAGCAGGCAGGCCCATGCATACGTGGTGATCTCTACACACATACACATGAGACGGCAGTCCCAACACCTGTTCACAAGCTTCGTACTCAAATCACACATCCAACCTCAATACATTAGTGCCTGTTCAGTCTCTCTCTGACATGCACACATGTTTTTGCACATGCACATACACAAGAGCATGTATAAGACAGCCTCTGCAATCACACAACAGTCCATATACAAACATATGTCACCTATGTATGGACGCTTTACACACACCTATATGCCAGTCCACACTCAAACACACCCATACATGACAGCTTAACCCGCTACACCTGTACTCTACAGTCTATGAACACACGCCTACACATGACATTCCATTCTCAAACAAACTCCTATATATGATAGCCCCTAAACACACACACCATGCAATTGGCAGACAATGCTCACTCATCCACTCAAACTTATGTATGACTGTCCCACGCAACCAATTTAAACATGACAATTGAGCAGACACGCACACAAGTCGCCCATATTTGAAAGCAGGAGTGGAGGGGGTAGATGCAGCAGTACTCACGGTGGGCATGGACACACCTGAAGCCCCTGTTCTCCCATCTGCAGTCTCCTGATCACCCCTGCAGCTCTCCGCTCTGCAGGTCTCTCTTCCCTGCTTGTGCATTCAGCTTTCACAATGGTTGAATTGTTTATCTGTTTCACCATTCTCGTAATGCTGGTTACTATGCTCTGCTTTATTCTACTCATAATTGCAGGGCAAGTATTTTACACAGCAAGCCAATTGCAGCAATAAATGTTTAAAATACCAATTTGTGTATTTCTTGTGCTTCCCTTTGGGCATGCCTGAGTTAATAACGAAACGGTGAGTCTATTTTTACAACTTCTTTGGGGGAATGAACGTCGTCATGTTCTCAGGTTGCAGACACCATCCGGTACCTTGTAAGGTCCAG
Source organism: Triturus cristatus (assembly GCF_964204655.1). NCBI lineage: Eukaryota > Metazoa > Chordata > Amphibia > Caudata > Salamandridae > Triturus > Triturus cristatus. The sequence goes on along the minus strand of NC_140593.1, from coordinate 842,006,836 downwards.
ATGGCGCACTGTGAGCTAGCCAGGAACAAGGTCAGCATATTCTGATGGTATTAGTGGACCCAGTCCCACATAGTTTTGCTACTTATGTTGCCCACATTTACAGTCTTACTGAATTAGTAGGAACCGTACGATACATCCACAGCATGTTCTCAATTGTGGCCCCGGGTGCCCTCGCTGCCTTTCCTTGGAGGCAGACTTCTATCACATGGTGTGATCCTGCTATGGTATAGGATGCTTCTGGGTGATGATAGTAGAGATGCTGTCAGACACAATGGAGCACCCAATGCCCGTCGACCTTTTAATGTACCTACTGGGGATTTCCACTTGCACACATAAGAGCAGGTGCGCCCTACGATTTAGATCTATAGACAATGCGTATGTGCTAATGAAACACCATATTGCCATGACCTGGAAGTCTCCAGAAGATCCACCCATGCAGACCTGGCTAAGCAATCTGCTTAAGTGTGCGATGGCAGAGTTCATGACATGATGCATGTTGCCAAGACAGCCGGAGGGGGCATCCACAATGGAATGCCTAGGTAGTGTATTTAGAAACGTTGGCAGCTAAAACAGATGATAAACCCATGAGAACCATCACAATCAAAAGATACCATGGTACACATATACCACAAGGCAGGAGCCCCCCACCCACGCATGTAACGTGCATGGGTCGGTTGCCATCTAAATCCTGCCAGCTGGTGTCTCTGGACTTATTAGCCCGCCTCTCAACTCCCAGTTTGCAGGTCCATGCCTTCAAAGTCCTCATACTCTCACTAGTCATCACATCTACCTCTCAGCTTCTTTAATTAACTGCAGTGTGAAACAATGCCCTGCTGCTGGTAGTCTAAAAAGGGTCAGAAGCGGTCAGGCTGCCTCCATGAAAACATGATTAGGAGGTTTAAGCCCCAGTTGGGCATTTTTGGGTTTATTATTTATTGTCTTTACTGTTTCTCCTTTTTTACATCCCCCCATGACACGCAGTTATAGGTAACTGACACATGTGGGCACAGAACCCACAAGGGGAGACTATAAGTTGCATGAGGGCATGGCACACAACCAATGTCAGTCAATAGTACGACTATGATGATGTTGCTATTGTTCCCCCAAGTTGTAAGCAGGGTGCACCATCAGGGTGCTTGGTCCCTATGCACTCTTTGTACATTTTGCTTGTATAGTGTATCTATGTAAAATGAGAAATAGTAATAAAGAACCACTTCTACAAAAATCTCTTGTGGGGGCATCAGATTTCATTGGCTTGGCACACCATGAAAAAGTGAATGTTTAATTAATGCCCTTTGAGAGCCTATACTGGTCATGTGGTTCCTATAAACCTATATAGGATCTGCACGTTTAGACCACATAGACTATGGAATTGGTATCCAGACTGATTCCAGACACCCCCACTGAGTATGTTTGTCTGTATACCAGCTAGTTCACAGTGCCACTATCAACCCATCTTACCAAGGAGAGAATAGTCTTGGCAACTATCAAACATGACAACTCTGTCCTATCAGGGATCGTGGAAACAGTGTAATACTTTTCGCTCAGTCCCTCATGCTCACTTTGTCTCAGAGGGATACACAGAATAAACGGTGGGATCGTTTTCAAAAGGAATTTATTGAACCAGCCAGAGACGTTTTAATGCATGGGCAAAGTGGGCTCTGGCCCAGGGCCCCAGCCTTTCAGGGGGCCCCCAGACAGAGTCAGCTCCATTCTCCAGAGTTTTGCCCTAATGACCTTGAATATTTCTTAAACAGATTGTTTTAAATACTGTTTTCCTTTAATTTATTTTTTTATGTACCTTATTTGTGAGTCTAGTATAGCCATTTTGCAGAGAAATGTTGTATTTATGTTTCATGCAATATACATAAAAAAGTTTCTTTTAGATCAAAACAAGGCCTTACACATAAGAAATGGGAGGGCGTTACAGAGATTATTTGCAGTAATATTGCTGAGCTGCTGCTGTGTTACAATATTGAAAACACACATAACTATCCCTGAATATTAGATGTAAACACATTTAGGGCCTTATTTATGAGAAGTGATGCATCGCTGTGTGAAAACAGGGATGTGTCACTTCTTAGTGCACCCTCCTTGCTACATGATGGATGCGTTATATTTACTGTATGACGCATCATGTCGCAAGGAGTTACAGATATGTCATTATTTCTGACGTATCTGTAGGCGCAAAAGTGATGCATTGCTAGTGTGTGTCTGAAAATAGACGCAACTCCAGCAACGTGTCCGAAAGGGCCTGAATCAGTCTTATACCTGCTGTGAGGCAGGTGTAAGGTATTGAGGCAATGGCGTCCTAGAAGTTGCGCACTGAGTTCTCATAGATTTCAATGCACCACTTCTACAAGGCTTTTTGCGCGGCAACACCCACCCTGCATACATTATACCTGGTGCAGGTATAATGTGGTGCAGGAGTTTCAAAGTGATGCATCTGCCTAGAATATGGAGCATCATGGCACATTTTTTACGCTGCCGGTGCATCACAAAAAGTGACGCACTGGTGGCATAAAAGTGAAGCAAGGTCTCATAAATAAGGCCCTTAGAATTTGAACGAGTGTTCCTTTGCACTGTCAGGGACCTAATGAAATGAAATAGTGTATTTAATAAAGCGCGCAACTACTCAGACTAGAGTGTCCTGGCGCGAGACAGGGGGTGGAAAACGTGCGTAAAAGACCCATCAGTTAGTAAAAGACAGGTTTTTAAGTTCTTGAAAGAGAGTAGGTCTGTGGTTAGTCTCAGAGACTCAGGGAGGCTATTCCACAATTTTGCGCCTAGAAAGCCAAGGGATCTACCTCCAGTGCGGGCACAGCATTTTTTAGGCACGATGGCTAGGTTGGCATCGGAAGATTTTAGGGGTCTAGATGTTGTATAGCGATTAACGTGCTTATTTAGGTAGCCAGCTCCTAAGTTGTGGAAAGCTTTAAAGAAGATGGTCCTCGCTTTGAAGTCGATCCGTTCTTTTATGTGGAGCCAGTGTAGAGACTTGAGAATAGGGGTCATACTAGATCTGGGTTTAGGTCTCAGGATGGCTCTGGCCGCCGCATTTTGTACCACTTGTAGGCGCTGGATAAGGGATTTGGGAAGACCAAGGTACAAGCTGTTGACATAGTCAAGCTTTGATGTCACCAGAGCCTGAATCACGATCTTTCTGCTCTCAAGCGGTAACAGTGGCAGGAATATTTTTAGCATCCGGAGTATGCCAAAGCAAGCGCCAGTTAGATTTTGGATTTGAAAGCGCATGGAGATTGTCTTTTCTATGACAATTCCTAGGTTTTTGACTTTCTCCTTTTCTGCGTGCGGGGACGGCAGGTCTTTTGACCACCAAGAGCTCCAGTCAGGCGTTTCTGGATTACCAAAGAAAACAACTTCACTTTTGTCAGGATTGCACTTCAGCTGATTGATCTTAAGCCAGTTAAAATCCTTTGTGAGGCAAGACCTAATCATTGCCCCATCAAAGTTGGTTCCTTTTTCACACGTAAAAATCAGCTGAGTGTCATCAGCATAGGAAACAATTTTTGCGCCCTCTTCCTCTACCAGAAATGCAAGGGGGGATAGATATATATTAAAAAGGGTAGGACTGAGAATGGAGCCCTGAGAGACACCCACATTCATGGCCGGAACCGGGAATGAGAAAGGGGGAGCCAGATGTCCTGAGATCCATTTGCCACGAAGGATGACATCCATGTTAAGGCTCATGGATGTTAGCAACTCTCTCCAGGAGCCTCTCAATTGGGACCATATTGAAGGCCGCCGACAGATCGAACAGTATCAGAATAGCCTTGCCTTCCTGATCCAGCTTACCCTTGAGAAATTCAGTCACTTCCAGCAGAGCGGACTCCGTACTGTAGTTAGCCCTAAAGCGGGAATGGGACACATGAAGGAGCTTCCCATCTTCAATGTGTTTTTGGAGGGCCTTGTTTACATGCTTCTCTAATACTTTGAAGAGGGCCAGAAGAAGGGAGATTGGCCTGTAGTTGGCAGGGTCCGTCAGTTTGGCGTTAGCCTTTTTTATCAGTGGAAGAATCTTAGCATTCTTCCATAATTTCGGCATGTTGCCTGAAGAGAGGGAAGGATTAAAGAGCTGGTTTACAGTGGGGTTTATGGTGGAAGCTAATAGATTCAGGATATTCGCTGGACATGGGTCGGTAGGAGAGCTAGACTGCTTTGGAGAAGGGTCAGTGACTCTTCAAGCTGAAACTCAGGGAAAGCTAGTAAAGATGGAGGATCCAAGAGGTGGAATTTGCTATTAGAACTAAGGTAGAAGGTCAGTTCTTCCTCTGAGATGTTAGTGAAGGCGTGTTCGATCATGGGGATCTTTTTGTGGAAGAATTCAGCTATTTGCTTAGACCATTCTTGCGTGCATGGCCCTTCCTTTGTACCAGCTTTCGGGCGGTAAAGGATTTAACTATGCTAAAGATTACCTTACTCTTATTTTGGGCATTTTCTATCTTGGTTTGAAAGAAGTTTTTCTTGGCTGCCTTCACGAGAATGCAATGAGCTTTTAAGTTCTCATCATCATCAGTCTTTATTCGATTTAAAAGAAGAATCATAAAAGACAAGCATAAATACAAACAATACATTTAAGATTCATAAAAATATTTTGAATAAATAGTTTACAAATTCTTTTTTTAAAAGACATTAAACTAGTCAGAATGACAACAAGTGTGATAATACATAAAAAAGACCCCCTTCGGCTATAATAATTTGAGGAAACAATTAATTAAGGTATGCACTAAGTAACAGCAAGTTCGGATGTGTGGTGGGGAATTTTCAGGAGGTTAGCACAAGCTTTCGCCCTTAGGGACCATGCCCAACCCAAGAATTTAGCCATCGGTATAGAAATAGTTGGGGAAGTGTTGGTGCATAAGAGTCTTAAAGCAACAACACTGCTCCTAGTGCCCAAATTTCTACACAGTGGAGACAACCACACTCGTCTAGGAGGAGCTAGTACAGGGCAAACAAACAAGAAATGGGCAATAGATTCTGCCTGCAACCCGCTGGCAGGGCAGGTTACCTCTCGGGGGCTAGACCACCTGCCTGTGAGGGACTTAAGCGGTAGAGAACCTACTCTGAACTGGAAGTAGAGTTTCCTGTCTCTGGGATGCACGATCAAGTCCCAATATTGTTCAAGAGCAGGCGTGATCTTGACCTCTAGATAGCGGCCGGCCATCCCATTAGGGTTAGCTTGACTCCACACCTGTCGATCGACACATTCCCAGTAAATAACTTATATGGTTTTCTTTGTGGGAAACTGAGCAGTTGCTGGGTCGCTCCATAACCCCACCATGCCCATTAGTGTCAGGGTCTGGCGGAGCTGCCTCAACCAATCGATTTTGTGAAAAACATCTGACACAACAACATCCATGAGCCCTTGGGCATACAGGGTGAGCTCAGGAGTAGTCCAGAGCCTTCGCCAGTATAAAACCGGACGAAGTCTTGCAATGTCCACGATAGCTCTCCTACCCAACTCGTACCTTAATGGAACCATAGGGGAGCTCTGGGGGAGGTTTGTTATGCCACGAAGAAATGAATTTTCGGCTAAGGCTAAAGGGACCAGCCGATTAAACCCCCATAGTTCTACCCCATACAAAGCTGAACCCAAGCCCTTCGCCTCATAAACTTGAAGCACAGGTTTTACGGGCTTGGTGAAAGATTTTTTATGTTCTTTAATTAAGGCTCCCGAGATATGCCTGAGTTTCAGGGCGGCTACCTCGATATGCTTATCCCATTTGTTACTACTGGTTATGTGTATGCCCAAATAAACGAAATTGGGGACCATTTCTATTGGTTGCCCGTCCAGAAAGAACTTTCTCCCTCTAAAACTTGGATGCGGATTGAAGGCCATGAGTTTCGTCTTAGCCACGTTCACCTCCAATCCGTGGCCAAGGCAGAAATCCTCAAAGACTAGTAGAGCTTTCTGTAAGCCACTTGGGGTTTTAGATACGATGAGCGTATCATCCGCAAACATTAGTATCGGGGTAGTTACTCCAGCGAGCTTTGGAGCATCAGTAGTGGCGCTGAGCATAGATTGAGCTATCCCATTGATATACAGGGAGAAGAGGGTAGGGGCCATAGTGCAGCCTTGCCGCACACCTCGTTCAACCGGGAATTCTGGGGTGACTTCGCCCGCACCTCCCCACTGGATTTTAGCGAAGTTCGAATCATGGAGTCTCTTGATCAGGGTCAGAATTTCCACTGGAAGCCCTAGTTTTTCAAGTACCACTCACAACCGATGGCGAGGGACAAGGTCAAAGGCAGCTCTTAGATCCACAAAGGCTACATAGAGACTGCCTTTCCCCAAGGAAACTACTTTCCAGTGGAGTTGTACAAATCGAAAGACCTGATCCAGTGTACTGGTTGACTTACGGAAACCAGCTTGAAAGGGAGAGAGAATCTGATTATCATCAACCCATGTTAACAGCTGGTTCAAAATCATTCTCCCAATGACCTTCTGCATAGTATCGATTAGGCTTATTGGTCGATAATTCCCAGGGAGGGTTCTATCACCCTTCTTAAACACGGGAATTATAACAGCCCCCCCCCAGGATTTTGGGACAGGGGCGCCTACGGCAATAGCATTTGCCAGTGAGGTGATATATTCGCTCCAAGTCTTTTTGTTGTGGAGGAAAAGATCAGATGGGATCCTGTCCGGTCCTGGAGCTCGCCCAGCAGCTATAGATCGTAAAGCCAATAAAGTATCATTGATGCTGAAAGGACCACTAGAGAAAAAAACAAGGGGTATCTCCCCTGCAGGATTTATCTGGGACTCGCATGCATATTGGGGTCTGAAATAATTTACCCAGTCTTCTTGTGAAACATAATTTGGGGGGCGGTCAGGTAACCCACCCCTGCCCCACTTAATAATGTTCCAGAATAGCCGTGAGTCCCTCGCGTCGCTGGCATCCTTTAAGTCCGACCAGTAAAGCTCGTCCCAGTTCTTTTTAGCCTGAGCTATACATTTTTTGTACGATTGGCGGGCTTCCCTCACGCAATCAGTGTCACCGCTAGAGAGAGCTGTAGTAAGATTAATTCTGGCACTCTTGCAATCCTTATCATACCACCGTAAGCGCTTTGGGGGGAGTCGATTATTTTTCCTGACAGGTTTAAGGAAAAACTGTCGTAATTCCTCAAAAAATGTTTCGTGAATACCGGTGATTAGTGAGATACCTGAATCAATAAATCTGCAGCTTTCAAACTCCACTACTGCTTTGGACAACAAGTTGTCAATTATATCAACAGCTTTTCCATTAGTCTTTACCATATTCCACTTAAGCCTACGCATATCATTGGAGGGAAATATTTCAGGTGGCTTAAGTGTCGTCTCCTCTACTACAACATCACCATTTATCCACCAGCAATGCGTTACGCATAGGGGGTTATGATCACTTTCAGATCTAGGTTCGACTACCATGTCTTTTACATGCTGCCATAACCTCATACCACAGAGGACATAATCAATTCTGCTGCTGTGACGGCCATTGTCAAAAGTGTTAGCCCCTTCCTTGTCCCCTGGAGTTCTTCCATTCAAAGCCCTCAAGCCTCTTTCAAAACAGAGAGCATTGACCTGCACTACGATCTCAGACCAACGTTTTATTGGGTCCATGTCGAGGCCCGGGATCCCCCAAAACTGATCTTCCTCGGGGTCGAGTCCCCAACAGGAGTCTGGATTTAGAAGCGGTTCAAAGGTTACGTTCAGATCCCCCACAACAAGCACTCCTCTCTCACATGAGTGCTGGGCGATAAGGGAATCCAATGCAACCAAAGTCCTGGACTTTGCCCCGTTAGTCCCTCTCAGGTACAAATTATAAATATCCACGTCACCCACTAGACCCAAGGATAATCTGACCAATTGAATGTCGGGAGACCCTGTATGGATTTCATTGGCCGCCGTGAATAATTCTTGGCGTGCCCATGTTGTTAAGCCGTCCATAGGACGCCCTTTGGGTCCCTTGGATGCGGGAACGTGGAAATTCAGAAAACCCGGGAGAAACTGGGGCTCACAGGACCAGGTCTCTTGGAAGAGACAAACATCAAAGTTACCAATAAATTGAACCCACTCTGGTGAATCCATCTTTGACTTCAGCCCTGCTATATTCCACGAGAGCATTGTTCCCATCCCTGTACCTGGCAGATTGACCTGGCAAACAATGTTCGTCCTGTTGGTATAATGTTTTGACTGTTCTAAACACGTTTGCAAAGGGGAATGCCTGACTATGTTTGGCATCCCGGCTAGGGGGAACTCGACTTCGGCCCTTTTGGTCATGGGAACAAGCACTTCTGTCGTAGCTTCACTTGGGAACTGGAGTACCGGTCAGTCAAAATGGCCTAAGTTGTAATTGGGGTTGTGATAGCCAAAATGAGGAATAGTGGACTCAGAGAGCAGCCTCGGCACCCCCCGATGATAGAGGGGTCTTTCGGCATAGTTAATGCCTAGATTATAAAAATAGTCCAGATCGCGCACCCCTATCCCCGGTTGGCCCTCAGAGAGTGGATCATCACAGATGAGACGCACTATGCGTCTGTCCCGAAAATGTACAAGAATACAATCACCCTCAACGTCTTTTGGTCTCGTTCCGACCCAACAGACCCTTCTGGCAAATAAGATCTTCCCATCCAGACCAGCATGGATCGGTCTGTTATTGTTTAGCCAGAAGGTCACTTTATTTCGGAGTTCGGGGTAAGATTCAGACTTGCCATCTTTTAGTTACGGGACACCAGTTAATACTGCTGTGTAAGGAAGAGAAGCTGGTGGAAGATGGATGTGAACGTTTGGAGGTTTCGCTGGGTCAGCGTATGTTAAACTACTAGATCCTGCCTCCACACCCCTGCTTGCCCTAGTAAGGGTCTCCACAGGGTCGTTCCCCCCTTGTTTGCTTCTAGAAAAGCTTGTCCGAGGCTTGGAGTGGCAGGTGTTAACCGGGGCGATAAGTTGGGCAGTCCCTAACCTTTCACTAGAGGCTACAACAGGGTCAGCAACAGGGACAGTTGAGGTATTTGTGATGGGTGCTGGCATAGCTGCTTGGCTATGATTAGGATTGTCTCTCACTCGCGTGGCAAGTTTGATGACATTTTTTAAAGAGCAGAAATTGTCAAGCATCGTCTGCTCGAGGCGTTCAACTTTAGTGGTAATCAATTTGACCCTCTCGACCAAAGGGAGTAATAATGAACGAACCATCTGCTCAATTTGGGTAATCGACTCATCAGGATTCAGCTGGACAGGGGAGTTCCTGTTACCCACAACATTAGCTTCACAATCCCTCATAGATGAAGTGCTGGAAACATTATTTAGATTAGTGCTCCTTTTAGGGAGTTTTGACTGCCTCCCACCTTGAATGTCCTCATTTCTTTTCCTTTTGGGATTAGTAGTACTTTTAGATTTAGATTTAGGTTTCTTACTAGCTCGTGTCTGGGGGTATATTTCATTCAATCTAGTAGAGTTTTTGTCTACAGAGCCGGCCTCACCAGAGGCCTCTGAAATCCTTATGCTATTCTGAATCAGAATGGAACTCGCCTCTAGATTCTCGAGCTGGGAGGGATTATCCACCATCAGCACGTCTAATCTAGTAGGTGATTTAGCTAATGCCAAAGGCCCAATAGATGAACGTCTTGTCAGCGCTGGTTCTGTAGAGAGTCGCCGCTCAGTTATGGCGATTTCATGCTCTAGGACTGAAGCAGCTCGCGTTATGAACTGGTCTAAGGTGCCCATAACTGATCCAGCCCCCCCGTACGTTTACCCCTTCCTGCCATTAGCCTATTTGCGGTTAAAAATAGGGATCAAAGTACAACACTAAAAAGTCAGACTATGATGGAAAATAATACAATATAGTTTAAAATAGCCAAACAATACAAAACATTGACGTAACTATATTGATGGGATAAAGGATACACCTGGATGCGCTAATGCAAAACCCAATGAGATAGGACAATGAACTTTGCGGTGGCGAATTAATAAGTGAAGCAGGCAAACAGCCTCTGCAAAATTAGTACACCAATAGGACACAATCCCAAAGTCCCAGCAAATGGGGATAACACACCCCCGTGGTGGTCACAGTACCTTTATAAATGTAAATCAGGACTTAGAGGGGGGGGCCAGCCCTGCCTCTTCCTGGCGATGACGGGCGTAAGACGGGCCCGCCCTTGGCCCGGGCTACGCCCGGCGCTGCCCGCGCTCGGTCCCACGACGCGGGTATCCCAGCGATCTTTTATGCGCCTCCCTGGCGCCAAACCAGCGTCGGCGGGTCCTCAGCCGCTGGGGATTGTGGGGGATGTAGTCTCGTCCCCGCTCCGCGGCCGCAGGTGGTGGTAGCGGCGGCGGGGGACGAGAAAGCAGCAACAGGGAAGAGTCCCGCTGTCCGGAGTAAATGGCAATCCCACGAAAGTCCAGACCACAACGCTACTCGGAACCCGCTCCGTCGGTATCCCAGCGATCTTTTATGCGCCTCCCTGGCGCCAAACCGGCGTCGGCGGGTCCTCAGCCGCTGGGGATTGTGGGGGATGTAGTCTCGTCCCCGCTCCGCGGCCGCAGGTGGTGGTAGCGGCGGCGGGGGACGAGAAAGCAGCAACAGGGAAGAGTCCCGCTGTCCGGAGTAAATGGCAATCCCACGAAAGTCCAGACCACAACGCTACTCGGAACCCGCTCCGTCGGTATCCCAGCGATCTTTTATGCGCCTCCCTGGTGCCAAACCGGCGTCGGCGGGTCCTCAGCCGCTGGGGATTGTGGGGGATGTAGTCTCGTCCCCGCTCCGCAGCCGCAGGTGGTGGTAGCGGCGGCAGGGGACGAGAAAGCAGCAACAGGGAAGAGTCCCGCTGTCCGGAGTAAATGGCAATCCCACGAAAGTCCAGACCACAACGCTACTCAGAACCCCTCTTTATACACCTTCCTGTCCACAGGTAGATAGGATTTATGCCATTTACGTTCCATTTCTCTACAATTTCTTTTGCTAGATCTGAGGGAATCATTAAACCATGGAGCTGGTGGGGCCGACCTCTTTAAGGAGCAGAAAACAACCGGTACAGGTGCATCAATATTAGTTCGGAGCCATGAATCTATTGAGAGGGCGTCTGAGTCGGGCAGCCAGACAGCTCCAGTGAGGAACGATCGAGGGCGTCTGCTAACATCGGGATGGATATTTTATGGAACGTCCTGTAATTAGGGATCCTCTACCCCTGCGTTAGCCCAAGGGGCTGTGGCAGAGTTGGGAATGACAAATTTTAATAGGAGGTGGTCAGACCAGATAATGGAAAGAGTTAGGCTTACTGATATGTCAAAGTTGTGAAAGATTTGGCTAGGGTATGGCCCTTCTCATGGGTGGCTGAAGAAATAGATGGAAACGTGTTGCAGGCCTGCAGCGTCTCCAACAAGGAAATTGTTTGAGGGTCTTTTCCATTGTCCATATGTATATTGAAATCTCCCAGAATAAGGCAGTTGTTGTAGTTTAAGGCCAGGGAGGTGGTGGCTGTATTAAGCGTAGTAATAACATTTCTAATTGCACTGGGAGGTCTGTAAATTAGAAAACCAGCTATGCTATGATGGGGGAAGAAGGTACAGTGGAAGTCTAAGGACTCTGCGCCCTCGATGTTTTCCATTGGGATGGGAGAGCAGTCTAGTATTTGATTGTAAATTATGGCGACACCAACCCCCTTCCCACTCGGTCAGTCCCTCCAAAGGATTTTATAACCCGTAGGGATGGCCGAGGTGATAGTAGGGTTGGAGGCTTCAGACAGCCAGGTCTCAGTGAGAAATAAAAGATCAGGCTGTTCGTCTAAAAGTAGACAATAAATGTGTGGTTCATGGTTTTGCAAAGAGCAACAATTTAAAAGCGTGGCCTTTAAGTCCTTTGTTTTCTTATTGTTTTTACACTTATTGTTGCATGGGAGGATCTTGGGTGTGGGTTTCCTGGGCTGGAGGAGAGACCAGTTGCACTTATTGCATCGAAAGTCTACCTCCAAGCTCGGATCAGCCGCTGACATAATGGTAGCCGCCTAAGGCTAAGCAGTGTTTCCCTATTGTAATATAGTGGAAGAAACTCACTGGAGGGGAACTGGGCAGCATGGCCGGCGCCGGACGCCTCCGGGCGCAGACGGGCTTGCCTTTGGTGTGCCTTCGACGCGCCAGCTGCGCGCCCACTGCGCGCATCCTTTTGCATTGGGAATATATAGACTAATGCCTATGATTCAAACTGGATTGCTAACGCAGCTGAGGAAGTGGAAACTACGTGGGTGGAAGTGAGGAGCCTTATAGTAGCCACAGCCATGCGCACAATCGGCGTATCAGCCGCGGCGGACCAGGACTGGAGGAAAAACTAGATGCAAATCGTAGCAGCTGAGGAGGTGTAAGCAAGCAGAATCAAGTAAAGTGCAAGTGCTCGTAGGTAGGAGAAATTGTTAAAAAGCACAGAGTAATTCAGCCACACATATACATTTTAAAAAGTATAAAAAAACCTACGAGCAGGGCAGGAAACACTAAATCCTTCCGCTGTCAGCTGCGCGTCCATTTAGATCGGGAATATATAGGCTAATGCCTATGATGCAAATAGGATCGCTAACGCAGCTGACAACGCTGAAACTGTGTGGGAAACAGGGGCTCAAATTGGATCATAAATTCAAAGCTGTTCTGAACAGGGGCACCCAAAATATGTTTGGCCCAGGGCCCCCAAAATCCTTAAGATGTCCCTGGAACCAGCGTCATTCTAGTGTAAAATAGGTGTGCTGAAACAACCATTAGACAGAAACAGATAAAAATGATTATAAGTACCGACAGAGTAAAAGGATGGTAGATTTTTACCATAGTGCTAAAACAATGAATACATGCAAGTATAAAAATACATGACAGTAATAATGCGTACTCCTACGATGCAACCCTAACTAGATGTACCTAAGTGTACCTAGCATGTATGAAGGTGTAAAGCAAATAATCCCTCTAGGATAAAGTGAACCCCATTACCTGAAGTGAGAGACTGTGGGACCCCGTCTTGGTCTTGAGATGGACACCCCAAGAGGGATGTCAGACCACTGGGAGCTGGAGCGTCTACGTGCAAGAACCTCATCTTCTCATGTAAGTGTGTCAGCATAGAAGTCTTTTTTCTCCTCTCCCTGCCTCAGCAAAAATATGGTGTTTATATACCCAAAGTGGTACCCTCAGGGGATCTACCTTGCTGTGCCATTTTGGACTTAGGATGACGGAAGGAATGACCCTTATACATAGTTACTATGCAGGAGATGGTAGTCCTGCTGAATTTCCAAGAATCCTCATGCATAATGAATGAGGCTAGTTTTCAGGGAAAACCACAGGCCCTGTTAGCAGTACTGTAAGTAGGTAAAAGGTCAGTCCCAAGAACTGGTATGTAGTGTAATGGCAGGGGGAATATAGGTGAGAGGTTAGGTTGCTACCTCAGCCTATATTGGGGTACTTATATGAAACACAGCATACCTTTTTAAAAAACATATATAAAAATTGTCATTCAAATGCACTATTTGACCCCAATTTTTTCGAACTTTTCTTAGGAGGACAATCCTCCCATAGCCCTCCAAAAAAGAGGTCTGCTCACTTGCTTCTCTTGCTCCCTACATTTTAGGGGAAGTATTATACCCCCCACTTTCAAAGATCATGTCTGGTCCTAATATAGGTGGTATCTAAAATAGACGTTAATTGCTTGTGGTTTGTTGTTACTCTAATTATGCAGTTGTTACGGAACGTCTGTGATGTTAATTATTGTGATGTCATCAGGGTTACAGTCATGTGACCACTTCCTGGGAACTCTCAGGGCCAAAACTAATTTGTCACTTTCTATGATATCATTAAGGTCAAAGGGAGTGTGATGTCACTCTTCCTGTCCCTGACATTTTGGTAAATCAACATCCGTGCATTGTTCTAAGAGAGGCTACTTAAATAAAGACTTCTAATAAGTCTATATCGAACCATACATCACGCTGCTTTCTATGGTAGTCAAAAAAATATCTTTTCAGAGAAAATTTTCATGAACTAAATGCGTTATTGCATTTTTCATGTGTTCTTGAATTGTTCAAATAAACAGAATGTGTGTATGTCAGCAACGGAGCAAGGAGTTGATGAGGCACCCACAACAAACCCATGAGTATACCAATTGGGAGCCACAGTGTTAATTCAGAAAGCACTGCCTCTTAAAACAGTGACAATGTGAAACCCAGGGTCATGAAACTCATTTTAGAAGCTGAAAGAGAACAGGCCGTTCTCTTGATAATAGCAAGGTGAATAAAACAGTACAAGCCATTGGGTTACCTGGAGACGACTGAATTTGAGCAATTTATTACATCAATTAGGGGCATATTATCAAGAGAATTATCGTCGCTTTAGCAGCCGTTTTGGGACGAAAAGCGGCGATAATTCGATCAGAGTATCAACAAGGGCACACTAACGGGTGTTCCCTTGAGTGAGCAGCCCTTTAAACTCCACTTTGCATGCCAGCGATGAATATCCCTAATGATATGCAAAGTAGGCGTTACCTTACATTTCTCCCTTGAAATCTGCACTGACACGGCAGCGCAATATTATCAAGCCTCAAGCAAACCCATGATGCGATAAAATAAACCGCGCTAACCGCGGTTATCGCGGGTTTGTATCGCCTGGTCAAAAACTGACTTAGCCATACTTTGAATGGCAGGTGGATTGTACGGCTGAGGCAACGGGGTATATCATAAAGGAAACGCGCTAAATATCGCATTTCCCGCTTAGCGCGATTCTGTTACAAGCCATAATCACAGGATTTAATCGCTGTGGAGATATGCCTTGATAATAATGCGATATCTCGGTGATTAAATCCACCGATACACGGCGGGGAATGCGATATTTAGCGCGTTTCCTTGATAATATGCCCCCTGGTCCACGAGAGCTGAGTTCGGCCCTGCGCACATTTGTGAGAGCAATGAGACTGCACAACAATATGCAATTCACAAATACTCGGATACGTCTCTGGGTACAACAGCTGAGGAGGAGCAATGGCAGAAACATTGGCAGGACCGAGAAAAAACAGCACAATATGCTTGCTATACAATAATTTCCTATCTGTACCAAGTGTAATGAATCAATATTTTTCAAAGGGCATATCGGCAAAGCAAACGAAGATATACATACATCAAATTGAAATGTCCTACATTGCTTCCTTCTTAGAGAGGGAACAGCAAGAGATATAAGAAGCATAAGGATAACGGATACCTTACCAACAAGATTTGGGTCTGCTAGGTTTGAGAAGTAGCAGATTTAAGCAAAGAGCCAAACCTGAAAGAATAGTGTGAAAAAAGCATGCATTAATAGGAAAGAGCACAACTGCAGCCAGTGGTGGTCCTCGCAGGCGGGCGCCTGGAGCAGGTGCTGCACCATTTCACGACAGGGTTACAGACGGGTGCTCAGAAGAGGAATTCCAGCACATTGTTTTCCTTTTTATACTGTCCCTGTGTAGTACATGCTGAGTATTGTCAATGCTAGTAGAATGTTCCGTTCCCTATGTTCTCTGTTGCCTTATAATTCTAGGTTCTCTTCCACGGCAGTTGCGGTTGGCTTCTGCTGTGGAGAGTCTGCTCTTGTGTCCTCTCTGTACTTGAATAAACCACCTTACAAGAAGAAAGCTGTCCATGACCTATTATTTACTACAATTTTGGCGACGAGGGTGGGATTCGAACCCACGCGTGCAAAGCTCCAAGAATTCCAGTACACGGTTCAGTACATTCAGGGCTGGAGAAACACTCAAGCTGATTGCCTTTCAAGGTTGTCCTTGGATTAGCGGACAGTGGCAGTTCCGTCTTCGTCTGGGGATGACATTGCTGTTGCTTCTGTTGAGGATGCTGTGTTTGTGGGAGAGGGAGTTTTTCAAGCAAGTGATTGGGAGCGTGAAATGTCTGCTGACGCTACGTTACAAGAGGTTATTAAGCTTATCTCACTAGGCTCCAGAAGAGAGAGTGCAGTTTCAGTTTCTGTGCGCCCTTTTCTTAAAGTTTTGGAGGACCTTTCTCTTATTAATGATAATCTTATTGTTAAAGGGGAAAGGTTTATACCTCCTTGTGGTTTGAGGAGAAAACTTTTGGCTCTGGCACACGAGGGCCATTTGGGTCAAACTCTCACTCAACGTCGGTTGAAAGACCACTTTTGGTGGCCGGGTATGGACTCCCAAGTGGTGGAATGGGTGGAGAACTGTTCTATCTGTAGGGAGGGAGAAAAGAGGCTTAAGGTGGGTCCCAGCACCTCAAAGAGTCATATACAAAACCCGGGTTCACCATGGCACAGTATTTGTTTGGATTTTATTGGGCCCATGGGGGAACTACATGAGAAGGATAGGTTTGCTATAGTGGTTGTTGACATTTACTCAAAATGGCTTGTTGTGGATTTCACCAACAACATTTCTACTGAAAGAACTATTAGATTTTTGGGTAACTTGTTTAAGGATGAGGGTCTTCCTTCGGTCATCATCACGGACAATGGTACTCAACTCACCTCTTCTGAGATGCAGTCCTTTCTTAAGAGTTGTGGAGTTACTCATCATCGCACTTCCTTGTACAACCCACAAGGTAATGGGATCTGTGAGAGGGCCAATAGGGTGGTGAAGGGCATTATACAAATGGCTTCTTCCGATGGTTCTATTGTAAGGAAGATGGTTGATGAAATGTTGTGGGCCTATCGTACTACGCCCTTAGTGGAGGGGCAGCTGTCACCTTTCCAGATTATGAGAGGGCGAGTCCCTGGTTCTAAACTAGTACCAGCTTGGATGAAGCGCGTGGTGTCCTTGCAAAAGAATCCTTCAACCTTGTCTCCTACTTCTCCTCTTCGTCCTTTCCTTGTGGGGGATTTGGTCAAGGTCAAGAGTGGTAGGATTGCCAAAGGGCTATCTAAGTTTAAGGGGCCTTTTACTGTCTGGATCATTGTGTTATCCTCAATAATGGGGAGTGTTGGAATTTCAGATGAGTGGCTCTTTATAAAAGAGGTGTACCAACGCCCAGCTGTAGTGAATCTCCTCCCTTGGAAGAGAACAGTGGTTATCTCTTGGCGTCATTACCACCTGAGCCTAACTCTGGGGTTTCTGCCTCTCATGTGGTTGGTGGGTGGGGAGATTCGTGCACATCTGGTGTTCAGTCTGTTCCTGATTCCATTTCACTACCATTGCCTTTGGCCCCAATTCGTGTTCCACGGTTTCGAAGGGCTCCAGCTTATTTGCAAGATTTTGTTCGTTAATTTGTGTTGTTTTTTTCATTAGAAAGAAAGAAGATGTGTAGTACATGCTGAGTATTGTCAATGCTAGTAGAATGTTCCTTTCCCTATGTTCTCTGTTGCCTTATAATTCTAGGTTCTCTTCCACGGCAGTTGCGGTTGGCTTCTGCTGTGGAGAGTCCGCTCTTGTGTCCTCTCTGTACTTGAATAAACCACCTTACAAGAAGAAAGCTGTCGATGACCTATTATTTACTACACTCTGCTGCTCTCTCTTGTCCTTGGAAACAAAGGGGCATATTTACAATAGAATGTCAGACTGTTGAGCTGGGCCAAATTTGGCAGCACCTCGCTCCGACATTCTGAAAACGCAGGAATGTGTCATATTAATAAGAATACGGTACACTGTGTTTCCCCTAGAGCAGGCACAAAAAACTCTGCCTAGCGCCAGCACAGGCACCCTGCCGCCATGCCAGTGGCGTAACACATGCCCCCGCAGCCCCCACGGTGCAGGGCACCCCGAGCTGCAGGGGACCCTGCAAGTTTCGTTATGCCACTGTGCCATGCAGCAAGGCTGCCTGCGCTGCAGATAATGGCGATTTGCACCTTCTATGTGTGCTGCATTCAGCACACATGGAAAGAGCAAAAAACACTGGGGCATATCAACAACAACCGGCGATAATTATCGCTGAGCGCACTTAGCGCTCGGATAATTATCGTCGGCTAGCGCCGATTTTTATCGCTGAGATGGCGTACTATTAGCAACGCTTATCTCATCAGCGATAAAAATCCAAGCGCTAACTGGCTAACGTGAGATTATCGCTGGAAACCCAGCGATAATCTTACGTTAGCTTGTTTATAGGGACTCACTAACTTAGCCATGATATCCACCTTCCATAGGATATCATGGCTAAGTCAGTCCTGAAGCAGGTGTTAGGAAAGTAGCGATAACAGGTGTTATCGCTACTTTTCCTGACGCTATGCTTCATAGCGTGGGGCTTGATGATAGGAGAAATGTCGCTTAGCGACAATTCTCCTATCATGTCAGGTCAGGAACGCCCACTTTGCATCTCATTAGAGATGCAAAGCTGGGCGTTGGACCTTGCTAATATAGCGATAAAATTATCGCCACTTTACGGCCACTAAAGCGGCGATAATTTATTATCGCCTTGTTGTAAATATGCCCCACTGTATCTACACTCTCGATCTTTGACCCATGCACGCAAGGCACACATGTAGCGGAGAAGCAGCAGCAGCTGTAGTAGCGGAGCGAAGTTACCACCAACATATCCAACGCCGAAGATCGACCCAAGTCGTCTCAAGGACCCGGACTCAGGCGATTGAGGGCATCAGCATCGTTTCACAGCTTGAGTCTGCCGGATTTGTCACAATGACTCCAATGCGTTCCAGGCCCGCTCTGTCCTGCCCTGCCCCAGCTCCACTACAATGAGCCATGCAAATGAGTCAAGCGAGACATCAGCGTTGACCCAGGTTGGCTCCAGTGGGAGGTGACAACAGTTTGGTAGGCGGAGGGGGGCTGCAGACGAGGGGGCTGCAGACAAAGGTAGAGGAGGGAACAAGCTTCTACCACAAAACCCCACAGCCCGGGAATTGGAAAAAAAGTCAAGCAAAAAAGAACCTTGGCAATCCAGAAATATAGCGTGAGTAGCGAGTGCAGTGGCTGTAGCTAGCCGCTGCAGAGAGTTTGCCTTGTGGGGTCCGGGAAGGCGGCCTGGCTAGGTGGCAGGTGCGGCTTGAGGGCTTCCTCATAGTGCCCCACTCGTTATTTATTATTATTTTTAATTGCATCTCTTATATAGCGCGAACTCGACCCGAAGGTATTGGAGCGCTGTACATGAGCACCGTATTTACATTACACATTCAGGCACGGGGAGATGTGGGGGCATATCAGCAACAACCGGCGATAATTATCGCTGAGCGCACTTAGCGCCAGGATAATTATCGCCGGCTAGCGCCGATTTTTATCGCTGAGATAGCGTGCTATTAGCAACGCTTATCTCATCAGCGATAAAAATCCTGGCGCTAACTGGCTAACGTGAGATTATCGCTGGAAACCCAGCGATAATCTCACGTTAGCTAGTTGATAGGGACTCACAAACTTAGCCATGATATCCACCTTCCATAGGATATCATGGCTAAGTCAGTCCTGAAGCAGGCGTAAGGAAAGTAGAGATAACAGGTGTTATCGCTACTTTTCCTGGGGCTTGATGATTGGAGAAATGTCGCTTAGCGACATTTCTCCTGTCATGCCAGGTCAGGAACGCCCACTTTGCATCTCATTAGAGATGCAAAGCTGGGCATTAGGAATCCTGACGCTAAAGCAAGGTTTCACACGTTAGCGTGACCTTGCTGAATAGGCGATAAAATTATCGCCGCTTTTCGTCCGAAAACGGACGCAATTTTTTATCGCCTGCTTGTTGATATGCCCCTAAGTTATTTGCCCAGAGTCACAGGATGTGGACGCGACCTCGAGGATCGAACCCTGGTTTCCTGCACCAAAGTCGGCAGTTTAAGCCGACGTACCACATCCACGGACCATATACACTGCGCTACGTATTCTACTCCACCTGTCATCTTAATAGTGCAAGGAGAACCTGAGATTGCTCAGAGATGGACCATAGCACGACCACAGCAGGACCACAGCTGCTACAAGATGGGAAAAACAACTTTAAATCAGCTTAATAGCAGGCAACAGTAAATAGCAAATAGTAAACAAGCAGCCCCTCACTTGAAGTCTTGGGTGAGGTGGAGTTTGGGCATCCCTCCTAAAGTAGCAGTGGCATTGGTCGAAAGAACCCGCTTAAACAGTGGATGTTCTTATTATCACCGGAAACTAACAATGATAGAGAAGAAATATACATGTGCACTCTCTGGACCTCAAGCGTAAGAGGGTGAACACCATTTTGAGGAAAAACAGTCTTTTGCTGAGGGATTGAAGACTGCCCATAGAATCTTCTTACACAGGGGAGCAATGGTGAAAGGCAGTAGAGCTCAAAAAAAGCATGTTCACATCCCAAGAAGACTGGGCTGCTATCATCTACCCAATGGACACAAATGTCAATCAACAAAGATCAAAGAACCAATAGACAGCCAATGTCCATTAACAATGTCAATATAAATACGGGAAGGACAGCTGAACATATGCCTCTGGATGAGGTTATCTCTAGCTACTCAAGTGACAGTGAACCACTACAATCTAAGAACAACGTAGAGGCAGTGGGCCCAGCAGAACAAAAGTTATCGGCGACTCCCACAACAAGTAGAAACACACTAAAGGCAATCATTTGGTCCACCAATAAAAAGAAAAGCTGACAGGGGCTGAGACATTAGACACTTACGGAATACTTTCTAACCCTAGCCAAGGGGACACCCACATCTAACATAGGAGACACCCCTCTGGCCCAAAAGAGACCACACCTAAAGTGGAAATGGATACAAAGGAGAGTCAATCTACAAAAGCAGCAATAGAAAACTACATTATAGGAAAACAGAAGATCACAATCCTGCAAAAAAATGCAACTCCTCAGAGTAAACCATCCTCTAGTCGAACCTCAACTGAAGTTATCTCACGCAGGAGTGGGGACAGCAGCGTCCAGCAGGAGCTCGTCCTTTCAACCTTAGAGAACACATACCAACAGCAGAAAATGAAAGAATTAATAATGGTTGAGGCGGAATAATACACATATGACATTAACGGTGGCCAGCTGGGTACTGTCAACACCCTTGATCCTCGGCGATACTGAAGGCCTGGACCCATCACAACAAGGGCAGCAAACAAGAAAACACCAGCCAGACTTTAGTACAAGTCCAAATTCTTTGATCTTCACGCCAGACAAAATATACGGTAATCACCTGCAGGACAATTCAATTGTAAGTTTGGAGCTCACCAAGGACCACGACAATTGCTCTCCTCCTTAAACACGACTCTTACAGCAGCAATCAATGCCCTCACCTGGCAAACACACAAGTTGGAAATCCAAATGGATGTAATCAAAACAATAGTCTTAGCAATTGTAAAAACCTCAGCCAAACTAGACGATATAGAAAAGGGGCTTAAAGTCAGGGAGTGCGACTGTTCTGATATTGTAGACAAACTAAGGACACGCCGGGTAGTCCTGTTAACAATGATAAATTAGCTAAGGAATCTTAACTCGCCTGGTCAGCAAAACTTGAACAATGTGACTACAGAATCAGTCTAAAAATGCTCAGTCTTGTCAAAATGTCTGTAGAACAATCGAAAAAAGCAGTAGGCAAGGAAGAGAACGAGACAACTAGAGACTCCCTCAACTCCAGTCAATGTCACCAAAACTCAATCATTGTCAAAATAGAACCTGACACTATAAGGACACATTCAATAAAAGGCTGCAAAATACAATCAAATGGCCAATGAGGAATGGAAGCAGGAAAACCATTAAAGGTCGCCTCAAAGCTCTAATCAGTAAAAAAAACTGCCATGGGCACAAAGGCAGACGACCTGTCAATCGATAGGATAGCTACGACTTAGGAAACTTCAAGTTCGGTATGCAAGGAAACACTGTAAGTAAGCTGTCAAGGCGTGTGAAAAAAAGACTAAAAAAAAGCAGGAATGCTAAAAGATGACACAAATCAGGAGGAGCTGGGGACAGCACCCTCATGCCCCAGTAGAGTGATTAACAATGCCAATTCCGACTCAGGATGTGGCAGGAAATAAGAACGCATACCCAATTTTTACAAAGATATCTAAGCAAAGCAAACCATTTGGAGAAAGGAAGACAGAGGGAGATATAATATCCTCAAAAGCCATTACCGTAGAGGTCAACCCCACGGTGCCTGAATTATTCTGGAACCAAAAAAGCTCTCAATGTGAGCAGGAAGATAGTCATTGAGAGGTACATCACAGCAATCATGAAAATGCCCTCAAAGGCAGGATTACAAACACTAACAGAAACCCCAATGAAATGTTCTCCTCTTGACCAACTCAAAGAGAAATTTCAAGTAAAAAATCATATACTTGCAGGTTACGGGGTAAAATAAACCAAATTCGGCCCACAGAAGCAATGCACAGAAGACCATATTTCATCCCCTGTATTGATTAAAGGGTATGCGTGATATACTCAATCGGGCAAACCTTTTGATGCTCTTCCAACATATACCATCATTAACAGGAATAACCAGTGAAGAGATGGTCAGCATACAATTTGTATCTAAAGAGAAAAATAATAGCCAAGAGGACACCATAGTAATATCGAAAAATCCTTTCTCTTTTTAAACAGTCCAAAGGGAAAAAGAAAGCTTTGTAAACTGGGGTACAGAAATAGACGAAATAAAACAAGATCAATATCCTCATATGCTAATCCAACCAACGAACACTCAAAAAAGTTCAGAGAAGGACAGGGAAAATTTCCAAAGTGTATTGAGAGGAACAACAAAGACAAAATTGCTTCAGAATTACAACAACTTGAGGATATTGTTAAGACCCCAGGAAGGTGTGATCGAAAAAAGAACAATAACACACGAAGCCTTTCAAACAGCTAAAATGGGAGGGACTGGAAAGGCAGAGACAGTGAATGCCACTCACCATTCCTGACACCAGATAGGCCCCCCAAGAATTGCGTAACACCAAACAACCAATGGGCATAGAGATGGGAATCCAGAGAACTAATAAAGTTAATAAATCGGGCATTCAAATTATATCATGGAATGTTGCCGGTATTCAGAGAGCACTCAAACATGAATCGGCCAGGAAGATGCTGCAAAAAGGGGTTATCATATGCCTACAAGAAACTTGGGCAATCAAGCCACTCATTTGGAGGGTTTTTCAGGACTTCAGACCATCTGGTGGAATCTTGATTTACATAAAACAGGTAAAAGAATTCACAACAAGAAAAATAAAAACAGACTCGGAAATATTGCAGGGGCTCATAGTGGGAGAAAAGGAGGATAAGGAAGGAAGATCTTGACTCCTAATCATGAATGTGTACATTAATTCTCAGGGTCAGGCAAAATTAGAAAAAACAAGATCCACGATCACCACAATAGAGGAAATTGTATGCACATATTCATCCACTGCTAAGGTGATCATGGACAATTTCATCTTTATCATCTAGGAATGGATACAAGCGGAACAACGCATCTAACACGTTCAGAAAAAAAATTCAACAACTTTTGTACAAAACTATAACTTCATGTCTGCTGAAGCATTAAACATAAACTAAAATTCCAACTCACCACAAATGTTCACATATAATAATTGCACAACAATTGATTACATCTTCCAGTGGAACTACCTTAGTAAAAACATAGCTCATTTTGCAATGGCGATGCACAAAACAAGTGACCATGAAATCCTGCAGGTGGATCTAAGTATCCATAGCAAACAACGCAAATAAGTTACCACCCTAGCTCACAACAGAGGCAACAAGGAGTACTCATTAATCAGGAGGATTAGATGGAATGAGCAAAAGGCTGCCATACTAACATCATGGAAAGAAGAACGGGAACAGAAACATACTAATCTTAGCCCCGAATATACAATTGAAAATTGAAGAGCATGGAATTTGGCCTTGAAAACAGCCTTTTTGGGAGGAGTAAAGAACAGCTCCCGAGAAAACAATTTACCCACTACGCAAACCTGGCAAGATAATAAATCACTAAGGGATTTAACCCAGAACCTAAAATGGGCGAAAAGGAATCGCTTAAACACTGGTACACAAATCACTAAGCACAAGTGCAGAGAACTCAGTGCGGAACGTGAGAATCTGATATGAAATTAAAAACAGATGCACCTTGAGGAAGAATGGATTAAGATCTATGAGTTATCCAAGAATCATTAATACAGACAGTTTTGAACTCAAAAGCTCAGTCTACAATTTACGCGCCATGCAAACTCCATGAAAAACTGCAGAGCCCAACGACAGTCCCAATAAGAAGAGTCATTCAATGTAAATTAAGGTCAATAGTGGGTTATGCACAGCAGGCATTCCCAGGCAAAATGGATAGCCTGCTTGAGAAATCACAATATCAGGCGTCTAAACGCATATTCAAGTTACCACAGCATACCCGCAAAGGCCTGATTCACTTGGAGATCGGCCTGGTGCAGCACAACTCTGAATACCTGGGAACGCAGGTGAACTGCTATTTCCAAGCTCTGAAAGTACCCATTGGAAGTGTAAAGAACATGCTGAAAGACATCTATGAAGGGACAACCGACCCGCGGAAAACTTACGTTCAAAAAGAGGTGGAAACACTTGGCCTGGCAACACAAATTTGGAGCCAAGAAGGGTTAAACTATGTGGCAATAAAAAATTAACTCAACAAACAAATTCAGTAATAATCACGGGAAGCAGACTTATCAAACTATACAGCTAGGGGAGGCCTCTCTGGACTGATCACATCATACAAAGAGCATAGAATGCAGCCTTCCCTGAGGCAAGCACTGGGGAGGAAGGCTTTAAAAAACATTCAATGGACTAGGCTTGTGCCCCTTCCCATAAAAGAATTAAATCCCAGATGGAACTCTCTGTCTTCCATAGCCTGGTGCAGAATCTGCAACTATAGAAAGGAGTCTCAGCTGCATATTGTGGGCTGTTGCCCTGGTTTGCTACAGATACATCAGAAGCTGTTAAAACCGATGTGTCTATCTAAAGGGACTCGGAGGTGCAAAGAAGCGGTATATGCTTTGTTTTCTTGCACTGGACCAACAGAATTGGCCAAATGTAGGAAGTGTTCGGCTCTCTGAGAAAGAATGCCCTGACGACACTAGTGTGGCTTGCATAAGCAACAAGTAAACAAACAGGGAAGAGACTCGCCATGTAGTTCTAATATTAAGTTTATTATGCGGTACAAGGCACTTGGTCACTTTAACCATGAGGTGGTTAAACAACCCAGAAGCTTGTATATATGCCATCATCTTCTTCCAATCTAGCTGCATGAGGGCCTCAAGACAGGGAATAGACATGTACTTTCAGTCAATGCTGCTAAAAACAAAAAAACTTGTTTAAGGTGAACAAACATTCTATATAATTGTATTGTGTGATTCAGATAGAATTGTAATTGTGTTTTTGTCGATGTAAGAAATATTGCAAATCATTTTAAGTAATTGTGCAATAAAACTTTCATTCACAAGAAGAAAGTGAACAGTCCCAGCAGCACTTTGCAGCTGTCGGGCTCTTAATTAAATAAAAACATCTTAATAAATAATACACGTGCAATGGGATCGAGGTTAGGGAGCAGACATGGAGCATTAAGGTGGAAGGAAGCAGATAGTCGATGAGAATAAAAAGGAAAAAGGGGACAAGAGTGAAAAACACGCACTCTCATGGAGCTCTCACTGCGAAATAAAAAACAGATTATCAAAGCCAATTGAACTGTATTATATTCCTTCTAACATTCACATAGGTTCTTTGTATACCACTGCAATTTCCTAGTCTCATCTTTTTCCTTAGGTATACTCTCTTTTTTTTTTTTTTTTTTTTTAGGCACGTTATTATAAATGCTTTTATACTCTGTAACCTTTTCTATGTAATTATCCTATTATACAGTTACTATTTTTTAGAATGTTTGTATACTTACATTTTGAACATTATTGATTAGTCTTTACCTGTACTCATGTGCTTTCTTATTATCAATAAAAACAATTTAACTAAAAAAAAAAAGCCAATTGAACTGACTTTAGTCATATCTTTGAGTATATTCATTAATTTGTTTTGTGGTTTGTAAAGTGTGAGCTAGACCTGAGGTGTGGTAATGTGTTTCACAGTGGAACAGGGTTAAATTTACATAAACAGAGGGGGTAAAATTAGATTAGGATTTGGTTGGTTGCAACATAGGACGGAAACTTTGAAAAGTGTAGTGGGCATTACATAGTGTTTAACTCTGTTTAGAGAACAAAGTCGGTTTTCAAGTTAAGCATTATACATATCAGATTCACAAGATTCTTATGTACTAAAAATAAAATGGAGGAAAAGTACTCAAGGCATGATCCTGTGGGCAGGATACAGATCATCCAAGCGTGTGGAAACATATTAGGACAGAAGTATTTGACAAACAGTTTGTCAATTACTTTGTGAGATATTCAATTAAAAGTTGTTTATTCATCTCACTTTTAAAAATAACAAGGATTTTTTTGCCCTAATATTAGGGTCATCTGATCAAAGCAACCATATAAGAGCAACATGCATGATTTTTGTTAAGAATCGTGCGCTCTAGCATGCACCTTAATGAAATAAATGGAATATGTGCAGAACAGGAAAGGCAGAGTTTCTGAACGTGAGATGTTTGAGAAATTGAAAATACAGTGGCGAAGCGGGGGGGGGGGGCTGTCCGCCCCATAAGGCACGAGATTTGGGGCGGTGGCCACCCTCCTCTCTTATCTACGCCATTGCAGGACAATCACAAGCACCCCCGCTCCTAAATTGACCCGCCGTGGGCGGCAAAAGGCCTTGCTATGCCACTGTGACAATAAACAAATGGAGGATCAGACTCTTGGTGCCTTAGTGTATGTGGAATCTAGTAATGAAGCACATGTGTGTGAAGCTGGCTTGCCATGATCTTAAACACAAGCAAGGAATATGGGCACACCGAGATCCAGGTTGAGAAGTGAAATGCAAACAACATTAAGGTGAAGGTGAGCCCCAGAGTCATGAGCCTCAGATCACAGCATGTGCTGAACTTATAGCTGGCCCCTTGAGAACTAAGGTACTCTCATTTGGGTCTTCCATGAAGGACTTACCACTCTTACATTATTCTGAGGTGGAGGTGTGTGCAGGGGTGATATTTGGAGATTAGCCTCAGCATGATAATAACTGTAGGCCCAAAGAAGAATTCAATTGACCACTAGGGCTCAGGGGTTACATTGATTTTGATTCACACTTTATGCAAACAACTGTTGGTTGTACAGAGGATTGTATTAAAGAATATCAAGGATAGGAGAATTGTGGTATGAGAATATCGTGGACTGAATATCAAGGGACAAACTTTTGAAAGGTGAGTGCATATCGGGAGGTATAGATTTACTATTCTTAAGCGTCACATCTACGCACCCTGAAGATATACATTTCAAGGTACATATATATGGAGATAAGTATAGAAAAGCTTTACTAACGCACTTTTCGATATTTTGGATTCAATATTCAGGTAACAATATTTTGTGACATCAAGATTACCCATCTCAATATTCCGGGGGCTCATTCTAAAGAGCACTTGCCTATTTCCAGACAGAAATTCAGAGAAATTAAACAAGCTACTTGACTTTAATCAGCCTGAAGCAAAATCAAAGAAGCCAGCAGCCCCTTTTGTTAGCATTTTAGTATGATTTATGCATCAGAGCTACAGCTGGAGGTGGGAGTGTGGGATAGCACGTCAGTAAAAGCTGGTCTCATTCAACAGACTGAGTGAGTGGGCAAGATACGTGAGCGATGCGTACTAGATGAGTGTACAGTAATGATGAGTCTTCCCTTTTGGACACCCTTTCTCTTCCCCCCAAAATGTGTTTCAACAGGCAGAACAAAAGGTAAATAAGCTTACTGTACATAAACAATCAATGTTGTTTTGCTGTTTCCATATGTCTGCACAACGCACCACACATAGAAACAGCAGAAACAATGAGAAATAAAGCATTTCTCCTTGTTTCGCCAGGGTAAGACCAGGTTTTCCCTGGTCTTAATGTTGGCGTTGCCCCATATTTTCGCCATCCTTGTAAATATGGGGCTGTGTCAAAATCAATGGGTGTTGCGGTGGACCGCCCACCGTAACACCCATTGCCCACCCCTTTCACGCTAAATATAGTGTGCGAGTAACTGCAAATTGTGAATGGTTCATAAATATTAATACCGATTCGTTATTAGGAAATTCCTGATAGTAAATTGGTGTTTGGAGTTGCAAAAAGCAATTCCCCATTCAGATTGCACATAAATCAAAGCCAAATGCTTTTCCTGCTTAACAAATAGGCTTTTTACATTCGCAAATGGCCCAAAATAGGGATTCAGACCATTTGCGAATGGAAAAATCTTTTGTACATCTAATCCAACATGCTTAAGAGGTGTCGGTATCCCAGGACCCAGCTATCAGGCCAACAGTACAGAATAAATCCTAGGATCCAGATTGTGATGGTGGCAGGATGTGTGGATATACGCCTGAGAACTATATACGCCCCAAAATGAATGATGCATCCTTTTTTTCCTAAGTTAGCCTCACTGTGTTGTGTCGGCAGAGTCTCGACGTACACACGCAGGAGATGTTTAAAGGTCTCCTAAATGAGAATTTACGCATGCAGCCACCTAATCACATAAACAGATTAACCAAGCTAGGCTTGTTGAAAATGGTGAATGAGAAGGATATATATCTACATATGGTGCAGTGAAGACGTAAAAGCATACCTCATACATGGAACATTTTCTACAATTGATTGTACTTTAGTCCAAGTTCCAACATACACATTTTCATTGATGCAGATTATAAGGGAAAAGTACCCTCATGTCAGTTTCTATTATTGGTGTGTGCATGTTTCCAAACCCTGGGTCCCCTTCCTGCATACTGCAGAACTCTGCTTTCTGGAAATTATTCAGGTAAAGAACTGTACTTCTACTGCATAGTGAACAAAGGTACTAGCTCTACTAGTGAGCAAGAATGGGATCCATTAAAGGTATTCATTAAAGGATGTGTGATAAGTAGAATCATGTGCACCAGGAAGCCCATAGAAAAATACATCACACATAGTGAAAGTAAAATATGTCTCCTGGAGAATGAAGTAGAAGGCCACACCCTTCTACGTACTGAGAAAAGTACATTTTGTGGATTCATGGAAGCTCTTGAGAAATTCCCAAACAAATTAGGCTCACTTTTTCCATGGAGAAGGTGAAAGTCTGGTAGCATATTCACAGGATTACTGAAGAAAAGGTCTCCCTGTCTATGTCACATTTATTGGAGACTCAAATGGGAGTCTGGTACAAATGCAGGAAAGGCTCAACAAGGGATTTATGGACTACTGCAGAAGGTCTCCTACCGCTGCACACTCCAAGCAAAAGACAACATTGCATAGTTTTGGGTAGTGTGTGGATACCCATAAACATGAATAACACAAAGCTGCTCTGGATGAAACCTTGGCTAAGGAGAAGCTGAATGAGACTGTCGACGTTAATACAAGTAAATCACTCGGAGGAGACAGCCTGTGGGCTGAAATCTACTCGGGTCTGTTCTTAAACTTTATTCGTCTAATTGAAAACAGTCATAAAAAGTACCTTTAAATAAAATAGTAATCCCAATAAAATTACATCACTATATAACCGATCATTTAAATCCATACAAAAGACAATTTAAAATCAAAGGCAATCTAATACGAAAAGTCTTTTCCCCTTCTATAGATGGTATTCAGATTAAAAAGGGCCACATTGTAACACACAGAGCAATCAAATATTTCATAGCAATTTTGCGTGATCGGATACTTATGTCTAGCAAAGATAGGTTTTAGATTAAAACTCCTTGAATTCTGATAGAATTTACAAAACAATTAAAGGTGCATAGTACTTTGCTTACTTCATCCATCACATGGACATGGAGTCTGATCAGAAGGGCAGGACTTCGTGGTTGGAAAAGCCACCATGTGATGTGCAATGCTACATCACATTTGTAGCAAGACGAAATGGTGTTGCAGACTTGTTACACCAGATAAATAATTGTAACCATCCTACTCTATCTCATAAGTAGAATGACCGAAGATTTTGTATTGCTAACAGCCAATCGCTGTCCAGATCTGTACTGAAAAAAAGTACCTTTAATCATTCTCTTAGTAAATGATAGCACCTGGAGAGGGTCTGACCATATGGGCAGGTTAAACAACATACTGAAATAGGAATTAATATATGATAACCATGGGATACTCGATGCCTTATCCAAGGCTAAACAATCTAATTTTAATAGATCTAGTAACACAAATATCCTCTTTAGCCCATAATGATACCCATAATAACATAGGTCTTATAAGAAGTAAATATTCTAAGTACTGCAGGTCTACGTCCTGGTGAACAATCATGGTAGAGACAGAAGTAGGCAAGCAAAGTAGCCATTTCAAAAAGAGTTTTCTTCAACTTGTGGGACAGTGCAATTAGCATAGCCCCAGAGACAGCCCCCATAAGTAGCAGTGAATACCCCTCTATCCTTATAAATTTCAACCATTTCCTTAATGGGGCGGCTACCTGATTTGGAGCAAAATGTAAAAATCCCTTGTGAGACCCTGCTCCTTTTCGCTCTAGTATTTATGATATGTTGACCCCAAGATCTGTTACCTGTAAATAAAACACCCAAATAGAAATATATGTCTTTACATCGCGGATTTTACTCCGCGATGCAAACACAACACAGTTGTTACAACGACCGCGTTGTTACAATGTACTACCTTTACAACCCAAGTCGTTACACCAACTTGCGCTAGATGGCACGCTGTACTTAGGAATAGTATGATTTACTATTCCAACTCCAGTGTGCAACACTAGGGAAAGTGTTGGAATAGTAAATCATACTATTCCTTATCCTAGAGCACCATCTAGCGCAAGTTGTTGTAACGACTTGCATTGTAAAGGTAGTGCGTTGTGACAACGCGGTTGTTGTAACGAGCGCGTTGTGTTTGCTTCGCGGAATAAAATCCACGATGGAAACGTCGTTTCCCCCCAAATACCAAAAGGAATTTAGTGTAGCAATCAGAGTAGTATCAATGTAAAAAGTTTTAGGTTGTTTATGTTTAGGCCCACAACCATAGCAAATGTTTTGAATTTATTAATCACCATTTTCTTAGAAGAATTATACTCCCCGAAAACATTCATTAATCTTTGTCAGCCAACCGGGGTCCTGGACAGCAGAACAGCATCGTCGGCATATAACAATGCTGGAATAGGACGCCTATCAGCCCGGGGAGAATTGGCTTGCAAGGCCTGCAAATGGGTATCCACCCCATTAATAAATAAAGAAAACCAGTAAGGGGGCTAGCACACAAACTTGTTGAATGACTATCTTACATTAAACATAGGTGAGCACTCCTTGTGGTCCGAAGCAAACGAGAAAGAAACCCTAATATTGGCCTGGGTGCACCTAGGGAAATCAGTGGTGACCAAAGTAAATTATGGTCAACCAAATCAAAAGCGCTGCTTAAATCTGAAAAAGAAAAATATAAAACTTCCGACTTGACCTTGGGTTACTTCCCAATTAGCAGCTCTAAATTTATAGATTGTTCTATAGTACACATCTGCTTTCTAAAACCATACTGCGCTGGGGATAAAATAGATTGTTCTTGTGGCCATTTCTCCAGCCTGTATAATAAAACTCTGCTCATTACCTTAAATGATGAGTCCAAGAGAGAGATGGGAAGATAATTGTTCAGGTCTGCTTTGTCACCCTTTATATACAATTTTTAAAACTCCCCCAGAGGAAGGAATCTTGTTGACTACAGCTGCATTGAACACCCATGTGAGGCTAGTCCCCCAGAGTTCGGTAGCCAATTTAAAAACATCTACCAGTACCACATCGGGTCCAGGGACCTGTGCTCCAACATTAGATGTTGTACGTCTTGCGCCTGCCCATGCGCCAACTCCAGCAACTCAAAGGAACTCTTCAGCATCATCCAGCAATTCACTAAACTCCCCAGTGAAGCCATGGCGTCACACCCTCCCAGGACCCCTGGAACAAAGTCAGTTCCTACTGCCATCTGAAAACCAAGGCCCTATACGACAACTTCAGTGAACAGACTCCAGAAATCAATCTATCCTCCAGCGACGGCATCCAGCCTACCAGCACCACCTGGACCCCGGTCACCACTAAAGATACCGCCACTACCATGAAGAGCACCCACTCAGGAGCCCCCATGGACCCCTGCCTGTTGCACATCTTCCACAAAGCCGCTGCTGCCATAGCGCCTGAGCTATGAAGCACCATCAATGTCATCTTCGAATCCGGCACATTCCGCGACAACTGAAACTGAACAGAAGTCAAGCCCCTTCTCAAGAAACTCTCTGCAGACCCAACGGACCTAAAAAACTACCGGTCCAACTCTCTCCTCCCCTTCGTGGCCAAAGTCACCGAGAAGGTCGTCAACGCACAGCTGACTAACTTCATCAAAGAGAACGCCATCCTCGACCCTTCTCAATCTGGATTCTACAGCAACCACAGCACCGAGACCGTCCTCCTCGCCGCCATAGACGACATCCGCGCGCTCCTCGACCAAGGCCACACTGCAGCCCTCATCCTACTAGACCTCTCCGCAGCCTTTGACATCGTCTCCTACTGCACTCTCACAGCAGACTCCACAAAGCCGGCATACAGGGAACTGCCCTCATCTGGCTACACTCCTTCCACGCTGGCAGAACCCAAAAGTTCAGACTCCCGCCCTTCCTCTCCGAATTCACAAAGGTCAACTGCGGAGTAGCCCAAGGATCATCGCTCAGTCCCATGCTCTTCAACATCTACATGGCCCCCCTTGCCACCATTGTCAGACAGCATGGACTCAGCATAGTATCCTACGCCGACGACACCCAGCTCATCTTCTCCCTCACAAAGGCACCCTACACCACCAGACTCAGCTTCCAGGAAGGAATGAAAGATGTTGCATCCTGGATGAGCAGCAGCTGTCTGAAGCTCAACTCGTAGAAGACAGAAGTCCTCGTCCTTGGATCCACCCCCTCAGCATGGGAAAACACCTGGTGGTCCACTGCCCTTGGCAACCCCCCCAATCCCACTGACCATGTCCAGAATCTCGGCATCATACCTGACTCCTCCCTCACCATGACCCGCCAGATCAATGCCGTCGCATCCACCTGCTTCAACACCCTCCACATCCTTCGCAAGACCTTCAAATGATCCCCCTGAATCCAGAAAAAACGTCATCCACGCACTCATAACAAGCAGAAGGTACTACAGAAGTGCTCTCTATGCTGGAATAAAAAAATCCCTGCTACACAAACTCCAGACCATCCAGAACACCGCGGCCAGACTCGTCCTCGGCATCCCACGACATGATTCCATCACCCAACCCCTACGAGGGATCACTGACATAATATCGACTACAAAAATATAGACTTACAAAAATATCGATGCCAAAATATAGAATACCAAAATATCGACTCCCTATCTCCAAACAGGAAAGTACAAAAATATAGAATCCAAAATATCGTTGTAAATAATATAGTTGGTCAAAATATCGAATTTTTTAAATGTTTTAAAAGTAATGTAAAATTAATGAAATAATACATATAATTAACTGACACATACTTAAAAATACTTAAATAACATTAAAATTAATAAATAATTAATGTAAGTAAAAAACATAATTAATACATATATATTAACGTAATATTTATTAAAAATATTCAATATTTTCTGCGTAGGATAGCGGGCGGGTAAAATTTACTATTACCACTCCAGTAAGTGCAATAGTAGGGAAAGCGTTGGATAGCGGGAGGGTAAAAATTACTATTCCCACTCCAGAGAGTGCAACAGTAGGGAAAGCGTTGGATAGCGGGAGGGTAAAATTTACTATTCCCACTCCAGTGAGTGCAACAGTAGGGAAAGCGTTGGATAGCGTAGGGGTAAAAATTACTATTCCCACTCCAGAGAGTGCAACAGTAGGGAAAGCATTGGATAGCGTAGGGATAAAAATTACTATTCCCACTCCAGAGAGTGCAACAGTAGGGAAAGCGTTGGATAGCGGGAGTGTCAAATTTACTATTCCCACTCCAGTGAGTGCAACAGTAGGGAAAGCGTTGGATAGCGGTAGGGTAAAAATTTACTATTCCCACTCCAGAGAATGCAACAGTAGGGAAAGCGTTGGATAGCGGGAGTGTAAAAATTACTATTCCCACTCCAGAGAATGCAACAGTACGGAAAGCGTTGGATAGCGGGAGGGTAAAAATTACTATTCCCACTCCAGAGAGTGCAATAATAGGGAAAGTATTGGATAGCGTAGGGGTAAAAATTACTATTCCCACTCCAGAGAGTGCAACAGTAGGGAAAGTGTTGGATAGTGGGAGAGTAAAATGTACTATTCCCACTCCAGTGAGTGCAACAGTAGGGAAAGCGTTGGATAGCGTAGGGGTAAAAATTACTATTCCCACTCCAGAGAGTGCAACAGTAGGGAAAGCGTTGGATAGCGTAGGGATACAAATTACTATTCCCACTCCAGAGAGTGCAACAGTAGGGAAAGCATTGGATAGCGGGAGTTCAAAATTTACTATTCCCACTCCAGTGATTACAACAGTAGAGAAAACGTCTAATGGCGTAGGGGTAAAAATTACTATTCCCACTCCAAAGAGTGCAACAGTAGGGAAAGTGTTGGATAGCGTAGGGATAAAAATTACTATTCCCACTCCAGAGAGTGCAACAGTAGGGAAAGCGTTGGATAGCGGTAGGGTAAAAATTACTATTCCCACTCCAGAGAGTGCAATAATAGGGAAAGCATTGGATAGCGTAGGGGTAAAAATTACTATTCCCACTCCAGAGATTGCAACAGTAGGAAAAGCGTTGGATAGCGGTAGGGTAAAAATTACTATTCCCACTCCAGAGAGTGCAACAGTAGGGAAAATAATAAATTAATATTTTGTTAAAAATGAATTAATTATTAATACCAAAACAAGTATTACAATTAATTACCAATTACACAAGATTTAATAATTGATTATTTATAAATACCAATATATTTTTGTTTAATTAATTACCTATTAATAATTAATTAACAACCAATTGTTTTTCAATAACAAACATTATTAAATGCTAATAATACCAATTAATCATTAATTAATAATATATTGATTAACGATATACACAAATTATTTAAATAATTAATTTTTTACAATTATATTACTTCCCACCATATTCCCCTATAAACACACTACCCGCTACAAATATTAAATGAATACAATTAACATAATTATCAATTAAACAATGAATACAAATTAATTACCAATTAATACAAATTATTTAAAAATTAATAATTAATCAACAACCAATTAATTTTCAATACCAATTAATAATTAACTAATAACAATTAAATTACTTCCCACCCTATTCCCCTATAAACCCACAACCCGCTACAGAAGTAAAACGCAAAATTAAATTAAAAATAATTAATAATTCCTATAAATTATTATTTAATGTACTATAATTAAATTACTTCCCACCCTACTCCCCTATAAACCCACAACCCGCTACGGAATTAAATTACACAAAAATAAAATAACATAAAATTCATTACTTTAAAAATATACTAACATACATTACAATATTAATACATACTTTTAACACATATACTAACACTTAAAACACTATAAAAAATTCGATATTTTTAACAACTATATTATGACTGTCGATATTACTTACTTCTATATTATTGCAATCGATATTTCTTACCTGTTTTTCGATAATATTCACCACTATATTTTGGCAATTCGATATTCTGTCCATTCTATATTTAAAACTCGATATTCTGTCCATTCGATATTTTTTTTTTGATATTATGTCTATTTACCCCCTACGAGACCTCCACTGGCTCTCCATCGAGAAGAGAGTAACTTTCAAGCTACTCACCCACACCTACAAATCCCTCCACAACACCAGACCCAAATATCTCGACAAAAGAGTCTCCTTTCACGTACCCAAGAGAAACCTCAGCTCTGCCGACCTCGCCGTAGTAGAAACCCCACGCATTAGCAGAACCAGAGAGGGTGGAAGAGCCTGCTCCTACCTCGTGGCAAAGCCCTGGAACGAGCTCCCGGTCAACATCAGACGCCCCCCCCATCCTGCACACCTTCAGGAAGAGCCTCAAGACCTGGCTCACTCAAAGCTGCAAACCCCCCTCCCCCAGCGCCTTCAGACCTTCACGGCTGAGCAGCGCGCTTCACAATTCCCGGATTGATTGATTAATAAGTCGTTCATATTGACAGTTACATTATTCCAAAAAGGAGCCCAAAGAAGATCATCAGTAGAGATGTGGCAGTCAACAGTCCCAAGGCAAACAGGGGATTCGGTGGGGTTGGACATAGTCACCACTTCCTTCCATGCCTTCCTTTTGTGATTCACTGCAGGTGGACATACAGGGAATGTAAAAGCCAAAGAGGGGGAAAAAGGGGCTTTTACAGTCTCAGACACAGTAGGTAGTTGGTGGGTGTCAGTAACATTAAAAACCTCTGTAACACTGGTACTATGGATCTCCTGGTCTTTACTCAAGTTAAATTATAGGGCCTTAGTTTGTACCACATGATCATCCACCCTTTTTCGACCAGCCATCCTCAGTGACAAGCGCCTTCCTGCAAGATCAATTTCTTTGGATAAAACTCCCACGGCGAGCGCTAGGAAGGAATCCATAGTAGTATGCTTAGGGATAGTGATTGCATCTGTTGGTGTCTTAACACTTCCAGCTTTACGTTTTCCCATCACTCGTGCCACAGCACCCAACAAATTAGCATGAAGTAGGGATGCCCACTTACATAATAATTGCTTAATAATTGGCATCCAATTGATCGTATGTCAAAAGGGTGCCTACACCAAAGTGCTGACAAAGTCCGCGGGATCCCGTATCCAGGGCCAAGGTAGTATGCCCAGTCCGGCCTCACTCTCTCTTCCACAGGAAGCCCTGGCCTGCTTTACGCGCTGTTGCGGTTCATGACTCCTGTCCAGGTGCAAGGAAGGATGGGATTCCAAATCCCTTGCTACGGCGGTGCTGGTGCAGTGCTGGTTTCAGAGAAACACAAGGAGATGATCGACAGAGCGCTAAAACTTTTCAGACACTCACCACCAGTCACAGATCTGGGTTGAATCCATCATTGTTCTTTAGTTCACTTTGCCACCCAGTTCAGACCCAGCTATATGCAAATCAGTCTTGACCCTGTGCCTCATGGGAACAGTCCAGCCCAAACTGCCATGCCAGCTCCTCCCTGGACCAGAAACAAGCACCCTAGGACCGGTTTCAGGGTAACACTTCTCATCAGCCAGGCTAGCTTGAATCCAGTGGCAAAGTGAGCAAGGGGCCCACATCTGGGCATTCACTGCCAACTTAGGGCAAACAAAGCAAACACAAGGAGATGATGGATGGAGTGCTGAAACTTTTCAGACACTCACCCTCAGTCACAGATCTGGGTTGAATCCATCATCGTTCTTTAGCTTACTTCGCCACCCCAGTTCAGACCCAACTATATGCAAATCAGTCTTGACCCTGGGCCTCATGGGAATAGTCCAGCCCGGACTGCCACGCCAGGTCTTCCCTGGACCGTAAACAAGCATCCTGGGACCGGTTTCGGGGTAACACTTCTCATCAGTCAGGCTAGCTTGAATCAAATGGCAAAGTGAGCAAGGGGCCTACTTCTGGGCATACCCTGCCAACTTAGGACGAACAAAGCAAACACAAGGAGATGATGGACGGAGCGCTGAAACTTTTCAGACACTCACCCCCAGTCACAGATCTGGATTAAATACATCATCGTTCTTTAGCTCACTTCCCCACTCCAGTTCAGACCCAGCTTTGTGTAAATCAGTTCTCTGTTCTCACTGTCCTCACTGACCATGTGTTGGAAAGGCGTTCGCCGGAGGGGGGTTCGATACACGTCTTGCCCACCCCTTTGACCCACCTCTCCCAAGTAGGCCGAACCAGGCGCGCGCACCCTGAGCTTACACTACGAACAGAGTGACACCACACGTATTCTTTGTAGGACGATAGGTTCTTTTATCGAAGGTTTCAAGGGATCTTTGTGATCCAAGGTGCAAGTAGTACATCAGCGGCACAAGATACTACAAATCGGTGGTAAGGGAATGGGGGTAGCGGGACAGTCTTTGAAGGTAGTGTCTCAGCAAAGTACCCTGCGGATAGCTCACAATCCTCGAGCTGGAGGGTGTTGTATCTCTGGGCGATCTCTTGCCAATTTGTCCTCGAGGGGAGCGCCGCGAGTCACTCAGCAGGCACAGGTAGTCGGAGTTCGGGAGCCGCGATCTCGTCAGCAGGGCTCAGATGGTTCAATGGCTGGGGGCCGCGAGTCACTCAGCAGGCCCAGGTGGTTCAGAGTTCGGGAGCCGCGATCTCGTCAGCAGGGCTCAGATGGTTCAATGGCTGGGGGCCGCGAGTCACTCAGCAGGCCCAGGTGGTTCGGTATTCGGGAGCCGCGACAGCATCAGCAGGCTTCGATGGTTCCAGGTCTTCTCTGCCATTCGTCCCTCCGGCACCCCCTATTATACTCCCCCTGCCCTTTGAAGTCCGGAGTCCTCGCAGAGAGGGGTCTTTGGTGACTGAGGGGGTTCGGCGGGATTTCCTGCCGCTCGTTTCTTTGGTCTTTTCAGGTGGGTCTGGGAGGGACCCCAGACGCTCGGTAGG
Source organism: Triturus cristatus (assembly GCF_964204655.1). Taxonomy (NCBI): domain Eukaryota; kingdom Metazoa; phylum Chordata; class Amphibia; order Caudata; family Salamandridae; genus Triturus; species Triturus cristatus. The sequence goes on along the minus strand of NC_140593.1, from coordinate 841,968,317 downwards.
CGAGGTGCCTGCTTCCCAGGGGCCTGGTGGCCGATCGAGTCCTCCCGGGGGAAGGCGATCCGAGGTGTGACTGGGCTGGCGCCTCATGGTCTGGCTCGGGGGTTCCCGCTCCCTCGGTCGGACATGCGTGGTAGGGTGTCGAGTCTGTCGGGACTCTGGCCGTCCCTCGGGTCTGTGTGGCTGGGGCGGCCGGAGTCGGAGATGCCGTGTCTTGGGGGTAGTTGCAGGTTGGCTGGATGATCGGGAGGGCATACGCCGTGAGGCCGGTCTCACACGCGTCCACCCCAGCTGAAAGGCGTGGAGAACTACCCATCCACTGGGGGGTTCTCGTCGCCGAAGCGGAAGAACCGGGACAGGCCGTCGGCGTTGGCATGATCCGTCCCGGGGCGATGCTCGACAGTGAAGTCCATCCCTTGGAGGGAGATTGACCATCGTAATAGCTTGGGGTTCTCTCCCCACATCTGCATCAGCCACCGCAAGGGCCGGTGGTCCGTCTGCACTCGGAAGTGGGTTCCGAACAAATAGGGCCGTAGTTTCTTAAGGGCCCAGACTACGGCGAAGATCTCTCGTTCTATGGTAATCCAACGTTGTTCTCGAGGCAGCAGCCTTCGGCTGATGAAGGCTATGGGCTGATCTATGCCCTTGTCGTTGAACTGCGAGAGGACGGCTCCGATGCCGTGTTCGGATGCGTCGGTCTGGACCACAAACTCTTGGGAGTAGTCGGGGGCCTTGAGTACTGGGCCGGTGCACATGGCGGTTTTCAAGGCGTCGAACGCCTGCTGGCACGGGGGGGTCCACTGCACCTTCTTCGAGAGCTTTTTGGAGGTCAACTCTGTGAGAGGCCCTGCGAGGCTACCATAGTTTTTAATGAACCGCCGGTAGTATCCTGTGAGGCCCAGGAAGGCCCGGACTTCCGTCTGAGTGGTGGGGGGCTCCCAGGACTTGATGGCGTCGATCTTTGGTTGGAGGGGGGCGACCTGCCCGCTGCCCACCTGATGCCCCAGGTAGACCATGGAGCTTTGCCCGAGCTGGCATTTGCTGGCCTTCACTGTTAGGCCGGCTTGGCGCAGGGCCAGCAGTACTTGTCGGAGGTGCTGGAGATGCTCGTGCCATTGAGAGCTGAATACGGCTATGTCGTCAAGGTACGCCGCGCTGAACTCCTCGAGTCCGGCCAGGACCTTGTTTACCAACCGCTGGAAAGTGGCCGGGGCATTTTTCATCCCGAACGGCATGACCCTGAAGCGGTAGTGTCCCTCGGGTGTGGAGAAGGCGGAGCGTTCTTTGGCTCCCTCTGTGAGCGCAATCTGCCAGTAACCGCAGGTCAGGTCGAAGGTGCTGAGGAAACGTGCGGCCCCAAGGCGGTCGATGAGCTCGTCGGCACGGGGAATAGGGTGAGCGTCCGCTCGGGTGACCGCATTGAGCCCCCGGTAGTCCACACAGAATCTTAGTTCGGGGGCGACCCCAGGGGCGGCCGCTTTCGGGACCAGGACTACCGGGCTGGCCCAGGGGCTATCGGAGGGTTCGATCACTCCAAGGGTTAACATCTTCTGTACTTCGGTCTTGATACAGGTGCGGACCCGGTCAGGCACCCGGTAGGCTCGGTGTCTCACAGGTGGGCTGTCGCCGGTGTCTACGTCGTGGGCACACCAGTCGGTGACCCTTGGGATGAGGGAGAAGAGGTCTGCGAATTGTCTGAGCAGCTGGCGACAGTCGTCGGACTGTTGGGGAGTGAGGGTGGTTGACAGCTTCACTCCCTCCACGGAACCATCCAGTTCTTTCGCGCACAGGGGGTCGGGCAGGGGTTCAGTGACTTCTTCCGCCCCATCATCGGTGGCCAGTAGCAAACTCAACTCCGTTCTCACAAAGTGGGGCTTGAGACGGTTCACGAGGGGGTTCCGCGGGGACTGTACATCGATCAGGTACGTGACCTGACTCTTCCGCTCGATCACCTTGAAGGGGCCAGTCCATTTGTCCTGTAGGGCGCAGGGTTTCACCGGGGCCATGACCCAAACCTGCTGGCCCGGCTGGAACTCGACCAGAGTTGCGTTCTGGTCATACCAGCGCTTCATCTCTTCTTGGCTGGCCTCGAGGTTAGCCTCAGCGAGTTCTCTGAACTTCCGGGTCTGGTTGCGGAGCGCCAGGATGTAGCGGAACACATCAGGGGGGGTCCCCCGGGGGCTTGTCTCCCAGCCCTCTTTGACCAGACTCAGGGGCCCCCGGACGGGGTGTCCGTATAGTAGTTCAAATGGGCTGAACCCCAGGGACTTTTGGGGAACTTCCCGGTACGCGAACAGGAGGCAAGGGAGGAGGACGTCCCATCTTCGGCGCAGGGGCTCCTCGAGGCCCAGGATCATCCCCTTCAGGGTTCGGTTGAAGCGTTCCACCAGGCCGTTGCCCTGGGGGTGGTAGGGGGTCATGAACTTATATGTTACTCCGCACTGCTGCCACAGGGACTTCATGTAGCGGGATATGAAGTTAGTGCCGCGATCACTCACAACCTCGCGAGGGAATCCGACACGGGAGAAGATCCCCATGAGAGCCCAGCCCACCACGGGAGCCGTCACGGTGCGGAGGGGAATGGCCTCGGGGTAGCGGGTGGCATGGTCCACCAGGACGAGGATGAATCTGTGGCCCTGGGTGGTCTTCGGATCCAGGGGTCCCACGATGTCGATGCCGACCCGCTCAAACGGGGTACTCACAACGGGAAAGGGTTGTAATGGAGCCTTGCGCTTTGCGCCACTTTTCCCACTGCCCTGGCACGTGAGGCAGGATTTACAGTGGACTTCTACATTTGCTCGCATCTTGGGCCAATAGAAGTGGGTAACTAATCGCTGATATGTTTTGTCTTGGCCTAAGTGTCCTGCCAAGGGTACATCGTGGGCCAGGCCCAGGAGGAGGCTTCTGAAGCGCAGGGGTACCACCAGTACTCGGGCTGCGCCTAGCTCGGCTGACTTTTGTTCGCTGTATAGGAGGCCATTGTCCCAATAGACCCAGTGGGTTCCGGTCCGGTCACCGGCGGTCTGGGCTTCTGCTTGTTGTCGGAGTCCCACGAGGGAAGGGCAGGTGGCCTGTTCCTGGCAGAACTCTTCACGGGAAGCGCCACTGGGCCATCTCGGGCAGTTCTCCGAGCTCAGTCAGTGCCTCAGGGGCGGAAGGTTCCGGCCCTTCTCCCGGGTTAGTGTCTTCTTCTCCCTCCGAAGGAGGGTTGTCCGTTTCTGGTAGGGTGTCCCGGTTCTCGGGGACAGTGTTCGGTGGGAGGGCCTCACCGCCCTCGGAGAGAGGCAATTGCGCGGTCATGGAGCGCGTGGTGGCGCAGACCCATTCGGGTAGGCCCATCATCCCGAGATGGGCTCTTCGTTCCACCTGCCCCCACGGGGAACTCTCAAGGTCGTTGCCCAGGAGGCAGTCTACGGGCTGTGATGTTCGGACGGCTACCCTCAATTCTCCGGAGACTCCTCCCCACTCGAAAGGCACCAGAGCCATCTGGCAGAGGCTCTCGGAATTGTCGGAGGATATGACCGGACAGAGGGCACCGGGTAGGATCTGGTCTTCAGAGATTAGGTTGCGGTGGACCGCGGTGACACTTGCCCCGGTATCGCGGAGGCCCTCGACTCGGTGGCCGTTGATGGTCACCTGCTGTCGGTACTTCTTCGTGTTGGCGGGCAAGGGTGTCCCGGGGACCATCTCTCGATCACCAAGGGAGACCAGGGCCATGGCAGCTGGTTCCCACTCTTCAGAGTCCTCTATCTCTTCCCCTAGGGCCACGGAGGCCATCTGCCGGGCCGGGGGGTTGGTCGTTGCGGTTCGTTGATACTGGGGACACTGGGGGTCATTGGCGTAGTGTCCGGGCTGCTGGCAGCGGAAGCAGGTGATCCTGGTTCGGGGCCCTAGCCGCCCCGGGGCTCCGGTGCTGGCTGGGGACGGGGCTGGACCTGCCGCTGGTGGGCTGCCGGGAGGGCTGAGCGGGGGCCCCCCTGGGAAGTCTGTCGGTCGGCCGTGGTTTCCTCCGCCCCTCTGGCGGGGGGGTCCTTGACTGTGGCGACCGTAGTCTCCCACAGGGCCTCGGGTGGCCCGGGTGTTCACCCAACGGTCAGCCTCGGCGGCCAGCTTTCGAGGGTCGGTGAGTTTACTGTCCAAGAGATGTTGGCGCAGCTCTACAAAGCAATTGGCCGCTAAATGTTCCCAGGCGATCAGATCAAACAGCTCTTCGAAGGTGGAGACCTTGCTGCCCTTGATCCACCCGTCCAAGGCCCGGCTGTAAAAGTTCACGTATTCTACCCATGTGGTGCCCGGTATCTTTTTGCAATCTCGGAACCGTTGCCGGTACATCTCGGGGGTGAGTCCATACCGGCCCACGAGGGCTTCTTTCATGTGGCTGTAGGAGTTCATGACCGTGGAGGGCAGATCCAGCAGGGTATCTCTTCCTTCGCTTAAGAACCGGCCCCACAGGCCAGCCCCCCAATCCTTCTGCGGGACTCGTGAGAGGTCATGGCGACTTCGTAGGCCTTAAACCACTGCTGGATATCGTCGTTTTTGTAATACTCCTTTACCACATCCTTGGGGATGTGGACTTTGGCTTCCACGGTGGGAGCGGATGGTAGATTCCCGGAAGGTCGTGACTCTTCGCTTTTAGCCCTCAACTCGATCTCTTTCAGGCTGCGTTCATGTTCCAGCTGGAGTTTCTTTTCGTCGTGCTCTCTTTGGCGTCTCTTTTCCTCGAGTTCCCCTTGTAGCCGTAACTGCTCGATGGCTAACTTCTTCTCGGACAGTTTTATTTCTCCCTCGATTTTCAGCTTGGCCAGTTCAAGTTCGTGGTTGCGGCTTCTCTCTTGGTCTGCTAGTTCCTCGGGGGACAGGTTCCCCTCTGGCCGGTTGTTTCTCACCGGGATGCTTTGTGGTTCATGGGCGGAGTCTCCTTCCGTTTGGGTCGGGGGCGCCCCCGTCTCGACCCAGGTCTTCAATACTTTCTGGAAGTCTTCCTTTGTGCTTAATCCGGTGGTAGCGATTCCAAGGTCTTTGCAAAATTGTTTTAATTCTCTATGCGTATAATAGTCCAATTGATCCTCTCGGAACGGTGAGCTCATTTCGGTACCTGCGGCACCCAGGGAGGTTTCTCCTTCCATCTCTGTTTGGTAGTGCGTCAGTCGTTCACTGCACGCTCTCTTTCGGTGTCGGCTCGGATCCCGTCGTCTGCCACGTTATATTGACGACATTTTTTTCATTTGGCATGATACCCAAACCATGCTTATCAACTTCCTCCACTGGCTTAACAATAATTGTGGTGGTCTCAAGTTCACACTCACATACAACAAAACATCCATACCATTCCTTTATCTAAACATAATACATGATGATGGACACCTGATCACCAGCCTCTTCAGGAAAGCCACCGAGCGCAACACTCTCCTAAAATACAGTAGCAGCCACCCAAGGGCCCTTAAAGACTCTCTTCCCTACTCTCTTCCCTACTCACAATACTTACGCATCAGACGCAACTGTACCCTAAAGGAGGATTATTTTAGGGAAGCCTAAACACTCAGCGACAAACTAACATCAAGAGGTTACCCCAAAAAACTAATTCGCAGTGCCCTGAAAAGAGCATGGTACTGTCCCAGGGATGCTCTCTTGGAACCCAAAACCAAGAGAAGTGAAAACCGCCTAGTGTGTGTCACCATCTTCCAATAAAGTACGTAAAAGTATTCTTAAACACTGGAATGTGTTAAATGCTGGAATACTAAATCTTGAAAGACCTCTCTTTGCCTTCAAAAGAAACAAAAATATCAAAGACCATCTGATAAGAGCGGCACTCCCTGAGACCAGAAACACTGGCACGCTCCTCGAGCATTGGTCTTTACCCGCAGTTACTGGGCACAACAAGTGTGGCAATTGCTCTGTATGTGTATTCACCACTGACTGTAAAGAGTTTGTGTTTGGCAGCATACGTAAACCCCATAATCATTTCAGTAATTGTAACATCAGCAATGTCATTTATGCAATTCTGTGCCCCTGTGACATGATTTATATAGGACAAACGACACAGAAAATCCGGATCAGAATCTGCCAACACAGAAGCAGACTGAGGTGTAAAACACCAAACGCACCGCTGGTGGAACATTTCGAATCAGCTGGCCATACTGAGGATGACATTCATTGGACAGTCGTCACTGTTGTCAAAATCCCTCCAAGAGGTGCAGACATTTCACAGCTTTTGAATAAGGAAGAATTAAAATGGATTTTGAAAACGGGAAGCATTCACAGTGGATTGAACCGCTTAGAGGATTGGACCTCCTTACTATGATTGTGCAATTGGAACTGTCCACAACCTATGATACATCCACCACAAAACTACCACCAGACTTTAAGAAACATTAATATATTTTTTTGTTCCCATTCAAATTGTGCTCCCCATGTTTTATAAATGTAATAGCTTTTTTTAAATGTAATAGCTTATACATCCATGTACCAGCTCTTCAATTGTCATTCTCTGCCCTTCTACCCTTGTTTTTATTCTCACCACGCGCCGTCTTTCACTCACCCAATATGGCACCCTAAATCCGCCTTGTTTTACATCACTCGCGAGCACTGCGTTACTATTAGCAACTAATAGAACATGTGACTGATCACCTGATCTAGCCACGATCACATCAAACCGGCGCAAGCACTCTTCCACCACAACTCTTCCGGCATTGACCGAGACGTTGCCTTGCCGATTCCCCCGGAACATGACTACATCTTCACATCGTGGTATGTCTTTTGTTTCCAACCGGCGGCTCCCCACCACCCCCCTATTTACGATGTGATTACGTCCAGTAATTTGCCTTATTTTATCGACAGATTTTTCACTACCGTGTTAAGTATTACCATCGCGGACCTAGGTAAGCCGTTTTTCCGCTTCATGCACTGCACTTCCGCTCCACTCCTCCAGCCTGTTTATGACCTTCATATTTTTTATTTTTTATTACAGACCGATTCCGTGTTCTAATAGTCGCTTAAGTTTTATCAACTAAGCTGACACATCATCCTTGCTGTATTCAAGGACAGCATGAGGTAAATTGTTCCCCGCCTATCACGCCTAGCTCACCTGACATAGTTTCCGTTGTAGTTAACTCGCCCTTCTCACCTGCGACATCCACAGTTCTTAATCTCAGACACGCCCTCAGTTTTAGCATGATAACGACCACGCACTTCTCCACAGTCGAGATTCCTTAATACTCGCGGCAACCACGACCTTCCATCATTTACACGGCCTGCCACGGAGCATGTTCCACTATATTTTCTTTCCCCATCGATCCGTGTCTGTTAGTTCACTAAGTCATTCTGATCATGATTAGCTCGTGTTCTGACAAAAACTGTCTTATGTTATGCTGTAACTTTATTTAAACTTAATTATTATGTTTTTTCCAATTTCTTTCCCTCCATTTTTTTCCCTCTTTCTTGTACCACGTTGGTTTTTGTGTTAATTGTTATATTCAGGCATTTTTATAGGCAATTATACTAATTAGTCCTGATGATGATCCTAACACCCCCCCCAGTAAGGATCGAAACGTCGTCGACTATGTTGTTCACCTTACACTATGACTACTTATGTGTATAAAATGTCGTGAAGGTGACTAGGATGTTTCACTACCTGCTATTCTTGTCATAGAAACATTGCTTCAATTGCCTGTGTGTTTTTTCAAAAATTCATGTCCTCTTGATATGTAAGCTTACATCTTGTTTGATCATTGAAAAACATTTTGCTTATTAAAGCTGCCTTGTCCGGCTGGACATAGGCTATAATATAGTACCTATTGTGGCTATATTGATTATTGCTTGTTATACTTCTTTGCTTTCAGGGACCACTGTCTCTTATAATACGTAACTTCCCAAGGTCCCTGACCAATTGCTTTGGGTGCCCTTGTCCCCTTGTTACCAAATGTTGGAAAGGCGTTCGCCGGAGGGGGGTTCGATACACGTCTTGCCCACCCCTTTGACCCACCTCTCCCAAGTAGGCCGAACCAGGTGCGCGCACCCTGAGCTTACACTACGAACAGAGTGACACCACACGTATTCTTTGTAGGACGATAGGTTCTTTTATCGAAGGTTTCAAGGGATCTTTATGATCCAAGGTGCAAGTAGTACATCAGCGGCACAAGATACTACAAATCGGTGGTAAGGGAATGGGGGTAGCGGGACAGTCTTTGAAGGTAGTGTCTCTGCAAAGTACCCTGCGGATAGCTCACAATCCTCGAGCTGGAGGGTGTTGTTTCTCTGGGCGATCTCTTGCCAATTTGTCCTCGAGGGGAGCGCCGCGAGTCACTCAGCAGGCACAGGTAGTCGGAGTTCGGGAGCCGCGATCTCGTCAGCAGGGCTCAGATGGTTCAATGGCTGGGGGCCGCGAGTCACTCAGCAGGCCCAGGTGGTTCAGAGTTCGGGAGCCGCGATCTCGTCAGCAGGGCTCAGATGGTTCAATGGCTGGGGGCCGCGAGTCACTCAGCAGGCCCAGGTGGTTCGGTATTCGGGAGCCGCGACAGCGTCAGCAGGCTTCGATGGTTCCAGGTCTTCTCTGCCATTCGTCCCTCCGGCACCCCCTATTATACTCCCCCTGCCCTTTGAAGTCCGGAGTCCTCGCAGAGAGGGGTCTTTGGTGACTGAGGGGGTTCGGCGGGATTTCCTGCCGCTCGTTTCTTTGGTCTTTTCAGGTGGGTCTGGGAGGGACCCCAGACGCTCGGTAGGCGAGGCGCCTGCTTCCCAGGGGCCTGGTGGCCGATCGAGTCCTCCCGGGGGAAGGCGATCCGAGGTGTGACTGGGCTGGCGCCTCTTGGTCTGGCTCGGGGGTTCCCGCTCCCTCGGTCGGACATGCGTGGTAGGGTGTCGAGTCTGTCGGGGACTCTGGCCGGCCCTCGGGTCTGTGTGGCTGGGGCGGCCAGAGTCGGAGATGCCGTGTCTTGGGGGTGGTTGCAGGTTGGCTGGATGATCGGGAGGGCATACGCCGTGAGGCCGGTCTCACACCCTGCCATCTGTTTTGGATTTCGTATAGGGGATACATTGGGCAAAACACCTTTTGGGCTCTTTTGTTTTTCTTTTTTTCACTTCTCTCTTTTCTCTTTCTCTCCATTTTCGTTTTCTTTCCTCCAGTGCTGGATTGGGTGAGTCAGGCTTTTTTGCATGAGCCATCATAAGGGATCTTGGTGACCCGCTGCTCCTGTTGGGAGTTCAGGGCTGGGGTGGGAGGGTGGGTGCGTTCTTGGTTGAGAGGCGGTGGTCTGGGTGGGAAGAGGGGGAAGGGGGGGAGGGGGAATGGGGACCCAAACAAACTATGTTGTAATCGCAAGATTAGCAAAAATTGAAATTTAATGCAGGTTTTAAATCAAATGTTCTGGTAGGAGATTTTGACCAGATCTATAACTTGAGATTGCTTTTTTTCTCCCTTTTTTCTTAAATGAGTAAAATCCATATTGCCATTTGTGGGCTCAATGATTGCCGGAAGGGGCAAAGGATTGCTATTGATTTAAAGATTTTTAAATCTTATATTCTATGTATACAAGAGACCCATATAGAGAGCTCCTGTTAACATGCACTTGATGGTCGAGGGTAACAGTTGGTTTGTTCTACTTCTTGGGGAACTCGCACCAAGGGGGCAGCTATTCTGGGGGGTCTGTGATTTTCCTTGGTCCCGCTCAGATAATCTTGGTAGCTGTGCCATTGCTGAGTGTAGGTCTGGCTCAAGCTGTTTTGTAATCTGCTCTGTATATGGCCCGGTGCTGGACGACCCTGCTCTGTTTCATTGGTTAAATAGAAAACTGGCCTCCTGGCCCCTACCCTTGGTAATATGTGGTGATTTTAATATTAATATGCCTTGCACTACCTCAACACAAGGGTGTAGGAAATATTCTGGTAGGGAACCTAAAGTGTTTAGAGCTCTTGGTGATCTACAGTATACTCATGGACTGATTGACCTCTGGAGAGAAACTATATAAGCAGACCCTGGCTTTACTTTCTTTTCTGCCCCTCACAAGGACCATGTGCAAATATATTACTTTCTAGTCTTCAAGGGTCTGATCATATACTCTAGTATTTCTAGATTTCCAAGGGTTATGTCTGACCACAATCCGCTCGTGTTGGAAATAATAATGCCCCAGCCCCTAAAAACGGATCACTCTTGGTCACATGAAAGGGCTCTGCTTATAGATTCACAGTATGTGAGCCGGATTCAGGCATGGATTCCTCAGTTCATGCTTGATAACCTCGGCAGTGCCCCAATCAGTATCGTTTGGGATACATTTAAGGCCTGTCTATAGGGAGAAACAGCAAGGTATAGTCTAGAACGCCAAAAAAAGGAAAAAGTATTAACAGAGCAACTATATGCAGTCCTTACCAACGCAGAATTAAAATTAGCCGAGACGATTTCTTCTGGGAATAGCTCTGATGTTGCTCTTCTGGCAGTAGCGATGGCCAGGGCAAGGATCGTTGAGATATCCTCAAGGAAGGCCGTGGGCAAGTATTTGGTATGTCGAAAAAAAGCTTATTAATTTAATGAAAAGATAGGGAAACAGCTAACCTTTAGAACAAGACAGTCTCTTGTCAAGGGCCAGATAATGGAGATTAGGGATCCCCTCTCTGTTATTAAATCTGACCAGGCCGGGATCAGGGCAGCCTTTCAACAATTCTATCTACATCTATACTCTAGGGAGATTAATGAGGATGCTGTAGTCATGGGGGAATATCTCTCTGAACTTGGTGAAGAGACCCTCATGGTTGAAGACAGGGAGGCCCTAGACATGCCCATCCCGACTGAAGGGATAGGTGCTGCTATTGATAGCTTAAAATCTGGGAAGGCTACGGGCATGGATTTTATTCCCACGGAATTTTAAAAGATTTTTGCAGGGGCATAGAAAGTGTTTTTGACCAAACTATTCCAGGAGATCCAGAAAGGGCTGCCTCCACTCGATAGCTGGTCATTGGCTAAAATTGTGGTGTTTTTAAAAAAAAACTCCCATGGAGCTGGGTTCATATAGTCCCATCACACTTATTAACAGTGATTCAAAGATTTATACTAAAATCTTGGCCACCCGCTTATCGACAGTTATTAACCAGCTCACATTTTCGATGCAGCATGGTTTTATCCCCAGTAGGGGTACCACCAAACATATCCGGAAAGTGATTACCCTCTTTGATGCGGCTGCAGTCACTCAAGATCCCACAGCTCTAATTCTATTGGACGCCGAAAAGATGTTCAATAGGGTCTCCTGGCCCTTTCTTTGGATAGTAATGTCCTACAAGGGAATCGGCCTTGGATTCATTGGTGTGGTATAAGCCCTCTTTCATCTGCCTAGAGCTAGGATTTCTCTTCTGGGGCGCAACTCTGAAGAGGTGTTCATTGAACGAGGTACCGGCAAGGGTGTCCTTGCTCCCCCCTGCTATTTGCACTCTATATCGATCCCTTTATCAGGCAAATCCATCTTAATTGTGCAATCCAGCTGATCAAATTACCAGGAGGGGAGACTAAGATTTTGGCAAATGCAGATGACCTGGCTATCGCTACCTCTACACCGAGTGGAGCTCTTGTAAAGATTAGAAAGGAGGCTAAGAAATTCGGCCAATTTTCTGGGTATTTATTAAACAGGGAAAAACGCAAGTGATTATTAATAAGGAGGAACTCCTTCTGGATGAGCGGGTTACTAAAGGGTTAACCTACCTCGAGGTAATTATTAGCTCTGATGTTGGAAAGATTGTGGAGGCCAACCTTACCCCTCTAATTCAAACTGGACTTCGGGAGATGGAACAATTTGAGGATGTCCCTGATTGGTAGGAGTAACCTAATCAAAATTATCTTTCTTCCCAAAATTCTCTATCTCCTGCTGGCTATCCCGCTGGAGATTGGTAATAACTGGTTCCAAATCCTTGATGGGATGCAGACTAGATTCCCTTGGGCATATGCAAATCCCTGGCGTGCGCTCAGATTTATGACATTACCAAAGGATCATGGAGGATTAGCAGTCCTCAACCTCAAATTGTATTACTGGGCTGCTGGACTACAGCAGCTGGCAGCCCTCCTAGGGAAAGTGGGTGTTCATCTTGGACAAGATGATACGGCCCCTTCCATATATGAGCATCTTATAGGAGATAAAACAAGAGTCTTTTCCTGCAAACCAATTTTTATTACTATAAAAAGTCTGCTTTAAAGTTCTCATTGCGGCTATTCGTATTTGTGGTGAAATTAATAAAACATCTGGTTTTGGGAGATTTAAATATTATACCCCAATTCTGGATGATTCACTGCTTTCAGATATTTTTCATGATGCCTATACGAGTAAATGGGTCTCACACGGAATTTGTACAATCGGAGATTTTTTTCCGTTTAATTTTTTGAAGTCTTTTGGGATGTTGTGTCAAGAATTTAAGCTTCACCATAGGGACTTTTTAAAATATTAGCAAATTAGGGATTTTTTAAGGAATAAAGGTGGTGGGTTGATGGGTTTCAATAAGGTAAAGATTGTTGAATTGATTTTGGCCAATGAAACCCGGATAGGGGCTCTTTATAGTTTTCTAAATAACACAATGCAGGATGATATGGCCAAACATTCTCATAACTGGGTGGATAAGATCAATGCCCATCCGAGCAAACTGGCGAGGTCATTGGCAGGTGCCCAGATGTTTTTAATTTATGCCAGTCTACAGGCCCAACATTTTAAGACCTGCTTCAATCTTTATATTACATCCGGGAAGATAGTCAGATTGTGTGTGGGGGGGGGGGTACCTACGTGATGGGCTGCCCCAGCTGCAGGGAGTATGGTGTGGATCTTATGCATCTATTGGCAACATGCCCGGCATTAGATGGTCTCAAATCAGGGATTAATGATTTTCTTGTTAATAAACTGGGGATAGACATCACTCTGTCTCCTAGGTGGATCCTATTAGGGGTCCATGATGAACTAGCTCTATCCAATGTTGAACTGTTCATGTTTATAGCTATGGCTGTCTATCGGATCTGTCTGACTACTACCTAGCTCGACCCTTCCCCCCGTGTTCCATCAATGGTTTGCATGCCTAATTTCGATGTATTACCTTGAAAGGGCTATTTACTCCTGAAAGAACAAGAAGGTACAGGAAAAAATGTCTAGAGCCTGGCTTCCATTTAGCAACTGGGAATTGCAAAACATTACTAGGCCTGATGAGCATACCCAGACGTGCTGATGTAGGTTGGATCGTCTGCTGTGAAAGATACCTGTTATCTCTCTTTTTGTCCTTTTCATTTGTTTTCTTTTTTCTTTTGTCTCTAATTCAATATTGTATGAATTTGCTATTTCAAGGGAAAATGTCTGCTTGGTGGGGTGGTGGTGGGCTATTCTGTATAATATCTTGGTATGAAATCAAATAAAGAATATTTAAAAAAAATAATAATAATAAGTCTAGCTGATCTTCACTTATGGTAGGGACGGCCATGAGGTAACTTTCAAGGCACCAGATGCAGACCATTCTTGTTAAATGTTTGAAGATCCTTGGGTGGTAATTGATATGTTTATTAAAGTGGGGGGCGTGGCCGGACCACGGCCCAAGATGGCCGCATAGATCCGCAGCTCCGTCCAACTCCCCGGAGGATTTCCCCCCCCCATCGTCCCCAGATGCTGAATTGCTGTGGCATGAGGCACATTGTCCTGCGCAACACCTCCAATCCCCACTGAGCCCTTCCTGACGTTCCCAGGTGATCGGGAACCGGCAACGGCACCGTGCTGCATTTTGGGACCTGGTTTACCTGACAGAGCAGGGGCCTCGAGTTGCCCTACGACCCGCCGAAGTTCCACATCCGTGGGTGCGAGGAGGCGCGACAATCCATGACCTCGCCTGGCCTGCCTGCGGCTCCTCGGACCAGCACTGCGTGGCATACAACATGCCTCTGTGTGCCTAGGGAGGCTGGGAGCAGTGAGTACGAGCTACCCAGTGTGCAGATACCCCCAAAGTCCCCGTGGTGACAGGGTCCATGGGTGAGCCTGGGGACCAGCCGCTCGGCCGCATCCTGGTGGGGGCCCCCCGCTCCACCTTGGACACTGCTCCTACCCTGCCACCCAGCATTTCTACACGCTTTTCAGTAGCCTGGTTCCCCCTTTGGTGCATTTCTGGTGACTTTGGCCCTCATAAAGCGACTCCGCGGCCCCGCCGCATGGTGCCTTAGCACCTAGATTTGCTTACCACTGGGCACGGACCAAAGCATTGAGCAACAGACTCAGACCTCGCTGGGCTTTCCCTCTCCCTCTGGGCAGCATCCTTGTGCAGGCATGCTCCCCCCTTGTGTTTTTTTAGCACCACCGGACCGGTTGGCCCCTCCTCAGCTTACTGCACCGTGCTTACTTTGACGCCCTACCCCCGCTGGCCCAGGCATCCCATCGCGCTGCTCTCCCTCTCATCCTCCATGGCCATGGGGAAGGTGGACCCGAAACAAAGGAAGATACCATTTGAAAAGGCAGCAAGCCCCTTGGTGACACCATGGCGGAGAGGGGTGAGTCGGAGGGTCCTCCCTAACCTCTGGTGCATGCCAATGAGGCCTTGATGGTGGAACTGGGGGCTAGATTTAAAGCCCTTGACATGAGGTTCTATGTCCTGGATAAGAGACTCGACTCGATGGGGGCCAGGCTTGATAAGCACAACATGTGCTTGGATACCGTGGAGGTCAGAGTATCCGATCTTGAAGGTGGGTCGGCCAAGACGACCAAGCGCTTGGAGCGGATGGAGAGGGTGCTCAAGACCATTGCCATGAAAAATGAGGATTTGGAGGCCAGGGGAGGTGCAACAACATATGAATCGTGAGAATTCCGGAATCCACGAACACTGGGAGGATGGATGGGTTTGTGAAGAGTCTATTATGTGATATGTTTGGTCGTGACTCTTTCACTCCCACCTTTGTCGTTGAAAGGGTGCATCGCACCCTTGGCCCCCATCCCAATCCTGGGTGCCCTCCTCATCCGATCATCGCACGGCTCCTCAACTTCAGGGACAGGGATACTGCGCTGCACCTGGTCCGGGAGCGGGGCTCTCTGGAATGGCAGGGTTCCTCGGTCTCCTTGTATTCGGACTTCACTACAATGGTTCAGGAGGCCCGTCGAAAGTTTGGGGCAGTCAAGGCTGCTCTCCGGAAAGCCGGCCTAAGCTCTATCCTGCACGCTTGCAAGGAGGACATTGATGGGAGATCCAGGATCTTTGACTCCCCAGCCGAGATGCAGGAACTTCTTAGACACTGGTCAAATAATGCCCAGCCGTACAGATCGCCCACACTGGATCACTCTCCTTGCCTTCCGGATTCTGGCACCAGCGCCAAACTGTTCTCTGCGCACAGATAGCACCTCGCCGCTTCAACGCATGGATAAGTACAGACCCTCCCATTTTCTCTTTTTGCTTTTCCTCAAGACCTCTCTGGGACTGCTGGATGTGTTGCCTTCACGATTTTTATAAATGACACTTTTGCAAGCCCGGGGATTGTTCGGAGCATTCCCCCCCCCCCCTGTGCTTTTTGCACCCATTTTGTACTGTATGGTTTGATTGTTGTGTTGTTTGTCATGCTTATATTTGGGATTTGGGATTTCCCCTGCGTGTTGGGTATGGGTGGGGAGTGGGAATATTGTAGGTTATTGATCTTTTTTCCCTTATTTGATCTATTCGTTGAATTTGCAAGATTGTCTTTTGATCCACTGGTCAGCTCTACCCTGACTTTTGTCAATGTCACGTAGCACACGCCACACTGAGAACATCACCCTGCTATCTTGGAATGTCCGGGGGCTTAATGATACCCGCAAGCACAAGCAGGTGCTCCACTACTTGCGGCGTCACCAGACCGATGTAGCTTTTCTCCTGGAGACACACCTTCCCCCCACTCCTCTCCAAATGTTGCCCCTGGTTGGGGCTCCAACAGGTATTTTGCACGGTGCTGTAATTACTCAAGGGGAGTCTCGATCCTAGTACCTAAACGGTTACCATTTAGAACTGTTGCGGTGCACTGGGACACGGGTGGTAGGTACATTTTGGTCAAGGGATGGCTTCTCAGCCATACACTACTCCTGGTAAATGTGTATGCTCCCAATATTGACAGCCCAGGCTTTTCTACTGAGCTCCATTCACGCATCGACACAATGGGGGCTGATCACATAATCCTAGCTGGTGACCTCAATATTCTGTTAAATCCCCAATTAGACAGCACTGCCAACTTCCCAGACTCCAAGCACAGGGCCAGAAGAACTGTTTCAACACTGATTGATGCTTTTTGCCTCACTGACACGTGGCATGTTAGAAATGGGGATCTCTAGTTGGCAGTGGCTGGCGCCAATGTCCAAATAGGGATCTTTCTTCCTAAGCCAGAGTAAGGGGACTACACCCTTTGATAACCCCTGCTCAACCCTGTGGTAACGTAGCACGAGCAGACAGGCCTATCTCAGAGACAGTGTGTGAAGCATTTATGACCATACACAATAATGCAGTGAAGACACTACAAAGGGACTCCACACAAATAGCTATGGAAAAATGAGTATTTTTATATAGGCTTAACACAAGGCTCAAAAGCGATCAAGAAGCCACAATGCACGTAAATCTAGATTCACTTAAAAAGCAATAAAAGCACTCAAAGCATGAGCAACTAACTTAGTTCGAGGCCGGGGTCTACGAGACCCGGTGATGCACAAAGTACCTGAGGTTTAAAGGGGCACGGCACGCAGCTTCGTGAGGAAGCCGCGATGATGACAGGCGGACTCGCAGCGGCCACAGCTCCCAGCTGCAGCGGTCTGCGGCGTGCACTCACGATGATCCTGGGACGGTGATTAAAGGGGGGCACCCAGCGGCAACAGTGCTTGGTGGCGGCAGCCCACGCAGGTGATAACAAAGATCCTCGATGCGGTGACCAGTGTGGGCACTCAGTGGCACAGCTCCTCAGCTGCATCTGCCCACTATAGTGATAGCGGTGATACTTGTAGCACAGACAGATGCGGGCTCTCAGAGGCAACAGCTTCTCACCTGCAGCAGCCCACAATAGCGATAGCGGTGATTCTCGTAGCACAGACAGATGCGGGCTCTCAGCGGCAACAGCTCCTCAGCTGCAGCGGCCCACAATAGCAATAGCAATGATTCTCGTAGCACAGACAAATGCCCATAATTGATTTGAGCGTACGTTCAAGTGTTTCGTTATTCATTGTGACATGACCTGCCAAGCTTCTTCCTTTATTGAAAACCATATACTTGGTTTTGGAGACATTTACTTGCAGATCATGGTCAAGGCAAAATTTGTCGAATTCATTCAGGGCCCCCTGTAGCCCCATCTGTGTCTGTGACAGTAATAGGGTGTCATCGGCAAACATGAGCAGTGGGATCTTAGTACCACCCAAGGAGGGGGCGTTGGTTGAAATAGATGAGAAATACTGCACAACTCTATTAATGAATAACAAAAAGAGAGTTGGCGCTAGGACGCACCCTTGCCTGACACCCCTATTTACTTTAAATTTGTCAGTGACCTGCCCTTGGTTCCCCCAGCGGACTTGAGCAAAGTTATCATCATGCAGCCTGATGACAATGTTCTAAAGGTCAATGGGCATCCCTAACCCGGCTAACACCCCCCATAGTTTTGTCCTGGGGACTAGATCAAAGGCTGACCGAAGATCAACGAGAGCGGCATATAAAGTGCCGCCGCAGAGATAGACCGTTTTCCATACGATCAGTTGAAACCTGAAAACCTGGTCAATGGTGCTAATGCATGATCTAACCCAAGCCTGCAATGGCGAAATGATGTCTTCCTGCTCGAATCAAGACTGGATTCTTGCCAGAATCATCCTGGCAATGATTTTTTGAATCGAGTCGATTAAGCTAATCGGGCGATAATTTCCTGGGCACGAGCGATCACCCTTCTTGAAGATGGGCAATATCTCAGCACCTTTCCATGATTCGGGAATAGCCGCCCCCTTAGCTAGGGCAGTGGCCAAGAATGCAATATATGGCACCCAGTTGCTATAGTCTGATTTAAAAAGGTCCGCCGGGACACAGTCGATGCCCGGGGCCTTTCCACTTGTTGTAAATTGAAACGTCGATGTGATTAAGCATTCACTAAAGACATGAATTCCCCTTTAGGACCAAGTCTCTTTCGTTATGTTGACTAAAGTCTGGACTCCATTTTGTATTGTCATGCCTCCACGTGCGTAGCACGAGAAGAGTCCTATCTTCGTGTTAGTTGCTCTTGCAATCTGCCTAGTAACAGTCTATAAATAGCTCCTTTGTCCGTCTGGCGCATGCCCAGACTTGACCACATCTGTTATCAGTTAGTCCTTGCTTGACCATGTTTTCGCGGGCTCAAGGAGTGTGTCAGCTCCGCCCATATATTGATTCTGTATCGAAAATGACCATAAAAGGTAATATTCTTTGCCTCATGTTGTATCCACCCACTTATGAGCCCCTCTGTTGTGTATAAAAGGGGACCGTGTACGCAAGTTCTTTGTGCTACTCTATGCAATACTGAAGGGTGTTGTATGGATTGTAGGACCACCCTTAAGGGTTAATAAACTTTGTCTTTGTACTTTGCAGTTTCCGTGCCAACTTCCTTGTAGATTCCATTTGCAGGAGAGCGAACCCTTGTGTCCTGCGGGCCTAGCTGGGGCCTGTATTCATCAATTGGCGCCCGTCACGTGGGGCTCATCGGCGACTCGGATGCTCGAAGGATTGGTCGTGACGAAGGTGAGGAATTTGGCCGGGGATGTGATCACTGCCAGAGGCACTTTAGTCCTGGCATCCCGAGGTTTTCTTCCTTCCCTTCCGAGCTGACCATCTGGGTGGCGCCGGTCCTCGACTGAGACCTCTTCTGTCGGTCCTGCCGTGACAGCCGTTTGGGTGAATTTTGGAGCTTGGCAGTTGGAATCTGGACTCTTGATTGGTAAGAACCGTTGTACGGTACTTGCTCCGAGTTTTTGAAGCCTGGTTTGGCTATTTGAGTTTGATTTGTGATGACCGGTCATATCTTGTATTGATTATTGTGAGAATATATGCGTTGCAACACATATAGGCAGGTAATGTGGAGATATTTCTCCAGAGCTGTGTAACTTTGAACGGCACAACGTTTAAGTGCCATTTTTTTGATAATACTGCATATTTTGCATTATTTTTGAGCATGCCTGCTTTTAGCGCACTCCGTAAGTGATGCTGCTGCTTTGGAAACCGGTTAAACCTCGAGGAATCTGCTCCAGCTCCCCCAGAGGGGACTCCTAATAGGGATATGTATGTGAAGCATGGTCTTTCTTCCATAATGTACAGCACAGTATGGAGGAAATACACCAGAAAGGATCCTGAGTTACAATGGCCTTTGTATGGGTCGTTTGATATGCGTAAGATTGAGTATGTGGAACAGTGTATGTGTAAACGGCGTGCTCGTCAAGACATGTTTGAATGTGTGCGGTTATGGGTGAAAGAAGTGCGTGAGCGAGAGAAACGTGAGAAAGCGCTGTTTGATAAAGAGCAACGGAAGAATGATCATGTGCGAGCACAGGAAGCGAAGCGTCGGGAGGAAAGAGAACAGGCGGAGAGACAAGAGAAGGAGCGTAGGTTACAAGTGTCGGGTCAATATGCTGTTCGGCAGCCTCTTTATCCTGTCCTTACTAATCTTGATGATGATTTTTTCCTATTAGATCGTTCCCCGCCACCTTATGTAGGTGCGTCTGCTCCGACAGTTCAGGATTCTGGATCGGGTAAAGATAAGAAAGACACGCGATCCATGTTATCTCTTGAGCGCTCGGGTGAGCTTCGGAAACTTTCTTATCGTGCAGTTTCAAATAAGCTGTCGTTTTCAGAGCTGTTACCGGATCTGGAAGGATGGCAGGATAGGGAGAAAGTGTATTTTGCTGCCATTTTCTCTGATGAAGTGGTTGCTGCCTTTCGAAAATATTCTGATGCTTTTGAGCCGCAGGAGATAGTGTCGGATTCTAGAGCACTGCGTAATGGTACTTTCTCTCCCTCCCAGGTGCCTGATGCGGTCCGACGTCTGTTTGCGCTACGGGATGAAATGCTTCGACTGCGGGAAAAAGCGCGCCGGAACAAGGAAGAGGAGAGCTTGACCTTGCAGGCGGACGACCAGCAGCCGTCTTCCCCCCAGTCAGATAAGAGCGACCTAGTGCATACTAAACCAATGCGAGAGGCGGCACCTTTGTATGTTCCTCCTAAAGGAGCGGGGACTAGTTCGGATATTACCTCCGCCGATGCTAAGGGATATTTTGTGTACAATTGGGTTTATACTCCTTGGCATAGGGCTGATGTCATGGCATTAAAAAATGCATTGCCTGATCCCCGCAAGAATCCAGCGGCCTTCTACGAAGAAGTTGAGGGGGCCCTGAATTCTTGTACTATGACCTTAGCAGATATAGATCTATTTTTTGGGCTTATTTTACCACCAGATATGTGGCGATCTGTGCGGAAGGTGGACGATGTTGCCGCTTTTAAGGTTCGGTGGTCTGAGCTTGAGGATGAGGATAGGGAGAGGAAGCCCGCGCAGAAACCACCTCAGATTATCTTAGATCTCCCCGCTGCTATTCTGACTAAGTTGAAGACAATCATCCCCCCTAAAAAGATTGACTGGAATATGTTAGCCTCGTGTAAGCAGAAAGTCGATGAATCAGTTGCAGATTTCTTTACGCGCTTTGAGGAGACGTTTCATGATTTTAGTGGTCAGTCACTTACGGATGATACGGGTCGACACCTCTTTGCTGATAAATATGTGCGAATTTACTACCGGCGATCGCAGCCCGCCTAAAAGCGAGTGAAAGTTCTTGGTCCACCGCGACCCCGACAGCCCTCCTGACTATAGCTCAGTATTATGAGCGTCAGGAGCAAGAAGCGAAGGGACAGGAGGAGAAGAAATCGAAAGATTTAAAAACGAAGGTGATGTTAGCGCAAGTGTATGGTCCGCCCCGTCGGGGTGTCAATAGAGGTAGGGGAGGATTTTATGGTCCTCCCTCGGGCCGATCTGATTTGAATAGGAATCAATGTGCGTATTGTAAGCAATCGGGACACTGGGCCAGAGATTGCCCGGCGTTGCATGCTTCGCGTCAGGGACATAATCAGGGTGGCCCGAGAGGTAGAGGGGGTTTCTCGAATTTTAGAGGGACTTCTAACGATCACACTCGTTTTGATCCCGCCGGGCAGCAACGAGACAGACCTAATGTCTTTGATCGGCACAACCAGTATCAAGTGTCAGGGATTGACCGCTCTGGGTACCATGATTCTCAGCATGCATAGGAATGCGTTGGATGGGGGTTAGAATCAGTTGAGGTGCCGGTTGATCAGAAGGGTCCTTATGTATCAGCTGAGGTTTTGGGTTCTACTGATCAGTTCCTAGTAGATACAGGAGCGACTCGTAGTGCGCTGTCTAAACAATTGGTTCTGAGGGCTCCCCCATCTGGCTTAATGGTTACATCGGTAGGGTTTGATGGTACACTCTCCCGAAGCCCTCTTTCGCGGCCCCTCACATTTCAGGTTGATTCTTTTTCTGCACCCTGTCCGTTTTTGCTTGCCCTGAACACGCCGGACAACATTATGGGTCTTGATATGCTAAAGCACTTCAGAGCTACGATCCGCTGCTCCCCCGCTGGTGTGCGTGTGATATTAAATGATAATCACCCTCGGTCTGAACGGATGTGTGTGGTTGTAGAGGATGCTGTGTTAGCGACCCTCCCTCGTACTTTGTGGGCCACTTCGGATACTGATGTAGGACAGATGGTGATTCCGCCTGTTCACATTAGTGTCCAGGAGGGGGCGGTGTTACCACGCCTCCCACAGTATCGTATTTCCCAGGAGGGGGAGGAAGCTCTTACACAGATTGTGCAGGATTTGATTAAGGTGGGAGTAGTGGAGGAAGTTCCCTACAACGTCTGTAATAGCCCGATTCTACCCATTTTGAAAAAGGATACGGATGCCAAGGTTTATCGGTTTATAATTGATTTGAGAGAAGTAAACAAGATCGTGATACCTCAGTATCCAGTGGTTTCTGATATCACGACGTTGCTTACTTTGGTCCCGCCTACGGCGACTACGTTTTCAGTCATTGGTTGGAAAAATGCTTTCTTTTCGATTCCTATTCATCCCGATAGCCGATACCTTTTTGGTTTCACTCTGAATAATAGGTCTTATCGATTTTGTAGAGTCCCTCAGGGCTACACAGAAAGCCCTAGCATTTACAGTCAAGCTTTGAAAAGACAATTGGACTCCTTTGTTCTGCCCGGGGGTGTCGCCCTCATTCAATATGTCGATGACATCTTGTTGGCGGCTGACACTCCGGAGTTGTGTGAGAAGAGTACGTTGTCCTTGCTTTCCTTTTTGGCATCCCACAATCACAAAGTATCTCGGAAGAAATTGCAGTTCTGTAGACCAAAGGTGACTTATCTGGGTCACCTTTTGTCTAAGGAGGGGCGTGCACTCACACCAGATCGTATTCAAGTAATTTTGGACACGCCAGTGCCTTCCACGCAGAAGGACGTGCGTGCATTTTTGGGTCTTGTTTCTTTTTGTAGGCAATGAATATTAGGGTTCTCACACATAGCCAAGCCATTATTAGCCCTTTTGACAAAAGACACACCTATTCCGCTTCCTTGGTCAAATGAGTGTGACGCTGCTTTCCAGCAATTACGACAGGCCCTTTGTTCAGCACCAGTGTTAGGGACCCCTGATTATACAAAACCTTTTTCGCTGTATGTGCATGAGAAAGATGGATGTGCATTATCAGTTTTAGTGCAGATGCACGGCGACAAGCAGCGCCCTTGTGCATATTTTTCGGCTGTACTTGATCCTGTTGCCCGAGCATTGCCTGGTTGTTTTCGCTCGGTTGCGGCGACAGCTGTGTCAATACGCCAAAGCGAGGGAATTGTGTTATCTCATAAGCTGTTGGTATTAGTCCCCCATGCTGTTGATGCCCTGCTTAATCAGACAAAGACGCAGCATTTGACCAGTGCCCGTTTAACAGGATATGAGCTGACGCTTTTGGCTCCTCATATTACGTTAAAGAGGTGCGTAACGTTAAATCCGGCCACATTGTTGCCATACCCCGAGACTCAGTCTGAAGCACGGAAAGCACATGATTGTATTCTTGTGACTGAGGAACAAACAAAGGGTCGTATTGATCTCCAGGATACGCCCTTTCCAGATGTGGGTGGAGAACTGTGGGTGGACGGATCATGCCTGAAGCTACCAGATGGTACGACTTCAGCAGCGTATGCAATTACCACACTGCAAACATTAGTGGAGACAGCACGCATACCACAGAAATCAGCTCAAGCAGCGGAACTGATAGCATTAACACGAGCATGTGAGCTCAGTACAGGATTGTGTGTGAATGTTTATACAGATAGCCGGTATGCCTTCGGAGTAGCGCACGATTTCAGCCTGCTCTGGAAGGAGAGAGGGTTTTTAACGTCGCATGGAGTACAAATAATGCATGGAGAGTTAGTTCACAACCTTTTGACTGCATTGACATATCCGAGGAAAATTGCTATCATTAAATGTAGTGCCCATAAGAAAGTAGTTGATAAAGTTGGAGAAGGGAATGCGTTAGCAGACCGGGTGGCACGGGAGACTGCGATGCAGCCCGGTGCTACTGCCATGTATGTAGTGAAGTCGCAGGTAGAAAGATGGCACTATGCGAAGGAAGAGGTGCGAGAAATACAGAGGACCGCTTCTGATAAAGAACGGGAGCAATGGTCCAGTGAGGGAGGATTGGATGATGAGGGTTGCTGGAGAAATAAGCAGATGGATAGATGGAAGCTACCCACGGCTTTTGTACAACCTATGGTTCAGATGGCACATGGGCTAGCACATGTTGGAGCTTCCGCAATTGTAAAATTGCTTACCCAAGTCTGGGAGCATCCAGAGATTGCTAGCACGGCAAAGAGGGTGGTGCAGACCTGTATGATCTGCCTGAGGTACAACCCAGGAAAGGGTACTCGAACTCCAGCAGGAGGATTTGTGACACCTACTGCACCCTTTGAGATTTTGCAGATGGATTACATCCAGCTTGAGCGCTGTAACAATTTGAAGTATGTTCTAGTAGTGGTTTGTGCCTTTAGCAAATGGGTTGAGGCATACCCTACGAAAGACAATACTGCAATGACTACCGCCAAGATGCTGTTGAAGGAGTTCTTCCCTCGGTATGGCGTTTGTAGACTTCTGTGGAGTGATAACGGACCCCACTTTATAGCGGATGTTATAAAGTATGTTCTGAAGGGTCTGGGCATCACCCAGAAGTTCCACGCAGTGTTTCACCCTCAGTCTGCAGGACTAGTCGAGAAGTATAATGGTACACTGAAGCTCAAGATCGCTAAAATCCAAGCTTCGACATCTTTGACTTGGCCAGATGCTTTACCACTGGCATTATTGTCAATTAGATCGATACCGCACTCTCGAACCGGTCTTACAGCGTACGAGATTATTTTCGGACGCCCAATGAATATTTGGGGTCTACCAAGACCTAAGGCTGTGTATGATGTACCTTGTGTAATGATGAATGATTATCTGGCACAGTTAACGGATAACTTGGTTTCTATTCATCAACAGGTCCGGGAGGCGCTCCCTGATCGGTCCACCGGCGAAGGACATAGTCTCCGGCCTGGAGACTATGTTATGGTGAAGATTTTTGAAAGGACGAACAGCTTGGAGCCGAGATGGGTTGGTCCTGAGCAGGTCCTACTTGCAACGAGGACGGCTGTGCGGGTTTCCAACAGAAAGAATTGGATCCATTCCCTGCACTGTCGCAAAGTACCGCCCGGACTGGTGGAGCCTGCTGTATTGACCGATCAACGAGAGATTCTGACCGCAGAGAAAGGCCGTGCTGTGGAACCGAACGACACTGAGGAGCTCTTCCCGGACCACGCGACTCCTGGAGGAAAGCAATATCATCTGAGGCCAAGGAAGTGAATTCTTCAGTTTCAGGACACGTTGTCAGAACGGCCCTTGGGTTAGTGAAACGGAGAGCCAATGAGGCAAGGGGGGGGGGATCAGCCCTGCATTAGTGTAGCGACACCCGTCTTGGCCCGCTGGTGAAGAAATCGACCGCTGCCCAAGGGGAAGAGTTCTGACAAACCTTTTAGTTTCAGGAAGATATTGATTCTTTATTCCGATATGGAGAAAAAGAAAATCCTTTGTGCAACAGGTTTTATGCTCACAGTAGCTATTGTTGGGATAACCACATGGTTTGTGGAGGATGTGACTCCTGCTCGAAAGTTACTTGTGTTGACTACTCCAGTGCCTGAGGAGCACTACTTTTATACCCTTCCGTATCAAGAATTGAAGCATCGTCAGTCTTATTTGAATAACACTTTCATCCAGATGTTGCATCATACCCACGTTGCCACGAATGCTACGAACTGTTGGATATGCGGTATGATGCCAGCTCATCAGAAGAAAGGAGGAACGCCATTCATACCTCTTCCTTTCTCTCATAATGGCTCTTGTAGAGCATGGTACACTTTGCTTTTTGCCACCCGGAAACCTACAGTGGGACGATTGCTCTTCAGACTTAATAGGGAATGTCATCAGGATAAAGATGGATACCCGCAAGCGAATGGGACAATTTGGGAATGGGAAGAGTATCGACCAGACAATGAATCGATTCCTTATATTTTCACGAACACCAGAGACACTGTGGGGAAAGACCGATTTGTGATTCAAGTGGCACAAGCTCAAGCGGACCTGTGTGTCCAGAGTGTGGGTTATATTCCTGTTGGTGTTAGTGATTGCATCACTGTTCTAAATATCGACGGATTGAATAACAGTACCTTCTTAGCATCCCATAATACATATTTCGTATGTGGAAATAAAGGTTATTACCGTTTGCCAGCCGGTTGGTCCGGAGTATGTTATGTAGCATTCCTATTGCCCCCTGTATTCTTAGCACCTGCATCTTATCATAAGGATTTGAAGTTGTTAAATAATGTGACTGTAAATAGGTATAAACGTACTCTATCAATTGATGGCGTGGATCAGACTGACACTAGTCTGCAGCAGTATATTGATTTTAATTTAGGATTGTTTTTCTTCGTTGGAGCTGCCCTAAATAGTAGGAAAGTTTGAAGGTTAACAAGAGTGGTAGAGGCTGTGACAAACCAAACCGCTGCTGCTCTTGGGAATCTTACGGAAGAATTACAGATTACTAGAATTGTTGCATTGCAGAATCGCATGGTGTTAGATGTTATGTTAGCTGACCGAGGTGGAGCTTGTAAAATTATCGGAAGTAGTTGTTGTGTGTTTATCCCTGACCACACGCCGTCAGTTTATAATGCTATCAACAGGTTGCACAAAATTGCAGCTGAAATCCATACAGAAAACGGCACTTGGACCTTTTCTGGATGGTTTTGGGCATTGATCACTGCTTGGGGGTGGAAGGTCTTAACTGGTCTCTGTATTATTGTAGCAGTTCTGTTTTCTTGTTGCATTTGTGTCCAATGTGGTCCTTTGCTCTGTTCCTTATGTGTATCATTCTGTATTCCTGATAAGAAAGCTATTGCCGATGTCACTTATCAGAAACATTTAGCTAAAGAAGTAGAAGAAATTATGACAATTGACATATACGATGATTATCCTAACAAACCGGATGTCTTCAGTAAATGCTGAAAGGGTCGTCTGTTGTAAATTGAAACGTCGATGTGATTAAGCATTCACTAAAGACATGAATTCCTCTTTAGGACCAAGTCTCTTTCGTTATGTTGACTAAAGTCTGGACTCCATTTTGTATTGTCATGCCTCCACGTGCGTAGCACGAGAAGAGTCCTATCTTCGTGTTAGTTGCTCTTGCAATCTGCCTAGTAACAGTCTATAAATAGCTCCTTTGTCTGTCTGGCGCATGCCCAGACTTGACCACATCTGTTATCAGTTAGTCCTTGCTTGACCATGTTTTCGCGGGCTCAAGGAGTGTGTCAGCTCCGCCCATATATTGATTCTGTATCGAAAATGACCATAAAAGGTAATATTCTTTGCCTCATGTTGTATCCACCCACTTATGAGCCCCTCTGTTGTGTATAAAAGGGGACCGTGTACGCAAGTTCTTTGTGCTACTCTATGCAATACTGAAGGGTGTTGTATGGATTGTAGGACCACCCTTAAGGGTTAATAAACTTTGTCTTTGTACTTTGCAATTTCCGTGCCAACTTCCTTGTAGATTCCATTTGCAGGAGAGCGAACCCTTGTGTCCTGCGGGCCTAGCTGGGGCCTGTATTCATCACACTGGGAATCTTACTTAAAGCCATCTCGACTTCTTTGCAATCGAACGAAAAGTTTTGGAGGATGGACAAATCCCGAAAGATTGGGGGAATAGTCTCTTCAGCCAGATTGGTGTCGGAAAACTGCGACTCGAAATGCAGCACCCAGGTTTCAGGGAGGACATGGTTTGAGGGGATCTGCGAGCTCATATAGTTGCCCCACTTCGCAATGTGCCAGAACTTGGTCAAGTTTTTTTCTTTAGTGGCAACCAAGAGATCATGCCAGTGTTCGTTGTCCCAATCTTGTTTAGCCAGAACTTTGGCCTTACTATAGTTACTCCTGGCTGATCTAATATTGTCCAGGTTTTTAGATTTGATTGCGGATTTTAATCTGCCATAAAATTCACGGCACACTTTATTGTACCAGTGGTTACGCTTGGGTTGGGTGGATTTCTTTGCCTTACCCGGCTTTGAAAAAAGAGCCTTGAGACCCAAAAACAGATTTTCGTGGATACGCGTAGTCTCCCCAATGACAGCCTCATGGTTTTTGGAGGGTGCAAAAAGCTTCCATCGCACCTGAGACTTGCGAGCTAATTTCGGTAAGTACAGCGCTATCAATGGCAACCCTTACCCAACGCACTCTCCGTAGATTGTTAGTTAGGAGGGCGTCTGCAGTAACAGACTTGGTGGGTTTGTTTCTGCTTACTGTACAAAGCGAGAAGCTCAGTACTAGGGGATTGTGGTCACTCTCAGGGCGATCTAAAACCACCATGTCGTTTAGGGTGGACTAGAACTCCACTTTAACAAGGTCATAGTCAATTCTGCTACGCCGACGACCATCGGCAAAGGTGTCACAGCCATTTTTATCGGAGTTGGTCCGACCGTTGGCTGCCCTGAAACCACGCCCCATACACAGACTCATCCACTGAATGGGAGATTCTGTCCACTTCTTGATAGGTGGAAGATCAAGAGGGGGGATATTCCAGTTAGCGTCCACTTCCATGGTGAGCGAATCCCAGGCTGTGTTCAGAGGTTCAAAACAGCAGTTCAAATCCCCCGCAATTATCACATTAATATTGGGGTTGACTGTTTCCAAAAACCCATCTAATTTTAGAAAGGTATTGGAACCTCTCCCGCCTGGTTGGCCCCTGTTGTACACATTTATAATCATGATATCTGGGTCATCATTAAAGTGTAACAAAATTATCAAAAGGTCTGGACTGTCAATGACCAGTTCGGATAAACTACACTTAAGGGATTGCCTAACCCAGGTACAGAGACCACCCGAAGCTTGGCCCCTTGTCCAGCTTAGGGCCCCTTTGTGGAAATTAATGAAACCAGGGAAATATACCGGGTCCACTGCCCACGTTTCCTGAAACGCCAATATATCATAATTGTCTACCCATGTAGACCACTCCTCTATTGCAGTTTTACTCCTTAGGCCAGCAATGTTCCACGAAACCAAAGTAAGGAGGGGGGGATTGTCATTAACAACTGATATTTGAGCCTGGGACGAGACCTTGGGGACAGGCTGAATTACAGTCTTGCCAGGGGCCAAACACTCATATTCACCTGAGCATGGGTCTATGTGCAGAGGTTTTAGTCTGTCAATGCTGGGCATGCAGGTATGTGATACTAACTCACGGTGTGTGGATGGGAGGCTTACAAGGTTTATACCCTGAGAGTTTTCAGAACAATCCGAAACTAGCAAAGAGGGATCATGATTACCAAGGGGCATGTGGGGGCTGGTGCATACAGTATTAAAACGCTTGCCATCATTGCCCAAGGGCCCCTCCATGGAACGGCTACTAGTTACATTCCCCGAACAGACAAAACTACCGGGGCCATTTTCAATACCACTTACACAGCCGTGATTGATGTTGTTGTTAGTCAGTCAGTCTACCCCTCCCATGTTGTTCAGCGGGGCAAAGTGATTAAACAATGGGAGATGGAAGTCCATTCTAGATGGATAACAATGGCCTCTATTGACCCTTTCCCATCCAGCTGGCAGGTCGTAGCGTTTTTCACGGGGGGCAGTGGGAAAGAAGAAACTCAAATCCAAGGTAAGTATACCACTAGAGCTCATGGTATTTGAATTACAGCAAATGTGCCTCACGACTCTGGGGTCCCTGAAGTTGATGATTACGCAGTCGCCCTCTACATTCTTGGGTTTAGAACCTAGCCAACTCACCCTTCGTACGAACAAGATTTCAGCATGTAGGCCGGGGGGCAGTGGCCTGTTACTATTGAGCCAATGAATCACCTTATTCTTGAGCTCACTATGGAGTTCTATCTTGCCCTGAGAAATCCCTGGAACACCAGCCAAAATAACGGTGTAGGGCAGTGACTCAGGAGGGAGGTTAATACAGGGGTGTTTAAAAAACAAACCATCACACAGGGAATCAGTTTGCCCTACAATATTATTGACCTCATTATTAGGAACATTTATAGCCAACTGGTTCGTCCTACCATCTCCGATTGAGGTATGGACAGCTTCCCCTTCGGGGTCCAAAGCAGATGTATTAACTGGGATTCTATGTGCAGGGAGATTGGAAGGTTTGCTAACCATGGTGGAAAGATTAGTGCCATTTAAAACAGTCTTAGCATTAACAGCCAAGCCTGCGGATTAAGTGGTGCTTGGATTTGGCAAGGTCACTAGAGTTTTTTCCAAAAGGGTCTTATTTGCAAGGACAATACTTTCCAATTTCTCAATAGAAGCCAAAAGTTGCTTAAATCTCTCATAGATCGGTAATAAGAAAGATTTTAGCAATTGTTCAAAGGACTCCAGAGTACTAATGGGTAGTGAATTATCACCAGGCTGGCTAGGTGGGGTCTTACTATGCACAGGGCTGGCATTGGTTGGGGGGATACTACAGGATAACGATGGGTGGGGTACTTTGGGTGGAATGACTAATTTGGGAACTTTAGGCACTTTAGCACGTCTACCCTTGGATAGCACACCCACACATTTTCTTTTCCCTTTAGTAGGCTGAGGGATGCTTCCTTTATCCACATTGGCATTAGAGGGTTGTGCAATAGGGGGCAATGGAGGATTAAGACTGGATTGTACAACAGGAGGTCTGGGCTCTAAAATGGATATACTATCGGGGGTTGTGTCCGAAACACTGAAATTTGTTGTATCCAACCCCCCAGTCTCAATGCTGTGCAGCAGGTCAGTTTCGAGTTGGGGCAACCGGCACTCGGGGGAAAGAGCTGACATTATTTTACCAAGAGACGATCTCTTGGCTGTTAAATCCAGGGACAGTCTTTTTTCCATTAGGGTAATTTCGTGTTCAAGGACACGCACTGCTCTAGTAATAAAGTTATCGAGAGTCCCTGTGACAGTGCCCCCTGTACAATCCTGGGCGATCTTCCTTCCAGACCTTAGTGATGTCATCTTCTATTGTGACGAGTGTGCTTAAACAATAACAGCAAAAGCAATAACAGCAATAGAGTATCCGGGACCTTTCACTACACAATGTGTTACATAAACTAACACTCAGTTTGCATTGACACCGTGCTTAAAACAACAAAGCACTATCAACTAAATATCAAATGATTTAAAAGGCACAGCAAAATATCATTAAGGTACAGACTTGAGTATTTATGCCAGAATAGCTGATGTTAGTGTGGTGGCCCGGCCCGGCCACTACTGGCCACAAACGGTCCCGCCCTTGTCCCAGGCTTCTCCCGGCATGCGACCGCACGCGACCGCGTAGCGGGCTACTATGTTTCTTTTATGCAGGTAACAACAAGGTTGGAAAGAGGGCACAGCTGGGCGTGGTGACGGGGCTGCTGGTCCTCGCAGTCTCGTTCGAGTTCGCCTCCCACTGTCTGACCGCTTGGTCAAAGTTCCGCTCACTCTCCACAGCGCTAATCTGACGAGCAACTCCAGGTCAGCAGGATATCACACCAAACACCCTCAGACTGCGAACGGCGCCCGCGCAGCGGGGGCCGTGAGTCGTTTATGAGGGCTCAGAGGTCAGAGGACAACAAGGGCGGGAAGAGGGCACAGCTGGGCGTAGTGACAGGGCTGCTGGTCCTCGCAGTCCCGTTCGAGTTCGCCTCCCACTGTCTGACCGCTTGGTCAAAGTTCCGCTCACTCTCCACAGCGCTAATCTGACGAGCAACTCCAGGTCAGCAGGATATCACACCAAACACCCTCAGACTGCGAACGGCGCCCGCGCAGCGGGGCCCATGAGTCGTTTATCAGGGCTCAGAGGTCAGAGGACAACAAGGGCGGGAAGAGGGCACAGCTGGGCATAGTGACGGGGCTGCTGGTCCTCGCAGTCCCGTTCGAGTTCGCCTCCCACTGTCTGACCTCTTGGTCAAAGTTCCGCTCACTCTCCACAGCGCTAATCTGATGAGCAACTCCAGGTCAGCAGGATATCACACCAAACACCCTTAGACTGCGAACGGTGCTCTAAGGTCTTCTTTCCCAACTTACCCCTTGGAGCAGCCTGACTTCCCCCCATTATCTCTCCTCATTAAGGATGTCAGTGGTGACTACTTAATGTCTAAAATGTATAAAGCCGCTATCGCACTTCTCCCCCCTAGGGACTTGAAACTGCAACAAATGTGGGAGCGTGACCTGGGCCAGCCCCTGTCGTACGCCCAATGGCACTATTGTTGTGGCCAAACCCGTCAAATCTCTTTTAATTATAGGCACAAATTCTTACATTTTAAATTCCTTCGATGGGCGTATGTTACCCCAAGCACGGTCCACCGTATGGACCCCACCAGGCCTCATGCTTGTCCTAGCTGTAAGACACCCATGGCTGACTTTGCACATATGGCATGGTCCTGCACTAGGGTCGCCCTGTTTGGGGTAAAGTTTTTGTGGCAATATCTTCAATGCTGGACCGAACCCTCTATCCCTCCCCCCTCATGGCCCTATTGGGAAAAGTCAGAGATCTCCCCAAATCCTGTCGCCGTTTTTGCGCCCTCGCACTATTGTTGGCCAAAGGAGAAGTTGCCATTTTCTGGGGCAACAAACGCTCCCCCACTGTAAAGGGATGGGTGTATAGCATGACTTATTGTAACACCAACTCAGAATTTTACGCTCAGTTGCAACCCCTTGCTTCTTGCCCCCTTGATATCTGGCAACCATTCAAGTTGTACCTGTTAGACCAGACGTCAGTGAGCTCGCAAACTGATCCAGAGCCCACCGCCACGCAGTAATGTGGTACTTTTGGTATTAATCCTATTCTATTATGCATGTTTTCAGGGTTACAGTGTGATACGAACTGTTGCGCTGTGGCGAAATGTGTATAATTGTGGATCTATAGATGCGTGGATTGTCTCTGTTTGGAAAAATCTTTAAATAAAAGTTTTAAAAAAATATATATATATGTTCATTAAAGTAGTCCTCTCTCGCTCATGACTGCTTCAGTTTTCTTCACCTTGCACCATTTATATATATATTTATAGCTACTTATTCATGCTATAGTACCCTTTGTTTTCGGTATAAAGTTACAGCAATATTACCTAGTAACAAGTCTTATATGGCCACGTCTTAACGTACAAAACGGAACATCAGTGATTTTAGTTATGATGTTCTTACTTCAAATATCATATAACGAGTGGTGTCATCGAGGATGTGTGTGATGTCATGCATGACGTCATGAGTAGTGCTTCCAGGGTTAGTTTTGGATGCTTAGCTCGCTGTAACTTCTACATTTCCGGGGATTTAGGTTCTGAACCCTAATCTTAACATCCCTTCAAAATAAGTATTCTTCTGTGAATTTTTCATGTTTTACACTGAAATCTTACTTATCTTAAAATCAAGCATACATGTTTTCGCGTGTGATCGGTGAATGCACCAAATGTGTAATTTAATAATGCTGCTGAGTGTTCAGAGGTGCCATGAGTGGAGCATTCAGTGGCTTGAGAAGTCCTGTCCCTCCCACGGTAATAAAAGCATATTTCTCAATATAGGCTATACTAGAGTGTTAACATGGAACTTTACACTTGCACTGAAGTAATAAATGTATTAAAGTACTTTCACTAGCACAGTTGTTCGCAATAAAATATGTTGGGACAACATGTTCAGCAGCGTGTCATAAATGGATGTAGTTAGTGATGAAATTATAGTGATGTCCACTGCTATACCCAAAGGAAGTCGCAAGAGGGAGCCATTAACATATGGATTGAACAGGCGTAGCGCAATGAGCGATTGCTGTAATGCGAAAATAACATGAGAACGGTATAAGAAAATGAAACTGATGTTAAGAATTATGAATACTTTGATGAGGTTTTCGGCAAAAAAAAGACACCAATTTAATTTTCTCCAATTTAAAACGTAATTCACACCAGTGTGAGTTAAAAGGAAAACTAATCTCTCAGGGGGGCATATTATCAAGAAACGGCGTTAAAATTATCGCCGCTTTAGCGGCAGAAAACTGCCGCGATAATGGGCTTGATAATATGCTGCAGAGAATTCCCATAGAAGCCCATTTTCTTGTGTCAACATGGGCTTCTATGGGAATCCACAAGAGCATATTATCAAGCCCATTATCGCCGCTTTAGCTGCAGTTTTCTGCTGCTAAAGCGGTGATAATTTTAACGCCCTGCTTGATAATATGCCCCAAAGTTTTTCCGAATTTCTCCCTGTGTTGTTTCTAATACCCTTTGATTTTTCCAAATGCGGACATGTACTCAAAAATAACCAGGAGGGGTCACACCAACTCATGGAAGGAAGCCGTGAGAATCAGCTCTAAATGACACACAATTGATGGACGGAATACAGATCAAATCAAAACATTCACCCTCAGTCAAGAGATCTGTATTAAATCTATCATTCTTTAGCTCACTTTGCCACCCCAGACCTGGTCATATGCAAATCAGTCTTGACCCTGTGCCTTATGGGAACAATCCAGCCCAAAGAGCCAAGCCAGGTCCTCCCTGGACCGGAAACAAGCATCCTAGGACCAGTGTCAGGGTTTCACCCCCAACAGCCAGGATAGCTTGATTACAGTGGCACAGGAAGCCTGGGACCCACATCTGGGCATACCCGGTGCAGTTAGGGCAAGGAAGCAAAAGACACACAATTGATGGACGGAATGCAGAACAAATTAAAAAATTCACCCCCAGTCAAGAGATCTGGGTTAAATCCATCATTCTTTTGCTCACCATGCCAGCCCAGACTACATCTGTCCATATGCAAATCAGGCTTGACCCTGTGCCTCATGGGAATAGTCCAGCCCGAACTGCCAATCCAGGTCCTCCCTGGACCGGAAACAATCATCCTAGGACTGGTTTCGGGGTTTCACCCATCAGCCAGGATAGCTTGATTCCAGTGGCAAAGTGAGCCTGGGACCCACGTCTGGGAATACCCGGCGCATTTAGGGCGAGGAAGCAAAAGACACACAATTGATGGACTTAATGCAGAACAAATCAAAACATTCACCCCCAGTCAAGAGATCTGGGTTAAATCTATCATTCTTTTGATCACCATGACACCCCTGTGCAGAACTGGCCATAAATTAATTAGGGCATCTCTTGTTGGAATAAAGGAGTGAATTGTTACTCGGAGGTCGGCCATTACAATTTGGTGTTTTGCAAAAAAGCTGAAATCCATATAAATCTGAATTTTTAATTGCATTAATTGATGACAATCAATATAAATAAGGACTCTTTTTATGAATGAAACAACCCGTTGAGAGAGAAAGGAGCTCTACAGGAAACAAAAACCTTTAACGTTTGGAAGCCTGCTTGAGAAATAAAGCTAATTTAGATAAAGAGCAGAATGTTCAGAACCTGCCACAGTAATCCAAATTTCACCAGTAACAGAAGTTACTGTCCGGGTCAGAATTACAAGTTACGCATTAATTCCGCAGGTCAAAAGTATTCCACCTGGAAACTCCAGCAAAAGTCTCTTGGTTAAATATCCACATAAAACATGTAGGAATGGTTGTGAAAACACCAATTTGTGCATGTTATTTCAATGTCTCTCACTCTCTGAGATACTGAAGCTCCTGGTATCAATACAAGTTTTTGGAAAATAGCCGACTTCCAAAAGGCCCTCTAATTACAAATAGTCCAGCCTTCCTACCAGTGCTTTGAGGCTAGGAGTTTCTGGGCTGGGCACCAGTATTTCAATGCCTGCACCGTCTAATTGCTGGAATGTGCACTTATGACATCTGCCACATGATGGCGCTGTGCAATTTAAATATGAGCAGAAAAGCAATTGTTTGCTAATTCAAAATACATTAAAAACAACTAATACCTGCCATCCAAGCCATTGTTAAAGCTTTGGCAGCCTCAGTCTGAATTGGCACACTTGTAGCAGTGTGAGGGTTTGTAATTGTGTTAGTACAGTGGCAATGTGGGGTGCACTCTGCAGGGGCCCCTTGAAGAGGTCCCGGCACTTATGTTTTTTACAAATTAGGCACTGCTTTGTACAAATATAACATGAGGGTTATGTTTGTACAAAGCAGTGCTTAATTAAGTGGGGCTAAGCCACTTTGCGTGGGTCAACGCCGCCTTGTAAATATCGTACCCTTTAATGCAGGCATCTGCTTCAAAGGGGCGTACAATGGATGCTGCTGTAGGTGTTCCAACACAACACCCATTGCTTATTGTTGCTATCCCAGATTTACAAGGATGTGTAAATATGAGGCAGCACCAAAAACTAACACCATTGAATAGCAACCATTAGAGTGGCGCAACGAGGAGAAATATTGTTATTTCTCTTCATTTTCTGCTCTTTCAATGTGTGTTGCATTCTACAGCACATTTAGTAGGAGGAAATTGCCATTAATGATTGTTTATGTGCAGGAAGGTGTCCCTTCCCACACATAAACATTCATCCCTGCAGCGCAGGCACCCTTGCACCAGGACGCAAGGGTGTCTGCGTTGGATCTAGGCAGCTCTTTTAGCATGGCGCAAGAGAAGACACAGGGGTGCACCGTATTCTTGTGAATAAGGCGCATCCCTGCATATCTGAAATGACGCGGCACAGCTAAATTGCTTGCAGCTCTAACAATTTCTTTGTAAATATACCCCAATGTCTTCCAGGGTTTCTATTACAAATCGGGCCCCCGTGATCAATGTGTATTTACGCCCACTTTTTGATAATTCAGAAGGGGCCTGAGAAACTTGTGCTGCCTCTTCTGCAAAATAAATCATGCAGGCACAAAATGTCAGCCATGAGATCCCAGGTGGACCAATGCAAATAAGGGTGCACCTTGGCCCTTATGCCAACGCTGTATTACAGATGCATGACCAATGTCAAACAAGCTGTTGAGATGCACACTGATTCTGTAGCAGATATGAGGTGGTGGAAGTCAGTTCCCTACCTGAGGCTTTCCTCTCAAGGGACTAAGGGGAGCCTAGGACCCCCTATGCACACTCCTGCTAGGTGATCCGTTCCTCCTCTTCAAAAATATTGTCAGCTCCTCTCAGAGTGAAAAGCAGAGCCAAAGAATGAATCCACATACAGTAGAAAGGTGCCAGCACTCTTGCAAAGAGATTACAAGGTGATGGAACCGACAGACACATCTATGGGACACGTCCAGTGCAGAACTGTTGGGTGTACCACATTCTTCGTCAAACCATGGTTCCAGAGTTATACGAGGATGTGTCTACAACCTCACAAATTTACAAGCAGCATGAACTATGTCATCTGCCCCTTTAAAGAGAGATGGATCATTCATTTCAATTTTATTCCGGAAGAAGGTATTGTTAGTAGCAGGCGGACCTTTCCTTGGGTTGTATGGGCCATTGTTGGCAACTGGCAGTGTCCTAAGTTGGCACTTTAGTTTACCTCTGGCGTCCAAAAGCCACCAACACAATTGCAGGCCAGCTGATCAAGTTATTTAGTGTATATGATGTGCCAAGAGTAGCAATGCCAAGCAGTCGCAACACACTCGAGGAGCCAGTACGGGTAGAAACATAGGTGTGTATGATGCAGTAAATGTAAATGTGCAGGAATTTATATAGCGCAAATCACCAAGCGGTCTCTAAGCGCTTGCTTAGGGAACCCATCCTGGTATTCCCCTGTGAGATAACCCGGCAGGGCATCCGCAAGGTGAAAGCCAGGCATCCCACCACGAGGGGCCCATGTGGAGATTAAGCAAGCTATTGCCCAGAGTCGCAGAGTGTGAACCCATGAATCGAGTATGCACTGGAGCGAGAATTATCGAGTCCATGGACATTTATGGACTCAAGACCCAGCCGAGCCGGGAATTGAACCCTGGTCCCGGGCTGACCTCTGCTTCCATGTCTGCCTCCTCTAACCAGTGAGCCACACTTCTCCACAGTGTAAATAACAATAAAAATACTGTCCGTTCAGAAATGAACCTGAATTAGACTTTTTAAGCACGTAAGTGGGAGAATGCGGATAAAATTGTGATACACACTTGAATCTAGAAGGTGCTGTGCTTTCTGGTGCCACAATAGAATCCCAAATGTGTGTATAGCATGCTGATGATAGGTACTTTCAGAACAAATTCAATTGGGTGCTTTGGCCAGTGCTACAAGTGCTGTTCTACTGGTGAACACTGGAACCAGTTCACTGCATCACAAGTCTCTTGCTTCGAATCTGGTTTGAGATATTTTTACTCTGCTGTTTGTAAACCCGGCCCTGTCAGTAGGACAAATATCCGATATAGTGATAGAAGTTTCCTAGTTGGATACACTCTGGCCTCTGTTCTAGAAAGAGGCTAAACATCCCATAATGCAAACCATGTACAGGACTCCCTTCCAAGTCCAAGGAATGCCTGCATCTTGACCCCCAAGCAAAGGCCTGACAGAGGTGGGCAAGTAAAGAATTAACTAGTTTCCAGACTTCAGAAAATTCTAAACAACACTCAATACAGTTCAGTAAATGTTCAGTGTGAGGCCAGTTAAGATGGCTGCCACTCATGTGTGGGAGAAGTCTTCCCTGAGGAACCTGAATGAGATTTGTTTAGCTAGGGATTTAACCTTCCCAGAAAGAAAAAAAAGGAAACCATGGGTCAGGAAAAAAAGGGATCAATATCCCCTGTTCT
This sequence comes from Triturus cristatus, assembly GCF_964204655.1. Taxonomy (NCBI): domain Eukaryota; kingdom Metazoa; phylum Chordata; class Amphibia; order Caudata; family Salamandridae; genus Triturus; species Triturus cristatus. The sequence goes on along the minus strand of NC_140593.1, from coordinate 841,930,156 downwards.
ACTAACCCAACATTGTGTGCACACAGTACAGTTTGTCAGAGTTGCTAGCTTGCTAGGAAAATAGAAAGTCATGACGGTAGTCAAAGCCCCCCCCCCCTTTGCACCCCTGACAGACTTGACATTCCCTTTAAGAAAATGGGGATCCCCTGGGTCTTCCAAAGATCTCAGGCAACACGTGCATCCTCTTGTTGTGGCTGCGGTCACAAGGATCCTGAGGGAGTGACTTTGAGAAGCACTGCTACCCCAGCAGCGACTAGTGTGATCTTAGGCATCTTCTCTCATGTCAGATTTCCCATGAGTGTGATCTTTGACAGAGCATCTCCCTATTTAGATATTTTAGGGCCTTGTGAGAAGAACAATCACTTCACCATACCATATCCTCTTCGGACTATAGGTTGTTGGAAAAGCTCGAAAAAATCAAGAGGACCATGGTGCCAGTTTGAAGAGCACATAGAAGGCAGTGGGACATCTTCCTACATGACTCTTATTCATCTCTAATGAAGTGCGATAGCATGTATTGGGATTACGTCCCTTTGATCTCCTCTTTGGGTGCTCTTTGCGTACCATTTTAATAGCAAGTTCAGTCTGATGAGAGACAGTTGGGAGGTAATACCTTACTCATGGTGGCATGGCCTACGTGCTGGTCCTCAGAAGGAAGATTGCCGAGACATTTCAAAAGCAGGAGGCAGACACCCATAAAGAAGCAGCTTGACTCAAAGGCAAACTTTCCTGGTTATCAAGCGAGGTAGCCAATTCTGATCTTGAAGCAGATCTGCCCTCGATCTTTTGAGAAAAGGTGGGGCATCCCTACACATACTTGAAGAAGATAAGCAATGCCAAATAGTTTGTTGACACTGAAGTCACCACAAAGTCTTACAAAGTCTATCTATTGACATAGGTGGTGGTAACTCGGCTTGTAGATTGAGGAGGACACTCATCATGGAGATAAGAATGGGGAGAGTGGATCGCAAGGAGAGGGTAGTGCTGGGCTCCGTTGCCCACCTGTTCTTCCAGACACATGAACTGACTCCAATTTGTACACATTAGTGATGCAGGAGACAGTCGGCCTGTGAAAAAGACTTTGCCAGAGAAGGTTCAAGAATGCATCAAGTCGCTATGCCTGTAGTAATTGAAAGCTTCTGTAGACCATGGGTAAGACAGAGGTGTTAGTGCTCAAGCAAGGGTGGTGGATCTGCACTCCTGCAGTCTTTAGGCTTGAACACATTTCCCAAGACACAAAATACTCAATAGAGTGGGAGAAGCATAAGGGGACCGATGGAGGACCCGGGAAACCAGGAGACTGAGCCCGGTATCAATGCTTGGAGTCCTCAAGCTGATGAGCACAGAAGGAGGCAGAGGGCAGCACCGGAAGGACTCCCAGTTCGTGAATGGACCGGACCCTCATTCAACTCTTGCCACGTTCCAGGCAGAATATGGCATACTCAGGAGGGTGACCGGGTACGGTGATCGGTATACCGGTTTACCAAAAAAGTCAAACACCTTCTGATAATTGGGGACTGACAGGTGAAAGAAATGTAGGCAAAAAGGGCAGACCTGGAATGTTGGGGGGAAAAACAGAAATGGATTACTGAGAAGGACCAATAGCTGAAAGTTAGGAAAGGCCAAGAGTTGGGAAGTTCGCTTAAATGTTCTGCCAATGATAAGAAGCAAATGAGACATGTTAATACTATAAAATTAAGGGAATCTAAACTGGTAAAGAAAATAGGTCATGTATCAATAATATAGTAAAAAACCAGAATGCAAAAGTAATATAAGAGGAGGAATATATAGAGGAAACTGGGCAAAAGGACAACACTTACCTGTCACTTTTCTCCCCTTTCCTCCCAGGGTGATGGGCAGCCTGTGATAGGCAGCGTGAGTCCTATTATTTCAGACAGGGAAAGAAGGTCAGTCTCTTCAGTTAGTGGAGCCACAAGTTTTCAGAGAGCAGGAATTGTTCAATTCACATTCTCATTTGTTGGCTGGACACTTTGGGTCAGAAAAAAAACATCTCAAAGTAACACATCTATAGGCCTTGCATTTATGTCCAGATAAAAATCACTGCCACGAGTGTCCTACCTGTCAGAAATCGAATCCGTCCAAACCTCCCATGTTTCCACTTGAGCAAATGCCCATTAGGGTACCCCCTTCCAGAGGATTTGGCTATTAGTGTATCCACTAGAGAGTACAAGTACATACCTGTCCTTGTTGATTATACGACTCAATACCCGGATGCTGTTCCCTATGGAGAATAAATACCAAGACAGAAAATTGAGAGGAAGAAAGAGGGGGGAAAGGGGGAAACTAGTGGAAGAAAGGCGAAAAGGGAAAGTAGAGAAAAATATAAAGCAAGAAAGAACAAAAGAAAGATAAACAGAGAAAAAAGAGGTTTACACAGACAAATAAAACATGACTTAAGGAAAGGAAAGGAAGAAGGAAAGCAGAGACAGAAGCAGTGAAAGAAAGACGTAGAGAGACAAAAAAGAGAAGTAAGAAATAAAGGAGAAAGGAAAAAGAAATGGAGAACGTTTGGAAGGGGAGGACACAAAAAAGACAAGGAGAAGAAAGAAAAAATTGGAAAAAAACTGAAAAAGAAACAATGAGGGAGAGAAGAAGGGAAGAAAAAAGAAAGAATGAAAGAGAAGAAAGAAGAGACAAAGGGATAAGAGAGAAGAAGAGGAACAACAGAGAACGAAGTAAACAAGTAGAGAAAGGAAGACAACATGAGAGGTACAAACATATGTGAAGGAAAAAGAAGACCAAATTAGAAAAAATGCTAGAAAAAAATAGAAGAGAAGTTGAGAGTGAAACATAGAATCAAAGAAAAGAGAAAGGAGAGAAAGCAAGAAAGAGGAAAATATGAAATTGAGAAAGAACGAGAGAGAAAAGGGAAAGAGGAAAAAAGACAGTGGAATAAGAAAAGAGAGAAAAGGTGAAAAAGAAAGAAACAAGTAAAGAACGAAATAAAACAAAATGTCAATAGCAGGTAGGCGGTATCTTTCTACATCTATGGCTTCCAGCGCTTTACCAAAATGGGCGTAGTCGTGTTTTAGAGTGCTGCCTTAGCTGGAGGACTGCTGTAAAGTCTCATACCAGCTGACAGGCAATGATCCTGTGCCAGCTGCTCAGAAGCAGCCTGTGAGCTGCTGGTAGCTCGTGATTGACCTGCTGGAGACACCTGCTCTAATAGCAACAATATTGTTTCAAACACGTACAAAGATGCTTCTACTCTAAGCTTCCCTTCATTCGCAGTGGTCTTTGGTCTCCTCCCGTCCTCAGCAGCGCTGCACCCCTGCTCCCATCGAAGCAGGCGCTAATTTACAGAGAGTTCAACCTGGATCAGTGTTTCACTGTTAGAGGACTGCGCTGCAAAGCCGCGTTGCAGGTGCCAAGGGTGAGTGCGTTGTATGTGCTGCATAAGCGGAGCGGTAACTACCTTGAAGTATCAATTCTATATTGAGAAGTCCCATCCTTGGTTTTTACGTCCCACGCGATAAATCAGTTCCATATTCGAGGGAAACACAGATGAAAATTCAGTGTATAGTTCCAAATGTTTAAATTCTTTATTATACATGTGATGAATCTGCACAACATACAGCATAGTGGCGAAACAGCTGATACTTTTTATTCCGCAACAAACAGAGCTTTAGTCCGTATGGACAGAGAGCTGCAACGCCTACATCTGGGCCGCCCAAGCCCACTGCTTAACTTGTAAACGAATGAGTTCAGGTGCCCCGAACTCAGCCAATAAGCCGGCGTCCAGTGCGACTATATGTCGGTGCCCCAAATACCAAGGCTGCGTAGCCTTGAATGCACCTCAAGCCTCCTTAATGTACTGGCAGACACTCCCTCCTGCTTTAATGTATCTCACTCCTGCAAGTCCCTGCTGTCTCCCTTTATGAGGGTTATGTCCTCTTTCTCTTCTTCCTTCTCCCCGTGTGTCTTTTCCGTTCTCATGAACTGTCTTCTGATCAAAAGTAGGTGCCGGTCCCTAAAAATGAGCGCCTTTGGCCCCCACCGGCATGTACCAGCTCAAATTAAGCACTGCCCTTGTCAGGTAGGAACCTAGGGCCAGATGTACAAAGCTTTTTTCAGCTGCGAATTGGGCTGTTTGTGACCTGAAAAAAGCATTTTTAAATGTACAAAGCCCTATTTGAAATTCAGTAAGCTATTTCTGAATCGCAAATTTGGTTTGCGAGTCGCTATTAGGAAGGAGGGGGCCAAGGGCATCCCTTCCTAATAGTGAGTCGCAGGGGCATGTATAAATGTTTTGCAACCAGAATATGGTCGCAAAACATTCATACCTTACCAGCAACATGAAGGAGGTGGTAACCCATTCTCAGATTGGATGGGGTCTTTGGGACCCCTTACCCTTTCTGAATGTGGGCAGCAACATATTTTAAGAGCAGGCTGTAGTCCCATGGACCACTGCCTAATTTTATAAAATGAAAAGGAACTTTTCATTTTTCTTGTTTTAAATGCATCTCATTTTCCTATAAGGAAAATGGCGGGCTGGACTGTATTCCAAAAAAGAAACTGCTTTGTTGAAAAAGCAGTCACAGACATGGTGGTCTGCTGACCCCAGCAGGTCACCATCCGTGTGAGTTACGCCCATTCCCAATGCCTCATGAATATTAATGAGCTAGGTCCCTTGTGACCTTTTGGGAATCGCAAACAGTATAAAACACACTGTTGTACATAGCTGTTTGCGATTTACTTATAGCGAATCGCAAAAATTTGCTATTAGGAAATCACAATCGGGAGTCTATGTACATGTGGCCCCTATTGTGCCTCAATAAGATGACTTATATTGGAGTTATACAGAGACCTGAGGTGATGCTGAGCTGTTACCGGTGTCCCTGTTGGGAAAGGATGGGGCCACGCAGTTTGGGGTGGGAAGCCTACTTCACAAGCCGCGCTAACACGGATCTGCTTGTGGTTGGCAGCTGACCGGAATGACGCTAAATAAACATGTGGGAAAGCAATGCAGCCCAGAGTCATTACCAGTGACTGAGATTAATTGATGTATTTCCCTTTGTCACCTTCATGATGTTCTCACTGATGCGCCCTAAGTGGCACTGGAATGCCCGCGCGTGGATCCTGTTACACCCTGTGACTAGGGACACACCCACGAGGTCCAGTTATGTCAAAATCCATTTGAAATTCTGTTTCCATGCAGAGGGCATGTGGACATACCGCTCAGCTCCACTGGAACTTTTAGGCACACCCAACACCCAAGGAATTTTTAATCATGGTCCTTCCTCTTCTGTGATGGGATGACCAGCAAAAAGAAGAAAGAAAAAAAACCTATGGAATGGAATGCTATCTTGAGTTAGGGCTAGGGTTTGGCATTAAGTGAAGTTTTTCCACCACCAGCTTTTTATTTTTCTCAATGAGACACGTAGGTAGCATTTATATTTTCAGATGTTAATTCTGTCACATTCTGTCCTTCATGGACTCCAGCTGCACCCAGTGATGAGAACCAGTCAAGGGCAAAGCTAAGACCAGTTTGGCGTTACTTGTGTTTCTTACATTCAGAAAGTTGTGGCCTTATAGTTTATGTGAGACTATCCTTTATAGTGGGTGGGGCTGTGTCTAATTTGCATATGGATGGTCCTCTCCTGCAACGGCATCTAGAGCAAAAAATCAATGGAGTGGAATTGTTCCCAGCGTAATTACCAGCGGTTCAGAGGCATTCAACAGTTGCTCCCTCATGGATTTGTATTCGTACACCCCAAGTATGATTGTCCAGATGGGGGATCCGTAGTTTTATGCAGCATACAGATCCAAGGCACACCCAGCTGATGAGGCCACATAAGATTCAAACGAGGCTGAGTTGCTTGTGAAAGAGATTAACTATATTTAACTAAGTGGTGGTTTACAGCTTACAACTGTAAAAAAAATATTTCATGCCAATATCTCATAAATATATTATGTGATATCATTTGGTGCTAGCATCATGCACTGTAAATTTACTGATGAAAACTTGGAACAGGGCCAACAGAAATAGTTCTGATCTGGTCAGTTTTTGTTTCAGCGCGTTCCATTAAAAAATCTATACATTTGGAATCATATTCTAATTGGTCCGATTGCGGCAGTGATTGCTTAATGGTGTTGATGAATATTTATAGCTGTGCCATGTTGTTGCTTGCAGACTGTAATTGCTTAAGGTATCATTATTGAAATTGTCTCAGTTGGAATGAAATTGATTGTTAATTATTAAATCAACTTTGCGAGTTGTTAATTCAAATGCATTTATTGAGTAAGTGAGTTACCTTATATGGTACCCACTGTCGACCTAGTTACTTCAAGGCACTATCTCAACGAGCTAGAAGGATCTGGCGTTCGTTTATTAAAGGTACATTATGAAATTTACATTATTCAAATGTACATATTTGCATATGTGTTGGGGAAACATTGTTTGCAGCCATCATTTTTGGTTTCCAGATCAAACCAATAGGCAGGCCACAGAATGGAAGGCGCATCTGTTTTCCGTAAGCGCCTGAAGGCAACCTTTGATGCAATTGTACTATAGCAAACCGTTAAATAAATTAATGAATGAAGGAGCAGAACGCTCACGTTCTAGTCCTGGCTTCACTTTCAACTAATTATGCGACCTATGCAAATTATTCGATTTTTACGTACTTCATTTCCATTATGCGTAAACAGTGGTGGCACCTAGAACGATCATACGTATTATAAATGCATTTTTAAAATGGCAGGTTGTTGGCTGTCAGTTCAGGCAGCTAAAAGAAACTTCACCCACTAATGAGGTCTCTTGCTGTGTGGAAAGTAATTTATGTCGAGGATCACGGGCGTGCGCTAGAAATAGATTGGCTGTGCTCCTGGCACAACTGTCCATGTCTGAGGAGAAATACTGGTTTACGCCATATTGAAAGCAAACTCTATTGGTAGTGGGGGTCAAAGATATCTATATAATTTACAGTTACCTTCAGTCACTTCTTAAGGATTTGTGGAGCCCATGGCAAGATAAAGTTTGGGGCCCTGTTTGGGGCATATTTGAATGTATTACCTGTTTTCGATTTCTTCAAGCCCTTGTGATGCCAAAGAATATCGAAGCATGTGTTAAACTTTCAGAAATGGGGCACGCAAAAACAGCCGTTAGTGCAAACTAACGGGTGTCAGCCATCCAAATAGTACCCAAAAAACTCATAAGCATTGTTAAAGCCTTCTCTTTGTCAACTTGGATCTAGTTTTTAGCTTTCGACTATAGCTTACCATTTGGTAGCTTCAGTGTTGCCCTCATTTCCTTCGTCCCCGTTTACCACAACAAGCACAAAAGTTCTCTTCTTGTGTTTGGCCCTGCCCTGAAGCATGGACCAAGTACTTGTATCCACCCACGGCTCCTGGTTTTTCAACTACTTATTTTGTGTTTAAACTCTACATATGAGTCTTTGTGTTTCCAGTCTGTCTCCAATATTCCTGTCCATGTAGCTTCTATTCCCTCCCACGCGTCCCATTTCCAAGTAGGCTTCTTTTCCTTCCCACTACCCTACACTGTGCTCTGCACCACAGCACTCTACTCTGCACCACTGCACTCTGCGCCTTTACACTATACTCTACATCACTCTACACATATACATTCATGCCACTGCACTCTAAACAACTGCACTGTATTGTCACCACTCTATGCTAATCCACTGCACCCTACACCACTCTACTCTACTCCACTGCACTCTACTCCACTCTGCCCTTCTCTGCACCACTCTCCTTTACACCACAGCACTCTACGCAACTGCACTCTACACTGCACCACTGTACTCCATGCCACTGCAGTCTACAGCATTGCACTCAATGCCACTCTTTTTTCGGCATAAAACAATACCATACAAGTAGAATATTAAAAAGGTATCTCAAACATTTTAAAAAGGTATCTCAAACATTTTTTTTTTCTTTTTAAATCCATGCTAAAAATCTTTTTACCAATAATGCATACAGTAGAATTGATTCCACACAAGGTTCATCTCGTGGAGCAACCATAAAATGTCCTAAAATAAAAAGAATTCCTCCACAATATAATACAATGAGCAATTACAGAATTGAGACACCGATAAACCATTTTCAATACCTGAGGGATACCCTTACTTTCTCAAAATGGCAAATAGTAAATACACAGACCTTTATTCCTCCCCTCTGCTGGTTCTAAATCTCATTGCCAATCTTAGAAAATTGATTGTACAGAAAAGCGTTAGAGGCTCTGCAGACAATTTCAAGAACAATAGGGCCACCTTAGCTTGTTTAAACTTAGCGTTTCTTAAAATATCTTTTAAAAATAATCACCTAGGGTGAGCATGAAAAGGACAAAATAAGACAAAATGAAGCGTGTCCTGCGGAGACCGTTGGTCGCAGCCGCAAGGACCCTTCAACTCCAGGAACGTTATATACCCTGCTGGAACTGCCAACTTATAATGTAACAAGTTTAGCCTGAAGCGGGTCATAAGGAATCTGTCCTGGGGATTATAAATAAGGCACAGATAAGGTTCCAAGCCCAAACATGACTTCGTTAGCTGGTGTGTTCTCACTGATAACTTAATCAACTCCCTATCTTCCCTATTAGATTTTGCTCTATTTAAAAATTCTAACTTAATGGGACCCTTGTCCTTAGATAACAATTTTGTTGGGTGCATAAAATGTTCAACATGACCCATGGCCACCAGGTTTTCCTTGACATATTTGAGCCATGGAATATTATGGCCCTGGACCCGGGACATGCAGTCCAATATTATCTGCTGGCTTAACATCGCCTCTGGGTTTGTCCATATTTTGATCCAGCATGCAAGGAGTTTCCACTGCAACCTGTCGCACAGATGGGCTATGCCCAATTCCTCATGAACAACATAAGAAGACGTACTCTGGGGGACCTTCAATACCCGCCTCAGGCATTTATTTTCCTCTATTTGTAACTTATGTAGGTCTATAAAGCCCCAAACCTCACTGCCATATAGGATTTTGGCACAACTTACAGAACTGTAAAGGTTCAGGATTTGTTCAGGGGACCATCGACCTAACCTCTTTGCAAAATTCATAGTTGCCCCTGTGGAGTTAATTAGTGTATGACATTTCTCCTCCACAAGGGCTTTAAAGCTAAGTCGACTAATAAATAAGAACCCCAAATATGAAAATGACTTGACCTTCTCCAGTCCTTGTGTGCCTATTGTGTACTTAGTTTTCCTAGTTGGTCCTTTCCCTATCTCCATAACATATGATTTAGTAAGGTTCGGTGACAAATCTAGATTATCCATAAACTGGACAAAGCCGTCTATAAGACGCTGCAATCCGCACGCAGTGCGAGCCAAAAGCACAGCGTCATCCGCATACAATAACACAGGAATCCCTCTCCTTCCTATCTGTGGGCAGTCCACCCCTAAGGCTACCAGCGCCTGTGCTAAACCATTTATATATAGAGTAAATAGGAAAGGGGCCAGAATACACCCCTGCCTCACTCCTCTTGAACACGAGAATCGGTCAGTAACATTTCCCTCCTCATCATATCTGACCTGTGCAGAGGTATTCTGGTGCAGTGCTTTTAGTATATGTAGTAATGAGGCCAATCCAAGAAGTAGTAAGTTGGTAGTTTATTAGCTACATGAACAGCAGAGAGGGAGGACCCACTCTGCCAACAGCTCCAGCCTGAATGTAATCACACCATTCCTAGGTAACCATGTAAACGTTCTAGAATACTTACACATCAGAGTACAGATAGGCTGCAGTATTACAGAGTAAACATGTTACAGTACAATATATCTTCTCTTCTTCCCCAAAAAAACAAAAAAAACAAACTAAAAAAAAATCAAAAGAAAACTTTAACAAAAAAAAACATACAAACTTCATGACCTGTACCTAGCAGGTTTAACAATCTTTCTTGAGCTCTTCCTCAATTGAACTTGATCACACACAGGAAAAGAGCTACTTGTTGGACGAGGAACAATGGTACTATCACAAACCTTAACCACTCTGTTGAGGTTCCACCAATGCCCCCCATCAACCATAACAGCATTACCAAGAATTTTGCTGACTTTAACAGGACGACTAAATTTGCTGTCACCTTTCTTAGCATGAAGACCACTTTTGATTTTGACAGTATTCCCCACTTCTAGAGAAGTTACTTTAACACCCTTGCGCGAATCAAACCACACTTTTTGTTTGGATTGAGAAGCAGACAAATTCTCACTCACCAAGGATAACAAATGAGCAACATCTGATTCAGACCTAACCCATCTGCTCATCCAAGCAGGTCTGAAACTGGAGTTTGGTTTACGTCCTCTCAACACCTCAAAAGGTGAAATTTTGGTAGCAGAATGGGGTGTAGTTCTGTAAAACCAAATCATGGCATTAAGTGCTTTGCAAACATCATGACCACCAGCTCTAGCCCACTTAACACACTCCCCCACCACCCGATTCATTCTCTCCACCAAACCGTTACTCTGTGGGTGATAGAGTGAGCTCTTATGATGCTTTATCCCACAATCTTTTAGAAAAGACTCAAATTCAGTACTGATAAATTGCTTCCCTTTGTCTGAAATCAATATCTCTGGAAAACCCTCTCTCAACCACACGTCCTTAAGAAAATCTATGACCTCAATAGTGTTGGTATCTTTCACCAATTTGATCTCAGGCCATTTGGATGTGTAATCCATTAAAACAAGTATAAAACGAGAACCTCCCGGGAGAACCTCATAAGGACCCATCACATCAATTCCCAGTTTGGACCACAGGTTTTTTGGGCACTCAATGGGCATTAATGGAGGAACAGACACTTTTAAACTTTTGTCAGAAGAGCCACAAACACAACAACCGGACACCATAGAATCAATCTCAGAATCCATCCCTGGCCACCAATACACATCCCTGATGCGCCGCTTTGTGAGCGTTGAGCCCAGATGACCCTCATGAGCCCTTTCAATAATAGTTTTGCGAAAAAGAGCAGGAGGAACAAACTTATCACTCCTGAGTAGAAAACCATCTTCCATGGAAAGTTCATCCTCAACCTTCCAGAAAGGTTGCAGAGCAGGAGAAAGTACCTTTTCTCTTGGCCACCCATTCTTGACAAAATGAGTTACTTCAAGTAATACATAATCAGATCCCATTGCTTGTTTCCAACCATCCTCTGAACCCAGACTGAAGTCAGGTAAATCAAGTACAGCAACCAAACAATCATCACAATCCTCATTTGAAAATTCCTCAAGACTCACATCGTCAATCTCACTGTACTTGATGGGAAAACGGGATAAGAAGTCTGCCCTCCCATTCTTCCCACCAGGAATATGCTGTACTGAGAACTGGTATTGTAGAAGTTTAGTAACCATACGCATGATTCTAGGAGAACAGCATTTACTCATACTTCCACCCAAGATGTTTACTAATGGCTTGTGATCTGTCAAAAGCATGAACCTTTTTCCCCAAACATAAGGTCTAAACTTCTCAATAGCCCATGCGCAGGCAAGTAACTCTTTTTCAATAACCGAATACTGAAGTTCAGGAGTTCTCAGTACCCTTGATGCAAAACAAATAGTGTGTTCAATGTTGTTGTCAATTTGGGTTAATGTCGCACCTATACCTACTTGGCTTGCATCAACAGTGACGCAACCTGGCAAACTTGGGTCAAACGGCTTAAGTACAGGACCATCCCTCAAAGCAGACTTCACACACTTAATGGCCACCGCACAATCATGACACCAATCAAACTTGACTCCCTTTTTTAAGAGATTGCTTATAGGGCGGACCACAGTGGCAAAATTTGGTATGAACTGAGAATAGTACTCACACAAACCCAAAAGCGACTTAACTCCTGCCTTATCTACCGGGTCAGGTGACTCCACTATAGCTTGAAGAAGACCCGGTCGTGGGCTGACCCCTTCATGGGAAATAATATGTCCCAAATATTCAATTTTAGAACATAAAAATTTACACTTGGCCTACTTTACGATTACACCACGTTTTTTGAACAGGGTCAACACCTTTTCTAAAGCAAGATTATGAGATGTAACATCTTTCCCAAAAATAAGAATATTATCCTGAAATACAAGGAAACCATCAATATCTCTGAGCATGCTGCTCATTATCCTCTGAAAGACGGACGCTGCAGAAGCAAGCCCAAAAGGCATGCGACAGTAGCGAAACATTCCCAGAGGCGAAACAAACGCAGTTAGATGGCGTGATTCAGGATCCAGTTCTACTTGGTGGTACGCACTGGCTAAATCTAATTTGGAAAAATACCGTGCCCCTTTTGTTGAGGAAAATAAGTCACTGATTTTGGGTCAGGGGTGGGAATCCACCCATATCTCCTTATTTAAGGATCTCAAGTCCACACAAACGCGAAGATCTCCTCCCCTTTTTCCCGCGACGACCAAAGGAGAAAGCCATAATGAGGAGTCCGTAGGTTCAATAATTCCTTTGGCACACAACCCCTTTAGTTCTTTTTCTAAATCTTCCCTCACGCTGAAAGGAACTCCTCTTAGTTTGTGCTTAATGGGAAGAGCACCCTCTTTTACAATTATCTTGTGTCTAAATCCCTTAATTTTTCCCAATTCGTTACTGAAAACCTCAGGGTATTTATTCTTCCATTCCAAATTGGTATCTTCACAACCAACAACTAATACTTGTTCTTTTTCACCCGGTTTTAGTATCATGCCAAAAAGGCCTTGGTGAAACCAACCTAGTATGTTGAGACCTTTTACGGCAACATAAATTTTTCCTTGAATTCTCCTTCCTTTAAACTGCAACTCATCTTCAAAATAACCCACCAAATCTAGTCTACGTCCTTCATAAGAGACAGGAGAACGATCAGGAGGACATAATGATTGAGAACCATTCCACGTTTCTTCGAACAATTTTTGAGTGATCATAGTGATCTTTGCCCCAGAGTCAACCAACAGTTTCACAGTGCGTTCTCCAATCTTGATATCAACAATGGGATCAATGCATTGAGATGGATCGCCTGTAACAACATTCGGGGAACAGTTGGATTTGACTGAATCTAACTCCTTCTCAACAGAGACAACTTCCAAGTCTGACTCTCCATCAGACTCCACACTACAAACAGAAGGTTTGCTTACATTTTTTTTTTTAAACATACTTTCGCAAAATGCCCCATCCTTTTACAATAATTACACATGACATTGTTTGCGGGACAGCGTGAGCCTTTGCTATGTGGAGGATTACCACATCTGATGCACATATTTTTAGAAAGAGTTTTAACCAAATTATTATTATCTGAGTTAGACTTGGAGGGTTGATGAACCGATTGTGCAGGCTTACCACGATATTTAGGATTACTATTAGTGCTAACAGCATTAATGGCATCTTGTGGTTTGTCGTCAAGCTCTTTAAGAGAGACCATAGAAATCTCTATACTTTTTGCAATTTTTATAATTTCATCTAGAGATGGATCCCCCAAGGTTAGCAATTTTTGGCGAATGTTTTTGTCCTTGCACTGACACACAAACTGATCTCTAATTAATTGATCGGTAAAGTTTTCAAACTTCCACTCAGCTGCCAGTCTGCGCAAAACTGAAATGTAACCGTCGACATCCTCTCCTTCCATTTGTTTCCTTTTGAAGAACTTGTGCCTCAATACCATAAGGCTAGGCTGCTTGTCAAACCTAGCAAAACCAAAGGAAATGATGGAGGGAGTATTGAACATTGCAAGCACTCACCCCCAGTCAACTGATCTGGGTTTGATCCATCACCGTTCTTTAGCCCACTCTGTCACCCCAGTTCAGACATTGCCATATGCAAATCAGTCTGACCCATGAGGCACAAGGTCAGACTGATTTGCATATGGCCATTTCTGAACTGGGGTGGCAGAGTGGGCGAAAGAACAGTGATGGATTAAACCCAGATCAGTTGACTGGGGGTGAGTGCTTGCAATGTTCAACACTCCGTCCATCATTTCCTTTGGTTTTTGCTTTGTTTGCCATAAGTTGGCAGGGTATGCTCAGACGTGAGTCCCTTGCTCACTTTGCCACTGGATTCAAGCAAGCCTGGCTGAAGACGGCTGAAATGCCAGAAACCGGTCCTAGGAAGCTTGTTTCCGGTCCAGGGAAGACATGGCTTGGCAGTTCGGGCTGGACTGTTCCCATGAGGCACAGGGTCAGACTGATTTGCATATGGCCATGTCTGAACTGGGGTGGCAGAGTGGGCTAAAGAACAGTGATGGATTAAACCCAGATCAGTTGACTGGGGGTGAGTGCTTGCAATGTTCAACACTCCGTCCATCATTTCCTTTGGTTTTTGCTTTGTTCGCCATAAGTTGGCAGGGTATGCTCAGACGTGAGTCCCTTGCTCACTTTGCCACTGGATTCAAGCAAGCCTGGCTGAAGACGGCTGAAATGCCAGAAACCGGTCCTAGGAAGCTTGTTTCCGGTCCAGGGAAGACATGGCTTGGCAGTTCGGGCTGGACTGTTCCCATGAGGCACAGGGTCAGACTGATTTGCATATGGCCATGTCTGAACTGGGGTGGCAGAGTGGGCTAAAGAACAGTGATGGATTAAACCCAGATCAGTTGACTGGGGGTGAGTGCTTGCAATGTTCAACAAGCGACTTAACTCCTGCCTTATCTACCGGGTCAGGTGACTCCACTATAGCTTGAAGAAGACCCGGTCGTGGACTGACCCCTTCATGGGAAATAATATGTCCCAAATATTCAATTTTAGAACATAAAAATTTACACTTGGCCTACTTTACGATTACACCACGTTTTTTGAACAGGGTCAACACCTTTTCTAAAGCAAGATTATGAGATGTAACATCTTTCCCAAAAATAAGAATATTATCCTGAAATACAAGGAAACCATCAATATCTCTGAGCATGCTGCTCATTATCCTCTGAAAGACGGACGCTGCAGAAGCAAGCCCAAAAGGCATGCAACAGTAGCGAAACATTCCCAGAGGCGAAACAAACGCAGTTAGATGGCGTGATTCAGGACCCAGTTCCACTTGGTGGTACGCACTGGCTAAATCTAATTTGGATAAATACCGTGCCTCTTTTGTTGAGGAAAATAAGTCACTGATTTTGGGTCAGGGGTGGGAATCCACCCATATCTCCTTATTTAAGGATCTCAAGTCCACACAAACGCGAAGATCTCCTCCCCTTTTTCCCGCGACGACCAAAGGAGAAAGCCATAATGAGGAGTCCGTAGGTTCAATAATTCCTTTGGCACACAACCCCTTTAGTTCTTTTTCTAAATCTTCCCTCACGCTGAAAGGAACTCCTCTTAGTTTGTGCTTAATGGGAAGAGCACCCTCTTTTACAATTATCTTGTGTCTAAATCCCTGAATTTTTCCCAATTCGTTACTGAAAACCTCAGGGTATTTATTCTTCCATTCCAAATTGGTATCTTCACAACCAACAACTAATACTTGTTCTTTTTCACCCGGTTTTAGTATCATGCCAAAAAGGCCTTGGTGAAACCAACCTAGTATGTTGAGACCTTTTACGGCAACATAAATTTTTCCTTGAATTCTCCTTCCTTTAAACTGCAACTCATCTTCAAAATAACCCACCAAATCTAGTCTACGTCCTTCATAAGAGACAGGAGAACGATCAGGAGGACATAATGATTGAGAACCATTCCACGTTTCTTCGAACAATTTTTGAGTGATCATAGTGATCTTTGCCCCAGAGTCAACCAACAGTTTCACAGTGCGTTCTCCAATCTTGATATCAACAATGGGGTCAATGCATTAAGATGGATCGCCTGTAACAACATTCGGGGAACAGTTGGACTGAATCTAACTCCTTCTCAACAGAGACAACTTCCAAGTCTGACTCTCCATCAGACTCCACACTACAAACAGAAGGTTTGCTTACATTTTTTTTTTTAAACATACTTTCGCAAAATGCCCCATCCTTTTACAATAATTACACATGACATTGTTTGCGGGACAGCGTGAGCCTTTGCTATGTGGAGGATTACCACATCTGATGCACATATTTTTAGAAAGAGTTTTAACCAAATTATTATTATCTGAGTTAGACTTGGAGGGTTGATGAACCGATTGTGCAGGCTTACCACGATATTTAGGATTACTATTAGTGCTAACAGCATTAATGGCATCTTGTGGTTTGTCGTCAAGCTCTTTAAGAGAGACCATAGAAATCTCTATACTTTTTGCAATTTTTATAATTTCATCTAGAGATGGATCCCCCAAGGTTAGCAATTTTTGGCGAATGTTTTTGTCCTTGCACTGACACACAAACTGATCTCTAATTAATTGATCGGTAAAGTTTTCAAACTTCCACTCAGCTGCCAGTCTGCGCAAAACTGAAATGTAACCGTCGACATCCTCTCCTTCCATTTGTTTCCTTTTGAAGAACTTGTGCCTCAATACCATAAGGCTAGGCTGCTTGTCCAACCTAGCAAAACCAAAGGAAATGATGGACGGAGTGTTGAACATTGCAAGCACTCACCCCCAGTCAACTGATCTGGGTTTGATCCATCACCGTTCTTTAGCCCACTCTGTCACCCCAGTTCAGACATTGCCATATGCAAATCAGTCTGACCCATGAGGCACAAGGTCAGACTGATTTGCATATGGCCATTTCTGAACTGGGGTGGCAGAGTGGGCGAAAGAACAGTGATGGATTAAACCCAGATCAGTTGACTGGGGGTGAGTGCTTGCAATGTTCAACACTCCGTCCATCATTTCCTTTGGTTTTTGCTTTGTTCGCCATAAGTTGGCAGGGTATGCTCAGACGTGAGTCCCTTGCTCACTTTGCCACTGGATTCAAGCAAGCCTGGCTGAAGACGGCTGAAATGCCAGAAACCGGTCCTAGGAAGCTTGTTTCCGGTCCAGGGAAGACATGGCTTGGCAGTTCGGGCTGGACTGTTCCCATGAGGCACAGGGTCAGACTGATTTGCATATGGCCATGTCTGAACTGGGGTGGCAGAGTGGGCTAAAGAACAGTGATGGATTAAACCCAGATCAGTTGACTGGGGGTGAGTGCTTGCAATGTTCAACAAGCGACTTAACTCCTGCCTTATCTACCGGGTCAGGTGACTCCACTATAGCTTGAAGAAGACCCGGTCGTGGACTGACCCCTTCATGGGAAATAATATGTCCCAAATATTCAATTTTAGAACATAAAAATTTACACTTGGCCTACTTTACGATTACACCACGTTTTTTGAACAGGGTCAACACCTTTTCTAAAGCAAGATTATGAGATGTAACATCTTTCCCAAAAATAAGAATATTATCCTGAAATACAAGGAAACCATCAATATCTCTGAGCATGCTGCTCATTATCCTCTGAAAGACGGACGCTGCAGAAGCAAGCCCAAAAGGCATGCAACAGTAGCGAAACATTCCCAGAGGCGAAACAAACGCAGTTAGATGGCGTGATTCAGGACCCAGTTCCACTTGGTGGTACGCACTGGCTAAATCTAATTTGGATAAATACCGTGCCTCTTTTGTTGAGGAAAATAAGTCACTGATTTTGGGTCAGGGGTGGGAATCCACCCATATCTCCTTATTTAAGGATCTCAAGTCCACACAAACGCGAAGATCTCCTCCCCTTTTTCCCGCGACGACCAAAGGAGAAAGCCATAATGAGGAGTCCGTAGGTTCAATAATTCCTTTGGCACACAACCCCTTTAGTTCTTTTTCTAAATCTTCCCTCACGCTGAAAGGAACTCCTCTTAGTTTGTGCTTAATGGGAAGAGCACCCTCTTTTACAATTATCTTGTGTCTAAATCCCTGAATTTTTCCCAATTCGTTACTGAAAACCTCAGGGTATTTATTCTTCCATTCCAAATTGGTATCTTCACAACCAACAACTAATACTTGTTC
Organism: Triturus cristatus; assembly: GCF_964204655.1. Taxonomy (NCBI): domain Eukaryota; kingdom Metazoa; phylum Chordata; class Amphibia; order Caudata; family Salamandridae; genus Triturus; species Triturus cristatus. The sequence goes on along the minus strand of NC_140593.1, from coordinate 841,912,342 downwards.
TTTTTCACCCGGTTTTAGTATCATGCCAAAAAGGCCTTGGTGAAACCAACCTAGTATGTTGAGACCTTTTACGGCAACATAAATTTTTCCTTGAATTCTCCTTCCTTTAAACTGCAACTCATCTTCAAAATAACCCACCAAATCTAGTCTACGTCCTTCATAAGAGACAGGAGAACGATCAGGAGGACATAATGATTGAGAACCATTCCACGTTTCTTCGAACAATTTTTGAGTGATCATAGTGATCTTTGCCCCAGAGTCAACCAACAGTTTCACAGTGCGTTCTCCAATCTTGATATCAACAATGGGGTCAATGCATTAAGATGGATCGCCTGTAACAACATTCGGGGAACAGTTGGACTGAATCTAACTCCTTCTCAACAGAGACAACTTCCAAGTCTGACTCTCCATCAGACTCCACACTACAAACAGAAGGTTTGCTTACATTTTTTTTTTTAAACATACTTTCGCAAAATGCCCCATCCTTTTACAATAATTACACATGACATTGTTTGCGGGACAGCGTGAGCCTTTGCTATGTGGAGGATTACCACATCTGATGCACATATTTTTAGAAAGAGTTTTAACCAAATTATTATTATCTGAGTTAGACTTGGAGGGTTGATGAACCGATTGTGCAGGCTTACCACGATATTTAGGATTACTATTAGTGCTAACAGCATTAATGGCATCTTGTGGTTTGTCGTCAAGCTCTTTAAGAGAGACCATAGAAATCTCTATACTTTTTGCAATTTTTATAATTTCATCTAGAGATGGATCCCCCAAGGTTAGCAATTTTTGGCGAATGTTTTTGTCCTTGCACTGACACACAAACTGATCTCTAATTAATTGATCGGTAAAGTTTTCAAACTTCCACTCAGCTGCCAGTCTGCGCAAAACTGAAATGTAACCGTCGACATCCTCTCCTTCCATTTGTTTCCTTTTGAAGAACTTGTGCCTCAATACCATAAGGCTAGGCTGCTTGTCCAACCTAGCAAAACCAAAGGAAATGATGGACGGAGTGTTGAACATTGCAAGCACTCACCCCCAGTCAACTGATCTGGGTTTGATCCATCACCGTTCTTTAGCCCACTCTGTCACCCCAGTTCAGACATTGCCATATGCAAATCAGTCTGACCCATGAGGCACAAGGTCAGACTGATTTGCATATGGCCATTTCTGAACTGGGGTGGCAGAGTGGGCGAAAGAACAGTGATGGATTAAACCCAGATCAGTTGACTGGGGGTGAGTGCTTGCAATGTTCAACACTCCGTCCATCATTTCCTTTGGTTTTTGCTTTGTTCGCCATAAGTTGGCAGGGTATGCTCAGACGTGAGTCCCTTGCTCACTTTGCCACTGGATTCAAGCAAGCCTGGCTGAAGACGGCTGAAATGCCAGAAACCGGTCCTAGGAAGCTTGTTTCCGGTCCAGGGAAGACATGGCTTGGCAGTTCGGGCTGGACTGTTCCCATGAGGCACAGGGTCAGACTGATTTGCATATGGCCATGTCTGAACTGGGGTGGCAGAGTGGGCTAAAGAACAGTGATGGATTAAACCCAGATCAGTTGACTGGGGGTGAGTGCTTGCAATGTTCAACACTCCGTCCATCATTTCCTTTGGTTTTTGCTTTGTTCGCCATAAGTTGGCAGGGTATGCTCAGACGTGAGTCCCTTGCTCACTTTGCCACTGGATTCAAGCAAGCCTGGCTGAAGACGGCTGAAATGCCAGAAACCGGTCCTAGGAAGCTTGTTTCCGGTCCAGGGAAGACATGGCTTGGCAGTTCGGGCTGGACTGTTCCCATGAGGCACAGGGTCAGACTGATTTGCACATGGCCATGTCTGAACTGGGGTGGCAGAGTGGGCTAAAGAACAGTGATGGATTAAACCCAGATCAGTTGACTGGGGGTGAGTGCTTGCAATGTTCAACACTCCGTCCATCATTTCCTTTGGTTTTTGCTTTGTTCGCCATAAGTTGGCAGGGTATGCTCAGACGTGAGTCCCTTGCTCACTTTGCCACTGGATTCAAGCAAGCCTGGCTGAAGACGGCTGAAATGCCAGAAACCGGTCCTAGGAAGCTTGTTTCCGGTCCAGGGAAGACATGGCTTGGCAGTTCGGGCTGGACTGTTCCCATGAGGCACAGGGTCAGACTGATTTGCATATGGCCATGTCTGAACTGGGGTGGCAGAGTGGGCTAAAGAACAGTGATGGATTAAACCCAGCTCAGTTGACTGGGGGTGAGTGCTTGCAATGTTCAACACTCCATCCATCATGTCCTTTGGTTTTTGCTTGTCAAACCTAGTTCTCAATGTAATGACAGCTTCTTGATATTCGTCAACCCCATTTAATTCTTCCTCTGAGAGAGATGGTAAATGCTTATGAATTGATCTACCTTCAAATCCTAAGGCGTGCAGGAGAAGACATTTCCTCCTCTCTGCACTAAAACGTAATGTACCAATGGCTCCTAAGTATGTTTGGAAAGCGTCATACCAAATTTCCCATCGGACAGGAAGATCGCCAGGTGATTCTAGAAATGAGGGCGGAGGATTGACAGATTGCATGGTGCACAATTCTGCTAGGGTTGGAACGTTTTGGAGAGAAATGGTGTCGGGTAGAAGTAAAGTCAAGAGTGGAATGAAACTCAGAAAATGATTGTGATGTGAAACATCAGATGTAAGTGTTAATATTGAAAAAGGTATATCAGATTGCGCATTGGCACTTTTGCAACCCTAAAAAATGAAGAATTTATTTAATACAACTCTTAGGCTAACTTTATCTGCTTAATCTCTTTATAACTGCATTTGTCACAGCTTGACGATTTAATTCTGATGTGCGTGTCATCAAGGATGTGATTGTATCGATAGGTAGTAAGGTGTGTGTATCACCGAATGTCAGGAAACACACAAATGGCTTATTCTTTTTTTGTCTATCCTTTTTTAAATAACTAGAATGGTGTGCGTGTCACCGGCAAACAGAGACACGCGTTGCACAGGAAGCTGCATTCAAGTAGGGTGTGCGTGTCACCGACGAGCAGAGACACGCGTTGCCAAGGAGACTGAAAACGATGTCGTCAACCAATGAGATCCGACGTTCGTGATGACATCAGACGTGTTGGTGAAGAACGAGAAGCAAGATGAGCGCGCTGGCCTGAATTCAGAATCTTTGAAGTGGGTGATCGCGCTGTTGTGAAATGCAAAGGCTCAAGATAGAAGCGCGCGCACTGTTGTTTGAAAGTAAACACTTATTATTCTAGGAGGCGCGAGTGAATAAGCGCGCTGTAGGTTAAATAACATTCAGAGCATAGTACAATGTCTTTTGGAGCGCGCGTGAATGGCCGTTGAGAAAAAATGCTTAAAGTTAATTCATTTACGACTTTACAGCATAGCGAGCCAAAAAAAACTTGATAATCAGCATTCTTGACAGAGAGGAATTTGTCACTCCATTAAACGTCGACCTTAAGCTTTAGAGGAAAATGTAATCTTTGAAGCACGTAGTTATATTCTTCAAAGATGTCGGTGAAGATAGTTATTGGCAGGAGGACAGTTGATACAAGAGTCAATACTGATAGGCAGTCACAGAGCAGCTGGAGATACTTTTAAGTGCTGTTGTGATAAAGACAACTGTCTCATTTCATGGATAACGAGGTCACGGCAGCGCAGCACAAATAGAAAGAATACCTTTCAAAAGGAGAAAGCAGGAGTTCTTCTGTAGTAGAGATGGTAATAACTTGATTGAAGAATTTTCTCATTGAAAGGTTCTCAAAATGGCTGCATGGGTTCTTCTATGTAGCTAAAAATCGTCGCCATAATTTTGTAGTAATGAGGCCAATCCAAGAAGTAGTAAGTTGGTAGTTTATTAGCTACATGAACAGCAGAGAGGGAGGACCCACTCTGCCAACAGCTCCAGCCTGAACGTAATCACACCATTCCTAGGGAACCATGTAAAAGTTCTAGAATACTTACACATCAGAGTACAGATAGGCTGCAGTATTACAGAGTAAACATGTTACAGTACAACAGTATATTTACCAGTCCTGGGTCGACTCCCAAAGTCCCCAATAATTCCCACAATTTCTTCCGATTCACCCGATCAAATGCCGTCGTGAGATCCATGAAAGCCAAGTACACTGTCCCCTCACTGGCCACAGTGTACTTGGCTGCCAGGAGATATAAATTGAGACATTGATCTGTAGTGGAGCGGCCATGCCTAAACCCATACTGGGTATCCGTGATAATCTCATGTTCCTCCGCCCAGTCCAACAATCGGTTAAGAATGGCCCTACCTAAAACTTTCATGGTAACATCGATAAGTGAGATGGGCCGATAACAATGTGGGCTATTTCTATTCCCTTTCTTAAATATGGGGACTATTGTGGCCGTAGACCAGGACGCTGGCATCGTTGTCTCCACTGCAGTGTTTATTAGGGGTGGGCGGAATTTGCGAAGTCCACTTTCGCAAATTATCGCAAAAATGTTAAAAATTATCGCAAACACGCGGAAATATCGCGAAGATGCAGAAGTTTTTTTCCCGCATGTTCGCGAGATTTTCTGCATGGTTGCGGCTCGCCAACTTACCCATGTGGTTGCTCGCGGGTACAGCCATCTTGTTTTCAGTTGTCTCGCGGTGCATGATCGCGAGAAGAAAGACGTGATCGCACGACGCATGACGTCACTGCGGGCGCGAACTGTCGCGAGACAGCGCAAATGGCTAAAAACAATAAAACATCTCATGGAGAACGTGACCGGATCAAGAAAACTTGTCGGCGAACGCAGGCATTCAGGTAAGGCGATCGCGCGCGCGAGAATGTATTATTTAGAATGTATCGCCAAGCTGCGGAATGCGGAAATTTTGACATTTTCGCGCTCTCCGTGGAATGCGAAAATGTCAAATTATCGCAATTTCCGCGAACGGAACGAAATTTTCGCCCAGGCCTAGTGTTTATTACCCTGGTCAATATGGGCGCCCAAAGTTCGTTCTGGCTCAGGAAGAGGTCTGGGGGAATCCCGTCAGGGCCCGACGCCTTATTACGTGTCAGCCTATCGATCCCCGCCTTTATCTATTCTAAGGAAAAGATAATCTGCGATGGACTCACACTTTCCGATTCTGCTGTGATAAAATCAGCAGTAGTACCATAGTTATAAAGGCCAAGGCCCGATAGTGCTCAAGCCAGGTTTCTGGGAAAATATGACAGGCCAACTTGGGTTTATTTAGATCCTGAAAACATGGTTCATTGATGACTTTCCAAAAGGCAGTCGAGTCCTTTGTCTCGGCTGCTTCTCTCAGGTTTTCCCATGTCTGATTCTGCAGTGCGGTCTTACGGCATTTCAGTGTCTTATTATACCGTGCCATGCACCTCGACACCTTCATCCCATCTTTGGGTACACATTTCAGAGCTAACTTCAATTCCCTCAGGGCGAGGGTGCAGTCATGGTCAAACCACCCGGGGTTACTATGGTCCCTTTTAATCTTCCTACCCCTAACTAAACCATCAATTTGTAGGGCAACGCCCTCAAATGCCCTGATCAGATCTACCCCCTCGACTTCTAGGTCCAGACACTTCCAGACATCAGATGTATCCTGTGTTAGTAAGGTTCTGTAAAATACTTCGCTGTCAATGTTGACCCACCTTAATCTCCTACCCTGGTCAGTGGCTTTCATTATGCCTCCGGCCTCCCTTCAGCATATTTGGTTTACCGTGTTTGGGTCTCTAATACATAAGAGCAGCGGGTTGTGGTCACTAAAAATACAGACCTCTATTTTGAACCTTATGACTTGACACTTTAACGTAATTGTGACAAAAATAAAATCAATTATAGAATCCTTTCCCCTACCTTTAAAGGTTGGGTTGACCAAGGTTGGGGTAACTATACTGTTTCCCTCCCCACCAATCAAATCCATGGTGTGTGTGAGTGCATGCCTGCCTAAGACCTTGTTCAGCGCTCCTCCATCCCTTGCATGATTCAAATGCCACCCCTCTACCATCGGGCAGGCCAACCAGTTCCCCCCCCTTCATACTTAAAAAGGGGCACTGATGACAATTAAAGTCCCCCGCTAATACTAGCTGGGGACTTGATGCCCCTTGCTCCTCCATTCCTGCCAGCCGGGCCCCCAATTCAGTTAAACATAAGAGGGGTTGTCCAGGGATAATAGCATTATAGAAGTTAATAAGGGTTAGATTAAGACCCTTATTGCGGTACGTAACCCCCATTATACAATCCGAAGTCCAGCTTAATTCATCTCATCTTCCTGGCAATCTTAGGTCGACATAAATAGTCAGCCCACCTTTTGCCCGCCCTGAAGTTGACTTACGTGCTGGGACAAAGAACATTTTATATCCTTCTATTGCCTGGGCATTACTTTGTACCTCCCACGTTTCTTGTAGGAGGATTATCTGGTGTTTCTTTATATAAGTTGGCCAATTATGGTTTTTGATTTTTGACAATAGACCCGCAATGTTCCAGGATATTATCTTAATCTCTCCCACTGTTTGGCTACCTGCAGTATCAATTGTGGGCCTAGTATGCATTGCAGGAGGTTCACCCAGTATGCCCTCATTTTCCCCTGGGCCCCTTCCGCCGGGCTCATTACCTTTCACATTAGGGTTGGAATCATCCAGCTGTATGTCACCCTCCTCATCATTTCCTCCTAGATGAAACAGCCCCTCCCGAATGACTTCTTTCCCATATAACAACCTCCCTGTCAGTCAGTCTATTTCAATCAGGGCTGAGGCACAGTGAAGAGGAGCATATCGGTTAGTTAGTGGGGCTATCCAATCCTCTCCTTGTGGTGCAACCCAGTTCCGCCTATTGTCACCTTGCATATTCCTATGCACCGTATTGCTATAAAAAAAGGCCAGGGGGAGGATTCTGATACTAGACCCTCCCCCCCCTCTGTATTGACCCCTCGATTGGTTATAGAGGAGGTCTCTAACTAGCTCTGGGTGTCTGAGATTTAAAATCACACAGTCACCCGCAAAGCTCTTCCTACTGGTTCCAATCCAGGCCACCCTCCTTGCCATCAGGATATACCTGTGTTGTACGATATTAAAACCTCTATTTGTAGCTAGCCAATGGGCTGTCCTATTAATTAGGGTACGCGGGGTTTCTTCCCTATCATCCCCGCAAATCGGAACCCCTACTAAGACCACCATATAGGGGCATGAGGCTGGCGGGAGATCCAGTGTTGGTAGGCCCCGGGTACTCTGCACAGGGTCGCCAATATTGGCTCTATATCATTTTCTGTTGCCCTTCTTCCCTCAGTGGCCCTCTGGGTTGTGTCAAGGTGAGACATATAAATTGGCCCAGTTCTACTTATGCCTTGATTAATCCCACTCGATGTTCCCGGCAAAGGGCCCTTATTGTTGACCTCACTAACTTTAACAGACTGCCCACGTTCACTTATCCCCCCTCCCTGGCTGTCATTACTTATGACTGGCTTTGTATGTGGTGCGGCCTCTACTACCCCTTCTTCTAGCCCCATGATTCTACTCCACTCCACTCCACTTTACTCAACTCCACTCCACTGTGTTGTACAACATGGCTAAAAGTCATTGACAAAGTTAATAGCTCTAGCGTAGGCAAAACCTATTGACTATGACAATGCTTGTTTTACTTTCAGAAACAACATGTTATGTGAAATTCATTGCTTAAACAACTTGTCATGTATGGCTGCATAGAGAGCCTCTATCATTTCTCAATACTATTCATAGCAACATTTGACAACAAAACTCATTACCAATTTTAGAGACAAAAACAGATTGAGTGATCTTGATGTAAAAAATCTTGAACTTACAACCTTGATAAAGTCTGCAAGGACGAAACGTGCCGGCTGGGCTAATTGTTTGTTTGCATCTACAAAAGAATAGCAATAAATCAAGATTTTTTTCATCAAGCTCACACGACTCCTTTGTATCACTAATGTACCTTCCCTTGATTTTGGGCTCAATAATTCATATATTTTTTTTTTTTATATTAATCACGATGTGTTGGTCTTATTGATGATTATAATATGATGTATACAAATTGTTCACGATACTATGATATGGTACTTCAATAACTAAGAGAATTACTGTATAGATAATAGAAGCTCCTGTTATGTATATGCTTACAAAACTCATTACCCCCTGTTGCTACGTCATAAAGGCCTTCCAGGCCAGGCTTAGTGCTATCTGAGAGCCTGTCAGCTCAGCACTGCTTGTCTGCTTTGACTAAAAGCAGATAGCACAGTTGCAGGAGAGGGAAGGAAGAGAGAGAAGGTGGTGTGTATTGGTTAGGAATTGTGGGCAAGGTTTTCAATTTGGGACAGAGAGGAGAGGCCATGTTTTGTATGGCTCTCCCATTATTCCTCTGCCGCTGCATAGCAGTTGTAAGTAGGGGAAGATGATTTGGGGGGGAGGGCATACATAACATAAGATTATAGATGGGTAAAAAAGTGAATTATAAGAATGTTTTTCACCTGGGAATTCTGAGTGACATCATAGACACCCCAAACTCTGCTTTCGTTGTATTTTGATGTCAGTCAGTACCCAGAGGCAAAAAACATCCCAGTAATTCACTGTTACCCATCTATAATTCTATATGTTATTCCCTCTGTAGGAAAAAAATTCTGAGGGTCACTTGGGTGCCGATCACGATCCGGTAAAAAAATGGCCCGTCCGACTCGTATCCGGTCTTTTTACCGTACGAATCGTACAAGTGTCGTACAAACTGCCAATTACGATTCGCATGCGAAAAAGACCATACGAATCGCATTGGGAATAAGTCCCCACACGTCCTCGGGTCGGAAAACGTGTCCGACACGTCCCCGGACGATTTACCGTACAAATGTGAAAAGTGAAGTCCGACCGCGGAATCACGATCCATCCCGTGCGTCCGATGTTACAACCGGATGGAAAAAACACCGTCCGCACCGAACTCCCATAGCAACCATGGAGACATGTGCCCGCATACGCGCCGGACACCCCCCCAGCCCCCGTACGTTCGAGTCGTACCCCCACCCGTGTATGTACACCCGTGTACGTTCGAGTCGTACCCCCCTGTGTATGTACACCCCTGTACGTGTCGAACCCCCCCGTGTATGTACACCCGTGTACGTGTCGCACCCCCCGTGTATGTACACCCCTGTACGTGTCGAACCCCCCCGTGTATGTACACCCATGTACGTTCGAGTCGTACCCCCGTGTATGTACACCCCTGTACGTGTCGAACCCCCACCCGTGTATGTACACCCGTGTACGTGTCGTACCCCCGTGTATGTACACCCGTGTATGTTCGAGTCGTTCCCCCGTGTATGTACACCCCTGTACGTGTCGAACCCCCCGTGTATGTACACCCGTGTACGTGTCGTACCCCCACCCGTGTATGTACACCCGTGTACGTGTCGTACCCCCCGTGTATGTACACCCGTGTACGTTCGAGTCGTACCCCCCGTGTATGAACACCCCTGTACGTGTCGAACCCCCCGTGTATGTACACCCGTGTATGTGTCGTACTCCCCGTGTATGTACACCCGTGTACGTGTTGCACCCCCGTGTATGTACACCCCTGTACGTGTCGAACCCCCCGTGTATGTACACCCGTGTACGTTCGAGTCGTACCCCCCGTGTATGTACACCCTTGTACGTGTCGAACCCCCACCCGTGTATGTACACACGTGTACGTGTCGTACCCCCCATGTATGTACACCCGTGTACGTTCGAGTCGTACCCCCCGTGTATGTGTCGAACCCCCCCGTGTATGTACACCCGTGTACGTGTCGTACCCCCACCCGTGTATGTACACCCGTGTACGTGTCGTACCCCCCATGTATGTACACCCCTGTACGTGTCGAACCCCCCGTGTATGTACACCCGTGTACGTGTCGTACCCCCGTGTATGTACACCCATGTATGTTCGAGTCATACCCCCGTGTATGTACACCCCTGTACGTGTCGAACCCCCCGTGAATGTACACCCGTGTATGTGTCGCACCCCCGTGTATGTACACCCCTGTACGTGTCGAACCCCCCTGTGTATGTACACCCATGTACGTGTCGCACCCCCATGTATGTACACCCCTGTACGTGTCGAACCCCCCGTGTATGTACACCCGTGTACATGTCGCACCCCCCGTGTATGTACACCCCTGTAGGTGTCAAACCCCCCGTGTATGTACACCCATGTACGTGTCGTACCCCCACCCGTGTATGTACACCCGTGTATGTTCGAGTCGTACCCCCCGTGTATGTACACCCCTGTACGTGTCGAACCCCCCGTGTATGTACACCCGTGTACGTTCGATTCGTACCCCCACCCGTGTACGTGTCGTACCCCCGTGTATGTATGAACCGTACCCTCACCCGCGGATGTATGGAGCGTACCCCAGGCCCCAACACCAGCACCTTCACACAACATCGCGCATGTACGAGTCGTACCAAGCCAGACACAAGGACAGCACTGTACAACAAAATGCCCGAAGTACACACCGTACACATGTTAAAAACGCACGTACACAACCAGGACAAAGCAAAACAACACAAGAATACACCATTCGAATGGCACAAAGCCACTAAACATGTCCAACAAGCTCAAAAACAACACAATCACTGACCTGCAACTGCCAAAATCCAAAACAGAGGCCCAAAACACAACCACTCCTTATAACACACCCACCCAAACTTCAAACACAGCCACACCCACCAATGGACCAATAAAAAGGGCCCACACACACAAACCATGAGCCTTTGCAACAGACTCACTGCTGCCAGACCCCACAGACAACCTACAGCACCATACTAGAAGCTTCAACACACCTTACACTTGCACACCTTCACACACACACCTTCACAAACACCCCCACATCACATTCACACACACACCCAAACAACCACACCCACACACCCACAACCATCCACCCCCCCCACCATTCACACCCACACCCCTCACCATGCCCACTAACAAGAATCCAAAGTTCACTAGCCAAGAGTTGGAGGTCCTTGTCGATGAAATCCTCAGAGTTGAGCCACACCTCTTTGGAACATTGGTCAGACAGACCAGCATTTCAGAAAAAACATCCATGTGGCAGACCATCGTCGATGCTGTGAATGCTGTTGCGGACACCAGAAGGACCAGGCATGAATGCCAAGCCAGGTGGTACGATCTGCGGAGGAGGGTCCGAGCCAAAATGACGGACGAACACAACCAGGCCAACGTCACTGGAGGAGGGCCGCCCCGCAGACGCGTAGAATACCATCCCTGGGAGGAGAGGGTGATGGCCATACTGCCGGTGGTGGCAGTGGACGGATTAGACGGACTCCGAGACCCGGGTGAGTACACAAACAACTCACCTCACATGGGGGGAACGTCATCCACAACCAAACTCACAAACAGGCACGCAACCACCCCAAGCTATCGCATGACTCAACCACACTCCATGAACACGCACATGCCACTAGCGCCACCATGCCCCATGCACCCAGCTGGACAATGTCAAGTCACAGGCCACAGAAAACACCAACACAAGACACGGTAACCCGGATGGTGGGAGTGTGGGCCTCAAAAATCACATAGTGCAACCCAGAAGCAGACAACAATGCCCTCTGCCCATATGGCCTAGGTCACAGCCAGACAAACAGTGTGTCCCCACACAGGAAAGACTCGCCAGCAAATGGCGGACGCCTTGCATCAACACATGGGGGTGACGGCACGTTCTTGCACATGACAGCAGCTAATGAACAGTGAAAGAGTGGCAGCACACACCACCACAGCAGCAGTGCAGACACACACACTACACCCAATGGGTGCCTGGAGATCAGAAACAAACTCACATCAACAATCCAAGGGCCATTCAAAGATCTGCTAACAGTCTGTGCCCAGGAAGCTGGGCTGAGGTGACAGAGGGTGACACACAGAGGGAGGGAGAGGGGGACAGAGAGGGAGGGAGACACAGGGAGACGGACAGAGGGAGGAGGCTGACACACAGAGGGAGGGAGAGGGGGACAGAGAGGGAGGGAGACACAGGGAGACGGACAGAGGGAGGAGGCTGACACACGGAGGGAGGGAGAGGGGGACAGAGAGGGAGGGAGACACAGGGAGACGGACAGAGGGAGGAGGCTGACACACGGAGGGAGGGAGAGGGGGACAGAGTGGGAGGGAGACACAGGGAGACGGACAGAGGGAGGAGGCTGACACACGGAGGGAGGGAGAGGGGGACAGAGAGGGAGGGAGACACAGGGAGACGGACAGAGGGAGGAGGCTGACACACAGAGGGAGGGAGAGGGGGACAGAGAGGGAGGGAGACACAGGGAGACGGACAGAGGGAGGAGGCTGACACACGGAGGGAGGGAGAGGGGGACAGAGAGGGAGGGAGACACAGGGAGACGGACAGAGGGAGGAGGCTGACACACGGAGGGAGGGAGAGGGGGACAGAGAGGGAGCGAGAAAGGGACACACAGGGAGAGGAAATCAGCCTTGTGGGGTGTGGGGATGTCTGCTCCTCAGCAGGTGGACTGCGTGCATGTAGACAAGGGTGGCCAGTGCCAGAACCCCCCCTCTTCTCCATGGCAAAACACAGGGCCATGTCACAACCTGTGCACGAGCACAACGACAGCTACCTGCATCATATAGGTGTGTGGAACCACTCCATGTGCACACGTACAGTGCTACACGGAAGGCGCCAATGCATGGCTTGCCACACCTGCCCACTCCACTGCTGACTGCTGTCACAATTGACGCAGCAAGTAAGACTGTGCCACACATAGGTAAAGTCGCAAAAGCTGTGGCCAAGGGACATACCCATGCACAAGTGCACTGTGAGTGGAATGCAAGACATATCCAAATTCCCCAAGGAAATGTGCCAACTTTGAAAACAATGAAACATGGATGTTGCATGGAACAAAATTAACATTGTCTCTCTCACACACAGGTCAACGTCGTGGATCACCCCCCAACACTGGGGGGGAAGACTCACAGGACCCGGCTCGGCGGGATGACGGAGCCACCAGCAGCGACGACTCTCACCACTCTGTGGACGAACCCGCTCCCGACCAACCTGGCCCCTCTGGTGTCCAACGACCTGCAGCACCTGCGTCAGGTACAACTGGGCCAACCACCACCCCCACTCCTGCCACATCCCAGGAGACACCCAGGATCCCTGCCCCACTACCACAATGCAGCCAGGCTGGCCAGGAGGGACACGGTGTCCCGGGCACACAGGAGGAGGCAGGCGGCAACGCAAATGCCACCCCTCAGGGGTCCCGGAGACCCGATGTGCCCACAACGGCAGGCCAGGTGCAAGTGGGCAGGGGTGGTGAGAGTGGAGGACGGCGGAGGCGCCAGCCTGACCAGTTGGCTGGGGAACCGGTATATTCCCATGTCCGAAACATCCTGGACACATACCGGCAGGACACCACGGGCATGGCCCAGGTTGTGTCCATCCTCGAGGGGATCAAGACCCAGCAGGCCCAGCAACATGCGGAGCAACATGCCTGTCTACTGCAACACCAACGGAGGATGGAGGACAGACAGGCTGAGCTCGTGACGGTGTTCACGGGAATTCACAGTACACTCCGTCGGATGGCCGACAACATGGGCAACCCTCCCTGTGCCAGCAGGCGTAGAACATCACCACCCACAGGGAGGGATGAGGAGGAGGAGGAGACATCTGACGGAGCATCCCAAACATCGTCACGGCCTGCTTCTGAGGGTCCCCGCAGGAGGGCGGGTCGTCCACGGAAAAGACCGTGAGGGTCGGCGCAACAGCACCATCTCCCAGGACACCTGGTCTGGCACCTGGCCCACTGGAGCAACAGCAGCACAGCAGCAAAAGACATTCTCTGCCACATGGACTTGCTGGTCACTGTCTGACCAATGTTGACAAAGACTGTGGCATACACTCTGAGGATTTCCAATGGCAAGGACACCAAGTCCCCCAGTGAACTTTGGATTCCACACACCCGGAAAGCCCCTCATGTCAAACCGCCCCCCCCCTACCCCAACCAAAATAAAAAGTCACACCATAAAGAGAAGATGCCTACTGATTGCATTATTACCTTACATGTGTCTTGTAAATTCTAACTATGCCTGAGTTCTCATTTGACTTCAACCATCCACACCCTGGGGCCTGAGTCTGGCACAGGACACACATGGGTCACATTGTATTAGGCAAGACAGACATGGAGCACCATACACACCCGTGATGGGCCCAACCAGCTGAGGGGGTGGCCGCACAACCGTGCCGACAGACATATTGAGTACAGCGACAGCCATGCGCAGAGGTCAGGGATCATGTGGAGTGTCATGGGGGGCACCCAGGTATGTGTGGACAGGTGGCAGAACCATGTCCTGCAAGCTTGAGTCAGGTGGATGCAGTGAATGGTGGCCTGGCCAACGTTGGATGCATGGGGATGGCACATGTCACAATACCCACACAGTCATTGACTACATGCACAATACACAGTATAATCCCACACAAACAGCTTGCATCTTGCTACTCTACACATAGACACATAGCCACTATCACGGAAAACCATGCCAGACATGCCGGATGCACCGTGGCAACACACCAGCATTGACTGAGAAGAGGCACCTTGGAGGCATAGGGACACCTTTATTAGTCATGTATTCGGGATTGCAGAGGCAACTCGGAGTACACATGAACGGGTCATGTGGAGTAACAGGTGGGTCCAACACTGGAACCCCCCTTCTGCAGCCCAAATGCGTGATAGCCATGGAACTGGCACACAAGTGTCGGCTAACAGCTAAACACCCCCTGCTGCTCACGGAGAGACTGCCATACACCATTGATCCGCTGATGTGGAAGTCCCACAGCATGTCAAGCCAAGGCAAACCGTATGTGTCCGAGGGCAGTGTAACACACATTGATGCCATCATCACATTCCACAATCCCATCACTGATGACTGTCAACAAGTCTGACCATCTATTCAGGTGTACCCAGCTGCGTGTAATGTGTTCCATGGTGATGCGACATGTCTGCAGAGGAACCAAACATCGACAGGGGCAGTGTGCATACATCGTGAACAACTGCCACACCCAATACACCCCTGATGCATCCCTTACCCTAAGGAGACTTCCAAACTTGTCCGAGCGTGTAACGCTGAGTCAGCACACGATGACGTGTCCATGAGGAATAGCAGTGCCACAACAATGCAACCAGCAGACGGCATGCGCAAGTGCCTGGGGATGAGAGACACACAAGAAGTCAGCCACAAAAAGCACAGCCACTTGCATGTGCATGTACTCGACACATGTAAGGATGACAACATGCCAGGTCACAATTATGACTGGGGAAATACACATCACTGCCACCATCACTCCAGTGACACATCCACACACACCTCTGACTCACGTGGCATACATACAGATGGACACACACATCGCAACACATGCCACACGGGGACCAATGCGTGCACACACAGACACTGGTACTCACCACTAAGCAAAGAAGTCGCGTATGAGCCGAGTCCGGATGTCCTCTTGCGGAACCACGTCCTCCACATCACTAGCCCCATTGCCAAGCCCTTCGTCCTCCACGGGTGGATGGTCCTGATCATCTTGATCCAGGATGAGTGGCACAGCTTTCTCAACTGCCATGTTGTGCAGCATGCAGCAGACCATGAAGATTTTGCAGACCTTCGCCGGGGCATATGGGAGCCCGCCGCCGGTCTTGTGGAGGCATCGGAATCGGCTCTTCAGGAGGCCAATCGTCCTCTCTATCACTCGCCTTGTCCGGCCATGGGCGGTGTTGTAGCGGAGCTGGGCCGGTGTGATGGGGTTGCGGAGAGGTGTGATCAGCCATGGCATGTTGGGATAGCCAGCGTCCCCTACATGGAAACCACATGGACATGAGTAGGACAGGAGAAGCGGTCGTGCTGGAAGTCTACGCAAAATACAGGACAGACAGACTGTACCCACCAACAACACATGCTCGTTTGTTGCGCAGCGGCGTCATCATTTCAGGCATTCTGCTACGCCTCATGATGTAGGCATCGTGTGCTGATCCTGGAAAACGAGAACAGACATGTGAAATCACCATGTTGGACAGACACACCACAAGGGCATTGATGGAGTGGTAGTGCTTGCGATTCTTGTACGCTACCTCCTGTGCCTGTGGTGGTACCAAAGCCACATGTGTCCCATCTATGGACCCAATGACATTGGGCATCCCTCCCAGGGCATAGAATCCACGCTTGACCCCAGTCAACATTGCAGGGGTTGGGAAATGGATGAAGTCATCCAGGTGAATCAACATGGCCTCTAAGAAATCATGCAGCACACGGCAGAACATGCTCTGGGACATGCCACCAACATGAGCTATGGTATTTTGAAATGTACCCGTGGCAAGAAAATGTAGGGCTGCCATTACCTTCAGCTTGGGTGTCAGTGCCGTAGGATACCTGTGCAGCGGTTGCAGGTGTGGTGCCAGTCTCGCCGTCAACTCCAGAATCAACGGTTGGGGGAAGCGGTAGCACCGGATACAGTCATTCTCCCGCATGGCAGCCAAGTCCGGAATTGGTCGGGGAAGAGGCGGCGCTCTGGAGTAATTTGGAAGTGACAAGGAAGAGTGAGTGCACCACAACAACAATTTATTTGTACTGAGCACATGTTAATCTGTCAATACACATATGCTACATACGGAGTCAGGTATGTGCCACATGCCCTGGACACGTATGGCTGCCAGGTGACACCCCTACCAAGACCCAGCTACACACGGAGATTGTGAACCTCCACATGCCATGGCGTGGGATTAGCTGTGTCCCAGTGTAAGTGAACAGCCAGACGCAACACAGGAGTGACATACATCCACACATCAGCAGAAGTAGGATGTCGATTGCAGAGACTGGTAGCGGAACACTCGAGCCACAGGTCACATGACATTACACTAGGACAGCCCACACACTTTGCCATGAAGGTGTACATGTGATGACTCACCACACATTCATGGAGAGGATGCAGACATGTCCTTGTTACGCTACTCCGTGTCCCATGCACACATACGCACCTCACATCCAATACCACATGTGGCATGGTGTGCGGAACAGTGTGCCATGTCAATCTACACACAGACACATGTTGGTTGCTGCAACAGCTGCTGCTTTTGAGGGAGCTCCAACATCAACCTAATGGGAACCCCCCACACATACATGACATAGTCACATCGTGCACCGTGGGTAGTGACATGTCAGGTGTGGTATCCCCCGTACCGGGCCTCTGGGGACACTTGCGTGTGTTGTTGTCCGTGCCATGCCAGTGACGCTCATCCCAAGTGTGCAGTACGACATGCACACATGTCAAAGGAGTCAAGGGCATGCCTGGCACACATTGCACCGTCACACATTACATGTGTACACATCTCATCATACATCTGGTGCGTTCTCGACTCAGGAGTAATGTGCCACATCACAGCCTTTCACACCTGTGCCCCACACATGTAGTACTGCCCAGACAATGCCTTGATGTCCATCCATGGACAAGTATGTCAGCCCTATTCCTTCCTGTGTGCTGCCTGTCACCACTGTGATGTGTGAAAAGCACCGTACTTTCGCAAAAAGGGCCTGTGTACGTTCCCGTATCACTATGGGAGTGCTGCCGTATGTGTACCCCTAGGGATAGTGAGCGTACGCACGCGTGTACGCTCCGTCTCACTATGGGTGTTCTCGCGTATGCGTACTCATAGTGATAGTGAGCGTACAGGCGTGGGTACGGTCCGTACCACCATGAGTACGCATACGCGAGAACACCCATAGTGAGACGGGCCGTACACGCGTGTGTACGCTCTGTCTCACTATGGGTGTTCTCGCGTATGCGTACTCATGGTGGTACGGACCGTACCCACGCCTGTACGCTCACTACCACCATGAGTACACATACGCGAGAACACCCATAGTGAGATGGGCCGTACACGCGTGTGTACGCTCCGTCTCACTATGGGTGTTCTCGCGTATGCGTACTCATGGTGGTAGTGAGCGTACAGGCGTGGGTACGGTCCGTACCACCATGAGTACGCATACGCGAGAACACCCATAGTGAGACGGAGCGTACACACGCCTGTATGCTCACTATCACTATGAGTACGCATACGCGAGAACACCCATAGTGGTACGGAGCGTACACACGCCTGTACGGGCTGTTGCTATGCATTTGGGGTGCCCTAGGGCCCCGGAACGCACCGTACCTGTGTGTGAAGCTCCAAATTACATAGGGGACACATGAGGGACAAGTATTAAGGCCTACATGCATGCTGGTTGTCATGGAGACCAAGTTTAAAGTTTGAATTTTTTCCAGAAGGTGCACAGCAGAAGTCAGTTGGAATGAATCTACTTTGTTGCAATGTGGTTCTGGAGTTGACATCATGCTCAAGAAAAAAACACAATAAGAACCCACTGACTGCTAGGTTTGAAGGGATTGGAGGAAACATAGGATGCAAATGTGAGTAACCAATCACTCTGTACTCCTGTGCATGAAACAGGCCAGCAAGGCAGATATAAGGCAGCCAGGTCCCATGAGGGAGCACTTGCCTGCATATCTCTGTATTCCACGACCCAGCTGCTGCTACTGATTCCCTGGAACCATGTCAAGGGCTGTGGAGAGGTCACAGCCATTCACCCTGGAGGAGAACCTGGCTTTGCTGGATGTGATCCTCCCACAGTACCCCCTGCTGTATGGGCGAGCAGGTTATCAGGTGAGTGCAGAGTCCACTAGCACAGACTGTGTCCCTTTTTTAAGGCGGTGACTTCTGCCATTGTGTCCAGGTGTGACACACATGCTATGTACTGTAGGGGGGGTCCCGGGGGGGGAATGCCTGATGTCTCACAGCCAGAGCATGCTGTGGTGCATGTCTGCCTTCCTCACTAGCATGGTGTTTACTGTGACAATCACTGCATGGTGCATGCCACATTCTGCCTGTCTTCTTCTCCTGGGAATGTAGCCTCTACAGTCCTCATGTGATTCTGTGGTCAGCCCAGTGTGACAGGTGACTGTACCCACAGATGTGTGTTAGTTCTGTGTACCTGTGCTGAGAGTGTCCACATGATGTGTTCGTACCCTGGACATCGGTGTGTGTGTAAGACAGTCCCCTGTCATGTGGGTGGGTGCATATGTGGAGTGTAGCACCCCAGCTGCATGAGGGATGGATATACCCTGGCCATGTGATGTGAGCAGGGAGCAGTGCTGTGTGTCTGACGTGCAGAGCCAGCCCCACACCTGTGAGCCCCCCCCCGTCTAGTGGCACATGTGCAGAGTGAGGTATGTCGCTGCATTTGGCAATGGCAGGTGAATGTCCTGTGCCTGTGTGTGTCTGTGTACTCTGCTGCGGTGGCGTCAGTGGTGCTGCACATTATCCTGGTGTAGCTTGTGATGCACAGTGTGAGCCAGGATCATTGATTGTGTAGTTGCCCTCATTCCACCTGTGTACTTTCAATGGCACATACTGCTTTTGCCCTTCCCCAGAGGATCATGTCCCTATGACAAAGGTGCAATGCGTTGGATGCATACTATGCCTTGTTGTAAACAGCAAATGTGTTCTAATATGTGTCTCTGTGACATGTGCCAGGTGTATTGATGTAGTGTCACTTGTTCATCCTCACAGGTAGGTGCCTCTGCCAAGGAGCAGATATGGCTGACCGCCGTCAGCGCCGTGAGGAGTGCGGATGGTCGGAAGCGGCGCCTGTCCCAGGTGAGGAAACGCTGGCAGGATATCCGGTGCTGGACGCAGAGGATCGCACGGGTCCTGCTGGGGGACTCACCTGAGACCCATAAGAACCGCGGGCGCCGCCGACTGACCCACATCCACAAGCGTGTGCTGCCGGTGGTATTTCCAGACTTGGAGAGGCGCTTACAGGAGAAGCAGCAGCAGGAAGGGGGTAGGTACATGTGTGTTTGTTGTGTTTCACCAGCATTTGTAAGTGCACAGTTGCATGGATACACTGCCAGGGTTTAAAGGTGCTGTGCAGATCCTGTTAGCCACAGTATAGCTGTGCTCTCCTGCCTCCCTTCCCCTCCTTGCAATGTGTTCCCTGTTCTGTGTGTAGTCACTCCTTCACAAGGTAATGTAGGCTGGCGCTTTCTCCACGTGAACTATGCCTGTAGCATCATGTGTGGGGGTTGGTGTGTAACAGGTTTGGGGACCTTGGCTGTGCCCTGTCCAGTTCAGTACATGTGCGTTCCATGTCAGTTGGCACTGATGCAGAGTCCAGACATGGGAGTTAGTCTCACAAGTGTCATGCCTTACAGCGCGCATGTCCTATGTTGTGGCCTGTGACATGATGTGCATGAGTGTGCGATACGCATAGTGCAGGGATGTTGGGGTGTGTTGCTGTCATTCCCATTCAGGACCATGGAGTTGTGTTGCCACTACTGTCCCCTGGGGCATATTTTCCTAGGTGTCATGTGTGTCATCACAAAACGTGGACACTCTCAGTGTCTACAGCATAGGTTGTGCTCTGTGCCATTGTCCCCTGGCACCATGTATATTGACGTGAAATGTAGTACAAGTGTCCACTGTACAGCCTGACCTGATTTTCCTTGTTCATAGTCACAGTGGCCAGTGCCTGTGTGTCTTGTTACAATCATCTGATGATAGCCATTTGTACATGATTATTTGGACAGGCGCACCTTGGGTATTTGGCGTCCAATCTTGCATTTCTGCAGCCCCTGTGTATTTCACCCAGACTAAGAGATGTAAGTGCCACCTGTGTCTCAACAAATTGTCTCATGTAGGGGGTGGTTGGTGCGGGCCAAGCCTACATGTCAAAACCAGAATTCTCCTTGCTAGGTCTGGCCAGTGTGTGATGTTTGTCTGGACATACACTCAAGGTGCAGTGAGCCAGTCATGGTGGGCATGTTTTCAGTATTACCTATGCAGCATGTGCCTCAAGGTCATGGATTTGGTCCCTCCTCATCCCTATTGTCGGCAACGCTGTGTGGTGCAGATGCAGTGCTGGATTGTCCCCAGGGCCTGGCTCCTATGTCAAACTCCATTTCATGTCATTTGCCATTGTGTCATGCTCTCCATGGATTTTCATTGGCATGGTGGGTCAACCAACTGTGTGTTGCATGCCCTACATCTGTACCTTGTTTTGTAGATGTTACTGATCTTTCTTTGCAGGCTATGCACTGTAACCTATGTAGATTGGACTCAGTTGACATATGTATACAGGTGTGTGATTAATTGCTGTCTCTTCACCTTGCCCACAGCATCGTCGGGGGACACGGAGGGAGACATGAGCACAGACGGAGCGGAGGGACCGAGCACCAGTGCCAGCGTTGACATCGTGGCTGGCACATTGAGTGGTACAGAGGCGGAGGAGAGTGAGGCCGAGGACCTGTCCACTGGCACCACCGAATATGAAGCGGACGGGTCCGAGGATGATCTCTCCGAGTGGGCGGAGGCTGCACCACCAGCTGACAGCGGAACAACATCGCACCCCGCCCCCTCCATTGCCATCAGCCGCCTCCCACTTGCTCGTGTCCCTTCCCAACGTCCCCGGTCACCACATTTCTCCTTCCTGCCAGGCACCGCACCCCCTGCCCCTGTCTCCACTGCTGCCGCCAATGCCGAGTCTGTGGACATCCAGCGGCAGTTGCAGATTGGTCAGGCTGCGATCCTTAATGTCCTCCATGGCCACAGCCAGGTCCTCAACAACATGGAGGCATACTTGGAGGGCATTCACTCATCGCAGGCTGACCAACGCAGCTTGCTGAGGTCGATAGACTCAACACTGACTGCAGCAGTGGGTCTCCTGCAGCGCTTCATCCAAACCCCTACCCCTGCCCCATCCACACTTCCCACTCCCATGCCTGTCCCACGTACACCCAGACGTCAGCATGCACCCACCACGACGGACACAGGCACCACACCAGCAGGGAAGGTCACCCGCACACCTCCTGGCACGCACACACAGGGTGAAGTAGGCACACCCACTGGGTCGGGGGGCAAACGTAAGACACGCAGCCAGAGTGGGAGTCCGCATTCCACCAAATCCACTCCCTCCAAATCCCCTCCCCTCAGCTCTCCTGGCCACATATCACACAAAGACTCCTTCATGGCCGCTCTGTCCCTGAGCCCCACAGTGACACCACCCCGCAAGCGGCCAAGGGAGTCCCCGGTCAGGGTGGTTGAGTCCCCCCCTGTTTACACCCTCCCCCAGTGGCGCTGCGACCCATCCCTCTGACCCCCCCCCCCTCCTTGGGGCCTGTGGTTCCTTCGGGTGCAGGGGATTCCCTGGAGGACCTTGCTAAGGTGTGCAGCGAGATCCTGGCCTCCACCTTTGGCCCTGCCCCACCCCCTGTGGTGGAGTCCTCCATCCCTGCACCCACGACGCCTACCCTTCGCCCTCCTGTCTCTGCGGTGCCTGGTCCTTCCCCCCCACATGATGCCCTCACCCCTGTGGAAGACGACGGAATCTAACTGTGCAGGCAAGCTAGGGGACACGCATCCCACTGTGTCCCCCATCCAGCTGTGACTTCTGGACTGCCCTATGGGCTTTGTAAATATTGAACTTCCTACAAACAAGATTTTTTGGATCATGCTGAATAAAGCAATTTATTTTTTTCCCTTGGAACACTACTGCTTTGCTGGTATTGCTGTTGGTGGGGCTGCTACATGGTTTTGGGTGGTGTTCATGTGTTGGGTGTGTGGGAAATGTAGTAGTGTGCTGCTCATAGGGGGGACCCTGGGATCTGTGTGCCATCACACGGTGTTAGCTAGGTTTCTCTGTTCATGTAAGCAGTTGCTGCATGGTGAAATTGTCCCAAGGTGTATTCCTTCCTCTGTGTACCCTGACATCTTCCCTGCAGGGTGTTGCCAATATTTAGCGCTGAGCTGTGTGTACATTAGCTGGGTGTGTGACGGACTCCTTCAACTTTGCACATGCATGCTGAGCGATGTCTCCACCTGCATCATTCGTGGCATCCTTGGTGGTCATTGTACTTGTGTATGTGGACTATTGACATGACTTCATGTGGACATGTTTTCTTTTCAGCGCTATGCATGCGTATACTCCCAGCCTCGCACACATGTGGTACATGTACTGCAGGGTCTTTGTGCACCTGACTGACATTTGTGGGCATGGTATCTGTGGCTACTCCACCCTTTGCGTTCCATGGGCACTGCTGGGAGTGTTAGGCACCCACCCCTCCTGTCTCTGGGCACTGCTGGGAGGACTCTGCACACACCCCTCCTGTCTCTGGGCACTGCTGGGAGTGTTAGGCACACACCCCTCCTGTCTCTGGGCACTGCTGGGAGTGTTAGGCACTCACCCCTCCTGTCTCTGGGCACTGCTGGGAGTGTTAGGCACACACCCCTCCTGTCTCTGGGCACTGCTGGGAGTGTTAGGCACCCACCCCTCCTGTCTCTGGGCACTGCTGGGAGGACTCTGCACACACCCCTCCTGTCTCTGGGCACTGCTGGGAGTGTTAGGCACACACCCCTCCTGTCTCTGGGCACTGCTGGGAGTGTTAGGCACACACCCCTCCTGTCTCTGGGCACTGCTGGGAGGACTCTGCACACACCCCTCCTGTCTCTGGGCACTGCTGGGAGGACTCTGCACACACCCCTCCTGTCTCTGGGCACTGCTGGGAGGACTCTGCACACACCCTTCCTCTGCACACACCCCTCCTGTCTCTGGGCACTGCTGGGAGGAATCTGCACACACCCCTCCTGTCTCTGGGCACTGCTGGGAGTGTTAGGCACACACCCCTCCTGTCTCTGGGCACTGCTGGGAGTGTTAGGCACACACCCCTCCTGTCTCTGGGCACTGCTGGGAGGACTCTGCACACACCCCTCCTGTCTCTGGGCACTGCTGGGAGTGTTAGGCACACACCCCTCCTGTCTCTGGGCACTGCTGGGAGTGTTAGGCACACACCCCTCCTGTCTCTGGGCACTGCTGGGAGGACTCTGCACACACCCCTCCTGTCTCTGGGCACTGCTGGGAGGACTCTGCACACACCCCTCCTGTCTCTGGGCACTGCTGGGAGGACTCTGCACACACCCCTCCTATTTCACAATATGTACGCTTAGAACATACACGTGTGTGGGTTCGCTCCATGCATACGAGGTGGGGGTACAGGTCGTACTTACACTGTTGGGGTGGGGGGTACGCTCCATACGTACGCGGGTGAGGGTACGGGTCGTACTTACACTGTTGGGGTGGGGGTACGCTCCATGCATACGCGGGTGAGGGTACGGGTCGTACATACACGGTTGGGGTGGGGGTACGCTCCATGCATACGCGGGTGGGGTTACGGTCCGTACATACACTGTTGGCATGGGGGGTATGCTCCATGCATACGCAGGTGAGGGTATGGGTCGTACTTACACTGTTGGGGTGGGGGGTACGCTCCATGCATACGCGGGTGGGGTTACGGTCCGTACGTACACTGTTGGCATGGGGGGTACGCTCCATGCATACGCGGGTGGGGTTACGGTCCGTACGTACACTGTTGGCATGGGGGTACGCTCCATGCATACGCGGGTGAGGGTACGGGTCGTACGTACACTGTTGGCATGGGGGGTACGCTCCATGCATACGCGGGTGAGGGTACGGGTCGTACTTACACTGTTGGGGTGGGGGGTACGCTCCATGCATACGCGGGTGAGGGTACGGGTCGTACTTACACTGTTGGGGTGGGGGGTACGCTCCATGCATACGCGGGTGAGGGTAGGGGTCGTACTTACACTGTTGGGGTGGGGGTACGCTCCATGCATACGCGGGTGAGGGTACGGGTCGTACTTACACTGTTGGGGTGGGGGGTATGCTCCATACATACGCGGGTGAGGGTACAGGTCGTACTTACACTGTTGGGGGGGGTACGCTCCATACGTACGCGGGTGAGGGTACGGGTCGTACTTACACTGTTGGGGTGGGGGGTATGCTCCATGCATACGCGGGTGGGGGTACGGTCCGTACATATCCGTACCCACGCTGTGGAATGCTTGTGCGGGCCGTACCCAGGCCTTTGCCACGTGGGTACGAGCCGTCCCGCCATTGTTGGGGTGACGTAGGTGTGGGCGTGGTACGACTCGTACCCACGCTCTTAAGGCGTGGGTACGGGACGTACCTGTATTGTTGTGTTGCCGGTTCGCGTCGTCAAGAACTTCCGTTGTGGCGGTCGCTGGCTTAGCTGGACACGCCCCCACCCCCTCGTAGTGACCAGGGCCTGAGGGTCAGGTATGTCCAGGGCATGTGTGCTGTGTGACTTTGGTGGGGGTTTTGTGGCCTGCCCCTGGTCCTGCCCCCCCCTTTCCCCCCTCCCTTTGTTGTTCTGACCTTCTGCAGCGTCTGCGTCCGAACCTGTAGAGGAGGTCGACTGCTATGAGGGCCGGGATGACACGTAGGTTCGGGTCCATGTCTGTCCGTCGCGTACAGGTACTCCTTGTTCGCGTCGTCCTGTCTGTCCGTCACGTACAGGTCCTCCTTGTTCGCGTCGTCCTGATTTCCCGGCAGTTTTTGGCAGCCGTAAAATATTCACCGTGCGGGATGATGTCGGTGCGAATCGTGATTCCTGGTTCGTGAATGGCAGGCTGCGTGCGTCCCGACGTCACGTCGGCGCTTTCCCGGATCGCATTTGTACGTTTATTTTCGTCAGTCGGGGTTTTGTACGATTCGTACGGAAATGGTGTTTCCGTGCGATTCGTAATTACATGTTTGTATATTTTGACAACCGGGTACGCGTCGGACGGAGAATATGCTCCGTCCGACGGTTCGTACTCGTTTTTTACCGGATCGTAATTGGCACCCCAGTGTATGTTTACTGGACTACGGCATACCAATAAAATGGTGAGCAGCCAAAATATCGAAACTAAAATATCTACCTACACAAATATCGAGTTTTAAATATCGAAGGGACAGAATATCGATGTCAATAATATCTATGGACAGAATATCGATCCTAAGGTAAGTATTTTAATATCGATGTTAGTAATATCGAAGTTAGTAATATCGACATCAAATATATCGATTTTACTAATATTGATGTTACTAATATCGATATTTATATTATTGTTATGTATTTTATTATGTATTTAATATGTATGTGTTATATGTTTTTAGTTAAGTGTTCTACTGGTTTTAACATATATGTATACAATTTTTATATGTTAACAATGGTTTTTTAAGTCAATTTTGTGTTTTAGTACCGTAGCGGGTTGTGGGTTTATAGGGAAATAGGGTGGGAAGTAATTTAATTATATGGAATTAATTATACATTTTTAGGAATTATAAATTAATTTTAATTATTTTTTGCGTTTAAGTTCTGTAGCGGGTTGTGGGTTTATAGGGGAATAGGGTGGGAAGTAATTTAATTATATGGAATTAATTATACATTTTTAGGAATTATAAATTGATATTAATAAATTTTTGCGTTTAAGTTCTGTAGTGGGTTGTGGGTTTATAGGGGAATAGGGTGGGAAGTAATTTAATTGTAATTAGTTAATAATTTATTTTCATTTATTGGTATTGATAATTATATTATTGTTAATTAAGTATTAATTGGTAATTAATTTTTATTAATTGGCAATTAGTTTTAATTAGTTGATTAATTGATAATTATCTTAAGTGTATTATTTTATTAGTGGAGTGTGTCGTGCGTTTATAGGGGAATAGTGTTGGAAGTAATTGAAATCTAATTAAGTAATTATTAAATTAGTTGTTGGGTATTGATAATTAATTAATTGGACGATAATTATTAATTGGTAAATATTTTAAATTATAATATTTTGGTTATGAAAAATAATTAATTGTTGATTAATGATTAATTGTGAATTAAATATAATTAAATATTATGCATTGATATTTATAATTAATATAATAATAAGTAATTATTAATTGGTAATTAATGTGTAATATTTATTATTTTGGTGTATGAAAAATATTTAATAGTTCAATATTTTTTAATTGGTAGTTAATGTTTCATAATTATTATTTTGCGGTATATATTTTTTTAAATGGTTAAATATATTTTAATTGGTATTTACTTTTTAATAATTCATATGTTTTTGGTTATGAAAAATATTTGATCGTTTAATATTTATTATTTGGTAATTAATATTTATTAATTATTATTTATTGGTATTTATTATTAATGTATTGTTAATTAATTATTCTTTGGTAGTTATGTTTGTAATAATTATTTATTGGTATTTGTAAATAATTTTGAGTTATTTAATAATTAAATCACTAATTATTTTAAATAATTATTTTATTTATAACTATGTTATTTTTAACTTCTACGCTATCCAACACTTTCCCTACTGTTGCACCCTCTGGAGTTGGAATAGTAAATTGTATCCCTACGCTATCCAACACTTTCCGTACTGTTGCATTCTCTGGAGTTGGAATAGTAATTTTTACCCCTACGCTATCCAACACTTTCCCTACTGTTGCACTCTCTGGAGTGGGAATAGTAATTTTTACCCCTACGCTATCCAACACTTTCCCTTCTGTTGCACTCTTTGGAGTTGGAATAGTAATTTTTACCCCGTCGCTATCCAACACTTTCCCTACTGTTGCACTCTGTGGAGTTGGAATAGTAATTTTTACCCCTACACTATCCAACACTTTCCCTACTGTTGCACTCTCTGGAGTGGGAATAGTAATTTTTACCCCTACGCTATCCAACACTTTCCCTACTGTTGCACTCTCTGGAGTTGGAATAGTAATTTTTACCCTTACGCTATCCAACACTTTCCCTACTGTTGCACTCTCTGGAGTTGGAATAGTAATTTGTACCCCTACGCTATCCAACACTTTCCCTACTGTTGCACTCTCTGGAGTTGGAATAGTAATTTGTACCCCTACGCTATCCAACACTTTCCCTACTGTTGCACTCTCTGGAGTGGGAATAGTAATTTTTTCCCCTTCGCTATCCAACATTTTCCCTACTGTTGCACTCTCTGGAATTGGAATAGTAATTTTTACCCCTACACTATCCAACACTTTCCCTACTGTTGCACTCTCTGGAGTGGGAATAGTAATTTTTACCCCTACGCTATCCAACACTTTCCCTACTGTTGCACTCTGTGGAGTTGGAATAGTAATTTTTACCCCTACGCTATCCAACACTTTCCCTACTGTTGCACTCTCTGGAGTGGGAATAGTAATTTTTACCCCTACGCTATCCAACACTTTCCCTACTGTTGCACTCTCTGGAGTGGGAATAGTCATTTTTACCCCTACGCTATCCAACACTTTCCCTACTGTTGCACTCTGTGGAGTTGGAATAGTAATTTTTACCCCTACGCTATCCAACACTTTCCCTACTGTTGCACTATCTGGAGTTGGAATAGTAATTTTTACCCCTCCGCTATTCAACACTTTCCTTACTGTTGCACTCTCTGGAGTGGGAATAGTAATTTTTACCCATACGCTATCCAACACTTTCCCTATTGTTACACTCCCTGGAGTGGAAATAGTAATTTTTAGCTCTACGCTATCCAACATTTTCTTTACTGTTTTTTTTTGGAGCTGGAGTAGTAGTTTTATTGTCGGTGCTATTTAATATATTTTGTATTATTTTAGCTAATGTAATATATAATTAATTTTAACAATATTCAAATTAAATGTAATTTTTTTAATGTGTTATATATAATTATTTAATTTTTATTCATGTTATTGTTTTATGTGTATGATGTATTTGTGATTTATAATAATTTTTAACAAGTTATAAGTTATTAAAACAATTATTAAAATTTATTATTAAGTAAGTATATATATTATATATTATATGTATATGTTTATTTAATGTTTTATTACATTATATATATTAATTATTAATTTTAAACATTATAACATATATTTAATTATGTTTATTTTATTTATAAGTATTATTTGATTTATTTTACATATTTTTTTTAACAAAAAAATACTTTATATTTTTAATAACGATATTTTTGACATTCTATATTTTATTTTCGATATTTTTGTACTTACCATGTTGTAGATAGGATCTCGATATTCTTGTCATCGATATTTTTGTGTCGATATTTTTGTAGGTCGATTTTCTGTCCGTCGATATTCTGTCAGACATTCCAATAAAATAGGACGTGCACACAGGACTTGAAATTTTAGCTTTATTTGCTTGATATTTGCAATCACAGATATATCCGCCTTCCCTACTGGTGTTCGTGCTGCAAATGTGAAAATCGAAGTGCCACTCTAAGGATTTTCAACTTTCCATTGGTTAAAACCTGATAATTTGCTTCTAATTTCTATCCCCTGCCCTTGTCCCTCTTCTGTTTAAACGTGTGCACTTCCCTGGCTAGACAGTTACCTGTGACCCTGCAAGAAGGTCATGGACATAAAGATTGAGGGGCAGATTTACTACTCTGGCGCATCTCTGCTAATCAGCAGGGATGCGCCAGACGAGTTGTGAGGCATCTGCCCACCTATGCGCCACCACTGGTGCGCCGCATTTACAATGCGGCGCACTGTGGCACACAGATGGGCAGATGCGTGTCGCACCCCCCCCCCCCCCCCCGCGGAAAGGCGGCGCATTGCTGAAGTTGCAACGCAGCTCCAGCAAGGCTCGGGGTGCCCCTATCCCTAACATGCTGCGTCAATCCTTACGCCTGCTTCAAGCAGGCGCAGGGTTTTGACGCAGCATGGCCGTAAAAGTGACTGAGTGAAATCTTGTAGATTTCACTCAGTCACTTTTCGGAGGTGTTCCTGCGCTGGAACCCCCCCCCCGTGCTGCAACGCCCACATGTGGTGCAGGGCTTTACAACGTGACGCATCTCCCTAGATGCGTCACGTTGTAAATAACCCACAGCATGGCGCTGGCTTTGCGCTGCCGCTGCGTCACAAAAGTGACGCAACGGTGGCGCAAAACTGGCGTAAGGGGCTTGTAAATTTTCCCCAAAGAGTATAGCGAGAGACATGAATTAGAGGGAGAAGCTGGTAAAGATAGAGATGATATTGAAAGATAGGTTTAATAGAGAGAAAAGAAATGTGAAAAGAATAAAGTGAGATAACCTGACGGAGAGATAAAGATGTAGATCGAAGAGGTTGTAGTTAGAGAGAGAGAGGTGGAGAAATAAGTATGTTTCGAGTGAGGTAGAGATAGAAGTAGGGAGAAGGAAATGTAGAATATAATACTCCAAGTGAAGAGGTAAAGAGAGAGGTAATGTAGAAAAAGAGCTGCATTAGAGTGGCAGGGACAACTAGAGGTATAGGTAGACAGCTAGAAATAAACAAAAAAAGATGTTGGATAGAGCTCAAAATTAGATGAGGTCTAGCCAAATAGGACAAGTAAAGAGAATAGCCGGGAAGAGACAAACGTAGAAAGATGGGGGAAGAGGTAAAAGAGAAATGTGTTGTACAGCAAAAATGGGCAGTTGAGAGACATATGTGAAATACAGAAAGAGAAGTGACTTAGTTACAGAAGTAGCAAGAGGTGTGAGCAAGAGAAAAAAGAAGATAGGGTAATGTAGAGAGATTTATAAAGAAAGAGGTAGAGATAGTTGAGGTGGAGGAGGTGAGTTGAAATGTAGAACAAGGTCCATAAAGAAATATGTGTTTGAGAGTGTGTTTGAAAGAGAGAGAGAGGATATGATGATAGATAAGAGAGGTACAAAATGAAAGGCAGCCATTAAAGAACAATGTGTTTAGAGATGTTAAGGAAAAGAAACAGAGGTAGCAAGAGAGAAACGGGAGCAGAGAAGTGAGGTAGTAAACTAAATGCTGAGATAAAATGACCTTAGGTAGAGAGAGAGCATGACTGGGTAGAGAAGGAGATGCAAGGTAGAAAGAGAAATGCAATAGAGAGAGGTGAGAGGAGTGGTGAGGTAGAGAAAGGACTAAGAGAGAGGTAGAGAGGTGAGGTAAAGAAGAGATGGGGTTGTGTGAGAACTGAAGTAGATGGAGGAGAGATACAGGGAGGCCAGATGAGCAGTGAAGTACAGAGAGGGAAGAAGTACAAGGAGAGTAGAGGCAGAGAGATGCGCTCAAGTGCGATAGATATACAAGCAGGCAGAGACAGTGATAGAAAGGGAGGCAAAGGACATGAGAGAGAGTAAGTGGAATGAGGTATATTAGGTATATTGAGCAAGAAGTGAGGCAAAGGAGAGGTAGGCAAAGGTGAGGTAGAGAGGGCAAAGAGAGAGAGGGAGAGAGGATGTAGGTACTTAGGGACTGATTACCAGTTTGGCTGTCCATGGGACTGCCAAACTCGAGATGGAGAGGTGGTGGCGGTTGGGGACCACAGCACCAGCAGTCTGACCGCCATATTACGAGTATGGTGGTCAGACCTCCTGAGAACCTCTGCAACCGCCAGGGATCCATGCTCTCTGATGCTAGTGCAGTAGTCTACGGAGGCAATACCAGACACCTAGAGGCACTATTTTGGGAGTGAGCGTTCTACTATTTCGGGCTTCACGCGCATAAATATGCACGCTGCACAGACGTGCAGCGGGTGCGCCGCTGGCACGTCGAAAGCACGCCTAAGGCAAGCCTGTCTGAGCCCGTCAGCATCCCAGAAGCGGCCAGCGCCAGGTATGCTGCCCGTTCCACTTCCCAGCATGTGGCCCCTCTAAGCTATTGCTGCAACAAGCTGCTGCTGCTTCGGCCATGCACGTGCCAACCAGCTACTAGGTGGGATGTGTCCCTTCAACAGCCGAGAGTTTGTCTGCGGTGCAAGTTCCATCTTGGCTTAGGCCCGGGGGGGGGAGGACAATCAATTGGTGCACCTCTTGCTGTTAAAAAGAGGCCCACCGTTACAGCTGCGCTGATAAGCACTTGCTCGCTGGTGAAACACTTCCAGGACATATTCGACCTCCTCTTCGATAATCATATTGATCTCTTGTTTATTACCGAGACTTAGTTGAATGAATCTTCCAATCCGATAGTGCAGATGGCCATCCGAGAAGGTTTTAAGATCTACCGCACTGACCGCCAAAATGGCAGAGGGGGCGGTGTTGCCATTGTGTACAGGGATAATTGGGAGTTCAATCGCGGGGAGACCATCATGCTGGGGGGAGGGTGAATCCTTGGACTTTACCATTGTTTTTGCGGCCCAATCCATGCTGGGGGGACCCTAGTTTACAAGCCCCCTGGATCTGTAGGGTCCTTTCTCATTGGAATGGAAGATGTTATTGTCCCCCGTGCCTTACGCTTTTCGCAATATCTCTTTCTTGGGGATCTTAATATCCACCTGGATCAGACGGAGTTAGGGAATACCCGTGAATTTTTGGATTCTTTGAACTAGGCTCATTTAACCCAGTGGGTCAGCCTACCTACCCATAGTGGCAGCCATATCCTCATTCCCATCTGTTCCAATTTTCCCATCACAATCGAGGATCCGCTCCCGGTCCCGTGGTTGGACCACTTCTTATCCTGCTTTACCTGGGATGTGGAAGGCAGTGCCATGGATCACCAGTCCAGACCTAGCCCTGCCACCGCTAAAATCGATCCAGTGGCTTTTGGCCTCATTCTGGCAGAATCAAGACCTGCCCTCCCCTCCGATCTGAGAGGGGCACTGGCCAGGTTCACCGACTGGATCATGCAGGCTATGGATAGTCTTTCACCGCCCTTGTGTCGCAGGCGACGCAGGGAATCCCCCTCTAAACCCTGGTTCTCAGCGGATTTGAAAATACTTAAGCAGCACTGCAAAAAGCTGGAACGCTGCTGGCGTAAGGGCTATTGTCCGGTGGCTAAGAATACATTTAGAGAAGCCCAGAAAAGATATTATACAGCCATCAGTGAGGCCAAAGGCCACTTTTATACTGAGCGGATAGAATCAGCTAGCAATAACTCGAGGGAAATCTTTTCTATCGTTCAGAGCTTTATGGCCCCTAAGGCGGAGACCACTAAACTCCCCACATCTGTTGCCTGGTGCGAAAAGCTTTCCAATTTCTTTATTAACAAGATCCGCGCCATGCAGGCAACGTTCACAAGTAAGAGCTTGCCTAGGTCGGATGCTGTGCTCCCTGTCGTGGTGCTAGCTCCTTCATTTATGCTGGAGGCCATTTCCTCCATTGACCTGGCAGAGTCCCTTAAAATTTTGAAGTCCATAAAATCCGGGTCTCCATCGGAACCTTGCGCGGCTAGGCTCTTGGACTCTGTCGTAGAGTCTGTCAACCCAGAGGTTAATGCACTCATTAATCTTTCCTTTCAACAGGCAGTTGTCCCGGTAGAGTGGAAACAGGTGAAGATCCTCCTATTGCTAAAAAAAACCATTGTTGGATCCTGGAGACCCAGGAAATTATCACCCTATCACTCTGCTCCTCTGTGTGACAAAAATCTGTGAGAAGGCGGTTAACAAACAGCTCACCGATTTTGTGGAAGGCTCTAGCCTACTACATCTGGCGCAATCTGGTTTTAGAGCTGCCTACAGCACTGAGTCCGCCTTAGTTGAAGTCTCTGAAGCTATTCAACACTGCTTGAACTCTGGTAGAAGTGCGGCCCTCATAATGCTGGACCTGTCGGCAGCATTTGATACTGTTCTCCATTTGCTGCTTCTGGCCCGGCTGGCGGACATAGGTATCTCAGGGTTGGCTTGGAGGAGGCTGAAATCCTTCCTGGAGGGACGTTTGCAACAGGTCTGGCTCCCGCCATTCTCGTCCCCGCCTCAATCTGTGACCATGGGAGTGCCGCAGGGGTTCTCTTTGAGTCCCCTGCTCTTTAATATCTACGTCACCCCTTTGGTCCAGTTGGCTTAAGATCTGGGAGCCAAGATCATTGCTTACGCCGACGATATCCAACTTCTGTTCACCTGGGGTAAATCGGAGTTCTCTACTGTGAAGGGAAAAGATTGTCTGATAGCAGTTTTTCAGTGGCTCTGTGCTGCTCAGCACAAATGCAATGAGCATAAGTCCCCCCCGGTTCAGAGAATCTCTCTGGCCATCCGACTATCCTCTGCCATATTCCTCTGGCCTACCTGTAAAAAATCTGGATGTTTGGTTCGACGAGAAGCTGTCCTTCTCGACCCAAATTAAAAGACTGGCTGGGGGCTGTTTTGGGATATTAAAATTCCTTAAGAAATTAATTCCACTACTTCATAGAACAGCGAAGGAAACAGTGACCCGAGCACTGATTCTATCTCGCGTTGACTACGCCAATGCATTGTACATTGGCCTCCCAGATTACACTCTCAAAAAACTGCAGGTGGTTCAGAATGCTTATATTCAAAAATGGTTCTGTCGGGTTTAAGAGTAAATATCTTTGCGCTTAAAGAGTCACATAATTTATCCGGAATAAATAGAATAACAATGTTTATGCATATCCACTTTGCATTTTATCAGAATTACTTCATTCAGATATATTCAAAAGTACAAAGAGGCTGTTCAGAAATAGGTTAAACATATACATATAGTGCTCATGTGACAAAGGTGCTTAGTGATCAACTTGGTGCAATATGTACAAGGTGGTTTCAAGATTTATATACAAGGGTAAGACAAAGTTATTTTTAGGCCAGACTGGTAACCAAGAGCCCTACTGGCTATAAAAGCTTCTTTTAGTATGAATGGCCTTGATTGGCCTTGTAGTGTCGTCTACATTTCAACCCACGGTGTGCTCCCTTCGGTGGTCACTACGGGTCTTCATCAGAACATGGTGCGGGGAGGGGAGGGAGTGATTGATCAGTAACAGCCTACGGACAGAGGACATGGCAATGTCAGGCGTGTGGAACACATGTTTCAGTAGTGTGCAGAACAGAGAGCTAAGGTGGAGCACTCACCTAGTCTGAGCCAGAGTATGATTCTGGCTGTTTGATCCCGGTAAGTGATTCTGCAGGATTCTTGGCTTTAAATGGCTGTGAAGGTAATGAACGAAGCATCAGAATGGATCGCTATCCGAGTGATTTATTTAATAAGCAAAAGGACAGTCGCTGTGCCTTGTGTCCTGTGGTGATGTGAATGAGGTAGATAAAGCCTAACAGGATGGTTTCCATGTGGCCAGTCCCGGCTCGCATATCAGACCAGGGCTAAAAAATTATTATCGATGACGGCGAGAAGATTTTCGTGCCAAATTGTGACATGCAGACAAAAATTAATTAAACACGGTGGTCTTGAAACGGTCCGGTGAGACTCGGCCGTATATAGTTAGGACGAAGTCAGCCTGTTTAGATCGTAATTAATAATGAAAATTAAAGGCTGCATGCCGATGTGAGTTGTGGTGCCCGATCATGTAGGACTTAATCCAGCAATTAAAATTAAGAGCAGACAGGTCCCGGAAACTGTCGGGCATGACTCGTGATTGCTAAGAGCCTGATCCCGTGTTTAGAAAGTTTGTAAGTTGAGGGGGCGTGGCTTGGACGCCGGCTAAGATGGCCGCTTGAGTCCGGAGCTCCGTTGCGCCGGGGCGAACCTGCAAGTTTTACGGAGGTTTATTTTACTCCGTTCCTGATTTCCATGGCAGCATTCAAAGTCGGAATATGAGGCGCATCTGATGAGGTCTGGGAGCATGCTTATTTCTTGGCGAATATTCCATTTTCGGCGTGTTTTCTAACCACCTCAGCGCGCCCGCCATTTTGTTCCTCTCGAATCGCTCTCACGATGCCAGCGCACTTGGGTGACACACTTCTGCTGCTGCTCCCTGCTTTCTCCCTGAGTCCATCCATCTCCACTAATGTTCCTGAACAGCGAAATAATTTGTTTTCTTGAGCATTGCTGACACATAGCGCTTGTTTCTGCTTCATGGACTCTCTTGCTGTGGCGCTTGTGTTCATCTCCTGGGACATCATAAAGCTCACTCTGCCTGTCAAACGCGCCTCCAACGGAGCCATGCTTGCTATTGGGCAGTTTCACTACATAGACTCTTTTCCTATGGCGCATTTGTAATTCCCCTGACGCACCACAGAGCTCACTGTCAAGCGGATTTCCAACGGAGCCACACTTGTTGTTATTGGGTAATGTTGTTTTTGACACCACCCTAGAATGAGTTGCTATTGGTGATATGACAGGGGAACGTGTCATTGGTCGTCATATGATGCCTTTATTGGAGTCTCTTGTTTTTCACTGACGCACTGGAAGCTTTTATGGTTCTGGTTGGAGACCAGTAAGCACCTCTCTGTCATTGGGGCGCAGTGCGGTTGGACCAGTGTAGAGGGACTCAGCTAATCCACCTGCCGATTGAAGCGCCACCTGGTCCTTGTGCTCCATTCTGCCTGCGTGCACCAGGGTTTGTCCTGTTTCATTTTTTCTACACACTCAGGTCTCTATGGGTAAATTGCGTAACCCAAAGTTTGTCTTTGTACCATCGAAGACCTCCTCTCCGCCTTCATCCTCTTCTTCCCCAACAGCAGACCGACCATCACACGCAGATCAAATGGCAGCCGCGGCTCCCACTCGCTCCTCTCCAACACAATCAGCTTTAAATAAACCGCCTCCCTCTACTTCCTCGTCTAAGCACTTAAAACAAGACTCTCCTCCTCCTGATAAGCCGCCGTCCCCTATCTCTATGGAGCTGCTGCTGGAGGAAATTCGCGCTCTACGTCCATTTGTGGAGGAGACTAATACAAAGATGCAGCTTTTTGAGGCGAAATGGGCGACTATGGATAGCCGAGTATCTTCCATGGAACACCAGGTTATGGATATTCACACTAACTCTCAACGTATTTCCTCGCTGGAAAAGTCTGTCCTTGCCCTTCAACAGCACACCGAGGCATTGGAAAATAGGAATCGGAGGAACAATCTACGTATTTATGATCTGCCGGAATCTTTGGAAGGAGATGACCCTGTTGCGTTCTTCTACTCTTTTCTGTTGAAACTTTTGGACATCCCCGCTACTACTTCTTTGAGTATCCAAAGAGCCCACAGGCTCGGCCCTCGCTCCATCTTCAACCAAACCACGAGGTGTCATCATCTTATTTTTGAAGTTCACTGACCTCCTTCTGGTCCTTTCTGCAGCTCGTTCCAAGCGCCAAGTTTCCTGGATGGGCCAGAGGGTGTTCTTCTCTCAGGATGTTTCTAATGTCACTGCTGCAAGAATGAAAGAATTTCTGAATCTTCGGCCTCCTCTTCGTTCCCTTGGTGCTAGGTATGGTTTATTCCATCCCTGCCTCTTCAAGGTGACTCATCAAAATCAGACCTGGACTTTTCATGATCCTGCCGAACTCAAACATTTTATTCATATCCACACTACTGCTGGCATGGATACCTCCAATTCTGCTAATGGTTGATTACTTACCTTCCCTCCTTTCTTGCAAGTCTTCTGGTTAATGTTCCTGTATTGACTTCCGTTTTGCCCCTTTTTGATGCTGTTCTCCATTAGTTGCCGAAACGTACCCTTTCTTATATGTATCTTTCGCTTCTATATTGATGCTTTTATATAATTGTTTGCATTGTTTTCTTGCTTACCTAGACTTCCTGTTGTCCTACCCTCCATCCTGTACGGTTCGTTTTGTTCGTTTTTCGTCCTGGCGCGGCTGGCTCTCCTGGATTTGGTTGGTCACTCTTGTCGAATCCTTCCATAACCCCATCATTTCCCTTCTCTTCCCCTCGGGTATGTTTCGTTCAGTCGTCCTTTTTGGATATGTACTGTCTTTTCTTGTACTCCTTTTTTCCTGTCCCTCCCTTTTTTCCCTTTTTCTCTTGTTTCCCTTGTTGCCTACTTCTGTCTTCTCTCTACTTGTTCTAGCACTGCATCTTTTTTTCTCTTTTCTTTTGAGCGTATCTTTTGCTTTTCTTTTTCCTCGTTCTTTCCTCTCACGTATTTATTGGCACTTTCTTCTTAATTTTTGTTGTTATGGCTTGTTTTCCTTGTTCATGATTGTACTGTTTTTGCCTTCAAAGTTATTTCATGGAATGTAAAAAGTTTTATTAACCCGATTAAGAGACAGCGAATCCTTTCCCACCTAGCTTCTTATAATCCAGACTTAGTCCTTTTACAGGAAACTCATCTTTCTGAAGCTGAATCGCTTAAGTTGAAGAGAGGCTGGGTGGGTACGGTTTTGTTCTCTCCCTCTTCTAATAAAAAAAATGGTAATGTAAGGTTGTTTCCCAAGAGGCTGACGCTGAAGGTCGATGGGTATTAGTTAAATTATTAATCAATTCTGTATCTTTAACTGTTCTTAATGTTTATGGTCCTACTCACCCTGACTGTAATTTTTGGCCTTTAATTACCTCGAAATGTTTTCAGCATAGAGATGCCATGTTTATTTTAGGAGGTGATTGCAATCAGATTGTTGATCCGTTTCTTGATCGCAAATCTTCTGTCCGTTTTCTTCCTCACAAATCACACAAACAATTTCTTGACACCATTTCACAGTCACACTTCATCGACTCATGGAGACTCTCACACCCTGACACTCTCGATTATTCCTTTTTCTCACCTCCTCATGCCTCTTTCTCCCGCCTTGATTATATCTTTCTTTCTCAACCCCTTTCTCAGACCCTCTTATCCTCTTCTATCGAGCCTATAGTTATTTCTGATCATGCCCCTGTTGTCACGACCCTGGATCTTCTTCCTGCACCTCCTAGGTCCTCTCGCTGGCGATTTAACAATTCTCTTCTTACGGACCCTCTCTTCTCTTCGTCTTTTCTTTCCTTTGCTAAGGAATTCTTCTTACTTAACTCTGATCCCTCTATGGCTTCTCATGTTATTTGGTACTCTTTTAAAGCAACCGCACGTGGTTTTGTTATTGATTTCGTTTCTAAAAAAAAGAAGCACTTTCTTAATAAACGGAAGGGCTTGTTGGCTCACATTAAATCTTTAGAGCATAAATTCTATACCTCCTCTAACAGTTCTGTTTTGCCAGATCTTATACGTGCTAAACTTGATTTTAATAAAACCACTACTGATAATGCCTCTTCCGTTTTGCTCCGGAGTAGTGCTCGTTACTATGGGGGCCACAATAAGTCAGGTAAGCTTTTAGCTAACTATCTTAAAACTCGTAAGGAGCGCACCTCTATAGACTCCATTTACTCTTCAGATGGCCTACTTCTACATAAAGAGCAGGACATTCTTACCCAATTCCAACTTTTTTATCAGTCCCTCTATACTCCCGAATCTCCTCCTTCCGCTTCACTTCTTCAGTCCTATTTTGAAAATCTCCCTGCTCCCTCCACCCCCCAACTTAATTTTCCTGATCTTGAGCATGACCTTTCTATTACTGAACTTGATAGCGCCCTCAGGACTCTTACTAAAGGTAAAGCACCGGGCCCTGACGGCTTCTCTGTAGAATTTTACGTGCATTTCTCTGAACTCTTGCTCCCTAAAATTCTATCTCTTTTTCAATCCTTCTTTCTTTCTGGCTCTGCGGCTGGCACTTTTCATGAAGCTACGATTTGCCTTATCCCCAAAGAAGGTCGTGATCCACAATTATGTAAAAACTATCGCCCGATATCTTTAGTCAATGTGGATTATAAATTATTTGCTAAACTCCTTGCTCTCCGTTTGGACCCTTTTATGCCCCACCTTATTGGCAAGGAACAATGCGGTTTTGTTAAGGGTAGACTCACTTCGGATAATTCTCGTCTTTTCCTCAATGTCTTAAATAAAGCCACTTCTCTTTCCATTCCTCTTGCTGCTATCTCTGTTGATGCTGAGAAAGCATTTGATAGAGTGGATTGGTCCTTTCTGTTTGCTGCTTTGCGCTGGCATGGCTTTGGTTCTAAATTTATTTCCCTTATCTCTTTACTTTACTCAGCCCCCAAAGCATCTGTTCTAATCAATGGTCATGTATCCCCTTATTTTCCTCTCCGGCGTGGTGTCCGCCAGGGCTGTCCTTTATCTCCGCTTCTTTTTGTTCTCGCCCTTGAACCATTTCTGACGTCGCTTCGAACCAATGCATCTATTTACGGTTTCCTGTATGACAAGACACATTTGAAACTCTCGGCATATGCCGATGACATTCTTTTATTTATTTCTGCCCCTGAGCAATCTGTTCCGGCTTTATTAATTGAGTTTGATTCCTTCTCGCAGGTCTCTGGATATAAGATTAACTCTGACAAAACTGAGATTCTTCCTCTCACAAAATTCTGTTTCCCCCATCAGTTTTCCTCTACTGGCATTGCATGGAACTCCTCTAAAATTAAATATCTCGGTGTATGGTTTTCTAATTCTATCTCCTCATCCGTTCAATTGAACATGTCTACAGCTCTCTCCCGTATTGATAAATTATTATCCTCTTGGAATCCGCTCTACCTTTCGTGGTGGGGTTGGCTTGACTCGATCAAGATGATGATATCCCCTATTCTCATATACATTTTCTCCATGCTCCCTGTTAGACCCGGCCCTCGTAACATAGCTAGACCTGACCCCTGCACCTCACACCAGCCCCCAAACCCACGGCCTAGCCGATCCTTCCCACCAGAACTCGCACGCACCCAACCCTGACTTCCCCGTCCGTGGCCTTCTGCCCTTCGGCCACACCGGGCCCGCGTGCCCACTTCATGCAACAAGATGGCCGCCCGGCCCCAGTGTGACCCTGGCCTAGAGGCGCCACTCCGGCTGGAGGACATCACGCTCCGCTTGGGATGAGAGAGGGAGGAGCAGTTTCTATCACACCTCTGCGCTCCCCTGGGACGGTGGGTTTCGATCGACCTGCCGGCCTCCCCGAGGGCTGGCTCCACGCCTGCTGGGTGTCTGGAACTCCTCCCGACCCGGCCCTGAACGGATCAAAAGACAATGGCAGGAAACCCCGAACAAGCGACCCCCAGGTGACAAGACCCCTGCCTGCACAGGCTCCGGACATCAAAGAGGGGTCGCCCTATAACAAGGAGTGCTCTGGGACTGTCCGGCAGATTCGCCTTGGAACACCTGAGCCCTGCTGAGTGACTCGCGGCTCCCTGAAGATCGTAAGACCTCCGAACTTGTGCTTGAGCCCTGC
Organism: Triturus cristatus; assembly: GCF_964204655.1. NCBI lineage: Eukaryota > Metazoa > Chordata > Amphibia > Caudata > Salamandridae > Triturus > Triturus cristatus. The sequence continues at coordinate 841,871,592 of NC_140593.1, read as the reverse complement.
TGAGTGACTCGCGGCTCCCTGAAGATCGTAAGACCTCCGAACTTGTGCTTGAGCCCTGCTGAGTGACTCGCGGCTCCCTGAAGATCGTAAGACCTCCGAACTTGTGCTTGAGCCTTGCTGAGTGACTCGCGGCTCCTCGAAGATCGTAAGACCACCAACTTGTAACCGAGCCCTGCTGAGTGACTCGCGGCTCCCACAGACTCTCTTGGTCCCGCCGGACCCCACGACGACAACCGTATCCCCCAGCTCGAGGATTGTGAGCTGTGCGACGGGTACGCTCCTGCATTTGATCCACATCCCCAAAGACTGTCCCGCTACCTCCTACTCCCCTCCAAGACTTTGAGAGCCCACGCTCTGCCTGTATATATTTGCCGTGCTGATCATAAAGATCCTACTACTCCAATCTGATAAAGATTTGCTCGTAAGAACTCCTCGTGTGGTGTCTCTCTGTCGTGTGGTGCCGAGTGTGCGATCCTAGATACGAGGTTCCTCCCCTGAGGAGCCTCCCGCCAGTGCCCGGCTACGATACCTCGAGGGTGGGTCTCAGGGCAGTCAGGGCCCCCTCCGGGCCCCTCTGAGGTCGCCTTCTCACATTGGTGGCAAGCGACGGGATTCGGGTCCATAATCTAGAGATCGCACCGTGAACGGCTGACGCACTACCGACAAAGATGGCAGAAGGAAACGCCGGGGTTCTCATAGAAGACGACGCCAGTACCGTGTTCCAGGTGGAACAGCTGGAAGAGTACACTCACAAAGAACTAAAACAATTCTGTAAGGAACTCAGAATCGCTACCACTGGTCTCAACACCAAAGAAGATATGCAAAAGGCACTGAAAGCTTGGGTGGATTCTGGAGCCTCCCGGCCAGAAGGAGCGGGGGAGCCCCACGACGAAGCTGGACCCTCCCAAGGAGAACGCAGCAGCAACCAGGTGCGAGGCTTCGTACCAGACGGGGGCCTATCCCCGGAGGAACTCGCAGATAGAGAAAAAAGTCGCCATCACGAGCTCGAATTAGCCAAACTCAAAATCGAGGGTGAGCTGAAATTAGCCGAGAAAAAGCTAGCAGTAGAACAATTGCGAGTACAAGAAGAACTAGAAGAGAAGAAACTCCAACGAGAACACGAGGGAAAGAGACTTCAACTGGAACATGAACGCAGCCTGAAGGAAATAGAACTGAAAGCCAGAAGCGAAGAAACGCGGCCCCCGGGGACCCGGGAGGCGGCCTCCCCAACGGAACAGAAGGTCCACATCCCCAAGGATGTGGTCAAAGAATATTACAAAAATGATGACATTCAGCAGTGGTTCCGGGCCTACGAGGTCGCCATGACCTCCCATCGGGTCCCACAGAAGAATTGGGGGGCTGGGTTGTGGGGACGATTCCTGAGCGAAGGGAGAGACACCCTGCTCGACCTACCCACCTCCATGCAAACATCCTATGAACACATGAAAGCGGCCCTCTTCACAAGGTACGGCCTCACCCCGGAGATGTACCGCCAGCGGTTCCGGGACTGCAGGAAGATCCCGGGTACCACCTGGGTGGAATATGTGAATTTCTTCAGCCGCGCCTTCGATGGATGGATCAAGGGCAGGAAGGTAACCACCCTGGAAGAACTAACAGACCTTATGCTGTGGGAACACCTGGCGGCCAACTGCTTTGTGGAACTCCGCCAGCATCTGCTTGATAGCAAGCTCACGGACCCAAGAAAGCTGGCTGTCGAGGCGGATCGCTGGACCAACACCCGGGTCTCCCGGGGCCCTGTAGGAGAGTACCCCCGAGCCAGTCAGGGGCCACCCCGCCAGAGAGGGGGGGGAAACCAGGGAGGGCAGAGAGAGTCCCAGGCTAGTCCCCCGAAGTCCCAACCTCCACCTTTCCCGGCACCCCCACCAGCTGTATCCGGCCCCCCCCTTGGACGGGGGCACCGGGTAACCATCACTTGTTTCCGTTGCCAGAAGCCCGGGCATTACACCAACGACCCTGAATGCCCCATGGCCCCACGCACCACCCAGGCAGCACCCCCTGCTAGACAGATAGCCAATGTAGCCCTGGGGGAGGAGGTTGAGGAGGCCGAGGAGTGGGAACCCGCCGCTATGGCCCTAGTGTCCTTAGGAGATAGAGAGATGGTCCCTGGGAGCCTCCTGCCCTCTAACACAAAGAAATATGGGCAGCTAGTCACGATCAATGGCCACCAAGTAGAAGCCCTCCGTGACACCGGGGCCAGCATCACCGGTGTCCTTAGCCATTTAGTACACGAAGACCAGGTCCTCCCCAACGTCTTTTGTCCTGTCATTTCAGCCGACAACACAGAAAGCCTATGTAAGGTAGCCCTGGTGCCCTTTGAGTGGGGAGGGGTGGTCGGTGAACTGAAGGTTGCAGTGAGAACCTCCCAACCCGTCGACTGTCTCCTGGGGAACGACCTGGAAAGTTCCCCCTGGGGACAAGTTGAGCGCAAGACCCATCTAGGGATGATGGGCCTCCCTAAGTGGGTGTGCGCCACCACTCGATCCATGACGGCTCAACTGACCCCCCTGAGGGAAGTCGACGACGCCCCGACCCCTGAAGATAGGATGGTCCCAGCCGAGGGTCCCCCCATGTCCCCACCAGAAGAGTCGATCGCCAGTGACGAACCCCCGCCTTCCGACTCCACCCCAGTCACCGAGTTCGGCGATCTACCCGAATTAGCCCAGTGGCACCACGAGGGGGGCCCCTCCCGAGAAGAGTTCTGCCGAGAGCAGGCTACCTGTCCCTCCCTGGACGGGCCCCGGCAACAGGCAGAGGCCCAGGCCGCAGGCGACCAGACAGGGACGCACCGGGTGTATTGGGAGAATGACCTCCTGTACAGCGAACAGAAGTCGGTGGAGCTAGGGTCCGGCCGGGTGCTGGTGGTACCCCTACGCTTCCGAAACCTCCTCCTGGGCTTGGCCCACGATGTCCCCCTCGCAGGCCACTTGGGCCAGGACAAAACGTACAGTCGCCTCGTGACCCACTTCTACTGGCCCAGAATGAAAGCAGATGTAGGAGCCCACTGCAAGTCCTGTCCCACGTGCCAGGCCAGTGGAAAGAGCGGAGGGAAGAGCAAGGCTCCCCTCCAACCCTTCCCTGTCGTCAGTACCCCTTTTGAGCGGGTCGGGATCGACATTGTAGGGCCCCTGGACCCCCCAACTTCCCAAGGGCACCGGTTCATCCTCGTCCTGGTGGACCATGCCACCCGTTACCCTGAGGCCATCCCCCTGCGCACCGCCATGGCCCCCGTGGTGGGCCGGGCGTTGATGGGAATCTTCTCCCGCATGGGTTTCCCCCGCGAGGTCGTGAGCGATCGCGGTACCAACTTTATCTCCCGGTACATGAAGTCCTTATGGCAACAATGCGGGGTGTCCTATAAGTTCACCACCCCGTACCACCCCCAAGGAAACGGCCTGGTAGAGCGGTTTAACCGAACTCTGAAGGGGATGATCGCGGGCCTGGAAGAGCCCCTCCGGCGTAAGTGGGACATCCTGCTCCCCTGCCTCCTATTCGCATACCGCGAAGTTCCCCAGAAATCCTTGGGGTTCAGCCCCTTTGAGTTACTCTACGGGCACCCCGTCAGGGGGCCCCTCAGCCTGGTCAAGGAAGGCTGGGAGGCGGCGCCTCGAGGCCCCCCCCGAGATGTGTTCCGTTACGTCCTGACCCTCTGAAATCAGACTAGAAGGTTCCGAGAGATGGCCGAGGCCAACCTGGAGGCGAGTCAGGAGGAGATGAAGCGCTGGTACGACCAGAACGCCACTCTGGTCGAGTTTCAGCCGGGCCAGCAGGTATGGGTCATGGCCCCCGTGAAACCCTGCGCCCTCCAGAATAAATGGACCGGGCCCTTCAAAGTGGTTGAGCGGAAGAGCCAGGTCACGTACTTGGTGGACGTCCAGTCCCACCGGGACACCCTCCGGGTCCTCCACGTGAACCGCCTCAAGCCCCACTTTGTGCGAACGGAGCTGAGCCTCCTGCTGGCCACTGATGATGGGTCCGAGGAGGAGTCAGATCCTCTCCCCGATCTCCTGTGCACCAAAGAGAAGGACGGCTCCGTAGAGGGAGTGAACCTCTCCCCGTCTCTCACTCCCCAGCAGCGTGAGAATTGCCGCCAGCTCCTGGGGCAGTTTCCGGACCTTTTCTCCCTGGTCCCCAAGGTCACCGACTGGTGTGTCCATGATGTGGATACCGGGGACAGCCCACCAGTGAGACACCGAGCCTACCGAGTCCCTGATCGGGTCCGGTCCTGTATCCAAGCCGAAGTCTCGAAAATGTTGACCCTCGGCGTGATCGAACCCTCGGACAGCCCCTGGGCCAGCCCCGTGGTCCTGGTCCCAAAAGCAGCTGCCCCCGGGGTCGCACCAGAACTCCGCTTCTGCGTGGACTACCGGGGACTCAATGAAGTCACCCGAGCCGATGCCCACCCAATTCCCCGAGCCGACGAGCTCATTGACCGGCTCGGGGCTGCTCGGTTCCTCAGCACCTTCGATCTCACCTGCGGCTACTGGCAAATTGCGCTCACAGAAGGAGCCAAGGAGCGGTCCGCCTTCTCCACCCCGGATGGGCACTATCGCTTTCGCGTGATGCCCTTCGGGATGAAAAATGCCCCGGCCACCTTTCAGCGACTGGTAAATAGAGTCCTGGCCGGGCTGGAAAAATTCAGTGCCGCATATCTCGACGATATCGCAGTTTTTAGCTCTGAGTGGAGTGAGCACCTCCAGCACCTTCGGAGGGTGCTGACCGCCCTGCGCCAGGCAGGCCTCACCGTGAAAGCCAGCAAGTGCCAGATTGGGCAAGGTTGGGTAACCTACCTGGGGCACCAGGTCGGAAGCGGGCAGGTCGCCCCTCTACAGCCCAAAATCGACGCCATCCTAGCCTGGGAACCCCCCACTACCCAAACGGTGGTCCGAGCCTTTCTGGGCCTCACGGGCTACTACCGGAGGTTCATCCGGAATTACGGCAGCCTGGTCGGTCCCCTCACGGGACTCACGTCCAAAAAGCAGCCCAAGAAGGTGCAATGGTCCCCTGCCTGCCAAGAGGCGTTCGAGGCCCTGAAAGCGGCCATGTGTACTGCCCCCGTCCTCCAGGCCCCCGACTACTCCAAAGAATTTGTGGTACAAACTGATGCCTCCGAGCATGGCATCGGGGCAGTCCTCTCCCAGGTGAATGACCAAGGCCTAGACCAGCCCGTAGCCTTCCTCAGCCGAAGGCTATTGCCCAGGGAACAGAGATGGAGCACCATCGAGCGAGAGGCATTCGCCGTAGTCTGGGCCCTCAAGAAACTACGCCCTTACCTGTTCGGCACCCATTTCAAGGTCCAAACTGACCATCGCCCCTTGCGATGGCTCATGCAGATGCGAGGAGAAAACCCCAAGCTACTGCGGTGGTCAATCTCCCTCCAGGGGATGGATTTCACCGTGGAACATCGCCCTGGGACTGACCACGCCAACGCCGATGGCCTCTCCCGGTTCTTCCGCCTCAGCAAAGAGAACCCCCAAGAAGATGGGTAGTTCTCTCCGGCTTTCAGCTGGGGGGACGCATGTTAGACCCGGCCCTCGTAACATAGCTAGACCTGACCCCTGCACCTCACACCAGCCCCCAAACCCACGGCCTAGCCGATCCTTCCCACCAGAACTCGCACGCAGCCAACCCGGACTTCCCCGTCCATGGCCTTCTGCCCTTCGGCCACACCGGGCCCGCGTGCCCACTTCATGCAACAAGATGGCCGCCTGGCCCCAGCGCGACCCTGGCCTAGAGGCACCACTCCGGCTGGAGGACATCACGCTCCCCTTGGGATGAGAGAGGGAGGAGCAGTTTCTATCACACCTCTGCGCTCCCCTGGGACGGTGGGTTTCGATCGACCTGCCGGCCTCCCCGAGGGCTGGCTCCACGCCTGCTGGGTGTCTGGGACTCCTCCCGACCCGGCCCTGAACGGATCAAAAGACAATGGCAGGAAACCCCCAACAAGCGACCCCCAGGTGACAAGACCCCTGCCTGCACAGGCTCCGGACATCAAAGAGGGGTCGCCCTATAACAAGGAGTGCTCTGGGACTGTCCGGCAGATTCGCCTTGGAACACCTGAACCCTGCTGAGTGACTCGCGGCTCCCTGAAGATCGTAAGACCTCCGAACTTGTGCTTGAGCCCTGCTGAGTGACTCGCGGCTCCCTGAAGATCGTAAGACCTCCGAACTTGTGCTTGAGCCCTGCTGAGTGACTCGCGGCTCCCTGAAGATCGTAAGACCTCCGAACTTGTGCTTGATCCTTGCTGAGTGACTCGCGGCTCCTCGAAGATCGTAATACCACCGAACTTGTAACCGAGCCCTGCTGAGTGACTCGCGGTCCCACAGACTCTCTTGGTCCCGCCGGACCCCACGACGACAACCGTATCCCCCAGCTCGAGGATTGTGAGCTGTGCGACGGGTACGCTCCTGCATTTGATCCACATCCCCAAAGACTGTCCCGCTACCTCCTACTCCCCTCCAAGACTTTGAGAGCCCACGCTCTGCCTGTATATATTTGCCGTGCTGATCATAAAGATCCTACTACTCCAATCTGATAAAGATTTGCTCGTAAGAACTCCTCGTGTGGTGTCTCTCTGTCGTGTGGTGCCGAGTGTGCGATCCTAGATACGAGGTTCCTCCCCTGAGGAGCCTCCCGCCAGTGCCCGGCTACGATACCTCGAGGGTGGATCTCAGGGCAGTCAGGGCCCCCTCCGGGCCCCTCTGAGGTCGCCTTCTAACATCCTATACGCATTCCAGATATTCACTTTAAGCGCATTGACTCCTGTCTTTCTAAATTTCTATGGAAGAACAAAAAGTCCAGGGTTGCTCTATCCACTCTTCGAAAACCGAAATCGAATGGTGGGGTCAACTTCCCAGATTTTCGTCTATATCATAAAGCTTTCTCTTTACGTCAGGCTTCTAGATGGCTTGTCTCACAAGCCTCTCCTTTTGATCCTCTTTGGCTTTCTATTGAACGCTCGCTACTTTCCCCGTTCTCTCTCCTTGAAACCACACGCTTTTCAGCCAAGAGTTCGTCTACTTCTCTTCCTTTATTCAGATATACCTCCTCCCTTCTGAATTCTTTGGTCAGTTCTACCCCTATTAGTCGTGAATCCTTTTTAGAATCCCCTATTTGGTATAATTCGCTTATTCTCCTAAACAACAGACCTATTTATTGGTCTTCTTGGCACACAAAGGGTCTCATATGGGTTAAACAGCTCTTTGATGGGCTTCTTCCATGCTCATTTCCTCAGTTTCGTCTCTTATTACACTGCCCTCACTCTTTCTTGCATAAGTTCACTGTTCTTATGGCTCTTATTCTCGACGTTTACTATTCCTTACCTTCGTCGTCAGCTCCTCTCTCCCAGCCTCCTCTCCTTCAAATTTTGCTCACCCTTCCCAAAGCCTCTCTTATTTATAAATTTTTTTCGTCCCCTTCTCCTAGCGGCTCTAAATCTAAATTGGAATGCGCTTGGGAGTTAGACCTAGGATGCGACTGGTCGGTTGCTCTTTGGGGTAAGATATGGTCCAGATCTTTAAAGATTTCCCGCTCTGCCTCCCTTACTCAATCTTTGTTTTTTCTGTACCACAGATTATATCTCTCCCCAGTTTCTATCTCTCGTTTTCCCCTACTCATGACACTAACTGTTGGACATGTGGATCCTCTGATGCTGATCTTCTACACCTTTTCTTTCTCTGCCCTTCTGTTGTTAAACTATGGGGAGAGGTCTGGTCTTATGTTTCCCGCCTATTCTCTATTTCTATTCCCTATTCTACTTCTCTTCTTTTCTTAGGCAGCCTTTCTGATTCTTTAGATGTCCCTTCAGACTGTTCTGGTAAACTGCTGGTGGAATTCTCTTTGTCACCACCATAGGCTTGATGTGTGCTTTACTGCCTCCTCCACTCCCTCTCTTAATAGAGATTTGTTTTGGTTGCCCCTCACAACATACCTTGATCGCATTGCTTTGACGCGCATTTCACACTTATCCTCTGAGAATTTCAAACCTCCGTGAATGACTTCTTTTGCTCTGTTCTCCTTTTCATATTTTTCATATCTTTCATATTGCTTATCTTTTCCCGCACTTATCTGCTAGTCTATCTCTATTCTCTTATCTGCCTCCTATACTTGCCATATTTGCTTCCTATATTTCTTATAATGTCTTCTTTTCTTCCTTTCCTATGTTCTCTTTTTTCCCTTTTCTTTTTCTCGCTCTTCCTTCCTCCCCCCGTCTTACCTGTAAATCTTAAAAAAATGCTTTTTTGGCTTTTTTTTTTTTTTTCTTATCAAATGCTTCTTGGTCTTTCTACTAGATGGTGTTGGCCTTTTGTACCTTTAACTCAGCGCTGTTAATGTACTTTGCATTGGTCGATGTCTCTTTGTTTTGCTCTTTATTTCATAATTCTTTCAATAAAGCATTTCAAACTGAAAAAAAGAAAGTTTGTAAGTTACAAAGACAGCGGAGTCAGTCAGGCGTGCAAGCAGGTGGTGAACTGCCCATTTGTACCATTTAAAATTAAATGCAGTTGGGACCCGCGAAACCTGTCAGGCATGACAGGGATGCGTACATGCTAAGGGCCCAGCGGTGGGAGAGTTGAGCTAAGCGGCAGTGCCTCACCTGGAGTCGCGTGATTCGTCCCGGATTAGTCAGTGTGGGGAAAGCAGGCATCCGTCCTGCAGTCGCAAAGAAAATTAATCCTAACATCTGAGAGCACCGAATCACTCATTTAACAGAATACATTGCCGTTACGTTCGGTTGCTAGGCAACCGGGGAGATCGATCGGAGTGGCATTCGGTGTGCCGTGACTCCCTGTGTCACATCTGCTAATACTCCAATGTAATTAAGATGTACATGTGCAATGCTTTGTCAGCTATAGGTGGCCGTTTAGGTTTGGTTGCTCGATTAGTTAAAGCATTCGATTTGCCATGGTTTCGTGTGTCTGTGATGTAGTGCCTGGACAATTCAGACGCTGTACAAAATAAGCCCATCAACATTGAACATTTAACATGTGTGGTCAGTAAAATGCATCCAAGTCAATGTAGTCTTAATGTTTACAATTAGTACTAGGCGCCATTACATATTTACATGCGCCTTACATAAACACAGTAGTATCACAGTTAATATGGATCAGAGGTTTGTTAATAAAAAGGTCAAAGATTCATTGTTAAAAGAGTGTATGGAAAGCTTATAGGTCAGAGTACAGGGTGTGAATTTAACCACGTTGGGGAATGGGATTAGATTTTGTGTACTATCTTTAACATGTTTATCAGGTGGTGTTTATTCAGACGATGTATAAATTAAGCCCATCATGATTGAACATTTAACATGTGCGGTCAACAAAATACATCCCAGTTAATGTAATCTTAATGTTTACTTTGTACGAGGCGCCATTACATATTTACATGCGCCTTACATATACACAGTAGTATCAACATCAATATGGATCAGAGGTTTGTTAATAAAAATGTCAAAGGTCCATTATTAAAAGAGTACAGAGTGTGATTTAAACCACAGTGGGGAACAGGAGTAGATGTTGTGTACTATCTTTAATATGTTTATCAGGTGGTGAACGCCAAGGCATGTGGCTGCCTAGGTGATATCATGTCACAAATGACCCATTTGTTTTGCAGTTTCCTCGTGCTCATTTAGGCCTGCCAACACCGAGTTGAGGGAATGAATCCACCTGCACTCTTTCAGATTGAGAGCAGCTGTTAATGACCCGCCCCTAGGATGTGGGCAGACTTTCTCAAGGACCCTCCATCTGATGCTCTTTGGAGGGTGGTTATGTGTGGTGAAATGTTCCACAAGAGGGGGTCCCTGCACTCTGCATCTGATCCTACTCATATGTTGGGGAACCCGTGCTTTCACCTTCTGTGTCGTCTGCCCTACATATGGTGTATTGCAGGGACATATAATCATGTACACTACATTGATGCTGTTGCAGTTCGTGAATACCGGTAACTTGTGTACTGAGTTGTGTGTAAAACTAGGCCCTTCAACAGTGAGTGGACAGGCTTTACATGAGCCACACTTATGGTGACCAATTATGGGAGGAAGGCCCAATAGATTCCTCAAATCGGGTGGTTTGGGTGGTTCAAGGTATGCCTTGACCACATTGTCTCTGATGTTCCTTCCCCTTTTGAATGCGAACAGAGGGTGTTTGGTGGTATTAAGGTCATCTGCCACCAGATTCCAGTACTTCTTGGTGATCCTCTTTATGTCATTGCTCTTTGAATTGAACGTTGTAACACAGACAATGTTTTCAATCCCCGTCTTCTTCTACTTGGGTTGTAATAGTTGCTCCCTGGGACAGTACCATGCTCGCTTCTTCGCGCGATTGAGCAGGCCTGTAGGGTATCCACGGTTCCTCAGTCTACCGGTGAGGTTATCCGCTTTCTTGAAGAAGTCCTCTCTTCTCGAGCAATTCCTCCTTAATCGTAAGTATTGCCCATATGGGAGGTTATCTCGCAGATTGCGGGGATGATTAGACTCGTAGTTCAGCAGCGTATTCCTTTCCGCTGGCTTACAGTAGAGGTCGCAGTACAATAGACCATCATTCACATGGTACGTAAGGTCTAAGAAATCGATGTTGTTGTTAAAGTTCATGGTGAACTGGGTGTCTTCGGACCTGCAGTTGAGCCATAGTTCAAAATTCCTGAGTTCTTCTGTGGTGCCCGTTCAGATCATCAACACATCATCTATGTAGCGTTTCCATGCTGCTGTGCAGTTGATGAATGGGTTATTGACGCTATATAGGTGTTCTTCCTCATAACAATCCATGAAGATATTCGCCAGGCTTGAGGCATAGGTGGTCCCCATGGCAACGCCTTTGTATTGGAAATAGTATTGGTTTTTGAATACAAAGTAGTTCTTTCTCATGGCGATTTCCAGCATGGTGATCAGGAAGTCTGTAGGGATCCAGTGTGGTCTAGGTCGTTTGCCCAAAGTGGATCTCACTACATCCAGTGCCTTCGCTTGTAGTATGGATGTATATAGTGATGAGATGTCGAGTAGTTGGGTTCTAGAGTCAAATGACTGACCCTCCAGGAGCTGGATGATGTGCGTCGTGTCCCTCACGTACGATTTCGTCTCAGTGAACCAGGGCTGTAGGAAGTGATCAATAAACTTGTTAATGGGTTCTAGAACTGAGCCACAGCCAGAGACCAGGTGGTTTCTCCAGACGTTTGTGTACCTTCAGGAGCGTGTAAATTGTGCCTATTCTTGGTTCCTTGGTATTCAAGAACCTTTTTTCAGGTTCACTCAGAAAACCTGCCTTGGTTTCTTCCTCTGTTAGCTTCTCTATCAGTAGTTTGATGTCCCCAATGGGGTCTCAGGGTGTTGGAAGGTAACTCTCTCTAACTCCCAGTTGTTGTTCAATCTCGGTGACGTAGTCAGCTATGTTCTGTACCACCACTGCGCCACCCTTGTCGGCCGGCTTGATAATGATGGTATTATTCTGGCGCAAGGTGCGCAATGCACACTTCTCCTCTTTAGTAATGTTGTGTTTTATAAACTTATTAACCTCCCAGAGCTCCATTGTTTCTTGGAGAACAATCTGTTCGAAAGTCAAAATCCTCTGGCTCATAGACCAAGTACCTGGTGTGAAGTTAGAGGTTGGTCTGAAAGGTGTTGCAGTGATGGGAGGGTTGTACACATTTTTGCTGAAATAATATTTCAATCTTATTTTCCGAATTTTTTTTTGCAACTCCAGTTTGATGGTAAAGGAGTCTGGTTTTGCTGTAGGGACAAATGAAAGGCCCTTGCCCAATACCTTCCTCTCTGCTAGCGTCATGTCGTAGTCAGATAGGTTGATAATAGGATCAAGCGTGGTCCAGAATCCGGCAGCTAGGCTTGTGTTCAAAATTCCTATCAGAAAAAGTGTCAAACAACATCTGCGTATGCTGCACTGGCTGCCTGTCATGAAACGTGTAAAGTTCAAGGCCCTGGTTATCGCGCACCGTGCCCTGCACGCTGGAGGGCTGGAATATCTTAGGAAGCGCTTTGCATTTTAAACGCCTGCCAGACACCTAAGGTCGGCATCCCAGCTTCTTGCACAGATACCCCGTGCGCACCTACAAAGAATGGGGGGCAGGTCTCTTGCCATTAGGGCAGCCACGGCTTGGAATTCTCTGCCCTATTCTTTGCATAGCATCCAGGATCTGGGGCAGTTTAAAAAACAGCTTAAAACTTTCCTGCTCTAATCGCTTCTATTCCTAGCACCTCAAAGGCTCATTCCGGGACACTCCTAGGAGTATCTGTGCATGGCAGAAACTTCGATAACATAACAATATACTTGACGGTGCCACTGCAGCACCACCATGCATATTACAAGTTTACCCACCGCCCGGCTGTTCATGGTGGTGAGCCCACCATGAAAATGCTGGTGGTGGGGAAACAAAGGGGCCATACAGGATCCCCTATTGCCCCTGTGCATGAGGATGCATGTAGTGCCCCCCTATGTACATGCACCCCCTTTCCTGCACAGCATGGACTGCACAGTCCATGCTGTGCAGGAAAGGCCTTTGACGCTCCCATTAAGATTATTTTTTATAGGCACCGCCATGGGACTTGCCTCACCACCAGCCAGACCATGAGAAAACTCAGGATCTGGAGGGCAGGGGCGGTTGGCTTTGGCGGTGTGGTAGTGGGTGGTGGTTTGAAAGTCCGCTCCTACACTACAAAAGTCATAATCAGGGCTAAAGAGATGTAGGGATAGAAAGAGAGAAAGAGGTGATTAGACAGAGGTAAGGTAGAAGAGGTGATGTGAAGTAGAGAGAGAGAAGTGATAAGGAAAGTGTGTTTTTGAATTTATTTGCCGCCAACTGAGAGTGCAGTGGTTAGGGCTTGGCAGATCAGGCATCCACACAACATTTCTGTTATCCATGCTTAGATGTAAAATTAGAAAAAGAAACTAGATTTTATGATCAACATTATTATAGCAAGATTTTCAGCTGTCCCATTTACCAGGGGATCCCTTGAAAAGTGGAGGCCCTGTAAAGTTGCCTACTTTTTTCCATACCTTTAAACTTTTGTGGGTACCTTTTGTAGCTCTTCTTTAAACATCCTTCCATGAACTAGCTCAGTCATCCTTCACCAAAGATTCCCAATGATGAGCTTTTTCAGTCACGGAATACTCTCACACCATATATTCTACCACATATAAGGAAAGCTCCTACATATGCATGTTGAGACGAAAATCATTTACATTATTTGGCAAAACTGTGTCTTACTGACTAGTCTCTTTATCTAGCTATCCCTGTGATCTTGCCCCAGTGAACTCTACAATCTCATTTTTCAACTGGACATGCTCCTTCATGTTCTGTATTTTTCGCCAGAATTGGTGGGCTGCTATTCTGGGTAAGAATGACTACTGCCTGCGTCTCCCAAACTGTGGGGCAAATTTACAAGCCCCTTGCGCCGCCGGTACGTCACTTTTTGTGATTCACCAGTGGTGCATATTGCTGCCCCATATTTACAATGGCACGTAAAGCTTCCCTGTGTGGCTTTTCATGTCCTTTTAAATACGGCCTTTTGTGATGCAGCACATACCGTGAAATGGGCGTGCCATTGATGTTGCTTTGGCTGTTCCCACCTAACACCCATGGCTTCTGCCACATTCCCAGATATACAACCTTTCGTAAACCTAGGAATGCGTCAGAATGCTACGCCTCCCCAGGGGAGGCATAGGGAGGCGCAACGAGGAGATATGTTCTAATTTCTCTTTCTTTTGGCCTCTTTCTATGTGTGCTGCATTCCGCAGCATAATTAGAAAGAGGAAATCACCTCTTGTGATTGTTTTTGAGCAAGAAGTGTCCCTTCCTGCACAAAAACAATCTCCCCTGAAATGTAGACACCCTTGCACCAATGGTGCAAGAGTGCCTGCATTGGTGCATGGCAGCCAATTGTGCACCAGGGCAGGGGAAAGCACAGGGATGCAACATAATATTGTAAATATGTTGCATCCCTGTGCTTTGAAAGTGGCTCAGTGCAGCACAGCCAAATGGCTCGAGGTGCCCCGCTGACTCACTTTCTTGTAGATAAGGCCCGGTGTGTTGACTGGTGGTGGTTTGCTACTGTCCGGCTCAAGTAAAGGTCGATCCGGTACTAAATAGCCTGGGTACCTTGCATTCATTATGTACAAAGACTGTATTCATGCGGTGTATTTTGGGGTATTTTTAGTATAGGAACGGTGGGGTCCATTTGCATTCATTGTGTGCAGTATGGGTTACTATAAGGCAATACCCAGGAAGAATTATATTGATCATAAATAGCTCTCAGTGTTGAAAGGATTGGAGACCCTTGCTTTACAGTGAGGGAGAAGATTCTAAATTCCTATCGTGAAGGGTGACAATGCTCTTTGAAGAGATGTATTTTAATTTTTTTCTGAATTGCAGGAGGTTTGGAGCTGCTCTGACATCTATTGGATGTTGTTCCTGATCCTCGGTGCAAAAAGGAAAAAAAACTGTTTTCACAGTGTTTCCTAGTTCATTGTGATATGCCACCTTTTCATCAATGACTATTGGGCATAATCCCTCCAGTCGCGAGACCGTCCTCTTTTGTGGCCTTTGCAAGACTAGTACTCACAATGGATGCTCTTGAGTCTTATCCACTGACTGCTAGCCACTCAATGCGGAAGTAAATCCAATGGTATTTCCAAGAAATATCAGTTGGGTCAAGTGATGTCTCATTGAAATTGGCACCATTAACCAATATCACTAGTGTCACTAACAATGTTCATGGTAACGACGATAATAATGATGATGATAATTATAATAAATATAATGATTATATTAATAATACCAATAATAGTTTTAGATATATATATATATATTCACTGAAAAAAACGTAGGTTTCAGGGGCGTTAAAGTTAGTTGGGCATTTCACTCGTACAAAACGATAGAAATTCCCCCGTTATAATTAGTTCAGCTAACTATAACTCGCGCGCCCGCAATGCACTACTGATGACGTCACATATTACATCACTCATGACATGGTCAATGACATCCCTCATGACATCACTGATGACATCTCAAATGACATCACTAATGACATCACTGATGACATCATCCTTGTGATAGAGTGGCAAACTTCCTCTCACCCTAATATAACCTTTGATACACACACTCAAAAATACAAACTAACATTTTCAAAACAATGGACATACCAATACCAGTTACAACAACCTATTCAGTAATTGTAAGATCCACATACACATCCACTCATTCACCAACAGTCCCTATACAGTCACTCATACATGGACTCACTCATCATATGTACTCATACACCTATACATCCTGTTACACACTGCCACTCATCCATAGAGTTACTCACACACATGGTCACACATGCAAACAAAGTATCAAACATCTATTTACTTGCATATACAGTTATACACACACTACCACACTTACGTCTACAGAAACTTACACATACTTACTCTCTTAAACAATCACTTATAGAAACACCTACTTATTTGTACAGGAACTCTTCCAATCTCTCACTCTCACATATACTCACTTATATACACCAATACTCACATATACTAGTTTAAAACATATGTAGTTACTCATAAAGACCCTACTGAGACAGTCATTCACTAACACACCCATTCACACACTCATCCACCTATACAGTCCTGCACACATGCTGTCTTCAACACATACATACAGTGAGTCACTCATTCATGCATCTATGCACTAAGCAATACCACCCACGAACCATACAGACACTCAGACACTCATACTGATACTCAAAAAACCAACTAATAACCTATATAGACACTCATGTAGCTACTCACCAACCCATGCAGCCACTTATACACAAAGTGAGAGACTGATACAGATGATTACATATGTAAACATTTCTCACTAACCCATGTATTCACTAAGATACACTTAATCAGTCAGTTATACAATCAATTTTACAACAAAAAAAATCATCTATTTAGACACTTATATACCCATTTAGTCCTCCATCGACCTTGAGATATACATATATAAAACATATTTAATTTTCAGAAAAACACACATTCACTGGATGATGTCATCAGTGATGCCATTTGAAATGTCATCAGTGAGGTCATGAGTGATGTCACTGACCATGTCATGAATGATGTAATATGTGACGTCATCAGCAGTGCATTGCGGGCGCGCGAGTTAAAGTTAGATGAACTAACTATAACGGGGTAATTTCTATGGTTTTGTACAAGTGAAATGTCCAATTAACTATAACGCCCCTGAAACCTATGGTTTTTTCAGTGAATTTCTAAGGTTTTTTAAATGCTAATTTCTAACTATAACGTGCCTGAAACCTATGTTTTTTTCAGTGAATATATATATATTTATTATACTATGTATACATGTGAAAATGTCTCAGTCCGTCTGTTTGCCTCAGTGGCACAGAAAAAATGGGTGGAACTGACGTCAGCACGTCAACGCGGTCCTCTTATGGCTCCGATGACGTCATACGGTGTTGCGAGCGGTGCCGTGCTATTATGACGTCCTCGTCAATGTGGAAGAGCTAGGAAAGAATTTCCGTGGAATGCTGGTGCAGGGGATATTCACCTAAGTGTTCAGGCTAATCCTTTGGGAGCAACTGTTATGTTGCCACTCCAGAAACCAAAACCAGTGATCCGAGGGCAGAGGCCCTGCAGATGGCACACAAGGTGGGGTGCCCAGTCGTGTGCACTGGCGGGGCAGCGAAGTGACAAGCACCACAACCCGCAAAAAAGGTAACAAGGGCATTGAATAACACAGGATCTTCTCTTTGTATCTGGCAGGAACAACAAAGTTAAAATGCCCTAGTACCAAAATGTAGAATTAGTGCTACAACGGTCTTCAAGAGGACCTGCGATTCCGCTTCTGCCTTCCGTACCCTGGAGGTGGCACATGGGTCACACGGTACGGTCATACTGCGGTGGGACGCACACTTGTTGACCTCTCATGGCACTGCTCCACACTTCAGGGAGGACGCTTTCCATTAGCTATGTTTTCTGATGATGTGTCGCGCCGGCCCTGTCCAAAAACAGAACTCCTTTAGATCCAAACAGACTCTTCCACTTTACCGGAAGTGAAACCAGGGCACGCGGACACTTTCACAATACAACAGCTGGGAATGCACTTTTCGGTAAAAAAAACACATTCCTTCCTCCTAATTAATCAAATAAACATCTCACTGAAGAACAGGGGCCAGCTTCGATCGGTAAACAGACGTTGCAACGACTTTTTTACTTCGCCATACCATTACAACGCATGCATTACCACGCGTGCGTTGTACATTGCAAAGTCATTCCTACACATTTTTTTAGAACGCATGGTCATTTACCACGCATGCCTTTACAACAAATTTTGTTGTAAAGGTATGTATGGTAAATGACCATGCGTTCTAAAAAACATGTAAACGATGCACGTTGTTGTAAGGAAACAGAGGCTGTTCCGTTTCCTCACAATGACGTGCACCGCCCCTCAGAGACGACGTGAAGCAGGAACCAAGAGGAAAGAGGAACCACGAGGAGTGAGAGATAAAGGGGATTGGGCATGGGGTGGTTTTTTCTTCTTCTAGGGTTTAGGGTATTGCAGTGGTGTTTGGGTAGTGTAGGGGGTCGTGCTGGGGGTAGTATTTTAGGGTTTAGGGTAGTGCAGTGGTGTATGGGTAGTGTAGGGGTTGTGCTGGGGTAGTGTTTTAGGGTGTAGGGTAGTGAAGTGGTGTTTGAGTAGTGTAGGGGGCATGCTGAGGGTAGTGTTTTATGGTTTAGAGTAGTGCAGTAATGTTTGTGTAGTGTAGGGGGTAGTGCTGGGGCAGTGTTTTAGGGTTTAGGGTAGTGCAGTGGTGTTTGTGTAGTGTAGGGGGTAGTGCTGTGAGGTTCCGTGTGGGACGGAACGACACTTTTGAGTGGTGACGAATATGGATGAGTTTGGTGTCTACGAACCGCAAATGACGAGTATAGTGGGTGTACTCAGTTTCGCTATGCAACCACGTATGGTTCGTCTTATTTTTGGGTTTGTTCATCCGAACCCTTGGGTTCCATTTTAGATACAGCATCCATTTTGTTTCTTGCCCTCAAGTAGCCAGCGAACGGACTTTGTCCGCTTCGTGACCCTGGGATTCCCAAGCTTACACGAGGGACACGTGTTTCTTTGAGGGTGACTTTTTACGATGAGGGAAATGACACGGCGAAGGCAGATGGCCCCGCTCGAGGCTCATTTTGCCGTGCCGGTCTATTGTTTCAGTCATGCATACATTGGACACGAGGTCTTTGATCCCGTTATCAAGTTTCCTTTATTACTCCCAACACTCTTTCCTAATCTGTTGTGCATCCTTGTCCTTTCTTTGCATCTGTTTTCGTCCCTTTTCCTAATGTGTTTACGGTCAGGATGGAATGTGTTTTATTGCAGAAAAGATATGTTTTTACAGTTGGGAACCGGCAATGCTGTTGTAATTATGTTCCGGCCCCCTGAAACATGAACACGACTCTTTTGAAGTTTATTGTGGGAACTGAGTTGTAACCTTTGTCCGCCATACTGTGCAATGGCAAAAACGTGTATAAAAGGAGCGATCCACTTTTGCAAATCGAAGCAGTCTCCGAGAACCTACACGTTGTGTACTTCTTGTGACCTCTGTATCCCTGCAGTAAATAAACACTGATCTCTGACGTCGCTGGAAGTGTCCCGTGTCTCTGTGTTTTGTACGCCAGAACAGGTAACCCACGAAGGTTTCAGGTGTTGTTCCCTGGCACCGCTGGGTCTTAGAATAACCCAGTCCTTCAGTTGGCGCCCAACGTTGGGCGACATCAACGGTACCGGTCCAAAGCCCGACGATCGTGAGGAACTTCGTGTGAAATCTCCGAGGGAAGGTGCACCCCGCTTCATCGATCCAGTTGTCGAAATAAGTGGCCCGAAGACTTTTCCCGCGAAGATCCCCGCCTCCTGACGTCTGCGACGGACTGATGCCCTGACTGTCGACCTGTTTTGGCGCTTGGCGTAGTCCTTTGTACGGCGAGACGATAGACGGGTCTTCCTGGTGACGCCATTGTTCTCTCAGTTAAGTATTTGTGGGTCGCTCCCAGTGTTCCTTTGTTGTTTGCATGGTTCCATAGCATTTGTGGTTCTTAGTTGTTGGATTTTATTTGACGATTGCAATTGCCAAAAACCGAGGGTCTTGCATTTTTTGTGCGAGGACATCATAATTCGATAGCCCTTGAAGTTTGTATACTCGGTTAGTGTGCACGATGCCTGGCCGTAGTACTTTGTTTGGGTTTTTCAAATGTTGCAGAATGGATTCCCGGCTGGAGGATTCGTGTCCGATACCTCTGGTTGGAACTCCAATTTACGAGCTCTATAGTCGCCATGGTGTGGGTCCTATCGTATATAATGAATATTGGGTCCGCTACACTAAAAATGATGGCGTTCTTAGTTGGCCATCACATGGTAGTTTCGAAACTGCCGTCTTAGATAATTTGGAAGCTAAACTGTTTAAAAAGAAGGCTAGGCCGGCCATGTTTGATTCCTTCCGGTTATGGCGGAAAGAGGCCAAGCAGAAAGAAATCAAACAGAGTAAGAAAAATAAAAAAGAAGGTGTCATTACGGTGATGCGAAATGCAGAACAGTATCAGCGAGACAAAGATGAGAAAGAGCAAGAAATTAGCGCTCGACTTCATCATATGGCGGTGGATAAATGTTATCCGGTGTTACCGTCTAATGCCGATAAGACGGGTGAAGAAGCAATAGAGGATTCGCTACTATCTTATTTGTTGAAATCACCACCTCCCTATGCTCCCGATACTGTGGGTCCTGTGATTCTACCTCTTCCTCAACCTGCTGTTTTGGCGGCTGCTGGTCAGCCCGCCGTTCCTCCCGCTCTCCCGAATCCTCTTGTACCGCAGATCGTTCATCCTCCTTTACCGGCTTTTCTTCCTACTGCGCCTCTCCAAGTCCCTCCTCAGTCTGTCGTTCCCGCTACTCCTGGTGCCGCGTCTACTTCTATTGCCTCCACTCCTACTGTCGCTGCGCCTGCACCTTCTTCCTCTTCTCCTTCTGTTCGTAGCCGTCTCCTGACTGCTGTTGCTACTCTTTATTCTCCGCTTTTTGGGCCAATACTCGGCTCGACTCTTTCAGATGTTGCCCAGAGGCACAGCCAGCTTCCTGATGGTAGGGAACGTGAATCGTTGGTAAAAATGGCACGTAAATGGATTCGTAATCCTGTTAAATACACTTCGCGTGTAGTGTTTGAAACATTTTCTCAGTTTAATGCGCCCACGCAACGACTTGTGTTTGAGGAAATGTGTAAATCGTTGAGGGAGGAGTGGGATCATGATGTGGTCGATAATGTACCGTCTGAGGTTTCTGAGCTCCAGCATCAATTCACGACTGGCGTGATTGTAGGTGATAAGGTTCGAGATGCTCTAGAACGCCTGTTATCCTTTCGGTGTACAGTGCAACCTCGAGCATTGTTTAAAGAAGAGACCGCAGAGTGGATGGCGAAACCTGGTCAATATCCTATGCGGGAAGTTCCTCCAGTGTGGATGCCAGGTGATCCTAATGCTAACCCTGCTGTCCCAGGCCGTTTTCAGAGAGTGTGGATACACCTCCCTTGGAAACGATCGGAAGTTTTACAGGTGAAGCAAACTTTGCCTGATCCTCGTAAAAATCCTGCAGGTTATTATAAGGAGCTGTCCCAATTAGTGGATGCTACTGTTATGAACCTTGCTGATATTGACATGTTGTTTGGCAATGTAGTGCCTCAGCCGATTTGGGCGAAAATTCGTCACGAGAATCACACGGCGGAGTTAGGCGGTGACTGGGCTGCCCTTACGGCGGCAGACGCTCAGCAAGTTGGTGGGGCTAAACCTGAACAGCTTATTGTGGAGCTGCCCCAGAGGATAATTACCCTTATGAAAACGCTTATGCCAGTGATGCGCGTCAATTGGGACAAGTTGTCCGCGTGCAAGCAAAAGAGGGATCAAAGCGTCTCCGATTTCTTTACGAGATTCGAGGAAGCATTTGTTGATCATAGTGGTCAGGACATGAGTTCGGAGGGTGGTCAGCGGTTGTTCGTTGATAAGTTTGTATCGAACTTGTTGCCCGAACTTAGCAACAAGTTGAAAAATTCTGAGAGTTCGTGGGCTGTTTCTACCACTGCTCAAATATTGGCTACGGCCCAATATTACGAAAATAGAGAAAAGGAAGAAAGTGAACGTGCAGATAAGAAAACAAAGGATCTTAAAACTAAGGTCTTATTGCAGCAAGCGTATCCTCCGCGCTCAAATTTCAGTGACTCGCAACAGCCAAATCGATCACAATCACAGTTTTCCAGGTCGCAGACGCGAAATGACTCTCCCGCACCTCGTTTTGTGTTGGGATATAATCAGTGTGCGTATTGTCGAGGGGAGGGCCATTTGAAGTTTAATTGTCCAGTTCTCCGTGATAGGAACAATGGTGTGTCAGCTCGAGGAGGTCGTAGTGGTCCTCAACAAGCTTCACGTGGTAGAGGTCGTAGAGTTACTCAGAATCAGGCCGAGCGTCTTGCCACTTCCTCAGACTCGCAGAATTGTTTCGATCGACGCGACCTCTCGTCTGGTAGATCTGCACAGTATCATGTGGATGACTATTACGTCGAGCGTGATGTTGATACGGATGGTATCTACTAGGACAGCCATAGACAAAGGAAGGGAGAAGTATCAGTTCCGGTTGATCAGAGAGGGCCTTATGTTGCAGTTGCTGCATTGGGCGTCGTTGAGCCTTTTCTGTTGGACACTGGTGCAGCAAAAAGTTCCATTATGCATTTGAAACTCCCTGGCGCACCTTTGTCTGGCTTAACGAATGTTTCCGTTGGATTCTCTGGCGCCCCCGTTAGCAATCCAGTTTCTAGCCCCTTGCCCCTTACGATTGGGTCTCATGAGTTAGAAGCTCCTTTGATTTTGACTACTGGTTGTGGTGAGAATCTTTTGGGCTTGGATTTGTTGAAGAGGTTACATGCGACTTTGTACTGCTCTCCTACAGGTGTGGAGCTTACATTGGGTGAGAGGGTGATTTCTCCTATGTATCTATCGATCGATAAGCTCCCACCGGAATTGAGTTCTCTTCCGGCTTCTTTGTGGGCGACAGGTCCCAATGATGTGGGCCTGCTGGATATACCACCTTATGTTGTTCAATTGAAAGTTGATGCGTGCTTACCACGCATACCACAGTTTTGTATCTCCCTTGATGGTGAACGGGCACTATTAGCGATCATTTATGATCTGATCGATAAAGATGTTATCGAGGAGACACGAGGTAACGTGTGTAATAGTCCCGTGTTGCCTATTTTGAAGCGAACTGATCCCTCCAAGCCTCCCGTGTACCGTCTAGTTATTGACTTACGGGAAGTAAATAAAATTGTTGTCCCGCAGTTTCCTGTGGTACCCGACATTACAGCTTTACTGACTCTGATTCCAGCCTCTGCATCATGGTTCTCGGTAATCGATCTGAAGAATGCGTTCTTTAGCATTCCGATTGCTGAGGAAAGTCGTGATTTGTTCGGCTTTTCATTAGGAGGTCGCAGCTTCCGGTTCAAACGTGCACCTCAAGGCTACTGTGAGAGCCCATCGATCTACAGCCAAGCTCTTAAGAGTCAACTGGATGCATTTGTGCTGCCGACTGGTGCGGCTTTGATTCAGTACGACGACGATCTGTTGGTAGCTGCAGACACTGAACAAGTTTGCAAGACTGCTACTGTGTCACTGTTACAGCATCTCTGTGATTTACACCACAAAGTGTCACCTTCTAAACTACAATATTGTTGTCAAGAAGTTACCTACTTAGGTCACTTATTGTCAAAGGCGGGAAGAAGGTTGACCCCTGAAAGAATCGCAGCAATTGCTCGAATGGCTGTGCCGACAACTCAGAGAGATGTGCGTGCCTTTTTAGGTATCACGTCATACTGTAGACAGTGGATTCCAAATTTTTCACTGTTAGCGAAGCCATTGATAGCTCTCACGTGCAAGGATGTTTCGACTCCCTTGCCATGGACGGAGGAATGTCAGAAAAGTTTTTCTGAACTACGTGATGCGCTGTGTTCGGCTCCTGTGTTAGGTACTCCTGATTACAGCAAGCCATTCACACTATACGTCCACGAGAGGGAAGGTTGTGCGTTAAGTGTTTTAACGCAACAATTGGGTGGCAAGCAGCGCCCGTGTGCATATTTTTCCTCGACCTTAGACCCGGTAGCCAGAGCGTTGCCAAGTTGCTTGAGGGCGACAGCGGCAGCAGCGGCGTCTATTCGGCAGTCCGCAGGTCTTGTCATGGATAATATGCTCATGGTGATGGTTCCGCATGCGGTTGACACTCTCTTGAACCGGACAAAAACTCAACATCTGACGAGTGCAAGGTTGTCTGGGTACGAGCTGACCCTTTTGGCAAGTCATATACAGATCAAACGTTGTAATGTACTGAATCCGGCGACATTGTTGCCGATTAATATGGAATCAGATGATATACCGCCACATGATTGTTATTTACGAACTGAGGAAGAAACAAAGGGTCGTGTGGACCTGAAAAACACTCCCTTGACAGATCCTGATGGTACTTTGTATGTGGATGGTTCTTGCTTCAAATTGCCGAATGGCGATGTGACGACTGCGTATGCTGTAGTGACGTTGAGCACGGTTGTGGAAACTGCGAGATTGAATCAGAATTCAGCACAAGTGGCAGAATTGGTTGCATTGACAAGAGCGTGGGTTTTGTCTAAAGGAAAGCGAGTGAATGTGTTTACCGACAGTCAGTACGCATTCGGCGTTGCGCACAACTTTGGAAGACTGTGGAGAGAAAGAGGATTTATGACATCGCATGGCACGAAGATCCAACACGGGCAGCTCGTGAATGACCTTTTGGATGCACTTACATTGCCTAAACAAGTGGCGATCGTTAAATGTAGTGCACATCGGAAAGTGACGGATGATGTTGGTCGTGGTAATGCGTTTGCGGATGAGATTGCTAAGGAAACGGCTAAGGATTTTATGACCCGAATGTATGTTACGAGTTCAGTGAGGTGGCCGACGGAGACTGGTATGTGTGAAAATACTGTTGAGAGTGTGAAAGCAATTCAGAACGAAGCTACTAAAGCTGAAAAGACCAAGTGGAAAGAAAGTACGGGGAAGTTGGATATGCATGGATGTTGGGTTGACCTGACGGAATGTCAGAGGTGGATGTTACCAGATGCGTACGTATTAGCTGTCGTGACGATGGCTCATGGGTTGTCACATATTAGTGCAAAAGGAATATGTAGGTTCTTGTCCCCTGTATGGAAGAATGAGGGTATTGCTAAGTGTGCCGAGAGAGTGGTTAAGAATTGTATGGTGTGTTTGATGCACAATCCTGGCAAGGGCACCCCCACTCCACCTGGTCATTTTGCTCCTCCTGTCTGTCCCTTTGAGGTTATCCAACTGGACTTTATCCATATGGAGAGATGCAATAACCTGAAGTATGTTTTGGTTGTGGTTTGTGCGTTCTCCAGATGGATTGAGGCCTATCCTCTTAACCCCTTCCATGCTCATGACGGAACGATTCCGTCATGAGCATCGGTTGAGCTGTGCTCATGACGGAACCGTTCCGTCATGGCCCCGCCCGCGCTCGAACCCTTCAGCACCGCGGGGGAATCCGCGCAGCGCTGAAGGGGTTAAGGATAATACTGCCCTGTCCACAGCGAAAATCCTGCTGAAGGAATACTTTCCTCGGTATGGAATGCCACGGATCGTGTGGTCGGATAATGGAAGCGAGTTTGTGGGAAGTGTAATGCAGAGTGTGTGTAAGGGCCTTGGAATTCGTCAAAAATTCCATAGCGCTAATCATCCTCAGGCAGCGGGTTTGGTTGAAGGGTACAATGGTACCCTGAAACTCAAACTCGCAAAGATACAAGCTACGACTGGTCTATCATGGCCAGATGCCTTGCCTCTGGCTCTCCTATCAACCAGAGCGACTGTACACTCTCGAGTAGGGCTTAGCCCATATGAGATTGTGTTCGGCCGCCCTGCGAACATTTGGGGAGTCCCGAGACCTAAGGCTTTTGATAGTCTTGAGTATCCAATGCTAATCGATTACCTTCATGATTTGACCACTAAACTACGGTTAATCCATCAACAGGTCTTTGAAGCTCTACCGGCGCAGACAGAGGGTCCTGGACATCAGCT
Source organism: Triturus cristatus (assembly GCF_964204655.1). NCBI lineage: Eukaryota > Metazoa > Chordata > Amphibia > Caudata > Salamandridae > Triturus > Triturus cristatus. Next base: position 841,846,435 of record NC_140593.1, on the reverse strand, counting down.
CCGGCCAGGCGACTGGGTCGTTACCCGAAATTTTGGTCGGAAATGTAACTTGGAGCCAAGATTCGTAGGACCCTTTCAAGTCTTGTTGACAACGAGGACTGCGGTTCGACTGGAGGGCCGGAAAAACTGGGTCCACGCTAGCCACACGAAAAAGGTACCGATCCCCTTACCAACAGACGGTTGGGTGAGAACTGGGATTTCGGCAGCGGAAACTGAGACTCCTTTACACTTTGTGCTGTTTAGTGACGCTCAACCTGTAGGGGATGATTTGTCACTGCCAAACCCACATGTGGAGTCATCGGTAGCAGAGAACCCAAGGTCTGATTCGTCGTTCACTTCATCGAACACTGTTGCGCCAGCTGAACAATTGTTTGTAGAGCAAACTCGACCTGGAAGAAGTCGATACTTGCTTCGTTCAAGGACTAATGAAAATTAGTTGTATATTTGCTTTTTGATGCTATGAGTATTATGAACAATTATATCCTTTCTTTTTGAGTTCTTATGTGCTTTTCACTGCTAAGAGATTTGTAATAAAACTGAACGTTTTGAGGAAACCCTACCATCCGGGTTACCGTAGGGCCGTGCGGGTACTCCTTTCTGTTTAGCAGGTTTCTGACGCTAGGTCGGTTACTTTTGTCGATTCCTGGGAACTCCTGGGGATTGATAATCGCTACTCAGAACGAAGTGCGTCAAGTACGTCACGGACGGTTTGTAGAGGATGGCATTCTCTAAGCAGTTGGAAGTAGAAAGGATTTCGGCGCAGAGATTAGAGTTACGGAGGGTTGTACGAACAAAATGTTTTCTGTTTCAGGTGTTCCTACTGTTTCTGACCGTATCTATGCTATTGGTGGGTGGTGTGTATTTTGGAGTACCGTTGTTATTACCTTCTGTTCCACCTACTCTTTCTCCCAAACTAAGCTCCCTCACCACTGTTTCCCCACATTCTTTTCATCCTTTGCCTCAACATGAACAGGTTAGACGTGCAGAATTTATGAATAACTCCTTCGTTCAACTTCTACATCAGCATCAGTTGGTGATGAATACTACCAATTGTTGGGTGTGTGGGTTAATGCCACATACCATGGAAAGGGGTATTCCGTATTTGGTCCTTCCTTACAGCTCCCAGGGCTCAGCTCGAGCATTCCAAACTATGTTCCGTAGTGCACTAGATTCCTACCCCAGTCGAGAGCCACGTTCTGTCAATTTTGGTCCTGGGCCGTATCACAAGCCTTTGGCGATAGCGATAGCGGATTTAGATAGAGATGTTTTTGATGCATCGCTTATCCCAGATGAAGAAGTGCAGGCCTATAAGGATCTGAGCGAGGCTGAGTATAGTACGTCAGTGGGTGATAGACAGCTTAAGAGCTCGTCCCCAATATGGATTGTACCACACCTCGGTAATTTCTGCTTGAAAGGTTTGGGTCGAAATCCGAGAGCACAACTTGGGAACAATGCTTGCACTGACACGTATGTTCTACCGATGCTCTCTTCCCCTGTTTTTCTGACCGCTAAGGGCACTTATTTTGTATGTTATGAACGCGCATATACATGGTTACCCCGTGATTTTTCGGGTACCTGTTATATTGCGAATCTTTTACCACCGACTTTCACAGTTGCCTCAGACTATCACAAAACTAGAGTTGTGAGAGGCGTTATTAGCAAAGAGGATACTGCCGGTCAAGAAGCAGGAGACTTCTTTAAGGGTTTCTTGCCGTTTTGGGGACCTATGGTTAATAGTAGGAACCTAAGACAGTTGACCCGTGTAGTTGAGTCGACTGCTAATATTACTGCAAGTGCCCTTGGTAATTTAACAGCTGAACTTCAGGCGGATAGACTCATGACGTTGCAGAACCGTATGGTTCTAGATGTTGTTCTTGCAGATAGAGGTGCTGTGTGTAAAGTTATCCATTCGAGTTGTTGCATTTTTATTCCTGACAATGCTCCAACTGTCTACCAAGCCATCTCGAAGTTGCACAAGATTTCCGAGTCCATACACGTGGACGAAGGTAATTGGACGCTTCTAGGATGGTTTTGGGGCCTGATGTCAACTTGGGGTTGGAAGATTCTGATGATCGTAGGGGTTGTTGTAACGTTTCTGTTCACGTGTTGTCTTTGTGTGCAGTGTGGTCCTGCCTTATGTGGCCTCTGTGCTACAACGTGTATAAGACGGCCATCTGTTACCAAGGAGACGTTGATGAATAGAATGATGTTTCAGCAGCAGCTGAACGATCTGATGAATATTGAAATAGATTCCGATCTTGACTAGTGCTTGCCTACATGAGGGCAAAAGGAGCGTCTGAGGTTCCGTGTGGGACGGAACGACACTTTTGAGTGGTGACGAATATGGATGAGTTTGGTGTCTACGAACCGCAAATGACGAGTATAGTGGGTGTACTCAGTTTCGCTATGCAACCACGTATGGTTCGTCTTATTTTTGGGTTTGTTCATCCGAACCCTTGGGTTCCATTTTAGATACAGCATCCATTTTGTTTCTTGCCCTCAAGTAGCCAGCGAACGGACTTTGTCCGCTTCGTGACCCTGGGATTCCCAAGCTTACACGAGGGACACGTGTTTCTTTGAGGGTGACTTTTCACGATGAGGGAAATGACACGGCGAAGGCAGATGGCCCCGCTCGAGGCTCATCTTGCCGTGCCGGTCTATTGTTTCAGTCATGCATACATTGGACACGAGGTCTTTGATCCCGTTATCAAGTTTCCTTTATTACTCCCAACACTCTTTCCTAATCTGTTGTGCATCCTTGTCCTTTCTTTGCATCTGTTTTCGTCCCTTTTCCTAATGTGTTTACGGTCAGGATGGAATGTGTTTTATTGCAGAAAAGATATGTTTTTACAGTTGGGAACCGGCAATGCTGTTGTAATTATGTTCCGGCCCCCTGAAACATGAACACGACTCTTTTGAAGTTTATTGTGGGAACTGAGTTGTAACCTTTGTCCGCCATACTGTGCAATGGCAAAAACGTGTATAAAAGGAGCGATCCACTTTTGCAAATCGAAGCAGTCTCCGAGAACCTACACGTTGTGTACTTCTTGTGACCTCTGTATCCCTGCAGTAAATAAACGCTGATCTCTGACGTCGCTGGAAGTGTCCCGTGTCTCTGTGTTTTGTACGCCAGAACAGGTAACCCACGAAGGTTTCAGGTGTTGTTCCCGGGCACCGCTGGGTCTTAGAATAACCCAGTCCTTCAGCTGGGGGTAGTGTTTTAGGGTGTAAGGTAGTGCAGTGGTGTTTGTGTAGTGTAGGGGGTAGTGTTTTAGGGTTTAGGGTAGTGCAGTGGTGTTTGTGTACTGTAGGGGGTCATGCTGGGTTCTAGTGTTTTAGGGTTTAGGGTAGTGCAGTGGTGTTTGTGTAGTGTATGAGGTCGTGTTTTAGGGTTTAGGGTCGTGCAGTGGTGTTTGGGTAGTGACGGGGTCATGCTGGGGGTAGTGTTTTAGGGTTTAGAGTAGTGCAGTTGTGTTTAGGTAGTGAAGGGTGTCGTGCTGGAGGTAGTGTTTTAGGGTTTAGGGTAGTGCGGTGGTGTTGGTATAGTGTAGGGGGTCATGCTGGGGGTAGATTTAGTGTTTAGGGTAGTGCAGTGGTGTTTGTGTAGTGTAGGGGGTCGTGCTGGGGTCGTTTTTTAGGGTTTAAGGCAGTGCAGTGGTGTTTGTGTAGTGAAGGGGGTCATGCTGGGGGTAGTGTTTTAGGGTTTAGGGTAGTGCAGTGGTGTTTATGTAGTGTAGGGAGTTGTGCTGGGGGTAGATTTAGGGTTTAGGGTAGTGCAGTGGTGTTTGGGTAGTGTAGGGTGTCGTGGTGGGGGTAGTGTTTTAGGGTTTAGGGTAGTGCAGTGGTGTTTGGGTAGTGGAGGGGGTAGTGTTTTAGGGTTTAGGGTAGTGCGCCCAACCAGCCACAATATCTGTGGACAAAGGGGATCCTGACTCTTTTGAACGCTCCACCAATTGAATAATTTGGGTCAAGGACCCTACCATGTCCAAGACCTATCAATTCCTTTCTTGGGATCCCTCATATACTTGGAGAAAAAGGTACATAGTTTCTCATCAATTTCAGGCGTGTGTGCCACCTTCCCCTTCAGTGAGGGCCTGGGGCATTCTCCCCTCATCCTATTCCTGACCTCCCTTTCAAGGGGTTGATGGATTTTCCCAACCACATACTCTGCCACTTTAGTGTGAGGGGGTCCCCTCCGCCGACCTAGGATGTTAAATTTGGGTAGGCTCGAACATGTCCGAGTGGACCCTGTCCCCAACCCGGGACTGAGAGGAGTGGGACTCTGGATGTCAGGGACGCCGCGAGTCCTTATCCTCATCGGAGGAGAAATCGTCCTCCGATGCACCCTCTCCCTCTATGGGAAACCTGCCGTTGGGGTCTACAATAGTGGTGACAGCGTCGCAATTTTCTCCGGACTCCTCCTCCTCCCGGCTGGGTGCATGTTTTAGCATTCGTGCACACTTGAGGAAGGTCTCCGTAAGTTTATCAAATCCTTTCAAGTGCCCCGCGTTATGCTTACGGCCCTTTTATCTCCCATCTGGGAGCTACTGGGACCCTCCACCACCAGATCAGGGTCACTGAACACCGCAGGGATGCTGTTCGCCAGCTTATCAACCTGATCCCTAAGAGGAGACAGCGCCCTAGAAATAGCCAGAGAGAGGGCTTGGTCCACTGCTGGAGGGAGAAGTTGGGGGGCCATTCCTCCTCCACTTCCTGGTAGGAGGAGTAAAAATGGTCTTATGGAGAAGACATGATAGCAGAGGGTGTGAGCACAGAACAAATGCCCTTACAATCCTTAAGGCATCCCCCTCGCCGGTGCTCCCAACAGCTGGACTTTCCCCGAAGCTGTTATAAGAATAGACTGAGGCACAATACCAATTACCACCACCAGGTGGCGCTGGTCACTAAAGTGGCCGTGTAGGGAAATCACCGCGTAGCGGTGTCAAAATTAGGCGAGGGTTGGTCGGGAATCAAGCGGACACTAAAGGAGTGACCTGATTCCCAAACGCGCGTAAAGACCAGCGGGAGCACTCGACGGATCTGCCTCGCTCGGACCAGACGCACCTGACAGGATCTCACCGCGCGCAGAGCGCACAGCGGGAGAAACTGCAAGGGGGAGAACGCTCTCGGGCACGAGCCTGCTGCGCAGGGAATATGAAACAATACCAAGGCAATAATGCTAATAACGTGCACAAGAAACCGCTATACAAACAGCCACAATGTCAGATTAAGCCAAGAATGTAAGGAATGCACTTAACTGACGAGCAGTGAAGAAAGAGGAAGCGGAAGGGACGTCACAATATTATATACAATGGACTGTGATATGATTGGACTATAGTTGCCTTGGAGACTTCCCTCCTAATGGTTCATGGGTTGTGTAGTCTTTTGTTTAATGATTGTTGTGTTACGTTTTCTTTGAACTGCTATGAAAATAAAGTGAGGAAAGATATGCATAATCCTCGCCTCCGTCCTGCCATAGAATTCATTAAACTTTATTCGATCTGATTTAGAAACATAGATCATAAAAGTGTACATAAAAACAGTAAATCCTCTTTCCTAATACAATACAGTGAGAATTAATTAAAACCAGTAGGTAAAAACGGGTGTTACAAAGCCCGGTTCAGAGCAACTTCAGGTTAACAGAATCGTAAAGTTCAATGTTTCGCAAAATCAATCTCATGTACTTCGTGCAAAATACGCAATAAGGGGTCCAAGTAAAATGTAACGCTCCAATACCTGACCAATCTGCACTATATAAAACTGCAGAAAAAATAAAAATAAAAAGTGTTTTGCACACTTCTGTCATTGGGCTATATGTGGGCTACATCTGGGTGATATTTGTGCTACATTTGTGCTCTTTTTTCTCTGGTGGTCATCTTGGTAGATTTATTTGTTATGAAGTTTCCTAATTTCCTCATTTACTGCAGTCTCCTCAGTAGGAAATGCTTTCAGTTTTTTACTTTGATTCCATCAAGAAGGCATTCAGATGTGTCACACATTTGCCATGAATTCAGAATGTTAGCACTCTAGTTGTTCATTAGATCACTGTAGTAAAGCTACTGCTCACCAGGGAGTTAACTGGAAGTCTACTGCTGGTATTGAAAGCGATTGTTTCAGTCTGCATGTCAGAATTTTCTAATGAAATAGAAGAGGATTTGAGATCTCACTTAAAACATGCCTTACATTTTCTTTCTGCAGCACTAACCATAATTTCTATGGCAAAATGAACCCCCTCATTTTGTCCCTTTTTAAATTAAGTGTTTTAAGTGTTACCAGTCTATTCCAATCAAGATGGCTTCAGGTGTGCCATAATGTTGTCATAAATAAGACTGTTAGCTCTCTAGTTGTTCTTTAGAACACTCTGGGAAGCTGCAGTAGAACACAAAGGCATCAGCTGACAGGCTGCTCCTGTTGAAATATAACAGGAAGATATTTGAGATCTCACTTAAAACATGTCCTAATTTTTCTTTCTACAGCACTAACCATAATTGCTATGGCAAAATGAACCCCCTCATTTTGTTCCTTTTTAAATTAAATGTTTTAAGTGTTACTAGTTTATTCCAATCAAGATGGCTTCAGGTGTGCCATAATTTTGTCATAAGTAAGACTGTTATCTCTCTAGTTGTTCTTTAGAACACTCTGGGAAGCTGCAGTAGAAAACAAAGGCCTTAACTGACAGGCTGCTCCTGTTGAAATATAACAGGAAGATATTTGAGATCTCAGTTAAAACATGTCCTAATTTTTCTTTCTACAGCACTAACCATAATTTCTATGACAAAATGAACCCCCCCATATTGTTCCTTTTTAAATTAAATGTTTTAAGTGTTACCAGTTTATTCCAATCAAGATGGCTTCAGGTGTGCCATCATTTTGTCATAAGTAAGACTGTTAGCTCTCTAGTTGTTCTTTAGAACACTCTGGGAAGCTGCAGTAGAACACAAAGGCATTAACTGACAGGCTGCTCCTGTTGAAATATAACAGGAAGATATTTGAGATCTCAGTTAAAACATGTCCTAATTTTTCTTTCTACAGCACTAACCATAATTCCTATGACAAAATGAACCCCATCATTTTGTTCCTTTTTAAATTAAATGTTTTAAGTATTACCAGTTTATTCCAATTAAGATGGCTTCAGGTGTGCCATAATTTTGTCATAAGTAAGACTGTTAGCTCTCTAGTTGTTCTTTAGAACACTCTGGGAAGCTGCAGTTGAACACAAAGGCATCAGCTGACAGGCTGCTCCTCTTGAAATATAACAGGAAGATATTTGAGCTCACACTTGAAACATGTCCTAATTTTTCTTTCTACAGCACTAACCATAATTTCTATGACTAAATGAACCCCCTCATTTTGTTCCTTTTTAAATTAAATGTTTTAAGAGTTACCAGTTTATTCCAATCACGATGGCTTCAGGTGTGCCATACTTTTGTCATAAGTAAGGCTGTTAGTGCTCTAGTTGTTCTTTAGAACACTCTGGGAAGGTGCAGTAGAACACAAAGGAATCAACTGACAGTCTCTGCCCTTGTTGGATGTACATGATTTACTGAGAGTGACAGACTTCATTCTCACATGACTGAGAAAGATAATATGAATTTACAGAAAATATGCTCTCATTTTAGCTTCAGTTTTCTGTCAAACATGATTCATGATATCCTAGTAGAAGGTTTTTCACGGGGTAAAACCACGTCAGAACACACCACAATTGCTGAAATTAGTATGGTACCATCAACAAATGAATTCTAATTTAACCAAAGTCTCTTATCACCCTTTATAGTTCTTCTTTTGGTAACCCTCAAAATCTTCGATTCACTACAATGCATTTCAATGGGGTACTATCATGTATATTGGTCCCAAGATGGCTGCCAGCAATTCCAGGATGAAGTACTGACAGCCAATCAGATCTCACGATGAGATGTGTCGTTAGGCTCCGTCCAGATATTGAAACTTTTTCTTTTTCTAATTTCTCATGAACTATTGAACGGATTTACACCATTTAACAAAAAGGGATCTTTCTGAACCAAGGGCTACCTTTTTGCCAAATTTGGTGTAATTCCGTTCAGAAGTTTGGGTTCTAGCCGTGTCTAAAGTTTCCTATGAGAATTAACATGGAAAAACCACGTTTTGGAACCCCCTTTTTTCTCGGCCCCCGCTTGCCGAATCATCCTGAAACTTTTAAGATAGGAGCTGACCGGAGCGCGCCCCGAGTTTTGAAAATTTCACGAAGATTCGTCAACCGACGCCAAAGTTATTGGGAAAAGAATGTTACGATTTTCCTATGGATAATAGGTCCTAACTATAACTACCTACTGGCGACCGCCAGAAGGTAATGCGTGTGTGTAGGTATATATATGGCAGAGTTTCCATAAGAAGTGTGTTTTTTGTTTTGCTAATAACTTTGGCATTGTTTGGTGAATCTTCAAGAAACTTTCCACAAAATGTTTATCCACCTCACCTCCTTCCTGGAACATTTTGAGATGATCCATCAAGCGGGGGTTAAGAAACAAGGGTGCCAAACATGTTTTCTTATTCAATTTCCCATAGGAACTTTAGACGAAGCGACTGCAAAAATGTCTGAACAGAATTACACCAAATTTGGCAGAAAGCTAGATCTTTACAGACAAAGAGTGCTTTCTGTGATTAGTTGTAACCCTCTGCAACTGTTTTTGACCACAAAAATAAATCTGATTGGCTGATCCCGATAGTCCTCCAGACCAAAAGACCTGATTGGTAGCTGCCTCATGAAGAAACATGTTGGTGCTGCCATTACAGGACTTGAGTCCTAAACATTTTTTAGAAAAAGGACATATGAGGGCAGGGTAGGGATACCCTAACCTCCTGAACCTTGTGGATCGATACAAAATGTTAAGTGTTGTAACTGTCCCGCAGAAGACACACAAGAAAAATACAAAATGAAAGTACTGTCTCAGGCATTCCAAAGCTCTTAAAGTAGAGTTGACTCACAATAAACTATGAAGCCCCACTAGATGTGCAAGCCCCTACTACACACAGTCTGCACTCAGTGCGCAGAGTGTGTGTAGAGCCCCACCTTCCAGAGACATGAGTCCCATGAACTGGGCAAGCCCCTACCTTGCACAGCCTGTGGTTATTGTGTGGATTGTGCTTTGAGCCCAATCCCTACAGAATCAAAAGCACTACTAGGTGGGCAAGACTCTTTTATGCACAGTCAGCACTGAGGGCATAGGCTGTGCGTAGAGTCACTCCCTCCAGAGACCTAATCCCCATTAGGTGGCAAACCCCTACTATGCATAGCCAGCGCGCTCTGTGTTCCTTTTTATTAAGAGCCTCTCATTTCAGACACCCAAGCCCATTTAGTTGAGTGAGCCACTACTACAGAAAGGCTGCGCTCTCTGCATAGAGCTTCATGGAGAGCTCACCCACTGCACATACTCAAGACTCTCTATGTACTAATATCCCTGGCGTGGGTCATCGGGCAGAGCAGAGTGAAGTTAGAGGTGCTGAAACTGGATGTAAAGGTCAGGTACATAGGTCTTCCGGAATTTCAACTGTACTACTTTGCGGGATTACTACTGTACGCTGTGCAGTGGTGTTCACAAGGCCCGAAAGGTGAGAAGACCTTACTAGCAGAGTGGGGCGAGTAGGCAGATCTACTATGGTGTCTGATGATGGGTTAAGGGGTCCCAGCAAGACAGCCCATTTATAGTCCATCAGGTTGCGGAGGTATATGAACAGGCGGTCACTCTATTGCTTCGCAGGGCCCCATCCACTAGACTGTGCCCCGTAGGTGGCTACCCTGTTTTCAACAGATACAAGCAGTGATGGATCCCACGCAATGATACACTGGGGGGGGGGGTGCTCCACTGCTGGAGACCTATATCTAAAGGGCACCTTTCTCACGATGGACGAGGCCCCGAATTGTTATCAGCTACAACCCGGTCAATTCCTATAGTATGCTAAGATATCACGCACAGCCCGCAAGATGTGGGTTACTTTCCCGGCAGAGCCAGAGGAGTCACAGACACTACAGCTTCTGCAGGACACAGGCGCTACCAGGGGGATGATCTCATGCATATACAAGGCCCTAAAAGCTGATCATAGGTTGGACGTGATGAGGGTTTGTGAAAGATGGTCAGTAGACCTATCACTACCCCTCACAGATGGTGAGTGGCCCTGGGCATTTGCACAGGTCCACAAAGTTGCAAGCAACTCCTTCTTCAAACTCACACAGTTCCACTATTAGCACCATACCTTTCTGATGCTTCAGAGACTGCCTAGAGTTGATGTGATGTGATCCCCAGCAGCCCTCGATGCTGGCTGGAGCCGGCGACAGTCTTTTGTATAACTTGGGGCTGCTCAAGGCTGCCGATTTATTGGGACAGAATATTGCATGAGCTATAGGAGGTCATGAGATCCTAGATTGAGACCTTGGTCTAGCACTGCCTACTGGGCATGCTGGCAACCCCAAAAACAGGGACATGAATGCAACATAAATTCACTCTGCTGGGACTGACGCAGGCCAAGCGTCAAATTGCAATATATTTGATGCATCCCAGCCTCCCTACGTTGGTCAGATGGAGGGCGTACTTATTAGATTGGGGTGTGGCAGAAGAGCGACCGCTAAAATTGGGCCGTACAGATGAAAATGTGGCGCGGGACCTGGAGTTAAGGGGTGGTATGTTGGAAGGGCCAATGAGTCAGAGTAAGCTACACCCTTTGGGTATTCACAGGCCGTGGAGTTGGCTGTGTCCCCGGGGACCTCAAGGGCAGATTCCCCGGATCCCTGAAAGTGTGTAGCAGTGTGTGGTTCTCTGGGTGACTGAATAAATGGGTGGGGGAGTGAGTGAGTGAGGTTCTATAATCGTATGACAATATGTAGTTTCAAATATTGCTCATAAAAGTCATCTGCTGGATGAAACGTAATCATCTTAAATGTAACACTAAAAAAACTGAGATAGTGCTACTAGGAAAGGCCAATCCTTTTACCCCTTACCTTATGGTAGCCTAAAGACACCACCCCCTTCTGGACACAGTGGAGGTGTTAAAGAATCTAGGAGTAAAATTTGATGCATCACTTTCTTTTCACCCACAAGCTCTAGCGGGGGCTGGGAAGTGTTTCTAGTTGATTAAAACCTTAAAAAGGTTCTTTAACTTGATACGGTGCACAGCAAGAAAGACAGCGGCCATAGCCCTCATCACCTCAAGACTGGACTACTGCAATAGCCTGTATGCAGGGACCAACAAGACAACTCAAAAAATACTGTACACAGTAAACCATGCTACAGCCTGTCTGGTGTTGAAGCTACCTCATTTATCTTCTGCTTCAGCAACCCTTAAGACAATACATTGGTGCTAATTCACAAAAGAGAATTCTTTTAAGATCTTTCTTATCACATTCAGAGCGACCATAGCATCAGGTTTGAAATACTTAGTGGGCAGGTTCACCCCCTACGTCACTTCCCGTCTGCATAGACATTCATCAGCAAACCTCCTAAAACCTCCTCCTTTTAGGTGGAAAACAAAAGGTGGAAAATCTTTAGCTGTCCTCTGGGCAAAACCTGGAACCTGCTTCCTGGCCCTCTCAGACTCACACTCTCAGAATCCGCCTTTAGGAAATTGCTGAAAACTTGGAGCTTTTTTGGAGGGCTATACTCCCTGTGCCTCTTGCTTACATGATCCCCACATTGGTCCGCAGCAGACTTGAGTATTTTCTTCCCTTACGCCTAGCGCAAAGATGCTCCTTTGGAGCGATAGCGGCGCTTTATAAATATTTTATACATACATACATAGGTGCGTTCTGTTTGGGAACGTTTGTGTCTCTGCAGCTGTTGCAACAGCAGTGTGTCAATTGGGATAAGGTGGTATACAATGGGTTTGACTCTGAATCTCCTTGGCCATCTAATTCCCACCTCCTGGGGGCCCGGCCCATGTGTGAGATGACTCACCCTACATTGAGACTCTTTGTGTCCCGATTTCACCCTTCCCCCTTATGTACAAATGCGCGGGAAGGCCGAGCACTTTCTGGTCTGCTGCTGCTACTGCTGTTAGCTATTGAATTATTGTTTGGGTTTCTTTTTCTTCAATTTGTACATTGTTTGCTTCCTATCTTGCTTTGGCATTGTACTCTGGCACTAATATGCACCTGTGATTTGCCAGCTGCAGTTTTAATGCACATAGTTGGGGTTTCCTAAGGATTGCCTGCTGTAGAGAACCATGGCCTGCAACATTGAATTACTGTAATGTATACTTATTGTACACTGCTAGCTGTATTCGTTTATAATGCTCTGTCTTTTGTGCTGCTACTCTATGTGCCATTCTGTAGTGTTTTATTCTGTGAGATTACTGAATAATAACAAGTTCAAATGCTTTTAAAGGCTCTTTACATAATGAGGAGTTTACTCCATACTGATAATTAAGCTAGTAATCTTTTACTTTACATTAAAGATAAAACCCTAGAAATTCACTGAAAAAAACTAAGGTTAAAGTGGCTTTACAGTTAGGGGTGGTTGTAATTCTTTACTTTAAATTAAAAACATGAGAAATTCACTGAAAAAAATGAAGGTTAAAGTGAGGTTATAGTTAGGTGAAAAAATCAGTTAAAAAATAAAATGATAAGCGAAAATAAATTGAAATTTCCCAGTCATAGTTTACCGATCTAACTATACCTTGCTCCCCTGCAATGCACTGCTTATGACCTCACATAGTATATCACTCATAACATATCAAGTGACATCATTGATGTCAACACTAATGACATCATCCAATGAAGGTGTCAGTTTGCTATATGCTTCTGACACTGAAAGGTATACAGTGAGCTAGAGTACATTTTCAATAGTTTCTGTACTGCTCATAAAAGTGGCTTTTGCACAATGCTTGGGTTCCTAAGAGGGCCTATGTGTGGGGAGAGTATTGACCCTCTGTGAAGGGTTGTCCACAGGGCAAAGGCAAAGCATGGCTGAAGTATACATGAAGGGTTGGAGTATTGTTGTAAAGAAATCCAAAGACGAGAATTGGTAAGAAACTGTTTATTGTGTGACAACCCTGGCAGTCTCAACGCAACCGCCAAACAACGTAAACTTCAGCATTGTTACAGTCATTGAATACAAAAATGCACCAACAGGATGAAGAGAGAAAAGGGGGAAAGCGGGTGGAAAGAAAAAGGGTAATTTGTTAAACACATAAACATGCGTGATGTAACATAAAGGATACATTTTAGAAACGACACTGAAATACAGATCGTGTATTCACTACAACCCATCTTCCTCTTACACCAGTTTTTTCTGATGCATCATAGAGTATAAACACAGAGGAAAGTGTGGAATTACATCACTAGGTATGGTATAATTACTCCATGACATAATCCTTATGCCAACCCGGAGACTTGGACACCCTCACCCTTTTCTTCTCCATCCCAATGCAGGAACCATTTCCAAATTCTTAATGCGAACCACCACCGAGCTCCTGATCTAATAACCCCGGGTGACACGATGTAACCCTGTCCATACTCCATGTTTTACCATCATCCATAGTAACCATGTTTCCGCCCACTTTAACCACTTTCTTTGATTTTGAGAATTTACTGTAATCTTTTTGTCTGGAGACATGCAGTTTGATGAGTACCCAATCACCCACCTTCCACCTGCCAACCTTTACACCATGACCAACGTCATATCTTTCCTTGTAATTCTGCTGGTGGAGCCTCCTCAACTTGTCCATTTCCTCCCAGCACACCCACTGAGGCTCACCACCACTCAACCAATTAGGTAACAGTTTAGTCACCGGTAACTGTCCTTTTGTTGCCAAGAAAGGTGAGACATTGGTAAACAAATTAGGTGCAGTGTGGTAAGACCACAACTTATTCTGGAGTGTCCCATTGGCCGGATTCCCTGAATCCTGAGCCAATTGCAAACATTCCTTAATCATTCAGTTCACCCGCTCAACCAGGTCATTGGCTTTGGGCAATACAATACTGTCTTTAAAGGGGGGATGGACCATTTCTCCAAAAACTAAAGCATTTCATTAGAAGAAACTGAACCCAATTACCCGTAATCAACATACTGGGGACTCCCTCCGTCGAGAACACTCCCATAAGAAAATGAATAAGACTTTTAGTTTTGATGGTATTCACCACTTTTGTCATAATCCAATGAGAGTGATAATAAACCACAACCAACAAAAATTTGACAATCCATAGAGTGTTTTCTAATGGACCTATAATATCCAATCCTAACTTGTCCCAAGGTTTAGAAGGAACCACAACCCGGAACAAAGGTGATGATCTAACAGACCTAGATTTGTCACTCTGAGCGCTTGTCAAACAATCCTTCACAATGTCTTCGACAACACAATCCATTTTGGGGAACCAACACGGGGCTCCAACTTTGGCTTTAGTGATACTCTTGCCCAAGTGTACCTCATGAGCTATGGTAGCAAACCTTTCTCTGATATCAGCCGGTGTAATCAACCTGCTACCTCTCATAATCCTGTCATTCACAATGCACATCTCATTCCTCAAAGCCCAAAAATCTTGCAACTCACTGCTAAGAGTGCTAGATTTGACCGGTCACCCCTGAATGATTTTCTCCTTGGCTTGCTTGAGAAGTACATCATTTTCTACCCTAGAATTCCACTCCTCCACCGTAATACCCAGAATCTCTATCCAACTAATGATCTCACCTTCATCACTGCCACCACTGTCCCCACCTACGGAACTAGGAAGTCTGGATAAACAGTCAGCTGCCCTGTTTCTCAATCCGGGCACAAACTCAATTTTAAAATTAAATCCTTCCAGACCCAGCAACCATTTGGCAATACAGGGAGTGGTGGTGTCTCTTCCTTTTAAGGAGAACACATATATCAAGGGCTTGTGATCAGTACGCACCACGAATGGTAAACCCCAAAAGATAAATTTGAAATGATTTATGGCTCAATAGCAGGCCAAAGCCTCCCTCTCCACAGTCGAATAATTCTGCTCTGCTAATTAGAGCTCTTGAAGCAATGGCAACAACTCTTTCTTCCCCAATGACTACCTGTGACAAGGAAGCACCTACGCCAATCCCATTAGCATATGTGGTCAAGATGGTTTTCTGACAAGTGTCAAAATTTCCTAAATATGGTGCATTAATTATTGCTTCCTTAGAATGGTCAAAAGATTCCTGACATGCACCATCCCAAACAAATGTTACACATTTCTTTAATAATCCCCTTAAGGGTGCAGTTATATCAGCAAAATTCTTGACAAACTTCATGACATATTCCACGAGACCCAGGAAAGACCTCAAATTGTCCTTGCTCTTGGGGGGGGAGGTGGGTGCTTGTTTGACTGCCCCAACCAGATCTAATTTAGGCCTCACTCCATGTTTAGAAATAGTGTGTCCAAAAAGACGAGGATTAGCAAGTAGCTGTTTATTGTGTGACAACCTTGGCAGTCTCAAAGCAACCACCAAGCAAAGGAAGCCTCAGCATTCCGACAGTCATGGAATGCAGGAATGCACTAACAGGATGAAGGGAGAAAGGGGAAAGGGGGAGGAAAGGAAAAGATTAATTTGTTAAACATTTAACCATGCGTGATGTAAAAAAAAAAGGATACATTTTAGAAACAACATTAAAATACAGATAATGAATTAACTACAACAAGTACACTATGATGTGGGTCCACCAGCATAGCCAAAGAAGGTGGACTGTCATGAATAGACAGCAGAGATGGCTAGCTTCACTGTGCACATTCATGCTGCTGCACTCCTCACACCTCTCCCCATCACCATCCTGGCCATCCCAACCAGGTAATTGTACTTCTGGGCTTCTGGTTCTGATTCACACAACTCTCAGTGGAATGTAGAGAGAGATATGTTGTGCTCACTCGAGTAGTGCAGACCTGTTGTTAGTGGTTTCGCTACGGCTGAAGGACAGCATCACCTTGTCAAAGGATGTGTCAAGGCATGGCCACTGCAATATCAAAAAAAGAGGAAATGTTTAGAGTGTCCATCACCACATCGTCTAGCTAATCCTTTCTAACGAAGACTAAAATCCCCTAACACTACTTGATTTGCTGGACTGGCAAAGTTGAATGAGCTATGCATGGTGATGTTATGGGATATCTACCATCACCTTGAACTTGGATTTTGAGACCATTACGGGATAATAACTTCAGAGAGACCTCACTCAGTCTAAGCAAAAGGTCCTTGAACCCATTTGTATCTCTTCAAAAATTGAAATGATCCATCCATCCTGAATGGGTGAATAGATGCCACCAACCGCTACCTGAGGATTTAAGAAGTGCACGTGTGTCAGAAAATGTGTTTCCTTTTTTAAGTGAAAGCTCCATGTCCAGCTGGAGAAGTATCTACCAGGGACAGTGTGCTTGCCCGTTTGCCTTTCCCAAATCAGAACACACTCAAAGTCAGCAGAAAAGCAAGGGTTCCCGAGGATTGAAGAAAAGAAGGAGGGAGACTGCCATGCTTGCTGCTAAGAGCCTGCTTTCCCAACCCTACCTGCCAAGTTGCAGATGCTGGTATGCTTGCCTTGAGAATCACTACCCGAGATGTGGAATGCTACTGAGAAGATCTATCTGTGATGCTGGCCTGCCCAACCATCGACAATCATTGCAGAGGGAAGGTGTTCTCAACTACGCTCATCATAAAGAGGAAGAGATGGGCCTGGGACTCTGTCAGGGCAAAATGCCTGGCTCTGGCTTAGCCCTTGGGCCCATGGGACTTTGTGCTCAGAGATCCCACTTTCCTGTCCTCTGCACCCCCTCCACCCGGTCTCCCTTCTCCCACTTCTACCCCCCCTTATAGTCTATGTTGCTCTGGGATACTCTTTCATGATAGCGATCTCAGACAACCTGTGATTATACGACACAGTTTTCACACTACACTATCTGCCGCAAACCCACTGAGTTCTATTTCACTTGTGTTTCCAGTTCCTACAACCATATCATCTACCATAATCTCCTTTTTCGTATTTCTGTCTCTTACTTGGAAGATGGCAGTTACCTACCAAGCGTACT
The DNA here is from genome assembly GCF_964204655.1 of Triturus cristatus. Taxonomy (NCBI): domain Eukaryota; kingdom Metazoa; phylum Chordata; class Amphibia; order Caudata; family Salamandridae; genus Triturus; species Triturus cristatus. The sequence goes on along the minus strand of NC_140593.1, from coordinate 841,829,451 downwards.
CGTGCGCATCTCGCCAATTCCATATCTTATGTTTGTTTTATCGGGGGGTGTAGCGCCTCAGTTTACATCACAGAGCATCTGCAATAGTTGACTGTGTGTGATTTCTCATTAAACACCAATACAATTTATGGAACAAACAAATCAGAGCTCGTCAATGTAGCCTGGTCTTTCCCAATCTCTCAACTCCTTAGAGCAGTTTAGAGAAAGGAAAATGGAGTATCCTATGAAGGACAGATGGAGTGTATGCTGCACATGAACATACATCCAAACTGGAATATGAATGCTTATATGTGAGCTTACTTCCACCGGTGTAGTGTTTCAAATCCAGACACTTGAAGGCTTACCAACACAGAATAAACCCCATGACACCTCTGTGGCCTCTTTGGCTTATGACTGCATTTTATCTCTTTGATTGAGGACTTGTGCATCTCTTATCTACCTATAGACTGCTTCCTTACACATAATTTGGTAGTAGTGAGGACTGAATACATGCAGGAACGTTGCGTGCTACAGTGGCCTCCACTTATGTTCCCAAAACGAATCTTCTTTCGCGATAATCCATTTTGACCTTGGCCAGTGTCCGAATTGCAGATTTGAATTCCTGTGTGCCCACTTAATCGAATTGTGATGTCTTAGGCGATGGCTCCACTTCTGCGCACCTCTTTTGGGTCACAACAGCATTTGGGAGCACCTGGAAATGTTTCAGATCAGAGAGAAATCTAAAGAATGTACTCACATATAAATGGTTTGCTACACTTTAATGCTGTTTCTTGTACGCATTAATGAGACAGAGCATTTATACAGTGCACATCACGCACTACTTTCTCTATTTGGGATTCTGGGAAAGGAGTCGTTTCAAAACTTTCTGTATTTATGTTTAAACGTTATTAATTTTAGTAAACGTAACTCAATATAGTAATATATCTTAATAAGCTCAATTGAAAACACAATTGTCAAAAATAAACCGTTTTGAATTTCGAATCGTTATCAAAATTCGAAATGTGCTCAATGACATGCTTTGCTCGAGAGTCTCCAACGGTCGATCCCGAGCTAACCAGTAGCTGGCTTCCTGTCTTGAAGGAGCTCACTTCCTCTCGTTTGCGTTTGGGAGCATGCTGCCATCTGCTGCTGATGCTGCATAGAAAACTCTGTGCAGCAGTCTTGTGAGGTTCTGTAAACAACAGGGGGTTGATTCTGTTCAGGAGAACAGAGGTTGGAATCAAAGATACTGCTAGCAAAACATAGTACCTCTGTCACCATAAATCAACTTTTTTACTTTTCAGAAGTAGATTTTTATTTTCTACTACTTGTATTCACTGTACACATATTGCATTTCATATTCTTACATCAAGATCTGTTGATTCTGTGCAACTGTGACTACAAAATAACACAAATTTTTCAAAAGACTTACAAAAATCAAATGACAGATAGACACAATGTTATATACTTAAACAATCTTCACATACAAGACAACGACGTCATATACTTAAACACTCTTAACATAACAGACAACGTCAAATCTATATACTAGACACAAAGAATCTCCTCATACAACTGTGTGTAAAATGTTGTACATATAGGAAAAGTCCTACATTGTTCATATAGAGGGACTCATGTTTTTCTAGTCCTCTCAGGATGATAATTTATTGAGGTGCCAAGTCGAGGTAGCCTTAAGAGGTTTTTTTGGAAACCGAGTTAGAGACACTCTTTTGAATTTGTTTCAAATGTTGTAGAAGACTTGACGTCTTTCTGTTTCCTTAATTCTTTAAGGCTTGCCTCATCAAAAAACCAACGCGTTTCGACCTTCAGTGTGGCACTTATTGTCGAAGGTCTTCATCAGGGTGGACAAGGGTTGAACAGAGGACTGGAGGTATCTAATTGTGTAGAGAAGACCAAATTACTTGATCAGAATTGTGGGAGAATTAACAAAATATTTACACGTGTAATGACTAGTTAAAAGCAAGGATATTCCTACGTACCACAGGCGTATTTCCAGATGTAAGATTCCTGGTTCTTATATCTCTGAGTGGAAATCTATTAAACTAGAGCAGAGAAAAGCGTCTAGTCAATATTATTGTAACCTCACCAACACTTAAAATACTGCATTTAATTTGGAAAGGTAGAACGAATAAGTAGAAGGGCTAGTTTTAAGGAAGGATATCTCTATCTCTATCTCCTCAACGGAATAGTAAACTCAAAACGTAACAAGCGGACGGAATGAGGTTTGTTTGTAACTACAAGTGCTCCAACCGGACCTCTCTTCACAGGTGAATTGAAAGGATCACACTGGTGATGTGGGGGCAGTGACAGTGAAACATGCCGCGTGCTTGGTAACTGGATGGGCGTGAGGGTATCAAGGGGTGGTGCAAGCCTTATTGTCTTACAGTTCCTAGGTTACACAAGATCTTGTGAGCAATAGCTGACTCCCATTTTGTGAGGGAGTTATAATCGGAGGTGTCCGAGTAAACCATGACCCCCCAGTGCGTGGGAACATATCTCGACGGTTTTTAAACTCTTACCTAAATCATACTGAATGCGTGCGTTCGTGTTCCTATCCAACTCGCTCGCCTCAAGGGTGGCCTAGCGCAAAGAAATTGCGTGGCGGCTCAGAAAAATATTCCTGGGCGGTGGGACGATCAATCTACTGCCGCGACTCGAATCCAACACTCGTTTGTTGATGAAGCGTACTCGTATTCATACGAGAGAAACGCTGCCTGTTTCCGGGTCTTACGGTTGGTGGCATGCCTGGAGGCGTGGAAGGGGCGTGTCTCATCGGCTTGGAGGCGCGTTCAGAGCGAGCGTGTCTCAGCTTGAGTGTGCGAAAACTTTGTTGAGACAGCTGTGGGGCACTCTGAAGTAAACGATTACTTGGTTAAACGGCAAAATAACTTTATTAAAACTTGTTATCTGTGCCAAGAATCTTGAGTCTATTCTCGAGCCGGCGCGGACCCGGTGGCATGTTATCATCAGCATGCGCAAGGGGCTTTATTTTAATGCAGGCTGAATGAAATAGTTACCAACTGCGCTCTAAAGTAGCTCGAACAGTATTATTTTTTATGTGCTGTAAAAGGGCACTCTAGACCTAGAGGTGTGTAGGTTCATGATTAGAGAGCCCATGTCAACAAGACGTGTCGTTGTCTGCTATTGCTTTTTTACCCACAGTTTGTTAATTACAGAGCTTTATTACAATTCATAGTCCTGAAGCTATGCACATGCCCCGTATATTTAGAGCTGGTCAATCGAACTGTTTTGCACAGTACAGGTTACATAGTAGGTACCGAATAAAGTTGGAACATAAATGGCATCATTCCACATTATTATATGGTGGTTTTGAGAAACTATTCCCTCCAACGAGTTTCCAAATACACATATACATTTTTACTAAAAATAAGTAGCATATTCTGTTGTATTAAGAGCTACCTTTAAGTGAATGTTCATATTGTGGGGGCTACAAAGAGTTGTTCTTTCATTATCGTCCTCATTCCTTATATAGTGCTCAGATAAACAATTGGAACAAATTGGCGTAAAGGAGGAATGAAAGAAGAGCTGTAAAGTGACCAGTTTAGATCCAATGATTCAGTTCGCTAAGTTCGTTCAGTCCATTGTCAATTGTATTCAGGTACATCATGGTTTTAGCTTCAAATTTGGAGAGAAGGTCATCAACGTTGGCTCCATGCACATGTTTGAGTATGGTCCATTTTATGTCTTTAGGGCTATGTTGATGTTCAAGGCAATGCGTTACCATTGGTGCGTTTATGATCTTGCATTTAATTCTTGAACGGTGTTGGGTCATTCTTGTCTTGATAGCTTGAGTTGTTTTTCCAACATACGCCAAGGAGCATGGACACAAAGCGCAGTAGATCACATTATGCGTGTTACAATTCGTAAAAGTTTCGTGTTTTACGAATTTATTTCCATATCGGAAAATATCTCCCTCAATGGTACTCTGGCAGGATGAGCAATTGCCACACCTCCGATGACCCTTAATTGGTGGCAGGGATAACATCATTCGGATTGATTGGGTGGTACTCTTCCTTTCTGTATTAGCATGCACTAGTTTATCCTTTATACTTTGGTTTTTCTTAAGTGCGAAGATGGGAAGATTTTTTAGTGGTTCTAAGGATTTTACAGTTGACCCATTTCGTCGGACTATTTTCTTCATCTCGCTAGTGCGTCCCGAAAACGTGGTGACGCAAACCAAGGGTACGTCCTCTCCTCGTTCTTTGGGTACTAGTAATGATTCTCTGGGGATGTACCAGGCTCTCTTCATAGCCCTCTTCAATAGTCTTTTTGGGTACTGTCTCTCCACCAGTTTCAATATCAGGGCATTGGCATTTTCAAAGTAATCTTCTTTTACGTCTTATCCGTAAAAATTGACTGAAGGGCAAATTTTCCCGTAGGTTTCTCTGATGGAAGCTCGAAAAATGGAGTGTAGTATTTTTATCCGTCTTCTTATTATACAGAGTTGTAGAGAGGAACCCAGCTTGGTGTCTTATAAGAAGGTCCAGAAAGTTCATCTCACTTTTGTCATAATTGACAGTAAATTGGATATCTCTATTCCTGTTGTTAATCCAATTTACAAAATCCAGTAGTTGATCCTTGTTACCTCGCCACAGCATGAAAATGTCATCAATATACCGGTACCACATTTTAATGTGGCCGTCATATGGATTATTGCTGTAGACCCACATGTCTTCAAATAGTGCCATAAACATGATGGCCATTTCCGGCGCAAATGGACAGCCCATTGCGGCTCCTTTGATTTGCACAAATTGGGCTCCATTAAACGCGAAAAAATTGTATTTTAAGCAGATTTTCGCCAATTTTCGGATAAATGATGTAGGGACATTGTGGGGACGTTCACGTTTGTCAAGGAAAAATTCGATAGCTTCCAAACCTTGTTCCTGTGGGATGTTCGTATAAAGGCTAACGATATCAAGCGTTACTAGATATTCCTCTTGTTCATCAAAGGGATGTCCTTCCAATAAGGTAATCGCTTGCATCGTATCCGTAGCGAGTTGGATAGGAACACGAACGCACGCATTCAGTACGATTTAGGTAAGAGTTTAAAAACTGTTGAGATATGTTCCCACGCACTGGGGGGTCATGGTTTACTCGGACACCTCCGATTATAACTCCCTCACAAAATGGGAGTCAGCTATTTCTCACAAGAACTTGTGTAACCTAGGAACTGTAAGACAATAAGGCTTGCACCACCCCTTGATACCCTCATGCCCATCCAGTTACCAAGCACGCGGCATGTTTCACTGTCACTGCCCCCACATCACCAGTGTGATCCTTTCAATTCACCTGTGAAGAGAGGTCCGGTCGGAGCACTTGTAGTTACAAACAAACCTCATTCCGTCCGCTTGTTACGTTTTGAGTTTACTATTCCGTTGAGGAGATAGAGATAGAGATATCCTTCCTTAAAACTAGCCCTTCTACTTATTCGTTCTACCTTTCCAAATTAAATGCAGTATTTTAAGTGTTGGTGAGGTTACAATAATATTGACTATACGCTTTTCTCTGCTCTAGTTCAATAGATTTCCACTCAGAGATATAAGAACCAGGAATCTTACATCTGGAAATACGCCTGTGGTACGTAGGAATGTCCTTGCTTTTAATGAGTCATTACACGTGTAAATATTTTGTTAATTCTCCCACAATTCTGATCAAGTAATTTGGTCTTCTCTACACAATTAGATACCTCCAGTCCTCTGTTCAACCCTTGTCCACCCTGATGAAGACCTTCGACAATAAGTGCCACACTGAAGGTCGAAGCGCGTTGGTTTTTTGATGAGGCAAGCCTTAAAGAATTAAGGAAACAGAAAGACGTCAAGTCTTCTACAACATTTGAAACAAACTCAAAAGAGTGTCTCTAACTCGGTTTCCAAAAAAAACTCTTAAGGCTACCTCGACTTGGCACCTCAATAAATTATCATCCTGAGAGGACTAGAAAAACATGAGTCCCTGGAACTCTATATGAACAATGTAGGACTTTTCCTATATGTACAACATTTTACACACAGTTGTATGAGGAGATTCTTTGTGTCTAGTATATAGAATTGACGTTGTCTGTTATGTTAAGAGTGTTTAAGTATATGACGTCGTTGTCTTGTATGTGAAGATTGTTTAAGTATATAACATTGTGTCTATCTGTCATTTGATTTTTGTAAGTCTTTTGAATTTTTTTTGTTATTTTGTAGTCACAGTTGCACAGAATCAACAGGTTTTGATGTAAGAATATGAAATACAATATGTGTACAGTGAATACAAGTAGTAGAAAATAAAAATCTACTTCTGAAAAGTAAAAAAGTTGATTTATGGTGACAGAGGTACTATGTTTTGCTAGCAGTCTTGTGAGGTGGCAGGAGCAGCATGAAGCCCAACTCTTCATAAATAAACAATGCCACGCATGCTGCCTGGGAAGAAAGGCTGGCCAATAATAAATGTATCTGGAGGCAGCACACTGTTTGATCGCCTTCACCCTGAAACATATTATAAATGTCTATTTCATTAAAGTCAATGCAAATCCAGGGCCAGCTTTAGCGCCGGTGGCGTCTGGTGCATCAATGTTTGTTGGCGCCCCCCCAACGACTTCCTTCTCCACTGATTCCCTCACTACCACTCTTTAACAGTGATCCTTAAGTCTCCATAATCACTGTCTCTCTCACGTATTTCTTTTGTTTTAGATCACCACTCATATCAGTGTAAGGCGTCAGAGCACTTTACATCACATACAGATCACATACACATCACACAGAGACAATGAATCATAAGTGTGCAAATCAGTGCATAGGAAATGTTGAAATTATGAAATTACAACGTATGCTTTTACAACGCAGTCTTTACATCGCAGCTACCATCACATTGCATGATTTTACAACGTATGTCATTACAATGCATTTTTCAAAACTACCATTACAACGCATTCCATACATCGCCTACCATTACAACGAATACCATTGCAACGAATACCATTACAACGCATAATACTTTTAGGGCAACAGTAGGGTAAGTGTTGGATAGTGTAGGGGTAAAAATTACTATTCCCACTCCAGTAAGTGCAACAGTAGGTTAAGTTTTGGATAATGTAGGGGTAAAAATGACTATTCCCACTCCAGTGATTGTAACAGTAGGGAAATTGTTGGACAGTGTAGGGGTAAAAATTACTATTCCCATGTACCCAAAAACCCATACCCACCCTAATACTAAAAAAAATCTCCATTACTTACCTTATAATGCGTTGTAGTGACATGGGTTGTAATGGAATGCATTGTAATGTCATGCGATGTAAAGGCAGCTGCGTTGTAACAGTTGCGTTGTAAAGGTAGGTCATTGTAATGACTGCCTTGTAATGGATGTTTCCCAGAAATGTTACATCAGACAGAGGACTACAAGGTGTATAAGTCACAACTCATCCCTACTGTTAGACAGCATAGTTTAAGAGTACTTGGTCTGGGGAAGCTCAAATTTGAAATGTAATATCATGGTTGGGGGTTGGCTTTACTAATAAGAATTGATTTCTACCCCAGTGAGCCCTTTTTGCAACATTAGGATAAAGAAAGACTGGGGAAAAATCATAACACTATTACCTATACCTTGCAGTCTGCATGCAATCTTTGATGATGATAGTTAATAGCTCACTGGTGCATATTAGGATTTAAACTTATAAACTGCAAGTAACAAAAGGGTAGTTCTGACATAAGCAGTAACGCACTGACCTATTCACATTGAATGCACTTTGTGATCTGCATGGTACACATGCTTTGCAGCAGGCATTTTAACCGGCTACGTTATTTTATGATGAGTCAAAACTTCCACTAGTCAAAACTTCATCTCTCTACAGCAGGGCCACCAATCACCATAGTTATCTTGACATCTTGGTTGACTGAAAATTGCTGGAGGCAAGGAACGCAGCAGCAGGTGCTTTTAAAACCATATTACACTTCGAAATACGGCGCCCCCACCACCAAAGTCAGCACCTGGTGCGGTGGCACCGATCGCACCACCCTAGAGCCGGCCCTGTATAAAACGTTTGGATGGTCATTAGATCACATCAACAAATGCATGTTTTAGTGCTGCACTACGTTTACGTTTCTTTCCTTTTTTGGTCCTTTCTGTCTTGTTCCCCTTTCCTTTCTTTTCTCTTCTCTTTTCATCTTTCTATTCTTTCACCTCTATCTCTCATCATTCCCATTTTCTCTTCTTTCTTACTTTTCTCCTCATCTTTCTTCCTTTCTCTCCTGCTTTCTTCTTTTCTCTCTTGATTTACTCATTTCTTTCTTTTCTGTTCCTTTCCTTCCTCCTCTGTTTCTTCCTATTGTCCGTTAGTTATTTTTTTCTCTCCATTACTTTATTTGTCCTTTATCTCCTTCTTTGTTGACTTTTTTTATCCCCTTTTTTCTCCTACATGCTCTCCTTTAGGTCTTGCCTTCTTACTGTCTTTCTTTCTCTCTGCATCTTTTTGTTTTGTCTCTCTTTTCTCGATCTCTGTTCTGTCTCTTTGTTACCTCTTATTTTCATGTTTTTCTTCTTTCTCACCTTCATGCCTCCTCTTGCTTCATTTTGTTTGCCTTCTCTTCTGTATTTTTTCTGTCCTTTCTTTATCTCCTTCTCCCCTTTCCCTCCATTGCCTCCATATGACCATTGTTCCTTCTCTTCTATGTTCCTTCTTTCATTTCCTCCTTTTATCCTTTGTTCCTTCTTTCTGTTTTAATTTTCCATCTTTATTCTTAATTGCCTTTTCTTCTTGCCTTCAGTTCTTCTCTTTTGTCCCACTCTTCATCGATTTCCATTCCTTCATCCCTTTCTTTCTCTCATTTTTCACTTTTTCTTTCTTCCTTTTGTCCTCTCCTGGCCTCTTTCTTTCTCTCCTTTCTTTCTTCAAGAGTGCTTAGGTTACTATAAGGTAATACCCAGGAAGAATTATATTGATCATAAATAGCTCTCAGTGTTGAAAGGATTGGAGACCCTTGCTTTACAGTGAGGGAGATGATTCTAAATTCCTATCGTGAAGGGTGACAATGCTCTTTGAAGAGATGTATTTTCATTTTTTTCTGAATTGCAGGAGGTTTGGAGCTGCTCTGACGTCAATTGGATGTTGTTCCTGATCCTCGGTGCAAAAAGGAAAAAACAACTTTTCCCGGTGTTTCCTAGTTCATTGTGATATGCCACCTTTTCATCAATTACTATTGGGCATAATCCCTCCAGTCGAGAGACCGTCCTCTTTTGTGGTCTTTGCAAGACTAGTACTCGCAATGGATGCTCTTGAGTCTTATCCACTGACTGCTAGCCACTCAATGCGGAAGTAAATCCAATGGTATTTCCAAGAAATATCAGTTGGGTCAAGTGATGTCTCATTGAAATTGGCACCATTAACCAATATCACTAGTATCACTAACAATGGTCATGGTAACGACGATAATAATGATGATGATAATTATAAAAAATATATTAATTATATTACTAATACCAATAATAGTTTTATATGTACATGCTTTGTGTGTCTTTTAACATGAGGGTTGCTTACTTAATTACTGACTCAGTACTGATTTTAATTATTGTGATGTATCAGACCTTATATAACTTTGTATTTACCATGAATTTCTTTGTTGTGTATTTATGTCTAATAAGTGCACCTTTAGGAATGCCTGTTAAGGCTTGAACAGACATTGCCAGCTGCTTCCTTTAAGAAATATATTATGTCTTAGATGTTTTTGCACTATTTGTTATGCACATATAGGCACTAGGAGGCATATGTATCAACCGATTTTGTATTTGCAAACGCTGCGAATCACAAAAAAACAGCGTTTGCGAATACAAAATCGCAAAAGGAGATGTATGGAGATGTATGAGGCATTTCAGCCTCGCAATCTTAAGGATTCGCAAAATTTGCTACTATGGTCTCTGAGAAAAGCAGAAACAGCTTTATTGACATTTTTTCTAGCTTTCTCAATCTGTGGACAAAATTGATTGAACCACTTCCATTTCTGTCTTTGGCATATGTTAGAGTAGACAAAAGCCGTTTGGGGAAAAAGCAACATCAATTCTGCAAAGGTGTCCTTCATTAGTATTTCCAGAACTACCCCAGTCAATGTGCTTAGGTGATTGCCACCACAGTGCACAATCATGAGGTCAGGGGGTTGGAGGTGTATAAAGGTTTTAACCAATGGCATCAATTGGTGCCACTTTAATCCTCTCTGTCCAATCCATTTAATATCTACATTTTGCAAAGCTAGGTCTTTGTAGATACCTCTGCTTTCAGCATACCTTTTGCACCAGAAAACATAGCTGTGCCCAACAATCCACACTGAAAGCATCTTGAAGGGATCTCCGTAGGTAATTAGAAGATGTCTGTAGCTGAGGTACGCAGGTGGTAGAATGAAATCTATCTAAAATGGTGGACAACATGCTGTTCTTAAGAAAGTAGAGATTTTATTAGCTGTTTAAAAACACTCTACATTCAAATATAGGGTGCATTTTACTTTGTTTAGAAAGCATATTTCTTATTGGTTGTTAAGAAATGTTTGAAAGGTACAGCAGAAAGGATAAGGGCATGCTTTGCAAAGCCAACCACACCTGCTTTTGTCATTTGCAACATTGTGTGGAGAACTTGTGACCTGGCAGCTAAGTTGAATGTTGAATGACCTGTTGCTATGGAAACTGACATTACAGACAAGGGGTGAAGATGTCAGTTGAAAAGTATTATTCTCTATGACCAATGGAAATTCGTTTTTCAATTTGAAAAACACTGGGAAGCAATGTCATTTGTGGGTTATGTGTATATGTATGGAAAATTAGAGGGAAAGTTTACCATTACTGGTTTTACATTGGAGAGTGTGTCACTGCTCATCTACATTCTCTGTGAGTAAAAGAAAATTCTGACTGACTGTGTGACATTTTTCATTCAACAGATTTATTTAAAAGGTGAGTTATATTTTTAAGAGATTTATGTAATATAGATTTGACATTTTTATGAAACTCTGCTGGTTAAATTAATTTATTAAATGTACAGATATATATTGGGATAATTTCTATTGTATTTGAACTTTGTTTAAAAAGTAGTATGTGCACTAATATATATATATTATTAAGTGTCTTGAAAGGTATAGTTGAATGATGCTTTTTATTTATTATTAATTGGTTAAATATGCACAAAGAATGTGTATTTTCAAAAATGCTCATATAAGGTGCAGTTGATTAGGCATGCATATTTCTTCTCAGTAAAAAGGTATAGTTTAATAAAATGGCATTATTAAAGATAGTTTGGTAAAATGAGGTACAACTGTTTTGTTTGCAAGATGAGCATATAAAGTGTTAATGATTACAATTCTGTTATTAGTTTGTTCAGTTTGTGTAGATTTAGAAATCCTCATAAAAAAAGGTGTTGTTCATCACTCTTCTTAATTAAGTTTGTTGAGAGGTTCAGTTTGATGATGTTGCATATTTCTAGATTTAATTGGCAATATGTAGTTCAAAAGAAAACCACTACATTTTACTCTTTCTGGTATGTAGTAGTTGTCTCTTTAAGTAGATGGTATGTCACGAGTCATGTATTTGTTTAGATTGTATTTATTTAGTTGTATCTATATATACTGAATTAATGAGAGGTACCTGATATATTACAGGAATGCAAAGGTAGTGAATATGTGATTTTATAAGTACATGAGAAGTGTTTTTGTGGTTCTATAATGTCTAATTTCGTAGTTAGTATGTAGGTAAATGTGCACAATCTATACGGTCCCATAACCCCCTGCAGCCTACTGATTCACTCCTGCACAAATCCAAGTAGTAGCCATGTAGTTCAGTAATCACAGTGTCAGTCTCTGTCCACTCCTGCTATCATCCTAACAGAAGCATATCCTTATCTAATCTCTGTGCCAAAACACAAGCACTTATAAACTCACCCTGCTGTCAACTACCAGCACTCTACCTACCCAGTCACTGTCCATGCACTTGTACAATGACTCAGGCATTAAGAGACACTGTGCTACAGTCAAATGTGCACAATATATGCAGGCCCCTAACCCCTGTAGAGTACTGATTCACTTCTGTAATAATCTAGGTAGTACTCATGCAGTGCCCCAGTCACACTATCAGTCTCTGTGTACTCTTGCAATCATCCTGACAGAACCATGTTCTTATCTAATCTCTGTGCTGAAACACAAGCACTCATAAACTCACCCTGCTGTCAACTACCAGCACTTTACCTACCCCGTCACTGTCCAGGCACTTGTACAATGACTCAGGCATGAAGAGACACCGTGCTACAGTCAAATGTGCACAATCTATGCAGGCCCTAACCCCCTGCAGACTACTGATTCACTCCTGTAATAATCTAGGTAGTACTCATGCAGTGCTCCAACCACACTATCAGTCTCTGTCCACTCTTGCAATCATGCTGACAGAATCATGTCCTTATCTAATCTCTGTGACGAAACACAAGCATTTATAAACTCACCCAGCCGTCATCTACCAGCACTCCATCTACCCAGTCACTGTCCATGCACTTGTACAATGACTCAGGCATTAACACACGCAGTGCTACAGTCAAATGTGCACAATGTATGCAGGCCCCTAACTCCCTGCAGACTACTGATTCACTCCTGCATTAATCCAGATAGTACTCATGCATTGCCCCAATCACACTGTCACTCTCTGTCCACTCTTGTAATCATCCTCACAGAACCATGTCCTTATCTACTCTCTATGCCGAAACACAAGCACTTATAAACTCACCCTGCTGTCAACTACCAGCACTCTACCTACCCAGTCACTGTCCATTCACTTGTACAATGACTCAGGCATTAACACATGCAGAGCTACAGTCAAAGGTGCGCAATCTATGCATTTCCCTAACCTTGTTAAGGCTATTGATTCAGTCCTGCAATAATCCAGGTAGTACTGATACAGTGCCCCAATCACACTGTCACTCTCTGTCCACTCCTGCTATCAACCTGACAGAACCATGTCCTTATCTAATTTATGTGCCGAAACACAAGCACTTATAAACTTGCCCTACTGTCATGTATCAGCACTCTCACTATCCAATCACTGTACATGCACTTGTACAATGCCTCAAGCATTAAAACACGCAGTGCTACAGTCACATTTGCACAATCTATGCGGTCCCCTAACCCCCTGCAGACTACTGATTCACTCCTGCAGTAATCCAGATAGTACTCATGCAGTGCCCTAATCACACTGTCACTCTGTGTCCACTCCTGCTATCATCCTGACAGAACCATGTCCTTATCTAATCTCTGTGCCGAAACACAAGCACTTATAAACTCACCCTGCTGTCAACTACCAGCACTCTACCTACCCAGTCACTGTCCATGCACTTGTACAATGACTCAGGCATGAAGAGACACCGTGCTACAGTTGAATGTGCACAATCTATGCAGGCACCTAACCCCCTGTAGACTACTAATTCACTCCTGTAATAATCTAGGTAGTACTCATGCAGTGCTCCAATCACACTATCAGTCTCTGTCCACTCTTGCAATCATCCTGACAGAACCATGTCCTTATCTAATCTCTGTGCCAAACCACAAGCACTTATAAACTCACCCTGCTGTCAACTACCAACACTCTGCCGACCCAGTTCACTGTCCATGCACGTGTACAATGACACAGGCATGAAGAGACACCGTGCACAGTCAAATGTGCACAATCTATGCAGGCCCCTAACCCCCTGTAGACTATTGATTCACTCCTGCAATAATCCAGGTAGTACTTATGCAGTGCCCCAATCACACTGTCACTCTCTGTCCACTTTTGCAATCATCCTGACAGAACCATGTCCTTATCTAATCTCTGTGCCAAAACACAAGCACTTATAAACTCACCCTGCTGTCAACTACCAGCACTCTACCTACCCAGTCACTGTCCATGCACTTGTACAATGACTCAGGCATGAAGAGACACCGTGCTACAATCAAATGTGCACAGTCTATGCAGGCCCCTAACCCCCTGTAGACTACTGATTCACTCCTGTAATAATCTAGGTAGTACTCATGCAGTGCTCCAATCACACTATCAATCTCTGTCCATTCTTGTAATCATCCTGACAGAACCATGTCCTTATCTAATCTCTGTGCCAAAACACAAGCACTTATAAACTCACCCTGCTCTCAACTACCAGCACTCTATCTACCCAGTCACTGTCCATGCACTTGTACAATGCCTCAGGCATTAAGACACGTAGTTCTACAGTCAAATGTGCACAATCTATGTGTTTCCCTAACCTTGTGCAGGCTACTGATTTTGTCCTGCAAAAATACTGATAGTAGCCATGTAGTTTAGCAATCACATTATCATTCTCTGTCCACTCCTGCTATCACCCTGAAAGAACGATGGGGCATATTATCAAGACAGGCAATAAAATAAGTGCCGCTTTAGCGGCAGAAAACTGCAGCTGAAACGGCGATAATGGGATTGATAATATGCTCTATAGAATTCCAATTGAAGCCTATGTTAGATATGAAGGACATCCAACCTGAGCTTCAATTGGAATTGCATAGAGCATATTATCAAGCCCATTATCGCCGTTTTAGCGGCAGCTTTCTGCCGCTAAAGCGGCGATAATTTTATCGCCTGTCTTGATAATATGCCCCCATGTCGTTATCTAATCACTCTGTTGAAACACAAGGACTTATAAATTCATCATTCTCTTTTGTTGCACTACTCTAATGATCCACTCAGTACCCATGTACTTATGTATTGACCCAGGTACTAATATATCTAGTATTACAATCATCTATCCACTATTGATGCAGTCCTCTAAACAGATAAACACTACTTATTTAGTTCTATGAATATTCAGTTAGTATCTGTGTCTTGCAGTAAATGGATTGTGATTTTAAAATAAAGTGTTTAAATGGTGTTTATATACAACTTGTTTCTTTAGTAATACAATAGTATATTTTATAAATGTATTTTAATAATGTCAGATATATATATATATTTTTTTACAGGTATTGTTCATCATCATTAAAAAAAACTTACCATGACTAGAATAACACAAAAGAAGAAACAACAAAAAAGGTGTATTATTTGAAGAAAACAGAACAGCAAAAATTAGATGAACTGCAACATGTGGGGAAAAAAGGAAAAGTCTTCTGGTAAGAGAACAAAAGAATTTATTAAAAAACTTTCAAAGGCTAAAAACAGTGTGCACAATGTGGAACGTACAAAGAATGCCCCAACAACAAAGAAGAATAAAAAGAAAAAAGGAGAAGTTAATGGAAAAGTGCATTATGAAGAATCAATGTATGGTAAAAGAAGAAAGAATCAATTTGAAGAAATTAGAAAGAGAATGTTTTACAATAGAGTTGTTTTTAATTTGTTGAAAGATGTGAAGAAATATAAAAAAAAATCAGCATTTTATAAAAAGAAGAAACGGATTGAAACTATTGTTGGGAAGGCTTTTGAATTAAAAAGGAAATTATTCATTTTAGTTTTAAACAGAATTCGATCACTAGATAAGCCAATAAATTTTATTAAGGCCAAAAGTAAAAAGAAGAGAGTAATTAACAGAACAAACGTTTGTGATTTTTTTTGGGTGAATGGAAACACAGTTCAAGTTCAGAGCCTTTTTTTAATGAAGAGAGTTATTTTCAAACCAATACATTATTGCTTGCAGTTGATACCAGTGGCCGTGCTTATGAGGTTAGAAATGGTTGTCCAATTGAAAAAGAGAAGATGGTTCCCAGAAATGAAGAAGAAGTGATAGCTGATGAAGTTCTAGGGAGACGTACTAAAGCCCCAGCGTATACTTGGGATTGTAGTAGTATTTGCAGTATACAACAGGAATCTATTGATATTTTACGGAATTTCTTACGAGAGTATAGTAAAAAAAAGTGTTAAACAAAAGATTAAGGTGTTGCAAGGACTAGATCCTTACAGAGTGAGAAAAAATACTGGTTTGCAAGGTCTTTCTCTGGCTTGTCTTTCTAGAAAAGTATGTCAAAGTGTTTTTCATCATTTTAGAATGTTAGCAGTACATCATTCGCAAATGCAGTAGTCAGAAGAATGTGTTATGCAAAAAGTCCAGCAATAATTTTAAATGAGTTAAACAGTGCTCTTTTGCATGGGTCAGTATCAGATGTAAAAAAGGTTTGTGATGAAATAGAGTTTCGTTACTTTGGTCCTGAAGAAGAGAGTGGACAAAGTGAGACATTGATAGAAGTAGGTGTTGAAGAAAATGTGGAAAATAGGAGTACAGAGAAGTTTGAAGAACAAATTACAAAGTTTAAGGTAATTTCGTGTGAAAGGCCAAATTATAGCTGTATTTGTTGTCGACGAACTCACTATAAAAATCAAAATAGGACTGTTGATCTATATTTAAGAAGTGAAAGAGAAAATAATGATAAGTGGAAGGAATTTGTAACTTATTTGTTGGTAGAGGATTGCTTTGATTTGGATACTGATCAGCGTATTTGTAAATATTGTTAATACAAATTAGACGATAATAAAACGCCTGCTAGAGCTGTCCATAATAATCGAGAGTTGGTAACTATTCCTCCAGAACTGATAGATTTAAACACATATGAGTCTATTCTGATTCAATGTGTGCACCCATTTCAGGCTATTATTCGTATGGAGCCTAAAACAGCTAAATTGCCTCCTACAGATTTACAGAGAGGATTAAAAAGTAGAGTTGTATATTTACCTCTAGATTTAAAGAAAAATATTGAAACTATTGGTGTAGAGAAAGGAGAAAGTGAACCACTAGTTATTCTGGTTAATGGTGTTCCTACTCGGAGTAAGAAAATCTGGCAGGAATTAGTGGATGTCAGGAAAGTGCAAAAGGCAACATTATATCTTATAAAAAACAATGATTACTACACAAATGTTTCAGAAGAAGAAATACTTTTAGGAGATGATAGTGAAATGTCAAGTGGTCAAATTGAGAAAGTAGACATGTCCAAAAGTGAAGAAATTTATGAACATTATAGTGTTCATCTACTTCATTCAAAAGAAGTGATGGGGAAAACTATTGAATTATTCCAAATGAAGAAAGCGATGGGGACTCCCATGAGTGTTTGGGAAAAAAGTGTGGAAGCTCGTTTTTCACAGCTGTTCCCAACTGGAAAAGGTGGACGATATGACGAACGATCAGTACAGATTCCTGCATCAGAATATCGAACAACAAGATTGTATGCAGAAGATGCATGATTTCGACAATTTATCCAATATATATTTCATCTTTTGTTTGAGAGTGACTTGTCTGGACTTTCATATGCAGTCAACCACATATTAAAAACAGGAGTACATCTTCAAAATGTTTCTGCAAAGGAATTTATGGATAAAGTACATCAGAGAGACGATCATTTAGAATCTCAACTGATTAATTTGATAGCATGTCAGCGCGTTACTAATGAGTATTGGTATCGTCGTCATGGAGAACTTAAATGCATGCTAAGGAACTTAGGAACTCCTATGTGGTTTGTTACCCTAAGCTGTGCTGAATACGCTTGGGATGATTTACTTGAATTTCTTCGAGAGGCAAATTCAAATATTAAAAATATTGAACACAAGACACCTGGACAATTGTGTTCTTTGGATCCTGTAAATGTATGCAGATATTTCAATCATAGATTTGAAGCTATGATGTCTTTTATCTGCAATAAAAATAATCCTCCTCTTGGAGAAGTTATTGATTTCTATTGGAGAAAGGAGTATCAAGCTAGAGGTGCTCCTCATATACATATGCTTTTATGGATCAAGGATGCACCCACATTTGGAACTGATTCGGATGACACTGTTGTATCTTTTATTGAAGATAATGTCACATGTGCTATACCAAAAAGAACAGAAGAAAACACCTTAAGGCAACAAGTGTTACGATTCCAAAGTCATCGATGTGGCAAATACTGTCGACGGAAATACAAATCGAAGGACAAGTTTTATACCAAATGTCGTTTTGGATTTCCACGTCCAGTAATATCCAAAGGAAGAGTAAACAGTTTCATGTCAGGAGTGAGACATGCCATCACTAGAAAATCACCCAAAAATACTTACAATTTGAAAAGAAGTGAAGAATCAAAGTATAATCCAGTTATTCTGTCAATGTGGAATGCTAACATGGATTTTCAGTATGTTGCGGATAATTCCATTGCTGTTGCTCGGTATGTAACATCATACATAACAAAATCAGAAAAGACAGAGTTGAAAGAAATGTGGGAAGAAATTTCTCACAAGAAGAGTCTTAGTAAGAAATTGTACAGTTTTAGTTTGAAGATGTTATCCCATTGAGAGATTGGAGCATACGAATGCTCGGATCGGTTGTCGTCTGCAAGTTTATATTCAAAGTCAAGGGCAATCATTTGGGTGAGTCCAGGTCTTGCTGCAACGCGAAATCGAGTACCTAAATCTATACAAGAAATCGAATATTTAGCAGTAAATGAACCGGAGAGTACAGATATTGTCAAAACAAACATTTTGGATACGTACTATCCAAATAGAAGTTTTCATCTTGAAAATATATGTCTCTATGAAGTGCTGCAATTTTACAGTTTTAAGAGAAATACTACAGAAAACGTAAATGAAGGAAAATATGCAGTGATTGGTTCAGAAGGATGTTTGGTGAAACACAGTAAAGGAAATCTGATTAATCATAGGAAACTGAGTTGTGACACTCCTGATAAAAGAGAATTTTACTATTTAGGTCTTTTGCAACTGTTCAAGCCTTGGCGTATGGAATTGGAATTACTTGAAGATTTTCAATGCTATGAAGATTCTTTCAATGCATGTAACGATAGCATTGAATGCACAGTTTTTGCAAATTATCTCAAAATGTTGAACGAAGAAATTGATCAAGAAGCTACTATTGTAGCTGAGATTGCTAGAGACAGTTCTCAAGACAGTCAAAGTTCTGCTTCACTGAGTCAAGATCCACTAGGACAACCAATTCTTGAAAATGAAGCAGCAATCACCATGAGTGAAGTGGAAACAGCAATGCATCAAACTCAAGAAGATATTATGGACTTAGGAAACTTGGAAGAACAACTAAATATTGAACAGAAAGAAATATATCAGCATGTGAGACAGCAGATCAACCATGGTTTTCTTCATGAAAAGAAAGAATGCACATGCACATCATTTCAACCTATCCGGATGTATGTCAGTGGTCAAGCTGGTACAGGAAAAAGTTTCTGAATTAAAGTTTTGAACGGTTATCTACAGAAAACAACTGACTCACATTTGTCTTGTGTTGTAACTGTTCCAACTGGGTTGGCAGCACACAACAGTAAAGGAATTACATTACATCGCTTACTAATGCTACTTATAGAGCATGAAAATAAATTAGAATATCACAAGCTATCTGGAGAAGTTTGTTATGAAGTTTCAAGAGTGCTTAAGAAGATGAAACTTCTGATAATTGATGAGGTGAGCATGGGCTCAAACTTAATGTTTGCCTTTGTGCATTTAAGAATGCAGCACATTTTAAAAACAGAATACCATGTCTTATTTGGAGGAAAACATGTGATTTGGTGATCTACTGCAACTTACTCCTGTAAAAGGGCAACCAGTATTTAAAACGCTTCTGCATGAAGACACCAGAAAGTCTTTGGGAAGTGTTGGAAACGTTAACATTTGGTCATATTTTGAATACAAAGAACTCATTAAAAATATGCGACAGGCAAGTGATGAAGATTATGGAACCATTCTGCAAGATATAAGAATTGGAGTATTGACAGAACATGGCAAACAAGTTTTGCAAAGTCGGCTACTTACAAACTTGTTTCCAAATGAAAATATAGTTCCTGCAAAGATATACAAACACATTGCAGAAAATAAATCTATAATCTGCTTAATGCCAACACTGAGAGAGTGTTCTAGATTCAATGAAAAACTTTTAAAGCTTGAAAATGAACAAATAATAAAAATATAAGCCATTGATAAAATAGAGCATGAAGGAATTACTATTATTTTGATGGAAACATTAAAAACAAAATTGGATTCTTTGGAAAAATCTATATCTAAAACTGCTGGTTTAGAAAAGAATTTATATGTATGTGTAAACTGTCGGGTTATTTTATGGCGTAATTTGGATGTGGAAAAAGGTTTAGTAAATGGAGCAATGGGAAAAGTTGTTGATTTTGTTAATTATCAAAAAAGAAATGGAATTGAATGTTTGAAAATCAAATTTGATCAAATTGAAGAAGTAAAACAAATTGCTTGTTGTTCTGTTCGGTTTTTGCTTGTTAAAGATTTGTATGTTCATGGAAAATTGTTTCCTGTTTCTTTGGCATATGCGGTGACTATTCACAAATCTCAAGGTTTAAGTGTAGACAGTGCTTTGGTAAACATTGGAAGTACAGTATTTAAAGAGGGTAGCACATATGTTGCTTTGTCCCGAGTCAGAACTTTATCTGGATTGCATTTGATTGATTTTGATGAGAGAAAGATTATTGCAGATGAAAATTGTGTAAGAGAGTATAATCGGTTAAGAAGACTGTATACTCCCAATTTAGGTGAATATCCTGTATATGAAAAGCGTGTAGTAGGTTGAAAAAGAAGATATGATAATATCGGTTGTGAAGTTAAAGAGAAGAAAAAATATCAAGATAATGTTGAGATTGCAAGCAAAAAGAAAAAGGACATTATTGAAGAGATTGTCAGATATCAGTTCGAAAATAGTTCAGGTATCAACTGCTATGCTAATGTAGTGGTAAATGTTGTATTTTTTCTAGAAAATCTGCAACAGCAAATTATGGAGAATCAAGAAAATAGGTTTTGTTCCTTTTTGTATTCTATTTTTGAAAAATTGAGAACTGATAAAAGTAAAATCCAAAGTGTTTCTGAGATTCGGAATCTTCTAGATATATGTTCTGGTTCTACACAATTTACACAGAATGTGCAACAAGATGCTCAGGAATATCTAATGTATATGCTTGCAGTATTGGAAGATGAAGGAATAGAAATTGAAAATCTGTTTGGATTACGTTATAAATGGGAACATGAATGTGAAAATTGTAGATTTACTTCTACCACTAACATAATCAATGAACGATTCATATACTTAACAATACCAGACTGTAAAACAGTGTCTTTCAACAAATTAGTTAAATCAGCAAATCAAAACATGGAGTGTAGCCAATGCAAATCAGAAATGTTATCAACATTACTTATACAAAGATTTGGACGATATATAATTTTAATGATACAACGTACAGCTGATGGAAGAAAATTGGAAACTTTAATACAATTTTGTAGCAAGTCAACTATCAATATCAGGAAGAACTTTTGTAGCAGTAGCAATTATTTTCCACGATGGTCCTTCTACAACATCTGGACATTACACTGTCTATTTAAAATGTAATAAAGGATGGACATTTTGTAATGATACTCTTTTGGTTTTTAGATATCGTTTGCTTAACAAACTACCAAATTCATACTTAAAATTTTTAAAGCCAAAGTTCTAAGAACATAATTCGGCCTATTGGGAATATGTTAATATGTATTAATACCAATACTTTGGACAATTTCAGTATAAAGGATTTCAGGAATATCATTTGGCCTACAGGAAAGATATTAATATGAATTAAGCAGTTTTTCTGGGATATTCTGACAGCAAATATTTTAAAGGACATCATTTAGAGTATATGGAAATTATAAAGAATTGTTGATTGAATTATTGTTTCTCTTCTTTGATATTGTACTGAACAAATTCTCTTACAAAGAAGCCTTTTATATATGTGAGATTTGTATTATATGCTATGTTATTGAGGATGTTATTTTTATGCAATGTGCAGAGATAGTTGACTATGTTGAAAATATTTTTGACACAGATTTTTTTTTTTAAACAATCTTATTGGTTGTTTTTTTTTGCCCGCTGTTATGTGATGAGTAACATTGAAATCACTATTTATAGTGAAATTCAATATATTCTGAGAACAGTAAAAAAAAGGCAAACTAAATAATTGATATAATGCTAAAATTATGTTGTGTTCTAAAAATTATAATATTTTATATTATAACTGTATTTTTTCTTCTCTTTTACAGATCCTAATTCTAAAGTTCAAAAGTTTTTGAATTTTAAAATATAACAAACCACTGCAAAAACAAAATACAATGTTTTGATATCTACTACTGTAAAGATAAGGTTAAGTAATCCAAACACTATCCATCCACTACTACATTCATCCAGGCACTATTCATACACACCTTTAAACACCTACTCACTGCTTAATAATGTCTAAAATACCTCAGGCACTAACCATACAGTCCGCCAATCACTAAGTTACTGGTAATGCAGTTTTTCAGTCATTTACTACTAGCATGTACTAATTCAATACCTTTGTCAATACTCAAGCAGTTATGCATTTCCCCAGGTGATCTCCTTGCAATACTCTAATCATTCAGCAGGACTAGGTCCTTATCTATTCACTATACCAAAACACAAGCACTTATAAACTCACCCTGCTGTCAACTACCAGCACTTTAACTATGCAGTCTAGGTATCCTCCTGTCTATCCCATGCACTTCTCCAATCACTTATCCACCACTATCTACTGATCCTATTACTCTGCCAATACCAGCACTATCTTCTTATCCTATCACTAAATTCACTAGTCACTAACACAAGTACACCTACAATATTCTATATACTATGCTTCCAGACCTCTAACCAGTTACACACTATTGGAATAGTCTTGTAAATACTAAGATACTACCCATGCAGCCTAGAAATCCTCCTGTCAGTCCCATGCACTTCTCCAATCACCCATCCAGCACTATCTACTTATGCTATCACTTTGACTATATCTATCCACTTATAAATTCGCCAGGCACCCTGCTAGTAGCACTGTAATCATTCCACTTTCTACTCATGTACTTATGCAATGGCCTAGCCTCTAACACAAGTACACCTCCAATGTTCTGTACAGTATGCATGCAGGTCTCCAACCAGGTATATACTATTCATACACTCACGCAAATTCCCACTTACTACCCATGCAGCCTAGCAATCCTCCTGTTACTCCCATGCACTTCCTCAATCACCCATCCAGCACTATCTTCTTATCCTAACAATCCGCCAATAGCTAAGCACTTATAAATTGACCAGGCACTCTCTTTGCAGCATTGTAATCATTACAATTACTAGTGATGTACTTATGGAGTGGCCTAGCCATTAACACAAGTACACCTACAATATTATCTGCACAATGCATGCAGACCTCTAACCACATACATACTATTGAAACACTCTTGTAAATACTAAGGTACTACCCATGCAGCCTAGGATTCCTCCTGTCACTTCCATGCACATCCTCAATCACCCATCCCACACTATCTTCTTATCCTATCACTCCACCAATACCTAAGCATACATTAACAATGTACTCTGTTTGCAGCACTGTAATCATTCCAATTACTAGTGATGTACTTATGGAGTGGCCTAGCCACTAACACAGTCACACCTACAATGTTTTGTGCACAATGATTGCAGACCTCTAACCAGATACATACTATTGGTACACTCCCATGCACTTCCTCAATCACCCATCCAGCACTATCTTCTTATCCTATCACTCCGCCAATACCTAAGCACTTATAAATTGACCCGGCATTCTCTTTGCAGCACTGTAATAATTCCAATTACTTGTCATGTACTTATGGAGTGGGCTAGCCACCAACACAAGTACACCTACAATATTCTCTGTCACTCCCATGCACTTCCTCAATCACCCATTCACACTTTCCTAAGCACCTCCAATCTAATATCCTCCTCTTACATTAGAAATACTCTTGTGTAATAATGCACGCACTAGTGATGCATTCATATAATCACCATTCACTACTAATGCATTCTTTCACTCAATCATACTCTACAGATATACTCAAGCAAACGTTCAAACATTATCATGCAATTATTCTTCTTTTTTTAACCAGATAAGGTAGTTCTGAGAAGAACTTTTTTTTCTTCTTTTTTCTTTTATATTTTTTTGTGTTTTTTGAACAATTTAGAATTTTTGGGGTGTTTTTTTAAAAACTGAACAAAAAAAGCAACAAAGTAAACTATCAACTTTTGGAATTAACCCCTTGAGTGCCCCGCCCTTTCCACGCCCTGTGCCGGGCGTTTCATTAGCGGGCGGGGCTCATGACGAGATAGTCTCGTCATGGGCACAGCGCAACCGCGGCCCATGACGAGACCATCTCGTCATGGGCACTCAAGGGGTTAATTATCATTTCAAAAAGAAAAAAAAAATAACATTGGTGATCTCTCTGTGCAGTATCCACAGACTGTTCTCCATAACAGATCACCTTCTTGCACTTAATGCAGTGCTTTTCCAAGAAAGCGAATTCAGGCCTAATATTGAGAGGAGCCATGGATGATGATGCTCCTGAGGTGCTTGCAACACCTGGTGGTAGATTTTCTGCTACACGTCGCATTTCTTCCCGTGCAGGATTGCGGGGATGAATAGTACGAAGATGTTTGTACATACTAGCTGTACCACAAGTGTATTTCTTATTGCTGCCTCTTGACAGCACCCTCTCACACAGCTTGCATGTCACCTTTGTTGCATGTACTTTTTTTTCTCCTTCAGGAAAAGTAAAAACCTTCCACACCACTCACTCCGGTCTCTTCTTGGGTGGTGCCTCCTTTAACACCGCTTCATCTGAAGATACGTGAACTTCGCCCTGCTGAGATGCCATTGCAAGTGTTCAGGTTTAAATCAACACCCCAAAAAATCAAATGACTTCTAGAAGGAGAAGAGATGTTTCCCTTCCCTTAAGCTACTCCAAGAAGAATGAAAAAAATGGGTGGGGTCCTTCAACTGTTACAGTGGGAAATATTAGGAACCAATCAAATCCTTTTTTTTAGGGTCACATAGGATGTGCGCACCCAGCGCTTACGGAGAACGCACCCGACGCGACTCCGTGAAAATATTTGTAACAATATTATGTATATTAAAAGTAGAAATATATTATTTTTGTAAATAGTTTAGATAATCTCTTGCCCTAATATGTACATTAAAGTTACATACATATAGTTTTACAGTATAAAATGTTTTACGGGAATCACACACAAAGAACGCAACCGGCGCCACTTCGCAAAAATATATTTAAAACGAATATAAGTTTATTACAAGTACAACTATATTAGTTTTATGAGTAGTTTAGATAATCTCTTGCTCTGATATGCACATTAAAGTTACATACATTTAGTTTTAGAATATAACTTTTTTTACGGGACTCGCGCACACAGCGCGTCCGATCACGTATATGATGACATGCAGGTCCCGCCACCGTGCAAACATGGTGTACCATAATGCGCAAGAGACACGACTAGGCCGGAGCAGGAGTCGCTCACCTGTCGCTTACCTATCGCGCACATCACGTGATGTTATACGTATATGAAGTAACACGAAGCCATGCACCTGTCGCACACCGCACGCGGATCCTTCATGACTTTTCCAATAAGGTGGCTGGAATACGCGCACCCGCTGAGCTTGGTGCGCGTTGGGTGCGAGACTCCAAAATAAAAAATAAAAATATTTTAAAAGACAAAGGACATTATATAATTATATTAAAAGAAAAAAAGAAAAGAAAAAGAATTATAGATTAATACAGATTTAATTTTTTAAAGAAAAAAATGCTATTTTCAGAAAAGTATATAATATTGATCAACAAATATTACATTTACAAATTGACAATGAAAAAGCTAAAAAAATCAGTAAAAACATACACATAAAGATCATTATACTTAAAAATTTACATTTAAAAAACCTTTGAAATTCACTGAAAAAGCCATAGGTTTCAGGGATGTTATAGTTAGAAATTAGCATTTAAAAAACCTTAGAAATTCACTAAAAACCATAGGTTTCAGGCATGTTATAGTTAGAAATTAGCATTTAAAAAACCTTAGAAATTCACTGAAAAAAACATAGGTTTTAGGGAAAATTATAGATAGTTGGACATTTCACTCATACAAAATCAGAGAAATTCCCCCGTTATAGTTAGTTCAGCTAACTATAAATCGTGCCCCCACCATGCACTGCTGATGATGTCACATATTACATCATTCATGACATGGTCAGTGACATCACTGATGACATCATCCAGTTAATGTGTGCTTCTGTAAAGTTTAAATATGTATTATATATGTGCAAAGGTATATTGAAGAATGAGTGGGTGTATAAGTGTCTGGATGGAGGATTTAGTAGGTATGTGATGACTGTATAAGTTAGTGATTAAATGTGTCTTACTGAAAGCATCGGTTAGTGACTAAACTGTGTGAATGTCTGTATCAGTCTGTCTGTTGTTGTGTAAGCTGCTGCATGGGTTGGTGAGTGGCTACATGAGTGTTTACATGGGTTATCGATTGGTTGTCTAAGTATTTGTATGGGTGCCTGTGTGTGTGTGTGGGTGGGTGGGAGGTGTGTGACTCTGCATAGATGTGTGAGTGGTTGATTCACTGGCTATATGGGTTTAAGAGTGCATGTGGAAACAGCTGTATGGGTGGGTGAGTGTGTGTATGGGTGTGTTGGTGAGTGAATTGATGTCTCAGTGGTACATGTGCAAGTAACTATATATGTAAAAGGCAGTATATGTGAGTTATGGTATATATAAATAACTATATGTGAGAGTGAGTGATTGTGACATTAGCTGTATGGATGAGTGTGTACTTGTATCAGTGATTGTATAAGAGAGTAAGTATGCGTTAGTATCTGTATGAATAAGTGAGGTGGTGTGTGTAAAACTGTATAGGTGAGTAAATGGAAGTGTGATTGATTTGTTGCATGACTGACTAGGTGTGTGAGTAACTCTGGATGAGTGGCGGTGTGTGAGTTTTAGTATAGGTGTATGAGTGCATATGATAGTGTTGTATTGATGAGTGACTGCATGTATGAGTGACTGCATGGCTGAATGAGTGGATGTGTATGTAGACCTAGGAATCAGTGAGTGTGTATGTAGTAACTGGTATTCGTGTGTCTATGGTTTTGAAAATGGTAGTCTGTATTTTAGAGTGGGTGTATCAAAGGTTATATTACAGTGGAGGAGGTGCATCAGATTGTCATGTGGATGATGTCATCAGTGATGTCATCAGTGATGTCATTTGAGATGTCATCAGTGATGGCACTAACCATGTCATGAATGATGTAATATGTGACATCATCAGCAGTGCATGTCGGGGGCGCGAGTTATAGTTAGCTGAACTAACTATAACGGGGGAATTTCTTTGGTTTTGTATGAGTGAAATGTCCAACTAACTATAACTTTCCCTAAAACCTATGGTTTTTTCAGTGAATATATATATATCTTGGAATTGGCTTTATTTCAAAAGTCATTACAGAGCGCCTGTTTCCTTTGGTCCAACGTTTCGGCTGGATGCCTTGCTCACGGACAGGAATGCAAGCGCCCAGGTGCGCTCAGTCGTGATTTAAAGAGTGAATCACGTGACTGCATTCGCCAATATTACCGGTCCCATAGTGCAATGTGCATGTTAGTTGAATACATGTTGTCAGTCCAAGGATGTTAATGGCTACACTGGCAATTGTTGTTCTGCACAGGCACTGATGTCATTAAAGACTCATTCTCTTCGGTCAGGTGAGTTGTTTCAACCTTGCAAGTATTCTTAAATTATGACTTGAGAAAGGCTGCTTCTTCCAGGCACGACCAACAAGGGAGATTGTCCCCTCTGAATCCATTCCACGCACCTTTCCTTTTTGCTAAAGTAGCTCTCCCTCATGGGTCGGGGCACGTGTGGGCTAGGTTCCTCAGTTAATATCCACAAGAAGCAAAAGCGTTTCCCCGTTTCCGGAGCCCCAAGCCCTTCAGGGCGGCCTCACTACATGGGCACGGAGCAGCCAACAACACCGGAAAAACACAATGTGAAGCCCAATACCTTGGGATTGGCTTTATTTCAAAAGTCTTTACAGAGCGCCTGTTTCCTTTGGTTCATCGTTTCGGCTGGATGCCTTGCTCACGGACAGGAATGCAAGCGCCTAGGTGCGCTCGGTCGTGATTTAAAGAGTCAATCACGTGACTACATTCGCCAATACTACCGGTCCCATAGTACACTATGCATGTTAGTTGAATACATGTTGGCAGTCCAAGGATGTTAATGGCCACACTGGCAATTGTTGTTCCGCACAGGCACTGATGTCATTAAGGACTCGTTTTCTTCAGTCAGGTGAGTTGTTTCAACCTTGCAATTATTCTTAAACTGTGACTCGAGAAAGGCTGCTTCTTCCAAGCATCCTGTTCACCGAAATGTAAATGCCATTATTTCCTATGGGAGTTAGATTTCTGGAGATTTGGAGTAACCCGAACGCCGAAATCGAAATCAGACCCACTGTTTCTAAAATAAATCATTTACATATTTACAATCACAAAACCAAATATAAATTAGAAACATTTAATACATTTATACACTCTGATAACCTTACCCTTTGATTGATTTTAATTTGAATATGTAGCTACATAAATTACCAGGTATTGTATAATGAGTGTTTAATTCACTGTGATTTCATCTATTATGCTGACCATTTTGGCCTGTGTGATTTTTGCTTATTTTAATTTACTTTTATTTCTTTATTTCAATTTTCTAATTTTTCACCATCGTACTCTTTTGTTTTTGGAACTCCAAATGTTCTAGCATGCAGCTCTCTATTATGTTTCTAAGTTTTGTGTGTGTTTCTCTTCTTCACCAAGGATACACTTGGTGTTCCTGTGTATTCTATGGAGACCCATACAACCTGCCTATTTATTCAATCAATCAATTCATGTTTATTCTGTTTCTTCCACGAGAACCATAAAAGCAAAAATGTAATGCAAGTGAGGTGTTCCTTAATTAAAATATGCCATTAAAATACTAACCTACGCTGAATGTGAAAAACAAGATGCAAGTGACACCAAGGTTATGCAAACAAGAACAGATAAAGAAAAATAACCCAGTTAAAAGCAACAAGTCACATCCAATAAAAACAGTTGTTAAGCAGAAATGTTTTGCAGAATGTTAGAAATGGCGATTTCTGGTTGGCTAGGGCTTGCGCCAAAGCCAGGCAGAAACCACCACTCTAGTCAGGGCTGGGGAGTTACACGCCAAAGATAACCCCTGCTCACCCCCTTGGTAGCTTGGCACGAGCAGTCAGGCTTATCCCGGAGGCGATGTGTAAAGCGTTTGCGCGCGCACCCAGCAACAACACCCAAGGCCCACCACAAAGGAAACTCCACACAAGGTATTCTATAAAAATAACCTTTGTATTACCAAAACACATTAGATAAAAACACACACTTTACAATGTGCCAACAGGCACGGGCAGAATTTACAAGGGATTATATGTACAGGGGACAGGGCCACATGGACCACTGTCAGGAATTAGCACTTTTAGAACTTAGCATAGAAAATTACTGTAGCACAAAATAACATGTAGCACACAACCAGTAACTACTGGTATCAGGTAAGTACCACCTACGCAACCCTAACCACCTTAGGAGAATATAGCGCAGGGAACCAGAACCTCACTAGCACCACCTGTACTAGGAGAAAACAACCACCTAAGTATCACAATACCTCTAGGGGTAAACGCACATTACACATGATGCATCGCAACACATTCAGAGGTGTAGGGAAGGAAAACACATGATGCATAAAATACATTCAGCGGTGTAAGAACAAGGCACATGACGCATAAAAACACATTCGGAGGTGCAGGTAGGAACAACAGCGCAAAACTCACATTAGCCACCACTGTGGCAGTCCCTAGGCCAACTGGCCTTGAAGGGGCAAGGACGCCCTGTGTCCAGAAAAGTCAGGGCGCGCAGGCGGTGCAAACCAGGGCGCACAACCTAAACGTGGCAGCTGCCCACTAAGTGCTGGGCAGCTGTAGGGACTGAGGCCTGGGCACCTCTGGGCCCTAAGAACAAGTATGGCCTCCGTTGGAGCCTCGCTGGGCTCTGAGCAAACACTCGTGGCCCCCTGAGCCCCTCTGGGCTCCACAACAAGAAATGCCCCCTGAGCCTCACAGGCTCTACAACAAGAATGCCCCCATAACGTTGGAGTCCTGGTCGGGGGACTCTAAGCCAATGAATTGCCCCGTCGTGGGAGCCTCGTGGGCTCGAGCAATGTGCCTTCTTGGAGCCTTCAGGCTCTGAAACCAAGAGTGGGGGCCCACGTTGGAGCGGCCCGCTGCCTTCCGGGGCCGCTCTGCTTAGCAAGACAACTGCCCCTGTCTGGTGGAGCGCTACTAGCTCGGGGCGGACGGGCGCTCTCTTCAGTGTCCCCCCCCTCCCCATCGGAGCAGCCCGCAACTGCGGCGCCGCTGTGGGGGACAGGGAGCGGAGACCACTCTCACACGGAGTCCCGCTTACCTGGGACTCCCGCGGCGTCTTCCTCGCTGCCGGTCTCCTCAGTATGCAGGGCTCTCGGACCACCAGGAGCCCTGCGCGCGTAGCACTTTTTTTCTCCTCCTCGTCCGGGCCACAGGCAGGCGGGGTAGGCTCCCGGCCTCTGCTGCAGCACGTCCCTGTGCGGGGTGAGCTCCCGCCGGGCTCTTCGGATGGGGCACTTCCTCTGCACCGGCGAAGGCGGGGTAGGCTCCCGCCCTTCTACTTCCGGTTGTCCTGGAGGCCCGCCCCCGGCCTGCCTGACTTCCTACTAGCCCGGCCGCGGCGGTGATTTCGGCAATAAGAGGGGTAGGCTCCCTCGCGCTATGAAATACACGGTGGGGTGGGCACCCGCCGTGAAATTAAGACCAATAAGCGGGGTGGGCACCCGCCAACGACCACGGCAATGTCCCTGGCAGGGTGGGCACCTGCCAGGGGACTTTAAGATCAGCGAAGATGGGGCAAACGCCGGGTGGGCACCGGCTTTCAGAAATAAAGCGCTCCTAGCGCTAAGGGCAGAAGTGAAAGCGCTCTCAGCGCTGAAGGCAAGTCCAGCGCTTCCAGGCGCTTAGAAAGTCCAGGAAGCACAAAGTCCAGCAAAGTTCTCCCCTGCATGCAGCAGGGCAGGGGTGGGGGGCAAGGCTGGACCCAGAGCCAGCTCACTGGGCCTCCAGGCAGCGAGGTAGTCCAAGTGGCGGTCCTCTGGTCCAGCAGCAGCAGCAGCCCCCCTCAGGTAGGATCCTGGAAGAGAACAGTTTCTGTGGGGACACAGCCCCATTTTTATACACTAAAACCCTTTGTTCTTGGTTCAGGGTGAGGGGGAAAACCAGTCGCAGCTGGTTGGGGAGCACCCTTGATGTGCTCAGCCCCTCACTCTATTCACTGGCAGGGCTAGGGTCGTCAGTCGCACCACAGGGGGCGGAGCCAGCATTGTGTGGGGAAAGCCCTGCCCTATTCAGGTCCAAGGTGCACTCCTCCCCAGCCATCAGCATGCTAATCTCACACTCACCACTGGGGCAGACCCAACCAGACTCCTGGAGCCAGGCTCACCAGCCAGCTCCAGCCAATCACACGCCAGACACACTGCACACAGAAGTGCCCACTTCTAGAAGTGGCACTTCCACACTAGGTACATGCACGCCGCACACATCCTCGCGCAGCATTCAATCACACGAGTCCGCACATACCAAACTCGGGCCTGCACACCCCACGCATCAGGAACTACTAGGGACACATACATTCCCCATGCATTCCTATGGGAGGGCAGGCCTATCTCACCACATGCACTCAGAGTGCGCACGCACTTTACCCTGGGACACAGGGAAAGTGCGCAGAAACCAAAAATCACCACACCAAGTAACCAATAAAAAGCAAAAAGTTCAGGGGTGAACCTGCCAGAAGGGCCAAGTCCAACACAACCCCCTTCCAGCCAAAACGCAGGGCAGACCAATCACCACCGTGATGGGCTTCCCTGCTTGGGGCGATAGAACACGGACGCGGGCCCGCAACTGCAGGGACACCCTCCGGTTCTACGCCACGGTGAACCCATGGAAATCTTTCTAACACCACTGTCTGGACCAACTGGGCTACCCCACTGGTACTCCCAAGTTGTCCGCGGCCAAGACCAGGCCCTAGGCCACCCAGTTGACACCGGTCTTTGCCTAACCATAGAGTGGGGGGTAGGAACCCCTGGCACATAGCGTCCATTCTCCACTCTTCCTGTCTGCAAGACAGGACTAGACTGCCACTGGTTCTCCAGCCTAGGGTCTGCACCCTCAGGCGGACCAGGAGTCTCAGGGAAGGCTCTCCTCCCCCTACCTCTTCTCCTAGGGTTCCTCCTCGAGGGGTACACCTAGAACGCCATTCCAACCCAGGGTTTAACCCCTCAGGTTGTACCGGGGCCAGAGGTGGGCTCTCCCACCCTCTGCACCCCCTTCCAGAGCCCTGCTCCCTACCAACTGGGGCGGTACCTCTGGAAGAAGAACCGGTCGGGACGCTGGTTACAGATGTCCCACCCTTCAGGTCAGGCTGACCCCGAACCTGGCCTTCCAACCTCCGGCCTAGAACTGTTGTAAATTAAGGCAGAATGTGATTAAGCATTTACTGAAAACATTAATGCTTTCCCTTTAGATCATGTTTTCTTCGTTATGTTGACCGAAGTCCGGACTCCATTTTGTATTGGCATGCTGCCATGTGTTCACCACGAGGAGAGTCCGACCTCTGTGTTAGTTGCTCTTGTAATCTGCCTAGCAACAGTTTATAAATAGCTCTCTCTTGTCCATCTGGCGCATGCCCAGACTTGACCACATCTGTTATAATTAGCCTTGCTTGACCATGTCCTTTCGCGGGCTCAAGGAGTGTGTTGGCTCCGCCCATGTATTGATTCAGTATCGAGAATGACCATAAATGGTGATGTTCTTCGGCCTCATGTTGTATCCACCCACTTATGAGCCCCTCTGTTGTGTATAAGAGGGGACTGTGTACGAATGTTCTGTGTGCTACTCCATGCAATACTGAAGAGTGTTGTGTGGATTGTAGGACCACCCTTAAGGGTTAATAAATGCTGTTTTTGTACTTTGCAGTTTCCGTGCCAACTTCCTTATAGATTCCGTTACAGGAGAGCGAACCCTTGTGCCTTGCGGGCCTAGCTGGGGCCTGTATTCATCAATTGGCGCCCAACGTGGGGCTCATCGGCGACTCGGATGCTCGAAGGACTGGTCGCGACGAAGGTGAGGAGTTTGGCCGGGGACGTGATCACTGCCAGCGGCGTCTTAGCCCTGGCATCCCGAGGTTTTTCTTCCTTCCCTTCCGAGCTGACCGTCTGGGTGGCGCCGGTCATCGACTGAGACCTCTTCTGTCGGTCCTGCCGTGAGAGCCGTTTGGGCGATTGTGGAGCTTGGCAGTTGGAACCTGGACTCTTGATTGGTAAGAACCGTTGTACGGTACTTGCTCCGAGTTTTTGAAGCCTGGGTTGGCTATTTGAGTTTGATTGATGATGACTAGTCATATTTTGAATTTGTCTTTGTGAAAATATATGCGTTGCAACACATATAGGCAGGTAATGTGGAGAGATTTCTCCGGAGCTGTGTAAACTTTGAACGGCGCAACGATTAAGTGCCATTTTTCCTTATAATATTGCATATTTTGCATTATTCCTAGCATGCCTGCTTTTAGCGCACTCCGTAAGTGGTGCTGTTGTTTTGGTAACCGGTTGAACCTCGAGGAATCTGCTCCAGCTCCCCCAGAGGGGACTCCTAGTAGGGATATGTATGTGAAGCATGGTCTTTCTTCCATAATGTACAGCACGCTATGGAGGAAATACACGAGGAAGGATCCTGAGTTGCGATGGCCTTTGTATGGATCGTTCGATATACGTAAGATTGAGTATGTGGAACAGTGTATGTGTAAGCGACGTGCTCGTCAGGATATGTTTGAGTGTGTGCGATTATGGGTGAAGGAAGTGCGTGAGCGAGAGAAACGTGAGAAAGCGCTGTTTGATAAAGAGCAACGGAAGAATGACCATGTGCGAGCGCAGGAAGCGAAGCGTCGGGAGGACAAAGAGCAAACGGACAGACAAGAGAAAGAGCGTAGGCTACAGGTCTCGGGTCAATATGTTGTTCGCCAGCCACTTTATCCTGTCCTTAATAATCCTGATGATGATTTTTATTTACTAGATCGTTCTCCGCCCCCTTATGTTGGCGCATCTGCTCCGCGGCCGCAAGATTCTGGCCCGGCTCCGGGTAAGGTCGACACACGGTCCATGTTATCGGCCGAGCATATGGCTGAGCTTCGGAAACTTTCCCTCCGTGCACTTAAGGGCAAGGTGTCTAAGGAGGAGTTGTTCCATACTTGGGGGTCGTGGCAAGATAGAGAGAGGGTGTATTTTCTGTCTCATTTCGCAGATGAAGTAATTGCTGCTTTCCGAAAATATTCTAGTGTCCTTGAGCCTGACGAAGTGTCTTCGGATGCCGGAGCATTACGTAATGGTGTTTTTTCTCCCCCTAAGGCTCCTGAGGCGGCTCGGCGGCTGTTCGCTTTACGGGACGAGGTGCTGGCCCTTAGAGAGAAAGCACGCCAACAAACGGAGGAGGAGAAGCAGTCGGATTCGTCTGCAGCAGGGGGCCACCCATCCGCCTCCCAGTCAGATAAGGATGACATAGTGCATGCTAAACCAATGCGAGAGGCGGCGCCTTTGTATGTTCCTCCTAAGGGAGCAGGGACTAGCTCGGATATTAACTCCGCCGATGCAAGGGGATATTTTGTATATAATTGGGTTTACACTCCATGGCATAGGGCCGATGTTATGGCATTAAAGAATGCGCTGCCTGACCCCCGCAAGAATCCAGCGGCCTTCTATGAAGAAGTCGAGGGGGCCTTGAATTCTTGCATTATGACCTTAGCGGATATAGACCTGTTCTTTGGCCTTATCCTACCGCCGGATACGTGGCGCTCTGTCCGAAAGGTAGATGATGCGGTTGCCTTCAAGGCCCGGTGGTCTGACCTTGAGGATGAGGATAGGGAACGGAAGCCCGCACAGAAACCACCCCAGAATATTTTAGATCTCCCTGCGGCTATTGTGGCTAAGTTGAAGACGATTATCCCCCCTAAAAAGATTGACTGGAATATGTTAGCTGCATGTAAACAGAAAGTTGACGAGTCAGTTGCGGACTTCTTTACGCGCTTTGAGGAGACGTTTCATGATTTTAGTGGCCAGTCGCTTACTGACGACACGGGCCGCCACCTTTTCGCGGACAAATATGTGGCTAATCTGCTACCGGCAGTTGCAGCCCGGTTAAAAGCGAGCGAGAGTTACTGGTCCTCCGCGACGCCGACGGCCCTTCTGACTATCGCTCAGTATTATGAGCGTCAGGAGCACGAGGCGAAGGACCAGGAAGAGAAGAAATCGAAAGACCTCAAGACTAAGGTGATGTTAGCACAAGTATATGGCCCGCCCCGACGGGGTAATAATAGAAGACGGGGCGGATCTTATGGTCCCCCTCCGGGCCGATCTGATTTGAATAGGAACCAGTGTGCATATTGCAAGCAATTGGGCCATTGGGCCAGGGATTGCCCAGTGTTGCGTGCTTCACGTCAGGGGCATACTCCGGGTGGCCCGAGAGGTAGAGGGGGTTCCTCGAACTTTAGAGGGAATTCTAATGACAATGCCCGTTACGATACTGCTGGGCAGCACCGAGATAGCTCAAATGTTTTCGATCGCCAGCACCAGTATCATGTATCGGACATCGATCGATCGGGATATCACGATTCGCAGCATGCATAGGAATGCGTTGGATGGGGGTCTGAATCAGTTGAGGTGCCGGTCGATCAGACGGGTCCTTATGTATCGGCTGAAGTTTTAGGTTCTACTGATCAGTTCCTAGTAGATACAGGAGCGACACGTAGTGCATTGTCTAGGTACTTGGTTCCGGGGGCTCCCCCATCCGGCTCCGTGGTTACATCGGTAGGGTTTGACGGTACACTCTCCCGAAGCCCTCTTTCACAGCCCCTTACATTTAAGGTTGATTCTTTTTCTGCGCCCTGTCCGTTTCTGCTTGCTCCGTACACACCGGATAACATTATGGGCCTTGATATGTTAAAGTACTTTAGGGCTACAATCCGCTGCTCCCCTGAGGGTGTGAGGGTGATCTTAAATGACAACTACCCCCGGTCTGGGCGGATGTGTACGATATCAGAGGATGCGTTGTTGGCTACCCTCCCCCGAGCTTTATGGGCGACTTCGGACACAGATGTGGGACAAATGGTGATTCCTCCGGTCCACATTAGCGTCCAGGAGGGGGCGGTGTTACCACGCCTCCCGCAGTATCGTATTTCCCAGGAGGGCGAGGAGGCTCTCATACAGATTGTGCAAGACTTGATCGCAGTAGGGGTAGTGGAAGAAGTTCCCTATAATATCTGTAACAGTCCGATTCTCCCTATTCTGAAAAAGGACACGGATGCAAAGGTCTATCGGTTCATAATTGATTTGAGGGAGGTAAACAAGATCGTGATACCTCAGTACCCGGTGGTTTCCGATATCACGACGTTGCTTACCTTGGTCCCGCCTACGGCGACCATGTTTTCAGTGATTGATTTGAAGAATGCCTTCTTTTCCATTCCCATTCACCCTGATAGCCGATTTCTTTTTGGGTTCACATTAAACAATAGATCTTATCGTTTTTGTAGAATTCCCCAAGGCTATACAGAAAGCCCTAGTATTTACAGTCAGGCTTTGAAACGACAGTTGGATTCCTTTGTTTTACTCGAGGGGGTCGCCCTCATTCAATATGTCGATGACATCTTGTTGGCGGCTGACACCCTGGAATTGTGTGAGAAAAGCACGCTATCCTTACTTTCCTTTTTAGCCTCCCACAATCATAAAGTATCTAGGAAGAAATTGCAATTCTGTAGACCAAAGGTGACTTATTTAGGTCACCTTTTGTCTAAGGAGGGGCGTGCACTCACACCAGATCGTATCCAAGTAATTTTGGACACACCGAGACCATCCACGCAGAAGGATGTGCGTGCATTTTTGGGCCTTGTTTCTTTTTGTAGACAGTGGATATTGGGGTTTTCACACATAGCTAAGCCATTACTAGCTCTTTTGACAAAAGACACGCCTATCCCAATCCCTTGGTCAGATGAGTGTGATGCTGCTTTTCAGCAACTGCGACAGGCTCTTTGTTCAGCACCAGTGTTAGGGACCCCTGATTATGCAAAACCCTTTTCGTTGTATGTGCATGAGAAAGATGGATGTGCATTGTCAGTTTTAGTGCAGATGCACGGCGATAAGCAGCGCCCTTGTGCATATTTTTCGGCTGTGCTTGATCCTGTCGCCCGAGCATTACCAGGGTGTTTTCGCTCGGTAGCGGCGACAGCTGTGTCAATACGCCAAAGTGAAGGAATTGTGTTGTCCCATAAATTGTTGGTGTTAGTTCCCCATGCTGTGGATGCCCTGCTTAATCAAACAAAGACGCAGCATTTGACCAGTGCCCGTTTAACGGGATATGAGCTGACGCTTTTGGCTCCTCATATTACGTTGAAAAGGTGCGTGACATTAAACCCGGCCACATTGTTGCCATACCCCGAGACCCAGCCTGAGGCGCAGAAAGCGCATGATTGTATTCTTGTGACTGAGGAACAAACAAAGGGTCGTATTGATCTCCAGGATACGCCCTTTTCAGATGTAGATGGAGAGTTGTGGGTAGACGGATCATGCCTGAAGCTACCAGATGGTACGACTTCAGCAGCGTATGCAATTACCACATTACACACGATAGTGGAGACAGCACGCATACCACAGAAATCAGCTCAAGCAGCGGAACTGATAGCATTAACACGAGCATGTGAGCTCAGTACAGGATTATGTGTGAATGTTTATACAGATAGCCGCTATGCCTTCGGAGTAGCGCATGACTTCGGCCTACTCTGGAAGGAGAGAGGGTTTTTAACGTCACATGGAGTACAGATAATGCATGGAGAGTTAGTTCATAATCTTTTAACTGCATTGACATACCCAAAGAAAATTGCTATCGTTAAGTGTAGCGCCCATAGGAAAGTGGTTGATAAAGTTGGAGAAGGGAATGCGTTAGCGGATCGAGTAGCACGGGAGACTGCGATGCAGCCCGGCGCTACTGCCATGTATGTAGTAAAGTCACAGGTGGAGAGATGGCGTGATGCGAAGGAGGAAGTGCGAGAAATGCAAAGGACCGCTTCTGACAAAGAGCGGGAACAATGGGCTAGCGAAGGAGAACTGGATGACGAGGGTTGTTGGAGAAATAAACAGATGGATAGATGGAAGTTACCCACGGCTTTCGTACAACCTATGGTTCAGATGGCACATGGGCTAGCACATGTTGGAGCTTCCGCAATTGTGAAATTGCTTACCCAAGTCTGGGAGCATCCAGAGATTGCTAGCACGGCAAAGAGGGTGGTGCAGACCTGTATGATCTGTCTGAAGTATAATCCAGGGAAAGGCACTCGAACTCCAGCAGGAGGATTTGCGACACCCACTGCACCCTTTGAGGTTCTGCAGATGGATTACATCCAGCTTGAGCGCTGTAACAATTTGAAGTATGTTCTAGTAGTGGTTTGCGCTTTCAGCAAATGGGTTGAGGCGTACCCTACGAAAGACAATACTGCAATGACCACGGCGAAGCTACTGCTAAAAGAGTTTTTTCCTCGATACGGCGTCTGTAGACTTCTGTGGAGTGATAATGGCCCTCACTTTGTAGCGGATGTTATAAAGTATGTCTTGAAGGGCCTAGGCATCACTCAGAAGTTTCATGCCGTGTTCCACCCTCAGTCTGCCGGACTAGTCGAGAAGTATAATGGTACACTGAAGCTTAAGATCGCCAAAATCCAAGCTTCAACGTCTTTGACTTGGCCAGACGCCCTGCCACTGGCGTTATTGTCAATTAGGTCAGTGCCACACTCTCGAACCGGCCTTACGCCATACGAAATAGTATTCGGACGCCCAATGAACATTTGGGGTCCACCAAGGCCTAAGGCTGTGTATGATGTACCTTGTGTAATGATGAGCGATTATCTGGCACAGTTAACGGATAACTTGGTTTCTATTCATCAACAGGTCCGAGAGGCGCTCCCTGATCGGTCTACCGGCGAAGGACATGGTCTCCGGCCTGGAGATCATGTTATGGTGAAGGTCTTCGACAGAACGAACAGTTTGGAGCCGAGATGGGTAGGACCTGAACAAGTCCTCCTTGCAACGAGGACGGCTGTGCGAGTCTCGAACCGAAAGAATTGGATCCATTCCTTGCACTGTCGAAAGGTACCGCCCGGATTGGTGGAGACTGCCGTGCTGACCGATCAACGAGAAATCCTAGCAGCAGAGACAGACCGTGCTGCTGAGCCACGAGACACTGAGGAGCTCTTTCCGGACCACACGACTTCTGGAGGAAGGCGATATCATCTTCGACCAAGGAAGTAAGGTTTCCAGTACCGGGACATACTGTCAGAACGGCCCTTGGGTTAGTGAAACGGAGAGCCGATGAGGCAAGGGGGGGGATCAGCCCTGCATTAGTGTAGCGACACCCGTCTTGGCCCGCTGGTGAAGAAATCAACCACTGCCCAAGGGGAAGAGTTCTGACAGACTTTTTAGTTTCAGGAAGATACCAGGGTATTGTTTCTTTTGACATGGAGAAGAAGAAAATCCTTTGTGCGTTGGGGTTCATGCTAACAGTAGCTGTTGTTGGGATAACCACATGGTTTGTGGAGGAGGTAACTCCTGCTCGGAAAACACTTGTGTTGACAACTCCGGTGCCTGAGGAGCACTACTTTTATACATTACCGTATCAAGAGTTGAAGCATCGACAATCTTACTTGAACAACACTTTCATCCAGATGCTGCATCATACCCACGTTGCTACGAACGCTACGAACTGTTGGATATGTGGGATGATGCCAGCCCATCAGAAGAAAGGAGGAACGCCATTCATACCACTTCCTTTCTCTCACAATGGCTCTTGTAGAGCATGGTACACTTTGCTTTTTGCCACTCGGAAACCGACAGTGGGACGATTGCTTTTTAGACTTAATAAAGAATGCCATCAGGACAAGAATGGGTATCCACAAGCGAATGGGACAATTTGGGAATGGGAAGAGTACCGACCGGACAATGAATCCATTCCCTATATCTTCACGAACACCAGAGACACTGTGGGGAAGGACAAATTCGTAATCCAAGTAGCACAAGCTCAAGCGGACTTGTGTGTCCAGAGTGTGGGTTTTATCCCTGTTGGTGTCAGTGACTGCATAACCGTATTGAACATTGACGGGTTGAATAACAGTACCTTCCTAGCGTCCCATAATACCTACTTTGTGTGTGGAAATAAAGGTTATTACCGTTTGCCGGCTGGGTGGTCTGGGGTATGCTATGTATCATTCCTATTACCTCCTGTATTCCTAGCACCCGCGTCATATCATAAGGATTTGAAACTTTTGAATAATGTGACTGTAAATAGATACAAACGTACTCTATCAATTGATGATGTGGATCAGACCGATACCAGCTTGCAACAGTATATTGATTTTAACTTAGGACTGTTTTTCTTTGTTGGAGCCGCTTTGAATAGTAGGAAGATCCGAAGATTAACAAGAGTGGTAGAAGCTGTGACCAATCAGACTGCCGCTGCTCTTGGGAATCTTACGGAAGAGTTACAAATAACTAGGATTGTTGCATTGCAGAATCGTATGGTATTAGATGTAATGCTAGCTGATCGAGGTGGAGCCTGTAAAATTATTGGGAGTAGCTGCTGTGTGTTCATCCCTGATCATACGCCATCCGTTTATAACGCCATTAACAAGCTGCATAAAATAGCAGCTGAAATCCACACAGAAAACGGCACTTGGTCCTTTTCTGGATGGTTTTGGGCGTTGGTTACTGCCTGGGGATGGAAGGTCTTAACTGGTCTCTGTATTATTATAGCAATTCTGTTCTTTTTCTGTACGTGTATTCAATGTGGACCATTGTGCTGTTCTGTATGCATTTCATTCTGCATTCCAGATAAGAAAGCTGTTGCCGATGTTGCTCACCAAAAGGGTCTAGCTAAAGAGGTTAAAGGAATGATGATAATTGACATATGATGATTATTCTTGGAAGCCGGATGTCTTCAGTAAATGCTGAAAGGGTCGTCTGTTGTAAATTAAGGCAGAATGTGATTAAGCATTTACTGAAAACATTAATGCTTTCCCTTTAGATCATGTTTTCTTCGTTATGTTGACCGAAGTCCGGACTCCATTTTGTATTGGCATGCTGCCATGTGTTCACCACGAGGAGAGTCCGACCTCTGTGTTAGTTGCTCTTGTAATCTGCCTAGCAACAGTTTATAAATAGCTCTCTCTTGTCCATCTGGCGCATGCCCAGACTTGACCACATCTGTTATAATTAGCCTTGCTTGACCATGTCCTTTCGCGGGCTCAAGGAGTGTGTTGGCTCCGCCCATGTATTGATTCAGTATCGAGAATGACCATAAATGGTGATGTTCTTCGGCCTCATGTTGTATCCACCCACTTATGAGCCCCTCTGTTGTGTATAAGAGGGGACTGTGTACGAATGTTCTGTGTGCTACTCCATGCAATACTGAAGAGTGTTGTGTGGATTGTAGGACCACCCTTAAGGGTTAATAAATGCTGTTTTTGTACTTTGCAGTTTCCGTGCCAACTTCCTTATAGATTCCGTTACAGGAGAGCGAACCCTTGTGCCTTGCGGGCCTAGCTGGGGCCTGTATTCATCAGAACCTTTGGTGGAATAATCGCCTGGCACTCCAGGACTTTGGGGGATTTACACTCCATCCCCCTGAGGCTATCAAATGACACATATGTCGAGCGACTGCCTGTCTGGCGCTGATCTCCCGTCCCCTGTCCACCTGACAGTGCGCGGAGATCCCCCAGAACAGAAGTGGTGTCCCCATGGTCACTACACGGGATCCTAGCCCAACTGGGAAGTCCGTGACCCACTGGTTCTTCCACTGGCGAACTCATCCCCCAATCACTCCTCACACTGGACTCCTGTACCCTCCCTACCGGAGCGGTACTGCCAGACTCTAGAACCACAGGAGCCCTGGTTACA
This sequence comes from Triturus cristatus, assembly GCF_964204655.1. Lineage (NCBI taxonomy): Eukaryota > Metazoa > Chordata > Amphibia > Caudata > Salamandridae > Triturus > Triturus cristatus. The sequence continues at coordinate 841,787,516 of NC_140593.1, read as the reverse complement.
GGTGCTCCAGGTCCTCTACTCACTAAGAGATCTTCCTCAAGTGGAGTAACAGGACAGCCTAGGTCCCCAACTTGGTGTTCCCTCAAGAAAACATCCAAGTCCTGAGGCAGGGTTTCGTGCGTCTGGGGACCCTCGGTCACCCTCTCACTCCTGCTCCACTGAGCCAGGCAGTGAGCTCCTACACCCTCCTCGCTATCCTGGGACCTAGCTGGGCTACACTGAGCCTCCTCCACCACGCTGGGCTGGAGGATCTCTGAACCACTACTGTTGGAATCACTCTCCCATTCCTCATCAGAACTTGGGACCCCTTCCCAACGGTCTGCTTTTCTTGCCAGGGTCCAAGGATCCAAGGCATCACATCCCAACAGGTGTTGGCGCAACCCGGGATAAAAACTACTGCATAGCTGTTCTTTGATAACCAGAGCATACAGTCCGTCAAAATCCCGTTTCGTGTTTACCCTTAACCAATCATGCAGTGCATCCTCACATTTACCCACAAACGTGTCCCACGTCTGGTGAGACAGCTTCCTACTGCCCCTGAATTTCAACCTCAACTCCTCCTCCTGGGGAACAGGTACCAGACTGGGGGAACTGGGACTGGGATTTCCTACACTGAAATCTATATGGCTGCCACCACTGGACTCAACCCTCCCTGGGGAGCCCAGAAAATTAAAACTGCGCGCAGGGGATAGTCTACCCTCCAGAGCTACTTTGCCTCTGGTGGAGGCTCTCTCAGCCTCCTCTATCTTCTCCTGCGCCAAGACCCTCTCAGTCTCTAGCTGTTGCTTCTTGACCTCCAGCTGCGCCATAGCCTGGGCATGCTCTAACCTGAGCTTCTCTAGCGTCAGCTGGTGCTCCCTTTCTTTCTCCTATCTTCCCACTCCTCTGGGGACAGGGAAAGGGATGAGGCGCTGCCTCCTACGCTGGACCCAGCAAGGGACGCCCTACCTATGGGGTCCTCACTCTCTACTGGCGTCCAGGTACTGTCATCTTCCTCCTCCTCTTCTGAAGCTTCAGGGCTCCCCACAGACCCACCACCCTCCAGGTGTGAGGCCCGGGCCCTTTCCATACTGTGCTCAAGGTCCCATGGACCCTTTTGCCATAGGACCAGGTGGTCCTGAAGTTCGTACAGAGTGTCGGACTCTCTCTCTGTACGGGACCGTCCTAACTCCTGCCTCTGGCGCCAAGCTAGCTCATAGGGATCACAAGCAGGCTCCATTCTGGCAGACGTTCTAGAGAAAAGATCACACAGGGAACCTAGGGGTCTGCACTTAACACAGGGTACACAATTCACAAAAAGGATTCAGCAAGCTCTCTAACCCAGAGAACTCACACTCACTTGCCTAGTGCCACACACCATCCATCCACACACAACCCTCCCCTCGGACTGGTAAGGCAGTTTCTACCACCCCTGATTCTTCAACCTGACCACAAGTGACACAGGTACCAATTCTGGGCGCAGGACGGGGAACAAATGTACTGGACACTATTACGCTGCCACCACTGGATCCCACCATCTGGTGAATCCAGAAAACACAATGCACTTAGGGGGATGATCTACCCTCCCGAGCTAGGGACACCTAACTCACAGTGCACAAGAAACACATTTCCACAGAAATGACAAAAACAAACTTAGCACAATTTTTGCACAATAATCCCTATACCATGTGACTATCTAAATGCAGAGTTTTGTAGTGCAGCCAGTTGCTGCTGCGGTACAGCGCAAACGCAAGTCCAAATCCCACCACTGATCACCAATGTTAGAAATGGCGATTTCTGGTTGGCTAGGGCTTGCGCCAAAGCCAGGCAGAAACCACCACTCTAGTCAGGGCTGGGGAGTTACACGCCAAAGATAACCCCTGCTCACCCCCTTGGTAGCTTGACACGAGCAGTCAGGCTTATCCCGGAGGCGATGTGTAAAGCGTTTGCGCGCGCACCCAGCAACAACACCCAAGGCCCACCACAAAGGAAACTCCACACAAGGTATTCTATAAAAAATAACCTTTGTATTACCAAAACACATTAGATAAAAACACACACTTTACAATGTGCCAACAGGCACGGGCAGAATTTACAAGGGATTATATGTACAGGGGACAGGGCCACATGGACCACTGTCAGGAATTAGCACTTTTAGAACTTAGCATAGAAAATTACTGTAGCACAAAATAACATGTAGCACACAACCAGTAACTACTGGTATCAGGTAAGTACCACCTACGCAACCCTAACCACCTTAGGAGAATATCGCGCAGGGAACCAGAACCTCACTAGCACCACCTGTACTAGGAGAAAACAACCACCTAAGTATCACAATACCTCTAGGGGTAAACGCACATTACACATGATGCATCGCAACACATTCAGAGGTGTAGGGAAGGAAAACACATGATGCATAAAATACATTCAGCGGTGTAAGAACAAGGCACATGACGCATAAAAACACATTCAGAGGTGCAGGTAGGAACAACAGCGCAAAACTCACATTAGCCACCACTGTGGCAGTCCCTAGGCCAACTGGCCTTGAAGGGGCAAGGACGCCCTGTGTCCAGAAAAGTCAGGGCGCGCAGGCGGTGCAAACCAGGGCGCACAACCTAAACGTGGCAGCTGCCCACTAAGTGCTGGGCAGCTGTAGGGACTGAGGCCTGGGCACCTCTGGGCCCTAAGAACAAGTATGGCCTCCGTTGGAGCCTCGCTGGGCTCTGAGCAAACACTCGTGGCCCCCTGAGCCCCTCTGGGCTCCACAACAAGAAATGCCCCCTGAGCCTCGCAGGCTCTACAACAAGAATGCCCCCGTAACGTTGGAGTCCTGGTCGGGGGACTCTAAGCCAATGAATTGCCCTGTCGTGGGAGCCTCGTGGGCTCGAGCAATGTGCCTTCTTGGAGCCTTCAGGCTCTGAAACCAAGAGTGGGGGCCCACGTTGGAGCGGCCCGCTGCCTTCCGGGGCCGCTCTGCTTAGCAAGACAACTGACCCTGTCTGGTGGAGCACTACTAGCTCGGGGCGGACGGGCGCTCTCTTCAGTGTCCCCCCGTCGGAGCAGCCCGCAACTACGGCGCCGCTGTGGGGGACAGGGAGCGGAGACCACTCTCACATGGAGTCCCGCTTACCTGGGACTCCCGCGGCGTCTTCCTCGCTGCCGGTCTCCTCAGTATGCAGGGCTCTCGGACCACCAGGAGCCCTGCGCGCGTAGCACTTTTTTTCTCCTCCTCGTCCGGGCCACAGGCAGGCGGGGTAGGCTCCCGGCCTCTGCTGCAGCACGTCCCTGTGCGGGGTGAGCTCCCGCCGGGCTCTTCAGATGGGGCACTTCCTCTGCACCGGCGAAGGCGGGGTAGGCTCCCGCCCTTCTACTTCCGGTTGTCCTGGAGGCCCGCCCCCGGCCTGCCTGACTTCCTACTAGCCCGGCCGCGGCGGTGATTTCGGCAATAAGAGGGGCAGGCTCCCTCGCGCTATGAAATACACAGTGGGGTGGGCACCCGCCGTGAAATTAAGACCAATAAGCGGGGTGGGCACCCGCCAACGACCACGGCAATGTCCCTGGCAGGGTGGGCACCTGCCAGGGGACTTTAAGATCAGCGAAGATGGGGCAAATGCCGGGTGGGCACCGGCTTTCAGAAATAAAGCGCTCCTAGCGCTAAGGGCAGAAGTGAAAGCGCTCTCAGTGCTGAAGGCAAGTCCAGCGCTTCCAGGCGCTTAGAAAGTCCAGGAAGCACAAAGTCCAGCAAAGTTCTCCCCTGCATGCAGCAGGGCAGGGGTGGGGGGCAAGGCTGGACCCAGAGCCAGCTCACTGGGCCTCCAGGCAGGGAGGCAGTCCAAGTGGCGGTCCTCTGGTCCAGCAGCAGCAGCAGCCCCCCTCAGGTAGGATCCTGGAAGAGAACAGTTTCTGTGGGGACACAGCCCCATTTTTATACACTAAAACCCTTTGTTCTTGGTTCAGGGTGAGGGGGAAAACCAGTCGCAGCTGGTTGGGGAGCACCCTTGATGTGCTCAGCCCCTCACTCTATTCACTGGCAGGGCTAGGGTCGTCAGTCGCACCACAGGGGGCGGAGCCAGCATTGTGTGGGGAAAGCCCTGCCCTATTCAGGTCCAAGGTGCACTCCTCCCCAGCCATCAGCATGCTAATCTCACACTCACCACTGGGGCAGACCCAACCAGACTCCTGGAGCCAGGCTCACCAGCCAGCTCCAGCCAATCACACGCCAGACACACTGCACACAGAAGTGCCCACTTCTAGAAGTGGCGCTTCCACACTAGGTACATGCACGCCGCACACATCATCGCGCAGCATTCAATCACACGAGTCCGCACATACCAAACTCGGGCCTGCACACCCCACGCATCAGGAACTACTAGGGACACATACATTCCCCATGCATTCCTATGGGAGGGCAGGCCTATCTCACCACATGCACTCAGAGTGCGCACGCACTTTAACCTGGGACACAGGGAAAGTGCGCAGAAACCAAAAATCACCACACCAAGTCACCAATAAAAAGCAAAAAGTTCAGGGGTGAACCTGCCAAAAGGACCAAGTCCAACACAGAACATTATAAAGTGCATTGTGTCATGAATATTAAGTTAAAACACAGTAATTGGTCACAACTGGACCTAAAACTGAGCTCCCAGTGAGCATAGATAAAAAAATGTAGGGGGACGCACTTGCCTAAAATTAGCCTTTTTCAAAATTGGGATAATAAAAGACTTTCTGGGTAGGTCGTAAAGCTACAAAACATCAGGAAGTGGAGCATTTCCTGTGGAGACTTTCAGTCGCAGCCACAGGGCAACCCTTGTTTGGGCAAGAAGAAGACGGAAAGGGTCAAACCGGAACCTGGTCAATAAAAAGCAGTTGAATGGGTTCACAAACCCTAGTAATTAGGGTTCGACGTCTGCATAGTTCTTAGCATAATACATCGGCGTACGCTAGGCTTCAATAACTCTTTATCTTTCCTGGCTGCTGATTGCTGTTTGAAAAAGGCCTCTTTAATACCAACCAGGAGGCATATCATCAAGGGCCATATCGCTGCTTTCCTGGCTTTAAAAGCCAGAAAAGCGGAGATATTCACTTCAAGCTCGCGCTAAGCCTTGTTAGCGCTAGTTTCCATGAGTTTGCTCCCGTTTTCTTATCGCCCTGCATGTCATCGCTAATGACATGCAAAGTAGGCGTACCGTAGCAAAACTACATGGAAATAGTCGCTAACAATGCTTTGCTTTATTAACAAGCCTGCAGCAGACCCCCTTAGCGACAAGATTAATCGCACTAAGTTCCCTTATCGCAGGATCTTAACACCTGCTTAAAAGTCGACTAAGCCATCTACATAATGGGAGGTGGATTGTAGGGTTAAGGTCACTGGGGCATATCAGCAAGAATCTCCTTATCTCCTCCAATTTAACTATTGTTTTCAGGCGATACTGGAGCTTTTAGCCGCAATTGCTGGATTTCATATAGCCTCAGAGATAAGCCTTGATAATAATGCGCTATCTCGGGTTTGAAATCCAGCGATAGCCGTCGATATGAGAAATAGCGCTAAGCGCGCTCTGCTATATTTATCGCAAGTTGTTGTTAATATGCCCCCAGGTTCTTCTTGTTACTTGACTCAGGGTTTGCAAAAAAGATCTCCCCTCCCTAAATTCACCAGGCACCCACTGATGTATTCAATCCACGAAATATGGGAGGCATGATCGAAGGCCATTCAATCCTTTAGAATCATTTTGTTTAGAGAAGTCCCATTACTGAGCCAGGTTTTTAAACATAATGACACAGGGCGTAAGGCTAACAAGTTAGAAGCCATCTCCAAAAATTGTTTTCGCCAATTTGCAGATCTTCAGAAATGGTATAGCCCCAGATTTCACTGTCGTACGACCCTTTTGTGATGCACTTAGCCCTGTAGAGCTGCAATATTGCCCCAAAAGGTATTTTGCCTAATCTAGAGGTGAAATTAAAGATAGCTGCAGTTGTCCAGGTAAGGTCATTCTTCTTACATGTTTTTAGGGGCCCCCAGTTCATCTTGGTATCCAACATAAACCCCAGATAAGAGAAGACACTTGTCCTAGGGACCGGAGTAGGCCCGACCTTAAAAGTGTAGGGCCATCTAGAGTGGACACCTACTTGCATCACATAAGGCTTTGAGTTGTTGATCAACAGGTCCTGGTCTTCCATGAATTGAACAAAAGAATTTAACAATGTCTGCAGACCCCTCTCAGTCCTGGCCATCACAATGGCGTCATCTGCATACAAGAGTATGGGAAGGCCACGCCATCCCACCTGAGGATAATCCACCTTGGTGACCAGTAGCACCTGCTCTAGGTTATTTATATAAAGGTTAAATAAAAAAGGGGCCAAAATGCAACCCTGTCGGACTCCTCTCTGAATAGGGAACTGGCGCATGTCCTTACAATCAATTGAATATCTGACCTCAACCTTTGTGTCTCAATGGAGATCTTGTAAGAAAAGAACAATATCTCTGTCCACCACCATAGATAACACGTTCTGACACAACTTGAATCTGTTAACACAATCGAACACAGAGAACAGGTCCATAAAAGCCAGATAAGTGGTACCAGGACAGGCTACTGTGTGCTTGTTCAAGATCATAAATAGGTTAAAACATTGGTCTACACAGTAGATCAACCAGGGCAAAAGCTATATTGGAAATTTGACAGAATGTTGTTATCAGTAGCCTAGCTTGATAACCTGTCCAGTAGGATGCGTCCAACCACTTCAACGACAGAATCCAAAACAGAGATGGGTCTGTAACAGTTTGTGCTGTCTCTATTCCTTTTTTTAAAGACTGGGACAGTGGTTGAGATGGCCCAGGAGGCCGGCGGACCAACTCTATCCGCCGCATTGTTACCTGAGGTAAGAACGGGGGCCCATAACTCCAAATTGGAAATATAAAGATCGTGGGGAATCCCTTATGGCCCCAATGCCTTGTTACGGGTCAACCCAGCGATGTCCGGCCTGTCGTCCCCTTCTAAAACAGACAGGGCTGATTTCTCCACTCCTGCCCCATGGGAAACACTCTGCACCAGAGGGCACCAAAACATTTCCTCAAAATGGTTCACCCATTTGTTCTCAGTAATATGGCCCTCAAGGGCATATGCTGTGTCAGATGCCAAGAAAGAGCTGTTGACAATACTCCAAAACGTAAGAGATACTCTTGATGCTACTAGCCTCAATAAGCTTGCTCCTGGCATCCTCCTTCAGTGCCTCCTTTCGCCTGGACAAGGCATCTTTATACTGCTTTCTACAAGTTCTTACTAGGTAGTTGTCTCGTGGGGTAGTGCATAGTGCTACCTTAAGCGTCCTGGTCGCATGCCAGCAGTCAGAATCAAACCATCTTGGGGCCCTCTCTAGGTCCCCTTTGGATGCAAGAGCCTTCAATAAATCAGCTATGGAGTGGGAAATAGCTGTGAAAGCATTGATGGTCTCTCCTGGCTCTGACTGCCCAGCCAGGCATGTCTGACTCATTGGAGCATTTAACTAATAGGGTCTAGTGAAAAGAGTCAGGGAGAATCTGAGCCCATCTAAGCCTTCTACCCTATTTTGTGGTTTTCAATAGTCCCCTCCTTCCTCCCTCCTTGTTTTAACCTAATTGGGGCGAGCTAGCTTTGAGAAACAGAGGGTTGTGGTAACTATGGATGCTCACTTTGATAGAAAATCCCGATATTAAGTAAAAAAGGGGGGTAGAGACAAGAATAAAATCAATAAATGAGTCACTACCATTCCCTTTAAAAGTGAGGGTAATATCAGTCTGGCCTGAGTCCAGTTTGCCAGTTGCTGATAGAAGATCAAATTCACTCACTAAGGCATTTAATTTTTCACCCTGACCACTATGTTCTAGGCACATACCTGAGAGTCGGGGACAGGATAAGCCCTCTCTACCTGGCGTTTTTGGATCCCCACATAAATTAATATTGAAATCTCCCAACAATACAAGTTGCATCGTGTGATGAATGGAGACATTTAGATTAGTCAAAAAGGCACCCACCCGGGATACATTACAAACCTCCGGAAGAAACGATGTAGCAATAGATTGCAAGACTCACTTGAACATAACAAGGCCTGCAAGCATGAATTGTCTGTTGCCAGTACTACAATACTACATTTCAACATGAGAGACACAAAAACAGCCAGACCATCCTTAGATGGACCAGCCCCGAGGGGGTAGGTGGCACAAAAAAGATTCAATGGCCCACATCTTCTGTAAACGGATGACATCAAACTTTTTTACAAAGCAGCACTATCCTGTATCCATGAACTTACTAGCTAAATCGGCTATATTCAATTAAATGAGTTTATAGTATTTGCCTTCCAAGGAATTGGCTCCAGGGCTGCCTTGGTGTTGGATAAGATCGAAATGTGAGATAGATTCCATCATGTTCATAAGCACTGTCGCACAAAGTCAATCACGGTTGTCTAGGTCCAAGGGGGCAAAAACATTTGAAACAGGAGTAGCCACAAGTTGCCACTCCTGATTAACTAGACCAGGGGGCCTACTTGGACACCATAAATCAGGAGATGATACAGGTACCAGTGGTCTATAGAAAAAGCTCAGGGTGAGGGCCACGATAGAGGTGGCAGGACCTAAGGTGGTAGATGAGCTAACCACATAGAGAATTCTCTCTGCCACGTGTGGATGATTAAAGTTAATAATGACAAAGTCACCGCCACAATTCTTTTTTGACCACCCTACCCAGGCAACTCTATATATTCATGTATATAATAGTCCTACAAACCTTAGATGGACCGAATTATAGAGCTCCACAAAAATGTTGTTCCAACATAAAAGCGGCCATAATTAGACAAAAGACATTTTGTTTGCGAGTACAGTATGAGAGAGACAGCAGGAGGTCATAGCAAAATCAGAACTAGAGCTGTACCTAAATATATCAGGGTATGTTAAGGTGGCATTATAATGGAATTGGTGGAAAATGAGGGTTTTAAGATATTTTCAGATGGTGAGATCTACCCGTGTGGAAACAGGAGCAACTCTCTCGTAACAAAAAGTACAAGAAGAGAACATAGGACCAGTTGATGAATCGAGAAGGGACGAGGAGGAGGCCGTCAGTTGTTAAGCTCCATCATCTGGGCCTTGTGGAAAGATAACAAACATGGAATCAGTCTTAGTTCTTCATTTTGGTTGGTTCTATATCCTTCTTCTTGGCCGGAGATTGTTGATGAAAATCTTCATCTCACCTTGGATACACTACTCCCTAATTCTACGTGTATCAATTTGCGGAATTCATTATAATATATATATAGTTTACCATGAAGGTATGATTATGGTGAGTCAAGAGTTACTATGAAAATTAAAGTATGTGGGTCATATTATCAAGGAATGGCGATAACATTATCGCCACTTTAGCGGCAGGAAACTGCTGCTAAAGCGATGATAATGGGCTTGATAAAGTGACGATAATGGGCTTGATAATATGCCCTTGTGAATTTCCATAGAAGCCCAGGTTGACACCAGAACCTGGGCTTCTATGGGAATTCACAAGGGCGTATTATCAAACCCATTATCGCCGTTTTAGCGGCAGTTTCCGTACATGTGCTAAAATTGAATGATTCTGCAAAAATGATGAAAAAAAAGTCTTTCTTTAATACATTTTATACTGTTTTCTTCTATAGTGAAATAATACAAAGGCGTCATAACGGAGAATTCTTTCATGTACAGCACAGAACAGCATTTAGAAACAACTACACCTGGATGAAGTTTGAAACTCCGTTGTCAATGCTGGGTAAAGTAGTCAAAGTTTGAGAAGATTGCTAAGTTTCTGAACTTCACCTTGAAACGTTCTTTGCATTTTTTGGTGCAAAATCGTTCATCGTTCTCTGCAATTCTGCCACTAATGGTATTTTTTAGGGTTTTAATTCCACAACCTTTACTTCTTTGAAAGTGTTTTACTGCTATTAGTTTTTTTATTAAACTTCGCAAAAATCGTCAATTTAAAAAAAAATTGAGAAATGTAAAAAAAGAGCTTAAAGAAGTTGAAAAATGAAAGGCCTGAATAACCAGACACAAATTGAACTTTCACTAAGCACTGACTATTGATTCCATTGAAAAGGTTTAATTTAGCAAGTCATGAATTGTGGGCGACATTTTAATATGGCGCTTATGTGTGGCTGGATATGCAACAGAAACTATCTAGATGAGATAACACTAATTTTTCTTCTCTCCATAAAGTTCATTAAATCTGTTTTAATGCGCAAAATTCACATTTATGATTTGGTTAAAGCCGCACACTCAGCTTAACTTTTGATTGCAGCTTTCAACCACACCTACTCCAGTTAACGGCTTCAAACTATGCTTCTTCTCTTCTTGCATCTGACTTTTTTCTCAGTTTTGCTGACTGGAGTAAACCAACTTGCACAGCTCTGACTTTAGAACTTTTCTTCACAGTGCCCAAACTGTTGATTGTCTTTATTCTTTCTTGTGTCTGACTAGAGTAATTGCAATTTCTCCAGATCATGGATTTAATAGTTAGGTTTGATTTCCAAATGTATAATATACTTCTTAAAAAGGGCCATTCTCCTCAGCTCTATTGGTAAATCTTAATCCCTGATTTGGTTTAGTATCACTAAATGTCCATAATATTCCACGTTGGAAGTTTTTTCTTGAATTAAAGCATACACCTTCTGGTAACAGGCACAGGTGAGCGCTTTGATGTCCCCTCTTTTTCATGTTCCTCCTCTCTTACCATTCATTGGCTTTCTTGTCACTCTCATTTGCTTGGTTCTTATTCAAATAAGTTCCTTTTTCATTTAGAATTTGGCCAACCCTGGAGCTTACCTTTTTTACCATTGTTTTGATTGGAAGAACGAATCATTCCACAGCTCTGTTCAGAGACCTACTTTTTTTCTTTCTCACTCTGTGGAAGTACATTTTCTTGCTGCCTCTCCCATTTAATTCCTCCCACTCACACCACTGCCCACTCAGGCTCTTCGTACTATTCCCCACCCCAAGTTCAGTTACGGCTCCCCTGCTAAGGCAGAGGAGCGTCACCCCACTGCATTGGAGCAGCAAAAGAAAGGGACAAAAATGATAATAATTAATGATATTATCATTTTATTTTGTCCTCCTGCTGCAGCTGTTTGCTTGAGGGGCGGGGCTGAAGAGCAGGGGAGGAGTGGTACAACCCTCCTAAGTGCACAATGACTTTTTGGTCGGCCCCCTTGGGCCGCCCAAACCAGTCATGCACACTTTCCCCCTTCTCCATTCAGGCTGCATTACAGCCTGCATAGAGAACATGCCTACCCCTACAGCCCCTGGCTGAGCGCCGTGTCACAGCGCTCAGACCTATCACAACGCTGCATTGCAGAGTTTTGAGCGACTGCAGGGAGCGTGGGAGCCCTGGTGCTTTCTGCTTCTAACAAGAAGCCAGGAAGAAGAAAAAGGAGATGCCGGCCAGCCGGGAGGAAGGTCGTGTTTTAAAAATGTATAGTGCTACCCTACCCCCGCCCCAATGCTGCTTCCAGACATCAGCCGCTACTGCCCAAGTTCATCCATTGTTTGCCCAGTCCAGATTAGCTTTTATCCGTCTTTTTTTATTTGAAAATCCCCAATCCAGCTTTTCCGTTGCTCCCACCACATCCCATTTCTCCTTCCACTCAGCAACGTTTGCTAGCTCTTCTCCAACTTTGCTACACTGTTGCTCCACTGTCCATTACATACTTTTTTATATAATTTTTCTTTCTTTTTCTTTTTAGGTGGATGCTGGAAGCTGCAATATGGTGCCTGGCAGTTCGTTTCTAAATAATGCTCTTTGATGCTCAATGTATATCTTCATCATCATACATACATGCACATGCAAGGTGATGCACCACATGTATACAACATCACACTGGAGCTTATTTTTATTTTTGCCACTGCTACTCAGAATCTGCAATAATACATGTTTTTCATTTTTGCGATACTGAACAGCATCTGCAAAAGGCATTGGTAACTCTAAAAGGTAAAGCCATTTTGGGACGGCAAGTAAAATAAAACAATTGTCGCCACAGCATCATGAAACATACGTGCACATTCTAGGTGGTGCATCACATGTATACAACCTCACGCTGGGGCTTGTTTTGTTTTGCCAGTGCTGCTCGGAATCTGCAATAATATGTTATTTTTACCTTGGAGATATTCAACAGCATCTTGAAAGGGAATTGGTAGATCCTAAAGGTGGGGTCAATTGGCTTTGCCAGTGCTTGTTAACTTACAGTAATGGCCAGGCTAATCCTACTAGCCCCAGCACGCTTTCCACAGCAAAACCATTTCTTCACCAAAATGTTTGTGCTCCATACAGCTCTCCTTTAGTTACTTTCCTTTGTGCTTTCAGTTGCCAGATGCTGCAACACTCCCTTTCACACATTTATGTGCACTCCTAGCAGTGGCTATTTTGTAACAAAGTAAGGGCCTCATTTATGAGAAGTGACGTATCGCTGCGTGAAAGCAGCAATGCGTTATTTCTCAGTGCTCCCTCCTTGCGATATGATGGATGCGTCATATTTACTGTATGACGCATCATGTCGCAAGGAGTTACAGATATGTCAGTATTTCTGATGCATCTGTAGGCGCAAAAGTGACGCATTGCTGGAGTGTGTCACAAAAGTGACGCAACTCCAGCAATGTGTCCTTTCACAGGGGGGCAAGTCCCATGTGAAAGGGCCTGCGTCAGTCTTACCCCTGCTGTGAGGCAGGCATAAGATATTGACGCATTTGCACCCTAGAAGTGGCGCAGTGAAATCTCGTAGATTTCACAGCGTCACTTCTAGGAGGCATACTTACTTGGGAACTCCCACCCTGCATACATTATACCTGACGCAGGTATAATGTAGTGCATGGGTTTGCAAAGTGACGCATCTACCTAGATGCGTCACTTTGTAAATATGACGCAACATGGCGCATTTTTTACCCTGCTGGTGCGTCACAAAAAGTGAGGCACCAGAGGTGCAGAAGTGACGCAAGGGCTCATAAATAAGCCCCTAAGTGTTGGGGCTCTCGCCAAGAGGCCGCTTGCACCAGCCCATTTCTCCTTACAGCACCACCAAAAACAGAACCAACCACTAACTGTGAAAGTGGCAATAGGATGTTGGGTAATGGCCAGAGGTGCCGACTTCGGAGCGACGGCTCATCATCCTATGATTCTGTGCAAATCAGTTAATCTCGCCTTAAATGACTGTGGGGCATATCATCAAGCCCCGGAGATAAAATTATCGCCGCTTTAGCGTCTGTTTTCGGACGGAAAGTGGCAATAATTTTATCGCCTAATCAGCAAGGTCACGCTATCGCATAAATCCTTGCATTATCGCCCTTTCCCCCAGCGCCCATCTTTGCATCTCTAATGAGATGCAAAGTGGGCATTCCTGCCCTGACATAATTGGAGAAATGTTGCTAAGCGACATTTCTCCAATTATCAATGGGCACGCTGACCTGCAGAGCGACAAGCAAAGTAGCGATAACCTCTATTATCGCTACTTTCCTTACGCCTGCTTCAAAACTGACTTAGCCATGATATCCTATGTAAGGTGGATATCATGGCTAAGTATGCCTTGCCCTATCAGCAAGCTTTCGCCATACCTTGTGCGATTATCGCTGTATTTCCAGCAACAATTGGCAGCTTGCGCTCTGAATTTTATCGCTTTGGAGATAAGCGTTGCTGGTAGCACGCTATCTCCGCGATAAAATTCAGAATTGGCCGGCGATAATTATCCTTGTGCTAAGAGCGCTGAGCGATAATTATCGCATGGCCTTGATGATATGCCCCTGTGTCCTTAACTGGCGCTCCTGAGTGTAGGTGCTGAGCACCGGAAACCACAGGCTCAAATTAAGCACCGACTCCTAGCATCTCTTCACACCTACGCCCAAACCTAAACTACAGCTACCTGTCCCTGAGCCTACAGTCCATCACCTGCCCTAGTATATCCTCTTTATCTGAGTGGAAAGGAATTCCCTTCGAAATGTGTCCACCCTGCGCCTCCTCCACTGATACCTCTGTATACATTGCAGGTTCTGTTCCCTCAAGATGCACGCCAGGTCTAGGCTTCCCACACTTATGCTCTCTTTTCTTCAGAGCGTCTTCCGTCTTGGGGACCATTGGTCAGTGAATTTTCGCCAACTGTTATAATTGCATCTCTGCCTTTCACGTGTTGCCATATGGATGAATTCACCTTCTCTATTTACCCCACACCCGGCTGCTGACCCACTGGATAGGTTAGTCCTCTGTGGCTGGCTGTATGCTTTTACCCTATTTGCAATTATAATTTTCTCTCATACCACCTCCTCCCTCATACTGGTAAGCCAGTGGCATAACGAAGGCCCCCGCGGTACGGGGGTCCCTGAGCTCTGGGGGTCCATTCGGCACTGGCAGGCCCCTGTTCTGAGAGCATCGGACTGAGTCCCATTCATGCACGAGTCGAAAATGCTTCCCAGATTTTATGACTGTTTTATGGAATACAGCTTAATAGAGATGAGCATGTTTTCAAGACAACTTAATGACCCACCCTGACTTCAGCCACAATCGCCCAGCAATCAATCATGCACCGACATGTACGCCCCACGCTTAACCTGCTTTAAACATGCCTGGGGCAACAGCATTCACAATATACACTTTACAAAAGTCAGCTGTGCCACAAAACAAAAAGTACAGAAGCATAACACCTGGACCACAGATGTACTCTTAGGGAATGCAAGAACGAGTACAACGTGTACTGTAAACAGATATTATGTCACTGACATGGATTACCCTAAGGGAACGGTTACCGTCTCTCTGTGTGCTCTATAGAGAGGCTAGTGAATGAATGAACATGTGCTGTGAACACCTTCATGAGTCACCAAGAGGCACTGTGAGAACCGCTCACTGCACTAATCCTCACACCAGAGCTGTCATTTATGCTCCATAAATATACACCCACCCATAATGTGAATGTATGCACACATTTAGAGTTAACTCAGGGACATGTTTACAAGGTGTTAATGCCACCAGAACGTCACTCTTTCGCCTTATTGACAAGGCAGCGTTAAGGCACTTAGCGTGGCTGAACGCCACCTTGTAAATAATGTCCCTTTTCATGCAGTACTTAGTGTGAAAGGGGGGTGCAATGGGTGTTGCAATGGGCGTTCTGCTGCAACACCCATTGCTTTTTGACGCTGTACCATATTTACAAGGTATGCGGCAGCGCCAAAAATACTGCCAGGGAATACCTGGTCTTAAGCAGGCGATACGAGGAGAACAGTTATATTTCTCCTCGTATTTTTCTCCTTCCGTGTGGGCTGTATTCTGCAGCACCCAAAGATGGAGCAAATCGCCTGTAAAGATTGTTTATATGCAGAAAGGTGTCCCTTACTGCACAGAAACAATTGTCCCTGCAGCGCAGGCGCCCTAGCAAATTGACGCTCAGGTGCCTGTGCTGGCACTAGACAGCTTCTTTAGTGCCAGTGCTAGGGGTAACACAGTTGCGCCTCATTCTTGTGAATATGATGCATCCCTGCATTTTGAAACTGTCAGAGCACGGCAGGACTAATTTTGGCTTAAAGCGCTCTGCCAGTTTCTACTAAATATGCCCCTCGGTTCACCTTTTATGCGCTATACAAGAGTCAGACATTAAGTGGTAATAAATTAAAGAATTACATCTGGTGAAAGTATATATTCCTATAGAATCCAAGGGTGAGTAAAACTTGAAAGGTATACAGGTCTAAATCGCTCACAGGCATTCCCTGGTTTAAGCATGAACCAATCTATCTGTGGCTGCATGCTGTTGGCTAAAATTCTAAGCTTCAGTCCGGGTGTACCGGCCTGGCTGCTGCTGTGTGTGATCTGTCCGAGTCTCAGTCCAGGAGGATGGGATAGAAAATAGACCCGGGCACAAAAAAAGCAAATGAGGACAGTTTTGAACTAGCACGGGTGCCTTGTATGTGTGTTTTGCAAGGTATGGTAGCCTGAATGTTTTTGTACCTGCTGCTGGCAATGTATGTGGTGATATAAGGGAAATCAACAGTAAAAACCTGCCCACCAGACCATAAAACAAGCCCACAAACAGATGCTAAACTGCCCCACACAACACTGACAAGACAAGTCCTGGCACTGCCTAGCATTACTGTTCTGGGTTACTTAAAAGACCATAAACAAGCTTCATTTTTAAACTGCTGCACATATATATGTGTATCAAGAAATGTGTATGAGTTAATACTGTTAAGGTAATTCTGCCGATTAGTTCATTTAGTGGAATGGTCTGTTTTCAATCTCTGGTCAGAGATGCTTTGTTGTAGAAACTCTTGTGTTGCCCGCAGGTATTGTGTGCTCTGTACATTATTACAATAACAAACCTAGACAGGCATGCCTGGATTTTCTATTTATGCCTCTTTATTAACTCGATGTTGCTCAATCTTCAGTGGTATGCTCTGCCTCTCCTTCATTTTCTACATACAAAATTAAAAATGCACTTCTTGGACTTTGACTCACCAATTTTCTATTTATGTATCCTTCCTTAAACATACTTAAGGTAACGGTGGAACCCATTGGTGATAGTGAAGCACAGGAGGGGGCAGAGAACTTCAGGCCCCATGAGCTCACGCTGCTGATGCCACCCACAAAACCAGCAACACACCCAGAGGCACCTATTTCCTTTGCTGGGGCTTCTGCTGTGCGGGGAGCCCATTGGTGATAGTGGAGCACAGTGTGATGTCGGGCCTCAGGCCCACATGATGAGAATAATGGACTCAGACACCAGGATGAATGGTACAGTAACTGGCCAAGAGCACGTGCACCTGGGCCCTTTTATTGGCAGGGTCAAGTCACTTGTGACACCCGTGATGGATGGGTGGGGGTGCAAGTGTGTCCAGCCCTCAAGGGAGTGGCTGGGAATACAGATGCCTGCTAAACACTAGAACGTGTCCTGCAGGACACTACATTCCTCCAAAACTTTATTGAAGAACAAAAACAAAACATTAGTCCCACCTGTGGGGACAAATAACAGTCAACTAAACAACACAGGGTCCATCAACCTTACGAGTCAGGTGGTGGGAAGACGGCAGACACGGGCTGGTGACTCTGCCTACAGCAGGACCATCTCGGCGGGCACTCGTAGTTAAACCTGAGGGGTTCAGGACACGACCACTGGCTTGGAGACGTCCACTGCATACTGTCCGCTCACTGATGATGACGTGTCTTACAGTCCTGTGTGGCTCCACTCTGCTGACGTCGAGGATGGTCTGTGGTGAGTTCTAACAGTTCATACAAGGAGATGCATCATGAGCATGGATGGAGTCCATGGTGAGAGTTCATGGAAGTGTGGCCTGATCGACTGTCTCTGTTGAAACTGCTTGGCTGTAACTGTGAGAAGTTGGCCTGATATATGCTGTCCACTAATTCTAGTGGGCACCCTGTATCAGTCCAAACAACCCCTTATTGGTTAGAGGGTTAAAGACAACCTTTATTGAAAGCTATCCTAGTGGTAGCTATGGAGAGCAGCCTTCAGGCTAAGTCTTGAAGGAATGTAAAGCAGCTTGTTTTACCAGTCTATAATCTCTTGAGTCACTAAATGAAAGATATTCACACCAGGTATATATATAAAATATATGTATGTGTTACTAAACACACCCTCCTAGTCTCTTTATGAGACTAGAGGTCAAAACACATAAGTTACACTTCAATAATCACAGTAAATTAGCACAAATACACGTCAGGCCCTAGGGGCAAGCCAAACCATATACTAAAATAGTGGTATAAGAACCACGACTTAACTAGACACAAGGCCTTGAGCCTGTAGAATCGCTGGGACCCCAAGGAACCACCCAAGGTAGTGATACAGGGGACCCACGGGGCCGTGTGCAGTGTGTGAACACAGCCGCGAGCTCCCGTTAGCTTCTATGGGGAAAGTCGCGGTTAGATTTTTAAAGATTAGGGACACTTAGAAATGAGTCAGGACCAAACCCTTTTGGACTTATGAAGTTCTAGAGCTAGCACCCATGGGAGCACTGGAGTACTCGTGTTACCTCACCCAGGGAAGCCGGGTGCATAGGTGTCTTTTGGTGTCGGGTCGGGTCGGGTCGCGTCGTCGATTTCAATAGGAGCTGGCGAAGAAGTGCTGCTGCCGTGAAGATTCAAAGTGTCCGAAGAGATCCAAGCCTGGATCGAAGATGAGAAGCACCTGAAAGCAGAGGGGACAGAGTCTGAGTCACTTGCCAGTGACAAGGAAGGCGATGAACAGATGCCCACCAATGTCGGGTGATTTCAGGTGAAAGAGGTGAAGCTTGACTCTTCAGCCACGAGGACCAGGAGGTGTTGAGGACAACCAGGAGCTGGATTCGAGCTGTTCCACGAAGGATGTTGAGTGCTGCTGCATCGGTGCCCGGATTGGACACAACAAGCCTTGGCAACAGCAACCCACGCAGAAAGAGAAGAAATGCTTCGGTGCAGACTAGCAAGGAGTTCCGGTTCCACGCTACTCACGAGGGCAGCGGGTCTCAGCTTTGCTGGGGTCTCGGGTCAGCCTCTAAGATGTCTGGAAATCCTCTTCCTGGGCTGCAAATACTTCGGAGTCCGGCGGGAGCTTCAATGATGCAGACTGGCAAATTGCTTTGTTGGTGCCTGCCAAGCAGGGAGTCACTCCTTGACCCCAAGGGAGATTTCTTCAGTCCACTGGTCTTGAGCAGAGCGTCGAAGGTCCAGGATTCAGCTTCAGAGTTTTGTCCAGGGTAATCTAAAGTCCTAAGGACCGGTGTCCCATACTTATACAAAGGTAGGGGGTTGGACATACTCTGGGGACCCACCTATGGGAGGGTTTGGAAAGAGGGGTGGCTTCACCCATTTCCTTTGTCCAGTTTTGCGCCAGAGCAGGGGCTGGAAGCCCCTGAACTGGTTTGAGCTGGACTATGCACAGGGACACCAAATGTGCCCCTAGTGCAGGACAGCAAAGCACTCAGAGAGTGCTCCCATCCAGCCCCAATACACATAAGCCTGTCTGGGAGGTGGTTACACCTCCCTGTGACAGGAAACCTATTGTCCAGGCCTCCCCTGCCAGAGTTTTGGTCAGCAGCAGGAGGCCAGACCCGTGTCTGTGGCTGCAGCATCCATTTTGTGATACCAGGGCTCTATTAAGTTTCTACCGGGTATCCCAGTGCTGTCATGTCTCTCCCTCTAGAAGGGTGGGATCATACTCCCTCACCAGTTACTGGTGTGGGGGTATGATTCCAAGGTGTTTGACACCAAACACGACATGTTTCCGTGCAGGCAGTCCAAAGTTAGCATTTAACGATTGGTTATAATGCACTTAAGAGTATATGGTCAGGTTGCACTACCAACAGCATCAGAGAAGGGTCTCCGAATGCTGAGCATCGAAGGTCCAGGATTCAGCTTCAGAGTTTCATGCAGGGTAATCCAAAGTCCTGAGGACAGGGGTCCCATACTTATACTAAGGTAGGGGGTTGGACATACTCTGGGGACCCACCTATGGGACGGTTTGGATAGAGGGGTGGCTACACCCATTTCCTTTGTCCAGTTTTGTGCCAGAGCAGGGTCTGGAAGCCCCTGAAGTGGTTTGAGCTGGACTATGCACAGGGACACCAAATGTGCCCCCAGTGCAGGACTTCAAAGCACTCAGAGTGCTCCCACCCAGTCCCAAAACACATAAGCCTGTCTGGGAGGTGGTTACACCTCCCTGTGACAGGAAACCTATTGGTCAGCAGCAGGAGGCCGGACCCGTGTCTGTGGCTGCAGCATCCATTTTGTGATACCAGGGCTCTATTAAGTTTCTACCGGGTATCCCAGTGCTGTCATGTCTCTCCCTCTAGAAGGGTGGGATCATACTCCCACACCAGTTACTGGTGTGGAGGTATGATTCCAAGGTGTTTGACACCAAACACGACATGTTTCCGTGCAGGCAGTCCAAAGTTAGCATTTAACGTTTGGTTATAATGCACTTAAGAGTATATGGTCAGGTTGCACTACCAACAGCATCAGAGAAGGGTCTCTGAATGCTGCAGAGGGGTCTGCTCATGCAGGGGCACCCTCTAACATAGGAACCAAGCACTCTGCCTTCAGGATTGATAAGGCCTGCCATAGGAGTGATTTATAGGTGTATATGTGGGTATATGGTGAGATATAGTGAACCTATATCCCAGTAAGGGGTGCATGCACCACCTTAGCCAGGCTGCAGTAGCAGACCTGTGGTGTCATTTTGGGTAACTTTCCAGGGGTGGCATAATACATGCTTCAGCCCCTGGTAGGCCTCTGGGGTACCTATGCCCTGGGTACATAGTATACCATATACTAGGGGCTTACAAGGGCACCTCAGTTCCAATCTGAACTGTACTTAAAGTACATAGAATCATTTTTAGAGAGGAAGCAACTAGGCTGGGGCCCTGAATAGCAGGGTCCCAGCTAGACTAAAGTCGAAAACCAGTGAAACACCAGCAGAAAGTGGGGGTAAACATGTGAAGCAGATCCTACTATCCTACACAACCCCCCCCCCCCCCCAAACGCAGGGACATTAAACTAACCTTGACCAGTTGAGTCTTCATGTTCTAAGTGGAAATATCTGGAGAGTCCATCTGCATTGGCATGGTTACTCCCAGGTCTTTGTTCCACTGTATAGTCCATCCCCTGTAGGGAAATGGACCACCTGAGCAATTTGGGATTTTCACCCTTCATCTGTTTTAGCCATAAGAGGAGCTTATGGTCTGTCTGAACAATGAAGTGAGTACCAAATAAGTATGGCCTCAACTTCTTCAGAGCCCAAACCACATCAAAGGCCTCCCTCTCAATGGCTGACCAACGTTTCTCTCTGGGGGTCAACCTTCTGCTTATGAAAGCTACTGGTTGATCCTGACCGTCATCATTCACCTGTGACAGTACAGCCCCTACCCCCAACTCAGATGCATCTGTTTGGACAATGAACTTTTTGTAGTAGTCAGGACTTTGCAGAATGGGATCAGTGCACATGGGCTGCTTCAGGTCATCAAATGCCTTTTGACAGCTAGCTGTCCACTGAACCTTTTTGGGCATTTTTCATAGAGGTTAAGTCATTCAGGGGTGTCACTATTGATCCATACCCCTTGACAAACCTTCTATAGTACCCAGTCAGGCCTCAGAAGGCTCTCACCTGAGTCTGGGTAGTGGGAGCAACCCAGTCCATTATGGTCTGGATTTTGCTCTGGAATGGTTGAACCTGGCCTCCACCTACAAGGTGGCTCAGGTACACAACCTGACCCTGCCCTATCTGGCACTTAGTAGCCTTGATAGTTAGTCTGCTTTTTGCAGGGCCTCCAAAACATTCCTCAGGTGGACCAGGAGATCCTCCCAGGTGGAGCTAAATACAGCAATATCATCTAGATATGCTGCACTATAGTCTTCCAGGCCTGTAAGGACTTGATTCACCAACCTTTGGAAAGTGGTAGGTGCATTCTTCAAACCAAAGGGCATTACCACCAATTGATAGTGCCCACTAGTGGTAGAAAATGCTGTCTTTGGCTTTGCATCATCAGCTAGTCTGATATGCCAGTAGCCAGCTGTCAGGTCAATTATGCTTAGAAACTTGGCTGAGGCCAAAGTATCTATTAGCTCATCTGCCTTGGGGATGGGATGGGTATCAGTCCTAGTGACTGCGTTGAGACCCCTGTAGTCTACACAAACCCTCATTTCTCTCTTGCTATCTGTGGTGTGAGGTTTAGGTACCAGGACTACTGGACTAGCCCAAGGGCTAACTGAGGGTTCAATCACTCCCAAATCCAACATCTTTTGGACTTCTGTCCTTATACAGTCCCTGACATGGTCAGGTTGCCCGTAGATCTTATTCTTCACAGGCAGACTGTCCCAAGTGTCCACTTCATGAGTGCACCAGGTGGTCTGACTTGGAGTCAGAGAAAACATATGTCTGAACTGACTGAGAAGCTTTCTGCAGTCAGTTTGCTGCTAGGCAGTGAGGCTGCCTGCCAAGGCTACACCATCAACTGACCCATCATCAGGGTTCTGAGAAAGCAGGTCAGGGAGTGGGTCACTCTCTTCCTCCTGTCCTTCATCAGTAGGTCTGTAACCAACTCCCTTTTGAGGCACCTCCCTGTATGCAAATAAAAGGCAGGGCAAGAGTATGTCCCATCTTCGCCTAAGCTTTTCTGGGAGTCCTTTAATCATGTCCTTTAAGGTTTTGTTGAACCTTTCAACTAAACCCTTGCATTGTGGGTGATAGGGTGTGGTGAATGTGTAGTTCACTCCACACTCCTTCCACATAGCAGTCAAGTAACTAGACATGAAGTTTGTATCCCTGTCAGATACTACCTCCTTAGGAAAGCCTACTCTTGAGAATACACTCAAGAGAGCTCTTGCCACCACAGGTGCTGTAGTGGTCCTTAGGGGAATTGCTTCTGGGTACCTGGGGGCATGGTCCACCACCGCCAGTATAAACCTGTTCCCAGATGCTGTTTGAGGATCTATGGGACCAACAATGTCAATCCCTACCCTCTCAAAGGGAACCCCCACCACCGGTAGTGGTATCAGGGGGCCCTTTGTGGTTCCACCTGCTTTGCCACTGGCTTGACAGGACACATAGGTGCGACAAAACTCCTTAGTGTCTTCTGACATGTGGGACCAGTGAAAGTGAGGGACAATTCTGTCCCAAGTCTTGTTCTGGCCCAGGTGTCCTGCTAGGGGAATATCATGGGCTAGTGTCAATAGGAAGCCCCTAAACTTCAGAGGTATAACCAACCTTCTGGATGCACCAGGCTTGGGGTCTCTACTCTCTGAGTAAAGGAGTCCATCATTCCAATAAACTTTATGGGTGCCACTAGCATTCCCAGCAGCCTCATCAGCAGCTTCCTTTCTGAGGGGTTCAAGGGAGGGGCAGGTTTTCTGCTCCTGGCTCAGATCAGACCTGGAAGGCCCCCCTGTCCCCAAGAACTCAACCTGGCCAGGTTCAAGCTCCTCTGGGACAGTTCCTTCTTCAGGCTCAAGATCATCTCCCTGAAGAGACTGATTAGCATTCTGAGTCAGGTGAGAAGGCATTGCCTTAACCCTACTGCTCCTCCTCTTGGGAGGCACCTGGTCCATTATTCCAGAATCCAGGGCCTGTCCAGTTTTAGACATTTTGGCCTGTGACCTAGTCACAGCAAAGACATGAGCAGGGATCCCTAACATTTCTGCATGTGTCCTGAGCTCCACTTCAGCCCAAGCTGAAGATTCTAGATCATTGCCAAGCAAGCACTGTACTGGCAGGTCTGCACTTACCACAACCTTCTTAAGGCCAGTTACACCTCCTCAGGAAAAGTTAACAACTGCCAGAGAATGGTCTGCTCTGACATTGCTAGCATTGGTCACTTGGTACATTTCACCAAATATAATCTGCCCAGGATCCACAAGATCTTTTGTCACCATTGTGACACTTGCTCCTGTGTCCCTGAATGCCGAAGCCTCTACTCCATTTATTAAAGGCTGTTGTCTGTATTTGCCCAGATTACTGGGACTCACAAAGGGGGACATATCCATGCCCCCATCACAGACAAGAACAGCCTGAGTTGGAACTCTAACTAGGCCAGAGTCCATCTCATAACCCAGGGTCAACCCTACTGCACCCTTGTTCTGAACATTGCCACCACCTATTGTAGCTGTAGTAGGGGGAACAGTTGCCTTAGGGGCAAAGGTGGATGGAGTAGATTCTTTGGACTTGGTGCAGTCACTGGTCCAGTTAGTTTTCTGTTTAGAGATTTTGCACCAAGGTTTCTTTTGGCCTTTTCCCTTGTTAGACTGTGAATCCTCACCTGAAGAAGATTTTTGGGGGCCTTGTGAAGATTTCTGGTCTTTACCCTTCTCCCCACCCTTATCAGAGTTTTTAGGATCTTGCTTCTTGGGTTTACCACCGTGGTACTGTACCTTCTGCCTCACCCTGGTTCTGACCCACTTGTCTGCCTTCTTTCCCAATTCTTGGGGAGAGGTCAGTTCTGAGTCTACCAGGTACTGGTGCAACAGCTGATTCTGACAATTATTAAGGATCTGCTCCCTCATAATCAAATTGTACAATCCTTGATAGTCATGCACTTTACTGCCAAGTAACCAACCTTCCAGAGCCTTAGTAGCACAATCTACAAAGTCTACCCAGTCCTGAGTCTGTGCTTTTTGGGTATCCCTGAACTCTAACCTGCATTGTTCAGTGGTTAGGGCAAACCCATCAATTAAGGCACTCTTCAGACTGTTGTAATCATCTGACTCCTCTTCTCTCACAGTGAGGAGTTTATCTCTACCTTTGTCTGCAAAGGAGAGCCATACTTTGCTGCCCACTGCTCACGGGGGACCCTTTGTACTTTACAGGCCCTTTCCAGTGCAGTTATCCATTTGTGGATGTCATCCCCACTCTGGTAGGGAGGTACAATCTTATACAGGTTTCTATGGTCATGAGACCTTTCCCTATCTCTAGGGATGTTGCTGCCACCATAAGACTCTAGTCCCAACTTTTTAGTAGCTCTGTAAAGCTCTAGGGCCTCCTTATCTAGGGCTACCTGCTTTCTTCTGATTTCAAGCTGAGCTTCCTCATACTTAAGCAGTCTCTCCCTTCTCTTCTGAGAGGTTTCCCTCCTATGAGAGGAGATTAAGGTCCCTATAGATGAGTTAGAATGGTTAGACTACACTGAGGGAGATCTTGACCTTCTTGGCCCACCACCAACTCTCCCAGGAGGGACAAAGAAGGGTCCTTTTTGTCCTCTCCATCACAGTCTAGGGGAACTGGATTTTCCAGGTCCAGATCATTGTCATCTGCCTGGCCAGCCTCAGAGGTCAGGTCATGGGAAATGTCACCCCTAGGCCTTTCCTCAGGTGCTGCCCCACCCACTCTGCCTACCCCACCAGATTCTAAAGATCTGCTAAGGTCATCCAGCCAGAGTACCTCTATGAGATGCTGGGTGGTTGGACTTTTGCCTGTCTTCAGTTTTCTAGTTGTTCATAATGCTCTCAGTTCCATGAATGGGAGTCTATCATACTGGGAATCTTGAAGCCCATTGGCTTCTGGCAAGGACCTACTGGTTCCTGGCCTTGAAGACATTACTAGTGCGGTGTGGTGTATTGCACCTGTGGCCTACTAAACTCTCTTGAGTTGTAAAAAGGGTGTGCTATCCCTTAACACACAACTCTCAGTTCAGTAGAACTTACTGTATTCTAAAGCTTGTATGATATGTACCTAGGGTACCTGTAGTGGTTTTCAGTTAGTTACTCAATTGAGATTATCTGGTAAAACAATAGCAAGCTGGAATCCCACACGCTGCACACCAATGTGAGAAGTTGGCATGATATATGCTGTCCACTAGTTCTAGTGGGCACCCTGTATCAGTCCAAACAACCCCTTATTGGTTATAGGTTAAAGACAACCTTTATTGAAAGCTTTCCTAGTGGTAGCTATGGAGAGCAAAACACCACAAAAAGGGTCAGAGATAATTTTTATAGACCCTAAACGGATTAAATCCCCCTATTCCATTAGTCACAAAAACTCCTCTATGATGAAGAGGACAGACGGGAGGTTGGCTGGAAACTCAAATGATGATAGTGATCACTTTGGTGTGTGATGGGATTCCAACATTCCTGAAGGGTCATTTAATCTTGTAATCCTCTATATTCTATTCTTTCCAGTGACACTCAGGTTGACAGTATTGCGCAAGTGTTTTATATCAATAATTCACATATTTGGATAAGTAGCTAGCATAATAGACCATGGATTATAGCTTTGGAGAGCAGCCTTCAGGCTAAGTCTTGAAGGAATGTAAAGCAGCTTATTTTACCAGTCTATCATCTCTTGAGTCACTAAATGAAAGATATCCACACCAGGTATATATATTAAATATATGTATTTATTACTAAACACACCCTCCTAGTCTCTTTATGAGACTAGAGGTCAAAACATATAAGTTACACTTCAATAATCAGAGTAAAATAGCACAAATACACGTCAGGCACTAGGGGCGAGCCAAACCATATACTAAAATAGTGGTATAAGAACCACGAATTAACTAGACACAAGGCCTAGAGCCTGTAGAGTCGCTGGGAACCCAAGGAACCACCCAAGGTAGTGACACAGGAGACCCATGGGGGCAGTGTGAGGTGTGTGAACACAGCCGCGAGCTCCCGTTAGCTTCTAAGGGGAAAGTCGCGGTTAGATTTTTAAAGATTAGGGACACTTAGAAATGAGTCAGGACCAGACCCTTTTGGACTTAGGAAGTTCTAGGGCTAGCACTCACGGGAGCACCGGAGTACTCGTGTTACCTCACCCAGGGAAGCCGGGTGCATAGGTGTCTTTTGGTGTCTTTTGGTGTCGGGTCGCGTCGTCGATTTCAATGGGAGCTGGCGAAGAAGTGCTGCTGCCGTGAAGATACAAAGTGTCCGAAGAGATTCAAGTCTGGATCAAAGATGAGAAAAACCTGAGGGGACAGAGTCTGGGTCACTTGCCAGTGACCAGGAAGGTGATGAGCAGATGCCCACCAATGTCGGGTGATTTCAGGTGAAAGAGGTGAAGCTTGACTCTTCAGCCACGAGGACCAAGAGGTGTCGAGGACAACCAGGAGCTGGATTTGAGCTCTCCCACAAAGGATGTCGAGTGCAGCAGCGTCGGTGCCCAGATTTGACACAACAAGCCTTGGCAACAGCAACCCATGCAGAAAGAGAAGAAATACTTTGGTGCAGACTAGCAAGGAGTTCCGGTTCCACGCTACTCACGAGGGCTGCGGGTCTCAGCTTTGCAGACCAGCAAGGTCTGAGGGACTCACCACTTGATAGGGAGTCAGGGCACGTCTGGAGCAACCAGGAAAGCCCAAGGAAATGCAAAGTTACCCCCTCAGGGACCCACCAGTCAACGGCTAAGGGATCGGGAAGGGACCTCAAGACGAAACACAAATGGCGGCCCACATGTCACTCGGAATGACCAGGCTGACAATCTTCGGTGGATTCAGTGCTGGAGGTGGGGGCTACAAGTCAGCCCAAGCACGACTTCAAGAGACGTCGAGAAGTCAATGCACTTGCAGAAATGTGCGGTGACCAGGAGTTCCGGTTCCACGCTACTCACGAGGGCTGTGGGTCTCAGCTTTGCTGGGGACTCGGGTCGGCCTCTGATATGTCTGGAAATTCTCTTCCTGGGCTGCAAATACTTCGGAGTCCGGCGGGAGCTTCAATGATGCAGACTGGCAAATTGCTTTGTTGGTGCCTGCCAAGCAGGGAGTCACTCCTTGACCCCAAGGGAGATTTCTTCAGTCCACTGGTCTTGAGCAGAGCGTCGAAGGTCCAGGATTCAGCTTCAGAGTTTTGTCCAGGGTAATCTAAAGTCCTAAGGACCGGTGTCCCATACTTATACAAAGGTAGGGGGTTGGACATACTCTGGGGACCCACCTATGGGAGGGTTTGGAAAGAGGGGTGGCTTCACCCATTTCCTTTGTCCAGTTTTGCGCCAGAGCAGGGGCTGGAAGCCCCTGAACTGGTTTGAGCTGGACTATGCACAGGGACACCAAATGTGCCCCTAGTGCAGGACAGCAAAGCACTCAGAGAGTGCTCCCATCCAGCCCCAATACACATAAGCCTGTCTGGGAGGTGGTTACACCTCCCTGTGACAGGAAACCTATTGTCCAGGCCTCCCCTGCCAGAGTTTTGGTCAGCAGCAGGAGGCCAGACCCGTGTCTGTGGCTGCAGCATCCATTTTGTGATACCAGGGCTCTATTAAGTTTCTACCGGGTATCCCAGTGCTGTCATGTCTCTCCCTCTAGAAGGGTGGGATCATACTCCCACACCAGTTACTGGTGTGGGGGTATGATTCCAAGGTGTTTGACACCAAACACGACATGTTTCCGTGCAGGCAGTCCAAAGTTAGCATTTAACGATTGGTTATAATGCACTTAAGAGTATATGGTCAGGTTGCACTACCAACAGCATCAGAGAAGGGTCTCCGAATGCTGAGCATCGAAGGTCCAGGATTCAGCTTCAGAGTTTCATGCAGGGTAATCCAAAGTCCTGAGGACAGGGGTCCCATACTTATACTAAGGTAGGGGGTTGGACATACTCTGGGGACCCTCCTATGGGACGGTTTGGAAAGAGGGGTGGCTACACCCATTTCCTTTGTCCAGTTTCGTGCCAGAGCAGGGTCTGGAAGCCCCTGAACCGGTTTGAGCTGGACTATGCACAGGGACACCAAATGTGCCCCCAGTGCAGGACTTCAAAGCACTCAGAGTGCTCACACCCAGCCCCAATAAACATACGCCTGTCTGGGAGGTGGTTACACCTCCCTGTGACAGAAAACCTATTGTCTAGGCTTCCCCTGCCGGAGTTTCGGTTCCGCAGCAGGAGGCCAGACCCGTGTCTGTGGCTGCAGCATCCATTTTGTGATGCCAGGGCTCTATAAAAGTTTCTTCCGGGTATACCAGTGCTGTCATGTCTCTCCCTCTAGAAGGTTGGGATCATACTCCCACACACTTACTGGTGTGGGGGTATGATTCCAAGGTGTTTGACTCCAAACACTACATGTTTCTGTGCAGCCAGTTCAAAGTTAGCATTTACCGTTTGGTTATAATGCACTTAAGAGTATATAGTCAGGCTGCACTACCAACAGCATCAGAGAAAGGTCTCCGAACTCTGCAGAGGGGCTCTGCTAATGCAGGGGCACCCTCTCACATAGGAACCAATCACTCTGCCTTCAGGATTGATAAGGCCTGCCATAGGAGTGACTTATAGGTTTATATGTGGGTATATGGTGAGATATAGTGAACCTATATCCCAGTAAGGGGTGCATGCACCACCTTACCCAGGCTGCAGTAGCAGATCTGAGGTGTCATTTTGGGTGGCTTTCCAGGGGTGGCATAATACATGCTTCAGCCCCTGGTAGGCCTCTGGGATACCTATGCCCTGGGTACATAGTATACCATATATTAGGGGCTTACAAGGGCACTTTAGTTCCATTCTGAACTGTACCTAAAGCACATAGAATCATTTTAGAGAGGAAGCAGCTAGGCTGGGGCCCTGAATAGCAGGGTCCCAGCCAGACTAAAGTCGAAAACCAGTGAAACACCAGCAAAATGTGGGGGTAAACATGTGAAGCAGATCCTACTCTCCTATAGTAACCGATAACCTGTCGGTGTGGCAATGTCTTTTTTCACTCTCCCGCCTGGGGAGGCCCGTTATCGGGGTTGCTATTGAACTGCAGGAGGGCTGCACTGGGGCCGCTTGTGTGCCGACTGGGGGCAGCTGCAAGATCACCTAGCAACCGTTACTTCGTCGCATGCACAACCCTCAAGGGTGGATGAGTCTTGGCCCAGACAAGCTCTCTCTGCCACGGTTCTGGTGTAGGGCATGTTCGCAGGTAGCCTCTGGTTTCTTTTGTCGGCTAGTGTGGCAACGGTGTAGGACTCCAGTCCATCGGTACTCTGGGAATGGTGTTGCTTAACGCATCTGATGAGGGCTGGCGTGATGGCAGTTGCCAGCCATATGGTGAGTCGGAATAACAGGTGGTGGTGACTTGCTTGTTGGGGGAGTTGGATGTCTAGAGGGACTTAGCAGCCAAGTGTCTTCGCCTTGCTGAGGTTGATCTTTGGTGGCGGCACGCCACGTGGAGTGTGCGACTCTTCTCCTGCCCGTCCTGGGGCCACTGGCGACTCCATCTTGAGGCGGTGTGAGGAAGGACACTCGGTGCTGATCTTCACCCGTGGCGTCTGCGGTCAGCAGCAGGGATGCCATTTGACTGAGACTGCCGATGCTCTGGGATGGACGGTCGCACTGGGAAGCGTTGGGGAGAGATGCGGTTTGCGCTTGCTGCGGCTTATGTTTGGTTCTCCCGTGAGGCTGTGTCCAGGGACGTCGGTCTGCCTTGGTGGCTGTCTGGTGTGTCTGGGTGTGCTCTTGGCTTGCTGTGCGAGTCCTCGGTCGTCTCCTATTGTTGATCTTTTTCACCCCACCTGTGTTCATCCGGTTCTTCGTGGTGACAGGGCTGTCACTCTTCTTCCCTCGAGGGTGCTGCGCTTGGACCTAGAGGCGGCGCCGCCGTGGCCCCTGTTTCTGCTTTCATTCCGGCCTGCTTGGCGGGATCGGCCACTTCGTGTGACGTGCTCCTTGCTTGCTGTGCGAAGTGACATCCAGCCACATGTCGCCTGTTGTTGGAGCATATGTTGCTGTGGCGGCCTGACACGTAGAGTGTGCGACTACTCTCTTGCCTGTCTTGGGTCACCGATGACTCCATCTTGAGGCAGTGCGAGGGAGGACACTCTGTGTTGTCTTTGGCCCACTGCGGGGCTTCGCTGGTGCAGTAGAGATGTAGTTGCTCTCTGTGCTGCATTCAGCAGTGCTTCTTTATGGAGATGTCTCTATCTCCCGGGCCCCTGCCCGTGCTGTCAGGTTCGCTGGCGCGGCCTTCTGCGCACCTCTGACTTTGTGTGCTCCGTCTTCTTCTTGGATGTTCTATTCTGGCACCTGGTGTGCCTGTGGTGTAGCTTACGGTTGTGTCTGTACACCAGTAGGAGCGAGTGTTGCGATATCCTCTCTGGCGGTGGCGTTGGGCAGCCACTTGTGGTGCACACTCTGCACCAGTATTTCTTGTGCTTTTGGCGGGGATAGCTACTTTGACACATTGCTGTCTGGCTGGCCTTCCACCCTTGCTGGTGGTGGCTGCCTTTGGCGGTGCTGCTTGTGTTTGGCTCTGAGTTTCTTGCGGCTCATTGCGGGGTTTGACAGTCTCTCCCTGTGCTTTGCAGGGGTAGCAGGCAGTGCTCTTCCTTCTACTGCCAGAGTGCTGGGGCATAGTAATGCTGAGGCCACTCCTACGTGTGGACCTTGTCGTGCTGGGCATTGCAGGTGCTTCCGTGTCTGGGTGGGCCTTTGCACCGCTGATTGAGTCTATGTGTTGCTTTCCTTTGTGTTGTGGCAAAGCGGGTTGGCCACAGACTCTCTTGTGGCTCAGTTTGAGGATAGCGGTGGCACCCCGTATTCGCAGCGGTGTAGCTGGCTTGTGAGTGCAGGGGAGGCTCTTCCATGTGCTGCTGGCGTCAGTTCACTCAGGCCTTCCTGCGGCGCTTACTATTTCCACCTGTGTATCAGGAAGCTGTGTGGTCCTGCGGCCACTGGGTCGTGCTGTTGGTGATTTAAGGGAGGCCACCATAGCTTTCCTGATACCGAGGGCCTCTGGAGATGTAGTAGCTTCTGCGGGGTGCTCTACTGCTTAGTGGGTGCTGCAGTGTCAGCAAGTGGCCGCTAGGTGGCTCAGGGAATGCTCCATAGCGGCCTTGGCTCTCCTGTCTTAGGTCTGCTCTGGCAGCATTGGGCTTCCCATTGGGTTTAGGGAAAAGTTCCTCACTTGTTGAGGGCTGCGTCTTTGGCCCACTTGCCAGATGCATAAGGCTTGTGTCCCTCCACGCTGGTGTGTGGGTTATTTA
Source organism: Triturus cristatus (assembly GCF_964204655.1). Taxonomy (NCBI): domain Eukaryota; kingdom Metazoa; phylum Chordata; class Amphibia; order Caudata; family Salamandridae; genus Triturus; species Triturus cristatus. The sequence continues at coordinate 841,756,162 of NC_140593.1, read as the reverse complement.
CCCATGCTAGTAAGTTGGGCTGCTGTTAGAAACAGAGTCCCTTCCTGGGGGTCACAGGGTGCAGTCAGTGTTCTGCTGGTTTACGTGCATGCATGGTGCTTGTATGCAGCCTATGTGGTGTGGCACATTGACCATCAGGTGGCACTGCAGGCACCTCCCAGGCCAGGGCTCTCCTCGCTGGAGCTGCAATCGATCCGAGCTGTCGATGCGGGGGGGGGGGGGCATGCAGTGCTGGACGGCCGATCAGGGGTGGTGTCACGGCATGGCCTCGGTACGTGCCTGCTCTACTTCCTACCTTCGAGCACAGACTGCGTTGCCAGTATGGCAGGCTGCTCCTGACTGTGCTGGCAGTGTAATCGGATTGCAGGGGGCATGGCTATTGCTGTTGAGAACTGTGGATCTGCCCCACGAGACGGCAGGGGTTATTTTCACTTCTCCTCACTGCTGCTGAGGTCGCTGCAGATGCCTCTTGATGCAGGGAGCAGGGCCGGCCTGTACTTAACTTTTCCGAGCTGGGGGCCGCTCCGCTGGCAGTCTCTTTCACAGCCATGGTGCGGTCAGCATCGTCTCGCTGACGCTCTTCCCATCTCCCCTGCGGGCGGGCAGGGGTTGTGGCAGGCGGTTCTACGATTGTTGAGAGGTGGCAGGGCTGCGTGCTCTCGCCTCTCTTCAGGAGAATCTTTGGGCCTCACAGCTCCAGCAGCTCAGGACATTCTTCCTTGTCCCTCAGGCGGCACCGATGGAGGGCGGTGTCATCAGTTTTGGTGAGCAGGCCCGGACTGGCAATGCCGGGCACCGGGCAATCCCCCGGTAGGCTGCCAGGGGTGGGGGCCGGTTTTTGGGCCGGGGGCCGGTTTTTGGGCCGGGGGCCGGTTTTGTTGCTCACTGTTTGCTCTGTACTGTCTCTGCTGCGTGACTGCGTCTCCCTCGCTCGGTGCGGAAAAAAGCAAAATTTATGAACACAATTAATGAATTTAGTGCTGACTGTAGGTCAGTGCTGGATAAATAGCGCGGTGCGCTGAAGTCTCCACCGCCGCGTCTGCGCTGCCTGCTCTTAGTCGCAGACTCGCAGTTCACCCACCTTAGGGGGGTGGGGCGGGTGCGGCTGTTGGTGGTGAGTTGACACATGCGCATTGGAGCTCACGCAATAAAAAGTGCGCGTGATCCCCAGGTTCCAGAACGCAGGCTGCAGCAGAGACTGAGACCTTGACGAGTCGACCAGAGGCCCTCTCTCGCCACCCCATAATTTAATTTATTTATAGCCCCCTAGCCCCTGCCTGTCCCAGTGTGTCCCAGTGCCGCCCGCCGCCAAGTGAGTGTTGTTTTTGCATTTTTGCTAATTGCATTTTCAATCAGATAATGCACAGCAGTAGGAGCGCGGGGTCAACGGGTAGGGATCGACCTGGTATTCTCTGATTGTCGTGTTCACCGAGCTCAGGTTTGTGTATGTAAGTTACGTAACAGAGCAACAGGAGAATCCAGATCAGAGTCTGATCTGGATTTTCCTTTTGCTCTGTTACATAACTTACATACACAAACCTGAGCTCGGTGAACACGACATATGGGCAACTGCGTGCATTGTTCCGTCCTATGGTGTGGTGGCACTGTAGTGTCAGGGCAGTGTTCCTGGTGCGGGGGAGTCGCGACTCAAGACCGGGCTGGAGCGGGCCAGAAATTTCAAAAGCAAAAGGGGCCTAAGGAAGTAAGGGGCAAGGGGGCTACTACTAGGCACAGGGAGCGAGGTGGTGGCTGGCCTCAGGCCTGGCACTGCAGCCAGCACGGGTTTAGGATTATCGCCTACTGCCTGACACGCGACGCTGCTCCCTGACACTAAAAGCCGCAGGACTGGGTGACTGTCCAGCGCTGATTGACAGTCTAGTTCACGGTGCGATGTGCGTCCCCTGTCTCATTCCTCTCCTTTCTTTTATTTGCTCCCCTGTGAAATGGATCCAAAAAAAAAAAACACTTTTGTTGGAAATGTCGTATTTTTCTGTTATTTTATTTCCAAGGTGCAGCTTCGGGAATAAAAGGTTAAAATATGATAAAATAACTAAATAAAGTAAGACAGAGTGGTAGCAAGCTGGCCAGATTGATTTTATTAACACCCAAACACATTAGCGTCACTTTTACAGAGTTTGCCAGTGAAGCGCTATTTTTGTTTTCTTGTCTTTGTTTTTCCTGGGCTTGCACCTAGTGCACCAATCCTGGAGGTGCTGCAATGTGTGGATTGGAGAAAAGAAATGTGTACTGCGGCTCTGCGTCCAGGGATGTGGTCTTTTTTACCCTACTACTGCTTACATTTTGTAAGGATATAAGCAATGGACGTTAAAATGGGTCCATTCAGGGCCTTGTTGTCATGTCCTCAACTTTTCAGGCAAAAGCACTCACTGATTTCTGAATAGTGAGTGTAAAAGCGCTAAGCTAACCATGTTGTTCCTGCTTACATTTCACATGGTTTGCTAATTTTGCATTCCCTTTGAGTGTTTGCTTTTCCAGGATGTTGTTACTATTTTTTGTAGGCCACATATTGCTCTTGTCTAGTGCGTCATTTAAATTGAGCCACATCCAGGTGTTTATAGCCGGCAACAATTGGGTTGTAATTGAAGGTAGTGTGAGTTTTTCTCAGTGGGGCAGTATGGTTTTCAGTGGGGGAGAGGATGTGGCACTATGGCCAGAGCTGCTGAATTTGGAACTGGTGAACCAGGTTCAGCCTTAATAACCAGTCCATTAGACCACTCTCCTGAGTGAGCACAACCCATTCTAGACCTTAGAAGGCTTCGCAAGACCTTAGAAACTCTGGTGTCTTAGCACCAGCAGGCGGATCCTAGCAGTGGCAAGTGTGGTTTAACCTTCAAGGCTTGTCCACCACAATCCATACTGAAGTTCACCTCCAGTCTTGCGGGCAGGCCTATGAAGCAGCACACCCTAGAACAGTGACTGTCATTGAGGTCACAGGACCCTTGAAGGGCCAGCTCTAGGGCAGTGCAACCGGTGTGACCGCACCGGGTGCTGACTTTGGGTGGAGGCATTATGTTTGCAAGTATATTAAGATTTTAAAAGCGCTTGCTGCCTCCTTCCTGGCCTCCAGCAATTTTCGGCATCAATAAAAATGGCATGATGAATCTGGTGTTGAATGTTCTTCCTAGAGAGAGATCTGCATATTGTTTAGTGGAAGTTTTGACTTATGGAAAGGTAGCTCAGAGTGTTAATGTGCCTGCTGCAAAGAACATGTACCATGCAGATCACAAAGTGCACATAATGTAAATAGGTCAGTGGGCTACTGCTTTTGTCAGAGAGATCCTATTGTTACTTGCAGTTAATAAGTTAAAATCCTAACATAGAACAGTGAGCTATTAATGCAAAGGGCACCACCAGTGCTAAGGCCGTCCCTGGCCTTGAGGGCAGTCTTCCTCACTGACCTGCCTGTGCCTGAGGCTGCGAGCAAGACTCCGGCTATGCTAGCAGGCTGCACCACTACCTACCAGGCCCGGTTCTAGAGGGTGGGCCAGGCCCACCAAACATGAGCCTCCTTAGCCCTCGCAGTCGCAGTGAATCTGCCACCGATGTACAACAACAATAAAAACTGTTAACTTGTGATTTACGATCCTGCTGCAGAGCAACCATTTGTCGGTTGGTAGTTCGTAAATGCAGATAAACTGAATTTTATGGGAATAGCTCAGTGGGTTACTACCTCTGTCACAGATATCCTTGTGTTACTTGCAGTTCAGAAGTTAACATAAGACAGTGACCAATGAACTGTCATAAAAAAACTGCATACAAACTTCGCTTTTTTGTTTTGTGATGTAGTTAGAACTTCTCCATTCTTTCATTATTCTAATGTTACTAATAAGAGTTTGTTTGGGCAGTTATACATTTTTATCAGTAAAGCCAACCCTGACCACTGGAGTACTCTTTAAATCCTGACTTTGTGCTTCTCCGAGTCCCGACCAAACCCCCGTAAAATATACTGCCCACCAGAATGGATGAAGTGATTTCTACACCTTGTAATCCTCATTAGCTTATGTGACATTTCGCGTAAACTGATTTTGATTTATTGTCTCTGTATAATGTGTGCTGCTGTTATGTAAAGTACTGTGACACCTTACACTGATATGAGTAGTGCTATACAACGAATGGAATGGGTATGAGAGGGGCAACGGAGAGATAAGGGGCACTAGTGGAGGGTGGCAGTGAGGGAATACCAGGAAGAGGTCATGGGGTGGGGGGAGCTACAGAGAGATGAAGGGTGTGGGTGGCAGACAGTGAGGGAGGGTGGCAGTGAGGGAGTCAGAGGAGGAGGTCCCGGGGTGGGGGGGAACTACAGAGAGCTGAGGGGCACTAGTGGAGAGTGGGAGTGAGGGAAACCGAGGTGGAGGTCATGAGGTGGGGGAACTACAGGAGAGATGAGGGGTACTAATGGAGGGTGGCAGTGAGGGAAGCCAACGAGGATGTCATGGGGCAGGGGGAACTACAGAGCGATGAGGGGCAATAGTGGAGGGTGGCAGTGAGGGAATCTTATGAGGAGGTGGGTCACAGGCTGGAAGGGAACTACAGAGAGATGAGGGGCACTGGTGGGGGTGGCAGTGAGGGAATCCGAGGAGGAGGTCACGGGGTAGGGGGGGAACTACAGACAGATGAGGGGCGCTGGTGGAGGGAGCGGTGAGGGAATCTGAGTAGGTCATGGGGTGGGGGGCTACAGAGAAATGAGGGGCACTAGTGGAGGATGGAAGTGAGGGAATCTGAGGAGGAGGTCATGGGGTGGGGGGGCTACAGAGAAATGAGGGGCACTAGTGGAGGATGGCAGTGAGGGAATCCGATGAGGGGGTCATGGGGTGGGGGGAAACTACGGAGTGATGAGGGGTGCTGGTGAAGGTTGGCAGTGAGGGAATCTGAGGAGGAGGTCATGGGGTGTGGGAGCTACGGAGAGATGAGGGGCACTGGTGGAGGGTGGTAGTTAGGGTGTCTGAGGAGGAGGCCATGAGGGGGAGTGGCTACGGAGAGATGCTTTATTTTAGCACTATTTACAAAACTCAGGATATAAAAATCATTTAATGTTTGCACATTGTCTTGTACACTTTTTACTCTGAACCTTTGCACAATTGTTTGAAGTTAAGTGCGTTTTTAAATGTCTTTATGCTATTTTATATGAAGAATAAATTGTTTATATTTATATTCATGTTTTGTGCTCGACATTTCATTTTTTAGTGTTCTCTGTAGGAATGTCTATGTTTTATGACTGTGTATCTTGGTGCTCCTTAAGGTAATCATTTACTATGCTTTAAAAGTTAATACAATCCAATATAATATGTAATGAAAAATGTGTTGAAAAATACTTTTTTTTTTTGGCCTTTCTGTCTCCCAAATTTCTTGTGTGGGGGGGACAAGTTCAACCCCCCCAAACTCCCCCTAATAGTGGTTGCTCACTGCGCTTGCTCGTTACACACCATGTGGGGGCTGGTCTCACTTTTATTTCTCTCTGATTTACTACTCGTGCCTATTTTTGGTGCTCTCTGAAAGAATGTCTATGGGTACATATGACTGGGTGGGTAACCTGGTGCTCTTGAAGGTCATCATCTACTATTTACTGTGGTTTGAAAGTTGATACAATTGAATTTGTAATGAAAAATGTGCTGTAAAATTCACCATTTTGGTCGGTTGTTTTCCAAAATTTTCTTGGGGGGAGAACCCCCCCAAACCCCCCTAGTAGCGGTCGCGCACGCTCGCTGCGCTCGCTCGCTACGGGCTGGACGGAGGCTGGCCTGCAAAATTTGACGGGGGCTGGTCTGCCAAATTTTGCCAGGGCTGATTTCAGTTCCCAGTCCGGCCCTGTTGGTGAGTCCCCGCAGTGCCGGGCAATGATGGGCGGTGCAGGGTGCAGCGTGGCATGCGGGGCTGGTGTCATTGCGGCGCCTCCCTTTTTGTGCTGCAGACGCAGGGAGCGCAGTCAGCGGAGTAGTGCTGTGCTCAGGGGTGGCAGGCTCGCTCTCGGGCGCTGCACGGTGAGGATCGCAGGGCTTTTTAATTGCGGCGGTGATTGCCTGAGTGTGGCCATCCCGCATGCATGGTGGGGGGACTCACGCTTTCCCTGGCGTTCAGGCGGCTGCTGCGGGGGTGCTCGTCCACTCCTCCATTTGCCTGGACCGATGTGGGTAGGAGACAGCCAGTCTCCGTGTCTCCCTCCGTAAAGGCAGAGGACTGCGTCATGATGCTAAGTTCGACGCTTACTGCAGTCACGGGCGGCGGCTCATTTCCTCCTCATGAGGGTCGATGAAGTACTGAGCAGCAGGCATGCGGAGTTAGCTACCCACCTCGTAGCCAATCTGGTATTGGGCCTCAGGCCCACATGATGAGAATAACTGACTCAGACACAAGGATGTATGATACGGTAACTGGCCACGAACATGTGCAAATAGGCCCTTTTATTGGCAGAGTCACGTCACTCATGACACCCGTGATGGATGGGTGGGGGTGCAAGTGTATCCAGCCCTCAAGGGAGTGGCTGGGAATACAGATGCTTGCTAAACACTAGAACGTGTCCTGCAGTACCCTACACCAGGAGGGGGCAGAGAACTTTAAGCCCCGGGAGCTCTCACGGGTAACGCCGCCCACAACACCAGCAAAGTGCCCGGAGGAACCTATTTCCTTTTCTGGGGCTCCCACTGTGCGGGATGCACACGGATGCACCCAGGCACATGCCTGGAGAAAGACTAGGCCAAGAGCGGGCCTGTCTGAGCCTGTCCGTGTCTGGCTGAGGTTGGGCCCACCTTCTTGGTCGGCTGATTTTGGTGTGTTGCTCATCGTCTTAAACTTCAGGCCGGCATTTCCAACACTTGCTCGTATCTAGGGGGGCTTTGGACACATGCACAGTAAGTAACATTCTTGCTGTTTTCTGTATCCGTTATCGTGGGTTCTTGTATTCCTTGTAGACTCTGAGGGGCCTTGCAGAAACTGTTATACTGTCATTTTTGCCACCATGAGGAAGAGGAAGGCGCTACCCATTACGACACTCTCAGGCCAACCTCGCTCAACTATTGACTCTTTCTTGGCAAAAGCCGTGGGGGCCATCTCTAAAGAAATCAATCAGGCTGAAAGGTGGCTCTCAGTCGAACCAGCAGGCACTGGACCCTTGTCCACAGTTGTTCCATCGTTGTTATTTCCTAATGCTCAGGGTCTGGACACAGTCACTTCTAAGTCAATCCCTGTGGGTCCTCTACTCAATCCTGCTGCAGATGTGGTTCTCTCCCCTGGCCATTCGACATCCAGGCCCCTTATTTTTTCATCGTGAAATACTGACAAGCTATCCTGGCTGAAGAGGGGTGAAACCCCGAAACCGGTCCTAGGATGCTTGTTTCCGGTCCAGGGAGTACCTGGTTTGGCAGTTCGGGCTGGACTGTTCCCATGAGGCACAGGGTCAAGACTGATTTGCATATGGCCAGGTTTAAACTGGGGTGGCATGGTGAGCAAAAGAATGATGGATTTAACCGAGATCTCTTGACTGGGGGTGAATGTTTTGGTTTGTTCTGCATTCCGTCCATCAATTGTGTGTGTCCTTTATCTTTCAACACCTGGCAAGGAGGTCTTTTGCCTCCATCGCTCAGGCAGTCTCTGGGCTTCTATTCACCAAGGCAGTTGGGCATTGTCCTGCTCTTCCTTCATGGTTTAATCCAGAGTGTTCTCTGACCCTAGGGCAGTTGAAGAAAGCCCTGAAAAAGTTGCATCGGGACGAGGAATGGGAGTTAAACTGCCGTCTAAATTATAAAGGGGCCCTGAAAGAACGTAGGCATCAATTAAAGAAACAGGCTTGGGCTGATTTAATCAAAACTGGTGACCTGAGAGACTATACACTTTTTTGGAAAATAATCAATAGCCCTTACTTCTTGGAGACATTGAATCCTATCCTGTGCCATCATGTCAACCCGTATCAGTGGGTTTCGCATTTTGAAAGGGTTTATAATGCTTGCCTTACTGAAGGGTCTCAAATTGATTTAGTGCCTAAACCAGCAGCCACACCAGTTACCTTCTCTTTGGAGGAAGTTTACAGGAGTAATGAGTCCTTGTCTTGGAACAAGGCCACAGGCCCTGGTGGAATAACCCCAAATCTCTTCCGGGACAATATTGAAGTCTGGGCCCCAGTTCTGACACTGGTGTCAAATGCAGCAGCATTGAAAGGGACGTTGCCCTCCTGGTCTATGGACACCATCAGTCCAATTTATAAAAAGGGGGATAGAGACAACTCGCAATGCTACCACCCTATTTCCCTCATTGATGCTGTAGTTAAGGTGCTGGGTGGGGTCTTTCTAACTAGACTCTCCTTGTGGGTTGACGCCAATCAAATCCAGTTCGACTTATGCCCGGTAAAATCAACTATTGATCATTGTCTCAACCTCTACCTTTTAATAAACAAATATACAGTTGCACAACCAGGAGTATTGTTTTTAGCTTTTATAGACCTAACGTCCACTTTTGATCGAGTTAACCGGAAGAAGTTGTGGGACATACGGACCTCTTTGGGTGTAGATCCCTCTATTCTATCCTATCAAATGAGTCTTCATGACCACAAGATGCTCCCCAGAGGGAGGCCTAACTGAACATTTTGATTGCACCCGGGGGATATCTGCCAAGGATGCATTTTAGCCCATTTTCTATTCTCTATGTATATTAATGGTTTAGAAGCTGCCCTTCTGGCTTTACAGTTAAGCCTCAATTGTGTTGGGTAAAAATTTGGTCGAGGGAAAACAAGGACCTAAATCACCTGATCCTCTCAGATTGCCTATAACTAGAGCATGCTTATAAAATTCCCCGGATACGTTGTGTAAAAGAGTCTTTGCTGTAGGTAGGCAAGATATTTTTCTCCCACGTGACACTGTACAGCCTCAGGACCTCAACATCATATAAGATCTATATTTTAAATATTCCTCTGCCCAATGCAAAACACCGAGCTTAGGAGGCTAACAATGAGGGCGCCAGCCTTTGTATAAGTCTGTCCATGTAATGGAATATTACCTTTCTGCCCTGACTAGCGCACTGAAGAGGTTTTTAGTTACCCGCTTTAGGTTCAACTTTCTGCTCCTCCTCCTTGCATGTCCACCTGGCTTTGTCCCCCCAAACTTGAGAGGACCCTGTGGCTGCGACTCTAGGTCTCCACAGGACACGTTACATTTTGTCCTTCTGTGTAGATTTCTTCCTCTCACTAGAAGGCAGTTTCTATGCCCCTTTTAAAGAGCTTGAAGTTTAGGCAAGCCAGAGTGGCGCTTATGTATTTACAGCTGTTGCCTTATGAACTTACACTCTGTGCAGTGACAAGTTTCCTGCAGGCCGCTTTAGATCCAGACTTTCTAGACCTGTTTGAACATTGATTGGCCATCTGTGTTTTAGTATTACTTTTTTCTAATCTTTTTATCATCAGTGACAATGAGTGGTGTTTTATCTTAATCTTTAAATTGGATGTGCAGTGTTTTATCTAAATTTTTTAATGATGCTATGTTTTTTCTTTTTAACGTATGTTTGTATCTTTTATGGTTGCCTTTGCTTCAAAATAAAGATGTATTATTATTAGTTAAGCTAAATTTCCACTGCACAACTCCAGCATTGTTCTTGTTGTACTCTTTCACACCTCTAAATCATGCGATGTGTCAGTTCTTCACAAAACACACAATGAATGCTCTTATATTATATGGATGTACATGTTGATAATACCTAGACATCTTTGAGAGACATGGATTCTGAGATAGTCAAAATGTTTTCAAATCTTCTTCATATATTGGAAATGTGTAAAGTGACATTACAAAGTGTCTTATTTCTTTAACAGGTGGACTGCTAGGTGTGAAATCCATATGTGAGATTTCAGCTGTGCTCCACTACTGCTCCTAGTAAGGTCACTGCTTTGAAAACATGCATTGGCAAAGCTTGTAGGTCCTGCCAATGCAAGAGCTATTTGTACACCAGAATGGCTGCTGTTCAGCTTAGCTAAAATTAATGAGTGGCATGAAGTGCATTGGTGTAAAGTGGAGTGGCGCAGAGTGGAATGTTGTGAAGGGCAATGGAGTGACGTAGAGTGTTGTGGAGTGGTGCAGAGGGTCATGGAGTGGCGTGGTGTGGGATAGATTAGAGTGGAATGTCATGGAGCGGCATAGAATGTTGTGGAGTGGCATAGAGTGGCACAGAGTAGAGTGTTGTGGAGTGTCACGGAGAGAGTGGAACAGCATAGAGTGGAGGGATATAGACTGGAGTAGAGTGTTGTACAGTGGAGTGGTGTAGAGAGCAGTTGTGGAAATTCCATCAAGGTGATGGAACAACCCCCCACAAACAAATTGCCCACATAGATAGAAAAATAAAATGGTAATAAAGTTCATTTTTCACCATCTTATTTTTCAAAAACCCATCCCAAGCTGAGCATCAGGACATGGGGCGGGGCTTTCTGATTTCTGCTTCTGCCAGTCAGGCATCAACAGAAAGCAGTGATGAGCAGGGCACTTTCAGTTTAAAGTGTGCATCTCTTTTTGGTCAGTTGTATTGTGATGGAGCCAGACTCGTGTATATAAAACCTCTCTAACTCAGCTGTCATAGACAGCTGGGTAGAGAAAAAATAGGGTTACAGTATCTTCAGGAGCCCAAAAGGAGGCTACTCCCTCCAATCCTGGCACTGCTCTCATGCAGTCCTGTTGAAGCCTTCTGCCTGGAGAAGACCGCAGTGAGGAGAACGTTGCGCCATGAAAGGTAAGTGGAATTATTTTTTGTTTGTTTATCTTGATTTGTTTATTTTTGTCCCCCCAGCCCACCACCCTCCTTACATGCTAGCTGCCACTGCCAGAGTGGAGTCGAGAGTCATAGAGTGGAGTGGCATAGAGTGGAGCTGAGTGTTGTAGAGTAGAGTGGAATGGTGTGGAGTGGTATAGTGGAATGAAGTGTTCTAGAGTGGAGTCGAGTGGAAGGGCGTAGAGTGTCATTGAGTGGAGTAGAGTGTTGTAGAATGGAGTGGCATAAAGTGGCATATAATGGAGTGAAATGTCATAGAGTGGAGTAGAATATAATAGAGTGGTGTAGAGTGGAGCAAACTGTTGAAGGGTAGAGTGCCATAGAGTGGAGTATCATAGAGTGGGGTGTCAGAGTGGAGTAGAGTGGGGTAGAGTGCTGTGTCGTAGGGGGTTGGTCATATAATGGAGAGATGTAAAATGTTCTGTTGAAGAGTGGTGTGGCATGGAGTGGCGTAGAGTAGAGTGGCATAGAGTGGAGGAGCGTAGAGTGGAGTGGCATTGAGTGGAGGGGAGGAAAGTAGAGTAGAGGGGCACAAAGTAGGTGGGTGTAGAGTTGCAGGAAGCTGGCTCTGTATATACTATACCAAAGTGAGGTATAAAAAGGTAGGCAGAGGTAAAGTTAGATAGAACCTCACTCTCTATTTGTGGTAGTGTGGTCGACCAGTAAGGCAGTATTAGAGGACAGCATTAAGCATTTGTTGTACACACTCAGTCAGCAAATGAATTCACACACTCAAAGAACGAACTTTAGACCAATTTGTTTTTGTATGAAAATATTCTTTTAGTTATTTTACTTTCTAGAACCAAGCAAGCCTGCGACAGGTAAGCAATAAATACTTTACAGTAGTAATGCAATTTGTAAACAGTTTGAATTCAAATTGTATATGTATATGCACTTTGTTTTGACTTACAGTATGGTTTCAGAGAAATGCAATAGTTTGAAAATACAGTACATAGACTTGAATAGGTTTTTCAGTAAAATTACAGGTAAGTTACTTTTGAGATTACTTTTCTTACTCAGAGTAGTATACCTGGATTCTACTCAGGGCCCTGTCCTGCAAACAGGAAAGTACATTCGTTATTGTTAGTTAGTGCAATTTTAAAGAATTTCTTTAGGTTTTTAAACTCTGCACTTAGAAACCTTTCCAAGAAAAACAGTTAATGTTATCCTAGGGAGAAAAATAGTGTTATCGGTTTTGAGGTAAGTATTTGGTAGTGGGAGTTGAAGTTCTGGGGTAGACTCAGGGGTCCCCCAGGGTCAAGGATGCACTCTAGTTACACCCTCAGCGGCACTAGGGCAGCTGGGTGCAGAGTGCTGAGGCCCAATGTTATCTAACGGGAGATAGGGGGCCTCTGGTTGGTGGCTGCTGGCAAGCAGGCCACTTGGTTGTGGGAGCAAAGCTCCAGGACTTTAGCTTAGGGCAAATGGGGAAACAAAGTAGCACCAAAAGTGCATCCTTAGCGGCACTAGGGCGGCCGGGTGCAGAGTGCTGTTTTGACGTCGGGCGCCCTGTTGTTTTCAATGAGCAACCTCCGGTTTGCAAAGGCACTGCAGGCTTGGGGACGAAAGTCTACTGGGTGTGACCACCACTTCGAGAGGTAAGTTGGGAAGTTAGGGGTTGGTTAGGCACCGTCGGTTTGGGCACCCAAGGCCATGGGGCATCAGGTGCAGGGGTGCCTTTTGGGGTAGGATCTTCTTACCAGCTCCTGGACGCGGTTGGGGGGACCTTCCTGAATTAGGCTGCAGACGGCGGCTGGAGGCTTGAGGCAGGTCAGGAGTCACTGGATCTTGGGTCAGGATCGCCGGGGGGGCCTTCTCGTGGTGTTTGCCCACTCGAGCTCCGGTGGAGGACGGCGGGTGCAGAATGGGGCGGATTTGAGTTGTCCGGCTGGAGCCAGAGGTTGCAGATGAACAAATCCAGAATTCACAGGAGACAAAGTCTTTGTGCTTCAAGGCAGGCAGGTCCTCTGGGGGTTTTTGAGGTTGCTGGCTGCAGGACACACCGGTATTTCGCAGGAGCAGGTTCGAGGGGGAGACAGGCCGGTAGGGCTGGGGTCAAGTCAGTGGACATCTTCCTCTTGTTAGCTGCAGCATGGCTGTTCGGTCCTTCTTCTTCTTCTTCTTCTTCTTCTTCTTCTTCTTCTTCTTCTTGTAGTTTCTTCTTGTCTGAGGAATCAAGGTTCAGAGTTGCCCTTAAATACTAGATTTAGAAGTATTACAGGTAGGTAAAAGGCAGGGACCAATGGATCCCTTCCCTGGGGTGGGTACACCCCCTATTATTCCACCCTCCAGTGGGAGGGGGGCATGAGCCTGTCCCTGGTTGGCTGATTCCCCCCATCTGCAAGACGGATTTGGACTGGGAGTTGTGCTTCACCTTGCCTCCCCCACCTGAGGGCTGGAGTTGGCAGAGGTGGGCACACCTCTGTTCCTCACTTGTTTTTCCCGCTGGTTCTCCTGCCCAAAGTGGGGGTCAGAACCAGTGTGGACCAGTTGCTGACAGCAGCAAGTGGCCTGGGGCAGCTCACAAAGGCGGCAAGCCTTTGACGCTTTCCCTTCGTGAACCCTGCCCATCCTGGGGGAGGAGGCTTGGCACCTCGTCCCAAGATGTGCATTGTTTCAGGCCCCAGAGAGCAGCAGGCTCTCAACCCAGGGGTCCAGAAACATGTCTGGTGGTGGCAGCTGACATGGACACTTGTGGTGGCTTAGTTTTCAGGGGGCATCTCTAAGATGCCCTCTGTGTGCATTTTTCATTAAATCCCACACTGGCATCAGTGTGGGTTTAATGTACTGAGATGTTTGATACCAAACTTCTCAGTTTTCAGTGTAGCAATTATGGTGCTGTGGAGTTCGTAATGACAAACTCCCAGCGCCATATACTCTTAATGGCAGCACTGCACTTACAATGTCTAAGAATGGACTTAGACACTGTAGGGGTACAGGGCTCATGCACCTGTACCCTCACAACTGGTATAGTGTACCCAGCTAGAGGGGTGACTGATCTATGCCAGGGCAGTGGGTTGTAGGCATGGCACACAGAGACGTGTGCCATGTCGAATCTTCACTTTGTTCTGCACCAAAACACGCAGCCTGCAAAGGTAGTGTGTGTGTAAGGGTACAGGACCTTGAAAGGTGGCACAATAAGTGCTGCAGCCCTTAGAGGCCTTCTCTGGTCACAGTGCCCTGGGTACCTCTGGTACCATTTACCAGTGGCTGACCTGTGACCAGAGATGCCATTCGGGTTTAGGCTTCAATGCAGTTTTAGGGAAAGAACACAGGCCCTGGGTACCTGATTAGCAGGAGCGCAGGGCACACTCAGTCAAAGCACATTAGCAATTCAGCAAAAAGTGGGGGCAACCATGCAGAAAGAGGGCACTTTCTCACAAGAGTGGAGGGGTGCGGAGTGGAGTGTGTGTTGTAGAGTGTACAAAGTAGAATGGCATAGAGTAGAGTGGCATAGAGTTCAGTGATGTGTCATAGAGTAAAGTGGAGTGGCGTAGGGTGTAATGGGGTGTCGAAGAGTGGCGTGTTGTAGTGTGTCTTGAAGTGAAGTGGCATAGACTGGAATCGCGCATCATAGAGTAGAGTGGAGTTGCGGAAAATAGAGTGGGGTGTCATAGAGTGTCTTAGAGTGGAGGGGCGAAAAGTGGAATGGCGTAGACTGGACGGGCATGTCGTAAAATAGATTGGAGTGGAGGATCGTAGATAGGAGTGGCTTGGCGTTGAGTCGAGTGACACATCGTAGAATGTTGTCATAAAGTGGAGTGGCGTCGGTAGAGTGACGTGGAGTACCATAGTGTGGAGTAGAATGCTGTGGAGTGACGTATCGCAGAGTGGAGTGCAGTGTGGCAGAATCAAGTGGTGTGTCATAGAGAGGTATACAGTGGAGGGGCATAAAGTGGAGAGGAGTGGTGTAGAATGAAGTGGCCTAGTGTGGAGTATGCATGGTGTGGAAGCGCACTGTTATTACAGACAACACATTTTCAATTGAAATTACCATTACATTTACAGAGACATACAATTTTACATATAAAAATATACAGCACACAAATGATAATATGATGAAATGTCATCACCTAGTGTATTGATTTGTTTTTGATTTGTGTTGATCGTATTAAAATATTTGCTCTCACCAAACTTCAAAATTACAAAAAATCTACTTCATTTATTCATTCCCAATTCTGATAATATATTCTGAAATATCTGCAGAGTTTACAGTCACTTAAATGTTCTTGTGTGCTAGAAGAAAGCCTTTCTTTTCACAGCAAGGTTGTCACATAAACCATCTCACTTTGAATTCAGAGAAAGAAAAGTAAACACCAAGCTCCCTTGGAAGACAGAGACTGATATTTGACCTCTGTCTTTGAATGCACAGCAAATGTGGCAAGCATATGTGAGTTGCAAAAACACAAAGCCAATGGTAAGCAATGGTTGGAATGCAATCCCAGGGAAGATTTCAGAATGTCTCTAAGATGTCATTAGCAAACCAGATAGCTGCGCTGTCTGGAACGCTTAGGCATAAAAAGTAATTATATTAGATGCAGCACTGTGAGCTCTTCCTCCTCAGCATATATGATAATCCTTCAAACACTCAATAAGGACAGTCTACATGTGTCCCTACCTTCTATGTGACAGCTATTGCTGGCTGGCTCTGAGTCTGTGTGGCCTTCACTTTCTTATGCAGTTTTGAGGATATTTTATGCAGAAATGTGTTCCTGTGAAGTGCTGTCACAATTAACTCCGAAGCTTAAGTCAGAGAGGCACGGACTGTGTTCCAGAATGGGAGTGGCTGAATCTAGGCCAGCCTCTTCTCTCTTCACATTAAACTAAGCACAAAAGTAAAATCAAAACAGGCCTCTTTGAACCTGCAACTATTTCTATTTATGTTATTGGTGACTTTACCTGAAGTTTTTAACTGCGTTCATGATAATTTTGACTTCTCGATAGATATTCATTATTATTTTTTATGCTTGACAGGATGTCTAAGCCCTTTAACATTTGAAGAAATTACTTTAAGTTGGTGATTTAAATACAGAAATACAAAAAACAGAGACAGAGAGCTTTGCCGTACTGATATGAGATAGAAGAAAAGAATTACAGATTATTATCACTGCTTAACGAAGATTGTAAAATCCATGTTAAGATTCTAGATTATCCATTGTTATTGATAAATTAATTCATGTATTCCCAATGCATAATACTAAACTAATTTGACATGTTATCACATCATTAATTAACAGAGATCCACCTACAGAATGATTAGCATAAGACGCAGAGAAAGCATTTAATAAAGTTAATTGTCAGTTTCTGTTTAAAGTTATGGAATTATGCAATTTTGATAGACCTTTCCTAGAAATGATTATATCTCTTTAGATATCTCCCCCAGCTAAACCTTTAATTAACTGTCATACTTATACATTATTTCATCTTTATAGAGGAACCCAACAAGATTTCCCCCTCTCACTCCTTCTCTTTCTTTTAGCTATCGAACCATTTCTTATTCTCATTTGGAACTCACCACATAACAATTGTATACAACTTAACAATATTACTCTTAAAACTGCAGCATATGCTGGTGATGCCCTGTTATTTATTGATTTCTGATCCTGAGACATCTATTCCGTCTACTTTGGGTATTATTAATAAGTACTCAATAGTTTCAGGATGTGAATTAAATATCAACAAAACTGATTTTTTCCCTTAAAATATACTGTCGTACATCAGATAAGACTAAGCAATATATATTGTTGTATGGTGTCCCACTAAATTCAAATATTTGGTCATCTTTTTTGCAAATACTTGACAATGTACATTGGAACTTAATAGTGACTATATTACCCAGACAATTGATCCCAAAATCCCAAAATGCTCAATGCTTCTCCTTAATTGTTTGGGGGGAAATTCCATCAATTAAAATAATAGTTGTACCTCAGATACTATATACACTCTCTATGTTCCCCATTCTTTTACTTTATTCTTTTACTTAACAAACTGCAACACATTTTATCTACTTTTATTTGGAATAATAAACTTCCTAGAATAGGCTGCTCTCATCTTCAACATGACTGTAACAATGCTAGACTGAGACTTCATAATTTCTTTGATTATCACACAGCTTTTCTTATACATCAAGGGTCATACTGGTTTCAGAATACTACTTCCACCTATACCCCTCAATGGATGGATCTTGGAAAAAATGTAATTCATCTCTTCTCCTTACATTCCCTCCTCCACATATCCAACAATAAGGACTCGATTACAAGTTTGTTGGTCTTTCTATCAGAATTTCGACACGGAGGTCCAAGGAAGATAAACATGCCCCTGGTCTCTCACCAGCGCTGTGACAGTGTGTCCAGGTCATCCGTGCACAGTCTGACATGCACCATGTTGTGCATGCCACACAGTGCAAGCTCAACCATGCTCTTTTGGGGGGGATCAGATTATTTGCCCCCTCCATGCACCCCAACGAGGAGATTCGGCCAGGGACCCTGTTGGGGCCACCTTTACGTGCCTGTCTGCCAAGCATTTCATACAGGATTACCACCATGAAATGTTTGGAGGAAAGGCAGGTTGCAATCGGCACAGCAGTGCCGGGATTTGCACCATCGTAGCAGACCGCTGCCTTCCCCACCGCTACCCCATCGGAATCCAGGATCCTGGTGGCAGCAGCAGTCCCCTGTCAGGTTGCTGGCAGTCACACCGCCAGCATCGTAATACAGCGGTCGAACCGCCGGGGTGGTAGCGCTCGGAACACCACCATGAGTACAGCGGTCCCAGGGCTGCCGTACTCCGAATAAGCCTGTAATCTAACGATCCTCAATTATGAGAGCTCACAAAGAGGCTCTTCAAGTGTATGATATACTATTATTTTCTAATAATATTATATCATTCCAAAACAACTCTTTTATGCTTCAACAGAGACCCCGTGCATATATAAAAAGTCTCTCATGGTGGGACGTGGAGTCAAGGAATTACCCTATGATATGTTGGTTATATATAACAAAAATTCCCTGAAGAAGCTCACTGTTGTGAACAAAACATTGTGGCTGTGTTGTTGACTGTAATGTTTGGATTTTTATGATTATTATACAAGCAGAATAAAGAAAAAATGAAACATTCTACATTTTGATTTGGACTTTTTTTGCATGATCATTTACTGTTGGTACACCACTACTTGTGTTTTTCACCTCTCTTATGGTTCAACCATGCTATGAAATTGCCGCATAACATAAGATTTTGGTAAAAAATGTATTTGGATGCTGGTATTTTTTTTTTTTTACTGATATCACTCAGAATAATACCTTTTTTTAATCATTTTCTTGATGTACAGCAAAATTTGTATTTACGACCCACTGTTCTTCTAAAATAGGAAATGTTATGCAATGCCATTCTAAATAATTTCCCAATATCATTCTAGACACTAAAATATTTGACTTAAAGCTTTAGCTATTTATCATCATTCTGGTCATGTAACATCAAAGGCACATACGAAATTGTTATCCAGTAAATCCTGTATTTGCACAATAATAAAGTATTCTGGAGTACCAAACTATCTAATAACTATTCAATTCAAAATTGGCAACATATTCTATTATGTAATATATGAGGCTGGCTACTGGTATCATTAAATCGATCAAATCTCTTCATGTTATATAATTATCTATGGGCTCCTGTTAACCTATTTAAAGTCAAATTGATTGATAGTCCACTATGTTGGCATTGTCATACAACAGAGGGTTCATTGAAACATTTGCTATATGACTGCCCTATTATTTACATTTGGGTCTGACGTATGAGAGACTATCTGTACATTTGTGCATATTACTGACAGACGTACATGCTCTATTAATATATGTACATTCTTTGCCCTAACTTCCAATATATTACTTAACTAACCAAACACTGTTTCATTTCTTAATTTCTTCAGCTGTAAAATCTATTATGTCTTATCATCACAAACAAATGGTGGGCATGGTTTACATTTACTAGACAATGTGATAGAATGTCCTCCTTCTCCACTATTCATACCTTATATAAACATGAATTGTTCTAGAAACTACTAGATTGTTATGTTTCTCAAACTTTCTATATTTTCATAAAATAATAATATGACATATATGTGATACTTGTTTCTATAGTAATTTGATAGTTGCTTACTGTTATGTTTTATACTATGTTAATGTTTAATTATATTAATATGACTGACCATAATACATATACCTTTGTATTCAAATTATCCTGCCATGTTACTTATATTTGGTACTCTTTTTGGTATATTTATAGGACTACATGTATTAATAAATGATAATGAAAATATTTTGAGCTGAGAAACAATCTCAGTTTTGATGCAATGTGTATTGGCCAGTTTAAGAAACAGCTGCACAACCATCTTGAGCTAGTTCCTCTTTATGGGCTGGAGGTCAACACCAGAAGTCTCAGTTCTGCTGAGTCTCTGGAGTTCATGAGATGAAATCAAGGTAAAAAACATCAGCATTTCTACTCAGTCCTTGCACCTATTCATGCCTCCCAAAAGAACACCGCAACCTTGAGTCCTGCCTATGGATTAATCCTTCCCATGTTCTGCAGTTTGAAGATACCATCAAGTTAAAACTGAACTAATATTCTGAACAAGAGGAACAGCGTCTACCAAAAAGCTTTGCCAGTTGGTACCAGGCAATCCAGCCTCTTAGGCATTATACTAAAATAAGACAACCGAGTTAAAGTTCATCCTCTATTGTGTACAGTTGGGTACCATGGTGATAAGGCGTTCGTAATTGATGAATAGTCTCAGATCCATGATGAAAGCAAATATTCCACTATACTTCAATGGGGTGTGAATACATTCCAGAAAGGTCTCAGCCAGTCTGAGATTATAGCAAGAGCTGTTTCGTATCCTAAAGAGCTCAAAACAGAACATAAGGGGTGAGTACAGAGCACATATTGCATTTCTAAGATGGGTGGCCTTTTAAATGTGCATTGAATCAATTTATTAAATATTTGTGTTAGTCACATTCTGCTCAGCCAATGTATGCATGCTCTGAGGCTATATCAACCAGCCTCTGGCTTTTAGTTTAGAGTGTGTTGGCAGCCTTTGAAACAATGGTAGTCCACAGCCATTTGATTGCAATGGCTGCTCTTGTGTTTTTACTTCTTAATCCTTATATTCTCTTTATTTTTCAAACAAATGCCACACTTAATTGAGTTGTCTTCGTTTATTGAATCCACAATTTATTTGGGTTTCTAAAGAATACTGATAAACATTCGCAGTCAGTAATTAATTTACAAATTTACAGTACAGTGTTTTTTTTCTTTAAACGATGATCCAATACACATGACTCTAACGCATTTTGTACCTGAAGTGGTCCTTTGACAGGAGGGTGTGTTCAAAGTTTAATCCATTCTTTATTTATGACAATAACGTATAACTTTAACTTGATTTCATTGATTTGATGCTTGACTAGAAAGTACCCATAAAAACTGTCAAAGTTAAAAACAAATCTTAGACAGAATAAAAATGTAAAGTAAAATCAGTCATACCGACATCTAAATCTTAAAATGCAAACATAAAAATACATGTCCTACATTGGGAAAACCTTGCTCGGGTCACCACACTAAAAAATGGCAAGGATTTCTGGTTGGCCGTCAAAGGCATGAGGTCTCTGGGAAACCCTATGTCATCAATCATGCTCCGGCTCCATCATCAGCTATCAAAGAGTATACACTAACTACTAGGGTCCTGATTCACTTATTGGAGGTAGTGGAGGCTATCGATCAGAGCCTGGGATGCAAAGCTCCCGGGCCTGACGGTTTGCCTATTGACCTTATCAAAAGCTACCCAGATTTTTGGGCGCCCCTATTGCTAAATCTTTTTAATAATTTAATTAATTCTCCCATACCCCATACTTGGTCCTCCAGTATTATCATGCCAATTTTTAAGAAGGTGGACCGCTCAAACCCGAGTTGTTACAGGCCGATCTCCCTCATTGATAATACGCTGAAAATTTTGTGGAGGGTCTTGTACAATAAGATTAGGTCATGGGCCGAGGAATGTCAGATTTTACATCCGTGTCAGTTGGGTTTAGGAGTAACATCGGCACTGTGGAACAATGTCTTAACCTCAACTTGATCATTGGCAAATATAATATAGCTAAGAAATCGACTGTATATCTGGCATTCATGGACCTCACATCGGCCTTTGACTTTGTCAACAGGTCTCGGCTGTGGACCGCTCTTTTAAATTATGGGCTGGAAGAGTCCCTCGTATCTTTATTAGCTTACCTGCATAAAGATCTACACGCCTGAGTACGGATTAGCAGGGATGGTGATGTTTCCAAGGACATTGAGGTTGGTAGGGGGGTCAGGCAGGGATGTGTCCTGGCCCCCCTCTTATTTATCTTGTATATCAATGATTTAAACAAGTCCCTGGTAACATTAACTCAGGACGTCCCACACATTAATGGTAATAAACTTCCTGCCCTGTTATATGCCGATGATGCGGTGTTAATGGGGCGCACCGTATTTTGGTGTGTGGTTTCGTAGAGTTCATGGCGGCCCTGGATCTATGCACCAATTTAAAAAAATCTTTTTTAATGGCGTGTGGGTCTAAGAAGTATTTTAATTCATCAATAGTTTTAAATTCCAATAGTTTTCAGAGCACTCGCACTTTCCCATATCTTGGTTTGGTATTTGCATCAAATGGATTGTGGACTGATCACGTGGCCTATTGTAGGAGGAAGTTCACAAATTCTATTAACACGATACTTGGGCTGCCAAAGCCGAGGAACACGGAGGTGGTATCTGCCACTGTTAAGATTTTTAGACTCCAATGCATACCAATTGCAACTTATGGTGCTGAAGTTTGGGGTCATGCTAATAATGGCAGCATCCAGGGTGAAGAGAATAGATTTCTGTCGCAAAATCCTGGGTGTGCCCATCTCATCCTCCAAATACGCTAGTCATTGTGAACTTAACCTGCCATATATTGAAGATCACATGAAGGCTCGCCCAGCCCTATTTTGGATGAGAATCTGGAAAAATCCCGCGGCTCAACTCACAAGAGAGATAATATCAGACTGTCTGAAATGTGACAGGGGGAGGGAGATACCATGGCTGGCTGCGGCTCACAAAAGTTTAGTTAGTGTGAATCATGAATTTGTATTTTTAAATCCCTCAGACCTTGGTACCACTAGCAATAAATGCCTTCAAAGGGCCCTCTACGCATCGTACATGAATGCTAGACTTGTCATAGAGCGTAAAAAAACGTCAGTCGCTAGATATATGCACATTGAGAATGTCTCATGCGCGATTTTCAGCTGCCTGTTAAAACCAAGGGGTTTACTCTTCCGGCTGAGGACTGACACCATGAAATTCATGCTCTCTTTCCCCGCGGGTTTTATTCCTAATCTTGATCTCTTGCCATGTCCATGCAACAACCAACACAAACAATCGATGTTGCATTTTTTATTTTTTTGTTCTTATTATTTAATATTTACTAAAAGGTTTTTGATTCCTTATTTTAAAGCCTCACCCGAGATTGATTACAAGGTAGCTTATGGGAAGGCCATTGCTCTAAAAGACGATGGTGCGCACTCGCAATTCTGTGTGCCCCTGCTGAATCTTAGCACTTTAATTCATCGTTTTTTTTTTTAACCTGTAGGCTATATGTTTTTAATGATTTGTTCCATTATCAGCTTGTGCATTGTATTACTGGAGGTCCAATTTTAATCTTAATCCTAGTTGATGGTTTTTTTTTTTTTTTTTTTTTAAAGACCTTTATTGTTATGTCTACCAATACACAGCTTTGGCCTACAACCCCTCGGGCCGGCCGCATAGTTGCATACATGCACTTTGTCTTATCTAACACAGCCCATTGCCGTCAACCCGGGGGTACGGCGGCGCTAGAAGGTGCATTCGTATCACCAGTTAGAGAAGGATAATGCAGGCCTCATTTTCTCTGTGTACAGCCATAAACAAGCGGAGAACCCCCAATGGCGCCGGCGCCTAACGATCAACTAATCCCCCCCCTCCCCCCCCAAACTCCCTAAAACCAGTCACCACTCGAACCGCATAAACACTCCGTACCCATGGGCGACCGCGGCACCCACTTTCAGCCCCAGGAGCCACAAAATCGTGGGAGTCCTATATAGCCCCTGCGTCATCCTGCTCGACGGCAGGCGGCTCGCAAATGCCACCCCTAAAGTCATTCCATTTGGACCATACTTCCCCCCCATTTCCTGGGGCACCCTCTTGCCATATATACAGTCTTTTCTCGCAGCATGCACCAGTCCATGTCGCCGTGCCAGTCCGAGAGTTTTGGTGGAGTAGGGCTTCCCCAGAGTCTGGCAATGTTCCTTTTTGCCACCATTTGACCAAGCGTCACCCAGAGCCTTCCCTTCGGTGGCAGGTCCGTTGGCTCCCATATGTTAAGGAGACACCTCTTGGCCTCCGGGCGAATTTCCACCTCCCATACCTCCTCCATACACTTTACCACCCTTCTCCAATAACGTTGAATCTGAGGGCAGTCCCACAACACGCGGAAGAAGGTACCCGTACCCCCACATCCCCTCCTACAAAGAACTGTGTCTGCCCTACCCATTTTGTGTAACCTAGTACAGGAGAAATAGATTCTGTGTAAAAGCTTGAGTTGGATCAGGCGCAGCCGGGCAGATATCGCGACCTCCCTAGGGGAGGCTAACGCATAGAGCCATTCCTCGTCGTCTATCTCAAGCCCGTCAGCGACCCACTTGTCTCTAAGGGGCAGCAGCAGATCGGGGGGTTGTTAATTAGTTTTTTGTATGTGAGGGAGATTGCATGTTCTGGGAGATACCCATCCAGTAACCTATCTTCCAACGGGGAGGCTTGCGGTGGCTTAGTTTCCGGTGGAATATTGGCCTGTAAGGAGTGCCGCACCTGCAGGTATCTAAAGTATTCAGTGTGTGCCAGCTCATATGTGTCCTGCAGTTGGGCGAACGTGCGGATCCCCGTGGGGCCCCAGATGTCTCTGATTTGGGAGATGCCGATCAAGTCCCAGTTGCGGAAGCCCTTTGTGCGTCCAAGATTGCCCAGTTGTTCAGACGCCCAGAGTGGCGTGGCTAGCGTTAGGACTCCCGCCCATCCGAGCTTCCTCTGGGCCATGCGCCAGACTTGTACCGAATGAAGGGTAGGACCCGTGAGGTTATGTGTACCTCGTTTGGAGTAGAGTGCTCTCTCATAGTTCCCGCCGGGAAGCAGCCACCTATCCATACCGAAAGCTGGGTCGTTCCCGTCGCCGTATGTCCCGTGATTGATCGCTGTGAGATGGGCCGCCCAGTAATATTTACGAATGTCGGGGAGGGCTATACCGCCGTCGTACCACCCCAATGTGAGTTTAGTCAACGAGATTCGGGGCGACCCCGCCCATAGGAGGTCCCGCAGCGCTGCCTCTATCGCCGCAAAGTAGGTGTTGGGGACTAAGTCGGGATAGTTTTGTAGCGCATAAAGGAACCGTGGCAACCCCAGCATCTTGAATAAGGCTGCCCGGCCCAACAAAGACAGTGGCAGGCGCTGCCAGGCCTTGGCCTCCCTCTGCAGCCGAACCAACGGTGGCTTGAGGTTGCGCTCGTACAACAGGGTCTTGTCAGTCGTGATGAATATTCCCAAGTACCGGAAACCGCCGTCCACCACCCTGATAGGGCACGCATCAGGGAGCCTCGGGTGGTCGCCCCGCAAGACGTAAAGATGTGATTTGGCCCAATTGATCCGGAAGCCAGAATTAGCCCGAAACTCGCAAATATGTCGAGTGCCACAATGAGTGACCTGCGCGGCCTGCAAAGGTATAAGAGAATGTCGTCGGCGTAGAGGGATATTCTGTCCTCCCACCCCTCCGTCCACGCTATACCCCTGAGATCTACGTCCTGCCTTATCCAGGCCGCGAGCGGCTCAAGGGAGAGGGCAAAGAGAAGAGGAGAGAGGGGGCAGCCCTGCCTAGTCCCTCTTGCAAGCGGGAACACCTCGGACAATTTGTTGTTAACCAGTACCTGCGCTAGGGGTTCGGTGTATAAGAGACGCACCCAGGCTATGAATTGAGGTCCAAATCCGAATTTATGCAGGACTGCAAACATGTATGGCCACTCTAAGGTGTCGAAGGCCATTGTGGCGTCTAGGGAGACCACCACTGCGTCTTCCTGCAGTCTGTGGCGCTGCCCCAGAACGCCGTGCAACCGTCTGATGTTAAGGGCCGTGTTACGATGGGGCATGAAGCCTGATTGGTCCGGATGGACCAACGAAGGAAGCACTACCTTGAGCCTGTTGGCAAGCGTCTTTGCCAGTATGTTGGGCTCCGCGTTGAGGAGCGAGATTGGCCTGTAGGAGGCACAGGAGTCTTTGGGTCTCCCTTCCTTAGGGAGTGCCACTATAGTCGCGATGCGCTGGTCGCGGGGCAGGACCCCCCTCTCCTTGCTTCGATCGAACATGAGTTTCAAGTATTTGCTAGTGACGTCCGGACGGAGTTTGTAGAGCTCTATCGGGAGGCCATTGGGTCCGAGAGCCTTTCCAGGGCGAAGTTCCCCTATTGGACGCTGCAGTTCGGCCTCGGTGATCGGGCTATCAATAGCTTCACGATCTTCTTCCGAGAGGGAGGGCAAGCGAATATCAGTTAAGAGGACCCTGGAGTCCTCCTCCGGCCGGTCCGACTCACTCCGATAGACCCGCTGGAAGTGTCTCGCGAATTGGCCAACTATTTCCCGGGGTTCTGTCACTACAGTCCCAGACTCTGTGCGTATTTCAGGCACCACCTTACTGGCTTGTTGTTTTTTCTCCAGCCAGGCTATCAATTTCCCGGCTTTATCGCCCTGGTCATATATCGTGCCTAGCTTGTGTTGAGCCACTGTCTGAGCCTCCTGGGTAACCAGAGCCCTATATTCCGCCGCCTTCAACTGCAATTTGTGCCTAGCTTCACGGTCCCCACCCTCAGTCGCCTCCCCCTCCAGAACCTCCAATTCCGCCTCAATCGTAGTAACCTGCAGGCGCCGCTCCCGACGCCTTGCCGCTATGACAGAGAGCGCCTCCCCTCTAATCACGGGTTTAAATGCCTCCCATAAGGTGACCGGGGAGTCTACGGAGCCCAAATTGTCATCAAAGTACTGGGAGATTGAGTCGGACACATGTTTCCTGGTGTCCTCATGTTTCAATTGCCAAGCGTTCACGGGTACTATACCTCCCTCCCGGTGAGTACCAAATACGATGTGTGTACGGACAGGTGAGTGGTCGGAGATACCCCTAGGCAGGAGCTCTGTCTCCCGGACTGTCATATCAGGGTGCAGGAGGGTAAGGATATAATCTAGTCTTGAGAATGAGTGATGCGACCCCGAGAAGAAGAGAAAGTGGGTGTCTGTAGGGTGGAGCAGTCGCCAAACGTCTGTGAGTCCGAAGTTGTCAATAAATTCCGCCAACCACCCCTGCCCTCGAGGGAGGTCGCGGGGAGGCTGCCTATCTCGGGTTCCTGACACCACGGCGTTAAAGTCCCCACCCAGCATCAACTGACCCCCGGGAAGGGAAAGGAGCAGCGCACCCAGATCCGCGAAGGCCCGGGCCTGGAGGCCAGGCGGGACGTACATAGAAACCAGGGTAAGTGTACGTCCCTCCCACCGTCCAGAGACAGCCGTGAAGCGGCCCTGCGGATCAGTTTTGATAAGGTCTATATGGAAGGGCAGTGAGCGCCGCAGGAGGATCCCCACTCCCCGGGAACCAGATGTAAAGCCAGAGTGCGCCGCCAGCGTGAAGCCATACCTATTAAGGGCCTGACAGACATTACCCATCAAATGAGTCTCTTGCAGCAGCACCACGTCCGGCTGGTGCCGTTTGAGGAATTGTAGGACTATAGAGCGCTTAAGCCTGTCCCCCAACCCGTTGACATTCCAGCTTAGGACTTTTAGGCTCTTCTCCCAGCGGCTATCCATTGCCCTTGCTCCGCAGGGTGCCTCGTCCCACCACCCCAATGTTCCGGCTGACGCAGTGATGACCTAGTTCGTGTGACCATAAATAAACCCCAACTCCCCACCCCTCCCCGATCCCCACCCCGCGAGGGCCCTCAACACCCGCAGTCCGGGACCTAACAACCCTCACACTCCCCCCTCCCCCCCCCAACCTCAATAACCCCCAACATCCCTGCCACCCCTTGCCCAACAGACCCCCCCCTCCCTGCCCCCTGCTCCACGGGCTCAAAACTACCCACCGCCCCAATTAGCAGAGCGCCTGTCGCCCAACCCTACCCCGGTGAGAGCCCACCGAGGAACTCTACGTGGGAAGTTCGTGGGCCAGCCCCATCCTGACCGCCCGCCCGTGGTGCCCAGTTAACGCAGCCCCCAGGCCCACAATACATCTGCTACATAAGGAGCCCGGCTCAGCAACCGCGGGCATACAGTCTAAGCACCTCATGGAGCAAGCCAGTCTCACAGTTAACAACTTTAATACGTTACTGTCCGATGGCTTCTCTGTCGAGCGTCCGTGGCTCATCTCACTGCGTCGTCTCTTGGTGTGTCCCAACGGGGACTATTTGATCTTGACCGCCAAGACCGCTGGCTCTGCTCTCCCCTGTCCACTCGCCCCGTCGCTGACCCCGGGGAGGAGTTCCCCGCGCTTCTCCACTGTGCACCATCTCGCCGTGGGTCCCCCGACGTATCCTCTGAGTCCAGCCACTCCTGCACCGCCGCAGGCGATGTGAAGAAATGGGATTTGCCACCAGCTATGACCTTCAATTTGGCGGGAAAGAACATCATGTACCGAATCCCGCGGTTTCGGAGCGCCGCCTTCACCCCCTGAAAGGAGCGCCTCTCCTGCTGAACCTGGAGCGTGAAGTCCGGGAAGAAGCGAACCGTGGCGCCCTCGTACTTCAAATCACCGTGTTGTCTAGCAGCCTGGAGAATTGCATCGCGGTCTCGATAGTTTAGTATTTTGGCAATGATTGTTCGCGGGAAGGCCCCTGGTTTAGGTTTCGAGATCGGGGCCCTGTGCGCCCGCTCGACCGTGAACAGCTTAGACAGTCTCTTGGGTTTGAGGTGTTGAAGGATCAAATCCTCAATAAAGAGCTCCATACAGTCCCCTTCAAGTCCTTCCGCCACACCTACCACACGGATGTTACTTCTCCGGGCCCGGCCTTCCTGCTCATCGAGCCGCGAGGCCATCAGCCTATGCTGGTGCATGAGTTCGTTGACCCTCCCGGCGAGCCGCTTCTCGGATTCCTGCAGGGTCGCGATGTCAGCTGCATTGGTTTTAGAGCGGTCGGTGGTGGTCCCCAAGTCAGCCCGGAGCAAGTTAACTTCTATTGTGATCTTATCCATTTTCGTCTCCAGGTTGGTGCCCAGGGTTTGAATTGCGGCCATTATGGACGTCAGGGAGGGTTCCGCCTGGCCTGCCGCCTCCTTCGCCGTCCCTCCAGGCTGCGCCGCCGGTTTGGCCACCGTGTAGTTGTCAAGTTTGTTTGACTGGGTCGCGGCTCCTCCTTTAGGCCGCATGGTGCCGCCGGTACCTCTGGGGACGGCGTCCCCTCTTCCTCCCTCGCTCGGAAGCGCCCGCAGGGGGCCGCGCCAGCTCCGGTCGCCCACGTGTAGTCGGGCGCAACCCTGGCACCGCCGGCACTCCCTTGGTCGAAGTTCAGGGTGGGGGGGCCCCCAGACGAACCTTGCGCGTCCGCTGTATGGTCCGGAACCTCAGTCGCCTCCCGCTGCCGGTTATGATTCGCCCAGGCCGCACCAACGGCCGTGAAACAAGGGCCCAAGCCGGCGGGCCACACAGGTCACACCACAGCAGCAGCCCCGGCTGGTCTCCTGTCCTCGCCCCTGCTGAAGCAATCCGGAGGTCAGCCGGCCCACCTCCGGGATCACGGCGCCTCCTGTCTCAGCGCCGGAAAAGCAGGGCCCTTGCCGCCGCACTCCGCTCCTCTCTGTCCGGCCCCCAGAGGCTGTGGGGGCATTCAGTCAACGATGGCAGGCTGCTGGAGGCCAGCGGCCCCTCGGCTCCGCAGGGGAACAGCGCCGTCCTCGGCGGCGCCCCTCCGCGCGCCGCGTGCGTCAGGCCGAAGCCGGGGCTCCAGGTAGCACAGAGGCGGCACCGCAGCTCCGGAGCGAGGCACTCGGCCGCCGCCGTCAGTCGCGGCAGCCGCGTCGAGCCGTCCGAGGGTCCTCGGGGTCCGCAAAAGCGCTCCGCTGGATCACTGGGCCTTGGGGGAGCCGGGGGGCATTCACTGGCCAGCCCCACAGCTCGAATTGATGGCGGATGGTAGAGGACACCAACGGTCCCGGCGGAGCTCTGGAATCAGGCGGCCATTACGTACGGCGCCTGGCCACGCCACCCCTAGTTGATGTTTTAATTGTTTCTTTGTTTTTGGAATTTGTGTCTGTACTTTTATGGATATGCACTTTTATCCGAATAAAGTTTATATTGATTGATTGATTGACATGTCCTACTAATAGTTATGTTTTAAAACATTTTCCTAAGCAATTATGGGGCAAATTTTGCAGGACACATAGAAAGAGCAAATCATCTTTAAGATTGTTTTGTGCATGAAGGTGTGCCTTCCTGCACTTAAAATATCATCCCTGAAACACAGACTCCCTTGCACCATGGTACAAAGGTGTCCCTGTTGGCACCAGGCAGATTTTTTTTAGCCCTAACGCAAGGGAAAACACAGGGGTGTGCCATATTCTTGTAAATACGGAGCATCCCTGCCTTTTCTAAATGACGCAGCACTGCTAAATTGCGTGCAGCCCAGCGCAGCGCTGCTAAATTGCATGCAGCGCCACGCTGTGCAATTTCCTTGTAAATATACCCCTATGTTTCTTGTTCATAATCCATCTGATTAAAAGGCTAACTTAAAAACATCATCACAATTCAGTAAGTATGCCAACATTTCATTTACTCTACATACCTGAGTATCACTTAAAAAGGCTGTAAAAATAGGCAACTTCCCTGGCAAGTGCTGTGCAGAATACAAGATCTAGGAGAGGGTTTGTACTGTTTGTATGCACAATGGGAGGGTAATGCTATAAATAAGCTCCAGTTACCCATTCAAGGGTAATTGCCTCAAACTCACCATTAAAATCCAACGCCTGACAAAATGTGACTATAGAAAAAATAGACTCTACTTGGCTACCCACTTGTAGCCTTTAATGTTAGATGATGATTGTAGGAGAGTAGGATCTGCTTCACATGGGTACCCCCACTTTTTGCTGGTGTTTCACTGTTTTTCGACCTTAGACTGGCTGTGGCCCTGCTAATCAGGACCACAGCCTAGCTGCTTCCTCTCTAAAATGGTTTGCATGTACATTAGATACATATCTAATTGGATTCTGGAGTGCCTTATAAGCCCCTAGTATATGGTATACTATGTACCTAGGGCATAGGTACCTCAGAGGTCTACCAGGGGCTGAAACATGTATTATGCCACCCCTGGGAAGCACTCCGAAATGGCACCAAAGGTCTGCTACTGCAGCCTGGGTAAGGGTGTGCTTGCACCCCTTACAGTGGTATAGGCAAACTATATCACTACCATTACACACACATATAAAACCTATAAGTCACTCCTATGGCAGGCCTTAACAATCCTGAAGGCAGAGTGCTTGGTTTTTATGTGAGAGGGTGCCCCTGCATGAGCAGAGCCCCTCTGCAGCGTTCAAAGTACCTCCTCTGAAGCTGTTTGTGGTGCAGCCTGACCATATACTCTTAAGTGCATTATAACCTCGCGGCAAATGCTAACTTTGGGATGGCTGCATGGAAACATGTTGTGTTTGGTGTCAAACGCTTTGGAATACTAACCCCCCCCCCCCGCCAGTTGTGGCGGCAGGGGTAGCATTCCACCCTTCTAGAGTGAAAGGCATGTTCACACTGGTCTAACCCGGTAGGACTTTTTTGAGCCCTGGCATCAGAAAATGGATGCCTCTGCCACAGACAAAGGTCTGGCCTCCTGCTGCTGACCGAAACTCCGAAGGTGAGGCCTGGACAATAGGTTTCCTGGCCCAGGGAGGTGTAACCACCTCCCCAGACAGGCAGATGTGTATTGGGGCTGGGCGGGAGCACTCTCTGGTGCTTTGAAGTCCTGCACTGGGGGCATACTGAGTGTCCCTGTGCATAGTCCAGTTCAAACCGGTTGCAGGGGCTACCTACCCCCGCTCTGGCATGAAACTGGACAAAGGAAATGGGTGTAACCACCCCTCTTTCCAAACCCTCCCATAGGTGGGTCCCAAGAGTATGTCCAACCCCCAAACTTAGTATAAGTATGGGAACCCAGTCCTTGCGACTTTAGATTACCCTGGAGGAAACTGTGCAACATATATCCTGGACCTTCGACTTTCTATCCTGACTAGAAGACTGAAGAAATCTCCCTTGGGGTCATGGAGTGACTCCCCTGCTTGGCAGGCACCAAAGAAGCAACTGACTGGTCTGCATCGCTGAAGCTCCCGCCAGACGCCGAAGACTTTGCATCACGAGAGGTGGATTTCCAGACTTCCCCGAGGCTACCCAGAGTCCACAGCAATGCTGAGGTTTGTGGCTATCGTGAGTGACGTGGAACCGTGACCCCTGGACACTGTGAACTTTTGCAGCAACACTATCTTCCTGGTCCTCCTCGAAGTTGTGCTTTGGGCTCCGAGTAGCCCCAGCCTTGAGCACCTCCTGCACCAAAGATTGCTGGCCTCCACTCCACGAGTGACCCGTGGGCCAGTTTCAAGTGCGACCGCTTGTGGCTCCTTCGCGATTGCTAGCCCGTTGGCTAGGAGGTCCCCAGAAAGGCAACTCCTCTTCTAATTGGGCTTTCCTGGTTGCTCCAGACGTGCCCCGACTTACCCTCGCTGGGTGAGTCCCTCAGACCTTCCTGGTCTGCACCAACGTCCTTCTTCTCTTTCCACGAGAATTGCCGTTGCCAAGGCTTGTTGGGTCCATTCTGGTCGCCTACACTGCAGCACTCGACAGACTTTGTGGGACAGCTCGAATCCGGCTCGTGGACTTCGTCAACGCCTCCTGGACCTCGTGGCTGAAGAGTCAAGACACCCGTCAACTCACCTGAAGAACATCTGTGGGCATTGGTCCATCCTGCCCTTGGTCACTGGCTAGTGACCCAGGCTCTGTCCCCTCTGCTTTCAGGTTCCTTCCATCCCAGATCCAGGATTGGATCTTTTCGGACACTTCTCCTCTTCACGGCAGCAGCAGTTCTTTGCCAGCTTCCATTGTAATCGACGACGCGACCCAACACCAAAAACACCTATGCACCCGGCTTCCCTGGGTGAGGCAACACGAGTACTCCAGTGCTCCTGTGGGTGCTCGCCCTAGATCTTCCTAAGTCCAAAAGGGTTTGGTCGTGACTCGATTCTAAGTGTCCCTAATCTTTAATTTTCCAACCACGACATTGCCCATAGAAGATACTGGGAACCAGCGGTTGTGTTTACACACTGCACACGGCCCCCGTGGATCCCCTGTGTCACTATCTTGGGTCGTTCCTTGGGGTCCCAGTGATTCTACAGGCTCTAGGCCTTGTGTCTAGTTCAGTCGTGGTTCTTATACCACTTTATTGGTACACCCCTAAGGCCCAAACGTGTATGTGTGCTATTACTGTTGATTGCTAACTTGTAAATTAAGTACTTCGAACTCCAGTCTCATAAAGAGACTAGAGGGGTGTGTTTTATCCTAAATACATATATTTTAAATATATACCTGGTGTGGTTGTCCTTTCATTTGATCATTCAGGAGATTATAGACTGGTAAAACAAGCTGCTTTACATTCCTTCAAGACTTAGCCTGAAGGCTGCTCTCCATAGCTACCACTAGTATAGCTTTCAATAAAGGTTGTCTTTAACCAATTCACCATAAGGGGTTGTTTGGACTGATACAAGGTGCCCACTAGAACTAGTGGACAGCATATATCAGGCCACCTTCTCACAATGATATCTTTGTAATTTCTCACAAAACAGTAGAGCAGCCTTCGCTACTTGAGTTATTTGTAAATATTTCAATCTGTACCAACCATCAAAAATGTCCCTCCCTAAAATTCTTTCTATTCTCGCCAAGTCCTAATTCCTCTAGAATCCAAGAAATAGTTGTTACAAACAAGCTAGATGTTAAACCTTCAACCACTTACTTTATAATGTATCTTACTGTGCCTTCTTCAGCCAAATCTATGTTATGCAGATAGAACAGTAACTTTGTATAATATTTATATCTTATGTTTGTTATCCCCATCTTTAGTCTTGAAGCTGAATTTGGCATCCATTTATGGAAAGAACACAATTTGTTCCAGAAGAACTTTTTCAACCATCTCTAGTGCTTTTACCTGACTAGGGCACAATGTCTTGGGAGTACACAACAAGAGACTTATAGCCTTATTTAAAGTTTGGTGACTTGGATACTCCGTCAAATGCGGGAGATATTTTGTTCGCCATATTACAAGTGCTATAGGCTATGATCTGATTGTAATACAGCGGGCAGGACATACGCCATGTTTGTGATGGAGTATCCTGTCCGCCAAATTCTAAAGAGGGCCCCTATCTCCTCACTTCATATAGACAAAGTAACATTGCAATACAACTCAATTTGAGCTTCAACCATTTGAAGAGCTCCAGCTTTCACTTTAGCAAAAACAACCATATTTTTATCATGATCCTTCATAGAAGAGATACTGGCAAAATTCACCCGTTATAATTCATAGTTAGATATCACTTCAAAGTGTTTTCAACTAAGACCCCGTCTTGGTTTACTCACCTCTTTTTCTTCCCTAATACCATTATTTTGGGGCTTTTTTGATAATTGTGTTATGTTGTTCATAACTGCAATGATGGAATGCACTAAGAGATCTTGAAAGCCTGTACTAGGCAGGTCAAAGATTATAGTATCATCTTCATAATAGGTATTATGAATCTCTTTCCCACTCAACCTGAGTGAATTACATCTCACTTTGTTAGAATTTAGAGGGGAGTCCATGGTACATATTGAGTAACGCAATGGTGCCAGGATGCTTCCCTAGAGAAGCTCATTCATAGTTACAATTTGCATTGTATTCTCGTCTAAGAATCCTCATGAAATCTGACAGTTAATGTTAGTATTTATTGTTAGTTGGTATTTGAGGATTTACCAAGTATCCATTTTTGCCCCAATCTACCTTGTCCAAGATCAAAAGTTGTTAATTTATGCTGCACGCAATGCAATCTTTTACGCACAGTAT
This sequence comes from Triturus cristatus, assembly GCF_964204655.1. NCBI lineage: Eukaryota > Metazoa > Chordata > Amphibia > Caudata > Salamandridae > Triturus > Triturus cristatus. Next base: position 841,722,228 of record NC_140593.1, on the reverse strand, counting down.
ATTTTTCCACAAACATAAGTAGTAACATACACCCATCATTAACTGTGTGGTTTTCTCTGAACTCAATGTTCTGTTTTGGCAGTAAATGATTTTCTTCAAGTCATGCCACTGGGAGACCCAGGATATATTTCACAAATATGTCCCTGTAATTTCCATTAGGGCAATCATTCTATAATATTTTAGATTGCCCTTTTCTCCTTTCTTAAAATTTGAAATTCTAATACTGCCCTTTCAGATTCTGGAATTGTTATTTTGGATCTGACACTTGAAAAAGTTGATTCAAACCGTTCAGTCCATTGAATAGGGTTCTCCTTTATAATAGAGACTTTTATTCAATCCAGACTTGTGCTCTTTTAACTTTTTAATATTTTATTATTCTTGTATCGCAGCTGTATGTTGTGCCCTCTAAAAGTCCTCAACATTTTCTTTCTCAACACTACAGCTAGGGATCTTAAAACTGCCTGTTTTTTATTTATTTTTTTGTACCAGAATGCTCTTTTATAGGCAGGGTGTCTATTCCATATTTATGGAAATCATTACTGAATTAGTTATTGCTGCACTTTGTTTTCTCTGAATAAAATTAAACTTTAATTTGTCTGCAGATCTCTCTCCTAGGTTATTTCTACTGAATGATATTAAATCAACATCACTAGCCTTCCTCCCTTCATTATAAAGGTAACATCAAATGCAATATTTAGTTTTCCTCTGTCCAAGAGGGTATGAACTGATTCATCCCATAAGATATCCTCAGACAACAAAGCCTTTGTTTCATCTGATGAATTAATTGACGGAGCATCATTTCCAATAAATGCCCTACTAACCACAGCTATATTATTTATTTTTCTGTACTTTCTTATTCCTTAATATTTACAGGCCTCATTATCTCTACACTGAAATTCTGAATCACATTCATTAATTTTGCACTTGTATTTTGATTTTTTTCCAGCTCTAGTCTGTGGATCTTATTCCTTGAGGTACTCAGTGATAATTTCACATTTGTTGACATTTTCAAACCCGTTGAGAGTGCATCGATTATCATTGAAGTTCCTATAGATCCTCAACATAATTTGTGACTAATGTTTGCTTGAAATTGGCCTCACTTTATGTCTTTTTCTCTACCATCAAGAATGAGTCCAGGGTTTTCTAACTAGAGTTCCATTTGGAGTTCTCTATATGAGGGACCTGAATCTCCTGCAGAATGCCTTTTCCACAATCAACAATGAGTGATTTCTGAGGACTGAATTCTGGAACATTTGTTGTTTCCAAATCCCTTTTAGTAGAACTTAGCTTGTAATCCTCTGCAAGTTTGGTTATTCACAGTTTTTTTCTTGTCATCCTTCATTTTTTCCCTGATGCTTAATTACGACAGTCTTCTGTGATTTTGTGGGAGTGTGCACCCTCAGTTTTCTCTCTGATTTTGTATTCACCTTTTATTTCACCTTATTCTCTTTGGGTAAATTCAAGAGAGGATTCTGAGGCTTTAATTACTTCTATCACTTCAGGGCCTGATATCATCTTTGATTTTCTTTCTCTTTTTCCTCCACAACCTTCAAAGCTGAAGCTGAACCACTAATTTCATTTTCCTCAGCATTTCTTTCCAGTACTATTTTATCTATTTTATTTATTGCTATACTAATCAGATTATCTTTAGTATGCATGTGATTTCACAATTGACATAGGTTTCATTCATTTTAAATTACCTAATTTAATCTTTATCAGGTGTAATTATTCTAGCTTTATCAGTCACCACTGTATTTGACCAATTGGATAAACTAAGCAATGAAGATTCTGTGATACAACTTCCCCTTTCCAACTTTCTGAATTGACCCAAGCATATTGAAGCCATTGTTTCGTTGTCTATTAGATGTCATTCAGAACCTCTCACTGAAAAACATCCCCATTATTCACTGTTTCCAATTTATAATTTTATGCAATGTATGGCCCTAAATTTATCTACCCCTGCTTTCAACTGCTGTACAGTGGGAAAGGACTAATGGGTAAGCTTTACATAATATGGCCTCTTTTCTGTATCCCTATCCCAAAGGTAAAAAAAGTAAAACATACTTAACCTGTCATCCTGGACCACCCGCCAGCACCTTACCTGCCTTCCTTCTCCTTCCTGCAGCTGTGACTTCCGCTTTCAGTCAAAGCAGTCAGGCACACGTGCCCTGACAGACTCTCAAAGAAATCTGTCAGCCTGGTCTGGAAGGCCTTAGTTACATAGCAACAGTGGGTAACAAGTTTTGTTACGTAATTGCAGTGAGTTATCACATTCATAAACTACAGCAATAAACAACAGAGGTTCCCCATGTGAGTCACATGCAACATATAGGATTATAGGTGGGCAATAGAGAATTATGGGGATGTTTTTCACCAAGGAGTTCTGAGTAGGGGTGGACAGAGATCACATAGTGAAAATAAAGTTCTGTGAACTCTAACTCCTCATGAGTGGGCAGCGTTGTGCTCAGCCACCTGTCACTGGTGATTGGTACGATTAGCCAACTCTATGTAGTGAAGTGTGTGTGAACAGCACCATGCCATCGCCCGCATGTGCAACCATTTTGTTTTTCCTATTATGTGCATGGTGCTGGGCCTACTTTTGAATCCTAACTACATCTTTGCCATCCTAAATTTATTTATGTTTTCCTCCCCTGTTTTACATTTATTTCCTTAGTGTGTGTATTTGTGTTGGTGTATGTTAAATTTTTGCTTTTTTCAAATTTTCTGTGACTTTTATTACTTTTCCCCTAATTCCCCCAAACTTCCTAATTTCTCACTCTTTAGTCTATTCCAACTCTTCCTCCTGTCTTTCTTTTTTTCTTATTCACCCAGCGCCATGCCAGAGCGTGGTAGACGTGGCACCAGTGCAGCAAACCACTCACCCTGTGGGTGGTGGCACCGCCAGGGGGTGCAGCTTTGCACCATTTTTAGCAAGAAGGAGGTGGCCGTACAATTTTTTTGTGCAGTGCCACCTCCCCTTTGTGCTAGCAGTAAGTGGCAGGCCAGGGAGTGGTTACAGCCTGCGAGAGCATGGGCTGTTGTGGAGGAGGGTGAGCCATTGCGTTTGCCAACACACTGGGGTTTGGCATACCAAGCAGCAGCTGATGCACCAATGAGATGACATCCTGGACTGGGAGAGGTACCTGCTTGACCTGCTGAGCATCCAGGTTGCGGTGCTTGGTGAGTACTAATTATCAATTATTACTAATTTGTTGTGTCCTATCTTATAATGATAAATTTTTTCCAAATGGCATGCTGCTTACACTGAAAGGTAAGTTAAATTCACGTAATGTAACGTTACGATTATTATATAATCCAATTTGGGCAATCCAGGTGCTCAGTGCTACCTTGTTCTGCTTGTTGTTGTAGTTGTAGGTGCTGGCTTGGGCTGATTATTTATGAAGTTATGCTCACTTCTCTGTCCTGCTGTCACTAAGATAGTGGTACTGTGTTAGTGTAGCAGTAAATATATTATCAGTGGGTTAGCGTTCACTGTGTCTTTGTTTTTGTGTAGCTTGTACAGTCCCAAGCAATCTTCCGATGATGTAGTATGCAAAATTTGCATCTATACATTGAAAAGGGAAACTGACTGAGTTGGCTCATTAAAGGGGGTTAGATTTGTGAAGCACATATCAAGTATTTTCAAATATAGTTTAGTCAGTTGCGCCCTCTCAATATGGAAATGGCATCCCCTAGGTGCACCTAGGGGTCACCATTCCCTGATTGGGATGGCGCAGCTGACTTACATTTATACCTTGGATCAGAAGGGGATACCGGGGACACACAACAAAGTTGATTACCCTGATCACTATATTGAGTACCTTATTTTAGAGTGTATTGTCAATATTTTTGCAAATGTAGTTTAGTAAATTTGGAATAGGGATTAGGTAAGGTTTCAGAAATTAGGAATAGGTCAACTAGGATAATATAGGCATTCTGTTTTCAAAAAGTATAATGTCAATACCTTTTTGCATTTGCCTGTGAAAATATTTTCTAGGAGATTAACTGTACCGCTAATCTATTTTTGTTATCTTCTTTATTTTTTCAGCCCCCAAGGGCAAGAAGAGGGCATTAGAGGGTCGGGTGTGGGGTCACCAGTGCCACATCGTGTGGAAGTTCCACCACCAGAGCTGTGGCGGACGGCTCTGCTGGCCCCAGTAAGTTCACGTTAATGTTTTTTATTTCTCTAACTTTTACCTCTCCCCATTAGATAAAGTTTTCCTCCTTTCTGTTATACTATGATTCTTTTTTAAAGGCACGCATTTTATTGATAGTTTATTCTTGATACTTATCCCTCCCTGCAGTATCCTTTTCTTGTTTCTGTATCTGACTTCCTCCTGTGTTTGTACTAATCTGTAGCTTAAGCTTTTTTCTGCTAGATTATGCTTTCCCTCTCTCCTAGTTTTATACCCTGTAGTCTGGTACTGTAAGCTTAAGACACTAGTTTAGGTAGTTCTACTGTGAAGATTGCAGAGTTTGCAGACCCAAGCAAGCCCTTCTATGCACGTTTGTTGAGAAGGCGTTCTATTTCTTGCTCAAGCTCAAATGACAAGAGAGTGGGTTCAACACTTCTCTAGCTTTTATAGCAATGAGGGTGAGCACTACTGCACTTTAAAATATAGTAACAAGCAAATTGGCCTGGGACATCTAGAGCTGGCGCCTGCGACTCCGAGGAAGTTAAAAAAGCCTTAAATCAAACTATAAAGAACAAGGCATATGGCCCGTATGGAGTCCTAGCTGACCTTTTCCTGGCCAATCCTGTCCTTTGGCTCCCACTGCTGACTAATGTTATAAGCTGTATAGCTTCCCAGGGCCCCCCTAAATCATGGGCTACCGTGATCATAGTACCCATTTTTTAAAAAAGGGGACAGGTCTGACCCGAGGTGTTATTGCCCAATCTTGTTAATTGATTGTACATGTAAATTGATGAGCAGGGTCATTTTAGCTCACCTGGAGACTTGGGTAACGGAAAGTGCGAAGTTCTGCGATATACAGTATGGCTTCAGGAAGGCCTGCGAACTGTTGAGCAGTATCTCAACCTCCACCTGGTCATAAGCAAGTACACAATAGCCAAGAATGATTCTCTCCATCTGAGTTTTATGGACCTTACATTGGCATTTGACTGGGTGGAGAGAGGGAAACTTTGGCAAAAAATGCTGGATCTGGGCATAGATACAGCTTTAGTCCATTTCTTAGCAAAGATGCATCAGGATGTGACTGGGAGGGTCAGGTATGGGACGGATGGGGAACTTACCTCTCCTATTAAAATAAACTGTGTCTTTATATTAATGACTTGGAAAGTTATATTAACCCGGAGCATGTTGATGTACCCAAGATAGGCACCAGAAATCTTCCAGTGCTACTCTACGCCTATGACAGTGTGTTGATGTCTATAATTGGTGTGGGTCTGCAAACGCTAGTCACTAGATTCAGTGATTTTATGTCTGATTTAGATCTAAAGACCAATACGGCCAAGTCTCACACCATGGTGGTAGGCAACCCCCCCTTTTAAAATCATGTTTTATTAATAATGAGAGGATGTCTTATGTTCTAACTTTTTCTTACTTAGGTATCCCCTTTGACCAGAAAGGTAATTGGCATCATTTAGTCGAAACTAGCATTAGCAGCTTCAACCAAAATTTGGAGGCTTTATTTAGATTTACACAGAAATTAGGACCTAGACCCATTGAGTCAATAATTAACCTTGTATGGGGCTAGAGTATGGGGCTTTTGCAACCCGTCTCGCCTTCAGGCTGAGGTGAATAATTTCCTTAGACAACTATTAACAGTTCCTAGTAGTCTCCCAATTATTTTTTGCCATAAAGAACTTGATCTAACTCCTCTAACCCACCATATACAACCTGCTCCAACTTTGCTATGGCACTCAGTATGGGCAAAAGAAGAGCCAGCCCTAAAGTGTGCAATAATACTGGATTTCTTTAGCCTTGATTATATGCAGAAGATACCTTGGTTTAGTTACCTAAAAAGGCAGCTGGAGACAGTGGAGATGGTGGATTGCTTTTATAACCCTGAACGAATTTCCAAGATTTCAAAAACCCAGTTGAAAGGGGATCTTTTATCTCTTTTCAAGACGACCAGTGAGCATCTGGAGATTAGGAAAAAGAGAGTTTTGGAATGTTTGACTCTAGTACGTTCTCCATGTGTAGAACCCTATTTGTCTTTTTTCTTTCGTCATACGAAAATATTTTACCTCATTAGATTTAGGTTCAGCATCGCATATTTCCTGGTCTCTTATCCTCACAAACTCTTATTGTGATGCTGAAATTGAACCATGCCCGTGTGACTCTAAATCAACTCAGAACATGTAGCATTTTTAGTTTTTCTGTCGACTCTACACTAATCCGAGGAGGGAATTTATTATCCCCCTATTAAGATTTTTACACATCAGGAAGTGCAGGCCGGCCTTGTATCACCCCCAGCTTTTGAATGACTAATTTACATGTTTAATGGTGTATAGATATATTTATACGGCAGTCCCTTCACGGAACTTCATTGAGAATTGATTTTATACCTTGGATCAGAAGGGGATACCGGGGACACACAACAAAGTTGATTACCCTGATCACTATATTGAGTACCTTATTTTAGAGTGTATTGTCAATATTTTTGCAAATGTAGTTTAGTAAATTTGGAATAGGGATTAGGTAAGGTTTCAGAAATTAGGAATAGGTCAACTAGGATAATATAGGCATTCTGTTTTCAAAAAGTATAATGTCAATACCTTTTTGCATTTGCCTGTGAAAATATTTTCTAGGAGATTAACTGTACCGCTAATCTATTTTTGTTATCTTCTTTATTTTTTCAGCCCCCAAGGGCAAGAAGAGGGCATTAGAGGGTCGGGTGTGGGGTCACCAGTGCCACATCGTGTGGAAGTTCCACCACCAGAGCTGTGGCGGACGGCTCTGCTGGCCCCAGTAAGTTCACGTTAATGTTTTTTATTTCTCTAACTTTTACCTCTCCCCATTAGATAAAGTTTTCCTCCTTTCTGTTATACTATGATTCTTTTTTAAAGGCACGCATTTTATTGATAGTTTATTCTTGATACTTATCCCTCCCTGCAGTATCCTTTTCTTGTTTCTGTATCTGACTTCCTCCTGTGTTTGTACTAATCTGTAGCTTAAGCTTTTTTCTGCTAGATTATGCTTTCCCTCTCTCCTAGTTTTATACCCTGTAGTCTGGTACTGTAAGCTTAAGACACTAGTTTAGGTAGTTCTACTGTGAAGATTGCAGAGTTTGCAGACCCAAGCAAGCCCTTCTATGCACGTTTGTTGAGAAGGCGTTCTATTTCTTGCTCAAGCTCAAATGACAAGAGAGTGGGTTCAACACTTCTCTAGCTTTTATAGCAATGAGGGTGAGCACTACTGCACTTTAAAATATAGTAACAAGCAAATTGGCCTGGGACATCTAGAGCTGGCGCCTGCGACTCCGAGGAAGTTAAAAAAGCCTTAAATCAAACTATAAAGAACAAGGCATATGGCCCGTATGGCGTCCTAGCTGACCTTTTCCTGGCCAATCCTGTCCTTTGGCTCCCACTGCTGACTAATGTTATAAGCTGTATAGCTTCCCAGGGCCCCCCTAAATCATGGGCTACCGTGATCATAGTACCCATTTTTTAAAAAAGGGGACAGGTCTGACCCGAGGTGTTATTGCCCAATCTTGTTAATTGATTGTACATGTAAATTGATGAGCAGGGTCATTTTAGCTCACCTGGAGACTTGGGTAATGGAAAGTGCGAAGTTCTGCGATATACAGTATGGCTTCAGGAAGGCTTGCGAACTGTTGAGCAGTATCTCAACCTCCACCTGGTCATAAGCAAGTACACAATAGCCAAGAATGATTCTCTCCATCTGAGTTTTATGGACCTTACATTGGCATTTGACTGGGTGGAGAGAGGGAAACTTTAGCAAAAAATGCTGGATCTGGGCATAGATACAGCTTTAGTCCATTTCTTAGCAAAGATGCATCAGGATGTGACTGGGAGGGTCAGGTATGGGACGGATGGGGAACTTACCTCTCCTATTAAAATAAACTGTGTCTTTATATTAATGACTTGGAAAGTTATATTAACCCGGAGCATGTTGATGTACCCAAGATAGGCACCAGAAATCTTCCAGTGCTACTCTACGCCTATGACAGTGTGTTGATGTCTATAATTGGTGTGGGTCTGCAAACGCTAGTCACTAGATTCAGTGATTTTATGTCTGATTTAGGTCTAAAGACCAATACGGCCAAGTCTCACACCATGGTGGTAGGCAACCCCCCCTTTTAAAATCATGTTTTATTAATAATGAGAGGATGTCTTATGTTCTAACTTTTTCTTACTTAGGTATCCCCTTTGACCAGAAAGGTAATTGGCATCATTTAGTCGAAACTAGGATTAGCAGCTTCAACCAAAATTTGGAGGCTTTATTTAGATTTACACAGAAATTAGGACCTAGACCCATTGAGTCAATAATTAACCTTGTATGGGGCTAGAGTATGGGGCTTTTGCAACCCGTCTCGCCTTCAGGCTGAGGTGAATAATTTCCTTAGACAACTATTAACAGTTCCTAGTAGTCTCCCAATTATTTTTTGCCATAAAGAACTTGATCTAACTCCTCTAACCCACCATATACAACCTGCTCCAACTTTGCTATGGCACTCAGTATGGGCAAAAGAAGAGCCAGCCCTAAAGTGTGCAATAATACTGGATTTCTTTAGCCTTGATTATATGCAGAAGATACCTTGGTTTAGTTACCTAAAAAGGCAGCTGGAGACAGTGGAGATGGTGGATTGCTTTTATAACCCTGAACGAATTTCCAAGATTTCAAAAACCCAGTTGAAAGGGGATCTTTTATCTCTTTTCAAGACGACCAGTGAGCATCTGGAGATTAGGAAAAAGAGAGTTTTGGAATGTTTGACTCTAGTACGTTCTCCATGTGTAGAACCCTATTTGTCTTTTTTCTTTCGTCATACGAAAATATTTTACCTCATTAGATTTAGGTTCAGCATTGCATATTTCCTGGTCTCTTATCCTCACAAACTCTTATTGTGATGCTGAAATTGAACCATGCCCGTGTGACTCTAAATCAACTCAGAACATGTAGCATTTTTAGTTTTTCTGTCGACTCTACACTAATCCGAGGAGGGAATTTATTATCCCCCTGTTAAGATTTTTACACATCAGGAAGTGCAGGCCGGCCTTGTATCACCCCCAGCTTTTGAATGACTAATTTAAATGATTAATGGTGTATAGATATAATTATACGGCAGTCCCTTCACGGAACTTCATTGGGAATTGATTTTATTTATTTGTAAATGGTATTTTTTACTGAATTTATTGGTACTACTACATCATGCCCGGCCACATGTCTTATGGCTTTTTCAATTCTATTTGATCCCTAATGAACTGATTTTGAATATTATGGCTTTCTGGGGATACAGTGATGTTTTTAGCATTTATATTGTATTGTTTGTGCTCTGACCTATGTTTACTGGTGCAAAATTTTAATCTTTGCCCTCATTTGGAAACTTGTGATTTGCTACTATGTGATGAAATACCATCTTATTTTTCAGTTTGCACTACTGACTATGGATTTTATCACTATGAATTTCATCACATATTGTCTGTATCTTGTCTTAACTTTTGATGTCCTCTTTTATGGTTGCAAAAAGAACCAAATAAAGTAAGTTAGACTGACTGACTGAGAGAGTGGCCATGGTTATGCTGACCCCCTCGCTACCCCAATGCTGTGTTGTATGTATTGTTATTCAGAAATCCCAGCAGTTTTTTTTTTTAGTTTTTTTTTAATCCCAGCAGTTTTGATGACAGTGCAGCATGGCAGGAGAGTAGTATGAGGATGGTCCAACTGCATTTGCCAACCAAAACCATATGTCCGTTATTGACCAATTTATTCTACCCCTTCTTTGCGCTTTAAATAACTCACAATCATTGTATCTCTGCCCTCCATGATGGCTGGCTTCACTACTAGCTTTTCTAGCATTGTCAGCCAGCAAAATGCCCGAAGTGATATTTTAGAAGGGAGATATTGCAAACTGAACTGTAGTCATGTTTTGTCGTTGTATTTTTTTTCTTATTAAAAAGGGGGGTTGTATCTGGCATCTAAAATGTGTAAGGTTTTTTTTAGCCGCACAGACCAACAGTGACGGGGCCAGCAGCACCAGTGCAGCAGCAGCAGCTGAAAGGGGAATCTCTGCGGTGGCAGGGACGGGTGATAGTAAGTCCCATTGCTTGGTTATTTACAATTACTAGTATACCCACTGTATTTGTTAACTGAGGCAGATCCCACCTATCATTCACCCATGACCTCCCTGTCCATGACACTTTGTGAGCCACGACCCGTGGGCCATGACCTCACCCAACTGCTGCAGGGTTCAATCTGACACTGCAGTGTGGGCTGTGCACTGTGTGTCTGCTTCTCTTAATGAAGCATTCACAAAGCTTTCCAGGGATTGAAAACAGAAATGAAAACAAGGTGTCTTTCTCTTCTCTCCCAGTGCCCACTGTCACTCACCTCCTAGTACCGCACTCCGTTGTTCATTCCTAAGTTCTTCTGTCCTAGACTACCAGAAACATTGGAATAAACATTTATGGCATGTGCCACATGTTACGGTACAAGCGGTTCAAATGGCATCCATAATGGATTTACGCCAGTTCAAATTTGAGATTCATCAAATTTCAGTTTCAACTACAGTGACTGACTATGCCTAAGCTACATCAGTGAATCCTATTATATAGCAATGCTCCTACCGTACCAACCTAGACATTTCCCTGTACCTTACCTGCTGCAGCAGACTATGGGCCTGATTTTTAGAGTTTGGCAGGGGGAGTTACTCTGCCTCAAATGTAACGTATATCCCGTCTGCTATATGATGAGGTGGGCCAAACACATGCCCCTGCTCCTGGGTCCATTTCCATCAGCCAATGCCCTATGCGTCTAGCCTCCAGGCCACACTAGCGTCACTGGCAGCTTGGAGTTGCTTGTGCCCGTCCCCGTGCCACCCCCCTTTCAAAACAGCTCCACCATCACTGTGTGCTTCTAAAGCTGGCTCACTTGGGCTGTCTAATGGCATGCCTTGAGGCCCTCATCCAACATCTAGAGGCCCTCTTAGATGATGCCCTCTTCTAGGTCTTTTTTTTTTGTGGTGGGAGGGAGATGTGGGTGGAGAGGGTGAGAATTTAGGCATGGACATTTTGGACTGTTTGTTGAGGATGGGGAAAGACTGTGGGGGCGAGGTGGTCCTGTTGTAGGTAGAGAGGGTGGGTTTTCTTATACATATGTTAGTAAAGGGAAATCTTTTATAATTCACTTTATGTCTGAATTTTTGTTGTGTGTTTTACTTAGACTTTAAACTAATACCTTTTTGCGCAGCCTGTCTTTACTATTTCTTAAAGTATATGCCAGTTAAGGGGGTATGATGCTATTACCTATATAGCCTACAAAAACATAGATAAACACTTAAGTTATCTCATCCGCAGTACAAGTTAGTTACATCTGAGTAAAGTAGTTCACTTCACCCCATAGTTTTCATACCTGAATAGATAAAGTGATGGCTGGCAGCTGCTCCCTCTGTCAATCTTCCAACACCTTATTTAAGGGTTTCCCAAGGTGCCTTCTTTATGATAGTGGTAGTGCATGAACAGTGAAGGCATCAGAGCGAGGTCCCACTCCCACCTAGGTGATCTCCAACTGCAGGATTAATCAAAAGGATCACAGGCAACTAAATTGAAAGAAAAACAGAGTTAGTAGGTTATACATATACATTTATATTATAGCTTTAAAAAGACGTAGGACAGATTACTACCACCATGATACACCAAAGAAAATAATACCACATTTTATAAGGAAAACTAGCAATAGTAATTATTCTGAGCAATGGTGAGCATGGAATTAGAAAACAAAAGTTAGGAAATCCTTAAGTCGGGGAAAATGTACTCAAAGTCTGTACTCTGTAGTCAACAGGTTCCAAAGATATGATTGTTAAAAGAAAAATTATATTGTATTGCCATCTCTTTGGGAATGTCCATCACTCTTGGGTGCCTGCCTGGACCGGTCCAGTAGGTAAGCAGGACTGTTGAGCTCAACTTTCGTCTTTTGTTCATGCATGAGATGAGAAGGACTGCGGATTGTAAAACAGAAACTGCATTGTAGAGTTAAGGAGAAGGACAGAGGGAAGGGAAGCTTCATGGGGATTGTACTAAGAAGGCTCACAGGCAGAGCAAAAGCAAGATGGCTCATAGCTTCACTTTTTGCCATCAGTGCAACACACAAACTTAGCAACATTTCCCAAATCAATGCACCTCTCTCCATTCTACATAGCTGAGTACTAGGCCTCAGAGTCAGGGTTTCCCTTTGAAGTTGATAACTTCCTTCTTCTAGCTGTTGATGAGGTAGTCCCTCCCTGAGTCCTTCAATCCTCCTCTATGACTTTGAGTAACTCCATCCCAGTCCCGACCTGAGCAAGATAGATGTGTGGTACACTGCTGTTGAAGAACAAGTAGATAAACAGAATTGCAGTATTTTGTAGAGGTTTGTGTTTGTTAATTAAAGTGACTGGTCTGGTTTCTGAAAAAACAGAAAAAAGGAGTCGACCCTGCTAGTAAATCTTGCTAATTGTGAAAGGGCCAATCACCTTCATGAAAAATTATCACCCATCAGGCCTCAAACATTGCAAATAATAAAAATCATGTTTACAAATTAGTTGAACACCCTCCCTCACTGTCAGCCACCATATGACTCATTAATCATCACTCACTAATATATCACTCATTTGTGTAATAGTTACCAGTGCAAAACAAGGAGAGGGGCTCAATAAAGTCCAAAGGGATAGAGCGCCAGAAACTATTTAGTTAACAGAATTTTTCCCTTTGGGCTAGAATAGAGGAAAATATCATTTATACAAATCTAATGACGTTTACTCACTCATGCACTTCCACATAGAATAACGAACACCCCCAAATGTAATGTTGGAAAGAATCAGTAAAAAAAGTCTATTTCTTAAAGACCATTTGTCAAGATTTATTAATCAATTAAAAAACACTTATTGTTCAAATTACATTCAATAAAATAATCACAATCAGGTGGCTAAAAAATCACCTCATAGATGAGGATAAAGAGACAATATATGTACGTTATATCTAAAAACACCGCACAATAATAAGCTCTCACTTTTAACTCAAATTAAAAAGACAATAAAACAAATGTACATTTATATGGTAGGAGGAATAATAGCAGACAAAAAAATTATGTCTTGGATGTGTGAATTCGTAATTACAGTAGACAGAAAAAGTCTGGTGACAGTGCACCCTTGTTACTTGGAGTTCTGTTCCGTAACAAATTCCACCCCACAACCTATGCGTCGACGCGTTTCGGTGGTATGTCGTGATAAAAACCACCTTCCTCAGGACCTTCCTCAGGACTGACAAATTAAATCCTCCACAGCATAATTCTAACAATAATCCATTTTTGTCCCAATGAAAATTGATGACAAGTGGCTTTAAGGCTAAGAAGAAGCCTACTAGCGATGAATCACTTTATATTTTTTTCCAATGAAAGTTGGTGACGCGTGGTTTTAAGTTTAAGAAGAAGCCTACTAGCGATGAATCACTTTATCTTTGATCAGTAAGATATGGCCTCACTTCTTCCACGAGTTCATATTCATTAGTATTCCAAGGTGTTTATTAATAAAAAGGAGAGGGTCTCCAATATGTTCAATAGCACTTCGCGGATGGTACGATCCTGTATATGAAAACTCTAATAAGTTAGTTGTTGAGGTGTCGATACATCGTTTATGCGGACCGTCCTATTGAGGCAAGAACATAATTTTCTAGTCCTCCTGGGGTTCTGGGTACGGCTCCGTTCCTCGATGTGCACGTTAAAACAAACGTCGCTGGCTTCCCACCGCTAGCCACCTGATTGTGATTATTTTATTGAATGTAATTTGAACAATAAGTGTTTTTTAATTTATTAATAAATCTTGACCAATGGTCTTTAAGAAATAGACTTTTTTTACTGATTCTTTCCAACATTACATTTGGGGGTGTTCGTTATTCTATGTGGAAGTGCATGAGTGAGTAAACGTCATTAGATTTGTATAAATGATATTTTCCTCTATTCTAGCCCAAAGGGAAAAATTCTGTTAACTTAATAGTTACCAGTTCCAATCCAAGCACGACGGTAGGTACACAATTGTATCTCCTCTTTGATGCAAGCTGCACATTGGAACTTGGCAGTCTTGTGAATCAAATGATCTTCTGGGGTAGCCCTTCTAAGGGATGAAAAAAACAATCATGGATAGGTTAGGTAGTAGGTACCCAAATGTATCAGTGACTCAGGCAACACATTGAAATTTGGTATTGGCACTCTTGCAAATCAATGAGCTTCTGTAGCAGCCCTGCTAAGTGATGCTAAAAAGGATAGGCATGCAAGGGAGGCATGCATTGTCTCCAATGTCATAAAGGAATTGTGGAAGCTTCTTCACTGCACACTGATCCAACAGCAATTCAGACATATATGCAACTAAAATATGGTGGGGCAGCATAAATCTGACACAAACATAATGTTCCACTACCAAATGTTTTGTTTCGCAAAGAAAGCAGTTCAACAAGAAATAATTAAAAAGTTCTATGGTGGCGTTGGCATACTGAGCCCGAGAAGTAGAGTTTCATCCTCAAACTCAGGTGGTTCACCCAGATGTTGGTCAGCTAACCCACTTGATTCTGACCAATCCTCCTCTTCCCCTTCTTCAGCTGTTTCAGGAATGGTGTAATTATGTGGTATGAAATGTTGGTTCAATTTGATCATGGTCAATATCTCCACATTTTGATGTGAGAGACTGGTTCTTCTCACTGTAACAACTGCATCATCTGCACTGAATACATGCTCAGCAGACACACTGGCATCAGGACAAGCCAGATATTTTAACCACAGCCTGCTGAGCTCTGGCCATTTGTGGATCTTCCCATACCAATACCTCATGGGTTTGATCCACATAGACCTCTTTTGGATCATCCAGGTACTCCTGGAACATCCTCTGAATGGACATTGGTGCTGCCACTTGCTCCACCTCTTTTGCCAGCGCCTTTGCACTAGACTTAAGCCCTGCCATTAGATACCAATCCAATGCAGAGGTTGGGTCTGATCCTTTTGTGCACTGTTGTTAGCAGTGTTCTGATTGCTGGTGCTGGCTGCTGTAAGACAAAACTGCCCTCTCTGGAGGTTAAAAGCAGCACCCCAGAACTTCGGAGTGGGTCTCTAAGTTCCAGCCGTTTCTAGTCCTCCTGGGGTTCTGGGTACGGCTCCGTTCCTCGATGTGCGCGTTAAAACAAACGTCGCTGGCTTCCCACCGCTAGCCACCTGATTGTGATTATTTTATTGAATGTAATTTGAACAATAAGTGTTTTTTAATTTATTAATAAATCTTGACCAATGGTCTTTAAGAAATAGACTTTTTTTACTGATTCTTTCCAACATTACATTTGGGGGTGTTCGTTATTCTATGTGGAAGTGCATGAGTGAGTAAACGTCATTAGATTTGTATAAATGATATTTTCCTCTATTCTAGCCCAAAGGGAAAAATTCTGTTAACTTAATAGTTACCAGTTCCAATCCAAGCACGACGGTAGGTACACAATTGTATCTCCTCTTTGATGCAAGCTGCACATTGGAACTTGGCAGTCTTGTGAATCAAATGATCTTCTGGGGTAGCCCTTCTAAGGGATGAAAAAAACAATCATGGATAGGTTAGGTAGTAGGTACCCAAATGTATCAGTGACTCAGGCAACACATTGAAATTTGGTATTGGCACTCTTGCAAATCAATGAGCTTCTGTAGCAGCCCTGCTAAGTGATGCTAAAAAGGATAGGCATGCAAGGGAGGCATGCATTGTCTCCAATGTCATAAAGGAATTTTGGAAGCTTCTTCACTGCACACTGATCCAACAGCAATTCAGACATATATGCAACTAAAATATGGTGGGGCAGCATAAATCTGACACAAACATAATGTTCCACTACCAAATGTTTTGTTTCACAAAGAAAGCAGTTCAACAAAAAATAATTAAAAAGTTCTATGGTGGCGTTGGCATACTGAGCCCGAGAAGTAGAGTTCATCCTCAAACTCAGGTGGTTCACCCAGATGTTGGTCAGCTAACCCACTTGATTCTGACCAATCCTCCTCTTCCCCTTCTTCAGCTGTTTCAGGAATGGTGTAATTATGTGGTATGAAATGTTGGTTCAATTTGATCATGGTCAATATCTCCACATTTTGATGTGAGAGACTGGTTCTTCTCACTGTAACAACTGCATCATCTGCACTGAATACATGCTCAGCAGACACACTGGCATCAGGACAAGCCAGATATTTTAACCACAGCCTGCTGAGCTCTGGCCATTTGTGGATCTTCCCATACCAATACCTCATGGGTTTGATCCACATAGACCTCTTTTGGATCATCCAGGTACTCCTGGAACATCCTCTGAATGGACATTGGTGCTGCCACTTGCTCCACCTCTTTTGCCAGCGCCTTTGCACTAGACTTAAGCCCTGCCATTAGATACCAATCCAATGCAGAGGTTGGGTCTGATCCTTCTGTGCACTGTTGTTAGCAGTGTTCTGATTGCTGGTGCTGGCTGCTGTAAGACAAAACTGCCCTCTCTGGAGGTTAAAAGCAGCACCCCAGAACTTCGGAGTGGGTCTCTAAGTTCCAGCCGTTTTTAGTCCAGGTCTCCGGCTTGCTCAACAATCCACCTGTTGTATTTTGAAACATCCCTTTCAGAAAATGAATGAAAATGGGCAGACTTTTTTCAGACAGTGGATCAAGTACAGTGGCACAGATGTACTCTTCGGACGGGATGATGTCATGTTGCAGCCTTGTATTACAAGCCGAGCGATGGATTAAGCGCTCAACTAAGGCATGCGCTTCTGTGTTTTCTTTCACACCTGTGAGTGCAAAACTTTAAGACACCTTCTTTAGCTGGCCATGTAACAGATGCAACAACAGGATAGCTTGGCCCATCATACTGTCCTCCGAGCTAACTTTCCGTGTGAAAACCTCAAGAGAGTAGCATCTGTGTCAGGCATTTGATTAGGCCCCTTTTGTCTGCAGCCATGGTAATAGCTTTCCCAATTGTATCCTCTCCTGTTTAAGTGACATAGTCATTGATCTGTTTGTACTGCTCAAAAAGACGTTGCAACATGTAATAAGTCAAGTTCCAACATCTTGGCATCTCCTGTACCAGGGTTTTAACTTGTACTCTATTAGCACACTAAATAATCTGCAACTGCTTCTGGGCTTTAAAAGAATCGCTGAAATGAGTGCAGATTCTTCTGCAGGTGGTCAGTAATTTGCTGTCTTCTTTTTTTTAGAAATTAGTGCACCACCAGGTTGACGTAATGTGCCAAATACAGGACCCTGAAATAGCCACTGTCTGCCATGACCTTGACTATGCTACTGCCATTGTCCATGGCAACAAATCCAATTCTGAGACCGCTGGGTCACAGCCATTCAGACACCTTGCTTTTATATTTGTCCAAGATGTTTACAGCTGTATGAGATTTCTCCATGGTGAACATGGCTATTGCTGCATGCCGCTGAACGCTCTTAAAAATTTCTCAATCAATCAATCATAGCATTTGTAAAACGCACTACTTACCCGTGAGGGTCTCAAGGCGCTAGGTGTGGGGAGTGCTGCTACTGTTCGAAAAGCCAGGTTTTGAGGAGTCTTCTGAAGGTCAGTAGGTCTTCGGTCTGCCGTAGGCGGATGGGGAGGGTGTTCCATGTCTTGGCGGTGAGGTGGGAGAATGATCTACCGCCGGTGGTCACTCTTCGTATGCGGGGGACAGAGGCGAGGGCGTGGTCAGCGGAGCACAGCTGGTGGGTGAGGGTGTAGAAGCTGAGTCGGCTGTGGAGGTACGCTGGTCCGGTGTTGTGGAGTGCCTTGTGTGCATGGGTGAGGAGCTTGAAGGTTATCCTCTTGTTGACGGGGAGCCAGTGCAGGTCTCTCATGTGGGGTGTGATGTGGCTGCTGTGAGGGATGTCGATGATCAGGCATGCGGATGCGTTCTGGATGCGTTGGAGCCGTTTCAGGAGTTTGGCCGATGCTCCTGCGTAGAGGGCATTTCTGTAGTCCAGTCTGCTGCTGACGAGGGCCTGGGTGACCGTCCTTCTCGTTTCAGTGGGGATCCACTTGTAGATCCTGCGGATCATGCGGAGGGTGTCTTCGTCATGGAGAGGGTGGGGTCGAGGATAACCCCTAGGTTGCGTTTGTGGTCGGTGGGTGTTGGAGCTGTTCCCAGTGCTCCATGGCCAAGACATGTACATAGCTTTTGCTTTACCCCTACAAAAGAGATCCATTGTGCAGTGATGCACATGTAATCAGTTGCCTGACAACTGGTCCACATGTCTTTAGTCAGGTGGAAAATGGGAACAACACTTTGCTGCAAAGCTTGTACAACCAATTGAAGCACATTGTGATGCAGCTCTAGAACAGCAACTCTGACAGATTGCTGCCACAAAGGCTAAGAATCCCACTCCCGCCACAAAAGAAAAAGGGAGGAGTTTCAGTGTTAACATTTTTGCCTGCTTCTCATTGTACAATTGTGTAGTTCGGTTGTTGTGGCCGTAGGGCTGCTCCTGCTGAAACATGCCTGTAATAGTAGCCTGTATTTACTTCTTTTCTGGGGCCACTGATGCAGGTGCAGTTTAAGAAGTAGATGATGTTAGACTCAGAGTGCGTTATTATGGGGAAGTCACTGTATGCCATGGTATCTCCATCTGACTCTGCTTCTTCTTATGCCATTGTGACGTCTCTGAGGCAAGTGATTCTGCTCGAGCACTGCTGGGATCAGAGCTGCTTTGCGGGAGGATGTCACCACCTTCTTCCTCATCATCACCTCCCACTGTAATTGGACTTGTAGCTGATGTTCCCAGCTCTCCTCACCTTCACCACCATGTTCACCAATTTGTGGTATGGTGCTCCTCCCACCAGATTGTTATGTTATGTTATGTTAGGAGCATTTATATTGCGCACAGCTGCCCCAGCTAAGCGGCGTCCTGGCGCATGACCGGTAAAAACACAACTAACACTGAAATTGAAGACACAAAAGGGGCACATCTAGTTAGGAGGGAAAAATTAAAACAGGAGGGTTTTTATGGCTTTACGAAAAAGGAGATCTTCCATCGCGCGAATCTCAAACGGAAGCGAGTTCCAGAGCGCTGCTGCTTTTACCCGAAAAGACCGACCACCAACTCGGCTGAGCTTAAACCTCGGAACCACAGCGAGTGCCTGGCCCATTGATCTTAAAGAGCGGGTCGGAACATAGCTAGACAAGAGATTCGAAAGGATCTGGGGAGCTAATCCTTTCATAATCTTAAAAGCCAGACATAAGACTTTAAAATTAATTCTTGACTTAATCGGTAGCCAGTGTAAAGATCGAAGAGTACTTGAGACAGAGCAGGACCTAGGCAAGCCAACTATGGCTCTGGCTGCAGCGTTTTGGACACGTTGAAGGCGGGTGATTTCTGCCTGGTTTGTCCCTATCAGGAGCGAGCTGGCATAGTCCAGACGGGATATTACTGTTGCCTGAACCACCAGCTGCCTGGTAGGGGGGTCAAAAAACTTCAGGACAGGTCTTAAGCCCCGAAGGACCCCAAAGCAGCAAGCTGCGGTTTTCTTGGTGTGCCCAACAAAGCTCAAAGTGGAGTCCAACCACACTCCCAAATTTCTCAACGCCGTAACCGGAGTTGGAGACGGCCCAAGTTCCGGAGGCCACCATCTGTCCCCCCAAAGTTCCTTGCCCCTCCCGACAACCATGACCTCAGTCTTCTTAGCGTTGAGCTGGAGACAGTTGGCATTCATCCAGCTCGCCACCGCCCTCAGTCCATTCTGGAACCTAGGGGCATCCAAGTCAGCATCCCCGCTGATGGTAACGGCCAGCTGTGTGTCGTCCGCATATGAGACCATATTCATGCCCCACTGCTTGACGACATCAGCCAGCGGTCTCACGTAAATATTGAATAACGTGGGACTCAGCGAGGATCCCTGTGGCACCCCCAGGCCCAGAGGATGGAATTTGGACTGATACGGTGGTATAGCAACGCAGAAGGACCGGTCGTCGGGAAAGGAACAGAACCACTGTAGGGCTAACCCACCAATGCCTATCTCCTCCAGGCGATGTAGAAGAATGCGGTGTGAAACAGTATCGAAGGCGGCGCTCAGATCTAATAATACTAGCGCCGCCATCTGTCCCCCATCCAGCACCGAACGCAGATGTTCAACCATGGCGAGAAGGGCTGTCTCTGTGCTGTGCCCAGCACGGAACCCGTTCTGAGTAGCATCCAGGATGTTAGCTCGGGTGAGATGGTCGGAAAGAACCTGGTTGACGTGAGCCTCCACCAATTTTGCCGGCCAAGGAAGCAAAGAAATGGGCCGGTAACTCTCCGGCTTCAACGGATCTAAAGATGGTTTCTTCAGGATAGGAGAAACCACTGCACGCTTCCATTTAGCTGGAACCATGCCCGTAGCCAGCGAGATGTTGATCAGGGAACAGACAGTGGAGCGTCCCAAAAAAGACTGATCCCTGAAGAGGGCAGGTCTTACCGGATCCAAAGGAGGTCCAGATTTAATCTTCAGGGACAGTCTATCAAAAACCTCAGGTAGGAGCAGGGGAAGAGAATTCAAAGTAGGAGGGGCAGGAAAAATGTCCACGACCTCCGAGGGTGGCCTTGTACAGGGAAAGGCCCGGTAGATGCCCTGCACTTTCTCCAGCAAGAAAGAAGCTAAAGCCTCACAATGAGAGGTAGAAGCCATAGCCGGGGAGGAAATTCGTTTGGACAGAAGATCTTTAAGGGCCTTGAATATGGTTTTTGACGGGTTCGTGCTGTTGCGGAATTCCAGAGAGTAGAACGCCGCACGGGCTCTGCATATGGCACGATGATAAGTCTTAATGGAAGCCAGATACCACACTTTCTTAGCCGCATCATAAGACCTCCGCCATTCTCTCTCGGCCCGCCTACAGTTCCCTTTCAAAGCACATAGAGCGCTGTCATACCAGGGGTTCGACTTTCTGGAGCTCAATTTACTTGTAATAATCGGAATCAAAGAGTCAAGCGCCCTGGTGATCCCTTGACAGAACTGGTCATAACCAGTTTCAACGTCATCCAAGGGTCCTAGCGGATCAATGGTCAAAACATGATGCAGGTCCTCTAACCTAAGTTTACTCCAGTGTCTTCTAGGGACCGATCTAGCCGAAGGAGTAGAGGGGGTCATAGGCAGAGAGGCTCGAATATCCACTAGATAATGGTCAGTCCATCCTAGGGGTGAGATGGAAAAGACTATGGCTTCCGTTAAATTAGTAAAAAAGGGATCCAATGTATGCCCCCCTATATGGGTGGGTTGTAAAACTTTTTGAAACAACTGAAGGGCCTCGAGATCCGCTAGAAAATTCAAGACAGCCGGGGTGCTCTGATTGTCAAGATGGAGATTAAGGTCTCCCAGAATAGAAAAATTGGCACAACCAACTGCCAGGGAACTAACGGCGTCAGGGAAGGCATCTCTAAACGCAACATCGTTGCCTGGAGGCCGATATACCACCATCCCTGAGATCGAAAACTGGGGGCTGATCCAGATCTTAAAGGAGGCGCTTTCGCACCCAGCGATATTTAAGACATTCCAGCTACAAGGGAAACAAGATTTAACAGCAAGGGCAATGCCCCCTCCTCTAGTTGGACGATTTAGAGTGAAGATGGAATATTCAGGGGGAAAGGCCAGATTGATAATAGCTGCATCGTCCTCCTGCAACCAAGTTTCCGTAATAGCGAAAACATCTGGGGTCTCATCCTGCATAAGGTCCAAGATGACTTGATGGTGTTGCACCAAGGACCTAACATTCAGGCTAAATATTCGAAGAGCGCGCGCCGTACCCTTACTCCGAGAAGCGAAAGCCAAAGGTTTCTGGCGGGTATGTACGGGAGAGGCAAGAGCCCATCTTTTGCAGGCACACCAATACGGGCCGCTTAGAGGGTGGATATTTACCTGATCGCACTTAGGGATGGTCAGTACAATGGACCGTAACGTCTCATTGGAATAGGCAATCATCACGGCAGATGACCCGCTGCGCCCAGCGCGTCCCTAGCGCGGACGGGCGCAGACGGGCAGGACTCTGGCACGACTCCGGCTAAGCGACGACGTCCCACTGCGCGATCCCGCTGCGCGGGAAAGAGCGACTTTAAGTAGGCGTCCCGCGAGGCTGACCGAGCGTAATAACGCTCAAAATGGCGCCCGCCGGAAGATGCACTGCCCAATTCAAGATGGCGCCCAACCCGGACTACCCCCGTGACCCGGACCCACCAAAACGGCGGTGTATGTCAACAATTAAATGCGGTATGAGGGAGGGAAGTGCCTAGCGTAGTCCCAGATAAAACCAGGGGCAAACAAACAAAGTTGAAAGCAAATACAAAACAGGAGTATTTTAAAATAATAAAGCGCTAGTAGCAACACGAGTGCAGCTCAGCTGTGCAGGTACCTTGTCTGGCAACCGGCGAAGAGAGGACCGCCTTAAGTAGGCGTCCCGCGAGGCTGACCGAGCGTAATAACGCTCAAAATGGCGCCCGCCGGAAGATGCACTGCCCAATCCAAGATGGCGCCCAACCCGGACTACCCCCGTGACCCAGACCCACCAAAACGGCGGTGTATGTCAACAATTAAATGCGGTATGAGGGAGGGAAGGGCCTAGCGTAGTCCCAGATAAAACCAGGGGCAAACAAACAAAGTTGAAAGCAAATACAAAACAGGAGTATTTTAAAATAATAAAGCGCTAGTAGCAACACGAGTGCAGCTCAGCTGTGCAGGTACCTTGTCAGATTGTGTGATGTTTTTTTCATATGGGTCGTTTGGCCTCCAGTACCACACTGTGAACCAGGTTACTTCAAGGAACAATTGTGTGGCAAATGGTGCATATTTCAATATGCTCCCCATGTGTGCTAACTGTAAAAAAGTCCCAAACTAGGCAGAAGTACTTTTTTTACTGGCCCACTTCCAATGCATGAAGAAGAACTGGGGGGTAGGTGGGCATGTCGTCAGTTGCCTTTCTGCAGTGCATACTTCTAATTGAGATATGGGTTGGTGCTGGTCCCAGCTGGGGCTTTGCTAATATGGGAGCTGGTAGTGTTACCTGTGCCACATCCCTCGGAGCAGGTTGAATAGTAATATCAAACTCCTCTGTGTTACCTTCCACAATGACTAGCTCGTCCTCATCATCCTATTCATCACCTTCCATTTTTCTAGGCCTGTTAGGAACTTTTCTTGTCCCTTGCCTCTCCTGGTGTTTCACGGACTCTGCCGGGGTCCACTCCATGTCAATGTCATCATTATCATTAGTGATGCTCGGAGAAGATTGTGGAGTAGTACTCTCCCTTTTCCTTGCTGGAGATCTGGGAGCCAATGATTCTAAAAGAAGAGGTTCTTGCTCTGCAAGAAGCTTGACCTCCTGTTCTGCTCCAACATCAGTAGGATTTACTATTGCTGACTGTGGCTGCTGTCCACTTTGCTCTGTTTTCTGAAAAATTGGGTACTACTTTGCGAAAAGGACAAATCCAATTCAGCGTCACTGCTTTTCGGCATCGCTATGATTGCAGTTGCTGCCTCACTGACAAACATGGTCTTGGGCTTACGTTGGGGTGGTGCTGTTGATGTGAGAGTGCTGCTCCCAGGTTCCTCCCTGGAGGCTGGTTTGGCAGGCCTAGGTCTAGTAAAAAAGATTGTGGTCTGCACAACACTGGTGGAAAGCTGCTTCTTCTCACTGACCACTTTCTTGGGACCAACTTTCTTTGGGGACATCTTAAACTCTTAGTTGGCAATGGCACTAAGCTACACAAGTTGAAGAGATTGAAGAATTGACGTCACTGTACAGGCCTTCTGTTTGGTAGTACTGCGGGTGATGTCTCTTCTTCTCTTGTGCACCTAACAATTAGCGAGAAAAACATTTAGTGAAACGTGGCATTGTTGCAGTTTGAATTAGTACAGACAAAGGCAATATTAGTGCGGTTGGTTACTTAGGTAATAATAAATTATCCACTTTAAAGTCAAACTACGCCACCATACCATAACATTTCATTTCAAATCAGGGTAACACAACATACAGATAAAGCTCTTTGCTCTTTGCTTTCTGTCCCTATATTCTAAAGGAGACACCTGTGGCATTCAGGGAACTGCATTGGTAAGTGGAATAATAATCTTTAAAAAAAAATAAGGTTAGTGTGCACCTATGGTAGGCAATGTGGTCAGGAGGAAAATGATTAATCATTCAAAAAATGAATGATGCTGATGTGTCCGCAGTGCATCACAGCCAGGGTGTCCAGGAGGAAATGGAATTATACCTAAAAAACAGAATGCTGTTGTACGGCTGTGCGCCTATGGTGGATGGATGGTTGGATGGATGGATGGATGGATGAATGAATGGACCGACCAAAAAAAAATACCATCTAGTACCTGATGGTCAAATAACAATAGCAAGCAAGGTGGCCTGGGGAACAAAGAGCACATGCAAGTCTATGGCAAAGGCCCACTGGTTGAATGAACAACAGGGCTACTAGTCATACCACATGGTCAAACAACAACAGTGAGCAAGGAGGCATGAGGAACAAAGAACAAATGCAAGCTTATGGCACAAGCACTGGCTGCATGCACAAAATGCCTGCCAGCCAGTGCCACATGGTCAAACAACAATTGCGAGCAAGGAGGCATGGGGAACAAAGAACACATGCAAGCCTATGGCAAAAAACACACGGTCTGCATCACAAAATGGCAGCCAGCCAGTGCCACATGTTCAAACAACAACAAACAAGGAGGGCTGGGAACAAAGAGCACCTGCAAGCCTATATAGGCGCAGGTAACACTGCAAACTTTCACCTACATCCTTCCCGACATTACATACAGAACGGTTCATAGGGACTGACCTTTTACCTAGATACGACACTGCATTCAGAACGCAGGTTTTTCGCTAGTTCGATTCTCATACATTATGCATGAGGCTTCTTGGAAGCCCAGCAGGACTAACAGAAGGACTGACATCTCCTGTATAATATCTCTGTATAAAGTTCAGGTCCGACGTCATCCTTTAGGCCGACACAGTAACACAGCAAGGTAGGACCCCTGAGGAGACCTATGGGTATATATACATCATGTCTTGCTTAGAAGGACAGAGGAAACTGTGATTTCACGGCTGACACACTGACCAGAGACGCTGAAGTTCCTGCATGCAGACACTCCAGTTCGCAGTGGTCTAACATCCCTCGCGGGGTGTCCAACTCGAGACCAGGACGGGGTTCCACATTCTCTAATTCTCAGGTAATGGGGCTGACTAGATCCTAGAGGGATTCTTGGCATAATACCTACATAGATGCTAGGTACATTTAGGTACATCTAGTTAGGGAGGCAAGTTGGGAGTATGCACTTATCTATCATGTATTTTATGTACTTATATATATTCATGATTACTGCTAAATGGTAGAACTGTACCATCCCTTTACTTTCGTAGTACTGCTAATCATATATCTCTGCTACTGTCTAATGGTTGTTGCAGCTCATCTATTCTACACTAGAATAACAACTGTTCAATAAACTTTTATTGACAAACGCCCAGTATGTTTATTCTGTGTATCTCTGAGACAAACTAAGTGAGCACTAGTGGCTGAGCAAAAAGTAGTATATTGTTTCCATGATTCTGAGGGATCAGGGTTGTCCTGTTCTGAGGTTGCCAGAAACTATTCTCTCCCCGATAAGAGGAGATTCTAGTGGCACTGTGAGCTAGCTAATGCAAACAGGCTAACATGTCTGGTGGGGGCGCATGGAACCATTCTGCCACCAATCCCACAGTTTATGTAATCCGAACGCGCAGATCCTGTATAGGATATATAGGAACTACACAACACACTGGCTGGATGCACAACATGGCTGCCAGTCAGTGCCACATGGTCAAACAACAGCAGCAAGCAAGGAGGCTTAGGGAACAAAGAGAAAATGCAAGCCTATGGCAAAACACTGCATGCACAAATGGTTGCCAGCCAGTGTCACATGGTCAAACAACAGTGAACAAGGAGGCATGGGGAACAAAGAACACATGCAAGTCTATGCGAAAGGCACACTGGCCGGATGCACAAAATGGCTGCCAGGCACATTGTCAAGCAACAACAGTGAGCAAGGAGGCATGGGAAACACAGGGGGCAAATTCAGGCCTATGGACACAGACTCCCCAAAATGGACCTTGGCCACATGGCATATAGTACACAAACAAATGGCGGCCTATGCAAGCACAATCACTGGCCAGACAAAAGAGGCATGGTAACACTGAAAAAAACACTACTATTAATTCAGCAATGCTAAAAATGAAAATTAACTGAGATGTAATCATTGTACAACACACATCCTCCCAAGACATCAACTATTACTCCTACATATACACTTTTTGTACACAAAAAAATGTGAATTGTTTATTTTATTTTTTCCAATGCCAACCCTGCCCTAAATTATTATTTAAAACAACATATAGATCAGAAACAGTTGTTCCGTGCACCCATGACTAGTACTGGCCTGGGCCTACTACCTGGATGACCCTTTCACCGATTAGGTCACATAGTATAATAAGTAAATATTGCAAATTTAACAAACATGGAGAAAATATACTGAACTGTGCAACATTATTCCTTTACAAAAGAGGAAAAATTAAATGCTAAAATATAACTAGGCCCCTACTGAAACTGTAGGCCACCCACCACAATAAATTTGAAAAATGGAATAAATGTACAAATAAATACAAGTTCATGCCCACTACCAAACAAACAAAAGCATTATACAAGACTTTTTTAACTTACTTGTGAAATCTCAAATACAGTCGTTAAATGCAAAGGTATATATGCAGCAGACAAAGTGAGTGACCCTCCCAGCTCCAAATTTGAATGAATAGTTACCAGGAGATGGACAAAGCACTGGGAGAAGCTTGCTGGACAGGAACAGGAAGTTGGAGTCTCCAGGATGCTTCCTTTCTGCTGGAAGAAAAAGGTTTAAAAAAAGGCTTCTCGCACAAAACAACAACCCGAACGGTCCATTGAAGAAGAAAATCCACTTGAAAACCTATTTTTTTGATTTTTCTGCTTCTCAATCACAAAAGCTACCCAAGTGGAGCATTCGCAAACGGCACTACATTGGCGCCGTCGCGGCTGGAAGCCATGCGAGCAAGCACGAAGTCTTGTGCATGCTCACCAGTGGGCCAAGAATATCGTGGAACGAGCACCAAAACAAATGTTGAGTGCACAATCAGAAACAAAACTCTGCGACACGCCCCGAGGGCGGAATCCAGGAACTCCGCGCTCCGCAGCAGAGTGCCGGAATTCTGAAAACTCTGCAAGCGGAGCAGAGTTTGCTGCCTGGGCCGAGTTTGGAGTGAATCAGATAGACGAGATTGAAGCTCAAGTTTTCTATGATGTCACTCAGAACCCCAAGGTGAAAAACATCCCCCTAATTCACTTTTTACTCATCTATAACATCATGCTATGTATGGCCTCCAAAAGCATCTGCCCCTGCTACACAGTGACAGAGGAGAAATAGGAGAGTCATATAAAACATGGCCTCTGTTATATATCTCTGTCCCAAAAGCAAAAAAAATAACCTGCCATCATTGACCAAACTCAACCACTTTCCCTGCCTTGCTCCCTCCCTCCTGCAGCTGTGCTTTCTGCTTTTAGTCAAAACAGACAAGCACGTTGTCCTGACAGGCTCCCACAGAGCCATACCGGCCTGGCCTGGAAGGTCTTTATGACATAGCAACAGTGGGTAACAAGTTTCGGTATCAACTGTTGCTATGTTGTAGCAGTGAGTTAAGACATTTTGAAACGTAAATGAAGGCTAGAGGCTCTCTATGAGAGCCATATATAACATTTGTAATTATAGATGTGTAACAGTGAATTACGGGGATGTTTTTCACCAAGGAGTTCTGAGTTATGTCAAATTGAGACCGAGTGCTAATCTAGATTTGTTTATGATGTCACTAAGCACCCCAACGTGAAAACCATCCCCGTAATTCCCTTTCTACCCAGCTATGATTTTGTTATGTATGGCCCCCAAAATCATCTGCCCCTGCCTTCAACTACCGTGCAGAGGCAGAGGATGATGAGAGAGCTCTACATAACATGCCCTCTCCGCCATGACGCAAATGTGAAAAATAAATTTCTTACCTGCTAACTTTTTTTTTTAAAGTTTGTTTATGTACAGGACAGGACACCTTCCTGTACAAAAACAAACATGGAAAAAGCAAAAACAAGGAGAAATGATGCATTTCTCCTTATTTCGCTTAAGACCAGTTTTTACCTGGTCTTAATTTTGGTGCTGCCTCCTATGTACGCCACCCTTGTTGTACATGGGGGGCAGCATCAAAATGAATGGGTGTTGCGGTGGAACGCCCACCGCAACACCCACTACCCACCCCTTTCATGCTAACCATAGCGTGTAAGGGGGCCTTATGTACAAGGCAGCGCTAAGCCACGTTAAGTAGCTTAATGCTGCCTTGCACATAAGGCACAGTCCCTATCGCCACCACAACGTCAATATAGGTGACGTTGTGGACGGTGGGAATAGGGACTTGTACATATGCCCCAACATCTCTAAGTTACTTTGATCTATTGTATGTTTTGCTTAATCATCTACAATAAGTCAACCGCATGTAGATTGCGTGCTTTGGACTATTACTTTTTCCTCATTCCCCAGTGAAGCAGACTGCGACGACGCAGCAGATTTCCCTATTTCCTTCTTCTTTGTTCGTCTTGTTTCTTGACGCCATTTAAATAAGACTGGCGGGAAGCATTTTATTTTTTGTCTTTACATCACTCTCCTCAATATTTTATGATTTCCAGGTCCAAAGCAAACGTGGCTCTTTTTTCGCCTGAAGGTTCCTTGCTCAACCAATCTCCAGCCCATGTACAACCTTTTTCCTTTCGTCTCTAGGCCTTGGATAATCATCCCCTTCACATAATTACTCTGGGGCATATAAACAATGCGGCGATAAAAAATTATCGCCACTTTTCCAGCAGTTTTCGCCCGAAAAGCAGCTATAATTTCATCGCCTTATCAGCAAAGACACGCTATCTCGTGTTTTGCTGATTTTGCTCCCGTTTCCAGCACGCCTAATTTCGCTTCGCTAATGAGATGCAAAGTAGGCGTGTCTGTGGAAACAACATAAGTAAATATCGCGAAGGCAGCTCCGCGATATTTACAATGCGGGGAAGCGATTATTTTAATCGCGCTAAGTATGCCTTAACGCAGGAATTTAACGTCTGTTAAATACCTGACTAAGGCATACCTAACATTGGAGGTGGATTCATGTGATACGACCACAGGGTCGTATCATCAAGCATATCGCCGTTTTACATGGAACATCGCTGGAAAACCAGCGATGTTCCATGGAAAAGGGCGCTATCGCTGGCATATACATCACCATGGCGCTAAGCGTTGTTAATACAACGCTAGCCTGGCGAAATATTCCAGCGATAGAAAAAAATGCAGTATTCAAGGTCAGCGATAATTATCGCTGCCTGTTGTAAATATGCCCCTTAGTGAGGAGACGCACAATCACATAGTGTACACACAGGAAGCTGGAACCCCTCTGCAGAGAGAATACTTCCCACACATTGGATGGCAAGCATTGTGCAGCTGATATCCATCAGGATGCTTTGCTTTAATACCTACCCCCCCTCACGAGGACGTCGGACGTTGGCGACAGCCTCAGAAGCCTGTTTTTGGATTCTAGATGAGGGTGGGTCGGCGTCTGCTCGGGCAGTGTCTCTATGCCCGATCCCCTCACCCACTCCATGGATAGCTATGTGGTCTGTGGAGATGGCTCAAAGTCCTCGCCCCCCCACCCCTATACCAGACCCGAACCGCCCCATCATGGCCACACCCACGCCTCTCATGGTAAAATGCATTTGAAAGTTGGGAGGTTCGGAAAAACGTTATATTTTTCATGGTGCTGCAGAGACAAAACAGGCCTTTCCCAGGTACTCCCAAGCCACGCCCTTGCACACTACAGTTGAAAAAGGAATGCCCCTGATTCACCCTCTGTTTCCTGGTGTTTTATGTGTCTAATTCATCCACATCGGGAATGTTCATCTGAGTTCCCGTCTGGTGACAGCTCCTCTCACCGACATTCAATTAGCTAGGAATTTTCAGATAGCACCGTATTCATGGTGAATATTAAAAAGACACGTTTCTGAATATATTAATTTTGGCTCTGACAAAAGATGAGCAGCAATCCAAAATACATAATTTGTCCTGTGTTTTACATAAAGCTGGGATAGCATGGAAAGCTGCCAAGCTCTAGGTATCAGGTGGATATCTCGCTAAATTTAGATGAGTGCTGCACGGCCGGAATCCACCCAGGGTTTTGAACTTTTCCCTCTGTGCATGACAGGATTCGCA
Organism: Triturus cristatus; assembly: GCF_964204655.1. Taxonomy (NCBI): domain Eukaryota; kingdom Metazoa; phylum Chordata; class Amphibia; order Caudata; family Salamandridae; genus Triturus; species Triturus cristatus. Next base: position 841,691,744 of record NC_140593.1, on the reverse strand, counting down.
GTTCTGACTTTTCAAATGTACAATGGCATATAGTACAGTACAAGCAAAGAGTGAGTGAAGCACACATACTCTTTTGTTCTGCTGAACGGTGATTAGTAACAGAGATCTCAAATAATTTTGAGTCAAATTGATAAATGTCACACATGGTATGTTCAACCGGCGTTGTGTTTTTTGCTCACATACATTCGCATTCTGGTTCTTGCAGTGTCAGTCTATTTTTCAAACACCCTCAAAAAAATACAATATGCTGATATACATATGAACTACTGGGTGTTTATTCATGCCACACAACCAGGTTCTCAAGCAAGCAGAAGATATCACCACAGACCCCACATTGACACTTGCCTGGCCTGAAGCAAGCACCTAGACTAGTGTGGCTAGGCACATGAAACCATTGCAGAAGCCTCATCCCCTTCAGTGCTAAATAGTGCATGTGAGAGACAACTCTTCTTCCTACCCTTTGAAGTTATTGTAGTAGGGTTTGGTGTAGAGTACCGTAGAGTGGAGTGTCATAGAGTGTGGCAGTGTGTCGTAGAGTTTAGTGAATTGTCGTAGAATTGATTGGCGTACACTGAAGTAGTTTCACAGAGTGGAGTGGCGTAAAGTGGAATGGTGCAGCGTGGAGAGGTGTAGGGTTGAGTGGTGTTCAGTGGGGTGGCACGGAGTAGGATGGCATAGAGTGGAGCGGCGTAGAGTGGAGTAGAGGGAAGTGGCGTAGAGTTGAGTGGCATAGACAAGAGTGTCATACAGTGGAGTGATGTGGTGTAGTATTGAGGTGAGTGCAGTAAAATAGAGTAGTGTATAGTGGAGTAGAGTGTCTTGTGTGTCTTATAGGGAAGTGGAGTGGAGTTGAGCACCGTAGAGTGGAGTGTTGTACTATGGAGTACCATATCGTAGAGTGGAGTGGCGTATACTAGAGTAATGTAGAGTGGAGTAAAGTGGAGCGGAATGGAGGGATGTGGTGTGGTTTTGCGGTGAGTGCAGTAAAATAGAGTAGTGTATAGTGGAGTAGAGTGTCTTGTGTGTCTTATAGGGGAGTGGAGTGGACATGAGTGGAGTGGAGTGGTGTTGAGCACCGTAGAGTGGAGTGTTGTAGAATGGAGTACCATATCGTAGAGTGGAGTGGCGTATACTAAAGTGATGTAGAATGAAGTAAAGTTGAGTGGTGTAGCATGGAGTGATGTAGAGTGGAGTAAAGTGGCATGGAGTGGCAAAGAGTGGAGTAGAGTGGCATAGAGTGGAGTGGGGTAGAGTGGCATAGATGGAGTGGCATAGAGTGGTGTAAAATTTCATAGGATGAAGCGGTGTAGAGGGCAGTGCATAGCATAGAGTGGAGTGAGGTAGAGGGCTGCTGAGTGGAGTGGAAGTGTGCTGAGCAGAGTAGAGTGTCGTAGAGTGAAATGTCGTGGAGTGGCATTGAATGGAATAACGTTGTATAGAGTAGAGTAGTGTGTAGTGCTGTAGAGTGGAGTGTCGTGCAGTGAAGTGGTACAGTTGAGTAGAGTGGAGTAGATTGTCATAGAGTGGAGTAAAGTGGAGTAGGGTGGAATTTGATAGAGTGGAGTACAGTATATCACAGTGGAGTGTCGTAGAGTGGAGCGACAGGATGTCGCAGAGTGGAATGGGATAGAGTAGAGTGTCACTGAGTGGAGTAGAGAGGCATAAAGTGGAGCGTCATTGACTGGAAAGGTGTAGAGTGGAGTAAAGCTGCATCGAGTGGAGTGGTGTAGAGTCGAATGGCATAGAGAAGAGTAGAAACACGTAGAGTAGAGTGGCATGGATTAGAGTGGCTTAGAGTAGAGTACAGTGGTGTGGAGTGGAGTGGCATAGAGTGGAGTGGCATGGAGTGTCATAAACTGGAATCTCATAGACTGGAGTAGCATAGAGTGGAGTGGGGTAGAGTTGAGGGGTGCTGAGTGGAGTAGAGTGCGTAGAGTGGAGTGTCATAGGTTGAAGTGGTGAAAAATGGAGTGTGTAAAGTGGAGTAGATTATCGTAGAGTGCCGTAGAGTGTTGTAGGGTGGAATGGTGTAAAGTGCAGTGTTGTTGAGTGAAGTGTCACTGAGTGGCGTAGACTGGAGTGGTGTATACTGGCGTAGCGTAGAGTGGAGTAAAGTTGTGTGGAGTTGCATAGAGTGGAGCAGAGTGTTGTAGAGTGTAGTGGCATACAGTAGAGTAGTGTTCAGTGCTGTTGAGTGTTGTAGAGTTGGATGTCATAGAGTGGAGGGTGTAGAGTGGAGCACAGTGGCATAGAATGGAGTGGAGTGGCTTAGAGTGTTTTAAAGTGGAGTGGCGTAGACTGGAACAGAGTGTCATAAAGTGGAGAGGCGTAGAGTGGAGAAGTGTAGAATGGGGTGGGGTGAAGAGGAGTAAAGTGTCGTAGAGTGCAGTGATGTAAAGTGGAGTAGAGTGGAGTGGCGTAGAGTAAGTGACATGGTGTGTCATTGAGTGGAGTGGTCCAGAGTATCATAGAATGAAGAAGCGTAGAAGTAGAATGTGTGGAGAGGAGTATAGTGGTGTAGAGTGGAGTGGAGTGGCGTGGAGTGGTGTAGAGTAGTGTGGCGTTGCGTGTCTTGGAGTGGAGGGGCAAAGAGAAGCATACAGTGGAGCAAAGTGTCGTGGAGTGGCGTAGACTGGAGTAGACTATCATGGAGAGGATTAGCGTAAAGTGAAGTGGTGTAAAGTGGAGTGACATAGAGTGGAGTAGACTGTTGTTGAGTGGGGTAGAATATCAGAGAGTGGAGAGGCATAGTGTGGAGCAGATTGTCATAGGGTGGGGTGTTGCTGAGTGGGGTAGACTCGAATGGTGTATCCTGGAGTGGCTTAGAGTGGAGTTAAGTGGTGTGGAGTTGTGTAGAGTGGAGAATAGTGTTGTAGAGCGGAATGGCATAAACTGGAGTGGTGTACAGCGGAGTAGCGTAGAGTGGTGTAGAGTGCCATGAAGTAGAGTGTTGTAGAGTGGAGTGGAGTGGCATAGACTGGAGTGGAGTGGCGTAGTGTGGAGTGACATAGAGTGGAGTAGCGTAGAGGTGAGTAGCATAGAGTGTTGCAGAGTGGTGTAGGATAGAGTGGAGATCTATTTGTGGTGTAGAGTGTAATGGAGTACAGTGGAGTAGCGTAGCATGGAGTGGTGTGGTGTGGAGTTGTGTAGGTGGAGTATAGTTGTGTGGATTTGAGCGGCGTAGAGTGGAGTAGAATGACATAGAGTGGAGTGGCAGAGAGTAGAATGGCCTAGAGTGGAGTAAGGTTACAAGGAGTGCCATAGAGTGGTGGTATAGAGAATTCTAGAGTGGAATGTCATAGAGTGGAGTGACATAGACTGGAGTAAGGTGGCATAGAGTGGAGTAGTACCGATTGGAGTAGAGTGTGTAGAGTGGAGTGTCAAAGAGTAGAGTGGTGTACAGTTGAATTGCAGAGTGGCATCGTTGAAATAGAGTGCTGTAGAGTGGAATAGTGCAGAGTGCTGTAGAATGGAGTGGCGTAGAGTGGAATAGAGTGTTGTGAAGTAGAGTGTAGTAAAGTGGCATAGAGTAGAGAAGGGTCCCGTAGAGTGGAGTGTCTAGAGGTAGTGAAGTTGAGTTTTACAAAATGGAGTGGCATCAAATGGAGTAGAGTGTGGTAGAGCGGAGAGCAGTGGAGTGGAGTGGAGTAGAACATCGTGGAGTAGTGTGTCATAGAGCGGAGTAGAGTATAGTGACAGAGAGTAGAGCGGGATAGAGTGCAGTAGAATGCCCTAGAGTGGAATGGTTCAAAGTGTGATAGAATGGAGTGGCATAGAGTGGTATAGAGTGGAGCATAGTGGTGTAGAGTAGAGTGTATTGGCATAGATTGCCATAGAGTGAAGTGGCATAAAGTGTAGTAGAGTGGATTTGTGTCTCAGAAAAGAGTAATGTGTCATAGGCTGGAGAACAGTGTCGTAGAGTGGAGTGGTGTAGAGTAGAGTAGACTGTTGTAAAGTAGAGGGGCGTGGAGTTGAGCAGAGTGCTAGAGTGTCATAGAGTAGAGTGGTGTAGACTGCCGTATAGTGTGATAGAGTGGAGTGGCAAAGAGTGGATGGAGTGGCAGCGAGTGGAATACAGTGTCATAGAGTGGAGTGGCAAAATGTGCAGCAGAGTGGCATAGACCGGAGGGACATAGAGTCAAGTGGTGTACAGTGGAGTAAAGTGAGTGGATTGGCATAGAGCGGAGTGGTGTAGATTGGAGGGGAGTGTTGTAGTGTGTATTGTTATATAGTGGAGTGGCATAGAGTGGAATTTTGTGTCATAGAGTGGAGTGCCATAAAGTGGAGTGTCATGGAGTGTTGTAGAGTGAAGTGGCGTACAGTGGAGTAAAGTGGCGTTGTGTGGCATCAAATGGAGTGTCATAGAGGGAAGGGGTGTAGAATGTCACAGAGTGCAGGGGGTAGAGTGGCATGGCGGTGAGTGTCATAGAGTGTCATAGAGTGGAGTGTCATAGTGTGGAGTAGTGTGGAGTTGGATAGAGTGGAGTGAAGTTGCGTGGAGTGAGGTAGAGTGGAATGGCATAGATTGAAGTGGCTTATAAGGAAAGTGGCAAAAAGTGGAGTAGAGTGCTGTAGATTGCACTGTCGTAGAGTGGAGTGTCACAGAGTGAGGTGGTGTAGAGTGGAGTGGCGTAGAGTGGGGTAGATTGCCATACAAAGGAGTAGAATGTCATAAAGGGAGTGGCATAGAGTGGAGCAGATTGTCATAGAGTGTCGTTGAGTGGGGCATTACTGAATGGCGTACACTGGAGTGGTGTATACTGGAGTGGAGTAGAGTAGAGTTAAAGGGCGTAGAGTTGTGTAGAGTGGAGAACAGTGGAATGGCATTGAGTGGAGTATTGTACAGTGGAGTAGCGTAGACTAGTATAGAATGTCATGAAGTATAGTGTTGTAGAGTGGAGGGTGTAGAGTAGAGTGGCATAGAGTGGAGTTGAGTGACTTGGAATCATAGAGTGGAGTGGTGTAAAGTGGGGTAGCATAGAGTGGAGTGGCATAGAGTGTTGCACATTGGTATGGGGTCGAGTGGAATTCCATTGAGTGGAGTAGCATGTCGTGGAGTGGTGTAGAGTGGAGTGGTTTGGAGTGGTATAGGTGAGTAAAAATGTGTGGAGTGGAGTGGTGTAGAGTGGAGTAGAGTGAGGAAGGGTGGAATGCCATAGAATAGATTGGCCTACAGTGGAGTGGAATGGAGGGTCATAGATAGGAATGTCAACGATTGGAGTGGTGTGGAGTATCGCAGAGTAGAGTGGGTAAGAGTGGCTCTGGGTTGAGTGGAGTAGAGTGTCATAGAGTGGAGTGTTGTAGTGTGGAGTGGTGTGGAATGGGGTAGAGTGGAGTAAAGTTGCATGGAGTGGCATAGAGTGGATTTACTTAGGGTGTAAGTTTCGTACCACGGAGTAGACTGTCATAGAGTAAAGTGTCATAGAGTGGAGTGGCGTGGAGTGAAGTAGATTGCCGTAGAGTGGAGTAGAATGTCATAGAGTGGAGTGCCATGGAGTGGAGCAGAGTACCATAGAGTGGAGTGTCATTGAGTGGAGTATCGCTGAGTGGCATAGACTGGGGTGGTCTAAACTGGAGTGGCGTAGAGTCGAGTTATGTGACATGGAGTTGTGTAGAGTGGAGTATTGTGATCTAGAGTGGAATGGCATAGAGTGGAGTGGCTTAGAGTGGCGTAAAATGTCCTGGAGTGGAGTGTGGTAGAGGGGAGTGTCTGAGTGTGGAGTTAGTTAAAGTGTCGCATAGTGGAGGGAGAATGGCATTGAGCAGAGCAGAGTGTCATAGAGTGGATAGGTGTGGAGTGCTATGGAGTGTAGTAAAGTGGCATAAAGTGGTGTAGAGTGACATAGAGTGGAGTGTCGTAGAGTGGAGTGTCATGCAGTGAAGTGGTACAGAGTGGAATGGTATAGAATGGAGCAGATTGTCATAGAGTGGAGTAAAATGTAATTGAATGGTATTTTGTAGAGTGGAGTAGAGTGTACCACAGTGTAGTGTCATAGAGTGGAACCGCGTAGAGTGGAGTGGCATAGAGGGGGGTAGGGTAGAGTGGCACTTGGTGGCGTGGACTGTCATTAAGTGGAGTGTCATAGAGTGGAATGATGTTGAGTGGAGTAATGTTGCATGGAGTAGTGTAGAGTGGAATAGAATTGCAGATAATAAAGTGGGGTGGAGTAGAGTTGCTTAGAGTGGAGTAAAGTGGTTTGGAGTGGCACAGAGTGGAGTGGTGTGGAGTGTCACAGATTGAAATGTCATAGATTGGAGTAGATTATTGTAAAGTGGAGTAAAGTAGAGTGGAGTGGTATAGAGTGGAGTGACATGGAGTGTAGCAGATTGGAATGGGCTGGGGTGGAGTGACGTTGACTGGAGTAGAGTGTCATAGAGTGGAGTATCATACAGTAGAGTAGAGTGGAGTGGCACAAAGCTGAGTAAAGGTGCATGGAGTGCAGTAGAGTGGAGTGGCACAGAGTGGGGTAGAGTGTCATACAGTGGAGTGTTGTAGAGTGGAGTGTTGTAGACTCAACTGGTGTAGAGTGGCTTATAAAAGAGTGAAGGAGATTGTCATAGAGTGCGGTGGTAAAGATTGGAGTGGAGTGTCGTATAGTGGAGCGGCCTGGAGTGTCAGAGGGTGGAGTGGCATGTCGTAAAGTGAAATGACGTAAAGTGGAGTGTTGTAGAGTGTAGTAGTATATCATAGAGTGGAGTTGTGTTGTAGAGTGGAGCAGAATGTCATAGAATTGAGTGGCATAGACTAGAGTTGTGTAAAGTAGTGTAAAATGTTGCATAGTGGAGTGCCATAGAGCAGAGTGTCACACAGTGGATTGGTGTAGATTGTTGCAGAGTAGAGTGGGATAGAGTGGAGTGGCATTGAGTAGAGGTGAGTGGTGTAGAGTGATGTAAAGTGGAATGGCACTGAGTGGAGTGGCATGGAGTGGCGTAGAGTGGAGTAAAGTGATGTAGAGAGGGTAGAGTGGAGTAGAGTGTCGCAGAGTGGAGTGTCGAAGAGTAGAGTGTCGTAGAATGAACTTTCATTGAGTAAAGTGTCATAGATTGGAGTGGCATACATTGGAGTCGATTTTTATAGAGTGGAGTAGAGTGTTGTTTTGTAGAGTGGACTAGAGCAGTGTAGAGAAGAGTGTCGTAAAGTGTTATAAAGTGGAGTAACATAAAGTGGCATAGAGTGGTGTGACATTGAGTGGCATAGTGGGGAGTGGAATAGAGTGGAGTGGAGTCCCAAAGAGGGAGTACACTTAGCGAAGAGTGGTGTAGAGGGAAGCATAGTGGAGTAGAGTGGGAGTGGAGTGACCTGGAGTGGTGTAGAGTAGAGTGGCATAGAGTGGAGTACCCTAGAGTGTTTTAGAGAGGAGTGGCGTAAAGTGGAGCAGAGTAGAGTGGCGTAGAGTGGAGTGGTGTAGAATGGAGTAAAGTGATGTGGAGTGCCATGGAGTGGAGTAGTTTAGAGAGTAGAGGAGTGGCATTGAGTGGAGTGGCTTAGTGTGGTAGAGTGGAGTAGTGAGTCAGTGAATGGAATAGAGTGTCGTAGAGTGTAGTAGATTTGAGTAGCATAGAGTAGAGTGGAGAGTTGCTGAGTGGAGTAGGCTAGCATGGAGTGGTGTTGAGTGGAGTAGAATGTCGTAGAGTTAATTGTCAGAGATTAGAGTGGCTTAGAGTGGACTAAAGTGGCAGAGAGTGGAGTAGGGTGTAGCAGAGTGGAGTGTCGTATGGTGGAGTGTTGTATAGTGGAGTGCTGTGGAGTGAAGTGGCATAGAGTGGAGTGTCATACAGTGGGGTGCCGTAGAGTGGAGGTTTGGAGAAGATGGTGGAGTAACCTTTCTTTTTCTTGCTGGAGATTGTGAAGCCAATGGTTCAAGAGCTACATCTTGCTCAACAGGAAGCTCAACCTCCTGTTCTCCTCCTACTTCATGAAAAACAGTTGCTGGCTGTGTCTCCTTTGTCCACTTTTCTCAGTTTCCTGCAACAATTTGGAATTCAGCAGCTGAGACAAATACACTTCAAACTCACTGCTCGTTACCATGACTTCAGTGGCTACCTCACTGAGAGACATGGGCTTAGGTTGGGGTGGTGCTGTTGATACGGGAGAAGTGCTCTCAGCTTGCTGACCAGAGGACAGTGCGGCAGGCACACCACGTTTCTTGAAAAAGGTAGAGGGTGGCACGTCAGTGATGGCAATCTGCTTCTTCTTCTCCTCCTCATTGACCACTTTCTTGGCAGGAACACCTTTCTTTGATGCCATCTTCACACTGTCAGTTGGTGCTTAGCTGAATAAGCGGAAGCAGAGGAGGACTCAGGTGATGTGAGGTCACTTTGTGTGGGCCTTCTGTCTGGTAGTATTTTGGGTGATATCTCTTACCTAAAAGCAAGGAAACAAGAAAAACATTCAGTGTAACATGGCATTTTTTCAGTTTGAATTATTCAAGCAGACAATATAATTTAGGGAGGTTATCCCAAATAATTAACAATAGTGTAGCCATTCCAATTCAAACCATAACATAATATTTCAATAACAATACCCAGATTTAAAAGAGTAGTTTATGTGCCTCTAAGGCCTGTGAGACACCTGTGGAAGGCAGGGAGTGCAAGGGAAAATTGAATAATCGTTAAACAAATGAATGCTGATGTGTACCTATGGCCTCAGAGATCTATGGCAGAGAGGGGCTGCAGGGAAAAAAATTGAATAAACCTTACAAACGCTGATGTGCCCCTGTGGCCGAAGACACCTATGGCAGGCAGAGGGTGCAGGGGAAAATAAAATAATCCATAAACAATTAATGCTAATATGCGCCTATGGCCTAAGAGACCTATGGCAGGCAGGGGGTGCAGGGGATAAGGGAATCATCCTTTAAAAAATTAATGCTGGTGTGAGTCTATGGCTGGCAAGGGTGCAGGGGAAAATGAAATAATCCTTATAAATGCTGCTGAGCACCTATGGCCTGAGGGACCTTTGGTAGACAGTGGGTGCAGGGCAATATGAAATAATCCTTCAAATATAAATGCTGGTGTGCGCATATGGCCTAAGAGACCTATGACAAGCAGGGAGTGCAGGGAAAAATCAAATAATGGAAAAAAGTAATTACTGGTGTCTTACTAGGGACAATGAGAAATCATTTGGGAGGCATGGAGGTGCTAGACAAAATGGGAAAAAAATGCATTAAATATTATATAAACACTGTACATACATACTACAGTCATCCTTAAGGACATTAAATTGATATCAGGTAAAAAAAAGTGTAAAAGTGAACAAAAAACAAAAAGGTATAGCCCTCTTCTATCAATGTCCCTAGAAAAGTCTTTGAAAGTTGTGAAAAAAAAAAATTTAAAAGGATTTAACACACTGGCTGGCTACAGAAAATGGTTGCCAGCCATATGTTAAAACAACCAGCAAGAAGGCATGAACAACAAGCAACACATGCAGTCCTATGGCAAAAGCACACTGGCTGGCTACACAAAATGGCCGCCGGTCACATATTCAAACAACTAAAAGCAAGAAGGCATGGACAACAAAAAACACAGGCAGGCTCATGGACACTGACTACACAAAATGGGCACTGGCCACATGGCATGGAGAAGAAAGACAAACTAGTGGACTATGGCAAACACACACACATACACACACACTGGCCAGACAAAAATATGGCCACTTGACTGGCAAACAAAGGAGGCATGGTAAACACAGAAGAAAACATTACCATGAATTAAACAATGCCAAAAACGAAAATTAAGTCAGCTATTAACATTTTCCAACAACACACATCCTCCCAAGGAATGAAAATATTACACCGTCAAAATACACTTTTTGCAGAAAAAAAACACGAAATACAAAGAAACACATTTTGCATTTAATCCAATCCCTTCCCTAAATCATAAATGATTTTCTTTACAATAACATATACCCCAGAAACAGTTGCTTCATGTTGAAAAGTGCCTCCTTTTGTATGGTTAGTCCCCATTTTTGCCTGATGTGATTTCGAACTGTAAGTGCACTCGGTCACTGCTGTTCCCAGTGCCAGAGCTCTTTCCCAAACACAGCACCATGATTGGCACAACTCAAGCTACCCCTGTAAGTCCCTAGTAGATGGTACCCCTGGTACCTAGGGCAGAGGTACTGAAGAGTGTCCTCTGGGGATCCAGCACTGGTTGTGCCATCCCAGGGACCCCTCACCAGGGCTAAGCATTCTTCCATTGTAGGCTACATGCCTTGGTGCAGGCAAATCCAAACAATCGGCGTTGCACATGGGCTGTGTGTCATGTCAACCATACACTGCATAACATATAGGTAAGTCACCCCTACTGCAGGCCTTTAGCCCTAAGGCAAGGGGCACTATATCCTATGTGTGGGCATAGCAGCATGAGCAGGTTTGCCCCTGCAATCTCCTGTCCATTCTGTGATGTTGTAAGTGAACAGGGAAGCCATAAAGAGTAAATGCGCTGGATACTTGTAAACATGAGTTTTCTAGTTCCATGATTGCTTCACTGATTTCAAAGATGTTTGGCACCAAACATCTTTTCTTAATAAATCCTCACTGATGCCAGTGATGGATTTATTAATAAATTCACACAGGAGACCTTTTAACAGGGTCTGCTGAAACTTAACCAAACACTGGTGGGTTCAACGGCCGTTTTTCACCAGACTACCACCACCAGACATATTTCTGACCTCATGGGCTGAGAACAAGCACTCTCCGAGGACAGAAACAATGCCTACCCTGGACAGGGGTGTTTCACACTTCGTGCAGGAAAGGATGGCCTTACCAGGTGGGAAACTTCAAAGGCAATGCCACCTTTAAAATCTAACCCAGGAACCCCAAGATAGTGGGGGAGTTCAAACCCCATTTCCCCTCTCCTGAAATTCCACCATCGTGAAATGGTGGAAAAACAACCTATCAGGGTTAAGAGTAGTGCCTCTTCCCACAGGAAGTGGTCACTAAAGGGTATAGACACCCTAAAGGTAGTTAGCCCAATGGCTATTACCTGTCTCCCCTTCTAGCACCCCTAAATTCAGTATTGGGGTGGCTCCCGAGACCTGAACCTCAGATTCATCAGACCGAAGCAGACTAGGACAAAGAAGACTCGCTGCACGAGAATGAAGCCCTGCTGCAGAAGAAAAAGATGCCAAACACTGCCAGCTGCTCCAAGGACTTGACCATCCCTGCCTGCTGTGTCGCCCTGAACCTGCAAGGACTGCAAGAACCCCAGAGCACCTAATCTTCAAGAATTCGCCAAGAAGTTTCCTTGGAGTGACGGTATCACTCCCCTGCACCCCGCAGGCACCGATCCCATGAAGTCCATTTTGTCGACTTGCAGCTCCCCAATGACCTCGACATAGCACCAAAGCAAGAAGAGGTACAAAAGTTCTGGAGGGTCAGATCTGCCTCTCCACCAAGTTTAGAGGCACCAAGACCTACTGGAACCACAGCACACCGATACCCGAGGTACCGGGCCTCCAATAGCAAACACGAAGAAGACTCCACTCCGGACTCCCAAAGCACCAAAAGCAAGCCCCTGTTGAAGGACATTGAGACTCCTGAGATCCCTTCCTGAGTGGTCCAGCTGTCCCGAGATCACCTCTCCAAGTTGCCTGCTCCTGACCGCTAGGACATCTAGACGCACGATTGCCTGCTGACTTGTTCGCTCTGCACCCAGCCCCACTGGCCCGGGCATCGTCTAACCCGCTGTGCTCCCATGCTCCACAGGCCCATGTGACCTCCTCCCACCAAGGAGACCCACCGGATCTGCCTGTAAGTCCACCTGTGCAGTGCACTTTGAAGTGGCCCCCTTCAGCTTTGCACACCAGTTTCCAGGACCCTCAGCACTCTGCTCCCATCCGATCTGGGATGCTCCCAAAGTTCTCCTGCTGGAACTGTGGACCTTGTCCTGACATCAACCTGTAACGAGAAGGTGAACTTTGTGAAATCGTTGCCTAATTTACAATTCAATTTTATTCCCTTTTTCCCATGCTTTCTATGGTGCGTAATTGCGCACAAAAGTGATATATTTTCCGTACTTTGAAAAATCATAACACCGAAAGTACTTACCCTTGAACTGTGTTCTTGGTCTTAAAAATTACATAAACATCTATAGTATTTTTATAAATTGGTCTCGGATTTATTCTTGAGTATGTGTCTCATTTATTTCCTCTGTGGAGTACAACAAATGCTTACCACTACCCTCTGATAAGCCTAACTGCTCACCCACACTACCACAAAAAAGAGCATTAGAATTATCTGCTTTTACCTCTGTGTACCATTTGGTGATTCTCTGGACTCTCTGCATAGTGTACTTCTTTTTAGTAAACTATATAGAGAGCCAGCTTCCCACATGTCATTATACCCAATGCCTAGTACTAGCTGGATGGCCCCTGGGCACACTAGGCCACAAGGTAAAATAAATGAATAGTGCAAATTTCACAAACAAGGATAAAAAGTTCTTATTATTAGAACCTAAAAGCTCAAAAATGTCATGCAAAAAATGCTGCCCCTGCTACAACTCAATGCCACCTGGCACAACCAGAATCAAATAAAAAAAATAAAAAAAAGGTACAAATATATACTGGTGGATGCCCTCTATTAAACCACACCCTTATCCAAAGTTTTTTTTTATCTTACTTGTTGTGATGTCAAAATTTAAAACAAAATCCTTAAAATTCAATGGCATATGTAGCAGGAATCGCAGACAAAGAGAGTGATCCTTTCACCTCGAAATTCAAATGAAAAGTGACCTGGACATGGACAAAGCACTGGTAAGAAAGGAATTGCTCTGACTTATACTGGGTGCTCCTTTGTGTCTGGACAAAACAAAACCTCTCTGAAAAGCTGTAATGACAGCGAAACACATGTCAGAGGTTGCTTTTATTAATTGCAGGTTGGCTATCTAATTCTGTGCTAAAAGATTTTGATGCAAAAATGGCAAATTACTTTGTCACTTTCTAGCTCTGCATGGATGGCACTGTGCTAATCCTATGCTTAAAAACTTTGCTGGAAAAGCAGAAATTTGAGGTGAGCAGATTCAAAGTCTCACTACAGTTATAGGGTGCTCAATACAGGAGCTGCTCTCCACCTAAACTTGGGAACTACCCAGAGTTTCTTGCTGCCCTTTGTGCATAATTTACGCAGGGGTATAAGCCTGAAAGGATATTGCTTTGACTTATACTGGGTGCTTTCTTGTGTTTCAACAAATAAACCTCTCTGAAGACCTGTAATGACAATGGAACACGTGTCAGGGGTTGCTTCTATTCATTCCAGGTTGGCTTGGATGGTATTTTACCACTCCAAAGCTGTAATACTGTGACTGGAGTGGTAAAAGTCTCTTGTCATTTTTCAGCTTGGCAAGTATGGCAGTAGCTAATCATATGCTTTTCTGTAAAAACGGTCACTTTCTAGCTCGCTATGGATGGCACTGTGATAATCCCATACTAAAAAACTTTGCTAGAGAAGCAGACATTTGAGGTGAGCAGATCCAAAATGTTGCTGGTGTTGTAGGGTGCTCTATACAGGAGCTGCTCTCAACCTAAAATATATAGACATGTATGATATAAATATATGTCTATATATATATATATTAAATCTAGCCCTTTAACCTTGTTAACTAACCTGTCATATTACGTACTCGTCCTTTCCCAATGCTTTTGCTTGATTGATTTACAATGCAGATTGTGTTGAACCCACTTTATTTCCTTTTATGTTTTTTAAAGTATATGAGCCCCTCCGCACATGGGCTATAATGTGGAGGGTCGATGAGTAAGGTTGCAGCTGGTACTGCGTTGAACTAAAAGAAGAACAAAGTTGAAAGAGAAGATGGCTAAGACACAAATTGAGCGGGAGGGGTGGAGAAGGGTAACAGAGAAGGAAAACAGTTAGTAAAACAAGTAAAGGAAAAAGGCAAGGTATTGGAGCAATGAGGACAGTGGTAAATGAGAAATGGGAGGGGAGATGGCACAGAATGGAAGAGCTGCAGCAAATGATCATGTTAGGAGAGAAAGAACAGATAACTCAGAAGTAATGCATAATGTAATAATGGGAGTTGAGAGAGAAGGATGGATGCCAGTGTGAAGGGGAAGGAGTGGAAGGCTGAATAATGGTGTTCTCTAGTATGTGTGACAGGATCTACTCAACCCATCATTTACAAATAAAAGGGCCGATTGGACTGTTTGGGCCATGTGAGTCTCAAAGGATGAGTGCCCAAGGCAAATGATGGAAAATTCGTCCAGGAAAACACATGCAAGACAAGAATCAAACTCCAAACCATGAAGTTTTATTGAAATTTAATAAAAATTGAAGAAGGCAAAAAAACAATTGTTTAGTAGGGGTGTGCGGTAACTCGTGCAATTTGCTGTAGTGTAATGACGCAAAATTATTATTACAATTATTATTTTCTTAGTACAAAATGCACTCTAGTGTTCAAAATGGATCCAGAAACAGCGCTAAATGCAACAGAGCATAAACAGGAGCAGCCATCAGCTACTCACACTCACTAAGTTTATTGTACCTGTCCTCCTACAGTAGGATTTTTGTGCCAAATTGCACATAAATATGCAAACGGTTGTAATAGCTTAATTTTCTTTAGAGAAATTACTCCGATTACTGCGGCTTAGTAAAATTTGCGCCCAGGCCTATTGGTTAATTCATTCAAATCAGCATCACTATCACAAATCAAGTGATAAGTCTCTGCCTCTGGAGAATAGGGTAATAGATCTGCCAATCAAAAATATTCTATGTTCAAAATTGAATCACAAACTGACATAGAGTCTTCTCACTAGGAAAGTAAGACCTCCGACCCTCGGTCTAGGTCCACTCTCTCCCCGCAGCTCTGCTGTGCCGTTTCTTGCCTCCAAACCCCAACCTCCTCTTTGAGAGGTTCAAGGCTACTGTCCACTCCTGCGCCTGCTGCCCGCTCCAACTGGGACCAGACTGCCTGCAACCACCATAACCTTTCTCAGCCGTTTTTTTTCTTAAATTTTCCCTTTTGTGCCACTGTTATTGTGTCTTGCTCTAATTCCACCACTGTTTTTATTTTCTCGTGCCTTCCTGTTCCTTTCGCATTTTGTCTCTGCCGCCTCTGCGGCCCCTCCCCCCCCGGAATTCGCCCCGGGATACCCCCCTGGAATTTCCCCCTAGAATTCCCCCGCTCCCGCCTCCCAGCCTCTCCTCCCTCCCACCTCCCCTACTTAATGGCAGCTGCTGCGCAGTCACGCAGTGGTCGAGTGCAGCTGGCGTGCCGCTGGCACGCCAAAGGCTCACCAAAGGCAAGCCCGTCTGCGCCCGTCCGCAACCTGACTGCGGCCAATTCCAGGAACCCTGGACCACCCACTACCCATCGCTACGACGCCACTACCCTCCTCGCACTCAACCCTGGAAGACTTAGAGAATGCCAACAGGCCTCGCCGAACACGAACCATGGCCAGTTCTCTTACTTCCACTGCCACCAGACCCTCACTGCCACCCCGGCCTCCAACACTGGCGACACCCTAAAATGCATCCTCCTCAATGTACGCTCCGTACACAAACACGCCATGGAAATCTGGAACCTACCCCACTCTCTCTTGCCCGACATCGCCTTCTTTACAGAGACCTGGCCCAACGCATCCTCCACCCCCAACATCAGCACCGCCATCCCAGGTGGATACAAGATCCAGAGGAAAGACCGCCCGACCACCCAGGAGGGATCCTTGCCATCGCCCACAAGAGCACCCTGCGCCTCACTACCTCCAGCGAAACCTTCCCCTCTGCTGAACACCTGAACTTCCAAATCCAGACTACCCCCAAAGCAACACTCCGAGGAACCCTCGTCTACTGGCCCCCCGCCCCCCGAACACCCTTCGCCACCACCATCACCGACTTCATCGCACCCCATTCCATTGCCTCAACAAACTACATACTCATTGGAGATCTGAACTTCCACCTTGACAACCCCAACGACCCCAACTCCCATATCCTTCGTGACAACCTCGCCAGCATCGTACTTAAACAACTCATCAACACACCGACCCACAGAGCAGGACACACCCTCGTCCCCATCTTCGCGGCAGGAAACAGCATCCAATTCAGCCACACAACACAGTCGCCATGGACCAACCACCACTGTGTACACTTCGCCATCAACAAACCCAATGCATTGATGTCCTTACTTCCTTCGGGAAAAACTCGGGTCTGATAATCAACTGGTCCAAATCTTGTGTGTATCCTATCTCTGGTGGTCTTCCTCTCTTGCCGCCTCGGCTTCCGCTCCAAATATCTCAGTCCGGCGTTAAATACCTGGGGGTGTACGTTTCGTTGGATCCGGCGGTCCGCTATGAGTAGAATCTCCTGTCTCCACTCCGGCGTTTGAGGGCAGATACGGCTCGGTGGTGTAAGCTGCCCTTGTCTCCGCTTGGTCCCGCGGCGCTGTTTAAAATGATGTCCCTTCCCAGATTCCTTTATGCACTCCAGAACTCCTTCGATGTCATTCCTGCGGCCTACTTTAGGGAGGTGGAGAGTTTGCAGAGGAGACTGGTTTGGGACGGGCGATCGCGTATCGCTTTGGCCAAGCTGACTCTTTCCTGGTATGACGGGGGCATCGCGCTTCCTGATATTAGACGGTACTATTGGGCCTCCCAGCTGTCTGCCATTAATCATGCTACGTACGCTCCTGGTTCGAACCCGGCATATGAGATGGATAAATTCCTGCTCCCCGGCGGTAACTATAACAGAGCGCTTTACTCGCGGTCTGCTGGTGGGGCCCTTACGGGCCCTACCAGGATTGCGGTCAGTGTGTGGAAGGCGGCTAACGTTGCGATGGGCTGGAGTGAGCGTTTAACGTGCACCACTCCTCTATTCGACTCAGACCGCTTGGGAAACCTCTGGACAACGAAAGGCTTCGAGCGCTGGGATACGTTCGGCATCAGCAGAGTGGGGGACCTGTGGGTTAAAGGTGCGGTTAAATCCTTCGCGGCGCTTCAGCGCGAGTATGAGCTTAGTGACAGAGAGTTCTTCCGTTATGCACAGGTTCGGCACGCCCTGCTTTCGGTCTTTGGGGAGGGGACCACGGTCCCTTCTTCTTCGCCTCTCGAGGACCGCATACTCGATGGTCACGTCCCCGACAGTACTATCTCCCTGATTTACAAAAAACTGATAAACAATCGGGCTGACCTCTTGGTGCGTCTTCGGGAGGCATGGACGGGAGATGGGGTGGAGCTGGACGATGAGGACTGGCAGACTGCACTGTCATCCCCTAAGGAGGTGGCCATCCCGGCCCGTCTCCGCCTGGTCCAGCTTAAGATTCTCCATCGTGTATATGTGACGGGCCCCCGCCTGGTCTCGATGGGGTTTTCAGACGACGGACTCTGTAAGCGTGGCTGCGGGCTCAGTGCTACCTTTCTCCATATCCTATGGGAATGCCGTGAGGTGGCGGAATACTGGCGCCGGGTGCATGATATTATGAGACGAGTCACCGGGGTCGCTCTGCTGCCGGAGGTGCGTCGTTGTGTACTGAATGTATGGGAGCCCAATGACTGCAATGCGGCTCAGGCTCGGTGGGCGGCCTTGGGGAACATGATTGCAAAGAGAGATATTGCACAGCTTTGGGGTTCCCAGCGGCCTCCCACCGTGTCCGTCTGGAAGGAGAACATGGACTGGTGCATGTTCAGGGAGAAAACGGTGTATGTGGCTCGTGGTAAACCGGGGGCTTGGGGTAGAATTTGGGGGCAGTGGAACGCGTATCGTGGGTCTATCTGTGCTCCCCCTTTGGTGGATACGTCCGAGGTTGCCTCGTCCCCCTGATCCTTGAGGGTTCCTTATGTATCTCGTACTTTGGAGTACAGATTTGGTTCTCTCGTGGCCCCCCCCTCCCTCTCAGGTCTTCCTTTTTTTTGACCGCCCTCGGGTGGTTGGGTGTTGACTCCCCCGGCTGGTGTTCGCCACCCTCCATAAGTCGTTTCGCCTTGTTTGTTGTATTTTTGTATTTTTCTTTTTGTTGTTATTTATATTAAAAGTGTGTATTCTGATTTCCCTTATGTGCAGTCTGATCTACTGTGATAGTGGGAGCCCCTGTGGGCCAGTCATTGTTTTCTGATATGCTGGAACACTTCGACTACTAGCGGCCGGCCCTGGTGGTTGTAGGCCCGTGTTTGTAACCCTTTTTATGCACAATAAAATCCTTTAAAAAAAAAAAAAAAAAAAAAAAAAAAACAAACCCAATGCACCCAAACCAGCCCCACGCCCACCACGAAGGAACTGGAGCAAGGTTAGAGACGAGCAACTTAACTCCACCCTCACCCCAGACAACCACACCTGGGCACCCGACGCAAATGACGCAGCCAGAGTACACCACACCTGGATCTCCGACTGCGCAGACGAGCTACGCAACCCCGACAGCAAATGCCCCAGGAAAGCCACCTGGTTCTCCACTGCTCTCTAAGAAGCTAGACGCACCTGCAGACGCCTGGAGAAGAACTGGAGAAACACCAAGACAACCAAAAACCACACCACCTACAAGGACGCCATGACGGACTACCACAACCAGATCAGAGCCACCAAGAGGAACTTCATCCACAACAAAATCCCGGCCAACTCCACCAACTCCAAGGAACTTTTCAGTGTCATTCAAGAATTCACCAACCCACGCAGCGAAGCCACAGACATCACCCCATCCCAAGCCCTCTGTGACAAGCTTGGAACATATTTCCACCTTAAGATCAAAAACCTCTAAGACAACTTCATCGACCATCCACCAGGTGCCACAGATGGCCCCCCAGAAAAACCAGCCAGCCCCCCATCTCCAACTGGACACCAATCACGGCCGAAGACACTGCCTCGACCACGAAAAGTATCAACTCGGGGGCCCCCACCGACCCCTGCCCCCCTCACATCTACCACAGAGCCGCAGCTGCCATCACACCTGAACTACAATGCACAATCAACACCACCTTCAAAACAGGCACCTTCCCAGATGAATGGAAGCTTGCAGAAGTCAGATCTCTGCTCAAGAAGCCCACAGCTGACCCCACCGACCTCAAGAACTATCGGCCCATCTCGCTCCTCCCCTTTGCAGCCAAAGTTGCAGAGAAAACAGTCAACAGGAAACTGACATGATTCATTGAAGAGAACGGCATCCTCGACCCGTCCCAATCCGGATTCCGAAGCAACCACAGCACAGAGACCACCCTACTCGGCTCCACAGATGACATCCGCACCCTCCTGGACCAAGACCACTCCGCAGCCCTCATCCTACTTGACCTATCAGCGGCCTTCGACACCGTCTCCCACCGCACACTAGTCACCAGACTACACGATGCAGACATACAAGGAACAGCCCTGGACTGGCACTGGCCATTCCTTACCGGAAGAAGCCAAAGGATCAGACTCCCACCCTTCCTCTCCGACCCCACGAACATCACCTGCAGAGTCCCACAGGGTTCATCCCTGAGCCCCACCCTCTTTATCAACTACATGGCGCCCCTCGCAGCCATCGTCCAACAACACGGCCTCAACATCGTATCCTATGCCGACGACACCCAGCTCATCCTCTCCCTTACCAAAGACCCCACCACTGCCAAAATCAACTTCCAGAAAGGAATGCAGGACGTTGCAGTCTGGATGACCAACAGCTGCCTGAAGCTCAATGCTGAGAAGAAAGAAGTCCTTGTCCTCGGTACCACCCCTTCTGCATGGGATAGCACCTGGTGACCAACCGCCCTCGGAAGCCCACCTACCCCCTCAGACCACGCCAAGAACCTCGGCATCGTACTCGACTCATCACTCACCATGAACCAACAGGTCAACGCCATCACCTCCAGCTGCTTCAACACCCTCCGCATCCTCCGCAAGACCTTCAAGTGGATCCCCCTTGAGTCAAGGAAGACAGTCACCCACACACTCATCATAAGCAGACTGGACTATGGAAACACACTCTATGCCGGCATCAACAAGTCCCTACTCCGCAAACTGCAGACAATACAGAACACCCTTGTCAGACTTGTCCTCGGCATTCCCCGACACGAACACATCAGTCAACACCTACGAAGTCTCCACTGGCTCCCCGTGGAGAAAAGAGTCGCTTTCAAAATCCTCACTCTCGCCTACAAATGCCTACACAACAAAGGACCCAAATACCTCAAAGACAGAATCAACTTCCATGTACCCAAAAGAAACCTCCGATCTTCCAACCTCGCACTGGCTGAACCCCGTGCATCCACAGAGCCAGAGCAGGCAGAAGATCCTTCTCTCACATTGCAGCCAAGACCTGTAACGAGCTACCGGCAGACATCAGATGCGCCTCCTTCCTAAACACCTTCAGGAAGACCCTCAAGACCTGGCTCTTTGGCTAAACAGATCTGCGGACCCCCCCCCCCCCCACCCCCCTCAGCACCTTGAGAACCTCACGGGTGAGTAGTGCGCTTACAATTCCCTGATTGATTGATTGATTGATTGATTGATTGATTGAAAGCTAGGATCCATTCCAAAAACAACACATTTTATAGTTTCACAGGAAGAGAAACTCTTGCCCTTTGATGGAGTGAAGTGGCACCATGGGCTATACTAATAAAGATACACTGACAGAAACTAATCAACATTCGAAATCGTATTTATGGAAAGCAGGCTTATTTTAAAAACCTTCCCAGAATTAATCAATGAGAAACTTTGCACTACATACAAGGGGAAATTACATTACAAGATTGAACAATAAACCACATTTGTGTCTACGAGCAGTAACAGCCTTGAATATTTGCAAATTTACATGCACACTTCCTACGAAGTCGATTAATTGATACAATAGAACAACACCAAGAAGAAGAGCACATATGTGTCTATTTTTATATAAACGGAAAAACACAACATTAAGAAGAGAACTCATGCATGCTGTGCAATTTTTAAAAGCCATGTTATAACTGTTTGTCTAATTAGAGCAAATCCCAGTAAATTTTCGCAGCCTACATATGCCTACCTATGCTAACTTAAACACACGAAAACAAACATTAACATTTAACAATAAATCTGCTCTAACAATTTCCCCCTCGGATGATGTTTTAGATCATCACAAACAAACTGCACTACTCTATAATGCATCATTCATCATTTTTTGTTTCTTTTTCTTCATTGCTTCCAAGGCTTTTAGCTCATCAAACAACTTGGATTTGACCTCTTCCAGTTCGATCCCTTCTCTCTTTGTCTTCCTGGTTGCTGTCTTCTTCTCAAAACCACATTTCAACTTGTTTCTAAAGCAAGCAATTTCAAGGATTTCAAGGATTTTGCAGAAGAAATTGCTAACATCTGCAACTGAAATATCTCTGTTGTCTAATCTACTAACCTGAGTAGCATTGCTATGATATAAATCACCTTAGTTTTTTGAAGCATACTCAACACAGGGATATACACTCAATAAAACAGAACTGAAATTAATAAAAATGAATTTCATAACAAGGACTTTCAAAGCTGAGCACAATTTGCTATTAGCTATCTTCTTTCTTTAAACAAGCTCTCAAAAATAACAATCGGGCCCATATTTATCAATTTTTCATGCAATGCAACAAGCCATATTTTTGCATTCTATATTTTTCAGCGATATTTTTGTTCATCGATATTTTCTACATCGATATTACATCAGTGAACCAATGAAAACACTGCAGACCCCTCCTCAAGAAACCTCAGCCAGACCCAGAGATCTGAGGAACTACTGCCCCCATCTCTCTGCTCCCCTTCCCTGCCAAAGTCCTAGAGAAGTCCATCAACTGACAGCTCACTGAACACCTGGAGAGCAACAACCTGCTGGACACCTCCCAGACCGGCTTACGTGCCAACCACAACAGCGAGACGTCTTGATCACTGCCACCGACGACATCAGATCCCTTCTCAACCGGGGAGACACAGTGGCCCTGATCCTCTTTAACTTCTCAACAGCGTTTGGAAACCTTAACACACCCCACCGATATCAAGAGATTTTGCCACATCGGGATCCAATGTGACACCCTCAAATGGATTACATCATGCCTTACAGGACGAACCCAGAGTATCTGCCTGCCACCCTTCGCTTCGGAACCCAAAAGCGTCCTCTGCGGTTTCCCGCAAGGTTTATTCCACCCTGTTCAATGCCTCCATAATGCCCCTAGCCAACATTGACACAACCCATGGCCTCAAAATCAGTTCTTACACAGACGACACCCAGCTCATCCTCTATCTCTCTGAAGACCCATCCACCACGAGGACTGACTTCCACAACTGCATGATGAGCATCACCAAATGGATGAAGACCAAATGCCTGAAGCTCAACACAGACAAGACCGAAGTGCTGATCTTTGGCAACATCATCTCCATAATGGAACAACACCTGTTGGTCCTCCAAGCTTTGAACCACACTGACAGACCACACCTGCAACCTTGGCGTCATCCTGGACAGCAAACTCACCAAGAAACGCCACATCAACACAATCACCTCGCTTGCTTCCACACCCTTTGCATGCACCAAAGGGCTAAAGATGGCTCCCTATTAATACCAAGAAACCCGTCACCCAAGCCCTGGTCACCAGTTGGATCGACTACGGCACACCGCTCTACACAGGAAACACGACCCAACTCCTGAAGAGACTCCAGAATATACAGAACTCTGCTGCCAGACTAATCCTCAACCTCCCCAAACAGACAAACATTACCCCCAACTCAGGAACCTCCACTGGCTCATTGTAAAAAAAATGCCAATTCAAGATGCTGATACACACCTACAAGGCCCTCTATAACCAAGGACCAGCATGCATCAACAACCGCCTAAACTACCACCAACCCACCAGACAACCTAATTCCGCCTCCTTCGCCCACATTCCCCACACCCACCAAAGTGACAATTGGAGGTCGCTCCTTCTCCTACCTCATCGCCAAGGGCTGGAACGACCTTCCCCTCCATCTCCGAACAGCATCCTCTCTCACGGAATTCAGAAAAGGATTCAAGACCTGACACTTTGACTGATCCAGCAGGACTCCAGCGCCTAGATCTCCTTATGGGTAATTAGCCACACTCTACAAATCCAGATTGATTGATTGATTTTTGGCATTGCAGATTCTTCATTATTCAGATCTGTTACTGTCTGTAATGCTCTTCTTCCATCTCTCACATCTTCAGACTAATCAGCTTGAATCAATCTTTCATCCTCAGTCACATTTGTCTCATTTTGATCTTCACAACTTGTAAATGGAACACTGTAAACTACTCTTGAGATTTTTAGAGCTCATTTTTCCTTTAATTCGCAAAATAATAAAATACAATCAGATTAAAAGCATTATATAAAAAGGCAAATCAGAATTCATCAGCAATTATTATAAATGCAAGGCCAGGAATGACGCTTTTTTTTCTTAATAACCGACTTTATTTCATTTATGATACAAGGAGCATAATCCATACATTACAAATATTGGAAAGGGGAAGAGAGACAACTTGGTCTTTCAGATCTGCCATAACATAGATAGAGGCCCACGCAAGTGTCAACCCACTCATAGAGATATACCGTGATAAGCCCAACATTTCACCCATACCTTTGCATGCTTTTGGGGACATCCAGGGGGTTCATGTATGGGATTTTCTTGCTGTGCACACCAGTCGACTCCAGTGTACCAGGTTGATAGTGAGGGAGGTGTAGGCTGTTTCCACAAATGAGCTATATCTCGTTTAGCCACTAAGCAGGCCATACCTAGGCAAAGACGTTCAGCATGGGAGCCTCCTAGCTCCTCCAACAGTCCCAGCAATGTTATCTTGGGGGTCAATTCAATCGAGGTGCCCCAGGACCTTTGCAATCTCCCTCTCCACCCCGTCCCTGAAGGTTGTCAGCCCGAGGTAATTCAATGCCTTATTGAAGAGATCAGCAGCTGGTAGTCCACAGAATGCACATAGAGGATGGGCATCAGGAAACATCCGCTGTATACGTGATGGAGATATATAGGTCACTTGTAAGTAGTTTGCCTGTATCATACGCAGGCGCGCGGATATTGACAACTCCTTAGGGGCCATGCATGCCTCTCTTCAATCGTTGTCACCTAGGTTGCCTACTCATCCAATCTATCTCTGTCGAAGGGAGTCAAAGCCATCAGGGGCATTAATTATCTAGGAGCAATAGATCTGGGTAATTGCTCCTTTCCTCAACCACCCCATTAGTATGTTCACTTTAAGGGGGTTATATTCTGGGATCTGGGTGTCAGAGGGTTGGTGTGACACTAAAGGCATCTGAAGAAAGCAGAAGAATTGCGTATTTGCTAGGGCATACTATTATTTTAATTCCTGGGAGGACCTTAGATAATTCCCTTTGACAATAGGTCCAGCTATGATGCTTTACTATGTAATATAAATAGAAATGCTAAAATCAATTCAACGATTCCTCATCTGGTTTTTATGGTCCTGAAGTACAGAACTTCCTTCTTATTATCCACATGGTGGTCAAACATTTAGCCACATTATGGACAAATACTCCATCTATTTTACTTCTTGAAAATCTCAGATCTTCTAATTGCTGTCTGGTCCCTAACATATGACAAATGGGTGGGATCCATTTCCTGTGAGGAGCAACATAGGTATTGCAAATGAAAAGCAAATGCGGTACCAATTCGGTCCCTGTTTTACATGCCAGACATCTACCAGTGTCACAGAAGTTGTTCCCCAATCGTATGCAAAAACAATTAGTAGGTAAGACCTCATTCATATCTTAATTTGACACATAATTGCTTAGCTGTTGGACACATAAGTTTCAAGTAAGAGCTAAGGGCTGTGATCAATATTAAGGGTTGTGAATCATATTAGGGCTATGAACCATATTGAGTCATGGTATGGAGAAATTTGAATGTTTTTTAATGTTTGTAAGTGCACAAATTGTAATTATGTGGGGTTGCAAGATACAATTATGAATTGCTTTTTTAGGCTTTTTAACAAAATATTGTATACTTATGAAATGTGTGTATATTCATTTAAGATTTTACTTCTTGGAAATATAAGTATTTGACTTTGACTATGAAGTAAGAGCTAAATTAATGGTGTGCATTTGTGGTCCAGAAACTTGTCTGCAATATTTTCAGGCTTACCTATGTAAATCTCCCACCAAAAAACCCAAATTATTTTAAGGATTTCTTTGTGATGCAGCGTGCCTCTATTGGAGAATCTCATAGACTTGCTAGGTCTCATTGTTACAACATAGCTTTTACATAGCCAACCGTGGGAAGTTTAAATGGCTATTTAATTGCAAAGTTTCTTCAAGAGCGGTTCTATATTGACCAAGCTCAGTCTGCATGCCGCAGTCTACGGCAATACAGCGAAGGTCTTAGTTTGACACTGTGAGCAATTGTGTGCTCCACAAAGTCAATGTACAATGAAAGAAAGGGGCACTCTATATTAAGTTTACTAATGATTTTTAGAATTTTTAGTCCACCATAATTAGCTCAGTGTCCTTTACATATCCCCACAGCTCCGCCCTATGTGGGTCTGTCCCCAAACCTTTTACATTATATATTTCTAAGGTTGGTGAAATAGTTATTGTTTTTGCTTTTTTATACAATTTTAATATTGCCAGAGCAAGGTGTTTCAGTTTTAGTGCACTTTAATTGATTTGACGCAATCAAGACATATTATTATTAGTCAGCCTTGTGCCAAGGTATTCACAGTTTGGGACACACTCAGTGATTTCCTTGCCAGCTTTTCCTGGAATCCTTGTGCAAATTATAAGGATTGAATGACATATTTCGTTTTAGATGTATTTAACTCCAACCCTCAATCATTGCTGAATATCATGAATCAATCAACTTGGATCTGTAGATTGGAAGGAGTTTTGGATAGTAAGAGCTTTTCATCCACAAATAACAGCACAGGCACTCTTAATGCACCCTATTTTTGGTGCATTGCAGCAGGGAATGTCTAGATATTTTGCCCAATTTGTTTATATATAATGTAAGATGCGTTGGTCCACTGTGGCAAACCACCACACTTCACAGCAATGTTTGGCCCCAATATTACCTGATAAAGCCCCGCTCAACAGGACTCTAGACAGCTCTTCCTGACATGCTCTTTCACCACAACTCAGTCTCTAGGTTGTGGCACAATTTTTCAGTTGCTGTAGCCAAATTTACATGGTGAGAGATAGAGCGTACCAGATCAGCCAGACTGTTACAGTAGATCATTAGGTTCACAAATGCAGCTGAAAGAATACCAAGAATTCTCATAGCTCTGCCAATAACCACCTTGTGAGGAGACAAGCCAGGAGTCTTGTTGGGACTGCTTCTCATGCTTGATAGGAGCAAAGGAAGGGCCCTTGGCCATTTCAGTGTAGTTGATGTGCATGCGTCTTCTTGCTTTGCTTTCAGTTTACCATTTGCTCACTTCCCAGTTCTTGATGCTTCTGAGTGATATCCATAATGGAACTTCTGTTCCACCTTCAGTGCCATTCACAAAACCCTCATACTCTCATTTAAAAAAATGTGTTCCCAAATGGTTTGCCGATTGAGCTGTACAAGCTCCATCCAGATAAGTTGGCTCCTCACCTGCGTGCCATGTACGTGGAGGCGCGGGTGAATGGGTTTCTTCCGCTCGATCAACGGCTGGCGACGATTGTGGTAATACATAAAGACGGTAAGCCCCGGGACAAGTGTGGCTCCTATCGGCCGATATCACTTCTCAACGCCGAGCCGAAAATCCTTGCCAAGATCCTTGCTAACCGCTTGGTCCGGGTGCTTGGCGACTTGATCCACCCGGATCAGTCGGGCTTTATCCCGCACCGTAACACTGCACTGAATCTTAGACGCCTCCATGGAGTGATTGCTAGGACGGGCACGATGCGAGAGCCAGCTATTGTGGCGTCCCTCGATGCCACGATGGCCTTTGATACGGTGGAGTGGGCATACCTGTGGGCTGTGCTAGCCAAGTTCGGCTTTGGGCCTGGATTTGTAGGCTGGGTGAGGTTGCTCTATGAGGGGCCTCTTGCTAGCGTCGTGGTGAACGGGCGGGCGTCGGCACCGTTCGAGCTCGGGAGAGGCACCCGGCAGGGCTGTCCCCTGTCGCCGTTGTTGTTCGCCCTTACTCTTGAGCCGCTGGCGGCGTGGATACGATGGCACCCGGATATACGTGGGATTCGTTGCTCGCCTGACCATGAAGACCGTATTTCACTTTACGCCGACGATATTCTGCTATATCTCGCCTCGCCTAAGAAATCTCTGATAGTGGTCTGTGACGTCTTGACTTCTTTCGGTAGGAACTCTGGTCTTGTCATTAATTGGGGTAAGTCATACTTGTACGTCCTGTGTGGGGATGTCCCGCCCGTCCGGCGCAACTGCTCGATCCAGATAGCCCAGCAGGGCTTTTTGTACTTGGGGATCTATATTTCCACCGACCCCATTTTACGATACGAGAAGAACTTGCTCCCTCCCTTGGCACGTTTGCGGCGGGACGTGGCGGGCTGGCGGCGGTTGCCGCTTTCCCTCCTTGGCCGTGCCGCTTTGTTCAAAATGATGTCTCTCCCCCGTTTCCTCTATGCCCTGCAGAATACCCTTGACTTGGTCCCGGCCAGCTACTTCCGTGAGGTCGAAAGCCACCAGCGCGCGCTATTGTGGGAAGGGCGTCCGCGTATAGCGATTGCTAAGTTGACGCTCCCGTGGTACGACGGTGGTATCGCGCTTCCAGACATTCGACGTTATTATTGGGCCACCCAGTTGAGCGCGATTAACCATGGTGTGTATGGTCCGGCGCTGAGCCCTGGCTTCGCCATGGACCGATGGTTGCTGCGTGGGGGTAATTACCACAGAGCGTTGTACTCGAAGTCGTCGGACTTAACCCTTACGGGGCCCACCAGGGTGGCCGTGCATGTATGGAAGGTGGCGACGGATTCACTGGGCTGGAAGGGTAAGCTTACCCTTGCCACCCCTCTGTTTGACTCCGATATTCTGGGAAAGCTTTGGCATACAAAAGGGTTTGCGAAGTGGGACCTGATCGGTATATCCAGGGTTGGAGACCTTTTGGTTAAGGGTAGGATAAAGTCATTCGAGGAGCTGCAGAAGGAATATGAGCTAGGGAACTCGGAGTTCTTCCGCTACGCCCAAGTGTGCCACGCCTTGTGGTCAGTCCTGGTAGAAGGGGAGAAGGTGCCTGAGTCCTCCCCGTTAGAGGACCGGATCCTGGATGGCCATATGCCAGAGAGTACGATCTCGCTCATTTATAAGAAACTTATTAATGTTCGGGCGGATCTTCTTCTAGGGTTGCACGGCCAATGGATCAGGGATGGCCTTGAACTGGATGACGAGGATTGGCAGTATGCAGTTTCTTCTCCCAAAGAGGTCGCGATCCCCGCGCGCCTGCGGCTGGTGCAGCTTAAAATACTCCATAGGGTCTACGTGACGGGGCCTAGGCTGGTTCATATGGGTTTCTCTGAGGAAGGCTTATGTAAGAGAGGCTGTGGTATGGTGGGCACCTTCCTACAAATTATTTGGGAATGCGGTGTGATCATGGAGTTTTGGAGGCGAGTTCACGAGGTGATGGGGGAGGTGACGGGCATCGTCATGCAGCCTGAGGCGCGGTGCTGTCTCCTGAATGTTTGGGGTCCTACTGACCACGACGCGGCACAGACTCAATGGGTGACCCTAGGGAAGATGGTAGCCAAGCGCGACATCGCACGTCTGTGGGGCTCTAATAGGCCACCTACATTGACAGCGTGGATGGAAAACATGGATTGGAGCATGTTTAGGGAGAAGACAGTGTATTGTGCTCGAGGGCGCCCTCGGAAATGGCACTCTGTATGGGGCGATGGAACCAGTACAGAGGGGGCATATGCCTGCCCCCAGACCCGGACCCGCCCGAGGAGCAGCTCTCCCCTTAGCCTTTTTTTCCGGCTTTGACCTCCTTGCTGATATGTGTTTGTCCTCTTGAGTCCCTGAATTCCTCTCCTTTCCCTTACTATAAACCTGTGTCTGTTGGACGAAACGGGGCTCGCTCCCCCTGATGGGAACCCTTTTGGTGCTTATAGTAATTATCGCCTTGCTTGTGTTTTGGTTTGGATTTGTGTTTATTTAAAACAGAACCTTTGACTACCCTGTCAGTGAAATGTGGACGCTCGTATGTGTTGTGTTTCTAAAGCTGCCGTACCTCCGGGTTGTCGGCTGAATAGCTGTGTCACTGATTTGCAAAATAAAGGTTTTGGAAAAAAAAAAAAAAAAATGTGTTCCCCTATCTGACTCCATAGAAGATGGCAAACAAAATCAAGGGATCCCTCAACAAAAGCTTGGTTAGTGTGTAAGTGTGTTGTGTGTTGCACCTCCCCTGTTGGGTAAGCCTCTACCCATCTGCTAAAGAGACATACAACCACCAAAATATGTGACACCCCTTAGCACTCGTGTCGTATATGTAAACAGACATTTACAAGAGACCAGACATGTATCCTGTGATACATCAATATTCCCTTGTTTAACTCAAATCAAATTCATTAATAATTGAAAACCACCCAAGTGGTGTGAAATAAATAAATGATGGGACTGACCAATCGGTGGCATACATATTAACACAATAACACAGAATGTACCTGTGTCCGCACCAGAGGTCTATGAACCTAATAGTAATGGAGAGTCCAAGATTGTGCATTTATAAATGGGCAGATAGGTGCTGTATATTTTATGTAGTTGAAAAAAGCAAAAGGGGTTTCCAGAAAGCTTTTACGCACGAGCACACTCGAAAGTCAAGATAAGCGGAGGCGTCACGGAGGATATCTACACTGCACGATACAGGTAAGAATAGCTGTCAACAAAGATACACGAACAAGATGAGGGCATTAGATTTATTTTGCGTATACTCCCGCATATTGAGTTGACTTGATATTAAATATGTATCTTTTTTCGTTCACCTATAACCGACTGAGCTCACGCAACCAGCTCACGATATACTTACTTATCTGTGAGAGGTTTATATGGTTGTTGATGCGGATCCTTTTTTTTCTTTCTTTTTTTTGGGCATACTCGTAAATCGATTTAGTCCACACAACCTACTTATGATATATTTTTCTATCTGTTAGATTTTTCTGTGGAGGTGAAGTTCTAGCTAGCATAGCGTTTTGGACCTTCACGCGTTCAACCACTCTAAGGCTGTGGCATAAAGTTTTACTTATTATCCCCCTTGGGAAGATGAAGCTCTTACTATCCGTCAGGGAATAGCAGATTTACGATCCTACTGCTTAGAATCACTCCTACATTAAGGATATATGCACCTCCCTTATTAATGCCCTTCGAAGTCGACTTCTTTTATTAGCTACAAATACTTACACATAGGTTTAACTTTTTAAATGCTGTGTCTTCAAACAGCAATTTCAGACAAAAAAAATGACGTTTTCTAGTCACCAGCATCTTGTCACATAATATTTCAGCTTACCTTAGTAATCATTTATAATTATTTGTTCAAACTTACAGCATGGAGAGAATCGTTCTAGAAAAATAGAAACCAGCTATATATTTTTATTCCGAAATACGGACGCTGCCACACCAGAAACATCTGCGGTTTGGAATTATCACCGCTTACTAAGTAGGTTTTGACAAGTTATCTTTTTGACAGCATTCATATAGTGTTTTTGTTTTAGATTGACATTCAAATATCTATCCATACTCTATCTCTGCAGATTCAACACACATACGGGATATAGGTAGCTATAAGTCTTACCTTATTCTTATTTTGGCTACTTTCAATAACTGCACTCACTTACTTTTTTTTTTTTTTTTTTTTTTAAAAGACCTTTATTGTTTTGTTTACGATACACAGCTTTGGCCTACAACCCTTCGGGCCGGCCGCATATTGCATTCATGCACTTTGTCTTAACTAACACAGCCCAGTGCCGTCAACCCGGGGGTACGGCGGCGCTAGAAAGTGTATTCGTATCACAGTGAAAGAAGGATAATGCAGGCCTCATTTTTCCTATGTAAACCATAAACAAACGGAGAACTCCCAACGGCGCCGGCGCCGAACGAGCAACTACTCCCCCCCCCCCTCCCCCCAAACTTCCCTAGAACCAGTCACCACTCGTACCGTGCACTCACTTACTTAAGGAGAAATAATTATTTTGCATCCACTTTGTGTACACACGTAGCATTGTGACCAGATCACCATTATGATTCACCACAACCACGACCGCACTAACAACCCCCTTTTTCCTTCGGCTTTCTGGAATCCCCTTTTGCTTTTTTCAACTACATAAAATATACAGCACCTATCTGCCCATTTATAAATGCACAATCTTGGACTCTCCGTTACTGTTAGGTTCATAGACCTCTGGTGTGGATAGAGGTACATTCTGTGTTATTGTGTGAATATGTATGCCACCGATTGGTCAGTCCCATCATTTATTTATTTCACACCACTTGGGTGGTTTTCAATTATTAATGAATTTGATTTGAGTTAAACAAGGGAATATTGATGTATCACAGGATACATGTATGGTCTCTTGTAAATGTCTGTTATATTAAAAATCATACCGCCTTGAAAAAGTCGCGGGACGACTTCCCCAATAGCGACGAAACACGTGTTGGCTGTGGCTGTAGAACAATACTGTGAAGATGTGTACAAAATAAACACAAGGATAAAGAAGAAGGAATACTCTTTATATATTACAGCTTGTGCATGAATTTGTTTATCATTTGTGGAAACACGCCATACATTTATGCTATTTACATATACGACACGAGTGCTAAGGAGTGTCATTTTGTTGCAGAAGGCTGAGGCCTATCCTGAGGAGTAGGGTGGTTCTCCTCACCTTATAGCACCGTGATAGTGTTTATTCAAATTGATATGTGCAAATAATCTCTGTGGCGCCCATACCTATAATCAATAGCACTGTCTAGCTTTATTTCACCAAAATATGTAGCAAATTATTACACAATGGCATTTATATGAAATCTGAAATCTATCTGCAATCGTGTAAAAGGGCCTTCTCATTTAACTATGTGTCTCATAGTCACATTTGTTCTCCTGTCGACAATGAACTTTTTTTTATTAATATTTTTTTATTGAGCAGAAACATAGATTAAGACGGTAGTCTATTACACAAAATCAATTTCATAAATGGACACCATTGCCTTAGATATTTAAAACAACTTTAACAGAAATATATGATATTCTCAATGACTTCCATTCCTAAAGTGCAACGTGCAAATTCATCATCTTTATGCAATATTAAACATTAATCAAGCATCTTTGAATACAATTTATTAAAGTGATGTGCATTAAAATCCCAAAAGATGCATTTTTTTTAACTAGTCGGTTTATACCGTAGTACACATTGATAACACCATCAAATACAATTTAGTCCATTGCAATAAAATCCCATAAAGTCGTTTTTTTACCCAAAGCCTAGTGCAATTATGCTAAAAAAAATTGGGCATTACAATTTTCCCCTACACTTGCCGATTTTCCACTTGTTCCATATATCTTTTAGTAACACCAACTCTTTTAGCATAGGCTTCTTCTAATTTTCTTGTTCGAATCATTTCATTATGCCATTCAAATAGGCTGGTACTTTGGTAGTCCTCCAGTTCTGGAGAATCAGACAGCGCGCCACTAGAGAGGCAATCACTACGAATGTCTCCTCCCCTCCTGACATTGCTAGGTTTTGTCTCTGGCTAGCGGAGCCAAAAAATGCTAATGCTGCCTCAGGATCCAATCTTTTCTGCTGAGAGCAGCAAAAACTCTCCCTAAACTGTCCTAACATCGGACATGTGAAAAAAATATGAAGCACGCCTCCCTCACGCGCTAATTGACAGCGAAAGCATCTATTCTCCATTTCTGGATGCATCTTATGGAGAACTTTGGGGGTATAGTAATCCATCCAGCGCGTCAAAAAAGCCATTCTTTTAAAATTAGCCACTCTTAAAGCCTTGCTATCCAGTTGCAAGATGATTTGCCACTCCAGATTTAAGAAAGTACATTGCGTTTGATGAGTCACTTTGCTAGAAATTTATTAACCACCAGGGACTCTCCTTGGGACCGTAGAAGGCGATGACAATTCCCCACCCCCCTTAATTTTGCTCTAAAGAGAGCAGCCATGACTGGTGCAGGATCTGTACTAGATGGAAAGCAGTACTCGTTTAACAAATGTGAAATCTGGAGGTAACCAAATAAAAAAAAGCTTGCTCTGATCTCCACACCATGCTTGGACCTCTGGACAGTTAATACATCTCCCGCCGACTATAAAATGACCCAGCTCTTTAAAACCATTGGCTTTCCAAAACATTAGATGACTATTTTGGATTTGGAGGCCCAGGCTTTTACATTCTGTAAGCTGCAAGTACTCATGCCCTGTGGAATGATCCTTCGTGGAGGAGAATGCCTGGAGTCTGGTGCGATACTCCTGCAATGTCTTGTACCTAGTTTTTGGGGGGAATTTAGCTGTTTTTATAAAGACCGAAATCTGAGATCCGGCTTCCTGAACCGTCTTGTCAAGAAAGAAATTATCGGCCGACCCCTTGCAGTCAATTAAATGCACTATTATATCTAGAAAGGCTGCTTCGTAGTATGTACGAACTTGGGAAGTGCAAACCCTCCCTGATTGATGTCAAGCTGTAGCACAGGCAATTTTACCCTCGAAGCCTTCTTGTTCCAGATAAACTGTTGGAAGATTGTTTCCAGCTCTTTGAAATACACCATATTAATTTGATGGGAACAATTTTTTAAAAGAAAAACCAATTAAGGTAAAATCAACATTTTAATAAGGGCAACACGACCAATAAGTGTAAGAGGAAGAAGTGACCATTTATCAAGTAGATTTTAATTCAATTTATAGATTTCCACACACTGGGTGGTGACGTATACCCCAAAATATCGGAATCGGGTCAGGAGAAAGGGCTTGCTGTTTGAAATTGTCAGGGAGAGAATCAGCAGAAGTATTGATTATTAACATTTCAGTCTTGTTATGATTGATTTTATACCCTCCAATTCAAACTGCACAAATTCTGCCAGTGTTGTTTTGATGTTCTGTATTTCCAGTCTAAGGTATAGGATAATGTTGTCCGCATATAGCTTCAATATCGACATTCCTGATATAGGTGTTTTTATCCCTTCATAATTTCGGATCCTGGTAGTCAAGGGTTTGATAAAAAATATTTAGTCACGTATAACTAATAATAATGGTCTAAAAAGATTTGAGCAATCATATCCTTTTCAGTCACCAAGGCCCTTGTCCCTGGCTCCAGCAACTCAGTAATTAGTGACGCTTCCTGTTTTACCTTGGTCGACCAGGCTAGGAGTTTGCCTACCATTTGACTTTCCTTGTAGACTCGCTCGGGAGACTGCTCTTGCGTGGGGATTCTTCAGCTTTTTCAAATTGACCCCCAATGCCCGGAGGGGGTTTGCGCCGCGGAGAAGTGACTGCTGAAGTGACTGCTGCTCCATTTGAATTTGCGGGGGACGGTCTGCCCAGCTGGGATGTCCGGGGTGCAAGTCATCTGAAGGTGAGTCTGCCTGCCTGTTAAAGTCACATTTATTTTTTTCTGTTGAAAATATCAATATCAGTAACGCCAAATCAGTCTGAAAGACTCTTGATATCCTGCCAGAGGTGACTCTGTGTGTGTGAAGAAGGAGAAAATACTTCTTTATTTAATCAGCCCCCTCGTCTATAGGAATCACCAATAGTAGGAAGCCCAAAACAGTCTGGGAACAAAGGGCATTCTCCCTGAGATATCAAGATCTCAGCGCCTTAAAGGTGAGCAGACTCTCCAGAGCCCTGGGAACACTCACTTTTTTGTTGTTGTTGGCCTTTACACTGCCGTTGTTTAGCAGGCCCCAGAGGCTCCGTAGTGGGTTGCTTTAGTCTGCCACATTGTCTTGCACCCTGCTGAGGACTCCTACTCGCCTTTTGATTGGGTTGCGGCACACTGTCAGAGCCCCAGGATCTCAGAGCCCTGTATTGGAAGATCCTGGATGGCTGCAGCTGGAGTATTCCCTGGTGAGGGGGAAATTAATTTGTACTTGTTGCACCTCACCAGTGCTGGAAAAGGAGCCACCCACGACTGATAGCTACAACTACAACCATAGCTAGGCTGTGGTTCCTGGCTCTCACTGATTGCAGAGGCTTACTCTGTTGAGGTCTTCCCGGGGTGCATCTACTAAGGGCAACAGATTCACGGAAGCTCTCAAGGACCTACGCTCAATGCCAATACAGCACTGAGAGATAACATAAGACATAAAGGCCTGCAGGTAATCGTTGCCCTTCTCCTCTGTGGCTGCTCCCCTTCCTTCTTGAGACTAACCTTGTAATGGTTGTAGAGCCCCCCCCCCCTCTAGTTGATGCCCCTAAAATTGGAAAAAAGTGCTGTTGAAGGACAGAGGTACCTCTAGGTTTCATGCCTGCAGCCAAGGAGTAAGGAGAGAAAAAGGGAAAAAAGGGGAAAAGAAAAGAGAAGAAAAAAACCCAAAGGAATACTTCTGAGAAGGGCTCTGGCAATGGGTCGCTGGTTTCGGTCCTCCTCTCCCCTCCATCTAGCAAAGCACTCTGGAAGTGAAACAATGGGAAAGCATTTAAAACTTTAAAATCTATTAGGCAATGTGGACTCCGCGGCAAGCCTTAAAACAAAAACACATTCAGCTCAATAGAAGGCAGCATCTGCCGCTGCGAGAGCAGAGTGTAGCCAAAAAGCAAGGAGTGGCTCCGCAACTATCTCAAGCTCGCTGGGCTCAGAAGAGGCATTAGAGCCCAGAAGAGAGCCCGGAATGAGGGGTCAAGCAATGGAGAGTATACCACAAGGGTGGTTGGATGTAGAAACAGGGCCTGAAGAAATGCTCGGCTGATAGAATGAAGCATTAGAAATTTGCAATTCAACTGTCCAGGTTCCTGAGGGCAGAGAGGGAAAGGAAGAGGGGCAGCCTATACGGGCAGTTCAAGGGGGGAAAGAAACTCACCCTCTTCAAGAACACATAAAGGAAACCACAGTCAATCAAACCTATGAAAAAACAAAGGAGTACCCGCTATTATCCAAAGTTAAATCATCATCAGCTACACCATCTACATCTACATCGCAAGGGTCTCCCGCTGAAATACAATTTGGTCTTTTGCTAACTGATCAGCAAAAGTGATCAGAGTGGTGTCTCTAAGGACTCTCATCTGCAGTCACCTCCACAGCTGCATTTGTCAAACAGAGAAGAGTAGCGGCCATTGGGCAGCAAGCATGGACACAGAAAGATACTGGCGGGCTGTAAGGCAAGCAGGCTGAACAACTGAAAGGGGAGGGAACTCTGCTGCAATGCGACATCAAAATCATACTACATCTTATCTTAGATGATCTAAGGGAGCTCAAGACAACACAAGCTAATGATATAGCATCCCTCCATCATCGCCTGTCAAAGATCGAGGAGGCAGTGAGTAGCTTCCCGGTAGGAATCCAAGAGGCAGAGTCCAGGATCTCGCAGCTTGAGGACCAGATAAATACTATGCAGCAACAGGTGAATTTAGCCAGGAAGAAAAAAATCTTCACTTGAAAGCAAACTCGAGGAGCTCGAAAACCATTTTGGATGCTCTAACCTGTGTTTAGTCGGGGTCAAACAAGGGAGTGAAGGGTACCCAAACTCTTCAATGGGTCAAGACTTTTATTAAAAAGAATGTTTTGCCAGAATTTGCAGGAGA
This sequence comes from Triturus cristatus, assembly GCF_964204655.1. Lineage (NCBI taxonomy): Eukaryota > Metazoa > Chordata > Amphibia > Caudata > Salamandridae > Triturus > Triturus cristatus. The sequence goes on along the minus strand of NC_140593.1, from coordinate 841,655,164 downwards.
CCTCACTATCACAAGAGTGCATAGGGTACACTCACACCCATTTCCCAATTCAAAGCTGCCACAAACAATCCTTGTGACCTTTGCTGACTACCGCATTAGAGAGCAGCCTCTGCATGCCGGCAAAAGGAGTTTGTAAAATTACTGTATCTTTTTAAGGCACAGGGCGCGCAGGCTGCAATAGCACAGCAGTCCAAGTTAAGGGTGCTAGGGAGAGGCAAGTTTCATATGTTTGCCAATATAGAGGAAGCTCAGGACCTGCTGCAAGAAATTTCCACTGCAAAATAGAAAACAAATTCTAACTAGAATATACTATGATTGTGGACTGGGGCAGATCACTCAAGGTGCAGTGTCATGGCACCCAGTGGGGGGACTAAGCAGTGAAGGGAGAAGGGTATTGTGGGCTATTCCCCATCTCCTGGGGGAGTGGGGGGTTGGGAGGGCACAGTGGTAGGTGGGTGTGGGCAGAATAAAACATGAGCAGAATCATAGAGAGAAAGTTTTTGGAGAGTAGAGTATTGACAGTGACATCTCAAATTCATCGACAATTAACTACTGGCAAGATATACACCTTTGGCACATATTTTCTTAAATGACTCCAAAATGAGAATTGAACCAATTGTTTTACCTTTCCTGACTATTGCATCGCGTCCAACATGTGTATGTTGGTGTAAATATATTGCAAAAACCCAACAACATTGAATCAGGCAAAAAAATCTCTTATCTGTGGATGTCCAAATCCCATTTGCATCTTTTGAACAACCTACTTTATGCTTGCTTCCCATACAGGGAAGACCTGGCTTGGCAGTTCGGTCTGGACTGTTCCCCTGAGGCACAGGGTCAAGACTGATTTTCATATAGCTGGGTCTGAACTCGGGTGGCGAAGTGAACTAAAGAACGATGATGGATTCAACCCAGATCTGTGACTGGGGTGAGCGTCTGAAAAGTATCGCCCTCAGTTGGCAGGGTATGCCCAAACGTGGGTCCCTTGCTTACTTTGCCACTGGATTCAAGCTAGCCTGGCAGATGAGTGGTGTTACCCTGAAACCAGTCCCAGGGTGCTTGTGTCAGGTCCAAGGAAGAACTGGCTTGGCCGTTCAGGCTGGACTGTTACCAAGAGGCACAGGGTCAAGACTGATTTGCATATAGCTGGATCTGAACTGGAGTGGAGAAGTGAGAGGAAGAACGATGATGGATTCAGCTCAGATCTGTGACTGGGGGTGAGGGTCTGAAAAGTTTCAGTGCTCCATCCATCATCTCCTTGTGTTTGCTTTGCTCGCCCTAAGTTGGCAGGGTATTTCCAGACGTGGGCCCCTTGCTTACTTTGCCACTGGATTCAAGCTAACCTGACTGATTTGGGGTGTTACCCCACAAATGGCCAGAGGATGCTAGTTTCCAGTCCAGGGAAGACCTGGCTTGGCAGTTCTGGCTGGACTGTTCCTATGAGGCACAGGGTCAAGACTGATTTGCTTATAGCTGGTTCTGAAATGGGGTGCCAAAGTGAGCTAAAGAACACTGATGGATTCAACCCAGATCTGTGACTGGGGTGAGCTTCTGAAAAGTTTCAGCGCTCCTCCATCATCTCCTTGTGTTTTCTCTGTTCGCCCTAAGTTGGCAGGGTATGCCCAGATGTGGGTCCCTTGCTCACTTTGCCACTGGATTCAAGCTAGCCTGGCTAATGAGGGATGTTACCCCAAAACTGGTCCCAGGATGCTTGTTTCCGGTCCAGGGAAGACCTGGCTTGGCAGTTTGGATTGGACTGTTCCCATGAGGCACAGAGTCAAGACTTATTTTCATATAGCTGGGCCGAACTGGGGTGGCGAAGTGAGCTAAAGAACGATGATGGATTCAACCTAGATCTGTGACTGGGGGTGGGCATCTGAAACGTTCATCGCTCCGTCCATCATCTCCTTGTGTTTGCTTTGTTCACCCTAAGATAGCAGCGAATGCCCAGATGTGAGTCCCTTGATCACTTTGCCACTGGATTCAAGCTAGCCTGGCTGATGAGGGGTGTTACCCCAAAACCGATCCCAGGATGCTTGTTTGCAGTCCAGGGAAGATCTAGCTTGGCAGTTCGGGCTGGACTGTTCCCATGATGCACAAGTTCAAGACTGATCTGAATATAGCTGGGTCTGAACTGGGGTGGTGAAGTGAGCTAATGAACGATGATGGATTCAACCCAGATCTGTGACTGGGGTGAGCTTCTGAAAAGTTTCAGCGCTCCTCCATCATCTCCTTGTGTTTGCTCTGTTTGCCCTAAGTTGGCAGGGTATGCCCAGATGTGGGTCCCTTGCTCACTTTGCCACTGGATTCAAGCTAGCCTGGCTAATGAGGGATGTTACCCCAAAACTGGTCCCAGGATGCTTGTTTCCGGTCCAGGGAAGACCTGGCTTGGCAGTTTGGATTGGACTGTTCCCATGAGGCACAGAGTCAAGACTTATTTTCATATAGCTGGGTCCGAACTGGGGTGGCGAAGTGAGCTAAAGAACGATGATGGATTCAACCTAGATCTGTGACTGGGGGTGGGCATCTGAAACGTTCATCGCTCCGTCCATCATCTCCTTGTGTTTGCTTTGTTCACCCTAAGATAGCAGCGAATGCCCAGATGTGAGTCCCTTGATCACTTTGCCACTGGATTCAAGCTAGCCTGGCTGATGAGGGGTGTTACCCCAAAACCGATCCCAGGATGCTTGTTTGCAGTCCAGGGAAGATCTAGCTTGGCAGTTCGGGCTGGACTGTTCCCATGATGCACAAGTTCAAGACTGATCTGAATATAGCTGGGTCTGAACTGGGGTGGTGAAGTGAGCTAATGAACGATGATGGATTCAACCCAGATCTGTGACTGGGGGTGAGAATCTGAAAAGTTTCAGCCCTCTGTCCATCATCTCCATGTGTTTGATTTGTTTGCCCTAAGCTGGCAGGGTATGCCCAGACGTTGGTCCTTTGCTCACTTTGCCAATGGATTCAAGCTAGCCTGGCTGATGAGGGGTGTTACCCCAAACCCAGTCCCAGGATGCTTGTTTCTGGTCCAGGGAAGACCTGGCTTGGCAGTTCGGGTTGGACTGTTTCCATGAGGCACAGGATCAAGACTGATTTGCATATAGCTGGGTCTGAACTGGGGTGGTGAAGTGAGCTAAAGAACGATGATGGATTCAACCCAGATCTGTGACTTTGGGTGAGCGTCTGAAAAGTTTCAGCGCTCCGTCCATCTTCTCCTTGTGTTTTGTTTGTTCAACCTACTTTATCACCATCTCTTCATTTCATCTTCTGGTACCTCATTTTGTAGTTTCCACAACTCCTCAAGTGACTGAGTCAACACAGACAAGAAATTGTTTACACTGCTCTTTCACATTCTGATGTGTCATTGATTCCGAATGTACTAGACAAAATAGCACAGGACTTTGCAACTCCATCTGCATAATTGTTTCCTGCCAAAACCATGTAATCTCCACTTGTGTGTGCAGCACATTTCACAACTTTAATTATCTTAGGGAACTGCAAAGCCTGTACTAGATCCAAAATGTGTGGTCCATTGCTAATGCCGGTGCCAGTGGATGTAAAAAGAAACCTTTGGACCATAACTTATCAAAGTCATGGGCAACACTAAAAAACCATATTGGCTATCTGTACAAACTATAACACTGATTCATTGGATATACAGCATGATCTTATAATTTCAATTAATTCTGCCACTTGTGCTGAACTTACATTACACAAGTATGATGCTTCCACAGTATACGTTATTGTGCAGACTGCATATGCTGCTCAAAGAGTCGAATAATATTCTCTTAGACAAGAATAATCAATAAATTAAATTCGATCAGCTAATTCGAGTGGTACGCCTTGAATGTCTGGTCTTGGTTTGGAGAAAAACTCTGTCACTTCAATGCGGTCATGGTCACTTTTATCAATTTCGCTGTCAGCTTCCTCCTCAGGCAACAGCATATGTGTTTCAGGAGTCAGGGTATTGCAGCGCTTCAAGGTTTTCTGATACCAGTATTATCTGTTGCTATTTAGTCAATCAACTGTTTATAAGCTGCCGAGTTTGCATACAAGTCAGCAATGTCCCAACTGAATGAGGAATCTGCACAATAAGTGTGTGCCCCATCACAATTATTTCACTCTGCAAAATTGCTAGGGAAACAGCTGCTTAATTCATAATGTAAATTCCCAGGGCAACTTCCACAAAACCAACAAGTAAATACTAGGAGAGACAAGTGTACTGGAAACATACAAAAATGGTTATTTATTGATGGTAGTATATTCTTTTTTCCAATATATAATGTAAACAACCTACATGCACGCCACAATCATCTAATCATACACACTGAACATTCAGAAAATATACATATACAGGTATATTCAATATTTGAGACCTTGTCTATCAACATATTATGTACATGTTCTGATCGAAGAGCACAACAAATCTGGCTTCAGAAAAAACCACAGCACAGAAATCGCCCTCCTCGCCGCAACAGAGAACATCCGCTCCCTACAGGACAGAGGAGAAACAGTAGCCCTCATCCTCCTCGACCTCTCAGCAGCATTCGACACAGTCTCTCACCGCACCCTAATACGCAGACTCCACGATGCAGGGATCTTGGACAAGGCCCTCGACTGGATCCACTCCTTCCTCTCCGGCAGAACTCAGCGGGTCAGACTACCTCCTTTCCTCTCTGACCCTACACATACCACCTGCGGAGTCCCCCAGGGGTTCTCCCTCAGCCCCACGCTCTTCAACGTCTACATGGCTCTGCTCGCCCCCATCGTCAGAACTTACGGACTCAACATTGTGTCTTACCCACAAGACACCCAACTCATCCTCTCCTTATCCAACAAACCCAACACAGCCAGACACAACTTTCAAGAAGGCATGGAAGCTGTCGCCAAATGGATGAAAAGCAGCTGCCTACAACTCAACACCGACAAAACAGAAGTACTCATCTTGGGCCCAAACCCCGATACCTGGAACGATACCTGTTGTCCCCCCGCCCTCGGAAGCTCACCCACCCCAACGGTCCACGCACGCAACCTTGGAATCATATTGGACTTCGAGCTCAAAATGGACCTCCAGATCAACTCCGTTGCATCCTCCTGCTTCCACACCCTCCGCCTCCTACATAAGACCTTCAAATAGATCCCCCTTGAACACAGAAAGACCATTACTCACACCCTCGTCACCAGCAGACTCGACTTCGGCAACGCACTCTATGCCAGAATAAACAAAAACCTCACCCGCAAGCTACAAAACATCCAGAACGCTGCCACAAGACTGGTCCTCAACCTGCCAAGACACTGCCACATCTCCCAGCACCTGCACACACTCCACTGGCTCCCCATCAAGGCTAGAATCACCTTCAAGATTCTCACCCACGCACACAAGGCACTCCACGACATCGGACCAGCATACCTGAACTACCGACTCAAATTCCACACACCCCAAAGGACCCTACGATCGGCCCAGTTCTCCTACGCTGTGGTCCCCTGCACCAGAAAGACCAGATTGGGAGGCCGCTCCTTTTCTTTCCTCACGGCCAAAGCCTGGAACGCCCTTCCACTCCACCTCAGACAGACAACAGCACTCCCCATCTTCGTGAGAAACCTCAAAACCTGGCTCTTTGACAGACCCCCTCCTTGATGGACTGCTACCCTCCCCTCCTCCGCCCAGCACCTTAAGACGCTCACGGGTGAATAGTCGCGCTTTAACAAACACCTGATTGATTGATTGACTGATGCATTAGATCTTAAAAACAACACTTGATTATTTCTATCATTTTTCAAGACTGGGTTTTGTCTCAAGGCTTTTGGTATATAACGTGTATCTGTGTTGTGAAGCGACTGCAGTTCCCGGGTGGTTTCTACGCACGTTTCCGCATAAAAATACCTTCTTCAGGAAAAGCCACCTCAGATACAGGTACTATCTATGATTCGGAAAAAAGTCCAGCCGGACCAATGCAGAAAAACGGGCGTCTTGCGCTCATGAGGAACGTCACAATATCGTCCTGTGATGGTATCAGACGGCTTGGAGGATAGTGCCTCAGAAATTATAGTTGGAAATATACTCCGTAGTTTACTGCAAATGCAGAGGCCAATGGCTGGTAGTAATTGTCCTCTTTTTATTCTTCGTGTTCAAAACCCAGTGGATGGTTACCACATGTAGGTAGTGGAGTTGTCTACAAACCGGGAGGACCGTAGCGGCGCCCAACGGGTTATTCACCACGTGTGCTGGAGAATAATGCACACAGCATGACATTTCCAAACAAGTCTGCAACACTTTTCAGGAATTTGGGAAGCGTACCAATGTATTTAGTGTAGCCAAAAAGTACGCTATTGCCCATTTTTTTGCAGCTGAGTGCTTCTGTTTGAGAATTGAAATTTTTCTTTCATGATACAATAAAATAAAATCTTTCTCATAACTTGGCATTCCTAGAGCAGGGGCACTACATAAGCTATATCTGAGCTCAAGGAAGGCTTGCAAACATTCATTGTCCAAAGACACAGTGTCCTTCACATGACTGTGAGTCAGCCTTTGTAAAGGCAAAGAAATAACAGAAAAGTTTGTTAGCCACTGACAAAAGTAGCCACCTATCCCTAAGAACATTCTCACTTATTGCTGTGTTGTTGGTGGGTCCATTTTAAATTTGAGAAACGCATTCTTCGGACACCTTCATTATTCCCTTCTTAACCTGGACTAGCTGGATTCCTACTCACCCCTCAGGCATCATCACTGTGTGGGACATGGTCCTTTAGGAACTCTGACTGAACCTGTAAATTATGCAAAATTAATAATTGAAAGACCACAGATATGGCAACGGTCATTCTTCATCTGCATACTGTTAACACTCTGATTAGGCATGTTGTTAACAAAACTCCTTCCTCTGCCATGAGAACCACCATTTGTACTTTGAACAAATCGCACACCATTATATTGTACGATACCTTGCATGTCACCGGCCTCACCAGCACGATAATCAATACCAAAATCAGGACAAGACACCTGAAAACCACCCTTCTTGAAAAACTGAATCTGAGTCATCACCAATTTCTCCTCAGTTGGTTTCTTTTTAGCATCGCACCAACTCTACAATACTTTGTAAAGACCCAGCTCTAATCCAGAGATTTAGCCTGCCTACACATCACACTTCTTTGAACTCATAAAATAATTTTTGGACACAATCCAAACACAAAATCTCAAATGAATGAAGAAATTCCCTCTCTCGTATGGTCTTACACTCCACTATAATGCCTGTAAATCTGCATCAATCTCTTATAATATCATGCATTAATTCACCTGGATCTTGTGTTACCTTCATGAACTTCGACCAAATTATTTGCCTTTGGGACACCTTTGTTTTCTTTTGCTCAATCACCTCTTTGTACTTCACCATAACAACTAGAGATGAATTATAGTGAGATGCTTCCCTTTGGGGTTCTTCTGTCAGACAAGTTCCAACTGATTTACACTCATTCTTTACATTGCTTAGATCAATAATTTCAAATATGTGCAAATCCTTCCAAAGCACTTTTGAAATAGTTACAATTCCTTCCAGCTCTATATACCACTTATCTGGTTCTTCCCTGAGCTTGGGAAAAGTTGTTGTAACTGTGTACAGATCACTTCTCATCCATGGCACATGCCCATATGCTCGTCCATGCACTTCTCTCAATGGACATCCTTTCTCAAAAGTCACATCACATTTAAAATCAATCACATTGTTACTCTTTTCACTCTTTCTCAACACTTCAGGTTTATCGGGCTGTCCTTGTTTTGACCATTCTTCCTCGAAAATGTACTAGTTCTTCCCATTTAATAATTATTTATATTAATTCCATGAGAGTATTCTGAAATGTTTTGGAATCCTGATTCAATAATTCACTCATTGTCAACCTTATTTTATGTGATTCCTGAATTTACTTTTGTGCCAATTTCACTTTAAGACTTCTGACAAATTCATGAACCTTTGCAAATGATTGATGAGCATGTTTACCCACCTCTGCACCCAAATATGACGATTCTTCTTTATTATACCTAGTAATTTTGTCTCTGTTGACTCCCATTTCTGCAATTAATTCAAAATCTCCTTGAAGATCGAAATTTTTAATTTCCACAACTCTTGTCATACTTTGTGAAGTTAAACCAGGTATTTTTCATCTTTGCTGATGCTCGGATCTCCTTCACCCACTTGATGAACCTGTGTTTGGACATGACTCTTATTATACGGAGGTGGTCTTGCTTCAGTCAACAATCGGTCCATCAACTTATCTTCTCCCTAAGCATCACGCCCATTGTTCTCTATCTTAGGCCTGGGCGTAGTTCGCTGAGTTTTGCTATGCAGAACTCCGCAAAGTGACAAAAAAACTCTGCGGAGTTCCACTAGTGGGGGAGTGCAGTGCGAACTGCCGTTCACGCTGAATTTCCTGCAGCTCAAATAGAAATTCTACCCGAGCAGCAGCTCGCGCTTACCAACCTACTGTTGGCGAGCACAAGCGGGGAAATAACTGCGCTGCACTACATGGAGCGGAATTTTCCACCCAGGCCTATCTCTTTCTTGTCCGCCTTTTTGTCATGTTTGTTTTCTTTTTTGTTTGATTCTTCAGTAATTACCCAGAAAGCCCCTATAATTTCCAGTACTTCCTGCCTCCATACTTTTTTCTGTAAATGCAATCTTACACCCATCCAATGGTTGACAGCATTTATCAATCTGTCCTTTTAGTGTTTGCTTTCTCATTCGCAAAATGGTCCTGTTCATTCAAGGCTTCAAACTGGGCGGGCTTAGGCAGCGACTGCATCTCAAACATGGCACGTCTTAAGTTCTCAAATCATTTTTCACTTTGAATGAACCATGGATAGGAAACTGTCATTTTTTATTGTCAGAAACAATCCTATTCCAATCTTTGACCCATAACCATATATGCAGTCCGAAATCCATCAGCATGTCATGGGCGGGAGGGTACAAGTCAGGGGTGGAACATCTACTGTATTGGCGGAAATTACATGTTTATTCAAACGCTCAACCATGGTATTCTAAACCTAACTCACAATACCCAAGACTAATTCAACCAATCACAACTAGGCCAGCGTGACATTTTAGTTATACTGGACTAATAAGAGTAATTTCGGTAATTCTGCATAACTTTTGTGATACAAAATGGCCACAAATTTTAAAATTTTGCAAATTCACGGAAATATGCATAATTTTGCAAAAATCCTTCGGGAGGAGCACAGTAACAGCGCATTTAGTAAGTTTGTGCAGCTGCTGACTGCTGATGTTCATGTTCTGATAGATTTAGCAATATTTTCTTAGCACAAAATGCATTCTTGGGTACATTTTGGAGACAAGGGTTCATTTTGCACTAAGAAAATAGCGCTAAATACTGGTTTATGCTCCTAATGTAATTCTGCATAATCTCACATGATTTGTCTTTAACTTCAAGTAACTACACTAAAGTAAATTACGCGAGTTACACCTACCTCTAATCACAATAGGATTTCAAAATGTGCCTTGAAACACAATACTTAAACAAATCAAATACCTGCCTACCGGGAAACAGGATGGAACATCAAGCTTTCAACAGAATCGGGAGCACACAGCACTTAAAGTGCTTTCAATCTTGGTGCTCGACCAGTAGAAACCCAATTTAGGGGCCGAGTTTGATGCGGTCGGAAACGGCTCCGACTGTCGGTTGCAGCCGTTCTGACTGCATCGAAATGTCCTGTTCGGATTCCTTTCCAACTGACCCATTATGATGTGGTCGGTCGGAAAGGAATCCGAACTGGCTTTCCGAATGGCTTAAGCCTGTCTGCCATGCGGAAGGGGGCCAAAAATCCATAGGGCAGCTCTTTCCACCCGAGGGATTACGATACTGGATTCCAACAGCTACGGGGTGCAGGGATGAACTGAACCTCAGCTCTTTACAATGAGAGCATGCATACCGGTTGGAATGCATGCTCCCATTGTAAAGAATAGCAGTGCGACCGAACAGTGTTCAGTTGCATCCTAATTGCTGGTTTGGGACCACCAACAGGAGGTTGTTGGTCCCAGTTCCAGATCGATGTCGGATAGACTCAGGTCTGTCCGACATCGAAATCGGCCCCTTAGAGTCAGTGCATTTATTTCCAGTGAACAACAAATTAACAACATTACCATGATTACTTCATACACCGACAATTGAGAAACTTCATAAGACTTTACCCTGTAGGACTCTAACCCACACTCCTTTTCAGCTGACAACCTTAATATTTTATATAGAGAGCTTGGGTTTTGATAAATCTGCTACCCTTACATGTGAAACCATAATATTTTTTATCAAAAGCCCAAATTGTAACAATTTCAGCAATTGGTGCAAAATATTATGATACAGTGCAGATTTTGAAGCTTGTTTCGCACACCATTGGTATAACTCCACAATACGATTTACTCCATGCCGCAGAAGACTTAACTTACTTCAAACCACACGCTCCAAGACAATACGGGTACACCATCACAATTCACACAATGCAGACAAGACAACTCACTTCAGAAAGCCCTATTTATACTCACATTATGCCACTCCCGACAACTTCAACAGGTTAGATACATCAGTATAAGCCACACGATTCAGAATTCCCTATTTCTGACAATGTTGGAGCGCCTATTTCAACTAAAATCTGCGGTTAAATTTGCACCAAATTGCCACAATCTCCTAGAACCTTCTGCTCCCAAAATGTGTGGCTGCTTTCCATTGATAAACAAGCTGATTGGACAGATCAGGCAGTATGAGGAGGGCCCTAGGCAAATAAAAGAAAACCCTCACAGGAAAACGTTTGCAGGACATGATCCAAAGTCCAAAACACAAGATTTTATTTCAATTTAAGAATCAACCCAGAAGGTAAAAAAGGGAAATTGGTCAGTAAATTCAAATAAGTATCAATATAATAAATCAAGTGAAACATCTAAGTGTAAAGGAAAAAGAGGACTGACATGAAGTCTGCCTTTAAAGAATAGTGTAAAAATCTCCTGCAAACAAAATATTTTATGTGCAGAATTGAATGGCAAACTGACATAGGGCGCCGGACTGCTGAAAGTACCTAGAACTAAGAAGGCTAGAATGGGCGGACGCTCATTTGCACTCCAAGCAGCCCAACAATGGAATAAACTCCCCTGTGCAATGAGACTGGAGAGCAACGAAACGCGGTTTAGGTCCCTGCTCAAAACTCATCTTTACTCATCTTAATCCGGTCGGTCTGTATGCTGAGTTCTTGGTTAGTGTTAGCGCGGGGACACGCCGTGATGGCGTTACTGTGCGCTCTACAAACTCGATATTATTATTATTTTTTCATAGAGTCTGCTCTATATGAAAGCAAGGAAAAATCTAGCATCCATACTAAAAACAGCACATTTTATAGTTTCAAAGGAGCAGAGAATCTTGCCCTACGCATGGTATGAGGTGCTAATAACGATACATTCACAGAAACTAATCAACATTTAAAATTCCATTTATAAAAAACAGATTTATTTCAGAAACCCTCCCGGAATTAGTAATTAATGGGAACCATTGCCCTACATATGAGTAGAAATGATAGAAAAAAGGGAAAACACAGAATGTATGAGAGAGAAATCATGCATGCCATGCAATTTTTAAAAGCAAAATTCTTTCGGCTGTGCAATCAGGCCAGGGCCCAGTAAATTTGTTTTGGGGCCCACCTATGCTAAGGTAAACTCATGAATATCATCATTAATCTTTATCACTAACATGATCTAACAAAAGCATAAGTTACTAATGACAGTGGAGAGGAGATGGGGAGATAGCAGTGTGAAGGAGGTGTGGAAGACTTTATTGTGGTATTTTCTAGTATAATGTTTCAGAGTTCCCTTACCTTATCATATACAGTAAGCGCTAGCCCCTTCAATCAGTTTTCACGTTTTATGTGATGAAACCATATGGTCTTAGAGGAAACTGGGGCATCCGGACAAAAGCCAACCTTTACCTCAGACATTCCTTAACTGGAGGATGACCCATGGCAATGGAAAAAAACAGCCCTTGCTTTGTGACCACTTCATGAGTGAGTTTTTCACCATAATTCAGGGGGCATTAATGACCATTGCTTGTTTGCTAGAGTAATTTGACTGAGTTGTCCAATTGAGGAACAAGATAACAGAATTGGAGGAGTAGGGATGGGTAACAAAATGCTGGAAGGTGAAAAAAAAGTAGCTAAGAAGAGATCAGGAAAGAGTCAATTGCGTGAAAGGTCTCAATGTATAAAGGATAAAAATTAGGGAGAATAAAATGTAAAAAGGTCAGCTGTTCAGCACATTCACATCACTAATGTGAGTATACCACTTCACTGAAATAAATGAACACATGTTCAGAAATCCTAAACCCTTGGATGGCAGCACCATGATCCAGCAATGGGTGTGAGGTGGGTCAATGCAAGGGTGAACGTCTGGTGTGCCGTGCCATAGCCAAGTAGCAGTGGGCTTTTCTGGTCACCAAGAACTGTCGACTGCCTGGACAGTGGACACAGCCTGCATGTGCCTGAACGACAGGAACTTTGTCATCTCTTTTGAAAGTCATAAGTATGTGATTCATGTCCTGAGTGAGATGCTGTTAAAGCATCCAACTGCTTGGACCAACCCTTGCAGTGGCACCTGCTTGGCACATGAGGGAAACAAGGAATGCCAAAGGGTTGCGCAGGGTGTATCCACGTGCAGGAACATAATTGGTCACTCCCAGAGGATATTAACAAGGGCTGTGGCTGCAACTGGACTATAACGGTCTGACATCTCTGGGATCTCACATCAAACGCTGCCTGAGGGGACCTCATCCACCGGTGCCTTTCAGAGATACACCAAGGACTCTACCAAGACCCAAAGAAGAACATCTGAGGTGAGAGCTTTGTGTAGGAAAGTTGTGGTGCGGTCTCTCCTGCCTGATCAGTCACTCTACCGTATGTTTGCACTGTTGGGGGGGGCCATCCCTGACCTTTGGGGGAAGTTAATACTTTCTCCTCCATATACTGGCTGCTCTCTGCTGTCTTGGCCGAGTTCTGGATTCTGCTGGGGCTGGGCCATACACTGGGTTCACTTCTTCTCCTGCTCCAGCTTTTACCCTTTTTTCCACAGCTCAGACTGCACATTTTGTTGTCCCTCTGTCATATTTATCTTCCTTCCCTCACAGCACATGCTTCCATCTCTGTCTCTTCTGCCTTTCTTGGTTCCTCATCTCCACTCTATACCGGCGCTTGCTCTGATGTGGTCTTTCCATATGCATGCCTCCGGCTTCAGCCTCATCTCAAGATGCTGCACCATACCTTCTTCTTCGTCTCTGCACACACTTCAATTTCATCCCCACACGCCTACCCACAAAAACCACAATGAGGCCACGAATCCTCGCCTTTGTCGTGGCCGCGCTTCCAGAACCTGTTAAACTCTGATGACCGTCATCTTGCCAGATTCCATCTTTTTCTGTGACCAACCTACCTTCTATTTTGATGATCATCACATAGGCAACCCCTTATTCCCCTGCACTTCCTAGTGACCAACCCATGGTTTGAGTGGAGACCAGCCTCTACACCGCCTTTAGCCTCCCCACTCCTAAGATGACGTGTCGATCATCTTGGGGTCTGCTACAAACCACACTTATTCTGTGTGGCCATCTTGTGAAAGCACCCCTGTTGCTCTGCTGATCATACTCCCCCGCCCAACGTCCCGAAGTCGTGCAGACTTCTCTGGGTCAGTGCAAGGATTGTGTTAGCCTACATAAGTGATATTTTGTGCCCCTTTCAATTGGCCATGTTTCAGACTTCTCTGGGAAATCTTTGCTCACACCCTTGGTGCCATAGGCACTTAGCTAGCCTTGCCTTAGTGCATTAATGTACCAGCATCTCTGTGACCTTACCTGGGGTATAACAGGCAAACTATCGAGATGTAAAGATTGTACTACAAACATATTTCAGCAAAAATATAGACACCAAAAATATTGGAACATAAGCATGCATAATTAGGTAATTAAGTACAGATGTAGCTAACATAACTCTCTCCTCTCTCTCTCTAAATATATATATATATGTGTGTGTGTGTGTGTGTGTGTGTGTGTGTGTGTGCGTGCGTGCGTGCGTGCATGCATGTAGATAGATAGATAGATAGATAGATAGATAGATAGATAGATAGATAGATAGATAGATAGATAGATAGATAGATAGATAGATAGATAGATAGATAGATAGATAGATAGATAGATAGATAGATAGATAGATAGATAGATAGATAGATAGATAGATAGATAGATAGATAGATAGATAGATAGGTAGGTAGGTAGGTAGGTAGGTAGGTAGATAGATAGATAGATAGATAGATAGATAGATAGATAGATAGATAGATAGATAGATAGATAGATAGATAGATAGATAGATAGATAGATAGATAGATAGATAGATAGATAGATAGATAGATAGATAGATAGATAGATAGATAGATAGATAGATAGATAGATAGATAGGTAGGTAGGTAGGTAGGTAGGTAGGTAGGTAGGTAGGTAGGTAGGTAGGTAGGTAGGTAGGTAGGTAGGTAGGTAGGTAGATAGATAGATAGATAGATAGATAGATAGATAGATAGATAGATAGATAGATAGATAGATAGATAGATAGATAGATAGATAGATAGATAGATAGATAGATAGATAGATAGATAGGTAGGTAGGTAGGTAGGTAGGTAGGTAGGTAGGTAGGTAGGTAGGTAGATAGATAGATAGATAGATAGATAGATAGATAGATAGATAGATAGATAGATAGATAGATAGATAGATAGATAGATAGATAGATAGATAGATAGATAGAATTAACTCTATATATAGATATACGTGTGTGTGTGTGTATGTGCTGGATGTGTGGAAGTGTGTGTGTATATATATATATATATTATTTTTTTTCAAGATAAGTAAAAAAGAAAAGTAAATTTCGACAAGTAAATCTATGCTTACTTTTGCATATATATATTTTTACGAAATTTTTGTTTTTGATATTTTTGTGGTCAGTATTCTGTCGTTGAACCGCTCTCTGACCCATCGAACTTATTTAGACAACTACCTGCAAGTTTGCTTTGTTGTGCCTGTTTAGAAACAATGTCATCACTGGTTTTTGAGAGGCTTTGGCTTTGGGCGTTGCAAAATAAGAAAAGACGCTCAGATACTGATTGCAGAACCGGTCATTTCTATTACTCATTGCAAAAGTATAATATAACTGAAGACTACGGGTATTAACTCACCACAAACATCCCTGAGACTCTGCCATGGAATTCTGAGGCATGTTGGATCTGTGCTTGAAGGAAGCATGCCAAATCTGGGCAAATTATTGTTGGCGCCCTAAAAACAGCCAGAGGGAAAAAGCTAAAAACAAAATAGCCATGAGTCCACAAACTGTGAGTTGGACACATGAAGGGTGACGTGTAGGTTTACGCAAAGTTTTACGCGTAGAAATAACGTGGTGTTAACACAAATATGGTAAACCTCAAACAACTAGTCATTATTTCCAAACCCTCAAATTTAATCAGTTTAGGAGAGACCTTTTATGTTTTTAAAAAGCATGCCCCCTCAGCAGATGGGCTATGATGTGACCAAACCAGAAGAAACTGAATGGTGAGCAGGACTGACTGAGAGAGGTGTTTGGCTATAGAGTGACTACTGGCCTGTTGTGAGGCAGGAGGGCAGCAAGTGATGGTGGCCTGCCACCGGGTGAACCTATTTGAGATGCTCAACACTTGATTGAATCTAATTGGTCCCCCTGCAGCACATATACACAGATAGGCGTGGATGGAATTGTTGGGGACTCGCGCGGGTGCAAGATGTGGTGTAAGGTGGATCAGGTAAAGAAAGACATTCTACCTGGAATATTACCTGCTGTTGTTGATTGTCAAGTGTTTAGCACTAGTTCCATCTCAAGCAAGGCAGCAGATCATGTTTTAGGGTTAGGAAAAAGAAGAGGGAAGAAATGCAAAGGGGTGAAAGAGGGCTGGGCTAGGACTAGGGCGAGATGGAGTGATCGAGTGTGGCCAGGAACAGTGGGCATATTGGGGAAGGTTACAGGGAAGTAGGAAGGACTATGCCTTAATGAATGAAAAGCGATTTGTTCAGACCATTATTTGCCATCATGTTCTTTAGAGAGTTCCAAGTGTCTTAAATGACAGGAGGGACTGGACTGCAAGGGTTCAAAAGGGAGGGGGGGCACAGATGTTGTATCAGGCGTTGTGTGTTTGTGTTTTGGGTAGAAACAACAGACTAGGATGGAAAAGGGGCAGTGGTGTGAATGAGATTGGACACAGAGGAGTGTAGGGACATGTAAAGAGAGGGGTTGTACTTCATACACAGGAGAAGGGAAGTGCCCGAGGCAGGGCAGGTAGTGGCTGTTTGAAGGCAATGCTTCGACACCTGTTGGTTGCTTCCACGTTGCTCCGCCGTGCAATCCTTCCGCGTGGGGCAGCGACAGAAGGTGTAACGATGTGCATGAGAGAGAGAAAAGTGATGGAATTGGGTGGTGTATATCAACTAGGACCCCTCTCACGTTTCAGAAAATGGAGGGCATTGTTAGTGAACAGCACCTTCCCATTCCATCGTTTTCAATCGGCTACTTACTTGGACATGATTGTGAACATGGAGCAGAACTGAGAATCATGAGCAAAGTCCTCTTTGCACAGGGACAGGAATTCCAAATGCTGTGGGTTCCTTGCATGGGATAACTACTGGGCGTTATAAATATTGTGTTACTCTGAATTTACCACAGATCAATTTTAGCGTTTCAATCCAGGTATTTTAATAGGTCCCATAAATATCCCAACCTCAGCTGGGGCATTGATTACCTTCGCCTCTGACGAGAAGAAAGGTGGGATATTTGAGATCTGGATTTGTGGGCACTCAGTTGTGAGATGTTCTGGTAAATATGAGGAGGAATAAATATAGGGCAAGCAACTGGGGTTCCCTTCTGAAACGCCAACCATCATAAGGTCTGGTAGAAGCAACCATCATAAGGTCTGGTAGAAGCAACCATCATAAGGTCTGGTAGAAGCAACCATCACAAGGTCTGGTACAAGCAACCATCATAAGGTCTGGTAGAAGCAAAAATCACAAGGTCTGGTACAAGCAACCATCATAAGGTCTGGTAGAAGCAACCATCATAAGGTCTGGTAGAAGCAACCATCACAAGGTCTGGTACAAGCAACCATCATAAGGTCTGGTAGAAGCAACCATCATAAGGTCTGGTAGAAGCAACCATCATAAGGTCTGGTAGAAGCAACCATCATAAGGTCTGGTAGAAGCAACCATCATAAGGTCTGGTAGAAGCAACCATCACAAGGTCTGGTAGAAGCAACCATCATAAGGTCTGGTAGAAGCAAAAATCACAAGGTCTGGTACAAGCAACCATCATAAGGTCTTGTAGAAGCAACCATCATAAGGTCTGGTAGAAGCAACCATCACAAGGTCTGGTACAAGCAACCATCATAAGGTCTGGTAGAAGCAACCATCACAAGGTCTGGTACAGGCAACCATCATAAGGTCTGGTAGAAGCAACCATCATAAGGTCTGGTAGCGGAACAAGAGATGGCGGTAGTTAATACTGATGATGCACACACTGGCTCATTTAAAGAGAGCTCTTAATTTGGTGACAATCAATATTGGGGAAAACATTAAATACAAGACAAGGGATTGAACGTGATTCTGATGATTAATAAAATACTACTTATGATCAGAGCGGAGTGGAATGGATGCTTGAGATACGATGGGGAAGGATGTTACTTGTAAGAATTTAGGAAGGTGCTAGGAAACTGGCAGCAATAAACTGAACGAGAAAATAAATGAAACATTTCCAGGTTTCTGCGAAAAAAAAGGGGGATAGGTGTAGTGAATCTAGAAGATACATACTCTGCGAAAAATAAGGGGGATAGGTGTAGTGAATCTAGAAGATACATACTTTTTAGCAGCATGGGACTGGCCCATAGGGCAATCAGGCAGTGCCCTAAGAGCAGTCTGATAGATTGGTGTGTGTGTCGTTTTGTTAGCAGTTTCTGGGTCTGTTTATAGCATCCTGGTGCAGTTTTAGGTTTTGCCTAGACAACGCATTTGCTGTCTCTGCAAGACATACAGGGCCCGATTCACAAAGGTAAAATGAGATGAAAGTCTAACTTTACAACTTACGGTATTCAAAAACAGCATTTATTACTCGTAAATGCCCTTTGTGAAAACCGAAAGTCGTAAAGTTCAATTTTTGGTATTTCACAAAGGGCATTTACGAGTAGTAAATGCCCTTTATGAATACCAAAAGTCGTAAAGTTAGACTTTCGTCTCAGTTTACCTCCGTGAATCTGGTCCTTTGTTTACATGTGATCAAGCACTCCATATGAATCCTTGTCTTTTCAGTCTGCCTCCAATATCCCCGTCCATGTAGATTCCTTTCCCTCCCACCCTCCTATCCTGTATTTTACGCCACTACACTCTAATATGCACCACTCTGTTCCACACCTCTGCACTCTACTTGCACCACTCTGCTCTACACCACTGCACTCTACACCACTGCACTCAATGCCACTGCATTCTACTTTGCACTAAACTCTATGCCAGTGCTCTATTTGCCAATGTGCTATGCTCTATGTCACTGCACGACACGCCACTGCACTCTACTCTGCACAACTCTATGGCACTGCACTCTACTCTGCACCAATCTATGCCAATGCACTTTATGCCACTCTAATCAGCGCCACTGCACTCTATGCATTATGCTCTTGTCTACACCACTCTACACCACTGCACTCTATCCACACTGCACTCTACTCCGCACAACTCTACTCTACGCCACTGCACTCTACACCACTCTACTCCACGTCACTGCACTCTACTCTGCACTATAATCTATGCCAGTGCTCTATGTGCAATTGCACTCTATTCTATGCCACTGCACTATACGTCACTGCACTCTACTCTACACCATTCTATGCCACTGCACTCTACTCTACACCACTCCATACCACTGCATTTTACACCACTCTAGGCTACTGCACTCCATGCCACTCTACTCAGGACCACTGCATTCTATGCCACTATGCTCTTCGCTACACCACTATACGTCACTGCACTCTACTCTGCACCACTTTACGCCACTCCACTCTACGGAACTCTAATCTGTGCCATTGCTCTCTACACCACTCTACTCTATGCCACTGCATTTTATGCCACTAAACTCGACCCTACACCACTCTATGCACTGTACTTTAAGCTACTTTAAACCACTTAACTCTATGCCACTCTACTTCACTGCACTCTACACCACTCTACTCTGCTACACTGCATTCTACAGCTCTATACACTGCTCTGTGCGACTGCACTCCACACCACTCTGCTCACCTCTGCACTATGCTACTCCAGTGCACTCTACACCACTGCACTCTATGTCACTGCACTCTATGCCTCTGCACGACTCTACACCTCTGCACGGCTCTACTCTGCACCACTCCACACCACTCTACTATAGAACTCTATCCTATGCAACTGCACTGCAGACCACTGCACTCTAATCTGCATCACTCTATGCCACTGCACTGTACACCACTGCACACTACTCTGCACAACTCTATGCCACTACACTTCACACCACTCTTCTCAACAGCACTCTACTCCATACCACTAAACTCAAACTCTACTCTGCACCACTCCACACCACTCTACTATAGCACTCTATTCTATGCAACTGCACTGCAGACCACTGCACTCTAATCTGCATCACTCTATGCCACTGCACTGTACACCACTGCACTCTACTCTGCGCAACTCTATGCCACTACACTTCACACCGATCTTCTCTACAGCACTCTACTCCATACCACTACACTCAAACTCTACTCTGCACCACTCCACACCACTCTACTATAGCACTCTATTCTATGCAACTGCACTGCAGACCACTGCACTCTAATCTGCATCACTCTATGCCACTGCACTGTAAACCACTGCACTCTACTCTGCGCAACTCTATGCCACTACACTTCACACCGATCTTCTCTACAGCACTCTACTCCATACCACTACACTCAAACTCACTCTACTCTACTCTATGCCACTGCACTCTGAGTCTCTCAGCTCTTCTCTGCTGCACCACTCCATGACACAGCACTCTACACCACTAGACTCTATGCTGCTGCACCACTCTACGCCTCTGTACCACTCAGCTCTGCATCACTTTACTGGGCACCACTATACTCTGCACCACAGGACACTATGCAACTCTCCTCTGCACCATTCTACTCTACGCCACTGCACTGTACTCCACTGCACCCCCAAATTGCTCTATGCCACTGGACTCTACTCTGCACTGCTGCACTTTACACCACTCTACTCTGCACTAGTCTACTCCACTGCGCTCTATTCTCCACCACTGCACTCCACGCCACTCTAATCTACTTTGTACCACTGCACTGTATGCAACTCTAATCCACTCTGCACCACAGCATGTTACGCCTCTCTAATGTACTCTGCACCACTCTACTCCAAGAGACTGCACTCTACGCCTCTCTATTTTACTCTGCACCACTCCACTCTACGCAACTGTACTCTACTCCATTGCACTCTGCACTGCACACTCTACTCTGTACCACTCTACTCTTTACCATACTACTCTACTCTGCATCACTCTACTCTATGCCACTGCACTCTAGGCCATTGTGATCTACTCTGCACCACTCCACTCTATGCCAATGTACTCTACTCTACACCATTGTACTTTACGCATCCGTGTTGTATGCCATTGCACTCTATGCGACTCTGCTCTTCTCTGCACAACTCTATGCCACTGCACTCTTTGATGCTGCACCACTGTATGCCTCTGTACAACTCCACTCTGCACCATACTACTCTGCACCAATACACTATACGTCACTGTACTCTGCACCACTCTACTCTACGTCACTGCACTCTATGCCAGTCCACTCTTCTCTACATCACTTTACTCTACACCACTGCACTCTACTCTACTGCACTCTATGCCAATGCACTCTACTCTGCCCCATGTTACCCCTCTACACTTTGCTCTACTCTACACCACTTTACTCTTCACCACTCTAGTTCACTCCACTTTAATCTACACCACTCTACTCTAAGCCACAACACTCTATACCCCTACGCACCACTCTACGGCACTACACTACACTCCACTGCACTCCACGCCACTCTTCTCATCTCTGTACTACTCCGAACCATTGCACTGTATGCCACACTAATCTACTATACACCATTGCAATTTAGGCCTCTCTAATCTCCCCTGCACCAATCTACTCCAGGCAACTGCACTCTATGCTACTCAATTTTACTCTGCACTACTCCACTCTTCACCACTCTAGCCTACACCATCCTACTCTACTCTGCACCACTCTACTCTATGCCACTGCATTTTAGGCCATTGTGCTCTACTCTGCACCACCTTACACTGCTGTACTCTACTCTACTGCCAAGTACTCTACTGGTACTTGGCAGTTCGGGCTGGACTGTTCCCATGAGGCACAGGGTCAAGACTGATTTGCATATGGCCATGTCTAAACTGGGGTGACGTAGTGGGCAAAAGAACGATGGATTTAACCCAGATCTCTTGACTGGGGGAGAATGTCTGCATTGTCAGCATTCCGTCCATCATTTGTTGGTTGTAACGCTTTTCGCCCTAAGTGGGATGGGTATTCCCAGACGTGGGACCCGTGCTCACTACGCCACTGGAGTCAAGCTATCCTGGCTGATGACGGCTGATAGCCAGAAACCGGTCCTAGGATGCTTGATTCCGGTCCAGGGAAGACATGGCTTGGCAGTTCGGGCTGGACTGTTCCCATGAGGCACAGGGTCAAGACTGATTTGCATATGGCCATGTCTAAACTGGGGTGGCGTAGTGGGCAAAAGAACGATGGATTTAACCCAGATCTCTTGACTGGGGGAGAATGTCTGCATTGTCAGCATTCCGTCCATCATTTGTTGGTTGTAACGCTTTTCGGCCTAAGTGGGATGGGTATTCCCAGACGTGGGACCCGTGCTCACTACGCCACTGGAGTCAAGCTATCCTGGCTGATGACGGCTGATAGCCAGAAACCGGTCCTAGGATGCTTGATTCCGGTCCAGGGAAGACATGGCTTGGCAGTTCGGGCTGGACTGTTCCCATGAGGCACAGGGTCAAGACTGATTTGCATATGGCCATGTCTAAACTGGGGTGGCGTAGTGGGCAAAAGAACGATGGATTTAACCCAGATCTCTTGACTGGGGGAGAATGTCTGCATTGTCAGCATTCCGTCCATCATTTGTTGGTTGTAACGCTTTTCGCCCTAAGTGGGATGGGTATTCCCAGACGTGGGACCCGTGCTCACTACGCCACTGGAGTCAAGCTATCCTGGCTGATGACGGCTGATAGCCAGAAACCGGTCCTAGGATGCTTGATTCCGGTCCAGGGAAGACATGGCTTGGCAGTTCGGGCTGGACTGTTCCCATGAGGCACAGGGTCAAGACTGATTTGCATATGGCCATGTCTAAACTGGGGTGGCGTAGTGGGCAAAAGAACGATGGATTTAACCCAGATCTCTTGACTGGGGGAGAATGTCTGCATTGTCAGCATTCCGTCCATCATTTGTTGGTTGTAACGCTTTTCGCCCTAAGTGGGATGGGTATTCCCAGACGTGGGACCCGTGCTCACTACGCCACTGGAGTCAAGCTATCCTGGCTGATGACGGCTGATAGCCAGAAACCGGTCCTAGGATGCTTGATTCCGGTCCAGGGAAGACATGGCTTGGCAGTTCGGGCTGGACTGTTCCCATGAGGCACAGGGTCAAGACTGATTTGCATATGGCCATGTCTAAACTGGGGTGGCGTAGTGGGCAAAAGAACGATGGATTTAACCCAGATCTCTTGACTGGGGGAGAATGTCTGCATTGTCAGCATTCCGTCCATCATTTGTTGGTTGTAACGCTTTTCGCCCTAAGTGGGATGGGTATTCCCAGACGTGGGACCCGTGCTCACTACGCCACTGGAGTCAAGCTATCCTGGCTGATGACGGCTGATAGCCAGAACCCGGTCCTAGGATGCTTGATTCCGGTCCAGGGAAGACATGGCTTGGCAGTTCGGGCTGGACTGTTCCCATGAGGCACAGGGTCAAGACTGATTTGCATATGGCCATGTCTAAACTGGGGTGGCGTAGTGGGCAAAAGAACGATGGATTTAACCCAGATCTCTTGACTGGGGAAGAATGTCTGCATTGTCAGCATTCCGTCCATCATTTGTTGGTTGTAACGCTTTTCGCCCTAAGTGGGATGGGTATTCCCAGACGTGGGACCCGTGCTCACTACGCCACTGGAGTCAAGCTATCCTGGCTGATGACGGCTGATAGCCAGAAACCGGTCCTAGGATGCTTGATTCCGGTCCAGGGAAGACATGGCTTGGCAGTTCGGGCTGGACTGTTCCCATGAGGCACAGGGTCAAGACTGATTTGCATATGGCCATGTCTAAAGTGGGGTGGCGTAGTGGGCAAAAGAACGATGGATTTAACCCAGATCTCTTGACTGGGGGAGAATGTCTGCATTGTCAGCATTCCGTCCATCATTTGTTGGTTGTAACGCTTTTCGCCCTAAGTGGGATGGGTATTCCCAGACGTGGGACCCGTGCTCACTACGCCACTGGAGTCAAGCTATCCTGGCTGATGACGGCTGATAGCCAGAAACCGGTCCTAGGATGCTTGATTCCGGTCCAGGGAAGACATGGCTTGGCAGTTCGGGCTGGACAGTTCCCATGAGGCACAGGGTCAAGACTGATTTGCATATGGCCATGTCTAAACTGGGGTGGCGTAGTGGGCAAAAGAACGATGGATTTAACCCAGATCTCTTGACTGGGGGAGAATGTCTGCATTGTCAGCATTCCGTCCATCATTTGTTGGTTGTAACGCTTTTCGCCCTAAGTGGGATGGGTATTCCCAGACGTGGGACCCGTGCTCACTACGCCACTGGAGTCAAGCTATCCTGGCTGATGACGGCTGATAGCCAGAAACCGGTCCTAGGATGCTTGATTCCGGTCCAGGGAAGACATGGCTTGGCAGTTCGGGCTGGACTGTTCCCATGAGGCACAGGGTCAAGACTGATTTGCATATGGCCATGTCTAAACTGGGGTGGCGTAGTGGGCAAAAGAACGATGGATTTAACCCAGATCTCTTGACTGGGGGAGAATGTCTGCATTGTCAGCATTCCGTCCATCATTTGTTGGTTGTAACGCTTTTCGCCCTAAGTGGGATGGGTATTCCCAGACGTGGGACCCGTGCTCACTACGCCACTGGAGTCAAGCTATCCTGGCTGATGACGGCTGATAGCCAGAAACCGGTCCTAGGATGCTTGATTCCGGTCCAGGGAAGACATGGCTTGGCAGTTCGGGCTGGACTGTTCCCATGAGGCACAGGGTCAAGACTGATTTGCATATGGCCATGTCTAAACTGGGGTGGCGTAGTGGGCAAAAGAACGATGGATTTAACCCAGATCTCTTGACTGGGGGAGAATGTCTGCATTGTCAGCATTCCGTCCATCATTTGTTGGTTGTAACGCTTTTCGCCCTAAGTGGGATGGGTATTCCCAGACGTGGGACCCGTGCTCACTACGCCACTGGAGTCAAGCTATCCTGGCTGATGACGGCTGATAGCCAGAAACCGGTCCTAGGATGCTTGATTCCGGTCCAGGGAAGACATGGCTTGGCAGTTCGGGCTGGACTGTTCCCATGAGGCACAGGGTCAAGACTGATTTGCATATGGCCATGTCTAAACTGGGGTGGCGTAGTGGGCAAAAGAACGATGGATTTAACCCAGATCTCTTGACTGGGGGAGAATGTCTGCATTGTCAGCATTCCGTCCATCATTTGTTGGTTGTAACGCTTTTCGCCCTAAGTGGGATGGGTATTCCCAGACGTGGGACCCGTGCTCACTACGCCACTGGAGTCAAGCTATCCTGGCTGATGACGGCTGATAGCCGGAAACCGGTCCTAGGATGCTTGATTCCGGTCCAGGGAAGACATGGCTTGGCAGTTCGGGCTGGACTGTTCCCATGAGGCACAGGGTCAAGACTGATTTGCATATGGCCATGTCTAAACTGGGGTGGCGTAGTGGGCAAAAGAACGATGGATTTAACCCAGATCTCTTGACTTGGGGAGAATGTCTGCATTGTCAGCATTCCGTCCATCATTTGTTGGTTGTAACGCTTTTCGCCCTAAGTGGGATGGGTATTCCCAGACGTGGGACCCGTGCTCACTACGCCACTGGAGTCAAGCTATCCTGGCTGATGACGGCTGATAGCCAGAAACCGGTCCTAGGATGCTTGATTCCGGTCCAGGGAAGACATGGCTTGGCAGTTCGGGCTGGACTGTTCCCATGAGGCACAGGGTCAAGACTGATTTGCATATGGCCATGTCTAAACTGGGGTGGCGTAGTGGGCAAAAGAACGATG
Source organism: Triturus cristatus (assembly GCF_964204655.1). NCBI lineage: Eukaryota > Metazoa > Chordata > Amphibia > Caudata > Salamandridae > Triturus > Triturus cristatus. The sequence goes on along the minus strand of NC_140593.1, from coordinate 841,629,710 downwards.
GATTTAACCCAGATCTCTTGACTGGGGGAGAATGTCTGCATTGTCAGCATTCCGTCCATCATTTGTTGGTTGTAACGCTTTTCGCCCTAAGTGGGATGGGTATTCCCAGACGTGGGACCCGTGCTCACTACGCCACTGGAGTCAAGCTATCCTGGCTGATGACGGCTGATAGCCAGAAACCGGTCCTAGGATGCTTGATTCCGGTCCAGGGAAGACATGGCTTGGCAGTTCGGGCTGGACTGTTCCCATGAGGCACAGGGTCAAGACTGATTTGCATATGGCCATGTCTAAACTGGGGTGGCGTAGTGGGCAAAAGAACGATGGATTTAACCCAGATCTCTTGACTGGGGGAGAATGTCTGCATTGTCAGCATTCCGTCCATCATTTGTTGGTTGTAACGCGTACTCTACTCTACGCCATTGTATTATACATCACTGCACTCTAAGCCACTGCACTCTATGCCACTCTGCTGTTCTCTGCACCACTGCACTCTACACCACTGCACTCTATGCTGCTTCATCCTCTCTATGCATCTGTGCCACTCTGCTCTGCCCCACTCTACTCTGCATCAATGCACTCTACCCCAAGCTACTCTGAACCATTCTATTCTATGCCACTGCACTATATGGCAGTCCACTCTACTCTCTGTTCTGCTTTCCTCTACACCACTGCACTATATGCCACTGCACTCTATGCCACTCCACTCTCCTCTGCTCCACTCTACGCCTCTGCATGTTGTGCTACTCTGGACCACTCTACTCTATGTCACTTTACTTCACTCCACTTCACTATACACCACTCTACTCAATGTCACTGCACTGTATTCCACTCTGCTCTTCTCTGAACCACTCTACGCAACTGCACTCTATGCTGCTGCACAACTCTATACCACCCTACTCTGCACCACTCTATTCTGTATCACTGCACTCTAAGCCACTCTACTCTTCAGCACTCTACTCTATGCCACTGCCCTTTATGCCAGTCCACTCTTCTCTGTATCAGTTTACTATATGCCACTACACTCTATGTCACTGCACTCTATCCCACTCCACTCTACTGTGCCCCACTCTATTCCTCTACACTTTGCACTACACTACACCGCTATACTTTACTTCACTGTACTCTATGCCACTCTGCTCTATGCCACTATGCACCTCTGTATGCCACTGTACTACATACCACTGCACTACACACCACTCTGCTCTTCTCTGCACTACTCTTCACCACTGAACTCTATGCCACTGCACCACTCTATGCCTCTGCACCACTTTATACCACTCTGCTCTGTGCCACTTTACTCTATGCCACTCTACTCTATACCACTGCTCTCTACGCCACTGAACTCTACACCACTACATTCTATGCTACTGCAATCTTTGCCGATCTGCTCTTCTCTGCACCACTCTATGCCACTGCACTCTAAGCCAATGCACTCTATGCCTCTGTACAACTCTATGCCTCAGCACCACTCTATTCTGCACAACTTTACACCACTCCAATCTGCTCCACTTTAACATATGCCACTCTACTCTATGCCATTGCTCTCTATCCCACTGCACTGTACGCCACTGCCTTCTATGCCAATCTGCTATTCTCTGTACCACTCTATGCCACTGCACCCTATGCCACTGCACTCTACTCTGCGTGACTCTATTTCAGTGCACTCTACACCACGCACTGTATGCCACTTTACTCCACACAACTCAACTCTATTCAACTGCACTAAAACCCACTCAAATCTATGCTACTGCACTGTGTGCCACTCTGCTTTTCTCGGTACTACTCTACACCACTGCACTCCATGGCACTGCACTTCACACCACTCTGCTCTTCTCTGTACCATCTATGCCACTGCATTCTACATCACTGTACTCTACACTGCTGCACCATTCCATGCCACTCTACCACTTGACTCTGCATCCCTCTATTCTGTACCAGTCTACTCTGAATCACTGCACTATACAACACTCTGCTCTGCACCATTCTACTCTATGCCACTGCACTCTATGCCACTGCACCCCACACCACTCTACGCCACTGCACTACACTCTGCACCACTGCATTTTACAGCACTCTACTCTGCACTACTCTACTCAATTGCACTCTATTCTGCACCACTGCACTCTACATCACTCTAATCTACTCTGCACCACTGCAATGTATGCCACTCTAATCTACTCCGCACCACTACACTTAATGCCTCTATAATCTACTCTGCACGACTCTACTCCATTGCACTGCAGTCTACTCCACTCTATTTTAACCTACACCACTCCACTCTATGCCACTGTATTCTATGCCATTGCACTCTACGCCACACCACTCTATGCCACTGTACTCTACTCTACGGCAGTGTACTTTACACAACTTCACTCTATGCTGCTGTACTATATGCCACTCTGCTCTTCTCTGCACCACTCTACGCCACTGCACTCTACACTGCTGCGCCACTTTATGCAACTGTACCACTCAACTCTGCATCTCTCGACTCTTTACCATTCTACTCTGTACCACTGCACTATATGCCACTCTACTCTGCAGCACTACATTCTACGCCACTCTACTCTATGCCACTGCACATTATGCCAGTTCACTCTTCTCTGCATCACTGTACTGTATGCAACTGCACTCTACTCTACTGCACTCCATGCCACTCCATTCTACTCTGCCCCACGCTACACCTTTACATTTTATGCTACTCTACACCACTCTACTTTATGGTAATCTTCTTCACTCCATTGCACTCTATGCCACTCTACGCCACTCTACTCTTTGTCACTGCACTCTATGCCACTATATTCCAATCTATGCCACTGCACTCCAGGCCACTGCACTCCACACCACTCTTATCTTCTGTGTACAACCATGCACCATTGCACTGTATGCCACACTAATCTAATCTGCACCATTGCACTTTATGCCTCTCTAATCTACTCTGCACCACTCTACTTCAGGCAACTGCACTCTACGGCAATCGGTTTTACTCTGCACCACTTCACTTTACACCACTGTACTCTACACCATTCCACTTTATGCCACACCACTCTACTCTTCAGTACTCTAGTCTACACCACTCTTCTCTATGCCACTGCACTCTATCCCACTATGCTATTCTCTGCACCACCCTATGTAACTGCACTCCACTCCACTCCACACCACTGCACTCCATGCCACTCTACTCTTCTGAGCACCGCTCTCCGCCACTGCACTGTACACAATATGCCACTGCACTCTACTCTCTACAACTGCACTCTATGCTGCTGTACCTCTCTATGCACTCTATGGCAGTCCACTCTTTTCTGTACCACTTTACTCTAAGCCAGTGCACTCTATGCCACTCCACTCTACTCTGCCCCACTCTACACCTCTGCACTTTGTGCTACTCTGCACCACTCTACTCTGTGCCACTCGACTGCACTCCACTGCACTCTACATCACTCTACTCAATGCCACTGCACTCTATGCCACTATGCACCACTCTACGCCACTGCACCACTCTATGACTCTGCATCACTCTATATCACTCTGTTCTGTGTCACTTTACTCTATGCCACTCCACTCTACGCCACTCTACGCTATGCCACTACTATATATATGCCACTCAACTCTACGCCACTGCACTCTATGCCAATCTACTCTTCTCTTCACCACTCTATGCCACTGCACTCTATGCCACTGCTATACATGCCACTGCAGTCTACTCTTCACGACTCTATGCCACGGCACTCTATGCCACTTCACAATGTGCCACTGCACTCTACTCTGTAGAACTGCACTCTATGCAACTCTACTCTTCTCTACAATACTCTACACCATTGCACTCCACGCCACAGCACTCAACGCCACTCTTCTCTTCTCTACACCACTCTACGCCACTGCACTCTATGCTGCTGCATGATCTGCATCACCCTACTCTGTGTCACAACACTCTATGCCACTCTACTTTACACCATTCTAGTCTATGCCACTGCACTCTATGCCCTGCTGCTGTTCTCTGCAATACTCTACAACACTGCTCTTGACGCCACTGCACTCCAAGCCACTCTGCTCTTCTCTTCACCACTCTATGCCACTGTACCACTCAACTCTGCATTACTCTACTCTGCACCACTCTACTCTGTGCCACTAAACTCTACGCCACTCTCCTCTGCACCATTCTACTGAATGCCCTGCACTCTATGTCACTGCACCTCACACCACTCTATGCTACTGCACTCTACTCTGCACCTCCATGCTACCGCAGTCTACTCTGCAATACTCTACTCCACTGCACTCTATTCTGCACCACTACACTCTATGCCACTCTAATCAACTCTGCACCATTGCACTGTATGACACTAATCTACTCTACCACATGTGACTGCTCTCTACGCCACTCTATTTTACTCTGAATCACTCTACACCACTGTACTATATGCCATTCCACTGTACGTCCCACCAGGCTATCTGGCCCACTCTACTCTTCACCACTCTAATCTACACCACTCTACTCTATGCCACTGCAGTTTAGGCCATTGTGCTTTACTTTGAACCACCCTATGCCACTGTACTCTACTCTACACCACTGGCATAGAGTGTAGTGGTGTAAAGTACTCTACCAACTACACTCCATGCCATTGCACTCAATGCCACTCTGCTCTTCTCTGCATCACTCTATGCCACTGCACTTAATGCTGTTGCACCTTTCTATGCCTCTGTGCCACTGTTCTCTGCCCTACTCTACTCTGAGCCGTTGCACTCTATGCCACTCTACTCTGCACCACTCTATGCCACTGCACTCTATGATAGTCCACTCTTGTCTGCACCACTTTACTCCACACCACGGCACTCCATGCCAATCTGCTCTTCTCTGCACTACTCTATACTACTGCACCACTCTATGCCTCTGCACCACTCTACACCACTCAGCTCTGTGCCACTTTACTCTAAGCCACTCTACTCTATGCCACTACTTTCTATACCACTGAACTCTACACCACTACACTCTACTGCGCTCTTTAACAATCTGCTCTTCTCTGCACCAATCTACACCACTGCACTCTACACCAGTGCACTTGATGCCTCTGCACCACTCTACACCTCAGCATCACTTTACTATATGCCACTCTATTCTAAGCCACTCTACTATATGCCACTGCTCTCCACGCCATTGCACTCTACACCACTGCACTCTATTTTGCACTATTCCATGCACTACACTTTACAACACTCTACTCTACGCCACTCTACACCACACCACTCAACTCTATGCCACTGCGCTCACACCCACTCTACTCTATGCCCCTGCACTCTATGCCACTCTGATAATCTCTGCATTACTCTACACTATTGCACTCCACACCACTGTACTTAATGCCACTCTACTCTTCTCTGCACTACTTTATAACACTGCACTTTATGCTGCTGCACACTTTGCATCACTATACTCTGCATCACTCTACTCTGCGCCACTGAACTCTACGTCACATTACTCTGCAGCATTCTACTTTATGCCACTGCACTCTATGCCACTGCCCCCACACCACTCTAGGCCGCTGCACTCTACTCTGCACCCCTACCCCTACCCCACGCCACTGCATTTCACACCATTCTTCTCTTCTTTGTACTACTCTATGTAACTGCACTCTATGCCACTGCATCACTCTATGACTCTGCACCACTCTACACCACTCTGCTCTGCACCACTTTACTCTACCCCACTCTGTAGGAGAGTAGGATCTGCTTCTTATGGTTACCCCCACTTTTTGCTGCTGTAACACTGTTTTTCGACTTTAGTCTGGCTGGGCCCTACTATTCAGGACCCCAGCCTATCTGCTTCCTCTCTAAATTGATTCCTAGTACCTTAGGTACACCACAGATTGGATTCTGAGGTGACCTTATAAGTCCCTAGTATATGGTATACTATGTAACTAGGGCATAGGTACCGCAGAGGCCTATCAGGGGCTGAAGCATGTATTATGCCAACCCCGGGAAGCCCTCCAAAATTACACCACAGGTCTGCTACTGCAGCCTGGGTAAGGTGGTGCATCCACCCCTTACTGCTATATAGGTTCACTATCTCTCACCTATCACTGCACATATAAACCTATCAGTCACCCCTATAGCAGGTCTTATCAATCCTGAAGGCAGGGTGCTTGGTTTTGTGTGAGAGGGTGCCCATGCATGAGCAGACCCCCTCTGCAGCCTTCGGAATCTCTTCTCCGGGGTAGTCTGTGATGCAGCCTGACCATATACTCTTAAGTGCATTATAACCAAACACTAAATGCTAACTTTGGATTGGCTGCACGGAAACATGTTGTGTTTGGTATCAAACACCTTGGAATCATACCCCCACACCAGTGTGGGTTTGTATGATCCCACCCTTCTAGAGGGAGAGGCATGACAGCACTGGTATACCCGGTACCAGCTTAAAAGAGCCCTGGCATCACAAAATGGATGCTGCAGCCACAGACATGAGTCTGGCCTCCTGCTGCTGACCGAAACTCTGGCAGGGGAGGCTTTGACAATAGGTTTCCTGTCACAGGGAGGTGTTACCACCTCCCAGACAGGCCTTAGTGGATTAGGGCTGGGTGTAAGCACTCCAGGAGTGCCTTGAAGTCCTGCACTGGGGGCACATTTGGTGTCCCTGTGCATAGTCCAGCTCAAACCGGTTCAGGGACTACCAGCCCCTGCTCTGGCGTGAAACAGGACAAAGGAAATGGGTGTAGCCACCCCACTTTCCAAACCCTCCCATTGGTGGGTCCCCAGCGTTAGTCCAACCCCTTCCTAGGGTATAAAGAAGGAACCTCTGTAACCAGAACTTTAGATATCCCTGGACGAAACTCTGAAACTGAATCCTGGAACTTCGATGATCTGTTCAACGCCAGATGACTGAAGAATCTCCCTTGGAGTAAAGGAGTTACTCCCCTGCTTGGCAGGCACCAAAGACGCATCTGTCCGGTCTGCATCTCCAAAGCTTCCGCCAAACACAGAAGACTTTGCAACACCAGAGGTGGATTTACAGACTTCCCAGAGGTTGAACCGGGTCCCCAGCAAAGCTGAGACCCGTAGCCCTCGTGGGTACCATGGTACCAGAACCCCTGGACACCGTGGACATTTGCAAGTGCATCAGCTTCTCGACATCTCCTGAGGCTGTGCATTGGGTTACTTGTAGCCCAGACCCCGAGCAGAGAATCCACTGAAGATTGTTGGCCTAGTCACTTCGAGTGGCCCGTGGCCTGCCATTTTGTGATTCCTCTTGAGGTCCCTTCGCGATCCCTGGTCCGTCAACTGGTGGGTCCCTGGGAAGGTAACTCTGACTTTCTTTGGGCTTCCCTGGTTGCTCCAGACGTGCCCTCACTCCTCCCTGCTGGGGGAGTCTCTCGGACCTTGCTGGTCTGCACCGAAGCATCTTTCTCCTTTCTGTTTGGGTTGCTGTTGCCAAGGCTTGTTGTGTCCAATCCGGGCACCAATGCTGCAGCACTCGGCATCCTTTGTGGGACAGCTCGAATCCAGCTCCTGGTCATCCTCAACACCTCCTGGTCCTCGTGGCTGAAGTTTCAAGCTTCACCTCCTTCACCTGAAACACCCGACATCGGTGGGCATTCGTCTATCGTGCCCCTGGTCACTGGCAAGTGACCCAGACTCTGTCCCCTCTGCTTTCAGGTTCCTCTCATCTTTGATCCAGGCTTGGATCTCTTCGGACACTTCGCATCTTCCCGGCAGCAGCTCTTTTTCGCCAGCTCCTATTGAAAACGATGACGCGGCCCGACACCATTTGACACCTATGCACCCGGCTTCCCTGGGTGAGGTAACTCGAGTACTCTGGTGCTCCCGTGGGTGTTGACCCTAGAACTGTCTAAGTCCAAGAGGCTTTGGTCCTAGTCCATCTCTAAGTGTCCTTTATCTTTAAAAATCTAACCGCGACTTTCCCCATTGAAGCCAACGGGAGCTTGCGGCTGTGTTCTCACACTGCACATGGCCCCCGTGGATCCCCTATGGTGGTTCCTTGGGGTCCCAGCGATTCTACAGGCTCTAGGCCTTGTGTCTAGTTAAGTCGTGGGTTTTATACCACTATTTTAGTATATGGTTTGGTCCGTCCCTAGGGCCTAGCGTGTATTTGTGCTACTTTACTGTAATATTTGAAGTGTAACTTATGTGCTTTTACCTCTAGCCTCATAAAGAGACTAGTAGGGTGTGTTTAGGAATAAATACATATATTTTATATATATACCTGGTGTGGTCACCTTTCATTTAGCCACTTAAGAGATTATAGACTGGTAAAACAAGCTGCTTTACATTCCTTCAAGACTTAGCCTGATGGCTGCTCTCCATAGCTACCACTAGGATAGCTTTCAATAAAGGTTGTCTTTAACCTATCATCAATAAGGGGTTGTTTGGACAGGTGCAAGGTGCCCACTATAACTAGTGGACAGCATATACCAGGCCAACTTCTCACACACTCTACTCTATGTCACTACTCTGTACACCGCTGCACTCTATGCAACTGCACTCTATGTCTCTGCACCACTCTACTCTGCACAACCTTACTCTATGCCACTGCACTCTACCCCACTGCACTCTAAGCCACTGCACTCTATGCCAATCTGCTCTTCCCTGCACCATTCTATGCCCCTGTACTCTACATCGCTGTACTCTATTCTACGCCACAACATGCAAGTGCACGCTACTCTCCACAACTCTGTGTCACTGCACTTCACGCCACTCTTCTCAGCACCACTCTACTCTATGCCACTGTACTCAAAGCCACTTTACTCTATGCCACTGCACTCCATGCCACTCTGCTTTCCTCTACTTTACACCACTGCACTCCCTGCCACTGCACTCCATGCCACTCTTCCCTTCTCTTTTCTACACTACTCTGCACCACTGAACTCTATGCTGCTGCCCCACTCTATGCCTCTGTACCACTCTATTCTGCATTACTCTACTCTGCACCATCCTAATCTGCTTGACTGCACTCTACGTCACTCTACTCTGCACTACTGTACTCTACGCCACTGCATTCTACACCGGTTGACTCTTCTTTTCCCCAATCTACTCTATGACACTACACCCACACTCTCTACACCACTGCACTCTACTCTACTCTGCATCACTCTACTCCAGTGCACTCTATTCTGCACCAATGATCTCTATGCCACTCTAATCTTCTCTGCACCACTGCACTGTATGCCACTCCAACCTGCTCTGCACCATTCCACTTTATTCCTCTCTAATCAATTTTTCACCACGCTATTCTATGCGACTGACTCTACGCCACTCTACTTTACTCTGCACCACTGTACTCTATGCCACTGTACTCTACGCCATTGCACTCTATACCGCACCACTATGCTCGTTACCACTCTACTCTTCACCACTCTAGTCTACACCACTTTACTCTACTCTGCACCACTCTAATCTATGCCACGGCACTTAAGGCCATTGCACTCTATTGTGCACCACTCTACGCCATTTTACAACACTGTACTTCACTCTACACCACTGCACTTTATGCTGCTGCAATCTGATACTCTTCTCTTGCACTGCACTCCACACCACTGCACTCCATGCCACTCTGCTCTTCTCTGCACCACTCTACTCCCCTGCACCACTCTATGCCTCTGTACCATCCTACCCTGCACCACACTACACTACGCGACTGCAGTATACGCCACTCTACCATACGCTACTGCTCTCAATGTCAGTCCACTCTTGTCTGTACCACTTTTGTACACCACTGCACTCTATGTGACTGCACTCTATGCCACTCCACTGTACTGTGCCCCATTCTATGCCTCTACACTTTGTGCTACTCTACACCACTCTACTCTACTCTACTCCTCTCTACTTCACTACCCTGAACTCTATGCCACTCTACTCTATGCCAGTGCACTCTTACCACTATGCACTACTATAAGCCACTGCACTCCACACATCTCTTCTCTGTACTACTCTACGCCACTGCACTCTATGCCACAGCACCACTTTATGCCTCTGCATCACTCTATTTTGCGCCACTCTACACCACCCTGCTCTGCACCACTTTACTCTATGCCACTCTACTCTATGCCACTCTACTCTATGCCACTGCTTTCTATGCAACTGAACTCTATGCCACTGCTCTCTACGTTACTGTACTCTATGCCAATCTGCTCTTCTCTGCACCACTCCACGCCACTTCACTCTACACCTCTGCACCACTCCATGCCTCAGCACCACTCTACTCTGCACCATTCTATACCGCTTTACTCTGCACTACTTTACTCTATGCCACTCTTTTCTATTCCACTCTACTACTTTCTATGCCACTACACTCTACGCAACTGCGCTTTGTGCCAATCTGCTCTTCTCTGCACCACTTTATGCCACTGCACTCTATGCCACAGCACTCTATTCTATGCCACTGCACTCTACTCCACTGCCCTCTGCTCTAAGCCACTGTACTCTACGCCACGCTACTCGATGCCACTCTACTCCAGCCACTCTACTCTATGTCACTGCAATCTAACCCACTCTCCTCAATGCCATTACACTCTATGCCACTCTGCTCTTCTCTACACCACTGCACTGCAAGCTCTGCACTCCATGCAACTCTGCTCTTCTCTGCACCACTCTACGCCACTGCACTCAATGCTGCTGCACCACTCTATGCCTCTTTACCACTCTACATCACTCTACTCTACACCACTTTACTCTGTGCCACTGCACTCTAGGCCATTCTAATCTGCTCCACTGCACTGTAAGCCAGTGCACTTTATGCCAGCCCACTCTTCTTTACACCATTCCACTGAATGTCACTACACTTCATGCCACTATACCCCACACCCTCTGCCCCACTTCACTCTACTCTGCACCTCTGCACTTTACTCCATTCTATTCCACTCCACTGCACTCTATTATGCACCACTGTGACTTCACTCCATGGCACTCTGCTTTACTCTGCACCACTCCTCTCTACACCACGGTACTCTATGCCACTGCACTCTACACCACACCACTCTACTCTGCACCACTCTGCTCTTCGCCACTCTAGTTCACACCACTCTGCTCTACTCTGCACCATTCTACTCTATGCCACTGCACTCTAGCCCATTGTGCTCTACTCTGAATCACTCTATGCCATCGTACTCTAATCTACACAATCATACTCTACACCACTGCACTCTATGCCACTCTGCTCTTCTCTGCACCACTCTACAGCACTGCACTCCACTCCACTTTACAACACTACACTTCACTCCATGCTACTGCACTCCCTGCCACTCTGCTCGTCTCTGCACCACTCTATGCCTCTGTATTTTACTCTACATCAGTATACTCTACACCACTGCACTATACGTCACTCTAATCTACTCTGCATCACTCTACTCTATGCCACTGCACTCTGCACCACTCTACTCTGCGTCACTGCACTCTATGCTACTGAACTCTACACTGCACCAGTCTACTCTGTGCTACTTCACTCAAGGTCACTCTACTCAGCACCATTATACTGTTCACAACTGCACTCTACACAACCGCACCCTATGCCACAGCACTCTACACCACTGCACTCTACTCTACTGCACTCTCCGCCACACTATTCTGAACCACTCTATTCCATGCCACTGTACTCTATGCTACTGTACTCTACACCATTGCACTCTACACCACTCTAATCTGCACCACTTAAACTCCATGCCACTTGAACCTGTGCCACTGCACTCTACTCCGCACCACTCTACTCTGCACCACTGCACTCTACACCAATGCACTCTATTCCGCTTCACTCTATGCCACTCCATGCAGTGCCACTCTATGCCCCTCTACTCTATGCCCCTCTACTCTACTCTCCTCTACTCTGTAACCCTCTACTCTCCACCCCAAGCCACTCTATGCCAATCCATATCACTCTTTGCCATGCCGTTCTATTTCACTCAATTGCAATCTACCCCTCTCCACTCCTTGGTACTCTACTCTGCTCAACTCTACTCTAAGCCAATCCACTCTGTGCCCCTCTACTCTACTCTCCTCTACTCTATGACCCTCTACTCTCTGCCACTCCAAGCCACTCTACTCCACTCTACGCCAATCCACATCACTCTATGCCATGCCATTCAATTTCACGCCACTGTAGTCTACCCCTCTCCACTCCTTGCCACTCTACTCTGCTCAACACTACTCTATGCCAATCCACACTATGCCACTTCACTCTACACCACTCTAGGCCACTCTACTCCATGCAGTCCACTCTACTCTACTCTACTCTATGCAATCCTACTCTACACTATGCCATTGCACTCTACACCACTCCACTGAATGCCACTCCACGCTAGTGTACTCAATGCCACTCCACTTCTTTTCTCTACTCTACTTTACTCCACACTACTATACAACATGGGAAAAAGACATTGACAAAGCCAAAAGCTCTTGCATAGGCGAATACTCTGGCTTTGCCAATGCTTGTTACTGTTGATTTCTCTGATATTATATTACCACAAACATTGCCTACAGCAAACACAAATGAATGCAGTCTCCCCTACCTTGCAAAATCCCTTCATAGCAAGTTGTCTTTACAAGACCAAAACTGGCCAGATTTGCAAATGTGGGCCACTTTTTTTGCCATCTGGTTCGCTATGGGGGGGCAGTTTTATATTGGTGCCCAGGCCTATTTTGTATGCCAGTCCGACCTTGGTTTTTAGCAAACCACATGTATTCAGGTATGACATGGCCTGTTGTTTGTGGAGACGGAAAACATACTTGATTGTAGTGAGGGAGGCAGTATAAAGTTTCTTATAGTATGAGAAAATAAGTGAGTGAGAGAGGGTGGAAATGAACACTTTCTGGGAAGGGTTCTTTCCGCCTGCAAAAAAGACTAAGATAAGGAGAGCTTGTAGAGATAAGCTCAGGTTATTTAGTCAGGTAAGTTAAATATTATAGAACGAAAGAGAAGGTTTCCAGGAAGGTTGCACTGGACCAAGGGTTGGGCAGGTAGGAAGAAAATAGTTTTATGTCAGAATATAGTACAGAAAAACACTTCCTGATATAAATATTGTGTCCTACAATATCGTTTACAAAATATTATCCCAATGGGTGTAAATTTGCTACTATTAACTCTAGTGGGTTGATACTTTTGTAAACAATATTTGGCATTTAATATTCAAGTTAGATTTTATTCTTCCAACGCTATTTTGGTGCTACACCTTGTAAATAAATCCAGTACTAAAAAGTAGTTAAAATACAATAACTTATTCTCATTGGCTATTAAGGCGTGCGATGGTGCGAAGAATGGATAGCTTGACCACCAACTCAAATGTAGGTTGAACCACAATCATAAGTAGAAAGTTAAAATACAAAGATATAAAAGACAGGTGGATTTAAATAACTGTCAAATATTGTTTTCAGGGTTATTGTAAAACCTGGCCCTGCTTCAGTAAGGTAAGCCTTTTACAACAGGCTGCCTGCCTTGGAGTTTTTCACCCTAGCTCCTAAGGAGTCCTCTGGAGAGAGGAGCAGTTGCCGCGTCCTCAATCTGGGGCTTTTTGGAGGGGGCGGATGACACTGTTACGGCTTATGCCAGATGTGTGATGGACAAAGGGCACTTATGCCAGATGTGTGATGGACAAAGGGCTGGTGCACTCTTCACCAGCAGCCTAAGCGAGAAGAAGCATTTACCACCGCTGCTGACGGGTGATACCACCCGCCTCCTCCACCATTTAAGGGGTAAGAGAGATCCAATTCGGGCTGGCACAAAGAAAAAGGTGAAAGAGCAGATGGGGGGTGTTAAATGCACATTTTCAGTTTATTACAAGGATAAACTGTTATGCTTTTGTGTTTTATTATATGTGTTTATATAGCGTTGGTTGTCTCAAAGAGGGAGGGACTAGGCAGAAAAATGTCAGATAAAGCAAGCTAATAAAGATAAGGCCACTGAGTTAGGGACGTGGAATATTATTGAACAAACAAGAATGTTGCAGTAAAGGCAGCACCGCGCTGAAGGATTGGCAGGCAGGTTTCAAAGCAACACCAGCATTAGAAAGACGTTTCAATACAACAACTCACTCAGGTTGAAGAGGGGTACGTGCCGTGACCAGATAGATCCAACTCCTACTCAGAAGCATGGTAGCCAACGGTTGTCCTCTTAGCAAGGCATGAGATTCAAGGACCGTCTCCTCGCGGAAGTGTGGGGCATTTACTCGCTGGACTTCTGGTTTTAAGAACTTTTGCATAGGGTCTTTGGGCCAACTCTTCATTTGCCATGGGGTAGTGGCGTAGAAAGGAAGCCATGGGCCCTACTGCAAGAAAAATAGTCCCCCTGACCTCTGGTATGGTACTAAAATACAGCAATGCTTGGTTTTCAGTGAGTCCAAAGGCCGTTCCCTCGCTGAGGGCTGGTTGAGGGGGGTCATGTCTCTGGTAACCATTGTGTCACTGACACACTAGTTTATGTATCCGTTTATTCAGCGAGGCAGACATAGCTGCCTTTAAACTGCCTAAGGTCTCTTATTACCTCCTCACAAAGGTCTGGAGCCCCAAGAGCATCCTTTCACTGAGACAGGGCGTGAGGTACCCCTCTCTTCACTGGCGGATTAGGTCCTACACTTGTGTCCTCACTGAGGTGTGAGGGCTTAACGATACCGAGGTGTGTGGTCCTAGTGCCTCTGCCTCCATGAGACAAGGTTGGTTCTTCATTGAGGGATGGTCCTCAAAGGGTCTTTCCTTAAGATGTGGCTTGATAATGCTATATCTTGACTGACACAGGAGTGTTAAATCTTATCCCCAATGAAGTATAGGGTTTAAAGGCTATCTTCCCGCTACAATATAGGGTCCTCGCCAGGTTATGGGGTCCAAACGCTCTTTCCTCTCTGAGGCACGGGGAGGGAGGGCATATGCTGACCATGACATGTGGTGTGAAGGCCAACCCTCGCTAAGGTGGGGTGCAAAGCCAGCCCCTAACTCATATGTTGGATCCAATGACTGTCATATCGCTGAGTCATGGCATTCAAGGGGCATCTCACTAAGGTGTTGGTTTTAAGGGCTATCTCCTGACTGATATGTGGGCCTGCATGATTATGACTTTGCAGAAGTGCTTAGCTTTGAGTGTACCACTATGGTCAATGGTCCCAAAGGCTCTAAACGCCTCGTGCATGAATTCTGTGGGCCCCGTTCCATGCTGTCTGCTTTATGGATGTGCTCTGTACACTCTCCCTTAAAGAAGGAGTGGATCTGAAAGCACTAACCCCCTGAGCTACCTTACTGGTTTTGATCCCTCGGACCTGCATGTTACACACACAGCTCTGAAGTAGTTGAATTAACTATAAACAATTTCACTTGGATTGTAATCTCTCTCCACCTGCAGGTCACACATAGATCTCGGGATATGTGAAATGCTTTTTACAACTAGATCACAGTGGCAGGTGCACTAATACACTGAGCTGCCCCCAACCCCCCTCAAACTAAGAAGTGCGACAGGACACTCAGTCCCAATCACTTGCATTGTAATTTGCGTGCCGAAGGACAGGCTTGAATTGCAATCTTGCTAAATAGTTGGGCTTCACTCTAGGGTGACCAGACGTCCCAGACTCCCCAGGACAGTCCCAACAATTATCATGTAAAACATGTCCTAGTTTTCGGAGAGTGACCTGAACACCCGGGCGGGAAACCTTTCCTCAAGTGTTTCAGAACCCATTAATTAACTGGAGAATTAAGAACCCAAAAATGAATTGAACACAGATGATACATCAAAATTGCATTTCATTCATGTTATTTACTATGTTATCTATGTTAATGAGTACGGTCAGTTACGCCAGTCATTGCTCCACGGTCGATTACAACTTTCCGTTCTGTTTTCATGTTTGTGGACTGTCCCTGTATTTGGTTTTCAAGATCTGATCACCCTACCTCGCTCACCAGGGCCTCGAAGTAGAGGCTGTCCATCAGAAGCCAGGTTCAGGCAGGCGAGGAGAGGAGAGGAGATGCTGGCTGCTAAGTGCAGCACGTGACCTGGGGAGGGTTCAGGCCTCTGACGGCCTATGAAGCCTCCCGGATTCTCCTACTCTTCCTTTCTGAGGCTCTCACTGCGCCAGGCGGACTTTCAGATGCTGCGCCACTGACACGTCTCTGTATAGCTAACAGAATGGTGCGCAGAAAACTTCTGAGGTGGCACTTGCCCAGGCCGGACTGGCCATAGCGGGCACCGGGTATTTCCCTGGTGGGCCGTCAGGGTTGGGGCCGGTTTTGGGCCCTGGGGGGCCGTTTTTGTTACAGGCCTGTTGTTGCGCATTGCTGCAATATCTCCCCTGTAACAAAATCGGCCGAAACCGGCCCTGGCAAACAGCTTGGGGGTGGGGGGGGACGAGCACTTTACCAGGACCGGTTTTGGTTCCCAGTCCAGCGCTGCTTGACGTGCCACACAGACATCTCCTCTGGGGTGTAGCTGCCATTGGTGCAGCAGGTGCAGTGGCACCAGACCCAGACCCCTGAGGTCCGCAGGGCACACAGGCACTCATTTTTTGGGACCAGCACTTATTTTTCCTCTTCAGACATTTACTGAGAACAAGGAAGGGAAAAACACACGAAGAGGAAAGAAACAGGAAGAGCAACAGGGAAGAAATGTCACAAAGGGAGAAAACAGGAACCTGCAAGAGCGAGATAAAGAGGCAGGAAGTATCTGGTAGAGGGTTAAAGAAGCACAGAATATGCAGCTTTCATAATCGGAGTGTGGACATTTAATAAGAGCTGGGCTTCTGAGCTGAGCTATGGGCACCGGCACTCATTGTTTTACAAGTTAAACACGACGCAAGGGCGCTCATACTGCTATTAATTGCCCTTTACTTGTGTGTGTGTGTAAAGGAGCTCATACTGCTATTAATTGCCCTTTACTTGTGTGTGTGTGTGTGTGTAAAGGAGCTCATACTGCTATTAATTGCCCTTTACTTGTGTGTGTGTGTGTGTGTGTGTGTGTAAGGGCGCTCATACTGCTATTAATTACCATTTACTTGTGTGTGTGTGTGTGTGTGTAAGGGCGCTCATACTGCTATTAATTACCATTTACTTGTGTGTGTGTGTGTGTGTGTGTGTGTGTGTGTAAGGGAGCTTATACTGCTATTGCTTGTGGTTCACCTGTGCTGTATTTGATAGAAGTGTGTACTGCTGTTGATCATGATATAAGTCTTCTGTGTATTTGTTTTTATGTGGGTGTATCTGTAGGGAAGCGTGCCCTGCTGTTTGTGTGTGTATGTCTGTGCCTATAGTGAGGCTTATACTATTGCTGCCTATTTTGTAACTGATGCATGTGTGTGTGTGTGTGTATGTGTGTGTGTATATGTGTGTTTGTATGTCAGTGTGTGTGTGTAGCTGGTACTGGTGTTGTTCTTTCTGTGCAGGCCTTATGTCTGCTCTGTGTTTGCCTGTAGTTTGCCAATTCTACATGCTGCATCTGCTCTGTGAGCAAAGGAATTGCAGACTCTCCAGGTACATGTGCAAAGAGTGTTATCACTGTGCAGCCCAGGATAGTGGTGAAAACATGAAACTAGACTTTTCCCATATACCAACAAAATTCATAGATGCAAGGTGTCCCGTTGTTATGTGTGATACCTTCAGTTAACTGTATTTTTTTTTTACCTAACTGCACTTTACTGCTGTGTTTTTTTTAGCAAGTAGTTACAATGTCAACAACACATTTTCAATCCCAGAATGCAATGTGGTGTCTGTTAAAAGGTCAGGACTGATGTAAAGTTAATCATTTGCCTTGGGGACACTTGTCAGCTATCAATGTCCACACAACACCAGCATTACCTTAATGTAGTCAGGCAAATAGTGCAGAAAAGCAGTGGTGAGCGTGCTTATAACATTATGTTTCAGGTACCTCAGAAAGCAGAGCTATAAATGTATTTGGATTAATTAAAAAATGTAAATGTTTTGCAAGGTACTATGCTGTTGGCAGAGTTGACCACACCTACAATATCATAATGTTCAGTTAGCATTAGGTGAATGATGCCCAACTGTGTCTGGGAATGTGTTTATTAAAACAGAAGAATATAGCACTGTTACTTTTTTAAATCTAGCAATAGTCCTGTAAACCAGACAGAGTCCTGACAGACTGAGAGTGAGAGGTAATGATATGTGAGAGAAGGGAATGAGATGTGAGTATGAGAGTTCAATACAAGGACTTTCTATGCTTAAAATAGTCTAACATAAGTCAAATGGACACACTGTCAATGGGAAGACCATACATACCCTGCATTACTTCTCCTTTAAATTAAATATGTGCTGTATAACAATCACTGAAAAATATATATGTTTTGTAAACACGAGAAATTGATTGTTGTCTATTTCGGGTGCTCAGCAGCTGAATAGACACTGAGAGAACACCATTAAAACCAACTTGGCAGGCAATAACTTAAAATGAAGGTTATCATTATCCACCCGTGGTTGGAACACTTGTAATACCAAATTTACAACCCACTAAGTAGAGTTTCTGAGTTTAGGAGGATTCGCATATCTAATCCCCTTCATCAATCTGCAAACCAAAAGATGTTCTCCCACCAGTTCGCCATCACTTTTCTGGTATCCTTTTGACATTGTTGAGCTGTACCCATTAACAGTCCTATGGGATTTCTGCCCAGTTGCCGAAGAGGCTAAGATATGTTAAAATGTCTGTGACATCTGATGAAACGGGATCCAAACCCCTTTCCATACATCAGCCATTCCAAATTTTCTGAGCTGAGTTATATGCCCTAATTGTGCCCTACCCTCAAGAGGCTCTGATATACCCTGAAGCAGACTACAAAAGTCCTGGCATACCTTTCAAGCAATCAGAGAGATTTGATGCTACCATTGTAAGGCTGCCCTCCAAAGCAAGCATGTGATTATGGCCTGAGGGTCCCTCAGCAATTGTGGGAAGATGGCAGATGACTTGGGCAATCTGCCATGAGCTCCAGGAAGGAAGGATACCAAGCATGTGCTGTCCACAGTGGTTCTATCAATACCACATTCACTGACGACTGCAGTTGCATTTGTGCCATGTATTTGGGTTGCATGATGAAAGGTAGAAAAGCATAGTGATATCTAGGCTTGGGCGGAGTTTGTGGAGTCTGTGAAACTCTGTAAAGTGACACAAAACTCTGACACGGCAAGCGGTGGAGTGCATTTGGTAATGCCATTCTCGTTGATTTTCAGCGCCGGGTGTTTGTACCATGCTGTAAAATCAGTGCGATCGGCACCATGTGCAGCGCAAAAGAGCCCTGCTTCTTTTCTTGCCACTCAAGAAGATTTTCCATCCAAGTAGCAGCTTTCTCAACGCGAATGGAAGGTTTCTCAACTCAAGCTGTCTCGACCACCCGCAATGAGAAATCTGACCACCCACGGTGAGAAATCTCACTGAGAGGTTGACTTTCCTCGCTTGCGCTCTCCAACTTGACATTGGTGAGATCGAGCAAGGGCAAAACTTTGCAGTGGAGTTTTTTGGAACTCTGCGTGCTCCGCAGAATGTGGAAAATGCCACAAACTCTGCAAACGGAGCAGAGTTCACTGCCCAGGCTTAGTGATTTCCATTGGACCAATCCTGAAGAAAAGCAGCCATCTCTAAACCTTCTGGATCTGGTATCCAGCTGAAATATCTTTCTAACTGAGCTGTTAGTAGGTATGCAAACAGATATGTCGAATGGATCCCTAACCATGATCAGTGCCTTGAAAACCTGCCCATCCAGATGCTACTTACCTGCATAGTAGAAGTTCCTTGAGTACCAGTCCGCCACACAATTGCATGGTCCAAGAAGATATTCTGCCTTCAGAGATTTCCCTTGACGGGGACAAAACTCCCACAATGCCCTGGCCAATTCTGCTAAGGGTCTCAACCTTGTTCCCTCCAATCTGCTTATGTACCTGACTCCTGTCAGACTGTCCATGTGTGGAAGGTTTGAACATCTGACTTTCAGTGCTTAATTTGTGCTGGTGCTCAGCACCAGCACTTAATTGCCAGCACCGCGGCTTATGACTGTCTGCCACATGGTAGTGGTGTCTGTCAATTTAAGTACGAGCACAACAACTTCTGTTTATTATTTCAATTTACATTTCCATTTATTAGTATTTGCCTGCAAAGCCATTTTTATAGCTTTGGGGGCCTGTAATAGTATGAATTGTCACACTTTTAAGAGTGTGATGATTGGTAGTGTGTTGGTGCTGTCATTGGCAGTGCTACCGGAGGCAACGGATGGTGCAAGCTCTAGTGTCCTCCTATCGAGAGCCCCGGCACTACGTTTTTCAAAAATTAAGCACTGCTGACTTTGTCTTTTATCAGGCTCTGAAGTGCAAAGGAGTCTGCAAGAACATCTGAACAATTGAAGTACACTGACAATTGCCTCCTGGGCCATCATTCTCTCCAGACCTGGTGCCCCAACCACAGAAAGATGCATCTGGTTCTAACAGTGGACCTGGGAAAGTTATAAAGACAGTCCTTCTGTTTCATACCTCTACATCGCACAAGCACCAGCTCATTTCCTTCTTTGCCTTTATGTCTCCTGTCACTTGGAGTTCCATTTCTGGACTTTAAAACTCATTTACAAAAGGTAGACTTCAGGTGTTGCAACAACCCCGCATCAAACATGAAGTTACGTTCTTCATCAAAAGTACTGTCTGCTCTTTAGTAGCTGCTTTTTATTTTTTATGATAAGTGGTGTATCATTATCAGAATAATATGCCTTATTATTCTTCATTAATCTTTTACCTCAAGAAGGCGCTGACAAGGTATATATGGATGTTGCCACTGCGCGATGTATATAATTAGCCACATCTTTGAAAGAGGAGGAGACCACCGTCTGTATTGTTTTGGCTACAGAATTTTATAGAAAATCACATACATTTTTCTTGAATACTTCTTCCTATTCTGATTCTCTGCTAGTACTGCCATCATTATCCTCATTCATAATGAAATGGGGGAATGAACCCACACCATCTATAGTTATAATGATAAGCAGTATTTCTTTCCATAAACACAAAATACTGTTAAGGTTTCTTTGCAATCAATACAATGTATGATTTTAACTCTCACTTTTACTATATTTAAAAAAAATATTATTTCTGATCAATTTTATCCATCACATCGCCATTTATATACCAGGGCCCTCATTATGATGTTGATCGGACTGCAACGATGGCCTGTCGGTTGTGGTCCGACTGACATCTAGTGCTGCGGTCCGACCTCCGCATTAAGATACGTGGCAGTCAGAGGCAGCATGCGGAGTGACCGAACGACGATTATGACGGACTCAAAGAGCCCGTCCGACCATCGGTCAGAAAGTAATCCCCTACAATGAGGCAGTGTCTGCTCAGGCACCGCAGGGATTGCTGTCCAACCACTGTCGGAAACAGACTTTGAGGGCCCCTAGCAGGGCACCTGTCCCACCGTGGCCTCTGTTATGAGGCCTGGGGGGCACCTGTGGGGCCCTCCTAAACATCCACATACCACGTGCCAGGCACCACATTGTTCCTGGCACACGGTGCATGGATGTTTGCAAACATACATTTTTCCAATGCGGGTTGTGCTGTGGCCCTTTTCCGACAGCAGCAAAAGATGCAATGGGAAAATGGATGTCTCCGACCGCCCTTTGGGCGGTCGCATCCTAAATAGTCGGATGAGATCACTGACTACTAGTCAACTGGTTTTCATTCCGACATGATGCCGTTGACCGGCATTGTAATCAGGGTCCAGGTGTTAAACCCTTAACTTTCAAGTGAGTCTAAGATCATACCCATTTGGCTTCAACGGACTACTTTCTATTCCAACAGAAGGTGAAACACAAACTTTGCTGGCACAAAAGCAGGTTTCACAAAATAACTGTTTACCGTTTGAAACTGACCGGGCTTGAGAGCAGACACACCTACTTTCCCAGTAATAAAACAAACAAACTCTTGAATCCTTGAAGAAAGACACAGGAGAATCAATGTGTCAAACGATAACACGCCCAGCAGCAAAGGATTAAAACAAAGTAAATTACTCCATATTTAGCTACACGCAAACAGCAATTATTCAAGGCAGATCAACGCCACTTCACAACACTCCTACCAAGCTATAGCTGCAAACAGGCTGCCAGCACATTGCAACTATAATAACCAAACAAACTAGTCACCCAAAATTCCATAGAAAATAGTACACGGATGGACCATGTACTCAACTCAAGCAGCAAGGAAAAAAGAGGACATTGTCATTCACTCAGATTTTTATCAAGCGCGACAATTAACCTGTGAGGGGGGGTGGGGGTCTGCAGTTCAGTCGAAGAGCCAGGTCTGTCCTTCCTGAATTGCGGCAGCGATGGTGATTGCCTGAGGTGCAGAGGCAGGGAGTTCCAGGTCTTCTCAGCAAGGTATGAGAAGCATGGCTGGATGCACTGCCTCATTATAGACTGTTTATGCCCATTCTCGGTGTTGTTACTTCCTACCCAGAGAAGCAGCATTATGGGTAATAAAGTGCACTTAAAGGTGCTAGTCGACTGACAGTAGGAAAGGGACTGCATAATATGAGCCTCTTTGCCACTTTGCGCAGGGAAGCCACTAACAAAAAGTACAACTTTCCACCGCTGTAAGTTCGATTTTCTGGAGTTGCAAAGTCACCTTAAAGTGCATTTTTTACTAGCTTTTTCTCATTGTTTCCTTTTACCCCCACAGGCCCAGCATCATGTCTCTGGCTATTCTGTATCTTCTGTCCGTGGTCTCTCTACTCAACGTGGGCTCCGCTTTCAAAATTGGAGCTTTTAACATCCAAATATTCGGAGACACAAAGATGAATAAAGACAGCTGCAGCGACGTCATAGTGCAAGTAAGTACAACCTCGAGTATTCCTACCACGAGGCAACTTGTAGCCTACTTCAAAACCGCAAGTGAAAACATTCATGGAATTCCACTATTGCACTAACAATATGGGGGCATATTATCAAGACATTCGATGTGAAGGACATCTAACATGGACTTTAATTGGAATTCCATAGAGCATATTATCAAGCCCATTATCGCCGTTTTAGCGGCAGTTTTCTGCCGCTACAGCGGCGATAATTTTATCGCCTGGCTTGATAATATGCCCCATAATTTTTGAATATATGTCGTTACCACGCATTCCGTTGCAACGCATGCCTTTACCACACATGCGTTACAACGGAATTATTTTTCTACGCATATCCTTTACCTCGATTATTCCTTTACCTCACATTTTTGGGGGGGAAGGAGGGGACCCCCCCCCAAGCCCCCTTTCTTCTTTTTTTTGCCTTTTTCTCACGTCTTCGCTGACACTAAAAAAGGACTGAATCGGATGAGGAAGAAGACGTTCCGTGAAGACGTTGCTTGCGTGGTAAAGACGGTCGTGGAAGCAATACGCGTTGTAAAGACGTTTACACAGTAAGTGTACTGTTGTAAACGTAACACGTAGAAAAGCCTTCGTGGTAAAGACTGTTTCCCATAATTTTTGACAGTCATACACCACTTTTTACATCTCTAATAGTCGTTAATAACAGATATCACGGGTACTCAATTTTATGACCTTAGAAAGCTGAAACGCGAAGTCAGCTTTGCAGGATTCACACTCGGGACGTTCAGATGACAAAATTAAACCGGAGTAAGCAGCACTCAGGGCGAAAGCATTCTTTCAGAAAACAATCTATTGCAGAGGACAGCCATTAGGACTAGAAAGGCTTTAACTATATGTACACTTACAAGCTGTACTTTCTTCCACAATCTTTGTAAAAGTTCTCCCTCTGTTCTCTCATTTAAGCTTTCTCTAAAAATGTTTGGTATTACTTTAAAACAGGCCAACTTTTGATCTGTCCCTGCCATAGAGAATATTTTTTGTGGCCTGTTTTTCTCCTTTGTTCTTTGTATAGCTTTGTTATACTATTTGGAACAGCAGTCCTAAAGAAAATATAATAAAAAAATGCCCATTTTATTGAATGATGCATAGTAGTGAGCCTAGTATAGAAAGAATATTGGAATTAAAGAGATAGTACAATTTGGTGAAGTGAAAGCTGGGATTCCAAAAGAGATCTCCTGGTAGCAGTGTTGTCAATTGTGCCCCTAGGCCCCAACGACTTTTCATCTAGAAACAAAGATTTAATGCTACTAATGTAAGATGGATTCTACCTAGAATGGAACATGAACCTAGTTGTGTTCATTGACAAAGAGAGGGCTCTTTCTCATTAATCTAACTGAAAATTACAAGGTGAAATTCACATCCTATAGAACTATCATTTCTTTACATTATTCTTTATCACTATACATTGGGGGAATGTTTTTAAAGTTTTAGTACTTATATAACAGGATCGCACAGTCACTTGTGTGCATGGTGATAGATATCACACTTTTTAATTCAACATACATTTAGTTCATTACTATGTCACTGCATATATGTCTGCATTCTTCGGAGGACATTTGTGTATTTTGGTGTTAGAGCAGGGCGTAGCCTGCCAGGGCCATGGGCCCTTGTACAAGCAATGAAACGAGCACCCCCAATCGGTATTAAAATACTGCTATAAATGAGATGCAGTGAGCACATGGACCCCACTTCCTCAATCTACTCATATTTCCTTCACGCCTCCCTATCTCCGCCCCATCCTACTCTCCTCTCATCTCCTTCATCCATTTAATGCTCTTCTCTCTGTCCCCCTTCCTTGGTCTCTCTCCTTTGCTCCTTTTGTCTCTCTCTCTCATCCTCATCTCCTTCCTGCTTTTTTTCCTTACTTCTGGTTCCTTTCTCCTTGCCCACTTCGGTCATCCTTATCTCTTTTCTCTGCTCCTGGCATCCACTGTGTCTAAAAATATCAGAACAGGTAGTCTTTGAAATAACATTAGTTGGTGCAGGGCGGACAGGGCCCCCCTCCCACCTTTGGACCCCGGTGCATTGCACCGGCTGCATCAAAGGTAAGTACCCCCTGGTGTTAGAGTATATGTCTGGATGCCCAGAAATGTTATTTCACAGCACAAATTACTTCCCAAAGTTGTGTCTTTGCATCTGTCCAAATCTGAACTAAGCCCACACAGAATTTGTATTGTTTTAGTTATGTTTAGATGTTTCTATAGCACCAACATGCCTCAACGCAGTGGTCTATTGAAACTTGAGGCCCCCCCCTGCAAAAGTGCTGGTCCACCACCTAGCAATTTTGCTGAGGGGGACCCCGCGAGCTCAGACCCCCGCGCTGCAGGGGCTGCAGGGCTTACGTTAAGCCACTGCCTCAACGGCTTAGACCACTTTACAGTAAAGGCTTCATTTAGAGTGTGGCAGCCCTGCACCGTGTACACTATAAATAGGACGGATCGCATATCCACATGTTTTGGCGGTTGTCCCCCATCCATGAAAATCGAAATCAGGGTCCATATTACCAGTGTACAACACAAAATAATAGTGCATATACATTAGGGAGCATTACATATACATTTAGATTTACAAATGTACAATACAAAGTAATAGGCCTATCATCGTTGGGGTGGTCTTCCCCCAAATGTTTTGACGGCTTACCTTCACTTTTTGCTAAACCTTTTTCTTGACCGTAGGACTCTGAGAACTTCACCACTGCTGACCAGTACTAACGTGCATGTGCTTCTCGCATAAGCAGGAGAACATTGGTGCATAAACAATTGGCATATTTAATTTACTTTCAAGTCCCTTGTAAAGTGGTATACCATATACCTAGGACCTGTAAATCAAATGCTACTAGCGGCCTGCAGCACTAATTGTGCGACCCACACAAGTAGCCGTATAAACATGTCTAAGCTTGTCACTGCAGAGCGTGGGTGTGCAATTTTACTGTCACTTCGACTTGACATTTAAAACCCTTTGCCAACCGTTAAACTTCCTTTTATTACACATATGTCTCCCCTAAGGTAGGCCCTAGGTAGCCCACAGGGCAGGGTGCTGCGTAAGTAAAAGGCAGTACATGTACTTTTTAGTTTTGCATGTACAAGTAGTGCATTCTACAACTAAACTCTCATAAGTTAATATTGGGAATTCCTTAATACACTCTTAAGCTATAATTCCTGATTAGAAAGGAGTAGCTGTGTCTTGTTTTATATCTTTGGAATAGTAATGATAAACCTTCTTTACTGGTAAAGATGGATTTAGCATTACTATTTTAGAAATGCCACTTTTAGAAAGTGGACACTTCTCTGCTCTTACAGCTCTGTGTGTCTGCAGCCTGTCTCCAATATACGCCTGGGGTGGGTGACAGCTACACTTTGTTCAATCCCTCTACACAGCCACAAACACAGGAAGATTAGGTGTGAGTGTGACTGTGTACTCATCTGCATTCTGATGGTTCTTCCTGGGCAGGAAGGGAGGGAGGAGCTGACACCTTGACCTGAATAGGTAGTGCCCTGTCCCCACACAAAGGGTGTATTACCCCCTACAGATAGTCTGGTTACAAGGCTGGGAAGAAAGGGCTTCTATGCACTTCAAAGACCCTTCTTTGAAGTCACCCCCATTTCAAAATCACAACTTGGTATAAGTACCGGGTCTCTGACCCCAACAAATCAGACACTTCTGGACCAGGAAAGAACCTCTGTCAGAAGAACAGTTCTGCTGCTACAAGGACTGTCACCCTGCTGGACTGCTGATCTGGAATACCTGATTTTCTGCTGTGCTGCCCTGCTGCCTGTTGCTCTCTGACCCTGCCGAGGGAGAGCTGAACTCTGCCCTGCAGCCAAAGTGATCTCCAAGAGCTTGTTGGCTTGCCTCCTTTTTGCATGAGACTCAGGGCTATCAAAGTCTCTACACATGCTCGTGTGCCTGGTTCACTGTGAGCGGACCCAGATACTTGCACAAGAGAAATCAACGCATCTCCAGTCTGTGTGTAGAAGAACTGGTGCATCGACCCTGTTGCGGGACTAAAATTGGCGCATCACTCTAAGAACCTAAGCATTGCCTTGAGAGCCTGACGCATCAGAACCGCGCATCGCTGAAACAGCAGTTTTGAGAGATCAACACATCTCTTCAACTGTATGGAGAAACCCGGAGCATCGCTTTCAAAACCAACGAATCCCAGCTTGGCGCTTTGTCTTCGGAACCGATGCATCACAACCACTGCGGAATCAATACCGACGCACCGCTCGACTGCACCCCGCGTCTCGCTGTTGCGACCAGGATCAAGGTACTTTGTCCCACTGGCTTGCATGGCTCTTGATCCCAGCCAGTGTTCGATTGTGGTCAGCTTGAACTGTTGATTTTGCAACTGTCCAGCACGACCAGATAACCCCCATTGGCGCCCATTGCTCCTAAGCACTAGAATCACTTGCATTCTTTAGAAATGTATACCACAACTTCTACTTATTAGATTTTTGTGGTTTTGGGCTTGATTTATTTATAAAATCATTGTCTATTTTATTCTAAAGCAGTGTGGATACTTTTTGCGGTGTTTTTATTGTTTGTGTGTGTGTGTGTTGCACAAATACTTTACACATTGCCTCTTTAGATGAGCCTGATGGTTCTGTGCCAAGCTACCAGAGGGTGATTACAGGTTATATTTTTGTGTGTATCCAGCTTACCTTGACTAGGATTGTGGTTCATGCTTGGACAGGGTGCATACCTCTGCCAACCAGAAACCCACTTTCTAACACAAAGCAACAGGCTAGACACCTAAAATGGAAAAGCATGCAAGTGAGGTATAGGAGCAGATCCTTTTAGAAGTCAGTGGTAAAAGATGTAAGTTACACCATGGTGTGATCATAAGCAGACAGAGCTAGATGCAATACTAATAGGTGCAAAGTTATCAAGTGTATGAAGTGATTGACCGAAAAAAGAGTGTGAGTCGAGGGGGAAATTTAGAATTGGGGTGCCCTGAGGTCATGCCAGTGTTTGGACAGAATATTGTTTCCAATATGTTGTGTGGACAAAAATATTGTGTCAAGAATATCGAGGACAAAATAATTATGAAAGTAAGCTTCTATGGGTAAGCAAATAGTTCAATCCTTAACTCCACATTCATGTACCTTGACGATATATATATATATATCTTCAAGGTATATAGATGCAGAGTTAAGAATAGTAAATCTATACTTACCTATTTGCACTCACCTAATATTATTGACACAATATTTTGTCCATACGATATTTTTAGCATGGACAAACAGGAGGGCCACTGAAATTATGTGATTAAGAAGGATACAATTATGAAGGATAGATTGACAAAATTATGTGGCTAATGTACAACATTCTGTGCCAGAATTATTTACCATGTTATAGTTCAAATCTGTTTGAATGTTTTCAATAAGGCAGTACAGCAGCATGCAAGACGCTTTGAAATAGGTAAATCCACCTTATTGGTACTCCACAATAAATAGATACAAAAACAATCCAGCCACTCCCATCCCTCCCACCTCCTTCCTCCCCATGTGCTCACTCTGAGATTATATTCCCAAAGTGAACAAGTGTATCCCCTCCCTCGTGCTCCTCTAGTCCACTCTCTCCGTCCTCGTCTCGGTGTCCAGTGTCCTTAAGCACAGCAGGTGGCGGTACAGAGGGCAAGTCAATTAGTTAAATTAAGCAGAGAGAAGCTATATATAAGGTTGCCACAACTCTCTGTAAGAGTCCAGCTGATGAGACAGCACAAGAGTCAGACACTCCATATCAAGAATACGCCATAGCCTATGGAGCCATGCAGTATGTGTCATATGTTTCTCTGTGTTCCAATGGGAGAGAATGGTTTGGAGGGCTGCTTCCAGTTCCAGACCAATATGGCACCCCCTGCGTGATTTAAGTGGGAACGGCAGTGAATTGGGTAGTCCGAAAACAAGATACACTGGGAAACAGGGCAACTGTGTATCACAATATCCATCAATACCAGTTAAAAGTGCATCCCAATATTGTGTGAGTTTGGGTCAGAACCAGAGGAGGTAAAGCAAGGTCCTGGGAGCCCCACAGCCTCTCCAGCAACAGGCACTATGATTATGGTTGCCCTTGGGAAGTCGAACCGGAGTTAGTTACCAGCATGTAGCGAGTTTAGTGGCAGTTTCTATGCTTGCGGTGTCGCATGCAGTATGCCAAGCCCTGTAGCCAATCTCCACCCATTCTTTATGGGACGGCATTCATCCCGGCTCAAGTTCCCATCTCTTTTGCCCCAGGGTTTTAGCTGCAGGGCAGGCTTGCAGCAGCAAGGCATATAGTTCAGTGATGAGATGTCGGTCACTGTCTTTGAACAACAGCCATTTTTCTAAGAGTGTGAATGGATGGTGCACCTCTTTCCGAATATCTGGGTGGGTAACCCAATGACAAACCTGCAAGTAGAGCAGCCTCTCTGATTCTGGTAGCCCAAAATCAGTTTTAAGCTTCTCGAAGGGATGGGACCTGTAGCAGCAAACAGATGCCCAATGAGGGGGCAGCCTGCTTCCTGACAAGTTACAAAAGCGGCAGGATGTAGACCTGGGTTAATCCCCTGTTGCCCCAGAGGAAATGTAAATGAGGTCAGTGCTTTCCTAGTGGCCACATGGTCCCACACCTCTAGAGTAGCTCTGGTAATGTGGGATGAATATAGTCCCCAGGCTCTCTGTTGTCGCCATAAGAAGGGGATCTTCCAGAAATGTTTGTCCACTATTGCTCTGTCAATAGAGCACCAGTGCTTTTCGGACTCCTTACGAGTCCATTCCACCAGGAAGCAAAGCTGTGTCACCCGGTAATCTAGTAAGAGATTTGGGACCCCCAAACCCCCCTCGCGAACCAGACATGAGATCTGATCACGACTCAACCGGGGGTTTTCACTAGCCCATGCAAAGTGTTTGAATTCCCGTTGCATAGCTTGGAGCACAACCCCGCAAGGGTTCTAGGAGAAGCGCCTGGAACAAAAATAAAACCTGTGGGAGAAGAGTCATCTTCAGTGCTGCTACACTTCTGAGCCATGAAAGTCAACAGTGCTTTCATTGAGCAAGATCTGCCCTTATTTGCTGAAGCAAGGCTAGGTTATTGATGCTCACAGTCTCCCTCACCGTTGGAGCAATCTGCAGCACGGCCGGACTGGGTACCTAAAGCAGCCCTATCAATTTGGCAGACTGGGCGGGGAGGGATGCAAAAGGGTGCACTGTTGCTTTTGTTACTGAGGGCTGATATTGCAGTGCCACTGCAAAACCAGCCCCCAGTAACAAAACAAGCCCCAGTTGCTGAAAAATGGCCCCCACTCTTCCAGCATCCTGAGAAAATGCCTGATGCCCACTACGGCCAGTCCGGCCCTGATCCGCATGCCAAGATATGGCACCAAAGAGGGCACCCACTGAAATGGGTATTGGGCTACCAACTGTACATTTACGAGAAGGGTAAACGAAAGGTTAAGCGCCTGTGACTCCTGAAGATTGACACAAAAGCCCGCAACTTTCCCAAATCTCTCCGAGGAAGGCTGCGAGGGCCCGCAGCGGTTCTTCAAGCATGACTGTAACAACATCAGCAGAGATGCTGGTGATGTGTTCCTCCCCCCAAAGCACACCTCAGTGATGCATTGTTTATCCCGCACACACTGTGCCATCAGCTCCATATAGAGCAAACAGTAGGGGGGGGGCAGCAGGCAAACCTGACGCATCCCTCTATTGATCGGAAAGGGGGCTGAAGCCTGGCCATGAACCCAAACAGTTGTCTGCAGTACCCCATAGTAACTGTGAACCCAGGTGCAAAACCTTCTGCCAAAGTGGTGAGCTGTTGCCTCCATATGGGGCCAATGCACACAGTCAAATGCTTTCTCAGCATCGATCGTAAGGAGCATAATTTACCTCTGAGAACACTTAGATTTGTCTACATGGTGAAAAATCTGCTTGGTGTTATCTCCACACTGGCGATAGGGGATGAGTCCACTAGGCCAGGAATCCATCAGAGCCTGGTGATTTTAGAAGGTTCTGTTTAGCTATGGCCATCACTACTTCATCCATGCCGATGGTCTGATCTACAGCGTCAGACTGCCGGGTGGTCAATCTGGGTGTGCGTGCACCCTGGAGGTACTGATCTTGTGTTGTCTAAAGCTCTGCATAGTATTCCTGAAAGGCAGCAGCTTAGATCCATTCCCTGTGATTTCAGTCCGATACTGATAGAGGATGGTATCTACTTTCTCAGCCTGATGCTTGGCCATAAGCCTGTTGGTGAAAAGCCGGCTACATTTATCCCCCTTACATAGAAGCATTGCCCCAGACGAAGCAACGCGTATTTGGTGCTGTCTAAATCTAGTCTGGCTAGCTGTGCCTGAGCAGACTTCAACTGTCACCAGAGCAGGGGGCTGCAGTTATTTTATGGATAAGCTCTTGTTCTTTCACTTCCCCCTCTAAGGCATCCAGTTTCTCCTGACAGACTTTGATTTCAGCCGCAGAGATAGCAATTAGTTCCTCCCTGATTACTGCCTTTAACGTCTCCCATAGCATAGGTATGGAGGTGCCAGTGGTATCGTTGATGGCTAAATAGTCCACTATCCCTTGCGTGATGCGGCGGACTGCAGTGGTGTAGCTAGGGCTTTTGACATCCGGGGTGATTACTTTACTTTGCCATCTAGTGCTGGAGCCCACGAGTGGGGGGGGGGGGGTGGTGTCAGGGGGAATTTATGCGACGAGGGAGAATAAAGAAACAACAAAACTTACCTTGGGCTCGCGGCTGTTTTCTACTTCTTCCATGAGGTTCAGAAGGAAACATGCCTCTGGCAGAGATTTCATCAGATAAGGTTTCCCAACCCATCCAAAGGTGGCCCCAGTTGTAGGAGACCCCCTAGTTCTGAAGAAGTGTTGCAACTGGTCAGAAGTCCCTGCATCTCTGAAGAATCAGAACAGAAAGATCCTGGTACAGCGCCAGATTATGTCCTCTAACCTGCATGGGATGCACACCTCAAGTCTTTCATAAGATAGTCTCTTACAGTTAAAAGTCATTGGCACAGGCAAGAATATCAGGCGGACGGCCGGCCTCGGAAGGCCAACTCTATGAACTCTGTACAGCTGCACCTATGTTTCCGCTGCTGCGTCCTGTATCTGGAGGAAGAGGGCCCTCATATAGGCCCTGATATCCATGCATTCCACTTTATCTGGTGCCCCACAGATTCGTATATTGTTCTTGCGGGATTGGTCTTGAGGTCCTTTGCATGGGCTTGCATACTAATCTGTTTTTAACTGCACCACTTCTTGTTGGAGGTGCTCAATCTCTTCGTCCCAGCTAGATTCATGATGCTCGTGGGAGCATTGTTGTTGTTTCTGGGGCAGAGAACACATGAAGGACTGCGGGGTCCAGCAGCCCACTCCACCACAGCTGCAGCCTCTTCCCTCACGACCCCGCCCCCTGCCTGGACACCTCATACGGCTCGCGACCCCCGCTTCGCGGGTGCCGCTCGTGGGAGCATTGTCATTATTTCTGGGGCAGAGAACACGTGAAGCACTACGAGGACCAGCAGCCCACTCCACCACAGCTGCAGCCTCTTCCCTCATGACCCCGCCCCCTGCCTGGACACCTCATACGGCTCGCGGGAGCCGCTCATGGGAGCATTGTTGTTGTTTCTGGGGCAGAGAACACGTGAGGGACTGCGAGGACCAGCAGCCCACTCCACCACAGCTGCAGCCACTTCCCTCAAGATCCCGCCCCCTGCTTGGAAGCCCGGGCCAAGGGCGGGCCCGTTCTAGCCCGTTACAGACCGTGTGAGACCGGACCGGGCCATCCCTCTTGGGTTGCTCCTAACCGAGGTATCTACACAATTGATTGCTATTCCAGGGACACATTACCGTCGTACACTTAGGATTATGGCGGCCAGGGAGATAAGAAGCAAAGCTCACTCGTCCAGTGCAATGATGGCGGGCACTTTGGACTGTTTTCTGATCAGAGCTAATTCTCTGATATCAAACGAGATCACTATTCTGGAACGTCGCCTCTCGTAGGGTATTGATAATGTTAAAAGATCTTCCCTCGGCCACATAGCTAATGCAAGAACACCTGATAGGTGTACTACACCACCTAACCCCGTATCTAACAGCGACCACTTGGTAGTAACTACCTTGCCCGATTCCGGCCGTTGCCCTGGATCGAATACAGATTCTATATTGGCTACTATTGATTCCAGTATTGTGCCCCCCCCCCTACTGCTAATGTGACGCCTGCCAGTGGGTGTGGGGCTAGTACCCTTCAGTTACGAGGCAATAGGGAGAGGGCTGTTCCAAAAAGAAAGCGAGGTCCACAGACAGGGGGTGGTAAGAAGGCAAGGTTATCTAACTCTGCAAACCAAACTAATTCCAAAGGCCGGGCAAAAGTTAAGGTGATCCCTCCCGTAGCTAGTGAACCTATTAACCTTCCAGTTCAGAGTCCCTCTGTATCACAGCCTTCCACTACAATCATTAGTGATAATATCCAGGCAAGGGCTGACCCTCAAATTCCAGGCTTTGGAAGTATCCTGAAATCTTTGTTGGACCCTCTGATTGCCAGACTTGATCAAATTGATCTTAGGTTGGCAAATATAGTAAGGGCCATTGGGCCTAGGACAGACCACCCACAAACTGTGGAAACTATCGAAAGGAGGAGGGATGTTAATGTAAGAGGTGTATATCTAGCCAATTCCCCTTTTTCAACAACTTTTCCAGTTTTGGTAAATCCCCCTTCTCAAGCACAGGTCATCTCAAAAAGGAACACTTACTCCTCTCTTTCCTCCTGTCCTGGGATAATGGTGAAAAAGTCTATTGTAAATATTGAGCAAAAAAATTTGGAGGGCAATAGACTGAGGAAGGAACTGATAGTAAATCTACCCCCGGAAGCTGCTCCCCTGGTATTGGTCCTAGTAGGAGTCCACGAATCCACCAGTACAGGAGTAGAATCATTTGCTTCACTAAAAAATAAAGTAGCAAGCTGGCTAAACAAACACAGACCCCTTCCTCCACAGATTTTTTGTGAAATCCTGATGGTCAGAAGGGTCTCATGTCTGGGATCAACTAAGAAAAATATCAGCGGCAACTGTATTGTGGTCAACTTTAGGGACCCAGGGTCAGTTTTCCACATTCTTAGTAGCCCGTTTTACGGTGAGGAGTCCATAATCCGGACCCTTCCACTGTCTTTCTTTTATCCACCCCATGTTAGATGTTCTGACATGGGAATGGAAGAGGGCTGGACAAGGTTGGGACGTGGAAGCTATTCCAGAGGGAACAGGAATAACCCACATTATTTTAATAGGTCACCTCAATATCTGGATCACAATCGGTTTAGCTGCCTGGATGAGGTGGACTGACTACGCGGTAACTCCAATTTGGGGAGCTATCTGAGGGCGAGTGCTATCAGTACTAACGATTCTTCCCTGCATGATTGATTGGTTACATGTATGAACAGGGGTCGACCTGCGGGAATAGATAGTGCTCAGAGTGCCCAGCCAGGGGCTTCTCTGGCCACTATCATCCCCGACGGCCAGTGCGGGGTCTTAGTGGAAGGTCGTATGGTGGAGATTAAAACGATTACAGAGGGAAATGCTGTATCAATACTGGAACCTATACCTATCCCCGCCCCACTGACAATTTTGTCGTGGAATTTAGCAGGAATAGGAAATAAAATAATGTGTCCCGATTGGGGCTCGTTCATAGATAGGAATGATATATGCCTCTTCCAGGAAACTTGGGCTAGGGAGGAATACCATCGGAGTAGCTTTGTTTCATTCTCAGTCCCGGCAAGGTGGGGGGGGGAAGGGTAGACTGTCTGGGGGCTTAATAATCTGGGTGCGCTCCCACTTGGGTTGTCGAGCCAGGGTTTTGAATACGACATCAGAGGATCTCCAGTGTGTGATTCTAGAATGGCCGAATGACTCCATGCTTGCTTTGGTCAATGTGTATTCAATACCTGTGAATATTACATCGGAGTCTGGAACCATCGAAGAGCTCTCTATATTTTTAAATACGATTCCTCAGGGCACTGCCTTTCTGCTAGGGGGTGATTTTAACTGTCATTTTGAGCCGCTTTTGGGTTTGACGGATAGTGGTTTTGTGGAGGAGGACGAGTATTGGAAAATTCCCCCAGTAGTGGGCCCTTCACCCAAGTCATGGGCGCCTTTGGCTGTCCAAATTATGGCCTTAACTTTAAAGCATTCAATTAGGGCATGCAATGGCCGCTTAAAATCAGATATCCCCTCTAAGTGCACTTTCAACAAGCCCGGGCAAGAGTCACGCTTGGATTATATATTTGTTGAAAGTTGCGCATGGGATAAGGTAATTGATTTTAGAATAGAAATTAGGGAAGACAGCGACCACAATCCGTTGATCCTAGAATTTCTATCCCCGGGCAACCCCGAAGGCTTATGTAACCCAAATGATGATCTGGATGTTAGGTGTCACTTATCCAGTAACAGGCGTATGGTCAGGTGGGAAAAAATAGTCACTCAACCAGCGTCACTGGCAGAACTTTATGAGCACGTAATCCCGGTTTTGGAGGCAATCGGTTCCTTAACGCTGCAGCACCCAACTCCCGAAATATATCAAAAATTTGGGAATTTTAATCTGGAATTAACTGTTATTTTAGCTGATGTTCTTAATCCCATAGCGCCCAAAGAGAGAAGTAGAGGCAACAGACCTACTTGGTACAATACTGTCTGCAGGAAGTCAAAAACAGAACTTCTCAAGGCCGTGAAGCTTAACAATAATGAGGCGCTAATAAGACAAAAATGATTAGAATATAAGCAGCTAATATACCATGCCAAGATGGAGTGGGACAATGATAATTGAGCCAATTTAACTATTGCACTAAATTCAAAAGACTCCCGGAAGTTTTGGCAAATTGTTAACACGGGGTCGTCTGATCCTCTACCGGCGATTGTACCTAATATTGCTGCTAATGTCTGGGAAGATCACTTCTCCTCCCTCTATGGAGGTGACCATTCTACCAATAATATGGAGCAGGGGCTAGTATTGTTTAATTCCACTACTGATCTACATGAGGACGAGTTTAGGGTAGAAGAGGTCCTTGCTATACTATCTAGACTTCCAGCTGGCAAAGCGCCTTGGCTGGATAAACTCCCTGGTGACCTCTTCAAACACGAACCTAAGATTTGGGCCCTTTATCTAACGGCTCTATTTAATGCAGTCCAGAGGGGTATGGCGGTACCTAGTACTTGGCTGGGGGCTGAGATAGTCCCAATCTTCAAGAAGGGCTCACCTCTCCTCCCAGTCAATTATAGGCCTATCAGCCCAGCCTTATTGATGTACCTCAAAAAAATTTAGCAAGGCTGATCTTAGATCGCCTTAGGGACTGGATAGAAGAGTCTTCCATTCTAAGTCCTTACCAGGCTGGGTTTAGGAAGAACGTGTCTACTACGGACCAGATTTTCCGCCTGACCCTGCTATTTTGGAAAATTGTTAAAACTGAGGGTGGCTCGTTATATACTGTCTTTGTGGACCTCCGTGCGGCGTTTGACCTGGTCCCCAGGGTCAAACTATGGTCTGTCCTTTCAGAACTGGACATTCCTGTTCTCCTATTGAACATGATAATTCGACTGCATAGGGGAAATTTCGCACAGGTCAGGTGTGGGAAAAATGGTGCTTTAACATCTAGATTTCCCGTTGACAGGGGAGTCAGACAAGGGTGTGTTTTGGCTCCCACCCTGTTCTGCCTCTATGTCAACGGAGTATTTACACATCTGAATGAGGTCATAAATAGTGATGCCCCCAAGCTCGCTGGATGTCGGGTCCCTGCGATTATGTTCGCAGATGATACCCTACTACTTTCGAAGTCCCCGATGGGCATTCAGCGAGTGTTGGATGGTTTTGAGATATTTTGCCTCGAGCGGGGCTTAGAAATAAATACTCTCAAAACAAAATATATGATCTTTAATCCACCAGTAACGACACTCCCTAACCCGAGCATAGGGAGAGTTAGCCTAGAAAGGGTCCAGACCTTTGAGTATTTGGGGCTCACCTTAAATGAAACAATGACATGGGTCCCACACCAAATCAAAGCCCAACTTAAACTAGCCCAAGCAGCGGGGGGGATTATAAGACTCCTAAATAAATCATGTGCCAAACCAATTGGCCCACCCCTTGAAATATACAAACTACAGGCAAGGGGGGGAGTAATCTATGGTGGTGAACTCTGGGGCTCCTATTGCCGTCCACAGATCACAGTCACAGAAAATAAATTCTTAAGGCAGTTGTTGGCCGTCCCCCCCAGTACTCCTTTACTGCCACTGAGACTCGATCTGGATCTCAGATCTATAGATAAAGAATTGGGTCTCAAACCTCTAACATTCTGGCGGAGGATTTGGATTACCCCAGAGCTTCAGGACTATAGAAAAGAACTTTTGGAAGTCCTAGGGCTCCCTAACGCAGGGAAACATCGATGGCTGAGGTATGTGAAGGAGGAATTGGGGAGACTAGGCCTTCCGCTGTTGTGGTCTTACCCGACGACAGCATGTATTAGTGTTTCACGCAAGCATTTGGCTAACTTGTATTACGAAACCAAACTAATTGCCTCTGTACAGAAATCCCAAGCTTCCATTCTAACACAAACGTTCCTATTGTTTAAAGATCTCTATCACTTTGAGGATGTTTTAAACGATATTAGACCATATTTTACAAGAAAATTGTATTTGCAGTGGAGATACGGTACCTTACCTATAAGAGCCTTCACGAGTAAATGGTCTCCGCTCTCTCCAAAAAATTGCCCTGGTTGTGATGTCGATCAGGAAAACGAACTGCATATACTATTTTTCTGTCCTGCTTACAAAAAGTTCAGAAGGTGCTGGATTGTTCCAGTTTGCAAAAATTTGGGGTTCAAGCACTGTATGCACGCTTATCGAATTTTTAAAACAGACCTAACTTCTGTAATAGTTTTTGCTGTGTCATCATTTTTGGCAGCTATGTGGAGGAAAAGAAGGATTTGTGACAACCTTGCTTGAAATTATATCCTCCCATCATAGTGTCATAGTTGCCATGAAGAGGTCTTTTAAAGTCTAGATGGTATGGAGAATTGTATAATGCTGTATGGTCTTGTATATTTGCACTAATTTTGTCGATTTTCTTTTTTTAATGCTAACTGTATGTATACTTTTATGACTAATGTCGAAATAAAGATTGATGATGATGATGAGATTCATGATGTTAAAGGGCACACACTCCATCACCCACCTCAGTTAGGTTTTGGTGAGTGTCTTTAAAGTCTTGCACTAGCTCTTGTTTCGCTGCCTGGATGTCCTCCCTCAGGGATGTAAAAAGTGCCTCCATGAAGAACCTGGGGTCCAGGACCTCCTCTTCTCCCCCATCTACTGCCAGGGTTGACATCTGCACCTGTACACACTCCTCTGTCGGTACCCCAGTGGACCAGGTGAGCATTTCCTTTAGTGATCTCTCCTTCTTCCCCCTTGAAAGTCTTGTGGGCTACACAGTCCCACTTGGCTACGTGTGCCTAGTCCACAAGGTCCTGTTAGTGCCCCCGAGCAACACAGCACTGTCCCGGGGGCGCCCCATATCCTTCTGCAATGGCCGCAGAATGCCTGTTGGATTGTGTCACCTAGCGCGGGGCACCAAGGGCCCCTCCCAGAGCTGAAGGGGAAGGACCCTTGGTAGTAACAGTCACTCAGTCCCCAGTCTAGACCAGACACAGTAGGTGCACCTGCAGTCTGTCATGCCCTGACGGCACCATTGTATTATGCTAAGATTTCACGGACAGGCGATCGCTCAGGCCAAACCTTTTGCTGTGCGCAAACCTTCCTTTTTAATGCATATAAGTCACTCCTAGAGTAGGCCCTGGACAGTCGACAGGGAAGGGTGCAATGTATTTAAAAAGTTGGACATGTACTTTTAAGTTTTACATGTCCTGCTAGTGAAAAACTCTTAATTCAGTTTTTCACTACTGCAAGGCCTATCTCTCCAATAGGATGACTTTGGAGTTGGTTTATTACATTTTATAAGTGTGATTTCTAAATGGGAAGAGATAACCAACTCGTTTGGTGTCTCTAGAATAACAATTTAAAACACTAACTTACGGGTAAGTCGGATTTTAAATTACCATTCTGAAAATGTCCCTTTTAGAAAGTTAACACAAGGAGAGTGCCAGTTTCTTGCATTTTCCATTTGGTGCCTGCAGTCTGTCTCTAGTCACATGCAAGAGTATAGTTATCAGTTGGGCTTTGTGTATTCCTCCTAGACAGCCACACACAATCAATCAATCAAGCTGGGAGCTTAGGTGTGACTATATAGACCATCACTGGCAGGAGGGGAGGAAGGAGCTGGACCTGCCTCATATAAACCTGTCCTGTCTCCACTCAAATGGCTGCATAGCCCTTGTAGTTAGTCTGGAGCCAGGGCAGGGAAGGCAGGATGCTGGGGACTTCTAAGGGAAACCTTTAGAAGCTTGTCTCCTACTTCAAAGACCCAAATGGGTATACATACTAGACCTTGAACACCATCACTTCAATACACTTCTAGATCTATGGATTATCTGCCAACACGCAGGACTGCTGAACTGCTTAAAGACTGCCACCCTGCTGGACTGCACTCTGCTGGTCCCCTGCTTTGCTGTGCTGACCTGCCGCCTGATTTCCTCTTGCCTGGGTGAGAAGGACTGGCCTGCATCCTACAACCTATAACCCATACTGACTCCAAGGGCTAGTTGGCTGGCCTGATTTGAAGCCTTAGGGATATAACAAGCGTCCAACAATGGTGCATCTGCAACTGGACTCTGCCATCTGTAAGTCTACCCTGCCAAGTGGTGCCACCCCATTCATGGACTCTTGGAAGTGGGCTTTAGGTGCTTTGCCAGCCTCTGTGAATCCAACAGAACCGAACCATCTCCTCTGCTGCATGGCACAACCCTGAGCAGAACTGATGTATCTCCGCTGCTGCGGGGATTAGACCCATTGCAAAGACCCGCATCACCGCCACAACCCACATCGCCTTTAAAACCGCTGCTGCGCGAGGCATCCTCAGCGCAGGCCCTTGCATCTCTCGTCGACGGCAGACTGGACGACGGACTATGTACTGCAGTCTCAATACAACAGGACCTTGCACCACAGCCTCACTGCATCATGGAACCAATGCATCGCTCCAGCTGCGCCCCCATCCTCAACACGGACCCTCGCAAAGCTCAGCAACTAGGATTTAAGGTACTTTGGTCAGCTGGCCTAACTGGGTCCCTGTAGGCAGCCCGTGCTTCATTGCAGTCAGCCAGAACGTGTGACTTTGTCTTGGTCTGGTAACCTGATATGGATAGTTGGTGCTTTACACTTTTTGGCGCTATTTTTACTGAAATCTTTCAAATGGAATATCTCTGGTTATTCTAATTTGGCTTGTTTTATTTATTAAAAATTACTATATTGTTCAAATACTGTTGGGTTTATTAAATTAAGCTCTAGTATCTGACCCGCGCCAAGATAGTCCTTATACCCAAGCCAGGAAAGGACCAAAAAGCATGCGCATCCTACCGTCCTATATCTCTTCTAAATACAGACGCCAAAATATACACTAAACTATTAGCAAACTGACTGGAACCCTACCTCCCCGGCTTGATAGATCCTGACCAAGTGGGGTTCATACAGCATCGTCAGGGGGCGGATAATATCACATGCATAGCCCACCTGGTGTAAAAGGCCCAGCGGCAAAATATCCCAGCATGTCTCCTATCGCTGGACGCTGAGAAAGCGTTCAATAGGATGGGCAGGGCCTTTCTCTGAGCGGTCTTGCGCAAGATTGTTCTTGGCCCAACCATGGTCTCTCGGATCATGGCATCCTACATGTGCACCTCGGTCCAAATCAGGATTAACGGACTCCTCACCCCCCCAGTACAGATTCAAAGGGGCACACGTCAGGGATGCCGGTTAGCCCCTTTACTCTTTGCCATAGCAGTTGAAACCCCTTGCAATAGCCATTCACCAATCTCCTGTGATCCAGGGTATCCCCTTTGGTGGGGATGAACACAAGGTCGCTTTAATTGCGGATGATCTATTACTCAACCTAACCAGTCCCAGGGACTCCCTCCGGGCGCACATTTCCCTTCTCCACAGGTTTGAGCGGGCCTCGGGCCTTAAAGTTAATATAGAGAAGTCACAGGTGTTGAATCTAATGCTTTCTTCACAAGAGGTCTTAGAACTATCCTCCCTCACCCTGTTCACATGGGCAGCTCACTCGATCCATTATCTGGGCCTCAATATTACACCTTTGCTGTCCTCATGTGGCCAGAATGTCGGCGCTCTGTCTGTGAAGACCTAAGACACTGGAAACCGCTTCCGATATTGTGTCCAGGTCGCCTCAACGCAGTGAAAATGTCTATATTGCCAAAAGTGCTTTAACTCTTCCAAACCCTTCCCCCACCCATTCCCCAAGCAGAAATTGGTACTCTCCAGAGGGATGTCAACTCCTTCATTTGGGGTAGGGGCGAGACGCGATTCTCTAATACAATTTTTATGTTGCTAAGGGACCAGGGCGGGCTCGCTTGCCCTAATTTCCTTGTCTACCATTGGGCGGCACATTTGCGTTTCACATCGGAGTCAGTGGTCCGCGAGAGCGAGAAACGCTGGTTTCATATGGATAGGGCGGTGGCATGTGGGCCCCTGTGGGACTTAGCCTGGCTCCTAAAACACTCGCGACCACGCAGCGCCTACATCGTTACCCCCACAAGAACAGTCCGGGACATTTGGGATAAACTGGCAATGAGCAGTGGCCTCACCTCCTTCCCTTCCCGTAAAACTCCATTGGCCTGAAACCCGAGCTTCCCCGCGGCCTTACAACCCAACTAGTTTCCAGCATGGGCGATCGGGGAGTTCCTCACAATGGACGATCTCTTTGAGGGGGGAACTTCAAGTATTTGACCAATGCAAACAAGAATTCTGCCTTCCAGCCATGACGCAGTTGCAGTTCTATCAACTTTTCCGCTGGCTGCACACACCCACATACATTCAAGGGGCCACATGCCAACCTACCCCCTTTGAGACCTTGGTACAGGTCTCTGACAGCTTGCGGGGACTGATCTCCCGCACATATCGAGTCTTGCAACACTCCAACTTGCTAACCCCTCACTCTTATCAACGGCAATGGCTCTCTGATTCCTCTGAGGACATTCCTCCAGAGCACTGGGAGCAGTTGTGGCAGGATGTACACAGGACATACAGAAGCATCGCCCAACGGGAGACGGCTTATAAGGTGATGACCCGTTGGTACTATACTCCTGCCCGACTTAAAAATATGTTCCCTGCTTTCTCACCCATAT
This sequence comes from Triturus cristatus, assembly GCF_964204655.1. Taxonomy (NCBI): domain Eukaryota; kingdom Metazoa; phylum Chordata; class Amphibia; order Caudata; family Salamandridae; genus Triturus; species Triturus cristatus. The sequence goes on along the minus strand of NC_140593.1, from coordinate 841,587,616 downwards.
GCTGGCGCTGTTACTCTGATATAGGCTTTTATATCCACATCTGGTGGTCTTGTCCTAGGCTAACTCTATTCTAGAAGGAGGTGCTGAGCCATAGTAAAGACGCAGAGGGATTTCCCATCCCGAACATACCGCAGGTCATCATCTTAGGGATTCGGCCCCAATCTCTCACATTCTGTCTAGTGCCTATTTCTACAAATGCTAGGGGCTGCCAAACAGGTCATTGCCCTCCAGTGGAAGAAGCCCTCAACTCCCCCGGTGTCATTGTGTCTCACTCGCCTATGGCACATCATCGCCATGGAACTTCTGACTAACCGCATCACACATACTGATACTAGCTTCACGAGAGTATGGCAACCTTTAATTCAGCATCTATCTAAAACAGAACACTGCTGCTTCCTTCCCCCTGGCTTGCGCGCACTGCAACTTTTCAAAGATGCCCTGCTACCACGAGGGGAGGCACCCTCAGAGTGAAGCCCCGCAGGTGGTTCCCCATGTGGGGGACCCTCCGTTTGACTGCCTTCCCTGATAGTCCACTAATCGTATTCTGCTATGTCACTGCTCACGCGCCTAAGATGCTTATAGACAGGGGCCTTGGCCCAAGCAGGGACGCCCCATAGGCTCCCTCCCCCCTCCTTCCTTCCCCAGTTCCTCTTCCCTTCTGGTTAACATGTTCTCATGGACACTGGCGGACACACACCTTTGTGGCAACTTACCGATCTCTACTGGGACTACTCCACTGGTACAGCCATGACATTTTGGGACGTAGTCCACAGGCATATGCATACGGTGTGGGGACAAGACCCCACAAACCTCATTACCTGGCCGAGACAGCAATTCCTGGACTCGCCAGAATGTCCCTTGTTCACTTGGTTGATAGTTGCTTTGCTCCTATTTTCATTGTATGTATGTATACTTTCTGATAACAATAAAACAGATTTGCACAAAATTAAGCTCTATTTTTCTAACCTGGTGTGGAATCTTTTTGTGGTGTGTTTTGAATGTGTTACTATATGAAGTGTTGTACAAATACTTTATGTATTGCCTCTAAGTTAAACCTGACTGCTCTGTGACAAGCTACGAAAGGGGTGAGCAGAGGTTAATTTGGGGTTTGCTTGTGCCTCACCCTGACAAGGATAGTGGTTGCTGCTTGACCAGGACTTGCACCCCGCTCAACCAGTGACGCCATTTCTTACAACTTATCAACAATGTTTGAGCAAAGATTTCACTGCATGGGTTCCAGTTTCACACCTGAATACAGTAATAAGCAACTTAAAGGTGACTAATTAATCTTTACAAAGGGTTTGCCACTGTGTGTCACCCCGTGTGGCCCACATTGTAACTAATATTTAGTCAATCTAACCTAGAAAACAATTTTTTGTTGTTAAGATCTGCAAGTCATGCACAAGACGCTGGACAGAGTGGCAATGGCGGTACATCCATAATTACATGCTGAAATTCGGACCCTTATTCGTGATCTGTGAAAAATAAAAGCAATCTTGTAAATGGATCTTTGCTCAGGGTTCGAGGGTCTGTAACCCTTTGCGGTTCTTAGGCACGGATGAGAGCAGTTTGGGAAAGTTCTGTGCTGAGATGTCCCTCGCTCGCGCAAGCAGCGGTGACTCACCTCGTGCACCTCGGAGACGCCGGCACCCTGCTGCTGCTGTCGCTCCTCCACGGTGCTGAAATGCTTGGCCTGTGAGAATCCACCCACGCCACATCTCTAATTGTGCGCCAGATCTGTGTGACCTACTTTTTCCTCAGACTTGGATCGATTATGCTTAAATCAAATTATTCCAAATGATAAACCTTTAGCGTGCCTGCAGTTCTTACACATCGCCATGCTCCTTTGCATGGAGCCAATCACATGGTAATCTCTGCAGGTATGCATAAAAGGTGCTGTTATGAAAATACATCGCATGTCATTTGATTAATCCAGTAGCTTGAGATGCCTGCCCAGGAATGCTGCACAGCAGAGCGTGCAGAGATGCAGTAGTGTTGCCACTGTGTTCCAGCTTTACACAAAGTGCTCGGATATTTGTGCACACCGTTACAAAAGTTTATGGGACAGAATGCACTTGGGCCATTACAATGGTGTGTAAATAAAAGCTATGTTTTGTGTCTCATTGAGTCAAGGAAAATGAGACAGGGGATGTGGCCTAACGGCTAGAGAGGCCAACCTCAAGCTGTTAGTGCGCCTCCTGAGAGCTTCTTTGCTTCTGCGCCCGAGTCTATAATACGGTGTGGGCATAGAGGCAAAGGGATTCCCTCATTTGCATGGGGCATGACCCGATGCAAGTGAGGGAACTCCCTCTTGCGGAAGCATCGCTTTCAGTATTACAGAAGGGGCCAGACAAGCAAGCATCTGCGTCCCCTTCTGTAATACCGAAGTGCTTCGGGGGCGCTCAAAGTGTACGCAAACGCCCGTTGCACGCCCAGGGCACTGATACCTTTGGGTCGGGTTCACGCTATATAAAACTCCAACGCCTTAGAAAACCAAAATGAAAAAGTTTGGGCATGTCTTTGTGTCCCCTCTACATAATCTTGTTTCAGGTTTTCGGCTTTTGCGCATCATTGAGAGACGAATAAACGGTGTCAGCTCCTCCGCAATGGCGGAGGAGCATCGCCCCACTGTCTGGCTTAGAGCCATGGGGGCAGATTTACAAGCCCTTTGCACCTTATTTACATCTAGGGAGATGCATCACGTTGTACAGCCCTGAGCCACATGAAACCTGCGTTAGGTTTCCTGTGGGCGTTCCGGCGCAGGGTGGGCGTTCCGTCGCAGGAACGCCTCGTAAAAGTGACGCAGTGAAATCTACAAGATTTCACTGAGTCACTTTTACATCCATGCTACGTCAAAACCCTGCGCCTGCTTCAAGCAGGCGTAAGGAGTGACGCAGCATGTTAGGCATAGGGCACCCCTGAGAATTGCTGGAGCCGCGACACGCTTGCGACACGACTCCAGCAATGCGCCGCCCTTACGCCACAGGATGCGACACGCATCGCCCTATCCTTGCACCACGGTGCGCCGCATGGTAAATGCGATGCATTTGTGGTGGCGCAGGGAGGGAATTGCGTGTTGCATCTTTTCTGGTGCATCCCTGCTGATTTGCAGAGATGCGCCAGAACTCCAAAATCTGCCCCAGCAAATGTAAATTAAAATGATGTTCTTGCATCGTTTCAATTTACATTTGCCGGCTCTTGGCCGGTGGTGTTGAGAGGGGCAGGGCTGAGGCATGGGGGTAGGGAGGAGGAGTGCTACGTGCACTCCACTCTCTAAGTGCCCATATGCATTATGGACGGCTGTCTAAGGCTGACCAAAACACAAATGCGCACTTAGGTTTTCTCCAGCCTAGCTGCAATGAGCAGCCAGGCTGGAAAAACCCCACAGACTCCCTAGTCTGAGTAGGGCGTCTTTCCTGCCTGCTCTGACCAATCCCCACACTGCTCTGCAACACGGGGATTGGAAAGTGAGCCTGTTCCAGGGGCTGCTGGGACCAGCAGGCAGAAAGAGGGGAGGCGATGCGACGAGATGCAACGCTGGAGCAGCCAGCAGCAAAAGGTAAGTTATATTATTTTTTTATATTGTATTCCCCCTCCCCCCAGCGCGATGTCTACCGCGCGACCCTACCCACCTCACCACCCTTTGTTTATGGTGGCTGCTGCTGCGAATAAAGCTCTTTGACATGTTTTAATTGTTGTCTCTGTTGGGAGGGAGCACATCAATAGTGACAAAAAAATCAGCAGCAGTACTGGAATATAGGAGAATCCAGACCAACTCCTGGTCCAGCTGCTAGTCTTCAGCTAGATCCGCAAAACAGTCCCAAAGATTCATCCCGTTTGCGTCCCAGAAACGTGTGCAAGCACTGGGATATATAATAACACACATACAACACACAATACAAATGTAAGGGCACATAAGGAGGGTAAGGGGCAATAACAAGCATTATTGACTGACTCCAATTTCAGGAAAGCTATAAGCACTTAGATTTACCACCGTGTAACTTTTCCACATTCTCCCCTTCCATAAGCAGTGACTCCTCTGCTCACTGCCAGACCATGGAATGAGCTTCTTGTTCTGAATGGTTTCAAAGAAAGGCAATACCATCAGTAAGGACCACATTCATCTTAATCTGATTGGATGTCCAGCTCTCCACATAGTAGTAGCTGTGTTTAAGGAAGAACAGAAACATTTTTACTAGAAAGAAGCCTGCAGCACCTAACCTTGTGTTCATGAGCAGCTGGGGATTACTTACAGATAAGTGATAAAAGGAGTAGGGGTCATTTATTTACGTGAGGAGCTAAAAACTACATACATGGCCATAATACATATGTTGCGCATCAAACATTAAGCAGCTAGTTTGAAGGGTGTGGGAGTAGGGGGGCAGTGGGTGTCAGGGAGTTTGAGGAGCAGCAATCAGGGCTGGCAGTGATTTTGTCAAGAGTTTGTTTCATTCTCACTTTAATGCAGGTATTTTTTGTGGATGTTCATGAATGGAGTTAGAAGGACACAGTTCAAGAAGGGCATAAAGCATCAATCAATCAAAGGAGCACTGGCACTCAGTTCAAGAGGTGTATAGTAGGCAATCACCCAAACTGGCACTCAGACAAAAAGAGGTATAGGGCAGTCAATCACTCAAAGTAGCAGTAGGATTCAGTTCAAGAGGTGTATGGGCCAACATTTGGAGGACCTTCATCAAGAGGATTGGAACTAAGAGGACCAAGAGAAGCAAGAAGAGGACTGGACCAATAATTCACAGGTACATCACCAGGGCCAGGAGGACTTAAAAATAGACCAAGGTATGGAGAGGGCTCACAGCCAGAAAGATGAAGCCTGGGGCGGACATGGCCTGGTGAACCAGGAGAACAGGACCACGAGGATTAGGAGACCTAGAATTTGGGGGATACAGCCTGAAAAAGCAAGGGCAAAAAGAACAAGACAAGGGTGACCAGTGCAAGGAAGACCAGGTGGCCAAGGGTGAGGAGGAACAGGGTAGGCATTGGAGGCTAGGAAGACCAGGAGACTCAGGGTCAGGGCCTTGTTATGCAACACAAGAAGGGCCAGGAAGGCCTTTAGGTTTTCATCCAAAGATACAGGGGTGGGACGAAACCTCTAATAGACAGGCAGTCTCCCAAATCCACAATGTTTCTAAGGATGCTCCAAACATTATTCCTGTCTTGAATGGGTTCATTTTTTAACCTTTTGCATACAAGTTATGGCGGAACACTGACTAACAGTTATGATGAAGTCTATAGGTTTTTTGTGTACGGTAGAGTCAGAGTCGAATGCTAAGGATGACTGCATCTGCTTTCAGGAGACAAGGGTCCCTAGATGATAAGGAATTAGACTTGGATAACAAAAATAAGGTTGCACTTAAAACAATGTACTAATATTCAAAATTACAGATAAACTTTCATTGACATCCATAATTCATCCAGAATTGGAACCTCTGCAAAAGATCCAAGACTACTTTGTTCTACGGCAGATAGTCCCCCAGCCTGTGGGTGTAGCCTAAAAGATTGCTTGTACCTGTGTAGTATGGCGACAAGTCCCTTTGCCAAAAGGGAAGAGGATGGGCGTCTTGTGAAGTCCAAGGTATGCCACCAGGGCTTTCTTGAATAGTGATGTTTTTTACTGGTTTTACCTGATGCATGAACACAGGTCATTCCAGATGAAATGCAACATTACTTTGAAGGCTTTACCGGTGTTTATTTGGATTTTGATTTGCAAATCAATTTGAAAGATGGCCCATAGTGGATTATAATTGTGGGCATGCTTCTGGAGGGAGCGATCTATCATAACATAACGTGCATTTGTAAAGCCCACTTTTACTGCAAAGGATAATGCATTTGTAAAGCGCACATTCACTGCAAAGGGTATCTTCGCTCTGAATAACAGATGTGCTTTTGTTACCCAACTCAATGGTTCTCTTTTTATTGACCTCAGAAGAATGAAAGGTTGGGTAGCCGGGATTTAAATCTGTGACCATTAGGTCAAACGCAGGCCCCTACAGTGGATGCATTAGTCCACTACGCCATCAGGCCCAGCTTAGACTTTGTAGATCACAGACTTTGTAAATGATGGAGTGGACCATAAATGTAATACTTGCCTCCACTGACTGCCAATTATGTGCCTTCTGGGCAAGCATCACATTATCCAATCACTTAAAGTCCTAGTCTTGTCCACTTTTTCTGTATTAGGTGTAGTTTCCATTAGATCAATAGATGCATCTATGATATGACTATACCAGGGCTCTTGTAAGTTTCAATTGGTGATTGGATTGCGGGAATTGTAAGATCTTTAAACCCATCATAATTTGCAGGTTGGTGTTTCTGACCAATGATTTGGTTTGAGCGCAAAAGGTGAGATCACAGTCAGTCAGAATACCTAGCCTTTTGACTTTCGAGGATCGTTTTACAGAACGCTCGACATTACGTCAGTCAAGTCGGGAATCACATTCCTGATTATGTGGTTGACCAACAGAATTTACTCCTAGAAAGATGTACTTTATTTAAAGATAGAAGCACTCGAGGCAGTCGATGATTTTGCCCTAATGCTCTGAACCGTTCTCAAGCCTCAGATGTCATTCAATTTCATCAAGAGAACTTCTGAAAATGAAGTAGATGTTCAGAGATCAGGTTTACCAGTGGTTTCTTGTAAATTGTGAAGAATGGCAGGGACAGTGGTGAGGCTTGATAAACCCCAAGGGTGAGCCTTTTTCTACTGTCACTCAGGATCCAATTCTGATCTGTTGTCTGGGATCTGATAAGCGTGAGAGCATTCTCTTTAGAGATGTGCCTGTCACCCGGTATCATTTTTCAATCGGAATCTCGTGGTGCGCCATATCAATGTATAATATTCATCCACAGATGATAACTTGGTTTATGCTAATATGACCTGATTTTCAACATGTGCACCTCATAAGCCCCAAAGACCACATCAGAGTATGTAATAAGAGGATCAATGCTGTGCAGCCAAAGGACTCGATTACCATCTAATCGAAGGATCTGTGGAGCACTTCCATTTCAACCACTCAACATATGTGCATGGGTATCTACTTCTGTGATTTCAACTGCAAACTGATTCCACTGGGCAGACATCTGGATTTATAATGTTCTTCCTACTGTTTTTTTATTTAGTATTTATGGATTACCATGCTCATAGATGGCATGGATTTAAAATTGTGGGTATGACTCTGCCTCTCGAACAGCTTCCAAAATTATTTTGCATTCTTTTCCCAGAACATTCTGGGCACGATTTGAATGTCCTTCAATTGACTCTGCTTGGCCACTGGTGTCCACTCTAGACTCATGGTCATGTGTGGTGTCCCAGTGAGATCACAGTGTGTCTGGTACTTTCAGTCGTTCACATCACAATCCATTATATGTATGCCCTTTTAAACTAATTTTCAAATTGGTAGTAAGCAATACCATTAAGAATTTCACATTTGTAATGATCACCAAGGCAACTCCTGTTGAACCGTGATAGAAAGCAATGGAGCACTTAACAACAGGCCTAGGAAGCTTCAATCATCAATGGTCAAAGACTTCCTTTGGAAGCAAGGATGCAATCCCTTAGTCACAGATCTCAGGCTCCTGATGCGTTCAGAAATTGTTGAAAGAGGGGTTGTGGTTTCAGACAGACAAGACAGCTTCAACATTTATAGTATTCTGGCATTAAAGAGCTGTTAGATGGAGAGAGTATATGTACACGTTGTTGGTACAGGTCAATAGGCGAGGGCTAAGTAGAATCGTAGGTAGTAGAAGGATCGTTTGTAGAGCAAGTGGGAAGACATAGAGTGTATCTGAAGAAGCCCAGTGGAGGGGAGAGGGAGGATCTAGCATCTTGCCCCGCACTAATGCTCTGGTCTTCAAAATGACACACTCCTAACCAAGTGGCTTGAAGGGATATCCAATGAGACACAGGGCGTAAGGGGCAGCTGAAGCTTTCTTCACAAGATGCTGAGAACACCAATAACATTTTGGCGTTTTGTCAATATACTTAACAAAATATGGCTTTCAAGGGGACAACTGAAGGCAACTGAAATGCTTGAAATGTTATAGATTTTGAAACTGTCCTGAACAAGACATATAGAGTCACTTATAGTTAGAAATTGTAATTATATCTTACTTAACCTGAAAAAAATCTTGGTGTTTCACTGAAAAAAAAGGGTAATAGACATTATAGCTAAGTCAGTTAAAAACCAATGAAATTCACCACTTATATTTATCTCAAGTAACTATAACTCGTGCCCTAAACCAACTATAACTTGTGCCCCACCATGCACAGTGTTGTCACCAATGAGGTAATTTCAGATGTCATCAGTGATGTTGTCAATGATGCCATAGAACATGCCATGAGTGATGTTATATGGCAGGTAATTAGCAGTGCATGGCAAGGAGGCGAGTTATATTTACTTTGTGGCCAGCTTTATGTCCAACAGTGTCCCCATGTCCTGAAATGGCAATGGCAACTTTTCTCTTCATGTTGCAGCCAGCCAATCACAGCGTGAGCTCCCGTGGGATTCACACTCCCATGGGAGTGAGACGGCCGATGGGGAAAAAAGTCTCCTTGGACAATCAGATCTCTCTGTTTTTTGATTTTGCAAGCAGAAATTACCAATTCTGGGTGGGAATTCCTTCTCTGCACCAATCCTATTATGAGCTAATCCATCTGGAATATGAAAGAACAATCGGGATCCAGATATATCAGGCCCATTTCCACAAATTTTTCAAATTCCAGATACATTTTCGTTCACAGATTCCCTTCAGCAGGAGGAATCTGTGAAGGAAACACCGAGGAAGAAAACAAGTGTAGATCCGCACCGAGATATTGCACCACTCGACTTGTAATCGGACCCAAATTCTTGTGCAGCACACCAGTTCCAATCAAGGCCCTGAATGGCCAGGTTATTGCAACATTTTCTGGATGGCTACTGACTACATAAATAAGCTGCAAACAGGCTGATTATAAGAAGTTTTACTTTACATGGAAATCCTGGGAATCTATATTGGATGTGGTATTTGTGCACCTACGTTGGACACCTCTTTGTCATACTGGACTTTTAATATGACCCCCTTGGATCCTACTTGAAAGGTTGTGCTGATTTAGAATATATTACTCTGCATATGTGTACTGTGATAAATTGAAAAGCATGACTGATTATAATTTTTATCTAAATGTCTTGGAACAATGCCCTCAGACCCCACCATGCTGTTTTAGAAAGCTCGTAATATTTAACATTTTATACAGTTGTGTTATTGGGTGAGCAATGGCTATCACATCACACAGGTGATTTACTAAGATTTCACGCAGTGTTTGCATCACAAAAAAAGTGACACAAATCAGCGCAAATCTTTTTTTTCCAGATTTACTTTCCTGAGCTAAGCTTGTTTAGCGTTGGAAATAACAAGAAAGGAACGCAAAGGAGCACATAGCGCTGCATTGCTTTACTTAGCACCAAGGGGGCGTATCATGCAAACACCCAAGGTTTCTGACGCTAAACCCTATTTACTGAATAAAGTAGACAGGGTTTAGTGTCAGAAACCTGCGCCCTTTTGAAGTAGGCGCAAGGAAGGAGAAACGCTTTCATTTTTCCTTCCTTTTCTGACTTTGTACATGTGCTGCACTTTACAGCGCACATTCAAAGAGGGAAAATAGTTGAAGTCAGTCTATGCATAATATTTTGTACTGTAAGGGCCCTTCCAGTACAAATCCTATGCTAGACTCACAGAGACACCCTTGCACCATGGCGCAAAGGGGTCTCCGTGGCACATGGCAGCTCATTTCAGCGTCTGCACTAGGGATAGGGGAGGTGAGTGCCATAGTTTTGTAAATATGGAGCTCTCCTCCTCTCTCCTTTTCACGCAGCACAGGATTTGCGGCTGCTGCACTGCTATGCACGATTAAATGGTAAATCTGCTCCCACGTGAACATTTTCACCCAATTACCAGGCAGACAGTTCTCACTTCCTCGTGGCCCAGTGTCTGTTTCGCCTTACCTCAGTCTCTTGGGGTCACCTCCCCATCACATGATATTTTACTGCAAGATAAGTTTCTATTAAGACTGTCTACTTCAAATATACTCATCCATGGCATTATACATAGAGTTTGACTGGACCACTATATCAACAAAACTGTTGGCTACTAAAAATAAATGCATAACTTGTGACTCTGTGATCTTGGGCTTGTCTCTTTCCAGTTGGTTTTCTTTTGGCTAAAGACACAGCCTTTGATTAGCTACAGAGGATGTGTAGTGGGTGGATCGATGGGAGGGTGATATGTAGCTAATGGGACACTCAAGTAAGCTGTCAGTGATGTCTCATTTGTGGCTCCTACAGATTCTGGCGAGGTATGATATTGTGGTCGTGCAAGAGGTGAGGGATGCTGATCTGAGTGCAGTGACGCCCCTGATGGAGAAACTCAACAGGTACATTTGGAGATCTTTTTCCTTTCTGTTTGTTGTTAGCTGGACACTTGAAGGTCACCAGAGAGAGAGCAATGTCCCCAAACAAGCCAGGCCTCCTAATAGAATCCTGCTGCATAAAGGAATGTTTTATGAAAATTAGTTTCCCAGAGAATTGATTTTTGGAAGTAAGTTCATTGGCACCAAGAGTCTCTTTAGCTGAAGTCTCAGAAGAGACCCCCACACCCCATCCCTTCCTCGCCCCTCTCTGTAAGGGCTGACTGACCATTAACTCATCGAGGAGATGAGATGAGATGAGCTCCACTAAAGCTTTGGGACTGCACCCAACTTAGGGTCACCTCCCTGTTGCTGCTCACACTTCTCCAATTAGCATCTCAAAAGGCAAAAATGTGTTTCTATAAGTCTGGTTTACAAGACACCCCCTGTACTATAGCCGGTGCCTATATATTTGTTTTATTAAGTGCGGGGGCTCAAATACCTACTTAGAAGGTCGCTGCTGGCACTGCCCACTGCTATCATTACACAGTGACCCCATCTTTTTGGTCCTTATTGTAACCTAGTTGCTGTCAGCCATTTTGCTATGTGCAGCCCTGCATTGATCACCAACCAGATGTGTTCTGTGCCATAAAAATACCAATACATACAGTACCCTGTGCCATTTCTGTCAAATCAGCACTGTACCATATTCATGTAGCGATTGAATGCTCTCGAGTTGTTCCATGTCTAATGTGAGTAGCTTGTTCAGTGCTGTTTTTTCCCTTTTCATTCTAGCTTTTGTACTTCAGCATTTATTTATTTTTAAAAATCACAAGTACCAAAATATAATTAGGTTTGTTCTATATAAATCTAATACCTACATTTAGCTGCCCAGCAGTTGTCACTACATCAGAAGTAAGCTGAAACCTCCCCGAGTAGAATGATAATGATTGATGACGTAGCTCTTTGCCTTCCTCATCAAGGAGTATAAAACATTTACCCGAATTCGCACTACGAATTTTCGATTCTATTAAGGACGTAGAAGCGAGGATTATGCTACTCTTCCTGTACTACTCAAAAACAGGAGCCAATGAAAAAACATTTTACATACAACATAAAGCACATATCCCATGATGCGCTGCCTATTATCCACCAATAATGAAACAGTTGCCCATTTAAGTATAAACGAAGCCATCCTGAGAGCCTCTTTCTTTGCTCAGAATAGTCAATAGGAACTTGAAGGCCAATGATAACAAGCTGACGTCGAAGGGACAACTTCATCAGATGTCACCAATCCGCGAGCAACAGCTCAGCCAGCAACTGAAGTGCGAAACGCCAACTCTGGGGACGACATTTGAACATGTTCAGTCTGTCTTCTGATCAGAACCTACCAAAGAAATAAGACACCATAATATCCACATATCCCATAGAGATAAATACGGGTAGGGTAAACAATGAAAGAAAAACAGTCAAAATCCTAACATTACAAATCAATGACTGATATTCCTGAGTGGGAATATCCTCGCCCCCATGTCCTTAATAGAATCAAAAATTCTTGCTGTGAATGTTACTATATTTTTTCTTCTATGTCAGGACTGGAGGCTCCAATTATGCTAGTTTAAAGCTTATTGAATACTTCTGAGGTAATACCACCCACTGGTTTGTAATAAAATTGCTTAAAAGTAGAATCAGATGACCAGTCATCTGATTTCATGATATCCTGAATAGTTGAAATTAACATAAAGCCAAAGCACCTCGAACAGAATGAGTGTCAATTCCAGCTTCTGCCATAACTAATTTTATCCATCTGGCTATAGTGGCAGATGACACTGGTTTAAAAGGCTTCTGTAAAGCAATCAACAACTGACCAGAAGTATCATTTCTCAATGCATGAGTACATTACTCATATGCGTTCAAGCATTTGACCACAGACAGTTTATAGTTAGCAGGAAATGCATGATACTCTTTTAAAAGGTTTTTGTCCCACCAGTAATCATAAAAGAAACCCCTTCAGGAGTCAATACTCTACCTGCAATGTCCAGAACTCTCACATCCGAAGTCCTCCTACACACGGTGAGACATAACAGCATGTTTAGCTTAGCGGAAAACTGTTTCCTGGACAACTGATCATTACTCGGCCATCTTTCAGAAAGGCCCAAGACCAAATTCACATCCCACAAAAAGGAATACTTAGGTTTGGGAGGAGTAGTAACTCTGATACCCTTAAGAAGCTCACAGACGATGGGATGTATCCCTACAGTATTATTATTAATATATTTATGTCCTGCTGCAATAGCAGAATGAAAATTGTTCATCATCCTGTATGATAAACCCTCAGTTGCTTTCTGTGACAAAACATTAACAATGTGAGATATACCTGCTGCCATGGGATCAGCGTGCCGTTCCAAGCAACAACCCACCTAGCATCTACATGCTGAAGAATACCTCTTCCTAGTGGAAGGGGCCCAGGCTCGCTTAACAAACTTTGAAGCCGTATCCAAAATGCCTGGCAAACACCACTGTTGCCAGAAAGTCTCCAGGTCATCAGGGACAGTTGCTCCGATACCACCATTGGATGTAGTTTCCCCAGAGGGCCATGGACCATCATCTAAGGCCAAGGGAGAAGCTGAGTAGGATCGCACATCAACTCCAAGAGGAATAGGAACCAAGGTTAAGCTTTCCACACCGGGGTGACTAGCACCACCTCTGCTACCTGCTGCTTGATTTGAGTTGCTACCCCGGGGATCAATGCAAAAAGGGGAAAGGAATAATTCAGGTCCTTCGACCAATCTTGAGAAAAAGCATCTGTAGTTAACGGGTCCGGCCTCATAGTGAAGAACTTATCCAATTGCCGATTCAGTCTGGAGGCAAAGAGGACTATCCAGCAGTGACCCCAAACATAATGGATCAACCTGAATAGCTCAGGATGGAGTTTCCAGTCACTATGATCTATCAGGTATCTGTAGTTCCAATCCGCCACTACGTTGGATTGTCTCAGGATGTATTCTGCCACCATAGCTATCCTGTGACTTAGGCAATAATGCCAAAATCCTTTACTTTTGCCACTAATAGGGGCTATCAAGTGCCCCCAACTTGTTGATGTACTTCACCGCAGATATATTGTCCATCCTGGGGAGGATACAACAAGACATCTTTTGGGGGGAGAGAGTCCTGATGGCATAGGACCCAGCCAGTAGATCCAGGAAATTGATCTAGAGTTCTAACTCCTGAAGAGACCATCTGCCACCATTTGAGATGTCCCCACAGTGCACCCCCCAACCCCAACAGCTGGCGTCTGACTCTATAGCCACTTCTGGTTGAATTCCAATGATGGCTCTGCCATCCCACGTGTCCATGTGTCCCAATCACCACCGTAGCTCTGTTCTCACCTCTTCTGTCAGAGGAACCTGATCTATCTATGCCAAACCCTTCCTCCAGTGCTGAATTTTTAACCTCTGAAGGGTCCTGTAGTAAAGGGGGCCCAGAAATATTGCTTGTATGGGGAAGACTAGCAGACCGACAAGGTGAGCAATCAAATGGTAACTGTCTGTTGGGAAAGTACCGACTTCAGTTCCTTTTTGATGTCCCATACCTCGGTCTTTGGGAGCCTCAGCTGAGCTGACTCTGAGTCGATCACAAACCCCACAAACTCTGTGGATTGAGAGAAACATAGACTTGATTTCATCTTGTTGATTACAACCCCAAGTCTTGAAAAGGAGATATAATCGTCAGCAGGTGTAGAGATACCAACTCTTGGGAGTGCGCCATGACCAGAACACCGTTGAGGTAAATGATCATGCAAACTCCCTTGGTGAAGCACCATGGTGCTAAAGAAAGCCTGAAAGAAAGGACCAAATATTCCATTCACCTGTCCCTCCACCTGAAATGAAGGAACCATCTGTGTGGAGGAAAGATGGGAATGGATAGGTAGGCATCTTTGAGATCTAAAGGGACTATCCAGTTCTCTTTCTGCAATAAGTCTGTCAAGAGATTGATACCCTCCATTCTGAAATGTCTGTACGTGACAAAGTAATTGAACTCTTGCGGGTTCAAGACCAATCTGCGTCCCCCCCTCTCTTCTGTACCAGTAAGATGTTGCTGCAGAAGCCCCCTGGATGAGGATCACAAAAGGCTACAGCGCACTTCTGCAGCAAGCCTTTTATTTTGTCATCTATAAAAGTTGACTTTTGTAGGGAAAAATTAAGCTGTTGAGGGAGCCCCTGTTGGCGGGGCGTCTGATACGATTCCAGCCTGAAACCTTGAATAGTTTACAGTACCAATGCATCCTGTGAAGAAATAATTGTACTCAACCCCCAAAATGAACCTCTGAGAAATCTATGACGCTTACCTGTGGAATTATTGGATTGGAGAGGTGTATGGAGAAGCACTATCTGGATGGGAAAAAAGTACCTCCCCTTGTGAGGTCTTGCCACTCTCCTTGACTACGTCCATAAAATTCTCTGTGAGAACATTCAAAAAAGGCTCCCCTGGAATACCTTTTTTAGGCTGGTTTGCGCTTTGTCCAGAGTTGTAAACATGATTACATATTTTGAACTGTCTTTTACAAATTTGTCCCCAAAAAGCAGTCCTTCAACTAAAGGACCAACTTCCACCAAAGCTAATTCAACAACGTTTGTGTCCATAAGCATCAGGAGGGATTTTCTTCTTTCCAAGGACATGGCACAATTGGCATTTCCCAGCAGGCATATGGCCTGTTGGATCCACTATGCCAAAATGTTGGGGTTAATAGGGGCACCAGTCCCCTTGACGATTAGGGCCATTTCCAGAATTTTTGCCAAAGGGCCTGTGAGCTCAACCATTTTCTCCTGGCACGCATGCCAAGTGCAGTCTATTCACTTCTTGGGGTCCTTGGCAAACTTTTTTTTAGAAAGGTTAACATACTAGAATTTCTGGAGTTTCAGCCACTTTGTTAGGGATCCAGCCGTGGACGCAGCATCTACTGTCGACTTCTGTGCCGAACCCCTTGCTCAATTTATCATGCAAATATTTTGAAACCACCAGAGCAGGGCCCCAATCAGAAGATCTTGGACTGACAATATCCTCTCGGCTGAAATTGAAGGGATTGGAAGGGGGGACTAGGAAGAGTACGGAGGTCTATCAGAGGACGACTTTTTGAGCTTTTTCCACCTAGGGGTGACATCATGATTAGAATGGGCAGAGTCTGTATGTGTGGAATCCATGTCTGTATCAGCTATGCGCTTGTACTGAGACCCTTTGGAAGTAGGAGGGGCTGAACAATATTGGTGATCACCAATAGAGCTTTGGGAAAAGGGGGGCAAGGTGTGAGGCCAATCAGACAACTTGGTTTTTGCCTTGCAAGGAAGGTCAGAATTACCTTTGGCAGGTTTCAGGGCAACCTGTTGATCATACCCATGGTGTTTGGCCAACAACTCAAGTTGGGTCACCAAAGCTTGATTAACTGTGAGGGCAACCGCATTTTCAATTGCCCAGTTGATGCACTGCTGCACTGAAGCGTTAAGTGCATCAACCGGATTATCTTCTAAATGGTACCCTTGTTCCTCTTCATATTCCTCCTCCTCAAAAGGGCACCCAATCAGTCATGATGAAAATGTGAGGAAGGTGTAGCTATACATAGCCAAATCTATACCAAAGGATAAGCAGGGGGAGCTAAACCCCAACTGCAAAAGAGAAAGTGGCGTCAGCTGGTGCTGTACTCAAATTATTGCAGCCCCCATGTAAAAGTAATAGCGGGAGTCAGGGAGAGCCTAAAATGGTAAAGGACTGTGCACTCAGCTCAATGTAGGGTGGAACTCTATTATTTAAGCCTGAGCAAGCGTTCAGCCTGCGCTGTACAGGAAATGTAATCAGTAAGTGCTAAAAGAACGCTTCAACGAGAAGGAATCAAAAGAGGATGGTGCTTAGCCCAGAAGGAGCCCATAAGCAGCCCAATTGGTCTACACGTGCAGCTCAGGTGCTCAGGCCCGATCATGGAACAGCCGAACAGAAACGGCCGGGGGGGAGGGGTGGGGGGCTGATAAGCTATGCAGAAAATCAGAAGGAGTAAACAACTTGTCAAGGGAAGCAACGTATCCTCACCCGGGGCAGGAACCAATAGTGTGAAGCAAGGTTAGACTGTCCTCACGCACACAGTGCGAATAGGTACAGAAAAAACAGCTAGATTTAGCTATGAGAGGGTAAAAAAAATACCCATATATGTAAACACAGCTATCATCAAGCCATACATAGCATCATATGTAATGTAAAGCAATACCCAAATACATTGCAAAGCAGATATAAATGTAATATATAGAGGCACTTATCTCGACTGCCGAGCAGCAAAGAAAGAGGCTCTCAGGATGACGTTGTTTAGATTTATATGGACCACTGGGCCATGATTGGTGGATAATATGCAGAGCATCGTGGAATGTGTTGTTTATGTTGTATGTAAAGTGTTTTTTCATTGGCTGCTGTTTTTGATTAGTAAAGGAAGAGAATCATAATCGTAGGCTCCGGTCCTGAAATAGAATCTCTGTCCTTAAGGTCGAACTACATCCTCCCTTTGTCAGTTCATTAGTCTTGGATGAATGACGGGAGAGTATTTCCTGCTCCAGCATGGTACCCCTATACATTACTGTGACCCCTGACTAACAGGGCCAGACTAGGAACCCAAAGCAGCCTTGGCAAATTTTGACAGACCAGCTTCCATATGGTGCATAGCGAGGGCAGCAAATGAGCCAGACCAATACAAGAGGGTGTGGGGGGGGTTGTCCACATTCAGCTGAGCACCAACCTGCTTTACTGCTTGAGCAGCAACCTGCTGCTTCCATTGCCAGGTTCCCTGAAATTAAATACCCTTATGGGACAGTGTACTATACAATGTAGTGTAAAAGTACTTGTGTCTCCACAGTGCCTAATTTTTCCAGTGTTTTTCGTGCTCGCCCCTTAATTGTGAACACCAGCACTTATGACAGTTTGTCTAATTTAGAGATAAGCGCAACAACAGTTGTTTATTAATTGAATATGTGATTGTTAGTAGTTGTGTGGGTACTGTCATTGGCAGAGCTGGCAGGGACAATGGATGGTGCAAAATGCAATGGCCTCCTGGCATGTATTTAAACATTTTTCAAAAATGAAACGTCTTGAACAACTTGCTTAGTCTAGACAGCATGAGTCACTATAAGAGCTAGCTGCTTCCCCTTCTCTAATGGCCATTTCCTCCACTTCAGTACTTAATTTGCTAAAACGTAAGTGCCAGGACCCGAGGTATTTCTCAGAAAGCCACTATGGTTGGCTCTACACACTGTCCATGACAGCACTGCCACATACTATTCCAAATCACCTAACACTCTAAATAATGCCTGGGTCCACATATTTTGTATTTTTTTAAGTATATTTTATTCTTTGTTCATGATCTATGCTAAAAAATATACAGACAGCAGCACCATGTGGTAAACTGTCATAAATAAGTGCTGGTGTTTACAAATGCCCACGTGGGTCCCAGGCTCACTGTGCCACTCAATTCAAGCTAGCCTGGCTGATGAGGGGTGATGCCCCGAAACCGGCCCCAGGATGCTTGTTTCCGGTCCAGGGAGGACCTAGCTTGGCAGTTCGAGCTGGACTGTTCCCATGAGGCACTGGGTCACGACTGATTTGCATATGGCTGGGTTCAAACTGGAATGGCATGGTGAGCAAAAAAACGATGGATTTAGGCCCAGATCTCTGTACTGTATGACATTGTTCTGCATTCTGTCCATCAACTGTTGTTTTTACAAATTAGTACTGGCACAATCAATCAATCAATCAATCAATTTTATTATGTTTTGGCACTCTGAAGAGGTCCACATAAAACAAGATACACAAATACAAATACACATTCTCAAAGTAAAAATGACAACTACAACATTTTCCACAGAACAAGATAATCAGCGACACATACCTCCATATTTCATCAATAAATAGCTAAAAAACCTATAAAAAAGTTACAAATATTGAAGCAAAACATTTCATTTGGAGGAGTATATAAGGCCTGCAAAAAAGAATTCACATTGAGAATACCCAATTGCAAGCATATTGATCTTAACCACTTCGAACGAAGTGGACGCAATGCAGGACATATAAACAGTACATGAGAACGATCCTGAGCAGACATATTACAAAAGTTACATGTGGGAGAGGACCCATGCCATTTTGCCAAAAGAGTATTTAGGGGCAGCAAGTCCTGCCTTAGGAGAAACCAAAATCTCCGAACACCATGTGGTAGATTCCAGGTGACATAGGGTTGGGCAAGCTTCATTGAGTATGTGTTTGCAAGGAGATCACCTCCCCTCTTTACTGGCATGGACTTCTTGTCCAACGTGAAGCAAAGAGCCCAAGAAGCCTGTTTCAAAAGAGATTTTAGCTGGGAAGGGGAAATAGTAAAAAGGGTACTCTCTTCCAATTCAAGAAGTGCCACAGCCTTTCTAAAGTTCTTACCAATTAGGGAGTACTCTCTTAAGCTACCCAACAATTCCCCCTTGAGAAGGGATCTCAAAGTCCCTGTTTCTCCTCTAGCCAGGCTGGCAACCCATCGTACTAGAGCAGCCAGGCCCTGCACCCAACTACTACGGAGACCGAATTCAAGTCTACAGGCAGCCACAGAACAGGCGGGGTTGAGAGAAGTTATAGACCTTAATAATTTTCCTTCTACCGTCTGTAGAAAACCCCAGTGCTTTAAGTCAACCAGTTCCATTCCATACAAGAGGGTTGATGGAATTTTTGCCCTATAGACCTCCAGTAAACAAGCAAAGTGTCTTCTCCCTGTGGCGGAATAAAGGGCGCTCAGACTTTTGCCTTGGGACAGGGCTTTACGGGAATTATTATCGATATGAGGCTTCTCACTCAGGTTGGCAGAAATTATTTTTCCTAAGAAGGTATATGTCTTAACCACCTCCAATTTCTGACCACCAACTGACCAACCAAAATTCTCTGATTTAGATTTTTTCTTCCCTGTAATGCACATCATTTTGCTTTTTGTGGCATTTATCCTCATGTAGTGGGTCTCTGCAAAAAGATGTAAAGCCTGCAGACGATTAGCTAATCCCTTAGGTGTTAAATCTAGGATAAGGATGTCGTCTGCATATAGGAGGCAGGAAATAGAAGATCCCCCCACTACCGGGGCTATGCCAACACAAGATGAAAGCGAAGCTGGAAGGTCAGCAATATACAGGGAGAGCAGTAATGGGGCCAGTAGACAACCCTGTTTTAATCCATTAATGGAGGGAATAACCCGCGATAAACCCCTTACTCCACCTTGTAACACTCGGCACCAAGTGTCCGTGTGTAAAGACCGCACCAGATCTAATAGAAGAGGGGGCATGCCCAAGTCAGATAGCTTTCTCCACAGCAAGGGACGATCAACTTTGTCGAATGCTGTGGAGAAATCAATGAAAGCCGTATACACTCCTCCTCCCCGAACTCTTATATATTTGTCCGAAATAACCTGAAGGGCTGTGAGGTTATCCAATGTACCATGCCCCTTACGGAAGCCGGTTTGTTCAAGGGGTAATATCTGATTCGCATCAACCCAATCAGTAATTAGCGATAGGAGACATTTGGAAAATACTTTTCCAATGGCATCGAGAAGGGCTATCTGGCGATAATTCATTGGCTTATCCCTATCGCCCTTCTTGAATAATGGAACCAATATGCTCCCCTTCCAAGAAGAGGGCACAGTTTTACTAATGAAGCAAGATCTAAATAATGGAAAAAGAATCTTGCTCCATAAAACAGGGTCCTGCTTCAATACCGATATGGGAAGTTCATCAGGCCCCATTGCTCCAGAGGAACGCATGTCCTTAATGGCCATTTCAATGGTTTTCTCCGAAGGGGCGTCAATAGAAAACTCATCTTCTTTAGTAGACCCCTTACATTCTACCCTTACGCCGTTCCCAGCATACAGGTTGGAAATGAAAGTGACCCACAAATTAATCTCTGCTAGGAGGATGCACAAGCAGTACTCGTCTCTTGCTCCACAGGGCATGTTTTTACAGAAATTATCCAAAACGTTGCCTGCAGGTATCAGTATAAGAGCATTACTTTGCTTTCCTTTATCATGCGGGGTTTCTTACTTTGAACGAACAGCCACGTCTACTTCAACAATACTGCAAGCCCAGAGAGTACATATACGACGAAAGGCTAGATGTACGAAAGGATTTTGAAATTGTAACCCCACAAACTCACTGGGCTTGAAATTACAAAATGCCTCTCACTAATGTACAAAGTCCATTTTATAAGTTGCAAAGGTTTTTCAGACTCATAAATGAGTTTTGCGACCGGCACCGAATGGCAATTTAAAAGGGACATAAAAGGGGCATTCTTTGCAAACTCCCATTTGGTATGCCATACATCAGTGTTTGTGTTCCGGTCGCAAACCACTGAACAGTTCCCAGCACCTCAAATGATGTGGTGGCTGATTGCCAGAGGGACCGCTTCCCCATTGAGAACTATGTTGGTAACCTCAGAGGGAGTAGGCAGTGGTGATCCTCCCCCCGATGTTTCCCAAAAATCTAAAAGACAGCCAGCAAAACTATCATGCGCACTTATGGTGCACAAACCACTTCTCCTACCTGTGACCCCAGCCTGCCCCGCCCTAACATAGACCCGTTGCCGGTACAAAAAATAGAATGAAAATAACATTGTAATTATCATTTTATTTTTCCTCTGAGAGCAGTGGGGCAACGTTCCTCTACCTTAGCGGAGGAGCTGCAGCTGTTTAAAGCAGCACTATTTTTAGTAAGGAATACTGGGTGCTAAAACAAAACAAAAATCCATCTGGTAATGCAAACACAGGGATGTCCACAGAGGCCACCATTCCTGCTTTTGTGTCAATCACAGGGGGGTCACAAATTGTGACTTGCCTGATTGATATTTATTAGGCAAGTCGTTTTGAGACCCCATTGTGAATGGTGATTTTGCAATGCCACCTATTAGTACACAGGTCACTTTGTAAATTCAAAGTCAGTTGGCAAAGTCAGTGGGCAATTTGTGACCTTTTTTTGAGAATAGAACTCATGGTACATCTGTCATGAAAAGGCCAATACTAGGCTGTCTACTCTTCTGAGGTGCAGTCCTCTTTCTGAAGTACTCTCAGCACAAGCCAGCATATGTCACTCCAAAAAAAAGGGCCTGAATCTCATTCCAGTTTGTGAGTTAGTTTGTTTATTCATATAGCACACACAGTGTAGTGGCTGTGTAAAGGCAACTGTCCTAGGCGTGTCCACCGCAAGACCCTATGGCAGCAGAACTGGCTTTCCTGCCCATCGCATGCCACTATTAAAGATGCAGTCCTTCCCCTGGTGCTGGCTGTAGGAGAGCAATAATCCCGCCCCTGCCACCTTACTTCACTCCAAGGCCTTCCAGAGCAGTCCGCCATGTCATGATGAAGAAAGGCATACTCCCAGAACCTAGTCCCACTACCACATTATTTTCCAGTTTTATACAGCGAGAACTTTGCCCAAGGGCATTTTAAGCTCAGATTACATTACACAAGGTCAGGTTCATTTTCTGTACATGTGTGTGACAAGCTTGCTATATATATATATGACTGACAAGTTTGCAGATATGCCAGGTTTCACCCAGTGACCCGCATTCCCTGTTCTATGCAGCAGGTGTCTCTGTAGCGTACACCAGCGGATGTTGATACAATTGTAGCTCTTGTTCTACCCGGAAGTGGTCTCTGATTGGGCTGCGGTGAGGTCATCCCTTTTCCCATGCACTCTTTGTAGATGTAACTTTACATAGATAACTTAGTCTGATGCATGTAATTATAGGTAGCTATGATGGCAAATTGCACTTCATGACTGTCTTTTTATGTTTTTGCAGCATTTGTAATCACAACTACGACTATGTGATCAGTGACCCGCTTGGACGGCAAAGCCACAAAGAGCAGTATCTCTTCATCTACCGGTGAGCACACACAGTGCAGGTAGCATCAGATTTTCTATTAGGAACTAGAGGCCAATGACCATGGCAGTCAAAGTCATGGGGACATCTTGTACCCCCAGGAAAGGGTTTGGCCTGCTGTGGGATCACACAACAGGCTGTGAGTCGAAAGGAGCCTAAAGCATGGGCTCATCCATGAGTTAATCAAGGTTGTAGGGGGCCGGTAGCACTAGCTTTAAAAAAATGTAAAACATGCTTCCATTAAAGTGCAAAGAATCCAAATGGAATTTATTTTCCACTTAAGTAATGCTTTTTACAGCCAAAAAATGTCCACAATTCATTGCCACATGCCAGCTGTACATTGTTACAATTATTTTGAGCACAAGGGTTACCACTTTTTTCATCTGACACGTGTTTCGCTGTAGTGGAGCAAGACTTATTGCTCAGAGTGTTCACAAGAAGTAAGAGACACAGCGCAGTCCAGTCTCTGTGGTCAAAATTGTGATGTCCCCTTGTGTGGGGTGTGCAGTCCTGATACTTCCTCGGCTTCTTTGGAGAGAGCGAACCTCTGAAACACAATAGTATGATGGGTGTGGTACAGGCAGGACTGTACATTCACAAAAGTCGCATTGTGAGCCAGAGCTTTGGGAGGCCCAAATTCCTCTGGGCATGGCTAAATGGGGTGTAAAGTGAGGGAAGGGTTATGTCTATCTGATGCTGGGTTAGTGTTGCCTCACCAAGACTTAGTATACAGCGGCGCGTCTGTACACTGCTGGTGTCTGATTGAGCCAAGAGAATGGTTTAACAGATTGATGTGTTGGTCATTTTTTTTAAACCATCTTTATTGAGTTTTTCTGTTTTGTACAACACAAGTAATTGCATATATACTTAGTATGAATTTCCATTAGTATTTGCAGGAAGACATCAACAAAGTAGCAACTGTTTAACATTCTTTAAACTCTTAAAAAAAAGACAGTGGAAAACGTAATTGGTGAGCGTATTCTTGTGCTACACATAATTGTTGTGTTGGCCATATCGCATTCTGTAGCCATATATTGTATTTAGTAGTGCGTTACTAGGTTGCTAAAGTGTTTCTTTTAAAAAGTCTGAATAAAGTATGGGATCCATTAAAGCTAGGGACCTCCATCTTTTAACCCCATGCTGCAGACCCGTTGTCCATACAATTAGGCTCAAGACCCACGCCGGAGAGATCGTAGGAGGTATAGACATGCTTCTATGGACCTGATTACGAGTTGCTTGTAATATTCCGACCCATGCGTAAACTCCTGTTTACAATGGGTCAGAATTAGGACTTTTTAGGTATTTAACACATCCAATAATTATCGAATGTGTAAATAACTCAACATTCGTTAAATTTCATCAGGTCAAATCTGTTAAAATTTAACAGGAGAAAGCTTACGGCATTTACCATATCATAGAGATTTTGGTGCATTAAATACATTATTCATGTGTGTTATTTCATGTGAACTCATAACAGGTGTTGTTTATTGCACCCAATAAATAACGTACCCTGTGGTATCGTTATTTATCCGGGGTGATAAATAACGCCTTATCTTGTAATCTGGCCCTTATTCTTCCACAGGTGAGCCTCATTCACCATGACAACACAACTATGCTTTGCTCCCTTTCCCTAAGTCATTACCCCCCCACACTACACTTTGTGTATGTCCTACAGTGACCCTTCCCAGTATTTGGATAGAGAAGAGGGCCAAGTTTCCTAGTCAGGTACAGAGCAGGGAGGGAACGAGGGTGAGGATTCATCGATTGCTGTTGTCCAATAGCACATATCTAGGCTCCCCGCTGCTTTGGAAATGCTTGTACTGATGGCTGCTGCGAAACTGGTATTGGCTAATATTAGAAACCTTTTAAATATCTCATTCCTATTTTTGTGAATCGCCACTAACAAACCTTCTCCCATCCTATTCCCACAGGCCAGACACGGTGTCTGTGGTTGAGTTCTACCACTACCATGATCAGAGTATGTACTCCGGAGCCGACGTCTTCAGCCGGGAGCCCTTTGTAATTAAATTTCATTCAACCAGTACAGGTAATGCAGCACAAAATCATATTGCCTGTCTACAACAGCCCATTCACCCCACTTGGTCAGCCTTCTCCTGCTTGCCGCTTCAGCGACAATCACATTGTCTTCGTGTTTTTATTTCTATACTTTAGCTTGTTTCTAAAGCAAGAACCAGCCCATAGTGGGCATCAGAGCTAGTGTTCAATTTGTCAAATAAATGTACATAATAAAGATAAGTCTATGGGTCCATAGTTTATCTTAGGAGCCAGTCGTCCGCACTGCCGAATGCCAGGTTTGACGAATGCCAAGGCTGCCTACTTTTGATGCCACTTAATGCTTTTTACCACCTCCTTACTAATGCCTGCCCACTTTCTTCCCAACCACCTTGTATTTCCCACCCCTAATAATTAGGCTAACACAGCCAACAGTCTGTCGTCCTACTAGATTGTCCAATGCAGTAGGTGCATCTGCAGGTGTACATATTGGCAGATGATGACTCTCTGAACCAGAATGTTAGCATTTGCCCTTGCAGATGACTTAGCTTGTCCATAAAAGATTGTGAGTGTCTACCCATTGTTGTCTAGGTTGTAACTACTTTCAGGACCCTATGTTACATGGGAAAGGGAGCTTGATCATTCTTTGTCAATGTTTTGGGAAGGGCTGATGTTGGGGTACTTCGAAGTTCAAGTTTCTGGCGAATGTATTGTTCAATGAAGTCTTCAGCAGGCAGTCAGATGTTTGAACAGCTGAGGAAGCCATACTTCCTTGTGTTTTAGGGGTTCAGTAATATTGCTTTGTAGCTTCTAACTGTCAACTATAGTACTACAATTACAAAAGTGAATTTCAGAATGTATTGTTGCATTGTGATACAACATAAACATAGCAAATAAAAACAAACAGTAAGAGAGAATACTTGACAGAGAACTCAATCTTAACAGAATAAATGAACAGTCAATAAATGGAGAATTAAATAATATTTACAAATTGAACCAAAATCCCTGAAATCGCACAATTAGAGGAAACCCGTCAGTTACCCCACAGGTCTAGGAAAATCTTCGAAATAGAAACACAGATTAATTGTTTTGCTCCTGAAAACCAGCTCTCTCAAGTAAAGTGTCAGGTCTTGACTACCCTGTGGCACTGCTCCCTATTTGGATGAGGTCAACAAAAGAATGTCCCTTTTCAAAAAAGTTCAAAATGCTGATGTCTTTCTGGTCTGTGTCATTCCTAGTCTATGATTAGATTGAATGTGATCATATCACGCAGGCTAAAAAAATCCCTGTGTAGGCTGCCCTTTGTGATGTCTAGCTCCTAGAGAGACTCGCTTGTGCATGAGAGCACTATTATATAAATGTTTATACTATAACCATGATATATTCTTGAAGTGAATTTGGGCCTGATTGCCAGATATCCCCTCCGCCATATTATACAAGTGCATTATATCCAATGGCACTTGTAATATCTGTCACGTCTGTAATGGAGCAACCCATCTGCTGAACTCTAAATCGGGCCCTTACTCTCTGCTTTGCCCTGGATGGGCTTACACTGGTTGTTTGACCGGTTTGACTGTTTGTTTGACAGTGTTCCCATACTTCCACAGCTATCAAGGAGTTTGTGATGGTCCCTCTGCATGCAGCACCCAAGGATGCTGTGAAAGAGCTGGACGCCCTCTACGACGTGTATGAGGACATCATCAATGAATGGCAAACAGACGTAAGTACTGCACTACCACGAATGGCAAGAATATTGTGCTAAGAGCAGTGCTTTAAATGGACTTGTACTGTTCAGTACTGAGAACCTGCACTTCTTTAATTTGAAATGGAGAGTACCTGCACTTCTCAGTGCTGCAATACAAGTAATAGGCCCGAACTGGCACTTCTCAAGAGCAGTATTATCAAAAATACCTCCCTTTGGGATATACTCGATTCAACACTCACACCCATATGTGTGGGTCCTCCCAGATAATCAACTTGATTGATTGTCTGGGAGGAGCCTTGCATTTTGTAATTGACTTTTTAGAGTTTGGGCAATTTGTGGTGTTTTTAAAAATGACAAACATTTTTTAAATAATGTAGAGAGTGGTGACCATATTTATTTTACAATAAATTGTTTTTGACAGTATACATTGTGTCGTGGTACTATGAGTGATTCTGAGATTTAGGTGATTGTACCTTTAGGGTCGGGTGATTGACTGTATAGGTGGGTGTGAGTGTTGAATAGAGTATATCCCAAAGGGAGTTTTTTTTTGATAATACAGCTCTGATAGAGCCCTGTCCCTTTGGTGAGAGGGGCCTCTCTCATAACAGTTGCATGCACACTTCTCAAGAGCAAACAGGTACCCTAGATAGTGAGTGCCTGTACTTCTATCTTTCCATTTAATGTACTGTCTAAGAGAGTACCCGTGTCACCCACTGGATGCGTGAAAAGCCATATGTACCCTGATCTGAGAAGAGATTTACCTTCATTAACCATTTACGGCCTGGGTTAGACGAATAGCCTAAGGCACAGATTTACTAGAAGCCAGAAAGCTCAAGTGATATTCAAATTGGAGTTGGCGTAACGGCTAGGGCGCTCGACCTCGGACCTGGGGAACTGGGTTCGAGTCTCGGCAATGAAGCTGAACATCCTGTGATTCTGGGCAAATCAATTAATCTCCCCGTGCCTAACAAAAAACATGAATGTGTCCTCATGTAACATAACTGGTGCTATGTAAAGCGCTCTGATACCTGATTGGATTCGGGTAAAGTTCGCTCTATATAAAACTCTGCAAACAAACAATTGCCCACAGTTTGCGCCTGGCTTCATTTGATGCTTGCGTTTCACAAAAAGCCAGGCTGTGGTACTGTAGTAGATCAAATTTTGCATTACTTCCAAGGGGTTTGCCCAGTTCTGGCACTGTTTCAAACCCTAAGCCATCATTCTCAGTGATTTAGTGCAATAACAAACTATAAACCCCACCCTAGCCCACAAAGAGAATGCTGGGGCAATGAGAGCAGTAAAGTGAGAGGTTTTTCGTCCTGTATATCTTTTAAAGCCATTGAGCGGGAGGACTGGATCATACAGATCATGAAGTGAAAGGCCCCTACATCCAGTGATCGATAAACCTATTGTTGGAGTGGAGGGCGGCACGAATGATTGCATTTTTTAAAGAGTATGGAGAATGCTCCACTTTGGAGCATAGTGTAACATATCACCAGCCACTCAAAAGTCGTTTTTTATTTTTGTTATAAATTATAATTTTAATATTCGTTGAATTTTTTCAACAGTCAAAAGAAAGATAAATCTCCCATGCGCAATCCTCTTTGCTGGTGAATTTAGGCCTCTAACGTCAAGGCTAACTACCTGCACCATGACTTGGAGAGTGTGCTGAAGATGGTAGTGTGCCAAGGATAAGCCAGAGGGAGCACCCCACCCCCCGTTTCGAGAGTGCAGTGAGTGGAGACCGTAATGCAGGTGGATAGTGCATGGATCATGTGTCTAAAGGAACAAACAAGGAAACATGAATAACAGATTCACCAATCGGTGAAAAAACAGTAATTACGTAGTAGGGGTCCATGTCGTCGGCTACCCGCATAGATAGTCTAGGATGATGACGTTTGGTGGAGTTCTTCGCCGCTGCCATCTAACGTACAATCTAGAATCCATGCTGATCCAGGGGGCCAGGCCTGCAACTTCAATGCGGCAAGGCGTGCCGTAAGCCGGTCCTACCCCATCAACCCCGGGCATAGCCAGGAGAGAAGGGCTCACGGGTTGTCGCTTACCTCCAGTGCAATCATTCGTCTTCTTGTTCAGGTGAGTGTTCTCTTCTGATGAGACGCTGCAGCAATGCCGAGCTCTCCCTGATGCTTTCAGTCACTGTTGGCCAGCTAACACCCCAGTGGGGTCGAGATTTAGAGTGCCTTCGGCGGCCGGACTTGGGGGGGGGGGGGGGGGGGGGATGCCTAGGCCCCGCCTGGCTATCATGTTCCAGGTTCAGACACATAATTTCTGCTGCTTATGGAGGTGTGCAGGTAGATCGCGTTTCTCCATTCAAGGAAAGATATGGTGAAACGGATGTCCCCATTTGCATCGCACCCATTTGTCCCTCAAGAAATCTGTGATTGGCTTCATGCTGCTGCGTCGTTGAAGGGGGATGAGGGACAGATCCTGAAATAAACGCACCTTGATCCCCCCTTAGAGGACATGAGTTTGGTAACGCACTGCATTCAAGATAAGCTCCTTCTGGCGGTAGTTATGAAGGCATGTGAGGATGTCCTGTGGGGCCCCGGATGACTGAGATGGGTGGCCCCTCTGTGCATTCTGTCTAGGGGTATCTCCTTATCATTTAGTTCTGGAGCTATCTGACGGAACAGTCGAGTGACAAAGTCCTCTAGGTGGCCCACATGTGCATGCAGTGGACCGCCCTTGATTCTTATGTTAGATCTCTGGGACCTGTTTTCAAGGTCCTCCAGACGATAGCTGAGGTCCACATTATGTTCCTTGAGTTCCAGAATTTCACTGCCCGTATCCCTCGAACTCTCTGGCATCCCCCGATCTTTCTACTAAGTCTACTCGTTGCTCCAGGTTGCTCATTTCACGGCAAATCTCCTTCATGTCTTTGGCAATCTCTGTTTTCAGGGTCGCGATGTCGTCCCTCAGTGTGCTGAAGAGGGAAGCATATAAAGCTACGCATGACCGGCCCATCTTCTCCTGCCTCTTGGAACTGTGCTGGCCCCGTTGTCTGGCGCTTTGGCGAGACAGGATCCGGCAGTGGTCCTGCCCACTTGGAATGAGTTTTCGCTAGTAGATAGTCACCATTTTATCTTCTCCCTGCAGCAGTATAGAGGCCTGCCTTTGGGTGCGTATTTGAATCACTCCTCTAATAGGCTATTCGCCCTCTGTTGTGGCAGGCTGGCGACGGGGATAGCTGTGATCTTTCCTGGGCCCCCAAGGGCAGTCCACGTAGTTAATCGCTTCCCCTCCATGCCAAGTGGGGGGGAAGGGGCAGGCTTCCATGACCCCCCGACCACCAGTGCAGTCCCAGCAGAGGAGATTGTGGATGGAAGGGAAGGGGACGCATAAGGCCCCGCAGTGATCAGTCCTCTGTGTCCAAGAGAGCCAGTCAAGGGCTCCTCCCAACCCCCCGTTTCCACCGAGGGCAGCGCCCAAAGACCTCCCTGCGTCTGTGACTCACCACCGTCGACTCTTGTCGTGCCTGGGCTATCTCCACCTCGCACAATCCACTTGTAGCTCTTAGCATGGGGTCCAGGCCTCTGATCCAGCGGTGTACACCTTCTGCATCCTTCCAGCACCACCAGGTCCTGCCCCGAAGTAGCTATCTCAATCTGCCAGGGATATGGGCACCAGAGGCCCCCTCTGTCCAGTACGGGAGTGAGAACCCCCCTGAGCATTGTCTGTGTCCATATATTTAGGCCGAGCCTAGGCCGCTCACCATAGAGGCCGCCACTGTCCGCCCTCGATCCTGCACACCAGAGTCCCACAGAACCTTCTTTGCTGGCCGCCTGGTCGCACACGGTCACGCACAGGTGCAGGCCCGATGTCTGGACCGCAAGCGCAGTCTCAGTGTGTGCGCTCCGCAGCAGTGTGGCTCGCTCACGTGCTCTTCACCAATTGTTGCCTGCCAATAGGCCGTTTACTGGTTGGCCGTTGATCGGGCACTCCGGTCCCTGCACTCAGGTCAAGCCCCACCGCTGCCCTGCACTGCGTACCTCCGGTGTGCCCATGCAGAAGTCAAACGCAAGGGCCGCAGGTGAGCAGTAGCCTCCAATCTTCGTAGGTTGGGGGAGGAGGGAGCGCGGGCGGGAGTAGGAGAGGCGCAGCAGTCTGCTCCATCACCCCGCTGTGTGCTCCTCTGTGTAGTGATCCAGCCGGGGCCCGGGACCGCAGGCACCTGCCCCCCTCCTGTGGAGTCTGCTGGAGGGGGGCAACCAGCACGCCGCAATTCCTCTGGGGCTCAGGAGCCGCCCCACTCCAATCACCCTGGCTGCCATTTTTTCCCTGCGGCCACTCAGCTGGAAGATCTCGCTGCTTCATGCCCGCACTGCTCCTCAGCTTGAAAGCAGTGCGTGCACTTCCCCTGGACACCAGTGCTCGCCACTGGGGTTTTAAGAGGGGCCAGACCCCCAGGATCGGCCAAGGAATGTAGCGGCACGGCAGGACTCCGATAGTACGCTCCTCCACAGGCACCATCTTGGTCACGCCCACCTAGGCAGCTATTTTTAGAGCCAGCACTAGGGAAAACACAGGGATGAGCCGTATTGTTGTAAATACGGCGCATCCCTGCTTTTTGGAAATGGCGGAGCACAGCGCTGCAAATTTTGCGGCAGTTCCGCGCTCCGCCATTTCCCTGTAAATATTCCTGTGTGTTGCATCATGCTGGAACTCTATTCATAAGCACTCTGATGCCTGTGCTCTGTCTGTTGACTGACACCAGGGAACAAGAAAATTCTGGATGCCGAAACCTCAACCGGCAGAAGTAGGACCTCTGGAGCTGCTTGCCTGCACCCTCACATTAAACGTATATGAGAGCGCTGGAGGTTGAGGGTATGAGGTTGGTGATTCCCCGATTACATAGTGGTGTGAATGTAACTGCCATGACAGTGTTCGGGGGTGTCCTCCTGCTGCCAATGCTTAATTTGTGCCAGTGCTTCTGTATGGTGGAAGCCCGAACTGCCAAGCCAGGCAGTTCGGGCTGGACTGTTCCCATGAGGCACAGGGTCAAGACTGATTTGCATATGGCCAGGTCTAAACTGGGGTGGCATGGTGAGCAAAAGAATGATGGATTTAACCCAGATCTCTTGACTGGGGGTGAATGTTTTGATTTGTTCTGCATTCCGTCCATCAATTGTGTGTCTTTTGCTTTCTCGCCCTAAGTGCCCCAGGTATGCTCAGACGTGAGTCCTGGGCTCACTGTGCCACTGGAATCAAGCTATCCTGGCTGAAGAGGGGTGAAACCCCGAAACCGGTCCTAGGATGCTTGTTTCTGGTCCAGGGAGGATCTGGCTTGGCAGTTCGGGCTGTACTGTTCCCATGAGGCACAGGGTCAAGACTGATTTGAATATGGCCAGGTCTAAACTGGGGTAGCATGGTGAGCAAAAGAATGATGGATTTAACCCAGATCTCTTGACTGGGGGTGAATGTTTTGATTTGTTCTGCATTCCGTCCATCAATTGTGTGTTTTTTGCTTCCTCCTGCTATCGCCACCTTTCTTTTACTTATTCTTTGGGTTATGGAAAGCGTTGTGCATTATGGTGTGATGCTCGAATGAAACTGCCCTTGACACAGAAGGCAAAACAATTCCTAATGCCAAAGCTCATTTTAATGCATGACATGAATGAAAGAGTGAACCCTCACAAACTATGTGAGCAGAGTTTACTTTTGTGGTTATGTGTGACACGAGCAGTTTTCTTAAATGGACCAGATGACTTTGTTACATTTTAAAACATACCTGACAAGTGGACCCTGTTCTGAAAAACACTCTTAGCCAGTTCTGGAATTTATCCAACATCACTTTGAATTTTGGGGCTGTGAAAACATTAACAAAGAGTTACGGCAAAACTCACAATGCAATATGCTGTTGGCTGAAAAACGAGGAATGGTTGACATGACATAGGGCACTTGATAGACTTGAGAAATGCAAAATAAAATTTTGTTCCAGACTTGATATCTTTTTTTCTTGAGGGTTAAACAGCCAATTAGGTGAGAGGGCAGAGGCGGCCTTTCAAATGCAAATAGGAACATCGCACTGCTAATGGGCTAACATTAACACTCCTCGGGGGCAAAACGAAAGGGAAAAATACATTGTTTGCCAGAACAATGAGAGCAGCAGAGACAAAATGCAACACTATGAAAGGAAAAACAATGTGCTGGAACTCCTCTACCCGAGCTCCTGCCTGTGACCTCGCCTTGCAACGGTGCAGCACATGCTGCAGGTGCTGCTCCGCGAGGTCCGCCAGTGGAGGGAAGTGTTCTCATGTTGTGAGATTACCATGAAGTGCGTTTTTCTTGTTATGGGATGCATCACCAGGCGGTGTGATGCATAAGGATATGTGAGTGATAGACACGCAAATTGTAACTTCATAAACACCAACGGCATTATTATGAGTTAGGCGCCGCCAAACCCATGTTTGAACCGCCCGCCAGATTCGGAGTTTTCTCCTGTCAGGCGGGCCGGTCTTTGCTGTTCCCACAGCGGTCCCTATGAAATAGGCACCACAATGGGGACATCAAAATCAGTAACTGCATGGCATGGATTGCTGTATTCCATGCCGTGCAGGTACCAGGGTGCATACACCCCATGGCGCAGTGGTACAAGGGGGTCTTGTAGGGTCCTCTTTGTTTCCTCACCATCACACTTTTCATGGCAGTCGCACCGCCATGAAAAGTGGGACAGTGAGGAAACTCGTAATATGCTTGGCGGGGCCGCATATTTCAGTCTCAGGACTGCTGCGCCACTGCCAGTGATCTCTGATCCCTGGCGGTTGTGTTGATCTTAGAGTGGCCCAACCGTCCTGGTCATAATAGGGCGGTCACAAGACCTCCACCGCCACGCCCCCATGAGTCTGGGGGTCCGTGCACCGCCAGACTCGTAATAAGCTCCAAACACATATAGACGGATACACAACAGCAGCGGTGGGATGCTCAGTGAGTTTATACAGGGAAAGCCCAGTAATCCATATGGCAGCATGGACCAGGCAGAGATGCTTTTGAATGGATTAAAGCACGCAGAAGGGCAAGAATTGGAAGTGATGTTGAGTAGTGGCTGTTCATTTTTTTAGGCAAGGATGCTTCCTCCTGCTGAAAAAATATATCCAATGAGGGCCAGCAAGTAACATTATGACTCAGTTAAATGTTCAGTAATCGATATTATCAATAGGCAGAAGATTGTCATCAGTGTGAACATATTGAAGCACCGAAGACTTGAAAGGAGTCAGTAATACAAAATCTGATAAAAAAATTTAAAAAAGCCCTGCAGGCCTTCACATACAGAGATAGAAAATAAAAAAGACATAAACATGCAGTGGTGAGGGCAAGTATCGATCACACCGCAATGTAACAATCCCCTTGTTTACCATGCAAGTCAGCTCTACCAAGCTCTACCGTGCAACCAAGCTTTGCAGTGCAACCCAGCCCTACCCGTGCAATCCAGCTCTACCGTACAACCCAACCCATACATCAGGCGCCTCAACACAGTCTTGAAAACAACTTAATGTACAAGAAGGATTACAGAGCCATCACAACATAAGAAAATTATATCATTACTCACATTTAATAAGCTACTAAAAGCGAGTAGTGACTTCACTGCTCCACCCGCTTTTTGCAACATCTTCTCATAAGTCTCCCGTACCTCTCTGCGACCTCACCTGCCAGAGTAAGCCCAACGTGTCTGTCAACAGACCGCTCCAAAGATATCGCGCCTCTCATGTAATCCCACGGGAAGTGGTGAGAGACGCTACTACTCCCAGGCCAACCCGGAGCCTGGGAGAAAAGCGTCCGAGTTGCAAACATTGCTTTGAACTGTCCAAGCGTAGGCGTGATCAGTACATCCAGGTCTTCTTTTTATGTTGCCTTTTGTGCCTTGTAGTCCTGTTTTCATAAATGGAAAAACAAAATTACAAGTCCTGAAGGGAAAGAAAAACAGAACCGAACGAGGTACCGACGTCTAAGATGGTACAACTTGTGAGTTCTGACACAGGATTGAAACACCTTTTTATTACATGAAATAATGTTACCTGCAGCTGATCATTAAAGCCAATCACAAGTCAGCCCGGAGTTCTCTGAGCTTGTGAAGGCGCTCTGGACTGCAGTCTAGTGCCTCTGTTTGGTCATGATACTCTTTGGTGCCTAGAATGGCTTTAACATGGACAGCGGGGGTACATTATGTCGTATATAATAGGGCTCCCGGTTTTATGGTATTTATTTTTTGTCCATTTCCGTCTGTATTTATCCATATTTATTTTTTGCCCATTTTATCTGTATTTATCCATATTTATTTTGAGTTTTGCGTATACATGAAGTTGTAAAACTGTACATTTCTATATCTATTTAACTAATAGACGCGCACTCATACTTTCATGTCTGTTGTGTTTTAGCTATTTAATAATATTACATAACAATACATCCACTGGTAAATACTAGCATTATACCATTAAAGTAGGTTGACGTAGTATGAAATTTCTTTAAATAACCGCATGTTATTTAATTTCCCATGCTGTCCATCTCCTCAGCTGCTGGCCTATCATTTATGAAAGACAGCACGGAGAGTCACTCAAAAGAAGCACAATTTTCTGTATTTATCCACTTTAAAAAATAAATGCAGACAGAAAACACATTGTTTTCTGTCTGTATTTATCTGTAAAAATCAGTAAAAACGGAAAACAGGGAGCCTTATATATAATGCAAGGAATTCTGCAACCCATGTATAAAAACATGTCTCTTATTTCTTTATAATAGGCGACTTATACTGCACCCATTTGCCAATCATAAAGAAATAATACTTAACTGTAATAACTTATTACAGTTGAGTACCTATGTCACAATGCTGCCTGCCAGAGTCAGCAGAAGAGGCGAAAGGCAGATCAGGTCACAGAGCATAATTAAAGCAGATGTTTACAGAACAAAAAAGGAAACATTGCTTTTCTTTCTTCCGCTGGGTTTTTCTAGATGTACAGTGACAAGCAGAAATTAGATATTCATGGCAACCTGTTTATTGTTTGCACTCAATAGGTGATTATAGAAAAGTTATAATCTTTCTGAAGGTTTCTACACATGCCAAACTACTGCATTTGTGTTTTTTAAAGAATTGAGGTGTATTAAGCTGATTCTAATATATTTCTGCAACAAATTAACAGCTTTTTTGTAGTGTTTAATTTTGCACTAGAAATTCTATTTTTATCTTCATGTTGGCAAACATGCTTTCTCTTTCATATGTAAGAACTACACAGCAAAGATTTAAGTAGTTTATGGGAAAGGTGACGGGGTTATCAGGGGTTGAAGTACCCCCTACCCTCTGCCATACATGAAACGGACATTGCAGATCACCTCAGAGTTCCAAAACCTCAAAAAGGAGCTCAGGCCTTATTTATGAGCCCTTGCATCACTTTTACGCTGCTGGTGCATCACTTTTTATGACGCACCAGCTGTGTAAAAAATGTGCCATGTTGCATCACATTTACAAAGTGATGCTCCTTGGTAGATGCGTAACTTTGTAAACAGCTGCGCCACATTATACCTGCGCCTAGTTTAATGTATGCAGGGGGGCGTTCCGACGCAAGAAAGGGTCGTAGAAGTGGCGCAGTGAAATCTATGAGATTTCACTGCGCCACTTCTAGGATGCAAATGCATCAATATCTTATGCCTGCCTCATGGCAGGCGTAAGACTGACGCAGGCACATTTAACATGGGACTTGCCCTATGTAATGACCTATTGCTGGAGTTGCGTCACTTTTGTGACACACTCCAGCAATGCATCATTTTTGCGTCTACAGATACGTCAGAAATACAGACGTATCTGTAACTCCTTGCGACATGATGAGTCATACTGTAAATATGACGCATCATTGGTGTCGCAAGGAGGGCGCAATGAAAAGTGACGCATCGCTGTTTTCTCGCAGCGATGCGTCACTTTTCATAAATGAGGCCCACGGTCTTCAGCCTCGTGCCTCTAGATAGGCATAGAACTCCCCAGTGACTTGCAATAAATATCTTTATAATTTAGGTCAATGGTGCTTTATCCCATATATAAAGTAATTTATGACAGATTGTATTTTTACATTGTGCAATAGCTAAATGATATCGCAATTTTCGTGATCTTACTGTTTTACAATGATGCTTTTGCGTGAAACCAACCCTCGCAGGTCCTCGGTGATGTATTTTTTTCTTCCGGTTTGCTTCAGTTATTTTGCCTGTTAGCTCCACCTGGTGGCCATATTTTGAACCACTGGTAGTGAGGTAATAATACTTCTTTCAAGCACATATTTGAATACGATACATCCTAGTTGCCTATCGTTGGATGCGGGTGACTTGTAGTTGAGAGCCAGAG
Organism: Triturus cristatus; assembly: GCF_964204655.1. NCBI lineage: Eukaryota > Metazoa > Chordata > Amphibia > Caudata > Salamandridae > Triturus > Triturus cristatus. The sequence continues at coordinate 841,551,235 of NC_140593.1, read as the reverse complement.
ACCCTCAGTTAGTCAGTAGCTATAACCATCCCTTTTATTTTCAGCTAAAGAGTCAACCAGGCCGTCATAGGAGACCGGTGTTTTTGTGTTCGCGCGGCAGTCCGCTCTTCTTAGGCGTACAGGTCAAACAAGCTTAAATACATATGGGCAAACCTGCTAATTACTGGCGCGTGGATTTTTGTGCGCAAAGCACCGGAATCTGCATGGTGCACTTCGCAATGGCGTAATGAAGCTTGAGGGGGCCTCCCTGCAAAGTGCAAGGAGGGGCCCCCTTCGGGTCTTACTCGGGAGATCGCAGGACAGTGTACTGTGCTGATGGGGCCCCTTGGAGCTCGCCGGGCCCCCCCACTGCTGGGCCTGCGGGGGGGGGGGGGGGGGACTTTGCTACGCCACTGGCTCTTCGTTATATGGGAAAACTCAGAGTAGGTGCTATTTACTAAACCTGGCAAATACCGAACCCTGTAGTATCTACTGAATATCAGAGTACCCGCTGCGACACTTGTAACAAGGGCCTCGGTTTCTCACAGAACACCTCCGCAGAAGATGGCTTCCACGCTGCAAGAAATATTACTTTGCCACCTCCCATACCCTAAAGCTATACATCAGCACATAACAAGATCTGTAGGAGGTTATTGTGTAAATATATGGACAAATAACTGTTACAACAATATAGTATATACTACACAGGCACCATTTAGATCATGTCGGCAAACACATGCTTTGATCGTGAAGCGCATAACAATGGCCATAATCATCTGTCAAGAACAGACTGCATTGAGTACGTATATCTATATATTGCACGTATGTCAAGTAAGCCGTGTGCCATGACGGCATAATTGGTAGGATTTCACGTTAAAAGCTGCATAATTAAAACTCCACCAAGGCCAGGCCTATACACCTTTACATTGCACATGGCATGCTACGACTCATTTGTAGGGAATAGGCTCTAGTGATGAAATATAGAGCACATACATTGACATTGTATAGGCTAGCATGTATTCTATGGAGATATTTGCAGCAATCAGGGGAAAAGTATGCATATTCCATAGATATACAGAACACCATACACAATAAACTTAATTTCACACTAAACAACATTAAACTATAGAGATGTATGCCATATATGGACAAAAAGACATGGGTATTAACAAAACACAACACAACAAAAATATGTGTCCAGTATTGGTGCAGAACCTACACTCCTTGCACACAAGGTCATGGACATTATATAGCAGAGTAACAGAAAAAGCATTTATAGTTAGATTGAATTAGAAGTTTATAAAGCGCCTGGTTACTCCAACGGAGTGCCCCCGCGCTAAGAATTCTTCCTCTTCGTCAGTATGCAGAAAAGACTCCACCACCAGCAACACCGTTAAGTGGTCAAGGAATTCCCGAAAAACCAAGGAGCATATCATCAAGGCCAGGCGATAATTATCGCTCAGCACTCTTAGCGCGAGGATAATTATCGCCGGCCAACGCTGAATTTTATCGCGGAGATAGCGTGCTATCAGCAACGCTTATCTCCAAAGCGATAAAATTCAACGTGCAAGTTGCTAACTGTGCGATTATCGCTGGAAATCCAGCGATAATCGCACAACGTTTGGCGATACCTTGCTGATAAAGCAAGGCAGACTTAGCCATGATATCCACCTTCCATAGCATATCATGGCTAAGTCAGTTGAAAAGCAGGCGTAAGGAAAGTATTGATAACCATGGTTAGCGCTACTTTTCTTATCACTATGCTTGTTAGCGTATTCCCTTGATAATTGGAGAAATGTTGGTTAGCGACATTTCCCCAGTTATTTCAGAAAGGAACGCCCACTTTGCATCTCATTAGAGATGCAAAGCTGGGCGTTCAGAAAACAGGCGCTAAGGCAAGGATTCACGCGATAGCGTGACCTTGCTGATATAGCGATAAAATTATCGCTGCTTTTCGGCCGAAAACAGCCGCAAAAGCAGCGATAATTGTTTATCGCCGACTTGTAGATATGCCCCTAAGTTTTTAGCTTCCTTCAGAACAGCACTTCGGAGGGCTGCATCCTAAGATCAAGCAGCAGCTAATTCCACATTTTTGCTGCATAGTTTACCGGCTACAAAACTTACAGCTCACGTATGTAGGAACAAAACAATTGTGCATTATTGTGTGTGTGTACATATATGTGCCCGTGCGTGTTGATATGTTTGCTAAAAGTAAATTCTACATGGCATTGATGCGGTAAATAAGGATAATTTAGAACAACGTCTACAAGAGTCGGACGGGGCAGAAAATTTGCTCCAGCACCAAAATAAAAGTGGCCCTCATTAGTGAATTCAAAAGCTGAAAAAGTGGACCATGTGTGCAAATTGGGGCAGTTTTCAACTTGTAAAGACAAGATATATTGGTGTTTTGCAAGGTATGGAAGATGTCATGTATTTGAGCATGAAACAGGCAATGTTTGTTTTAAGAACAGGGAAATCAACTGTATAATATTGCTTCAGCAGACCATAAGACGGCCCACAACCAGCCAAAAAGCAGTTCCACACACTAGCCTTTCAGACCAGCCCATCATGCACTGCCTGATTGACCTATCGGCCCTTCTGACCCTGATGGCAACCGTCAGTGAGGTTCAGTGTTCAACAATGCAAGAGTGTACACAGTAGGGGAGAAGAAGGGAGTGGTATCACTACATTCATGGAGACACATGAGGAGACCAGGGTCTGTAGAAACTGCTCCCCCACCCCTTGTTTAAAAATGCATAAGCAGATGGCTCTGGTGAGGTCCAGAAGATGAGCGGTCTAGTGCGGAGGAGGCGGTTGACGTAACAATATGATCCAGAACTTGAGACCAGTTGATGTAGTGGCTGTGAGGCAGTGTTGGAACAGCAAGATTGTGAAAGGTGGGATGGACAACATCCTGGACATATATGATGTCTTTGTAGAGCACAGATAGATGTCGGGACATATATACTGTTCTAGAGCTTAAAGTAAGCTAATGTCAAGGAAGCATATGAACACGAACCCCTTCTTTCTATCATGCTGATGACTGAGAAGATTGTCCATTCATGGGGTGACAATGGACGTAACTTATAGGGTGCCAAAGAGGAAGCAATGATTTCCCCTGATGCAGTGATTGGGTAAGGATGGGGAAAGAGGTCTACGCATGGAGTGACAGCTCAACATATACCGTGGAGGTGGTCGCTCAGGAGTTTCCAGCGAGTATTTGTGATGCAAGTCGAATTATTGAGTTGTAAGTTCTTGGTTATAGTCAGTTGTACGTCCTGGAGTAACTGGTCAGTATCATAAAAGTGAGATACCAAGTGTCAAAAGTAAATTTACAGAGGTGGTGGTCAGTCAATGAGTGGCTCATCAGCTTCTGCAGATCTGCTGCTGCACGACTGACTATCACCTGGTCCTTTCTATATACAAAGGAGCTGCTCATGCACAGTGTCTTCCGTTGAATCCTCCTTTTTTGCAATTCAGTTAAAACCCATCAATTAGATACACAACAAAATCATCCCTTGTGCTGCACATTGATATCATCTGGGATCAGTGCTTGAAATAATTGGCAGGTACTGTCAAGTACTGAGTAACTGCACTTCTGTAACTTAAAAAGGAGAATCCCTGCACTTTTCCGAAGAGGTGCGCTACTTTTGGTGGACCTGTACCGGCACTTGTCAGTAGTACAAATTTTAAAAAATCTTATATAATGTCTTGTGGGCCAAAGAAACATAAAATTCGCCATATAATGGCAGGGAATAATATTCTAGACAACACTTGCACTTTCCCTTATTTGGGCTTGCTGTTCTCTGATTTTGGATCCTGGCAACCACATGTTGCCAGAGGGAGGAACAAACTGGGTAAAGCCATTAATTCCTTAATTACTTTACGCCAACCAAGGCACGCCGAGGTCACCTCATCACTTTTACAAATTTATAAAACCCAGTGCGTCCCTACAGGAACATATGGCGCCGAGGTGTGGGGATACTCAAGTTGCACCAATATTCAGGTAGAAGAAAATAAATTCTGTAGGAAGGTACTGGGGGGGGTCATTTCGGCTCCGTCATATGTATGCCACAGAGAACTGAACCTCCCCTACATAGAAGATTTTATAAAATCAAGACCCGCTTTATTTTGGTTAAAAATCTGGCGTAACCAAGCTGCTTCATTGACCCGCGACATAATTTTAGATTGCTTAAAATGTGAGCGGGTAAATTACATCCCTTGGCTTAAAGCGGTACAGACGAGCTTAGAAAGTGTAGAAATGGGGCATCTTTTCTCAGCACCTGACACAATAAACCCATCACATAAGCTCATAGTGAAAAGGGCCTTATTTGATTTGTATCGAACGAATAGAGAAAACATTGAATTTAGAAAGCCAGCCATCCTTGGGTACCTACACATACAAGAACATTGTACTAGGCCACCAAACAAACCCCAAGGTTATTTGTGCAAGGTACTGGGCAGATGGAATAGGAGTTTGTTGTTTAGATTTAGGGATGGGAGCGTGGTAAATTTACTCTGTTTCCCCTTAGGTTACTCCTATAATTTAAGAAATTTACCCTGTCCATGCAACCAAGGTGGTAAGCAAAGTTTGATGCATTTCACATTGTTTTGCGGCTTCTATAAAAAATATACTAAACATTTTCTCATTCCTTATTTTAAAGTCAATGCCCTGACAGATTTCAAAGAGGCCTTTAGAATTCTGCGGACACTAAGCAACGAGGATGTAATTTATAGAGTTAGTCATTTTCTCCAAACTGCTGTCCGCTCCCGTGCCTCAATGAATACGACTTGAAGTATGTCTATACATACTTGTATAATGTCTGTTTACATATTATAATGAATGTGGCCTGATAGTCTGTTTATTATCTGTATGTTGCATTTCTGTTCATTAGGTGTACGACAATATGTGTCGAATATATGTTTTATTTTTTAGTGTTCATTGGGATGATCTTTTTATATATTTTAACGATGTATTTTATTGAGCTTCTGATGTGAACAAAATGGATTTGGCCTGTTAGCTTTTAGAAGTATCCTTTGCATATTTGCACATTGACTTTGCACTTTTGTATAAGAATGTATGAAATAACTTGTATGTACTTTTATGGATGTTTTAAATATATCCGAATAAAGATCATTTGATTTGATTTGACTTGTCAGTAGTAATCATGTACTCTAGGATAGCGTGTACCTGCATATCTACAATCCCATCTGGAGCACTGCCTAGCATTCTTCAGAAAGGAGACCAAGGGACTTATTTACAAACCCCTAGCGCCACCGGGGCATCACTTTTTTTGACACTCCGGTGGCGCTGTGTGCTGGCCCATATTTACCAGGTCATGAAAAGCCACCCTGCGTGCCTTTTCATGGCTTTGTAAAAATGGCCAATTTTCACGCATCACTTTGAGTGAAAGGGGTGTGCAGAGGGTGTTACTGTGGACATTCCACCACAATACCCATTGCTTTTTGACACTGCCACAGATTTACAGCGATCTGTAGATCTGAGGCAGCGCCAAAAACTAACACCATTGAAAATCAGGCATTAGAGTGGCACGATGAGAAGAAAACTTTTATTTCTCCTCGTTTTTTGGTCTTTCTATGCGTGGTGCCTTCTGCAGCACGCATAGAAGGAGCAAATCACCTTTAATGATTGTTTCAGGGAGGGGAACCTCCCTGCACATAAACAATCATCCCTGCAACGTAGGCACCCTTGCACCATGACGCATTGGTGTCTGCGTTGGCGCTAGCCAGCTTTTTTAGTGCCGGAGCAAGGGAAAACACAGGGGTGCACCCTATTCTTGTGAATACAGCGCATCCCTGTGGTTTTTTAAATGATGCAGCGCGGCACTGCTAAATTGATTGCAGTGCAGAACTGTAGCATTTTGGGGTAAATATGTCCCCAAGTTTCCTCTTCAAAGCCCAAACCATCTGCCATCGCCAAAAACTGTTTTCCTTCTTGGATACTTGTACCAAGTGCTTGACTTTGTATATTGTTGTATGTATATAAACTTTTCACAAACAGCTGCTTTTAAACCTGCGTTCACATACTTTGCTGTGTGCATTCACCAGAGTAAAAGCTTGCAACAGAAGTAGGGTAGATAATTCACAATATCCTTATATCAATTATTAGATTCACATCAGAGCCTTGCATAGGAGAAAGAAGAGGTCAAGATGGAAGTGTTGGACTTCCTCATCCCTAATGAAATGACTTATAAGGGACTGATACTTTCCTAATTTTCCTTCTTTGTAGAATATTCTGTTTCTTGGAGACTTCAATTCCGACTGTAACTACGTTAGAAAAGATGACTGGTGCAAGATCCGCCTGCGCACCGACGAAAGCTTCCTATGGCTGATTCCGGACAATATGGACACCACCGTGTCACACACCCACTGCGCTTATGACAGGTGAGGAAGCAGTTGTATCTGCTAATGAAATCACTGCTCTAGATTCTGATAACTGTGAAAAAAGCTGTCTTCAGCCCTCACTCATAGTCATGCAATTGAAGTTACGGCATAGTCCTGCAATTCAATTGATAACGCTGTGATCTTGTTACCGTGCCGCAAAATCACAATCCAGATAGCAGAACTCCTCTTGTTGACCTAAAGCTCACCACCAGAAGAGGGAGACTTTGCTGCTTTGATCTTCTAAATTGACATCTGTGATATCAATGCCTATCATTTTAGTTGGCTTGAATATCTGAGCAGAATCCTTGGAAAGCTCTTGTACAAAAACATACTTGAAGGTTTGGGAGACCTGGAGGGTAGAGTCAGAAAAGCTATTAAGATCAATTTATTAAAGTGCACTATGGTGAACTATCTCCCTTTCAGCAGAGGTGGTCCAACCACCATCCCGACCAGGGGGCTTCAGACACCCACAACATGCAATAACTAAGCAGACTTGGAAGGTGTTTAGTAATCTTCAGCTCTTTGGGTCTTTAGCTGAAAGGCTAGTATTTGGTCTTGGGTCTTCTTCTCCAGATTCATTGAAAGTCACCTTTTGTAACTGCTCAACAAGTGGCCTCCACACCTGTCCATCAGCAGAGACAACCATAGAACCAAATAAGAAACTGAGCAATAATTAGTTCACTCTAACAGAAATGAAAATTCAGCAAAAAGAATAGAGATTGGAGTGTCATTATCCCAGATACTGACATTTATTGTGTGAGATTGCTAAGAACACTTAACACCCTACTACATAATGCCGACAAGGCTTAAATCAATGTGACAACAGACTACACGCTGAAGCAAATATAACTCTTCCATATTTATAAAGGACTCTGGAAACCGGTGCCAGTGTAGATTGCGGTCATTTCATCCAATGAACTCTGCAAACCCATCCTGGTCTATTTTATTAAAAATGATTAATCTAATCTGTGTTTGTAAAAAGCAAAAACCTTGGCTACACTATTCGAGTGCCTAGCTAAGAAACAGTTTGCCAGAATGTTAGTAGAAGAAAATACTCATGGTAGCACTTGGACTTATGCCTGGCAATAATAGGCATCCTTTGCCACTATGCACCTCATTACAAGCCAGAGGGGAAATGGGCCAGTATTTCCCCACTCCCTGGAATGAAAGATGTCGGTGGTACAGGTAACTCATAAAGGCTAAGTAAATCTGTCCCATTCTAGCCTTAGACCTGCCGCAGCGGGCTCTAGGGGCCATTAAAGGCCCGCTCCAGCGTTAACAAAGGAGTGGGCCTTTAATGGCCAGTACAGCCCGCAATGGAGGGCTCTAAGGCTATTAGAACATTCCGCCTTTAAAGGGCAGAATGTTCAAATTTTTTAAACAAAGACCTCACGGAGCCCGAGGAGGTTAAAATCCTCTCGGCCCTAAGAGGCCTTTGTTCACAGCAACAGCAGTGACAAAACATTAAAATGTTAATGCTCCGGGCATTTATCGGCCATTAGAAGCCCGGCACACTCATTTTGTCTTCAATGGAGCGCTCAGCATTTCAATATTCTAATATCAGTTAGACTCTGAGGGTCCACTCAGAAATGAGGAAAAACCAATAGAATCAGTAAGCCCAGGTCAGGTCCCAGTAATTCCTCATTTTACAACGGACTTATACCTGGAGATATCGGTTGCTGGAGGTGCGACGTTCACACACAGCGGATCCTAAGATCCTAATTGGAAGATTAGAACAAATGGGGATTGAGATCTGGCAATGACCTACTTCCTTTTTTGTCTGTTTGGCTGGCACAAGGCGCAGTTTCTCCTCCCTTCCTCATCCTTTGTTGCCACCACATCAGGGTTTGCCCTGTGATCAGCTTTCTCACACTCTATTATTAATTATGCTCAGCTCCTTTTTTGAATCCAGTCTTCTACATCCACCACGAAATATAACCTTGTCTGGTCCTTGGTTGTAATAGGCACATGGATGGCCAAGACTAAACTACGGCTTAACGGTATAAAGACAGGGATCTTGAAGATAGGGAAGACAAAATAACTTACCCCTATGAGATCCGACCAATAAACTAGGTGGGCACTTGTCCAAAGCTTGCACGTTTACTGAAAAAATCCTGTGAATCTATATTGACATGAGTTGGCCCGGATCCCCAAAATAAGGAACACAAGTAAAGGCCATCTCTAATAAAAATGCCTGCCCATGATTGTTTCCACTCCCATCTGTTCTGCAGTGTCAAACATTATGAAGGCAAGCTGCCTCCAACGTCAGGCCAGCATGAATAATTTTTTAAGCCTAATTTTTACCCTTGTTCGCTGCAGGATTGTTGCCAGTGGCTGTGAAATGAGAGAGGCGATTGTTCCTGACTCCGCTGGTGTGTTCAATTTCCAAGAAGTCTACGGTCTCACCGACGAGCAGGTACTAAGACTGTCTTTGCTGTTATTCCTTTGCTTTACTCACCTTCGCAGCTACAAGGCCGCTTGCAAATTATTCCTCACCCCAGTCCATAAATGTTCAGTTCTCTCCCCTCTTTTGAAGTCCATGTTAAAAACAGTTCTCTTAATGCTCTATGATCTCTCCTGGGACTTTAACCAGGGCGATCATGTCAGAAAGCATCTGTCTTCCACATCTAATCAACAGGAAGCCCTTCCACAAAGTCCCACCTCCATGTGGTGGTGTATGAGTTCAGGCTTATGGGGTCTCTTCCTGGGTGGTAACTCATACTCAATTCTCCCAGAACGTGTTCCACTCTTGAATCTACATTCATGTGACAGCGTTCCCCCCAATCTCCTACACCAGGCTACAGAGAAAGAACATTCTATTATCCTAGACTTAGATGATTGCTCTGCATTCATTTGCTGTTTGATTGGATGTCCTACTACAAATGACCTCATGGAGGCTAGCATCTGAATGCCTCCCCGTGCATTTTGTCCACCCGTGGAACACATTCCCACTACATGCACCCAACGTTCTCTAATCCACCCTGCCTGATGCTTCTGATCCCATCTGCCTCACAGGGGAGTTGATGCAAGAATTCTCTTCTTTAGGGCAGACTCTCCTCTTTGTGTTTTTACTTCACGTGGGAACCTATGCGCAAAATGTCTAGGTCAGCGGTGTTGTAGATCAGTGCAGGTGGGCTAGTGCCATGGATGATTTAAGCACTGCTGAGTCAGAAGAGGTCCATTTCCTTTCCTTTCATAGAATTTTAACTCATGAGGAAATCTTAAAAGAGCAGTACCAGCATTGGATACCCCCGGTCTAGGTTAATAAAGGTGCGGTACCATCCATGGGTCTTCCAGGTCTTCCAGGTCCACCCCAATCTGTCCATGCTGTTCTTCCACAGTCCAGAATCCATTTGGGGCCTATAAAGAAGGCCGCTTGCTTCTTCCTTAGAAAGGGTGCATGGTCTTCCTTCATGTACTCTCCAGTCCATCATTTCAGACATCATGTACAGGTTCCCTTTTCTTGGTTAAAAATAGGACACACCTCAGCCTGGTCTTGGCTGTTTCACTAGAAAAGATCTTGTTCAACCCATTTCATTTCTGGGAAAGAAGGCCTTGGTGTTGAAGCGTGGGGGTACACTGTCCACTTCTAATTTATAATCACTGCCTTTAGTCTTGGGCAGGCTAGACAGAAACAGACACCATGAGATAGGTTTGTGATGCAGTCTTTCCCTGAGCCTCCCACTTTCTTCCCCCAAGCACAGGCCAAACCTAGAAGATACACACTGTGGAGGTAAATGGGTCAAATCAATCACCCACCACACTAGGTGGTAAAAGGTGTTACCATAGTCCAATCTGGTAAACATTGATGTACACCTACAGTTCGAGGACAACCAAGGCATCTTTTGCTATTCAGACTGATTGTGCGTTCAGATACAAGATCATTTCCACACACCTACATGTTTCCAATCTCTCTCCTCATAGGCCCTGGCGATCAGTGACCATTTCCCAGTCGAGGTGGACCTGAAACTGGCCTAAAGCCACCAGCTCTGACAATTCCAGCTTAATACCCTGGCACCTTTGAGAAGGGAGTGGTTGCAGGTCACTGCTGTCGATCCCACACCAGGATGGATTTAATTTACTCAAAGATTCCGGGGACAAGCAGGAAAAATGGATACGCTTCACCAACAATAACAATAATGTGAAGGATGCTGAGCTTGAACCAGTATCCCAAGTGAATGCAAAAAGAAAATATTTTTTATGTATTTATGACAGGGTTGGTGGTTGCAATTAACGGGTTCCTGTAATATAATGTGACAATTGTGTGTAGTGCAACAAAAAAAAAGGGCCAAACTCTCCTTACATCAGTGTCCTCGTAACCCAGGCCAAATGGCACATGAAAAGCCAAATTCAGGGCATATGTACCTTTTTGATGAAGACAAATGTAATTTAAGTTAAGAAATTACTTTTTCCAAGGATTTGGGGCCTGATGAATTAATATGTGGTCACAAAATAGTGGTTGCAAACTGCGACCAGTATTTTGCGACCATTAAAGATTTTTAAGAACCGACCTATGTACTAATGATTTGGGGGCATATGTATCAAATTCTCTATTTGCGATTCTCAAATAGCGATTTTTTGAGAATCGCTATTTGGGAATCGCAAACGAGATGTAAGTAAAAATTCGCAAATTGTTAGCGATTCCTTGGCATTCCTTAATTGCGATTAGCAAATTGCGAATCACAATTAAGGAATACCTTCCCATTCATTCTTATGGGCCAGGAGGCCCATAGGAATGAATGGGAAGACATTCTCAATTAGCGATTCGCAATTAGAGAATCGCAAATTGAGAATAATTTCAAGGGTGCAAGGGTGTCATAAAGACACCCTGATGCACCCCTGAAATGAGCCTGTGTGCGCATGTGGCGCACATACATGCCCTAAGGGCATGTATGTGCGCCACATGGCACTTTAAAAAATGCCAAAAAGTGCATCTTTCAAAGAAATCGCAAATTATCACCAACTTGAAGCTGGTGGTAATTTGCGATTCCTTAAGGAGAAATCGCACAACTTGGGTGCTTGTTACATCGCATTTAAGGAATCGCAATTTGCAATTCCTTAAATGCAATCGCAAAATAGAGAATCGCAAATTTGCGATTCTCTAATTTGCGATGCCCTTTTGGGATGATACATCCCAAAAAGCCTTTTCCCGTTCGCAAACGGGCCGATTCTGAGAATCGGCCCGTTTGCGAACGGGAAAAGGGCTTGATACATATGCCCCTTGATTCTTAAAAATCAGAATCATAGTGGGTCACAACCTACCCATCTCATGAATAATAATGAGGTAGGTCGCAAACTATGACTCACTAAGATTGGAGGCCATCACATGGATGGTGGCCTGCTGGGGTCTGTGACGGCATTTCAGAAAAATAAATGTTTTTTTTTTTTACAGAGTTTGCAGTGGTTCCATGGGCCACTGTTTATTACCAAACACATTTTTTTTACATTAACAAATGGGAAGGGGTCCTCAAGGGACCCCTTCCCATTTGTGAATGGATTACTACCCCAACTTGGAGACTGGTAACCTTTCAATGGCTTAAGACTGCTATCTCGGTCTTAAACTGTTAAAAACACATGGATAGAAATCGCTATTTGGAGGGAAAGTCTACAACATATCCATTTTAAGTACATTGCTAAAAGTAGTTTTTCGGTCGCAAACTCTGAATCAGAGCGTTTTCAACAAAAAAAACTGCTTTGTAAATCCTTCCCTTGGTTCATAGAGGCCAAGCAGTGCTTTATTTGTGCAAGTGTTTTGCAGTGCTTGGCACCGGCACTTAATTGTCAACACTGGCACTTATGACAGTCTGCCACAAGGTGGCTTTGTTTGTATAATTTATAGATGAGCAAAAAAACTGTTGTTTATTAATTCAATATACATTAAACATTGTGAATATCTACCTCCCAAGCCATTATAGCTTTGGGGGCCTGAAGTAGCCTGATTTGCCACACTTGTAGGAGTGTGATAGATAGTAGTTGTGTTGGTACTTTTATTAGTAGCACTAGCAGGGGCAATGGGCAGTGCAAGTTGCAGTGGCCTCCTGACAAGGACCCTGCCACTTATTTCTTTACAAATTAAGTGCTGGGGCCAAGCCACCTTAGTGATGACACTCATCACTGCCATATTAGGTAAATATAGGTGATGGACCACTTTCTTACCTTGTCCATGAAAAGTTGTGGTACAGAACTGGAAAAGAAATTAGGGTAAATGAGAAGGGGATGGTAGGGTTAATGCGTAGTAGTGTACAGATTGGGCTTTCGCTTAGCCTCCAGCAGGCATTGCCTTTCGCGTGTTTTCCCTTGTTTGCTGTGTGCTTGGATGGGTTGCCATCAATGTAATAACATTTCACGGCCACTTGTATTGTGCTATTTGTTGTCCAATTAGGTTTTAGGTTTTGGTGATGGGGTATCATGTGCTCTAGTTGTTAGACTGCAGATGATTCAAGACAACTAGCTTATAACTGTCTGTTCTTTGTTGCATTTACTTTGCTTAGATGACACCTATATTGCTTTCAAATGGCTTTTCTGCTTAGGTAGTGCTACTGTTTGGATTCCTCTGCCTGTCATTTGGAGACAGTGCTAGTCAGGAACCGGAAGTACATCTAAGCCCAGAGATAAATCACTGTACATCCAATTCAGACTCGACACATTGCCAACCCGCGAGTACATGAGCAAATGGAAGCCACCCCATCAAACTCTGTCCACTTGTCTGAGCTGTAGTGGGCTGGTGGAAAATACGGCACACATCATGTTTGAATGCCCAGCCTACAAAAAGCCAAGAAGTCGATGGTTGGGACCTGTATGCCGATTGCTGGGCACGTCGAACTACCGGGTTGCACTGAGAATATTACGTTCCGACACCAGCCCATTGCTAGTTTGTGGTGTGGCAAAATTCCTTGGGTGGTCTTGGAACATTAGGGCCAAATGTTTACATGTACAACAATGAATTCTTTTTTAACATGTTTTTATTGCATAAATGTTTTAATGAATATATTCTAAATTGACTTTTAAACACACATTTTTTTTTTTTTTTTTAATTGTCATATTCTGTACCTTGGCGTCATTAAGTCTTTCCCGCTCTTTTGATGTATTGCACTTTATATGTCCATATACCAATGCTTTTATGATATAATTTTATCGAAATAAAGCTCTTTGACTTGACTTGACTTGAATGTACATCTGTTTTGTGTTGCTGCAATGGTAGCATGCTGCTGGGTGTACAACTTTGGTTAAAAAAACGTATGTGTGCACACAAAGGCTTTCGTAAAGCTGCAACAACACTGCAGTTTTGCCTCAAGACACTGTGAAAACAGGAAACAAAAAATATGAATTCTGTTGTGTGATGATTCCCAGATCATTTCTTTTAACCCCTTCCATGCTGCGCAAATTCCGCAGCTGTGCTGACGGAATCTTGCGCGGGCGTGGTCATGACGGAACGGTTCCGTCATGAGCACAGCTCAACCGTGGCTCATGACGGAACCGTTCCGTCATGAGCACCGAAGGGGTTAAAGAGACTGCACAATTGTATTAATAATCATGTCCAACAATGCTAATGATGAAGGAGCGGAGTCAACACGCATATTTTTGTTTCTGTTCAGTGAATTATATTGATAGGATAGGCTTACAATATTTTATTCATATCATTATGTATTACTATTCCATGATGTTTTAGCTCCACATTAGTCTTACATTATACCTACCACACATCCTGCCACATCTAACCTACCATACCATATGTGCCAACCGCTCCTTACCCAAACTACACTCCTACCATACATTCCATCCTTCCATACCTACCTTATGTCCTATACCCACCTACCGTACATAACCACTGTACCCACCTTAGGTACCACATCTACCTTCCCTCCTAATACATCTGCTTAATTATCATGCTTCATCCCTAATCTATCATACCATACCTACCTGACCACACATTACCTACCTCAGCCTCTGCAGTGCATATACTGTATGCCTGACATGAGGAGACACTTTTGGGAAAAGGGTGAAAGTTATATTTGCATTAAAGTTGACAACATTGAAGAAGTGATCGGACGTCCATATCGTGGGAAATTGAGTTTTCTAAGAGATGCGTCCTGGTAATTATTAAAACTTGTGATTAAATGAAAGTGACTAACATGTACTAATCACATGCTTTCCAAATGAAAATGTTTTGTACTATAACACCAATGAATGTCCAAGAAACACCGTACAAACGAAAAAGCATCAAGCATAACGCTTTGCACACATAATACAAGCTACAATAACATAAACCTATCAACACCTCAAAATATTAACACTAACCATATTAAATTACAGTTCTATTAACTTCAACTCTAACACAGCAAAACTACTAAAAAACAGTTAACACATCTACTAACAGTGTTCCAGTATTCGCTTTCTGCTTCACTAACTTGATTATTGTATAGTTACATGATTTGCATTATTAAACGAAACATATGCTTACCAAAGTATTACTTCATTTACAAAAAAACAATACAATCTGCTTTCAATGTTCTTTGTAAATCATAGTTTTCATTATTTCTATTCAAATGCTGCAAGAGAATGTATGTGTGTCTATTACAATGCAAATGTGTTGATCGATTAAATAAAAAAATATCACACAAGATCTTTCTCTTTCAGCATTTTTTGCAACAAAACGAAAAAGTACTATATACACGTGAAACACCGTGCATTAATTCGTAACACTTTAAAAAACAGCTATCACGCGACCTACCACGAGACAGCGCAGACTCTATCTCCCAGGGCTGAAGGCAGCTTTAAGGAAGAAAGTGACAGTTATCCAATTCTATATAGACAGCTGAACAGAACTGCAAAGCAAGAATGAAACAGCGTTTCTATTGGTTTTGGAAGCAAAGTCTGACCTGGAACGAACCCCATTCCAAAGGGTTTATTATTTAATGTCAGTGTATAAAAAAAACAGACTTTAGCTATGTAAAAGTTCCAATCCGAAATAGTTCTAAGAATGCCCTGTAGTTTCGCTGACCAAGTGATAAAAACCTATTGTGAGGAAAGGGATTTTTGTAGGTTCAGCCCCACTTTTTACCCCCACTTTTTGACTATTAGGGGTTCTTTGCAACTTGCTGGGGCATTTCACCGTCTGCCTACCTGCCTTCCATTTCCAGGGCACACAGACATCGGCAACCGGCTGCAGCTATCTCCCGTCCCTGGTCCCTCCCGCCGCCGCAGTTTTGGTCATCGCGGCCGCAGTGTGGGGGAACTACGAGTCCCGGGAGCCTTTGCGGGCGGAAGCCGCCGCGAGACATCCGCGCCAGGAGGCGTTAAATTGTGAACAGAGGCCCTGCATCGCGGGACGCGCGCGGGCGGCACCGGGCGAAGCCCGGGCAAAGGGCAGGCCGTCTGTGGCCGTCCGGGGCAGGTCGAGGCAGGGCTGGGCCACCCCCCGAACACCCAGAAGAAGTTGCTGAGAGCTCACTAAGGTACTGTTTGGTGTCAACACTAAGAGGATATTTGGGTCCCTGGAAGTACATTTAAAGGGACCATCCAGCTTCAAGTCACGCAGTGACACTGACATTATAGTGTTCCAGCAGAATGTCTGCAAGGGTTCAGACTCGATCTGTTAAAATGAACACCAAGGGCCATCTAAACTCAAGACAAACAAATAATGTAAAAGGAACTCCCCCCCAAGTACTTGCGAAGCAGACTGCAATTGACAGAATGTTGCTGAAAGCTATCGGCGAAGTTTCAAGCGAAATTGAGCGCACTGAAAGACGGCTCTCATTAACCCCTCAATTGAGCCAATTGTCGTCGCCTGACACTAATATGCCAATGCCCATTAATGACTTGACTCTGGAGGCCTCATTGACAATTATTACCCCTGTACAGACAACTCCCATCAGGGGTATACATGCAAATGGTAAAGGGGCTAAGACACGAGCTGCTAAGAAAAAGGGGATTAGTAAGAGGCAACCTGGGCACAAAAAGGCCAGAAATTGTTTGATCCCTAACCACCCAGATTCTGTAGCCGTAGAAGATAGAAAGGATCAAGTTTCGGATCCCAGAGCTAAAACCTGGTCACACAGAATTGCATGACGATCTCAAAAATAAAGTCACACATTGGCTGAATATGAACAGGCCATTGCTGAGGGATGTACAGGGGTGAATTTTACATGTAAGAAGGGTAAGGTGGCTAGGGAATAGGCAAAAGAATGTAGTAGGCGACTGCGTGGTGGTTAATTTTAGGGACTACAGAACAGTCGATTACATATTAAGTTGGGGCCCGGCTGCTCAAAGTGGCAATATTAATTCCTTACCTTTGGGGTTCTTCTATGTCAATGGCAGAAGTACACTGCTTCAGGACTGGGACCATCAAGACACAGACGTGCGCTCATGGGGTAGCAAGGGCTTCCATGGAACAAAGTCATACGCTCTCCCGGGGAGCCAAGGTGGATGAGCCCTGAGGAACAGGTTTGATCCCCTTATATCACTGGAGGAGTTGGATTGACTGCAAGGGGTGAAAGATTATGTTGAGCAAACCCCTGCAGAACCGAATATTGCTCACATTACCCCCACAATTACAGTCTCTTGTCACCCTAAGACGAGTAAAACCTGCACTCACTGCCCAATGGGAGGGAGGATCCCAGACAAAAGCCATGTAACCAAATGTATAACAGGAAATATGTTGGGAAGTTTTGCATGCCCACAGGAGGACAAGATTATGGAGGTAGCAGCCCGTGTGTCCCCACAAACACAGTACCCACAAGCTGTTCAGACTATGCTAGCGATTAATATAGACGCACACACTGGAGTATCTGACCACAATACCCTTAACCCCTTCGACGCGCATGACGGAACGGTTCCGTCATGCACGTCGGTTGGGCTGTGCTTATGACGGAACCGTTCCGTCATGGCCCCGCCCGCGCTCAGAACCTTCAGCGTGGCGCGGAAATCCACGCCGCGCTGAAGGGGTTAATAACCCTGGCCCAAAAGGAAGACAATCGCAAGAAGGGATTGAAATGGTCTCATGGAACATAGCTGGGCTGTCCTCCAAATTTCATAATCAGGAGTGAAGGCAATATATCACCAGATTTCATGTAATTTGTTTGCAGGAAACCTGGGTGGTGGACCACAATCCCTTTCACTTAGCAGGGTATAAGTGTTTTTCTGTTCCTGCACAGAAATTGGCCCCGGGAAGAGCAATGGGAGGGCTAATCATTTATGTGGATCTGCAGTTAGAAGGTGTGTGGACTGATCTAAATTGGAACTCAGCTAATATACAAGCTATCGGGTTACACGCAAGTAGGCTAAAAGTCATTTTGATTAATGTATACAATGCCACAGCAGGGCGTGGGAAGGGGCGAGTAATCTATGACCTGGATATTTGTCTGACCCGAGAGTTGAACCAAAGGAAGACAGCTATGGCCCCGTGCGTGGTTCTGGTGGGAGACCTAAACTCTCACCTGTGCCCTATTTTAAGACCGCTGGAGGGTGTTTGGTCTGGTTGCACATTGGCAAAAGGGCCGCATTTTGAACACACCCCGGAAGGGCTAGAGCTAGAGAGGGTCCTGAAAAATCATGCCTTAAGGCATACATTAGACCTGGTGGGCTTCAAAGATGGCTGTGAGATCACACCTACATTCAAGGGAAGAGGGTATTGCTCCATTATAGATTACATAGCTGTCTCTCATCTATTTGGGGATTGGATAAATGAGGTAGACATTGAATGGAGCATATTCAGTGACCATAACCCATTAGTATTGAAGATTAAGCACTGGTCCTCCCGTAACGCAAAGAAAAGGGTCAAGGCAATTAGCACAGTGAGGGCAATTGATCAAGGGAGACGCCTTAGATGGGCAAAAGTGGATGGGGATGCCTTCTATAGATCCTTAATGGAGAAAGGCAAAGAGATGATTGGGGTGTGCTTAGACCCCTCATTGGAGGGACCTGTTGTGGTTAAAGCTTTCGAGTCTGTGGCACACCTCATAGATGGCCTATTAAAATCATCTTCGAAAGCGGAAGTTAAATCCTCCCCCAGATGGTTCGACAAAAACTGCTCCCGGGCCCACAAAGAGTTAAAAGAAGGCTTAAAAACAATCCCAAGAGACAAGATGTGCATCGCACAGTGCAGGATAGCATATAAAAAAGCGATCAAACAAAGAAAATTGACACTCCAATCACAGGCATGGGACGAGTTACGTGATGCGGCAGATAGAAGAGACTCAAGCGCATTCTGGAAAATAATTAATAAACCCTGTTTCCAGGACACTGCTGCCCCAGTAATCGGTACATCCATTCTTCCGGAGCAATGGTCTGACCATTTTGAATTATTGTACAATCACTCAACTGAGAACCCTAGGGGTGATGAGAGATTCTGCCCTTGGGTGTCCAAAATCGTATTTACATTGGAGGAAATGGTAGCGGGCATCCAAGGGCTGACACAAAACAAAGCCCCAGGCCCGGACGGAATTCCTCCAGATCTCTACCTAAGTAGGGTTGACCTTTGGGCTCCAATCCTAACAAGGGTAATAAACACAGCGATTGCAACGGGTATGCCACGATCCTGGTCGGAGGCTATAATAGTCCCAATTTTTTAAAAAGGAAAAAAGGATGATCCGCAGTGTTATCGACCCATATCCCTAATTGATGTGACAGCCAAAGTCTTGGGGCGAGTAGTTTTAAATCGCCTGTTAGATTGGGCTGAAGAACATCAAATAATCACAGATTTGCAATATGGGTTCAGGACCGGAAAATCAACCACAGACCAGTGCCTGAATCTTTATTTATTAGTGGCTAAATATACCTTCGCAAGCAATCAAGCTATATACCTGGGGCTCATGGATGTCTCAGCCGCTTTTGATCATGTAAATAGAGAAAAGCTCTGGGATATGATGATTAGACTAGGGGTAGACCAGGGTCTAGTTGATATTTTAAGAGCACTCCACTGGAACACCTCTGCTAAAGTGCGTTTTAATTTGGAGGGTGATACTACGGCACCCTTCCCCTGCACCAGCGGGGTGAGACAGGGATGCATTCTTGCCCCGTTCCTGTTCTCACTGTACATAAATGAGTTAGAACAGGCATTACGTAAACTAAATGTAGACACCCCTAGACTAGGCTCCCGACCGGTCCCAGTGTTGCTGTACGCTGACGATGCGGTACTCTTAGCCCGAACACCCAAAGGTCTTCAGAGTCTGTTAGATGGGTTCGTCAGTTTTATGGCCAGTTTAGATCTATCGGCCAATCTAAATAAGTCCTATGTATTGCTGGCAGGATCTAAACCTTGTAAAAATTCTCATATAAAATAGGCACACATAAAATGGAACAGGTTAAGACCTTTTCCTATCTGGGTATACTCTTTGACGGGCTTTTAAATTTTAAACTTTTAACTGAAGAGCGGAGCTCTAAATTAGTGGCATCCACAGGGGCCATTATGGGCTACGGGCGTAGGTTGGGCAGGTGGTCTCCTGAACAGGTTATGCACCTATACGCTTCAATCTGTTGCCCCAAAGTAATGTATGGGGCTGAAGTTTGGGGTTTTGCATGCATCCAACAAATACAGATTGAGGAGAACAAATTCCTGAGAAAGATCCTCCAAACTCCACAAAGTACACCGGCCCATATTTCCCACGCTGAACTGGGAAGGGTATATATAGAGGATCTGATCAAGATCAGACCTCTTACGGCTTGGCTAAGAATTTGGTCCAATGCAGAGGCAGGTCTGAGCAGACAAATAATTAGAGACTGCATGGACAGAGACAAGGGAATGTGCATTCCGTGGCTGAATTATGTAAGGATTGCTCTGGAGGAATTGGGCTGTAAGGATCTCTTTTTTAACCCAACAACAATAATCCCCGAGGACAAACTGAGAATTAAAAGATTTTTTTACGCTAAAGAGAATGCACGCAGAGTGGCCCTTGAAGAAAGCAAGCCCACAGTTCGTGCCCATAGCATGGTAAAGACAGTAGAAGGTATGGAACTGTACCTTGCTCTTATGCACAATGCACAGGATAGGTTTTTAATCACTCGATTTAGGCTCAACCTTTTACATCACCTGTTGGCTGAACCATTTGGTTTTACTGTTACAGTTGAGCAGAAGGGTACCTGCGGCTGCGACAATAGGTCTCCGCAGGATACCCTTCACTTTGTTTTATTATGCTCTTTTTATTCGGTACCAGACATAGCTTTTTAATAAGGATTAATAAGGATTCTGAAACAAATGAAGTTTAGACACGCCAAGGTTGCTCTCTTATATTTACAAAGGTCTGAGAACCCACTGACATTGGCTTGTACCATGAATTTTATTAAAGTTGCAATTAGACTTAGGAACACCAGGGGGCAACACCTAATGAATTGATGATGTATGTACTTTGTGAAGGCCAATGCAACTGAAATTAATTGAAATGATGTTTATAGAAGGGTACCTGCGGCTGCGACAATAGGTCTCCGCAGGATACCCTTCACTTTGTTTTATTATGCCCTTTTTTCACACCTAATGAATTGATGACGTATGTACTTTGTGAAGGCCAATGCAACCGAAATGAATTGAAATGATGTTTTTTTAATGTTTTACTGTACTTTTATGATATTTTTTAAATATCGAATAAAGGATTTGACTATTAGATAGTGGTGTAATGACTCTGTAGTGTGCTGGGCCCTGCTGCCCAGGCTTCAGTGCATGTGCTCTGACCCTTAAAAGTGTATGTTTCATTGGCATATACCTAATTGGTACAGGTTAACTTGTTTATAAGTCTCTAGTCTATATTAGCAGGTGTACCTAGGGCCTGTAAGTTAAATATCCCTCGTGGACTGCAGCACTGGTTGTGCCACCACAAGTGTGACAAAGCAAAGCATGTCTGCCAGTCCGCCACTGCAGACTGATGGAGCAATTTTTAAACAGCTAACTCGACTTTGGCATTTGAAGTAATGGTGAAGTCCAAATCTGCCTGTTTAATATACATAAATCACTCCTAAGGAATACCCAACGAGCCCCAAGGCATGGTGCTATATATTAAAAAGAAGAACATGTTTTTTACATATCCTAATGGAAAAACCACTACTTAGTTGTTTTTACTGTGGAAAGGCAAGTAGTCCTATTGGCGAGTACACGGTTATACGCTGACAACTTAGCAGTGCTAAATTCTCAATGGGACTTCTAAAAACAATACTTCAAGGAATCAAAAAAAATCAGCATTAAAGCTGACTTGTTGCTTAAGTCGAATTTAATGTAACCTTTTTACAAATGGCAACTTTGTTGTCGCCTTTGATGGTCAATTGGTAATCACACGCGAGAGGGGCGGCTCCTTTGTTTTAGCAGACAGGTTGGCATCTCAGAGAGGGAGAAGTCGTTGCCAAAGTGATTTTTCAATGAGCGTGTAGGCTATAGAACTCCACAACTCTGAAATGGGCTAAGGAGCTCCACAAACCACGAGAAAGGTTCTGCAGTGGTGGTAGTGGGCAGAATGGTGCATTCTATGCTAGCTAGATGCCGTGCTTCAGAGGAATGACACTTATAGGTACTATTCAAATGTTAATAGAAATAAAAGTATAATTAATTCAAAAGACCACCATCTTTTTACATTTTTATATCAAGAACATTCATGTAAATGACTATCGTAAAACATTGTAATATCAATTTGAAACAAATGGTGTGCACAGTAATCCCAGTGAGTAAAGACGCATAAAGTAAATAAATACATGACAGAAAAATTAATAAGTGTGAGTTTATTTCCACAAACAACTTTGACTTTAGTTCATAATTCCTGTCAGGGCTGTATGTAGTCTACATTTGTTCATGTTCTGTATGTCGACGACGTTTCGACCTAGAAGGTTAACCAGGTCTCCTCAGGACAGAAGGGATGGATGGGGCATCAAAAGAGAAGGAATACTTGATGATTAGTATCAAGTAGAGGTGGACTTAGAGGCAACTGTAAAAGTAGTATACAATACTACCCTGTGTCTGGAATAGGGTGAAAACTCACTACAAAAGTGCAATAAAACTGGTGATGAAAAACAGATGGAGCATGCTGGAGGGCAGCAATAGTTCAATTCTCAAAGGCTATAAGGTCATAAGAAATGATCAACTTACTTAAGGGGCATATTTTTGACCTCTAAAACACGGTATGAGAAGAAGGTCATAATTAATAAGTAGACAATCCTCAGGCCATTAATAGTTATCTTGTTGACAAAAATAACAATGCTTACCCCTTGAGAAGAATCGTACAAATGTAGGTGGACCATGTAGTACGGTTCCAGCAGCCAGCGGATTCTAGTATGCGATCAGCCGCGTGGCGTGGAGGCCATCACTGATAAAGGACACAGGTATGAGTGTAGAGGGCGCATGCAGACGAGGTTTGGAAAGCGGCTGCATTACAAAGCCTCATTTTGGAGAATCTGTGGTGTGTTGAAAGTGCCGTTGTTGAGGGACTTGAAGCGAGTGCAGGGGTGTTAATGTGCTCTACCCCTCGCAATGAGAAGCACGCTGTACGTCAATGGAGCCATCACATGGGATGAGACCGAGGCTAGGAGCACAAGCCGATCTAGTACTCCGGCACTAATGACTATAACAGGAATCTGTATAGTATTTAACAGCTGTAATGATATGTGTGAGTCACTTGGGGGGGAGGGGGGGAAGAGACCAAGGAGAGTATAATAAAGAAACTAAGTAACCATAAAAAATGATGTATAAAATTAATAATGAAACGAGAATCATCACATGTGAGTATAAAATTAATCAACAAAAAACTAAATAAAATATAAATGGTTAATTATAGTTTTCTTATAAAATAGAGAAAATGATCTCATCAGGTTTTTCACAGAGAAGGAAATACCATCAAGGCCATTTCAGTTCTGTTTATCAGTCTTGTAGTAGAGAGACAATCCCACGTCATTCCCATTTGTGTTCAAATCATTTTCAATGGAATCACAGCATATTATCCACCTGCATTCCAATTCTTGTAAGATAAATTATATGTTTCCTCCTCTTTGCGGTACCTGTGCTACATCGAGCACTCGCCAGGGAATGTCATCAGATGAGTGGCTTCAATGAAATGAGGTACCAGTGGAGCCTAAGTCACATCACATCTTATTCTGCTTCTGTGCTGTCTAATACATGTTTGGTTTGTTGTGCAGTTTGGCCTACATAAATTAAAAGACGTGGACACCATATGCAATACACAACATTGGGCGTCTTACACTTTGAGAAATGTCTCAGTTCTACATTGATGTTGCCATGCATGAAGGTCTTGGTATAATTAGTGAATTGAAAGTAACACAACCACTGCATCTTTAATGTCCCTTTATGGAAGAAAGTCCCCAGAGATCTCCTACTGTATTATTATTCATGTGGGTGCCTTGTTTGGAATGTACCAAATAATCTCTGATGTTTTTGGCTCTTTTGTAAGCAAACAAGGGTGGTTCCAGTGTGCCGTCTATGCTCTGTATTATGTGCCAATGCTTCTTAATCAAAGATCTTATTTTGTTGGTGTGTAGGCAAAAGTAATCTCACACACTAGTTTAGGGGCACTTTCATTGGGTCTGGTTTGTAATAACTCCTCTCAGTTACAATACCAGGCTCTTTTGAGAGCCATACGTGCAGTTCTGT
Source organism: Triturus cristatus (assembly GCF_964204655.1). Classification (NCBI taxonomy): domain Eukaryota; kingdom Metazoa; phylum Chordata; class Amphibia; order Caudata; family Salamandridae; genus Triturus; species Triturus cristatus. The sequence continues at coordinate 841,527,276 of NC_140593.1, read as the reverse complement.
TAGGGTGGCCCCTATCTAGTAGTCTTTTTTGAAGTATGCCCGCTTCTATAAAATAATCAAACTTGCGGGAACAGTTACGCTGTGATCAGAGAAATTGGCCATATCGAAGCTCATCCCTCAGTGCCCGAGGATGAAAGCTATAATACGATAGCAAGGTATTCCTATCGGTCACTTTCCTGTATAACAATACAGTCAATTGCTCCTCTTCCTGTTTCATCAATAGGTCTAAAAATGGGATTTGTTGGTTGTCCCCCAAGTGAACTGAAGGTTAATCTGGGATTGGTTGAGATATGCAATGAATTCTTCCAGTCTAATGGATGAGTCACTGCAGATAATGAAAATATCATTGCTGTATCTCTTCCAACATCTAATGGATGATCTATAGTGGTTGTCATTGTTGAATACAAATTGGTGTTCAAAGGCGTCTACATGGATATTCATCAACTTGGAAGCAAAAACAGCTCCCATAGATGTCCCACCACACTGTTCGTAAAAATTGTCTCCATATTTAAAATAATTGCAGGTTAAGACAATATTGAGGAGCTCAACAATGAACTCGGTGGAAACTGTCACTGGTCTAGTGCAAGCTTTTAGGGCATGCTTCTAGGGCATATTTAATTACTGCAATGCACTCTTCTTGGGGTATATTAGTGTTTGGTGAAGCGATATCAAGCATTACTAGTAATTTATTTTCTGGGTCAAATTCAATGCCTTCAATCAGATTAATCATATATGTAATATCATGTATATAGGTTTCTAAAGAGGGGACCACATACATAATAAATATGTTAATGTACTGGCCCAGGGGTTCAAGAACAGGCCCACAACCTAATACTATTGGCCTACCTGGGGGCTTCTCTGTACTTTGGGAATTTTAGGAAGGGTGTATAATACTGGTGTTCTGGGATGTTCATAGTGGAGGAATTCAAATTCTTTTTCACTGAGGAAACCACCCTCTTTCACTTGTTTGATCCCTGCCTTAATCCTCCTCTGTATGGATTCTAGACAGTTGTGTGACATTTTGATGTAATGTCTTTGATTGAGTAATTGCGTTTGTATCTCAGATTGTAATCTTCAAAATCTTGCAAAACAATCCCATTCCCTTCATCGGCAACTTTGATGGCAATACTCTTGTCTCACCTTAAGAGAGTGTAGTGCTTGTCTTTCAGCCAATGAGATATTAAATGGTATAAATGTCTTATTTTGTCTAAGTTGTGTGATTTCTTTGAAGAAAAATGTTTCAAATTTGAACAGTTCAAGTGGCATCCCTGTGTTGGGAGGAAAAAAGGTGGAGGAAGGTCTTAGACCTGATGCTTAGCTCTCAACAAAATCCTGTTTATTGACAAAAAATCTTTGTCTAATCTTTCGGAAAAATAATTGTAGTTCCACTTGTAGGGTAAAATAATCAGTGTTGTCCTACATGACAAAAGAAAGGGCCTTACTCAACAATTATATCATTAAGGAGGACAGAATATGTTAGGATAAATTGAAAATTGGTACTGGTTGATCATCGGTGCCGATGTACTTTCCTGTCATGTCCTTGGTAGCATCTCTAACTAAGGTCCCTCTGGTCCCCATCTGTAATATTTCCGTCTGGTTTGATGGTCTCCCAGTATCTGCCATGGTTTGCCTCTGCCTGCTCTCCCTCTCTGGCCCCTGGCTAAAAAAGGGTGTGGATTAGGTACCCCAGAATCATTGCTTGTCCCCTCTCGGGGATCTGAATCATCAGATCCAGCCCAGGAGTTTGAAAACATAATGTTTTGGTGATTTAAAAAAAAAAATACAAGTGTATGATCTATTGGTGGCTTGGTTCTGTGTGTAAAATTCATAGTGGAGGCATGCCTATGCCTTCTCCTTAGTAAAAATATTTATGTCTCTCTTGATCTTGTCAGCTTTTTTCTTAATCTCAATAGCTTTGCACTCTGTGATAGTTTTATTGAGTTTGTTCAATGTTATTTTAAATTCTGTAAGGGCATCAGTCCCCAGGGGTTCAATTATTCGGATTTCCTCTTTAGCATGTTCAAGAGCAGTTTCTATGCCTAATACCATCCAATGGCGTGAACATGTGTTCGTTATGTGACTGAAGCCACCTTTGAATTTGTATCCTCTCTAAAATGCCTGGTACGTTCTTACTTGTAGGCGTAATGGTATGATATCTGCCTTCAAACACTCAGACAACATGCAAGCCTGAAGTTAAGCCCATACGTGTTGCTTTTTAACTATTTCCAATGTGTCTAATGTCGACTGCTTAGGATCAGGGACTCTTGGTGTCAATGAAGTGAGCAATGATGGATCACTGATTACTTTTGCAATGTATTCATCAGTATAGCATGGTGCTTCTCTGACATACTGTATCTGAGTGTGAAAAAAGGAAATATCCTGATGGTTTCCCATAAGGTCTGGCAATAACTGCTTAAACTCAACAATGGGACTAATAGATATCATTCAATTGTCAGTAGAAATAAACTTGCTAGAGTAACACAGCATCTAATGAGTCATGCAATTATTTATTCAAAAGACCACCATATGTTGCAATTTTAATATCAAGCTCATTCATGTAAATGACTTTCGTAAAACGTTGTCATATAGATTCGAAACAAATGGTGTGTACAGTAAGCCAAGTGAGTAAAAAAACAAAGTATATCAATACATGACAGAAAAATTAATAAGTGTGAGTTTCTTTCTACAAACAACATTGAAATTAGTTCATAAACCCTGTCAGGGCTGTATCTAGTCTACATGTGTCTATGTTCTGTGTGTCAACGACGTTTCAACCTAGAAGGTTAACCAGGTCTCCTCAGGACAGAAGGGATGGATGCAGCATTTTAAGAGAATCAATAGATGATTAGTATCAAGTATAGGTGGTCTCAGAGGCAATAGTAAGAATAGTATACAATACTACCTTGTGTCTGGAATAGAAGGTGAAAATCTGCACAGAGTGCGTATTAACACTGGTGATGCAAAAAAGACGGAGCATGCTGGAGGGCCGCAATAGTTCAATTCCCAAAGGTTATAAGGTGATATGAAATTACCAACTTACTCATGGGGCATATTTTAAACCTATAAAACACGGTATGAAAAGGAGGTCATAATTAGTAAATAGATGATCCTCAGGCAATTAACAGGTGCCTCGCTGACAAAAATAACCTTAGAGAAGAAAGCTTACCCCTTGAGAAGAATTGTATGAATGTAGGCGGACCGCGCAGAATGGTTTCAGCGGCCAGCAGATTCCAGTATATGATCAGGAGAGAGGCACAGAGATCATCGATGATAAATAACATGGCATGCGCATAGAGGGGCCGTGCAGAAGAGGCTTGGAAAGCAGCTGCTTTGGAAGCCTCATTATGGAGAATCTATGGTGCAGAGTGAGTGCCGTCGCTGAGGGATAGAAGTGAGAGCAGGGGCAAAATGTGCTCTACCCCTCGGTACGAGAAGCACATTGTACGTTAGTGGAGCCATGACATGAGATGAGACAGAGGCTAGGAGCACAAGGCGTTCTAGTCCTCCGGGCACCAATGGCTATAACAAGATTGTGACTAGTATGTAACAGCTGTAGTGAAAACCCCTTAAATTCATTTTTCACTCCTGCAAAGCCTACCTATCTCATAGGATAACATTGAAGTTACCTTATTGCATTTAATAAGCTGAAATTTCCAAATGGGAACAGGCAAACAGATTATATTTGGTGTCTTTGGAATTGAAATGAAAAATCCTCTCTTATGGTAAAGTGGGATCTTAAATTGCAATTTTGAAAATACAATTTTTAGAAAGATGATATTTTCCTGCCTTAGCCATTTAGTGCTTGTAGTCTGTTCCTGGGTCCCATGACTGGGTGCATCTAACAGTTGGGCTTTGGGTATTGCTCTTAGACAGCCGCACACAAGAAAGAGCTTAGGTCTGCCTGGATTCGCCATCACTGGGAGGATGGGAGGGCGCAGCTGGGCACAGCCCGACTTACACGTAAATAGGCTGTGTCCTGCCTCCACATAAAGGGCTGCATCCCACCTGTAGTCATACACCCTATAGTTAGTCTGGAGCCCGGACAGGGAAGACAAGGTGCCTAGAGACTTCAATGGGAAACCTCTAGAACCTTCTCTCACCTTCCAGAGGAAGGACACCAGGTATAAATATTGGACCGCAGACACCACCTCCTCAGTACACTTCTGGACATGTGGATATTCTGCCAAGAAGAAGGACTGCTGTTCTGCTGAAAGGATTACCAATCTGTTGGACTGTTGCTCTGAAGGACAGCTGCCCTGCTGTGGTGACCTACTGCCTTCTGCCCTCTTGCCTGGGTGAATAGGACTGGACCTGCATCTGTTGAACCTAGGACCCCAAAGTGACTCCAAGGGTTAGTTGGCCAGCGTCCTGAACAGAACCTCAGGGAAAGAAGGCTCCAACAACCTTGAACCCCGTACCTGGACTTTGAAATCTGTGAGTCTACCCTGCCAAGTGGTGCCACCCCAGTCTTGGACCCTTGAAAGTTGGCCTAAAGTGATCTGCCAGCCTCGATGGATCCAGCTGAACAAACACATCCCCTCCGATGCACGGCGCAACCCCTAGCAGAACCAACGCATGGCCGCTGCTGCGTGGATCAGCTCCATCGTGAAGACCCGCATCGCAGCCCATCACCTCACAGGAGACACCATTGCATGACGCATCCTCACTGCAGGACCTCGCATCCCTTATCAAAGGCAGCCTTGAGGACAACACCAGACTCCACATTGCAGCCTCGAAACCGGTGCAACATCCTGACTGTGCAATGCATTCTCGACGCTGGGCTTCACATTGTAAGCACGCATTGAAGGGATGCTCGACAACTATGCAGGTTCTAGCACCACAGCCTCGCCGCATCTCAGAACCAATGCATCACTTTGACAGTGCAACGCATCTTTGACGAGGACCTTCGCAACGCACCACAAGCTAGGATTCAAGGTACCTTTTTCAGCTGGACTAATTGGGTCCCTGCAGTTGGGCCATGTTCCATCATGGTCACCCTGAACATGTGACTTTGTCCCAGACCGGCGTGACCAGATATTCACAGTTGGTGCGTTGTGCTTTTTGGTGCTATTTTCACTGAAATTTGTAAACCTGAAAATCTCCAGCTCTACTGATTATATTTTTGGTCTTGTTATATTTATTTAAAATGACCTGTTTTTCTAAACTGGCATGTGATACTTTTGAGGTGTGTTTTCATTATGCTACTATTTGAAATGTTGCACAAATACTTTACACATTGCCTCTTAGTTAAGGCTGGCTGCTCTGTGTCAAGCTGCCCGAGGGTTGAGCACAGGTTAATTTAGGGCTTGCTTGTGACTTCACTCTGACAAGGATTGCAGTTCCCACTTGAGTATGGTCTCACCCCCTCAACCAGTAACCCCAATTTCTTACAAAGGTGAAATTAGTTTTTTAATACATATTTAGGAAAAGTATATTTTAGAAAGTTACCTTTTCCCTGCCAGAAGCTCCAGGAGGATAATTTGGATTATTCTCCAGAAGCTGCCCAACCAGTGTATGACCATAAATGGGGTATGAAAACTACTCCTAGAAGAGAAACAATGGCCTCAAAGGATTTTTTCTTTCCCTGCCGAAAGACCAGTAGACCAGGTAGGAAGGAACCAGTAGCTTCATTAACTAAAGGGAACTTTGCTTTCACAAGTAATTATAAAGTGAGACCAGGATAAGGCAATCCTTTGCTCCCACAGCCAGGCTGGCACCAAACCTAGATGGAGAGGAACAACTTTCAGAACATTTTTAAGTGATCACACAGGAGTTGGCTGCTCATTTCCCAGGCCACATATCTGGGTGGGCACACAGGCTCTGCACAAAGGAGGAAGATTCCCCTATTCTGGTTTTTAGAAGTAAGGTGCACTAGGAGATTGTTTTCAAAAGGGCAAACAGGAGCTGCTTCAAAAGTATTTAGGGTTGTATCTGGGAATGTTTATCTCAATGGTTAGGGAGGAGACACAAGTCACCACTACCCACTAACTAGTGCAACCATAAATTTGGCACCCTCCTCAGAACATCTTCTGGACTTGTGGAAGAACATAAGAAGGATTGCACCTGCTATTTGAGACCTGTGAGAAGACTTGGAGGTCTAGACATGTTCCCATTTGTGCCCAGTACAGATAAGTGGACTACAAGTGTCAGTTGGCTGACCTCCTGTGTAGCTACAGGCAGAGAACAAGGTGCAATAGGCATTTCCCCCGAAGCATCTAGCTGACCAGTAGCAACTGGATATGGACTGGACCCTGCTGGAGGCCTCTGAACCTTTGGTTGTGTCTAACTGAACTTCTCCTAACAACTCTGAAAAGTTGGGTCTTAAAACATTTTGGGGAAACATTTTGGACATCCAGATCTCCAGAGGACTGGGACTGAAACCCCAAGCCAATCTGTCCAAGGCACAACATCACTGGGCTGAAGAAACAGGTTTCTCCCACTTGACGTCTTCTCCACAGCAGGAAATCTATTTTAGCGGGACCTCAGCAAGAAGGTGTCCAGTCTTGTCAAGCGCCTTATTGGATACAGACTGCAACCTTTGTTCTGCTCGAGTATTCTGAGCTCCAAAAATATTCCCAGTCAATATTTCTACTTTTAGACTTAGGGCCTGATTTAGATCTCGGTGGATGGGTCACTCTGTCACAACGGGGACAGATATCCCGTCTGCCAAAATATAAATCCCATTATATCCTATGGGATTTATATTTTGGTGGATGGGATATCCGTCACGGTTGTGACGGAGTGACCCGTCCACCAAGATGTAAATCAGGTCCTAAGTCTAAAAGTAGAAATATCGACTGGGAGAAGGCTCCAGAAGTATCTGGCCCATAGGGGGACTTCCCTGGGTGTGAAATTCAAAATTCCCCTCTCCGAGCTTTACTCGGCAAAACCAGCAGCTTCAGAGGGACCTCGTTCAATAGCTAAACAACTTTGAGAGGACTTCCTCTGGTACAGCCTGCAACTTTATCCTGCTGGAGGATTATTTTTACTTCCATTTCAGAGGCTAAATCCCAAGATACAGTGCCTGATTTAGATCTTTGCAGACGGGTTACTCCGTCACAACAGTGAGAGATATCCTGTCTGTCGAAATATAAATCCCATTATATCCTATGGGATTTATATTTCGACGGATGGGATATCCATCACCGTTGTGACAGAGTAACCCGTCTGCTGAGATCTAAATCAGGCCCAAAATCTCGGACTGGAACGAACCTGGTTGGTGTATTCGACCTGCGCTCCATCATGTCAGGTTGAAAAAGCTCCTAGTTCCAGCTCTACCATGACTATAGACTAACATTGCCCCTTAGTTCTTTTTTGGATCTTTGTTCCTTTAAATGTTCTAAAATTGGTATCTCTGATTCCCCTTATTGGATTTTGTTGTTCTGGTATCATTTTGTTTAATACATTTTACTCTATTTTTCTAAATGTTATTATGTTGTGTTTTGTTTTAACTGTTTTGTTACTTCTAAATGCTTTACACCTTTTCTCTAAGTTAAGCCTACCTGCTCTGTGCCATAGCTACCAAGGGTTGAGCTGAGATTTAAATTACTGAAATAATTCATTTTCTTACAGGGGATGATTTGTCAATGTATAACAAATCAGTTTAAGATGTGCCCAATCATCTTCACATACCAATATACCATCACCATATAGCTTTATAGAAATACTTCATCATCGAGGTAAGAATAGTAATTGTATACTTACCTTGACGAAGCAGTAATAGGCAAAGCAGTGAAGCAACATTTTGTAGATCAACATTATCGAATTCGATACAGGGTCGTACAAACCACTCATAACTCCTTTTTCCTAACTCTCTATATTGCTGCAACTAATCTGTGGTCTGTGAAGTATGTGTCCTGATGGTTCCTTTCTTCCAACTAAGAGGAAACACTTTGTTGAAATTGAATGATCTGGCTCCCTGCCCTTGTACTTCACTGCAGGCTTCCCCAAGGCTTGAGTACATCTCCCTCATTATTTAATTTCTTTTAAAAAATTTGGGGAGACTATGCCATTGTCAAATTCAAAATTCAAATTTAAAATATTCTTTATTCGGTTATTGTCATAACCAAGAAAGAGAAAAACAGACATTCATTTAAAATACAGATAAAAATGGTATTCGTCGCAGGGTATGATTTAATACATGCCGAAAGACAGTTCATGATATAAATACAAATTTGTTAGGTAAAAAAACTTGTTAGAAATCCATGTAAAAATAAAACACTTTCAAATTGTATCAGTCTTATTCAATTTATTAAGCTGTGTCATATTTCACCAGTTTGTGGATACATGAAGAGCACCAACAGCAGCATGTATTTTTCAAATTGAATACCGATCCTCTTCTGCTTTCCCGAAACTTAACCACACCTACACTGAGCTCAGAAAATAAACAAGATTATTTGGGACAGTCCTTAAAATATTAATTCAACAGTTACCTTAAGAAAATTCTAATTCTTCTGTTTTTCTTGTTAATGGTCTGCATCATGAAGCAACATGAATAAGTTCAGTCATTAAAAAAATATAAACGTATTACATTTTTACGATTCGTTTTTCGCGAACAAATATAAATTATTTTCCCGTAACTCTAACTCTTTTGGGGGCATATCTACAAGGACGGCGATAAATAAACGCAAAGCGCGCTTAGTTATTTATCGCCGTCTATCTCTGGAATTTCTCGCCCTGGTAACGCGTTAACAACGCGTTACTCCAGGGCGATAAAAATTGCAGAGATAGCGGGGAAATCGGCGTTTTGCAGGGAACATCGCTGGTTTTCCAGCGATGTTCCCTGCAAAACGGCGATAACCTTTCTGATACGACCCACAGGGTCGTATCAGCATAATCCACCCCAATCTCAGGGATAGATAAGTCTGCATTTTAGCAGACGTTAGTTCATGGAGAAAACAGCGGTTTTCTCCAAAAACTAACATGTGCTAAAATCCTGTGGGCTGCCTTGTAGATATCGCAATGTGAACATCAGCGATATTTGCAAGGTAGTCCATCCGGGGTACGCCCAGTGACGCCCACTTTGTATCTCATTAGAGATGCAAAGGGAGGCGTTGGGAAAAAGGGTGCTAAAATGCGATTAGGCATGTTAGCACCCTCTTGTAAATAGGGTGATAGTTTTATCTCCGCTTTTTTGGCTTTTTAAGCCAAACAAGCGGAGATAAAGCCTTTGTAAATATGCCCCGTTGTTTTTAAGCATTTACGTTTTATAGTACCAGATCTTCTCAGGTCAGGGTGAGTCAAAAGAAGCAGTGAAAGCTCTTAATGAAACCCCCATGTAACTCGCAAGACCGTTGCTCAGTGCGCTATCCTGCTATCTTCTGGGGATTGCGGAGGTGAAGCATATTTTTCCCTAAGAATATTTGAAAAAAATTGGGCCAATCAATTTCTTTTATAGTACATTTACCAACTATGGGGCATATTATCAAGACAGGCGATACAATTATCACCGCTTTAGTGGCAGAAAACTGCCGCTAAAACGGCGATAATGGGCTTGATAATATGCTCTATGGAATTCCAATTGAAGCTCAGGTTAGATGCCCTTCACATCTAACATGGGCTTCAATTGGAATTCCATAGAGCATATTATCAAGCCCATTATCGCCGTTTTAGCGGCAGATTTTTGCCGCTAAAGCGGCGATAATTTTATCGCCTGTCTTGATAATATGCCCCTATATTAGCTACAGCGTCATGAGTTTTACAGGTATATATAAACCGGAAGTCATGAAACGTCACCTCTTTGGGGTATAGCACAATAATCCGGGACAATATTTCTCTGCAATAGCAAATACCAAATCATTCTGTGACTATAAAAAATTGTGTGCATCATAGAAACACCTGATTCATGCAGGCATTTTTTGGGTGCTTTTACCAACTGTGTAAGGGGATGTCTTGCATAAAATATAAGCCCTGCAACACACCAGTAGAAACAGATTTCGGTCATTAACCCCCACAACGTCTGTCGTTGCCAACAAGAAACTGAGCCAAGCTTCGTAAGACGTCTCAAGACCATTCTAAGTTATGGTCGCCATCTCAGGCTAGTATAAAATGATGTTGAAAAGCAAATACTCACTGTACACACAAGAGGTCCAAACAGGATTCAATACCTTATCCTGTTTTTGCTCCATGAAGTTGTGCAGCAACACTCAAAAGCGTCATTGACGTCACCAGATCCAGACCACATTTTGAGATTGGAGACAATGCACTTGGAATTTCCCAGGCCATTATCGACTATATAGCAGCAGACTGTCGCCCTTAAGGAAGAAATGCCGCAGTTCTTCTGGACGGTTCTAGGTCCCTCTGGCATGCCTTCTGGCATCATGGATACATCAGGCCTCCTGCTGCTTTTCCGTTGTTGGGCCCTCCCTGGTAACAAGCTGATCCTGTTCATTCTCAGCGTTGCCCTCAACCGGCACCAGTCCATGCCTCACCATGTTATTGCAGGCTCTGTTGAGGTTCCATGTAAAATAGATGACATTTAAAATGTCAACTGCAACAAAGTCGTGGTGAAATTGTGAAGGCAATAACGTTATATCCTTCATTATTACCCAGGGGGGGCTCCTCCATAGTGGCGGAGGAGCGTCGCCCCACTGGTCAGTCAGTCAGTGGTCTAGCAGATGACCGCTGACAGCTGATGCCAGCAGTGTAGGGTGGGTGGAGCCTGGCTCAGCAGGATGGAGTGGCGCAGTGTAAATGTGCATGTCTGTTTGGCTGGCCGTCTTTGAGTTTATCCAACCCATCTGTGTTACACAGCCAGGATGGAGAAACGTCACAGGCACCTAGGCATTGTCTGAGCGGAATCCTGGTGCTGCTCGCATAGCATGAGAGCAGCACCCGGATTGGGTGTGTAGCCTGTGCCCCAGGGCATGCTGGGACTCGAGGGGAGAGCCAGAGAAGAGAACCTAGGCAGCCGCCACATACTCAGGTAAGCTTTTTTATTTTATTTATTATCCCTTCTCCCACTTCAGTACTGCGACAGCCGCCACTGTCATTACCTATTACATATTCCAAAATGTTGGATTTTAAAAGACATTTTTATTAAATGCATTCTTTATTTTATGCCTGATAACTCAAGTTCACCTAACACTTCCCATCCCCAGACCTTTAAACCCCTCAACTACCCATTAATGCTACCCTTCCTAGATCCCTAAAAAAAAACGTATTACTCCTTAACCACTACACTCAAAGCCCTAAACTGCCTCCCAATGTTACCATTGCCTGAACCCTAGAACAAACTTACTACTCAAAACTACTGTAAGGAAACAGGGATTTTTGTAGGTTCACCCCAACTTTTGGCCCCCATTTTGACTGCTAGGCACTGATGCAATGGCCCTGAAATGACAAGAGTCCTGATAATTAGGAGAGATTGAGCTCTGACTCTTTAAATTGTATTCGTTTGATTGACTTGCACTCAATTGACATAGCTCTACTTACTTATAAGTCTCTTGTATATGGTGCCTGGGGTATCTAGGGCCTGTAATGTTGAAGTGTCTTTCGTGGCCTGCAGCAGTAGTTGTGCCAGCACAAATACATCATGGTAAAATATGTCTCCGAGAATGCCACTGCAGACTGGTAGAGCAGTTTTAAACTGCTTACTCAACTTTGCCATTTAAGGTCATTGCAAAGACCAGTCCTCCCTTTTTACTATTTAGAAGTCACCACCATGGTATTTGTATTTGTATTTATTGAGCGCGACATTCATCCCTAGGGATATCACAGCGCTTAGGAAAGCGTTATCCTGAGATGGAAGAAGCAAATGTCCGAGCATCTAGGAACAGAGGGAGCTAGGTTAAGAGGCTGCAGGTGCCAGTACTTATATTCTAGGGAACAGCCATGTTGTTTTCAGCTTATTCCTGAAAGACATATAATCGTCCATAAGGCGAAGATCTAAGGGAAGTTAAATATGAGTTACAGAGCACAACCACTTATATGTCTTTTGTCTGATTTAATAGTCAGTATGGTTTTAATAGACCCAAATTCAGACACAATCTGAGTAAAAAGTTATTTAAAAACAAATATCAATAGTGATTTGACAAAAGTCGAAGTACAAGTTAGAAGAGCAGACAGACTGTCTGCTCTTCCAACTTGTACTTCGAGTCAACTACATCAGGACTCCTAAGGATTTTCTATCTTTTGTCAAATCACTATTGATACTTGTTTTGAAATCATTTTTTACTCAGATTGGGTCTGAATTTGGATCTATTAAAACCATACTGACGATTAAGTCAGACAAAAGACATATAAGTGGTTGTGCTCTGTAACTCATATTTAATTATATTGTATATGGGAGAGAGAATTGTTTTCTGTATATAGGACGGACAATGATAAATGGCAAAGGGTTCTACAGAGAGCACACCTAGTAAGTGTATATTGCTAGAGTACTGGGGTAAGACTGTGACGGAGGTGCTGACTTTTCTTATAACCACTGCCATTCTCCTCTATATTTTACCTACGGGAAGTTCATTCCAGTGGACAGCTGCCAAATTGGAGAAAGAGGGACCCCCTGCTCTAACTTTCTTAATGTGTTTGATTTTGGCCAAGGCATGATGGCAAGACCTCAGTTTTCGTGTGGGAATGTAGAATTCGATTTTGGCCTGCAGGATTCAGGGACCACCCTTGTGTAGCGCTCTGTGTGCATAACACAGTAGCTGAAACTCGGTCCTTTGACACACGGGTAGCCAATGGAGCTCCCTCAGCCGTTCGGATGCTGAGCTGTATTTGCTTTTATTACAGACCAGCTTGGCAGCGCATTCTGTATCACTTGCAGTGGGGAGAAAAGATACTCAGGCATGCCCACATAGAGTGCGTTCCCATAATCTAGTTTACTAGAGAGTAATACCTGGGTTATAGTCTTTCTGCAGCTTAAGGGGATCCATGAGAAGAGACTTCTTAGTAATTATAGCTTGGCAAAGCATTTTCCGCACAGCGCTCGCACTTGGTCTTGCATGGTTAATGCATTGTCGATGAGTATGCCCAGGTTTTTTGCAATGCATTTGGGTTCCGGGGAGGCTCCTAGTGACCAGGGCCACCAGGTATTGTCCCAGAGTAGGTGAGCCCCTCTGAAGATCAGGATTTCAGACTTCTCTGCGTTTATCTTCAGACAGTGTTATGTCATCCAAGTTGCCATTTCTGAGAGACAGTTGACTAAGTTGTTTCTGGTATCCTCATGCCTATCGAGCTCGCAGGGTGATGTATATTAAAAGATGGAATATGTACTTTTAAATGTTCCAGCAGTAAAAAAAACTAAATTGTCATTTTTACTGTGGATAAGGGTAGTAGACCTATTTGCGAGTGCAGCTTCAGGCTGGAACCTCAGTCCTGCTAACTTCTGACTGGCCCTACTAAAACTGGTACTGTAAGCTGTCAAATGTTTCAGTGCATTAAATCTGATTTAATGGTTAAATCGAATTTAATGTCACTGTGGAGCAAATTGCAACTTTAGAAGTTGACACTCTAGTTGCCCACAGTTTTCCAGTGCCCATTTACGGTTGCACACAAGGACTGTCCTCACAGACAGACTTCTACACTTCTGGGCAGATGTGTGAAACAACTCTCAGGAAAGGGTATAATAGAAGCCTGCATGGGGAAAGGTGTTACCTCTCCCTGGCAGGAAGCCACACCGGTGTCAGCCCAAAAGGCCAGCATTAACAGAGAAGCCTCTTTTGAAGAGAAAATAGGAAACACTTGCCAGACGGGCTACTCTATTGTTGAGGCAGACAGGCTTGCACTAGGGACAGAAATGGAAACCAGTTGTCAAACCTGTTTTCCTGTAGTTGTGTAGCCCAGTAGTAGCCACACCTCTAGGGTAGGCTACCAGAGCTCTTGAGACCGAGAGAGGGGTTCTGCCATACAGAGATTTGGCAGAATATAGACTTCTGGGAAGCTAGTTGCCACACTTCACAGTGGCCATGACCTCCCTTGACGGCACTTTCTCTGCTTTATGGTACCCAGAACTCAGATCTCATTGAACTGGAGAAGAGGACCGAAGAAGTAATTCGCTGCTGCACCAAGGACCCAGCGAAGAGAGGCTGCACCCATGCAGACTGCACCTAGTGCACCTGGTGGCTAGAAAAGTAGAGGGACAGAGCCTGCTATTTCCTGTTCTGTGGGGATGTTAACTCCTGAGCCCAGCTGAAGCAAGAGACTCCAAGGGTCGGCTGGATGACCTGTTTGCAGCACAGGGCCACAACAATTGAAGAAGCCTGCTGGGGCAAATTGGTAGCACAGATCACTGAATCACTGCTCCTCGCTGTCATACAGCACCAGGGACCAGGACCAGACACTCAAAAGTTGCCCTTAAGTCTGTTGAACCTGGGAGACTCGTTGGAGTGCAGCCTGGCCTCCCAGAGGGCAAGTTACCGCCAAAATAAGAAAACCACTGAAACCTCTGTACCGGGCGACTATCAGTGTGGTGAAGCCCTCTTGGGCTCACTTTGGTTCTCCTTTTAGCTTTACATTTTACACATTTTAGCAGACGTCGTCTTAACCCTGTTACCTTTTACATATTTTACTTTCACAATATGATTCTAAGTAACAGTGCACATGCTGCTTGTTTTTAGAAAGCCTTTCCAATACAGAATCTGTACTTTTCGTACAAGGCTAGGAACATAGAAGGAGATATCCTAGTACATGCCTTGTCCGCTCGGAGATGGCTTCAAACATCTAGACACATCATTGCATAAGAGCTGCATCACTAACATGTGGTTTTATTATATAAACAGTGCACTGTCCAATTGTGGGTTAGAGGGGCCACTCCTGCCACAATGGGCCTGGGACGAATGTCATGTTCCACATGCAGCTCTGCCAATGCTGATCTTCCATATTGAGCCTGCAGAGAGGGATTGCCAGTCTCACTCCAGACCAGGTCACTGAGGTATGGGGTCTCAGGCTATCCTGGGAGATCAGGCAGAGGGTACACCCACTATGCTCCAAGAATAGGGCTAGCTTTAGGTAGGAATATAGATATCAAAATTAAACACTAGCAGTGTGAGCCGTTAGATGTCGCACTAGTATATTATTGTAGTTATCATATTTTCTCTCTACGCTCAACTTCTCGTGACCCCAGAGCTTAGAAAGAAGTCACAAACAGTCCAAAACCAACAATAACACGTTAAAAGGAGCATACCATTATATGATCAATATAGCTCAATTAACAGCATTAGGACAAGTTACATGTAATACTGAATCAGCGGATCACATCCAATAATATTCCTCAGGAGTCTTGCACGTGAATTTCAAATCAGCTTTTTTTTTTGTTTTTTGTTGTTGTCCTCATTTGCCATTACCCTCTTAAAGGAAACACCATCTACCTTGTGTGTCACGAACTGAGAAAACAGCACCAGATTTTAAAGTTAACTCTCGTTCCAGGACACAATTTACAGAATGGCGGAAGATAAGTCCGCGAGGAGGGATGCTAGTTAGCAAGGTTACTCCATCAAGGTATCTTTCAACCTGTTGGGCCGAATCGTTGAACGGGGAGACCGGTGTTCAAGGTCCATAGAGTAAAGTAGGCATAATCATAGGACCCGGGGAAAAAAAAAAAACCCCGGCATACCTATTTCCACTTTACCAATAAGTCCCAGAAAGCCAAACATTTTTTGCTAGCAGATCTAGCCAGGTCCACCTTAGATGTATCATATAGGGATGTCAGCCAATCTTCGTGTGATGGAGCAGCGGCGTCTACCCAAAACCTGCAAATTTGTCTTCTTGCCAGAAGGATAGCATAAAAAAGAAAGGATCTTGCCTGGCCAAGAATGTTTTCATCTATGCCAAAAATAACTAGTGACAGGGTGATGGACACGGAGGAGTTAAGTATGGAGTCCAACGTCGCCTTTATTTTCTCCCAAAAAATACAGATAGAAGGGCAGTCCTTGAACATGTGTATATCTGATGCTTCAGGGAGATTGCATTTGTTACACTTCTTTCCTGGCAGAAATGTTGATAGTCGTAGAGGAGAGAGGTATGCACGGTGGACAGTAAACAGGTGGTTGCGCCTTAGACATGCAGGTTTAACTTTTTTATGTAGAAGAGTAAATGAGATTACCCATAATTGCTCACACTGACGGCCCATCTCCCCCCCCATAATTGATCAGGGAGATTAAAGTCTCCATCCACCTCCTCCAGGATACTCCAATACCAAAAGGCCACCTCTTTACCACCCGCCTGCCTTACCACAAGCTGATATTCCAGGTTGCTGAATTTTCCCAGCGGGACGCCTTTCCTAACAAGAGCCCGGGCCCAACTATCAAGCTGCATATATTTAAACCTCGATAGCCCGGGGCCTACCTTGTCCCGTAGTTCGTCCCATGTCACCATTGAGCCCTTTACCAACAGCTCTCCCCACCTTGCAATTCCAGCATAGTTCAAGGGAATCGCCAACCCGTCCGTCAAACACAATGGTAGACCCGGGGAGTCCCACACAGGGGCATAATTTGAAAAATAAGACAACCCTATTTTCTTTTTAATCTGTGCCCAGAGTCTGGCCATAGATTGGAGACTCTTTAGTTTAACTTTCTTGAAGAACTTTTGGTCTCCAAACTTAAACAAAAATCCTTCAGATGGTAGTTCAGCCCCGGCTAACATGGCCTGAAACATTAATCCTATCGAAGAGCTAGTTGGTGATTTCAAAAGCATTCTGGAGTAGGACAATTGAAAGGCCCAAGCATAATACTGCAGGTCGGGTAAAGCCAACCCACCCTTTTCCCTCCTCCTTCTCAGTTTCTTCCATGCCAATCTAGTGCCTTTATATTTCCAAATAAAAGAGTTAATTTCTCACTTAGATTTATCTATTTGTTTAGAGTCAAAGGCCAGGGGAATGGTGTTAAAAATAAATGTGAACTTAGGAAGGGTAGACATCTTCACTAAATTTACTCTCCCCAATATGGATAATGGGAGGTAGGACCAAGCTTTTAATTTTTTCTGACAGTCTTTGAAGACCCGATCTAGGTTATTTTGCGCAATATTCCCAACTTCTTGGGTGATACGAATACCGAGATATCGCATGGAGGAAGTCACATCAAGTTGTGTATTATTGATATTCCACACCATTATCTCAGTTTTGCTTGCATTTATCTCGTATCCGGATACCCGCCCAAATTCCTCTGCGCGCTTAATGACGGTAGGGAACGCTAAGACCGGGTCTGCTGTAAAGATAAGAATATCGTCCGCATACAGGGCTACCCTCCTTTCCCACCCCTCATATTTAAAGGGGGGATATTGACCTCCTCTCGTAGTACCTGAGCAAACAGCTCAATGTACAAATCGAAGAGAAGGAGAGAGAGGGGGCAGCCCTGTCTTGTCCCCCTTGTGATTTTAACGGGTTCTGCCAGAGTATTATTTACTAAAAGTCTAGCAGCTGGGGCCTTATACAAAAGAGAGATCACCCGACAAAAGTTGTCTCCAAACTTACATTTTTTCAAGACCACAGCCAAATATGGCCAACTCACCCTATCGAAGGCCTTGGTTGCATCTAAAGTAAGAGTTGCTAAGGGGAGGGAGAAGGTGGAAGCGATGTCAATGGCCCCGACTAGGTCATGCGTGAGGTCTGCCAACTGACAACCTTTTGTAAATCCTTTCTGATCCTGATGTATAATTGAGCCGATGACCTTCCCCAACCTAATGGACATGATGGTCGCAAATATTTTGTAGTCATTATTGAGGAGTGAGATCGGACGGTAGGATCCGCACTCAATCGGGTCCTTCCCTGGTTTAAGTATCAAAACTATAGTGGCTTCACTCCACGATTTTGGAGGGTCATCGCCTCTTAAAAGAATGCCGTTAAAAAGGATCGTCAGGGTTGGTATGATAGCTTCACTCATCGCACGATATAGTTCTGCTGGTAGGCCGTCGGGGCCAGCCGCCTTCCCTTGCTTAAATTGCCCAATAGCTTCACTGACCTCTGCTTCTGAAATTTCAGATTCCAAGCAGCTACTTTGAACAGGTGTGAGAATTGGCAACGATACTTTATTCAACCAAGAATCTCTTACGGAGTGGTCATCTATGATGTCCTCTTTATAGATGGCCTGAAAAAAGTCCTGAAAAGCTCTCCCGATATCAGAATTTGAGATTCGGGGAGATTGCTTGATCTGATTTTATTTTCCAGGCCAAAACCTTCCCCGCTGCTTCCCCGAACTCGAATTGGGAATTTTTACTTGTCTCCCATCTCCTGGCAACCCTTTCTTGTAAGATACTCTCCAGTTGTCTTTTTAAGTCGGCCAATTTTTCTTGCTCTCTTTAAGACCCTATAGAGGTACAGAGTTGTTGTTCGATAGATTTCATATCCAATTCTAGGTTTGTGATCTTCTCCTTATATATCTTCTGTCTCTGAGAGGCTCTGCTGGTAATACTGCCTCTCCAAAATGCCTTCAGAGCATCCCATACTATGGCAATTTCAGTAGATTCTAGATTTACTGCTAAAAAAAACTTAGATTCGGCTAGTAAAAAACGAATTTCGTCCTCTGCATATAGGATAGACCGATCAAACGACCAAGAAGCATGTCCTATCTGCTGGCCGGATTTCAAGATAATTACAAGAAAACAATGGTTCTGTCGGGTATGAGCAAAACAATTACTTTGTTATACAAGTGAATCAAGGAAGAGGTAAGGAATAAATCAAGAGTTGACCACACAAGGTAAGAGTATAAATCACGGTAAAACTAGGTTTGAAGGGTGTAATGTCATTCTTTATATATAAATTGCATCATTTATATAAAAACACCCATATCACTTGTAAAGCGAGGTTACCAAAGTAATACACAGTAAAGTGAATCAGTGAGTCAGTGACAAGGTGACATAAGTGACAGAATTGTGCATAATATATACAGTGATCGAATACAGAAAAACACTTTTTATGTACACAATATAAAGGAAAATCACAATGACACCGTTTCACGAATAAATCAAAACATGTATGGAAAACAGGTCTTGAACTGGTCCTAGCAATTATCGTCGACGTTTCAACCCAGTGTAAGCGACATTAAATCGTCATGTAGGGTCTTCATCAGGACATTAAAATAAACGATGGCAACCTAGCCTATGGTCTAGGATGGCCTGGCAATCAAACGTTCAAGTGTAGAAGGACAGAGCGCCTCATCCAATGGGGTCTCTCAAACGGCGTTTTCCTGTAAGGAAGGCCGAGTCCGGTGAGTGAAGTACGTCGGATCCAATCCGAAATTAAATTCCTACGAGTATTTGATTTGAAAGTCAAAGCCGAGCGATCACGACTCACGCTGCAGCACCTCCTATCTTAGTCGGAGGATTTCAAGATAAAGCAGATGGCTGAATGATCGGAGCGATGAGAAGGGAGATATGATAACTCCACTAATAAGTCTTTAAGACAAAAACTTAACAGAGCATAATCAATTCTTGATTTACGCTTGAATTTAAGATTCTGAAATGTGACTCCCAATTTGTCCCCCGCCTTTTCTCTCCATATGTCGGCTAGGCCCAATTGTGCCATTATTGACAGCAAAGTTTGCCGTGATTTAGAGGCCACACAAGCTCTCGAGTTTGGAGACTTATCAAGCTTAGGGTTCAGCACGATGTTGAAGTCCCCGCACCAAATAATCGGGTCATTGACTATTACCAAGTGATTCCGAATCATGTCTAAGTACGAGGGATCATCTTGGTTTGGGCCGTTATAGGCAACAAGTGAGTATATCCTCCCGCCTAATGAGGCTCTTAACAGAAGCCATCTCCCGCTCTGGTCCTCTTTATGCTCTAAGATTTGGGCATTAGCACGCTTTTTAAAAATGAGGACGATCCCTCTTATATTCACCGATTGATCTGTGGCTACGAATTTATCAATCCATTTCTGTTTTTTTAGTATATCCGTAATCTCTACTTTGAGAAGGTGTGTCTCCTGTAAGGCAATGACCTGCGCGGGAGAGACTCTTAGATATTGAAAAATGCGATCTCTTCTATCTTTACCGCGCAGGCCCTTGACGTTCCAGGATAAATAATGAAGGGAGTCCATATCAGATCTTCCCCCTCACCGTCCCGCCCGACTAGCAAACCGACCTAGAGTCACACATCCCTGCCTCCAAAAGTAACAAGTTCTGAAAGTATAAGGGTGAAAAATCCCCCTTGCCCGACCCTAAAAAAAACAAAAGAGCGTTAGCATGTGAGGATTATTTTTAGTTTTTTCCCCTTTCCCCAGTGCACCCAGTGTCCCCATTCCTCTACCCCACCCCTCCCCTCCCCTAGAGAACCCCTTCCCTCTTACACTGGCTAGATGTATGGCCAGTTTGACGCCCTCTAGCAGTCCTCCCCCCCCCTTACACACCTAACGCTGCTAAGAGTGCTTGTCAGAGAAGTGAAGAGTAAAGAGTGAGGTGTTGGGAAGAGTGGTAAGAGAGAAAACATAAACTACTTCAGTTTAATTGTAACACCTATGTTATGTGTTAAAAATCCCGTTTAAAGTGTATATTATTTCTTTTTATATATTTTTTTTTGTTTGTTTTATTATTTTCCCTTATATGATTATATACTCACGTATGCTCCTTTTATTTTCCTCCCCCACCCCCTCCCCCGTCTCTTGTATTTCACCTTTTTTTTTTTTTAAATCCCCTTTTCTCCTTTTCTTTCTTTTTTTTTTTTTTTGGGGGGTTTGAATCTTTATCGCTATTTCACCTTCAAGGAGGAACCGGGACAAGGGATAAGAGCTATTGAGTGCTTCCCCGTCTATAATACCGTTCTTATACCAAACTTGTACTGCAGACTAACTAGCTCCACCCGAGGAGCCCTTGATAAACTCCAGCAGTTGATCTGCCTCCAAGGGGGATCTAATATTATACATTTTATTGTTAAACATGATCCGCAAAAATGCGGGGAACCTCATTTGCACCGTTGCACCCAATGATCTAAATTTGTCCATCCTTTGACCAAGTTCCCACTGCCGCTCCAGGGTGGATTTGGAAAGGTCCGACCGAACTTCAAAAGAAAAATCTGGGCCCTTTAATGATTTAGCTTTCAATGCTAAATTTAGGATCATCTCTTTCAGTGTATAAGTATGAAAGTTAACCAGAATTTTTCTAGGTTTACTTCTACCAGGATTTAGTCGAAAAGGGTCCCTGTGTATCCGCTGGATATCCTTCAGCAGGACATCGGATGTCTCATCTAGTTTTAAAGAGTCTTTTAACAACGAAACCACTAAAGACTTTAAGTCACTCCCTTCTTTGCCCTCCGGGACCTTCAAGAGACGAAGATTATTACGTCGAGAGTAGTTTTCCAATGATTCGACTCTTTCCCGCAGAGCATCCCCTTCCCTGTGGAGACTTTGGATCTTTACTTCAGCAGACTCCAAACTAGTCTTGAGAGAGCCCACCGAACCCTCTAGAGATTCTGTTCTTGCATAAAGACCATCTACTTTCCTCTCCAGTATTTCGCATGCAGCCCTGATCTCATTCTGATTTCCCTTAGAAACCAAAAAACCACTCCTTATCTCTTCCCTCATAGAAGTAAGAAGAGCCTCAAGCGAAATTCCACCCCCATTCTCTGTCTCCACCTCTACAACCTCGATCCCAGCCGACACCCCCTGAGTAACCGGGGAGGCAGAACTAGGGACCGTAAGGTTCCCAGCCCCCGATATATCATCCTCAGGACCCTCTGAGTCACCTGTTTTGGGTCGGGGACAAGCGAGGCCTTCACCCTGCGTGGACACCCCCCCTGTATCAATGACCTCTACAGGTGGGACCGATGGAGCCAGAGGGGCTAAAGAGACTGGGGAGGGTTCAGCCATACTAATATTTTGGGTAATAGAGAGGTCTGTGGAGGACAGAGGGTGTATGTCTAACACCTGAGGTAATACATTGAAAAAGGAGCACAGTGAGGGGGTGATGCGAACTGCGTTTCTTATAGTGTGGTCTTTTTTCACTCCTCTCTGGGCATCCTTTGTCTGGGATCCCCGACAAAGATTTGAGCTTGTATCTGCTTCCACCTTCCTGAGTGCTTGCCTATGGCGAACGCTCCGCCTGTCCACCTTGTCCACCAACTTCTTGTCTGCCGCTGAGTTAGAGCACGATTCTAGGCCGGTGAGCCCCCCCAATCCCTGTTGGTTATTAGAGCCTCTAATGCCCTTGCCCCACGTTTTACCCTTTGCTGCCTTCCTTACAGCCTGTTTCCTATTTTGGTAATTATAAAGAGTCGAGGGGGCACTCCCCGTTTCTGTAGCTGAACCCCCTGCCCTACTCACGCCATCCACGATGGTATTATTGCAGGTCTCCGTCTCAGCACCCCCATCCTCCGGCGTCTCGGACCTCTTCGTGGTATCAAAAAAGGAAGTGGAAAACGCCGGGCACTGACCGGGTGCAGAGCTTGTTCTATCTCCGCCAGTGATTCCCCAGAAGAGGCCACGAGCCGCCGCCCTGCAGCCGCGCCTCAGCTCCACGGCTGCACGCTCCCACCGCGGCAGAGAGGCGGGGTGGAGGGGCTGTAAAACAGTACCAAGACACATCAGCGGCAAAAATACTGGAGTGAATGCCGATGGACCTGGGGAAATGGGCCGGTATGATAGATGATCCCGTTACCCGAAGTCTTCATTCCTCTAACACGAAGAAGTATGGGAAGTGTGTGGTAAGGGCGAGGGCGAGAACAAGGACGTGCGCACCGCCTAGCCTGCGTCCGCCATGTTCTCTCCGTCCAAATCAGCTTTATTGAAGTTTTTTTTATATTGCACATCAGCCCAGCCAACGCATTTCATCCAAGAGGACTTCAAAAGGGCTGTAAAATTAAAAACACAAATCAGCCTCTATATCACATAAATAAATCCAAAACAATACAGTAGAAGTGCCAAAACTCTCTCACAATGTTGGCGAGGAGTCGAGACCTCATTCCGCCCAGGTGATTTATATACCGTACTGCTGACACATTGTCCATCCTGAGGAGGATGCAATAATTGCTCTTCTGAGGAGAGATCGATCTTATGGCAAACGAGCCGGCTAACAACTCTAGACAATTTATGTGTAGTTGTAACACTTCTGCTGACCATCTTACGCCAGTGGCGAACTCTCCACATCGTGCACCCCAGCCCCAGCGACTGGCGTCCGATTCTATGATAATATTGGGAGAAGCTCCGAAAATGGATTTGCCATTCCTGCTTCCATGTGGTCTAGCCACCATTGGAGCTCGTCTTGAGCGTCTGGTGATAGTGTAATGAGATGGTCGTAAGAAAATCGCTTCTGTAGATAATGAATCTTCAGGCATTGCAGTGCACTGCAGTGCAGTGGGCCCGGAAGGATGGCCTGAATTGACGACGCCAGAAGACCCACAATTCTCGCTAGAGATCGTAAGGAAATCGTCTGCTTGGACAGTGTCAAGCAAATTTCCCTCTTTATTGATTTTATTTTGGAAGGCAGAAGAAGCAACTGCGCTGACACAGAGTTTATCTGACAGCCCAGAAAATCAATCACCTGGGACGGGAACGTCACAGGTTTTTTTTAGGTTTACCACAAATCCGAGAACTTCTAAAAGAGGCATCGTCCATTTTAAATGTGTGAGAAGGAATGCAGGATCTTGCACAAGAAGGAGCAGGTCATCCAGATAGATGATCATGCGAACTCCCATTTCTCTAAGCCGGTTAACCACTGGCTTCATGAGTTTGGTGACGACCCAAGGGGCTGAGGATAGGCCGAAGGGAAGAGACAGATACCGGAACCATTGCCCCTTCCATCGGAATTGGAGAAATTTCTGATGGGAGGGGCAAATGGGAACCGTGAGATAAGCATCTTTTAGGTCCAACCGGACCATCCAATTGTTTTCCAACAACAAGTCTCTCAGCAGGTGAATCCCCTCCATTTTGAAGTGTCAGTAGGCTACAAAAGGGTTGAATTCTCTGAGGCTTAACACTAGTTTTGACCTCCTCCTTTCTTTTTCACCAAGTAGACGTTGCTGCAGAAACCTTCTTCCGCGAAGGGCCCTACAGCAATGGCCTGCTTGGTCAAGAGTTCCTGAAGCTCTGAATCTATAAAAGTTTGCTCTTGCATGGAAAAAAGGAGAGGGGGAGGAGGAACCGCCTGAACAGGCACACTGACTAACTCTATTTGATAACCCTGCACCTTGTGTAAAACCCACGCATCTGACGTGAGGTTGCGCCAATTGCTCAGAAAATACAACAATCTGCCCCCCAGAGGAACTGTAGGAAAAGGCAGGAGAATTACCTGAGGCCTTGACATCGTTATTTCTGAATCCCCTGATGATTCCACAATTGTATCTGCCTCTGAAGCCACAGGATCTGGAGGGAAAAAAGCCGGATTGTTCCAGCTCTTGTGTGTAGCCTCTATGCCTGGGGGCATCCACGTCGAGGACCTTGTGGGGTGAAGCGGCCAGCCGACCATCCCCTGCCACATCCGGCCCTGTCAGAGAGGGGATGTAACACCCTTTTCAGGGAAGATTGAGATTTCTCGAGTGAAGTAAAGGTATTAATGAACTTGGCAATGTCCTTTACAAATCAGTCACCAAACAATTGCCCTTCAGCCAAAGAGCCCGGTTCTGCTGAGGCGAGCTCTACCAACTGTGGGTCGATGCGAAGGAGGACTGATTTCCGTCTCTCTGATGACAAAGTGCAATTAGCATTGCCTAATAGACAGATCGCCCGCTGCGTCCACCCTGCCAGGACCTCTGGGTGGATTGCAGCTTCGGTCTCTTGCGCATCCAATGCTAACTCCAAAATCTTGGCCAAGGAGCCGGACACATCTAGGAGTTTATCTTGACATGCCTGAAGGGCTCGGTCAATGCCTTTCTTCAGATCTTTTTTGTATTTTTCGAGGAAAGTTTGCATCGAAAAATCTATTTTGGGTGTAAGAGCCGTCTTATTGAAGAGGTCGGGCGAGGACATTCTGATCGGAGGCAGGCTCGGACCTCCTTGTCAAAACTCTTACGCAGGTTATTCTGCATATAATCCGCCACAACCGGGGCAGGAGCCCAATCAGAGGAGCGGGGATGATCGATGGCAGAGGGATCGAAAGTGAAGGGGGAAGGCTGTACGGGGGACCGGGAATGTTTGCGCTTCTTAGTGCGTTTGCGTGGGAGTGACTCTTGGGAGGTATTCGTATCAGTGTCCGTATCTGTAAGGAAAATGGGCACAGAGGGTGAGGGGTCGGGAATGAAAGTCCTGGGTCAATCTCAACAGGGACATCTTGAGCCTTCTTGAGCTTAGAATAAATCTGGACATGGGACCAAGTAAGGCCAGGCAGATCGGGGGGAAGGGTTCAGGGTCTCCGAGGGGGGAAGGGAGGGAGGACCCGTTAATCTATCAAGGCGTTGACAGATAGGTAATAAGGCTGAGGAGAGAACCTTATCCAACTTCTTATCTAGAGATTTATCAATTAAAGTCTCTAAAGAATCATCATAATAATCTTTGTCCTCATCAGGACCATAGGCAGCCAATTCCTCCTCGAGGACCTCAGAGTCCGACATCATGCAGTGAATATATAACATATATTAGATTTTTAAAAAATCTCCAGAGAGAAATTCAATTATTGTCCATCCCTAACTCTCACCGAGAAAGGGTGTCGGTCGGGAGCAAAATGTTTGCGCATGGAGGGCCACAAAGGTACCAAAAGTTCCTGACTTTAGGATTAATGGAGGGTCAAAACCCTGCCTGCCTATTATAGGGTTCCCAAAAATTAGTAAAAAGATCACCAGGCTAAAAGCCTCAATAATGTCCCAATTGAGCAGAAGAGATGAAACTCAAATGTTCTAATAAAGGCCCGGTACCGGTGAACTCCTGTGTGCTGCCACACCCTCTATTATTCAGCCCGTGGCAAGGCCTCTTCGAGTGTGCTCAAGGGGATGCCTGTGAACGTGAGCGAGGTCGCGTGCAGGTTCCCGAGACGTACGCACCAGCCGGGCTGGGCTCGCGATGTACGCCTCACTCCCTGTAGGGGGAGCAGTCCCCGACAGGCACGGGCAGC
The DNA here is from genome assembly GCF_964204655.1 of Triturus cristatus. Classification (NCBI taxonomy): domain Eukaryota; kingdom Metazoa; phylum Chordata; class Amphibia; order Caudata; family Salamandridae; genus Triturus; species Triturus cristatus. Next base: position 841,501,369 of record NC_140593.1, on the reverse strand, counting down.
GCGAGGCACCCGGACCCGTGCTCGGAGCCAGCGCGGTCCAAAGCCCTGAAAGTAGGCAAGAAAATCTGCAACAATACCGGAATAACCTAAAACTTAGCACAGAGTAAGACTTGGGCGCAAACAGCACAACACGCACTGAACGAGCCCGAAACACACCGGGGAGACGCACGAGCAGCAGCGCAGCATGGTCACAATACAGAAATCAACATCAAATCACAGTATCAATAACATCAAAGAACAATCAATGAAGCACGATTGCACCAAAGCAGATGTGAGAAAAATTGCAGAAATTAACAAGGCACTTATCTTGACTGCGGAGCAGCAAAGAAAGAGGCAGTCAGGATGGTACCTTGTTAATTTGTATACTTTGGACTCTGTTCATTGGTTGATATTGGAGACGTGGTTTAAAGCCTCATGGGATATGTAGTATGTTATATGTTTTTTTGACTTTTACTGTGTTCTCATTGGCTGCTGTTTGGAGTAGTAAAGAAATAGAGAACAGTGGTGGTGCGTCCATTGGGGCGTTGGGGCGTTGCCCCACTAAGCCACATGGACAGCACCGTCACACCTAAAATTTAATTTGTGCCAGCCCAGTAAAAGTCTCCCAGTCTGACCAATCGCGCTGAAATTAAACGCTACCGGGACACGCCCAGCCCGAGCAATCGGAAGGCGCTGAAAGGGGTGGGGGGCTGCAGCAGCTTGAGTGCCAGACTGTCACTGACAGCGCGGCTGCAGCAGCAATAGTAGTGCGCATGTCCGTTTTTGGGCTGGTCATTTTTAGGACGAAATAGACTGGGGGACTATTTAGTCTCCTTCGATGTTGAGTCCCTCTACACTTCGATTCCCCAAGATGAAACCTTGGAGACTGTTATGTCCATTTTGGAGGCAACCGACTTACATTCGATCACACCTGTTCATTTTATCATGACACTCGCACGATTGGCAATGAAAGAAAAAAAATTCAAATACGAAGACTCCCTATACTTGCAAACATCAGGGACAAGTATGGGAAGTGTCTTCGCGTCAGCCTGGCGAATTTATATGTCCATATATTCGAACAGGAACATGTCTTAGCTCCCACCAATCCCTTTTTCTCATCTATTCGCTTGTGGAAGCGATACATTGACGATGCGCTGGTCATTTGGCGGGGGGATCAAGATTCCATCTCTGCTTTTCATCATTGGCTGAATGCACAAAATGAATTTTTGAATTTCACAGTTGAGTCGAGTCAGACCAGATTGGCATTTCTTGACCTGTCCATTTTCGCTACACCACATGGCTTGGAAAGTGAGATCCATCGTAAACCCATGGCGAGAAACTCACTTCTCAGATATGACAGTCAGCATCCTAAAGCACTTAGAGACAATTTACCCTACGAACAATTCCTTCGTGTCCGGAGGAACTGCTCCACCTCTGAGTGCTTCAAAACACATACTAAGTTGCTGACCACCCATCTCCTGGAGAGACATTATCCTCGCAGATTGGTAAGGCGTGCTCTAAAGAGAGCCACCAATAACCACCGTGAGGCCCTTCTTGAGCCACCTATGCAGAAACCACCTTTAGACAGACTGACTTTTGTACATACATTCAGTACATTATCGAACCAGATACAAAAAAGTATCAGACATCATTGGCGCCTGCTAAATTGCAGGAAGGAGAAGATTGCTTTGCCCCTTTTTGCATTTAAAAGAGGCAGTAACATCAAGGACAAACTAGTACATACACGCCCTAAGACACCGTTACCGAGACAGATAGGTACACTCTGGGGTTTACCAGCAGCCACAGGTCATCATCCCTGTGGGGAGTGCTCTATTTGCCCACAGACTTCACATTCGTCATCGATTGATATAGGAACCAGTAAACCATGGGTTCAATATCAATTCACTAACTGCAATAGTAGCAATTTGATCTATTTAATCACCTGCCCATGCCGGATAAACTATGTCGGGATGACTACTCGCAAAGTCAAGGCGCGGATGCTAGAACATAAAAGCACATTTAGATGCAAAAAGCTAACCACAAGACTCATAAGACATTTTTCTGAACACCATGGACCAGAGGATTTCAAATGGACAGTGCTGGAAAAACCTAACATACCTTTATCTGTTAGTGACATCTCCAGATATCTGTTTATTAAAGAGCAGAAATGGGTATACAAACTTCATAGTGACACTATAGGTCTTAATGATGACATACCTTGGGTGAGTCTCTAATTTGGCAACTCTCCAATTGACCAGTAGCGTTCTACTACACACTATTTGTCTCCGACACCTGTAGCGTAGGGTCTGACTTCTGCAACTAGAGGGCTCCTGGTTTATTTTTATTTTTGTACCCTGGGCCTGAGAGTGTAGTGAGTACTATCTCTAGTATGCAGATGCACCCCTGTGTGCATTATAAGTACATTATATTAACATACTATGCTCAATACTGTAATATGTTGGATGATGCATTTTTTTATAGACATCCGAGCATGCTCAGTGTCTGCCTGATGGGAGGTACATATATGTTCAGTCTGATCGTAGCATCAGACATGATAGTCTCTTGACAATACTAAGAACATGCTTTGAGCGACTACTTTGTAACAAATAATGAGAGAATGACTTATGCACTCTGGCTCTTTGAGTGTCTGCCGATGTAATGTTTAACTAGCAGTGGATATGAGTTACAAACCTGAGAACGTAACAGTTGTTTTCCTCAACCATACTTGCTAGGGCTCTCTGGGCACTTACACACTGCATTCATTTAACGAGTGCAGCCGTATTCCGCAGGTCGGTAATTTTTGCCTTCGGAACTACAAAAGATCGACGCGTGACGTCACGTTGTAGTATTACGTTCCTACGGTGTTCCTGACAATGCGTGTCTGGCGCAAATTCAACACCGGAAACACTTTCACGAGATGGCCGAGTGTATTTAAACCTATGAAGTTGTCACTTCGGTGCCTCGTTCCCTGACTCGGCGACATACAGGGGTACCGACGGACAGGTCAGTTTGGGCGTGATGACCGTTTGTGAAGGGGGTGAAATCTTAGGACATTGGCGTTAAGAATTACACAATGCTTTGCAAAGGCTAACGCTCCCCTAGACTCGGTCATATATATTGGTTCTATGCTACTCGGGTGTTGGCGCTCACAGTATATTTGAGCTGCATGTTACCCGTTGATTGTATTGCAGGAGCCCTCGAAGTCTGGCGCTATATCCCTTTACTGCCATGACTCCATGCCGCACCCTTTGGCCCTTTCACGTGGGTTGAGATTTGTATGATGACCGCTAGAAATGGGGGGGGTATTCTCTCACATGGGCTCCACATACCATAGAATGCCATATCATTGTTTACGCACCTCTAGATTCAGTCATATTTTCCATGCGACTTAGTCACTAGTCTAGGCAAATACATCGAGCATATGTGAACTGCTTGTTACTCGATGACTTCATTCAGGAGTTCGTGAAGGTGTGCGGTATATCCCTCTATGCCACGATTCAATATTGCATCCTTTGTTTCATTCACCCGGTCTGCATTTACAATTTGTGCTCTGGAGGGATGAGCGGCATGAACGCGTGTTGATAGGTGGTACTTAGACATTGACATGTACTTCCTTAACAGCGCCCCGGCAGTGTTACATCGAGGGTTCAAATATGGTTCATATATACAATACATTAGCACTATGTTCCTTGATATTGAGAATGAGGCCGGATGCACACAGTAATCTGAGTCTGTGCCACTGCCTCTACATAAGGCTGTGGATTAAATTTCATCTACCACTATTCATGCATACTGTTAATTTTTAAGACTTTTATAGACCGATAAATGTTATTTTCTTTTTTAAAAATTGAGGTGTAGGTCAGTGTGTACGCCAAGGATAAATACTGGGTATACCAGTTGATGTTCAACGACACTGTACTTGGGGCAGGGTCGCTATTACTTCTTCTGCATGATTGATGTAGTGCCCTTTCTCTCCCTTCCTTTTCTCTGTAGAGCGGGACCTCATCTTTACCTGAGGAAGGTTCCAGGGAGGTGAGGTTTGGGCCTTGATCATGCAGGGTAAGCAAAGTATTGCAGTTCTAATGGGCATACTTTTATGTCTATTGGTCTCACTATGTTTTAAGCACGGAGCACGATAATTGATTTATATCTCCATAGGTGATGATTACATCCTGTGATTGAAGGTTTCGCATCAAGCGAGGTTGTATGGCTCTCCTTACTTTTGTGCTCTTATGCAAGAAGGGATTGGCAAATGTGCAGTAGCTATTAGAGCATAGGTCCTGAAGAAAGCCTGGATAATTTCCGATTAGGCTGAAACATGTTGACCATGTAGTAGGAGTCACTGTGTTTACTGCTATGATTTAATAGCGGGGACTCAAGTTAACTCCCTTTTTTTACTAGGTGTGAGGAGAGAAATACTGTCTAGATGTTCTAGTCTTTCCACATAATCTTTTTAATGTTTGTTGCACTGCATCACACTATTTTTTTCATCACTCCGAAACACTTCTTGGCATCTATTGTTTGCCTTGGGTTGGAATGGCATTCACTGAGAGCGTATGAGCTTGCCACAGAGGGATTCCTTATGATCAAAAGGTTGCCCTTCTGGAGGTGGCGGATAACCACGTGATAACACTGATCAACAGAGCTTGACACTTTAGCACTACTATAAGAAGTAATTTGATGGGAATCCTGCTCGGCTCTGATTGCCAGGGATGAGAGAATGAACATCCTTCAACCAGTATATACATTACCTATTGTGCTTTCTCTTAGACCCCCAGTCTATTTGTTCGTATGTTTTATAAGTTTAGAGTAGGGGATTAGGACTTGGGCAGGTCATTAAATATAATTTCCCTTAGACCCTTTTTCCCACCGGTTTCGCTGACATTTTTAGGACCAGCCCGAACATGCGCACAATACTACACTGCTACCTTTCCCTTTAGGCAAGCGACTGTCTGGCGAGGGACCCGAGGGTGCTTCATGCAGCAGCCCCCGGGTCTCAAAATGGGTGGGGAGTAACCCTGCTCTAGCCAATCCTGGTGCTGCTAATGCACCACCTGGATTGGTTGAGACTCCACCGCGCAGCCTGGTGCATTTCAAACTGAGGGAACACGCCGAGGCGGCGCGTGATCCGATCCGGAGTGTAGAGAAGGTCAGGAGCGGAGGAAGGTAAGTTTTCTTTATTTTATTACCATTACCGTCGCCGTCCCCCACACAACACTCCCATCCCCCCACCCGCCCGTCTTGCCGGCCGCAACTGGTGCCGAGCGGTCAGCAGTGGAAGGATGGGGGCCCACGCCTGCACTGGAAGACGGGCGGATGCTTGCACTGGTCTCCCGGACACTGAGCAGCTTATTTACAAGCCCCTCGATCCGCCAGTGCGTCACTTTTAATATGGCGGAAAAGTGACGGACCAGCGGCGCAAGGAGCTTGTAAATAAGCCCCTGAAGGCAGGAAATCTGGAAAACAAAGACACGCCAGCTGCGTGTGGAAGAATTGAGGGTGTGTGTGTGGAGGGGGGGCAGGGGGCAGGGGTGAGCACAAGAGGGGGGCACCCACAAACTTCTAAACACACCGCGCGACAGGACAGGTATGTGGGTGCCAAGGACTGGGGCACGGAGGGGCGCATGCGAGTAACCGAGGAAAGAAAGCAAAGTGAGAGAGGGGATAATGGCGCAAGAGAGAAGACAGCCAGGAGGAGCTCGAGGGAAGAGGGACAGCGGTGCGTGCATGTCCCAAAGGGGCGTCAAGGATGACATCCGGGGAGGAGGGAGAAATACAGACTAACAGGCACAAAAAAAGGCAGACAGGTGACCCCATACAGGCACGCTGTCAAAGCATAAAGACAGGTAGATGAAAACAGGCACAAAGACAGATACGCAGACAGGCACAAAGAGAGGTGGATGGGCAGACTGACGGCCACAGGCTTATAGACAGACACATAGACAGAGAGATAAGCATGGAGGCAGGTGGGCAAATACAGATAGACAGACAGACAGCAACAAAGACAGATACGCTGACAGACCAGCAGAGAGGCATGACAAGAGATTGATGGATTGGCAGACTGACATCTTTTGGAAGCACTGGAAACCAGCATTTATTTTACTCTGTACAGGAATAAAGAAGGTTAGGCGAACCACTTTTTAAGAGCACTATTCTTACTCTTTCTACGCTTCATAAAGTTACTCTCTCTGTCCCATCTAGTTAATTTGTTCCCTACCTCAACCCCCCGTTGCGCCCGAAGTGGCATTACACTGTGCAGTGCTTATGGGTATAGTTACATTCTGCTTGACAGCAGTTGATGTAACACAAAAGTTTGCCCCTTGGCTTGTTTACTACTTGCACAATGTACCTGGATCATGACCCGAAGAAGAGGCACGAACAGTTCTCTTTTCCAGGGTGTGTTGCCTCACAGAAGTCTGTCTGTTTGCACTGGCTATTAATTGTTATGTATATGATGGGAACGCCATATCCCAGAGTCGGGTGGGCGTGTCGCCTCATGACTATATTGACACAGGGGCAGAAGGTGGTTTCATGGTTCTGTGCATTTCATGGGTCAATGTCTGATAAAAAGACTTATCCTGGTCGAGTGCCACACTGGCATTTTGAAACCCAGTCGCTTATTAGCAAATCTTAGCGCATTTTCTGTGCCTGACATTTCGTGCCATGGTACCCGATAGTCAACTACAAATATAAAAAACTACTTTTTCATGTAGTACTTCATACTGTGCGCCTGCCATTTCTAAGCACTACAAATACCATGTTGCTTCTTATCAAGGTGCGGTTACTCAAGGCAACACCCGGTGGGCATGTTATGACTCGGTCACACACTCCTCACCGAACCACGGCTGAGGGCGGGAAAGGGGACGGTGAATGTTTGTATGCACACACAGCTGTCAAGTGCCCTGGGAGGCCAGGTGCGTTGTGGCAGTAGTGGTATATCCAAGCAGGTGCGCACTGCCCTAGGTGTCCTCTCTCGGCTATTCATTCCCCAGCCAATATGACGAGAGCAGTTAAAAGCGCCCTCTCTTCCTCAAAGGACCCTGGAGCGCTCACTGGAGAGTGGACCCCAGGTTTGTCCATTGAACTTGTTCACATCACTAACTAGTGTTTTCTATTGGAAAGGGTAGAGCCAAAGCAGTCTTGCTTAGTACCCTAGCCCTCTTCAGAAGTCAGACTTGCTTGGCAAACCAGAAATTCTCTGAAATAATGTATGAGTTTTATTTTATGAATGCCTAGAAGAACAGAATTTTTAGTCCATTTATCCCAGAAATAGTGCTGAAAACCGCACCAAAAAGATGCCATTTTTTTTTAAATGTCTTCGCAGGGGAAGAACCCCCTGAACCCCCCTTATTGCCTTCGGGCTCGCATGCTGCGCTCGCTTGCATGCGTTGATTTGTTCTGCATACGCCGACCAGTTTCAAATTCCACCAGCCGCCAGTGATAGAGAAGCATAATCTGAGCCTCCGGTCCTGCCATAGAATCACAAGCAAACAGCCTGCAACTATTTCCCTTTGCAGTTCTTGAACTGTATACTATTCATCAGCCAACCTTGCTCAGGTTGACAAACAGAATTTAAATGTCCCTGGGCTAGCTACAGCTACCAATGCTCTTTATCATACTAAATATACGACCATGTGGCCACCTCTTCCTGCAAGCTCTGAAGGAACCTTTCAGTCTGCATGGTAATTCAGCCTATCCGCTCCTTCAAGTAAAAGGTAACCCATAGCCCATGTCACGAACAGGCGGCCTCTTTCTCGTGTAGCCCATGGTTCATCCAATTCATACGCTCGGTGACCAAATTGCGCGCAGTTTATTTATCGGAATCTTCTGATAACTCACCGGCTAGTGACATAAAAAAAGTATATTTATACTACACTCCCTATCATCCGGCTGCCTTTTCAGGTGTACTCAGACGTGGGCTTTCTCTTTGGTCCGCTTCACGAACCAGCCAATCAGAGACAGCTCAGTGAGCGCCCCTCGTGTATTACGTCCATTTATTATTTAAGCCGGCTCCCTCTGGTCCATTCAGTCTATCTATGAAAAGACGACATTCTACACGGGTTGTGGTGTAAATCGACCCCACGTACCTAAACTCATGTAAGTGTTTACTTTACACTCACAGTCATGCGGCCGCCTTTTCGGCTAAATTCAATTCAGATGTGGACTTCCTCCTCAGGATAGTTCACGTCTCAGCCAATCAGATTCTACTAACAAACGGAATGGTAAAAAAAACCTCAACACAATGCACTATTGATCAGGCTGTGCGAGAAAACAATTTTGTAAAATATGCCCCGCGTACCAAAATTCATGTTAATAATGTTTATATTTCACCTACAGTCACCCTTTCAGTTGATCTCGGACTTGGCTTTCATTTCGGGTCATTTCCTAACTCAGCCAATCAAAGGTTTGAGCATCTATGTGCACGCCCATAGCGAACGTCAATTGGTCTATAAGCAAGTTCCCTCTCTGGTCCATTCAGTCTAATTATCAATCAGAATTCAGTATGTTACATGGGTTATTTCAATTTCGATCGAGCAAACAAAGGAGAACGTAATGAGATATACTATTGATCAGGATTATGCAAGTAGGAGATTGTAAATGTGACTCGCATATCTGCTACGTGCGTAAATAACACCAGCTTATTATCGATACTACGACAGCCTATATTACGAGGGTGGTGTTTATGGTTCCTCCTTGATTAATGAAAAGGGAAAAATGCAAATAACAAACAACCCACTCTTATATAACAGTCTAAATGTTAACACAGTGTGCACGAAACCTTTCAGCTATCGCTATCTGTTTCAAGCCAAAAAATAAGCCGAGTGCACACATTGCTAATAATGATGCTAAAGTGTTTTTTTTTTTTTTCCTGATTTATGTACCTCGAACTCGCCCTGAAGGTATATTAAAGCGCTTTAGATGAGCACCAGTTACATTAGCAAGGACACATTCATTACTTGGTAGGCGTAGGGAGAGTAAGGGACAGACTTACAAGAAAGTGACGCATCTGTAGAGATGCGGAACTTTCCGTGCGCCACCCTGAGAAATCCTTGCGCCACCATGGATGTACAAGGATTGAAAATTGGTTTCGAAATTCTGACGTTGAAACAAAGGGTATACCCAAAGATCACTGGGACCTGGGTGTATGGCAGTATATAAAGAAGTGGTCCCAGGGCATATATGCTTGAAAAGCAATATCAAGAACAACATAAAGGATGAATAAGCAAAATAAGTACTGCTACAGTGTTATTTAATCACACAAAGCAAATTATTATTTTTGGAATTAAACCAGCATTGAGCAGACAATATAAGACAAAGGGTTGAAGGTGCCCAACTGGGTGAATGGAAAGGGAGGAAGGTGATTAGAGTGAGGTAATAGGGCAAGTGACATATAACCTTTCACAATATCATAATTAAATTGTTGGGCATGTTACTCAATGCCACGCAATCACAGTGAAATACATTCATTTGATACACAATCATTTATACAGCCATGTACATTTAGACAGACACAGTGCACATTGCACTATTGATGGTACTGGTATAAGTGGTATGTCGACGTTTCGACCCCTTAACCCATGTAGGTTGATTGGGTCCTTACTGACGGGGTCTTCCTCAGGACAAAAGTGACGGTGTAACGAAGGGGGCACCTAAAAAAATATTAAAAAGGGGGCATTAGCTCATGTCCCAAGACGGAAATTACTTGGGACAAGAAAGGGATGAGTCACTATATTTACCGTGTTAGGAGGTTGGAACCTAGTAGGTACTGGCTTTGCGTCGGAGACGATAGGGCTTCAGGGTTCCAAAGAGGGTGGGAGTGAAGGGCACCTGAAACAATAAGGTGTCAATGTGGGGGTGATCCGAAAGAAAATTGACTTAGTTGCCAAATTCAAAAATCTAATCTAAATATATTCAATTTACTGAATACAAATTAATTCTCACAATGTTCTGGAGACAGTAGTCAATGCTGCATCGCTAGCCGTGGCCATGCCATCGGTATGGGTGGTGAAATGAATCACAGACAATGTAGACCTCTACATATAGAAAACAAAAAAGGGGGGAGAAATATTAAAGGACGTTAAAAAACGGAGGACATTCAGCGCACAGGTTTCAGAGCCAAAGTCTAGACTCATTAGATTAGTTTAAAAACCCACTTTAGGGTAACATACAAAATGTATAAAGAAGGACCGATCAACTGCATCATGGTTTACAGGAAAATGTCAAGTGAAAAATCGGGAGGGGAGCCGCTTACGCGCATTATCTACAAAAAGGAAGTTTATCCAAGACTAAAGAGGCAAGGAGTTTCTCCAAATGGACTCGTAGGGTCACATTAAATATGCCCAAGTGGATCACAAGGTACGGGTGTGAACACCATGACCTTAAACTTAGTGGCGAAACGCAAATAATGCCAAATCACATCGGCGAATACCGCCCGAGTACTGGCGGGAAGGAAAATTCAAGTGGACAGAGCGAGATGGAGCAACAAAGTATCCGTACTATATAAAAAAAAAATCTTTATTTTTTATTATATTTTTTCACCAAAAACTTTTTTTTTGGTGTGACATCACATTTATCGATGGTGTCACCTCGTTTTGTAAATCATCTTTGTTTCTTTGGATTTATACAAAGGTTGTCTATGTGGTTATTCCCGTGAAAATTGCAACTAAAACACGTAGTGTCTTTTTCGACAACTTTTTAACGAACACACTACCCCGATGTCTTTCTTTCAATACACCTATTACGGTGAAACTGCAAGCATCTAGCTGCTGCTATACGCGGGACGTCATACGGCGTTGAGCGTCCTCGCGCATAACATAAATGAAGGGCTCATGCTGCAGCAGCTCCCTTTCATTCTCTGAAGAAAGAAGCCCAGTGTGATTCACGGTAAGAGCCTCTCCAGCACGATAGCTATAATAGTGGATCCTACTACGTTTGGGACAACTGTCCCTCTGTTTCCTCTCCTTGCTGCCCGTCCCCTCTTGGAGCCTTTGCCGTAATTTGACCTCCACTCTGGGCTTCTGTATACGAGTACGGATACTTTGTTGCTCCATCTCGCTCTGTCCACTTGAATTTTCCTTCCCGCCAGTAGTCGGGCGGTATTCGCCGATGTGATTTGGCATTATTTGCGTTTCGCCACTAAGTTTAAGGTCATGGTGTTCACACCCGTACCTTGTGATCCACTTGGGCATATTTGATGTGACTCTACGAGTCCATTTGGAGAAACTCCTTGCCTCTTTAGTCTTGGATAAACTTCCTTTTTGTAGATAATGCGCGTAAGCGGCTCCCCTCCCGATTTTTCACTTGACATTTTCCTGTAAACCATGATGCAGTTGATCGGTCCTTCTTTATACATTTTGTATGCTACCCTAAAGTGGGGTTTTAAACTAATCTAATGAGTCTAGACTTTGGCTCTGAAACCTGTGCGCTGAATGTCCTCCGTTTTTTAACGTCCTTTAATATTTCTCCCCCCCTTTTTTGTTTTCTATACGTAGAGGTCTACATTGTCTGTGATTCATTTCACCACCCATACCGATGGTATGGCCACGGCTAGCGATGAAGCATTGACTACTGTCTTCAGAACGTTGTGAGAATTAATTTATATTCAGTAAGTTGAATATATTTAGATTAGATTTTTGAATTTGGTAACTAAGTCAATTTTCTTTCGGATCACCCCCACATTGACACCTTATTGTTTCAGGTGCCCTTCACTCCCACCCTCTTTGGAGCCCTGAAGCCCTATCGTCTCCGACGCAAAGCCAGTACCTACTAGGTTCCAACCTCCTAACACGGTAAATATAGTGACTCATCCCTTTCTTGTCCAAGTAATTTCCGTCTTGGGACATGAGCTAATACCCCCTTTTTAATATTTTTTTAGGTGCCCCCTTCGTTACACCGTCACTTTTGTCCTGAGGAAGACCCCGTCAGTAAGGACCCAATCAACCTACATGGGTTAAGGGGTCGAAACGTCGACATACCACTTATACCAGTACCATCAATAGTGCAATGTGCACTGTGTCTGTCTAAATGTACATGGCTGTATAAATGATTGTGTATCAAATGAATGTATTTCACTGTGATTGCATGGCATTGAGTAACATGCCCTACAATTTAATTGTGATATTGTGAAACGTTATATGTCACTTGCCCTACTACCTCACTCTAATCACCTTCCTCCCCTTCCATTCACCCAGTTGGGCACCTTCAACCCTTTGTCTTATATTGTCTGCTCAATGCTGGCTTAATTCCAAAAATAATAATTTGCTTCGTGTGATTAAATAACACTGTAGCAGTACTTATTTTGCTTATTCATCCTTTATGTTGTTCTTGATATTGCTTTTCAAGCATATATGCTCTGGAATCCACTTCTTTATATACTTCAAAATTCTGACGCATCTGTTGGCACAAAAGTCATGTCATGTCTCAAGCACGTCGCAATTTTAGCAATGCATGGGGATGCCTATCCTCATTGTGCTGTGTCACTCCTTACTCCTGCTTCAAGCAGGTGTAAGAATGTGACGCAGTGGCGTCCTAGAATTGGTGCAATGAAATCTTGTAGATTTCACTGCGTCACTTCTGCAAGGCTTTTTCTGCATTGGAACGGCCAGTCTGCATACATTATACCTGACGCAGGACTAATGTGATGCAGGGCTTTACAATGTGACGCATCTCTTACGTTGAAAATGGGCTGCATTTTTACGCCACCGCGTCACAAAAAGAGACGCGACGGCAGCACAATAATGACAGAAGGGGCTTGTAAATCAGCCCGTCGTTATTTGGTAGGCGCGGGGAGATTACGTGATTTGCCCAGAATCCTAGGATGCTGAGCCGACACTGAGGCTCGAGCCCAGTTCCCCAGCGCCAAAGTAGGCAGCTCTAGCCATAAGGCTACATTCCCTTCCCTGGTTGGGAAGTTCATGTCAAGTTCCACTTTACAACTCAAGTGCATGATCCAAACATGTCTCACAGAGCCATGTTAAATCATTCGGTCTAAGTTGTAGCTCATTTTCACTATCTTGACATCATGAGTATCTTACTCCTTCACATTCAATTTGTGCAAACTGTGTATTACATGTCACTCCATCCCTGCAGACCCACTGATGTTAGTTCTATCCAACACCTAGGGCCTCATGTAGGTAAATAAATTTTACCGTTTCTTAAATACCGAGCCGTACCGAATCGGTAAATTAGAATCGGTAAGTTATATGTAAGTAAAAATTCGGTAACAGTTACCGATTCGGTAACATTCGGTAATCACGAATCGGAATTCACCGAATCGGTAAATACCGAGGTGGTATTTACCGAATCGGAAAATACCGAATCGGTATTTACCGAATCGGAAAATACCGAATCGGTATGTACGGAATCGGTAAATAAAATCACATGACTTGACGAAACAGCTAATCCTGTGCAACCACAGCCCACCCAACCAGGAAGTGGCCACACCCAGGCAGGTGTACATAATTAGCCGACCCTGGAGAGGCTTGGAGTGCAGAGGAGAGGCAGGGAGCCGGTGCCTGTGCGAGCGGGAAAACGAACATCATGTCCAGCCAGAGAACACAGAGAGACGGAGGGGAAAGGAGGAGGAAGCTGAAATTTAGCCCCAAGGAACTCCAGGTGCTGGTGGAGGAGGTGGTGAAGCAGCACCAGAAGCTGTTTGGAAGGCAATCCCTGCAAGTGCCTGAGGCTGAAAAGCGCAACATTTGGCTGGCCATCCAGGCGCAGGTCAATGCTGTGGGAGTGACCCACAGGGACATAGAGGTCCTAAAGAAGCGCTGGTATGACCTGAGGATTGTAACCAAGAGGAAGATGGGCGACATCCAGAAGGAGGCCAGCCAGACTGGAGGTGGAACCAACAGGGCACCTGCCCTCACCGAACTGGAGGAGCTGGTGGGGGCCACAATCGAGCAAGAGAGCGTCGTGGGTCTTGGGGACGCCGACAGCTCTGCCAGAGCCGCCACACAACAAGGTAAGACGCAAGCACAGCAATGTAGCACCCCCAATCCCTATCCCACATCCCCCATTGTGAAACGAGAATCACACTGCAGTCCACACGTGTCAGTGCAGACAGGCAATGCATTCCGGGAGATGTAGTCAGGGAAACACCAACCATGACGTAAATGTTACAGGGCAACAAGGCATGTCACGCACTCGAGGCACAAGGAGACAGAGGACATTTTGGAATGTGAAATGATTTATTGTGACGCTTTCAATGCAGCCCTTCGGGGACACTGAGCCAATGTTGTATTTCTGTCCACAGATGTGACATCATGCAGGACAGGGCATGCTGCAGGAGAGACGGCACACCGGCCACAAATATCACCTCTAGCCAGCACAAGTTCAGACCAGGGAGCAGGCCCACTGGCAGCCGCACCACCAACACAGGCAGCCTCGCCGCAGCCAGAGCCAGCATCACCTCACCCAGAGCCAGCATCACCTCACCCAGAGCCAGCATCACCTCACCCAGAGCCAGCATCGCCACTCATGTTTGAATCACCGGCCACATCTCCGCTTGCAGGTGTGGGAATGAGGAGGCGTCCAGCAGCCAGGCTACGAGCCTTAGACACCTCGTCAGACGACAGCATGGGCCCTGAAGAACTCACCAGGCCCCAGGAAGGGAGCCATGCCACTGCGCCCCACACCTCACAGGCAGCACAGACGGGAGCAAGAGGGCGCCGCAGGTCGCGTGTCCAGAGTCCACCAGCAACCATTGACGGCCATGGTGTCTTCTTGGGTCTCGAGGGCCAAATGTTGAAACAACAGCGCCTGCAAACAAAGGCAGTCATGTCAGTCCAGAGGCACATGCGGGTGACGAAAACCACATTAGTCAACATGGACAAGAACATCAGCGGCATGGCTGCGGGCATTCGGGACATGTCCCAGTCAATTCAGCAGTTGTGCAGCAAATTAGATGCTGACATCGACGCACGGCGCAGGGAACGGCAGAGAAGGGACACTACCAACAGGGCACTCAACCGTCTGGCAACTGCGACTTCTCTACTGTGCCGGCGCTCTGTGACGATGCAGGAGGGACTAACACACTGCTGCAGCGACCTGTCTCGGGGGATGGTGCAGGTGACAAGTGCACTAGGGGTGCTATTAACCAGTCAGGCGTCGTCAACTGCTGCAGGGGATGCTGCGGAGAGCATCGACACCAGCAGCAGGAGCAGCAGCACACCCCCCGTCCCAGAAGCACGCAGGAGCAGCAGGCGGCTTGGGGTTGGCTCTAGTGAGGATGCACAGGCCGTGCCATCCACCACTGCAGCGCGTATGCGCAAACATTGATGTGGCCCTGCTTAGCCACTTCCCAATGGGTGACGTAACCCTGGACATACTCCTTGTATAGATGGTATATTGCCAGATTGGCTTGTTCATGTGTTCATGGCGTGGTGCCACATTAAAACTACGTCATGACTCATCACAACTGGCTGTGTCCCCTTACTTACTCAGAAATAGTTGCATGTGATCTCTGACCGTCTCTCTCTCCCATCGATTGCAGTTGGCACTCTAGCAGCGTTGCCCTGTGGCTGGCCTGACTCATCCTCGTTGTCCTCAAAATATGTTAGTTCCACATCTGTACCTTTTTTCGTGGCAAGGTTGTGCAGCATTGCACAAGTGGCAATAATCTTGCAGCAGGTGATGGGTGTGTACTGGCGTGCGCCTCCGCTCTTGTGGAGGCAGCGGAACCTGCTCTTCAGTAGTCCAAACGTGCGCTCCACCACATTGCGTGTTGTTTTGTGTGCCACGTTGTATCGTCTCTCACTCTGGGTTGCTGGGTGTAGGTAGGGAGTGAGGATGAATGACCGGCATGCATATGCACTGTCGCCTAGATGAGTAAAAGGGAAACATCAGTCACATGCCTCTTTACACTATGATTTGCAGGTTGCAAGGGGCGTCACTGTTACTCACCAGGCAGGTATCCCTCTCCAAATTCTCCGGCACTCAGTCGTGTGTAGATCCCACTATTCTGGAAGATGTACGAGTCGTGGGTGCTCCCAGGAAACTTTGCAACAATATCTGTGATGATGTTCCCTGCATCACAGATCACCTGCACATTGATGGAGTGGGTGGACTTCCTGTTCCTGTAGATGTGCTCTGTGTCAGCTGGTGGACATATTGGGATGTGTGTACCATCAATACAGCCGATGACATGGGGGAACTGTGCCATGTGATAAAAGTCTGTTTTTGTTTTCTGCAGTGCAGCCTGTGTGTTGGGGAAGCTGATGTAGTGGTGCATTCTCTGCATCATGGCATCCAGGAACTTCCTGAAGAAACGTGACAGGCAACTCTGGGATACACCACCCACCGCAGCTATCACCACCTGATAACTGCCGGATGCCAGCAGATGTAGGCTGCAGAGCACCTGCACATGTGGGGGTATGGCGTGCGCCCTTCTTATTGGCTGGTCCAGGAGTGGGTGAAGGTCCCTGATTAAGTCCATGATGGTTTCGGGGTGTAGCCTGTACCTCTCATGTATCTCTGCATCAGTCAGCTGGAAGAGTGTGATGCGCTGTCTGTAGATGCGTTCCTCCCGTCGCCAAACCCTCAGTCCTGCTGCCTGTAGACGTAGGCGCCTTGCAATGACATACATAGCGGCCATGTTGTCCACGCTGTAGCATTTTGGGATTGCTTATGTGCACTGTTGATGGTTACCACCTGCTTTCAATCCGTGTTAATTACCGACTCTTATTTACCGATTTTCTTGGATTTCTTAATTACCGAGTGCTCCTACATGTCATTTTAATTTTTACCACTTCATATTTACCACTTCATATTTACCGATTCGTTAAGTATGTATTCGGTAAATCTGATTCGGTATTTTAGGATTCGGTAAATATGATTCGGTATTTACCGCCTCATATTTACCGATAAGTCGTTTTTGGACTCCTACATCTCACTTGTCTGAATACCGGTCGGTAACGGCATATTTACCGAAAATCGGCCGTTACCGACCGGTATTTGGCTACCTACATGAGGCCCCTAGTGCTTGAATCAGGAACATAAATAATTAATCCACCAAAGTGAGTTGAACTCAGGTGAGACCATAATTAACTGACCTTAAGAGCCACTGTTTAATAAGCAATGTCTGAAGATATACAGATGTTCAAAATTAACCCTTGATCTACGAAAGGCAAGGTAAACCTTAAGACTATGATGACCCTGGATAAGTTAGGTATGGATTATTCCGGGCAATTCAGAACTGCCCAGAACCAGAAACTTGTCAGTCAATGGGGTGTTTTAAGATTCATAAGAGCTGACATTCATTGTGTGTCAATCAATAACATGATGTCTTGGGGTGCACAAACAAGTATAGTTAGCATGTAATACGATCAAATAAATATGACCGCATAATC
Source organism: Triturus cristatus (assembly GCF_964204655.1). NCBI lineage: Eukaryota > Metazoa > Chordata > Amphibia > Caudata > Salamandridae > Triturus > Triturus cristatus. The sequence goes on along the minus strand of NC_140593.1, from coordinate 841,484,039 downwards.
ATTACTCGCCCAATATTTTTCTTAAACTGTGCTAGATCTCGAACAGTCTAATCCCCACAAAAACTCTCAAGATTAACTCATAATCATAGGAAATAATGTAATTCATTTTCACTATTGAGACCCATTTTGTACAGTCCTTATTTTACTGATCCACTTGGATTCTTCCAGTCTCAATTTGAGTTCTATGTCTCCCCCCCCTTAAGTCTACCTCTATCCTTTGGATTCCATGGAACTTAAAATCAACGTTGTTAGGGTGATGAGTATTTTTTATGCAAATAATTAGGACCCCCTGAAGATTCCTAGGACAGGGTAATATATGTTTGTAGAATAACAACCTAGGCAATTCTTGTGAGTAGCAGTTGTAAATAATTTCTATCTAATAGTCAGAACAGTATAAGCAGTGAGACGAAAAAATGAAAATTGTAATTCTTTTTTAATTATAAATTCTAAGTACATTCACAATTAAAAACAAATTTAATATACATAGTAAAATTATGACAAATACTAAAATAAATTGTGGATTACACAGGGATGAAGAATATACAAATATGGTGGCACAACTGTATATTATTCGACGCGCGTTTCGGCGTAGTTAACGCCTTCGTCAGGAAAGCTAAGGCCACAATTCCTGTAATATAAAAAGAAATATAAAAATTCTAAATCATATTTCGTCACTGCCAGAGTATTTGTTACAAATTCTCTTAATGTTGAGTTTAACATATTTTAAGTCTGACTAAGTAGTTTGATTTAATAAACATGTGGTATGCCTTCAATCACAAGATTATAATTGTGACTTTGTTGTAACAACGCTGAGTTCGATCACAAAAAGAAGAATAACTGAGACATCATCAACTTACAGATACAATAGAACTATTAAAGCAGTATATTTCATTCTTTGACATTTCAGCCTATTGCTAATTAGAAGTAATTTTTACAGGAAGAAGGAGTAGTGAGAGGGTATAGAGCAGATAGTTGTGTTCTCCATTAATTTAATTTAAGACAGAGGATAATTCGTTACATGTCTACCTGTGCTTCAAGAATCAAACGAGGGGTTTCCAGGAATTTAGGTAAGTTATTTTTCTTGTAGGTGGATGCCTATTAATGTAGAACACATGATTAGCTAATTTTATTAGAAGCCATTTTCTTTATACTAGTTCATCCCAAGTTGATTAATACCTTAATTGATGTTTATTCATTCAAATATAGTAGATGTTGAAATGGGATGGCTGTTCTTTTATGTTCTGTATTCCGATAAGTCCATGAACATGGCACAACCTAAGGTAATAGGAATTAGAGGATATATAGTTTGCTGATATTTAGAAGGGAATGAAACAGCACAGCTTGGTTACTCATTAGTGCCGTTGTTACATTACCTTATTTAGTGGAAGTTTTACGTATAGATGACAATTCTTTGATGCTTCGTTGCAAGCAGTTCTTATATGTTTTTTAAAACCTAGGAAAATGAAAACACGAGGATGTTCAAATGACTATTATGTATATTTAAGTCTAAATGTGGGTTAAAGTTTATGATTTAATGTGGTTGCCGCATTACCTGGTGTCGAGTAGATTCTTGTAAGTGCCGGTCTTGATAAAAAAGGTTGATATATAAAACAGTGGCAGTAGAGGCGTCGCAGGTATGATATAACCTAGGAGTGGGATGACATGAATGAAGTTAAAGTAATGCGTGGGGGAAAGATGTGGAAATGAGAGTAGTTACTGTGCTATTGATACGAAAAAAATATGTATGCTGCTAATAGTCTGCCAATTGGAAAAGAGTTTCGCTTATTAGATAATGTTTGAATCAAATGTTTTAACATGATTCATAAATGTGCGAGAGATATCGTTATAGTGTAGTTTAAACATGCAACGTTTGATAGTTGTTAGTAGGCCTTCGTCGTGTCGCATTAAATGTGAAAATGTCTATCGGTCGATCTGAACAGGTTTACTTAAGTATTGAAGGTGCCTAAAGAGTAGACCGTGTCGTTTCTAGTGATATTCTCCGATTCGTTATTTGTATGTTACACGTGGACGCTGCTACATTGTATATACGCGCAAAGCGAGTGATGGACGACTTGTTACAGACTTATGTTAGGATCTAAAATATTAACAGTCTTGAGTTTGTTCTTAATAGCTCAGTCACGTAATCTAATATTAAGTTTTTACGGTGAGATCAAGTGGCGGGCAGGCTTACCTTTACATTAGACGCGTTATCGATGTCGACCGGGCTCTTTGGATAATGGTTGAAACAATGTATCGATGTATCCCGTCTATATATTGGTATTCGTCTTTATGAGTGGTGCCTTCCCATTGGTGCAATTCTAGAGCCTAACGTCTGAAAATTACGTAGCTTAAATGACGTTAGGCTACGTTTACAGCGTGTTGAAGTGGCTAACCTATCAATGCAACGTATCACTTTTCAAATTAAGTATTAACGAACGCGATCTAAAAAATACGGCGCGTGGTGTAGCGGAATTCATTAGCATATGTTGATCTTTCAGTGCATCGTATCGCTTTTCAAGTTATGTATTAACGAACGTGATGTAAAAAATACAGCGCGTGGCGTAGCGGAATTCATTAACATATGGTGATCTTTCACATATCGCAATTCGTACTTTTATCGTTTAGATAATATATAAAAAGAGGTCTGTGTGTCGCCGGCAAATGGTACAACCTCCATGTTGTATGATGGAATAAATCTTGTGTCACATTAGTGACATAATGAGAGGCCTTTTGTTATTTTTCCTATTCACTCAAAGTGTTATATGTTTGTAGAATAACAACCTAGGCAATTCTTGTGAGTAGCAGTTGTAAATAATTTCTATCTAATAGTCAGAACAGTATAAGCAGTGAGACGAAAAAATGAAAATTGTAATTCTTTTTTAATTATAAATTCTAGGTACATTCACAATTAAAAACAAATTTAATATACATAGTAAAATTATGACAAATACTAAAATAAATTGTGGATTACACAGGGATGAAGAATATACAAATATGGTGGCACAACTGTATATTATTCGACGCGCGTTTCGGCGTAGTTAACGCCTTCGTCAGGAAAGCTAAGGCCACAATTCCTGTAATATAAAAAGAAATATAAAAATTCTAAATCATATTTCGTCACTGCCAGAGTATTTGTTACAAATTCTCTTAATGTTGAGTTTAACATATTTTAAGTCTGACTAAGTAGTTTGATTTAATAAACATGTGGTATGCCTTCAATCACAAGATTATAATTGTGACTTTGTTGTAACAACGCTGAGTTCGATCACAAAAAGAAGAATAACTGAGACATCATCAACTTACAGATACAATAGAACTATTAAAGCAGTATATTTCATTCTTTGACATTTCAGCCTATTGCTAATTAGAAGTAATTTTTACAGGAAGAAGGAGTAGTGAGAGGGTATAGAGCAGATAGTTGTGTTCTCCATTAATTTAATTTAAGACAGAGGATAATTCGTTACATGTCTACCTGTGCTTCAAGCATCAAACGAGGGGTTTCCAGGAATTTAGGTAAGTTATTTTTCTTGTAGGTGGATGCCTATTAATGTAGAACACATGATTAGCTAATTTTATTAGAAGCCATTTTCTTTATACTAGTTCATCCCAAGTTGATTAATACCTTAATTGATGTTTATTCATTCAAATATAGTAGATGTTGAAATGGGATGGCTGTTCTTTTATGTTCTGTATTCCGATAAGTCCATGAACATGGCACAACCTAAGGTAATAGGAATTAGAGGATATATAGTTTGCTGATATTTAGAAGGGAATGAAACAGCACAGCTTGGTTACTCATTAGTGCCGTTGTTACATTACCTTATTTAGTGGAAGTTTTACGTATAGATGACAATTCTTTGATGCTTCGTTGCAAGCAGTTCTTATATGTTTTTTAAAACCTAGGAAAATGAAAACACGAGGATGTTCAAATGACTATTATGTATATTTAAGTCTAAATGTGGGTTAAAGTTTATGATTTAATGTGGTTGCCGCATTACCTGGTGTCGAGTAGATTCTTGTAAGTGCCGGTCTTGATAAAAAAGGTTGATATATAAAACAGTGGCAGTAGAGGCGTCGCAGGTATGATATAACCTAGGAGTGGGATGACATGAATGAAGTTAAAGTAATGCGTGGGGGAAAGATGTGGAAATGAGAGTAGTTACTGTGCTATTGATACGAAAAAAATATGTATGCTGCTAATAGTCTGCCAATTGGAAAAGAGTTTCGCTTATTAGATAATGTTTGAATCAAATGTTTTAACATGATTCATAAATGTGCGAGAGATATCGTTATAGTGTAGTTTAAACATGCAACGTTTGATAGTTGTTAGTAGGCCTTCGTCGTGTCGCATTAAATGTGAAAATGTCTATCGGTCGATCTGAACAGGTTTACTTAAGTATTGAAGGTGCCTAAAGAGTAGACCGTGTCGTTTCTAGTGATATTCTCCGATTCGTTATTTGTATGTTACACGTGGACGCTGCTACATTGTATATACGCGCAAAGCGAGTGATGGACGACTTGTTACAGACTTATGTTAGGATCTAAAATATTAACAGTCTTGAGTTTGTTCTTAATAGCTCAGTCACGTAATCTAATATTAAGTTTTTACGGTGAGATCAAGTGGCGGGCAGGCTTACCTTTACATTAGACGCGTTATCGATGTCGACCGGGCTCTTTGGATAATGGTTGAAACAATGTATCGATGTATCCCGTCTATATATTGGTATTCGTCTTTATGAGTGGTGCCTTCCCATTGGTGCAATTCTAGAGCCTAACGTCTGAAAATTACGTAGCTTAAATGACGTTAGGCTACGTTTACAGCGTGTTGAAGTGGCTAACCTATCAATGCAACGTATCACTTTTCAAATTAAGTATTAACGAACGCGATCTAAAAAATACGGCGCGTGGTGTAGCGGAATTCATTAGCATATGTTGATCTTTCAGTGCATCGTATCGCTTTTCAAGTTATGTATTAACGAACGTGATGTAAAAAATACAGCGCGTGGCGTAGCGGAATTCATTAACATATGGTGATCTTTCACATATCGCAATTCGTACTTTTATCGTTTAGATAATATATAAAAAGAGGTCTGTGTGTCGCCGGCAAATGGTACAACCTCCATGTTGTATGATGGAATAAATCTTGTGTCACATTAGTGACATAATGAGAGGCCTTTTGTTATTTTTCCTATTCGCTCAAAAGTAAGTCTTAAAACTTTTTTTGTTGTGATGTACTGTAGCTGTAGTAATGAATTAATTGGTACAGCACAAAATTAGATTACAGGGGAAGTTCTACGGAAAGGATTAGGAAGAAGGACCTTACGTCCATTATGTTATTTTTAGGGGAAGGGATTTCTCAGAACTTTCTTGGATTTATAGGGTTTCTTAATGGTGAGGGTGTATCACTACTATTACTATGTATATTAAATTTGTTTTTAATTGTGAATGTACTTAGAATTTATAATTAAAAAAGAATTACAATTTTCATTTTTTCGTCTCACTGCTTATACTGTTCTGACTATTAGATAGAAATTATTTACAACTGCTACTCACAAGAATTGCCTAGGTTGTTATTCTACAAACAGGGTGATGAGTATTCACAGTCTGTGCTATTGGAGATGTTGAATCCCTGTTAACTTTAGCCCTACAATTCTCCTGGATCCTTAGTTTCAATGTCCTCTTCGTTCTGCCTACATACACCTTCGTGCAGTTGCATATAATGGCATAAATCACATAACAACTATTATAATTGATACGTTTTTTTTAATGATATTTTTTCTGTGTGGTATATTTAAATTCCTTCAATTTATTCTGTCCCTGGCTACATATAATGCATAAACTACCTGTGAAAAAGTCTTTCAGTTGTCGAGGCAGCCAACCAGAACTTGTATCTGCATTTCGTACTCGTTCTAAATAATTTCTCATTATTTTGTTTCTAATAGTTGGACCTCTCTTGTATGTTGCCAGAGTTCTGTCCATGATCACATTAGTTAGACCTGACACCCCCTTTAACAGATACCAGTTTTATGTAAGATTTTATATATTTGATTGGGATCTTGGTTATAGGTAGAAACAAATGTCAGTGTATCTTTTGATTCCCTTCTGGGTTTTTGTACAACAGTATCTGTTCATTTAACATTCTTAATTCTTCTTTCGCCTTTTCTAAGACGTGTTCAGAATATGCGCGACCACGTAGTCTGTTTTTAAGGTCATCCAAACTTTCAGTAAAATCATCCTCATTACTACAGTTTCTCCAGATTCTCATCATTTCCCTATATGGGATACTGGTGATAACCGAAGCTGGATGCACACTATCTGCCCTCAGTATATTATTGGTGGCAGTTTCCTTCCGAAACAGTTTGCTGTGTATTCTGTTATCAGAGATATATAACTGCACATCTAAAAAGTCAATCCTATTGCTGTTGTGACACATAGTGAAATTAACATTCAAACAGAGGTTCCACAATATTATCTTAAATCCAGCAATGTGCCCTTCCATCCAAACATCGATAAGGTATAATATGTAGTCAGGTGCAATGCCGGCATGCGTTCAGGAGCTTGCTACAAACGGGCGATAGCATATTGTAACATTCCATTTGCTCATGCGGCCCAAGCATCAACATCCCACCCCCCTCCCCAGGATAGAAAGGTAACATCCCCCCTGAGTAGAACAAACAAACAGCACATGTACAAATCACACGGTTATCTTGTGTGGGGTGGTTGTCACACTCGAGGAAGACGAGACCCGGTCGCCCAGCCTGCCAATATAATACATATAGTATGCAGCTGGTGTGGTTCCCGTTCCCCGACCTTACCTACCTAGAGTGGAAGCAAGCCCTATCAGCAACCCCTTACCCGCTAAAACATGAGTGGATCAAATATTGCTGGGGGGCTTCAACCTAGATTATCAGTTGACCATGATGTGACCCATGGCATATCACTTCAGAGTAGAATTGGAGTCTGGTTCTGAGTCTGTTTTAGAGGGAGATTCCCCTCTTTCCTCTGGGCGGGGGTCTATGCCAGAGGTGTTAATACTTGCTGCCACCGCCACCAAAGTCCATCTATGTTTTGGGGCTTGTACCTGTGTGGGGAGAGTCATTTGAACTGGTCTGTTCCGTGGTCTTGGATGGAATCGATTACAATTCCAGCGGTTGGGGTCTGGCACTCCCTTTCCATGCAATTGGGAGTCTATCTAGTTTCATATGTCTTGTGAGTCGGTGAACAATTTAGTGCCAGTATCCAGGACAACCCTTAGTTTTGCTAGGAAAAGCATGGTGTATTTAATATCCAGTTGGTGGGGCATTTTCTAGCATATAAAATGGAGGCTAATTGTTTCTGGACCGCCATGGTAAAATTTGGAAACACCATTATGTTATGGTTTTCAATCAAGAGCTCTCCCTTGCCTCTTGCTTTTCACAGGATGTGATCTCTATCTCTAAAATGCAACAGTCTTGCCACCACTGAGCGTGGTGGCACCCCCTGGAGAGAGGGCCTCACGGGCACCTTGCGAGCACGTTCAAGAGTGAAGAAGCGGTAGAGCTCAGGCACTTACTCCAAGCACCATCCAGCCTCTGGTAGGTGGCACAGCCATTCTTTAAACCAAATGGCATCATATTAATCAAAGTTGCCTTCTGGGGTGACAAATGCTGACCTCTCCTTGGCCACCTAATTAGGGCAATCTGCCAGTACCCTGAGGTCAAATCAAATGTACTCAGGAATTTGGCAGCCCCAAACATTCAATGAGCTCAGCAGTTCTGGTGATTGGGTGAGCACCAGTCTTGGTGACTGAATTGAAACCCCCTATAGCCCACACAGAACCTTGGCTCTGGAGTGGTGCACGGTAGGGCAGTCCTGGGTACCAGTACCACCTAACTGGACCAGGGACTACAGGAGGGCTCAATCATCCCCACATTCAGCATCTTAGAAACCTCATCTTTAATTGTGGCTCTCGCCTTGTGAGACAGCCTGTAAATTTTGTTTTTGACAGGCATGCTGTCCCTTGCATCTATGTCATGGGTACACAAGTCAGTGAGCCCAGGGTGAAGGAGAAAAGAGAGGAGAACTGTCCTAGCAACTAGCAACAGTCTCTCTGATGCTCAGTGGGAAGGCGAGGATTAATCCCTCCACTAGCCTATCCTGTTCATTGGAAGACAGTAGGTCAGGGAGGGGGTAATTCTCCTCTTCACCATCATCCGTCGCTTCAGACCTTTTATAATGGGGCTTGAGAAGATTCACATTCAAAACCCTTGAGGAGCACCAGGTTGTTATGAGGGCTACCAGGTAGGGGGCATATTATCAATGGCCAGCGATAATTATCGCTGGCCGTGCCTAGCGATAATAATATTATCGCAGGCTATCTCTGGAATTTATCGCTCTGGTAGCGCGGTATTAACAACGTGTTTCTTCAGGGCGATAAAAATTCCAGAGATAGCGAGGTTATCGCCCTTTTGCAGGGAACATCGCTGGTTTTCCAGCGATGTTCCCTTCAAAAACGGCGATAACCTTACTGATACGACCCACAGGGTCGTATCAGCATAATCCACCCCCTATGTTAGGGATGGCATTTTCATTACCTAGGATATCAAGAGTGTCCTTAAGACCTATAGACTAGAGTTCTAACTTGAAGCATCTTCCTGGAGTCAGGAACAAAGTAGCCAATTGTCTAAGCAGGTTGCCGCTGCCTTTTGATATGGATTGCCTTGAATGTCAAGAAGAACTGAGTGTGGCATGGACTTGTGGGGAGGGGAGGAATGCTATTACTCTCAAAGAATGGAAGGATATCTGTATTAAAGATGAAGCTGTGGAGAAGCTTAAGGAATTCATAGTAAGTGATTTGGTAGAAAAGAAAACTCTTACACAAGAATTAAAGAGTTTCTGTGAGATGCGCAATGAATAGTCTGTAATTAGCAAAAATATATTTAGAGGATCTAGAATTATACCTTAAAGGGTTTGAAAGAAACCATAATGAAGCTGAGTCATGAAGTACATCTAGCTATTGTTCAGAATAAATAGACAATCAAGGAGAACTGTTGGGACAGGCTGTGTCAGGCTTTCCGGGACGCACTGCCTGCGGCGGCATGTTTCTCGCGCCGACGCGAGCCCCACCCTCTGTTCTCTGTCAGCGGGTAAGGACGGCGCTTGAGGCGTATGTAAGGGAGGGATCCGCGTCGGTAAAGGATTTCGCGTTCGAAAACACGGATCCTGCCAGGCATCCAGTTTTCTCGCCGCAGTTCTTACCTGATCTCCTGTGACCGCAGTTGGCTCTCTGCTTTGTTCCTGATTGCAGGGCTTCTTCTTTGCATTCTTCTTCCTGGGTTCCCTGATGCTCTTCCGGACCACCTCATTTCTTTGCCTCTTGCCGGCCTGCAACTTTGTTTCTTGATTGTCACCGCTTGCTAACCCTTGTCTTCCTGGCAGTTTGTTTCTGCAACACAAAAAGGAAAAAGCAAGGATTGTAAAGGATCTTAGGGGCATATCAGCAACAACCGGCGATAATTATCGCTAAGCGCACTTAGCGCTAGGATAATTATCGCCGGCTATCGCCGAATTTTATCGCTGAGATAGCGTGCTATTAGCAACGCTTATCTCAAAAGCCATAAAATTCCAGGCGCAAGCTGCCAATTGTGCGATTATCACTGGAAATCCAGCGATAATCGCACAACGTTTGGCGATAGCTTGCTGATAGGGCAGGGCAGACTCAGCCATGATATCCACCTTCCATTGGATATCATGGCTAAGTCAAACTAAAAGCAGGCGTACGGAAAGTAGCGATAACCAAGGTTAGCGCTACTTTTCTTATCGCTATGCTTGTTAGCGTGCCCATTGATAATTGGAGAAATGTCGGTTAGCGACATTTCTCCAGTTATTTTGAGCTGGAACGCCCACTTTGCATCTCATTAGAGATGCAAAGGTGGGCGTTACGGGAAAGGGCGCTAAGGCAAGGATTCACGCAATAGCATGACCTTGCTGATATAGCGATAAAATTATCACCGCTTTTCGGCCGAAAACAGCCGCAAAAGCGGCGATAATTTTTTATCGCCGCCTTGTTGATATGCCCATCGTTTCTTCGCTTTCAGTATTGCTTTGTTTATTTGCTACAGACAAAAAGTCACACTTATCTGATAATCTGATATTAGAGGTGTTCTTCTGTGGTCTTAGTTTCTGTTGAATTATCTTCTTGCTGCAAGGGAGAAAAGAAAGACAATATTAATAACATTGGAAATTCTACATTGTTTAGTTAAAAGTGACCCAGCAATTTTTGTTCTTTTTTTTCTGTGCTCTCTCCTGTCCAGGGAAATTCGTTTGTTGACTTTTCCCTAATTCAGGAGTAATGGATATTCATTTTTGATAAGGGTCCTATTTAGTCCTATGGTTCTGCCAACATAGGTTTGTATATTGGTGTTCATTTCTTGTTCTATGTCAAACTCCTGCAGTCCGTCCACATTAGTGACATAATGAGAGGCCTTTTGTTATTTTTCCTATTCGCTCAAAAGTAAGTCTTAAAACTTTTTTTGTTGTGATGTACTGTAGCTGTAGTAATGAATTAATTGGTACAGCACAAAATTAGATTACAGGGGAAGTTCTACGGAAAGGATTAGGAAGAAGGACCTTACGTCCATTATGTTATTTTTAGGGGAAGGGATTTCTCAGAACTTTCTTGGATTTATAGGGTTTCTTAATGGTGAGGGTGTATCACTACTATTACTATGTATATTAAATTTGTTTTTAATTGTGAATGTACTTAGAATTTATAATTAAAAAAGAATTACAATTTTCATTTTTTCGTCTCACTGCTTATACTGTTCTGACTATTAGATAGAAATTATTTACAACTGCTACTCACAAGAATTGCCTAGGTTGTTATTCTACAAACAGGGTGATGAGTATTCACAGTCTGTGCTATTGGAGATGTTGAATCCCTGTTAACTTTAGCCCTACAATTCTCCTGGATCCTTAGTTTCAATGTCCTCTTCGTTCTGCCTACATACACCTTCGTGCAGTTGCATATAATGGCATAAATCACATAACAACTATTATAATTGATACGTTTTTTTTAATGATATTTTTTCTGTGTGGTATATTTAAATTCCTTCAATTTATTCTGTCCCTGGCTACATATAATGCATAAACTACCTGTGAAAAAGTCTTTCAGTTGTCGAGGCAGCCAACCAGAACTTGTATCTGCATTTCGTACTCGTTCTAAATAATTTCTCATTATTTTGTTTCTAATAGTTGGACCTCTCTTGTATGTTGCCAGAGTTCTGTCCATGATCACATTAGTTAGACCTGACACCCCCTTTAACAGATACCAGTTTTATGTAAGATTTTATATATTTGATTGGGATCTTGGTTATAGGTAGAAACAAATGTCAGTGTATCTTTTGATTCCCTTCTGGGTTTTTGTACAACAGTATCTGTTCATTTAACATTCTTAATTCTTCTTTCGCCTTTTCTAAGACGTGTTCAGAATATGCGCGACCACGTAGTCTGTTTTTAAGGTCATCCAAACTTTCAGTAAAATCATCCTCATTACTACAGTTTCTCCAGATTCTCATCATTTCCCTATATGGGATACTGGTGATAACCGAAGCTGGATGCACACTATCTGCCCTCAGTATATTATTGGTGGCAGTTTCCTTCCGAAACAGTTTGCTGTGTATTCTGTTATCAGAGATATATAACTGCACATCTAAAAAGTCAATCCTATTGCTGTTGTGACACATAGTGAAATTAACATTCAAACAGAGGTTCCACAATATTATCTTAAATCCAGCAATGTGCCCTTCCATCCAAACATCGATAAGGTATAATATGTAGTCAGGTGCAATGCCGGCATGCGTTCAGGAGCTTGCTACAAACGGGCGATAGCATATTGTAACATTCCATTTGCTCATGCGGCCCAAGCATCAACATCCCACCCCCCTCCCCAGGATAGAAAGGTAACATCCCCCCTGAGTAGAACAAACAAACAGCACATGTACAAATCACACGGTTATCTTGTGTGGGGTGGTTGTCACACTCGAGGAAGACGAGACCCGGTCGCCCAGCCTGCCAATATAATACATATAGTATGCAGCTGGTGTGGTTCCCGTTCCCCGACCTTACCTACCTAGAGTGGAAGCAAGCCCTATCAGCAACCCCTTACCCGCTAAAACATGAGTGGATCAAATATTGCTGGGGGGCTTCAACCTAGATTATCAGTTGACCATGATGTGACCCATGGCATATCACTTCAGAGTAGAATTGGAGTCTGGTTCTGAGTCTGTTTTAGAGGGAGATTCCCCTCTTTCCTCTGGGCGGGGGTCTATGCCAGAGGTGTTAATACTTGCTGCCACCGCCACCAAAGTCCATCTATGTTTTGGGGCTTGTACCTGTGTGGGGAGACTCTTTTGAACTGGTCTGTTCCGTGGTCTTGGATGCAATCGATTACAATTCCAGCGGTTGGGGTCTGGCACTCCCTTTCCATGCAATTGGGAGTCTATCTAGTTTCATATGTCTTGTGAGTCGGTGAACAATTTAGTGCCAGTATCCAGGACAACCCTTAGTTTCGCTAGGAAAAGCATGGTGTATTTAATATCCAGTTGGTGGGGCATTTTCTAGCATATAAAATGGAGGCTAATTGTTTCTGGACCGCCATGGTAAAATTTGGAAACACCATTATGTTATGGTTTTCAATCAAGAGCTCTCCCTTGCCTCTTGCTTTTCACAGGATGTGATCTCTATCTCGAAAATGCAACAGTCTTGCCACCACTGAGCGTGGTGGCACCCCCTGGAGAGAGGGCCTCATGGGCACCTTGCGAGCACGTTCAAGAGTGAAGAAGCGGTAGAGCTCAGGCACTTACTCCAAGCACCATCCAGCCTCTGGTAGGTGGCACAGCCATTCTTTAAACCAAATGGCATCATATTAATCAAAGTTGCCTTCTGGGGTGACAAATGCTGACCTCTCCTTGGCCACCTAATTAGGGCAATCTGCCAGTACCCTGAGGTCAAATAAAATGTACTCAGGAATTTGGCAGCCCCAAACATTCAATGAGCTCAGCAGTTCTGGTGATTGGGTGAGCACCAGTCTTGGTGACTGAATTGAAACCCCCTATAGCCCACACAGAACCTTGGCTCTGGAGTGGTGCACGGTAGGGCAGTCCTGGGTACCAGTACCACCTAACTGGACCAGGGACTACAGGAGGGCTCAATCATCCCCACATTCAGCATCTTAGAAACCTCATCTTTAATTGTGGCTCTCGCCTTGTGAGACAGCCTGTAAATTTTGTTTTTGACAGGCATGCTGTCCCTTGCATCTATGTCATGGGTACACAAGTCAGTGAGCCCAGGGTGAAGGAGAAAAGAGAGGAGAACTGTCCTAGCAACTAGCAACAGTCTCTCTGATGCTCAGTGGGAAGGCGAGGATTAATCCCTCCACTAGCCTATCCTGTTCATTGGAAGACAGTAGGTCAGGGAGGGGGTAATTCTCCTCTTCACCATCATCCGTCGCTTCAGACCTTTTATAATGGGGCTTGAGAAGATTCACATTCAAAACCCTTGAGGAGCACCAGGTTGTTATGAGGGCTACCAGGTAGGGGGCATATTATCAATGGCCAGCGATAATTATCGCTGGCCGTGCCTAGCGATAATAATATTATCGCAGGCTATCTCTGGAATTTATCGCCCTGGTAGCGCGGTATTAACAACGCGTTTCTCCAGGGCGATAAAAATTCCAGAGATAGCGAGGTTATCGCCCTTTTGCAGGGAACATCGCTGGTTTTCCAGCGATGTTCCCTTCAAAAACGGCGATAACCTTACTGATACGACCCACAGGGTCGTATCAGCATAATCCACCCCCTATGTTAGGGATGGCATTTTCATTACCTAGGATATCAAGAGTGTCCTTAAGACCTATAGACTAGAGTTCTAACTTGAAGCATCTTCCTGGAGTCAGGAACAAAGTAGCCAATTGTCTAAGCAGGTTGCCGCTGCCTTTTGATATGGATTGCCTTGAATGTCAAGAAGAACTGAGTGTGGCATGGACTTGTGGGGAGGGGAGGAATGCTATTACTCTCAAAGAATGGAAGGATATCTGTATTAAAGATGAAGCTGTGGAGAAGCTTAAGGAATTCATAGTAAGTGATTTGGTAGAAAAGAAAACTCTTACACAAGAATTAAAGAGTTTCTGTGAGATGCGCAATGAATAGTCTGTAATTAGCAAAAATATATTTAGAGGATCTAGAATTATACCTTAAAGGGTTTGAAAGAAACCATAATGAAGCTGAGTCATGAAGTACATCTAGCTATTGTTCAGAATAAATAGACAATGAAGGAGAACTGTTGGGACAGGCTGTGTCAGGCTTTCCGGGACGCACTGCCTGCGGCGGCATGTTTCTCGCGCCGACGCGAGCCCCACCCTCTGTTCTCTGTCAGCGGGTAAGGACGGCGCTTGAGGCGTATGTAAGGGAGGGATCCGCGTCGGTAAAGGATTTCGCGTTCGAAAACACGGATCCTGCCAGGCATCCAGTTTTCTCGCCGCAGTTCTTACCTGATCTCCTGTGACCGCAGTTGGCTCTCTGCTTTGTTCCTGATTGCAGGGCTTCTTCTTTGCATTCTTCTTCCTGGGTTCCCTGATGCTCTTCCGGACCACCTCATTTCTTTGCCTCTTGCCGGCCTGCAACTTTGTTTCTTGATTGTCACCGCTTGCTAACCCTTGTCTTCCTGGCAGTTTGTTTCTGCAACACAAAAAGGAAAAAGCAAGGATTGTAAAGAATCTTAGGGGCATATCAGCAACAACCGGCGATAATTATCGCTAAGCGCACTTAGCGCTAGGATAATTATCGCCGGCTATCGCCGAATTTTATCGCTGAGATAGCGTGCTATTAGCAACGCTTATCTCAAAAGCCATAAAATTCCAGGCGCAAGCTGCCAATTGTGCGATTATCGCTGGAAATCCAGCGATAATCGCACAACGTTTGGCGATAGCTTGCTGATAGGGCAGGGCAGACTCAGCCATGATATCCACCTTCCATTGGATATCATGGCTAAGTCAAACTAAAAGCAGGCGTACGGAAAGTAGCGATAACCAAGGTTAGCGCTACTTTTCTTATCGCTATGCTTGTTAGCGTGCCCATTGATAATTGGAGAAATGTCGGTTAGCGACATTTCTCCAGTTATTTTGAGCTGGAACGCCCACTTTGCATCTCATTAGAGATGCAAAGGTGGGCGTTACGGGAAAGGGCACTAAGGCAAGGATTCACGCAATAGCGTGACCTTGCTGATATAGCGATAAAATTATCACCACTTTTCGGCCGAAAACAGCCGCAAAAGCGGCGATAATTTTTTAACGCCGCCTTGTTGATATGCCCCATGGTTTCTTCGCTTTCAGTATTGCTTTGTTTATTTGCTACAGACAAAAAGTCACACTTATCTGATAATCTGATATTAGAGGTGTTCTTCTGTGGTCTTAGTTTCTGTTGAATTATCTTCTTGCTGCAAGGGAGAAAAGAAAGACAATATTAATAACATTGGAAATTCTACATTGTTTAGTTAAAAGTGACCCAGCAATTTTTGTTCTTTTTTTTCTGTGCTCTCTCCTGTCCAGGGAAATTCGTTTGTTGACTTTTCCCTAATTCAGGAGTAATGGATATTCATTTTTGATAAGGGTCCTATTAACTCCTATGGTTCTGCCAACATAGGTTTGTATATTGGTGTTCATTTCTTGTTCTATGTCAAACTCCTGCAGTCCGTCCACATACGGAACAGCGTCCTTCTATTTAGATACCAGGAGTATTCTTCAGCCCATGGGAGTTGTTTTCCCTTCACCTATTTGGCATATTCATTTACAGGTATCTCATTAGAACTAGGGTGGTGGGTAACATACGACTAGTTCCTTGAACACTAACTTAGTACTTACCTTGTGTTTTCTCCTTCAGGATTTTTGGAGACTACCCCACAGAAGATCCAGTGGACGTCTATTCCTTCTTCCTTCCCTTGTTTTGTTTACCTCCTTCCCACCTTCCTTCTTTTGCTTTGACCTAGTTTGGCGAAGGAGGTAGGTGAGGGAAGTTGAGACCTAGCATCACTTCCATCCATTTCGTCCCTGCAGTGTCTCCAGGTGAGCCTCAGAGGATGTTGAAATTGAAAGAGTTATCAGATCATTAATTTATGTGAGAATGCAGATAAAACTAAAATGTTACTGCAGCCACCTCTGTCCCATTTGCCGTGTCCAGAGATGACGTGGGAAACTTTAGGAGTGGATATAATAGGACCTGTAAATGAGTACAATGGTGAGGTATGGTTTGCACTGGTTGCCATAGATTATTTATCAAAATGGCCTGAACTGAAATTTGTTAATACTGCCAATACCGGAAGTGTTGTGTAATTTTTGGATGAAATCTTTCAAAGAGAATCATCACTGACAATGGGGTGCAGTTTAGGAGTGGAGAAATTGAGAATTCTGTTAGGTGGAATGGCGTTGAACATACATTGACTTCAATTAATCATTCCAGTATGAAAAGTGAACTGGAAAGGTTCTACAGTGTGGTGAAAGTCTCCTTCCAATTGGGTAAGAGTTCAACTTGGTGGGTGAGGATAAAAAAAATGTTGCGGATGTATCGCACTACGCCTACTGTCACAGGCTATAGTCGGTTCACCATAATGAGAGGTAGAGTACCTTTCATGCAGTATAACCAGAATTGGATGGTAAATTAACGATTACAGCAGTGGACACCTTAAGTGGAGAAGGAAAAACTTCAGAAAGCACAAGACAAATATAACGCTAAGAAGACTCGTGCTAAAGTTGTTCAGTTGGAAAAGAGGAAAACTGTGCGTGTTAAGTTATCTTTTAAAGTAAAAAAAAGAAAGCAAATATTCAGAACCATTGGAAGTAGTTAAGATTTTTATCAAATCTGCAAGGTTGAGTGATGGCTGGGTGTGGCATATGAGTACATTTGTGAGGTGGAAGGAAAATAAGAAGAGGTGAAAAAGAGAGATTTTAATTGTTTTGATTCTCATCAGTTGGGAAAGGGAGTGAATGAGAGAGTGGAAAGACAGAACGCGTCTGATAGAAATGGTAAGCAGAGTGAAAGCCTAAGTGATGAAGGTGTCCTAATTCCTGGTTGTAGTGTAGGTCAAACTATATCAGGACAACTGAGTAATAGTATGTCTGGAAGGGAGATTAAGCGTCCTGCATATTTGAAGGATTCTTTTGTATAAGTAGATTATGCCCAGATGTGGGCCCCTTGCTCACTTTGCCACTGGATTCAAGCTAGCTTGGCTGATGATGGGTGTTACGCCAAAACCGGTCCCAGGAGGCTTGTTTCCAGTTCAGGGAAGACCTTGCTTGGCAGTTTGGGCAGGACTGTTCCCATGATGCGCAGGGTCAAGGTTGATTTGCATATAGCTGGGTCTGAACTGAGGTGGCGAAGTGAGCTAAAGAACATTGATGGATCTGTGACTGGGGATGAGTGTCTGGAAAGTTTCAGCGCTCAGTCCATCATCTCCTTGTGTTGGCTTTGTTCGCCCTAAGTTGGCAGGGTATGCCCAGACGTGGGTCGCCTTCATCACTTTGCCACTGGATTCAAGCTAGCCTGGCTGATTAGGGGTGTTACCCCAAAACCAGTCCCAGGATGCTTGTTTCCGGTTCAGGGAAAACCTGGCTTGGCAGTTTGGGCTGGGCTGGACTGTTCCCATGAGACGCAGGGTCAAGACTGATTTGCATATAGCTGGTTCTGAACTGAGATGGTGAAGTGAGCTAAAGAACGATGATAGATTCAACCCAGATCTGTAAGTGGGGATGAGTGTCTGAAAGGTTTCAGCTCTCTGTCCATCATCTCCATGTGTTTACTTTGCATAAGTAGATTAATGTCAATAACCCATGGTAAGATGGCATGCTCTTAGGTAGAATTTACAATTTAGTAAATTGTATGGTTAATCTTAATAATGTTTTTTTAATATGTTTAGTTTAGTTATTTAAGGAGGACGTTATGTTGTGTTTACTTAAGCATTCATGCTATGACGTGTAGTATGGAAGGTGTTCTTCCTCGCATTACCTGTAGAATGAATTCTGTGTTACCTAGAATGTTAACAAGGTGACATTCGAATTGCACTTGGCCGAAGCAGTGGGTGTGTCGGCTACTTCTACATGTAAAGAAGATTTATGAATAAAGCTGGTGAAAGCAACTAGTCTAGTGCCATCTTACTCAACACACATATTGAGGGTGTTTCTTGGGAGCTTGCTCCCACCTCTCCTTGACAAGAGTGAGATGTCCTCTAAAAGGGTGGCCAAACAGAAGTTCAAATGGGCTGAAACACACTACTTTCTATGGCACTTCCCTGTAGGCATAAAGCAGGAATGGCAACAGGACATCCCACTAACGTTCAGAAGCTCTGACAAGCACATATTCATGATGTTCATTGTCTTGTTAAATCTTTCGACACTCATGTGTTTGGGGGGTATGGTGTGGAGAACTTGTATGTAACCCCACACTCATCCCACAAGGACTTCATGTGGGTAGAAATGAAGCTAGTGCCCCAGTAAGACACAACATCTTTTGTAAGACCCTCTCAGGTACAGATCATTGCCCTAACAACCACAAGTGCAGCCACTGACCTCAGGAGTATGGCCTCAGTGTACCTTTGTGGCTTGGTCCATCAAGATTAGGATGAAACTATTTCCTAAGGCTTTCTTGGGACCCAGAGGTTCAACAATGTCTGTTCCCACTACCTCAAAGAGTGATCCCACCATGGAGAAAGATACCTGGTAGGCCTGGTCTTGTGCCTTACACCTGACTTACCACTTGTCTGGCAGGTAACACAGGACCTACAGAACGCATTTGAGTGGCTCCTCCTTGGGGCTAGCAAAAGAGGATGACCAGTCGGTCAAAGGCTTTAGCATGCCCCAGATGTCCTGCCAAGGTGATGTCATGATTTAACTCTAGTACGAATGTTTGAAAGGACTGCGACCTTAGGTCTAATATTCAGGAGACCATTCTCCTAATAGATGTGATCACCAGAGGTGTCGCCATTTGCGTAGGCCTAGGGCTGTTGCCATAGGCCCTCAAGAGTAGGGCACTCCATCTGCACTTTGCAGAACTCTGCTTGGGAAGGTTCCCCTGCAGCTTGCCACCCGGTTAGTTCAAATAGATCTCCCTAGGGAGCAATGTCTTTCCCTGTAGTTTCTGGGGCATCACCCTCAGGCTAAACCACCTCGTGGAGTGTGGGATCTTCCCAGGGAATGCCCCTTGCCCCTCCTCTTCCTGACAGGTACCTGGGACACTGTTTCAGACTGCAGGTCCTTCTGACTCCCTGACGAGCTGCCATGGACTGTGTGGTTATAAGCACCTACTCATCTCAAAATCTCCAGATGAGACCTGAGCACCACCTTTTTCCGGATAGTGTGCTCTGGGTCATTATGCAGATGACAATCAACAGGCACTGCTGGACTTCCAGCTACCCTTGGAGAAACTGAGATCCACCACCCAAACTCTAGGGCAACCAAATCCACAGGGTTGTTGCTTACCTGGTTGTGGGCTATCATAACCCAGGGGACAACATTAGGGATAATTTGAACTGTGAACAACAGATGACACCTCACAGTAGTCCTTCCGGCTCCTGTCACTCACAGCCTCCACCTTCTGCCCATTTATGGTGAGTCGTGCCTGTAGGCAAAAGACACACAAATGATGGACGGATTGCGGAACAAATCAAACATTCACCCCCAGTCAAGAGATATAGGTTAAATCCATTGTTCTTTTGCTCACCATGCCACCCCAGTTCAGACCCCGCTATATGCATATAAGTCTTGACCCTGCTCCCCATGGGAGCAGTCCAGCCTGAACTGCCAAACTAGATCCACCCCGGACCAGAAACAAGCATCCTGGGACCAATTTCAAGGTATCACCTCTCATCAGCCAGGCTGAACATGAATCCCTATGTGTGCAACGTATGCTCAGATATGGGATCCAGGATCACTATGCCACTGGATTCAAGCTAGCCTAGCTGATATGGGGTGATACCCTAAAACCAGTTTGTTGGACTTGGCCCTTTTTGCAGGGTCATCCCTGAACTTTTTGCCTTCCTCCTAGCCTTTTTTCTGACATAGTGTTGGTGGTTTTATGGCTTTGGGCACTTTAGCACTGCTGTCCAGTGTAAAGTGCATGTGCTCTCTGTGGTAAATATGATAAGATTTACCTACACCTGTTTGGCATATTTAATTTGCCTGTCAGTCCCTTGTAAAGTGGTATCTCATATGCCAGGGGCTGGTAAATTAAATGCTACTGGTGGGCTTGCAGTGCTGATTGCGCCACCCACCAAAGTAGCCTTTCAAACCTATCCCAGGCCTCTGCCAATGCCGGACCTGTGCATGCAGTGTTACTGCCGCTGTGACGTGGCACCTAAAGTGTGTGCCGCTGTGACGTGGCACCTAAAGTGTGTGCCACGTCTGTGACCCCCTGCATGTCAGTCACCCCTAAGGTAGGCCCTAGCTAGCCCTATGGGCAGGGTGCATTGTAGGTAATAGGTAGGACATGTACCTGAAGTGTGTGACATGTCCTGGTAGTGACTGTAGGAGAGTAGGATCTGCTTCTTATGGTTACCCCCACTTTTTGCTGATGTAACACTGTTTTTTTACTTTAGACTGGCCGGGGCCCTGCTATCCAGGACTCCAGCCTAGCTTCCTCTCTAAATGGATTCCATGTACCTTAGGTACACCACAGATTGGATTCTGGGGTGCCCTTATAAGTCCCTAGTATATGGTATACTATGTACCCAGGGCATAGGTACCCCAGAGGCCTACAAGGGGCTGCAGCATGTATTATGCCACCCATGGGAAGCCCTCCAAAATGACACCACAGGTCTGCTACTGCAGCCTGAGTAAGGTGGTGCATGCACCCCTTACTGAGATATAGGTGCACTATATCTCACCCTATCACTGCACATATAAACCTATCAGTCACCCCTATGGCAGGCCTTATCAATCCTGAAGGCAGGGTGCTTGGTTTTATGTGAGAGGGTGCCCATGCATGAGCAGAACCTCTATGCAGCCTGTGGAATCTATTCTCTGGGGTGGTCTGTGATGCAGCCTGACCATAGACTCTTAAGTGCATTATAACCTCACGGTAAATGCTAACTTTGGGATGGCTGCACGGATACATGTCATGTTTGGTGTTAAACGCCTTGGAATCATACCCCACACCAGTAACGGGTGTGGGAGTATGATCCCACCCTTCTAGAGGGAGAGGCATGACAGCACCGGTATACCAGGTACCAGCTAACAGAGCCCTGGCATCACAAAATGGATGTTGCCAGCCACAGACACAAGTCTGGCCTCCTGCTGCTGACCGAAACTCCGACAGGAGAGGCCTGGACAATAGTGGATTAGGGCTGGGTGGGAGCACTCCAGGAGTGCTTTGAAGTCTGCACTGGGGGCACATTTGGTGTCCCTGTGCATAGTCCAGCTCAAACCGGTTGCAGTGGCTACCAGCCCCTTCTCTGGCGCGAAACTGAACAAAGGAAATGGGTGTAGTCATCCCTCTTTCCTGACCCCCCCCCCCACCCCATAGGTGGGTCTCCAGAGTATGTCCAACACCTTCCTTGGGTATAAGAAAGGAACCCCTGGCTACAGGACTTTATATTACACCTGGGCGAAACTCTGATACAGAAATCACGGAACTTCGATGATCTACATGACTAGATGACTGAAGAATCTCCCTTGGAGTAAAAGAGTTACTCCCCTGCTTGGCAGGCACCAAAGACGCATCTGCCCTGTTTGCATCTCCGAAGCTCCCGCTGGACTTCGAAGTATTTGCAATACAGGAGGTGGGTTTCCAGACTTCCCAGAGGCTGACCCGAGTCCCCAGCAAAACTGAGACCCGTAGCCCTCGTGGGTACCGTGGAACCAGAACCCCTGGACACCGTACACATTTGCAAGTGCATCAGCTTCTCGACGTCCTTTTAGGCTGTGCATTGGGTTACTTGTAGCCCAGTCCCTGAGCACCTTTTCCACCGCAGATTGCTGGCCAACACTCCACGATTGTTCCGTGAGCCGGCCCTTTGTGTTTTCGCTCGACGCACATTCACGATCCCTGGTCTGTTGACTGGTGGGTCCGTGTGAAGGCAACTTTAACTTTAATTGGGCTTCCCTGGTCGCTCCAGACGTGCCCTGACTCTCCATCGCTTGGGGAGTCTCCAGGACCTTGCTGGTCCACACCGATGCATCTTTCCTCTTCCTGCGTGGGTTGCTGTTGCCAAGGCTTGGTGTGTCCAATCCGGGCAAGCTTCCCCTCCACGCACCTGAAGCACCCGACATCGGTGGGCATTCGACTATTGTGCCCCTGGTCACTGGCAAGTGACCCAGACTCTGTCCCCTCTGCTTTCAGGTTCTTCACATCTTTGATCCAGGCTTGGATCCCTTCGGACACTTCTCCTCTTCCCGGCAGCAGCACTTTTCAGTATCCTGCCATTGAAAAAGACGACGCGACACGACACCATTTGACACCTATGCACCCGGTTTCCCTGGGTGAGGTAACACGAGTACTCCGGTGCTCCTGTGGGTGTTGGCCCTAGAACCATCTAAGTCCAAAAGGGTTTGTTCCTAGTCCACTCCTAAGTGTCCTTAAACTTTAAAATTCTTATCGCGACTTTCCCCATAGAAGCTAACGGAGCTCGCGGCTGTGTTCACACACTGCACACGTACCCCGTGCCCTGTGTCACTACCTTGAGTGGTTCCTTGGGGTCCCAGCGATTCTACAGGCTCTAGGCCTTGTGTCTAGTCAAGTCGTGGTTCTTATACCACTTTCTTAATATATGGATTGGTTCACCCCAGGGCATATCGTATATTGTGCTAATTTACTGTGATAGTTGAAGTGTAACATGTGTGCTTTGACCTCTAGCCTCATAAAGAGACTAGTAGGGTGTGTTTAGTACTAAATACATATATTTTATATATATACCTGGTGTGGTCTCCTTCCATTTAGCCATTCAAAAGCTTATAGACTGGTAAAACAAGCTGCTTTACATTCCTTCAAGACTTAGCCTGAAGGCTGCTCTCCATAGCTACCACTAGGATAGCTTTCAAATAAGGTTGTCTTTAACCTATCATCAATTAAGGGATTGTTTGGACTGGTGCAAGGTGCCCACTATAACTAGTGGACAGCATATACCAGGCCAACTTCTCACAGTGACAAACAGCCATTTTGGTTTCTTACTGCTGCGCGGCTGCCCTCCCATAGGAATGCATTGGGGATTCCCTTTTAAGTGTTTCAGTGGTAATTCCTGATATGAGAGGAGCAGCGTGGTCAAGTTTAGTATGGTTGGAATAGTAATAATAAATGCTACGCAATGGTGTGCGCAGATTTATTATCACTATTTTAAAAATGCCACTTTGATGTGGCTTTGGAGTGGCAGGGGCTGGTTAGGTGTGTGTGGCTCCAGGGGGGGCAGGGTGAGTCAGCGCTAGGCTGAATGAGACATCTGCATTTGGAGTAGTCCCCTGACCCTGAATAGGTCTGTGCCTGCCAATGTGAATGCTGGCTCCGCCCCCTGTGGTATGTCTGATGACAGAGCCCCAACCTAACAAAGGGGAAAAGGAGCCCTGTAAACAAAGTGCTACACACTCCCCAGAACCAGTTAGGACTGGTTCCCCCAAGCCCTGTGCCAGGGCAGACAAAGGAATTTGGGATATAAATATTGGGACTGTGACCCCATGTGATGTGCTGTTCCTGTGCTTACTTGGACGTGCTGCTGCTGTGGCCCAGGAGGAACCGCCACGAGGGACTGCCTCCCTGCTGGAGGGCCCTGCGTGCTGTCCTGCCTGGGCCCAGCTGTGCCCCCTGGAACTTTGTGGACGCTATCTCTTTATTACCAGGAAGCGAAGGGGCGTGTGAGCCTGCAGCGCGAAGCTGCGACGTGCTGTGAGGGAATCTCGGTGTGTGGGATTTCCCCTGCGCTGCCTGCCAGAGGAGCGGGAGCCCACCCTGCATTTGGGTGCATGCAAAGGTGGGAGCCTACCCCACATTGATGCCGCTGTTGGCGGGAGCCCAACCTGCATTTTGGTGTGCTTTTGATGAGCCAGAGCATGGGTTTGTGTTCCTTCACTGCAGCAGTCAGGGCCGGTCAGGCGGCTGTGCCTGACTGTGGGTGGAGCCAGAAGTGAGGCAGAAGTGCTGCTGTTGGTGAGCGGGGCTCCCGTGCCGGTGAGAGCTCCGCGAGTGCAGGAGACAGAAGAGCCTGAGCCGAGGCTGAAGCCTGCCACGCCTTTGTGTGAACCCGCAGAGAAGCCGCTTGTGAGAGGAGCAAGGAAGGCGGGGCCCCGTGTGCCGGTGGGAGCCCTGCGTGTGTCAGAGGAAGTCGGAGCCTTGCGGGCTCCATTACCGCCTTCCGTGGAGGGAGCTGCCAGAGACTCGCTTCGTGCCCTGCCGAACTGGTTCTCGTGAGGAGGGAGCAGCTGTGCTGCGCGAGTGCAGCCTTCAAAGACGAAGAGAAGAGCCCCGGTGAGTGAGGCTGAGATGTGAACTTGTTGGGCGGTTGGTCGAATCACATTGTCGGTGCCTTTCCCCTGTGGTCAGGAGGACCCAGTGAGTGCGGCTCACACTGAGCAGTGTTGGCGCTCCTAGGCACAGTTGTTGCCAGTGCCTTGCTGGTCACAGCTGCACCGCAGTTGCGGGCAGCTGCACCGACGAGGGCCTATTGTTTTTAGTACCAGGAAGGGGTGAGTTGCACTCCACGCCCCCGGCGCATTTGCGCACCAGTGATTTTGCTGCATTGGCAGCCAAGGGTCTACCTGGGAGGCCCTAGGGGCGGTAGCCCTGACTTTCTGGACATAGGGCATTTGAGCCCCAGTGAAATCTGTGTGATGGTGACAGGGCGCAAGGCCCTAAGGTGCTGTGTGCACTTTTGCAGTGTTACTGTGGTGCACGATTTATGCCTAATGTGATGCCTACTGCATAATGTGTTTATGCCTATGATATTTATGCATAATGTGTTTATGCCCAATGCAAATGTCATGCTATGATGTTTAGGCCTAATGAGATTGTATAATGTGTTTATGCTAGTGATAATGCTGAGTACATTATTTTGCCAGTAGTTACTGTTTGTGATATTTTTACTACTTGTGCTTGTGGTGGTTCTGACAGTGGCCCGATTGGCCCTGTCATGTATATAATCCCCTGCGAATATTGTCCAGTGCCAGTTGGCACAGTTTATATGTGTGATTATAATTCTACTGTGTTTTGGATAATACAAAGGCTATTGTTTATATAACCTTGTGTGGAGTTTAGTTTGTAGTGTGCCTAGGGTGTTGCTGCTGTGTATGTGTTTGTTGCGCCAACACTTTACACATTGCCTCTGGGATAAGCCTGGCTGCTCGTGCCCAGCTACCAAGGGGGTGAGCAGGGGTTATCTTCAGTGTGTAACTTCCTTGCCCAGACTAGAGTGGTGGTTTCTGCCTGGCTTAGGTGCATGCCCTAGCCAACCAGAAATCTCATTTCTAACATTGGTTGTCAGCGGTGGGAATAGGACTTGCGTTTGCGCAGTACCACCGCGGCAACTGGTTGCACTCAAAGCTCTGCATTTAGAGAAACACATGTTTGGGGATTGTTTTTCCTGAATTTTTTTTTCTTCTTGAAAGTGTCATTTTGGAATTGTTTACTTTTGCTTCAGCTCAGACGCCTGTGTTGCACCTGTGTATTCGGTGCCTTGCCAAAATGGAATCTGCCTTCATTATAACAGATCTTTGCAGAAACAGTATGTTGGAGTTGAGGGGGTTCTGTGAGGAGAGAGACATAGCAGTGAGTGGGTGGGGCACCCAGCTTGACCTTCAGGAAACCCTACTCCGGTGGCAACAGAAAATATGGGCAATGGAGGACCAGGAGAGGGAGGGTTCCCAGTCCGCATACCAAGAGGGTAGTGGGTCTGAGGGTAACCCTAAAGAGTCTGAAGAGGAGGAAGAAGATGACAGGGTAGGGACGCCAGTAGAGAGTGAGGACCCCATAGATAGGGAGTCCCTTCCTGGGTCCAGTGCCGGGGGCAGTGCCCCATCCCTTTCCCTGTCCCCAGAGGAGTGGGTAGATAGGAGGGAAGAAAGGGAGCATGAGCTGGCTTTACAGAAGCTCCAGAAGAAGAGCCATGAGAATATGGAGGCTCAGAAATTGGAGTTGGAGCATAGGAATTTAGCCTTAGAGGAGAAAAAGGCCTTGTTGGCCCAGGAGTTGAGTCTCAAGGCGTTGGGCCTTGAAGAGAAGAAGCAATAGACTGAGAGGGTCCTAGCGCAGGAGAGGATGGCGGAAGCAGAGAGGGCCTTCGCCAGGGAGAAACTAGCTCTGGAGGGTAGATTATCCCCTGAGTACAGTTTTAGTTGTCTGGATTCACCAGTGAGGGTGGGGTCCAGTGGTGGCAGTAATATAGAGATCAGTGCAGGAAGTACCACTCCCAGATCCCAGAGTATGGTGCCTGGTTCCCTGGAAGAAGGGGGCAGGTTGAGGTTCAGGTGCAGTAGAAAACTTTCTCACAAGTCTTGGGGGGAGTTTGTGGATGAATGTTGTGATGCACTGGAGGATTGGGTGATGATTAGCACGGCAAATAATTTTGAAGGGCTGTTCAATCTGGCTGTCAGAGAACACATGTTCAGTAATTGTTTTCCGGGGTTGTGCCAACACCTGTTGGAGTGTGAGTTCTCTGATCCCAGGGAGCTTGCACGGGAGGCAGACCTCTGGGTGGTTGCCAGAGGGTCTGAAGAGGGATTGGGGAGTGAACCTAGAAAGAGTGGCTCAGGTATCTTCCATCCCAGAGTGGTGGGAGAGGTTCAAAGTAGCACAGCTTTGTCCCGTTGTAGTGGGAAGGTTGTAGGGCCGCACGTCCTGTCTCCTAGGAGAAGGAGTGACACTGGGATATGTCCCGAAAGTGCCCAACCTCAGTCTCAGGGCCTGAATGGTTCCTTAAGGGAACACCAGGTAGGGAGCCTAGTCTGTCCTGATGGGCCTCCCATTGAGGGGGATCTCCTAGTTTCAGGAGAATTTGGAGTGTCTGTAAGAAGGCCTCCATCAGTTCTGGTGTCTGGCAGTGCCACTCCTAAGTGGAGGGTGCAGAAGTCCAGATTCAGGGGTGAGAGGGGGTAAGAGTCCCCAGTGGAAGAACCAGTGGGTCAGAGGCCAGCTAGAAGGGCTGAGTTTCCAAGGAATGACCATGGTGACACCACTTCTGTCCTGGGAGATCTTCACTTACTGTCAGATGGACAGAGGTCGGGAGATCTGCGCCAGGCAGACTGTCACACGGCACATGAGTTATGTCTTACCCTCGGGGGGGCATGTGTGCTCCCAAGGAAGTCCTGGTGCACCGGGCGAGTGTTCAACCACAGGGTTCAGTCCCTGGGTTGGGAGGCCAGGTTCAGCTTATACCTGACCTTGAGGGAAGGACAACTGTAAGCAGTGTCCTGAACAATGTAGCTTCTAGGGGTACCACTCCAGTTGGGAGGGTTCAGAACTCTGGAAGGGGGTGCAGAGGGAGAGAGTCCTCGCCTCTGACCCCGTAGCAACCTGAGGGTTTAGATCCCAGGTTGGCAGATCAGTTGCAGGGTCAAGGCCCGGAACTGGTGGGTGAGTTGTGTTCTGAGGTTGCCTCTCATAGGAGGAAAGTGCAGAACCTCAGAAGTAGAGGTAGGAGGAGGAGAGCCATGCCTGTGACTTCTGGTCAGCCTGAGGGTGCGGACCCTAGGTTGGAGTATTAGTGGCAGCTTAGAACTGCACTGAGAGGAATAGTGGAGAATGGTTACTATGTGCCAGGGGGTTACTGTCCCCCACTCTGTGGATTGGCAAGGACCAGAGACATCTGGGTGGCCTAGGGCCTGGTCCTGGCCGTGGACAGCTAGGGAGTACCAGTGGGGTAGCCTAGTTGGTCCTGGGCGCTTTGACAGAGGGAACCATATGGGTTGGGAGTGGCGTAGAACTGGAAGGTGTCTCTGCAGTTGCGGGCCCGCGTCCGGGTTCTATCACCCAAAGCAGGGAAGCCCATCAAGGTGGTGATTGGTCTACCCTGCGTTTTTGGCCGGAAGGGGCTGTATTGGACTTGGCCCTTTTTACAGGGTCATCCCTGAACTTTTTGAACTTTTTGACTTCCTCCTATTTATTTATTTATTTATTTATAAAGTTTTATATAGCGCGAACAAGATCCCAGGGGATATCAGAGCGCTTTACAGTCAAACTAGAACAGGAAACAACCACAGAAAAAAACCCACAAATAAACCATAAAGTGCACGAAAGTTCACATTGAAGTTAAGTTAAACAAAGTACAGTGTAAAGACAGCAGAACAAAGAATGTCAAAAAAAAAAAAGTATAGTAATAAATGTTGACACAATGGAGGAAGGAACAATGTCGATGGACCAAGGTGAGTAGTCCAATTACTGAAGGAGTTTGTTCATCAGGAATCTTTTGACTTCCAGTTTGAACACCGTTGTTCTGGTGATTTTGCGTATTTCTGGAGGAAGAGAGTTCCATATCCTTTTTTCTGACATAGTGTTGGTGGTTTTAGGACTCTGGGCAATTTAGCACTGCTGTCCAGTGTAAAGTGTGTGTGCTCTCTGTGGTAAATATGATAAGATTTACCTACACCTGTTTGGCATATTTAATTTGCCTGTCAGTCCCTTGTAAAGTGGTATCTCATATAGCCGGGGCTGGTAATTGAAATGCTACTGGTGGGCTTGCAGTGCTGATATCCCAGGCCTCTGCCATTGCAGGACCTGTGAGCGCAGTGTTACTGCTGCTGTGATGTGGCACCTAAAGTGTGTGCCACGTCTGTAACCCCCCTTTTATTGCATGTCAGTCACCCCTAAGGTAGGCCTTAGCTAGCCCTATGGGCAGGGGGAATTGCAGGTAAAAGGTAGGACATGTACCTTAAGTGTGTGACATGTCCTGGAAGTGACAAGCAGCCATTTTGGTTTCTTACTGCTGCGAGGCTGCCCTCCTATAGGAATGCTTTGTGGATTCCCTGATAACTGTTTCAGTGGTAATTCCTGATATGAGAGGAGCAGCGTGGTCAAGTTTAGTATGGTTGGAATAGTAATAATAAATGCTACGAAATGGTGTGCGCAGATTTATTATCACTATTTTAGAAATGCCACTTTTAGAAGTTGGCATCTCTGTGTGCTATGTGTCTTCCTGCCTGATGTGGATTGCATGTCTGGCTTTGGAGTGGCAGGGGCTGGTGAGCTGTGTGTGGCTCCAGGAGGGGCAGGGTGATTCAGCGCTAGGCTGAATGGGACATTTGCATTTGGAGTAGTGGGAGGAGTAGTCCCCTGACACTGAATAGGTCTGTGCCTGCCTATGTGAATTCTGGCTCCGCCCCCCTGTGGTGTGTCTGATGACAGAGCCCCAACCTGACAAAGGGGAAAAGGAGCCCTGTAAACAAAGTGCTCCACACTCCCCAGAACCAGTTAGGACTGGTTCCCCCAGCCCTGTGACAGGGCAGACAAAGGAATTTGGGGTATACATATTGGGGCTGTGACCCCATGTGTTGTGCTGTTCCTGTGCTTACTTGGACGTGCTCCTGCTGAGCCTCAGGAGGAACCGCCACGAGGGACTGCCTCCCTACTGGAGGGCCCTGTGTGCTGCCTGCCTGGGCCCAGCTGTGCCCCCTGGAACTGTGAGGACCCTAGCGCCTAGTGAGCGCTATCTCTTTATTACCAGGAAGAGAAGGGGCGTGTAAGCCTGCAGCGCGAAGCTGCGATGTGCTGTGAGGGAATCCCAGTGTGTGGGATTTCCCCTGCGCTGCCTGCCAGAGGAACGGGAGCCCACCCCGCATTTGGGTGTATGCAAATGCGGGATGCGGGAGCCTACCCCACATTGATGCCGCTGTTGACGGGAGCCCACCCCGCATTTTGGTGCGCTTTTGATGATCTCGAGTGTGGGTTCATGTTCCTTCACCGCCACAGTCAGGGCCAGAAGTCAGGTGGCCATGCCTGATTGTGGGCGGAGCCAGAAGTGAGGCAGAAGTGCTGCTGTTGGTGAGTGGGGCTCCTGTGCCGGTGAGAGCCCCGCGAGTGCAGGAGACAGAAGAGCCTGGGTCAAGGCGGGAGCCTACCCCGCCTTTGTGTGAACTGCAGAGAAGCTGCCGGTGAAAGGAGGAAGGAAGGTGGGGCCCCTGTGTGCCGATGGGAGCCCCGCGTGTGGCAAAGGAAGTCTGAGCATTGCGGGCTCCATTGCCGCCTTCCCTGGAGGGAGCCACCGGAGAATCGCTTCGTGCCCTGCCCGCCTGGTTCTCGTGAAGAGAGAACGGCTGTGTTGCGCGAGTGCAGCCTCCAAAGACGAAGAGAAGAGCCCCAGTGAGTGGGACTGAGATGTGAGCTTGTTGGGGGGTTGGTTGAGGCTCATTGTCGGTGCCTTCCCCTGTGGTCAGGAGTCCCAGAGAGCCCCGGTGAGTGGGGCTTACACTGAGCAGTGTTGGTGTTCCTAGGCACAGTTGTTGCCAGTGCCTCTATTGCTGGTCACAGCTGCACCACAGTTGTGGGCAGCTTCACCGAAGGGGGACTATTGTTTTTAGTACCAGGAAGGGGTGAGTTGTACTCCACGCCCCCAGCACATTTGCCCACCAGTGATTTCACTGCTTTGGCAGTCGAGGGGCTACCTGGGAGGCCCTAGGGGCGGTAGCCCTGACTTTCTGGACATAGGGCATTTGAGCCCCAATGAAAGGCCAGTTGGCCTGGGGTCATTTATGTGATGGTGACAAGGCGCAAGTCCCTAAGGTACTGTGTGCACTTTTGCAGTGTTACTGCGGTGCAAGATTTATGCCTAATGTGATGCCTACTGCATAATGTGTTTATGCTTATGATATTTATGCATAATGTGTTTATGCCCAATTTCAGTGTCGTACTATGATGTTTAGGCCTAATGAGATTGCATAATGTGTTTATGCTTGTGATAATGCTAAGTACAGTATTTTGCCAGTAGTTACTGGTTGTGATATTTTTACTACTTGTGCTTGTGATAGTTCTGACAGCGGCCCGATTGGCCCGGTCATGTATATAATACCCTGTGAATATTGCCCAGTGCCAGTTGGCACAGTGTATATGTGTGATTATAATTCTAATGTGTTTTGGATAATACAAAGGCTATTTTTTATATAACCTTGTCTGGAGTTTCTTTTGTAGTGTGCCAAGGGTGTTGCTGGAGTGTGTGTGTGTTGCGCCAACGCTTTACACATTGCCTCTGGGATAAGCCTGGCTGCTCATGCCAAGCTACCAAGGGGGTGAGCAGGGGTTATCTTCAGTGTGTAACTCCCTTGCCCTGACTAGAGTCGTGGTTTCTGCCTGGCTTAGGCGCATGCCCTAGCAAACCAGAAATCCTATTTCTAACACAGTCCCAGGATGCTTGTTTCTAGTCCAGGGAGGACCTGGCTTGACTGTTCATCTGGACTGTTCATATGAGGAGATGGTCAAGACTGATTTGCATATGGCTGGGTCTAAACTTGGGTGCCCTGGAGAGCAAAAGAGGATTTAACTCAGATCTCTTGATTGGGGGTGAATGTTTGATTTGTTCTGCATTCCGTCCATCTTTTGTGTATCTTTTGTGAGCCCAGCCTGCACTTCTTAGTGTTATAAGGCATGTGAGTTTTAGGCACGATCTCTCTGTCACCCAGTGACATAAGGGCAACCTTTGCACAATGCCAAAACTAACTGGGGCACCCTACCATCCAGAACTACACTGTCATTATCCAGGTAGGTTCACCAGTAGGGATACTGATTACATCCCTCTTCTTGTGCCCTCACTGGTAGCACTCATAGCACTGGGTTTGAAAAAGTATAAGGGTTTCTTCCACCCACTAACCCCTCTCCTTATATGGTCAAGATTAGATTGGGATCCCTTCCACCTTTATTTTTTCCCGTTCCCCTCATTCTTCTTTGGTAGGGGGTCTGGACTACCCTTCTTGGGGTCCCCAATAGGTACCTGCTATGAAGGTGCTGATCCAGAGAGCAACCTACTTCCCAAGCTCTATAGGGACATTGAGCTTAGAATCAGTAAGGTGTTGCCACAACTCTGCAAAACAATTACTGAACATGTGCGCCTTCATTATTAATAGTAAAGCCCATCTTATTTACTTTGCAGCCTTTGACCCAACCATCCAGTGCCTTACTGGACCAATTTACGAATTCAATCCAAGACTGGTGGGACTGCTTTAGGCAATCTCTGAACTTCCGGCAATATTTTCCTAGGGTTAAATCAAACTTCACAAGGGCTTTGCTCACGGGGGCATTGATCATCCCGCCAGCCTCCTCAAGGGCCAATAAGGTATTCCTCCCCATATTGAGCATTTGCTTCCACAGACAAGGGCCCCCCCCCCTCAGTTCTCATCTGGGACTTGCTACACAGACAAGCCACCTCAAAAGCCTCAAACCAATTATCGATCTCATCTCATACTACACAGCTAGGCACCAGATCTTTGGGAACATGGACTCTTTTACTTCTCCTTAGAACTTCGCTAAAGATGTCTCCATCAATGGTCACAGAGACCTTCTTTGCCTTCAGGTCCAATTCTTTCTGGGTGACTTCATGAGCCAGCAGGACTTCTTTCTGTTCCAAGGCAAAGGCTAGTTTCTCCTTTAGGACCAGTGCCATTTTATTTTCCACCAGGGCAAGTGTAACCAGCTGTAATGTTAGGCTTCTTTCTGCTTGCCTGTCCTCCAACTGTTATTGGATCAACCTGTGACAGGATGCGTTGCTCTCTGCTCTGGACAAGGCAGGTGACCTTGATCCTACGGCCACCTCCTCCTTCTTTTGCACTAGGCCCACTGCAAGGCCTTTCTCCTCTTCCTCCTCTTCTTCTTCCTTATTCTCTGCTCATCTTTCTCTTGCTCCTGTGTGGTGAACTTAACACTTCCTGTAATGCTCTTGGAGCTATTTGTTACTCCTCCCATTTAGACCCTTTGCCAGCTTCTGCCCTCTCTCATTACATTGCTTCCTCAGATTTGTTGCGCTGATGCTCTCAATGCTGCTCAAATCGACATCCACATTGATTCTTTCAAAAATCACAGGTGCAAAATTGGATGGTGAGAAATTAAACTTAGGAGAAATGGAAAATTCTGAAAATGACCAAAATTAAAATCAGAAGTCAATTTAGAAATAAAAAGTCAATTTTGATATCAGCTCACAAAGAGATTTTTTATTGTAACTTAAATTACTGTACTGAGTTATACTGCCAAATAAGTCCTCGATCCAACCGATGAATAACAATGTTAGAAATTGGGCTATAAGTTGAGAAAGCTAAGAACCCACCTCAATTAATAATCAGAATGTTTGTCACCTAAGCCACTAAATAAACCTGAGCTCAATCCTCTGATGGCTACGGCACAAAGCAGAAAGGCGCAAGTTAAAGACAGCGGATATAGTATTCATGATGTACTAAAACAGTAATAAAGTCCCAATGCAAAACAATCAAAATCCCAAAACTAATTATCAATCAATCATTTATAAAGCGCAAGCAACTCACCCGGATCGGGTCTCAAGGCACTGAGGTAGAGAGGGGTTGGGGGGGGAGGGGGTAATCGCAGATCCTGGAGGTTCACCGAGTTCCATCGAAGAGCCAGGTCTTGAGGTCCTTTAGGAACTTGGGAAGCGATGCAGTCTGTCGGAGGTTGAGAGGTAGGGCGTTCCAAGCCTTAGCCGCGAGGAGAGAGAAAAAGCGTTTACCTGCACTGGTTTTCTTGATACAAGGTGTCGTCGTGAGGGAGAGCTGGGCTGAGTGGAGAGAACTCTGGGGAGTGTAGAACACAAGGCGGTGGTTCAGGTTGGCAGGTCTGGTGTTGTGGAGGGCCTTGTGTGCGTAGGTAAGAAGCTGGAAGGTGATTCTCTTCTCGACTGGGAGCCAGTGTAGGGTCCGTAGGTGTTGGCTGATGTGGCAGTGGTGCGGTAGGTTGAGGACTAGTCTGGCGGCGGCGTGCTGGATGTTCTGGAGCTTGCGGGTGACATCCTTGTTGATCCCAGCATAGAGTGCGTTGCCGTAGTCTAGTCTGCTACTGATGAGGGTGTGTGTGACAGTTTTCTTGTGTTGGGGGGATCCACTTAAAGGTCTTGCAGAGTAGGCGGAGGGTGTGGTAGCAGGAGGAGGTGATGGCATTGACCTGGTGGTCCATTTTGAGTTCAGAGTCCAGGATGATTCTGAGGTTGCATGCATGGTCCGAGAGGGTGTGGGGGTCCCCGAGGGCGGGGGGCCACTAGGTATTGTTTCAGGCAACAGGGTGCGGGCCCATGAATGATGAGCATCTCGGTTTTGTCCATGTTGAGTTAAAGGCAGCTGTTTTTCATCCATCTGGCGACGGCGTCCATCCTGTCTTGAAAGTTGTGTTTGGTGATGTTAGGTTCGTTGTATAGGGAGAATATGAGTTAGGTGTCGTCTGCATACGATGTGATGGTGAGTCTGTGTGTTCTGACGATGGATGCGAGCGGGCCATGTAGATGTTGAACAGGGTCGGGCTGATGGATCCTTGTGGGACTCCGCAGGTGGTTGGTGTCGGTTCTGAGAGGAATGTAGGGAGTCTGCCTCATTGCGTTCTGCCAGAGAGGAAAGAGAGGATCCAGTCGAGGGTCTTGTTCCAGATTCCCGTGTTGTGGAGTCTGCGGGCTAGGGTGCGGTGAGACACAGTGTCTAAGGCCGCGGAGAGGTCAAGGAGGATGAGAGCCACAGTCTCTCCTTTGTCAAGGAGAGCGCGGATGTCGTCTGTAGCTGTGAGGAGTGTGGTTTCAGTGCTGTGGTTCTACCTGAAGCCTGATCAGGAAGAGTCAAGGATGTTGTTCTCTTCGATGAAGGCAGTGAGTTGGCTATTGACGGCTTTTTCCATGACTTTGGCCGGATAAGGGAGTAGGGAGATCGGTCTGAAATTCTTGAGGTCAGTGGGGTGTGCTGAAGGTTTATTTAGGAGAGGGTTGATCTCGGTGTGTTTCCAGTCTTCGGGGAAGGAGGCGGTCTCGAAAGAGCGGTTGATGATACGTTGAAGCTAAAGGGCGATGACGTCTGCGACTTTGCGGTAGATGTGGTGGGGGCAGGGGTCCGAGGAGACCCCAGAGTGGGTGGTCTTCATTATCCTCAGGGTGTCTTCGGTGCTGAGGGCAGTCCAGCTGTCAAGTGTTGGTTGCGTGCTGCTGGAGTTGTGAGGGGGTTCTTAGTGGGGGTTGTTGTCATAGAAGTTGTCATAGATGGTCCTGATTTTGTGATGGAAGAAAAGTGCTGAGTCTATTGCAGAGGTCCTGGGAGGGAGTGATGTCTGTGGACTTGCTGTTGTGAGTGTTGGTGGATATTCTGTCCAGGAGTGCTTTCTTCCTGGAGATTGTGATGAGCTTGTGGAGGTCCGCGGTCGCTGTCATGAAGTTGCCAAGGTCAGTCTGGGTTTTGGAGTTCCTTCACAGTTTTTCGAGTCGTCTGCTGGTGCGTCTGGAGTCTCGGAGTTCGGTGGAGAACCAGCTGGCTTTTTCGGAGTGGGGCTTGGAGTCTTTCTTGAGGGGGGCGATGGTGTTGGCGCAGTCAGTGATGCAGAGTGCGGACGGCGGTGGTGGGCTCGTTGTCTGTGGTGGTGGGAGCTGAGCTGCTGAGGGTGGCGGCGAGCTGGTCGTCGGAGATCTTGTTCCAATTCCTGCATTGGAGCTGATGCGGGCATCTGTGGGGGATGTTGGTTTCGAAGGTAAAAGGAACACAGCGGAGTAGGTGCTTAGCCGGAGATTGGTTTTGTGGGTGATGGAGATTGCAGTTGGGGCGATCCTTCCGGGTGAACTTGTTTCCGGGGCGGTGCTGTCGAGGAGGTCCCAGACTTCCATGTCGTGTCTGTGGAGGGACCAGACATTGAGGAGGATGCATTTCAGGGTTTGGGGTGCGATGGAGTTGATACTGGAGGGAGGTGGGGGGTCCTGGGCCTCGGCGAAAGTAAAGAATGGTGGCAGTGATGGCAGTGAAGGGTCCGTGGGTTTCGAGAGTGGGGGAGAGCTTGCAATTAAAGTTCTTGCCGGCGTTGAGTTTGTGGAGAGCCGAGGAGCTGTAGCACTCGTGGGGGGAAATCAGCGGGGGAAATCAGCGGGGGGAGAGGCCCCAGGGAAGAAAAAAAAAGTGGGAAGAGACAAGCAGTAAAAATCGGGCAGAGGGCACCAGACAAGGGCAGAAAACAGACAAAATAAAAGAAAATAGAAGAGAAATACTAATACAAGAGAAATACCAATACAACAGGAATACCAATACCGGAGAAATAACAATACAATAGGAATACCAATACAAGAGAAATACCAGGGAGATATCAAGGAAATACTTGTGCAGAAGTAGGCAGAGATGCGAGGCAGGGCGGGAGGGCACCGGCCTCAAACCAGGGTCTATGCGGGGCAGGAGAGCAGAGGCGCTACAGGTGAAGCTGCGCGCTTGGGAGAGCAGTGTCCTGGGCAAGGTCATCGGACTTGCTCGCTTGGGCGCGCAGCGGTCACCATTAAATAGGGGAGGAGGGAGGGGGACACAGCTGGGAGGCAGAAGCGGGAAATCGGCGGGGGCAGGGGCCGTGGGCAAGAAAAAAAAGGGGTAAGAGATGAGCGGTGAAAAACGGGCAGGGGGCACCAGACAAGGAGCTGAAAACAGGCAAAAGAAAAGAAAAATACAAAAGACATACCAATAGAAGGGAAATACCAATACAAGATGAATACCAATACCAGAGAAATAACAATACGATAGGAATATCAATACAAGAGAAATACCAGGGAGATATCAATGAAAAACTAGTGCAGAAATAGGCAGAGATGCGAGGCAGGGCACGCGGGCATCGGCCTCGAACTGGGGTCCGTGCGGAGCGGGAGAGCAGAGACACTACAGGTGAAGCTGTGCGCTTGGGAGAGCAGTATCCTGGCCAAGGTCAGGGGAATTGCCATTAGAAAAATTGAATAGCTAATATGACTACAATCTAACAAGGGGAACCGGATATATTCATTTTTAAAGTTTTAAATGGAAATGGAGTCAAGAAGCACAAAGTGCTAATGATAGCCCACTGTCACAGTAGAACAGGTCCTACGAGCAATGATGCATAGACTGTGATGAAACGTAGGTCAGATACATTAACCAAGTTTGGACTAGTCAAATATTTTGCCTTCTGACTTTAGTTCTTTAAGTACAAATCCAGCACAAGAATACCATTCTAAAGCTCCCAAGGACCTCAGGGGAGTCACTTAGTGACCCAAAGGGTGGCAGGCATAGGCCAACAGGAGGGTCCAGTCTGGGTCCAGTTGCCACTGGTCAGCTGGGCAGATGCAGGAAATGGCCTCTTGTAGCTTGTTGTATTCCAGTATCTTTATTGGAAGGTCTTAAGACTCTTGGGAGTCCACTTCTTTGTCGACGGTACACGAGGGAAATCAGGGTCAGTCTTCTAGGCTTTTCTCTTTTCTTCTCAGGACTCAGACGTCATGCTCAGTCTTCTTCTGATCTTCCACAGGTCAAGGTGTGTTCTTAAGGGGGTAGCTGGAAATGCCACATTTATACCTGGCACGTGATAGTGGGTAGAATTACTTCAGGGAACACCCTAGACCAATGGGGAAAGGTTCCCAGGGCTAACCCTAACAACATGTGGCATTTTCAAGATGGTCAAAGTCTTCAGCTACACTAAATTTGGGCTTGGATGTCTGGGGGCATGCATGGGGAGTGTACAATGGTAGCCCTCGTGTCCTCCCACATCTAACACCAAACTACAGTTTTAGGCAGTCTCTGTACCTACAACAACCTCAGATACACAGGTCCGGTAGGAAAAAGCAGAACTTTACGCAACCAGACAGGATACATAAGAATTGTTTTGGCCTCCATCCTTCACCCTTTGAAGTGCACTTCAAATGTTACATGTAAAAACAGCGGACCTATTAAACAGGCTGTGACTCTGTAATATCAAAAAGGGGAGACTGTGATTGGGCCTGACTGACAATGGGAACAAAGGCCGAACCCTGCCTAAGTGGTAGCTTACATTCGCCTGTGAGAGAGAAGGCCTCTTTGAAGTGCAGCCCATGTGTCCTATGAAAAACACTAGCGGACTAGTCAAGCAGGATATGACATTCACCAGGACTTGACACTTTAATGTCAAAAAGGATCCTCCCAGCCCACCGTGCATATTCGGTCAGGTTCAGATGGGTCTTCTCTGCCCATTCAGCCTATTGTTTGGTACCGGTAGCAAGTTCATACCCTATTCATGCCAATTTAAATGCTAATTACTGGCTGACCAAAGTGGGAGAACAAAATGCAGATTTAGCTCCCAGAGACTCCAGACAGGGCAAAAGTAACTTTCTAAAAGTTACTTTTCCATAATATTTAGACAAATAATTGATTCCCCATTAAATTTGATTTTTAATAAGTGTTAAAATGAGTTGTTTATTTTTCTAGCTAGTCCCATTCTGTCATGTAGTTCCTATAAACTTATATAGGATCTGCGCGTTTAGACAACATAGACTGTGGGATTGGTGTCCAGACTGATTCCAGACATCTCCACTGGGTATGTTCGCCTGTATAACAGCTAGCTCACAGTGCCACTGTAAACTTCTCTTACCAAGGAGAGCATAGTTCTTGGCAACTATCTAACATGACAACTCTGTCCCATCAGGGATTGGGGAAACAGTGCAGGACGTTTCGCTCAGTCACTCATGCTCAATTTGTCTCAGAGAGATACACAGAATAAACAGTGGGGATGTTTTCAATAAGCACTTATTGAACCAGCGTCATTCTAGTGTACAATAGGTGTGCTGAAACAATGAATACAGGCAGGTATAAAAATACATGACAGTAATAATGTGTACTCCTACGATCCAACCCTAACTAGATGTACCTATGTATACCTAGCATGTATGTAGGTGTGGAGCCAAGAATCCCCCTAGGATAAAGTCAACCCCGTTACCTGAAGTGAGGGACTGTGGGACACCGTCTTGGTCTCAAGATGGACACTCCACGAGGGATGTCAGACCACTGCGAGCTGGAGTGTCTGCGTGCAGGAACCTCATCGTCTTGCGTCAGTGTGTCAGCATGGAAGTCCGTTTTCTCCTCTCCCTTTCTCAGCAAAGATATGGTGCTTATATACCCAAAGTGGTACCCTGAGGGGAGCTACCTTGCTGTCTCATGCCAGACTTAGGATGATGGAAGGAATGACCCTTATACTTAGTAATGATGCAGGAGATGTTAGTCCTGCTGAGATTCCAAGAATCCTCATGCATAATGAATGAGGCTAGTTTTCGGAGAAAACCCCACGTCTTGTAAGCAGTACTATAACTAGGTAAGAGATTGGTCCCAAGTACCGTTATGTAGTGTAATGGCAGGGGAGATATAGGTGAAAGTACTGGTTAATACCCAAGCCTATATCGGGGTATCTATATGAAACATAACAATTCTGGAAAGACAGTTTAATGTTAAATATTGTATCCCAGGGTTTTCCTATGGAACAGCCAGCTTTGCTACAGTAAAAATAGCTTCAATGTGCTAGTCACTGTATAAACATGTTTACCATTGCACTTGTACATGTCCTATTTTTAAACAGCATGCACCCTGCCTTATGGGAAATAAGGCCCACCTGGGGTCGGCCTATAAATATTGAAAATGAAGGTTTAGGCCTGTCAAATAGGGTTATTTTGACAAGTCAAGATTGTGAACAATACCTGAAGAGCCAGGCCTCTGGTGGCAGACCTGCAGTCATGTTTACATCGTCACTATCGTGGATGGCACAATGGGTGCTGCAGTCCACTAGTGACATTTAATTTACAGGCCCTGGGTACACCGTGGTATCATATATTGGGTATATGTAGGTAAGTTACATTCGCCAATCAGGGGTATGCCAATTTCACCATGCTTAAAAGGAAAGCACAGCACTTTACTACTGGTTAGCAGGACTAAAGTAAACAGAGTTCTACAGCCCCAAAAAACATTAAGGTAACATCTGGGGAATAGCAGGGGAAAAGGATGGTCAGTTCCAACACCTACCAACCCCTTAATGCTCCCCTTCCCTGAATCCTAAAACCCCTTTGCTAGTTCCCCCCACCTCACTGTAAATGCTCCGCTCTACTTTAGCAGGAGGATGCCTCCTTTCCCTTGATTCCAGTACACTTACCTTTGTTCTATACAGCATACCATTTTTCAATTTCTTTTAGCCACAACTTATTTACTCTTTTTTCAGTAAACAAAAGTTTTGACAATTTATTTTTTCAGTCTATTTTACCCCACAACCTCTGCTGGTAGTGCCAATCTAGGCACTGGTTTGGGACTCCTTGCCAAGGTGAAGAATCTGATGCAAATTGCCCCACAGTAATAATAAGTCAATCCAGCTTTGAATACCTCGCTATTACAAAATGTTATTCTGTTGTATTAATCCCCACTTATTGTAATCTTGAACTAGCTACTTAGCTTCTATGCATAGAATGCATAGAGAACCCCAGATACTGAGCGGTCTGCTGTCTCTTAGCCTACATGGCAACACGACCAACAGCGGAGGGTCCACTATTTAAGCACAGAAAGTTGGACCTGTTGAGCAAATTCTAGGTCACAGCGGTCATGCGTCAAACCCTGGGCAGAGCAGGGCTCCAAACCGCATCTTTTGGATCACATTCCTTTTGGATTGGGGCAGCTACATCGGTAGCACAACATGGGATACCAGAGGCCGGGATCAAGGCAGTGGGCAGGTGGCACTCCAAGGCATATAAAACATATGTGAGACCACAGCTAATATGACAAAAAAAAAACAAATGAGAGACGTGCAAACTGACAATGTGATTGTTGCCTCAGCAGGGAGCCACGCCAGGCTGGTTTGGGTTGTTGGTCCCTCATATATCAACCGGATGTATACATGGTAGGTACGCTGCAGTCACAAGCAAAAGGGCAGGCTAGTAGGCACACGTGTCAGGTGGTGGGGCCACCCAGGGATGAAATGGAACCAGCATTCTGCGACTCTGAAGGATTAACAGGTGGCAACCACCTGGCACCCAGACGTCCTAGTGATACACCTGGGAGGTAACAACCTCACGCACCTGGGCAGAAGGGGTCTCCTCCACGCCATACGGACAGGCCTAACGAAGGCAACCAAGCTATTTGGCAACACCACCATCATATGGTCTGAAATAATCACCAGGATGGCATGACGAGGAGCCATGTCAAATAGGGCAGTCCATTACTTGAGAAGGAAGCTGAACATTGCAGTCAGCCGATTTTGCAAGAGCAACGGCTTGGACATCATCAGGCATGGCCTGATCAACCTAGGGTGTCCAGAGCTCTACGCCCAGGATGGGGTGCCTCTGTAAGAGGAAGGAATGAAAGTTTTTGGGCCAACCAATGGGGAACCCTAGCACTGGCAGGCTGCACCTAAAAGGGGAGAAGACAAAAGACTAGAAGGCAGGGGGAGCAGCCAGGAGATGGAAGCCTCCCCGTCGGCGTGGTGGATAAGAAGGGGTACATTTGTTGGTACATCAGCGGGGCGGTGTGCAGGAGAAAGGCCACTCACCTTGGGATGCCTTACGGCAGGGTGAGTAGGCTGAAAGGGGTGAGCAAACTGAGATGGCACTCGCAGCCCAGACCACCTGCTTGGTAGGGCACAAAATGGACAAACAAGGTAGTGAGTTGGAACCTAACTCCAGGGAGAGGCTATCCACCCCACGCAAAAGGCGTGAAAACCAACAGACAACTTTATGACTCCATAAAAACGGCATGTATGATTTATGACCTGTCAGCCGTGGGACGATGACATGTCACGTGATTTATGAGTATGGCCAAATGATTTATGACCACAAATATGGACTGATAACGTACCGTCAGGCTGATGATTTATGAGCTTGTAAGATGAGCACATGATTTATGACAGTGATTTATGACAGCCCATGACATTGATTTATGGCTTGTCATATCGGGTAATGGCCATGGCAATGTATTGTAAGAAGTAGTTCATACATGTTATGCAAATAAACTGTGGCCAACATCCACCACAAAGTAACAAGGCACAACGCATGTTGGCAAACTTTACTGAATGTATGTAAGGTATTGCACGTATGGCGGTTTGGAGTGGGGACCGGTGCGGGGGTTATGTCTGAGAGAAAGACTTCTCAGTCACATGGTGACACTTGCCTCGAGTATGCCTTAGCGATTTGTGCTGCTGAAGTGACTACTGACAAGCACGCAGCACTATCCCAAGTGTGCCAAAATCAGTCTCTGCTGTTGCAGTTGTTGCATTTCACTTCTTAAGTGAGCCCAAGTGATCTGTGCCTCTGAAGAGACTTTTGCTATGGTGCTGCCTGAGCGGACTAGACCACTGAAAGTGAAGCAAGCTGCTGTATCAAGATACTTGATCACTCTTTGCCTGAGTGTCTGTGCGGCTGCAGTCGGCACTTGTGACTTGTACATAGTCTGGAAATGTGTCCAATCGGACTACACTGCAGCTCAACTGTGAAATGCCTAAAAGAGGCACAAATGACCCAGGCTGGAGAAAAAAAACAGGACTGGATCACCACCTTGACCACATGAGATCTGCCCAGCTGATCCGACAACTCATCGATCAGTCTAAGTGGAGGTGGCCCTGCTGCAAACTACATGGCCCAACCGATTCAATAAGCACCTGGAAGAGGGCAGCCAACTCCAAGAAATCTGCAATCCTTCTGCTGCCGCCTGACTCTGCCATGCAGCCCTGTGTATTTACCCCAAACAGGAACAGAGAACTTGCACATTGGCAGCCATTATGCCTTCAAGCCTTGAGAGGAAGGCGCGGGCTGAATCACGGGCTGAATCACACAGATCCCTAGTCAAGACCAACAGCGGTCTTGCAGTTTGCGAGATACCATTGACTGAGGGCACAGTACAGCACAAGAGAGCAAGTAGAGTATTGCACCTGTGCCTGAAACCCACACCAGGGTACCCTAATACTAACATAGTGAGGGGTGGTTCAGGGAGAAGCAGAAGAAGCTTCCTGCCCAAAGTACAGGTGCCCTGCACCAGAGAATTGGAATTCCTGAGCTTTTGTAATGTGTAGCATTATATCTATAATGTATCAATGTACCACTCTTTTACAAAGATAAGCAATGGGTTGGGCATTTAAGCTATTCTGCTGTTAAGTATCTGCACAGTGGGGAGCTTCTTACATGCCCACACTAACCTCACCGAAATCCTGTGCCTACTGGCCATCACTACCACTAA
Source organism: Triturus cristatus (assembly GCF_964204655.1). Lineage (NCBI taxonomy): Eukaryota > Metazoa > Chordata > Amphibia > Caudata > Salamandridae > Triturus > Triturus cristatus. The sequence continues at coordinate 841,440,925 of NC_140593.1, read as the reverse complement.
GGCTCAAGTGCTGAAAGTGCTCTTCTTGGCCCAGTTTGCAAATCCATAGTAGGGCAGACCTCAGCCCCCACAGTTGAGGCACAGTAGTCCGTTTGTCCCGTGACTCCCCGAATGGGGTCTGGCATCCTGGATTGATGACAAAGTTACAAGGTAACATGCTAAAGTTTGTAGATTACTGAACAGACCTTTTTCTTGGTCCAGATGGTGCCTACTCTCCCCACTTGCTTAAAGTTCAGCTAACATATGACATACAGACTTTTGCATTCACATCCTGTGTGCATATCAAGTAAATGTGAGGGTAAAGTATAAAGTGTCACAAGATTCTCTATTGTTTGTTTGTTTAACAGCTTTATTTCGATTGTTACATCATAAAAGCAACACAAAAAAAAAACAAAGTAAAAATGAAACTAGTTATCAAGCAATTAGACGATTAAAAGTCACCAGTTAAACAGTAATTAACAACCGTTTTGTCCTGATCGACCAAGCCCATGACAGAAATTTTGCAAGGCTAAAAACATACAAGGGCCGGGTATCTGATATTAAGATTCGGAGTGCCACAGATGAATGCCTGGTGCCCAAGGCCCTACACACGTGCTTAAGCCACGTTTGCCTTGGGCAAGCATAGGCCGGGCAAACAAACAAGAAATGTTCAATTGACTCTTTGGGAGTACTACAGAAGGGACAAAATGCAACTGTCTGGTAAGGCGGTTTCCAGCTAGATGTTAGGGCGCGCACAGGGAGGGACCCCACTCTAAATCTAAAATAAAGGGCCCGGTCATATGGCTTCCAGACCAAATCCAGGTAGAGCTCCAGGCAGGGTGAATCCTTATGCACTAAAAACTCCTCTGTGAGCCTACCATGAGAAGAATCCATGGAAATTCTGCTTCTAACCCAGTTCCAATATAAGGTTTTCAAGGCTGCTTTCGGAGGGGAAGACCTATTTTCCCAAGCTTCACTAAGGCCTAGTTTGCCAAGCATAGACTTGGCATCAGTAAGCCATCTGATCCTACACCAGCCTACCATAGACATCACCTCTGCTAGGCCTTTAGCATACTTAGCGAGTTCGGAGACGCGCCATATCCTGGCCCATAAGAGCAGTGGACGCAATCTTGCTACATCGCTGATTTGCTGGCAACCAAGGTCCAAAAGGAGGGGTAACGTAGGTGTACTCTCCAGGAGAGACATAATGCATTTTAGGAACTTATTCTCAGACCTAGTTAGGGCGCTGGTGTTAGAAGTACCCCAAAGTTCAGCGCCATACAAAGCGGAACTAACTCCCTTTGCCCTGTAGATATCCAAAACAGGGGCAATAGGCTTGGTCGAAGAAGATCTCTGCTCTCTGACGAGTGCCCCTGTAACCCTTTTATGGTTAAGAGTCATTTTTAATATATGAGGGGTCCACTGCATGTAATCTGTGATACGGATCCCTAGGTAGTCAAAAACAGTGACCCTTTCCAGAGAGGTTTCACTAAGGACAGGGGGATGGCCTAATTTTTTGGGGGGATTTAATACCAAGTACTTCGTTTTGTTTGTATTTATTACTAGGCCCCGTTGGTCACAGAAGGTCTGAAAGTTGTTTAAGAGTCTCTGTAGGCCCACCGAGCTTTTTGAGATTAGGAGCGTATCATCAGCAAAGAGAAGGGTGGGAATTCTCTCCCCTGCCAATGATGGTGCGTCCGAAGGTTGTTTGAGTAGATGGTCCACAACCCCATTCACATAGAGTGAAAAAAGGGTGGGAGCCAGGACGCAGCCCTGGCGCACCCCTTTTGCCACTGGGATCCTGCTAGTTTTCTGGCCATCAGTACCCCAGCGCACCTGTGCGTAATTGCCATCGTGCAGGTGCAATAAGATAGAGAGGATGTTTGGTGGAATCCCCATTTCAGCTAACACGCCCCATAGCTGTCCTCTGGGCACGAGGTCGAAGGCAGTCTTCAGGTCAATAAATGCCAAATAAAGACTGCCTCCGCCTATCACTACCACCTTCCAGTATAGTAGTAAAAGCCTGAAGGCCTGCTCTATCGTGCCCGTTCCAGCCCTAAAACCAGCCTGATAGTCCGACAGAATCTCTTCGTCGTTAATCCATTGGAGGATTCTTTCTAGGACCACCTTTCCCACAACCTTCTGGGTTGAATCCAATAGACTTATTGGTCGGTAATTGGCAGGGTCGTCCCTCCGACCTTTCTTAAAGATAGGGACAACCTCTGCCCCCTTCCAAGAGTCGGGAATGGCTGCTCCTTTGTCGATTGCACTGATCAGAAAATTAATAAGCTTCCCCCACCTCTGCAGGTTTGAACGCAGCAGATCCCCCGGAACTCCGTCGGGTCCCGCTGCTTTCTGGGGCACAATACACCTAATAGCGTGTTCTACTTCTTTGATTGTGAATGGGGAGACTATTTCATTTCCCATGGGTACTAAGGGTCCATAGGATGTAGGGGGGGCAAAGGCCTCTTGATGGTTCGAATACAAGTTAGTAAAGTGTTCGAACCAGGCCTGACCAGTTATATTGCACGTTATAAAGTTACTATCAGGTCTGTTCCTTTCCCTAATAGTATTCCAAAAACGGGCTGCATCCCGCCCAATGCTTGCTTCTCTAAGGGTTTGCCAATATGCGTCTCCCCATTCCTTTTTTGCAATCCCAATCACTCGTTTGTATTCTGCTCTAGCCTGCAGCACAAGGGGCTGCGACTTTGTCCTAACAGCTTGAATGAGGCACGCCTTCAATTCTCTACATTTTGGCGTATACCACCCCTGCTTTTCTTTTGACCTGGGGTGGCCATCCGGCCTACCTACACGTGCTTGCGCCTTGAAGAGATTACCAATCGAGTTGATAGTCTCCTGGAACATCAGCGTAATCCTGGGTAAAGCAGATTGATCTAAAGAGATTGTTGCCATCTCGCTTAGTGTGGTTTCCAAAAATTGATCTATAGCCTGTAATTTTGGTGCGTCAGAGGCTACTTTCCGCCATTTGAGGCGCCTACCACAATTAGACAGAGTGACGTCCGATGTTGTCCTTTTGGCTGGTGATAGGGTTGGGGTACTATGATTTAACCATAGGTGCCTTAGAGAAAGCGAAAGGAAATTGTGATCGCTATCTGTGGTAGGTACTACAGCCATATCCACAACAGACTGCCAAAGATCAAAATCAAGCAAGATGTAGTCAATCCGGGAAGAGTGGTTAACCCTGTTGTATGTATGACTGCCCAATGGGTCAGAGGTGGTTCTTCCATTAACAGCTCGCAAGCCGTACTCCAAGGTCATAGAATTTAGCTGAGTCGCCCTCTCTGACCATCTCTTTATCGGCTCAGCAGATAGTGCTGGAATACCCCTCCTCGCATCATCCTCTAACACACCCAGAATATCTTCTGCGGCAAGGGGTTCGAACGTGCAGTTCAAGTCTCCTGCAATCATGAATTGGGCATCCTCACCACACTCATCTAAGACTTTCTCCAGTGACACTATAGTGGGGGAAAGAGAGCTACCTCTAGTACCTCTGGCATACACATTCAGAATCTCTAGGTGCCCCCTAGATCCTGGGCCTTTCAGTGAGATTCTAAGAATGTCCATTGAGCCACTATGCTTCTGTGTAATACTACACCCCAGGGAGATATCCACCCAGATGAGGAGTCCCCCCGAAGGCCGGCCCCTCCCGGATGATGACTGAAGGGCAGGCAGATAATATGTGGAATATCCAACTTTATAAACAGGTTCAAGGCTCCAAGTTTCCTGGAAGATGCAGATGCAGTGCTGTTCTACCTGTAAGTGCCATTCGGGGAGATCCAGGTTCCTACAGATGCCCGCTATATTCCAACTCATAACCCCCATCATCAGTCCATTGCCATCCGACCCTCCCTGTACATGTGCAGAATTCTTTATACAGGAAGCACTTGTGTCATCTGAATTCACCACCTCCGCTACCACTACTGGATTGCTTAGTGTGGGTCGATTAGGAGATTGGATGGCCACTGGAGAGTACAATCCCTGGTCGGGTATCGGTGTCTTAGGAGTATTACCACAGTCAGCCAATCCCTCCACTTCCGTGGAGGCAGGTATGGAATACCCTAAGGACCCTGACTGTCAGTCACAATCGCTCATACCCGAGAGGGCAGTAAATCTATTTGACATGTCCAAGGGGGTCGAAGGGGTCAGTGGGCCTGGTATACCTCTCCATCTAGGACCACAATGACTCGGTGGGGTATTGTGCCACCCAAATGATCTATTAATGGCCAAGGGGTACAGTGCATGGGGCACAGGCATATTGCTTCGGGGTGCGGGATGATGACTAGGTCTATCACAAACTAAGATCCCAGAATTCACTGGGGGACATACCAGGGGTCTTGGATAGAAATACGTGAGGTCGTAGGGAGTGATAAGATTACTTCCACTCCCCGGGAACCAGTTTAATATATGCCTAACAACTCCCTGCTCTCTAAAGTTGACAATAATAATATCCCCCTGTAGGTCCTTAACCCTGCGACCTAACCATTGGAGGCGCCGAACATGCAAGATCTCGCCATCGATATTGCGAGGGAGAGGTCTATTCTGAGCCAACCAATGCATAACTTTATGCTTTAGCTGGAAGAAACCCTCTCTTTTGCCTTCTGCTAACGCGGGAACTCCAGTAAGGACTACCACATATGGTACTGATTCAGGGGGTAACTCGACTGGACGCCCATTATGCTCCGTAGTCATTGTTTGAACATTACAAACCCCTCTATTGCTATCAGGTCTTGGGTGGAGAATACTATGCCCCCCCGCAACTACTCTACCATCATTCTGTGCAGGCTGCTCGATAGTTTTGGGCGGGGCCTTCTGCTTAACACTAACGATGGATTTAGTGGTTTTATTTACCTCTTTGCTGCGAGTAGTACTAATAGCAGCAGGTTCTGCGGGAGCTGGAGAGGGCAATGTCGATTTCTCATAAGTTTTTAACAACCCAGTAATAACAGCAATAGTTTGCTCTAAGGTTCCTAACCTTTGCTCCAACCTATCTAGTGTTTGCTTGATCGGGAACATGAGGGATTTAATTAGCTGCTCTATACCACCTAAGAGAGCAGAAGAAACTACCTCATTTCCCGAGGATTGTGTCTGTAGGGATGTACTTGCTGGCTTATCTAAGGGCAATACAGGAGATTTGGGCGCTTTGTCAAAGTCTAAGTGACTAAATTTGGCTTTAGGTTGCTCACCCCCCCTCATTCTCCTTTTTCTAGGAGGGGGCCCCTGCACCTTAGGAGTCGCTTTTTTCCTAGCTCTATCCATCTGTGCGGTCCCTGCACCTATTGGACGTGGCTCAGGATGGATCTCCACCACTGTGATTGGGCCGCTAACAGGGAGTACAGGAATGGGAGACGAAGGAACAATTAAGTCAGGTACGGGAGATTTTTCGCGGAAAAGCACGAGGGTGCCGTCTAATCGAGAAACATCAGGGCCTTCAGATGAGCTAAGGATACTCAGAGGAGGTGAAACAATCAATTGCAGGGGGTCTAAGGATGGGCGTCTACCCTTCATGGATTCAATCGAGCGACGACGCTCGATTCGTCGCTCAACCAGTGCTTGCTCCCAATCAGCTTCTAGAGAAGTCCTAGTAAAGTAACCATCTAAGGTCCCTTGGTTCGATCCCCCTGCTAGCAGTGATATACCAACAGTGGGACTTAAAGCCATGATACTTCCTGACAGCTGTAAAGTATACGGTCAAGCAGCCCTGTTCGGGCGAAAGAGACACGGCCCAGCCCGGCCTCCTTCGGCCTCTGACGGCCTCAGACGGCCCGCCCTTTGCCCGGGCTTCGCCTCAGGCGCTCCCACGCGCTCCCGCGCAGCGGGAACAGAGGCCAGTAATAAGGTAAGTGGTGAAGGAGGGGCGGGGCAGGCAGGGAGAGCGACCCAGGTGTTGCGGGTCTCGACCTCACGCAGGGACTCCTGGTACTTTGAGTCCCTGCGGGTCAGCTCGCAGCCCTGATATTCACCACACACGCGCCAACAGCAACAATAATGCCCCAAAGGTCCTCACAACATGCAGGGTCACCGCAGGCAGGAAGGACGAAGCGGGACCCGTGCAGCGGGTCCGGCGAGGAGCGGCGTTGAAGCAGGTAGAGTCCCAGCTCTAGCGGTCCAAGACAGCAACGAAAACAGTTCACTAGTCCCAGGAAAAGCAGACAATCCCAGTGGTGCTACACGGCTGCAGGCACTTATTTGCTGAGGGAGGGGCAGGCAGGGAGAGCGACCCAGGTGTTGCGGGTCTCGACCTCACGCAGGGACTCCTGTTACTTTGAGTCCCTGCGGGTCAGCTCGCAGCCCTGATATTCCCCACACACGCGCCAACAGCAACAATAATGCCCCAAAGGTCCTCACAACACGCAGGGTCACCGCAGGCAGGAAGGACGAAGAGGGACCCGCGCAGCGGGTCCGGCGAGGAGCGGCGTTGAAGCAGGTAGAGTCCCAGCTCCAGCGGTCCAAGACAGCAACGAAAACAGTTCACTAGTCCCAGGCAAAGCAGACAATCCCAGTGGTGCTACACGGCTGCAGGCACTTATTTGCTGAGGGAGGGGCGGGGCAGGCAGGGAGAGCGACCCAGGTGTTGTGGGTCTCGACCTCACGCAGGGACTCCTGGTACTTTGAGTCCCTGCGGGTCAGCTCGCAGCCCTGATATTCCCCACACACGCGCCAACAGCAACAATAATGCCCCAAAGGTCCTCACAACACGCAGGGTCACCGCAGGCAGGAAGGACGAAGCGGTACCCGCGCAGCGGGTCCGGCGAGGAGTGGCGTTGAAGCAGGTAGAGTCCCAGCTCTAGCGGTCCAAGACAGCAACGAAAACAGTTCACTAGTCCCAGGCAAAGCAGACAATCCCAGTGGTGCTACACGGCTGCAGGCACTTATTTGCTGAGGGAGGGGCGGGGCAGGCAGGGAGAGCGACCCAGGTGTTGCGGGTCTCGACCTCACGCAGGGACTCCTGGTACTTTGAGTCCCTGCGGGTCAGCTCGCAGCCCTGATATTCCCCACACACACGCCAACAGCAACAATAATGCCCCAAAGGTCCTCACAACACGCAGGGTCACCGCAGGCAGGAAGGACGAAGCGGGACCCGCGCAGCGGGTCCGGCGAGGAGCGGCGTTGAAGCAGGTAGAGTCCCAGCTCTAGCGGTCCAAGACAGCAACGAAAACAGTTCACTAGTCCCAGGCAAAGCAGACAATCCCCTCTATTGTGGTAAGAGTGTGTTACTCGGACAAGAGGGATTAATTGTGGAGTGCTCTTGATTTAACTAAGCCCAAGAATGAAGAGTACATGCATCTTCCCCAGACAGTGGTTAAAGATCCTAAACATGTGTTTTGAAATTTAGCCTCACTGAGGGAAAACCTGCCTTCGCTTCAAAAATGAAAACTGCATTTGAAAAGTGACACGCAGATATTTTGTGCTACAAAGTGAAAACATGAGCTCTGAAATGCACAGACTTTAGCCACACGCTTTTCATTGAGCAATTTATGTAACCCATGTACAAGTAATTAATAGCTTGATTTAAATGTATCTTAGTTTAGATTTTGTTCTCACTATGAAAATGTGATTTTAATTTGTGAAAGTGTTAAAAGTGTGTATTAGTAGAATATAACTTGTATTAAAATTAGCACAACACTTTAAAATGTAGAAAAACAGAAACAGCTCCTAATTAGTTTTTGCTCTCAGAAAGTTTCTGTTGGCCTTCACGATAAGCAAAGGAATTTCTCTCTCTGTGAAGAGATCAGCTGCATAATTTATAGCTGTGACCTCAGAGCTGTATCTCTGTAGTTGCTGGAAGGTTTAAACACAGTCTAATTGAATTATTTGCTTTAGTGAGAATAGAAAACACATGTTATTTTAAGAGTGCATTAATATGTTACATTTAATGTTTCTTGGTTAATTAAAAAGCTCTTTTGCAGATCATATATATGCTTAGTTAGAAATAATGTGTTTTTATTAGAAGGTTAGTAGATGTAATTATAGTAAATAAAATGCAGAGTGTGCTGTGGGAAAGACTTTTGCTGTCTGATAAGATGACGTATGCAGTTGTCCAGGTGTCCTTGTGGAGAATGCTGGATTACGGATTGGAGGAAGATGAAGTCATGCTACATGCTTTGAACATTATCCTTTGATAAATGCCTTCCTAGTTTAGGAGTTTTCAGAACACTTGCAGAACACTTGCAGAGACCTTTGCGAGAGGCAGAAGCCTTGTAGACAGAGGGCTGCACAGGAGTTTCAGACTGACGCAGAAATGAAAGGAGAAGAGCACGTGATTTGCAGATGCAGGGAAGGAGAGGGCAGACTTGATGGATAGCGTTATGGAGGCAGACGAAGGCAGTTCAGACATTGGTTTAGTTACATTCTGACTTTTATTAAGATCCCAATCTTTAAGCTTTGACTAATTGGCCTATGACAAAGCTTATTTGTAATTTTGCTTGAATTCGCTTAATGGGAGATTCTGAAATTAATGATTGATGTAGCTTTATGCTACGCTCATTCTTGCATTGTGAGTTCTGACTGACATCATTTGTGCCTCACTGTCTTAGACAGAGATTGTTTCTTTATCAAACTTTTGTGTGGAAATTATTATGATTGTACTCATTTACATTTTCTATTTTCAATTCTTTAACCTGATTGATATGTGACTAATAAATGAAGGTTCAGAGAACCTTAAATTTTGATTGGAAAATAAATCCCTTTAAAACTAAACACAACTCTCATTATTGACCAAAATGTTTATTTACATTTGATTAATTGTCCATGTTTATGTAGGAGCCTTATGGGTCAAAACACAGTGGCCAATATCTATCGACCTGGAGCGGAAACAAGGGTAACGGTAATCAGAGATAATGGTGCCATATTTCCTAGATTTTCCAAAGAGAGATTACCGTGAGATTTCTGCTCCATCAGTTGAAAAGTTCTGCCTGCATACCTGAGTGGATCCCAAGACACTGAAATGTGAAATAGTGGAAAGAGGTCCACCTCAGAAATTCTATGAGGGCTTTTAGCCAAAGATTACTACAAAAATCTTCCTGGACACTGCCATTTGGGAGATAGTAGGAGAATGGAGGTGGATCATCTGATTCTATTGCTAGGGGTACAGAGGATTTTAAACAGGACATGCTCTTTTGTATTTCCCTCATTGCTACTTCAGGAAGGCTGATGACAGTCAAGCGCAGAGTCTTAACCTTTCATTGTGCTCTTATTTTGGATACTCTCGCTTGGAACCACCATGATCACTGCCTGCTGTGAGAACCATCACCTTGCACAAAAAATGTATCGGCACTGCAGCCAGAAAATCTATTTTGTAAAGGAACTACCCCATACAGATTCCTGGATTTTTAACAGTGGATCAACATCCTCTTTCTGGAAAATATATATAAACATGGGCACCCACCATCCCACATTATACAAGTTCCACGTTTTTGGCTAAGGAAGAGAAAGAGAGTATCTTGCAGATTACTTAAAGAACTGTTGTGAATACAGGCTGCTGTCTGCCTGATAGCCAGCCTCCCACATATGAGGGAACATGAAGTTTGTGCGGTTTACAGGAGAAGTACAGACTGCCTAGCACCTAAGAGTGTGCCTAACCATTCAAGAGGAGAGATGTCCATAAGGAGAGGCCCAGCCATGTCCATGGAGATTGGTGCACCCAGAAGAGTCTACTTGTGACAGTGTGACTGGTGCTGACCAGAGATGTGAAGGGTCACCTGCCTCACTGCACGGTTCACATGGCAAGTTGCATGAAGAACAGACAACCCTCAAGTGACAGCGTGTCGTCCAACGTCACTGCAAAATGATCACAGGGACCTGTTACGCCACTACTCAGCATGTTGAGAGTCAAGACAACACTGATATATCTGAAGACACCCCACTAGTCCCTATGCCACAACTGCCAAAGACATGTGAGCACGGTCCACACCTCTTGTGCTGTTCATCCCCAGCAGCAAGATCTGAAAGATGGAACCACTACCTGAGATCTCACACCCACTGGCTGAAGCACTGACTGTGCAATGGACAAGAGCACGCCATCAACCCCTTCACCAGACCACAGACTACTAGACAGGTAAGATGATCCCTGTACTGAAAACCTATGTCTTAAACGCAAAAATGAATATGCAAGTAGAGGGCAAACGATTGCCAGTGTAAACTCTTTTATTCAAGATACAAACTGAATTGACCTAAGGGATATCAACCATAGTATTTGCCCACAAACACCTGCCAGTGAACTCACACTATTGTTTTGATTCTTGTCCATGATTTTATCACTGCTGCTAGAACCCTGTAGTGGTGTGTGAACAGTAGCAATTGTTAGGCCACTGTATATGGTTTGAGAACCATGCCAACTGTGTAAAAATGCTGTAGATGGTGTGGGAACTGTAGAAATTGACTAAAGTTCCATTGTGTATTTAGTAGAACCCTTTACCCAAGCTTCCCTTTTTGTGTGTAGTAGCTCATGTGATATTAACTTCTTTTATAAAGATAGGCACGGGCTGGACAGTACGTTACGGTGTCCATTTGAATATTTGAGCTCTGAGTCTATACCCCCATACTACCTCCCTGAGAAGCCATTGACTATTCACCCTTGCCACCCCAAGTCTGAAGTGCAGAAGGGTCTAGCAACTTGGTCTAGTTTTCAGTAGGATAGACGCCAGAGTCAAATGACCCCAACCACCACAGGAGAGGTACAGTAGAAGTCTGGCCATGGGCTCCCCGAACCTGGGCTGGGAAACTAAGTGTTTTTAACAGCTCAGCAAATATTACACAAATCAGGGTAAAGGTTATATAAACTCCAACCCTATTTCATAACACGCCTAGGAGTACAGAATCCACCCAACTTAAAACCAGTTGCAAGGGCATGATTGAAGAAGCTCTTCATAATACCCATCACTTCATCAGTATCTTACATATCTTTCTTAAGCAAAGCACTCTATTGAGCAAAAAGGGGTCGGGCTCAAGCTCGGCTCCTAAATCAAGGTATCAACAGCAGCAGTGCCTCTAAGAATGAAGGAAACACAACACATAAAATGGTAATAAAAAAACAAACGTATTATCATTTTATTTTTCATTCTGTCAGCAGCTGAGTCTGATGGCGGAGCCGAGAGCAGGGAGGAACAGTTTGTACTTCAGTTTAAAGTGCGCATGTCACTATTGCCGGCTGTCTTACAATGACCAGCCTGACATGCGCACTTTATACACTCCAACCTGACCTGTTTTAGACAGCTGGGTGGAGAGCAAGCGCAGGCCTCCAGGGCCTGAAGGAGCATTGAACCAGCACGGTCTAGCCAATCCTGATGCTTCTGGTATGCTGCCTGAGTAGCATGAGACCAGCACCAGGATTGGTTCAAAATAAAGATAAACGAAGAAGGAAACTTCTACTTTTCTTCCAATGCGATGGAAACACACAAGGTTATCGCTTATCTTTGTGGCCAAATTTCAAGTGCTGTGTTCATGAAGGGACTGGGAATTTTTACTTCTCTGTTTAGTTAGCCTTAGATTAGGGAAAACATAGCAAGCAAGTGCTGTTGGGACACAAATGTCCCCCGCCTGACATACAGCGAGTTTCTATGCCCTTAGTGCCCGACTGCCTGCAATGCCGGTATACTGCCTTTTATTTTGGTTCTGTCGTCAAGCTAAACTAGCGAATGTGCAGAGGTCTAGGCCTATCCCTGACAATGCGAATTCCATGACGAGCCTGTGACCTGGAGTGGTGCACCAAGCATGTTCCCATAGTGGACAGAGGACTACTGTTGTGTCCCGAGTGTGGCACATGAGGCGTATTTTGTGAAACGTTAGCATGACCAGACCTTTTTAGGTCTCGCCTACACAGCACGCATGCGCTGCATGGGAAGAGACCTCTTAGAATTGATTCGCTTTTTCGGATAAAAACGTGCACGGGTTGCATTGCTTTCAATGGCAAAGCATGCACGTTTGGCGATTCCCTTGCGGGAGCGAGCTTTGGCGACATATGTTTGTAATTATCTGGTGCCCCTGCTCGCTCCCGCAAGGGAACGCTGTGTATCTGTGCGCTCGCGCACCACTACGCGCCTGCGCTCAGCCTTATCTTGTTTATGTGGTAACAAGTGAGGCATTGATTGACATTGAGCACACATTTCTTAATAAATTCAAGCCAAAAACCTAAGCATGAAAGCTCTGAATTTGTTGTCATTTCTTTACAAAGAGGTCGTACGAGACGGGGTGCACAAATTATGATTGTAACCAGTTTTCGCACTTGCCCTCGTGTCATTTGGGCGTTGCTTCTTTATTACTTGAGCAAAGAGAAAACCTCTCCCCGTGTAGTGGAAGTAAGGTCGTTGTATTTATGTGCCAAGTAGCTGCTGTTTGTTTATGTTGTCGACTATTTGTTGAATGGTTAAGGTATGGTGTGCGGTTTACATTCCTGTCAAGCCCTTGCAGCCGGTCATTGGGAGTGACCAATAAGGTTGCTGTGCTCCTGAACTCGTGGAATCGAAGCCACTGCCATGTCATTGTTTCAATAAGCGTGTGCTGTTTGCTAGTTCTTGTGTGCATTTACAAAGAGAAGTGAACACTGCGACGGTTGGTCTTTTATTACTAGCACTGCGAAGGGATTACAATTACCGGCGCATACGAGCCGTTAAACTGCTCTCTGTGTTTGTGCGAAGCTAATTTCACAATCTCTGTTTGCAAACTATGGAAATAAATGGCACGTCAAAACACTTTCCCGAGTTCACCAAGCTAGCCGTTTAGAAAGCTGGCAATTGCAATTTATCACAGATTAGGCTATGGATGTACTGAGATTTATTTCAATAATTCATTGACAACTTCTGCAAACACTAATGCATTTCAGAACTTGACCAAAAAATAATATAAACCTTAAATTCCCAAAAATAGATGTGGTTTAAATTGTGAGCCCTACCAATCCCACCATGTCCATTAGTCAATCTAGTTTGTCGCACTTCGGAGGTCAATCTCACATACACTGCCCCTCTCTCTCTTCTCTCTCACACACACACTCACACCCCACATCCTGTCTTTCCCACTCAGTCTCGCACACTGTGGTCTCTCACATGGACACCTATACACGGACGTCTGCGCTTATTCATTCAGTCTCTCTCACACGCACAGTCTTGCACGCACTCACATTCACACCCACACACTTTCTCTCTCACCTCACTTGCTGGCCTACTCACACACTCCCACACGTGACGCCTGCATGTCACACTGCTGCTTCTAGAGAAAGGGTGCTCCACATAGCAGGTCACAAGTTAACTAATTTAGAGCTCAATTTTCCTTGATATTTATTTATATGTTCTTTATAAATTGCTAGGATGGGTTGTACCTTTTTCTTCATTTTGAATTTTTCTCATTAGAAGATTAAAGCTAGATTCCAAAACTTAAATGTTTTGTTGAGCGCTATAATGTTTGAATTAATATTGCCTTCGAGGAGGTTTTTAGTATGGATGCTTGTAATTCTTCCTACTGAGTTTGAGGATGTTATTATGCAAATTGATTACCAAAGATCATATTGGTGAGCCAATGGTTCTGTTTTGAGCAATGTAATTACAAACTGATTATCTTTAAAGCTTGTGAGCCTCCCTTTAAGTATGTTTGATTTACATACGTCTTAAAGGGCCTGGGTGATATTTCTTTTGTGTAACGAAATGGCTTTAACACATTTTACGTTATGTGAAAGCATTTAACTCGAAGTTCAGCTAATCTTTTCTCAGTAGAATTCTGGGACTGGAAACGTTACCATTCTGTCAGGCTTGTCGCAAATTGTTGATATATTTTTAAATGCACTGTAATATATAATAGAATATTATGTTCAACTAATTCTGTGGTGTTTGTAATATAATTTTTTCTTTGTCACACAACAGTGATCTATGTTAAGATACTGTATTACATTATTATTTATACTGTGGTGGTTTTATTCTGACTACTTTAAAAATGCTGTCTCAAAAACAAAAAGGCCCATTGACGAAATTGTTTTTCCTGCCACTAGTTTTCTACCTAAAACGTAACACTACATCAACCCATAAGATACTCAGAACCAGCTGCACTCTGTCGTGTGTAATGTGTGGTTCCTATTGACTGAATTGTATAAGTGTTTTCACAGTTGCTTAGGTGAGCTTTAAGCAGCTGACGGTAAGAGGCAAAAGGTTTAGATTATGGCATGGGTTAATTTTCTACCATAACCTCTGATTAGTGGTAACTGAGATAGTTTATCTGTGTCCTCTACATTGTCTCAGAGAGGACATAAATGTTTCCTCTGAAACGCGTTTGGTGTTGTGAAGGGTGGTAAAGCATGCTACTATGTAGTCACTCTATAACTTTTTTAAAGGAGAGAATCTGTACCTTCTGCACCTCTACACCTCTTTTCTAACAATGTAGCCTAGCTCCATTTGGAATGCGGCCTAGCTTTTGTAACCGGATCCTTGTTGTTCTCTATCAGATTGTGAACAGATTCCACCAGTTTTAATGACATGCAGGTGACCAATGCAAAAAGAACAAGTGATGGATGGAATGCTGAACAATGTCAAACACTCACCCCCAGATCAGAGATCTGGGCCTCAATCCATCGTTTTTTGGCACACCACGCCGTTCCACATACGACCCAGCCATATGCAAATCAGTATTGACTCTGCTCCTCACTGGAACAGTCAAGCCTGAACTGCTAGGCAAGGTCCTCCCCAGACTGGACACAAGCATCCTAGGACCGGTTTCAGGGTATCACCCCTCATCAACCAGAATAGCTTAACTCCAGTGGCACAGTGAGCATAGGTCCCATGTCTGGGCAAACCCTTCCCCCTTTCCACTTTGGGTGACAAAAGCAAAAAGAACATGATGGACAGAATGCTGTACAAATTAAACATTCACCCCCAGTCATAGATCTTTAATCCATTGTTTTTCTGCTAATCAAGCCACCCAAGTTTGGACCCAGCCGTATTCAAATCAGTCTTGCCCCTGCTCCACATGGGAGCAGTCCAGCCCGAACTGACATTGTTCAGCATTCCGTATATCATTTGTTGTTTTTGCTTTTGTTGCCCTAAGTGGGAAGGGTATGCTCAAACGTTGGTCCTGTGCTCACTGTGCCACTGGATTCAAGCTAGCCTGACTGATTACGGGTGATACCTCAAAATCAGCCCCAGGATGCTGGACTGGCAGTTACGGGCTGGACTGTTCCTATGGTGAGCAGGGTCAAGACTGATTTGCATATGTCTGGGTTCAAGCTGGGGTGGCGTGGTGAGTAAAAGAACGATGGATTAAACCCTGATCTGTGACTTGGGGTGAATGTTTGATTTGTTCAGAATTCCATCCATCATCTGTTCTTTTTGCTTATGTAGGTGACTAGACATCTGGCATTAAACTTTTATAAATAGAAAAACAAAAATCCCATTTCTTTGTTGCCTTCGGTGCCATCCTCAGTTATGAGGCTCAGTGCAATGTTTTCTTCCCAAGTTTGTGCGCACTCTGATGCTCGACAACACCACACTTCCCTGTAGGCTTTCTTTAGACCCTCACATAAACCATTCAAAGCTTTTAATGTCAGTTCTGCTACCTGTACATTGCAATACAGTCTTTGTGTACCAACACATTTTTCTTACCAAACAAAAGAGTTTGCGGTACTTATCGCTAAAGGAGCACTACATGTTTCTTCGAAGAAGGTGTTTAAATTAATATTGGTGGTAATCAATATTGATGGGGATATGTTTGTTTAGGTCTTAGCACTGTTCTGGAGAGGCGACCTACTCCTCCATCATCATGATCACACAGAGTTGTTAAAATGGGTATATGTGTCACGGTCCCCTGGGATCCTCTCCTCGGGATGACGCCGATGCTATGTATGGGTCCACCGCCCATCCGTCCCCAGTCCGGTGTACGTGTAACACCCGCGGACTCAGAAGACAGGTGGGTGAGGGAAGGAAGGATAGGAACAGCTGGGAGAGAGACCTGCAAGAAAGAAGGAGATGGATTAACCCAAGGCTTACTCTCTTGTCCCAGATACCACCCCTGGCCTGACTTTTCAAGTACCTGCAGCTCCTTACTCCCTCTGTCTGGTTCCCCGGGAAGGGTGCGAATCCTAGGCCCATGTTGGAGTCACTGGGCAATGACTCAGGGAGGTAGAAAGCGGTTAGGTTCAGGGCGCCCTCCTCCTGTACTATCCCGTTGCGTCACGGGTAGGTGAAGAAAGAGAGCGATAGTACTCCAGAGGAGCCGGGGTCAAGTCGAGCAGGCGCTACCACTCTACGCCCGGAAATCCTGAGGCGGAGGAGCGCCGGGACGTCTGAAGGGGTCCCCTCGCGTACCGTCCTGTTGCTGCACGGGAGAAGCACGGAGTGAGCAGGTAATCACGGAGCTAGTGAGGCCGGCGCTGCTACGTCACGCCCGGAATCCTTGGGCGGAGGAGCGCCGGGATGGCAGGTACGGTCCTCTGTCTGGGGATGAGGTGCTGAGCGGAGAGGGCGGCTCGGTCGTGTGTTGAAAGGGAGGAATCCGGGGAGAAATGAGAGTGGGAGGCAACACGGTCTCGATGGTCGAGGGCGTAGCGAAGGTGGTCGAGGAAGGAGCGCTCACCTCTCTCACGCTGCCTGAGATAGCATCACTGTTCGCCACGAGAATCCTCGGGACTCCCTTCGAGGAGACGGAGCAGGTTTGCAAAAGCTGGAGCCAAGGAGAACGAGACAATCCGAGGATCGCTGCGGAGCCGTTGATCAGGAGCAAGACGACGGGAATCATTGGCCCCGCCTCCCAGGTCTTCACGCGCTTTATCCGCTTCCGGGGGTTACAGGAGGTCCCTTGCTGCGGGTGAGCGCTTTGACTCCTGGGAATTGGAGTCCGTTCTTCGTGGAATCGCGCCGCCGCGCGCCGGATCATGACAATATGGGATCAGACCAAAACATCTTAACCATGCACTTATCACATAGAAATCCGGTGACAATTGGTTTAGGGTTTTGTACATCTCTTTTAGAACCTTTCAAATTTAGCGCATCACTTTTGTAAATTGAATTTGTTTTGAGCAAACATTTTTTGAATAATTTTTGGGATCGTCACTGGACATGCTTGGATTGGAACCACAAATAGTGTGTATTAGGTTGGTTTAAGTCATTTTTAGGTCTCGCCTGAGCCAGCGCATGCGCTGCGCTGCAAGACATTTAGTTAGGGTTTTTAAAAGTTCTGCCACACGGCCTAGAGCTTGCGTTCACGCGCGCGCGCACGTGCGCAGCTGCCAACTTTCAGCGCCCTGGCTTTCCTTTGCCACACGCACCACTCGCACTTTCACGGCCGCAAGCATGCAGCCGCCATCAGCCCGCGATTGCGATGACTTTCACTTTCGCGGCTGCGCGGCCGCGTCACTTTCGCGGCCGCGTTGCCAATGCTGGTTTATACTTCCCACTTGTTCTTCTTTGGGCAATAGCTTATCGCCAAGCCGATAGAGGCAGCGCTCATTACATCTGATGCCGCCGCTGAAATGTGGCGGCCCGCGCTCCCATTCGGGCACTTAAAATGCAAAGCATGTAAATCTCCAGGTTGAGTATATTAGCGTGGCATTGCCAGTGAAAGGAGACTCGCTGTCAGCGTCCCTCTGAACTGCACCTCCACACTGGAGAAACGCGTTCGAAAGGGGCTTTATATTGGATCATTATGAATGAACTTGTTTGCTGTTCGGTTATTTTGTGGCAGATTTGACGTAGGGCGGGCAGATCGATTTCCCGATGAGCGTACTACAGTGAGGAATGTTGTCTTGGCTATCGTTTTGTCTGTTTGCTTATCTATCACTCCAGCATGCATGGCGCAAATGGATTAGTTAGATGTATCTATGTCTTAAAAGAGGCTGGTGCCTTTTGATTTGCTTGGATATATATAAAAAACACATACAAATTTGCCATTTATTTTCAACTTTCATTGTAAGAGAATAAAGTGTTGTTTTATGAAGAATGTTAAGCGCCTCTGCATGTTCTGCGTATGGTAATATGAGCTTTTAATTTAAAAAAAATCATCACATTGCATCGTAATTCCCACCTATCATAAAAAGGTTATATAACGTTCAGAAATCAAACATATTTAGTTTCCTTTCTAGGCATTATATTATTATCACATACCCCGGCACCCACGTGCTTAGGCTGTCTACAATTCAAATCCATATAGAGAGGCAAGCTCGAAAACGTAATCAGCTTTCGACATCCCAAGCATTTTAGATATCAAGATATGTTGTGTATATTGAAATAACTGACTTCGTTTTTAATTACATAATGCATCTTCTCAGTACACTGCAGTAGTAGCTATTAACTTAATTCTGTAGAGACCACACCATTGCAGAATGCCACAGCAGCAGCCAATTAACAAATCAAAGTGTTAATCATACTAGATTGGATAATCTCTCTCATTATTAAATGATTCCTCTGTCTCACCCACCTATTTAACAAGCATTGGCATAGCCAATAGGTCCTCGCCTTTGGGACCTTATAAGTGTTTAACCATGCAAAAGTTAATGTTGTTGCCCCAAGGGTATGGTGCTGCTTAACTAAATACTTATAAGGTCCCAAAAGCGAGACCTATTGGCTATGCCAATGCTTGTTTGATCATAGTTTTACATTTAAAAATCCCAAATTGTCTCTGAAAGATCTACAAGGAGTAAGTTTTGTCTGTGATTTCTGTTTCTGACATCATTAGCACGGTCGCTTTTACTTTCGCGTGCAGCAGCAGGCACGATGGCAGCTGCATTCCTTGCAGCGCACACGCGCACCACTGGCATGGTTGATTTTCTAGGGCCCGCGCTTATTTTTCTCTGCTCTCTCCCTCTAAGTACCCCCAACCCCTCCATTCTGCGGCCTCTTTATCAGGTCTCAGGGTCTCTGCATACCACTCTCTCACTAGCCTTTTCCCCAGTCTCTCTCTTCGCCCTGCTCTCTCTCTCCCACACCCAGCCCTCCCTCCCTGCCCTTACTCCCCCCCACCCTCACCCCTCCACACCCTTTGTCTGTGAAGTCAGCTGACATACCCTCTTGACGCACGTGGATTCTGGCCGTCCCTCACTGAGGGTGTCTATTTTAAGTGAAAGTCGATAACATTATCTAAGGCACTGGAGATTACACTGCGCGAGTAAATCATTCATTCACTAAGGGAGGGGCGTGGCCCCGTCCCACAGAGCCGCCCGATGCCCAGCACAGGCTTGTGGCGCTTCAATACTAAGCGCTAACCAACCTAAGACCGACCCTGTTATACTTTCATGCTAACCTACATGACACTCGGCAACTGTCGACTAACCACAGACAGCAAATGATGAGCAAGCAACTCCCACAACTAATGGCCTTAAGAGTACCTTACTAAAGCGCACTCAGAATAAGAGCATAATGGGTGATAGTCCAATGTTTCTAAGCGCTATTCAGATTCCAGTAACGTAATCAAGACTACAACTCCCAGAATGCATATAGGTAGTTCAGGAACACGCCTCTTTTCTGTCCTACATTTATCTTATGAAAACACACTGGTTCTGGAACTCTTTGCTGCAGCTGCATAACACCCTTTCTGACTGCACAGGAGTGTCTGTCAATAAGATCTATGAAGCTTGTCTTACGTGAGCGTGAACTTACGTGTACCACTGCTCCACAAGTATCCAGCTTCCCATGCCTGATGCTTTTAAGTGGGCTTTTGCCTCAAGTGCAACCATCCTCCACATGTGCCAATAGCTATGGCTAAACACTTAAAAGGTCCCAAAGGCGAGACCTATTGGCTATGTCAATGCTTGTTATCTGTGTCATTGAGAGTGTTTTCGAGAGTGTATTCTACTGAACCTCTTTGCGTAAAATTCCTGTTTTGTCTCCCACAGAACCTTGCACGACATCCCACATGCATGTCAAGTGCTTATTATGTGTGCAGTACACTTGTGTTAGTAAAACTGCATGAGTATTGAGTACTGAAGCCAGTAGTGCCCATTTTGGATGTCCTTGGTTTCAAATGGCAAAAGGTGGCGGATGAGGACTACTTCCACAAACAGAGGGAGTCTATTGCCTGCATTCCTATGGCTGGAGAATGAAGATCTAGACACTAAAGTAAGGCAGTAGGGGACAGGACTACTTTTACAAATTCCATGAAACTGTTAGCAAGGAACTGATGATTAATTCTTCAAAGAATTGGCATTTGCAAGATGGTAGGGGCAAGAAATGGGACAGCAGTTTCTGTTATTAACGGTGTGGACGTTTCTTGGCCAAACTTGCACTTTTGTCTGTCCCTTATTGTTCCTTTAGAAAGGCTGATGGCAGCCAGGCACAGATAATCCACGCTTTATTGTGTCTGTGTAATGGGTGTTCTTGCTTGGAGATAGCCTGAGTGAGACCTACCAGCTGCGAGATGCATCATTTTACACAAAGGTTGTGTCTTTAGAGCAAGAAGTGTGCAAAGAGAGGGATCAGTGGCGTAACTAAACTTGAGGGGGCCCCCTCGGGGCTCAATCAGGAGCTCCCGGGCGGAGCATTGTGCTCAGGGGCCCCCCTGGAGCTTGGGCCCCCCCCTTCACCACGGGGGTTGCGGGGGCCTGTGTTACGCCCTATAGCCCCTCAATCAGTGCTTAATTTGAGCCGGTGTTTTCTGGTGCACAGCACCGGCACTTAATCATCAACACCGGTGCTTTTCATGAGCTCCAGTTAAGGACACATTAATTTACGGTAGGCACGGGGAGATTCAGTGATTTCCCCAGAATCACAGGATGTTAAACCAACGCTGTAGCTCAAACCTGGTTATCCAGCTCCGAAGTGAGCAGGTCTGGCCATTACGTCACATCCTCTCCTCACTTTCATGATTAGTAGTTGGCTCTGTATTTGGCGACGTTAACAGGAGAAATGGGCTGGAGCAAGTTGCCTCTCGTTGAGAGTCCCGACACTAATTTTTTTGCAAATTAACCACAGGTCTCAATATCAAAACTTGAACTTAGTTTTCCCTAGCAAAAATAATACAGTCGCACATCTGATTCATAGTCTCCACTCAATGGTCTCGAAAGCCCTATTCGGTACAACACTGTAGCGGGATTAGAATTTCAATTGTGAAGAAACTCTCGTTTTTAATCTGTATTTTAAATTTTGTGGGGTCGCGGAATCATTTATTTGAATTTGGGGGCATATATATTGTAATGTACTTCTACGAAGGATAACGTTCAAGCTTTTGAAATCTCCCTCTCCAGTTGTGTCTCTAGAGCAGTCTGAGAAGGTCATTTCCGAATGCAACCCGGTTCTGCAGCACATACTGTACCCACATCCCGGCTTGAAAAAACATAAGTGTATATAATGGAAACTAAGTCGCCTCGGTCTGTTCCAGTCCCAGCTTCTTCGTGCCCATGAGGGCTCCACAGACCACTCCGAGTTGCTGCGTAGCCAGGGCTTGTGCTTTTGAAACATTCCAGTGTATGCCAGGACCCTGTCAATAATTGCGCAAGAGGCTGCTCGGGGAGTCAGAGCGGCGGCGGCTCGGCGCGCCAGAACGCGCGTTTATTAATTATTACTCTTAATGTGCCGAACATGCAGACTTGGCAGCTGGGGAACGGCAGTTTGCGGTACAATTTGGACCACTTCTGAACACACTCGTGATAGAAGAGGCCGCAATGGCAGCCGCGCTGCTCACAGGAGATGTGTGGTGTTGTATTATATAATTAAGGCAAGACAGAAAGCAATGTGTTTACTGTCTGCATTTATTTTTTAAAGTGGATAAATACAGAAAATTGTGCTTCTTTTAAGTGATTCTCCGTGCAGTCTTCCATGAACTATAGGCCAGCAGCTGAGCAGATGGACAGCAAGGGAAATTAAAAAACTGGATAAAATTTCTTTAAATAACAGCATATGTCAACATACATTTATAGTATAATGCGCATCTATCAGTTAAATAGATATGGAAATGTACAGTTTTACAACTATATAATCAAGAGCAGAGCTGCCTGCCACCTGCTTTCGCTTTCAGTTTTGGTGCCTTAGCCCCTGTAGAGCTAGAATAGACGGGTGCAGAGTCCCACGTGACCGAGCTGCACCTGCCTGGAGCTTCAGACAAGCTTCACTCCAGCAGAGAGGAGAGGGGGGGGGGGGGGGGGTATGAGCATAACCTGGGGTGATTACAACATTCTTAAAAATAATGGATGTTCATGGGCAATGCTACAGCGTATGCCTTTTTGTATGTTATATCTTTTAGAAAATAATTAAACATTGCACTTTATTTGAGTGCCAGGGCTTTCTTGGTCGACCGCAGGAGGATTTGGACGGCGTTCGAGGGAGACACTGAGCAGCAGGTCAACAGACGGGGGAGGCCGAGAGCGCGTCGGATTGTGCATTGCAATACACTGAGCTTCATTTAGTCCAATAATTGTTAAATGTTAACTGTGACTTATAGATCGCATGTTCACCGACAGGTCTCTTAGCCTATGAGAGAGAGACTAAACCTCGCCAAGATCAGCATGTGCACGCACCGGACTTGGCCTAGGTTGTGCCCCAGGCTTCAGTAAAAAGAAGCATCTTAAGTTTTTTCCTGACTGGGAGGAGGCTAGGTTCCCTACGAAGGCTTTCCGGCACTCCGTTCCACAGTTGAGGGATAACTACAGAAAAGGCTCTGGCCCCTTTGGAGGTCGTATTGAAGTGAGGGCAGGCCTTTAAACCTGGCTCTCTGTTTGATAGGGAGCCAGTGCAGCTGCTGCAATAGGATGGTGGCATGTGCACGTCTTGGTAGGCTGAAGATCAGTCTAGCTGCGTCGTTCAGGGCAACTTGGAGTTTGGTTAGCAACTTCTCAGGGAGGCCAATGTACAGGGCGTTGCCATAGTCGAACCGTGACACAATCATTGCCGACACGGCCAACCTTATTGCAGTAAATGAGAGGAGGGGGTCAGTCTCCGCAGCTGTCTCAATAAGCCTACACATGTCCCCACCATGGTGGACACCTAGTTCGACATGGAGAGCTTGGCATCTATTTTTATGCATAGACTTTTTACGACCGGGACTTGCGTTGGGGTGGTACCTAATTCTCGTGGCCAAAAAAGGTTGCTCCATGGGTTGTTTCTGGTGGTAATGGCCAGTGCCTCAGTTTTGTCGGGATTCATTTAAAGTGAGTTAGCTGTCATCAGGGCTGGACTGGCTGTAGCGGCACCGGGCAATCCTCCGGTGGGCTGCACGGGTGTGGGCCTGTTTTGGGCCCCTGGGAGCCGTTTTTTTTATAGAACCGTTTTTGCAGCATAGCTGCAAAATCAGCCCTGTAACAAAATGGGCCAAAAAACCGGCCCTGGCAGAGAGCTCGGTGGCACCCCAACCCCCCCGGGGGGGCCGGCCGACCACTTTGCCAGGGCCGGTTTTGGTTCCCAGTCCGGCCCTGGCTGTCATCCAGTTGACCGTGTACCTGAGTATGTTTTGCATGCGTGCGTGGGCCAGGGAGGAGTTGTCGATCTCAATGATTATTTGCGTGTCATCGGAGTAATTGAATATTTGGCACGCCAATGCGGGCCAGAGCAGCCATCAGCGGCTGGACATAGATGTGGAAGAGAAAGAGGGACAGCGCTGAACCCTGGGGGACTCCTCACGTTAATGCGCCGATGTTGGACACCCGATCAGCCAGCTGGATCCTTTGGGATCGGCCTGACAGGAAGGATGAAATACATTGATGTGTCAGCCCATGGATGCCCAGCTCTACAACCCGCAACAATAGTTGGTCATGATTGACCATATCGAATGCCCCGGATAGTTCTAGTAGTACCAGGGCGCATGGCTTCCTGCTGTCGGCCGTAAGTCTGAGTTCGTCCGTCACTGCCAGCATTACCAGCTCTGTGCTGTGGTGTGCCTTGAAACCTGCTTGTCGCACATGGAGCAGCTGTTGTTCCTCGATGAAGTTAGATAGGGTTTTCAAAACATGCTGTTCCAATACTTTTGCCAGAAAGGGGAGATGGGAGATGGGTCTGTAATTCTTTAGGTTGGCTACATCCGCCCCTGGTTTTTTCAGCAGGGGAGTAACCCTGGCTTCCTTAAAGTTGGTTGGGACATAACCCATTTACAGTGACCGATTGAGCAGGTTGAGGACCTCTCTCTCCACCCCGGGTAGAGCCATTCGGATCACCCTTGGTGGACAGGGGTCTGCTGGCGAGCCAGACTTGACACGGCCCATTAGAAGGATCAAAGAGTCATGGTCAAGCCTTGGAAAGGTGGAGAGGGGCTTGTCGTGGGCATAAGATGTTGGGTCCACAGCCAGGAGGCACTGGTCGACGGGCGTATTATGTATGTCCATTAGGATGTCATTGACTTTATGGAGGAAGAAGGACTGAAGCTTAATACAATCTTCCGGGCTGACAGAGGATTTCTGTTCTTGTGTCTGCCTAAGTTCTTTTGAGATTCGAAAGGTTTCTTTCTGCTTGTTATCGGCGTCCAAGATCCTGGACTGGTAGTATTCAGCCTTCCTGGTCATAATGGCTTTTATATATATCGCAAATACAGCTTTATATTCAGTGAGAGCCACTGGGTCATACGATTTGCGCCAGGCACTCTCATATTGGCGCAGAGTTTGTTTCTTCCCCCTCAGGTCCTCATTGAACCAGGGTTGACCCTTTGCTCCTAACTCTCTCCCTCCGCGCAGGTGCCACCTTGTCTATGGCTTCTCTTAGCCTGCCTATGAGGGACTTGCTTTCCTGGTCAAGGTTTTCCAACATGTGCCTTTTTGGGGACGTTTTACGCAGAGTTCCCACTAGGTCACTTTCCTTGATAAGAGCTCACAGCAAAATCTGTTTTGTTTACTTGTTGGGAGCACTTTTCACAATGATTTACCTGTGTATCTGTATGACACTAAAGTGTGTTATTATGTGCAGAACAGTGCAGTGCCAGTCATAGATAAAATTCCTTGGGATGCTATTATTTGGAAGGTTGGAGCTGATCCTTCGTAATGACCCGGTTAATAGTTAGGAGTCGAATAGGATGCCCAATTTGCGGGATACAACGCGCCTGCATTACACGGGCCAAAACACAATGTCCTGGCGCAGCCGGGGGGAGTCAGAATACACCCCTGGCAATTGGTAACATCATCCGCACAACTTATAGCCAAGTATCGCGATGAGCGATTCAACAACAATTACTGTTAGAGAAATGTTTTGGCACCACCTGCACATAGGGACAGGCGCCCTTAGTTCCGCTATGGACGAGAGACCCCTTTGCACCATTGTATCGGAAGTAATAGCTAGTGGGGGCAGGGCAAGGATGTTATCAGGGGGTGTGCGAGGCCCATCAGGTTTCATTTTCGGGCAGAAGAATCTCTGGGACACCCTCCTCGTCTCCTCCATATGGGGGCCATTGCTGAGGCCGAGCACAGCCAGTATCAGTGGAGGCAGTGTGCTTAATTTGTGCAAGTGGTTTCCGGTGCTCAGCACCGGCACTAATTGTGCACACTGGCACTATGACAGTCTGCCACATGGTGGCTCTGTCAGTTTAATTTAGAGATGAGCAGAACAGCTGCTGCTTATTAACTCAATATACATTAAAAACAATAAACTCCTGACACCCAAGCCATTCTTATAGCTTTAGGGGCTTGAAATAGTCAGAATAATCACACTTATATGAGTGTTATAGTTGGTAGTTGCATAGGTATTGTCATTGGCCGTGCTAAGGCAATGGGTGGTTAAAGCTGCACTGGCCTCTCTGGCATAGGCCCTGGCACATGACATGTTCTATTACAAATTAAACACTGAGGGAAGGGTGAAAGTGCCAGTAAGCTCCTCACCTTGTGGCGGAGCCCTGGCAGCAAGATAGCCGGGCATACCAAGAAGTGAATACTTTGAATGGACTGACTGACTCCTGGGCAGGGGGGCATTAATTTGGGCACCAAGCTGGTGGGAGATGGGACTGACCTGCTAGTGGTCCTGGACTCTTCAGCCCTTCCCGAAATGCCCATAATAGAACTTTGGGGGCTGCACATGTGTTCAGGTATCCCGGCGAGCCGATGCGGTGCCCAGGATTGGTAGTTCCCTCCGGGAGGAAGGGTTCTGGAAAAGTGGCTTCCAATGCTTGCTTGTCAATGTTTTCCATCAATTATGCTGGGATGCCCTGTGTGGAACTCGTTGGATGGTGCAACGCAATGCAGAGAGTGCCCCTGGGAGTACTGGATGCCCGGGACGCAGGCGGAGGCCCGAGAGCCTGGCTCGTAGTTCCAGAGACCCAACGGACATGAGAGAGAGACTGGGAGTGCTAATTCGAGAGGCTCCAGGATGGAGGCGACCCTACACGAGCCAAAATCAGTGGTGAGGAGTCGGGCGATACGGTAGGGGTTGACCCCGAGAAAAGAGCGCACTGGCCACAGATCACTGGGGTGAGGTGGATTGGTTCTGGGCTGCGGGTCTTTAGAGTCACCAAAACAGAGAGGGATCACTGGATTGCCAGAGCACCCGAGCAGTGACCTGAAGTGGACCTGGTGAGATTGTTTTATGTAGAGGGCCCCATGATTGTGGGATTGCCTGTGGGGGCTGACCTACCATTGGTCCTGCACTGAATAGTTGTGGGCCTCTACCATCAACAACAGATGGGCTGAGTTTCTCAAACAAAACCGGACAAAGGAGTAATCAGCGGTGAGGAAAGGTGTAAGCTCCTGAAAGCTTAAATCATGGAGGAGGTTACTGTCCCTGTTGGTGGGCCCCTGTGAGAGACACTGCTATCAATCTACTCTGGGTGGTACCTCTAATGGACTTGGTCTGTAGCCGAACTTTCTGTATTTTGGATATCCTATAACAGATTTAATAACGCAAGCCGGGTAACAAGGTACACCGTCTGACCACTTGGGGTGCAGTACGTAAGACCTGAGCCGAATCACACTAGAGGCAGGCTGCTGGGCAGTGAGAGAAATGTCTGTGGCATGTTAAAATACTGGAAGGTGAGCCAGGCAGTAATCTCTACGTCAACACTGACTGCATAGTAGGGCTACGCCTTTTGCCTCTCAGCTGCAATGGGCAAACCTAGAGCAAAGCAAGCAGGGGCCAACCAGGACATGGAAGAAACTTACCAAGAAAGGCTACCAAAAGATATGGACTACCCAGTGCAACAGCAAACATTTTGGAGACCGTTGCGGATACCAAAGCCACTCTGCACCAAGACATTAGTACGGTGTCAGTGCGGCTGGGGCTACTCGGAGAGGAGCACAAGAAACTAGCTGAGAGAGTGAAAACCACGGAATCCAAATTAATGGTTCGAACCGGCACAGCAGTCCTTGGCATCGCAGGTAGGGGATCTCACTGAGAGAGTCTGCACACTGGAATGGAGAGCGGAGGATGCTGAGGGCCGAAATAGGAGAAACAACATCAGGGTTCTTGGCCTGCCGGAAAAAATAGAGGGCAATGATATGATGTCCTATTTGGAACAGCGGCTCCGAACTGTGGTGGCTCCTGAGGGTCTGTCGACCTTTAAAACGTTTGAGAGGGCGCATCAGGTGCTAACTAGATCTCCGGCCCCTGGTCGCCCGCCTCGCTCAGTGGTTGCCAGGCGCCTCCATTTTAAAGACAGGGACATTCTCCAGCATAGGGCCCAGATGGAGGGGCCATACTCTGTAGATAACAGCAGAGTTTCCATCTTCCCTGATTACACAACGGGTGTCCAGAGGAAAGAAACTTCCTTCCTAGAGGTTAAGAAAGCGTTGATAGAAGAAGGCCTCCAGTACTCTTTGATCTTTAATGCCCGCTAAAGGATAATCCTTGAAGGTAAAACATACTTTTGCGAAGACCCAAAGGCTGCATGGGACTGGATAGAATCATGTAAAGCTGGAACACCCCAACCTGCACAAAGAAATACAGCGGCATCTAGGGACCGAGAGTCCAAGAAGAGAACCAGAAGGCGATCCAGACGTTGTGCCCCAAGGCGCTCGACGGCCTCACAAACTGAAAAGGAGAGAGCGGAGGCACTGCAGGCAGTAGCGGTAATTGTGCAGGGCAGGAAGTCCCCCTCGGTGATAGGGTCTCACTACTCGAGAGAAACTGAGGGGATTGACTCAAACTCTTCCCATAGTGGCAGTGTAACCTTGCCAGTGGTGACTCCTCACACATCGGACGAGAATTTTTGATTACGTGGTGGGTCAGCGATTTTTTTCCCTTTCTTGCGAGCTCCCTGGGGGAGGCAGGAGGGCCCCAGATGCCTGCCTGGAACCTACTCTGGCCTACACTGGTTTGGGCCGGTGTGCAATCGACAGTCCAGGCATGTTAAGTTTACACCTGTCACTGCCACCCCCCACTGAGTCCTCTACCTGATTAAGGTTGGATCTCAGTCTGTATTAGAAGACAAGGGTGCCCCAATATTTGAACCTGGGTAGTCAATAATTTGAAAGAGACAATGTTTCATGGGTGGCCAACTGGTCCTGTAAACATAACAACCAAATATTGGGAGAGTATTAATCTGTTAACCTATGACATAAGGCATATTATTAAATACATGCCAAAATGGAGCAACAATAGGTAGTCTAAAATTGTACGACGGGACACAAGATGGGAATTTACATAATAAAGTATTTATTATTATTATATCAAAAAACTATATAGTATAGTTCACGTGCTCACAAAACTGAAAGGTGTGTGGTGTGACAAGTGAAGGTGATATTTAAAATATATGCATCGCATTGACAACAATAGTAAAAACTCCTGGCATAAATTTTAACAATAAAGGAGTTTTTCGTTGTACATGGAGTCAACAGCATTTCGATCTCACTTATTCAATATCATCATCAGAACGAGAAATTGTGAGCATGACGAATCTATAACGTAAGAATAATGTATAATGTGGAATGGTTCCGTCATGAGCATCGGTTAAGGGTGGGCGGAATTTGCAAAATTGACTTTCGCAAATTATCGCGAAATTGCGCAAAATCTCCGCGATCACGCCGAACTTTCGTGAAGATGCAGAGATTGCTTTTCCCGCCCGTTTGCGATGTGTTTTTGCGTGCTCGCGGGGAAATATATCTCCAACTTGCCCATGCGGTCGTTAATGGGCGCGGCCATCTTGCTTGCGATCCTTATTTCCACGTTCGGGGTCGAATGACGTGTTTGCGATCGCAAACTCTCGTGGGATAGCGCGACCGGCTACCAACAATCCAACATCTCGTGGCGCACACGAACAGATAGAAAAACTCGTCAGCGAACGCAGGGACCCAGTAAGTCGCAATCGCGCGCAAGAACGCATTTTTAAAGCACGAACAAGAAAAATACTTCCATTTCGCGGCAGATTGCGAAAGTTTTGACATTTTCGCGCTCTCCGCGGAAGGCGAAAATGTCAAAATATTGCAAATCCCGCGAGCGGAACAAAATTTACCGCCCAGGCCTAGCATCGGTACCCCTGTGCTCATGATGGAACCATTCCGTCATGAGGACAGGGGCACGAAATCCCTCTGCTGCAGACAGCAGAGGGATTTTTTTCTTCTCTCTTCCAAAGCCTCGGGAGCTGGGGAAGAGCTACCCCAGCTCCAGAGGCCCCCTCCCTGGTTTCTGTGCAATGACGATCAGCGCGCACGTCGCACTGTCGTCATTGCACAGAAACTGAAACTGAAATGAGCCCTTAGGCTCATTTCAGTTTCACTTTCTATGTGCTCAGGGGGCTATCTCAGCCCCCCGGGCACGTAGAAAGACGGGAGAGGTATCATTGGAAAGGGGAGAATCTCCTCTTTCCAATGTTACCCCTCCCCAGTGGATCCCTGCTTGGGGACTGCCCTAGGAAAGCGATCCCCATGCAGGGATCCACCCACTAGACACCAGGGAGGGGGGAGCGGCCCCTTGGGCAAGGGTCTTTGCCCCCCCAAATAAATTTGCCATAAATTAGTCTTTTTTGCACCCCCTGGGGGGCAGATGGGGCAGTAGCCCCCAATCTGCCCCCCGGGGAGGGGACAAAAGGCCCACTAGACGCCAGGGATTTTTTTTTGTGGCGCATATATTATTAAGGGGGGGCTACCCATAAAGGGCATGTCCATGCCCCCACTCTGCAAAATGTACAGCCTTTCTGCCCCCCCCAGGTGGGCAAAAAGCCCACTATACGCCAGGGATTTTTTATTGCCAAAATAAATTAGGGTGGGGGCAAATTTCCTTGTGGATCCACGTAGATTCCAGAACATTCCCACACAGAAATTTGAGAAAAAAGTGATTTTTTCAGCTAAATTGGAGGATTGCAGAGGATTCTGGGTAGGAAAACTTTAGGGAACCCACGCAAGTCATACCTCGCTGGACTCCCCCGGGTGTCTAGTTTTCAGAAATGTGTCGGTTTGGTAGGTTTCCCTAGATGGCTGCTGAGCCCGGGGCCAAAAACTCATGGGACCCCCTTGCAAAACCAGGTTGGTTTGTGATGGTGCCGCACTAGGTTTTGGGCCCCTGCATGTCACGGGTCCTTGACCCAACCACGCAAGTGAGGTATAATTTTTCTCGGAAGACTTTGGGGAACGCGGGGTGAATGGAAATATGTGGATCCATGCAGATTCCAGAACGTTTCACCACAGAAATGTGAGGAAAATGTGTTATTTTGACAAATTCTGAGGTTTGCAAGTGATTGTAGTAAGGACTCCCTTAATACGTACATACATTGTTAAGTTAGCATAACCACGTCAGAAGTTGGAAAGCCATCTTGCTGCTTTTGCACACGACACTGCGTTCACATGTTATTGCTTAAACAAACTGCTGACTCGAGTTTTGCCTCACACGAGAGCAATCTGTTGTTACCATCCTGAGCTCTGCGAAGCGACCTTGGTCTGCACACGATGTGACAAACAGTCTGAGTTGTTAGACAATGCATGTTTTCCACTCTAGGTTGATCGACCCACTATTTAGTCATAACACACGAGCAGCTGCACATACCTGAAAGTTGGTGCTTTTAATATCACGGACATCATGTTTATTATTCAGACCGAAGACGAGCCTTCCTGCGAGAAGACTCCTGATGCTCCTGTGATGTGATTTCACTAAGCTGATCTTTGAGGTATGGGGTCCCCTATTCAAGCCTAAGAGACCTTCTGTTAGACTAATAATAATATTATCTTCTTAGTAAAGGGAAAGTGGTAGTATCCACTGTCATTATAACATGATCACCCCTTTTATATTCTATGGAATTGTAACTATGTTGATGGTTTTGATTTTAATCATTTGTCTGCTTGTATTAGCCAAAGTACTGCATATTAGGACACGTGGTCTATAAAAATAAACTCTTTTTATTTTCACCGTGTCTCTGTTGATTCTTGTTGTGGACTGATGTGAGAATAATATACGAACAGGTATTTCCGATTCCCACCATTCCTGAGTATGTACTGAGTCGCGTGTTCTGGGTTGTCTTTTCATTGGGACCTCCGAGTTAAATCTCGGATAACGAATGGGACACTTATGCTAGCCGGATACTGGGTTCTGGGTTCTGAGGTGAGTTTCTGGTACACCACAACTCACTGAGGTCCTGGGGTTCTACGCATAGTTCTGTGTATAAGCAGAATCCCTGCAACATGGCGCACCTAACGTTTGGTCTATGAGTTGAAACGCCTTAGTAGTGCTCGCGTTTGTCCACAACACCCTCATTCTTGTTTCCGGATAACAAGTCTGACGGATTTAAAACCTACCTAGGTCTATTGATATAGGTTCTTTCAAGCTTGATAATTAAAAAGGTTATTGAACCCTTGTGCTACTGATAGTTTCAAGTGTGTGTTGTCCTAATGTCGGTGGAGATTGCGGCGCACAGCCGTGCGGCTGTGAAACGTCATTTGACGCAGTATGGGGTACCGGACACTGGTATGAACGTCATCTTTGTAGTGGGAGCCGATGCGGCTCATCCCTATGAGTTGTTCTACTCTTGGGTGACGATTCCAGCGGTGGGGGATGATGACACCTTTCATTCTTACACTGCCGCTGCAGTGCCGGCGAACTATACGCCGTATAGGACACAGGAAATACCAATATCTGCTTGGCAGCACCATATTTGGTTTAATGGCGCCCTTCCCCATGTGGTTATACCGCCGAGAATGGGCCCTTTATCAATTGCAGGGGCCACTTGGCCGGTACTAGCCGGATTTACGCCTCATCCCCGTTACCTCACGGTGACGGTGGCTGAGTTGCGTGTACTACACACTGCCCTCATTACGGTATATAGGGCGTTAGTGCAGTATGTGTCGCGCAATATGCAGGCGGGGGCACCTGCTGTTGCGGGACAGCCTACTGATCATCACGCGGTGGTCATTAGTCCTGTTATGGTTAATTCTGTTATGGGCAAGCGCCCCCAAACTAGGGATGATTTCCCCTTTTGGCTTGCTGAAAAATTTGACCAAATAGAAGCGGTTTACCCGAATACTACTCCTGTGGAGAAACACAGGATCCTCACCATTAGTTTGCCTAAAGACTTGGTCCCCCACATAGATGATTGTGTAAATTGGGGCAAGGTCTTTGCAGCGACGTACGCGCAGTGCTTTGGCACTCCGTCTATGTTGCAGCTGCCCTCCGTTATCAAAAGAGTTCAAGAGAACCATGGTGCGGAGTCTGCGATAGAGTTAGGGATGCGGCTCCTCGGGCAATTTGACCTGGTGGCTACCATGATAATTGGTAACCTGAAGGGTGATGCTTTGCATTTCCAGGTTCGTAATGAACTGAAACGAGTTGCTGAGGAGGACAAACCGCAGGAATTTGCGAAAATAATCGCAGAGGCATATCGGGATTTGGGTCGTAGCTCTTTAGGAGTTAAGCCTGTAATAAAGAATCCCGATCTAAAACAGCAGGGTATGGCGGAAACGTCTGGTAAGGACGAACGGCCCTTTTTTCCTAAACAAAAATGGCAGGTTAAACAACAGGGAAAGCAGCAGCAACAGAAACAGGGCTCTCGGCCTGCCTCTCCCGTACAGTCTAGTAGTGAACGCACTTATGATCTGCGCGATCGTGCTGCTATAAAGTCTCCTGATAGATTTCAGGTTTCTGAACAGCGCTCTCCTCGTTCTTCACAGGAAACATCGGCTACACAGTCCGGTGGCGGAGGCGGTGGCAAAGATCGGGGTGCTCCACAACAGCGTGACCAGCCCCGACAGACTGAGGGTAAAGGCAAGCAGGACGAATTTGCACGACAAAGACCCCCGTTTCAGAAGAAGAAAGTGGCGGCTCTGACGGCAAGGTATGCCTCAGATAGTGCGGAAAAAGCTTCGGAACCGGACATGGGCGCTGACGCTCCTGGACAGCGCAGCGGAAATTACCATAGTCCGTCAAGCTCTGCGTCCATTTCTGGCGGTGACAGCAACTGATATATCGGTTATTGTGGAAACAGCTGACACCAGAGTGGCTCCCCCTGACAGACTTTATGAAATAGTCTTATTAATAGAGGGTGACATACAACGTACAATAAAAGGGATTTTTTGGGATAATCTGACCACCACCTATGATATCCTCCTAGCGGAGGCAGATTGGCCCCCAGCTTTCATTTTAGAGGCTCCTAGAGGGGAGGAAGTAATCCTCCCGTCCTTTGCGCACACAGTGCCTAAGGACCAAGCTGAGGTGTATGCTGAGGAGTGGGCACTTACGCTTGCGCCGGCGGTGTATCGTACTCAGGTGGGATGGGACAGATTGTCCCCCTGCCATGAGATTCCATTGCGGTCTATGCCCCAGCCTCAACCTCAATATCCTATGCGTCGTGAAGCGAGACCCCACGTCGCGGCAATCCTTGAACAATTGGAATATCAGGGTGTTATTGAAACATGTGTGTCCCCTATGAATAACCCTTTATTCACTGTAACGAAGCCTGACGGCTCGTACCGTTTAGTTTTGGATTACCGGCACCTAAACTCCCATTGCCGGACCTGCGCGGTACAAAATACACATAGCTCGGCTTTGGTCGACAGTCTCGTGCGTAAAAGATTTAAAACGACACTTGACATTTCCAATGGCTTTTTTAGCCACAACCTGTCCACACTGAGTAGCCAGTGGACAGCGTTTACTTCAGGCGGAAAACAAAAACAGTTTACAAGATTAGCCATGGGTTACAAAAATAGCCCTGGCGTCTTTTCTGCTCGCGTGGTTTCTCTTTTAGAAAGAATAGACCCCGAAGCATACTCCTATGTTGACGATATCTACCTTACGGATGATGAGCTGATGCCGCATCTGTCTCGGGTTGACAATATTATCGTGAGTTTTGCTGACTATGGCTACAAATTCAATTTTGCGAAGTCACACATCGCAGAATATACGGTGTTGTTTTTGGGCTACGAGCTCAACAATGAAGGTAAGGGGTTAGCCCCCCACTTTCTGGAAAAGTGTGCACGCTTAAGTGCTCCTACGACACTGAAGAAATTACAATCTCTGCTGGGTTTTCTGAATTTCGGCCGTACGTACATTCCTGATTATGCCCAGCGTATCAAGCCGCTTTACGCCTTGGTACAGCCTTCGTTTTCGAAATCTAGCTGGCAGCTAGAACACTCTGCAATTTTACAGTCTTTACAGGCTGACCTTCTTGCTTCACAATACTTGCTGACACGTGATAACCGCACTAACCTGGTAATCAGAATAGTACCGGGCGCCGTGGGGTTCACGTATTTGACGTTTAATGAGGGCGACACAGTCCCCATTGCGTACAAATCCCACTTGTACACCTCTGCTGAATTACGTTTTTCCACGGTCGAAAAAGTTCTGACTGCTGTGCAGATGGCGATCCTCAAGGAACGCGCACTGTCGCATGGGAAACAGATTCTGGTTGTAACTCCATATCCTGCTTTAGAGGCAGTGACTAAAGCAAGTGTACCAAATTCTAAAGCTTTGCATCCACGGTGGATACAATGGGCCACAACACTGACGTCGCCAGACGTCACTTACATCTTTGATGCCTCATTACAGACTCAAGAGTACTTGCAGTATGAATTCGTTCATCCGGCACCTCTGTCTTTGCGCCCGCTCGAAGAATACCATTGTGTCATATACACTGACGGGTCTGCGCAACCCGCAATTGGATCGAAGCACGCTTATTCTGCGGCTTGCGCAATTGTCGTAGGTACATTCGTAAATGGTGAATTCCAATCTGATGCAGTGCATACGCAGTCATTGGGTGATTGTACCGCGCAATTGGCGGAGCTCCGGGCTCTGGTGCTTGCACTGGAGTTTGCTGATCCCCGAGTCACTACTCTTATAGTGAGTGACTCCTTCTACTGTGTCCAGTCCTACAATGACAATTTACACTTCTGGTCTCAGAATGATTACCGCGACACTAAAGGTAGCACAATTAAGCATAAAACGCTTTGGGTTTGAGTGGCAGACTTTAAAGAACGTCTCCCTCTCGTAAGTGTTATTCACACTCTTGGTCACCAGCGGCTTGGTGTCCATGCTGTCGGCAACAGCTTAGCTGACGAGGCAGCGAAAACAGCAGTGGCTACATACTTAGTGGCAGCAGTTACAAGATCCAAAAGTAAGATTGATGATGACATCTTGGCAGCTATTGCTGCTACAGAGAAGGGAGGAGATTACCCGAAGGGTTTTCCCTCTCGGTATATTTATCATTTAAGTCCTGATAACGTCCCATTAGTGAGGATTAACGACGTTGGTGATAGAATTATTCCCAACGCGGACTGCAGACCAGCACTGATCTTGGCTGCGCATGAGGGGTTGGCGTCAGCCCACGCCGGTGTGTCGGCTACAATATCTCTGCTACAACAACGTTACTGGTGGTTTGGTTTATATAAACAAGCGCGCGCTTATGTTCTTGATTGTGACATTTGCCAACAGATTAAACCTTCTACTGTTGCGCGCCCACCACAGACACAGCTGTACATCTCTAATAAGCCATTTGGTTGTGTTTATTTGGATCACTGCGGTCCTTTTTCTTCTGATACTGCGTACAAGTACATCTTGGTTGCAGTGGATTCGTGCACACGTTTTCTATGGGTATGGCCACAAAGGAGTGCTGACTCGCGGACTGTCATCAGGGATTTGCGTGTCTTTGTGGGAACTTTTGCGTGTGGTACCTTCCATTCTGATCAGGGCCCTGCGTTCGCCTCTAAGGCTTACAAGGAGGCTATGAAAAATTTGGGGGTCCTAGTCAAATTTTCGTCTCCCTACCGACCTGAGGGTAATAGTGTGGTGGAGCGAATGAACCGTGACTTAAAGCAATCATTGACAGCACGTGTTTTAGGCACAGGCCGGAACTGGCTGGCCCATTTGTATAACGTCCAACGTGCACTAAATAATCTCCCTAGAAGGTCTCTGGGTGGGCGGACCCCGTACATGATGCTCTTCGGAATCAGAATGTTTGTTCCAGACCTTGATGGTCTAGACATTGCGGCGTCGACCGCACCCTTTGACGTAGATGATCACTGTGCTGTTTTGCAGACTCTACAAGAAGCCAGAGACTCTCTTTCGAAAGAACATTTGCCCTCCACGTCTGAAGCTGAGGTTCAGATTCCGGTAGTCGGCTGGCTACCCCGAGTTGGTGATCTGGTCCGTGAGAAGGTGGAGAACAAGAAGGAGTTCGGCCCCTCTTATCGTGCACCAGTTCCAGTGCTTGGAGTGCAGGGTACAAGAACAGTCATTTTACCTCCACTTCCTGGTCGCAAAGAAAACAGGTACATCTCTATTGACAATGTCAAACTTCAGCGAGTGGCCGATACTTCTTAGTATGACTCCGGCAGTTTCATGCCAGACAATGCAAAGAAATTCAATGATGGTTCCTGCTTCTACCACCTTGTCTGATGTTGCAATCGAGATGCATTCGGTTACTGATCCCTTGCTGATACCACCGGCTGGTGGTTTGCCCGATGAGACTGAGTATGCTTATCCTACACGTGGACCTTCGCCTGTTTTACAATCTACAGCACTTGGCCAGTCCCGTTTTTCCTTTGACACTAACTCTTTGCCCTCAAATCCCCCATCAAACATTGCTGTTTTTGTGAGCTGGTTTAAGAAACATTTTTTGATAGCTCCTTGGACATACATCTGGTTGATGCTTTTTGGTATTTTTTTGTTTATGTCCATTGGATTTGTTGTAGTTTTCTTCCACTTGGTGGATGGCCATTATCTCAAAGAGAGATCGACAATTAGACTTATCAATGGAACTTTGGCCCCCCACTCCTCATCCCACATCATGAAAAGGGACCAGACTTTTGTGAATATTACTGCCTGGCCCGTCATGGATGGAATCGCATGGGATGCAGTTAAATTTCAAATTCATGGGCCTACAGAGGTCATTAATGTGCCTAATGTATTTCGTGTTTCTATGGGTGATGTAGTTAAACAGAACATACGTTCTGATGATTGGGATGTACACGCCATTGAAGCACTGTTTTCAGATTTGAAATATTATGCCGCCTTTGATGCTGAGGATTTGTATGACAATGCAGCTAATTATGCGGAACAGTATTGTTTTCAACATTATGGCAATCACTTCCTGCATAAATCGAATTCGTTTAGAAATTTTGTAAATTTTACCCAGTGGGAACATTGTCCCACCCCCTCGTTTGGCAGTTCACATACATTAGTTGATAAGTTTACTTATTTTACTGATTTCAGTGTTTCGACCCCGGCATCCTTTTATTTTAAGGTTACGCCCGAGTCTGCCTCCAAGGTTAGACTGACACACACCAAATTGCTATAGTCTAAGTCCTTTATGGATGAGTTGTCAATCAAAGGTTATGATCTATGGAAGGCTACTATTGATCTTAAGTCGGTTTGGGGTTCCAAACCGTGGCAGGTTCAGGGAACTGAAGCTTTACACCGTGCCTGTCTAGTACCAAATCATATGTTGTTTTTAAATGCAACCATCTTCCAAACCACCTGTTTCGGATTGGCCACTTCTAAAAAACTAAATTCGCCTTCTGTGCCGGATCTGGGTGCTTACCCAAATTGGTATAATCACACAGATCTGTCCCTTCCTGCTTTGCAGTTATTGGTTTCCAATTCGTCTTTCAATATTTCAAAATTTAATAGTGAGGGATGGTTAATTTGGCAAAGCTGTTCTGATACCTGTCAACGTCGTTTTCTAGGACTGAAACCGGGGTATACTCAAGATCGCGTGGACCCCCGGTTTGAGTCGTCACATACAGTAACTACATACTCTGTAGGGAAATTATGTCAGTCCTGGCTGCGACATTCCACCTTGGCATCTGTCAAAGTTCATTTATCAAAGTTAGATGACAAAATAGATTTGAATGATTTTGTTAAAGGTCCTGTGGGTGGCAGGTCCAAGAGATGGGTGTATGCTATTTACAACGAAGTATGGAAACTGTCGCAAATTGAGGCAGCTTCGAGATTGAGAGCTATTGATCAGGCTAATATGGAAAAAGTATTAGCGGTTATTGATAACAGCATTAACACTCTTTCTTCTCGCATTTATACTTTAGATAATATTGTTTCTTCAATTGTGGATATTGTGCAGGATGATATGTCTGTGTTGTATCATGGTCAAAACCAGTTGCGTTCTGTTATGCAGTTTGCATGGACATTACAAACATTGAAGGCAGGGAAGGTTCCATGGGACTATCTGAATACAACATCGTTATTTCTTCCCTTTAACCTTACTGACAAACAGGAGTTCATGTCCATGAAGGATGCTACGTATTCCTTGCTCCATATTGAGAAATTGGAGCCGTTACCTTTTTCTGTTGCGGAAGTCGACTCCGCTGTGTGGCTCTTACACGGATTGATAAGTCTACCGTTTGCGCTTTATAAGTTTACCTCTTGTATGAAACACTATGCTCTGGGTAGATATGAACAGCTGGGTACCGCTTTCATACATGAAGTGTGGTCCCTCCCCTTTACGTATAGATGTACGAGGGACGGTACTGAGGTTTATCTGAAGGGTGAAGAATGTACAACGTCACCTGATCATTCTGTTGTATGTAGGCACATTCAATTGCACGGTGCTTGTAATGTACACGCTCCGAATTTGGCCTGCGTCCTCAAAGGTATCCCGGTACCAGTGATTACGCCATCTTTCACGCTGCTTGCAAACGGTAGTTATTTAATTTTAAACAATGAAGCTTGCTGCGGGATGTTAGTAGGGATCCCGTATATAGTAACTGTAACACAGAGGGTTGTCTGCTGCAATAACGTCCTGTTTCCATCCCCGCATGGGAGGCTGGATGCTTCTATCTGGCCTTCAATTCCAACCTTGAAAGCAGAGTTCGACAAGATGAGCAGAATAAGAGCGCTATTGTCCCAAAAGGAGGTGCCATTGACTTCCTCCCGGGAAACATTTGTCCTTCACGTAGCAAATACGCGCACCGAGGTACAGGCGCTTTTGAATACTGACCTCCCCCTGCATTTTGGAGCTTTGATCCAAACAATTTTCAATGCCTCGTCCACGACTGGCCTGGCTCATTTTTTTAAACTTGTGGGCTCGGGCCTCGTGACCTCTTTCCAAACTATTTTTGGTGTGATTCCGGCATTTTTTCATTCTATTTTCTCCAGCGTCTTTGGAGGTGTCCCGTTAATTCTGGCTCTAGTGGCAGGTGTGCTACTTTTACTTTTCATCTTGCGGAATGGCTGCTCTTTCTGTGCCACACGTCAGCCTGTCCCGTCTGCAGCTTCTTCGTGACAGGATGCTTGATTACTATGGTGTCCTGCCGTTGGCGACTTTGAGCCTGGCATATGGATTATCCTTCCGGTATTCCTACTTCACCTGCGTGCAACCTGTCTTCCACTGCCTAGATTGTCCCTTTGAATGGCCTATGGATTTGTGCTTAACCAACATGGTGTCTCCGGACCCGGATTTTGATCGACTGATGAGGCCCTTAGTGTCTCACGAGTCTGCCTGTTCTGGTGTTCGGATTATGGCCTGCGGTGCGGCGCATGGTATCCTGGGTAATTGGGACGTCGTAAGAGCGGCATATGACTTCTTGGATATGAGTTACTTGGAAGTACACGCTGGTTGCCCTCTGATGGTGCTAGAGGCTCCGCTGATAGAAGAACACGTATGTTCCTTTTCTTTACTTAACTGGATGGCTGAAACCTTCAGTGGCCGTGCCAATGATTTTCTGCTGGAAGCAGTGGCCACATATGCTGCATATACTTTCATGGATTGAGTGAACTTTCGTCCACTGTGTTTTCCTCACGTGTCTTGAACTGTCCCTGTACGTCTGCACTTCTGCCCGGTGAGGCGTTTTTTCATTTTTTTCACCTCCCACGGCACGTTTGAGGTTTTTTTGTTTTTTCTATCCCTTTTAGGTTTTTTCCTGTTCGAACTTTGCCTGAACTGACCGGTTCTTTTTTAAATTGGATACGCCTTGTTCTGCTCTGTCGCGCTTGAACTCTGCGTTCTCTCTTTTCTTGCATACTAAGTAGTGCTTCGATCAAGGGGGCATGTAGTAAGGACTCCCTTAATACGTACATACATTGTTAAGTTAGCATAACCACGTCAGAAGTTGGAAAGCCATCTTGCTGCTTTTGCACACGACACTGCGTTCACATGTTATTGCTTAAACGAACTGCTGACTCGAGTTTTGCCTCACACGAGAGCAATCTGTTGTTACCATCCTGAGCTCTGCGAAGCGACCTTGGTCTGCACACGATGTGACAAACAGTCTGAGTTGTTAGACAATGCATGTTTTCCACTCTAGGTTGATCGACCCACTATTTAGTCATAACACACGAGCAGCTGCACATACCTGAAAGTTGGTGCTTTTAATATCACGGACATCATGTTTATTATTCAGACCGAAGACGAGCCTTCCTGCGAGAAGACTCCTGATGCTCCTGTGATGTGATTTCACTAAGCTGATCTTTGAGGTATGGGGTCCCCTATTCAAGCCTAAGAGACCTTCTGTTAGACTAATAATAATATTATCTTCTTAGTAAAGGGAAAGTGGTAGTATCCACTGTCATTATAACATGATCACCCCTTTTATATTCTATGGAATTGTAACTATGTTGATGGTTTTGATTTTAATCATTTGTCTGCTTGTATTAGCCAAAGTACTGCATATTAGGACACGTGGTCTATAAAAATAAACTCTTTTTATTTTCACCGTCTCTGTTGATTCTTGTTGTGGACTGATGTGAGAATAATATACGAACAGGTATTTCCGATTCCCACCATTCCTGAGTATGTACTGAGTCGCGTGTTCTGGGTTGTCTTTTCATTGGGACCTCCGAGCTAAATCTCGGATAACGAATGGGACACTTATGCTAGCCGGATACTGGGTTCTGGGTTCTGAGGTGAGTTTCTGGTACACCACAACTCACTGAGGTCCTGGGGTTCTACGCATAGTTCTGTGTATAAGCAGAATCCATGCAACATGATTCTGGGTAACAGAACCTGGTGAGAGGCAGTCAAGTCACCCCATCCTGGATTTCCTTGCGTGTCTAGTTTTCAAAAATATATAGGTTTGCTAGGTTTCCCGAGGTGCCGGCAGAGCTAGGGTTCAAAAACTACAGCTAGGCACTTTGCCAAAAAGGGTCATTTTACACTGTGAAATTGTGGTGTGTCCATGTTGCATTTTGCACCATTTCCTGTCGCGGGCACTAGGCCTACCCACACAAGTGAGTACCGTTTTTCTCGGAAGACTTTGGGGAACGCGGGATGGATGGAAATTTGTGGATCCACACAGATTCTAGAACTTTCCACCACAGAAA
The DNA here is from genome assembly GCF_964204655.1 of Triturus cristatus. Lineage (NCBI taxonomy): Eukaryota > Metazoa > Chordata > Amphibia > Caudata > Salamandridae > Triturus > Triturus cristatus. Next base: position 841,399,439 of record NC_140593.1, on the reverse strand, counting down.
TGTGAGGAAAATGTGTTTTTTTGGACAATTTTTTAGGTTTGCAAGGGATTCTGGGTAACAGAACCTCGTGAGAGGCAGTCAACTCACCCCATCCTGGATTCCCCTGGGTGTCTAGTTTTCAAAAATGTATAGGTTTGCTAGGTTTCCCTTGATGCCGGCAGAGCTAAGGTTAAAAAACTACAGCTAGCAGGGCTGGACTGGCCGTAGCAGGCACCGGGCAGTACCCCGGTGCGCCGCACGGGTAGGGGCCGGTTTTGGGCCCCTGGGGGCCGTTTTTGTTTTAGGGCCATTTTAGCAGCATAGCTGCAAAATCAGCCCTGTAACAAATTTGGCCCAAAACCAGCCCTCGCAAAGAGGTCAGCGGCACCCCCAAACCCCAGGGGGGCCGGACAGCACTTTGCCAGGGCCAGTTTTGGTTCCCAGTCCGGGTCTGACAGCTAGGCACTTTGCCAAAAAAGGGTCATTTTTCGCTGTGAAATTGTGGTGTGTCCATGTTGTGTTTAGCACAGTTTCCTTTCGCAGGCACTAGGCCTACCCACACAAGTGAGGTACCATCTTTCTTGGAAGACTTTGGGGAACGCGGGGTGGGTGGAAATTTGTGGATCCACGCAGATTCCAGAACTTTCCACCACAGACATGTGAGGAAAATGTGTTTTTTTTGACAATTGTTTAGGTTTGCAAGGAATTCTGGGTAACAGAACCTGGTGAGAGGCAGTTAAGTCACCCCATCCTGGATTCCCCTGGGTGTTTAGTTTACAAAAATGTATAGGCTTGCTTGGTTTCCCTAGGTGCCGGCAGAGCTAGGGTTCAAAAACTACAGCTAGGTAATTTGCTAAAAAAGGGTCATTTTTCGTCGTGAAATTGTGGTGTGTCCAATTTGCGTTTTGCGCCGTTTCCTGTCGCGGGCACCTGGCCTACCCACACAGGTTAGGTACCGTTTTTCTTGAAAGACTTTGGGGAATGCGGGGTGGGTGGGAATTTGTGGATACACACAGATTCCAGAACTTTCCACCACAGAAATGTGAGGAATATGTGTTTTTTAAAACAATTTTTTAGGTTTGCAAGGGATTCTGGGTAACAGAACCTGGTGAGAGGCAGTCAACTCACCCCATCCTGGATTACCCTGGGTGTCTAGTTTTCAAAAATGTATAGGTTTGTTAGGTTTCCCTAGATGCCGGCAGAGCTAAGGTTAAAAAACTACAGCTAGGCACTTTGCAAAAAAAGGGTAATTTTTCATTGTGAAAATGTGATGTGTTCACGTTGTGTTGTGAGCCGTTTCCTGTCGTGGGCACTTTGCCTACCCACACAAGTGCGGTACCATTTTTATCGGGAGACTTAGGGTAATTCAGATTTGTAAAGCAACTGTTATTACCTATTGACTTTCGATGCATTTCTGCCTTCCAAATGAGACAATGTGTAAAAAAGAAGTAATTTAGAAAAATGATCGATAATGCTGGTATGAGTATTCCCAATTTCGGAAATGTGCAAATATCTACTGTTTCTAAACTCTATATTTTGTTCCCATTTCAGAAAGACATAGGTGTCTTTCATACTGATTTTTCCATGTATACATTTTCCCAGAATAAATGCTATATACCCGGTACATAATAAAAAACCATTGCAAGTCGCTGCTCAGTTTTTGGCTCTGGGTTCGTCGGGTTCTTGGTGAACCTACAAGTCCTATATATCCCCACAACCAGTAAGGTCCAGCAGACGTAACGGTATATTGCTTTCAAAGAGCTGTCATAATAAGAAGAAGTTACAGGTGAAAACATTGACACAAAAGGCTGTTTTTTTCAACTAATTTTCAATTTTTCCTATATTTAACTGTTAGTTTCTATAAAGAAACCTTGAAGGATCTACACAAATGACCCCTTGCTGAATTCAGAATTTTGTCTCCTTTTCCAAAATGTATAGCTTTCCAGGATCCATTATTGCTTTCCTACCCATTTCTACCATTAACTGGAAGGAGGTTGAAAGCACAAAAAATAGCAAAAATAGGCAATGTCCCAGAAAAATTTCAAAACTGTGTTAAAAATGTTGGTTTTCTGACAAAAGGCTGCTTGTCTCTGAAAGCTGGTGATATTAGCACCACAACCCCTTTTTTGATACCATTTGCAGAGAAAAAAACAGACGCTTTCATCTGTAGCCCTTTTTATAAAAAAAATCCCCACAAACCCAAAATTTAGCTTTATTTTGGCTAATCTCTGGTTCCCCTCCAGGGGAACCCACAAACCCTGGGTACCTTTAGAATCCCCTTGATGTTGGAAAAAAGGACGCAAATTTGGCGCGGATACCGTATGTGGTCAAAATGTCTTTTTTCACTTGCTTTTTGGCCAACATTCATCAGCCCGAATGAGCAATAGAGCTTCAAACTAGCGAGGCAGTCTACATGATCAAGAGACACGCCTCTGCCAATAGTTGGATGACCAGATGATATAAATGATCGAGAGAGCTACTTTGTTCTCACTATTTGCTCCATCCTATGAGTGAGATTGATGGTAATCCACGCTCTGCTCTAGGACTGTTCGGGATTGATTTTATGCACCAATCTCCTTCTTTCTTTTCTTCTGTGCTGCCTGTTATTAGACCCCAGTTCTTGTTTGTGTGTATAGTTCAGTTGTAGGGGATTAGAATTTGGGCAGGTTTATAAATGTTCTTCCCTTAGACCCTAGTTTTCTAGTAGTACTTATGATACCTTTAGAATCCCCATGATGTTGGAAAAAAGGACGCAAATTTGGCGCGGATACCATATGTGGTCAAAATGTTACAGGGGCCGAAGCGCGATCCACCCCAAATAGCCAAAAAAAGGCTTAGCACAGGGGGGAAAAGGCCTAGCAGCATACGGGTTAAAGCCCTCAAATGGCTGCCCATCGTAGGTAGATCCTCCTACAAGATTGCATGCATTATTCACAAAGCCCTTCACCAAAACACCCCGCTGTACCTCTCAGATAAACTCCGCAAAGCGGGCTGCTCCCGGCAGTTGAGGAGCACCAACGCTCTCGTTCTTGTCCCCCCTCTGTTAAATAAGAAATCCACGCAATCCCACTCCTTCTCCGGAACCACCCCAGCCATCTGGAATTCCCTCCATAAAGACCTCCGGTGTAATCCCTCCTACTCCAGCTTCAAAAGAGACCTTAAATTGCACCTTCTTAGCAAATACTGGGGTCCATAATTCCCTACTGGTGTCCACTCTGCCGTCCCCTTTTATGGTTCCCCCCCCCCATTGCCCTCAGGTCTCTCACCCCTCCATTTCCCCCTTATTACTATTCTCCAGTATGCTACCCCCTCCCCTTTGCTCCCAATCCCCCCGCCCTGTCTCCGCCTATACCTTATCCTACTCTCTCCCTTCGCCGCTTGCTCCCCTCCCTTTCCACGCCTATCTGTTCCAGGTCTACTCCTCCCTCCCCTTCATCAATCTCCCTCCATCTTTACTACTTCCCCTGCTCCTATTTACTCTTCACTCTCCTTCCCAAGAATAACTTACTCTGTACTCTCTATAGCTTTATGTAATCTTTATGTAAATAGCCTTCTTTGTAATATTTAGCTTGTTCTTTTTGTCCGAATGGTTCAGAATGCTATATCTTTGACCTAATGTCTTATTTCTGTTACTTTTTCTAACTCCTGTAAAGCGCTCTGATACCCTTGGGTCTAGCCAGTGCTATATAAACTCTTTAAATAAATAAATAATAAATAACTGTGCTCATAGGAAGGGCAAGGTAGAGACAGATAATAAAAGATCAAATCAATTCACTATACTGTATAATCAGTACGTGATGATAGCGTTGATAAAGGGAGTTTAAACATACACATAATCAATTTCTTGTACATGGAAAATGTCCCAATGAAACAATGGAGCTAGTATGGGCGCTCTATCAAGGTTACAGTATTAAAGTATCGCATTCCACTCTGCCAGCGTATTTAAGCCATGTTCAATTGAATGGCAGTTGAAAATCCGTTTGCATTCAAGTCTATTCAAAGTCCGTTGATGGTTTCCACCTCTGTGTTGCGGGTGTAGGATGTCGATTGCTTGCCACGTAAATTCATTTTTGGTGTGTGATTTTTCCATGAAGTGTACCACCAAAGGTGCTGTGATGACCTTGCAGCGGATTCTGCTCTTATGCTGTGAAATCCTAGCTTTGATCTTTTGTGTAGTTTGGCCTATATATAACAGGTTACAAGGACATCGAATGCAATAAATTATGTTACTTGAGTTACAATCAGAGAAGAAATTAAGGCTGTGTTTAACATTGCATAACCAAAGGGGATGATGGACGGAGAGTTGAACATTGCAAGCACTCACCCCCAGTCAACTGATCCATCATCCCAGTTCAGACATGGCCGTATGCAGATCAGTCTGACCCTGTGCCTCATGAGAACAGTCCAACCCGAACTGCCAAGCCATGTTTTTCCTGGACCGGAAAGAAGCATCCTGGGACCGGTTTCTGGCTAATCAGCCGTCATCAGCCAGGCTAGCTTGAATCCAGTGGCAAAGTGAGCAAGGGACCCACATCTGGGCATACCCTGCCAATTTAGGGTGAACAAAACAAAACCAAAGGGGATGATGGACGGAGTGTTGAACATTGCAAGCACTCACCCCCAGTCAACTGATCTGGGTTTAAGCCATCGTTATTCTTTAGCTCACTCTGCCACCCCAGTTCAGACATGGTCATATGCAAATCATTCTGACCCTGTGACTGAGGGTGAGTGCTTGAAAACCAGCGGCCAAATTAGGATTAACAGCCAAAAAAATCCGACCACGGCACAACAAGGCCAAGAAAAAACGCCCGTAGCGGGTGGAGATGGCCAAAATCCGGCGGCGGCGGTTGGAATCGCGGCGGAAAAACACCAACCCGCCGCAAGTATAGCGGAGACCCCGCACCGGAAATTAGGATATCCCCGATGGTCCCGCGGTACGTATCGCTGTCTCCGACCACAGCCACCGCGGCGGATGAACCGTAAAAAATATGGCGGATGAAGCCAAAACCCCACAAGAAGGACAAAAAGTGCACACAGAAAACTAGCCATGTCCCCCAAATACACAAAACACACCCCGATAACACAACCACATGGCAAAACTTAAAATACAAATCCCAGGACAACACACCTGTCAGCAACACCCCAATTGGACACACCCACATAGCTAAGTACAAAACCAGCCCCTTCCCTGACCACAATCCCTTGCAAAACTCCAGGGACACATACCACAGCTGACAGGAGAGGCAAAGGACACACCATACACAGCACAACCACAACTCACACTCCTGCACCCACAACTACTTTGCACACCACACACCATGGCCACACAGCAAATGCCCAAATTCACTGAGAGTGAGTTGAAGGTCATGGTAGATGAGATAGTCAGAGTGGAACCACAGCTTTTTGTTTCCCTGGTCCCACAGACACCTTTAGCCACAAGGACACAAATGTGGGCAAGGATAGTACAAAGGATCAATGCAGTAGGGACCACCCCAAGATCAAAAAAGGAGATCATGAAGCGGTGGCATGATCTGAAGAGGGTGGTCAAGGAGAGGAGGAGCAAGAACCGTGAGCTGGCTCAGAGGACAGGCGGTGGCCCTCCCATTCCACCAAAACCATTCACACAATGGGAGGTGAAGGTGCTTGCCATACTGCATCCAGAGAGTCTCACAGGAGTAGACAGGGGAGTGGAGGCTGGTAAGTACAAACAAATGACTACCGCCACTCTGCTATGTACTGTCTTGCACAACTACAAAGCTACACCACCTAGGACACATACCATCCATCTGCACCACACAATCACAAAAACATGGCTCACAGATACAACATTCACCCACTCCCATTCACCCCAAACGTAGCTACCAACATTACCATGGGGGCATGTGTACAGACAGCACTAGCAAGATGGATCCCTCCCCCACCCCACCCAGAAGCATGTATCAGCCATTACACAACCCACATCAAACTCACAGGTAGGTAGCCTTCTTCCCTGGGAGGGTGTCTGGGGGTGGGAGGCATGCACCACTACTCCCACCATGCCCCCTGTCCCACACCTCAGCAGGATGGAGCCCTCCCCCACCCAGAAGCAGTTGGAAGCCATTGCAGTGCACCAAACAAACGTACAGGTAGGTAGCCATCTTCCCTGGGAGGGTGTCTGATGGTGGGGGGCCTGTACCACTACTCCCACCATACCCCCTGTCCCACAGCCTACCAAGATGGATCTCTCCCCCACCCCACCCAGAAGCATGTGTCAGCCATTACACAACCCACATCAAACTCACAGGTAGGTAGCCATCTTCCCTGAGAGGGTGTTTGTGGCTGGGGGGCCTGCACCACAACTCCCACCATGCCCCCTGTCCCACACCTCAGCAGGATGGAGCCCTCCCCCACTCAGAAGCAGTTGGAAGCCATTGCAGTACACCAAACAAACTTACAGGTAGGTAGCCATCTTCCCTGGGAAGGTGTCTGGGAGTGGGGGACCTGCACCACTACTCCCACCATACCCCCTGTCCCACAGCCTACAAAGATGGATCCCTCCCCCACCCCACCCAGAAGCATGTGTCAGGCATTACACAAATCACATCAAACTCACAGGTAGGTAGCCATCTTCCCTGGGAGGGTGTCTGGGGTTGGGAGGCCTGCACCACTACTCCCACCATGCCCCCTGTCCCACGCCTGAGCAGGATGGAGCCCTCCCCCACCCAGATGCAGTTGGAAGCCATTGCAGTACACCAAACAAACTTACAGGTAGGTAGCCATCTTCCCCTGGAGGGTGTCTGGGGGTGGGGGGCCTGCACCACTACTCCCACCATACCCCCTGTCCCACAGCCTACAAAGATGGATCCCTCCCCCCACCCCAAAGCATGTGTCAGCCATTACACAACCCACAGGTAGGTAGCCATCTTCCCTGAGAGGGTGTCTGGGGGTGGGAGACCTGCACCACTACTCCCACCATGCCCCCTGTCCCCTTGCCTGCTTTTTCCCTCACCTATATGTTCCTTTTTGTTTGTCTCAACCTTACTTGTCACTATATTACCATGCTCTAATAACTGTTTAACCTTTATAAAGATGTAACCTGCAATTATTGTCTGATACTCTTGTAAAGCGCTCTGATACCTCCGGGTCTATCCTGCGCTATATAAAAACTTAAAAATAAAAAAATAAATACAATAGGTGGCCATCTTCCCTGGGAGGGTGTCTGGGGGTGGGAGGCCTGCACCACTACTCCCACCATGCCCCCTGTCCCCCAACTGAGCAGGATAGAGCCCTCCCCCACCCAGAAGCAGTTGGAAACCATTGCATTACACCAAACAAACTTACAGGTAGGTAGCCATCTTCCCTGGGAGGGTGTCTGGGGGTGGGGGGCCTGCACCACTACTCCCACCATACCCCCTGTCCCACAGCCTACCAAGATGGATCCCTGTCCCCACCCCACCCAGAAGCATGTGTCAGCCATTACACAACCCACATCAAACTCACAGGTAGGTAGCCATCTTCCCTGGGAGGGTGTCTGGGGTGGGAGGCCTGCACCACTACTCCCACCTTGCCCCTTGTTCCATACCTCAGCAGGATGGAGCCTTCCCCCACCCAGGAGCAGTTGAAAGCCATTGCAGTACACCAAACAAACTTACAGGTAAGTAGCCAGTACGTGCACCCACCCATTTTTCACAAATTAAATGGTGCCATATGACAACACCAACCCTCTCATTGCACAAAGAGGCATACCTACCCCATTGCCAAGCACAGTGTGCACACAGGTAAGCTAAGGAAACTGTCACAGCCACCAAAGTGTGACACACCAATGCACAAGTAGAAGAAAGTCAGGGCACAATCATGCACATCACCTAGTTACATGTGCATCACCATGGGGCAAGTGCAACAAGGACCATTCGAAAAATATGAAAGCATGTGTGGTGGCACAAATCAAGATATGCACAAGACAGGACAAAGGGACGTAGGACATGACAATGGCCAGTCCATGGCCAGATGTGACGTCTGCTAGGTCAGACAAATAAACAATGAGTTCTCAATTAAACACATGTTGTGCCAGGCCCTAGATGGCAACAAGTCCCTGTAAACCTTAATTGTGCATGGGTCGCATGGTATGCCTTGACACCTCACACCATGGACAAGTAATGCCTGTACCACTGTATCATGTCAGAAAGCACAGTACTGCACATAGTCAACAATGTGATGATATGTCAATTGTGCAGTGTACAAAAAGTGAATGACATACAGCTAACACAAAGCTTGCCGGGTGCACTACAATGACCATTTCACATCCGACCCACAGGTGACCAAGAACTCACTGCAGAGGACAACACCAGCAACCTGCAGAGCCAGTCTTCACCCCCGGTACAAGGACTCTCTGATGTTGACTCCCAGGATTCCATGAACGATGAGCTCGAGGCCGGCCCATCTGGTGTGCCAGGGAGCAACAGGTCCCAGGACCCCATCATCCCCCCCAACATATCTGCGGCAACAACAACTCAACAGCAGACCCCTGCTGTCACGGCTGTGCGGCCACCGCCACCACCGCCACCACCAGTGCTGCCTGCAACACCCTCCCTGTCCCAGAGGATGACTAGCACACACCACCGACGGAGGAGGGCAGGGAGAGGATGCGGGTGCCCACAGTGGTGAGGCAACAGGTCTGTGGCAGCAGGGCAGGTGGGAGGAGAAGGGTCACCCAGGGACACCAGGAGGCTGGGACCCACTCCCTGGGACACATCACCAGAGTCCTGGGTGCATACGAACAGGCCCAGGGACGAACGGGCCGGTCGGACGAACTGTTGCACAAGCTCATCCTGCTGATGAGGTCCATCGACACCCGCATGGACAAATCGTGGACCTCTTGGGCCAGCAAGTGGCGGTACTGAGGGACAGGCATGCGCCACAGACAACACCTCCACCTCCCTCTGGTGGGCCGCACAATGACAGTTCACCATCCTCCCCTGCGCCCACAGAGAGGGGTAAGTCCTCAGACCCCACTGGCCCTGCAGCAGGGCCCCTCCTGCCAAATGACAAAGGGGCCGTCCCAAGAAGACCCTGGGAGTATCTGGAGGCCCAGCACTTGCCAGACGCCAGTCACGGAGACAGTCATGATGGCAACCCTCTCCACCACTGCATTGACTTTTTGGACTGTCCTTCCCCACACTGCCTTGTTAATGGCATCTGTCTCTTGGACTGGGTGGTGACTACTCAACTATCTCATCTAACACAACTGTCAACTCACTGCTCCACCCCCAATGGAAATGTACACCCCCCTCGCATCTCACCATTGTAAATAAAATATCCTCACACACATGTTGTCGTGTCTGCTCCGTCTTTATTGCAGGATGTACAGTCTTCAACATGATCACAATGTACCAGGAGCATGGGCTGTATGTAGGCAAGGAGAAGTCGAAGGCACCTAGGGAAACACAACAGAACAACTGTCACTGGTCTGGGTGGGGCATCACAGACATCACACAACCCCTACCATCGGGATAACCCAACATGCACATGTCACAATGGCCACCAAGTGTCAACATACACGTCCTGTTGATGTTCCCAAATGACATGTCCCAGAAACATTTCCAACCACCACTGAGTCTACAACTGGCTGATGCTACAATTATCACATGCCCCTTCACGACAACAGCAATATCACCAGACAATGGGTATGTTGCACATTGATACCCACCGTCAAGTGAAGTAGCGGGTGATGAGCTGTTCACGCAGGTCAACACCTTCCTCCTCTCCACTGTCCTCATCACTGGACACGGCTTGGTTTGCAGGCTGGTGCCTTGTGTCCTCACCATAATCCAGGAGCAGGGGAATCTCCTTGCAAATGGCTAGGTTGTGGAGCATGCAGCATGCCACTACAATCTGACACACCTTCCTGGGCGAGTATGCCAGTGCACCTCTGGTCTTGTCCAGGCAGCGGAAATGTGACTTGAGCAGACCAAAAGTACGCTCCACCACACAACGTGTCCTCCCATGGGCCTCATTGTATCGGAATTCAGCCGGGGACCTGGGAATCCGTAGTGGGCTCAGCAAACAGGGACGGTTGGGATATGCAGTCACCTAGGTATGACAAACACAAATAGACATTGCAAAGTCGCAGAGGCTCAGGGCAGCAGGTCACACACACAGCACGCCACACGACTAGGCATACTCACCCACAATCCATGTACGCTCGGGAATAAGATTAGCCATCAGCTGGGGCACTATGCTGTTCTGCAGGATGTAGGAGTCATGGACCGAGCCTGGGAATTTGGCACACACGTGCGAGATGGTCATATCTGCCAGGCACACTACCTGCACATTGATGGAGTGGTAATGCTTGCGAATGTGGTAAATGTGCTCACTTGCCTGTGGTGGCACAAGACCAACATGGGTACAATCAATTGCCCCAACAACATTGGGGATGTGTCCAAGGGGATAGAAATCTCCCTTCACAGCTGGCAATTCAGCACCCCTGGGGAAATGGATGTATCTGTCCTTGTATAGCATCATGGCGGACAATACATCACGCAGCACCATGCTGAACATCGGTTGTGACATCCCACCAGCGCTGGCCACTGTCTCTTGGAACGATCCAGTGGCAAAAAAATGCAGGGCTGCCATCATCTTATAAGTAGGGGTGAAAGCTGTTGGATATGTCCTGCGGGGCGCGGCATTTCCCTATGATCGCAACATCCTCCATGTCCTCCAGCACTGTCAAGTGACGAGTCAAATTTGGCCTCCTCTTATTTGAGATGATAGTGGACACATGTCAATGCAATACATCATGAGATGTGCACAGCATATCACGTTCTGGATGACACAACGACAACAATGACTGACATCTATAGTGACTAACAGACCAGCTTACATGGAGGGACACCTTCAGCTACACAAAGGGCACACGTGTCAACTTGCACAAGACCAGTACCTCAAACAATTGGTCAATGTAAATGCACATAGGGAGATGACCACAGTTCACATGGGCTCGCCTGGGAGTATAGCATCCAGCATATATGTAACTAATCAAAACCACTGTCTCATACCTATCTGCTGTACCTGTCACACCTTAATGTGTCATTACGACCTGGCACACATCCACCACACAATGACCATAGTCGGCGCTGGAATGACGAATGTGTTCATGAGCAGACATGAGAGGCAATGCTAAATAGATCATCATTCATTGAGACGAGCATCGGTGTGATTGTCACTGGACCTCAACACATTGACATGTGTACACATTGTACAGTCCAGAACAACACTGTCCTGCCTACACCAACATCAAATCCATAAGTGACATGTGAGTGGGTACAGGCCAATCTATGTTACACACACACAAACATTGCATGTGTAGCCATCAGTGGAGTAAATTGAACATCGGCATTGTGTGCACAATGATGTGCCATTGAACATGTTGGCACTGTGCACTGTTGATGTTTGACAGATGGCCATTGCCATTGTATGGCACTGAAATCGTGGTAGCTACCACCTGGCCCCGGCGGTGTGTCACCAGCACACCCATTCACACAAGTGCGGTATTGAGAGGCATGGAGACATGTGGAAATGGCGGTTGGCATGCTCCACCGCCTGAATGGCGGAGCCTCGTGTCAATGTATGGCACCCAAATCATGGTAGCTACCGCCTGGCCCCGGCGGTGTGTCACCAGCACACCCATTCACACAAGTGCGGTAGTGAGAGGCATGGAGACATGTGGAAATGACGGTTGGCATGCTCCGCCGCCTGAATGGTGGAGCCTCGTGTCAATGTATGGCACCCAAATCGTGGTAGCTACCACCTGGCCCCGGCGGTGTGTCACCAGCACACCTATTCACACAAGTGCGGTAGTGAGAGGCATGGAGACATGTGGAAATGGCGGTTGGCATGCTCCGTCACATGAATGGCGGAGCCTCGTGTCAATGTATGGCACCCAAATCGTGGTAGCTATCGCCTTGCCCCGGCAGTGTGTCACCAGCACACCCATTCACACAAGTGCGGTAGTGAGAGGCATGGAGACATGTGGAAATGGCGGCTGGCATGCTCCGCCGCCTGAATGGCGTAGCCTCGTGTCAATGTATGGCACCCAAATCGCAGTAGCTACCGCCTGGCCCCGGCGGTGTGTCACCAGCACACCCATTCACACAAGTGCGGTAGTGAGAGGCATGGAGACATGTGGAAATGGCGGTTGGCATGGTCCACCGCCTGAATGGCAGCGCCTCGTGTCAATGTATGGCACCCAAATCGCGGTAGCTACCACCTGGCCCCGGCGGTGCGTCACCAGCACACCCATTCACACAAGTGCGGTAGTGAGAGGCCTCGAGACATGTGGAAATGGCGGTTGGCATGCTCCGCAGCCTGAATGGCAGAGCCTCGTGTCAACGTATGGCACCCAAATCGCGGTAGCTACCACCTGGCCCTGGCGGTGTGTCACCAGCACACCCATTCACACAAGTGCGGTAGTGAGAGGCATGGAGACATGTGGAAATAGCGGTTGGCATGCTCCGCCACTAAAACCGCGGTAGTGCACCCCGGGCCCTTGAGTTGTGTCACCGCCATGGAGCAGGCCCTTACAGCCAATGGGAGGCATGATGCAATTTTGAAGATCGTGGTAGGCGTGCTCCGCCACCGCGGAGGTGGTCATTGGATGCATTTGAAAGATGCACCATTGCAGTAGCGCGCCCCGGGCCCCAGCATTGTGTCACCACCATGGAGCATGCCCTTACAGCCAATGGGAGCCATGATTGCGGTGGCATGATGCAATTTTGAAGATTGCGGTAGGCGTGCTCCGCCACCGCAGAGGCGGTCATTGGATGCATTTGAAAGAGGCAGACCTGGACCACCAATTGCTGCAGCTTGGCACCTTTGAAACGACCCCAGCGAGCTATATATGTGTGGGAGTGAGCCTCACATTTCCACTGCTCCAAGAGTCTGCTGCCTGAGACTCCTCACCTGCTGCTGCCTCCAGGAACTGCTGCCTGAGAACCCTCACTTGCTGCTGCCTCCAAGGACTGCTGCCTGAGACCCCTCACCTGCTGCTGCCTCCAGGGACTGCTGCCTGAGAACCCTCACCACCCAATTCCGCCGCTGTTGTCTCACGTCCACAGTGATGGCAAGGACAGAGAAGATCCGGGCCAGTCCCTTCACGAGCAAGGAGCTGGAGGTCCTGGTGGACGAGGTGCTTACACAGTACCCAAGGCTAAATGGTGCCCCAAATGTCGTGGTAAGTCTTCAACAGTGGTGGGGTAGGGCAGGGGGGCCACACATGTAGTTGGACTGATGCAGTATGTGACTGGGAGTGTGGGGTAGTATCATGCACTTCCTGACATGCTGTCTCCAGTGGGAGGGTGTGTGTACCCAATGCCACAGGTTTGCCTCCCTGCACATGTATGTATGAGTGACCTGTGTTGTGTTGTCAGCCATACAGTGACACAGAAGGATGTTCATGCTGTAGTCAGGACAGTGATTGCTTGGCTGGATGGCTGTGTGTGCCCCTGTAGTCCTTCTCAGTGTGAGCCCAGCTGGCCTGCACAGTCCCCGCCTACAAAGACAAGGACACCTCACTCAACTTACAGAGTATGACATCAGTCTTTTCAAATTGCACTCCAGCTATGGGCCATCTCAGCACTGTATTTTTCATACAACTGCCCTTGTGAATGGCATTTTGTATTTGTGTGATCATGTCCCTCAATGTGACCACCATGACACATTCATCTATTCACAGGACAGGGACATTGATGGCTGCCCAGTCTTGGACACAGTGAGTCCACCCCCAAACACAGGTTGACATGTGATGTATGTGTTGCTCAAGCCAACAATGGACTGGAGTGTGGGCAGGCTACATGGGTGTTTCAGTGCTGGCATCCTGCATGTGCGTGAGATGTGCAGGGACTGTGTTCCCCCTCACACCTGCATGCTTTAACATCAGCTTTACCCATGCAGGTGTCCCATGTGAGCTGTACTATAGTCTCTGATTGCCAATTTCGTTGGATATGTGATGATTTTGTATCTTGCTGCTATACTGATAGATGTCAGTACATGGCACTGTGTCACTGATAATTTCCCCCTCTTGTCTCCCATGCCTGCAGATCAAGGTACACCAGCGTAAGGCCGTGTGGAGGGCCATTGCAGCGAAGGTGTGAGGCCTGGGGGTCTCAAACCAATGGCGCACCCACTGCCACAAGAGATGGGAAGACATCAGCCGGCTGGCAAAGAATGTGGCGGAGATGACCTTGGGGCTGCTTCCACGCACTGGGGGTCTGGCATGGCGCAGTATGACACCACTAATGGGGCGCATCTTGGTGACACAGCCTGAGCTGGATGCACGTTTGAAGGAGCATCAGCAGCAAGCCTGGGGTGAGCATTTGGGGAGTCTGACTTTGGCTGGGAGTGGCTGCATTTGTACAGAGCCTGTGCCAGCGCTGGCCTGTGTGATGTTGGTAGTGTGATGCTGTGGCATGTAAGTGGCTGCTGGCCTGGGTGCCTGTGGCATGCATTTGCCCTACATGTACTTACAAAGGTGATTTGGAGGCTGTGCCTTCACATTACATTCTAAGTTGTGCTCTTCAGGTTTCTTCTGCATTGGTGTAGTCTTGGGAATCCCATGGGAGGGAACGGCAGTGTGCCCAATCTGACTGTGCGTACATCAATGCGTTCATTGCATGCACCCATAATGGGGAGGCCTACTCATCTTACAGCAAGGTGCAGCATTATATTGTCCCCAAGGTACGACATGGTGGGTGGCATGGGCTAATGTCCATTGTGGACTGTCATGTTGTAGTCTGGGTCTGTGTTGTCCCCTCCTGTTCCATCCAGTTCTGTCATTGGCAATAAGTATTGTGCCCCCATCATGTCCCTAGGTGTGCTCAGAACTAGTTGCGTGTCTGTTTGCACAGAGCTACAAGCAGGGTGTTGTGCTGTGTGGTCATCACATGGTTCACTCATGCCTGAGTATGCTGTTTCCACGCACTATTTGAGTCTATGTAGTGAGTTGGCACGATGTGATTGCACAGGGTGGTGTGCAACATGTAGATTTGGTCAACTTTTGTCATGCATTGCTTGCATATGTTTGTTCTGTTGCTGCCACTGACCTGACCTTACATCTCTCTCTCCCATGCAGCATCACCTGTGGTTACGGAGGGACAGGAGATGGACACCAGTGGGGGTCAAACAAGCACCACAGCTGCCCAGGAGCCCAGTGACACAGATGTCACCAGCGCCTCAGAGGGGGACAGGAGTCTGCTGGAGGAGTCCCAGCCTGAGACGCAAAGGACCACATCTTCCGATGCCAGCGGGAATGCATCCATGTTGGAGGGCACAGGGAACGGGGACTCTGCTTCGACTTCCACCACACAGCGGCCATTGCCCACCCTCCCAGCCACTTCCTCTGGTGCTGCCCTTGTCCACCTCAGTAAGGGGGGAAGAGTGTCCTTCACCCCTGGCACCACTGCCCCTGACCCTGTCCCCCCTACTGCCATCAGTGCTGAGTTTGTGGACCTTTTGCGCCAGCTGTGTGTAGGCCAGACAGCTCTCCTCAATGCCTTCATTGACCACGACAAGAAATTGGCCCAGGTGGTTGCTTTCATGGAGGGCATACATTCCGACGTGGGTGGGCTGCACCGGACAGTCCAGGCTTTGCCATCAACAGTGACGTCTGCCCTGCAACAGGCACATACTCACAGTCCAGCTCCAGTCCCTTTGTCCAACCCCCTGGCAGTGGCCACGTCTGACGATAGTGACCACGGTCCACATACATCAAAGTCATGATACAGCACACAGAACATACTCACAGTCCAGCTCCAGTCCCTTTGTCCAACCCCCTGGCAGTGGCCACGTCTGACGATAGTGACCACGGTCCACATACATCAAAGTCACGATACAGCACACGGAGCATACAGCAGCAGCAACCCAAGCGGTCCCGTGCGCAGACACCATCCCCACAGAAGACCAAAGGCACCCCAGAGCACAGGAGAAAAGCCCGTCAGGCGACACCAGTGGACAAATAGCAAAGCAGCAGACCTCAGACACACATGCCTCAGTGGCATCCCCATCCAAGGACTCTCCTGCCCCTAAAGCATCACGCAAAGATAATCGTACAGTGTCTGTGCCCACCAAGGAGGTGGTGCATGCCAAGGGTACACCTAGGAAGGGCTCCACAGCAGTATCACCAGCCACCTCAACTCTCATTCCAAGCCCAGTGAAGCAGGGGCCGGAGGGCACCATAGGGGTAACACCTAGTAAACAGGGGAAGGGGGGGCAGAAGCAAAGAAAGGCAAAGCGTTCCGCTGGGTCCAGCACATCACCAGAGGGGCTGCCAGCACCTGCACCTGCTGCAGCAGTGGTGGTGAGTGTGCCTGTTGTGCCCACACCACTTCCCATTGATCCAAAGTCAGACAGGCCCTTTAGGATCCCCAAGAAGTGGAAGGGCACCCCTCCACAATCTCCCAGCCACACCGTGTCTCCCGTCTGCATGACTCCACCTTCACGTGCCACTACACCACCTGGTCCAAGCAGCCCTCCGGCTTGCCAATCCACTGATAGCTCTACCTCAGCTGTTCCTCTGTCTCCCCCGTCAAGTGCCCCGACAGTCCTCGAGACACAGCCAGCTCCCAGTCCTCCTGACAGCCAAGTCCGAGTGTTAAGTCACCCTCACACACCTGTCTCTCACACAGGTGGGCCTGTAATGCACATTGTTGCCCCCTGACTGTGTTGCTGACCATGGAAAGGTGCAGTCACACACATTCCCTGTGCAGCTTCTCATGGACTCAGTCTGAACCCTGGACTGGCCACTGGCCCTGTTGCTCTTTGCTGTGCTGGACCCTTCCCTGTGCAGTTTCTCATGGACTCAGCCTGCACTTTGTCCTGCCCACTGGCCTTGTCGTTCACTGCTGTGTTGGACCCTTCCCTGTGCAGCTTCTCATGGACTCAGTCTGCACCCTGGACTGGCCACTGGCCCTGTTGCTCTTTGCTGTGTTGGACCCTTCCCTGTGCAGTTTCTCATGGACTCAGTCTACACCCTGGACTGGCCACCTGCCTTGTTGCTCTTTGCTGTGTTGAACTCTTCCCTGTGCAGCTTCTCATGGACTCAGTCTGCACCCTGACTGACCACTGGCCTTGTTGCTCTTTGCTGTGTTGGACCCTTCCCTGTGCAGCTTCTCATGGACTCAGTCTGCACCCTGGACTGGCCACTGGCCTTGTTGCTCTTTGCTGTGCTGTGCTGAACTCTTCCCTGTGCAGCTTCTCATGGAGTCAGTCTGCACTTTGTCCTGCCCACTGGCCTTGTCGTTCACTGCTGTGTGCCCCCTGTCTGTGCAGCTTCTCATGGACATGCTCTGCATCTTGTGCCTTGCTCTTCTCTTCTCTTCTCATGGTACCTATCTGTGCAATATGTGAATAAAGACAGTTGCTCCTGTTGTCTATTTTGTCAGTGTCCTTACTGAATAAAGTTATTTTGCTGTGTGTAAATGGTTTACTGTGCCACATGGTCTGTGTGGCACTTCAACATAGTCAATGTTTGGGCTCGCTTACTCTCATTTTTTTAGGGGTGACAAGGTCTTCATTTCTTTTTGACCCAGATACTTGTGATGGCAATGGTGGCAATTTCGAATGGTTAGCAGTAGTCATTTACTTGATTGGTTCATGTTGGCTCTATTGTACACATGTCGGGGTGGGGGTCACTGCCAGCACAGAGTGGGTTTCTGCACACAGTGTTGCAGGCAGGCTGTCCAGGGTCATCATGTATGTGTGTTCTTCCTTTATGTGTGCCCAGTGGTGTATGTGTGTGGTCATCTTGTGATGGCCAGTCATCCTAGTCCCATGGCTTACTTTCCATTTGTGCTCTTGGATGGCCAGGTAGTGTGCAGTGTGAAGGGGGTGGGGAGTGTTGATGTGTGCATGCCTCTGCAATGTCAACTACACACATGTGTCACCCGGGAGTTGTGTGCCTGTTGTTTTGATTGTTCATCCCTGTGGATGTGATTGTATGCCCATGTGTGAGTTGTATGTTGTGCACTGTGCAGTGTGTTGGTGTGTCCTTGCAGTTCTGTCTGACTCCTACTTGTTGTTTTTGTCACTTGTGAGTATGCAGAGAGTGTTACTGGCAAGTCAGTGTTGTGTTTTGTTGCACATCCATGTGTCTTGTTGCTGTTTGTGGTGACTGTGCAGACCTGCTGCTCCACACTGCCATTGTGGTTGTGTTTTCTCATGCCTTGCTGTCACATGGTGCCTTCTTGCCTCCAGTGTGGCATATTGTGTGTGTTGTCACGCCCTCCCCTATATGTGCATTCAGCTGCCTACCCATTGTGGGTCTGCACTCCCTCTTTGTGTATGGTACACTCCTGCCATGTCCCCTACTGACATGCAGTACACTTCACTTTGGTGTGAGCTGTCCCCTTGCTGTGTATGTGTGTGTGCCTCCCCATGACTTCATTTGTGC
This sequence comes from Triturus cristatus, assembly GCF_964204655.1. Classification (NCBI taxonomy): domain Eukaryota; kingdom Metazoa; phylum Chordata; class Amphibia; order Caudata; family Salamandridae; genus Triturus; species Triturus cristatus. The sequence continues at coordinate 841,381,042 of NC_140593.1, read as the reverse complement.
CACTGTGCTTTGTGGTGCAGTTCTTTGTCCAGGGTCAATGTGTCACTCAGGGCATTCCCCCAATGGGTCATGTGTGATGTTCTGGTGCTGTTTGTCAGTCATGGTTGCTCCTATGCAGTTCCACTGTGTGTGCTGCCCAGTCCTGTGGTCAAGTTGTTTCCACCTTTGTGTCCCAGACTTGTGCATCTATTGGGTGTTGTGTTGTATGTATTTGTGTTGTTTGTGTTTCTGCTTTACTTCCTGGGTGTGCTGTTGTCTTTGTGCTGTGCTGTATGGTGTTGTGTGGGTTGCTGTTCTGTCACTGATGTCTGTGTGTGTATGGTATGCTTGGTGTGCACACACCGCTTGTTGTGCATGCAGTGCTGTGTGTGTATGTTGCCTTGTGATTGCCTGGTGTGCATCCCCTGATGTCGTGCTGTGTTTGCTATGTGATTGTTCTGCCTGTGCATCTGTTGTTTGTTTGCTGTGGCTGTGTTGCTCTGTGATGGTGCACTACTTGTGTGTGTTGTGGTATGTTGCCTGTGCATTGTTCCTGAGTGATGAGGTTGTGCACTCCTGTTGTGTCTGTGCTCCCATTGCCTTTCCCCAGTTTAGCTGCACAGGGTATGTCTGTTGTTGTTGTTGTGGCTCTGTGTGTGTTTCTGTTGGGCTATGTGTTTGTCTGTTGTATTTGTTTCCACATTTGTGGTGGTGTGTGTGTGTGTGTGTGTGTGTGTGTGTGTGTGTGTGTGTGCGTGTGTGTGTGTGTGTTAGTGTGTGTGTGTGTGTGTGTGTGTGTGTGTGTTGTCTGTGACGGAGCCCAGGGTGTGTGGTTGTTTGTGTGTGTATTGACTGTCAAGTATTGCCAGCCTTCAGTGTGTTTGGCACTGGTGTTGTGTGCTGCTGATGTGAGGGGTTATGTGTGTAGATTATTACTGGTGTTTGTCAGTCCTGAGGTGTGTAGATTGGGCCTGTGTGTAGTGCTGCTGGTGTGCTCCTGTGGGGTAGTCGTATGGATGTGTGGCTGTTCACAGTTTGACTTCAGGGCCTTCCTTTCACCCTTGTGCCTATACGTGGTTTGCCTTGCTGTTTCCCTGTGTTGTTGCACTGACCTGTCTGTGGTTTGAGTTCACTGACTGTGCCAGCCATGTGTGCTTTGATGGTGTGAGGGTGTTGTGCTCTGTTCCTTGTGTTGATGTGATGCATTACAACAAGCCAGGGCAATACACACCCGTCGCACTTTGATGGCGGTGCGCGTCGCACCGCGGCAGTCGGGAATTGGCCTATGTTTGTCCATACTAATATGGCGGGCGTGATGTCTGCTGCTGGCGGGTGGAAAAAGGCATTTTACCGCACCGCCAGCGCTGCGGTGGTGCCACCGCCCTACATCCTAATGGAGCCCTAGGTGTTCAAGAGCAAGGATTTCAGGAATCTGTCCTTTCTTTCATTATCTGTCTCTACCTTGCCCTTCATATGAGCACAGTTAGGCACTGGCCTCTAAATAGGTTGTCATGAGACCCGCACAGTACCACTTCCGGTATGGGGAACTACACGCATGGGCATCCCTGCTTGGTCTAGTTGTTACCTTCTTAGCCAGCTATTTAACTTACGGTCTTCACTTACAATGCTAGAGTATTCATTCACTGCTACAAGACGGAACGGCTGCCCGTTTTCCAGCATGCACTGACTAAAGTGGTGTTTCCTCAAGTAAGTGCTTCCCCTTGTAGACCTTGGCTCTCTCGGGCCACCGTGCCTCCACCTTGACCCTAGGTCCTCCTTTCCTCCTTTAGTTAATACCTGATCTACGCCAACGATGCGGTGTGAACCCACGCGGTACTGTCTCCAAGACCACCCACGGTGCTGCTTGTTTGTACTCCTGAGCACCCGCTTCCTTCCTGAATTACTAGACTACTTGGCTCCAAGTGACTTGTGATCGGTGTTATTGATTCTCGACTAACTGCACACACGTGCTCTCAATTCACTTTTACCTCAGCCTCTATTAGCACCACTTTAATCACCTGATATTCTTCCAGGTCGGACTCTGGGGCCCCCACACATTAGATGACCTTCATACTGACCGGCATTCTTCCGGTATCAAAGTAAGTTAACGGCCGCACTTGGATGTGTGTGCCCACCTGCGGCTGCTTGCTTTCAAGCCACTCTAAACAAATGTGCCTCACCTGCTAGCGTCTGCTTTCAAATCACCCACAATAGTCTTAGACTTCCTAGCCACCAGGCACTGCTCAAACTTTTCGCTCTCTTGCTTTAATTAAATCCTTGAATGTAGTTGCATATCTTATATTGATCTAATAATTGACTAAACACATTTTTGATGTATTTTCATGAAATTCAATTGACCGAGTAAATCGCCTAGTCCATTCATGATATTCACTCCGACGGGAGCACTTCACAAAGTTTTGATTCAACTGTGTAAAATATTTTGTTTTATTGTACTTCTTCCAGGGACCTTTGATTTCTACATTATTCTTATGTTATGGATTCATCATGCTCACAATTTCTCATCCTGATAATGATCTTGAAAAACTGAGATCAAAACACCGTTGACCCCATCTACAACAAAAAACTCCTTTATTGTTAAAATGTATGCCAGGAGTTTTTACTATTGTTGTCAATGCGATGTATATATTTTAAATATCACCTTCACTTCACATCACGCACCTTTCACCTTTGTGAGCACTTGAACTATACTTCTAAAGTTTTTTGATATAATAATAACAAACAAATGCTTTAATATGTCAATTCCCATCTTGTGTCCCGTCGTACAATTTTAGACTACCTACTGTTGCTCCATTTTGGCATTTATTCAATAATGTCATAGGCTAATAGATTAATACTCTTCCAATTTTCGGTTATGTTTAAAGGACCAGTTGCCATCTATGAGCCACTGTCTCTTCCTACACTATATACAGTTTGGGCGGCTGGCCGTTGTCGGACTGCTCTGGGATCAGGGAGTTGTTTAATGCTGGGATTGTTATGTTGGTATTTTTTTTCATGTTCGCAGAATAGAGTGGTCAAACATGGCTGGGGGAGTGGGGCTGAAGGGGTGTCCTTGGGGTGGTCATCGCAAGACAAACCGCATGCATGACGCATACACATAATGCAATAAGGTTCTTAACCTGGAATATAAGAGGGATGGGATCCATGGCCAAACGCAACAATATTTATTCCTATCTGAAGCACAGGGATATACATATAGCCCCCCTTCAGGAGACTCACTTAACCAAGGGCGAAGTTGAGAAACTCCGTAAGAGATGGAGAGGGCTGGTTAATGCAACGTCCTTTTCGGCTTTTTCTAGAGGGGTACCAATTTGGATAAGACCTGGAGTCCCCTTTGATCTTACCCACGCAATGATTAATGCCGAGAGTAGGTATGTAATCCTGTCTGGCAGGCTCACGGGCCGTGAGATAACACTAGGCAACATTTACGCACCCAATCAGGATCAGGCCAACTACCTGACCTCCCTTTCGGCCCAGATAGCTGCTCATATGACCGGGCAAGTACTATTGGGTGGAGACTTTAATTGTGACGCCAACTGTTATGGCTGACCGCTCCCACCCACCACTATTGGGGGAGCAATCATATCGCACTACAGGAGGATTCCGGGCCTGGATTTACCACTGGGGCCTGTAGGATACCTGGAGAGGGCAACATGACAAGGTCTGGGAATATTCTTTTTTCTCATCGATCCACCAGGTACATACTTGGCTTGACACTTTTCTCTGTACGCTGTCTCATAGTGGTTCCATTACATACACGGAGTATTTGGGGCGTACCCTATCTGATCACAGCCCTCTATTGCCAATTCATTAACCTGTAGGGAAACAACCTCCATTTCCCTCTTGGAGGCTCAATCCACTGGCACTGGAAGATGGCCCTTATACGTCATCTTTGACTGCTCTCATGGAGTCTTTCTTCCCCATGAATGACTGCACGGCGTCCTCACCACTGCTGGAATGGGAGGCTTTCAAGGTAGTGCTGTGGGGTCATTGTATGGGGCAGTTGATTGGGGCACAGTGAGAAGCGCAAAAAGAAATTCTAGACTTAGAGAGTAAGATGCACCATCAAGGGCTCGATCTCACCTCCTCACTTAGGTTGCAGGAAACAAGAGCAAGCTACCAGGAAGTATTGGACCGACTTGGATGCCATAGTTACAAGGAATACTTGGATAGGGTACAAAGGGAGGAGGGGAGAGATGGACAGCTTTTGGCATGGTAAATTGTGCCGGAGACCCATGGTACGCCTATTACCCAGCTAAAGCAGGAAGCAGGTGGCAGACGGACAAAATTAATGCTTACTTCCAAGGTTATTATGAGAGATTGTATGCTGCCCCGGCAGCTGCCAATCCATCACTTATTAAGGATTTCCTCAACCCGTTACCACTCAGGACTAAGGATCGCCAGACACAGGAGCAGTTGGTAGGACTGGTGATGCTGAGTGAGATCCGGGCGGCCATTGGGGCCATGGCACCGGGTAAGACGCCGGGTCCTGATGGCCTCCCAGCTGAGTTCTATGAGCGATTTGCCACTAACCTGGCACCATCGCTCAAACGGGGGATTCTCCCCGATACTACCTGGGACGCGCTCGTAATCCCACTCCATAAAACCAAGGAGATAGGGGCTGGAGTGGTGGATTTCAGACCGCTCTCCATGTTCAATCTAGATTTTAAAATCCTTAGCAAGGTCCTGGCATGCAGGTTACTTACCCACATGAGATCCCTTGTTCACTCTCACTCCGTGCTGTATCACGATGAGGCACCGCGCTGCCACCAGGCGGCGATACTGTCAATTGACCTGGAAAAGGCGTTTGACGCAGTTAGCTGGCAAGATCTATTTGAAGTCATGTTGCGGACGGGTCTTGGGAACGATTGGGTGAAGTGGGTACGGCTCCTTTATGCTCGGCCACCGCTAGGGTCAAAACGGGAAAGACAATTTCCAATCAGTACAGGCTATTCCGTGGCACTTGGCAGGAGTGGCCCCTTTTGTTCACCCTGGTGATAGAGCCGCTTGCAGAAAAGGCCCGATTGGGGGGTGCAGGGTTGGGCTTTAGAATGGGAACACAGGTGCATACAATTTAATTGTATGAGGATGACCTGCTGATCTACTTGGAGGAGTTGTTGGCGGGCACTGCCTCAGTGATGCAGATCTTGGAGGGCTTTGGGCAAGTATCAGGACTCTGGGTTAGTAAAGCTAAGACCTATTTATTCTCTGTAGCGGGCCTAATACCCAGACCAGAGACACTACAATCTGACATTCTTTGCCCCCCCCCATTCATTTAAATACCTAGGCATGCATATCTTTCATTCGTTAGAAGATTTAAGAGAAGGAAACCTAGGCAGAGCAGTGCGGTCTCTAAGGTCATGTTTCCCTATCATGGATAGGATCTCCCTCTCCAAAATGGTTATGTTACCCCGGCTTTTGTATTATTTTGTCAACAGCCCAGTCTTGATCACAACAGCTTGGTTCTGCCCTCTGAATTCCCTGCTGCGTCCCCTAGTGTGGGGCGATGGACAACCGAGAGTTTTTTAAAGACGCTACATCGCCTCATGGCTGAAGGAGAGCTGGGAGTACCGAACTTCGAGTTCTACATGTTGGCTGCCCAACTACAATGGTTGGCACAATGGTTAGAGGGGGTAAATGAAGCAGGCGCATGCCTGTTGGAGCCTGGTAACTGTCCTAGCTTATTGCTGGCCAAAGTATTAGTCCCGACTACCACTATGCCGTATCACACGGTATTGCAAGGCACTGCATTGCAAACATGGAAAAGCTCTCTACCAAAAGTGAAGAGATCCCAGAGATATACTCCAATGTTGCATCTAGTGGGTCTGCCACATGGGACTCCCATGTCGTTATTTACTGCGGATCAATTGGCGGCCTGGACGGAGGCAGGATTGAAGAACATGGGAAACTGTTATTTGGAGAAAACTCTAATCCCCTTTGAGGAACTGGTGGATAGCTGTGGGCTAAACCCGGAACAGTTTTTGCATTAAGCGGCGTTGGTCCGATCCTTCGGACACTTGTGGGGGTGGAGGGAAGGGAGGAACCTGAGACGCACCCAATCTTACACACACTGATAATCTTGGGCACGGCTGGGCAACAGGTAAAATTGTTCAATGCCAGTCTTCTTGCGGCATCCTTGAACCCATTGTGTGGCTTACGGGAGAAATGGGAGAGGATAGCAGGTGGAGAATTTACAGATGCTGAATGGGGTAAGATTTTGCAGTCCCCCAAGAAGACCTCTCATAACACTTGCTTAAAATACATACACATCAATATCATACACTTGACTTATATGCAAGGTCATGTCCACGATGTTTTCAACTTGATGCAGACTTTAGCCACATGACACGGGAATGCCAGCAGCTGTGAAGTGGTTCTTCCCAAAATCAAAGAGGTCCTGGGAAGGGAGCTGCTCTTACGGTACGGGTTTGTCTGCTGGGCCTTTTCCCCCGGCCTCACAAGAGAAAAGTTGGAAATCGGCTGATTGATTTGGTCCTGGGTCTTGCCAAACGCAGAATAGCACTAGAATGGAAATCAATGCAGGGACCTAAGGTTGAAAGCTGGAACCAAGATTTAATTAATTGGGCAGAGACAGAGGGCAGAGCGTTGAGTTGGGAAGAGGCGAGAGGGATGCGGAAGCGCCCCATAGCTAATCAGTGGGGGGAGGCTGTGAGGTCATGGGAACAGCTGACACAAAGTAGTGATGAGGAGGGGGGGAGGAACGTGACGACCTAGGCGTTGGCAACGCAGTGTAATGGCTCTTTATTGTCCCCAGAGGGGGTGATCCCGCACCAATGTTGGGATTCCAGATTCCCCTTGGTGTGGTGAGATGTGATAATATGCACGATAGAAGACACTGGGGGGGGGGGGGAGAGGCCTTCCCCCTCATCCCCTTACCCTTGGAGGGCAAACTGAGCCCTGACCCACCAGATACGTATAGTTAGAGCTTAAGTTGCAACAGTCTTCTGCAAGTTATATGTTTATAATTAGAACTTTTCTTAAAAAAGTGAACTTATTGACTTAGGATGGTATTGTCTTCTCCTAATGCAAGGCTGATGCCCGCCCTATTGGGAGCTGTGACAATGTAAATGTATTGCATAATGAACAAGGGAATATACATCTGTATAACTTGGACCAGATGGTTACACCGAATCTACTATTGGACGGTAATAGATAGACATATATGCTAACGATTATACACAGTGTACCAGAGCGGATATGATACTGTAATTTGTGCGACCATACCAGATGATGTTGTATTAAACTGTATCTGTTGCCTATGTCCTGAAACGATATATACGAAATGCCAATAGAAATACGTTAAAAAAAAAATCTATCTAGAAATGATTAATCAAGAATTTTCAAATACCATTCTATCCATCCTCCAGCAACACTGAGAAGATCTTCCGTTCATCGCTGAAACAAAAATCTCAAAATTCTGATAATCCATTACACTCAACAATAACACTTGGATCCAAAATGTACCCTTATCCCACATATTCTATAGTTTTCCTTCTCACCTGGACAACATAAACTAGGTGTCAAGCACAGGTCAAATAATTAAGGCATACAACATGATTTCCGCACTATGACCTGCAGGTGCCACAAAATAATTCCTTCCATGCTAGCGGCGGACAATCTGTTAAAAGTATCACAGACTCAATGAAATACACCATGATCACCCTCCTCTTGAAATACACCTATAGCAAAAACTCATTACCGGCCAGACAAACATTTCTACTATTCCATATCCAGTTAGGGTGAATGGTTTATTGCATAGACCAGCGTGTACTTTAGCAGCAAAATGGTAAGTAACAACAGAAGCACCAGGTTTTCGAATGCAAAAGCTGAAAAAATATCAAAACCCAACATCATCCATGAAGATAAGAATGTGATTGGTGGCACTGCAAGAACATTAGTCTGGAAGTGAGAACTGTGGTGGGTGGGGGTATCACAAGATTGAACTGAGAGTGTGTGAATGAATGTTACAGAGATTTTGAATCAGGCACACGTTTCTTTTCTTTGACTTCTTTATAAAGTTGCTACAAAGAAACTCAAAGGACTAGTGTGGACTTGAGCAAAAGGAATTCAACCTCTGAAATGGAGTGAACAATGACAAACACACACTGGTCACAACGGCGCAGTGGATATTTATGAATGGGCAAAGGGAGGACCCCAGGAAGTATACAATTAAAACATACATACCTCAGAAGAAGTTAGGGATACAAAGTCAGTGGTGAGAACGCAGGGCCACAATGAATAGCCAGAAAAGAGCCTCAGTGGAAGGATAGAGTTCCAGAATTGGAAATGGGCAATAACCTGAATGCACACTAGTCAGATTGGAGCTGGTTGAGGCATATATATCAAAGTAAAAACAGGGACGAAGACTTCAAAAAGGGCACAGCAGATGCTCCCTTGCCTTCAAGTGGACTGAATGATGGAAGCTGAGCCCTTACCTATGGTGTGCACAAAATAAACCAACAAATAGGAAAAATGTTTCTAGCAATTTGAGAAGAGTAACGTACTGAGGGTTCACAAGTGCATTCAAGTAACGCACAGTGTAGATCTATGAGAAAACCCATGTGACAACTTGGAAGAATCTTCTCTGATGACAGCATAATCCTCATTTGTGCCGTTTGTATCTTTCCTACTAGAGCCACCACCTATGGTCCAAAGTAGCGTGACCTGGACCCTAATGGTTAGGTGGAAGGGCATGTATTTCATGCTCTCAAAAGATTCTTCCGGTGCTGAGACAGAATATCGAGTTGGAAATGTCGACTTACACAAATATCGAGTTGGTAATATCGTGATTCAGAAATATCGACAGCAAGAATATTGTGGTCAATAATATCGAATTTGAAGTAAGAAATATCGTTTTTAAAAATATAGAAGTCACTAATATTGTTTGCAAAAATATAGATATTTAAAATATTGATGTTTTATCAGTGTTATGTATTTTAGTTTATATTTTACATGTATGTGATGTATTTTTTTTGTATAAGTATTGTTTATGTTTTTTAATATATGTGTTACATTTTTAGAAGTTATGAATTTTATTTTAATTCAGTGTTGCATTTTTTAGTTCTATAGTGAGTTGTGGGTTTATAGGGGATTAGGGTGAAAAGTAATTTAATTACAATAAATTAATGATTATTTTTTATTTATTTAATTTAGATTTTATAGCGGGAAGTAATTTATGTTTAATTAATAATTAATTGTATATTATTAATAATGAATTAATTGAAACTTAAATATGGAATTTGTGTAATTAATTTTAGGTTTAGGGTGTTGGGTTTATAGGGGTAAAGGGTTGGAAGTAATTTATGTTTAATTAATTAAAAATTAGTTGATCATTAATGTTAATAAATATTTAAATAGGGTATTTGATTATTTTTTTTGTGTGTGGATTTTATCGTTGTAGGGGTATAGTGTGGGGAGTAAATAAATTTTACTTACTTTATAAATAGTTATTAAAAACGATTCATTTTTTAATCGAAAAAAAGTTTTAATTGTGTAATACATTTTTTTACAGTTTAATTTAGCTGTGGGTTGTGGGGATTATAGAGGTAAAGTGTGGAAAGTTAAAGAATTTATATGAGTTTTAATTTGTTATTTAACTAATAATATTTCTTTAATTGGTAATTAATTATGTTAGTTGCGGAAGTACATTTTTTAAAATGTAAATGTAAGTTGTGAATTGTGTGGTGTTATAGGGTGGGAAATAAAAAGAAGTAATTATATGTAATAAAAATTAATGTTTTTATTTCTAAATAATTTTTAATTAAAAATATTTATTTGTGTGAAATTTTTTTTTTATTTTGTTTAATATAATATTTGTAGGTATTTGTTATATGTATTTAATATTATATTCATTTATTTATTTATTTATTTAGTTAGTTTTTTAATATTAAGGGGCTGATTCCGATCCGGGTCGGAAAGCACTCCGACCGAGCCGGATCCGGAGTGTTTTCCGACCGAGCCAGAGTCATGCAGTCCGACCGAGCGAGTACGATGCAGCTGTATGCTGTCAGACTCGGTTCGGTCGGACTCCCATAGAAGTCAACGGGAGCCAGTCGTACGACGCGTACATGGGCTCCCATTGACTGAATGGGTACATCGCGGACAAGTGCGCCCCCTACAGTGGGTATGCGTCGGTGCCAACCGCACCGTACATGCCTGTGTTGGGGAGACCCATGGGTCTCCCCCTGTGTCCGAGTCGTAGGGCTGCGGGTGACAGGGGGTCTGACGTAGACCCCCAAAGGCAACCACCCGGACGATTTTCGAGCCGGACACTCCGGCTCGCACAGGCTGTCCGAGGCGTGCATCGTACTGGCTCGGTTGTGAATCGCATCCATTGCACGCCACGGTTAGCTAACGACCGAGACGTACGGAGCGTTTCGGACCCAGAAACGAGTCGATCGGTGAATTTCATGTAGCTTGCATCGTACTTGCTCGCTCGTACAGCTGTACGAGTCGGGCGGAAAACACGCGAACGGCGCATAGTTTTTCCGTCCGGATCGCGTTCGGTGCCCTTCCGACCCGGATCGGAATCGGCCCCTAAATATATTTGTATTTGAATTTCTAACATTTATATGTTTTCTTATTTATTTTTAAAATATTTTTATTGTTGTTGAAATGTTTTTTTAAAATTTTTGAACTGATTGGAGTGAGAATAATATTTGTTACTCCTCTGCAATCCAACACTTTCCCTACTGTTGCACTCACTGGAGTGGGAATAGTAATTTTTACCCATCCGCTATCCAACACTTTCCCTACTGTTGCACTCACTGGAGTGAGAATAGTAATTTTTACCCCTCCGCTACCCAGCACTTTCCCTACTGTTACATTCACTGGAGTGTGAATAGTAATTTTTACCCCTCCCTTCCTCACATGCCTCCCGTTAATCCACAGTGGCTTGCCTTAGTTAATTTACCTTGTTTATATTGAGGTTGTAGCCTACGGGCATACTTTTCATATAAAATCCAAACAAAGTTGACGCAAAGATGGACGCCCAGCCTCTCGAGCAGGGGCTTGTACAGCAGAGCGTCACCGCTTACATAATCCATAAGAAAACACGCATTACTTTAATTGACGTGCACCAAGCCCTCTATCCATTTGTTTAGCAAGTATTTATTAGCGTGGAAATCACTGCTTTAACGCGTTTCAACCTCATCTCAGGTCATAATCATACGGCAACATGGAACAGGTGAATTAATTCTCTTTTAAAGAGTGACATGTAAATACAGTAAAAAGAGACTGCAGGTGAGGTAACTTCAACATCAGTTCGTTTTTGCTCACTTAAATGACAATAATATATGTACATGCAGTGAATATACATAAATAGACACATTGTTCTTTGTGGTGCATTTTTGATTTGGACACTTCAAAAAGGAATTCAATTCCTCCTTGGCACTTTCCCAAATTAAAAACAAGCCGTCTATATAATGCACCCAAAACACCACTTTGGCAGTTATCATCCTGTTATTTTCAGAGCATATGTGTTCCGTCTCCCAAAAGCACATTGTGTGGTTAGCTAAGTGGGTGCAAAAGAAGTACACATAGCATGCAGTCCCCCTGCTTTGCCTGCAGAATTTTTTTGTCAAAAATAAAAACATTAACAAGACACAAAACTATCTATATATATACATAACCTACTGGCGGTCGCCAGTTATAGTTAGGACCTAGTTACCATAGGAAAATCTCAACATTCTATTTCCAATAACTCTGGTGCCGATTGACGAATCTTTGTGAAATTTTCAAAACTCGTGGGGCGCTCCGGTCCGCTCCTAGCTTGAAAGTTTTGGGGTGATTTGGCAAGCGGGGGCTGAGAAAAAATGGGGGTCCCAAAACGTGTTTTCCCCATGCAATTTTCCATAGGAACCTTTAGTCGCAGCTACAGCCCGAACTGCTAAACGGAATTACACCAAATGAGGCAAAAAAGTAGCCCTTCGTTCAGAGTCATGCCTTTTAGTTAAATGGTGTAAATCCGTTCAGTATTTTTAAAATATTAATGGAAAAAGAAATATATCTGGGAGGAGCCTAACCACACATTTCATCGTGAGATCTGATTGGCTATCAGCACTTCATCCAAGAAGTGTTGGCAGCCATCTTGGGACCAATATACATGATAGCACCTCATTAAAAAGCATTGCAGTTAATAGAAGGTTTTAATACTTTAGTTACATTATAAATCATTTGTTGATGGTACCATACTCATTTTAGGAATTGTGGTGTGTTCTAAGGTGATTTTACCATGTGAAAAAGCCTTCTGCTGGGAAATCATGAATCATGTTTGAGAGATAACTATTTTCTCATGCTTTTCCCACAGAGGTTTGGAAGGTGATCTATAAGCTAAACCGAGAGCATATTTTCTATAAATTCACATTATCTTTCTCAGTCATGTGAGAATGAAGTCTGACATTCTCTGTAAAACATGTACATCCAACAAGGGCAGAGACTGTCAGTTGATTCCTTTGTGTTCTACTGCAGCTTCCCAAAGTGTTCTAAAGAACAACTAGAGCGCTAACAGTCCTACTTATGACAAAAGTATGGCACACCTGAAGCCATCTTGATTGGAATAAACTGGTAACACTTACAACATTTAATTTAACAAGGAACACAATGAGGGGGTTCATTTTGCCATAGAAATTATGATTAGTGCTGAAGAAAGAAAAATTAGGGCACATTTTGAGTGACTTCTCAAATCCTCTTCTATTTCATTAAAAAATTCTGATATGCAGACTGAAACATGCACTTTTAATACCAGCTGCAGACTTCCGTGGTGAGCAGTAGCTTTACTACAGTGATCTAATGAGCAACTAGAGTGCTGACATTCAGAATTTTTGGCAAATGTGTGACATATCTGCATACCTTCTTGATGAAATCAAAGTGAAAAAACTAAAAGCATTTCCTACTGAGGAGACTGCAGTAAATGTGGAAATTAGGAAACTTCATAACAAATAAATCTCCCAAGATGGCCACCAGAGACAAAGGAGCCCAAATGCAGCACAAAATCACCCAGATGTAGCCCACATGTAGCCCAATGACAGAAGTGTGCAAAACACTTATTTTTTGTGTATTTGCAGTTTTATATAGTGCAGACTTGTCAGGTATTGGAGTGCTTTACATGAGCATTGGTTACATCACACAAGATCAAATTCATTTTGGTTGTAGACATGAGGAGATTAAGTGATTTGGCCAGAATCACAGAATGTTGAGCTGAAGCAGAAACTCCAACCTAGTTCCCCAGTTGCAAAGTCTGCAGCTCTGGAAGTAACACCACATCCTCTCCCCTAGGTGCAACATTTAATCAAGTGGTCAACTGGATAAAAAAACATAAAGATTACAAATAATTTAAAAGTTCTTTGTCGCTATTTGAAAACTCAGAAAATATGTCCTCATTTTAGTTTTTTAGAGCACTAACCATAATTTTGATGCAAACAAGACCCTCTCATATATGTAATTTCTAAAGGAAATACTCTAGGTATTACAGTTTTGATTACATCAAGATGACGTCAGGCGTTCCACACTTTTGTAATAAATATAGAATGTTAGCAATCTAGTTGTTCATTGGGATACTGTTGAGATGCAGAGGCCAGGGGCACGGACTCTGAAAATTGAAGGCAGGTAGGAGAGTGCAGATGCAACAATTTGACCACACTGAGCAGGAAGGAAGGGCAGTGGCAGCACAACAGACTATGGAGGGCAGTGGAATGGGGGGCAGGGGCAACAAACCAACAATACAGGACTGGCAAGACAGGCTGTGGCAATATAATAGACCATTGTGGGCAGAAGGAAGAGGCAGTGGTAGTACAACCATACATGCCAACAGAACCGTTTCAGCCAGGTAACGTCCAATGTTTTTAAGCTCAAATGGGCTTTATTTGATCTGTCTCCTATCTACAATCTCCTCTTTTTCAATGTAACTCAAAGGGGAAAATCAATGCCCCAGTTTTTTTCAAAATCTCCCTCTTACCAAGTTCAAAATGTTCGCAAGTATGGTACATTGGATCATGGTAGGCGGGAGGGACATGGACTCGGATAACAGAGGACAGGAGGGACATGGAGAGGTGCACCAAACTGACCCTACAGGGCAGGCATCAGGGTCTGCAGCAGCACAATACACCACACAGCGCATGCGGGACGGGAGTGCAGCCCAACAATCCATAGAAAGCAATAGGGAGGGGACAGGACCATGCACATGGACAACAGAGAACAGAGGGGAAAGAGGCAATGGTAGCTAGCTGACCATAATGGACATACAGGAGAGAAAGCTGCAGCATAACAGACCATAAAGGGCAGGAGGGACGGATCAGGGGCATTACAATGGAACAGACAAGCCAGGAGGGAGGTAATAGGGGTCTGCACATGGAAACAGAGGGCTGGGGGCAAGGGGGCAGGGCAGGAGCAGTACGATGACTATGGAGGTCAGGTAGGATGGGTACTAGAAGCAAGACACACCATGGAGAGCAACAGTGAGACTATGATGGCATACACACAGACCATTGAGGGAGGGTGGGAGGGGGTCAGGGACAGCTAGCTGACCACACAGGGAAGGTGGGAGGGGCCTTGGCAGCACAGAAGACCATGCATGGCAAGCGGGAGGGTTAGTGGCAGCACAATGGCTATGATGGGCAAGAAGTAGGGTGCAGGGGCATGCACAAAGGACCATGGAGGATAGAAGGGAGGGTCAGGACATGGGCACAGACAAGAGAGTTCAGGGGAAGGGGCCTCACAACAGACAGCGTGGGGCAGGCAGGAGGACCAATTGCAGCACAACAGACTAGGGAGGGCAGAAGGGTGTGGCAGTAAAATGGACCATGGAGGACAGGAGGAAGGGGATAGGGGCATGACATGTGGACAGGCAGGGTGGAGGTGGCAGGGACAGGTTACAGTCATCTGACAATGCTAGGCAGGTGGGAGGGGAGTGGCAGCTCAACAGAACACTCAGAGTAGATAGGAGTGGCACGTCCATGGAACATGGTGGGCAAAAAGGATGGAGCTGGGGCATGCACAAAGACATCGGAGGGCAGGGGGAAGGAGAATAGGGGCAGCAAGCTAAGCACAGAGGCTAAGCAGGAGGTCAATGATGGGCCATAGAATTGGGCAATGGAGGGCAGGAGGAGTGGACTGGTACATCATGCTAAATGGAGAGCAGTGGCAGCACATCAGACCATGCATGGCAGGAGGGAGGAGGCTAGTCCATGGATTCAGACAACAGAGGATAGGGAGATGGTGGATGGGGCAGCAAGCTAACTGTTCAGAGAAGGTGGGTATTAGGAACTTTATTGTTTTTAAAATGTGCGAACTACTTAAAATATGAACAAGTATGCAGCATAATCTCACTTTTATTCAGGAAGAAGAGGACGTTTGTGACTGTGACTCCGGGCTCACTTGGCAGAAACACCCCCTGACCCTCCACCCCCCATCGCAAAATGTAATGCCCGTGAAAAGGGTAGGTGGACGCAATGTTATATAGAACATAGTCCTGAGAGCACGATTGGAAATGAAAACTAGATATAGTATATGGTATAAACTATGCACCAAAAAGTGTGATATAAGATGAACCGGGGCGTGAAATATAATATGCAATACATTGTGCGCAATGACAGATTCATTGGAGAGCGCGAGATAGCACAGGCACTAGCGCGTGCTATGCGATATGCGCCTTGGAGTGTAATATGCACAGGGCAGTGTTGTGTAACCTAACTAGTCTCTAAAGTTGTAATATAAAATATGTGCTGGGGAGTGTAACATTGCATATGCACTGTGACAAAGATATGGATCCCAGATTGTAATATGTATGGCATAGCGCTGTGCGTTATAACATAGGCATCGAGGAAGGCACGTTAGATAGGGCAATATAACCCGTGCGAAGGCAAGTGTGGCATGACATATTCACGGGGTGGTGTTACAGTGCACATGGGCTAGAGAGTGTCGTAGCATACGCACTAGCTGGTGGAATACAACACAGAGGTGTGAGGCACTCGGCGGGCACTGGTGGGTGTAACACAGCATTGGGCTCAGCCAGGAGCACGCTGTGACTCTCAAGTGAGGTTCGTCTCCTTTCCAGAGAGTAAAATAAAAAGTATTACACATCCGGCGGTGGATGTGTGTTTTATTAACCGTGAGGGGGGTTTCTTGCATAGTTTGGTCGAATTTTTGTCGAATCCCCTTTGAATGGCTTGGTGTGCGTGTATATTAAATGTGCCCGTCAATAGCTACCCATGTTTGTATAAATAAACGACAAGGGTGTCTACTTGGAGAGTACCCACTGGCGGGGGCGCCGGGATAAGGCACGGTAGGGCGTCAGACACGTCAGAGCTTCACTAGCGGTGTAAATACATTCCATGTGGATTCATTCTATGCATAGTCGCCTTTTAATGAATATCACGCAAATCGTCATGGTGATAGGTACATACAGTTTGTCCAGCATGTCCTAGGTTTTTCTATAAATATATATTTTTTTAAAATAATAAAAAACAAAGGCCGGCGCCAGGGGATGGGGTCCCCGGGGCCATAAGTGGCCTGAGGAGGGGGGGGCAACGCAGCCCCCTCCTAAAGAATAATAAAAAAAAAAGGCCATGACCCGGTGGTTGGGGTCCCCGGGGCCCATTAAGGCCTTGGGAGGGCCAAATTTTTTTTTTTCAACAAAAAAAATTAGGGTGCAGGCCCTGGGGGATGGGGTCCCCAGGGCCAGTAAATTAGAAAAAGGGGGGCCACACAGCCATCCTTCTTAAAAAAATTAAATAAATGAAAGACCGGCATCGCGCCGGAGGCCACGCCCCCTCCTTGCAGCACTGTGCAAACGCGCCCCCTGGCCAGTTGTAAGTTGGGGAATTCCCCTTCAATACTGAGGGTCCCTGAGGGCCAAGTAGCCCAACAGGTATCTCGAGTACGCGCTGGGGAGTTGCGTTTCAGACAGGTGTTCTGAGGCCACGCCCCTTTTTACACCTCTATGCAACGCAGCTCTGTGGCGCTTACTGGAGGTACCTAGTGGGCTAGTTTGACCTTAGGGACCCTTAGGATTCAAGGGGACTTAATCTCCAAACTAAAAACGGCCACAGGGCGTGTTTACACAGTGTTGAAGGGAGGGGACGGGGCCTGAGTTAACGTGTGCAAACAAGCCCTGTGGCGAGTTTTAAGTTGGGGAAATAATTCCCTTTCAATCCTGAGGGACCCTGGGGGCCAACTAGCCCACCAGGTGCTTCCAGTAAGTGCCACTGCGCTGCGTTGCAGAGAGCTGGTCTAGGCCATGCCCCTTTTTACATCTCTCTGCAACGCAGCTCTGTGGCGCTTACTGGAGGTACCTAGTGGTCTAGTTGGACCCTAGGGACCCTCAGGATTCAAGGGGACTTAATCTCCCAACTTAAAACGGCCACAGGGCGTGTTTACACAGTGGGGAAGTGAGGGGACGGGGCCTGAGGTGACGTGTGCAAACATGCCATGTGGCGCGTTTTAAGAGGTTGTTTTAATCCCCTGCGCTATTATATACTAGGGGCTTACAGAGGAGGTCATGCTGATCACAGGGGGACCCCCAACGCATAGTGTTCCTAGTGTATGTAGGTGTTTTCACTGTATTCTGAGTGTCTTTTAACATAGCACTGGCTCTAGGACTGGTTAGTCAGACTCAGTTACCACCAGTATCCGTCTGAAAAAGTTGAGGGTACAGGATGATTTTGCAACAAGGCTTCTTTCTGCTCTTCTGTTTGTTCTTTCTGCATGTTATCCTTCTTCCTGCACTTTTCTTCGTCTTTGAGGACTTCTGTTGCTTCTTTCTGCATTTCTTTTTTTCCTTTCTGTGCGTTTTTTCTTCTTTCTTCACATGTCCTATCTCTGTAGGCATAGTTAGAAATTAGCATTTAAAAAACCTTTGAAATTCACTGAAAAAACCATAGGTTTCAGGCACGTTATAGTTAGGAATTAGCATTTAAAAAAACCTTAGAAATTCACTGAAAAAACCATAGGTTTCAGGGGCGTTATAGTTAGCTGGACTTTTCACTCGTACAAAACCATTGAAATTCCCCCGTTATAGTTAGTTCAGCTAACTATAACTCGCACGCCCGCAATGCACTGCTGATGACGTCACATATTACATCACTCATGACATGGTCAGTGACATCACTCATGACATCACTGATGACATCTCAAATGACATCACTGATGACATCATCCTTGTGATAGAGGGGCAGACCTCCTCTCCCCCTAATATAACCTTTGATACACACATTCAAAAATAGAAACTAACATTTTCAAAACAATTGACATACCAATATCAGTTATAACAACCTATTCAGTAATTCTAAGATCCACATACACATCCACTCATTCACCAACAGTCCTATACAGTCACTCATACATGTACTCACTCATCATATGTACTCATACACCTATACACCCTGTTACACAAAGCCACTCATCCATAGTTATTCACACACATAGTCACTCGTGCTAATAAAGAATCAAACATTCATTTACTTGCATATACAGTTATACACACACCACCACACTTACTTCTACAGAAACTTACACATACTTAGTATTTTAAACAATCACTTATAGAAACACATACTTATTCATACAGGAACTCTTTCAATCTCTCACTCTCACATATACTCACTTATATACCCCAATAGTCACATATAGTAGTTTAAAACATATGTAGTTACTCATAAAGACACTATTGAGACAATCATTCACTCACTAACACACCCATGCACACACTCATCCACCCATACAGTCCTGCACACATGCTGTCTTCAATACATACAAACAGTGAGTCACTCATTCATGCACCTATGCACTACGTAATACCCCCCACCGAATCATACAGACACTCAGACACTCATGCTTATACTCAAAAAACCAACTAATAACCTATACAGACACTCATGTAGCTACTCACCAACCCATGCAGCCACTTATACACAAAGTGAGAGACTGATACAGATATTTACATATTTAAACATTACTCACTAAGCCATGTATTCACTAAGATACACTTAATCAGTCAGTTAAATCAATTTTTCAAAAACAAATCATCCATTTAGACACTTATATACCCATTTATTCTTCCATCGACCTTGAGATATACATATATAAAACATATGTAATTTTCAGAAAAACACACATTCACTGGAGGATGTCATCAGTAATGTCATCAGTGATGTCATTTGAGATGTCATCAGTGATGTCATGAGTGATGTCACTGACCATGTCATGCGTGATGTAATATGTGACGTCATCAGCAGTGCATTGCGGGGGCGCGAGTTATAGTTAGCTGATCTAACTATAATGGGGGAATTTCACTGGTTTTGTACGAGTGAAAAGTCCAGCTAACTATAACGCCCTTGAATCCTATGGTTTTTTCAGTGAATATATTTATACATACATATAAAAACATATATATAATATGCGTATCTATATTCATACAAATATAAATGCATGCATACATATACATATATGCATACATATGCATGTAATGTACATGAAAGTTTTAAAAACACTAATAAAACAAAAGCTAAAAAGCCACCTAATTACAAACAGAATTGCTTTAACTGAAACGAGGGCGAGACCTATTGCATTTTCAATGCTTGTTTACTTTGGTTCCATCAAGAAGGCATTCAGATGTGTCACACATTTGCCATAAATTCTGAATGTTAGCACACTAGTTGCTCATTAGATCATTGTAGTAAAGCTACTGCTCACCAGGGAAGTCTGCTGCTGGTATTCAAAGTGCATGTTTCAGTCTGCATGTCAGAATTTTTTAATGAAATAGAAGAGGATTTGAGAAGTCAAAATGTGCCCTAATTTTTCTTTCTGCAGCACTAATCATAATTTCTATGGCAAAATGACCCCCCTCATTTTGTTCCTTTGCAAATTAAATGTTTTAAGTGTTACCACTTTATTCCAATCAAGATGGCTTCAGGTGTGCCATACTTTTGTAATAAGTAAGACTGTTAGCGCTCTAGTTGTTCTTTAGAACACTCTGGGACAATCTGTCATTGGGCTATACTTGGGCTACATCTGGGTGATATTTGTGCTACATGTGGGCTCTTTTGTCTCTGGTGGCCATCTTGGGAGACTTATTTGTTATGAAGTTTCCTAATTTCCTCATTTACTACAGTCTCCTCAGTAGGAATACTTTCAGTTTTTTACTTTGATTCCATCAAGAAGGCATTCAGATGTGTCACACATTTGCCATAAATTCAGAATGTTAGCACTCTAGTTGCTCATTAGATCACTGTAGTAAAGCTACTGCTCACCAGGGAAGTCTGCTGCTGGTATTCAAAGTGCATGTTTCAGTCTGCATGTGAGAATTTTTTAATGAAATAGAAGAGAATTTGAGAAGTCACTCAAAATGTGCCCTAATTTTTCTTTCTGCAGCACTAATCATACTTTCTATGGCAAAATGAACCCCCTCATTTTGTTCATTTTTAAATTAAATGTTTAAAGAGTAACCACTTTATTCCAATCAAGATGGCTTCAGGTGTGCCATACGTTTGTCATAAGTAGGACTGTTAGCGCTCTAGTTGTTCTTTGGAACGCTCTGGGAAGCTGCAGTAGAACACAAAGGAATCAACTGACAGTCTCTGCCCTTGTTGGATGTACATGTTTTACTGAGAATGTCAGACTTCATTCTCACATGACTGAGAAAGATAATGTGAATTTACAGAAAATGTGCTCTCAGGTTAGCTTATAGATCACCTTCCAAACCTCTGTGGGAAAAGCATGAGAAAATATTTTTCTCTCAAACATGATTCATGATATCCCAGCAGAATGATTTTTCACATGGTAAAATCACCTTAGAACACACCAGAATTCCTAAAATGAGTATGATACCATCAACAAATGATTTATAATGTAACTAAAGTCTTAAAACCTTCTATTAACTGTAATGCTTTGTAATGAGGTGCTATCATGTATATTGGTCCCAAGATGGCTGCCAACACTTCTTGGATGAAGTGCTGACAGCCAATCAGATGAGATGTGTGGTTAGGCTCCGCCCAGATATATATGTGATTTTGATTTTCTCAGGAACTACTGAACAGATTGACACCATTTAAGCAAAAGGCACGAGTCTGAACTGATGACTACCTCTTTGCCAAATTTGGTGTAATTCCGTTCAGCAGTTCGGGCTGTAGCTGCGGCTAAAGGTCCTATGGGAAATTGCATGGGGAAAACACGTTTTGGGACCCCCCTTTTTTCTCGGCCCCCGCTACACGAGACTTTCAGGATAGGAGCGGACCGGAGCTGGCCAAAAGTTTTGAAAATTTCGCGAAGATTCGTCAATCGGTGCCAAAGTTATTGGGAATAGAATGTTGCAGATTTCGTATGGAAAATAGGTCCTAACTATAAGTACCTACTGGCGACCGCCAGTAGGTAATTTATATATATATATATATACATATATATATATATATGTATATATATAGATAGATAGATAGATAGATAGATAGATAGATAGATAGATAGATAGATAGATAGATAGTAAAACTTCAGCCCATTACATCAGGCGCCTAATGTACAGCTATCTTTAATCATGTTGCAGGAAAAAACACAGACAGGAAAAATAATAAGCCTGCTGAAGCAATTAGATGTCCTTACAGTTCAGTGTGGTAATATTTGCAAACCAATACTGAAAGATTAAAAATAATACCTGTATATCTTTCATCTCTTATAGATATGAATATCACATATTCCCCTCAGGACTCATAACAGTGGAGCAGTTGAAGACAAAGGCAGATAAGTAGCAATGCTTAATCAGTTTTGTGATCATGCATGCAAGCACATTAGCATGTTACCCAGACAGAATCAGAAGTAGCTTTTGATGTTTTTTTGTCTTTTTCTCTTTCTGTCCAGAAGCATTAGCAAGGAAACTTTTGTGAATAAAGAGTAAAGAGAATTCTCTGAGAGAGAGCACCCCCCAAAGCACCAGGACGAAATTCTGCGAGACATGAGGAGCCGAAGGAGGATGCCACGATTCACAAGGGAAGACCGGAAGTGAAGGTATGTGATGCAATGGCAGGAAGCTACAACCCGTAACAACTAGAACAGCAAGTAGCTTCCTGCCAGGATGTGCATGATTTATTCTCTGTGTGCTCTGCCCCCACCGCATGCTAGAGACGGCTCAGATATCCCCTAGGCATGAAAGCAATGCGCACAGAGTGATTGCATGTGCTGGATGTTTGTACGCCTGGGATGACACAATACATGGAGGTGATAGTACTGGACAGTATGTGTGCTCTGTATGTATACTGATTGCAAATGTGCTTGCAATGGTACATTACATGAAGGAGGCTGGGTCCCGTTTTGGGAGCCAAGGCCTGCCTGGGGAAGACGTTCGGAGTAGAAGAATCCCCCCAGACAGATTTGTGGATTGCTGTATTCCTGTGAGCTGGGTGGTAAACACTGGGGGAAGAGAGAGAGACTCCCTCTGTGCACTTCAAAAGGGTGCTCTTTGATTCAGTGAAAGATCACAAGGAAGGGGCCTGGACACACTAAGGAAGGAGATGGGGCTCAAAAGAGAATAATATAGAGTGGGGCTGGGAGCCCGGGATTAACCTTTTGATGCGCATATCACTGTGTCTGACATCCAGGTGTGAACTCAAGTCATTCCCATGGGCCAGCTTTGGAGTCAATCCTGCTGTGACAAACAGACTTTCAAGAAGAAGAGAGAGCAATAATGAAGCAGACCCCAACATAAAATTCAAGCTACCCAGACCATAAATTACATTTGATGTCTGGAAATTGACTATAATTAAGGGCAAATCTGACATCTGCCCATCAGCCAGACGGGCTGTGTGAGAAAAGGAACCTCTCCAAGACTTCTGCTTGTGACCAGGACTGTGTGTCAAGGCCTGCTAGTCTCCCTGCTGGGTGAGGAGACCTCACCCAGGGAAACCCAAGCCACCTGTCCTGGCCCTAACACCTGCCTCCTTACCAAGACCAGTGTGCCCTGTGAGGAAGAGGAGAGTCTTGTAGGGAGCAAGGTTCAGTGAGGAGCCCTACCGAGAGGACTCCCTGTGTGTGGTGTAAGGAAATGGTAATGCACTGATTGGGTCTCTGGCGATGTACAGGAGGGATTTGGCAATCCATAAATGCCAGGAGAGGGCTGTGGTGGACTGAGCTGTACATCAAGCGATGTGCGGGAAGCGCCAAGCCCATACCGCCTTGTTGCAATGACCTCTTATTCCAAAGGGGGCCACTGTTGAAGTGATTGTGCCGACAGGCGAGCTAAGATTTGTGTATGCCTTAAAGGTGAACCCATATGCCAGGAGGGGTCGCTATGGTATGGGTGATTGCACCAGAGGAGTCTGCACTTTACCCACAAGTATTACAGCAACCCCGTACACCAGGAGGGGCTGCCAGTACTGAGTTTCTTCCCAAAAGTTCCGCCGAGAGCCTGAAGATCAACCTCCTTCCCCCCGTGCAGAGAAAGCCATCTTACAATGCCAATAGAAGCTGAGAGCATCTTCGTTCACTGAGGAAGCCAGCATTGCCGCTCGGGAGAGCCCCTGCTGGTTGCTGTCGTGTGGACCGTGAGTAGCCGGACTTCTCCAAACAGGACCAGAACTTGCAAGTGCCTGCAGTTGGGGCATCCGCTGAAATGCTGACCACTTCCATGCTGCAGGAGCGGGAATGACTTGAATGGGGCCTATTGGGGCCTGAGAACTCGCTGCTGCTGCAGCATAGACACTTTGACTAATTCCTAACAGTTAAAAAGAGGCTCTTGAGTCTGACCTAATATTGAGCATTCTCTGGATGCAGCCACTAGAGAATGGCGAATAACCTCGGACGCATTGTAAGGAAGAGGGTCGGACAGGGATTTGCCAGACAGACACTACAGCCTAGATCTCAAGGGGATCGTGTTATTGCTTATGAAAGTCATTATCTCTTTGAACTTGTAGAGTTAAAAATAAAATACTTATTATTCGTACAAAAACAAGTACTAGACATGGATTTATTACCATTGCTGAGTGCATTTTGAGTTACGAGTCATGTTCACTAACCTGTATCTACACTCTGCCACCCACAACACCCCATACTCCCCCACTCCTCCACCGAGGGAGCATTTAACTGCTCATCCACAGCTACCACTGAGAGTGAAGTACAGAAGAGTCACTTGGCCGAGTTGCTCAGGATCCATAGAAGGTCGTGCACCTGGGAAATCAGAAATAAAAGACCTAAACCACCACGGTTGGTCCCAGTAGCCCATGTGCCCCATGGCCCTTATAAAGGGCCATATTATGTTCACCTTGTTCTTTCAACCCCAATCGGTTGAACCCATCTTTAACAACATATACAGGACCGTTAGTGGAGCCACTCTCAAATTCAAATATGGCATTAAATGTACCTAGAAATATTACACTTTTCTCACTGTATGCAAAACTACTTATAAAATATTAATGCAAATGTGTGTTTTGAAAATTACCGCAATCCCTATTGTTGATAAAGGTGAAAGGAGACCATGAATTCGCCATCAATTGAATTATTTGTTGTTTACCGCAATTTCACAAGAGGTGGATTTCCCTTTACTAAGACCGGACTTTGGGTTGAGGTAGCTGAAACATCTTCACTCTTTTTCTAAGAGGACAACATTTGTAGAAAATGAGTAACACCTTCTGAATTAATATCATCTTCAATTGACTTCACCATCAGTGTATTTCAAGGTTTTTGACTTGACATGGATATATACATTCGTGTAAACTGCCCCTTCTTTCCATATTTGAAACACATCTGATTGACAGCTGTACAACATTGAGCGTTGCCTAAATGTTAATTACATCCACAGCAGAAACATAGCAAACTGTTCTTCTCATGACTAGATTTGAAATTAAAAAGAACATTTTTTTTTGTGAACTTTCTGTTTCTCAACTCTAGTTGATAGCTTTTCGGACAGTTGCAAAATGTGCTTTATCTTATTTCAATGTGTATTGCAATACATTTCTTTTATACACAGTTCTGAGTGTTCAATACCTCTTGTTAACCCCAAAGCAGATTCCAAATCTAGGTCTTCAGGTGATAAAAGTCTTTCTTGTATCTTCTTGTTGTTGGCCCTCTCAATCAGTTGATGACAAATAATTTCATCCTTTAAATCTTGATAATTGCTTGTGGTTGCGAGTGACCTTAAAGCAGCTTCAAAGTCATCAATCAATCAAATGTGTGATGCTCTAATAATGTATTCTTTGAAGTATTAAATCTTTTATCCAGAGTTTTGATGATGGAAGCATTACAATCTATGGTTTCTACATAATTGCCATGCTCACCGATACCAATATGGACATTAACAACCTCCAAAGGACACGGAATACCCTCAGGACCTAAATTATACACAAAGTGTTTTTTTTACTTCCTAGAAATAAAGAAGTCTCAATCTATTTCTACCAATTTAATTGGGGAGTGCCTTAAATAGAAGAGATGGCGTGGGAACTGCAATTTGTTTCCTTGTGTGTTTTCAAAGGCGATAGGTCACATATAAACACGCATAGACACGCCCCAGATGCCGAGTTTTACCTGAACCAATAGCAGGACTTGTCGGAAGCATCGCTGGCATGATCAATATAGTGGAGCAATGATGGGAGTTACACAGAGGTTACCACATGAATTTCAGGTCTACCGACACAGCGATGAACAATTGGAGACAACACAACAACAACCTGATAAGGCGTCCCCACAGGGATGAGGTTAGGTGGAATGGGGCTGGGGACAGAAGAGGAAGACTCGCATATAGGACGAGTAAAACATTTTATGTTTATTTTTTCAATTTTATTTATGGATTTTCAAGAAAGACAAAACAATAAAATAGGGCCAATAGGTATGGGCATATAGTACAATAGTCCAATAGTATAGGGCTGGAGGGAACAAAAGCATTGATAATACCAGTAGATACAGCAATCAAAGCATAAGATTCAAGAGCGGAGCGAACACCTGAAGCAAAGCAGCAATGTCAAGGGGAGCAATCAAAGCTACATAGCCTTGTGGTTAATGGATAGCAACCATAGTTAGGTGAGATTAGCTATGGAACTCATCGTCAATGGTCAACATGTAGTCGCCAATAGGCTGCCAAATACCTCTCGGGTATGAAGTAGGAGGCTGTAGTGTGGCATATACTTCACTAGTGGAGTCGTAACAAATCATACTGGTAAGCCAAGTCTTAACAGTTGGATTGCCCCAGTGCAATGCTATCTCCCTTTTAGCCAGCAATAGTGCAATGGCCGTATATCTGAGAATCGATTTAGAGACATCTGCCACGTAGACCAGGAGCACCATAAGGGGGTCTGGGTGAAATGTAACATCTGTCATTAAGGAGAGATGCTCAACTATCGCACCCCAGTGAGCCCCAGTGTGAGGACAAGTCCATGTGCAAAATCAGCTGCAGCCGAGCTACACTTCGGGCAATTGGAAGACTAGGGGTAGCATATGCCCTGTGAAGAAATTTAAAATGGAGCAGCTGGTGTGGATGGATAGGGGAAACTAGTTCAATCTGCGCACAGCAGCAGTACCACTCTTTGTCAGTCAGGACACTGCCCAGGTCATTACCCCATTGTTCTCTTATCTTTCCGTTGCGGGCAGGTTTCAGTAACAGGCAGGCTTTATATAGTTTGTAAATTAGTCTCCCCCTCCTCAGAGTCCAATATTAACAGAGTCAAAGGTGAGGGGATGCAATCACGAAGAGCAGCATGGAGGTGGCGTAGGAGGAAAAGATCCACCTGTGTGGCTTGGGAAAATCTGGTGTCCTCAGTATATGAAAGGACATGACTGTTAAGGAAGATGTCTCTCATCATGTGAAAGTCAAATTTACTAAGTGTACCTTGCGCCACTCATTCTGGGTCGGTGGGATCCAAAAGGTGTTAGCCACTGGAAAAGCAGAGAATATAGGGGGCCTGTCCCTATGAGATGGTTGGGTTTCTTCCACGCCCAAGTCATGGTGGGCAGTATTTGGATATCAGCAGAATCATGTTTGATTCCGCTCTGCAGGATGGATGTAAATGGAATGTCCTCCACTTGATCTCTCTCTCTCCTGGATGGAGTAGGGCAGTCTGGCGTCTGTGTGGAACCAATTTAAAGCAAACTGGCCTTGTGCTGCTAGGTAGTTAATCAGGAAGTCGGGGACACCAAAACCGCCCGTCATAAGGAAGCACAATGGTATCCCATCGAATTCTAGGCATCCGGCCAGCCCAAATGAGGCACAGCAACAGACCTCAGAGGGTCAAGAAAAATGTATTGGTAAGGTGTATGGGGATATTTAGAAAGAGATTTTAAAAAAGCTGGGTAAGAGAACCATCTTAATAATGGCTCTCTGCCCCACCATGGACAGCAGGAGCCGTATTCATCGCTCAAATTGGACCGTGAGTTTTTCAATGGCAGATCCACAGTTCAAACAGATCACCTGCTCCTTATCCCTATGGAGTATAATACCAAGATATTTAGTAGAGTCACTGCAGTGGATATTCACACAGTACCGCCAAGGTAGTGTTAGAGGGAAAAATTCTGACTTCCCCCAGTTGATATGGAGTCCCGAAAATCCCCCAAACCAGATAATTTTCCAAATAACAGGAGCACAGTTGTGAGCAGCCTGACAATGGAACAGTAAAATTTTGTCTGCGTACATGTAAATGAGAAGAGGTCCTGGTCGAAAACAAAGTCCGGGGTGCATGTGTTTATCCTGTAGATGGCATACCAGTGGATCCATGGCAGTTATAAAAAGTAGCATTGGCAGGGTGCATCATTGTTGCGTACCCCTGGCAATCGTGAACTGGCCAGTGATTGATACGTTCACATTAAGCCGAGCCACCGGTTGGGAGTAAAGAAGCATAATCAGTGCAGTGAAGCCTTTAGGGATCCTAAGCTTCTGCAGTATCACTCAAAGGAAAGGCCACTACAAAGAGTAGATGGACTTTTCTGCATCTATCAGAGCAATTGCAGCAGGAACCTCCGGTGAGACCCTATTAAGCACCGCAAACACAATGTGCAGGTTGAAGGACATGGATCTGTGGGAAATTAACCCTGACTGACCATTGAGTTGATCTGATCAATCCACAATGCCAACCTGGTTAATATTAATTTTGCCAAAATGTTAATATTGAAATTTAGTAAGGAGAGGGGTCATGAGATGCAAAGGTGAGAGTCCTTGCCATGTTTTAGCAGGAGTGTGATCACCACCTCCCATAGGAAGAGTGGCCATACACCCTCCTCGAGGACTTCAATATACATATCCAGATTGTCGGGAATAAGCATAGATTCATATGCTTTGTACAAAATACCCATTAGACCATCCAGGCCTGGGACCTTAATGCTGTCTAATGCATCTACATATCTGTAATCCACAGCAATGCAACCTCCTCAAGGTAAGCCGCTCTAGTGTCATCACCGCCGCAAGTTTGGGGGGAGTACAGATGCTCATAATACTGGGATACGGCACCAGTGACATCAGCATTATGAGTGACCCACTGGTCGTCATCAAGTAGGATACAGATATATAGTCAGGACCGCGGTTCTGATGGAGGAGGTGTAGCAATGTGCACCCTGGACGTTCATCCTTTGTATTGATAGGAGCGGGTATACTTGCCCAAATAAGAGATCTCTCTTTCGATCAGGGAGCGGAACTCATCCATCAGTATTGAGCAACAATTCAATTGGGCATTTTGAGGCCGCTGCATGTCAAACCTATCAATGTCTTTCAGTTCAGCTTCTACACGTGTGATGCTACTACGAATGTCTCTGGAGTCAAGCAATGTATTTTGCACCAAATTGTGATACCCCCAGCAAAACAGTAGCGATGTTAAACCTGCTCATGATGGAGGAGAGTTTGTAAAACAGTCGGGATCATAAATATTAGGGGCAAAGAATTTCACAAGAAGTACGCAGTGGTCAGCAAGATGATTGGCCAGTAACACATAGTGACCTTTCTTATTCAGGAAGCTGACGGAAAGGCTGAAGTGTACACTATTGTGGATGAGTGTGCACACTCCCCTAGAGTAAGTGCTGGAGCTGGAAAAGTACCTATGAGGTTATTCAAAGACGGGGGAGTCTTGTGGTGGGCGATACGTTTCCTGCAGGAAAGCAATCTTCGCCCCATGCCTATTGAGGTAAGCCCCATGCCTCCTGAGGTAAGCCAACAATTGTTTGCCCTTACGAGGGTTGTTTAAGCCCTGAACGTTAAACGTTAAACACCTTATCTCAGCAAATGCGGCCCACCCGCCAAATTCTCAGTCATGATGGGAAGTGCGAAGTTTGCATGGTAAGTGTGGTAGTGTATGTAAACCCCTCTGGGCAATGGTTAAGGGAGAAGTAAATGAACAACAATCCCCAAATAAACAAACACCCACCACCCGCACGCAACATCCAACTGCTCAGTGAATCCCTTAGAAATCAACTAGCAAACATAAATCTAAAAAAAACATGAGATGGTAAACACCATGAGGGTGGGCAACTATACAGTCAACGGAGCCCATATGACGGAAACAGCTGATGCGTTATACTAGTTGGTTAAAGGCAAATACAGGCTCGTCCTGTCAAGAACATGGCGATTAAAGTGAGCTCAAGAGGCTGCCAGTGAATGTCTGTCTGAGGATAGTACTATGTAGAACTCGGGGGCAGAAGCTCAACCAGGAGGAAAGAGGTCCATGCTTTCTGAGGTCTGCAGATTGGTCGGTGTATGGACAGGGGTAGAACGCAGCGATACAGAATCCACTAGGGTCGAGTGTCTTACAAAAGGATGGCGCTTCAGCAGGGGAGTAAAAAAACTGGGCCTCCATGTCTACATCTACTGGAAGCCTGGCAGGGAACAACATACCATACTTAAGACCCTTTAAGCAGAGAAGAGCTTTGCTGCCTTGAAATTTATGATGGTCCTCCTGAAGCAGCAATGTGAAGACAGGTACAACAAGATGGTAAATCCTTGATATTGCATTGGGTCCTTCTCGCGAGCTGTAGATAAAACTTTAATCTATGGTCAGCAACGACATCCCAACAGCAACTGATATTTCTGGAACAAAAACACCAACATTTCAATACCTTCAACATCCACACAGAGCAATCCAACAAGGATGTGGAAAGAAAGCACCTGATTACACTCAATGTGGCTCTAAAGATCCAGCAACAACAGACTTTGGAGGCACAGGGTTTCTTCAAATTGATGGCAGGAGCTCCTGCATACCAAAACAACTAGTGAAAGTGGCGGCTGTGATGAAATGCATATGGTTGGCTTCCAGCAAGCCCATTTACAGTGTCGAGAGAACCTCCAACAAAAATAAGGCTTTGGCATAAATGGGCCAAGGCTGACCTTGGAGGTGCCAGGACTTGCAGTCTCTGGTGATTATAGGGAGATGATGACGAGGAGCTCACCAAAAAGTGTAACAACCAAGAGGAGGCCACGGGCTCTGTTTTTAGAGGGACTCCTGCACACTGTTTAAATATGTCGAAAAAGCACACCAGTAAAGAAAAACTTGTTTTTTTCCAGTCTGCACAGACAAAAAAAATGGCTCGTATAGAAGGCAAGAAGAGATGGAGTAATGTAAAAAAAAAAAAAAAGAGAAAAAAACCCACTTACCTTCTCACCGCTTCTTTGCCGCGTATCTCCTCCGTGGTCCCTCGCACCAGTGAGAACAGGAAGCACACCCAGGCTCCTCATAGCCAATCACAATGCTGCAAATGCAGTATTGATATTGGTCTTAGCGCTGTGGTTCAGCGGTCAGACTGGCAGTTGAGCCTGGGCATGTTCTCCACCCAGGCTGCAATACAGATGGATGGAGAACATGCAAAGTGTGCATGAAAGTTTGGCCGGCCCAAGACAGATGGCCAAACATTCAAGCACACATACAGAGTGTGCCCTCCACTCCTCCCCCTGCTCTAACAACAGAGCAGCCTCACCCCGCCCGCAAAGCTACAGCAGGGGTAACAAATAAAATTATAATAATGTTGAGTTATTATCATTGTATTTGTCCTTTATTTCACTGCTAATAAGAAGTGGTGTGATGCTCCTCTGCCTTTGCGGAGGACCTGCCACTGATGGAGATCACTGCCCGAGGCTAACGAAACTTTAGATCTGTATGAGAAGATGAGGGAACTTTTTTATTTTGAAAGTTTATGCAGATTGTTTGTGTTTTCCACCCTTTTCAATTTTGCCTTTTTTCCTCATATCCCTCTCTTCTTTCTCAAACACTGGTGCTGTTATAACGTTGATGCATATTTTGGTGATTTCATTTTTCATTTATTAGTCTTTATTTCGACCAAATTGATCATAAAAGACACAAATATTTACAACATCACATAAAAAAATCATTTGTTCCTTAAGGACTTTTACAAAAATGTAATAACACATATGATATAAACATATTCAAATCAGTCAAGATCCACTCCGAAGTAAACCCCAAGAAAAAATATTTAAAAACCCATGCCAATGGGAGCTTTACTTAAAGTAAAAAATACCATGATGCCCCTGTACAAATATGCAAATATAAGTCATTTATAAATATATGTAATCACAGTTTTAACAATACTAGGTGAAGGAAACTAAGCAGAAGACAGAACGCTAAGGTTTACTGTCGCAGTCTGCTTGTTTTTTCCAACTGTTGTCTTATTCTCCATGCCCATCCCAAGAATTTCACTATGGCTATTACGATTACCTCTTGGATACTAGACTTTAATATTCTTAGGGCAGTCGTACTAGACCTGGTACCAAGCTTCTGACAGACTGGTTTTAACCATGTCCTCCTTGGAGAACAATATGCTGGGCACACAAAAAGTATGTGGGAAATAGTTTCATCCATGTTTTTACAAAATAAACATTTACTGTCTATGATCGAGTATCATGATTTTGTAAAGGCTTTGGTGGGTAATGATCCTACCCTAAACTGGAAGTAGCATTTCCTGTCCAGTGGCTTAGCTAGTATATCCCAGAATTCTTCGTAATGTGGATCTAGCTTATGTTCCAGGAAGGCACTGGTCAATGATATAGCCCCAGATTGTTTCAGCATTCCTGCTCTAATCATAGACCAGTACGCATGCTTATATTCATTTTTAGACGGAAATAGATTATGGGCCGGATCATCCCATAGCTGTCTCATACCCATGTCCACCAAAGATCTTTTAACCTGCTGTAACCAGCTAATCTTATGGGAATTACCATTACATTTTATGTCCAAGAGGGCTGTAGCGTAATGGGCTAATTACGGAGTGGACCATAGCCTTCTCCAGTAAGCCAATGGTTTGAATCTTGCAACCTCTGTAAACTGGTGGCACCCCAAATCAGAGTATATGTCAATGTCAAAGATTTTTGTATAGCGCACAAATCACCAAAGGTCGCAAGGCGCTAGCAACCAAGACAAAGAAACCGGGCGGTGACATAATGCTCATGTACCTACACTTTTTGAGAAAAGAGCCAGGTCTTCAGCTTTCTGCGAAAAAGTAGATGGTCCGTTATGGAAAGTAAATCCAATGGAAGTCTATTCCATAGCATGGGAGCCAGGTATGAGAAGGAACGACCTCCATTACGGGCAGTCCGAACACGAGGTTGGACAAGGAGAGGTCTAGAGCTGGACCGCAGAGAACGTCCTGGGGCATACCTTTGGAGTTTTTTCGCCAGATATAATGGGCCTGTGCCTTGCATTATCTTGTGCGTGAGACAGAGGATTTTAAAGCGCCCTCTTTGGCGAATTGACAGCCAATGTAGGGTATTTAGAGTGGGAGCAGAAGGAGTGCGAGGGGGGAGATTCAAAACAAGCCTAGCGGCCGTGTTCTGGAGAATTTGAAGTTTAGAGAGTAGGTCCTGGTTGAGTGCAGTGAACAAGGCATTACCATAGTCCAAACGACTAATGATGAGACCCTGGACCAAAGGTTTAATAGCTTCTATGGGTAGCCATTTAAAGATCTTACGTAGCAAACGCATAATACCGAAGCAGGTCCCCAGCACTTGATTTATGTGGGTCTTCAAGGATAGAGAGTTATCAATTGTGATACCCAGGTTACGGACTGCAAGCTTGGGCGAAGGACAGGTACCCAGCTCTGAAGGCCACCAGTCACAAGTCCAGAGCTGTTCGGCCTTCCCAAATAGGATGACCTCGGTCTTCCCACCATTCAGCTGAAGCCTGTTTAAGTTCATCCAGTCATTGATCTTAATCAAACAGCTCTTGAAACGAGTTTGAACATCAGACTGGTCAGGATCACAAGTCACTAACAACTGGGTATCATCGGCATATGATAGTGTGTCAAAACCATAAGATCTGATGATATCGGCCAACGGAGCTAGATAAACATTAAACAGCATTGGGCTGAGGATCGAGCCCTGCGGGACCCCGACCGTTACTGGGTATGAACAGGAGGCAATCCCGTCCACGGAAACCATGGTGAAACGGTCTGCCAGATAACTCGCAAACCAGTCCAGGGCCCTCCCTCTGACACCAATCTCCCACAGACGATGCTTAAGAATGCTGTGGGAGATGGTGTCAAATGCTGCAGACAGGTCCAGAAGGACCAAAATTGCAGATTCTCGACGGTCCAAGGCCAATCTAATATTGTCCACTACTTCAATGACTGCGGTCTCCGTGCTATGAGCCGCACGGAAGCCAGACTGGGAGGGATCGAGGAGCCTATGGGTTTCGAGATGGGCCGTAAGACATTTATTGACTAAAAACTCCAATAACTTCCCAAAGTAGGGGAGCAAGGAGATAGGGCGATAATTAGCCGGCACGCTAGGGTCGGCTGAGGGTTTTTTAAGAATAGGCTTAACCTTTGCCAGTTTCCACCTTCGCGGGAACGTGGCTTGATTAAAAGACAGATTAAAAACAAAGGTTAGAATATCCACAAATAGTGGTAAAATGTTGGCACAGGAGCGGGGAGTATAAGGGAATTAGGGGGGTACTCTGAGGGAGGCCTGTCAGACCCCGCAAAAAACTATTTTGGGCCTGAGCTAATACAGACAAGTTTTCAAACCCCCACAGTTCTGCCCCATATAAGATAGATGCCATGGCTTTGGCCTGATAGATCTGAAGTGCGGGGCCTATTGGCTTTGTTTGGGAAAGCCTATGTTCTATCAAAATCACCCCTGCTATTTGTGAATGTTTAAGTGCCATTAGTTTTATTTGGGGCTTCCAATCCATTTTTCGATTAATGGTTACTCCTAGGTACGTGAATATGTCAGTTTGTTCTAGTGGCTCGTTATTCATTAGAACTCTTGACTTTATAGCTTTATGGTTATGGAGCACCATAAATTTGGTCTTGTCCACGTTCACCATTAGTTCATGTTCGGAACAAAACACCTCAAAACGTACCAGGGCTTTTTGCAACCCGGCTTGGGTCTTAGATAAGATGAGGGTATCGTCCGCGAACATGAGAATTGGAACTTTGATACTTGCTACAGAGGGGGCATCAGTAGGGTGATCGAGGAAATACCTAACCACTCCATTTATAAATAATGAAAACAAGGTTGGGGCCAACACCCATCCTTGACGTACCCCTTTGGAGATTGGAAATTTGTTTGTGGTATTTCCTTGACCACCCCCATCGAACCTGAGCATAGGTTGATTTGTGCAATTTAATCACCAACTGCAATAGCTCTAGTGGGATTCCTAGGTCTCTCAACACAGTCCAAAGCTTATTTCTTGGTACAGTGTCAAAAGCTGCTTTGAGATCCACGAAAGTGGCGTAGATGGTACCCCCGTCAACTGTACAACACACCAGTAAATTAGTAGGAAATAAAATACTTGGTCTATCGTGCTCACGTAAGCCCTGAAGCCAGCTTGAAAAGGGGATAATATATTGTTCTCCGTGATCCATGATTGAATTCTATTCAAGACCAGTCTGGCCATGATCTTTTGCGTGGAGTCAATCAAACTGATAGGCCTATAGTTATTGGGACTCGAACGATCCCCCTTCTTGTATATGGGGAGAATTTCCGCCCCACGCCAGGAGTCAGGGATAGATGCTTCACTGGCGATAGCATTTGCCAGAAACAATATATACCTAACCAGAGTTCTTTGTCTGACATGAATAAATCCACTGGGACACAATCGGGACCTGGAGCCCTACCTACGGGGGCCGAGATCACAGCTAATTCAACTTCTCTTAGGGAAAATTGAGCCGGAGTCACTATACTTAGAGCTGGGAATGGGGATATTAGTCCCATGACAGTAAATTGACCCTCAAAAAACGATACCCATTGGTCTGGGGCAATGTGATTTGACGGGATGTTTCCTGGGCCTCCACGACCCCATTTGACAAGCTGCCAAAATGATTGAGGGGTTTTCATTTTGCTAGCTATCAAAAGATCCTTCCATCTTTGTTCATCCCATACTCGTTTAGCATAGTGTTGGATCGATTTGTACTCCTTACGGGCTAGTCTTATCATATTTATATCTTTTGATTTTATTGCCCATGACAACTGTCTGTAAGCTAACCTGCATGCCTTGTTGTACCAGTGGTCACGCTTTAAGTAAGATGGCTTTGGGGTTGTATAAGGTTTAGTAAAGAACCTCCTAATATTTTCAAACAAGGATTCGTGAATATGCTTAATATTTTCGTTTATTTCATCCTGGTTTGAATATTGATCAAGGAGGTCTAACGTCTTTTGCACCTCAGCATTCATGCTTGTGTTGGAATTTTCATTTTCGATTACCCGGGACCAATAACCCTCCTCATATCGTTAATAATTACATCATCGGCAGTCTCAGTTAGCTCTATTGGTAGCAAAGATCCAACTTGAGCTAAACTTTTTATGTAAAGCAACAGTG
Organism: Triturus cristatus; assembly: GCF_964204655.1. Taxonomy (NCBI): domain Eukaryota; kingdom Metazoa; phylum Chordata; class Amphibia; order Caudata; family Salamandridae; genus Triturus; species Triturus cristatus. The sequence goes on along the minus strand of NC_140593.1, from coordinate 841,345,316 downwards.
GATTATGATCGCTTTCGATCCTACTACAGACCTTCATATCTGCTACAAAGGACCAGTACTCTACATTTATAAAAATATAGTCTATTCGGCTACTCCTCAAGCCGTTATTGTATGTGTGAGATCCTGTGCGGTCAGATGGAGTATGACCATTTACTGCTCGCACACCTCTCTCCAGACTAAAAGCTTTCAGCTGGAGAGCTGCCTCCATCCATTTCTTAATTGGTGCAATTTCCAATTGGGGGATACCCCATTGGATGTCTTCATCTATACTTAATTGGCTATCCTCATAGTCTAGTGGCTCAAAGGTAGTATTGAAATCACCAGCTATGATTACATTATACCCTTCCCCTTTGCTGGCTAAAAAATTGTTAAGATCAGTGATAGTCGTTGAGGACCTACCACCTACCAGCCCCCGAGCATATAGGTTGACTATAAGAATTTTTGGCTGATACTAATGGCCAACGCCAAAATACCCACATTATCAGTCTCAAGTTCGGTTATTTTAAAGGCTGACTACTGCCTAACCCAGATAATTAAACCACCGGAAGGCCTATCCTTATGTCCGCCCAGAGCAGGTTTATGAAAAGTGAGATAGCCATGAGGAAAAATCGGCGACACCGCCCAGGTCTCTTGAAATGCTACAATATCTAACGTGTCAATAAATTCCATCCAATCGGATAAGCTAGTCTTACTAAGCAACCCTGCTATGTTCCACGATACAAATCTCATTGGTAGTAGATCGAGGATTCCCAGTTTATTGACGGAACTAGTCGTAGATGGTGCACTTAATTCGGTGGTGATTATGACTGGAAGCTGCATTGTTTTTGGGTTTGTATTTCCCATATTAGAATTGGTTACTCTCAGCATGTTCAAATTTGTCAATGGCCAATCTTCTTTTCTAACGCAGTCCACCCCTCCTGGTCTTAAACAGTTTGGGAGGTTCGTGCAAGAGCTTTCAGAATTTTTTTTATTGCTAGCCTTCACAACTCCTCCCTGTGGATAGATGCCAGTTGATGGTCAGTCGATATTTTGAAGGGATGAATCCCCGATTAGCATTCTTTCATGGGAGTTGTATGAAAAATAAGAAGGTGGTTCAGGAGGGCTCAGTTTCAGTCTGATATTTGTGTGGATAAGATGTGATGTCCTTAACTCAAAAGCCAACAGGTTCTCTACCAACAGTGGTGAGACAAGGACAAGACGCACATAATCGGTTGCTCCATCCTTTGTACAATATCTTGTAGCAGAGGAAATATCCTCCCTAATTAGTGATCTGCACTTACGTACATGTCGAAGACACTGGATGCTCTTATTAATCAGGGACTGTTCGTCCTCTCGAATTAGACTGGGCTGGATCTTAGGGACGTTAATTAAGAAAATATGTGTCTTTGTACACCATAAGCGAGATTACTCACTGGGTCTAGTTTTTATAATGGGGCTTGGTCTTGTCAGACGTGGGTGGGCGTGCTCAGATAGGGTTTCACATCTGTCTGGTCGATTATACAGTTTACCTGTTCTAGTTGCAACTTCATTTATAGGCACACAATTCCATATGGGTTTTGGATCACTAGACGGAGTTTGTAAACTCTTTCCTTATGTACGTTAACTACATTCTTATCAGTTCGACAATTAAGATGCCCTTCTTTAACTTTAAATGCACTAATCGCTTGTGTATGGGGCAATTCTTGGATAGCTAAAGACTGTTTAGTGATGCTTGGAAGCAGGGAGGCTCAGCGGTGAAAATCCCAGCCAGGTTGTGTGGCGAAGCAAGGCCCGGCCAACTGTTCCGCCCCCCACAGGTCAGGAGGAACACAGGGGACTCGGCCCCAAGCACACCTTTATGCACCTCCAGGCGCTGGCTGATGCCGGGCGCGGCAAACGGGGTGATGGGAGTTGTGGTCCCGATGTGGCGGAGCCAAGCCCGGCCAGTAGCTGCGGCGGAGGAAAGCCCGGCCCGGAATCCTGATGTGGGCTAGGAATTCAATTTAAGGCAGGAAGCAGGGAGGCTCAGCGGAGAAAATCCCAGCCAAGCTGTGTGGCGAAGCAAGGCCCGGCCAACTGTTCCGCCCCCCACAGGTCATGGTGATTTGTTTATTTGAAAATGTTTGTGATGTCCAACTGAGTTATTTGTTGACTGTCTAAATTAGTGGCTCATGCATGGTGTTAAATTACTGAGGCTTTCTGGAGATATGACTTCTTATCTATACAGTAGAACATATGCTCTTCATACTCCAGGTGTCATTTCAAAAAGGACTTTAACACAAAAAAAAAAAAGATTTGGAGAACACAGTTATGTTTTTAATATTTTCCAGAAAAGCAACATATTTCCTCATTCTTTATTTAACATTAGGAGCTCATTTTCCCACACTGTGGCTCCATTCACAGATAGGGTGTGTCCTCTACTGAAAATCTTTCGAAATCAGATTTCAGCTCAATGACCTCTTTGGATTGTGGCAAAGTCATTTTTTTTTCAATTCTATACTTTTTTTTTAAATTAATCTTTTTATTAAACAGTTGCGATGGTACAGTGACAAATTGTAAAGCCACAGAGCAATGACATATGAAAAACAGAATTCTTTCATCAGATCATAAACAAGATCACTCAATGATAGGACATGAGACAGTCTAAGAAACTCGACGAAAAACATTTTCTTGCAATTCAATGGAGGAAGAGATGGATATATCCCCACAAGACTTGTTCCAGTTCGCCCACTCATGATCCGATTTCGAGGGACAACCTCTGTGCTTGAATACGTCCTTTTCGGCAACCATGGCATTATCCATATCTTTGGCCCACTTTGAATATTTAGGAAGATCTCCAGATCCCCATCTCTGAGCTATGTTCCGTTTAGCGACGGTGAACCCTAATGATACCCATGTACGCTCTGTGCAAGTCAGGTCCGTGGCATCCCACATATTTAATAGGCAAAGTCGCAGGGAATGGATGATGGCCTTCCCACCCCCCCGCCATTGTTGAGACTATTTTCCTCCAATAAGGCTGAAACTTTGGGCACTCCCAGATTATGTGAAAGAAGGTACCCTCGGCCCTGCATCCTCTGAGGCAATGAGGATCAGAGCGACTACCCATCCTAACCAGTGTGTGTGCAGACAGATATGTTCTATGTAAAGTTTTAGTTGTATAAGTCGTTAACGCATTGGGATGGCCACCTTCCTAGGGGAGGAGATGGCTTCTTGCCAATCGTTGTCCTCCAGATATCCCAGGTCAGTTTCCCACTGCTGTCGAAGACTTATCAGTGGGTCAAGTTTGTTATTGATTAGTTTGCGGGAGGTGAGCGAGATCGCTTTACGTGTCAGGGGATCCGTCACAAGCCTATCCTCCAGCGGGGAGGCTTCAGATATGGTCTCCCCACCAGTGACCACAGTGGTGATTGCATGTCGAATTTGGAGGTAGCGGAACGTCTCAGACTCCGCCAACTGGTACTCTTTTTGGAGATCAGCGAATGAGACCATAGCCTTTCTCTTCCATAGGTCCCCAAATGAAGAAATGCCACTCAGGTCCCATTTATCAAAACACGGGCACCTACTCAAGATTCCGAGCTGCTCAAATTCCCACAGGGGTGTGAGTGCTGTTAGTTTCTTGTGCCAACCCAATATCTTTGTTGCATAGTGCCCTGTGTGCGCAGTGGGACCAGTAAGGTGATGTGTTTTGGGGCTAGAATATAGAGCGCGCTGGTATCCCCCCTAGCCATTACCCATCTGTCAGTGCGGTAAGCCGGCTCCGACGGTAGGGACGAACACTCATTGGTTGACCACCGCCAGCTGGGAGGCCCAATAGTATAATTTCAGGTCTGGCAGCGCAATCCACCCCATCATACCACCCTCTAGTCAGTTAATGTGCTACTATATGCGGGCTTTTCCCCTCCCACAGAAGAGTTCTGACCTCACATTCCACGCTGATTAAATAGACATCCGGGACTCTGTGGGGGGTGTTTTGTAGGGTGTACAAGAAATGTGGTAGAGCTAGCATCTTATACAGTGCCTTTCTACCCAGCAAGGTAAGAGGTAAGGACCTCTAGTGGAGTACGTCTTTCTGGAACCTAGCCAATGGAGGCTGAAGGTTAGCGTCATCGAATTGGGCAGGGTGTGGGATAATATAGATACCATTGGTTCGAAAGCCCTCAGTGGCGATCGCGATAGTAATGTTTTTGTGCAGCCGTGGTACAGGGCCCCTTAGCATGAACAAAACCGACTTTGTCCAATTAGTAGTGCAGCCGGAGTGTGAGCTAAAAATTGCAAAGATGTGCAACATTCTGTGGGTCAAGGGAGCCGCCACGTATAGCAGGACGTCGTCAGCATAAAGTGAAATTCTGTCCTCACGCTGGTCTGTCCACTTCAATCCTCTGATCATGGGGTCACCTCTGACCCAGGTCGCTAGTGGCTCCAACACAAGAGCAAATATAAGGAGTGATAGGGGGCAACCCTGCCTAGTTCCCCTCCCTACACAGAAGCTACGGGAGGTATGCTGGTTAACTACAACCTGCGCCATAGGACCGGGGTATAGTACTTTGACCCACCATATAAAGCGGGGCCCAAACCCTAGTCATTTGAGGAGTGAAAATAAATAGGGTCATTCGATGGTATCGAAAGCCATTTTTACATCCAGCGATAGCAATGCAGCGTCCTCTGGGATGGTATTAGTTCTCCCCATCACCCTCTGAAGTCGACGAAGATTAAGGGTCGTATTTCGGCCAGGCATAATGCCCGATTGTAACAAGTTAATGTATGGTTGAGTGGGCCTGCACACCTATTTTGTGTACTTATTTATCTTAATTAACAAAAGTCTTTCGTGTGTTTTAAGCGTGCTTTCACGTGAAGGGATGTGAGTCAACGTCCCTGTCAGTAACAATGAATGGGGGAGGTTCTGGATTGACCAGAGCCTACGTGAATCACAGCTAGGACCCTCAGGTCTCAACAAAAGTAAACCAAAACATATACAAACTGTGCGATGAATTTACAGTGAAGCTAGATGCTAATAGTAAAATATAAAGGACAATAAACAAGTACTGTTTTGCCGTTTTTTGTATTGAAAAACAAGTACAATGAGTATTGTTATCATCACAATACATCCAATAAAGAATGTGTATTTCAATTCACAATAGATAATTTCGTTCAACAGTTACAAAGATGAGGTCCCAATGCATTTCGGGTTAAACTCTAACCCTTCGTCAGGGGATATGTACATTCACAAAACCATCATAGCAAATGTTGTAGTTCTTTTGAACTGCTTTTCAGTCTCACACCGGAGCTGCAACAAAAGCCACATAAATCCAATTAAGGAAATTACATGTACATTACAACAATAGGATTTGCACTCGACAATAGATCAGAAGGTGAAGGACCGTAACCCAAGATTAGAGAGTGACTGAATTAAAGGAAAAGAAGAAAACGAAGAACGTGAAGTCTCATCGAAATGTGTATAAAAGAAACTGTGCTATAGTCGCGGAATTTGTGACCAACCAAGTGAAGTCATGCATTTGAAACAACGTAAACGGCGTACATGTTTGAGCTAAACCGCCACCGACATTCTAACGAAGATACTGTCAAGCCTCGACTCACCCAGCTGAGACGCCAGGGATGTTCGTAACGGAATCGGAGTGACTGCCGGTCGAAGAATATCTGTAATGAGCGAAGGCTGGGGTTACCAAAACAACCAAGTGGTTGTAATACCGTCTCTGAGCCCAATGACTGTGAGCGAGGCTTACCGTACTAGAGAAGTATTCCCGTCTAATCGCGAAGTATTCACAAACAGTAATCCTCCTGCTAGCGCATGCGTGTGTGTGAAAGCCGTGTCAGTTATAACGGGAACTGGAGTGAGTGAAAGACATGAACGAAGGACCACCGTCCGGTTCGAGTGAACCAAAATGGAAAGAGGACTCTCTGTTCATAAGTGGACTCGTTTAACCATAATGCCCTGGGGTTGAAAAATAAAGACAAGATCACCGCGTATGTATATACCGAAAAGAAAAGAGAAAAGAGTGTATGAGGATAAGGACGGAGTGCGAGTGCAAAATCCTTTACAATAAAGTATATAATCTGACAATTTCAGATAAAACATAACATTTCGTAGTGGTCATTTAGGCCACCTGGGTTCACTGTTCCTAAAAATTTGATCCAGTGTGTTTCTCTGCATGCTAAAACTGTATTCATGTCTCTGTCTAGCATAGTGGGGAGATGTTCCAGAATAGTAAACCGAAGTTGAGGAATGGTGTGTGGTGTATTGATCCAGTGTGTTACAAGGGAGGAGGTCATGTTCCTATTACGAATTCTACTTTTGTGTTCGATGATTCTAGTCTTGATTTTGCGACTAGTCCTCCCGACATATACCAAGCCACAAGGGCATTTAATGGCATAAATGACCCATTCAGTGTTGCAATCAGATGTGTGTTGTAATGTGATATTTTTGCCTGTGTGTGGATGAGTGAATACTTTGCCTACTATGACGTTGCCGCATTGGCCACAGTTGTAACATTTTTTCATCCCACTGTTTTTCACAGTTTGCGGTTTGATTTTGTTTTTGAGGAGATCCCTCAAATTCTTCGATCTGGTGTGCGCAAACATGGGGGGGTCCGTAAACAACTCTTGGAAATCAGCTTCTTGTGAAATTATGTCCCATCGTTTATGAATGATGGCTTTGATGGTTTTAGATTGCATCGAGTGTCTTAATACAAAAACTTCCCATTTAGGGGAAACCTTAGGAATGGTGAGGAGCAAATCTTCTCGTTTTTTTTGTGCTACCTTATGTTCAGCCTCTAGAAGAATGTTATCAGGATAGCCTCTGTTTTTGTATTTCACCAGTTGCTCCTTGATGTTCAATTCACATTGTTGATCGTTAGAAGTGATCCTTTTTATTCTCGTGAGTTGGGACACCGGAAGATGTTTCTTCAGGGAGTATGGATGGGCACTGCTGAAGTGCAGTGCGTTGTTGACATCTGTAGGCTTTCTATAAATGGTAGTGATAAGACCTTGGGTAGATTTAAGGATCTCAATGTCCAGAAAATGGATCTTGTCATCTTGTATATCATGGGTGAATTGTATTCGCGGATTACATTCATTCAGTTCAGTGATGCTGTGTTCCAAAAGATCTCTGGAACCCTTCCAAATAACCAAGATATCGTCAATATATCTCAGGAAGAGAATTGTATTGGCGCGCCAGACTGGGTTGTGTAAAATGAATTGGTGCTCAAAGTAGGCCATGAAGGTATTCGCGTAAGCTGGGGCTCCTGGAAAGCCCATCGATGTGCCGGTGATTTGAAGGTAGTATCTGTCTTTCCATGAGAAGTAGCTGTGGAACAGTGCAAAATGTAATAGTTCCAAAAGGAAAATGCTTTTTTCTTTTGCAATTGATGAGTTAAGGAGTCTCCATTCTACAGCCTCGAGACCTTCTTCGTGGACAATAGATGTATAGAGGGCCACAACGTCAATTGTACAGAGGAGATAGTTAGTGTCAGGATGTTCTTTAATCGATTCCAACTTGAGAAGACAATCAGTGGTGTCTTTGATGTACGTTTCCCAAGATTGAACCAAAGGTTGCAAATGGTAGTCCAAATATTGGCCTGTTGCCTCATGTATCGATCCGCAGCCTGCTACTATAGGTCTAAACGGAGGGTTCATTTTGTTTTTGTGTATCTTTGGCAACATGTATATATGCGGAACCTTTGGTGTGGATTGGAAGAGAAATTTGCGTGTGTTTGCATCGATGATGCCATCTTCCTCACCTTTCTGTAGAATGCTGTTTAGAATAGTCAAAAAATCCTTAGTGGGGTCTAGATCCATAGCTATATATGTGTTGAAGTCGTTCACATGCTCATCTACTTTTTTTGCGTAGAACTCGGTATCCATTACCACCAGGGCTCCACCTTTGTCGGCTGGTTGAAATGTAATAGACGTGTCTTGTCGTAAGGCATTTAGGATACGTGCTTCTTTGTGTGAAAGATTCGAGTGCTTTGGTTTGGTATACTTTATGCTCTCCAGGTCCTTCTTGACCAGAATCTCAAAGGTGTCAAGAGTTTTGTGTGTCAATGGGGACATAAATTTACTTTTTGGACGAAATGAATGAGTGGTAGTTGTCTCATCTTCGATTCTAGGATTGATCATGAAGAACCATTTCAGTCGTAGTTTACGCATGAATTTGAAGAATGCGATCTCTGTTTCCAAGCTATTTGATGTATAGGTTGGTACAAATGATATCCCTCTGTTCAATACTTGAAGTTGATCAGTATTGAGTTGTTTGGTAGAGATGTTTACCACTAGGGAATTGTCTTCTTGGTGCTCCGGTGAGGTCTGCCCGTTTCGATGTTTTTTTTGGATTTTTCCCCTGCGGGTGCGTTGTCTCCTGGTGTGGTAGTTTTGTCCGGGGGGGATTTCGATGACTGGCCCTCGGCTAAAAAAGACGGTTTGGTAGTGGAGGTGGTTGCTTGTTCTTCCATTTGGTTATCAGGTTGAGAGTGTGACCCAACTGTCGGTCTGTGGAGTAACAAATCTTGTTCAGTAGCGACGCTTTCTTCAGAAGACGAATTACCGGTCTTTTTGACTTCACTTGGTTGGTCACAAATTCCGCGACTATAGCACAGTTTCTTTTATACACATTTCGATGAGACTTCACGTTCTTCGTTTTCTTCTTTTCCTTTAATTCAGTCACTCTCTAATCTTGGGTTACGGTCCTTCACCTTCTGATCTATTGTCGAGTGCAAATCCTATTGTTGTAATGTACATGTAATTTCCTTAATTGGATTTATGTGGCTTTTGTTGCAGCTCCGGTGTGAGACTGAAAAGCAGTTCAAAAGAACTACAACATTTGCTATGATGGTTTTGTGAATGTACATATCCCCTGACGAAGGGTTAGAGTTTAACCCGAAATGCATTGGGACCTCATCTTTGTAACTGTTGAACGAAATTATCTATTGTGAATTGAAATACACATTCTTTATTGGATGTATTGTGATGATAACAATACTCATTGTACTTGTTTTTCAATACAAAAAACGGCAAAACAGTACTTGTTTATTGTCCTTTATATTTTACTATTAGCATCTAGCTTCACTGTAAATTCATCGCACAGTTTGTATATGTTTTGGTTTACTTTTGTTGAGACCTGAGGGTCCTAGCTGTGATTCACGTAGGCTCTGGTCAATCCAGAACCTCCCCCATTCATTGTTACTAACAGGGACGTTGACTCACATCCCTTCACGTGAAAGCACGCTTAAAACACACGAAAGACTTTTGTTAATTAAGATAAATAAGTACACAAAATAGGTGTGCAGGCCCACTCAACCATACATTAACTTGTTACTATTGAGTCCCAGTGGTCCAGCACCCGGCAACCATAATGTCGTGGAAAGACATTGCAGACTTGACTTCTAATCAGGCGTCTACGAAAGCCTATACATCTGATGAAGCAACATCTATCTATTCTCTTGTAAAAGAAACACGCACTTTCAGTTCATCCACCAGAACTACAGCACAACAGCTACGACAACTGGAATACATCATGAGGAAGGAAATTAACCAACGTCTCCACGCTACAACGCTCATCGAGTACCACAAAGTTAAAAGAATTCCAAGAGGTCTAAGAATTGCGTTAAAACCTATGCTCTTTAAATTCAACAAACACTTTATGTCCCGTTGGTACGCTATCTTGAACAAATGTTCGCTGGATCTCATACTACTCATTATTGAAGAAATCTCGTCTATACTTCAGGAATTAGATCAAGACATCAACAAATTGAAAGATGAAATAATTGAACACATGGAACAGGAAGACTGGAATAAAGTTTTAGAAGATATCAATATCAGATTGGATGTCCATGCTAAGGAAGTACACGAGCGCAAAATTAGAAAATTTAAAAGGGACACAATAGATTACAAACTTGACGAAGTTTTTTCTTGGGCAGAAGTTTACGCACAAAAACGTCCTTTCAAAAAGACCGGTAATTCGTCTTCTGAAGAAAGCGTCGCTACTGAACAAGATTTGTTACTCCACAGACCGACAGTTGGGTCACACTCTCAACCTGATAACCAAATGGAAGAACAAGCAACCACCTCCACTACCAAACCGTCTTTTTTAGCCGAGGGCCAGTCATCGAAATCCCCCCCGGACAAAACTACCACACCAGGAGACAACGCACCCGCAGGGGAAAAATCCAAAAAAAACATCGAAACGGGCAGACCTCAGCGGAGCACCAAGAAGACAATTCCCTAGTGGTAAACATCTCTAACAAACAACTCAATACTGATCAACTTCAAGTATTGAACAGAGGGATATCATTTGTACCAACCTATACATCAAATAGCTTGGAAACAGAGATCGCATTCTTCAAATTCATGCGTAAACTACGACTGAAATGGTTCTTCATGATCAATCCTAGAATCGAAGATGAGACAACTACCACTCATTCATTTCGTCCAAAAAGTAAATTTATGTCCCCATTGACACACAAAACTCTTGACACCTTTGAGATTCTGGTCAAGAAGGACCTGGAGAGCATAAAGTATACCAAACCAAAGCACTCGAATCTTTCACACAAAGAAGCACGTATCCTAAATGCCTTACGACAAGACACGTCTATTACATTTCAACCAGCCGACAAAGGTGGAGCCCTGGTGGTAATGGATACCGAGTTCTACGCAAAAAAAGAAGATGAGCATGTGAACGACTTCAACACATATATAGCTATGGATCTAGACCCCACTAAGGATTTTTTGACTATTCTAAACAGCATTCTACAGAAAGGTGAGGAAGATGGCATCATCGATGCAAACACACGCAAATTTCTCTTCCAATCCACACCAAAGGTTCCGCATATATACATGTTGCCAAAGATACACAAAAACAAAATGAACCCTCCGTTTAGACCTATAGTAGCAGGCTGCGGATCGATACATGAGGCAACAGGCCAATATTTGGACTACCATTTGCAACCTTTGGTTCAATCTTGGGAAACGTACATCAAAGACACCACTGATTGTCTTCTCAAGTTGGAATCGATTAAAGAACATCCTGACACTAACTATCTCCTCTGTACAATTGACGTTGTGGCCCTCTATACATCTATTGTCCACGAAGAAGGTCTCGAGGCTGTAGAATGGAGACTCCTTAACTCATCAATTGCAAAAGAAAAAAGCATTTTCCTTTTGGAACTATTACATTTTGCACTGTTCCACAGCTACTTCTCATGGAAAGACAGATACTACCTTCAAATCACCGGCACATCGATGGGCTTTCCAGGAGCCCCAGCTTACGCGAATACCTTCATGGCCTACTTTGAGCACCAATTCATTTTACACAACCCAGTCTGGCGCGCCAATACAATTCTCTTCCTGAGATATATTGACGATATCTTGGTTATTTGGAAGGGTTCCAGAAATCTTTTGGAACACAGCATCACTGAACTGAATGAATGTAATCCGCGAATACAATTCACCCATGATATACAAGATGACAAGATCCATTTTCTGGACATTGAGATCCTTAAATCTACCCAAGGTCTTATCACTACCATTTATAGAAAGCCTACAGATGTCAACAACGCACTGCACTTCAGCAGTGCCCATCCATACTCCCTGAAGAAACATCTTCCGGTGTCCCAACTCACGAGAATAAAAAGGATCACTTCTAACGATCAACAATGTGAATTGAACATCAAGGAGCAACTGGTGAAATACAAAAACAGAGGCTATCCTGATAACATTCTTCTAGAGGCTGAACATAAGGTAGCACAAAAAAAACGAGAAGATTTGCTCCTCACCATTCCTAAGGTTTCCCCTAAACGGGAAGTTTTTGTATTAAGACACTCGATGCAATCTAAAACCATCAAAGCCATCATTCATAAACGATGGGACATAATTTCACAAGAAGCTGATTTCCAAGAGTTGTTTACGGACCCCCCCATGTTTGCGCACACCAGATCGAAGAATTTGAGGGATCTCCTCAAAAACAAAATCAAACCGCAAACTGTGAAAAACAGTGGGATGAAAAAATGTTACAACTGTGGCCAATGCGGCAACGTCATAGTAGGCAAAGTATTCACTCATCCACACACAGGCAAAAATATCACATTACAACACACATCTGATTGCAACACTGAATGGGTCATTTATGCCATTAAATGCCCTTGTGGCTTGGTATATGTCGGGAGGACTAGTCGCAAAATCAAGACTAGAATCATCGAACACAAAAGTAGAATTCGTAATAGGAACATGACCTCCTCCCTTGTAACACACTGGATCAATACACCACACACCATTCCTCAACTTCGGTTTACTATTCTGGAACATCTCCCCACTATGCTAGACAGAGACATGAATACAGTTTTAGCATGCAGAGAAACACACTGGATCAAATTTTTAGGAACAGTGAACCCAGGTGTCCTAAATGACCACTACGAAATGTTATGTTTTATCTGAAATTGTCAGATTATATACTTTATTGTAAAGGATTTTGCACTCGCACTCCGTCCTTATCCTCATACACTCTTTTCTCTTTTCTTTTCGGTATATACATACGCGGTGATCTTGTCTTTATTTTTCAACCCCAGGGCATTATGGTTAAACGAGTCCACTTATGAACAGAGAGTCCTCTTTCCATTTTGGTTCACTCGAACCGGACGGTGGTCCTTCGTTCATGTCTTTCACTCACTCCAGTTCCCGTTATAACTGACACGGCTTTCACACACAAGCATGCGCTAGCAGGAGGATTACTGTTTGTGAATACTTCGCGATTAGACGGGAATACTTCTCTAGTACGGTAAGCCTCGCTCACAGTCATTGGGCTCAGAGACGGTATTACAACCACTTGGTTGTTTTGGTAACCCCAGCCTTCGCTCATTACAGATATTCTTCGACCGGCAGTCACTCCGATTCCGTTACGAACATCCCTGGCGTCTCAGCTGGGTGAGTCGAGGCTTGACAGTATCTTCGTTAGAATGTCGGTGGCGGTTTAGCTCAAACATGTACGCCGTTTACGTTGTTTCAAATGCATGACTTCACTTGGTTGGTCACAAATTCCGCGACTATAGCACAGTTTCTTTTATACACATTTCGATGAGACTTCACGTTCTTCGTTTTCTTCTTTTCCTTTAATTCAGTCACTCTCTAATCTTGGGTTACGGTCCTTCACCTTCTGATCTATTGTCGAGTGCAAATCCTATTGTTGTAATGTACATGTAATTTCCTTAATTGGATTTATGTGGCTTTTGTTGCAGCTCCGGTGTGAGACTGAAAAGCAGTTCAAAAGAACTACAACATTTGCTATGATGGTTTTGTGAATGTACATATCCCCTGACGAAGGGTTAGAGTTTAACCCGAAATGCATTGGGACCTCATCTTTGTAACTGTTGAACGAAATTATCTATTGTGAATTGAAATACACATTCTTTATTGGATGTATTGTGATGATAACAATACTCATTGTACTTGTTTTTCAATACAAAAAACGGCAAAACAGTACTTGTTTATTGTCCTTTATATTTTACTATTAGCATCTAGCTTCACTGTAAATTCATCGCACAGTTTGTATATGTTTTGGTTTACTTTTGTTGAGACCTGAGGGTCCTAGCTGTGATTCACGTAGGCTCTGGTCAATCCAGAACCTCCCCCATTCATTAATGCCCGATTGGTCAGGGTGGACAGGCTGGGTTATAACTGGTAAAAGACGATTGGCCAATGCCTTAGCCAGTATTTTGGCCTCTGCTGTCAACAATGAAATAGGGCGATAGGATTCGCTTCGCGTCACCGCCTTACCCGGTTTGTGTACGACAACTATGGATGCTAGCATCAGTCGGGGGGTAGAAACCTAACCTTGGTAGCTCTCTAGATACATGGTGAGCAAAGCGGGCGTTATCTTGGAGGACACTAGTTTAAAAAGCTCTATTGGAAGCCCATTGGGGCCCATAGCCTTGCCGGACCTAATGCTCCCAATGGCTGTCGTTAATTCCTCCTCGGTAAGGTCCCTCCCTAGGGCATCCTGATCGTCCGGTGTAAGCGCAGCTACCAGAATGGTGGACAGGAGGTCATGCGAGTCCTGCGGGACAGTGCGAGTGGTGGAGGAGTATATAGAGGCAAAGTAAGAGTTAAAGGTCTCAGCAATATGTTGTGGGTCCATCACTGATTCGCCAGCATCCGTCTCAATTAGGGCCCGCTGAGCCTGTAACAAGGCAAGGTCGCCCCCACGCACTGCTGCTTCTGCCGTCCAAGCCTCGCTGCTTTTGCCGCCTTTTGGTCCTCGGACGACCCAGCCACCGCTGAGCCGCCCTCCTCCAGTCTCCTGTTCCCGCCGCTGCCTCCCTGCGGCCCCGCCCCCCTACTGCCCATTCGCCGCCCCGCTCCCGCCACCCAGCTGCTCCTCCCTCCCGGCTCCCTACTTAAGGGGACCGCGCAGAGGTGCAGAGAGTGACCGCTGAGCCTGTAACAAGGCAAGGTCGCCCCCACGCACTGCTGCTTCTGCCGTCCAAGCCTCGCTGCTTTTGCCGCCTTTTGGTCCTCGGACGACCCAGCCACCGCTGAGCCGCCCTCCTCCAGTCTCCTGTTCCCGCCGCTGCCTCCCTGCGGCCCCGCCCCCCTCCTGCCCATTCGCCGCCCCGCTCCCGCTACCCAGCTGCTCCTCCCTCCCGGCTCCCTACTTATGACGCCCACGCGTATGCGCAGCGGACGCGCCGATTGTGCGCCAAAGGGAAGCCCGTCTGCGCGCGCCCAGCGCCAGACCCCCTGGCCCCCGCAGATGCCAGCCCACCCGCAGGACCTACGACGCCGCCTCCCTCTACGAACTCAACACCGGCCGAGTCCCCAGCTGCCACCGAGCCACCCCTGGACGCACCCACGGACCCTTCACCTGCCAATCCTGCAAGTTCTCCTGCATCCGGACCTGCACCGCACCCGCCAAGCCGAACCCCAGCAGCAACCACCTCAAGTGCATCCTGCTCAACACCCGCTCCGTCCACAGACACACCGTGGAGCTCTGGAACCTCCTCGACTCGACATCTCCAGACGTCGCTTTCCTCACGGAAACATGGATGAACGCCTCCTCAGCGCCCGACATCGCCATCCCGGACGGATACAAGATCACCCGGAGGAACCGCGTCAACTAGACGGGAGGAGGCATCGCCATCGTCCACAAGAACACCATCCGCATCACGACCAACTCCGACGACCCCCTCACAGCCGCCGAACACCTGCACTTCCAGATCCACACTGACCCCAAGACCACCCTCAGAGGCACCCTCATCTACAGACCCCCGGGACCACGCACACAATTCAGCGAAGACATCGCAGACTTCATCAGCCCGCACGCCCTCCCCTCCGCTGACTACATCCTCCTCGGGGACCTCAACTTCCACCTGGAGAACAACAACGACCGCAACACCACCACCCTGCTGGACAACCTCGCCAACCTCGGACTCAAGCAACTGGTGACCACCCCCACCCACTACGCCGGCCACACGCTTGACCCCGTCTTCTCCTCCAGCAAGGACATCTCCTTCAGCCACGCCACTGGACTCCACTGGACGGACCACAGCTGCGTCCACTTCAGCTTCAGAAAGACCACGCTCCACCACCACCAGCAACAGGTTCCCCGCAGAAGCTGGAACAAGATCACAGCCGACCAGCTCGCTGCATCCCTGAGCCAGAACCCTCCCGCCAGCTCAGTGAACCCCAACCAAGCCGCCAACAACCTCACAAGGTGGATCAGCAACTGCGCAGACGACCTCGCTCCACTGAGGACCCCTTTCAGCAGACCCGGCAGCATGAAAGCATCCTGGTTCACTGACGAACTCAAGAGCTCCAAGAAGAACTGCAGGGCCCTCGAGAAAGCGTGGCGCAGAGACCCGACACCAGACAACATGACCACCCTCAAGCTCGCCACTCGAAAACACCACCAACTGATCCACGCCACCAAGAAAACCGCTTTCAAGGAACGACTGGACAATAACGCCCACAACAGCAAGGAACTCTTCAACATCGTCAAAGAGCTCTCCAACCCCAGCGCCGGAAACAACGACATCACCCGATCGCAAGACCTCTGCAACTCGCTTGCCTCGTTCTTCCACAGCAAGATCGCAGACATACACAACAGCTTCAGCACACAGCCGACGAACCCTACGACCGCACCAACGCCCCCCACCACCACCCTCCGCGCCTGGACCCCGATCAACACCGCCCCATCTCGCTCCTCCCGTTTCCTGCCAAAGTCATCGAGAAGACCGTCAACAGACAGCTGGCCGCCTTCCTCGAGACGAATGGATCCCTCGACCACTCGCAGTCCGGCTTCCGGGCCAACCACAGTACCGAGACCGCCCTCATCGCAGCCACCGACGACATCCGCACCCTGCTCGACAACGGGGAAACAACGGCCCTCATCCTCCTGGACCTCTCCGCGGCATTCGACACGGTCTGCCACCGCACCCTAGTGCAGCGCCTCAACCACATTGGAATCCAGGAGAAGGCACTGGAATGGATCATCTCCTTCTTCGCCGGAAGGACACAGAGAGTCCGCCTCCCCCCGTTCAGATCAGAAGCCACCGAAGTCATCTGCGGCGTACCACAGGGATCATCACTCAGCCCCACGCTGTTCAACATCTACATGCGCCCCCTCGCGGCCATCGCACGCCAACACAACCTCAACATCATCTCCTACGCCGACAACACCCAGCTGATCCTCTCCCTCACCAACGACCCCGCCACCGCCAGAACCAACCTACACGAAGGGATGAAAGACGTAGCAGAGTGGATGAGGAACAGCCGCCTGAAACTGAACTCTGATAAGACAGAAGTCCTCATCCTGGGATCGTCACCCTCCGCCTGGGACGACTCCTGGTGGCACCCTGCTCTGGGCAGCGCACCCAAACCAACAGACCACGCACACAACCTGGGCTTCATCCTGGACTCCTCCCTCTCCATGACCAGACAAGTCAACGCCGTCTCCTCGTCATGCTTCAACATCCTACGCATGCTACGCAAGATCTTCCGGTGGATCCCCACCGAAACCAGGAAGACGGTCACCCAGGCCCTCGTCACCAGCCGACTGGACTACGGCAACTCCCTCTACGCCGGAACCACTGCAAAACTCCAGAAAAGACTCCAGCGCATCCAGAACGCATCAGCACGACTCATCCTGGACATCCCCCGACACAGCCACATCTCCGCACACCTGAGAAACCTGCACTGGCTCCCCGTCAACATGAGAATCACGTTCCGACTCCTCACCCACGCACACAAAGCTCTCCACAACCAAGGCCCAAGATACCTCAACGACCGCCTGAACTTCTACACTCCCACCCGCCAGCTTCGATCGATCAGCCACGCCCTCGCTGCCGTCCCCCGCATCCGAAGAGCCACAACAGGAGGAAGATCCTTCTCCTACCTGGCCGCCAAAACGTGGAACTCCCTCCCCACCCACCTTCGCCTGACCCAAGACCACCTCGCCTTCAGGAAGCAACTCAAGACCTGGATGTTCAAGCAGTAGCGGACCCCCCCTCCCCAAGCGCCTTGAGACCCTCCGGGTGAGTAGCGCGCTATACAAATGCCTTGATTGATTGATTGATTGATTGATTGGGTGCACCCATCGTTGACCAGTCTCTCGCCGTTCTAGCCATGCAAGCATTTTGCCAGTGGTATCGCCCAACTCATATATTCTGTGCAGAGTTGCTTTACGTTTTGCCTTGGCCGACTCCGCCGCAAGTAGACGGTAGTCTAATCATTTAATGCTCAGGGTGTGAGCAAGCTGTACACCGTCGTGTGTTACCACTTCGTCTTCAAATTCCCTGATTTCCTGCTCTAGGATTTCTAGTCTGGCCTTCTGTTAATTTTTATGCCCCGCCATCAATGAAAGGGCCTGGCCCATAAATACTGCCCGAAAGGCTCCCCATAACGTACATGAGGACTGAACTGAATGCGTGTTCTCAGTAAAGTAATGATCAACACCCTCAATCAGGGCCTTTCTAACCTGAGGGATCTTCAAGCACCACTGGGTTATGGATAGGGTGAGGCGGCGTTGTTTCTGTGGTACAGATAACTGGATTAGAACCGGGGAGTGATCCGAGATACCTCGCGCTAGGAGTTTAGCTTCAGTAAAGTACGAGAGATCATCACTGTGTGTGAATAGATAATCTATTCTGGAATGGCTGTCGTGGGCCCCTGAGTGAAAGGTAAAGTTACGCGCCAAGGGGTGAAAATGGCGCCAAAGAACTACAAGGCAGAAGGCCAGGAGAAAGTCCTTTAGTGGGGAAGTATCCTGTGGGTCTGGTTGAGGGGGTCGTTGGTCCGTCCTACCGTCTATCGCTAGATTGAAATCACCTCCCATTATCAGTGTGCCAGTCGGGGGGTCTAATAGAAATGTACCCATATCAGATAACGTGGATGTCTTCAGTGCTGGAGGGACATAAAGTGAAAGAACATTGAAGAGCATCCCCTCCCACGTCCCCACTATGGCAGCATATCTACCTAAGTCATCAGTCCAGGTGTATTATGAATGGACATTGTTTGCGCATGAGAATGCCCGTCCCTCTGGAACAAGATGTAAAGCCGGCATGTACCACTAGTCTATAGTCCCAGCATTCCAATGCCTTGCAGGTGTTACCAATGAGATGAGTCCCTTGTAAGAGGACAATATCTGGGACCTATCTCTTAAGGTATTGAAGGACAATTCCTATCTTTAGCTTATCATCCAACCCGTTTACATTCCAGGTAAGAACGTGGAGGGCTCTATTCATGTTACGTTCAGATATGGGGTATACATGGGAAGCGGGATCCTGCCTGTCCATGTAGCAAATATATGTGGCAAAGGCCAAAGCCCCGAGACTGTGGGGTTAGAATACAACAGAGTTCGAGATATACATTGCATCACCTCTATCACAATAAGATACCAGTCAAAACGAAATAAACAACATCCCAGCCCACTCGCTACACCCTCTTCCCCCACCCTGCACGATGGGCACAGAACCTCCCGCCACCCCAACTTTGCAGAGTGCCTTTCGCCCACCTTTGAAACTATGAAGAACGTGGTCCAGCCCCATTCCCCAGGGCCATTCTACGTTTAAAATCAATGCACCCCTAGCATTTAATTCCTTGTTAGGGCTTGAAAACATCAAGTAACAACAAGTGAAAAACACCAGCAATATCCCACCACTGGAAATAAGTATGGTCTCAACACTGAGCAGCCACATCAAGTTAAGCTCAGATCTGATATGAGACAGTTCCACACCCTGTGGTTGTGGGGATGGATTGGCCTACGCCATGGAGGCCGGAGAGCTTCGTCACGCATCATCAGTCGGCCAGTCTCTAGTCTGTCAAGCTCTGTGTCAACATGTTACCCCTTGGCAGCGATCCAGGCCTTTAACTCGACCACTTTCCACTGCCGGTGTCTCTAGCGGCGTTGCGATTGCGTTTGCCGACTGTTCACCAGCCGTCAAGCCAGTCCCAGGCGTCCTCGGGTCTGGTAAAGAACCATGCCTTCCCTTCGGATTCAACACGCAGCTTTGCAGGGAAAAGCATGGCGTACTTGAGTTCTTGATCACGCAATGCACGTTTCACATCCAGAAAGCTGCGCCGTTGTTTCTGCAGTCGTAGTGTGAAGTCTGGAAAGAAAGAGTTTTTTCTGTTCTCTATAACAAGCGGTGGGGCTGCTCTCGCTGTTTTGGAATATTATATCCCTGTCTCGGAAATTGAAGACTCTTGCCAATAGAGGTTGAGGCGGTGCCCCAGGCTTGGGCCTGCCGCCCAGTATCCAGAGCGCACATTTGATGGAAAAGTATTTAGATAACCCCCTGGGCTGGAGGTGTTTAAGTATGAACTCCTCTATAAAGATTTCCGCCGCCTGCCCTTCGATGGGTTCTGGCAATCCCACTATGCGAACGTTGTTGCGGCGCATTCGGCCTTTGTATTCATCCAGTTGTTAGTCAAGCCCCACCTGGGTAGTCTGGAGGTCAGTCACCTGGCGTTTGAAAAGGTCCGTATTGGTCTTTAAGTACTGGGTCGTAGTTTCAACTTCAGTGATGCGTTCGGTCATTTTCTGCATGTCCGCTCTAATCAGGGAGACCTCGGAGGCTACAGTATCAATACGGCCTTCCAGGGAGGTGCGTACTGCCATTATAGCAGTTAAAACGTCTTGCAACGTGAGGTCCGGTTGATCCCCACTGGTTTTGGGGTTGGTTTGTGGCTCATCCTGACCCCTCTGCCACGCATATTTATCCAGCTTGGATTGAAGCGTTGCTCGTCCGCCGCGACCACTCCCCATGATAGGGCAGGGAGGTGGTGTTGAATATTGGAGGGACTCGCCGTACCAGCTACTCACTGCCACCTGCGCGAGGGACAGAGCCCTCACCGGCCTGTCGGGTTGCGGCTGTTGGGCCCGACCCTACATATGATATAGTCTCTGCAGGGGAGAGCACCGAAGGTGTGAGAGTCACTGAAGTATAGCAGTCAGTAGTTTGTACAAATCGACAGTATATGCACCAAGCCTTGACTGTGTATAGGATTGCGACCAGAGTCTGCTAATGGCCATAATGGGGTCTCCTCCTCTTTGCAGGTGCTAGGCGTCTTCTCCACCTACGGTTTTGTTGTGTGGAAGATCAGCCAGGTCACTACGTGGCTGTCACCACCACCGCCAAAAGGGCCAAGTACTCGGTGTCGCTTAAGCGCCCCCACCTCTCTAGGGCTACGGGTAAATGCAGGCTCCGCAAGAATATATGTCTTCAACTGCGCCGTCTCAGCTCGTGGAGGCCCACTCACCAGTCCACGCCCTACTCAGCGACTCGGGACCTTATCAGAGTGGCGCAGTAAGCGTTACAGCCGCCGCAGTGTCTGGAGGCTTATACTGCAGGCCGTGGTACAGTCACTGGTCTAATATTGTAGTTTAATATGAGGGCCCATGAAGCTCAGAATGTGGGGGGGAGGGGGAGAGTCCAGGAAGCACGCAAATTCAGTAGGGCTCTATGGGCCAATTCAGCCAGCCTCAGTAGGCCCAAGGCTGTGACTGCCACCGCCGATGTATCCGCAGGCGGCAGCCAGCCCTCGGTGCGTGTGCATGCACTGGCAGTTCGTCGAGGGGGGGGGGGGGGGGGGATAGTAGCTCACCTGCTCTGTCACAGCTGATCTTTAGGCTCAGTACGGTCTCCCTGGCACAGATGGCAGGCTCAGGATTACGCTGCAGCGTAGATTACCAAGGCGCGGCCAAGGGCCGGGACAGCACGCTCCGTGTCTTCCGGCTCCGCGGCACTGGTCTTGCTGGCTATCTCCGCACAGGCGTCTTCAATTGGCGTCGATCCTCAGCTCATCGGATCTGCACGTCTTGGGGGTCTGATGAGCTCCATGGCAGCTGTTTTTGCTCGGGCAATGGTGTGTTTTTCAGGATATTTAGGGAGTGGCGGGATGGAGCGAAGCTACCGTGCGCCCATTTCCCTCGGCAGTTGGCCACGCCCACCTCAATTCTATACTTTTGATGACTTGAGCCTAATGCTACAGGGACGTAATATGCTGCCTTTCATTAATTAATACCACTAACCTAGCCACAGTTTTGAATGCTTTACAATCATCAGTATCTTTGAAATATCAAGAAACAAATGACAGTGATAGGGCGATAATTGTCTCTATGCTCAGTCTATAGATGCTGCTTAGTAACTGTAGTTACCACTTTTCAAAACACTGTTCATCCATCAAAGAGTTTTCACAAAACCACCACTGCTTCAACTTGTGAGTTATGCCTCTGATGCACAATCGATCAATTATCAAACAACCTATACTTCAAGCTCTCCCTCTACAATCTTGCTAGAAGACTGGTCCCTCAAACAAGATGGGCCCTTTTCAGAAGCGCTTGGTCAAATTCCTAAATGGAAAAGGTGATCTTCACTTAGAGTTGACCAAACATTACCATTGACCAAACAAAAATATACTTAGAAACCTTACAGGTCTTCTCCTATTAAAATACTTGACTCCACATTCAAGAGAAAGATTAATGCTGGGAATGTGTCCAGTTTATAGCAAAGTTGCCTCCGCTAAAGAATGGAATGTCTGTGGAATGACATTATCATAAGTATTACCGTAGTAGAGACATTATAGATGCTAGGTTCCAGAAGGATGGTTAATTTGGGGCTTGTTGGCCATTTAGAACTATTTCCAGAGTTTCAATAACTTTTTATTAGACTTCTACTTGCTAGATTAAAGAATCATTCTGAAACTCTTGAAAAGTACAAAGTGTGAATAGCTTGACCCTGGACTCAAATCTCAAGAAGTTCTAGAATAATGTCTATTTAAAAGCAGGAGAACTAGTAAGAAGTTGAACGTTATCTCATCCTCTGTTGAGGTATGGTCTATTTGTTTATTAGTTAGGAGTAGATTATATATGAGTTTGATGATTCAAATTTATATATGAATTGTCTTTTCCATCTTAAACATAGAACTCCGATATTAATCAATTTCCCCTCCCTCTTACTACATATGAATGTATTTATAAGGACAAAAATCATATACTAAAAATTAATTTGGAACTTTCTTCCTACCAGAATTATGTATCTAAGATGGATGGGTAATGACTCATTAAGGAGAATTTAGATACTACTAATGTATAAGACCAAGAGATTGTTCTGCTTTTGCTAGGATACCTTTGATATACTGCTCTCCTAAGCAAACTTAAGCTTCCTTTCAAACACCTAAAGGATCGTTTCTCCTTTCTGTGAACCTCAGATGACTGCTTTATGACACATGTAGACTTACACAATAAGGTCACACATTGGCTTCATATCAATAAACCTTTGACTAGTAATGATCACGCTAGTGGGGAAATACTACATGTCAGAAGGGTAGATTGGGTAGGCATTAGACGCAAGGACATTGCGGGTAACTGTATTATAGTTAACTTTAGGGAAAAAAGAATTGTGGAACACATTATGTCGTACGGGTCAGTTAATCACTCTAGTGGCATACAATCATTGTCACTGGGCTATTTTTATCCCAGGCACGTAGCACCTTATGAAACCTCATCAGTGGGGAGACACATGGAGAGACCCAATAATTACAGGGCCCAGGGGCATGTTGGTGACGGCCCTAGAGCAAGGAACCCTGGACCCTTAAGCTGGCGAAATAGGTTTAGCCCCCTGACATCGCTTGAGGAGAATGATTGACTCAATAGCTCCTTACCCACAGCAGACCCCTGGCTTAGACGGAAAAAGAGGAGTATGACCCCTGAGGAACCACAAGAGGCAGCAATAGAAATAATACAAACAAACATCTTATTAACCCCCGGCAACGGGAGAAGGCCGAAATCCCGTGTAATTGTAGGGGGGAGAGCCTCGGCAAATCTTCAATACAGCTAACAGCTAACCGCACCAGGGGGGGGGGGGGGGGGAAGATACCTTAGCTTTGAGTAAGACAAGGGAAAAGAGCAGCGAGCACACACCACGGGGCAGTGGAATAGCACTAGGAATAACGTCGGGATTGTTAAATATATCACCTAACCTGGTAGGCATAACTGGCACACACAAAATTTCGGGAGGGATACAACTCATCTCCTGGAATATAGCCGGTTTGGCAAATAAATTCAATAACTGTGAGTGGAGGCAGTACATAAATCAGTTTCAGATAATTAGCCTCCAGGAGACTTGGGTGGTTGACAACAGTCTCTTTCAAATGCCTGGGTACAAATGCTTTTTTGTCCAAGCCCAAAAATCAAGATCAGGCAGAGCTAGGGGTGGCCTGTCCATATATGTGGACCTAAATCTACAGGGATCATGGACAGGTACGAATTGGTCCTCGCAGAACCTTCAGGCCATATGGTTCAAGGGCAAAGGGCTAAAGTTGATCCTGTTTAATGCCTATAATAATGGGCCCCCAGGGGATAACAGTTCATTCCCCCTGGAATTGGATCATAGGTTGATCCAAGAGATGGAAGTGAGCAAGGGGGCACCAGCCCCTGCTATTCTAGTTATGGGCGATTTTAACTGCCACCTTTGCCCGGCTTTACTTCCCACTGATGCCGACTGGTCCCATTGTCCAGTTAAAAATGGACCCCACTTTTGCCACACTCAGGAAGGCATGGCTTTCACCAAAGTTTTAGATACTCATGACTTGGTGCACACCATGAATATGATGGCTTTGGACAAAGATGGGCTGCTCCCCCCCACCTTTAAGGGTTGAGGCTGTTCGTCATTCATTGACTACATCATTTTATCTAGCCCCCTAAAACATAGGGTCATAGCCGCAGGGATTGAATGGAGTCCTTTTAGTGACCACAATCCTGTGGTATTGGAGCTTTTTTGGCAGCCCCAGTCTGGCAGGGAACAGTCGGGTGGCATCCATCAGAGAGTAACAGATCAGGGTAGGCGGCTTAGGTGGTCAAAGATAGATGGGGAATACTTCTATAAATCCCTTATGGAGAGGGAAAACCTTCATTGATGACTGTCTTGATCCTACAGTGGAGGGGTCATTGTTAATTGAAGCATTTGAGCAGATAACTAACCTGGTGGATGGGCTTTTAAAAACTAGTGCCCCAATAAGGAGAACTGATTGCCCGAGATGGTTCGATGGGGACTGTTCCCGCGCCTTAAGGGACCTTAAAGGTAGTCTTAAGGAAAGGCCAAGGGATAAACAAAAAGTAGCTCAGTGTAGATTGAGGTATAAGAAAGAGATTAAGAGAAGGAAGGCAATTTTACAGGGCGACGCATGGGCTGACTTAAGAGAGGCCGCAGAAAGAAGAGATATCACTGAGTTCTGGAGAATAATCAATAAACCCTGTTTCCAGGATAAGAATGCACCAGTGATTGGGACAAATATTCTCCCGGACCAGTGGCTTACACACTTTAAGGGACTGTACAATTATGGCACAGCACCCAGTTTAGAGGAGGGAGGGACAACTAAGCTGGGGCAGGACGTTTATTTCACTCTAAAAGAAATCACAGTGGGAATCAAGGGTCTGACAAAAAACAAGGCCCCTGGT
Organism: Triturus cristatus; assembly: GCF_964204655.1. Classification (NCBI taxonomy): domain Eukaryota; kingdom Metazoa; phylum Chordata; class Amphibia; order Caudata; family Salamandridae; genus Triturus; species Triturus cristatus. The sequence goes on along the minus strand of NC_140593.1, from coordinate 841,320,382 downwards.
CCTGATGGGACACCTCCAGATTTGTTCCTGAGCAATATTGAGCTATGGGCCCCAATACTTACGAGAGTGATAAATGCCGCCATTAGGCTGGGCCTTCCCCGAACTTGGTCAACGGCCATAATCGTCCCGATTTTTAAAAAGGGGAACAGGGACAGCCCACAATGCTACCGCCCAATCTCACTTATTGATGTGTCAGCCAAAATATTGGGCCGGGTAATTTTGAACCGCCTGACTGAGTGGACCGAGGAGAATAATATTATCTCGGACACGCAGTACGGCTTTAGAACAGGGAGATCCACAAGCGATCAATGTTTGAACCTGTATATGCTGGTAGCGAAATATACCAAAGCCAGCAATTAAGCCATTTATCTGGGGTTCATGGACTTGGCAGCCGCTTTTGACCATGTAAATCAGGACAAACTGTGGTCCATGATGACACAATTGGGGATTGACTTGGGATTGATTAACATCTTGAGGGAATTACACAGGGACACTTCAGCAAGAGTACGCTATAACATGGAGGGAGGGCTGACGGAATCCTTCCCATGTACTAGCGGGGTGAGGCAAGGTTGTATTTTGGCCCCCTTTTTATTCTCACTCTATATTAACAACTTAGAGAAGTACCTGATCAATTTAAAAACTGACTGTCCATGCGTAGGATCGCGTCCTATCCCAGTTCTTCTTTACGCCGATGACGCGGTCCTACTTGCACGTACCCCTAAGAGCTTACAGCTGTTAATAGATGGTTTTGTAAAGTTCATGGCAAACTTAGACTTATCAGTGAACTTGGGCAAGTCATACGTGATGCTGGCTGGTAATAAACCCTGTAATAATTTTTCTTATAAAATAGGTAGCCATACATTAGAAAGAGTTCAGGCTTTTTCGTATTTGGGCCTATTGTTCGATGGCTCCTTGCAATTTAAACCCCTGGTTGAGGAACGCTGTTGCAAGTGGATATCCTCCAACGGTACTATCGCAGGCTATGGGCGCAGAGTGGGCCGATGGTCCCCCGAGCAAAGTATCAATCTTTATGGAGCGATTTGCTGCTCCAAGGCCATCTATGGCGCAGAAGTGTGGGGATTTGTAAACATTTAGCAGTTACAGAGGGAGGAAAATAAAATTCTACGCTCAATTCTGAAGATTCCTCAGAGCACCCCTGCTGTAATAGCCCACAGAGAACTAGGGAGGCCATATTTAGAAGATTTGGTCAAACTCAGACCCATTCTGGCATGGTTGAGATCCTGGCTTAATCCTGAGGCGACCTTAAGCATACAAATTATAAATGATTGCCTGGGAAGGGATAGAAGCTTGAGTATACCATGGTTGAAATATGTACTGACCAGTCTGGAAAACCTTGGCCGCAAGGATCTCTTTTTAAATCCAACGAGAATTGTGTCACAAGATAAGTTGATTATAAAGAGATTATTCTTGGCCCAGAGATGTAAAGCAGAGCAGAGGCTGAAGGGATTAAAAGCACCGTGAACGCCCATAGCCTGGTAAAAAATAGTGTGGGGATGGAGCCGTATTTGTATCTCATGCATAACGCTCAGGATAGATTTTTAATGGTGCGTTTTAAGCTCAATCTTTTATCTCACTTACTGGCTGATCCACCAGGTTCTATTTCATCGATTGAGCAGAAGGGTGCCTGCGGCTGCGACAATAGGTCTCCGCAGGACACCCTTCATTTTGTACTTTTGTGTCCTTTTTACTCAATGCCTAGGCGCAGATTCCTAATAAGAATCCTAAAGCAAGCGAAATTTGCACACGCTAAAGATGCATTAATTTTTTTGCAAAAAGCGGCCGACCCCCTGACACTTTGTAGTATCATGAATTTTATCAGAGTTGCGGTACGACTAAGGGCAACTAGAGAACCAACTTGATTGTTTTTTAAAAATGAAATGTGTTGCTTAGTTTTCTTTCTACTAAATGTGTAATTGCAGTCAAGTTTCTGGATAATGATTTAATTGTATTTTTAACTGTCTGTATATGTGTGCTTTTATGATGTTTTTTAATCATCGAATAAAGAAAAGACTGACTGACTGACTGCTTTATTAAAACAAACTACTTATCAACAGCCTTTCTTTTTCAAATCGGTTTCCCTTTGTCTCTGAACACCTCGTTCAACAACACTTTATGTTGAACTTTTGACATTTAAACATGTCATCTTAAAATCAGATCAGGCCTTTTCTGCTAGGAATGCTAATAAAGACATCATTTAACAATGTGGTTCTAGAAACAATGCACTACATTACGCTTGTTCTTTGATTTGCTGGTCTAGTCAAATATGTCAAAACATAACAATTGCAAATCAAATTAATGATTTGAAATAAGCAAATTATACAATGTGTCGCATCACCAAAGCTATGAAGAAAAAAATAGAAACCTTGAACGTAACTGGGCAGTTTACTCAGGTCAGTTCAACTTTATTAATGTTTAGACACTTGTCTTTAAAACATACATTTTAAAACTAAATAAAATATTGTTTTAAATGACCTCCACGTCCCCCCCTCCCTGCTTGTAAAACCAGGTTAGTACCCAATACACTGCCATTTAATGCATATAATCTCCATTCCCCAGCACCACAGCACTAAATAATTAACTGAACCTCTTGCATCACTAATCCAAAAATATTCTTACAATTTTTGCCAGGGCACCTGCAATGTCTAAAAATTCCATATTCACAAAAGTGCAAGTGCATCATTACGATAATTTCTATAATTTCTTTTAAAAAGCGGATTTAAAATAAAACGACGAAACATATTAAAATGGCGGCAGTCAATTAACTAATGAACATTATAATTCTGAAAACGCAATCCACATGTGCAATTATTCTCTGCATCTGAAAAAAACTTCACATTTTCAACTCTATATATATTGCACATTTAAGGCTACCCAAAATGTGAATAGTGCTAAGCATATCGGGGCGTTAGGAAGTGCTGATAAGTACGTAAATGCCCACCTATTGTCCCAAGATTTTACCATATACTTTGCAGAGAGTCTGTTCCCTACATGCTCCATATCAGGCAATGTGGACTCTTTTCTGCAGGCCGTTTTTAATTCTGCTTTAGAAAGATGGGAGGCCTCTGTTATCTTTAATTCTATTTTTAAGGCTCCCGCAATGACTGCTATGCTTTTTCTGACTTTCACCGCCCACCTTAATTCACTCTTTTCTATTTCAGCAGCACATACGGCAGATACCTCTGTACCCCTGAGACACAAAGTATGTCCCACAATCACAAGGCTGCTTTATAGGCTAGAAGATTCCAGTCCTGCAGATTCCCATCCAGCTGTATTGCCTGGCTCATTGCACTTTTTGGGAGAGCTATCAATTTTTTCAAACACTTGCTCTAACATCTCTCCCAACTTCCCTCCATATTAGGGACAAGACCTCCGCTCCATAGAGACATTGAGTAGGGACCATTGCATTGTTAGCGGTCATAAGCGGAGACCAGGAAGGGCCACCAAAGGTATTCTTAAAACGAACAAGGCCCCCTATTGTTGCTGCTGCCCTTATCTCCGTAAATTCTTTATGCAGGCGCCATCTCAACTGTTTTGTAAACTTTATACTCAGGTACTTTTATGAAAATACAACCTCAAACCTGCTATTATCTAATAGCCAATTATACGGCTTCCCTTTTTCCCAAAAAAGTATTCTTTTTATTTTTCTAGATTCACCTTCAAGTTATTAGCCTCACAATAATTATTCAATCTGGTCAACTTCCTCTGCAGGCCTACTTGGGTTAAGTCCGAACTTGCCAAATCATCTGCATAGAGTAGACATGACACATGTCTACCCCTTATTTTTGGTGAAAAGGACCGAGTCGCTGCCAACACCAGCGGAAGGTCGGCAAGGACACGGCCCTGCCTTAACCCATTTCCTAGAGGGATTATCCCAGAAAGGGCCGCAAATAAGTCAAGCTCCACTTGGGCCAGATTTCCCAAATGCAATTCCTGCAGGATTGCTAATAAGCATTGGGGGATAATCTATTGTCTTAATTTAGCCGAGAGTATACTACGATCTACCAAATCGAAAGCTGAACTAAAATCAACAAAACAACAAACTCCCAGTTGCTTCCTTCGCCTTTTGCCCAAAGGCCCACAAGCTGAAGCAATGATCTATTGTTGAATGGCAGGGCTTAAAACCCCCCTGCTCCATAGGGACAATTCCGTTGCCCTCAATCCAATTCTTTAAAGACCTATGAATATTCTTAGAATACAATTTTGAGCCTACATCCAGCAGGCTTATCAAACGATAATTACCTGGAACATTCCTTGCGCCTTTTTTTGTATGGGTGTAATTATCACACCCTTCCAGCTTGGAGGTACTATACCAGTCTTGGTTATGGCTATAAAAACTTTTGTGAAAAACCCTGCCCACCACATGAGTTTGACTTAATCACAATTGCTGCAAATTATCAGGTTCTGCTGCTTTAGTTAGATTTAGGTTAGCTCACAACTTAGCAATAGTTTGAATGGAAAAAGACTCCAAGGCGTCCTCCTTCAAATTTGGCCAACACTTCCTCCCAGTTATCTCCCTAGTCTTATAAATGTTACTAAAAAAGGCTAACGAGTCAGTTTCTGGCACCATACATCTTGCAGGGGTTGGGGGGGGGGGAATACTACATCCTCTCTGGACCAACTTCCAGAACTTACTCACTTACTTACTTTTCCTTGTGATGAACTGATCATAAGGTCCCAGTTTCACTGGAAGAAAGCCTGCTTCTGTTTCCTAAGCGGAGTCTCATAGTCCCTTTTATGGACCTCATTTGCATTTACGGGCCAATGGGCCGCCTCGCCCTTCCTGCTTTCCTTAACTCCTTCCTACACTCTATCAAACCACTGCTGCTTAGGAAGCTGGCAAGATAGATCCTTTTTTACTTTCTTATAACATAACCTCACTACTGGTCTCAATTAATGTACAACCTCAGCACGTTTGCGTGACCTATGGCCCTATTAAGGTCCATTTCATGAAGGATTTGATACTGCAATAATTGGTCGATGTATTCTACTCGTTGTTAAAAAATGTGGAAAGTCTACTTCCATTAGGATCACTCGCTCCCTCAATACTGGTTCTGCCTCTAGGGACAATTCTAACGCCCAATGATCTCTACCCCTTATACTTAACACCTTGAATTCTATACAGAGGTAAAAAGAAAACATGCCTGAATAAACATATAATCAATAGGGCACTGCTGGTTCCCATGCAAAAATGTTTGAGCTGCTGGAGCATCCCCTTTAAAGTAGCCATGTAAGCATACAAACCCTAACTCAGGAGATAACACACAATTTTCCTTTTAAACTTGGACTGATCACATTTTGGAAAAATTGCGGTGGTGATACCATACACTCTAAAATATATAAAACCTCAAAATCGACCTATACCGGATCAAGGCGTAGATTAAAGTCCCCTTAAAGGTGAAATAGGTGATCCCCCTGGGAGCTCTACTAGCTCTACCAGATCCTTCTGGAACACCTCCCACATCTCCTTCCAAGACTCCTCTTGATTTATATAAAAATTCACAACTCTCAAATTATTTGCCGTCGACAACCCTCAAAGTCTCAGTGAAAAAGCTAATAGCCAATCACTACTTGGCTCGATAATTTTTTACCCTTACTGCATTTAGTAGATACCAATGACATTAGTCCACTTCTCAACCGCCCAAGGCCCAATTTGGCCCCATCTTTTACAAACTGCATAAATCCTCTGGTGGAACTCCTCAACCACCAACCAGGTCTCCTGGAAGCAGATTATCTCAGTTCCCTCCGATAAATGTGTAAGATCTATTGTTTTTATTAAATTTCTCAGCCGATGTACATTTCAGGAGACAACCCCCAAGGTAGCGGGTGCAGCGACTCCCTAGTCTACCGGTTCCCCCCCCCCCCCCCCACACACCACGGAAAGGACACCGTCTCTATCAACGCTTAGACACGCAAACCTATTGCGTAGAGGGATCAGATCTGTCAGTCTTTCCCTTGGTTGGGATGGGACAGCTGCCTTTGGGCAGTTTGCTCATTGCAGTCTCCATATAGAGTATGGCCACTTAGGTAGTTGACGAGATGGATAGGCCTGTGGTGGTATGAAGGTGTACATCAGCACAATGGAGTCCGCTCATTCTTTTCTTTACATATTACGATGCATTTACACTTTCTGTAACATTCAAGATGAGATTGGAAATCTTCTATGTACAAGATACAGCGAAAGAGACCTTCATCACTAGCTGCAGGGCATGACATTTTGGGAAAAAATGTGTTTTGTCTATGGACTGATTCGACTTCAGTTTCAGAAAGAATTTGGTTACCACTGCGGTTTTACAAAGTGCATTATAGAACAGCTCTAAAAAAGTGTGTCTCCCAAATTAGAGAATGACTTATTAATTATCTAATACTAAAATACAAAATCTGTTTCCAAATGATACTCAAGAATGATTTCTGTTTGCCTTTAAAACTCCTATGGCTTCAGGGCCCAACAGACACTGGTTTTAATAAATCCCAGGGCTTCAGACTGATATCCATTAGCACTCCCACCTTCACTAATTACAGATACCATCGCCCTCAGCAGCACAGAAGACTATGCCTGGCAGCGCCAAGGAATCAGAGACAAACTTATAAATGCACTCCCCAGGTCTTTATGCATCACAATGAAAAACAATGCAAACACAGAGGTCCCAAAGCCTAACACATTGACATCTTGACCCTCAAGAACTGCAGAAGCCAACACGCAGATCCATTTCAGACTACAGGGACTAAAAATATAATAATTGAGGGTTTACCAGTTATTGAGAATGGATACAAACTTTGCAAACACCTATTGACAAATCTAGGAACCGGGCACTCAGACAGATTCAAAATGCATTAAACTTTGCAGAGTGAAGAAAGGCACTTCTGTAAATTCCGAAAAGCTACTTGGCATGTTCTCAAGATGCCTGGTGCTTGGGATAGGCTTTAGTGCAAAGTTTGGTGGGGGAACTATGCAAGTTCGGTGGAAAACCAAGAGTGATGGAAAAGGCGAGGGTCTAGTGATGGAAGAGAGCATTATATCTTGGTGCAAGACCAGAAAAGGGGCAGGATAAACACCAGCAGCATGTAAAAGGTTGGTGGAAAATTGAGCTGAAATACAGTCAACACTAGGAGTGCTGACCGCGATTGCACTCTGCTAAAATTTAAGTAACAAATAGGATGGTGGGAAGAAGGCAGGTGTGAGTGCGTATTTGTGTAAAAAAAAGAAACGGGCCATACATATATATGTGTACTTGTTTGGGAGGCATGTGTCATTAAAAAAGAGCAAATGCTGAAACAGGCAGTGTGCACATTATATAAAGAGTTAATGACTAGATATAACCTAGATGAATTTAAAAATCAGCAGCCATTCCAGCCTTTAGCCCTAAATGGTGTCCTGAGGTTTTGAGCTCTAATAATAGGGCAGAGAACGTGCTTTTAACTCTTAACTCTTTCTTTGCTTCAGTCTTTCCAAATATACTTGCAAGGACTTCTGAATGGAGTCTTTAGTGACAAAGTTGACAAAGCTGGCAAGGTCTGCGTCGCGGTGCATAACAAGTCGGTCCCTTGTGGGATTCCTCATCATGGACTTGGTCACACGGCGAGCATGGTCTGCGGAGAGAAGACAGTGTTACAAGTTGCAGCTCTCCAGGCTTCTCCATGGGTTTTAACAAAAGAGTTATAAAGTAACCGGGGAAGACGTGTGGGGAGGAGAAAGCTACTAGCAGTGGAATATAGTCTGATCTGCGTAAGGTACTCCACAGTGAGGGCTATGTTAGTAACCACAGAAAGTCCCTCAAGATTGCAAAGAAAACTCAGGGCTTTATTCATTTGATCTTTTACGCTCCATTGTTCCAGCAGAACAGCCAAAGTAATTCAAGTCTAGCATGCCAGAATAAAGGCAATTATACAAATTGGTAGATATTACATTAATTATTTCATTTTACTTCTATAATTTTGATTGGCACATTTATAAACATATCACTGTTTTCCAATAGAAAAAAAAATAGGCGACAAAAAAAATCATACAAAGTAAAACTATACAGTACAACTCATTCATTCTGTATTTGCCTTGTTAAGTTTTATAAGTGCAGTTTATAACAATTATGGAAAAGTAGGCAATTTAATTACAACTAGTGATGCACAGAGAGGACTTTCGAATGTTTTGCTGTTTCTGAAACAGACTATCCCATCCATACATTTCCTTACGGGCAAAGAGAATCTCCAGCCAAAGAGCCTAAGAATGTGCTGATTTGTATCCTCACTCGAGTACAACGGTTGTGCTGTGAGGCTTTCTGTCCATTTGACTAGAACAGGGCAATTCCCACCTTCTTCCTTATTGCAACTGCTGATCTCTATTTGTTGTTGTCAAAGGTGATCATTGCCTCTGGTGGAGAAGACGATGTATGCCTTTTTTTCCATCTCTCCTTTCTGCAGAACTTCTGGTTCCAGTTGCTGCAGTGGCTGACTCAATCAATCAATCACTGCATTTGTAAAGCGCGCTACATGCCAGAGAGGGTCTCAAGGTGCTGGGGAATGGGGGGTGCTACTGGTCGAAGAGCCAGGTCTTGAGAAGTCTTCCAAAGGCCAGCAGGTCCTGGGTCTGTCGTAGGATGGTGGGGAGAGTGTTCCAGGTCTTGGCGGCGAGGTAGGAGAAGGATCTGCCGCCGGCGGTGGTTTTTCAGATGCGAGGGACTGTGGCGAGGGCGAGGTTGGCTGAGCGGAGGCTTCAGGTGGGGGTGTGGAAGCTAAGTCGGTTGTTGAGGTAGGTGGGTCCGGTGTTGTGCAGTGCTTTGTGCGCGTGGATCAGGAGCTGACTGGGAGGCTTGTTAGATCTAAAGGACTGGTGAACAGATGCTAGGAGTGCAGCAGGTGTGCAGTCCCTCACTACTTCACTGTCAGTCCAGAGAGCATTCTGCCCAGAGTGGCTCGCCGATAAATGCTTGGTATTATGTTCTTGCTTACATTGCTTCTCCTGGAGCGTCGTAATTCATCAAAACTCATTTCGTTATTGATTGAGTTGGGTGCATATAAAAGACGCAGCCTGCAAAGGCTTCGAGGCAGCTGTGAGACGGGATGTTTCATCTCCAATAAAATCTGTTTTCATCATTGCCAATTTAATAATTTGCATCATTTTTTTTAATGCCTCCCGAGATTAAATATATAGAGAAAGGTTGGGGACTGGAAGAGCATAGGCCCAGCTAGGAATTACATCAACACATTCACAACAGCCAGCTTCTACATCATCATTTCAGCTTGTTAAAACAACAATTTAAACAGTCCTCTTACCAAGCTCAACAAGCATTAAAAATGCAATAGGTCTCGCCTTTCATTAAGTTAAAGCTATTTGCTTTGCTATACAATACAATTAGCAAAGCAAATGGCTTTAACTTAATCAAAGGCGAGACTTATTGCATTTTCAAAGCTTGTTCATAGAGGTGGGCGAGCCACAGAACACTCGACCCAGGTTTGAGACGGATGTTTGGCTCCGGCTCAGCTGGAGGTCCTCTTGAAATTTGAGGCCAAAGTAAGCCCAGCTTTCATAAGATGTGAGGTCACCTAGTGGCTAGAGCTGCTGACTATGGACCGCTGGAAACCAGGTTTGAAACCCTGCTTCAGCTCTGTTAAAAATGGGGTGACCGGTTGACTGGGATGCTAGTCAAGCAGCAACCACAATCCTCGTCAAGATAAGGCACTAGCAAACTACAAATTATCCTGTGCTCACCCCCCTGGTAGCTTTTGCAAATTTGCCAATGCCAAATCGCTGAAAACTTTGTGGCAGTGTCCCCAAACTGGCAAGTCTAAGAAAGTGCCTCAAACAGGCAAAATGACATGATATTATCACCGAAGATGTATTAACTTAGTCAAGAGGTTTTAGAAAGGTTTTGGCAGGTACATGCAGCATCAAAGTCGTAGGTGTTAATATCCTATACCCTACTGGAATGTTTTTTTTAATTTTGTTAATTGTAGTCCTAATTTTAATTGTAACTAAGCTTTTTCCCATTCTAACGCCACATACTGTATGCAGTTCGGCAAAATATGTGTGGGCAAGTTCCAAATGCAGAAAAAAATAATGTACTTATAAAATGCAATAGACAGCATATCTTTATACCACAAAGTGCATAAATGTACTGTTAAACTTAAAGTAATCCATTTTTTTTTTTATTACTGAAGTATACCTTTTACTTCACAGTAAGATATAACCATAAGATTGGTGTTACATGTGCCTGCCAAACCCGTTCTATAGTGCTTAGTTTCAATTGTGATTATTGGCTTTTTTAAGTATTCTCAAAAGCAAAATCTGTTTAATGGACATCACAAAATAGGAGAGCATGCCAAGTGGATAATAATCAGAAATTCTAATTATTAACTCTGCTGAGAGACTTGAGGGTGGAACCACTACTACCCTAGCCTGTTATGATACGTAAACATGTTGAAAATCAGTCAAATAATTAACTGATAAGCAGTTGTTAATGGAAATGTGTCAGAATACATTTAAAGAGATAACATTAAACACGTACTAAATCAACCAACGTTATAAAGTCTTGAATGTGATGTGGTAAAGCAGAGATCCCCCTACAGTTAAATATAAACACAGATCAAAGCCTTGCAAACAAGAGTGCATGTGGCAGAACAGATCAGATAACGTGGCGCGCGCTAGGTGAAAGAAGAATGTTCACGTGCTGCCCTTGAGAGTCTGTGACATGGTGAAGTCCTGCAGCTGAGCTACACAGCATTTCCCATGGTTTGGGATGGGGGCTGCAGGCCTTTTTGTTCACATCCGATAACTCAGGGCACAAGTCCTAAAAAACAGAAGTGGGGGGACGCTGTCACCGGAAGTGACGTCACAACAGGAATCTCATGAAAAGAAGTGGGGGACGCTGTCACCGGAAGTGACGTCACAACAGGAATCTCATGAAAAGAAGTGGGGGGACGCTGTCACCGGAAGTGACGTCACAACAGGAATCTCATGAGTATTCACATGCCTTTAGATGACGGGGCATTTCACAGCACTGCTACCCCTGGTCTGTTCCTCGATGTCCTTTGCAACCCCCCCTCCCCCCCACTCCCCCGAGGGGGTGCCCCAGTTGCACAACGAAGTGCTCAAAAGTGCACAAGATACAGAAGGACACACATTCCAAGCGTTAACCGCCAACGCCTGCTCGCTCCGCCTCCCAATCACTCCAGCCTGCACACACCACCGGTGTCTCTTAAAGTCTCCAATTACAAATATTAGCATATCTTTGGAAATTGACGGGAAACTTCCCTCCCACCCGGGCTCTCTGCTCACACAATGCTGTCCAGCTTTTGGGCAGGGGGGACGGCGTCCACCCGGAAAAACCTGGTAAAATAAGTGGGGGGACGCCGTCCACACGCGTGGTACCCCGACTCGAGCCCTGCGATAACTCGCTCCACGAAAGAGCGCTGATGATTAGCAGTCTGGAAGTAGGGCATGATTCACCCGCTCCCACCCACATAATAACTTGGCAGTGGAAGCTCTGGGCGGGGGGTTTCCTTTCTTCATTGGGGGCAGGAGGAGGGGGGGGGCCCTCCTGTGCTTAGATAAATCAGATCACCTCAGCCAGCACGCTAACAAACGAAGGGGGGCATGAGTGGCAGTGTGAGCCAGCATAACCTTCAAAAGCCAGGGCATATGAAATAACAGCCCAGCGGAAGCATCATCTATCTTTTTTTATGATGCATTATGGGATTTTTAGGCCCGCTTTCAGAATGGAAACAACCGAGTACAAATGTAATCAAGAAAAACCTGCACACAGCAGCCTCAGCAATTAAATAATAAGTCTGACCATTACCCAAAGATCAGAGAAAAGTTTGCCAGGGTCAGAGGACTTCATGCATCACAATCAGTGACGAAAGGGAAGATCTACATGTAAACGTGGGCAACAGACTGACAACACTAAGGAAGAAGCAGTGACATTTAAAAACAAGTGTTTTATTAAAAGCAGAAGGATGGCTGTAGCAGAAGCTACTCAGGGCAGAACAATGGGGGCGCACGCAACATAGCGCACAGAAGCTCAATGGGAGGCGACAGGAGGACACTGAAGAAACGCACAGGGTGGGGGTACGTGGAAGCAACACAGGGAAGGGTGGAAGATGACGGAAGCAACATGAGGGAAGGGGGAATCAACACAGGGTGCAAGTGGGGGAAGCAACAACAGGCATAGAAGAGGAGGGCGCGGGTGGAGAGGAACGGAACAGGGGGCGGGGAAAAGCACATGCTTTACAGAGAGCAACACTATGTTGGGGGAGAGAAGCATAGGGACAAATAGACACTGCTGTAATTAGTGAACGGGAAGCAGGAGCAGGCTGCACTCACCTCTCCTGAGCTGTACATGTTCTGCCCCCCTCTCACTGCTTTCTCCCTCCACAGACATCTTTTGCTAGCATGGGCTAGTACCAATGGCCTGGACTATGCCTTCATCTTCCGTTGCCGTTTGCTTCACTCACTTGCACGTAGCAGCATTTTGGTGCAGCCGGATTGGTGGGGCTTCAGTGGCACCTAAACGTTAGAGAGCTACAGAGCTGTTGACTTCATGAGCGAAGAACCCGTTCGAGTTTCAGTGCTGCCTCTATCTCGTGCCTACAAAAAATATGCGTCAAATAGAACAATGGAAACAAAATTACAATTACCGATCATACTGGGATTTTTTTCCTAGTATGAACGGCATTTGTAATTTTGTTCTGATGGCATATTTCCATTCCAAAATCTGTGTGTCAGCACTCTCACGTGAACTAACAAATCCACAGCTGCGTTTGTGCTCAAGGTGAGTGCTCCTATCACGAGAAGGGAGGGGGAAAGTCAAAAATAGAGGCAGCGACGTAAAGGAAAGAAAAGGCGGCCGAAATATAAATGCGTCCGAAACAGGAATCACGGCACCCGTGAAGCGGACGCCCAGGCTAATACAGAAGCGGAGGGAAAGCAAAACAAAAATTATCCTGAAGGGGAGGTGGGGGTCGCGGGGACATGGGGGGGGATGTTTTTCGAGTGGTGTGCAGTACATAAAAAACAAGCATTGAAAGCGTGCGTCATCGCGATCGCTCTGAAAGCGAAAGTAATCGCGATGACGCACACGAGTTTTCAAAGTGCTGCTGGCGGCCGGCTGCGAGCGTGCACGATCGCGTGAATGCAAGCGTTAGGCCAGGCAGCAGCACTTTGAAAATCCCACATACAAAATGTCTCTTCGAGCCAGCGCAAGCGCTGGGGCTCAGCGAGACCTAAAAAGCACGCTTCAGATGTTCATGAAGGATACCTGTTTTAGGACTTTTCCAATGGTTGTTCCCATTCTCTGAGACTCCTGATAGAAGATTACATGAAGCAGTCAAGAGGAACTTTCAAGCGTCCAAATATGCTTGGATCTCCATTTCAGTATCACTGTAGCTCTGCTTTGCCACAGCCAACCTCCATTTGACCATTTTATGTAGAAGCAGGCAACTGATTGAGCAAATAGGGGGATGAAGAGATTTCTGAAGGAGCTGGAGGCAGAGATGCCCTCTTTGGCGTGTGATCAAGCCTGCAACAAATTTGTGTTCGAATTTTACAGCTGCGTTGGCACTTATGAGTCGAACTGAGAGCCTAGGAACATGAACAGGCAGCATGGGGAGTAACACTGCTAGGAAAAGCAAGAATGATGATATTAAGAGATGCTTTGGCTGGCAGCAACTTTGAGAAATGTTTTTATTTCCCCAAACGTTTCCAACTTTGCATGCATGCTACACTGTACAGAATACATACAAAGTGAGGAAAGTGTTCAACTATTTCTAAGCAAAGTATTTTGTACTGGAAAAATAGCCTTCCAGCACAAAGTCTATACTTGATAGCACACACTCACCCTTGCACTATGACGCAAGGGTGTATGCATTGGGGTGGGCCAACCTAAAGTGTGCCACCAGAGGAAAATAACTTTGGTTGCTGCTCTGAGTTGTGTGAGAAGTTAGTCAATATTTGCACATTTTGCATCAGCCTTATTTCCATTTTGTGTAACCTAACATTAAAATAATGACTTGCATATAGACAGTGCTTTCAGTCACAAGTTAAAAACTCAAACACTATAAATACACATCACTTCTACTGGTGCCACAAACAGGATTTTCCTTCCTCATTGGGCCACTGGAACAAATATATACCAGACAAATGAGCCATAATAAGGGCAAAAACAGTCTTCGGTTGCTTGTGTTCTGGTTCGTGTGTCCCGGTTCAGGGAGGCTCTGCCCTGGCAGTTCGGGCTGCACGGTTCCCTTTGGAGCAGGGTCAAAACTGATTTGTATATGGCTGGGTCCAAACTGATGTGGCATGGTGCGCAAAATAACAATGGACTGGGATGCGTCCAACTAATTACCAGTGACTGAAATGAAGTCAGGCATTCTATCCATCACTTTTTTTGTATACTTCATTATTAGATGAGAGGCATTCCCTTCCACCTCACACACTCAGTCAACGATAATAAAGCAGATGTACACCGTTCTGTACGGAATGAATAGCATTAAATGCGAATTCCACTTATGAGGTACCGAACACCACCTCGGGATACCACTAGGTTAAAAGACAGGCCAAACCAAATGTGCAATACAATTCCTATGGATTAACACTATGTACTTTTGAAAAAATTGTTTTGGGCCAATAAAGGAACGTGCACTCAGCGTTTTTATGGAAATCCTGAGTTTAATAAGATGAGCACATTTGGGCAGTGATGACATTCACATCAATATTCAATTCCCAGTGTTCCTTTTCACACAACAACCCTGGTATAATACAATCTTACTATAGTCTGAACCCTATGATTGTATCTTTCAGCATTACTCAAATATTCCTACAAATAATGAATAGTATCCCACTTATATTGTAATGTACAAAACGAATCCATGAATTTTTGTCTATAGTGTCTTTTATCTCTCCTAGGTATAGACAGTAGTACCTTCTATAACCCATATATGAAGATAAGTGAATGGGCTCAGCGATGAAGCAGGGTGAGTAAATTTGCCTACCCTCCATAAGCTACCTCAAAGGTAGCTTATTTCGAATTGGACCTGAAGAAGGCCCACAGACCTGTGAGGGCTACCAAGAGCCGAAACATGTCGACCTATTAAGACCTACAATCGGGCGCAGTGGGAAATTGACACTTCCACTACATCACCACCAATTCACGATCCAGAAATCACAATTCACCGCCAGAAATCCTCGATTCCTTTCTCATCAAATAAGTCGCCAACTCTTTTACAATTAGCCTTTTGTCATTTAAGATATCTGTTCCCTTCCATCGCGGGGGAGGGGGAAGTCAGGGTTGCCAATGAAAGGGGTCAGGAGTGACATGGAGGTCAAAAAGGCAATGAAATTCCTGCACCTTGGCCCACACCCCAAGGGTAGCCCTCAGCAACGGCGAGACAAACTCCGACAGGCCGAAGTCGCTTAAGAAGCCAGGGAACTTTCCAGATATGCATGCCCGCGATTGCGCGATCAATAAAGCACCAATGCTTCTCCGCCTCTAGTATGTACAATTCTGTCATATACTGCAGTAGTGCTGCTTGGAAGTATCTCTCTAGGTGTGAGACTCCAAGACCCCATCAGCCTGTCTCAGGTATGTCTGATGCCACGCCATACGTGCTCTCTCTTACCCTCCCATATAAAACCTCTGATAAGTTGCTGTATTTGAGCTAATAATCTGGGTGGAGGGCACAGTGGAAGCGTATGCATTACATATAAGATGCAGGAAAGAAGGGTCATTTTGATAGCCGCCAGCCTACCTAACAAAGACGCATGTTTCTTCCAAGTGAAAAGCTCAAGTTGTGTCTCATCTAAAAGCATCAAATAATTTGATTGAACTGTCTTTTCAGTTGTGGGAAATATCTGTAGTCTCTAATAGGGGCACCCCCATTGGCCCACACAAACAGGAATCTTTGCCCTAGTTGGTCAGGCTGAGAGCCAGCATTTTCTGTATATTAATTTTGAAGGCCGATACACTGCTAAATGTCGTGACTTCTAATAGAGGGGGCAGAAAGTGCAATGGCTGTGTGAGGAAGAGCACCACATCATACGCGTATAGGGAGATCTTGTGTTCCCTATCCCCCATCCGAATTCCAGTGGTGGATCCGGACTCTTTCGGCAAATGGCTCCATATAGAGCGTGAAGACTAGAGGTGAGGGCGGGCACCCCTGACAAGTACCCCTCCCAATCACAACAGGGCGGGAAGCTAAACCGTTCACCCTAATGCGCGCTTTCAGGGTATTGTATATACAATTCACCCACCTCAACTAGCGTTCCCCCATCCCAAATCTGCGGAGGGCGTGTCTCAGATACGGCCAGTGTACCCAGCCAAACGCCTTCTCAGCGTCGACCGACAGAAGCAGTGTAGGCTGCTGGGTGCACTGAGTTTTGTCTATTAGGTAGCAGAGTCGCTTCGTCCAGTCGCTACAGTTACTTTGCGGGATAAATCCGGACTTGTCTGGGTCCACTAGGCTTTGCATGTATGAAGTGAGGCGGGCTGCCAAGACGCTAGTGAAAATCTTTAAATTGACATTCAACAAAGATATCAGGCGAGAGGAAGCGCAATCTAGTGGGTCCTTTCTGGGTTTTGGTATCACTACCACCTCAGCCATAGACATTGTGGGGGGTTAAGGCTCCGCTTTGCTGAATGTATTGAAGAGGTGCACAAGAAGTGGGGTAAGTTCAGGGGCAAAAGCTTTGTAGAAATCTATTGAAAAACCGTCCCCTCCTGGAGCTTTCCCTGAAGTGAGTCTCTGAATAGCCTGTAGAACCTCTTCTGGGCGTATATCCGAATCCAGCGCATCTGCGTACGTAGGGGGAAGAGAGGACACTGGTGCCTGGCAGCTGAGTCTAAGTGTTCCCCGTATATAGCTTAGTGTAGAAGGTTTTGAATTCGGCTGCAATAGCAGCATCACTCTGAAGGGTCACTCCCTGGGGGGTCTTTATCCCTGAGATGCGGCGCAAGTTCACTTGAGATCTTAATAGGTGTGCTAAGACTTTCCCAGCTATGTTTCCCCCTTCATAGTATCGCTGCTTAGTGCGCAGAAGAGCGTATTCCACTCGGTCACAGTCCAAAGCCATCAAGCTGCTTCCGCGCTGTATTAAGTTATCTCCTTGTCTGAACTGCGCCCGTGCGACGGTGAACCCCTTCCAATTCCCTGACCTGCATCTCTAGCAGCTCCCTTCTTTATTCAGTCCTGCCGCAATGGCCTAGAACCGACCTCTCACGACAGCTTTTAATGCATCCCACACCTGAGGAAGCAGGACCGAGCCATCATCTTTGGTTGTCAGATAGTCTTGTACAGCTGTCCGTATGTCAGTTACATTGGAGTCGTATGTTAGTAGTTTGTGATTTAGTCTCCACGACCTCTGGTGGGGGGACCCTCCGGGTAGGTGTAGCACCAACAAATCCGACAGAGCAGCCGTCCCTATCGAGACGTCTTTCGTGGAGCTTGTAGCTCAGGGGGATGTCCAAAACATGTCTATACGTGCATAGGTTTGGAGCGCTGTGGAAAAAAACGTATAGACACGGACGGTGGGGTAGCGGTATCTCCAAGATTCTACCAAGCCCAACTGCCCCAGCCTCTGGAGTATAGAGTCCGAGAGTGATCCTGAGTGTCCTATCCGTTACACTGACCTATCTATCTGTGAATTAGGCACTATGTTAAAATCTCCCCCAGTAGTAAATTCTCATCCGGAGATGCGAGGATGGTATGCAGCGTATCTTGGAGAAAGACTTCTTGATGCTCATCAGGGCTATAAATGAAAGCTATTGTGTACGTGTGGGCTCTCAGCAAGATTCGCAGCACCAACATCCTGCCTGGTGTTTCTGCATGTACGCCCAGCACTGTTCACGGGAACTGTGTAGATATGAGGATGGCCACTCTCGCCTTTTTCCCCATGGTTGAGGAGTATTGTCTATCATACCATTTGGATCAGAGGCATTTCCAGTCAGCCCGCAAGTGGGTCACTTGCAGTAAGCAGATATCCCAGTGGGCTTCTCCAAGCATCGCAAGGAGCGCACGCCGTTTAAGGGTGTATTGAGACCTTAAACGTTAAAGCTCATTATTAATACCTTAAATGTTGACATATGGGTAATTATGGGGATGCAAGGTAAATCCCGCCTGGGGTCCCTTGAAGGTCAGACACCACCTCCAACCCCTAGAAAATCAGGGCCCAATGTGTTGGCATACTGTAGCCACATAGGCATTCTCTCCATTTCGCCTCAGGTGGCGCCCCGACAAGGAGCTAGCGTGACCCCATTTTTAGTCCCGCCTTTGGTGCCTAAAGGTGCATGTAAGGCATAGTATAGTGACCCATGAGAGTGAACATCAATTCTCTTATCATAAAGATAATCCCTTTTCCCTATATTTCAGACTCCCTCCGTCTGTATTTTAGTCTTTCCTATGATTCCTTGTGTCCCCAGACCACCTGGATGTTGGCTCTTCCCACCTGTGGTAACAAAAGCTGTATGCCCTGATAACAGGAAAGAAAAAGAGGAAAGAAAAAGATAAGAAATAGGAAGATCAGAGAATGACAAAAATATAGAAGGTGCCATTCATTGGGCATGAATCACACTATCATGCATGGGTCTATAGGTCCGGTGGTCAGTCATCCCGTCAATGGGAGCGAGCCCCCTCCAGCAGGACCGATTTTCTTCTTCACAGGACACACCGGTTCGTTGCTATGGCCCATGGGTAGAAGACAGCTGCAACCTGTGTGATCATGCATTCAGAGTTTCTCCGGCTCCGTCTTGATTCTGTATTTGTTGAAGAATCTCCTCCCTCTCTTTCTGGCTCTCCGTCACTGAAGGCTTGGTAGGTTTCTCTCGTCTGGTCCTTGGCACAGCTTTGGCTAGCCCCGGTATGATGCCTCATTTGTTGTCAATCTGGAAGGAGCCCCCTCATCCAACTCCAGACCTAACACATCCTGTGCTTCCGTTAGGGATCGAACTGCATGTAGCTCCTTATTCCAAACAAAGGAGCCCCCAGCGATATTGGATTCCCTTATCGCATAGGTAAGCTGTGGCGAGCTTCAGGGCCTTTGGAGGGTGATTGTCGACAAGTCCTGATAGATTCCAACCTGGAGACCTTCAAAGGCAATGGTCGCTTTATCCCTAGTTGCAGACATGATGATCGCCTTCTGCTGGTGAGAATGGAGGCAGGTGAGGATATCTTGTTGCTGACCGAAATCTTTGGCCGGTCTACCGGCAAGATGCGTGCGGTCAAGGATGATGTCTTTGTCTCCAAGCTCCGGTGCAGCATGCTGGAAGAAGCGGATCACCAAGTGCTCCAGTTCCCCTCATCCGCCAGCAGAGGAACGCCTTTGATGCAGATGTTGGACCTTCTGGAGCAGTTTCAAGGTCCTCAAAGCGGAGTTAAAGCTCCTCACTCGGGTCTCTTAAGATCCATCAGCTCCCGTGTCTGTTCAGTGATCTCTTCTTCCCTGCGATCACCATTCCTTTCTATGGAGTCGACGCGATCTCCAATTTCCTGCATCTCAGCTCTGATTTGCTTGATATCAGAGGCGACGTCCTGTCTCAGACCCGCAAAGTCTTCCCTGAGTGTTCCAAACAGCTGCTGCAGAAATCCACGGGTAATAGGTTTCTGCGACTGTTCTCCAGTGGGTTGCATGTCTCTCTCTTGGGAGTGGGTCATCTGTTGCTCAGGGCCGTGTCCCTCAGCCTTTTTAGTGCCTGGTTTCGGAAGGAGATTTTTGTCTGCTCCTTTCTTGCCCAGTGTGTGGTCATCTCTGTATGGGAGCTGCTGCTAGATTCCAAGGAGCTCACACACTCGGTACGACCTATTCCGTGCTTCCGGCTCTCACGGCCGTGGAGGAGGCCACAAGGCTCTCCGTTACAGTTCTTGGTGGTAGCACTTCGCTAAAGTTCCCCTCCCCGAACCAAGTAAGCTAATGTGTATCAGAGGGTGCGTCGCCTTCACAGTTCCAGAACAGTACCCTCGCTATGTCAGTATCCTTCCTGCGACTCGCTTACAGGCCCAGCATGCGTTTTTCTGCTTTAGCCCCGGGACCAGTCATCGATAGCTTCCAGTTGGCCACAATTTCTGCTAGGCCTATTTCAGCCCTCCAGCACCGCTCTGGGTCCCCACACATTGAGGAGCGTCATTTATCGCCTTTCAGGGTCTCCGGGACTCAATCTGAGCCCCCTTTCAGAGCAGCGCACCACCCGCAGCCGATTAGTATCATGGGGCGGGGTGGGGGTGGATCCACTGCCCACTCTCTAACAGGCTGCACCGCTCCCCAGCACATACACCAGCCTCTAACAATGGGGTCCAATCAGAACACTGGATGAGTCCGGTCGTCGCTGTTGCAGCCGAACACCCGTAGGGCGCCATGGACCATTGCAGTGCTACCTTCACCCTCCTTGGTGTTTGGGTTGCACCCTTCCCTTCTGCCCCCGGCCTAGCCCGCGCTTGACAGCCCAACTGTCCCAGCAGTGCTCCCCTTGGCAGAGCCGCACATGGGCTATTTCTTTCTTCATCAGCGGCGTTGGCTCCCAGACGGGGTGTCTCCGCTAATCTCTTTTCGGATCGGGCCTGCTACAGCAATGCCGTGCTGCGACACGTCTCATCCACCTGTCGGCCAGGCCCCGGCCACACAAGCCGCTTGCTCTGCGACCCGGCCTGGGTGCCGCCTAGCCCATTTGCCAACCTCAGGTAGCATCACTGACCCTCTGTGCAGGTCTCTGCTTTGCCCACAACAGCCGTTTGCACCTCCACGGACACAGATCCAAAGCCCAGGCTCCCACCTCCACAGGCTCTTCCACTAGGCCTGCTCCGCTGGATGTCACAGTCGCAGATCGCGAAACACTGGTATCCATAGATCATGCTTTTTGTGTGCGGTCAGTCCTCCAAGACACGGGACCCTTTCCACCTTGTGTAGGGTCACAGATTAGCTGTTAGATGCTGTTTGACTGCCCTGGCGAGCAGAGCTCTGGAGAAACGCTGCTACTCTGCCGCCATCTTGGCCATGCCCCCTCATGTCCTAGTGTTAAATTGGATCCATTAAGAAGCAATCTATTTTTTCAGTAAACAAATTCTACTCCCAGTGACTTATAGTTACACTCGGCAAGTACTTCTTCAACTAAATTTACACTGGAAGCAGAGTTTGACACTAATGTTCTTTTGTGGTATGTTGCCCAATGATCTAGAAATTCCAACAAGGATGTCTGGGATGAATTAAAAAGAAATGGGGCTCGAAATGACTCTGTGCCTTGTAGTATTTTGGATTAGCATCCCAACAGTAGTGATGACAATTTGGCATTTGCACAACTGCATTACCTTTTAAAGAGGAAAGGGTGCCTTTGGCAGCATCTTGCAAAGTTTTGCGCACACCTGTGAGGGATAACTTGGTACTAATAACATGGGGTTGGAGGAAGCTGGATTTTTATGTAATGGATCAAACTGAGGTACACTATGTAGAAAGTCCAGACAATCCAAATTGGCTTACAGGATCTAAATTAATAATCCCACATACTTCCTTTTGTGGTTGTGTGGCCGAGCAGTTTAGGCTTATCAGAGGGTAGTGTTAAGTATTTGTTGTACATACAGAGTCAATAAATGAGACACACACAAAAAGAAACTCTAGACCAAATAGAAAAATATTATATTTTTATAGAATTTTAGACACCAAGATCTTCGTAATTCGGTAAGTACTTTTCGTGCTAGCCATTTTCAGAAACGTAGAAAATCAAGCTGTCAGATTTGAGGCATGATTCTTTGTAGGTGACAATGTTAGTCTATGGGAGAAACATACACTGTGTAGGGGTACTGGCAGTTGAGTTACAGGGCTGTTCTTTTGGACTTAAGGTAAGTAGCAGTGAAGTTCCTTAGAACCACCACCAGGTTTGGTTTACCTGCCCTGGTTTGTCCTGGTGCAGAAGTGCTGATCGTAAGGGTAGCCTTGAATGCTACAGCTGAAGTCTATGAAGAAACGTGCAACAAGAAAAAGGGTGCCAGTGAAGACTTGGGGGCAAGTCTGTCGGAAACCAAAGGAGGGATTGGATCTGGAGTATCTCTGGGGCAAGGGTGCACTGTGGGTAGTCTCAGGCTCGGGAGCAGAGGTGTTTTGTCCGGCTAGTCACTTGCATTGGAGGCTTTTACTTTTTTGGTCGATCTAGAGAGGAGGACAAACCAGGACAGCGGGGCCACACTCAACAATGGCCTCTCTGAAGCGGACGTCCCACATCGGTAGGTCAGTCTTGGCAGTGTTGGTGTCTAAGCTGGAAACTAAACAAGCATTAGCTGCTGCAAGGGGTCTGGTACCCCTGGTATTGGTGCAGGGTGGAGGTCCTGGTGTCTCTAAACCTGGTAGAGAGATGGATTTGACCTCCTAGAGCACAGTAACCTCTCGGGCAGCTGCTGCGTTGTCGGACCCGGTGGTCAGCAGATCGGTGAGCCAGATGTTGCGGGCGGTGCCTGCAGGTTGCAGGGAAGTGGCTCCTCCACTTCAAGGGAGATGCTGGCTGGTTGGCAAAGTGCTGGCAGCCCTCCAATGCATTTAGAGGATGCACAGCTGCAGGACGAGTCGGGTCTTGGCTATTGTCAGGACAGGAGCAACAGTTCTCACCCCCTTCGGCTTTTCTTTGTCCTTCTTCTTTAGTCAGGTGAATCTGTTTTCCTGGTTTCAAGGGGCCACCTAAATACTAAATTTGTGGGTGTTAAGTGGAGTGAAGGGTAATAGCCAATGGGGTATTTTCTCTTGTTGTCACTACACCCCCTATATCATCACTTCCTGTGGGGAATGGGTATAACCTTGTTCCAAAGTTCCAAATTCCATCAAAAACAAGATTTCTTTATTTCGTGGAGCACATCAGGCAGCCCACCTTAGGGGTGTGACTAGCCTGGTGGTGCAGCACATCTACTTGCATAGCTAATTTCCCAACTGACCTGGTGCCAAATAGGCCTCAGGGAAGGGGGTGGCATCTCCCAGGTCTGGGGGAAGCCGGGGTTGCATATCAAAGGCCACAGGAGCGTTAAAGCCCCTGGCTTTGATAGCCTAAATCACTAGTCATCCTGCTGGAGGAGGGGATAACACCATTTCCCCAGCTGGCTCTGTTTCTTGACCTCATAGAGCAAATGCTCTCACCTCCAGGGGTCAGAAACTAGTCTGTGGTGACAGGCTGGACAATACCAGTCAGCCAGCACACTAAAGTGCCTTCTGGGTGCATGTCATAATAAATACACCACTGGGATCAGTATGGATCTATTAGGACAAGGTGTTTGATACCAAACACCATAGGTTTCAGTGAAGTCATCATGTAGCTGGGTATCTCTTAATGACCACTTCCCAGTACATGCACTTAAGATGGCTTCCCTGTTCACTCGCAATGTCTAGGGATCAAACTAGACATCACAGGGGCATAACTGCTCATAAATATATGTCCTCCCAGTAATATAAAGCATCCTGCCTTAGGGCTGAAAGGCTTGCTGAGGAGTGACTTACAATGCAATGGCAGTCCGCATGTGTTTGTGTGTCCCTTAGGGTGGCACAATACATGCTGCAACCCTTAGGGACCCTCTTTAGTACCCCTGACCTAGTTGCAAGGGGTACCATTTACTAGGGACTTACAGGGGTGCTAAAGTCCTTACCAATAAGGGGACAATTGAACATTTTACTTTGTTTTAGGGAAAGAGCACTGACACTGGAGACCTGGTTAGCAAGAACCCAGTGTACCTTCAGTAAAAACTGCATCAGTACCTGGCAAAAAGTAAGGGGGACCATGACAAAAAGGAGCACATTCCTACAGAGGTCTGCCAACTATGCATTATCTTTAGGGATAAATAAAAGGGAAAGGTCTTTATTCACAGAATGTACTACAAATGGTGAGTAGTACAGAAAGATGAGCTTTGGAATGAAACAAGGGTAGTAGTAATCACAAAGGTGTCTTATTGCATTTTGGTTGAGCACAGAGAAAAAACAGGAAAGCATGATCCAATAACCTGATCGACTGAGGGCTTCAGTAAATACCAAAGGTGGAAAAACATGCATGCATACTCTTGGCACTAAAGTGTTACCACAGGGACTCAAACCTTTCCCTGAAACTTGAACAAGTCCCTCAACATATAGGAAGGAGTGCCTTGGTATCCCAAAGTGTACGTCTTAGACATAGTTACAGAAATGTGTGGATATGCCCATTAGATGTGTATTTGTGAGTATCAATGAACGCTAAATGTTTGAGGGTTTATCTCATTATACAAAGCTAAGAAAACATTTGTCTACACATACTGAGTTACATTCAACAAATTCTAGGCCTTTGAAAACCTAACATTTATTTAGATTGAAAAAGGGACGTTTATCACATGTACTAAAGTTGTAGGGTTTTTCCCAAGGAGCTAGAAAATCGAAAGAAAAAAATGTGTATCTTAAATTGAGATTCATGCTACCTCTGTAGGTACAGATAACCCTTGTAAATTAGTTGTAACTTCAATCTTGTACGTATGCATGAATAAAAGGGATCACTAAAACATTATTTTTAACACATTCTTATTGTGATAATATTTATGTTGGTTTCATTAAAACAAGGTAAGATGTTTCCTTGACTGCCCCAGAGTAGAGAGCGTGCATGATTAGTAAAAAAGTAATCACAACCAGAATTGTTTACAATCAGCACATTAAACAAAAGCCTAGCCTAAGATTTCCAGTTGTCTACAGCAAATTACAACTTTTCTAACACGTGGATAAGCTCCTTTGATTTGAACAAAAGTGTTAAATTGGAAGTAAAATAGAATTCATTAGTTTAGCAATGAGGCATCATTAAGAGATGGATGTTTGAAAGACAGATGGAAGACTTTTTTTTCCTAGAGCTTAAAGTTGACTTATGTTAAACTGCAACCATGCATTATAACTCCTGCCATGGGGCAAAGGCGAAACACGCAAACACAAACACACATCTCTTACCGATCAATGATATTCAAACAACCACAAATGACATACTCCACACATACCTATCACAATAACACAAACACCAAATTTACCACAAAAACCCCACACAACAATTTAACAAACTTGCCGGAAAATATTAATTGTAAGATTTGCTCTGACACACATCTCAAAAGGTATAGACTTCCACAAAGGCCGGTCTATCTGAGGGATTTTCTGGACAAAATCCAGGCCCGTAGAGGGGATGGCTAAAAACACAATCCTACGCGGAATGTCCAAACACAAATTTTTACCTGGGATGGCTAACCACTCAGACATCTTAGTAGAGGCCGCTGTCTGCATCTTGTCTTCAATCACTATCTGATCTACCAAGCCCACTTTTAGGGCTTCTGCAGGGCTGTACATATACCCAAGCTGAAGGGCTTTCTCAGTCTCACGGTTTCCAATCATATTTGTCATAGTGTCCTTAAGCCTGAAATAGGAAATAAGATGTTGGCGTACATCATGGAAAATAAAAACAAAATACTTACAATTCAGAAAGCGCAGTGCAACTGATGTAGAAGAAATAACTCTACAAATTCAGAATGAATGAATGCCACAATATTGATTTGCAAAGATTTTTTTTTTAAAAGCTTAAATTAATCCCAACATCCTCCTTGTGCTTTTGCATAGTGCTCAAGAGGGATCTTGAAGTTGGTAAGGAACAAACAAGAGCACAGACAGTGGTATAACTTAACCGCTGCCTCCTTACAGCAGTGGTTGGTCACAGCAATTGAGGGATGGGATATTGCACCAAGTGTGACACCATAGATGGGAATTCCATAGCCCCACACTACCTTATGTATAGTTCGCAGGTTCAGCACTTGGTGCATCAATGAGTACTCCATAAATGTCTGGAGGTGGCCTTTGCCTCATAACGCTCCTGTGTCCCACAGCCAGTCCTGGCATACAGCAAGCATCCATAGTCCAGCACATCCCACCAAGCATCCAAGCCTACAATCTGTCAGAAACTTGGCGCGACCACTACTGCTACGGAGCCCTTCGCTGTTGAAGGGAGAAACATTAATTCACAAGAATGGTTCATTAGAGGAATTCCTATGTAGTCTGTTGGCAAACGTGCTACAAACCAGAATTAGCAGATGTTTAAGGAACACTCACAAGATCAGTTGATTTTCCAGACTCACAAATGGCTGTAACAACTCACCATGTCTCTTCTCTTGCATGCAGAGCTTTGCTAACACATACTTAAAGCCTTGATGTTCTTCTCAAGTAAACCACTTACCAGAGCTGCCAGACATCTTTTTGATTTAAATTCTCAAACTCCTAAAACAAGCAGCCATCCCATCTTCCAGTGCCAAAGCTAGCATCATGTATTCTGGAACACATCATCTGACTACAGTGGCACCTCATCAACAGAACCACTGCCACAGGTAATCTGTACAACTGTATAACTGTCTGAACCTTGGTTCTTAGGCCATTATGAGATGCATACATGTATGTTATATAACTTACAACAAATAGCTGTAACCATCTCATTCTGGCCAGGAAAACTCACTTAACGTACTCTAGAGAACCTCCTGCCTTGCCGAACCTTAGTCAGGCCATAGTACAATGTACTAGAGCAAACCTTCCCACCAGATTTCCCTACCATCAGAGTGCAAAACCAACAAGTTCAAAAACAGAGCAGCCATGCTACTGTACACACCCAAACCTCGAGAACATTGCAGATAAATCTTGAAAAACAATTGTCTGCCATGAATGCTCACATCAAATCTGAACCTATTTCTGTCACCTACTAAGAACCGCCCAAGGCCAACCCTATCTCCTTGCAGAACAGGCTTTCCAGATATTGACAGGCAATGCAATTAAAGTAGGTCAACCCTGCTTCACTTCTCTCAGTGGTTACCTCTGGTAAATAATGTTTCGGATGATACAGCAACACAGTTCAAGCCCCTATTTTGTAGGATTACATCATATTGCCCTTGAAAGAGGAGTCCAAGCTGCTACATTGCCGAGCCATAATAATCATCAGACTAGTCCCTTAAAAACACACACACCACTCCAATGAGTCAGTCTCTACATTTGTCTCTCCGCACCAATACTTGCACCTTCCAGCCCATCATGCACTCTCAATGCTGAAGCAGCCCTTGACTGCATACAGTGCTTTAGAATTTTTCAATAAATAAAGTGAAGAAACTCGAAAACATAAGTGATTACAGGATCTTACCATAAAGGTACAACAACTCCCAACTTTGTTTCATTGAGTCCAATGCTAAATTTTGGATCATCAGCCATGATTCGGTAGTCGCAGGCCATTGCCATTAGACAACCTCCAGCAATACTTGAACCCTGAAAATAGCAAATAGATCTAATCGAAAACACATTTTATAGCACATATTAACCCCCCCCAGCTATGCATGAAAGTGGACTTCTTTAGCACAAACCTATTTACAAAGCAGCAGAGGGATATACCAAGCTTACAGTCTGAGACTGTTACTTTTAGGATTCTGCTGTCCCGTGTATTAGTTCTTTGATGCAATTGTTCTTTCTATTTATGTTTTATCCAGGATGTTTTTCAATTTTGTTATTGTTTATTGTTGTGGTCCCGCAAAGCTTTATCTTTTTCTGACAATGTATGTGCATAATATGAAAAATAAATATAAATGGAGAGGGAAACAACATAGTAAGTGAGTGAGGGGAGCATGCAGTGGGCAGATGACATAGCACGGAAATGGAAGGAAGGAGTACATGAGTGGCCAGGCTATGAGTCCGGGTGTAGACTAGGAAGGGTGCTTGGCAAGCGAAGATAGCTCCTCTATGGAAAGGGGAACCAGGATGCCTCACAAACAAAGAGTACTCTCACCCTGGATCCCGTTGGACTGCAGAAGAACCGTCACGCAAGCCCTGCGTATAAATCAACTCGACTATGGAAACGCCTTATTCGTGGGCATGACCGAGCTCCTCTTCGCGCGGCTACAGGTGCTTCAAAACGCCGCAGCCAAACTAGTGTGCGATAAAAGCAGACTAAGCTCAGCATCCATGTGCATGAAAAACCTGCACTGGCTACCTATGCGTCAAAGAGCAGTATTTAAACTGCTCAGTCACGCACATAAAGTACTGTATCAAAGCGGCCCCAAAATACTTCAGGGGAAAATTGAGTTCTATGTCCCCACAAGGAGCCTACGGTCACTACATCAAGCATTGGCCAGAACAAAGCGCATCAAGAAAGTGAGGACTGGAGGGCGCTCCTTCTCATATCTAGCAGCTAAGAAATGGAATGAACTCCCCCTAGACTTACGGCTCACATCTAATTACCTGGTGTTCCGAAAAAAACTGAAAACCCATCTGTTCCCCAAAAAGTTATATCCACTTGTTTTCCCCTCATCAGCAGCTAAGCCCTCTTTTTCGCTACTAGCGCCTTGATATCCCTTGGGATGAATGCTGCACTCTATAAATAAATAAATAATAAATAAGGGCTATTGTTGAACAGCCCAACAGATTTTCACAGGAAAAGATTTCCACGCTCTTTAAGGGTAAGCATGAGAAGGCTTAGCATTTGTGTTTTTCTGTAGTAGTTTCTCTACATTCAGCAATATTTAAAGGCATGGAAAAAGTGGGCAATTGACCAGCTCTTCTCAAAGTCCAATGAGCCCCCTGATAAGGAGATTGGGACATTGAGAAAATTATCTTTATCTTTCCTAATAATCTGTCCCTTTCTTTATCTTGACCTCTCTCCCTTCCTATCCATATCTTTGGTGCTCTTTTTTTTACCACACCTCTCATCATTTCTATCCCTGCCTTGCTTGCCCTTCTTGGCCTCTCTCTTTTTAATTCCCTCTCCTTTACTCTTACTTCCCTGTGTCTAACTTTTCTTTCAATCTACCACATCTTTCTATCTCACCATTCTCTACCCCCCACTAAAACCCCTTGCTTTGCCTGACCTCACTCCTCTATTTGCCCTTCTCTGATTTCCTGGCGCCTCCTTCTACCACACCTCTATCTACCGGTCTCACAACCTCCCCTCTCCAGCACAGTTCAGTGCCCATCTATAGCCTCAATTTTGCGTCTCTAGCCCACAAATCTTTTAAGCTCACTCCTCTATACCTCACTGCTCTAGTTTGACC
The DNA here is from genome assembly GCF_964204655.1 of Triturus cristatus. Lineage (NCBI taxonomy): Eukaryota > Metazoa > Chordata > Amphibia > Caudata > Salamandridae > Triturus > Triturus cristatus. The sequence continues at coordinate 841,291,360 of NC_140593.1, read as the reverse complement.
TCGCTTCCAAGCATCTCTCATTCACCTAACTCACCTTCCTCTCAGTCACATCTCTTTTTACATCACCTCCTTCTTTAATCTATCTCTCAATCCCTCCTTGTACCGGACATCTCTATACCTCTCTCAGCCCTCGCTGTAACTCAACAATCGTTATCTTATTGTTCTTACAGCCTAATCCCTCTTTACCATCTCTCTTTATCTCTGGTTAACCTCTAGATTTAACTCGCCGTTTGTTCACTATCACACCTCTCCACCATCCCTCTCTTAATTCTATCTCTGGTGCCTCTACCTCAACTCTCCTACTTCCATACTACTTTCTCACCACATCTTTCTCTTTTTATCTACCATTACTTTCTCTTTCATCTGTGCACCTCCTTCACTAGTGCACCTCCTTCACTATTTCAGATCACCATCTCTACCTCCATAGCTCTATTTTTTTTCTCCCTTCTGCTCCTGTTTTTACTTCCCTCTCATTCACCCACCCTCTATCTTCTATTGTATAAACCTACCATGTTCTCAACCTCACTTCAGTCTCCTTATTTGACTGCTCTCTGGACCTCATCTCTTTACATCGCCTCTTAACCACTTTCTCAACCTCCTTCCCACTTGTCACCCCTCTATCTTACCTATATCTCCACTTCATCCATCTTTCTAAATCGATTCTCCCTCTACTTCACTTTTCCTCACTACCTCATCCATCTCTACCCAACTCTGTTTCCCTCAATATTTAACCTCTGTATTAGCCTCACCACTTGTGCGCTACCTCAAAACCTCTGTTCGAGGCATATGAGCTGCAAATTACACACTGTGCATAGATCGCAAATCTTTGGTAATCAAAAGGTATGTGACTCCTCCTTTGGATTATAGTGCGCATGGGCATCGGCTCCATCCTCAGATTGTTTTTTTCCGCCATCTGGCTCGGATGTGTTCTTGCGTTCCAGTTCGGAACCGTTAACGTTTTTCTCTTTCGACGCGCAATCCTTCCCATCTCAACGGTATTGTTTTCGATTGTGTTTCCAGCCACACGCGACCCTTCAACTTCAAAGTCTTTGATTCCGGTCGTCGACAAAGGCCTTCGGGCCTACCCGGGCCTCATCTCCGACCCCGACCCACCCCTCCCCACCTCCCCCCCCCCCCCGACACCGGCAAAAAAGGCTTCAGTACCACCTCCACCTTCGGGCCCAGGTGCACGCCGAGACACTGCTTCCCATGCCCCGCCTTCGGGCCTGGTAAAGAAGTCTAGTAAGCCTTTAGGCGACTTGGGCTTGAGTCAGCCTACCCTCGGTACAGAAAAGCAACATCCGGCACCACATTGAAGCACTCGGCATCGAAGGCTAGCACCAGTTCCTCGGCACCGACAACACCCTCGGAGCTGACTGAAAAACACCCGCCGAAAGGCCCCGATACTTCCAAGCCGAAGACCTCGGAACCGAAAAAACAGCAACCGGTTCCAACTGATAGACACTTCAAAACCACAAGGTTCCAAGCCTAGAACCGCTACCGAGTCGACGCCCAAAAAACTTATGGCACCAAAGCCCTCAGCTCCGAAGGATCAGTCTCCCTCAGATGAACTCTTTCGTCCAGATCCTACCCAAAATACTTTAATGAAGGATCCTAAGACTGGTCATTTAATGCTCAGCATCAAGAAAAGACCACTAGAAATGCCTGCGCCCACACCGCCACCAAAGAAGAGAGACTTTGCTACCTCTCTATTAAGGATTCCTTCTCCTTCTCCTCTTCCTCCTCCTCCTCCCCACCACACCATCACCTACCCCAATAGATGATGATGATGATGACAACACCTCAGATGATGCAGGGGCAGGTGCGGACGATCAACCCCTTGGGGACCTTACTCCTACTGGCTCCCCTGGGATGATTACAGTGTCCCAGATGTCCCTTACAACCCACAAGATGATATTTATCCCTCCAGGCCTTCCCCCCAGAGGACAATATTAGATTTAACCAGCTCCTTCAAAGAGCTGCCCAATACCACGGGGTAGCCCTGCATAGAGACCCAGTAGAGGAGGATTTTCTTATGGATACCTTTGATACCACACAAAGGTCCACCTCAACACTACCCATGCTTAATGGGGTCATTAAGCACGCACCAGAGATCTTTAAAGACCCCGTCAGGGCTCGGGTCATCAACCCAAGAATAGAAAAGAAATATAAAGCTGCCCCTACTGACCCAGTATACATTAAGGGCCCCGCACCACTAGACTGCCTAGTAGTCTCTAATGCCAGGAAGAGAGCAAATTCCCAAACGTCAGGTGACGCACCACCACCAGACAAGGAATCAAAACTCCTAGACGCCTCTGGCAAACGCACAGCGTCACAGGCAGCAAATATTGGGAGCATTGCTAACACCCAAGCGCTCCTAGCCAGGTATGACAGGGCACATTATGAAGAGCTTGAGTCCATAATGCAGCACCTCCCTGACAAAGATAAAAACAGGGCCAGTGAACTAATCCAAGAGGGTAAGACCATCACTAACACCTCCATCCGCTGTGCTCTAGATGCAGCAGATACCACCTCAAGGGCAATCAACACCAGTGTCCTTTTGTGCAGGCATGCCTGGTTACGTATATCAGGTTTTAAACCCGAAGTACAGAGTTCTATACTCAATCAGCCTTTTGATGAGCACCACCTATTTGGCCCTAATGTAGACGTATCCCTCGAGAAAATGAAGAAGGATACAGACACTGCCAAAATCTATGGAAGCCTTGCAACCGCAAGCTCCCAGACGGTCTTTTCGTCGCTCATCCTTTAGAAGCACCCATCGAGGCTACTCCTCTGATAGCCCCTCCACCTCTTACAAAGCTCCCGCACAATCCCTTGTACTAGAGGTTACCAAAGGGGTGGTTACAGGGGGAATAACAGCAAAGGCAGAGGCAAAAACAACAATTCTCGTTCTGCCTCCACACCTACCCCATGACTTCCCTCCACTTCCCCCGACTATTCCACTCCAGTCGGGGGAAGACTCCACCAATTTCTCCCTGCCTGGATAAACATCACTTCAGACAGGCGGGCCCATGAAATCATTCAATCAAGCTACTGTCTCGAACTAACATCTGCCACCCCAACCATACCACCCAAACACCGTCCAATGTCACAAGAACATTTGTTACTGTTAAAGCAGGGGGTAATCTCCCTCCTACCAAAAAGTGCAATAGAACCAGTTCCCCTGCACCAACAAAACAAGGGAGTCTACTCCCTCTATTTTCTCATACCAAAAAAGACGGATCTCCAAGGCCTATTTTAGTCTTCAGACCCCTAAACCTATACATACATTCATACTTCCACATGGTCACACTTCAGAAGGTCCTCCCTCTGCTTTCCCAGGGTGACTTCCTTGCTACTCTAGACCTCGAGGACGCCTATTTCCATATTCCCATTCACAGCGCTCACAGAAAATATCCCAGATTTGTAGTGGAGGGTCAGTACTATCAATTCAAAGTACTCCCATTTGGAGTCACCACAGCACCAAGAGTGTTTACCAAGTGCCTAGCAGTGGTGGCAGCACACCTAAGAAGACAACACATACATGTCTTCCCATATCTAGATGACTGGCTTATAAAAGCCAAATCGTACAATCAGTGTGTACAACACACTCACGCCACTATTCAAAAACTTCACGACCTGAGGTTCACAATACATCACGCCAAGTACCAGCTGCAACCGTCCCACGCACAACAATACCTCGGTGCCACAATAGACACCTCAAGAACGCTCGCCTACCCCAGTCCCGCCCGTATAGCGAGCATCCAAGCTCTTCTCACCAGATTCCAACCGCAACACTCACTTCCAGCTCGAGTGTTCATGCAACTGATAGGGATGATGGCCTCTTGCATATTCATAGTGCCTCATGCAAGACTCCAGATGCGTCCTCTCCAAGAGTGCTTATCACGCCAATGGAATCAGGCTCAAGGTCAGCTAACAGATCTGGTGTTGGTAGACGGTCGTACCCATCGCTCTCTGCAGTGGTAGAACACCAAGAACCTTTCCAAAGGGCGACCGTTCCTCGAGCCAGTTCCTCAAATAGTCATGACAGCGGCCGCATCGCTCTCCGGCTGGGGAGCTCACCTACTACATCACACCATGCAGGACAGGTGGACACCTCAACAAAAGTTACTCCACATCAACCACTTGGAGTTACTAGCCATATTCCTAGCCTTAAAAGCATTTCAAAAACAACTATCAGGCAAGACTGTCTTGGTCCACACCGACAACATGACAACCATGTATTATATCCAAAAACAAGGCGGGACACACTCTCTGCAGCTCTCTCAGCTTGCACAGAGCATAAGGAGGTGGGCTATACCTCAGAACATTTTTCTCCTAGCCCAACATGTCCCAGGAGTCCAAAACACAATAGCCGATCTCTTGAGCCGTCAAACAGAACAAATCCACGAGTGGGAACTTCATCCACAAGTTCTTCAACCGTTTTTTCAGATCTGGGGGCAACCACAGATAGACCTCTTCGCCACCCAAGAAAACGCCAAATGCCCAAACTTCACCACCAGGTATCCTCACCCATTGTCCAAAGTCAATGCGGTATGGATGAACTGGTCATGCAGATTTGCGTACGCTTTTCCGCCTCTCCCACTCATTCCGCTAGTGGTGCGCAAACTACAGCAACACTCATTAACGCTCATCCTAGTTGCTCCAACTTGGGCCCGACAGCCATGGTACACCACACTGCTGGAACTCTCAGTAGTTCCGCACCGAAAACTACACCTCTCTCCACGCCTCTTAACCCAGAACCATGGAGAGATCCAACACCCAGACCCAGCTCAGCTCAACCTAGCGATCTGGCTCCTGAAGTCCTAGAATTTGGTTACCTTAATCTTCTCCTCCTGACTGTATGAACGTCATCAAAGAAGCTAGACGGCCTACCACTAGAGCATGCTATGCAGCCAAGTGGAAAAGATTCCTAGTATACTGCCATAACAACGACACTAATCTCCTATATGTGTCTATCCAACACATCATAGGCTACTTACCACACCTCCAAAGATGCAACCTAGCCTATACCTCTATCAGATTGCACCTTGCTGCCATAGCAGCATATCTACAAAATAAACAGCATCTCTCACTTTTCAGAGTACCTGCCATAAAGGCCTTTATGGAGGGACTCAAGAGAATAATTCCCCCCAGAGTACCACCTTCCCCTGTGTGGAATTTAAACATAATTCTCACAAGACTAATGGGGGCCTCCATTTGAACCTCTACATAAATGTGAGCTACAATTCTTAACATGGAAAACTGCTTTCCTCGTAGCCATTACTTCTCTACGAAGAGTTAGTGAACTACAAGCACTAACCATTCAAGAACCCTTTCTCCAGATGCATCTTAATTAAGTTGTTCTCCGAACTAATCGTAAATTCCTCCCTAAAGTCATTTCTCCCTTCCACCTCAATCAATCTGTAGAGCTGCCTGTATTCTTCTCGCAGCCACAAACAGTCGCAGAGAGAGCTCTTCACAACTTAGATGTCAAAAGAGCACTACTATACTACATAGAGAGAACAAAACCCTTTCGTAAGACCAAACAACTATTCGTGTCTTTCTCACCACCATACAAAGGCAACCCCATATCAAAATCTGGGATAGCTAGGTGGATTGTCAAATGCATACAGATTTGTTACCACAAAGCAAAATGTACATTATCTGTTCCTCCTAAAGCCCACTCTACACAAAAGATGGGGGCTTCAATGGCATTTTTAGGAAACATTCCTTTAGATGATATCTGCAGAGCAGCTACATGGTCTACACCGCACACATTCACAAAACACTATTGTGTCGATGTGCAAACTAAACAACAGGCTAGTGTGGGCCAGGCTGTACTCAAAACACTATTTCAAACTACTGCAACAGATATTGGTGGTCGCCGCTAGGAGTGGATACTGCTTTACAATCTATGCACAGTGTGTAATCTGCAGCTCATATGCCTCGAACGGAATATGCTACTTACCAGTATGCATCTGTTCTTGGCATGTAGAGCTGCAGATCTACACACGCCCACCTGCCTCCCCGGCTACCTTTGTCTGTTCCAGTATTATCTTACTTAGATACACCACACATGGGCATCTTTCCTGTTTCTTACTAAGCTCAATCATTTCCCTGCTGGCGAAAATCAATCTGAGGATGGAGCCGATGCCCATGCGCACTATAATCCAAAGGAGGAGTCACATACCTCGTGACTTCCAAAGACTTTCGATCTATGCGCAGTGTGTAGATCTGCAGCTGTACATGCCAAGAACAGATGCATACTGGTAAGTAGCATATTCCTTCCCCTTTTTCTATCGTTTTTCTCTCTACCGCAATTCTCTCGCTAGCCTGCTTATGTCCATCGATATGCCTTTTTCGCTATTATTACCTCCTCTCTATAATTTCTCTTTACCCCTTCACTATTTCTACTCATCCTCTAGAACTTGCCTCTCAAAATCTCTCTCTACCACACCTGGGACTCTTTCTCCCTACCTTAATACTCTCTCTAATCCATCCTCTCCCTATACCACTATAAGAACGTAACCTCTCTTTCTCAACCACAACTGTCTCTCAATTTCACTTCTCTACACCTCATCTTTCTTCCTTTCACCACCATATCTACCTTTCTCTTTGCCTCACTTCTCTCTTTCATTGACCTATCTTTCTAAACCTCACTTTTCACTTTCTTCTCTTTACCTCACCACTCCGTTTCCTCTTTATCCTCGTCAATCCTCTTGCCCCTCCCGCTCTAATCCACCTCTCTTTCTAACTTATATCTCAATCTACCTAACCTCCTGTTCTCCACACCCTTTACATATCCTTTACCCTAACTACAGCTTTCTCCATGCTCTACCTCACTTAAAAACCTGTCGATCTCCCTCTCCTTCCCCACATTCCTTTCTGAAGCATTCTTTCAGCTGCCTCACCTTTATCTTACATCTTATGTCTCTACCACCCCTCCATTTCACTTCTCACATTATATCTTTCTCTGTCACGTGACCCGTGGGGACATGATAGTTTTTCACTAACTTAGCATGAGCATGTTGCAGCTTGTCTGCTGTTTTGCCCACATTCCTACACATTTTTATTTTTGATATATTTTCTATGGCTTCTTTCACATGAGAACTCATCGCTGTGTTCACTCTCTGCATGTTACTGGGATTTTCACTGAACATTATGTGCAACAACAATGCCCCTTAGTATTTTGTTCGGGCCAGGCCTCAGCCAATAGACAAAACATACAGATGCAGCTGTTGGTTGGACAACATACTTTGGTTTATAGTTGGGTACACAAATAGGTAAGACACACTTGGAGAGGGACCTTTCCAGGGAGAGGAGCAAAACAGCACCTATGATGTAGATCTATCATCTATAGTCCGAGGTATGAGGTTTGCTGAGAAAGCCCAGAGATCTTCTATTTAATAATAATACTTTGTCTTAGCAAAAATAGGGAGGTTAGGTACTATAGTCCTTTTTCTATTGTCTTTTTATGATGACATCTCCCTTCATGATTTACGGACTAGCTGCTATGCTTACTATATTTGTATTATGCATTTCCCTGCTTGTTGTGGCACGTATACTGCATGTTATTTCAAATAAATATTTTGAACTGTTTCGTGTCTCTGTCAGATCTTATTACGGACCAGTACAAGAGTGCAAGGGTGTGTCTTGTTACTGCGATTCCTGAGATATCTGTGAGTGTTGTGTTCTGGGGTGTCTAATCATTTGTTTATCTGTGAGTAGGAGAGCATGTGAGACACTATAGCTAGTTGGTCCTGGGTACTAAGGTGGTAGGAAGACTCAGTCCCTATACACCAAGGTCCCATATTCCTGTGGATAGTTCTGGGTTTGTACAGAATGCCTGCAACATGGCGCCACCAACGATTGGTCTGGTACTTATTCACGGGACACCTGAGTAGCGCTTGTGCTTTTCCACAATTTTTCTCTCACCAGTTACCGGAGACGTTCATGGTGTGAGGGTTTAACCTCCTATTTTTGAATGTTGATAGGTTTTTAAAGCGTGAAATCTAAAAGGTTTTTCTTTACCCTCTTTTGCGCTATTGTTCTCTCCGTTTCTTTGTCCTATTTCTACTAAGGCGGTAGCTATTGCGGCACCTAACCGTGCAGCTGTTGCAGCCTATTTGGGAACGTGGAGTCCCTGTGGCGGGGACTGATTTTATCTTTGTTGTCTAAGCAAACCCGGCTTACCGCTTCGAGATTTTGTACTCTTGGGTTACATTTCCAGCAGTGGATGGGAATGATAATTTGTTTCATGAACATACGGGGATGAGGTTCCGCGTAATTATCGCCCTTATGCATTACTGGAAGTTCCGTTGACAGCCTAGAAGCATACTATTTTGTTAGTGCCCTTCTTCACCCTGTTACTGTGGTCTGTTTGTGCCCCTTATCGGTCGACGAAGCCACATGGCCTGTCTTGGCCAGTTACACACCACATCCAAATAATCTTGGTGTCACTCTCGCACAACTATGTGACCTCCATACATCATAAATACGTATACATAGAAGTATCATACAATTTATGTCACGTAATATTCGAGTTGCTTCGGCTGGAGTTGCTCACCAACCGCCTCAACATTGTGGTGGTCTCGTCATTAGCCCCATCATGATTAATTCAGTGATGGGTAAACGTCCTCAGAATAGAGATGATTTTCCATAGTTCCATATTGGCTTGCTGAAAAATTTGAGCAACTTGAAACTGTTTTTCCACATACTACTCCTGTTGAGAAACACCGGATCCTGCCAATGAGTTTACCGAGTGGTATTTTTCCCACTTTAGCTGACTGCACCACCTCGGGGACGGTGTTTGCTGCAGTGTACACACTGTGCTTTAGCACCCCCTCCATGAGCGTTCTACTGAGTGTTCTAAAAAAAAGTTCAAGATGAACTGGTCCAGCCCTGGAATTAGGAATGAGATTTGTGAGCTTGTTCCCTATTGTCTCTGGTATGATTTTAGCCAACATCAAAGGTGAGGCAGTTAGCTTGCAAGTGTGTCAACGCCTATCCGTGGTGGCAGATGTGGACAAGCAGCGGCAGTTGCCGATCATTATTGCAGATGTGTAAACATCATTGGGTCACAATAGCTTGGGAGTAAGACCTTTTACTCAGGTACAAAATAAACCCCCTCCCAAAAAGAAGGGTCGTCCAGCCTTTCCTAAAAAGACTTGGAATAAAAATCTGAGGCAGCAACAACAGAAACCTGGTTCACGTGCAGGTTCACCTCCACCTGACTCTTCTGACCGTAGATATGATTTGCGTGACCACTCTAAAATTAAAACACCCGAGAGGTTCCAGGTTCCCGAACCTCGCTCTCCTCGTTCCTTTGAGGAATCGTCAGATCAGCAGTTCGGTGAGGGAGACGTCAGGATCTCAGACGGAGTGTCTGCACAACTAAGACGTGACCCGCAGCACCAGTTTGATGTAAAAACGAAACAAGAGGGACCACCTCAATTTCGTGCCCAGTTTCAGAAGAAATTTGTTGCTGGATTGACTGTGAAGTATGCCTCAGACGGTGAGAACCCTGCTCTTCAATTGGAGATGGGCAGTAACACTCCTCGACAGCGCGGTGGAAGTTACCATAGTACAGGAGACACTACAACAGTGTCTGGAGGTGAAAGCAACAGACACGAACATTACAGTGGAAACTGGGGACACAAGAGTTGCACCCCCTGATAGGCTTTATGAGATCGACATCCAAATTTAAGGTGATATTAAAAGCACAATAAAGGCAGTTTTTGGGGAAAAACGTACTTCTACCTATGATATTTTGTTGGCGGAGGTTGATTGGCCTCCCCCATTTGTTCGGTCTTCTTCTAGAGGGGAGGATGTTATTCTCCAGAGTTTTTCGCATTATGTCTCGGAGGAGGCTAAACAAGAATACGTGTTGGAGTGTGTGCTGGTGCTTGCTCCTGCAGTGTATCGTAATCAAGTGGGTTTGGGATAAAGATTCACTGGCACATGAGATTCCTTTACAATCCATGCCACAACCCCAACCACAATATCCAATCAAACGAGACGTGAAAGCATCCGAGAGTGAAACCTTGGCCCAATTGGAATATCAGGGTGTAATTTAACCCTGTGTTTCGTCAATGAATAATCCTATTTTTCCGATTTTAAACCGGACGGATCATATTGTGTTGTTTTGGATTACCGACACTTGAATAGCCATGTTTGTAACTTCGCGGTACAGAACACACAGAGCTCTGCGTTAGTCGATACCATTGTTCTTAAAAAATATAAAATGACTCTTGATATCTCAAATGGTTTTTATAGTCACAATTTGGCTCTTGATAGCTGTGATTTGACAGCATTCGGTGACCTCAGCAATCAAAAAAGGTATATGTGCTTGCCTATGGGCTTTAAAAATAGTGTCAGTAATTTTGCGGCACGCATTGTGTCTGTTTTGCATGAAATTGACCCTGATGCTTTCTTGAACATCATTGACATCTATTTGACGGATGATGAATTGATACCACACCTTGTGCGTGTGGACTGCATCATATGTCTTTTGCGGACTTGGGATATAAATTCAACTTCGCCAATTCAAACATTGCCTGTTTGACAGTTCTTTTTCTGGGTTATGAACTCAAAGATTAAGGTAGGGGGTTGGCCCCCCACTTTCTGGAGAAATGTGCACAATTGCAACCTCCATCTATGCTTAAACAAATTGCAATCTTTGCGGTTTTATTTTTTTATTTTGGGAGGACATACATTCCTGATTATGCCCATTGTATCAAACCACTTGACTCTTTAATGCAGCCTTCTTTTTCGGCTTCCTGTTGGCTTCCGGAACATACGGCAATTCTTCGGTCTCTGCAGTCTGATCTGCTTGCAACCAACTTCTTGTTAACACAAGGCAATTCTACAAATTTGTCAATGAATTCGAAGTTAGCGCACACAAAAAGTAAACAAACGAATCATATTTCATTCAAATGGAAAAATTGTGGCGTGCTACTCAGAAACGAGGAAGCCCACCTCGCAATTCAAACTGCAATGTAGCTGGTGAACAGTCACCAGTGTACTGGGTGCACTGCGGTGGAAAGGAACAATTGCAATAATCTTGAACAACTAGGCAAAATTACCGTAAGTATAAGCTTATTTAAACTGCAATCTAATAAACAATCAACACTTGGTTTGTTACAAATTCATTGTATTAAAGAAATGAAAACACAGTAACTGTTCAATCTGCGAACAGTAAAGCAAATGAAGCAAAGTAATACATTCAATGACAAACTGCACAGAAGCAGTGAATTATATCGTCAGTTCTAGAGAAAATCAAAAGCGAGCCCAATGCATTTCGGGATGATTCACATCCCTTCTTCAGGGGCAGCTGAAAAAATGAAAAAAACATCATTGAAAACCATTGCTGTACAAATACGTAAAAGTTCTGTAATACAACATATACATGATGCAGCGTATCAAGGCACAAGGAGTTCTAAACTGGCCTGGATCAGACAGTAGCAATTCAATAGAAAAATAGAATGTTACGGAAGTAGATGAAAGAAACAAGTCAATCTTAAGTGTAAGTGAAACTGAATAGTATGTGCAAAGTACCCAGAGATAACCGTTGTTTAAAGCACATTTGATAGGAGTCACCCGTGAAATGGAACTAAATAAAACGAGCAAAGCTCTATTTCTTACTGATTTTCGAAATAACGATGATACTCAATGCGGGGCTAACAGAAAGCGCCGAAGGCCACAGGACGCTGAATAGACAAAAAATAATCTAAAAACCAGCTCATGGTGAAGTGAATGAATGTATCATGGCCAAGACCGCAAACGACTTACTTCTGTGCGGTGTTGTAAAATACTGTGATACTATGGTGTGGCCGAGTCAATGGCCAGACTCCTGGGTGTGGAACTACTCAAGCTAGCTGTGAAATGAAAAGAAAAGAAAAAACGAGATGTAACGAGTAACCGTGCATGGCGGAGGCTCGGGATTTGTACAGAAAAAGGGGGAACGAGAGCTTACCAATAAACCGTGTTTGACACTGCAACAAGGCATCAAATCCTGGAGTTCTATAATGAAGCGAAGATTCAATATGCCGACGGGCTACAAACACTGTAAACCTCCGAAGGAACGGTAGTCGGGAAACTGACTAGCCGGATATTTTAATGGGACGTGCTACGTGGGCACGTCCTGACAGACGTAGTGGAGATCAAAAGCGGACTGAACTGATTGCAGTAAAACTCTGATAAAAATGTGACGGCTGCTTGTGTTGTGTGCGATAAAGTTAAAAAAGAGGAAAAAAAGAAGGATGTATAAATAAATATCAATGCGCTAGTATAAATAAACATCAATGCGCTTGTCATGTTGAACTAGGAGAACACTGCGATGTAAATAATGAATCCGGTGACCTAACAAGTACTGTTGTGCTAAGCCTGCCAAAATTGTGTTGTGTTCTGGGTGAAAAACGAATGTGAGACGTGTAATAGGGAAAAGAAACACAGCTAAGAAAGGAGTTGTCTCGGACGAGGGTGAAACTGAGTGGAAATGAAAAACGAATCAAAGTGCAAACAAATAAAGAAATTTGACAGAAAAAATAATGATATAATAATGAGAGGAAACGATGTTGCTGAATAAAGCAAAGAGAGGACTATTGGAAAAGCTTGTGAATAAGTTAGAAAAACGTGGTGACATGAACCAAGAGAAACAAATGGAAAGGACCAACGTGAATCAAGGTACCTGCAGAGGAAGAAAAGTAAAAAAGTAAAAAGCATGTTGAATTGCTTAGTCTAAAACAGACGTACAATCTAAAGGCAATGACGAGAAGTTTTGCCAACATACATTGAGCCGCAGGGACATTTAATGGTGTAAATGACGTTGGTACTGTCACAGGTGCCAGTGTATCTGAGTTTGATAGCTTTGCCTGAACGCGGATGATGGATAACGCAGCCAGTGATTACATTGTGGCAATTGACACAATTGTAGCATTTTTGCATGCCCTTGAACTCTTCGTGATCAGTTGTGGGTGATGTTGATAGAATGTCTTTAATGTTTTTACTGCGGGTGAAAGCAAAAATGGGTTCGGTGGAAAAGAGGTCGTTGAAATCCGGTTCCTGTTTCAACACTTCCCATCTTTTTCTAATGATCTGGCGAATGCGCCTAGAGCTCGTAGAAAATGTAGAAACAAATACATGACGGTCATGGGGATTTTTCTCTGTGGGCGCGAGAAGTTCCGCACGCGTTTTAGTAGAAGTTCTGGAAATAGCTGCCTCCAGAACTGTTGCTGGATAACCACGTTCTTGAAATTTCACAACTTGTCTTTGAAGTGATGATCCCAAAAGTTGAGTGTCGGAAATGATTCTTTTTGTTCTGATCAACTGTGAATATGGAAGATTGCGAATCAATGACGGAGGGTGGAAACTGGAATAAAGAAAGAGATTGTTTCTGTCTGTGGGTTTGGAGTAAATTGTCGTAACTAGAGAATTGGATTGTTTCTTGATTAATACATCCAAGAAAGGCAGTTGTTCTGTGCTGATATTGTATGTGAACTGGATACGTGGATTTTTTTGATTGAGTTGACTGATTTGTTCGATCAACAGATCTTCAGTATTCTTCCAAATTAAAAAAATGTCATCAATGAACCTGGCAAAAAATGCCAAGTTGTCAGTCCAAATGCTGTCAGAAAAAATGTGGTCATCTTCAAATTTAGCCATGAACGTATTGGCGTAAGCAGGAGCGCCAGAAAAACCCATAGATGTGCCACTTATCTGCAAATAGAAGTCGCTGTTCCACTCAAGATAACTATGTTGGAGACAAAAGGTAAGGAGCTCCATGATAAAAACTTTGTCTATGGCAGTTTCTTCAAGCTGAAGTAGCGCCCATTCACTGGCTTCTAGACCTTCTAACAGTGGTATTGATGTGTATAAAGCTGTGACATCTATCGAACAGAGAAGCCATGATTCTGAAAAATTGTTGACTTGATTAAGGAGAGATAAGAAGAGAGTGGTGTCCTTAATGTAGCTTTTCCATGACTGTACAAACATCTGTAGAAAGTGATCCACTAGTTGACCTGCTGGCATGAAGATTGAATCACATCCAGACACAATAGGCCTGAATGGTGGGTCTTGTAAATTTTTATGTATCTTGGGCAACATGTATAGTTTGGGTCGTCTGGGATATGGAACTGTGAGAAAATTGCGAGTTTTGTTTGTTATCCAAGACATTTCTTCAGCATGATCCAGAATCTGGGTCAAAAGTGATTGAAATGATGATGTTGGGTCCTCTTCAAGTTTGATGTAGGTGTTAGTATCTTGTAAATGGAGAGCAACTTTGTGTTCGTAGAATGCTCGATCCATAATCACCAAGGCGCCGCCTTTATCCGCTGGCTGCATTGTCAATCTGTTGTCTTTAGCTAGATTCTTGATGATGGCTAATTCATGTTTTTTCAAATTGGTGGGAAATTGCTGTTTCAAGTTGAGTTTGGACAAATCACTACGGACAAGTGCTTCAAACGTATCCAGAGTTTTGTGAGACATGGGTGGCATAAAGGTAGATTTTGGTTTGAATTGATGTAGATCTGAATTGCTTTCTTCAATTTGTCCCTCAAAAGAATCTTGCGAAGGTACAATGTTTGAAAAAAAGTGCTTCAATCTGAGATTCCTCATAAATTTGAACAAGGAAATTTCTACCTCTAAGGGGTTTGTGTAGTAAACAGGAACAAAGGACAAGCCTTTATTCAAAACTTGTTCTTGACACGGAGATAAAGCAATTGATAAAATGTTTATGGCAAGGGTTTGCCTTTGCTCCTGAGGTTCCGAGCATCCAGATCCTTTTCCTTTTCTTTTGCTCCTCCTGGTTTTTTTGAATCTGGTGGTCGACTGGATGGTGGGCCCCTGGACAAAAAAGAAGAGGAAGAAGAAGTGGTTGGTTGAACATTCGTGTCTTTATCAGTGAGTGGAGCACTCGTTGTTGATGAATCTTCAGCAAGTGATACAGGTGTACAAGAAGCGTCAAGTTCACGGTCTGAAACAACAGATTCTTGAGATGAAGTGTTGGGTCTCTGGAATGGTCTTCTCCGGGCGTACACTTCCGCCCATGTATAAACTTCGTTAAGTTTATAATCTATAGTGTCTCTGCGAAATTTCCGTAGTTTGCGCTCTTGTAGTTCTTTGCCGTAAGACTCAAGCTTATTATTGATGTCATCAAGAGTAAGTTTCCAATAGTCAGCTTCGCACCGGGTAGATAATTCTGATTTGAGAGAATCTATTTCTTCATCTAATTCACGAATTGTTCTGGCCAATTCTTCAATGAGCAGTAAGATGAGGTCCAGTGAACATTTGTTTAATACTGCTTGCCACTTGTCCATAAAAGTTTTGTTGAATTGGAACTTGTAAAGTAACGGTTTAATAGGTAGGCGTAGTCCCCGTGGAATCCGTTGAACTTTGTGGTATTGAATGAGTGTTGAAGCATGAAGTCTCTGGCTTAGTGCCCTGCGGGTAACAAATTCAAGTTGGCGTATTTGTTGTGATACTGACCCACTTTGTGCGTTGAAGGACGGTGCATCTTGAATGAGTGAATAGATTTCATTAACTTGTGATGATGAGTATGTCAGAGTGTCAGCTCGATTGTCAGTTAGGTTTGAGATACTTTCGAATGACATAATGGAAAGAATTTTTTGGAAGAGGTGCTGCTAACTAAAGCGGGCTAACTGGGTATGATTATCAATGAATTCGAAGTTAGCGCACACAAAAAGGGTTTCAGACCGTGAACTTGACGCTTCTTGTACACCTGTATCACTTGCTGAAGATTCATCAACAACGAGTGCTCCACTCACTGATAAAGACACGAATGTTCAACCAACCACTTCTTCTTCCTCTTCTTTTTTGTCCAGGGGCCCACCATCCAGTCGACCACCAGATTAAAAAAAACCAGGAGGAGCAAAAGAAAAGGAAAAGGATCTGGATGCTCGGAACCTCAGGAGCAAAGGCAAACCCTTGCCATAAACATTTTATCAATTGCTTTATCTCCGTGTCAAGAACAAGTTTTGAATAAAGGCTTGTCCTTTGTTCCTGTTTACTACACAAACCCCTTAGAGGTAGAAATTTCCTTGTTCAAATTTATGAGGAATCTCAGATTGAAGCACTTTTTTTCAAACATTGTACCTTCGCAAGATTCTTTTGAGGGACAAAGTGAAGAAAGCAATTCAGATCTACATCAATTCAAACCAAAATCTACCTTTATGCCACCCATGTCTCACAAAACTCTGGACACGTTTGAAGCACTTGTCCGTAGTTATTTGTCCAAACTCAACTTGAAACAGCAATTTCCCACCAATTTGAAAAAACATGAATTAGCCATCATCAAGAATCTAGCTAAAGACAACAGATTGACAATGCAGCCAGCGGATAAAGGCGGCGCCTTGGTGATTATGGATCGAGCATTCTACGAACACAAAGTTGCTCTCCATTTACAAGATACTAACACCTACATCAAACTTGAAGAGGACCCAACATCATCATTTCAATCACTTTTGACCCAGATTCTGGATCATGCTGAAGAAATGTCTTGGATAACAAACAAAACTCGCAATTTTCTCACAGTTCCATACCCCAGACGACCCAAACTATACATGTTGCCCAAGATACATAAAAATTTACAAGACCCACCATTCAGGCCCATTGTGTCTGGATGTGATTCAATCTTCATGCCAGCAGGTCAACTAGTGGATCACTTTCTACAGATGTTTGTACAGTCATGGAAAAGCTACATTAAGGACACCACTCTCTTCTTATCTCTCCTTAATCAAGTCAACAATTTTTCAGAATCATGGCTTCTCTGTTCGATAGATGTCACAGCTTTATACACATCAATACCACTGTTAGAAGGTCTAGAAGCCAGTGAATGGGCGCTACTTCAGCTTGAAGAAACTGCCATAGACAAAGTTTTTATCATGGAGCTCCTTACTTTTTGTCTCCAACATAGTTATCTTGAGTGGAACAGCGACTTCTATTTGCAGATAAGTGGCACATCTATGGGTTTTTCTGGCGCTCCTGCTTACGCCAATACGTTCATGGCTAAATTTGAAGATGACCACATTTTTTCTGACAGCATTTGGACTGACAACTTGGCTTTTTTTGCCAGGTTCATTGATGACATTTTTTTAATTTTTTTAATTTGGAAAAATACTGAAGATCTGTTGATCGAACAAATCAGTCAACTCAATCAAAAAAATCCACGTATCCAGTTCACATACAATATCAGCACAGAACAACTGCCTTTCTTGGATGTATTAATCAAGAAACAATCCAATTCTCTAGTTACGACAATTTACTCCAAACCCACAGACAGAAACAATCTCCTTCTTTATTCCAGTTTCCACCCTCCGTCATTGATTCGCAATCTTCCATATTCACAGTTGATCAGAACAAAAAGAATCATTTCCGACACTCAACTTTTGGGATCATCACTTCAAAGACAAGTTGTGAAATTTCAAGAACGTGGTTATCCAGCAACAGTTCTGGAGGCAGCTATTTCCAGAACTTCTACTAAAACGCGTGCGGAACTTCTCGCGCCCACAGAGAAAAATCCCCATGACCGTCATGTATTTGTTTCTACATTTTCTACGAGCTCTAGGCGCATTCGCCAGATCATTAGAAAAAGATGGGAAGTGTTGAAACAGGAACCGGATTTCAACGACCTCTTTTCCACCGAACCCATTTTTGCTTTCACCCGCAGTAAAAACATTAAAGACATTCTATCAACATCACCCACAACTGATCACGAAGAGTTCAAGGGCATGCAAAAATGCTACAATTGTGTCAATTGCCACAATGTAATCACTGGCTGCGTTATCCATCATCCGCGTTCAGGCAAAGCTATCAAACTCAGATACACTGGCACCTGTGACAGTACCAACGTCATTAACACCATTAAATGTCCCTGCGGCTCAATGTATGTTGGCAAAACTTCTCGTCATTGCCTTTAGATTGTACGTCTGTTTTAGACTAAGCAATTCAACATGCTTTTTACTTTTTTACTTTTCTTCCTCTGCAGGTACCTTGATTCACGTTGGTCCTTTCCATTTGTTTCTCTTGGTTCATGTCACCACGTTTTTCTAACTTATTCACAAGCTTTTCCAATAGTCCTCTCTTTGCTTTATTCAGCAACATCGTTTCCTCTCATTATTATATCATTATTTTTTCTGTCAAATTTCTTTATTTGTTTGCACTTTGATTCGTTTTTCATTTCCACTCAGTTTCACCCTCGTCCGAGACAACTCCTTTCTTAGCTGTGTTTCTTTTCCCTATTACACGCCTCACATTCGTTATTCACCCAGAACACAACACAATTTTGGCAGGCTTAGCACAACAGTACTTGTTAGGTCACCGGATTCCTTATTTACATCGCAGTGTTCTCCTAGTTCAACATGACAAGCGCATTGATGTTTATTTATACTAGCGCATTGATATTTATTTATACATCCTTCTTTTTTTCCTCTTTTTTAACTTTATCGCACACAACACAAGCAGCCGTCACATTTTTTATCAGAGTTTTACTGCAATCAGTTCAGTCCGCTTTTGATCTCCACTACGTCCGTCAGGACGTGCCCACGTAGCACGTCCCATTAAAATATCCGGCTAGTCAGTTTCCCGACTACCGTTCCTTCGGAGGTTTACAGTGTTTGTAGCCCGTCGGCATATTGAATCTTCGCTTCATTATAGAACTCCAGGATTTGATGCCTTGTTGCAGTGTCAAACACGGTTTATTGGTAAGCTCTCGTTCCCCCTTTTTCTGTACAAATCCCGAGCCTCCGCCATGCACGGTTACTCGTTACATCTCGTTTTTTCTTTTCTTTTCATTTCACAGCTAGCCTGAGTAGTTCCACACCCAGGAGTCTGGCCATTGACTCGGCCACACCATAGTATCACAGTATTTTACAACACCGCACAGAAGTAAGTTGTTTGCGGTCTTGGCCATGATACATTCATTCACTTCACCATGAGCTGGTTTTTAGATTATTTTTTGTCTATTCAGCGTCCTGTGGCCTTCGGCGCTTTCTGTCAGCCCCGCATTGAGTATCATCGTTATTTCGAAAATCAGTAAGAAATAGAGCTTTGCTCGTTTTATTTAGTTCCATTTCACGGGTGACTCCTATCAAATGTGCTTCAAACAACGGTTATCTCTGGGTACTTTGCACATACTATTCAGTTTCACTTACACTTAAGATTGACTCGTTTCTTTCATCTACTTCCGTAACATTCTATTTTTCTATTGAATTGCTACTGTCTGATCCAGGCCAGTTTAGAACTCCTTGTGCCTTGATACGCTGCATCATGTATATGTTGTATTACAGAACTTTTACGTATTTGTACAGCAATGGTTTTCAATGATGTTTTTTTCATTTTTTCAGCTGCCCCTGAAGAAGGGATGTGAATCATCCCGAAATGCATTGGGCTCGCTTTTGATTTTCTCTAGAACTGACGATATAATTCACTGCTTCTGTGCAGTTTGTCATTGAATGTATTACTTTGCTTCATTTGCTTTACTGTTCGCAGATTGAACAGTTACTGTGTTTTCATTTCTTTAATACAATGAATTTGTAACAAACCAAGTGTTGATTGTTTATTAGATTGCAGTTTAAATAAGCTTATACTTACGGTAATTTTGCCTAGTTGTTCAAGATTATTGCAATTGTTCCTTTCCACCGCAGTGCACCCAGTACACTGGTGACTGTTCACCAGCTACATTGCAATTCTACAAATTTGGTCATAAGGATTTTATACAGTGTGTTGGGTTTTACTTACTTGACGTTCAATGAGGAGGGACACGGTCCTCATTGCCTACAAAACGGCAGGTGTACACTTAGACTGAACTGAATTTCTCTCCTACAGAAAAAATCTTGACAGCAGTCCAGATGGTGATTCTTAAGGAACACTCTCTGGCTCAGGGTAAACAAATTATCATGGTTTCGCCTGTACCTGCTTTAGAAGTGTTTACGAAGGCTAGTGTCCCAAATGCAAAAACCTTGCATCCACGTTGGATACAATGGGCTAGTTCCTTGACGTCGGCTGATGTCAACTTTGTCTTTGATCCTTCTTTACAGACACAGGAGTTTTTACAATATGAACAGGTTCATCCTCCTCCTTTGTCTTTACTTCCTCTCGATCAGCACAAATGGATGATTTACACTGATGGATCTGCACAGCCCGCCATTGGCTCTAAACAGGCTTATTCAGCGGCCTTCGCTATTGTGGCAGGCACAATTGTTGAGGAGGGATTTTAAATCCTCCCTGGTGCATACACAGCATCTTGGTGATTGCACAGCTCAATTGGCGGAGCTCTGTGCCTTGGTTTTGGCTCTTGAATTTGCTGATCCAGGTGTTCCTATGCTGATAGTGTGTGATTCTTTTTATTATGTACAATCCTTCAATGGCAACCTGTTTTTCAGGACAAATAATTATTTTTGTGATTCTGAAGGTAGCGCAATTAAGCATAAAACGCTTTGGGTTAAAGTGGCCATGCTTAAAGAGCGCTTGCCACTCACACATGTTATTCATACTTTGGGCCATCAACATGTGGGAGCACATGCTATTGGTAATTCCCTGGCTGATGAAGCAGCCAAATCTGCAGTAGCCACATTTTCAGTAGCAGCAGTCACTAGGTATATGACTAAAATTGATGATGGATATCCTGGCAGCTGTTGCTGCGACGAAGGAGGGAACTGAGTTTCCTCAAGGATTTCCTTCACATTATTCTTATCACTTGTCTTCTAATCAAGTCCCATTTGTAACTATTCCGTCCGTTGGGGATCGGCTGATTCTCAACGAGGACCGCAGACTTTCTTTGATCATTGCCGCTCATGAATGCATAGCTTCTGCACATGCCGGAGTAACTGCGACAATTTCAACAGGCATGTAAATATGTTCTTTGCTGTGACATTTGTCAACAAATTAAGCCTTCTACTGTTGCACGTCCACCACCTACTCAACTTTACATTTCGAATCAACCTTTTGGTTGTATTTATCTTGATCACTGCAGCTCTTTGACATCTGACACTGCTTTTAAACACATCTTAGTTGCAGTGAATTCGTACACTAGATTCCTGTGGGTTTGGCCGCAACGCAGTGCTGACGCTCGAACTGTTATAAAAGATTTGTGTGTCTTTGTCGGATCATTTGCCTGTGGCACCCTATATTCTGACCAAGGTCCTGCATTTGCCCCCAAGGCGTACCGGGATGCAATCGCTGGAGGTGCCGGTGAGATTCAAATTTGCATATGGGCCTCAGGGCAATTCAGTTGTGGAGCGGACGAACCGTGACTTAAAGCAATCTTTAACAGCTAGGGTTTTAGGTACTGTCAGGGACTGGCTGACTTATTTTTACGGAGTCCAACATGCATATGACCTCCCTAGAAGATCTCTGGGTGGGCGGACCCCATCCGAAATGCTCTTTGGCAATAACATTTTTGTGCCAGACCTTGAGGGTCTAGACACGGTGGCGGCTGCCGCAACCTTTGACGTAGATAACCATTGTGCTGTGTTACAGGATCTACAACAAGCTTGAGATTCACAAGCTAAAGCACATTTACCCTAGTCTGTGGATCCAGCAGTGCTGATTCCTGTTTCTGGCTGGCTTCCTCAAGTTGGAGATCTGTTCCGAGAAAAGGTGGAGAACAAAAAATAATTTTGTTCATCCTACTGTGTACCAGTCCGAGTCCTTGGCTTAAAAGGCACCCATACAGTGATCCTACCTCCACTGCCTGGTCGCAAGGAGAATCGTTACATTTCGATTGAACATGTCAAGGTACACCATAAGGCCAACACTGAATAGTATGCCTGTAAGTATCCCACGCCGGGATCTTTCACTGAATTCGATCACTTCTGTTTCTTCAACTACTCCGCAACAAATGGCGGAGGAGCTAGAAACCTCAATTGATGTATTGCCTATTTTACCTTTGACATCCACAACTGCGGATATTGAATATGCTTACCCTCCCATTGAGGTCATCATTGACATTCCTGAAAGTACAGTTCATTCGCTTCTACGGAATCACAACCACCGTTGTTTCAGCTAGAGTCCAGTGGTTACTATATGGACAGTGACAGCTTTACATCGACTACATCTTCATTGTCCTCGTCTGTGGCTGGGCCCCCTACACGTACCAGTCTCTTCATCTCCTAGTTCAAAAAGACTTACCTGGTCCCGCCCTGGACATACATTTGGATGGTGCTTACGATGATATTCCTCTTCATGTGGATCGGATTTGTGATTGTATTTTTCCTCCTAATCAATGGCCACTATTTGCCAGAACGCTCTGCTGTGAAATTATTTGGCGGAGTTCTGGCCCCCCACACGTTCTCCCATATCATGAAAAGAGACCAAGCCCTTGTCAATATTTCAGCTTTCCCCGTTGTTGATGGCATTGTCTTGGATATTGTAGCATATAATATCCATGACCCGACTAAGGTTTTGAACATTCTAAACGTCTCCCGCGTTTCCTTGGGAGATGTGGTTACACCCGACATACATTCAGATGATTGGGGTGTTCATGCAGTTCATTCATTGTTTTCTGATTTAAAATATTATGCTGAATTTGAAGCTATAGATTTATATTTGAATTTAGCGAATTACGCAGATTTATTCTGTTATCAAAATTATGGCCATCATTTTTTACATAAGACCAAATCCCAGAAACCAGAAACCATTTTTTAATTTTACACACTGGGAGCATTGCCCAACACCATTACAGGGAAGAAGACCCAACAAAGTAAATTTGTATATTTTTCAGGTTACAATCTGTCTGACCCGCGTTCCTATTCTAAATTGAAGTTGCCGCTCCAAACTAACTTTATGTTAACACATACTAAATTGGTTTACTCCAAGTCCTTCAGGAATGATTTGTCCAAAAAAGGTTAAGAACATTGGAAGGACACAATTGATTTGAAATCCATTTGGAGTACTAGAGATTGGAAAGTGCAGGGCACTAATGCTATGCATCGTGAAATTTAAATATTCCCTCCATACCATCATTGACTCCATATGATATGTGGCAGACACACACTAACTACACTATTGAGGACTTGGCTGTCTTTTTTCAGAATGGAACACTTAACTCTTCCGATATTGATTCCCTGGAATGGTTAGTGTGGACGACAACTTCCAATGCTGGTCAGTTACGTTTTTTGAATAATACAAAAGGTTTTACTCAAAGTCGACCTGATTTCCGCTTCCCACATCCACATACAGTTACCTCTTATTCAGTGGGTAAACTATGTCCGCAATGGTTGGAACACTCTGCACTATCGTCTGTCAAATAATGTCAAATAACACCTTTCGCATCTGTCAGGAGACATCGATTTGGCTGATTTTCTTTTAGGTCCTAAGTCTCCTCGTACAAAACATTTTATTTATTCTGCATACAATTAATTTTGGAAACTATTGCAGATGGAAGCAGCAGTGCGTCTGCGCCAAATAGACGAAGCTAATTTGGCACGTTACTCTGACTGATGGTGCAATTACTGCCTTATGGCTGTAAGCTAGCAGTGGCTGAGATTAATGCAAGCATTTCATTTTGTTGTTTGAAGATGTAGAAGTCGTACGGCTCACAGGTCTTCCCAGATGTGGGTATTGTGCCCACTATGCAACACAGGACTCAAACTATACCTCACTGATGAGAACCAATTAAACTAAAACTGTCCAGGGTTGCTTTTGTTCTCTTCTTGAGGCGTTGATAAGGAGTGCTTCAGTGTTTGTTTTCATCAGAAAGTATTTTGATTATTGAAAACATTGCTCTAAAACGGGGCAATTACGATATAAAAGCCAATTGAAGTCCCCAGTGCCAAGGCATCTCCACCCGACAATCCATATATTTATTTATTGTCTAACTCTGTGCAACCAATGTGTGAAGTCTAGATTGGACTTTAATTTGTTCAACGAATGCTCAAGAATAAACTATTGCTGATTGTAAGCTATTGGAGACAGTACCATTTCGGTACAGGTACACCATCCAGTAAGATTAGTGGTGACAGCCAGGACTGGTTCTTGATTTGCTAATATATATAAATGAGGCAAATCAGTGGCACAGGGTTTAGGTGGCAAAATAGCAATGATCCAAATGTTCTAGCTACAAAGTCAACAAGCATTTGCAATGCAATAGGTCTCGAATTACTGATAGTTTGAGGTATTGGCATTGCAAATAATAATAATGCAACGCCAATAGCTCATACTTTCAGTGATGCGAGACCTAGTGAATTGCAAATGCTTGCGTAGTGAGCCAGGAACCAGAATTGTATGTCTCAGTGCAGTACCGCAAGCTGCTCCTAGAGGTCCTTAATGAGCAAGGCATCAGCACTGCATGTCTAGGTGCAGTACTGCAAGCTGATCCAAGAGGTCCCTAGTAAGCAAGGCAAGAGCACTGCATGTTTAGGTGCAGTACAGCAAGCTGCTTCTAGAGGTCCCTAGTGAGCAAGGCACCAGCACTGCATGTCTACAATGTTGGAGGTACTGGCATTATAAATGGCAATGTTTTTATCTAATAAACAACGGAAGAGTGAATAGGGAAAAGGGACAAAAGGAGAGCAACAGCGTGGGCAAAAACCAAAAGGATTTGTTAACCCCTTCGACGCTCATGACGGAACGGTTCCGTCATGAGCGTCGGTTGAGCTGTGCTCATGACGGAACCGTTCCGTCATGACCACGCCCGCGCAAGCAGCGGTCAGCACCGCGGGGGAATCCGCCCCGCATGGAAGGGGTTAAAAGAACCCTCACTCACCAACCTAGTTGGTGACATGCTTCATCATCGGGTTCCCACCAAGGAGGCCGAATGCCTCCCTGGTGTGCTGCGACCCCTGAATTACAGCGGAGCTGGTTTTTGGATGGGAAGGTGGGTGTGAATTTAAAAGGTTAATGGTTTTAACCAACAACTAATTTAATCAAGGCAAACCAAAGACCAATAAAAACAGGTGAGATGGACTAGAACTGGTTGGTTAGGATAACCAAAGCTCGTCCGATTGTAATTAGCGAGAAAGAAAAATGGTCGACATGTTTCTGCTTGTCATGCCCAGTTGGCTAAGCATTCATCAGGACCAGGTGAACCACCACGGCGGTATGCGCATGCTAAGGCGCACTCTAACCTGTGGAGATCAAGTGGTAAAACTTAGTTCTACCGAAAAGCCTTCTTACTATTCCGGGGCTAATAAAGTCTGTAAGGAAAGGAAAAACAGACAAAACACACATAAAGAACATGTACAAATGACTTGTTGGTTACATTGCTATCCTTTACGAAATCGAGTGAACAAATAATTTGGTAATCCCGTGCTGTGGAGCGGGAGTGGGTGTCAATAGCAAATTTAGCCACAAACGCCCAGAGGCGAGCGTTACTCGTCTTTGCAGTGAGCATATAAAAACACGAGGGTGTTTCTAATGAGCTCAGTACACTTGTTGTGCCTGCGTCTGATTTATAATGTTCTGTGTATTCAACAGACATTATGCATGAGTAGTGGCTAGTAGCCGCTGTGTTTACAGAAATTATAGCTAACTCGTGAACGTGTCATGCATGCTGATAGGGGCGCCCATGGTAGTTGCCAGGCGCCGTTGCTCCAGTGCCTGCCTAACAGTGATGATTTAAAATACAGTAGCATGGAAAAACAATGGTCCACTTACTCGTATACAATGTACGACTAACTTCATGGGTCCGAGAGGGGGGTAGTGAGCTATAGTATCTGTAAGGGTGACAAGCAAAAGGTTAGTATATCTTGCTCTACTGAGATACTGTTTGAAAGGCTGAGGGAACCTAGAGCTATGAGAGGGGACCCCCAACTTACTTCCATGCTCGCACACTCCCGCGATAGACCTGGATCAGTCCTGCTCGGCCCGGATGTTAGTGAGTACTGGGAAAACACGGAAGTACTCCGTGACACCAGTCACGTGATGACCCCTGCGTGCATATGCGTATTGTGTCAGAGATGGGGGCGTGTACTCCATGCGAAGTCCAAAGCGTGCGTACACGCATAGTGACAAAGATGGAGGCGTGTACTTAGTGCAAGGTGTTGAACAGACTGACTATTTGGATCGCGAGATCAACAGAGAACACATAACTTGCAGCAAAGTTCGCTCGAAGAACAGTGGTGCGTATGGTTGTTGTTAAGCACATTAACACATTAAAACTGATCAATGTGAGTGTGTTATAGTTATTTTTTAAAAAGGTGTATTAGTCTGCATTGTCACGGGTTGGGAGGACGAATCAGCAAAAAAACCATCACAAAAACCATCACAAATTTAGCCACAAACGCCTCTGGGCGTTTGTGGCTAAATTTGCTATTGACACCCACTCCCGCTCCACAGCACGGGATTACCAAATTATTTGTTCACTCGATTTCGTATAGGATAGGAATGTAACCAACAAGTCATATGTACATGTTCTTTATGTGTGTTTTGCCTGTTTTTCCTTTCCTTACAGACTTTATTAGCCCCGGAATAGTAAGAAGGCTTTTCGGTAGAACTGTAAGTTTTACCACTTGATCTGCACGGGTTAGGGTGCGCCTTAGCGTGCGCATACCGCCGTGGTGGTCCACCTGGTCCTGATGAATGCTTAGCCAACTGGGCATGACAAGCAGAAACATGTCGACCATTTTTCTTTCTCACTAATTACAATCGGACAAGCTTTGGTTATCCTAACCAACCAGTTCTAGTCCATCTCACCTGTTTTTATTGGTCTTTGGTTTGCCTTGATTAAATTAGTTGTTGGTTAAAACCATTACCCTTTTAAATTCACACGCACCTTCCCATCCAAAAACCAGCTCCGCTGTAATTCAGGCGTCGCAGCACACCAGGGAGGCATTCGGCCTCCTTGGTGGGAACCCGATGATGAAGCATGTCACCAACTAGGTTGGTGAGTGAGGGTTCTTTTAACAAATCCTTTTGGTTTTTGCCCACGCTGTTGCTCTCCTTTTGTCCTTTTTCCCTATTCACTCTTCCGTTGTTTAATACAATTTACCAGGGGGAACAAGAGTGACTTTCCCTCACCCTCTCTTTGTTGTTGTAATGTTTTTATCTAGCCATGTTGTAGAGTTCAGTACCATATGTGGCCAAAAGGGGACCTCTTTTGGTCACATATGGTACTGCACCCTGCAGAAGATACGCTAAATCCACCCTACCCATAATGCATTGCATGCAAGACAGTATTACGAGTACATTCAAACAGCTATGTCCATATATACAATTAGTAGCTTTGAAAGGTGACAAAAGAATTATTACATTAATTTCGGAGTAGGTTGTACTCTATGTGGAGCTGATGAAGGGAAATTTATAGACTGTCTCATAAAAATGTGAGGTGTTCTAGTGAGTGAAGTAACCACTGCCAGCCTAGCTTAAGGCCAAGTGTGTGTCCTGCCTGAAGCCTTTTAAGAAAATAGTGACTTGAGGCTGTAATTAAAATCTAGGGAGTAACAACACATGTAATAGGGGTGCCCTCATGAGAGATTACAAGAGACAAGTGGGTGCTAAGGAGGGACTTAAGCCTATTGACCAATGGAAAACCATCATTTACAAAGGACAAGGACAGGAGCCAATTAAAAAGATGGGCAGAAAGTGGGGGGAGCTTTATGCCCAAAGCCCAAATATATCATGTCTCGAAGAGACTGCGCAAGCGCTGCCTAGGCAAGACCTAAAAACGAGTAATAAACTGTACAAGACACCAAGAAGAAGACAGACCACTGCTAGAAGACAAAGATTTATCATTACATTGGCTGGTGCGCACATCTCTAGAATACTCACTATAGTTTTTAGGTTTCGCCTAGGCAGCGCATGCCCTCTCTTCGAGACATGCTGTATCTAGACTATGGGCTTTAAGCACCACTCATCTTTCTTATTAGCTCCTTTTACGGTCCTTTATAAATGGCTGCTTTTATATTCTTAGCAGTCCCTTCTTTTTTACTTTGCAACCTCCCATGAGGACTGCCCCTGTTACATGTGCTCTTACTCGTCACGTTATTTATTACTTTCTGAGTACTCTTTTTTTCCTTTTTGTGTTTTTTAGGCTCATGAACTCGCTGGGGACCAAGCTTGTTCCCTCCCCTCGTTATTTTGAACAGCTGTTCTTCACATTTGTAGCTGCCTCCTTCTCCCTCCTGCATGTTTTACATTAACACAAAACACTTCCAGCATGGCATGCTGCAAAATTGCGTTTTATCTTAAAATATGGAGGCAGCGTCTTTTTTTTAGATTTACAATGGCCTCTTCTGTGGGTGTGTGTGCAGTCGCGCCTTTAATCAGCATGGCACCCGCTTTATGGCAGCAATGTTTCATGAAGCTCAGCGTGTGTGAAGTGGGCGCCGTGTAGCTAAAAGAACGCATGTCGCTGCTGCTTCAACTGCCCTGTAAATCTTTTTTTTAATCTAAAGATCTCCACTGCAATGAGCTTCTTCTCTTTGCAGGTACATACTGTGTGGGCTGGGAAAGCCCCTAGTCGGAACGACCCTTGCCGACTGGAGTCACTGCACCCCGGACCACAAAATCTTTAATTAAGCGCCCGGGCTGTTATGGAAGCACCTCAGACTACAAGGTGTTTCTCAGCTCTTGCATGTGAGCAGGCACAGAGCACAGCCTATGATGAGGTGGCGCCGCTCCATACGGAAGGATGCCGCAGGCAAAGCTGTGCACCTGTGCCTCAGACACAGGCCTGCTCTTTCCACAGAGTCCAGTAGTCATAGGGTGTCGCGATATACCGCTTTTGTTTTCATAGTTGCAGTGCTTAGGTGATTTCCTCTCTGCCCAGCTCGACCAGACACATAATGTCACAGGCACACAATAACTGTTGTGTAGATCAAGTGTCCTGTTCAATGATCACATACAGCAAAGGATTTGATTTCAGATGTTTCTAAAGGTTTTTAGACACAGTCAGGATCTTATTATTAATACAGAATACCTTTTGCTTCATTGCGTAGTGCAGTTTAGGATGTTACTTTTTCACCACCTTATTACTTTCACAGTGTAGTTTTTCTTTAAAAAAATATTGTATTATATTTCTGTGCCCAGTAAAAACAACTGCTCACTCTACAACGTGTCAACCCTCTGCCTGTATTTGATATATCCCATGCTCCCTCAGCCCCAACAAAGATCCTGGCCTCCCACAGGATAAAAACATATACAGTGAGCCAGCAGCAAAGAATATCTGGTTCCTATGGACATTTCTTCTGTGAAAACCACACTAAAGCAGCAGGAAACCATTTCAATTACACTGTAGGAAGCGAGGATGCCTCCCGTGTGGGAGGGTGGGGAAAAAAGCGTCCAGGCGCACTGTGCATGGGAAGAGCTACCTCTGTTTGATTTCACTGCACCATGCCACCTGCTAACTCTCTCTTTGTCCCCGGGCCTCCCACTCTTCCTCTTTCGTCATTGTCACATCCCTTCGAATCTGCTCTTAGCGCCTCTTCCTATTGTCTCGTGCAGTGGTGTGATTGCAGCACTTTAGGGGAGGGGCACTTAACATGTGCACCAATTCAGTCTTTCCTCTGTCTTTTAAAGCACTACTCGTACCACCCCTGCTTTCCACTGTTTTCTCTCGATCCTCTTTCCTTCTGAACTCTCTACATTGGTAAAATCATCACTACTTTGCAAACAAAAAAACATACCTAAAAACATTGTCATTTACTAATCCAATAGCTCTGACATTCCCTAACGTGAGACCAATTGCATTGCAAATGCTTGTCAGCACAACCCACAAAGCCCTTAGCAATAACAACCGGAATATTACTATGAGAGACACTTGCATTTATGGCAGCCACGGTGACCATGTTGGAGGCGTAGAGCTTCAGCCAGAAGTCCTGCACGGCCCTCCAGAAGGCTGCATAGTGCTCAGCGCTCTTTCCACACATCTCTGTGATATCCAGGCCTGCTGAGAAGATCCTGGGAAGAGCCTGCAACATAAAGGCAGAACATTAGTGTGGTTGGAAATGATGAGATCACACTGCAGTAATGTAGAAAAAAGAAAAAAAAGGGCAGCAAGGGAAAACAAATTCACAAACCTTCTTTAAGTACCATCATATTTACCGTAGTGGGACTGTTCCCATGGTAACACAAAGCAGGCCCAAATAATTAATGAGCATTCCTTTTGTTTTTCAACACCAAAGCATCCTAGCGCATGCATAATTATGAATTCACAGGCAACCGAGTCCAGATTAGTTGGGATTTTGGTTTTGGCGGACAGGCTGGTGGTACTATAGCACTAGCGTAAATACACCGAGAGGAAACACAGAAATGCCCAACGAGGAAACACTAAACTGGGGAGTCTCTCCACAAAGCTCACGAACTATGAAAATTGATAACTTTATCTGTCGGAATGAAACCAGAACACGAGATTCTTATGATAGCTGTGCTATGTGGACCTTTTTCATACAACAGGTATTCAAGAAGAGTTCTAGTAGAAATCATGTGGGGCAGAACATGTGGCTGTAATGCACACCTCTGAAATGAATAGATCTTTCCCGAGAGAATCCGAGACTGGATTACAGCATTACTGCTCAAACATTCTGAGAAGGAGGTTAAAAGTTAGGCTAAACTATCTCCTGGTGACCATGTGCTCTGAAGAAGTAGAAATACAAAGTCTAGTAGCAAACCCTATTAAATCTGTGCTGGAAATAAAGACACTGTAATAAGGAAGGTACAAACATGGTTCTTAAAAGAAACAGAATTCAATTAATGTTATTATAATAATAATGGACATTAGTGATGGCAAGGGATTACTCCTGACTGCTTACATTATTTTTAACAAATACTACTGGAAGCTTTTCCTGCTTTATGATTTTTCATCTCGAATAAGACTTTCTTTTTCTCTTCTTCTTGGAGCAATGCAACTCCTTCATCTGCCTTGCTGTGCGCACAGGTCTTATCTACAAAGCATGCCCTTTAGCTCACTTACACCACCATCCTACACATGGTGCTCTGTACCTCGCTTTAGCGGAGCTCGCCTTGTGGTCACCTTGGCGCTACCAAGATGTTTTGGTGTATGCAGATCCCTCTAACACGTTAGTCTCCTATGCACTACCCAAGAGCTGCGGTGTGACCAACCATATATTTACACTGCATGGCACTCCTATAAGGGAAGAAATATAAGACCTTTATAATATTTTTATTATTTGTAAATTAGCGACTGCCATATTATGATTTGTTTTTATTTTGCAGGTTTTCGTTGAGTTTATCATTATTTACTTGCTTTGTCTTTTTCCAATATTTTCAGTTCTTTAATTCTCAAGAAGCTTTAAGGGAAGGCATTAGACATCCCTTGAAGACATTATGGACTTCGACATTCCCTTGTGGGTTAAAAGAAAAGGTTAAATGGTATATTTATACTTAGTGGACACTCAACTTTAGTGTGCTTTAAAGTTCTCAAACATGAATACTTCCCTCTGCTTTGAAAGCGTGGGTCCAAGGACACAAGGCAGGCAATAGCTCTATCTGATGTAGGAGATGGAATCTCCAAAACAAATGACCAGTGACCTTTGCAATTGCAGGATTCCGAGACCTTAGGATCACCAGTATGATGACCAAAAGCATTAGTGATAAAGTGCACCTTCCTAAACTCAGAGCGTAATGAAAAGTTTCATAGCTATCGTAACAGAAAGTTTCAATTTTATTAAGGACATGGAGGTGAGGATTATGGTTTGCTTTCTTCGCTTTTATTTTACAGCAGCCATTTCACAATACCTTCAAAAACTATCTTTCCCATGAACCTTAGGAAAACAACGGGACATTGCCCAATCAACACGAGGTAAGTCTCCTCATAGTCTTTTCTCTGTGTTCAAGCCCCCTCTTTCTTCGCACAACCAAGGTCCAATCTTTCTGAAAAGTTATTCCTGCTACTTGATTCGTTCCCTGGAGCAAAATCAAATATCTAGAAATTAATCTGACCTCCGAGAAGTCCCATTACACGTATACACAGTAATACTAACCAATACTATTCCATATCATCAATACTTTCCATAATAGCGTACCAGAAACAACTGATTG
This sequence comes from Triturus cristatus, assembly GCF_964204655.1. Taxonomy (NCBI): domain Eukaryota; kingdom Metazoa; phylum Chordata; class Amphibia; order Caudata; family Salamandridae; genus Triturus; species Triturus cristatus. Next base: position 841,259,407 of record NC_140593.1, on the reverse strand, counting down.
CAAAATCCCGAGAGAAATTGATACTTGCTACCATACTCTGTTCTGGGAATAAAGCGCCCCCCGCCCCCCCCCCCCCCCCCCATACCGGGTGGGACCTGGAGTAACTCCTGGGTGGGATAATCCTCACCCCCATGACCTTAATAGAATTTGAACCCACTGTTATGAAAGCTAGGACATTTTTCCTTCTATGTCAGGACCGGAAGTGAGGATTATCCTTATTCAAAGCTTTCTGACCACGAGGGAGGCCAGATCTACTACTGATATAAAAAAAAACTTTTGAAAGTATAATCTGGAACCAATCTGCTAAAATTAAAATGTCCTCCAATCAAGCACCCAGTGAGAAGGCTTTCAGCGCCATGGCCCCTCTAGCAAAATGGAAATGTCTATTCCAGCTTCTGTATCACCCATCTAATCCACCTAGCAATGGTAGGAGAGGAGACTGCATGGAATGGTTTCCGTAAGGCAATGAGAAGTTGTTGTTCACCAGAAGTACTGAACTCCTCTGTTATGACATCACACGCCTTTATACACCTGACAACACACAACTTTGGATGGTCATCAAATGCTGGGTAAGAGATTACCCGTGACTTATACTTCACAAGTCTAGACACATGAGAGGTAACCCATTCCGAGGTAAACACTCTACCTGTAATGCCCAGTGCTTTAACGTCGGAAACTCTCCTACAGGACAGAAGGCACATCAGCATGGTCAGTTTCCTCGAAAGTCCCTTCCTGAAAAGGTCTTTATTTCTTTTCCAAGGGAAGAAAAGGCTGAAGACAACATTCAAATCCATTAGAACTGAATACCTTTGTTCTGGAGGAAGTGAAAGACGTATGCGTGTCATACGTTTACAGACTAAAGGATGCTCTCCAATTTGATAGCCATCAGAGTAAAGGGTGCGCCCCAACTTGATAGCCATCAATAGGGGGATGTCCAGCAGCTTAGGCTGAATGAAAAGTGTTGACAGATCTAGAAGCCATACCTTCAGTGCCAGGAATGCCAAGAAATTCAGAACTGAAACAACTCCTAATCCCGTGGGATCCAGGCCATCACTTGGTGGTGCCTTCTGCCATGCCTTTGATAAGAGGCATTGAGCTTCCTGGAAAAGTCCTGTGACTTTCCATCGCTCCGGTCATTTTCCAAACCATAAGAGACAAGAGACCCGCAGATACCACAGATTTAAGGTTTCCATAAAGGATCCAGGGGAAACCTGTGACTAGATTTAGAAGGATTGGAGAACCCCAAGAAAGTCCCGATCAGGGTTATTACCACAAGATCTACCTTTATGGGCATCACCTGTGCCAACAGGTGTGTCATCAGCAAGAACTGGGGAAACGCGTAGCTCCTCTCATGATTCCAATCTTGGTGGAACGCATCCATCGCCTCTGCCATGGGATAGGGTCTCCAGCTCAAGAATCTCTCCAACTAGTGATCCAGCCGAGAAGGGAATAGGTCCACCACAAAAAGACCTTATCACTTGTTGATGGCATTGAAAATCAAAGGGTGAAGTTTCCATATGCATGTGTCTTGAAGAAATCTGTGTTTCCAGTCCGTCACTACATTTGTCTTGCTGGGTAGATGTTCCACAACTAATGAGATGTTCCGGTCTAGACAAAAGTGCCAAAAACTCTAGGGCAGTTTCGCCAACACTCTAGAGCGTGTCCTGCCTAGGTGATTGATATGACGGACAGCTGACATATTGTCCATCTTCAACAACACGCAGCATTGTGTCTTCTTTGGTCAACTAACGTCCTGCAAATGAGCCCGCCAGGAGTTCGAGACAGTTGATGTATAACTGTAATTCTTGAGGGGACCACTTTCCTCCTGTGGATAATTTGCAACAGCGAGCACCCCAGCCCTCTTTGCTGGCATCCAACTCAATAATGATGTCTGGGTGCAAACCGAAGATCGCTCCCCCATTCCATATGTGTGAGCCACCATCTAATTTTTTCTTTGACCTCCTCTGTCAACAGAATCATCTCAGAGTACGTAGCACCCCTTCGGAGATGTTTAGGCTTCATGCGTTGAAGGGCCTTGTACTGTAGAGGGCCCGTAAAGATGGCTTGAATCTATGAGGAAAAGACGCCCACCAGCTGGCTACTTGCCTCAAGGAGGTCCATTTTTTGCAAGTGTCTTGTGGAGCTCCTGTCTGATTGTTACCACTTTCTTTGTCGGAAGACTCAGAGGAGCCTGGTGAGAATCTATGACAAAACCTAGAAAGGCAGTCATTTGAGCAGGCATCAACAACTTCTTCATTTTGATGACAAAACCCAGGCTTTCCAACATGTGCACCGTTGTTTGAAGATGTGTCTAGAGCTTCTCCTTGTACTGCTCCATAATGAGGGTATCATCCAGGGAGACTATCAGTCGTATCCCTAAGGACAGTAAATGTTCCAGGGCTGACCTCAAAACCTTGGTGAAACACCAAGGCACGGCTGATAGACTGAACGGCAGAGAAGCAAACTCGTAAATTTGGCCACGCAGATTAATTGAAGTAGCCTCCTGAGCATGGAAAGACCGGGACTGTGAGATATATGTCCCTTACAGCCTGCTCATCCAGTCTGAAGGGTGGAGAATATCTCGCAGAAGGTGAATGCCTCCCATTCAGAAGTGATGATGGAACAGCCACTCCTTGAATTCTCACAGATTGCTCACTGGGCGCCGGCCTCCAGCCCTCCTGTCCACTAGAAATAGGTTGCTCACAAATCCCCTGGGATCAAGAGAGGTGCAGGTAATTGCCCCTTTGGATAGCATTCCCTCCACTTTCTGGGATATCATAGGAGAGTTTTATTCTGATAACCCAAGAGATCAATTAAGTTGCTTTTGTATGGGCGGTGACGTATATGGAAACCCATAATGTTTTGAAGGACCCATGCGTCCGATGTAAGGTGTTGTCAATTGTCTGCAAACTGAGGCAAGCACCCTGACACTCTTAGTTGGGAAGAAAGGAGAACACTTATCGCCCTTGTGGCGAGGTCCTCTGGATGGGTGGAAATTGTCGCACTTGCATTGGTCTTGTCATTGATCACGTTGAGAGCCTTGACCCTGGAGGCGTAGTGGGAGGTAGTGTGGCCCACCAAGCGCCCTCTACATTGACCGGCCCTGGAGAAAACCAGAGGGTGGAAAATCAGTTTCATCGAAACTTGGGCCTTCTCCAGGGACATAAAGGTCACCACGAACTTGCCCAGTTCTTTCACAAAGGGGTCGCCTAAGTGTAACCCTAGGGCCACATGGCCTGCTTCAGACGATGCAAGATCACCCAACTTGGGATCTACACTTATTAGTAGGGATCTCTGGCACTTGGTGGACAAGGTGCAATTAGTGTTGTCGAGGATTATTATTGGACACCGTGTCCATCCGGGGAGAGTATCAGGGGAGATAAGAGACCTAGACTATTTAGCTCCCTCTGCCATATCTATGATCTTAGTAATGGGGCCTGCCACATCCAGTAATGTGTCCTGACATGAGCGCCAGGAGCGATCTATACCCTTCTTATGGTCTCTGATATACTTGCCTAAGGTGGTAGCCATCCTCGAATCCATTTTGGTGGTTAAGGCTACTTTGCCCTTTAGGGAAGGGGGCATTCCACCCAGAGGCAAGATCAAGTCTCTTTTTCTAGAAGCTTGCTAAGCCATCCTGTGACATAGGCTACCACTTGGGCCGCTGGTGCCCACTCGGAGGAACGAGTGTGCATCAACTTGTCAGGGCCCAGCATATCTGAGGTGTCCGTGGTGAGGGATTTTGGGAGGGATGCATCCGGTTTTGAGGATGAATACCATGGCCGAAAGGGGCCTGGGTCTCTGTCCGAATTCCCATAAGAATCCTCTGCCTGGGATTCATCCCTTTCAAGGAGAGGCGAGAATGCCTTCACTGACTGGGGTGAGGCAAACCCTGGAAGAACGCAGAGGATGGTCATGGCTTGTGACTCCTGGAAGTCGGAGAGCAATGGCTGTGATAGGAACACCCTCCTGAGGCGATCAAATGCATCCAAATCCACTCTCTGGAAATGCTTGTGCTTTTCCCCTACCTTTTGGGAGTGTTGAACAGGCATAGCCTGTGGCACAGGATCTTGTGCACAGGGTCCATTAGGCCAAAAGCGGCAGACTGGCAAATTGCCATTGTCATGAGCTTGTGCTCTATACTGAGGCCATTGCCTGGTGGCTAGATGCGTCCACGCTGTCGCAAAACTTGTGATCAAGGAGGAAATAGGGAGGGTTTCCCTCTTGGTCCCCATAGTGGGGCATCATTATGGCTGGGGAGCCTCAGTATATTTTCTAAGGCAGACACAGGCTGGGCAGTATTTTGGGTGCTGTAATCAACAACTGGAGGTCAAATGCTCTCCAAAGGGGTAATCCCTGGGACAAAACCCCCTTGGTTAATAGGGGCTGTGCGCCTGGGGTATCCCCACGGTGTGTAAGCAGGTGTTGAACATGCAAATAACAGTACAGACACCTCAAGGCATCAACTGCAAAACTGCTTGGGCTTAGGAGCCCTAAGAGCAGTACAGACCCCTGTTGGGGCATCCAAACCGTAACAGAGGAAGGCTTGCCTATACAGACCCCAGCGGGGGCGTAACCTTCTAGGTCCTGCGGCTGAAGTGATTTGCAGAGGGGCTTACAAGGTTCACGAGGTCGTCAGACCAGCAGAAAAACTGAATTTCGAGCTGCAAATGAGACGATTACGAGGGACTCTATGGTTCCAATGCACCAAAACAGCTCTCTCAAGTGTGTGACGGACCTCTTCTCACACACATATGCCTGCAAATGTATTATAATACTGCGCCGAGTGAAGAACACTGTAACACGATCCCACGGCGCCCTTTACTAAGTGAGTGGGAGAAAAGTTTAGCAAACACATAACAATGCCCCCATGACAATATCTCATGGCCCAGAAACAAGCATAGAGCTGAGGAGGCACTTAACTCTGGCTGAGGAGCAGCGAAGAAAGAGAGGGGGCAGAGAAAGGACTATTAGGAGGCTTACTTTGTGTTGTTTGGACAATGTTCTGTTGTTTCTCTTTCCCTAAGGTTCATTGGAAAGATAGTTTTTAAAGGTATTGTGAAATGGCTGCTGTATTATAAAAGCAAAGCATAATCCTCCAGTCCAGATATCAAATTCACTATTTACCAAAAATGTCGATAGTGGGTTTGCCTGTGCTGCAAAACCATATTTAGGTGTAACTAAATAATGCCACAGAGGCAGATAACAGGAACATACCTGCCATGTTTTAAAATGCCTAGTTCGAGAAAGGGAAATACTAATTCGAAGTGTTTTTTGGGCACTGGAGATCTGTGAATATTACTTGCAGGAGTTAAATGTTATTCCACTAATAATATGCAGAGAAAACATTCAGTGTAAAAGAGTTCTTTCTTTAGAAAGCCATATAGAGCTGAAGCAGTTCCAATATTGGTTTGTAAGACTAATTTTTATTGAAACAATACTGTTGCTGTCAAATAACAGGCCTGACGTACAAGAGTTGAAAATGTGTAATTAGTCACATCTGGCACATATACAAATCTCACTTACAAAAACTAACCCAATACGCTACCCTGCTTAAGATTGCATCCATATTATTCCAAAAACCGTCCTGCTCATTTTCATAAAAGAGCATAAATCTTACAGATGACGGTGCAAATAGAACATCTTGGGAGGATGCCTGTAACCCACTCTTCCAAAGTTTGTAAGCTATGCCGGAGAAGGGTCATTCCTACAATTCACGTATGGGGCATGATAATATGAAAAGACCCTCATTGAAGATACATTCTCTAGTGACCCTTAAGACTAAATGAGTAGCCTATCTCTGCCCTTTAGATAATGGTCCTTGGCTAGAAGCACATCTGGAAAAACTGGAGCAAGCCATATCGGCCAAGCTACGCCTGATCCAATTTAAATTCTTCAGTCAAGGTTATGACACTCATGTTCGCCTCTGGAAAACGAGTAGAGCAAATCAAGAATTTCCTCAGGGGCCCAACTCAAATGAGTAACTTCTTAGATGATGGTGCAAAGTTATTGTCTAGAGATTTCAAGTGTCTTGTTTTCAGTCCTGGACTGTCAGAACATGCTCTCTCCAAAGATGGTACTACTGAGAATTGGGGGGAGGAGAGAAGGAACTGCTCGGGAAGCACAGAAACTTGGGGGTGTGGAACTTCTACTACCTAAAAATCAGAGGCCTGCCTCTCACCCTCCTCTTTAGGAGTGACAGAGGTATGGATTGATGCTCATTGACTGAATGTGATAAACAAGTCCAGACGGGCCTACACAAACATAAAAAAAACTTAGGGTTCTAGGTAGGAACAGTTGCTATTTCAGTGAATTACATTTAACGTATGCGACTATCATATTGATGATAAAAAAAACAAATCAGACAGACTTAACTTACTATAACAAAAGAAACAACTAATCTCTTCATGTAGGTCGTGGTTTAGACAGGTCGGTGTTTAGACTAGGTAGTTGTAAATGCAGTAGTGGTTGAGGGATCGTGGTTCAGGCCCCTCGTTGTTAAAGATTAGTGGTAAAGGTTGTTTCCCTTAGTGCACATCACTGTCATTGTTAAATGCCAATAAAATAAAATAAAATAATTAGGGAAAATAAAGGTAGTTTGGAGGGCACCAGGAGATATTTAAGGTAGTGCTGTGTAGGGCATGAATGGGCACCTACATCTTTGGGGTCAAGAAAAGTTTATTTGCTAAGTGGACAGGACTAGAACGCAAAGTGAGAACACTCGAACTCAAGAACATCTACAATGAAATTTTGGAGCCTGGCAGATTGACTACAGAGCATATCACCAAATTGCCAAACTCAAACACTTCACAATTGCTCTTAATGCAGACCTTGTTCTATGCTCCACCATGGCCTAAAGCAACATATGTCATAAATAGTACACAGTGACCAACTGGGATTTACCCCAGTAGACTGCCTAAATGTAAAAATGAGATACCTCATCCATATAATGGACGAAGTCAGGGAACAGGCAGACTTTTTTGGACAGCAAATCACTAGCTGGAGGCCATCTTTTCTAGATCTTAAGAATTATATATTCTGGCCCGACATGCAGGAGTGGGTTTTACTGTTGTTAAAGAGGCTTGAAGCTAAACTGGTGACAAGAGAGTTTACTCAAGAAACATGACTGGTTCTATGAGGATTGAGACTGGAATATCCACTGTCTCCCGCTTCATTTGCTTGTTAGATCTGCTAACACAAATGCGGATAGGGATGAAAGGTCAGGAAGTGCTCTATTTTTCTAAATAAGGTTAACTTTACGCTTCTGGGGTTCGATATTATTTTATTGTATTGTACTTTAGGGAATCATGTATTGTCATTCCAAAGTTCTTTATTTTGATGAACGAGATCAACCAGCTAGCTGTATTCTCAAGTAACATGGGTAAACATTAACCCTATCTCCTGAGACCATCTAAACTACAGCTGCAATGTGAAAAACATTCAAATATCTGGGGATGTGCAGTCTAAAAACCGCAGATGAATCCAATGAGCATAATGCTATGCGGCCACTGAATGTTCTGAAGAGCACATCATTAATTAGACCTTAAATTCAGAAGCTGTCATAGCTTGCCTTGAAATAAACCTTGGCCCGCTGGCCTTTTGGGTGAAACAAGTGTCGGCTGTCTTTGTGTTCACTTGCATTTCAATAAAGAAGAAAATACAATAAAAAACACAGTATTCTACTTCCTGTATCCACAACGTCAAACCAGATTTTGGGATTACATCACCCTAGGATTTTATATACTTACCGTGGGCACAAACCGATCTCACTTTTGGAATACTTATCTTACACCAGTTGGTCCCTGTGTGGAAATATGGATTTTTATGATCAGTTATGTCCCCTATCTTGGACCCCAACGGTTTCATGTACAAATCACAAGTACATGTATGATCCCTCCAGTTCCAGTTATGAAGACGCAAACACATGTGCGTCCACCGTCAACATGTCCTCTTTCAGATCCGCCATGAATGGGCCAGATATTCCATTCCTAAGTATGAAAGGCCACCGGCTTTATATGGTTCATTTATCCCATTTTTACAGTCCAGGCGAGTAGGCCCTGATTCTGCCATCAAGCCTTTTCCTGCCTTCTGCCTCTGAAAGCTCCAGTCTGAGCTCGCATCTGTATCCATGAACTTTGTCCTACTTCCTGCGCGGCTAACGGTGCCTGACTCCAGCCTGTTGCCTGCCAAGAAACTGTATTTCACCTTCGAAATTATCTGCTCCGCTCCCTATCCAATGCATTCCTGTCTAGTAGTTTGAATAAACATTCTTCCAGCTACCGAGCAAAGGGCCCGGCTTCTCTGTCATTATGCAAGTAATTCATAGCCCGGTTACTATGGAAGATTTCTGCCCTCGCATCTAGTGTAGACACTTAGACGCTTGTACACGCACTCACAGTCAGTATAGAATAGATTTTGTTCGAAAGACCTTTCTTTTTGGATAACACAGTTCTTTAAACATAGGATGTTAGATATGATTTGGGATTAGGTTGACTTGACCCTCCAGACTTCTGTCGCCACATGTAGAGCTAAATGTCAAGTCCCCTTCACCCCCTAGTTGCACGTCAATCACACGTCATGCTGCTGCGCGCGCATTTCTGCCAAGTATTTCTGCTGACATTGCGAAATTCTTTCATGGAACCACCCTATTATGACATCATACCTGATGACGTTCTTTAGTTACGCCCAGTTACACCCACTCTAGCTACGCATGTATGTTTTATCTTTGCTATCAATTGTTACGCCTCCTCCATCTGTTTCACTGTAATGCCTATTGTATAAAAATGATTACTTGTCAATAAAGGAGGTCCTTCACTTCCTGAACCTTCGTGGTGATGGAATATGAAGTCCTCAATTCGAATTGACTTTGGAATAAAGCCCGTTCCGAACCTCTAATACCACGGATTCTGCCTCTTATTTTACTGAGCTATTATTATAGATTTTCCGCATCAAATTAAGTTCCGGTAATTAAATTATTTACCACATATATGGCGCCCGAACAGGGACACTTTCTCATCTCACGCGCCGGCGGTGCGTTGCAGGCCCGGTCTCCTGTCACAGCTGGACGGACAACAACGCGTACCCACAGGATTTCCTGTATCTCCCTCCTGCCGAGCGGGGGTAACTGAGGCTGCGATCAACACCCAGACGAGGCGGTGAGAAGTGCGAAGTATCCCGACCAGAGCCTAGCTGAGAGAGCAAGATCCGAGGTATACAGAGGCCCACCAGTTTCCGAAGTTTCGAGTCGAGTCCAGTCCGGTTCAAGTTCAGTTCAGTTCCGAGGCCTTCAGTTCCGAGCTACCCGGTGAGTACCATTATCGGGGAGGCGTTCTGACGTGCACATAGTTTGTGCCGGTCAAGACGGGTTTGGGTACACAAATCCGGTCTGCACTGTTTCAGCAGTGTATCTGTACTGTTTAGCAGTATATCAAGTATGTCTAGTATATAATTCAGAATTATCTGGTTAGTACCAAGTATTATGTCTAGTGACTAGTTCCCTAAATGGCCATCATTGTTTTTTTTCATTAAATGTTAAATGTTAAAATGTTTTAAATACGTTCTGTATATTGTGGTATGAATGACCGTTCATTATTGTGTTTTATGGTATTAAACGTGTTCAAAATTAGGTATCAGATCAGTTCTCAATATGCCGCTCTTTTCGAAATTAAGACAGATCAAAACCAGAAAAGGGGTACTCGAAGAAGCTGTTCCCATTCCTCCTAGGGACACTCCAGGGTACTTCATGTATCACAAACATGGCCTAGACGCCATATTATTTCTTGATCTATGGGTAGACTACACCAAGGAATTACCAGAAAGTCAGAGGTGGCCCGCAGCTGGGACCTGGGATGCAGATTGCATCATGAAAGTAGAAGAAGAATTATGGAAAAAGAAAGCTAGACAGTCACAGAAAGATGCCATTGAATTATGGCGTAAAGAATCATATAGACGTACAGAAAAAGCGCTCAGACAGGAAGAGAAAAGTAAGGAGAATTTAAATAAAGTTCGAGAAAATGTATTAATTGAAGAAGGTACTCGAGTAAAAGCAGAGCAAACAGACAGACAAAGAAATGCCCTTGTGAATGGTATGTATCCTCTTCTGGCCGAAGGGTTACCTAAGGCTACTCCAGAGATACCAAAAGACTTGCCACCCCCATTGTTCCCGATAAAAGTACATCCCAAAGGGCATCCCAGAACCGCAGAAGATGTTTTTCTTTCCTCTTATTTAGACGACGCAGCTCCCGAGTATGCTAATGCTGCGCCACATAGAACGCCTGCCGAGGGGGTTCAACGCCAAGACCCTCCTTCGTCTGTACCTCTTCAACAGCAGACCCCGACACAAGTTCCGGCAAGCACATCTGTTTCTACATCTGCATCCACACCTATGGTTGCTATATCCCGTTCAGCGAATCCTTTCACATCCAGCACCCCAGGTGGTGCTACCGGAGGTACATCAAGCATTTTTTCCACGCCACCCAGAACAAATAAACTTTCCTTTCAAAAATTAGCCCACCAACGTACGCCCAAACTAGTAACTCCCAACACGCTCAAGGAACTTCTAATAGATTGTAGATATGACCCTGTGCCCGGAAAAGGGGACGAAATGATGCTGGCATCATTACGTATCCGACGAGCTGCAATATATTTAGGGAAGCTACCAGGAATGACTGCACATTTAGAAAATATATATCACTTTGTTCAGTCAGGGCGAGACCCTGAGAGTATTAACAGAGCCATGGAGTACCAAAAAGTGGAAATACAGGGGGAACTGTTACGTTTCCTCATAAACTGTGTGATCAGAAATCAAGATCAACCCGGGGTAAATCCGGAAGAAATGCAAATTCTTACCACATGGGGTAAGAATATATCAGAGGGGAGACACGATAAACGATCATGTATAGTAGCTATGAGCCGAAAGATCCGCAAAGAAATAGAACGAATACACGAAGAAAGATTAGCAGTAGACGAACCTGAACAAACCGAGGACGAGGAAGAATTAGAACTGCCCACAGGACAGTTAGAAACGATGGCCTATGTAGGTAGAGGAAGATCTTGCAATAATACTAGATGCTTTACGGATCCGATACGTCCGATACGCCCAGATAATAACAGAAAATTCCAAACTCCTATAATAAATATAAGGTCCCCCGAACATTCATTCCAAGCAGCTGACAAATTACTCCGAGAATGAAGGGGTTATCATATACTCGATTCTATGGACGAACAAGAATTAGCCAGGTCAGCCGTTCACTGGGTTGATAGTCCCGGAAAATATGGTGATGATACACTAGCACATACGTTTTTGAACCTCGCCCCAGATGAACAGCGTTTAGCTGGTATCTATATGATTCAACAACTCCTTATATTATATAAAAGCCAACACTCCGATCCTGGCCCCTTACCTGATATATTGACTGAATTACTCACGAATAAGTGGAGAGGTTCCGGTACTAAGTTAATTAGAGAAATACTAGAATCCAGAAAGCAGTACATTATTTTTGTATGTCCTGAACATGTCTCACTGCCCATCAAGGAAAGAACGACGTATTAAATGGATAGACAGAATCCCTTACGCGAAGTGCACCCGATAAAAGGTGATGACAATGAGTTTAAACGTGTGTTTGTATACACACCCATATCCAAAATAGAACTATTAGAAATGAAGAAAGTGGTACCCAGTCATGACAAAGACCCAGCGGGTTTCCACCGTGAAATTAAAGATATGTTACTCATGGGAGAATATACCTACCCCGACATTATGACAATATTGAAGGTATTAATGCCTGCTGGCATTTACGAAAAAACTCAAGGAAAAGGATTGGGAGGTGGGAGACCAGAAGATAGATTGGACAGCATTAGAAAACGAAGAAAAAGCTCGAGGTCCAGGTTCAGGGCTCGGGGACAAGACCAAAGCACTACCAGGTCTACTAGTACAGGTACTGCCACGTTTATTAACTACGAAAAAGGAAGACTGGGGTGCAATCTCAGCCTGTAAACAAAAATCAGATGAAGACACTAGTGATTTCTATTCCCGTTTTGAGAAATGTTTTGGTATAAATAGTGGAATAAAAGCGAGTAGCGAGTCGTATCCACATCTGTTTGTGACAAAATTGGTTGAAAATGCCTTGCCCCAAGTTAAGAATAGAGTATTGAAGTTCGAGAGTACCTGGCAAGGTAACACTCCGTCACAAATGTTACAAATGTTACAGTACCATCACAATAGAATTAGAGAAGAACAAGAACATGAACATAGACGCATGAAAGACATGAAAATGAAAATGCTAGTTTCCCAGACAGTTCCAGCTGACGGTCATAAGAGGGGTATAACACAGTCCAGTGTTTCAACAGGTCCTGTAAAAGGGACATGCAACTATTGTAAACAGCCAGGTCATTATGTACACGATTGTCCAGTCTTAAAACATAATATCGCCATAGGTAATACAAAAGAAAGACCACGACCACTTAGACAGGATCAGAACCAACAAGGAGCACCGCAGCATGCACAGTCCATGCCAGCTCCGCAACAGTCTATGCCAGCTCCACCACCGCAGCCTATTGCTGCCACACAAACAACGACCCGACAGATGTATCAGACCGCACAGTATGACTACCCTGATTATCAACGATACTCATGAAACAGCCTAGAGAGGGAAGTTGGCTTACCCCTTATTGAGGTCCCCGTAGATCAAGAAGGACCTTATGTACACAGTGAACTATTAGGCCAAGATAGAAAGTTTTTACTTGACACAGGGGCAAGCCGAACAACAATAAAACGCAGTGAAGTACCAGGGGCACCCCTCTCAGGCTCACAGAATATTTCCCTTGGCTTTTCAGGTAAACCTATCATTAACAAAGTAACACAGCCTCTTCCACTTACGATTGGTCCCTTGACACGAACTACAGATTTATTACTTACTAAATCATGTCCAGAAAACCTGTTGGGCATAAAAACTTTGAAAGCTCTAGGAGCTATAATATGTTGTTCTCCAGAAGGAGTAAGATTGTTTTTACGTGATTTCAAAGGGCACTACGTGTCCCGAGACATGGATCACCGACTGCAGACTTTACCGACACATTTATGGGCACAAGGCCCTACAGATGTTGGTTGCATGAACATTACACCATATCGAGTCACACTAAAGGCAGGAGTGGTACTACCACGAATGCGACAATACAAGTTACCCCCAGATGCTGTAATGGCTTTACTGCAAATCATTGACGAGCTTATTACCCAAGGAGTGGTTGTGGAAACTGACTCCAATGTATGTAATTCACCGATAATTCCGATTCTTAAACGAACCGATCCAACAGCCCCGCCAGTATATCGATTGGTTATTGATCTGCGCGAATTAAATAAATGCATAGTACCACAATACCCCGTAGTCCCAGACATTTCTTCATTACTGACAGCCATTGATTCCGAAGCAACATTCTTTACTGTAATTGATCTCAAGAATGCCTTTTTCAGCGTCCCAATAGATCCGGAAAGCCAATACTTGTTCGGTTTTAGTTTAAATGGACGTAGCTTTAAATTCACACGCGCACCTCAAGGATTTACAGAAAGCCCCAGCATCTATAGCCAAGCACTGAAACGAGAACTCGACAGTATCCACATGCCAGTCAACACTGCCCTGCTTCAATATGTCGATGATCTGCTGATCACCGCTAGAAGCGAACCTGAATGTGAAAAAGCATCACTGACGGTTTTACAATTTTTGGCCGAAAAGGGGCACAAGGTGTCCCCTTCTAAGCTGCAATTCTGTGTCCAGCGAGTTGTTTACCTTGGTCACTCGCTGTCCAAGGAGGGAAGGCAGCTTACACCAGATCGCATCCAGTTAATTGCTAATATGCCAATACCCAAGACACAAAAGGAGGTGCGGGCTTTCATAGGCCTCACTTCATATTGTAGGCAGTGGATCCCTCAGTATGCATTTCTAGCAAAACCACTCATTCAATTGACAACACAGGAGGCAGCCACATCGACTGTTCTCCCTTGGACTCAGGAACATACACAAGCTTTTGAAAGCCTAAAGAAAGCTTTATGCCAAACACCTGTTTTAGCAACACCATGTTACAATAAACAGTTTACACTCTTCGTTACAGAACGCGAAGGTACTGCCTTGTCAGTACTCACACAGGAACAAGCAGGATCACACAAACCATGTGCTTATTTTTCTAGTACATTAGATCCCGTAGCTCAGGCTTTGCCTGCGTGCCTGAAATCAGTGGCAGCAACAGCTTTAGCAATCAGACAAAGCGATGCCATAGTACTAGGACATCCATTGACAGTACAAGTACCACATGCAGTAGAGGTTCTCTTGAACCGCACACAAACACAACACTTGACTATAGCACGACTCACTGGTTACGAATTAACATTGTTTCAGCCACATATAGAAATCAGACGTTGTAGTACATTGAATCCTGCCACACTGTTACCAATAAACGGAACAGACCCACTAGCACATGATTGTATTGAAGTTATCACTATCACGACGAAACCCAGACAAGATTTAACAGACGTCCCATTGTCAGACCCAGACCTGACGTTGTATGTAGATGGTTCATGTATGAGAACAGGTACAGGAGAGCTAGTGGCCGCTTACGCAGTCACAACAGACACTGAAATCATTGAAACAAATTGCATAAATACCTTGTCAGCTCAAGCCGCAGAGCTCATCGCTCTGACACAAGCCTGTATTCAAGCCACAAATAAAAAAGTCAACATATACACTGATTCACGTTATGCATTCGGAGTTGTACATGACTTCGGCGTGCTGTGGCGAGAGAGAGGTTATTTAACTTCTCACGGTGCCCACATTCAGCACGGACCCCTCATTCATGCCTTATTAGATGCAATACATCTACCCACTGCAATATCAATTATGAAATGTAAAGCTCATACGAAAGTTACGGATATCATTTCTCAAGGCAATGATCTAGCTGACAGAACAGCTAAACAGACTGCACAAACTCAAACATCCGACATGACAAAGACAATAGTCCTGACACCAACACATTGTATGACGGTTAAGGATCCCGCTCTTGACGTAATTGACATACAGACACATGCTACACCAGACGAAATAAAGAAATGGACTGAATTAGGAGGGATCCAAACGGATCAAGGATGGATGACGAAGGAAAAATCTGTGTGGTTCCTTCCTGATTCAATGGTCCAGGTTATAATTAATACTGTACATAGTCCAGCACATCTAGGAGAAAAAGCTATGCTAGACAGCATTCAACACATTTGGTTCAACAAACATTTACGAGCAGCAGCTAAACAAAAAGTTCGTACCTGTATGATCTGTTGTCAGTTTAACCCAGGTAAAAGCATCCCCGTAGATCAGGGTGGATTTCAGCCTCCTGATCACCCTTTTGAAGTCCTCCAGATGGATTATATCCAGATGGAACGATGTCGAGGATTCAAATATGTCCTCGTAGTTGTCTGTGCTCTTTCCCGTTGGACAGAGGCATACCCGGTTTCAGATTACACTGCCCCGACTACTGCCAAACAGTTGGTTCGAGAATTCTTCCCACGGTACGGTTTACCACGTGTTATCTACTCAGATAACGGCCAGCCGTTCTCATCCGAACTAATGAAACACGTTTCACTTTTGTTAGGCTATCAGTGGAAATTTCACTGTGTCCGACACCCCGAGGCAGCAGGTCTCGTGGAACGACATAATCAAACTCTGAAAATTAGATTGTCCAAAATTTGTAGAGAGAAAGGTGTCGACTGGGTAGTAGCCTTACCAGTTGCACTCTTTTACATGAGAATGGTAGCACACTCTCGAACAGGGCTATCCCCTTATGAAGTGATCTTCGGTAGACCACCAAATATGTGGGGGACGCCTATACCACGCAAAATAACTGATATTGACTGTAATATGCTGACAGATTACCTGGCTTCCTTGATGTCTGCACTACAATCTTGTCGTTCACAGGTAGCTGCAGCTTTTCCCGACAACACCGAGGTGAAACCCCATGACGTAATTCCAGGGGACTTGGTATTAGTGAGGAACTTTGACCGGAAGTCTCAGCTGGATCCTAGGTGGAAATCGCCTCAACTCGTATTGTTAACGACGAGGACAGCCGTGAAGATCGAAGGTCGAAAAGGCTGGATACATTCAAGTCATATCAAGAAATTTCATGGACTACCGTCCGACGTAAACGACACACCTTGCGTGTCCTCACCGATTGACTCAAAACTTCCTTTGGTTGAACTGAATAACAATGAACAATATAAACTAAAACTTCGGTCTAACAAGTCAGGCAATTTGATTGTTTAAGTCCTCTCCAAGGTGAATCGGTCGAATTTGTCTCTGACATGTATCCCTTAGACCTGTATAGAGAAAGAAACAGAAGGTTGAAGTTGAAACAACATGCGTACTGTAAATCACTGCGTAGTCATTGCACAGTGACGTTATTAATTTTGTTTTTCTTAAGTCTTTTAATAATCGCTGCAAGTATATTGTTGCACATATATTATCCTATTTCTAAACATGTTTATAATGTTACTGCTGAACATTCTTTTAGTGAATTACCCCCGCATGAGTTGTCCTATAGATTTGCGCTGCGCAATAACACTTTTATTAGTATGTTACATCATTCCCATCAGGTTAGCAATGCTACAAATTGTTGGATATGTGGCCGACTCCCTCCCTATCAGAACTATAAAGGAATTTTACCTCTCTTTCCATACCCATTCACACACAATGGCTCCTGTGGAGCATGGTTTAGTTTAATTAATTCCCTAGATTCGAATTCTGCAGTTTATCAAGACAACTGGGTATGGGGAAATCTGAACTTAGTTTTGCTCAAAGTCTGTTACCCTAACAAGGAGGGACTTCCCAAAAGAACAGGAACTGATCTAGAAAATGAAGTATATGGATTAGGTAATTTTACGCTTAATCTCATGATCCTGAATGTCGAATCCGAAGCTACACCAATTTTGCCCGCCATGTTAGTATTTCCAGTTAAAGGTGGATTATGTGTAAGAAAGAATGGTTCCATACATATGGGCCATAGTAGATGCACCACTGTAATAGAATTTAGTGATCAAGGCAAGTCTACATTTAGAGCTTCACGCCATTCCTACTTCATATGTGGTCAGACGGCATATACACGTTTGCCTCTAGATTGGGATGGTACCTGCTACATCGGATTCCTTTTGCCACCTGTTTTCCTAGCTCCTCCTGATTTTCACAGAAATACTCATCTAGTACACAATAGAGAACGGAGAGATCTCCCGATAGTCGATTACACTGAGACAGCATGGGAAAAATACACAGATTTCAATAAAGGTCTCTTTCCCTATATAGGTACAGTTACTAATAGTAAGCTGATACGTAGATTAACTAGAACCCTTGAAGCAGTAGTGAACGAAACTATTTCCGCCTTAGGCAATTTAACAGAAGAGCAGTCTGCTATGCGGATTGTTGTGCTTCAAAATCGTCTTGTCCTTGACGTCATCCTGGCCGATAGGGGCGGAGCTTGTAGGGTCATCGGATCAAGCTGTTGCATTTTCATACCAGAAAATTCGCCATCTGTATATAAAGCCATAACTCGCCTTCATAAGATTGTAAGCCAGATACACCAGAATCCAGGCACCTGGACTTGGTCCGGTTGGTTTTGGAGTGTATTATCTACCTTTGGATGGAGGGTCCTATCCTTCCTAGGTATTGGCTTTCTCATATTATTCAGTTGCTGTCTATGTCTACAATGTGGACCAGCGATCTGTGGTCTGTGTGCCACATCGTGTATTCCACCACCAAAATTCCGTTCATCCCAGAAGAAAAAAGAAGAGCAAATGATGCTATATGAACAAATCAACGGATTGATGAAGATTGATATCTCTTAACGGGCAAGTAGGGGACAAGGAGGGAATGTGGAAATATGGATTTTTATGATCAGTTATGTCCCCTATCTTGGACCCCAACGGTTTCATGTACAAATCACAAGTACATGTATGATCCCTCCAGTTCCAGTTATGAAGACGCAAACACATGTGCGTCCACCGTCAACATGTCCTCTTTCAGATCCGCCATGAATGGGCCAGATATTCCATTCCTAAGTATGAAAGGCCACCGGCTTTATATGGTTCATTTATCCCATTTTTACAGTCCAGGCGAGTAGGCCCTGATTCTGCCATCAAGCCTTTTCCTGCCTTCTGCCTTCTGCCTCTGAAAGCTCCAGTCTGAGCTCGCATCTGTATCCATGAACTTTGTCCTACTTCCTGCGCGGCTAACGGTGCCTGACTCCAGCCTGTTGCCTGCCAAGAAACTGTATTTCACCTTCGAAATTATCTGCTCCGCTCCCTATCCAATGCATTCCTGTCTAGTAGTTTGAATAAACATTCTTCCAGCTACCGAGCAAAGGGCCCGGCTTCTCTGTCATTATGCAAGTAATTCATAGCCCGGTTACTATGGAAGATTTCTGCCCTCGCATCTAGTGTAGACACTTAGACGCTTGTACACGCACTCACAGTCAGTATAGAATAGATTTTGTTCGAAAGACCTTTCTTTTTGGATAACACAGTTCTTTAAACATAGGATGTTAGATATGATTTGGGATTAGGTTGACTTGACCCTCCAGACTTCTGTCGCCACATGTAGAGCTAAATGTCAAGTCCCCTTCACCCCCTAGTTGCACGTCAATCACACGTCATGCTGCTGCGCGCGCATTTCTGCCAAGTATTTCTGCTGACATTGCGAAATTCTTTCATGGAACCACCCTATTATGACATCATACCTGATGACGTTCTTTAGTTACGCCCAGTTACACCCACTCTAGCTACGCATGTATGTTTTATCTTTGCTATCAATTGTTACGCCTCCTCCATCTGTTTCACTGTAATGCCTATTGTATAAAAATGATTACTTGTCAATAAAGGAGGTCCTTCACTTCCTGAACCTTCGTGGTGATGGAATATGAAGTCCTCAATTCGAATTGACTTTGGAATAAAGCCCGTTCCGAACCTCTAATACCACGGATTCTGCCTCTTATTTTACTGAGCTATTATTATAGATTTTCCGCATCAAATTAAGTTCCGGTAATTAAATTATTTACCACACCTGGGTGAAACCACCTGATAGGCATGTGCTATAACAGTGATTGGGTCCTGTCTAATTGTGTGTGAACCCTGGTAGCTCCCACTACCTGAAGGCACTCGAGCATCTCAGATATACCCCTTTGTGGTCAAAAGGCACACAAATCCTACCGATGTTATGATGACTCCACGGCAAGCTTTATCCATCTCTAAATTCTCCAACCCGATGGTGAACTCTGTCAGGAAGTTCAGGCTCAGGCTGTTGACAGGAGGGCTTTTCATGGTCAGTACAGCAACTCCTGGAAGACAGCAAAGCATAGGCTCAGTTGTTTGTGTGGAAGGACATCAAAAGGAATTGTAGCCACTCAGAAGCAGATATTACTAGAAGTGTGACTCTTTAGCACAATGGAAAGCAGGAAAACCAAACCTCCAACTCCAATATCGCTCCTAAACTGGACCACTCATACAAGAATACAAATAGCCTGATCCACAGTGCACTTCAAGCTATTTATCTAAATAAGTGGTGTTCTCATTGAAATGCAAATATCCTTATTGTACTTACTGTTCTATATACATTACCATCATGAGTTTCTTCGTAGTCTCATTTCTGATCAACACCCTGCTAAATCATGTATACTGTTAGATTTGGGGGTCTCTAGTTGGCAGAGGTAGGTACCTTTAAACAAACAGGGATCCTTGCGTCTAGTCAGGGTAAGGGGCTACACTCCTAAAATAACCCCTGCTCACCCCCTTGGTAGCTTGGGACGAGCAGGCAGGCTTATCTCAGAGGCAGTGTGTAAAGCATTTGTGAACACATACAGTAATACAGTCACAACACTACAGATGGACACCACACAGGTTGTATTATAAACATAAGTCTTTTTATATAGACTTAACACAGACCAAACAACTAAAAATCCACAATACTGTACTCAAAAATAGACTTTAAAATGGTAGGAAATAGCTCAGTTCTCTTAAGATTGTAACTGCGACACTTTACTCTCAATGTACCTTGGATGCGTAACGCAAAGCAAACAAAAGGGTTGCATGGAAGGTGATGCATCGGTTCCTTTCACTCAGAGGAGTGGAGGTGTTGGTTCCTTACTGCTGCGCAGGGGAGTTGATGCTCGCTTCTTTACTGTGTGGGGAGGTGATGCGTCGGTTTCTTACTGCTCTCCGGTACGATGTGACAAGATGGCTCCTCGATGCGATACTTCTCTCCGGTGTGATGCGACAAAATGGTGTCTTGGTTACGATGCAACAACGTTGACGCGATGCGTCCACCCCCGATGGCCGTGCGGCGACTCGATGAGCTTTGGAGCCGCGGCAGGCCCTGCAATACGCTTCTCCGGTGATGCGACGGAGACCTCTGCGGCGGCGGCACACTTCGCCGGTGGTGCGCCGCACTTCGGCGATGCGATGGCGACAGCGCCCGCGGGGGCACGCTTCCTTGGCGATGCGACGGCAACAGCTGCGGCGGCGACACGCTTCTAGTCGTTGAGTCGCGCTTCCAGCTCCCAGCGACACGCAGTCTCTCAGAAGGCCCAGCACAACAGCAGGCACTTCAATTCGCAGCAAGGGAATTCAGGGGGAGCCGGTTGATGAAGTCTTGTATCCCTGAGACTTCAGGCATGAGGCAAGCTCAAGTTCAAGCCCTTGGAGATTCTTCTTCAAGTTGATGAAAAGCACACTCAGTCCTCTTCTCCTTTCTTTGGCAATGAAGCAACCACTGCAGGCCAACCACACAGCACAGGAGTGGTCTCCTCCTTCAGCTGGTTCTTCTCCTCAGCAAATGTTGTCTTGATTCCCAGAAGTGACCTAAAGTTCTGGGGTCTGGGTCCCCTTTTTATACACCAAACTCCTTTGTTTCCGAAGGCAGAGAGTATATGTGCTAGTCCAAACCAGTTCTGTTCAGTCCTGGAGCACTTTGTTTACAAGACTCCTTCTCTTCTTTGTCAGGGTGGGCCAGGGTCCTCAGACACACCACAGGAGGTGGAGCCAGCATTGTGGAAGGCAGGCACAGCCCTATTCAAGCCCAGGTGCTACTCCTCCCACCACTCTACATGCAGATGGGTCTATTCAGCCCTGTGCTGACTCACCATGTCTCCTGGAATACCCCAGCCCATGTCACTCACAAACCAGGCGTGAAATACACAACCTAGCAGATGCAGGCTTGGATGGTTAGGCAAGAAAATACCTACTTTCTAAAAGTGGTACTTTCAAACAAAGAATGTTAAAACCAACTTCACTAAAATATGTATGTTATGATTCTGAGTTCAGGCATACTAAATTCGTTTTTCTACCATGTTCCCTGGGTCAGTTAGGATTATAAGGTGCTATAATCAAACTGCCCATTCTGGCCTATGGGAGCAGGTAGCCTTGCAATAGTGAAAAACGAAAATGGCTGTAATTCACTATTTCGGACATGCCACACACATCAGGGCATGTCCTACCTTTTACCTACAATTCACCCTGCCCTTGGGCTTACCTTACGGGTGTCTGATATGTGGAAAAGGGAAGGTTTGGGGACTGGCAAGTAGGTGCACTTGCCGAGTCAACATGGCAGTACCAGACTGCAAACAGGCTCTGCAATGGCAGGCCTGAGACACACTTTACAAGCTGCTCCGGTGGGGGGGCACAATCAGTGCTGCAAGCCCACCAGCAAAAACCAAAGGAAATGATGGACGGAGTGTTGAACATTGCAAGCACTCACCCCCAGTCAACTGATCTGGGTTTAATCCATCACCGTTCTTTAGCCCACTCTGCCACCCCAGTTCAGACATGGCCATATGCAAATCAGTCTGACCCTGTGCCTCATGGGAACAGTCCAGCCCGAACTGCCAAGCCATGTCTTCCCTGGACCGGAAACAAGCTTCCTAGGACCGGTTTCTGGCATTTCAGCCGTCTTCAGCCAGGCTTGCTTGAATCCAGTGGCAAAGTGAGCAAGGGACTCACTTCTGAGCATACCCTGCCAACTTATGGCGAACAAAGCAAAAACCAAAGGAAATGATGGACGGAGTGTTGAACATTGCAAGCACTCACCCCCAGTCAACTGATCTGGGTTTAATCCATCACCGTTCTTTAGCCCAATCTGCCACCCCAGTTCAGACATGGCCATATGCAAATCAGTCTGACCCTGTGCCTCATGGGAACAGTCCAGCCCGAACTGCCAAGCCATGGCTTCCCTGGACCGGAAACAAGCTTCCTAGGACCGGTTTCTGGCATTTCAGCCGTCTTCAGCCAGGCTTGCTTGAATCCAGTGGCAAAGTGAGCAAGGGACTCACGTCTGAGCATACCCTGCCAACTTATGGCGAACAAAGCAAAAACCAAAGGAAATGATGGAAGGAGTGTTGAACATTGCAAGCACTCACCCCCAGTCAACTGATCTGGGTTTAATCCATCACCGTTCACCAGCAGCATTGGATTTACATGCCCTGGGCACACGTAGTGCACTGTACTAGGGTCTGACAAGTAAACCAAATAAGCCGATCATGGGTTTCTTCGTTGTCTCATTTCTGATCAACACCCTGCTAAATCATGTATACTGTTAGATTTGGGGGTCTCTAGTTGGCAGAGGTAGGTACCTTTCAACAAACAGGGATCCTTGCGTCTAGTCAGGGTAAGGGGCTACACTCCTAAAATAACCCCTGCTGAGGAGTTAAAGAATAGGGGAATGTAATGCCTGTACCGCCAAGAAAGTGGAGGAAAAAGGCTCCATTTAACCAGAAGATGTGAAGGAGTATGTATGTCAGTCACTTGGGATAGCAGAACGGACAAAAGATATAGCTGTGGGAGACACTGAATTGAGTCTTGAGTGTGCAGACCCAGAATCATATGCAAAGAGGGAGAAACAGTTACTCAAAAGGCATGTCACTGCTTCATGCAGAGATGCATGAATGCGCTTGATTGAAAAAAACTAATCAACAAGTTTTGTAACTAGCTGCTTTCACTTCCTGCTTCTTTTAAACAAACATCTGATACTGAAGGCTGTGAGAAATAAATTATTAAAAGTATGCATTTTCCTCTTAAAGTGTAAAACATAATTAAGGGCGAAAAATAGTTGGGTGTAAATGGTGGAGACTTTTTATGGTGCCAGTGACCAGAGAGTGGTAGAAAGTCACAGTTCACCCACCTACATGTTCATTCGTAGCCGAGCTCTAGAACACTTCGTGAAACTGCACACTCCCCTTCTGTACTTTGCTGGTTGAGCCCTTAATGTTTCTCAAGAGGAAGGAAAAATAGGACACAAAGGGGCACAGTTCTTAGGTGATATCGCCACCAGAACGTCACTTTTAGTGTTGTTTTGGTGGTGGTAACCCCTTCTCCTGATTTACGAAGCGGCGTTAAGCCACTTGACGTCGCCTTGTAAATAATGCCCCTTTACTCGCAACACTTAGTGTGAAAGGGGCGCGCAATGGGTGCTGCAGTGGCCATTCCGCGCAACACCCATTGCTTTTTGACGCTGCCCAATATTTACAAGAATAGGGCAGTGCCAAAAACTTAAGCCAGGTAAAGTCTGGTCTTAAGATGGGGATACGAGGAAAAATTATTAATTTATCCCCGTTTTTTGCTCTTTCTATGTGTGCTGCATTATGCAGCACACATAAAAACAGCAAATAGCCTTTAAAGATTGTTGATCTGCAGGAAGGTGTCTCTTCCTGCACATAGACAATCGCCCCTGTAGTGCAGGCACCGTTTCAACATGGTGCAAGGGTGCCAGCGCTTGCGCTAAGCAGCTTTTTTAGTGCCAGTGCTAGGGTAAACGCAGGAGTAAATACAGCGCATACCTGCATTTAAAAATGTCAGAGCGTTACCAATTTTGGAGTAACACCGCGCTCTGACAAATTATTGTAAATATCCCCCTGAATGACATAAATGGGGATTTCCGATTCCCTGTGGCTCTGTTCCTCATTGAAATACTGTGTGTGTTAAAGAAAAAAGGTAGACCACTCAAATTACCTGTTGTGCCATCCAACTCGACTGAAATCTTGTCGCTGAACATCAGCTTGTTGGTGGAGGACAGACATGCGGCCTGTCCTGAGCTGACTCCATGTTTCTGGAGAGCACCTGGAATACAATGAATTTGCAAGTTTGGTTGAAGTAAACAAATGATCACTCCTAGAGCACTTCCATAAAACAATGACTCATAAGCACACTGTAGGCCCCGACCTGAAGCACCTGCTATATGAATGCTATTCAAGTAAATGGAACTGGACAGGAAAGTAGAAAAACGCCATGTGGAGACCAAGCAGCATGGCTCAGTTTCAACCATTCAGTTGGGGACAAAAACAAGAGCCAACTTGCTCTTTTGAACCCTCAGGTTCAGTGCTCTTAATAGATGCTGCACCTGTTGAAGCTCAAGGCAGAAATGTTGATTCTTCCGCCTTAGATGGGCACATTGGGCATGCAAGGAGAGTGGGTGGTAGGTAAAAATGTAGTTCAATGCCCACCCCAAGACACTTGTTTTCGCTCCTATACTTTCCATACCCTTTATAATGTCAGTTGCAAGAGACCCCACTGCTGTTTTGAGATATTCCTTTTTAAGGGTGAGAAAGACTCCTGGAGGCCTCACTAGTTTGCCAGCACTCAGATTTTGCTTCAAGGAAAGAAAGCATCTGATTGTATTTATGGTGGCCTTACAGTTCCTGCAACAACAGACTTTGGAGGTACAAGGTTTCTCCAAATTGGTGGCAGAAGCTCATGCAACGCAGGAACGACTAGTGAGAGTGGCAGGCTGTGATGACATGCATGCGGCTGGCTTCCAGCAAGCCCACTTACAGTGTTGAGAGAAACTCAAACACAAGACGCACCTATGCATAACCGGGGCCAATGCGGACCTTGGGGGTACCAGGACTTGTTGGGGGAGATGGATGATGAATCGCTCACCAAAAAGTGCGACAACCAAGAGGAGGCCATGGGCTGTGTTCATTGAGGGACTTCTGCACAGCTGGCTATTATGTCAAAAAGGCACACTAGAAAAGAGAAGCATGTTTTTTCCAGACAGCACAGAGAAAGAAGGGGCTCAGAGAGAAGGCAAGAAGAGATGAAGGTTGGAAACCTTATGTTATAGAGGGTCAAAAGGAAACAGAAGGGACCAAGGACACTGTAGCATCCTGCCAGACCAGGTACTCGCCAATAACCACGCCACACACAGAGTAATTTTACACATATTTATTCCACTGCGTGTAAGTCAGAACTCAAAATTCTAAGCGTGCCTTCAACTCATCTCTTCAACGCTTACATCACAGGCCTAGGGGTACAGTGGGAACCAAAAGAGTTCCTGCTTCCTTTTGTTTACAAGACACAACATCTCCGCTTTGTTAAATGAAAAGTTACAACTTTATCCAGAGACAAATAAGTAAATAAATACACAAACAAACACATGAAAAAATACACATAATCATGGATCTACAAGCAATTATAATTCTTCAATTAATTAAGCGCTGTGGTGCCTGAATCACATGTCCTGATCGGGTCACTGGAAACTAGGTACTAGCAGACGAAGTGTCAGTGATCCGCACAGGTGAGGTGGAATTATCACCAGCCACAGAGTAATCAACAGTCTATCGGGGCCTATTACCTACATTGACATCGATGTATGGCGAGTGATGGGCCACATGTCAAAAATGAGAGGAATCTCACTTAAGAGGATGCTAGGCAGTCACCATGTGTCCTTTGGTGTTAGTGATGGTTTCAGCCTTAAAAGGAGTATCTTAATTTATTTTTCTGTGTTGTCTGACAAGCACTCGATCTCCTCTTGTAAAAATGACGTGTTGCACATGATGTCGTTTATCAGCATGTATTTTCATCTTCTGTTTGCGACAAAACTCTGTAGCATGAATGTCAGCCTCATTCTTGGATCTGAGTTCGTTCCATTGGGGCAGCTTGCTCGTCATGGCTCTTCCAAACATGAGAGCTGCAGGACTTTCCTCTGTCATTGAGTGAAGGGTCGAATGGTAAGCTCAAAGAGTAGTGATGCGAACAACTTTGAGGTCGAGCTTCTACAATGAAGCACGGAGAACAGCTTTGTTTATAGTACTCAAACCGTTCTACCAGACCATTGGCCTGGGGCCAAAGAAGTGTCATTTGATGCATTGTATTGAGGTGAATTAGAAAGTCTTTGAATTCTTGACTATTAAATGGTAGGCCGTTGTCAGATTTTAAGACTGCAGGTATAACCATGTTGCAAAGATGCAATTTAATTTTTGAATAGCTTTTCATGTGCAGTGGATGAAGGGCATCTACCAATGGAAAATGGATGGTAGTAGTCATCAACAATAACTAGAAGATTATGTCTAGCCTCAAGAGGACCAAAGAAATAAATAAAAACTTCCCAAGGATTATGTGGCAATTCTGACATGTTCATGGGTGCTAAATAACTTGAGACAAAAGACAGTTGCATGTGTGACAAGTCGTCAATTCTTTTTCAATCCTTTCGTCTACATAAGGAAACCAAAGTCAATTACTGGGATCTCTCTTAGTCGTAACTATTCCACGATGTCCCTCATGGACAACGTCGATTAATTGTTGGCAGAAACTCGAGGAATAACAATTCATATACCTCGCAGAATGAGGAATTCTTGAGTCATCTCTTACATTTTTGAAAACCAAATACTCACTGTCATTAGTGAGAAGTCTTAATTGCTGATTGATGAGCAATAATGTCTTTTAACTTTACCATGTCACTATCTTGGCTTGTGGCGATGACAATTTGTTCTAAAGACATGGCAGCTGGTGTGCTCGATTTCACAATAAAATTGATGTAGGCCTCAACAGTCTTAGATGAGGTACCAGGGCGCTGCAAGGGCACTCTTGAAAAAAAATCTGAAGTAATCCGATCTTTCCCGGGATGCTGAAGATTTGTATAGCTGTATTCTTGTATCCTCAAACCCCAATGATCAATTCTAGGAGGCATTCTGGCTTTGGGATTGCCAAATATTGTCAACCGTGCTTGATGATCCATCAATACTGTGAAGGGCTTTCTGTACAAACGCTCAAGGAAATATTTGCCAGCTCAGACCACTGCCAAACTTTCTTTCTCAAGTTGTGAGTAAGCACGTTCATTTGTGAAAGGCTTTTACTGGCGTATGCCACAATATGGATCCGAGCATTTGGCTGTCTGTTGTGCTGTGCAAGGATTGCGCCGAACCCATCATGGTTAGCGTCAACTACAACCTCTGTGTAAAGTTTGGGATCAAAGTAGGCCATTTCAGCAGCACCCTCAGAAGCGTGCTTGTTTTTTGGAAGCTCATTTCACATTCTCATAACTAATGAAAATAAATGTTTGTTCTTAGTTCTCGCAACAGTGCACTGACCATAGCAAAGTTTTGCATGTATCTATAACAGTAACTGGCCATTTCAAGAAATTATGTTGACATAGAAATGTCTTACGGGGGGATTTGTAGTAGACGCTTGTTCTTTAGCTGGATCAGGTTTCATATTCCCATCAGAAAAGTTATGGCCAATGAACTTCATACATTTTTTGTGAAATTCACATTTGTAAGCATTCAGAGTTAAGCCTGCATCATTCAACATCTGACATACTTTCATGAGAGCTTTGTCATGCTCTTTTTGTGTAACTCCAAAAACAAATCTCATCACTATAGTTAAACGCATTTACTACAGGCTGTATGATACGTCGAATGACATCTTGGAAAAGTTCTTCAGCAGAAGATATACCAAAACTCAATCGCTTGTAGCAAAAACAAACCAATGTATAGAAAAGGTTGTAATTAAGGCTCTCTGTTTTCCGTTTTTACTGATTTTTTCAGATAAATCTGGATAGAAAACCATTTGGTTCCCTCTCTGTATTTATATTTAAATGTGTATAAAAACGTAAATTAGATTGTTTTTTGACTGATTTCTAATGTGGTCGGTCAGTCATGCAAAAACAACAGTTGATGGACAGAATGCAGAACAATGTCATACATTCACCCCAGTACAGAGATCTGGGCCTATATCCATCGTTTTTTTGCTCACCATGCCCATGAGGCATAGGGTCAGACTGATTGGCATATGGCCATATCTGAACTGGGGTGGTGGAGTGAGCTAAAGAATGATGATGGATTAAACCCAGATCAGTTGACTGGGGGTGAGTGTGCTCACTTTGCCACTGGATTCAGGACAGCCTGGCTGATGAGGGTTATGAACCCGAAACCGGTCCCAGGATGCTTGTTTCCGGTCCAGGGAAGACATGGCTTGGCAATTCCGGCTGGACTGTTCCCATGAGGCACAGGGTCAGACTGATTTGCATATGGCCATTTCAGAACTGGGGTGGTGGAGTGAGCTAAAGAATGATGATGGATTAAACACAGATCAGTTGACTGGGGGTGAGTGTTTGATTTGCTCAAGCGCTCCGTCAATCATCCCCTTTGGTATCGTCTGTCAGTCATGACTGCTTGCCCAATAGCGGTGAGGATTGACTGTTGTGGGGATTAAAAAAAGAAAGACATTTTCGTAATGAGGCTTAAAAAGCAGATGATATGCATAAGGTTGATAATAACAGGTCTATGTTTTCATGTAAGTGCAGTGATTTATCATCGGTCGGTGTTCATTTCATTGAAACCTGTCAAGAATTCAAGTAAGAGTGTACATTTATTGGATAGATCAATGTGGACATATACAAGTGTAAGCTGAATTTTTTCCTTCCCCAGACCCAAAATTAATATAAAGCAAAATTTAAATAGGGACATACAGACTGAAATGTAAAAAGAAAAAAATACCATAAAGCCGGAAGCCCTAGTTGTAATGTACCTGGATTTTTCTTCAAGTTCAAATTGGCGATACCCTATAATTAGGTCAAGTCGAGAAAAGAACTTTGCACCATTCAATTGAGTTATCATATCAGCAATGTGTGGACCGGGATGCCTCTCGCTCAATTGCATTGTTGGCCTCACGCATGTCAACGCATTATGTGTACAGCTCCTTTACGGTCTCTTTTAGGCACTATTACAATGGGAGAAATCCATTGTGTTGGACCAGTGGAGTATTCAATAATGGCTTGTTTAAGCAATAAATGAAGTTCCTTTTAAACAGCTACTTGCAACAGAAACTTCTGTCTTGGAGCAAGGACGAACATCCTCATTTATGTGCAACTTTACTTTCATTGTTTTGAGTTTTCCTAACCCATTAAATAATAAAGGAATTGACTTACAATTTCATGATGATCATTCATATTGTAGTTCGCTGAGATCAGTCCCATATCAGCAGCTGTGTTAAAATCCAGCAAACAGGCACTTGAAGCTCTTGGAGTACATGAATAGCATTTGTAGCACAGTTTTCTTATGTTTCATCGTGGCTACAAATGAACCATGACTTTTTAAGGCCACGTGTACACCTTAGTCTTTGACTTCATAAATTGTGGTAACAGATAATTCTTGATACTCCTGCTCAAGGCATGATATTTATCGATGCACTGCTTTCAATTATGAATGGTATTGAACACCTGTTTATCTTGAAAGAGATCGTTGGACATTTGAATATTTTTAGTGCTTTTTCATGTCGATTTTTCTTCACATTTAATTTTTTCTCAAGTTCAACTAGTCCCACATGTGCATGCCTTTTTGAAGTAAACATAGTCATTACACAATTGTCATGGTCACTGGAAACTGATAGTGTGGAACTTTGTGAATGATTTAGAGGACGATCAACTTCATTTGGTGCAGATTTGCCTCGTTAGTGTGACCGCTCAGACTTGTGTGAGCACGCTGAACATCACTGAGGAAGCGTTCGGGTGAGCATCTTGTCTTCACTTACTCTTCTCTTCAACCTTGCAAGTCATCACGAAATAGTTCGCTTAACAACAGCAGATGCATTTCTGTCCAATGGCGGACATTTGCCTCTGTGTGGAAATGACAGTCCACATCTGAAACACATTTTCTTTTTCTGTGAAGCCATCACCTTATGTCCCTCGGCCTTGCACCTTAGCTTACTTTTCATGCTCATGACTGACGTACTTTGGGCACCTCCATGTCAGTCGCTTGACGATCAGCACACTCTTCAACACAGGCAGCCTTGAGGACTTGTTTCAAGCTCCTATTTCTTTCAGCATTCACCGTCAAAAGGAATTCGACAGACATCCATTGATTAGTCTGAGGAAGGTAGTTTCCTCATCATTAAATTAACTGAATTTACAGTGCTTCACCAGAACATCCAGTATCTCAACAAACTCATTGGTGGTTTCACCTGGTCTCTTTCGTTCTTGGCTGAATATGTATCTTTCATAATCCACATCTGGCATTGGGTTAGACTTGACATTCAAGGCTGTTTTGATTTGATTGTATGTCATTTCACATTATTGTGGTATCTTTTCAGGTCTTCTTTCACTCCTTCACCAGTCGTGGTCTTCAGATACTTTATAATATTTTTATAATCTTTTTTTTTATCTATGGCATCTATGAAATCTTCAAAAGCCTCTATCCATCTTTTGCCGATATTGTGTTTTTGGCAATATCAAATGCAGATGGCGGTTTTAAGAATTCAGCTGCTGTCTTTTCTACAAATTGTCATATATAGACAATGCTCACTGTATCTTAACTCAATAAAATTGGTAAAAAGAAAAAAAGAGTGCAGCAGCTGTACATACATTGGTGGACAGTAGTGGTCTCTCAGGCACTTTCTGCGGAACTTGATTAGAGAGAACTTCTCTACCACCTCGTAACGTGCTGGCTTCGGGGTCAACCTCAATGACTTTTGGAGCTTGGGTCTCACAGTGGCTCTCCTTTACTTGATGGCAGTCTATAACTGGGGGAGAGCCAGCTGTAGCGTCCTGACAGCCCCGGTACTCGCCCATAACCACGCCACACACAGTAATTTTACACATCTTTATTCCGCTGCATGCAAGCCTGCCTTCAACTCATCTCTACAACGTTTACATCATAGGCCTACGATGTACAGTGGGAACCAAGAGTTCCAGCGTTCATTTATTTACAAGACACTAACTTACTTAATCCAGAAAAGGTGAAGAAATTGACAACTGAAGTTGGAGTGCATTTGAAAATGACGGCTAGGAGGGGCACAGGCATGGATGGGGGAAGGGAGGGTAGATCACCTGGAGGCCAAGGCACCGGATCCAGATTGGTCTTGAATTACAGCTTGGAATCATTAGAAAATGTCTGATGGGTGGCTGTAGTCGGAGATCTGGGATTTCCTTCCATCCCTTCGGACATCACAGTAACAGCGGTAATGCAGAGCATTTTTGGGGAATACATACTACTTGCTATCCATACCACAACAAAGGTGATAAAGAAGGTCCACAGAGTACTGACTAGGACACCTGAAGCCCTACCTAGTTCAGGTGATGGCACCATCAATGTGATCCTCATCCAAGAAATGGGTGTCCAGCAGTCATAACTGTCGATATCGGTTATTGGACACACGATGTATGCTCTAAATCCCATTGTTTTACCTGCGCACTTGGAAATTGCTGAATAAAATCGGTTTGCAAAAAAAAAAAATCTATGTGACCCTCATTGAACTGAAACATGGGGAAAATAATTAAGACCCTGGCTGTGTAGAAAGAAACGTTACAAGCTCAGGTACAGCTGGTTTTCCTTTTTTCTGATCTCAGCACAGGTATGCAGACAAGGAGAGACCTGCAGGTGGTTCGTGAGGAGTTGGCACACTTATTTATAACTTTGACACTCTGATAACCAGCATATCTGAGAGCAGCGCAAGAAAGTAAAATTGATGTCTTCATCCAGACAGATGAAGTGTGCTCCTTTTTGGAAATTGTCAAGTCTTGTGGTGTCCAGACAGTCTAGGGTAATGACAACATTGTGGTTAAACTGTATGAGATGAGAGAACTTCTTCCATTTTGAAACTATGTGCAGATTGTGTTTTCCCCTTTTTCACTTGTCATTTTTTCTCATATCCTTCTCGTCTTTCTCATACACTGATGCAGTTTTAACATTGATGCATACTTTGGAGATGTATTTATTTTAAAATATTTGGGGATGTCCAACTGAGATATTTGTTGAATGTCTAAATTAGTGGCTCATACATGGTGTTAAATCGATGAGTTTTTCTGGAGATATGGCTCCTTATCTGTACAGTAGGACATATATTAGAGTTGATACTCGAGGTCTCATTTCAAAAAGGATTTTAACAAAACATTAAAAAAAAAAAATCTTTTGTAGAACCTACATAAGTATTTAATATTTTCCAGAAAAGCAACAGATAAAGCTCATTCTTTAATTAATATTATGTGCAGCTTGTCCCACACTGCAGCTTAATTCACACATAGGGTGCATACTCCACAGAAAGCTTTTCAAATAATGGATTTGAACTCATTGACCTATTTGGATTGTGTCAAGCAAAGATATTTGTATATTTTAGATCATCGGAACCTACTGACCAGATGGTTTGATGAATTAGTATTGCTAGCTTGAATTATATTCTTTTGATGACTTGAACCTTATGCTGCACAGAAGTAATTTGCTGCCTTTCATTGATTCATATCACTATCCTGGACATAGTTTTGAATGTTTTACAATCTTCTCCCCATGGTAGCAGGCAAGTATCAGAATGTCATCCAGTGAGATCCCAGGCTGCCACAGAATGAGCTTGCAAAGGTTCCACAAGCGTCACCCCTGAATCAGCTCGGCCCTAATTTCACCTAGTTTGTCAATTCCCGAGCATGTGCTCGCCAGCTTGTGCAGCCCCACAAAGAAAGTGCCTATTGACTCCTCCTCCGTTTGTTGTGCCTACTGGAGTTTAAACCTTTGGATTCAACTGGGGGTTGAAATGTCTACTGAGGGCTGAGGTGGCGGCATCAAAATTGTGGTCAGCACCTGTATTAGATAAATTCCCAAAGAGATCGTACAACTCATTGCTCCCCATGTGCAGCATCATCGATCTCTTAACTGCGCCATCAGCCTCTCAGGTGGCGCAGGAATAATGTTTCAAACAACCTATCCACTGGTGCCATTGCAGCGCAGCTGTTACTGGATCCGCCAGTTGAGTGAATAGCAGCAACACATTGATGGGGTGGTGCGAGCATTGCTGTAGAGCCAAAGGTGAGAATGCTTGAGGTGGCATGGACATACTGCTTGGACACACAGCAGTGTCATTTGCCCTTGAGACTTTGTTGCTGTGTCCTGGCCTGTCTGGGAGCTGCATGTGACGACTGCGCGTGGATCCTCTCACACACACACAACACACTGAAATCACCAGCTGTCTTGGCAGGATAATCTGAGGACCAGGCCTTGGTATTCATCTGGGCATTTCCTGGGTTCTTCGTCACTGCCTGCTGTCCAGGACAGTACTGGAAGA
This sequence comes from Triturus cristatus, assembly GCF_964204655.1. Lineage (NCBI taxonomy): Eukaryota > Metazoa > Chordata > Amphibia > Caudata > Salamandridae > Triturus > Triturus cristatus. Next base: position 841,226,082 of record NC_140593.1, on the reverse strand, counting down.
GGTGGTGGGGGGCCACCTGCTGCCTTCAAATGACTCTCCTCTCACTGGCTGCCACGAGCCCTTCATGTGAGCCCTGCAGGGATCTTTCTCCCAGGGGTTTATAACAGGTTCCAGCTCTTGCTTGAAGCTCAGGCATGCGGCATCAAGGAACCTCCTCCTTGGGGGTTTTCATACTGCTGCCATCTCCTGACCAGAACTCCAGTACGCGGCCTACCCGGGCATAGTACACATGGTCGAGTAGGCCTCAGGAGGGGCTAGGGCATCGTGCCCGCTGTGATGCACCACTGAGGCAGCAGGTGATACCGTACTCAGTCCAGTGCCCACCACTTGCCTCGTGGTTGCCACACACCGTGTAGCCGAGCACCACAGCATACAGTGAGCCGCTCCAGCAGCATCCTCACACGGTCACACTGCGGCCCCAGAACAGCTGGGCAACCGATGCATGTAAGCGGTCACTGCACACGCTGGGGGTCAGCCCGCCACGTCACCAGTGTTGTGGTGGGGCCTAAGTGGTTCAGGCCCAGAAGGGGCCTATGGTACTATGCTGGTAAGGACACGTTGTACACAGAATATGGTTGTGACATGCTCTGCCCTCGAGCAGTCAGAGCACTTTATTTATGCCCTTGGGGTGCATGTTGACAACATTGTAGGGTAGCGGCCGGGTGGCTCACTGCACTTAGGTCCCATGTGTGGTGTGCCAGGTGTGCTGACGTGAACATGTGATTTTATTTTTTAAAAGACAGGGCATGTGTGTAAAAAGTCCTCTCAAAATCAAGGGTGCATTCTTTTGCACCAGGGAAGGAATTCATCCAATTATCAATATTAATTCAGCACAATGAGGAACCACTTACATACATAATATGACAATCTTTATCAAGTGGAATGGCTTATCACAGTTACCGGAAATAGTCTATTCTGTAGTTTTGGTGTGGTTTATTGTGTGGGACGTATTCCGTATGATAAACAAAAAGTCGGATAAAGAACACAACCGCCTTAAGAACAATGGCAAGTCTTAAGGACCTTTCCAAAATTAAAGGCTCAGTGTTAACTAGAAAGACTTTATTCATGGGGTCATCCCTGAGGAGTAGTCTGGGAGAAAACACCCATGCATGGATTGGAGGAGTGCTTCTAAACTATTTCTCATGGCCCTGGTGTCTTTTACTATCTCAGGCAAAATGGTGTTCAAAGATTAGTGGTTAATTTTCTCATCCAGGCCATTGTACGTGGAAGGGGATGGGGTTAAACTGCCTAACTCGTGGAGACTGTGTTCCACGTATGTTGTCGTTTGGGTCAACAAGCAGTAGAGCCAGCACTGTTCTTTCTTAAAAAGGCGACTCTGTAGGTTCTCCTGAACACCTTCCTTTATGAAATGGTCCGTCATCCTCATGGTGTTTTGCTTGCACCTCATGTTGCTGCAATGTTCGCAGATCCTGGTTTTGACATTCCTGCCGGTCATTCGCACTTAGCGAAGTTGGCAAGGGCATGTAATCATGTAAATTACATTCACTGAATTTCAATTCATGTGATTCTTTATCATCCAGACCTTGCCAGGTTCAAGATTCAGCATCTTTGTGGTCAGATGGTATACGCTGCAATTCCCACAAGCGGAATGACCCACTACTCACGTAGTCCCCAGCTATTTAATACAGTGTTCCTCTGTTCAGAAGGTCTTTTGGCGTGTGTGGAGACTAAAAGACACACAAGTGTGTGGAGACTAGACAATCCTTCAGACTCCTCGCTCTCTTGGAGGAGAAAAGGGTTTTTTCCCAGTTCAGTTTCCCGGTTTGTAGTATGTCCCAATGCTTGTTTATTCAGAATCAGAAAAACTTTATTCGATTGTAAAAGAACAATCATAAAAGTATACATATAAAAAAGTCATTACAATTCATTAAATAATATCAGATCATTTCCAAAGGTTGATAAAAAGAGATACATTTATACAGTTATCCTATTTCTAATAAGTATCACTTTCTTCAAATACAATGTAATTGTTGCAACACAGAGGTGATTGTCCAAGCGTTGGATATCATACATAGCCGGGCGGCATTGCCGATGCCCGATCTCCCTTAAAAACGGCAATAAAAGAACACGCCTGATTTGGTGGTAACATTTACAAAATAGAACAACATGAATTGTACTTTGGGGGGAAATTTCATCACAGGGACAGGGAGACAGTACATGAGACCAAACATTAACTGTTGGAAAGCTGACCAATCTATGAAACAGTCCAAACCTAAAACGGGTTAATAAAAATCTGTCATAGTTACCCTGAATATGAAGCAAATAGGGTTGAATATTAAAAGATGTTAAGATTAATTGATGTTTTAAAACAGTGGGTTTTGAGGCCTCAGCAGCATTTCTTAATGATTCTAAAAAGATCAGACCCTCTTTTTTGAGCTCTTTCCGTGAAATTGCTGAAATAGTAAGAGGATTTAAAAAATAATCCAACTTACCAATATCAGTTAAAAACTTTCGTACATAGTTCAGCCACGGTATCCTCATGTGTCCATCCAATTTTAAAACTTCTAGCAATATGTCTCTATTAAGTTTGGGTTCTTCTTTTGTCCATACCCTATGCCATAATAGTACAGGTTCCAACTTAATGAGATCTGATATAAAAGAGAGTCCCAATTCTGCATGGCAATTATAGTTAGAGGAACTCTTAGGGACTGCGAGGATAAATTTCAGGAAGGAGTTCTCAAGTACCTGGAGCTGGGTAGTGTCAGCAAAACCCCAAATCCCACTACCATACATTGCACCAGAAACGCATTTGGCCTTATAGATCTTAATTAGTTCCGTAGGCGGTCTGGTGCCTAATTTCCTCGTGAAGGATCTGAGGGCAGCAATCGAACGGTTCATTACTCGTTTTTTTGCTAATATTGCCTCACCCCATACATCCTTCCAGGTAAACAAAATACCCAGGTAGGAGAATTGCTTGGTATGAATTAACTGCTGCCCCTCAATAAAGATAGCCTTCTTAGTTTTAACCCTTCTACCACAGTGCATGATGAAAGTTTTTGCAATATTAACTCGTAAGCCCAAGTCTTTCATAAAGAGGGCGAAACAATCCACCACGCGCTGTAGACCCACTTGGGTACGGGACATTAGTACGGCATCATCCGCGTACATTAAAAGCGGAATTGGACGACCAGCTACATGTGGGGGATCAAAACTCTTAGTGCACAGGGCTTTCTCCAACCCGTTTATATACAAATTAAAAAGGAGTAGGGCCAGGACACAACCCTGCCTGACCCCACTCCTGATTGGAATTTTACCCGTGCATTCTCCCTTGCGTCCATAACGAACGCGAGCAGATGCATCACTATAAAAACATTTAAGAAAATAAATAATATTTTCTTCAACCCCAGTTTGTTCCAATAATATCCATAGTTTAGAGTGAATCACACAATCGAAAGCGGCTGAGAGGTCAACAAAAGCCACAAACAAGTTCTCCCTCTTAGCCCTGGTGTACTTCCCGGTCAACATCAGAAAATTAAGGCACTGTTCCTAATCCAGAGCGGAAACCATATTGCAGGTCGGATAAAATGGAATTATTCTCAGCCCACGAGAGTAGACGATCCAGGATAACTCGTCCAACTATTTTAGTATAAGAATCTAAAAGGGAAATGGGTCTGTAACAACCCGGGTCATGTCTATCCCCCTTTTTATAAATTGGAACTATTATGGACTCCACCCAAGTGGGCAATAAGTCCGTCCTGCAGCTGGCATTTAGCACCTGGACCAGAAGGGAGGCCCACAGAGGCATGATTGTCTTAAATACATCTATAGGCACACCATCTGGGCCAGGGGCCTTCCCGCCCTTACTCGCAAGTATAGCCTTTTCAACCTCTTTCAAGGAAAGCTGCATATTTCCTAAGGAAGAATAATCCATAGGATTACAAGAGGAATAAAACAAACTATCTCGCTCATACACTTTAGAAAAGTGATCAATCCATTTATCCTCAGGAATAGCTATCTCTATGGAGGGGCACACCTCTTCACTAAGAAGAGGATTTCTGATGATCTTCCAGAAGCTTGCGCAATCATTACTAACCGATGCCTGATGCAACGCTTCCCAGGATTCTTTCCTTAGCTCATCTTTTCTATCTTTTACAGCTAGTTTATATTCTTTCCTAGCTCTACGTACGTCTTCCGTACACCTAGGATGATTATGCAATATTTTCTTTAAATAAGAATATGCTCTGGTGCACCTAGAGTTAAACCAGCCACCCCTTGGTGCAATGTTATTCTTGCATTTTCTCATTAAGGAGGTTCTAATTTCATTACAGATTATCGAAAATGATGCAAGTTTCTTTTCTGGAATAGCGTCCTCCGATAAACAAGTTAAAAACTCCGAAGCACATTTATTAATTACGGTATTTAGTACGTTAGTTTTATCCACCTTATCCCATTTGAGCGTATAGCCATTGGTTCTTCCAATGGCCAGATTTTACTACAGTTTGTCTCTGTCTATACTATTTTTGGGGGCAGACTTCTTTGAGATTAAAATAGCTAAACATAATGGAAAGTGATCACTTAAAGCAATATCAGATACATTAAATTAAACAATGCTTTCGGCATGTCTAATTGTAATTAATGCAAAATCAATGGTCGAAGAACAACCTCGACCGTTAAATGTTGGAGGAAGAGAAAAGGGGTTTGTACAGATTTCATTTAAAAAACCCAGATCTAGTTGTCCCAATAATTCATTAAAATGTTCTCCCAAGGGAGAGTGATTAAAATGTAACCGACTCACTCTGTCTTCTCGCCCAATAATACATCTTTTGTCAATCGTCATATTGCACAAAGTACAATTAAAGTCTCCCAAGAGAAGAGTCATCATATTATACCCAAAAGATTTTTCTTGTAAGAACACGGATTTAACCAATTTATTGAGCGTAATAGAAGCTTCCCCTAGGGGAAAATTATTATATAGATTGAGCAAAGCAATCGGGGTTGCTGAATTTAAAACCAATATCAAAAGTTGAAAGTAAGAGTCCTTAACTGGCTCCATTATCTTTAATAAATGCAATTTATTTGATACATAAATTGTCAGGCCTCCTTTGGCTCTTCCATGTATAGTGTCCACTGCTGGGGTATGAAACGTTTTAAACCCATTTATATGGACTGGATCCCTAGTCCATGTTTCTTGTAGGCAGATGAGATCTTGCTGGTAGATAAAATCTTGCCAAAAAGGGTTACCAATTTTGGATTTAATTCCAGCAATGTTCCATGAGCATATTTTACATGCCAGAGTACCAAACGGAGGACAAGTAAAGGGAACCAAAGTAGGATCTACTTTCAGAGGCAATAATCCCCTCTCACTCGTCTCCTCTATTCCATCGGCCACCACCACATCCCCCCCCCATGTAACCATCAATTTCAGTTCGAGAACTAACTACACTTGTTCCACCACTAATATTATCCAGTGGGTCAAAAGGCAACATAGCATCCATAACAATAGTCAAAGTGCTTTGGAGAGGATAGATTTGCTGTCAATCATTGTTGTCTAACCCACTGAGAGTGTCAAATTGATTGGATGTTGGAATACCGAATCTCCCACCCTCAAAACGCCCCCAGGTGGGTAATTGAGGACAGTAACCCTGCATCCTTTCCTGCCATGGGGACGAATAAAAGAAATCAAGAGGAACAATGTTAACATGATCTGTAAGAAGTTGGCCAGAATAACATCTCTCAAGAATATCGTTAACCAAAGGAGGGGACCGGAATGAAAGAATCACGCAGTCCCCTTTCAGTGATTTAGGAGATGGACCAATCCCACCGACTCTTCTAGCCATCGAAAATAAAGCACTATTTGACCCAAATTTAACTGATAGGAAATAAAGGGATTTATTCCTCAAAGTTGACCAGTGTTCATAAACATTTGGAGGAAGGGGTGGAACGTTAGCTAACACCACAGTATATGGTAAGGCCTCCGGGGGCAAATTTATGGTAGGTAAACTGGGTGTGATAATAACCTCCCTAACGTCAACAGCTGTTCTTATAACGGTTGGAGGGTTATTTTGGACAGCATTAGAAGGTCCTGGTACATCTAAACCAACCAAATTGGTACCTTTTAACCTGGTGGATTTCTCCTGCACAATACTTTCAGTCACCTGATGAACTTTAAGATTACCTTTCGTCACAGGCGGCGGTTTTTGTGGTACAAAACCATTTCCCTGCGTAACCTGTAATTTACCCATGACTTGTACTTCCATATTGGTGACCCTAGCTTCGATATTTGATAGTTTTACCATAATGGGTTCCACGAGAGCCATTAACAGGTTCTCCATTTCCCCCCAGAAACCCTTCCCTATTAACGGGTCACTCATACTAGTATTAGGAGGGGTAACTAATAAATTGTTAACCTTTTTCCCTTCTTCCACAGTAGGTTTACTGGTAGTTTTACGTGATTTATAAGGTCCCCTTCCCTTAGCATTTATCAAGTGTGACCCTTCCTTATTACAATGGTTTTGCTTACACTTCGCCTTCTGGCCTCTAGTTGTCATTCGTGGAGTGTCATTATTGGTATTTTGTACAGATCCAGAAATTATAATTGGACTTAAAAGTGGAGCTACTCCCACCTCAACTATAGGACTCTCATGCAGAGAGTGCTCAGGTAGGTGGTTACTAGAAAAGATAACAGGGGACAAAGATAACCTAGATTCTATAGGCATATGATCTAATTGTGCCTGTTGGAGAGGATTTATATTGTCCCCAGTTACTGGTAGTGATCGAACTTCAGGGAGGCCAATAAAAGATGGAACTATTAGTGACTCCTGTAAGTTGGTTGTAAGAATGGATGCATTAGTGGCAGAAAGAGGGGGAAGCATACCTACTGGCAGTGAGAGGCGCCTTTCAGTACTTTCGATAGCTGATGAGACCACCCCGATTGTTTTTTGTAGCATACGATCGATTGCTGTCAGACTAGGAAGAGGAGTATTGACAGTAGTTTTAGATTTGGAGTCATTATGAATTTGAACAGCCGTATGCTTTCCCATATCTTAGGACAGTAATACGTAGAGAAACAGAAATATGCAAAAACATAAAAATAAGTGAACCAATCCCTAGAAATCACTCTGAATAAGAAGTTTACTTATGTTCAGTGCTACAGCCAAAAGTTATAGCCCTGCCCTGCCTCGACCTGCCCCGGACGGCCACAGACGGCCCTAACTTTGCCCGGGCTTAGCCCGGCGGTGCCCGCGACGCGGGGAGTCTCCTCAATTTCAAGCGCCGCCTGGCGCGAAAATCCCGATGTCGGCTTTGCGCCGCAACGACTCCTGGGGCCTGTGGTCCCCCCCCTCTCGTCAGCCGCGTTGATGTCGATGGAGCAGCAGCGGCGAGGGGAGACCAGCGAGAGGAGCAGCAGCAGCGAACAGAATCAGGGGTAAGTGCAGGGCGTTTCCCCGAGCAATGACAAGAGCACCTGCTCTGCCGGGACTCTCCTCAATTTCAAGCGCCGCCTGGCGCGAAAATCCCGATGTCGGCTTTGCGCCGCAAAGACTCCTGGGGCCTGTGGTCCCCCCCTCTCGTCAGCCGCGTTGATGTCGATGGAGCAGCAGCGGCGAGGGGAGACCATCGAGAGGAGCAGCAGCAGCAGCGAACAGAATCAGGGGTAAGTGGCAGGCCGTTTCCCCAAGCTTGTTTATTACTTTTGTCACTTGATTAGAATTTGTACTGTAAGTTGTCAAAGGTGTGGCAGCCCAAGGCACCGCCTCCCTCCGGATCCATGTTGCCCTAATTATTAGCAATGCAAGTAGGTGGTATACTGAGGAATTGTCTGCACGTTTTTGGTTCTCTTAACACTTACATATGGATGGCATGACCCATAGTTGGGATTGTGCTATAGGAGTTTCAATAACTATCAGATGTATGTATGGCGATCGCACAGGGGGTGAGAGCCAACGTCCCCCAAACCCCCTGGGCCACACACACATTGAGTTGCTACGCAACACTTGCTTTCTGCTTGATTACACTACCGTTTATGATTAAGGTTGATTGGAATTGGCACATGGTGCCAAGAGGTGCTAGTTGCCGCAACTAGTGAAATGTGGCAAATGAAAGAGCACTTTTAAGTGAAATTGTCTTTCTAAAGGAATTTACACACTGGAAATGGCATTAGTTGTGATTATTATACACAGACCTATAAGCGGTTATACAATTGCATGCCTCTTGAATACAACACATGTGCGTACAAAATTGTAAGAACTTACCTAGTTTCATGATGAGCATGATGCACGACGCACACACTGAGCTACCTCTATTATCTTCATCAGTGTTTTTAATCAACCATGATTTTTATGCATAATGTGCGTCTCGCGGTGATCAATCTTTTCAGATACTACAAGAAGTTGGGTAAAAATCGCAAGTTACGGAAAAAACACCTCACACATGAATGCCTAAATGAGTGTGAGTTGACTGTATTGGGTTTTGTCTCTAGCACCTTTGTCCTGAAGAATGCCACTGTGACTCAATCAGCACACATTATTAGCTGAAATATGTTGACCAAACACCAGGACGTGAGAGACCAGTAATTTCTCACTGCACAGCCACAACTTTTTAACCCTACCCAAGTAATCCTCTATTAAGACTGATCCCATTAGGAATATATCCTAGAGGTAGTTTTAAAACTCACTCAATTTCTCCACATCACAAAAAATAACCTGGAGTCGTAGCACATCTAAGATGCACTCGCCATCTTAGGTGGAAACCGTTGATGAAGCATGCCACTAACTAGGCTGGTGGGTGAGGGTTACTTTAAAACACCTAACAGTTTTTTTTGAGACGTCAGTTATATAACATGAATGACAGTTGAATGACATGGTAGCACATGTTTTACAATCTGTACATCAGTATCTTTGAAATATCAATGTTATGTTAAGATACAAGCATTTAAAGAGCACACGTACACCTGGCGGTTTCGTGGCGCTGAATTAACAGAACCACAACAGAGCAACCACAGTTTTACTCATATATGCCTTTTTAAAAAGTCATATTTTTAAGATCTGTCTAATGTAGCAAGGGGTCATCCTAATTTCTGCTGGCAGAGAGTTCCATATTCGGGGGAGAGTATGGTGAATCTAGAGCAGCAGAGTCTCTTCTTTTTAAAGGAGGGAATGGTAAGAAGATTGAAATGAGAGGATCTTAGATTGCGGTGGGTATGTATTTTTAGAAACAAGGCAAAACGAATGCTGGGTTGTTGCCAAGTAGGGATTTAAAAATGATTCCCATCTTGAATATTGTGCGCTGTTTCATCAGTAGCCAGTGCAGTTCACTCATCAGGGCAGTAATGTGGCATTTCCTAGATTTATGATAGATCAACCTGGCTGCCAGGTTTTGTACCAGCTGTAGCCTGCGGTTGAGATCCTCAGAGAGGCCCAGGTAGAGAGAGTTTGTATAATCTAACCTAGAGATCACTAATGCAATGATTATCTGGATGAGGACTTCAAAGCCTATTGCTACTGGCCAGAAACTAGGATTCCCTGGCTAAGCTTGGAGCTGGTAAAGAAGATTTATGTCTTGTCGGAGTTTAGTTTGAGGCGATTGCTATTCATCCAGGACTGGATGAATAGCAATGTGTTTGGAAAGGCAGTTATAGATTTCTGCAAATTGTCAAGAGCAAAGAACAATTGCATATCGTCTGCTTAGTTGTAGATCTTCACCTTCATCACTACCAACAGGCATACAAGGAGGCATATGTATGGACTAAAGCGGTGGGGAGACCGAGATGACCCCTGGGGCACTCCACAGGAAAGCTGGACCTTGGGGGAGCTGAAGGGAGATAGGCGTACTGACTGACAACGGTCTTTCAGAAAGGAAACAATCTAGTCTACTGCAGAGCCCTGTAGGTCAGCATCTCCAACACAGTCAACTCGAAAGTACGTCACAGTGACCATGATTGAGCATACAGCCGATTACTGCCCTGTCTATAGATGCTGCTTGTCAAGTGTAGTTCCAACTTTTCAAAACACAATTCATCTATCAAAGTGTTTTAACAAAACCATCACTGCTTCAACTTGTGAGGTAAGAAATGCCTCTGATGCACAATCGATCTATTTTCAAACAACCTATACTTCAAACTCTGCCTCTACAGTCTTGCTGGAAGATTGGTGATATTCACTTAGAGTTGACCAGACGTTTCCACTGAAACAAAGATTTTCTTATAAACCTTACAAGTCTCCAGTGAAAATACTTGACTATACATTAAAGAGAATGATTGTTGTTGGGCATGTGTTCAGTTTATGGCAAATTTGCCTCTGCAGAAAAACTGAATGTTTGTGGAATGACATAAGTATTACTGTGGTAGAAAGAAGATAGATGCTAGGTTCCAAAAGAATGCCTAATTAATTGGTTGTTTGAAACTATTTCCCAAGCTTCAATAACTTTGTATCATATTTCTACTTGCTAGATTGAAGAATCATTCTGGAACTCTGGAACAGAGCAAAGTGTGAAAAGCTTGATCCTGGAAGAAGGTCTGGAAAAAATATCCATTTAAAAGCAGGAGTACTAGTAAACAGTTCAAAGTCATCTAATCCTCTATTGAGGTATATTCGATTTGTTTATTATTTGGGAGAGTATTTATATGAATTGCATTTTCCATCTTAAGAAACCGATGAAATTCCCCCGTTATAGTTAGTTCAGATAACTATAACTCGCGCGCCTGCAATCCACTGCTCATGACGTCACATATTACATCACTCATGACATGGTCAGTGGCATCACTCATGACATCACGACATCATCCTTGTGATAGAGTGGCGGTCGCGCGAGTTATAGTTATCTGAACTAACTATAACGGGGGAATTTCATCGGTTTTTTACGATTGAAATATCCACCTAACTATAACGTGTGTGAAACCTATGGTTTTTTCAGTGAATTTGTACGTTTTTTTAAATGCTAATTTATTTATGTATTATTATTTTTTTTATATATTTATTTTACAATAAACTACGTATTAAAATTATTATTTTTTTTTTTTTGGTTTTCACCGTGTGCGCACAGTGCGCGCACCCCGCGATTTAAAAAAACAAAAAAAATATATATACATTTCGGCCTTCGGGGTGCTTCAGGGACCCCCTGACAAAGGCTAGGGGGTCAGGAACTCTCTATCCTGCCCCCTTTTCACGTTCGCCACCTTCCTTTTTCACTCTCGCACTGAAAACAAACAAAATGGCGGCCGACACTTCCTGATTTCGACCGATTTGAACGTTGACTAGCATGTAACCACCAATCAGAATTACGCTCGCGCACGTTAGGGTACTCGCACGGTGCGCGCACCCTGCGCGCGTACAGATATGGATATGCTTTTAAATGCTATTTTCTCAGGAAATACTGAACAGATTTACACCAGACCTGCAAAAGGCACTTCCTTGACCTTATGGCTACCTCTCTGCCAAATATATATATATATATATATATATATATATATATATATATATATATATATATATATAAATCTACTGGAGGTCGCCAGTAGATAGTTATAGTTAGGACCTATTTTCCATAGGAAATCCGCAACATTCTATTCCCAATAAGTCTGGCGCCGGTTGACGAATCTTCGTGAAGTTTTCCAAACTTTTGGCCAGCTCCGCTCCGCTCCTATCCTATCCTGAAAGTTTCGTGGTGATTCGTCAAGCGGGGGCTGAGAAAAAAGGGAGGTCCCAAAACGCGTTTTCCCCATAGGACCTGTTGACGCAGCTACAGCCCTAACTGCTGAACGGAATTACACCAAATTTGGCAAAGAGGTAGCCCTTGGTTCATACTTGTGCCTTTTGGTTAAATGGTGTAAATCCGTTCAGTAGTTCCTGAGATATTCAAAAGTAAAAAGATAGATATATCTAGGGCCGCGGATCCTCCCGAGCACGAGCTTTATGCTAATTGGCTGCCAACACTCTGAATCAGGAAGTGTTGGCAACCATCTTGTGCCTTGGTAGAACCGAGGCACAAGAAAGCTAAAAAGAAAACGCAAAAAGGGGGCAGGGTAGAAACACCCTGACCCCCTAGGCCTGCTCAGGGGGTCCCACGAGGACCCCCAAGGCCAAAAACAAATTAATTTTCTTTCTAAAAAAATCGCGTGATGCGCTTAGGATCCGCGCATCCCACTCCCGGAAAAACAAAAACGAAGCGCGGGCTCCCGCGCTTCGTTTACAATTAGCCCCCGGGGGGAGGGGGGAACCAAGTCCCGGGGGCAATATTTTATATTAATGGGGGGCCCAGAGGGGCCCCGGGGGCCACCACCCCCCGGGGCTTTTGTGAAATATGTGGGTGGGCTCTTAGCCCCCCCCAGCCCCGGGGACCGCCACCGTCTGGGGCTTTCCAAAAAATGGGTGGGGGGGTTCAAAGGCCCCCCCAAGCCCCGGGGACCGCCACCCCCAGGGCTTGTTTAATAAATAAAATACCTGTGTGGGGGGCTTGAGCCCCCCCACATGCCCCAGGGACCGCCACCTCCCAGGGGCACTAAATATTTAAAATAGGGGGTCCGTTACGGATCCCCAAGCCACCACCCCCCGGGGCTTTAAATTAAGTGGGATGAGGGTCGCGCGGGGCCCCCCCAGGAGCCAATGATGGCCCGGGGTGCCCACCCCCGGGACACTGCTGTTTGCAATGGCAGGGCGGGAGCCTCGCGGCTCCCGCCCTGCCATTGCAAACTGCTTCGCTTCATTGAAGCGAGAGCAGGGAAACCTGCTCTCGCTTCAATGAACCAAAGCGGATTGCTTTTCCGCATGGGGAGCAGCATGTTAGCTGCTCCCCATGTGGAAAAGCAATGCCGGCTCCCGCAGGAGGCGGGGAGCCGGCTAGGACCGTGGGGGGAATTGGTGACCTCCCACGGTCTCCAACGAGGTGGCCAGGCCCCAGGGGATGGGGTCCCCGGGGCCATAAGTGGCCATAGGAGGGGGGCAAGGAAGCCCCCCTCCAAATAAAAAGTATTTTTTTTAAAAGGCCCATGCCCCGGGGGATGGGGTCCCCGGGGCAGATTAAGGCCTCGGGAGGGGGGCCACGTGCCCCCACCCCTCCAGTTTTAATTTTTTTTTTAAATTAGGGGGCATAAGAAAAAGAAGGGGGGCTACAAAGCCCCCGTCTTAAAAAGAAAATAAAAAACGGGATCGGGGGAGAGGCCACGCCCCCTCCTTTAATCACTCTGCAAACGCACCCCCTGGCGCGTTTGCAGAGGGGGAACAAATTCCCCTTCAATACTGGGGTTTCTGGGGGCCAACTAGCCCACCAGTAACCTCCAGTATGCACCAGGGGGCTGCGTTGCAGAGAGGTGTTCTGAGGCCACGCCCCTTTTTACACCTCTCTGCAACGCAGCTCTTTGCCGCTTAATGGAGGTACCTGGTGGGCTAGTTGGACCCCAGGGACCCTCAGGATTCAAAGGGACTTAATCCCCCAACTTAAAACGTGCCACGGGGCGTGTTTGCACAGTGGTGAAGGTAGGGGCGGGGCCTGAGGTGATGTGTGCAAACACGCCCTGTGGTGCGTTTTAAGTTGCGGAAAAAATTCCTCTTCAATCCTGAGGGACCCTGGGGGCCAAGTAGCCCAGCAGGTGCTTCCAGGAAGTGCCGCTGCGTTGCAGAAAGGTGGTGCAGGTCGTGCGCCTTTTTACATCTCTCTGCTACGCAGCTCTGTGGCGCTTACTGGATGTACCTAGTGGGCTAGTTGGTCTTTACGGACCCTCAAGATTGAAGGGGAATTATTTCTCCAACTTAAAATGCGCCACAGGGCGTGTTTGCACAGTGGTGAAGGGAGGGGATGGTGTAGGAAAGTGGCTCTATATATACTGGACCGAAGTAAAATCAGCCGAACTACGAATTCTGATTTACTCACCTGTTATCAGGAGAGACCTCAGTGCTGCATGTTTGAGACCAGTACTGATCTTGAAAAGTAATTCTAACCGCACTTACCAGTAACTTGAATTTCCTTCCATAGGATATTACTGCCTACTTTTTGCTGAAAAAGTTTCAAAGTGTCGATTTTTAAAAACTTACAAATATTCCTCTAAAATCAGCCGAACTATGAATTCCGATTTACTCACATGTTAACAGGACAGACCTCAGTGCTGCATCTTTGAGCCCAGTACTGATCTTGAAAAGTAATTCTAACCGCACTTACCAGTAACTTGAATTTCCTTCCATAGGATATTATTGCCTCCCACCCCTGTTCCTGTTTAACAGTACTTCCGTGAGTCATTGAGCTGACGAGCTCGTGGATGAATCACCCGCATGCCTGTGAGAGGTACCTGACCCGAGAAAGATGTTGGCAGCCTACTCAGCAAACCCCAAATTTCAAAGACTGTAATCTCTACTGATGATGGTTAAAGAACCAGAAACACGTGTCTAGAGATCTGCACTATCTGCGCCAACTGTGGCGAAACACTCGAACACTCTTGAAGCAAGCACGCAACCGAAACTGCATTTACCACAGTGCCAGGGGCGAACCGTGCTGGGAGGTGAAGCGGTGTGCTCCCACCCCTGTTCCTGCTTAATAGTTCTCCTGTGAGTCATTGAACTGACGAGCTGGTGGATGAAGCACCCGCATGCCTGTGAGAGGTACCTGACCTGAGAAAGATGTTGGCAGCCTACTCAGCAAACCCCAAATTTCAAAGACTGTAATCTCTACTGATGACGGTTAAAGAACCAGAAACACGTATCTAGAGAGCAGCACTATCTGCGCCAACTGAGGCGAAACAATCGAAAACTCTTGAAGCAAGCAAGTAACCGAAACTGCATTTACTAAAATGCCAGAGGCGAACCTTGCTGGGATTTGAAGCGGTGTGCTCCCACCCCTTTTCCTGTTTAATAGTACTCCTGTGAACAAGGAGAGACCTCAGTGCTGCATCTTTGAGCCCAGTACTGGTCCTGAAAAGTAATTCTAACCATACTTACCAGTAACTTGAATTTCCTTCCATGGGCTAACATTGACTGGTTTCACTTGGAAATTTTTCTAAGTGTGCAGTTTTGGAACTTTAAAATATTCATCTAAAATCAGCCGCACTACAAATTCCTATTTACTCACCTGTTATCAGGAGAGACCTCAGTGCTGCATCTTTCAGCCCAGTACTGATTCTGAAAAGTAATTCTAACACTTATAAATTCACCCAGGCACTCTCTTTGCAGTACTCTAATCATTCAGTCAGTATCCAAGTACTAATGCAGCGAGCCAGGCATTAGCACATGGACTGCCTCAAACCCCTAATCCACTATGCATGCAGTATCCTAACTAACCAACACACTTATAGTTCTGCACTTATACATTCAACAAAAAAAACAATATTTCAGTTTCAATCTTTTAAAAAACATTTTTATTTCCATTTATTATATTAAAAATATATAATGTAATTTAAAAAATAAAATATGTAAAAATAAACAGTTAAAAAACTGTAAAAATCTGTATAAAAAAATACATATAACTATTATTACATTTAAAAATTATTTTAAAAAACCTTTGAAATTCACAGAAAAAAACATAGGTTTCAGGGCTGTTCTAGTTAGCTGGACATTTCACTCATACAAAACCATTGAAATTCCTCCGTTATAGTTCGTTTTACTCACTATAACTCGCGCGCCCGCAATCCACTGCTGATGATGTTACATATTACATCATTCATGACATGGTCAGTGATGACATCTCAAATAACATCACTGATTACATCATCCACGTGACAATCAGATACACCTCATCATACACTAGTATAACCTTTCATCACTCACTGTAAAATACAGAGTACCATATTTGAATCCATTGACACACCAATACAAGTTTCTAAAAACCCACTCAGTGATTCCTAGATCTACACACACATCTAATCACTTACCTATAGATTCACTCATACATGCTGTCAATGATCAATAGAACACTATCAAATATACTTATACACCTATATCGACATTACACACCAGCACACATCCTATTCACTTATGTAGTCATCCTACTCATTTATGCAAACAACGAATCCTACTTACATTTACTCAGCTACACACTTGTACAAACCCCACTTCATTTATTCATATAGATAGTAACTCATACTTAGTGTGTTATAAAATCACTATTACAAGTATACAGTTATCCATACAGTCACTCATACAATCACTGAGTCTTATGTATACTTATTTATATACAACTGTCACATACACTGCCTTTTATTTTTGTAGTTTGTTGGACATATACCATTAAGAGATATATTTGCTCATCAGCACACCCATAAAGATATTCACTCACCCAAACAACTGTTATAACATGTAGTCATATACCTACTGAATCAACTATTCACACATCTTTCGGCAGTCACAACCCCCCCACCGAACCACACACACATTCACTCTCCAATACAAACACTCAGTTAACTAATCAACAACTAATATAGACTTTCACATTGCTAGTAACCAACTGGTACAGCAGTTTACACAACAACTGACAAAGTGATACAGATATTCACACAGTTTAGTCACTATACAATATATATAGTGAGACACTTTAAAATAGTCAGGTAAACAGTCAATCACACTGCTACTAAATCCACCATCCAGATATTTATATTTATATATCCACTCATTCTTTAATGAAGATTGCTATATATATCATACATTTTTAAATACCGAACCAAATCACATTCATTGGATGATGTCATCGGTGATATCAGTGATGTCATTTGAGAGGTCATCAGTGATGTCACTGACCATGTCATGAATGATGTAATAGGTGACATCATCAGCAGTGGAATGCGGGCGCGCAAGTTATAGTGAGTACAACTAACTAACGGAGGAATTTCAATGGTTTTGTAGGAGCGAAATGTCCAGCTAACTATAACAGCCCTGAAACCTAAGGTTTTTCAGTGAATATATATTTTCACAGAAAAAAACCATAGGATTCAGGGGTGTTATAGTTAGCTGCCCATTTCACTCGCACAAAACCATAGAAATTCGTCTGTTATAGTTAGTTCTGCTAACTATAACTTGCGCGCCCGCAATGCACTGCTGATGATGTCACATATTGCATCATTCATGACATAGTCAGTGACATCACTGATGACAACTCAAATGACATCACTGATGACATCATCCAGTGAATGTGGTTTAGTTTGAAATTTAAATATGTATAATATATACACCAATCTGTATTGACGATTGAGTGGATATATAACTGTCTGGATGGAGGATTTAGTAGCTGTCTGACTGTCTGTTTAAGTGAGTCATTAAAAGTGTCTCACTTAATACATGGATTAGTAACTAAACTATGTGAATGTGTGCAGCACTGTCTCTGTTGTTGTATAACATGCTGCATCAGTTGGCCACTAACTACACGAGTGTATTAGTTATTGATAAGTTGGGTGAGCATTTGTATGGGACACTGAGTTTGTGTGTGGTTGGATGGGGTGTGTATAACTCTATGCATAGATGTGTGAATGGTTGATTGACTTGGTGTATAGGTTTAAGAGTGCATGTGGAAACAGTTGTTTGGGTGACTGAGTGTATTTATTTGTGTGTTGGTGAGCGAATATGTTTTAGTTGTACATCTTCAACAAAGTAAAAAAATAAAAGGCCTTGTATGTGAGAGTTGGTGTATATAAATAGGTATGTGTAAGAGTCTGTGATTGTGAGTAACTATATAAATGAGTGTACAATTGTAATGGTGATTTTTTTACATATTAACTAGGAGTTAATATGTGTTTGAATAAATGAGGTTGTTGGATAATTGTGTAAGTGAGTAAATGTAAGTGTGATTATTTTTTTTCATGAGTGAGTAGGATGACTGCGTAACCGACTAAGATGACTGCTGATGTGTCAATGTCTACATATGTGTATAAGTGCATTTGATAGTGTTCTATTAATTAGTGACCGCATGAATAAATGATTCTGTTCTTGAATGGGTAGTTGTGTGTGTAGACTTAGGAATCAGTGAGTGGGTATGTAGTAACTGGTATTGGTGTGTCAATGGTTTCAAATATGGTACTCTGTATTTTACAGTGAGTGATGAAAGGTTATACTAGTGTATGATGAGGTGTATCAGATTGTCACGTGGATGATGTCATCCGTGATGTCACTGACCATGTCATGAATGATGCAATATGTGACATCATCAGCCGTACATTGCGGGCGCACGAGTTATAGTTAGCAGAACCAACTATAACAAAGGAATTTCTATGGTTTTGTACGAGTGAAATGGTCAGCTAACTAGAACACCCCTGAAACCTATGGTTTTTTCTGTGAATTTCAAAGCTTTTTTAAATGCTAATTTTTAAGTGTGATAGTAGTTATATCTATTTCTTTGCATTGATTTGCGACCGTTTTTTAACTGTTTATTTATAAACATTTTATTCATTAAATAACATTTTTCTGAAAATTGCAACAAAAAAATAATTCAAACTGAAATATTGATTTTCTTGTTTTCATTTTTTATTTTAATATATTTATAATATTCTCTTTTTTTTTTTAAATCAATTTTTTTTCAGAGTCGCACACTCAAAGCATACACATCACGGTGGGTGCGTGCATTCTAGCACCATTTTAGAAAAGTCGTGAAGGATCCGCGTTTGGTGTGCGACTGCTGTGTGTTTTTCAGTTATATCATATACATTTAATATTACGTGATGTGCGCGATTGGTATGCGACCAGTCCGCGACTCCTGCTCCCGCGCATTCACGACACATGCGCATTACGGTAGAAGATGCTTGCGCGGTTTGCGCGTCACGTCATACGTGCTGGGGTGGCTGGGTGCGCGGCTCCCACAAAAAAAATGTATGTTCCAAAATGATATGTATGTGTTTTTAATACACATATTAGGGCAAGAGATTATCTAAGATATTCATAAAAATAATATATTTGTACTTATAATAAACTTATATTTTTTTAAATATATTTTCGCGAAGTCAAGTGCGTGCATCGTGAGTGCAGAGAACCAGGTCAGCAGAGCTGTTGTAGAGCCAGAAAACGAGGTCAGCAGAGCTGCTCTAGAGCCTAAGAAGCAGGTCAGCAGAGCTGCTCTAGATGCCGAGAACCAGGTCAGCAGAGCTGCTGTAGAGCCAGAGAAGCCAGGTCAGCAGGGCAGCTTTAGAGGGAGAGAACCAGGTCAACAGAGCTGCTTTAGAGCCAGAGAACCAGGTCAGCAGAGCTGCTTTAGAGCCAGCGAACCAGGTCAGCAGAGCTGCTTTAGAACCAGAGGACCAGGTCAGCAGAGCTGCTCTAGAGCCATAGAACCAGGTCAGCAGAGCGGCTTTAGAGCCAGAGAAACAGGTCAGCAGAGCTGCTTTAGAGCCAGCGAACCAGGTCAGCAGAGCTGCTTTAGAGCCAGAGAAACAGGTCAGCAGAGCTGCTTTAGAGCCAGAGAAACAGGTCAGCAGAGCTGCTCTAGAGCCAGAGAAACAGGTCAGCAGAGCTGCTCTAGATGCCAAGAAACAGGTCAGCAGAGCTGCTGTAGAGCCAGAGAAGCCAGGTCAGCAGGGCAGCTTTAGAGGGAGAGAACCAGGTCAGCAGAACTGCTTTAGAACCAGAGAACCAGGTCATCAGAGCGGCTTTAGAGCCAGAGAACCAGGTCAGCAGAGCGGCTTTAGAGCCAGAGAAACAGGTCAGCAGAGCTGCTCTAGAGCCAGAGAACCAGGTCAGCAGAGCTGCTTCAGAGGGAGAGAAACAGGTCAGCAGAGCTGCTTTAGAGCCAGAGAACCAGGTCAGCATAACTGCTTTAGAACCAAAGAACCAGGTCAACAGAGCTGCTTTAGAACCAGAGAACCAGGTCAGCAGAGCTGCTCTAGAGCCATAGAACCAGGTCAGCAGAGCTGCTCTAGAGCCAGAGAACCAGGTCAGCAGAGCTGCTTCAGAGGGAGAGAAACAGGTCAGCAGAGCTGCTTTAGAGCCAGAGAACCAGGTCAGCAGAGCTGCTCTAGAGGGAGAGAACCAGGTCAGCAGAGCTGCTCTAGAGCCAGAGAACCAGGTCAGCAGAGCTGCTCTAGAGCCAGAGAACCAGGTCAGCAGAGCTGCTTTAGAGCCATAGAACCAGGTCAGCAGAGCTGCTTTAGAGCCAGAGAACCAGGTCAGCGGAGCTGCTCTAGAGGGAGAGAACCAGGTCAGCAGAGCTGCTTTAGAGCCAGAGAACCAGGTAAGCAGAGCTGCTCTAGAGCCAGAGAACCAGGTCAGCAGAGTTGCTTTAGAGCCATAGAACCAGGTCTGCAGAGCTGCTTTAGAGCCAGAGAACCAGGTAAGCAGAGCTGCTCTAGAGCCAGAGAACCAGGTCAGCAGAGGTGCTTCAGAGGGAGAGAAACAGGTCAGCAGAGCTGCTTTAGAGCTGAGAGAAACCAGGTCAGCAGGGCTGCTTTAGAGGGAGAGAACCAGGTCAGCAGAGCTGCTTTAGAGCCAGAGAACTAGGTCAGCAGAGCTGCTCTAGAGCCGGAGAACCAGGTTAGCAGAGCTGCTCTAGAGCCAGAGAACCAGGTCAGCAGAGCTGCTCTAGAGCCAGAGAACCAGGTCAGCAGAGCTGCTTTAGAGCCAGAGAACCAGGTCAGCAGAGCAGCTTTAGAGGGAGAGAACCAGGTCAGCAGAGCTGCTTTAGAGGGAGAGAACCAGGTCAGCAGAGCTGCTTTAGAGCCAGAGAACCAGACCAACAGAGCTGCTTTAGAGCCAGAGAACTAGGTCAGCAGAGCTGCTTTAGAGCCAGAGAACCAGGTCAGCAGAGCTGCTCTAGAGCCAGAGAACCAAGTCAGCAGAGCTGCTCTAGAGCGTAGAACCAGGTCAGCAGAGCTGCTCTAGAGCCAGAGAACCAGGTCAGCAGAGCTGCTGGAGAGCCAGAGAAACCAGGTCAGTAGAGCTGCTGTAGAGGGAGAGAAACCAGGTCAGCAGAGCTGCTTTAGAGGGAGAGAACCAGGTCAGCAGAGCTGCTCTAGCTGACACTGACTGACACGGATTGACTGACACCGACTACTCTCTACTACTACACTCTCTACTACTACACTCTCTACTACTACACTCTCTACTTCTGCCACTCACTCTCTGCCACTCACTCTCTGCCACTCACTCTCTACTACCTCTCTGCTACTCTCTCTACTGCTCAATCTCTACTATTACTCACTCTCTACTTCTCTCTACTACTCTCTACCTCTACACCTCTACACCTCTACCTCTCTCTACATGCACACATATTTATATGCATTTATATATATGTATGTGTATATATACATACATATATAAACATATATAATCTGCATATCTATATAGATCCAATTATAAATGCATGCATACATATACATATATGCATACATATACATGTTATGTACATGAAAGTTTGAAAAACACTAATACAAGCAAAGCTAAAAAGCCACCTAATTACAAACAGAATTGCTTTAACTAAAACGAGGGAGAGATCTATTGCATTTTCAATGCTGGTTTACTTTGGTTCCATCAAGAAGGCATTCAGATGTGTAACACATTTGCCATACATTCGGAAGTTAGCACTCTAATTGCTTATTAGATCACTGTAGTAAAACTACTGCTCACCAGGGAAGTCTGCTGCTGGTATTCTAAGTGCATGTTTCAGTCTGCATGTCAGAATTTTTTTAATGAAATAGAAGAGGATTTGAGAAGTCACTCAAAATGTGCCGTAATTTTTCTTTTTTCAGCACTAATCATACTTTCTATGGCAAAATGAACCTCCTCATTTTGTTCCTTTTTACATTAAATGTTTTAAGAGTTACCACTTTATTCCAATCAAGATGGCTTCAGGTGTGCCATACATTTATCATAAGTAGGACTGTTGGCGCTCTAGTTGTTCTTTGGAACACTCTAGGAAGCTGCAGTAGAACACAAAGGAATCAACTGACAGTCTCTGCCCTTGTTGGATGTACATGTTTTACCGAGAATGTCAGATTTCATTCTCACATGACTGAGAAAGATAATGTGACTTTACAGAACATATGCTCTCAGTTTAGCTTATAGATCACCTTCCAAACCTCTGTGGGAAAAGCACAAGAAAATAGTTTTCTCTCAAACATTATTCATGATATCCCAGCAGAAGGCTTTTTCACATGGTAAAATCAACTTAGAACATACCACAATTCCTAAAATGAGTATGGTACCATCAACAAATGATTTAGAATGTAACTAATGTCTTAAAACCTTCTACTAACTGCAATGCTTTTTAATGAGGTGCTATCATGTATATTGGTCCCAAGATGGCTGCCAACACTTGTTGGATGAAGTGCTGACAGCCAATTAGATCTCACGATGAGATGTGTGGTTAGGCTCCGGCCAGATATATATGTGATTATACTTTTGATCTTCTCAGGAACTACTCAACGGATTTACATCATTTAAGCAAAAGGCACAAGTCTAAACTGAGGACTACCTTTCCGCCAAATTTGGCGAAATTCCGTTCAGCAGTTCGAGCTGTAGCTGCGGCTAAAGGTCCTATGGGAAATTACATGGGGAAAACACGTTTTGGGACCCCCCTTTTTTCTCGGCCCCCGGTACACGAATCATCCCGAGACTTTCAGGATAGGAGCGGACCGGAGCTGGCCAAAAGTTTTGAAAATTTTGCGAAGATTCGTCAATCGGCGCCAAAGTTATTGGGAACAGAATGTTGCGCATTTCCTATGGAAAATAGGCCCTAACTATAACTACCTACTGGCCAGTAGGAGCCAGTAGGTAGTTATAGTTAGGACCACGTTTCCATAGGAAATCCGCAACATTCTATTTTGAATACCTTTGGCGCCGGTCGACGAATCCTCGTGAATTTTTCAAAATAGGTGGGGCGCTACGCTCCGCTCCTACCCTGAAAGTCTCGGGGGGATTCTTCAAGCGGGGGCTGAGATAAAAGGGGGGTCCCAAAACGCGTTTTTCCCATGCATTTTTCCATAGGACCTTTAGACAGGGCTACAGCCCGAACGGCTGAACAGAATTACTTGAAATTTGGCAGAGAGGTAGTCCTCAGGTCAAGGAAGTGCCTTTTGTAGGTTTGGTGTAAATCTGTTCAGTAGATTCTGAGAAAATAGCCTTTAAATCAATATATATCTCTGAGCCAGCTTACGGTGCGCTTACGGTACGCTTACCGTACGCGTACGGTGGCGTGCGCGAGCGCGATTCTGATTGGCTCTTAGATCTTAGTAAACATTCGAATCGGCCGAAACCAGGAAGCGGCGGCCGCCATTTTCTCTCTCGCACTGAGAGTGATGATGAAAATACAAAGCACAAAAACATGTCAAGGGGCTGTTTAGACAGCTCCCACACACATAGCCATGTTGAGGGAGTCCCCAAAGATCCCCCAAGGCCAAAAACGGAATTTTTTTTTTTCGCTAATTTCGCCGATTACGCTTACCGTACGCGTACGGTAAAAAATGATATAAAAAAAAAAATTATCCACACTCTCCCCACCCAGTGTGCAATTGTGGCCGAAGGCCACCAATTGTGCATGGCTTATAACAGATGAGATAAACTATAATCTTTAAAAAAAATAAAATAAAAAAAAAAATTATCCACACTCTGTTCACCCCGTGTGCAAATGGTGCCCGAAGGGCACCATTTGTGCATGGCTTATAAAAATTACGAAAAATTAAAATATTACCTTTCAAAACGAAGTGCATCATATGTCCTCCATGTGCGCACGGTGCGCGAAGCGCATCGTGCGTACATGGCCCATCTAGCGTAACGTGGGCACGCGGTGCGCGTAGCGCACCGCGTGCCCACCGTGCGTGCACGGCACTAACTGCTTAAAGTGGGCGCGCGGTGCGCAAAGCGCACCGCGTGCTTACTGTGCGCGCACGGTGCGCGAAGCGCACCGTGCGCGCACGGAACGAACTGCGTTAAGTGGGCGCGCACGCCACGAATGGCGTAAAGTAACTTAGCATTTAAAAAACCGTACAAATTCACTGAAAAAACCATAGGTTTCACACACATTATAGTTAGGAATTAGCATTTAAAAAACCTTGCAAATTCACTGAAAAAACCATAGGTTTCACACATGTTATAGTTAGCGGAAATTTTACTGATAAAAAACCAATGAAATTCCCCCGTTATAGTTAGTGCAGGCAACTATAACTCACGCGACCGCAATCTTCTGCTGATGACATATGTGTCTTTATGAAAAAAAAATATTTGTAATATATGTATAGCTAAAAATGTATGGAAGAAGACATGGGCAAATAAGTGTCTAAATACAGTATTAGCATCAGCAGAGGATTGCGGTCGCGTGAGTTATAGTTGCCTGCACTAACTATAACGGGGGAATTTCATTGGTTTTTTATCAGTAAAATTTCCGCTAACTATAACATGTGTGAAACCTATGGTTTTTTCAGTGAATATATATATATATATATATATATATGTATGTATATAAGTGATGTAATATGTGACGTCATCAGCAGTGCATTGCGGGCGCGCGAGTTATAGTTAGCTGAACTAACTATAACGGGGGAATTTCAATGCTTTTGTAGGAGTGAAAAGTCCAGCTAACTATAACGCCCCTGAAACCTATGGTTTTCAGGGAATTTCAAAGGTTTTTTAAATGCTAATTTCTAACTATGCCTACAGAGATAGGACATGTGAAGAAAGAAGAAAAAACGCACAGAAAGAAAAAAAAATGCAGAAAGAAGCAACAGAAGTCCTCAAAGACGAAGAAAAGTGCAGGAAGAAGGATAACGTGCAGAAAGAACAAACAGAAGAGCAGAAAGAAACCTTGTTGGAAAATCATCCTGTACCCTCAACTTTTTCAAACTGATACTGGTGGTAACAGTCTGACTAACCAGTTCTAGAGCCAGTGCTATGTTAAAAGACACTCAGAATACAGTGAAAACACCTACATACACTAGGGAACACTATGCGTTGGGGTCCCCCTGTGATTAGCATGACCTCCTCTGTAAGCCCCTAGTATATAATAGGGCAGGGGATTAAAACTACCTCTTAAAACGCACAAAGGGCGTGTTTGCACAGGTCACCTCAGGCCCCGTCCCCTCCGTTCCCCACTGTGTAAACACGCCCTGTGGCCGTTTTAAGTTGGGAGATTAAGTCCCCTTGAATCCTGAGGGTCCCTAGGGTCCAACTGGACGACTAGCTACCTCCAGTAAGCGCCACAGAGCTGCGTCGCAGAGAGATGTAAAAAGGGGCACGGCCTAGACCACCTCTCTGCAGCGCAGAGGAGCTTACTGGAAGCACCTGGTGGGCTAGTTCACCCCCAAGGTCCCTCATGATTGAAGGGGAATTATTTCCCCAACTTAAAACGCGCCACAGGGCTGGTTTGCGCACGTTAACTCAGACCCCGTCCCCTCCCTTCACCACTGTGTAAACCCGCCCTGTGGCCGTTTTAGTTGGGAGATTAAGTCCCCTTGAATCCTGAGGGTCCCTAGGGGCAAAATAGCCCACTAGGTACGTCCAGTAAGCGCCATTGCAGAGAGGTGTAAAAAGGGGCACGGCCTGCACCACCTCTCTGCAACGCAGAGCAGTGGCGCTTACTGGAAGCACCTGGTGGGCTAGTTCACCCCCAAGGTCCCTCAGGAGTGAAAGGGAATTATTTCCCCAACTTCAAACGCGCCACAGGGCGTGTTTGCACACGTCACCTCAGGCCACGTCCCCTCCCTTCACCACTGTGTAAACGCGCCCTGTGACCGTTCTAAGTTGAGAGATTAAGTCCCCTTGAATCCTAAGGGTCCAAAGGGTCAAACTAGCCCACCAGGTACCTCCAGTAAGGGCCACAGAGCTGCGTTGCATAGAGGTGTAAATAGGGGCATGGCCTCAGAACACCTGTCTGCAACGCAGCTCCCTGTCGCATACTGGAGATACCTGATGGGCTAGTTGGCCCTCAGGGACCCTCAGTATTGAAGGGGAATTCCCCAACTTACAACGGGCCAGGGGACGCGTTTGCAGAGTGCTGCAAGGAGGGGGCGTGGCCTCTGGCACGATGCCAGTCTTTTATTAAGAAGGAGGGCTGTGTGGCCCCCTTCTTTTTCTAATTTATTGGCCCTGGGGACCCCATCCCCCAGGGCTTGCACCCTAATTTTTTTTGTTGAAAAAAATAAATTGGGCCCTCCCAAGGCCTTAATCGGCCCCGGGGACCCCAACTCCCGGGTCATGGCCTTTTTAAAAAATTCTTTAGGAGGGGGGCTGCGTTGCTCCCCTCCTCAGGCCACTTATGGCCCAGGGGACCCCATCCCCCGGGGCGGGCCTTTGTTTTTTATATAATTATTTTTAAAAATATATTTATAGAAACACCTAGGACATGCTGGACAAACCGTATGTACCTATCACCATGACTATTTGCATGATATTCATTAAAAGGCGACTACGTATACAATGAATCCACGTGGAATGTATTTACACCGCTAATGAAGCTCTGACGTGTGACGCCCTACCGTGCTGTAACCGGCGCGCAGGGACAGACCGAGAACTAGGTCGTGATAAATGAGGTTTTATTGAGTGAGAGCGTCTCTTATGTCTGCTCGTTAGTCTTTCACGAGCAAAGGTGGCGTTATCCGTGGTGGGGCTTGAGGGGCTGCGTCCGCCTTGTAGGTCATCTACTTCGGTGGGTCTTGCTCCCCAGGTCTTCAGGCTCGGAGGACTCCCCAGGTGCGTGATGGCCCCAAAATAAAGTAAAGACAAGGTACTGTCAGGGAACCGTTTCTTTATCCCCACACTTCCTGAAACCGGGACCGGGAGTGAGGATTCCCCTATTGGTGCATGCGTGACCCTGCCCTCCCCTTTGGTCCCCTTGACGTGCAGTCCGTGAAGTGAGGAAACTGTGCGAGGGGTTGTTTAGAACTAAGGAGGATTGGGAGGAACTTAAAACAACAGCAGGGAGTTCAGCGTCAAGGGGGCCCAAGTTAAGGAGGTGCTCGCTCTCTCCTCCTCACCCAACCCGCTACGCGGTCCCGTACCTGTCCTAGCCACGCTCCTCCCCTGGGAACGTGGCTGGGCGCTTCGCGGTGTCCCGGGCCTCCTTGCCGTCCGTAGTCTCTCTCTTCGGTCCGCCGATGCTCTACCTCGTTCGTTCTCCAGGGTCTTTGGGCCAGTCCGCTGTCCGGCTCCTCTCTTTCACTCGGTTCACCTACTCCGTACCTCCGGGAATCGCCGTCCGTCGCTTTCCTGATCTCGAGGGTTTTTGACGATCCCTCCTCCGTGACGTCACTTGGGGGCGTGTCTCCCTGTGGAAAGTCGGCCCAGTTAAAGGGCTCCTCACCTTCACTGCGGGTCGCGGTCGAGGTATCTGAGTAGGGCACCCAATCTTCCTGTGATAAGGGAACAAGAGGGGGTGAGAAGGGCACGTGGGACCACCAGTCTATTTCCCCCAGCCTGGTCTGTCCAGCTCTGTTACACACCTCCCCCCCTGGATTCTCCCGTTCGGGGAGATGAACGGTCCGGGACAAAAAGTCTGCATTGCCATTGTCCTTCCCCTTTCTGTGCCGCACCTCGAACGAGAACGGTTGTAAAGACAAGAACCACCGTAACACCCGTGGATTCTGGCTTTTCTGTCTATACATCCACTTGAGGGGCGCATGGTCCGTATACAGAATGAATGGCTTGCCCTCCAGGTAATATCTCAGCTTTTCGATCGCCCACTTAATAGCCAGGCACTCCCTCTCAATCGTTGGATATTTGACCTCTCTGGGGAATAATTTACGGCTTGCATATAGGATGGGATGCTCCTGACCGTTAGTCCCAATTTGTGATTGCCCCTACCCCGGATTCGGAAGCGTCGGTGGCTACCAGGAAGGGTTTGTCAAAGTCGGGGGAAATTAGCACCGGTTGTGTCGTGATTGCGGTTTTTAGTTTTTGGAAGGCGTGCACTGCCTCAGTGGTAGGGGATTGGAAGGATCAAGGGGTACTCTCGCGTTTCAGTAGGTCAGTTAAGGGCGTGGCGGCCTCTGCAAAGTTAGGAATAAACCGTCTGTAATACCCTATTAGTCCTAAAAAACCCCGCAGCTCTTTTTTTGTGGTGGGGAAAGGTGTTGAAACTATCGCCTTGATTTTTTCGGTCTGAGATGCAATAACCCCATCTCCTAACACATACCCTAGGTATTTTACCCGCTGACAGGCGGCTTTTGATTTCTTCGCATTTATATGCAGTCCGGCCTGTTTTAGGGCTTTGAGGATGATGGTTAGATGACGGAGATGTTCAGCCCAGGTCCTACTGTACACCACAATATCGTCTAGATAAGCAGAGCTAAAGGTGGGAAAAGCCTGTAGGATGGAGTTCATCAGTCTTTGAAACGTAGCTGGGGCCCCGTGGAGGCCAAATGGTAGGACGGTAAACTCAAACAAGCCCTGATCGGTAGCAAAGGCGGTCTTTTTGCGGTCTGTTTCCCTCAGGGGCACCTGCCAGTAGCCTTTTGTTAAATCGAACGTTGTGATGTAGGCAGCGTCGCCTATTTTCCTCGATCAACTCGTCTACTCGTGGTATGGGATAGGCGTCGAAGGTGGAAATCTCGTTAAGGGCCCTAAAATCCATACAAAAGCGAGTAGAGCCATCCGGCTTGGGGATCATAACAATGTGGGACCTCCAGTCGCTCTTGGAGGGTCTTATCACCCCCAATTCCAGCATCTCCTCCACTTCTCTTTGGATCGCCTCTCTCCTGGCGGCCGGTACCCGATAGGCTTTTTGTCGAACCAGTTGGCCGGGCCCGGTTTCTATTTTATGTTCGATGAGATGAGTTCTTCCGGTTCGGTCTGAAAATATCTCCGCAAAGGGCTGCAGGGTATCCTTCAACTCGGCTCTCTGGGCCTCAGGGAGCTCGGGATTGATGCATAAGCTCCCCAGCGTTGAGAAGTGTGGATTACCGGTGGGGACCAAAAAGTGGGCCTCTTTTGGTGGTGATCCAAACCATTTCTTTAGTAGGTTGATGTGATAACTCTGTTGTTTGGATGGGGTTATCTGGATCTTATAGGTGGTTTCGCCTATGGTCTCCTTCACCTCATACGGTCCCTGCCACTCACTTTTAAACTTGCTGGAAGATGAAGGAAGAAGTACGAGGGCCCTGTCCCCGACCTGTAATCGTCGGAGCTTCTTCCCTTTATCGTAGTGTCTCTTCTGTTTGTCTTGGCTTCTTTCCAGATTGCTGTGGGCTAAAGTGAGTAATTTGCCTATTTTCGACTTCAGCCGTTGGGTATACTCCAACAGGGAGCAGTGGTCCTGTCGTTCTTCAGTTTCCCACGCGTCCTTGGTCATCTCCAGCAATGATCGGGGTTGTCGCCCATACAGTAATTCAAACGATGAACACCCCAGACTGCTCTGGACTTGGGCCCGTAGAACGTACAACGCCAAGGGAAGTAACCGGTCCCACTCTCGTCCCTCTACGGTGAGCATTTTCTTGAGGGTATTCTTCAGGGTGCGGTTGTATCGTTCCACGAGACCGTCCGTCTGGGGGTGGTACACGGAGGTACGTAGTTGGTGTATGTCCAGAGTGCGACAGACTTCTCTCATCAACCGTGAAGTGAAGGGAGTCCCCTGATCGGTTACCACCTCCTTGGGAAACCCGACCCGGGAAAATAGTTCAATCATCTTCTCAGCCAGATTCTTGGTGTTGGGAGTTTTTAGAGGGAAAGCTTCCACGAATCGGGTAGCGTAGTACACCACCACCAGGGCATGTACGTTCCCCTTTTGGGTTCGGGGCAAGGGTCCGATAAGGTCCATGCCTACTCTCTCAAATGGGACTCCTATTATTGGCATAGGTTTGAGGGGGGCAGCCGGGGGTTTATAAGCACTCTTCTTTTGGCAAGTTTCACAGGATTGGCAATATTTTTCAATATCCTTATATATTCCGGGCCAATAAAAGCAGCGTAGGATACCCTCACCGGTCTTCTCGTTGCCTGTATGCCCTGCTGTCAAATGGGAGTGTGCAAAAAATAGGACTTGGTCCCTGAAGGGCTGGGGTACTACCAGCTGGGGCGCCATGCCCTCTTTTCCCTCTCGGTATAAAAGGTCGTTATTTATCCGGAATCTGGGGTATCTATTGCCTACAGGGGTCGGGTCCTGGTGAGCGTCTTCCCAGGCATTAAATAAAGTGCGGTCATTGGCCTGGGCAAATCTGAAGCTCCTATCAGTGATCCAAGGGTCGGGGCTGACTAAGGCCGGGGTCGGCTGGGGAGCATGTTGAACACCCACCCTCAACTCTTTCCTGAACATGGATAAAAAGTCGGGATTGTCAACTCCTAGAATCACTTCCTCGGGTAGGGTATCCACCACCCCCACTCTTACTAGGTACGACTCCTGGGAAGGACAGGTTATCTGCACTTGGGCCAGAGGATAGGGTTTCACGTCCCCGTGGATACACCGTATGTGAACTATTTGTCGGGGAAGGTACTGAGGGGGATTGACTAGGGATTTCCTCACTACAGATTGCCTGCACCCGGAATCTAATAGGGCTTTTACCATTTTGCCATTCATCTGTACACGTACATAGTATGAGGTGCCTAGTTCCGCCGAATACAGGACCGCCGAAGGGAGATACCCTACGTCCATTGGCTCCTCCGTTCTTCTCCGGGGACATAGGCGGGCAATTTGTCCCCATTCCCCACAGTCGTAACATTGCGGTCCTCTCATCGAAGGGAGGTCCACTCGTCCAGGTTTGGGGCGCATGATCTCTGGTGGCCCTTTCCCTTTCTTTTCCGGGCGGGTCCCGGGGATCCCCTTGGAGGGAGGTTTTTCAGGCTCCCCTATTCCGTAGCGTGGTTGGGCTCTAGCAAAGTTGGTGGCCATCTCTATGGTCTGGGCCACTGAGAGGTTTGAGTGTTGCTTTAACTATCTCTGGGACCCATATGGCAGAGCCTCCATAAACTGTTCCAGGTAGATTCGGGACATTATCTCTTCCTTTGAGCTGCTGTCCGGTTTTAACCATTTGTCTGCGGCGGTTTTTACTCGAAAGTATAAAGCCTTTGGGTTTTCCCCTGCGACACCTCTCTCCTTTCGAAATCTTACTCTGTATGCCTCGGCATCTAGCCCGAGGTGTTCTAATATGTCTTTAATGAGCAGATAGGGGGTGGTCCCCACAGGATTGGCCACTTGATACGCCGACTGAGCTTGTCCGGTCAATAACGGGGCCAGGAAGAAAGGCCATTTCTCTTCAGGCCAGCCACAGGCTCTTGCCGCCCTTTCGAAATTGGTTAAAAATGCATCTGGGTCTTCCCCGGTTATGTATTTCTGCAGGGCTATCCCCGTGGGATGTGGAACGTGAGTTCTTCTTTCTGTGGGTAGCGGGACGCCAGGCGTCGTCGGTTCTTTTTGCAGGGATTCGATGTGGGCACTCAGTGATTTTTGAAACTGCTCACGGTCGGCGTGGGCAGAGGTTATTTGTTGCTCGATTGCCCAGCCTAGCTTCTCCTGTCCCTGAATCAGATGCTGGATGAGGGCCTCCATCTCGTTGCAGACAGAGTAGGATGACAATCCCACTTCTGACACCAGTTGTAACCGGCGCGCAGGGACAGACAGAGAACTAGGTCGTGATAAATGAGGTTTTATTGAGTGAGAGCGTCTCTTATGTCTGCTCGTTAGTCTTTCACAAGCAAAGGTGGCGTTATCCGTGGTGGGGCTTGAGGGGCTGCGTCCGCCTTGTAGGTCGTCTACTTCGGTGGGTCTTGCTCCCCAGGTCTTCAGGCTCGGAGGACTCCCCAGGTGCGTGATGGCCCCAAAATAAAGTAAAGACAAGGTACTGTCAGGGAACCGTTTCTTTATGACCACACTTCCTGGGGCCGGGAGTGAGGATTCCCCTATTGGTGCATGCGTGACCCTGCCCTCCCCTTTGGTCCCCTTGACGTGCAGTCCGTGAAGTGAGGAAACTGTGCGAGGGGTTGTTTAGAACTAAGGAGGATTGGGAGGAACTTAAAACAACAGCGGGGAGTTCAGCGTCAAGGCCGGATGAGACCCAAGTTAAGGAGGTGCTCGCTCTCTCCTCCCCAACCAACCCGCTACGCGGTCCCGTACCTGTCCTAGCCACGCTCCTCCCCTGGGAACGTGGCTGGGCGCTTCGCGGTGTCCCGGGCCTCCTTGCCGTCCGTAGTCTCTCTCTTCGGTCCGTCGATGCTCTACCTCGTCCGTTCTCCAGGGTCTTTGGGCCAGCACGCTGTCCGGCTCCTCTCTTCCACTCTGTTCACCTACTCCGTACCTCCGGGAATCGCAGTCCGTCGCTTTCCTGATCTCGAGGGTTTTTGACGATCCCTCCTCCGTGACGTCACTTGGGGGCGTGTCTCCCTGTGGAAAGTCGGCCCAGTTAAAGGGCTCCTCACCTTCACTGCGGGTCGCGGTTGAGGTATCTGAGTAGGGCACCCAATCTTCCTGTGATAAGGGAACAAGAGGGGGTGAGAAGGGCACGTGGGACCACCAGTCCATTTCCCCCAGCCTGGTCTGTCCAGCTCTGTTACACGTGCCTAATCCCGGCGCCCCCGCCGGTGGGTATTCTTCAAGTAGACACCCTTGTTGTTTATTTATACAAACATGGGTAGCTATTGACGGGCATATTTAATACACACGCACACCAGCCATTCAAAGGGGATTCAACAAAAATTCGACCAAACTATGCAGGAAACCCCCCCTCACGGTTAATAAAACACACATCCACCGCCGGATGTGTAATACTTTTTATTTTACTCTCTGGAAAGGAGAAGAACCTCACTTGAGAGTCACAGCGTGCTCCTGGCTGAGCCCAATTCTTCTTACACCCACCAGTGGCCGCCGAGTGCCACACACCTTTGTGTTGTATTCCACCAGCTAGTGCGTATTCTATGACACTCCCTAGCCCATGTGCACTGTAACACCCTGTGAATATGTCATGCCACACTTGCCTTCGCACGGGTTATATTGCCCCATCTAACGTGCCTTCCTCGATGCCTACGTTATAACGCACAGCGCTATGCCATACATATTACAATCTGGGATCCATATCTTTGTCACAGTGCATATGCAACGTTACACTCCCCAGCACATATTTTATATTACAACTTTAGAGACTAGTTAGGTTACACAACCCTGCCCTGTGCATATTACACTCCAAGGCGCATATCGCATAGCACGCGCTAGTCCCTGTGCTATCTCGCGCTCTCCAATGAATCTGTCATTGCGGACAATGTATTGCATATTATATTTCATGCCCCGGTTCATCTTGTATCAAACTTTTTGGTGCATAGTTTATACCATATACTATATCTAGTTTTTATTATCAATCGTGCTCTCAGGACTATCTTCTATATAACACTGCACCCACCTACCCTTTTCACGGGCATTACATTTTGCGATGGGGGGTGGAGGGTCAGGGGGTGTTTTTGCCAAGTGAGCCCAAAGTCACAATCACAAACGTCCTCTTCTTCCTGAATAAAAGTGAGATTATGCTGCATACTTGTTCATATTTTAAGTATTTCGCACAGACACACATTTTAAAAACAATTAAGTTCCTAATACCCACCTTCTCTGAACAGTTAGCTTGCTGCCCCATCCACCTCCTCCCTATCCTCTGTTGACTGAATCCATGGACTAGCCTCCTCCCTCCTGCCATGCATGGTCTGATGTGCTGCCACTGCCCTCCATTTAGCATGATGTACCAGTCCACTCCTCCTGCCCTCCATCGCCCAATTCTATGGCCCATCATTGACTTCCTGCTTAGCCTATGTGCTTAGCTTGATGCCCAAATTCTCCTTCCCCTGCCTTCCGATGTCTTTGTGCATGCCCCTGCTCCATCCTTTTTGACCACCATGTTCCATGGACCTGCCACTCCTATCTACTCTGAGTGTTCTGTTGAGCTGCCACTCCCCTCCCACCTGCCTAGCATTGTCAGATGACTGTAACCTGTCCCTGCCACCTCCACCCTGCCTGTGCACATGCCATGCGCCTATCCCCTTCCTCCTGTCCTCCATGGTCCATTTTACTGCCTCACCCTTCTGCCCTCCCTTCTCTGTTGTGCTGCAACTGCTCCTCCAGCCTGCCCCACGTGGTCTGTTGTGAGGCCCCTTCCCCTGAACTCTCTTGTCTGTGCCCAGGTCCTGACCCTCCCTTCTATCCTCCATGGTCCTTTGTACATGCCCCTGCACCCTCCTTCTTGCACATCATAGCCATTGTGCTGCCACTAACCCTCCAGCTTGCCATGCATGGTCTTCTGTGCTGCCATGGCCCCTCCCACCTTCCCTGTGTGGTCAGCTAGCTGCCCCTGACCCCCTCCCACCTTCCCTCCATGGTCTGTGTTTATGCCATCATAGTCTTATTGTTGCTCTCCATGGTGTGTCTTGTTTCTAGTGCCCATCCTGCCTGACCTCCATGTTCATCTTGCTGCTCCTGCCCTGCCCCCTTGCCCCCATCCCTCTGTTTCCATGTGCAGACCCCTATTCCCTCCCTCCTGGCTTGTCTGTTCCATTGTAATGCCCCTGATCCGTCCCTCCTGCCCTTTATGGTCTGTTATGCTGCAGCTTTCTCTCCTGTCTGTCCATTTTGGTCAGCTAGCTACCATTGCCTCTTTCCCCTCTGTTCTCTGTTGTCCATGTGCATGGTCCTGTCCCCTCCCTATTGCTTTCTATGGATTGTTGTGCTGCACTCCCGTCCCGCATGCCCTGTGTGGTGTATTGTGCTGCTGCAAACCCTGATGCCTGCCCTGTAGGGTCAGTTTGGTGCACCTCTCCATGTCCCTCCTGTCCTCTGTTATCCGAGTCCATGTCCCTACCCCAATTCCTCCTGCCTACCATGATCCAATGTACCATACTTGCGAACATTTTGAACTTGGTAAGAGGGAGATTTTGAAAAAAACTGGGGTATTGATTTTCCCCTTTGAGTTACATTGAAAAAGAGGAGATTGTAGACAGATCAAATAAAGCCCATTTGAGCTTAAAAGCATTGGACGTTTCCTGGCTGAAACGGGTCTGTTGGCATGTATGGTTGTACCACTGCCTCTTCGTTCTGCCCACAATGGTCTATTATATTGCCACAGCCTCTCTTGCCAGTCCTGTATTGTTGGTTTGTAGCCCCTGCCCCCCTTTCCACTGCCCTTCATAGTCTGTTGTGCTGCCACTGCCCTTTCTGCCTGACCAGTGTGGTCAAATTGTTGCCTCTGCATTCTCCTACCTGCCTTCAATTTTCAGAGTCCGTGCCCCTGGCCTCTGCCTCTCAACAGTATCCCAATGAACAACTAGATTGCTAACATTCTATATTTATTACAAAAGTGTGCAACGCCGGACGTCATCTTGATGTAATCAAAACTGTAATATCTGGAGCATTTCCTTTAGAAATTACATATATGAGAGGGTCTTATTTGCAGCAAAATTATGGTTAGTGCTCTAAAAAACTAAAATGAGGACATATTTTCTGAGTATCAAATAGCGACAAAGAACTTTTAAATTATTTGTAATCTTTATTTTTTTTATCCAGTTGACCACTTGATCAAATGTTGCACCTAGGGGAGAGGATGTGGTGTTACTTCAAGAGCTGCAGATTTTGTAACTGGGGAACCAGGTTGGAGTTTCTGCTTCAGCTCATCATTCTGTGATTCTGGTCAAATCACTAAATCTCCTCATGTCTACAACCAAAATGAATTTGATCTTGTGTGATGTAACCAATGCTCATGTAAAGCACTCCAATACCTGACAAGTCTGCACTATATAAAACTGCAAATACACAAAAAAATAAGTGTTTTGCACATTTCTGTCATTGGGCTACATGTGGGCTACATCTGGGTGATATTTGGGCTACATTTGGGCTCTTTTGTCTCTGGTGGCCATCTTGGGAGACTTATTTGTTATGAAGTTTCCTAATTTCCTCATTTACTGCAGTCTCCTCAGTAGGAAATACTTTGTTTTTTACTTTGGTTCCATCAAGAAGGCATTCAGATGTGTCACACATTTGCCATGAATTCTGAATATTAGCTCTCTAGTTGCTCATTAGATCACTGTAGTAAAGCTACTGCTCACCAGGGAAGTCTGCTGCTGGTATTGAAAGTGCATGTTTCAGTCTGCATGTCAATTTTTTCATGAAATAGAAGAGGATTTGAGAAGTCACTCAAAATGTGCCCTAATTTTTCTTTCTGCAGCACTAATCATACTTTCTATGGCAAAATGAACCCCCTCATTTTGTTCCTTTGTACATTAAATGTTTTAAGAGTTACCACTTTATTCCAATCAAGATGGCTTCAGGTGTGCAATACGTTTGTCATAAGTAGGACTGTTAGCGCTCTAGTTGTTCTTTAGAACACTCTGGGAAGCTGCAGTAGAACACAAAGGAATCAACTGACAGTCTCTGCCCTTGTTGGATGTACATGTTTTACTGAGAATGTCAGACTTCATTCTCACATGACTGAGAAAGATAATGTGAATTTACAGAAAATATGCTCTCAGTTTAGCTTATAGATCACCTTCCAAATCTCTGTGGGAAAAGCATGAGAAAATAGTTTTCTCTCAAACATGATTCATGATATCACAGCAGAAGGCTTTTTCACATGGTAAAATCACCTTAGAACACACCACAATTCCTAAAATGAGTATGGTACCATCAACAAATGATTTATAATGTAACTAAAGTCTTAAAACCTTCTATTAACTGAAATGAAATGCTTTTTAATGAGGTGCTATCATGTATATTGGTCCCAAGATGGCTGCCAACACTTCTTGGATGAAGTGCTGACAGCCAATCAGATCTCACGATGAGATGTGTGGTTAGGCTCCGCCCAGATATATCTATCTTTTTAACTCTAATTTTCTCAGGAACTACTGAACGGATTTACACCATTTAAGCAAAAGGCACGAGTCTGAACTGAGGATTACCTCTTTGCCAAATTTGGTGCAATTCCGTTCAGCAGTTCGGGCTGTAACTGTGTCAACAGGTCCTATGGGAAAATGCATGGGGAAAACACGTTTTGGGACCCCCCTTTTTTCTCGGCCCCCGCTTAACGAATCACC
Organism: Triturus cristatus; assembly: GCF_964204655.1. Classification (NCBI taxonomy): domain Eukaryota; kingdom Metazoa; phylum Chordata; class Amphibia; order Caudata; family Salamandridae; genus Triturus; species Triturus cristatus. The sequence goes on along the minus strand of NC_140593.1, from coordinate 841,189,261 downwards.
ATGAAATTTTCAGGACAGGAGCGGACCGGAGCTGGCCAAAAGTTTGGATAATTTTGAGAAGATTCGTCAATCGGCGCCAACGTTATTCCAAATAGAATGTTGTGGATTTCCTATGGAAAATAGGTCCTAACTATAACTACCTACTGGTGACCGCCAGTAGGTAATATATACATATATAATACAAATTAATTTGTTAACTTATTCCTTCCAGAAACATGAATCCAATATGGATGGATAATGACTCATTAAGAAGAATTTGGATACCACTAATACTTGAGACAAAGATGATTTCGCGTTTGCTACAATACCTTTGATAAATTGCTTTCTTTCAAACATCTGAAGGATGGTTTCTCTTCTTTCTGAACCTCAGATGAATGCTTTAATAAAACAAACTGCTCGTCAAAATCCTTTCTTTTTCAAATCTTACCTTTGATTTTTGAACGCCTAATTTAACAGCACTTTTGTTGCGCTTTTGACATTGAATGACAACATCTCAAAATCAGATCATGCTTTTTTCAGCTAGGAATGCTATCAAAGGCATCATTTAACAATGTGGTTCTAGAAACTATGTATTACAGTATTGTCTTTGATTTGCTGGTCTAGTCAAATATGCCAAAATACAATTTTCTCAACTGAATATAATATGATTTGAAATAAACTATACAATGTGCCACATCAACAGAACTATAAAGGAAAAAACAGAAACCTTGAACAGAACTCGCAGCTTTTCTCATTAGAATCTCCATATAGAGTATTGTCACAGGCAGTTGAGGAGATGGATAGGCTAGTGGTGGTAGGAGGGTGTACATCAGCATGATTGACTCAGCTCATTCTTTTCTTTACATATTCCGATGCATATACACTTTGTGATGTTCAAGATGAGATTGGTAATCTTCTGCATACAAGAAACAGCTAAAGAGACCTTCATCACAAGGAACAGGGCATGAGAGTTCTGGAAAAGCATGTGTATGTCTATGGACTGATTTGAACTCGGTAAGAACTGCATTTAGAAAGAATCTGGTTACAACTGCAGTTTTACAACCTACATTATAGAACAACTCACAAGGCGTGTCTCCCAAAAATGATTTATTAACTATCTAACACAAATAATATCAGATTCCAAATGTTATTCAAGAATGAATCCTTAAACGTTAGTCTTTCAAACTCCTATAATTTCAGGTTCATACAGACACTGGTTTTAATAAATCCATGGCCTTCAGAATCCAATATTCATCAGCACTCCCACCTTCACTAATTAGAGACCAGCACTCTCAGCAGCACAGATGAAAATGCCTGACAGTTTCAAGGATTCAGAGGCAAACTTATAAATGCACTCCCCAGGTCTTTATGCATCATAATGAAAAACAATAACAACAATGCAAACACAGAGCTCTCAAAGTCTAACAAATTGGCATTCTGACCCTCAAGAGCTGCAGAAGCCAACACACAGATCCATTTCAGAGCACTGGGACTAAAAATATAATAACGGAGGATTTAACAGTTACTGAGAAAGGATATAAAATTAGCAAAACACATATTCACAACTCTAGGAACTGATGGCTCAGACTCAGAATTTAAAATGCATTAAACATTTCGGAGCAATGGGCACTTTTGCAAATTCTGAAAAGCTAGTTGAAAACCTGGCATGTTCTCAAGATGCCTGGAGTTTGGGATATGCCTTAGTGTAAAGTTAGGTGGGGTGAACTATGCAAGTACCGTGTAAAATCAGGAGTCCTGGAAAGGTTTAGGGTCTACTGAAGGAAAAGAGCATTAGATCTTGGTGCAAGAGCAGAAAAAGGTGCTAGATTAACCCCAGTAGCGTGTAAAAATGTTAGAGTAAAATTGAGCTGAAATACCGATTCAACATGAGTGCTGCGCTACGACCTGAGCGCGATCTCACAATGCTAAAGTGTGGTAGGAATAGGGCAAGTGTGGGTGTGTATTTGTGTAAAAATAGAAACCAGGGACATACACTTAAGTATGTACTGGTTCGGGAGGTGTGTGTCACTATAAAACAGCAAATGTTGAAACAGGCTGTGTACCCATTATATGGAGAGTCAATGACTAGGTATAACCTAGATGAATTTTAAAATCAGGAGTCATTCCACCCTTTATCCCTAAATGGTGCACTGAGGTTTTGGAGCGCTAATAATATGTCAGAGTCCTTGCTCTTAACTCTTTCTTTGCTTCAATCTTTCCAAATACACCTGCAAGGACTTCTGAATGGAGTCTTTAGTGACAAAGCTGACAAAGCTGGCAATGTCTGCGTCTCGGTGAGTAACAAGTCGGTCCCGTGTGGGCTTCCTCATCATGGACTTGGTCAGATGGCGAGCATGGTCTGCAAAAAATAAGACAGTGTTACAAGTTGCAGTTCTCCAGGCCTGTCCATAGGTTATAACATAAGAGAAAGTAATATGCTACTTACCAGTATGCATCTGTTCTTGGCATGTAGAGCTGCAGATCTACACACTTTTGCATAGATCACCATCTGGTGTTGGGCCCGGATGTTTGCAGTTTGTTTTTCCTCTTGGAAAGTCTTTGGAAGTCACGAGGTCGGTGACTCCTCCTTTGGATGGTATTGCGCATGGGCTTCGGCTCCATCCTCAGATTGTTTTTCGCCAGCAGGGAAAGATGGAACGTAGTAATAACAGTGAAGAAACTCATGTGTGTATCTAAATAAGATAAACTGGAACAGATACAGGTAGCCGGGGAGGCGGGTGGGCGTGTGTAGATCTGCGGCTCTACATGCCAAGAACAGATGCATACTGGTAAGTAGCATATTCCGTTCGAGGCATATGAGCTGCAGATTACACACTTTTGCATAGACTATATAGCAGTTCCCAACCTTAGCGGCGACCACCGGTATCTGTTGCAGTGGTTTGAAATAATGTTTTGAGTACAGCCTGGCCCACACTAGCTTGTTGCTTAGTTTGCACATCTACACAATAGTGTTTGGTGAAAGTGTGCGGTGTTGACTATGTAGCTGCTTTGCAGATATCATCTAATGGGATGTTCCCTAAAAATGCCATGTAAGCCTCTATCTTTCGTGTAGAATGGGCTTTAGGGGGAACGGCTTGCATTCGTTTTGCTTTGTGGTAGCAAATCTGGATGCATTTTACAATCCACCTAGCTATCCCTGATTTTGAGATGGGGTTGCCCTTGTGTGGTGGAGAGAAAGAGACAAACAGTTGTTTGGTCTTGCGGAAAGGTTGTGTTCTCTGGATGTAGTAGAGTAAGGCTCGTTTGACATCTAGCGTGTGCAGAGCCCTTTCTGCAACTGTCTGTGGTTGCGAGAAAAATACTGGTAGTTCTACAGATTGGTTTAGGTGAAAAGGGGAAATGACTTTAGGTAGGAATTTTGGGTTGGTACGGAGAACAACCTTGTTATGGTGCATTTGAAGAAAAGGTTCTTGTATGGTAAGTGCTTGTATCTCACTGACCCTTCTAAGGGAAGTGATGGCTACAAGGAAAGCTGTTTTCCATGTTAGGAATTGTAGTTCGCATTTGTGCAAAGGTTCGAAGGGAGGCCCCATTAGCCTTGGGAGAACGATATTTAAGTTCCACACAGGTGAGGGTGGTACTTTGGGGTGAATTATTCTTTTCAGGCCTTCCATGAAGGCTTAAATGGCAGGTACTCTAAAGAGTGATAGATGTTGCCTGTTTTGTAAGTAAGCTGCAATTGCTGCGAGGTGTAGTCGAATAGACGTATAGGCTAGATTACACCTTTGTAGGTGGAGTAAGTAGCCTATGATGTGTTGAATGGACACGTCCAGGGGATTGATGGTGTTGTTATGGCAATAAACAACAAATCGTTTCCACTTGGCAGCGTAGCACGCTCCAGTGGTAGGTCGTCTAGCTTCTCAGATGACGTTCATACAGTCAGGGGGAAGATTTAGGTACCCAAATTCTAGGATTTCAGGAGCCAGATCGCAAGGTTGAGCTGAGCTGGGTCCGGGTGTCTGATCTCTCCATGGTTCTGGGTTAGGAGGCATGGTGAGTGGTGTAGTTTTTGGTGTGGTACTACAAAGAGTTCCAGCAGCGTGGTATACCACGGTTGTCTGGCCCACGTTGGAGCTACTAGGATTAGTGTGAGGGAGTGTTGCTGTAGTTTGCGCACCACTAATGGAATGAGTGGGAGAGGCGGAAAAGCGTACGCAAATTTGCCTGACCAGTTCATCCATATCGCATTTATTCCTTTAGACAATGGGTGTGGGTATCTGGCGGCGAAGCTTGGGCATTTTGTGTTTTAGTGGGTGGCAAAGAGGTCTATCTGTGGATGCCCCCACATTTGAAAGAACGGATGAAGAACCTGTGGGTGATGTTCCCACTCGTGGATTTGTTGCGTCTGTCTGCTGAGCAGATCTGCCACGGTGTTTTGGACTCCTGGGACATGTTGAGCTAGGAGAAAGATTTTGTTGGGAATTGCCCATCTCCATATGCTCTGTGCTAATTTTGATTGCTGTGGAGAGTGTGTGCCGCCTTGTTTTTGTACATAATACATGGCCGTCATGTTGTCTGTGCGAATGAGGACTGCCTTGCCTGAAATCTGTGTTTGAAAAGATTTTAGGGCTAAAAAGATTGCTAGTAACTCCAGATGGTTGATATGGAGTAACTTTTGTTGAGGCGTCCATGTGCCCTGCACGGTGAGATGTAATAGGTGAGCTCCCCAGCCGGAGAGCGATGCGTCCGTTGTTAGTATTATCTGGGGAACCGGGTCCAGGAACGGTCGACCTTTGGAAAGGTTTGTGGTGTTCCACCACTGCAGAGAGCGATGGGTGCGACCATCTACCAACACCAGATCTGTCAGTTGACCTTGGGCCTGGTTCCACTGGTGCGCTAAGCACTCTTGGAGGGGACGCATCTGGAGTCTTGCGTGGGGCACTATGAAAATGCAAGAGGCCATCATCCCTATTAGTTGCATGAACACTCGTTCTGGAAGGGAGTGTTCATGTATGAATTTTTGTCGTAAAGCCTGAATGCTTGCAATCCTGGCCAGATTGGGGTAGGCTATCGCTTTTGAGGTGTCTATGGTGGCACCGAGGTATTGTTTTATGTGGGATGGTTGTAGCTGGGACTTTTGGTGGTTCACCGTGAAGCCTAGTTGGTGAAGTAGTTCGATTGTGGTGGTGGTGTGTTGTACACACTGATTGTATGAAGTGGCTTTTATCAGCCAATCTTCTAGGTATGGGAAGACGTGAATGTGCTGCCTTCTCAAGTGTGCCGCCACCACTGCCAGGCACTTGGTGAATACCCGTGGTGCTGTTGTGACTACGAACGGGAGCACTTTGAATTGGTAGTGTTGGCCGTCCACTACAAATCTAAGGTACTTTCTGTGAGCATGGTGCACTGGAATGTGGAAGTATGCGTCTTTCAAGTCCAGAGTGGTGAGGAATTCGTTTTGGGAGAGGAGCGGAAGTACCTGCTGAAGCGTTACCATATGAAAATGGTCTGAGTGTATGTATGTGTTTAGGGGCCGGAGATCTAGAATAGGTCGTAGAGTCTCGTCCCTTTTTGCTATGAGAAAATATAGGTAGTAGACCCCTATATTTTGTTGATTGACAGGAAAGTGTTCTATTGCCTGTTTTTGTAGGAGGGAGATTACCTCCTGCTTTAGTAATTTTGAATGTTTTTGTGACATTGGGTGTTGCCTGGGTGGAATGTTTGGGGGGGTAGATGTTAGTTCTAGGCAGTAGCCTGACCGAATTATTTGGGTCACCCATTTGTCTGAGGTGATGGTCGCCCAGATATGAAGGAAATTTTGGAGTCTGCCCCCGACCGGAGTGGAATGGTCTGGGGGGAGCGGGGGAAGTCATTGGGTAGGAGGTGTGGCAGAACGGGCGTTGTTTGTTTTGCCTCTGCCCTTGTTGTTGTTACCCCTGTAGCCGCCTCTTTGGTAACCTTTTGTAAAGGTGGTCTGAGTAGGGGATTTATATGATGTGGACGCTGTGTCTGAGGAGTAGCCTCTGGATGTACTCCGAAAGGAGGAGCGGCGAAAGGAGCGTCTGGGCGGGTGTGACTGTAAGGCCCCCATGGATTTTGCGGTATCCGTGTCTTTTTTCATTTTTTCTAAGGCCTCATCCACCTTTGGCCCAAACAGATGTTCCTGGTCAAATGGATGGTTAAGGATGGAGGCTTGTACTTCTGGTTTAAAACCAGATACCCTTAGCCAAGCATGGCGACGGAGGAAGACGCTGGTGTTGATGGCCCTGGAGGCTATGTCTGCTGCATCTAGGGCACAACGTATGGAGGTATTTGTGATTGTTTTACCCTCTTGAATTAACTCGTTGGCCCGAGCTTTATATTTTTCAGGGAGATGGTGCATTATGCTTTCTAACTCGGCATAATGAGCCCTGTCATATCGGGCCAGTAGTGCCTGAGTGTTTGCTATACGCCATATGTTGGCCGCCTGGGATGCTGTGCGTTTGCCTGATGCATCTAGTAGTTTTGATTCTTTGTCAGGTGGTGGTGCATCACCCGACGCTTGTGAATTTGCCCTTTTACGTGCAGTAGATACTACTAAAGAATCTAGTGGCGCTGGTCCTCTGATGTAGGAGGGATCTGAGGGAGCAGGTTTGTATTTTTTTTCAATACGTGGGTTAAATCACCCTGGCTCTAACTGGCTCCTTAAAAACTTCTGGCGCATGCTTTACCACTCCTTTGAGCATGGGCAGTATGGAGGTGGACCTATGTGCGGTGTCAAATGTGTCTAGGAGGAAATCTTCCTCCATGGGGTCGGTATGCAAGTCCACCCCGTGATAATGTGCTGCCCTTTGCAGAAGATGGTTGAACCCTAATGAATCTTCTGGTGGAGATGGCCTAGAAGGGTAAAGATCGTCTTGTGGGACGTTGGGGATATCTGGAATATTGTAATCGTCCCATGGGTCTGGGGATCCTGTAGAAGTGGGGTCCTGTGGCACATCCTCTATATCATGATATGGGTCCCCCTGATCATCGTCTGGAGACGGGGTCGGAGAACAATGAGGTAGGGGTGGAGGTGGGGAAGGAGGAGGAGGTGGAGGGGGAGGGGAAGGTATTCTGAACGGAGAGGTAGGGAGTCCTTCCTCTTTGGAGGTGGAGGCGGAGCAGGCTTCTCCAAATGTCTCTTTTGGTAGAGAGTGTCAAATGTCCAGTTTTTGGATCCTTGGTGAGAGTTTTTTGCAAGGGATCCGGTGTAAATAGTTCTGGTGAGGTTATTTGGTCCTTCGGCGCCGAAGGCGTCGGGCCGATGTCTTTTTAGGTTTTTCTGTGCCGGTTTGTTGCTTAGAACCCGGCTTGGGAACCTCCGGTCTCTTGGTCGGCGCCGAGATGGGCTTCGGCTTGGAAGTGTCGGTGGCCTTGTGTGGTTTGGTCGGTACCAAAGATGGCATCGGTACCGAAGAGCTGGGTTTCGACCCAGAGGGCTTCGGTGTGGAGCTCGGTGTCGTGGCCGGTTTCTTTTTCGGTGCCGAAGTGTGTTTCTCGGCACCGCTGGTAGGCTGGCTCGAGCCCGAGCCGCCGGAAGGCTTACTTGGCTTCTTCACCCGGCCCGAAGGTGGGATGTGTGAAGCAGTGTCTCTGGTCTTGCTTAGGCCCGGAGGCGAAGGCGTGACTGAAGCCTTGTTGAGTGTCTGTGTGGGGGGTAGATTGGTACTCACGACCCTCTGCGCCGGAGTGATGTCTTCCACATCTGACTCGTCGGCCTCGGAAGCGCTGACGAGGTCCTCTTCGGTGCGATGGTGTTCCGGATCGTCGATGTCATCTCCGAAGATGTCGACTGGAATGGACGTCGAGGAGTGTGCCATGTTCCTTCTGGCTCTCGGTCCCGAATAGTCTTTTTGGATCGGAAAGACTTACAGGCCGGACAGTCTCGAGCCTCGTGTTCAGGAGAGAGGCAGAGGTTGCATACCTCATGAAGATCGGTGTGGGGAAATTTGGACCCCACATCGAGGGCACTTTTTAAATGGAGTTCTTTCCATGAGCCGGAACCGGAGCTTGGGTAGGCCCGAAGGCCGCCGTCGACGACTGGAACCGAAGGTCTGTGCCGATGAGAAGGCGCGTTGATTGAAGAGATCGCGATCGAAACAATACCGCGATTTGGGGTGAGGATTGCGCGTCGATCGTCGAACTGGAAGCTGTTCGGAACCGGAGCGCGAAGATTACATCCGAGCCCGATGGCGGAAAAAAACAATCTGAGGATGGAGCCGAAGCCCATGCGCAATACCATCCAAAGGAGGAGTCACCGACCTCGTGACTTCCAAAGACTTTCCAAGAGGAAAAACAAACTGCAAACATCCGGGCCCAACACCAGATGGCGATCTATGCAAAAGTGTGTAATCTGCAGCTCATATGCCTCGAACATAAAGTACCAGGAGAAGACGGGAGGGGAGGAGAAAGCTAATGGCAATGGAAAATAGTCTGCTTTGCGTAAAGTACTACACAGTGAAGGCTATGCAAGTAACTACATGGAGAAGCCGTACTTTGGTCCTTAGTTTATCTATTACGTTTGTAAGTTGAAATCTGTCTAAATGATAAATTGTTAGTAAATCACTTGCTTCCCCACACCTAATACTGTGCAGAAATAAAAGTGTAATTTTTCCCTACAAAAAGTCTCAGAATCACAAAGAAAGCTTAGTGCTTTATATGATCATTTATGTTCCATTGTTCTAGCAGAGCGGCCAAAGTCATTCTATTCTAGTATGCTGGAATATAAGCAACTCTACAAATTGGTAGATATTACATCAATTATTTGCCCTCAGTTTTGACTTCTATAATTTTATTGGCACATTTATTAATGTGTCACTGTTATTCAATAGCAAACAATACAAAGGCAATTGAAAATAGATCATACAAAGTAAAACTATACAATACAGATCATACAACTTAAGGCAAATAAAGCATGAACAAGTGTAGTTAATAATTATGGAAAGTGATTAACAGAGAGGAATTTCAAAAGTTTTGTTGTCTGTGAACCAGACAATAGCATAGTCTTTCCCTTCCTGGCATATGGAATCACAAGCCAAAGAGCTCAAGACCCGATGAGAACATTGATTTACATGACTACTAGAGAACAGCTTACGGTGTGTTTCAGTATAACCGAACAATTCCAGTCTTTGACCTTTTTGCATCTGCTGGTGCTTTGTCCGTGTCTGCCAAATGTGATCATTGCTACTGGTGGAGAAGAGGGTGTAAGCTTTATGTTCCCTTCTGGCTTTCTGCATAATTTCTGGCTCTAGTTACTGCTGCGGGTTGACTGGGAGGTTTGCTGGAACTAATGGGCTGGTGCACAGATGCTGGGAGTGTAGGTGGTGGGTCAGTCACTCGCTACTTCACTGTTAAGCCCAGACAGCATTCTGCCCAGAGTGGCTTGCCTATAGACGCTTATTATGTTCAGAAAGACTGCAAAGGTGCAAGGAAGCTGTAAGAAGGACTTCTTCATGGCCAATAAAGTGTTTATCTTTTCCAATTTGAATATTTTCTGTAATTTGCATCATACTTTTGCAACCTTTCACAGACCAAATATATAGAGACAAGATGGGGACTGCAAGAGCTTAGGTCCTTATAGGAAATGCAACAACAAAGTTTTCACAGCCAGCTTTTACATAATCATTTCCGCATGTTAAAGTTAAAATTTAAACAGGCTTTGGAGCTCAAATAAGCACCCTTCAGATATTCATGAAGTGTACCTGTTCTAGGATCTTTCAAATGGTTGATCGCATTCTCAGAAACTCCAGATAGTGGATTACATGAAGCTGGCAAGGGGCACTTGCAAGTGTCCACAAACGCTAGGCTCTCCATTGCAGTATTCACAGTAGCTCTGCTTTATAATACCCACACACCATTTGATCATTTTATGTAGAATTAGGTAGTGGAGTATGCAAAAAGAAGGAAAAAGTTACGTTTTTTGAGGGGGTGCTGTAGGCTGAGATGCCCTCTTTAGCATGTGATCAAGTCCGTAACAACTTTTAGTTTGTATTTTAGAGCTACAATGACAATCAAGAGTCATCAAACCCGGAGCCTGTGATGGTGAATTTTCATTTTTTAACACCATCCACATTTACATTGATCTGCAAAACACATTATATATATGTATTCACTGAGAAAAAAAAAAGGTGACAGGGACGTTATGGGTACGCTCAGGTTTCACTCATACAAAACCAGTGATATTCAGCAGTTATAGTTAGCTGAGCTAACTATAACTCTCACCCCCGCAATGTACTGTTTATCACCTCGCATATTAAATCACTCATGATATGTCAGTGACATCACTGATGACATCTCAAATGACATCACTGATGACATCTCAAATGACATCACTGATGACCTCATCCTGCGACGGAGTGTTTTAAAAAAGGTTAAGAGTTTTAAATATATATACAACAAGTTGTATTGGTGAATCAGTGGTTGTATGAGTGCCTGCATGGATGATTCAGTGGGTGCGTGACAGTGTGCAAGTGAGTGATTAGGTGTCTCAGTGAATGTATGGGTGAGTGACTGGTTGTGTGAATGTTTGTATCAGTCTGTCAGTTGGTGTCAAAGTGGCTGTATGGGTGTGTGAATGTGTATGTGTATGGGTGTTTGGTTGGCTGAGTGTCTGTATGGATAAGTGAGAGGGCGATCAGTGGTTGTTTGGGTTAGTGAGTTTGTGAGGGCTGTATGGATGAGCGTGTGACTGAGTGGATGTGTCAGTGGTATATGGGTAACTGGGTATGTGAAAGGCAGTATAGGTGAGTGATGGAGTACATGAGTGACTGTATGGGTGTGTGAGTGACTGTATGGGTGTGTGAGTGAATGTGAGAGTGGCTGTATGGGTGAGTGTGTGCTTGTGTCAGTGACTGTATAGGTGAATGAGTATGTGTTGGTATCTGTATGAGCAATTAAGTGTGTGTGTGGGTGGGTGGGGGGGGGGTGGGGGGGTGGGTGTGCGCAACTATGGGTGAGTAGGTGGCTGTGTTATTGACTGTATGGGTCAGTGAGTAGGTGCATGAGTACCTCTATGTGTGACTGACTGTGCGAGAGGCTGTATGGGTGTATGAGTAGATGTGTCAGTGGCTGTATTAGTGAGTGGGTGGGTGTATGAATGGCTGCATGGGTGAAGTAGTGGATGTGTGAGAAAGTGCCATCTTTCTTGCATGGTATGCCCCCACTTTTTGCTGAAATGCTGAATGTACTTTGACTGAGTGTGCCCTGGACTCCTGCCAGATGTGCAATGTTCCTCTATTATCTGTCTGAGTGCATGGTCTGTATCTCCCACAAGCTATTCGGAACACATGCTTCTTTTCCTTTTCTTGACTGCCCCCTTCATCCTCGCTAGATTTATTGTACCGACATTCCCAAGATCCCTCTGATTGGAGACTTGGGTCGGGGACAAGAAGGGTGCTCCAGACTGGAGCTGCAATATTATGCATTCTGGGAATTGTAGTCCTGGTTCACATCTACTGAAGCAATTGGTACCAATAAAGTGGTTTCTAGAAGGAAAAAACAGGCTATGATGTGTCCCAAGTCAATGGGGTATCTGATAAACATATGCAGAAAGGCCTTGCATGTTTTGAGCTCAGGTGGACCTATAGAACACAGCCCTTACTCAATTTTAAGTGACACTCATAAATTTGGAATTCAGTTTGAGCTCTCAGTCAAGAAAGCTAGATGTCATTCTTGCAGGGAAGTACTCGAGCATGAGCTCTGCTGTGTGCTGAGTGAATCCCTGGAGCCCCAGAGATTTCTGGTAGCAACAATACTTTTTTAGTTGAGCCTGTTAGCAACACATGTTGGTACACTTGAATCTACGGGAGTTCGTATGCAGATTGGGTAGAAGGACTATATGTAAAATTTGAATCTAATGCTGGCTGAAAACGATTTGAGCCCATATTTTTGTGGAATGGGAAGGAACCATTATGTACTGTAGGGCTAAAAATTGTCAAAACAAATTGATCTCCGACAAAACATTCAATTTGTATTTTAAAAATACACAAACAAATTAGGCCTCACTAGGGTGAAAACGTGCAGTGACATCAAGACGACAGTGAGCATTCAGTGACTGGGTGGTGGAAGACGTCTGAGCTCATCCGGTCCTGGGTCGTGAAGGTGCAAACAGTAAGTGGTGTAGGTAGCCTTACCCGGCGCCATGTGAAATGCACGAGTGATGGAGGTCACGGGGTAGTGAAGGGGATAGCAGAGATGTTCACCCCGGTGGGGCTGAGGCCGAAACCATCCACCACCATTTTAAGACTTTGCGCACTGAAGGTTGAATGGATCAGAGGCTATGATCTGCTGGTTACACATAGCTCTGCCATGACCACTTAAGACAATGCAAGTAAAGTGAAACCAGCGAGCTGTTGAGACCCCCTAATTCAGTGCCACTGAGATAAATAATGGTGGTGTAAGAAACACAGGGGCGTGGGTAATGAGAGCTAGTCTCTCGCCGATGTCGCTGAAGTGAAAGCGGCCCGCGGTATGTATTAATTAAATATATAAGCGCAGCCACTAATGTGAAAGTGGCCGCCTGTAAAATAAATAATTAAAGACAAGCGGCCGATAAACTGAAAGCGGACCGCAACGCAAATTAATAATTAAGTAAGGGGGGCCGCTATAGTTGAAGCGGACCGCGTAGTATGTTAAATAAAAACAGTAGTCAAAGCGGGCGGGTACTGCGATGTCGTGAGTGGATTAGGGTAAGAACATTAAAGAAAATAGTGCTGACTGACTTGTAAAGCAAACCATGTAACAACACCAGTAAAAGGTCCAGTCGTTATGGGAGGCAACTAATGCAGACAAGACAGTACCAAGGAGGGACTAACAACTTGGAAGACAGCGATTATGAAGGACAATGACAGAAGCCATTTAAAAATATGGGCGGAGAGTAGGCAGGGCTTCAAAGCCATACTCCACTACTGCAGGGAGTTTTGTGAAACTTTCGTTGACATTCTTCAAGCGGCGCCAATGTTATTGGCAAAACAAAAAACGTTTTTCCTATGGAAACTTCAGTCCTAACTAACTACAGTAAGTTGTGTGTGGGATGTGGTGTGTGTATTTATCAAGAGTGATTTTAACATTAAATTTGGCCATTGCTAATGCAGGCCTTGAATTTAAAATTGTTCAAGCTGAAATGCCTTTCTGTCTGCTGTGTATTTTTTCTTTCTCACGTTTCAGGCGCAAAGTTACACCATTTCACGTTAATTAAATTGTATCAATGTTTTAGGTTCTGTGGGAATTTGTATCTGTTTGTGTTCCTTGAAGGGCTGAATCGTGAGTCTCTGCACCTGTGAGAAAAAAAACACTGACTGAATCGTATCATTCTACTACAAGATATCCATTGAAAGTCATGCAACCCAGACTCCATTGTGTGATAGTTAGGAAGAAGTCTGAAACTTATCATGAAACGCTCAATCCGGATTGGTTCTCTTCATGGGAACAATAGGGAGTTGATTTTCGCTGTAAAAGATACCGTTTACTTGTGCATCGCACATTTAAATAGAATCAGATGCCCTTTCCCCTCTGACGCTTCTTTGCTCGTGCCAGAAAGAGTTAGACTCCTGGGCAACTTCATTTTTCACTTACCCGACCAAATCTGTATTTGATTCCACCTTTAGAGGCTTTTTACTTCCAGATACCTTCTACCTGACTCCTCACCAATTTCCAGATTCCTCTAGCCTAACATATTAGGGAAATTCCCTTCATGGGAAGCAGAGGCTTCGGATTTGTTTTACTACAATTTTAAAAAGCTTGTCTTTGTCCTTGCTATATCAAATTGATTCGAATTATACTTATCAATTGCCTTCATGTACTGATTACTGGTTTATAACTAATTTGACTTTGTAATGTTGCTAATCTGCTAAAAACCTTTACGATTTTCAAATCTACCACTCTCTGTCATCTTTGTGAGTGCTGTGTGTCATGCCTCAGTATTTATTTATTTGAGTTTTATATAGCGCTGGCTAGACCCGGAGGTATCAGAGCGCTTTACATGAGGTTCCACATTGTTACAAAGTTACATCAGTTACAAGTTACATCTGTTGCTAGAAACATTTAAGAAGCATAGAGGACGAGACAGATGGAGCATAGAGGGTAAGGGGGTGAGGTAAAAGGGTAGGAGGGAGATACGGCAGAGAGACAAAGGAAAGTCTGCCCAAAGTCCTGCTGGGTAGGTGACGGCCGAGGGGGAAGTCCACGGCTCATCTCCTCTATAGCTATCAAGGTAGCTCCACCGGGCATTGGTCAAAATGCAAGGCCTCAACGTTCGGTGGCAAGGTCACAGATTCTATGTCCTGATGGGTAAGCTGTATGGGACTAAAGGTCTATCCGCTTGAGTGCAGCTTGTACTTGAGTTTGCACCAATGATCTGGACAGTGCAAATCTGCTGCATCACATGGGACCATGAAAAGGCAGCATGAGTAGTAACTCTACCAGGAAAAGCCTGAATAATTAAATATAAGAGGTTTACCGTGCTGGCTGCAATGGAGTGACCTATGAAACACCGTAGGTGCACCAAGCATACGTTTATAAAGAATCTCACACTGAGAAAGGGGTAGTTACTTAGGCTGGCATAGATACCTGTGCCTATGAGTACATAGAACTTAAGGTTCAACTTAACCATATAGTTTGACTCAAAGAAGAACTTGAAAAGCTGTCCAGGTTGATTGCAAGTCAGAGAATATTGATCTGTTTAAATGAAGGTCCCGCAAAGATTTGTCGTCCCAAAATGATAAGCAGGTTTACAAAGCATAAAGGTCTGTCGTGACGTTCCATAAATTAGGGCTCTTGCGGCGCTTATCCAGCTTCCCGATCCGAAGAGCAAACTAAGACTTTCGCCACAAGCAGCAATCTGGCTAATCTACCAGAGACACTGAGACGTAATAAGATATCTGGAATCCTGTCAAGCATCCAAGCCATCCTTTACTGTGACTAACTGTCCCTCAGAGTGCGCTTTGAGAACTTCTGGCAGTGGGGACACTGGTCAGGATCGTGTTTTGATGGTAAACACACAATACACACCGAGTGTGGATCCGCCAGTGCCATTTTATTGCCACAAGAAGGGCATTTCCTAAATAAAGGAGACATTCTGACTGGAAAAAATTGGAAAATTCACTGGAAACCAGCCGAATTAGCCCTTAAAAGCCAGAAAACGTCGAAAAAAGCTTGAAAAAGCTGTAATTCAAAATTTCAGTCACAAAACTGAAGAGCTCAAGCTCCAGGATCCTCACAGAAGGAGCCGGAAAAAAGAACTGGCCCAACTGCCACCGGTAGTGCATCATGGGAGCAGGGGGTCACAGGCAGGCCTTAAAGGCACGGTCCCCCTACTCTAATGCCTTAAAGGCAGGGTGTCAGTTTTCTTGGTTTCTTGATACTCTGCTGCAGCCTACTGGCGAATGCCTACAATTACATGTTGCTTTATGGCAATAAAGCAGTGCTGTGTTATAATTTGCCTGATGCTTCCATTTTCCTTACGGGTTACGGGGGCACTACTATGCAAAAATATGTAATTTACAGCATTGCCATGTTTTGAACATTATTAGGCTGCATTTATATGTTTTCACATATGTATATATATATGTATATATATGTATTTTCTATATGCTCCGGGATCCCGCACATGGGCGGGGATTATTCATAGATTATGACTATTGATGAGTATCCCCTGGATGAGAACCATGATTTTCCCCATTGGTTCTGATTCTCCATCAATGTGGAGGTACCATAAATGCAAAAACCATCTAGTATGGATTAACCTTTTTCAAAATCCAACCTCCATTAGCTGGGCTGCACACTGTTTTTTTAAGCTTTTTCTCTACAGTTGCAGTCCCTAGCAGATACAACTGTGCCAATCATTCAGAAACCTTCTGCTGTATTTTAGATTCATAAATTTCAATAGTTTTATCAAAGGAAAAATTGGGGGGCAAATTACAGCTTTGCACAAAGAAGGGTATTAGCCCTGCAACTGCAAAAACTGGATTTACAAGTACACCATTCAAAGCAATTTGCAGACCATCTGCCTTTAGATCTGTCGATCTCTTTATGCTAAAACAACAGTTGATGGACAGAATGCAGAACAATGTCATGCATTCACCCCAGTACAGAGATCTGGGCCTAAATCCATCGTTATTTTGCTCACCATGCCATTCCAGTTTGAACTCAGCCATATGCAAATCAGTCTTGACCCTGTGCCTCATGAGAACAGTCCAGCCCGAACCGCCAAGCCAGGTCCTCCCTGGACTGGAAACAAGCATCCTAGGACTGGTTTTGGTGTTTCACCCCTCTTCAGCCAGGATAGCTTGATTCCAGTGGCATGGAGAGCACGGGACTCGCGTCTGAGCATACCCGTCCCACTCGGGGTGACAAATGCAAAAACAACAGTTGATGGACAGAATGCAGAACAATGTCATGCATTCACTCCAGTACAGAGATCTGGGCCTAAATCCATCGTTTTTTTGCTCACCATGCCATTCCAGTTTGAACCCAGCCATATGCAAATCAGTCTTGACCCTGTGCCTCATGGGAACAGTCCAGCCCGAACTGCCAAGCCAGGTCCTCCCTGGACTGGAAACAAGCATCCTAGGACCGGTTGTGGGGTTTCACCCCTCTTCAGCCAGGATAGCTTGATTCCAGTGGCATGTATGCTCTCTGATGAAAAGTCAGTACACATCCTTCTGTGAAAACCAGTTGGAAGGGCAGGGGGAGAGAGATGTGGAAGAAAAAAAAAGTAATACAAAAAAAAAATCAAGAACACTCTGGTGGCATAAAGCCTCAAAACTTGGGGTGATGGGAGTGCCAGTCTCCAAGATGGCTACAATGCGGTCAGACTCCGGAGGTCGCAAGGCAAAACCCTGCTGTAAACATCGCCCATCCCCGCAACTAATCACCATAATCCAATATAGCAACACTTGTGTACAGCAGCCTCGGGAAAAATAGTCTGTAGTGCCTCCTGCCATCAGCAGAGCCCAGACATAAGGCCTAGTTGCATGGAAAGTGGGACCCTAAGCCTGCCTTGGCATATGTCTGCAGGCAACTGGCGCTTTACTATAGGAAGAATGGGGGTGGGGGGGCCTGCTCCAGGTTAAGACTCTCAGGCAATCAACGTTCTTCGAGCAGAGCCCCAATAGAGAGAATCCAAACACCTGCAGTGTGTTTATAGAATGTAAGCCTGCCACGCACCCTTGTTGCAGTCTCAAACCTGTCTGAAGCAGGCCCTAATAGTGCAATACTGGCCAAACGAGGACAGGGTGGCAGGGGAGTGAGAAGTTTCAAAGCGTGAAGGACCCTCAAAAACAGAGAAAGTTTGCTATTGATACTCTCCGCAATGGACCCACTGGCCACAGTAAGGCAGCCATGCACCTGAAACTGGCAAGAGGGCCTGAAAGCTGCGTGACTGTACTCATCTGGACTTGCTTGTGCATGCCTGGCTCCCCCACACACACTTTCAATAGCAGGTGTAGTATCCATGCCGCCTGTTGGGTGAGAGGCATTACAAAAGAAAACATTCAAGATTAACTGCGACATATCCGGTTGTGCTGCACCACAAATCACTGCAAAATCCTAAACAGTATACAACGATTTACTGGATGGGGGCATAATCTACTGAAACTGCAGAGTTCACCCCCTCAAATACTCTGCACTAACGGTACACAGACCTGCCAACTTACGAAGATTTCTCACCCTGAGAGGAGAGCGGAAGGGCTTGGTGCTGAGCACTGACCAAGGAACTTTAAATTGCCCACCCACTCCTACCATCCCAAACACCAAAACAACAAAGCTTCTGAGGCTGGTCTCGATGTCCTAGAGAGATTTTGCAACCTAATGGTCAAAGACTGCGCACAACTTCCAATTAATTTGCTGGAAACCTGCTCTCTGCAGGAGTTTCCAGCTAACTGTGAGCACACAATGTGATATCTGCTCCTCATCGGGTGATCATGTAATGAGAGCCGATATGTGACACACGGTGGCACCATGTAGGTTGGTAGGTCTCGGTGCATCTCTAGCTATGTTTTCCCAGTACCACCACCCTTCCGAGGCACCACTGTGTATAGCAGGTCAATCGGGGGCACACCTAGACCTGAACGTTTTTGGGGCAGGATGGGGTGGGGGGTGGTCAATCGATGACGGTGGGGCCAACACTTCAAACAATAGAGAGCAACTATGCTTGGAGGCAATACAAGGAAATAGAGTGATACATTTTCTATATGAAACATATTGGTCAAACACCATACGATTACAAGAAACATGCTTTAGGGAATCTGACAACGTTTAGAGGCTACTTCACCAGAAACCCTCACACAACATTCTAATAAAATTGCCCGGAAAATGTTCATTCTTATATTTGCTCTCACCAACATCTCCAAGTTGCGTACTTCCACACAGGCCGGAACTGCTGAGGGATTTTCTGGACAAAGCTCAAGCCAACAAAGGAGATGCTTAAAACACACTCATATGTGGAATGTTCTAACAAATCGTACCTGGAATGGCTAACCACTCGGACATCACAGTGGATGCCACTGTCTGCACCTTGTCTTCAGACACTAACTGATCCACCAAGCCCACCTTCAGGGCATCTTCAGGGCTGTACATATACCCAAGCTGAAGGGCTTTCTCAGTCTCACGGTTTCCAATCGTATTTGTCATAGTGTCCTTAAACCTGAAATAGGAAATAAGATGTTGGTGTATATCGTGGAAAAGAAAATAATAATTACAATTCAGAATTTGCAGTGTGACAGATGTAGGAGAAAAACCTTAACAGATTCAGACTGAATGAATGTCAGAACTCTGATCTGCAAAGCAAAAAACACATACATTCATTCCAGCCTCCTGCTTGTGCTTTTGCATAGTGCTTAAGAGGGATCTTGGAGTTGGGAGGGTACAAACCGGTGCAGAGGCTGTGGTATAACTGAACAAACCTCCTTACAGATATGAAAAGGCAAATCTTAATGTTTTCTGGAAGAAAATCGAAGGTAATTTTTCATAATCCAGGAAGAAGAATATTCCACATAGTATGCGCAGATCCAGAAAAAGATGTGCCTCAAAACTAAGGTATCCTAAACAACAGAAAGGACTGCCTGGTGGAGGCATACAAGTCACATAGAATTCTGGATATGTCCACATCAGGGCTCTGTGAACCAAGCACAAAACCTTGACAGAAATTCTTTAACTAATAGGAAGCCACTGAAGCTTTCAGAATGAGGGAAAAATGGCTGAATCTAGAAGTGTTGATCACTATCCTACTAGCACGGTTTTTAACAAGCTGAAGCCTGTTCCCACGTTTTGCCTTGTCTAGAGAAAATCTCTGAAATCAGTCTACCAGGCAAAGTGCAGCTTGATGTTCATCATATGTAATGTAGGGCATGATCTTTAGAAGTATTTTAGATGGCACACGCACAAGAAACAAGAATCAATTTTAAAGCAGAGGTTAGTCACAGCATTTGAGGAATTGGATAGTCTCACAAGTGAGACACTGTAGAGAGGAATTCCATAGCTCCACGTTCCCTTATGTATGGTGGGCAGATTCAGCCCTTAGTGTCTCAAAACACTGCAGTGTCCCACAGCCTCTCCTGGGATACAGCAAGCATCCATTGGCCAATCCATCCCACCATCATCAAAGCCTACAATCTGTCAGAAACTGAATCACTACTGCTATGGAGCCCCTCACTGGTGGAGAAAAAACATCAAGACACAAGAAAGGGAAATTATAGAGATTCCTAAATAGTATTTTGGCAAATGTTTGACAAGCAGATGTGTGAGCAGTCTCAGGATTAGTTGCTTTCCCACCCTCAAACACTGCTGCAAAATCTCACCATTTCTCTGCTGTCATCTCCTGAGCATTGCTACCATGCTTAGTTTTCTTGTCTAGAAAACCACTGACCAGAGCAATCAGAAATGTTGTTACATTTAAATTCTCAAACTCATAAAGCATGAAGACATTCTCTCCTCCAGTGCCAATGCTGGCATCCTTTATTTTGGAGCCCACCATTTGACTACAGCAGTACCTCATCAGCTCTGTATTTACAAATTATCAGTGCCAGGGCACCCATCAACAAGGTGCTAGATACTTCTAATAAGACCTCAGACTCGCAATGGGGGAAAAAAACTATCTATCAACACCAAGAAATATTAGGGCTTAACACATTACTTGAAAACACAACAGACCTAAGAGGTGGCATCACTTGAACCTCCCCTCGTCTCTAGGACAGCAAGATACACCTTAAAAAGCTTTCTAACATTGCAACAAAGTCATCATTACAGGAGACAGTTGTATGCGAACCAAAGAGGATTATATTATTTTACCTCAGTAATTCTTTAGAGCATCCAACAATGCCAACTTTTCAGTTCACTTCGCAAACTACAACAATACAGTTCGTAAGCGTCCTTGCTTCGTCTCATCTAGACCACAGAACTTGACATGACTAAAATGAATGCCTCCCATATCTGGGTCAGACCGCCTCCTAACCTCAATGTAAATCACATCAAAAGCCTTTCAAGAGTTTAGCCCTCTGTTCTGCAAACTAAAAACCACTTCAAAAACAGAAATCTCACTAATGCATCAATGACACCCAGTGAACTGTACGCTCCATAGATGGAAAAAAAAGAAAATGTAACTCCCAGCTCCGAAAATGAAACTTTTCTTTATAAAATGTATTGAATTTACAATATGCTTGCGTCTCTTGGTGTCAGTTGATCTCACACATAATCAAGTATGCTTAGAATAAGAGTCACATGTTCGAGACCAAGGCTCCACACTGAAGTTCTTTGCCCGTAACTTTAGAGTAAAATTCTGCCTCAGCACATTTCAGTTTAAGAAGGTTCTGAAATTTCCAACTCATGACAAATTTTCTCTTGGCCAGTACATATTAAAGTATCACAAATTTGGTAGTCTGTGCACTATGTTCATGTTTGGCACCACCCATAAACGACAGTGTATGGGGCCCAGAGCTCAGCATGTGACCTCAGCCTGGAATTGCACCACAACAGTCTAAAAAGTGTTTATCACAGTCCACATGTAATGGCTAGCAAGTATATGGGCTTAATGAGAGAAAACCTGTGCAAGGTAATAAAAGGTTAGCTAAGTGAGGAGAGGATATCAGATCTTGGGAAAACTGTGGCCGAGTTAAAGACAGAGGTACCTGCCCACAGAATCACATCCAGGTCACGGGAAATTCAAGACATGGATGGAGAAAGATAAGCTAGATGTTGCAACATCTAAATGGTGGGTAGGCTGAGAAATAGTAGAGCCTCAAACTTGAACTTTATTATGATCGCTGGAAAATGGGGGACCCATAGCAAAAGGGTATTATCCATCTTTTTAATGTCTTGAAGGGCATGCACAGTCTTCTCGACACAGCGGCAACCAGGAACGAATTGTGGAGACATTTTGGCCAAACTTCTGAAATTTCACAAACGAGTTACCATTTTACAGTAATCCAAGGGATATGGCTCCATGTGCCAGGGGACAGAGCAATTCTAACCCTTTGGGTAACTCTCAAACATGAGGTAAAAATGCAGTCTTTCAAAGCTATTATGAAGCACCTACACTTGAATGATATTTGGGTGGTGATGGTGGTGAGAGAAGCTAGCAAGGATCCCTGACCAGTTGATAGCTAGAGCATTGCCCATGGATTGTGGGTTTAAGGTTCCTGGAGGCGAAGAATTTGCATTTTGTGTTTTCGCATGTAACCAAATAGGCCAAGAAGCACCTCCGAATTCTGAGTCTCAAGCACCTGTTGCTCTTTACAACTAAGATGAGAGTGTTGGCGGACAGGAAATACCACTATTTCACTGATGCGGGGTAGTGAGAGAATGGGCTGAGCGTTGGGCTGAAGACCACAAGATGTAGAATACAGGAGATACTAAAGAGGGTACTAATTGGAAAGCAAACATTAGAAAAAAGGAAACCAGCACAGGCCGCTAGGGAACAATTCCAAGGTGAACAAAGTACAACGGTGACCAAACTGTCACCGGAGGGAACGAGAGGGCAGGAAACCCAGGATAATTCGATGAACTTAATGGTCACAGAATCAGACATAGCTGTGGACTTGGAAAAACAACACCTGGTTAAGAACAGACACAAAGACTAACTCCAATGATGGTAGGAGGTCTCTTGAAGACAACAGTGCTGAAAACACATGGAAGTAGTACAAAAGTGGTGAAAGTTGAAGATAGAATGTTGACTTTTGCATAAACAGAATTGGCATGTCTTGAAACTACCAGCTTTATTCACTACAATTAAGACCAGTCGGGCTCAGGAAGTTGGGTAATTACATGTGGCACAAGATGGACTCATATAGCACACATGCTTCTGCCTTCAAGGTCCCATAAGTGCTCGTAAGAGGACTAGCTGGTTCTGAACCTGCCTTGAGGTGGGTAGAGGTGATTGCAACAAAGTGCTGGATGGAAGTACATAGACCTTTTCCTCCTCTGCCACACGTAACCACCATTTGGTCTTCTAGAATAACTACCTGGAAACAGGGTTGGCATTTCACTGAGGTCTGGATCTCTTTGAACACTGATGCGTTCAAATTCTCACACTACTCTTCCATGCACACACTACATTCAAGACCGCTATGGTTATGCAATCCACCCAGATGAGGGGTATGATGACATGTGGAATATAAAGGATGCAAAATTGAACATCATTGCCCATTCATGATACACAGAGAAATGGGGGTGGGATGCCAACTTAAGTCCTTAAGTGAAGTTTACAGGGGGCACTTTTAACTGGCTAATAAAAATGGCTTAGTCAGGGACTATAAAATCTAATATTTTAACTCTATTGATGGTTTGATTGGTAACACACACTTAATAGAAAGCCTTTAAGATCCGCAAACTAGGCATGTGTACACAGAATGCAGATATGTTCAAGTCTAACTTCAACAGAGAAATACTACAGACAGAAACGGAATTGAGGAAGCTCGAAACAGAAGAAGAGTGTGGCAGGGGAGAGGCAAAACTTCATACAGTTGAAGCTTAAATATTTGACTTCAATTGAGGTTTTGCATTTGTTTGATTACAGAGAGTAAGTGAACAAGCAGCACAAAGCACGGACAAAGCAAGGAGGCTTTTGGCTTTGATGGTGAAGGGGAATGAGACCTCACAGGATATTATGTCGTCGACTGGAGCGAAAGGAAGGGGTATGTTACTTACCTTGTAGGTATCTATTTGTAGAGTGCAGTGCTGCAGAGTCACATGCTATGCACACACCTGCCATCTAGTGTTGGGATGGGACTCGACAACTTGTTTTTCTCAAATAAGTCTTTTTTTTTTGCTGATGTGACGTCTATTCTCCTCCTCTCGAGAGAATACGCTTGTTCAACGGCTCCATTGTTTGTGATAATTGTTTCCCGCCACAATGGCGAGTGAGGATGAAGCTAGTGAAGATATTATACAAGAACAAATGTGTGTAATAAACTAAAAATATGTGCATAATCATATATTTATATAGCATAATACATATAAATCTGACACTATCATATGCCATGCTGGGGAGGCGGGAGGGCGCATGTGAATCTGCAGCACTACACGCTACGAATAGATACTTACAAGGTAAGTAACATACTCCATTCGTAGCATGTGTTGGCTGCAGATACACATGCTATGCATAGACTGTAAATCAGTAATCCTCTTACGGTGGCTCTAGGCATCATTAGGTGCAGATGTTTGAAATGGCATCCGTAGGACTGTTTATCCCACAAGAGACTGCTGCCTTGCCTGAAAATCAATCAACGCAATAGTGTCTAGTGAACGTGTGCTGATTCTACCAAGTAGCTGATTCAGAAATATCAGCTGAATAGATGTTGCCTAAGATAGCCAGTGAATCATCTTTCTTTTCGGTAGAGTGTGCGCATGGAACTGTTGGGAAAGTTAGTTTGGCTTTGATGTAGCAAAGTTGAATACATTTTACAATCCACCGTGCAATAAATACCTGCTTTAGAAATGTTGTTACCCTTTTTTGGACTTGAGAAAGCCACAAAAAGAGGTTGTGTCTCTCTGAAAGGTCTAATCCTGTCATTGTAGTACATTCATGCTTTTTTAACATCAAGTGAATGAAGTGCTTTCTCTGCCAAGGTCTCAGGCTTAGGGAAGAAAACAGGTAAATCAAGTGTTTGGTGTAAAAGGAAAGAAGAGACAACTTTTGGACTTAATTTGGGCTTTGTCCGCAGAGGTACTTTATCTTGAAAAACCTGATCATACGGTTCTTTTATGGTAAGAGCATGAATCTCTCCAACTCTTCCAAGAGGTGATAGCTACACCCTAGGATGTTGCATCTGTGGAGAGAGTCACTTGCAGGATCGGGTCAAAAAAAGTTATGCCCTGGAGGAGATTCTCTGAGCCCCACCAGTATGATCAATGGATCCTAGGTGGAACTAACACCAAATCCTCAAGACCACCGCTGCCAGTGACCAGTGAGATGCTAGACACTACAGTAAAGGTCACATTTGGAGCCTGGGATTAGGAACTATTGCTATACAGGAGGCCATCATGCCCAGAAGGAGCATCGCAGCTCTGACTGGCAGGCAACGATGCGGCTGAAAAAGAGGCAGTTGGCTCTGGAGAATGTGAACCCTCTGGGTATTGGTGCATGCTGTAGCTGAGAATGAATTGAGGATTGCTCCCAGATAGGGCTGTGTTTGAAGAGGCTGTATATGTGATTATATGTCAGGACCGGAGGTAAGTATTATGCTCTACTTTCTTTCTTTAATTTATTCCAGCAGACTTCGACATTCTAACAAACAACCTTTCCCATCAGGCACTGGGAAAGGAAATACAAAACAATTCTGCCAATCCATAAACAGCACAGTCCTTCGTAACAAAGCATTCTCTGTCTAACTTCCTCTTTTCTTTCCTGCTCCAGCAGGCAGATGAATGCGGTTTCTTTTATTCTCAAATCATCATTGTATTTTGTAATAGATTTTTCGTGACAGTAGGTGGCTGCCGCGGGAGTGTGTCGGCGCTCCATTCACGGCTGGTTCCAGATTATACAGTAGGTCTTTTGACCCGCTCGCACTTCTAGCAGATCCAAGATTCAACTTGCCTTTGCCCAGCACCGTACTGACGACCCCACGAGGTGCTTTCTTTAATGCAGCCTTTGCGCCAACAAATCATCAGGCCCTGCCCAGTACTTCAATGACGGGCCCACGTCGTGCTTACTCAAAAACAACCTTCAAATGCAGGCAAAAATGGAAGGTGAATATCTAGAGGAGGAATCCATTTTGGTCCAAACTCTAGATGATGAACTTTGCGCGGCCGTGGTCACCTCTATTTCATCGCCTTCACAACCGAGCCCTTAGAGAGGCGCCGTACACCTGCTCAGTTTCCCTCAACCTGTCACTAGACAATCCCCATTCTCTGGCCCCCTCCCTAGGGTTAGCCAGGACACAGAGCACCCTCCAAGGGTAAGATGGACTTCGGGGTGGACCTTACTGCCTTAGAGAGGTTCAAAAAGGCTTCTCTCTCCTGCATTCTCCCCAGTGGTCTAGAAAGCGTGGTGGAAGTGTTGAGCTCCACTTCTGATGAATTGGCCTTTGCCCCCTCCTTCCCAGATTCAGGCAAGCCGGGCCGACGAAGGCTGTGATGCCAGAAACCGGTCCCCGGAAGCTTGTTTCCTTCCCAGTATAAGAATTGGCTTGGTAGTTTGATTTGCCCTGTTCCCATCATGCACTGGGACAGGTACAGACTAATTTGCATGTAGCCAGGTTCTGAGCTGGGATGGTGCAGTGAGCTAAAAAACGGTGATGGATTAAAACCATGATCTCTTGACTTGGTAAGAGTATTCTGCATCATTCAGAAACTCTGTCCATCACCACCCCCTTTTTCCCAAATCGTTTTTAACCACACTCAGTGTGGGAGGGTATGCTCAGACGTGAGTCCCTTGCTCATTGCACCATCAAGATTCAGGCAAGCCGGGCCGACGAAGGCTGTGATGCCAGAAACCGGTCCCCGGAAGCTTGTTTCCTTCCCAGTATAAGAATTGGCTTGGTAGTTTGGTTTGCCCTGTTCCCATCATGCACTGGGACAGGTACAGACTAATTTGCATGTAGCCAGGTTCTGAGCTGGGATGGTGCAGTGAGCTAAAAAACGGTGATGGATTAAAACCATGATCTCTTGACTTGGTAAGAGTATTCTGCATCATTCAGAAACTCTGTCCATCACCACCCCCTTTTTCCCAAATCACCTCTATTTCATCGCCTTCACAACCGAGCCCTTAGAGAGGCGCCATACGCCTGCTCAGTTTCCCTCAACCTGTCACTAGACAATCCCCATTCTCTGGCCCCCTCCCTAGGGTTAGCCAGGACACAGAGCACCCTCCAAGGGTAAGATGGACTTCGGGGTGGACCTTACTGCCTTAGAGAGGTTCAAAAAGGCTTCTCTCTCCTGCATTCTCCCCAGTGGCCTAGAAAGCGTGGTGGAAGTGTTGAGCTCCACTTCTGATGAATTGGCCTTTGCCCCCTCCTTCCCAGATGATGATTCCCATTGGGATTAGACTAATAAGGCGGGCAGCTCTAGGCCCTGGCGCCCATCCCCGGTCACTACCCCCTCAATAGCCTTGGAGGCCCATATGTTGGATCCAGATGATCTGATCCACCTCTACTCTGTGGACTTAGTTCCCTCAACCAAAGTGGCCAAGTATGTGGCAAATCGCCTTAAAGAAGGAGGCAAGGGCTTGTCTCAGAACAGAGTGTCCACACCCTTCCCTGGCAGGGAAAGTGGCCCTCACGTCAGACGTTGACACTAGAATGCCCATTTTTTAGCAAAGTATATGAGAGACCCTAAGAAGGGCATAAGAGGCCAAATTACCCAGATGTTTTTTCCAGGTGGATGCAGCAACATTCCTTGGCAACTCCAACTTCGTGCTATCTACCGAGAGGCGCTGTTCTCTGTTAATCTCAGTGGACCCGAGGGGGACTGTTCGGGAACCCTTTATAAAAGAGATGGGGAAGTTTGTGTCCACATTTTCGTCGCTACACAAGGCACAGGCTTCCATGAATAATATTTTCCACCCCCGGATTCTTGTCGGGCCTGCTCTGGCAGAGGGTGTTAGGTCTGCCGCTTCTACCCCCAAGGCCCTACCCTGGGTCGAGGCTATCGAAGGGGGCAGGACCTGTCCCGCTCAGGGGAATTTTTCCCCTCCAGGATAGGCCAGAAGGGCCACTACGCAAGAGGGTCCTTCAGAGAGCAACTCCACAGGAAGCAGTCAGGTGAGTGTTTGCCCTTCTTCCCAACAAATGGTGAGGGGGTCACCTGGCATGGTTTCTACACAACTGGGAGGTGCTCATCTCAAACTCATGGGTCCTGCAGACAATCCAGGGTTTTCATATTCAGTTTCATTTATTCCCAGTACAACACTCTCGTCCAAGTCCGTTGATTTCCTCAAAGGAACATGCTACCTTGATAGAGTTCAACAAACAGCTGGTCTACCTCTATTTCAAGAAAGAAGATATCCATCTCTTGTGAGATCTGTTGCAGACGTACGATTGGATGGTGCCAGGAGTGTGGAGTTCTTATAGCCTGACTCCCAGCACATTGTTTTGGGTCAAGGACAACAAGTTTCATGTTTATTTAGTCCTTGGGACAAGTAGACCCAACCCCTGCAGCACACACCCTTTGGCTGCCAGTTTACACTACTACATTATGGATCCAGGAAGGGCATAGTCTACAGTAAAGGTAATATTTGTGTCCATATGCCAATGCTGTTCTAACTTGTATTTATGGTTCAGTTACACAAAGCCTTTAACCCCTTGCATGCCCGCCCCTTTCCCCGCCCAGTGCCGCGCCTTCCATTAGCGGGCGGAGTTCATGACGAGCTGGACTCGTCATGGGCACAGCGCCACCGCAGCCCATGACGAGTCCAGCTCGTCATGGGCACTGAAGGGGTTAATACAGTGCTCTAAGGAAATGTTATAAGCTCGCACTGCACTATTGACAGTGGTTCCAGTGTAAAAATGTGCACACACGTTTACAGCATTTTTAACAATATGAGGCTACATACAATGCTCCCAGAATGCTCTCTAACTAGATGCAAATATCTGCATAAGCTCAAAAACAAGAGTGATGATCCATTGCTTTCAAAATAAAATGTTCACAAAACAATGCAAATAGGAAGAAAAAAAACGTGAAATTGAAGGCTACATTTCTTTGAAGTATTATTTAGTGAAATGTGTTTATCCATGCTAGTATTTATAAAAAAAAATATTCATAATGGAAAAAAATCAGTGCAAACAGTTTCAACAAGAATGGGAAACATGATACTAAACAATCATTGGCAAAGCAGACAGGTCGGATATTGTTAAGTCTTTTGGTTTTGTCAATGCACGATACTGTTTTTGTGAAACGTTTTGGGAGCTGCCAAGCCCTTACCATTAACAGAAAGACAAAAAAGCAATAATATTGTTTGGTGTCAAAAAGCACACATTGTCACAATAGTTACCAGCACTGAACAAAACTACTGTGTGTACTGATATGCTCTTTGTGAAACAGTGGAGCCAGTTGATGGATAGATGGATGGACAGAGACAGACAGAGAATTTGAATAAAACGACAAAAGAACTCGGTTAACTACAAAGATAGACACACAGACATACAGACCATTTTAATAACAAGCATTTTTTAATGCAATAGGTCTCGCATTTGCGAGCGTTTAAGCTATTGGCATTGTAAATGACAATGCTTTTATGTACTTTAAAAGAAACACATATAAAAGGCATTGTTATTTTTAATTGCCAATAGCTCAAACTCTCGCAAATGTGAGAGCACTCGCGTATTCAGATTATGGTCAGCAGCGTCTAAAGAAAGGAGTGCAGCCTAAATTAAAGTGAAAGCACGTATCGGGCGCTTTCAACCCAAGTGAAAGAAATCTTTTAGAAAGGTTCCGTAGCAAACCCGCCAAAATGAACACGGCCTGCGCTCTTAATTATGCGCAGTCGCAAATGTGAAAGCGGACCGCGCCGTAAATTAAATAAGCGGCGCCACTATAGTTAAAAGCGGACCAAGCTGTAATTTAAATAAATACATTGATAAAAGCATACTGCGATGTCGTGGTGGAATAGGGGAAGTAATTAAAGAAAATAGTGCTCATAGACTTATAAAGCAGACTGTGTAAAACAAGTAAAAAGTCCAGTTGTTATGGGAGGATACAAATGCAGATAAGGCGGTACCAAGGAGGGACTACTAAGTCTATTCACAAATGAAAAGCAACGATTTTGCAAAAACAGTAACAGGAGCCAATTGGAAAGATGGGCGGGAAATGGCCGGAGCTTCTATGCCGTACCTCAATACAGCATGCCTCGCACAGCAGCGCATACGCTGCCCAGGCTCAACCTAAAAACAAAAGGTCTTGGTTAACTCCAGACATAATTAGAGGCCCAGTTCTTAAAGAAAGTCACAAAATTGCATCAATGGTATATGTCCTTGCATTGGTGCAGATTTACAGCTTTCATGAATTCACAAGAATTTACAGAAG
The DNA here is from genome assembly GCF_964204655.1 of Triturus cristatus. NCBI lineage: Eukaryota > Metazoa > Chordata > Amphibia > Caudata > Salamandridae > Triturus > Triturus cristatus. Next base: position 841,159,852 of record NC_140593.1, on the reverse strand, counting down.
TAGACCAGGAAATCGTACTCCTAGAAAAAAAACTGAGCTGCTTTTTAGCACGAGCAAATGTGCAGGTGTAGATTTGCTCATGTGAAAATCTGTTGAGCGTTTACAAGTTCACTTTCCCTCCAACCACTTTTTCCCGATACTGGAAGAAGTTTTATTTCTGCCGCTGTCAGGAGTAAATTTCTAACCTTTCTCAGTATGGAAAAAGATTGGAGAAGAGCTGGCGAAAACCCCTAAAACATGCAACTTAGTAGGTTTCCACAGATTTAAGAGGGCATTCCAACCCTGGAACTATTGCTTAACACTACCTCCAGCCCCAGTATATAGATCAATGGAAAGGTGGAAACATAAGGGAATTGCTAGAATTTAAACCCTGCTATAGTATGAGCTCTGGCACAATCAGAAATGCTAATATCACAGCTTTTATATAATGAGATTGCTGCCATATGTGGCGCCAAATGGCACCAAGGGAGAAGGGGATTTTTGTCACAGGACAAGTAGATTTATGAAGCAAGTAGTGCCATGGACAAGTAGATGTTTTATTAAATACTACTCCCCTGGGTGCACTTGGATCTCCAGGACACATACCGGACGGTTGCTATCTTTGCACCCCACAGCACGTTCCTGCAAATTTGATGGAGGGACGGGTGTAAGAGTTCAAGACTGCTTTTTAGTCAATCCTCGGTGCCCTCATGCTTCACCAAGGTGTTGAAGCTGGCAATCGAATCCCTACAAGCCCAGGGTTTCCATCTAATAATCAACCTAGATTACCTTCTGCAGATGGATCAATGCCCCAACAGATTGAGGGAATAGCTGCAAACAGCAATTCACTTGCTGGAAGGCTTGGGCATGGGCATCAACGAAAATTAATCCCTCTTGACTTCATCCAAACAGACATCCTTCCTCGGATTTATCATCAATTCATCGGAGAAGACCCTAAGTCTTCCCTCCAGGAAGATAGCAGAGATTTGGCGAGAGCTGAGAAAGACTTTGTCCAGGACAAGGACTTCATTGCGCCAGATTGCCTGAGTGGTAGGCCATCTGTCGTCCTCCATCCAGGAAATTTTTCCGGGAATCTCCGATGAGGTAGCAAATTAGTACTCAAAAGAATGGTCGGATATGAGCCTGTGTCAACTGGATCTGCAGATCTTCAAGATGACCGACAGAACGTGTGGGCCCTTCACAGTGGATCTATTAGTCTCCCATCTGGATCACCTAGTGAAGACATAATTCAGTTGGAAGCCACACCCTCTGACAGTGGCAATGCTTTTCTGTAGTGGTGGCCCGAAGAGCAGATACACACCTTTGTCCCATTCGCGATGATCATAAGTTTTTCAATGCAGGTGATACGGCAGCAAGCGAGACTAGTCCTGATCACGCCATTCTGGAGGTCGCGAGTCTGGTTTCCAGTTCTGGAACTCTCATTAGATTCTCCAATCCTTCTATCCCTATCCTTTGGGATCCTCTAGGCAACCCTCACCCCTTAATATTCCAGGGACAGAGGCCGTCATGGTGTGAAGGATAACTGGGAACGATGCGAGTTCCGGGATTTTCACAGGAGTCTGAGTGAATGTTGGCCACAGCATGGGCCGACGGAATCAACAATTGATAATTCAGCAGGGTCGAGAAGGTTTGTTTGTGTATACAAAATGGTGAGAATCCCTAAGAGTCAAACGTTGTACAAGTAATGAATTTTTGGGCTTCACTGGCATCTCAAGGTTTGGCTTTTCGGACAGTGAAATAGGTCAGCTATTTCAGTCGGTCATGTTCTGTTACAGGGTTATCAGGTAAGGGAACACCCACTGGTAAGTAAGTTGACGAGCGGAATCTGTCTGGCACTGCCCGCAGAGCCTAGATATTTTATCATGTGGAATGAAAATAAGGTCTTGCATCTTTTCAGGTCATAGCAGAGGGATGAGTTTTTGTCCCGTAAAGAAATATCGGTGAAGCTAGCAATGCTACTCTGTTTGGGTTCCTGCCACAGCATTACAGATGTTTGGGCCCTGGATGTCACGGACATGGTTTTTACTTCAGTGGGAGTCACTTTCCACATTTCACGAAGAGCAAAATCTAATTCGAAGTTAGTGTCTCTTATCCAGCTTTTGATAAGTTCTCAAAATTGTATGTGGTACAGTGCCTGAAGGCATATGAGGTCATGATGGAGGACATCAGCTCCCCAGGGGTGAGGCATTAGCCAATATCCCTCCAAAAACATTTCAAAGCAGTCTCTTCTCCCACCATAACTAGACGAGTCCGCTAGGTCATGCATGAAGTGGGTATTGATGTGTCGTAATTCAGAGCCCATTCAGTGGGCTTTTTCTCTAGGCGCAGGACATCCTTAATACAGCAGATTGGTCTTTGGACGCCATGTTTAAAAGGTTTTACTTTAAACCAATCTTGGATATGGAGTCCTTGGTGGTGGACAAGCTTTGAAGGAGCATAATCCCTGCCTCTGGTCCTGACATAGAATGAAACATTTCCTAGCATACGTAATGGAAAGCTTCAATTCTATTAAGGACATGGAAGCGAGGATTATATCCACCCAAGGTTTAATGGAAATCTTCTCGCCCTTATGTGATTTTGGGAGGATGATATCCGGCTAAGTAATTATCTTCCAACTCTGTAAGGTTTAAGTATGAATGTCCGTTTGGTCACTTGTAATTGTTTCAAGATGCTGTAGAAAGCAATTCTGCTAGAAACTGTTCATGACTGTATCATATGGTTGTTTTTTCTGAAAATGGAGATTTGATCCATGCATATCTGATTCATCGTTGTGTTTTTATTTGAGGTTCTGATGCCGATAAAGGAGAGTCGTGGCGTGCTTCTGTCGCATAAAAGAAAGAAGTTAGAAAGAGGATTCTTTGTTATGAAGGTCTGTGCTGTGTATGGATTGGCTGTTTAATTTTTTATTTCCTTTCCCGTTGCCTGATGGAAAAAGGTGGTTTGTTATATCGTTGAAGTGAGGTGAAAGGAATTAAAGGAAGAAAGTGGAGCATACTCCTTCCCTTCATGTTCTTAATAGCATTGAAACTTTCCCTTAAGTATAATCAGATATTTTGCATTTGGTGGCAATTATTGTGAATTCCAATTATTTTAATAGATTGATGGTGACCTGTGTATCCTGCAAGCACCTCGGTCTCGAACTCTTGATCAGCCAATCGACGAGATACGGGAAGACATGAATGTTGTCTCTTCTCAGATGGGCTGTCACCACTGCAAGGCATTTGGTAAACACTCTTGGGGCTGTTGTCACCTAAAACTGTATAAATTTGAACTGGTAATTATGTCCACTTTTTTTTTTTTTTACTGCGAGTTTATCTATGGAAGGAAAAGAGGTTATCCCACCAAATGGGACGTTAAGCAGGTGTTATTGCATTTAAGGTTTAAACTCAGAGATGCATAGCAAGGCATGCCTACACAGGAGGATTAAGGAGTTTATCACTCTTCCTGCAGTGTCCGCACAACCTAGGGCACAGCGAATAGTTGCATTTGAGATCTGCCCATCTTCAGTAACCAACTCTTCGCCTCTCTTTTTGTACAGCTCTGGGAGATGTTGTATTAATTGTTGCATGTCATACCAAGTGGCCCTGTTATAGCGCGATAGTACACTCATCGAGTTGGCTATGCACCAATGATTAGCATGGCCCAGTGCGACTCATTTTCCTGCTTGCTTTCTTTACCGGGAGGAGGGGCGTCTCCAGTAGTCTGGGAGGCTTCCCTCTTCCTTGCAGTTGTCACAACCAGGGAGTCGGCTGTTGGGTGTCCTCAGATATAAACTAGATCAGTAGGGGGAAGGCTTGAACTTCCATTTAATGTGTGAGGTTAGTACCCAAAATTTGATTGGGTCTTCGAATATTTCCGTTGAGACTTTCAGCATTGACCCTATCATTGGTAAGTATTGAAGGGAACGCTCTATTTTGGAGAGTGTCTCGGCTAAGAAGTCGGTTTCTTCCTTCACATCTGTACGTTATGGCATAGTATTCAGCAGTATGCTGAATGACACGGATAGGAAGAAGCATCATCACATGGTGATGCTTCAGCTGAAACTGGTACCTTAATGTATGGGTCTGGCAGCACCACATCATATGAACTAGAGGATCTGGGCTTTGGGGAGGGGCTCCCTGTGAGTCTGTGTCATGGGTATACAAACTTGGGCACCCTGTGTCAGCATCGTCTGAATGTGTGGATGATGGTGACATAGGTTGTGGAGGAGGTGTAATGTCAAGAGGCATGGGACTAGTGGCCTTATGCTCCATACTCTTCTTTGGAAGAGGCAGTGTCCAGCCTTTTCCATTTGTGGGCTCAGCAGGCAAATGTTCCTCTTCCAGAGAACGCTTTTTAACCAATAGTTCTTGCAGATTTTCCTCCATATGCGTAGATGTTGTGGTTTTACTTTTCTTCGGCATCATGCCATTATCAGTTTTTTTTACTTCCTTTGCTCTACTAGAGCGTGGGATTCAATGCGGATGGTTTCTTTAGAGTCGACATACGGCTCAGCTCTGACAGGGTATGCTGCGTCAAAGCCGAACTTTTGTTCAGCTCCGATGGCTTTATTGACCCCAAAAGAGGGCAGGTCAAAGGTTTTGTTGGTGCCATAGGCTGCGAAGGTATCGAAGGACTTGCCAGCACAGAGTGCTGCTGTGGCTGTGAGGGCTCTATGTCCTCTCTAGGTCTGTCCCTGTGGCCTGGAGTTGGATCGGTATTAAGCACAGTCTTGTCCAATCTTGGCCCTGAAGGCATGCTCTCGGTGTCAGCCAGAACCTGAAGGCTGTGGTGCACCAAGGCAATGGTGAGAGTTTGTGGAGGTAGTCTTTGGTTGTGTGTGGGGTTTTGCGGACCTTGCGTACTAACTGCGTTTAACATGGTCTTCATCCTGGGCCCGATCATAATGCGGTTTGTCCTTCCAGAAGTTCCACAGCCAAGATCATCAACTCACAGTCATCTTACTCCTCATGTTGGCTGGAGTAATCTGAAGCCACATAGTGCACATAATGGTGCCTCCCCTCTAAGGGAATGTAGTTTTCTTCCTCATCGCCGATTTCTAGCTACTGCTCTGTCTCTGCAGAGAATTCAGCCTGCACTGCCATCTCAATGGTATGAGCTAGGCGTCGGTCACGTCTGGAGCGGATGATTTCTTCTTCATGAACAGGCCACAGGCAGCACAGTCCAGTTTGTTGAGCTCCAGCAACAAGCAGGGGTTGCAGACGTCGTGCTTGTCACAGTATGAGTATTTTTCCCTGCATCAAGTGCCCTTTCTAAAAAGTCTCTATTTTTTTAACCGGAGCCCAACATTCTCAGTGGAACTTAGACGGGGGCTCTAATGTTGAAGCCAACCCAAACGGTGCAACAGAATGCCCGCTAAAACTTGAACTGGATGGCTAACTATGACGAGGCAGAGTTGGATTCTTCGAGTGGAAGCTGCCACAAGTCTGTTGCACTCCCACGGGCCGCGAAGGCGCTGAAATTGCAGAGTTCCAGCGCAATCCGTATGAATGGTGTAAAAAAAGAATCCAACAATGCAGGTGTTAAACTCAAAGAGGAGACATGACGTCTCATTAGCAATAAAAGACTTCTTCGAGAAAAACAAGTTGCAGTCTGGGGCCAGTTCTTGACAGTCCATGCCTTGGTGAAGTGGTTAAACATCTGCTGGAACACAGATAAAAGAACCACCACAGCCAATCATATTTTTGTTGTTATGGCTGCAAGGTAGTGGAAGGGCGGTAACCACTTTGTCACTACAGGCAATTCCTGAGAGGCATGGATGAGGTATTTGGGGAGCGCAGAGCGCTCACTGACAGAGAATGGGCGAATGTGGTGTGGTATCTAAATAAATCACCTGGAAATGTCAGATTCCAACTTATTCACCTTAACACATTGCATAGGTCTGATCTGACACCTAACAGGTTACACAAAATGCGTGTTGCCATGCCAGACAGATATCAAACACAAAGAACACATTTACTGCACATTTACGTCCCATCTAACGATCGACTCATAAGACGTATTCCATATTATTTGCATAAATTGTGACAGAGATGCCACTTTTCCACATCCCCAAAATGTGTGTGCTGGCAATAATGAGTAAGCCCTAGAAAAACAGATTTGTCGGTAGGTTCGAGAATCTAGCTTGCCTATGCACCAAAAAATAGCTTGCAATAAATTGGAAGAATAGTAGTGCTCCACAGCACGGAAAGCAGGGGAGGGATCTCATTAAATGGGAAGATGCCTTGTGTGCCACACTATGTTATCTGCAAAAGAATGAAAGCAAGCAATAGCGACAGAATTAAATATCCTAATATTGTAATCCGCTAGGAAAAACACTGAAAGACCTTCTTTGAATAAAGGATGTGTGTCACATACTGGGAGTACGGATGGTGTGCAGGGTACTGGCCAGACCTTAAGGGAGGGTTTGACCAAGGATCTGCATTTAAATCTATACAGTCAGCATTTGGGATGTGACGGAAAGCAGGCTTTTCTGCGTGTTCACCCTGGGTTTATTGCCTTTTGCATAATGTCATATTTTTGATGGCTTTAGAACTTTGTGCACTTTAGCCCTTCTAACTAGTAGTAAAGAGGCTGTGCTCCCTCTTGAATGCACAGTTGAATGGCATTTCGTTGAATGGCATTTCCCTAAATGGCATTTAATTCACCTATAATTTCCTAGTAAATGGTACAAAGTGTACCCATGGTGTAGAAGTTAAATGCCATTGATAGACTGCAGAGCCTATTGTGCTATCCCCTACAGTGGCAGTGCAAGCATGGCTTCAGGCTACCATTGCAGCCTGGCTGTAGCACTGTTAAACGGCAATTTGGCTGGTAAAAACTTTCCTTTTAAATACTAGTAAGTAACCACAATGCAGGCCTTATAGACAAGGCTGGGTGCATGGAATTTAAAAGTAAGACATGTAGAAACGTTAAGTTAGCATGTCCTTACAGTGACCAGCTCCCCCCCAAAAGCTATTTTCACTGTGAGGTTACATCCCATAGAAAAATCACGATAAGCAATAATATAAGCTAATAGTGTATTGGAAAGTGAGAAGCTAGAAAAATACTTGAACCTCTTTTTTTACTAAGTAAAAATGCAATTCAATATTTCAGTCAAACTTCTAATAAAAACTAAAGGGAAAGTAACTTTTAGAAAGCTACACTTTATCTGCCTGAACTGTCAGAAGGCTAATTAACCTAACCCTATGTAAGCTCCAAGCAAGGAACTCATCTTGAATAGGTGTGAAAGCCTTCCGGTAGCAAACAATAGGCTGACCTTAATGAGGAGAGAGGACTACTATGAACTAGAAGATGCAACCTGGTGGCTATGGACATCAATTTTGATAATACAGTGTCAACTCCTGCTTGACCTATCTGATTGGAACCTATAGAACTCCTGGGGCACACTTGAAAGGGGAAAGAACAGGATGCCAAGACAATTTTTGTAGATCCACTGCCGAAGGACTCTGCTTTTGGCTTGATTCCTGCCTCAGGGTTTATTGCAGGTACAGTGGCTGCCTCAAACTGAATTTTAGTGTTAGATGTGAGATGACACTAGGATTACCAGACTACACTGCCCATGCACATATACCACCTACAAAGCCCAAGTTTAGTATGGGTGAAGACTTTTGTCATTTTGAAAATACCCAAAGTGGATAGGGTTGGTGCCGGGGATCCTTCACCCTATTGCCCAGGACTCATTCCCACCCACTAGCTAGCGCAAGGCATAAATGTGGTATCTCCAGGAACCCACGTCAGAACACTTGGGCCTGAAAAAGATCAGAAAAAGACTGGACCAGCCATCAGTGACCCGAGAGGAGCCCTGAAGAACTGTACCTGCTTTCTCTTGTACCCAGGACAAAGCAGTGGACTCCAAGCATCTTAAGGCTGATCTCTTGTTCAGGCGACAGGGCTACAAGCTGATAGAGACCTTTCATGGAAGAACCAGGCTGTCCAGTAGCAACTGAACCTGGGCTGGACCTTGTGGTTGACCTCTGCCTGACACCCTGTGTGAATGTAAGTGCCTCCCCCAAGGTTCTCTTCAAGGATTTAGAAGTAAACTCCTGTAGTGGAACGGGACTTAAAGAACTAAGCAGTAGGTAAAATCTTTCACCAGGACTTATCTGGTTGATGTGTAAGACCTGGTCGCCATGGCAGTCAGCCTCAAATTACACCTAAATCCGGTCTACCACAACCATTGACCATCACTGGTGGTTTGCGCTTTTAGGCACAATTTCTACTTAAAACATTTTTTAAGTCATATGTGGTTCCCCTTTTTGGATGTTTATGAGAGTGTCATTTTGTTCATTACATTTTACTATATTTTTCTAATTCATTTTGGGATTTTTTTGCTTTGCATTTTTACTTTATGTATTTCTGTTTTGGTACTGCATAAATGCACATTGCCCTAACTTAAGTCTGCCTGCTCTGTGGCGTAGCTACCAGGGGGTTTGAGCTCAGGTTACTTTAGTGACCTAGATGGTTCACACTGACCAGGGTTGTGACTGATCATTGAAGTGGGTAGTCACACACCTAACATTTTAATCCAATTTCTTACAGGATGGGACGGTGTAAATTAAGGAATAAACCAGGTAGGGAGGGTGGGTGTCAGGGATTGGATCAAGTGGAGAGTTGAATCTGCAAGTTTTTTTATCAATAAAATTAAAATGATTCCATGCTAGATTATGCACTCTGTTGCCAAGTCTTAAGGAGACAGGATGAAATACATTTTTTTGATACATGCTGTCCATTGTGTAGTTTTTGTTATGTTCTCTGTAACTGCATGTAATGAAAGACAAATATAAAAGATATTTTAAAAGCTAGGTTTGATTAACAACAGCCTGGATATGTTTGCTGTAAACTAACATGTACAATCTATGACGGTAATAGGTATACAACATGATCCTACTAAAGGTGGGCCTTTTATGTTGGTTACTGAGCCACTACAATATCAAATAACTAGACTAAGGAGGAGCTAAAAACGCCACCTGGAAAAACACACTGCCTTGCAGTAAATGCTACACGTCTTATTAAATGCTTTTTTACTGGAATCTGGCCAACTGTCTTTGTTGGTCAATGTATATTATCCAGTACAGTGGATCCCTTTTACACTAGAAGAGTTATAAAACTGTAAGCATGTTGTATTGCCTAAGAATCAACTGGGGCGATTACAGCCGTTTTCCTTATCAGCCACTAACAATTTGCAAAGCAGACAACTTCAGTTCATTCCTGGATTTGGTCAATGGATGCAACTGAATACTTGGGTATCCAGAATTATCACTAAGAAGTCACTACTCAAGCACATCGCTAGATGCAAGGAGGTGCTAGACCAGTGTTTTTTCTGTAAACCCTCACTTAATGGCATCCGGGGACCCCCACTGAACCATTATTGAAATCCAGGGACCCCACAGAGCCATTATTGGAATCTGGAGACCCCCAGCGTAAGTAAATTTGAAGATTTCAACTGCAAAACAATACACACAAATACAGAAACAAATATCAACAACACAAATACACATAATGAAATATTTGATCAAACTCAAACACCCACCCCTCCCTCCAAAAAATTAACTACATTTTATTGGGAAGGAAAGAGCTTTTCTAAACTCAATTGAGGCCACCCTTTGGCCACACTATATTTTGTTTGATGCACTTGCACTGCTTCCACCAATCAAACTGGGGATACCGAATTAATTTTTAGTCTCCAATTTCAAATTCCTTCACATTCACAAAATCTTTTCTAATTTTCAGTTTTACAATTTGCTTTTTTACTTATATACACTTTAATAATCTGTTAACCCTTTTGGTGCGTGTGTCGGCCAATGGCTGACACACGCACACCCTCAGAACAGATAGCGGCAAAATAAAGGTCACCAACAAGCAGAAAGAGGTCAAACAGAGGTCAGGAACCAGCACCAAAGGCCAAAATACAGGGGAGAAATGAGCAGAAAGAGTCAGAATGAAGGTCAGAAACGAGCAGCAAGAGGCAAAATAGAGGTCAGGAGAGAGCAGAAGAGGCAAAGTAATAGGCAGAATGAGCAGAAAGAGTCAAAGTAGAGGTCAGAAACATGCAGCAAGAGGCAGAAAAAAGATCAGGAACAATCATAAAGAGGCAAAGTAATAAGAAGAACTAGCAGAAAGAGGCATTATAGTGGACTGGAGCGAGAAGAGTTGAGGAGGCACAAAACCAAAGGCAGTAGAGGGTAGTGGACTGCAGGCAAACTGACCAGAAGGACTGTCACAGGGGGAGCCGACACGAGGGCTTGCTTCCGTCTCCCCTCTACTTTTTTCATGACAGACCCATTCACACTCATGCATCCACTTACAGTCTGTGTCTCTGTCTCTCTCTCTCTCTGTCTCTCATCCACTCAAAGACTCACACATGCATCCACTCGCAGACCCACTGGAGTCACTCACACACCCACTTATTCATCCACACACTCCGAGATCCACTCAAAAGCTCACACAACCACTCATTCACCTACTCAGACATTCACACCTACTCACAGACCTTCCAAGACACTAATGCACACACTCACAGACCCAATCAGACTCACGCACCGACTCACAGACCGACTCAGAACTCTCACTCATCCGATCACAGACCCACTCAGAGACTCATGCACTCACTTACAGACCCACTCAGACTGATGTACTCACTCACGCACCCACTCACAGACCTACTCAGACATTCACACCCACTCACAGACTTTCTGAGACACTCACTGTCAAAGGTTAATGGTAATATTGAGGAAATAAAAATGTAAAAAACACCTTAGAAATTCACGTTAAAAAACAAAGGTTACAGGGACGTTCTAGTTAGGAAATGTAATTTAGAAACCTTAGGAATTCACTGATGTCACTGGCCATGTCATAAGTCATGTAATATGTGAGGTCATAAGCAGTACATTGCGTGGCCGCAAGTTATAATTAGCTTAGGTAACTATAACTGCTGATTTCAATGGTTTTGTAAGAGTGAAATGGGAGCCTAAGCGTAACATTTGGATATATATCACATTTGGAGATATATATAACGCTACAAACTGCCCGAACAGTGAGAAGCACTCTAACACCGGCACTGACTGCAAGTCCTTTATTAGGTACAGGTACCATCGCCTGCTGATACCTTAAGCAGCTGTACACCACATACGCCTGACGCGTTTCGAAGATCCAAACTTCTTTCTCAAAGGCTGGTGGTAGTGAAACAGGTAAGCACAGTCAGGGTTCTCGCCACACTTAAATCCACATCATTGCGCATCATGTGATTGATTGCTCTGTATGAGACAGCGCAGAGTGTTATGGGAGTGGAAGTCCCATTAGAGAGGGCCAAATGTTCTGCCGGAAGATTGCAAGCCCGTAGATGAGCCTCAGCAGGTGGGGTACCTTTATCCTGGTGTCGGTGCTCCGCATATCGGATCTTCGAAACGCGTCAGGCGTATGTGGTGTACAGCTGCTTAAGGTATCAGCAGGCGATGGTACCTGTACCTAATAAAGGACTTGCAGTCAGTGCCGGTGTTAGAGTGCTTCTCACTGTTCGGGCAGTTTGTAGCGTTATATTTTGGCGGCAGCCCCGCCGCCGAGAAGCACCACCCGGGAACCCAGGGAGCCGTCGGAGTTGTGATTTTACAGATCCGATATGCGGAGCACCGACACCAGGATAAAGGTACCCCACCTGCTGAGGCTCATCTACGGGCTTGCAATCTTCCGGCAGAACATTTGGCCCTCTCTAATGGGACTTCCACTCCCATAACACTCTGCGCTGTCTCATACAGAGCAATCAATCACATGATGCGCAATGATGTGGATTTAAGTGTGGCGAGAACCCTGACTGTGCTTACCTGTTTCACTACCACCAGCCTTTGAGAAAGAAGTTTGGATCTTCGAAACGCGTCAGGCGTATGTGGTGTACAGCTGCTTAAGGTATCAGCAGGCGATGGTACCTGTACCTAATAAAGGACTTGCAGTCAGTGCCGGTGTTAGAGTGCTTCTCACTGTTCGGGCAGTTTGTAGCGTTATATATATATATATATATATATATCCATCCTACTGGCGGTTGCCAGTAGGTAGTTCTAGTTCGGTCCTATTTTCCATAGGGAATCCACAACATTCTATTCCCAATAACTCTGGCGCCAATTGACGAATCTTCGCGAAATTTTCAAAACCTTTGGCCAGCTCCGGTCCGCTCTTATCCTGAAAGTCTTGGGATGATTCGTGTAGTGGGGGCCGAGAAAAAAGGGAGGTCCCAAAACATTTTTTCCCCACGCAATTTCCCATAGGACCTTTAGCCGCAGCTGCAGCCCGAACTGCTGAACGGAATTACGCCAAATTTGGCAGAAAGGTAGACCTTGGTTCAGAGTCGTGCCTTTTGCTTAAATGGTGTAAATCTTTTCAGTAGTTCCTGAGAAAATCAAAAGTAAAATCAAATATATTTTCTGGGCAGAGCCTAACAACACATCTCATCGTGAGATCTGATTGTCTGTCAGCACTTCATCCAAGAAGTGTTGGCAGCCATCTTGGGACCAATATACATAATAGCACCTCATTAAAAAGCATTGCAGTTAATAGAAGGTTTTAAGACTTTAGCTACATTATAAATCATTTGATGATGGTACCAAACTCATTTTAGGAATTGTGGTATGTTCTAATGTGATTTTACCATGTGAAAAAGCCTTCTGCTGGGATATCATGAATCATGTTTGACAGAGAACTATTTTCTCATGCTTTTCCCACAGAGGTTTGGAAGGTGATCTATAAACTAAACAGAGCATATTTTCTGTAAATTGACATTATCTTTCTCAGTCATGTGAGAATGAAGTCTGACATTCTCAGTAAAACATGTACATCCAACAAGGGCAGAGACTGTCAGTTGATTCCTTTGTGTTCTACTGCAGCTTCCTAGAGTGTTCCAAAGAACAACTAGAGCGCTAACAGTCCTACTTATGACAAACGTATGGCACACCTGGAGCCATCTTGATTGGAATAAAGTGGTAACTCTTAAAACATTTAATTTAAAAAGGAACAAAATGAGGGGGTTAATTTTGCCATTGAAAGTATTATTAGCGCTGCAGAAAGAAAAATTAGGGCACCTTTTGAGTGACTTCTCAAATCCTCTTCTATTTCATTAAAACATCCTGACATGCAGACTGAAACATGCACTTTCAATACCAGCAGCAGACTTCCCTGGTGAGCAGTAGCTTTACTACAGTGATCTAATGAGCAACTAGAGTGCTAACATTCTGAATTGATGGCAAATGCGTGACACATCTGAATGCCTTCTTGATGGAATCAAAGTAAAAAACTGAAAATATTTCCTACTCAGGAGACTGTAGTAAATGAGGAAACTTCATAACAAACAAGTCTCCCAAGATGGCCACCAGAGACTAAAGAGCCCAAATGTAGCACAAATATCACCCAGATGTAGCCCAAGTATAGCCCAATGACAGAATGTCCAGTGTCTTCTAAAAAACAACTAGAGCGCTAACAGTCTTACTTATGACAAAAGTATGGCACTCCTGAAGCCATCTTGATTGGAATAAAGTGGTAACACTTAAAACATTTAATTTGCAAAGGAACAAAATGAGGGGGTTTATTTTGCCATAGAAATTATGATTAGTGCTGCAGAAAGAAAAATTAGGGCACATTTTGACTTCTCAAATCCTCTTCTATTTCATTTAAAAATTCTGACATGCAGACTGAAACATGTACTTTGAATACCAGCAGCAGACTTCCCTGGTGAGCAGTAGCTTTACTACAGTGATCTAATGAGCAACTAGAGTGCTACCATTCAGAATGTATGGCAAATGTGTGACACATCTGATTGCCTTCTTGATGGAACAGTAAACAAGCATTGAAAATGCAATAGGTCTCGCCCTTGTTTAAGTTAAAGCAATTCTGTTTGTAATTAGGTGGTTTTTTTAGCTTTGCTTTTATTAGTCTTTCAAACTTTCATGTACATTACATGTATATGCATGCATATATGTATATGTATGCATGCATTTATATTTGTATTTTTATAGATATATATATATATTACCTACTGGCGGGCGCCAGTAGGTAGTTATAGTTAGGACCACGTTTCCATAGGAAATCCGCAACATTCTATTTTGAATAACTTTGGCGCCGGTTGACGAATCCTCGCGAATTTTTCAAAATAGGTGGCGCTACGCTCCGCTCCTACCCTGAAAGTCTCGGGGGGATTCGTCAAGCGGGGGCTGAGATAAAAGGGGGGTCCCAAAACGCGTTTTTTCCCATGCATTTTTCCATAGGACCTTTAGACACAGCTACAGCCCGAACGGCTGAACAGAATTACTTGAAATTTGGCAGAGAGGTAGTCCTCAGGTCAAGGAAGTGCCTTTTGTAGGTTTGGTGTAAATCTGTTCAGTAGATTCTGAGAAAATAGCCTTTAAATCAATATATATATCTGAGCCAGTTTACGGTGCGCTTACGGTGCGCTTACCGTACGCGTACGGTGGCGTGCGCGATTCTGATTGGCCCTTAGATCTTAGTAAACATTCGAATCGGTCGAAACCAGGAAGCGGCGGCCGCCATTTTCTCTCTCGCACTCTGACAGGGGGTTGAAAAACAAAGTGCAAATCATGTAAAGGGGCTGTTTACACAGCTCCCAAGCACCTAGCCATGTCGAGGGAGTCCCCAACGATCCCCCAAGTGAAAAAAGGGAATTTTATTTTTTTCGAAAATTTCGCCGATTACGCTTACCGTACGCGTACGGTAAGAAATAATAAAAAAAAAAAAAAAAAAATCCACATTCTCCCCACCCCGTGTGCAAAAGGTGCCCGAAGGGCACCTTTTGAGCATGGCTCCTCAGAGATAAACAAAACCTATATTTTACCTGTCACAACGATGCTCATCATATGACCTCCATGTGCGCACGGTGCGCGAAGCGCATCGTGCGTTCATGGCCCATCTAGCGTAACGTGGGCACGCGGGTGCTCACTGTGCGCGCACGGGACGAACTGCGTTAAGTGGGCGCACACGCCACAAATGGCGTAAAGTAACTTAGCATTTAAAAAACCGTACACATTCACTGAAAAAACCATAGGTTTCACACACGTTATAGTTAGGAATTAGCATTTAAAAAACCTTGCAAATTCACTGATAAAACCATAGGTTTCACACATGTTATAGTTAGCTGGACATTTTACTGATAAAAAACCAATGAAATTCCCCCGTTATAGTTACTGTAGGCAACTATAACTCACGCGACCGTAATCCTCTGCTGATGACATATGTGTCTTTATGAAAAAAAATATTTGTAATATATGTATAGCTAAAATTTAATGGAAGAAGACATGGGCAAATAAGTGTCTAAATACAGTATTAGCACCAGCAGAGGATTGCGGTCGCGTGAGTTATAGTTGCCTACAGTAACTATAACTGGGGAATTTCATTGGTTTTTTATCAGTAAAATGTCCAGCCAACTATAACATGTGTGAAACCTATGGTTTTTTCAGTGAATATATATATATATATATCTTCACAAGAATTGCTCCAGCAAGTAAGGCCGCACTCCGTCAAGGGTGAAAAACATTTCTTTATTCTAGAAATCCTGCAGCTTCTTCTTCCGTACTTTCGTTCTCCTGATGAATCGCGTGCATCCACACAAGCCCCTGCATGCTTCTTAAGTAAGTACTCTTGGCCTCTGGTGTGCCATAATTCGGATGTCACTCTCATTGCATGCTGGGCTTTGTAGTATTAATTCGCATCAATTAAGCCCTCCAGTGGGTCCAATTGCTCACTTAAATTCAAAGAACAGTTTATGCAGCCCCCCATTGAGCCTCTGAAGGAGACTCTGCATGATTAAATAAAACACCCCTGGCACCGCATTCGAGGGGACATTACCCCTCGAGTGGTCCCAAGTTCAGTGAAGCGGGTGGTGCGTCGCCTCCACAGCCTGAAGCGCGCCGTGCAAAATATCTTCACAAGAATTACTCCAGAAATTAAGGCCGCACTCCGTCAAAGGTGAAAAACATTTCTTTATTCTAGAAATCATGCAGCTTCTTCTTCCGTACTTTCGTTCTCCTGGCCAACGCGTTTCAATGAACTCACTTCATCTTCTTCCGGGGCCAAAGCGAGCAAATTGATGAATCACGTGCATCCACACAAGCCCCTGCATGCTTCTTAAGTAAGTACTCTTGGCCTCTGGTGTGCCATAATTCGGATGTCACTCTCATTGCATGCTGGGCTTTGTAGTTTTAATTCGCACCAATCAAGCCCTCCAGTGGGGAAGAAGATGAAGTGAGTTCATCGAAACGCGTCGGCCAGGAGAACGAAAGTACGGAAGAAGAAGCTGCATGATTTCTAGAATAAAGAAATGACACAGACACACACACAGACCGAGACACACACACACACAGAGACACACACAGAGACACACACACACAGACACACACACAGACACACACACAGACACACACACACAGACACACACACACAGACACACACACACACAGAGAGACACACACACACAGAGAGACACACACACACACACAGAGACACACACACACACACACAGAGACACACACACACAGAGAGAGACACACACACACAGAGAGAGACACACACACACAGAGAGACACACACACAGAGACACACACACACACACAGAGACACACACACACACAGAGACACACACACACACACACACACACACACACACAGAGACACACACACACACAGACACACACACACACACAGAGACACACACACACACACAGAGACACCCACACACACAGAGACACACACACACACACAGAGACACACACACACACACAGAGACACACACACACACACACAGAGACACACACACACACAGAGACACACACACACACACACAGAGACACACACACACACACAGACACACACACACACAGAGACACACACACACACAGAGACACACACACACACAGAGACACACACACACACAGAGACACACACACACACACACACACACACACACACACACACACACACACACACACACACACACAGGTTTCAGGGGCGTTATAGGTAGCTGGACTTTTCACTCGTACAAAACCATTGAAATTCCCCCGTTACAGTTAGTTCAGCTAACTATAACTCGCGCGCCCGAAATGCACTGCTGATGACGTCACATATTACATCACTCATGACATGGTCAGTTACATCACTCATGACATCACTGATGACATCATCCAGTGAATGTGTTTTTTTCTGAAAATTACACATGTTTTATATATGTATATCTCAAGGTCGATGGAAGAATACAGGGGTATATAAGTGTCTAAATGGATGATTTGTTTTTGAAAAATTGATTGTACAACTGACTAAGTGCATCTTAGTGAATACATGGCTTAGTGAGTAATGTTTACATATGTAAATATCTGTATCAGTCTTTCACTTTGTGTATAAGTGGCTGCATGGGTTGGTGAGTAGCTACATGAGTGTCTATATAGGTTATTAGTTGGTTTTTTAAGTATCAGTATGAGTGTCTGTATGGTTCGGTGGGGGGTATTACCTAGCGCATAGGTGCATGAATGAGTGACTCTCTGTATGTGTTGAAGACAGCATGTGTGCAGGACTGTATGGGTGGATGAGTGTGTGCATGGTTGTGTTAGTGAGTGAATGACTGTCTCAATAGTGTCTTTATGAGTAACTACATATGTTTTAAACTAGTATATGTGACAATTGGTGTATATAAGTGAGTATATGTGAGAGATTGGAAGAGTTCCTGTATGAATAAGTATGTGTTTCTATAAGTGATTGTTTAAAAGACTAAGTATGTGTACGTTTCTGTAGAAGTAAGTGTGGTGGTGTGTGTATAACTGTATATGCAAGTAAATGGATGTTTGATTCTTTATTAGCATGAGTGACTCTAGGGATGAGTGGTGTTGTGTAACAGGATGTATAGGTGTATGAGTGCATATGATGAGGGAGTACATGTATGAGTGACTGTATAGGACTGTTGGTGAATGAGTGGATGTGTATCTTAGAATTACTGAATAGGTTGTTGTAACTGATATGGTATGTCCATTGTTTTGAAAATTTTAGTTTCTATTTTTGAATGTGTGTATCAAAGGTTATATTAGGGGGAGAGGAGGTCTGCCACTATCACAAGGATGATGTCATGAGTGATGTCATTTGAGATGTCATCAGTGATGTCATGAGTGATGTCACTGACCATGTCATGAGTGATGTAATATGTGACGTCATCTGCAGTGCATTGCGGGCGCGCAAGTTATAGTTAGCTGAACTAACTATAACGGGGGAATTTCAATGGTTTTGTACGAGTGAAAAGTCCAGCTAACTAGAACGCCCCTGAAACCTATGTTTTTTTCAGTGAATTTTTAAGCTTTTTTAAATGCCAATTCCCAACTATAACGTGCCTGAAACCTATGTTTTTTTCAGTGAATTTCAAATGCTAATTTCTAACTATGCCTACAGCGACAGGACATGTGAAGAAAGAAGAAAAAACGCACAGAAAGAAAAAAAAGAAATGCAGAAAGAAGCAACAGAAGTCCTCAAAGACGAAGAAAAGTGCAGGAAGAAGGATAACATGCAGAAAGAACAAACAGAAGAGCAGAAAGAAGCCTTGTTGCAAAATCATCCTGTACCCTCAACTTTTTCAGACGGATACTGGTGGTAACTGAGTCTGACTAACCAGTCCTAGAGCCAGTGCTATGTTAAAAGACACTCAGAATACAGTGAAAACACCTACATACACTAGGGAACACTATGCGTTGGGGTTCCCCTGTGATTAGCATGACCTCCTCTGTAAGCCCCTAGTATATAATAGGGCAGGGGATTAAAACTACCTCTTAAAACGCGCCACAGGGCGTGTTTGCACACGTCACCTCAGGCCCTGTCCCCTCCCTTCTCCACTGTGTAAACACGCCCTGTGGCCGTTTTAAGTTGGGAGATTAAGTCCCCTTGAATCCTGAGGGTCCCTAGGGCAAAATAGCCCACTAGGTACGTCCAGTAAGCGCCATTGCAGAGAGGTGCAAAAAGGGGCACGGCCTGCACCACCTCTCTGCAACGCAGGGCAGTAGCGCTTACTGGAAGCACCTGGTGGGCTAGTTGGCCCCAAGGGTCCCTCAGGATTGAAAGGGAATTATTTCCCCAACTTAAAACGCGCCACAGGGCGTGTTTGCACACGTCACCTCAGGACCCGTCCCCTCCCTTCACCACTGTGTAAACGCGCCCTGTGGCCGTTCTAAGTTGAGAGATTAAGTCCCCTTGAATCCTAAGGGTCCCTAGGGTCAAACTAGCCCACTAGTTACCTCCAGTAAGCACCACAGAGCTGCGTTGCATAGAGGTGTAAAAAGGGACATGGCCTCAGAACACCTGTCTGCAACGCAGCTCCCTGGCGCATACTGGAGATACCTGTTGGGCTAGTTGGCCCTCAGGGACCCTCAGTATTGAAGGGGAATTAATTCCCCAACTTACAACTGGCCAGGGGGCGCGTTTGCAGAGTGCTGCAAGGAGGGGGAGTGGCCCCTAGTGCTGAAAGAGCCAGGTTTTTAATTGCTTTCTAAAAATGGTCAAAGAACTGGCATTCCTGAGATCAAAGGGAAGAGAATTCCACAGTTTAGATGCACCGCCCCAGTAAGCTTTGTGAATTTTTGGTACAGCCAGCATTCGTGCTCCCAAGGACCGAAGCTGTCTGGTGGGTTGATACCATGTAAAATGATCCTGCAAAAAAGAAGGACCTATACGATGTAAGGCTTTAAAAACAATGCACAAGGCTTTAAAATACGCTGAGAAACGGGAAGCCAGTGAAGATTGCGGATTTCGTTAGAGACTGAGCAGTGTCTGGGGATATCCAGTATGAGGCGAGCTGCTGAGTTCTGAATCATCTGGAGTTTTCGCAGATGCTGCTTCTGGGCACTAAGGAATAAACCATTGCAGTAGTCCAGCCTGGATGAAATAAGGCATGAGACTACTGTTCTCTTGGTGTTATCGGGGATATAAGGAAAACTTTTCCTAATTTTTTTAATGAGGAAATGTGAAGCCGACACCACAGCATTTGTGTGATGATGGAAAGTAAGTTTATCATCCATGAGCACACCCAAGTTCTTTGCCTTAACCACCGGATTAAGCTGGGGACCCAACTCAACGGGCCACCACAGATCATTCCACGGAGGCTGTACACTGCCGAAAATCAAAACTTCCGTTTTACTGGAGTTAAGCTTCAGGCAGTGTGCTGTCATCCATTTATTGATTGCACTCATGCAACATCTGAACTGCGAGGCCGGAGATTGTTGGGATTTAGAAGCTGCCACCACAATCTGGGTGTCATCAGCATAGGTGGTCAGGTTAAAACACAAAATATGCGCACAATGTATTGCATATTATATTTCACGCCCGGTTCATCTTATATCACACTTTTTGGTGCATAGTTTATACCATATACTGTATCTAGTTTTCATTTTCAATCGTGCTCTCAGGACTATGTTCTATATAACACTGTGTCCACCTACCCTTTTCACGGGCATTACATTTTGCGATGGGGGGTGGAGGGTCAGGGGGTGTTTTTGTCAAGTGAGCCCGGAGTCACAGTCACAAACGTCGTCCTCTTCCTGAACAAAAGTGAGATTATGCTGCATACTTGTTAATATTTTAAGTAGTTCGCACAGACACACATTTTAAAAACAATAAAGTTCCTAATACCCACCTTCTCTGAACAGTTAGCTTGCTGCCCCATCCACCTCCTCCCTATCCTCTGTTGTCTGAATCCATGGACTAGCCTCCTCCCTCCTGCCATGCATGGTCTGATGTGCTGCCACTGCCCTCCATTTAGCATGATGTACCAGTCCACTCCTCCTGCCCTCCATTGCCCAATTCTATGGCCCATCATTGACCTCCTGCTTAGCCTCTGTGCTTAGCTTGCTGCCCCTATTCTCCTTCCCCCTGCCCTCCGATGTTTTTGTGCATGCCCCTGCTCCATCCTTTTTGCCCACCATGTTCCATGGACCTGCCACTCCTATCTACTCTGAGTGTTCTGTTGAGCTGACACTCCCCTCCCACCTGCCTAGCATTGTCAGATGACTGTAACCTGTCCCTGCCACCTCCACCCTGCCTGTCCACATGCCATGCCCCTATCCCCTTCCTCCTGTCCTCCATGGTCCATTTTACTGCCACACCCTTCTGCCCTCCCTGGTCTGTTGTGCTGCAACTGCTCCTCCTGCCTGCCCCGCGCGGTCTGTTGTGAGGCCCCTTCCCCTGAACTCTATTGTCTGTGCCCAGGTCCTGACCCACCCTTCTATCCTCCATGGTCCTTTGTGCATGCCCCTGCACCCTCCTTCTTGCCCATCATAGCCATTGTGCTGCCACTAACCCTCCCGCTTGCCATGCATGGTCTTCTGTGCTGCCATGGCCCCTCCCACCTTCCATGTGTGGTTAGCTAGCTGCCCCTGACCCCCTACCACCTTCCCTCTATGGTCTGTGTGTATGCCATCATAGTCTCACTGTTGCTTTCCATGGTGTGTCTTGTTTCTAGTGCCCATCCTGCCTGACCTCCATGGTCATCTTGCTGCTCCTGCCCTGCCCCCTGGCCCCCAGCCCTCTTTTTCCAGGTGCAGACCCCTATTCCCTCCCTCCTGGCTTGTCTGTTCCATTGTAATGCCCCTGATCCGTCCCTCCTGCCCTTTATGGTCTGTTATGCTGCAGCTTTCTCTACTGTCTGTCCATTATGGTCAGCTAGCTACCATTGCCTCTTTCCCCTCTGTTCTCTGTTGTCCATGTGCATGGTCCTGTCCCCTCCCTATTCCTTTCTATGGATTGTTGTGCTGCACTCCCGTCCCGCATGCCCTGTGTGGTGTATTGTGCTGCTGCAAACCCTGATGCCTGCCCAGTAGGGTCAGTTTGGTGCACCTCTCCATGTCCATGTCCCTACCCCAATTCCTCCTGCCTACCATGATCCAATTTACCATACTTGCGAACATTTTGAACTTGGTAAGAGGGAGATTTTGAAAAAAAACTGGGGTATTGATTTTCCCCTTTCATTTACATTGAAAAGAGGAGATTGTAGACAGGAGACAGATCAAATAAAGCCCATTTGAGCTTAAAAACATTGGACGTTTCCTGGCTGAAACGGGTCTGTTGGCATGTATGATTGTACTACCACTGCCTCTTCCTTCTGCCCACAATTGTCTATTATATTGTCACAGACTCTCTTGCCAGTCCTATATTGTTGGTTTGTTGCCCCTGCCCCCCTTTCCACTGCCCTCCATAGTCTGTTGTGCTGCCACTGCCCTTCCTGCCTGCCCAGTGTGGTCAAATTGTTGCCTCTGCACTCTCCTACCTGCCTTCAATTTTCAGAGTCCGTGCCCCTGGCCTCTGCCTCTCAACAGTATCCCAATGAACAACTAGATTGCTAACATTCTATATTTATTACAAAGGTGTGGAACGCCTGACGTCATCTTGATGTAATCAAAACTGCAATACCTAGAGCATTTCCTTTGGAAATTACATGTATGAGAGGGTCTTATTTGCATCAAAATTATGGTTAGTGCTCTAAAAAACTAAAATGAGGACATATTTTCTGAGTTTTCAAATAGCGACAAAGAACTTTTAAATTATTTGTAATCTTTATGTTTTTTTATCCAGTTGACCACTTGATTAAATGTTGCACTTAAGGGAGAGGATGTGGTGTTACTTCCAGAGCTGCAGACTTTGCAACTGGGGAACCAGGTTGGAGTTTCTGCTTCAGCTCAACATTCTGTGATTCTGGTCAAATCACTTAATCTCCCCATGTCTACAACCAAAATGAATTTGATCTTGTGTGATGTAACCAATGCTCATGTAAAGCACTCCAATATCTGACAAGTCTGCACTATATAAAACTGCAACTACACAAAAAATAAGTGTTTTGCACACTTCTGTCATTGGGTTACATGTGGGCTACATCTGGGAGATATTTGTGCAGCATTTGGGCTCTTTTGTCTCTGGTGGCCATCTTGGGAGATTTATTTGTTATGAAGTTTCCTAATTTGCTCATTTACTGCAGTCTCCTCAGTAGGAAATGCTTTCAGTTTTTTACTTTGATTCCATCAAGAAGGTATTCAGATATGTCACACATTTGCCATAAATTATGAATGTTAGCACTCTAGTTGCTCATTAGATCACTGTAGTAAAGCTACTGCTCACCACGGACCACGGAAGTCTGCTGCTGGTATTAAAAGTGCATGTTTCAGTCTGCATATCAGAATTGTTTAAAGAAATAGAAGAGGATTTGAGAAGTCACTCAAAATGTGCCCTAATTTTTCTTTCTTCAGAACAAATCATAATTTCTATGGCAAAATGAACCCCCTCGTGTTCCTTTTTAAATTAAATGTTTTAAGTGTTACCAGTTTATTCCAATCAAGATGGCTTCAGGTGTGCCATACTTTTGTCATAAGTGAGACAGTAAGCGCTCTAGTTGTTCTTAAGAACACTCTGGGACATTCTGTCATTGGGCTATACTTGGGCTACATCTGGGTGATATTTGGGCTACATTTCGGCTCTTTTTGGCCATCTTGGGAGATTTATTTGTTATTAAGTTTCCTCATTTACTGCAGTCTCCTCAGTAGGAAACACTTTCAGTTTTGCCCTAATTTTTCTTTCTGCAGCACTAATCATACTTTCTATGGCAAAATGAACCCTCTCATTTTGTTCCTTTTTAAATTAAATGTTTTAAGAGTTACCACTTTATTCCAATCTAGATGGCTTCAGGTGTGCCATACGTTTGTCATAAGTAGGACTGTTAGCGCTCTAGTTGTTCTTTAGAATACTCTGGGAAGCTGCAGTAGAACACAAAGGAATCAACTGACAGTCTCTGCCCTTGTTGGATGTACATGTTTTACCGAGAATTTCAGACTTCATTCTCACATGACTGAGAAAGATAATGTGAATTTACAGAAAATATGCTCTCAGTTTAGCTTATAGATCACCTTCCAAACCTCTATGGGAAAAGCATGAGAAAATATTTCTCTCTCAAACATGATTCATGATATCACAGCAGAAGGCTTTTTCACATGGTAAAATCACCTTAGAACACACCACAATTCCTAAAATGAGTATGGTACCATCAACAAATGATTTATAATGTAACTAAATTCTTAAAACCTTCTATTAACTGCAATGCTTTTTAATGAGGTGCTATCATGTATATTGGTCCCAAGATGGCTGCCAACACTTCTTGGATAAAGTACTGACAGCCAATCAGATCTCACGATGAGATGTGTGGTTAGGCTCCGCCCAGATATATCTATCTTTTTAACTCTAATTTTCTCAGGAACTACTGAACGGATTTACACCATTTAAGCAAAAGGCACAAGTCTGAACTGAGGACTACCTCTTTGCCAAATTTGGTGTAATTCCGTTCAGCAGTTCGGGCTGTAGCTGCGTCAACAGGTCCTATGGGAAAATGCATATGGAAAACGTGTTTTGCGACCCCCCTTTATTCTCGGCCCCTGCTTGACTAATCACCGTGAAATTTTCTATATATATATATATGCATATGCATTTATATATATGTATGTGTGCATATGTGTGCGTGTAGAGAGAGGTAGAGGTAGAGAGTAGTGTAGAGAGGTAGAGAGTAGAGCATGAGTAATAGAGAGTAAAGAGTAGAGCGTGAGTAGTACAAAGTATTAGAGTGAGTCGTAGAGAGTGAGTCGTGCAGAGTGAGTCGTGCAGAGTGAGTCGCGCAGAGTGAGTCGCGCAGAGTGAGTCGCGCAGAGTGAGTCGCGCAGAGTGAGTCGCGCAGAGTGAGTCGCGCAGAGTGAGTCGCGCAGAGTGAGTCGCGCAGAGTGAGTCGCGCAGAGTGAGTCGCGCAGAGTGAGTCGCGCAGAGTGAGTCGCGCAGAGTGAGTCGCGCAGAGTGAGTCGCGCAGAGTGAGTCGCGCAGAGTGAGTCGCGCAGAGTGAGTCGCGCAGAGTGAGTCGCGCAGAGTGAGTCGCGCAGAGTGAGTCGCGCAGAGTGAGTCGCGCAGAGTGAGTCGCGCAGAGTGAGTCGCGCAGAGTGAGTCGCGCAGAGTGAGTCGCAGAGAGTGAGTCGCAGAGAGTGAGTCGCAGAGAGTGAGTCGCAGAGAGTGAGTCGCAGAGAGTGAGTCGCAGAGAGTGAGTCGCAGAGAGTGAGTCGCAGAGAGTGAGTCGCAGAGAGTGAGTCGCAGAGAGTGAGTCGCAGAGAGTGAGTCGCAGAGAGTGAGTCGTAGAGAGTGAGTCGTAGAGAGTGAGTAGTAGAGAGTGAGTCGAGTGAGCAGTAGAGAGTAGTAGAGAGTAGTAGAGAGTAGTAGAGAGTAGTAGAGAGTAGTAGAAGAGAGTAGTAGAGAGTAGTAGAGAGTAGTAGTAGAGAGTAGTAGTAGAGAGTAGTAGTAGAGAGTAGTAGTAGAGAGTAGTAGAGAGTAGTAGTAGAGAGTGAGTAGTAGAGTAGTAGAGAGTGAGTAGTAGAGTAGTAGAGAGTGAGTAGTAGAGTAGTAGAGTGAGTAGTAGAGTGAGTAGTAGAGTGAGTAGTAGAGTGAGTAGTAGAGTGAGTAGTAGAGTGAGTAGTAGAGTGAGTGAGTAGTAGAGAGAGTGAGTAGTAGAGAGAGTGAGTAGTAGAGAGAGTGAGTAGTAGAGAGAGTGAGTAGTAGAGAGAGTGAGTAGTAGAGAGAGTGAGTAGTAGAGAGAGAGAGTAGTAGAGAGAGAGAGTAGTAGAGAGTAGTAGAAGAGAGTAGTAGAGAGTAGTAGTAGAGAGTAGTAGAGAGTGAGTAGTAGAGTAGTAGAGAGTGAGTAGTAGAGTAGTAGAGAGTGAGTAGTAGAGTGAGTAGTAGAGTGAGTAGTAGAGTGAGTAGTAGAGTGAGTAGTAGAGAGAGTAGTAGAGAGAGTGAGTAGTAGAGAGAGTGAGTAGTAGAGAGAGTGAGTAGTAGAGAGAGTGAGTAGTAGAGAGAGTGAGTAGTAGAGAGAGAGAGTAGTAGAGAGAGAGAGTAGTAGAGAGTAGCAGAGAGAGTAGCAGAGAGAGTAGCAGAGAGAGTAGCAGAGAGAGTAGCAGAGAGAGTAGCAGAGTGAGTAGAGAGTGAGTAGAGAGTGAGTAGTAGAGTAGCAGAGAGTGAGTAGTAGAGAGTGAGTAGTAGAGAGTGAGTAGTAGAGAGTGAGTAGTAGAGTAGTAGAGAGTGAGTAGTAGTGAGTAGTAGAGTGAGTAGTAGAGTGAGTAGTAGAGTGAGTAGTAGAGTGAGTAGTAGAGTGAGTAGTAGAGTGAGTAGTAGAGTGAGTAGTAGAGTGAGTAGTAGAGTGAGTAGTAGAGAGAGTGAGTAGTAGAGAGAGTGAGTAGTAGAGAGAGTGAGTAGTAGAGAGAGTGAGTAGTAGAGAGAGTGAGTAGTAGAGAGAGTGAGTAGTAGAGAGAGTGAGTAGTAGAGAGAGTGAGTAGTAGAGAGAGAGACTAGTAGAGAGAGAGACTAGTAGAGAGAGAGACTAGTAGAGAGAGTAGCAGAGAGAGTAGCAGAGAGAGTAGCAGAGAGAGTAGCAGAGAGAGTAGCAGAGAGAGTAGCAGAGAGAGTAGCAGAGAGTAGTAGAGAGTGAGTAGAGAGTGAGTAGAGAGTGAGTAGTAGAGTAGCGGAGAGTGAGTAGTAGAGAGTGAGTAGTAGAGAGTGAGTAGTAGAGTGAGTAGTAGAGTGAGTAGTAGAGAGTGAGTAGTAGAGAGTGAGTAGTAGAGTGAGTAGTAGAGTGAGTAGTAGAGTGAGTAGTAGAGTGAGTAGTAGAGTGAGTAGTAGAGTGAGTAGTAGAGTGAGTAGTAGAGTGAGTAGTAGAGTGAGTAGTAGAGTGAGTAGGAGAGTGAGTAGGAGAGTGAGTAGGAGAGAGTGAGTAGGAGAGTGAGTAGGAGAGTGAGTAGCAGAGAGTGAGTAGGAGAGAGTGAGTAGGAGAGAGTGAGTAGGAGAGAGTGAGTAGGAGAGAGTGAGTAGGAGAGAGTGAGTAGGAGAGAATAAGTAGTAGAGAGTGAGTAGTAGAGAGAGAGAATAGCAGAGAGAATAGCAGAGAGAGTAGCAGAGAGAGTAGTAGAGAGTAGTAGAGAGTAGCAGAGAGTAGTAGAGAGTAGTAGAGAGTAGTAGAGAGTGAGTAGAGAGTGAGTAGAGAGTGAGTAGAGAGTGAGTAGAGAGTGAGTAGAGAGTGAGTAGAGAGTGAGTAGAGAGTGAGTAGAGAGTGAGTAGAGAGTGAGTAGAGAGTGAGTAGAGAGTGAGTAGAGAGTGAGTAGAGAGTGAGTAGTAGAGTAGTGGAGAGTGAGTAGTAGAGAGAGTAGTAGAGAGAGTAGTAGAGAGAGTAGTAGAGAGAGTAGTAGAGAGAGTAGTAGAGAGAGTAGTAGAGAGAGTAGTAGAGAGAGTAGTAGAGAGTAGTAGAGAGTAGTAGAGAGAGTAGTAGAGAGTTGTAGAGAGTGAGTATTAGGGAGTAGTAGAGTAGCAGAGTGAGTAGTAGAC
The DNA here is from genome assembly GCF_964204655.1 of Triturus cristatus. Taxonomy (NCBI): domain Eukaryota; kingdom Metazoa; phylum Chordata; class Amphibia; order Caudata; family Salamandridae; genus Triturus; species Triturus cristatus. The sequence continues at coordinate 841,132,450 of NC_140593.1, read as the reverse complement.
AGTAGTGGAGAGTGAGTAGTAGAGGGAGTAGTAGAGAGTGAGTACTAGAGTGAGTACTAGAGTGAGTACGAGAGCGAGTAGTAGCGAGCATGTAGTAGAGAGCATGTAGTAGAGAGCGTGTAGTAGAGAGCGTGTAGTAGAGAGCGTGTAGTAGAGAGCGTGTAGTAGAGAGCGTGTAGTAGAGAGCGTGTAGTAGAGAGCGTGTAGTAGAGAGTATTAGAGAGTGAGAAGTAGAAAGTGAGTAGTAGAGAGTATTAGAGAGTGGGTAATAGAGAGTGGGTAATAGAGAGTGGGTAATAGAGAGTGGGTAATAGAGAGTGGGTAATAGAGAGTGGGTAATAGAGAGTGGGTAATAGAGAGTGGGTAATAGAGAGTGGGTAATAGAGAGTGGGTAATAGAGAGTGGGTAATAGAGAGTGGGTAATAGAGAGTGGGTAATAGAGAGTAGTAGAGAGTGAGCAGTAGAGTGTAAGTAGAGTAAGTAGCAGAGAGTAGTAGAGAGTGAGTAGCAGAGAGAGTAGCAGAGAGAGTAGCAGAGAGAGTAGTAGAGAGAGTAGTAGAGAGAGTAGTAGAGAGTACTAGAGTAGTGGAGAGTGAGTACTAGAGTAGTGGAGAGTGAGTAGTAGAGTAGTGGAGAGTGAGTAGTAGAGTAGTGGAGAGTGAGTAGTAGAGTAGTGGAGAGTGAGTAGTAGAGTAGTGGAGAGTGAGTAGTAGAGTAGTGGAGAGTGAGTAGTAGAGTAGTAGAGAGCGAGTAGTAGAGAGCGAGTAGTAGAGAGCGAGTAGTAGAGAGCGAGTAGTAGAGAGCGAGTAGTAGAGAGCGAGTAGTAGAGAGCGAGTAGTAGAGAGCGAGTAGTAGAGAGTATGTAGTAGAGTATGTAGTAGAGAGCGTGTAGTAGTGAGTAGTAGAGAGGGAGTAGTAGAGAGGGAGTCGTAGAGAGGGAGTCGTAGAGAGGGAGTCGTAGAGAGGGAGTCGTAGAGAGGGAGTCGTAGAGAGGGAGTCGTAGAGAGGGAGTCGTAGAGAGGGAGTCGTAGAGAGGGAGTCGTAGAGAGGGAGTCGTAGAGAGGGAGTCGTAGAGAGGGAGTAGTAGAGAGTGAGTAGTAGAGAGTGAGTAGTAGAGAGTGAGTAGTAGAGAGTGAGTAGTAGAGAGTGAGTAGTAGAGAGCGAGTAGTAGAGAGCGAGTAGTAGAGAGTATGTAGTAGAGAGCGTGTAGTAGTGAGTAGTAGAGAGGGAGTAGTAGAGAGCATGTAGTAGAGAGTATGTAGTAGAGAGTATGTAGTAGAGAGCGTGTAGTAGTGAGTAGTAGAGAGGGAGTAGTAGAGAGGGAGTAGTAGAGAGTGAGTAGTAGAGAGTGAGTAGTAGAGAGTGAGTAGTAGAGAGTGAGTAGTAGAGAGTGAGTAGTAGAGAGTGAGTAGTAGTAGAGAGTAGTAGTAGAGAGTGAGTAGTAGAGAGTGAGTAGTAGAGAGTGAGTAGTAGAGAGTGAGTAGTAGAGAGTGAGTAGTAGAGAGTGAGTAGTAGAGAGTGAGTAGTAAAGAGAGTAGTATAGAGAGAGTAGTAGAGAGTAGTAGACAGTGAGTATTAGGGAGTAGTAGAGTAGCAGAGTGAGTAGTAGAGAGTAGTGGAGAGTGAGTAGTAGAGAGTAGTAGAGGGAGTAGTAGAGGGAGTAGTAGAGGGAGTAGTAGAGGGAGTAGTAGAGGGAGTAGTAGAGGGAGTAGTAGAGGGAGTAGTAGAGAGTGAGTACTAGAGTGAGTACGAGAGCGAGTAGTAGAGAGCAAGTAGTAGCGAGCGTGTAGTAGAGAGCGTGTAGTAGAGAGCGTGTAGTAGAGCGTGTAGTAGAGAGCGTGTAGTAGAGAGCGTGTAGTAGAGAGCGTGTAGTAGAGAGCGTGTAGTAGAGAGCGTGTAGTAGAGAGCGTGTAGTAGAGTGTGTAGTAGTAGAGTAGTAGAGTTAGTAGAGAGTGAGAAGTAGAGAGTGAGTAGTAGAGAGTATTAGAGAGTGGGTAATAGAGAGTGGGTAATAGAGAGTGGGTAGTAGAGAGTAGTAGAGAGTGAGAAGTAGAGAGTAAGTAGAGTAAGTAGTAGAGAGTAGTAGAGAGTAGTAGAGAGAGAGTAGTAGGTAGTAGAGAGTAGTAGAGAGTGTAGCAGAGAGAGTAGCAGAGAGAGTAGCAGAGAGAGTAGCAGAGAGTGAGTATTAGGGAGTACTAGAGTAGCAGAGAGTGAGTAGCTGAGAGTAGTGGAGAGTGAGTAGTAGAGAGTAGTAGAGTGAGTAGTAAAGAGCAAGTAGTAGAGAGTGTGTAGTAGAGAGCAAGTAGTAGAGTATGTAGTAGAGAGTATGTAGTAGAGAGTGTCTAGTAGAGAGTAGTAGAGAGTGAGTAGTAGAGTTAGTAGAGAGTGAGAAGTAGAGAGTGAGTAGTAGAGAGTATTAGAGAGTGGGTAATAGAGAGCAGTACAGAGAGTAGTAGAGAGAGTGAGTAGTAGAGAGTGAGCAGTAGAGAGTGAGCAGTAGAGAGTGAGCAGTAGAGAGTGAGCAGTAGAGAGCGAGCAGTAGAGAGCGAGCAGTAGAGAGCGAGCAGTAGAGAGCGAGTACTAGAGAGGGTGTAGTAGAGAGGGTGTAGTAGAGAGCGAGTAGTAGAGAGTGAGTAGTATAGTGAGTAGCAGAGAGTAGTAGAGAGCGAGTAGTAGAGAGTGAGTAGTAGAGAGTAGTAGAGAGTAGTAGAGTAGTAAAGTGAGTGGTAGAGAGTAGTAGTAGAGTGAGTAGTAGAGAGAGTAGTAGAGAGAGAGTGAGTAGTAGAGAGAGTGAGTAGTAGAGAGAGTGAGTAGTAGAGAGAGAAGTAGAGTAGTAGAGAGTGAGCAGTACAGAGTGAGTAGTAGAGAGAGTAGTAGAGTAGAGAGTGAGTATTGGAGAGTAGTAGAAAGCGAGTAGTAGAAAGCGAGTAGTAGAGAGTGAGTAGTAGAGAGTGAGTAGTAGTAGAGGGAGTAGTAGTAGAGGGAGTAGTAGTAGAGGGAGTAGTAGTAGAGTGAGTAGTAGCGAGTGAGTAGTAGAGAGTGAGTGGTAGATTGTAGTAGAGTAGTAGAGTGAGTAGTAGAGTGAGTAGTAGTAGAGTGAGTAGTAGTAGAGTGAGTAGTAGTAGAGGGAGTAGTAGTAGAGTGAGTAGTAGTAGAGTGAGTAGTAGCGAGTGAGTAGTAGCGAGTGAGTAGTAGAGAGTGAGTGGTAGATTGTAGTAGAGTGAGTAGTAGAGTGAGTAGTAGTAGAGTGAGTAGTAGTAGAGTGAGTAGTAGCGAGTGAGTAGTAGCGAGTGAGTAGTAGCGAGTGAGTAGTAGCGAGTGAGTAGTAGAGAGTGAGTAGTAGCGAGTGAGTAGTAGAGAGTGAGTAGTAGAGAGTGAGTAGTAGAGAGTGAATAGTTTAATTTAAAAGGAACACAATGAGGGCGTTCATTTTGCCATAGAAATTATGATTAGTGAGGAAAAAATAAAAATTAGGGCACATTTTGAGTGACTTCTCAAATCCTCTTCTATTTCATTAAAAAATTCTGACATGCAGACTGAAACATGCACTTTGAATACCAGCAGCAGACTTCCCTGGTGAGCAGTAGCTTTACTACAGTGATCTAATGAGCAACTAGAGTGCTACCATTCAGAATTTATGGCAAATGTGTGACACATCTGAATGCCTTCTTGATGGAACCAAAGTAAACAAGCATTGAAAATGCAATAGGTCTCGCCCTCGTTTAAGTTAAAGCAATTCTGTTTGTAATTAGGTGGCTTTTTAGCTTTGCTTCTATTAGTGTTTTTCAAACTTTCATGCACAAAACATTCATATGTATGCATATATGTATATGTATGCATGCATTTCTTTTTGTATTTATATAGATAAGCAGATTATATACATATGTTTATTTATGTATATATACACACATATATAAATGCATATGCATATATGTGCATATGTGTGCATGTAGAGAGAGGTAGAGGTGTAGAGGTAGAGGTGTAGAGGTAGAGGTGTAGAGGTAGAGGTGTAGAGGTGTAGAGGTGTAGAGGTGTAGAGGTGTAGAGGTGTAGAGGTAGAGGTGTAGAGGTAGAGGTGTAGAGGTAGAGGTGTAGAGGTAGAGGTGTAGAGGTAGAGGTGTAGAGGTAGAGGTGTAGAGGTAGAGGTGTAGAGGTAGAGGTAGATCGAGTTAGAGCGTGGTAGAGAGAGGTAGATAGAGAGTGAGTAATAGAGAGTAGAGAGAGGGTAATAGAGTAGTAGAGAGTAGTAGCAGAGAGTGAGTGGTAGAGAGTACTAGAGTGAGTGGTAGAGAGTGAGTGGTAGAGAGTGAGTGGTAGAGAGTGAGTGGTAGAGAGTGAGTGGTAGAGAGTGAGTGGTAGAGAGTGAGTGGTAGAGAGTGAGTGGTAGAGAGTGAGTGGTAGAGAGTGAGTGGTAGAGAGTGAGTGGTAGAGAGAGAGTGGTAGAGAGAGAGTAGTAGAGAGCGAGTAGTAGAGAGCGAGTAGTAGAGAGCGAGTAGTAGAGAGCGAGTAGTAGAGAGCGAGTAGTAGAGAGCGAGTAGTAGAGAGCGAGTAGTAGACAGTAGTGGAGTAGTAGAGAAGTAGAGAGTGAGTAGTAGAGTGGGTAGAAGAGAGTGAGTAGTAGATAGGGTGAGTAGTAGTGAGTAGTAGAGAGTAGTAGAGATCGAGTAGTAGAGAGCAAGTAGTAGTGTGTAGTAGAGAGTGAGCAGTTGAGAGTTGTAGAGAGTGAGTAGTAGAGAGTAGTAGAGTAGTAGAGAGTGAGTAGAAAAGAGTGAGTGGTAGAGAGTAGAGTGAGTAGTAGAGAATAGTAGAAAGTGAGTAGTAGAGAGAGTAGAAGAGTAGTGGAGAGTGAGTAGTAGAGAGTGAGTAGTAGAGAGCTGACCCGGTACTATGGCTTTAAAGCAGTTTTGCTGACCTGGTTCTCTGGCTCTAGAGCAGCTCTGCTGACCTGGTCCCTTGGCTCTAAAGCAGCTCTGCTGACCTGGTTCTCTCCCTCTAAAGCAGCTCTGCTGATCTGGTTCTCTCGCTCTAAAGCAGCTCTACTGACCTGGTTTCTCTGCCTCTACAGCAGCTCTGCTGACCTGGTTCTAAGGCTCTAAAGCAGCTCTGCTGACCTGGTTCTCTGGCTCTAGAGCAGCTCTGCTGAGCTGGTTTCTCTGGCTCTAGAGCAGCTCTGCTGACCTGGTTCTAAGGCTCTAAAGCAGCTCTGCTGAGCTGGTTCTCTGGCTCTAGAGCAGCTCTGCTGAGCTGGTTTCTCTGGCTCTAGAGCAGCTCTGCTGACCTGGTTTCTCTGGCTCTAGAGCAGCTCTGCTGACCTGGTTTCTCTGGCTCTAGAGCAGCTCTGCTGACCTGGTTTCTCTGGCTCTAGAGCAGCTCTGCTGACCTGGTTTCTCTGGCTCTAGAGCAGCTCTGCTGACCTGGGTCTCTGGCTCTAGAGCAGCTCTGCTGACCTGGGTCTCTGGCTCTAGAGCAGCTCTGCTGACCTGGGTCTCTGGCTCTAGAGCAGCTCTGCTGACCTGGGTCTCTGGCTCTAGAGCAGCTCTGCTGACCTGGGTCTCTGGCTCTAGAGCAGCTCTGCTGACCTGGGTCTCTGGCTCTAGAGCAGCTCTGCTGACCTGGGTCTCTGGCTTTAGAGCAGCTCTGCTGACCTGGGTCTCTGGCTCTAGAGCAGCTCTGCTGACCTGGGTCTCTGGCTCTAGAGCAGCTCTGCTGACCTGGGTCTCTGGCTCTAGAGCAGCTCTGCTGACCTGGGTCTCTGGCTCTAGAGCAGCTCTGCTGACCTGGGTCTCTGGCTCTAGAGCAGCTCTGCTGACCTGGGTCTCTGGCTCTAGAGCAGCTCTGCTGACCTGGGTCTCTGGCTCTAGAGCAGCTCTGCTGACCTGGGTCTCTGGCTCTAGAGCAGCTCTGCTGACCTGGGTCTCTGGCTCTAGAGCAGCTCTGCTGACCTGGGTCTCTGGCTCTAGAGCAGCTCTGCTGACCTGGGTCTCTGGCTCTAGAGCAGCTCTGCTGACCTGCTTCTTAGGCTCTAGAGCAGCTCTGCTGACCTGGTTCTCTGCACTCACGATGCACGCACCTGACTTCGCGAAAATATATTTAAAAATAATATAAGTTTATTATAAGTACAAATATATTATTTTTAGGAATATCTTAGATAATCTCTTACCCTAATATGTATATTAAAGACACATACATATCATTTTGGAACATAACTTTTTTTTGCGGGAGTCGCGCACCCAGCGCGCCCCAGCATGTATATGACGTCACGCGGGATCCGCAACTGCGCAAGCCTCTCGTACCGTAATGCGCATGTGTCGCGAATACGCGGGAGCAGGAGTCGCGGACTGGTCGCATACCAATCGCGCACATCACGTAATATTAAATGTATATGATGCAACTGAAAAACACGCAGCCGTCGCACACTATACGCGGATCCTTCACGACTTTTCTAAAATGGCGGCTAGAATGCACGCACCCACCGTGATGTGTACGCTTTGAGTGCACAACTGCGAGAAAAAAAATGGATTTTTTTTAAAGAAAATATTATATTAAAATTAAAAATTAAAACAAGAAAATGAATCAATATTTCAGTTTGAATTTTTTTTTTAATTTGTTTGCAATTTTCAGAATATTAAATGTTATTTAATGAATAAAATATTTATAAATAAACAGTAAAAAAGAAAATCAGTACAAAAAAATAGTATTACTACAATCACACTTAAAAATTAGCATATCAAAAACCTTTCACTGAAAAAAAAAACCATAGGTTTCAGAGACGTTATAGTAAGAAATTAGCATTTAAAAAAGCTTTGAAATTCACTGAAAAAACCTTAGGTTTCAGAGACGTTATAGTTAAAAATTAGCATTTAAAAAACCTTAGAAATTCACAGAAAAAAACATAGGTTTCAGGGGTGTTATAGTTAGCTGGACATTTCACTCGCACAAAACCATAGAAATTCCTCCATTATAGTTAGTTCTGCTAACTATAACTCTCCCGCAATGCATTGCTGATGGTGTCACATATTGCATTATTCGTGACATGGTCAGTGACATCACTGATGACATCTCAAATGACATCACTGATGACATCATCCACGTGACAATCTGATACACCTCATCATACACTAGTATAACCTTTAATCACTCACTGTTAAATACAGAGTACCATATTTGAAACCATTGACACACCAATACCAGTTACTACATACCCACTCACTGATTCCTAAGTCTACATACACAACTACCCATTCAACAACAGAATCATTTATACATGCAGTCACTAATTAATACAACACTATCAAATGCACTTATACACATATGTAGACATTGACACATCAGCAGTCATCTTAGTCGGTTATGCAGTCATCCTACTCACTCATGAAAAAAATTGAATATGCTACTTACCAGTATGCATCTGTTCTTGGCATGTAGGGCTGCTGACATTCATATCTGTGCATAGATCGCCGCCTAGTGTTGGGTCCGGATGTTTGCACGTTGTTGTCCTGGAAGAGTCTTCGAAGTATCCTTGGATAGGTGACTACTCCCCTGGACTACAGTGCGCATGGGCATCCTCTCCATCCTCAGATTGTTTTTCGCCATTGTGGCAGTGATGGAGTAGATACAGAAAGTGATGACCATGCTTGCATTAATTCTGAGAGCTGCAGCTGCTACAGGCGCCGGGGAGGAGGGAGGGCGATATGAATGTCAGCAGCCCTACATGCCAAGAACAGATGCATACTGGTAAGTAGCATATTCAGTTCGAGGCATGTGGGCTGCTGAATTCATATCTGTGCATAGAATACATAGCAGTGCCCTCTATTGGCGGCGGCTACCCGTGCCAGCTGCAGCGGTCTGAAAAAGTGTTTTGAGAACAGCCTGTCCTACAGCTGCCTGCTGTTTTGACTGCACATCTACGCAATAGTGTTTTGTAAATGTGTGTGTAGTGGACCATGTGGCTGCTCTGCATATATCATGCAGGGGAATATTTCCTAGAAAAGCCATGGAAGCCCCCAACTTGCGTGTTGAGTGGGCTCGTGGTGGAATAGTTAATGTGCGTTTTGCCTTTTGATAACAGATTTGAATACACTTAACTATCCATCTGGCTATCCCTGCTTTGGAGATGGCGTTACCTTTGTGGTGTGGGGCAAAGGCAACGAACAGTTGTTTTGTCTTCCTGAAGGGTTTAGTCCTGTCGATGTAGTACATGAGGGCCCTCCGTACATCTAGTGTATGTAGTGCCCTTTCTGCAACAGTTTGTGGGTTTTGGAAGAAAACTGGCAGTTCAATAGTCTGATTCATGTGGAACTGCGATATTACTTTGGGCATGAATTTGGGGTTGGTACGTAGTACGACCCTGTTGGCGTGAACCTGTATAAATGGCTCTTGAACGGTTAGTGCCTGGAGTTCACTAACTCTTCTTAGGGAAGTGATCGCTACAAGGAAGGCCACTTTCCAGGTAAGGAATTGAATCTCGCATGAGTGTAGAGGTTCAAAGGGTGGACCCATCAAGCGTGTGAGGACCAAGTTGAGGTTCCACATTGGAGCCGGTGGGTGGCTTGGTGGAATGACTCGTTTGAGTCCTTCCAAGAATGCTTTGATGGGAGGCACTGTGAATAGAGAGGTGCTGCCTGGTTTGCAGATAGGCTGAGATTGCGGTCAAATGGACACGTATAGAGGTGTACGCCAGATTGCATCGATATAGGTGTAAGAGGTAACAGATGATGTTTTGGATGGATGCGTCCAGCGGGTTGATGTCATTATTACCGCAATAAATGACGAACCTTTTCCATTTGGCTGCATAGCAAGCTCTGGTAGTGGGTCTTCTGGCCTCCTTGATGATGTCCATACAGTCAGGTGGCAGGTTGAGATAGCCAAACTCTAGGACTTCAGGAGCCAGATCGCCAGGTTCAGCTGTTGCGGATCTGGGTGCTGAACCTCTCCATGGTTCTGCGTCAAGTGCGCGGGTTTGATCCGCAGCCTTTGATGCGGCACCACGGAAAGTTCGAGGAAGGTGGTGTACCACGGCTGGCGTGCCCACGTGGGAGCAACTAGGACGAGTGTCAGGGAGTGTTGTCGGAGTTTGCGGGCCACTAGCGGTATCAATGGCGCTGGGGGAAAAGCGTACGCAAATCTGCCGGACCAGTTCATCCATATCGCATTGCCCTGCGACTGCGGATGTGGGAACCTGGCGGCGAAGCTTTGGCATTTTGCGTTTTCGCTTGTCGCGAATAGGTCTATCTCTAGATGACCTCACTGCTGGAAGTACGGTTGGAGTACTGATGGGTGTAACTCCCACTCGTGCATCTGGTGGCTGTGTCTGCTGAGCAGATCCGCCATCTGGTTGTCCTTGCCAGGGAGGTGTTCCGCCATGAGGAACATGTTCCTCTGAATGGCCCACTTCCACATGCTCTGAGCCAGATGAGACAACTGTGGAGAGTGTGTTCCTCCTTGTTTCTGTATGTAGTAGATTGCGGTCATGTTGTCCGTCCGGATCAACACGACCTTGTTGCATAGATGTACTTTGAATGCCTTCATGGCTAGGAAGATTGCCATCAGTTCCAGAAGGTTGATGTGCAACTTCTTCTGTTGTGTTGTCCATAGTCCCTGCACTGTGTAGTGGAGTACATGAGCTCCCCATCCCTGGAGAGACGCGTCCGCTGTCAGTACTATCTGTGGGACAGGCTCTTGGAATGGTCGGCCCTTGCAAAGGTTTTGTGGGTTCCACCAATGCAGAGAGTTGTATGCCCGACCGCTCACCAACACTAGGTCCTTTAACTGTCCTTGAGCCTGATTCCACTGACGTGCTAGGCACTCCTGAAGTGGGCGCATATGTAATCTCGCGTGCGGGACTATGAAGATGCAGGAGGCCATCATGCCTATCAACTGCATAAACACTCGCGCAGGAAGTGAGTGATTGGGTTGGAACTTGGAGATCAGCAGTTGTATGCTGTTGATCCTCACTAAATTTGGCTGAGCTGTGGCCGCCAGAGTGTCTATAGTCGCACCTAGGTACTGTTGTACGTGTGCGGGCTGGAGATGGGACTTTGGATAATTTAGTGAGAATCCCAGACTGTGAAGAAGGTGAATAGTGCGGGACATGTGGCTTGCACATTGCTGGGCTGACTTCGCTTGAACGAGCCAGTCGTCTAGGTAGGGGTAGACGTGTATATGCTGCCTCCGTAGATGTGCTGCCACTGTAGCTAGGCACTTCGTGAAAACCCTGGGCGCTGTTGTCACGCCGAAGGGAAGGACTTTGAACTGATAGTGCTGCCCCTGAACAGTGAACCTGAGGTATTTTTTGTGCGAGGGGTGGATGGGTATGTGAAAGTACGCATCCTTGAGGTCCAGTGTGGCTAGGAAGTCTCCCTGCTTGTGAAGCGGAAGGACTTGCTGTAGAGTGAGCATGTGAAAGTGCTCTGAAAGAATGTACTGGTTCAGGGGTCTCAGGTCTAATATAGGTCTGAGCGACCCGTCCTTTTTTGGAATTAAGAAGTAGAGGGAGTACACTCCCGTACCCTGCTCGTGGATGGGTACGACCTCTATAGCGCCTTTTAGAAGCATACTTTGCACCTCTTGCTGTAAGAGCGTTAAGTGCTCTGAGGACATAGGACGGCTTCTTGGTGGTATTGTGGGTGGAGTGGAGGTTAACTCCAGACAGTAACCGTATTTTACAATATCTTTGACCCACCTGTCCGTGGTGATGGAGTTCCACGTGGACAGGAACCTTTGTAGCCTTCCCCCGACAGGTGTTATGTGGTCGGGAGGAAGGGAGAGGGCGTCACTGCTTGTTCTTGGGGGAGGACCTGGTGTTGCCGTAGCCACGTCCTCTGCCCTTTGTACTGGAGCCACGATATCCACCTCGGGTGTTTTTATCGTAGGTGGTCTGTGTATTGCCTTTGTTATATGTTTGTTGTGACCCCTGTCCTCTACCTGCTCCCTTGTTTCCGGGGCGACGAAAGGAGCCGCTCCGAAAGGACTGAGTTTGTAGGGCGCCCATGGACTTTGCAGTGTCCGTGTCCTTCTTTATCTTTTCGAGGGTGGTGTCAACCTCTGGCCCGAATAAATAGTCGGGGTTGACGGGCTGGTTCAGTATATTGTTTTGTACCTCAGGCTTGAATCCTGAGATCCGTAGCCAGGCATGTCGTCGCAGCATGACGCTTGTGTTTATGGCTCTGGCAGCCGTGTCTGCAGCATCTAGTGCACATTTGATGGAAGCGTTCGTGAGTAGCTGTCCTTCTCTGATGAGCATTTCTGCGCCTTCTTTGAACTGGTCAGGGAGATGTTGGAATATTTGCTCCAGTGTGTCATAGTGCGCTCTATCATAGCGAGCAAGGAGCGCTTGAGTGTTGGCTATGCGCCATATGTTGGCAGCTTGGGCGGCAACTCTTTTGCCAGAGGTCTCTAACACTTTGGACTCTTTGTCCGGGGGAGGAGCGTCACCTGTCGTTTGCGAGTGTGCCCTCTTGCGTGCATTCGCTACGACGATGGAGTCGAGTGGTAATTGGCCTCTGATGTAAGTAGGATCCCCAGGTGCTGATCTGTATTTCTTATCAATCCTGGGGTTTATCACTCGTGCCCTGGTGGGTTCCTTGAAAATGTCTTTAGCTGGTTTGAGGACCCCCTTCAACATTGGCAGAGTTTTCACATGTCTTTCTGAGGATGCAAAGGTGTCCATTAGAAAGTCATCTTCGATGGTATCAGAGTGAAGCTGTACCCCATGGTTATTTGCAGCACGTTCAATAAGAGCGTTGAACGCCGCAGTATCCTCCGTAGGAGATGTTTTTGCCCCATAAAGTTATTGGTCCTGTGCATCGAGAGGTGCACTGGGGTCTGCAGGGTCGCCCCAAGTTTGATCAGGGTCCTGCTGGTCATCAGGGTCTGTGTCTACATGGTAGGGGACTTGGTCATCCATGTAGTCCTCCAATGCGTCCGTGTCGGAGCGTGTGGGGGAGAACCGGTGTGGAGCCTGGTAGGATGAATGGAAGGGTTCATAAAGGAGAGGTTCTGATTCTACAGGCAACTTCCTTTTTAGTGGGATCCTGAAAGGGTCCAGTGGCGGCTCCGAAGTTATCCTTCGGTCGTGGAGAATCATCCTGCCAGTGTCGGCGTCGATGACGCGTGCCGGAGACGTCTCAGCAGGTGTGACCGTAGTTTGGGTGACCCGTGTCCTGAGTTGGAACATTTTTGGGATTGTCGACGGAGGCAAGCCGAAGGTAATGTTGGCCGGCGCCGAAGAGGCTGCTGGAGCTCCGATCGAACCGGAACCCGACGTGTCCTGGAGGACAGCCGTGGTTTTGCTGCCTTGCGTCGCACCAGGTCGTACTTGGGGCGCCTTTGAGGCTTTGGCACCGGCCAGGTTCGTAGAGTCGGCCGTGGATTTTTTCGGCGCCGGCGGTTCTTCGAGTCGAGGTGCAGAGATCACCGTCGAAGTCTTCGATACGTGAGGCTTAGGTGTCGTCGAGGGAGCGATGCGAGACGCAGCAGGCGTTACGGCCCTCGGTGTCGTTGGTGCCGGTAGCCGAGCAGGTTTGTCGGTGCCGATGGCCTTTTTCCGTTTGTCGACTCCAACGTCGCCCGCTTCAAGTTCGGCACCGAAGTCTCTCTTGGTGCGGTCGGTGCCGACGCGTTGCGCTGGCGTCGAAGGCGTGGAAGGCCTCGATCCGACCAGCGCCACTTTCAGTTTCGGTTTCGGTGGAACCGGAGCAGCTTTCGGTTTCGGTTTTGCGGTAGGGAAACCAGCTTGTTTATGCAATAATGGCTGCCGCTGAACGTCCGAGGCCGGGCCCGAGGGCGGGGCCGAAGAACTGCGGGATGGGTCTCGGGTAAGGCCCGAAGGCGATCCCTCGACCGGAGCCATAGGCTGTGGCACTGGTGTTTCTTCGGTTTGAACAGGTAGGCCTTGTTCATCATTGGAGCTACTCTCTTCGGCCCCTAAGGCCTCCTCGTCGTCTCCTACCTCGGTGTCGTCTTCACCTCTGTGGAAGAGTGACTCGTCTACCTCGTCCGATCCGGGCTCGTGTTCGGAAACGGGACTGGAGGGCAAGACTTCTAATTCCTCGACGTCTTCGGCCTCATTGAAGATGTCTGTTGGGGCCGGTGCCGCGTGCTGCGCCTCGAGTCTCGCCGCTCGTCGATTCCGTAGAGTCTTCTTCGAACGGAACCGGGCACAGGCCATGCATGTCGATTCGTCGTGGTCCGGCGAAAGGCATTTGTTGCACACCGGATGGACGTCGATGTGTGGGTACTTCGCATTGCATACCGGACACCTTTTGAATGGCGTCCTCGATTCCATCGTCGAAGTAGTCGATGGACAGGTAAATGCGAAAAAAGTCGGTGCTGAAAGTTAGTAAACTAACAGAATTGTATCGAAACCCGATCGATAAACAGTACCGACGCAAACTAAAGGCCTTTTGGCCTCGACAAAATATTTTCCTAACTTGAGCTAAGATAGCACATCCGAACCCAATGGCGGAAAAAAACAATCTGAGGATGGAGAGGATGCCCATGCGCACTGTAGTCCAGGGGAGGAGTCACCTATCCAAGGATACTTCGAAGACTCTTCCAGGACAACAACGTGCAAACATCCGGACCCAACACTAGGCGGCGATCTATGCACAGATATGAATTCAGCAGCCCACATGCCTCGAACTAATCACTTACATTTACTCACTTACACAATTATCCAACAACATCTCATTTATTTAAACACATAGTAACTCATAGTTAATATGTTAAAAAAAATCACCATTACAATTATACACTCATTCATATAGTTACTCACAATCACTGACTCTTACACATACTTATTTATATACACCAACTTTCACATACAATGCCTTTTATTTTTTTTACTTTGTTGAAGATAAACAACTAAAACATATATTCGCTCACCAACACACAAATAAATACACTCAGTCACCCAAACTGTTTCCACATGCACTCTTAAACCTATACACCTAGTCAATCAACCATTCACACATCTATGCAGTTACACACACCCCATCCAACCACACACAAACTCAGTGTCCCATACAACTACTCACCCAACTAATTAATAACTAATATACACACTCATGTAGTTAGTGACCAACTGATGCAGCATGTTATACAACAACAGAGACAGTGCTGCACACATTCATATAGTTTGGTTACTAATCCATGTATTAAGTGAGACACTTTTAATTACTCACTTAGACAGTCAGCTACTAAATCTTCCATCCAGACAGTTATATATCCACTCAATCTTCAATACAGATTGGTATATATATAATACATATTTAAATTTCAAACTAAACCACTTTCACTGGATGATGTCATCAGTGATGTCATTCGAGAGGTCATCAGTGATGTCACTGACCATGTCATGAATGATGCAATATGTGACATCAGCAGTGCATTGCAGGCACGAGAGTTATAGTTAGCAGAACTAACTATAACGGAGGAATTTCTATGGTTTTGTACGAGTGAAATGGCCAGCTAACTAGAACACCCCTGAAACCTATGTTTTTTTCTGTGAATTTCGAAGGTTTTTTAAATGCTAATTTCGAACTATAACATCTCTGAAACTAGTTTCACAGCTTCAGGCAGCTTAAAAAATGTCAAGGTGAGTCTTGTGATTGTGTTCCTGTTTGAGGGAAAAAGATCAGAGTTTAGCCTAGTGGCAGTTTTAAGATGCCATAAAGTAGTACAGAGAGATAATGTGCTGGCTGCAAAGAACAGAGCTATATATTATGCGAACAGCCGAGTGGATTAGTAAAGCCAGGCGTTACCAACGCTTTAAAACAAATGAAATGTATGTGAGAGAGAGGCTATGGAGAGATGAGGGGCACTTTTCCTGGGTGGTAGTGAGAGAATCCAAAAGATAGTAATGGGGGGAGGGCTTAATGATTGTCGCACTGGGCGCCACAAGCGCTAAAGGCTGTGATGATGGGTATATGGCAAAGAGAAGCAATACTGTGTCTTTTTTAGCGTCTTCGGAGAACGTTCTGATCTAGGAAAGAACATAAGGTAAGGTGACTGTCATATACTGTTGCATACATTACTCACACACACACACACACACACACACACACACACACACACACCAACTGTTTCAGAACAACCTATCTGCCTTCTACTTAGAATAGTGTTTTAGAAGGACGGGTTTAGGCAGTAGCAGAGATCGCGCCTCTGTGAAGGACTACTGCTCAAGCCTAACTCAGGTTATGGGAGACCGCTCTGAGGCAGGATCAGAGACTGAGACAGCAGATAATGAGACAGCATCTGAGGAAAAGGACAATGGAGCAGAATCTGTAAGTGATTTTTCAGTTGGCGCAGTTCCATCTGATGACTCATCTTCCAGCGATTCTGAGAGGCACAATGATGACTTGCAAAGGGACAGTCGTGTTGTCGCTTTGCAAGCACAGTCTGTGCAGTGGGACAACAGTAGCAGGTTAGACCAACCCAGAGGGCACGCACATGCAGCAGCAAGCACAGACGGAGTGCTCTCTTGCCAGGCCCCCAATTTAGTTCAGCTACAAATTCTGTCTTTCACTGGTGACACCAGATGTAAAGTGGCACAGACAATTTTTTGTCAATTGCTTACATCCATCTCTTTTTGAATGTTGACTTCCTTGAGGAAATTGCGCAGCAAAAAAATGAGGGTGCCAAACAATTTCTGATGGAGGATGGAGGCTCTCTTGGGGCTCATTCTAGGGCACACAAGTGCACTCCTGCATCATTGGAGGAGTTGCAGACATTTTTGGGCCTTATGCTCAAAATTGGGGTAGTGCATAAGCCAATCTTGCTATCCTACTCGCACAGTTTGGGTTACCCCCATGTTCGCACCTTACATGAGCAGAGATCGTTTTTTTGCTATTGTAGCGCATGCTACATTTCAATGAAAATTCAGCTACATTGCCCTGGGACCATCCAGACCATGACAAAATGTGGCCTGTCATGGAACATTAATCTGCCAGGTTTCTAGAGGTTTATACACATTGAAACAATATAGCCATCAATGAGCCCTTGATCCTGTACAAAGGGCAGCTGCTGTTCAGGAAGTACATTGCGAGCAAAAGAGCTTGCTATGGCATCAAGCTTTACACATGCTGTGTGAGGGCCCTACTGGCTATGTGTAAAGCCTGAGAGTGTATAAAGGAAGGACTCCACGCTAAACAGTGTAGGTTGCCCTCCCACTGTAGGAGTCACAGAGAAGATTATAAGGGAGCTTCTCCAGCCTCTCCTTCACAAAGGTTATAACCTTTATGTGGACAATTTTGATATGGAACTAGAGCTGTTCAGTGAGCTGTACAAAGCTGCCATTGAGGCTTGGGATACAGCTAGTTGTCACCCTAAAGGATTCCTGCAGGAGCTGGTTTGTGGGAAGCTCCAGAAATCCCAGAGCACTGAGTTACATTCCAACAAACTGCTCGCAGTCAAGTTCTTAGGCGTGATGAGTACGTGCTCACTATAATTAATGATGAGCACTTCTCCTGTCATGGTTTGGGATCAGATGGCCAAAGTTTACAAGCCCACTTATATACTAGATTAAAAGTACATGGGTGGAGTAGATAAGAATAACCAGGTTCTTAAGCCAAACAATGCGAGTCGTAAAACTTGCAACTGGTACAAGAAACTGTTTACCCACCTGATTGAGATGGCAAAATACAAAGCGTACGCGGTTCATCGCCGGACAACCCCAAGAAGACTCATGTCTTTCCTTGACTATCTTTTGTCAGTCACAGAAAATCTTACTGCCATAGAAGCAGCAGTCTCCAGTTCATATGCTCTGGAGGGCCTGGCAAGGCTAAAAGAGCGACACTTTGCTAATCGCATTCCTGCAACACCTAAAAAGACTCGACCAGGTTGTTGTTGCAAAGTCTGATCTAGGCATAGAAAAAGGCAGGAGAGTTGTATCTACTGTCCCCAGTGCCCATCTCACCCAGCACCATACAAAATGTAACTACTGGGAAATTGACAGAGGTGGAGCTGCCGTTACGTAAACCTTTCAATGGCTGTGCGGGCTACCTACCATAGGCCACTACTTCACTAGTCAAGCAGCTGTAGATTTTTTGGGCCTCTACTTGGGGAATCATGGAGTTGCTTCTGGCCTGCTCGACACCTTTATACGCCGTTAGAACGTGGTTGGTGTTCTGTCCGTTGATGGACAAGTGCATTATAGTACCTAGATTGCACATAATGGTGGATGGAACATAAGCGATTTTGTCACGGAGTACCCGATGTGGCAAATTTTTAAAGGCTTGACTAGATTGTGAAGATTTTAAGG
This sequence comes from Triturus cristatus, assembly GCF_964204655.1. Lineage (NCBI taxonomy): Eukaryota > Metazoa > Chordata > Amphibia > Caudata > Salamandridae > Triturus > Triturus cristatus. The sequence goes on along the minus strand of NC_140593.1, from coordinate 841,115,190 downwards.
AACGTTCGTATACAACACAAGAACCACACGGATTGCCCACGAGAACCAGAGTAAGTATACTAAGTCAAAGAAATGTCCTGTGGGACTTATTCATCAACACTTCTACTTACTTTGAAAGTGTGCAAACTTAATTAGTATCTTGTATCATAACCTATGTTATTGAAAAATGGTACAGGACACAATATTTTGTGTGACGAGTGTTTTCACATCCTTAGTATTGCTTATGATACAAGTTAGTAATTGAGCTTCCACACTTTCAAAGCAAATGCAAAAGCGTTGGTGAACAAGTCCCATAGCACATTTGTTTGGTTTATTACTTTTGGGAACTTAGGCAGTATTCCCCAGCATGTTTGCCTTAGTTTCAGTGGCAGAAATGCTTGCTCAAATCAAGGAATGAGCTTTCGGAGGAAGGCATACGCTGACACCCCCAACCTGCATTCCACAAACTGGAATAAGGTGGATTTAGCACAGTAAGTGTGCTGATGGCACATGAGACGCATTTTCTTGAGCTTCAATTAGCAAGGGAAGGAAGGCACTAGTATAGGCTTACTTGGCAATTATACAGGATTAGTCCGAACTCTAATGAAAATAGACACATGAATGAGTAAGAAAAGCTTATGGTAGGTGTGCTTTCCCAGGGAAATTGCATAGGTAGAAGGCAGATATTAAAGATAGTACAAATCCACATGCCATGACTTCTTCACCTATGGATTCAAACACACTGGTGCTGCACTAGCCCAATAGTGACTTACTATGGCACGTATCGGTAAATGCTTGACCTGCTTGCCATGGTCAGCCTCTGTCAGAACTTAATAGATGTTCAGTTTGCTGTATGATAAGTGCATTAGTCACAGCACTGCACATACCGGTGGATGGGACATATGCTATGTTCTCACAGACTACCCTGTGTTTCAAAAACTACCATTCTTCATAGTTTATGACGTTCTCTTTAGGAAACTTCAGAAAATTCCCCACCATGGTTGCCTTAGTTTTAAAGGCAGATATGCTCGCACAGTTTGAGGAATAGGCCTTGGGCATACTCAGACATCCCCAAAATGCATCCACAAACCGGAAGGAGCTGTATTTAGCACAGTGAGTGCGCTAAAGGGGCATGAAAGACTTGTCTTCCTGAGCCTCATGTGACTGTCATGGGAGCCATTAGTACAGGTTCACTAGGCATGCGTTCTGTAATGTTCAGAAAGAAGGAGGCGGTTACTTGACAGGTGGTAAAATGAAGGAGGCGGTTACTTGACAGGTGGTAAAATGTAGTCAAACTGATTCCGGCCTGTGGCGTATAAATGTGATGGGCCCTTGTATAATGGTGGTATGTTGATGCGAGTGCACTGATCTGTTGGGTACGTAAGAAAGTCTTGTGTGTGAAGCATGAATGGCTTGTGAATGAACCATAAAGCAGTTGGTACCTTGAAGTGGCTTTATGACTCAACTTCAGAATGCTTGGTTTCAACATTTAGATACTTTGATAAGTATTTGTGCTTTGAAGCCAACAATTCTGCAGGAGCTAAAACAAACCACAAGTGGTGGGGTAACTAACAAATCAGTACCATATTTAGATCTATGGCACTAAGATAGCCCTTAGTAAGAACTCCTTTGTCATCATGGGTAGCTGTGGATTTTGTGCCCTAGCTCAGCCGTAACCTAGGCAAGCCTGCACATTTTTGAAAAGTAGACAACCAGGGGAGAGTAGGGGTGCATGACTTGTGCGTCTCTCACCAGGTTTTATTTTAACCCAGATTACCCTGCAAAGCTCAAGCTTTGCCAAAAACAACAACAAAAAACACACATTTTCATTGCGTTTTTGGGAGGGGAAATTCCTAGAATCTGCAGGCAGCCACACATTTTCTACCACCTGGCGTTCCCCCAAGACAGAGAAAAACTTTGCCTCACTTGTGTGGGTGGGCAAACTGCCTGCGACAGGGAAGGGCCCAAAACATTGTGGAGGCAGCAAGATTATGGGCAGTAAATGTGTGCCGGCCCAGTGATCCCACAACTTTCCCCACACAGAAATGCGTGAAAATGTGACTTTTCAGCTCACATTAGGGTTTGCAGGAGATTCTGGGTAAGAAAACGTTCTTACCCAAATGTCATGTTTTTTATACACCGGCTTACATTTGAAAGGCACAAATGCAGTGAAATCCAATTCGTAATAACAAATGTTCTACTATTCTATGCTCCCACAAGTCTCCCAATTAAAAATGGCGCCTCACTTGTGTGGGTAGGATAAGTGCCCGTGACAGGGAAGGGCCTGAAACGTATTGCGGAGACATCAAAATGATCCATTACAAAACAACCTGGCTTTTCGGGGGAGGGGGGGCACCTGTGTTTTTGGTCCCGGACTCGGCGGCCATCTAGGGAAACTTACGGACACAAAAATTCAGCCATAGGGGTCCCTGGGCCACAGTTTAAGAACCACACGCCTTGGCTGAGTTCTGGCTGCAACAGACATTGCTTTTTTTGTGTGTTTTTTTTATATGGCACTCCCAATTTATTATTTCCAAAAGTGTGCCCTTTTTCCACATTGTGGCCTTATTATAGAGATGTTATTTATTTTTTGACTTTTTAGTAACATTATATTCAACAAGAAGGCAGATCAGGACATTGCATGATAATACAGTACGAGCACATACATAGATCACGACAATTACTTACAAAGGCACAGGAGGACAGAAATAATCTTGTGTTAGACTCAACATTATTACACTTTGCAGCATAACAGTGCACTGATGAAGCCCAGTACCCCCAAGCGAATAACTCTACATCAAGGAGCAGCAGGTTCACACAATAAACTACGTTGAATCAATTAATCCATTAATCAGGGTTTAAAGCCCAAAAAACAAAGATTGTTGATGGGGAGGATCGCTCTACATAAAGCAGAAATGCTCCCACAATTTCTACTTTATTTTCAGAGTAAATGCATCCGCTTCTCTGTTTTTTATTGCTGGTTTTTTATTTAAGAAGCAGACGGGGCTCCTGCAAAACTGGTGTGGGGCAACAGTTCAAAAAGGGTGGTGAATAAAACCTTAGAACTCACCAGTAACTGAGGTGTTATTCGGCCACCCACATAAGGCACCTCAAATTTGACACTTTAAGGGGCACATATTGGAAAAAGTGTGGTATCCAGACCTGTGGATCAAATACTGCTCTGACAACCCTTGGGTTTACTAGAATTACCTAACATAATTGTGGTAAGTAAGTATTGCATCAACCAGATTCCCGGAGAATCAGATCTTCATACTGACCAGATACACCACTGTGGCCTAGGTAGTCCTTTGATAGGGCTGCTTTGGGTTCGACAGGATGGGCCATCCATGCAAGACACAGAAATTGCACCCCCTTCACAACAATCGGGGATGAATCTACTACACTTGGTAGGCACTTATTGTACTATGAGAGGAAGAGCACAGCAGTGAACAGCAAATAAAGAGCTATCGCAAACGAATTAATAGAGAACATACGTTGGCTGAGGTAACAAAGCCTCAGAAAGACTCAAAAGGTCCTATTTAGAGTTTTCCAGAAGTAGGACATCTGCGAAAAGGTGGAAGATTGTACATGCCCTGTATTAAGAGTACACATATGTCAAGCCATGGCACTATTGAAAGCAGTGAGCACCAATGAATGCCTTACCGTGCATAGCAGAAGTCAAAATTGCTTCAGCACTGCACACTACCACCACGCCGCCATCAGTGATGGAGGCCTGAAAGGGAGCAAGGGGTACTTGTATCATACCACAGTCCAGCTAAAAGCACCAGTGAAGGTCCTACTGTAAACAGCAGGAGTTAATAGTGCTTCGGCACTGCACACCACACACTACCACCACCACGCCACCAGTGCTGGATGGAGGCCTGGCAGGGAGCAAGGGGTCCTAGTATCATAATAAAAGCACCAATTAATGACTTACAGTGTGTAGCAGGAATCAATGGTGCTTCGACACTTCACACCAAAGAAAGAGAGAGAATGCATGGGTGCGTGAGTGTGTGAGAGAGAGGGAGAGAGAGAAACAGCATTCACGTGTAGGTGTGTGTGTGTGTGAGAGAGAGGAAGAGAGCGTACATGTGTGCGTGCATGCGTGTGAGAGAGCGAGAGCGCGCATGTGTGCGTGGGTGTGTGTGCGAGAAAGAGAGAGTGCATGTGTTCGTGTGTGTGAGAGAGAGAGAATGTGCGTGTGTGTGTGTGAGAGAGAGCAGAGTCTGCATGTGTGTGTGTGCGCGCGCGCGAGCGTGCATGAGAAAGAGAGCATGCATGTGTGCGTGCATAGGTGTGTGAGTGAGAGAGAGCTTGTGTGCGTGGAAGAGAGAGTTGTAGGGAGAGCAGGTATATTAAATCAATGAGAGGAAAGATGCCCTGCGGCACCGGTTCTCATGAAATCTTTTCGTGTTTTTAGGTATTTCAAATGATGTGTTCGTCAGATCTCTGTAATGTACACACGATTACTTATGTCACCTCAATAACATACTACAGGATCAATAACGCGATTTAACATAGAAAATATTCACCTCTGATGCAAGCGCTTGACGTAGGGAGTGTGTGCACGTGGGTGTATTTGTGCGCAAGCACACGTCCATTGCCTACGCACCACAATGTAAAACTCTAATTAAATTGTTCCATCGCAGAATCTATGCAGTCGATAAACTGCCCTGTGCAATTACAACCTTTTCATCCAGAAAATAAGAACGCATTAAAAGAAACAAGGAGAGAAAAGGAGCCTGTTAGGACGCCCAGTTCCAGTTAGTAAAAAAATACATACTTTGTAAAACTATCTTTTATTAATAAACCTGTTGTGTGAAAACATAGAAACTGACCGACAGATCTGTTTCTGGTGTCATTACAAATATTAAGTGGCAACAGAATCTAGTGCGATTTGTACGGAAAGAGCGGCTTGAAGCTGTCCTATCTGGTGAGATATACTGTTTCATCTAATAATCATAGAAAAACAGGACAGTCTATGATTTCACTTACAGAGCAAACAAAAGAAATTATTTTTCATGCAAAACATGCCAGTCAAAAACTTCAGTTAAACGCAGCAGATTTCACAGCATCTGAGTTATAAATGTTTTTCTCCATAAAATTATAATGTGTGTAAGATCCCTGACCTTTGTGCATGACAAATAATCACTAACCTTTCTTCCACACAGGCTGGCCGGTGGCAGTGACATGCGCACTCTGCGCCGAGCGTGCTCAAGTGAGTAATGCGCAAGAAATGCCCGTGAACAATTATGAACTCGAGTGGTGAAAGCAGGGTCCTATACGGCTACTTCAAGGGCCGTCCATTAGAAAAGAAAGATCAGGACAATTTAAGCGGGCATTCCGTGAGTGGTGTGTGTGGCGGCAGCCATTGTGAAATAAAAACAAGAAAAAAACGCGAGCACCATCTGTTTCCAATTAACGCCAACGCGATAATTGGAAACAGATTGCATTAATGCTCGCTCCCGAGGACCCTAGGCCATGGAACAAACAAGGCGGGACAATCACCCGCCTTGGACCAATTGCGTGCTGTGTTTTTAAAAAAGACGCATGCACAGGCCAATTGCGCGCTAAAAAAAAAAAAAAAAAAAAAGCACCCGCACGACTGTGTTCAGCGTTCAAAAGCCCTCACTAAATGACTCGCACTGGCTTAGGGGAGACCTAAAAACTTTCCAGATAAATCTTCTCGTTCTCACTGCCTAATACCTCTTTACCCACCTATCTCTACTTAACCTCTAAATGTATCTTGTCATTTGTTCACTATCAAACCTCTCCAAAACCAATTGTCTACCATGAAAGCTCACATCAAAGCTGAAACTGTTTGCCTCACTGACTAAGCACTGCACAAGGCCAACCCTAGCTCCTTGCAGAACAGGCTTTCCAGATACAGGCAATACAAGTAAAGTAAGCCAACCCGGCTTCGCTACTCTCAGTGGCAACATGTTCTAGATAACGCTTTAGAGGATACAATCTCAAGCCAAGCCCCTATTTTGTGGGATTACCTCCTCTTACCCTTGAGATACGAGGCAAACCTGCTACATCCCAAACCATACAAAAAGTAATTCCTTTTTATCATCAGCCTAGCCCTTAAAACACACACATTCCAATGTGACAGTCTAAACTATTTCTCTCTCCCCTCACCAATACTTGCACCTTTCAGCCCATCATGCACAATCTCCACTCCAACTTGCCTCCCTTCAAATCTGCTATACAGTCCGAAGCAACTCTGATCAGCAAATAGCACTTTACAAATTCTCAATAAATAAAATGAAGAAATTCGAAAAAATAAGTGATTACAATAAGGATCTTACCAGAAAGGTGCCACAATTCCCAACTTTGTTTCATTGAGTCCAATGCTAAATTTTGGATCATCAGCCATGATTCGGTAGTCGCAGGCCATTGCCATTAAGCAACCTCCAGCAGGACTTGAACCCTAAAAATAGAAAATAGATCTAATCAACAAAAAAAACTTATAGCCCATATAGCCACCCCCCACCCAGCTATGTATGAAAGTGGGCTTCTTTAGCACAAACCCATTTACAAAGCAACAGAGTGATTTATCAAGCTTTCAGTCTGAGCCGGTTACTTTTAGGATTCTGCTGTTCCATGTATTATTTTTTTATGTACTTTGGGTTTTATTTATGTTCTACCCAGTATTATTTTATCTTATTATCTACAGTTGTGGTGCCTTGAAGCATCATCTTTTCCAGGCAATGTATGGGCACCATTTTAAATAAATAATACAAATAAATTAAGAGGGAAACAGCGTAGTAAGCGAGTGAGGGGAGCATTTAGTGGGAGGATGACATAGCACAGAATGGGAAGGGTGGAGTACATCATTGGACAGGGTACGAGTCCAGGGGGTGGACCAGGAAGGGAGCTTGGCAAGGGAAGAGAGCTCCTCTATGGAAAGGGGAACAAGGCTGCCTCACAGTCAAAGGCTGCAGATAAGGGTTCTTTTTTGAAAAGCCAGATTTTGACAGGGAAAGATTTCCACACTCTTTAAAGGTAAGCGTGAGAAAGACTGGCGTTTGTATTTTTTCAAGGAGTTTCTCTACATCCAGAAATGTTTTAAAGGCTTGGGAAAATTGGGCAATTTGCCAGAACCCCAAAAGTACTAGAAGCCCGCCTGTAAAGAGATTGGGACAATTAGAAAACTGTCTTTACTTCTCTTTCTAATTTGTCTCTTTCTCCACCGTAACCTACCTTACTGGCTTAATCGTATCTATGGCACTCTTTACCTCAATTCTCACTATCTCTCTTCCTGCCTTCCTAATCTTCCTTTTCCTCGCTCTACTTCCCTCCAATTTACTCTCACCTCCGTTTGACTACGTTCTCTTTCAACCTCCTACATCTTTCTATCTCACCATTTTATACCACTACCTAAACCTCTTCTTTAGCCCCTATTTGCCCTTCTCCGATTTCCCGTCATCTCCTTCTATTACACCTCTATCTACCTGTCTCAAAGTCTCTTCTCTCAAGCACAATTCAGTGCCCACCTATAGATCTCTACCTCAAAACCCCAACTCTCTCAAGCCCATTCCACTCTACACCTCAATACTCTAGTTTGATCTTACCTCCGTCTATCTCAGTTATCTACCTCACCTTCCTCTCAGTTTCATCTTTTTACCTCATCTCTCCATCTTAAACTCCCCCTGTATTTGGCCTCTCTATCTTTTAGCCCTCTCTGTACCTCACTAATGTCTAACTTCTCGTTCTCGCTGCCTAATACCTCTTTACCCAACTATCTCTACTTAACCTTTAAATATATCTTGTCATTTGTTCACTATCAAACCTTTCCACAACCTCTTGCATTTCAACCTCTGGTCCCTCTGCCTCAACTCTCCCACTACGTTACATATTTCTCACTACCTTGGTCTCTTCTTTTCTAAGATTACTTTCTCCATCGTCTCTGCACCTTCCTCACTACTTCAAATCACTGTCTGTAATACCCTAGCTCTATTTTTTATGTCTTGCTACAGCACCCATATTTACATACCGCTCTCGCTCACTCACCCTCTATCTTCCAATGTATAAACCAAACCTTTTCTCAACCTCACTCTGATCTCTCAATTTCACTGCTCTCTGGGCCGCATCCCTTTACCTAATCTCATTCTCAACCCTCTTCCGACCTCTCCCCCTTCTATCTTACTAATGTCTCCACCTCATCCCTCTCTCTAAATCGTTTCGCTCTACATTTCACATTTCCTCAGTAGCTCATCCATCTCTACTTCACCTCTATTTCACTTAATATTTAACCTCTCAGTAAGCCTCGTACTTGTTTGAAACCTCGCCTTCCTACCTATGCGCTCTACCTCTAATCTCACTACCTTACTCCTTTCCATTAATGTCTTTTTCTCTATCATTATCTCCTCTACCATTGCTCTTTACTTCTTCACTATTTCACCTTATCCTCTATACCCTGCCTCTCTCTTTTATATCTCTCTACTGTGCCTGGGACTCTTCCTCTCTCCTTATCGCTCTCCCTGCGCTATTCTCTTCCTACAGCACTGTAAGAACGTAACTATTCTCTACCTTGATTGTCTCTCAATTTAAACTCTCTCTCTACACCTCATCTTTCTCTCCTTCCACTCTCACTCTTCTTTTCTCTTTTCTTCACTTTTCTTTCACTGACCTGTCTTTCTACACCTCACTTCTATTTTCTCCTCACTACCTAATCACGGTCGCCACTCTATACCAGTCTACCTCTCTTGCTCTTACCACTCTAACGCATCTTTAATCTACCTAACCTCGCGTTCTACAACTCCTATACATATTCTTTACCCTTATACTAGCTTTCTCTAACGCTCTACCTCAATAAAAACTTTGCCTATACACTGTTCTTTGTCTACACTCCTCTTCTTACATCTCCCTAGCATTCTTTCGGGCTACCTCAACCCTTCTATTTTTATCTTGCATCTCTCTCTACATCACCCGTCTCTACCTTCCAGCAAACTCTACTTCACTTCTCCCATTACATCTTCCTCTATACCTCTATGTTCTTTTCATGTCTCCTGCTGCTTCCCATTTCTCATTAGCACAGCCAGAAGCCACAGTCCACAAAGTGAAGCGTAGAATTAGAAAGAGGAGAGAAGGATTCTGGAAGCTGAAGAGAAGAACATTTTCAGATTTTATCTTAAGAGCTCAGAAAAGTACTCTGATTTTCTTTATTGTAGCCAGAACATAAAACGTAAAGGGGTATATATTTACATATTCAGAAACTCAAGAGCGATTTATCCATATGTCTTATTTTAATATTATGCACTAATCCTCTAGATATCTAGAGTTCTTGGGGGTGTGGGCTGGCCGCCAACCAAGATGGCTGTGCGAAACTGAAGCTATGGCGGCTCAACTTGGGGAAAAGCGCAGTAATGGGCCCTGTGTTTGCATCCAGCATGATCCACCTGTTTATATGCATTGATGACACTCATGTGTTGTGCATGATGCCATAAGAGCGGGGATGAGAACTCGGGATACCCGTGTGCTGAGAGAGTTGATTGGCAACCCTGGTCTAACCTCGGAGGCCACATGGTGACGGACCGCGGACGAGCAAGAGGTTCTAGGGCCGCCGGGCTCCACTGGATTGCCACGCAACTGATTCCTACCTCCTGCTCCAGCGGCATCCGCCAAAGATACTGCACGAGCAGCACGGCTACTTGCCTGGAGATAACCGCGCCCGCCTTGTGGGTCCTCCCGGAAGCAGACATCCGGGACCCTGCGGAGTATGGTTTCTTGCTGCCCCTCACCCCTACAATTGCTGCGCTGCGTGTCATTGCTGCCCATAAGGCCTGCCGACCGTTTGTGCTTCCTCTGTTGCCGCCTTGTGGGACTTGAGACCACACCCAATACATCGACTGCAGTGCTGGGAGTACTGCACGGTGAGGCATGAGCCCAGGTGGGCATTACAGCTGCAGTGGGGGGTGGAGGGGGAAGGATGGCGCAGTGGGGGCCCATCATCGTCCTACTGCAATCTCCCGCTGGTTGCGTGGATCCCTTGGTGGAAAAACTACTGAGGAACCGAATGGTGGAGCGGGCACATAGCTCCCTGGGCACATGTCCAAACCCTGGACCTTCCTCCCATACCAATAATCGCCACACTCCTCAATTTTCATGATCCTGACGTGGCCCTCAGGCTGAGGCTGGTGCGCATAAACGGCTCATTGTCTGGTAGGGTGCTGAATTTCACTATTCATGACTTCATTCTAGTTGTGCAGGACACTCATAGCATATTCAATGATGTAAAAATCTCCCTTCCTAAACTGGGCCACCGATACAGCGCTCTATATCCAACATGTCTTAGGGTGGACGTGAGGCCCCACTTCTTTGACACGCCTGCATCTGCACAAGAATTTTGCCAACAGTACTCCTGAGATCGTACACCTGCACAATGCTCAGCTCTAGAAAGCTCTCTCCCACCTCCCCCCCTCCACCCTCCCGGACCCGGGCACTCAATCCAATGCCAATGTAGACTGCTTCCCATCAAGATGAGAATTGTACTTGGGCAAATACATCAGCATTCCCCTCACGTACCTACTGACTGCAACATGCTCCTTCTGCTCTAAACGGCACTACAGACTGTATCCTGTTCTCATTGACTGTATCCTGTTCTCATTTTCTGTCGTCAATCACGGACTCAATTAGCAACCTGTTACCATGGAGATCCAAAAATACTTCAAGCCACCACCATGAAGTTGCCATCCCCCAGTAGTATACACAGTAATGTTTACTGTTTTTCTTCTCTGTAATTGCCAGGTTGTTTTTGACAGGGGGGGGGGGGGGGGGGGGGGGGGGCGAGGAATTCAAGATGCTGTTTATGTTTAATGTTGATGTTTTCCCACGCATACTAACCTTGAACTAAGTTTTATGTATGCATGGGCCTATTGCCTTACATACACTCACTGATGTTACCTATCAAAACATTTGAATCTCATTTTATAAGATGCACATTGCTGTCATAGAACATTAGAAGCCTTAACCCCCGCAAGGGTAAGCAAGTTCTGCCGTATCTCACACAAAATGGTACTCAAATAGTCTGTCTACAGGAGACCCACCTCTCACCTGGTAGACCTCAGAACATCGCCTCCCACTGGGGGTGCCACCGCTAATTCTAATGTTACAGTATGTAGTCGAGGAGGGGGTCTGCATTTTGATTCACAAAAGTGTACTATTCCACCCAGCGACAGTTGTCCTTGACGAACAGGGACGTTAATATGCCTTGGTCACTGGCGGGTCACTCAATGTTACTGGCTAATGTCTATGCACCGAACGTTGACTCTTACATACACAATTCACCAAACTGGACTTTGACCACCTTATTTTAGGAGGGGACCATAATCTACTCATGGACGTATCCAGTGAAACAACAGCTAGCTCTCCATCTGGAATACCCCATTAACTCCACATACTATGTGATATGTGACACTTTTAAGCTCCGGGATGCATGGTGCCTGAAGGGTTCCTCCCCCTGGCATGCGCTCACTACTCCACTTTTCAAGCTACCTGGACCATTGATTATTGCCTCATTTCTGCGTCATTGGACCCTTGGCTAGAATCGGTCCATCAGTTGGCACGCACCCTCTCTAACCACGTTTCGGTCCACACATGGCGGCTCCCAACAGTGACAACAGGATGCACTATTCTGCTCAGACTTGCAAGATTCAGTGCTAGAATATTTTCGGCTCAGCAAGGGCTCAGTCACCACACAGGCCACATTGTGGGACGCAATTAAAAGTATACATCAGAGGTAAATGCATTTCTAAACAATCCGGAGCACTGTCAGAGCTCTGCAGGGGGCTGGCAAGCATTAAGGAGGAACTAACAGAGCTAGACTAAGATAGTCCTCACCATCAGGAACCGTGAGCTTCCTTGGGCGAACGGCCCTCCTTTACAGAATACAGTGACCTGGCAGACCGCAACGTATTGTTCCTCGGGAAATATGCCAGAGCTCGCAGATATGGGGAGGGTGAACCTGTCTGGAGCAAATTGGCCTGGCTACTTTGCCTCCCCTAGGGCCACCTCCACTAACACTGAATTGCACACAGACTCTGGTCAAGTGTAACTTCAAATGACAACGAATTGAACGCCCTTCTCTGGTACTACACAAGCCTATACACCACTCGACTCTCCGATGACAAAGGCCCAAACCGCATACCTCGATTAGATAGCCACAGTGTGGCTCACAACAGCACAACATCAATTCTTCAGCGAGCCCCTCACCTGTGATGAGATCATTAAGGATATAGACTCCGTGGACAGATACAAGGCCCACAGCCTCGATTGTTTCACCAGGGAATTCTATAAATGCTTTAAACATATTCTTGTGCCGTGACTATTGGCCATGTATGCGGAGTCTATAAACACGGGGGCAATCCCCCTTTCGCTACGGTAAGCGGTCATAACTCTGCTCCTCGAACCGAGCAAAAACCCATGATACTACGGGTCATTAACCCCTCTCAATTTCAAATTTTAATAACAAAATACTCGAAAAAGTAATCTCTGATAGCCTCTAATGGACCAAATAATATCTCCTGCACAGTCTAGGTTTGTCCCACATTGCTCCACGTCCTTAAATCTACTCATGGTCTTCAGTCCTCAACAGGATTTCCCCTGAGATTCCGGCCACAATAGCCCTACTCGATGCAGAGAAGGCTTTCAATTCACCAGAATGGCCTTTCCTCCAAGCTTCCCTACGCAAACTGGGTGTCCTCAAAGGATTTTCTTCTTTGATAAGCCACCTGTACTCCGCACCAGTGGCACGTCTCAGAGTCAACTCCTCTTTAACTCAACCATTCCTTGTCACTCAAGGCTGCCTCTTAACCCCCTTACTATTTATCACAGCAGTGGATTCCCTGGTCCGTCACTTACAACGGGATCATATGCACCGCAGACTAAAATTCTGCCCAGGACCACTACTTGTATCTCTCCATGTTGAGGATGTTCTGCGGTTTATATGACAACTGGAGGAAAACCTGAAACCCATGCTTCGTGAGCTGGTGCGCTTCTGGGGCTATTCTGGGCTAATGATCAACTGGTCAAAATCCTAACTATTTCCCTAACCAATTCCACTGCCCCGTTTTAATGTGAATTCCCACTGACGCGGTATAATGACTCGATTAAGTGCCTGGCCATCCACCTAGTCCGTGACAAAGAACAAGTAATACAAATGAATTACGGCCCCGTCATTGACACCTTGACCTTGCAGGTGGAACGCTGGATAGGTTTACCACTATCCATAGCGGGATATATTGCGATTATTTAAATGGTATTCCTTCCCCACTTTTTTTATACCCATTTAAAAATATCCAGATTCTCCTAACCAAATCTTTTTTCGTCACATCATGAGGGCTACTACTGAAACTCATCTGGGCTTGTAGACGTCCGCATTAACTAGAACGCGCTGGTCCTCCCTTACAAGGAAGGGGGTAGGTTTCAGGGTTTCACACTACTGCCTTATTTTTGTACCTAGCAGCACAGTGCCAATACTCATTTCACTGGTTTCACAAAAATGCCAGGCTCCCATACACCAAACCGGAAAGTTGACCAGCCCACATCAGTAACACTTCACTCTATGCTACCTAAGGGTCTTACCCTAGACCCCAATGACATACAACCTTTATCCACCACATGTTGGACCTGGCGCAATCTTTCCTTGATAATAGCTGATAACTAATGGCATCCTATCACTTGTGAGACTTTTGTCAAAAGTACTTTAATACACTATAACCTCCCCATATTTGCTGATCTTTTCCCAGATGGACATGTCCTCTACCATTCTATGAATGTACGCTTCGACACCGCAACAGTCATGGACCACTTTGCAATGCAACGCCTTCACAGCACGCTTCACGCGTTGATTCCGTCTTATCCTTTGGCACCCGGGGAGTTCACACCTCTCACACTTTTGATAGATGAAGACAATGGCACTCATTTGGTGTCCAAGCTGTATCACACATGCCTAGCTTTATTGCTCAACCTCTATCAGAAACTTCAGAACTGTTGGAAACACAATGTAAGTTGCCACTTTACGGATAAAATGTGGAGTGCCTGCTTTTTGCAGACATGCTCCGTTATTCCCTAATCATTGCCATAAACATATCCCTTTCAAGTTTTTACGACGTGTATATATCACTCCAGCACACCACCACAGGTTCGACCACACCAGATCCACCCAATGCTCCAAATGCCATGACGTAGGAGCAAACTTCCTGCATATGACTTGGACGTGTAGACAGATTGCAAGCTTCTGGACAGAGATTTTTTCCTGCCTGGCCCAAATGGTGGGGGTGGACATCAGCACGGCCACCCTCCCAGCCTTACTGGGTTATGTGCAAGACTTCACGAAAAGCAACAACCGATACACAGCGATGGACCTCCTACTTGCTCAACGGGTGATTGCCCTTCACTGAGGGAGAAGACAAGCCCCCCTACCCCCCACCCCCAACTGTTAAAGACTGGCTCGCAAGTTTGGCTTACTGTGACACCGCCAGTGAGCTATACACCTCAGCCCAGCCTCCATCTTCCAGACTTAAGGCAGCCCCTCCGTAATTATTTACTATCAGTTACTGACTCTCCGCAACAATCTTAAGGCATGAACGACTCGACACACAGTCACACAAAAAACACAACCTCTTCCCGCCCTGCTACTCAGCCCGCCTCTCCTGCGGGAATCACCTCGATCCCTAGACAAAACATGAGGCCTAACACAACCACACTCTCTCTCTCTCTCTCCCTCCCTCCCTCCCTCCCGGGTTCCACTAAACCCGGAAATGTCATTAGAAAGGAGTCATTACCTATAAAATACAGTTCACTGTGCCACAATTGGGAACACAATTTGATGATTCTGTACATTGTTTTCTGCTGTTTAATTGTATTTCAAAAGTGAAATCAGGCACCCGAAGATGCCATATGAGAGGGTATTGCTCTCCTTTATTGTTTTTTCTTCCACACAACGCGTTAACTGGCGGACACCTCTTTTTTTATGTTATATATACCAAGATTTTGTATTTGACGATAGGCTAGTTATGATTTGGAAGACTGTCATGTTGATATATATATATATGCCTGTACTATACACCACATTAAAAAAAAAAAAAATCACCTTAACAAGGTCCTTAATATGTATTTTCTACAGTGGGTTGAACAGCCTGGCAAGGCTGGAAGTGCTCTATACTGCCCAACTTGGAGCTTAGAACCAATGGAATCCTCGTTATATAATGTGTACCAGCCAAAATGGCTACAAACTAACTCTCGTTGATAGTAAAAGATACCCCTTACGATGATGTGTGAGGAGATTACAGCCTGCAGCTATTAGCGGCTAAGATTAACCCATAAATACACATTTTAACTCCTGTGAAATGCCGCACAAGACCACAAACAAATGCAGCGGCAACTAACTTCAAAAGACTGATTAAGATACTACCCGAGTCCCCCAAGGGAGGCTACATAAGTTTAAACTGAAATAGGTTTCCACTAATTTGAAGAGACAATATTTCAGTTTTTGACTCATTGACCAAGGGGCCTTGGATCTTCACACGAGTTTGGGCCCTGAAGATGGCCTCACAGATGTATTACAACAGAGACTGAAACGTCGTTGTCCACTCCAATCTTCCTTTTCGTATTGTTAATTCATTTAGCCAGATTTAGATCCCATGTATAGGACAGATTCCATGTTTGACATTAAGGAGATGGGTATTTATGCATTGATGACTAGTTAATTTTCATCTAGTGCTACTGTAATACCAGTTATCAATGTATGTGAGAATTGTTATGAACCCCCAATTCAATGTATTTCCATATAAACTGAATAAGTAGAGATACACCCGGCTAATGGAATTTATTTCTTCAGACAAATAATATGCATGTATTGTTTCAATTAATTTGCAATGTTATGGGGAGACATCTTATGTAAGACATAGTTTGATAAACTCTTGAGTTAAACAAATCCCTTGTAGGCACCCTTGCTTGTTTAACTGTAATTACCCAAGCCCACAAGGGTGTATTGGGTTTCCCAAATGTATTTCAATATAAGAATTATCCAAACACATCATTTTGATGTTTGAAGGAGTAGAAGTCCTAATGCAGACTGGTCTTCCCAGATTTGGGCATCATGTTCACTGTGATACAGGACTCAAGCCAGGGGCGTAACATAGGCCCCCGCAGTGCAGGGTGGCCCCCAACCTCCATGGGGGCCCCACAGCAGATCACTCTGGCTGCTGGGCTCCTGATTGAGCCCGAAGGGGGCCCCTCCACTTGCCTTGCAGGGAGGCCCCCTCAAGTGTCGTAACGCCAGTGACTCAAGCTATACTAAAGGCCTAACTTGGCCAAAACCTGTCTGGAGTTGCTTGTGCTCCTTTTTGGAGGGGAACTGGTTTTGCAGTGCAGACAGGACTGTCCTTATTAAAGCAGGAGCAACACTGATTTGCATATGTCTGGTCTCTCTAGAGTATCAGGGCGAGACAAATAGTGGATTGAAAAATAACTGAGCAACCGCCAGTGGCCAAGATCAATTTGTGCATTCTGCCTATCACTTTGTTTTTTGTTGCAGTCATAGTATGACAGTAGGGTGGACACTCATTCACCCCCTTCAACCCAGTCACCGTCTACATGCATCATCAGAGCTTCACTGTCTGCAGTAGATGTTTTGCTCCTGGCCACCCAATAATGGGGAAATAAAAGTACATATAATTTTGTAAATAAAGCATGATATTAAAGAGCACAATCACACATGGAGAAATCGAGCTTTGTTTCGAACAGACAATTCCTGTGGACAGCCTCAAGCCTGGCCTGTGGCATGCATATTCGCCTCCCGTTTTACTATGTTGTATGTTCTGTCTCTTCAAAATTTTCATGCATGTAAATGATTGGGGATTTAATCATCGTAAATTGGCTATTCACGTATTCTTAAGAATGTCCAACATAGATATGACAGAATTATTTCCCATGTATACAGATATACAGAGCCATACTTAGTGAAGAGGCAAGGTATGTTTAGGGTGTAGTTAGTTACTGGCATTCCTGTAACATCTCATAAAACCCAGGAAGTGTTGTAAGGGAATGCTTCAGGGTTTGTTTTCATCAGGAAGTATTATGCTCACTGAAACAAGTGCTCTAAAAGGGTGTTATAATAAAAGGCCAACTGAGGTCCCCAGTGCCAAGGCATCCCCACCAGACAATCCATACAATATGAATTAATTGCCTAACTCTCTGCAACAAATGAATGAATTCCAAATTGGATTTTCAGTTATTCGACGATTCCTGAGGAGTAAGCGGTTGGGGAACTTGGAGTCAAATGGCATTTTTTGCACAGGCACACCATCTAGTAAGGTTGGTGGTGATGACCTAGGCAGAATCCCGATTTGCAAATATACACAAGCATTTGCAATGCAATAGGTCCACATTTGTGAGAGTTTCAGCTACTGGCATAGTATAGGACAATGCTTTTTATTTAAAGTGTTTGGAAAACCTGCAAGCGGTGCATAAACATGCACTTTGTACTTATAGTGGTTGCTGATGAGAAGCAAGGCTGTCAGTAACTGCGCCTCTTTTACTGCCAGCCTTGCTTCTCATAAGCAAGGACTATAAGTACAAAGTGGGTGTTACAAAGCTAATAGTTCATACTCTCGCAAATGTGAGACCTATTGCATTGCAAATGCTTGTTACTCCTTTTGCTGGTTCTTCTGCTGGATCCTAATATCTGCCCTGGTTCTTTTCTCTTTCCTGCTCCTTCGGGAGAGTTTGGTGATCACCATTTCCCATAATTTCTATTCGGCTATCAAGATACATAGGTTTGTCAATAAGTCCCCCCACTTTGTGGGGTATGCCTTCTATTTGGCACCCTCTAATGGAGGCATTTGGTAGCTTTCCTGTATACTTTTCTTGAGGAGGGTGACAGTGGCTACAGAAAGAAGTCGCTTTTTCTTCAAACAATTTAGGAGACTCATGAGATTTCAACTAGCAAGTCTTTGACAGATATTCTACTACTGCCTCTCTCTAAGCAGTCTCTTAAAATGATATGTATGCCCTAATCAGATATTGTAACACTGCGGGAACATAGGGACAAGTTTATCCTCATTTCAAAAATCCCCTGCCTTTTACAATCTGCAATGCCAAAAGAAAAATGGAAGCCTCAGAATCCTGAAGCAAATCAAGCCTAGCTGAGGTTCACATTTAAGTTCTATTCAAGATGGATTTAATTTCTTAATTAATCTTAAGGCAAATAGAGATAAAAGTGAATCATTGTACATAATTATATTAGGTTAATTTGGAGATTTGTATGTGTATATGAATGCAACTTTCTTGACCCTGCTCACACTATAACCTGTACTTAATTTGTCCGGAAAAAAATAAGTGCCAGGGCTCTCTTTAGGATGTAATTTCCACCTGCACTGCCCATTGCCACTGTCAGCACTGCCAACTACAGTAACACCACAACTACTAACCATCACACTCCTACAGTTATGAAGGTACCTTAAGAGTATATTAGAATCTCCCTCCTACCAATGTATTTAAATTAGTTCAAGAGATAAACACACACAAACCCTGCCCATCTCATGACTTTGTTGATGACTCCCTCGTATTGCTTAAAAGAATTCTTGCAAAATGTTGATATTATTTCAAATAAAAAAACGAAATTTTTCAAACAGAAGGTTACGTGTCCATGAATTATGTTGAAAAGGCATCATGAGAATCTACTTTAAACATACACGGTTCAGAGCTGTTCTTACACGCCGGGCCCCTGAAACGCTAAGCGTGCACATGCTTGCTAAAGAAATTGAAGTACTCGTATGGAATTAATCACTCAGATATGGTACTACTAGAAACATTTCTAAAATCACCGGATGCTTATCATATTAGCAAAAAAACTGCCACGCACTGCTACCCTGACAGCAGACCAGTCAGTATTAAAGTCCATAATGTATATAACTTGCTTATCGTGTCTGCTGTTGCTCCCATTTTTACTTAACATGGATAGCTATAACTTTCTTTATATCGAACATGGTCATCATGTGCCTAGAGACAGAACGTGCACTAGTGCACACAATGTAACTAATTGCATACAAGCAACATGAATCTGTAGTCAATCACAAACTGAAACATGCAGAAGTGAAAGCAAGCAGCAACCTGGGCAAGCCAACTAGCACAGCGCAGAGTTCAGAAAGTATTTGAAAAGCTCATTAGCTCCTGTGGTGTATGTACCTTGAAGCCTCAACCGGCTCTCTTCAATCACCTCGTTGTAGCACTACTTTCAGGCCAATGAATAAAGGTGCTGGGTTGCAGACTTTGCACGATCGCACCAGTACCTGTTTTTCAGTTCATTGCGCATAGCCACCAGAAACACAAATTACTATTGTGCTGCCGAAGTTCAAAAGCTCCATGTGTCTCCTGCCCTGGAAGCATACTTCTGGCGCACTAAACCAGCACGTCAAACTAGATCACACCCTGCATAGAGAACTCACAAGCGCACCTCTCACACCACGAAGCACCGATTCACTAGAGCTGCACCCACCGACAGTAAAACGTCAAGCAGTTTTTAATAAGACACGAGAGCTTCTGAAAATGTTAAAAAATGAATTACAGTAATGCCAATCCTAGGTTAGAGTTAAAAAACACAAATTTGGAAGCATGTTCAGTAGTATGTAATAGCAGCAGTGAAAGACGAAAACATACAAGTCAAGTCAAGAAAGCTTTATTCGACGATTGTCATAAAAGCATACAAAATTTATATATATACACAATTTACAAATAGCATATTAAAAATGGTTTAAGACAATAAATAAAGGCATTTGCAGAGGGATTAACATTACAGAATATCGGGATGGTTATCCCGCCAACATTTTATTCCTGATCACCCATGCCCTACCTAAAAACTTGGCAACAGATATGTAAACAAATGGGATTTCAGCAGAACGCATAATACGCACTGCCACCTTGGCATTTCTGGTACCTAGGAGTCGGCACATTGATTTTAGCCAGAACTTGCAGGGAATTACATAGGATGGACATTGGAACAGAAAATGATTGACCGATTCAATAGGTGCAGTACAGCCAGGACAGTTAAGCACATTAGACACGGCCCACCTAGAAGTAAACTCTCTAACTGGGAGACTGCCAACCCTAAATTGAAAGTATAGCTTCCTGTCCAAAGGATTTGTAATGTCATCCCAAAAAGGTGCCAGAGAAATAGTATCCTTAAAATCAAGAAAGATACCAGACAATGAAAGCGGGGCTGTGGAACTAAAAACTCGAGTTGCTACTTTTTCCCAGTATAGAGCCTTCAATACTTGTTTAGACGGGAAGCTAGCATTTAGTGGATCCTCCCACAAGTTTTTTAGGCCCAGATCTTGGAACGAATCACGCATTCTACAAAGCCACTTGACCTTATGAAAAGTATCCAATTTAATGATATCCATCAGGCCAAGAGCAAAAAGCCTGAGTTCAGGGGTCACCCATAGGCGTCTCCAATATAAAACTGGGCGAAACAGGGCAATTAGTGCTATTGGCCTTATACCTAGATCATAGGACAAGGGACAAAGGGGAGTACTCTGAGGTAGTTTAATGAGATTCCTCAAGAATCTATTTTCAGAGGTAGATAGTTTATATACATTATCAAAACCCCACAGCTCTACCCCGTAGAGCGCAGCACCAACCACTTTGCCATCATACACCCGAAGAGCAGGGTTAATGGGTTTAGTCAGGGATTTGGCGTGCTCTTTGCTTAACGCGCCAGAGAGCTGGGAATGTTTAAGGGATGCCAAATCTACTTGCTTTTTCCATCCCAAATCATGTTGAATGCAAATACCTAAATAAGTAAAATCTTGGACCTGGTCCAATGGCATGTTATTCATATATATTTTACTTTTAAAAGATTTTGACTGGTTAAAAGACATAAATTTAGATTTTAAAACATTGATTTCAAGGCCGCGGGCTAGACAGAAGTCCTCAAAAATACCTAGAGACTTCTGAAGGCCACTCGGCGTTTTAGAAATTATAAGACAATCGTCAGCGAACATTAAAATAGGAATTTTTTTACCTGCCAAGGAGGGGGCATCTACATTTGCATCTATCAGTAATGCAGCAACATCGTTAATATACAGGGAGAATAAAGTTGGTGCAAGTACGCATCCCTGTCTGACCCCCTTCTGGATAGGAAACTGTTTAGTCACTTGGCCGACACCACCCCATCGGATCTGTGCAAAATTGTCTACATGAAGTCTGGCAATTAGGGAGATTAAGACAGCAGGCATCCCCATCTTGTCTAGGGTGGTCCATAGGGATGCCCGGGGGACAAGATCAAATGCTGCCCTAAGATCTATAAAGGCAGCATATAAGCTGCCCCCCCCTAAGTGGACTACTTTCCAATAGAGCATAGCAAAATGCAGCACCTGATCAATGGTGCTTATTCTAGCTCTAAAACCAGCCTGTAGATGGGAAAGGATTGTATTCTCTAAAGCCCAGTCCAGCACTTTATTCAGGATCAACCTGCCTAGGATCTTTTGTGTAGTATCGATCAAACTAATTGGACGATAGTTGGCAGGGAGGGACTTATCTCCTTTCTTGAACACCGGGATAATTTCAGCACCTTTCCAGGAAGTGGGAATCGGGGCACCTCTAGCTATCAAGTTGGCTAAAATTAAAATATAATTTCCCCAAGATTTACAATTATTCAGAAAAATATCCGCAGGGACTCCATCCATCCCAGGGGCTTTTCCAGGAACCAGTGTCTTAAGGGCAATGTCAACATCGCCTAAAGAAAATGCATCTTCCTTGTAAAAAATAATTTGATAATTAGAAAAGGGGCACGTATCTTCTTCAGCAGCATACAAGGCCTCAAAATGCTTGACCCAAGCGTCTTGCGAGACCCAATTTTGGGGTTTTTCAGGATTACCCCCAGTACCCCATTTAAAAACAGACCAGAAACGTCTCATATCCTTCTGGGCACCAGCTTCCCTAAGTTCCTCCCATCTTTGAAAGTCCCACGCTCTCTTTGCTATAAAGATAGCTTGCTTATAGTCATATCTGGCGATACGAACTTTCAGACTGTCGCCAGATTTCAAAGCAATTCCCAAATTCTCACGGGCATCTCTGCACTCAATAGAATACCATCGTGTTGAGAGATCATGATTGGGCTTAGGTAGTCTGGAGGGCCTTACAAAAATATTTTTAAGTTCAAGGAAGAAAGAATCGTGGATCGACATTTCAGGTGTGGAATGTGAATCCAAAAGACACTGGTCGTATACAACACCTAAATCTTGGGTAGCAAGCTCTAAACTATTTAAAATACATGTTAAGCATTCTTGACTTTGGACAATCTTAGTCCACTTAACATGGCGCAAATCGGTAGTAATAACTACATCTTGTTGATACTGTGGAGGAGAATCACTATGGGCGGTGGTGGTCACCCAATACGAGATAGACAGGGAGAGAGGATTGTGGTCACTCTCCAATCTGTCTATAACCGTCATGTCCCTCAGGGTCTCCCACAACTCTAATGATAATAAGATATAATCAATCCTACTAGTACGGCAACCACACTTAAAGGTAGCAGTCCCTAGCTTATCATGTGCAGCCCTGCCATTTGTTGCACGAAGCCCCATGTTCAAACAAAGGGCATTAATCTGGATTGCTATTTCAGTCCATCGAATG
The DNA here is from genome assembly GCF_964204655.1 of Triturus cristatus. Taxonomy (NCBI): domain Eukaryota; kingdom Metazoa; phylum Chordata; class Amphibia; order Caudata; family Salamandridae; genus Triturus; species Triturus cristatus. The sequence goes on along the minus strand of NC_140593.1, from coordinate 841,092,570 downwards.
GCAGGTTCGAGGTCTAAACTAGGGACACCCCATAGGTCATCCTCTACCACTGAAATACTCCGATCAACACCAAGAAGCGGTTCAAAGGTTGTGTTAAAATCACCAGCTAAAATAACATAGGAATGTTGGGAATATAAAAGCATAAGTTCATCCAATCGGCCTATGGTATCAGATTTCTTTCCACCTGTGCTTCTAATGTAAACATTATAGATATCCAGAAGCTTTCCATCTTTAAACTTGAGGTTAAGCAACTGGATATCTGGGTGTGAGGTAGGAAGCTCCTTTACAATGAGACCAAGATCCTGCCTGATCCAAATAGTGAGACCACCAGAAGGGCGACCCTTTTTACCCTTGATCGCCAAAACATTATAATTCAGGAAACCCAGCAAAAACTGGGCCTCAAGTATCCAGGTCTCCTGGAATAAGCAGATATCATAAAGATTAATAAATGTTACCCAATTTGGATCTTCCAATTTAGATTTTAGCCCTGCAATATTCCAGGACAAGAGCATCCCGAACTCTGCTTGTGATGCACTGCCCGTCTTTTGGGTCACCGGAATAGTGCTCAATTGGACGAAAACATACTAATACAGCTGAGACAGCGTGCTCAGCATAATAACAAAGGAGGGTCACTGTGCGACATTCTTTAATCATTGCTCCTTGAAGTGTGGCTCGTAGCTGAAAGCACGTTGGAACTTGGGCTGCTCATACGTGGGGGGTGGAGGGGCCAGGCACCCCACCATCATAATGCCGATCGCAGCACTCGCGCTTTAGCTTTAAACATCTGAAGCTAAAGCGCGGGTGCCGCGGTTGCTTCAAAAGTAAGGAAATAGAAAATTAAAAAAAAATTCTATTTCCTTACTTTTGAAGCAATTGTGGCACCTGTGCTTCAGATGTTTAAAACTAAAGCGCGAGTACGGCGATTGAAACTAAAGTAAACAAATGGGGGGATAAATGGCGGCCCACGTTTTTTTTTCTTCCGTTTGTTTACTTTTGTTATAATGGCGGCACTGGCGCGGGTGCCCCACTGCAACAAAAGTTAGTAAACGGGTAAGAAAAAAAAAACACGTAATCAGTTGTCCCATTTCTATGCTGCCCTCAGAGGGAGAGGTTGTGGTTCAGGGGTTAGAGCTGCCGACTGGGGAGCTGGAGACCAGCTTTCGAGCCTCAGCATCGGCTCAACAATGATAATTATTAGCGGCTCAATAATTTTAATTATTAGCAAATCATGGATCTTTCAATAATAAATAAACAAACAGGGATCTCTAAGGGGAAGAGGAGAGAGACAAAAAAAAAACCACAATCTCCCCATGCCTATCCAAAAACAAGCCCACGAGTGGTGTGCGCGCGTGCTGTAAGACACGCAAGTGAAAGCGAACTGGAAACCTGATCCAGAACAGATGGCACTCTGCGCGCTCCCCGGACCCCTAGGCCATGCAAGATTAAGTTTTGTGGGAAGGTGGGACATGCCCCCGTCTTTGGCCATTTGCGTGCTTTCAATTATTGAAAGCAACTCGCAAAGGCCAATGGGATGTGTTGGAGGAGGCACAACCACACGGAGAAGGCTCTTGGAAGTCTGAAGTGATTCCAAGAGCCCTCTCCTAGAGCAGCGCATGCGCTAGGGGAGATCTAAAAAATGAGGCAGACCAGAGGCACAGGATTTAGTTGGCAGAAGAACAAAGATCGAAAATATACCAGCTACAAAGCGGTAAAACTAGTATCGCTCTAGACAAGGCCATGAGAAAAAAGGTATACCAATTATGACTAGAACCCAGAATTGCTCATTACACTGGCTAAAGTGTACATCTCACCCAACGCCACAGTAAAGTTTATTAGCGATCACAAGTTACAGCAATCGGGGGTTGTATGACATTACCACGCCTTATTTCACCATGTACATCTTTACATCGCAGATTTTACAACGCATACCACTACCAAGCATTTACATTCACACACATTAGAAACACCTTCATCACGCATTCCACTACCATGCATACTTTTACCACGCTTACTGCTCCTGAAAAATCCTGGCACAGTCTAACACACCCACCTACTGTTCAAACATTTTACATTAAATGATCATATATTTAATTAATTGCCTTTTTCGCTTACAGGTTTGGTACTATTTGAACATTTTATAATTTGGGGGCAGGGGGCTCCCCCCAACCCTCTTTTTTAAATTACCCTCAAATTAATGGTTGTCTTACCTTGTAAAGACTAGAGTGCAAACAGTTTTTACGATGTAAAAAATGCATGCAAAATGTAATAGAGAGTAAAAACTTCAGCGTAAAGTCTGTTTTCCCCAATCAGGACAACCCACAAGGCCCTCAACTACAACAACTTGCATAATAAATCCCAGAAACCGTAAAAGACTTGCATTGATGGCAGCAATTGTGACCATGTTGGAGGCGTAGAGCTTCAGCCAAAACTCCTGCACGGCCCTCCAGAATGCTGCATAGTGCTCAGCGCTCTTTCCACACATCTCTGTGATATCGAGGCCTGCTGAGAAGATCCTGGGAAGAGCCTGCAACATAAAGGCAGAATATTATTAGTATGGTGTGTGCTCAGAGATGACCAATATGAGGCGCTCACACTGCAGTAATGTGGAAAACTGAAAAATAAAAGACAGAAGGAAAACCAGTTGACATACCTTCAAGTACCATCATATTTCCAGTGTGGGGACTGTTCTCAAGCTATTGCAAAGCAGGGCAAAATAAGGCCTGTATATTCCTTTTGTTTTTCAACACCAATGTCTCCTCGCACATTTGTAATTCTAAATTCACTGGCAACCCAGATAAGATTAGCTGGGACTATGGTCTGGGAGGACAGACTTATGTTATATAGCACTAGCGTAACTACACCGAGAGGAAGAAAAGAAATGGCTAACAAGGAAAAACTAAACATGGGAGTAAAATTACCTTTATGGAAATGTCTCTCAACAAATCTCACTAACTATGAACATTTTTAACTTTACCTGCCGGAATAAAATGAGAACACGCAATTCTTATATCTGTACTATGAGGACATTTGTCATACAACAGGGTTTCAAGAGGAGTGATGGTCATGTGGGGCAGGAGTGGCTGGTATACACACGTTGAAATTAGTAGATCCTTTCTGAGAGTATCTGAGGCATTACTGCTCAAGTGAACACCAACTTATTCTGAGACTGAGGTGAACATTTTGAAAAGTAAAGCAAATCTATCTGTTAATGAACATGTGACCTCGAAAAGCAGAAAAACAAAGTCTAGTAGCAAACTGCATTCAATCTGAGATGGAATTGAAGACACTGTAATGGAAGGTACAACCATGTTTCTTGAAATAAACAAAATTCAATCAATATTATTATATTACTAATTAACATTAGTGATGACAGGGGATTACTCCAAACTGCTGACATTCTTTTTAACAAAAACTGGAAGCTTTTCCTTCTTTTTGATTTCTCATATCGAAATCAGACTTTTTTTTTTACTCTTCTTCCAAGAGCAATGCAACTCGATCTACCTCGCTATACTGCCAGTCGCACCTGCAAAGTATGCCCTTTAGCTCACTTACACCACCATGCTGCACATGGTGCTATTTGCCCCGCTGTGCCTGAGCTTGACTTGTGGTCACCTTAACACTACCCAGGTGGTAAACCCCTCTAAAAAGTTTGTCTACTGTGTATTACCCAAGAACTGTGGTGCGATTGATCATATATTAACACTGCATGGTACTCCTGTAAGGGAGGTGGGGGGCAGGGGGGGGGGGGGGGGGGGGGAAGAGTTGGGAATCGAAGCACTTTAAAACATTTTTATTTTTTGAAAATAACGGCTTCCGTGTTAGGTTTTCTTTTCATTTTACAGGTTTTTGCTGAGTTTATTGAATTATTTACTTTTTTTTTTGTCTGTTTCCAATATTTTCAGTTCATTAATTCTAAAGAAGCTTAAGGGAAGGCATAAGACATCCCTTGGAGACCTCTTGGCCTTCGACATTCCTCTGTAGGTTTTATAATTATTATTATTTTTTTTTTTTTTTAAGAGGTTTATGAAGCGCAAACCAGACCCGCAGAGATCAGGTATCAGTGCGCTTTACATGAGCACCATTTTCGTTACAGATGGACTAATTCATATTTTGTTAGGCACGGGGAGATTAAGTGATTTGCCCAGAATCACAGGATGTTGTCGAGGCTCAAACCCGGTTCCCCAGCGTCGAGGTCCACTGCTCTAGCCGTAAGGGTACAGGTTAAAAATATAGGTTAAATGGTATATTTATGCTTAGTATACACAACTTCAGTGTGCATCAAAGTTCCCAAACATGAATACTTCCCTCTGTTTGAAAGGGTGGGACCAAGGACACAAGGCAGGCAATAGCTCCATCTGATGTAGAAGACAGAATCTCCAGAAATAATGACCAGAGACCTTTGCAACAGCAGGATTCTGTATCTTTAGGATCACCAATATCATGACAAGAAGCATTTGTGATAAAGCGCATCTTCCTAGACTCCGAAAGTAATGAAACATGTCCTATCGCAATGGAAAGATTCAATTCTATGGAGGACACTGGTGAGGATCATGCTTTGCTTTCTTCACTTATTTTACAGCAGCCATTTCACAATACCATCAAAAAACTATCTTTCCCATGAACCTTAGGGAAAGAGAAACAGAATATTGTTCAATCAACACAGGACAAGTCTCCTCATAGTTCTTTCTCTGTGTTCACGCCCCCTCTTACTTCGCTGCTCCGCAGCCAGACTAAAGTGCCTCCTCCGCTCTATGCATGTTTTTGGGCCATTACATTGTTTTGGTGGCATTGTTGTGTGTTCTCCCACTCGCTTAACAAAGGGCGCCGCAGGATCGCTTTTTAGCCTTCCTCACTCAGTGCTGGTATTATAATACATTTGCGGGCGTGTGTGTATTTTCAAAGAAGTCCTTCACACACTAGAAGGTGCTGTTTTGGTGAATTGGGACATTAAAGTCCCTGGTAAACACTGCATTTGCCTAGCAAAGTGCAGTTTTTCTGCTAGTCTTGCCCCTTTATGAACCTTGTAAGCCTCTCTGCAAATCACTTCAGCCAGCAGTTCCTGGAAAGATTATGTATAGGCAAGTCTGTCTCTATTATGGTGTGAATGCCCCAACTCGCCACTGTACTGCTCTTAGTGCTTCTAAGCCCAAATGCTATTGCAATGGACGCCCTAGTTTTAACAGGTTCAGCACCTACTTACACACCGTGGGGATACCTCAGGCACTCCGCTCCTATTAACCAAACGCTTTTTTCCCTAAGGATTACCGCTCTGGAGAGCATTTGACCTCCAGTCGCTGTTTACTGAGCCCAAAATGCTGCACAGCCTGCGGATGCCTTATAAAATATACTGAATCTCCCAGAGTCTCCCTTGCCATAATAATGAACCACTCTGGGAACCATGGGGATGAAGAGGGAAACCCTTTCTATTTCCCCTCTGATGACAAGATGTGCGACACCGTGGACACATCTATCCATCAGGTGGTGGTCTTAGCCATAACATCCATAGCGCAAAAGCTCAAGACAATGGCACTTCGGCAGTCTACTGCTTCTTGCCTAATGGACCCCAAAGCGCAAGATCCTGTGCTGCAGGCGGCTTTGCCTGTTAAACCCTCCCAAAAGATAGGGGCTTTGATGTGTTTGATCATCTCAAGAGGGCGTTGCTATCCCAGCCACTACTGTCCGACTTCCCAGAGTTACAAGCTTCAAATTTACCTCCCCCGGGTTCTTCAAGGGATTGTCTCATCCCAATCTGTGAACGCAATCTCTCCTTTCCTTGACGGGGATGTATCCCAGGCAGAGGATTCTCATAGGGATTCAACGGAGACTCAGGCCCCTCTCAGCCATGGTATCCACCCCCAGACCAGAAAGCATCCCTCCCAAAATCCCACCCTACAGACAACTCAGATATGCTGAACCCCAATGAGTTGATGCACCCCTGCTCCTCCGAGTGGGCTCCAGCAGCCAAAGGAGTGACCTAGGTCACGGGACAGCTTAGAAAGATGCTAAAAAAGAGACCCGAGCTCGCCTCCCGGCGGAATGCCCCAGCACTTCCCTAGAGGGCAAAGTAGCCTTAACCCCCAAAATAGATGCAAGGATGGCTACCCAAAGAAGGTTATAGATCACTCCTGGCGCTTATGCCAGGACAAATTACTGGATGTGGAAGGTCCCATTACTAAGATCCTTGATATGGCAGAGGAAGTGAAACAGTCTGGTTTTCTTATCTCCCCTGACACACTCTCCTGATGGGCAGAGCGTGCAATATATTCTAGGGCAACGATCATTGTGCCCTGTCCACGAGCGCCAAGGATCCCTACTAATAACAGTAGATCCCAAGCTGGGTGATCCTGTGTCATCTGAAGCGGGCCCTGTGGCACCATGGGGACCCTTCCGAGACCCATTTGTGAAAGAACTAGGCAAGTTCGTGGCAACATTTACATCCCAGCAGAAGGCCCAAGTTTTGATGAAACAAATTTTCCACCCTTGGATTTTCTCTTGGGCTGGTCGAGGTAGAATGCGCTTGGCCGGCTACACTGCCTCCACTCACCCCTCCAGGGGTCTATGCTCTCAATGCGGTCGATGGCAAGACCAATCAAAGTATGGTAATTTCTACCTGTCCACAGGACTTCACCCCAGGAGTAGTAGAGGAGGATCACATGGAAACGTCCATTTCAGTGGCTCAGGTAAGTGTTCTCCCGTCTTCCAAACTAAGAGTGGGAGGGCGCTTGGCTCATTGCACAGGCAGAAACGCCTCACATCGGACGCATGGGTCCTACAAACCATTATGGGTTTCAAAGGTGAGGAAGAGCTCTACCTTTCCAAACAAGGCTATATTATTCCTCTCGAGGTCAATATTATCTTTTTGTATTTTAGGGAACCACGTATTGTCATTCCAAAGTGGCTTATTTTGATGAACAGGATTGACCAGAAAGCTATACTCCCAAGTAACATGGGTAAACATTGGCCCCATCGCCCGAGACCTAAATTACTGCTGCAATACGAAAAGCTGTATATGTAAATTCTAATAAACTCAGATTACGCCAGTGCGCAAAATATTATGATGGCCACTGAATGCTCTTAAGAGCCCGTCAGTACGTTGACCATGCTTGACCAAGGAATTTATGGGTAGAATAGTCTTTTCTAAGTGGATGGTTCTGCGGATGCTAAGAGGTTAAAAAGTACGTCCGGGGCATTCTGAGTGTTATTAAAGATGAACGCAACCAATGAAGAAAACATCAAATATTCCTCTGCTTGTCCAGTAAAAGGGCAGTTCACAGTTTAGGCTTTGCTCCTAGTTTTGTAGCAAAATGTATTCACTGGGGTACTGGAAGAAGTAACGGAGATGATCAACAGCAAAGTTTTTGATTAGTGCTCAAAGACATGTTAACAATGCTTTACAGTTGATGGGACACGAAGGCAAAGCCAATCAAACTACTGGCTTTTTCTGTCGCTAAGAGGAGATCAAGAAATATTGGAAGTGCAGTATGCTTTTCATATTCACAATTCTCATTTACTACACACATTTGTAGAAAACTGGATCCTCAGTTTGAAATAATGAAGTGATGACGCCCTCTCACCCACCATGTAGTGCACCACGCATTCTCTTTAAGTACCTCATTCTGCCAATATAAGTGTTGAGTCTTCCACATTAACACTTTTTAATAAACAGTACAAGAGGTCTTAAATTACAGGGCTCATTTCCATTTTCTCTTTAGCGTTATCTAAAAATGTTTTGCTTTGAACCAAACTAAAAAGATAAAGGTCTTTAAAGAGTTTTTTTTAAAACAAACTGCTACAAATAGCAAATAATGACTGAGGGGTTCTATCAATGAGCTGCAGTGCGGCTGCTTGAGCATCTCCCATATCCCCCTTTGTGGTCTGAAGAGACACACATCTTACCGACGTTATGATGACTCCACGACAAGCTTTGTCCATCTCCAACTTCTCTAAGCCAATGGTGAACTCTGTCAGGAAGTCCAGGCTCAGGCTGTTGACAGGAGGGCTTTTCATGGTCAGTACAGCAACTCCTGGAAGACAGCAAAGCATAGGTTCAGTTGTTTGTGTGTTGGACATCAAAAAGGAATTTCAGCCACTCAGATGCAGATATTAGTAGGTGTACCTCTTTAGCAGAATGTAAATCAATAGATGTCGGAAAACTAAAACTCCAATAGCACTCCCAAAGTGGACCACTCATACAAGAACATAAATATTCTGTTCCACAGTGCACTTCAAGCTATTTATCTTGCAAGCCTAAATAAGTGGTGTTCTCCTTGGAGTACAAATATCCTTAAAGTACTTACTGTTCTATATACTTTACCATCATGAGTTTCATTGGTGTCTCAATTCTGCTCAACATCCTGCTAAAACATGTACTTTTAACTTTCTCTTGGGGATTTCAATTGAAATGTTCTTGGGATACAAGAATGTTCTTGTGGCTAAGTTCCCTGTGTGGAAAGTGTAATGTACTGTCTTCGGCAGTTGCTGCCTGGGAGCTGCCGTGACGGGTCACAGTAAACGAAGCACCCTCTTGAGGCTGATTTGTACTTCTTTTCACTGGCGACGAGTTGTCCCGTCTCCGGCCTCCCAATCCGGGCGTGAACCCTTTTGCCTGCTGTATTACATGTGGCTCATTAGGTTGAGTTGAGCAAAGACTCCAGACATCTCACCTCTTTCGTGACTCCAGAAGGAACTTTCTGTTACAAATGCCTTTTAGTTTGGCGTCGGCTTCCGCAGTGTTTCAGCGTCTCGTGGGCAATTTATTCAAAAACACTGCGGGAGTTGTATTTTTCCAAGATGACATTCTTGTGTATGCACAAACTGAGTTACAGCATGACAGTAGAGTTAAACATGTTTTGGATACTGTGAAGCTGCATGGCCTGACTTTAAGGAGGGACAAGTGCAAATATTTTCTGGAGGGTGTGGATTATTTGGGTCACCATATTTCCTGTAATGGAGTTGAACCCAAAGTGAAAATGTTGGATGCCATTCAAAATGCACCCGCACCGACAAACAAAAGGTACTGTGGTCCCCCGATTGGTGGCCCCCCGATCTGGGTATGGTTCCTGAACCGAAGCAGGTTGTTAAAAATCTGGGGATACGTCTTGACCAGGATTTAGTGTTAAGGCAGCATACCAATTATATCACAGGTATATGCTTCCACACTATTGGCCTGTTGCGTAAGATTCTTCCTTTGTTGCCGGATTCTTCCAGAAGGACCCTGGTGCAGGCTCTTGTCCTAAGTCGGCTGGATTACTGTAATGGCCTGCTCCTCTCAGCAAATGAGGGAGTGTTGGCCAAACTACAGGTGATCCAAAATACAGCAGCTCGACTGGTCCTTAATGCCCCTCCTAGAACAGCGTCTAAACCTCTTTTGGAAAAACTGCATTGGCTGTCAATCCGTCAACGGACTAAGTTTAAAATCTGTTGCCTGATCCACAAAAGTATAAATGGCCAAGGTCCCCTGTACTTGGAAAACAAATTCATTCCTTACACTCCTACCAGGACCTTGAGATCCAGCAATGGTTATCTGCTGGTAGTGCCCCGTGCCAAAAAAGCTAGACATGGGGGTAAAGCATTGTCAGTCGTGGGACCTACACTGTGGAACAGTCTACCACAAACTTTAAGACTATGTCCCGAACACTTGCAATTCAGGAAACAGCTTAAAACTTTGTTGTTTAAAAGTGACATCTAAGCCGGCTCTCCCTGTCTACTAATGATCAGCTGAAACCCGATCCAAAGCGCAGAGATACTCCATTGGAGTCGATTCTAGCGCTATATAAACCCGCAAATAAATAAATAAATAAAGATCAACCTCGCTCCTTCCTAGGGCTAGTGGAGTATTATGTCAAATTTGTGGGAAACTTTGCTGATAAGACCACCTGTTTGTGTGAATTACTGAAGAAAAACGTCAGGTTTGTGTGGTGTGACAAGTGTGATGATCAATTTAATCTTCTCAAAAAAGAAACTGTGCAGGCAGGCCCCTTGAAATTATTTAACATTAACGACAATAGCATTGTCTCCACTGATGTTAGCAACATCGGGTTGGGTAATGTTCTTATGCAAAAAAGAAGTGATGGTCGTGAGGAGATCATTGCAATTGTCCTCCAGGACTCTTCGAGGATCTGCGAGCACTTACTCCACCATTGAGAAAGAGGCATTAGCCTTATGGTAGGGTGTTCAGTACTTTTGGAATATTCTGTGGGGAAATGAGTTCGTCCTTAGGACTGATCACAAACCTTTGGTTGACCTCTTCACCACCAAAGGTGGTGGCCATGCCACACCACGGATTGCCAAATGGCATTATAGATTACAGGAATTTAATTATCGCTTGGTGTATGTGGCTGGTGCCAAAAACAACACTGCTGACTGTTTATCCTGGTTACCTCTTGTTGAAAATATCTGCGAATTTCCTGAGGAGGATCTCGACATTGTGTGTGCCGTTGGTGCTGTCGCAGACATTGTGAAGGGTGCACTTTCAGAGCGTGAATAGTTGCAGGCTCTATTAGAGGACAACAAGATCAAAATGGTTGTTGACTTTTTGTTTCATGGTTGGCCTATCAACAAGGATTTGTCTCCTGAACTAATTCCTTTCAAAAGGGTTTGTGATGAGTGGTCCATGGTTGATGGAATTTTACGCAGAGGTGGTCTTCTGGTTAATCCAGTATGCATGCGAAAAAGAGTTTTGGATCTGGCCCATGAGGGTCACCTCGGTATTCGCGCTATGAAACGCAGAGTCAGAGAGGACTTTTGGTGGCCTGGGTTGGACAGATCCATCAAACATTATGTCAGGGACTGTTGTGCATGTGTTTTGAGTGACAAGACACAGGTAACTCATCCTTCTCCTATTGATCCAATTATTGTGAAGAATGCACATTGGTGCAAATTAGCGTTTGATGTTGCTGGTCCTTTTGGTATATCTGGGAGTTCTCCTTTGTATGCACTGGTCTTGGTGGACTACATGTCCAAGTGGCCGGAGGTCATGTTTGTGGAATGTGTAAATTCCTTGTCTGTCATTAATTTCTTCAAAGAGGTGTTTCTCAGTGAAGGGTTTCCAGAGGAACTAGTGACTGATAATGGCACCCAGCTGGTGTCCTTGAAAATGCCAATTTTTCTTAGAGAACATGGCATCAAACATGTTTTAACATCACTTTATCACCCCGCAGCAATGGTCTTGTCGAACGCTTGAATTGTGTTATTGAAGATCAATTGCAATTGGCTTTGGTGAACAGTATACACTGGAGAATGGCCATTGCTGACATGCTGTGGACAATCAGGACTACTCCTCATATCAGTACCGGGATGTCTCCTTTCACTCTTCTCAGGGGAAGGGTTGCTGGTTCGAAGTTAAACAAAGATTGGATGTCTAGGAAAGAAGTTGATCAAGATAGACTTGGCAAGGTAGCAGATGTGAGAGCAGCTGTCCGATCAAAGTATGCCACTGTTTCTAGGAAGGTTTCTCCCGTTTGTGTTGGTGATTGGGTGAGAATCAAGAAGCCTGGTATTACTCTCAAGGGGACTTCTCAGTTCTCCGCTCCGGCTAAGGTGAGAGATGTAAAAGACCGTGTGGTGGTGTTGGAGAATGGGAAGATATGGAATAAATGTGCTATTTCTGTTCCCCAATCCAAAATTGTGTACGTTGAAGGGAAGATGGGTGTTCATTTTCATCATCCTGTTCATTCTGGTTCCTCTGCTCATTCAAGTTCCTCTAGCGCTAATGCAACTCCTGTTCATTTGGGTTATCTTCCGCTAATGTAATTCCTTCCAGTAAGGATGTTTATTCTGACCGCACCTCTTTCAAAAGGATTCCTTCCTGGGTAAGATCTGCCCCTGTTAAGTTTCATGATTATGTTATGTATTGATTGGGGGGGGCGGGGCGCTAGCGAGCCCGAAGCAAGATGGTCGCACATTAGTGCAGCTCTGCTGGTCAGGGCCACAATCCGTACAGTATCCTCCTTATTTTCTGCCCATCTACAGTGGAGAGACAGCGAATTGAAGAGAGAATTACCGCCTGAGTTGATTGCTGCCATTCTTGGACTTCGTGCCCCTTGGAGCCCTGTTTCAATTGGCGTTTGTGCTTCCAGGGGAGAAAATGGCGGCTGCCGTGAGCATCGGCTGCTGAGGAGGCTCTGTTGCCCTGCGTGAGCGGTGCCTGCCTGTAGCCTGTTGGAGGAACATCACGTTGTCTGGAGAGTGCAGGTGAAATCCGCTGCAGCGCTCACCAGTTCTGTGTGCCGTGCTGGGGGGCCGGCCGGAGCCGTGCAGGTGACACAGTGAGTTTGCCACTGTGGAGCCGGGGACAGCCGCGCGGCTGTGCGGCGCTCGCTGGGACACGGCGCGAGCCCCTCGTGTAGCGGCAGACCCGCGTTGATGTGGGCAGATGGCAGCGGACTTGTGAGGCTGCAGCTAAGCGGTGAGTGCGGCCTGCTCCCAGCAGAGGTGTAAGGCCTTTAGCGGCGGCGGCTGACGGGCGGATCAAGCGGAGAGGCCTGAGCGCGGGACGCCCGGGTGAAGTGGCGGAGTGCTCGGGCGGTCTCTCCGGCCCGTGCATGGTTGTTGAAATACGCGGAGCAGCATTGAACTGTGTGCCAAAACCCCAGTCTGCACTGCCTGTTCTCGACTGTGCGAGGGGCTCCACACACGTGTTGCAGGTCCTGCTGTGTTTGATGTGCCTTGGGAGGGCCTCTGGCATGTTGATAGGTTGCACTGTATTGTCGCCTGAACAGTGAAGCTTGCAGGGGGGGGTGGGGGGGCAGAGCCCACGGTACTGCACACGTATAAGGGACGGTAGCCACTACATTGACTGTGAGGGGGTGTGGACGGCTGGAGGGCGCATGGCCAGGCCCCATCTTGCCTGCCTGGTGCTGTGTGTGGAGAGTTGCGAAAGCATGTGTTGATCTGGGCTGCGACGCTACAGTTGCTGGGATAGAACTTGTGCCCTGTGTAAAGGGTGCCCTCTTGAAATGCTCCCTTGATCACAACGGCGCTGTATTGCTTTATCCATCCCCGGGCGGTACAAGAGGTGTTCTGGAGTGATTGGCTTGTCTCTCTGTAAGGGGTTACAGGTGGTGGTTCACGGCGGGACAGTCAGGCCTGAACCAATATTAGCGCGATGAGCAAGCCGGATAAACATCTACAGTCGAAATTAACATTTGAGGCTAAGCGCCAGAAAACAAAGTCAATGCTGGCGACATCAGACACTGAGACGGACTTGGAGGCTGGGGGCAGCTCCAAATTGGAAAAGATGATGCTGGCAATGCAACAGAGCCTGCGCACCATAGATAGTAAAATAGACAATCTCAACTTGCGCATGGACATTATGACAGCGAAGTTGGACAAGCATGGTGTGCAGTTGACGGAGGCGGAGCAGCGCATCTCGACCGCGGAAGGCAAGGTGGAAAAAGTGTCACGAAGTCATGTACTGAGGTTGAGAAAATACTGGAGGTCATCAGGGCCAAAAATGAAAACTTACAAGTGAGGTCACGCCGCAATAACTTGCGCATAACGGGCGTGCCTGAATCGACGAACACGGGCAAGCTGGAGTTGTATGTTGAAGGCATGCTTAAAGATAAGTTGGGGGCTGAAAACTTCTCCAGTGTGCTTATAGTTGAAAGAGCTCACAGATCCCTCACACCACGCCCTGTCCCAAGAGCACCTCCGCGCCCAATAATTGCGCGACTCCTCAACTATCGTGACAGGGATGTGGCACTCCGCCTTGCGAGGGAAAAGGGCACTACGAAATATCAAGGAATGGAGGTGCGCTGTTTCCGGATTTTACTGCGGCGGTACAGCAGGCCCGGCGGGAATTCTCAGGTCAAGAAAAAATTGCAAGATATGAAGATCCAATATGCCATGCTGTACCCTGCTCGCCTCAAGATAATGTGCGGTAACAAACCGTGCATCTGCTCGACGCCGAAGGATGCCATGCAATTTGTAAAGCAGTTGGAGTGCCAAGAAGCCACTAGAGTGGCTGGAGAAGATGCGGACAACAAAGATTGAATAGTAACTGTGCTGCTGTAAAATGATTATGTTTGCTGTTATTGTGACTGTGCACATGTGGTTGAATTTTTGTACTCTTTTATATCTTCTTTAATTACTCTAGACTGAATAACTCTGGAGGAAACGGGGTGAAGTTGCTCCTTTCATGTTGACTGTGGCAGAGGGATGTTATATTAATAGTGATGGCAACTTTTTTTAACTGAATATTTTTGGAAGAGGGCGGGTGCTTATGTTGAGATGGAGGGTGCTTACCGTTAACTGTGCCTGACCGGTTCGTTTAGTTGTTAAGTATTGGACAGACCGGATGGCGATAACGTTTTTTTTTTTTCCTTTGTTTGTGTCATCTCCACTGCAAATGTGCCCTTCGGCGCCAGGACTGTAACGGTGCCCTGAGGGTGTGTGCGCACTCTATCATTGATGATGGTGTTGTATATCCTCTGTCACTGGGTAGTGCTGTGACTATAGGCATTCTCTCTCTATCATGCGCTTCAGTTGGGAAGGAGTCTCAGCTGTCACTGGATGAATCGGGTTAAGACGTATAGAAGTCAGATGGGTTAGGAAACAGGATCGCTCTGTCCTTACTCCCCCTGGTTCCAACAAGGGGGTCGTAGGGCGGCTGGTGTCCTCCATGAGAGTAATACCCAAACGGTTCATGTGGGAATTTGTAGATTGGTTGGGGATTTGTAACCTAGTGTGGGGTGGGGGGATATTTTTGCATTTGTTGCTCATGTGGGGGACGAGGCTCCTTAGCATGATTGGGATGCTTAGGTGGGAGAGGGGACTAGTTGGGGGGGGGACTCATTCTTTGCTGTAATGTGCAGTGCAGAGTGCATGCAAGTCATGGAGATGTGTTGACTAGCGCGGATGTAGTGCTTTTTGCCACTGATCAGAGTCAGTCTAGTACAGATGTCCACAGGGCCTGGTAGTGTGACGTGGAATGTCAGAGGTCTCAACAACCCAAAGAAAACGAGGCAGGTGTTGGCCTATCTGGACCGACATGATGTCCAAGTCGCCTTATTACAAGAAACGCACCTGAATAAGTATGCAGCTGATAAGGTGGCCACTAAGTGGGCGGGGGCGAGATTGGCATCATCTTACTCCTCTTATGCGAGGGGGGTTATGATTTTGGTGAAGAAAAGTCTGTCCTTTGTGCCATCCCATGTGGACATGAGGGACGCTATATTATAGCACAGGGGAAGTTGTGTGGTATGATGATGATGACTATTGTAAATCTATATGGTCCCAATGTTGATGATCCTACTTTCTTTGAAGCATTGTGGAACAAGGTCTATAGGTTGCAACCAGCTGCTATAATTTGTGGAGGTGATTTTAATGTGGTGTTGAATCCGGAATTGGATCGCCATACTAATGCGGACCCATCAGCAAAAAAGGCTGCGCAAGCGGTACACACAGGTATACATAATTTATCCCTCATTGACATTTGGCGGTTGCGGCATCCAGGGGAGCGGGAGGGTACGTGCCACTCCTATGTGCACAAATGGTGGTATCGGTTGGATTATTGGCTGACAAATGACGGAAGTTCCCTCGTCAAGAAGGCAGTCCACTTGCCCAGGACGCTTTCTGACCATTCCCCCTCATTATTCACAATGCTGATCCCTCTGTATGAACCACCGCAGTTCCAGTGGCGACTGCAGTCTTCTGCCCTGAAAGATGAAGTGTTTCGGGAGGGGGTACAGGACGCCATTGAACAATACTTCGCGGTCAACATTGGCTCAGTGTCCAGTTTGAATATCCTATGGGAAGCGTTCAAGGTGACCATACGAGGCGTATGTATTGGTCTGCAGGCAGGGGTGCTTAACTCGCTCCGGGGGTCTATGAAGACCCTTGAACACGACCTACAGAGCCTTGAACGTCAGTATGACAATGTACCAGATGACGCCACAGCAGTAATTTTCGAGCGAATAATTGATAAATACAATGAGCTGGCGAACATGGAGGTGAAGCATATGTCTCGCCGTTGGGTAGCCTGGTATTATGGGGAAGGGGGCAGACCGGGACGAGCCCTGGCAGCTAAAATCGCGGAGCCATGGGCGAAAAACAACACATTGCAATCAACTGTGGTAGGGGAACAGAGGTATTGTGAAACTGCCAGCATTTTGGACACTTTCAAACATTATTATATAGATACGTATAGCAGTAGGCAGACCGCTGATGAGCATGAAATAGCACAGTACTTGGATGATGTTCCTCTAGTGTGGTTATCCAAACGGCAGCAAGAGTCTTTAATGCACCTGCTGACCACAGATGAGATACGAGATGCTGTCCTTGCACTGCCGAATGGTAAAGCTACGGGCACGGACGTGCTTCCGGCAGAGTTTTATAAAGAGTATATTGATATTCTGGTACCACATCTTCATGCCATGTTTGAAGATGCCTACGAGCACCAAAGGTTACCAGACACGCGTCGTGAGGCTCTGATCATCGCCCTATTAAAGCCGGGTAAAGACTCTGAGAAGTGCGATTCATATAGGCCATTATCCCTGATGAACACGGATGTTAAGATCTTAGTGAAAGTATTGGCGAATCGGTTGCAGCTATTACTGCCTGTGATGGTGCTGCCTGACCAATCGGGATTTATCCCGGCCCGGTCCACAGCTCATAACCTGCGGACGCTTTTTGCGGTGATGCATCTTCTGGAGCCAACTTTGCCTGCGGTGGCAGTCCTGCTGGACGCCGCAAAGGCATTTGACTCTATATCTTGACGGTATATGCTAGCGGTGTTACATCGGATGGGGGTGCCATTTGTATTCACTAATTGGATTAAATTGTTATATACGGCTCCAGTGGCTCGTGTGCGTATTAATGGTAGGATTTCGGACACATTACCAATTGGGAAAGGGACGCGGCAGGGTTGCCCCCTGTCGCCTCTCCTGTTCGCGGTGGTACTGGAGCCCCTGGCCTGTATAGTGCGTCAGAGGCATGCTCGAGTGGCGCTCCGCTTACATCAGCGGCCATTAGCTGTGGCCATATATGCTGACGACATGTTTTTTTACGTGCGCGAAGCGGAGGTATACTTGGAGCAGCTCATTCGGGAATATCTTAGGTTCGAGTGGCATTCTGGCTTGGGTATTAATTGGAACAAATTGGTTGCGATTGCCATGAAGCGAGTAACGCTGGAGTACCCGGTGGAATGGTGTGATGAGCCCGTCAAATATTTGGGCGTCTGGATACACAAAGACCCACAGGTCGTTATCCGCACAAACTATGGGCCTGCGATTGTTAGTCTGGAAGAGAGGGTCTCTAGGCGGCTGCAGCTGCCACTGACGTTTGCTGACAGAGTGGCTTTAATCAAAATAGTGGTCCTCCCTAACTTTTTATATCCGTTTGTGAACATACCCATTATACTGCGCCAGTACTTTTTTACAACACTACGTGGGATATTGATCACCTTGATCTGGGGTGGGAAGAAACCTTGTGTCAGTTGGGAGGTATTGACGTTGCCGTACGAACAGGGTGGGTTCTGTGTGCCTGACATGCAGTTGTACTTTGCAGGCGCAATACACTTCTTATTGGCAGTGTGCGCAACCATACATGCCACATGTGGCGGTGGAAGCAGGAGCGGTCCGTCCTATCCCATTGAAGGCCATGATTGTTAACAACACCACAGTCTTTGAGAGGGATGAGGTGGCTATGGTGCAATGTACGAGTCGTGCTTTGAGAGAGCTTGGCAGGCGCGCTCGGCTTTTGCCACTGTATGCGCCAGCAATGCCGTTATTGCATCATGGGAAAATATCAGTAGCAAGTAAAGTGGGCTCAGTAAAGATTTTACAGAAGGCAGGAATGCACACTATGGGGGATGTCTATGTTGGGGGTACCTTTATTACTTTACAAGATTTTTTAAATGCTGGCGACGGGTCTGTTATATCCACCTTTATCTACAGTAGACTCCGAGCTGCGATTAAAGCCTTTTATCCTGCTTTCCCTGCAGAGCTTCCTGCTCTGGCGGCTTTGCAATTGCTCTACCTTACGAAAACTAGAACTAAGCTGATTTCTCGGTTATATAATGCATCACAGACTGATGAGGGGAGGATCGGTGCCGGCTCACTGGGTAAGTGGAATGCTATACTACCGCAGCCTCTAACTGAAGAGGAATGGGAATCCTGTTGTAAGTTGACTGGTCAATTCACTGCTAATGGAAATCTTGGTCTGTTGCATTATAAATATATCCATCAAATGTACTATACACCAATGCAGCTCTATAAATATGATTTGAGGGATTCATACTGTTGCCGGCGCTGCGGTGTGGAAATTGCTGATTTTCAGCATTTAGCGTGGAGCTGTTTTAAGGTGGCTGACTTTTGGGAGAAGGTAATTGGGGCTCTGACAGAAATGGTGGGAGAAACAGTGGCATGTGATATGAATGTTTGTTTCCTGGGTAATGTGCTGCACCTAACAGCTAGTAGTCGAAAACTGGTGGCATTGCTGCTTTTATTGGCCAAACGTAGGGTCTCCATACATTGGGATGGTAGGTCGGCACCACAGCTAAAGTGTTGGCTGAAGGATATAGCCTTCTGCCGAGATCAACTCTTGTGTAATGGAGAGGAGTTGCCGGCGGCCTCGAGACCGCAAAACATTTGGGGACCATTCACAGCATATGTGTTGGCAAAATCGCATGACTGATGGCATTCCCTGTACGGATACTATATTCTGTTCTATATTTTGCACTGCTCTGAACTGTTTTCATGACTGTTTACTTAACTGAGTGAGATTAGTACCATCTTGATGCTATGTTTTCTGCACTACGGCAGCGTTGAAGCTGATGTATAACTGTTGTATTTTGATAATGCAAAAAAAAAAAAAAAAAAATGTTATGTATTGATTATGTTGTGTTTTCTTGTTGCTCAATTCTTGTTCCAGTTATTTTAGGGTTTTTTCATTGTGATGGAAGGGAGGTGCGTTGGGGATTTCTACTGGAATGTTCTTGGGATACAAGAATGTTTTTGTGGCTGAGTTCCCTTCGTGGAACGTGGAATGTACTGTCTTCGGCAGTTGCTGCCTGGGAGCTGTCGTGACGGGACACATTAAATGAAGTACTTCTTTTCACTTTCTTACGACAAACACTAAAATTTGCATAAGTGACCATACATAGTAACATCAGGCAAAACACTATGACCATGGAGCTAATTTTTCTACCAGTGAGCCCCAGTTAGAAGGCAAGGCACTACCTGTAAGAAAAGAATGGCGGCAAAAATCACATTAGGAACTTATCTGAGGTTTGATGTTTGTTGCAAAACGTGATTCTACTAAAAGTGAAATGCTCTAGGACTGAATTTCTCTGAAAATATTCTAGAGGGGTAAGATAGAAAGTGCCTCCACAGTTCAGTGAATCCGAGTCACAAAGGGGGAAGTCAACATCATCTCCACAAGTCGCTCCAGGTGTTATATGCCAATAACTATTTGTGGAGAACAAGACATCAATATTACCCTTTCCCCATTCACGAAAAGGAAATTACCCATTCAAATGGATTCCTAAATGACAAGGCATCTGTTGTATTTTGAGGCTTGGCCTGGACATGTTAAGATTTTGGCATCAGATGCTGGAAGTAGAATGGAAAGAAGAGCTTATCCCCCAGGCCTTCTGCACCGGAATCCATTACACTATGTCAAGGAAATAATGGCCGTTTTCAGACAACCAATGCCTCTATTCAGACTTTCTTCCAAAACATCTCACACCGCTAGAGAGATCCTGCACATCCTCAATGTTGAAATCTAATGCTCCTTCCTGAATTACATTACTGACATCAGACATTCAAAACATTTGTTAACTATCGACCCATTTGCAGTAGTTCTACAACTTTTTAAGTAAAGGCTCCAAAAAGGGAACTATAAAAAAAATTTTAAAAAATTAAAAAAGACATATAACTTTCAATTTTTCCCCACTTCTTTGATCGTCCCTGTGCCTACGAATCAGTCCAGAGGGTGTGCTGCCAGGGAGAGGGGCAGAGCACATAGGTGCCCATAGAGCTGAGCACACACAAGCCAGTGGAACTAGAGGGACTACTGGTCTAGCGGTTCAACATCAGGAGGCTGGCTACCCTACAGGCCAAGTCATTTTAGCCCACACCTGCATCTTTGACCAGCCCACGCTCGCAACTCTGATCCAACAAATGCGTCCCCTCTCCCTGGTGTAGCTCCATAGCACCGCCAGCAGCATCCAGCCACTCACAGGGAAGGCAGAGAGATCACGGAGGACCCCCATGGTGAGTCAAGCAGGTAAAGTGGAGCTGAGGCGGTTTCAGAGCTGGGACGGAAGTGGGCTAGGTGAGGTGTGTCCCAACACAGTAGGCACGGTGGCATGAGGGTAGAAGCCTGCTAGCATGGAAGCGGTCAGTTTACAGACGGGTGCGGCTTGTGATCCAGGCTTGCCCTCACCTTACCAGTCATCAGAGAGCTCAACGGATGCATTGCAAGGACCATCTCTCCCGTGCCACTAGCGGGGGTAAATGGTAGAGGTACCATTGCTCAGCTTTAGGCTCACAGTAAAGCAGTAGAAGAATGATCTACCCCTCTAGTTAGCACGCTAGGGGGGCTAGCAGAGCCAATAAAAGAAAGACGAAAGCACATAACCAAGCATTCTGGCAAATGCATTGGGAGTGCCAGGGCAGGAAAAGAACAATATTACGGAAACGGTAGCAGAAGTGTAGCACTCTCAGAAGCTCTTTAACCCCTCTCCCCCGCCACACCCCCAAAATGCATAGTGTCCGCCCCTATAACCACAAGACCCAGTGGTGGGAGAAGGTGGCGACTACGGAAAGGAGAGCAAAGGAGAAAAGTGAGAGTTTGCTACAAACCCAGACATTCATCCGGGGACCATTTAGGTCCAGGCAGATGCACGTTAATGGCAGGAGTACAAACCAACCTGGCCCTCGCTAATCAGCTAGGGATCGTAGGGGCCTGAGTCCCCCCACGCCCATTAAAGAGACTACTTTGTCAATCCACTTTAGACTAATATATTCTGAATTGGTCTGCACCAAAAGGTCATACTCTAAAGCATTGTACAAGATGAAAACAATAGCACAAAGGTCGATCAACAGCTCAGATAATATTGCCCCGTCATCCCCCAGGGAAAGGGAAAATATTCCCTCTAAAGAACAAAGCCATGCCCGACAGAAGGGACGCAACACATAAAACCAGGAAACAAACTATCAGCACTTTAACGGGGATAAATTCACAGGTGTCAGGCCCGTCAGTAGCAGGCAAGAACAGCACAGCAGCAAAGGCTTTACCGGAGAGGCACTTCAAGTAATAAAGGTTGCTGCTCAGATAACCTATGTTTCAGTTGACGACCTTCCACACTTACCCAACAGACTCACAGCTGGGTTCAATTAATGGGATCCTTAAGACATCCGAGCAAGCCCTTGTTTCCAGCACATTAAAAGCCACCACTCAAGTAGTGTAATTCAATGAATGATCCCGACCTTTTCAACAAACTGAACACAATGCCAGCAACCACAACCACAACAACAAGCATTGGCATAGCCAATAGGTCTTGGCTTTGGGACCTTATAAGTGTTTAGCCATGCAACAGTTGATGTTGTTGCACCAAGGATATTGTGCTGTTAAACTAAACACTTATTAGGTCCCAAAGGCGAGACCTATTGGCTATGCCAATGCTTGTTAACCTTTGGAACCCCCTCACTTCTGTCCCAATTTACAGACTGTCAGGAAACTCTCCAGGATTGGGTGATATGGATGAATTAAGAGTTTTGAAAGTTCATGCAGTGCCGTCAAATGGAGCCAAAGTTTTTGAAGATTAAAGAAAATGCATTCCTGTGGGGATAGAGATAGATCCAGACGAGTGGTGCCATCTTTGCCTCCTCAAAATAGCACATACATAACTGGTAACTGTGTAACATAGTCCTAATTAAAGCTTTCTGTTGACATTATAAACATTGTATATGTCAACAAAACCATGAGGTGAAAATATAACATATTACATGTCCTTCATTACTTGTTTATTTACCATAATTATTAATAAAACAATGATTTTTTTCAAACAGGGAACCGTTTATTGTAAGCAGTAAGTACAATTCTTAAGTACACTGTTTGATTGTCTGCTGTAAAGAGGAGAGAAACAAATTTATGTAATTACTAGCTCACTATTTTCAAGAAAAGAGGCCTTGCCTTTTCAAAAATCTCCATCCTGCTGGTAGAATTCAGAATTTTTAATCTGTTACTAACAAGGTGCCCCAATTGCAATTAGAACGTTCATCTTTCATCAATAGACTGCTGCTTGCACACCTGAAAAGGATTATGTTTAAGAGATTTTTGAAGCTGCTCCTGCTATGTTCATCTAACAAAAGGCCCTGATTATAATTACCACGGTCCGGTTTTGCTTAGCTTTCATGAACAGCTTGATAATTAATATGTGGGCTATGGTGAAGTTCTATAGAGTGGTCTGGGCATATCATTATCTAAATGCACTATCGTGTTAAACATTAAATGGCTGCA
Organism: Triturus cristatus; assembly: GCF_964204655.1. Taxonomy (NCBI): domain Eukaryota; kingdom Metazoa; phylum Chordata; class Amphibia; order Caudata; family Salamandridae; genus Triturus; species Triturus cristatus. The sequence continues at coordinate 841,070,106 of NC_140593.1, read as the reverse complement.
GGAAGGAAATCAGAATAAATGTACCCCCCCAGTAAAAAAAAATCCATACTGTACTGGAACCTTGAAATACAACCCACTGCTTGTGAAATGTGGCTTTATATAACACTGCAGCGGGCACCCACACATATAATTAAATAAATATTGCTATTTTGCACAAAATGTGATTTGTATAGCACACCTTGGTATACCATCCCTCAACGTTCTGAGCTAGCCGTACAGCGCGTGCGTTTCCACATTACTCTAGGGTTTCATTCACACTGCTGCCTGTTTCGAGGAAGCCTGGCGCACACACATATATTCATATTCACCGCGCGCTGGAGTGAGTACCTGTCACTCTGCCATAAGTTGGCTTGTGCAATGTGAGACTCACATAAATGATGTGATCGTCCTGCGGTTGTTGTACTTGCGTAAGAGTATGGTGGGCAGAACTGTTGTGCCTTGGTGCACACTCTATGTAGGCAACACATGCTGAGAGCGTTCGTACTGCCGCTCGTGTCGTTGTGTAGGAGTATCCCAGAGTCTGCCTGTGCGAGTGTCACTTGTGCATGCATTCGTGCCAATGTGAGTGCATGAATTGTGTGGCTGCCAGCAGAGAAGTGTCACAGTGCACGGGCACTGCACGTGGTGCCTGTTTGCACACCAGTGTCGCATGTGTGTGTGGCTGCCCGTGTCTGCGTGCGTGTTGCTGCACGTGTCCGCGGCCCTTGCAGTTTGTCAACAGGGGGTGAATCATTGTTGCTTCGTTTATTCCATTGCGGTCATTCGCAGCATCCACAAGTACCCCAGTCATATCTAGATTGCCTTCTACGGCTCTTTCAGCAGCTGCAAAATTCCACCCTCTCAGCACTTTCAATTCCAAAAAAACGACAATTGTAATCTGGTTCATTACGGATATCTTTCATGTTCCCAGCATGCTATGCACCACAGATTCGGATTGGTAAGGCTCTGGTCAGGCCCTTGGAGGAGACACCGTTTTTAGGTCTCGCCTGGCGTTGGAGCGCGCATGCGCTCCTCGCCTGTGAGGGCTATAGTAAGAAGTCAATTTCAAGAAGGGGACTCTAAGCCCCGCCCCTTCTTTTCATTGGGTAGCGTCAGCGTTTATGTTAAATGCTGGCTTCCCGTTGAAAAGGAGGGTTTTCGGTTGCCTCCCTTTGGCTTTTTGTTGGACTGCCTCGCCTGATTCACGGCTGTTGTAAAGACTTTTCTTATCTGCTTGTTTATTTAACAAGCAGATAAGAAACGTCTTCACGGCAGCTGTGAAGCAGGCACGGAGTTCAGAGGCACATGGGGTCACGGGGAGGACAAGGCAAAGGCGAGCGCTTGTTATTTATTTGGTAACAAGACCCAAGGTCAATATTTTACGTGTAATTTCACATGGAAGCGATTGGTGTTTATTGGAGATATTCATTCTAGCGTCATTTTCACCGCACATTTTGTTTGGTTTATCTTTCAAATTGGTCCGTTCGGCTTGTGCGTGTGATTTCTGTTCTTCGTACGTGTAATGGCCGGTTTGAGGTAGCGCTGTTACCTGGAGTTTTACAAACTGGGCAAAGCGCAGGCTGCTCGCGTTTACTGTAAACAGAAACAGCTGTGCGGCGTGAACCGCCCGCAGAAGCAGAGCCGCTAGACTGATCTCCTTTCCATCCCGCTCTGCAGACGGACTGCTCCGCCGGGACCTCGGAGTAGAGCGCTGTGGAAAAGCAATTGTGGTCTTGAAACCGCACTATGTGTGACATGGCCATGCGCCAACTCAAACCTGTCTGCTTTCATCCTCTGGTCAGCCACTCGCATGTCTGCAAAGGGAAGGAAATAACTGACTGTAAAATCCCTCAACGGAAGCGCTGCCAACAAGTGATCACAGCGCAGCGGCACAGGTCAGATGAAGGACAATGAAGGAAGAACCAGGGAGTAACTCGACTACGAACGTTTCACAATCTGTGCAGGAATCGCTATAGAGTTAGAGAGCCAGAACACCAGTGCTGTGTTTTTGCTGCTTCCAGAGGCAATGATACTATTGCGATCAAAGTATGAGTGCGGAGTACGATAAATTGTGTCCCAACCGTTCCTGTCTCTTTTCCAGAGTGTTCGCTAACACCAATATCACTGTCTCTAGGTCGTAACAACATAGCTGCCCCTATGTGTGCTACCGGATGCAGTAGCCACTATATACTTTAAGGAGTCGGCCGAGGTTCACTTCCGGTCTCTCTGGGCCACAGGCCAGGGATGTGCAGCTGGAACTGATTTACACCTTCAGACGAGCCATGAAGAGGGACCACACGGAGGACGCCGTGTCTGTGCGGACTCAGCTCTACCGAGGCCGCCAGTCCCTACTGTGCCTCTGACGCAGGAAGGGAAGGCTTCTACGACCACAGGTAGTGCCCACGCTAGCTCACTGCGTGCCTTAGGATGGAAGTTTTTCTCACAAAATTCCCTTGATCAGCGCTCTGATCTTGGTGTGGCGATACCACCAGATGCAATGGCATATTTTTGTAGCACCAGGCTATCACAAGCGCTTCTTAGTTAATTCTGTCAGATAGCTAAGTTTGTAGCCTCCAGTCACCTTGTGTATTGTTCTGTGGAATGGGCAGAGGGAACTCTGCATGCCCCACCAACGTATAAGAGTCGTGATGTACTCCGTGAGATGTGGCAGAGAAACCAGTCACAATGCCTCACCATGCAGCCGGGTGGTGCAGATCACTCACTGAGCTACAGTAGACCAAATGACAGTTTTTTCTCTACTGCTCCTTATGAACATCCACTTCAAGGCAGCATTTTATACTCGTAGTGATACCTCCAGTACCCATCTCAGTAGTCAGTGGGTTCCTTCCCTCAGTAGGATTCCTTCCTCACCGATCAAGCCACAGTCTTTGTCTTACAGCGCCAGCAGGAAGGAGGAAAAAGTTTGGAGCGCTCGGTCAAGGAAACCCATAACAAAGACACAAAAGAGGGATAGGCTTCCTCACTAAACTAACTCTTAATCTGTTGACGTAATACCTTTGGGGGGGGGGAAAGGTGGGGCAAGGGCTATCCGTACACTTCAAAGGAATCTTCTGTCTCCTATCCTCCGCACCGTAGAGTATGGTCAATCTCAAGGGATCTCAGGAAAGCTCAAGACAAATCCTACAATTCACACTGCTGTGCAGTACACTGCCCAAAACTCCATCCTTTATACCATTCCAGAGATGTGGAATTCCTATAGCCCGACGCCCAGGACATATTGCTTGGGGTCAAGGGCAACAAGTTTTCATGTGTATTTTGTCCTTGGGACAAGTAGACCCAACCCCCTGCATCACAAACCATTTGGCTGCCCGTAGGCAGAACAACATTATGTATCGGGGAAGGGCACTGTCTGCTGCTAAGGTAATATTTTTGTTCACATTAATGCTGTTTAAACTTGTATTATGGTTCATTAATTTAAAGTCTTTATTATTAGGGTGAACGCTCTAAGTAAAAATTGTAAGCTCCGACTGCACTACTGAGTGGTTCCAGTAAGAAAAATGTGTACACACGTTTTCAAAGTTTAGCAATATGAGGCTATGTATAATGCTCTCTAATTGGAGGCAAATATTTGCAGAAGCTTGAAAGCAAGAATGATGATTCTTTGCTTTCGAAATAAAATGTTCATAAAAAAATGAAAGCAGAAAAAAAAACATTTCGCTAATCTACTGTAAAATTTCAAGTACCAATTCTTTGCAGCATCATTTAATAACAAGTGTTGATGCATGCTAGTATTTCCCAAAAATATTCATAATGGAAAATCAGTGTAACCAGTTTCAATAAGATTATGGGAAACAAAAATAAAGAAGCATTGGCAAAGCCAGTAGGTCTGAAACTGGTGATCAGCTTTTTAGTTTTGTCAATGTGTAAATTGTTTTGGCATTGTTTTTGTAAAACCTTATTGGTGTGAGAGTTGCCGGGTCCTCACCATTATAACAAACATAGGCAAAAGCAAAAATTGTTTTTTGACCTCAAAAAGCACATGCTGTCACAAAACTACTTTGTGTGCCAATATGCTCCTTGTGAAAGAGCAGAACGCTGCCACTCATAGTGAAGCCAGCCAATACAGGGAGAGAGAGACTGAATTTTAATAAACGCAAAAGGTTATGGTCGACGCTAGATCAAATTAGGGGCCCGATTATTACAGAAAGTCTCAAAAGTGCACCCATGGTATATGTCCTTGCATTAAGTGCAGCTGTACAGCTTTCGTGAACTACCAAGAATTTACAGAAATAGGACAAGAAATAATACTCCTAGAAAATATTTGTTCACTGAATTTTAGCATGAGTAAATATGCATGTGTAGAATTGCTCACGGGAAAATCTGAGTGTTTGCAAGTTCACTTTCCCTCCAACCACTTTTTTAAATCCTACTGTGGAATATTTACGTCTGTTATTGTTTGGAGTAAATTTCCAACATTTCTTAGAATGGGAAAAGATTAAAGAAGAGTTGTTGAAAACCCATAAAACATGCAAGATAGTAGATTTGCACAGACTCAAAGGGGCATTCTAACACTAGAACTATTGCTTACACCTACTTTCAGCCCCAGTATGTAGATCTGCAGAAATGTGGCAACATAAGGGGATTGCAAGTATTCAAACACTACTGTTGCACGTTGCCTGGCATAATCAGAGAGGCTATATCAGAGCTCTTATATAATGAGATTGCTGCCATAATTTGTCACCGCACCACTACATGGCACCAATAAGACAAGTGGATTTTGCTACAGGACAAGTAGATTTATGAAGCAACCTGCCCCATTGGCAAGTAGATTTTTTATTATATTCCACACCCCTGCAATTCACACACAGGAGTTCCAAAACTGATTCCTGGGCTTCAGCAGTCAAACACATATTACCATACTCATCCTGCACATGCATAAATTAAACATAGACACATCAGTGGATCAACATAGACCAGTCATGTATGAAGCAAAGGATCTGTTTGTAAAGGACTGGCATACACATTTAAAAAGGAAGGCCCAGGAGACAGTTCTACCTGTGCACATAACAGGTAAAAAGAGATATCCTCCAGGTATAATCAGTTGCTGCCACCAGTATTAGTTCTCTACAGCCTGTTCACTGGTGTTAGTCATACTCACTAAAAAAGGGGCAAACATGGTGTGCCTCTCCAGACCAGAGTGCACTTTAAGATTGAATTGTGTCACAGTGGGCGCGTAGTGTACATGCATGATTGTTATGTGCTCTGAGGCCATAAATAGAAAATACAGAGAGACTTACTACATGGGGGAACACAGGGAAGAGGTGCATGCTCTCCCACGCTATGCAGGAGGCATTCTCCATCCCAACAGATAATGTACAATTCACCAACAGTACTATACACACAAGGAAGCTGGAAGCAAGGTTTATAAATTCCTGGAACTTGTGTTGTCACAGGATCACCACCTTTAACTCCAAAAAGCACATTACATGTATTGCCACTGACATTGAATGTATCACTATAAAACATGTTATAAAAGTATCTGTTACAATTTCTATACGTCGCGCAGAATGAGTGAGAGCAGATACTTGCGGCCTCGGCTTCAGTGAGCAGGTGATCGGGCGCAGTTCTACAGCCGCCTCCTCTAACTGCACTCCTGCATGGTGCCTCGTGCCAGTCAGTGCTACTTCCTGGTCCTTAGTGGCGCTCTGCGTGCTTGGCATTACTCGCCATACGTGCACTCTGTGGTTCTGGATAGCACGCCAAGATACTCAGCGGCATTCTATCGTAGCCTGAACCTCTAGTACTCTAGTGATACTTTATCGTACTCTGGAATACTGATACATCCTCGGTTCTCTGGAATTCAGTTTGGTTTTTACAGTACTCTGGTGTACTCCTCGGTACTCGTTGCATACTTTTAATATTCCGTGGCAGAGATCAGTTTGCTGACATTAGGAAATAAACAAAATGAAGTGAAGTGGATGGGGTACAGAGTCGGATGCCGGGGTTGCTGAATACAAATACCTAGTTTTCATTCAATCTCGCGCCTTTTCTACCCCCACCGTGCACATACTTTATCTCACGGTTGCAGGTTCTTATTCATCCCCGCATTCTCTTTGCCACTTTCCCTACCCTTCTCTTCCTTTTCCGATTTGTCTCTTTTGCTCTGAATCATAGACTGATGAGGAAAAATAAGTCCTAGTTCCCACAACCATGTGCAACCACCGGCTCAAATTAAGGCCCACCTGTATTAAGTCATAGGACTTTAGTATTTCGTGACACCAGCAAGTTCTCAGCAGTACTCCGGATTCTTCAGAGCTGTTTCTGGGTGCATATTGGTACTAATACTATGTGGTATCCCATGGCTTCCTCTGGTACTCCAGGTACTCAGTGGTACTTCTTATACTTATATGACGCTCTCCGGTACTTACTACAAGTCTGACACTATTGTGTGGTACTGTCACTTTGGAGTCATCTGTGATATTCCGTATTTATTTCTAGGCCTGTGCCAAATTTTACTTACGCCGGAGTAATTTCGGTAATTTTACATTACTGTTTTGATGCGAAATTACAAAACATTACATAAATACGTGCGCTCACTTTATTAGAGGAATCTGGCACAAAAATCCTACCCAAGGTGCACAGCAAAAACAGACTTTGAGAGCGCAAGCAGCTGCTGGGGTCCGAGTTCTATTGCATTTAGCGCGATTTTCTTAGCACAAAATGCATCCAAAGGTAATTTTTTGGACACGGGGTGCATTTTGCAATAGGTAAATAGCACAGAACGATGTGTTACGCTCCTGGTGTATTTCAGCGTATTTTCTCATGTTAGCAAGTTATCCAGCCTAGTTGTCACCACGGCTCCGCTGTTCTCTGTGCTGCGTGGCGCAACTTTGGGGTAAACTGCAGTATTACGTGAATCTCTCGAGAACACATCACACACCAGACCGCTGGCTTCACAAATGACGATTTTGGCCTGTATAAACATACATTTCACCTCATAACACAGCATGTCATGTGTATAGCACAGCATCGTCAAGGAGGTATACACAGCATAGCACTGCCTAACGAGGTCTAGTGTAACCTGGGGTTATCTGACGTAATGTAAAACAAGAGGCGTGAGCGTATACTGCGAGGCAGGAGCAGCGATGGAAAGACGTGTGTACTGAGCACTGGGAGACAGAATGCCGAGGTGGACAGACACGTTACACTGCGAGGCAGGAGTAGTGGAAGACCTGGATTACACTGCGAGGCAGGAGTAGTGGGCAGACATGAGTGTACACTGGGAGACAGAGGCCGGGGGGAACAGACACGGGTTACACTGCGAGGCAGGAGTAATGGACAGACCTGGGTTACACTGCGAGGCAGGACATGGGCTACACTGCGAGGCAGGAAAGTGGGCGGACATGAGTGTACACAGAGAGACAGAGGCCAAGGTGGACAGACACGGGTAGCACTGCGAGGTAGGAGTAGTGGACAGACACGGGTTACACTATTTAACAAATGCATTGGCATAAGATAAAATGGCACATAATTACAACAGCTTTTACGTAGGCAAAAGACAGAGGGAAGGGGAAACAAATAGTGCTTCCCCGGTAATGAAGTCTAACGCTGCGGGTAAAAGATCCAATCCCGCTAGGCGTGGCTAAAAGGAGACGGGGTGGCAACAATGGGGGACTGATATGCCTTTGGGGCAATCATTTTACTGCCTTTGGCATAATTTGTGATGCCAAACGACGCGCAGGAATGAAAGCTGAAGGCGGAGATGGGACGAGGCTTTTGGAATCGTACCGATTCCAAGAAGCCTCTGCATGGCAGAGCAGCGCATGCGCTGCTTTCGCCAGGCCGAGACCTAAAAATGGTCAGAGGGTTTGATGGAGCAATGCTCTGGAAACTTACCTCAAAGAACAAAATTATATTGAACAGGCAAAGTTTAATGCAGACTTGTCCATTCAAACTCTATGCCGAGAAAGCACAACTCTTTCCGCAGATAGTGAGTATAACTTGAGCGAGTTGCACCTTAAAGAACCATAACCCCTCACATATGCCGGCAAAGGAAGGGGCGTATCAATGAGACAAACATGAAGAAAGGGGCAAGCGGATTACCACAGATGTTTATGGATTTTAATCGTTTACACGTCAGAAGGCCGGTTAGACTTCCTAAGTAGGCACAATATATATTGAATACCGCAACTCTGCAATGAGCTGGAAAATACAAACTCAGCGTCCAGTTGAAATGAGACAGTAAAACTAATAAGGAATATACAAAACAAGATGGGCTATGGAAGAGATCTACCAGAAAATTTAAGGTAAAGGCACAAAGCTGGAGGACTGGGGGACAATCGTGAAGCCGGCGGTGCCAACTAAATACCCATATTTTCTAAAACATGCTCCAACTCACCAAAAGGGGCATATACTACAAATGACCCTGACACATATGGCAGTCTTTAAAGGACTGGGCGCAGTCCCTCCAAATGAAATCAGTAACTTGACAGTTACCGTTGAGAAGCCTCTCCAAATCGTAAAACAGTTTAGCTTTCCAGGCTACCTGAACGCAGAAATCCACTAATCGCAATACTCCTGATGAGATAGGGAGTCACAAAGCAGTCAGTAGATTTTCCCTGGCCGCCTGCTTTTGGACTATTGCAGGCTGGGACCGCCAGTGCAACTAAAATAACTGTAACACTGCTATTAAATAATTGGTCTTCAAGAAACCTATAAAACTGCAGTGATCATATTGTAAAATTACATCATACAGCTGTTTCAACAATAAGATGGTGCAGCAGTAAGAGTTAAAGGCCAAAGTCTTTTTGCATGTTTCATTGATTTTTCAACTGCTTTCGATAGAGTGAATAGAGCCAAACTATGGGCTACACTAGAGGGGTTCAGGATTAAGAACAGTCTGCTAAAACTTATAATTGATCTATACAGCGACATGTGGTGACAGTAAAACTCCCACAGCAGAGGAATGTCTCCAAAAATCTATAGGCTAAAACAAGGCTGCATCCTAGGCCCGCTGCTGTTCATCTCCAAGCTTATGGAGGTGTTGCAGTTACTTAGGGGTGATTTCCACAAACTAGCAGGCACCACGCTGAGGATATTGCCATGTTAACTATGCAGATGGGGCTCCAAAAACACATGTCCAGTCTACACGCATACAACTTGGTGAACGACCTATAGATTAACGTCAGCAAAACAAAGGTCATGGCATCGTTTGCAAAAACCTGTTAAACTTTATCCATTGGCCGGATGAAATTGAGCAGGTGTCCACTAACTCATATCTAGGGATGAGATTTGATCAACTTAACTGGAATGTCCATATAGAAAACTTAACACAGAAACAGACGATGGGAATGAGGTAGAACCCTTAAATCCAAGTCTATCATGGGCCACTAAAGCGAATCTCCCCTTACCTCAACTGACCCAGACTTACAAGTTGTGAGGAGTTAAAGAATAGGGGAGTGTAATGCCTGTGCCGCATGTAAAGTGGAGGGAAAAGGCTACATTTAACCAGAGGATGTGAAGGAGTATGTATGTCAGTCACTTGGGATAGCCGTATGGACAACAGATAAAGCTGTGTAAGTAACTGAATTGGGTCTTGGGTGTGCAGACCCAGAATCATGCAGAGATGCAGGAGTACACTTGATTGAAAAAAACTGATCAACAAGTATTGTAACAAAATGTTTTCATTTCCTGCTTCTTTTAAACAAACATCTGGTACTGAAGGTTGTGAGAAATATATTAGGTGAAGTATGCACTCTCCTTTTTAACGTGTGAAACACAAGTAAGCCTGCTGAGAGAGTTGGGTATTAAGGTGGAGACTTTTTGTGGTTCCAGTGACCAAAGAGTTTTAGTAAATCCAAGTTCACACATCTACATGTTCATTCGTAGCTCAGCCGAGCTCTGGGGACACTTCATTTATAAAATTGCATGTTCACCTTCAGTACATTGCAGGTTGAGCCCTTCTTGAGTGGAAGGAAAAATAGGCCCATTAAGGGATGTGAATGGAGATTTCAGACTCCCTGTGGTTCTGTTCCTCATTGAAATACTGTGCGTGTTAAAGAAAAAGGCAGACCACTCAAATTACCTGTTGTGCCATCCAACTCTACTGAAATTTTGTTGCTGAACATCAGCTTGTTGGTGGAGAACAGACGCGCGACCTGTGCTGAGCTGGCCCCATGTTTCTGAAAGGCACCTGAAATACAAACACAATGAATATGTAAGTGCAGTTAAAAGTAAACAAAATGATCACTCTGTGCACTTCAATAAAAAACTGAGTAATGAGCACACTAACGGCCTGAAGAGCCTGCGATGTGAATGTTGTTCAAGTCAATGGAACTGGACAGGAAAGTAAACGCCCTGCGGGGACCAAGCAGCATGTCTCAGTTTCAACCACTGAGCTGGGGACAAAAACAAGAGCCAGCTTGCTCTCCTGCCCTGCAAGTGAAGTGCTCTTTATAGATACTGCACTTTTTGAAATTTTGATTTTTCTGCATTTGATGGGCACATTGTGTGATCAAGGAGTGGTGGGGGTGGAATACGTAAAAAATATAGTTCAACACCCCCTCAAGAAACTCACTTCCCCCCTATACTTTCCATACCCTTTATGAAGTCAGTTGCAAGCAACCCCACTGCTGTTTTGATATATTTCTTTTTAGGGGTGAGGAAGGCTCCTGGAGGCCTCATCACTGTTTTGCCAGCACTCAGTTTTTATTTCAAGAAATATAGAGCCCTCGTATAGGCAGAGGATGTAAGCAAATTTAGGGGGATAAGACAACCATTTCTTTTACCAACAGTAGTACGACTCATCAGAAGAGAGGTGGGTAACCAGGAAAAGTGAGTAGCAAATATAGTTGGGAAAGTAGGCATCTGGTGCTCTTCTGTGTGGAAGGAAGAATCAATTTTGCTGCAGATGCTGAAAAGGAGGCCTGCTGGTGAACTGAAGAGCTGGTGAGGCCAAAACACACATTCCATTGGCCCTCAGTTTTTTAAATGCACAAGTCATTTTTCTTCACTTCACACATTCCATTTACTTTTATTTTGTCATCCTCTCCTGATTGGTTTAAAATCCGCTTGTATGGACCAGCCAAAATATATATTACTGTTCTGTTTCAAACTCTTAATTCATAGGCGTCCCAGAATGTCAATGTTCTTTCAAATGTATTCTTCTGGATTCAAGAAAAAAAAATACTCTACCATGACAGAGTCCTTTAACCATACACTGGTTACCAAGAGTTAGTTTATAGCTATACATTATATAGTATTGATATGCTTCTCTTAATGTGCATGTACATCACAACTTCTATCTCAAATATCGACCCAATCTATGCATGTTTTGTATTATACGCACAGTTGAGTGATATTTACATTAAAGTCTTTTTCCACTAACTGCACAGTGACCTAATGTTGACTTCACGTGCTCCGCGCGCTAGAAAACTCAAATACACAGATCGGACAGTCCAAGGCTGTACCTACCATCGCTAGATAGATTTATCAGGTTCATTTAGATGTTCTACTCCTCATCTTATACAGGGAGGAACTACTAAGAAGGAATAGTGGGGGACAGATAAGGTTACAAAGGACTCACAATCCCAATCAGTCGACATCAGTTAGACTGATTTAACAGGTTTGTACAGCAGTTTTACCACTTGGAATATATAGGGTGTAGAGGTTCATCTGTAGATAGGTTGCACAAACCTAAAAACCTCAAGTCTTCGGCAACCCTAAAGATTAGGTCATACAAAGGTTTATCAACACGCATGATGAAATTTCTCCACAAAAGTCTAGAAACTAAAGTCACAGGTGCAAAGAAAATACATAAGCAATAGGTCTTCTAATTTAAATATCAATTATAACGCAAATATTCTATTTGAATATATTGTGAAATGTACCCTCTGCCACCACTCACCTCCTTGGATTTAGAAGCTTAAGAAAATACACATTAGTTGTGAAATACAAGCTTTAAACATTGCCCCAAAAAACATTCTCGCAATGACATCGAGTCCAGTGTAACAGTATTTTATGCTTTTTTGTATAAAACAGGCAGATTCAAAAAGTTACATTCATATTGAGCTCCCTACACCATACATTCATCGACAGTGTACGACACATAAATGGCCTGCGGCCACTGATGTACTGATTCTCTCTCAGCGCCCTGATGAAGGCATTTTTCGTGTGCATCACATTTCCGAAAAGCGCGTTGGCGACTTTCCTGTCTCTCTTGTATTTTGTACTGAGAATTTTGTATTATACATTGTTTGTATGTATGTAATGTTGCGCTCACATGATGTTGTGTCCAGCTTTTGTATCAGTTCTGTTCTTTGTTGAGGACTTATCTCTTTCTTCCTCTTGTTGATGTGTACTTCACTGTTCCTCATCTACGTTTTGGGACTGTCTCTATGTTGAAGTATTTATGATATATTTTTATAAATATATTTGTGATATCCGAAAATGAAGTTATAAAAATGATGTGTTTATTTTTCTGATAATAAATTTTGATTAAAAAAAATGGTCTATGGGACTTGTATATTCCTGGATGTATTACCATGTTTAAAAAGTAATAATTAGGGAGAAGCATGTGTTGTTATTTAGTGCGCTTTCCCTGCTCTCTTCTCCCTATTTAAACTATCAGGGACCCTCTTGTATTTTTTGTTTTTTTGCGCTGGGACAGTGGACACTGAGACAGGGATGACACTTGTCCACGATTTTTATTTCAAGACCAGGAAAAAATTGGCAGTAAAATAAGCAAAATAGAACACATTTAACTAACAGAAACAATCTGAAAAGAGCAGGTTAATTTATAAGTACTATTCCTCTGAATTATATTAACGCAAACTGTGGGAGAACAGGCTATGTTAAAAAATAATAAGAGTTTAAAAAAAACTTCGTATGCAGCCAACCACAAGTAGCTGCACCTTGCAAGATATGAAAACTTCTAACATCCGAACGGTGTTTGTTTCTGAGAAGCCTTTAAGGAAGCGAGGTGTGCGTTTCTACTTGACTGAAAATAATCAGAGACTATTTCTGACACTAAGGGGTAATTCCATGGCATAGGGATTGACAGGTACACCACCCAGGCGCTGCAACCCGCGTCTAAAGGGTGGATCTTCGCAGCGCAGGTCACTGGCAGGAAGCTGATCAAGGCTGGCCAAGTGGAGTGGAAACGGTGACCCTGGTTATGCTTTCCAGTGACAACATTCCCTTTTACTCTCCCGAGGCAGTGCGCGGGCCCATGTGACCTCTAGGAAAGTAATGAAGGTCTCCCGAAAGACGGGGCCTGTAATCATGCACTAAGAGGTTTAAAGGAAGGGAGCGTACCTGCACGGAGGACAGAAACCGAACGCTTCAGAAGAGCCGCCATCTTCTGCAACAGAAGAGGAGCAGTGGTGGACTGAAGGAAAGCGGCGAAAGAGGAAGAGGCGTGGCGAGCCGAAAGGAGGGCGGGGCAATCACAAGGGAGCAATAGAAGGGACGAATGAGAAGGGAGGCGCGGCCGAGAAGAGGAGAAAAGCAAGGTGCGAAGTGTAATCACACCTCCGGGCTTTAAAGGGTAGAAGTGGCACGAACAGTATTGCAGACGTCTTTATCACTTCGCAGTACAGTGCGTACGCGGAAACATCAGCGTCCCTGTGTGTGTTTTTTAGGTTGAGTGATTATAAGTCTCAACACGGATTTTAGGGGTGTCATTCTGAACCCACTTTCTCTAAGTCAGACAATATTTATAAATTTAACTCGGTTGGATACTGACTTTATAGAGTATGATTACTATTTGTACTGTGTTTTAACTATAATGAATTTATCACCTCTTAATTAGGCCTCTGTCTTCGCTCAGTTGTGATCTGGTAACGCCACTGGCCTGCTTTAATTTTAAAGTGTGCATTGAACACCCACAGGGCGAGGCGAGGCCGCCCTCCTGCTGCTTTCACGACGGTCAGTGATTGCATGCCAAGCCTGTCTTTCAGAAGGCGAACGAATGGAATGTACTAACCACCAGGTCCAGTCTGTCAGCCTAAAATATGCACGCGGAACAACAGCAAAAAGATGCTGTGCAAAAGTTGTGATACCATATTTGCGCTCCGAAAACAATGGCGCTGATTATTAATTATATAAACACACACTATGTACGGGGTAGAGGGATCATGAGGAGCAATGCTTATGTTCGGACGAGAACCCAGTGGTCGAAGTGGGCGGGATTCGCAGGGCGTGCCCCTACTTCTTTAATTTTATGCAATCCGTTCCCCAACTTTTTTATTTTAAAAATGCATCCCAGGATGGCAGAAATAGCCAAGCCCTATAGATAAGGCTTGGCATTTGTGGTTGTTTCAGGACAGGAGGGGAGTTTTTTTTTAACAGTTTTATATAGCATGAGCTTGACCCAAATGAGGTATCAGAGCGCTTTACATAGCAACAGTTGCATCAAATGAGGACACATTAATTTTTGTTAGGCACAGGGAGATTAAGTAATTTGCCCTGAATCACAGGATGTTCAGCGTCATTGCTGAGACTCGAGCTCAGTTCCCCAGATTCAAGGTCGACCACCCTAGCCGTTAGGCCAACTCCTCTCGTTGCCCAGAGCTCACGAGGACAGTCAGTGTTCACTTCTGCTCTGCTGCTGCCCAGCCTGTTTTTGTTTCTCTTCCTTTTCTTCCCTCTCTTTCTATTTCTCGCTCCTCCTCACTTGCTGAAACCTGTGACTTCAAGAAATGGCTCCTAACCTCTCTTTTCCTTTATTTGTTCCCCTATAAAATGGATCCAAAAAGAAAAACACTTTTGCTTGAAATGTCGTCTTTTTCTGACATTTTTCTGTTACAAAAGTGCATCCTCGGGGACGGAGAGAAAAAAAAGGTTCAAAAGATGAAAATAAAATTAATAACGAAATAAAGATAGACAGAGTGGTTGTGATAGAGATCAGGGTATCTATAATATTCCCACTACCACGGATAGAGTAATCACACAGTTACACGCACATACATTCATCATACGCTAGGGCCCATTTCACTAACATACGCTCAAATACTCTACCAGCAATAAACCTGTGGAAGAAAAACTCCTAAACACCAGACACCCTGCATCTATATCGAGGTCGATAAGACCTGGTTATTGTGACTGTCCATAAACATGATCTATATAACCTATACAGGAATAATCAAAATATAATACTCAATAATTGACAAGAAATAATAACCAACACCATATTCAAAAGTATATTGTTTTATCTAAAATTAGTCGAGGGAAACATTCAGAATAAAATCATTTTCTCATAGTTACCTATTCTAGCTAAATGTCAGAACGGGTCAGGACAAGTCTCTCGGTAAAAGTCTCTCAAGACGAAGTCCTTTCAGCATCGATCCTCAGCAACGCAGATTCGGTACGCGGCAAAGGCAAATGGCAAGTGGCCAGTGGCAAGTACCCTCTCTAGGCTAACATTTCTTATAGTGTCTAAAACAAAGGAAAGATACATTGGAAACATAAAAAAGTTGTAATGTCCGCCGGACCTGCTGAGCAGAGCGAGAAGGAAAGGATGTAGCATCGCTACATTTGAAAATCTCCGCTCAGGAAAAGTTCACAAAATAAAGACTACGGAACAGGAACCAAGAAACAAAAATGTATCTTGTTAGTTCTACTTCTCCTCAGCAATCGAGCCACAGTTCACAGTCTTTCTCTAAGGCTCCTTTGTTTCCCAAGGCTGCCAAGGACGTTTCATTTCACTTGGAGATCACCCAAAACTGCTGCTGTCCTCATGGAAAGTTTTCAAGCAAGCAAGCAAGGGCTGTGGTCAGTTAACTTCAGGACCATTTCCAGCAGGGGTCTCCCTCGTCACAGTTTTTCACATTATAAATCACAGCCAGGCTTACAAATCGGCCATCTTTTCTAGACCACCATAGGCCACAATAGACCATCTTAATTAAAGAGACAAAAACAACGTTACTACAGCATAGTGATTAAACAGTGTTAACCCCACTAATACCCTTATGTGTATGTATTTATCTAGCTCTTGCAACATGAAAAGCATTAATTCGAAAAGCGTTTTGTGCTCAAAAATAAACAGCACATAGCAACGTTTAAACATGAAAACACGCACATTATTTTTAAACAGCACATATACGCGTACCCACGTGTAACTCTCTCTTGTTAAAACAAACGGATTGATTAATATAAACACATTTGCACAAGACAAATAATTAATAATTAGTTATTAATAAATTAGTATAACAAATAGACATGCCAGAGCTTCAAAAGCCAACACATTTTCAAACTGAAAACTCTGCTCCAGCAGTTGCAGAGTGGCCTGATTGGATTTATTGACAACCACACACATTAGTGCCACTTTACAGAGTTTGCCAGTGAAGTGCTACTTGTTTTCTGGTCTTTCTTTGAACAGCAATGTTTTCCCCGAGCGGGGAAGTGCACCATTCCCGGAGGTACTGTAACACCTGGTTGATGGGTGTATTGGAAAACGCTTATTATGATCATTGTCAGGTGTATTCCTTATTTTAGTTCATAAAGGGTGTACTGCTGCTCTCTGTTCATGGATGTGGTCTTTTTAAACCATACTGCTAACTTTTTGTAAGCATATAAGCAATGGACATTAAAACGCATCCCTTCTGGGCCCTGTACAGGGGCGTAACCTAGGCCCCCGCTGTGCGGGGGGGCCCCAAGCTCGAAGGGCCCCTCAGCACAGCACTTTAGCCGGAGAGCTCCTGATAGAGTCCGAAGGGGGCCCCTCCACGTACCTTGCAGGGGGGCCCCCTCAATTATCGTTACGCCACTGGCTCTGTAGTCATGTCGTTGACTTTTAAGGCAAAAACACTCTTTGATTGCTGAATTATGAGTGTAAAAGCGTTAAAGTAACCATGTTGTTTCTGATTACATTTCACCTACTTTACTTAATCTTGCATATCCTATGAGTATTTGCTTTTTCCAGGATGTTGTTACTTTTTTTTCCAGGCAGCATATTACTCGTCTAGTGCATCATTTGAATTGAGGTGCATCCAAGTGTTTATAGCGGGGCACAATTGGGTTGTGGCTGAAGGCAGTGTGAGTTTCTCTTAGGTGGGCAATATGGTGTTCAGTGGGAGAGAGGATATGACACTATGGCCAGAGCTGACAAATTTGAAACTGGGGAATCTGGTCCAGCCTTCATGACCAGTCCACCAGACCACTCTCCTGAGGGAGCACATTCCCATGCTAGACCTTAGAAGGCCCCACTAGACCTTAGAAGCCCGGGTGTCTTAGCACCAGCAGGTGGACCATAGCGGCAGTGGCGTCACTAGGGGGGTGTGGGGGGTGCAGACCGCACCGGGTGACACCATCACATGGGGTGACTCCAAAATGATGTTAGTGATAAACACAAAAACGTGTTATTTTGTTTTGCGTCAACCCTAGTGACGCCGCTGCTGAGCCTCTGCTTTAAATCGAGGAACCTGTTACCCGGCTGTGGGCTGCGCGCCGGCCAAGATTATTGTCAAATTAGGCTGGCTTAGCTATTCGACGTCGGCGTCCGGACTTTAACAACGTTCGAAACGTCACCCACGTGACGTGGCTCCCGGGGCGAACCCGCCGTTTTCATCATCAGCCCACTGCCCAGTGCCAACGTGCCCACACTACATGTGCTTAAAATGTAAGCACTGACTGACTGCTGTTTCTTCGTCCAGATCACCACCACCAGGTAAGGAAGCGGGGTGGGGTGGGGGCAGGGTTGCGGAGCGCGACTCCTCTGTGGCTGGGCGGGGGCCTGTAAGTAGCAGACGGCCGTTTGTGTGAATTTACATATAGTAGCTGCACTTGTGTAACTTCTTAGAAGCCACAGTCAACGTGCGGGCGCAAAGCGTAATGTGGGAAGCGGAAGCGGTATCACGCTCAGTGCTGCGTCTTCTATGCCGAACACTTGCTGCTACATGCAGAAAGGAGCCGATGCGGTTCCCTTCTGGGGAACAGGGGGAGCGGTCCTCCGTGCCAGCTGTGAAATTATTCTACGTATTTCTAATTTATGTTGTGCAACCTCTTAGTTGGTTGTAAAGTCGCAGGATTTCATGTCTGGCAGGATTAAAGAAGCCCTGGCTTTTTGGCCAGTGGCAATTTCATGCTGAAGCGTGTAAAGCTGCACAATAGTATGAAAAATTAGACTTGCAAGCAGAAGAATGCAAAAATGCGAATGCCTAGAAGCCAGGGATGTCTTAATCTTAAGGGGCTACAAATGAAATGGGACCACTTGGCAACTGATTGCATTTTGACATGTGTAGTTTTAGTTTTCCCATAGTTTTCAAACGATTTTAACAATTTAAACAAAAAGCGGTGACTGTAAAGATGTGCTAGGGCTGCCCCAGTGCTTCATTTGTGATTTAAAAAAAAAAATGAACGTCCCCAAAATTCTATGGGGGCTGGAATAAGAAGCGATTGGATGTAAGGGGGCAGGCCTTACCTACCTCCTCCTCGGAAAGACCCAAACACCTCTGCTAAGTTCCGCTTGTCGACTACACAAGCAGTCTGGCTGAGGAGCAACATGAACCCTGTCTGGGACGGCGAGTAATGGGACTCCTTTTATTTCCAATGTGATTTGTGAAAGCAGAAGGGCGAGCAGTGTGCTGAAAGGTTAAGAATCTCTGTTTTGGTGGTCCTTCTGCTTCCATGACTTTGGAGAACGTAAGAGGGACTTATCTGCTGTAAATTGAGACAGCTTCAGCTGGTACCTGACAATGAGGGAGGTGGCAAAGAGTCTCATTCCCCTGAAATACGTGCTGTGGTACACCACTGGTACAAATTCAGTACTGGAGTCCCTTTAACAGTGCCACACATTTATTGATGTTGGATAGCTGTCAAATGTCCCCAAGTCATATGTGATACGTTCAGCCAGTCCAGACTTTTTAGCCAACAGTATTTTTTGAGTCCATGGTCACACTATCAACAGAAAAAAATGCCAGGATGCAATGGGCTGTCAGCTAAAAGCTTGAACTGTGTGGTGAGATACATGCCATGAGGCTTTTGGCTGTTGTGAATACTAGACCATTAAAAGTACCACTAAAAATAGGAGGTAGAGTTCCTTTATAGATACTACAGAGCCAGGGAAAATGGGTTATGCAGATACAGAGAGTGGACAGCCCCTGTAAGGGAAGTACAGGGTATTCTAACAGGGAAGTCATTTCAGAGATATTGATGTTGTGTTATAGTAGCCATGTTTTTGCAGTATGGCCTTTTCATGCTATTGGCAATCAACGTGACTTTATCGTGACTGCGAGGTTTCCATCGCAGTTTGTGATGGTGTTGCAGAGGTTGTGTTCTAGTACAGAGTTTTAAGAGTTAAGTGATTACAAGTTGCATTGAGGAAGAGTCATTTTGTGAAGCCCTGTGACAAAAGAGGCTATCAAGGAGGCCAATGCAAGAAGGAAGACTTTAGCGGAGACCCCTCAACGAGAGTAACCATTAATGTCTCTAGTGTGTCCATATTAAGTGGATGATGCAGACTCTGTGAAGAAGTTTCTTTTCAAGTGCACAGTGGCCTGTTGATACTTAAACTCTACCACCCAAAGCGTAAAACCATATCCCGAGGGCAGCGACCAACGTTAGACTCCATCACTCAAACCCACCATTAAAGTGTCCAGAGAAAGCCCCAAAGACTGGACTCAGGGAACTGACAACATTGGCAAACAGTCCACACAACACAGTGAATGGGCTCTTGGTCCTTACTCCTGAATTATGGCGCTCTGGATATCTGCACCCGTTATTTGGCACTGGCGGGCTCGGAGGAAGTCCATCATGGGGTACGTCGTGAGGGGGTGACACCATGAGTTACCCGCACTGGGTGACACCAACCCTAGTGACGCCACTGCATAGCGGTGGCAAGTGTGGGTTTACCTTCAAGTCCTGCCCTCCACAATCCATACTGAAGTTCACCACCAGTCTTGCGGACAGGCCTACCAAGCAGCACATCCTAGGTTGACAGTGAATCGGTCGCTGAGGTCACAGTACCCTTGAGGCCAGTCCGTCTCACCCATTGATACCTCCATTGGCCTTGTTTAAGCAGTAGTAGCTGCAACTCACCAGGGAACGGCAATGCAGGATTTGCATGCACACCAAACTAAGTTTGCAAATCTGCTTCATGCACAAGCACTTTTAACATGTGCTGCCTGTTTTGGGGCCACTGGAATTATGCAGCAATGGAGGACAAAATCATGCTGCTGTGTTCACTACAATTTGCAGCAAAAAGACTGCAGTTTAATGCAGTATATTTTCTGATACTTTAGTTTGACATTTTTACACATACTAACAGTCTCTGCAAAGATTTCCCCTCATTAGTACCAGTGTAACAAACAAATGCAGCAGTGAGAAAGATGACCAGTTGACCTTTGCAAAGGGCCCTCTACTTTGCAGCAACACAAGGCACATTTTAAAAATAATTTTCGAACCATTTGAGCTACAAACAATTTATTAGTAAAAATCATCAGATTATGCAGCAGATGATATATTATGTGGCAAATATGGCAGAGCCATAATTATGTGGAAAACATTTGCGAACTATAATATTTTACCATTCATATTTGAACTTGTCTTGTGCAAAAAGGGAGGAGAAATGCTGATGACAGAAACTCCATGGCTCGGAGACAAATGGCTTGTGATTCCACTTTTAAGCCTATTTGGGAAAATCTTTGATTGGAAACGTATCCCACTTTGTGAATGTATTTTAATGTCAATAACTCATATTAACCCTTAAATAAACATTTGTATCCATAGGTTGAATCAACTTAATAAGCTATAACTGGCCAGTGAAATGTCACACAAATAATACAAAAATTGGGATGTGTTGCTGTTTCTGGCCACACCTCTGACTCCCCCTGCTGACCTAATCACTGGGTTATTCCCACCCTCTGATTCTCCACCCAAAGTTCCCCTACTTTTTCCCCCCACTTTGACCACTGCCCTTCACACGCTGGGGCCGCAAGTTACCCAGTGTGGGCTACTCCTCTCCCGTTGGAGAGGGGCAGGGGTGATCTACTGCACCTAAAGTACTACTTCCTATGTGGGCGGAGTGAGGGGCAGAGTGCAAAGAAAAAAGTGAATAAAACTATCTCCTGGGTGGCGAACAACTTAATCTGGTGCCCCCAGTGGATAGGAATAAAAAAGCGTAGTGAAGTAGGGATATGGATATTACCCTGTCCTAAGGTCAACATGTTTCTGCCATGTAAGACCGAAAAGTTCGAGACATTCCTCAGGACCAAAGAAAGTATGTCACCCTGCTATGTAGTGTGTAGAATAACAAAAAACAATATATATATATTACCTACTTGCGGTCGCCAGTAAGTAGTTATAGTTAGGACCGAGTTACTATAGGAAAATGGCAACATTCTATTTGCAATAACTTTGGCGCCGATTGATGAATCTTCGTAAAATTTTCAAAACTGATTCTTTGTTGAGATCAGCTCCTATGTTGAAAGTTTGGGGGTGATTCGTCAAAGGGGGGCCGAGAAAAAAGGGGGGTCCCAAAACGTGTTTTCTCCATGTTAATTTCCATAGGAAACTTTAGACAAGGTTACAGGTCGAACGGGTGAACGGAATTACCCCAAATTTTGCAGGGAGAATGGTCTTGGTCTAGAAAGCACGCTTTTGTTTATTTGGTGTAAATTCGTTCAGTAGTTTTTGAGAAGTATTGAAATTTACAGATATCGATATTTGGGAATTCTGCCATCTGATTGGCTGAGGCGTTACGAGCACAAGCTTGTTGCTGATTGGCTGCGAATGGTTGCAACTAGGAAGTGTTTGCCGCCATTTTGTGATTCTGTTGAAGCAAGTAAGGTGTAAAAAGGGGTAAAGAAGTGGGAAATAGGAGGGTAGGAGCACTGTAACCTCTGTGAGGTGTTTAGGGTGTGCGATAGAAGGGTGCGAAGCGAAGTATTTACCCCTACCGGTGTGTAAGTGGTGGGCTATGGAAATTAAGTGAGGTATTGGGTAGAGTCTGATGCGGGTAAGGTGAGCTGGTGTGGGACTCGGGGATTAAAGCGTGATCCTAAATTGTGTGTCTTATGCTGTGAAGTCATGTGCCGTGGCCGCTGCACCACAGTTGTGGAACTAGTGTGCGGATGTGTTTATAACTACTAGGACGAACTACTGACCTGTACTGGTATGAAAGTCCTGAGGTACGGAATATATGTGAGGTATTGTCTAGAGTCTCATGTTGCTAAGCTGAGCTGCTGCCGGAGACAGGGATTAAAGCGTGAGCCCAAACTGTGTGTCATATGCTGTGAAGTCATGTGCTCTGGCCGCTGTGCCACATCTGTGCAAGTAGTGTCAGCATGTAGTTATAGGTACTTGGATGAACTTTTGTTTAGAACATTGTAGCTTGTGTATGGTGTTTAGGTGGTGTTGTATAAGGGAGTGCGAAGGTAAATCAATATGGTATTTGTAGAGCGCAAACTACTCACTCCTATGGGTGAGTAGAGCTGGGGATCAAAGCGAGAGGTCTGTGCTGCAAAGTGAGATGGTCTGGCCGCTGTGCCACAGCTGTGTGGAGAATACATTTTGGCGGGGGTGCGGGAGTTGGCGTTATCTGGCCCTAAAATAGCCGGCCTAAGTTGTAAGTTATAGGGTGGCTCTAAAAAGAGCCCTTGTGTTCATTAGTTGGAGCTACATTTAAGTGCGGATGCACAGCTTCAAGTTATTCAGGAAAACTCGGTTTCCCTGATCTGTGAAGTGTACTCCATCACTTCTGTATATATACGCCATATCAAAACGTATGTTGTTGTATATGGACCCTTTTTTGTGGTCTCTGAGGTATGCAGAGACAGCTTTGTTGATTTTTTTCCGAGATTTTTCAATCTGAGGACAAAATTGTTTGGACCATTTCCACTTCTGTCTTTGGCATATATTGGAATATACAAAGACAGTTTGAGGCAAAAGTAACATCAATTGTCCAAAGGTGTCCTTCATAAGCATTCCCAAATCTACCCCAGTCAATGTGCCTAGGTCGTTTCCACCACAGTGCACAATCATGAGGTCAGGGTGTTGGAGATGCAAACAGGTTTTAAGCAAAGGCAGCAATTGGTGCCACTTCCATCCTCTCTGTCCAAACCATTTAATGTCCACATTTTGTAACCTAGGTCTAAGTCAATACGTCTCTGTTCTGCATACCTCTTGCACCAGAAAAATAGCTATGTCCTACGATCCACACTAGCATTTTGAAGGTATGGCTGGAAGGTATGGAAAGATGTCTGTAGCTCATGCAGTTCCTTCGTAGAATAAGAGATATGTTTAAAGTTGGGGAACTAGTTTCTTTTTGCATACAAAACGATACCTTATTGGGAGATGAAAAGCATTGTTTTTTAAAAGTAGGGTGCACATTCGTTTTGTGAAAAAGTATGTTTGTGATTGGTTAAGAAAAAGCAGTTTGCACATACATATTACAGTACATATTATAGGATAAAATTTGCTCAACTCAACCACACCTGCTACTTGCATTTGGAAGTCACTGTTCGAACTTAAAACAATTGTGAATTTTTAACCTGCACATGCCGTTAAAATGTTCGAGAAAATGTTGCAAAAAAATATCATTAGGTTTAAAAAAATTGATGAACTTTTAACCTCCACGTGTTGTAGAATGTTCTAGAAAGTGTGTTGATAGAATACGTTGCATTTCTGACTTCGATGTGTACTTAAATTTAAAAAAAACTATTTATATGGAAAAGTAGAAAGACAGTAATAGAGAGAATTTTTGACAGCTAAAAGAATCAAGGAACTATTGTAATTTGGTCTGGATTACCTACTGGCGGTCGACAGTAGGTAGTTATCACTGTTAACGGTCTGAAAGTGAGGTGTTGCTCAGAGTGGCAAGGTGGTGATATGATATGGTGCTACACTCGGTATGAAACCGAGAGTCTAAACCGTGAGGTCATTGCTGTAAAGTGATGTGGTCTGGTGTTTGTAGCATACGTGTGCAAGTAGTGTTAGTAGGCGTTTATACCATACAGTGGGAAGCGAACTACTGACCACTACTGTGTGTTGATAGTATACCGGAAGCGGGAAGCAAAGTAGTTACGCCTACCGGTGTGAAGACTTGGTGATGAAACCGAGCTGATTCCTGTAAAGTGATGGGCTCTGGGCGGTGTAGGATACTAGCCGCTGTAGTATAAGTGTGTAAGTAGTGTTAGTATGTGTTTATAGTATATAGGGAGTGGGAAGCGAACTACTCATCCCTACTGGTGTGAAGACTCGGGGATTAAACCGTGAGCCTAAATTGTGAGCTCATTGCTGTAAAGTGATGCGCTCTGGGCGCTGTAGCATATTTGTGGAAGAAGTGTTCATTTACGTTTATACAATATAGGGAGTGGGAAGTGAAAGTCTTACCCCTACCGGTGTCAAGACTCGTGGATGAAACTATGAGCTCATTGCTGTAAAGTCATGTGCTCTGTGTAGTATTCCATTGTAAGTCATAGTACAATGTTAGTATGTAATTCTACTAGAATCTAAGGGGCATATTATCAAGGAACGGCGTTAAAATTATCGCCGCTTTAGCGGCAGGAAACTGCCGCTAAAACGTCGATAATGGGCTTGATAATATGCCGTAGAGAATTCCAATAGAAGCCCATGTTAACACGAGAACATGGGCTTCTATTGGAATTCTCTACGGCATATTATCAAGCCCATTATCGACGTTTTAGCGGCAGTTTCCTACCGCTAAAGCGGCGATAATTTTAATGCCGTTCCTTGATAATATGGCCCTCAGTTTGTAATGTTAGAATTTAGGGCTGTCATGAGGGGAACCTTGCGGAGTTTGTACACGGTGCTGGATTAGACGGTTGCTTTGCTGTCTGCTCCTGTTGATGGTTGTTTCAGGTGTCTTGTTTTCTTGTAATAAATCTACTTATTGGATTCACTGCTGTCTGCCTCTTCACTGCATAAATTTGGCGACGAGTGGGAGAAGGCAAAAAGAAGGCACCACTC
Organism: Triturus cristatus; assembly: GCF_964204655.1. Classification (NCBI taxonomy): domain Eukaryota; kingdom Metazoa; phylum Chordata; class Amphibia; order Caudata; family Salamandridae; genus Triturus; species Triturus cristatus. The sequence continues at coordinate 841,045,242 of NC_140593.1, read as the reverse complement.
AGCAATATTTCAAAATTGCTTGCGTTGTGCTGAAGACTCGTTTTGTTCATGTAGCTGTTTCTACTCATGCCAGGGTCGTCGGCTCATTGAACTATGTCATCCGACTTCTGGTAGGGTTTATATTTTTAGATTTTGCACTTCCTCTGCTTCTTCGCTACATTCTGGTCGCTGTACTACACGTGTGTAAGTAGTGTTAGTATACGTTTATACTAACAAATGCATCATGGTAGTAGGGAGGGCGACCTCTCAGGAGCAGCTCATACAATGTCCTGGGGTGTGCATTCGCTGGACATTTGTGTTTGCTATTAGAGGGTGGTGCATGGCTTCCAACCTGTGATAGCAAATACTTGTTCGACTACTAGAAGCGAGAGGAGGAAAACCTTGTATCGCTTTAACAGAGGGGATGCGGATGGTAAAAATGGAGAGAAAAGAACAAAAAAAAGCGGGGTCTCACCCGTTCTTTTAAATGAGGCCCCTGGTGGGTGGGTAATGTTCCGTGGCCAATCCAATTATTATATTGCGGGGTCTCTGTAGGACTGGGTAACCTAATGTCACATGTAAATTAGGAGCGGAAGGGAACAGAGACGTTTTGCAGCCTAGGGGAGCGGCACCTTCACGGGTATTGTTTACTAATTGTTCGAGGGGTTCGAGGCCAACTGAAGTCCGGGGATCGCCACACTCCGGATCTTTATTTAAATATGCAGGATGGGCCACGGCAGTCCCTGAAGCCTCGGTGGTCCTAGGCAGTGCCTTATTTGTTCTGTAATCACACGGGCAGTACTTATGGTGTTATAAAGTGATACACACATCGAACTCTTGCAGTTGTACAATTACCCAGGCTTCATTTGTCTAATAGTCATTAAGATTATGTTTGGTAGGTGCACTCTAATAATAAATAATGTTGTCCTTAAAATCTCCTATAAACAGATGATTTTCACAATAAACAATAGACAAGTGTCGTCAGAAAAAGAAGACCTATACACTCAGTTATTTATTTGAAAAAATAAGCACCCTTTATTAAAACAGAAATAAATAGAAATGTAACTTTAATGGAACAGTATTATAAAAAAAAACGTGGGTTGGACTCCAGTGGAAGCAGCGTAGGAAACCTGCAAGACAAAAATGAAACATAAGTATGTGTGCTATGTGGAAGAGGTAAAGAAAGGTAGTCTTAATGAAAGGACCATAGTGAGAATGGAAGGGAGGGCGAGTGGGTAGGAGGGAGAAGGGGAGGAAGAGTCAAAAGAAGAGAGGGAGGAGGAGACAGAGCGTTGGCCTATTGCACTCAGCCCTTAGTGTTTACCCTCTGCCACCCGTTTGTCTAGGACGCTGGGGTCTGCGAGAAAGAGTGTGGTTCAGCAAGCCCTTAAAATTAAATACACGAGGCCAGAGATTATGGGCCATATTATGAAGGAAGGGCGATAACATTATCGCCGCTTTAGCGGCAGGAAACTGCAGCTAAGGCGGCGATAAGGGGTTGATAATATGCCCTTGTGAATTTCCTTAGAAGCCCAGGTTCTGGTGTGAACCTGGGCTTCTATGGGAATTTAAAAGGACATATTATCAACCACTTATCGTCGCTTTAGTATCAGTTTCCTGTCGCTAAAGTGGTGATAATGTTATCGCCGTTGTTTGATAATATAGTCCTACATTATTAGCTACGGGAAAATCGCTTGCATGCACCTGTGCACCCAGGGTGCTGCACCCCAACCCCTTCCCCTGCACTGTCCTCAATTGTAGGTCTTGCACACCGAGGTTTCACTGCTCACCTGCCACCACTGGCGTGTCCCATGACGTGTTGGTGCAAGCTCCTAGTCCGGGGTATAATTGTCTGATAGACCAGGTCTCCGGTCGGGTACGGTGTCTTGATACCACGATGGAAGGTGTCAGAATGCCAGGGCATCATTGCAGGGTCAGCTCCCGCTACACCCTTCTTGTGGCAATCAATGGAATGTCTGAAAAGGGAAAAATAATTTAATGGTGGAAACGTCTGGAGGTAAATGAAGGTTTATTTCAAGCTTGATCGAAAATAGGAGTTGAGTGCATCCTTCGTTTTTGAAGTACAATCTACCAACTGTTAGTGGTAATTGTGGTTCAAAGATGAGTTGGAGTGCACGAGAATACACAAGGTTAAATAATAATATGTTATGCCAACGTTCACATACAAAGGAACAGAGCGCATGCTAGAAGTATAATGTGTGCGTGTAATGCAGTGGCGGGAGCCTGTGTGCATGTACACTTAGTAAGGAGCTCACTACAGTGTCCAAAATCCCAACGCCACGTGTCTGTAGGGCAGCGCTGCCCGCTGGCTCAGGGCTACAGTACGATCCAGTAGGTGCTTAAAATGAGACCGATGTGACTGAATGAGGTCAGAGATCACATCATTATGCACGTCAACATCGCTCTTTCGCACATGCGCACTCAGGGTGATGCATCACACCCCTCCCGCAGAACCGCCCTCAACAGGTGTCTGTAGGGCAGCTCTGCCCGTAGGTTCAGGACTACCTTATTGTCGGAGGGATGGGCGGAAATAGAAACTCGGAGGCCGCAGTGGTGGTTGAATGGTGAATTTTTATTATAACAAGATAAGTGGTGAAAGCAAAATAGGCTAGTTTATGGCTGATGTGGTTAGACGGCTTGTGCTCTAGGACGTCTTCTGCCCGTTTTCTTCTTCTCTTTGGAGTCTTGGGGCTGCCTTCCCGGAGTATCTCAAAATAAGGAGAAAAAAGAAAAGAAGCGGTCAAGGTTCTGCTTTCTCTCCACTGAGATTCCCGTCACCACACCCGACGTGGAGAAGGATAGAGGGGAAACCAAAACAAAAGGAAAGATGGTAGCGACGGACCTCCCTCTCTTATAACTCAAAGAGAAGAGGGCTCCCGTTTCCTTAAAGTGAGCGTTGTGATAGGGACTGCACCCTCCTTTTACTGCTTTCCTCGGATTTCAATGTGGCCATATACACTCGTTCATCAATTAGGTAAGCCGGGCGGGGGGGGGGAGGAAATACCAGGACGGGGTGTGTTGCACTGTCACACGGCCCCACAGATTCGTGCCCCAGGTATAGATCAGTAAACACCAAAACCAAAAAAAAGAAGGATGAAGGTGACTAGGGATGTTGTGGGTATCGTGCTATATAGGGTCTCTGGCATGCTCCCGTTTCAGGTCTTCACCCCCCCCCCTCCCTTGTTCTCGCACTCACCGAGTCTGCCGCAACTCTCCGGAGTTGCGGCGGCCTTCCAGCGTCCTCCGAGGGCGTCCACCAATCCTTGCACCAGGAGTCCACGTCTTCTTTGTCGTTTTCGTCTGGTTGCGCAGCGTCCTCGATCCTCTGAATTCCTGGAGATCCCGGCCGATGTCCAGTCCCGTACACATGGAGTTCGGCGTCTCCCGGGTTCCTCCTCTGGTCCTCTCCTTCCTCTATCGTCAGACGCCTAAATGCTGGTTGTCCCGCCTCTTCCGGCACGATCCTTCGTTCCCATTCGCCCGATCGTCCTTCGTTCTGGGTGGTTTCCTGTTGGACAGAGGGAGGTGAAGTGATTAACCCTTTGGCGGTACCCTCATCCCGACTGGCGGGATTGGCGGGATAAGGTATGCACGTTTCCCGCTCTTGTAGGAGTCTATCACACTTATGGTATAGCAGGTCTTTAAAATGAGACAGAGATGTGACTGAATAAGGTCAAAGATCACACATGGCAATATCGCTTATTCGCACGTGCGCAGTCTGGTTGATGCATCCCATCCCTCCCGCAGCACCGCGCTGAAGAGGTGTCTGTAGGGTAGCGCTGCCCGCTGGCTCAGGCCTACAGTACAGTCCAGCAGGTCTTTAAAATGAGACAGAGATGTGACTGAATGTGTCACGGTCCCTCGGAGGCCTCTCAGGATCGGTTCGTTGCTCAATTGGGGTCCACCTATTGACAACCTCAATTTCCGATATGCTGTAAAAGCACGGACATTAGAGGGGGTCAATCGGGGGAAGGAAAGGAAGGGAACAGCGGGGAGGGAGATCTGTGGAGAAAAACGATGATTAAGACACACACTTCACCCACTGCACCACAATACGTTAGCTCCCTCCTTCCAGGAAGTACACAACGAAACATATATGTCTACATGTATACCTGTAAAGAAAACAAAGAACTCTAGGATAGTATCTACAACTAGAAGGACGATTGTTTCATCATCTGACCCTCTAAGATATCTGGGTTGCTTGTCTGATTGTTCGTATCACCTGTACGTGATACACAGCAGAGAACTGTGGATTACATAAACATTATCAGCAATGATCTTCCTCTAAACTGTTGCCACATAATCACAGAACATGTGCTTCTTACCCACCATAACCAGTGCGACTGTGGGCCTCACAAGGGAAGAAGGAATTACGCAATATGTCCAGCACCTCTCTTACATCCCCTGCTATGACGAAACAATACACACAGAAATTAAACCATTAAGATGGAGAACTGATGTCTGGCAGACAAGTTGCAGGAAATCTTAGAATGGTGATATACCACCTGGTACTGGTACCTCGAGTTAAAGTCTAGGTTATACCAAGGTGCTTTCGTCGCCATACATGAGGTATAGCATCAATGTATGTGTCAGCAATGGATTCTATCCGGCGCTGTTATCCAACAGGGCCGTAAGACGATAATGTGCAAGTAATGACTCGTGACGGTGGTACTTAGTTCCGCTGTGGCCAATTGTCAAAGAAAAGCACTAGCAGCGTGATTCACAACACCGAGATACTGGGAATTACAATGATAGGACTCTTGGCGGTGTCACTCAGGTCCGCTATGGCAGAGATCAAAAGGCAGCACTAGCGGCGTGAGTCACAACGCCGGAATACTGAGAATTACAATGATATGACTCTTGGCGGTGTCACTCAGGTCCGCTATGGCAGAGATTCAAAGGCAGCACTAGCGGCGTGAGTCACAACGCCGGAATACTGAGAATTATAATGATACTACTCTTGGCGGTGTCACCGACACCCTTACCCCACCAAAGCCAACATGGAATCAGCAAGGCCGTTGGAAGGTCCTCCTCCTTCGGCAGCTCGACGCAGAATAATCTGCGCCATTCCTTCTGCTTCCTCGGCTTACGTAGCCGGGCGGATCCGCGCAGCGTTGTCTCATGCGCATGCGTGCAGGTAAGGATGCCGGGAATCGTAGTGCACCAGAGAGCCCCTCCAGATCTCACGCATCTCGCGGAGATGGAGCGCGGCTCTCGTCCACCAAGCGCGGTTCTGTCGTCCTTGCAGGGAGTGTGCAGTGGTCGCCACGGAGGACGTGACAGCACATCCCTCTCCCAACAACCGCTGACACGAACCAGGCTTATTGGGAAACCGTTCATGAAAGGCTTTGACGCACTGGGGCGCATGCACGCCCACCGCTGGTTCCCACGAATTCTCTTCCGTGCCGTATACTTTCCAGGACACCAAATACCACAATTTGGATCCCCTCATTTTAGAGTCCAGAATCGCCTGCACTTCATACTCCGGCTCGTGATTGATCCAAATGGGCGCCGGTCTCTTTTTTATGGATGTATATGAGGGCTTCAATAAGGACACATGAAAGCCTTGGGCAGTGCCAATTTCATGGCCAAAGGTGAAATCACCTTGAGGATTTTATAAGGCCCAATGAACTTGGGATTAAACACACTATATCGACGGAAGCGAATGTTTTTCGTCTATAGCCACACTGCATCTCCTACCTTGTAGGTAGGCGTGGGTTGTCGGTGTTTATCCGCCTTAGTTTTGGAAATCCCTTTGGCCTTTTCCAAATTTCTACGAGTGAGGTGTAGGGTTTGTTGAATGTGTTTCACCCGGTCTTGTGCTTCCGGTACTTCAGGTGTGCTTGCAGGTTGAATCAAAGAGATAAAGCGTGGATGGTATCCGTAATTACTGTAAAATGGCGTGAAGTTGGTGGATTGGTGTTTGGCACTGTTGTATGCCACCTCAGCCAAACACAAGAGGTCCACCTAAGCGTCAGTGTTCTTTTCCACGTAGCACCGTAGGTACTGCTTGAGAGTCTGATTCAGTCTTTCTGTTTGCCCATCAGACTGAGGGTGAAAACTGGTTCTTTTGGACGTTTTCATATGTAATGCCTTACACCAGGCGGTCCAAAATCGGGCAGTGAATTGGGGGCCCCTGTCGGACACTATATTTGCAGGAAGGCCATTGAGCCTTATCACATGAAACAAAAGCAGTTTGGCCAATTGTCCTGCCGTGGGTTCTTTAGCACAGGCTATAAAGAGTCCCATCTTGGTGAGACTGTGCACCACTACCACGATGGCTGTACATCCTTGATCCAGTGGCAACCCAACGATAAAATCTATAGAAATGGTTTCCCAAGGCACCAAAGGTGATGGTAGGGGTTGTAACAGTCCTTTGGATTTCCCGTGTTCTGGTTTAGCAGTCACACACGTCTCACACCGGTGAATCATGGCCGTGGTGTCTTCCACCCCTGTTGGCCACCAAAACTAGCGAGAAATGCGATCTAGGGTTTTCTTAATACCGTTATGTCCCGCACTGGGCGTGTGGTGACACCAGTGGAAAATCTCTTTCCTTAAGGTTGGATTGGGTATTAACAACTGTTTGCCTTTCATTGGGAGACCCTTAATTATCTTCCACTGCGGGTGGTTCCGTAACCATTTCTTCCAGTAAGGAGACTTCACCCCTTTGATTACTTTGTGTAGAAAGGTATCAGTTTGTAGAGCTCCTATGACCCTTTGAGGGTCCAAAACTGACTGTGAATGTTCTATCTGGGTTCCATCAGGGATGTCTTTGCGGGACAGAGCGTCCGCTTTTTTATTGTCTGCCCCAGGTCGGTACGTGACAAGGTAGTGAAATTCTGAAAAGAATAGCATCCAGCGTAACTGCCTGGGTGACAACATCCAAGTCGATCTCATAAACTGCAAGTTACGATGATCGGTATATACAGTTACCACATGCTTGGCTCCTAATAACAGTTGTCTCCAAACGCTAAAGGCTTCTTCTATGGCTAGGAGCTCTTTTTCGGCGATGGTATACCGTGTTTCGGCCAAATTTAATTTCCTGGACATATATGCCACTGGATGAAGTTGGCCCGTCGTCTTATGGCGTTGTGAGAGTATGGCTCCTACTGCAACATCGGAGGCATCTGCTTCCACGATTTATGGGCTCTCTGGGTCCGGATGTATCAACACCGGGGCGGTAACAAAAGCATCCTTTAAGCTTTGAAAGGAGGCCTCTGCTTCTGGTGTCCACTGAAATGGTTCGTTTTTTCGTAACAGCTTGGTAAGGGGAGCCACTACCGCAGAGAATTGGTTAATGAATTTGCGATAAAAATTCTCAAATCCGAGAAAGCATTGAATTTCTTTAACATTTGTAGGCTGTGCCCATTCTTTCACGGCTCTAATCTTTCTTTTTGATATAACCTGGCCTGAGGGGGTCAGCATCACTCCCAAGAATTCCACTTCTTTCACGTGGAACTCACATTTACTGAGCTTACAAAATAGTTTATTCTGTCGTAATGCATCAAACACCAAACCCACATGTGCCTTATGTTCCTCCTCTGTGGAGGAATATATCAAAATATCATCGATATATGCCACCACAAACTTGTCCAAATACTCTGGCAGTACCTCGTTAACAAAGTATTGAAATGCGGCGGGGGCATTGCACAGTCCGAATGGCATCACGGTATATTCGTAAAGGCCATAGCGGGTCCGAAAGGCGGTTTTCCACTCGTCCCCTTCCCGAACGCGTACCAAGTGGTAGGCCCTCTTTAAATCAAGGCGAGTGTAGATTGTGGCTGATTTAACCTGCTCTAACAGAACAGATATCAAAGGCAGGGGATACCTATTTTTGATCGTTACGTTGTTTAATGCCCCAAAGTCTATGCAGGCTCTCTTTTCCCCGTTGGCTTTTGGAATAAAGAAAAATAGGAGAGGCTGCCGGGGATCGTGAAGGGCATATAAACCCGTTCTCCAAGTATTTGTCTAGGTATTCTCTTAAGTGAGTATTTTCCGCTTCAGTGAGTGCATATAATCTTCCACACGGTATAACTGCCCCGGGGACTAAGTCTATACGGCAATCGTAATGCCGGTGAGGGGGGAGAATATCAGCGGATTTCTCACAGAACACATCTTGATACTCAGCGTACCACGCAGGTAACTTCACATCAGTTTCTGCGGCCGTGGCTATTGAGTGGGGACTTCCCTGACTACAAGCAATATCCCCCCAGTTGTTAGTACAATGCTCTCTGCACCATGAACTCTTAAACTCCACCTTGTTAGTCTTCCAATCGATGGTTGGGTTGTGTATTTTCAACCAGGGCAGGCCTAGGATCACTCCATACTGCGGGGCTTTGATGACATTGAAAGATACAAGTTCAGTATGCCCTTCTCCGCAAGTCATGGGCATGGTATCGGAATGGTACCTAATAGGGCCTGTGCTTAAAGTCTTCCCATCTACGGCCAACACCTCTTCGGGGGAGTTTTTTCTAATCAGCTCTATCCTTAAACGCCTGGCAGTCCCTAGGTCCACAAACAATCTGGTTGCACCAGAATCAATCATGGCTTCACAGGTCTGCCACCCTCCTATCGTTTTAAGAGTGATGGTTACAAACATATGTTGAGACGACAATGCTAGGGTATTCATGGTAGAAGGAATATGCAACCCACCCAAGGACTTCCCTCCTGCTTTCCCTGGGTGAATCAGTTTTCCGGCAAGACCTCTAAGGACAAGCCAGACACTCTTTTGGCCCCTACGTTGGTTTTAGGTTTGGCCAAACAGTCCTTAACGAAATGCCCTTTTTTTCCGCAATACATGCAGAGCCCAGTCTTTCGCCGGAGGTCTCTCTCCGCTTGCGTAAGTGGGGCTCAATTGGTACCTATGTCCATAGGTTCTGATACCGGCGCCACCCCCACTCCTGACCCCCTACTTTTCTCAAATCTCATAGGCTGACGCTCTACTTTCTTTTGTGTCCCCTCTGCGTTCCCCTATGCGATAATCTAACCGTAATGTGAGGTTGATAAGATCTATACAGGTGGATGGTTGAGGGTCTATCTGGGCTAACACGTCTTTCATGTCGTCCCTCAGCCCTTGATAAAAGATAGCAGCCCTCTTTTCCTCTGGCCATTGGGTTTCGGCTACCAAACGTTGGAAGGTGTTGATGTACACCACCAAGTCCTTATTCCCCTGTTTAAGTTCCAGCAGTTCTCTATCTGCTGAGAAGGAAGCCGCCCTACGATCGAACACAAGCTCGAATTCTTTACGAAACGCATCCCAATCGTATAGAAGGGGGTCGTCGTGCCGCACATAAGGTACTGCCCATTGGGCCGCGTCACCTGTTAGGTACGAGATCATAAAAGCCACCCGAGCCTGATTGGTGGGAAAGGCCTTGGGTTTACATGAAAAGTGTAGTAACACTTGAGTCATAAAGACTTGTACCTTGGATGCCTCCCCATAAAACCGCTCGGGGGCGGCCAAAGGAATGGGTGTAGGCATTTCCACTGTAAGTGGGGAAGGAACAGAGGATGATCCAAACTGAAATGTACTCCCACCCCAAGTTCTACCTGATTGGGCGTCAAATGGGTTTCTTTGTAACCTAGTGACTGTGTCTTGCAAAGCTGCTGTTTCGGCCCTAGATGCCGCTATCTCCGCCCTGGAGTCGGCTATCTCCTGCTGCAGTGCCCCTAAGGTAACTAGGACGTTTTCCAAGATGGCCATCGTAACAACGAACTGACCGGGAGAGGTATATTTAAGTAGGCAGATTATTCTGTCACGGTCCCTCGGAGGCCTCTCAGGATCGGTTCGTTGCTCAATTGGGGTCCACCTATTGACAACCTCAATTTCCGATATGCTGTAAAAGCACGGACATTAGAGGGGGTCAATCGGGGGAAGGAAAGGAAGGGAACAGCGGGGAGGGAGATCTGTGGAGAAAAACGATGATTAAGACACACACTTCACCCACTGCACCACAATACGTTAGCTCCCTCCTTCCAGGAAGTACACAACGATACATATATGTCTAAATGTATACCTGTAAAGAAAACAAAGAACTCTAGGATAGTATCTACAACTAGAAGGACGATTGTTTCATCATCTGACCCTCTAAGATATCTGGGTTGCTTGTCTGATTGTTCGTATCACCTGTACGTGATACCCAGCAGAGAACTGTGGATTACATAAACATTATCAGCAATGATCTTCCTCTAAACTGTTGCCACATAATCACAGAACATGTGCTTCTTACCCACCATAACCAGTGCGACTGTGGGCCTCACAAGGGAAGAAGGAATTACGCAATATGTCCAGCACCTCTCTTACATCCCCTGCTATGACGAAACAACACACACAGAAATTAAACCATTAAGATGGAGAACTGATGTCTGGCAGACAAGTTGCAGGAAATCGTAGAATGGTGATATACCACCTGGTACTGGTTCCTCGAGTTAAAGTCTAGGTTATGCCAAGGTGCTTTCATCGCCATACATGAGGTATAGCATCAATGTATGTGTCAGTAATGGATTCTATCCGGCGCTGTTATCCAACAGGGCCGTAAGACGATAATGTGCAAGTAATGACTCGTGACGGTGGTACTTAGTTCCGCTGTGGCCAATTGTCAAAGAAAAGCACTAGCGGCGTGATTCACAACACCGAGATACTGGGAATTACAATGATAGGACTCTTGGCGGTGTCACTCAGGTCCGCTATGGCAGAGATCAAAAGGCAGCACTAGCGGCGTGAGTCACAACGCCGGAATACTGAGAATTACAATGATATGACTCTTGGCGGTGTCACTCAGGTCCGCTATGGCAGAGATTCAAAGGTAGCACTAGCGGCGTGAGTCACAACGCTGAAATACTGAGAATTATAATGATACTACTCTTGGCGGTGTCACCGACAACCTTACCCTACCAAAGCCAACGTGGAATCAGCAAGGCCGTTGTAACGTCCTCCTCCTTCGGCAGCTCGACGCGGAATAATCTGCGCCATTCCTTCTGCTTCCTCGGCTTACGTAGCCGGGCGGATCCGCGCAGCGTTGTCTCCTGCGCATGCGTGCAGGTAAGGATGCCGGGAATCGTAGTGCACCAGAGAGCCCCTCCAGATCTCACGCATCTCGTGGAGATGGAGCGCGGCTCTCGTCAACCAAGCGCGGTTCTGTCGTCCTTGCAGGGAGTGTGCAGTGGTCGCCACGGAGGACGTGACAGAATGAGGTCAAAGATCACATCATAACACATGGCAATATCGTTTGTTCGGACCTGCGCAGCTAGGCTGAAGCACCCCACCCCTCTCGCCGCCGCGCGCTCAATTGGAGGCCCTGTGCACCCAGGCCGCTCTGCTTACCTGCTGTCATTGTTGTGTGAGCAAACACTACGGGCAGCAGTGCTCACAATTCAGATGGAGTGTTGGTTGCAGGAGAGTGTACACCTCATGGATCCCTTTCGTAGACGACGAGCAGTAGGGCTCACAATTTAGAGCCCGTGTTGATTGGCAGGATGGAGTGCACCTCATGGATCCATTTATTTTTTTTATTGCGCATTGTGATATGCGAGGTGGATGCGACAAATCATTTGAGGTAGTGTGGAAGAAGAGGGCCGTGTGGCGTTGTGGTTATCCTATTTATAGTTACGCAAAGTGGGCTGGGCTTGCGTACGCCAGGCCAGCGTAGGGGTGTGAATAATTATTCCGGGGACTTGGGCGTTTTTCAGTTCCTGCCTGGCCAGGAAGTGCACTTATGTGTGTTTCTTTTGTAGTTTTGACCTCCCAGAGTGTGCAATTTAGATTAGTGTAGCATGTGTCGGGAGGGCGGAAACTATCGTAAATGAGATGGCATGTGATCTAGGATGTGCAGTCTGCCCGTGGCTGATGATGCTCCTTAGAGCCAGCAATACCCAGGCCGAAAGGCAGCACAATAATGTGCAGACACACACACAAGGGGCATCGTGTAACACATATTTGTTTTTTGATGGAACGTTTGAGATGCATGGCAATCACACATGGAAGGCTAATGTACAGAGCATGAATATTGATCAAGATGATCGTTGCATGTTGTGTGTAGTATAAGATATGTGTATACAGGAAAACACTTTTCAAAAAAGCTTTCTAAGCAGAAGAGGTGTCTCTCATCAAACGCTGTAGAGAGAATGAGTAAAATGGGTGTGGTCGTACAACTGTTACAATGAGAAATATAATGAACCAATCAAATGCTTTTTTTTAAGGTCACATGGCAATCGCGCACAGAGCGCGCAAGGAGGCCGCACCTGACGCGATTTTGACAAAGTATATTTATCATAATATAAGTTTATTACAGTTAGAAATATATAAATGTTTAAAATAATTTAGATTTTTGTGTGCTCCTATATACTGTTTAAAGTTATTTAGATATACTTTTGAGACAAAAAAAAAAGGGAATGGTGTACCCGGCACAATACTATACATCTGTGTCGTAACACAGGGCCTGGCAGCGTGTACTTGTCGAATACGCAATGCGCAGCTGGGGCGACCCCATACGTACATGACGTAACGCGTGGCTTGGTACTGTGTACCCGTCGGATACCAAAGTAGTACCTGGGGTGACTTAATGCGTATATGATGTTACGCGGGATTCAGTGGCACAAACTCGTCAGATACGAAATGCGCATCATTTACGAGTTTAGCAGTATGAAGGATAGGATTCGTGTGGTGATGGAGCTTGGTACGATACCGGTATGGGAGTGCAGTTTTCTCCCCCCCCCCCCCCAAAAAAAATATACATATTTTTGGGGGAAGATATAAAACATTACATGATTTTTAAAGTTAAAAACAAGAAGTATAATAGAGTTCCAAAATATTTAATAATATAATAGAAAAAATATAGGTCTTAGAAATATTAAAATATGAAATTAATATTTAAAAAACCTTTGAAATTCACTGAAAAAACCATAGGTTTTACATACGTTATAGTTAGGAATTAGCATTTAAAAAACCTTTGAAATTCACTAAACAAAATAGGTTTCAGGGACGTTATAGTTAGTTGAACATTTGACTCATATAAAACCAGAGAAATTCGCCTGTTATAGTTAGTTGTGCTAACTATAACTCGCGCGCCCGCAAAGCACTGCTGATGATGTCACATATTACATCACTCATGACATGGTCAGTGACATAACTGATGACATCTGGGGCAGAGGCAGAGACGGTCATTTACTGTAGTGAAACAGAAACTCAGAGAAGAGGGTCTGAAATACTCCATGCTGTTCCCGGCGCGCCTACGTGTGGAGGCAGAAGGGCAAGCCTGGTTCTTCGAACAACCGGAGGAAGCGGCTGACTGTATTGAGCGCCGGGCGGATCGTGCCCCACGTAACCGCAGCAATGGCTACGACGCAACCTCCCAGCCCCACGACTGATGGGGCTAGAATAATGGACGCTGTGACTCCACTGCACGGACTGACTCCTGGGACACACTGGGACAGGTAACGGGTCCTACTTCAGGAAACAAACCTGGTCCGAAATTCATGTAAAGCGATGCACAGATGGGGATATCACATGGTAGCACATGCAGGATTTACCTCCAGCTCACGGGGTGTTGGTATCATGATGAAAAACTCATTCCCCCTTGCCGTAAGTTCCACATGGACGGACGACCGCGGTAGATACATAGGCGTGACAGGTACATGGGAGGGACGATCTATAACACTCATGTTCCGCCAGGCTTGCAATGCACCACCTTTAAAGATCTGAGCGCTGTTCTGCTCTCCATTACAGATGACCTGTTGCTCCTCGGGAGCGACTTCAATTTCAATGCGGTGGTCTCGGGCACACTAGACCAATATCCTCCGCGGGAGATGGGGCCTACCCGCTGGCTGCCTGATTTTCTCGATGCCATGGGGTTCGTAGATGGGTGAAGAACATATCACCCAGACAGGATACAACACACAATTCATTCCGGAGTACACCATAGCCTTTCCTGTCTAGATTACTGCCTAATCCCCTCCTCACAAGTTACCCACATTCACAAAATCAAACACTTAGCTAGGGGCATCTCCGACCACTCGCCGGTATGGATCCACATAGTTCTCAACCAGACTACAGTGGGAAGACTTGCCCCTATCAATCCATGGTATCTCCGGGATCCGAAACTTCGTAAAGACCTCATTAAAGCTATAGATAATTATTTTCTAGAAAATGAAGGGTCCATGTCCTTGTCTCAGACACTATGGGAAGCATTCAAAACTGTGATCCGGGGTCAGGCCTTAACCTAGATCTCTGGAATGAAGAAGGATCACCAAAAAGAAGTCTCGGACATCGAGGCCAAGATTTTCCGATTAAAGGGAGACCTGCAGGGGCGGCTCTAGGCTCATGGTGGCCCTGTGCAGGGAGCGTAGGTAGGGGGCCCCGGAAGAGGGGGTCCGGGCGGGGCAGAGCTCAGGAAGGTGTTTTAATAAAACGTCCCGAAAAGGCGTTAGATGACCAGTACCTGCGGCTGCTCCTACCCTTCCGAATTCGTCTCAGAACGATAACATTTAGGAGGAGGAGGAGGGCATTGTGACACCTGACGTGAGGGACTTGCACAGACGGCTGCAGGGCCATGACAGGACCTGTGTCCTCTGGATACCCGGGCAGCGATGTAGTAAATAAGGGTTCGTTTTCACCCAGGCACACCAGGAAAACTGCAAAAGAAACGAATTTCCGCAACCTCAGCACGTGACGCACTACTCATGTTTACCTACTGTTTACCAAAAACCTATCATGCTTCCCTTTCTTCCCTTTTTCACCTAAAATGTTTTTTTTCTTCGTATTTAAAAAATTGTAAGACTCACTGAGACACACCTTCCTACCACAGTTTGGCAATGTATGACAGCTAGATGGCACCACACGCGTCGTAATGTTCCGAGTCCGACCACCAGAAAGAATGCAGACTGATGACACACGCCACGCGGCACGCGGGAAGCAGTTTGAGGAGGTTGAGTCTGCGCAGATCACTCTATCCCCACAGAGCCATGGACGGACAATAGAAGACCAGACAGACAGACAGAGCAAGATGGCGGCGTCAACGAGCGCGCCACGTGACCGTTGCGGGGGAGGCGCGACTCAGGAACGAGGAACACAGGTGTGAGAAGGGGGGGGGGTGACGGTCAGGGATTTTGCAAGTTAGTGGAAGCCGGAGGCCGCCAAATCCCTGCCAGGGGCCGCCACGAGTATGTATTGTATCCAGTGGTTGAAGTGGGGAAAAAAAAGTAGGGGAACTGTGGGCGGAGAATCAGAGGGTGGAAATAACCTGAGGATTGGATCAGTGGGCGGAGTTAGAGGTGTCGCCAGGATTGGCAAAACATCCCAATCTTTAGTATTTGTTTGGCATTTCACTGACCATTTACAGCTTATTATGTTATGTAATTCAACCAATGGATACACATGATTATTTAACGATTAATATGAGTTATTGACATTAAAATAAATTCACAAAGTGGGATATGTTTCTAATCACAGAATGTCCCAAATATGCTTAAAAGTGGAAGAACAAGCCATTTGTTTCTGAGCCATGGATTTTCTGTTGTCAGCAATATACACAGAGACAATCAATTTTACGTGTGTACATTACTGTATGGGAAATGTTACATCAGACAAAGGACTACAAGGTGTAGGAGTCACATGACAACCATATTAGTAGGCAGTATAGTTTAATAGTGATTGATCTGGAGAAACACAAACTCAGAATTTAAAACTTAATACCATGATTGGAGGTTCCCTTTAATAATCATTATTGATTTCTATCCAAATGAACACATTTTGCAACATTAGGATAATCAAAGGCTTAGGGAAAAAACATAAAGCTCTAGTTTATACCTTGCAGTTTGTATGCAGCTCTAAGATGAAAGCTAGTAGCTCACTGTTCTTTGTTAGGATTTTAACTTATAAACTGCAAGTAGTAAAAGGATCTTACTGTCAAAAGCAGTAACCCACTAACCTATTTACAATATATGCACTTTGTGATGGGCATGGTACATGTTCTTAGCAGCAGGCACATTAACCCTCTGCGCTATCTTTCCATGAGTCAAAGCTTCCACTAGACAAAACTCTGATCTCGCTCTAGTAAGACGTTTATTCACCGGAGTTATCATGACATTTTTATTATTGCCGAAAATTTCTGTAGGCCACGAAGGAGGCAGCAAGTGCTTTTAAAACCATAATATACAATGCCCCCACTCAAAGTCAGCACTCGTTGCGGTCACACCGGTAGCATCACCCTAGTGCCAGCTCTTCTCAGGGGTCCTGTGACCTCACTGTTGCTCTAGGGTCTGCTACTTCTTAGGCCTGCCAGCAAGACTGGAGGTGAACTTCAGTATGGATTGTGGTGGGCAAGCCTTCAAGGTGAACCCACACGCCACTGCTAGGGTCCACCTGCTGGTGTTAAGACACCAGGGCTTTTCCGGATTTGCAGGGTCTTCTAAGGTCTAGCGTGGGAATGTGCTCCCTCAGGAGAGTGGTCTGGGGGACTGCTCATGAAGTCTGAACCTGGTTCCTCAGTTCTAAATTCGGCAGCTCTGCCCCCAGTGCTACATCCGCTCCCTCACTGAACACCATACTGCCCCACTGAGAGAAATTCACATTGCCTTCAACTACAATCCAATTTGACCTGCTATAAACAACTGGATGCGACTCAATTCAAATTAAGCACTGGCAAGAGCAATATGCTCCCTAAAGGAAAAAGTAACAACATCCTGGAAAAAGCAAACACTCATTGGGAATGAAAGATTAAATAAAGCTTGTGAAATGTAAGCAGGAACAACATGGTGAACTTAACGCTTTTACACTCACTATTCAGAAATCAGTGAGTCCTTCTGCCTGAAAACTACAGGGCCCAGAAAGGACCCATTTCAATGTCCACTGCTTATATGCTTACAAAACGTAAGTAGTATGGTTTAAAAAGACCACATTTGTGAACACAAAGCCGCCGTACACATTTTGTTTTCCAATCCACCCATCAACCAGGTATCGCAGTACCTCCAAGTTTGGCGCACTTCTCCACCGGGGGAAAACAGCGCTTCACTGGCAAACTGAGTAAAGTGACGCTAATGTTTTTGGGGTTTGAATAAAACCGATCTGGGCACTTTAAGAACATTCCGTCTTGCTTTATTTATTGATTTTTCATATTTTGAACCTTTTATTTCCGTGGCTGCACTTTGGAATAGAAAAATGTAAAAACGGCATTTCCAGCACAAGTGTTTTTCGTTTTTGCATCCATTTCACAGGGAAACAAATGAACGACAGGAAGAAAGAGTCGGATTCCGATTCCTCGTGGCGGCACCTGGGGTTTGGCGGCCCTGTGCAGGTGCACAGCTTGCACATGCCTAAGGCCGCCCCTGAGACCTGGAAACCGGAATTACGCCAGAGAAACCCCATTTATTGAGCCTACGACAACACGAATACAAGACACTTGTGACCAATAGAGCTCAAGTTTTGGGTAGGGAAAAACTGGGCAGGATAAATGACCTGGGAGACAAAGCAGGGAAACTTATAGCATGGCTTGACAATAAAGAGTGGGCGAGCAGGCTGGTCCCTGAACTCAGAGACAATGGAGACATATCCCTCACTGATCTACAGGACATAGTAGACAAATTCGCCAGTCACTTTCACACAGTTTATACAGCTGTGGCCCCATACACTGAAGAGGACTCCCATGACTTACTTCAGGACATTAGGCTCCCAAAACTCTTCTTAGAAGATCGTGCCTTTATGGAGGGTCCCTTGACGACAGATGAGATAGCACAAGCAATCCGCTCCTTTAACTCTGGGAAAGCTCTCCGTTCCAACAGAATCCCCATTGAAGTGTACAAGTTTCGACCAGATAAACTTGCACCGTACTTAAAATCTATGTTTGAGGACTGCAGGGAGGGTGGGATACTGCCCAGGGACCAAGGGATTGCCACCGTAGTCACCATACGCAAAGAAGGTAAACCTAAGACTGACTCCGCCTCGTACAGACCAATTTCTCTCCTGAATGCCAAGCCCAGAATCCTGGCCAAACTCTTGGCCAACCGCCTGGTCAAAATAATTGGGGGCCTAGTTAACCCAGACCATTCCGGCTTTATGCCCATAGGAACACGGCCCTGAACCTCCGTAGAGTCCACGGCATGCTAGGTAGAGCATCCACCATCCAAGAGCCAGCTATGAATGTTTCCTTGGACGCATCCATGGCATTCGATACAATTGAATGGCCTTATCTCTGGGCGTTGTTGGCAAAGATGGGATTTGGCCCAAAATATATCCAATGGGTACGTCTTTTATATAACGAGCCCCTGGCCCAGGTAGTAGTCAATAACAAACAGTCATCTACGTTCACACTCAGTCGTGGGACACATCAGGGATGCCCACTGTCACCTCTCCTTTTCGCCCTAGCCTTGGAGCCATTGGCGGCTTGGATTCGGAGAGATCCAACGATACGAGGGCTGAAATGGTCGCCGAACTGGGAAGATGCGGACGATATACTGCTCTATCTCGCCTATCCCAGGAAATCCTTGGTGGCTGTACTAGATATCCTGGCAATATTCTGTAGATATTCTGGATTTACTATTAATTGGAGCAAATCCCTCTTGTATGTCCTCAATGGAGTCCCTTCCGAGAGACTGTCCAATACAGGTCAACACAGTGGGTTGAGTACTTAGGGATATTTATTTCCCTCGACCCCTCACTCCGATATGCCCGCAACCTCCTCCCATCACTGCACAAGCTCAAAAGGGACATAGCTAGTTGGAGCTTACTTCCCCTCTCTCTCTCTTGGGTAGAGCTGCCCTGTTCAAAATGATGTCTTTGCCTCATTTCCTTGACGCCCTGCAAAACACCATGGACCCTGTTTCAATGACATATTTTAAAGAGGTCGAAGGCCTCCAGAGAGACCTTCTATGGGATGGGAGACACGCATCGCCCTAAATAAGCTGACGTTAAACTGGTATGACGGGGGCATCGGCCTCCCCGACATCATAAAATACTATTGGGCGGCGCATTTAGCGGCCATCAACCACGGTACCTATGGTCGCCCCGACGACCCCGGCTACAATATGGACAGGTGGCTCCTTCCTGGTGGGAACTATAACAGGGCATTATACTCAAAACCCAAGCGACGCACTTTAATAGGCCCCACCAAACACTCCATCCAAGTATGGCACGATGCTACTAATTCTCTCCGATGAGGACACAAACTGACCTTAGCTACTCCACTGTGGGACTGTGAGAAATTGGGTGACCTATTGCAATCAAAAGGGTTCGACAACTGGGACCTCATCGGAATTTCACGTATCAAAGACATTTGGGGGGAGGTAGAAGCTAAGTCCATCCTCACACTGCAAACGCAATACGAGTTGGCAGACACTGAACGTTTTTCGATAGGCACAGGTTTTGTACTCACTTCGGTCCCTCTTGCCACGAGGTTCTTCTCCTCCCGAAGCCTCACCATTGGAGGACAGATTATTAGACAGCCAATTACCCGAAAAGACCATTTCCTTAATATACAAGAAATTGATCAATAATGTGGTGGATCCCCTCCAATCCTTAAGGGAGAAATGGGTAAGGGATGGTATTGAAATAGATGACGAGGACTGGCAAGCAGCAGTGTCCTTCCCTAGAGTGGTCGCCATTCCAGCGCGCCTTCGACTAGTACAACTCAAAATCCTCCACCGGGTATATATCACAGGGCCCCGTCTGATACAAATGGGGAGGGGGGACAGAGGGGCATGCAGGACACAGTGCGGCCACATGGGAACGTTTATGCATATCATATGGGAGTGTGACTACATTAGTTCCTTCTGGCACAAGGTTCACAATACAATCAATGCAGTGCTCCCTGTCTGCCTCCGCCCAGAGGCGCGGAGGTGCCTCCTGAATATATATGGGAACCTACAGACCTGAACATTCATCAGACACAATGGGCCACACTGGGGTTCATGCTAGTGAAAATAAATATTGCACAGCTATGGGGTGCAGCTCAACCACCTACAATAGAAGCCTGGAAAAAAACCTCGATTGGTGCATGCATAGGGAAAAGACGGTATATTTGGCCAAGGGCTGCCCCAAAAAGTGGTCCCGTGTATGGGCCCCTTGGAACGTGTATCAGGGAGAGATATGTCAACCGCCTCGTAGTATTGAACACAATGACCTCCTAACCCCATAACATTCCTTTACCATGCAGTGCTGTAATCTATTTTCTTATATGTCATCATTGTGCACAAATTTGTTGACTCCTCTGTATTTTATAACTGATGGCAATGTATGTTAATAAACAGAGTTATAAAAACAAAAATAATGTATCGTGATTCAAGAATTCGCAATTGCCTCTCTCTGTCACCGCCTCTGATATGCTTGTAAACTCTGTAAAGCCCTACATATTTCAGCAGATTGTTATTGCTGTTGTGGACATTATAAAAGTGTCTAGCAACTGGACAATGAAAATCTATGTTAGAAATGTCCCTTAAATGTTCAAGTAACCGTTTTTTCACAGGAAGTTTAGTACTTCCTATGTAGAGAAGACTGCATGGACATTCTAGCATGTAGACCCCATGGTCAGTCGTGCATATGATGAACTTAGTAATGGTCTTATCTTTGCCACTGAAGGTCTTATAGTTTTTGTAGCTAACGCTGTTTTTACAGGCCTTACAAGCATAGCATTTGTAAAACCCTTTACCGGATTGTAGCCAGGTGGTGGTGGAATCAGATTAATAGTAGCTTCTTACTAGCTTATCTCGCAGTGACTTGGGTCTCCTATATGTCACAGTGGGGCAATTGCCCACGCTTTGACCAATGATTGAATCAGCCTGTATAAGACTCCAATGTTTTCTCAATATCGATCTCAATTTACCTGATCGATCATTATAGGTCATAATCATTCTGGGTGTAGTGGATGCACTTTTGGTATTGGATGTTCTTTTGCAATAGAACTTCTTCATGTTTCACATCTTTCAACTTAAATGTAGCCTGTGATAGGGTTTTGTTGGAATAACCCATTTCTTTGAACCTTTTTAACATGACATTGCTTTCCTCAATGTAGGTGCTGCAATTTCTGCACGCCCACATTAGTTCACCATATGTGATACTGTTAAGGAGAGAGGTTGGGTGATGGCTACGTGCATGTACTGTTATAAGGCTAGCGGTCTCTTTCCTGAATAAGCTGGTGGTAAGTTTGTTTACCTGTACCATGCCACATACATCTAGAAATTCACAAGACGTTTGACTTATTTTGTGTGTGAAGCTGAAATTAAGATTGTTATAAGACAGGGACTCAATAAATCTCTGGGCGTGTTCTTTACTGCCATCCCAGATAATAAAAAGATCGTCAATATACCTTAGCCATAATGGTAAGTGATTGGTGAAGTCAACATTAGCATCGGTCCCTTCCACCTGCTCCTCCCACCAGCCTAGGAACAGGTTTTCCAGGCTAGGGGCGAAGCAGGTGCCCATGGCCGTACCAGATATTAGACGATATAATGTCTCAAAAAACAAAAAAATATTTTCGTTCAGACAATATTTCATCATCAGTTTCAACATCACAGTGTGGTCATACAGGTCAATTGATCTACGTCCTAGATAATACATGCAGGCCTCTACACTATGTTCCTGATTAATACACATGTATAGTGAACAAACGTCCACCGTAATCATGAGATAGTTGCTCTCTGTCACGGGACAGACGGGTCAGAGGTCTGTAATGAACTCTTGTGTCACTGGGGCGAAGCTCCTACAACCAATCCACCTCTTGTTTTGCAGCATCAGGAGGGCTGGAAACTCCACTCATTCCCGTCTTCCCGCTGTCAGATGGAGAAGGAGGACTGTCCCTTTAATTGGAACATAGCACCACATGACTCCACCCCCTGTGACGACGCGGAGTGGTGGAGACCAACAAAAAGAGACGAAAGCCGGAAGGAGGTGTGGTACACCACCGGAGGAAGTGAGAGCAGAGGAGGACTCGAGGAGACGGAGAACGCCGAGCCAAGAGGAGATCTGAGCCTAGTGGGAGTGACAGCGGCCGCCGGAGACGCCGGTCAGAGCACGGAGGTGTCACAAGAGCCAGGAGGCCACCGGGACCACGTTTCACTCAGCCACGCTCCCAGGGAAGCGTGGCTATCGCAGGTACGTGGGCAGTTTGCGGGCCGGGTAGGGAGGTGGGAGAAGCCCGACGGTTAAGGGACGCAGCCCCTACATGATCCCTTCGTAGGTGTGTTCCCCTCCCTGCACCTTCACCCCCATTATCTAGACATGCGACACTGAGCGGTTTCCTTCACCACCCTCCCCTGGTCACACACTAAACACAGAACACTCACACCTCTTCACCTTTTTTCCCGTACCTCCACGAGTGCCGTCACCTGACAGGAAGGAGCCAGACTGTCCGAAGACCCGGCAGTAGGATCCTGGGAAGACGTCCGCCTCACAACACCCTGGCCTGGAAGACACAGTCGTCGCCTACCATCCTGACTCTACTATTATATTCTGAGAGACGCTTCCGACCTAAAATAAAAACCTGTGCACAGCAGCCTGTTGTCCTGCCCCTTACTCCGATCCCACTACACTCTCCCATTCAACATCATGAATACTTTTAAGAAAATCAGTGCTATCTTGACGGTACGATCTAAGATCCTTAACAAATGGTGCCAGGAAATAATCCAGCAAGATGGAGGTATTTTCGAGGAGTCCCCCATTGGAGGAAACAATGGGTCTCCCCGGTGGTTTAGTAGCATGCTTATGCACCTTTGGTAAAAGGTATAAGCAGGGAACACGAGGATTATCATTCTTGAGAAATCTAAGTTCATCATCATCCAAAAGATCCGCATTCCACCAACTGTTTAACATCTCATGAGATCTGGTGATGCTATTCTCATATCTCTCCCAAGTAATGATTTCATAACAACTGGATCGTTTAATTGCCTCATTGCCTCCGATTTGTACTCCGTGGCCCCTTTTTTTTTTTGATAAGACATTATATCGTCGAATATCTGGTACGGCCATGAGCACCTGCTTTGCCCGCAGCCTGGCGAACCTGTTCCTAGGCTGTTGGGAGGAACAGGTGGTATGGACCGATGCTAATGTTGACTTTATTTCAGTTTCACTGTACTATTATTGTGCGGGAAGGGAACCAACGTGTAGGGGCAAAAGTGGAATAGAGAAGTGGAATAGAAAGGCCGAGACGTGATATCAATAGTCACCTTTCATGGCAAGATAGAAATATATTTCTGACGCTCCTTAGAGCCACCCGAACGGGCAATTCAATGCAGCATGACTATCACTAATCAGTGTCCCATGTAAGTTAAAACCGTTAAAGGTGCAGGGGTTGTGGTAACACAGGCCATGTCGAATCTCCACAGTAGTCAAAGTGCATGTGTGAGAAAAAGCCCCGGCACCCAGGAAAGTTACACCTTAGTAGCAAAGTAAAGCTCCACAACTGAATGAGTTAAGATAAAATTACAGAACCACATTTCAGACGGGACAAAAACATATCTAGTAGCAAAGTATGGCCTGACGGAGCCACAACTAACATCATTGTATCTAATGATTATCAGGCATAGACACACTTCGGTGCAGCCGACATAGCTCACCTTACATGCTTCTTATCAATTCCGCGTTGGAAATGTCTGGCAAGAGTGAACATGCGAAATACAGTGTCTCGTTTAACCCACCGCCCAGTAACCTGGAAGAACCGGTAGGGTATTCATGGGAAGTGTGGTTCCCACTTGCTATGTTCAACAATCTCCTAACGGGACATCGTGAACACGGGCTATTTTAAAGGGTGTACAGAAAATTAACATCTCCATTTCATACCATGAGGTGAACCTGAATAAAACAAAATAAAGTAAAATGGCAAGAGAGATAGAGACATGTCACCACCCTATAGGATCCTAAAGCCAATAGTGTGTTCCCTAGGCATTACAGGACAATACTGACACTGGCAATATACATGTGCCTTAAGTCATGGTAAATTGTATAATATGAATGTCATACAGTAACTAGGTGTAGCTTGTGTAGATTCTGTCCTATAGGGAGCACCACGGAATGTCATTGTTGAGATCCCTCACGTGGCTACATAATCTGAACACCCAACGCTGTTCGCTATGGAACAGAACTCTATCAAGTGAGCCCATCTCTCTACAGTAGTAGGGTTTATCCCAAACCACCCATTTGATGTCATCCTCAGTATGTCTGGCCTCCAGAAAGTGTCTTGTTAGTTTCATCCTTGATTTCTTGCATTTTATCAAACTTCTGTGTTCGATAATTCTAGTTTCTAGTTTGCAGGTCGTCAAACCCACATAGAGCATCTCACAATGGCATCTTATTAAATATATTACCCTCTCTGAGTTACAGTTAGTGTGGCTAGATAATGACCATGGTGTTTTCAGGCCAGTGTCCAACTATTTCGTTCTTTGGGTAAAGTTACAAACAGAACAGGAACCACATGGAAAGTGACCCCTTGTACAGAGTCATTGGTCCTAGGGCGGCTGGGTTTTGTATGAAACAGAAGGTTCCCCAGATTGCTACTGCATTTCAATGCGAAAAGGGGTTTCTCACAGAGTTTGTCACCTTTATTTAGGATGTGCCAGTTTCTATTAATCGCTTTCTTGGCTGTATCAGTCAGGTGGCTAAACGTGCTGACACAGACCAATCTTTTCGTCTTAGGTTTAGGATATGTTTCCAGTAGTGCCTGCCGATTGTTGTTCCATGCCAGTTTAGAGGCTCTTCAAATGAGATCTTTGGGATACTGAGGAGGTTCTCACTTAGGTTCTTGGCATGTTCTTTGTACCTGTCTATTTCTGTCCCGTTTCTTCTCTGACAAAGGAACTGTCCTATCAAGAGATTATCCCGTAGGGCCAGTGGATGGAAGCTATTGTAACTAAGCAATGGATTGCAAGCCATCGGTTTTTGATACAATTCAGAGTAAATGCCACCTTCTTTGGGGTACAATATAAGGTCAAGAAATGAAAGTTGTGTCTTGCTGCACTCGCAGGTGAACTTCAAATGGACATATAAGGTATTGAGCCACTCTGTAAAAGCCTCTAGGGATAAGCGGTCCCCATCCCGTATCGACAAGATATCGACTAAATATCTCTTCCATAGCTTCAGGTTCATCTGGAAGGGGTTATCCATTGGGTAGATGTCAGTAGTTTCAAACCACTGCATGTACAGGTTGGCCATGCTTGGGGCGCAGGTACTGCCCATGGATGTCCCGGTCACTTGCCAATAAAGTTGGTATTCAAAAGAAAAGAAATTGTCTTTCATAGCAATAGACACACATTCTATAACAAGAAATGTGGGAGTCAAATCATCAAGTGGATGTTGTTCCAGCAAGAGTTTTATTGTTTGTAGAGTATCATCTTGCGGAATGTTGGTATATAAAGATTCCACATCATATGAGCCAACAAAATGTCTCTCAGGATCAAAATGTACCAGAGCATTAATCTCTCTTTGCAGTCTTGGCGTGGGGTCAAGATATATGAGTTTGTAATATTTTGTATCACTTAGCTGTTGCAAACATTCAGTGCGATATGTAAGAGTGTCCAAAATATCTGTGGCCCCTCCTTTATCTGTAGGCTTCAGTACAATTCCAGGATCAGATCCTAGCCTATGTAGGCACAACTCCTCTTCTTTAGTCAGATAAAAAAATGCTTGTCTGTCTTGACCTTTTGTAGGTTGCAAAATCCTTAAGAACCGCCTTCTCAAAGGTAGCTACCTCTGATGGCACTTGTTGGAGAGAAGGAAGGAATTTGGACTTGTTTTTAATTCCAGTATTAGGTGAAGTCTCAGAAATTGTATTTTTCTGTTTATTAAAAAAGTAAGATAATCGTATTTTCCAAAAGAGTTCTGCTAGTTAGGCATTCTAGAACATTTGGGCGACCATGGACATCTCGAAGTGGTATAAGGAAAGATGTGAATCGGCTGGAGATCTGTACCAGAACAGAACCTTTCTGACCTTTGATGAGGCACAAGACTGGTTCCAGATACCAGTAGGGCACTTCCTGCAATATGCAAAGATCTCGCGTACGATTTGCGAGATATGGACTACTTTCCCAGAGGAGCCACGGGAGTCACGCACGCTGACGACGCTGCTGGACCCAAACTCTAGTTGGGTCCTTATTTTGTGTATATATAAAGCACGGAAGGAAGACCACGGGGCCGCCCTATCGACAGTCAGGGGGAAATAGGATGAGGACCTACCTATCCCATTGACAGATGGAGAGTGGAAAAGAGCTCTAGCACACGTGGCTGAAGCAACAAGTAATGCGAGGTTCAAGCTCACCCAATTCCATTATTTGCATAACACATACCTGACCCCACAGTGTCATGCACAGGTTACTCCAGGGTTAATCCCCTCCTGCCGACGATGTGGCACAGACCCTGCCACATTCTTACATATGACCTGGAGTTGATACGTCTAACCCTGGGCGTAGTTCGCGTAGTAGCGCTACGCATAGCTGCGCAAAGTGCACTTCGCACTACGCGAGATACATGTAGCACTACGCGAACTGCGTAGTGCGCTGCTCGCGATGATTGCACAGTGCCCGATGCTTGTCCGCACTGTGCAATCATTGAAAACGGCATCTTGCACAGTGTGAGCTGTCGTTTTCTGCCTCTCGAGTAGATTTTTACTCGAGCGGCAGCTTTCTCAAAGCGGACTGCTGGTTTCTCATCACGAGCAGTCGCGAGCATACGCAACCACTCACAATGAGAAACCTGACCTCCCCACGTTGAGAATCTCGCTGGGAGGTTTATTTTCCACGCTCACGATCGGCAACTTGATGTTGCTGATCGCGAACGAGGAAAAAGTCTCACCAGAATGTCATTTTGCTCGCTCGTGGTCGCCAACTTGACGTTGAGGACCGCAAGCGAGCAAAAAATGGCAACTACGCTACGCTACGCGATTTTACAATGTGCTACGTGCAATTCGCGTAGCGCGAAGTAGCACAAACTACACAAACTTCGTGAGCATAGTGTAGTTGTCCGCCCAGGGTTACATACGTCTACAAATGTACTGGAACCAGGTTGTACAGTCTCTTCGCACAGCAACAGCGATGTGAATAGTAGTCTCCATTAAACAATGTATATTAGGTGTACTCCCAATGCCGAAGAAAGGGACACAAATGCGGCACAAGTGTCACGGGCACCTTGGCGGCCTCTCAGGATCGGTTCGTTGCTCAGATTGGTCCACCTATTGGCACCCTCAATTTGCTATTATAGCACAGACGGTTAAGGTGGTCAATCGGGGGAAGGGAAGGTAGGGAACAGCGGGGAAGGAGACTTGTGAGAAGGATTGTTTAGGTATTGAAATAAGCAATAAGCTAGACACCTATAAAATACATTCATCTATTTAATCTCTCCCTACTACCTGTAAAGAAAACAATCATTTTAGTGGCTGAAGCATCTCCAGCAGAATAAATGTATATATAGGTATACACCTAGATTCCATTTGAAAAGGTGCTGTGAACAGAAACAAGAAGACTACCACTAGGTCTAGTCTTAATTAACATAAAGCTATACAGGTACTATTAGGCTGGCGTGTACCCACCTATGTTGGTAATAGGTCTAACTTCACTGGGGAAGGAAGGATATGGCATACCTTCAACCTCTCTCTGTCCCCCTGTTAGAAACATGAGCAAGAAACATACAACACATAATAAGCACTCTTTGTGGGTGAATGGTTGATCATTCTGGGTAACATTCCTTGTGGTATATACATTATCAATATATATAACCCATCATGTAATTTTGTTTGCATACATTGTTGAAGTAAATTATTTGGTATAGCCTTGTATTTGCAGGTTCTATACCACCTGGTATTCTTGTAGACTTAGGATTTCTGTGGCAGACATAAACACTCGTAGTATTATTCCATAACTTCAAGTGTTACACAAAAGCCCCTTGGTTCCTGGTCAAACCTTCTTCGTGGACTTTCCCTAAACATATGTTGCAAAATATAACTCCGTCCAGAATACAACACAAGTTTTAACCACTGAAAAGAGACATAGTAGGTGGTGTCAGAGACACCCTTACCGCACCAGTCCCACAGGAACATCAAACTCTCTCCTCCTGGGAGCACCAAAAATGTTCGGAATAATCTGCGGCGGTTCCTCCGGCTTCATTGGCTTTCATATCCTTCCAGGTTTCAAAACGCGCCATTTCCTGACGCGCAAACGGCGCACTGCACAGGCCTCTGGGTAACGTAGTTTTCTTTCCCTGCAGCCGCGTCATAGTCATCCCCATGGTTTCTTCTGGCCACCTTGATTGCAGCGCTTGATAGACAGCTGCGTACTTCCTTCAGCTCGTTTCTCGGCTCTCTGAGCGGAAGGGAGGTGTGACAGCGTTCGTCTGGGTGAGTGCCGTAACAGCACATCCCTCTCCCGAAGAAGGCAGACACGAACCAGGTTTATTCGGATGTTTTGCATGAAAGGACTTGATGCACCTTGGAGCATGCATTCCTGCAGCAGGTTCCCACGAGTTCTCTTCTACGCCATATCCTTTCCAGGAAACCAAATACCAAAGTCGCGAGCCTCTCATCTTGGAATCCAATATTTTATGTACCTCATATTCTGGCTCATTGTTAACCCATATAGGAGAAGGTCGTTTTTTGACTAGTGTATAAGAGGGTTTTAGAAGCGATACATGAAAGACTGGGTGTATCTTCATGGACTTTGGAAGTGCTAAGAGCACTGTAACTGGAGAGATGCATTTCTTAATTTTGTATGGTCTGATAAATTTAGGGTTTGAAGATGCTGTACCTGCGAAAATGAATGTTTTTGGTAGACAACTATACAACATCACCCACTTGGTATACGGGGTTTGGTTTACGGTGTTTGTCAGCCCCTTTTTATATTGCACCTTGGCATCTTTAGGATTCCTGTATGCATGTTGTAGGGTCTGTTGTATGTGGGTTATCCTTGCTTGTACCTCAGGTAACTTTTGGTTGACCACAGGATCTACTAAAGGTAGAAACCGGGGATGAAAACCATAACTACTGTAGAAGAGAGCTGTTTTGGTTGACTGGTGTTTTGCGCTGTTGTAGGCTATCTCTGCTAGACATAGTAATTCAACCTATGCATCTGAATTTCCTTCAACATAGCATCTTAAGTACTGTTTCAGAGTCTGGTTGAGTCTCTCAGTTTTCCCGTCTGTTTGAGGATGGAAGCTGGTTGACTTAGAGGATTTCATATGTATGGCCGCACACCATGCCTTCCAGAATCGAGCTGTGAACTTGGGGCCCCTGTCCGAAACAATAGTAGTCAGAAGGCCATGTAATCTTATTGCATGCTGCATAAGCATCTTTGCCAATTGTCCGGAGGTAGGTTCCTGTGCACATGCAATGAAATGGCCCATCTTGGTGAGACTGTCCACTTCTACTAAGATGGCGGTACATCCTTTGTCTTTTGGTAATCCAACTATGAAGTCTAACGAGATTGTCTCCCAGGGAACGATAGGGGTCGGAAGTGGTTGTAGCATTCCTTGGGGTTTTCCATGATCGACCTTGGCTTGTACACATGTCTTTCACCTATGTATCATGTCTGTTACATCAGTTCGAACTGAAGACCACCAGAATTGACGACATACTCTATCAAGGGTTTTGTCGATACCATTATGTCCTGCACTAGGAGCGTGGTTGCACCACTGAAACACCTCTTTGCGTAAGGCCTTGTTAGGCACTAACAGATGATTACCTCTTATCAGAAGTCCTTTGACCTATGTCCATTGGGGATGTTTCTTTAGTCATTCCTTCCAACTGTGGGTCTGCACACATTGTGCTACCTTTTGTAGAAACAAGTCTGTTTGAAGTAACCCTACTACTTGTTTTGGGCTCAAGATAGAATTATGTTTTTCGATCCTGCTTTCTTGGGAGGTTTCTTGTCTGATAAGGGCATCAGCTTTTTTATTTTCCGCTCCTGGCCTGTATGTAACGATGAATTGATATTCAGTGAAAAATAGCATCCACCTTAGTTGTCTGGGTGATAGCATCCTGGCAGATCGCATGAATTGTAGGTTACGGTGGTCGAATATACAGTTACTGCATGCTTACCCCCATCAAGAGATGTCTCCAATCACTGAAGGCATTTTTTATTGCTAGTAACTCCTTTTCCGCAATGGTATACCTTACCTCAGCTTCGTTCAGTTTACGTGACATATATGCCACAGTGTGTAACTGGCCAGTACTTATGTGTCTTTGGGAGAGAATTGCTCCAATGGCTACTTCCAATGCGTCAGCATCCACTACATAGGGTCTTTCTGGGTCGGGGTGGGCCAAAATTGGAGCAGGAATAAAGGCTTGTTTCAGGCTCTTGAACGATGTTCCCACACGGTCACCCACCCACACTTCACAAGTACTCACCGCAGGAACAGCCCACTAGCCCTCACATACAAACCTTAAGTCAGTTACGCCAATTGCCAGACCACCCACACAATGAGTAGTGATGCTGCCAGTTGCTGCGAACGGTGGGGGGGTTTCTTTAATTTAATTTGTTGGGTTTCGTTTTCTTTATGCTCTACGGTTACTATCAAAAATCTAAAGTGCATTGCAATATATAGTAATCCACTATGTGAGTGGAGATTGTAATGTAATGTTATGTGAACAACTAGACACAACAGAAGGATTGTTAAAATGTAATATATATATATATATGACAAATGTTTAAGATGTGCTACGATGAAATGCTATCAATAAAAACAAGTTATAAACATTTTTTCTAAAGAATTCTGCTAGTTCTTGATATATTCTGAAGTCATCCCCCATACAGGTGGACACAAAACCCAGGCCCTTGTCCAAGACTCTGGTTTCAAGCGTGGTCACAGATCTACTGCTAAGGTTAACTATGAGGTTGTCGCTCCGCTTGTGGGTGCGCTCATCATACTCTTGGTTATGCGTGGTTCTAGAGATGGATCCTATTGTACATGAGTTCTTTGGTGCTGTAGGTGAGTCTCTTGTGATCGGCCCCTGTTGCCTCTTCTCCGGCCTCTTCGTCCGCGGTCCTGCCCAAAATAATGCCACTGGCCTGCTTTTATTTAAAAGTGTGCATTGGGACTCAAACACCCACAGGGCGAGACCGCCCTCTCTCCAGCTGCTTTCATGATAGTCAGTGATTGCATACAAAAAACAAACGGAATGTACTAACCACGTCAAGTCTGCCAGCCTAAAATATGCACGCGGAACAACAGCAAAAAGATACTGTGCAAAAGTTGTGATACCATATTTTTGCTCTGAAAACAATGGCACTGATTATTAATGACCAGAAGCCGGGACAGCTGAGCTTGAATGTGCCCAATAAAACAGATGTTTCCACGGGCCCTCCAGCCTTGGAGGAAGAAACAATGGGCACCTGTCATAAATCACTCCTTGTGTGCGAGCAGTCAAAATACCTTTCAGCAAATGAGCCTTGATAACTCATAAGTGAGGGTCACACACTGGATAAAAGAACCCAATAGTACTTTACCAAACTATTGCATGCGACCGTGGAGTTCTGTGACCACTGCGCTTTATAGCCACTACTGGAATAGCCAGGATGCCACAATTAGCTTCCTTTCTATGTTGATGTTGTGCCGGCGATGGCATCCATGTTCGAAGAACAGCTGCAGGCAGGAGCGAGGCCAGACAGACGATTCTGCAAGTTTCACAAGCATGAATGGCCCAGCTGAGGTCCCCAGAGTCAGCTCCCCTAGCCAGTCCCCACGCTGCTCTTGTGCTGTGAGAGCAGCTCCACGATTGAATGGAGTGGGCTAGCTCACCGCTCCCACTGGCACTTGCGGCCAGTGCTATCTATCCCCCGGCTCTTTCACAGCTCGGGTAGGGGAAGTTTAAACTATGCATGTCAGGCTGGCCATCACAAGAAGGCCGGCCAAAGTGACATGCACAGTTTAAACCGGTGCAGCCAGTCCTCCCTTCTCCGTGCTCTCAGTGTTTACTTTAGCAATAGCCCTGCCCCGCAATACCCTTAATCACAGCTCCGTGGCAGAGTAAAACATGAAATGGTCATAAAGTCACATCATTATCATTTTATTTTCACTTTTGCTGTGCCCACAGCAGGGGGGCGACGCTCCTCTGCCCAAATGGAGCAATCAGCTTTTCATTGGAGTAAGCCTTGAGCGCTCGCTAGTATTGTATTTTCTATAGCCCTTACTACCCCTGAGGAGGCGTATTATATTATATATTTCTGTAAAGTGCACTATCACCCAAAAGGGTATCCTGGCGGCAGACAGCTGAGACTTGTGAGGTCCTCTGTGTAAGCCTCACAGGCATATAAAATAATAGTCCTGCCACAGTTCTGTTACTTACTGGTAACAATTACCATGCCCAAGACTGAGCCTGTCCTTTAGGTCGCAGCCTACAAGACAACACAGCTGTCTGAGTTTGCTAATTTGGTTGTAGCCTACCAGACAAGACAGGACTTTCAGGCAGTTGATGTAGTAATGCAGTCCGCCTGTTGCTTGCTATTGGCTTTGTGGTTTGTAACTCATGTTTTCTTGCTTTCCATTTGCTGGCTTTATTTGCTTTAGGTTGTCTAGATTCAATCCTTCCCTTCCCTTGCCTAAACCGTATTTCCAATATTCTTCCACAAATTTGTATTCAGTAAACAGTTCTTTAAATCTTGTTCTTATCTTGTCACGTTTGCTAGTCATAAAAAGACTGGGGTCAAATGTCATGTGCTGTCTTATCCTTCCGAGTGCTCCCTTT
The DNA here is from genome assembly GCF_964204655.1 of Triturus cristatus. Lineage (NCBI taxonomy): Eukaryota > Metazoa > Chordata > Amphibia > Caudata > Salamandridae > Triturus > Triturus cristatus. Next base: position 841,012,606 of record NC_140593.1, on the reverse strand, counting down.
CTGTAATCAGGCCTGTAAATCTTGTTCTTATCTCATCACATTTGCTGTGCATTCAAAGACCAATGTCAAATGTCAGGCGCTGTCTTCCGAGGGCCCTTGTTTACTTTTCTTTCTCTGACTTCAAAGTGAGGGAATTTATGTGAAATTTTTGCTGGATACTGGGGGTAGGCAGGAAATAGTTGTTTTCCTAGCACACAAACACATTTAAATGAACTGTGTATGTATTTCAAAATACATAAGAAGTATCAACTTGTTTGTTATTTCTGAAGTGTGGTGGAAAAAAATACTTCAATATGATCAAAACAAATCATTACATTGAGGTGATGCAATTTACCCACATTTACGGCCATGTACTGTATAGTTTTATTAGTAAAAGTGTTTTTCTGTGCAAATGTAATGGTCATTTTAATTCAAAATGTGTTGTCTGTAATTGCTGTGTGCTACCACACCATGCATACTACATTCTACTCTTTACCACTGCACTCCATTCCACTGCACTTTACTCTGCACCACTCCACTTTACAGCACGCCACTGCACTCTGCACCACTCCACACTATGCCACTGCCCTCTACGTCACTTCACGCTACACCTCTCTACTCTACCCTGTACCACTCTACTCTATAGACACTGAAAATCCTGAGGTCTAAAATAGCAAAGAAGAAAGTGGGAAAGGTGGTGTGTGAAATGAGGAACAGAAGCCTAATGTACGTGGTGAAAGGGCAAGCCCTTAGGAACGTAGTCATTCACTCACCCCGGGTAACAAACCCCATCACATGGGATTTTCATCCCAAAGAAAAATCTCAAACTCTCAGGGGGCCGCAGGCCCCTCTACGAGAGGTAAGAGCTTAACGATGTTTGTGTTTTGCACTGAAAGGTGGACTAAATCCACAAATGAACTGGGTGTGAGTGGGGGGTGCAGTGCTGATGAAATAATAGTGCAATAGGAGTGTGTTAAAACTAGTTACGGGACGGCCAGGAGGAATCTCTTGGACACCGCCGTACCGATGCTAGATTAAAAGGAGTGAAAGCCCCACTAATTCAATGTAATCAATGGAGCAATGTATAAGATAGTGGTCAACATGTTTCAGCCGTGGCGCCTAACTAGGCTCGGCTTTCATCAGGACCTAGTTAGCTACTGCGAAAATGAAAGAATAACGTATCAAAGGATACAGAGGGCACCCTCAAGTTGCTTGTAGGGTGTGCGTCTCCTCAATGATTCAAACATCACCTAGACAAAAAAGACTCAGTGTAAAAATGTTGGTCACAATTGCTCAGTAATAACAGGTGTGAATGTATAAACTAAAAGCAAGCACCACTCACCCGTGTAAACTGGGTGGAAAATTGACCTCCACCTGGCAACCGCTCAGGAAGGAACACCGCTCTGAAAAAAAGATGTAAGACTACTGAAGAATGGGGTGCTTACATATCATGAGCAAGTGTGAAAAATGTGAGTAGGTCATCTAACAACGAGGGAGACTGACAAAATCGGCGAGTGCACAGAATGCTGATAGATGCAAAGATCATCGTTTGCCAACAGGATAGACCGGTGTTGGAAACGTGACCTATCCTGTTGAATCGGTCTGAGCAGTAAGAAGATAAGAATGTCTGTACATTTGTGAATCAATGTCATGATGTATGCCCAAACATATCGCTAGAAGGTGGGGGATTAGTCGCCTTCATAAAAATATAATTAAATAGAAAAAGAAATGAAAAGATGGACGGTGTGTGCCCAGCGTCAGAAATCCTACCTCTCCGTCGGGGAACCGGGCTGGAATGAGCCTGCAGCCGGAGGTCCCGCGGGGTTGGACGGAGACGGATTAAGAAAAGATGTGTCAGCAGTTATAGGCCAATCAGGGGACAGGTTACTCATACTGTGAGGAGGGAGAACCAATCGGAAGTACTGAGCCACCCGTGTGGCAGTAACCAAGGAAACTAGTATGCAGCTGACGGGTTACGGGTTACGCTGTCAAAAAATCAAAGGTATGCGCGCCACGGTTAGTTAGGGAAAAAGGTGGTTGCGCTCCTTAACAAGGTATGTGGATTAAAAGAAGGAATCTAGGAGTCAGAGGCGTGACAAAGCCTAGAAGACACATGGAGAAACATAATGGGCAAAATCAAAATAAACACATGCTGAGTAATCCATGCGGAGACGCACTAGTTGAAACGGCGCTAGCTCTCAAAGCGCGGATCGCTCCGTGGGTGTGGACTCGCAGAGATAGGTGTGAACTGATGTAAAGACATCGGTTCTTACAACGCGGTCGAAGCTAGTTAGAAGTGCACTAGGTTCGCCGGGAAGTACATGACAAAGGTGGGTGTACAAACTGAAGACACACGTTCAGGGACTGAACGACAATATTCCTTGGCTATCCTTGTGATATACATGGCTTGAGCACACCATCTGACCCATGCTTCACACCGTGTTCATGGGCATCTCCCATCAAGCATATTTATTAACTTATTGTTACTGTACACATTCCTTGCGGTTGCTCTGCTGGGCTACCGTATACTGGCACGCACTTCTCCAGGCTGATGGCCAACCACCGACTGTACTTGCTTTCTATACTGACAGTCTTCTTCTGTCTTGCCCTACTTATCGACAGCTCTAAATTTTTCTTGTCATGTACTTCCCGGCGAACCTAGTGCACTTCTAACTAGCTTCGACCGCGTTGTAAGAACCGATGTCTTTACATCAGTTCACACCTATCTCTGCGAGTCCACACCCACGGAGCGATCCGCGCTTTGAGAGCTAGCGCCGTTTCAACTAGTGCGTCTCCGCATGGATTACTCAGCATGTGTTTATTTTGATTTTGCCCATTATGTTTCTCCATATGTCTTCTAGGCTTTGTCACGCCTCTGACTCCTAGATTCCTTCTTTTAATCCGCATACCTTGTTAAGGAGCGCAACCACCTTTTTCCCTAATTAACCGTGGCGCGCATACCTTTGATTTTTTGACAGCGTAACCCGTAACCCGTCAGCTGCACACTAGTTTCCTTGGTTACTGCCACACGGGTGGCTCAGTACTTTCGATTGGTTCTCCCTCCTCACAGTATGAGTAACCTGTCCCCTGATTGGCCTATAACTGCTGACACATCTTTTCTTAATCCGTCTCCGTCCAACCCCGCGGGACCTCCGGCTGCAGGCTCATTCCAGCCCGGTTCCCCGACGGAGAGGTAGGATTTCTGACGCTGGGCACACACCGTCCATCTTTTCATTTCTTTTTCTATTTAATTATATTTTTATGAAGGCGACTAATCCCCCACCTTCTAGCGATATGTTTGGGCATACATCATGACATTGATTCACAAATGTACAGACATTCTTATCTTCTTACTGCTCAGACCGATTCAACAGGATAGGTCACGTTTCCAACACCGGTCTATCCTGTTGGCAAACGATGATCTTTGCATCTATCAGCATTCTGTGCACTCGCCGATTTTGTCAGTCTCCCTCGTTGTTAGATGACCTACTCACATTTTTTACACTCGCTCATGATATGTAAGCACCCCATTCTTCAGTAGTCTTACATCTTTTTTTCAGAGCGGTGTTCCTTCCTGAGCGGTTGCCAGGTGGAGGTCAATTTTCCACCCAGTTTACACGGGTGAGTGGTGCTTGCTTTTAGTTTATACATTCACACCTGTTATTACTGAGCAATTGTGACCAACATTTTTACACTGAGTCTTTTTTGTCTAGGTGATGTTTGAATCATTGAGGAGACGCACACCCTACAAGCAACTTGAGGGTGCCCTCTGTATCCTTTGATACGTTATTCTTTCATTTTCGCAGTAGCTAACTAGGTCCTGATGAAAGCCGAGCCTAGTTAGGCGCCACGGCTGAAACATGTTGACCACTATCTTATACATTGCTCCATTGATTACATTGAATTAGTGGGGCTTTCACTCCTTTTAATCTAGCATCGGTACGGCGGTGTCCAAGAGATTCCTCCTGGCCGTCCCGTAACTAGTTTTAACACACTCCTATTGCACTATTATTTCATCAGCACTGCACCCCCCACTCACACCCAGTTCATTTGTGGATTTAGTCCACCTTTCAGTGCAAAACACAAACATCGTTAAGCTCTTACCTCTCGTAGAGGGGCCTGCGGCCCCCTGAGAGTTTGAGATTTTTCTTTGGGATGAAAATCCCATGTGATGGGGTTTGTTACCCGGGGTGAGTGAATGACTACGTTCCTAAGGGCTTGCCCTTTCACCACGTACATTAGGCTTCTGTTCCTCATTTCACACACCACCTTTCCCACTTTCTTCTTTGCTATTTTAGACCACAGGATTTTCAGTGTCTTTAGTACTTTGTTTGGGGATTCAATCCTGTGCGGTCTTTAAATAAGTTCCCTCTGACCCTCCGGTATCTAACCGTTTTGTGACTAGACCACTCTACTCTATGCCAATGCAATATCACCACTCTACTCTACTACACTCTATACCACTCCAGTCTAGGCCACACCAATCTACTCTGCACAAATCCACTCTGTGCTACTGTACTCTACGCCACTCCGCAACACTGTACTCTACGCAACACCACTGCACTCTATGCCAATACACTCTACATCAGTGCACTTGACTCTGTAACACTCAACTCTATGTTCCTGCACTCTACGCCAATCCACTGTATACCACTCTAATCTACTCTGCACCACTTTGATATATGTCATTGCACTCTATACTACTGTATACAACTGCACTCTACCATGCACCACTACACTCTACACCACTTCACTCTACTCTGAAACAATCTACTCTACACCACTGTACTCTTGCCACTATACGCCATTCTGCCCCACTTCACACTATAAGATATAGGAAGTCCTTCACCACGGTAAGGACGAACTCATGTAAGCACTCATATGCGAAGAGTTCGCTTTATAAAGTCAACTTTCCATTTGTCGTTTTTTAACAATAGTTTATTCAGCAGAATATTCCAATAGTGAAATGTCAATCCATTTCCGTAATTATGTTCTCCATTTCAAGTTAGCATCATAACGTGTAATAATCCACTGTTAACTTCACAGGAATTTAAAAAAAACCCTGATGCATTTCGGGTCTAGCCCTTCTTCAGAGGGTAATCCCTGTGAAAGCTCGGGATGAGCGTTCTCCGTAAACTGCTTTAATGATGCATGCTTTAACTTACGAACTGATTTTTTAAAAAGGAGTGCGACCGTTTCCTCACTCTTATTGTCACTTCACACTATGCCACTCCACTACACTGCATTACTGTACTCTACGCCACTGCTCTCTACGCCACTCTACTCCACTCTACACCACTGCACTTTGACAATCTACTCTGCAACACTTTACTCTCTGCCACTTAACTCTACGCCACTCTAATCTGCACTATTCTACTCTATGTTACTGCACTCTGCCACTGCACTCTATGGCACTATACTCTGTACCACTCTGTGCTACTCTACTCTGCACCACTCTATGCTACTCGACTCAACTCTGTGACACTGCCCTCTGTATCACCTAACTCCACTCTGTACCACTCTACGCCACTCTACTCTGTGCCACTCTACTTTGCGCTGCTCCACTTTGTGCCACTCCACTCTACTATGCACCATTCGGATGTACGCAACTGCATTCTATGATGCTGAATTCAATGCCGCTGCACTCATTGCCACTGCACTCTATGCCACTATACTTTGCAACCCTCTATGCCATTCTACTTTACACCAATACACTGTACACAACTCTATGTGACCCCACACTGTGCCACTCCAAAACACTCCACTCTGCACTCCACAACACTCTTTGCCATTCCACTCTACGATACTCCTCACCACTCTCCTGAATGCCACTAACATTTAGCCATGCTGAACAGCAGCCATGCTGGTGTACAACATGGCTAAAACACATTGGCAAAGGCAAAAACTCTTGCATGGGTGAGACCTATTGGCTTTACCACTGTGGAAATGTGCTTTTTAATGAGCACACCGGTGCAGGGGTCACCCTTCTCTGTCCACGGGTCCGTAGACCAACAAAATAGAGATTGGCACTGAAGCTGGAATTCAAATAACAAGTTTATTAATCACTACGTCCACACAGCACTCTCAAGTGCTGCCTGAGGTAGTACATTGAATACACAGACCATGGTGCTTATATACAGAGTTTGTTGCAGAGTAAGCATGTAGTTACAAATAGAAGGTACAGGCCTACACAGGAATAATTACTGCCAGACATGGGCAGATGGGCAATCACTTAGTCAGCAAAGTGGGAGGGAGAACAAAACTGCTTACTATTGTAAAACACAGTTGACAGTTATATCTTTAGCCAGGTGCATTCTAGCAGCTACAGGCCTTTTCTCTGCACGTACATTGCTTTGGCTCAGTACAGAAGGAGTTAACTAAAGCTGATGACTCAAGCAGAATAGAAAGACAAGCAAAAGTGAAGACGGAAGAATTACAAAGCTAACAAAATGAATGCCACAAACAAGATGGCTTCAGCTTATGCTAACGGAAATAATTTCTGATTTCCACAGATGACCCTTTTAGCATCAGCTGAAGACATCTTCCTATGTTTTCGAAGGAATATGAAAAATATCATTAACGTCAATTAGCATTAATTCACTAATTTCTTGATCACTTGCTAGTCGGGCATTTACATTCTTAACATTCTGTTTAGTCGATATACATGAGGTACAAGTAGAAACACATAAGGAACAAAGCATTGGGCCACATTGAATACATAGGCAACAAGTGAAAAGAATCGCAAAGATTATACATAGGGCTGACAATAATTTCCAGCCCCATACAGTAAACATGTTCCATAGCCATCCAGTCAAAGTCCATGTCCCTGAATCCTGGTGGATTTCAGTGGCTATTTTGGGCATCTTGGAAATTACATCAAAATCAGAAGGGGCGTGGTCAGGGATGTAAATACAGCCTCTACTCCCGATGATGCGACATGCTCCACCACGATCAGCCAGGATGACATCAAAGACCATCCTATTTTGGAGCGTCACAATTCTCGCAATTTGTAGTTCTTCTGTGATGTTTCCAAGCGCCATTGCTGTCTGATTGGTTACAGCCTCTACAACACGTGTCAAGCGCCTTATCTTTCTGCTGTTTAAGGCTGCACCAACAAAGAAGAACAGTCCCAAATTAAAGTCAATATACTGCTGCAGTGCAGTATCAGTTTGATCCACCTCATGATTGTTTATTGTCCTCTTGAATCTATTTTTGGAAATGTCATTATACAGTTTATAGTCTTTATATTAGGATGCATGTGCAAAAAACACAGGTGGAAGCAAAAAGGACACAAAGCAGCTTCCAGACCAACCAATAGGTAGATAATAATAACCTTTACTTCGCAAATGAAATAGGTGCTGTGTGAGGACAAAAGACTGCTATTGTTCATTCCAGTAATATTTAACACTAAAGTACAGTCACTTTTTCCCACGGGGATATTGCCAGTACTGCTCACACAAAGATCCGCTCAAGCTCTAGTAACAGCAATAACAGGAGGCCCATTTCCCTTGGCTGTTCTAGTGTTAGGGAAAACATAGCGCGCAGAGGAATTTCCTTGACGATACTCCTCCATTTCCCATACAGTTCCTTTAGCTTGTGGATCTCCTTCCTCATCAGGGTAACAAACTTTATTCAACTGAGTATTTAGTCCTCCTACATCAGCATAAGCAATATTAGCAACTTCAGAAGCCCACAACAATGCAAACCAGGCTCTGTAGGAAGCATTATGTGAAAACGGCAAGGGAATGAAAGGTGTTCCCCTCTTTTTCTGATGAGCTGGCATCATTCCACATACCCAGCAGTTGGTAACATTCGTAGCATTGTGTGTATGGTGCAACATCTGAATGAAAGTGTTATTGAGATAGGGCATTCTGTGCTTCTGTTCATGATAAGGAAGAGTAAAGTAATGATGTTCAATGGGGACAGGAGTAGTAGCAGTCAGTAGATTTCGGACAGGAGCTACTTCCTCTACAACCCATGTTATTATGGCAACAATAACAACAGTCAAAGTAAGTCCAGTAGCAATTTTTGCTCTTTTGCTACAAACTCTTTCAGCAGTTGGTTTCTTCTCCTTAGGCATATTAATTTTGTCAACAAACAACAAAACAGGTCCTGGGCAGGCGTTGGTTTCTTCATTAACATTGAGACGAATAGCCACTAAAAGACTACCTCCCTCCTTTGAAGTCAGTCTTTAACCACACAGGACAGTGGCTCAAACAGTCTTTTTCAGCAACGAAGTGTCTTTCTTCCTGGGTCGCTGCTGATATCGGGATGTACCAGGAATCGTGTGGTCCGGGAAGACTTCCTCAGATCCTTCTGGTGAAATAGCTTGTGCTTTCTCGGTGACCAGAAGATCGTGGTGATCTGCCAACGCAGCTGGGCTCACTAGATCTTGCAACACTTTTTGACAGTGTGTCGCATGGACCCAGTTCTTCCGGTTCCTCACTCGAACTGCAGTCCTGGTAGCCAGTAGTACCTGCTCCGGTCCTCGCCAACTCGGTGCTAGGGAGTGTTGCAGGGATTCTGCTCATGCACAGAACTATGCGCAGGAAACCAGGACCTCAGTGAATTGCGGTGTACCAAAAACTCACCTTAGTGCCCAGAGCCCCTAGCCGACCAGCATCAGTGTCTCATTCGCTCTTCATACCATATAGAAGCTACCAATGATTAGACAACCCAGAACAAGCGACTTTAGAGTACTCTCAGGAATGGTGGGAATCAGAAATACCTGTTCGTTATTATTCTCATATCAGTCCACAACAAAAATAATCAGAGAAACAGTAAAGTTTAAAACGTTTATTTTATAAACTACGTGTCCTAAGATGCAGTACTTTGGCTAACATAAGCAGACAAAGGATTAAAATTAAAACCATCAGCATTGTTACAATACCATAGAAAATGAAGGGAGAAATCATATTACAAATGATAGTGGAATACAACCATCCTCCCTTCACTAGTAAGGTCTCTAGGTTTGAATGGGGAACCCCATATCGTAAAGATCAGCTTAGGTGAATCACATCACAGGATCAGCTTATCTCTGCGCCTGGAAGAGTTCTTCTCCAGAATGTGTGTCTAATGCATGCAAACTGCAATATTAAAGGCTCTCGACAGATATTTGCAGCTGTGTGAGTGTTATGGCATACATTGTTTGTTGGCCCAGACTGTTTCTGCACACAATGTTCAGACCAAGGTCGCAGTGCACGTCTAGGGATGTGAACCACAGACAGTTCTCATGTGAAGAAAAGGCAAGCAAGCAGTTTTCAAATAATAACATCTATCTGCAGTGTCGTGTGCAAAAGCAGCAAAAGTGGTAAGATGGCGTTTCTAACACCTAAGACGCTTATGCTAACATAGCAATGTGTGCATCTAAAACGCTGCCTCCACTACACCCTCCCTTGATCTGACCACGAACAATTAGGGATACAATTAAGGAACGCAGAGTTCAAGTTCGACAGAGCGGAACCAAGTGCATGTATTGGAAATCCATATAAAGGGGAGTGAAAGTTCGAGAAAACAACCGCAAAAAAATAAAGGGGGAAAAAAAGGAAATGGAAAACCACGTAACATCTTGCCAAGGCTCAGCAAGCCCAAATGTTGAATCAAAAAAAAAAAATGTGTGGGTCGTACAAGGAAAGTTGGACGACATCCAAGTTAATCCATCAACGTGTATGCACAGTAAGTAGCGACAGCCTCCAAGAGGAAGTCATTAGAATGTTCTGCAAAAGTTTCTGCCATCCAGTTTAACAAGGTAAACAAACATACATGTTCCTCGACAACTGGGGCCTCTAGCACAATCAGAGGACAACTGGCGTGTTCTTCAAGCTAACTTCTTGCCAGGAAGTCATACGCTGTCGTACCGATGTCCCAATTCCCTCGGACTCCATGTGCCGCTCCACAGGCCATAATCCTGATACCAGAACAGTCCAACTCATGAGCCACTAAGGCACTCATCAGTCGATCATAATCCGGGGCAGGAGACACCGAGTTTGACAAGCACAAATCCAGAGCCCATTCGAAAGGACAATCTAGGCAATGAAAAACAGGCTGCACGCACGTAAAGTAGGAAAGCCGGAAGGACAATCCATAGGCTATGCTTAAGGTGGCCAGTGGCAATGTTCCATAATATTCAAGCATCCGGTTACGAAGATGGAGCAGCCGGGACAGGCTGTCGCGTGACACAAATTGTGCAGCCATTGCGCAGTAGGCAGACCAACAACAGCACACCAGCCGTGAGGGCGAGAATCAACGAGAGCCCGCCAAAGACGCTGGAAAAAATAGAATGAAAAAATGCCGGTATCACACCAAAAAAAATTTGGAAGGAGGTCACGAGGCCGGAGCCCACAATTTTGAAAAAATGCGCCAAGCCAGTTGTTGACGAGGCATTAAATATAGTTTGAATTAGGGCACCGAAATGAAGTGGGAGATCAGTATTTAAAAGCGCATGCACCTCGGTGCGGGTGTTTGTTACGTGAAGGACAAATGTTTCACAGGATGAAGTCAGAGCGACTTCTTTTTGAGACAATAGAGCCCTTATTCTGCTCATCTTGTTGAACTCTGCTTTCAAGGTTGGAATGGAAGGCCAGATGGATACATCCAGCCGCCCATGCGGGGGCGGGAAAAGGACATTTTTACAGCAGACTACTCTTTGTGATACAGGTGTGGAAGTGCATTCCTCACCTTTCAAATAAACTTCTTTTCCTTCTCTCATGAACCTGTATGTAAAGGGGAGTGACCAAACTTTATGCAGGAAAGCCGTACCCAACGGTTCATATCTGCCTAGGGCATAATGTTTCATGCACGAACTGAACTTAAACAAAGGAAATGGTAATGTGATTAACCCGTGGATAAGCCACACAGCGGAGTTCAATTCGGCCACAGAGAAAGGTAAAGGTTCTAACTTTTCAATATGCAGTAATGAGTATGTTGCATCTTTCATGGACATGAATTGTTGTATTCATGTAGTTCCCAGCCTTCAATGTTTGCAAAGTCCATGCAAACTGCATAATAGAACGCAATTGATTTTGACCATGATATAAAACAGACATATCATCCTGCACAATATCAACAACAGATGAAACAATATTATCTAAGGTGTAAATTCTGGAAGAAAGGGTGTTAATGCTATTATCGATAACAGCTAGTACTTTCTCTAAATTGGCTTGATCAATGGCTCTCAATCTTGAAGCAGCTTCAATTTGCGATAATTCCCAAACTTCGTTATAAACAGCATACACCCATCTTTTGGACCTGCCACCAATAGGACCCTTTACAAAATCGTTCAAATCTATTTTGTCATGTAATTTTGATAAATGATGCTTAACAGATGCCAATGTTGAATGTTGCAGCCAAGTTTGGCATAACTTCCCCACAGAGTAGGTAGTAACTGAATGGGAAGATTCAAAGCGGGGTTCCACTCGAACCTGCGTATACCCAGGTAGCAGACCCAGAAAACGATGTTGACAGGAATCTGAGGTCGTCTGCCATGTTAACCATCCTTCCGGATTTAATTTGGAAATATTGAAGGATGTATTAGTAATGTATGACTGCAACACATCAAGGGACAGATCTGTATGATTATCCCAATTAGGATAAGCACCCAGATCAGGAATAGAGGGGGAATTCAGCTTTTTAGAAGTAGCCAATCCAAAACAGGTGGTTTGAAAAATAGTAGAATTCAGAAATAACATGTGGTTTGGGATGAGGCAGGCACGATGCAAAGCTTCTGTTCCTCGTACCTGCCATGTCGTAGAACCCCAAACAGATTTAAGATCAATAGTAGCTTTCCACAAATCATAACCCCAGACAGCCAATTCATCCATAAAGGATTGGAATACAACAATTTAGTGTGTGTCAGCCTAACCTTCGAGGCAGACTCTGCTGCCACTGTAAAATAAAAGGCAGCAGGTTTTGAAACACTGAAATCAGTAAAATATGCAAATTTGTTCACCAATGTGTTGGAGCTGCCCTGCATTGGCGTCGGACAATGTTCCCAGTGCGTATAATTTACAAAATTTCTAAATGTATTGGCTTTATGTAGGAAATGATTGCCATAATGTTGATAGCAAAACAGTTCCCCATAATTAGCCGTGTCTAAATACAAATCTTCAGCATTTAAAGCAGCATAATATTTTAAATCAGAAAACAGTGCCTCTATGGCCTGAACGTCCCAATCATCAGAGCGGATGTTTTGTTTCACAACATCACCCATAGAAACACGAAGAACATTGAGAACATTTATAACCTCTGTGGGTCCATGAATTTGAAATTTAACAGCATCCCACACAATTCCATCTAACACAGGCCAGGCAGTAATATTCACAAAAGTCTGGTCCCTCTTCATGATGTGTGATGAGGAGTGGGGGGCCAAAGTTCCATCAATTAATCTAATTGTAGATCTTTCTTTGAGATAGTGTCCATTTACAAGACGAAAAAATACCACCTTAAATCCAGTGGACATAAACAAAAAAATACATATGAGCACCAGCCAAATGTAAGTCCAAGGGGGAATTAAAACATGTCTTTTAAACCAAACAGCAAAAATAGAAGCTTTTGATGGAGCACTGGAAGTCACAGAGTTAGTGTCAAATGAGAAACGTGACTGGTTAACTGCAGTTGATTGTAAAACAGGCAATGGTACATCTGTGGGATAAGCATACTCAGTATCTTCGGGTGGACCACCAGCCGGTGGTGGCAACAAAGGATTAGTAACTGTATGCATCTCGATGGCAATATCAGGCATGGTGGTAGAAGCCGGAGCCAAAACAGAATTTCTCAGCATCGCAGGGCAAGAGACCGCTGGAGTCATACTAAGAAGAATCGGCCACTCACTGTAGTTTGACATTGTCAATGAAGATGTACCTGTTATCCTTGCGACCAGGAAGTGGAGGTAAAATGACTGTTCTTGTACCCTGCACGCCAAGCACTGGAACCGGTGCACGATAAGAGGGGCCGAACTCCTTCTTGTTCTCCACCGTCTCACGGACCTGGTCACCAATTCGAGGTAGCCAGCTGACTACCGGAATCTGAAGCGGAGCATCAGATGTGGAGGGCAAGTGTTCCTTTGCAAGACTGTCTCTGGTCTCTTGTAGAGTCTGTAATACAGCACAGTGATCATCTACGTCAAAGGGTGCGGCTGACGCCGCCATGTCTAGACCATCTAGGTCCAGGCCAAAAATGTTTATGCCAAAGAGCATCGCGTATGGGGTCCGCCCACCCAGAGACCTTCTAGGGAGATTATTAAGTGCACGTTATACAGATGGGCTAACCAATTCCTGCCAGTGCCTAAAACCCTAGCTGTCAGGGATTGCTTTAAGTCACGGTTCATTCGCTCCACCACACTATTACCCTCAGGTCGGTATGGAGATGAAAATTTGACTTGGACCCCCAAAGATCTCATGGCTTCTTTGTACGCTTTAGAGGCGAACGCAGGGCCCTGGTCAGAATGAAGGGTACCACATGCAAAAATTCCCACAAAGACACGCAAATCCCTGATGACAGTATGAGCATCAGCACTCCTTTGTGGCCATACCCAAAGAAAACGTGTGCACGAATCCACTGCAACTAAGATATACTTGTACGCAGTATCAGAGGAGAAAGGACCGCAGTGATCTAGATAAACACACCCAAGGGGTTTATTAGATATGTACAACTGAGTTTGTGGTGGACGCGCAGCAATGGAAGGTTTAATCTGCTGGCAAATGTCACAGTCAAGAACATAAGTGCGAGTCTGTTTATACAACCCGCGCCACCAGTAACGCTGTTGAAAGAGAGTAACAGTAGCTGAAACGCCGGCATGGGCAGAGGCCATACCTTTGTGAACCGCTGTAATCAAGGAAGGTCTGCAGTCCGTGTTAGGAATCAATCTGTCACCAACGTCGTTAATTCTCACATATGGGACTTTATCAGGACTTAAATAATAAGAGTACCGAGAAGGGAAACCTCTCGGGTAATTACTTCCCTTCTCTGTAGCAGCAATAGCTGGCAAGATGTCATCATCGATCTTACTTTTGGATGTTGTAACTGCTGCTACCAGATATGTTTCCACTGCTGTTTTTGCTGCTTCGTCAGCTAAGATGTTGCCGACACCGTGGACACCAACTCGCTGGTGACCAAGAGTGTGAATTACATTCACGAGTGGCAGATGCTGTTTAAGTTCTGCCACCCAAACCCAAAGCATTTTATACTTGATTGTGCTACATTTGGAATCACGATATTCATTCTGAGACCAAAAGAATAAATTGTCGTTTAAAGACTGAACACAGTAAAACGAGTCACTCACTATAAGAGTAGTAACTCGAGGATCAGCAAACTCCAGTGCAAGTACCATAGCACGGAGGTCTGCCAACTGTGCGGTACAATCACCCAATGACTGCGTGTGCACGTCATCGGACTTGAATTCTCCATTCACAAAAGTACCCGCTACAATTGCGCAGGCCGCTGAATAGGCATGCTTCGATTCCGTCGCCGGTTGCGCCGAACCGTCAGTATAAATGACACAATGGTAATCTTCAAGGCGGCGCAACGGCAGAGGAGCCGGATGAACAAATTCATACTGCAAGTACTCCTGAGTCTGCAACGAGGCAACAAAGATATAGGTGACATCTGGCGATGTCAACGAAGTGGCCCATTGTATCCAACGTGGATGCAAAGCTTTAGAATTAGGTACACTGGCTTTCGTCACTGCCTCTAGAGCAGGATATGGTGTAACCACCAACATGCATTTCCCTTGCGACAGCGCTCGTTCTTTAAGAATTGCCATCTGCACTGCAGTCAAAACTTTTTCAACCGTGGAAAAGCGCAGTTCAGCCGAAGTGTACAGGTGTGATTTGTAGGCAATGGGGACTGTATCGCCCTCATTGAACGTTAAGTATGTGAAACCCACTGCGCCCGGCACAATTCTTATTACCAGGTTAGTGTGATTATCACGTGTCAGTAAGTATTTCGAAGCAAGTAGGTCAGCCTGCAAAGATTGCAAGATAGCTGAATGCTCTGGCAGCCAGCTCGATTTGGAAAAAGTAGGTTGTACCAAGGCATATACCGGCTTGATACGCTGGGCATAATCGGGAATGTAAGTACACCCGAAATTCAGAAAACCCAGCAAAGATTGTAATTTTTTCAGTGTTGTTGGAGCACGCAAACATGCGCATTTCTCCAGGAAGTGAGGAGCTAATCCTCGACCTTTATTGTTGAGCTCGTAGCCCAAAAACAACACTGTATACTCTGCAATGTGGGACTTCGCAAAGTTGAATTTGTAACCAAAGTCCGCAAACATAACAATGATGCGATCAACATGACACAGATGCGGCCATAATCCGTCGTCTGTGAGATAGATATCATCAACATACGAGTACGCATCAGGGTCAATGCTCTCCAATAGAGAGACAACACGTGCGGCAAAGACTCCAGGGCTGTTTTCATAGCCCTGGCTAATCTCTTAAACTGTTTTTGTTTGCCGCCAGAAGTAAACGCTGTCCACTGACTACTAATAGAGGACAGGTTATGGCTGTAAAAGCCATTGGATATGTCAAGTGTGCTCTTAAACCTTTTTCACGAGACTATCAACGAGGGCAGAACTGTGGATGTTCTGTACAGCACAAGTCCGACAATGAGAGTTCAAATGCCGGTATTCCAAAACTAGGCGGTACGACCCATCAGGTTTAGTTACAGTGAATAAAGGATTATTCATTGGTGACACACGTTTCAATAACACCCTGATATTCCAATTGCTCAAGGATTTCCACGAGGTGAGATCTAGCTTCGTGGCGCATGGGATATTGGGGCTGCGGCTGGGGCATAGACCGTAAAGGAATCTCATGGCTTGGCCACAATTTATCCCACCCAACCTGAGTACGGTACAAAGCCAGGGCAAGCACTTGAGCCCACTCTTCGGCAAACCTTTCAGCATGCTCCTTTGGCACTGTGTGCGCAAAGGACGGGAGGATCACCTCCTCCCCTCTAGGAGCCTCCAAAATGAAAGCCGGGGGCCAGTCCGCCTCTGCTAAGGGAATATCATAGGAAGAGGTCAGATTATCCCAAAAAATCCCTTGTATTGTACGTTGTATGTCACCTTCAATTAACAGGACTATGTCATATAGCCTGTCAGGTGGAGCCACTCTAGTATCAGCAGTTTCTACAGTTATGAACATATCAGTTGCTGTCGCCTTCAGATATGGACGCAGTGCTTGCCGCACTACTATAACCTCCGCTGCGCTGTCGAGCAGAGTTAGTGCCCACGTCAGGTTCCAAAGCTGCATTCTCACTATCTGTGGCATACCT
The DNA here is from genome assembly GCF_964204655.1 of Triturus cristatus. NCBI lineage: Eukaryota > Metazoa > Chordata > Amphibia > Caudata > Salamandridae > Triturus > Triturus cristatus. Next base: position 840,996,352 of record NC_140593.1, on the reverse strand, counting down.
CGCTGTTAGCGCAGCAACTTTCTTCTTCTGAGGCGGGGGACGTTGACGTGCAAACTCGTCCTGCTTGCCTTTACCGTCAGACTGACAGGGTTGCTCACGTCCTTGCTGGGCACCCCGACCTTTGCCACGTTCTCCGCCACCGGACTGTGAGGCCGATGTTTCCTGTGAAGAACGAGGAGAACATTGTTCAGTAACCTGAAACCTATCAGGTGACCTAATACTAGTGCGATCGCGCAAATCATATGTGCGTTCACCAGTCGCCTGTACCGGTGACGCAGGACGAGACCCCTGTTTCTGTTGCTGCTTTCCCTGTTTCTTTGTTTTTCAATTCTATTTAGGAAAAGTTGGACGATCGTCTTTGACAGACGAGCTCACCTTAGTTTGCTGTTGTATGTCTGGAATGACAATAGTAGGCTTAATCCCTAAACTACTGTGGCCAATAGTTCTATAAGCCTCCGCAATAATTGTAGGTAACTCTTGGGGTTTATCGAGTTCGTCGACGAGGGCTAAACCATTCGCCACTTGAAAGTGTACCGCATCTCCCTTGAGGTTACCAAGGATGAGAGAGGCCACCACGTTGAACACTCCGACAAGCCTCATTCCCAACTCGACTGCCTCCTCCGGACCGTGTTAATCTTGAACACGCTTTATGACGGAGGGAAGCACGGCCATAGATGGGGTGCCGAAGCACTTCGAGTAGACCGCTGCAAGAACCTTACCCCAGTTGTCACAATCGGCCACCTCTGGGACTAAGTCTTTCTGCAAATTAATGGTGAGTATCCTGTGTTTCTCCACAGGAGTAGAGTGCGTAAATACTGCTTGCAGCTGGTCAAATTTCTCAGCAAGCCAATAAGGTAAACCGTCCTTATTCTGGGGGTGCTTGCCCACTACCGAATTAACCATGACGGGACTAATGACAATCCCGGCCGGGCCAGCTGGCTGTCCCGCAACAACAGGTGCCCCCACCTGCACATTGCGTAAAACGTATTGCACTAAAGCCCTATATACTGTAATCAGGGCTGTATGGAGGACACGTAACTCATCCCCCGTAGCTGTTAAATAACGAGCATGAGGTGTAAATCTGGCCAGTACCGGCCAAGTGGCCCCTGGAATTGACAAAGGGCCCATTCGAACCGGTGTAACCGTATGGGGTAGGGCACCATTAAACCAAATGCGATGCTGCCAGGCTGAAATAGGAATCTCCTGCGTCCTATATGGCGTATAATTCGCTGGGATCCGTGTGGGAGTATAGGAGTGAAACATATTATCATCCGCATTCACTGCCGGCATAGTCACCCAAGAGTAAAACAACTCGTATGGGTATGAGGCATCGGCACTCACCACAAAAATAACGACCATCCCATCGTCCGGCACCCCAAACTGCGTCAAATGACGCCGCAGAGGTGTTCAGCTATGCGCTGCAATATCGACCGCCATAAGGACACAGAGAAGAACAACAATGTATATTTATAGTAGCACAAGGGTTCAAAAACATAAAAACCTTTTTAATTGACAAGCTTGATTGAACCTATTGTACCAATAGGTAGGTTAAAACCGTCACTCCCGCTATCCGGAAACAAGAGTGAGTGCGTCGTGGACTAATATAAGCACTACTAAGGCGTCTCAAATCAGAAGACCAAACGTTAGGTGCGCCATGTTGCAGGGATTCTGCCCATGCACAGAACTATGCGCAGGAAACCAGGACCTCAGTGAATTGCGGTGTACCAAAAACTCACCTCAGTGCCCAGAACCCCTCTCCGACCAGCATCAGTGTCTCATTCGCTCTTCATACCATATAGAAGCTACCAACGATTAGACAACCCAGAACATGCGACTTTAGAGTACTCTCAGGAATGGTGGGAATCAGAAATACCTGTTCGTTATTATTCTCATATCAGTCCACAACAAGAGTAATCAGAGACACGGTAAAGTTTAAAACGTTTATTTTATAAACTACGTTTCCTAAGATGCAGTACTTTGGCTAACATAAGCAGACAAATGATTAAAATTAAAACCATCAGCATTGTTACAATACCATAGAAAATGAAGGGAGAAATCATACTACAAATGATAGTGGAATACAACCACCCTCCCTTCACTAGTAAGCTAGTATTATTGGACTAATTGAAGGTCTCTAGGTTTGAATGGGGAACCCCATACTGTAAAGATCAGCTTAGGTGAATCACATCACAGGATCAGCGTTGCTCTGCGCCTGGAAAAGTTCTTCTCCAGAATGTGTGTCTAATGTATGCAAACTGCAATATTAAAGGCTCTCGACTTTCAGATATTTGCAGCTGTGTGCGTGTATGGCTAGAGCATGGGCCAATCACCCTGAACTCAAAAGCATACATTGTTTGTTGGCTCAGACTGTTTCTGCACACAATGTTCAGACCAAGGTCGCAGTGCACGTCTAGGGATGTGAACAACAGACAGTTCTCATGTGAAGAAAAGGCAAGCAAGCAGTTTTCAAATAATAACATCTCTCTGCAGTGTTGTGTGCAAAAGTGGTAAGATGGCGTTTCTAACACCTAAGACACTTATGCTGACATAGCAATGTGTGCATCTAAAACGCTGCCTCCACTACAGGAGCTGGCTCTCTGGAAGGACTTTACGACCACAAAGTCACCAGGGCGCAACCAGTGGCCCTCACCTTGTGATCTGTCTGGAAGAGTCTCCCGAACCTGTTGATAAATAGAAGACAAGCTGTCAGTCAACTGAGACAAATAGTCATTCATCAATACATAGGGTACATCATGTAAAGGACATGTATTAGGAATCCCCCAAATATTCATTGGCCTTCCAAAAACCACCTCATATGGTGTGAGGCCAGATCATGTATGTGGTATCGATCTAATGGATAGCAATGCTAAGGGCAATGCATCAGGCCAATTCAAAGATGTGGAAGCCTGTATCTTGGCCAATTTTAATTTCAGAGTAGAGTTGTAACGTTCCACTAGTCCTACTGATTGCGGGTGAAAAGCAGCATGAAACTTCTGCTTAATTCCCAATCCTGTCATGAGATACTCAACAACTTGCCCAATAAAATGGGGTCCGTTGTCACTCCACAAAATTTGACAAATGCCGAATCGGGGAAAAAACTCCTTTAGGAGTACCTGTGCTGTCATAAGAGCTGTATTATCTTTCGTAGCATATGCCTCCACCCATTTACTAAAGGCACAAACCACTACCAAGACATACTTCAGGTTGTTTTCACCGCTCAAACTGGATGTAATCCATTTGCAGGACCTCAAAAGGTGCAGTAGGTATTGCAAACCATCCTGTTAGAGTTTGTGTTCCCTTTCCAAGATTATACTGGAGACAGATTAAATAGGACTGGACTATTTTCTTAGCCGTACTGACAATCTCTGGATGATCCCAAACTTGCATAAGTTGCCTTGCTATTGAGGATGCTCCAACATGTGCCGGCCCATGTGCCATGTGAATCATAGGGTGTAAATAGGTTGTGGGTAACTTCCATTTTGTCATTTCTTTATTCCTCCAACAGCCCTCATCATCCAATGCTCCCTCCTTGGACCAATCGTCTAATTCATCAACACAGGCAGATTGTTGCATGTCCAGCACCTCTTGCCTGGCATCATGCCAACGTTCAGCCTGTGATTTAACTACATACATAGATGTGGAACTTCGCTGCATTGTCGTTTATCGAGCTGTGTAATCCACAAAGGTATTGCCTGCTCCTATTTTATTGGTCACTTTCTCGTGTGCGCTACATTTAACAATCGCCACTTTCTTAGGATAGGTCAAGGCAGTGAGGAGATTATGTACTAATACCCCATGCACTATTTGTGTCCCATGTGAAGTAAGAAAGCCTCTTTCTTTCCAAAGCTGCTCGAAGTTATGAGCCACACCGAAGGCGCATTGGCTATCAGTGTAAATGTTAACAAGCAACTCTGTACTAAGCTCACATGCTCTTGTCAGTGCTATCAACTCGGCTGCTTGAGTGGACTTCTGTGGGACACGAGCTGTCTCAACTACTATCTGAAGTGTTGTAATTGCATAAGCAGCAGATGTAGTGCCATCAGGCAATTTCAAGCAGGATCCATCAGCCCACAATTCCCCATCAACACTAGAAAGAGGTATATCTTGTAGGTCAACACTACCCTTTGTGTGTTCTTCACGAAGGGATGTACAGTCATGTAGCTCTTGTGACTGAGACTGGGTAGCTGGAAGTGGCAATAATGTAGCATGATTCAGAGTCAAACATCTTTTCAACATGATATGAGGGTCCAAAAGTGTCAATTCATATCCTGTCAAGCGAGCACTAGTCAGATGCTGTGTCTTTGTTTGATTTAGCAAGGCATCGACTGAATGAGGTACTAACACAAACAATCTATGTGACAAGACTATTCCCTCACTCTGACGTATGGAAACAGCTGCTGCCGCTACCGCTCAAAAACAACCAGGCAGCGCGCGGGCAACTGGATCAAGGACAGCTGAAAAATATGCACAAGGACGTTGTTTATCACCATGTATCTCTGTTAAAACCGAGAGGGCACAACCTTCCCTCTCGTGTACATAGAGTGTGAAAGTCTTAGTGTAGTCTGGAGTTTCTAATACAGGTGCAGAACAAAGAGCTTGACGTAGCTGTTGGAAAGCCTTCTGGCATTCAGTAGTCTATGGGAGAGGCATCGGAGTGTCTATAGTCAAAAGGGCCAGCAAGGGTTTAATAATGTACGAGAAGCTAGGGATCCACTGTCTACAAAAAGAAGTAAGACCAATCAATGCACGAACGTCCTTCTGAGTACGGGGCACAGGACTATCTAAAATGGTCTGAATGCGATCTGGTGTGAGTGCATGTCCCTCCATAGACAGGAGGTGACCTAAATAGGTATCCTGTTGTCTACAAAATTGCAATTTCTTCCGAGAGACTTTGTGATGATGAGAGGCAAGAAATGACAATAATGACAGCGTACCTTCTTTACACTGGTTAGGGGTATCGGCAGCCAACAAGATGTCATCGATATATTGAATAAGAGCCACCCCTTTCGGTACAGGAAAGGAATCAAGCTTCCTTTTCAATGCCTGGCTATAAATACTAAGACTCTCTGTATACCCTTGTGGAGCTCTACAGAATCTGAATGATCTATTATTCAAAGTGAAGCCGAACAAATAACGGCTATCAGGATGAATAAGTATTGAGAAAAACGCGTTTTTCAAATCTATGACACTAAATGTAGTGGCAGTAGGAGGAACCATAGTAAGAAGTGTCGTGATGTCAGAGACTACTGGGTATTGGGGCACTACGATTTTGTTAACCTCTCGTAAATCAAGAATGAATCTGTAAATTTTAGTATCAGTGTCTTGTTTCAAAATAGGAAGGATAGTGCTATTACAGGTATTGTAAGGGACTTCTTCCACAACCCCCACCTTGATCAAATCATGAACAATGTGTGTCAATGCTTCTTCGCCTTCCAGAGATATTTTATATTGGGGCAATCGAGGCAATGGAGCACCTTCCTTCACTTGAATATGCACTGGTGGAATAACTATTTGTCCCACATCAGTATCTGACGTAGCCCATAAAGTACTAGGTAACAATGCCAAAGCGATATCTTCTTTAATGAGACAAGACCTGTCAACCATTGGATAGTTATCATTTAAGATGACACGCACATTTTCTGGGGAACAACGTATTGTAGCACGAAAATGGTTAAGCATATCGATACCCACAATGTTATTGGGCGTGGTACGGGAAAGCAAAAATGGACATGCTGCAGTGAATTTATCAAGATTAAATGCAAGTGGCTGTGACAGTGGGTGTCCCATCGAATCCTATCGATGCTATCATTGCGCCAGACAGGGGAGCCCTAGGAACCAATTTTTTAGACAGAGCACTATGTGTAGCTCCTGTATCAACCAGAAATCGATCAGTAGAGCCCAAGACATTTGCATCAACATAAGGACCTTTCTGATCTACTGGGACCTCAACCGGTTCCTTACCCCATCCTAGGCATTCCTTTGCATAATCAGTATCCGCAAGACCAGTGGCCGAATAATCAGACATTTGATATTGATTTTGTCTGTCAAAAGTATTAGAATAATTTGGTCTGTGTTCAACTGCCTCAAACCTGGGACGATTTCCCATGCCTTCCCTATTTCCTGAATTCCCCTGGCGTCCTCTCATACTTCCTCCACCCCGTTGATACTGCTGACCTTTCAGAATGGGGCACTCAGATCGCCAATGTCCAATCTCTTTACAATAAGCACACTGATCAGAAGACAAAGTTGATCGAGAGAAAGGGGGTACACCAGGTGTATATACTGCACGTCCACCTCTACCACCACCTCTGAATGGTGGACCATATACTTGAGCCAACATAACTTTCGTCTTTAAATCCTTAACCTTCTTATCCTCTTTGCCTTTTGCTTCCAATTCCCGATGCTCATAATACTGGGCCATAGTGAAAAGTGAGACTGGGGAAGACGTAGTCCATGAATTCTCGCTGGCCTTTAGGTGACAAGCTATTTCTGGCAACATGTTGGCGACAAATTTGTCGACGAACAGATGCTTACCCGTGTCATCTGTCAATGACTGCCCACTTAAGTCATGGAATGTCTCTTCAAATCATGTAAAGAAATCAGAAACTGACTCATCCGCTTTCTGTTTACAAGACGCTAACCTTGTCCAATCTATTTTGTTAGGAGGTATGAGAGTTTTCAACTTAGTCACAATAGCTTTGGGAAGATCTAATATCTCTTGTTGTGGTTTCTGCGCAGGCTCTCTAGCCGCATCTATTTCTTCTGAATGTACCCAAGTATCACCATATGCTACATTATCATCTATTTTCCGAATTGTTCTCCACAAATCAGGGGGCAAAATAAGTCCAAAAAACATATCGATATCTGACAAAGTCATAGTGCAGGAGCTAATGGCTCCTTCCACTTCCTTATAGAAAGCGGCCGTAGTTTTCCATGGATCGGGCAAAGCAGCTTTAAGAGCCATAACATCTGCTCTACTCCAAAGAGTGTAAACCCAATTATAAACAAAATATCCCTTTGCATCATCTGAAGTTTTATCGTCATTTGTTCCCGCACCCTTTGGAGGAACATACAAAGGCGCAGCTTCACGCATCGGTTTCACACTAACTACAGTATCACTAGGGTCATTATTTGTCCCCGAAATTTCTTCTTTTTGTACCTGGGTCTGAACTGTTTGTGCGGTTTTAACTTTACCATTTGATTTTTGCTCCACTTTTCAACTTAGTGTATCATGTCTTAATTTAACCACTCACCTAATTAAATCAGGTATATTTGAAAAAGAAAGTTTCATTATTTAATTGTTTATAATCAGAATTGATATCAGTGGGCTCTAAATTTGTAGAAACGTTCCTAAAGCGAAGTATTACTTCCCAAAGTGAACTTCTCTGCAAAATATAACTGATCTAAATCCTTCCACTGCTGAACCATTGCTACAAGGTCTGAGGCAGAAGTAGTCCAATGAGCTTCTTTGCGAGCAGTGGATCTGATAGTGGCTTTTTCGTCAACGGTCAAAGTAGAGCGAGTCTGCCGCCCATCTTGCTTATCTAAGTCTTTATCGTCTGAGGATAAATGTTTGTCTTCAGAAAGATCATTCTCAGGGGCAGAGGGAAATTTATACGGGGCAGAGGTCGATCTAATAAGATAAAATCATCCTGAGGTTTATTAAGTATGGGATAAATGGGGTGCCTAATAGGGTACTGGCCAGTTACCTCTAAACGACGCTCCCTTTCCTCTTTTTCTTTTGTTGCTTATTTTTTAATTCCAATGCTTTTTGATATATTGTTTTTCGCTGTTCTTTTTTCTGCTATAGCTTCTTCTTTCCTCACTCTCTCTTGCACTTCTTTCTCCCACATTCGTACACAATCAAACATAGCTTGTCGACTTTTTTTCTTGAATAAACACTGCTCTACATATTGAATCTTTTATAAATCAAATGACCCATTCACAGGCCATCGGAAATCAGGATCCTTTTTTGTATATTTGTTCCACAGTGTACTATATATTTTGGAAGAAATACCGTATTTAATAAACATATGTCTATTAGGTGTCCCCTCTGGGGGAGCCGGCTGACTTCTTTCTAAATCCATTTTGGTACCATCAAGACAGCAACACAGCCTACGGAGTGTGCTGGGAACAGGCATGCTACCAAATTTTTGTAAAATATTACTGCTCCATAATATTCAAAAGTAGAGAAAAATCTCCACATTACCTGCCTTTATTTTTTGCAAAAAATAAATCAAACAAACAAAACCAGAATCTTGGCCAAGCAAACAATGGTGCCACTTCAGCGACCTTACCAAACAAGAGTCTCCAACCTCCAACTGCCAATCTCTTGGTCGACCTAATAGTCACTGCAAAAATAACGCCAAAGGATACCTCAGTCGGGACCGGTCAACACCTGGAGGGTCAAATTGAGAAAACTGGAAAAATCACTTCGGCTGCAAAGACAAGGGTCTCCTCATGCAGGATGTCTCCCCAGCAAAATTCCACTCTCCCGTCAAGACCACTCCTTTGGACGGCCACGTCTCCGATGAGGCCCATCGTTGGGCGCCAAACTGTGGAAATGTGCTTTTTAATGAGGGGTCACCCTTCTCTGTCCACGGGTCCATAGACCAACAAAATAGAGATTGGCACTGAAGCTGGAATTCAAATAACAAGTTTATTAATCACTCATAAGTAGGGCTACGTCCACACAGCACTTTCAAGTGCTGACTGAGGTGGTACATGGAATACACAGACCATTGTGCTTATATACAGAGTTTGTTGCAGAGTAAGCATGTAGTTACAAATAGAAGGTACAGGCCTACACAGGAATAGTTACAGCCAGACATGGGCAGATGGGCAATCACTTAGTCAGCAAAGTGGGAGGGAGAACAGAACTGCTTACTATTGTAAAACACAGTTGACAGTTATATCTTTAGCCAGGTGCATTCTAGCAGCTGCAGGCCTTTTCTCAGCACGTACATTGCTTTGGCTCAGTACAGAAGGAGTTAACTAAAGCTGATGACTCAAGCAGAATAGAAAGGCAAGCAACAGTGAAGACGGAAGAATTACATAGCTAACAAAATGGATGCCACAAACAAGATGGCTTTAGCTTATGCTAACTGAAATTATTTCCGATTTCCACACCACTACTTGTTATTGAATGCCTGATGTCATGGCAGACAAACACAACTCCAGCAACAGGCAGGGATTTTGGCCTCTGCGACCACCACTGACACCCCTCGTCATTGGTGCGCTCCCTTAACTGCAGGACCGCCCCTTCGATGTAACATCCCTTGCCACAAACAAAACAAGAAGAAACCCCCAAACAGTGAATCCATCAGTCAATAAACTGGTCAGAATTGTCACACCAGAAAGTCTTTCAGCCTTGTGGATGCAATTGGGTTACCTCGGAGATTATAGCGACTCCAACCATGCCGATTTGTAGGCTCAACACCACCTTCTTAGATCACTCTCTCGACCACACCAAATAGTTGGGAGAACTGCTCCAGGTCTTTAGGACGCCTGTCCCCCGGTCTTGGATCTTCTCCCCCATTCCAGCTTTGGTCTGGGACACTTGACGGATCACTCCAGTCAATCTCATTTTGTTAAGTTTTTTCCACTCTCAAGTCTGGACTCTTCATTCCTTGTTGTCCTGGTGGTGTGCACCTTTTGAATAATGACACATTCCATGTCACTTCTTCCTCGCCTTGCAATCACTACGGCGCCCTGCCAATAGACCACTTACCACGTTTGAGGCTCGAATAGCATCCTGAAATTGCTGCCCAGATGTCAACCCTTTACTAGCACCAGATCACCCATCTTCAGCTCTGAGTCCTGAGCCTGCCGTTGTCAGCTGACTTGTTTGTTCTGATGCTCCCGCCTTTGGAAAACCAGCTGGTCGTCAATGACACCCAGTTGCAGATACTGGTGATAAGGGATGACATCTTGGACTACTTGGTTCATGAAGACTTGGACAGGAGTTGGCCTGTCGTGGCCGTGGCGTGTAGAGTTTAGAGGTATTACTATAGGAATGAGTAAATGGTCCATTCTAGAGGTTAGCCACTTTTGAAATTTGAATAACCTTATTCACCCTCCTCATAACTATTTCAGCCTCTCTGGTGGCCATCATGAAATTTTTTTTTGTCTCACATTCAATGCTTTCAGGTATTCTGCCATCTCTTGGCTGTTGAATAGATGACCATTGTCAGTATGGATTTCTTGAAGTATGCCACGAGTCCTCTCTGCCAACTAATGTCAGACATTGTACAAAGCCTGGAGCGTCTGTTGGGCTTCTGATGTCATTCGCATCCACTGTTATTTTACCAGCCCCCAGAGTCCTGTGGCCACTGCTTGATGCGTTAACTGAAGGTAGTCATTGCGTCGGTAGCTTCCAGGATGATATCGAAGGTTATAGACAGCAGCTGTGATCTCTCCACCATGTACAGACATACTCTTCCATTTCCGCCTCTTTCTACGCTTCCTGTTTTGTCGTTACTTGAGGATGTCTCATAAGAATCTGCTAGGTTGGAGGAGCCCAGCTGATATTCTAGTTCAAAATTGTACTCTTGCAGTTGAAGTATCCATTTCTCAATGTGGGCTAAGGGCTGAGAGGACGACCCCTGGAACAGGGGTACCAGAGGCTTGTGGTCGGTGTAGACCAGTAACGGGTGCCCATACATGTAGAGGTGTGAATGTTGACACCCCAAGTAAACCGCAATCACCTACCTTTTAATCTGCGAATATCTCTGCTCATTTGAGGTCAGCGCCGAACCGGCATAGGTTACTGGAGCCCAAACCCCTCACCACTGTTGATGCAACCGGACAGCTTTCAGCCCCACTGGACTGGCATTCAGGCTAATGGCCGTTGACCTGCTGAGGTCAGAGTTGACCAGGGTGGTGTTGGCCAACAATGCATTTTTTGTGTGTTGAAACTCCTCTTCCTGGGAATCATCCAGGACCCAGAGTGTGGTCGATTTTGTAAGTTCTTGTGGAGGTGAGACAGAGTGGCAAGAACCTTAATCAATCCCTCACAGTAATTTGCAATCCCTAGAAAGCTTATTACTTTGGAGATGTTGGTGGGGCAGGCGCTTTCTTGACATGTCACACCTTCTCAGGATCACGGGCCACACACTCTGCCGAAAATTGATATCCGATGAAATTAATTCCATTCTGCATGAGGGCACATTTCTCTTGGTGCAGTGTCAAATATTTCTCTCTGAGACATTGGTGGACATTCTGTAGCCGTCCATGATGTTCTTCCAGGGTTCTGGCATAGCACAGGATTTGATTGCTGACATTTGTGACACTGTCCAACCCAGCCAGCACCTCACAAATGGCGTTTTGAATTACCTTCACCACACTCGAAATACCAAAATTGAGCCATTTGTACTAATTGAATCCAGTGTGTGGAGAAGGTTGTGATGTATCTAGAGTCGGGGTGTAGAATGAGCTGATTGTACCCTGATCAGATACCCATCCTCCACAATACCCCGCTCCGCTTAATTCTTCGATTATGTCATCAACTGTGGGCATCAAATGCCACTTCTTTTTTGGCGTCATTGGCGAGGCGCATGTCGATGTACAGTCACACTTTTCCCAGTTGCTTGGGTGTTGGGGTGACCACGATAGGGAAAATCAACAGTGCAGGACATTCCACTCATTCTATTGTGTCTGCTCGTTCATGTTTGTGTGGCTCAGCCTCCACCTTCAGCCCGAGGTTAAATGCAATACGTCGGTGTCTTAGAACTACCGGCTAAACTGACCTATTTATGTGAAGTGAAACTGGATTATTCTTCAGGGACCTTGTTCCTGCTAAGAGGTCCTGGAATTCTTCCAGAATGTTTTTGATTGCCCCATGTGTACTCTAAATGTGAACTGTACGAGCCCCAGTTGTTCTGCCGTGTGACAGCTCAGGAGCGTGCCCACTCAATCCTGTGTGACATACACTGGTGCAGATGTCTGATGTGCCCCATCGGAGATCGTAGCTGTGAACTGTCCCACCATGGAGAGTGCTTTCTTCTGTCCATACGCAAAGGCTTTGATTGGTGCCCGAGCCGTTCAGTGTTTCAGTGTTTCTTGGACTTCCCTGGCCATATTGATTGAGCCTGTGATCGCTAGTGCTGCCTCATCCCCCACTCGTACTGAGCACCTTTATGGGTTGGTGAGAGAAAAACCAAGCACCTACAGCTTGTATTGTGTGAACGGTAGCATTCATGGTAACATCAACCATGTCTTCTCTATCTAGGTCACCAGTGTCTGTGTCTATACATTTTACAGTGGCTGTGTGCATGATCCTACTGACTATATAGAGGTGGTTATGCTTGCCACATGCTGTGCCCTTCTTGCCTCGAGTGAGGCATATAGACTGTCGATGTTGAGGCCCCCGTAGTATCTGCACAACCCTTGGGGTGCAAGGCAACCTTTTGGTTTATTTACGGTTTGTCCCTGGATGACCAGGTTGACCAGTTGGGTCTGCACTGGCTTGTGGAGTGCAGCTTCTATGTGGATGACCCTGGCTCACGACAGCTCTTTGGACTGTCCGAGGGTGAGCATGTCTGGTAGAGGCTTCACAGGTTCTTGCAGCATCTGTTCCTTTAGTTTGTTGGAGCGGCACCAGTTGTTTGTCTACACCCCCGTCTCCTAAGTCTATAAATGTGCAGATGCTCGCCAGCTCCTTCAGTAGAGCATGGAACCCTTCAATGTATTCTTCAGGCTATTGGTGGGTCTTTCTGAATATGAACCGTTCATAGTCCAGATTGGCCATCTCCCCAAAATGGGTGTTGAGTACCTTCACCATCGTGTGGTTGGTGTGTCGGGGACCAGCCTCTGTCAGCATGCGTTACAGCTTGTAGATCCCAGCAACAGCCCTATGAAGCAGCATGGCCCTCTTGTGTTCTTCCTCCACCCCTGTCACTGTGAAGTACAGGTTGAACAGTTCCACTATAACTTTCATTTGGTACCTTGGGGCGACAAGGGTCCCTCAACAATGAAAGGCTGGTATGTGTGCAATGAGCATGTACTGGGGATGATCACACCAAACTGATGTGCCGGGGTCACGTAGGGAGCAGTCGTGCCATCTCTAACTCCCCCTCCCCCCCAGGAATGGGCGTCAGCTCTGCACCTCCCTTAGTAGCTGCTTGGTACTTGGAAATTCAGGGCTCTCGCTGGGTTGACCACCTGCATCTGACCAGCTCTTTTACCTCTTATGCACTGCTGCATAGGAAAGTAGTGGCCTGTATGTAGCTCCCTGCAGTCCAAGAGCTTCCGTTTTTATTGAGGGGCGTCATCTCTCTCCATGCAAGGCGACAGTGCAGCATATTACAACGTGTCACATCACCAAACGCCCCAACAGGGCACGGGCCTCTTCCTCATCTAAACACCTCACTCTCTGTCCTCCAGGTGCTGCTGGAGATGCCTCTCTACGTCATCACGCAATGGCGTAAGTATGGGGCCCACTGTTCCTGTAGAGGGGTGCCGGGGAGGGGCTCACCTTGAGTCCTCCCGCACCGTGGCCGAGCCTCAGCTGGGCTGCCACTCAAGCACCATTCAGCCCGACACACGGGGCGTGCTCGTACCGCCACTCTACCGTGAAGCAGGGCGGGTTCAAATCTGAATCTCTGCCAGCAAAGCACGTGCTAGGAGCCACAGAACAGTTCTAGTTGCCATGTGTGAGGTCCTCTTTGTATGTCTCATAGGCATATAAACTATTGGTACACTACACAGTTCTAATACTCATAATAACCGATGTGAACAATAGGGCTGGCATTTGTATTGAATGCCTGACGTCATGTTAGGCGAACATAACTCCCTCAACAATCAACATGGAAGGTTTTGTCTTCTGCGACTATTGCTGACACCCATCATCATTGGTGCACTCCCTTCAAACCAGGAACTCCCCTCTGACACAAAAAGAGTCTAGCATTGCCTAAGCCAGGTGGACGGGCTATTCGAAAAGCCAGGTCTGATGTCTAGCGGTAGGTGTTCCAACCATTTAGGAATGATGTAGGAGAAGGCCTGACCTGCGGATTTGGTTCTGTGTATCCATGAGATGTCTACAAATAAGAGTCTGGCTGAGTAGAGATATGTGTATGGTTTGTTTAAGGAGACAGGGACTATTGAGGTAGGCTGGCCCAATGTTGCATAGTGCTTTGAAGGTGTGAGTGAGAAGTTTGAGCTGTGCACGTTTGTGTATAGGAAGCAAATGGAGCTCCTAGAGGTCCAGTCTGATATGTATGTTACGTGGGAGGTTCTGGCTGCTTAGTTCTGGATGCTTTGCTGCTGAGGTGTTTGTTAATTCTGGCATAGAGTGGTTTCCTGCAGTCCAGTTTGTCAGTGACGAGGGCGTGCATTACGGTTTTACTGGTGCTGTTCAGGAACCATTTGAAGATTTTCCTCATTATCTTCTGTTGTATGTTCACTGCATGGCCCATTGTAGTTTTCCCTATGTTAGCCAAAGTGTGCATGTTATAGGCAGAATTTTCCTTTGCACCTGTTACTATATAATCACTCTTGCCTTTGTGCCACATCGTATTTTCACACAGAACCTGCATATGTTTTCGTGTTCTGTTCTTTTTCCAGGACTTACCCTGCACACCACAGACAAGGTGAAATAACAATGACCCTTGTTTTTTCTCTGGTCAGGCACTAGTACCTAGACATAACACGAGAATGCAGCTGTTGTTTGTGAGCACCCATGTCTTGTCATGTAGATTAGCACAGAGGTCCAAAAAGGACACTTAAAGAGAGAGTTCTGAGACAAGAGCACAGCATCAACCGAGATGTGGAGCGTCCATCTGTGTATGCTAAGGTACGGGGTTCACCACTAATCCCAGAAATCGTTATTAAATATGAGATCACTATCAAATATGTGAGTTTGACATGTCTGCTGTACATAAAACGTTTGTTTAAAGACTAAACTTTTGCTCCATGTGTAATGAGAATGTATCCCACATAAAGGGGATATATAACCCGTGACTTACCTCTTAGTTCACTAATAGCATTGTCATCAGGGCGGCGCAGGAATATTTCTGAGTTCATGTTCAAAAACTTTCCATTTTAATAAGTATATCACTAAACCATGTCGTTTTAATAAACTCTCACTTACAGACAACACATTTTCCATTGAAATGGCAAAAAATTGTCCCAATTACATGCAGTTTTACACATACAACTATATAGCGTGCAAATCGCAATGTGTGGAAATCAGGTTACTTCAAATATTTATCATTTGTACATCACCAAGGAAAGTCTTCTGATTTAATATGATCCTATTAAAATCCTTATTTCTGTCACACTTCAGAATCACAAGAAATGGGCTTTCCTTAATGCTGATACATTTTGAAATATTTATACAGTTTATTTACAAGTTCTTCAAATGTTGCATGTTAGAATAAAACTGGCATCCTACAACCTTTCATTTCACACTCCTTGTACAAGAGCATGATTGTCAGACAATCCAGGTATCCACTCTACAAAAACTTCTAATTTGCAGTCAGTGAAAGAAAAATATACACTATTCTCCAGGATAAGCCAAGCAGCAATTTGTAAGAAGAAACAAACTGACATTTGAACTCTGCCTTTGAATAACACAGCAAATGCGACAAGATAAATACAAGGTCAAAGGCATCTTTATTGTTCATTCACTTTCTGAATAAAAAGAACACCTGTTCTTTGCCAGCTTCAGCTCTCCTCCCAGCACAGGCCAGCAACCCTAAAAATAAATCTCCCTGAATCAATCGGGCTCACCATAGAAAGTGGGCGATTAGGTCGAGCCTTGGCAGCGCATGCGCTGCTCTGCGAGCTATGCTGTATTGAGTAAAGGATTTGAAGTTATGCTCACTCTCCACCCATATTTTTCATTGGCTTGTGTCTGTGTCCTTTGTAAATGCCGGCTTCTGATTCCTTAATTGCGTTCTTAGTCCCTCCTTAGTACCGTCATGTCTTCATTTGAAACCTCCCATGGCGACTGTCCCTTTTCCTTCTGTTGGGACACAGTCTGTTTTATTTGGTCTGTAAGCACTATTTTCTTTTGTGGGTTTTGCCCTACTGCAGGCACAATGTGCTTTCCTTACATTCAGCGCACCATGCAAGCCTTCACTTTCCAAACAGCCGGGACAAATACCCGTTTTTGCACAGGCGATTTCACTGCCTCACATGCGTTTAGAGTGCCTCACTAACTCTGCTAATTAGATGCAGAAGGGGATACCACCTGGGTGTCTCACTGAGGAACCTGGTGTTGGGAAAGTTTGGGCTTGCGCCTGCACCACATTGATGAAAGGTCTAGTCACGTCTGCTGGATGTGACTCATGTGGCTCAATGCCGAGGCTAAACCCTGACAGTGGGATAGGGCGTCTGCTAAATGTGGCTCGTGCGGATCTGTAGTCAGTGGGTCGAGGCTTGAGCAAAACAATAAAAGAGGGTTAGCCTAGGAGGGCTACACTTATGAAGCGCTTTGTGGAGAGCGCCGTGTTTCGGATGCAGAGAGCACAGCATGGGTCACGTGTGATTGCTTCGGGGCCTCACCACTCATTTAAAGTTGTGCTCAGAAGTCTGTGTGCTTGTTGTGTGAGGAGCAGTCAAGTCACATCAGGAAGCAAGCATCTGCAATGCAATAGGTCTCACATTTACGCAAGATTGAGCGATTGGCATTGTAAATGACAATGCCTTTTGTTTATGTTTTGGCTGTTAAAACATAAATAAAAGGTATTGTCATTTACAATGCAAATAGCTTAAACTCTCGCAAATGCAAGACCTATTGCATTGCAAATGCTTGTTTGAACCCTGTTTGACTCTCACATCTGGTGTATGCAACTCAAAGAAATGATCTAATGTTTCAGAAAATGCAAAAAAGAATGAAAATAACATTTATGATACAACCGAGTCAGACAGTGATAACTGAGATGATTCCAGTACTTTCATATTGCGATTAGTGGTTGTTAACCACCCAAAGATAACAACAGACCTTTCCACCTCATGTTTGGGAGTAGAATGCAGTACAAATAAATAACCTAATGTTGTTCTGGTGAATGCACAAAAGTATGATTTAATAATTGTAATACCACTGATTAGACAATGAAAATGGAATGATTTCAATACTTTCTGCTCTGGTCCGACCTGTTAAAAGGTCAAAAGAAGTCTATGGCCCCTCCCCTAGAGACAGGAGTTTCCCAGACCACTGTCAGTTGTTATACATTCCACTGTTAACCCTTGTTTGATCTGTCTCTTATTCAGTGCGGTGGTTCCACAGCTGCCACTGTATGAGATGCTAGAAAGGTTTCCACCAAATGTGGGAGGTTCACGTTGCCTAAAGGTTAAGGTGTATGAATCTCAGTCTCGAAGTTAATGGTTCGAGTCCTGGCATCTCCGTGGTCATGTGTCTGTTTCATTTAAAGAATCTTGAGACTATTTGTAACAAGAAAAAGGTAATTTGTGTTTGTGATCCAAACGTTTGGATTGATGGCATGGGTCTATTGCCCAGACAAGCTTTCAGATGTTGCGGAGCCACATACTAATATGCAGGAGCTCACAGAACAAGCCAAGGAGTCTAAGATTCAATAGATAGTCTTGTCTAACTGGGCTCAATGAGCTTTGTGTTTTGCTGATGTTGCCAATGTGGCCATTTAGCTGGAATGTTACCAAATTTTGTTGCTCAAGATTGATTACAAATTGTGTGAACTTGCAAGCTCCAAGACTGGTTTATCAGCTCAGGGTTTTCTTTTGTCAATGGCTGTTGCAAATGGGTCTTGCCCATTTAGTATGCCAGGATTTCAAGGCTTTTTGATCACCTGGTTTTTGGACCTTTACTGTGGGTGAGTCTCACTACCCAAGTCTCACTCACGATAAATGCATGGTAATTGCGTTTTACCTCCAGTTTCCGCCTTTTAAGATCAAGTTGCTGCGACACAACTAGGTTGAGGGGCACTGGGCTGGTCACACATGAACACATTTGCACATGTTTGAGGGCTGCACTTGGGAGAATACAATTGTGCACAGCCTAGTAGCTGCATACACGTACCCTGCCAGTATCCGCCTTTTAAGATAAAGTTGTTGCGATGCAACTTGGTTAAGGGGCACTGGGGTGGTCACACGTGAATACATGTGCATACGTTTGAGGGATGCACTTAAGAGACTACAGTTGTGCACAGCCTGGCAGCTGCACACAAGTACCCTGCCTGTGGCAATTTTAAACTTCAAATTTGAGCTGTCAAAATACCCCTTTTGACAGGCCTACACCTTCCTTTTAGATACTAATTGGTCACCTGTAAGTCAGCCGTATTGTCCATAAAGGTATGGTGCATGATATTTAAAAGCAGGACCTGTAGAAATCAATGTCTAACATGTCCTTACAGTGAAATATCCACAAAAACGATTTTTACTGTAGCAATGTTCGCTGCTTCCATGTGGAATCATTGTGTTACCTTGTTACATTTATTAAAAGCTATATTTGGATTGCTAGCAGCTAGAGAAATACTTTTTTCACTCCTTTTAATTGTAATTAAAATCCTCAATAATGGTAAAGTCTGATTTTAACATAATGGACCTTTCTGTGAGCGGCAAGCTGTCTGGGCTGGTGATGGCTCTCCCACTAAGAAATGTGTATTGGAGCCAGACATGGGATAAAGCGGCCTGGGTGTAGTGGGGTGTGGGTCTTACTGCCTTGATTACACGTCAAAGGCACCTGCCTCCATCACACACAAAGGAACTTGTCACCAGACCTTTCCGTGCCTTTGTTGCACTAGCTTGAACAAAGACAAAAACCCAGACAAGAAGGAGGAACTGACCAGTTTTAGGGTTAGACAAAGGGGTATTCCACACCCACAAGCTGGCACTGGGCATAAAGGTTGCATCCTTAGGGTACATCAAGACCCTGGACATGGATGGTGATGGTGGCAACACCATGTGCAGCTGGAAGTGCAAGCCACCTGATGCCCTGATAGGTTAAGGTCTCTGTCTGCAGCCAACCCTCAGGACTAGATGGCTCTCTCCAGGGCCAGTGATGGACTGTCATTCCCCTGGGGACCAGTTAGAGAAAGATCCAGACTTCTGTGTCCCAGCATGAGGAGAGGGGCATCAGGAGCCAGGCAAAAGAGAAAGACTGGTGCAGGGAGCCAGTGAAGCCATCTCCCTGCAGAATGTGCCCTTTTTGAGGCCAGAAGGCGTGCTGAAACTGCTATTGATGGCTAGAGCTCACAAGATAATAACTGTTAAAGTTTGTTGATTTTGACCTTTTGTGAAGAAAACTGAGTGCATGGGGCTCTGCTGCACTTCTAAATTATTTCCACAGCAGTGGGTCAGTAAACGGGAGTCAGCACAAGCTTATTTATTTTGCCCAGGAAGAGACTGTGTGGGGCCCCCTCCCCCAACTCCGTCTTAAGACTCCACCCCCGGCTGGCACCATTATACTGGGTACTGGGACCCCAGACATTTAGGGGCCGATTCCGATCCTGGAAAAACGCTGTACAAATCGTGCTATGGAGCGTTTTCCCCATACAACTCGTACTTGTAAAGATTCCCCTACAACCTAGGAAGTACGATCCGTACAAATAGACGCTCTCCATACAAATTGTAAAAAAGACCATACAACTCGTAAATACAAGCGATTCCGATTCGGATTGCCCTGCACGCGACGTTCACATGTATTCCCGGCAGCAGTTTACAAACCTTCAAGTACGATTCGTACAAACGTTACTCCGTACAGCTCTTTTTTTACAGGAGCCAAAAAGTGCCGGGAAAACATTGTACGCCCCGAAAACAGTACGAGACGGACCCCCCATGTACGAGTCGTACACCTCATGAATACAGGTGTACGGTGCGTATGTACGGTGCGTACCGATGACACGGAAAGTGGGGTACGGTGCGTATATACGCGCTGAAGGGGTACTGGTCGTGTACGCACCGTACAAGCACCGTACCCCAAAATTGCGTATGTACGGTGCGGACCCCAAAATCGCGTATGTACGGTGCGTACATGCGCGATGTTGGGGTACGCTCCATACACACGCCTCGCATGTGGGGGGACCCCTGTACGCCTCATACCCCTATACGACCCGTACCCCGGTACGAGTCGTACCCCCAGAACGAGTCATACCAGGGTACGAGGCGTATAGGGGTTCGCTTCGTAGCCCTGTACGAGTCGTTCCCCATATATAGGCCATTTTCCATACAAATCGCATGCTGACAACCCGGTACGAATCGTACTTGACGGGTTGTACAGCCTTTTTACAAATTGTATGGTCTTTTTTACAAGTCGGTGTCGTACAGCTTTTCCCGATCCGATTTGTAAGGATCGGGTCGATCTGTATGTATTTTTCCCGTACGAATCGTACTACACGGGTTGGAAGGGACTTGTACGATTTGTATGGAAAAAAATACGGATCCGATTTGTATGTAAAATAAAAGTCCAGGATCAGAATCGGCACCAGAATGTCAGGAGGAGTGCCCCAGGACCCCATTCCTGGGGCCCACAACAACAAAAGACTCTCGCCCATAAGGATGCGGACAGAGAAGTTCACCTATTGGTGGGGGGGAAGTGGGGGGCTTCCGGGTAAAGCGGGAGTGGGCTACACCAACATGAACCCAGGCTGCGAGTGCCCGGGATGGGACCAGTGCACCCATCTAAAAAAAAAAAAACATATAAAAACAAAGGAAGTAACGTGGCATGGAATCGCCATAGAAGCTCGCAACGGAAGAAAAACATCTAATCATTTATTCATTTTTATGCACCAGGAGTGCCTCATAATGCACTGTGGGCCTAATTTGCATATTGTTTTCCTTCTTGTGGTGCCCAAAGAGGGCCGGGGCACAACCAACATACATTTTAAGTGCAGTGCGTTTGCAGGGAATGCAGCGCCCCAGCCCACTTCATGGATTAAGGACATGAACCCTATGTCTCCCTGGTCACAGAATGCATCACCTGGGGAGACTTTTAAACAGTACTGAAGCACTGTGGGCTGCAGCTTCGCTCTCCCACTAGGAGTGAATTGCTAACAATGTCAATTAGTAAACGTTGCAATATTATATTAGCAATAATGATTGTGTTTACTGATTCCAGTCATATGATGAAGATTTTTAACATTGGTATTGTTTCTATAATGCAGGTGACCCCTTGACAAAGACAAAGGCTTGCCTTCTATTGTTATGTGGTGGCCCCATGACAAACCCAATATGCTTGTTTTGTGGACAAATACAGTAACCCCTTGAGAAAGCCAATAAGCTTACCTTATATTTTATTATGATAATCCAGTGCAAAGCCAATTGGCTTACCTTATATATTTATGTGGTGACTTCCTGAAAAGCCAATTGCCTGTTTTATTTAACATTCCACCTCTTTATATTGTGTTGTTCTCCCTGGTTGGGTTGGGTGGGGTACTGTTCTGGGGGGAGGGGGAGGGGGGGGAATGGGTCAGCACTCAGTGGGTATCAAATGCGATTATTTTAATGTCACCAAATGTCTTTCCATCTACCCTATGTATATATTTGTACATTAATGTGTAGTATTTAGTAGTGTGTGTTATAAATGCACTTTTCCTTTTTCAAAGAAAAAGCACAGACTGGACATTTAGGTGCCGATTCCGATCCTGGAGAAACCGGGTACGAACCGTCGGTCGGAGCGTTTTCTCCGTCCGACTCGTACCCGGGAAAAAAACATTACAAACATGCAAGTACGATTCGCACGGAAACACCATTTCCGTACGAATCGTAAAAAACACCGACCGACGAAAATATACATACAAATGTGATCCGGGAAAGCGCCGACGTGACGTCGGGACGCATTCAGGCTGCGTTTCACGAACCAGGAAGTACGATTCGGACCGACAGCAGACCGGACGTCAATATTTTTACGGCACCCAAAAAGTGCCGGAAAAGCGAAGTACGCCGCGATGCGAGCGGAATTGGGCGCCCGGTACACACCGTACCCCCCCCAGCCCCCCGTATGTATGCGCCGTCCCCCCCAGCCCTCCGTATGTAAGTGCTGCCCCCCCCAGCCCCCCGTATATACGGTGCGGACCCCCACCCCACCCCCCGAATATACGGAGCGTACCCCCACCCCCGTATGTACGGTGCAGACCCCCACCCCCGTATGTACGGAGCGTACCCCCACCCCACCCCCCGTATGTACGGTGCGGACCCCCACCCCACCCCCCGAATGTACGGAGCGTACCCCCACCCCCGTATGTACGGTGCGGGCGCGTAGCGCTGGGGGTCCGCGCCGTACATACGGGGTTGGGGGTACGCTCCGTACATTCGGGGGGTGGGGTGGAGGTCCGCACCGTACATACGGGGGTGGGGGTACGCTCCGTACATTCGGGGGGGTGGAGTGGCGGTCCACACCGTACATACGGGGGTGGAGGTCCGCACCGTACTTTCGGGGGTGGGGGTCGGGGTCCGCACCGGACATACACGGAGGGGGGCTGGGGGTACGGCGCGTCCATCCGTGGGGGGGGCTGGGGGGACGGCGCGTACATCCACGGGGGGGGCTGGGGGGGACGGCGCGTACATCCGCGGGGGGGCTGGGGGGGACGGCGCGTAAATACGGGGGCTGGGGGGGACGGCGCGTACATCCGCGGGGGGGCTGGGGGGGGACGGCGCATACATACAGGGGCTGGGAGGGACGGCGCGTACATACGGGGGGCTGGGGGGGACGGCGCGTACATACGGGGGGCTGGGGGGGACGGCGTATACATACGGGGGGCTGGGGGGGGAAGGCGCGTACATACGGGGGGCTGGGGGGGACGGCGCGTATGCGGGCACATGTCTCCATGGTTGCTATTGAGGTTCGCTCCGCGCGGTGTTTTTTCCATACGGTTGTACAATCGGACGGACGGGATGGGTCGTACTTGCGCGCTCGAACTTCATTTTTCCGATTCGTACGTAAAATCGTCCGGGGACGTGTCGGACACTTTTTCCGACCCGAGGACGTGTGGGGGAATTTTCCCAATGCGATTCGTATGTATTTTTTCCCATGCGAATCGTACTTGCCAGTTTGTACGGTACTTGTACGATTCGGACGGAAAAAAATCCGGATACGATTCGTACGGAGAAAATTTTTCCAGGATCGGAATCGGCCCCTTATTGAGCATTGTTGTTTAGTACTAGCCGACAGAGAATCTAGCCCAAACCACTTCCCCTGGCAATGGACCACTCTGGTTTGTTATTCCGAAGGAGTCAGATGCTACATGGAGTGCTTCGTTCCAGTAAGGAGACAACTGTGGACCTCTTACTTGCACAGCCCTCCCACCCTGCCCAACTAATAACCCGATATCTTAAAGTGGCCAATTTACAAACAAAATGGAGAGACGGGTCAAAGTGTTTCCTCACTGCACTAAGTACTCTTTGAAGAGGGTGTTTGTGTTTCTTTACATGGAATATAAAACTAATTCTGCAATTGGTCCAAACATAGCCTGCATATGACTCCCTAATGCTGTAAACGAAGCTCGCTAATTTGCTGAATTTCCTTTTGAAAGAGTCTTAAATAATAGGATTCTAGGTGTCTCTACAAGACATTTTTCTCCTTAGAGGTGTTCTTCTCTGTCACCAGACACTCAAACAAGGCCTCAAGTAGCGTGAAGTATCCTTATTTTCCTCCTAATCCATAGCTGCTTGTGGCAACCTTACCTACTATCACTTAAAGACTACTGAATGATTTAAGAACGTTCCTCTTCTCATTTGTTAAACTTTCTAGAAAGAAAACAGGCTCTATTACCTTCTACTACTGTTTCTCTTGGGATTCTTTTGTTGATGTTCTTCGTTTCTGCTATGGAGTTTAATGTATTGTCACTTTAAGAAAAGATGTTGTCACTTCCTGGTGACTACTATTTATACAATAGACTCATGACTGATTGTTGATTTAACGTTTACTCAGCCGTTAGTTTGTGACCCAAAGTTTGCTGGTAAGTGTACTTTTTTATGAATTATGGCTGCCGTAATAAAAGTAGCAGTGTAAGAAAGCACATATTCACCCGCATATTTAATAAGAGGAATTTTCTTCAATATTCTAGCTAAATAAATCTGCAGTATTGACTTGTGGATTTAGAGAATTACTCCATGAGTCACAGCCGCCTGATTTACATTCAGTTTTATTTTCCCAATCTGCCTAAGTTGAAACATGTGACAGCCCAATGTGTGTTTGGTAAACAGACACAATATCGAATTCAAAATATCGACAGGACAGAATATCGAGTTTTTAATAGAGAACGGACAGAATATCGAATTGCCAAAATATAGTGGTGAAGAATATCGAAAATCAGGTAAGAAATAAAATATCGATTTAAATAATATAGAAGCAATTAACATCGACAGTCATAATATAGTTGTTAAAAATATCGATTTTTTTTATAGTGTTTTAAGTGTTAGTATATGTGTTAAAAGTATGTATAAATTTTGGAATGTATGTTTGAATATTTTTAAAGTAATGAATTTTATGTTATTTAATTTTTGTGTAATTTAATTCCGTAGCGGGTTGTGGGTTTATAGGGGATTAGGGTGGGAAGTAATTTAATTATAGTACATGAAATAATAATTTTTAGGAATTATTAATTATTTTTAATTTAATTTTGCGTTTTACTTCTGTAGCGGGTTGTGGGTTTATAGGGGAAAGGGGTGGGAAGTAATTTAATTGTTATTAGGTAATTATTAATTGGTATTGAAAGTTAATTTGTTGTTGATTAATTAATTGGTAAATATTTTGTATTATTGGTAACTAATTAGTATTAATTGTTTAATTGATAATTATGTTAATTTTATTAATTCATTATTTGTGGCGGGTTGTGGGTTTATAGGGGAATATGGTGGGAATTAATTTAATTGTAAATAATTAATTATTGAAATAGTTTTTGTATATTGCTAATTAATTTATTCTTAATTAATTATTAATTGGTATTAATGTTATTTATTAATTTCTGGTATTGAAAATTAATTGGCTGGTAATTAATTATTAATAGGTTATTAATAAAAAACCCATTGGTATTTTTAATAAAGTAATTATTAAATATTGTTTGATTGGTAATTAATTTAAATATTTTTTTAGTATTAATAATTTATTTATTTTTAATAAAATATTAAATTATTATTTTCCCTACTATTGCACTCACTGGAGTGGGAATAGTAATTTTTACCCCTACGCTATCTAACGCTTTCCCTACTATTGCACTCACTGGAGTGGGAATAATAATTTTTACCCCTACGGTATCCAACGCTTACTCTAGAGTTGCACTCACTGGAGTGGGAATAGTAAATTTTACCCTCCCGCTATCCAACGCTTTCCCTACTGTTGCACTCTCTGGAGTGGGAATAGTCATTTTTACCCCTACGCTATCCAACGCTTACCCTACAGTTGCACTCACTGGAGTGGGAATAGTAATTTTTACCCCTACGCTATCCAACGCTTTCCCTACTGTTGCACTCTTTGGAGTGGGAATAGTAATTTTTACCCCTATGCTATCCAACGCTTTCCCTACTGGTGCACTCTCTGGAGTGGGAAGAGTAATTTTTACCCCTACGCTATCCAACGCTTTCCCTACTGTTGCATTCTTTGTAGTGGGAATAGTAATTTTTACCCCTACGCCATCTGACGTTTTCCCTACTGTTGCACTCACTGGAGTGGGAATAGTAAATTTTGCCCTCCCGCTATCCAACGCTTTACCTACTGTTGCACTCTCTGAAGTGGGAATAGTAATTTTTACCCCTACGCTATCCAACGCTTTCCCTACTGTTGCACTCTCTGGAGTGGGAATAGTAATTTTTAGCCCTACTCTATCCAAAACTTTCCCTACTGTTCCACTCTTTGGAGTGGGAATAGTATTTTTTACCCCTACGCTATCCAATGCTTTCCCTACTGTTGAACTCACTGGAGTGGGAATAGTAAATGTTACCCTCCCGCTATCCAACGCTTTCCCTACTGTTGCACTCTCTGGAGTGTGAATATTAATTTTTACCCCTATGCTATCCAATGCTTTCCCTATTATTGCACTGTCTGGAGTGGGAATACTATTTTTTACCCTCCCGCTATCCAACGCTTTCCCTACTGTTGCACTCTCTGCAGTGGGAATAGTAATTTTTACCCACTCGCTATCCAACGTTTTCCCTACTATTGCACTTACTGGAGTGCTAATAGTAAATTTTACCCGCCCGCTATCCTACGCAAAAAATATTGCATTTTTTTAATTAATATTACATTAATATATATGTATTCTTTTTATTTTTTTACTTACATTAATTTTTTTATTAATTTTAAAGTAATTTAAGTATTTTTAAGTATGTTTCAGTTAATTACATGTTTTATTTCATTAATTTTACATTAATTTTAAGACATTTACAATAATTCGATATTGTGACTAATTCTA
This sequence comes from Triturus cristatus, assembly GCF_964204655.1. Taxonomy (NCBI): domain Eukaryota; kingdom Metazoa; phylum Chordata; class Amphibia; order Caudata; family Salamandridae; genus Triturus; species Triturus cristatus. The sequence goes on along the minus strand of NC_140593.1, from coordinate 840,970,028 downwards.
TTTTTTACAATGATATTTTGGATTCTATATTTTTGTACTTACCTGTCTGGAGATAGGGCTTCGATATTTTGGCATTCTATATTTTTCCTTCGATATTTTGGCAATTCGATATTCTTCTTCTCGATATTTCGTCAGTGATCCGTGTGCTTTCTAGCAGGGTACATCAAGTTAGATGTTGACACTTAAGCTGACACACAAATGTGTTAGTGCATTTTTTATAATTTTTTTATTCATTAGAGTTTTGGCGATTTGTGTTGTTTTAAAAGCGGGATCACACTCCCTTCAACAATCCCGAAGAGGCCACAAATAGATTGCCTGAAACGCGTCGACTATATGTTAAGAGAAGTCCACGCTGACAGTTGGAAGAGATTAATTGACTTAAGGACTGCCCGCCTAACCTCATTGGATGTTCTGCACATAAGCATTAGGTGATGGCTACAGATCTCTAGATGGATCCTACTTGAAAACACACATTGACCAGTCAAATGTTTTAACTATTCACATGCATACGAGGACAGTGCGACTGTGTCTTAAAGACCTTGTAACCTTGTATGTAAGAAGTAGCTAGATAATAAATTGTTGATGTATAGTAACACTAAAGAGGCATCTTTATTCAAAAGTTTCATCAATGCATTGTTTAAATGATGTTTTTGTCCAATAATTATTTGTGTTATTGTTGACTAAAAAAATCAGACTTATCTCGCCGGAGTTATTACTGTTCCATTTAGGAGATCAATATTCCAGGTGAAGACTAGTGCATCAGTGGAAGGGTAAACATGGGATTCAGGATTACAGAGACTCATTCAGAACTGAATGAGTTGGTGACAAAGGCATATGAGGGAGAATTATCTTCAGAGGTTTATCTGTCCGTGCCTTCACTCTCCATTGAGAAATAACATTTATCTCTATTAGGCATTCTGGAGGTAGTGGGGTTTGCCTTAGTGTTGTTTCCTTCAAACAGTGAGCATGGATCCATGGAAGTCAGTCTCAAAGTATGGCTGAGGGTAAAAGTGAGTCAGCTTTGTGGGCACCCTATGTGGCAAACAGCACTAGGTCTCCGTGACACAAATGCAATGACTTGACTCTCCTTTTGTCCACATATTGCGTCAACCTGATGAGCAAGCGGCTGCAGTTTCTAGCACGAAAGGGGCTGCTTTGTCTCCTCGACTTGTTATCTTCCTTTCACAAAACAACTCAGCATGTGAATTTTCAGTGGTACTGTGGCACATGTCTTAGTGGTCTTTCTGGGTTTGATGGGCAATCTGAGTTTGGCAACTTGCATAGCCACCTTCAGTCTGGTGAATAAGTGTTCAAGGGTGCAATTTGTATGTAGCTGCAGATGGTGATATGTTGGTGGTAACAAATATTGAGCTAGCAGATTCCTTAAAATCTTTTGAGTTAGAAAGGTGGATATTTCCATGTTTCACAAACCTGGATATCCTGACTGTTGAGAAGAGTTTGTTCAAAACAGGAATAACAATATTCACAGAGACTCTGATAATTCTGAACAAATAAGATTGTCCACAGATTCTCTAGAAATTGTAAATACGCTTCTATTACAAGCCAGTGGTATTGTGCATTCTGGATTGTCCCAAAGAAGTCCCAGATCATTTGTGACAGTGGAGCCATTGGTAAAGTTCCAGGCATGTTGTGTTTTTTGTTGGTTCTTTGAAAAATGGCTAATACTTTTTCTACATTTTCATCCAGAAATGCAAACCATGCTTACAGCCTTATTGTCGTGTCTCAGCCACAATTTGGGGCATATTAACAAGGGCCGGCGATAAATATCGCAAAGCGCGCTTAGCACTTGCATATTTATCGCCGGCTATCTCTGGAATTTATCGCCCGGTTTGCGCTTTATTAACAACTCGCATCGCCAAGGCGATAAAAATTATAGTGATAGTTGGGATATCGCCGTTTTCCATGGTGAAAACGGCGATATCCTAGATGATAGGGCCTGTGGTCTTAGCCACAAAATACACCCCCCATGTTAAGTATGCCTTAGTCAGGAATTTAACGGACGTTAAATTCCTGCGTTAAGGCATACTTAACGCGATTTTAAAAATCGCTACCCTCCCTTGTTAATATCGCGAAGATGCCTTCGCAATATTTTCCCAAGGGAGTCTTGTCAGGCACGCTTCCTTTGTATCTCATTAGCGATGCGATCATAGGCGTGCTGCAAACGGGCGCTAAGTCAGCAAGACACACGATAGCGTGTCTTTGCTGATAAGGCGATGATATTATCGCCGCTTTTCGCCCAAAAACTGACGCAAAAGCGGCGATAATTTCATATCGCCGCCTTGTTAATATGCCCCTTTGTCTTGTGCCATTCAAGAGTCAAGTGCCCAACTTGTTTCCTCATAATCTCCAGAATGATTAGTAGAGCCCCTTGTAATATCTGTGACATAGTGGTTCACCATGAAAATGCTGAAAGGGTTCCAGATACCCTCTTGTGAGTTACCTTGGTCTCTTCAGCACTGAGTGCGTATGAGTTAAGAACAGCAGTCAACTTGGAATTGCTTGAGTGGCCTTTATTATGTCTACTTTGTTATCTCTACTGGCCGGGTTTGCTTTATACCATATCATTTATATTCTTTAGCAACTGAAGGCCAAGATGTGGTGTACCATAAAGGAATTCTTGACAAGAAATCTGTAGGTTCAGGTCCTTTCCAGGCTTGTATATGATGTGTATGATTCGACTGCAGTAGCTAGGATACTACAAACCCAGAGAACTCACTCATATGCTGCTGGATAGCAATCTATGGTATGTTCAAGTTGTATGGAAATCAGAAGAGAAGATAAAGACTATCGCACCTCGCCCAATAGTGTAACTGGTTATTCACCATTCACCTCTCTCAAAGGGAGGATCCCCAAAACTAAACTTACCCCACCTGTGTTGCTAAGGAATGACATGTGTGGTAAATCGCAACGAAATCTCCAGAAGAGTAGGTGAACATCAAGTCAAATACAAGGTCAGATATGACCGGACCAAACATGTCAAAAATCATATGTTCAAAGAAGGAGAATGGGTCCGTGTGGACTTGCCCAAAGCGCGCAGAAAAGAAGCGTCCAGATTTTCCGATCCTTGCAGAATAACAAGGGTAGGGAAAAATGTAGTCCATCTTAACAACGGTCAAACATGGAGCATGGACAGAATCATCCCTCATGAACAAGGGGGTGATCTCGGCAACGGTAGGAATCCAGAGAGAGTCAGAGGTTCTCGGTCCCAGCAGATCTCTGAGAACAAGAAGCTCACCTGCTTGGACCAGAGATGTTTGTGTTATGTGAGAGACACTGTTTCTTTGTTTTTCTGCATTCCGTTGCAGGCCTTGTTAATTATTCGCATTGTTATTGTAATTTAATGCTTTTGACATTTTCCCTGCTTTCCTGTTCCTGCTCTTGCTCGCTTTTCTTCCTCCTCTCCTCTTCCTCTCTGCTGCCCTTTCTTTCTTCGCCCTAGAGGTGTGTTGCAATCTATTCCACTTGGTATGTTCCGTCCCCCCTCCCCTGCACCTCCTATTGGTCTTTCCCCTCCTCTGTTGCCAACATTCCTCAGTGCCCTCCTGAGAGCTGCCTGACACCTGTGGTGGTGAGAAGACTAATAAAGAATCCTTATCTTCATACCTTACTTATGTCTTCATTTTAACAGACGTCATGCTAAGGCATGAAAGAATGTCATTTGATAGTGTATCTGTAATGACATGGATATGAATCAATGGTTGTAACGGGGTGGGAGGCGTACACTCAGCTGTAATGAAGGATGGACGAACAGCACTGCAGAGCACTTTGTGTAGATCTCACGTAGTAATAATTTGAAGAGAGTGAGAAAGAATGCAGAGGGTTGGTATAAGACGAATCAAACCAATTTAAAAGAATTGCTGATATGGGGTAATGCATACATCGATTTATGAATTCGTACCCTGTGTCAAACTACCAAATAACCAACATCTCGAGTTTATTCAAATGAAGGTTTTTTCTTAATACTAAAATCTATAACGAGCAATGTATTTGCATAAAGTGTTGAATCAATAGTATCCACTGGCAAATTCTCAGTTATGTTCAAATTGACATTTTCACCTAACTATAACAACTCTGTGACATTGTTTTTTTACTGTACATTTATATATATACAGGATACAAATGGCAGCCTATTACCAATGCGTTTCAACTCCTACTGTAGTCTTGTAGGTACACGGTGAAAGTATGCAGTCATTTAATAACATTTCAAGGAGACAAAGAAATGACAAAAATCATGAACATGAAAGAAATACTACTATTCTTTTGGCATTTGGATCGGATATCAGTTCTCAACTAATTCAAATCATCATACTACCTCTCTAATAAATGTATCCATGTAACCAAAGGACCCCAAATACACTGAACAGCCAAAGTAGCCCAGTTAAATGCCTTATAAACTAAACATTCAGAATGTGCACTGGGTAGTCCTATTTGCGACAGGAATTGGATTGTAAGCACCAAACGTAGACTACAGAACGGTTGGGAGAACAGGTGTGAGGTCAGCTAGGTCTAAAAAGGAGACTTTATAGCGACCATTCTGACCATCCGAGAGCGACCCTACCCTGTGTGTCCAGGCAACCCTTGACAGGTGGGAAGCCTGTTTTACCACATTAGTCCTCAGATTCCCACAGCGACTCAACAGCTGCTACTGGGAAGATGGCTTTTCTATGGGAACAGTAATGCTGACTTTCAGCTAGAACATTGCAGAGGCACTATGCAGGCCTGATACGGGTCCAGTAAATACAAATCAGGTCTAGCACAGGAAACAGGAGTGCAAGCTTCCCTCTCACACTGAGAATGTGTACGGCATTAACATCATCAATACAGGCTTGTATCTCACACATGCATAAGAAACGCGCGCAGAATGGACAGCAGCAGGGCAAACTTCCATCGCATTCAAAGCACGTGTAGTGTGGGCAGTAGTAGGACAAGCGTCCATCACATAAAGGGAACATCAGTGGCATTAACAGTAGCACCGCAAGCTTCCTATACCACACATATGCATAGAATAACAGCAACAGGTCAAGCTTTCATGACACGCACAAAATCGTACAGTATGAGCAATATTAGGACAAGTTTCCATCACCTACAAAGAACATAAGAGGCATTTTCAGGAGCCTTACAAGCTTGTATAGCCACACATACGCATAGGCAGCAACAGGTCAAGTTTCCATCACACACAAAGAACATGTATTGCGTAGACAATAGTAAGATAAGTTCCATTACACAAGGGAGTCGTGTATTGGATTAACTGTAGCATAGCAAGCTTCCATCTTGCCACACACCCATTCACACGCATACAGCAGGCTCTGCAGGGAAAGTAGGACAAGCTTCAGTTAGGGATGTATTCCTTTTTTTTAATTTTAAAGTTTTTATGATTCGCTCGAGATCAAAGGCCACCTTTTTTTTTACAGATGAATCGGGGCATGGGGGGGAAGATGGGGTGCAAAAGTCCTTCAGGTGTGATTGCGTGGGTCTACAGTTGTTTTTGGAAAATGAGGATATTGGTCTTGACGCAAAAATGCAGTGAAAGAGAGTCCCAGATGGATGAGAATGGTTAGTGCAGAGGTGATCCCCCCAAACCTTTTCTGTTTGGATGAGAGAAATTCTGAGCAGTGATGGGAGGCCAGCCATAGCTGCCTTTTTATGTGGTATGTAGAGCATGCGAGGTATGTACGTCAGGGTTGCAAACTTCCATCAGAGGCCCACGTGTGCTCTGGGCAGGAGCAGCGCGAGCTTCCATCACCCAGAATACACAAGGCCTGGAGAGCAGCATTCAAGGTTCTTAAACACACACAGATCATATATGATATGGACAGAGGTAAGGCAAGAGTCCAGCACATGCATTGAGCACCCACAGTTTCAACAACAGCACGTCAAGCTACCACGACACACACAGGACATGTGGTATGAATATTACTAGGCAAAGCATCTATAACACGCAGGGCATGGCTGTTATCAAGCACAAGCTTCCATCATGGAAAGCGAGCGTGTATGGCATGTCAGTCCCTTTTCAAGCTTGTGTCACACACACATAGAACATGTGCTCATTGGCAGAACCAGGACAAGTGTCCATCATACATGCAGAATATGTATGATATGGACAGCAGTGTACTGTAGGTATCGTCTCTAGCAGGGGACATGGACAGCGTGGGCCACAGCAGAGCAAGCTTCCCTCACATGCAGAGAACATGCATAGAGTAGATTGCGGCAGTGCAAGCATCCATAACACACCTAGAAATGTATGGGTTTCCATCATACAAACAACATGCATGATATGGAAAGCAGCAGGGCAAACCCCCCAGCATGCCTAGAGTGTTACAAAAAGTGAAGAGACAGTGAAAAGCTATCATTATTCACAGCGTGTGTAATTAAGAGAAGCAGCATGCCCGCTTCATTCACTTACATTCTACAAAGCGGCAGAGCAAGATGCCAAAACCAACAGAACATCTGCAAGCTTCGATAGCAGTGGGAAAAGTGTGGTACGTGGTGGAATCGGAAAGCTTTCTCCTGGAAAACCAGGAGTAACTCGGACCTCCTGACAGAAAAATATAGGTGACTCCGGCACTAAGATTCAAGTTGTGATTGGCCAGCTCGGGTTCGAATTCCTCACCAGCAATGAATTTCCAAAGATGATCTTCGATCCTGAAGGTTGAGTTCCACAGGGTCTAAACATTACTGGATATCAGCGTTTATCTATGGAAAGAGTAGTTCTATACATTGACAGCTGCACAATAAATGCTTGTGTCATTGATAGCTTTTGGTACATCTTCCATCGCTATGACCCACGCTACAAAGGGCCCACAATTCCGCACGGTGCTGGTAACTGTTGAAATAAAGCCAGCTCCCAGCATTAGGAAGAAACGGCGTTTGTTAGTCAGACACTTTACTTCAGCACGAGGAAAGAGCGCGCCGCAGCCTGAACATTCCAAGGTGCACTCCGGGACATTCCAAATGGAACACGGGCACAGGGGGAGCCGGGAGGGAGAGGAGAGGGAAATACCAAAGAAGGTAACGGGGGAATAAATCATAAATAGGTTCATGATGTTACCTAAATAATATTTAGGGAATCAATTACATTATAACAGTAACCCCTGTTCCCAGCCCCATTGGCAATCACAAGAGGTGCAGTATTACTGCAGCTGGTATTACGGAGCGTTGAATATTGCATGGTTTACCAGAGACAAGGCCTCCAGGACTATGGATTACATATTGTTTCCTATTGTATAGGGATCTAAAGGGGATCAACTTATGATCTCTACGTATTAACTTGCTGTCCCTTTAGCATGGGATACCAGTAATGAGTACCTGAGCATATTGCAGAATTTGCATAGCTCTTCACACTCCGGTGGAGGCCATACAGTGATCTGATTCATACTGGGATATGGGCGCCCTTTGGGACTTTTATTTGCAAGGGCGTGGCTGGCAGGTTGGCCTGTATGGAGGTGTTGGGTAAGGCATGTGGAGGTTTAGTGTTCCAAGCATGCAGTGGTTGCTGGCAATAGTATGATGGGTTTGACAGAAGTGTGAAAGTTCATATAGTTGTGCATGTAGGTACCAACCTCGTTGTTTATATGGATAGGAACCCTTCTCCCTCAAGACTTATTTTTAAGACGCTGAAGATTCTCATTCAGTTATTGTTTGCAGATGCCATTTGCTATTGACTCTGAAATGCCATAAACGTTACTGTTTTACAACCAATCATTATCTTTTATTATTTATATATCAGTCAGTCAAAAACTTTATTTCGGCCACAAGGGCCATAAAAGCAGAATACAATACAACAAAATATATATCGAAAACAAGAGCAGATCACTTTTTAACCACCAAAACAGAATAAAATGATTAAATTAAAATTTTCACATTGTTAAAAATTGGTGGAAAATTTCCTACGCTGAAGCCATGCAGCATTAAGAAAGCGTGAAACTGTGAACACAATTGGGGGATGGGTGTCGTATTTTAAAACTCGCAGGGCATTAACACAGTCTCTAAAACCAAGGTTCCTACAAATCGATTTTACCCAGCGTTTCCTAGGGATAATGTACGCTGGACAAACAAAGAACACATGAATTTCATCCTCCAGTTTGTAGCCACATGCAGGGCATGAGATACTATTATTAATGTCCCATCTAGAAGTGAAGGACCTTAGTGGTAGGGTACCCATTCTGAATTGAACGTATAGTTTCCTGGCTACAGGAGGGAAAATCAGATCCAGAAATAACTCCCTCCCATAGTTCGGTTTAATCTGGAGAAACTGTTCAGTCAGCCTACCCATGTTCGGATCCATGTGCAGGCGTGTTAGATGAAAATATCTTAGTTCTTCAGCAAGATTGGTTTTAGAAACAGATAGGCAGGAAACTTCTGGGGTTGACTATGTTTGAATAATTGCTGTATAAGGTTAGATTATTTACTTTTATGTTATTTAAGGCCAGGCAGCCAGGTCCCCGCCTCAAAAGGAAGTCATTATTGTTCTCAAAGGATGGGGCATTCGTCATCATGCTTGCTGCCCCAACCGCAAAATTGCCTGAAAAGAAGTAAGAGTTATTAGGAGTACGTCCACCTGGACTGATATCCCACCGTAATCGAGGAGCTTCTTACCCGCACACAGGGACCAGGCAGTAGTGTACAGCACTACAATAATTGATTTTCGTACACAGAAGCAGACGCATTGGCAAGCCGTCCTCAGGCACTAAAGGTACAGGCAGCAGTGCTATCCTTCTTCAAATAGAGCAGGAATCCCACAAGTGGCACTACAGGAAACAAGCACTTACAAACGCAATAGGTAGGACCTTACATAGTAATTTATGTAGTAGTAGGTCTTTGGTTGGTGGGGAGAGTGCCTTTAGGATCAGCTCACTTGCAATATCACTTTAATATTTTAATAATACAGTGTTCTTGGTACTGCATTTCATTACACCTGTAAACAACAGAGAATAATATTTACCCTTCTTTCCAAACTTCTAAGACTGCGGAGCCTTTGCTGGTATTCAAATTTGCGTTCTGTGGATCACAAAGTTGACAGTGCAGTGTTTAACTTACTGCAGCATCTTGTTTTTTTGTCTTATGGCCCCTTATGGTGGAGGGTGGGGGGCGAGGGGAGGGTCCACACAGCAATATGTGTGGCAGACAAGATCTTATTTTGCTGGAAGCTGAGGATCTGACAGGTAGATCCTGGTCTGTGGGAAGGACAGTCTATGGGGGTAGTGTGGCCAGCTTGCCATCATCACTTCGTAGGACACATGTGTAGACACTTCCAGTGCACGGAGAAACATTGCGCATGTGAACTTAGTAGAAGATGGAGAGCTGGGGCGTTAAGATTCATGGAGCACATATTTGCAGTTTAGCCCACAGCTCCCTTTTCTAAATCAGGCATCTTAAAATATATCACTTGGTTGGATATTGAGTTTATCGAGTCTGATTACTGTGTCATGCTGTATTAGAGTTCCAACCCCTTTAGAACCTTCTGGAGTACTCCTTGACTTTTCGCTATTGGAACCTTTTGCGGAGGCAAGTGTACATAATGAATAACTCCATTACCCAAATGGAATGAAGTATTCTTACGACCTGAAACATCAGTAATAAACAACAGAATCTCCACAGAAAAGCCCAGAAACTTCTTACTGCCCCAGGACTTAAACAAAAGATCTCACAATCAACTTCTGTTGTCTTTCACTATATAAAAATATTGGGTGGGGTTTAGCAAAAGACATAATACAGGTAGTGAATGCAATCAAAAAATATATTCTCAGGACCCCTGACAACATTGGCAATTCAACTGGGATGTGCAAACACCACTACTAAACTTACATACTAATCCTGGCTTCACCACTGTACTTAATTATGCTGGAAATAAACACTGAATTATACAAGTCAGGGCCTACACACTGTGACATTTTCCATGGAGGTTAGTCCCTTAGCCTCTCCATTAAACTCCCTGCCTTTCCCGTTTTGCTGTAGTGGCATAGTTGGACACTGTGGAACCAGTAGCCATGATTTTTAGGTCTCGCCTAGCCAAAGCAGCGCATGCGCTGCTTCTCGCTATTGCGAGTACCTTTTGTAATCATTTCTGCGGAGGGCTTGCATGCACGTGTCTGCATGAACAAACATGGCTGCTCTCGCTATGTGTCCATAGCAGACAGCATGCACGTGCCCATCGGACTGTGGACAATCCCACGCCATTTTGTTGCCATAGCAACGAAAATGCCGCTTCGCGTGTTTTTTTTAATGTCATTTCCCCTGGGGCACAAGCAGGCATCCACTTCTGTGTTTTTGTTCCGATCAGCTGTCCTGCAGTTCCCCGGGGGCACAGGCAGGCATCCACTTCTGTCTTTTTGCTGCGATCAGCTGTCCTGACTGAAGTGGATGCCTGCTTGTGCCCTGGGGGAACTGCAGGACAGTTGATCGACAGAAAGCATGGCCAGTCATATGAGGCATCAGTCACATGTCAGACATGCTGGGGGACGAAGATTAGGGAGGCAAGTGCTGCTAAAAGGCCACAATGCCAGTGCTGAGTTGGGCATGTGACAAGGTAAGTATGACGAGAGACTTCCTGTTCCTGAGCAGACTCGGTCACATGCCAGGCACAGGCTGGCACACCCGGAAACGCTGCTGGCTGTGGAGACAGCTAACGTCAAGGCAGTTTGTGTTGGTGCTGGGCGCAGCAGAGCCGGCCAGATGCTGGGCATTGGGTGTCACATTATGAATGGCTTCTAGGTTGGAGTAAGGTAAATCTGTGACCGACATTGCACACGTGGCTGACTCCTGATCTGCACTCTGACACGTTAGAGCAACATCGCTCTAGCAGCTAACACGTATGTGATCTCGGCATTCCTAGGCACACCAGGTGAGTTTTGCAACTAGCACAAAATATGGCAAACATTCCATGCAAGGAAGGTCCTGTCGAGCGAAGTGCATCCTGTGTCCTGCAATCAATCACACATAACACGTTCTAAGATAGCTTAGTGCGTTAATGTATCTGCTGAACAGAACAGCGTGTTTTCGAAAAGTCCAAGCAAGTTTCGCTGTCACAAATGATTATGTTTAACTTGGGTAATAATGGAAGTTTCCTGTTCACGTGGCGAAAGATGATTGAGCTTGTGGTCCGTGTTTTAGTTATTGACGATATTTTATTAGTATATGATGTGTTGTCTCCAGTGGCGTAACGAAAGTTGTGGGGGCCCCCCTGCAAGGTACATGGAGGGGGCCCCCGCTCCGGATTTAATCTGGAGCTCCAAGGCCTAAGCACTATCAGAGGTGTGGAATTGTTAAAACAAATCTACTTGTCTCAAATGGGCGAAATTGGTTGGTAACCAAGGAGAACTCGCTCAAGTCTATGTGAGGGCTGGCCATGCATTGGACGATGTAGTAAAGCTTATGGACCACCCCTCTTCCCTTGAATACTGTGGAAAACTGGCTGAGGTCAATAAAGAATTATTTTCCACTCTTGCTGATATATTTAATCCACCCACTCGGTGTGTAGATTAGCTAAAACTGAGTTGTTTGCAGCAATAAAAAAGAATGTCAATAGGGAAGAAATTCAACAGAAGAGACGTAATTATAAGACCCTAATACATTACGCCAAACTTGAGTGGGCATCAGAAAACTGGGATAAATTAACTTCTGCTCTCCAGTCTAGAGACTCACGTAGATTTTGGTTGATTGTCTCTACTGGTTCTATTGAGCCCGTCTCTGCAGTGATTCCAAACATTGCCCCCGAAGTTTGGGAGGAACATTTTAGTGCCCTATACAGGGGGGTTCACTCTTCACCTCTATCTATTCGGTGTGCTGTTGCCCATATTAACTTCTCCTTGAGTGAGGTTCAATCTGCTATACTGATGCTCCCCGCGGGTAAAGCTCCAGGTTTGGATGGTGTCCCAGGCGATTTGTATAAACACGAACCAAGAGTCTGGGGACCGTATCTCACTGCATTATTCAATGCAATTCTTAGGGGTATGCCAGTTCCCCCTACTTGGTTGGGCGCAGAAGTTGTCCCTATTTTTAAAAAGGGATCCCCCTTGCTCCCTGGTAATTACAGGCCTATCAGCCTGATAGATGTGGCTCAGAAACTCTTTTCAAGGCTGATCCTAAACCATCTTCTGGATTGGATGGAAGAGTTTGAGATCCTGAGCCCCTATCAGGCTGGATTCAGAAAGAGCGTTTCAACAACTGACCAGATCTTCAGACTATGCATGCTCTTCTGGAAGAGAGTCAGGGTGGAGGGGGGCTCCCTCTATACTGTCTTTGTCGATTTGCGTGCGGCTTTTGATTTGGTCCCACGCACGAAACTTTGGGCTGTGTTGCAGGACTTGGGTCTCCCCGCACCTCTTTTGCAGATTATAGTGCATCTCCACACTAATAATTTTGCAAAGGTTAGATGTGGGAGAGAAGGAGGTTTATCAGCTAGCTTCCCCGTTGAAAGGGGGGTAAGGCAGGGCTGTGTTTTGGCACCTACCCTGTTTTGCCTCTATGTAAATGGACTCATCTCCCACCTGAATGAAGTTCCAAACAGAGACGCCCCACGACTCGCTGGTATAGGCGTCTCAGCTATCATGTTTGCTGATGACACCTTGCTACTCGCTAAGACTCCTATGGGTGCCCAGCGAGTCCTGGATGGCTTCGTCTCTTTTTGTGATGACCGGGGGCTAGAGATCAACACTGATAAAACAAAATTTATGATTTTTAATCCTCCTAGGTCAACCCGTCCCAACCCTGTTATTCATGGTATCAGTTTAGAAAGAGTCCATACGTTTGAGTACCTGGGACTGACTTTGAATGAGAAGATGTCATGGTCCCACCACCAGATTAAATCAAATCTAAAGTTGACTCAAAAGGTGGGGGGTATTCTGAACCTATGGAAAGAATCCATGATACATCCTATTGGTTCACCACTAGAAATCTATAAAATGCAGGCACGGGGGCAGTACTATATGGTGGTGAATTGTGGGGCAACAACTGTGCGCCTGATCTTGTCACAACGGAAAACAAGTTCCTACGGAATTTGGCAGCTCTTCCATCGAGCACACCACTTCTTCCTCTTAGGCTTGATATGGGTATAAGATCAATTAAGGAAGAACTAGGAGTGAAGCCCCTAACCTTTTGGAGGCGACTCTGGACAACCCCCGAACTCCGGAGTTATCGCTGTGAATTTATGGAGTTATACCAACATACAGCTTTACGTAAAATTCCATGGCTTAAGTATATAAAAGAGGAGCTAACGGCGATGGGCCTACTGCCTCTGTGGACAAATCCACAAGAGGCATGCAGCACTATATCTCGCAAAAATTTGGTTGCCCTGTATCATGACCGCAATTTGACTCTTTTATTAACAACTACCACACTGGGGCCTATGTCTACCACCTTCCTAACAGTGAAGGACTACTATAAACTGGAGACAGTACTGGATGACATAAACCCCATTGGTCTTAGGAAATTATTCCTACAATGGAGATACAATGCATTACCTATTAGAGCCCTTACTAGCAGCTGGCACCTATCTACTCCTAAAAATTGTCCAGCCTGTACAAATGAGCTTGAGAGTGACATTCATTTTATGTTTTTTTGTTCATCTTACATGAAACCCAGGAAAAAATGGATCATTCCAATCTGCAGAAATTGGGGTTTTAGGAATTATTTGGATGCATATCGTTTGTTAAAATCTGACCAATGCCCTTCGACTGTATTTGCTGTTAGCAAGTTTTTATCTGCTGCTTGGAATATTAGAAGAACCTTTTTGACGATATGAAATATTAACTGTATTATATGAAGTTCATTTTTTGGTTATATACTTCCTGCAGTTGATGTAACTTTTTTTGTTGGGTGTTTGTTTATTCTGTACATTTGACTGTAAATGTTTTGTTTCCTCTTTTATGACTTTACGAAGTCGAAATAAAGATCAAAGAAGACTTGTCGAAGGGGCAAAATAGTACAGAAATCAACTTGTCCTAAAAAGAAATCCACTTGCCTTACCTCTTCACTAAATCAATTAGATGGGCAGGTAGAGTGAAAATTCGGTTTTAAATATTCAAACATTTGATACATTGAGCTACCATTCGGAAGAACAGTGTCAACAAAGATTCCATATAGGAATCAGCAATTACACATTAAACGGTGTACATTTTACTGGGAAATCAATATTGCCTATTTACAGGATAACATCATAATGTATTTGCAAAACATATAGAAGGCAGTCACATGTCAGCTAGAACCAAGCAGGTATCCACAAAACATTTGAGATCCAGGTAATAGTGAGGGATGGATATGAATGCGATCTGAGATTATATCTTGATGAGTGTCCTGCTCAGGAAAGCATGACTCTTCAATCTGTCCTGGGGAGGGCATGAGACAATTCCATTTTTCATAAGGGATGGGTCTGCAGATATCTGCCCCAATTAGATTAAAGCAAAACCAGTCTAGCTTGAATCCAGTGGCAAAGTGAGGAAGGGACCCACGTCTGGGAATACCCTGCCAATTTAGGGCGAACAAAGCAAAACCAAAGGGAATAATGAACGGAGTGTTAAACAATGCAAGCACTCACTCCCAGTCAACTGATCTGGGTTTAATCCATCATCATTCTTTAGTTCACTCCGCCACCCCAGTTCAGACATGGCCAGTGCTTAATTTGTAAAATATTAAGTGCAGGTGCTCATATTTTTTTTAGGAGGCCACACCCACTCCCCCAGCTCCTCCCACTTCCTCCAGTGGCTCCACCCGCTTAATTTATTGGCTCCGCCCCTAAGCCTCAACACATCAGCGCTACCTCGGGGGCCTCACACCTACATACCTGCCCAAGCACCTGGATACCCTCTTGAGTGATTAGTTCAATATTACATAACATAATATAACATTTAGGAAGCCTATGACAACAACTTAAAAATGAACGCAAATTAGAGAATGTATATAAAACTCAAAATGGAGCTTTAGGAAAGGTCATTTGAGTACTTGAAGCAGTTTTGCAAACTAAAGAGAATGTGCTTACACTGCGCTGTTCAAAAGAAAGGAAGGGATGAAGGAAGGAATACATTAAAGAAGGCAGCAACAAATGCAGGCGCGAAGGGGAGTACTGGAGTGAGGAAACAAATAAGTGATGGATGAAAGAAGGAGAAAATAAGAAAAAGTGAAAGGAAGAAATTAAGGAATAGTGCGAGAATAGAAGTGAACAATGTGTAATGGATAAATAGAAAGAAGAAAGGAAGAAGAGCAGAAGGAAGGTTTGAGGATAAGAAAGGAAGAAA
This sequence comes from Triturus cristatus, assembly GCF_964204655.1. NCBI lineage: Eukaryota > Metazoa > Chordata > Amphibia > Caudata > Salamandridae > Triturus > Triturus cristatus. Next base: position 840,954,780 of record NC_140593.1, on the reverse strand, counting down.
TTAAAGAATGGGGTGAAGGAAGGAGAAGGGAAAAAAAGAAAGTAAGGAATAATTGGAGGAAAAAGTGCACCAAGGGAGGAAGGATGGGGAATGAATGAGGATGTATGGGAGCAAGAATGGAAAGAAGAAAGGAGGTATGGCTGGAGGGGTGGAGGAAGAGGAAAAAGATGGGCCGAAGGAAAGAAAGGAGGTCAAGGGAATGTATGCGAGTTTGAAAGGTACTGGATGAAGCAGGGACAGAGGGAATAATGACAGTATAATATTGCAAAGAAATTGAAAAACAAAAGATTAAAATACATGTATGTGTCCTTAACACACCATGTATGTTAGTAAAGCACATATTCACCAGAGCTGGCCTTGACACCAAATTCGAAATGTTGCTATCCAGCTCAATGGCACTTATTTTATCGACCCCAGAAAGATGAAAGACTGAGTGACCACACCAATATTTAAATGTATGACCCTGAGATCAAACACAGATTCCTGGAATGGATATAAAGATATGTACAAGAAGGAAAAACATAAAGAGGGAAAGGGAGGAAGAAGGAGAGGTCTGAAGGCAAGGATTGATACAAAGATACAAAGGTAGACAAAGAATGTGAAAAGAAGTGGGGAAAGCAGGAGATTGGGAATGCAAGATTGGAGTGAAACATGATGAGAATGAAAAGTGGAACGAGTAAAAGGCAAGGGAAGAATAGCAGACAGCGGGGATCGCATGAAAGGAGAGTGTAAATGAAAGATGGAAAGGTGTAAAATGAAAAGCAGTTAATGAGGGGAGGTGGCCATTAAGAGGAAACGTCGACGTAGGGCAGAAAGTGAAGGAAAATGGAGAGAAGCAAAGGAGTGAGGTGTGAATGGGGGAAGAAAAGCAGATACTGAGGGACAGCCCCTTCTTCCCCTGCCCCCTCCACAGTTCTGGTGTAGCTTTCCTGTGACTCTGCTCCGACCACTAGGAGAGGACTAAGGGGATATGGAGTTATGTGCTTCTCGCATTTTGGACTGAACCTTAAAGAAGGAGCATAGAGAGGGGGTGATCTTTATACGTTCTGTTGATTTACTTCCTTTCCTCCAGAAATCCCTAGATGTATAATTATCACCAGACTCATTGGGAGGGGGCAGTTACCAAACCCTGCGGGGTTTGAGATGGAATCGCTGTAAGCTTTCCTTTTCAGAGTTTGCCTTCCTCTGTTCCTCAAAAGTTTTGAAAAGAAGGGTGGACCTGGGTTGGCTCTACCCAACTCGAGACCCTAGGTTTTCTTGTGGGACACCACCAGCACAAATTAAGCACTGGGAAGGACGCAAGTAAATTGGCAGTGCTCTTGGGAGGGGCAGACACAGGTTGGAGAAGGAAACCCTTCGAATAAGAAGCAGGCAAAAGAGAATGGCAGGAGATCCAATCGGTTGTAATCAATGGGAGGGCTCTAAGCTAATGTATGGTCTTAGAAACCCCACAATATGCCTTACATCAGCGCATGCACTGTCTTGGAGGCTCTACCTACCACGGACCAGGACACAGACCTGGAGGCATAGAAACATACAATGAAGCTGACGAATGGTCTGATAGATAAGAAGACAGGCGAACACATATACAGAGAGACCACTGGATGTACGGAGAGCTAATATGGGCCCTTAATCATTTATACGCTGGAATTTATTATTATAACGCAAACTCTGAAAAAATGACAGGCCAGCCAACTGAGTAAAGAGTGTGGAGGAATTAAATTACAGATGCCTCAACATTATAAACTGTGGTCCTTGTTCTGGCAGCCTCTGCTCTCCTTAATTAAGTGAAATGCGTTAATTTAGTGCTGCTCGCTGAATCTCTAAAAAGCGTATTCTCTCCGGTGTGCAACGCTAGAAAGTCATATGCAATAGCTGTGTGATGCTATACATTGCAGAGTAGTTAGTGAATACCCTTTAACATGCAAGTTTATGGGTGTGCACAGCCTCATGGGGCATTCCAAACCAGGAACTAGCGCTTCCCACCTACTTCTAGTCCCTGTATGCAGTGCTGTGGAAAAGTGGCAAAGTGAGAACCTTGCAAGAATCCAGACCCAGATAGAACAGGAGCCACGGCATAATGAAAGGGGCTGTTAAACTGATATAATGAGAACGCTGCCCTAATCGGTCTACTCACTGCATAGCAGTAAAAGGGTAAAGTAATTTGAAAGCATCTTATTCCTTGCACAAGAAGATATTGTATACGCTCCCCATCCCTGAAACGTTTGGTTCAAAGTGGGTAGGGGGGTGGAGATAGTTTATTTTCCATCTGGTTACTGCCTTGGTTGGGCGGAATGTCTTCAACCTGGTAATCCTCGCTCAGTAACGCCATGTTATTAATTAGTCAAAATATTATACTGAGTTAGACAGAACTCTGGGCAAACAAACACCAGGTCAGATATACATATGTCATAGAGTCACGGGTGTCAGTGTGCCCACAACAGCTCTAAATAGCGCAGAGCATCATAAAATACAAAATATTAGATGGAACACCCAACACACTTCCAGCACTGCACAGATGTACCACTTAGGTGTATATTACTGTGCCCACAACAGCGCTTTCACACACCATCAGGACCCACCACCATACAACAGAATGTGTGTAAACAGAGCTCCTTAACTCCACACAAGACAGCCCACGAAAGGCATCAGTTGGCTATCCAAGTTCACAAACAGCACCCACAACATCAAGTTAATACACACATATGCAAACTTTTATGATGATAAACAAACCAGATCACCAGTTGGCGCATAAGCCTGGTAGATAGACCTCTGGCCACACCCAGGAAACGGACAACACATCATTATCAACAATCAAACATTGTCACACTGACTGCACAAATCACTTGGCATGAGCGCTGAAAGATCCAGTCTGCCATGAAATCCTTTAAAAGGTGACAAGACACCATTCGCAGTGGGGTTTAAAAGGCAATACCCCTAACAGCCCGATGCCAAATAATTATAACATGAAATAACAAAACAGATCACTTGATTATGACTTATTTGGAATTTTAAAAAACAAAAATCGAACACAATACAACAGTCCTTACACAAACAAACCTTATATTCACAGATGATATTTACACATAAACTTTATCAAATCGATACATTAACAGTTGAATATAAATATGCGCGCACTCATACCTTTCCTCCAGCTCTGTCGCTGCCTGCCTCTCGCTTCCCCTGCCCCTTCTCTTCCTAGGTGTCTGTATTTTTCTGTTCTGTTACTGGTAACCGGCAGTGCAACCGCACGGGTAGGTTCCCCGCGACGTAACCGCACGGGTAGGTTCCCCGCGACGTAAGGCGACCCGTTATCCTTACTCCGCGGCACTTGCTGACGGAGCCCATCATCTATGAGGAGAGGGCTGTGAACAGGATTGACGTATAAAAACGGATTCTGGACACTAACTGTCAAGCATACCAGACCTAGGTAACGAATGGGATTACGGGCTGTCTTTTCCGAATCCCATTTTCTAGTATTTACTTTTTGGTCCTGACGAAGCGCTCCCGGATCCATTAGGGACCGTCCTATAGCGCGAAACATGTTGACCTCCCTTTAAATCACTTTTGTTAATACACCACACGGGTTGAGAGAAATGGGACTTTTATTTGGTCTTTTTTCCCCTCTCTAAACAGCACTACTGTGCATCTCCATCCCCGTGAATTTTTTAGCTTGGACCAGGGACCTCCTGATTAAAATACTTTAGGTCCCTGTTTCATTTTTAAATCTGCACTCACTAGCACATACCTACCCACACACCCTCACTCACAAATGCGGCAACTCCTTAAAAGAACTCCACCAGAGAGCCCCTAACTAAGGGCCCGTGAGGGACTGCAGCGCCACCCCCACGAGGAGCAACCGTGCCCAATGATGATGCTATACATCCGTGAGGGTCTGTGAGGGCACTCAGTACCACCACAGGAGTACTTTCTCCTCACTCTGCTCACTCACCCTACCTTTGGAGACATTCCCGACTATCTACAGCTTATCTGTTGGCTGTTACTCCCCTCTTACATCATAGGAACTGTAACCATCCATTGGAACAACAGTTATGGAAGTGGTCAACACTTTCTGCAACGCTTAGTCCCCAGTCAGTACTTTCACTTTGCTCTGCTGCCTCTCTGGAGACATTTGGTACATTAGCTCTTTTTTGAGTTTCGCAGCTTTTAACAGGACCTTCTCCATGAAGTACATTCATTTGCACTGCATGTGATTACTTTCCAACAGAAAAAAAGAAAAAAAATACCTTCCTGACCGCCTGGGAGTTAATGTCATAACTCTGTGGTGCCATTTCAAACTCTTCTCCATTGCAAGATGTAGTAGCTGTTACAGAGAAACCGGGGGACTGGGAAGAGAAGGCCAACACAACACAAAGGACAAGTGACGCAATCAGGGGCCTCACCAGCCTATCTACTCTGAGCAGGTTTTCTTTGGACACATACCATTTTCGCTTTCATACGTCCACTTTTAAGAAACCTATTTGAATGCACTGCATAAACACATTATCCAGCCATACATGCGCCTTTAGTTACTTACTCTTCCTGGTACATTTGAGGTAACCATTCCACATAACTTCCTTATCTTGGCATGCAGTGCACCAGGCTCATGTGAGACTGAAGCTTATCAGCTGCCAAATGCGAGGGTGCTGAGCTAATAACTTCAACTCACCACCACTTAACCACATTGTGTGATCCTGGGCAAGTGTTTTATATTCCTGGTCCTCTATTTCTCAAACTTGCAAGATTTGTAGCGCTTAAAGTTTAACACCTTTTAATTTTTTTAATGCGAGCTAAAACAGTCAGTTAAGAAACACCTGTTTAACCAGAACCTTATAGTGTTTGAAGGGGGTAGTGGGGACGAAAAGACCTTTCAGAGACTTGCTTGTTATAGCAGTAAATCAGATAAAATGTGGATTATTAGAACGCCTGTGGGCATCGCTGATGTAAGTTAGAGCAGAGCTGTGGTACTCTTGATGGCCTGAGGGTTACATCAGATGGCTGATGCTAGTAACGGATTCCCTTTGTCATGGCTGTTGAAGAATCACCCTCAGACTAGCTCCCCATGCTGGTTTAAAGTCATGCTTGGCGCTGCACAGAACTGCATATAAAGCCCCTCATAGTTTCAAGTTAAAGGTTTTGGTGACATCGTATCACGGAAATTAAGGCTTAAACTTTTAGCCTGTGGTAAAGAAATCACGGTAAACCTGCCTCCAAAGGCAAACTCTGACTTGCCTTATCTTCTCACTTTTCCTGACTGCTCATTCCCGGTTGCTGGTGAAGGGACAAGAGCTGAGGACCTAAATCTCCAGACAGAAGACACTGCCAAATGGCACCACCCGATAAGCCATAGGTGGAAGAAAATAGCATGGTTAGGCACTGGTTAAGACTTTAGGGGTTCTTGTAAAGGAAATCACGGGCTTGTAGGCTGCATGAGATTCCCACAGTGAAAGTAAGGGGCTTCAATATTGAGACTTAAAATGGCCGAAGGGGGTGGCGCAGGGGCTGAATGAGAGGCCCAGAAAGGGGGTGGGAGGGGGAGTGAGACATTAAGCATAGAAGGAAAGCAAAGTGCGAAGGGAGGGTAGGAATCAAAGAATTTTACTGCAGGCCTTGGATGCGAGGGGAGCGATCTGGGTTCAGTGTGAGAGGCCTAAGGGTGGAGCAAACTACAAAGGGCAGAGATTCGAAGGTTGAATAAATACATCGGGTGAAAGCAGGATCCAAGAGGCAAAGAAGCCACTGCAAGCCAGCCTTTTACCTGTCAGTGCTGTGGGTATTCTGGAGCTGCAGAAGCTCCATTTTCGCCTCGTGCTCCAAGGAAATGAAAGGGCCAGGGCAGGATCCCGGATGCCATATGAGCAACACGAGGGCAAGAAAAAAACCTCTTACCTGACAGTGCTGTGGTATTCTGTAGGAAACGGAGAATTCGATATCATTCTAATGTTCTGCTCTGGGGAAACGAAAAAGCAGGCCCCTTTTTCCATCATTCTTTCACGAGGAACAAACGCCCAGAGCCCACCCCTGAGCTGGGTTACCCAATAGGAAGGAAAGGTGTAAAAGAGGGTGGGCTCAGGGTTCCGCTCATCCAATCCCAGTCATGTCTGCATTGATGGCCATCTGACTAATCACAGACCACTATACATTAGAGAATGTGGTGGAATATCCCTAATACTTTCTAATTGGCTCTGGGGAACAGGTTTGAATCGTATGGTCCCGTTTTCCATAATTTACTGTCTACTTGCTCTTCGAGCAAAACAGACTTTAAAACTTTTTGCCCTCATGAGAAATCTTGATGTCTAGGGCGATATGAATTACCCACCCCTGACTGTGCTGAGGGGGCCCCCTGCGGCTTGGGGGCCCCCCCGCACCGCGGGGGCTGCGGGGGCCTGTGTTACGCGCCTGGTTGTCTCAACGCCAAGAACAGTTGCATTAGATAGTACATTATCGCTGTAAGATCACACGATAGGCGAACATGACTTTGACAATGAGGCTTTGCTATTTTTCGCTTCCGGCGGTAATCTACACCAGGAAGTTACAACAGGCCATGTTCATGGCTCGTACCAAGGTCCAAGGAGGGAAGTGCGCGGTTTACCGAGGGCCTGGAATAAAGGCGGCGGCCCAGTTTGAGTTAATCTGTTGTGAAACGCCTCGTTAGTGAGTGGGGTTGGGCAGCCCACGCACAACCTTGACTTCATTAGCAAAGACAGGAGTCTTGAGTCCCACACCCCAAATACCTAAGCGAAGCGCTCAGCCCTTCAAACCATGCCACACGGCAATTTAGCGTTGTTCAGGAGTCGATACTCAAAATGCCCCTCAGTTAAAGGGAGGGAGCCTCATGCATTTGCTACCTTAGTAGTCAAAACAGTTTCCTGGAGAGTCCCAAGGGACAACAAGTTGAGTTGTCCATTAAGAGTAACTCGTCTCATTTGGGACTTGTAAATCTGACTTTAGAACATAAATGACCTTTTTGGTGCTTTTTAATCTATTCGATGGGCTTACCGGCCTTCTTCAATTAGACCGTGACCCGGGCACAGAAAGTCAAGATTCTGATTGCTGTACTTGATGAAGTTTTAACCGTGGGACCCCAGACCACTTTTATCTAAACATGAACTCCTCTCCTCCAGAGCAGCATCTCCACCTGTCCTCTTTGAAAAGTTCAACTCTACCCCCCTGACCCCTGAGAACAACGCGGCCTGGGACACCTTTACCCCGCTCAGTGAAAAAAACATCAAAAAGATTCTCTGGAATATCAACCCATCCAACCACTTCAGTGACCCGCTACCCCCCTCCATTTTCATGGAAATCAAGAATGCACTCATCCCTACCTGGACAAGGATTGTAAATGCGTCTCTTTCACAAGGCACAATCCCGGTTTGCTTAAAAGCAGCTCAAGTATCCCCTATACTAAAAAAACCTTACGCTGATAGGACAGACCTCAATAATTTCCGACCTATCTCCAACATACCCACCCTTGCGAAACTCCTTGAAAAATGCGTTCAGGCCCAACTTTGTGCCCACGTTGAGAACTATCAGCTCTTGGACCAACATCAATCCGGCTTTCGGACGGGGCACAGCACTGAATCGGCCCTCATTCATGTAATGGATGACATTCTAAAGATTCTCGATCAAAATGAATCCTGCCTCCTGATCCTCCTTGACCTTTCCTCTGCCTTTGATACAGTCAATCATGATATCCTCTTATCCATTCTGCAAAACAGGATGGGTTTTGGTGATCAGGTGCTACAGTGGTTCTCGTCCTTCCTCCATCTCAGATCTCAAAGAGTCAAAGCAAATCACTCTCTCTCCAAGCATTCGCCCGTTCTCATGGGAGTCCCCCAAGGATCTGCTTTATCTCCTATCCTCTTCAACCTCTGCTTGGAACCTTTAGCTAACGTTCTTAACTCCATGGATATTCATTTCCACATGTATGCCGATGACACGCAACTCTACTTGAAAATCTCATCCCCGGAAAACATCATATCACTCAACACCATCTTAACATATACTCAAAACTGGTTAACTGAGAACCATCTCCTGCTCAATACCTCAAAAACAGAATTCTTGCTTATCTCCCCTCAGAAGTACACCCCCAATCTTGACCTCTGGATGAGCCACTTCACTGCTTTCAACCGCACTCCGCTCATCGTAAACTCAGCCAAATCTCTAGGAGTCACCATGGATAATATCCTGAATATGAAAAATCATATCAGCACTACATGTAAAGGAGCAAACCACTTGATTAGGACACTCAGAAACATCAAACCTTTCCTTCCACTTAAGGATTTCAAGCAGGTGGTTCAAGCGCTTGTCCTACCGAGGCTAGATTACGGCAGTGCTACCCTCTGTGGCCTTCCCAAATACACCCTGGCTCCGCTAAGGGCTTCACTGAATACTGCTGCTAGATTGGTTACAGACGCCAAACGCAATGAGCGCATATCGCCAGTCCTAAAAACGCTAAATTGGCTTCCCTATGAAGCACGAATCCAGCTAAAAATTGCCACGATGACGCACAAAGCAATCCACTTCAAGACGCCCAGGTATCTGGCACAAAAACTTGAACTATCTTGTGGTGCAAGAGTCTCTAGAAGCGCTACTACCTTACTTTTGAAACCACCTATCTTTAACAAAAAGAGAACCTCTCACAGAGCCTTCTCCGGTGCGGCTCCAAGGATATGGAACTCTCTTCCTCCAGAAATACGCAGAATCACCAGTACAACGGTGTTCAAACTGGAAGTCAAAAGATTCCTGATGAACAAACTCCTTCAGTAATTGGGCTACTCACCTTGGCCCATTGACATTGTTCCTTCCTTCATTGTGTCAACATCTATTACTTTACTTTTCTTTCTTTCTTTTGTTGACATTCTTTGTTCTGCTGTCCTTACACTGTACTTTGTTTAACTTGACTTCAATGCGAACTTTCGTGCACTTTATGGTTCATTTGTGTTTTTTTTTTTTTTTTTTTTCTTCCTGTGGTTGTTTCCTGTTCTAGTTGTATTGTAAAGCGCTCTGATATCCCCTGGGATCTTGTTCGCGCTATATAAAACTTTATAAATAAATAAATAAAATAAATAAACTCTCTGTCCCAAAGAAGCAAGTGATTATGCAAGTGCTTCCGTGTGACTCACTGTGCTGGTTTTTATTGGGATTTCCTCTTTATCGGCTGCTGAAAAGCGTACAGCTGGACGTAGTTAGGAAATACTGACCAGTATTTCATTCAGCAAGCCACGAATTTGGGTGTCCATCTTGCAGCCTGTCTGTGCCCAAGGGACAACGTTTAGGGCGCCTGATGAAAACAGCACTGGCTTCTGGTGGAAGCAGGACCAGCATGCAAATGTCTTTGTCTGACCTTTAAATATTGATCAAGCTGTGCCCCGTATTACACCAAGATTGATTAAGATGTGCTCCGTATTACACCAACATTCTCCTGGCCCGCGGTTGCGCGCTGACTGATATCAATCTCCCCGCACCGGCAGGGCCTCACGTGTCAGTGTGAGGGATGGAGCTCAGACACTAACTTGATTTATTCCAATTCCTCCACTGTCATTTTGTGTGATCTTAGGCAGATGGTATTAGTTTCATTTGCCTCTTAACGGTGATCGCCTGAGCAGAAGACACCTGAGATTTTTACTCTTAAAAGGGAATAAAGATACGTCCGCCTCCTCAATGTGACCCACATTTTTTGGCTTGGTGGGCAATGGTGACCCTTAGACCCTGGCAAGCCCTGAATATCAATTTATTTCGGGTGCTGGCGGCGTGACGAGCAGTTAATATAGCCCCTCGAAGGGCAAATAATCTCTGAGAGGAGGGGCCAATGTTATTTGTTGCTTGGCTACAAAAGCATAAATTGAAGTGAAAATAAATAGTGCAGCTATATTTAGACAGTTATAAGATGGGAGTCTGGCAGGGGCCTAGCCAAGAAATGCACGTGAACTGCACCAATACAGGTGATCCCGCGAGTGTCTGGGGCAGTGTGGGGGCCGGACTTGGTCTCGGTGCCCATGACCACCCTCCAGGCCGGGCTGTGCCTGTGGCGGGAATAGCGCCACCCAGAAGCCAATGGCCAGTTTTTAAGCGTGCCGTGCCCGCTAGACTGCGCTAGACTACTCTCTCTCTACTACTGTCTCTCTACTACTCTCTATTACCCACTCTCTACTACTCACTCTCTACTACCCACTCTCTACTACTCTTTCTCTACTACTCACTCTCTACTACTCTCTACTACTCACTCTCTACTACTCTCTACTACTCTCTACTCTCTACTACTCACTCTCTACTACTCACTCACTGCTACTCTCTACTACTCTCTACTCTACTCTCTACTACTCACTCTCTACTACTCTCTACTACTCACTCTCTACTACTCTCTACTACTCACTCTCTACTACTCTTTACTACTCACTCTCTACTCACTCCTTACTGCTCACTCTCTACTACTCTCTACTACTCACTCTCTACTACTCACTCTCTACTGCTCTCTACTACTCACTCTACTACTTTTTCTCTACTACTCACTCTCTACTACTCACTCTCTACTATTCTCTAGTACTCACTCTCTACTATTCTCTACTACTCACTCCCTACTACTCTCTACTACTCACTCTCTACTACTCTCTACTCACTCTGTACTACTCTCTACCCTCTCTACTACTCACTCTCTACTACTCTCTACTACTCACTCTCTACTACTCTCTACTCTCTACTACTCACTCTCTACTACTCTCTACTACTCACTCTACTACTCACTCTCCACTACTCTTTACTACTCACTCTCCAATACTCACTCTCTACTACTCTTTACTACTCACTCTCTACTACTCACTCTCTACTACTCTTTACTACTCTCTACTACTCTCTACTACTCACTCTCTACTACTCTCTCTACTACTCTCTACTACGCACTCTCTACTACTCTCTACTATTCACTCTCTACTCTCTACTACTCACTCTCTACTCTCTACTACTCACTCTCTACTCTCTACCTCTTTACCTCTACCTCTACCACTCTCCACACGTACACATATGCACATATATATATATATTATCTACTGGCGGTCGCCAGTAGATAGTTATAGTTAGGACCTATTTTCCATAGGAAATCCGCAACATTTTATTTGGAATAATGTTGGCGCCGGTTGACGAATCCTCGCATAATTTTCCAAACTTTTGGCCAGCTCCGCTCCACGACTACCCTGAAAGTTTGCGGTGATCCGTCAAGCGGGGGCCAAGAAAAAAGGGGGGTCCCAAAACACGTTTTCCCCATGCAATTTCCCATAGGATCTGTTGTCGCAGCTACAGCCCGAACCGCTGAATGGAATGACACCAAATTTGGCAAAGAGGTAGTCCTCAGTTCAGACTCGTGCCTTTTGCATATATGGTGGGAATCTGTTCAGTAGTTCCTGAGAAAATAAGGGTAAAATAGTTTGTGATATCTATGGCCGCGGAGGATCCGCGGACCGTACCCGCACCGTAAGCGCACCCTCCCCGAACCGAGCGCGCACCTTCCCGATCGCGCGCTAAATGCTAATTGGCTGTTAAGTCTCTCTCTACATTCGAAACCAGGAGCTGTTGGCGGCCATTTTCTGCCTCGGTAGAAGCGAGGCTGAAGATGCAAGGGGAATAAGTGTGTAAAACATATAAAGGGGGCAGAGTGGAAATACTCTGACCCTCTAGAGGTGCTTAGGGGGTCCCAGAAGGACCCCCTGGGGCCCCCTTTTTAAAAAACAAAAACACGGGGAAATGCGCGCACGGTGCGCGCATCCTATCGCGTTGGATGCACGGATTCTCTCGCGGTGGGTGTGCGGATCCACGGCAACGTTTTTGGAAAAACGACAAGAAATCATTGGTTGTATGACAACTTTCTACACTGAAAGGTAGGGTATATATATTTCTGTTTTTTAAAGGTATGATTGTTATTGGTTAACAAAAACAGATTGTAAGGAACATTATATATGATAAGCTGATATGTTGAAAAGTCAAGCACACTTCCTGTCTTGTGTAGGAACATTGTGTGCTGAACTTGTGACCTGTGAGCTCAGTGCAGTGTTCCATGACGTGTTTCTATGGTAACAGGCAGAAGGCAGATTGGGGGAAGGGTTGAAATGTATTTCAGTTGAAAAGGGTTGAAATGTTTAACCAATAGAAATGTGTGTTTGCTTTTGAGTTTATGTGCGAAGGATTGTGATTTGATGTTTACATGTATATGTGTGGAAAATGGAAGGGAAACTTTTTCAGTCTTTGCTTTTGCTGAGAGGTGCACAGTGCAGAGATTCTGTAAAAGAAAATATGATGAGTGATTGATATACTTCTTAATCTACAAAAGAACTTGAAAGATGAGTAATTTAATTGTGAGGGGATGTATGTAGACTATTTTGATTTTAATCAGACTAATGTATTTTTCCTGCTAAAGTGTAGGGAGTACTTTTTTTCTCTACAATGTGTGTGCATGTAGAAACCATTCTGTGATAAGCATTTGTGTTTTTCATGTGTTTGTAAACAGATAACTGTGCAGTTTTTATATTTTGGTAGAATTATAAACCAGTCATTGTTTATGAATTTGTGAAATGAGTTATGTTATGTTTCTATACTAAAATGTAGTACTACTTCTAGATGAAGAAATGTGTTTTGCTATAGTGCAAGGGATAGTGCTGTTTGTCTAGAATCACACAGTGAGTCTGTGTGTATTTGGGAACCACTGTGAGAGAAGCATTTGGTAAAATCGTGTATTTGCTGACAGAAAACTGTTTTAACTTGTCATGTTGTGAAGTTTTAGTAGCATTAGAAGACAGTTATGGCTTATAATTTGATTAAATGAGTCAGGCTTTGACAGAAAAGTGCAGTCCTGAAAGATGTAGATTGTGTGCAGTTCCCTTACCAGTTGTACTGTAGTGAATGAGTTTTGGTAAACTCCTAGGGAGAACTGGTGCATGTCTAGAATCACAGTGTGAGTTAGTGTGTATTTGGGATCAGTGTGAGAGAAGCATTTGGTGATATCATGTATTTGCTTACAGAAAACTTTTTTAAAACCTGTCATGTTGTGAAGTTTTAGTAGCATTAGAATCCAGTCTTTGCTTATGCGTTGATTAAATGAGTCATGCTTTGACACTGATGTGCTGTACTTAAATATGTAGATCGTGTGCAGTCCCCTTACCCCTTCCACAGTAGTGAATGAGTTTTGGTAAAGTCCATGGATAGTGTTGATTGTCTAAAATCACACTGTGAGTCTGTGTGCATTTGGGTGAGGATTGTGAGAGAAGCATTTGGTAACATCGTGTATTTACTGACAGATAACTGTTTTAAAACCTGTCATGTTGTCAAGTTTTAGTAGCATTAGAAGCCAGTCTTTGCTTATGCGTTGATTAAATTAGTCAGGCATTGACATTAAAGTGTTGTCGTGAAATATGTAGATTGTGTGCAGTTCCTTTATCACTTCCACTGTAGTGAATGAGTTTTGGTAAACTCCTAGGGATAGTGTTGTTTGTCTAGAATCACACTGTGAGTCTGTGTGCATTTGGGAACCACTGTGAGAGAAGTGTTTGGTAACATCGTGTATTTTCTGACAGATAAGTGTTGTAAAACATGTCATGTTGTCAAGTTTTAGTAGCAATAGAAGACAGTTATGGCTTATGCTTTCATTATATGAGTCAGGCATTGACAGTAAATTGCAGTTGTGAAATATGTAGATTGTGTGCATTTCCCTTACCACTTGCACTGTAGTGAATGAGTTTTGGTAAACTCATAGGGATAGTGGTGCTTGTCTAGAATCACACTGTGAGTTAGTGTGTGAGAGAAGCATTTGGTAACATCATGTATTTGCTGACAGATAACTGTTTTAAAACCTGTCATGTTATGAAGTTTTAGTAGGATTAGAATCCAGTCTTTGCTTATGCGTTGATTAAATGAGTCATGCTTTGACACTGATGTGGTGTACTTAAATATGTAGATTGTGTGCAGTACCATTAACTCTTCCAGAGTAGTGAATGAGTTTTGGTGAACTCCTAGGATAGTGTTGCTTGTCTAAAATCACACTGTGAGTCTGTGTGCATCTGGGTAAGGATTGTGAGAGAAGCATTTGGTAACATCGTGTATTTGCTGACCTATACCTGTTTTAAAACCGGTCATGTTGTGAAGTTTTAGTAGCGTTAGAAGCCAGTCTTTCCTTATGCTTTGATTATATGAGTCAGGTTTTGACATAAAAGTGCAGTCCTGAAATATGAAGATTGTGTGCAGTTCGCTTACCACTTCCACAGTAGTGAATGATTTTTGGTAAACTCCTAGGTATAGTGGTTGTTGTCTAGAATCACACTGTGAGTCTGTGTGCATTTGAGAACCACTGTGAGAGAAGCATTTGGTAACATCGTGTCTTTGCTGACAGATAACTAATTTAAAACCTCTCATGTTGTCAAGTTTTAGTAGCATTAGAAGCTAGTCTTTGCTTATGCATTGATAAAATGAGTCAGGGTTTGACACTAAGGTGCAGTACCATGTACTATTCTGTTCACTGTGGCAGAACTTAAAATGTAAAAGTTTTACCTAAGCACTGTCCTAGAAGTAGTCTGATTATTTAGTCAGTTTCTAAGTACCAAATAGACTGCTTCAAATGTCTATGCAGTATGCATGTAGTGTTCTAACATACTATACACTTGTCTTTTACACCTTCAATTCCCTAGTCAGTATCCATACACTTCCAGGAAACATCCTGTCACTTCCTTTGCAGTCCTCTAGAGACCCATTCAACAGCATGTACTAATCCATTCACTGTGCCAAACCCTAATAAATTCACCTAGTCACTGCCTAAGTATTCATGCACTGAGCCAGGTCTTAGCAGATGGACTTCTTCAAACCCCTATCCACTATGCATGCAGTCCTCTAAGCACCTACACACTTGTCTTTCACACCTTCAATTCCCCAGTCAGTATCCGTTCACTTCCAGCAAACACCCTGTCACTCCATTTGCACTCCTCTAGTGACCCATTCAGCATCATTGTACTAATCCATTCACTGCGCCAAACCCTAATAAATTCACCCAGTCACTCTCCTTGCAGTACTCTAATCATTCAGTCAGTACCCATGTACTCATCCAGTGACCCAGGCCTTAGTATATGGACTGCTTCAAACCCTTTCCACTATGCATGCAGTCCTCTAACCACCTACACAATTGTCTTTCTCACCTTCAATTCCCTAGTCAGTATCCATACACTTCCAGGAAATACCCTGTCACTCCCTTTGCAGTCCTCTAGTCAATCAATCAATCAATCATGGCATTTGTATAGCGCACTACTCACCCGGAGGGTCTCAAGGCGCTTGGGGGAAGGGGGGTCTGCTATTGCTCGAACAGCCAGGTCTTGAGTTGTCTCCTGAAGGCGAGATGGTCCTGGGTCAGCTGGAGGTGGGTGGGGAGGGAGTTCCATGTCTTGGCCGCCAGGTAGGAGACGGATCTTCCTCCGGCGGTGGCTCTTCGGATGCGTGGTACGGCGGCGAGGGCGAGGCTTGTCGAACGTAGCTGGCGGGTGGGCGTGACCCATTCAGCACCATGTACTAATCCATTCACTGTGCTAAAACCCAAACACTTATAAATTCACCAAGATACTATCTTTGCAGTACTCTAATCATTCAGTCAGTGCCTAAGTATTCATACACTGAGCCAGGCCTTAGCACATGGACTGCTTCAAACCCCTATGCACTATGCATGCAGTCTTCTAACCACCTAGACACTTGTCTTTCACACTTTCAATTTCCTAGTCGGTATCCATACAGTCCAGCACTTGTAACTGCCTTTGCACTCCTCTAGTGACCCATTCAGTACCAAGTACTAATCCATTCCCTGTGCGAAAAGCCTAGCACTTATAAATTCACCTAGGCACTCTCCTTGCTGTACTCTAATCATTCAGTCAGTACCCAAGTAGTCATGCAGTGAGCCAGGCCTTAGCACATGGATTGCTTTAAATGCCTATGCTGTATGGATGCAGTCCTCTAATCACCTACACAGTTGTGTTTCACACCTTCAATTCCCTAGTTAGTATTCATACTCTTCTAGCAAACACCCTGTCACTCACCCAGTGTGTCTCCTTATAGTACTGTAATCATTTAGTCAGTTAGCATGTAGTCTTTTAGTGAGGTAGGCTTTAGGGCATGAACTGCTTCAAAGTAGTATGCACTATGCATGTAGTGTTTTAACGATCGTCACACTTGTGGTTCAGGGCTATAGTTTCTTAGTCAGTTTTTATATAAAATGTGTTTGTACAGTAATGGAATAGTATAAATTTGAAAGTTATTAATATACATTTATTTGTGATTCTTTTTTACAGATACAGAACAGGAGTGTTTCTCATCTGTTTGCACTCTTCTCGTGCAAGATTGTTTGGATGAAGGGTCCTTAGGTGTTTCATCATACTTGCTGTGCCGCACGAGTATTTTTTGTTAGGATCCCCTCATAAC
Organism: Triturus cristatus; assembly: GCF_964204655.1. Lineage (NCBI taxonomy): Eukaryota > Metazoa > Chordata > Amphibia > Caudata > Salamandridae > Triturus > Triturus cristatus. The sequence goes on along the minus strand of NC_140593.1, from coordinate 840,938,346 downwards.
AGAACTCTTTGGCAAATCTTGCGAATGAAGAAGGTGGCATTGGTCTTTGTTTGCCCCTTGGAAAAAGTTAAAAATTTCTTCACCACTGAAGAAAAACGTTGTGGGCGTGGTGCCTTCTGCAAAAAAAATTCCTCAGATTCGGTAAATATTTTAAAGCGCCAACATTTACAGTTTTTGTAAGTTAAACTTATAAAATGTTGTTAGCTGTATACATTTTATATATCTGTGATTTGTTTCTTGTGGTATTTTGTTGAGAATACCATGTTGGTTTTTTTTAACAATCTTTCTGATTTTCCAGGTCTGTCGTCGACATCCGTGGTTCCCACAGGAGTGTTCCGCTTTGTTGTTTTGTATTATTGTTGTTACATTTTGTTTCTTAGTTTATTGTTTATATATTTTTTTTAATTCTAATATTTTTATTGACTGCAAAAGGCACGTCGACATACATAGCTCTGCGCCTACAACCCGGGGTCCGGCTACAGTGTTGCAAATATTAACCCAACAGCACCGGGTATCCCACATCCCGGAGGCCGAGCATCACCGTGTGCAGCCGGTACAGCTCCTGCAGTATTCCGATTCGCTTTCGCAATAAGTCATTGTCTTTGGAGCCACCCCCTGACAGTTGCATAGTTAGAGCATGTTTTACCCGTCACTTGTTGTCCTCTATTCCGTAACTTTTGACAATAAGCTTTAAACCCCCTATCCCCGCCCCGGAACCCCACCAAACCCCCCCACCCCACCCACCCAGTCTAAACAGTTGAGGTCACCTGCCACCTTATAAATAGTTTTGCACTCAGTGCCCACCCACATCCCGACACCATGAAGCGTCCCTAATGATCTCCATCGCCTCTAATCTGGTCACTCCAGCGCGGTTTTTATGCATCCACCCCACTAGCACTCTCCCCAGGAGCCTCTTTCTCAGCGTCCTCCAATCTGGACCTCCCCGGTGTGCCTTCCGCTTCCGTACCTCCCCAGCCAATGTATTCTGCGTACAGTCCCCAAAAGTTTTGGGGCCGGCTGCGTGGCGGTAGTAGCTCACTGAACCTTTCTGTCTGAGTACAACAGTAGAGTACATCATGTTTCCACTGCGCCACTGTGGGTATGGGGCCCCGCATCCAGCTTATCGCCACTCGCCGTTTCGCAACGAGCATCCCCATATCTACCAAACGTCGCGCCGCCCTAGGTACTACCCTGGAGTGTCCCAACAGGGCCACAGCCGGATCCGGAGCCAGCTCCACCTCTGCCACTCCCGCTATCTGCCGGTAGACCGCCTTCCAGTAGCTGCGTATACCCGGGCAGTGCCACGCCAGGTGCATAAAGTCTGCCATTGAGTGCTTGCATCTTTCACACGCCGACTCCTCTCGCAGGCCATAACGATGCAGTTGCTCCGGAGTATAATAAATCCTGTTTATAAACTTGAAATGGACCAGCCTGTGTCTGCCGTGCAGGGAGATGCGTCGTATCCCCGTGCACCAGTATGCCCACATGGCGTCGTCAATTGTAATTTCGAGATCTCTCTGCCATGCCAGTCGGGCCTTAGTGTACTCCTGCGACCTTTGCGACTGCACAGTGCGATATAACTTAGAGATTAACTTATGGGGACTTTTGTTCTTAATAATAAAGGACAACTCCGGAACCTCCGGTGGTTCCGCCATGTCGTCCACCAGCAACTGTCTCCAAGCATGTCTAACTCTGTGGTATTGGAAACGTTGCAACTGCATGCCACCCCCATCCGATGGGGCCACCTCCTCCCAGGTCTTCACCACGCCGTTAACGAACATGTCCCCCATTGTGTGTACACCTAGCGCTCTAAGTGACCGCACCACCCCCTCTTCCTTGCAGGGGGTCAGCCAAACCGCCCAGTCAAGAGGCATCGCCGGCGAATAGAGCAGCGCCCCCGACGTGTGCTGTAAAATAGTATTCCAAGCATGTCGAGTTGAGTTCAAGGAGTCTAAGAACCCCGTTCGGCGGTCCGACGGCTCGAAAATGACAGCAGGGAGCGGGAGCGGTGCTGCAAACAAAGTCTCCAATTTGAGGTACGGGACGGCCCCGTCCCCATGTATCCAACTGTGCCGCTGAGCCCCCTGCGCCACCCTGTAATACAGTTCAAGATCCGGCGCTCCCAGGCCGCCTAGATGGTAAGGCAACGTCAGGACCCGCCAGCTAATTCGTGCCTGCCTGCCCGCCCACGCCAACCTCAACAAGGACCCCTTCAGCCTAGCAAAGAAGGCGCGTGATAGCACCATGGGGATGTTTACAAACAAGAACAGAAACCTAGGGAGCACCACCATCTTCATGATGGATATGCGTCCCAGCAGCGAGAGAGGCAGCTTGATCCACGTCTCTACGTCATCCTCGAGTTTGCTGATAGCCCTGCCATAATTCTCAGACAGCACTACCTCCGAGTCCATATGCAGCTGGATCCCCAGGTAACGGACCGCGTCGTCCGACCACTGCAGCGGGTATTCCATCTCAAAGGGGGCCGTGACCGGCGTCAACGGGAACACTATAGATTTGGTCCAGTTCACCTTCAGACCTGAGAGTGCTCCATAATGAACCACCTCTCGCAGCACAGGGGCCAGGTTATTTTCTGGGTCCCTGACGTATAGCAGAGTGTCATCCGCGTATGTGGAGACCACTATCTTATAAGTTGGAAAGTTAATTTCCCTCCGACTATGATATTTCCGCAGAGCACACGCCAATGGCTCCGCCACCAGGGCATACAAAATAGGCGACAGGGGGCAACCATGTCTCGTCCCCCTCGAAATAGGCATCGCCTCCGTAACTCGGTCTCCCAGCCGTAGTCTCGCGGTGGGGCCGTTATACAGCACCCCAATCAGCTGCAGGAAGACCGGGCCCAGCCCCACTCTTGTCAGGACCTGCCGCATGAACGGCCATTCTACCGAGTCAAAAGCTTTTTCCATATCGAGAAAGACTGCTAAAGCACGGGTATCTGGGCGCACATGTTGCATGACTCCAAATACCGTCCTCAGATTATACGTGAGGTTCCTGCCGGGCACGAACCCCGCCTGTTCCGGGGCAACGAGTTCCGGGGTGAGCAGGGCCAAGCGAGTGGCCAAAACCTTCGCGCATAATTTAGCGTCAACATTAAGCAGCGATAACGGCCTATAAGAACTGCATTCCTCCGGCGGCTTACCCGGTTTCGGAATCGCAACCAGAAGAGCTTCCCGCATGGATGGCGGCATGTGCCCTTTAACGCACATGTCATCGAACAATGTCGAGATGTGTGGGAGGAGCTGATCAATAAAGGCTCGGTAGAAAGCAACAGTGAGGCCATCCGCTCCCGGGGCGCTATGCGCCTTCATGCCTGCCAGTGCCTCCAGAATTTCGTCCCTTTCAATTGGCAGGGCCAGTAATTCCCTGTGCTCTTTCGTGAGGAACGGCAGCTTAATATAATCCAGGTAGTCTCCTATGCTATCCTCCATACCAGTCTGTTGAGAAGCATACAACTTGGTATAGTACGACTGAAAGCACGCAACTATGTCTTCCTCTTCCGTTAAGAGCAAACCTCCCTCCGACCGGACCTGGGTGATGACGGATCTACGTCTACGGGCTTTAAGTAGATTAGCTAATATCGATCCGGGTCTATCACCCTCCCCATACACCCTGGCGGTAGCGTACTTCCCCAAGTGCAGTACCTCTGCATCCGCAGTCTCGTGGAATTCCGCCAGGAGTGTCTTCATCTCATCAGGTATGCACTCACCCTCTGTTTCGCCTCCAGGACCCCCAATTTGCGCTCCAGCGTCGTAAGCCGCTGCCTGATGTCACGTAGTACCCCCGAGTGCTTTGCCATTGCCACTCCTCGGATATAGACCTTAAAGGTCTCCCAGATAGTCTGAAAGCTCTCCACAGATCCTAGATTGGTATCAAAAAACTGCCCAATGGCCTCCGCAAGTTCCTCCTTAAAGAGGGGGTCCAGCAGCGAGTATGAGGGAAATCGCCACAGAAATGGCGGAACCGTCTTTCTGGGCGCGGCCAACGACATCAACACCGGAGAGTGATCAGAAAGTGTGCGTGGCAGCACCGTACAAGCTCGCACCTGCGAAAGGAGAGACGATGACACAAGCCAGTAATCTATTCGTGTGTGCAAGCTGTGGTATGCCGAGTAGTGTGTGAAGCCCCCCTGTTCCGGATTACGAGTTCTCCACACATCCTCCAGATCTAAGCAGAGCATTTCTCGCAGGATCGCCTTCGCCGCCGCCGACTGCGCTCGCACCGGACCACCTTATCTATCCATCCCGGGATTCAGAACTACATTAAAGTCTCCTCCCCACAGCACATTACGCGCTCCTAGGTCCCTAACCGTGCCCACCAACGCAGTGTAGAATCCTGGGCAATCAAAGTTCGGCCCATAACAGTTAACCAGCAGTAAATCCAAACCCCTGCCCTGAAAACGCGTTAGCACAAATCTGCCTGCGCTGTCCGTAGCTTATAACTGCGTTCTATATTCCGCCCTCGGGTTGACCCAAGTCAGTACCCCTCTAGAGTGTGTCGTGAACCCCGCCGCATGCGCAGCGTCGCAGAGCCCCCTGGAGCGCAGCATGGGGCTATTATTAGGAAGATGCGTTTCCTGAAGGAAAGCTATGTCTATCTCATGCCTCTTAAGGTAGTGCATAACTTTACGGACCTTACGGTGATCATTCAGGCCCCTAACATTCCAGGTCATAATTCTGAGGGTGCCAAGGCGTTCAGCCATACCTTTGCTTGTATTGGACAGCATTTTTGCCGGGGCGCCAAGCGCCCACAACTCTGTGTCGCAAGGAGCAGGCTCTCGCAAATATACAATTCAGTGCATACCGACAGCAAAACCTCAAAACCTTACAACTGGTACCCCCCTCCCCCACCCACAGCAGACCCACCCCAACTTGGCCTTGTAGATTCCCATAAATGGGCGCCCTCAACCTCCCGCCCCCCTACCCCCAACTTACTAACCCACTGAAATTAGTGGAACGCACTCGCGGGCGGAGGTTGCTCAGCGCTCACACTCTAGTGTGGAAGCGCCTAGTCCCTAACGGCAACCACCCGGTCCGACGAGCCTATATCTGCCCGTCCACCACACTTCGGCCACAGTTGACAGCGGCACCGCGGCATTACTCGGGTCCTAATAACCCGGAAGTTCCCGCGCACACCAACTAGCATATAGACAATATGTTTAAACCCCTCAGGCAGTGGGCGCCGTGCTCGGGCCCGGTTAGATAAACCCCTCCAGCGGACACTCACCTGTGGCCACTCCACCGGGGGGAGGATATGTACGAGTCCCCTCTCTGCCCGGTCACAGCTGCCCCCTTCCCCACAGACCACACCAAAACACCAACCCCAACTCAACTCTGCTCTGCAGTCAAGAAATTATACACTGTCTTGCCTGCCCTCCGGGGTCAATCCTGCTCGTCCAGTCCGCCATCCCTCACACCTTCCTGAAGCTGCGTCACGGGGCTCCGCCCCTGCTCCTTAGTCCAGTCCTTCAGCGCCTTCTGCAATGCTTTAGGGTCCTGGAAAATATGTGATTTGCCCTTCGGTTGACCCTCAGTTTGGCCGGGTACAGCATCGCATAATCCAAGCTCAACTCCCGGAGCTGTTTTTTGGCTGGGGCGAACTGACGTCTGGCTTCCTGCACTCTGGCTGTGAAGTCCGGAAAGAGTGATATAGTCGACCCCTCGTATGCCAAGGTTTTCTTTTCACGTGCCACCCTCAGGGCAGCATCCCTGTCCCTATAGTTCAACAGTTTCGCAATAATCGGTCGAGGTGGCGCTCCCGGTGGGGGCCTTGGGCCCAGGGATCTGTGAGCTCTCTCCACCACGAACATCCCCGAAAACACCTCCTTTCCCAGCAGCTCGATCAGCAGCATTTCTACGAAGCACTCCATGCGGCCTGTCGAAGTCGTCTCCGGAAGGCCTGTAATGCGCAAATTGCACCGACGTGTACGCGCCTCTAGGTCCTCCGTTTTGTCTTGTAACACCTGCATCTGGCGTTCGAGTTTCCTCTGATCCACGTCCAGGGACGTTTGTGCCCCCTCCACCTCCGAGAGTCGTCTTTCAGACTGGTCCAGCCGTTCCGCATGCTTGTATATACGCTCGCCCATACGATCCATCCTGTACGATAGTGCGTCTATCTTGGCTCCGAGGGATGCTATGCCACTCTGCAACCCTTTCTTCATCGACAGCAATAGCCCCCGAATGTCCTGTTCTTCTTCCGGGGGGGGCGGAGGTGCCCCCCGTCGCCCCCTCCAGCGGCGCTTGGGCTCTGGGGCGCCGCTGCTCGAAGGTCAGATTGGGCTGGGATTTATCGGTCTTTCCCATCTTGGGTCACAACGCCTCATGGCAGTGCGGTACGGACCCCCAGGGCGCGCCAGGCGTGCACACCCGTGCGTCTCGCTGCTCAGCTGGGCTTCACTCCGCTGTCTCCACTCGTGTGCGCTTCACAGCAGCTGCCTTCGCAACTTGCACACCGTCTGCGGCCTCCTCCGATTGCACGGAAGCCCAGACTCTTAACCGCGGTACACCTCACCGCACTGCTCCGTTTAGCACCGTGCCAAGCAGCAACCACACTCCGTTGAAGTCCAATGTTCCAACCTGGGGCCCGTGCCGGGAGACGTCACCACCCCCAGGCCCCTCTCGCCACAATGTTCTGCCACCTGCAGGGACCACAGCCGGGCAACCGCCACACCAGCTGCAGGTCTTCACCCCGTGCGACTTCTCATCTGCCGCAGCAGCACAGCTCACCCGGCCACACCGTCCATGTGGCGTTCCAGTATGTCAGCACAGTCCAAGTCCGTGGCTGTTGATAAGAAGCGGCCGTTCCGCGCCACCAGTGTGCCGTAGGCAGCCCGCCCTCGGCAATCACCGCTCCTATGTCGGACCGTGCCGCTGCCTCACTGCTGGAGCCGGGCGCTGGATCGCCGGGTCCTCCGCGTTAAAGACGCCATATGGCAAGCCCAGAAGCTCTCAGGTGGGTCCCCGCGACGAAACGTGGCCGCGAGCCTCTTCGTCACCTCACTCTCGCTGGTGCTCCCCTCCGCAGAGCACGCCTCGGGGCTCTGTCTCTTGGTGCCAACTCGCGCGGCCGGCCGCACGCACACTTACGCACAGCCGCCCGCGCCTGCACGCGAGGCTGGGGATCTCCGTCCTGGCCCGCTCCCGACGTCGCCAACTCCCGCAGCCGGTCTGCGGCCCGTCTCGGGCTCAGGATTCCGCCAGTCGGGTGCGTGTCCGGTTAGGCGCCACTGCTGCAGGTATGGAGTGTTCTGTAGGTGGTTGGGGCCGGATTAATGCAGGATCAGTAGGTTAGCACGCCAGAGCTCCGAGCTCAAGCAGCCATCTTCGCTGCGAGCTAAGCTCCGCCCCAGTTTATTGTTTATATTTATGTTAATAAAAAAATAAAGTTTGAAAATAGTTTATCGTTTATATATTTATTATTATAAAAAAATAAAGTTTGAAAAAAAAATTTATAATGTTTTTGTTGTTCTCTTAACTGCTGTGTGACTCTTTCTTGTTCTTATTACTGTTATTTGATGGAGTCCACCATGGTGTTAAATTTTGAGGGAACTTATCGCTGGAATACTGGTGATATCTGCAGTTTGCACCAACTTCTGAATAGTGCGTTAGATTTATCTCAACTTTACTTCCGTTAAAGTGCTGATAATGAAAAAGAGAGTAGCCTTTCCCGTGCAAAAAGACACGAGGTGCACATTTGCGATTTATTCTAAATACTAAAATCCTGTATTGTATTGCACTGAGGTATTGGCTGCACTTACAGTGTACACACAAAATCTATTAAGAAATCTCATTGTATTTATATTGATTGGGAATAGTGCGTCAGGTGCTGGATCTTGACGAGATACACTGCTCAGTTCGTATATTGTTGTGCACACGAAAAAAATCACATCACAACTTTTACACCAATTGCAATGCGAAACAAATTCCGGCGATAAGACACGTTAGCACCAGGGATTTTACACCTGCTTTCTGCTGGTGTTAAGCAGGACAACTACCTGCACCATGAAAGGGAACACAGCCAAGAGCCACACCAGAACACCCACAGGTGCCATAGAGTCAATGAGCATGATACAGGGATACCCATGAGGGCCAGAAGACTCATCTCAACAACTCCAGGACCGCCAATGCCCCCCAAACCCACATCTTAGTAAGTGTGTCCCTGTGGTCATTGTCTTAGCATGATAGGCACGAGCCCTGCAACATCACCGTGTGCTGTCACCTCAGCATTGGCAGTGAGCCTGGATGTGTAGCTACGTACGCATCCTCCTGCATGCACAACTGGCATGTGCTGGTCTGTTGTTCACAGGTCAGTGCAGGGGGGTGCCTATCCGGCAAGGGGAACGGGGTGTCTCGGACATGTCCGTGTACAGGAAGTGCGGTAAGTGTGTCTCTGTGTTCTGGTGTTAAAAGTTGACGATTGTTTTAAGTTCGAACAGTGCCTTCCAAATGCAAGTAGCAGGTGTGGTTGAGCTGAGCAAATGTTATCCTATGATATGTACTCCACGTTGAAACTGCTTTTTCTTAACAAATCACAAAGATGCTTTTCCACAAAACTAATGTGCACCCTACTTTTAAAAAAGAATGCTTTTCATGGTATCTTTTCATGATATCTTCAGAGATAAGTTATAGATAGGAATTAGCATTTAAAAAACCTTTGAAATTCACTGAAAAAACCATAGGTTTCATGCACGTTATAGTTAGGAATTGGTATTTAAAAAACCTTTGAAATTCACTGAAAAAACCAAAGGTTTCAGGGGCGTTATAGTTAGGAATTGGCATTTAAAAAACCTTAGAAATTCACTGAAAAAACCATAGGTTTTCAGGGGTGTTATAGCTAGCTGGACATTTCCCTCGTACAAAACCCTAGAAATTCCCCTGTTATAGTTAGTTCAGCTAACTATAACTCGCGCCCCTGCAATGCACTGCTGATGACGTCACATATTACATCACTCATGACATGGTCAGTGACATCACTGATGACATCACTGATGACATCACTGATGACGTCATCCATGTGATAAATTAGTGCATCTTCTCACACCCTAATATAACCTTTGATACATCGACTCAAAATTTCAGACGGCCATTTTGACAACCATAGATACTCCAATACCAATAACTACTCACCCACTCATTGACTTTTAGGTCTACATACATCTCCACTCACTCACCTGTACAGTCACTCATACTTACAGTCACTCTGTGCATTTATACACCTATATAGACACTCACACACCGCCAATCATCCATTGAGATACTAACACATCTAGTCATTCATGCAAATAATTAATCACAGTAAAATGTACTCACCTATACAGTTAAAAACACTCAAGTTCACTTACTCATAAAAATACTAACAAATTCTGTGTCTTCCTGCAGAAAAACAAACAGCACATGACACAGATATCCTTGCACTATGGCGCATACAGCCACTCCCAAAATCCCACACTCTCACATATAGATAGTTTTATACTCTCACACACATATACACTGCGTTTCACATATGTAGTTACTGACACATGTACAACTGAGATATACATTCAATCACTAACACACCCATACATACACTCACCCAACCATACAGTCCATCACAGATGCACTCTTAAAAACATGCACCCACTGAATCACCCACTCACACATCTAGTCACAGAGTCACACTCACCCTACCCACACAAACACTCAGGCACCCATACAGATACTCAGACAACCAATCAATAACCCATATAGACACTCATATAGCTATTCACAAAACCATGCAGCCACTTATACACCAACACACAGACACATACAGACATTCACACAGTATAGTCACTAGTCTGCAATACGATACATTTAATGACTCACTTATAGACTCAGTTACGCACCTAGAAAATCATCCATTCACACACTTGTACACTCACTTATTTTTCAACAGGCCTTTCCCTATATATATTAAACATAATAAAACTTTTCAGAAACACATACTCAATGGATGATGTCATCAGTGATGTCATCAGTGATGTCATTTGAGATGTCATCAGTGATGTCACTGACCATGTCATGAGTGATGTAATATGTGACGTCATCAGCAGTGCATTGCGGGGGCGCGAGTTATAGTTAGCTGAACTAACTATAACAGGGGAATTTCTAGGGTCTTGTACGAGGGAAATGTCCAGCTAACTATAACACCCCTGAAACCTATGTTTCTTTCAGTGAATATATATATATATATATATATATATATATATATATATATATATATATTACAGTTTCTCGTCCTGTACACCATTCCTTTATAGAAACCAAAATCATGGTGCTAATGATTTATTTTGCTTGGTGCCCCGCACCAACCGCCATTACGCGTTTCGGTCTCACACAGACCTTGATCACATGACGCGCATTATCTCTCCTGAGTGTTATTTAGAGTGGCAGTGCAAAGGAACTTGTGACGTCAAAAATAATAGACATAGAAGAATGTTTTAAAACAGCAAGACATTACCATACAAATGATGATAAAAGCAAATAGATGTCAAATAAAATTGTATACATATTGATAAAATATCATGTAAAACAACATCCATATAAATAAATATTTAAATAGATGCAAAATTGCTAAAATATGCCCATAAAAAGCAGATGTATAGCTAAGATTGTTAAATACACAATAAAAAAAGTAGGTTCATAAAATATAGAATCATCTTTTTATCACTGGATTTTTGTAAACAAATATCCATGAGTGTAAAGCCATCACAATCTATTCCCAAGCTTGCTGCTAGATTTATTACGCCCAAATGGGCCTTACAGAACCTTCAAGTCTATTAAGATAAAGTGCAAATACTATTGATATACAGCGCCACCGTATGTGCAAATGTGCAAAAATTGTAATAGAATAAACAATTAATTAAAAAAGGAATGATTAAAATACAGCAATTCTAGAGGAAGCGGACAAATATTTATTTTGATTATTTTCATATAGATATGTTTGAGTACTACACACTTGCAATTATAAACAGGTATAAAAATCTTCACTAGAGTTAAGACCCTGTGGTGTCTTGCAGTCTAACTCTAATATATACCTGGTTTCAAGTTGTCTGAGGAGAGCCTCTCGGTCTCCACCTCTCCTTAGAGAGGGGACTGTGTCTACCACAAAATATTTTAAGACACTGACATCTTTGTCATCGGACTCCCCAAAATGCCTGGCAACGGGATAGGCCTGATCACCATTGATTATTGCTCTCATGTGCTGGAGTATCCTTTTGTGTACCTGCAACTTGGTGCTACCGACGTAGCGCAGGCCACAAGGACACTCCAGCACACAAACCGCAAAATCGGTTTTGCATGTTAGTTTTTTATCAATGTGCACAGGTTCCTTCTTAAAAGGAGTTGTATATTCAGATCGATTTGTCCCGTATTTACAGGCTTTGCAAGTAGAGCACTCGCGAAAACCCTTGCTTACATCCAACCAAGTGCCACTGGATCTCAACTCGGGACTACTTTTCACTAACGAGTTGCTCATAGATTTAGCCTTCCCGACGTGATATTGGGTGACCTGGTTAAATTGCTACCCAATATCGGATCATTTTTTACAAGTATCCAGTTTTTGTTCACTATCCTTCAGATAGTCTTGTGCTGGTTACTATAAGTCAGGATAAGTCTCGAGGGTTGTTCAGTTAGTTTTGGTAACTCAGTAGCTTTTAGGGTTTTGCATACCAGAGCCTGTGATCTCTCCATTTTCTTGGTTTTTTCTATGGCTAGATTTATTTCACCCATAGAATAGCCTCTAGCTAAGAATCTCATACTGCTCTCATGTTGCACTTTCGCACACTCCGACTCAGTACTGCAAATTCTCCTTATTCGCAGCATCTCCCCGTATGGGATGCTGTGAATTAAGTGTGCAGGATGGTGGCTGGTAGCATGTAATAATGTGTTGCCAGATCTGGGTTTCCTAAATAATCTAGTCTCAAGATTATTATTGACAACCATTATTTCAACGTCCAAAAAGAAAATGGATTCCCCACTGAGATGCCCGGTAAAATGTAGATTTAAGATGTTAACATTGGTCTGTTCCATAAAATGGAGGGCACCCGCTTCGGTGCCCTTCCAAATTATGAACAGATCATCAATGTAACGATACCAGTGCATAACATGATCAGACAAAACATCCTCAAACATGATTTTTAAAACCATCTCTTCCCAGTAACCCATATGTAAGCAGGCGTAGCTTGGGGCAAAGCAAGCCCCCATAGCTATGCCTCTCACTTGATGAAAAACTTGATTCTGGAAAAGAAAATAGTTATGTTCAAGGCAAATGGTAATCATGGCCAACAACATCTTATTATGTTCATGAAACAGTAATGGTCGAGTATCTAAATAATGCTTTATCGCCTTCAGACCATCTCTATGATTGATACTTGTGTATAGAGATGATACATCAAGCGAAATTAAAAGATACTCCTGATGCCATTTGATGTTTGTCAGCTTTCTTAGTAGGTCGCTAGTGTCTTGCACATAGGAAGGAAGATTTTTTTACATGTTCCTGCAAGTAGTAATCAACAAATTTAGATACATTCTCCAGTATGCTTTTACAGGCTGAGATTATTGGCCTTCCTGGTGGAGTTTTTACATCTTTATGTATTTTTGGTATAAAGCATGCCACCGGCATGACTGGATGAGCGTTCTTTAAAAATGTAAACTCATAATCAGTTAGAAGACCAGCACTTTTCCACGCAATCAAGTTAGTGTAGAGTGAGTTCCATGAAGACTTGACCACCAACATGGTGCTGCGACGATAACAATCCCGGTCATTGAGTTGTTTCAATGCTTCATCCATATAGAGATTGTGTGGCCACAACACCACATTTCCTCCTTTGTCTGCCTGATGAATGATAATATCCTCATTGGCCTGCAATTTCTTCATAAGTTGATAATACACATTGTCTTGCTTTGTGTAGTGCTTAGTAATGGTCATTTGCTTTGTATACAGGTGTAACGCCCTGAACGTCTCAGGATCGTTTAACAGACATGATAATGAGAACGCAACCACTTGTGAAGGTTTAGTTATTTTAATGAAGGCAAAACTAATACAAGGAATAAACAAAGGTTATAGTCACTGGAATCCTCCAGGCTAAGTACGTTACCAGCCCACAGCACGGATGGTCCTAACCGTCCTCTGCATATACGCCGATCCCGGCGTATGCCAACAGAGGGCAGAAATGAAATGGCCGACAACACCAATCGGTAGGCTGTGAGGGGCACGAAGAGTGTTGGGGAGAATCGAGGAGTCAGGGAAACACCCAGCCGGGGTCTCTACCTGAAGGGAGCAGCCGCTCAACCTCTTCCTCAGACTGTACCGGGACGCGGAGTCACCTCCTGGTGATGCGTCACCGATACCCCAATCACAAGCAAAGAAGACTGAACCGAGAGCAGCCGCTCGATCGATCCCGTGGACATCCGAGTCTGTAACGCGGCAAACACCTCCTGGTGTGCGTTACAGCTGGCAGTCCCTGTATCTCTGGTCGGGCTGGGAGTTACGACTCCAACCAGCAAAAGCGCTACTGCGCTTTGACTCAGCCGAGTCAAAAAGCGAAGCTCAATGGTTATCCGGTAGAGCTTCCGGGTCCTTCACAGGTGACGATGGGGCAAGACACGGCCCAGGGAGTAACGACTCGACCTACCTCCGTTCTTGCCTTACTGGAGCACCACTCCGGAACACTGCTCTTCACTAAGCAGGTACGTCGGTGTAAACACAATATCCGACAGCGTTGTACCTCCCGGTTCCTCCCTTTATAGGGCGTGTTTTTCTTGAGTTATGTGACAGCTCTCCTGTTTACATAAGGGCGTGTTTTCCTTGAGTTATGTAACAGCTCTCCTGTTTACATAAGGGCGTGTTTTCCTTGAGTTATGTAACAGCTCTCCTGTTTACATAACCTCTCAACCGCTAAGCATCCTGGGAGATGTAGTCCGTTTTCGCTGGTTACCGTTTTCCTCCCCTCGCATGACAGGAATTCTTGACAGTACATCCTCCCTCTCAGCGGCTCCCCACGGGTCCAGCGCTGGCAGGAAAACGCCGATGGAACAAGGAGACCAAGCGCGGAGCATGAACCCCTTCAGCCGGTTCCCAAGACTGCTCCTCCGGGCCATAGCCTTTCCACGCAACCAGGTACCACAGCTTCCCCCTGCGCCATTTAGACGCCCGTATGCCCGACACTTCATACTCCACCTCCGACTCCACGCATACCGGCCTAGGTGTCCCAGACGGCTTGGAGGGTGCTGGTTTGAGCAATGATACATGAAAGACAGGGTGTATCCGCAATGACTGGGGCAAGCACACCTTCACGTTCACGGGACCCATACACTTGGTAATTCGATAGGGGCCCATGTACTTGGGATGGAACACACTGTTCTTTCGAAACCTCATGTTTCTTGTGGATATCCAGACGTAGTCTCCAGTGCGGTACAGTGGCCCGGGCCTTCTCTTCCTGTCTGCCGCAGCCTTGTATCTTCTCTTGGCCTCTATTAGGACAGCCCTTGAGCGCATCAACGTGTCTTTTATGTGTGCCACCCTGTCCGCTGTGGCGGGAATCCTGTCCTCTCTGAACGGATGTAGAAATGGCAAGAACCTAGGATGTTGGCCATAGTTGCTATAGAACGGAGATGACTGTGTGGAGCTGTGAGTGGCGTTGTTATAGGCTATCTCTGCAACCCATAGCAAGTCGACCCATTCTTCCCTGCCCTTTTCCACAAAACATCGCAGATACTGTTTGAGCGTTTGGTTCAGGCGCTCGGTTTGGCCGTCCGTTTGAGGGTGGTAGCTGGTGGACAGGGCGGTCTTAACATGCAGCGCAGTGCACCAAGTCTTCCAGAATTGCGCAGTAAACTGCGACCCCCGGTCCGACACGATCACCCCAGGTAATCCATGCAGTCGTACCACATTCTTTAGGAGTAGTGACGCCAATTCCCCGGCCGTAGGGACTCTCTTGCAGGGGATGAAGTGCCCCATTTTCGTCAAGTAATCCACCACCACCAGTATTGCCGTCATCCCCTGGTCTACCGGTAGGCCCACCACGAAGTCCAGTGATATGCTATCCCATGGTCTATCCGGGGTCGGAAGTGGATGTAAGAGCCCTTGGGTTCGGCCATGGTCGGCCTTCATGGTAGCACACGTAGGACACTCCTGTCCCCACCTCCTGACATCCACTCTCATGGTTGGCCACCAGAAATGCCGTCCCATGCTAGCCACCGTTTTTTCAAAGCCCAAATGACCTGCGCATGGAGAGTCATGGCACCAGATGAATGCTTGTTTCCTTAGCCTAGGCGTGGGTATCAATAGGCACCTGCCCTTCAGGGGTATCCCGTCCTTCAGCTGCCATTCTCTGTGACTGAGGAGCCACCTCCGCCATGCGAATGACCTGATCCCTCTCTTTATTCCCCTCAGGAAAGTATCCGGTTGGATAACCCCCAATACCATCCTCGGGGAAATGATGGAATGCTCGGTCGCAGGCAATGGTTCCTTAACTGCAGATTGACGGGACAGGGCGTCCGCCTTCCGGTTTTCCGTCCCCGGCCGATATGTGATGCGGAAGTTAAACCCCGCAAAGAAGATCATCCACCGCAGCTGTCTGGGAGAAAGGTGTCTTGTGGCCGTCATGAACTGTAGGTTCCGATTGTCCGTGTACACCGATACCACATGTCTTGCCCCCATCAACCAATGCCTCCATTCGGTGAAGGCGTCCTTGATTGCGAGAAGCTCCTTCTCCGCAATATGGTAGTTGCGTTCGGCGTCGTTGAGTTTGCGGGACATGTACGCAACGGGATGAAGCACCCCTGTGTCGTGGTTGCGTTGGGACAAGATAGCCCCCAGCGCCACATCCGATGCGTCCGCTTCCACCACGTAGGGGAGATCCGGATCGGGGTGAGCCAACACCGGCGCCTTACCAAAGGCGCTTTTCAGGGCCTCAAAGGCTTTGTTCGCTTCAGGGGACCAGACAAACTCCTTGGACTTCCTCAGTAGCTGTGTGATTGGGGCCACCAATCCTGAAAATCCATCTATAAACCGCCTGTAAAAGTTGGCGAAGCCAATGAAACTTTGGACGTCCTTCACGCTTTGGGGCACCGGCCATTCTTTCACCGCCTTGATCTTTCGTTCTGCCATCTCCTGTCCCTCTGGACTCAGCATCACTCTGAGGAATTCCACGGATGTGACGTGGAAGTCACACTTGCTGAGTTTACAAAACAGCATGTTTTCCCTCAGCTTTTGGAGCACAGCTTTGACGTGGTGTACGTGCTCCTCCACACTGGACGAATAGATGAGGATGTCGTCGATATATACGACCACGTAGATATCCAACTCCTCTCTGAATACCTCATTCAAAAAGTACTGAAAGGCTGCCGGGGCGTTGCACAGACCGAACGGCATGACGAGGTACTCAAAAAGGCCGAACCTGGTCTTAAAGGCGGTCTTCCACTCGTCTCCGTCCCTCATGCGCACCAGATGGTATGCCCCTTTCAAATCCAACTTGGTGTAGATACGAGCTTTCTTGACCTGTTCCAGAAGTACACTGATGAGAGGCAAGGGGTACCGATTCTTTACGGTTATCGCATTCAATGCCCTAAAGTCCACACAGGCTCTCAGCTCCCCATTAGCCTTCGGGATGAAGAAGAGTGGCGAGGCGGCCGGAGACTTGGACGGGCGGATGAATCCTAGCTTGAGGAGTTTATCCAGGTACCCCCGGAGATGCACGTTTTCAGGCTCCGTCAGGGCATACAGCCTGCCGCTGGGAACGCTGGCCCCTGGCACCAGGTCGATCTGGCAGTCAAACTGTCTATGTGGTGGTAGCACTTCCGCCTTCACCTCATCAAATACATCCTCAAAACTGTGATAAGCCTGGGGGAGAGCCACGTCTTTTTCTGCCGCTGTAGCCACCGTCTGACTCCCGCTCTCATTTGCGTCAAGGGATTCCGTTCTTATTCCACAATGCAGGATGCAATACGGTGACGTCAGTTCGATGCGATGTGTTGGCCAATCCACAGAGGGGTTGTGTTTCTGCAGCCACGGCAATCCCAATATGACGCCATATTGGGGCGCTCGGATGATGTTAAAATCGATTTGTTCCAAATGGTTCCTCCCACATCTCATCGGAAGGACCCCCGTGTGCTGCCCGATGGGCCCCGTCACCAATCGCCTTCCGTCTACAGCATAGACGTCTTCGGGTACAGCTTTGGGAAGAAGCACTAGCCCTAGCCTGCATGCCTCGTTGTGGTCCATAAACATGCCAGTGGCCCCTGAATCCACCATGGCCACAACGGGTATCCACTGGTCATGCACTCCCACGTGCACCGTGAGAAACAGGTGTCGTTGTCCCTTAGTGACCGAGTTGGAAAGTGAAGGGATGGATGAGTGACTCCGAGATGCCCCTTCTTTGGTCTGGGAGTCCTCTAGTTTTCCGCCGGTACGTCCACCACGGCTGTTACCGACCGGTTGGCCCGATAACGTGACGTCTTCGGTTTGGCAGGGCATTCACGTACGTAGTGGCCTTTTTTGCCACAATATAGGCACAATCCTTGTTTACGGCGTGACTCTTTCTCTGTGGCTGTGAGGCTCGCTCGTATTGCGCCGATGTCCATGGGTTCTCCCTTGGATGCGGTGACAGTTTCAGGACTTCCCACTGTCACATAGGTTGGAAGGGATTTTCCTTTTCTCCCATGATCCCCCTTTCTTTCACTTAGCCTATGTTCCAGCCGTAATACCAGGTTGATAAGGCCCTCACATGTCTTGGGTTGTGGGTCAATATGAGCCACGGCGTCCTTGAGCTCATCGCACAGCCCGTGATGGAAGAGCGCCGTCTGTTTAGCAACAGGCCACTTGGTTTCCGCAACCAGCCTTCGGAACGCGTTGAGATACTGCACCAGGTCGTTGGATCCCTGTCTCAACTCAAGCATTTCACGGTCCGCCGTGTACGAGTCAGCCCTTCTGTCGAAGACCTTCAGGAATTCCTCGCGAAAAGCACCCCAATCACATAAGATGGGGTCGTCCCTGCTCACCAGAGGTACGGCCCATTGTGCCGCGTTTCCAGCCAAATAGGATATAAGGAAAGCCACACGAGCCTGACTCGTGGGGAACGCCCTTGGTTTGCACGATAAATGAAGCGCCACTTGTGTGAGGAATACCTGCACTGTGTTAGGATCCCCACTGTACCTCTCTGGTGTTGCCAAGGGGACGGCTACCGGCATTTCCACTACTACCGCAGGGGTCTGGTTCGTGAGGGAGGTGCTGGGCGTGAGCGGGTCCAATTGAATAGCATCCAGTCTGGCTTTTACATCGGCTGTTTCTTGCCTGGAGGCAGCCAATTCAATTTGCACGGTCGCTAAAGCAGCCAGCACATCATCAAGTGTTGCCATGTCTGTTATCGACCGGGAGACAGTTAGTGTTATTAAGGTCGGATATTTTGTAACGCCCTGAACGTCTCAGGATCGTTTAACAGACATGATAATGAGAACGCAACCACTTGTGAAGGTTTAGTTATTTTAATGAAGGCAAAACTAATACAAGGAATAAACAAAGGTTATAGTCACTGGAATCCTCCAGGCTAAGTACGTTACCAGCCCACAGCACGGATGGTCCTAACCGTCCTCTGCATATACGCCGATCCCGGCGTATGCCAACAGAGGGCAGAAATGAAATGGCCGACAACGCCAATCGGTAGGCTGTGAGGGGCACGAAGAGTGTTGGGGAGAATCGAGGAGTCAGGGAAACACCCAGCCGGGGTCTCTACCTGAAGGGAGCAGCCGCTCAACCTCTTCCTCAGACTGCACCGGGACGCGGAGTCACCTCCTGGTGATGCGTCACCGATACCCCAATCACAAGCAAAGAAGACTGAACCGAGAGCAGCCGCTCGATCGATCCCGTGGACATCCGAGTCTGTAACGCGGCAAACACCTCCTGGTGTGCGTTACAGCTGGCAGTCCCTGTATCTCTGGTCGGGCTGGGAGTTACGACTCCAACCAGCAAAAGCGCTACTGCGCTTTGACTCAGCCGAGTCAAAAAGCGAAGCTCAATGGTTATCCGGTAGAGCTTCCGGGTCCTTCACAGGTGACGATGGGGCAAGACACGGCCCAGGGAGTAACGACTCGACCTACCTCCGTTCTTGCCTTACTGGAGCACCACTCCGGAACACTGCTCTTCACTAAGCAGGTACGTCGGTGTAAACACAATATCCGACAGCGTTGTACCTCCCGGTTCCTCCCTTTATAGGGCGTGTCTTTCTTGAGTTATGTGACAGCTCTCCTGTTTACATAAGGGCGTGTTTTCCTTGAGTTATGTAACAGCTCTCCTGTTTACATAAGGGCGTGTTTTCCTTGAGTTATGTAACAGCTCTCCTGTTTACATAACCTCTCAACCGCTAAGCATCCTGGGAGATGTAGTCCGTTTTCGCTGGTTACCGTTTTCCTCCCCTCGCATGACAGGAATTCTTGACAACAGGCTTTTGAGCTCTTGGGTCACCTTGTCATTAAACACATCGATATTGTCTCTTAGCATTACAGGGAAGAACTTTGACTTAAGTTTAAACAGGGTTTTCACTGTTATTAAAGCCATGGACTGTTCTTGACTGGTTCTTTGACTGTTGTCATCAGAGTCACGCTGGAGACAAATAAGATCATTTAATAGGTCTGTATCACCTGCTGTTAATACTGACAGACTGAGTATATCACCTGATGGTATTATTCTTTGATTTGGTTTAACTGGTCCTTGCAATAGGTGATATTTGCGTAATTTTCGCTTTCTTATGAACCTATATAGATCAATTCGTGTTTGCGAATAATTAAAATCACATTTGGGACTGTATGATAAGCCAAGAGACAAAATCTTATATTCGTCTTCACTGAGTTTCATTGATGACAAATTGATCACGGTCATTGCAGGAAGTTCAGCTTCCTGTGTTGTTTCTAGCGGTTCCATTTTTTGGTATATTTTCTTGCGCCATTGGCTGCAACGTCGTCTCTCGTCGCGTTTTCTGTTGCGCTTTTGCTGTTTTGAACATTTTGGACACGTGGGCGTAGGGTTTGTCTCGTGTCCTGGCGCAGGCAGTCGACTACCTGCGCCAGGGAGAATTTGGTAAACCTCAACCTCTGTATGCGTAATTGCTCAGTGTCTGATTCACTGTCAGGAACCGAGCTAAGATCTGAGGCTGAAGTTGCAGGTACAAGCCCAATGCTGGTAGTCGCTATAATTGGGACAGAAGGTGCCACTTTGCGTAATGATTTTACTTGGTCAAATTTCTTTGCAAAAGTGAACACCTGACCGTGTTCATAGTCCAGGTTGTCTCGCTGGAATTTGAACGCTTTTCTTTTTTTATCACGTCTTCTTCATGTTGCAGACGTGTTGTCATTTCATCCCGATATTTTTTCAATGCAACCGAGTCCTCAAATTTATTAATCTCCTCATTAACCTCCTCAATCTTTGTTTGCAGTGCCAGCCGGTCACTCTCAGCACATTTGACAAGGATCTCCACAAGTCTCCATGAAGAATCTAAATTAGTCTCGGCCCATTCTGCCAGCATACGAGGGTCGGGATTATCGTAGCTAGGAGCTACCATAATCCTCAAACCTCGTGGAATCCTGCCTACCTCCAAATAGCGGGAGAGAAAACGGTGTTCTCACCATTTTCCCTGCTCAGATTTAATTCGTTTTTCAAGCTTTTTGAAGGATACTTTTACATTGGGGCTATGCTCTGCTGTGCCGCTTGCTTGCAAGATGATAGTCTTTTCCCCGCTTGGGGTATCTTCAAACATATCATGGGCCGCTGCCTCACGGCTTCTAAGCGCGTCCGCGGTCATGGTGCAATTTTGGGGGCAAAATAGTCTCTGTGCATACAGTGGATTGACTAATGCCGACACTGCATACAAACACACTTCTCCACTAGACTAATCAATGGACTCCTACCTCCGTCAGAATATCAAAACGCTGCTGCTGTCATCCGACCCTTGCCGCGTTATCCATTCCGCTGTAGGAGTCAATCCACACTGTCCGGGGGCTTCGGCGGCTACTCCTTGTAAGAGTCTTTGTAATATATATATATATTCACTGAAAAAAACATAGGTTTCAGGGCTGTTATAGTTAGCTGGACATTTCACTCGTACAAAACCATTGAAATTCCTCTGTTATAGTTAGTTCTGCTAACTATAACTCGCGCGCCCGCAATCCACTGCTGATGATGTCACATATTACATCATTCATGACATGGTCAGTGACATCACTGATGACTTCTCAAATCACATCACTGATGACATCACTGATGACATCATCCATGTGACAGTCAGATACACCTCATCATACACTAGTATAACCTTTCATCACTCACTGTAAAATACAGAGTACCATATTTGAATCCATTGACACACCAATAGAAGTTTCTAAAAGCCCACTCAGTGATTCCTAGATCTACACACACATCAAATCCCTTACCTATAGATTCACTCGTACATGCGGTCAATGATCAATAGAACACTATCAAATATAATACCAGCACACATCCTATTCACTTATGCAGTTATCCTACTCACTTATGCAAACAATGGGTCATACTTACATTTACTCAGCTACACACTTATACAAACACCACTTCATTTATTCATATAGATAGTAACTCATACTTAGTGTGTTATAAAATCACTATTACGAGTATACAGTTATCCATACAGTCACTCATACAATATCTGAGTCTTATGTATACTTATTTATATACAACAACTGTCACATACATTGCCTTTTATTTTTCTAGTTTGTTGGACATGTACCATTGAGAGATATATTTGCTCATCACCACACCCATAAAGATCTTTACTCACCCAAACAACTGTTATAACATGTAGTCTTAACCTCATATACCTACTGAATCAACTATTCACACATCTTAGGCCAGTCACACCCCCCCCCCACCGAACCACACACACATTCACTCTCCCATACAAATACTCAGTTAACTAATCAATAACTAATATAGACTTTCACATAGCTAGTAACCAACTGGTGCAGCAGTTTACACAACAACTGACAAAGCGATACAGATATTCACACAGTTTAGTCACTATCCAATATATTTAGTGAGACACTATAAATTAGTCAAGTAAACAATCAATCACACTGTTACTAAATCCTCCATCCAGATATTTATATTTATATATCCATTCATTCTTCAATGCAGATTGCTATATATATATAATACATATTTTAATAACAAACCAAACCACATTCACTAGATGATGTCATCAGTGATGTCATTTGAGATGTCATCAGTGATGTCATCAGTGATGTCACTGAACATGTCATGAATGATGTAATATGTGACATCATCAGCAGTGGATTGCGGGCGCGCGAGTTATAGTTAGCACAACTAACTATAACGGAGGAATTGCAATAGTTTTGTACGAGTAAAATGTCCAGCTAACTATAACAGCCCTGAAACCTATGGTTTTTTCAGTGAATATATATATACATACATATATAAACATATATATAATCTGCATATCTATATAAATACAAATATAAATGCATGCATACATATACATATATGCATACATATGCATGTTATGTACATGAAAGTTTAAAAAACACTAATAACAGAAAAGCTAAAAAGCCACCTAATTACAAACAAAATTGCTTTAACTTAAACGAGGGCGAGACCTATTGCATTTTCAATGCTTGTTTACTTTGGTTCCATCAAGAAGGCATTCAGATGTGTCACACATTTGCCATAAATTCTGAATGTTAGCACTCTAGTTGCTCATTAGATCACTGTAGTAAAGCTACTGCTCACCAGAGAAGTCTGCTGCTGGTATTCAAAGTGCATGTTTCAGTCTGCATGTCAGAATTTTTTAATGAAATAGAAGAGGATTTGAGAAGTCAAAATGTGCCCTAATTTTTCTTTCTGCAGCACTAATCATAATTTCTATGGCAAAATGAACCCTCTCATTTTGTTCCTTTGCAAATTAAATGTTTTAAGTGTTACCACTTTATTCCAATCAAGATGGCTTCAGGTGTGCCATATTTTGTCATAAGTAAGACTGTTAGCGCTCTAGTTGTTCTTTAGAACACTCTGGGACATTCTGTCATTGGGCTATACTTGGGCTACATCTGGGTGATATTTGTGCTACATTTGGGCTCTTTTGTCTCTGGTGGCCATCTTGGGAGACTTATTTGTTATGGAGTTTCCTAATTTCCTCATTTACTACAGTCTCCTCAGTAGGAAATACTTTCAGTTTTTTACTTTGATTCCATCAAGAAGGCATTCAGATGTGTCACACATTTGCCATAAATTCAGAATGTTAGCACTCTATTTGCTTATTAGATGACTGTAGTAAAGCTACTGCTCACCAGGGAAGTCTGCTGCTGGTATTGAAAGTGCATGTTTCAGTCTGCATGTCAGAATTTTTTAACCCCTTCGGTGCTCATGACGGAACGGTTCCGTCATGAGCCACGGTTGAGCTGTGCTCATGACGGAACCGTTCCGTCATGACCACGCCCGCGCAAGAAACCGTCAGCACAGCGGCGGAATTTGCGCAGCATGGAAGGGGTTAATGAAATAGAAGAGGATTTGAGAAGTCACTCAAAATGCGCTCTAATTTTTCTTTCTGCAGCACTAATCATACTTTCTATGGCAAAATGAACCCCCTCATTTTGTTCCTTTTTAAATTAAATGTTTTAAGAGTTACCTCTTTATTCCAATCAAGATGGCTTCAGGTGTGCCATACGATTGTCATAAGTAGGACTGTTAGCGCTCTATTTGTTCTTTAGAAAACTCTGGGAAGCTGCAGTAGAACACAAAGGAATCAACTGACAGTCTCTGCCCTTGTTGGATATACATGTTTTACTGAGAATGTCAGATTTCATTCTCACATGACTGAGAAAGATAATGTGAATTAACAGAAAATATGCTCTCAGTTTAGCTTATAGATCACCTCCCAAACCTCTGTGGGAAAAGCATGAGAAAATAGTTTTCTCTCAAACATGATTCATGACATCCCAGCAGAATGCTTTTTCACATGGTAAAATCACCTTAGAACACACCACAATTCCTAACATGAGTATGGTACCATCAACAAATGATTTATAATGTAACTAAAGTCTTAAAACCTTCTATTAACTGCAATGCTTTTTAATGAGGTGCTATCATGTATATTGGTCCCAAGATGGATGCCAACACTTCTTGGATGAAGTGCTGACAGCCAATCAGATCTCATAAATCATATATATATCTGGGCGGAGCCTAACCACACATCTCATCCTGAGATCTGATTGGCTGTCAGCACTTCATCCAAGAAGTGTTGGCAGCCATCTTGGGACCAATATACATGATAGCACCTCATTAAAAAGCATTGCAGTTAATAGAAGGTTTTAAGACTTTAGTTACATTATAAATCATTTGTTGATGGTACCATACTCATTTAAGGAATTGTGGTGTGTTCTAAGGTGATTTTAACCATGTGAAAAAGCCTTCTGCTGTGATATCATTAACCATGTTTTAGAGAGAACTATTTTCTCATGCTTTTCCCACAGAGGTTTGGAAGGTGATCTATAAGCTAAACTGAGAGCATATTTTCTGTAAATTCACATTATCTTTCTCAGTCATGTGAGAATGAAGTCTGACATTCTCAGTAAAACATGTACATCCAACAAGGGCAGAGACTGTCAGTTGATTCCTTTGTGTTCTACTGCAGCTTCCCAGAGTGTTCTAAAGAACAACTAGAGCGCTAACAGTCTTACTTATGACAAAAGTATGGCACACCTTGAAGCCATCTTGATTGGAATAAAGTGTTAACACTTAAAACATTTAATTTACAAAGGAACAAAATGAGGGGGTTCATTTTGTCATATAAATTATGATTAGTGCTGCAGAAAGAAAAACACATTTTGACTTCTGAAATCCTCTTTTATTTCATAAAATGATTCTGACATGCAGACTGAAACATGCACTTTCAATACCAGCAGCAGATTTGCCTGGTGAGCAGTAGCTTTACTACAGTGATCTAATGAGCAACTAGAGTGCTAACATTCAGAATTTATGGAAAAAGTGTGACACATCTGAATGCCTTCTTGATGGAATCAAAGTAAAAAACTGAAAGTATTTCCTACTGAGTAGACTGCAGTAGATGAGGAAATTAGGAAACTTCATAACAAATAAATCTCCCAAGATGGCCACCAGAGACAAAAGAGCCCAAATGTAGCCCAAATGTAGCCCAAATATCACCCAGATGTAGCCCAAATGTAGCCCAATGACAGAACGTCCCAGAGTGTTCTTAAGATCAACTAGAGCGCTTACTGTCTTACTTATGACAAAAGTATGGCATACCTGAAGCCATCTTGATTGGAATAAACTGGTAACACTTACAATATTTAATTTAAAAAGGAACACAATGAGGCGGTTCATGTTGCCATAGAAATTATGATTAGTGCTGAAGAAAGAAAAATTAGGGCATATTTTGAGTGACTTCTCAAATCCTCTTCTATTTCATTAAAAAATTCTGATATGCAGACTGAAACATGCACTTCTAATACTAGCAGCAGACTTCCGTGGTGAGCAGTAGCTTTACTACAGTGATCTAATGAGCAACTAGAGTGCTAACATTCAGAATTTATGGCAAATGTGTGACATATCTGAATACCTTCTTGATGGAATCAAAGTAAAAAACTGAAAGCATTTCCTACTGAGGAGACTGCAGTAAATGAGGAAATTAGGAAACTTCATAACAAATAAATCTCCTAAAATGGCCACCAGAGACAAAAGAGCCCAAATGTAGCCCAAATGTAGCCCAAATATCACCCAAATGTAGCCCAAATGTAGCCCAATGACAGAAGTGTCCAAAACACTTTTTTTTTGTGTATTTGCAGTTTTATATAGTGCAGACTTGTCAGGTATTGGAGTGCTTTACATGCGCATTGGTTTCATCACACAAGATCAAAATCATTTTGGTTGTAGACATGGGGAGATTAAGTGATTTGACCAGAATCACAGAATATTGTGCTGAAGCAGAAATTCCAACCTGGTTCCCCAGTTGCAAAGTCTGCAGCTCTGGAAGTAACACCACACACTCTCCCCTTGGATGCCACATTTAATCAAGTGGTCAACTGGATAAAAAAACTAAGATTACAAATAATTTAAAAGTTCTTTGTCGCTATTTGATACTCAGAAAATATGTCCTCATTTTAGTTTTTTAGAGCACTAACCATAATTTTGATGCAAATAAGGCCCTCTCATATATGTAATTTCTAAAGGAAATGCTCTAGGCATTACAGTTTTGATTACATCAAGATGACGTCAGGCGTTCCACACTTTTGTAATAAATATAGAATGTTAGCAATCTAGTTGTTCATTGGGATACTGTTGAGAGGCAGAGGCCAGGGGCACGGACTCTGAAAATTGAAGGCAGGTAGGAGAGTGCAGAGGCAACAATTTGACCACACTAGGCAGGCAGGAAGGGCAGTGGCAGCACAACAGACTATGGAGGGCAGTGGAAAGGGGGGCAGGGGCTACAAACCAACAATACAGGACTGGCAAGAGAGGCTGTAGTGATGTAATAGACCATTGTGGGCAGAAGGAAGAGGCAGTGGTCATACAACCATACATGCCAACAGACCTGTTTCAGCCAGGAAACGTCCAATGTTTTTAAGCTCAAATGGGCTTTACTTGATCTGGTTCCTGTCTACAATCTTCTCTTTTTCAATGTAACTCAAAGGGGAAAATCAATACCCCAGTTTTATTTCAAAATCTCCCTCTTACCAAGTTCAAAATGTTCGCAAGTATGGTACATTGGATCATGGTAGGCAGGAGGAATTGGGGTAGGGACATGGACTCGGATAACAGAGGACAGGAGGGACATTGAGCGGTGCACCAAACTGACCCTACAGGGCAGGCATCAGGGTTTGCAGCAGCACAATACACCACACAGGGCATGCGGGACGGGAGTGCAGCACAACAATCCATAGAAAGCAATAGGGAGGGGACAGGACCATGCACATGGACAACAGACAACAGAGGGGAAAGAGGCAATGGTAGCTAGCTGACCATAATGGACAGACAGGAGAGAAAGCTGCAGCATAACAGACCATAAAGGGCAGGAGGGACGGATCAGGGGCATTACAATGGAACCGACAAGCCAGGAAGGAGGGAATAGGGGTCTGCACATGGAAACAGAGGGCTGGGGGCAAGGGGGCAGGGCAGGAGCAGCAAGATGACCATGGAGGTCGGGCAGGATGGGCACTAGAAACAAGACACACCATGGAGAGCAACAGTGAGACTGATGGCATACACACAGACCATGGAGGGAAGGTGGGAGGGGGTCAGGAGCAGCTAGCTGACCACACAGGGAAGGTGGGAGGGGCCATGGCAGCACAGAAGACCATGCATGGCAAGCGGGAGGGTTAGTGGCAGCACAATGGCTATGATGGGCAAGAAGGAGAGTGCAGGGGCATGCACAAAGGACCATGGAGGATAGAAGGGAGGGTCAGGACCTGGGCACAGACAAGAGAGTTCAGGGGAAGGGGCCTCACAACAGACCGCGCGGGGCAGGCAGGAGGAGCAGTTGCAGCACAACAGACCAGGGAGGGCAGAAGGGTGTGGCTGTAAAATGGACCATGAAGGACAGGAGGAAGGGGATAGGGGCATGGCATGTGGACAGGCAGGGTGGAGGTGGCAGGGACAGGTTACAGTCATCTGACAATGCTAGGCAGGTGGGAGGGGAGTGGCAGCTCAACAGATCACTCAGAGTAGATAGGAGTGGCAGGTCCATGGAACATGGTGGTCAAAAAGGATGGAGCAGGGGCATGCACAAAGACATCGGAGGGCAGGGGGAAGGAGAATAGGGGCAGCAAGCTAAGCACAGAGGCTAAGCAGGAGGTCAATGATTGAGAATTGGGCAATGGAGGGCAGGAGGAGTGGACTGGTACATCATGCTAAATGGAGGGCAGTGGCAGCACATCAGACCATGCATGGCAGGAGGGAGGAGGCTAGTCCATGGATTCTGACAACAGAGGATAGGGTGGAGGTGGATGGGGCAGCAAGCTAACTGTTCAGAGAAGGTGGGTATTAGGAACTTTATTGTTTTTAAAATGTGTATCTGTGCGAATAACTTAAAATATGAACAAGAATGCAGCATAATCTCACTTTTATTCAGGAAGAAGAGGACGTTTGGGACTGTGACTCCGGGCTCATTTGGCAGAAACATCCCCTGACCTTCCACCCCCCATCGCAAAATGTAATGCCTGTGAAAAGGGTAGGTGGACGCAATGTTATATAGAACATAGTCCTGAGAGCACGATTGAAAATGAAAACTAGATATAGTATATGGTATAAACTATGCACCAAAAAGTGTGATATAAGATGAACTGGGGCGTGAAATATAATATGCAATACATTGTGCGCAATGACAGATTCATTGGAGAGCGCGAGATAGCACAGGCACTAGCGCTTGCTATGTGATATGCGCCTTTGAGTGTAATATGCACAGGGCAGTGTTGTGTAACCTAAGTAGTCTCTAAAGTTGTAATATAAAATATGTGCTGGGTAGTGTAACATTGCATATGCACTGTGACAAAGATATGGATCCCAGATTGTAATAAGTATGGCATAGCGCTGTGCTTTATAACATAAGCATCGAGGAAGGCATGTTAGATGGGGCAATATAACCCGTGCGAAGGCAAGTGTGGCATGACATATTCACGGGGTGGTGTTACAGTGCACATGGGCTAGAGAGTGTCATAGCATAAGCACTAGATGGTGGAATACAACACAGAGGTGTGTGGCACTCAGCAGGCAATGGTGGGTGTAACACAGCATTGGGCTCAGCCAGGACCACGCTGTGACTCTCAAGTGAGGTTTGTCTCCTTTCCAGAGAGTAAAATAAAAAGTATTACACATCCGGCGGTGGATGTGTGTTTTATTAACCGTGAGGGGGTGTCTTGCATAGTTTGGTCGAATTTTTGTCGAATCGCCTTTGAATGGCTTGGTGTGCATGTGTATTAAATGTGCCCGTCAATAGCTACCCATGTTTGTATAAATAAACGACAAGGGTGTCTACTTGGAGAGTACCCACCAGCGGGGGCGCCGGGATTAGGCACGGTAGGGTGTCAGACATGTCAGAGCTTCACTAGCGGTGTGAATACATTCTACGTGGATTCATTGTATGCATAGTCGCCTTTTAATGAATATCACGCAAATCGTCATGGTGATAGGTACATACGGTTTGTCCAGCAACACAGCCCCCCTCCTAAAGAATAAAAAAAAAAAAAAAAGCCATGTCCCGGGGGTTGGGGTCCCCGGGGCCGATTAAGGCCTTGGGAGGGCCAAATTAATTTTTTTCAACAAAAAAAATTAGGGTGCAGGCCCTGGGGGATGGGGTCCCCAGAGCTAATAAATTAGAAAAAGAAAGGGGGCCACACAGCCCTCCTTCTTAAAAATAAATAAATAAAAGACCGGCATCACGCCGGAGGCCATGCCCCCTCCTTGCAGCACTCTGCAAACGCGTCCCCTGGCCAGTTGTAAGTTGAGGAATTAATTCCCCTTCAATACTGAGGGTCCCTGAGGGCCAACTAGTCCAACAGGTATCTCCAGTATGCGCCAGGGAGCTGCGTTGCAGACAGGTGTTCTGAGGCCACGCCACTTTTTACACCTCCATGCAACGCAGCTCTGTGGCGCTTACTGGAGGTACCTAGTGGTCTAGTTGGACCCTAGGGACCCTCAGGATTCAAGGGGACTTAATCTCCCAACTTAAAATGGCTACAGGGTGTGTTTACACAGTGAGGAAGGGGGGGGGGGGGCATGAGGTGACGTGATCAAACACGGCCTGTGGTGCGTTTTAAGAGGTAGTTTTAATCCCCTGCCCTATTAAATACTAGGGGCTTACAGAGGAGGTCATGCTAATCACAGGGGGACCCCAACGCATAGTGTGCCCTAGTGTATGTAGGTGTTTTCACTGTATTCTGAGTGTCTTTTAACATAGCACTGGCTCTAGGACTGCTTAGACAGACTCAGTTACCACCAGTATCCGTCTGAAAAAGTTGAGGGTACAGGATGATTTCGCAACAAGGCGTCTTTCTGCTCTTCTGTTTGTTCTTTCTGCACGTTATATTTCTTCCTGCACTTTTCTTCGTCTTGGAGGACTTCTGTTGCTTCTTTCTGCATTTCTTTTTTTTCTTTCTGTGCGTTTTTCCTTCTTTCTTCACATGTCCTATCTCTGTAGGCATAGTTAGAAATTAGCATTTAAAAAACCTTTGAAATTCACTGAAAAAACCATAGGTTTCAGGCACGTTATAGCTAGGAATTAGCATTTAAAAAACCTTAGAAATTCACTGAAAAAACCATAGGTTTCAGGGGCGATATAGTTAGCTGGACTTTTCACTCGTACAAAACCATAGAAATTCCCCCGTTATAGTTAGTTCAGCTAACTATAACTCGCGCGCCCGCAATGCACTGCTGATGACGTCACATATTACATCACTCATGACCTGGTCAGTGACATCACTCATGACATCACTGATGACATCATCCTTGTGATAGAGTGGCAGACCTCCTCTCCCCCTAATATAACCTTTCATACACACATTCAAAAATAGAAATTAAAAATTTCAAAACAATGGACATACCAATACCAGTTACAACAACCTATTCAGTAATTGTAAGATACACATCCACTCATTCACCAACAGTCCTATACAGTCACTCATACATGCACTCACTCATCATATGTATTCATACACCTATACATTCTGTTACACAACGCCACTCATCCATAAAGTTACTCACACACAGTCACTCATGCTAATAAAGAATGAAACATCCGTTTACCTGCATATTCAGTTATACACACACCACCACACTTACTTCTACAGAAACTTACACATACTTAGTCTTTTAAACAATCACTTATAGAAACACATACTTATTCATACAGGAACTCTTTCAATCTCTCACTCTCACATATACTCACTTATATACACCAATAGTCACATATACTAGTTTAAAACATATGTAGTTACTCATAGAGACACTATTGAGACAGTCATTCACTCACTAACACACCCATGCACACACTCATCCACCCATACAGTCCTGCACACATGCTGTCTTCAACACATACAAACAGTGAGTCACTCATTCATGCACCTATGCACTACGTAATACCCCCCATCGAACCATACAGACATCAGACACTCATACTGATACTCAAAAAATCAACTAATAACCTATATAGACACTCATGTAGCTACTCACCAACCCATGCAGCCACTTATACACAAAGTGAGAGACTGATACAGATATTTACATATTTAAACATTACTCACTAAGATACACTTAATCAGTCAGTAATACAATCAATTTTTCAAGAAACAAATCATCCATTTAGACATTTATATACCCATTTATTCTTCCAGCGACCTTGAGATATACATATATAAAACATATATAAATTTCAGAAAAACACACATTCACTGGATGATGTCATCAGTGATGTCATTTGAGATGTCATCAGTGATGTCATCAGTGATGTCACTGACCATGTCATGAGTGATGTAATATGTGACGTCATCAGCAGTGCATTGCGGGCGCGCGAGTTATAGTTAGCTGAACTAACTATAACGGGGGAATTTCTATGGTTTTGTACGAGTGAAAAGTCCAGCTAACTATATCGCCCCTGAAACCTATGGTTTTTTCAGTGAATCTATATAAATACAAATATAAATGCATGCATATATATACATATATGCATACATATGCATGTTATGTACATGAAAGTTTGAAAAACACTAATAAAAGCAAAGCTAAAAAGCCCCCTAATTACAAACAGAATTGCTTTAACTTAAACGAGGGTGAGACCTATTGCATTTTCAATGCTTGTGGTATTCACAGCCTTCTGATTTGGCTAAATGATATGCTCCTAAGCAAACACGTATCGAAGTTATTCAATGCCCCTTTTTAATCTAAGATTGTGAGTATTTTGTATCAATCTAAAGGTTCTTGGTAAGTTTGTGGAAAACAGAAAACAAAAAAAAACTTGACTGCATATTACCTTGGGAGAGGTTGGGTAGACATCGCCCAATCTCATGGTATGTCCACTAAAGTATAATGTTGTGGTATATTAATAACCCATTACAGTCTCAGGTCTTGGACCTTACCAAATTGCTTGATGTTGGGCAAATCATATTTTCCCTTTGCCTCTGTTCCCTGATCTGACAGTATGCGTACAACTTGAAGGAGGATTAATAGAAGAATTAAACACTAAAGGCATATTCCCAGCATATGCCCCAGTACTGTTTTTAGTCACACATTCAGGGTTGTTGAACTGCAGGTTCCAATATTTCCTACTATAATCTCTTATGGCGATTCTGTCCCTGAAGCTGCTTTGTGCATGACTCCTCATGTGTTGCAGGTCTTTCTTCCTAGCTACAGACAGGCACCTCTTTCGCAGCTCACCGGTAGCTGAAATAGTGAGGTTTGGTACCCTTCTTTCAGGCTGAATATTTTGTGATTTATGATGTTACCAGAACCCCTCAATGGCAATATTGGTCAACATTACATCATGTATGTAGAAAGATAAAGATATTGATGTATAGAGTACACAGCGGTAGTCGCCCCTGTGTAGTTTTGATTAAGGTGCACTTCCTATTGAAAAGGCAGTATTTGATTTGCCTAAAGCTCTGGACAGATTTGCACAAAATGTGTCAATTTACTAACCTAGTCAGGTAAGAATCAGAACGGCAAGTTTCTTGAAGATATGTCCATAAGAAAAAAGCTAAGGGAGGTGAAATAAAAAGTGTTTCCCCATTTTAGCTCCGATAGGAAATTGCCGGGGCCTAACTATGTCCAAACTTCGAGGGAGGCTAACTGGTCAGTGTATGCAGGTGGGGCTAACACTTCAAGAAATGGGGCGGACCTATCCTTTGAGTAAATGCAAGAAAACACATTGATAAATTGCTCATTTTAAACACATTGGTCAAGCCCGATACGTTTACAACAAACATGTTTTGACAAATTTTGTAGGCTACTGACTGATCTTTAAGAAAGGAAATGAGTGATTTGCCAATTTAAAAACAGCTTATATAGATTTCAATACAAAGCACTTTGGAACCCGTTTTTGCAGAGGTATTTGAAGACAACAATTCCTTTTGCCAATTCTCCGAAAATTCTTTCTGTGAAATGACAATGAGCCCATGAAATGACCAAAAGGACATTTTCCGTCTGTTTATCAGGACGTTGCAACATAAGCTTGTTTGAGGTCACACACTTGTACAGGTCTCAGGGTATTGACTCTAGTGGATTACCGTACTTGATTTCTGGATTAGTGATGGGCAACTCTCAGATTTGATTCCTAATGCATCTTCCCTTAGTCCTGACACTGAATAAGTGGGAGTCAATCAGTTGGCAATATTACTTCCTGTTAATTAGTCTGCCATGAATCTGCGGTATTCTAAATCAAGATATAATTATTGTTGTTATCTAGCACCCTACATTTAGAAGTTCTCACTTGAAATGACTGAGCTACATCCACGCAGGAAGCACCGGCCTAAACAATTGCCAACAGTTAGGTGCCTTGAAATGACTTTGCAACAAATTTGCAACAAATGGTCTTGTAGCATGCAAAGGATACAAGTATTTCTTCAAGTTCTGAAAACGTAGAATTTATGGCTGATGGTCAATGTACTGCAAAGAAATAGTGCCTCTTATTGGCATATGTTATTATAAAAAATGTTCCTTAAATTCTGTTCTAAAATTCCCAGGAAATCAAGTGTTAAATCCACTAAAATATCAATGTTATTTTTAAATCCAAAAGTCACAACCCCCTTTGCACTCAGAATTACAGTTCTTATATTTTTTATGCACTTCAGCCTTGGGATGACCTGTGAAACGCTGTGTGAGAACTTGCCACTGAGGGCCCATCTCCAGCGCAGCCCAGCACACATCAGCTAAAGAACTGTGTGTGTACTGGAATCTGCAGCAGCCCAGACTAAGACAGGACAAGGTGTGTTGGGGCTAATGCCCTTTTAGCCCAATGGCCATTGTGTGCCTGAAAAAATTGTGCTCATGTCTGCAGCCTGCATGACTGAAAGGATTTACACCAAACTGGGCATGAAAGTAGAACTTTACTCACAAAAAATGATTTTGTTGGTATGGTTTTAATCCGTTCAGCATTTTTAAGATGTTAGTATTTTAAAAAGTTTCTGTGTAAGTTTTAAAGGGTTAACACGTTTGTATATTTTTGCCGTTTGAAACTCGTGAACAATTTGCAAGTCCAGCATTTCAAAAGATGAAAAACTATTTGATTTGACAACAGAGACTTCTCTCCCATTGTCCTTTTCGGATGCAAAGTTCCAGATCTAGCTCTGCAGATCCGAGACATCTAATTGGGTACTGCAAGAGTACATTTTGTGTTGCACCACGTGGGTTGGGTTACCACAGCAGGTGGGGCACAGAAACCACATCCTGTACCCAACCTCTGCTGTGCATGCTAAGGGCCATGTGTCACGGGGTTTGGGCGCCTGCGGTGGTTGGGCAAGTTCAGCGAGATGGGTGTAGGGCTTAAACCCGCTACGCACAGCTGAAGGCTCTGTGCAGCAGGCATTGACTGCTGTGGTGGGTTGGATGCAGGACTTGGAAACAGACCAGGCCCTTCGCTCAACCACTGTTGTGCATGGCATTCAACCATGTACGGTGAGAGTTAAGTGTCTGTGATGGGTTGTACACAGGGCCTGGCAGCAGGCAAGGTCCTGCCTCCATTCCCAGGCCCATGGCTGACGGTCATCATCAGTGGGGGTTGGGGGCCCCACTGCTGATATAGCATAGGGCCTAGCCACGGGGAAGGCCCTGTGATTAACCCCAATTGGGCATTGCCGAAGGTCATGCACAGCACTAGCACTAGCTAGCGTCGGATTGGATGCAGCCAGGCCCTGTACCCAACCCCCAATGTGCACACCTGTGTGCGGCAATGATTTGGTACCCATTGCTGCACACACACATAATTTGCCAATTGTGGTTATCCACACACACCACACAAACACACAATAATTGTCAAAACTTGTGGCATCTGCCATGCTCAAACACCAAATTTGCCAATGGCACAGAAACACAACAACAGTTATCAGGAGAACAACATTGCGGGTGGCGAGAGTTATGGCATGTGTTGTGTGTGGGATTTCTCTTTAAGGTAGTCAGGGGGTGAACTGAGGGTGCACCATAACAGCTATTAAACAGTAGTGAATATCGAACGGTTTTTGAATGTATTTAACAAAAGTGTAACAAATGTCAATGATTAGCGGCACGTGGATGATTGATAAATGTAACTTGTGATGTAATAGCATATTGTTATGTAATACTGGCATAAAGCGCTTAAAGACATGTATTTGTTTATACTTTTAGATGTCCCTGACGAAGGGAGGGTTTCTCCCGAAATGCATTGGACCATTGTGAATAAATCATGACATGGAATGAACCCTATGCTTCTGAGTGCTTTTTGGAAACTCGGAAAGTAATACATTGAATAAAATGAATTGAACTAAGACAAAAGAATGGTGAAAGTGAAAGGAGTAAAACGTAAAACTAAAGGAAAAGGAAATAAATTTGATTCA
Source organism: Triturus cristatus (assembly GCF_964204655.1). Taxonomy (NCBI): domain Eukaryota; kingdom Metazoa; phylum Chordata; class Amphibia; order Caudata; family Salamandridae; genus Triturus; species Triturus cristatus. The sequence goes on along the minus strand of NC_140593.1, from coordinate 840,902,746 downwards.
TTGGATTTAATCCATTACACGGCTGTGCAGCTTTGTGGAACCGTAACAGGGTCCCTCTTCGAAGTAGTGTGCGGGTTGATAACCATATCTGGGGAATTTCAGTGGGTTTACATATTTGACCCAGAAACATAACTCAGTTTTTAACTTTGGTGTTTTTAGTTAATATAAAATTGTAAATATAGATATAGGAAGCCTTTAAAACACAGTTACAGCGCTATCATGGTTTTAGTATAAAACAGAAAATCCTGATATTGTCAAGCAATGGTCCATCACACAAACAGTAGCTCACACCTCAAAATAAAAATATTTACCCACTCACAAATTACACCACTCATGACCTCTCCCCTCATGTGTAAGGTCACATCACAAATTACGTCAGTGACATTAAGAAAGACCGTCTTGTTGACGTTATGGGTGACATCAATGTGGATACAATTTTGTTTAGTTATGTGTTGTTATGTAATGATAGTTTTTGTAATTTATTACTATAACTATTTATTGTGAGTTCGTAAGCAGTGCAATTGGTGGGTGAATTGTGGTTTTCATGGTGGTGACAATTTAAGGTGTTTTTTGTGACCATAACTACAATTTAACTGTAGATTTAATGGAAATACAGTTTTAACCCTACATTAAGGTGTTATGAGTAGACCAATCACAACTTACCTTTACCAACGTTTTTTAGTCAATTTCAATTTTTTATGATATACTATATCCATCTTCTAAGGTAGCAATCCCACTGCATATCAAAGTATCCTACTGTATGTTTACGATATGTCATCTTGTTTGATCCATTATACAAGACGTTTCTGAACAGTAGTTTGGATAGTCTTTTAAGAATATTTTAGCTTTCTTATCATTTGTCCATCAAATAAAATATTTTTGATATTGTGAATATACAATATACCGGATTTCGTCCATGTTTATGTTTATATTAAGTATATCATTTAAGATTTATGTATAGACATATGCCCGTCACTTATATGTAATAGTTCTTGCTTAAGATATTTTTTCAAGATATATTGCTTTTTCCCTGCTCTTGACAAGCCATCCTCATGCAGGGGATCCCTTTTTTCTAATTAGCAATCTCACTGCACACTGCCTTAGGCTAAGCCCAGAACAGTTGGTTATAGGGTCTGGATTTTGGCCAGCCCCGATGCGCAAGCTTCTGAACGCAACAAACCACGGTTGCACAAGGGCATTGGTCAGGCGCCTTGGGGACTGGCCCCAGTGCCTGGTTGCTGCCTATAGCCACCTGCTGTGTGCAGCATCCTGTGATTTTAATGTTATATGTATATCTATTACCTCTGAACCTGCAGCGACCTGATGCAGCAAACCATGATGAGGTATTTTATTTATTATGTTTTATAAAGCGCAAACATGACCATCACGGTATCGGAGCGCTGTACAATGAAAGAGCTGATGAGGGTTGCAGTCCAGTAATAACACGTCACTTAAGCTGTGCTGTACATAGAATTTGAAGAGAAAGGTAACACAATAGGATACAATATCAAATAGGGTGAGATGACAGTTTCAGAACAGTTCTCTTTTGACACATGTTTTTCTAGTAGTATGGCTTTAACTTCCTTCTTGAAAAGCCTGACTGAGGTAATTGCTCTCTTTGAGGGTGGGAGGGAGTTCTACATTGTTGGGGCGGTTCCAGTGAAAGTGCAGCCGTGAGTTCTCCTTTTTTTATCTGGGTGGTTCTAGAATGAGGGATTTAGCACTGCTACACTCCCTTCCACCTCCTGAAATGTTGATCCTATTCACCATGTATTTAGGACCTGAATTGTGTAGTGCTTTGTGTGTTATGCATGCAATCTTCAGTTGGATGCTAGCTTCAACTGGCAGCCAGTTGAGGGCTCTGAGCGATAGGGAGATGTGATCATAATGGCATATGCCTGTTTAAAGTCGTGCTGCTGCATTTATTGTTGCTTCATTGGGGTAGCCCTATGAGTGTCCCATTCCCATAGTCTAGTCTTGAGAGCACTAGAGATTGCACAAATATTTTAAGGACTCCCAGCGGTATGAAGGTATTTTTTTTTTTTTTTTTTTTTTTTAGAAGGTCCATCGGGAGCTGGCGATGTCCTTGGCCAAATGGCAGTGTCCACCTATTCCTTAACTGCATCACCCTGTTATCATTCTTTATAAAAATCTTTCTTATATTTAACCAAGGCCAGACTGGCCAGAGCGGGCACCGGGCATTTCCCCGGTGGGCCAGAGGGGTGAAGGGCGGTTTCGTGCCCATTGGGGCCGGTTTTGCAGCAGAGCTGCAATATCGGCCTCCTGTAAAACAAGCATTGGCATAGCCAATAGGTCTCGCCTTTGGGACCTTATAGGTGTTTAGTTGTCCAGCACAATATCCTTGGTGCAACAACATCAAGTGTTGCATGGCTAAACACTTATAAGGTCCCAAAGGCGAGACCCATTGGCTATGCCAATGTTTTTAGTTTTTTTTTAAAGTTCTTCTTATTGAACAATCACCAAGGCATAATAAACAGTGCAGAGGAAACTAGTACAGTATATTTAGTCATGACAGCAATAAGTAGCAGACATTAATTGAGCGCAAAGGGTACAAGTTATGGGGTAGGGGGATCGTCATGATCTATTGCAGCCGGGGGGGGGGGGGGTACAGATATGTCCTCTGTAGGCGTTCCAGGGGTCCCATACCCTGGACCATTTTTTGGGGCAGCCTCGAGCTGTGAAGACTGTCTTTTCTCTAAACATGCACCAGTCTAGATCCTCTTTGCAGGCGTTCACTTCAAGTGCTTGTGACGCCCCCCACTTCTGTGCTATGTTCCTTTTTGCCACCATAAGTCCTAGTGTGCCCCATTGCGTGTGAGAGACATTGAGATCAGTGGGCTCCCAGATATTTAAGAGACATGGCCTTGCTTCAGGGTTTAGGACAACTGAAAGCACCACACTCAGTACTTCATTGATCTTGTGCCAATATGTTTGGATGTATTCACATTCCCATAGCACGTGCAGAAATGACCCTTCCACTCGCACCCCCTCCCACAATCCCCAGAGTCGGATCTACCCATACCGACCAAAGTAGGCCCCGTGATGTAGACTCTGTGGAAAATTTTAAATTGGACTAGTCTAAGTCTTGCCAAAATGGCCACTACTCTAGGTGAGGACACTGCCTCCTGCCAATCTTCATCGTCCAATTCAAGGCCATCTCGCACCCATTTCTCACATAGTGGCCCGAGTGGGTCTATCATATTGTTTATTAGTTTTTTGTAGGTTAGTGATATGGCTTTTTCGGGTAGCTATCTGTCCAACAATCTGTCTTCTAATAGGGAGGATGTCGGAGGGGAGGAGGCGGCAGGGAATTGGGATTTTAGTGCAGGCCGAATTTGTGAGTATCTAAAACGTTCTGAGTTAGCCAACTCATGCTGCTGCTGCAGGAAGATAAAGGACGTTACGTCACCCTTGTCCCACATGTCTTTAATCAAGGAGATTCTAATAAGATCCCACCTATCAAATCCCTTGGATTGCCACAAGCTGACTAGTTGTTCAGAGTCCCACAGGGGGGTTGCCATTGTTAGTCGTCGCTCCCAGCCCAGATTTTTGTTAACTGTGTGCCCGATACGTTTACAACAAACATGTTTTGACAAATTTTGTAGGCTACTGACTGATCTTTAAGAAAGGAAATGAGTGATTTGCCAATTTAAAAACAGCTTATATAGATTTCAATACAAAGCACTTTGGAACCCGTTTTTGCAGAGGTATTTGAAGACAACAATTCCTTTTGCCAATTCTCCGAAAATTCTTTCTGTGAAATGACAATGAGCCCATGAAATGACCAAAAGGACATTTTCCGTCTGTTTATCAGGACGTTGCAACATAAGCTTGTTTGAGGTCACACACTTGTACAGGTCTCAGGGTATTGACTCTAGTGGATTACCGTACTTGATTTCTGGATTAGTGATGGGCAACTCTCAGATTTGATTCCTAATGCATCTTCCCTTAGTCCTGACACTGAATAAGTGGGAGTCAATCAGTTGGCAATATTACTTCCTGTTAATTAGTCTGCCATGAATCTGCGGTATTCTAAATCAAGATATAATTATTGTTGTTATCTAGCACCCTACATTTAGAAGTTCTCACTTGAAATGACTGAGCTACATCCACGCAGGAAGCACCGGCCTAAACAATTGCCAACAGTTAGGTGCCTTGAAATGACTTTGCAACAAATTTGCAACAAATGGTCTTGTAGCATGCAAAGGATACAAGTATTTCTTCAAGTTCTGAAAACGTAGAATTTATGGCTGATGGTCAATGTACTGCAAAGAAATAGTGCCTCTTATTGGCATATGTTATTATAAAAAATGTTCCTTAAATTCTGTTCTAAAATTCCCAGGAAATCAAGTGTTAAATCCACTAAAATATCAATGTTATTTTTAAATCCAAAAGTCACAACCCCCTTTGCACTCAGAATTACAGTTCTTATATTTTTTATGCACTTCAGCCTTGGGATGACCTGTGAAACGCTGTGTGAGAACTTGCCACTGAGGGCCCATCTCCAGCGCAGCCCAGCACACATCAGCTAAAGAACTGTGTGTGTACTGGAATCTGCAGCAGCCCAGACTAAGACAGGACAAGGTGTGTTGGGGCTAATGCCCTTTTAGCCCAATGGCCATTGTGTGCCTGAAAAAATTGTGCTCATGTCTGCAGCCTGCATGACTGAAAGGATTTACACCAAACTGGGCATGAAAGTAGAACTTTACTCACAAAAAATGATTTTGTTGGTATGGTTTTAATCCGTTCAGCATTTTTAAGATGTTAGTATTTTAAAAAGTTTCTGTGTAAGTTTTAAAGGGTTAACACGTTTGTATATTTTTGCCGTTTGAAACTCGTGAACAATTTGCAAGTCCAGCATTTCAAAAGATGAAAAACTATTTGATTTGACAACAGAGACTTCTCTCCCATTGTCCTTTTCGGATGCAAAGTTCCAGATCTAGCTCTGCAGATCCGAGACATCTAATTGGGTACTGCAAGAGTACATTTTGTGTTGCACCACGTGGGTTGGGTTACCACAGCAGGTGGGGCACAGAAACCACATCCTGTACCCAACCTCTGCTGTGCATGCTAAGGGCCATGTGTCACGGGGTTTGGGCGCCTGCGGTGGTTGGGCAAGTTCAGCGAGATGGGTGTAGGGCTTAAACCCGCTACGCACAGCTGAAGGCTCTGTGCAGCAGGCATTGACTGCTGTGGTGGGTTGGATGCAGGACTTGGAAACAGACCAGGCCCTTCGCTCAACCACTGTTGTGCATGGCATTCAACCATGTACGGTGAGAGTTAAGTGTCTGTGATGGGTTGTACACAGGGCCTGGCAGCAGGCAAGGTCCTGCCTCCATTCCCAGGCCCATGGCTGACGGTCATCATCAGTGGGGGTTGGGCAATGGCACAGAAACACAACAACAGTTATCAGGAGAACAACATTGCGGGTGGCGAGAGTTATGGCATGTGTTGTGTGTGGGATTTCTCTTTAAGGTAGTCAGGGGGTGAACTGAGGGTGCACCATAACAGCTATTAAACAGTAGTGAATATCGAACGGTTTTTGAATGTATTTAACAAAAGTGTAACAAATGTCAATGATTAGCGGCACGTGGATGATTGATAAATGTAACTTGTGATGTAATAGCATATTGTTATGTAATACTGGCATAAAGCGCTTAAAGACATGTATTTGTTTATACTTTTAGATGTCCCTGACGAAGGGAGGGTTTCTCCCGAAATGCATTGGACCATTGTGAATAAATCATGACATGGAATGAACCCTATGCTTCTGAGTGCTTTTTGGAAACTCGGAAAGTAATACATTGAATAAAATGAATTGAACTAAGACAAAAGAATGGTGAAAGTGAAAGGAGTAAAACGTAAAACTAAAGGAAAAGGAAATAAATTTGATTCATTGGATTTAATCCATTACACGGCTGTGCAGCTTTGTGGAACCGTAACAGGGTCCCTCTTCGAAGTAGTGTGCGGGTTGATAACCATATCTGGGGAATTTCAGTGGGTTTACATATTTGACCCAGAAACATAACTCAGTTTTTAACTTTGGTGTTTTTAGTTAATATAAAATTGTAAATATAGATATAGGAAGCCTTTAAAACACAGTTACAGCGCTATCATGGTTTTAGTATAAAACAGAAAATCCTGATATTGTCAAGCAATGGTCCATCACACAAACAGTAGCTCACACCTCAAAATAAAAATATTTACCCACTCACAAATTACACCACTCATGACCTCTCCCCTCATGTGTAAGGTCACATCACAAATTACGTCAGTGACATTAAGAAAGACCGTCTTGTTGACGTTATGGGTGACATCAATGTGGATACAATTTTGTTTAGTTATGTGTTGTTATGTAATGATAGTTTTTGTAATTTATTACTATAACTATTTATTGTGAGTTCGTAAGCAGTGCAATTGGTGGGTGAATTGTGGTTTTCATGGTGGTGACAATTTAAGGTGTTTTTTGTGACCATAACTACAATTTAACTGTAGATTTAATGGAAATACAGTTTTAACCCTACATTAAGGTGTTATGAGTAGACCAATCACAACTTACCTTTACCAACGTTTTTTAGTCAATTTCAATTTTTTATGATATACTATATCCATCTTCTAAGGTAGCAATCCCACTGCATATCAAAGTATCCTACTGTATGTTTACGATATGTCATCTTGTTTGATCCATTATACAAGACGTTTCTGAACAGTAGTTTGGATAGTCTTTTAAGAATATTTTAGCTTTCTTATCATTTGTCCATCAAATAAAATATTTTTGATATTGTGAATATACAATATACCGGATTTCGTCCATGTTTATGTTTATATTAAGTATATCATTTAAGATTTATGTATAGACATATGCCCGTCACTTATATGTAATAGTTCTTGCTTAAGATATTTTTTCAAGATATATTGCTTTTTCCCTGCTCTTGACAAGCCATCCTCATGCAGGGGATCCCTTTTTTCTAATTAGCAATCTCACTGCACACTGCCTTAGGCTAAGCCCAGAACAGTTGGTTATAGGGTCTGGATTTTGGCCAGCCCCGATGCGCAAGCTTCTGAACGCAACAAACCACGGTTGCACAAGGGCATTGGTCAGGCGCCTTGGGGACTGGCCCCAGTGCCTGGTTGCTGCCTATAGCCACCTGCTGTGTGCAGCATCCTGTGATTTTAATGTTATATGTATATCTATTACCTCTGAACCTGCAGCGACCTGATGCAGCAAACCATGATGAGGTATTTTATTTATTATGTTTTATAAAGCGCAAACATGACCATCACGGTATCGGAGCGCTGTACAATGAAAGAGCTGATGAGGGTTGCAGTCCAGTAATAACACGTCACTTAAGCTGTGCTGTACATAGAATTTGAAGAGAAAGGTAACACAATAGGATACAATATCAAATAGGGTGAGATGACAGTTTCAGAACAGTTCTCTTTTGACACATGTTTTTCTAGTAGTATGGCTTTAACTTCCTTCTTGAAAAGCCTGACTGAGGTAATTGCTCTCTTTGAGGGTGGGAGGGAGTTCTACATTGTTGGGGCGGTTCCAGTGAAAGTGCAGCCGTGAGTTCTCCTTTTTTTATCTGGGTGGTTCTAGAATGAGGGATTTAGCACTGCTACACTCCCTTCCACCTCCTGAAATGTTGATCCTATTCACCATGTATTTAGGACCTGAATTGTGTAGTGCTTTGTGTGTTATGCATGCAATCTTCAGTTGGATGCTAGCTTCAACTGGCAGCCAGTTGAGGGCTCTGAGCGATAGGGAGATGTGATCATAATGGCATATGCCTGTTTAAAGTCGTGCTGCTGCATTTATTGTTGCTTCATTGGGGTAGCCCTATGAGTGTCCCATTCCCATAGTCTAGTCTTGAGAGCACTAGAGATTGCACAAATATTTTAAGGACTCCCAGCGGTATGAAGGTATTTTTTTTTTTTTTTTTTTTTTTTAGAAGGTCCATCGGGAGCTGGCGATGTCCTTGGCCAAATGGCAGTGTCCACCTATTCCTTAACTGCATCACCCTGTTATCATTCTTTATAAAAATCTTTCTTATATTTAACCAAGGCCAGACTGGCCAGAGCGGGCACCGGGCATTTCCCCGGTGGGCCAGAGGGGTGAAGGGCGGTTTCGTGCCCATTGGGGCCGGTTTTGCAGCAGAGCTGCAATATCGGCCTCCTGTAAAACAAGCATTGGCATAGCCAATAGGTCTCGCCTTTGGGACCTTATAGGTGTTTAGTTGTCCAGCACAATATCCTTGGTGCAACAACATCAAGTGTTGCATGGCTAAACACTTATAAGGTCCCAAAGGCGAGACCCATTGGCTATGCCAATGTTTTTAGTTTTTTTTTAAAGTTCTTCTTATTGAACAATCACCAAGGCATAATAAACAGTGCAGAGGAAACTAGTACAGTATATTTAGTCATGACAGCAATAAGTAGCAGACATTAATTGAGCGCAAAGGGTACAAGTTATGGGGTAGGGGGATCGTCATGATCTATTGCAGCCGGGGGGGGGGGGGTACAGATATGTCCTCTGTAGGCGTTCCAGGGGTCCCATACCCTGGACCATTTTTTGGGGCAGCCTCGAGCTGTGAAGACTGTCTTTTCTCTAAACATGCACCAGTCTAGATCCTCTTTGCAGGCGTTCACTTCAAGTGCTTGTGACGCCCCCCACTTCTGTGCTATGTTCCTTTTTGCCACCATAAGTCCTAGTGTGCCCCATTGCGTGTGAGAGACATTGAGATCAGTGGGCTCCCAGATATTTAAGAGACATGGCCTTGCTTCAGGGTTTAGGACAACTGAAAGCACCACACTCAGTACTTCATTGATCTTGTGCCAATATGTTTGGATGTATTCACATTCCCATAGCACGTGCAGAAATGACCCTTCCACTCGCACCCCCTCCCACAATCCCCAGAGTCGGATCTACCCATACCGACCAAAGTAGGCCCCGTGATGTAGACTCTGTGGAAAATTTTAAATTGGACTAGTCTAAGTCTTGCCAAAATGGCCACTACTCTAGGTGAGGACACTGCCTCCTGCCAATCTTCATCGTCCAATTCAAGGCCATCTCGCACCCATTTCTCACATAGTGGCCCGAGTGGGTCTATCATATTGTTTATTAGTTTTTTGTAGGTTAGTGATATGGCTTTTTCGGGTAGCTATCTGTCCAACAATCTGTCTTCTAATAGGGAGGATGTCGGAGGGGAGGAGGCGGCAGGGAATTGGGATTTTAGTGCAGGCCGAATTTGTGAGTATCTAAAACGTTCTGAGTTAGCCAACTCATGCTGCTGCTGCAGGAAGATAAAGGACGTTACGTCACCCTTGTCCCACATGTCTTTAATCAAGGAGATTCTAATAAGATCCCACCTATCAAATCCCTTGGATTGCCACAAGCTGACTAGTTGTTCAGAGTCCCACAGGGGGGTTGCCATTGTTAGTCGTCGCTCCCAGCCCAGATTTTTGTTAACTGTGTGCCAGATGTGGACAGAGTGGTTAGTCGGACCGGTAAGGTGGTATCGCTTGGGCTTGGAATATATTGCCCGATTAAAGTTCCCACCCGGCAGTGTCCATCTGTCCATGGCATAGCTAGGGTCATCAAGTGGACCATAGGTGCCTTGATTAATGGCTACAAGATGCGCTGCCCAGTAATATTTTTTAATGTCTGGGAGGCTGATCCCCCATCATACCAATTTAGTGTAAGTTTGGTCAAGGCAATACGGGGCCTACCGTCCCACAGCAGGTCTCTCTGGAGGCTCTCGACCTCTCTAAAATAGCCAGCTGGGACTGGGTCCATGGCGTTCTGCAAAACGTAGAGGAAGCGGGGCAGTGACTTCATCTTGAAGAGGGCCGCTTTGCCTAACAGTGAAAGTGGGAGAGTTTTCCAGCTGGCTATGTCGCGCTTAAGCCTTTCCAAAGGTGGGAGAAGGTTTTGGGTATAGCGAATTTTGGGATCTATGGTAATATAGATGCCCAGATATTTGAAGCCCACAGTGTTAACTGGGATCGGGCAATCGCCTGGCAGAACAGGAGGGTCTCCCGCTAGGACATAAATGAGGGATTTTTTCCAGTTGATGGAGAATCCGGAATATCTACCAAAGATTGCCATAATGTCGAAGACACACACTAACGACTTCCTCTGGGAGGCTAGGTATAAGAGGATGTCATCGGCATAAAGGTAGATACGGTCCTCCCACTCAGAGGACCAGTGCAGGCCTCTTATCTGTGGGTCCTGACGGACCCATGCCGCCAGTGGTTCAAGGGCGAGGGCGAAGAGGAGGGGCGAAAGGGGGCACCCTTGTCGAGTACCCCGACTTAGTATGAATGGGGTTGATTTCTTGTTGTTGACCACCACTTGTGTATAGCGTTTTGAATACAGGACCCGCACCCATTGGATAAATTCAGGCGCGAAGCCCAGTTTTGCCAGTACAGCAAACAAGTAGGGCCACTCAACGGTGTCAAATGCCATGGTGGCATCTAGGGACATCACGAGGGCATCTTCACGGATAGTGGCCACTCTACCCAGTACACCGTGCAGTCTGCGCAGGTTCAGCGCGATGTTGCGGTGTGGCGTAAGACCTGACTGATCAGGGTGGACTAGCCCCTGATCACCTTGACCTAACGGTTTGCTAGGAGTTTGGCAAGGATTTGGGGTTCAGCATTTAGAAGGGAGATTGGTCTGTATGAGGTGCAGTCTGTTTTAGGTCGACCCTCTTTGTGGATGGTAACTAATGTGGCTATCCTCTGGTCCTGTGGTAGTATTCCCAACTCTTTACTTTCTTTGAACATGGATTTTAGGTATGGGGCCTATTTGTCTGGCTTAAGTTTGTAGAGCTCAATGGGCAGACCGTTTGGGCCCAGGGCTCTCCTGAAACGCAAGGCTCTAATGGCCTGTGCGATTTCGTCAGTCGTTAAGGCACTGTCTAGTAAGTGGCGGTCATCTAAGGAAAGGGCTGGAAGTCGAATGTCTCGCAGTAGGTCCTGTGCTTCCTCCTCTGTGTGGGACGAGCTGGAGGTATAGATCGTCTGGTAGTGGGTGGCAAAATGTTTCTCAATAGATTGAGGATCCGTAATGGATTGGGCATCAGCATCTATGAGTTCGGGCACTAGTCGATCAGCCAACTCCTTCCTGTCAAGCCAGTCGAGGAGTTTCCCTGCCTTGTCTCCTAGTTCGTATATTCTTCACAGTTTTTCCCTACCAAAGCCTTTGGCCCTGTCTGTCACTACAGCTTTATATTCATCTTGTTTGAGGTGCAGTGTGTGAAGTGTTGCCGGAGTGACCTCGTCCTCTAAACCATCTTCTAGCTTGCCTAGTTCCACCTCCAGGTCTACAATCGCTTTCTGCCTCTCTTTTTTAGCACCAGAAATGAGTGACAGCGCTTGACCCTGAATCACGGAATTAAAAACCTCCCAAAGGGTTTGAGAGAATTCTACTGTTCCTTCATTTTCCTGGAAGTAAGAGTCGATAGCCATTGACAGTGCGTTCCGGATTTTAGGATTACGGAGATGCCAAGGGTTAAAGGGGACGATGCATCCCACCCGTGCATGGTCCAGTACTATCTGAACCCATACTGGAGAGCGGTCTGATATACCTCTGGCTAGATGTTTAATTTTGCGGATGTATGCAGCCTGTGAAACTGGGGTCAGGACATAGTCAATGCAGGAGAGGCAATGATGGGCTCCGGAGTGGAAAGTATATTGGATGTTCTCTGGGTGATAGGTTCTCCATCCGTCAACAAGCCCCAGCTCATCCAGAAATTCAGGCAGCCACTTGTGAGAAGACCCAATTATCCGCGGAGGGTATCTATCCAGTGTACCCGAGACAACAGAGTTAAAATCCCATCCCAACCACCAAAAGACCCACCGGAAGAGAGAGTAGAAGAGTGCCCAAGTCTGTAAAAGTGGTATTCTGTAGGCCCAGTGGTATATAAACTGACAGTAGTGTGAGCCTACGACCCTCCCAGGAGCCCGTGACTCCTATGTATCTACCTATGTCATCGGACCAGGTGGAGTGAACAGCCAAAGGGAAGGAATTCTTCACCAGGATACCTACTCCCCGTGAGCTAGTAGTGAAGCCTGCATGAGCTAGTGGTTTGTAGCCCCACCGGTGAAGTGCTTTGCAGGAGGTGCCCACCAGGTGCGTTTCTTGTAGTAACACTACATCCGGGGCATGGCGTTTAATATATTGCAGGACAACACTACGTTTTATTTTATCCCTAAGTCCATTGACGTTCCAGCTAAGTATGGAGATACTTTGTCCCATTGCGTAGTCATAGTGCCAGTGATACATTTTGAGTTCCTCTGCATAAAGAACAGGACATACCATTGATGTAACCTCAACTAAAATTAACAATTGTACAGTGTAAACCCACCAACCCCTCACCCTGTCCTTTTCCCGGTTCCTCAACAATAGGGAGAGGACAAACTATAGAAGAAACACTCCCCAGAACATCCCTTCCCTCCCCGCTACCCTGCTCTGTAGGCTCGAAACTACCCACGTCCCCAACTAGCAAAGCGCCTGTCACCCCAATGAACTAAGACTAAAATAGGGGGGTGGAGTAGCTCCATTGTAGGCCCACCAGAGCCCAACTCTGGCCCCATTGAGGAAGGAGGCCTTGTGACGTATTACTAGTGGCACAGTGTCCTGCACATCTAAGGTCTGCAACCCTTTATAAAGAACAAATTGTATACATTACAATCTGACGTGAAGAGTCTCAATTGTCATCGCTTGTCAAGGGGAGTTTATTCACAGCCAGTCACGGATAGAGCCGGGCTCATGGATCGATATCTCCAGGATCGCAGGCTCCGCTTGTCTGAGTCTGCCCTGCCACCGTGGGAGCTGGAAGGACTCTCACGGGAAGACCGCCAGTCACCAGTGTTCGTAGGCCTTGTCACACGCGCATCTCCTCCATCCAGCCATGACTCCACATCCGATGGGGTCGTAAAGAACCATGTTTTGCCGTTTCCCATAATTTTAAGCTTTGCTGGAAAGAACATCATATATTTGATACCCTGTCTCTGAGAGCTCGCTTCACTCCGTCGAAGGAGCGACGTTCTTGTTGAACCTTAAGGGTAAAGTCTGGGAAGAACCTGATAGTTGTGCCCTCGTATCGAAGATCTCCATTTAGGCGGGCTGTCTGTAGTATTGCGTCCCGATCCCTGTAGTTAAGGATTTTGGCTATGATTGTCCTGGGGGCTGCCCCCGATTTCGGTCGGGGGACGGGATGTTGGAAACGGGTAGAGTGGTGCAGAGCGGGCGGGCCAAACTCCGGAGGAAATGTGCAAAGCATCCACGCAGTACACACAGGCGACACACAAGGCACACTACAAAAAGAGACACCACACCAGTTTAGGTAAAAAGAACTTTTGTATTGTCCAAAACCATAAGGTGTCAATAGGCAATCTCTGTACTGCGCCAAATGGCGCTCGGTTAACATTTACAGGGGGGGAGTTATGTACAGGGCAGGGCCAATCGGGCCCCTGCCGGAATCATTGCGATTTAGAAGATAGTAAAAGTAAGTCCATTAGCTGCAACCTGCAATAAAGTCAACTCAGGGCATAACCTTAGGCGTTAGTCCGGACCACCTGTAATAAAACGCATCATGACCTGACCATATCCCTTAACAACCTGGAGGTCCCCTGAGGCAGGAATCAAAATAGGCAGTTCATTCACCTTAAAACCTGGCATCTAGACATAGCGCTGCATACAACACATGACTAGCACTTTAAATCATAGCCATTGACATAGCGCTTAAGAGCATGACATTTGAATATAGCGCCGCACATATCACGGCAAAAGTGCTTCAAAACATAGCCATTGACATAGCGCTTAAGAGCATGACATTTGAATATAGCGCTGCACATATCACGGCGAAAGCGCTTCAAAACATAGCCATTGACATAGCGCTTAAGAGCATGACATTTGAATATAGCGCTGCACAACTAGCATTGACCATAGCGCTTTAAATATGGCATTATGGCATAGTGCTACACCTGGCAGATCAATGGCGCTTCAGATAGGGCCCTCACTGGGAGCATTCAGCATAGCAAGCTCTTGGGGCAGTAGACTTGGCAAGCTCTGGGAGCATCAACCATGGCCAGCCACTGCAGCGCTAGGCATTGCATTTAGTCCGGGCAGGTCCGTGGGCCCTCCGAGGTATCCACCCCCTCCAGCATCCCTCTAGGCCGTTGCAGCTGCCCACTGTCCTGTGGGGCAGCTGTGCAGGCTCCTGGCACCAGGGGCGGGCACCGGCAATGTACCCCGTTGCCCCCCCTCCTCCACTACCAGTCCCACACGACGCCGGGGGCGGGCACCGACAATGTGCCCCGACACACCCTGCAAGTGCGCCCCCACAAGGTCCCAAAAATGTGAAGGGTCCCCGGGGCGGGCACCGATAATGTGCCCCGTTGCCCCCTCCACGCCACTGGTTCCCCCAATGCCCCACTCACCGGGCTCTCGGCTGCAGGCGTCTCGGCGGCCTCCCAGCAGCAGGCTGTCACTCTCTCCGGCTGCAGGCACAGCCACTTCAAAGATAGCGCTCACCAAATCCAGCGCTCTCCTTCCAGGGGCAGCTTGGAAATAGCGCTCTCCTTTGTAAATAGCGCTCTCCTTCCAGGGGCAGCTTGTAAATAGCGCTCTCCTTTGTAAATAGCGCTCTCCTTCCAGGGGCAGCTTGGAAATAGCGCTCTCCTTTGTAAATAGCGCTCTCCTTCCAGGGGCAGCTTGTAAATAGCGCTCTCCTTCCAGGGGCAGCTTGTGAATAGCGCTCTCCTTTGTAAATAGCGCTCTCCTTCCAGGGGCAGCTTGTGAATAGCGCTCTCCTTTGTAAATAGCGCTCTCCTTCCAGGGGCAGCTTGTAAATAGCGCTCTCCTTCCAGGGGCAGCTTGTGAATAGCGCTCTCCTTTGTAAATAGCGCTCTCCTTCCAGGGGCAGCTTGTGAATAGCGCTCTCCTTTGTAAATAGCGCTCTCCTTCCAGGGGCAGCTTGGAAGTAGCGCTCTCCTTTGTAAATAGCGCTCTCCTTCCAGGGGCAGCTTGGAAATAGCGCTCTCCTTTGTAAATAGCGCTCTCCTTCCAGGGGCAGCTTGGAAATAGCGCTCTCCTTTGTAAATAGCGCTCTCCTTCCAGGGGCAGCTTGTAAATAGCGCTCTCCTTTGTAAATAGCGCTCTTTGGTTCCTGCCCCTTGTTTGGGGGTTTCTTGAGGGGGGGAAATTGCGTTGGTGGTTGAAGGCGGACTAAGTAGTCTCTGCCTGTCGTCCCTGGGTTTTCCTCTCACCGGGCCAGATCAGTGGGTAGTTCAGGATCCCTCACTCACTTGAAAGGCAGCACCTAAGCCCTGTCACTTTCAGAGGCATAGGTCCCTGACTAATCCTACCGCCTAAACTCCTGCGAAGGCTTTTCCAAGTCTGAATTGCCACCACTATATCTTTCCCTCGCCCTGTGGACAGTAGGGGGGTGGTAGGTAGGCTCAGGGCCCAGCACACAGGCCTATGTGGCGGTAACCCCTTGCAGCAGGTCCCCTCTCTCCCTGGTCCACCCTCTGACTGACTGCATGGCAACCCAGCTCCTCCCTTTAGATTCCCCTCACCCCACCTTCCAGACAGTGCCAGAAGCTTCTAGAAGCGTCTGGGGAAACTGGCTCTAACTGGCCTAGGGGGAGGGGTAGAGCACCCTGGGTGCCAGGCTTCCCTCCAAAAGCTGGGGCTGCTGGGAAATAACGCCTAGACTGTCAACCTAGCTCAGTCAAACGGCGCAACCACACAGCTTTGGCATCCATTTTAAGTTATATTTTTAAAATGGGGAAACTCAGTCTGCACACATTCATACAGCATTCATATATCATTTAGTTTCCCAGAAAAGCGAAAAATTTCTGGGAAAAGGGCCAAGTCCAACAGGAGCCCTATGTGACCGCTCCATGGTGAAGAAGGTAGAGAGGCGCTTAGGCTTGAGGTGGTTGAGTATGAGGTCTTCTAGGAAGAGGTCTACACTGGGCCCCTCCGCCCCCTCTGGAACCCCAACCACATGGATATTATGGTGGGCCCGCCCTTCCTGGTCCTTCATCTTGAGAGCCACCTGACGCTGTTGGTGGACCAGTTTTTGTACTCTTTCCTCCAGCGTCCAGGTTTTGTTCTGGAGATCCGAGACATTAATTTTGGTCTGCGTGACGCGTTCTGTTGTTTTATTCATATCAGCCCGAAGAAGGTTCATTTCAATGGAGACTTTGTCGATTTTTGTTTCCAGTGTGGTTCCCAGAGCTTGGATTGCTGTCATTATGGAGCTCAGTGAAGGTTCAGAGTCACCAGCAATGCCACTCGCTGCCCCATCCCCTTGCGTGAGTTGCTTGGAAACTGCATATTTGTCCAACTTGTTAGATTGTACAGGTGGACCTCCCTTAGGCTTCATCCTGATATTAGGTCAAGCAGTAACTAATAGGAAGCAGTGCGGTCATGTGACTGCTGGTTGAACTCTGGGGCAACAATAACAGGACATATGGGATGGACCAATGGTGGATGCACAGTCTATGGTGTGATATGAGAGTCGCTGCAAAATGTCGATGACACAATAGCCCTGGAAGGGAGCCGAGCTATATCCGTGTCCAGTCGGCCCACCTTATAATGAGAGTCAGTCCAGTGGGAGGTTCGCAATCTGTAGAGTGGTGATGGAATTAAAGCATGCAGGGTGGACGTCACGTAGACAGCGCCCCAAGATCGTGGCCAAAATGCGCTCAGCTTCTAGGCTCTCCCTCGCTCGGTAACCACTGTGCAGGAATGGGGACCCACCAGTCTTCCCTCAAGGCATTTATCTATCAGGCGCCGTGTGGCAGGCCATCGGAGGAGCCACTTCCGCTGCAACACACTGGGCCCAGCAAAGAGGAGAGGGCGTACTCCTACATCACCGCTCAGCACAGGGGGGCGTTGTTCCGCCGGTTCTCTGCTCCTTCAGTCACTGCCGCAAAGGAGAGGATTAAAGCTCTCGATGGGAGGGCTTCTCAGCTGGGTAGAGCATGGCAGGCGCCAGCAGTGGGGATAAAGCACCGCAGCCGCCACGGGTGCACTGTAGAAAATGGCGCACGGTCCCCAGCTGGAGGTGGAGGACAGCTCCGTGGTCAGCAAATGGGCCGCTCCACTGGTAGGGGTTAACAATAGTTTACACGGGGGAGAGAGGCAGATCCCTACTCCCGGCGTGCAGCAGTGGTGTCAGTAGGGCGCCGAGTCAGCCTCTCCAAGTTGGGCCCAGGCGGGAAGCAGAGATGGCAAATGGCGGATTGGGGGAGGACACATCTCACTCACCACCTGGGCCATCAGCCATCGCCGCAGCCCCACCGTCGGATACCGATGTCGGTCGGATGTCACTGGTCGCAGCGGACCCCTCAAGACTGCACCGTCCAGCTGGCTGATCACAGGCTGCTCGGGGCAGGGGATCAGTCCAGAGCGGGGCACGCGCTCGGGCGCCGCCTTCTTCCACCAGACCCCGGCCGGGTCCCATCCCGGCGTCCGCAGAAGAAAGGGAGAGCAGGCGAAGACCACTGCACACGGAAAACCCACCGACCGATGCAGCGGGGGCTCCGCAGTCACCATTGACATCCTGGCCTCAGTAGTTGCGGATGATTGCAGGATATAAGGGGCATTTGTGGCAGCTCTGGCGGAGCTCTTTCTTTAGGTCGCCATCGTCCGCCAATGTTTGTTTTGAGTGAGTGGCTCGTGCAGGTATGCCACCGCGAGGTAGAGATGCTGCGAGTGCTTTTACAGGAGCCCCTGTGACATTGCGCCTCTTCAAAATGTATCTTGGGTCTGGTGTAATACTTCTAGCCCCTATTCCCATCTTCTCGCACCCAAGACATCCTTAAATGTCGCATATACAGCCGGGGTAGACACTCCTATTACCCCTGCCCTCCAGTGACACTTTACCTGTCATGGGTGGTGGTGGTGGTGGACATGGTGGAGGTGGACATGTTGGTGGTGGATGTGGTGGTGATGGTGGAGGTGTGGACGTGGTGGTGGTGGTGGACGTGGTGGTGTTGGACATGGTGGTGGTGGACATGGTGGTGGTGGACATGGTGGACGTGTTGGTGGTGGATGTGGTGGTGGAGGTGGTGGTGGACATGGTGGTGGTGGTGGTGGTGTTGGTAGACATGGTGGTGGTGGATGTGGTTGTGGACGTGGTGGTGGATGTGGTGGTGTATGTGGTGGTGGTGGATGTGGTGGTGGTGGCATGGTGGACATGGTGGTGGTGGTGGACGTGGTGGTGGTGGTGGATGTGGTGGTGGACATGGTGTTGGTGGCAGACGTGGTGGTGGTTGTGGATGTGGTGGTGGTGGTGGACGTGGTGGTAGTGGACATGGTGGTGGTGGACATGGTGGTGGTGGACATGGTGGTCGTCGACCTGGTGGTGGTGGGGGTGGATGGGGTGGTGGTGGTGGACGTGGTGGTTGTGGATGTGGTGGTGGACGTGGTGGATGTGGTGGTGGATGTGGTGGTGGTGGTGGTGGATGTGGTGGTGGTGGTGGATGTGGTGGTGGTGGACGTGGTGCTGGTGGACATGGTGCTGGTGGACGTGGTGCTGGTGGATGTGGTGGTGGTGGATGTGGTGGATGTGGTGGACGTGGTGGTGGTGGATGTGGTGGTGGTGGAGGACGTAGTGGTGGTGGAGAACGTAGTGGTGGTGGACATGGTGGATGGGGTGGTGGACATGGTGGTGGACATGGTGGTGGACATGGTGGTGGACGTGATGGACGTGGTGGACATGGTGGTGGTCGACGTGGTGGTCGACGTGGTGATCGATGTGGTGGTCGACGTGGTGGTGGTTGTCGTGGTGGTGGTGGACGTGGTGGACATGGTGGTGGATGTGGTGGTGGACGTGGTGGTGGACATGGTGGTGGACGTGATGGACGTGGTGGTGGTGGACGTGGTGGTGGGGGACGTGGTGGTCGACGTGGTGGTGGTGGACATGGTGGTGGTGGATGTGGACGTGGTGGTGGATGTGGTGGTGGACGTGGTGGTGGACGTGATGGACGTGGTTGTGGTGGATGTGGTGGTGGTGGACGTGGTGATGGACGTGGTGGTGGTGGTGGACGTAGTGGTGGTGGACGTGGTAGTGGTGGACGTGGTGGTGGGGGTGGACGTGGTGGTGGACGTGATGGTGGTGGACGTGATGGTGGTTGACGTGGTCGTCGGCATAGTGGTGGTGGACGTGGTGGTGGTGGATGTGGTGGTGGACGTGGTGGTGGTGGTGGACGTGGTGGTGGTGGATGTGGTGGTGGTGGACGTGGTGGTGGTGGACGTGGTGGTGGACGTGGTGGATGTAGTGGTGGTGGTGGATGTGTTGGTAGTGGACGTGGTGGTGGATGTGTTGGTAGTGGACGTGGTGGTGGGGGTGGACGAGCCCTGGTAATTTTTCTGTAGTTGGCTCTATGGTATCTTCCTCCATAAATGGAAGCAATTGTTGATTGCTATTTTGAAATCATAGCAGATAAATTACTGCCACTACTTGAGTTATTCAAGCATTTTAGGCCTCGCAGCCGGTAGTAGGAAAGTGACATGCAAACATAATGCAATGCAGTAAAATGGAATGTGATGGGACACTTTGGAGAGAGAGCCGTGCACGAGAGAAAACTTATAATGTGATATTTTATGGCTCAGTAGTGTCTGCCTTGTGTTGAGGCTATTGTTAATTGTTGTTACAAAGAACATTGTAAGACAAATTGCTGTCTCTGTGCGACATGCGACCTGCGACAATAAAGAGAGAGAGCGAAAGAGAGAGTGCGAGCGAAAAAGAAAGACAGTGAGGGGGGAATGGAAAAAAAAATTGCGACCCGCGCTGTGTTTAATCACTGTGAATGACTAATGCTGGAACGCAAACAAGCAGCAGCTGTTTTAAAGCACACTCGTGCTTGTGCTGGCCTCCGCCTTGCGGTTGCGAGCAGCGTCGGTGCCGAAGCCATATGTTTTCAATTAGAACACGCGACGCTGCTCGCTTGCGCAAGGTGGATGCCAGCACAAGCACCAGTGTGCTTGAAAAGGAGCAGACCGATGGCTAAAGGCCCTACTAGTGCAGCGCATGCGCGCTGCGTAGGCGAGACCTAAAAAGCGGGAATGGTGCTTCTTGTTAGCAGCCCCTCCCTGCTCCCAGGGCCGGTCGAGCGGCAATCTACCAGGGTTGGTTGCTGTTCCCAGTCCGGCTCTGTATCTAACTCATCTCTAATAAAAGTGTGATTAATCCAAATTATGTTTCTGAGGTGCACAAAAGCTCCACATTTGACTGTAATCGGCAGAAACTGAAATTATGGAAGGGCGATCCTACAAAGTTGATAAACTTTATAACACGACAAAATCACACTGTCACTTTTCCAGTATTTTGCCTCTGGGCAAAATATTCCATGGGAAAATAGTTTTAGCTGCAGATTTTTTCTTGTGAGAATTGCTGCGCAAAAAAATAGTTTCCTCAAGCAAACCTCACTTTCTGTGGCAATTTGCATCTGCTGCTTTTGAGCTTCTTTACTTCTTGTGATTTACATGCAGAGTCAAGTGGCCCGAGCCAGTGTGAAACTTTTATCCAAGCCTCACATTTCAGCCCGCAGCACATTTCTTTCTGGGTTTTCTAATCCCATTCTGATAATGGTACACACACAAAAAGAAACTACAAATCCCAGCATGCAACAGTATTTTGATTAAAAGCCAGGTTGTGGAGCAACCTCCGTTCGGTATTCCTTGTTTTGCAACTGCACTCAAAATCAATTTATCTCTAAAATTCGGATCGTACTTTTCAAAACTCTGCCTTCGAGCGCATGCGCGCAGCACCACTTCTGCAGGAGAGTGGATGTAGGCAGGCAGTTTTCATGTCTGGTCACAGACAGAATGAGTTCCAGAGTTAACCCGTTTATACTTGACTCCAAATTCGACTGAGGGCACCCCTTCGCCCCTGCAGGTATTTCCTCCAGGCTTTGTTTTCCCTTTGCATTTTGGTACTTGTAGTCCTGCACTGTATAACGATAGAAAACTGAAGACGGATGGGATAAAGACCTTTGCTGAGTCTTGCTTGCCCCGGATCTAAAACCAGTCTGAAAAGCAGATGAGTGTATTGTCCCCATCGCATCACCCACCCTCCTTTACTCATGCGGCTGCCTGATGTCTCCATGTCACCAGGACAACCATGTTTCAGTCTTGGGTGGGGTGCATTTTACAAACTACTGCAAAATTATACATATTCTGGTTACACTTGTAATTAAACAAAATCCTACAGTTGCTAAATAGTTCCATGTCCTCTGTGATACTCAGCCAGTGCTGACATTCAGCCCCCACGTCCATTGGTAGGAAGCAAACTACACAGCCCAGAATACAAAGTTGTAGACTAAAGAGCTAGAACTGACTGATGGCATCACCTGTGTATGAGACTACAACTTCCAGAATCCAACAGATGGGGACTTGAAATCCCAGGTCTCAGACATAATGCTCCAGTCTGAGGCAGGGTCTATTTGTTATCATATAGTGCCCCAGGCCCGTTCTGCCTACACCTGAAGTATGAAACCCTTGCATAGGCCCTGCCTGCCTGATTTGTAGGCCTTTGTTAAATTGACCAGAGTTCTGCACCCAATTTTCTGAACAGCAGGCTCTAATCCTGTCTGACTGATATTCCCAGCCAGCTTCTCTCTGTGAGGCATACTGCTCCATACTGGTTAGCCCCCACCCTTCCAATGTGCGCAAAGTTCATTGTCTCAGAGTTCACTGTCTCTCTCTCTACCCAGTCTACATATAGCACACCACATCCTGGGTACGTCTGACCTTGAGAACAGGGAAGTTAGCTCCCACCACAAGAGCATCAGACCAAGGTGATGGATGTGGCAACCAAGACATTGCTATATATTTTATTCCTTACATTACATTTTTTCCCGCTTGCTCTATGCAACTTAAGACGAGCGCTTAGCCTGAGAACATAACCCTTGACCTAGTCTATATTCCGCATTTAATAGGATAAGCACGACACTTCTGATAAATGTGCGACCCATGGTGTAATTGACGTAGATACAATGAAGGTAGGACTGACGCAGTAGGCACTTCTGCTTCAGATCCCTGCATTAAAGGGTATAAAAGGGAAGCCCACAGGTTTCTTGTCGGACCCCCCCCCCCCCCCCCCGTTTGTAGATGGCAGGTAGGTGTGGGTGCTCCCCAATAGCTCTTGTTTTTTGTTTTTAAAGATGCAATTTAACTTGCCACTATATTTGCTATATATGCTATATATGCTATTTTGTCTCTTAATTGGTGTTTTCTTATTTAGAATTTAATACTTACATTTTAATTGCAAGGCTGCATTCTCTTATGTTTAAACATGTGTTTTCTCAGCTTTTTAGACCAAATGTGTTTTGCATTCTGAGAACATTTCCCTTGATTTAAGTTATGTTTTTCATATTACATCTATAAATGTGTCTTTGAGGTTTTAATCTGCACACCTTATGTTGCATTTTCTGAAGTGTCTCTCCTCTAACAATTCCAATGCTTTCTGAGTCCTATTGAAAGTTATATAAAAGCGCCTTCTGATAAGTGTGGCTCTCTGTGAATGCAAGGTCACTATATTTAGTATTTAGTATTTTATTTTATTTTTCTTGAAGTTGCACCTTCTAAATAAATTAGTTAAATCTCTTGGCTTAGTTTCCATGGCTCACACGTCTGTTTCCTTAATTTTTAGTAGGAGTGTTCCTGTGCACCCCACCTCAAGTTAAGCTGTCCTTTAAGCTGCCCCTAAAAACGCTCCCTCGAACAAGTCAAATGGAGTTAGTTATCTCGTAACCGTTCCCAATTACGACTGGCAAGGTGATAGTGTAGTGTAAACCCTCATCCCCTACATCCCGTCTCGTACCCCCGTAGAAACGAACAGCTGAGCTGCTTATCCCTCAGTCAGAAAAATTAATGAAAACAGAGTTCTCCCAACCTGCCATGGCTACCAAATGGTGCCATGTCATGTGCACAAACATCAGACCAGCAAGGCTTTTAGCCAGCAGCACTGATGAAATCTGGAATAGCGTTTATAATGGGTAAGCAAAGCTGGACCGTGAACAGCGCTGGCCTGTGGTCAAGTAGAGCCCTGGGCAAAACTACAGTTGGTGCCCCTCCCACTCATCTTATTTAAATTATCTATGTATCCCAGTCGAAGTGAGGCTTCTTGCAGGCAGCTCCTGCACCCCTCTGGAGGTCGGCGCCCTAGGCTTGGGCCCAGCTCACATATGCCAAAGGCTGACCCTTTCTACAAGTCTCAAAATGCAATGCTTGGTTGGCAGAAAAGCTTTTGCCGATTGGCGTGGGGGCACCAGACATGGCTTTACTTGCCGTTGAGACTGGCAATTGTGCCAGTGGTCACCTCATACTCCCTCTAATCTTCGACCCGGATTTGAGAGCTGAACTAAACACTATGAGACAATTCCTTTTGCAGAGAGTTCTTCACAAACCACCCCAATACAATAAAGGAATGGGGCCGGTGCAAGTTAAGCCGAAATGTTGCGTCTGTGAAATATTAACACTTACCTTATTATTTTAAAATGTCTCTGGGTTAAAGGAACCTTTACATAGATCAGGCTCAAACTGGCATGGTAGTTCAGTGGGATACTGCACCTGCTGTTGGGATGTCGATTGTTTACCACAACTCCCCGAAATGCCTCACTCAGTTGTTCATTACTTTGATCTGAATTATAAGCTAACAATAACACATATTAATATGCACCACAAAGCAGTTCCGCCTTTGGTGGTTTCTGCGTAGATTTTTATTAATAGACCTTTTTTTTTTTTTTACTAATTGCTGTTTGCGGTGGAGTCTCCTTTAGGTGTCTTAAGATGGTGGTAAGTAGTTTATTTAAAAATGCATGCTTAATCACCATGCTTCATCTGTTCTGCATTCTTCTCCGCATTAGCTGCATACCTGGAATGTTTCTGGCTGTAAAAGCATGTCAGTCACAGGTAAATAACGCGACTAGGGGCCAGTGTAACACTTTGCAGGGAGGAGGGCGCTGGTGTCAGCTAGAGGTGAAATGCGAGGAGTAACATCCTTTTTCTACCTGAGATACCGGGGCTCAGGTTACATCCAACTCACCGCGGCAAGATTAATACCCCCCGGCTGTTTTATTAGGATTGGATGCTAAGACCTGTAATGTAAACACATCTCTCCACCGCACTGAGATGTCATCAGTGATGTCATCAGTGATGTCACTGACCATGTCATGAGTGATGTAATATGTGACATCATCAGCAGTACATTGCAGGGGCACGAGTTATAGTTAGCTCATATAACTATAACGGCTGAATTTCTCTGGTTTTGCACGAGTGAAATGTCCAACTAACTATAACATCCCTGAAATCTGTGGGTTTTTTCTGTGAAATTCTAAGGTTTTTTAAATGCTTATTACTAACTATAACGTCCCTAAAACCTATGGTTTTTTTCAGGGAATTTCTGAGGTTTTTTATAATGCTAATTACTAACTATAAAGTCCCTGAAACCTATGGTTTTTTCAGTGAATTTGTTTTTTTAAATGCCAATTACTAACTATAACGTCCCTGAAACCTATGTTTTTTTTCAGTGAATTTCGAAGGTTTTTTAAATGCTAATTTCTAACTTTAACGTGGTAGTTGCGTTTGAAGAGTGGTGCAGAAAGGGGGCTTGGCCTTCAACCAGCACTCAGGAATTCTGCTGCATAGTACTTACAGGAAGTACCAGGAGGGCTTCTTGGCCCCCAAAGTCCCTCAGGAGTAAAGTGGACTTCACCCCCAAACCGGTGGTGTGCCAGGAGGCACGTTTGCAGAGTGGTGGAGAAAGGGGGGCGTGGCCTCCGAAGACCTCTTAGCAATACCACTGTGTGGGACTTACTGGAGGTAACAGGAGGGGTAGTTGGCCCCTAAGGACGTCCTTGGGGGCCAACTACCCCTCCTATTATCTCCAGTAACTTCCACACAGAAGCATTGGTCGGTTCTCAAAGCAGGTCATGCCCCCTGTGCCCACCAGTTTGCAAACCTCCTCCCCGGCACGCTCTTGGATGGGGATTAAAGTCCCCTTCGATGCTGTGGGTCCTTAGAGGCCAACTAGCCTACCTGACACCTCCAGTAAGCCTCAGATAGTGGAATTGCTGAGACATGAACATAGGCAATGCCCCCTTTCTCCACCACTCTGCAAACGAGCCTCCTGGCACGCTCTTGGTTGGGGGATGAAGTCCCTTTGCATCCTGAGGGTCACTGGGGGCCAACCATCCCTCCTTTTATCTCTAGTAAGCCCCACAAAGCTGGGTTGCTCAGAGTGGTCCGAGGCCACCCCCCCCTTTTTACACCACTCTCCAAACATGCCTCCGGGTGCACTGCTGCTCAGTGGATTAAGTCCACTTTAGTCCAGAAGTCCTCGGGACACAAAAGGACCTCATCGCCCCACCAGTAGTGCGTCAAGAGGTGCGTTTTCAGAGTGGTGTAAAAAGGGGTGTGGCTTCGGACCATGTCTCAGCAATCCTACTATGTGGAGTGACCTGATGGGCTAGTTGCCCCCCAGGGACCCTTAGGATTCAAGGTAACTTAATTCCCCAACTTAAAACGCACCTGGAGGCCCGTTTGCAGAGTGGTGCATGGAGGGGGCGGGGCCTCCTTTCTTTTTTTTCTCTTTTTAGAAAGTGGGCTGTTTGGTCCCCCTTTTCTTAATGTGTTTTGGGCCCTGGAGACCCCATCACTCAGGGCCCGAGCCAAATTATTCTTTTTTTAAACGGGAAGGGGACCGAGTAGCCCCCCTCCCGAGACTAATTGCAGGCCCAGGGACCCCATTCCCCAGGGTATGGCCTCCTTTCCTTTTTTTGTATTCCTACAGGAGGGGGGCATCGTGGTCCCCCTTCCCTGGGCCACTATTGACCCCGGGGACCCCATCCCCTGAGGCCTGGACAGCCTTTCTTATTTTATTACATTTTTTGGAGGGGGCCGGGAGGCCCCCCTCGTGAGGCAAAGTATGGCCCGGGGACACCCAGCTACCGGGGCCTGGCCAGCCTTTTAAAAAATATATATTTTGGAGGGGGGCCTTCTGGCCCCCCCTCCTGAGGCCAATTGTGAACCGGGGACCCCAACCCAGGGGCATGGCCTGATGTTGGGGACCACGGGGGGAGCCCCAGTGCCCCGCGGACTCAGCCGGCTCCCCGCCTCCTGCGGGACCCGGCATTGCTTTTGGACAAGGGGAGCTGTTGACATACAGCTTCCCATGTCCAAAAGCAATCTGCTTCGCTTCATGGAGGCAAGAGCAGGTTTTCTGCTCTCGCTTCCATGAAGCGAAGCATAGTTTGCAATGACAGGGCTGTGGTGTGGCGATCCCCAGGGCCATCTAGGGCTCCAGGAGGGGGGCCGTGCAGCCCCCCTCCCTTCTTGTATTTAGCCCCGTGGAGGTGGTGGTCCCTGGGGCCCACAACGGACCCCCGCATTATCTTAATTAGTGCCCCGGGGCAGGAGCCCCCCCTCCACACTTATTTATTCAAATTTAAGCCCCGTGGAGGTGGTGGTTCCCGGGGCTTGGGGGGCCCGCGAGGCCCCCCCCACCCCATAATACCAAATGACCCAGGGAGGTGGCGGTGCCCAGGGCAGCATGGGGGGGGCAGGAGCCCCCCATGCAGTTTTTTTTAAAAAGCCCCGGGATGGAGGCGGTCTCCGAGGCGGCCCGCTACATAAATTATGATTGCTCCCAGGACCTGGCCCACCCAGGGGCTTAAGGAAAACGAAGTGCGGGAGTCTGCGCTTCATTTAACAAAAAAGATTCTACCGGATTCGCGCACCCAGCCCGACTCCGGCCCAAAAAAATGCTTTTTTTTGGTCACTGGAGGTTTCTGTGGGACCCCCTGAGCAGGCCTAGGGGGTCTGGGTGTTTCTACCCTGACCCCTTTTCTTGTTTTTTATCTTTTTTTTACAATGGGTATGGTACCCAAGATAAGTATGTAATTCTGAATTAATTGACCATTTGCAAAGTAACATTTACATTGCATGTTTTAGAATGATTCTCAAATGTCATAGCGCATCTTTTCCAACCTTGCCATCAAGAAAATGTAATGATTTATTTATAACTTATTGCACTGTTTTCATTTATAATGTAAAATACTGGTGTTTCAGTAACAACGCCGATATAAGTCTTTTGTTTATGTTTTGTCATGTGCGTTGTGTAGGACACAATGATTGCTTGCAAGACAGGAACTCGATACATGGTCATGTGACCAAGACCCGAGAGATAGAAACGCGTTATTTTGTGCCAGAATAAAATGGATTAATTGGCATCCACAACCTGAGTGCATGGAAAATTACGTGGCGATCCGTCAAGTAGGGGATGAGAAAAAGGGGTGGTAAAAAAATGTGTGTTTCCTATGTTAATTCTCACGAGCATGACTACAGCCCGAACCGCTGGACAGATTTGCACCAAATTTGGCAGAAAGGTAGATTTGGTTATGCAGATCACGCTTTCACTTATTTGGTGTAATCCATTCAGTAGTTGTTGAGAAATTTAAGGAAGTCCAAATTAGGATATCTGTAATTGCGGTTATTTCGCAAATAATAACATGCTTGTGCAGAGAACTGCAGAGCTCTGATGGCTGCCAACATTTCAACAAGGAAGTCTTAAAAAATGGAAAAAATGGAAATACTCTGACCCCCAAGACCTGGTCTTGGGGTCCCAGAGGGACCCCAACAGTGCAAAAAAGTATTAAAAAAAATTAAATGCCATCAATTATTGAAATTCGTGAATTTACAGGAAAAATATTTTAAAAAATAAACAGGCGCAGTATCCTGTACTTGTTTTTAATTGAGACCTGGATGGGCATGGTCCCGGGGGCAGTTTCTGAAACTAAAGGAAGGGGCACACGTGGCCCCCCACCATGGGCATTTTTATGCCCCCCTACCACCACCTCCCTGGGGCTTATGTTTAATTTAATTAGGGGGCTGTTCGGACCCCCGGGTATCACCACCACCTCAGGGCTTTAAATAAAATGTAAAGGAAGGGCCACGTGGACCCTGGAGCCCCGGGAACCACCACCTCCCCAGGGCTTTAGTTAAATTAAACACAGAAGATGTACAGACTCCCTTGTGGACCACCACCTCCCGGGGGCCACAGCTAACATTATAGAGGGGGTCTGTGTGGACCCTCATCCCTGGAGACCAAATACAAGAAAAGATGTGGCCACGTGGCTCCACTCTTGGAGCCCCAGGGGACGACCATCGATCAGGGCCCGCTCCTGCTGTGTCCCGGGGTGCCCACCCTCCAGATATAGCTGTTTTTCTTTTGCTTGGCAGGAGATGACAGCTCCCACCAAGTAAAAGCAAACACTCTGGTTCCAGCGGGTGGGAGTTGTCAAATTGTTCCCGCCTGCTGGAAACGTAGGTTTTATCTCTTTCCCTGCCCGCAGATATGCGGGCAGGGAAAGAGATGAAAGTATTGTTTCTGCACACTGGAAGCTGCATTTCCAGTCGCTCCCTGCATGCAGCAGCAATTCTGGCTCCCACAGCAAGCAGGTAGCCAACTGGGACCATGTGGACCTTGAGGCGTCCCCTGCATTCCAGAGGGAACGGACAGAAGGTAGCAGAAAGAGGCAGATTTAGGGTCAGAATATAGGAAAAAGAGGCAAGATAAACGTGATAAACAAGCAGAAAGAGGCAGAATACATGTCAGCAATGAGCAGAAAGAGGTAAGATAAAGGTGATAAACGAGCAGAAATAGGCAGAATAAAGGTCAGCAACAAGCAGAAAGAGGCAGAATAAAGGAGAGAAACGGGCAAAATAAAGGTCATAAACGAGCAGAAAAAGAGGCAGTATTGAGGTCAGAAACAAGCAGAATATAAATTGAGATCAGCAACGACCAGAAAGAGGCTAAATAAAGGTGAGAAACAAGCAGAAAAAGGCAGAATAAAGTTCAGAAATGTGCAGAAAGAGGACAAAGAGAGGTCAGAAACGAGCTTAGGCCGCGCGGTCCGTGTCAGCCCTCCTGAGCCCTCCCGCTGCCTCCTGCGCAAGCCCCACCTGTAGATTCCTGTCGGCTGGTGGAGGCGGCGCTTGAGGTCTTCATAGGGAGGGGTCCTCAACGGAAACACGCTTCCCGTTCCATCTCGGACCCCGCCAAGCCTCCCATACGTTTCCCCCGCTTGTATACTCACTTACCTGCACATTTTTGATTCCACGCTGGGGAGGATTGACATTCTTGCGTTCCTCTGTTTCCGGGTTGCTAGTATTCTTTCAGGGTTACGAGTTTCCTCAGAGCTCCTTCGCCAGCTTGCTACATTTTTTCTCTTCGATATTGCCATGCAGCTTAAATCTTTGTTTCCCAGTATTCTACCACTGCAAAAAAGGATAAGGAAGGCATTTAAAGAATCATCGTTTCGAGTGCTTGTAGGATACGATGTTCTTTAGTATTCTGTAGCACTCTTATACTTATCTGATTGCTGTGCTCCTTTGTTTGTGGTGGAGTGGGTTCTTAGTTTTGTACTTGCTTCATTTTCATGATTGCTTAACATCTCTTCCTGCTAAAAAAAATTAAGAGACTGTTATAGAACCATGTGGTGCTCACATTACTTTCACAGTTTGGCCCTGCACCTTTTTTACCATATTTTTTTCCATTCTGTTTTGTCCTGACTAGGGAAATTAGTTTTTTGTTTTTTTCCTAGTTCAGGCGAACTGGATGATTTTATTTATGGGTCTATGGATCTCCGATGGTGGTATGTTTCATATTCATCCTTATTTGTGGTTAAACTCCTGCAATCCTTAGAATAATAAGTGTGTGTTTATATTTTAGATATCTTGTGAGGGTCCCACGTTCTATTTGTGTATATCCTCTACAAATGACTAGTGGATCTTTCAACAGGTAGAGTATCAGAGTAGTCTAAATATCTATACAACAGGCAACTAGTATAATAGGAACATACTTACCTTTGTGTCTTTTCCATTAGGAGCCTTGGTGATACCCCATCGGACGATCCAGTGGATTCAACCCCTTCTCCCTTTACTTGTCTCCCCTACTTCCCCCACCTTCCCCAAGGAGGTGGGTGAGGGAAGTTGGGACCTAGCATCTTTTCCGCCCATTTTGCTCCCACAGAAAACCCAGTTGAGCCTCACACGAGCAGCAGGAATAAAAGTGACAAATGAGCAGAAAGAGGCAGACAAAAGGTGAGAAAAAAGCAGAAAGAGGCAAAAAGAAGGTGAATAAGGAGCAGAAAGCGGCAAAATAGAGGTGAGAAACTAGCAATAAGAGGCAGAATAAAAGTCAGACACCAGCGGAAAGAGGCAAAATAAATGTGAGAAACGAGAAGAAAGAGGCAAAATAAAAGGTTAGAAGGGATCAGAAAGAGGCAGGATAAAGATCAGAACCAAACAGAAAGGGGCAAAATAAAGATGAGAAACTAGCAGTAAGAGGCAGAATAAAATTAAGAAATGAGCAGAAAGAGGCGGAATAAAGGTCAGTAATCAGCAGAAAGAAGCAAAATAAAGGTGAGAAATAGAAAGAGGCAGAATAGAGGTCAGAAACTAGTAGCAAGGGTTAGAATAAAGGTCAGAAATAAGCAGACAGAAGCAGAATAAAAGTCAGAAAAGAGCAGAAAGAAGCAGAATAAAGGTCAGAAGGGAGCAGAAAGAGGAAATATAAAGGTGTGAAATGAGCAAGAAGAGGCAAATTAAAGGTCAGCAAAGAGAAAAAAGAAGTAAAATAAAGGTGAAAAACGACCAGAAAGAGACAGAATAAAGATAAGAAGGGAGCGGAAAGAGGCAGAATAAAGGTTAGAAATTAGCAGAAAGGCGAAATAAAGGTCAGGAGTGAGCAGGAAGAGGTAAATTAACAGGCAGAATGAGCAGAAAGAGGCAAAATAGAGTTGAGAAAAGAGCATCAAAAAAGAAAAATAGACATCAGAAACGACCAGTAGGAGGCAGAATAAAGGTCAGGAGAGAACAGAAAAGCAACTGGCAGAACGAGCAGAAAGAGGCAACCTAGAGGGCTGCAGCGAGCAGAGGAAACACAAAACAGAAGGCAGCAGAGGGTAGCGGACTGCAGACCATCACAGGGGGGGCTGGCATGATGACCTGCTTCTGGGTGCCCCCTACTTTTTACCACACATCCACTGACAGACCCACTCATGCACCCACTCACAGTCCCACTCACACACCCACTCACAGACCCACTCAGACTCACACACCCAGTGACAGACACACTCAGACACTCATGCACTCACTGACAGATCCACTCAGACACTCATGTACCTACTCACAGACCCACTTAGAGACTCCCACACTCTCAAAGATCCACTCAAACACTCATCCACCCACTCACAGACCCACTCAGACTCTCATGTTCCCATTCACAGACCAACTCAGAGACTTGTGTACCCACGCATAGTGCCACTCAGAGACTCATGAATCCAATCACAGAGCCACTCAGAGACACATTTACCCATTCACAGACCCACTCAGTAACACACCCACTTACAGACCCATACAGACACTCATGCAGTCACTCACAGACCCCACTCAGACACTTATACACCCAGTCACATTCCCACTCAGAGAATCATATGCCCATTCACACAC
This sequence comes from Triturus cristatus, assembly GCF_964204655.1. Taxonomy (NCBI): domain Eukaryota; kingdom Metazoa; phylum Chordata; class Amphibia; order Caudata; family Salamandridae; genus Triturus; species Triturus cristatus. The sequence goes on along the minus strand of NC_140593.1, from coordinate 840,871,182 downwards.
CCACTCAAACACTCACACACCCACTCACAGACCCACTCAGAAATGAATGCACCCAGTCAGAGACCCACTTATAGACTCATGCACCCACTCACAGATCCACTCAGAGACTCACGCTCCCACTGACTGACCCACTCAGACACTCACTCACCCACTCACAGACCTACTCTCAGACTCACACAACCACTCACAGACCAACTAATATAATCACCTACCCACTCACTCACCCACTCAGAGGCTTGTCTATCCACTCACAGATGTGTAAAGACACCATGCACCCACTCACACACCCACTCAAACACTCACACACCCACTCACAGAACCACTCAGAAACTAATCCACCCAGTCAGAGACCCACTTATAGACTCATGCACCCACTCACAGACCCACTCAGACACTCACACATCTAGTCACAGACCCACTCAGACACTCACACATCCAGTCACAGATCCACACAGGCCCTCCTATACCCACTTTCACAGCCATGTACACATCCATACAGTGACTAATGCACCCAGTCACAGACCCACTCACACACCCACTCACAGATCCACTCAAACACTCATGTACCCACTCACAGACTCACTTAGAGACTCTTGCACACTCTCAAAGACTCACTCAAACACTAATCCACCCACTTACAGACCCACTCAGACTCTCATGTTCCCATTCACAGACCAAATCAGAGACTCGTGCACCCACTCATAGGGCCACTCAGAGACTCATGCATCCACTCGCGGATCAACTCAGAGACTAATTTACCCATTCACAGACCCATTCAGTTACACACCCACTTACCGACCCATACAAACACTCATGCAGCCACTCACAGACTCCACTCAGACATTCATACATCCAGTCACATTTCCACTCAGAGAGTCACACGCCCACTCACAGACCCACTCAGAGACTCATGCACCCACTCATAGACCCACTAAGAAACGAATACACCCAGTCAGAGACCCACTTATAGACTCATGCACCCACTCACAGATCCACTCAGAGACTAACACTCCCACTCACTCACCCACTCATAGACCTACTCACAGACCCACTCAGATACTCACCCACCCACTCACTCACCTACTCAGAGGCTCATCCATCCACTCACAGACCTTTAAAGACATGCATGCACCCACTCACAGATCCTGTCAGAGAATCACATACCAACTCACAGATCCACTCAGTCACTCCTGTACCCACTCACAGACCCACTTAGACACTCATGCATCCCGTAACAGACCCACTCAGATACTCATGCACCCACTCACAGACCCACTCAGACACTCACACACCCACTTAGAGACTCCCACACACTCTCAAAGACCCACTCAAACATGCATCCACCCACTCACAGACCCACTCAGACTCTCACGTTCCCATTCACAGGCCAACTCAGAGACTCATGCACCCACTCATAGTGCCACTTGGAGACTCATGCATCCAATCACAGACCCACTCAGAGACTAATTTACCCATTCACAGACCCACTCAGTCACACACCCACTTACAGACCCATACAGACAGTCATGCATTCACTCACAGACCTCACTCAGACACTCAGACACACAGTCACATTTCCCCTCAGGGACTCATATGCCTACTCACAGACCCACTCAGAGACTCATGCACCCACTCACACACCCGCTTATAGACCTACTCAGAAACTGATACACCCAGTCAGAGACCCACTTATAGACTCATGCACCCACTCACAGATCCACTCAAGAGACTCACACTCCCACTGACTGACCCACTCAGACACTCACTCAACCACTCACAGATCTACTCACAGACTCACACAACCACTCACAGACCCACTCAGACACTCACCTACCCACTCACTCACCCACTCAGAGGCTCATCCATCAACTCACAGACCTACAAAGGCAAGCATGAACCAACGCACATATCCAGTCAGAGAATCATGTACCCACTCCAACCCACTCAGAAACTCACACATCTAGTCACAGACCCACTCAGACACTCATGCATCCAGTCGCAGATCCACACAGGCCCTCCTACACCCACTTTCACAGCCATGTACACACCCATACAGTGACTCACGTACCCAGTACCCACTCACACACCCACTCACAGACCCACTCAGACTCATGCGCCCACTGACAGACACACTCACTCATGCAACCACTCAGACACTCAAGCACCAATCATAGACCCACTCAGAAACTAATACATCCAGTCAGAGACCCAATTATACACTCATGCACCCACTCACAGTCCACTCAGAGACTCACGCTCTCACTGACTGACCCACTCAGACACTCACTCACCCACTCACAAACCTACTCACAGACTCACACAACAACTCACAGACCCACTCAGACACTCACCAACCCACTCACTCACCCACTCAGAGGCTCATCCATCCACTCCCAGACCTTCAAAGACATGTATGCACCCACTCACAGACCCTGTCAGAGAATCACGAGCTGACTCACAGATCCACTCAGATAATCCTGCACCCACTTACAGACCCACTTGGACACTCACAAATCCAGTCATAGACCCACTCACCTACTCAGAGGCTCATCCATCCACTCACAGACCTTTAAAGACATGCATGCACCCACTCACAGATCCTGTCAGAGAATCACATACCAACTCACAGATCCACTCAGACACTCCTGCACCCACTCACAGACCCACTTAGACACTCATGCATCCAGTAACAGACCCACTCAGATACTCATGCACCCACTCACAGACCCGCTCAGACACTCACACACCCACTTAGAGACTCCCACACACTCTCAAAGACCCACTCAAACATGCATCCACCCACTCACAGACCCACTCAGACTCTCACGTTCCCATTCACAGGCCAACTCAGAGACTCATGCACCCACTCATAGTGCCACTTGGAGACTCATGCATCCAATCACAGACCCACTCAGAGACTCATTTACCCATTCACAGACCCACTCAATCACACACCCACTTACAGACAGTCATGCAGTCACTCACAGATCCACTCAGACACTCCTGCACCCACTCACAGACCCACTTAGACACTCATGCATCCAGTAACAGACCCACTCAGATACTCATGCAATCACTCACAGACCCGCTCAGACACTCACACACCCACTTAGAGACTCCCACACACTCTCAAAGACCCACTCAAACATGCATCCACCCACTCACAGACCCACTCAGACTCTCACGTTCCCATTCACAGGCCAACTCAGAGACTCATGCACCCACTCATAGTGCCACTTGGATACTCATGCATCCAATCACAGACCCACTCAGAGACTCATTTACCCATTCACAGACCCACTCAGTCACACACCCACTTACAGACCCATACAGACAGTCATGCAGTCACTCACAGACCTCACGCAGACACTCAGACACTCAGACACACAGTCACATTTCCCCTCAGGGACTCATATGCCTACTCACAGACCCACTCAGAGACTCATGCACCCACTCACACACCCACTTATAGACCTACTCAGAAACTAATACACCCAGTCAGAGACCCACTTATAGACTCATGCACCCACTCACAGATCCACTGAAGAGATTCACGCTCCCACTGACTGACCCACTCAGACACTCACTCAACCACTCACAGATCTACTCACAGACTCACACAACCACTCACAGACCCACTCAGACACTCACCTACCCACTCACTCACCCACTCAGAGGCTCATCCATCAACTCACAGACCTACAAAGACAAGCATGAACCAACGCACATATCCAGTCAGAGAATCATGTACCTACTCCAAACCACTCAGACACTCACACATCTAGTCACAGACCCACTCAGACACTCATGCATCCAGTCACAGATCCACAAAGGCCCTCCTACACCCACTTTCACAGCCATGTACACACCCATACAGTGACTCACGTACCCAGTACCCACTCACATACCCACTCACAGACCCACTCAGACTCATGCGCCCACTGACAGACACACTCACTCATGCACCCACTCAGACACTCAAGCACCAATCATAGACCCACTCAGAAACTAATACATCCAGTCAGAGACCCAATTATACACTCATGCACCCACTCACAGATCCACTCAGAGACTCACGCTCTCACTGACTGACCCACTCAGACACTCACTCACCCACTCACAAACCTACTCACAGACTCACACAACAACTCACAGACCCGCTCAGACACTCACCAACCCACTCACTCACCCACTCAGAGGCTCATCCATCCATTCCCAGACCTTCAAAGACATGTATGCACCCACTCACAGACCCTGTCAGAGAATCACGAGCTGACTCACAGATCCACTCAGACAATCCTGCACCCACTTACAGACCCACTTGGACACTCACACATCCAGTCATAGACCCACTCAGATACTCATGCACCCACTCAAAGACCCGCTTAGACACTCACACACCCACTCACAGATCTACATAGGTACTCCTACACCCATGTACACACCCACCCATACAGTCACACACCCATTCACAGACCCATACAGCCACTCACACACCCACAAACCTACTCACGCACCCACTCAGAGACCCACACAGCCACTCACACACACTCTCTCAAAGGTTACTGTTAGACTTGGCATCTTCTGGTGTCTTTTTCCGTCTTTTTGCTTCTGACCTCCTGTTTTTGATTGTGTGCTGCATTTCATTCTTGCTGGTTTTAGGACTCTGGGCATTTTATCACTGTTGACCAGTGCTAAATGCAAGTGCTCCCTGTGTAAATTGTATTGGTGATTGGGTATTCCGCAATTGGAATATTTTATTTACTAGCAAGTTCCTGGTAAAGTGCACCAGGTGTGCCCAGGGCCTGTAAATCACATGCTAGTAGGCCTGCAGCACTGATTGTGCCACCCACATGAGTAGCCCTGCAATCATGTCTCTGGCCTGCCACTGCAGTGTCTGTGTGTGCAGTTTTAAACTGCCATTACGACCCAGCAAGTGCACCCGCTTGCCAAGCCCAAACCAACCCTTTTATTACATGTAAGTCACCCCTAAGGTAGTCCCTCAGCAGCCACATTGGCAGGGTGCAGTGTATTTAAGGTAAGACATGTGCTGTTGTTTTTTTACTTGTCCTAATAGTAAATAATGCTAATTTTGTTTTTCACTATTGCAATGCCTATCTCTCCCATAAAGTAACATGGGGATTGCCTTGAAATATCTTTTAAGTGTAATTTCCCATTGGGAGCTGAAAGAGATTTGGAATTTGAGGTCTCTGAACTCACAATTTAAAAATAAAGCTTTTGGTGAAGTTGGTATTTAAATTGTGCGTTTGAAAATGCCACTTTTAGAAAGTGGGCAATGTCTTGCTTAACCAGTCTGTGCCTCTGCCTGGCTGTAGAATCCACGTCTGGGTTAGGATGACATTTGGACTCTTGTGCATTCACTCTAGACAGTCAAACAAGGGAGCTGAGGTGTGCTTTGCATATCCTGATCGGCCATCACTGGGCTGATGGGCCTTCCGGAGCTAGAGTGGTGGGAGGAGTTGTCACTGACACCTGAATAGGACTGTGCTTGTCCTCACACAAAGCTTTCTCCACCCCCCTGTACTGTGTCTGGAGCCAGGTCAGTGCAAAGCAGTCTTGTGCACTAAAAAGACTTTCCTTTGAAGTTTGCCTACTTCAAAGGCCGAAACTGGTATGAGTAATGGGGCTGTAACACCATAACTGCAATAACTACAGAACACTTCTGGATTGCGGATATTCTGCCAGGAAGAAGAGCTGTGTTGCTGTCAGGAGGAACTACCACTTTACTGTTTACTTTGCTATAGTGGCCTGCTGCTTGCTTCTGTCTTGAGCTTGCCTCCTGTTGGAAGTCTCAGTGATATCAAAGACTTCATCCACATCTTGTTACCAGCACTGGAACCCTTCTGCTGGGAGTCATGTGTTGCCAAGTTGTGCCAAAACCATTCCTGGGCCCTTGGAATGAGTGACTGTGCTATAACCTTGAGAAAAGCAAACCTGACGGTGTCCCCGACGCCGCTGACTACACCGAAGCCGCTGTCACCGCTCGTGAGGAGCACAACTCTTCGACAGTGACGACATCGGCCTCACCGATGACATCGTTTCTTGCCGTCATCGATGCAGCTACCTGCACCAAAGTCAAGAGCACCGTTTGTGAAGAGTACAACGCATTGCCTTGAAGACATCGCAGCTCCTGGTGTACCGACGACAGTGCCATCGACTCCGACCTTGTCTCCAACGTTGCTGCCTGCACTGTGGCTGAGATCACCACTCGTGAAGGACACAACGCCTTGCCTCATCTCAGATCGCAGCCCCAGATCTGCCACCATCCACACTCAGCACCGACGCCGTGCCACTGCCTACACAGAAACTGTGGTCAGGGCTTGTGAAGAGCATTACGCATCGACTGCGAGTACATTGCAGCCCCGTCCACGCCGACACCAGTGCTCCTGATCTCGACATCGCGGAGATCGATCCCCAGTGCATGTGACTCCACGGCCTGAACGACTTCTACCCAACTTTCGGAACCGACACCCACCAGTGACTCCTAATTTTCAGATTTCATCGCAAGGTCCCTGAACCATCTTCACTTCCAAAGGTAATGTTTTTTGGGTATGTCCTATGCTGTATCACTGAACTGTTGGATTTGTGAAATCCACTGCTCTGAGATAGCCCCAGTTGGTGCTATCAACTTCAATGGACTGTATTTTTTAGTTTATTCTTGCGAAATCTATATCTTCACTTGTGTATGTTGGAATTTTATTGTTTTGGTCTTGTTTTACTTAGATAAAAATTGGTTATTTGTTTAAACTGGTGTGGAGTCTTCTTGTTGTAGTGTGCTCGCTGTGTAAGTGTGTGTGTGTGTGTGCGTGTACACAAATACTTTACACATTGCCTCTGAGATAAGCCTGACTGCTTGTGCCAAGCTACCAAGGAGGTGAGCAGGGGTTATCTTAGCTTTGTAACTTACCCTGACCAGAGTGAGGGTCCCTACTTGAACAGGGTGCGTACCAACTGCCAATTAGAGACCCCATTTCTAACAGTTATACGTTACAGTTCTGAAATAAATTGTAAAAAGATTTTAAATTCATTGCAAAAAACAAAGGTTACAGAGATGTTATAGTTAGGAAGTAGAGTATAGAAAGCTGTAGAAATTTACTGAAAAAAACGAAGGTTACAGGGACATTATAGTTAGGAAATAGAATTTAAAGAAGCCTTAGAAATTCAGTGAAAAAAACAAAGGCCACAGGGACGTTATAGTTAGACTCAGATTTCACCCGTACACAACCAGTGAAATTCAGCTGTTATAATTACCTAGGCCAATTCTAACTTAAGCCCTGGCAATGCACTGCCTATGACCTCACATATTACATCACTCCTGACATGGTCAGTGACATCACTGATGACATCATTAATGACATCTCAAATTACATCATCAAGTGAGTGTAAGCGCTTCGTAAAAGTTTCTGAGAGTTAAACATATATACTAAGCTACTGCATAAGTTAAATTACTATTCTTTTTGTACAACTAATGAGTGATACTGTTTCTAATATATGTAATCTGAGTACCCGTATAGGTGTGTGAATGGGTGTGTGAGTGGCTGTATGGGTGAATTAGTGGGTGTGTGAGTAGCTGTATGGGTAAGTGAGTGACTGCATGAGTGGTTCTATGGGTGGATGAGGATGTGTGTGTGAGTAGCTGTATCAGTGACTTTGCTGGCTGTGTGAGTAGCTCTGTGGGTGGGGGAGTGTATTAGTGGATGTATGGGGACTGAGTGGCTGTATGAATATATGAATATTTTTCAGTGAGATATATATATATATATATATATATATATATATTATCTACTGGCGGTCGCCAGTAGATAGTTATAGTTAGGATCGTGTTTCCATAGGAAATCCGCAACATTCTATTTGGAATAACTTTGGCGCCGATTGACGAATCCTCGCGAAAGTTTCAAAATAGGTGGGGCGCTCCGCTCCGCTCCTTCCCTGAAAGTCTCGGGGGATTCGTCAAGTGGGGGCTGAGAAAAAGGGGGGTCCCAAAACGCATTTTCCCCATGCATTTTTCCATTGGACCTTTAGTCCAAGCTACAGCCCGAACGGCTGAACAGAATTACTTGAAATTTGGCAGAGAGGTAGTCCTCAGGTCAGGGATGTGCCTTTTGCAGGTGTGGTGTAAATCTGTTCAGTATTTCCTGAGAAAATAGCATTTAAAAGCATATATATATCTATAAGCACGCACCGTGCGCATATGGTAAAACTTACCGTACGCGCACGCTGCCGTGCGCGAGCGCGATTCTGATTGGTTGTTAGATCTTAGTAAACATTTGAATCGGTCGAAACCAGGAAGTGTCGGCCGCCATTTTGTCTCTCGCAGTCTGAGGGGGTGAAAAACAAAGGTGGGGAACGTGAAAAGGGGGCAGGGTGGATAATTCCTGACCCCCTAGCCTTTGTCAGGGGGTCCCAGAAGGACCCCCAAGGGCCAAAATTTCTTATAATTTTGTTTCAAAAAATCGCGGAGTGCGCGTAGCGTGCGCGTACGGTAGAAACGGAAAAATTTCACGAACTGCGCAACGTGGGCGTGTGCGGTGCGCGAAGTGCACTGCGCGCCCACAGCGCGTACGCTGCGCGAAGCGCACCGTGCGCGTACGGTACGCGCACGGTGAAAAACCTTAAAAAAAAAAAATTCATACATAACTTAGCATTTACAAAAACCGTACAAATTCACTGAAAAAACCATAGGTTTCACACACGTTATAGTTAGGAATTAGCATTTAAAAAACCTTGCAAATTCACTTAAAAAACCATAGGTTTCACACATGTTATAGTTAGCTGGACATTTCACTCATGAAAAACCATTGAAATTCCCCCATTATAGTTAGTGCAGGCAACTATAACTCACGCGACCGCAATCCTCTGCTGATGACGTCAGATATTACATCACTGATGACATATGTGTCTTTCTGAAAAAAAAATATTTGTAACAGGCGTGGGGGCATAGGCGTAGCCCCCCCGCCCGCGCCCGTGCCCGCAGCTCCCTCCTCGCTCCCTCCTCTGTGAATGTCAGTCAGCATGACGTCGGACCGTGGGCGGTCCGGCGTCATGTTGACTGACATCATTCAGACGCCTTTGGGAAAGGCAGCACAAGTGCGCATGAGTGGGCATGGAGCTTAATTTTTACTCCGTGCCCAGTCATGCGTACTTGTGTTTTTGCTGCCTTGCGCAGGCCCATTAGGAGCCCCTCGGTCTCCTAATGGGCAGGCGGCGGGCGAGGAGTAGGCGGTGCCGTCAGCCAATCCTGGCGCTGCTGCAGCGCCAGGATTGGCTGAGGGCCGGGTTGCAGTCACTTGCGTCACGTCACGTGGACGTGGTGTTCCGGACCGTTTGAAGGGGCAGAGAGGCGCCAACGAGGACCAGGAGAAGAGGCGGTCAGGTAAGTGTTTTTTAATTTTAGTTTTAGGGTACATGAGTCATAATCGGTGCGGTTTGAGGATTCCTGTTCCTTGTACTGTTGATCAGCATCATAAGTGAAAGAAAGCCTATCATTTATGTTCTGTTCTGTTATAGTCCTTTCCTTTTTCTTCCGTTTTATTCTGTTGTGCTTCATTCTTGGCTTTTGAGTTATTTTAATTCCACTTGGCATTCCCTTAGCAATTAATTTTAGCTCCTCTCCCATTCTGCTCTGTTGGATGTTTGTGTGTATATACGATGGTTGTTTTGTTGCCTTGCTGAGTGATCTATAGCTGCTGTCGGTGTCATAGCAGCCTACAGTTCTGTGGCAATTGTTTGTATTGTTCATTTGCTTGAAGCCACTTAGAGCAGAGCTAACCTAGCCAAAGGTGCAACTCAATGCTATGTATTTACGCCACGGCGGCTTAGTAACAGAAGACACCGTGATGCAGACGGTGACGTGAGCAAACCCACTAAACTCTTTAAAGTTAAAGGTATTATTTCCCACCTGCTCTCTATTTAGGCTGAAAAAGCAGATTTTTTCTGGACTAGTATTCACAGCTGTTCTTAAAGAATACAACCGGTTGGTCCACACTACTGATGGTCAATCCTCCAGACGCTATAGCAGCAAGAACATGACTGGGTGCTTTCGAGCAGAGCAAGCGCCGTCTCTAATACTGCCCTAACCTGACACAGCAAAATATATCATTGTAAGAACATTTCCATAACCACTAAAGCTAGAAACAGTGCTGCGTCATGAATCATGCATCGCAGCAGGCCGCAGTAACATCACTATGCATACGCGCACTTGCGTGATGACGCTTTCGCACATATACATTATGGTGGTTTAGGGTTTCTGTTTTTGCAGTGCTGTCTAGTATGCTTCCTTTTTGGCACTGCTGGCCAGCATCGGCAAAAAACAAAGACAATAGGTCTGCATTGACAGAGTGAAAAGGTGAGACCTATTGGCTTTGCCAATGCTTCTTCTCGTTTACCCTCTTATCGCCTTTGGAGACTCTGATAGAAACGCAGAGGTATTCAGTGTGAATGGAGAGCTGGTGCACTATCTGTTCAGATCAAGAACCCTGTGGCATTTGGGTTCTCCTAGGTTTTAACTGGAGCTTGGTGAAGACCAATAGTAAAATGAGAAGTATAAAATGTATATAACATTTTTCATTGGAATGGATATTGTAGCCGTATGTGGCTCGAGTGTTTTGCTTTAATGAATTAAAATTGCATCTAAAGTTGAATCTAAAACGGTATTACGGCGCCTGTATTGGGAATTCTCAGTTCTGTACAATAACTTTGCTGCTGACTGACTATGGCAGGCGGACATGTTCTCATGCCTTCTAATGGACTGAGTGGTGGCGGTGTTATAGGCGGCTCCTGCAGAACCAGGACTACCAATTCTCAGTGCCCAGCACAGCGTTTGATAGTGGAGAGCATGAGACGTTGTTGCCAAGGCTGGGCCAAGTGGAGCCTGGAGGGCTTGCCTTTATGTAGACAGGCTAACTCGCCTTTGGAGGTGGGCAGTATGTGACAACGTCATATTGCTCATTTCGAAATATGACTGACCCGAAGGATCAGCCTCGTCACCACTCTTTTTCAACGCGTACGTCCTCCCCGTCCTCAAACTAATTTGAACATTGAACCTACAGTAACACAGGGGCGGCTGGTGATATTTGAAAATGGCGGGATATGTACTTAGCTGGGATCAGAGTTAGGAAGGTCTAATTTTGATTGCAAGTGTTTTGAAGAAAATCCATGGAGGGGAAGGGGTGTTTTGGTCCTAGTTTGAGAGTGCGTTTTGACGCGACTTTGTTACGGGGCACTTTTACGCCCCGCCATTTTCAAATGTCACCAGCCGCCTTATATGTATAGCTAAAAATTAACGGAAGAAGACATGGGTAAATAAGTGTCTAAATACAGTGATGTAATATCTGACGTCATCAGCAGAGGATTGCGGTCGCGTGAGTTATAGTTGCCTGCACTAACTATAACGGGGGAATTTCAATGGTTTTTCACGAGTGAAATGTCCAGCTAACTATAACGTGTGAAACCTATGGTTTTTAAAGTGAATATATATATATATATATATATATATATATATATATATATATATATACATATACATATATATATACATACATACATACATATATATACACTCACACACAAACACACACAGACATTTACAAGGCTATATTTACATACAATTAGCTATGCATGCAGGAGCAGAACTTCCACCCTGCCCCTCCCCCCCCCTCTGTCTCTCTGCTGGGAGAAGACAACATACCTCCTCCTGTGCTGCCTCATAGAAATAGATAAGTTACTTACATTGTTTCACACTTCAGAGGCACTTGTGAAAGGAGAGCATACCTTAAAATTTGGCTTTCCGTGATGACCTGAGCTTTGACCCAAAAACCGGTACATGCGTTTTTCATTCATTAAATCTTTATGCGACCAAAGAAAAATGGCACCGCGTTTATCATCTGAGGTATTTTACCGGTATTGAAACTGGGGATCTACAGTTTATATATGATTCTCTGAAGGGGCTGCTGTAACCTACTGAGATATCTCATTGTGGTTGGACAATGTGACTCTATAATTACACATCAATGTATGCACCATGTGCATTTAACCATTTGAGCTATCAAGTTGGGATTGGGCTATGTGAGGTAATTGTACAGGATTCACTCTGGAACAGGTGCATTTATCCCCACGCTCTTTTGAGATAGGAACCCTCGACCTGTAGGTTACAGTCTTCTGCCCGACATTTACACAAGATCTGTCTGAATGGGATTGGAACATGTGAGCTGCACCGCAGGTGCTAATCTTAGCAGCAGATTCGTGAATTCCATGGTCAGCTCCATGGACCACTCAGCCTCCTGGTTACACATGCATTTCCGTAGCAGGTGCAGATAGTTTACCTTTCTCCGGTGCCTGCACTCCTTTCTCCAGCTTTTCCTTAATAGGTTCCTGCTGGAGTTCACACCACATGCCCTACTCCTGTAATGCACCTTCAAGCAGCCTGGGAAGAGTTGAGATGCTTGAGCCAGGTAGGAGTATCTGGGGCATGGTTCTGCAAGGCTGGGGCATCCTTTCACCACTCCCCTGAGGGAAGGTACAGCAGACTGTGACACCGACCGAAACCTGTGTGAAATCAGGAGCAAGGAGAGGGCGATGGACAAACGAAAGTTTTCGAGACTGAGCTGAGGGGCAGGGGGTCTCCTGGTCTCCCCACCCCCACAAAGCATTATAACATGGCGAGCAAATAGGGCAGCCCTGAGTAGTAGTGATGCTTCAAGATTTGCTTCAAGATTTGCTGTGGAAGGGGTGAGAGCATACACACTCATGTTGCGCCATTTGCATAACAAAAGGTGTCAAGACATCTGAGACTTCAAACGTCCAACACCACAAGAAAGCGAAGGGTTCAAGAATAGGAGCCAACAGGCTAAATCCCACAGGACACCGAAGGGTGTATGACCCAAAGAATAGAACAAAGGACTTTCAGAGCATCAAGAACCAAATTCACCAGGAATGGAAGTGCTGTAAGCATGACTGAAAGAATGTGCAGTTTTGCCACATAAACCTGAAGAGGCTTTGGCAATCTGCCCAGGAGTACACAGTTTGAAGTTGGTAACTGGGAATGAAACTTGGTTCTGTTTCAACGGTCACCAATTTAGCCAATAATTCATCTCTCACTGTGTGTACAATGTACTGGGCATCAGGAGAGCCCTTCTCGGGCATCAAGCAATATCCCATATAAAACCAAGGAGATGAAGTCTGAGCAAGGGGAGGGCGCCTTGCACCTTTTGCATCTGGGTTGGGGGTCGGGAGGGTCGGGATCTGTTTCTAGCAAAGGAACACTCTTAAAGAAATCAAAAAAAGTAGTCCCGAAACAATGCCCCACAATGAATGTTGCATATGTTCAGGAGTACTTGGTTGCTGCTCTCAGGGAGAGTTGAACCCTGGAAGAGGCATGACGCGTGCATCCCATGGACAAATGGGGAGAAGGAATAATGTAGTGACTTGGGAGCCAGCACATGGCAATCCTATGGGCGGGCTGAAGCCCACAAAGTGGATTTGTTCTGCATTCCGTCCATCAATTGTGTGTCTTTCGCTTTCTCACAAAGTAGATACAGCATGTCTCCTTTCGAAATAGTGCAAGCGCGCCTTCTAGAGCGAGACCTAAAAATGTAAACGGATAATGAAACAGACCAGTGCTTAAGTGCACTTACAAAGCCCTGGTACTCACCTTTCTGCACTAATAAGGTGCATGGAAAATATATTATTTTATGAAGACAGATTTAGCGAAATGATCTTCCCTTTGTGTTTTTTAGCACACTTTATTCTTTTTTCCCTGCTGCTCGCCTGGGTATTCCTTCACCTCATACCATATACCAGATGGAAAAATAAAACGTTTTCCCATTGTACCTAAACTACGCCAGATTTGGTGACCCTAAAAATATGCTGTGTGAGTAGACACCACAAGCTCAAATCTCCAACCCACCAGAGTCGCTGTTTATTAACTGGTCAAGGGCTTTGCTAGTGTAAAACGCAGAACTCAAGGCGGGGGTAAATGGTGATTGATATTACAGCTGTTGGCCTAGTACAGGCGGAAGGATGCATAACACTTTTCAGTCTGCAGAAGAGGTGTGTGGTGACCAACCCGCCATATTAAGAGCAGGTAGTGGTCCAGCCGCACGCCCCCGGGTCTGCTGTCCCAGGGAGAGGAAGGAGGCCGGCTGTGCGCTGGAGGCCGGCTCCTTCTGACTGACCCACCCCGGGGGCGCCTGGACCAGCTCTGCTGTCAAGTTCCCATGGCTATAATTGGCGGCTGGTGGAGGAATGTGTCGGAAGCCTGCAAATCTCATCTATTTAGGGGAGAGGCAGTGCCTCATGTTACTGAGCTGGGAGGTACCGGGGCTACTCGTCCAGGCCAACCTTAAGAAAGAGGGGTGGCAATCAATCAGAAGTGAGGTGGCAGAGACGGGAGAGTTTACAGAGCAGAGACGGGGGCAACAGAGCGAGCAAAGACAGGCGGAGGGTGAAGAGGTGACCAGCAGTGAGCTGGGAGGGTCCAGAGAAGCAGCTAAAGGGCACCTGCCTAAGGAAAAGGGGCAATTAATCAGACAGCGCAAGGCAGGGCGTCTGGAGATAGGAGTCGCCCAGAGGGACGTTATAAACTGAGCTGACAGACAAGAAGAGACGGACCACAGGAGAGGCAGGGCACTGCACCTGAACTGGCAAAGAGCTCCGCTAGAGAGGCCAAGAAAGGATAGGGACAGTCAAGAGTGACAGAGAGGCACTGGAGACGGGGAGGAGGTGGGCTCCAGGCACTGCGCCTAGTGCGAGAGAGAGTCAGGGCCCAGGGGCGGTAGAGGAGGAATGTGACGGAGCCCCCACGGTGCAGACGCGCACAGAGCCGTTCACAGACCGTCCGGGCGGCTCGCTTCATTCCACCTGTGGCGCCCGGTGACCATGATGAGACCCGGCAGGAAGGGAGCGGAGGCGGCGGCCCTGGCCCTGCTGGCCCTGGCCGTGCAGAGCAGCCTCCAGCAGGACACCGGCCCGAAGCAGGGGAAACCATTTTTCGAGAGGTTCAGGCGCCTGGAGGAGCAGGTGAGACACGCTGGGCTGTGTGAAGGGAGTGGTGTGGGTGTGTTATGCGTAGGCCTTGGTGGGTACATTGCTGTAGAAAGAGTGTCATGGGCGCTAAAATAGGTCAGTGGCCCCTGGCTGTGCTGTAGTGGGCCCCTCAGACCCACGTGCCACGGCCCCAGGTGCGACGGCTCGTGGTGCACCAACGATAGTTACGACCCTGACAGCATGGCTGACTGGACCCTTCTGGACCTAAATATTCCAAAGCACGTGGTTTCGAAATGGCGCAGCAGTTAAAGGGGGTTTCTTGTTCAATGGGTACAGCGGGGTCTTGCTTTGGCTATTTTTCTTTGAAACGATGTATTGTTCTGTTGATGGCGGTAAAACCAACCGGTGCAGCCAGGTGCGTCATCTGTGGTGCTCCACGCCTTTTATTATTCTAGATTGTAGTACAGGCAAGGCAAGTGGCTTTCGGTAGATGGGACTGCTGTGGGAGTTTATCTGCAGCCGCTTTCCTCACTCCCCGAATATAATAAAAACATTTCAACGGCGCGGTCCAGTTTCAAAAAATGACAGTTGCACCGACAGCTCAAGCAGGAGGCATTTTTGTTCAGTACACTGGCATTAGTGTCACAAGTGCTGAGGTACAAATGCCGTTTTTTTCGCACGTGGTGGTTCCGTGTGGGAATGCGTGGGAGCTGGAGTGAAGGTTAATTTTAGATTGGGGCCCAGTGAAGGTGATGTTATGAGGTTGCACCTTCTAATTTATAAAAATGCCCCACTGTACTGAGTGACAATCACCTACATACTGGCATGAGCTGAACACACTGAACCAGATGAAGCTCTTTTTTACACCCAGAGACCTAGATGCCTGATTTGAAGGGAATTTTAGTCCCATTCAATACAGTGGTCTGATTTATAAAATCTCTTGGGGTGCCCAGGCGAAAAGCACTGATATGGTAAATTACATTGCAGCCATTAAGAACGTGTTGTCATTGCTGTATCTAATTACACTTATTTTGTTAACCGCCGAAGGATAAAAAGCCATTCTGAGTGGGCTTCTCCATTACTGAAACGGTGAACCTGCAGGTGGAGCAAAGCTGTGCAGGAGACACCGTAACCCTCTGAACTAACTTACTGGAACGCGAGACTTGCTCCAATGCCGAACTGGAATGCAATGACTCAAACTAATGCACTGTTAGGGTTCAATGCATGTCTCAGCACTGGGATGCGTGTGCATTGTACACGTTCTGTGCATGTCTCAGTAGTGGGATGCATATGCATTCTTAGGGTTCTGTGGATGTCCCAGTACTGGGATGCACGTGCACTGTTAGAGTTCAATGGATGTCTCTGCACTGGGATGCGTGTGCATTGTACGCGTTCTGTGCATGTCTCAGTAGTGGGATGCATATGCATTCTTAGGGTTCTGTGGATGTCCCAGTACTGGGATGCACGTGCACTGTTAGAGTTCAATGGATGTCTCTGCACTGGGATGCGTGTGCATTGTACGCGTTCTGTGCATGTCTCAGTATTGGGATGCGTATGCATTCTTAGGGTTCTGTGGATATCTCAGTTCTGGGATCCGCGTGCACTGTTAGGGTTCGGTAGATGTCTCAGTACTTCGAGTCTAGGGTGCACAGTAAGTCAGAGTGGAGGCACACTGTGCGAGCTCTCTGGTGCCCTAGTACTGGAATACACATAGATACTGTGATCAAGGATTAGTATGTTAATTTCTCCAAAGTGTTTCGGCACCTGATGAGGGATAGGAAGTGCTATACAACTGCAATCACAACACAATGCAAGGCTTTGGAAAACTCTTTAGGTGCTGAAGTTAATGGAAGTGAGTGCATGATGCAACCCAGAGAGCTCCTTTACCATTGGTTGGACCGCACTCTGCTCTGTGCTGTGCCCGCTGGATACAGGATGAGGGGTAGGTTGGCATCATATGTGCTGGTCAGGATGCCCCAGTCTGGTGCCGCACAGCCCCAGGGAAGAACTCGCGGGGCACCACGCCTTCCTGTGAGAGATGGCTGCTCGTGAGGAGATGAGCAATGCGGCTGCCACTGATCACTAGGGTGACCTCACACCCAAGGGAGCGCGGCCATCCCCTAGTGTGATAAAACGGGCCCCAGTATATTTATGTTCACAGTTTGCTTCACGAGGGCATCCCTCCCTGCCTGGTATTTATTTCAAGTGTAAATAGACTGGACTCGATTCGTATTATGCCCTGCCTGGTATTTATTTCAAGCGTAAATAGACTCGGCCTAATCTATATTCTGCCTCTGGTAATAACGCCTACATCCAGGGACTGAAATTTGGGCTGGTGCCAATAAGGGATAAACTGTATTTTCATCAATCTAAAGTCATACATTGTCAACCAGAACCTAGAAATCAGGCTTGATTTCAAGTGGGGAGTTGATGGCTGAACTGTGATTCGCAGAAGAATGGATGTGTAATTGCAGATGAGTAGCCAGTGTGGGAGACGCGTGTATAACTCATCTGTATGGACAGCGGTATACAGCGTAGACATAAAGCAGACAGGTTTGTAGTAGAAGACGTACCTGCCATGTTAGGAAGAATGGACTGCCACAGGCAACAGATACAATAAGGTAACTATGATTCCATTCTGTTCTCTCTTACCAAAAAAAAAGAGTAGATTTGTTATTGATCGAGCCTTGACAAAGCTCTTAAACAAGGACAGCTAGAGCGAAACGTGTCAGTGGTAAATTACAGAAAAGGAAAATAAATTAATAAAAAATATTCTCTGCAGAGCTAGATTTCCTGTGGATTGCATTTCAGATACTAAACATTGGAAGTGCTAACAGATCCACTCAGACACTCCTGCACCCACTTACAGACCCACTTAGACACTCATGCATCCAGTCAAAGACCCACTCAGATACTCATGCACCCACTCACAGACCCGCTCAGAAACTCACACACCTACTCACAGACCCACTTAGAGACTCCCACACACTCTCAAAGACCCACTCAAACATGCATCCACCCACTCACAGACCCACTCAGACTCTCATGTTCCCATTCACAGACCAACTCAGAGACTCGTGCACCCACTCATAGTGCCACTTGGAGACTCATGCATCCAATCACAGACCCACTCAGAGACTCATTTACCCATTCACAGACCCACTCAGTCACACACCCACTTACAGACCCATACAGACAGTCATGCAGTCACTCACAGACCTCACTCAGACACTCAGACACACAGTCACATTTTCCCTCAGGGACTCATATGCCTACTCACAGACCCACTCAGAGACTCATGCACCCACTCACACCCACTTATAGACCTACTCAGAAACTAATACACCCAGTCAGAGACCCACTTATAGACTCATGCACCCACTCACAGATCCACTCACAGACTCACGCTCCCACTGACTGACCCACTCAGACCCTCACTCAACCACTCACAGATCTACTCACAGACTCACACAACCAGTCACAGACCCACTCAGACACTCACCTACCCACTCACTCACCCACTCAGAGGCTCATCCATCCACTCACAGACCTACAAAGACAAGCATGCACCAACTCACATATCCAGTCAGAGAATCATGTGCCCACTCCAACCCACTCAGACACTCTCACATCTAGTCACAGACCCACTCAGACACTCACGCATACAGTCACAGATCCACACAGGCCCTCCTACACCCACTTTCACAGCCATGTACACACCCATACAGTGACTCATGTACCCAGTCACAGACCCACTCACATACCCACTCACAGACCCACTCAGACTCATGCGCCCACTGACAGACACACTCACTCATGCACCCACTCAGACACTCAAACACCAATCATAGACCCACTCAGAAACTAATACACCCAGAGACCCAATTATACACTCATGCACCCACTCACAGATCCACTCAGAGACTCACGCTCTCACTGACTGACCCACTCAGACACTCATTCACCCACTCACAAACCTACTCACAGACTCACACAACAACTCACAGACCCGCTCAGACACTCACCAACCCACTCACTCACCCACTCAGATGCTCATCCATCCACTCCCAGACCTTCAAAGACATGCATGCACCCACTCACAGACCCTGTCAGAGAATCACAAACCGACTCACAGATCCACTCAGACACTCCTGCACCCACTTACAGACCCACTTGGACACTCACACATCCAGTCATAGACCTACTCAGATACTCATGCACCCACTCACAGACCCGCTTAGACACTCACACACCCACTCACAGATCTACACAGGTACTCCTACACCCACTTTCACAGCCATGAACACACCCATACAGTCACACACCCATTCACAGACCCATACAGCCACTCACACACCCACAAACCCACTCACACACCCACTCAGAGACCCACACAGCCACTCACACACACTCTCTCAAAGGTTACTGTTAGACTTGGAATCTTCTGGCGTCTTTTTCCATCTTTTTGCTTCTGACCTCCTGTTTTTGATTGTGTGCTGCATTTCGTTTTTGCTGGTTTTAGGACTCTGGGCATTTTATCACTGTTGACCAGTGCTAAATGCATGTGCTCCCTGTGTAAATTGTATTGGTGATTGGGTTATCCACAATTGGAATATTTTATTTACTAGCAAGTTCCTTGTAAAGTGCACCAGGTGTGCCCAGGGCCTGTAAATCAAATGCTAGTAGGCCTGCAGCACTGATTGTGCCACCTACATGAGTAGCCCTGCAAACATGTCTCCGGCCTGCCACTGCAGTGTCTGTTTGTGCAGTTTTAAACTGCCATTACGACCCAGCAAGTGCACCCGCTTGCCAAGCCCAAACCAACTCTTTTACTAAATGTAAGTCACCCCTAAGGTAGTCCCTCAGCAGCCACATGGGCAGGGTGAAGTGTATTTAAGGTAGGACATGTGCTGTTGTGTTTTACTTGTCCTAATAGTAAATAATGCTAATTTTGTTTTTCACTATTGCAAGGCCTATCTCTCCCATAAAGTATCATAGGGATTGCCTTGAAATATCTTTTAAGTGTAATTTCCCATTGGGAGCGGAAAGAGATTTTGAATTTGAGGTCTCTGAACTCACAATTTAAAAATAAAGCTTTTGGTGAAGTTGGTATTTAAATTGTGTGTTTGAAAATGCCACTTTTAGAAAGTGGACAATGTCTTGCTTAACCAGTCTGTGCCTCTGCCTGGCTGTAGAATCCACGTCTGGGTTAGGATGACATTTGGACTCTTGTGCATTCGCTCTAGACAGTCAAAAAGGGATCTGAGGTGTGCTTTGCATATGCTGATCGTCCATCACTGGGCTGATGGGCCTGCCTGAGCTAGGGTGATGGGAGGAGTTGTCACTGACACCTGAATAGGACAGTGCTTGTCCTCACACAAAGCTTTCTCCATCCCCTGTACTGTGTCTGGAGCCAGGTCAGTGCAAAGCAGTCTTGTGCACTAAAAAGACTTTCCTTTGAAGTTTGCCTACTTCAAAGGCAGAAACTGGTATGAGTAATGGGGCTGTGACACCATAAGTGCAATAACTACAGAACACTTCTGGATTGCGGACATTCTGCCAGGAAGAAGAGCTATGTTGCTGTCAGGAGGAACTACCACTTTGCTGTTTACTTTGCTATAGTGGCCTGCTGCTTGCTACTTCTGTCTTAAGCTTGCCTCCTGTTGGAAGTCTCAATGATATCAAAGACTTCATCCACATCTTGTTACCAGCACTGGAACCCTTCTGCTGGGAGTCATGTGTTGCCAAGTTGTGCCAAAACCATTCCTGGGCCCTTGGAATGAGTGACTGTGCTGTAACCTTGAGAAAAGCAAACCTGACGGAGTCCCCGACGCCGCTGCCTACGCCGAAGCCGCTGTCACCGCTCGTGAGGAGCACAACTCTTCGACCGTGACGACATCGGCCTCACCGATGACATCGCTTCTTGCCGTCATCGATGCAGCTACCTGCACCAAAGTCAAGAGCACTGTTCGTGAAGAGGACAACGCATTGC
Source organism: Triturus cristatus (assembly GCF_964204655.1). Classification (NCBI taxonomy): domain Eukaryota; kingdom Metazoa; phylum Chordata; class Amphibia; order Caudata; family Salamandridae; genus Triturus; species Triturus cristatus. The sequence continues at coordinate 840,850,187 of NC_140593.1, read as the reverse complement.
CTTGAAGACATCGCAGCACCTGGTGTACCGACGACAGTGCCATCGACTCCGACCTTGTCTCCAACGTTGCTGCCTGCGCTGTGGCTGAGATCACCACTCGTGAAGGACACAACGCCTTGCCCCATCTCAGATCGCAGCCCCAGATCTGCCGACATCCACACTCAGCACCGATGCCGTGCCCCTGCCTAAACAGAAACTGTGGTCAGGGTTTGTGAAGAGCATTACGCATCGACTGCGAGTACATCGCAGCCCCGTCCACGCCGACACCAGTGCTCCTGATCTCGACATCGCAGAGATCGATCCCCAGTGCACGTGACTCCACGGCCTGAACGACTTCTACCCAACTTTCGGAACCAACACCCACCAGTGACTCCTAATTTTCAGATTTCATCGCAAGGTCCCCGAACCATCTTCACTTCCAAAGGTACTGTTTTTTGGGTATGTCCTATGCTGTATCACTGAACTGTTGGATTTGTGTTATTCACTGCTCTGAGATAGCCCCAGTTGGAGCTATCAACTTCAATGGACTATATTTTTTAGTTTATTCTTGCAAAATCTATATCTTCACTTGTGTATGTTGGAATTTTATTGTTTTGGTCTTGTTTTACTTAGGTAAATATTGGTTATTTGTTTGAAGTGGTGTTGAGTCTTCTTGTTGTAGTGTGTTCGCTGTGTAAGTGTGTGTGTGTGTGTGTGTGCGTGTACACAAATACTTTACACATTGCCTCTGAGATAAGCCTGACTGCTTGTGCCAAGCTACCAAGGAGGTGAGCAGGGGTTATCTTAGCTTTGTAACTTACCCTGACCAGAGTGAGGGTCCCTACTAGAACAGGGTGCGTACCAACTGCCAATTAGAGACCCCATTTCTAACAGTTATACGTTACAATTCTGAAATAAAATGTAAAAAGTTTTGAAATTCATTGAAAAAAACAAAGGTTACAGAGATGTTATAGTTAGGAACTAGAATATTGAAAGCTGTAGAAATTTACTGAAAAACACGAAGGTTACAGGGACATTATAGTTAGGAAATAGAATTTAAAAAAGCCTTAGAAATTCAGTGAAAAAAACAAAGGCCACAGGGACGTTATAGTTAGACTCAGATTTCACCCATACACAACCAGTGAAATTCAGCTGTTATAATTACCTAGGCCAACTCTAACTTAAGCCCTGGCAATGCACTGCCTATGACCTCACATATTACATCACTCCTGACATGGTCAGTGACATCACTGATGACATCATTAATGACATCTCAAATTACATCATCAAGTGAGTGTAAGTGCTTAGTAAACGTTTCTGAGAGTTAAACATATATACTAAGCTACTGCATAAGTTAAATTACTATTCTTTTTGTACAACTAATGAGTGATACTGTTTCTAATATATGTAATCTGAGTACCTGTATAGGTGTGTGAATGGGTGTGTGAGTGGCTGTATGGGTGAATTAGTGGGTGTGTGAGTAGCTGTATGGGTGAGTGAGTGACTGTATGAGTGGTTCTATGGGTGGATGAGGATGTGTGTGTGAGTAGCTGTATCAGTGACTTTGCTGGCTGTGTGAGTAGCCCTATGGGTGGGGGAGTGTATTAGTGGATGTATGGGGACTGAGTGGCTGTATGAATAACCTTGGTTTTTTCCAGTGATATATATATATATATATATATATATATACACATACATACACACATACATACATACATATATATACACTCACACACAAACACACACAGACATTTACAAGGCTATATTTACATACAATTAGCTATGCATGCAGGAGCAGAACTTCCACCCTGCCCCTCTCCCCCCTATGTCTCTCTGCTGGGAGAAGGCAACATATCTCCTCCTGTGCTGTCTCATAGAAATAGATAAGTTACTTACATTGTTTCACACTTCAGAGGCACTTGTGAAAGGAGAGCATACCTTTCAATTTGGCTTTCCGTGATGACCTGACCTTTGACCCAAAAACCGGTACATGCATTTTTCATTCATTAAATCTTTAAATGACCAAAGAATAATGGCACCGCGTTTATCATCTGAGGTATTTTACCGGTATTGAAACTGGTGATCTACAGTTTATCTATGATTCTCAGAAGGGGCTGCTGTAACCTACTGAGATATCTCATTGTGATTGGACAATGTGACTCTATAGTTACACATCAATGTATGCACCATGTGCATTTAACCATTTGAGCTTTCTAGCCGGGATTGGGCTATGTGAGTTGATTGTACAGGATTCACTCCGGAACAGATGCATTTATCCCCACGCTATTTTGAGATAGGAACCCTCGACCTGTAGGTTACAGTCTTCTGCCCGACATTTACACAAGATCTGTCTGAATGGGATTGGAACATGTGAGCTGCACCTCAGGTGCTAATCTTAGCAGCAGATTCGTGAATTCCATGGTCAGCTCCATGGACCACTCAGCCTCCTGGTTACACATGCATTTCCGTAGCAGGTGCAGATAGTTTACCTTTCTCCGGTGCCTGCACTCCTTTCTCCAGCTTTTCCTTAATAGGTTCCTGCTAGAGTTCACACCACATGCCCTACTCCTGTAATGCACCTTCAAGCAGCCTGGGAAGAGTTAAGATGCCTGAGCCAGGTAGGAGTATCTGGAGCATGGTTCTGCAAGGCAGGGGCATCCTTTCACCACTCCCCTGAGGGAAGGTACAGCAGACTGAGACTGGAACCTCGAATATGGCGGTACACGAGGAATTGGGTGTCCCCTATCTAAGCGACACTCTTGCCTTACGCCCTCTGATTTTCTGGCTAAATTGTTGGTTAAATAAAGACCTAATCCTCACTCATTTGATCTTAAAAAATTGTCTGGGCCTAGATAACATGGTTCGTATTCCCTGGCTTAACTACATTAAAAAATGGTTCGTATGGATTGGGCAGGGCATCCTATTTCTCACCCAGATGTTATCGTAAGAAAGGATGTGGAATTAACTAAGTCTGCCTTTCTGAGCCGAAGGCAAGCAGATCGGGATTCAGTAGAGGTCCAAAAACCGAGTGTTCGAGCATACCTACCGCTTAAATCAACACCTTTGTCAGAACCATATCTTATGGGGTCCTTGACGACACATGAAAAATTTCTTTTAACTAGGTTCCGGTTCAACCTTTTTCACCTCCTGTTAGCGAGACCCAAGGGGGCTTCCAGAGGTCAAGTGCTAGCGTCCTGTGGCTGCGACGGAAAGTCTCCTCAGGATTTGCTGCACTTTATGTTTTTTTGTAACTTATATGAAGTCCCCAGGAGGCATTTTTTAGTTCCTATTTTAAAGAAATTAAATTTTAACCAAGTCAGACCAATTCTTATGTACCTTCAATTGCTGAAGGATGATTGCATCATTTTTATAGTAGGGTTTTTAAAAGCATCTTTGAAATCTAGGCACTTTATGGAAATGTAGAATTTTCTCTTTTAAACATGTTTTTAGATTATTTACAGTAAGGTAACGTAGTCTGTTTTTTTTAAAAAATAGTGTTAACATTTTATTGTCTTTATGTATTGTATCTGTGTAACTTTTATGGTTTTACAAACAAAAACCGAATAAAGTTTATTGGTTGATTGAGACTGTGAGACTGAGACCGAAACCTGTGTGAAATCAGGAGCCAGGAGAGGGCGATGGACAAACGAAAGTTTTCGAGACTGAGCTGAGGGGCAGGGGGTCTCCTGGTCTCCCCACCCCCACAAAGCATTATAACATGGCGAGCAAATAGGGCAGCCCTGAGTAGTAGTGATGCTTCAAGATTTGCTTCAAGATTTGCTGTGGAAGGGGTGAGAGCATACACACTCATGTTGCGCCATTTGCATAACAAAAGGTGTCAAGACATCTGAGACTTCAAACGTCCAACACCACAAGAAAGCGAAGGGTTCAAGAATAGGAGCCAACAGGCTAAATCCCACAGGACACCGAAGGGTGTATGACCCAAAGAATAGAACAAAAGACTTTCAGAGCATCAGGAACCAAATTCACCAGGAATGGAAGTGCTGTAAGCATGACTGAAAGAATGTGCAGTTTTGCCACATAAACCTGAAGAGGCTTTGGCAATCTGCCCAGGAGTACACAGTTTGAAGTTGGTAACTGGGAATGAAACTTGGTTCTGTTTCAACGGTCACCAATTTAGCCAATAATTCATCTCTCACTGTGTGTACAATGTACTGGGCATCAGGAGAGCCCTTCTCGGGCATCCAGCAATCTCCCATATAAAACCAAGGAGATGAAGTCTGAGCAAGGGGAGGGCGCCTTGTGCCTTTTGCATCTGGGTTGGGGGTCGGGATCTGTTTCTAGCAAAGGAACACTCTTAAAGAAATCAAAAAAAGTAGTCCCGAAACAATGCCCCACAATGAATGTTGCATATGTTCAGGAGTACTTGGTTGCTGCTCTCAGGGAGAGTTGAACCCTGGAAGAGGCATGACGCGTGCATCCCATGGACAAATGGGGAGAAGGAATAATGTAGTGACTTTGGAGCCAGCACATGGCAATCCTATGGGCGGGCTGAAGCCCACAAAGTGGATTTGTTCTGCATTCCGTCCATCAATTGTGTGTCTTTCGCTTTCTCACAAAGTAGATACAGCATGTCTCCTTTCGAAATAGTGCAAGCGCGCCTTCTAGAGCGAGACCTAAAAATGTAAACGGATAATGAAACAGACCAGTGCTTAAGTGCACTTACAAAGCCCTGGTACTCACCTTTCTGCACTAATAAGGTGCATGGAAAATATATTATTTTATGAAGACAGATTTAGCGAAATGATCTTCCCTTTGTGTTTTTTAGCACACTTTATTCTTTTTTCCCTGCTGCTCGCCTGGGTATTCCTTCACCTCATACCATATACCAGATGGAAAAATAAAACGTTTTCCCATTGTACCTAAACTACGCCAGATTTGGTGACCCTAAAAATATGCTGTGTGAGTAGACACCACAAGCTCAAATCTCCAACCCACCAGAGTCGCTGTTTATTAACTGGTCAAGGGCTTTGCTAGTGTAAAACGCAGAACTCAAGGCGGGGGTAAATGGTGATTGATATTACAGCTGTTGGCCTAGTACAGGCGGAAGGATGCATAACACTTTTCAGTCTGCAGAAGAGGTGTGTGGTGACCAACCCGCCATATTAAGAGCAGGTAGTGGTCCAGCCGCACGCCCCCGGGTCTGCTGTCCCAGGGAGAGGAAGGAGGCCGGCTGTGCGCTGGAGGCCGGCTCCTTCTGACTGACCCACCCCGGGGGCGCCTGGACCAGCTCTGCTGTCAAGTTCCCATGGCTATAATTGGCGGCTGGTGGAGGAATGTGTCGGAAGCCTGCAAATCTCATCTATTTAGGGGAGAGGCAGTGCCTCATGTTACTGAGCTGGGAGGTACCGGGGCTACTCGTCCAGGCCAACCTTAAGAAAGAGGGGTGGCAATCAATCAGAAGTGAGGTGGCAGAGACGGGAGAGTTTACAGAGCAGAGACGGGGGCAACAGAGCGAGCAAAGACAGGCGGAGGGTGAAGAGGTGACCAGCAGTGAGCTGGGAGGGTCCAGAGAAGCAGCTAAAGGGCACCTGCCTAAGGAAAAGGGGCAATTAATCAGACAGCGCAAGGCAGGGCGTCTGGAGATAGGAGTCGCCCAGAGGGACGTTATAAACTGAGCTGACAGACAAGAAGAGACGGACCACAGGAGAGGCAGGGCACTGCACCTGAACTGGCAAAGAGCTCCGCTAGAGAGGCCAAGAAAGGATAGGGACAGTCAAGAGTGACAGAGAGGCACTGGAGACGGGGAGGAGGTGGGCTCCAGGCACTGCGCCTAGTGCGAGAGAGAGTCAGGGCCCAGGGGCGGTAGAGGAGGAATGTGACGGAGCCCCCACGGTGCAGACGCGCACAGAGCCGTTCACAGACCGTCCGGGCGGCTCGCTTCATTCCACCTGTGGCGCCCGGTGACCATGATGAGACCCGGCAGGAAGGGAGCGGAGGCGGCGGCCCTGGCCCTGCTGGCCCTGGCCGTGCAGAGCAGCCTCCAGCAGGACACCGGCCCGAAGCAGGGGAAACCATTTTTCGAGAGGTTCAGGCGCCTGGAGGAGCAGGTGAGACACGCTGGGCTGTGTGAAGGGAGTGGTGTGGGTGTGTTATGCGTAGGCCTTGGTGGGTACATTGCTGTAGAAAGAGTGTCATGGGCGCTAAAATAGGTCAGTGGCCCCTGGCTGTGCTGTAGTGGGCCCCTCAGACCCACGTGCCACGGCCCCAGGTGCGACGGCTCGTGGTGCACCAACGATAGTTACGACCCTGACAGCATGGCTGACTGGACCCTTCTGGACCTAAATATTCCAAAGCACGTGGTTTCGAAATGGCGCAGCAGTTAAAGGGGGTTTCTTGTTCAATGGGTACAGCGGGGTCTTGCTTTGGCTATTTTTCTTTGAAACGATGTATTGTTCTGTTGATGGCGGTAAAACCAACCGGTGCAGCCAGGTGCGTCATCTGTGGTGCTCCACGCCTTTTATTATTCTAGATTGTAGTACAGGCAAGGCAAGTGGCTTTCGGTAGATGGGACTGCTGTGGGAGTTTATCTGCAGCCGCTTTCCTCACTCCCCGAATATAATAAAAACATTTCAACGGCGCGGTCCAGTTTCAAAAAATGACAGTTGCACCGACAGCTCAAGCAGGAGGCATTTTTGTTCAGTACACTGGCATTAGTGTCACAAGTGCTGAGGTACAAATGCCGTTTTTTTCGCACGTGGTGGTTCCGTGTGGGAATGCGTGGGAGCTGGAGTGAAGGTTAATTTTAGATTGGGGCCCAGTGAAGGTGATGTTATGAGGTTGCACCTTCTAATTTATAAAAATGCCCCACTGTACTGAGTGACAATCACCTACATACTGGCATGAGCTGAACACACTGAACCAGATGAAGCTCTTTTTTACACCCAGAGACCTAGATGCCTGATTTGAAGGGAATTTTAGTCCCATTCAATACAGTGGTCTGATTTATAAAATCTCTTGGGGTGCCCAGGCGAAAAGCACTGATATGGTAAATTACATTGCAGCCATTAAGAACGTGTTGTCATTGCTGTATCTAATTACACTTATTTTGTTAACCGCCGAAGGATAAAAAGCCATTCTGAGTGGGCTTCTCCATTACTGAAACGGTGAACCTGCAGGTGGAGCAAAGCTGTGCAGGAGACACCGTAACCCTCTGAACTAACTTACTGGAACGCGAGACTTGCTCCAATGCCGAACTGGAATGCAATGACTCAAACTAATGCACTGTTAGGGTTCAATGCATGTCTCAGCACTGGGATGCGTGTGCATTGTACACGTTCTGTGCATGTCTCAGTAGTGGGATGCATATGCATTCTTAGGGTTCTGTGGATGTCCCAGTACTGGGATGCACGTGCACTGTTAGAGTTCAATGGATGTCTCTGCACTGGGATGCGTGTGCATTGTACGCGTTCTGTGCATGTCTCAGTAGTGGGATGCATATGCATTCTTAGGGTTCTGTGGATGTCCCAGTACTGGGATGCACGTGCACTGTTAGAGTTCAATGGATGTCTCTGCACTGGGATGCGTGTGCATTGTACGCGTTCTGTGCATGTCTCAGTATTGGGATGCGTATGCATTCTTAGGGTTCTGTGGATATCTCAGTTCTGGGATCCGCGTGCACTGTTAGGGTTCGGTAGATGTCTCAGTACTTCGAGTCTAGGGTGCACAGTAAGTCAGAGTGGAGGCACACTGTGCGAGCTCTCTGGTGCCCTAGTACTGGAATACACATAGATACTGTGATCAAGGATTAGTATGTTAATTTCTCCAAAGTGTTTCGGCACCTGATGAGGGATAGGAAGTGCTATACAACTGCAATCACAACACAATGCAAGGCTTTGGAAAACTCTTTAGGTGCTGAAGTTAATGGAAGTGAGTGCATGATGCAACCCAGAGAGCTCCTTTACCATTGGTTGGACCGCACTCTGCTCTGTGCTGTGCCCGCTGGATACAGGATGAGGGGTAGGTTGGCATCATATGTGCTGGTCAGGATGCCCCAGTCTGGTGCCGCACAGCCCCAGGGAAGAACTCGCGGGGCACCACGCCTTCCTGTGAGAGATGGCTGCTCGTGAGGAGATGAGCAATGCGGCTGCCACTGATCACTAGGGTGACCTCACACCCAAGGGAGCGCGGCCATCCCCTAGTGTGATAAAACGGGCCCCAGTATATTTATGTTCACAGTTTGCTTCACGAGGGCATCCCTCCCTGCCTGGTATTTATTTCAAGTGTAAATAGACTGGACTCGATTCGTATTATGCCCTGCCTGGTATTTATTTCAAGCGTAAATAGACTCGGCCTAATCTATATTCTGCCTCTGGTAATAACGCCTACATCCAGGGACTGAAATTTGGGCTGGTGCCAATAAGGGATAAACTGTATTTTCATCAATCTAAAGTCATACATTGTCAACCAGAACCTAGAAATCAGGCTTGATTTCAAGTGGGGAGTTGATGGCTGAACTGTGATTCGCAGAAGAATGGATGTGTAATTGCAGATGAGTAGCCAGTGTGGGAGACGCGTGTATAACTCATCTGTATGGACAGCGGTATACAGCGTAGACATAAAGCAGACAGGTTTGTAGTAGAAGACGTACCTGCCATGTTAGGAAGAATGGACTGCCACAGGCAACAGATACAATAAGGTAACTATGATTCCATTCTGTTCTCTCTTACCAAAAAAAAAGAGTAGATTTGTTATTGATCGAGCCTTGACAAAGCTCTTAAACAAGGACAGCTAGAGCGAAACGTGTCAGTGGTAAATTACAGAAAAGGAAAATAAATTAATAAAAAATATTCTCTGCAGAGCTAGATTTCCTGTGGATTGCATTTCAGATACTAAACATTGGAAGTGCTAACAGATCCACTCAGACACTCCTGCACCCACTTACAGACCCACTTAGACACTCATGCATCCAGTCAAAGACCCACTCAGATACTCATGCACCCACTCACAGACCCGCTCAGAAACTCACACACCTACTCACAGACCCACTTAGAGACTCCCACACACTCTCAAAGACCCACTCAAACATGCATCCACCCACTCACAGACCCACTCAGACTCTCATGTTCCCATTCACAGACCAACTCAGAGACTCGTGCACCCACTCATAGTGCCACTTGGAGACTCATGCATCCAATCACAGACCCACTCAGAGACTCATTTACCCATTCACAGACCCACTCAGTCACACACCCACTTACAGACCCATACAGACAGTCATGCAGTCACTCACAGACCTCACTCAGACACTCAGACACACAGTCACATTTTCCCTCAGGGACTCATATGCCTACTCACAGACCCACTCAGAGACTCATGCACCCACTCACACCCACTTATAGACCTACTCAGAAACTAATACACCCAGTCAGAGACCCACTTATAGACTCATGCACCCACTCACAGATCCACTCACAGACTCACGCTCCCACTGACTGACCCACTCAGACCCTCACTCAACCACTCACAGATCTACTCACAGACTCACACAACCAGTCACAGACCCACTCAGACACTCACCTACCCACTCACTCACCCACTCAGAGGCTCATCCATCCACTCACAGACCTACAAAGACAAGCATGCACCAACTCACATATCCAGTCAGAGAATCATGTGCCCACTCCAACCCACTCAGACACTCTCACATCTAGTCACAGACCCACTCAGACACTCACGCATACAGTCACAGATCCACACAGGCCCTCCTACACCCACTTTCACAGCCATGTACACACCCATACAGTGACTCATGTACCCAGTCACAGACCCACTCACATACCCACTCACAGACCCACTCAGACTCATGCGCCCACTGACAGACACACTCACTCATGCACCCACTCAGACACTCAAACACCAATCATAGACCCACTCAGAAACTAATACACCCAGAGACCCAATTATACACTCATGCACCCACTCACAGATCCACTCAGAGACTCACGCTCTCACTGACTGACCCACTCAGACACTCATTCACCCACTCACAAACCTACTCACAGACTCACACAACAACTCACAGACCCGCTCAGACACTCACCAACCCACTCACTCACCCACTCAGATGCTCATCCATCCACTCCCAGACCTTCAAAGACATGCATGCACCCACTCACAGACCCTGTCAGAGAATCACAAACCGACTCACAGATCCACTCAGACACTCCTGCACCCACTTACAGACCCACTTGGACACTCACACATCCAGTCATAGACCTACTCAGATACTCATGCACCCACTCACAGACCCGCTTAGACACTCACACACCCACTCACAGATCTACACAGGTACTCCTACACCCACTTTCACAGCCATGAACACACCCATACAGTCACACACCCATTCACAGACCCATACAGCCACTCACACACCCACAAACCCACTCACACACCCACTCAGAGACCCACACAGCCACTCACACACACTCTCTCAAAGGTTACTGTTAGACTTGGAATCTTCTGGCGTCTTTTTCCATCTTTTTGCTTCTGACCTCCTGTTTTTGATTGTGTGCTGCATTTCGTTTTTGCTGGTTTTAGGACTCTGGGCATTTTATCACTGTTGACCAGTGCTAAATGCATGTGCTCCCTGTGTAAATTGTATTGGTGATTGGGTTATCCACAATTGGAATATTTTATTTACTAGCAAGTTCCTTGTAAAGTGCACCAGGTGTGCCCAGGGCCTGTAAATCAAATGCTAGTAGGCCTGCAGCACTGATTGTGCCACCTACATGAGTAGCCCTGCAAACATGTCTCCGGCCTGCCACTGCAGTGTCTGTTTGTGCAGTTTTAAACTGCCATTACGACCCAGCAAGTGCACCCGCTTGCCAAGCCCAAACCAACTCTTTTACTAAATGTAAGTCACCCCTAAGGTAGTCCCTCAGCAGCCACATGGGCAGGGTGAAGTGTATTTAAGGTAGGACATGTGCTGTTGTGTTTTACTTGTCCTAATAGTAAATAATGCTAATTTTGTTTTTCACTATTGCAAGGCCTATCTCTCCCATAAAGTATCATAGGGATTGCCTTGAAATATCTTTTAAGTGTAATTTCCCATTGGGAGCGGAAAGAGATTTTGAATTTGAGGTCTCTGAACTCACAATTTAAAAATAAAGCTTTTGGTGAAGTTGGTATTTAAATTGTGTGTTTGAAAATGCCACTTTTAGAAAGTGGACAATGTCTTGCTTAACCAGTCTGTGCCTCTGCCTGGCTGTAGAATCCACGTCTGGGTTAGGATGACATTTGGACTCTTGTGCATTCGCTCTAGACAGTCAAAAAGGGATCTGAGGTGTGCTTTGCATATGCTGATCGTCCATCACTGGGCTGATGGGCCTGCCTGAGCTAGGGTGATGGGAGGAGTTGTCACTGACACCTGAATAGGACAGTGCTTGTCCTCACACAAAGCTTTCTCCATCCCCTGTACTGTGTCTGGAGCCAGGTCAGTGCAAAGCAGTCTTGTGCACTAAAAAGACTTTCCTTTGAAGTTTGCCTACTTCAAAGGCAGAAACTGGTATGAGTAATGGGGCTGTGACACCATAAGTGCAATAACTACAGAACACTTCTGGATTGCGGACATTCTGCCAGGAAGAAGAGCTATGTTGCTGTCAGGAGGAACTACCACTTTGCTGTTTACTTTGCTATAGTGGCCTGCTGCTTGCTACTTCTGTCTTAAGCTTGCCTCCTGTTGGAAGTCTCAATGATATCAAAGACTTCATCCACATCTTGTTACCAGCACTGGAACCCTTCTGCTGGGAGTCATGTGTTGCCAAGTTGTGCCAAAACCATTCCTGGGCCCTTGGAATGAGTGACTGTGCTGTAACCTTGAGAAAAGCAAACCTGACGGAGTCCCCGACGCCGCTGCCTACGCCGAAGCCGCTGTCACCGCTCGTGAGGAGCACAACTCTTCGACCGTGACGACATCGGCCTCACCGATGACATCGCTTCTTGCCGTCATCGATGCAGCTACCTGCACCAAAGTCAAGAGCACTGTTCGTGAAGAGGACAACGCATTGCCTTGAAGACATCGCAGCACCTGGTGTACCGACGACAGTGCCATCGACTCCGACCTTGTCTCCAACGTTGCTGCCTGCGCTGTGGCTGAGATCACCACTCGTGAAGGACACAACGCCTTGCCCCATCTCAGATCGCAGCCCCAGATCTGCCGACATCCACACTCAGCACCGATGCCGTGCCCCTGCCTAAACAGAAACTGTGGTCAGGGTTTGTGAAGAGCATTACGCATCGACTGCGAGTACATCGCAGCCCCGTCCACGCCGACACCAGTGCTCCTGATCTCGACATCGCAGAGATCGATCCCCAGTGCACGTGACTCCACGGCCTGAACGACTTCTACCCAACTTTCGGAACCAACACCCACCAGTGACTCCTAATTTTCAGATTTCATCGCAAGGTCCCCGAACCATCTTCACTTCCAAAGGTACTGTTTTTTGGGTATGTCCTATGCTGTATCACTGAACTGTTGGATTTGTGTTATTCACTGCTCTGAGATAGCCCCAGTTGGAGCTATCAACTTCAATGGACTATATTTTTTAGTTTATTCTTGCAAAATCTATATCTTCACTTGTGTATGTTGGAATTTTATTGTTTTGGTCTTGTTTTACTTAGGTAAATATTGGTTATTTGTTTGAAGTGGTGTTGAGTCTTCTTGTTGTAGTGTGTTCGCTGTGTAAGTGTGTGTGTGTGTGTGTGTGCGTGTACACAAATACTTTACACATTGCCTCTGAGATAAGCCTGACTGCTTGTGCCAAGCTACCAAGGAGGTGAGCAGGGGTTATCTTAGCTTTGTAACTTACCCTGACCAGAGTGAGGGTCCCTACTAGAACAGGGTGCGTACCAACTGCCAATTAGAGACCCCATTTCTAACAGTTATACGTTACAATTCTGAAATAAAATGTAAAAAGTTTTGAAATTCATTGAAAAAAACAAAGGTTACAGAGATGTTATAGTTAGGAACTAGAATATTGAAAGCTGTAGAAATTTACTGAAAAACACGAAGGTTACAGGGACATTATAGTTAGGAAATAGAATTTAAAAAAGCCTTAGAAATTCAGTGAAAAAAACAAAGGCCACAGGGACGTTATAGTTAGACTCAGATTTCACCCATACACAACCAGTGAAATTCAGCTGTTATAATTACCTAGGCCAACTCTAACTTAAGCCCTGGCAATGCACTGCCTATGACCTCACATATTACATCACTCCTGACATGGTCAGTGACATCACTGATGACATCATTAATGACATCTCAAATTACATCATCAAGTGAGTGTAAGTGCTTAGTAAACGTTTCTGAGAGTTAAACATATATACTAAGCTACTGCATAAGTTAAATTACTATTCTTTTTGTACAACTAATGAGTGATACTGTTTCTAATATATGTAATCTGAGTACCTGTATAGGTGTGTGAATGGGTGTGTGAGTGGCTGTATGGGTGAATTAGTGGGTGTGTGAGTAGCTGTATGGGTGAGTGAGTGACTGTATGAGTGGTTCTATGGGTGGATGAGGATGTGTGTGTGAGTAGCTGTATCAGTGACTTTGCTGGCTGTGTGAGTAGCCCTATGGGTGGGGGAGTGTATTAGTGGATGTATGGGGACTGAGTGGCTGTATGAATAACCTTGGTTTTTTCCAGTGATATATATATATATATATATATATATATATATATACACATACATACACACATACATACATACATATATATACACTCACACACAAACACACACAGACATTTACAAGGCTATATTTACATACAATTAGCTATGCATGCAGGAGCAGAACTTCCACCCTGCCCCTCTCCCCCCTATGTCTCTCTGCTGGGAGAAGGCAACATATCTCCTCCTGTGCTGTCTCATAGAAATAGATAAGTTACTTACATTGTTTCACACTTCAGAGGCACTTGTGAAAGGAGAGCATACCTTTCAATTTGGCTTTCCGTGATGACCTGACCTTTGACCCAAAAACCGGTACATGCATTTTTCATTCATTAAATCTTTAAATGACCAAAGAATAATGGCACCGCGTTTATCATCTGAGGTATTTTACCGGTATTGAAACTGGTGATCTACAGTTTATCTATGATTCTCAGAAGGGGCTGCTGTAACCTACTGAGATATCTCATTGTGATTGGACAATGTGACTCTATAGTTACACATCAATGTATGCACCATGTGCATTTAACCATTTGAGCTTTCTAGCCGGGATTGGGCTATGTGAGTTGATTGTACAGGATTCACTCCGGAACAGATGCATTTATCCCCACGCTATTTTGAGATAGGAACCCTCGACCTGTAGGTTACAGTCTTCTGCCCGACATTTACACAAGATCTGTCTGAATGGGATTGGAACATGTGAGCTGCACCTCAGGTGCTAATCTTAGCAGCAGATTCGTGAATTCCATGGTCAGCTCCATGGACCACTCAGCCTCCTGGTTACACATGCATTTCCGTAGCAGGTGCAGATAGTTTACCTTTCTCCGGTGCCTGCACTCCTTTCTCCAGCTTTTCCTTAATAGGTTCCTGCTAGAGTTCACACCACATGCCCTACTCCTGTAATGCACCTTCAAGCAGCCTGGGAAGAGTTAAGATGCCTGAGCCAGGTAGGAGTATCTGGAGCATGGTTCTGCAAGGCAGGGGCATCCTTTCACCACTCCCCTGAGGGAAGGTACAGCAGACTGAGACTGGAACCTCGAATATGGCGGTACACGAGGAATTGGGTGTCCCCTATCTAAGCGACACTCTTGCCTTACGCCCTCTGATTTTCTGGCTAAATTGTTGGTTAAATAAAGACCTAATCCTCACTCATTTGATCTTAAAAAATTGTCTGGGCCTAGATAACATGGTTCGTATTCCCTGGCTTAACTACATTAAAAAATGGTTCGTATGGATTGGGCAGGGCATCCTATTTCTCACCCAGATGTTATCGTAAGAAAGGATGTGGAATTAACTAAGTCTGCCTTTCTGAGCCGAAGGCAAGCAGATCGGGATTCAGTAGAGGTCCAAAAACCGAGTGTTCGAGCATACCTACCGCTTAAATCAACACCTTTGTCAGAACCATATCTTATGGGGTCCTTGACGACACATGAAAAATTTCTTTTAACTAGGTTCCGGTTCAACCTTTTTCACCTCCTGTTAGCGAGACCCAAGGGGGCTTCCAGAGGTCAAGTGCTAGCGTCCTGTGGCTGCGACGGAAAGTCTCCTCAGGATTTGCTGCACTTTATGTTTTTTTGTAACTTATATGAAGTCCCCAGGAGGCATTTTTTAGTTCCTATTTTAAAGAAATTAAATTTTAACCAAGTCAGACCAATTCTTATGTACCTTCAATTGCTGAAGGATGATTGCATCATTTTTATAGTAGGGTTTTTAAAAGCATCTTTGAAATCTAGGCACTTTATGGAAATGTAGAATTTTCTCTTTTAAACATGTTTTTAGATTATTTACAGTAAGGTAACGTAGTCTGTTTTTTTTAAAAAATAGTGTTAACATTTTATTGTCTTTATGTATTGTATCTGTGTAACTTTTATGGTTTTACAAACAAAAACCGAATAAAGTTTATTGGTTGATTGAGACTGTGAGACTGAGACCGAAACCTGTGTGAAATCAGGAGCCAGGAGAGGGCGATGGACAAACGAAAGTTTTCGAGACTGAGCTGAGGGGCAGGGGGTCTCCTGGTCTCCCCACCCCCACAAAGCATTATAACATGGCGAGCAAATAGGGCAGCCCTGAGTAGTAGTGATGCTTCAAGATTTGCTTCAAGATTTGCTGTGGAAGGGGTGAGAGCATACACACTCATGTTGCGCCATTTGCATAACAAAAGGTGTCAAGACATCTGAGACTTCAAACGTCCAACACCACAAGAAAGCGAAGGGTTCAAGAATAGGAGCCAACAGGCTAAATCCCACAGGACACCGAAGGGTGTATGACCCAAAGAATAGAACAAAAGACTTTCAGAGCATCAGGAACCAAATTCACCAGGAATGGAAGTGCTGTAAGCATGACTGAAAGAATGTGCAGTTTTGCCACATAAACCTGAAGAGGCTTTGGCAATCTGCCCAGGAGTACACAGTTTGAAGTTGGTAACTGGGAATGAAACTTGGTTCTGTTTCAACGGTCACCAATTTAGCCAATAATTCATCTCTCACTGTGTGTACAATGTACTGGGCATCAGGAGAGCCCTTCTCGGGCATCCAGCAATCTCCCATATAAAACCAAGGAGATGAAGTCTGAGCAAGGGGAGGGCGCCTTGTGCCTTTTGCATCTGGGTTGGGGGTCGGGATCTGTTTCTAGCAAAGGAACACTCTTAAAGAAATCAAAAAAAGTAGTCCCGAAACAATGCCCCACAATGAATGTTGCATATGTTCAGGAGTACTTGGTTGCTGCTCTCAGGGAGAGTTGAACCCTGGAAGAGGCATGACGCGTGCATCCCATGGACAAATGGGGAGAAGGAATAATGTAGTGACTTTGGAGCCAGCACATGGCAATCCTATGGGCGGGCTGAAGCCCACAAAGTGGATTTGTTCTGCATTCCGTCCATCAATTGTGTGTCTTTCGCTTTCTCACAAAGTAGATACAGCATGTCTCCTTTCGAAATAGTGCAAGCGCGCCTTCTAGAGCGAGACCTAAAAATGTAAACGGATAATGAAACAGACCAGTGCTTAAGTGCACTTACAAAGCCCTGGTACTCACCTTTCTGCACTAATAAGGTGCATGGAAAATATATTATTTTATGAAGACAGATTTAGCGAAATGATCTTCCCTTTGTGTTTTTTAGCACACTTTATTCTTTTTTCCCTGCTGCTCGCCTGGGTATTCCTTCACCTCATACCATATACCAGATGGAAAAATAAAACGTTTTCCCATTGTACCTAAACTACGCCAGATTTGGTGACCCTAAAAATATGCTGTGTGAGTAGACACCACAAGCTCAAATCTCCAACCCACCAGAGTCGCTGTTTATTAACTGGTCAAGGGCTTTGCTAGTGTAAAACGCAGAACTCAAGGCGGGGGTAAATGGTGATTGATATTACAGCTGTTGGCCTAGTACAGGCGGAAGGATGCATAACACTTTTCAGTCTGCAGAAGAGGTGTGTGGTGACCAACCCGCCATATTAAGAGCAGGTAGTGGTCCAGCCGCACGCCCCCGGGTCTGCTGTCCCAGGGAGAGGAAGGAGGCCGGCTGTGCGCTGGAGGCCGGCTCCTTCTGACTGACCCACCCCGGGGGCGCCTGGACCAGCTCTGCTGTCAAGTTCCCATGGCTATAATTGGCGGCTGGTGGAGGAATGTGTCGGAAGCCTGCAAATCTCATCTATTTAGGGGAGAGGCAGTGCCTCATGTTACTGAGCTGGGAGGTACCGGGGCTACTCGTCCAGGCCAACCTTAAGAAAGAGGGGTGGCAATCAATCAGAAGTGAGGTGGCAGAGACGGGAGAGTTTACAGAGCAGAGACGGGGGCAACAGAGCGAGCAAAGACAGGCGGAGGGTGAAGAGGTGACCAGCAGTGAGCTGGGAGGGTCCAGAGAAGCAGCTAAAGGGCACCTGCCGAAGTGAGAGGGGCAATTAATCAGACAGCGCGAAGCAGGGCGTCTGGAGATAGGAGTCGCCCAGAGGGACGTCATAAACTGAGCTGACAGACAAGAAGAGACGGACCACAGGAGAGGCAGGGCACTGCACCTGAACTGGCAAAGAGCTCCGCTAGAGAGGCCAAGAAAGGATAGGGACAGTCAAGAGTGACAGAGAGGCACTGGAGACGGGGAGGAGGTGGGCTCCAGGCACTGCGCCTAGTGCGAGAGAGAGTCAGGGCCCAGGGGCGGTAGAGGAGGAATGTGACGGAGCCCCCACGGTGCAGACGCGCACAGAGCCGTTCACAGACCGTCCAGGCGGCTCGCTTCATTCCACCTGTGGCGCCCGGTGACCATGATGAGACCCGGCAGGAAGGGAGCGGAGGCGGCGGCCCTGGCCCTGCTGGCCCTGGCCGTGCAGAGCAGCCTCCAGCAGGACACCGGCCCCAAGCAGGGGAAACCATTTTTCGAGAGGTTCAGGCGCCTGGAGGAGCAGGTGAGACACGCTGGGCTGTGTGAAGGGAGTGGTGTGGGTGTGTTATGCGTAGGCCTTGGTGGGTACAGTGCTGTAGAAAGAGTGTCATGGGCGCTAAAATAGGTCAGTGGCCCCTGGCTGTGCTGTAGTGGGCCCCTCAGACCCACGTGCCACGGGCCCAGGTGCGACGGCTCGTGGTGCACCAACGATAGTTACGACCCTGACAGCATGGCTGACGGGACCCTTCTGGACCTAAATATTCCAAAGCACGTGGTTTCGAAATGGCGCAGCAGTTAAAAGGGTTTTTTTGTTCAATGGGTGCAGCGGGGTATTGCTTTGGCTATTTTTCTTTGAAACGATGTATTTTTCTGTTACTGGCGGTTGGATGGCGGTAAAACCAACAGGTGCAGCCAGGTGCGTCATCTGTGATGCTCCACGCCTTTTATTATTCTAGAGATTGTAGTGCAGGCAAGTGGCTTTCGGTAGATGGGACTGCTGTGGGAGTTTATCTGGAGCCGCTTTCTCTCTCCTCGAATATAACAAAAACATTTCAACGGCGCAGTCCAGTTTCAAAAAATGACAGTTGCACCGCTCAAGCAGGAGGTATTTTTGTTCAGTACACTGGCATTAGTGTCACAAGTGCTGAGGTACAAATGCCGTTTTTTTCGCACGTGTTGGTTCCGTGTGGGAATGCGTGGGAGCTGGAGTGAAGGTTAATTTTAGATTGGGGGCCCAGTGAAGGTGATGTTATGAGGTTACACCTTCTGATTTATAAAAATGCCCCACTGTACTGAGTGACAATCACCTGCATACTGGCATGAGCTGAACACACTGAACCAGATGAAGCTCTTTTTACACCCAGAGACCCGTATGCATGATTTGAAGGGGCTTTTTGTCCCATTGAATACAGTGATCTCTTGGGGTGCCCAGGCAAAAATCACTGGCATGGTAAATTACATTGCAGCCATTAAGAACGTGTTGTCATTGCTGTATCTAATTACACCTATTTTGTTAACCCCCGATGGATAAAAAGACATTCTGAGTGGGCGTCTCCATTACTGAAACGGTGAACCTGCAGGTAGAGCAGAGCTGTGCAGGAGACACCTTAAACCTCTGAACTAACTTAGTGGAACGCGAGACTTGCTCCAATGCCGAGCTGGAATGCATTGACCCAAACTAATGAATAAGGCCGCTGCCCTCTGCTGTACTGAGACTGGGATTCCAGCAAATGCTGTCAGTCAGAACAGAGCTAATCTGTGAGAGTTCTGTAAATGTCTCTCAGTAATGGGACACGTCTGCATTGCATGAGTACTGTGGATGTCTCAGTATTGGGACGCACATGCACTGTTAGAGTTCTGTGCATGTCTAAGTTGTGGGATGTGTAGTACTGGGATGTGCGTGCATTGTACATGTTCTGTGCATGTCTCAGTTGTGGGATGTGTATTCATTGTTAGGGCTCTGTGGATGTCCCAGTACTGGGATGCACGTGCACTGTTAGGGTTCAATGGATGTCCCAGTACTCAAGTGTGATAAAACGGGCCCCAGTATATTTATGTTCACAGTTTGCTTCACGAGGGCATCCCTCCCTGCCTGGTATTTATTTCAAGTGTAAATAGACTTGACTCGATTCATATTATGCCCTGCCTGGTATTTATTTCAAGCGTAAATAGACTCGGCCTAATCTATATTCTGCCTCTGGTAATAACGCCTACATCCAGGGACTAAAATATGGGCTGGTGCCAATAAGGGATAAACTGTAATTTCATGAATCTAAAGTCATACATTGTCAACCAAAACCTAGAAATCAGGCTTGATTTCTTGATGGCTGAACTATGATTCGCAGAAGAATGGATGTGTAATTGCAGATAAGTAGCCAGTGTGGGAGACGCGTGTATAACTCATCTGTATGGACAGCGGTATACAGTGTAGACATAAAGCAGACAGGGTTGTAGTAGAAGACGTACCTGCCATGTTAGGAAGAATGGACTGCCACAGGCAACAGATACAATAAGGTAACTATGATTCCATTCTGTTCTCTCTTACCAAAAAAAGAGAGTAGATTTGTTATTGATCGAGCCTTGACAAAGCTCTTAAACAAGGACAGCTAGAGCGAAACGTGTCAGTGGTAAATTACAAAAAAGGAAAATTAATTAATAAAAAATATTCTTTGCAGAGCTAGATTTCTTGTGGATTGCATTTCAGATACTAAAACATTGGAAGTGCCGCGATTCCCGAACTGCGCCATAGAGAACTGTACTTTACAATGTCTTTTTAAGACCAGTTTAGTCACCAGAATTAAAAAAAGACATTGACAAACTGCAGAAATAGTAGACAAGCATTGGCATAGCCAATAGGTCTTGCCTTTGGGGCCTTATAAGTGTTTAGCTATCCAGCACAATATCCTTGGTGCAACAACATCAAGTGTTGCATAGATAAACACTTATAAGGTCCCAAAGGCGAGACCTATTGGCTATGCCAATGCTTGTTTATTACAAGTCTTTGGGACATTACTGAGAAAGTACAGTCTAAGTAGACAACACAGGCTGTATATTCCTTCACTCTTCCTGTTTAGATAGCCAGCCATTCGATATACGCTGCCAAGGCTCGACCTAAAAAAGTAGTGGAACTGTGATTGAAAGCGGAGGGAGTTGTTGGAACCAGAATACAATCAGATTCCTCACTGATTAGCAGCAGCACACATGAAACAAGCACAAGAGTTCAATAGCTACGCACTAGCAGCAAAAAGAATGGCCAAACTCTTGAAGTGACTTCAAAGAAATAGTGTCCGTATTTCTAGTAAAAATTCCAACAAACGACCACATAAATGGCGAACTTTCCGGAACCCCATGCTCTGAGTAGAATGTGTTCATGTAAATACTGGGCAGTGCTCGTTTGCACTGAAACCTCTATAATGCATTGATCCACTTTTTTCTGCGCACAGTCATTGACTTTATTTGCGGCTTTAAAATGGCTATGGCAGAAAACATGCATAGTGACAAAATAAATACAGAATTTAAAGGCAGCATTATTGTTTACACTTTCGCATCTTGTGTCACGAAGTTTGGAAAATACTAGACTACTGGAATGTGTGTACCTTCTGAGACCAGGGTTGGGAAGGGACTGCAGGGGTGTCTAAAGCAAGTGAGCATTGTGGGAGAGACTGTAGGAGTGAGTATAACTTCTTACAGCAGGGTGGAGGACGAGTGACTGAAGTAATATATGTGACTTGTGCACAGCGGTGGTAGGTTGAAACTGCAGGAATG
Organism: Triturus cristatus; assembly: GCF_964204655.1. Lineage (NCBI taxonomy): Eukaryota > Metazoa > Chordata > Amphibia > Caudata > Salamandridae > Triturus > Triturus cristatus. The sequence goes on along the minus strand of NC_140593.1, from coordinate 840,828,880 downwards.
CGTGTAACTCAGAGCAGTGAGTGTGTGTGCAAGAGTATGAGATGGTCTTGAAGAGTGCAGAGAGTGGTAGAGAGTGCAGGAACATGCGTGATCGTAGTAGTGTGGTGGGGTAAGACTACAGGAGTGTGTGAAACTTGACAGAACTTGTTTATCTGGATACCAGTGAGATGTGGATTGCATTCATGTGTGTTTGGTTCGTGCGTCCATGCATGTGTCTGGTTGTATGTTTGAGAGTGAGTGAAAGAAAGAAAGAAAGAAAGAGAGTTTTCTGAACGTTTAGGAGAGGGTCTGCAGGGGTGTGGGGACTTTGACAGCAGTGAGGGAGATATACTCCACTCTTCACCCTTCCGAAGTAGATAACACGAGTTCTACTGTCATGGTTAATATCAATATACCTTTTATTTAAAAGCCAATTCTGTGTTTTGCTGTGTTTTTTGTCTAAATATTATGTAAAATGCCCCCCCTAACAGTGTGCCGGACTCGTGCAGTCTCGAATGTATAAATAAGGGACAGTGACTCTTTAAATATGCGGGACATACATAGTAAAAATTGATGAAATTAGCGAAAGGTGGAGTTGACTTCCAAAGTTAACATAAGGCTGATTACAGAGATTAATCAACAACCAGGGGGGGTGGGGGCATGCAGCAAGGCCAGCGTCTAGCTGATGAGAACTTAGGTACAGCACAAGTTGAACCGAATTGCAAAAATTAGGAGTTACTATCGCTCCATTCAGTAGTACTCCTTTTATCAACCATAACAGAACCTGCTGCTTCAACATAAAAGGTTGCAATACATAAACCTTTGCAGCTTGCATCAGAGGGAAAGTTGTAAACACAGTTCTCTGCAATGCATATTTCATAATGTTGTTTGTGGCAAAACATGGAGGAACCTGAAGTTAGTGTATCTTCACTTTTTTTTTACCTAACTATAAATTAAACATATGTGCACACACGCTGATTCAGAGGGAAAAGGGTGATTTGGGGGGGTCGGGACAAGAAACGAGATAAGGACATGATTTACAGCAGTCAGATGAGTGCGCTTGTTTGCAACAAGCCTCAAAGCACCAGATGTTTTGGTAAACAGTGACCTGGCTAACCTGGGAATGTTCCAGCTTCATGTGAACTTTTTGATGGCAGGTTATGAAACAACCAAGCGAAGTCAAGATGTGCAAGTTACATTTAAAGTCCCCCAGATGGGGGTTTGGAAAGCCCCCTTGGATTGTGTGGTCCTTGTGATCTCTGTGTATTTAACGGTTAGAGGCTGTGCACTTTGTGCTGTATACAGGCAGCAGCATATCTGTGCCGCACTATGTGGTGTTTCAATTAAATACATGCAATATCATTCTCAACAGCAAAACCAGCTTTACAAAAAACATGTCAACACTGAGACATGGAGAAGCCGTCAGAAACAGATAAAGCAAAAGCACCGTGAGAAAAGGCTTCCTGAACAAATAAAGCACATTGAAAATAAAGACAATCCAAAGGCATCTCCAACCAGCTTTAGCAACACAACATATACAAAATAAAATCACTGTCAACACGGCAGCGCTTTATTTAACAAATTATGTACATTGAGATTAAAAAAGAATATAAATTACAACAAGTAACCTGAAACGAGAATGCAGCATGTCCTCGCCGCTGTTGTTTAAACAAGACGCCAGTGAAAGTGAAACTGATCACGATCGCCGTGTGGCCGAGTGGTGCGCGAGCGAGGGTCAAAAGCAGACATGGCAGGAGCCACAAGACGTGCGGCCAAGTGGTGCGCACGCGTGCGGGTCAAAAGCAGGCATGGCAGGAGCCACAAGACCTGCGTCCAAGTGGTGCTAATGACCCGTGAAAGACAGATGGCAGCTGCGCGCGTGAACGCAAGCGCTAGGCCAGCCAGTAGCACTTTGTGAAACTCACCTACTAAATGTCTCGCAGAACAGCGCATGCACTGGCTCAGCGAGACCTAAAAAAGGAGAAACGGACAAAGAAAAGGTCCAAGGATTTAGCCTATGAAGCAGAACGTAAGGAGCCCAGTGTCTTTTGCAGGCCTGAGAGTTCTATGTAAGGTCGACTGGAATTATATGATTTTGCAGCCATTGAAGTTTTCACATAAATGTGGATCTACCACTTATACCACAAAATTCTTTATCAGCAGTTGAAACTGCAGATTTCAGCAGACATTGTTTCTGGTTCAGAAAGATCCTTAGCCCCTAAAAACACTGGACACTAAGGCCCTTATTACGAGTTTTAGGCGGAGCAGTGGCGCGGCGGTGCCACCGCTTGCGCTGCCCGCCTGCCAGATTATAACTTTTTTGTAGTCTGGCAGGCGGGCAGTATGGCGGCGCCACTTTTAAAGGCAGCAGTGCCATTAAAAAAGTCACCGAAATGGGACTGCACTACAAGGTTCCTGCACGGCATGGACTCGAAAGTCCATGCCGTGCAGGAGCCTTTGTGCATGCACACACGGGGGCACATATTATTCCCCCCTGTGTGCATCCACATATGTTGAGGCACAGGGGAGGCCTGTGGGCTCCCTTTGTTTCCTCTCTGCCAGGCTTTTCATGGTGGTGGAACCGCCATGTAAAGCCTGGCTGAGAGGAAACTCGTAATGTGCGTGGCAAGACCGTGGCAGTCCCGCCAAGCATATTGCGGACTCTGACCGCTGCTCATATGCCAGGGAACAGCAGTTCCCTGGCGAAGCCATCGGTCCCAGGGCGGTCTGACTGCCTGAGTCTTAATCAACTAGGTCATCTAGCGACATCTTAAGTGCACAGGGTAGGTCCTGCCTGTCTTGTACCGGGCTACAAACATGCCCCAATTACTGGGACAAGCATGACAGCAGTCTCTTGGAAGCCTGCCACTGACGATGCTGAATACCGGGCTACCAAATACCAAAGCTGCCTAACCTTGAGTCCAGCTCTTGGAGCTTTATTCCACCACTCTACGTTTCCCATCTTTTGGTTCACTTTGCAGGTTCTTTTTCATCCCTCCTTTCACCCTACAAAAAATTGTTGGAGTCACATCTGTTAGATTTCCTAAGCCCCAAAAGGAAATTGCAGCCTTTTCAGAGAAAAGGAAACCTGACAGGAGCTTCTTTAATTTTCTCTACTGAATTATGATAATTTAGACAAGACTGTTAGAAATCAGAAAAAAAACTGTCAGGGAATCTCTTACCTGCAGGTGTAATGTAGAGCTCCTCCCGATCCCTTAAATTAGTAAACACACTTAATAATTGGTAATTTACACTCTACGATTATTATTCTTCTACAAAACACTTTTATTAAAGAACTGCTAATATTATAACAACTCAGCAATATACTTTCCGACAAAGGTTAGATATACTCCAGTCATATTTCCTCACGTATTTCCATTCCTTTAGTCTAAACCCTACTAAATTTACATCTAGCAGTCTAACAGCATGATTGTATTTGTACGCTTTTAATAACATGCCAAGCCATACTAACTCCCCCATGTACCTTACTGTGCCATCGGCCTGAAGTCATAGCTCTGTGTTTCAGCATCCCTTCGAAAAACCAGTCCATAACCCTGCCTCTCTTATTCATGGCACTCACTCTCTGGAGCACGAGGGGTCAGTGCTTAATTTGAGTTGGTGGTTTCCGGTGCTCAGCACCGGCACTTAATCATCAACACCTGTACTTTTCATGAGCACCAGTTAAGGACATATTAATTTATGGGCAGATTAAGTGATTTGCCCAGAATCACAGGATGTTGAGCTGACTCCGAGACACTAACCTGGTTCCCTAGCTCCGGAGTCTGCAGCTCTGGCCATTACGCCGCATCCTCTCCCCACTTTCATGGTTTGTAGGTTATTTGGTTTTAAGCAGTGCTAACAGGAGAAATGGCCTGGTACAAGCTGCCTCCTGACGAGAGCCCCGGCACTTTTTCTTTTTATTTACAAATTTACCACTGGGTCTGCTTATGCTCAGTTCCTGTTCTTTACATGGAATAATGAACAATACTTCTTGTTCACAATATAGGAGATACATGGAAGATTACTACTACTTTTCTTCGTCCCTTTTACAAGACGTAACTTGCAATGCCACTTCTCCTTGTACTCACATATTAGCTGCAGTGTTTATAACCTTCTCCTTCCCTGGCCTGTTAATGTGAGCTGTTGAAAAGCATGACTGCAAAGTACACATGTTATTAATTGTGCTATTTAAGCAGTTCTGTGCTGCAGGCCTGCCTATAGGCCCTGCGCTCATCACACACTTTAATGGCTCAATGTATAGCATTTACAAATACCTTTAAATCAGTGCCACACTTTACCCTAATGTCACTGTTCTATCTTTCTCTTCACTTTTTCTCCCCTTCTACATTTATCCGTCTTTTTCTCAGTTAAGTCTAATGAAGAAGAATATGTCCTGGTCCCCAAGAGAGTATGCCCATGCACACCACCCAGAGCCACCATCACACCTTTCTTTTCACTCTCAAAAGAATGTATGATGTTACATTGCGGTCTTTACACCGCGATACGTTTACAACGCAGTCATTACAACGTAACGACTTGCGCAGGAGGGGGCTGGACTTAGAAATAGTATGATTTACTATTCGAACTCCAGCCTACGTAACAGTAGGGTAGGTGTTGGAATAGTAAATCATACTATTCCTTAGTGTATAGCGCCATCCAGCGCAAGTCGTTGTAACAATTTGCGTTGTAATGGCCACGTTGTAAATGTATCGCGTGTAAAGACCGCGTTGTAAGGGATGTCTCCTCAACAATGTGGGTAAAACTAAGGCAAGCCTTACTGCATTGCAAGTGTGGGCAAAGAGCATTGTCGGTATGGGCCTTCCAATACCCAGCAAGAGAAGGGCGAGCTACTGTCCCACCCAACCAAAGAACAAACTGGCCACTTACAAATGCCAGCAGCAGAAATGAGGGGGTTTGGGCATCTTCTGACTTCCTCTGGAGAACATTCCACCTGATAGCAGCTGCACTTGGCAACTGACTATAGATGTCAAAGTAGGTTGGAATTTTTATGTCATGTATGGCCTCCATTGGAAGCCTTAGTGTGACTACAGGACTCCATATCCGGTTAATCACCGCGAATGTGTCACAACAGTGGGGACACAAGCTGTTTCCCGCTGTTGTGACCTGGCAGGGGATTTCAAGCTGCGCTGAGAGGGATCTCAAGGAGCCTGTCAGGGTGGCACTGGCTCTCTGTTCTAATGGAAAACACAGAGCACAGCTTCGGGCAGGAAGGTAGAGGGGAGGACAGAGGATGGTGGAGGTGGCTAGCAGGAGGACAGGTTTTTAGGCGGGGTGAGGGGTAAAAATACAGAGGGTGGTGGGGAAGGTGGCAGGGTTCTAGGTTTAATACAGGAAAGGGCATGTACAGGTGAGGCCCTGCTATTTTTGGGTTCCCTGTTATTCCTCTACTCCTGCACAGCTGATCACAACACAAGGATATGAAATAGAGGGAGTTTACAAAACACAAAGTTAAATCTGAGTTACAGATGGGCTCAGAGTTACATCAAACATAGGGCTCCCGGTTCTATGTTATTCATTTTTTCGGCATTTCTGTCTGTATTTATCAATATTTATTTTTGGCTAATTTTTCTGTATTTATCTATTTTTATTTTATGTTTTCTATATAAATGAAGCTGCAATGGGTATTTTTCAACATTTATTTGACTGATAAATGTATACTCGCATTTGAATGTCCAAAAGGTTTCAGCAGTATACAGTACAATAGTGTTATCTGAAAACACTTGCATTGTTGAATAACATCAATAAATGTAGATCTGCACTTCATTAGGAAATATATTGTCTTTTTTCATCTCCCCTACCTCTCAATTTGTACTCCTACTGACCTGTCACTCACGATTGACTATAGAAAAAATCATCCAAAGAAGACCTATTTTCCATATTTTTCTGTATTTAGAAATAAATACAGGCAGGAAAATAAATAGTTTTCTGTCTGTAGTTATCTGTAAAAATCATTAAAAACAGAAATCAGGAAGCCCCAATCATACACAACGTGAGCTGTGTATCTGATGCCACTCAGAACCCTCAGTGAAAAACATTACATTATTCATAGCTGTTATCTATAATGTTATGTCATTGGTAGACTTTACATAGATTTGTAAGCTGGACATTGAACATAATGTGTATTTGTAAAGCGCCCGTTGACCCCTAGAGGTACTCCGGCAGTGAAGAACAGATGTTTACTGTTCCCGACTTCACGGTTCTCCTTTTATCAAACTGGGAACATGACAAGCTTTGTGCATCTGTGACCAGGAGGTCAAACGCAGATGCCTGGAGTGGAGCCATTTAGTCCACAGAACCAACAGACCTGGAAATGTAATCCAATGTCCAAAGCATTGTGGGGCAGATTTACAAGCCCCTTGCGACACATTTACGCCACCGTTGCGTCACTTCTGTGACGCAGCGGCGGTGTAAACCATGCGCCATGTTGCGTCTTATTTACAACGTGACGCATCTAGGGAGATGCGTCACGTTGTAAAGCCCTGCGCCACATTAAACCTGCGTCAGGTTTAATGTATGCAGGGTGGGCGTTCCGTCGGAAAAAGCCTCTGAAAAGTGATGCAGTGAAATCTACAAGATTTCACGGAGTCACTTTTCCGATGCTGCTGCGTCAAAACCCTGCGCCTGCTTGAAGCCGGCGTGACACAGCATGTTAGATATGGGCAGCCCCTCAGCATTGCTAGAGTTGCGTCGCTCTTGCGACGTGACTCCAGCAATGCGCCACCCTTACGCCATCAGATGCGTCAGGCATCTGTTTATCGTTGCGCCACGATGCGCCGCATTGTAAATGCGGCGCATCTGTGGGTGCGCAAGGGTAAACTTGCGTGACGCATCTTGCCTGGCGCATCACTGCTGATATGCAGGGATGCACCAGCCCTAGTAAATCTGCCCCTATATGTTTAAACTGAATTCAGAGGAACCCTCGTGGAACTAGAATGCAGCAGGCCTTCATAGCAGATGGTGTTTGAAAGTGCATGGTCCGCTCATATGCATAAGCCGGTTGCCCTCTAGCCTGTTCACGAGGAGGCTGGCACAGTAAACTTTGATAACTTATTCAGAGAGCGCAAATCCTGTTAATACATTCACGGATTGTACAAATATGTGCTCTATGCGGATTCGAGCAATTATTAGAACATTGCCTAAGCTCCTGCCCAGAGCTAACATACTTTGCAGCTGTGTTTTTTGTTTTCCCGCTGGATGGAGCTCAGTTTCCCTCTCATTTTTGATGAATATTTGTTTCCCTAGAACCTGGCCAAATGTAGTTTGCAGATTTCCTCTCTGCCTTGCAATTCTATCACCTCAATCACTCCTCCGTCTTTCTCCTCGGTGATCCCTCACTCCCTCCTAATTCTCCCCCTCCATTACATTTTTTTAAAACCACTCTTACTTTCTCTCATTTTTCTTCCACCTTCTTTATTTTTCCTTTTCTTGTCCTTTGTTTCTGTCTGTTCCGCCTCTACTCATTCTTCTCACTGCTTCTTTTCTCTAGCAATAATCTTCCTGTCTGCATTCTCTCTTCATTCTCTCTTACTTATGCCTTTAATTTCCCCCTTCACTCTTTCATTACTTTCTTTGCTCTCCCTCTCATTTCTCTCTTCTTCCACACATTCCTACTTTTCTTCCCTCCTGTCTTCCTCTAATGCATGTTGTCTTTTTCTTCCCCAAGTTCCACTCCTTATGTCTGCCTCTTTCTATCTGATCTCTCATCTCAGCTAACCTCTGCTCCTCTCTCTTCCACTTACTACTTCCCCTCATGGTGTCTCCTTTCACTCTTCCTCACATCCCTCCTTATCTCCTATTATTTCCTCACTCATTCTCAGTGTATCACTCTTTGATGGTAGCTTATTCTATTATTCCTATCTAGTCAACTTCTCATATCTTGAACTCAGACATCTACTTCATCACCCACTCTTTCTCCATTATTGCAAAAGTGATTCCTCTATGAATAATGATTTTTTAGATCGCATTTCACATTCTCAGTAGTTTATCAGCTGAAACAAGATTTGCGGTAATTTAATTATTTTCAAAAAGATTTGGATTTGTTTTTGGCTTAAATAGTTAGTGGACACCTCAAAGATTATTTAAAAAAAGAAAAGAATCCCTAAAGCACGTAGGAAATTCCTCCGCAAATATAATGTTTCAATTTGAGATCATTTTTTGCATTCTCAGGAGTTTAACAGTTGGAAGGAATCTGAGTAATTTAATTATTGTCATCTGGTCTTCTAATTGAGTAAGCAACTAGCTGAAGAAATTATTTTTTCATGCAAGTGTAAATAGGAAAATTCAGACTTATATTAACGGGAATTAAACCTACCAGAAAAGCTGCTAGACTCCAATCTGGTGGCCACGGTGCCAGTAGGAACTACTGGTCTTTCTTTCCGGGCTTAATTTTAGCCGGTGGTTTCTGGTGCTCGGTACCGGCACTTAATTGTCGATACCGGCGCTTGTGACACTCTGCCACAAGGTGGCGCTGTCTCAGATGCCCACAACAACAGTCAATTATTAATTCAAAATACATTAAAAATTATTATTACCTGCCTCCCACGCCCCTTTTTATAGCTTTGGGGGCCTGGAATAGTCTGAATTGTCACACTTGTAGGAAGAGTGTGATGGTTAGTAGTTTTGATGTTCAGTGGTCTCCTGCGGAGAGCCCTGGCACTTACTTATTTACAAATTATGCATTGGATTTGAGGTCATTTGCCTTTGATGCTTGGGGTCTGCCCTACCATGGCTCTGCCGATTGGGCCATGTAATTCCCCGTCAGCGTTGGGGTGGTGGTGTGAGGATGCTCAAGCTCAGAGCTTAACAATCATACGGAAAAGCAATAAATGAATGTACAACCCAGCGCTTCCCTTTCATGAACGAAAGTACTTTATTGCACACTAGAATGCAATACTACACATTTATACAATCAAATATAATCAGGGCCACTGGAATTATGCGGTAGAAGAGGGCCAAATTATTTTGCAGGTTTGAGTAAATTATGCGGCATAACGCGGCACATTTTGCAATAGTATTACTTCATTATTTAGTAATTTTTAAACTTGGTAACACTATCTGGGCATTGGTTGCACCTTATTAGCACCAGTTTAATACCCAAATACAGCAATAATCAACAGAAAGTTGACCAGTCCAGTTTTGCAAAGGACCCTCCAGCACGCTGCAACACTTGTCACTCCATCTTTAGTAACTTTTGAACCGTTTGAGCTAGAACATTTTTTTTGTTAAAATCTGCAGATTATGAGTCATATGATAGATTATGTGGCGAATACAACAAATCTATAATTATGCGAAAATCGGAGCAGCTGCACACGCACATAATTCCAGTGACCCTGAATATAATTTAGTATCCATGGCGGCGGTCAGGCATAACTGTGTCTCTATCGGCTATCTCCATCGGTCCTTCAGTGATCTAGGTGGTCCGCCCGCTCAGGGTAAGAGATACTAGTGTGATTGGACCTCAGATGCAGTTCTCACTACTTGACGGAACTGTACAGAGACTTTTATGGCTCAGTCCTACGTGTTTTACCGCATGCTGTGGGTAAGTCCTAAGTACAGCAGCACAGCTTCTTTTCCAGCACACTGGCCACTCCCTCACTGAGAGACGGTGCACCTGCTAGCAGACATGCGGGTGTGTTCTCTGAAACGCTGCTGGATCCTCGGAGTTACAAATGCAAAAACAACAATTGATGGACAGAATGCAGAACAATGTCAAACATTCACCCCAGTACAGAGACCTGGGCCTAACTCCATCCTCGGAGTTGGCAGACCTGATTTGTCGCAAGTAGTTGAGACCCAGCACGGGCTGACAGTTGAAGTCCTACATAGGCTGATTTTAATGGCTATGCTGTGGCCACACAGAGGGTAAGAGCCATATGTACAAACACATTTACCCACAGACAAAGAATGGGTAAAACCCCTTGATACATCTGTCCCTAAGTCTTTGGTGACAAAATGACCATGAACAGGCTGATAAACTGTTGACAGTGCAGCTGACACACGCAGATACACTGGTGATAATGCACCCATGCACAGGCCTGTCTACTGGCGATGAAGTGACTACGCACAGGTCAATACTCAGATAATGCTGTGGCCACTCAAAGGCCATTACTCAGGTGAAGATGGGACATAGCACAGGCCAATATTCACATGATGAAATTCCACATACAGCCGGTTCTCTTGACTCCCGATCACAGTCCAACAGGCCTTGTCTCAATCTTTGTGTTTCCCGCCACCGTAGAGAGACTGCAGACCCAAGGACGACCGGGTCCACAGATCACTCTCCTCAGTGTAATTCTTCTGTGTGCCCTACAGACATTAGGGACATGCATACCTCACTCATCCTGAACATTCATGCACGGTTGGTAGGCTCTTTCTCTCCCTCAATAAGGAAGCAGGCTGCTTGGTGGTTCAGGACAGGTTTACAGCTCTTCCAGCAAGAGGTCAAGCTCAGTTGATGTCCCCTCACTTCTGAGATGCTGGCAGTCAGGCAGACACCAAGGAGCAATTTTACCGAAGTGCCCCGGTACTGCAGAAGGAGCGCAGACACTTGTTCATCCCCTTCTGTAATATTAATATCGCTGGCGCACATAAAGTGCCAGAGCTATCATCTGAGGGCATTCCCTCATTTGCATGAGAGTGTGACCCGATGCAAATGAAGGAATCCCTTTGCCACTGCACCCTCGTCGTATTACAGACACAGAGGCAAAGAAGCTGTCAGGAGGTGCACTGACAGTGCTGATGGCAGCCCTCTGGAGGTGGGGGGAGAGGGTCTTATGGACCCCCCAGACATCCTCTTGCAGGCGGGTGCAATCACTCCCTCCACCCGCCTGCAAGGGGATCTCCAATCCCCTCTAAGAGTGCGGGCAGGTTGCCACCTGCACAGTGAAAGACCGATCAGCCTCAAAGCAGTCCCTCCAGTTTTCACATATATACGCTGCCCTCAGGGCAGCGCGATTTCGCAGTTGCCTTGGGGGTAGTGTATTCATGTTCATATGGTGCATTTTCGTTGTTTGTGCTGGCAACTCCTTTTAGAAGGTGCTGCAGTGCAAACAATAAAAATGCACCGCATGCATAATACAGCCCCAGCTCCGGTTGCACAAGAGTCCGCTGAACACTGCACAGAGCACACTCTTCCTTGACCATTGAGGACTTGGAAATGGAACAAGTTGGGTAGTGAGATTACACTTTTATACAGCAATATCAGACCAGATATCTGTATACACTGTCTGTATCCTCAGAACTGGGTTGAGATTCTGTCTTCAAGTGCCCTTTCCAGGCTGCTTTGTAGACACAGCCTTTGTAAAGAGTTATGCTTCTCTCCAGCAAGGAGCAGGCACAACATAAGCAAACAGATGTGAAGTTTCTGCACCTGGTTGCCATCGGCCAGCTGTAATCAGGGAAAAACAAAATGCACACTTCACCTAGAGGATTTCCCTGACCTTATGCAATAGTGTCTACAGTCCAACCCCTCACATCTACCAAATAGTAGTATTCTGTAAGACTGATCAGCAGTTCTTTGCCAAGCAAAAGGCTGGATCAAATTCCTAAATGAGCTCTGTCTCCACTCCCCTCACTTCAGTGTCTAGGTCACCTCCCTCCAGCTTCAGGAATGCCGTCCATACACTTTTTCTGTCTGGGAAAACAGCCTCGCCTTCATCTTGTGCAATGTCCAACCCGAGGTATCCAAAATGGATCCCACAGGCAGCCATTACTCTGGCTCACTTATGCACACACCATGCGTACACCACACAGGCTACAAACGCAAACATGTGCAACACACAATTGGGATGTTAGTGCTAGGAACTGGGTAAGAGTCTAGAAACAGAACTTTACATGAGTGGGCCCATAGGCCTCCGGTCCAGTTATGTTATGTTATGGACTCTTAATATAGCGCATATGACTCACTCCCAAAGGAGTATCTCGGCGGAACAAAGGTAAGACAACAGATCAAAGGAGGCAGGTTTTCAAAAGTTTTTTAAACCTCCCGAAGTCAGCACAAGATCAGATATGGCGGGGGAGACTATTGCAATGGTGGGGGGCTAAGTAGGAGGGCAACAGACCACCAAAGCTTGTGGTATGGATATGGTAGGGACTTATCCTTAGTTATAAGGTTTTCGCTAGGGCAGTACTGAGTAAGCCTCGCTCACAAGTAAGCAGGACCTTTGCCTGCCAGAGATTTATGAGTGAGATGGAAAAGCTTAAACTGGTATTCACTGTAGTGCCTTAAGGTGGATGCAAAAGGGGAGTCAGGAGGGAGTTTGTAGACCAGACGTGCTGCAGTGCATTGAACTACCTGCAATTTAGAAGAAGAGTATCATTGGCAGCCACCAGAAGAGCATTGTCATAATACCGGCGACTCATAATTAGGGCTTGAATCAAAGTTCTCCATGACCACAATGGGAGCCACTGGAACACTTTTTTGAGCAGGCGCATGGTATCGAAACAGGTGCCAAAGATGGATGTTACCTGTTCTTTCACTGAAAGTTTGGCATCCACCAGGAAGCCAAGGTTATTGACTACCATTCTGGGGCATAGAGCTGGCCCCAGTTCAGATGGCCATCAGTCTTCGACTAAAGGACCTGTGCCTTACCGAACAGCAAAACCTCTGTCTTGTCTTCATTCAGTTGTAAACTGTTGAGAGTCATCCAGGCCGCGACCTTCCTCATAAAGTCAATAAACCTGATTTTAGCTCTCTCTGGATCTTGACCAAAGAAGATAATTAATTGGATGTCATCTGCATATGATATTATATCAAAGCCACAGGAACTAACTATCTGAGCAAGGGGGGCCATATAGGTATTAAAGAGGGTAGGGCTTAAAGGGGACCCCTGAGGGACCCCTTCATCTATGGTCATGGTTCGAGATTTAAAAGGGTATAGTGAGATTGCTTGGGTTCTATCGCCTAGAAAATCTTTTACCCGTATAAGGCCTTTCCATATATACCTATCTCATAAAGTCTCTGAACAAAGGTGGAATAGGAGATTGAAGGTGGCTGACGGATCGAGTAGTACCATCATAGCCAGAGAACCAGCAGCAAACAACAGTCTGGTGGAATTGACTCCTGCCAGAAGGGCAGTCTCCATTCTATGGAAAGCTCTAAAACCAGATTGTGTAGCGTCCAGTAAGTGCTGGTTCTCCAAATGTTTAGAGAGTTATTTAGAGACAAATAAATAAGTCTGATCACAACTGTGGATTCACAAAAGACGGTTCGCTGTCACCACTGCTGAATCTTCTAAACCAGCGACAGGGACAATAGTCCACTGTCTGTCAATCACAGCATGTCTTATGCCCCTCTAGGTCACAGGACAAGTCCAGGACCTCACTCTTATCAAGGGGCAGGCCAAGACCTCTGTGCCCACAGTAGATTAGTGTGACACTAGGTACAAACTTAACAGTCAGGATACCAGATACACAAAGCCAGGTGCTCAGGGTATGGGAACACAACTGTACACCATGCAGAGGACATTCCCATCCCAACAAGCACCAAAGCCAGAATTTTCAGCCAGTAATGGTATCTGTGGTCATGTGACCCCGACCTGGATTTCCCACCCTTCTTCTCACGCAAGACAGGCACAGGGTTTGTTCTCTCTCCTCTCTCTTTTATTGTAGGAAAGGTATGTTAACAGCACATACTCCAAAGGATAATGAATTCAGTCTCTGGGGTAGGATGGGTTTGGTGATTAGACTGGGTCCCTTCCCTTTAGGCTCTTCTTCTGTCTTTGCTTCTGGTCTTCCTTCCACGGAGTATCAGGCGAGCGATGACCCAGAAAATAAAGAAAACAACAGAAAGACTCAGGCTACTGCTGGGATACTAGGAAATAAGGGGAAGGGAATAGTGCTCCGCCACCAGTGTCCTAAATGGTGTGAGTGACTAGTGTGGGGATATGTGTGCTCACTCTTTAGTGCCCTTTATTCGTGCCCACAGCCCTTTCACCGAAAAGGAACATGCAGTTGTCACTTGCCTGACTCCACCACCCTCCTGGGCCGTGGTGAGGGAAGACCCAGCCTCCGCGTCTCCTGAGGAAGCTTCGGCCCGTGGGCAGTGCTCCTGGAGCTGTTCCGGTCTCCACCTTCTCCTGCGCAGCTCTCAAGGTCATCGGGCGTCTTCTCCTGGTCCCCGGTCCAGACGCCGTCCTCCCGGTTATCGCCGCTCACTCCCAACTCCTGCTCGTCTCGCCGTGGTTCTTCCTCTCCTCTGCTCTTTCCGTCCAGCTCTGAACGCCGACTCGCCTTCCACCATTCTTCTTCATAGGGCACGTCCTCCCGATGCACCGCGTCCGCTAGACCGCCTCCTCGGCTCCGGGCTGGTTCAGTGCGGCGGCCATGTTGGGTTGGTCGCCGTAACCCGGTGTCTCGTTTTCCACGCCGTCACAGTATATCAACACATTAATGTGTTTATATAGTGCTTTGTACCACATCTGCTATTTCTCAATATTGTAACCAATATATGTTTTTCTACCTACTTTCTGGACCTCAGAAGTATGGACAGATGAGCCCCTCTCATCGGAATTTAAGACTGTGACCTTTAGATCACTGCATTTTGCAGAAAAGAGCATTAAATCCACAGAGCTACCCTGTCATATTGAAGACATTTGACTATATCTGGCACAGAGGATTTTTTGCCTAAACTCCCTCCCCCCAAAAAAAAATGGTAAGAAGGAAACTTGAATGTCATAGTTAAAGAAATGTACTGTCAGGCACAATGGCGTTTGAACATAGTGTTTCAAATATAAGCAATAAGTGAAACACTGCAGTCATGAAAACTAAATCCCCTAGGATTAACCCTGAGAGGTAAAAAAACGTAGCAGACTGTTCTATGCCAATGACTTGGTCTATTCACCAGATCTGTCAGAAAGTTTTGTGGGGCTTGGGTCAAAAACATCATCCAAGGCGCCAAATTGGCATTCTTACGTTTATGCCACATGGCACGTGCGGTTGCTTCCAAATGTAAAAAGTGTGCAGGAAAAGAAAAAAAAACAGCAGTTCCAGCACATGGTGCTATTCAGTGGTATGGTTCTGCTTAGCTGCCTCGTCATTAGTGAACAGGTAGGCCAATTTTAATATCAATAAATTACTTTTGAAGTAGAGGCACGTAGCCCTGAAATAACACTGGGTCTGAGACACAATATCCCCTTCTGCTCTGCTGTGTATGGTGCCTAAAAAACAATATATCACAGATCAAAGCTTTGGCTTTCACAAAAAAGACAGAGTTTGCTGCAAGATGATCACCGCCACAAAAGAAAACAAGCACAAGCAACTGTATCCTTCAGTAGGTCGTGAAGGACTTTAGAATTGCTTTAACAATGCAGGGGCAAAAGTGATAGGGAGATAAGCAGGAATATGGAAAATCCCTAATAGCTTACCAAACTGTACTTTATTGAATTTTATTTTGACTTTTTGTAAAGTGTGATAACTTCACTGTGCTGTAGGGTAAGGCTACATTAAATGAGGGAGAAAATTCAACAGACTTAGAAGTATGTGTACAAGTCAGTCAGCCAGTGGAATTATGAAATCTCCTGGTTAGAACCTTTGCCCAAATACATACCACAAATGGTGACAAAGCCTTGGATAAGAACCAAATAGGGGCCTTCTATAAAAATAAACAAACAGGTCGCAAATTGCATCACAAAATTCACAGTCACAGGTGGTTGCAAATTAATATTAATCAGGAAGGTCGCTATTTGCGATCCCCTGCCATTGGCTACAAAAACAACAATAGTGACCTTTAAAGAACAACAGACTAACATCTCTATGTTTGCATTCTCAAATGGGTCATTTTTATTTTTTTAAGTAGCCTTTAAAACAAGTGATGCTGATTTAATAAAAAAAAGTTTCCCATTTGTGAAAGCATCAAAGGGGTCGGCAGTGGAGCTGTGTTCAGATATATATGGGCAAACAACTGCAATTCTTACCTACAAACCGCTGGATGTAAGAGCACCTTAGGTCACCATCTGTGTTGCTCAGGAGTTGAGTGGAGGAATGCCTGGGTTCAAGGTAATCAGCTAAGTTGGATTTAGTGTGGCCACCATATTGGCAAAACATTAGATGAAAAGTAATAATGGATAAACTTCATCTTTGAATGGACCCAAATAGGAGGCAGAACATACTAACCAATCTATATTTTACTTGGGAAGCTATTGCATATTTAATACAAGAAAAACCCTACACAAAGAGGGAGAGTGTGGGTAAGGAGGGTCCAAGGGATATGTTTAGAGACCAGCTACAGTATGAATCCCCAATCAACAAACATCATACCAAAAAATACTGTGGGTCTAAAAGTTCTGTGTGGATACCTGATATATTCAGTAGAGTGAAAACCATCTGGGGTATACCCAAAAAGGTTGAGTTCCCATCACCCACAAAGGTGGCTATTCATCATCTGGGAACTCTGAGCTAAACCATAACAACCAACCACTTGGGTAATTATGGCGGTTGTATGGTAGTCCCAGTCGTGAGTGACCAAAGGTAGGGTGATGGTTTGCAGTGCCAAGAATATAAAAGGAAAAAGTGCTATTAAAAATGGCTATCAAAACACAAACAATTTTATTCTGGTGCTGTCTTGATGCCACTTTAAAAACAGTGTGTGGACAGTGTAACAAATAACTGTCAGGGTGGCGGTCTACATGTTTCGGCTATCGGACTATGGAGTCCAAGCTCTCATCAGGACCTTAGCGCTACTGCAAAAAACGTGAAAAAAAGGAAACTTAAGTAAGCTAATAGTTGGGATGAATTCCCAATACGACCTTTTTATGCTAGTCCGTTTCCCTGGAATTTTTTGGGGGGGAAAACAGGAACCTAGTTACAATAGAAGAGAAAAATCAATCATTTCTGAAAAGTATCAATATCCAACACAAATATGGCTAGATACAGTGTACTAGCGGTCATTGGCACAATACAAGTAGAAGTTATTGTTTACACAAAATGGTAGGCATATCAAGAAGTTGCTTATGTACTTACCCGTCAATTTTCGGGTATGTACCTCGCCTCGCCTGGCATCCGCTCAGGACTGGAGGCACCGCTCTATGAGGAAGAGAGCATCAATGTGTACAGTAATTAGCCCCAAGGTTGTATATTCCATTGTGTTATAGTGGGGGGAGGGAGAAAAAACTTCCACAATGTGTCGTTTGTAGATGCAATTATGAAAGAATGGCAGAATCAAACAGTCTAGTCAAGTGTAATCAACCGCTGATAACACAAATGTCTGTGTATGCTAGCAAATTTAAAATTGCGCTGTAATGCTGGCACACAATTATGAACGGGTCAATAATGCAACACGAGTCTTTTAAATTCGCATTAAGACCCTCGTTAGAACGGCCATAGTGCTCGGTAACTGAAGCAGTGAACACTCTGGCTAAGACATAAAGACGTGTCATATGACGCTTGAAGACTCACGCCTCACCTATGGCTTATGCGTATGATATTAATATAATGTCTAAAGACAAAAACAAAAACAAAAGTCAGATAACAACGCGCTTGAGGACTCACCTCTCCGTCGGTACCCCGCGCTAGCAGCTGAGCTGGAAGGGGAGGTGGCGTACCGGCCGGGGGAGTATCCTAATAAAGACCAATGAGCGTCCGTCTTCGTCACTTTCAACGGAGCGCTTAGAGGGACAAAAACCGTGTCTGGTTTCTCGACAGAGGGGAACTTGGGTAATGTAGTTGTATAACAAAGTTCCTCTACAGAGCGTATATCGGCGACATCTTGGAGTGTCTGCCGAAAAGGTACAATCAAAGTGTTTTATATGACAAACTGATGCGTAGCAAAGCGCAAGTCGTATGAAAGGCCACTCAGCGTACATTACGATTATATGCTATGAAAGTGTCACCCTAAGGATATAAACAGTGCTATGTCACATATTTGTAGGAATAAGGAATTCCAATAATCCGAAAGGCCACTTAGCGTAAATTATAAAATGTATGCTGTAATGGTGGCGCAATCAGGATGTAAACATTGTGATGTTGCATAAAAACCGATGGTATAGTATACTAAAGCCAAAGGTGGTGTCAGTCAATGATGCTAAAAAAAGGGTTGGTAAATCCTCATCTGTTATCACGTGTTTGTCAGAGTTAGGTAAAACCTAAACATAGTTGGGGGATAAAGATGCCATGTGTAATACTCAGAGATGCCAAAGGAGGGGATGTAGACTATTTACTCAGGTTGGCTATGATGGAAAATTTCTTCAGGTTCGAGGAGACAATTTATCTGCAAGTCTCAGGAACATCCATGGGCAGCATTTTCGCGCCGAGCTTAGCCAATCTGTATGTCCATCTCTTCGAACAGCACAATGTACTCAGACAGTCCAATCCATTTAGAGAGCAGATAAAGATATGGAGAAGGTACATTGATGATATTCTGGTAGTGTGGCATGGGTCCCTTGCCTCTCTGCTGGATTTCCATGCATGGATTTCCAAGATGTCGCCGATATACGCTCTGTAGAGGAACTTTGTTATACAACTACATTACCCAAGTTCCCCTCTGTCGAGAAACCAGACACGGTTTTTGTCCCTCTAAGCGCTCCGTTGAAAGTGACGAAGACGGACGCTCATTGGTCTTTATTAGGATACTCCCCCGGCCGGTACGCCACCTCCCCTTCCAGCTCAGCTGCTAGCGCGGGGTACCGACGGAGAGGTGAGTCCTCAAGCGCGTTGTTATCTGACTTTTGTTTTTGTTTTTGTCTTTAGACATTATATTAATATCATACGCATAAGCCATAGGTGAGGCGTGAGTCTTCAAGCGTCATATGACACGTCTTTATGTCTTAGCCAGAGTGTTCACTGCTTCAGTTACCGAGCACTATGGCCGTTCTAACGAGGGTCTTAATGCGAATTTAAAAGACTCGTGTTGCATTATTGACCCGTTCATAATTGTGTGCCAGCATTACAGCGCAATTTTAAATTTGCTAGCATACACAGACATTTGTGTTATCAGCGGTTGATTACACTTGACTAGACTGTTTGATTCTGCCATTCTTTCATAATTGCATCTACAAACGACACATTGTGGAAGTTTTTTCTCCCTCCCCCCACTATAACACAATGGAATATACAACCTTGGGGCTAATTACTGTACACATTGATGCTCTCTTCCTCATAGAGCGGTGCCTCCAGTCCTGAGCGGATGCCAGGCGAGGCGAGGTACATACCCGAAAATTGACGGGTAAGTACATAAGCAACTTCTTGATATGCCTACCATTTTGTGTAAACAATAACTTCTACTTGTATTGTGCCAATGACCGCTAGTACACTGTATCTAGCCATATTTGTGTTGGATATTGATACTTTTCAGAAATGATTGATTTTTCTCTTCTATTGTAACTAGGTTCCTGTTTTCCCCCCCAAAAAATTCCAGGGAAACGGACTAGCATAAAAAGGTCGTATTGGGAATTCATCCCAACTATTAGCTTACTTAAGTTTCCTTTTTTTCACGTTTTTTGCAGTAGCGCTAAGGTCCTGATGAGAGCTTGGACTCCATAGTCCGATAGCCGAAACATGTAGACCGCCACCCTGACAGTTATTTGTTACACTGTCCACGCACTGTTTTTAAAGTGGCATCAAGACAGCACCAGAATAAAATTGTTTGTGTTTTGATAGCCATTTTTAATAGCACTTTTTCCTTTTATATTCTTGGCACTGCAAACCATCACCCTACCTTTGGTCACTCACGACTGGGACTACCATACAACCGCCATAATTACCCAAGTGGTTGGTTGTTATGGTTTAGCTCAGAGTTCCCAGATGATGAATAGCCACCTTTGTGGGTGATGGGAACTCAACCTTTTTGGGTATACCCCAGATGGTTTTCACTCTACTGAATATATCAGGTATCCACACAGAACTTTTAGACCCACAGTATTTTTTGGTATGAAGCTATTGCATATAACATTGGCTCCCCTCAGGAAACCCACAGGCAAGCAGCCCACCAAGAAAGCCAGCTAGTTCTCTCCCACCCTCCAAGAGCCCAGGTGCACTTGCAGACGTCTCGAGAAAAGATGGAGTAGCAGCAAGATTGTGGCAGACCACAAGCCTTCAAAGGCATCACCGCACACCACCACCTCATCAGATCAACAAAGAAAGCAGCCATACAGGAACACATCAATGCCAACGCACACAACATAAAATAACTCTTCACTGTGATCAAAGAATTCACCGAACCCAGAATGGAGACAGCAGACATTCCCCCTCGCAAGACCTCTGCGACAACATCACCACCTTCTTCCACTGCAAGTTCAAGGAGATCTACGACAGCTTTGCAACCCAAGACCCACCCACCCCACCCGCAACCACCGCACCCAATGGCTCCAGACCCCAGGAGACTCTGCCCAACTAGACCACCCTCACCTCTGACAACACCCTCAGGATCATGAAGATCATCTTCCCAGAGCACTGTCAGATCTCTGCCCTCACCATATCTTCAACAAAGCCAGCACCTCCATTGCACCCGAGCTCTGCTGAACCATCAACTGCTCCTTCGAGTCCACCACCTTCCCTGAAGACTGGAACACCGCAGAGATCAACCCCCTACTGAAGAAACCGTCTGCCGACCCAACGGACATCAAGAACTACAGACCCATATCTTTGTTCTCCTTCACAGCCAAAGTCATTGATAAAGTCATCAACGCCCAACTCTCTGAGTTCATCGAAATGAACCACACCCTGGACCTCTCCCACTCTGGCTTCAGAGTAAACCACAGCACCGACATCACCCTCCTAGCCACTACAGATAACATCCTCACCCTCCAGGACCTCTCAGCTGCCTTCGATGCCGTCTCCCACCACACCCTCCGAGCAAGACTCCATGACACCAGCATCTGCGTCAAAGCTCTAGATTGGATACGCTCCTTCCTCACCGACCACACGTAGAGAGTCATACTTCCACCGTTCTACTCAGAACCCACAGAGATCAGATGTGGAGTGCCTCAGGGATCTTCCCTACGCCCCACCCTCTTCAACATCTACATGACTCTGCTTGCAGCCATTGTCAGAAGCCACAGACTCAATATTATCTCCTATACTAATAACACCCAGCTGGTCCTCTCCCTCACAGACGAACCCACAGCTACGAAGAGCAATTTCCACGACAGAATGAAGGCAGTTGCTACTTGGATGAAGGACAGCTGCCACAAGCTCAACTCAGACAAGATAAAGTCCTCATCCTGGGCTCCTCCACCTGGGCTGACTCCTGGTGGACCGCAGTGCCTGGCACCCCCCCCCCCCACACCCACAGACCACGCATGAAACGTCGGCATCATCCTGGACTCCTCACTTTCAATGAACCGCCAAAAGAACGCCGTCTTGTCCGCCTGCTTCCATACGCTCTGCCTGCTTCAGAAGATCTTCAAGGGTATCCCCACTGAGTCCAGGAAAGCGGCATCCATGCCCTTGTCAGCAGCAGACATGACTCCGGCAACACACTCTGTGCCAGCACCACCCAAAAAGTTCTAAAGAAACTGCAGAACATCCAGAACGCCTCCACCAGACTCATCCTGAACATCTCCCGTCGCAGGCACATGACCGGTCACCTGAGAGACCTTCACTGGCTTCCTATCAACAAAAGAATCACCTTCAAGCTCCTCAGGCATGCCTACAAAGCTCTCCACAATGCCGTACCTGCATACCTCAACCATCGCCTCTCCTTCTACACCCCCACCTGACAACTCATGCCGCTCCGCCCAACTGGCCCTGGCTACCATCTGATGGATCTGCAAAACCACAGCTGGAGGAAGATCCTTCTCCTACCTCACTGTGAAGACCTGAAACTCCTTGCCTCTACATCTCAGGCAATCACCGTCTCTGCCTCAATTGAGGAAGGACCTCAAGATCTGGCTCCTCGACTGAACAGCAGCTTCAACCCCCTCACCTCCCACTCAGCGCATTGAGACCCTTGCGGATGAGTAGTCATATTTACAAGAACCCTGGTTGATTGATTGATTGATTGATTGATTGATTGATTGATTGATTGATTGATTGATTGATTGATTGATTGATTGATATAATGGTGTCACAATCGCACTCGTATGTGAAAATAGTCCAACTCAGAGAAATCCAACTTGTCAATAGTAACATGCATCATAAGCACCTCCTAAATTGGGATCATACATGATCAGCTGCTTAGTGACCTCAGGCACTCCTCCCCCCAGTCCAAGATGAACATGAGTGGTTATGACCTAAGACATTCTTACATCTGACTATGAGGTTTTTTGTAGGAAAGAATTGTAGTTGTTTGTCCATATTTATGTGGTCATTTTACCCTTGACTTCATACTGTCATAGTCTTTTCCTTGATGTACAATAAGAGCTTGATGTGATCCTTGTTTGTGAGTATTTACATGATTGACTTACTTTTGGAGCATTGACTTACTGGACATATTCTTATACTGTTGTTCTATACTGCATGTCTTTCAATTTGGTTTCTTATAATGAGTTTGTACACCAGTACTTGGTAAACGATTATGCGCTTTCCCTATCTGGCTACTAGGTTTAGTCTTATGGTACCTTTCATGATGGTTTCTCATGGTTCACCCATGGTGATGTTAGTTGGTTGTTATGTTATGTTATGTTAGGTTAGGTTAGATTATGTACAGACTTCTAGAGTAAAATATCAACCGGGAGGGTATTGTGGCACTGAGCAGGTGTCAATCTAGGCACACCTAGAGCCTAGTGCGAATTCTCGAATAGCCAGGTCTTAAGTTTCTTTTGTAATTCAAGAAGTGAGGAGGAGGCTCTTATGTATTGAGGCAGATCGTTCCACGCTTTAGGAGCAATGTAAGAGAAGGCTCGACATCCAGATCTCATTTCCGTATGTGAGATTTGTGCATGTCTTAACGTTGTTAAGAATATTGTTGTTTATGTACCCAACAACAGTGGATAGATGCCCCAAGTGCCACGACTCGGGGGCCACATTTACACATATGTTATGGTCATGCGTAGTTACTCAGATGTACTGGGCCGAGGTAGCCACTATTCTCACGGAGGCAGCTGCCACCCAGGGGAGGCACAGCCCACTCCTTTCCTACTGGGCATAACAAGGCACACAGCTTCTCGTAAAGGACTGAACAAATTCCTAGATATTGCCCTGGGTCTCGCCAAACGTACAATAGCCACGGCATGGAAGGCACGTCTGGGCCCCAACATACACTCATGGTTGCGCGACCTCCGCTGGGTGCTAGTATTGGAACATACCAACCAGATGGCAGCAGTGGCACGGGCGTCGGCGTCCCCAGGATCGAGCCCTGCCCAATGGCAGTAGTATCTGACACTAATCAAGGCTAGGCTGACTTCGGCATGCCCTCCCCCTTAATCCCGGACATCAACACAGGGCCTTGTACCTCTCAACCTCGTGGGACTCGCACCCTTATATATATATATATACATATATGCCTGCCCGGCTTTAGGACTCACAGGGCCTCTGCCCCCCCCTCCCCCCGTTTGTTCGCATCTCCTCCTCCATCCCTCCGGCCTCCCTCCCCTTCTGTTCTACTCTTCCCCTCCCCCCTAGCTATCAGCATCCCCGGCCCACCCCCTCTGGGTGGGCTGCTGTGACCACCCAGCGGCATACATAACACCTAGCACAGTGCTACACCGGTATATATTATGATGTCGGTTTCCGACAGCCTTTCCATGATGGACTTTCCGACATGGAAAGGCTGTTGGAAAGTGATTTTGGGGCTCCCTTTCCCCTGGCCCTCGCATGTGGCCCAGGCGGGCACCTATGCTGCCCCCTGAAAATCCCTGCACCGTGTAGCAGGCTCCATGAGGTGCCTGCCACACAGTGCAGGGCTTTCCACAAACTTCACTTTTTCAATGGGAGATGGTGCTGCAGGCGATTTCCGCCTGCCGCACAAGCTCCAATAGGGAAATGGGAGTTTGTGACCGCAACATGTGCAGTCACATTGTAATCAGGTGTTAGGACCCGCCGACCTATGGTCGGGCAGTTCTCTCACCAAAACGGTGTCGGTCAGAGGCAACTCCGACCTACATCATAATCAGGGCCTAGATATTAATGTACTTGATAAAACATGGTGTAAACAATATTTAATAATCACTTAAAACAAGAGGTCTTCCTCTGAAAATTTTCAAGCTCAAGAAAAAGGGGATTTAAAATCTCAATTTGTTTAGAATTCATGAAAGATAATGTATCAAGAATTTCATAGAAACCATGTCAAGCAAATCATAAACATATTCTCCTACATATCCTGATTAACACAGTTTAGTGTTCTCATGGATGACCTGTTAATTACTTTTCTCACACACAATTTTTCAGATGATTATAAATGGACAAAATGTTCTGCATTTGCATTTAAGCCCCATAGATTTTCTGTTCCAATCCTTATAATCCATCTAGATTCCACCAACCTGAAGACCAGTTATCGATTTACTCCTCTCTGATTTAAAGGAATATGTTGGATACCATAGAAACACAGTTTGCTTGCAACTCCCTTGTGTTCTTCCCAGATATGGTTTGCTATCACATATGTAAAATCTTAATTATTTATTTATCATAAATGCTGTAGTATCTGAAGCTTCAATTTAATAATTGTGCTACTGATGTACTTTTTTCACACAGACACATTCCAATGCATATACCACATGTGTGCTCTCACAATGTATGTGCTCCTTTATCCCTTCTGTTCGTCCATCCAAGGGAGCAAACATAGTTCTGTTGTTCCCAATTTGCATGCTTTACACTTTTTGCACTTATAAAAACCTGGTTTATTGGGGGTAACCAATTTACCGAGCTTCTCTGATTGGTCATAAAACTTTGTACTAAAATGTCGTCCAGTGATGACATCTTTCTGTATGTTCTACTGAGATGGTTCAGAAGGTGTGTTTTAAGGTCTTCAACCTGTAGCAAGATCTTCCAGTTTTCTTTAATTAATAATTTCACTTCTTTATCTGAGTTGTTAAAATCCATAATATATCTATTATCAAATTCTCAATTGAGGCGTTTCTTGTTTTGGATGTTAGAAGATCTTGTCTATCTTTTTTTTGCGCTCTTATTAATGCATCTTTTAAAACTGTATTGGGATAACCATGTCTCCTGAACCTTTGTGACATCTCTTTTACTTGTCCCTCAAATTCTGTATCTTCCGAGCAATTTCTCCTACCCTTTAAGAATTGTTCATAAGGCACACTCCATTTCAAAGTATCTGGGTGCGCACTATTTGCAAAGAGAATACTATTTCCGCTCATGGGCTTTCTAAAAACGTTTGTTCAGATTTTGTCATTTTCAATATACAGATCAATGTCCAAAAAGTGAATTCTGCTGTTGCTCATCTCATAAGTAAACATTTTGGTCAATGATTCTAAAAATTCTTCCAATTCATCTTGCTTTTCCTCCCAAATTAAAAACAGGTCATCGATGAATCGCAACAATAACACCACTTTTTTCAATTTCTCCACATTTGTATCCGTCCAAATTGTCTCAGCTTCCCAAAAACCCATGGCTAGGTTCGCATACTTTGGGGCATATGAAGTACCCATAGCCATTCCTTGTTCTTGGATATAACATTTTCCATCAAATATAAAAATATTATTTTTAAGACAGAATTTCATAATTTCTAAAAGCATTTCCGAGTGTTCCATCAGGCTTAGTGATCTCGATCTCAAATAATGCCAGCTTGCTTATAGACCATCTTGATGTTTCATAGATGTGTACAGTGATACATCTACAGTTGCCATAATGTAATCTTTTTTCCCAAGGAATGCCATTGATTCAGTTTAAAAAGTCCATTAAATCTCTAATATAGGAGGGTAGGATTGAGATATACGGAAATAAGAATATATCGTCAAATCTTGCGGCGTTTTATAACAAGGAGACAATAGGACTCCTGGAGAGTTATTGATATTCTTATGCACTTTCGGTAGAAATTATATAGTTGGTAAGTCTGGATGATGTTTCTTTAGATAGTAGCATTCCTAATCATCTAAAAGCTCATGCAAGTTTTACATGAAAGAGCAGCATCACTGAATTTGTTGGATCTTTTATCAATTTCTTTCATAGTGGTCCCGATTATTTAGTTGTCTCTTTGCCTCTTGTACATATTTGATTTTATCCATAACAACAATATTACCTCTTTTAGCAGAAGCTTTTATCATTATATCTGAATCTCCTTGTAGTTCATTTAAAGCAGACCAGTCTTCTTTGGTCATATTGCCTCTAGAATCGGCCTTGTATTCTTTTACAGCTATCTTTCTCAGGTCCTCAGATACTATCTCTTGAAAGAGATCAATTTGGTTGCACGGTGGTTACTGCGGACACAATTTCAATTTAATCTTACAGCCACTTGAAGCAGATTTATCATTTACTACTTTAAACTTTAAACTCTATTTATATTTTAAAAAATCAATATTTTTGTCTATTTTCTAATGATATTAGTGTGAACAATATTTTTTCCCCAATATTTTTGCACTTAGCATTATAAGTATAGACTCACGATATTTTGGTGAATGATATTTTTGATACAATATGTTTAGCAACAATATTGTTTATGATGATATTGTGTCAGTGAACCTTCCTGAAGAGGGTTTTATGACATTAGGAGACTGAAACGTCGATGTACTGACCAGAACAACTTCTTCCTAATAAATTAAAATTTGAAATTGGATCAGAGAATAATGTGTTTGTCACATGGGTTTACAAAGAACTGTTGAGTGGTTGTCCTCGCTGTCTTTAGTCACTATGGTGGATATCTCAATTCTTGCAAATAGTTGGGCAGCTAGGATGTGCTTATATTTTTGTCATGTTATAAAGATCATCTTTTCCAGTGCAGAGACCTCTTTTTTCATTAACACGTAACAAGTGATGGATTGCTATTTCATCAAATGCATATTTCTAGCATGTACTTTTATTTTGGAAATGTGTAATGAATACGTCATGAAGTTATGATAAGCCACATCATGCAAAAACAACATTCAGTGATTATTTAGTGATTGTTTAGTTTAGGAATTATTTCAGAAATATCATTAATCTTATGACTTTCCCTTCATAATTCTCTAATGTTATCTATATGAATCACTTGCTTTTATACTTCTTTATTTTAGTTTTAAGCTCTTAAAGCCAGACTGGACACGGTCCAGTTTAGCTGCAGTCTCTATTTTAGTTTGTCGAGTTTGTTTGCCATTGGCCCGGATACTGCATGTCATTATCTTTCACAGAACTCGTGAAGGTGCCAGTTCATCAAAAACAATTACTATTCAGAAACATCTATGGTGACATAAGTCTGATACAAGTTCCCTGTTATCTCTTTCTCAAAGTCAGACAGTGAACGCTTAAAGAAAACATGAGCTAAAGATGAGGCAAATGATTAGTGACTTTTTACTTTTGTCTGCCTGATCACTGACCTGTCTATCTCTGACCTACATACTGCATGTCACTGTCTTTTTAGGGACGTGTGACGGTGTCACATCACCCAGGCAATGACATTGATAAAAAAAAGTGTTCAGTTATCTATATTTCAAGGTCATAGCCCTTTTGATTTTTATACTTTGATCCATGCTGCACAACAGCTGAACTTCTGTGCATCATGGCTAAAAACATTTCAAAGGCAATAGCTCACATAGGGAAGACCTATCGGCTTTGCGAATAGTTGTTTCAGCAGACCACACTGACGAAGGGAAATGTGTACATGTACTAACTACAAGAGAAGAGTTCTTACCTGGATCCTGCTAGCATCAATGGGATATAACCTGTTTAGTGAACTGAATGCTTTACCCTGGGGAGGATGAGAAGCTTCAATCATGACAGCAAGTGCTGAGAACTAGGAGAGTACAGTCCATAAATGCCATCTCACCAAGGCTCATTGCAGTGACTTTCCAAAGTACATTATCCCAATTCAAAATTCGCTACCATAGGGGTTTTGAGCTGCTTGTAGTTTGACAATCAATCAAATCATGGAATTAGAAGTGAATTACCCATGGGTGTCCAGGGCTCAAGGGTGCAGAGACTGCAATTAAAGTTGGTGTGACTTTATAGCCTTACAGAACAGAGAAGATCCTGACAACTTCTCTGGTGTGCAGGTGGGAAGTTCCATAAGGCAATTCCCTCCTGTGCCAGCCCTTTGCTTTCTATGGGTTTTCCGGCACCATTTAGGACTAGTTTGCAAGGGTTCTCTTGGGCATAAACACAGTAAGTTGCAGAGATGAGATGGGTGTGGAGCTTGGAGCACGTATTGAAATATGTAGTGGTGTTATGAGGACCTATGAGGACGCAGAGTTCAGAGCACATGGGAAGACAGAAAGTGAACGGCATATGTATGAAAAATTAGGTGGAAGCTTCATGGTATCAATGTCTTGTATGTGTGCAACAAACACTATTTGGTTGCAAACTGGTTTGGACATTATTTTTAACGCTTTAGTGAAACTGCGGTGCTCCATTGAGTCTAACAGTCATATATTTTTGTCTTCCCAGGTCCGCCGCTTTCAGGAGGTGACCCTTAATCGACTACAGGGCATTGCCGAAAACTATAACATCTCATATAACATCGATGCCCAGTTCCAGCACCTAACTGAACAGTACCGAACCATGACCAGCAACCTGGACTCCACCCGCACCTCGTTGCAGGGCGACATGGGTAGCTTAAAGGTCTGGATGAAGAAACTGCAGCGCAAGAACAAGAAGCTGGAGCTGAAGGTCTCATCCCTCGAGAAGGCAATGGGTGAAAGAACCAAACAAAGCTCTCGTGAGAGGAAAGAGCAGACTGTCATCCTGACCAACCTGACGCAGGAACTTGGCATACACAGGCACGACCTTGCCTCCTTGACTAGCGGACAGAGAGAGTTGAAAGATCAACTTAAAGGAGTCCAAGAAGAGTTCCGGGGTGAAGGGGCCCGAATAACTAGCCTTGAGGAGCGCCTCAAACAGGCCGTCCAGAACGAGATCTTGGCTCCGAGTTCCCTCTCGGCGGCAGAACTCCCGAATGAGACCCCGCAGGGCAAGCAACTGACAATCGTAGGCCCAGATCTCCAGGACAATCCAGAACCGCCGCATAGCACCTTAAAACTCCAGACAAAGCACAGGCAGAAGCAGCGGCTGCAGCAGAAATACAAGCACCTTGTCCCTCCTCAGGCCGCCAAGCTACTGAGCCAACTTCGACAGGAGAAAGGGGCCGAGCAGCAAGAGCTGCCAATGGTGGCAGAGGCACAGGCCTCAGGCCAGCAAGGAGAGAGTGTGCAGCAGGTGCAAGAGCCAGAAGGCAGGAGAGAACCGTTAGAGTTTCCCGCGCCGGGAGAGCCTCACGTGCCAGCACTAGAGCCACGTGCCCTCAGACAGGCGCAAAAAAGCCTGCAGGAAACGCCAAATGAGCCAGGTGTCCTGGGAGAGCCACCGTCGGTCAGGCGGTTGGAGAATGGCGCCACAGAGCAAGCTGTGCCAGCGGCGTTGACAGCCACCAGGAGACCTCCAGAGCCAGCCGCCCCCGAGGAGCAGGAGCCGCCCCCTAGGGCGCAAGGCACAAGTATGTCTGGCGTGTTAACGAAGATCTATGTTCACTATTAACCTCGACTATTATGGGTGGGCGTCAGATATTCCGGGCCCTGCTGTGCGCGCGAGGTCCTGTGAAGGGAGAGGACAGCTGAGCATTCTTAAAGCTTCTGCGGCGTCTCGAGGCTTTCTTTGCTGGGTGTATCTGTGCTTAGCTTTACAAAAGCCCTCAGCGCCATATTTACTTAAAATGTGCATTGCAAGTTGGTGTGTTTCCCCGCTATATATCAAATAGCTATCTTCTAATGGACGCCTTCCAACCAGAGCCTCCCTTCCAGATCATGACATCCACCTCTCCTCCCTCCTCTTCTAAGGGCCTATTTTTACATGCCTACGATCAGGTTTTAGCACAATGATGTCATCTCTCCGTACAGATTTCACCTCTGGTACTCATGTTTTGCCAGTCACTGATTACCAGAATCAGATTCTGTGCCTTAAACGTGTAACAAGTATAAGGCCCTTCCTCTTCTCTATTTTTTTATCATAACTTCCTTAAAGGCGGGTCCCTTCGCCACACGTCCCTCACAGCTTTCTTTGGCTGTGGGCACTGACACCCTGCTGCCACATCACTCTACTCCGTGGACATGTCTGTGGAACTCCCTTTTTTCACGCACCACACACATGAATACAATTACAATACAATACCGTCATCACGAATCCATCTTCCACACACCCCTCCATACCAGTCAACCATTGGGCTGCCCCCTCCCCCGTCAGTTTTCATAGGTGGGGTTACTGGGCTGGGGCTGCTGGCCTCGAAGTCTGCAACACCTAAAATATTCACCTGAACTTGTCAGACGATAGTTAATGCTTAAAGAAGTCATTTTTTAATTCTTTCCTTTCTGAGCCCTGCACCTCTGTTCAGTCATTTCACTTACAATAGGACCATAAGCATCTTGGACTCTACATGTACAGAGAAAGAACAGAAAGGAATAAAATCCCTTTTATCACTTCCCCTCCTCAGTCACAAATATGCAGCGGGGACACAGTGACAAAAGACAAGGTCTCATTAGAATTTAATTAAAAGACTGAGAGCATTCAAAACAGAAACATTTTGGGAAGGATTTTTCACTTGAAAGAAAAAGTAATAAAAATGTATAAAATATTTTACGTTATTTTACAGTTGGATTTATGCTTGCAGCACAGCAAACTGCATTACACAAAGAAACCTGACTGAAAAGTTCAAATCAAGACATGGACCAAGACACCAAAGTCTTATTTCACTACAATCACTTATCGTATATGCATACTCATTTCACATGGACACCTTTACTGAATACAAACCTTATTTTCTCTAAATTAACAATGAACACCTCAGGACCCAAATCTTTAACCTGTTTTTTTTCCAGTGGGGAGGCACATGTGAGCACACAGGAGAGCGCTGGCTATTACAGAGAGAGAACAGGGCTTTTAAATTTAGTTCCAAGGTTTATTATAGCCTTATAGCCTGCCATAGCGGGCTTTAACGGCTATTAAAGACCCACTCCAGGGTTAAAGGCCCGAGTCGAAGGCGAGGGCCTTTAACATGGGAGTGGGCCTTTAATAG
Source organism: Triturus cristatus (assembly GCF_964204655.1). NCBI lineage: Eukaryota > Metazoa > Chordata > Amphibia > Caudata > Salamandridae > Triturus > Triturus cristatus. The sequence continues at coordinate 840,797,859 of NC_140593.1, read as the reverse complement.
CCGGTATAGCCCAGCTACGAAGGGCTATAAGGCTATTAGGACATTCTGCCACTAGAGGGCAGAATGATCTAACAAATAAAACAAAGGCCTCTCAGAGCCCGAGGGGCTTTAAATCCACTTGGGCTCCGAGAGGCCTTTGTAAAACAACAATGGAATGTTGCTTTGCAGGCTTTTACCGGCCTGTAGAAGCTCGGAGCACTCCATTGTATTCAATAGGGTGCTCCGCATTCCAATGTTCTAATTTGCATTATAGTAGGATACTCATACTGCAGTTGCTAGGCCTGACTCCATTGGTGCATCTTTCTACTCCTGACACCTGGTAAATCTGTCTGTGATCATTATTTCTCAGAGTGAAGGCGACTGTTGGGATGCGGGTCTAATTGATTGGATCACATAAGAAAACATTAGGTTGCTTTTTGGTATTGTTCACATGCAAAGTGAATCTCTTCTGGCCACTCTAGCCTTTAAACGAAACCACCAGTTTGTTGCCTTGATGCGCACAATTTGAGTGTCAAAACCATGACATTTTGAGGTCGAATTTTCCCCACACTATCCCCTATAAGGTCTTCAGTTGCTTTTTATATCACATATAAATGCAGCCATATAAATATAAATATCACATATAAATAAAGCCATATTAAATGGCACTGTGGGGCATTGTCAACACATAAATAGTATTGGTATTAAATGCATTTATTGGCATGTAAAACAATAAAACCACGGGTCACAGTGGCCCATTTCAGGAGATCTGCAAATCCAATGCAAAAAATCTCCTGTCCAACAAAATGAAGTAGAGGTATTTAGGCACCTACAAACTAATTCTAGTCGAACATGTCTCGGGAAGGTAGGCCACCATAGTCTTCACTCTGGCTCATTCAAGGCTCTACAAGAGAAGGGTACAGCAGAGTGATAAGAAACAGAAAAACATAACTAATGCGTGCTAGGCGGCCCCTTTCATCCTGCTAACAAGTGTCCCTGTTACTTTGGCAGGACAAAGTAACTCCCCAAACCTAGGGCACATTCAAGACATTGAAAGACCCTCAACGTACTTGAAACGGGACCACAAAATTCAGCTGTGGAGAGACTCAGTTCCTGGACCCTAAGCTCTCTTGAAATGCCTTTGCAGAGTTAACCTGTGAAAAGATAACCCTCGTTCCCCTGTGGTCAATCCTTAGGCAGTGAAGCCGCCTGCAGCTGTAAACCCTTCTGACGCCATATCTGATACAGCCTCTGGTAGGACCTCTTCCTGGTGAGTTTGGTGGGATGCAAATCCTTGGAAATAAACACAATATGATCTTCCACCCGCAGAACAATTTTCTTCAGGACTGCCTCACTCAAAATCCTATTTCGCAAATTGTTAGATTCCACTACTACTAACACAACTCCTCTACCCAGCTCTGATTTTCTTGGTTTGCGGAAAAGTTTATTTGCCTTCCAGATCGCTGAATGAATCTCAGTAGGTGATAGGTACAGCACATTTAATACCAATGGTACTGGTGTCTTCCCAGAGCAAGAGAGAGAAAAACACAAAAGGGGAAAGAAGGAGGAAGAAAAACACAGAAAAATAATGACTAAGAAAGAAAGCAAGGATAAAAAAGAAGCTGAAATATTGACATAAAAGGGGAAGGAGTGTTATGGTGGATGAAAGAGACATGAGGTGGAATCTAGAGTGCACTGCCTCGTTCCCCACTCCCCTCTCTGCCCTTCTGAGTCCCTACTTAATGATGTTTTCCGTGGCAGCGTTTCCAATATCAGCCATAAGGCCATTATACCATAAAGACCACCAGATGTCACTAGTAACCCAAAATTAGTTGCAAGTTTAATCAAGATCGCATAAAATAATTATGATTTATAGTCTATGAATCCACTTCACAAAACAAAAAAAGTACGTCCATTTGAACGCTCTTTTACTCTTTCTAGTGGTAAATCACGAACATTTCCAAATCTGGGAAACTTTACAATTCGCAGGTTTCCAGGCGCCTTACTTGGAATGCTGCGTGTATATTGCCCGCACTCACTCCATTTTCTCCAATGCGTAGTCGGCGATAGGGTGCAATGAAGCATAGGGCAAATGCATCCTGACGCGCCAATACACTTTTTTCTTTTTTTTTCTCCAAGGGGAAAACACTGTTCACACTGGAGAAACCTCTTGCCCTGTATCCCCTCCAAACTGAGATGCACGTTTCCAGGGCTTTAAGTAGTCCGGGTCCCTCCAAGTCTCACACCCAGCAGAAATAAAATAAAAAATACAAAGAAAAGGTTCCCTATCACCCATGTTTATGTCCTAAAATTTACAGGCAAAAAAACTCAATATCTATTTAAACGTTATGGTAACCCATGGCAACGATGTAGTTTCTGTTTACATTTCACGTTTTATTTAATCTTGCATTCTATAAGAGTCTTGACTTTTTCCAGGATGTTGTTTTTCTGTAGTGTTGTTTTCATGGAGCATATGACACTTTTATAGCGCATACTGTAAAAAGAGTCACCTCTAGGTGTCTGTGTGAGTTCAGATTTTGGGTGGGTGTTTATAACGAGCCACAAATCAGAGTTCTGGAGTTGAGGGTGAAGGTAGTCCAAGGCAGCGCACAAGTCCTATAAAAAGAAGTGGGGAGACTGACCAAGTAAGACAATATGCAAGTGACCTCATGACGTCACAATGTAGCGCTATAAAATAAATAAAATAGTGTTATTTAAATTATTTCTGTAAATACTGGGACAGACTAACCCATCTGCCAGTCTTACAGTGTCTGCATTTATATACAGGGACAGAACAAATGCTTTAGCATGCCTCTCTTAAGTACCTGTGAAGAGAAGGCAAGCTGTGTGCCTTTGTTTCCCTCTGCGGCATTTACATTTAAATGTAAGGTTCCAGGCGGCCGCCAGTCAACATATACAAACAAAAGGAGGCCGGATGGCACCTTAACTGAGGCCCAGCTGGAGGTGAAAAAAAGGCTCCCCTGCTGCCTGCACATTGCTGCTGGGAATGGAAAGCAGGCAACACGCAGGTGCTGCTGAACGTGTCCCGGTGTCTGAAAACTACACTGGGACAAGTTCAGCATATTTTTGTGGGGCCCAACTGCTTGGCAGGGGGAACGGCGTCCACCCTGTGAAAAGAGTGGGGGGATGCCGTGTACCTGCATTGTCCCCCGACTCGAGCCCTCCATAAAGGTGTTCAGAATATGTGCTCATCCAATCCGAGGCTTCACTGCAGATGGTACAGAGCAATGGTCACGTGCCAACTGTAATTGTGATTCAGTGTGCTAAAGTGTGTGAAGGAGGTACACAGCTCTCGAAATATTGATGAAAGTAAAAGAAAGTGTAGGCTTTAGAGGTCAGAGGCTGTATTGTGTATTTAGGGGGATGGTGAAGTGAAGAAGATGCAAGGAAGTACTTGGAGGTGAGAGTGAAAAGTGAGATGAGGTGTGAGATATGCAGATGGAGGATTTCAGAAAGATTTAGGGACAAAAAGTCGCAGCAGGTGCAGTACACGCGATGGGGCGGGGGAAGTCGACAGACGATGGAATAGCATTTATTTATTTATTTTATTTTCCCTATTCTGTCATCTATCGACACCCCCCCCCCCCTCCTGCCACCCCGCCCACTGCACTTATCTGCGTCGGCCACCACCGCAAAAAGGGCATAAGTGTATAAGAGAAGCTGAAGAGGAAAGTGGTGAGAAGGGAAGAATGGGAGTGATTGAGGCACTTCAAAGACTATTACCCTTTCCACAGACTGTACGAATGTTTAATTCAGTCTCATATTTTCAGAATTGAACATTTCTAATTTTAATTATTTACAGCAAAATCATTGTTGTTATTTATTTATCTGCTACTACTAGCAAGCATTGCCAAAGCCAATAGGTGTGGCTTGTTTTAAGTGTATGTATGTTACTCTGTTATGTCTGATACAATAACAGAAAGAACACAGAGAGGTACCAAAATACTGGCCAGGTGGTACACTATGGGAAGCACAGGATTTTAGTTAATGTGATAAGATTGTCTCCTGAGGCGGAAGCCGGGAGCTGTTACTCGCTGTAAAGTTTGCGCCGTATGTTATTTGTATTTTAATTCACTCACGTCTTTTTATCCTGCTATTCTTGGACCCTTGGTTCACTGCCTGTCACTGAGCCGATCAGGTGCTGGGTTTCGGGAGGGAAGGCACACATTTGCTCCGTCACAGGAGCGGGCGGACATCTTGGGGGAACATTGATATCAGCGCGCTCCTCTGGCTCTATTAGAGAGGATGCAAATGCGTACGCGCAGTAGACGCGCACAGCGGGCGCGCCGGCGGCGCGCGAAAGGCAAACCCGTCCGCGCCCAAACGAGCCCAGAGTCCAGAAACGCTGCCATTACCAAGGTAAATATGCACCATTTACATTCAAATTAAAACGCGTGCTCAAGTAAATAATTGCTCTCATTTGAATTGCACTCAGAAGCTCCCGCTCATCTTGGAAGGGCCGGTTACCTGCAATCATTGCCAATTTCTAATGGCAATATCTGCAGGCGCTTCTTCAGCTCGGGGCAGAATGGTAGAGCCAGTCGCCATGTGCCACAAAAATATCTTGTGTAATGTTAGATCCGTTGCCAAACATCCATTTGAAATACGGGACATGATGGTCTCACATGATCCTGCTTTGTGTTTTTTTACTGAAGCGTGGCTATCCCCCACAAACCACGCCATGATTACTCTGGCTATACCAGAGAATTATACATTTATTCACTTGGATAGGGAAAATAAAATAGGAGGAGGCATTGCCATTGCTTTTTAAAACAATTTGGATGTGAAATGGGTCTTTACGGTTAGTAATGATTGCCTAGAATTAGGTATTTTTAAAGTTTCTTTGTCCCCTTCCGACACATGGTACGGTGCTTTAGTATATCGGCCTCCAGGACCTAGAGCGAAATTTGCAGATCTCCTGATAGAACATCTCGCATTACATGTACTTGCTGCAAATAAATTCCTTTTGCTCGGAGACTTCAATTTCCATGGCGAAAATGTTGCTGATCCTGAAGTAAACAAACTTTTTTCCTCCCACAAACTCATGGGACTTACCCAAAGAGTTGAAGGCGCCAGCCATAGTGCAGGCCATCTATTAGATCTGGTCTTTTCCAACACGGACCAGATACGATGTGACCCTCCAGATCCCCTTCTCTGGACAGACCATTTTATGATCACGATCCATACACAGCAGTCATGCCAAAACAGTTCCAGACGACCTATTAGACAAGATCTTGAGCAGCGGAGGATCTGGCGTAACCTCTCTCATTAGTGGCATTTAATGAGGTTTTCTCCCCTGATCAGACAACGAATATTATGGAAGTATCCAAACAACTGGAGACTTTCAACATTGCCTTAGAATCGGCCTTTGATGCAGTCATACCAAAAAAACAAGTGAGCTCCCTACAACGACGATCTTCTACTCCTTGGTATTCGCTGGAACTGAAAATGGAAAAGGCCAGTTGTAGGCGACTGGAAAGAAAGTGGCGCACTAGTAAGACTGATAAAAACAGAGTGCTCTATAGGCAGTCCCTGTCTAAATACCATTTGAATTTAAAAGCTGCCAGACGACGGTTTATCATTAATCATATTGATAATGCAAGCAATTCCCCGAAAATACTGTTTGGCATAGTACAGGACTTTGTTTCCCCTAAAGTCTGCAGACAGACGCCATTGGAATCGCAGGAGTTGTGTAATTCTTTGGCAACTTATTTTCGTGAGAAGATATTACAAATTTACGTGAATTTCCCTACGCCCACCACCCTTGAATTGGCATCTTCGTTCAAACCTGAGGAGCAGAATAAGATAGTAGCTAGCTCCCTAAACAGTGTTGAACAAGCTACAATGGAGGAGGTCACAAAAGGCCTTGTTGGGGCTAAATCCGGGTCACCATTAGATATTTGTCCACCTAAAATCATGGCGTTTTTAGCCTCTAGCTGTGCCCCGGTAATCCAAGACATATTTAATCATTCTATCCTTACTGGTACCATTCCAGCTACCTGGAAGGAGGCTTTCGTTCGCCCTAAATTAAAAAAACCTACGGCGGACCCCTCAATTCTTGGTAACTACCGCCCTATTTCTCTGCTACCATTGCTGGGAAAAATACTGGAAAGTATTTTTTTTTTTTTTTTTTTTTTTTTTTTTGAAAAACCTTTATTGATGTTTCAATCATTTACACGTATGGGCCTACAACCCCCCGGGGCCGGCCGCTAAATAATCAGGATAATAAAAGCGAATGTCAACACAGGCGGCACCTCGGAGAGCGAAGTCGTAAGTCCAACATAGTCCGGCCAATAAGCCGCGCAGGTAGGGCACCAGGAGAGAGAAGGTTTTTCATTTTATGATGAAACGAAAGAATAGGATCAGGTGCCAGACAATTTACTAACAGCAAGAAGGGCCAGGATAAGAGACCAACAATAAGCAGCAATACAGTTAGGCGATGGTGCAGGCGCGAGAAAATACGGATGGGGAAAGACATCAAAGAGAGTTGCGCCTACTGGTCCCCGTACCTAAAGCCCAGCGAACCCCCCAGAAACTGTGGCACACATGAAGAGCAAGCGATTCACAATCAGGGTGGTGTATCGCACTGATCCCAGAAAAAGAAAGCAAAAAGAGACAGTGGAGAAAAAGGAGGCCATGGAAAAGAAGATAAAGACGAAAGAGTCCCCTCCCCCATCCCCCCACCCTGCACCTCTGCAAATGAGTATGGCCCCACCCCCCAGCAGTGTGCCTGTCGCCCTGGAACTAGACCCGAAATATAGAAGAGACAGGGAAAAAGAGAGTGAAAAAGGGCCCACCCAGACGGGTGGGCGGAGAGAATATAATAAGTTGGAGGAGGGCCATCAAAACATATCCCCGGCTTCTCCCTCCCGCACGGTGAGGTCTCCCCCCAACAAACAAGTAGCGGTACCAAGCCGATCATATCAACAAAAATAGGGGAGGGGGGGGGGGATGGGAAGCATTACACACCAACTGTTCGAATGACCCCGGGAGTGCACAGCTATAAGTCCGCCTATCAATGAAGTGACCACCCTCGAAGGATCAGCCTCAGCCTTGACCGCTTTTTGCGATTCTGCCCATACCTGCCCCTTGACCCAGCACCATGTCCAATGTCCCAAGGTATAGGAGTGTCCAAAAACAGGTGGGAAACGCCGCACACAGGTGGGGTGGAAGTCTCTGGGCATCCGAACAGACCGCTTCATGGAGGGGCGTCTTTTCCAGTGCTGCCCCAGGATCTGCACTGCCCACAAGGACCTGAGAGGCCGGAGCAGCCAAATGAGATACACGTTGCCGGAAGTGTCCCTGGGCCGCCGGAGACCGCGCACGGGACAAGGCCACCATCTTCCGCGCAGGTCCAATACCTCCGGAACAGATCAAGTTCACAGTTGGCCGACCACACGGTAGCATACCGTCCGAAGTGTCCGGCTGTACACTAAGCGCGGGGGGGGCCACAACATCTTTCTCTTGTGGGCAGTGTGGAAAGCCACTGCGTATCTGTGGACCAGCATGCCGCCACTGTCCCAACGCTGTTACAACACCATCTAGCTTCCCCCCCAGGACCCCGGCGCCATGAGCAAAGGAGTAATGAAGGGCACCCAGGGCCTCCAGGAGGTCGCCATATCCCAGAGCGGCTCCCTCCGATCGCTCCGCCACACTCCCAAAAGTCACACACCCCCAGTCCCGCTGCGTCCCAGCGGACAGGATGGCCGGCTGCATAATGACAAAATGGCCGCTGGGAAGGCCCGACTCGTGTAGGGGCCAGGACCAAGGGAACAACGCCTCGAGGGCCACGTCGCTGAAGACAAAGATCCCGGGACAGGCACAGATCCAGCCGTTGCGCGGTCACAGGCAACAGTCGCCTCCGCCACGGACCATCTCCCGCAAAGAGCCGGGAGCAGCCCGCAAGGATCAAGGCGGGCCAGGGACGGCGCCCAGGCAGCTCACCAACAAAGGCAGGGGCAAACGCCACAGAATCCGGAGATCGTACACCCGGGCATGCCCTCAGTCCGCAGCGCTCAGTAGAGGGGAGCGGCCACGGCAAAATGCAGGCCGAGGGGGGCTCCACTCCGGTGGACCGGCTCCACCCAGGCACCACAGGCCGCTGTTGTTCAACTGCCACCCGGCCAAGGTGCCCACTCGAGGTCCCGGCTTCGGGACCGCACGGGCCGCAAAGTTCGATCGCTGATTTCTCCGGTTGTATGGCAGTCAGAAACCTCGGAGTCACACGATCGGTTGCCACTTTCACTTACGAACACTTTCTCGTGGTGCAGAATAAGGATCTCTTGCAGGATATCCGTGCGGGGTGCGGAGGCTCACGGAGCCGGGAATCTACGCTGCCGTCTCGATCGCCATCTTGGCTCCTCCTCTGGAAAGTATTATTAATCGACAGTTACGTTTTTACCTGGAAGATAATCATATTTTGGATCCCTCACAATCTGGTTTCCGGCCAGGTTTCAGTACGGAAACCGCCAATTTGGCGGTAACCGACTCTCTTAGACTAACTGTCGATGCGGGAGGGTCAGTAATTCTGATCCTCCTAGATCTCTCCGCAGTTTTTGATACTATTTCACACTCTAAGCTGACGGAGAGACTCCGGGCTTGTGGTATAAATGGGACAGCCCTGAAATGGCTTGAACATTTTCTGTCCGAAAGAACCCAAACTGTCATGCTGGGACCCTACTCCTCACGGAAAATGCTTCTTGACAGGTGAGTTCCTCAGGGCTCTTGTTTAAGTCCCACCCTCTTTAATATATACATGGCTCCGCTGGCACGGATTGTCGAGCAACTGGGTTTTGAGACCATCTCATATGCTGATGATACTCAGCTTATGTTTACCATCGGACCAAACCTAGAGCTCGACAAAATCCGTTTTGCTTCCGGAATGCTTGCCATCTCCGACTGGATGACAAGAAATTGTCTCCAGCTCAACCCGGAAAAGACGGAGGTTATGTTGATGGGTAAAGCCATTGAAAGATGGTCGGATGACTGGTGGCCTGTCGAATCGGGCCCTGCCCCCTCTCCCAAACAGTCTGTGAAAAACCTAGGTCTAAAATTGGACCAGACCTTGACCATGAAGGATCATATTGTGGCAACAGCAAGTTCATGTTACTATGGTTTAAAGCTTCTTAGGAAATATTTTCCTTATCTGCCCACTTTCCACCGCAGAACTTTAGTCCAGGCAATGGTCATTAGTCGTCTGGACTATGGCAAAGCCCTGCTGGCCGAAATGGGACAGACCCAATTGGCCAAACTCCAAGTAATTCAGAATACCGCAGCGCGACTGATCTTAAATCGCCCGGCAGGATCGGCTTCGGCCCCTCTGCTGAGGGAATTGCACTGGTTAACAATAAATAAGAGATCCTTTTTTAAGATTTGCTGTCTTACACATAATGCATTGAACGAAAGAGGCCCTTTCTATTTGCGAAAAAAACTATTAAAATATTTCCCCTGTAGGAAACTTAGATCCAGTACTCTGGATCTCCTTCAGGTTCCCAGAATTTGCCTCATCCGCACTGGAGGTAGAGCCTTCTCATACCTGGCGCCAAGATATTGGAATAAGTTCCCTCCAGCTTTGCGTAAAATTCCAACTCTAAGCATTTTTAGGAAACAGCTGAAAGCTTTCCTGTTCTAATCTTCCTCTTCTGCTTTCTTGGATCTTTCTATCCTCAGTACATCCTACTAGTTAGCGCCGAGATGCTCCAGGGTGAGTTGAGCGCTCTATAAAATTACTTAACATAACATAACACGCCCTAAATTGTATAGGCCACACCTCTTGGAAAGGATACCTAGCTACGCTTCATAGGTCACGCACATCTAAAGGAGCCTCCTTTTTTAATCTCACTTAAACCCTGCAAGTTCCTGTTCCCAACATGGAACCGGAGTTACTCCAGCCCTTTGCTGGACTATAACTCTTACCGTTTATTGGTGGCAAAGGGTCAGACAAGAGTTTGTTAATGGCCACAAACTTATAAGTTTAAGGACATTCAGAAACTTACAAAGCAACCACACTTCGTCCCACTCCCTCCCATCCCTTGCAAGGGGTTTACTAATGTGTTATTCTTTGCACGTGTGGTTGAGAATTACAAAGTAGTAAAACCATTTACAGCAGTGTGTAATTCTTTTGTGAATTCCTGATGGGTATAAATGAAGATATTTTGGCCATAAGCCTTCATGTATTGCCAAAAAGATGTGTGTGTGTGTCTCTTTCTTTTGAGAGAGTGCTTCAAAAAACTAAACACAGTTATTTTTGCTTTGGTTGGCTGTATAACCTACACCAGTATCAAGGTGCATGTCGAGTTAGAATAGCAAATGCACACTATCTTACTTTCAGTGGCTGACCTCTTATACATTGGTATGATGTATTTTGTGGGTTGGTATGTATTGATTTACATTATATAATATATTTTATAATAGTGCCCTGGGACATCCCAATTAGCTTTTTGTGCTGCATGTGATATTCATTGGCCCTGCTGCTCTGTGATTGTGTAATGCTGATTTGGTGGTTTCCAAGTTTTGGGCTGCTCTTGTTTCACTTTCTGCTGCTCTGTGAGGCTCCTGTGTCCTTCTTTGGGATTTCTATGTCCTGCTACTCAAACGTTCTCCTTTGTTCTGATGCTGTCTGCACTGTGAATTCAGTTCAATTATTTACTTTATTCGCATTTAACAAATTCTTAAAATTGCAAAGAGAAATCACAGTGCAAAATGAGCAAAACATGTTAAAATCGGCAATTGATTATTTGGTAGACTAACAGTATTCTCAGAAATATCCAATGCTAAAAACCTGCAGCACCCCTGACTGAGATATAAAAATCAACCAGCAATTAATTTTATAGAACACAGAATAATAAATACAAATATTTAAAACAAGCGAGTTAAAACAGCAGCACCTCACCTACACGTGGTCTACCTGATCCCACAGCAAACAATGGATATTATATTAAACATCCTTACAACAGTTCTTTAGACAATAAAAAAATCTGCAATTTGGACTAATCCAATCAAACAACCCCCCACTGTGAATTCATAATAATTTGCTGTTGTGCCATTTACCGATGTTTCTTTTCACTCTGTGTTCCTTCTTGAGTGCTGGTCATTCTCTGTGTGTCTTTCTTTGTCTGTGGTGTCTTTGTTCTAGATTATCCTAAATTCCAAGGAAGTTTCCAGGAATTTCTACCTCAAGAAAACTTTGAAACAGGGCGCCCAGTGGTGCAACCTGTGGTATACTTTTCCAAAACCATGACTATAAGACATGAGTTTTGCAGAAAGGTCAGGTAACCTGGATTTACAATTTGACATCACTCCCAATCATTTTTCAAAATATCTTTCTTCATTTCTACCCCGTCTTCAATCATGTTTCTTATTAAACCTCTTTCAAGTATTTCATGAGTCATATAATATGACTGGGAACCTACTCAGCACGGACACCATGTGGAAATATATACCTTATGTCACACCAATCTTGAAGTCTCAGGCCTCAGGGCGGTAGAGAGATATGGTAGTATTAATGTAATAATTACCATTATGGATGCCTTAATGTCTCAATATGATAAATGCAACAGCAGTAATGTTGCAAGGATTCTGCACATGCACAGAACTATGCGCAGGAAACCAGGACCTCAGTGAATTGTGGTGTACTAAAAACTCCCCTCAGTACCCAGAATCCCTATCCGACTAGCATCAGTGTCTCATTCATTCCCTGTATCATCTCGAAGCTACCAATGATTAGACAACCCAGAACATGCGACTTAGAGTATTCTCAGGAATGGTGGGAATCAGAAACACCTTTTCGTTATTATTCTCATATCAGTCCACAACAAGAGTAATCAGAGACACAGTAAAGTTTAAAATGTTTATTTTTAACTACGTGCCCTAAGATGCAGTACTTTGGCTAACATAAGCAGACAAATGATTAAAAACAAAACCATCAGCATTGTTACAATACCATAGAAAATGAAGGGAGAAATCATATTACAAATGATAGTGGAATATAGCCACCCTCCCTTCGCTAGTAAGCTAGTTTTATGAAACTAATAGAAGGTCTCTAGGCTTGAATGGGGAACCCCATACCGTAAATATCAGCTTAGGTGAATGACATCACAGGATCAGCTCTGCTCTGTGTCTAGAAAAGGTTTTCTCCAAAGTGTCTGAATCATGAATGCAAATGCAATATTAAAGGCACCCGAGCTTCAGATATTTGCAGCTGTGTGCGTGTTATGGCTAGAGCATGGGCCGATCAACATGAATTCAAAAGCATACATTGTTATTTGACTTTGACGGCTTATGCACACAGTGTTCCGACTAAGGTCACCAGGGCCGGACTGGGAACCACAACCGGCCCTGGCAAAGTGCTCGGCCGCCACCCCCGGGGTGGGGGGGGGGGGGGTGCCGCAAAGCTCTTTGCCAGGGCCGGTTTTCGGACGATTTTGTTACAGGGCCGATTTTGCAGCTAAACGGCCTTGTAACAAAAACGGCCCCCAGGGGCCCAAAACCGGCCCCCACCCGTGCGGCGCACACCGGGGGATTGCCCGGTGCCCGCTACGGCCAGTCCGGCCCTGAAGGTCGCGGTGCACGTCTAGGGATGTGAACAACAGACCGTTCTCATGTGAAGAAAAAGCAAGCAAGCAGTTTTTCTTGTAATAACAGCTACCTGCAGTGTCGTGTGCAAACGCAGCAAAAGTGGCAACATGGCGTTTTACATCTAAGGCGCTTATGTTAACATAGCAATGTGTGTACATGGAACTCCGTCTCCACTACAGTAACACATTTTAGACAGTGGATATGCAGCCACTGTGCTACCTCAGAAGGGCACTCAACTAGATTATCCTTTATCTTGTCATACTTATCATCAACTGAGATAATCAGTTGAGTGTCATCAGCATGCATAAAGATCTAAAATCCTCTTTTCTGTTTTTACAATGTTAGAGAGTGGTGCTAGATAAACATTGAATAATGTGTGGCTCAGGGAAGAGCCCTGAGGGACTCAACAGTGCTAATCTTTGGGGCTAGAGATAAAAGACGGAAGCTGTACTGATTGTGATCTATTGCTTAGGAAGGAATAGAACCAATCCAGAGTGGTTGAGTGTAGACCAGTTTCATGCAGTCTTCAAAGTCGATGTTGCTGAGACGCAGTATCAAAGGCTGCTGATAGGTCTAATAGTATTAATACCGCAGATTTCCCTTGGTCTACTAATGACCCAATGCTATAAGTCACCACAAGTAAGGTAGTTTTGGTATGTTATTTACCCTGAATCCTGGATGTTATTACTCTTTGGATCTTGAATTAATTGATTGTTAACTAATCACTCCAGTACCTTAGCCAAATAGGTTTTCAATGAAATGCGGAGACAGTAAGAGATTGTGGAAACATCCACCCCATCTTTCTTAGCTATTGGCACAACTAAGGCCTGCTCCCAACTTGTTGGGAACTCCACCTCCTTCAAAGATTTATTTAGGAGAAGTGTTACCAGAGGTGCACTCTACTCTATTTTATGCCATTCCACTCTACAACACTCCACGCCACTGTACTTCACTCTACTCTGCTCTATGCCACTCCACTCTATGACACTGTACTCAACTCTACACCACTTCACTCTACGACACTACTCCATTCTACAGCACTCCACTCTACGTCACTCTACTCCACTTTATTGCACTCCACTCTGCAATACACTACTCAACTCTACTGTACTCCACTCTACAATCCTCTACTCCACTCTATGCCACTCCACTCAATACCTTCTCTACTCCACTCCACAACACTATAGTGCACTCTACGCAACTTCACTCTATTCCACTCTCTGCCACTCTACTTTATGCCACTTGACTCCACGCCACTCCACTCTACGCAACTCGACTCTAGGCCACTTTACTCTACTCTCTGCCACTCTACTTTACGCCACTCGACTCCACGCCACTTTACACTACGCCACTCCACTCTAGGCCAGTCCACTTTATGCCACTCCACTTTATGCCACCCCCTCTACAACACTCCATTTCACTCTTCGCCACTCCACTTTTCAACTCTACTCCACTCTGCTCCCCTTTATGCCACTCCGCTCTACAACACTCTACACAACTCCACTACATTCTACTCTATGATACTCTACTCCACTCTACGCCACTGCATTTTATGACACTTCACTCAGTGACACTTTACTCCACTCTACGCTACTTCACTCTACACCACTCCACACCACTTCAGTACTTTCTACACCACTCCACTCAACGCCATACCACTCCACAATACGCTCTACTCTATGCCACTACACTTTACGATAATCTGTGCCACTCCACCCTAAATACTCTACGCCACTACACTCTACACCACTCCACTCTATGACACTATAGAATACTCTGCGCCACTCCACTCTATGACACTCTACTAAACTTTACGCCACTCCACTCTACAACACTCCTCTCAACTCTATGTCACTCCAGTCTATCCCACTCCACTCTGTGACACTCCACCCCACTCTACGGCACTCCACCCTATGACTCACTTCTTCATTCAACTCTAGTACTCTCTACTGCACTCTACTCTACGACACTCCACTCTATGGCACTCCACTATTTGACAATTTACTCCACTTAACACCACTCAACTCTGTGACACTCCGTGGCACTCCACTCTAGAACACATCACTCCACTCTTCGCCAATCCACTTTACGACTCTCTACACCACTCCACTCCATGTCACTCCACTCCACTCAATGACAATCTACCCCCCCTCTATGCCACCCCACTCTAATCCACTCTACAACACTTTACTCCACTCTACAACACTCCACTCTAAGTCATTCTACTCTATGACACTCTACTTCACTGTATGCTACTCGACTCTACAACACTCTACTCTGCTACGCTTTACCCTACTCCACTCTACACCACTCCACTCTACGACACGCTACTCCATTCTACATTTTACTCCACTCTGCAACACTCTACTCCACTCTACTTCGCTCTGTCACTCCACTCTGTCACTCCACTCTTTGCCACTTCACTGTACTCCAGTCCACTCTATGACTCTATGCCACTCCACTGTAATCAAATCCACGCAACTCTACGCTACGCCACTCCACTTTACGCCACTTCACGACACTCTATGACACTCTACTCCACTCAATGCCACTTCACGACCTTTCACACCACTCTCTTGTACATTGCTCATTTTTAGTCATGCTGAGCAGCAGCCATGCTGGCCTACAACATGGCTAAAACACATTGGCACAGTCAAAAGCTCTTGCATAGGCACGGCACGGCTTTGCCAATGCTCGTTTTTTTTTCCATTTCCATTTCAACTGTACGAAGACATCTTCCATAGAGAGATGCCCCCAGAGACAGTGGCTATTTATGTGGCTTTTTTTAAAGATCCCTTACTACCATTGGTGCAGCATGAACTGAGGCCAAGAGTTTAAGCGGTCACTACACCCCGATCATGGGTGCCTTACTGCCAAAAGCGGAGAGGGGGGCAATTGCCCATGCTAGCATTAGAGCCAGGTCACCCTTGCTGCTTTTATTTTTGTTTGTTTACACAAAGGGGCAGAAAGTATCATTAATGCTGCAGGTACAGTGGCACCAGGGCCCAGTGATATGAGGAGCCAGCTAAACCCCAGTCATGTCTGTTTTACTATCCTTCCTTGTTCGCACTTGCTATGCCAGTAATCCTTTGGGCATCTGAGCAATGGCTCAATGGAGGGGAATACTGAAGGGTAGGGAGGGTTTTGCCTCAGAGAGATGGCAGGAAGGGACAAACTGGCAAAATGGGAGCCCTGTTTTTAAAAAATGACAGAGGAGAATGTCCGCTTTGCAGGCAGGAACTATTATTAGTGAAGCTGGTGCAGCTGCACTGGGCCCCAGGGGTCTAAGGGGCACACTGTATTACAATTATGACTCTCACTCCAAAAAAGGGGGAGTGGGGGCTTATTGTCCTTTTCAGCATTAGGGCCGAGGGTACCCATGCAGAAAAAAAGGGAGACAGCGTGTGGGAGTTAATTTCTTTAGCATTTAAAGGGACAGAGAGCCTGTTTTCAGATTGGATGATGGTGGGGAATGTGGGAAGACGCAGATGTGATAGCCTGCAACTCAGGGCCTCAGCTATCATCAGTGTAACAAGTGCCGTTGCATTGAATCACAACAACCCAGTTATGGGGATTAGTATTTTTGGGTCAATCAATGGCTTTGTTTGATTTATTTGCTGCTTTTATAAGTCTTACATTTAATGTGGATTAAGAGCTAAACGAAAAGTACCCTTGAAGTGATCTCATAAACCCTGCCCTGTATGCTGAGCCCTTTCCCACCCACTCCCCCAAGTCTTACCATAAAGTTTTGGAGGTGGGCCCAATTTAAAAATATTTTGCTTAGGGAGGCTCAGAGAAAAAAAGGTTAAAGACCTCTGGTCTAGACACTGGGATCCAAAGGCCAGTGATTGGCCAGACATTACCTTCTTTTTTCAGCTTGTGTGAAAACACATACACTGGCATGTGGCTAGGTTTTTGGTTGTCACAAAGGGTTGTGGAGCCGCGAAATGGTATGCTGTAAAGGAACGAGGAGGTAGGCTGCAGCATATCTACTCCCCCGCCAGTGCAACTTCAACCTGGCACCCCTTCAGGGTCCCTGCTGAGCTACTGGTAATGTAGTGGTCCCTGTACTAACAGTGCACTGGAGATGTCAAGTGACCACCTATTCCAGTATTTCGGGGGAGAGCACCTAGCACCTCCAGCGAAGGCAAAACACTCATATAGAGAACTGCTACTTACCCTCACCCCTTTCTCTTACAGTGCACATGTGTTTTGGGGCATCTGCCTCACACGCATGTACAGTGCAGTTCCTCATTATTGCCCTTCGGAATCTAAGGGATACGTTTGCGGAACCTTCCTGCGTGGAGGAGGGAGCCAATGGTGGTTGGTGAAAGAACCTGTGTGTGTGAGGAGGAAGAACCCCTATGCTATTCTATGGCGTTAGTGTATTGCGTATGATATGTAAGGTGTTACGTGTCTGAGTCCTGTACTATGACCATCTCCCTGCATGTGCTGCTGACCTGTAATGTCTTTGTGACCTGCTGCTGTAATGTCTTCATGTCTTGATGCACTCTAGTGTCACTGTTAGTTTTCGATTTCTCTTTCGCATGTCACACACAGCAAAAAACTAATTTCTTTGTTTCAAATGCATTGTCTCTTTACAAAACACAGAGTTTTTATTTGTGTCACAGCCTATCAGCCATCCTTGCCTTCTTCTTTCATGTAAGTTACCGCATATGTCTGCAATGTAATAACCCCATTCGCTTTATATTTTCCTCCTAGTTTGCAACGTGGACTCCATGTTGGTTTTCCCCACTCCTTCCCCGGAGAATGTGGCCATTTTCAGCCCTGGTTTCGAAGTGGGGATCCATGAGCTTTCAATCTGTACCTGGGTGAAAACTGGTGCCACCTATCTGGGCACCATGCTATCTTACGCCACGGAGGAGAATGACAACAAACTAGTGTTGCATGGCCGCAACAGCACAAATCAAGGCACCATCCAGTTCGTCATAGGAGACCCAGCATTCCGGGAGCTACCGGTGGTAGCACTATTGGACAACCGTTGGCATCACATATGCATCATCTGGTCCTCCATCCAGGGCAAATATTGGTTCTATGTGGACCGCCGGCTGGCTACTACCGGCTCCAGATTCCAGAAGGGCTATGAGCTCCCACCAGGTGGATCCCTTGTGCTGGGCCAGGAGCAAGACACCATAGGTGGGGGTTTCGACAGCTCAGAGGCCTTTGTGGGCAGCCTGGCTGGCTTTGCTATGTGGAACCGAGCTCTTTCTCCTGGAGAGGTCTCTGGGATTGCCATAGGAAAAGGCCAGCCACGGGGAGCTATACTTACCTTGGGTGATGTTGCGTCTGTCCGTGGACTTGTACAGAGGGTGAACTGCACCTGCCTAGACCACTGCCTGTAAATCTCATGTTCTTGGTGACCCAGAAGTGCAAAGCTTTGTCGTGATCATGATGTCACGCCTACCAGCCTGTACGAAATGGTGGCAGATTTAGGGGAAGGTTGGACATATTGCCAAGAACGTAGACGACTTCTTCCTTCTCGCCCTTTGTGGTTGTTGACCCCAGTACAACATCTGCCATGACTTGCTTCTTCATTTGTCTCACAATATTGTTGTGTACATTTAGTTGTTTTTTACCTTCTGTAGGTCCCCTTGATGTGTGGCTGCCCTATGCCATTTAAGGTCCATAGACTGAAAATGAATGAGCTGTGAGATTTGTGTCAAGGGAAACATTTAAACAGCACACCAGTTAAATTTAGAAACACAACTGTACACAAGGGAGAAACCTTCCCAGCATGGCTCGCACCACAGATATAGAGTTTGGTGTTTGCTCCACCAAACATCGTAAAATAAACATGTTCTATCTCAAGAAATGTCTTTTGGGACTGATACCCACTCCATGAAGGGACGGAGCTTATCTCTTGAAAGGGGGTGTCTACAGTGATGGCAGTGGAAGGCCCTAGACCAAGCACAGTTCTTAGTGGACTCAAAAGGCACAAGTGCTTCATGGACACTGAGCACAGTTTGTAAGGAACAATCTGGACACTGGCATGCCAGGGCTCCATGTTGAGGTTGCATCTTTTACAGAATGCCTGTTCCCTGATGGTAGCAGGACGCTATGCTCAGTGTGCACATCCTACACAGATGCCTGGTCCCGATAGCAGGATTCCTTGTCTAGAGTGTGCCTGGTGCCTGGAGATACTGGTTTTCATATTCAAGGTGCACCTCTTACACAGAGTTCCTGGTCCCTGAGGGTAGTAGGATTCCATGTTCTGAGTGGATTTCTTATACAGAGTTCTGAGTCCCTGAGGATAGCAGTCTTCTGTGTTCTGGGTATATCTCTTACTAATAATTTCTGGTCACTGAGGAAATAAGAATTCATGTTTAGAGTCCATCTCTTAAAGTGCATGGTTCCTGTAAGTACCAGTTTTCATGTTCTGGGTGCACCACTTACACATAGTTCCTGGTCCCCAGGGACAGCAGGATTACATGCTCTGAATATATCTTTTTCTCCAAATACATGGTCCTCAGAGGTAGCAGGATTCCATGCTCTCAGTACGTCTCTTATATAGAACTTATGGTCCTCAGAGGTAGCAGGATTCCATGCTCTCAGTACGTCTCTTATATAGAACTTATGGTCCCCAGAGGTAGCAGGATTCCAGGTTCTCTGCATATCTGCTCTTCCAAACAAATTTTGGTCCCCATGGGTAGCAGGATTCCATGTTTAGGTGTACATCTTGCAAAGAATTCCTGGTACCTGAGGGTAGCTGAATTCCATGTTCTGAGTGCATCTCCTACAGAGAGCAAGGTTGTTATGTATGGCGGGAATTCCATGTTCCGAAGCCACCTCTTAGAGAGAGTGCTGCCCCCTTAGGTTAAATTGACTCCATGTTACGAGTGCTCCTCTCACCAAGAGTACCTGGTGCTGGAAAATAGAGTGAGCTCATGTTCTGAGTGCAAACTTTAAAAGCTCTGCCTGGACCTTGGGGTATGAGTGACTCCATGGACTGATTGTGATTCTCACTGGGGGTGCCTAACCTCTGAGTGTAGAGAGGCTTATTGGAGGGAGCATCTCTACCCTCTGAATATCTCGACTCAGTGCACTGAGTGGACTCTGGGATATGGGACTCCAGGGAGGAAGCACATTCCTTACAGGAAGGGCCTGGGCGATGAGGCTTTCAGGGTTTGTACTAGCGTTATAAGAAAGGAACATATTGATTTTTGGCACCTTTCTGGTCACGCGTGTCTCGTGTTCAATTGTGCCAGTAGCCATTGGTGGATTTTAATAGATTTGGTCACCTCAGAAAAGGAGGACCAAAGGCCTCAGTTACCGTCACAGCTGAACAATCAAGGAAAGTGACTTTTTAATATGCACAAAATACTTGCCATAAACTGTCCCCGTGAGCTAGCAGGAAGCTCTCGGCCATGTACCATCTGCCCTTGTTTGTTCGCCCATTGGACGGTGCCATTGCTCAATCCGCTCCTTTCTGCCAGAGGGGAAACTGCCCTATAGTAAAACAGCGATTTGCCAACAGGCTGATGACTCGATAATGTTGTCAGTCGCACCTTTACCTGCTATTGGACTCTCGGGTCCTAGCCATACCAGACTTTTAGATGTGCTAGTATGTTAGTGTTTTTACAGCATGTGACCGTCTGTGCTGCAGGTCTACATGCTTTACAGAGGCTGCTGCTGAGCTGCAACACTCCTTATTTTGCTGCAGGCTTGCATCCTTCATTCGCGTGTCGATTCCGCAAGTCCTCTGTGAGAATCCAGCACTCTCTGAAAAGTGCGATCCTCCTCTGAGACATCCCTTTGTATGGAGTTCTGAGACATCCCTTTGGAAAGAGACCTGAGACATCCCTTTGGATGGAGATCTGAGACATCCCTTTGGATGGTGATCCCTTTCTGACTGCATAAGACCCAGGCACTCCCACCCTTTTAGATCCCTCGTTATATGTAGATGCCTTCTAGGCGGTGTAAGCCTTCAGCATTATAGCTCCTCTGAGACAATATATTATCCCGACCCTAGACATTGACTGTTTATGTTTGCTTTCTATCTTTGTTTTATTTTGTGTTGCATTCAAAGTTCTATTTTGTACCGTGCATTATTGCTTTATAAATTATATAATGATTCTGATTTTTGGGTGTACACATATATTTTGAAGTAACTTCTGTCTTGGGCTCGGTGCCCCAGTTCACATGGACGTGCTTGTTGTGGAGTTTAATACCAGATTCCTCTGCGGGTTTGGGGTGTTTGTTTCTGAACAAGAGCTCTCCATCTTCTCTTATCTTGCCCTCTCCCTACCACTGTCAGTTATAAATGTCTGCCGGGCATGTATACTCGTCATCACTGCGCCCCTACCGGGAGACAGAAATTACCACTGCTCTCCTTGTGGCCAGTCAATTCTTTATCTTAAAACACGTTAGTGTGACCACTTTTACTGCTCAAAAGCCCAATATTAACACTCCCGTGGGATCCAGCAGCTCCTCATCCTGTGATTGTACAGCTCACCACATGTGGACCCAATAGCTCAACACTGGGTTTCACTAGAAACCAGAGAGAACAGGACTGATCAGCGCTCTCTGATCTACAGGTTCCACGATGTAGTCAGCCACACTTACTACCTGCAGTCTACAATCGCTCGTCCCTGGAGGCCACCAGTTTCGGAATCCCACCAGGTCTGATTAGTCCCTTCCCATGGTTCTCAACACTGCCCATCTCCCCCTTCCCCGGATCTTGCCAGAGCATGTTTTCCCTACCCTTGTGGCATGTAAAGTTCTATGGCATTTAAGGGGTCCCACCAGGGCTTGCATCGGGTCCTTCTGCTCACCTCTTGTGGACGCAAGCTTTGTTGACCAGCTCATGGCTCCTGTGCTTGGGGCCTTGGAGCAGGAGGACTGGCAAAAACAAGTAGAGTAAAGCAGGGTGGATGAGTCCACGTTTAATCAATTGCTTTTTTTAAAAACTGTAACATACTCCAGACCATGGTGACAAATGTTTCCTCTACAATAAATCATTCCATGTAAACTGTGTAAAACGAAAGACTTGTTTTTTAGAGTTCAGAGAGACAGTGTGAATATGAGAGAGATCAGTGTGAGCATCTGGCTGTAACACCAACGTACACTAAGGTTTGCCTCACTCAGTCACCAAAACCTAACCCTGAATATTCAGTTGTCTGTTTTTTTGCTACTCACACTCTGACAACTTCCTATAAGCACACCCTGTGTGGCTTTATGTTGTTATGGGTGACTCTTACAGGTACAATCTCTTGCTTCTTAATATCTGTAGTCATGCGCACAGACTGATTCAAGGACACCCTGTTGGGTTTTTACTGTGTGTATGCATGACATTCTTAAGAGTTAGAATTACAAGGGAACCTTTTCATAATGAGCATTACAAAGAATTCCTATTGGCTCGTATCACGTATCAAGGTTTATATCATGTACTTACAATATTATTCTGATAAGTTTTAGTAAACCATGTACACGTGAGATTTTTGTAGAGGGGCACATACTGTAACCAATTACTTCAAGGTGTTCCCACATTTGACAGTGGGGGGAAATGAGGCGCCGTGAAGTAAACCATTTGCCCAGGATCACAAAAATTGGGAGCTAGGCTTTGAGTGCAGACTTTCTCATCAAACATTCTGCAAGGCAGCCCCTGGACTTGTCTTTTAGGAACTACATTTGTGTACTGTGTTCAACAGAACTGACTTCCAAAATACAGGTGCCTCTATGTCAATCTGGTAATGTAGAAGAATTCTTTCTAGAAAAAATAGCAGTCTTTAATCTCAATCGGGGCCAAGAAAAAACGAAAATCAATATTTAGAACATATAAACCAATCCAGCAATTTTAATGGAATAAAATGCGACTGTGCTGTTCTTTCTGATATGAAGAATATGAAAGGCGAAAGACTAGATTTTGTTTTCTTAACAAACAAAATAATCCAGGGGAGGCCAAGCATCTAAATGAATGTATTTAAAGAAATCTCCATAACAAAGAGGTCACCAATATCCTATATATTCTCAATTAACGTTTGTCAAAGAGGCAGACCTGCCAATTGAGCTCTGCTCCAGACTGCAGGCACCTTATACCTGTTCTGTAGTTGAGCTGCAGTTTCAGTGGCTAAGGTCAAGCAGATAAGCACATTGTCTTATGTTTTTTATGGCCAGGTACAGTATGTTTCGCAGCTGCAGAAGTAGGAGTAGGAAGCTGAATGCCCTTCTTTGAAAACTACATTAGGTCAGAAAGAGGGTAGTGACTGGAAAGCTGGACTCGGCGCTCTGGTGAGTCGGTAGCCTCCTGAGGCATGGTCCTGGCCTTAGCGACCACCCACTTACTGGCCGAAATAACACTGAAACCAAAATGGCGGAGTGGTGACACTGGACTAGTTGCAGTTTCGGTGACTTACCCTTGGCAGACAGGATCAAGAGGTGGTCAAGGCATGCATTGTTTACAACTTGCTAGAAACATCTTCCCCTTCGTAAATGTTGACTCTCGAGCAGCCCAGTTTACGGCAATGGTTCTAACTCGCATCAACTACTGAAATTCTGCATATGAGGGGTATCCTAGGGAGGGCATATCCTAGCTTCAGAACAAAATAGTTGTAACCTAAAGCTATGTGAACATGGCTGGGCTGATGTTGCATCCAGGCAAGGCCACAGACCGTATGATACACTGTATCTCCACAATAGACCACAACTTGACCTGTTGCCTGAGATTATCTTCGTCCCTTACCTGTGACAAGATGCAGAAGATTGTTGATGACTCGCTGTGCACGTCACTCATAGTCTGTGGGCAGGGCTGGCAAAAGCGGGCACCGAGCGTTTTCCCAGCGGGCCGGAAGTGTGGGGGCCGGTTTTGGAGTGGTGGGGTTGCTTTTGGTATAGGTGTTTGGTTTTGCAGCAGTGCTGAAATATTCCCACAGCAACATCCACCCCCAAGGGGGGTCCAAGTTAATTGTCAAGGCTGGTTTGCGTACGCTGTCTGGCCCTGTCTGTAGGGCCCACCTCTGGAATGAAGACCTGGCAGAGAGGTGGCTGATGAATGAGGTTTGCTGATTTCCGCTCCTGGTCATCATTCACTAGCACATACTACGCATTCACAGCATGGATACGCATATATAGATGCATTCATACATACACACATTTATTCAACATTCATTGAGGACTTATTTACTGCAGTTGTGACATCGGGTGGTGGGACGAAGAAGCAGAAGGCTCAGTTGCGTTCTGGAAGGTTTGGGTAAGGAAGGGACAGAAAGAAGATCCCGCCACCTCGTCTCATTGGCTGAATCCCTCCACCTCTTCTCATTTGCTGACCTTGCCAAGGGTCAGCCAATGAGAGGAGGAACTTCCTTATCTCGTCACAGAGTGGAATGGGGTCTGTGAGAGTTGCTGACCCCACCCCACTCTGTGACAAGCATCAGTGATGGACAGCAGTTACCTGGGCACTGCAGAGCTTAAATTGAAATGCCAGGGTTCGAGTCTATCAGTGATGCTCCCCCTCGTCATGAGGGGGAGGTTCACACAAGAATTTGCCAGGCTGAGGAAGTCACACCTTCTGGGCTGTGAAATCTTCAGCATGGCAAATTTCAGCTCAGACAGCCATGTGCCTGCTCATTTAGCGTATGTGCAGCTCCTGGCTGCCTGACCCAAGCTGAAAAGTGTCTGTCAGGCTGACTGTTGCTTAGCCTGACAGTCACTCTCTGTGCATTGGAAAAAGGTGGAGGGGCAGGGCCCTGTGCCCTTTAACGACGGGTCACAGCTGTATATAACACATTTATCCTATCAATGAATTTCAGTCCTCAACGGGTCCATATTCAGGGGATAAAACAATCTCTTCAAGCAAGGTTGCTCATGCTACCTTGAAAAACACATAGAAATGTAGAGCACATTTATCAAATGGGAATTCACTTTCATTCTAAACTGCAGTAATACTAACTTACTCCCCGCTAGCTGCATCTGCTACTCCTTTCACGTGCTCTAATTAACTCTCCTAACACTCTTTGTGAAATATTTCACACCCTTGGGTTCCCATTTCATTTTATTAATAATTTACATTTTATCAAAATGTTAAAGAAACATACATTATACAAACACTTGAGTGTCACATGCAATTTAAAGCAGTGCGCGTTGCGCCTCCATTGAGAGCACATCTACGGTCGGTGTTGCAATAAAGATTAACTTTACAACTTGTTTTCAATTAAATTGTATCCTTATTCATAAATTGAACCATTAAATCAAAGTGGAATTTCTGTTCACTTAATTAAATCTTTTTATCTTTTATCCCTATTTGGGTGCAAATGAAGCCTCGGGGGTCAGAATACATGCTTAGCAGCAAACAAAAGCTGCTTCTCTGAATACCTTCAGGAAAGCACATGTGGATTATCCTGTGAGTTTTTGACTTCAATATAGAAGTGGGAAGATATAGCGGAACAACCCACTGCAGACCCCTGTGTCTACCTTGGCCACTCTCACGAGGCCCACATATCTGGATTTCTCATCTTACGCAAATGCAATGCTAATCATCATTAGGATTTATCTGCCCAGTCAATGAAGCGCCGCATACTTTGCAAGAGAAGTAATAAAGCACATTAACAGAGTTAAGTCTGTCGTAGGAGGACAACGCTGGGTTTGCAATTGTTAATGGCTGCTCCAGAGAGTTATAAGAAATGAGTCTTGCTCAGACTTCTCCATGCTGGAGACTCCGAGGCCTTTGTGGCATGTGTGGGAAGTTCCAAAGCTCTGGACCTGCACAACTACAGGCCTGTGCACCCAGCATTGAGGGGAGGACCATTGGAAGGATCTCATTGAATATCACTTCCCTGTCACGCCAATTAGAGCTGCACTTCCGGAGACCCCATGCAAGCCTTTATAGGGCATAGACGCCATCTTGAAATTGACCTGTGAGCTCTTGGGAAGTCACCGCAGATCATAGAGGAAAGGAGAACAATGTTCATGGAGAGGTGCGTGTCTTGACTTCCAAGCAGCTGCTTTCTGTACTTGCTGCTGTTTCATGTGGAAAAGACGTGCATGGTGTAGGGGCACTGACACAAAGGTGTGGAACGATAAAAAGGGTAAGTATGAGTTTATTGTATTAATCACATTGATTACTGTAAGTATAACAGACATAAAAACGATTATTCTTAACATTTTAAAATTATTTTAAAAAATATATATAAGTATCTTTGTACTGTGTCATACCGTATTTAAACTAGTTGGCCCCATTATTTTCCAAACATACTATGGGTCGGATCTAAGATTTCATTTTTCTACTAATAACAATGTGGGGTTGCGCAGTAAAACAACAATTAATTGCCTCCTTTATTATTTAAATGTTCTCTTTTTTGAAGGAGGCCCATAAGCAAAACGTCCTTAAAATCAGCAGTTTTGGGCATAGGCATACGACCTATAATCTCTCCTTTTTAGCAACACAACTGATATTGTCAACTGACACACAACTGACCGCTCTTGCCATTGAATCTCAGAGTCCATGCTCACTCAAACTCAAATAATGCAGTATAAAACAGTCTAAATCTCAAATATTTCCTTTTTAATGTGCCTTGTAAATTCGGTTTAATATAGTCTTGTTTTAATAAGAAGTAGAATTTATGGACCAGAAAGGGGTGTTGTATAAAATATCTTTTTCATAGTTAATTCTGCCCAACGTTTTTCTTGACAACTTCTTATGTGTAATGTAGTCAGTGTTTCTGTTAGTGGTAGATTCCCTTGATTTCCTTATCAATGAGTGTTACATTTAATTTCAAATATTTGTAAGAGTTATTATTTAATTCTTATAAATTCGATATTTTAATGTTGTGGGTTTTGCTATACCAGTCACACATATAGTTTATTGTTGCAGCAGTATGGGATGTGAGTAATAAGTTTATGTTTTATTCCAGGCTTAATGTACAGTATGGGGTAGATATCAGTAGATAGTATTTGTTTAACGTTTCGCCTATATGTTTTGTCTAATTCAACTCTGTTTTTGGGAGTAAATACTGAAGAAGAAATACGGTAGAGAATAGTTTATTACCCATTTTAACAGTTTGTTCCACAAATGTTGACAATTGATTTGTCCCCTTACACCCACCAACGTGTCTTCTAGACTCCCAGTGCCTTAGCCCACATCGCCCTACCCCGTGTCTGCCTATCCCCTTATGTCATAGTCTCCTTGTTTTCTAGGCTCAGTGTCATCCTGACCTTGTATTTACCAACGCCCTTACTCCGTATCTCCCTCTTCCAACCTTGTTCCATTGCCTCTCTGTTACTGTGCATAAGTGGCGGCTGGTGGCATTTGAAAGTGGTGAAGCGTAGAACTTTGGGATGAGTGACCTGTGGCGAGCGCGTGTAGTGCGCAAGCCTGACCGTCATAAGAAATATTTAGGGAATCGGGGGGTTCAGGGGCTTCTCCCCCCACAAAAAGTTTGAAAAAAAGAGTGGGAAAATGGTGCATGTTCAAGCAAATTTGACAAAGCAAGAAGGTTAATAAGGCAATTGTGAAAGTGTAGTTATGACATCAATAAAGAGATATTGATGTAGGTAGCTGCTTATTCAGTATAACCACAGAACTTTATAACAGACTTTGAGATAACAATGCTGCGTACCTACCTACCTCACAGATTTTCTTATTTATTGATATACTACTGAGGTAATACAAGTTATTGGCCCACATGCATCAAAGCAAAAGCCAGTCGCAAACGGGCAGATTCTCAGAATCTGCCCCTTTGCGACTGGGATTTTTGCATTTGGGATGCATCATCCCAAATGCAAAAATCGCAATTTAAGGAATCTCTAAATTGCGATTCCTTAAATTGCTATTGCATTTAAGGAATCCCAAATTGAGATTCCTTAAATGCAATGCATGAAAGTTTAAAAATTAGCGATTTCGCTAATAGGGGGAGCAAATTACCATGAAGTTGAACTTCATGGTAATTTGCAAAAACTTTGAAAAATGCACTAAAGTGCATTTTTCAAAGTTCCATTTTACACACACACATGCCCTTGGGGCATGTGTGTGTGCAAGATGTATTCATATGCAGATTTCAGGGGTGCAACAGGGTGTCTTTTTGACGCCCTGGCACCCTTGAAATAGCATGAGCAATTTGCGATTCTCTAATTGAGATTAGCAAATTGAGAAAGTCTTCCCATTCATTCCTATGGGCCTCTAGGCCCATAGGAATCAATGGGGAGGTATTCCTTAATTGCGACTCGCAATTTGCGAGTAGCAATTAAGGAATGTTTAGAAATCGCTATCTTGTAAGCGATTTCTACATGCATAGCCTTTTGCTATTCCTTATTAGCGAATCCTTATTTTTCGCTATTAACCCCTTCCCCGCTCATGACGGAGCCGCTCCGTCATGAGCCACGGTGGCCGTGTGCTCATGACGGAACGGTTCCGTCATGTCACGGCCGTTGGCGGCCGCTCCGCCTACGCGGCGCTGTTTCCCCGCCTTTGCGGGGGGACAACGCAAATGGGCGGAGTCATGACGGAACCGTTCCGTCATGAGCACAGCTCAACCGTGGCTCATGACGGAGCGGCTCCGTCATGAGCACAGCGCCACCGCGCTGCCCCCCCGCACCCCCCAGCGCTGCGGCGGAATTCCCGCCGCAGCGAAAGGGTTAAGGAATCGCAAATGGCATTGTTGATGCATGTGCCAGATTGTGATTTATTGGACTGCCTTTCTTTAGTAAAAAGACTGTTAAGAAGATGAGTGTTGTGTAAGTACAAGGTAAACATTCTCAACTGGGTGTATGAGGGGACTGAGCTGCACTGGCAACCTCACTATTTTTTAGCAAAGTGCTGTTGCAGTACTGGTCTCCAGATTGAAAGTTGATTGTATTCAGAATCAAACTGCTATAGGGTGTCTGATCCTAGGGTCTGATACTAGTGTAGGAGCACTAGAATGCAAGGAGACATGCAGTGTGCCCACAGAGACACAGCACGCTGGCACCACTGGTTCCCATGCACACCACATGTACGTACACACCCCGTAAGTGAATCACAGGAACAGATGTTACCTGAGGGATTGAGCAAAGTTTTTTTGTTCCAATTTTATTTATATTTAGAACTAAACACATTGTGGTAATCAGTCAGAAGTTAGGTTTCAAGTTAACATGAGATGTCCAAAGAAATAAACATCAACCACACAAAAATCCAACAATAGCCTGACTGGGGGGGTTAAAATGCTAAACCTGCATTTATTTTTTCTTTTCTTCTTTTAGCCCCAAATTATCAATTAAAAAGAAAATAAGTAAATTAGCAATGTGATGAATTCATTCACCCTTTTAAAATAATTTCTTAAAATGCACGGTTACATCCTGCACCTTGACAAAATTCATCAATAAGAGAAAGTCCAAACTCCCTAATCGCTTACATAACATAATTTATCTAGAAAAGGATTCTAAAGAGACACATGCTTAGATTTCATATCCTGACAGCGAAGCAGAATATACAATAGGATTTCACATTCAGCCGATGTATTCAACGCACCCTTCGGAACACTAGACCCAGCTCTCTTTACCTTAAAAAGCAGAAATATATACCAGATCTAAAACATAAAATTATGTTGAGCTGCAGTTATTAGGCAAATTACAAGATAAAGAGGTAAAAGATGCGTTTGCACAAATTAGATTTTAGTTTGTTTATAGTCTTGCTCAACGAGATTAACAATTTTGCAGTGTTCAAACATTAGCATGACTATTCTTTTAATTTGTAATTTAGAAGTAGATCAAGTTGAAAAGAATCTACCGTAGCCCAAGATGAAAAAGACAACGCACAAACCAATATATTGATCCTCAGTGTGATGGATTGATTGACAAAGTTACCCCATTCTTTTTGGAGTCAATAACAAGCTTTGGTCCACACATGAGAAACAGATAACAAGCTAATAGGTCTACATGTTAATGTGCTCACACATGCACCCAGAGTTAAAACCAGACTTTGTGTTAATGTCTCTCTGCAACTTTCCTCTTTCTGTGCCTCTTTCTATGCCTGAACTATATTTTGCATTCCCAAGCATGTGTTGCTCTATGGCACCAGCACCCCAAGCTTGTGTATTAAGAAACGGCAGCAATACAGGCTTAAGAAATATCAAAAACATAACCTGAGATGCAAGTAGCGGCAGACAGAACAGTGAGCAGACTCATGGCATACCTGGGAAAGAGATTTTTGGATTGAAGCAAGAAAAAAAGTGAAGGTTCTTGCTGTTCCAGAGTGCTGGCTACTTTAATTTGAAAATATTGCTCAATTTCTAAGATGTGCCTTAACCAGGGGCGGCTCCTCCGCTATGAACGTCGCCCCACTGCTTTAAAGCAGTGCAAAGGAAAAATAAAATGATAATAACGTAATGTTATAATTTTATTTAGAGTATTGCAGTTGCACTGCAGCCAGGTTGTTCGAGGGTGGTAGGGCCGGGCTCCCCTGATGTCGAGGGAGGAGGAGTGGTGGCTGCACCTTAAGTGCGCATGAAAGATTGGCCGGTCGTCTAGGGTCGGCTAAACTGTCATGCGCACTTTGCATGTTCTCCACAGGCTGTATTGTACGTTCTAGGTGGAGAGCATGCCAGCCTCCCAGTCCCTATCTGAGTGCAGAACTACGACGCTCAGATCAATCATAATCCTGCTGTAAGGCAGGGTTGTGATTGGTCAGGGGATTCTGGGAGGCTGTGTGCTCCTGCTGGAGGAATGGCAACGGCTGGCGATGGCGACCACCAGCTAAGTTTTCTTTATTTTTTTCCAGGAGGTGGGAGTCCTGCACCACAGGAAGAGCTGGAGGAAACGGAGGCCACAGTCAACAGTGCAGAGATGGTGCAAGGAGTCGGGAGTGCGGACACAGCTCGGTAGGACCTGACACAACATCAACAGGGTGAGTAAAGACCAGGGACTGGGGGGACGGGGGGAGATGGGCACAATGGCACACATGCACAACTATGTGTAGCACACTGCGCACCCACAATGACCCTGGATCATGTCCCTCATCCCGTGGCACACTGCAGCACACACATAGCAATAACAGCACATCCACATTGACGAGAATGTGGTATAATGTGCAATCCCGACACTGCAGAACAGAGGACACAACTGGCTCCGCACATGCACAGAAACAGGCCCACTATATCTGACAGAGCTGGAAACTGTGAAATGGAAATGTACGCGTAAAACCTCACATTCATCATGTAGTCCAAATGTACACTGTCCCGCATCTAAATCCTGCACCTCCAAAACATATACATTGTCATACAGTCTGCATGTAAACAAGAACAATGCACCAACACACATGTCAACACAATGTCAACCTGCATCGCCCCTTCACATTGCAGAGGGACACACAACAACCTCCAGAAGAGCACATAAGACCACACATCAGTGATGCCGGAGAGGACCACCAAACCTTTGACACCGACGCCCTACAACAGCCCGTGGACATCCCACACAAACCCACCACCAGAACCAGGGCAGCCAAGCTACTTAGAGGAGAACCCATCCCCTGCAACAGACCACACAGCATGAAGCACCCGCAAGCACGGCAGGCTCACAACACTTCACCGACCCACACATGGCACCCCAATGCGAGGTGTCAGAATGCCAAAAGGAGGTGGCCGAACAGGTGCGGGTGTGGTCGAACCCATGGAAGGCGAACTAGATCACATACGTAGGTGACTATTACCCTTCAGGGACCACATACACCCCATAAAGGAGACCCACAGTGCCATAGAGACACCTGCAGATGCACATTTCCAGTACAGAACCACGCCCAGGGGCACGCACATATCAGTCACACACCCACATTGGCTCTGCGTACGACGGCACAGTTCACTGCCCTTACGATTTGAGTGGGTGACGACAAAGCTACATGCCCAAGCTCTAACCCGCTGCCTGCGGTGACATGTCTGCGTCCGCTGTACACAGCACAATGTAATGTCCTAGGGCCCAGGGCTCTCATGCATACAACAAGACGACAGGGACACACGCAGATATCATGTTGAACTGGCTACGGGCACGTGCGCCCGGCCCCTTTATTGGCAGGGCCACATGTACAGATGTGCTGGATGTGCTGGATGTGTGTGGGGTGAGTATAAGGCAGCCCACACAGAGTGCTTGGTGCTGGCAACAACTTGAACAGTGGACACCAGTGCAATGGAAACAGAAAACACCTGTATAACAGAGTCAACTGCTGAGCAACATGGAAGGAGCCGGAGCAAGTACAGAGGTCACCCAACATACAAACAGAAGTGTCCGCGAGTTTCAGTGCGCTGAGGTTGGAGCCCCAGAGGTGAGCGTGCTCATGTGAAGAAAATCTCTAGGATTGTGTTCCTTCTGGACATTCCTGATACAGCTGCAGTGGGGGGGTTTCACACCTGCATCATCTTCCTCATCATCGTCCTAGGTCTCCCACACTGCCTGAGGTGACATTGCTGCGTGAGCTCTCCACAGCACATAACCAAAACAGTAATAGACGATGATTCGTGGTGCACAGATTTAGTGGCACCTGGAGTGCTGAGCAGGGGATCAGGCAGAATATGGCATCCACGACAGGTGCGAGCAACTCCGTCAGTCTGCCAGAACAACCGTTTCAACACTGGCAGTTGGTGGTTGGAGTTGGTCCTGGCGGTGGTGGCGTGTGCCTCCTGCGGTGATGCGACGTCAGGGCCGGTCAGGACTCGATTTGATGTGTGAGCCCTGGTGGGCCGCAGTTGAGGCTGAAGGCAGCGGACAGCGCAGGGCCACAGACACATGGCGTTGATGACCCTAAGGCCATCGCCTCAGAGGCCATCCAATATCTCAGAAGAAGGGGCCCGGACCTCACCAGCACAGAGTTAGTGGCCCCGGATGCACTGTGGCCGGCACAGGCACCCCGCCACGGGACGGTGACTTGCGCAGCAGTCAGATGGGCCACGCGAGCTGAGCAGGTCCTCATCAATGTCCAAGGTGTATGTGGCGGAGAGTTGCTGGGGACAGTGGAAGGTGTCCAGGGCATGATACAGAGGGTGGAAGCTGTCCGGAAGCAGCAAATGGAGGAGTGGAATGCCACAGCATCGTTTTAGCCACAAAGTCAGTATCACCAACATGATGGCGACAACAACCCCAAATCCATGGACTCAGTCGCCACCAAAGTTCAACCAGAAAGTGTCCATGGGTCTCGGGGAACAGACTCAGTGGCACCGGGGCTGAAAACGGATGCAGTCTGCGTTGAGGCCTGTACAATGACATCAAGTCAGCCATTAATAAATCAAGACTGAATTTGAATAGTGTGACCTACAAAAGCACCAGAGCCAAGCGGGTGTTCAGTCAACGACGATGACTTGTCTTTCCTGGTACGGACTGGATTGAATTGGCTTGGCGTGAGGCCTGCTAGACCGCAGTGTAGGCCGACGGCGTAGTCATCAAGGGCCCACAGACAAGTATGGTTGGGATGCCAGGCACATACTTGGTGTCACCACATCAAAGGGAGTACAGTGATGTAAACTCTGCATTAATGTGCGTACTCGGACAATGTATGATCAAGACTCATTCCCAAATGTGTGACCTACTCGCCCGCAGCGTAGGCTGGAGGCAGCGGTCAGCAAGGGACTACAGCCACGTGTCGTCTTGCAATGCACAGAGTTAGTGACACCAGGGCAGTTGTCTGTAGTGTTTGATCACCTCCGTAACAATGACCCTTTTACCCTCCGGACTGAAACGTGTCATCCTCTTACACCTCTCCTTGCATGCAATGATATGTACTCTACCATTGACAAATCGAGACTCACATGTGTGAACGACTCGAACGCAGCGTGGCCCGCGGGCAGTAGTCTGTGTGGGCCCACAGACACCTGTGGATGGAATGCTATGCTCAGACTTGGTGGCACCACATCGATGGGAGTATAGTGAGATAAAATCTGCCATAATTGATGTTCCCTGCCATAGTGTAATCAAGACTCAGTTCCAAATGTGTGACCTACTTTTCTGTTGTGCATGCAGGTGGAGTACGTCACCGAGAAGGGAGTACAGCGGGCCAGTGTCGCGGAGGCCATGATGGTCTGAGGAGGCTGCCAGGTTTGCGGCACTCAGGCTTGGAGCTTGCACCGGCACGTGGTGGGCCCTCATCGACACACGCCGGTGTCGGCAGGTGTGTATTGAGGCCTGGGTGCGCCGGGCCGGGCAGGACTGGTACGGTGCCCTGCGACTTGGGGTGCAGCAGGCGCACAAGAACGCAGGCAACACCGCTCACGGCGACGGCGTTGGCCTCGTGGTGGGGTGAGGGGCGCGCCCTGGCAGAGTCGTTGGGCATTCCGAAAGAGGACCACGCCCAGAGCTACGTGCTTTTTATTCACACCCCTACGCGTGCCCGGTGTACGCCGGGCCAGCCCACTCCGCTCACGCTTACAGGGGGGGACGTAACAAGCTACATTTCCGGGATCTTCCCCACTGGCTGGAGTGACATGGTTGCGTCCACTGCACTCCATACACCAGCGATGTATGTCAACATGGATATGTGTGTGGTCTGCATACTGCAGTCTGGCCATCGCTTCGACGCCACACTTGGCATTGTGTACATTGTCATTCATTGGTCAGTTGCCTCCTTCGCACATGCCTGGTCCCCACCTCTTCCCACAATCTGCTATCGTGTGGCTGAGGTGCCATGCAGTTGATTGCTTATGCGCATGGCTGTCCCAGGTTGCCAGAGTGAGTTGTGCTGTCTTGTCTGGAGGGTGGGCATGTTGTTTGGCATGTTGTATGTGAGTTTGTGACGTGTGCATTTCCAGTGTTGTGAGTTACATGGTTGTGGAGTTGAGGTGTGTGGTGTGTTCATTTGGTACTTGCCAACGAGCAGCGCATTTCCATAAGTGCCAGCCAGGAAGCGCCAGGTGATGATGGGCTGTCGGAAGATGTAGGACTCATGCACTCGGAATGGGTGGTTGGCGTCGAGGTTGGTGGAGATTCCCAGGTGGTCCACTATTGCCTGCACAGTGATGGTATGCGTGTGCTGTCGGTAGCGGATATTGTGTGCTGTGTCACCAGGGGGCACAAGTAGGACATGTGTGCATTCAATTGCCCCCTGACACGTGCGGGAAGCCAGCTATGACTTTGGCGCCTTCCTTGGTCTCCAGCTGTTCCTGCGCAGTGTGGGGGAAGGATAGGTAGTGTGGTACCAAGCTGATGATGGCATCCAAGACAGTTGGGGGGGACTTAGATGTGGCTGGCTGTGAGACTCCTCGGACTCTGGCGGTTGTTGGTTCGCAGGTCCCAGAGGCCAAAAGGTGCGGCACAGCCAGCAGCTTTGTCTGCAGAGGGATGTTGGTTGTCTGCTGTGTTGGTACCGTCAGCCTGTGGGCAATGGTGGTCAGGATGCATAGGATGGTTGTTCTTTTGAGCCTGTGGTGGGCAATGACGTTCCCTGGTGTTGGGTCTGTGAGGTCGGTGCGTTTTCAGCAGGTCGCTGTCTTTTTCTGCGCTACCTCAGTGTTGGCCTGGGTGGGGGGGGTCCGGGGGGTCCTGGGGGTGGTGGCGGTGGGTGTTGTTGCCCTATTGGGGCTCCGGGCTGCATGTTCAGTTAGCCGGGTGCATCTGTTGTTCTTCATGTTTGGTTCTGGGCTGTGCTCCTTTGTCTGTTGCCGGTTGTTGTCCGACTTTGCACCAGGTTGGAGCAGGTGTTAATTTCCTGCTGCTAACGCGCCTTATCGCATGTTTTGTGATCTTATCGCCGAACTGGCTGGTCGTTGAGAATGTTGCGGAGTGGTGTTGTCGCAGCTTTTTACATGGGAATGCCTACTCTGCATCTCATTAGCGATAGTTATCAGGGTCATCTGTGGTAATGTTTTTTGCGGCTGCTATCGCGGGTAAATTGGTGTTATGGGCTGTTGACACCAGCTTATGAATGGGGTGATAAATATATCGCAACTTTGGCTGCGATAAAGTGCCGTTAACTCGGCAATAGCTCCTTGAGAATATGCCCCATACTCTCTTAAAGAGAAGATTCTCTCAGAGGCTCTCAAGGTAGGGAGATATGCATAGGGGATTGGTCCTTCTGTATAAGGTCAAACATTTCCCGAGCTACGCAAAACAGGCAGTGGGAGCTAGGAGGAAATATACAGGAACTTAGAGAATTGGGTGCCACTGCACATATTCGTTTTCCTGCTTCCCTTAGAGTTATGTGGAACAACAAAATGCATAACTTTAGGGACCGTAAGGAAGTTAACTCCTTTGTCGAACAGACCAAAGCGCAATAGAAATGATGGAAATGTTAATGCCGTGGAGCAAGGGGGGGAGCTCAAATAAGTAATCTTTTTAGAATACCTGTAGTAAACGGGGTGGGTTCCTCAGGGTGGGGAGGGTTCCCCAGGGTAGGGAGGGTGGGTCACTAGCAAAAAGAAAAAAACAGATAAAGTTATTTTTTTGACATTCACTGGGTGGGGGAGCATGTGGGAGAAAAATATTTAAAAAATACGTTCTCAGTGGATAAAACGGATCAGATATACAATCCCACTTATTTTAGGCCCGTGTACCATTGTTTAACCTATGGCGGAATCTGGGAAACGTTAGACCCTTAAGGGTTTTAACCTGGAATGTAAACGGCCTTTGGGTCAGTCCCAGAAGGAGAAGAATTTTAGAGTATCTTAGGCTCTCAGATAGCGAGATTATTTTTAAACAAGAATCTCACTTTCGAAAAGAGGAATGGGAAGACCTATTAAAAGTTCAGAAATTGATAGATCATTGTGTGTGTACTACCCAGTCATGCCCTGTAAAGGGGGTGGCACTTCTTTTTAAGAAATCCATAAAAGCCATTTTTGGGGAGTGTGTAGTTGATCTGGCAGAAAGATGGGCAATAGCCAAGGCAAAAATATATGGCTCCTGGATAGTATTCATAGGGTATTATGGGCCAAATTTAGATGACCCCGCCCCCCTTCATAGCTTATATTTTCAGCTTGTAGATCTTAATCTCCCTATTATATTAAGAGGGGACTTCAATGTAATAATAGACCCCACCCAGGATAGCAACCACAAATGCACCTAACATGAGAAGTCTGTTAAATCAGCTGAAGGAAGATATTGGTCTTATTAACATTTGGAGGTTTAAGAATACCAAAGGGAAGAGCTCAGGTGGAAGGTTCACTTTTCGCAATAAGAAATATGGACACTGGTCTAGGTTAGACTTCTTTTTGGTAGATTCCTTCATTAGTAAAAACACTACCAAAGTTACACACAAACCAGAGCATTTATCTGACCACTCAGAAGTACGCCTAGAGCTCAGACTAGAGCACAGGCCCTCACTCTGGAGATGGACTGTTAGTCGAACTTTACTTCTAGACCCACAGATAGTAGTGAGGCTGAAAGAAGCTACAAATGATTTATTTCTTTGAAATGAAGTGTCTGTCCCCTTAATCATTGTCTGGAACACATATAAGGCCTTTTTAAGGGGCACCTCAATGGGCCTAAGTGCAGCTCAAAATAAAAAGGTAAGGGAAGACATTGGTAAACTTTAGTCTTCAATACAGACCCTCATAAAAGATTCTGAGAATGTCTTTGATGCCCAACCCCTGACGCATATTGAAAAACAGCTACAGCAGGCAAGGCTGGAACTCACAGATTGCCTGGAGGCAAAAGTGTGGAGGAAATGGGAGGCCAGCAATCTTTCCCACCATGAACATGGGGAGGGCTGTGGCAAGCTGCTGGCATGGAAACCTAAAATTGAGCACGCGAGGAATACAATTAAGGTAATTAGAAGCAAAGGAAAAGGGTAAATTAGTCTCAGACGACTCAGAGATTGAACAAGCCTTCACACAATTTTTCCAAAACCTAATAATAGAAGATCTGGAGGTAGGGGGAGATCAGATTAAGAAGTTTCTTCAAGAGCTAGAAATCCCGCTCATGCAGGTGGCCCCTAAAGACGAATTGAACGCTGTTACCAGCTCTGAAGAAGCCTTCAAGATAATTAGTAATTTAAAAAGAGGGAAAGAAACTGGCCCAGACACTCTTCGAAATGAAATCTACATGATACTACAGGGAGAATTGATGCCTATTTTGACAGAACTTTTTAATTCAGCCTTTGTGAACAGACAGGATTTCCCGCACTCCTTGGATGAGGCCATTATAAATATAATTCTTAAGCAAAATAAAGACTCCAAGGCTTCCGAACCTTACAGACCCATCTCCCTTTTAAATTGTAACTATAAAATCTTCACACAGATTTTAACTAAGCGGCTCGAAAAGGTGGTTGGCGCTCTTGTCCATACAGATCAGAAAGGGTTTGTTAAAGTAAGGCAACTATATGAATTGACTCATGATTTAATAGGGGAAATAGATCTGCCTGTTAAACACAGCATCCCCTTTATAATACTGACCTTTGATGCTGACAAAGCCGCCAACAGGGTCAGTTGGCCCTTTCTGTATAGTGTAATCAAGCAATTTGATCTAGGAGAAGCTTTTTTAGAGACAGTCGGATCTCTTTATATAAATCCCATGGCTAGGATTTTAGTTAATGGAAACCTTACCAAACGGATAATTATCAGAAGGGGGACCAGGTAGGGGTGCCACTTTCTCTTCTCCTCTTCAATCTTTATATAGTGCAGTTGGGAGAAAATAGTTGGTCTGTATGCCGATGATTTGATGGTTTATAAAGGGGATCTGGTAAAGTCCCTCCAAGTAATTTTGAATATCTTGGAAGACTTTGGGAGAGTATTTGGTTATTGTATTAATCAACAAAAAACCAAGGTAATGGAGTGGAATACCCAACATACTAGCGATCTGATTAAACAGGAAATAAGGTGTCTGGGAATCCAAATAGTACATGATTTCGAGGAATTAGCTTAGCTTGATTTCAGTAAGGTAGCCTCCGGAGCCAGAAAATTACTCAAGGTATGGGAGGCCTCCCCCTTTCATTTACAGGAAGATCTAACCTATAAAAAATGTCAATTCTTCCCAAATTCACCTGTATTTTTAGCGCAATTCCATTAGAATTGAAACCAATATGGTTTAAGAAGTTACAAGGGGACTTTAGCAGCTCTATATGGAGGGCGAAAGGGGTGAGCATCGCCTGGAGGAAGCTCCGTAGGAAAAAAGAACAGGGTGGCATCGCAAGCCTCGATCTTTTTCAATATCATCATGCCTTTCACCTAAAGAAAATAAGGCAGCCACTTATGGACAGCTCTACCTTTTCCCCGTTATTGAGGGCTCTGACTACAGATTTTCCCAGGCGCTGGGTCTTTTTCCATTTTAAATTCAGTCACCCAAAGTACTTAATGAAAGTGAGTCTTAAGATCATTGTAGGCGCCTGCGGGTTGTGGTACCGAATAAGACTGTCAATAGGAATTCCCTACCATAGTAGCTCTGCTCCGATATGGGACTCCCCAAGCATACCAGCCTGTCTCCTCGATAAACTTGCAACCCCCCTGAGTGACTGGGGTATACATAAGTGGGGGCAAATTATAGAGGACAATCAGCTATTATCCTGGGAGCGTTTGGCAGAAATTACAGAGGGCAGTTTATCAAAATTGTAATATTATTAACTTGTAAGCTGGGTAAAGGTCTTAGGCAACGATGGCAATGGCGATCATTATTGAGAGGATAGGATACAGAAACGACCACTTCAGCCAAAAGAAATTTCAGAATGATATTGAATGTTAGTCCAGGCTGGAGAGGAGGAGTATACCCTGCCCACGGAGATCTGGAAGAGGGAACTGCCACACCTAAAGACCTCTAAGCTCCCTGGCAAGTATCTATGTCTTTTTTGTGGCTATCTACAAAGTCCGCGCCACTCAGGAAAAATCATCTGTTTACTGTCCATAAGGCCTATTGGACGCCAAGGAAGCTGTCGAAGCTGGGAACCCGGGGGGCAAGGAAGTGCCCCAAGTGTTGTGAAGTAATAGCCGATGATAACCATATGTTTCAGCAGTGCCTCTCGATCCAGACCTTCTGGCAAAAAGTGGGTAAGGTCCTCTCAGAGATTATGGATCAAGAGATCAAGGTAAGCCTGTATTTGGTAATTTTCAGGGTGGTTAGTGGGTGGGGGAGATAAATCACGACTTCTTAAGACACAAAAGATACTCATCTTCGTGCTAATTTTGCTTGCACAAAGAGAGATATGTTTAAAGTGGATTCTCCCCTGCCCACCTTTGGTGTGGGAATGTCTAAGTACAGCACAAAGGTTAATCAAACTTGATCGGAGTAGTCCTTCATCGAAAAGAACACAATTCTGGGAGATCTGGTAAGATTGGCTTAAA
Organism: Triturus cristatus; assembly: GCF_964204655.1. NCBI lineage: Eukaryota > Metazoa > Chordata > Amphibia > Caudata > Salamandridae > Triturus > Triturus cristatus. The sequence continues at coordinate 840,758,119 of NC_140593.1, read as the reverse complement.
CACCACCCCACTGGTTATTTTGATCACCATTTTGTTTTTCTTTGTATAAGCTACTTGTCCAATGATTAACTTCGGCGCAATATTGGTCGAAGGGGAGCTGGGGTGCCGTCCATGGCCAGAGTCCGCCCTCCATCTATTCTATTTGCGTTTGTGGCCCAGGTTCTTGACTTGGTCGGCTGTACATGGCCCGTGATTGTTACGAACTCTTGGCCCCATATGATAAATGAGGACTTCAATTTATTTTATTTTTTAAAGAAGTCAGCATACACAGTTTTTTCACTTTCACACAGCGCGCTGCATTGATTTTATGCTGCAGCATGAAACCAATGCAGCGTGCTAAGTGAAAGATGTGCGTATATCAATCGACTTCTGTTCGGCAAAGCGTGTTCGTATAAGTGATCAGCTATTTGTCTGAATTTCTTTGAAGCGCCGGCTAGGTAGGTGTTATTAAAAGCGGATTCCTCAGAATGAAAAATTGCTTCTTTTTTTTCATTCCGAGGAATCCGCTTTTAATACAAAACCCACTTAACTGGTGTTTTGATGAATATTACATAATAAAAAGAGCTCCACAGCGCTAAACACCCTGGCTGGACAGTTAATACTCCTAGGCTAATTTAACTGTGTAAGCTAAAAGTTTGAACACACTCACTGTCCGGTCCCCCTCAGCAGTCCGCACCGAACACGATGAGCTTGTCTGTGCCTCAGGCTCCGCTCCAGTTGTGTGCGTCCATGCTGTGAGCAAGTTATGACCTCACCTCCAAGGCTCGGTCCCACCCCCGTAAATCCAGCTGCGCAAGGATTGGCTGGGCCAGGGGCTTCCAACGCTCATTTGGAGCCTTGGGGGCTGCAGCAGCAATACCCAAGGCTCTTACATTGCAGAGCCTGGCGAGGGTTCAAGTGCGCATGTCGGGTTGGTCAGAGCAAGGCACCCATCCAATCCGACATGCACACTTCACCCCAAGAAAGCCCGGCACTTGCCAATCATCAAGCAGGGTCGGATCAGAGGCCTCACCCTCTTGTAATGTAACTTCTCTTTGTCCGGGTCATGCCATGCACTGTGGCAAAAAAAAAAAAATGTTATCAACACTTATTAATTAAACATTTAGAACATGGCAAACAGGGGGGCAATGCCCTGCACCCTAATAAGGAAAACACTGCTGAGTCCAATGCTTCAGTTTGTAGAGCCCTGCGCCACATGAAACCTGCGCCAGGTATAATGTATGCAGGGTAGGCGTTCCCACACAAAAAAGCCACGTAGAAGTGTCGCAGTGAAATTTACATAATTTCACTGCATCACTCTACGACTTGACTGTGTCAATCTTTACACCTGCTCGGACCAGGCATAAGGATTGACACAGGGCTTTTCCAATGGGACTCACCTATGTGTTCTTACGCATTGCTGGAGATGAGTCAGCTTTACGACCAATTCCAGCAATGCGTCTCTTTTGCGCCAACAGATGTGTCAGAATTTCTGATGCATCTGTTAAATCCTTGCGCCATGGAGCCCTGTATTGTAAATACAATGCATCCATGGTATCGCAAGGACATTTGGCGCAGGCGCAAGGAAACTGACACATCGATGCTGATGCGTCGGTTTCTTGCAAATGAGGCCCTCAGAGTCTAGCAATTTGACAATGAGTGAGTGAGCAGCTCAAATTGCAAATAAAGATTGAGTGCCTTGTAGAGTTCAATGGTCTTGAATGTGAACCGACCTTAATGCTTTATTTGCCCCCTAGGGGCAGATTGTCCGTTCGCTTGTTCCATTTCTTTAAAAATCGACTTTAGAAATGATACCCCCTTGCAGGCTAGGGGAATAGAAGTACCACTTAACCAAGTGATTGCCGCTTGCCTGCAAGAGCGAATTTTCAAGTTTATGAATGTGGGTTTCAAGTGTTTTTAGGTCTCGCTGGCTATCACGTAAGCGATCGCTCAGCGAGACTCTAGTAAAGGGGCTCTCAAAAGTGCTCCCAAAAGCGGATTGCATGGCGAGCACGCGCACAATCACGTGCATCGTGCCGCCATGCAATCCGTTTGGCATCCTACTTCAAAGGGTCCGCTCCCCCGCCTGGAATGCGCTCCCCCGCCCCGCCAAGCGCGCCATGCTCCGCCGGGCTTGTCTTGTTTCTTATAGCCCTCCCCTTTATTGTCTTTTTTCACGCTCCGTACTGGCTAGGTTAACTTGGCAAAACATAATGTACAACAGATAGCCTTAGAACTCGAGGTCATGCTGCACGGCGCACCTTTACCCTCTTTTGCCCTTTTGCTCAAACTGCGTAACCATTCCACTCCATCTGTTTCTAAAACCCCCTTCTGTTGTCCGTCCTCCAGTTCATAACCTACTAAGCACTTTAAATGTCAGCCGCGCGCATGTAACTTTTAAGTGGGACCCTGGGGGTTGGCCTTACGTGATCTTGGAGGAGGAGCATTTATAATACCCCTGGGGAACAGGGTCAAATAGCATGCTTAAAACAGTGTTACGTTTTTAATGAAAGAAATGAGAGTGGCATTGTGCCACGCTGTAAAGATCCATCGGTGACGAATGTTGTCACTCCTATCCTGGCTCAGAGTAGATGCCAAGGTGGGGCTAGGCATAACCCACAATGCCCCTGTTCCATATTTCTTATAAAGGAAAGGAGGTTGCGAATAAAATGTTGGCAATCGTGTATTTGATTGCATTTTTAAAGAGAGAGCCGAAGGCAACTGCAATGTTTGATTTGTTAACTATTTTCAGGGATGCCATTTTTATTAGAACACGTTTGGCATTTTAGAGGGATGGAGTGCCCACACGATTTGTGTTTTTGTCACTCACAGGGGGGTGCGCCTTAACAAAGTTTGAACATCACTAGCCTAGATGCTATGTGATGTTGAGCAGTCACTTCTGCCTCAGTCTACTAAAACTGAGGTGGCTTGTAAGGTCAAGCTGTGAGTACTCGCCGTCCTCGTATCATCAAATAAAAATGGACGCCTTCTGACAGGAGAACGTGTGAGCAGTAAAAAAGCCCTATTCTTTTCAGAAGAGGAATTATGCAGCCTGGCAGTTTCTAGGAAAGCACCCCCCTTTCCCAAAATCACCCTCTCGCTTTGCTGTGACAAAAGCAGCGGCTTTTCTAAAGGCGCGGGAGCAGTGTCACAGAGAAGGCGGCTCACTGGAAACGAAGAGGGGAGAAACACCGAGTGGCCATGATTAAGGACAACGGGCTAGAAGAGAGCCGAAACAAAGCCACCACATATATCATCCTCCCCATCAGTCACAGCTCCTCCTATGGCCCTCTGCATGCAGGCCCCTATAAAAATGCCTTGTGCGCTTCAGACTGAAATTTCAGCTCTACCAACAAGCATTGGCATAGCCAATCGGTCTCGCCTTTGGGACCTTATAAGTATTTAGTTATGCAGCACAATATCCTTGGTGCAACAACATTAACTGTTGCATGGTTAAACACTTATAAGGTCCCAAAGGCGAGACCTATTGGCTATGCCAATGCTTGTTTCCTTTGTGCCAGGGGCACTGGGCACACATAAAAAATATGTACTAGCAACTCTTGCTTGTATCAGCAGTCGCCATTTTTGATTTTGCGGCTGATCTTTCCAGGCGGACATGAGATCTTTAGTCTCCATGATGCTAAATCAAAATAACATGAACTGATGCTTTTGGACGTGCATAGAGTGTACTGAGAGATACACAGATGGTTGCAGGTTCTTGTATGAGTTGATCACTGCCCTGGCGTGTCGTCTTCGTACAAGAGCATTTTTATCTGTTAAGTAAGACAAGATCCGAGTTGAAGCATTTCTTGCTCAAATGCTGATTTTCTGCACCCCAGGCTTCTTGCATACTTAAATCCTTAATGGCCTGGTTCAGGTGGTATCCCCAGGGGCCTTTGAAGTTGCTGTATTGTTGCTTCGCGATTTCCAGCCAGCATAGGTTGTTGATGGAGCCACTTGCGGAAGCGCGCAGTCTCCTGCACAGTTTGATGTAAGCACTCTTGCATTGAAATAATTGTTTTTTCAAGCCAAAATCTAGGCGTATCTGGGCTGGTGAGGCTGATTTTGGGATGTGAAACACAGTTTTGTATACTTTCATTTGGATCTTATTGAGAGTGACTGTCCTGCATAATTTCCGTGCCATAGATCATCATTGGCATTTACTGAGCGAGCATTATTAGAAGCAGATGGCTAAGCGACAGACAGCTCAGTTTCTTCTTTAATAATTTAATCTCATAAATTAACGACTGTGCTTTGGCCTGAATAGCGGCCAGATGATGTTTAAAAGTCATTTGATGTTCCACATTGAATCCTAGGTATTTATATGTAGCCGCTACCCATTTTTCCCTTCCAAAAACCCCAGGAGTATGACGTAAATTTAGAATCAACCAGCTGAACCACTTTAGTTTTATTCAAGTTTAGCCCTTGCTTGTTCATGGAACTTTGTACTATTCATTATGAAGCTCTTCGTGCATAGCCTACCGGACCGGTCGGAGTCCGAATTCTCTTGAATTAGGCCCACGGAAAGGGAATCGCAAGATGTAAGACCAGCACCCCCCTCAGACATTCTTACTTGCGTGCACTATTTTTGGGAACTCCTTGCTGCCAAATTAAGAGCCGAAATCTAGCAGGAATGGACACCCTCCATTAAGACTGTGGTTGCGACTCTCACTAACGAGGTTAGAAAGGAGTTCCAAAAATATTGTAAAACCCTATATGCAGCAGAGAATGAGAACATATTGCTTGTTTATATTAAGGGTACCACAGTCTCAAAAGGAAGCTCTGAATAACCCTATAGAAATTGCTGAGATTATCCATGACTCAGCTAAACTACAACTTCAAAAGAACCCTGGCTCTGACACTCTGACACTTTGGCCCCACTTCTCATACAGCTTTACAACCCCTTTGGTGTTAACCCACCAATAACTGACTCTACGCTGGAGACCTCAATTGTGATTATCCCAAAGCCTGGCAAGGATCTGCCATTGTGTTCCTCTTTCTGTACATCTCCTTACTGAATATAGACGCCAAGGGTGACTGTGAGGTCTGATTTCTTGAAGAATAAGCCCCCTTTTCCAAGAGGTCATTTGTATTGTGTCTTCCTAACACTTATCATCCGGCTCACTGATTAAATTGGGGTGTTGGGTCTTCTCAGATGAATTAGCTTTCTGCAAGTGGCATCTACAAAGCTGCCTATCATGTTTTGCCACTGATCTGGCTTTACAGCCCTTGGGCAAGGGACTAATGTGTAAATGGGATTATATATGCATATGCCAAAATGCTGGAGATACTTGTAATGCTATAGACAGATATGTGTAAAACATTAACTTTTCCTGATGCTTTACTGGTATTACTCAAGTGTGTCCACTTGTGGACAGGTATTCTTTTGGCTCCTATTGCAATGTTATTTTTGATGCTGAATTGTGGTTTTTGTAGTCTATACTCGTTGTTGTCTTGAATCCTGTGTGTTCTTCTGTTTCATAGGAACATGTATGGTTTCGATGTTGTGCTATTCACATACTTGAGTGTCCCTTGACATTTACATTTATATACACATATAATCAACATAAGGACAGGCATCTATTTCACTGATGTAATTGTGTATGTGTGTTGATGTCATCGATTTCTATGTTTGAAAGTTCTGAATGTTATGGGGATACCAGAGGTATTCACACAGAACAGTTGGTAGTTAGTGTAGGAAGGTGGAACTTTCTGGCATAGACACCCCCACTTTTTGCCAGGTGTCTGAGAGTTTTGACTTTAGTTCACCTGGATCCTGCTAACCAGTGGCAGTGCTCTAGCCCCTAAATATGTTAATATATACTTTGTACACCACAGAATTGGCATACTGGTGTACCCTGTAAGTCCCTAGTATATGGTACTAAGGTACCCAGGGTATGGGTACACCAGGGGTCTACAATTGGCTGCAGCATGTATTATTCCACCAATGGCATCCCATGTAAACTGTGTCTGCAGGGCTGCCATCGCACTCTGCATGAAGGGGTGCATACACCTTTCACTTTAGATACAAGATTTCCCTTATATCCTGATCACCACACTTTAAACCTAACGCCACCCCCAAGGTAGGTCCTTCAGTCCAAGGACAGGGTGCATGGTTCTAAGTGTGTGGGTACCCCTGCACGAGCAGAGGTACCCCTACGAACCCCGGACAACATTCTCTGGGCTTTGTAAGTTCTGGGCAGCAATTTTAAGGTATGTAGTGGACACTGGCAAGTCGAGATGTCCAACTACGTAATGGCTGCTCCGAACCTGGTCATGTTTGGTATCAAACATTTTGGAATCATGCAATTACACTGATTTCAGTGTTAGTTGCATGATACCATGTACTGGGGAGCTCCTTAGAGGACCCCCTAATACCTACTAGTGTAGCCTTGCAGGGTCTGTCTGCCTGCTCAAATTGCTGCTGACCCCAGACACTGTTCGCCCCCCTGCTGATGAGCTTAACTCAGGCAGGGGAAGCTGAACAAAATATTTCCTGCAAAAGAAAGGTATTACCTAATCCCCTTTAGAATTAGGTAGGGAGGGGGCGCTTTTGACTGTCACCAGACTGCATTGAAGAGTCTAGAGAGGTGGTCTTGGGCACATTGCCAAATGTAAAGGATGAACAGTATGAAGCTTTTTTGGCCAACACATTGTCAATGTACTCTTTGCTATCATCATCAGTGAACACCATCATTTATTTTGGGTTGAATCTAATATAATTTGCTGCATTTAAAAATCATATCACCTGTCTTTGTGATTTATTTGGCATTTTATTCTTTCAAATTTATAATAATTCATGCATGATGTTACTCAAGGACATCCTCAACTGACTTTAATGTCAATAATAGCCTATTCCCCTCTACGCCACTCTATTTCACTCAACTCAATGCCACACTACTCTACTCCACTCTACAACACTTTATAGCACTCTACGAAACTCTTCTCCATTCTACGTTACTCTATTCCATTCTATGCTAATCCAGGCCACTCGACTCCACTATATGACACTTCGCTCTATGATACTCCACTCTATCCCACACCACCCTACTCAACTCCACTCTACAATACACCATGACACTAAACTCCACTTTATGCTATGCCACTACACTCTACAATACCCTACTCCATAACACTCTAAGTCACTCCACTCTATGCCACTCTGTCTTATGAGACTCTACACCACTTCACTCTAGGCCACTCAATGACACTCCACTGTATGACACTCCAGTGTATGTCACTCTACGACACTCCACTCTATGCAAATCTACAACACTCTAGGCTGCTCCACTCTACTACACTCCACCACACTTTACTCCACTCTATGGCACTCCATGCTATGCCACTCTACTTTATGACACTTTACGCCACTGTACTCCACTCCACTCTATTGTCACTCCAGTTTACTTTACTCTACTCCACTGCACTCTATTCCATTGTACGACATTCTGCACCACGCTCTGCTACTTAACTCTAGGCAACTCTACTCCACTCTACAAATCTACTCCACTCTATGATACTCCACGACACTCCACTCTACAACACTCTATGCCACTCCACTCTACAACACTCTACTCCATGCCACTCTACACCACTCCACTGTATGCCATTCTATCTTATGACACTCTACAACACTTCACTCTAGGCCACTCTACTCCTCTCTTCGCCACTCAACTGTACGACACTTCACTCTATGCCATTCTATGACACTCCACTCTATGGCACTCTATGACACTCCACTCTATGGCACTCTATGCCACTATATGACACTCTATGCTGCTCCACTCTACTACACTCCACGCCACCTTACTCTACTATACAGCACTCCATGCTATGCCACTTCACTCTACGCCTATACACTCTACTTCATTCCACTTTATGACACTTTACTCCACTCCACTGTATGCCATTCTGTGCCACTCCATACCACTCTACGCCACTCTATGCCACTTAACTGTAGGACAATCTACTTCACTCTACCCTATGACTGTACACCACTCCATGACATGCCACTCCATTCTGCGACACCCCACTCTATGACACTCTATACCCCTCCACGCCACTCCATTCCACTCCATTCTACGACACTATACTCCACTCTACGCTATGCCCCTCCACTCTATGACACTTCACTCCACTTCACAATATGCCCCTCCACTCTATGCCCTTCCACATTCCACTCCAATCTATGACCGTTCACTCTATGTCACTGTACGCCATTCCACACCACTCTATGCCACTCTGCTACACTCTATGCTACTCTATTCTACGACACTCTACGCAACTCTAGGCCATTCCACACCACTCTACGACACTCTACGCCCCTCCACTCTAAGAAACTCTACTCTACACCACTCTATGAACCTCCACTCTACGACCCTCTCCTATAATCTATATTTATCCACTCCACGACACTCCACTCTATGCCACAACACCGTCACCATGCCCCTCCTCTCTACAGCCCTCTATTCCACTCTATGTTGCTCCACTATACAACAATCTACTCCATTATACACAACTCCCTATATGCCACTCAAAGCTTCTTTATGCCTTCCCAGTCTACAACACTCTATGCCACTCCACACTACACGACTCTACTCCACTCTATGTCCCTCCATTCTATGCCCCTCGCCACTCTACACAACTCCATACTACTCTACTCTGCTCCACTCTACAACACTACTCTCCACTCCATGACATGCCACGCTACAACACGGCATGACACTCTTCTCCACTTTACGCCCTCCACAAACCTCCTCTCCACAACACTCTACGCCACCCTGCTCTACGACACTCTACTCTATGACACTTCACTTCACTCTACTACACTACACTCCATGCCACTCTCCTATATGCCACTATTGTTTACCCATGCTGAACAGCAGTCCTGCTGGTGTTCAATATGGCTAAAACACATTGGCTAAGCCAATAGCTCTTTCAAAGGAGAGACCTATTGACTTTGCCAATACTTGTTGTGTCTCCGGCCTCTCTGTATTCCTGTCCCTGCACCTCCTGGGCCATGAGCCACCTATCCCCATGCAAGACACCACAATCTGCGTGGCTTCACATCCCATGCACATTTCATCGCCTTAGTATGTATTTTCTTTCCTAGTGTGTGGGCGTTACTTGTCCAAATAACACAATTTCTTAATGTCTCTCTGCCCCAAGTGCTTCCAGATCCTCGCGTCACCCGTCCCCGTGCCCGGACTGCCCGATGTCTCCGAGATTCACTATTCTTGTGAATACCCCCACCCCAAACCTTCACTCGCTTCCTTGTTTCAGGGCCTCTTTGCTCCAGCGCCTCCGAGTCAGACAATATTTCTTTTGTTACTCGAACCTTATCCCAGAGGAGGCCTCTAGACCTGGATGCAATACTCCAGAAGATTATATACCTGGTGTGCAGAGCTGGCCTCCAGAACAGGACACAGTAACCACAATACCTACAGTACCAAACACAGCACTCCAAATATGGTTTTTAGAACTTGACACAATCCTCCAGAACTTGACCCAAGGCACTAGCTGTGGTCTCTCTAAAACAGACTTCCTTCTGAACCAAGATATTCCTATGGGGTTTCACACAGCCTTATCAGAATAATTCAGTAACAGAAACAGTGCGCGAATTTTCAGTGTTCGAAACAAAATACATTTTGCCAGTTGAAGCGCTCCCCGTACATTGACAAAAGGCATTTTTGGATTCGCCTATAGTAATCGATGCCCGCAGTACGTTGCGCACTAAGGGGCGTATTTACAAGCCCCTTGCGCCACTTTTGAATCAATTTTAACATGGGAAGAGTGACGCAAAAGTGGCGCAAGGGCTTTTAAATCTGCCCCTAAGGCTGCTGCTACTCCTTCAAGCACAGTCCGCGGAGCTGGGTCCCACATAATGGGTAAATAATGCCTGAACGCATTTCTGATCCGGCCCTAATGCAGAGCGCGTGAACCTGTCTGGGTGGTTGCCGAGGCGCCACGCAAGAGGCGTGTTGTCCGGAAGTAGAATGAGGATTAACAGCGGGCGGAGAAGGCCTGTTTCAAAGTAAGAGGAAGACGATGACAGGTGTGCGGCAGCTCAGACTCAGACATGCGGTTGGAAAAGGCACCAGCTGGCCCAGATGCGGCGCTGATCACTGTTTCCGAATCACACAGGGGGCTGCGGCCTTGAGGGAGCGTGGAGACGGCGGAAGCGTCAGTCATGGGGCAGGTGAGTCAGGCGTCAGCACGAGCCGGCTGAGGCATGTCGGCAGAGCTCAAAACGTTACTTGGTGGTTCCAGAGCCAGCGAAATGTGGCTGACTGGCCGCCGTACTGGACCGAAGAACCGGGTATTTCTCTGCCCTCACCTAACACCTGGTCTTGCAAGATGGTCACAGCACTCGAGAAGTCCCAGACCCAACTGTACCCTGTATGCCCGAGGAGTCATCCAGAGCTGACAAAGATGGCCTCCAGAACTATACACAAACTGATGAGATATTCTTTAGGCCCAGAGACAACACTATACCGGGATGACCACCTGGACTGAATACAACACTCAAGATGTGGCCTCCTGAACAAGACACAACACTCCAGATGTGGCGTTCTACAATGAACAAAATATTCCAAAAGAAGCCTCCAGAACTGGACAAAATACAACATAGGTGGCCCCTAGAACGAAAGACAACTCTCTTCACATTGCCTCCTGCATGGATCACTATATGGTAGATCTTAGGAGGAATCTGTAACTTAACGCAATACTATTGGCTAACAGTAGTCATAAAAAACTGAACTGTACACAGCACTTCAGATGAGTCCTCGACACCTGGGCACAGCCCTCCAGATACGGCTTCTAGTATTGAACACAATACGTACTGAGTGACCTACAAAACTGTTCACAGTAGGACAATTAGTCCACTAGTATTGGGCCTAATACTCCAGATTGCACCTCTCAATGTAGACACAATTCCCACGGTCTTACCTCCAGAGCTGCAACCCAGAGTTGATCTTCAGGGTGTATGTAGGCATGGGCAGATATATAGGATGCAGCTGAAGGTGTGGCTTGTAGGCATTCTAGGGTCTATACGTGCTATAGATTGTATAATAACGTTTTGGCCGTTGCATTGTGTTTAGAATGCAGGTGGTGTGTAAATGGTGTTTTTAATGGTGTTGGCAGTAAGTGTGGTGTATGATGGAGGAGCAGGGTTTAGATTGGTTACAGGGCGTTTCTGGCCATTTAGACTGCAGATGGTGATGAATATTGTGGGTGGTGATATTAGTTGTAGGCAGGTGTAGTGTGTGGGATGCTGGTGCAGGGTGGGAAGTGTGGTGTCAATAGAGGTGTGAGGTAATGTCACAATGTAGGTTTTAGCATATAGATAATGCATGCTGCTGTAATTATGTAATTCTGTGGCCGCAACTTTTATTCTCATGATTATGGATTTGCAGCATGTGCTACTTTTTCAATCATCTGCAGTCTAATCTGCAGATTTTAACAAAAACAAATTGGTTTCTAGCTAAAACGGATCAAAAGTTATTAAAACGTGGCCATGTGGGTTCACACACAGTGAAAGGCCCTTTGGAAAGGTTAAATGGCCATCTTTCAATTCCTTTTTTCTGTGTTTGGTTCTTACTATTGAAATGAAATATTTGCGCAGACAGTATTACAATATGTAAAAATTACAAGATAATGAAGTAATAGTAGAAAGAATGTGCTGCATTATGCCGCATAATTTTGTTTTTTTGCCACACAATTAAGTCAGTCTTGCTGAAAGATTTCGTGCTCCACTGCCTCATAATTCCACTGGTGCTGGGCCTAGGTGGTGCTGTCAGTACAGGTGGTATAGGTGGAAGGTAATGGCCTGGGTGGTAGGTGGGGTATGAAGGTAGAGTGAGGCTGTAAGATGTAGACTGTGGAGTAGGTGGTTTAGAAAGGTCTAAGTGGTGGTGTAGGACTAGAGTGTATGTATTCAAGTGATGGTGTAGGCAGTGGTGCAGGCAGACGCCCTAGCCTTTCTTTAAAACTTGTCCCAACCCTGATGTCACTCAATCACAGACATCCAGTGGAGCCAAACTCAATCCTAAACACGCATCATTGCTTGCAAGAATAGGCACAGCTGCACAGTAATGGGCAACACCCTTTAGTGGACATGTTCTTATCACCTATATCAACATGTCAGGCAATCACTTAGCTTTTTCAAATTATAATGTTCATTTTATTATACCATACCATTTTGTCATATTTTTCTTATAACCGCTAGATTTCCATGCGCCTCTCTATAACATATACCATTCACTAGAGTGAACCTACTATCGTTCCATTTCATGTCTCATTCTCCACCAAAAATGTTTCCTATGTGTTTTGATTCAGGTTAAGAAGGATACCTCATAAATATGTTCTATAGATTCTCATTAGCCATTTTACGTCAGCACTCTACGTCTGGTCTCTAATTAAAAGGAAGTATGTGTCTTCCATTCTGCCAAACTCTTTGGCCATCTTTTAAATGAAGTTAAAAATAGCTCCATAATGTTATCTACTTACAAAATCTCAAATAGCCCTCCTTCATTTCTTCTCTTGCACACAGGGCTTGATGGCAGCATGTTGTAGGGCTGTAACAATTGCTGGCTGCGTGCTAAGTGGTCTAGTGGTGTTATTTCATCCTCGTGGACTGTATCGTCAGAAAGTGCTGCAAGTGTCTTAAATTATTTAGGGCTTTCTTACGATAACGGGGGTCGGACCGCCGCTCGCTATCACGTCAGTCAGGAGACCAACCGACAAGCAGGCGGCTGTCCGACTGCCGAATTATGATGCGACGGCTGGGCTGGCAGTTGGAAAAGTGCTCTTTAACACGGCGGCTTGTGCTTCTGCCCTGAAAACGGGCCGCAGCACAAGCTGCAGTGTAAAAGAGCACTTTGTGCACATATGCACTGTGTGCCATGCACCATGTGGTGCATGTCACCCAGAGCATGGATGTGAGTGGGGGCAATACGTGTATCCCCTGGGCCACTTTGCAGTGTCCCACGAAGTACAGGGGCCCTGTTTGGGGCCCCCAAAGTCCATTTCCGACACCCTTTTCATGGCAGTGGGACTGCAATGAAAAGGCTGCTGGAAAGGGACATCATAATCCCGATGATGGTGCCTTCCTCTGCACCACCGTCATTAGGGAAAGCGATTACGACCGCCGTCCCCGTCTGGATCAGTAGGTCCTGTCAGAGGCAGCGGTCTGTCCCCCGTCCAACAAGGGTCTGACCTCCTGCATCATAATGCAGCTGCCGGACCGAAGGGCTGACGTTTGGGCGGACCGCCACTGACAGCCTGTCGGTGGCGGTCTGCCAAAATCGTAATAAGACCCATAGGCTCTGACTACAAGTTCAGGGTGAAATTATGATCACGTGCAAGCAGACATTTGCGCAGAAAACAGAATTGCGAGTTGTATGATAACTATCACATCTTTGCAGTTCCCCCCTATAGACTACTGCAGGTCAAAACTGCTGAAATTCGGTGGGAAAAAAGGCACAGTCATAAAAAGAAACAAAAAATGCTGAATTTGATGTGTTGAATACTAATTCCGCAGGTTATGCCTCATTTGAAGTTGCGCACTCAAAATAGGAGGCAACTACCACACCTCACCCTCTGGTAATGGTATAAAGCTCTGTCTGCATAGATGAGCTTCTTTCATTTGCCTCCATTCAAATTCTCCACCTGCAGTGTCAGAAGGTTTGTAGTTAGTGGTGCCCTGCTGTGGAACATGCTTCCTCGACACCTAAGAGACATCTCCAAACCTTTTGCCTTTCGAAGATACTTTAAAACTTGGTTGTTTGGTAAGGAATTTCCCATAACCACCTTCCCCAACTACCTAAGCTTCCTCCTTGCTATGCTTGTTATCGAACTTTCCCCTCCTTCGCATGCTTACCAGGCACCCTTAATGTTTCTGCAATATATTGCACCTTACAGACGTCCAAATTAATATATTTTTCTAATGTTATTAACTGTTTAAAAAGATGCAACTATGCCATAAAAGTTATCTCCTGTACCCCTTTGCCTCGATAGATCTGGTGAGGAGCAGGCAGTTTTACACCTTGCTGCATATGGAGGTGCTCCTCAGAGACGAGGCACTTCTGCTTTTTGAAGTTAAGGCCGAAACACTTGAAAACTTGACATTATATATACTTGACCTTTTGAGCACCAGTCTCCTTTGTATCAGCCCACCTTGGTTATTTCACAAAGCAGATCCAAGAAACCAGTATCTATTGATCACAGGATCGGATTGGTAACGCTGGCACTCGGGCCACGGCCGAGGGGTCGGTATCCGAGTTACAGTTTGTGGGTGCTACAGTGGCTTATCTGGAGGCAGATGGGCGTCCATTACCTCCCTTTGATCAAGGGGCAGAGGTATCACTCCGCTTCTCTCGCTGGGCGGCCCATTAATGTATGTATATTGAGCCGGGGCAGAAGTGGCCTCACTTGAATTCATGTGTGGTTCACCAGTGTGAACTAATCCATGCATTTAAAAAAAAATCTAAATTCAGTTAAGAAAACCTCTGCCAGAGTCCCACCACCCCCTTCTTTTAAAAAAAAACTTCGCCGAAGCAGTGTTTGCGGAAAGGCAATATGCAAATGTGGGCCACTTTTTTTTAGCGTGCCCGGGCCAATTTTTAATCCCAATCCAACCCTGATTGATCACCTTCAGCATCTGCCAATCAACAAGAACCATAGTAACAACTTCCGAATCTGAAAGTAGAGATCCTGCGGATATATAATATATCCTTTCAGGATGTACGAATAACAGTCTAGTGTCAAAGGGCAGCAGCTTCCACAAAGAAGGTTCACACACATAGAAGTCGAAAGGAAGATTTTGATGTTTACACGTCAGCCACAGCCTCAGCAACTCTCATTGCCACAGTGCAGCTGGCTTACACCAGTCCCTTCTAGAACCTAGAAGCACCAGGATTGTAAGGTTATAGTCCCATCCTCAGTTGGCAGTGACAGCAGTGGCAGATGCTACACAGTTCATTCCAAGGTAGTCTCTATAAATGGGGAATAACTTCAGAAATTACTGTTTACATATAGATTTCTTATTTTATTCCTTAACAACAGCCCTATTTCTAGCTCCACATTATGGATCCTTTTAGCGGGGGAAATATCTGTGTGGACAAAAAAGAAGTCATGTCTTTCCCATAATTCTCAATTACAACTCCCCTTGCCAGCTGAATTAGGAACTAGAGGCCATTCTAAATAAGAGCTTTAGCATCACTCATACTCCCTGGTACTCTGCACCCTCAGTTCTAGAGCCCAGGTGATCTGTGCTTTAGCCAATCTTACGCACTCAGTGCTCGGGCTCATCCATCACTGGTACTTGGCGCACATAGACAACCTTCAATGCAAATGCTAAGTAAGCTTCCTTTCCACACAGCCTGCCTTGCTCCACTTCCAAAGCCTTCGCCATTGCCCGTAAGGTCCTTCACAACAGGGTCCTATCCCTCATCCAAGTAAAACTGGAAACATTCCTACAGAACAGAACCCCATGCCCTAGCCTGCAACCTCGTCTGATCATCCTACCCTAAAGAAGAAAGTCACCAATGCGGCCTCCTTCTCCTTACTGGCGGCAAGACAAGAGGCTCCCAACTCTCCCTAGAATTGTTCAAGAAAGTAAATACCTGGCTGTTCACCATCTATGAAGGGCCCACCTACCCTGCACACAGAATTTGCGCCATGCACCCCACAGAACTGAGGCTCATACCCATTGAAACCGGACGTTTGCGATTCTGTGGCTGCAGGATTGTGCTCATGACTGTAGATTTACTGAATGTTTCACGTAATTCACAATTTGCTGCATAATTCACAGATCTCAACAAAAAGTGTTCCTCGCTGTCAGATCCCGCTCGGAAGGCCATGGCCAGGCAGGAGCTACTGAGCCACAGAAGTGGTGGCTGGGGTCATTTGCCTGTACTGGCCTGGGGCCGGTCCTACTAAAGCTCTGTAGGTAACATACAACCATTTACGGCGGCATACTTTCAACCGCTGGCCTGGAATATAACCGCAGTCACTTGATTGGGCGCTGAGGCCTTCGGTGCCTCTGATACCAGGCATTATCGACGGCATCATGGGGTACCTCATGTTTTGGACTCTTAACATAATTTCTTGAACCGCTTGGGATTGGCATTTTCACAGACACACTGTCCACGTTCTCAGGCACAAACCCAGCAGATGAGACAACCAGGCACTTATCCCAGCTTCAAGCGGGCCTACGCCTACCAGTCAATCTCATGTTCCTGGTGCCCAGGCAGCAATGACTGGGATAATGCAAGGAGACCGCCCAACACACTTTACCAGTGCTATGGCTTCATCAAAGAATCAGCACAGACAGATCGGCACTCCCGGCACTTGTTGGTCGTCTAGACGGCGAGTTTCTGGTGGAGTGACTCCTACACTATGGTCAATTACTGCAGTCCCTTCCACAGTCAGCATCTCCAGCAGGGTTGCTGTTTACTTCCCTCTCACACAGGGAGGACTCCTTTATTCGCCAGGACAAGTTCAGCAATACCTCCTTCAGAACGGACTGTAGGTGAGGTCGGCCTGCTTCTGGGAGGTTGGTTGCCTGATGTACAGCAACCCCGTGGTTGTGCAGTACTCTGCATCATACCCCTCATCAATTGAAGATAGGTTGGAATTGGAACAATAGGTGGGTTAGCAACTCCCACTTTTGTATGTTTTTTGCAGACAGAATATGTGGATTCCAAAACTTCCTTCATCAAACCGATTTGGGGCAGTTTATTTTTCTCATGTCCTGGCTTGGCTATCTTCTTGACACTGTGTTTATCTCGAGTGATGCTCTTCACAGCAGAGCAGTCTCTAGGTGGAGATGGGGATAGCAACATTACCTCCATCTTGTACACATGCCCAAGCAGGGGCTTCCAAAATGGAATCCGCAGGCCTGTATCACTCTGGCTCATTCAGATATATTCTGTACCCTATACAATCCACGCAAGTGCTCAGCTCTCTGGATCTCTGTGCTAGGCTTCGAGGTTCATTGTGAGCAGTGGAACTTTCAGATCAATGGGCCAGTAGGCTTGCATTCATATTGCAATCCCATGACACAGGTAAAAATAAATTACAAAACATGGTACGTAGCCACCACTGTTACATATGTGAAACTAAATGACAGAGACAGTAGACCTTCTTTCACTATGTGGTCTCTCTTTGTGTGCCCCTCCAGGTTTAGGACAAGTCAAGAACCTGGAGGCCTTGGTCGTCATGCACTAGATAAGCATGCGGCAAGGCCAACATTAAAAGAAACAGAATCACAGACTCTCACAGTTTGGGCACACAGGGTAGAGGACACTACCGTACATCATGCAGGGGACATTCACTTCCCACAACTAGCTCAAATGGATCAAAAGTTCTACAATTACTGCTGCATAGTGGGAGACCCTTTGCAAAGATGACCTGGTCATCTTTCAGTTGTTGATTGCAGTATTCGGGTGTTATTCTGGTACTAATGAGATGAAACATCTGCTCAGACAGTGTTGATGTGTGTTAAAATATAAAAATACCTAAATTATACTATCACAGAATGGCTTCAATATGCTGCATAGTTCTCCTTTATTGGGCATAATTTATTCAAACCTGCTGCATAATTTCTGTCCTCCACTACCGGATAATTCCAGTGGGCCTGAAATTGAACAAATCTCTCTAAAGGATCTTACCATATATGTTCAGCTATATGTGACTCTCTTTGCTGCCAGTACACACACATATGAGCACAGCTGCACGTGCGCAGCAGCACAGTACATGGCATGCAGCCTCTAGCATTTACACACAGCAAAAAAACACTCCTGTTTGATGAGGATTGATTTGAGATGGAGATAAATACATTTTCCTTGCCCCCTGATATGTTTGAGGATTATTCCTTGAAAGGACGTGGATGCAAATTTTAGGTTGGACATTGGACTGGTGGCAACATTTTAATATTGGGTTCCCCAAACATGTGCGGAAGCATGCTGGGCCCATAAACCTGAGGTCGATGGATCGAAACCATCCTCTGCTAGCAGAAAACTGATCCAGCGGTTCAACAACAATAGGTACTCCACTATCATATACTCACCTGGGCCCATAAACTCACAGTGCGTAAAACCGCTGGTGTCAAGTTTGTTGATTTCCACAATATATTAGGATTAGTTATTTAATACTTCTGTTCACCTTTAACTAACCCTTCACGGATCAAAAAGTTCTTTCTTCTGGTCGATGGACCATTAGTTGAACTAGTTGATGGTGAGAATAGCATAATACTAACTTACCTATACTTTAATTATGATTAAGGCTCCCTGTTTTCCGTTTTTACAGATTTTTACACGTAAATACTGACAGAAAACATTTATTTTCTTGTCTGTATTTATTTTTAAATGTGGATAAAAATGGAAATTGGGTTGCTTTTGGAGTAATTCTAAATACTGTCTGCCATGATTGCCAGGCCAATAGCTGCATGGATTGATAGGTAAGGGGTTAAAAAAGAAAGTAATTTTAGTAAAGAGGATTTAACAGCAGTAGATATGCACAAGGCTGATACTGAAATTGATCATATTTTCATATAAGTGCACTGATTTATCTTCTGTGGCTGTTCACAGCATTGAAACCTGACAGGCATTCAAGCATGAGTGCATATTTATCGGTTAAATAAATGTGGAAATATACTAATTTTAGCTTAATTTCTCCACAAAACACAAAATAAATATGGATAAATACAGATAAAATTAGCAACAAATAAATATGGATAAATACAGACGGAAATGTCAAAAAAATAAATACCATTAAACCGGCAGCCCTAATTATGATGAAATAACCACAGACTCCTTTAGAATTTCAAAACTTTATCTAAATTCAAATCCATGTGAACCATCTCAAATATATAGTGCAGTCACCATCATCCATGGGAGGAAAAATTCAATTAATAAACACCATACATTTGCCTCAGGCTCATACAATAATCAACGCTCAGAAAGGGAAAGCACAGAGAGAAAAGAACATTAATCAAATAACGGGAAATTATAGTTACCAAGGATGGTGTGGAAGACTAACCCCCTGGCCAAAGGGCTGGTAAGGGTCCCCTGAGATAGATCAGGAGACAAAGACTTCAGGACAGGATCAGAACAGGATAGTCAACCTCTCTAGAATACCGACGATTGCACCGCACCCCTCTTTGACACTCTATTCCTCCTGAGATTCTTCCGCAATCTTCAGATCTAAGCCAAATTAATTAGGATAGAAAGTTCCGCTACAGGGTCTGCAATCTGCTCCCTCCACCCAGCTCTGCACTTCTTCAGCTCTCCATCAGGATCACCAGCATCTCGTTCTCTGCAGCATCATTCTCCGCTCTTTGCTCCGCTTCGCTCTCTAACTAAAGCTATCTTAATTATAACTTTTGCTTCTTCATGTCCCACCCATTAAAGTTTCAGTATCAGGAAAGTACGAAATTTGACTGGTCAGACAAGGGGGGTTCTTCATCACACCATGCTTACATGTCACAAAAATCAGTCCAGTAATTTTTAACAAACCCATCCCCTTACTTTTTATTAATACATTCTATTCCCCTAGGCTAATAGTATCAACATTGCAACAATTTGTTCTTATAATGTGTTCGTCTTTTCATTGTTGAACTCTGCACCATCCTGTTCTCACGGAAATGTTCTTGTCCTTGGCTCCCATTCAAATACACGGTCATCTTTTCATGGATCTTTTCATGGTTCCCATCCAAGGAGCATGCGCAGGCATAGCGTCACCCAGTTCAGTTTAGTTATACGAGAGAGGCCCAAATACGTACTAATGATAGAGGTCAGAAGACAAATATTAGTTTCTCAAATTAAGTGGTTGCACTGTATACCACCCACCTCTACTCTATCCCGTTTTATTTATTAATACTTATTCCCGCATTGGCATTAGTAAAACAGCTTGTTTTTATATCAGCTAAGCAGGTGTCATGCATGTGAGCCTTCAAGCCTCCATTTTAAAAGCTTCTGCTCATGCGCAAGAATTTCCCTCCAAGCATTAGCTCATCATCCTACGTAGATGTGGTTGACGCATACGCAAAACAAATTTCCCATTTAAAGCGGCATTAGTCCTTCCTCAATGTTATCCCCATTAGTATATTCATACGCAAGCTTCACTAACCCGCGTGTTCATGTGGTGTGTATTAATTTTCACAAAACTTTATTAATAAGTTGTTAGTGAGTTAAACGAGTGGATTGCTTCCGAGCAAGTCTCCTTTCAATGAGTCCTTGCTCCATCAGTGGTATGATCACATGGCTGTCATAGATAGAATCCATCTGATCCTTTCATCTATTATAAAAGTGTAAAAAGCCCCAGGGTTAGACTGTGACAGAAAATAGACCAGTGGGGCAAAATAAAAGTGGCCCCATTATCGAATTCACAAGCTAAAAAATCGAACATGTTTGCAAATTGGGGTGGGTTTCAACTTGTAAATGCATACTGTATAAGTGTTTTGCACGGTATGGAAGACTGCATGGTTTTGAGCTTGTGAAAGGCAATGTTTGTTTTAATATCAGGAAAACCAACAGTAAAAACAGGCCTACTGTGCCATAAAACGTGCCCACAAACGCCATAACACAGCCCACATACTAATCTGTCATACCAGCCCCTGAGCACTGCCTGATTGCCTTACAAGCCAATCTAACTCTGAAAGGCCTCCGACAATGACTAAGCTATTTAGGTTTCACCTAGACAGTGCATGTGCTGTCTCTACAAGACTTTTTGTTTATATATAGAGGGCTTACAGCCCACCCATAGCTCAACATTTGTTAACTTCAGCGTCACTCTCATTTCCTTCCTCCCCGTTTGTCTTGGCATGCCTGCATCATGTCTTTTTTGTATCTGCCACACCCCAGGAGCATGGACCAAGTACTTTTGTCCTTCCACTGAACCCATTTTTGGAATTACTTTTTTGGGGGGGTTCAAGCACTCCATATGAGTGCTTTTGTTTTTAGGCCATCTCCCATATCACTGTCCATGTAGGTTCTATTAACCCTTCCATGTTACTTCTTTTCCCGCCCACCCACCTGCCGAACAATGTAAGCAAAATAGCTCATGTATAACAGTTAATAGGTCCGTCATTGTGGCCCAGAGTACACATATCCTTACACAGTAAGTTGTGACTGTGATTCTGTGTGCCTACTGTGAGAAGTTGGCCTGGCATATGCTGGTCACTAGTTAAAGTGGCCACCTTGCACCAGTCCAATTCGACTCTTATGGTAGATAGGTTTAAGACAACCTTTTAAAGAAAGCTATCCTAGTGGTAGCTGTGGAGAGGAGCCTTCAGGCTAAGTCTCAGAGGAATGTAAAGCAGCTTGTTTTACCTTATAATCTCTTGAATTACCAAATGAAAGGACACCACACAGGTATATATATCAAATATATATATATATATGTATTACTAGACACACTCTACTAATCTCTTTATGAGATTAGAAGCCAGGAACACATTCAAATATCAACGTTTCACAATAAGTTAAGCACAAATATGGCTGGGGCCCTAGGGGCGTAGCAGACCATATACTAAAAAAGAGTTTTAGGAATGTCGACTTGCAAGGGGACAAGGCCTAGGGCCTTTAGAATCGCTGGGGCCTCACTAATCCACCCAAGGCAGCTAAGTAAAGGACCCACGGGAGACGCGCGCGGTGTGAGAACACAGCCGCGGGTTCCCTATTGATTTCAATGGAGCAAGTCGCGGTTGGAATTTTAAAGTTTTAGGGTACTTCGGGAAAGTCTACAAGCAAGCCACTTACAAGGTAAGTAATTCGAGGGCCAACACGCACAGGAGCACCGGAGTGCACGAGTTACCTCACCCATGGAAGCCGGGTGCATAGGTGTCTTTTGGTGTCGGGTCGCGTCGTCGTTTTCAATGGAAGCCGAAGAAGATTTGCTGCTTGCGAAGACAGGAGAAGTGTCCGGTGGAATCCAAGGCTGGATTCAGAAGAAAGAAGACCTGAAAGCAGAAGGTCACTTGCCAGTGACCCGGGGCCAGGAAGATGGATGCCCACAGTCGTCCGGTGATTACAGGTGATCAAGGGTGTTTTGACTCTTCAGCCACGAGGTCCAGGAGGCATCGACGATGACCAGGAGCTGGATTCGGAGTGTCCCATGAAGTCTGCAGCTTATTGAGGTGTCGGCAACCGGATTGGAGCCAACAAACCTTGGCAACAGCAAGTCTTGTGGAAAATGAAGAAAGTCAGCGGTGCAGACCAGCAAGGTCTGAGGGACTCACCCAGCAAGGGTAAGTCAGGGCAGGCCTGGAGCAACCAGAGGAGCCCTTTGGTTTGATGAAAAAGTCTTCGGGGGACTCACAAGCCAATGGGCAAGGGATTGCAAAGATGCCTTGTGAGGATTCACTTCACAGGAGCCCACGGTCACTCAGGATGAGGTAGGCCTCTGATTTTCAATGGAAATCCTGCTGTAGGCTTGGGCCACACGTGGTCCAAAGCACAAGTTCGTAGAATGTTGTGAAGGGGTTGCACTTGACAATAGTGCACGGTATTCGGGTATTACTGTTCCTCATCACTCGTGGGGTCCACTCGCCTCAGCTTTGCTGGGGACTCACAATAATAGCCGTCGAGAAGTCAGGAAATCCACTTCCGGGGCTGCAGGGACTTCGGGCTCCAGCGGGAAAGTTTGCGACCATTGATTGAAGTTTTTGGTGCCTGCCAAGCAGGGGAGTCACTCCTTGACTCCAAGGGAGATTCTTCAGTCTTCCAAAGGTAGTGGAACATCGAAGGGCCAGGATTCTTCTTGTAGAGCGTCGTCCAGGGATATCTAATTTGCAATGGCAAGGTTTCCCTATCTTATACTAAAGGAAAGGGAGGGACTAACTCTATGACCCCTCCGATGGGAGGGTCAGGGGAGTGGGTGGCTACACCCACTTCCCTTTGTCCAGTTTCGGGCCAGAACAGGGGCAGGTAACCCCTGAACCGGTTTGAGCTGGTATATGCACAGAGGAGCCTATTGCTCCCCCAGTGCAGGACTTCAAAGCACTCTAGGAGTGCACCCACTCAGCCCCAATACACTAAATCCTGTCTGGAAGGTGGTTACACCTCCCTGTGACAGGATGCCTATTGTTGGGCCTCCTCCATTGTGAGTTTCAGTCAGCAGCAGGAGGGCATCCCAGTGTCTGTGCTGGTGGCTTCCATTTTGTGATGCCAGGGCTCTTTCAGATTTCAACCGTGTTTCCACAGTAGGTACATGTCTTCCCCTCTAGAAGGGTGGGATCATACTCCCACACCAGTTACTGGTGTGGGGGTATGATTCCAAGTTGTTTGACACCAAACACAACATGTTTTGATGCAGTCATCCCAAAGTTAGCATTTACCGGTAGGCTATAATGCACTTAAGAGTATATGGTTTAACCGCATCCACAAACAGCCACAGAGAATAGACTCTGCCAGCTGCAGAGGGGCCCTGCTAATGCAGAGGCACCCCCTCACATTGTAAACCAAGCACCCTGCCCTCAGGATTGATAGGGCCTGCCTTAGGGGTGACTGATAGGTTGATATGGGTGTGTTTGGTGAGATATAGGGAACCTATACCTCAGTAAGGAGTGCTAACACGACCTCATCCAGGCTGCAGTAGCAGGCCTGTGGTGTCAGATTTAGTCTGCTTCCCAGGGGTGGCATAATACATGCTTGAGCTCCTGGTGGGCCTGTGAAGTACCCATGCCCTTGGTACCTAAGGTACCATATACTAGGGGCTCATAAGGTACCACAGTATCCAATCACTAGTGCATCTAATATGCACTCCACGTCGTTTAGAGAGAACAGAGAGACTGGGGCCCTGATTAGCAGGGACCCAGTCAGGCTATAGCCAGAAACCAGTGTTAACAACAGAAAAAAAGTGGGGGCAACATAAGTGCAGATCATACTCTCCTATACCTACCAAATAAAGAATGCTGCAACATTATTTCTTGTCCCGCAAAAATTATTTACTGAATAAAACATTGTTTCTACTGCTTTCTTCTACTTTGTCCAACATACAGTGCTCACCAGTCTTGTGCCCCTGTGAAACATTGACAATACAGGGGCGTAACACAGGCCCCCGCATCCCCCGTGGTGCGGGGGGCCCCGAGCTGCAGGGGGCACCCTCAGCACAATGACCAGGCCTGAGCGCTCCAGATTAAATCCGGAGCAGGGGCCCCTCCGTGTACATTGCAGGGGGGCCCCTTAAAATTTTGTTACGCCACTGTGACAATACACTTGAGAGTGGCTTCTCTTCATAGATTAAGGACAACATAAAACGTTTAACTAAGGCTCTGACATATGCATTTGACTGCATTACTCTAGACCACTGCGCTGTATGCCACTGCACTCTACGAGATTCCACTTTACGCCACTGCACTCTACGTCACTCTACTCTGCACTACTATAGACTACCACTGCACTGTACGCCACTCTACTCCACTCTACACCTCTCTACTCTACACCACTGCACTCTACGCCGCTCTAATCTACACCTCTCTACGCCACTGCACTCAACACCATTCTACTCCACCCTGCACCACTCCACTCAACTCTGCACCATTCTATTTATTTATTTTTAACATTTCATAAAGCGCGAACAAATGCCCGCAGGCGTCTCGGCGCTGTACTATGCACTCTCTCCTTTACTTGGCTTCTAGCTCTTAGAGGTTAAACAACCATGTTTTGAGCATTTTTCTAAATAACAGGAGATTTGGGCTAGATCTAATGGATTGTGGCAGTGTGTTCCAAAGTTTCGGGGCAGCCACCAGGAAACGCCTGTCTCCCCAGTTGACTAGTCTGGTCCGAGGTACCACTATATCGTTCAGTTTGGTTGATCGAAGTGGTCGAGGAGGACAGTACGGAATAAGCTGATCTTTCAGGAATTGAGGGCCTTGCGAGTGTAGCGATTTGTAAACTATACATAATGTTTTAAATTTGATTCTATTCCTGATAGGGAGCCAATGGAGGCTTCTCAATGTGTCAGTTATGGGTTCAAACTTGGGGATACCCAAGAGGAGTCTGGCCGCCGCATTCTGTACTGTCTGCATTTTCTTAATGACCCTGGTTTGAGCATTGATGAACAGGCCATTGCAGTAGTCCAATGCAGACAGGACTAGGGCACTTACTAAAGTCTTGCCTACACTCTTGGGAAGAAATGGCAGGATCTTTTTTACCAGGCGTAATTTATAAAATGCTGTAGAGGCCGTCTGGTTTGCATGAGTCATAAAATTCAATTTATCGTCAAAAATGACGCCTAAATTTCTCACCTTCGTGGTCGGTTTAGGCAAAGCTCCAAAAGATACCGGCCACCATATCGAGGACCAGTTGGGGTTGAGATGGCCAAAGGTTACCACCTCGGTTTTGTCGGAGTTCAGCTTCAAACAGTTTGCTGACATCCACTGTCCGATGGCCTGCATACCTGTTCTAAAACTCTCCGCTTCTGTTTCCCCATCGTCTCTGACGGACAGGATCAACTGGGTGTCATCCGCATATGAGGTAAGGTTCATCCCATGTGCTTTGATCGTCTTAGCAAGGTCCGACACGTAGATGTTAAATAGTGTCGGACTGAGGGATGAACCTTGAGGCACCCCACATGGCAAGGACAACTCTGCTGACGTGAATTGTCCCAGGACGACTGCCTGTGATCTATCCGTCAGGAATGATGTTAGTAGTTTCTTCGCTAGGCCTCGCACGCCCATGCCTTCAACACGATCGACCAAGGTCTTATGGTCGACCGTGTCGAAGGCGGCCGATAAATCTAAAAGCACTAGCAATGCTGAGCCTCCTTGATCTCGTATTAGACGAATATCATCCGCTACTTTGATCAGAGCCGTTTCTGTTCCATGAAACTTGCGGAATCCAAATTGAGTATCATCGAGCCGATGGTATTGCTCGATAAATTCCGCAAGTTGAGCATTCATAGCCTTTTCTACTATTTTGGCTAGAAACGGGAGGTTGGCTATAGGCCTGTAATTTTTTAACTCTGTTTTATTCAGGCCAGCTTTTTTCAGAAGTGGCTTTAGCAAGGTCTTCTTTAAAGGGGAAGGGAAGATACCTGTGCGGAAAAACAGATTACAGATTTGAGTTATAACTGGCACCACTGTGTCCAGTAGTGGGAGAAGGGTTTTCACGGGGCAAGGATCTAGAGATGAGCCGGACTTAATGGATTCGATAATGTCCTCAGTTTGTTTTTCTGTGATTTCCGCAAACTGTGGAAGGGTGTTTTCAATATGTGGTTTTAGCATGTTATCTGTGTTTTGAGTATCAGTAGAGTTGAATACTGAGAAGATATCATTCACTTTAGTGAAAAAGAAGGATGCTAGTGAGTCACAGACACTTTGTGAACAAGGGGGGTTTAAATCAGGGACATCTCCTACAAGCTGTTTAGTTATGTTGTAGAGCTTTTTATTAGAGTTTTTAGCATTTTCAATTTGCTCGCTGTAGTACTTTTTTTTGGCCTCTATGATCAGGAGTTTATACTGAGTTTGAAGCTTTTTATACATATGTTTGCTTTCATCGTCATAACTTTTCCTCCAGTGTCTTTCTTTGTTTCTACATAGTTGTTTGTGTTCTCTAAGTTCTTTTGCATACCAGGGTGCTGAAGGGGTGCTTCTGTTCCTGGACATTCGTTTGACTGGTACTAATTTATTAGTAGCCTGGTCCAGCCAAACTTGATATTGGTTTGTGGCTATTTCTGGATCCGTAGACAGGATGGGCTTAGAATTATCTAATGCTACCTTAAGGTTCGGAATATTAATGTCTTTCCATACCTTAAAGGTTTCCTGTCTGGGAGTGGGTATTTTAACAGTGGAGGTGTCGCTAATTTCTATAGTACTTAGTACCAGGTGATGGTCAGTCCAAGTCATTGGGAGGACGTCAGTGATTAGGAGATTATCTAAATTGGTATATATTCCATCTAATGTATGCCCAGCATTGTGGGTAGGTCCTGTCACCAATTGTGACAGGCCAAAGACCTCCATTGCCGATTGTAGGGATATAGTGTCTTTATCCTCATTACAGTCCAGATGGAAATTAAAATCTCCTAGTAATGTTATGGATTTCTCAATTGCAGATGTTTCTAGGATAGTGGCAATTTCTGTGAGAAATCCCAACCGGGTTTCTGGTCGTCTATATAATAGTATGCCTCTGAAGTTATAAGAGGGCGATAAATAGATATTAAAGTGAAGCGCCTCACATGTGGTAGTAGGTATTGCCTTGATGTGAATTTTAAGGGTGTCTCGTGCAATGATTGCTATCCCACCTCCTCTTTTGTTAATTCTGTCTAGCCTATATACTTTAAATCCCTTTGGGACGGCTATAACAAGATCTGGGTCCGATGTTTTATCCATCCAGGTCTCTGTCAAGAACATTATATCGATGTTCCTGTCCAGATGTTCTACTCTACGCCCCTTCACTCTATGCCTTGCCACTCTAATCTACTCTTCACCACTTTACTCTAAGCAACCCTATTCGGAACCACTCTACTCTACATCACTCTACTGTACACACTACTCTACTCTATACCACTGTACTCTGCACCACTCCAGTTTATGCCACTGTACACTACACCACTGTACTGTACACCATTGCAGTATACGCCGCTCTTTACTACTGCATTCTGCGCCACTGCACTCTACGTCACTATACTTTACTCCGCACCACTGCAGTCTATGCAACTGCACTCTACACTGCACCATTCCACTCTATGCCACAGTCCACTCTATGCCACTCCACTCTACTTTTCTCTGCACCACTCCATTCTATGCCACTCCACTCTACACCACTCTAATTTTCTCTGCACCACTCCACTCTAAGCACTGCACCCTACGCCACTCTACTTAACCTGCACCAGTTCACTCTATGCCACTGTACTCTATGCCACTCCACGCCTCTTTACTCTGAACCACTTTACTCTATGACACTGCACTCTAAGCCACTCTACTCTAAGCCCCTCTACACTGTACTCTTCGCCACTGACTTTATGCCACTCTACTCTGTACCACTGCAGTCTACGCCGCTGTACTCTACACCACTGCACTCTATGTCACTGCATTTTCCACCAGTCTACTCTACTCTGCACCACTTTATGTCACTGCACTCTACTCTACACAACTCTACTATATGCCACTGCATTCTATGCCACTACAGTCTGCACCACTGCACTCTACTCTGCACTACTCTGCTGCACGCCAGTGCACTCTATACCAGTCCACCCTATTGTACTCCATGCTTCTCCACTCCACCGTACGCCACTCTGCACCACTCCACTCTGTCACTCCACTCCGCTGTGCTCCACTCTACACCACTCTACTCTATGCCCCTCCACATAATGCCACTCTACCCCAATCCACTCCACGCAGTGCCACTCTACTCTACACCACTACAAGTCATTTTTCTTCACTCCACTCTACACCACACCATTTTAATCTACTCCCCTCTGCTCCACTCCACTCTATGCCACTCGCTTCACTCTACTATATGCCACTTCACTTTATGCCACTCCAGTCTACGCCAATCTACTCTACCCCACTCCACTTGACTCTACTCCACTCTATTCTATGCCATCCTCTCTATGCCACGCCACTGGATTGTACGTCACTCCAAGCCACTCTACTCTCCTCCACTCTATGCACTCCACTCTATGCCACTGCGCTCCACTCCACTATACGTCACTTTATACCATGCCACTCTACCTCACTCTACTCTACAGCACTCCACTCCACTTACTGCCACTCCATTCTATGCCACTTCACTCTACGCCACCCCAAACCACTCTACTCCACTCTACGCCGTTCCACTCTATGCCACTCCACTCTACACCACGCCTTTCTACTCCACACCACTCTTCATCATGCTACTACACTCTAATCTGCCCTCTCCACTCTGCTGTACAACATGACTAAAAGACATTGGCAAAGTGAATAGCTCTTGCATAGGCAAAACCTACTGGCTTTGCCAAAGCTTGTTTGGCCTTGTGTCCAGAATGGCACGTCCTATCTATACCAGTAATTTCCCTTCTGGCACTGGCTGGCCTGCTCCTACGATTGCAGTTCTGCAAAATTAATCCCAGAACTGATAACGGCCTTTAATTTACATGAGGTCTAAACAACGTTGACTCGTATACATTTAGACTCCTGGACCATGTTCTTCCAAGCACCTTTCTGAGTCTAGAGTCACTAGTTCACCAGTATCCTTTCCTCGGCACTCCATTATTGAGTAAAGAGTTTCCAACTTATTTAAGTGTATGAGTTCAGTATTTAGGTGTTGGTCTGGTGTTATCTCTCAAGTGTGGGGCCCCCATGTGCAGCTATCTGTCCCCCTCTTTGCTGCCACTACACACATAAGCGCAGCTGCATGTGCACAACAACACCGTACATGCAGCCCCTGCCAATCAAGTGCAATGCCAAATCACTCTCCTCATGGGTCACACTGCATTTCCACACGCATTAGCGCTATATAAACTCAATACCAAGACACAACGCCTAACACGATAAGAACATAACACTGGTCATCACACACAGCAGCAAACGTCTTCCTGATAGGAAGGCCAGGCATGGAACCCAAGCCCTTCAGCCAAGAACAACATGAGAGTGGCGTGTAACACATTCACCGTGCGCTTCAAAGTCAAGACAGGGGAGGTAGGCGCTATATATATCCAACTACAATGCAATACAGTATAATTCTGCTCACCCTGCCATCCAAGATGCTCTGTGCACACAGCCTATCTTACACACTTGTTGCTTATGTACCCTCTCGAATGAATAGTGCGCTGTGCAAATACACATAATATATGTACAGCCGCCTTATCCCCATGTACTTTGTATACAGCCTCACTGCTCGCGTGCAGCCTCCATCACTCCTGTGTGTTCTGTGCACACAACCTCACTGCTCGCGTGCAGCCTCCATCACTCACATGTGTTCTGTGCACACAGCCTCACTCTTCGTGTTCAGCCTCCATAACTCCCATGTGCTCTGTGCACACAACCTCACTGCTCGCGTGCAGCCTCCATCACTCACATGTGTTCTGTGCACACAGCCTCACTCTTCGTGTTCAGCCTCCATACCCCCATGTGCTCTGTACACACAGCCTCACTGCTCACGTTCAGTATCCGTCACTCCCATGTGCTCTGTGCACCCAGCCTCACTCTTCGTGTTCAGCCTCCATACCCCATGTGCTCTGTGCACACAACACTCTTCGTGTTCAGCCTCCATACCCCATGTGCTCTGTGCACACAACCTCACTGCTCGCGTGCAGCCTCCATCACTCCCATGTGTTCTGTGCACACAGCCTCACTCTTCGTGTTCAGCCTCCATAACTCCCATGTGCTCTGTGCACACAACCTCACTGCTCGCGTGCAGCCTCCATCTCTCACATGTGTTCTGTGCACACAGCCTCACTCTTCGTGTTCAGCCTCCATACCCCCATGTGCTCTGTGCACACAGCCTCACTGCTCACGTTCAGTATCTGTCACTCCCATGTGCTCTGTGCACCCAGCCTCACTCTTTGTGTTCAGCCTCCATACCCCATGTGCTCTGTGCACACAACCTCACTGCTCGCGTGCAGCCTCCATCACTCCCATGTGTTCTGTGCACACAGCCTCACTCTTCGTGTTCAGCCTCCATACCCCCATGTGCTCTGTGCACACAGCCTCACTGCTCACTTTCAGTATCCGTCACTCCCATGTGCTCTGTGCACACAGCCTCACTGCTCACGTTCAGTCTCTGCCACTCCCATGTGCTCTGTGCACACAGCCTCACTCTTCGTGTTCAGCCTCCATACCCAAGTGCTCTGTGCACACAGCGTCACTGCTCACGGTCAGTATCTATCACTCCCATGTGCTCTGTGCACATAGCCTCACTAATCCCGTTCACCCTCCATCCCGTCTGTGTGCTCTGTGCACACAGCCTCACTCTTCGTGTTCAGCCTCTATACCTTCCAGGTGCTCTGTGCACACAGCCTCACTCTTTGTGTTCAGCCTCCATCCCTCCAATGTGCTCTGTGCACACAGCCTCACTCTTTGTGTTCAGCCTCCCTACCCCCATGTGTTCTGTGCACACAGCCTCACTGCTCATGGTCAGTATCTATCACTCCCATGTGCTCTGTGCACATAGCCTCAATCCTGTTCACCCTCCATCCCTCCTGTGTGCTCAGTGCACACAGCCTCACTCTTCGTGTTCAGCCTCTATACCTTCCAGGTGCTCTGTGCACACAGCCTCACTCTTTGTGTTCAGCCTCCATAACCCCATGTGTTCTGTGCACACAGCCTCACTCTTTGCGTTCAGCCTCCATACCCCCATGTGTTCTGTGCACACAGCCTCACTCTTCGTGTTCAGCCTCCATACCCCCATGTGTTCTGTGCACACAGCCTCACTCTTCGTGTTCAGCCTCCATACCCCCATGTGCTCTGTGCACACAGCCTCACTCTTCGTGTTCAGCCTCCATACCCCCATGTGTTCTGTGCACACAGCCTCACTACTCACGGTCGGTCAGTATCCATCACTCCCATGTGCTATATGCACATAGCCTCACTAATCCCGTTCACCCTTCATCCCTCCTGTGTGCTCTGTGCATACAGCTTCACTACTCGCGTTCAGACTCCTTCCCTCCAATGTGCTCTGTGCATCCAGACCAGATTCACTCTTCGTGTTCAGCCTCCATCCCTCCCAGGTGTTCTCTGCACGCATCTTGCCTCGCACACACTGTCAGTCAGTCCTCAGCCCCCGGCTCCTCCCCCGGGGCTGCCATCTAAACACACATTAACTCTACGTCCCCACATCTGGGCTCGGGTTGCGCTGTGTGTGGCACTTCCACACCCACCCCACCACTCGCAGATGGTCGGTGTCCACAGAGGCAGAGCTGGGACCACATAATGTAGCGCCAAGCGGCCCTGTGTGCGCGTTACCCTGTGTCTGGCTTCCACACAGGGTCTTCCTGCAGCGGTCCCAGATCCTGTGCCCACGCCATGCCCCTGCGAGGGCTGAGGGGTGCTCTCTGGTGCCTGGCTCTCGGCCTCCTATGCGGTGGTTGTTGTGGTACGGGAGGCCTGGCCCACAAATACCAGGAGTCCAGCCTGGACGACATTCAGAGGGACATGGAGCGCGCGGTGCAGCTCCTCAACAGGAAGAGCTTCCTGCCCTGGCAGAGGGAGCAGATCAACCAGGTGAGGAAAGCCCGGCCTGCTGGAGCGCGCGCTGACGAGGCCCTGCGCGTGCTCTGCGACTGCGACTTAAGGTCTCTGTGTAGCTATTGTGTGAGGTATTTGCCCGTGTCGTATCTGGGGCTTTCCTGCGTGATCCCCGCCTGTGACTGGGCCTTGACTTTCCACTATGGCTTCTCCTTGGGTGTGGACTAACGACCAGAGCTGCTGAGTTCGTAAGTGAGGAACCAGGTTCGGGTCCCAGAGTCGATTCAACATCCAGTGACTCTGGGCGAATCACTTACTCTCCCTGGGCCTAAAACGAATCTGACCTTTTATAATGTTATTGGATGCTCGGGTACAGTGCTCCAATGCGGTATATACACTGCAAAAAGATGGGGAAAACACCCTGTGTATACCAGATGTTTAGTGAGTAATCTTTCCACGAGTGACTTCTCTGTAGAGGCTGACTGTATGGTTAATCGTGTCTTCCCACATATGCCTCTTTGTGACTCCCTTCTCTGTCCCACGGTCACTGACTTAGACTCATAGCTGCTGGGTGACTAATTATTCCATCGGTGGCTGCTCCGTGCACCATACGGCTTCCCGTGACTTTCCTCTGCTCTGAGGCTTCTCTGCGCCCCCTGCTGCTCTGTAGCTTTCTTCCTTGTCTTCAGTGCATCCATCTCCCTGCCTGTCACTCCTCGGTGTCTTGTTTGGCTGACGCGGCTTCCATCGGTGCCTGCTCCGCGACTTACCTCTGCTTGTGACTGCACTGTTCTGAAATGTCCGTTTATGTTTTTTGCTATTCTTTGACTTTCCTCCACTACTGCCCGAGGCGTCCCTGCTACACGCCGCACCTCTGCGCACACACGGCAGTCTCTTCTGCCTGGCCCTTCCAGTCTCACACACTGCCGCGCTGATAAACTTCCCTCCGCCCCGTGAGCTCGTGCGCTGCTCCTGGATATGTGTGGCCCCTCACATGAAATACCGCGGGGGTCCCAGCCCACGGTCTCACAGAACGTGGCGCCCTGGGCCATGTCTATGGCTGCCCTGGGCCTTCCCAGTGAATTGTATTGTGTCTGCGCTGTGGTTGTTCTGTGACAGTGTGGCTTCCATCTTCCTGTTACATCACTCCTGCCCCCCCCCCACACACACACACACACACACACATACACACACCTTTTCGGCTGCTTTGAGATATTACCTCCTCAGGACGTTTTGACCCCTGTAAATAGTTTGCCCGTGGATTCCCTTGTGGCCACTTTGCCTGCTCTTAGCGTCATAATTAGGGCAAGAAAAATTTGGGGGGGCCCTGTTCAGACAGCTTTGAATTTAATTACCGAATGTCAGATAATTCAAGGCCCGTGCACACAATAATTGATTCTATGTTAACGGTTGAGATAGAGAAACAGAGAGAAACGAGAAAGAAAAAAGGTTCACTTTCCCAGGGGCCCCTTGGACGGTGGGGCCCCGGCAGTTGCCAGCGATGCCCATGTCTTATGTCGCTGCCTGCTCTTTGACTTTCACCAATCCACCCAGTCCTGAAGTGACTGACTCTCCGGGTGTGGTGTGGCACACTAACATTCCACACGTTAAAACACCTATCACTCTGAGCAGTGGCAGACAGACAAGCACCAGAGGCAGCTGAGACCCGGAACAATAGAATTATGAGATTTTGCGGCCGGTATTTACCAGATAATTATGGATCTGCTGCTCTTGCCACACAATCCACCAGGCGGTGGATAATTTGCAGATTTCAACAAACACGTTTGTTTCTAGTTGAAACGGATAAAGGGATCATGAACGGGGGAGGATGGCTGGAGAGGTAAGACTGGTGAAAACAAAAAGATAAGGTATGGGAGGAGAAACAGTGTTAAGGGAAAAGGACCTGGCGGGTGAGAAGAAAGTCACCGGTGGGGAACGGAGAAAGATGAAGAGGAAGTAATCAGTTGTGTTCTAAATAGCATTACACACCTCAAAGCTGCAGTTTCTAAGCGCTGCAGGTAACAGTATCTTTCTTTACCCAAATCATGGTGCTCAATTTACTAATTGTGTGGCGGTTTAAAGGCTGCCTTGCCGGGATTGAAGCTCCTGCTACCATGGTCAGCAACAAACGTTCAGCTCACTGAGCCATCCATCCTGTTTATGCCAGGGCACAGAAAGAAAGACAGCGATAGGCACAAGAGGAAAATGGGGGCTTTAGGAGAGGTGGAGATGAGATGCAAGGTGCAAACAAGTAAGAGAAATGAAAGCAAGAGAGTGAAAGAGCTTTGCTAGGAAAGGGTGTGTGTGTGGCACTTTGCTGTCACTTTTGGCAGGCACTTGCCACACTGCAGACACAAAGATCCCAGAGCAGGATGTTCAGATGTTGCAGAGGAGCAGCCCCGAGGTGTCCGAGTCCTAGGTGTCACAGAGGCCTGGTATTTAGGAGTTATGTAGAGAGTACGCACACACATTCGTTTTTTAGGTCTCGCCTGACCCAGCGCATGCGCTGGTCTGGCGAGACTTATTGAGAGGGCTCCAAAAAGTGCTACCAGGCCAGCCTAGAGCTACAGCGCATGTGCGCGGGCGCGCGCGCCACGCTTTACCGCCATTACTTTCACTTTTGCGGCCACACGGCCGCTTTGATGTTTGATCGCGATCACTTGGCATAGCCAATAGGTCTCGCTTTTGGGACCTTATAAGTATTTAGTTATGCAACTATTGCATGGCTAAACACTTATAAGGTCCCAAAGACGAGACCTATTGGTTATGCCAATGCTTGTTTGTGTTGTGTAAAGACTCAACATGACACTGACATTTTAGTCAAATTGGCCTATCAGGCAGCCTGGCAGTGCCAGAAGAGCTGGTCTGATAGGTCAATGTGTTGGCTGTTTGTTTTGCTGTTTGTGGGCCTGTTTTAAGGCCTGGATGGTTTTTACTGTTGATTTTCCTGATATTACCACAAACGCTGACAGCAGCAAGCACAAATGCATGCAGTCCACCTTACCTGCAAAACACCTACACAGCGTGTCTTTTCAAGTGAAAAACTGCCAGAATTGTAAGTGTGGCCCAGGTTTTTCCCTATCTGATTCACTAATGAAAGTCACGTTTATTTTGGTGCCTGGGCCTATTTTCTGTCCCTGTCTGACCCTGCACGGTGGCAGCCGCTTCAGAGCTTTCAGATACGGTGGAAAAGCCAACCAGCGGAAGACAGCAGGATTGCTGGTTGAAAAAACAACAGCAAACTGTGTGCTGTTTATTACACAAGGCAGCCTAGTTACATCTTTTATCTGCTTTCATCCTTGCAGCCTCAGATAGCCATCTGACATCAAAACAAATCAGAGTTCCCTTTAAAAGATTTAAAACATGTGAGGCTTTTTTTTTTTTTTATACACGTGAGAAATTTTAAGGTCTTTGCGTAAAAATTTAGGAAAACGGAAAGAAGAGAGAGGCGAAGGTGAAAAAGAAAAGTGAAAATAAGATTTAATTCATTCTAAAGATTATCACTTGCTCATTAAGGTGGGCTTCAGGGGTTGATGTGGGAGGAATGATAACAAGCATTGACAAAGCCAATAGGTCTCACCTATGTGAGAGCTATTGGCTTTGGCAATGTCTTTTAGCTATATTGTACACGTGGCATTGAAGAAAGAAGAATGGAATTGATTAGAGTTGTGTAGGGTGGAGTGGTATACAGTAGAGTGTCATACAATAAGGTGACATAGACTGGAGTGTGGTGAAGTAGAGTGGCATAGAGTGGAATGGTGTAGAGTAGAATGAAGTGACATAGAGTGGTGTGGAGTACAGTGACATTGTGTGGAATGGAGTGGCATAGAGTAGAGTGAATTAAGTGGCTTAGAGTGGCATGGAGTGGCGTAGAGTGGAATGGCACAGCGTGACATAGAGTAGAGTAGAATGGCATAGAGTGGTGTGGACGAGAGTGGCGTGAAGTGGGGTACAGTTCAGCAGGGTGGCATTGTGTGGAGTGGCGTGGTGTAGAGTAGAGTGGCATAGAATGGTATAGAGAAGAGTGGCATAGAGTGGAGTGGCGTACAGGAGAGTGCAGTCGAGTGGAGTGGTGTATAGTGGATCAGAGTGGAGTTAGTGGTGTGGAGTAGTGTGCAGTAGTGTAGAGTGACATAGAGCAGTACAGTTGTAGGTTTAAGTAACTAAAGCGTCAATAGAGACAGCAGATAGGCTGAAAGCTACATAAATAAGAAGGTGTATGCTTGTGTTAAAAGTAGGAAAGCATATTGCTCGGCCAGGAATAATACCATAAGGCATGGGTACTCACAAACATTCGCTCGAGGTCCAAAATTACGGTGTGGTTTGTGGCCGAGGGCCGCACCAGTGAGGATGGGGTTAGTTGGGGGCGGGGCTAGAGAAAAAAATCTAAATCTTTCCCAAACAAATCAAAGTGGTACTGTAACCTTGTAACGACTATGAGTGACACTTTCTCGCTAGCAAAAGCAAGCATAATGAAACCTATAAACATCAGAGGAATACATACGATTTAGTTTACAGTCCTGTTTAGCATCTCAAACGGGCTTTTACAGACTATTAAAACAGCAACATTTATTTATCCTTCTACATTTGAGCTGGCAGCAGACTAGGAAGACAAAAAGCTATAGCTGGAATGTTTGAACTCATTCTTACACTGGTAATTACTCCGGCCCGACACCATGCATCGCTTTTTCCCTCACTATAATGTTACAGAAATGGATTAACTTTATGCAAACACAACGATGGGCCACGTTTTTAAAACACATAGGGTTACTGATGTTCACATTCAGAGGAGAACGACGGAGCAAACGGGCTGGGACGACGATGGTTCGCAATAGGCTGGTCCCTGCCCACAATTGCACAGACGAGATAAAAACTGCAGAAGGGAATGCACCCAAGTACCAAAGACTTACTTTTTTTTGCAGTATGAAAATCCATACATTTTTCCCTGTCTACTTAACTGCAGAATAGACCAGTTCAGAGAACTGTACAACATATTTTGGATTTAATCACACACCATAATTACAAATGACATTTATACACTGCAAGTCATAAGCAACATGGCAGGCGCGCAACGCCCATTGGGGTCAAAGGGCTTCAGCCTTCCCCCCTGTTGTGTGTGTCAGCCTGGCTGAGACAGCATCCCGGGCATACACACAGCTGCACCCGAGTACTTCACAGGTCTTTAAAAGACCATTTACCTGTTAATGAGGCTTTGTTGTTTTTCACCTCTTCTTAGCGCCCCTGCATCTCCACTCTGCCTATTGCTGGTATCGCCCGGCCCCATAGAGCAGAGTCTCTTAGAGTTTGCGCTGCTGCAACCAGCGGTGTTTGCTGACACTATTTAAAAACAAGCATTGGCATAGCCAATAGGTCTCGCTTTTGGGACCTTATAAGTATTTAGTTATGCAGCACAATATCCTTTGTGCAACAACATCAACTGTTGCATGGCTAAACACTTATAAGGTCCCAAAAGCGAGACCTATTGGCTATGCCAATGCTTGTTCCACAGGTTATCACTGTCTGGGCAAAGGTCTCACCTCATTACCAGTTTAACATCCAAATGCAGTCATAAGCATCTGAAAGATGACCAGTCAACCGTAACATAGGGCCTTCCACTGCAGGGCAAACAGATCACCGTGATTTTATTAATGTTTGTTCCGTTTGAGTTGGAAACATTTTTGTTGTTGTTAAAATCTGTAGATTGTATAGCAGATGACGAATTATGTCGATAAAGTCCCACAAATCCATAATTATGCAGAAAACACGGCGGCCAAAAATCCGCATAATTCCGGTGGCTCCGACTGTAACAGAAAGAAGTAGATTAAAGTATTGCAGCGGGGGGAGGGGCAGGATGGAGGTTAGGGCAATGGAGGGGGCACTCGGAGGGGGGAAGAGGAAAGAGACATTTTCAGCAATTGGGATGCAGACAGAGCCCTCCAGGGCAGCCCACTGTCCCAATCTGAGCGGTCACTGGGCCCAGCGCTTCTACAAAATTGTTGTGCTGTAAACTGGCTGCGTGATTGTTTGTGGGAGACTTTGTACTTCAAGCAGACCACGCTGCCAAAGTAAATAAATAAAGAAGCGTGCCGCTATAATTAAAGTAAATTGCAATTACTAGTTAAAATATAAAAGAGGGCGGTGTGCTGCCTTGTAGGAAAGCACGTCGTGGGTTGAATAGGGGAAAATCATTAAAGAAAACAGTGCTCATAGACTAGATAAAGCAGACCGTGTAACACAGGTAAAAAACCTTGTTGAATAATTTGGTAATCTATTGCGGAAAATCCTAGTAGCCCATACAATGCTATACCTCTGGAATAGTGGTGTGGGCGCTCTCATTAATATGACATCCGCATTTCACAGGGAACTGTAAATCATGTCCGTTGTTTACTGTGAAATATGTTTTTTTCAATACCACTGCATTTTGCGCTGTAAAAGTATACAAGCACATATATGAGTGTGTGTGGGGGTACATAAAAAATATACATATAGACTTAAAATATATGTAGCTGTACATTTTTTATATGTAAAAAAACTTTTATTATAATCAAAAGCTCTTGGCTAATGCCAGATATAAAAGTTAATTTGAAGTTCCATATGTGGGCAGGCTCTCCTTTCGGAGTGCGACATCATAGAATTATTAGCTGGATCATGCGAACCAAATCTCTCAAGCTACTGTCTTAAGATCTCGTTCTTTGATTTTTTTCTCCCCTTCCACTGAAAAGGCCAGTGTCACCTCAGTGCATAAGAGGTGTGCAGCACCAGCGAGCTTTGTTGCAGCGGGAGGAGCACTGTTCCGTAGAGCAAAGGATTCCACAGTAATTCTGTCAGGATGAGCAAATGCTTGGCAGGGCACATGTTTCCCAAATCAGACGACATATAAGTTATGAGTTTATTCCCGCCCGAAACTAGGCTTGACTTGTGTATTCCGGATAGATACCAAGTATAAAAGGTTTAGCCACTTGACATTTTCACAAACTATCGAAACATTCAAAATCCATTTTATTGTTTTGAGTTTCACCGAGGCAAATGAACAGTGAGCTGTGTTGGAAAGAACAAAAAACACGGGTTACATAATGGGGTAGATGGGATTTCACACACACTGGCTGAATCATTAAATTGTAGTACAGTGAGGTGAACGCTAGCTGCGGACATCCGCAAGTCACAAGTCCAAATCCCAGTAAGGACAACTGAGTCCTCTATCAATCTAACACTGGTAAACGTAGGACCGTTCAATTAACGAAGAACTACCCCGGTTAGTTACACACCTCTTAGCAGCAAAAGTGTGAATGAAGAACTATTTTAAAGAAAAAAAAAGGATTATATATTGCACTCCCTTGGTTTTTAAATGCTGAGCTGCCTTTCATACAGTTCTCGCCTTAGAGTGATGGTTGGAGGATGGACGTCTAAGCGCACGGTGATGGGATTTCTATCCCTGAAGTATGTGGGATGTTAGGTTATAGCAGGATTGAAGTTCCCAGAGTGGCAATGAGGCACCTTTAGAGGACAAACCTAAATTAAAAGTAAGATATGTGTTCTGCTGGAATTTTGAAAATACACCACCATGAATAGCAGAAACCAATTTCAAGAAATGCAAATATAAGCCAGCATGCAAAAACCGACACAGACTTGTTTTAAGCCTTAATGTGAATAGATGCAGTAAGAAATCAGATTAATAAAACACCAAGAACAGCAAGACTGTCAAAACCCAAGAAAAGACGAGACAAATGAACCTATAAGGTTTTATAGGGAGGCCGTGGGGCCGCAAAAGTGATCGCGATCGTGATCAAACATCAAAGCGGCCCTGCGGCTGCGAAAGTGAAAGTAATCTCGGAAAAGTGCGGCGCGCGCGCCCGCGCACATGCACTGTAGCTCTAGGCTGGCCTGGTAGCACTTTTTGGAGCCCTCTCAATAAGTCTCGCCAGACCAGCGCATGCGCTGGGTCAGGCGAAACCTAAAAAAACCACAGGTACGATGTCTGCAAGGTCTGCGGCCGTACTATGAGTACCCGTGCCATAAGGCTTATAAAATAAAAAAAACTATGTTGCTAAAAGACAAGGAAGAAAAAAGGACTAGGAAGAACACATGTACCTGGGCCGTGCTCCAAGGAGGAGCTGACATAAGAAAGGAAAGGAAGCCAAAGGAGCTAAGTAATTAAAAGGTAGCAAATAAGAATGATAACAAAAAAACTGATGGTGTGCTGTGGGTGGGTTGTAATAACACTGAATTTTAAACAATACGTCTGGCAGCGCAGCACACTAGCTGTGTAGGTAAGACCTAAAAATGATAAAAAAATTGGGGCTATAATAAAGTAGGGTGTGTGTGAAGAAATGGAAAAAAATAGGGTCAACATGGCGTAGATATAGAAGTGCGTATTGGGGTCTGGGACATGTGACACAGCTCCATTTACTTTGTAATGTACGAAAAGGTCTCTATTGTAACTCACCTCCTGGCCCTGGAAATA
This sequence comes from Triturus cristatus, assembly GCF_964204655.1. Lineage (NCBI taxonomy): Eukaryota > Metazoa > Chordata > Amphibia > Caudata > Salamandridae > Triturus > Triturus cristatus. Next base: position 840,717,572 of record NC_140593.1, on the reverse strand, counting down.
ATTGTTTTCTAAATACTGTGTTTATTTCTAGGACGGCTATGTCTGTTTCACCCCCTCTACATTGTATTCTAGTTATCAATCATCCTGGTGGTGCACATGCATATACTCTCAATATTGTACTGTAATGTGAGCTTGTTTAATAAAAACAGTTGAAATAAAATAATATAAAGAAGTGCCTGGGTGGCTTTGCGCTAAGGCAGATCGCAGCTCCACTTTTCAGTTTCAAAGAAGAAGAAGCCCATGTGTCTCAGTCATGCCTACAAAATTATTATCACATTTCAGCGGTCATACCAAAGTAATGAAGGAGCTATGAGTAAGATGGAACTATATCAAGATTGCTTCTTGTTCACTGTTGCTATCCAGGCTGCAATCTTCACTTTGCGGCTGCCTGTGGCCCACGCAGGGGGCCACTCAAGAGGGCGGCCCTCTAGTGCCATCTGGGCACCAACCCACCCCCCTCTCTAAGGCAGGGACTCAGGGAGGAGTCCCCCCCACCCTTGCCTGTGGCTCGCTAGGCGCGTCACTTCTGGCGCGTCGAGGATTAGGGGAAGGTATATAGGCCTTCCCCCGCCATTCTGGCGTCCTCTTTTGCGCCAGACACGCCGTCTGTGTCCATTGTCCTGCGTCAGTTCTTCCGCTGTCGAGTCCTCGCATTAGCATAGTTCCGGTGAGTGCGTGCAGGGGTATTGTTAACCCCCTCCCACACAAGTCTTTCCCCTTCAGTATAGGGCTGTGTGGGGGGGGACAGTCGAGCGGCGTGGTTGGTGACCCGAGGCCCCGCGTGCAGTAGGGGTCGGGTTTTTGGATGTCAGGGCTTCCTTGGTCTGCCCGTGTGGGTTCCTTGTCAGTGAGGGCACAGCAGAGCACCGGTGGTGTAACAAAACGTGAGGGGACCCCCCTGCAAGGTATGTGGAGGGGCCCCTTTGGGGCTCAATCAGGAGCTCCCGGGCCGGAGCATTGTGCTGAGGGGGCCCCCTGGAGCTTGGGGGCCCACCGCTCTGCAGGGGATGCAGGGGCCTGTGTTACGCCCCTGCAGAGCACGAACCTAGATTTATTGCTTTCTGCGGTTGGAGCCTTGGCAGCACGGGTGGAACTGGGCAGGGGCGGAAGTTGCGGGCCATGTGCTGCGGCCGCCAGAGGTGTCTTTGTCTCGGTCGCGGGTGGCATGTGAGCGGGATCTATGGGCCCGCGGCCGGGTTGTGTGGTGTTGCTGGACCCCATTAGTTGGTTGCGGGGTGTGGGGAGGCTGCCACGGGAACGGGTGGGCCCTCCTTGTCACTGCAGGATCCATGGTGCCCTGCCTCAGCAATTAGCACGCTGGGGCGGCAACAGACGAGTGCGTGGGCACCGGTTGCAGGTGCTAGGCACGGGGGAAGGTGCCACGAATGCACGCCGGCCCCACCCCCCCAATGGCAGCAGCCAGGCCACCTCCGCCCTAGCAAACCATGTAGTTAGAATGCACGGCGAGTCTCGGGGGCTTGTGTAGCGCGTGTCAGGGCATGGTGGGGCAAGTTCCGGCATGAGTGCCTGCCATATTGTATTTACAAAGTTGATTAGGAGGATCTTGCTGAGGGCACGCAGCATGCATGCTGATTTGATGTTGCATTTATTTACCTGCAAAACCGACGCCCCTCCTCTTGGGGGGCCCGGGGCATTTCCGCTGGCATGCAGCCGGGCCGGGGGCCTTTGTGGTGGCATCTGCTGGCGAGGGGTTACGGCGACCGCCGGGAGGTCCGGTGGCTGCTGTATTCGTTCTCGTTGAGAGGTAGCGCGGGCAGGGCCGCGATGATGTGCTCCCTCTTCAAGCCAGACCGGTCGCGCGCATGCCGGGTTCCAGGGTCAGGAGTTCGAACCCCACGCCAGGTGCACTCCAATTCTTCTGGGTGATCGGCCGACCGCGTTGGCATACAGTCGGATAAGGCTGCCGGTGTGGCTCTAGCTTGGGCCAGAGCGTGGAGTGAATAACTGCTTAAGGGAGCTCATCTTTCACATGGCAGGGGAAGGGCCAGGCTCACCCTCCCAGTCCGGGCTGCGCTCTTGCCCTGCAGCGGCAGCCTAATGTTGGTACACACACTGGGCCAGTACAGGCCTCTTAAGTGATGGCGCCCAGTGGTGTCAGGGTGTTTGTGCACTGGAGTGGTGTAGGTGTCCACCGCCGTAGCAGACCACGTCTTGGGCCCGAGTCGGACAATCACACAGGGTGATGGGTCCATTTTGGTTGTGTAAGGCTGCCCGGGGGGGGGGTTGCGCAGCGGCCCGCCCCTTTGAGGGCGGCCGCCTTAGTGCCACAGGAAGGCACAGGGGTGGGAGGTCGTGTCCCTGGGTTTGACCAAGGGAGACCCCAGACAGGTAGCTGCTTCCGGCGGGGAGGAGCAAAGGGGGGTACATATGCTGTCCCCGCCCCCTCCTCGCCCTCTTGTCCGCTCGTTCGCCTTGTGGCTGGATGCCGTTTCGGACGTGCGTGCTGCGGAGGCCGACTTTAAGTGTAGGAGGTTAGTCAATCACCCCAGCCCACCCCTTTATCCTGTGGCCCCGATATGCGGGCCAGGCCCGGGCGGGACCTTGTCCCATTAATAGATGACCTGGCCTCCGGAAGGTCCGCTTCCGCCGGCACCAGCATGGCGGGGGCCAGGGAGTGGGACGGGGGTATGGGCGAATGGGGTGTTTGGCCTAGGAGGTGGCAGCCGGGCAGTCCTGCACGGCATCCGCTGTTAGCTCGGCCCTTGGTGCCACCTAACTCGTGGTAGTGGGCCCGGCTACAAGGCACCACGTGGCATCAGGCGGGACTTTAGGTGCGGGGGGGCCCCGACGGGTAGCCCATCGGGGTAGAGAGCGGCCGACCCTGACATCTGCGCCGAAGGTTGGGGGTATCCTTATGGGAGCCAGTGGGACATCCGACGCGTTGTGGGGTGGGGGCGGAGAGTCGCTTCGCCAGATGTTTCATCTGTTCGGCGGCGAGCCCCACGGTTTGCGCCATGGTGAGTAGGCAGCCTACCTCTGGCATCAGCGCCGAGGGTCGGGAAGGTTAGAGCGGCGCCAGGCACACCTGGCGCGGAGTGGGGGGAGTGGCAAGTCGTGGTGCCCCCCCCATGTTGTGTTCAGACGAGCCCCCGGCACCGGCGCAGTGGGGAGGGGAGTTACAGACGGAGCCAAGCTTGGGTACAACAGACGATAGCAGGGGGGGGGGAAGCAGCGAGTCGCGTTGCCCCCCTCGTTGCATCTGTGCGGCTAAGCGCAGCTCTTCATCGTAAATGTCCTCTATCACGCTGTTGTTTCTTCCCCTTATTTTGTTATTAAAGTATTTCGTGCCCCTCTCCTGATTAATTTTAGTTGGCCTAATTAGTGTGGGGGCCCGAGGCGTGAGGGGGTCGAGCGCTTACCCTGACATCGGCATGGTGAGGGTTCGAGGGCGCCCACGGGTGCTTTGGGCACATTCAGGGAAAGCTATCGCGAGCTAGGTAGTCGGTATTTCGGCTGCCGAGTGTCAGCTTTAGGGGTGAGTCGGACTTGGGCCTCGGACCGTGTGAACTTTCGTGTATTCCCAAAAGTATAAAAAGTACATGCATGCTCGCACTTTTTGCTTCCTTTGCTAATCGGAACCCCACAGCATTATAAATTCCCCTCGCGTTTCAGTCTTTGTTGCTGGCCAAAAGTCCTTTTTAAGACACTATTACGGTAACCGTCTTATCAATTTTAGTTACAACATTACGGACAAAATGTATTTAAAAAACCACCACCTGGCGCGATTTGATCCTAAGATTATTTAGGACAAAAAAAAAAAAAAAAAAAAACTGAATTTGGGGGGTCCCCGTGATATACACCTGCCCTGACAGCCTTTTTAGGGGTAGAATGGAAGCTTGACAAACTAGAAATTATGGAAAATTTAAACATAGTAGCCCCCATGTTGCATGTCAATCTATCCACTAGGTGGCGATATTACCACAAGTAAGCACATTAGGCTGCACCCGTTTGTTTAGGGGCAAATAGCAGCATTCAGAACACTATGGTGGTCAGACTTCACTGTTTCTACAGGCAGAAGTGATAGTAAGTTTCGGATACATTCCTGAATGTCAACAGTTTTTTAGAGGAACCTCCAAGGGTTCTTGGCAGAAACATGTATTTCGACACTTATAGAATGGCTGACTGATTGGACGTGATGCAAACTTTCTTGCACCGCAACAAATACTCTCACTGTGTAAGGAGAGACAGAACAGGAGTGAACATGTAGAACGTGTCATCATCTGGCCAGCCGCATTCAGTGCTGGAATTACCCACAAAGTAGCCCGGGAGAATAGTGATAATAAATGTCCCGGAAGAGAACGCACCAATCACTATTTCGAGATTTAAATATCACCCTGCTCGTGGTCTTTGCCTTAACCATTAATATCAGTAGGCGTGTCTTCAATGCAGCGGGGCTCTCTTTGCAGGCCTAACCACGCGGTACCTGTTATATTGCTCATCGCGCTATTTGTTGGGAGTTGGGCGCATTGTTTGCTCAGGCCGGGGGTGTGCTCAGGCCAGGTGGGCGGAGCCAATAAAATATAGGCGTGGCCACGAGGAGGGAGGCAGTTCCCAGCCAGACGAGCATGCACAACCAAGCCGATGCGGGTGGGTCTGTTACCTGGGCCTACACCACGCGGCGTCAGTAACCACATTCGGCCGCTGTGAGCGGCAACGTCGGATGCCGCTGTGAGCGGCACTTACGGGTCCCGCCATATCATTGGTGATGAGGGAGGTCTGACCCCATGTGGCATACCGCGGCGGCCGCGCACAGGCTGAGAATGCAGTGCTACTGCTGCATCACCGCCACGTCACAGCGACAGTTGTGCTTGTGCTCTTGGGATGCGCAGGGCGGCACGTTTACAAATAGGGCGCAGGGCGGCATGTTTACACCTCCGTAGGTCCACCCGCGGGGCCTGTCTACAGTATTTAGCAGGGCTGTCCATTGATCGCGTCTCACCTGGGTGGCTGGCGGTCACCGCTCTCTCTGGTACTTGCAGGGGGGTTGGGCCCACCCCAAATGGTCACTCGGCTGTTTTCAGTGAATGTCTCTTATGCGCGGAAAGATTGTGGCTGGTCTAGCATTCCATTGTCCGTCAGTGGTTCCGGTTAGGAAGATGGGATGCCAGGGTGCGCAGTAAAGAAAGGAGCGGCAGGAGTAAGTTAGAGTCATAGAGTAGCATACAAGTGGGAGAGAGAACGAGTATACGTTGAAAATTAGCACAACACCGTGTTCATAGCCCCCTTCACCAGAGTGATCAGGTACAGGCTTGGGGGACACTTGTAGGAATACAGCCATGTTGGGGCCACTGGGTGGCATTGGCTCTTAGGAACGTTCTCCCTGGGCTTGTGATTTATTTGTACTATGGATTACTTCCAGAGTTCGATTGTATGCATGTACTAGTGGCTGATGCATATTTTCAACTTGCACATTTCACTCAAGCATTTGATACTACCATGCTAGGTGTAGCGATTCACCCTTTAGGGCATATTGGGAGTGTAAACGTCACTATGTTTAGCTAGTAGAGTGCTTTAATCAACTATTATTTCATACCCTTCACCTACTGTGCGCGAATATATCGAGGTCACACAAAACTGGTGACCCATAGGCAACGCCGCAGAATTCGCCACAGCAGCAACCGTCGTGCTGCCACGGGTTCCGAATTTTGATCCTTATACTCAATTTTGAGGCCACAGATTCCTGAGCTTCGGGAATGCTGAGTGGGTAGTGTGGTTTTGGTTGGCTACCTTTAAGAGTTGCCACGGGAAGAAAGATTACGTCCTTGGAATGGCAGGGAGATGGGCACTCCGCAGCACGGCAGGAGTATGTATGGCGCATTATATGGGGCCGCCTTGTGTCAGTCCGGACAGTGTTATACGAGTTAAGCACTTTACGTGCTGAATTGTGAGGTCTTTTGGACACAGCTGGGCCGGTGTTAGGGCAAGGAGATTGGGGCGGTCACAGTCCTTCCTGCCCGGGTCTCGAAGTAGGGGCGCAGTCACATGGACAGAGCTCCTGGTTGATGCAGATCTTGAACTTATTGCCAGTTGGGAAGGCACGACGTAGTGGGAGACATCAATGTTCGTTCATACTCCAGTTACCTTCAGTAGACCTTCCGCCCATTTCTCGCGCGCTCCTTACCTCACCTAGCCACCCTTTTCTCATGCTTTCATTACCTCCCCCATGTGCCGCGTCACCAGATTAGCGGTACCCTTCCTTAAGGTTGGTGTCCCCTTTGTAAGATAGGGTTGCATTGGTGCGGTTTTACTCGACCCAGCTGCATTATTGTCCCTCACTGCCACATCCTCCTGGGCGTAGCAGAGGGCCTAGAGCAAACAGACAATTATGTAAGCACATGCTAGCACCGGGCGACCAGGACTGGGGGTTGAACGTGCGGAGATGTGGGGCGGGCAGCGAGGCTGCGCCGCTCTCCTCTCGTGCAAAGGTGAGGAGGTATGTTCGATAGGCGTTACATCTTCAGTTTCCGAATACACTGGTCCGAGTCCCACTGTTGTCACTTAGTTTCAGCTAGGAATACTTTTGCAGCTGCTCATGTTTAAACGAAGCTCTACACACTTGGGGTAACACAATCGTGCAGTGGCAAGCGTTTTTCCCAAACCCCTCTGGGTGATGGCAGTGGCGGGTCGGCGCGCCGCTGTAAAATACAGAATGATTACTGCTTGAAAAGTGCTGCTAGGGGTAATACCAGGCGTGTGGCGAAGGACTGGTGAATTGGTCCTTAGGCTCCTTTGTTATGCTTTCGTAAGCAGGGAGGTAGCATCTGTTCTAATATCGGTTGTAATTTTCAGGCACAGCACTGGTTCAGGTGCAGTGCCTTCAGGCTCCTCCTGTTTCTTTGTAGTTAATTGGTCTTCTGACGGCCCGCCCGGCAACTTTGCATCCAGCACATAGGCTATGCAAAAAGTCACGCCTAGTGTTGAGGGAGTGTTATGTTACCTAGTCGTTCATTGGGGCTCCTTAGGTTAGGACGACCTAGCGGCAAGGAACAGCTAGGGTGGTTTACGTGTGCTTCAGCGATAATGAAGAAAGCATGCATCGCGGGCCCTGGTCACACGGTAGTGGGCCAAGAGCACATCCTCCACAGGTGCCGAGGCCTGCTCTGATGCCTGGCATTGGGGTCCCAGGTTCCCTCTGAAATGGAGGCCTTCAGATGCTGTAAGGATGTCCGTTGTTTTTTACTCGATTGTTAAACGATTGGTTATTTCCTGGGGTCATCCGCGGGTGGAGAGCGTTAGGCTCTTGTTGTCTTTCCATCGGGTCGGTTTGACACGGGAGTGTGGTTTTTGGGCACAGCCACGTGGTGGGTCTTTCTGTGTCTGCCTGGGGATAGCCTTCCTTTAATCTCCCTGTTTGTCCACACGGTTGTAAGACGGGGGGGCACCTAGCCCTGTGCTGATTGAGTTGTCACTACTGTTAATAGTATTAAACACATCAGGATTCGTGGTACTGTTATTTGCACCAAACAGGTACTCTGGGCATGAAGGAATGCCAGGCAAGATTGTAGCGTAGGCAGATAGTGGTACCTATCGGGGACTGGATGTTGGTCTCAATGGCATGCCGCCATGCAAGGGGACCATGTACCTAGGTCACGTCGATCAGGCAGTGACAGGTGAACTGGGACCAGGTGTACTAGAATATACAGGACTGGTTCCCACCACGGGCGGTCAGATGGGAAGTTGTCATCTTGATTTTCACTGGAAACCCTCACTCCATCACGCCTATTGTAAGCTGAGGATGCCTGTTGATGCGGTTAGACCTGCTATTAGTTAGTACACTCACTGTTGTGCCTTGGCCCGGTTTGTCTCGCATCAGGGCCAGTTGGGGTTACTGGCGAGTTGTTTGTTCTGCGGGTGAAGCGGGCGCTTCTAGAACAGGGCAAGATTGATTGGCCAGGCAGCATGACAAAGGTCTTTTCGGCACTGGCAGAATGTTGCAGGCTGCGAAGTAGTGCCTTAACAGAACATGGATTTGTCAACATTCAGCAAGGAAATGATTAGCAGCAGGAAGGTATTGAACCATGGTGAGCAAGTGCTTCTGGGTTCGTGCTCTACAGGAGCAAGGGAATTGCAATCTGTTCCATCAGGGTACGGGGACCGTCTATAGCGCCAGATACTGTAAAGCTGCCATTTTCGCCCTGGGCTGGGGTGTCAATGTCATCCAACTGCAGCCAGACTCTGAGCAGGCAAAGCAAAGGCACACTTGCGATGGTGCAACGGGCACTCAGCAGTAGAGTTAGATGTCATCATACCCCGGTATGAAGCAGTGATGAAACGTAGGTTGTGGCCACACACGATCAGGCACTCGAGGGCAGCTGGGGCGGGGGGTGCCAGTGCCAAGAGGGTGCGGGTTGCCTGGGTATGGCAGAAGGCTGAATTGTTAATTTTATGGCATGGTGCCAGTTGCTTTAGTTATGTGCACGTTTCTTGGCAGTGTCAGAAACATTCAGAACGCAATGCTGGTGGTTAGCCTGTTGTCATGCTGTTCAGAGGTATTTTAGCTCAGGCATGGCTAAGCATGGGTTATAGGCCGGTGGTCTGCCCTGGGATTCCTGTAACAGGCAGGTGAAGCAGCAGAACTTGGAGGGGCTTGGGTTTGACCTCTGAATACTGGGGCGGAGCCTGGTTGCTTACTTAGCAGCCCGCCCTTGAGTTCGACGAAACAGGTACCTTTGATGCGAGTATCGGTACCGGGTAACTTCCCCCGCCCTCCAGCACTGGCTGGCAGCTATGCAGGTTGTGGAAGTGGCCTTCCTCGGGGGCGATATGGTCCACATGATTGAGGGAAACCCCGGGGTAATGCTTTTGTGCTACCAATTAGCAGGAGAACAATTGGCGTACCCAGTATCCAAGATAGTGAAGAATTTTACACGTTGGTCCTCCTCTGTGGTCACTCAGTCCTGTCTCTCCCTGGTATACTAGCAAAAGTTTGGGAGGGCAAGGCTTCTCATTTGGTGGTGACTGGAATGCGATGGACATACTCCAACTGAGTGAAGGAGGAGGTAAGGCGGGCTTGTCAACTCTTACCCCTCCCGCGTTGGCACTGTCAGGCAGGAGTGTCTTGTCAAGGGGATTGTTCTTCAGCCATTCAAAGGCTACATTGGACCAACGCCTAGTTTTAGGTTTACGGTCATTTCAGTCAAAATCCACGGGGGAGTTAGAAAGGATGAGGGCACCTGTCCTGAGGGGCAGGCCGCCCGCCGGTCCAGCTGGGCGTAGATTGTCTTGGCTGGACCTGGGAGAAGCCCGGTATCAGTTGCTGTAGGTAAAAAGGTCTACCTGGAGCCATGCGCAGTTGCGCAGAGCAAAGAGGTTTTGGGCTTCATCAGGCATGGTCTTATACACGCCAAGTCCACAGGGTGCCGGGAGGGAGATGGGGTGCACCTCTCTAGTTTAGGCACGGTTCTTTTCCTACTGGACCTAGGGGAAGCTTTGGCTGCAGCAGGTTGTAAGGAAATAGGTCTACCATGGTGGGGGGCCCTGGTAGTGACGGTGGCCACTCCCAAGGCTGTGGAGGAGTTACAGGGCGATCCAGGGTCTGCACATACCAAGGGGTATAGCATGCAGCAGCACCGTGTGGTGCTAAGCCAGGATACCCAGGGATCTTTAGCGTGTCCACTGGAAGACCTACGGCGCCCCGCTAACCGACAGGCGGTTGTGGGTCTGAGCAACCGGGGGCTGCCATGTATGCTCCGCCCACCCATCACGGGGGGGCGTGTGAAGCATGTGGACTGGAGGTCCACGGATGGGAGGGGGGGACCCTCCCAACATTTGGTATACACCAATTGGCGTTGCCATGGTGACTCTAGGCTTATCAGACGGGCAGGCGGCTTGGGGCTGGCCTGCCCTGGGATCGCCCGTAAGATAACCCACCGTGTTTGCATATTTATTATGCTAATAAACCTGCAGCAATATTTCTCCACTTACATTCAGTGTCGTGTGTTTTATTTATGTACTTATGTGTGTTGTGATAACTGTTGCCGATATTGGCACTATGTAAGGCTGCCCGGGGGGGGGGTTGCGCAGCGGCCCGCCCCTTTGAGGGCGGCCGCCTTAGTGCCACAGGAAGGCACAGGGGTGGGAGGTCGTGTCCCTGGGTTTGACCAAGGGAGACCCCAGACAGGTAGCTGCTTCCGGCGGGGAGGAGCAAAGGGGGGTACATATGCTGTCCCCGCCCCCTCCTCGCCCTCTTGTCCGCTCGTTCGCCTTGCCCGCCCATCCGCTTACCCGGCATCCGGAGGGACAAAGGGGGGGCAGGTTTTTCTAACAATTTTCACTTTGTGTTGCAGGAGGAGTTACAGGGCGATCCAGGGTCTGCACATACCAAGGGGTATAGCATGCAGCAGCACCGTGTGGTGCTAAGCCAGGATACCCAGGGATCTTTAGCGTGTCCACTGGAAGACCTACGGCGCCCCGCTAACCGACAGGCGGTTGTGGGTCTGAGCAACCGGGGGCTGCCATGTATGCTCCGCCCACCCATCACGGGGGGGCGTGTGAAGCATGTGGACTGGAGGTCCACGGATGGGAGGGGGGGACCCTCCCAACATTTGGTATACACCAATTGGCGTTGCCATGGTGACTCTAGGCTTATCAGACGGGCAGGCGGCTTGGGGCTGGCCTGCCCTGGGATCGCCCGTAAGATAACCCACCGTATTTGCATATTTATTATGCTAATAAACCTGCAGCAATATTTCTCCACTTACATTCAGTGTCGTGTGTTTTATTTATGTACTTATGTGTGTTGTGATAACTGTTGCCGATATTGGCACTATGTCTGTCGTCAATGTCTCTTTGACCAGGGAGGCAGGTGGGATTTCTCTGGTATTGGCGCGGGTCCAGGTCAAGCTGACCTTTGTGTATTTTCCCTGTTTTGCCAGGGGGCGCAGCTTGGCGGCCTGCCTGATCCCCAGCCGGGCCCTGGGTAGCGGCAAATTGAAGTTGATTTGTCTGCTGGGCAGGCAGCGCTCTCAGCACCGGAGGTGGGGAGTGCGTCCTGCATGCTAATAACCTGGGCTGGTCATAGGCGAAATAGTGAGACGGGCGGGGTCGGAGTGGGCTCTCCATCCCATGTTGAGGGCTGATCGCTTGGCCCATGTTGCCTTCGGGTGTGTTTTGGGGCTCGGGCCGGTGTCTGTCAGCATTCCTTATACTCCCCGTGTATTTACGTTTCAGACACGTTCCATCTGTTTTCCTTGTGGGGCGAGAGTTCCCCCCTGTGCCACAAGCGGAGAGGCTGACTGGTGCCTTCTCTTGCCCCCAACACTTAGCACGTAATTTCGACCTGGGAGTGACCAGGACATTTGTAGCGGCAGCCCGGTGCGTGGACTGACCGGCTTTGTTCAAGTTGCCTTGGCAGGGGAGGGCTTTCCCATTGCGTTTTCTCCTCAAGATTGCCTATGATTATTGTGGCCTTCCGGTGATGTTGTTCGGCCGACGACCTCCCGCACAGGGAAAGCTTTCCTCGTGGTCGGACGCGGCAGGGTTCAGCGCCAGCGTTCACCCTGCCTACATTAAAGCCGGCTCTGGGGCAATCTTTCCCCCAGTGCAGCAGGACGGTGGTGCGGGTAGCCAACAAGTTTGCTTTGCAGTGCGCAAGGGTTAGCCACTTGCCTCACGGTTAGGTGCTCGCTGGGCGCTGCACTTCTGGTTGTTTGGAGCTATGTTACACACAAGGTAATATGCTCTTTTGGGAAGGCAGGCAGACACTGTCGCATCTGTGGCTCGCCCCGCTCTAAGAGCTTTACGCAGAGGTTGACTGTCGGGCTATGAGAGGAAGGACACCAGGTGTCCAGGCATAGGTTGGCTCTTCAATCCGTCGCAGGGAGGCTGTTCCCATGTCACGTTGAGTGGATGGTGTGCCCCACGGAGAGACATGGGGGTGATCAATGTTGGCTTGGATTCTGACTTGTCTGCAGTCCACCAGAGGGTGTTGGTGGGGCAAGTGTGCTTTTGTGAGGCCAGGCGCCAGAGTACCGCCTGCTTGCGGGGCCCCACCATACTGGGGAAAGTAGCAACAGAAGGCGTGTGGCTGTTAGCTATGTGTGTCGATGGTGGCTCGTGTTGGGGTGTGCACTGGAGTAACGCAGCGATAAAGTTGTAGTTGTAGACATTTGTGACAGGGATGTAACCACAGCATGTTCAACATCCTTTTAACGGAGCCATAGTTATCGCTTACTTACCGATGCAACTATCACCCAATAGCCTGGCTTGGGGGTGCAGCGTCACCTTTGTAGTATGTTGCTCGAGGCATTGACAGAGATTTCAGCTGGATTTATGCTCATTAGGAGCACAAAGCCCTATCATATCCCCCGTCTGACTAGCATGTCTATTTAACAACAGTCCCACAGTGTCGATGTCAGCACAGTTTACTGCACGTAAGTGTTTGAGCAGCCACGACATGAACCATGCATCGCAGACGCCTTCACACATGCACACAATTTGTTAAAATTCGTTATAGGACCACTCAATGCCAATACAGTTAAGGGTACAGACCGAGTGGGAGTTCTTTCCCATTATGGGGTTGACTGTTGGAGCCATTGAGAGAATTCGAACTACACCGGCAGATTGCATCACAGGTCCCGCTGCCCTAACCTTGTTCTGAAATGTGCATGGGGTAGCTGGCATGGGTAGGTTGGATATGTACCGTATTATTGATTGATTTTGCTCCCAAGAAAGTGTCATTCATAGTCTTTTGAATGTCACTCACAGTTGCGCTGAAATTATGAAAATGTCACACATAGCAATCTGAAACCTTGGCAGCTTTGGATGGAGGCGGCTAGCTCTCGGTTGGCTATGCAACTGTTAACATATTTGTGGCCTATTTATCTTATGCAAATAGAAGCATTGACTATGCCAATGGATGGGCTTGTTGTAGGTGTAGTGCTCCTTTTGTAGTAAATATAGGGATGAAGTGACATAGCGGCAAAATATCAGGCAAGGGCACGGCACGGCCTTCTTCAGCACGCGTGGGGGGCTCTGAGGCATTTAAAACACGGCATCCTGAAGGTTGAGGTCAGGAGTGCATTTACTTGTAATCAATAGCACATGCGGTAGTACTACCAGCCGCCCTCGGCCAAAATTATTGGGGGCACCTGTTGGAACGGCTTTTAATTGATACAGTTCAATTCTTTCATGCCCACTTTGAGGAAGGTTACTGACAGTGCACAGACACACTCGTCCAAATTCCGAATGATTACTTCCAATATGTGGGGACGGTGATGTGCTTTCAACACTGTAACACAGCAGCAGCTAGTTCAGCTGCCAATTGCCCCTACAGGAGCACGGAGTATGCCCACACCTCAACGCTGGGGGCTGTGCTCCCACCAAGACTAGGGATGCACGCCCACCCGGGGCATCAGTTGGTCATTGTTTTTCTACCCTCACCCCCCCCCCCCCAGCACTCGTGCATGTCTGTGGGCCAAGGTGGGGCACTCCAGAGAGGTCTACCTCCTCTTTAGTGTTGTGGTTTCAAAGTACGCGGGAACTGTACTTCTCCCCTCAGTGGGCTTTAAACTGTAGATGGTTCTTCTTGGATGTGGCACAGCTGTGTTCGGCTGTCCTTTTGTTTGCCTATATTGATCTGCGGTTCTAACTTAGTATTATTCCTGGGTTGCAGGGATGTAATTTGCACGTTCTTTCACCTTTACCAGAGTCGCGTGTTTGCTCCCCGGGTGTACGTCTGGGTTGCAGTATTATGGGGGGTACTGGATTGTGGCCGGTTTTCAGGGAAGTGGCCCCATTGGCATGATGTCGATGTTTCCTGGCTGTTTCTTAATTGGCACTAATTCTTCAGACCGTTATTCCGTCCCACAAGTCCTCGTAGTGCCCTCAGTAAGTCAGACGATATTGATAAGTTGGAAATATGGCGACTAGCATTGGGACGATCGTCGAACCTCATGTGTGCCTTACAAATCCAGGTTAAGCATCATAGGTACTAGTGGAGAAATCCCGGGAATTTTGTTGACCACAAAGGCAAGAACTGGTTGATATGTCGCCTATGTCATTGAATTGGATGACATCTGCATAGCAACAGATGATAGGGCATGGGTGCATGTGGCACATTTGATACTGGTGCAAGATAATTATTGTTTTACTGTAGGAAACCGGGAGGTTATGCCCAGGTTCTGTCTTTCTTTGCCGCCGGTTACCAGCCCATTGGTGGGAAAGTATAATTTTACACTTACTCTGGGCAATTACAACGCAAAGAGAGGTGCTGCGAAATGTTGTTGAGACTGCATAGTGCAATTGGCTACAAGGGCCTTTAGGAGGAACATCTGCTGGCACCATATAGAAACAGGTACCATGTACACTTGGGGGGCGTTTCTAGCTGAGACAACCCAGTAAAGTTTCAGTGCAAGTCCTCATTTGGTTGGGCAATTTCATTTGTAAAGCATTAAACCAGTCAGTCCTGGGAATTAGGCAGGCATACGATTAGCTAAGATGTTTGTTCAAACTGGGGAGAGCATAACGACCATAATTAATAGTGGAACGAGGAACAGCTTTACAAAGCAATGCTGTAGATTTCCTGTAGAATTCTGGATGGACAAGCTTCAGGGATAAGGCCCTGACCTTTCACCCCTCGAGGGACCATCACTAATTCCGAGCAAGCAGGTGAGGAGTATACTAATCCCCCAGCAAGTGTAGCACAAGAAGAACGGGTACGCATGAATGTGTGACCTCATGTTGCCCTGTCTGAGCAATCCAGGTCACACCACAGAGGGCAAAGGCAAGGCCTCGGACCCTGATGGACTATGTTTAATTTTAGTTGTGTGGGAGTTGGGCTCGCAATATTGTCGTGTCTTGCTATGTATGGTAGATGCAGCTCAAATGTGCCCTCTGCAAACAAGGGCAGGTTACAGGTAGCCTCTGTTAAGACATATTCACCCGCGCTTTAGCCAGGGCAGCAGGTGGGTTGTGGTAGGTGTCATCTAACAAGTAGACTGCGATGCAAAAAGTTTGGTAAACACGGCGTTAGAGCACAAATAATGACAAGGTGTTATAGACCATTTGGCATTCCCAATATCCAGACAGGGGCGGGGACTTGCACATATTGTTCACCTCTGGTTCCCACAGACTTGTCTGCCCCATGGGTTATCCTTCCATGGGCTAGAACCAGAGACTGG
Source organism: Triturus cristatus (assembly GCF_964204655.1). Classification (NCBI taxonomy): domain Eukaryota; kingdom Metazoa; phylum Chordata; class Amphibia; order Caudata; family Salamandridae; genus Triturus; species Triturus cristatus. The sequence goes on along the minus strand of NC_140593.1, from coordinate 840,702,432 downwards.
AAGGGGCATCTTCTTCGACCTGTGTCCCAAATACGTTGATAGTCAACGATGGGGTTGATATACCATGAAGGACATGGTTACTACTTGGGTTTTCCCAAAGTTTTGGGGTCGAACTGGGTTGGAGCAGTAAGTCTACCGTCCTTAGGAAGCATTCAGCATTCCGTCAATCCAAGTAGTGCAGTTAGCGATACATAGTTTCAGCAAGAGGGTAACATACACCGGTTATTCAGCGACATCAAGCCCCGCACGCGCGCTTCACAAAAACACAGAGCTTCAACCAGAAGGGTGCCAAGAGGCAAAAACCAGTAAATATTTTTAACATATGCGTGTCTCTGGCTGTGGGGAGCCAGTCTCATTTAGAGGTGAAAAATGGTGTACTTCTTAAGGTTCGCATAACCAATGCAGTTTGTGGTATCTCCCAGCGGATCCACTGAAGGTGTACTGCAGCTAAACATGAAACCGGGAATCTGGGATTCCGACACTTTTGCGGATTTAAAGCATCCAGGGTCAGAGATGGACAGTAAGTACTGTGCATCTGTGATCCGACGGCAGTTAAGCAAGCGGGTTGCGCTGCATAAGTTGTCACTGCACGAAAGGGTGAGGTGTCGCCAATAGTGGGCGCAAGACATTTATTGTTTCCAACCAGATTGGACACCATTAAGATGTCCACCAGGGTTTAGCAATCAAAGGGGTTTGTGCAATCAACTGGTCAACGGGGCGGAGTAAGTGCACCCCAGAACCAAGGGCAGGTGACATGTTCTTGCTGTTAAGCTCAAATGCCCCACCCTGTTAGCTATATTAGCCTCGCTGGGTGAGGATGCGGTCAGCCAACAGAGTGTGCTGCTGTCCCAAGAAATGAGGAAACAAGGTGTCAACCACAAAAGGCTACTATGTAAAAAGAACATTTTGCACGTCCAGTGTTCACCAAAAATGAAAAGTTAACGGAGCAGGTAATTTTCCACCGCTGGGGCTGCTCAGGGTGGGCAGTGTGAACCCCCCCCACTCCCCTATTTGGGAATATTCTAGGATGGGGGTAAAGTAGGACTTAGTCAATCCTTAATGTGAGGCATCATATTGCAGACAGTGCGCACTGTATCAAATCAGACAGATTCTCTATGCTGGTATGCCTAGGGGGTTTCACCACAGAGGTAGCTGAGCAGGCGAAATTCCCATAAGGAATAAGGCATGCATGGCAAGGGCAGGGGGGCACCCTTGCTGATTGTCTCATACTTCTAGTTATGAACATTCCTGTGCGTCATGATTTAGATAGCAAAGAGATTGTGGGCTCAGAGCCATATGGCCAGCGTTGTGGATACCTCTTGCCTTAGTGTCTATGTAAAGCTACGTGCCTCATTGTCTGTATGTCATTAGTTATTGTCACTTTAGCGGCCGGCCGGAAGGTTGTAGGCCCATACCTGTATATATTTGAGATTGCAATAAACGGTTTCAAAAAAAAAAAAAAAAATAGATAGCAAAGAGACTGTGCAAATGTTAAATATAATCCTTCTCGTACTCATAGCCAAAGTAGGGAGGCGGGTTGTGGGAGCGATCACCTAACAAGTGGGCTGCTGTCCCATAGATGGGGGAAACAGGTGTTCAGGCACACACGGTGCTAGAAGGAAGGCAGCTAGGGGGGATCAGCAAATAGATGGGGCAATGTGAGCCATGGTGTCTGAAATTGTCCCGCCCAGAGTTGGCACAGGGCTGAGTCATGTGAGGCAGTGGAACTTTCCTGCAGGAGGGTGAATAATTCTTGGCACAAGTTCACAGGCCAAAAGGGCCTTTGGTTTCATCAGACACTAGCTGATCCAGGCTAACGTCAAGGGCTATTGTGATATAGATGGGGTTCATCTATCACCAGTAGGGATGGACCTCTTCCTTCTAGATTTGCAGGAGGCTCCAGAGATGAGAGGTTGCAGGTAAGAGTATAGCTGTTTTGGTGGGGGGCCCTGGCGGCGACAGAGGCCACCTCCAGACCTGTGGCGGAGTTACAGGGCGATCTGGAAGCAAATGGGTACAGAAGGGTACCTCTGCAGGGCACAATAGGGGTGCCAGAGCCAAATCCCAGGAGCCTCATTGGAGGTTCCTGGAAAACCGTGTCGGCGCCCCGTTAGTCCTTCGGGCGGTTATGGGCCTGAACAACGGGGGGCTTGCCTTGCTACGCTCCACCCTGAAAGGGGTGTGAGTAATAAGGTACCAATGTGTCACGTGATCCGGAAAGAGGATCACCCCATAAAGTGTAGCACAGATTGGGTTCTCCCCAGTGCTGCTTGGCTCATCAGGCAGGCAGGCAGCACAGTTGGTTACAGCTGCCTGCCTTTGGATCGCCCGTAAGATAACCCACCATATTGCATACTGCAGCAATATTTACCCAAACTAAAGTGTGTTGTGTATTTATTTATTTAGCATGCATGCTATGTGTTTGTGTGGGTGGGGTGTGTTGCCAATGGTGGCACTATGCCGCTGCCCGTGTCCCACGCAGGGGGCCACTCAGGAGGGTGGCCCTCTAGTGCCATCTGGGTACCAACCCACCCCCCCCTCTCTAAGGCGGGGACTCAGGAAGGAGTCTCCCCACCCTTGCCTGTGGCGCGCTAGGCACGTCACTTCCGGCGCGCCGAGGATTGGGGGAAGGTATATAGGCCTTCCCCCGCCATTCCGGCGTCCTCTTTTGCGCCGGACACGCTGTCTCCCACCCTACCGCTTACCCGGCGTGGGGGTGGCAGGCAAGATACATGGAATGTTGTAATGTTTTCTTTTTCGTTGCAGGCGGAGATACAGGGCGATCTGGAAGCAAATGGGTACAGAAGGGTACCTCTGCAGTGCACAATAGGGGTGCCAGAGCCAAATCCCAGGAGCCTCATGGGAGGTTCCTGGTAAACCGTGTCGGCGCCCTGTTAGTCCTTCGGGCGGTTGTGGGCCTGAACAACCGGGGGCTTGCCTTACTACGCTCTGCCCTGAAAGGGGTGTGAGTAATAAGGGACCAATGCGTCACGTGATCTGGAAAGAGGATCACCCCATAAGGTGTAGCACTGATTGGGTTCTCCCCAGTTCGGCTTGGCTCATCAGGCGGGCAGGCAGCACAGTTGGTTACAGCTGCCTGCCCTTGGATCGCCCGTAAGATAACCCACCATATTGCATACTGTTGTATGGAATAAACCTGCAGCAATATTTACCCAAACTAAAGTGTGTTGTGTATTTATTTATTTAGCATGCATGCTATGTGTTTGTGTGGGAGGGGTGTGTTGCCAATGGTGGCACTATGTTTTGGTGATAGGTTTATGTTTGGACCTGAGGAAAAAGCACACAAGAAGAACCACCGAACTCTGAGCAGCTCTGGCAGAGTGCAGCTATCTCCTCACTTGTGTGCATGCCACCCTACCTCCTCATCTGGGGTCGCACCAGCGCACAAGAAGTAGGAAAGAGTCCGCAGCAGGGTCAGGCAGAATCAGAATGATCAAATCTGGTGGTCTGTACAAGATCGCATTCTGTAGGGAGAGGGCAGCCTCCCCCCCCCCCTCAGCTGGCGAAAGCGAGTGAATCAAGCCACCATGAACTAAAAGACGGAGATACAGTGCAAGGGAGGGGTACTGCGGTAAAGTCTGACTTTGGCAACTGCTACTCGCAACCATGAACCAAGCAATATTTCCTGTCAGAAGGATACACAGGGCAACTCACAGGTTGGGAAAAAACCTGTCCCAACCATATTTACCAGAAGGACAATGGGCTCCTGCGTACAGTAAGTATATTTTTCAATTATGTGTCTCACTGAGTACTAAGTTTCTACTCTGCACCTCCTTTCTGAGTTAGTCTTGGCTGCTCAACTATGCTATCCTTTAGGCCAAGTGCTAAAGCGGTGTACTCGGTGCTCAGTTTTGGGTGCAACAGTAAGGTAAAGCCCCAGGACACAGTGGTAAAATGCTCACGTTGGTAACATTTTAGCCCAGAAACTTGTCTGCCTCAGGATTCCTGAAAAGGTCCCAAAGTAATCTGCAGAAAAAGGGTAGGTTAATAACTTATACCAGTGACACTCAAAGTACAGTCCAGGGGCCGCATGTGGCCCTCCTGGCCTCTATGTGTTGCCCCCTGGTCAACAGCAGCACTGGGCTGCTGTTTACTCAACATAGCTCTAACATTAAAAATATGTTAAATAAATGGAGAAGCTTTTATTTAAAGGTTGATTGCTGTTAATGGGAGGAAGTTATTTGGGTGCCCTGCACTGCTTAACTTTAGGAACACCTTAATTTATAAAGACATCTTGCAGCAAGCTCTTCAAAATTCAGAAGTGTGTTTCATTAACATAAAGAACTATTTCACCTTAGTAAATCGGATTATATCAGTGAATTGAGAAGTGTTTTTCTTTAAAAGTGATAGCTTTCAAACATGAATTTAGAAATATTCTTGCTTTCTCCTCCATTCTGGCAGCAGTGCAAATAGTGACCTAAGAGGCCAGTCAGTTTTTATGTGCACGCTTTGGGTGACCAGGGTTGCTAGTATACATGAACAAGATTAAAGTTTATTCAATCAAACACAGAAGTTTTTGTATGGCGCACATCCTGAGGTCATGTATTTTGAGGCCCTTATATATGTGATAATGGAGGCCAAGTAAAATAAAACAATTCCCTACAATCACACAATGGGCAAGCCAGGATTGATCCCAGGTTTTCTGGTTTCACATGATGCGATTCAATTCAGACAGTAGATGTACATGCGTCGCGTCACCTGCAGCAAACGTATACCTCCCCTCCCACCCGACCACCCCTTACTGGCATCCATCACACCACCGACCAAACTTTTTGGCCCCTGGGAAATGTTTGCTCATCACATTATGCTCATGTTATTACCACGTTTGTGTGCTAAGTTTTACAGGTAGCTTAAAGCTGGTGGTGAAGCTGAGTTCAAAACCTGAATGTAATCAGCACAATGCATGATTGGCAAATTGTAAACAAGGGGCAGTAAGAACATGTGTGCCCTCTTTTGAGCTAAATGCTAACCTTCAAATTGACTAGTCTTTTGTGTTATTGATGTTTACACGAACATTTCTTTGCTGTTATTGTGCAACTTGGGCTTTCTTCCAATCTGATCTGTTTTTCATTTGCATTCCGAGCTATCATATGATAGCACTCATGATGCTAGCGGAGGACGGTTTAGAGCTTTCTTTGAGACCAAAGAAAAGCTGAGCTTAGGTTGATGTTAAAGAAAGGTTAGGGCAAGGTAAGGATGAGTCTGAGCTGTCAGTTAAGGAGAGGGCAGGTGAGGCTGAGGCAAGCCCAGGCTTAGGTGACGTTTATGTGCTGAAGGGTTGGGGTGAAGTTGAGTTACGTGTCGTGACGTCAGATTAGGGTGGGTTTGAGGTGTAGGTGAATTGATGGCTGTGTTTGAGAATACCCAGAGGCGAGGTCAGTTTTAGGTAAAGCCAAGGGTGGAGTGAGGTTGAAGTTGATTATGAGATGAAGAGTAAGGGCCCAATTCACAAGGGGCCTCTGCACTCGTGACAGAAGCCCCGCAGTGGTGGCGGGAGCCGCACTCTTGGCGGGACCTCCGTAATGATGAATTGCAATGCTGAGGTCCTGGCACGAGTATGCCCCTGCCATGACTGCGGAGTCTCCATCACAAGTGCAGAGGCTCTTTATGAATCGAGGCCTGAAGGAGGATTAGGTGAGGTTCGGGCGACAGTTGTCATACCAAAGTAGCCAAGGAGCTATGAGAAAGTTAGCACTATATCAAGATTGCATCTTGTTCATTGTTGCTATCTGGGCTGCAATCTTCGCTTTGTTTTGGTGGTAGGTTTGTGTTTGGACCTGAGGAAAAGGCACAAGAGAAGAACCCCAACCCTGAGCAGGTCCAGCAGTTGCAGACAGCCTGGAAGGGAGCTAGTGTCTGGTCACTATGTTGCATGAGAACAACAGAGGAAGAATGGACTACAGGGTATTCCAAACAGACCTTGTAGTGCGGGGTCAGAATCTGATGGATGTGTGGCTATCCGAGATGATAGAGTATTCCCCGCCCATTTTTTGGCTATTGAGATGCTGGCCGAGTCAGTCATACTGTCATTAGCGGCTGCCGCTATAGTAAAGTGGTAGGGCGGGGGGGCTTGGGTTTTAAAAAATAAATGAAGAGACCTACCTACTGCTCCACTCCCGCTGCCGGTCGCCTTGTTGCTCCTCTTGTCCCAAAAGTGTATGGGCTTCACTGCACAGCCTCCCCACCCAATCCAGACGCTGCTCACATGCTACACCTACCATGAGATCAGCTCATGGATTGGCCTGAGGAGGCTTGTTTAACGCTCGATCAGGCACAGGGAGCCTGCAGCTTTTCTCCAACCCAGCTGTACAACACAGCTGGGTTGGAGAAACCTAAGTGCGTCCATCTGTTTGGCTGCCTAAGACGGTCGGCCAAACTGACATGTGCACTTATAAGTGCCTACCACTCCTTGACGCTCGTCAGCATGGGCCCACCCCCGCCCTAACCTCGGCGGGCAATATGGTAAGAAATATAAAATTATGATAGAGGGGTTTTATTATCTTTTTATTTTTCAGTGGGGCAACGTTCCTCCGCCATAGCGGAGTAGCCGCCCCTGCATTCTGGTGAATGACTTGGGTTCTAGATGAGCTGTCAGACCACTAGACTCCATGCCACATACTTTGCTCCAATATGCAAGGCTTCCATGGGGCTGAAGGCTGGAAGCACATGAGTGAAGGGTGACACAAATATTGAGGTAGCCAGGGTAGTCATTCACAGTCTGCACACAGGATGCATGGAACCACACACATGCCATTTATGACGTAGCTGTCGTCACTAAATGACACTGTCGTTCACTCTGCCCATCCCATGCCACAAATGTCCTCTACTGATTGGAGTTGAAAGGTAAATTGGAGACTCCTGGAAGGTTGAGGTTTCTCCAAATATTCGAGAGCAGGAGTTAGTAAATTTGCTATGGCGGCGTTCAACATCTGCTCTGCTGCCATAAGGGTACGACTGAAGGCAAGAAACTTGACAAAGGAGTGTTAAAAGGAGCATTCGCGCATCAGTGAATGGCTAAGACGGGAGCAACTACTTCCTTTCCCTCTCTTTGGTTTTCAAGCGGTCCCGTTCCAAGATGGCGAGGCATTGGGGTGCATACGGAAGAAATGCAAAGTGGAGCCTACGCGTATTTACATTCTATCATGCGTTCTTATTAGTAGAAGCACTCGTTTGCAAAGAAGCAAGCTCTTTATGTCACTGCCTTCAACAAGGAACTTGTTCATAACACTAGTGCAACATAGCTACCCATGACGCTAAAACCTAACTAAGCTAAAATGAAAGAGAATTATACTTTTTGGGGGGCACTTCCATGATGCAGCACTAGCTCCTAGGCGCACTTTACAGAGAACGTTCATTGTCACATCTCAACACCAAATGCTGTGCATTAAACTGTATGGTATAAAGTTGGCAAATAAAAGACTAAAGATGCGATATAGAAGAGTGACACAAACCGCTGTAAGGTGGGTTTTTGTGTCAAACAAATTCACAACTACAATCGCTATTAGCTGAAGTGATTTGCCCAGAAGCGCGCGTTTCGTTGCTAAGTATATTTACTACTACCTGACCCGAAACGTTTTTACTTGGGGCCTAATGCTCTGTATTTGAAAGTGAGTTGCTTTCATTGCGCTAAATCACCAACAACCCATGTTTACGCAGTGAATGAAAGGCCTGTCTCCTGGGGCCTCCTTGGTGTTGCACTGAATCTGTTTTTTTGTGAAAGGGGTCAGGGCGGCTTCATTTCTGCTTGGGGAAAGGAGTTTTTATCGTCTCAGGAGTAAAATTATCCTTGGATATTAGTGGCCTCGTGGCGGGACATGCGGCGGGAATGTGTTTGTCTGAAGGGCAACTGACACGGCGGGGAGGGAGGGAAACTGAAAAAGTGGTGAGGGGTCACCAGCTGTCATGCAAAAGTGATTTCATTTCCTTTGGTCCAGGGTAATATAAGCTGTAGAGTCCAGAATGGCATGGGGTCCAGATGTTGGTGGTGAAGGTGCGGAGAGGAAATGTGTGTGGGTGCCTGCAGCCACGCGAACCAATGTCTAGTGAAATATCAGAATGGATAGTCCTGCTACCACCTGTCTCAGTGACAATAGGTGTCAGCTGTCTCCCAAGTGAGGCATTCAAAGCCGCCTGTCTTACACATGTACATTTTGTCAATAACCTGTTTACCGATTCTTTTTTTTTTCTTCCCTTTTTAGGTCTCGCCTGACCCAGCGCATGCGCAGGTCTGGCGAGGCTTTTTGAGAGGGCTCCAAAAAGTGCTACCAGGCCAGCCTAGAGCTATAGTGCATGTGCGCGGGCGCGCGAGCCGTGCTTTTCCACGATTACTTTCACTTTCGCGGATGCAGGGCCGCTTTGATGTTTGATCGCGATCACTTTCATGGCTGCACGGCCGCTTGGCATAGCCAATAGGTCTCGCTTTTGGGACCTTATAAGTATTTAGTTATGCAACTGTGGCATGGCTGAACCCTTATAAGGTCCCAAAGGCGAGACCTATTGACTATGCCAATGCTTGTTGTTTCTCCACCCATGCAGACTAACCCAACTTCTGTGGTAGTGCTGATCAGAACAAAGCTCATTAGACAGAACACAGCCTACATATGCTGCACGGCATAGATGTGTCATTTAGTTGTGTATTGTAGTACCGCGACAGTACAGATCTCTCACTGTACAACACATACTCACAATCCAACAATGCAGTTTAGATAGGACATTGCACACAAACGTCAAGAGCAGCACAGATAGACCATGTGGTTGGGATTCATTGAGCTCATAACAGCACTCGTCACCATGTCACACCATGTACTATTTATCATATAAAATGGCATATAAAGACGAAACAGGTATCCTATCTCCTACTCCTACCATTGATGTCATTAATTGGCTTATAGGGCACCCAACAGCACCTGCTAACGATGATTGCCACACTCTGCTGTTGGGCAAGTGGCATGTCTTCAATCCTACAAGCGATTTGGTACAATCACCGGACTCCCCCGTCAAACATCATCAACCACAAATCACTAAAGTTGACACATTCATCTAACATAGGAACATATCCATTCAGGCTTCATTCATTTACGCTGTTGTTGCACAACTTCACAGTGGTATGTAATGGAAACCTATGAATCGGTTGGAAAGTCACCCCGGACTCCTTAAAATGCAGCAGTTTTATTCCAAAGGCAAAATGTCCACCTTACATGTGCACATAACATAACACATGCATGCTAAGCTACGCCCCCTTGCCATCACATTTTCTTAAGCTTCACCCCCATCAAATGGAAGTACTTTTCTTCTCTGCCAGATCTGTGGCCAAGTGGCGTAATGTTTCCACTCATTGTTTGACATTATAGTCAAAGGTTGAAATTCCGGCAGGTTCAGCCAGCCTTTCATCCTTCCGATGTCAGAAAATTGAGTACCCTTGATTTGGCTAACACTAAACACCTGCTATTCAGAATCAAGATGTCCCGAGAAATGAACGTGCACTTCACAAAAATAAGTTTTGTTATGTTACGCTGCTCCACATATTCCGGCTATGACTTTTCCTCCATCTCAATTACTATTGCCCTCTTTATGTTGATCTTCCTAAATATATTGTTGCTCTATGTCAGGCTACTCAATATGTTTGTGCATGTATTTTAGTTGCACTTTTATCCTATTCACGCATTTCATATAATCTGGTTCAGCATGGTTTCCTTGCTTTAGGTTTAGTTTTCTTTGTCTTGTATTTAGAATTTGCTATTCTTTAGTCAATCCCAAGCTATGTTATTTGGTCTCTTTAGACTCTCCTTCTGCTTCTGTGTTTCTTGTATCTGCTCCCTATCCTACACGTGCTCTCGTTTTCACTCTTTTTGCTTGTCGTATTAATGCCTAAAATGTCCTTAAATATAATTTTCCTCTTTTAGTATCCAATTTGTAATCCTCCTGGACACATTGGTGACCAAAAACATTAACTTATTTAAGAGGACTATTGAAGACTTACATAGCTTCATAAACTGCCTAAACAACTCTAATTTACTGTTAGTTGAGCGAAAGATTTCTTTCCAGTTCCCCAGTTGGCTTCTGTGCTCAGTGGGTTCAATGCTGTGGATAAAAGAGCTACAGAAAGGCTTTACCGGCCAGTAAAGGCCTGCTCTAGAGTTAAAGGCCCGAGCCAAAGACGAGGGCCTTTAACAAGGGAGTGGCCTTTAATGACCGGTAGAGCCCACTACGGAGGGATCTAAGGGTATTAAAACATTCTGCCCCCGAAGACAGAATGTTCTAATTTGTAAAACAAAGGCCTCATGGAGCCCGAGGGGGTTGAAATTCCCTCTGGCTTTGCTAGGCCATTGTTCACAACAACAGCTGTGAACAAACATTGGAATGTTGGAGCTCCGGGTTTCTACCGGCATTAGAAGCCCAGAGCACTCCATTGTTTTCATTGGCACTCCCAACATTCCAATGTTCTAATAAATAAAATACATTCAAATAAGGCCAGGCTCTTTAAGGTGTGGATCTGTGCTTAACACGTCTGGGAAGGACTCTCACAGTGTACTCAACACCAGGGGCAGGTTTTGTGCCTGCCTGCACAGAGAGTATAGCTTGTGGTATCATATTAGAATACAGAGCTTACAATATCACCTACACATATATCGACTTGCATTATATCATCAAGGTAAGTCCATATGTAAGTAGGAGAGTAAATCTAGACTTCCATTTGAATGAGTACATTGTCCGTACAGCAGCAGACAATATTTTGGAGTCAAGAAATCTGAAAGGTTGATAGTTCATTGATCAATATTTTGACATAAAACCATAACGTGGGTTGGTCTTTTGCCGTAACTCCTCAAGAGGAGTAAGGTTAAAGTTAAAGTTGCCCCTGATCGACTGAGGTCAATCACCTCATCTCCATCCCACACTACTTGGCTTCCCACCACCAGGCTAGTGGTTAAGAACATGGAGAAAGGCCTTGGGCAATCTACCACATACGCCAGTTCTGCTACAATATGGCGGTGGTGAGTTGGGCTGTTAGATGATTTAGGACAGGCCTGGTCTCAATTACATTTCACAGAGTGTGGAAATTGGTACAGTTATACTAGATTCCACGGGTTGTTCCTCATTCCAGCTGCACAGCTCATAAAGACCCAGTAATGACGTGGTAGTGTGACGCTTCTAATAACACCATAGGTCTATAAAAAAGGTGTAGCGTTTTTCACATAAAACAGTATTGATTACTACACTGAAACACACTGGCTAATAATTCGTGATTTATAAAAAGGCTTCTTTCCCTCACTTATTTGTATTATTAGCAAACATTTTGATATTTGTAAATCTTCAACGACAAAATAAAAAAAAACCTTTCATTTCCTTTGTGTCTCTATCGCCCCCTGCAGATGGTGCCGCGGCTGCACCTGGGCATGATCGAGCTGTGGCTGGAGTTCAGGCGGCTCCAGGAAGAAAAGGAGAGCATGTGGAAGAAGATGAACGCCATGCTGACCCGCGCATTGTCCGCGTGCCAAGGTGACGCCAGCAGTACACATCCCTTGTCCCCTCTCCATCTTCCTATCCCTCCCTCTTTTTTCCCATCCTCTTTATTACAGCGCCCCCTATGCCATACTCAATGGCAACCCACTGGCCCCCTCATCCCCTACCAGGTATCTCTTCTATACTCCATAGCAAACCCTCAGAACTCCCTCTGCCAGGTAAATACATGCACTTTTGGATGGGTAACTGTGCAGAACAGGATGTTTCTCATTGGAGGGGTCGGAGTGACATTAAATAGACAACAAGAGTGGAGCTCGAGTTATCTGTGATGTTATTCAGAACCCTGAGGTAAAAATAAATCTCCTTCATTCACAGTTATATTTGTAAAATGTTATGTTATTTATGAATCTTCTCATCTTACCCTTCTCTGATGAGCAACACAGGGGTATCAAGGAGGGGCCATACACAACCGGACACCCAGACCTTCAGGCCCCACATCTGTCTCCACTCCCCCGAAATATTAAAATGAAATCTGGTGTCCCGTTGCACACCCACCACCCTCTATCTTACGGGAAACCATGCAAGTCTTTTCTTCGCATATGCCTTTACCATGCATACCTGGGGAGAGGAGTTGGCCTAACGGCTATGGCTGTCGATCTCGAATCTGGGACCCTCGTTCGAGTCTGGGCAATGACGCTGAACATCCTGAGATTCTGGGCAAATCACTTAATTTCCCTGTGCCTAACAAAAATGAATGTGACCTCATGTAACGCAACTGGTGCTATGTATAGCGCTCTGATACTCGATACCTTTGGGTCAAGTTAGCGCTATATAAAACTCCATAAAATAAATAAATAAATAAATAAATTCCTTTACAATGAAAATGTAAGTATATCGCGGGTAAGTGAAAATCATATATATATATCACCTACTGGCGGTTGCCAGTAGGTAGTTATAGTTAGGACCTAGGAAATCCGCAACATTCTATTTCCAATAACTTTGGCGCCGGTCGACGAATCTTCGCGAATATATATATATATATATCTTAAAACACTGCTCACATGATATATATATTACAGCTTCACAAAGTCAGGGGAAATCCCTCCCTGAATAAGAGGCACTTGCGGGGGTGAGTTTAAAGATTTAATCACTCGTGCTCAACAAACGCGTTTCGGCATTCGCCTTCTTCGGTGTCATCAGGCTCGCCGGACACGTTTCAAAATTATACATGAAAATTCATTGCAATTAAAAACTGATTACATTTGAAAACTCCTTGCTGTTTACAAGAAAGGCCGCGCCATCTTGGCATGGTGCCGATGTTAAACAATTATTGCCATTTGCCACATAGAATCATTGTCCATAGTTCTGCTATCATGCAATTACACAAATGTACTTATATTTACAAACAAAACTTACATTTACATTACAAAAATATGAGGTGCCCAGCCACCCACCATCTTCACCATTAATATTATCAACACATTACCCGACCAAATATACAAAAGACAACTTCTTTGTATTGTACCATCGTCATTAATGCTTTCCCCTCACCCTTTCCCCATCCCCAAAAATTATTTATGTCCTGCCAACCCTCTCATACCACGTTCTACATATTCACTCCTGCTCCTCCCCAGAGCTATGCTGTTTTCTCTCACACTGAGAGTTGAAACTGGCAGCCTCTGACAGCAACTTACTATGAGATGCTCGTCAGTGCAGTCTCGAAGAATTAGTTTTTATTAATGGCTTAGTGAGAGCCCTACAGACCAGTAGCATACTCTGTGACTTACTCTCATGGTCTCGCTCTGGCTCCCCTATTTACCTGTCCCCATAAAATGTATTGCTCTCCTCACAGACTTCCTCTGTCTTTACCAAATCTCTGACCACATATTCTATCGCTTGTTGTCTCGGTGCCCTTCTGTTTCTACCAGATATTTCATCCCATCTATTGCTCTCCTTTCACAGCTCCCTCTCTCCCTATTACGGACTGGTCTCAAAGACTAAGGCTCACTCTCTCTGTTTCTCTACTATGGACCGGTCTCATAGGTTAAGACTCATCCTTTCTGTCTCAAAGGCTAAGGCTCACCCTCTTCGTCTCTCTACTACTGACCTATCTCAAAGGCTAAGACTCACCCTCTCCGTCTCTCTACTACAGACCGATCTCCAAGGCTAATGCTCACCTTCTCCGTCTCTCTACTATGGACCGATCTCATAGGCTAAGGCATACCCTCTCCGTCTCTCTAATTCAGACCTATCACAAAGACCAAGGCTCACCCTCTCCGATTCTCTACTACGGACCGGTCTCATAGGTTAAGATTCACCCTCTCTGTCTCAAAGGCTAAGGCTCACCCTCTCCGTCTCTCTACTACTGACCTATCTCAAAGGCTAAGGCTCACCCTCTCCGTCTCTCTACTACTGACCTATCTCAAAGGCTAAGGCTCACCCTCTCCGTCTCTCTACTACTGACCTATCTCAAAGGCTAAGGCTCACCCTCTCCGTCTCTCTACTACAGACCGATCTCCAAGGCTAATGCTCACCCTCTCCGTCTCTCTACTATGGACCGATCTCATAGGCTAAGGCATACCCTCTCCGTCTCTCTAATTCAGACCTATCACAAAGACCAAGGCTCACCCTCTCCGATTCTCTACTACAGACCGGTCTCATAGGCTAGGGCTCACCCTCTCTGTCTCTCTCTACTACGAACAGGTCTCATAGGTTAAGGCTCACCCTCTCCATCTCACTACTACGGACCGGTCTCATAGGATAATGCTCACCCTCTCTGTCTCGCCCCAGTGCCTATCCCAAGCTCTGTGGCTCCACCTTTCTTTTTTCCTCTGCTTTTAAAATGTATTACCCCACGCTGTATGGCTCCAACTCTCTGCCCCTCTACTTCTCTACGAGGTGCCTATCCCCATACTCTTCAGACCCTCTCCGTGTCTCTAACAGATATGGATCCTCGACTGTCTATCGTCCTTCTATCTCCTTCTGTCTCACCAGATATTGTTACAGATACAGAGTTGTTGTGGGAGGTCTACATGGGGGATAAGGTGTAGAATCTGTGCCTTTCGGTATTGGATGGTAGGACATAAAATCCAGAGCAGAAGGTCACTACATGCAGGATATGGTTTCCAGGTATCACTTGAGGTGAATTGTTTGTGTTTGTTTACAAAATGGCAGTATGTATATCGGGGGAGAGTCGTTCAACTGGGCAAAGTTGATATCAACTATGCATCACCAACATTGCTACTATAGCCGGATTCTAATTGTCCTATAGAAGATGGTTAACCCTGTCCCTTGATAAAGTTAAAGAACTCTGAGTGGACTTGTTGTCTCCTGGTTATGGACAAAGATAGGAGAGGTAATTGGGTTTTCATATAATATTTCCTCATAATGCAGAATCTCTATCTGATACCCTATGAAAGGAAAAAGGCATAATAACATAGTCAACTAAGCAGAGAGTTGATTCAGAGACACATATAATTTTAAGTACATTGGGCAGTTAAGGCATTTGTGAATCTGGCATCCTATAGAATTGTCTATTTTTGCCTGTTAGCTCTTCTGACTATGAAGTGTTTACCCGCGGCAATTTAGATATAGCTGATATATGATGCTGTAACAAACCCAAGCCTCAAGAAAGAGACGAACTAGAATATCTTGCACCTCTGGGGTGCCCATAAATTGGAGCAATGCGCTTCTACAGACACCAGCGGATCCAGACAGAGTCAGCAAGCTAATATTTGACTGAGTTGTTGGTACCATAGGCTCATAGGTTGATGACCCTTGCGAAGATACTTCTAAAGTCTTAGGAAGTGCCAGGAGATTCTGAAATCCCCCATTCCACTGGACTAGAGTCAGGCGTCTCTCAATAATCACAGTGTCGGACTTCCCACGCTCAACAACTGTTGAGGGAATGTTCGAAGTCATTTGGGAATGTTCGAAGTCATTTGGGAATGTCTACAGACAATTCTAGTATTTGAAGGAATCGCACATGTCATTGCCAAAGTGGCATTTTCCACAGTATGAAATCCCTGCCATACACATAACCAGGTCCTAAGGACTATCGACAACGGGAGAAACTCCTAACTCAAACCCCCTTTCACCACAGAAGAAACACTAAAAAAGCAACAAAGTGTACAACTTAACACTCACATAAGAAGCAGAGTGAACTACTTAATATGTTGACTTTTATGAAAGAAATAAACCATTATTCCTGGCACCTTAATTCACAACACATCCAAAGGGAGGGGCCTTCACCTTTCCTCCAGTCACCCCATAGTGAATTCTGTAAGCCTCTGTCTCCGCACCCTTATCGTCTCTTCTTTGCTTTTCAAGCTATGTCAAGTCTCTTGAAGTCTATTTCGCTTTCTTGCTTTTTTGCTCGCATTTTTATTTAATGGGTAGGGGATAACATTCTGGTTTCAAGACCCGAGCTAGGGTGAGTCTGTGCTTGCGAGCCAGAGATACCGGTCGGTGAGGTAGTGGATCCATGAGTTTCACCTTCCAGCCCTTTCTGTTGTAGGATGATGGGTAGGATGATGGGTAGTGGTCCTCCTGGATGAAGGCAGGACATGCCCTTTCCCCACTTCAGTATGGAGCCACGCTGGACCCAACAAGTATGATTCTGTGA
This sequence comes from Triturus cristatus, assembly GCF_964204655.1. Lineage (NCBI taxonomy): Eukaryota > Metazoa > Chordata > Amphibia > Caudata > Salamandridae > Triturus > Triturus cristatus. The sequence continues at coordinate 840,686,327 of NC_140593.1, read as the reverse complement.
CTGCTTTGGAACCTTTATATCACTTTGTGAGCGCAACTCTACATTATAGAGTGATTCTGTGGTCAGGGGCGTAGCTCCAGGAGGGGTATTTGGGGTGTAGCATTCCCCTAATAAATGTATTCTCCTATAAATAGTTGGGTACAGGGATTTCACCAGCTATGTTTATAAACAAAGACACACACAAACTAGTTCCCTCTCTGGTTTGAAAGTCCTCAAAATATTAATTATTTTACAAAATATATTTTCTCTCTTAGTACTCCTACCAATCCGCATTCTAGTACTTCTACCAATCCGCGTTCTAGTACTCCTACCAATCCGCATTCTAGTACTCCTACCAATCTGCATTGCTCTCTCTTTGCATCGCCCCTTAGGCCCCTCTCATGTACCCTGCAGTCTGATTGCCGGAAAAATCTAAAGCTCCCCGCCCCCATCCCCCCGCCCCCAATCTTGCTGACCAAGCTACTTCCCTGTCTGTGGTTGCAACTGTTTAAAGTCGGACACAACCTCTATTTTCTGTTTAAAAAGTATGCCTGACAGAGCTTCCGGTCTCTCAGTCAGGCATATCAAAACTTTTTGTGGGCCCGGGTCAACTAACTGAAGAGCGGACCTTTATAGGATGAGGAACAGTTTTTTTAAAACTGTTCCTCAGGAAAAAGAGAAAGCACACCAGGCCTAGCATCTGGCAGCCATGTTAGCTGCAGTGTTATTAAGAAATGGGGCTGCTTTGCTTTGAAATATTTAAGACGTTTTGCTGCAGGAATTTCAAAAATATTCCAAAAAACGCAGGCCCTGGGGGAACAATAAAAATTCTTCCCTTGCTGACTCTCTGACCGGGCCTACTTGCAATAGAATCTGTTTTCTGGTCCCTTCATATAGGGGCATGGGTTAGTTTATCAAGAGATATTAGTTGGGCGACTTTAGAACCCTCCTGCCACAGGGCACCGCACCACAGTTCAGAAGTCAGCGTCTCTACCATGCCTGTGAGGTTTCTTGCGATAAAGACATTCACTACAACGTTTATAGCAATATATAATATTTCAAGTATTATAGGACGTTATCACATAACATGTAAAGTGCTCTGATACCTTCGGGTCTAGCTAGCGCTATATAAAACTCAAAATAATAATAATAATGCAGGCTCCTGTTGGATCTGTTGCTGGTGAGGTTTACAGTCTGGCATCTTCAAAACCACAGCTGAAGTAAGTTCTGCGTTTCACCTTCACCACAGACCTCTCGGAAGCTCGGATGCCCAATGCCCGGAAAGGCAGCTTCTACTGTGCCCAGACAGACAGGCAAAGGCGCAAACCTTTTTAATGCCCACCTGGAGACTACCGCCGCTCACAAGCACTGGGTAGGCCCACCTCCTAATAGTCATTTATTCACAATCCTAAATATTCTGGGATAAACACTGTGCCTGGTAATAACAGGGAAGCTCGATCAGTTCCTGTTTCACCCACAGACCTCCATCAGGACCTCACAAGAGCACACACGTTTATAGGATTAAAATGTGTGTGTTCCTATGAGGTCTCCCCCGGCTTAGCAGGTGAGACGTCGTCGCCCCCTCTTATTTTTATTTAGATTCTTAATACCACCAATTATCTCCCCAGCTCTTTCTCTTTAGCTACAAGCAGGGTGGGACTTGCCTATAGAGCAACCTGGCAGTGCCAGAAGGGTTGGTCTGACAGGTTATTTGTGGGTCGGTTTATGTTTTTTGGCTATGTGTGGGTCTGTTTTATGGTCCGAATAGACCGTTTTTACAGTTGATTTCCCTGATATCATCACAAACATTGCCTGCAGCAAGCAAAAAAGCATGCAGTCACCCTTACTTTGCAAAACACCTGTGCAGCTTCCGTTACAAAGTCAAAACTGACCCAATTTGCAGAATGTGGGCCACTTCTTCAGCTATCTGATTCTTTAATGTGGACCCCTTTTATTTGGATACCTGGGCCTATTTTCTGTCTCAGTCCGACCCTTGCTATGAGCGACTCCCCTACCCGGCTCTGAGTCTCCAACAACTGAGTTCAGTTATAGTTTGTTAGTTCAGTCCTGATCCACTGGTGTCTGGACACTTAGGCTCGAATTTACTAAAAGTCAGGCAGCTCAGTTCTGAATGAAAATCTAAAGCGCCGCATTGAGCGAACAGTAAAAATTGTGCAACGCCATCAGAGACGTTTTAAGGCATGGGCAAAGTGGGCTCTGGCCCACGGCCACAGCCTTTCAGTGGGTCCCCTGATAGTGCCAGCTTGGTTCTGCAGAGAATCTTGCCCTGGTGACATTAAATAATTCTCACACAAATTGTAATAGACTCTCATACTTCACCCATATTCAAAATAAATGAACGGAAAACAGTATTTGAAACAGACAGTTTGTAGAGAAATGTTGTGTTTGTTTCGTTTTTTCAGATCAAAGCAGAACTTCACATATTCATATGTCACTGTGATTATTTGCAGCAAAACACACCTAACTATCCCTAAATATCAGATGTAAAGCAAACACAAGGAGATGATGGATGGAGCACTGACATTTTTCAGACACTCACCCACAGTCATAGAGCTGGGTTGAATCCATCATCGTTATTTAGTTCACTTCGCCACCCCAGTTTAGACCCAGCCATATGCAAATCAGTCTTTATCCTGTGCCTCATGGGAACAGTCCAGCCCGAAACGCCAAGCCAGGTCTTCCCTGAAATGGAAACAAGCATCCTGGGACCGGTTTCGGCATTCAGCATGTGTTGGCCCAGAGCGGCCAGAGTGGAGGAATGGAGTTTGGGGGGTATATATAATGAGGTCACGTTGAGAGAGCGGCCCTCCCAATCCCCGGACACAGTGACAAATCGCCCATCTGGATCGCGTGTAATTGTCCTAACCTGGAAGGGAAGGGAGGAACGTGCAAGGATACCCACCCCTCTGGACCCCCTGGTGTACCCCGCATGGGCGAGAAGTTTGTAGCCCCAGCGATTCAAGGCCTTGTATGTGGTGTCTGGGGTATGTGTCTCATGAAGAAGTACAAGATCAGGGGAGTGACGGTTCAGATATTGCAAAACGAACCCTCTTTTAATTCGATCACCCAACCCGTTCACATTCCAAGTGATCAATTTGAGCAGGCCTAGGGAGCTGGAGAATACAGGAGAGTCACTCATTAGAATCATGAAACAGGAGCCCAATTTCCTATCGGGCCCAAATAACAATTGTGCATAATGGAAAACAGCATAAAAACATATAAGTGAAATCACAGTGCGCGTCAGCTACTACCGTACAAGTGTGCATTATCATCACAGACAGATTGCTCACAACATAAAACAAAAAATAAGAGAACGCTTTAATAAAACACCCTGGAACCTCCCCCCACCCTGCCTTCCTGCAACGTGGACTCAGAACTGCCCACCACCCCAATTTGCAGAGCGCTTGAATACCCATAAAGAACCCAATTAGAGGGAAATGCTACACAACCAACGTACCCCAAGATTCGGCCCTCTTCCCCCCACAGAAGCATTGTGATTGCCCAGAATAGAGCGTAGAGAATCAAATAATGCCAAGTCGGAAGACCATAACCCTGTGCACCTCAAAAAGCAAGACTCATCTCTCCCCTTTCCTCAAGGGGCCCAGTCCCAATGAAACAAATGCCTTGAAATGTTCGTTCATGAAGAAACCAATATACACTGTCCCGTACACAAGTAGCATAGGATTCTTATCCACAACAACCCAGGAGTGTGGCCCAGGGACCACAGTCATGGTCGTAACCAGTTACAAAGTACAAGAGATGAAACTCAGTTCGTGTTGAGTATAACGATACCTGCACCATATGAGTTCAGCCAATTTTCCCTTGAAGACGTTCAGAGTCGCGTGGATGATCCCGGGAATCAGCGTCCCGGTCTGGAGAGGAGCGCCACGCCTCCAACCAGTCCCAGGCCTCCTCCGAGGACTGGAAGAAGAGTGACTTGCCATTCACCTGTACACGTAACTTCACCGGGAAGAGCATGGCGTACTTCAAATTGTGCTCCCTGAGAGCATGTTTAACTTCCAGAAAAGAGCGACGTTTTAGCTGCACCTTGTAAGGAAAATCTGGAAAAAAAGTTATACTGGAGTTCTCGAATTTCAGGGGTGGTCCATTCCTTATGGCCTGGAGGATAACATCACGGTCACGAAAATGGAAGATTCGCGCCAGGATGGGGCGAGGGGGAGCGCCCGGCTTCGGAGGGCCTCCAGGTACTCTGTGTGCACGTTCGAAGGAGAAGTACTTGGAGAGGAACCGTGGTTGCAAGTGATTTTTAATTGAGTCCTCCACAAACAGATCGGTAGCAGGCCCCTCCGCCCGTTCGGGAACTCCCAAAATACGCACGTTGTTTCTTCTCGCACACCCTTTGTAGTCATCCAGTCGGGCTTCCAGGTCCGTCGTCTGGGTCTGCAATAGCTTGACCACCGACTCGTGGAGGTCGTAAGCGTGGCGATAGAACCTTTGTTTGCCTTGACTCGGTCCCCCATATTCCGCAGATCACTGCGGATCAGATTGACATCAATGGAGACTGTGTCAATTTTGAGTTCCAGCGCTGTACGGACTCCCTGTACCGCTTCCATTATGTCCGCCAGTGTCAGGCCCTCATCAGCTGATTGCCACCTCGATTCTTCCTCCGGCTGTTTCCCTTCGGCTTCGTTCAATTTGGAGTTGGCAAATTTAGCCAGTTTGTGGATAGTGGACGGTTTGGGACCCCTCTGTGTGGCCATTGTGTCCTGTACCTCCTCCCAGATCAGGAAATGTTAGAGCTCGGGGCGTCGGGGGCTGCGCAAACACGGCAGCGGGCGGGATGTGGGTATACCACTGGGCCCGTATCTTTACGGCGAGAGATCGTGTGCGGCCCAAAACAGAAGCTGCCAAGGTCTAGGCAGGCGCCACCCAGATCCTCCGTCTGGGGATAATGTCACCTCAAGTACAGAGTGCGAGAGAGGCCAGGGGTATGTCTCCTTCTGTCGCCAGCAATCAGGGCCCCCAACTCCCAGTGGGGCCAAACCTTCAAGCGGAGGGGAGGAGCAGAAATGAGAGAGATGGCCTCTTAGCGCCCACAGACCTCAGCACTATTGTCCAGGATTAGGGGGGTGCACGGCTATTGGGGCCTCTGTCCAGTCTGCACCTGGGCCTCCGGCAATGGATGGTGCAGTGTTCAACACGTCAAGGTCGGCCCGGGCGCAATGAACACGGAGCCTCTGGCTCTCACCACTCACCAGCAGTCCGGAGCATTCTGCACCGATTGCTGGGTCTGGCAAATGCGGTCTATCAGCTATGGCCCTCGGTAATGGGATCCGATGGCCGCGGTCGCCTTCCAGGATCAACGGCCTTCAGCCCGGTCACTGGCGCTAGCATAGGCTGGGCGTCGTCACGGCCGGGTCCACCCTCACCCCGCCACCGCCAACTTCAAATGGCCCTGGTGTCGGCAATCGGCGTCCAAATCGATATGGAGACGGCTCAGATTAATATGCGGCTCGAGGTGCTTCTTCGTCCTGGGAGAGTGTGGGCAATCGGATCTATTGAACGGATATTAGTGAGGAATTAGCCGGTGGCCCACCGGATCTCTACCCCCAGAGCGACCATCTTGGTTGTCGGATAGCTACGCCCCCTGGCTTTCTTAATACTTTTTCAATAGATGTTGGTGGTGCAGCTATGATACTAAAAACCAATCAGACAGCACTGAGTGTTTGAGACCTCTAGGAGCTGTGTTTAATCTCGACTTAAAAATGTGGACGTTTGTGTGGAAATGGCAACAAGTACCACTTGGCAGGCGTTCAAGTTAATTTAGAGTGGACTGCCACTACTGACGCCAGAAATTATAGTCTGGCAGCAATGCAGACGTAAGAGAGGACAAAGAAGTGATTGATAATTTTTCATCATTTTATCTTAACGAAGCGAAGTAACTCAATTGAATTATTGACTGAAGGCAAATAATCAAGCACCAAGGCCAAGAGGCCCTTTCTGAGTAAACTACGTTTATTCATTCAGTTTAATTTCTTATTTTGAAATCTCGCTCAAATACAAGGATAGAGTGCAACCCTTTAAAGTTTAAAAAACACAAGGCTTTCATCGCAGAAGTCCTCATATTGTGAGGTGGGTTAGGACACGCCTGCAGGAAAGTAATTTCAAAACAGAGATCATAGACTAGTGGACAGAGGTAGAGTCCATGGGAATGGGTTTAGTCAAGGAATTTATTAAGCCTTGACCAATAAAAAGTAAAGTGCAATAAGAGGCAAGACATGTCTGCAAAGCAAGGGAGGTGTTAGTTAATGATGACGTGTTGGATTTATTTTATATTGTGTTAAACGCATTTTGTGGCATGCATCCCACTGTTAGTTTGGCTTGGCATCACCTTTGGGGTTTAGTGATCTTTTAACCTGATTCTGTGGACTCCAACATAGATGGGCACCTGGCTTGTAGAGTCCACTCTTAAATGACCGTTAAGAGCTCTTACCAAAGGGGCAAATATTTGGTAGGAAGAGTGAAGTATTCTCCCACTAAGTAAAGAGATTTCTTCAAGAATAACCCTGTCGGGGAGGAGCTTAGCGCTTGACCAAGATGGCCGCGTGAGCCTTGAGCTCCCGCTACCATCGCGCCCTCCGGCACTCATCCTGTCCTAAATCCTGATTTTCATGCACGGAATCCTGCAGATGAGTCACAGCTGGGGCGATTGACGTTGTCCGGGCCAAGATCGCCCACCGGGGACCGAAGTTGTGCACGGCGGAAGATTGCGGCCTACCTCCGAAGGATGCCATGGGCTTGCGTTGGCAGGATGCCCGGCCACTAATTGAACAACAGCGGCCTTGGGAGGTGTGAACTGACGGACGGATGCCGTGGCACTTTCACTTTCACTTTCTCGCCCTTTGTTTGCTCCGGGTTGGGAGTGCGTCACACAGATCCTCTGTTGTCTGGAAGACCTCCACCTGGTCCTGACTGGCTGTTGAAGACCTAGTCGTACCTGTCTCCTCTACCTGAGTGAGGGACGTCCTCTTGCGACTGACTGTCCTGCTGTCCGAGATGTCGACCAAATCGGAGGCAGACAGGTCGAAGTCTAAGACTACCAGGCGGGGAGGTTATATCCAATCCAACAATATGGATCGCTATGCCCAGCAGAAGGAGTCGCCTGGTGGATCGGGACAGTCGCTGGAAGCACAGAAGGCCGATTCATCCCCAGCCTCGGAGTTATCATTGCAGGATATCAAGGGGGCGATAGATGGGATGCAATCTTCGATTGGGCGACAGTTCGAGACCCTGGCGCACAAGGTGGACATGATTTTGGTCGATGTCAACTTGATTCGCGCGGACCTGGGAAAAACCAATGAACGGGTCAAGTCCCTGGACCTCAAGACTACTGGCCTCGCTGACGATGTCTCGGAACTCCAGGCTGAGGTCCGCAAGCTACGAACCGCGAATGACCTCTCCACTCGCCGGCTTGAGGACTTTGAAGGTCGGGCCCGGCGCAATAATGTGCGCATTATTGGGGTCCCGGAAACTTCGGAGGAGCTCTCCGTGGACCTCCTCGTCGAGGACCTGGTGGTGAATCATCTTGCGCCAAAGGGCCTCGGCAAGTTTTTCGCGGTGGAGCGGGCTCACCGAGTGCCTGGCGGACGGCCTAAGGTGGGAGCCCCCCCGCGGCCGATTGTCGCCCGGATCTTCCACTTTCGCGATCGGGACGCTATCCTGCAAGCATCGAGGGTGACAGGCCCGGTGCCTTTTCAAAATGCCTCTGTGAGCTTTTACCCTGATTTCACCCAGATGGTGCAGAAACAGAGGCAAAGTTTCCTGGGGGTGAAGCGGCGGCTTAGGGATATGGACCTGAAGTATGCCATGCTTTTCCCCGCTAAGCTGCGTGTGGTATATGAGGATCGGACTTTCTTCTTCGAATCGCCGGACATGGCAGGGGACTGGCTGGATGCACTCCCTCGGCGACAGCCCGGCCGGGACAGCGTGGATGGGATGGAAGGCGACCGGGATGGACAGAAGTGATACCTTCGGTGCTGGCCTGCTTCGATTCAGCCCTGGACAGTGACTCGCACCTTATTGCAGTAATGGGAGGGCGGCGGGGGGAAGATAGGGGCTCTTTCCTCCCTTGGGGTGCTTTTTGTAGATTTGTTTTTGGTAGGGCGACAGGCACACTGCAAGTTGGGGGGGCATTGTAAGCTGACGCAGGGGTGCAGGGTGGGGGGGGGGGGTTCAGGATGTTGGGGTTGTTGTTTGGGGTTGTTGTTTTTTCTTGCAAGGCGTAGCAATGACTGTCAGAATTGTCCGATTGTGGTTCTCTGGGGGGGGGGGTAGGTCTCTTTGTGTTCAGGGATGGGGGATAGGGGCTTAAACGTACTCAGCTGGAATGTTAATGGCTTAGGGGACCGTATAAAACGGGGGATAGTCCTGCAATTTTTGAAACGGACCTTGCCAGATGTGGTCCTCTTGCAGGAGACCCACCTTATAGGGAATATGTGTTATGCACTTAACAGAAAGGGCTACAAATTCATTGCTCACTCGGGGTTTTCCTCGGGATCCAGGGGTGCGGGCATACTTGTCAGAGCTTCCCTACCATTTGAGGTTGACTCCACCATTGCTGATGATAGGGGGCGCTTTGTGGCCGTGTCGGGGAGGTGGGAGGGCAGAACGTTGGTTTTGGTTTCTGTTTATGTCCCTCCTGCCTTGCAGGCCTCCACGTTTGCTGATCTGGGCAAGGCCTTGTTGGAACTCCCCGAAGGGATGCTAGTGGTGGGAGGGGACTTCAATGCGGGCGGTTCTGGAATGCTAGATAGGTACCCGCCCAGAGACACCGGGGGGGCTCAGAAGTGGCTTCCCGACTTTATTGATACTTTTGGCCTGGTAGATTGTTGGAGGCTGCGGCACCCCACTCAGCGACAATACACCTTCCACTCCGGGGCCCACGGGAGTCTCTCCCGGATTGATTATCTGCTCACTCTGGCGGCACACGCCTCTTTGGTAACTGAGGTTAGGCACATGGCACGGGGCATATCAGATCATTCACCGGTGTGGGCACGTCTGGACATAGGCCGGGTGGCGGGGGGCAGGGTGGCTCCCGTTAACCCCTGGTACTTTCGGGACCCCAAGCTGCGCAGCGCGTTGCTGAAGACAGTTGACCACTACTTTCGAGAAAACCAGGGCTCAGTTGACTCCGCGGTGTCCTTATGGGAAGCTTCTAAGGCTGTACTGAGAGGAGAAGCCTTGTCCCTGGTAGTGGCCGCCAAGCGGCGGAGAGACGCCGAGGTGATACAAGTGGAGGACGAGATAGCGGCTTTAGAGTTGGCCTTGGAAGGGGATGTTGAGACGTCCACGCTGCACAATTTGAGCCTGAAGCAATTGGAGCATAGGGATCTGGTGACAAATGCCGCCAAGACCCTTCACAGGGAGCAGCAGGGGCGGTTGTATGATGTTGGTGATAAAGCCGGGAAATTGCTGGCATGGCTGGACAAAAAGGAGCGTGTTAATCGTGTGGTGCCGGAGTTGTTGACGGATGGGGGAGAGGTTGTCACTGATCCCGACGGTATAGTCCGGTGTTTCTCAGACTATTTTCGTACGGTATACGCCTCGGTCTCGGATAGATCGACTGAGGACTCGTGTGATCTTCTGCGTGACATCGCTCTGCCCTGCCTTTCCGCCATTGATAGGGAGGATCTCGATGGTGATATCACTGTAGACGAAGTGGCAGGTGCTATCCGTGCGTTGCGCTCCGGCAAGGCTTCGGGCCCAAATGGTCTGCCGGTAGAGCTGTACAAGCTTTGTCCGGATAAGTTTGCTCCTCACTTGACCGCCATGTTCGTGGAGGCGCGGAGGAACGGGTTTCTTCCGCTCGATCAACGGCTGGCGACGATCGTGGTAATACATAAAGACGGAAAGCCCCGGGATAGGTGTGGCTCCTATCGGCCAATCTCGCTCCTCAACGCCGAGCCGAAAATCCTTGCCAAGATTCTCGCGAACCGCCTGGTCCGGGTACTTGGCGACTTGATCCACCCGGATCAGTCGGGCTTTATCCCGCACCGTAACACTGCACTAAACCTTAGACGCCTCCACGGAGTGATTGCCAGGACGGGTACGATAAGAGAGCCGGCTATTGTGGCATCCCTCGTCGCCACGATGGCCTTTGACACGGTAGAGTGGGCATACTTGTGGGCGGTGCTGGCCAAATTCGGCTTCGGGCCTGGATTCGTGGGGTGGGTGAGGCTGCTCTATGAGGGGCCTCTTGCAAGCGTCGTGGTGAACGGGCGGGCGTCGGCACCTTTCGAGCTCGGGAGAGGCACCCGGCAGGGTTGCCCCCTGCCGCCGTTGCTGTTTGCCCTTGCTCTTGAGCCGTTGGCGGCGTGGATACGGTGGCACCCGGATATACGTGGGCTTCGCTGGTCGCCGGACCACGAAGACCGTATTTCACTCTACGCTGACGACATTCTGTTATATCTTGCCTCGCCTAAGAAATCTCTGATAGTGGTTTGTGACGTCTTGACATCTTTCGGTAGAAACTCGGGCCTAGTCATTAATTGGGGGAAGTCACACTTGTATGTCCTGTGTGGGGATGTCCCGCCTGTTCCGCGTAACTGTTCGATCCAGATAGCCCAGCAGGGCTTTTTGTATTTGGGGATCTATATTTCCACCGACCCCATCTTGCGTTACGAGAAGAACTTGCTCCCTCCCTTGGTGCGCCTGCGGCGGGATGTGGCGGGCTGGCGGCGATTGCCGCTCTCCCTCCTTGGCCGCGCCGCACTGTTTAAAATGATGTCCCTTCCCCGTTTCCTCTATGCCCTGCAGAATACTCTTGACCTGGTCCCGGCCAGCTATTTCCGTGAGATCGAAAGCCACCAGCGCGCGCTCTTATGGGACGGGCGTCCGCGTATCGCAGTCGCTAAGTTGACGCTTCCGTGGTACGACGGTGGTATCGCGCTTCCAGACATTCGACGTTATTACTGGGCCACCCAGTTGAGCGCGATTAACCATGGTGTCTATGGTCCGGCGCTCAGCCCTGGCTTCGCCATGGACCGCTGGTTGCCTCGTGGGGGTAATTACCACAGAGCGTTGTATTCGAAATCGTCGGACCTCACCCTCACGGGGCCCACCAGAGTGGCCGTCCATGTGTGGAAGGTGGCGACGGACTCGCTGGGCTGGAGGGGTAAGCTTACCCTTGCCACCCCTCTGTTCGACTCCGAGATTCTGGGGAAGCTTTGGCGCACAAAAGGGTTCGAGAAATGGGATTTGATCGGCATATCCAGGGTTGGAGACCTTTTAGTTAAGGGTAAGATAAAGTCGTTCGAGGAGCTGCAGAAGGAATACGAGCTGGGGAGCACGGAGTTCTTCCGATATGCACAAGTGTGCCACGCCTTGCGGTCAGTCCTTGTGGAGGGGGAGAAGGTGCCCGAGTCCTCTCCGTTGGAGGATCGGATCCTGGATGGTCACATGCCAGAGAGCACGATTTCGCTCATTTATAAGAAGCTTATCAATGTTCGGGCGGATCTTCTCCTAGGGTTGCGCGCCCAATGGATATGGGACGGCCTTGAACTAGATGATGAGGATTGGCAGTACTCAGTTTCTTCTCCCAAAGAGGTCGCTATCCCCGTGCGCCTGCGGCTGGTGCAGCTTAAAATACTCCATAGGGTCTACGTGACGGGGCCCAGGTTGGTTCACATGGGTTTTTCTGAGGAGGGCCTATGTAAGAGAGGCTGTGGTATGGTGGGTACCTTCCTCCATATTATTTGGGAATGCGGTGCGATTATGGAGTTCTGGAGGCAAGTCCACGAGGTGATGGGGGAGGTGACAGGAATTGTTATGCAGCCTGAGGCGCGATGTCTCCTGAATGTCTGGAGTCCTACTGACCACAACGCAGCACAGACTCAGTGGGTGACCCTGGGGAACATGGTAGCCAAGCGCGATATCGCTCGGCTGTGGGGCTCCAATAGGCCGCCCGCATTGACAGCGTGGATGGAAAACATGGACTGGAGCATGTTTAGGGAGAAGACAGTGTATTGTGCTCGGGGGCGCCCTCGGAAATGGCATGCTGTGTGGGGGCCATGGAACCAGTACAGAGGGGACATATGCCTGCCCCCCGACCCGGATCCGCCTGAGGAGCAACTTTCCCCTTAGTCCTTTTCCGGCTTTGACTTTCCCGCTGATATGTGATTGTTTCTAGAGTCTCTGCCTTTCCCTCCTTTCCCTTACTATAGATCAGTGCCTGTTGGACGTGATGGGGCTCGTCCCCCCTGATGGGAACCTCTCTTGGTGTTTACAGTACCTTTCGCCTTGCTTGTGTTTAGGGTTGTTTTTATGTTTATGCAAAATAGAACCTTTGGCTCTCCTGTCAGTGATATGTGGACGCAAGCATGTGTTGAACCTCTAAAGCTGCCGTACCTCCGGGATGTCGGCTGAATAGCTGTGTCACTGATATAAAATAAAGGTTTTTCAAAAAAAAAAAAAAAAAAAAAAAGAATAACCCTGTCGATCTCTTCCACCTAGGGTCTAAAGATTAAGTGGTCTGTCACGATGTCTGTCGAGCTTTGCCATTTTCAGTGCTACGTTAGTGTATGTATGTTGTCTGGGAGAGAGAGAGACAGAGAGGGAGATAGAGAGAGGGAAAGAGAGAAAGAGTGTGTGTGTGTGTGCGTGCGTGCGTGCGTGGGAGAGAGAGAGAGAGTCTGTATGCTTTAGTTTGTATGCATGGGTATCTATAAATCTATTGGTCTAGGTACATGGGTTATGGCATATCTGATGGCTTGTGTGCATACATGTTTGTGTGCATGTCTGGGGTCTTTGTGCATGGATGCCTGTACATTTGGAATCTATGCATGGGGATCTGTGACCGTGTTGGTCATTGTGTACAAGGGTATCAGTGGGCCTCATTCTCCAGCTGCATATGTGCCTCTATGTGCAAATTCTGTTAGTGTGTGTACGGAAGTGGCACGTGTGTGTGCTTGCATCAGAGGAGAGTTGTGTGGTGGGAAGGTGGCACCACTGGTTGGCGGTATGCACAGGCTAACCGTTACCGTTGAGGCCCCTGAAGTATAGACAGATATCACCAAAGCAAAGGACTGATTACCGGGAGACAGGAGTTGATTGATAGTTACAAGTGAGGGCTTTCCAGCCATTTTTCCCCATGGTGTGGTGTAAAACATCACCAGGCCTCTGTTTTCGCCTTTAAGCGTCGTTAGCTGTGGTTGGGTAAATCATTGTGAACTGTTGTGTGTCAAAGAGAAACAACTGTAAAGACATATGGATTATATAGGTAGGATTTACAATTTCGGATTAGGCATTGTTGTTAAAATAGTACTTATTTTGGAAAGTGGGCGAAGTTTGAAATGTGGTGTGTGCGAAGTTGCAACACTAAGCTGTTTGCAAGCTTGACAAATATTTTTTTTTAACTTTTCGAGGTTTGTGAAGTTTTTGAAAAGGGGGCAAAATGGACGCCTTGGGAAGCAGCAGAAATGTTCCCGCTTAGGGCTGGAAGCGTACCAGTCAGACCTGGCAGCCCCCACTTACTGTTCCCTGGAGGCACCTAGAGGCCTCACATTTCCCGTTCTTGGATGCCAGAAGCCTTTAAGCAGGACTTCTGGTAGCAGAAAGTGGGAAGTAATAGCAGCTGTTGTGTTTCCGGGTTGTCAATCAGAGACAAGGGTAGCTGTGAGTGACAGAAAAGAAAGCAGTTGCATTCAGCACTGTGTTCTGCAACACTTTAGAGAATGGTGTCAAGTGATGCACAACTCTTATCTTTGTGATAGGAGAGTTTGCCCATGTTCCTTAAAGCTTAATTTCGCAAACCCCTAGATTAATGTACTTTGTAACGGAAACTTTTCAGTATATCCTGATCTTAAACAGATGTGTAATGTTGGGATTCCAACTCATGGCACACAGGTTACAGCAATCAATCAATCAATCAATCACTCATGTCTCTTGTAAAGCGCACTACTTACCCGTGAGGGTCTCAAAGCGCTGCTACTGCTCGAAGAACCAGGTCTTGAGGAGTCTTCTGAAGGCCAGCAGGTCTTGGGTCTGCTGTAGGTGGGTGGGGAGGGTGTTCCAGGTCTTGGCGGCGAGGTGGGAGAAGGATCTGCCACCGGCAGTCGTTCTTTGGATGCGGGGGACTGCGGCGAGGCCGGCGGAGCGGAGCTGGCGGGTGGGGGTGTAGAAGCTAAGTCGTCTGTTGAGGTACGCTGGTCCGGTGTTGTGGAGAGCTTTGTGTGCGTGGATGAGGAGCTTGAAGGTTATCCTCTTGTAGACGGGGAGCCAGTGCAGGTCTCTCAGGTGGGGTGTGATGTGGCTGTGGTGGGGGATGTCGAGGATCAGTCGTGCAGAGGCGTTCTGGATGCGCTGAAGCCGTCTCAGGAGTTTGGCCGAGGTTCCTGCGTAGAGGGCGTTTCCGTAGTCCAACCTGCTGGTGACGAGGGTCTGTGTGACCGTTCTTCTCGTTTCGGTGGGGATCCACTTTTAGATCCTGCGGAGCATGCGGTAGGTGTTGAAGCAGGAGGAGGAGACGGCGCTGACCTGTTTAGTCATGGAGAAGGTGGAGTCGAGGCTGACCCCTAGTTTGCGTGTATGGTCGGTGGGTGTCGGGGCTGTTCCCAGTGTGGTCGGCCACCAGGAGTCGTCCCAGGCTGAAGGGGTGGATCCGAGGATGAGGACCTCCGTCTTGTCTGAGTTCAGCTTCAGTTGGCTGTTCCTCATCCATTCGGCGACGGCCTTCATTCCTTCGTGGAGGTTGGTCTTGGCGGTGTGGGGGTCTTTAGTGAGGGAGAGGATCAGCTGGGTGTCATCGGCGTAGGAGATAATGTTGAGGTCGTGCTGTCGGGCGATATGGGCGAGGGGTGCCATGTAGATGTTGAACAGCATTGGGCTGAGGGATGAGCCCTGGGGTACGCCGCAGATGATCTCGGTGGCATTGGAGCAGAAGGGGGGAGACGGACGCTCTGTGTTCTGCCGGAGTGGAAGGATGTGGTCCAGTCCAGGGCCTTCTCTTGGATCCCGGCGTCGTGTAGGCGTGTTCGTAGCGTGCGGTGGCAGACCATGTCGAAGGCGGCTGACAGGTCCAGGAGGATGAGGGCTGCTGTTTCTCCGTTGTCTAGTAGGGTCCTGATGTCATCGGTGACGGCGATGAGGCCGGTTTCGGTGCTATGGTTGCTATGGAATCCGGACTGGGACGGGTCCAGGATGCTGTTCTCCTCGAGGTAGCGGGTCAGTCATTTGTTGACGGTTTTCTTGATGACCTTCGCCGGGAACGGGAGCAGGGAGATGGGCCGGAAGTTCTTGAGGTCCTTGGGGTCCACCTTGGGCTTCTTGAGTAAGGCGTTGATCTCGGCGTGCTTCCAGCTTTCCGCGAAGGTTGCTGTCTCGAAGGAGATGTTGATTACTTTCCGGAGATGGGGTGCGATGGCTGTCCTGGCTTTGTTGAAGATGTGGTGTGGGCATGGGTCTAATGGTGATCCGGAGTGGATGGTGTTCATGATCTTGCTGGTGTCTTCGTCGTTGATGCAGGTCCAGGAGAGCAGGCGGTTAGTGCGGTGGTGGTCGTGGGGGCGGAGGTCTCAGTGGTTGTCGGGGCGGTCATCGTGACGTTGAAGCTGTCATGGATGTCGGTGATCTTGCGGTGGAAGAAGGTGGCCAGCGAGTCGCACAGATCTTGTGAAGGTGGGATGTCGTTGGTGTTGGATCTGGGGTTGGAGAGTTCCTTCACGATGTTGAAGAGCTCTTTGCTGTTGTGTGCGTTGTTATCTAGGCGGTCTTTGAATGAGGCCCTCTTGGCGGATCTGATGAGGTGATGGTGTCTGCGGGTGGCGTTCTTGTGGGCTGCGTAGCTGTCCGGTGTTCGTTCACAGAGCCAGTTTTTCTCCAGTTCGCCATGTTCGTTTGGAGGCCTGGAGGTCTTCGGTGAACCAGGTGGCTTTCTTGCTGGTATGGCTGTTGGATGGTTTTGAGCGGGGCGAGGGTGTTGGCGCAGTCGTTGATCCACTGTCTGAGGTTGCGGGCGGCGGAGTCGGTGGGGTCGGCGGGTGGGCGCTGGGCGAGGGTGATGGTTAGCTGGTCTTCGGGGACTTTGCCCCAGCTGCGACGTGGCATCTGTTGGGTGCGGTGGTGCGTGGTGGACTTCCTGAAGGTGAAATGGATGCAGTGATGGTTGGTCCAGTGGGGTTCGGTGGAGTGGTTGAAGGAGACGTGGGGGCTTGCAGAGAAGATGGGGTCAAGCGTGTGGCCGGCGGCGTGGGTGGATGTTTTCACGAGCTGCCTGAGTCCGAGGTTGGAGAGGTTGTCGATCAGGGCAGTGGAGTTGGTGTTGTTGTTGTTCTCGAGGTGGAAGTTCAGGTCCCCGAGGAGGATGTAGTCCGTGGAGGCGAGGGCGTGTGTGCTGATGAAGTTGGCGATGGAGTCGCTGAACTGTGGTCGGGGTCCGGGGGGTCTGTAGACAAGGGTTCCTCTGAGGGTGGTGTTGGGGTCGGTGTGGATCTGGAAGTGCAGGTGTTCGGTGGTGCTGAGGGTGTCGTCGGTGTTGGTCGTGACTCTGAGAGTATTCCGGTGGACGATGGCGATTCCTCCTTCTACTCCGTTGGTGTGGTCCCTGCAGGGGATCTTGTAGCCTTCCGGGATGGCTACGGCGATGTCGGGTGCTGAGGCGGGTTTCAGCCAGGTCTCCGTCAGGAAGGCGACGTCAGGGGAGGTTGAGTCGAGGAGAACCTAGAGTTCAATTGCGTGTTTGCGGGCGGGCGGAGCGGGTGTTGAGGAGGATGCATCTAAGGTAGTTGGGTTCTTTCCTGGGTGGAGGTGTGGCGGGGTGGATGCTGGTGAAGCTGCAGTTCCGGCAGGAGGAGGGTCCTTTTGTGCGCTTTGGGGTGGCCCGGTAGCAGGTGTGTTTTCATCCGGGGTTGAGTGCGTGGAGTGTGCTGGCATCGTAGCGCAGTTGGGCGTCTTGGTGTTCGCGGGGGCCAGGGGTTCTGGCACTGGGCGCGATCCAGGCGCGGACGGGCACAGACGGGCTTGCCTTAGGTGCGCCTTCGGCGCTGCACGCATCCGCTGCGCGACTGCGCAGCGGCCGCCATAAGAAGGGGAGGTGGGAGGGAGGAGCAGCTGGTAGGGTGGAGCAGACAAATGGGAGCGGGGGGGCGGGGTCGCAGAGGACGCAGCGGCGGGAAGCGGGACCGGCGAAGGAAACAGAAGGCAAATGGGCACAGGGGGCAACGGGGCAATGCAAGACAACAGTACAATAATACAAGGCAACTAGGAGGGCATAGAAACAAGAGCGAGGGAAACAGAAGGCAAACAGACACAGGGGACAACGGGGCAATGCAAGACAACAGTACAATAAATACAAGGCAACTAGGAGGGCACAGAAACAAGAGCAGGGCACATAAACAAGCACAATAAAAACGGGCAAGAGCAAGTATGGAAGCGGGAAAGCAAACCTAAGGCCTATCACTGGTCACCAGGGATGAGGCGCAGGTGGTAGCCTGCGGGTGGAGGTGGGCCTCGAACTGGTCAGCAGCTGGTCTAGAGCACGGGCGCAGTCCGGTGGAGCTACGTGGCAGAGGTCAGCTACAAGTGCTTACACCACAGAGCCCTCTTATCAACTAAACTAGGTTTTCTAAGGGTTTGGTGTGCTAGTTATGTTGTTAATGAGTTGCAGCTTGGACCAACCATCTCCCTTGATACCTACACAGCTTCTTTATTCATTCCTCACACTTTCTTCTGGTTCTTTTTTTAGGTATTTTTTTTTTTTTACAGAAGGGAGGTATGGGGTTTGTTAGTGAATGATGTGTGTGACCGTTTGTGTAGTGCAGTGCTGGCGTCTGTGTGCCATGAAGTTATGCCTTCCTTTGTTTTCAATTCTAGTTTGTGTTATGTTATTGGCATTTGTTTGGCCTCGTAGCTCTGCTCCTTTGTTTTGATTTTAGGCATTTGGAACCAATGAGACAGTTTGTCTCTGTGTCAGTGGGATTTTGAGGTGCTTTCATAATACAATCATTAGCATTATTTTGTGTATTGATATTTTCCCCCAGTTTCCATGTCTTCTGTGTGGCCCCTTTTTTTCTTTATTTCTCCCTCCTTAGTTTCCCTCCACTTCTGGTCTTTGATCTGACCTGTCACTCTGAATCTTTTTTTCCAGAGGTTGCTACAGGAATGTCCAGCATGAAGAGCGACATGTCCTCCAGATTCACGCAAATTGAGGGAGCGGTATCTGGACTTGTTTCCAAAGTTGGAAACCTGGAGGTGAACAGGCCGCAGGATCCTTACATCGCTAAGTCTGGTGGCCCGCACACTCCTGTCAGAACTGCTGTCAACAGCGTGAAAGGCGACAACGGGCTTAAGGATGGAGATTTGGACAGAAGCCGTGGCAATCCGGCCTCATGCAGGCCAGCCACTGCCACACCACTTCATCCTTCAAACAATGCTCTTTGTCCTGCAAGGATACTGCATCGCGTGTCCAATATCACGCAGATCCTAAATGGCCACACCGACCTGCTGGTGGAGTTATATGAAAGGGTGTCCGCTCTAGAGGAGATGGGGAGACCCACTGAGGGCAAGGGGCCCTGGATACCAGACCTACCTGAAAGCAGCGGGGATGGTGATTAAAAGCAACAGACTCCTAGCATTTCTTCTTTTGAACTGATTATGAGTGCCGTGGAGGCTCTCCATCTCCTCTTGACCATATTTGATATCTGTATTGTTTATGTTGGGTCATCAACTATCTATTAAAATATATCTTTTCGTTCTGAAGTATCAAATGACACACCTGTGGACTCTTGGACTTTGACATCTCTCCTTCATCGAGCTGATCATAAGCATGGTCATTTGTATTATGAGTTTCTACGGCCGCTGCAGTTTCTCCATTATTATCTATTTACCACACTTGACACATAACATGATCCATCATCTACTGCATAATTTGAAGATTTATACAAAAACAGTTTTTAGCTCAAATAGATCAAAACTTACTAAAATAAAGAGCAACACAAGGTGCCACCTGATGGCAGACGCCTTATAAAGGTTAATAGGTCACATTTCATTTGGTAATTGCTGTATTCAGGCGCTAAGTATTAATGTGTGGTAAAAAGACAAAATAGTCAAATGAGAATGCCACTGAATGGACTGCATTATGCCTCATCATTTGCTTTTTCTTACAGCATAATTTAGTCAACCCTGTTGAAAAAAATTGGCCCTCCATTGACCCAAATCGAAAAGTGACCTTGATCGTGTCTGGAGACCATTTCCTTCTCTGAGTGGCCACAACTCTCCCAGTAGCGACTTTTCTTCCATTCAGTTGACTCTTGCGGGCTAGTTCTGCCTAGGGCCACAAGTAGTAAACAGTTCTTCTGATTGACTCTCTGGTCTCCAAGACATCACATAGGCTCCATTCCATTACTTGCATGCTCATAACATACAATTCACTCTTTACACTCTGATTGGACAGATCCCCAAGTACAAATATGCTTCTGCATTTTCTGAACACCAGGCATTTCTTCAGCGTTTAAGTTTGGGCCTTATGGTGATGTTTGCGACATTCTTATGTGTTTCTGTTGTACTTCCACAATGTGCAATTCACTCACATATAGAGACACACTTTTTTTTTTTTTTTTTGCAGAGTTTTATATAGCGCGAACTTGACCCGAATCCAATCGGGTATCAGAGCGCTTTCTTTACATAGCACCAGTTACGTTACATGAGGACACACATTCATATTTTGTTAGGCACGAGGAGATTAAGTGATTTGCCCAGAATCACAGGATGTTCAGCTGTCATTACCGAGACTCGAACCCAGTTCCCCAGGTCCGAGGTCGAGCGCCCTAGCCGTTAGGCCAACTCCTCTCCCCTCACACCTTATTTGCTACAAGCTTTTTGTTTTTATTCTAGAACAGTTTTTCCTTCTTTACCTCCAAAAACTAACTATATTCCAGAATAAATGCACTGGAATTTAATACATCTAGTATCCATATTTCATTGGAGACGACCTGGTTATGCCTCATTCTTTTCCGGAATCCTGTCTACCTCAGCTTCCCCGCTTCACTCTGCAGCACTTTGTAGAGTGACAATTCCTGTCTTCCCTAGAAATGCAGCAGTTTCCAGGTAGCAGTAGCATGGTCTGTATCCTCAAGTGAGCTGATTTATGCTTCCTTTAGAGCACATAAGGATAAATAGATGACATAAAAATCATGTGTGTGCCATTTATGAGACAACCACAGAAATGAGACCCTTAAAATTAGAGTACGGATATCACTGAAAAAAGCCAGTACTTGCACTTAGCGTTTCGGGTGCTAGACTAAATGTACATTATTTATAGGTGTATTTTGTATACAGAATCCTCTTCCACCTGACTCACGTTTCTCCCCCTCCAGACTGACTTCTTTTCAGCAGGAGGAATCCACTTGCGGAAACACGGGGTGGAATGCTAGATGTAAGCTTGCACCCAAGCTATGCCCTAGAACGACTGAGCTATTTAGAGTTTGACAAATATAGAACATACTCCAAAACTTGACTGTTGTCCCCTATATAGATTGTATACCTATGAATACAATCTAAATAAGGCTGAGACGGGACATCCCACATTCACCAGACCCTAAATAACCCCCAAAGATCCTTCATCCAAACCAGTTAGAATGGTGACCAGGAGTATTTTTTGGATGCACTTCTAAGCCCTGCATCAGCATGCTCCGGAACTTACAAACAAATTGTGTCCCGAGAGGAAATTTCCCCTACATTGCCTTTTCAGTGCATCATGACATGGACTTCATCCGGTGGCCAGATTGCCTTCTTCTTTATCTGCGATATTTAGAAACAGGTCAAGATGCCATATATGTGCGGCCGGGTAGAGCCGAAAAGATCACTGACCACTTCATGCGCTTCTAGAACATATTGTCCTTGCACAACAGTAATATTGTAAGGAAAAACTGCTACAGTCTGATCACTCTTTGTAACTCACCAAAAACATTTTAAGTTTAAAACTTTTCTGGTGCCAAGTGATGATGATTTTTCTCACAGTTCTTTTCCACTCTTTCTAACACTTTTGATAAAAAAATACCTGTACATCTCTTGACTACTTAATGTGTGAATTGGTATTATTTATACATTTTTATATTTGAAATAAACATAAATTTACATAAAGTATGCTTTGTATCTATTTTTAGTAATACATCATTATATTGTCATTATGAACCAGACAACAAACATATTTTCTGTGAAATTGTAATATCCCAAAAGAGCAGCTGTTTATTTTTATCATGTTACAGAATAAAATACCACACATGCCAAAGGCTTGACACGGGTCACACAACACGTGAATAAGTACTAAACTGGACACTGAACAAATCTCTACTAACCATACGCAACCAAACCCAACCAACCATGCACAACCGATGTATGAAAAAGGTATCCTGGTTTAGACTGTGATATGCTACCAAAGTAGAAGGCGCTCTATAAATGCTGATAACATACCACATCGCAAATAAGTAAATGATATGTCAGAACCAATGGGATGCAGTGTTACAGGAACAGGAATGGCTCCCATCAATGACTTAAAAGGGGGTGGGGAAGTCCTGCAACCTCAGTCAGCAGACTCATGCATTCGTTGTGCCTTGCTCAACGGAGTATAATGAGTACACAGAAGGTTTTAAGCCACAGGTGTCACATGGAATATAATATCTGTGGTTGTCTGTAGTTGACTGCCAGCACTTCAGCCAAACTGTACTTCTTCCACCCAACTTGCTTTGGTGACAACCTAACAAATTCAACTACCTCTTGCGGTCCTGATGAAGGGTGTTTAACATCAATATCGAGTCTAAACTGTTGCAATGTTTTTATTATTTCCTGTGAACTAGAGACACTGTTTTGCCGCCTTAAAGACTCTATTCCTCCAAGACCATGCTGACTATCTAAGTGAGAGTTTATATTATTGTGATCTTTTTAGGTACTTTGAGCACTTCACGATCACCACAAAGTTGCAATTATGTTGCAACTCATTAACTAATTTTACAACAAAACAAAGAGGTGGTACATTATGCAGATTCTTCGGTTTCTTCTTCACTAAAGCTAGGATAACCCCCACTGTAGCCCTGTCAACGCGGCAGCTGCCTGTCCATAAATCTATATCCAGGTATCTGGGGATCATTAACGCTCCAGCATGCTTGGAAGATCATCGTTTCCTAAAACCTAATGTCACACTACAATAGGAATACATAGCAACCCTCGCCCCATTTAGCAGACCCAACAGATAAGCAAAACACTTTGAAAAGTCTACCTGGATTAATACAAGGTTAGCACCCGTTGACAAAGGAATACGCTGAACCAGAACATAGGGAAATGGACCATACAAACTAGCTCCCTAGCGCAGGAAATCTAAGTGATAAGAAATAAAGTGGTTCATACAAACCCATTTGTAGTTGGCTGGTGTGAGATCAATGTTCAGAGGAAGAATAGCTATGACATCCGGATCTATGCAGCCAACTTCCTTTGGCCACTCTGTCGCTACTGACCCTGTACTGCAAACATGCCGGTGCAGACCGAGCCAGGAAGGATTTTGGAAAGACTTACGAACAGGATTCGCTGTACGCCTCTGCAGGTTGCCTTCAGCAATTCTGAGTCAAATTCCCTTAGTAGATTGGGACATGTTTTTTTTTTTTACAACAAACTTTATTGGCATTTGTAAGGACATCGGGGAATTTGTCCCCATACACGGTACCAAGATGAAGAAAAGAACAGTGCAGTGAGAAGTGGCATCCTTGTTCAGCCCCCCCCCTGGTCTGCAGAACATCAGACCCCCAAACCCTCCCCCCCACCCGCACATCACACCTGCCCACGGTCCAACACAGATATGCAATATTTCCTATCCGCATGAGCTCCATATTCCGATTACCCATCCACAATGCATAGGGCCCGGGGCCCCGAAGGGGGACCCACCGGGGCTCTGATTAGCCTCTCTATTGGGTCCAATGGCACTGCATCCCCCCGCACAGACAACACAATACCCCGATATCGCGCCCATCTCTTCCAGACTTTACCATGCTTACTCGGACAACCCCTTGCCAAGAATACCGCCTCTTCCGCAGACATGCAGCGATCTAGTGCTTTCTTCCAGGCCTGAACCGGGGGCGGGGCAGAAGACTTCCAATGCTGGGCAATATCTCGCTTGGCCAGCGTCAATCCCAAAAACAGGAGGTGTCGCTTATAGATGTTGCCCCCTATCTCCTCGGTACAATGCAACAGTGTTAAGCGGGGATCGGGGGGAAGCTCCCAACCCAGCACCCCCCCAGGCAGGACAGAACCGCCGTCCAGAACGGGCGCAGCCGCCCACAGTCCCACACCGTGTGCAAGAATGTACCGTCCCCATCGCCGCAACGGAGACATGTGGGGGACCCAATTAAGTGCATGCGCCAAAGGCGGTGCTGGGTGTAATACGCCCTGTGCAGGTATTTGAATTGTATGAAGCGGTATTTGGTGGCCACCGCAGCATATCGCGGACCCGCTATAGCGTCTGCCCAGTCATCCTCCGTGAGCGCGGGGATATCGCGCTGCCACGCCTCCTTGGTATTATCTAGGGTAGTGTTCATGAAGGTTGTCAGAGTCTGATAAATCTGGCGAATTTTGTGATCCCCGAGGTCTCCCATCAACAGTCTACCCTCTAGCGGGTGGAACTCCGGCAGAGTGTCTAGGTGCTGGATGCTAGGTGTGAGGGCATGCCGCAACTGGAGATATTTGTGAAACTGGGATTTATGCAGCTCAAAATCGGCCTGCAGCATCTGAAACGACTTAAGCGACACTCCCTTCATTACATCCCCCAGCGAGGAGATCCCTATCATGTCCCAATAGCGAAAGCCCTCAAGACTTGCCGTCTCCTTGAGCAGGGTACCCTGCCACAATGGGGTGGCCCGCGTAAGCCTGCCGCGCCAGCCAATAGAGATGACCGATTGCCGCCAGATCCGGATCACCGTAGCACACGCAGGGGGCAACCGGTCCAGCGAGGAACGGCTATAAAGAAAATGCAGCAGAGGCTTCTCCGCCAATGCGGCCCGGTCCAATGCGTAGGCTGGATCCGCGGGGGAGGCATACCACCAGTCATTTATGACTAGGAGATGCGTGGCCCTGTAGTATGCCTGAACGTCCGCCACCGCTATGCCCCCGCAGTAGGTAGACTGCACACATGTCGCCAAGGCCACCCTCACCGGCCCGCCATGCCAGAGGAATTCATTCAAAAGTGCATTCAGCTGGCGGAACCACGCCTGGGGCACCTGGAAGGGGTAGTGTTGGAGATGGTACAAGAGACGCGGTAACGTCACCATCTTGAAAATGGCCGATCGGCCGTAGAGGGGGAGTGGAAGATGCGACCACACCCTAGTTTCATTGCGGACTTGGGTCAGCAGGGGCGCAATATTCAGAGTCCAAGCAAGATCCGGCGTGCGGGTGACCCGCACTCCTAGGTATTTGATATGGTCCGGGGCCAGCACTAATTGAGAGGCCCAAGCCTGGCTTCTCTGGTCACCATACAGGGGAAACAGAGTGGACTTAGCCGGGTTAGCCACGAGGCCCGACGTCTCGCCGAACACCCGCAGAATCTCAAGCACCCGGGCCCCAGAGGCCCACGGGTCCACCATAAAGAAGATGACATCATCGGCATATAGCGCGATACGATCAGAGTGGCCCGAGGGCCAGTCCATACCCCGAAGGACCGGATCGGAGCGGGACCACGCCGCCAATGGCTCGATTGCCTGATTGGGACATGTTTTGATTTTTATAAATGTGATGATTGTCAATTCAGGGCATTTTCCATTTTCAAAATGCAGCCGATAAAAGGCTCTAACCTATTATCTTTATAATGTGCAAAAAATCAGTAATACGGCCCATTTGAGGACCATGTCAGACTTAGAAACAATAGTAACATGATGACCACAAGAAGATGTAATTCTGACTTTAGGATATCCCATTTTTCTCAGGCAATGACAAGTGAAGAGCTGTAAAACTAGTGCATAATATGTACGTGGGTACTGTAAATTTCTAGGGCATCTTCAACAATTATAGTAACAAAAAACGAACTGAAAATCAGAAGAGACACAAACTAATGTATATAGAAAAGTACAAAAATAGTTATTTATTGATAATAAAGTATTCCTTGTTCAAAATTATAAAGTAAAACAAACCACATACACACCACATCCATCTCAGCATTCAAACT
This sequence comes from Triturus cristatus, assembly GCF_964204655.1. Lineage (NCBI taxonomy): Eukaryota > Metazoa > Chordata > Amphibia > Caudata > Salamandridae > Triturus > Triturus cristatus. Next base: position 840,661,174 of record NC_140593.1, on the reverse strand, counting down.
GGACAATCACAAAAATGTAAACATATACAAGTATAATCAACACTTGGCAGTTCATCAAACAGGATAAGCTAAATATGTTCTGATGTATTTTTTATCTCCATAACATAGATGATTGTCTTAAATGTTTTCTATAGATGAGCCTTGTATGTAGGCTATTAGTACACAAGAATGTATCTGTGTCGTGAAGTGACTTCAGTTCCCAAGTGGTTTCAATATGTATGTGGGGACATATGTATAGCATAGGCAGGGGATAACAGAAAGCTGAACATAAAGAACAGCGGCCAAAGAAAGATAAATAATGCTTATAGGGAGACAGGGAGAGGGTGAGTGTCTGGTCAGATGGCATGTCTAGGTGTATGTTAGGGAAACTGTTATTATGTGATTCTGCACCTACAGCGTTTTCGAAACAATTATATATTTACTGCATTCGCCACACAATCAACCATCTACTGACCCATTTGTAGGTTTCACCAAACATTATTTATATCTCAAACGGATGAAAAGTTACTAAAGGAAAGTACCACTAAAGGTTCCGATCAGTGTCAGGATCATCAGGCAGAGGTTAACTGGTCATCTTTTAGTGGCTGATTGTTGCATTCCGATAATAAACTGATACTGAGGTGAAACGTGTTCACCGCCAGTCTTAATATGTGCTAGAAAGACAAAATAGTCAAATCTTAACACCACTTAATGTAGCACATTATGCGGTATAAATTGCTATTTCTCGCCGCATAATTTAGTCAATCCTGCAAAATAATTTGCTCCTCCGTTGATACATGATTCTATTGAGCTTGAAGGATGTATGTAGGGATATTTATATAATTTAGAAATAGCTAGGAAGCAACAAAAAAGGTATTTTGCACTCTCCATCGAGAAGTAGACAGGGTCTTCCATTAGAGTTTGAATGGCTAGAGAGTGGCATGTATAACAGGGGTGACTTCAGCGGGGTAGGGGTGCGGGATATGCCCTGCCACCACTCTGGAAGTAGTACTGGTCCGCCTGTTAAATATTGGGACCTGTGCTGCTGCCGGGAGGGTAGTAACAGCTAATGTTTGGGGCACAATTGATCCATGCCCCCACCCAAATGAGGCAGCCCTGTGATCTAGGGGGCATGTGTGAATACCGAGCAGGGTGCACGTTGAATCCTAGCATCTCAGACTACAAGAACTATTACAGAGTAGCAGCTTTCCTGTGATACTAAAAGTGAGATGCAGGAATGTGAACTGAAAACTGAGTAACACTGCAGCTTTCCTGGGATACTAAAAGTGAGATGCAGGAATGTGGCCTGAAAACTGAAGGGCACTGGAGATTTCCAGGGATACTAAAAGTGAGATGCCGGAATGTGGCCTGAAAACTGAAGGACACTGGAGATTTCCAGGGATACTAAAAGTGAGATGCAGGAATGTGGCCTGAAAACTGAAGGACACTGGAGCTTTCCTGGGATACTAAAAGTGAGATGCAGGAATGTGGCCTGAAAACTGAAGGGCACTGGAGATTTCCAGCGATACTAAAAGTGAGATGCAGGAATGTGGCCTGAAAACTGAAGGGCACTGGAGATTTCCAGGGATACTAAAAGTGAGATGCAGGAATATGGCCTGAAAACTGAATGACACTGGAGAGTATGTTGAATGTGAAACCTTTTCAAAGACAGGTCAACTCTATCCACTTGAGGGTTCACAAGTATGACATCACCTGTCCAGCACATGGTGTTACAGTCTCAGGCACCACAAACACATGTTCACAATAAATGTTGCATGCAGTGCTTAATTCATTCATTTCATCTTTATTTCGGTCACTAGGACCATAAAAGAGAGCGACATATACACATACAAGTTATGCACAATAAAATTAACAAACATAGTTCAGTTTAGATTAGTCGCAGAACAATTAGACTAAAATCATCAAGAAAATTCATTCAACTGTATTGGCTTAATACAATGAGTACGAATAATCCACATTGATGTTAAAAATTTTGCAACAGCAAAAACAATTGGGGCAGATAGATCTGTTTTCAGTATTCTGAAAGCTGGCAAATGCTGCCTAAAGCCCAGATTTCTAAGGAGTGGGCGAAGCCAGTAGTTCCTTGCTCTTTGGTAAGCTGGGCAGAAGAATATAATATGCAAGTCAGTCTCTCGCGGGTACGCGCAAGCGGGGCATTGGACTGTAGAGTGGGAATGTGTCCAGTGAACTGTATGCGCCCTAAGGGGGAGAGTACTATAACGCCATTGCAAGTATAACTTCCTTGTTAGTGAAGGGCCTATGTCATCAAATGTAAGCTATAGGTGGTATGAGTCTTTAAAGCCCAGGAAGTGTTCGGTTAGAGACCCCTCCCGTGCGCTCGTAATTGCAGCGCGTAAATTATGCTCATAATAAGCCTTAGAGATGGATTTACGTGAGATCCTGGGACATGCAATCCCTGGATCGGACCACAATTCCGGTCTACCTAGTAACTCGCAAGTTTGCTTAATATATCTTAGCCATGGGATTTGTGCAGTTTTAGAAAAACGCAAAATCTCTAGCAGCTCAGCTCTATAGTTAAAAAGTTCCGGCGAGCTCCATATTTTACACCAAAAAGTTATGGGTTTAAGACCCAACTCTTCTGAAATCGGCCTTAGGCCCAGATCTAGTCTGAGTGGGAGAAGAGGGGTACCAGTCGGTAAAGCTGCCAATTGCCTTATGAAGTTATTCTCCGTGACCTGCATCTTCTGGCCGGTGGTGTGCCCCCAAATTTCGGCTCCATAGGTCACTGCCCCTCTTGCCTGGATTTTGTAAATTTGGAGGCGGGGGCCAAATGGCCTGTAAGTCAATCCTTTTGTCATCCTGGCAATGCCACCCACCAGCTGAGACAATTTCAAGTTTGCCTTAGTTTTATGTGAGTCCCACGTCATGGACTGGTTGATTGTTACCCCCAGATATTCGAACGTGTAAACCCTCTCTAATCTGGAGGACCCTATAGAGGGATTCGCGCGTGTTGAGGAGGGCGGGTTGAAGATCATATACTTGGTTTTTGCAGCATTAATCTCCAATCCGTGGCTCGCACAAAAACTCGCAAATCCGTCCAGGACCCGTTGTAAGCCCATGGGGGATTTGGAGAGCAGCAGGGTATCATCTGCAAACATAATAGCAGAAACCCTGCTGCCATCCAACTTAGGGGCGTCGATGTTACTCAGCTCGTTGAGATGGTTGATAACCCCGTTGACAAAGAGGCAGAAAAGGGTCGGTGCAAGCACACAACCCTGCCTAACCCCCCTGTCAACGGGGAAAGCATCCGAAAGAGTGCCTCCTCTTCCACATCTCACCCTGGTGTAGTCTTTTCAAGATTAATAGGATATCAGCGGGAACCTCGAGGTCCACTAAGACAGCCCATAGTCTGTCCCTGGGCACTAAGTCGAAGGCGGCTCGCAAATCCACGAACACCGTGTATAGGCTGCCGCCCTAGATCAAAACAGTCTTCCAGTATAAAAGAGTCAAACGGAAGATTTGATTGATAGTGGAAATACCCCTTCTGAACCCTGCTTGATATGGGCTCATGATCGCACGTTCTTCAATCCAATCTTGGAGGCGATTTAACATGAGTCTACCAAAAATCTTCTGTGGCACATCGATGAGGCTGATGGGTCTGTAGTTGGCTGGGAGCAGAGGTGAGCCCTTTTTGAATATTGGGACGATCTCTGTGCCCAGCCAAGTACCAGGCATAACCATGCCTCCCAAGATCGCATTAAAGAGAATCATAAGATAGGGTGCCCAGACGTCCGGTTCCTGCTTGAATAAGTCGCCCGGCAAGCCGTCCAGGCCTGGTGCCTTTCCTGATGCCAGCCCGGCAATAGCCTCTCGGACCTCCTTTAGTGTGAACGGCACCCCATTCCGAGTAGAACTGGGCAGCTGGGTGGAGTTTACCCTGTCGCCCTCAGGTGATTTGGAAAGGGACTGGAAATGGTCTTGCCATGCCTTAGCTGAGATGTTAGGCTCTATGGCAGAGGCCAACTCATCAGAGCCTGTGTTGACACAGCGCCAAAATTTGCGCGAATCCCCACAAGCCAGGCAGGTAGTAAGATTTGCCCACCTTTGATGCTCCCATTCGCTTTTAGCGTTGGAAGTCAAGATCTTATTAGCCGATCTCCTTGCCCTTATTTCCACGCTTCCCTTTCCCGCTTTGATCGAAGTCATAAGGTCGGTTTTTGCCTTGCGACAGGCACTGTTGTACCGGAGGGGGCCAGCGATGCTTCCGTTAACCCTTTTTGGTCTACTGGTTAAAAGTTCGGAGACCAGTTTGGCAAGATCTTCGTGTATCTGCCCCAGTTGTATGTATGCGCCCTGGGTGATGCCTTTCACCTTGAGTGCCTGGACCTTTTCAAGTATGGGAATTACCCGCGCGTACAGCTTGGGTATCTTCCCTGGATGGGAAGCTATTTTCTCCCACTTCACTCTGCGTCTGTTGTTCTCAAGGACTAGGCCCTCCTCGGAAGTCTCCCTTTGTTTCCCCCTGACCTCAAGCTCAGGATGATCGTATACTAATTCCAGAGCATTGTGGTCACTATCTTCCCTAGCTGTCACCCAGAAATCTCTGATGTGTGACCAGGAGGTCAATGGAACCAGGACATAATCAAGTCTTTACTCCCTGCCCACTCTATTGAAGGTGCACCTTGGAGGGATGTCGGAGTTTAGCCTTCCGTTGCAAGCCCGAAGACCATATTTCAAGCTTAGGGATGTGATCTGTAAGGCCAAAGGGGACCATGTTCTTGGGGCCGGTGCCTGCGAGGGAGGTATAGACCACCTCAGGTCCTCCTCCTGGGCCAAGCCTTCCAGAGTACCTGAAAGGGGCTCAAAGTGGCAATTGAAGTCGCCTCCTATTAAAAAAGGGGTACCATCCGGGATTTCATTGAGGGCGAGCGGGAGCTCCTCGATGGTCCGCGACTCCTGTGTGATATTGACTGGCCTGGAATAGACATTTATCAGCAGGAGAGTTTTCGAGTTTGGCCCTTCCAGCAGTACAACTAAGATGTCCTCCGTATTCGATGGGAGGACGGCCGCCCTGCATCCCAGGTCAGTAGCCACCCAAATTGCAAGGCCTCCCGTGGGGCGCCCTCTTTCCCCCCATGTTGCATGTATGGAAAATGTTGCAAAACCCATACAGGTGACATCTTCCCTCGCCCAAGTCTCTTGGAACAGGCATATGTCTTTATCCTCAATAAAGGAACTCCAGGTCGGGTTGTTCAATTTATTGGCAATGCCCGCCACATTCCAAGATAGAATCTTGAGCGAGGGGAGGTTGCTTATCTCAGTTTGTAGATTTGGGGGCGCAACCACGCCAGAGTGCATCCCCCATGATGAATTAAAATCAAAGCTATCTGCTTGGGGAGCCATCACCTTGGGCATGTTGTGTGAAGGACTGATAGTCCCTACACATCCCTCTCCGTTGACTTGGCTGAACTCAGGATGATCCTTCACCGTGGGGATTCCTGATCGTTTGTTAGATTTTTTGATCTTATTTTGAGTCTGGTCCACTCCACCCCCCGTCGTGCTCAGTCAATCCACCATGTCTAGGGTACTAAACCTGTTGTAGGTGGGAGGATAGTCATATCGGGGAAAACCAAGAGTAGGGTAATCCCTTCTTACCCTTGGACCCCCTCTACCTCCTCTCCTGCCTACTAATTCCCACCCTTCCTTTTCCTGCTCGTTAGTGATGGACGGGTAGAAGAATGAAAGGGGAAGGGATTGAATAGAAGTCCCCAGGGCGTTGCAAGGCCAGCTACATATATGTGAGACTGTGCGAGGGCCCCTAAAGTTAATCAGTACACAGTCTCCATGAATGGTTTTTCTGGTGTTACCTAACCACGGAACTCTCCTCACCATAAGGACCTCACTATGAATACCTTCAGGGAGAGGCCTATTAGTGGAAAGCCAGTGGATTACCTTATTTTTTAGAGCCTCCATAGGTTCTCTGGTTGATGGTTTTAATTCCGGAATGCCAGCTAAAATAACTGTATACGGGATGGCCTCCGGGGGTAAATTAACTGGCCTATATTTTGTACCATTACCCTGTACCCGTGTTACAGGTGCCGCTATCATCTCGTGGGGACTAGTATTTGCTAAACAAGATGGTGCCTGTAGCTTTGGGGTTTCTGGACTGGGTAATCTGGGGTGGTGTGTTTGTATAAGCTTCAGTGGAGGGCAACCTTCCTTGTCTGGATGTACTAATGAAGGCTTCATGTATTGGCTATCTATTTTTGAAGCATCCACTATTTGGTCAATTCCCTTTTGGAGGGTGACTAAACATATTTCCAGCTTTGCAAGGCGATCTTCTGGGGATTAAACATTTTCCTCATGAGAGAATTGATATCCGAAAGAGTGAAAATCTCCTGTCGAAGTGTAACATTGTGACAAGGAGATGTCTGGGCCGGGATATGGGGGCGGAGTGCTCTTTTTGTTGAGGATGGATCTGACCCCTTACAAACTGGACCGTGTTGGTTATCTTCCCCCATCAGATTGTGCTTTAGAATCTTGGGCTTTCGCCCCCCTGTGGTTTGTGCCCTTCTTTTTCTTTTCGGGATTGCTCCCTCCCGCTCCCCCTGTATTGGCTGCGCAATCGAGTGAATCCTGTCAGTGATGCAGACCTTGACGGGGATACTTGCTTTAGGAATAATTTGGGGTGGAGGGAGCCTAGGTAGTGGAGGGGGTAGTATACTGAGCTCTACAGGGGCAGAGATATCACAATCTGTGATAGATGTAGTCGAGCTGTTTGAATCAGGTAGAACAGGTATACAAGTTTTCCCCCCAGCATCTAATATAAGACGTTCCGGCATTTGTACTGGGGAGATGGCCTGTGCAAGGGGTCCCAGAGAAGATCTCCTGACCCAGTCAATTTCTTGTGAAATACGCCTTTCTAAGGTGGTTATTTCATCAATCAGCAGCGATCCTGCCTTAGCAAAGTACATGTCTAGAGTACCTGTTGTCGTCCCAGCGGCCAGCGCGGATTTGGTCCGTGTTTCTCTGGCGGTCATGATCCAGAGCTCCAGTCCTTGGTTCAATGAACGGCAAACACTTTTTGAGCAGAGGGAGTGGCCCTGGCCCTAGCTCTCCCGTACTCGAACGGCCTCAAACGGCCCGCTCTTTGCCCGGTCTTCACCCCGGTTTGCGTCCCGCACGCGTCCCGCTCACGCGGGACGCGTGCCTAAATCAGTCAGGGGGAGGGGTTGAGAAGAGGACTCAGGAGCAGTGGATAAGCAGGGCGCAAAGCACGCTGGTCCTCGCAGTCCCAACAGAATTATTCCCCCTGACAAACACTCGTTCTTCAGGATTTGCCGGTCAGCTCCTCCAGGGCGATGTCAGCGGAAACACAAGAGTGGAAAGTAATGTCCCAGCCTGCGAGCGGCGCCCGCGAAGTGGGGGCCGCGAGGCGTTAAGTGCCTTGTGAGGGAGGGGTCGGGAAGAGGACTCAGGTGCAGTGGATAAGCAGGGCGCAAAGCGCGCTGGTCCTCGCAGTCCCAACAGAATTATTCCCCCTGACAAACACTCGTTCTTCAGGATTTGCCGGTCAGCTCCTCCAGGGCGATGTCAGCGGAAACACAAGAGTGGAAAGTAATGTCCCAGCCTGCGAGCGGCGCCCGCGAAGCGGGGGCCGCGAGGCGTTAAGTGCCTTGTGAGGGAGGGGTCGGGAAGAGGACTCAGGTGCAGTGGATAAGCAGGGCGCAAAGCGCACTGGTCCTCGCAGTCCCAACAGAATTATTCCCCCTGACAAACACTCGTTCTTCAGGATTTGCCGGTCAGCTCCTCCAGGGCAATGTCAGCGGAAACACAAGAGTGGAAAGTAATGTCCCAGCCTGCGAGTGGCTCCCGCGAAGCGGGGGCCGTGAGGCGTTAAGTGCCTTGTGAGGGAGGGGTCGGGAAGAGGACTCAGGTGCAGTGGATAAGCAGGGCGCAAAGCGCGCTGGTCCTCGCAGTCCCAACAGAATTATTCCCCCTGACAAACACTCGTTCTTCAGGATTTGCCGGTCAGCTCCTCCAGGGCGATGTCAGCGGAAACACAAGAGTGGAAAGTAATGTCCCAGTGCTTAATTTGTGTCAGTGGTTGCAGATGGTTTGTACTGGCGCTCCATTCTGGGGACTGAGAACCATTTTTTATCTTCCGACTTTAACCCAGAGCAAGAGATAGAAAGGTAGGAAAGGGAGAAAGGAGGAGGTACAAAAAGATGGGAAAACAGTGATACAGGGAGGAAGCAAGGATGACGAAAAGGTGAGATAAAGAGAAAGGAAATCTTGGGGGGAGGAAAAACAACGAGGCAAATTACACATCCTATGCCCACATGATGGCATCGTAAATGGCACTATGCTTACCTTTTTATGAAAATCACAAGTGCCAAGGCAGTATTTCATGGAGTTAGCTCTACCAGATAGGCTGACAGATCACAAACCCTAGACCACCAAGTCTAGACCAACCCTAGATGAACATGTCTAGACCAATCCTAGACCAACAAGTCTTGATCAACCCTAGATGAACATGCCTAGACCAATCCTAGACCAACAAGTCTGGACCAGCCTTAGACCAACAAGTCTGGACCAACCCTAGACTAACATGTCTAGACCAATCCTAGACCAACAAGTCTTGACCAACCCTTGATGAACATTCCTAGACCAACCCTAGACCAACAAGTCTAGAGCAACCCTAGATAAACATATCTAGACCAATCCTAGACCAACAAGTCTTGATCAACCCTAGATGAACATGCCTAGACCAATCCTTGACCAACAAGTCTGGATCAGCCTTAGACCAGCAAGTCTAAACCAACCGTAGACTAATATGTCTAGACCAATCCCAGACCAACATGTCTGGCAAGAACATCTCTGAGACTTTGCAGAGCAAGCAGAGTCATTAGTAATGGCATGTCTGCCACTTATGGTAAATAGGGTGTGGATGGGATTAAAGGAATCAGATTTGAAAATAAAAGGGAGTACTAGAATCTAATCTGAAATAAAAGGGAGTCATTGAATCTGATGTGCAAATAAAAGGTAGTTCTGGAATCTGACCTGAAAATAAAAGGAAGTAATGAAATCTGACCTGAAAATAAAAGGGGGTAATCAAATCTAATCTAATGTCAAAATAAAAAGTAGTTCTGGAATCTGACCCGATAATAAAAGGGAGGAATAGAATCTGATGTGAACATAAAAGGAAGTAATTGAATCTGATGTGAAAGCAAAGGAGAGTAGTAGAGTCTGACCTGCCAATAAAAGAGAGCAATGGAATCAAATGTGAAAATAAAAGGGCGCACTAGAACAGGACGAGAGACCGAGGCTGGACGCCTGACATAGAATGCATGAGGGCTGGCCAGGTTCTCTGTTCAATGATACACACCGCTCCTACTAGCGAGGAACAGGATATGTACAAGAATCTGAAACGGGTCAAACAGGCAGAGGAGGACTGGACACAATGACACTATGCTGGGGAGACGAGCTGCCCTCAGAATAAAGATCTGTCTAACATTCCTAACAGCGTGAAACCAAAGAAATATAAATGCAAGGCTTGTAGTGCGAGACAGAGGCCCACCGTGCTAGCCTCCTGACAGAAATCAGAAGTTCATTTGTCTTTGAAGTAAAGTACAGCCAGCCAGCCCAGGTGGAGCATCTGGGCAAAGAATTACAAAGAGCGTATTCATAACATGCAACCCGCATGGGGCCTGGGGCTGCTCTGCCAGATGTTTAACAGAGGTTGCATGAGGCTAACAGTAGTCATGTCCTGGACTGCCCTGCCGGGGGCGCTCCTCCATCAAATACTAGCAGAGGCCACACCCCCAACTGGGATCAATGAAAAAGTTCAAGGTCGCCACATGATGCACACCTGCTAACGCTTTGTGTCACTCTGTACAAACAACGCTAGTGCAGGCGCTGGAATTATCGCTTGCAGATATAGAGCTAAAAGAAATGCCGACAAAAGCAGGACTACAAGAGCCAGAATAGTTATTTAAGTAACAACTTGACTTCTCTGCCACACTCCCATTTACAGAGAAACATTTCACCCTGCTGGAAAGCTGACGTGCCACTCCCACTGGTAAGAAACATGTCGGATGACCAGTAGGCCTGGGTGATGTTTAAATTACACGGGCAAAGTTAGCAAAAAGTGAAATTCGCAGCACTTCTTCAATATTTCACAGTTTTCGATTTTTAAAAGTAGAACAGGTAAAGCAGTGCACACATTTATATCAAACATCAGAAACCTGTAGAACAGATCACATGGTTGGAAGCTTCGATATTCTTGGAGGCAGGTGTTGGTTAGTATGAGAACACGAGAAAGGGTAACTCTGAGCAAGTGTGCTTCAATTGTATATATGCAACGGTCCACGACTTCTCATTATTCTATTCACATAAAATGTAGTGTTTATATAGTTGAAATTGTATAATCTACAATCTACAAGTAGTGGTGGCGGAAGGATACAACCAAGAATTGTTGTTTTAGTTTACTAAACTTGTCTGTTTTTATAATTGCTCTTTTTTTTTGGAACAAGAAATGTGTGTAAATATATCTATAAGGATATATTTCTTGAAAATAAAGTACTTCTGATTCTATACACACAGCAATTTTAAATTTTCATATCTTAAGTTTTATGTACAACCCTTTTCTCACTGTGAGGCAGGGGCTTCCGGTTAATACGTTAGTGAAACCTAATAAAAAAGATGGCTGCTGCAGGTTAAACTTTTAGATTAAGCGCGGCGTTGGTATTTTATCTTAACAGCGTGTTGCGTAGCACCCTCACTGCTATCTGTGTAGGCTCTTGCCAACTGGCTGCTGCCTGCCAATCAGAGCCTCTGCTTTGACCAAATACTAACAAATATACCTTTAGACTTTCCAGAAAATACCATTAAGGTTTGATAGGAATCTCTTCAGCAAAACTGCAAAAATAACTCAAAAGGCCACGGAATTGCTTTCCACACTGAAAGGCAGACTGTCTCCAGAATCCATAGCTAGACATCCACAACCCTATCTTCGCTCTTCTAAGTGACGCCAGCCGTTACCTCACCACACACGCTTTCTGCTACACCACAATTTCACGTGCACTCTTCATTACATAGTCGTCCACGAGTAGGGAGGCCAATACTGCATGTCTGGTAGGCTGAGAGCAGCATCTTCTTACTGCTGGCCATGAATAAATAACAAAGACCCTCTTTGGTTATGAACTGGTATCATGGTGCATACCCTTCTGCAAGGCCATTGCCACCAATGACTGCAGGGAACAGCCACTGTCTATGGCCCCCTTGGACCTCTCCTTCTAGCACTCAACAGGCATTAAATCACTTTAGAATACCTGAGCCTCTGACCAATGGCACATCTAGACCCAAACTTTGGGGGGGGGGGGGGTGGATGCTAAGATTTTGAATGGGTGGTGAGGGAAGCAATCTTCAGACCCCATGTTACTCAGCGGCCAATGCGGCTTTCAATAAGATTGCTCCTTGAAAACCTTGCTTTAACTCTAATCATGGTATGCACACACCCTGGTACCCACCGGAACTGCATACTGAAAAAGCTCTGTGTGAAAAGCTTGACAGATGATGGCACCATTTCACCCCTCCCGATGATAAAGAAGCATGCAAACAAGCCTTATGGAAGTACCACTGTATTGTAAAAAACCCTGCAAGACATATAATTCATATCAAATTAACCAGGCAGGAAATTCCTCTAAAGAGCTTTTCAAATTTATTAACTCTTTCCTTAACCCTCATGCCTACACTCAAAATATGGTACCATCACAAGCTCTCTGTGATGCTTTGGTGAACCACTTTGAAGGAAAAATCAACTCAATTTACCAGAACTTCCCTAAAACAATTGAGCAAGATAGTGAGACACTCAATCTTTGCTCATCGTTTCCTACCAATGGTCCTACCTTGAGCAAATTAAAGCCACTGTCACTTGACTTTATTCAGAATGCACTTGCCACGGCTAAATCTGGGTCTCCCTCAGACATCTGCCCATCATCGTATTGTCGCCTCTTTGTCCTTTCAGCTTGCCTCGGCCATTTGTCCACTATTCAATCTGTCTATTTCCTCAGGTAAATTCTCTTCTACCTGGAAAGCAGCACTAGTCATTCAAATAAAAATAATTTTTACCTATGGATCATACTAAATACATAACTATTTGTCTTCTCCCGCTATTAGGAAAGCTTTTGGAAGGTCAAATCAATATCCAACTTATGGAAAACCTTGAAATAAACAAGCTGCTGGATCCATCCCAATCTGACTTTCGACATGTGCACAGCACAAAGACCATTTTGGTCGCGGTAACCCACCATATTAGATTTCCTCTCGATAACAACTTTCCTCCACTAGTGGTGCTGTTGGACCGTTCCACAGCTTTCAACTGCGTCTCTCACTCTAGACTATTGCTACGATTACAGGAGACGGAATCAATGGTACTGTGGTAAATATTTCGTTACCGGTACTATTTTTTATGCGGTAAAGTCTAGTAAGAATAACTCATTAAAATAAGAGGCAGAATCCGTGGTATTAGAGGTTCTAAAAGGGCTTTTATTCCTCTATAAAGGAATTACAGTTTTACAGTTCGAACTGTAGGCATCGTGTTCCATCACCTCGAGGGTTCAGGAAGGGAAGGCAATACATTATTGACAAGTAATGATATTTATATGAAAAGCATTACATTAAGATAGATGCAGGAGGCGTAACAGCTGATAATCATACACATACGTAATGAAAAAGGCGTTACAACAGGCGTAACTAGATACGTCATTAAACATGATGTCACAAGTGGGCGGATCCATAAGAGAATCCTGCAATGTCAGCAGAAATACTTGGCAAAGATGCGCGCGCAGCCGCATGACGTGTGATTGACGTGCAACTAGAGGGTGAAGGGGACTTGACATTTAGCTCTACATGTGGAGACAGAAGTCTGAGGGGTCATGTCAACCTAATCCCAAATCATATCTAATATCTTATGTTTAAAGAACTATATTATCCGAAAGGAAAGGTTTCTCGGGCGAAATCTATTCTATACTGACTGCTAGTGCGTGTACAAGCGTCTAAGTGTCTACATGAGATGCGAGGGGGCAGGAATCTTCCATGGTAACAGGGGCTATGAATTACTTGCACGAGGACAGCAAGGCCGGGCCCTTCGCTCGGTAGCTGGAAGAATGTTTACCTAAACTACTAGACAGGAATGCATTGGATGAGGAGCGGAGCAGATAATCTTGAAGGTGAAATACAGTTTTTTGGCAGGCAACGGGCCGCGTCAGGCACCGTTAGCCGCGCAGGGAATAGGACAAAGTTCATGGATACAGATGCAGGCTCAGGCCGGAGCTTTCAGAGACAAGAGGCAGGAAAAGACTTGATGACAGGATTCAGGGCCTACTCGCCTGAACTGTAAAACGGGGAAAGTGAACCACATAAAGTCGGTGGCCTTTCATACTTAGGAGCGGAATATCCGACCCATTCATGGCGGATCTGAAAGAGGACATGTTAACGGTGGACGCACATGTATTTGCGTCTTCATAACTAGAACTGGAGGGAACATACATGTACTTGTAGCATATACATGGAGCCGTTGGGGTCTAAGATAGGGGACATAACTGATCACAAAATTCATATTTCCTCATTCCCTCCTTGTCCCCTACGGACCCTTCATGAAATATCGATCTTCAGCAATCCATCAATCTGTTCATATAGCATCATTTGTTCTTCTTTCTTCTTCCGGGATCTTGAACGAAAACTTGGATGTGGAATACACGATGTGGCACACAGACCACAAATCGCTGGCCCACATTGTAGACATAAGCAGCAACTGAATAGTATGAGAAAGCCAATACCTAGGAAGGATAGTATTCTCCATCCCCAGGCTGACAACACGCTCCAGAACCAACCGGACCAAGTCCAGGTGCCTGGACTCTGGTGTATCTGGCTTACAATCTTATGAAGACGGGTTATGGCTTTATATACAGACGGCGAGTTTTCTGGTATGAAAACACAGCAACTTGATCCGATGACCCTACAAGCTCCGCCCCTATCGGCCAGGATGACGTCAAGGACAAGACGATTTTGGAGAACAACAATCCGCATCGCAGACTGCTCCTCTGTTAAGTTTCCAAGGGCAGAGGTAGTTTCATTCACTACTGCTTCAAGAGTTCTTGTTAATCTACGTATCAGCTTACTATTAGTGACAACACCTAAGTAGGGAAAGAGACCTTTGTTAAAATCTGTGTATTGTTCCCATGCCGTTTCAGTGTAATCGACAATTGGGATATCTCTCTGCTGTCTAGTGTGTACTAAATGGATGTTCCTATGATAATCAGGAGGGGCTAGGAAAACAGGTGGCAGAAGGAATGCTATGTAACAGGTACCATCCCAATCTAGAGGTAAACGTATATATGCAGTTTGGCCACATATGAAGTAGGAATGATGGGAAGCTCTAAATGTAGACTTGCCTTGATCACTGAATTTTATTACAGTGGTACATTTGCTATGGCCCATGTGGATTGAACCATTCTTTCTTACACATAATTCACCTTTAACTGGAAATACTGACATGGTAGGTAAGACTAGTGTAGCTTCGGATTCAACATTCAGAATCATGAGATTAATGGTAAAATTACCTAATCCATATACTTCATTTTCTAGATCAGTTCCTGTTCTTTTGGGGAGTCCCTCCTGGTTAGGGTAGCAGACTTTAAGCAAACTAAGTTCAGGTTTCCCCATACCCAGTTGTCTTGATAAACTACTGAATTTGAATCTAAGGAATTAATCAAACTAAACCATGCTCCACAGGAGCCATTGTGTGTGAACGGATATGGAAAGAGAGGCAAAACTCCCTTATAGTTCTGATAGGGAGGGAGTCGGCCACATATCCAACAATTTGTAGCATTGCTGGTCTGATGGGAATGATGTAACATACTAATAAAAGTGTTGTTGCGCAGCGCAAATCTATAGGACAACTCATGCGGAGGTAATTCGCTAAATGAATGTTCAGCAGTAACATTGTAAGCACGTGTAGAAATAGGGTAATACATGTGTAGCAATACACTAATAACAATAATCAGAAAACTTAGAAGAAACATAATTAATAATGTCACTATGCAGTGACTACGAAGTGATTTACAATACGCCTGGTTTTTAAGCTGTTTCTGTCTATTTCTCTCTCTATTTCGGTCCAGAGGATACATGTCAGAGACAAATTCAACCGGTTCACCTTGGAGAGGACTTAAACAATCAAATTGTCTGACTTGCTAGACCTTAGTTTTAGTTTATAGAGTTCGTTTTCAGTCTTTTCAACCAAAGGGAGTTTTGAATCAGTCTGTGAGGGAATGCAGGGCTGACTTTTCACATCGGGCAATAGTCCATAAAATTTCTTGATATGACTCGAGTGTAACCACCCTTTGCGTCCCTCAACCTTCACGGCTGTCCTTGTTGTGAGTAGAACGATTTTAGGCGACTTCCACCTAGGCTCCAGCTGGGTCTTTCGGTCAAAATTCCGCACCAGAACCAGGTCACCTGGAACCACGTCATGGGGCTTCACCTCAGTGTTATCGGGAAAAGCTGCAGCTACCTGTGAACGACAAGATTGTAGTGCAGACATCAAGGAAGCCAAGTAATCTGTCAGCATATTACAATCAACATCAGTTATTTTACGGGGCATAGGCGTCCCCCACATATTTGGTGGTCTACCGAAGATCACCTCATACGGGGATAGCCCTGTTCGAGAATGTGCTACCATTCTCATGTAAAAGAGTGCAACTGGTAAGGCTACTATCCAATCGACACCTTTTTCTCTACATATTTTGGACAATCTGATTTTCAGAGTTTGATTATGGCGTTCCACGAGACCTGCTGCCTCGGGATGTCGGACACAGTGGAATTTCCATTGATAACCTAACAAAAGTGAAACGTGTTTCATTAATTCTGATGAGAATGGCTGGCCGTTATCTGAGTATACAACACGTGGCAAACCATATCGTGGGAAGAATTCTCGAACTAACTGTTTGGCAGTAGTCGGGGCAGTGTAATCTGAGACGGGATACGCCTCTGTCCAACGGGAAAGAGCGCATACAACTACGAGGACATATTTGAATCCTCGACAACGTTCCATCTGGATATAATCCATCTGGAGGACTTCAAAAGCATGATCGGGAGGTTGAAATCCACCCTGCTCTACGGGGATGCTTTTACCTGGATTAAACTGACAACATATCATACAGGTACGAACTTTTTGTTTAGCTGCTGCTCGCAAGTGTTTGTTAAACCAAATGTGTTGAATACTGTCTAGCATAGCTTTTTCTCCTAGGTGCGCTGGACTATGTATTGTGTTAATGATGACTTGAACCATGGAGTCAGGAAGAAACCATATAGATTTTTCCTTCGTCATCCATCCTTGATCCGTTTGGATCCCTCCTAATTCAGTCCATTTCTTTATTTCTTCTGGTGTAGCATGTGTCTGTATGTCAATTACATCAAGTGCGGGATCCTTAACTGTCATGCAATGTGTTACTATCGGAACTATTGTCTTTGTCGTGTCAGTTGTATGAGTCTGATTCTGAGCCGCCTGTTTAGCTGTTCGGTCTGCTAGGTCGTTACCCTGAGAAATGATATCGGTAACTTTCGTATGGGCTTTGCATTTCATAATCGATATTGCAGTGGGTAGATGAATCGCGTCTAATAGAGCTTGAATTAGGGATCCGTGTTGGATGTGGGCACCATGAGAAGTTAAATAACCTCTCTCTCGCCACAGCACGCCGAAGTCATGGACGACTCCAAATGCATAACGTGAATCTGTGTATATGTTAACTTTCTTATTGTGGCTTGAATACAGGCTTGTGTCAGAGCGATGAGCTCTGCTGCTTGAGCTGACAAAGTGTTAATACAATTTGTTTCGATGACTTCAGTGTCTGTTGTGACTGCATACGCGGCCACTAACTCTCCTGTACTTGTTCTCATACATGAACCATCTACATACAATGTTAGGTCTGGATCTGACAAAGGGATATCTGTCAAGTCTTGTCTGGGTTTCGTCGTGATAGTAATGACTTCAATACAATCATGTGCTAATGGATCTGTTCCGTTTACTGGCAAAAGTGTGGCAGGATTTAATGTATTACAACGTCTGATTTCTATGTGTGGCTGGAACAATGTCAATTCATAACCGGTAAGTCTCGCTATAGTCAAGTGTTGTGTTTGCGTTCGGTTCAGAAGAACCTCTACTGCATGTGGTACTTGTACTGTCAATTGATGTCCTAATACTATAGAATCGCTTTGTCTGATTGCTAAAGCTGTTGCTGCCACTGATTTCAGGCACGCAGGAAGAGCTTGAGCTACGGGATCTAATGTACTAGAAAAATAAGCACATGGTTTGTGTGATCCTGCTTGTTCCTGAGTGAGTACTGACAAGGCAGTACCTTCGCGTTCTGTAACAAAGAGTGTAAAAGGCTTACTGTAACATGGTGTTGCTAAAACAGGTGCTTGACATAAAGCTTTCTTTAAGTCTTCAAAAGCTTGTGTATGTTCTTGAGTCCAAGGGAGGACAGTCGATGTCGCTGCCTCCTGTGTTGTCAACTGAATGAGTGGTTTTGCTAGAAATGCATATTGAGGGATCCACTGTCTACAGTATGAAGTGAGACCTATGAAGGCCCGTACCTCCTTTTGTGTCTTGGGTGGTGGCATGTTAGCAATTAACTGGATGCGGTCGGGTGTAAGCTGTCTTCCCTCCTTGGACAGCGAGTGCCCAAGGTAAACAACTTGCTGGACACAGAATTGCAGCTTAGAAGGGGACACCTTGTGCCCCTTTTCGGCTAGAAACTGTAAAACCGTCAGTGATGCTTTTTCACATTCAGGTTCGCTTCGGGCGGTGATCAGCAGATCATCGACATATTGAAGCAGGGCTGTGTTAACTGGCATGTGGATACTGTCAAGTTCTCGTTTCAGTGCTTGGCTATAGATGCTGGGGCTTTCTGTGAATCCTTGAGGTGCGCGTGTGAATTTAAAACTTCGTCCATTTAAACTGAATCCGAACAAGTATTGACTTTCCGGATCTATTGGGACGCTAAAGAAAGCATTCTTGAGATCAATTACAGTGAAGAACATTGCTTCTGAGTCAATAGCTGTTAGTAATGAAGAGATATCTGGGACCACAGGGTATTGTGGTACAATACATTTATTTAATTCGCGCAGATCAATAACTAATCGATATACTGGTGGTGCTTTTGGATCCGTTCTTTTAAGAATCGGAATTATCGGGGAATTACATACATTTGAGTCGGTTTCCACAACCACTCCTTGTGCAATGAGCTCGTCAATGATTTGCAGTAAAGCCACTACAGCATCTGGTGGTAACTTGTATTGTCGCATTCGTGGTAGTACCACTCCTGTTTTGAGTGTGACTCGATATGGTGTAATGTTCATGCAACCAACATCAGTGGGGCCTTGTGCCCATAAATGTGTAGGTAAATTCTGTAGCCGGTGATCCATGTCTCTAGACACGTAGTGACCTTTGAAGTCACGTAAAAATAATCTTACTCCTTCCGGAGAACAACATATTATAGCTCCTAGAGCTTTCAAAGTTTTTATACCTAACAAGTTTTCTGGACATGATTTAGTAAGCAATAAATCTGTGGTTCGTGTCAATGGACCAACCGTAAGTGGAAGGGGTTGCGATACTTCATTAATGATAGGCTTTCCTGAGAATCCAAGGGAAATATTCTGCGAGCCTGAGAGGGGTGCCCCTGGAACTTCACTGCGTCGTATAGTTGTTCTGCTTGCCCCTGTATCAAGTAAAATCTTTCTGTCTTTCCCTAATATTTCACTATGTACATAAGGACCTTCCTGATCTACAGGAACCTCAATAAGGGGTAAGCCAACTTCCTTCTCTAGGCTATGTCATGTATATCGCTGATAATCGGGATAGTCAGCTTGTGCATACTGGTACATCTGTTGTGTCGTTGCTTGTGTGGCAGCAATAGGCTGCGCTTGTGGTGTTGCTACGGTTTGTTGTGGAGCTGCCTGTTGCGGAGCTGGTCTAGGTTGTGCATGCTGAGGGATTTGTTGTTGATTCTGATCCTGTCTAGGTGGACGTGGTCTTTCCTGGGTTCTACCCGTGGCGATATTATGTTTCAGAACGGGACAATCGTGTATATAATGACCTGACTGTTTACAATAGTTGCATGTCCCTTTCACAGGACCTGTGGAATCACCCTTTTTATGACCATCAGCTGGAACTGACTGAGCAACAAGCATTTTCATTTTTGTGTCTTTCATACGTCTGTGTTCATGTTCTTGTTCCTCTCTAATCCTATTGTGGTGATATTGTAACATTTGTAACATCTGTGACGGGGTATTACCTTGCCAGGTACTCTCAAATTTCAATACTCTATTCTTGACTTGTGGCAGGGAATTTTCAACTAATTTTGTCACAAACAGATGCGGATATGACTCGCTACTTGCTTTTATGCCACTATTTATACCAAAACATTTTTCAAATCGGGAATAGAAATCACTAGTGTCTTCATCTTGCTTTTGTTTACAGGCTGAGATTGCACCCCAGTCCTCCTTTTTCGTTGTTAATAAGCGTGGCAGTACCTGCACTAGTAATCCTGGTAGTGCTGTAGTCTTTTCCCCAAGCCCTGATCCTGCAGCTCGAGCTTTTTCTTCGTTTTCTAATGCTGTCCAATCTATCTTTTGGTCTCCCACCTCCCATTCCTTTTCTTTGAGTTTCTCGTAAACACCGGCAGGCATTAATACTTTCAATATTTTCATAATGTCGGGGTAGGTATACTCTCCCATGAGTAACATGTCCTTTATCTCACGGTGGAAACCTGCTGGATCTTTGTCATGGCTGGGTACTACTTTCTTCATTTCTAATAATTCAATTTTAGTTATAGGCGTGTACACAAACACGCGTGTAAAGTTATTATCTTCACCTCTGATTGGGTGTACTTCGCGTAAGGGATTCTGTCTATCTATGTGATACATTTTTCTTCCCATAGTGGGAATTGGAACATGTTCTGGGCATACGAAAACTATATACTGGTTTCGAAATTCTAGAATTTCTTTAATTAAATCAGTACCTGACCCTCTCCATTTATTCGTGAGTAATTCGGTCAATATGTCAGGTAAGGGTCCAGGATCGGAGTGTTGGCTTTTATATAATATAAGGAGGTGTTGAATCATGTATATACCAGCTAAACGCTGTTCGTCTGGGGTAAGATTCAGAAACGTGTGTGCTAGTGAATCATCACTATATTTCCCGGGACTGTCAGCCCATAGTACTGCTGACCTGGCTAATTCTTGTTCATCCATAGAATCGAGCATATGATACCCCCTTCGGTCTCGGAGTAATTTATCAGCAGCTTGGAATAAGTGTTCAGGAGACCTTGTATTTAACATAGGGGCTTGAAAATTTCTGTTACTTTCTGGACGTATCGGACGTATCGGGTCATTAAAGCCTCTGGTATTATTATGAGGTCTTCCTCTACCTACGTAAGCAATCGTTTCTAATTGTCCTGCGGCTATTTCTGATTCTAGCTCCTCCTCTCCCTCTGATTCAATTCTGTCTGCTTCTCGTCTTTCTTTATGTATTCGTTCTACTTCCTTGCGGATCTTTCGATACATGGCGACTATACACGCCTGTCTGTCATGTTTCTCTTCTGATATATTCTGACCCCATTTGGCAAGTTTTTGCATGGTATCATAATCTGCCCCAGGCCTGTCTTGGTTCCTGATCACGCAGTTTATGAAAAATCGTAGTAGTTGTCTTTGTACATCCACTTTCTGGTATTCCATAGCTTCATTAATACTTTCAGGGCCTCGCCCTGATTGGACAAAGTGATATATATTGTCTAGGTGCTCAACCATTCCTGGTATCGTCATTAAATACAACGTAGCTCGTCGTATACGTAGTGATGACAGTAGCAGTCTGTCCTGCTTACCTGGCACTGGATCATATCTACAAGCCACAAGATGTTCTTTAAACATGTCAGAAGTTGCTAGTTGGGGTGTACGTTGGAGTGCTAACTCTCTAAGGGTTAATTTATTTCCTCGCGGTGGCGTGGCAAAAATGTCTGTCGTACCTCCCGTAGCACCGCCTGAGGTGCTGGGCACGAAAGGATTTGTTGGATGTAAAATAGAAATTGTAGATGCGGGAAAAGCGGTTGAAACGGACGGACCTGTGGGAAGGTGCGTAGGAGTTTGTTGTTGCGGGGATACAGACGGATGATCTTGGCGTTGAACATCATCGATGGGCGGTGGGTGTGTTTGAACATTAGCATATTCAGGAGCTACATCGTCTAAATAGGAAGAAAGGAAAACGTCTTTTGCTGTTTTGGGATGTGCTTTTATCGGGAGTAATGGAGGTGTTAAGTTTTTCGGTAGTTCCGGGGTGGCCTGAGGTAACCCTTCGGCCAGAAGAGGATACATACCATTCCTAAGGGTGCTTCTTTGTCTGTCTACTTGTTCTGCTTTTACTCTGGTACCTTCCTCAATTAATATATTTTCTCGAGCTTTATTTGAATTCTCCCTACTTTTCTCTTCCTGTCTGAGTGCTTTTTCTGTACGTCTATATGATTCTTTACGCCATAATTCGATGGCATCTTTCTGTGACTGTCTAACTTTCTTTTTCCATAATTCTTCTTCTACTCTCATGATGCAATCTGCATTCCAGGTCCCAGCTGCGGGCCATCTCTGACTTTCTGGTAAATCCTTGGTGTAGTCCACCCATAAATCAAGAAATAGTACGGCGTCTAGGCCATGTTTATGATACATAAAGTACCCTGGAGTGTCCCTAGGTGGAATGGGAACAGCTTCTTCGAGTACCCCTTTTCTAGTTTTGATCTGTCTTAATTTCGAAAAGAGCGGCATTTTTGGATCTGGTTACTTAATCTTGAACACACTTAATACAATAACCACAATAATGAACAATCATTCATACCACATTATGTAGAACGTTATAAAACATTTAACATTTAACATTTAACGAACAATGATAACTAATAGAAAACTAGTTACTGTCATAATACTTAACACTAGATGGTACTGAATTATATGCAAGACATACTAGATATACTGCTAAACAGTACAGATACACTGCTGAAACAGTGCAGACCGGATTTGTGTACCCAAACCCGTCTTGACCGGCACAACCTATGTGCACGTCTAAATGCCTCCCCGGCAACGGTACTCACCGGGTAGCTCGGAACGGAAGGCCTCGGAACTGAACTGGACTGGACCGGACTGGACTCGACTCGACTGGACTCGGAACTTCGGAACCTGGTGGGCCTCTGTATACCTCGGATCTTGCTCTCTCAGCTAGGCTCTGGTCGGGATACTTCGCACTTCTCACCGCCTCGTCTGGGTGTTGATCGCAGCCTCAGTCACCCCCGCTTGGCCGGAGGGAGATACAGGAAATCCTGCAGGTACGCGTTTTTGTCCATTCAGCTGTAGCAGGAGACCGGGCCTGCAACGCACCTCCGGCGCGTGAGATGAGAAAGTGTCCCTGTTCGGGCGCCAATTTATGTGGTAAATATTTCGTTACCGGTACTATTTTTTATGCGGTAAAGTCTAGTAAGAATAACTCATTAAAATAAGAGGCAGAATCCGTGGTATTAGAGGTTCTAAAAGGGCTTTTATTCCTCTATAAAGGAATTACAGTTTTACAGTTCGAACTGTAGGCATCGTGTTCCATCACCTCGAGGGTTCAGGAAGGGAAGGCAATACATTATTGACAAGTAATGATATTTATATGAAAAGCATTACATTAAGATAGATGCAGGAGGCGTAACAGCTGATAATCATACACATACGTAATGAAAAAGGCGTTACAACAGGCGTAACTAGATACGTCATTAAACATGATGTCACAAGTGGGCGGATCCATAAGAGAATCCTGCAATGTCAGCAGAAATACTTGGCAAAGATGCGCGCGCAGCCGCATGACGTGTGATTGACGTGCAACTAGAGGGTGAAGGGGACTTGACATTTAGCTCTACATGTGGAGACAGAAGTCTGAGGGGTCATGTCAACCTAATCCCAAATCATATCTAATATCTTATGTTTAAAGAACTATATTATCCGAAAGGAAAGGTTTCTCGGGCGAAATCTATTCTATACTGACTGCTAGTGCGTGTACAAGCGTCTAAGTGTCTACATGAGATGCGAGGGGGCAGGAATCTTCCATGGTAACAGGGGCTATGAATTACTTGCACGAGGACAGCAAGGCCGGGCCCTTCGCTCGGTAGCTGGAAGAATGTTTACCTAAACTACTAGACAGGAATGCATTGGATGAGGAGCGGAGCAGATAATCTTGAAGGTGAAATACAGTTTTTTGGCAGGCAACGGGCCGCGTCAGGCACCGTTAGCCGCGCAGGGAATAGGACAAAGTTCATGGATACAGATGCAGGCTCAGGCCGGAGCTTTCAGAGACAAGAGGCAGGAAAAGACTTGATGACAGGATTCAGGGCCTACTCGCCTGAACTGTAAAACGGGGAAAGTGAACCACATAAAGTCGGTGGCCTTTCATACTTAGGAGCGGAATATCCGACCCATTCATGGCGGATCTGAAAGAGGACATGTTAACGGTGGACGCACATGTATTTGCGTCTTCATAACTAGAACTGGAGGGAACATACATGTACTTGTAGCATATACATGGAGCCGTTGGGGTCTAAGATAGGGGACATAACTGATCACAAAATTTATATTTCCTCAGTACGGCATTATCATGGTTCAAAGACTTTCTAAACAACTGAACCCAGACTATTAATCTGTGTTCCTATTAATCACGCACCTTGAAACTTGATAAGGGGGTGCTACAAGGCTCCTGTTTGAGCCCCACACTTTTTTACATTTAGGTGGCCCCCCTCACCAACCTCGCAAAAAAGATTAGCTTTCACCAATTGTCATATGCTAATGACACAACAGCTAATCATCACCTTTGATCCAGATCTGAACAATGTCCTTTTTCAACAAGTATGACAGCTATTGTGTCTTGGATGACTGAAAACTGTCTCCAGTTGAATGCCAACAAAACGGAGTCCATGCTGTTTGGCAAGGCCCAACAGATTTGGACACCTAATTGGTGGCCCTCTGAACTGGGCCTAGCTCCAAATCCCAAATTGATAGTAAAAAAAACGAGGAGTTCGCCTTGACCAAGTACTCTCAATGAAAGACCAGGTCGCTACCACTACTGGTACCTGTTTTCATGTGTTGTGGCTGCTACAGAGAGTTTTTCCCCTCCTCCCACATTCGGTGAGGAAAACGTTAGTACAAGCAATGGTCATCAGCTGCTTAGATTACTGCAATGTTCTTTTTGCTTCTATAAATGAGAATGTCTTGAACAAGTGGCAGGTCGTCCAGAATACAGTAGTAGTGCAGTTCGGGTCACTAAATCTCCCCCTGCTTCCACGGACGGAATGATTTCTCAGTCACACGCACATACACGCATCACACGCTGGTGGGGCCCATAACACCAACTTTCATACACTCAAACTATCCGTGCCTACAGAAGGATATCCAATCCCGAACCTACAGCTGTTCTCTTGGATAGAGGAAACCACATCTACTGAATTACCCTAACAGTTCCTCCATCCGGAGGTCAATAGGATCATTTAGTTGTTGTATAATTTGATGACGCTTTTAACTCTCGAATTAATCAATAAACATTCCAAAGAAATACTTACCCGACACAGTTCTTCAAATAATGATTTCTTTATCTAATTAAAAATGAAGGTTAAATCCTAACAATGACATATTATCTTTTGTCATATTTACCTATTCTGGCTAATTGTCGTTTTCTAAGTCAGAACTGGTCCTCAGAGAGTTCATCAGAGTCCTAAAGTCCCCGTCCTCTTCCGTCAGCATAAGGATCTCTAGCGAAGAGCAGCAGCATAGAGTGTAGCATGGGCGAGTCTCGTTCTAATTTCCCTCTCTAGACTACTAATATTTATACTAAAATTTACATATAACCGTAACATTTTCTCAATTCCCAGGCCAGGGATTGGCTGGTTTCAAATACATCTCAATACATTAGTACACTTTTTCTGATTTTCACATGTGGAAGAAGTATATTTTCAGGCGTATGGGAAAAACTGTTCCCAGGTACAAATTGTATCTTTTCGATATTAACCGGTAGAGTTTTTCGGCAGTTCATTGGCATTTTGCAACATTAAGTTCAGGTTCAGGGACATTGGCACCTCGCCCAGGGTAGTCTTCATAGACATGGTCTGACAGGTCATGGAAAGGACACGAACGAAGTCAGTGCAGGCGCCTTTCTCCATTGTTCAAATGATGAAGTCATGTACTTTAGTTAGGATTCAGTCGGCGGCCATCTTTTGGTAGGCCAGAATAGTCAACTTTAAGCAAAGAAACACAAAATCGTAATTAATACATAGAAATGATTAAAACAGTGTTATTCCCTTGCTAATACCCTTATGTGTATGTATTTATCTAGCCATATGCAACACTCAAAGCCGTTAATGCTGGTTTATTTAAGCGCAAATCACATTAACACTGCTCAAGCCACACTTATCGTTTTAATATGCATACAACTTAGTTCACTTATTAATTTTAGCCATGCAAATGCATTCCCACGTGTATTCTCTTGGTTAATAAGGTTGGTTTAGTACCATTGCGTCATTCAATTAATTATTAGAATTAATTATTAGTCATTTTAATATAGACTTATATAAATGGATTGGGTATATAAAAAGAAAACATTTTACCTGCTCCATCAATCCCCCCTTTGGTGATTTTATCACCACAAACAAAACCCACAACATCAATTTATTTCCCCCTTTACAGAAATATGAAAATTATGTTTACTTTTCATCTTCTCTTTTGGTTTTGTCATACCTACTCTCCTTCCATTCTCCCAATTCTATTTCATTAAAATCTCTTTCTTGTTTCTTTTCTTTCTTTTTGTAAATTTCTCGTTTAGCCTTCTTTTTATTTCTTCTATGTCTACAACACATACAGCCTAATCTAAGTATTAATAATATGAAAATCACACATGTTAATGGAAATAATATTTTCCCTATTATACTACTACCTAATTTACCAAAGAAAGCTTTAATAGCAGCCATCTTATTACTAATTCTAGTCCAGATACTTTCAACCTCCAGTGGTTTTATTTCATCATGCAATTCTGTAATATTCTTAATATAGACTTTTAGATCTCTGCTTTCGTCAGGAATGTAAGCGCAACAATGTTGAACTTTCAGCATTCCACAGACTCCACCATCTTTTGCCAATAAGATATCAAGGGCAAGTCGATTCTGCATAATCATAGCACGCATGGCAACCAGCTCAGTGTTTACCAAAAGAAATCCTCCAGCGGTGCTTGTTGACAAGCGATCCACTATGGTTGACAATTTCCGAATATTATTTGCATTCCAAGATATTTCCACTGCTGGTATCAAGGCTCCAAAAATATCACCTACAATTTCTAACCAGGTTTCTCTTCTGCTACGCATTAGTAGGTTATTTGGTCCATTATTTTCTACTCTATCCATGTGAAAGATCTTTGGAAAGACCAGGCCAACATAACTTGTGCCATACCAATGGTCGGGCAACCTATAGTAAGCCTTGTTCCCACAAATATAGTACAGTCCAGGGAAAACTGGATCTTCTCCGCCTCTAAATCCCCATCCAGATGCAATAAAATATGTATCATGACACTCACTTGTCCCTATATAATAATAATCATATTGGGATCTTTCTCTCATAATGCATAATTTTCCTTTCTGTGGTGAATCTATAGCTATGGTTGGTCTAGCATCACCTTTTGTCTCCTTTTTCCCATCTATTTCCCAAATGTTTTCCCCTTCTTTATGTCCCTCTGCATTCTTGTGTATTTTCAATCTCCTCTCTTCAACCATATCCAAAAATGTTTTCTCTTCTGTCTTCAAACTGCAAGTTAAATTGTTCTTAAAAATATAATCTAAAGTTAGTTCTTTAGTTTCAATAAAAATCTCACCTAATACATTAGCAGCTTTAGCTGGATTCAATTCATTTTTCATGGGCAATCGTCCAAGAATATTATCTATATTAGACAGATTATAATCTAATTTTCCTACTTGATAAAATATACTAGTTAAAACGCTACAGGTTATTCCATAAGTTGCTGGGAGGTGATGATAAGTCACCCCTTCTGAAACAGATGCAGGTAATTGCATACATACGTAGCAATCCCTTACGTCCATTGTTTTTACATATTCATACAATAATTTTGAAAAAACATTGCTAGAAAAATCAGTTATTGACCTATCCTTGTGCATATGCTCAGTGCTTGTTCTAAATGGTACTACCTTTTGTGAGCTTTTCACTATGTTAGTCATATTCTCTGTATGTCCCGCTAGTGTATCTAAAGTTACTTTGAAAGAGATCAACAGAGCGAGTATGCTCCAAAGAAGCATTAATAGTCCTGTACAACAACAACATGTATTGCACCATCTTCTCATGAAAGTACATCTACTCTTGTTATCATCTATGTTAGCCATCTTGTTAAATTTAACCGTGTCTTTTGACTTAGCCTCTTCTATTCCGCCTCTTGTAGCTTTCCTACAAGAGCTAAGACCTTATCGGATGATCCAAATACTTCAATTTCTTATTCAATCCTTTGTATTCCTACAAGGACCTGTTTGAAATTACTCAGCTTGGTCTCTCGTCGTTTTTCACTTCTTTCTCGCCATCCACATACAGGATTTCCTGATCTTCCACTTCTTCTCCGATATCGGATAAGATAACTTTCAGGATTTCCCCTGTTTCTTCCTCCTTTTTCACTCTCAGTAAAGTCTCCTCTGGATTTCCTTGACTATCTACCTCTTCTCCTTGTTCAGGCAGTGCCACGTATGTCCATTCAGGTGACTTATACTTCTGGTTTGGTTTTCTTGATCGTTTGTTTGCTTCAGACACTTCCGTCTCTCCCTCTTTCTCTTTGTGCTGACTGGTTACTTCATTCACTTGTTCAGCTTCTGAGGGTTTGACTCGTGTCAATCGATATCTCAGTTTCTTAATTTTGTTTGGCCAAAGATCTCCTTTAGCATTCCTCCTAGTTTTGCCGTCTTTACTGTTTCTTTCCTCATCCAAGTTCTCTTCCTTAGAACTCGACCCTCTGGTATTTCAGTTTCACTGTCTTCAGATTCTGTCTCGTTCGGTTTTTCCCTACTTCTGTCCCTTCGTCGGGTCTCCGGCACGCAATTTTCCTGCTGACTACTTGTCCCTTCACCTAGTTGGGTGTTGCAGTTCCCTACACCTCCTCGGGGTTTTTCCGCAATCTGTCCCTCTCTCTCTGTGACTGTCCCTTCTTCTCCTTCCAATATTTTCTCAGGTGGAACTTCTTTTATTCTCTCATTTGGTGTAAATGTTACTTCTGACTGGACATTCTTTTCTTTTCTTCTTTCTGTGTTCACCATTGGCGTTTTGTTCGCCTCCAGAATCTGAACCATCTGAAATCTGCAATCTTTTCCTCAGAATTTCTTCTCTTGGAGTCTGGACTAGTCTTGGCTCATTTTCCCCCCTTTCAGGATTTTCGTTTGACTTTATATTCTCATTGCTTGACTCATCACTTGATTCTGATTCATCGAAATATTATTTTCCAATACTGTCTACTGGATTGGGAACTCTCAAAGTGTGACTTGCATGTATCCAATTTTTCAGTCCAGCACACTTCACAGCAGTTGTTGTGGTCAAGATGACTTGCCTTGGCCTTCCCCACCTCGGAACCAAGCAATTTCTTCTTCTGTGGACTTTTATTCTCACCCAGTCCCCTGGGCTCAGATCATGGGCTGGTTTGTTTTCAAGTGTGGTGGCATCCGCTCCAACCTGGTGAAACACAGAATGGACTGCGTCAGCCAGGCCTTTACAGTAATCCAAAATCATGTCATCAGTTATAGTCATCAGATTGTTGACTGGTACAAACACGTGTCTCATGGCGCGTCCCATGATGATCTCGTGGGGACTCAAACCTGTAGTTCTGTCTGGAGTAGACCTAATGGTCATCAACACTAGAGGCAAGACATCAGGCCATTTCATTCCTGTGGCTAAACACATCTTCCCTATTCTGTTTTTGATGGTACCATTCATTTGCTCAACCACACCAGAAGCCTCTGGTCGGTTGGCACAATGCAGTTTTTTTTGTACACCCAATGCTTCACAAATCAATTTCATGATCCCATTGTAAAAGTGTCCTCCTCTGTCTGATTCTATGGTTATTGGGAACCCGTACCTTGGGATGAATTCCCTCAGCAAGAGCTTGGCCACTGTGATTCCATCATTTCTTCTGGTTGGGTATGCTTCCACCCACCTAGAGAATAGACAAACTACCACCAAAACATACCTCAGCTTGTTATAAGGGGGCATTTCAATGAAATCTACTTGCATTCTAGTGAAAGGTCCTCCCTCCCAGCCTATGGTGCCTAGACTCACCACAGTTTTCCTTCCAGGATTGTACTGCTGACATATCAGGCATCTTTGACAGAGACTTTCTGCTATCAACCTGAATTTTGCATTGTATCAAGTCTGCTTAAAAGCCCTTATCATGGCATCCCTTCCCAGATGTCCTTGGCCATGATACATCCGTGCCATGGTTGACATCATGCTATCAGGCATTACTGGTCTTCCATCCCGATAGACCCACACATGATCCTTTTCCCTGGGTGCCATACCTGCTTTTACCCACTGCTTCATTTCTTCATCACCTGCTTCATCCTGCAATTGCCTCACTTCATCCCATGTTCCCACAACGTTAGTAAACATTATGGAGCAAGAAGACATTTCCTTTTCTTTTGACCGATTAATCGAATATTGGTTTCGGGCACAATACTGAGCCATGTCATTGGCAAAGCGATTCCCGGTAGTGATGTAATCACTTCCTTGCCCAAGAGCAGCACATTTTACCACAGCCAGTTCTTTGGGCATTTGTATTCCCTCAAGCAATTTCCCAACCACTTCTGCATTCCTTATGGGAGTTCCACTTGAGGTCAGGAAACCTCTTTGTAGCCACAATTGGCCAAAGTCGTGGACAACTCCGAAGTCATACTGGCTATCAGTCATCACAGTCACTCTCACATTCCTCCAAATTTTGCATGCCTTGGTCAATGCCACTATTTCTGCTACTTGAGCGGATTTAACTCCTTTCAAGATTGATGCTTCTATAACTGCTGAAACAGTGCATACTGCATATGCTGCGTTCAACACTCCTTCATCTGTTCTCAGGCAAGATCCATTCACAAAAAACACATAATCACTTTCTGGCAAGGGCAGATCTTTTATGTCAGGTCGAGGTTTCGTACAGTAATCAAGCACATCCAGACAATCATGATCAACATCCTCTCTTACCTCCACTCTCTCTGCATCAGGCAAAAGTGTAGCTGGATTCACATTCACACATCTTTCCAGACTCACATTGGTTGCACCTAGAATGACCTTTTCATACTTAGTCAGCCGACTATGTGACATGAACTGTGTTCGACTCCTTGTTAAAAGGATCGCCACACTGTGAGGTACGAACACTCTTACTGGATACCCCATCACGATTCCCTCACTCTGCTCTAGGCTTCGGCATGTAGCCGCTACTGCTTTCAGACATCCTGGCAGACCTATCGCCACTGGATCTAACATTGATGAGAAATATGCCACAGGTCTCCTTTGCCTTCCATGTTTCTGTATTAACACTGAGAGTGCACATCCATTCCTCTCACTGCAATATAGCTCAAATTCTTTCTCATAGTCTGGCATTCCCAGAGCTGGGGCTTCACAGAGACTATTCTTCAGCTGTTTAAATGCTGCCAATTCTTCTTTGTTCAGTTCAAGGGGATCTTTAACCTCACTTTTCGTCAATTTTACCAATGGTTTGGCAATCAGGGAAAAGTTACTTATCCACTGACGACAGTAACCAACCATTCCTAGGAACATTCTCACCTCTCTTTGGGTCATTGGGGCTCTCATTCCTCTAATGATTCTGATCCTGTCTATTGTTACTTTTCTCAGCCCTTTTTCGATAGTATGACCTAGATATTGTACCTCTTTTTTACAGTATTGCAATTTTGTCGGAGATACCTTCAGTCCTCCTTCTGCCAAATGATTCAGCAAAGCTATGGTGTCTGTTTCACAGGCCTTACGTGTCTTTGACGCCACTAATAGGTCGTCAATATATTGGACCAAAACTGAATTCTCAGGCATGGTAAGACTTTCCAGAGATTTCTTTAGCAACTGATTGAAATGGAGGGGCTCTCTGTGTACCCCTGTGGGATTCGGCACCATGCCAAAATACGCTCTCCAAACCGAAATGCAAAAAGCGGCTGGCTGTCATGATGCAACGGAATGGAAAAGAAAGCATGACACAAATCGATTACTGTGTACCATTCTGCATCATGAGGAATCTGATACAAAATTACTGAGGGGTTTGGAATAATGGGACAACATGACACAACAATCTTGTTAATCTTTCTCAAATCTTGCACAATCCTGAACTTCCCACACGGCTTCTTCAGTCCCATAATAGGCGAGTTACACGGACTGCTCAATATTTCTCTTAACACTCCTTGCTGGATCATTTTCTCAATCAAAGGGGTTACTCCTGCAATTTTTTCGGGTGTCAGTCTGTATTGTGGAATGTTTGGGTAAACTGCTCCTTCTTTTACAGCGATTCTCACTGGGTCTACATTTCTCAACAGGCCTACATCTTCTCCAGTGAAATCCCAGACTGCTGCCTTCACCGTCTGTTTCAAGTCTGGGGGCAATTCATCTGGTTTGAATATTGCATAGGTTCCAGCAACCTCACTATCTCTGTTAGCTATGGTCATTTTATACAGAACATCCTCATCTGGTGTTTCGAAGGCTATTCCGTCTGGTGTACAGAATATGATGCAATTCATTTTGCACAACAAATCTCTACCTAGCAAATTCACAGGACTGGTGTCACACACCACAAATCGGTGCATGTCTGAAAATTTCCCTATTCTGACCTTTACCGGTTCAGTAAGGTACGTTCTAATCTGGGTGTTTGATACACCAACTACTTGGATTGTTTCATCCGAAAGAGGAAGATTTTTCACATCTGCTGATCTCACAGTATATCGCGTGGCTCCAGTGTCTAATAGAAAAGTAATGGATTCATCATTAACTTTCCCATCTACAAATGGTCCTGTCTGATCTATCTCTAGAGATGCGCTAAGTACGCACCCTGCTTCCTCTTTTCGGCACCGTCAATAAATCTCTTCTGACTCACTCTCGTCATTTTGCAGCCAATATTGTGACACAGCGTTCGAGCATTGCGGTTTGTTTACCTGTTCTTCATTGTAGAATCCCGTCTCCTTACAATATCTCTGGGTATTCCGGCTCTGTGGTAAGGGCGGTTTTGGCACCTGATTCTGTAGATTAACAGCCTTCTGCTGTTGCGGCGGTGGGCCACTGTCCTCACACTGCACCTGTGGATTCAATGATGGATTTTCATTATTAATACATGGTAGATATTTACACTCGGATTTCCAGTGCCCTAATCTTCCACAATTGTGACATGGAAAATTCTTTTTAGCTTCTTCTATAATGCCTTTCCCCTTTCCTGAGCCAAATCTCGGTTTAATGCCTGGATTATTAGCTTGTTCTACCAGCTGAGCTTCCTGTCTCTCTGCAACTTTCACTTGAGCCCACATTGCCTTTTCTTTTAGTTTTCGCTGCTTTGCCTCAATCTCATCACTAAAGTATTTAGTATGCCTTAGGATCTCATCTATTTTCTTGCTCTGCCAGTCCACGGTATGCTGCTTAATCATGTCCCCAATTTCGGGACGCAGACCATACACAAATCTGTACACAAAATGACTCAGGTCCTTTTCTCCCAGATTGTCATCCCCACTGAACTGTTTGAAAGCTAAAATTAGCCTCTCATAGTATGCGTGAACTGACTCTTTCGCTTCTTGATGTGTTCGATCTTTTTTAACCCAATCTGTTTCTTTGGGAGGCACCTTGTTTTTCAGGAACACCATGACCTGTTCATATTTCTTCATTACCTCTGGATCTGGGGCTCATGTTTTGGGATCTCTCGGGTATTCTTTGGTTGGCCAATCTATGACTATTTTGCATTCTGCCCACAAGTCTGCTGGCACGATTATATCAAACAGACTATTCAGATCAATCCACAGCACTTTTGACAATTTAACAAATCTGTCTACCTGTCTGTACCACTCAACCGGCTTTTCTCGTAATCGAGGGAAATCATTTGTAAATGACAAAATGTCTTGTCTTGTCCATGGGACATGCACATACCCCCCTCCTGGAATCTCTCTCATGGGGAACTCTGTCACTACCTTTTCCTTTTCTCTCACAGGAAATGCTGGAAATGCTCTGTCTGAGGTGTCATCCCGCTTCCTATACCACCTGCTTTTCCATTTGTCCACATCTCCCCATTTCCTTAACACTGTGATTATATCCTTAATCTGGACTATTCGTCCTTTAGGGTTCAGATTTTCAATATCTTTTTCTGTGAAATCCACTCGGTATGGCTTCTGTAAAGCCTTTACCTTGTCCATGTCAATTCCCATTTCACTTGCTATTTCTGCTAGTCTGTCATGCAAATTCTTTGCTCTCCAGGTGACGCTTTTGCATAAGAACAATAGTTCTTCATCCTGGTAATTTTTCAGCTTTTCTGTGGGGATTGTCCCTACTATTAGCTCTTCTAGCACCATGCGTAATTTCGCCACATCAATAGTTTGGGGTTCTTTCTCTTTTCCCTGTAGACTCTTCAACCATTCACTCAATTCATCTGTAGTTATACCCACTGATTTTTCTACGTTGCCTGGTTCTGTCATTCTCTGTGGTTCTAATATTGATCCTCCTGCTAATCTGTCTCTTTCTATCAAATCAGGACTGTAAAACGGGTTATTTGACATATTCAATCCACCTTCCCTCATGGTGTGTCTCCAAGGATTCTCCCTTGCTTTCATTTAGGGCTGATCCGCTGGTCTACTGCTCACATACGGAACTGTTAGACCACGCTCACTTTCTTTCTGCTTCTCAAAAATAGGCATAACAGGACCTATGGTCACCGGGACAGTAACTGCTTCTAGATTTTTCGTCAATTCTCTTATTTTCTCTGTCAGCTCTAATAGGGTTTTTGCTAATTCCCTGGAATTTTCACTCTCTGCCCTATTTTCCTTTCCCCGTTCCCTAAGAGAGTTCCTTCTCTTTACCTCCGGAGTCACATCTTCTGTCTTAATGATTCTCAGAGTCTCCCTCACGGGTGTATCTGCGGTTGGCGTTTCTGATTCCTGTCTATACGGTGGTGGACTTTTGTAAAACATGTCATCTAAGACATCATCTTCTGCATCATTTGCTCCGTACCTTCTGGTTTCTACATTGTTTTTCTTTTCTAGGCATTTTCTTCCCTCACTTTCCCCTGCAGTTCTCACTGGAAACAATCCTTCAGTCATACTTGCATCTCGCCACCTTCTCATTCGGTCACAGTGAGTTTCGCGATCATTTGGCCGCCCGAACATGTATCGGTACCTACTGCCATTTCTCTGTTTTTCCCGCTCATGCATCTCATCTTCCCACTCGGTCAACGCCTCAAACTGCGTAGGCCTAGGCTGCGGATCTAAGTTCATCATCCTCTCCCGTAAGTTCCTAAATATTGCCAAATTAAAGGAACCATCCTCTGGAAACGCTAAAACTCCGTCTTCCTTTGTATACTTCGCCCAATTGTCTAACCAGATGCAAGTATGGTACCCATATTTCGCAACCATGAAGGATGCGGGTGTTTTTGCCGGAGGAAGTAACTGTCCTTCCCTAGTCACAATCTCTTTGTCTTTCACAAACCAATTCTTAAATTTACTGAACAAAGATTTTTTCTTCTTCTCGGGTGAATGATAATACATTTTCCTTCTTTCGTAAACCCTTTAGTCTTTCCTGCAACTGTACGATCTTTAGTCCAATAGCAACGTGACTCTTACTCATGCACCAATCCTGGCGCGTCTACGTCACTGTCACAATCTCCAATCCTTGCGCGACTCACACTAACGCACCAATCCTGGAGCGTCTACGTCACTGTCACAACCTCCAATCCCAGCGCGGTCCTCCTGATGTCAGCAGTCGCTGCAGCAGCTCCTGCTCCTCACTCCTGTCTCCAGTCTACCCCTCCTTTACAAAAACTACTCGGTAGACTTTGTTTCAATTTTACAATACTGGTTAGTTACAACGTACAAACATCTCCATTGTCTGCTCCGCTAACCACAGAATAGCAAAAGACCTTTCCCACGAAAATTCTGTTTTCCCGAGAGCAGCATCTACCTCTGCCCTACTACAGAATCGTTACATCCGTTGGCAAAGTAGCGCATCCCTCTACTTCACCCTTCTATCAAGCATCAATTAACTGTTTTCTCTGGAATTAAGACAAATAGGTGGAAACGCAATGCTCCTGAGAAATAAATCCAGAGTTCCGCAATCAATCCGAATGCTATTTCATTCACGCACTTCTACACAAGAAAATATAGTTCATTCACACAGAATCCTGCCTTTTCCGAGAACAGCGAACAGTCTGTCCTACTACAGAATTATAACATACGTTAACAAAGCAGCGCTTACCTCTACTTTGTCCTTCTAACAAGCTCAGAGAACACCTGCTACCTTTTCAGTGATAAGCGTTATCGGTATGCCAATTGGTTTCCTGGTACCTAAGAAAAAATTTCACAGGTAACCCCTTGCTATCATTCACACCTTTCTCATACAGAAATATCACTAATGGTAACACTCGGCAATGCTACCGAATCGAACCCAGACAATGCGTCCTGCAACTTCAATTGTCACACGTTTCTCCCGTGTACCTACGGGCAACCACAATTCCGTCTTTCCCCAGAGCAGCACTTACCTCTGCTCTGCTACGGAACTGTTACCAATTCCCGACTTCCTACCTCCCAGAAGCCGCACAGACGACATAAAACTTAAGACGACTTCAACATATAGTGTTAATACATATATCAATACCAATCAATAATCGATAAGCTATATACATGCCAAATCATAAAACCAAAACAATAAAAACCATCTCTAGCTACCAGAAATACTGGTGCAGTTCGGGTCACTAAATCTCCCCCTGCTTCCACGGACGGAACAATTTCTCAGTCACACGTACATACACGCATCACACGCTGGTGGGGCCCATAACACCAACTTTCATACACTCAAACTATCCGTGCCTACAGAAGGATATCCATTCCCGAATCTACAGCTGTTCTCTTGGATAGAGGAAACCACATCTACTGAATTACCCTAACAGTTCCTCCATCCGGAGGTCAATAGGATCATTTAGTTGTTGTATAATTTGATGACGCTTTTAACTCTCGAATTAGTCAATAAACATTCCAAATAAATAATTACCCGACACGGTTCTTCAAATAATGATTTCTTTATCTAATTAAAAATGCAGGTTAAATCCTAACAATCACATATTATCTTTTGTCATATTCTGGCTAATTGTCGTTTTCTAAGTCAGAACTGGTCCTCAGAGAGTTCATCAGAGTCCTAAAGTCCCCGTCCTCTTCCGTCAGCATAAGGATCTCTAGCGAAGAGCAGCAGCATAGAGTGTAGCATGGGAGAGTCTCGTTCTAATTTCCCTCTCTAGACTACTAATATTTATACTAAAATTTACATATAACCGTAACATTTTCTCAATTCCCAGGCCAGGGATTGGCTGGTTTCAAATACATCTCAATACATTAGTACACTTTTTCTGATTTTCACATGTGGAAGAAGTATATTTTCAGGCATATGGGAAAAACTGTTCCCAGGTACAAATTGTATCTTTTCGATGTTAACCGGTAGAGTTTTTCGGCAGTTCATTGGCATTTTGCAACATTAAGTTCAGGTTCAGGGACATTGGCACCTCGCCCAGGGTAGTCTTCATAGACATGGTCTGACAGGTCATGGAAAGGACACGAACGAAGTCAGTGCAGGCGCCTTTCTCCATTGTTCAAATGATGAAGTCATGTACTTTAGTTAGGATTCAGTCGGCGGCCATCTTTTGGTAGGCCAGAATAGTCAACTTTAAGCAAAGAAACACAAAATCGTAATTAATACATAGAAATGATTAAAACAGTGTTATTCCCTTGCTAATACCCTTATGTGTATGTATTTATCTAGCCATATGCAACACTCAAAGCCGTTAATGCTGGTTTATTTAAGCGCAAATCACATTAACACTGCTCAAGCCACACTTATCGTTTTAATATGCATACAACTTAGTTCACTTATTAATTTTAGCCATGCAAATGCATTCCCACGTGTATTCTCTTGGTTAATAAGGTTGGTTTAGTACCATTACGTCATTCAATTAATTATTAGAATTAATAATTAGTCATTTTAATATAGACTTATATAAATGGATTGGGTATATAAAAAGAAAACATTTTACCTGCTCCACCAGTAGCACGTCTCATTCTTAATCCTCCAGTCAGATCGGCCTCTGCCCATCTTCTGCACATGCTTCATTGACAGCCGATTCGCAAAACAGTTGTCTGTAAGGTTTAGTGTTTGACTCACGAGGTCTTACATGGCAAGGCTCTGAGTTATCTTTCCTCGAAATGTGTCCACTACAGTTCAGGCAGAGCCTTAAGGTCCAGTGACAAAGCCTTGCTCGCGGTACCTCGTATCACCAAATCCTGTTCAAGAGGCAGATCCTTTTCCTACCTCGCCCGCCTCTTCTGGAACAAACTTCCGCTCTATATACGTCAATGCACAGACCATTGCACATTTAGAAAACTTCCTAAAACATCTTTATTTGAGACCTAATCAGTTTGCTCCTCTATCTATGAGAGTTCTTCCGCTGAGATACCCCAGTCTTCCCAACAGCCAAGTTCCTCACCCCCCAACTATCCCGCTTCAGCGGTGGCCATGCAACAAAATATAAGACTAAGGCAGGATCACAATCAGTCTTAATATTGACACTCTGGGGCAAATAGACAGCCTCTGGCTCTCAGTGGCTATCACTACCTATCCTAGTAGTGATAGCTTTTGGGTGCTGGACCAGGGTCCAGCAAGGTTAGGTTCTGCACTGAAACTGCACCTTCAGTGGCACTGGGGCAGCCGGGTGCAGAGTGAAAATTTGGCACTGGGGCCAATCTCATCCTATGGGGCTACGGGCACAGCGTTTTGAGGCTGCTCACGGGCAGGCAAATCGGGCTGGGGTGACGATCTTCAGGGGTTTTGGTGAGGGCAAAGGGGGACCCAAGGCAGCACCAATATCGCACCATCAGCCGCACAGGGGCGGTCGGGTGCCGTTGGGTTTTCTTATTACCGGAAGGTCATGGTAGAGGGGGGTCGTCGTGACGTGGCTGCAGGCGTCGACACTGGACCTTGTAGGTTACCCTCTAAATGGTTTGGAGGTCAGAACCGCTGGGAAACCACTTCAGGACTGGTGGACCCTCTGGAGATGGGTCATGGATGGCAGGTGCAGAGGTAAGTCCTGGAGAAGGGTTTCTTGGTTTTGCAGGGTCTTTATCTTCTTTTGTGGACAGGGCCACTGTCCTCTGGAGCCTTGAGTCTTTATTGAAGTTGGGGATCAGTCCTCATTGAGTCTGGAGGTTTGTTGATCCTTTTTGAAGCCGTTGTTGTCTCTTGCAGGGGTTTCGAACCTGCAGGCTGCCCGGTAGGGCTGGGGCCAAGTCAGTTAGGCCTGGAGTCTTCACTGCTGCACCATTTTCGGGTTCTAGTCTTCATAGGTCATGAATACTCAATTCCTGGGTTCAGGGCTGTCCCTTAAATACTACATTTAGGGGGCTTTTTAGCAGTCTTGAGGTAGTAGCCAATGGGCTACTTACCTTAGGGTGACTACACCCTTGGCATGCTCACCCTAGATTGAGCACATTCCCTAACTCTGATTGGGCCTAATTCTCAAAAACCAAGATGGAGAATTCTGGGCAGAGGGGTTCACCTCTGCTCCTGCCCACCTCAAGGGTGTCCAAACCAAGGTGACACTCCTATCCTATTTACTAATTATTCTGCTTGTCCTGCGGAAAACAAATGGGGGAGGACAGGGGGCGGGCATCCCCACTGGTTGGAGCTGCGCAGATCACCATAAAACACGGGGGAGCCTTTGAGGCTCACCGCAAAGTGCTGCTGTTCCTGCAAGGGGGAGGTGAGAAGTACCTCCACCCAGAGCAGGCTTTTCTCCTGGCCTCTGAGAGTGCTCTCCCTCCCCCCTGGAGCTAAAAAACCTGTCTGGTGGCGGCTGGCTGGCAGAGACCAGTCAGCCAATACACTAGAAGCTGGTTGTTTTTCAGGGGACATCTCTAAGATGCCCTTGTGCATTTTATAACAAATCCCACACTGGCACCAGAGTGGGTTTATTGTGCTGAGAAGTTTGCTAACAAACCTCTCAGAATTCAGTAAAGCTATTATGGTGCTGTGGAGTTCGTAATGACAAACTCCCAGACCATGTACTCTTTATGGCTTTACTGCACTTACAATGTCTAAGAATGGACTTAGACACTGTGGTGGTACAGTGCTCATGCAACTGTACTCCCACAGGGGGTATAGTGCACTCAGCTAGAAGGGTGACTTACCTATACCATATGCAGCGGGTTGCAGGCATGGCACACAGGGATGTGAGCCATGTCGACTTTTCACTTTTCTGAGCACCAAAACACGCAGCCCGCAATGGCAATGTGTGTGTTAAGGTACAGGACCTCTGAATGTGTCACAATTTGTGCTGCAGCCCTTAGAGGCCTTTTCTGGTCATAGTGCCCTTGGTATCCATGGTACCTTTTATAAGGGACTTGCATGTGGCCGGACATCTGCCAAATATGGACAACAATGGTACAGTTTTTAGGGAAAGAATTGGCAGGGGCCCAGGGCACGTCAAAGTGCATCAGAAATCTGGCAAAAAGTGGGGCGGGGGGTTACTGCAATAGAAACATACTTTCCTACAGTGTTCCTGATGTGTCTACCCGGTATGAGGGAAGAAATCTTTGCTGAAGCAACTTCGGAATGTGTTTCTTACATAAAGGCGAAAGGTGTTGCTGACAGGTTGAAGAACCGGGACCTTATGGGCCTGGCGGCGCAGGGTACGCCTTAATCTCCTGAGTTCACCTGCTTTGTCGAACAGAGACACGGGACACTCCGTTAGGCGTAGAAGATAAGGTTTATTAGCTGCAGCTAAGTACAGTTGTCCCAGAAGTACACTCGGTATGTTCTTGGGAGACTGCCACTTTACTTCGTGGCGCACAATCTTTTATAACACACATATTCACAAAGAACACTCCCAATGCATACAGGGTTAACCAATGAGAAGAATGTGAAAACAAGATATTAAGTAACTCAAATAAGCCTCTCTTCCAACTGTGTTTGTCACCCTTCCCCACAAGTTAATCAGTGGTAGTGTTTATAATTCGACTTGCAGGTGGCAGGACACATTTGTATGCCCCGGAGGACAGTTGTGAAATGAGAGAATACAACTAAAGAATAGCGAAGGCCAGAAGATAAGATAAAGTCAGGAAAGAATGGTGCGAACCAACAGATAGTCGAGACAGGGATCAGTCAAACCAGACGAGGATTAGTGGAGTCGGCCAGACCCTGACACCAGCTCTAAACAGAGGCAGGAGGTTATTTGACACTTTGCAGTAGAAAGAGGGAAAACAACACCTCGTTCACCGTGCTGCCTGAGTGAGGGCAACACAAAATGGCGGCGGGACACAAAATGGTGGCTAAATACGAACGGTATCAGAAAACTGAATTACCTCAGACCCTTCTTTTGCCATTACTCAGGCAAAACGCACACACTCATTTTAATCTGAGTCGACGTCAATGGCCACGAGGTCATCAAGCTGTTGCTGCAACATCATTTTAATGCTCTGCGTCTTCCGTGACACAGGCCTTGGGACACACATAGTGGCACAAAGACCACAGATGGCGGGGCCACAATGCATACAGAGACAACAGGAAAAAATGATGGCCAAAACCACTCCTAGGAAGGTTAATACCTTTCATCCCCATTTGGACAGTAATCCCCAAAACCATTCCAATAAAGACCAATATCCTTCGTCCTGATGAATCGACTCGGAGATCACATGTAATTTTGAGATGGCTTGGTATACCGTAGGGGCATCGTCAGGTATATAAATGCAACAGCTAGATCCGATCAATTTACAAACTCCACCACGATCCGCAAGAATAACATCCAGAGCAATCCGGTTCTGCAATGTCATGAGACGATCCGCCTGAAGTTCAGCTGTGAGATTACTCAAGGCTCCCACAGTGACATCTATGGTAGTCTCAACAACACAAACCAATTGTCTCATGTTTCTACTGTTGGCCATTGGGCCCCAAAAAGGGAGAAATCCTTTAAGGAAATCACCTCCCTCTTGTCCTGCCGTGTCTTTAGAATCAATAATCCCTCTGCCATATCTGTTTCTGTGATGTCCCGAAGGAGCAGTGTATGTAGGAGGGAGAAGAAAGGCTATATAGCACGTTCCTGAAAAATCCGTTGGTAGCCATGTGTAGGCTCTATCGTGGCAGACAAAATACGTGCCCTGGGATGGCACTAACGGTGGTGAATTCTGAGATGTGTAAATGTATGTATGAGAACAAAAACTCTTTTCTTGTCCAGTGTCAGTAGTCTGGCCATTCATTTGTAAACAAAAGTTACCTCGATGAAGCACAGTCCAAATTGGTGGAGATTTTCCCTGTTTAACACTATCTGTAAGGCTAGTAACGAGTCACGTTCCAACCATCGTATGCCCGTTTCTCATCAACAGGAACCCTATTATTCTCCACAATTCTAGCCATAGCTACTATTCCTTTTATCAGAGAACTATGACTAAAATCTTGTCCACTACCATATGAACCAATTGGACGTCTAAATCGGTTCTGATGTGCATTTGAAAACATCACAAAATAGGCCCAAGCGGAACCTTCATAAGAAAATGGAAGGGCTAAATATGGCATCCCTTTGTCTGTGGTATGAGGCATAAGTCCACACAACCAACAGTCGGTTGTGTTGACTACCAATTGGTGTTGATGCAACAACTGGATAAATGAATTGTTAAAATATTCTGTTCTCCTGATTAGTTCATGTTGGGGAAGTGTATATAATTGATGTGGGGAGATAGTAGAATGAAGAGGCAAGGAAATAGAAGTAGGGACAGATTTGTGCTGCATAGCATGAACAATCCAACCTACACAAGCCAATAAGGTACTAAAAAACATAAGAACACACAATGTTATGCCACATTGACTGTACACTAATTTACAATATTTCTTTCTCATCTCTTCCTTCTTATTATTCTTTCCCAATTTGACATCCATCCTCTAAAATTGTTGCTCACGGCAATCTTCCTTACTCACTTGGCTGTGATTATTAGCCGTCCTATGACACTGCAAGTCCTGGGGGCCTAGCCACTATACAGGTCACAAACCAAGACTCCTACCGTGACCCTGCAACCTGGACAGATGATACATGTCACGAAAGAGATGAAAATCTCAGGTGTCCTAGACCAGTCTAGGCCTTAAATTATATCGAGTTCTGTTCAGTACAGTTTGGTCCTGAAATAGTGTCTGTGGATCTGTAGTGTTCAATCGGAGATGTGGCGGTACGGCTTCTTGTAAAACGTCGTCATCTTCTTTCTCTGATCGAGCTCCATCTAGGTGTGCACTACTGAAAGGTACAAACCGGGGGACCCTTTCGCCTTCAAAATCACCTACACCCTTACGGACCCACTGGTCAAAAGGCAAGGGCAAGGGCACCTTTTTGCAGTGCACGCCATGGATCCAGTTCCTTTTCCCTTTGACTTTCACTGCTGTACGTGTCACCAGAA
The DNA here is from genome assembly GCF_964204655.1 of Triturus cristatus. NCBI lineage: Eukaryota > Metazoa > Chordata > Amphibia > Caudata > Salamandridae > Triturus > Triturus cristatus. Next base: position 840,618,410 of record NC_140593.1, on the reverse strand, counting down.
GAACTTGTCGAGGCGCCTTCCAACGAGGTTCCAAATTCCTTGTCCTCTGAAAAATTTTCACACAGACCCAGTCTCCCGGTTGGATAGAATGACCTGGGTCTGTGGAGGCCTCTGGTAAAGCGTTTTGAACCTGTTGGTGGAGAACACGTAATTTAGTGGTGAGGTCATGTAAGTAGTCAATCAGCATTGGATACTGTATGTCAGAATACTTTTTAGTGCGAGGGACTCCCAAACATTAGCCGGGCGCCCAAAAACAACCTCGTATGGGCTGAGTTCCAAACGAGAATGTACAGCTGTTCTAGTGGATAGGAGAGCCAAAGGTAAAGCATCGGGCCAGGCAAGTCCCGTGCTAGCCTGTACCTTTGCAAGCTTAAGTTTGAGAGTGCCGTTATAGCACTCTACCAAACCCGCTGATTGCGGATGGTTCGCCGCATGGAATTTCTGCCTGATACCAAGACCGGCACACACCTTTTTCATAATTTGGCCCACAAATTCACTTCCATTGTCACTCCAGACAATGCGTGGCAAACCAAACCTAGGGAAGAACTCTTTTAGAAGAACTTTGGCAGTGGACAAAGCAGTGTTGTCCTTCAGGGGGTAGGCCTCTATCCATCTGGAGAAGGCACACACCACCACCAAAACATATTTGAGATTGTTGCATCGTTCCATGTGAATATAATCAATTTGCAACACCTCAAAAGGATATGTTGGGGGAGCAAAGTGACCTGCTGGAGTTGGGGTTCCCTTTCCTGGATTATGCATCAAGCAAACAATACAATGCTTCACTAAATTATCTGCACATTTTGGAATCCCTTCGTTCAGCCACACTGGAGCCAGAAGCTCACATATTCCTTTCACACTGATGTGGGCTGGACCATGTGCCATAGCAACTACAGGCAGTACATAGGCATCTGGTAACAGCCAACGCTGATGTTCTGACAATTCTATCCAACATCCCATCACGTCTAACATTCCTGTACTCTCTTTCCACTTACTCAACTCTTTCTCTGTAGCCTCTCCTTGAATCGATCTCACTCTTACTATTGTATCCTCACACATTCCTTTTTCCTTGACCCAATTTGCAGGGCCTGCAACATACATGCAACTTATAGTATCTCTGGCTGTTTCTTTCGCTACCTCATCCGCAAAAGCATTCCCGCGACCAACATCATCAGTAATCCTCTTATGCGCACTACACTTTATGATTGCTATCTGGGTAGGCAAAGCAAGTGACTCAAGAAGATCAGTTACCAACTGACCATGCTGTATTTTAGTACCGTGGGAGGTAAAGAATCCTCTTTCCTTCCACAAACGACCAAAACTATGTGCCACACCAAACGCATACTGGCTGTCGGTATATACATTCACTCTCTTCCCCTTAGATAACACACACGCTCTGGTCAAAGCTATCAGTTCAGCTGCCTGAGCTGAATTATGTCTGATGCGTGCTGTCTCCACGATTGTATGCAAGGTGGTAACAGCATAAGCTGAAGTTGTTTCACCATTAGGGAGTTTAAAACAAGAACCATCCACCCATAGGATCCCATCCGGGTCCATTAGTGGTGTATCTTTCAAATCAATCCTACCTTTCGTCTCCTCCTCAGTACGGAGAAAACAATCATGTTGTTCCTGAATACCTTTCTCCTCTGGAAGAGGTAACAATGTGGCTGGATTTAAAGTGTTACATCGTTTGATGTGCACATGACTAGCCAAGAGCGTCAGCTCATACCCAGACAAGCGAGCACTTGTAAGATGCTGTGTTTTCGTCCTATTTAGCAAGATATCCACTGCATGTGGTACCATAACAATAAGAGTGTTATCTAGCACCACTCCAGCAGACTGACGAATAGAAATTGCTGCTGCTGCTGTAGCTTTAAGACAACTAGGCAATGCCTTGGCTACGGGATCTAATGTAGCCGAAAAGTAGGCACATGGCCGCTGCTTGTCTCCAAATCGTTGTGTTAAGACTGACAACGCACAACCCTCTCTTTCATGGACATAGAGCGTGAAGGGCTTACTGTAATCCGGAGTACCCAACACAGGAGCAGAGCACAGAGCAGCACGGAAATCAGAAAAACTCTTCTGACATTTGTCAGTCCAAGGAAGGGGTTGGGGTGTGTCTTTCAAAGTGAGTGCCAACAAAGGTTTAGCCATCAAAGAAAAATTTGGAATCCACTGTCTACAATAAGAGGTAATGCCCAGAAAGGCACGCACTTCTCTTTGTGTGGATGGCACAGACATTTGTGCAATTGCTTGAATACGTTCTGGGGTCAGTCGCCTTCCCTCCTTCGACAAGAGATGACCTAAATAGGTAACCTCTTGGCGGGCATATTGTAATTTAGAAGGTGAAACCTTATGGTGAAGGTCAGACAAGTGACGCAATAGTGCAATAGTCACTCTCTTGCAAATATCCTCTGAATCAGCAGCAATCAATAAATCATCCACATACTGAATAAGGGTAGCACCTGGCGGCAACGGAAAAGTATCAAGCTGGCACTTCAGAGCTTGGCTATAGATGGAGGGACTTTCACAATAGCCTTGGGGTGCGCGCTTGAACCGGAAACTTCGGCCTCTTAAAGAGAAGCCAAAAATATCCCTACTCTCTTCAGCAATGGGGATGCTGAAGAAAGCATTTTTTAGATCAATAACAGAAAACCAAGCTGCCGAGGCAGGTATCATAGTTAACAGGGCAGTGATATCTGGAACAACCGGAAACTGTGGTACAACAATTTTATTAACCTCCCGTAGATCAATAACAAAGCGATAAACAGGAGGCTGAGAAGGATCAGTGCGTTTAAGAACCGGGAGAACAGAACTATTGCATACATTTCCCCTCGTCTCCTCAATCACACCCTTCTGAACCAAATCATAAATAATAGCAAAAAGCGCTCTTTCACCATCATTGGGAATTTTGTATTGAGGGATGCGTGGCAATTTAGCATTGGGCTTGAGGGTAACGACATAGGGTGGGATCTCAAGACAACCAACATCATTTGGACCCGTAGCCCAAAGTGTTGCGGGGAGAGAGAGCAATTCAGGTGGAAATTGATCTTTAGACAAATACATTGGAGAAGTCAGTTTCTGCCCCAAAGCGAGATGTACACCAGAAGGAGAACAATATATCGTTGCATGCAATCTTTTCAATGAATCCAAACCCAACAGATTTTCGCCGCAACCAGTCGTTAAAAGAAGCGGAGCTTCCAAATCATAAGAACCAATTGAAATAGGCAGAGGACAAGAGACCGGGCTATGAACTGGGGCACCAGAAAATCCTACGGATACGTTTGTTAAGCCAGACAAAGGTGCCCCAGGGAGTTTGGAGTGAATAATAGAACTTCTCATCGCACCAGTATCTAAAAGAAATGGCTCTGAAACACCCATTGTAGTGACATTAACATAAGGCCCATTCTGATCTACTGAAATCGATACAACTCCCTCACTTTGTCTATGGCTGTCCTAGTTAGCGTGAAGACCATCATTCTCACCTCCAACATAGTAATTATCATTGTAATACTGTGTAGACTGAGTATTTTGCTGATCAAAGTAGTTCATAGAATGTGGAGGTGGAAGGGAACGCTGTGTCTGGGGCGACATACCTCGACCTCTAACCCTGGGCGCTAACTGGGAACCACCACGACCTCGTGGAGTAGATAGTCCTCCATTACGCTGTAATAAAACCGGGCAGCCATTCTTAAAATGACCTTCCTCCCTACAATAGGTGCATTGGTTAGGACCTAACAAAGGCCGCGGAATATAGGGCTCAAGCTTTTGAAACACCCTCTAAAACTGGAGAGGCTGTTGAAACTGGCGCTGAGCAGAGCGAGGAGGATAAGCTTGTTGCAGAAGAACCTTCGTTTTTAATTCTTTAGTCTTTTTCTCTTGCTTGTCTTTTTCCTCTTTGTCCCTGTTTTCGTAATATTGAGCAGTAGCCAATATCTGAGCAGAAGAAGAAACAGCCCATGAACTTTCAGAGTCTTTTAATTTATGTGACAACTCGGGGAGCAAATTAAATACAAATTTATCTACAAATAATCGCTGTCCACCCTCCGTAGTCATATCCTGGCCACTGTGATCAATAAACGTCTCCTCAAAACGAGTGAAGAAATCGGAGACACTCTCATCTTTCTTCTGTCTACACGCAGCTGATTTATCCCAATTAACTCGTAAAGCGGGCATCATTGTTTTCATTAAAGTAATAATCCTACCAGGGAGTTCTGTGATCAAAACATCAGGCTTAGCACCACACACTTGTGCTCTATCCGAGGCAGTTATAGCAGCCCATGTACCACCCTATTCTTGAACGTGATCCTCTCTACGAATCCGAGCCCATAACGCTTGTGGGACTACATTTCCCATCAACATGTCAATATCGGCTAAATTCATAATACAGGCATCAACAGTCTGGGACAATTCTTTAAAGTAACCAGCAGGGTTTTTAGGGGGATCCGGTAAAGATTGTTTGCGGGCCAAAACATCAGGTCTCTTCAAGGGGACATGTACCCATATACGCTGGAAGTGAGCGGGAATAGCTGGATTATTACCTGCTTGCGCAACCTCTTCCCTCCATATCGGAGGAACCTCTCTCATTGGGTAATGTTTCAATGTCTGCCGAACAGCAGGATCAGAATCAAGAAAAGTTTGTGAAGAAAATAAGGACCTAAAAGTAGCAAGTGCTCTTACGGCGTCCTCAACTCTAGAACCCACAATGAGTCCTTTATCGAAATTAGCCTGAACATCCAGCAGACCCTGGGGAAGTAAACCCAAATCCATATCCTCCCATCCTTTAGCAAGAGTGTCACACATAACATTAAATACATATCTCTGCGTGGGCGCATCCCACTGATGAAAGGTGATCATGATATCTTTCACACTATACTGGGGACCCTCCTCGATCCATTTGCGAGCGAGAGAGTCCAATACGACTCGTTCGTCGGAACCTGGGAGTTGACTACGAGACTGTCTTCGAGAAAAAGCCGGAGACATATTCAAAGTCTCAAAGAAAGGAGACAGAAACCCAGAGACAGTATCTGTGATTCGTTTGCGCACAGTAGGAGAATTAGACATAAGAACAGGGGACAAGGTATTAGGTGAACTAACAGAAGAATTAACAGTTATAAGGGGAGCCGAAGGCAAAGGAGATTGATGTTCAGGAAACGGAGGCAAAGAAGTCGGTGGCGGAAGAGGTGGGGGTGGCACTACCGGAAGGGGCAAATGCGGAAGAGCCGGAGCAGGCGGAGGCGCAACTAATGGCTGAACTGGTTGTAACAATGGGGATGCATTAGCACCTTGTACATAGGGTGGAGGCAATCTCAATAGGTGAGACATCAAAGGGTCTTCCTCCAGATCCTTACTTTTATCAGAAGGGGAATTAGGCAACACCAGATAGCATCTATCTATTGCCATACGATGCTGTCTCTCTGAAATTTCCATTGCATTATCAATCTCATTATCTTTAAACTGCTGGGCAGCCTGTATAATCGTCATATTTTGTGCTTTCTTATCTCGTTTTGCCTGCTTAGTTTCTTTCTGTTTGGCTTCCTTACGCCAGAGGCGGAAAGAGTCAAACATTGCCGGACGGGCTTGTCTTTTGAACAATATCGCTTCCAAATTGTCTAATATGTCAGGCTCAAAACTACCATTCTGTGGCCACTGTAGAACGGCATCGTTCTTCGTGTATCGGATCCATGCCTTATTAAAGGCACTGGGGCCGACACCATGTTTTGAATAAAGTTCATAGGTGGGATTTCCAACCGGAGGAATCGGACAAGAGTCCTCCAGCCGGGAATCCCTATTACAACCAAGGCAACAGAACTTCCTAAACGTACTCAGACCAGGCATCGTTATTTCACTGGACTCTTCACAAACATCAAGGGGTTAAATCAAATAATACAGCACAAACGTACTCACCCCTCGGCTTCGGCTTTTGCAATAGCCGAATCAAAGACCCAAATCAAAACAAAATAGTGGGAGCTACCCACCAATACTTAACTAAGTGTCTTCTTACTCGTGGACTTGGTCTTTGGGTCATAGAAAACAAATACAATTAAGGAATAAGGGAGCAGGGTAGGGGTACAAATAAGGGGGCAAATTACAAATATATTTTTTGCGGCACTGCAGTACTACTGCAGTGCTAAACTGGGCCTCTCTGTAGTTTCACGGTATTTCCATCATGCCGAAAAAAAGGGTGAAACCTTGGGGCACTGCAAGACCATGGAGGCTGGCCAGCAATGGAGTCCTGCCCACCCATGCCAAACCCACACTGCGCATGGCATAAAGCCATGTGCTGAGGGGGGCTTGGCAGCCCGTGAGGGGTTGAGCGCATGGTCTGGCTGCAGGCCAGGCCCTGTGGCCAATCACATTCTGCGCACAGAGTGGGCCTCTCTTGGCTTTTTGCTCCCCCATGGTGGCCTGTTCATGGCAGCAAGATGGAAAGCAACAGGTTAATTCATAGGAAAAATAGAGAAGGAATATGTAATTTTCACCAACCAGTCCTTGATCTCCCTTTATCCTCTTATCACTCACCCCTTCCACACTCCCCTCTTGGCATCTCCCCCACCTCTCATTCACCTAGTGCAGCACTCTATACTACACCACTCAGTTGTTCCTCCTCACACACTCATCCTACACGCACCTAGCATTCCTCGCCCCTTATCCATATCCCTTAGCAATTCCCCTCCTATTATCTCTTCAGGCCTCTCCCTGACACAGCCAGTGCTTAGCTCGAGCCTGTAGGTGCAGGTGGTGGGCACAGTCGCTCAGTTTGTGGGACCAGCGCTTATTTTTATCATCAGACTGTGACCCAGAGAAAGAGACACAAAGGCATAAAAGGGAGAATCAGTGAAGGATAGATAAGATAACGGCATCATATGGAGGAAGCAGGGATCAACAAGAGCCTGCGAGACGGAATTAAATAGGAAGCGCATATTGGTGGAAAAAAGAGATATACAGTAAAATCAGTCTTGGCAAATGTCAACCCTGGCAGCGCCACTACAGACTGCTAAAAAAAACGTTTGAGCCCTTGTGCTTCTTAATGTTTTGTTTGATAAATTCAGCTTGCTAACCAAATGTACATATTACTTCTGGTTATATTTTTCTATGTTTAACATGTATATAGGTCACTGCATAAATATGTTTTTTACAATAACTATTCATCTACAATTTCTTCACTATTGGGGGGAATATATATTTATTTGTATATATATATGTATCACACACAGGGGTCACCGCCGCCGCACCACATGTCCTGGGTGCAATTCTCCAGCGGTGGTGAGCCGCTTACACATAAGTCCACAGCAGCAAACAGGTATTGTGTCAGCCGACACAAAGGAGAGCACTCAGTGGAATTCGTTAAAGTGTTACTTTATTGTGCAGAACCTCCCCAGCACTGACAGACGTGTTTCGCCACTAAGGCTTTCTTGATGTCAGTTTGATCAATGTTACAAACACCATTTTAAAGTGAAAAATTGCATGTCGGTAAAAACATTTTTTACAGAAACATAGAAAATGGCTAAAAAATGTTGTTACAATGATTTGTCTTTTTGGCGGCCATCTTAAAACATGTTTCTGGCACACGTTAAGGTCCATAAATCTATATTGTAATGCTTTTGATTCCTCCATTTTTTGGGAAAAATTTCTGAAATTTGGGGGGTGTTTTACAGTATGCCAATAGAATCTACTTTTTCAGGAAATAAAATATTTTTCTCGCTCCCATAAATCAGATAATGCATAAATTTTCATTATACAAAAATTGCCCACATTTGTTCGAGTTTCTATGTAGCCCTGAATGGGCAAATCACATTTGTGGATCTCTAGAAACGTGAGGAGGGTTATAGAAAGCACTAATTATATGACCATAAATGATTAATCGAAGGTGTACATATTTCACCTATGCACAAAGGGAATAAAAAAATCAATGTATTACAAAATAGAATGTGGTTCAGTGTTTGTGGTCATGATTTTACTCCTCATCTCCACCGAGGGTGAACTGATAATATATGTATCATCCCAGTTTTATACAGCCCTGTATGGGCAAATTCATGTGTATATTCTAAAAGTCCTATAATGATAGATAGGGGGGGGAGATAGGGTACAAAAAATCAATCAATTCAACTGTTCCCCAGTGTGTCAAATGTATTCCCTTATGTAACGCATATGGACGGGGTCAAAGGCTCACAGTCTGATCACAGTCTAGTCACATAGATGTTACAAAAAGACTCTATGTCTAAATTCAAAGTCATGCAAGATTATATAGTTTACTCTAAGTGAGCCCATAATTCCTTGTCATTATTCAAACCAGAAGGCGCCATTGTGTTTTTGATGTACTTTGATTCTAGTGCTCTTAAGTTTCTGACTCCATCGCCACCTCTCTCATTTTTAGGGACTTGGTCAAAACAAATTTCTTTTGTAGATCTCGTTTGCTGTTGTGGGCACTCTCAAAGTGACGAGCTACTAGGTAAGTACTATCTTTTTTAGCAATCGCACGCATGTGCTCTGAAAATGCATTTTTTGGCGGGGTGAATGGTACTACCCACATAGCGTTTCTGGCATGGGCATTCTAGAGAGACACAAATGTTATTTTCCCATTCAGGGCTACATAGAAACTTGAACAAATGTGGGCAATTTTTGTATAATGACAATTGTTGCATTATCTGATTTACTGGAGCGAGAAAAATATTTTAATTGCAGAAAAAGTAGATTCTATTGGCATACCGTAAAACGCCCCCACAAATCTCTGAAATTTCGCCCAAAAAATAGAGGACTCAAAAGCATTACAATATATATTTATCTACCTTAATGTGTGCCAGAAACATGTTTTAAGATGGCCGCCAAAACGTCAAATCATTGTAACCACATTTTGATCCATTTTCTATGTTTATGTAAGACATGTTTTTACCGACATGCACTTTTTCACTTTAAAATGGTGTATGTAACATTGATCAAACTGACATCGAGAAAGGCGTAGTGGCAAAATGCGTCTGTCAGTGCTGGCGAGGTTCTGCACAATAAAATAAAATTTTAACGAATTCCTGCGAGTGCTCTAATTTGTGTCTGCTGACACAATACCTGTTTGCTGCTGTGGACTTATATATATATATATATATATATATACACACACAAATAAATTAGCTTAAAGCACAGCAACACTTGAAAGTCTGAGTTTATTAATACAACTTAAATCTCAATATATTACCTTACTTATACATATATATCTTACATGTAGTTATGTATCTTTATATTTATTACTTTACTCCTGATTCAGCATCTCCAATGCACTACCCTGTATCTCACCCCATACCTCGCTCAATTTATCCTCTACCTCCACTCTGACTCATCCAAAACCTCGATCTAGTACTCTCTGCAATGCACTACCCAATTTCTCACCCTATGTCTCTATCAATATATCCTCTACCTCCACTCTCTGACTACTATGATCCCCAAAATAACCCTTTCTAGACTCTTCTCTCCCCTACTCCTCCTTGCATCATCTCAAACCTCTTTTACTATTCAGATCTCCCAAACAAGCCTTTCTAAACCCTTCCCTCTGACTATCCCCCCTCTACTCCTCTCAACCCTGCTCCTGCTGCTATGATCTCCAAATAAACTCTTTGTAGGCTCTTCCCTCTTCTATCCATCCACTATTCTTTTCAATCCAACTAACAGACTCACATGTCCACCGCTCAAATTAATTTAATATTTCCCTATACCAATTTACCACTAATCCTGTTTGGGCTCCGGAGTAGCGTGCTGCTCCTCGAAAAGCGTTTTGATGCCTCATCAGGCGAATCAAGCTCTATATGAATGCAAACCCCTCCCTCTTGTATCCCTCCACTATCCTTTTCAACCCAAATAACAGGTTCCAGAATAGCATGCTACTCCCAGAAAAGCACGTTGATGCCTCGTCAGGGCTAGTAACCGCTATATAAATGCAATTACAATTCATCTGCTATCACTCCTCTCTCCTCAACCTTTCCTCTCCGCAGCCTTCTTTCTCCCTTTAACACTTGTCCCATCCTTCACACTAGATTCTTCTCTTTTCAGCAATTGCTCTCATCTTACTCTATTCTGTTCCACACTTTGTAGCCTCCTAAAAATGATTGCTTTGTCACCTTACAGTCCTTTTTCACCGAGAACCAGGACACAGGATTCCTGCAATTCTGGGTCATTTCCAATGTATTGTTTCAAGGGATCATTTTCTGGAAATGTTTTTTATACTCAACCAGTGCTAAACTTTAGCCGGTGGTTTCCGGTGCTCAGCACCGACATTTACTTGTTAACACAGGGACTTGTAACAGTCTGCCACAGGGTGGCACTGTCAGGCTAATTTAGAGATGGCCACAACACCAGTTAATTATTGCCGCCCAAGCCCTTCCTATAGCTTTGGGGCCTGAAATAGTCAGAAATACCACACTTGTAGGAGTGTGACGATTAGTAGTTGTTTTGTTACTACCATAGGCAGTATGGCAAGGGCAATGTGTGGTGCAAGCTGCAGTGGCCTCCTGACGAGAGCCCTGGCACTTATATTTTTTACAAATCAAGCAATGCACTCAACACACCTCACAGTGTTAGAAATCTGGCCAACCTAAATGGAGGGATCTAGGTTATCAGACGGTCACCAAGTCTGCTGCCAGCAGGCAGCTCACAGCTGGTTGGTCTCTCTGGGTCCCAGAGCCAGTGAGCCCTCTGATAGAAGTCCGGTCAGAGGTGCATGGCCTGTGATGGGGTTTCAGGTCTCTGGTGCCTCCAAGTGGACTAAACACTGCTATAGCAACGCGGTTCCTGAGGTTCTTCCCCTTGTTGAGTTTTTTTCTGCCTGTGTAGAGGCACATAGTGCCACTGTTTGTAAGGGATTATTATTTTTCAGCATTTCTGATCATTATTCTTTTTTTGTTACAATAAACCTAACACATATTTTAGTAAAGTGCAAATCCAACTCCTAGAGTCTCTTTGGTCTGTTGAAAGATAAAGGATGGTATCTGTTACTCTATTCAATGGTACTTAGTTTATCGACCTAGGAAAGAAGAAAGGCTATGTGGATTTGAACCTGTGACCATTGGGAACAAACATAGATCCTTATAATGAGCAAATCAGCTCATTGAGGTACCAGTGCAACACAACTCTTACTACAGTACATGGCCCGGGCAGAGAATAATGTCCAGACACTGAAGTGACACAAAAATAGTGGGTTGCATTCCTGCAAACATGCTTAGAACAAGCATCTGCAATGCAATAGGTCTCGCATTTACGCGAGTTTCAGCTATTAGCATTGTAAATGACAATACCTTTTATTTATGTTTTGGTTTTTAAAACATAAATAAAAGGCATTGTCATTTACAATGCCAATAGCTTAAATTCTCGCAAATGCGAGACTTATCGCATTTCAAATACTTGAAGGCATCGCTGAGTTTCCCCCTTCTGTCTCCCATGGCCCCTAAGGGTTCCCCATTTGCTAGGAGTTAAATAAACAAGCTGATGGACACAACAACGCAGGATAGATCCTCCTGCAGTGAGGGAAACTCATTAAAGGAAATAGTGCTTTCAGACTAAAGAAGACATATTGTGTAACAACCGAAATAAAAGGGCCAGTCCTCATGGGAAGTTACACATGAAGACAAGGCGGTACTAAGGAGGGACTAACAAGCCTAATAACGAATTAGAGGCCAGCATTTACGAAAGACAATGACACCAGCCAATGACAAATATGTGCCGAGAGTGGGCGGGGCTTCAAGTACATACTCCAATACAGCATGGCTCGCAGAGCAGCACACGAGGTGCCCAGACTCGACCTAAAAAAATCAAGCAATAGTAGTGTACAAGGGCATCTGGGGACCAGGATGGCCACATTCTTTTGGTGCAGGGAATCATCTCCCTATTTTCTTGGGGTGCAAGTCTTTAGAGCAGGCTGTGAATGCCGCAGGGGTTTTCTGTCTGTGGACATTGGCAGCTCCTCTGATGGATGCGTCTTTTAGGTTTGTCTTTTATACCCCTGATAAACCCCGCAGATCCCACTAACCCAAAATACATGGCAAGACCCCTGACACATTGAAAAAGCAATAACCACTTACACACTTTGCAAACCCCACTAACCCAAAATACTTGTCACGCCCCAGGTACTCCTGACAAACACTGAAAATCCCTGGACCTCTGACAGACTGCAAACCTCACAAACTTGTTAACCATACGAAACCCCTCACGCTGCAAGTCCACTGCCCATAACACTGTGCAAACCCTTCTGACTTCTTACAGACAGTTGATAGAGCGCAATGGTTCTCTTCCAATTGTAGGGGTGCATTATAATCATGAGTTGTTCCCACCTACATTTATTCTCTTGTCGTATCAACATGTGACAGCAGAATGTGTACTGTAATAATATAAAATGTGATGTGCTAAATATATTTTCCATATAAACGTGAAGAAATTAAGGTTGCAATACATGCGTGTTTAACTGAAAACATTAACGTGTAGAATTGTGTTAGATGCTAAATCCTATTCATGTATTTGATGTGCCCATGTAACGTGTTGACCTAGAAGTGTTCGGTAAAGGAGTTCATTTATATGTGATTCCATGAGGCCTATGTGCTATTCTCTTAGGTTGGCCGATTTCTGTAGGCCTGAAATGTAGTCTCCCTGATGCTCTCGGAGTTTATATTTAACAGCTGAATTTCATGTGCATGTTGGATTTGTTCCTTCCTCACGTTTCTGTTGCAGGTGAAGAAACCCGTCTTTGTTAGTTAGAATAACGTTTTTGTTTTAAGAGTTAGGCTCAGGAGAGGAGAGGATACAGTCACACAAGAAGCGCTGATAATGTGAGACGGTGTTCTTTCTCGCTGGAGAAGCCCTCAGAATCAAGGTCATCGAGCCAGGAGTTGGGAATATCGAAATTAAATGGAAAATCACCTATGAGGAGTGTCCAGCTGAATGAGGTGATCGGAGGACGAGCAGTGGGCGTGATCTGAAATCCTATTGTTTGAATTAGGGACAGTGCCCCTGGGGTTGAGAGAAGGGAAGAGAGCAGCGGCGGTTTCTTTATGAGGGCATGGGGGCGTTGCCCCTCTGCCCCCACCCCATATTAAACAATTACATTTCAGTTTTTTAGCCACAGCAGTGTGCGGCATGGTGCTGGTGTCGGGTGAACTTTGCCGTTTGTAATTTAGAGTCAGGTGCGGGTGGGCGGAGTCAGATGTGGGTGAGGGGGTGGGGCTTGAATGGTGGCTGGTGAGTCAGTGTGATGACGCTGGGACCCCTTGGAGGGAAGTGTGCATGTCGGTTGAACGGTGGATTGCTCTGCCCAGTCCCGACATGTGCACTTGATCCCTCGCCTACCTGCAATGATAGGAGCCCGGATGGATTACATCCAGAGCCCCCATGTCTCCAGAGGAGCGTTGGAAGCCCCCGACCGAGCCAATCCTCGTGCTGCTCTCCTGCTGTATATGGCAGTGGAGCAGCGCGAGGATTAGCTCAAGAGTCATGGGGGGTGGGGCTGCAGCTCGGCCGAGGTGGTGAACAGTGAAGCCCGTAACCGGACTGGAAGGTGAGTATGCCTGCTCATTTTTCTTTTTTAAAAGTGCCTTCCTGGTGCCTCAGTCAGTGTAGCTTGGCCCTGCTTAAAAACATTGAGCTCACATTGTTGGCTCCAACATCTATGAAAGGCTAGGTGTTTACCGATGGAAACGGGGGTGGGTTCGTAGGCCTCAAATCGCATTTCCTTGGCGCTGCTAAGTCTGTCTGGGATTGTAAGAAAATAGTAAAAAGCTAAATACTTACTTAATTTGCTAATGCATTCTTTAGGTTTTACAACTGACCCAGATATAAAGCGCGCTGGCTTTGTTATTTATCTCACAAACCATTTTGCACAATTTTGTATTGTTCTGCCAGTCGCAAGCAATGTTGGAGCATCCAAGTGAGCGGCAGGCTTCTATCTTTATTGCGCCCTCTCTCAGTTTATTAAGTGGAGTCATTTAAAGTCACACATTACATTGATAGTTGAAGTTATTTCACACCCTGTTCATGCTCTAAAAACACAGAAAATTACATAATGCAACCTTTAATCCCGATGATGGGCTACTAAATTTCTCTTATTGAAAACTCGAGCCAGCCTGTTGTATGAAAAGGACAAGTGGCAATTAAAATCATCATCAAAATCTAAAACTCTACTCACTTTTAAAGATCAGCATTGAGAAATTAATTAAAACAAAAAGGTAGCAAAGCTGGCCGTAATTTTGCAAGCAGCGATACACGATCAACCATTGCCGCCCTTAATTCATAGTTCTCAAGAGGGCACATTGCATGAGACTGACCTCTAGCCAGTCCTAGTCACTGAGCATACCTGCAAAGCTGAAGATGAAACTATAAGTCTCTGCTTGCCTTCGGTTATTGGTGGAAACAATGGAGTTGTCACAAGCATGACAGGGATGTTGGCAGGGCGGCATTGTGATGATTTGACATGTATTGTAACCGTATAAGTCGAATAGCAATATAAGTTTATTCCATAAGGCTTGGTGTTCCTAAATATCTCTCTATCAGCAAATCATGTCAGTCCAGTGCATTCTGGGACATGAAATCCTTGCTTTCTTTCATTAGATGTTGCTCCCAAGTTTTGCATTCGCCATTTCTTTCAGTTAATACCATGTGCTTACCCAGCAGGCCCTAGACCCTACGCTTGCTGCCTAACAGGCCTCCGATGCAGCATGTGTAATTCTTCTAACACAGCACTTCTGGAAGTGGGAGCTGGTAAAGATATGCAGGTTGATGGATATTCTCGGACAATACATGCAGTATGCTATTGTGAACGTATCCTGAGCCCAGAATGTGTTGGAAGAGCAGGAACCAGGCCTTTCCACTGCTTTTTATATCATATTGAAATGTATTGACCCCCTGATCCCTGCACAGCTGCAGTGACTTGGTGAAAATTAAATGCTTTCCTTCAGGTTAGAAGCACTGCCATAATTTATTCAAGCCAAAGTTCATGAAACATTTTCTGGCGAAACAATATACTTATGTGTGGTTTTGAAACTTGAAAAATCCTAACTTTTATGGTCACAGAATGTTGTCATGAATATTATATCTGCTAGTCTGTGTTTCAAAAATAGTTGTTGCTCTTTGTGCCTTTTATATATTGACACATAGCTGAGGGAAGAAGTATGTGGCTTCCATGACAAGTGACAACCATTTGCAAAGCCAATTATATTGTCCAGTTTTAGGTGTATGTCAGTTGTTGTGTTATATATCTGGATGCAATGACATCTCAGAAATAAACCAAAATACCAAGCAGGTGGCACATTATGGGAATCACAGAAATGCATTTTACATGTTCCCTTTAAGAGAGCCCTCACTTTTTTCATCCCACTTAAAGACCTGTCTGCATATATTTCTATATGACTGATTGCAGACTGCAGCTGTAGGTGTTTCCCGAAGCCTGGTTACAGCATTTTCTTCCAAAGTTGATGCCACATGCAATGCAGGACAATGGGCAAGTCAAGCACACACTTTAAAGGGCTGAAGTTGTCACGCTGTACAATTTCCACATTACAGTAACCGTTTAACATATTAATGTAGTAAGATATTAGGCAGTTTTTACCATGTGTAATATTTCAAGAATATGCGTTCCCACTGCTTTATAAGCCTGCTTTATCACATTCATTTGCTTTAAAATGCACCATTTGCCAATTTTTTAGGTCGAGCCTAGCGCAGCGTGCAAGCGCTGCTCTAGGAGATGACCTTTACAAATCGGTCAGCTCTTTTCAAGTACTCGTGCTTGTGCTAGCATCCACCTTGCGGGAGCAGCCTTATGGCATGTAGAGATTACTTTGGCTTTGACAACTCTGAGTACTGGAAACAGGAGAAATGTTTTTTGCGGCTTTTAACAAAGAATTTAATGCAAAACATAGTGATAAAACCTTTGGTTTTAATTTCAAAGATTTCACCAGCCCCCTCCTTCTTCAACCAATACTCCTAAATATTTGTAATGCTTAATGTTTTCTAGTGATCCACTTTCTTTTTTTTCCCAAACCTTTATTTTTCCATTTTGTAGAACAGTACAAAGAAACCAAGCAGCTGGCAGTGGTGAATACGATAGGAAACAAACGCACGTAGACCAAGTACATCTTTACATTTGAGATTGCTGAATTCACTAGATACACTAGACTCCACAATAAAACAACCCTAGCGATGCCGTTTCAATATGCCATGAGCCCTTTTTGCCAATCTGCCTGCTAAAGACAACTATTTTGGTTTTAATAGAGTTTATATTCATATGGCGCACCTTGTAACAGTGGACTAGGACATTTAGGAACTTCTGTAGCTCCTGCCCTGTTTTGTTTAATACCACTCTGTATAGAAGAGAAGTAACTCCACATGCACCTAATTTGGACATGCGGTCTCAGCCACGTCTAGTTGACGACTCAGGTCTGCTGCATACAAGTTAAACACAAATGGTGCTAATACAGATCCTTGCTTCAAACCAGAGTTTGTGAAGATCTTTGCAATCAGCCAGTGGTTTTCTCCTATTTGACCCCTCACAAAGGTTGATGAATAAAGAAATGCATTGCTCAAAGGAGGTGTTCTGGGATTTTCCAAGCTGGAAGTTTTTGCCATAGTTGTTCTCTGTTTACACAGTCATAGCTGCTCGGAAATTGATAAAAATTGGTGTTTCTTAGCTTTTGATTTATCGATTAACATGGCAAGGCATCGCATCTCGCAAGACCACTGCATAGCGTTCTGTTGTATCCTTTGTTACAATGACTCCCCAGTTAAAGTCAATATCATTATTTAAATTGAATTTAGTGATATCTTCAGATGCCCAGGTGTCTAGAGTGGCTTCATTTTATACTTGAGTGGCAGATGGTCAAACTGGATGGGTGCAAAATGAGTGGAGTTGATGTGCCTTAAATACTCATGTGCTGCCAGTCATTTTACTGCACTGCTTCTATTCAGGATGTCAGCCCGACTTCTTGATATATATTCTGGTCGAAAGATGGTGGTACTTGCTGACCTACAAAACTGCAATTGGTTGAAGGGTTTTAAGTTAGAGTTAGTTGCTAATGACTCCAGGTCTTTCAGAAGCAGGTTTGCAAAGTACCTGCCTTCTGAATCCAGAAGTGCTATTAGCCTGTAGCAGCTTGGGCCAGACAATGATCCCTTTTTAGGTCGAGTATGCACTGCTCTGCGAGGCTTCTTGTAAGCACTCTAAACTTCTTTGTGTTGGTCTGACTTCCCCCACGCATTGGGTTGGTTGTTGCCTATGTCATTTCGTCATTATAGCCTGCAAAGGGCTAAAGGTCCCACCTTTTTAGCAAAGGTTCACTTCCACAGCGTTTTGCTTGCGGGAGCGAGCAGCGGTGCTCAGGGTGGCAGCTGCATTCCTTGTTTTTTCTTCCTTGCAGCGCGTGCGCACCACTTGCGGGCACCCTTACAGCGCGCGCTCATCGCACACCACTCGTGGGACACAAGAGCAGCACTGCTAGATGGAGATGTCGAGGATGTGGCATTTAGGTGTCGCATAGGCAGAGAGCATGCGTGGGGTGTTGCTCTTGGAGGTTCACCTCCTCCTCCTCGTCTTGTAGCCTTCCTTCGGCAGTGCTGGTGTCTGCCGCTTCCTCTGGCTCCCGCGGGAATGGGTTCTCTCAGCCCCAGGAGCAATTAGGCCTCTATGCTGCTGCTTCTTGCCGCTCTTCCTAAAGCACTCCCCGGGGGCGTGCGGCCTGAAGGAGCGGGGTCCCACCGTCGCAAACAAGGTAACTACTACTGACAGGGCACCCTGGGCAGAGGGGCGCCTCCGACCTGTTCATTGCATCGAACTTCCAGATGTATAGTTTGAAAGTTGTACCTTCATTGTGGTATTGTTTATATTACTATTTTTTAGGAAATCAGCTCTATAGCAACTTTACAAAGACTCTCCCGCACAGTTTTCTACTGTTTTGTTTTTAATTACGTAATCGATTCCAGCAATCCATGTGTTCGTAGTGGGAGCCTGGCCCATTGTATTTTTAGCTTCATGTTGTTGACTGTATACCTTGCAGGTCAGAAATCCCTGGGCTACATGTTTTTAGGTTGTTTGCAAACTGCCGTCACAGCCATTGGAGCTCTGTGTGCAGAGACCCTCCCAGCTTCCCAAACCCTGTGTAGCGCACAGCTGATCATCATAACACTGTTAAACTATTTTATTTTCATTAAAGCAATAGACATTCTTTTTAGGTCGACATTATTCCCACCCTTCCCACACATTACACAACATAGGTGAAGCTGGAAAACATTCAGCAGTGCTTTCTTTTGAGCTTGCCTTGCGGTGCTTAAATGCTGTATTGTGTAATTTATACAATCAGTTAAAAAATATACCCTACAGCGCAACATCACCTCCATAATCAAACAAGCATCTCCTCAAAACAACACCAGTTAAACAGAACTCAGCACCACCTTAACACCACCGCAACACCACCACCTCACCATGCCTCACTACCACAGCATCACTAAGCACCACTATAGCATCACTCAACACCACCTCAACATCACTGAGCACCACCTCAACTTTAGAACAGCCAGGAAGAAGTTGCTAGCATTGCAACGACAAAAAAACTACAAGACATTTTTTATGGTAATTCTTTTTTTAATTGGGTCATTCAGTTGTACATAATATCCTTTTGGTTATATACAAAGTAACAAAAATATTTATAATACTTTTTTTTAATAACTTTTCAACATGCTGCACAGCAGCCACAATGCTCTATAACATAGCTTAAAAACATTGGCAAAGCTGAGAGCACTGCCTGAACACTTATAAGGACCCAAAGGCGAGACCTATTGGCTATGCCAATGCTTGTTTAATTGGGAGGAGGTCCTACCATGGACTCACCTTCGACCCCACGTTTGTCCATTAAGCTTTCTAGCGTCGCTCGCTTACATAAAAGTCATACCCAACTGTTACGCCCTACCACTTCTAAATGTCACCAGCCGCCACTGGTACCTTGCCCCCACCACCCTCTGATGCGCCGGACGTGAAGCATAGCCCGCGCTGGACTTTGGGGACTCCCGGAGGATCCCAACCACTAGACATGTTGCTGTGCCTAACGTGGCACTAGGGTGGCCGTCCTCTTAAGTGGGCATGCTGCATGTGCCGTGGGCAGCCTCATTGTACACAACTTATACACCTATTGAATAGTTAACATTTTTCTAATGAAATAAACATCAAAAACACAGATTTGTGAAAGAATTCTGATTATTGAAGTGCCTTTTTGCTTCACGGTAGAGAAAATCGAGAGGGCCCAGAGGCCAGAGGTGCTCATTTTTAGGTCTCGCTGAGTCAGCGCATGCGCTGCCCGGAGAGACATTTAGTAGGTGAGTTTTCAAAGTGCTACTGGCTGGCCTAGTGCTTGCATTCACGTGAACGTGCATGCGCGCAGCCGCCATCTGTCTTTCATGGGTCATTAGCACCATGTCTGCTTTTGACCCTCGCGCGCGCACCTCTCGGCCGCACGTCGGACAATGCTTGTTCATTCTTCTTCTGGCGTGCTTATTATGCACGGCTGTCACGCTCCACAGACCGCCCCTGTCTCTGTAAGCATTGTTTCTATGTACAGAGCAGCACCGAGACCCCGCCACCCATATGCTGTTCGGTGCACGGCAGCCATGCACTCGCCAGCACCCTAAGCACCTCTGTTTTACTGCACGGCTATCACGCTCCACAGACCACCCTGCCCTGTGTGGGCATGGCCCCTACGCACAGACTCACTCTCGCCATATGCTGCCCGGCAGTCAGGCATTCACAAGCAAGGGCCTGGGTTTTACTGCACGGCTGTCACACTCCACAGACCGCCTATGTTCTGCTCTGTGCTCCTCTAGGCATGGAAAGTCCTTCACAGACCACCCTGCTCTGCCCTCTGCAACTATGTGCACTACAGCAGCCTCTGCACGCCCCTCCCGCCTCACGACGCTGCCAGTGTCAGGCCCAATCGCCAAGCCGTGCAATTAGGCCTCCTCCCTGCAGACATATGGGGCCTCCTCCGCCGGCCCGTCCGGCCCCTTTGTCTCCGGTAGTGACAGACCAATCACGCTCCTGTAAATATGCACCCCCCTCCCCCCCCCACCCCCGGTTCAACAGCCAATTACACTTCAACACTTACAAGTTAGCTAAAGTGCCCAGGAACTGCGACATGAGGAGAGTTGGCAAATTTTCACTAAAATGTTTTAACTTCTCTCTAAGGTTGGCCCTTGTAACAGGAACTCCCTTGCCTCAGCACCACAGTTTGTGAAGGCTACCAGGCTCAGATTTTGATCATAAAGAATGAAAAACACAGAGGCCAATCTTCTTGTGAAGAAGGAAGGCACCGGAGAACGAAAAGTAATTAGCAGGTAATTTATTAATTTATCCTCGAAGATTGCCCACGACCTGGACAGACCGCTCAGCTCGGGAACCCAATTGCAGCTGAGAGAAGTCAACTTTGAGTCCCCGACCACCGATCCATTACAGAAAAGGTACACAAGGCATAAGTAAACACAGACATGAGCGTGCCTCTGACAATGTGTAATAATAAGTTAAATACACTACAACACCCCCCCCCCCAAAGAACAAAAAATAAATAAAAATAAAATATATGGTAAAACAGTAAAAGGAAACATTCAATACAATACATATTCATGGAGCTTAGTCAGTCAACTGTGTTTTTTTGCTGCTAGTTGGATTGTATATTTATTTTTAAAACGTGTACGTAGAATTGGAGTAGGTTGACTTTGTGCACTTAAATGCCCTTATAGGTAAAAGGCCTCTATAGTATTCCATTAATGACGTGCCAAGATTAGACGTCTGACTCGGAAGGGGGAGAGGGTTAGCTGAGTGAACGTCTCAAGACACTGACGAACAGCTCTTCATCTGCCATGTTTCAAAGGTGAAATGTAGGCTGGCATGCTGTTTGTAGACGCTGCTACTGTCCCACTTGCGTCAAAAATGATTCTGCCGCTCAGTGGCTCTTAATGTACTGGCTCTGCTGCAGATCAGAGTATATAAATTCTCCCTACTTCCATGGACAGAGTAATTTCACAGTCATACGCACATACACTCATCATACGCTAGAGCCCATCACACCAACATTTATTCTATTACTCTATCCACACTGAATATACGAGAGAACTCCTAAATCAATCTGCATCTAAACTGAGGTCAATGCGACCTAATTGATTTGTCTTGAGTCAAGATTTAAACAATAAGAACACATTTGAGATCTCAATAAATGACAAAGAAATAACCACCCGACACTGGAATTCAAACAAAGGTTATTTATCTAAATTAATTCAAATGAAAGACATCCAATAGCAAAATCATTATTCTCATAGTTACCGATTCTAGCTAAATGTCGTAATTAGGTCAGGACAGGTCTCTCAGTAAAGTCTCCCGAGTCGCCGTCCTCTCAATCAGCATCGATCCTCTCGAGCATAAGTTCGGGAAGAAGTGGCCTTAGACCCTCTCTGGTCTAACAATATTTATACTAAAACTTACACATTAAAAGCTACAAACAAACTCCAAACGTCCGTTGAGCAGAGCGAGCAGGAAAGGATGTTGGCTCGCAACATTTAGAAAAACCTCCGCTCTCGAATATCACAAAAATAAAAACACGGAAGAAGGAAGCACAAACTAAAACTGCAACATTCATGGATGATCTTCTCCGGAATTATAGTGAAGCCACTGCAAGATTATCAAAATGTTCATTGTGGCTACTGTTCTCTTCCAAGGATAGCTGGCGGCGAGCCCAGAGCTGCTGTCCTCACAGAAACTTTTAATACAGACAGAGGCCGAGGTCATGTTCAACCATATTCAGCGAGGCCTCTCTTCGTATTTCATCTACCCAAATGCAGGCTGTAAATATCGGCCATTTTCCAATAGGCCAAAATGGACAATCTTAATTAAAAGAAACACAAAACAACGTTACTATATCGTAATGATTATACAGTGTTAATTCCCATTAAAACCCTTATGTGTATGTAATTATCTAGCCATCTGCAACCTAAAGAAGCATTAAAGCGTATTATTTCAAAGCGCAAACACATAACAAATAACACTTTAGCCACACGTATTAAATTAATCCGCTCACCAACTTAGTTCACTTATTAATTAAGCCATGCAACTGCAGTCCCATGTGTAATTCTTTCATTAGTAATGTTGATTAGTCAGAAACTCAACAAAATTAATATCTAGTAATTATTCTTAAGTAATTTTAATTATGACATACAAAATCATAAGCTGATGTTCGGGTTTAAACAGAAAACCCTGCTCCAGCAGCTCTTCATGCCACATCTCAGAATCTCTTTCTTTTGATGTAAGCCTGTAAATATTTATATTATGATGTTTGCCATTCCTTTCATTGTAATTTGTTGTTTTACTGGATTACTTGCTATATGAGATATTCCTCTGCGTGTGTCTGTTTCCACTCAAGAGTCCTGCATTCATGACTTTGGTATCCTAATCATAGCAGAGCACAGCATTTGTAAGGTTTGAAGCTCGCCAGGTACTTCTTTATATGTATGAAGAGTTAGTATGCTGTAGTCCTACCTCCAAAAAACAGTAAGGCTTGCTCGCCTTTACTGAAATGAAGTCCCATACACTTCCCAAACCACCTGGGTTAATAATATAAGAGGTGGTTACAGAAAAGCCCTATAAATGTTTTCTGCTATGTGCTGAAGAAGGGCATGTGATCCCTACTCCAGAGTTTCCCTGCGTGCCCTGCTTGTACTGTGCAGGGTGTCCTGCTGTGATAAGAGCGGTCTGCTCCAGCACACACAGGGCGGTGCAGGGTGTTATTTCAACCGCTGGACACATGGGCATCAGATGGAGATAGCAAGCCAGGGGTTGCCATTGTGTAAGGACAGAGCGACAGCTTCATTCTGGAGTCAGGCGGAAAAGACTGCTGAGTGTAGGCAAGTTTCTAGACTATAAACCTAGAGAACCTTACTCCGGCTTCTCTCTTCTAGCCATTATTACATTAATTAAAGATTAGAAAACAAACGTTTTAGCAGACAGACAAGAGAAATGTGTATTTTTAAAGCATGCCCCTCCAGTTACGTATGGACACCAGCTAGCCTTGAACGTTTCCTTCACTGCACCCTGTTACTCAACGCTGTAAGGGATAGGCTTGGAGCGCGATTCTTTGCACTGGGACAGGTCTGCTTCCAGTGGAAAGCAGCCTTATGAGGTTTCCTAGGAACTGAATGTATCTTCTGCCATTAAAGCTCGCATGCTTTCACTTTTTATCTATTGTAGACCTAAAATGTGCTTTTCTTCCTGGTTAATCTAGAATGTATATTATTGGGCCAATGGCTGAATTACCTGTGTCCTATATTGAAACATGATATTGGGGGCACACTCACTCACACTCACATTCACACTCTCTCACACTCACTCTCTCACTCACTCTCTCTCTCACACACACGCTCTCTCATACTCTGTCTCAGTCTCTCTCACACGCACTCTCTCCCATGCACTTTCGCACGCTCTCTCTCGCATGCTTTCTCACGCACTTTCTTGCACAAGCACACTTTCTCACACGCTCACATACACACATTCTCGCACGCACATTCTTGCACGCACACTTCTCGCACGCATTCTTTTTCACACTCTCTCTCACACACACTTTTTCACTCACACACACACTTTCACACTCTCTCACTCTTTCACACTCTCTCACACTCTTTCTCACACACACACTCTCACACACACACTTTCTCACACACACAATTTCTCACACACACACACACAATTTCTCGCACACACACACACTTAAAAAGTGAAGTAAGAGTCACATTGGAGAACACTTAATGCAGAGGTTTTGTTTCATCTCGTGGACCAGCTCTAATGACTCCTACTTTTGTTTTAGGCTTGATCTAAGACAAGTCTTGAGGTGGATTGTGCACGTCCTGAATCTATATTTAACACAGTTGTTAAATCTTGCTGTTGCCTCAGGGCACACCTTTGTAAAAGAAACAAGCATTGGCATAGTCAATAGGTCTCGCCTTTGGGACCTTATAAGTATTTAGCTATGCAGCACAATATCCTTGGTGCAACAACATCAACTGATGCATGGCTAAACACTTATAAGGTCCCAAAAGCGAGACCTATTGGCTATGCCAATGCTTGTGTAATTGGGGAACCAGGATGGTGCCCAGGCGTAAGCTCGACATCCTTTCATACATGCCAGTGAGCAGACCCGATTTGTGCGGGAGACTCGATTTTTTTTAAAGCCATAATCGCTTTATTTTGGCTATCTCCCGCCTGAATTGCCTCACTTCCAGTAAAAGTCCGGGGGAGAAATACATTCTCCCGATTTTGTTTTTGTTTTAAATCTCCCACTTTTCTCTGCTTCTGTGAAAATCACTGAATGTCCCTACATCAATGAAGTTTACCTTGCGCAATGCAATCTGGCGCGCGTGTGTGGAGTGCGTTTGGCCCACGTCCGCGCTATAGTATCTGTAAATAATGACAAACATACAGTAAAAATAACAATTCAATACCGTTCCAAGATGACGGAGGCAGTACCTACCCGGAACTCTCACTTTAAGCAGTCTGCAGGATCCGCCCGGACTCCGACTCCCATCAGCCTGTGCGGCTGTCAGTCGGCTGATCACTTCTCCAACCAAGTCACCTGGGAAAACAGGAAGCAGCTGATCAGCCGGCAGCGCCGAGACAGTCTCCACGGCGGAGCCTGCTGTACCAAGCTTCGGAGCCCAGACCGCAGTCCCGCCAGCGGATCTCCCAGCGCCTGCCATGGCTAACGTGGCCAAGAAGGTGTCCTGGTCTGGGCGCGGGGAGGCAGAGGAAGAACGGCGGAGGCGAGAAGAGCTACGGAGAGAGGCGGAGGCCGCACGGGAAAACGAAGAGAGCGAGCGCACCCCCTTGCTGAACGGGAGCCCGGGCGGTGACGGGAGGGCTAGGGAGGTGAGAACAAGGGTTGGAAGAGAGCTGTTCGAATTGTGTGCTGGTGCCCCTGGGTATGCACAGAGGTAGACTTGTGGGCTATATTGTGAGCTATGTACATAATTGACTTGGGTTATTTAAGAAACTATAATATAATGGAGTTTGGGAGCATGTAGTGAGATTTGGAACGATGTTGGGTTTGGAATGTAGTCGTGACAGTACATCACACAACAGTGACCCAAGTGTGTTTATTAGCAGGAAACTAACAGAGCTATCCAATTTGGCAGGTCCACATGTGACTAGTTCACCCAGTCTGGATTTTTTTCTTTGCATTCTGGGATCTGTGGTTCTATTGATCCAGGTATAAAATCACGACCACAAGCCCTAGAAAGCAAAATAGCACAGCTGGTCAGGGTGAGCTATTC
This sequence comes from Triturus cristatus, assembly GCF_964204655.1. Classification (NCBI taxonomy): domain Eukaryota; kingdom Metazoa; phylum Chordata; class Amphibia; order Caudata; family Salamandridae; genus Triturus; species Triturus cristatus. Next base: position 840,593,096 of record NC_140593.1, on the reverse strand, counting down.
ACATATTGGTCTGTGAAGCTTGAGAACCAGAGAGTAGAAGCGAAGACGACAGTCAGATGATGTGCCACAGAACTAGATAAGGGCGTCCACTGCCTCTGTGATTCATATGTGAGAAACGCTCAATGTGTAGAACACACAGAAAAGACCCACAAGGGAGCTTGGGGGGGCTGGGGGGGGGGGGGGGGCTGGGGGGGCTGGGGGGGGGGGGGGGGGGCGGGAGGTCCGCGGTATCGACCGATAACACGGGGCAGTTAGAAAGGTTGATTACGATTACATGAGCGTTGGGGAGTGTTTATGTAGATGTTAGGGAAACGTGAATGTTGGCAGCAATGTAGTGTGTGTGTCTGTCTCGCACGCATCGATGTCAGTCAATGTAGAAAGTCTGGTTTAGCGATTATGTTGATTCCCAATGTAGCTGTGTTGTTCTCTGGGTGAGCATATGGAAGATGCCCCTGAGTAGGACTTTTAGTGTGTGAGGTTGTAGGTGTTGCTGGTGAGACAGTTTGTTGTTTTAAGAGAAGTAAGATGCATTGAGTAGTGGGAAGTAGTTGAGAGCTGGGCAGAACATCAACCAGTCTGGATTTCAAGGGTCATTTTGAGCTCGAGGATGATTATTACAACTTTAAACTGTGTTTAGTTAAATGGCCCTGGATCGGAAGTATAATTGAACTGAGAGAAGGTCTGGAAAGCATTTAATTTCGAGGATTAGAGTTTGTTTTTGTTTCCTTTGTGCACCAGGCAACTTTCTTCCGTCCAGTATTCTGGCAGATCTTCATGGCCTCGTATCCATACTTATATGTGAAGAGTTGGGCGTGACCAAAGTAGGAATGGTACAGCTAGTGATGGCGAAACATTATTGGCGATAAAGGAGATATTTAAAAGACTAATGAGACATGATGGGACTTGGAGATACTTCTTGCAGTTTGTGTAAGACAAGGATGCAGATCCAGGGAGCTAGCAGTCAGAAGAAATGTAACTGAGGGATCATGCATATAGCATAGTTTCATGGGCTGTGGTGGCGAAAGAGTCGCAAAGTTCAATCGGAAAGGTCTTGCCTCATGTGTTTCTTTGGGAACATTGTCCCAGATATTCTGGAGGGCTTATACTATGCAATGCCTAGGATGGCACCCTTATTGTAGATGATTGCGAAACCTTTGAGCATTGAGGGGAGGCTGATGTTTGTCAATGACTATTTTCTTGTAGCGTTTGAAATGGGGAGGAAGGCAGATGAAGATCTTGTCGTTCTTGGTTTGATTTGGATTGTTTTCTTATTAATCAGTGTAGCAGTTGCATGTTTGATGTGGTCTTGAACTGTTCTGTTTTGAGTATTTAGTTTGTTAGATGATTCAGGGTCCTGATCAAGATGTCTAAAAAATAAGAGGATTTGCCCGACCATATTATGTTGGGAAATGATCTTGGATGCCACTGAGATCTCTGTGGTGATGGTTCAGTAAGATGGAAAGAGAGGGACACTGGGTAAGTGAGGCTCTTCTCCCACTCTGGGTCAGTTTCGTGCTAGGTTCTAGCATTGGGGAATGGTGGCCGTTGGCTGAAAGCTAAAGCTGATTTTGGTGATTTTAGCAAAGTGTACCATTGCTCATTGTGGAATTCTTAAGATTCGTTAAAGGCAGGGGGATCTGTCTAAGGAAGGGGTGTGCAGTCCAGATACTTTTGACCATTGTCATTAAGTTGAAGGATTATGTTATTGATATGCCAATGGGGCCGACTGGGGACCTATGTTAATGAGATATATGTAATGTCTCGTGTTGAAGTTTCGAAGAAAGACAAGGTCGCTCGTTTTCACAGGGGTTTGGATAAGAAATTGATTAATGATGACGAAGTTTTAAAGGTGTTTTATTGTTTAAAATGTTTTTCGGCCTTGAGTGCAGTAGTGCAAAGGTTTAAAGTTTATTTATTTGCATAGTTTGTTAAAACCATTGCAATACAAAAATATTTCATTTCAAGACAATCTATACGTATAAAACTCCATGCTTCTAAAAACTTTAAAATACTTTTTTTTTTTTTAAACTGTGCTATAATTGTGAAAGTTTTCAAATCTAGTGTCAACTTTTTAGACCCATTCTATCCGGCTGTGCACATCTCATTTTTTCTCTGAGGTATCTGTTTTAAGTCTGAATATTCCTTTAAATATCAAAAAGTTAATACATACAAAGTGAGGTGCTTGTGACTCAGAAATGGGGCTCCTTAGTGCTTGACGTCGTGCTCCCCCTTTTGTTCCTGAATTTTTTCCCGTGTAATTAAGTTCAGTATGCAGGTTAACTATTATCAATAACTAGGTTTCCGGCATTTTCTTTTCGCATATCCTCAAGAACTTTACCAAGCAACAGTTCAATTGAGGGTCGCTGGGTGTAAAACATGCCAGAACAGCCTGTCTCCTAGTTCGAACCCCTCGCTGATTAAAATTAACTTTAAGCAGTTGTTTCCGTTCTAGTAAGAGTTCTTTGCAGGAGCATAGTAAATGCAGCAGGTCTTCAGGTGCTGAGCCACATAGGCGGCACCTGGGGTCCGCCTTCTCCCTTTGCCAGGGTGGAAGATGCTGTATGCAGGGTAGCAGACATAACATAACATAACACGTGTATTTTGTAAAGCGCACGTTCACCACTACGGGTATCTTGGCGCTGAATAACAGATGTTTATTGTTACCCAACTCAATGGTACTCATTTTATCGACCTCAGATGGATGAAAGGCTGAGTGGACCCGCCGGGATTTGAACCTGTGACCATGAGGTCGAACACAGGCCCCTGCAGCAGACGCATTAGTCCACTGAGCCACCAGACCAAATCTATACTTCATAAAACTAATTTTTGTATGCTTTACCTAGCCCAAATTGAAGTACTTTTGAGCAGCTAGCTCACAACATGTATTCCGAGTCATCCATCCGTGGGACCTTTCCGAGAGTGAGGCTTTGTCCTCCAGCCACGATGAATGGTGACAAATGTTTTGTTGTATATTCATTTTTAGACGTGACACTTTTTCATGCTATGTAAGCTGTTGCACATATGCCACTTTTGACATTTTCATGTGTAAAGCGTCTGTTAATCGGGTCTTGATGGTTACTTCTGAAGGGATGCATGGATATAGAAACAGAAGGTCAAGTTATTATGAGGAAAAGTCGGCCTCTCCACCTCCCGACTTGTACACCCTTCGGTTTGTTTAATTTGTGTTAGAGTAAGATCCTGTAGTCATCTGTTTTTAAATGTATTGCAAAATGCCCACTACGAAACCACCAGACCTAAAGTGGTCTGAAATACACATTTTAGAATCAATCTGAACAACCAATAGACGGTCAAGTACTTGTATGGAACCCAAAGCTGTAGGGTTGTTTTCGGGAAGGTTCGTAATTTGCTGAATATACGAACGGCACTCTCACACACCCTCCTTCAATCTTTCCTTTTAAACAGTACAACTTGTGTTTTAATAATGCATAAAAGCCCGAAATTCAACAAATGGCAGCAAGATTCAACTTTCTAAAATCCACATTTCAAAATGAATATTCTTTTACTTTAACTTGTAGTCGTGTTTGTGTCAGGGTGATTTTAAGCGTTAACACTTCTAATGGGTTAATGTAGAAGTACTAACCTAGCTTTTAACTAATCGCCCATTAGAAGTTGGATTTTGGCCAAAACCATACTAGAAACTGCCTTTCTATCCATTTAATCAAGGGTTCGTCCTATCCACTTGATTTTATTTTATAAAACAACAGCATGCTGAGTGTCCGATGTTTGCAGCAATCCAGGTTTTTCGACGAACTTATGACTCGGAACAATGACTTGCTTTATGTCTGCAAGTCAACTTGAGTACTCTTATGAAGTAAACTAAATTATAGCTATCTTGAAGACATAAAAGCGCAGCAAAGCTTATGACAGCTTGTCATTAGCATGTTCACTAATTTGAAGGTAAAAGTTGGAAGGGCCAGTAGACATGTCAGAGGGCTCGGAATCTTGATCATGTCGGGCAACAATTTTATTGGCCGCTTAAGTGCACATTACACCTGAGGGATACAATCATGCACAGACCGACCGTTGTATACTGTCATCCACATAGGTTGTAGCAGCATAATATGTAGGAAGCAATTTTCACGTTAATGTACTTATACATAGGCTTTTTACTCCCGTTTCATTTACCTGTTGTGTTGATTGTCTCTTAGCATAATTTTATATCCAAATGACGATATCATTTTTTTATATTGTTTATTGTATGCCTAAGCGTTAGTTGGCAATGTTGGTTTTCTTTTCCTGGAAATTAACAAAACTTGAATGGTTGTCCAATTGTCAACATTTACTCGTGCAAGTTTAGGCATTGGAATGACCTTCAGAATGGTGGCATTGGCAGCAAGGAGTCATGTTTGTCTGTACGAGTGGCATATATATTGGCAGATGTTACAGGCATTACAAGCATGCATCTTTCTTTGTTTCCTCTTACTAAAGTAGTTGGGTTAGAGAAAGGGAGCTTTGTCATTAATACCTCCGTTGATGCAACTCTTGATAAACTCATGCGAGAGAGTATCGTTTTGTCTAATGGTACTGAGTGGCCACCAGCTTTTACCATTCAGTCCCGACCCTGATATACAGGGGTGTCAAGTGTAGATCCAGGAGTGTTGTTTCCATGCTAGATTTTCAGGATAAACTTTTACTTTGTAGTTTATTTCCATTGAGTTTCATTGTAGGCAAATTTTATCTCCACTAGATATCCCAAAAACCTGTCATGGATCCATCCCTCCTTAAACTATGTTAGACAACCTGCTTTGGAGCAACCCACAGGGGCTAAATTGCACTCATTGTTTTTTTTAAAGGAACATTTTATTTAGATTCCGGATGATCTGTAATTTTATGGTTGTGATGGTTTCCTTATTGACAAAAATCTTGCCACAACTTGAATGTGCACTTGGTAGATCAGTAACATGTCGTTTTTTCCCCATATTGTGGCACTGCTATTAATTTTGCAGATATCTTTTGTTTTTTGAGTTAGTTACAGATATTCTGCAGCTATCTGCCTAGTATTCTAATTCAAGTTGCTGCGTTCTTACTTTCAGAAGACAGTCATCTCCTAATGTAACTTGCCAAGTGTCTTTTAGCCCACATCAGTGCTATTATTCGATATTGTTTCCTATTGAAAACTTGAAATAGCTCACGGTTAAACACTCATCCCAGATGTCTGTTATGATTAGCTGGCAGTAACGTCCCACACTGGAAAATCAGACTGTACCAATCATTCTTCCAAAGTTGGTAAACTGGGTACATTTCGATGGATAACAGGAACACTTGTTATTTGCAGTGGTTAAAAAAAGCCAAAGTGTGGCATGGAGCACCATATAAAGTAATAATTATCATTGAAAAGAAAGGGGTTGTGTAGCTTATTTGTTCTGAGCAAATCTTGCCTTGAGCTCTGCATATTCCTTGGACTCCAGACACATTTTAGTTACTAGATTAAATAGAGCCTTATAGGTTGCACTGTGTCTCTTGAAGACTTATTACCCACTTTGAGGTAATGATTGACTGAAGGTGAAGTAACCCTCTTGGAAAAGGTCATGACTGTACATCCTAAACAGAAAAGATCTAATTAAATCTGTTGTGCTTCTCTTTACGCTCCACTAAATCGTCTCCAGCATCGTAAAATTGGGAACCTTTACCGAACAAATAAACAATGGCTGGTTCCTCTCTGCTGAGTTAAAAAAAATCAAAAAAAAAAAAATCATCTATTTTTTGTTTCCTAACGCCATGTGGATTTATTGAAAATCTGGCCCAATGGGGCATAGACTCCCAGTTTTACCACTGGCTGTGTTAATGAATTTCATTTAGGTTAATTGTATGAGAATTTATTTCATGTGAATTTCTTGAAAATCTGTCTCGTCTCTCTTCATCCAACACTAACATTGGAAAACACTTGTGTAGATAGTAGGTCTTCTCATCCTGCGGCCTCTTCTTCTTAATGCTCGAATACTATCTGTGCCTTCACAGCTTCTGATCCTCTGGAAGATTTAGTCAGTTGTGAAACAGAAAGGGGAACCATGTCATGATCAGGCTTTTGAAAATGTGACTCTGAATGATGGCCATCGGAGACTTCTTGTCATGTGAATCACTTCCTTGTCGTGAGTTGAAAAAACGTGTATTGCCCAGACACCTAGAGCACGGTGGCGTAACAGTGATGCATGTAAGATTGCTGGAGTGCTTCGAAGCAATCTGCGTGCCAAGAGATGATTGCTGAATATGAGTATGGCATGATATGTTAGAAAAAATAACTTTGAGCATGTCTCCGTATTAGCTAGTGTTTTGGCACTCCTAACTTATTCCTCTTTTTTAGTTCCTCTATTGGCAGGAATTTCTTTGCATTTTGAATACTGTGTCAAGATATTGAAACTTATCTCACTGTGAGGTAACACTAATAGCAATCTATAGATCTTGCTTAACCAAACAGATTGCTTAATGCCAGTGGAGTAAGGGGCCTGAGAGGATTAAAATCATACAACACAGGACTACAGCAAGAGGGGGTGAGAGATTACTGGATATACTTGACTTGGGGGGACAGAGAACAGTTGATTTGCAACGAGCAAAGACAAGAACAGCCATCTAACACAATGATACGGTCACACTGGGTGGAGGGGTGCGGGTAAGGACGATTGGAAATTTTGGTCCTTGATAGGTTACTAAGACAGCTAGGGGCATGTTTACAACAGAATGGTGGAGCGCGGTGTTACACCACAATTGGTAATGCCGCACTCCGACATTCTGAAAACTCGGGACGCATCTTATTTACAATAACACAGCGCACCCCTGCGTTTTCAAGCGCTTGCTGGTGCTAAATTTAGCTGCCCAGCACCAACGCAGGCACCCTTGCACCATAGTGTAAGGGAGCCTGCGTTGCAGGGAATGATTGTTCATGTGCAGCAAGGTGTTCCTTCCTGCACATAAACAATCACTAATGGCGATTTGTAACTTCTATGTGTGCTGCAGAATGCAGCACATATGAAAGTTGAAACTCTTAATTATTTAATGATTGTTCATGTGCAGTAAGGCGTCCCTTCCTGCACATAAACAATCACTATTGGCGATTTGCTCTTTCTATGTGTGCTGCAGAATGCGGCACATATAGAAACAGCAAAAACTAGGAGAACTTAATAATTTCTCTTCGATGCGCCAGTTAAAGACCAGGTTTTCACTGGTCTTATTTTAGGCGCTGCCCCATATTTGCACCAGCCTTGTAAATAGGGGGCAGCGTCAAACAGCAATGGGTGTTGTGGCGGAATGCCACTGCAACGCCCATTGCCCACCCCTTTCATGCTAAGTACTGCGTGAATAGGGGCATTATTTACAAGGAGGCGTGAAATCACATAAAGAGGCTTAACACCGCCTTGTAAATAAGGCAAAGGGGTTATCGCCACCAAAACGTCACAAAAAGTGACGATCTGGTCTCGATAACCCCTTGTAAATATGCCCCCTTGAGTAGATACATTTACTTACAACGAATCTCTGTTGATGTAAATTAGTCTGTCATTTACATTAACTCACTCTATTAATTGCAACTAACTCTCATTAACTTAATATATCACAAATTGAACACAAAGGAAATTCTTCAGTTTCCTTTAAGGATAAGACTTAGGCTAGACTAACAAAAATATTCAACCATAATGAATAATCACTCGATTTACCACTAACTTTGGCTATGTTATGGTATGTTATATGGATTTTTAAAGCGCAAACAAATACCCGTAGGTGTCTAGGCGCTGCAGCATAGGGAGCATTTAACAAGTCCAGAAAATTAAGACCAAAAATAACTTAAACAAATTCAAGGGTCAGTGATAGTGGGTCAAACTGCCATTAGAAGGGAAAAGAGGAGCGCTATACTGGAAAAAGCCATGTTTTTAGGCTTTTTCTAAACGCAAATAGATTCGAGATTGATCTTATGGAGGAAAGAAGGGCATTCCATTCTTTCGAAGTGGAGTTTACAAAACTTCTCCCTCCCCAATTAGATTGTTTGAATCTGTTTACAACTACTTTGCGAGAGCCCATAGATCTTAGGACCCTTCTAGGGGTGTACCATTTAAATGCCTGTTTAAGAAACTCAGGGCTGTCTTCATGGAGGGCCTTGTGGGCAAGGCTGAGGGCCTTAAATCTGATGCTCTGTTTCACAGGCAGCAAGTGTAGAGGTTTGATGGCTTGAGTGTCTGACTGATGTTTGGGGAGTCCCAAAAGTAGTCTTGCTGCTGCATTTTGCAGCACCTGGAGCCAATTCAAGTGTTTCTGCTGCATATTTAAATACAAGGATTACAGTAGTCAACTTTAGAAAGTATAAGAGCCGTGGTTACCGTTTTTGGGCATTTAGTGGGATAAAAGGGAAAACCTTATTTAGCATCCTTAAGACATTTAATGTTGTTGACGTAACCGCATTTTCCTGTGGTCCGAAACGCAATAGATTCTATAGATTGAATGAGATAGGTATTCAGGGACCGGCACTAAAATGGCTCACAAGTTTCCTGGATCAGGGTACCCAAACTGTCAACTTGGGCCCTCTCCAGTCACGCACCTGATAGCTCACTAAGGGGGTACCACAGGGCTCCTGTCTCAGCCCTACCCTGTTCAAGGTGTATGTCGCCCCTCTCGCCATGATCATCAGAGACCATGGGTTCACCCCTTACTCCTATGTGGACAATACCCAACTCCTCTTATCTTTTGATATCGACAAGGTCTCAACCAAATCTCTCCTCGCTGAGGGTATGAGACGAATCTCTGGATGGATGACGGAAAACTTCCTCCAGCTTAAGGCAGCTAAAACTGAAATCTTGCTATTCAGTAACGCTCAAACCCAGTGGTCCCCCAACAGGTGGCCCGCAGAGTTGGGCTTAGCCCCTACCCCATAACTTGAGGCTAAAAAACCTGGGTGTTCTACTGGGCCACTGTCTAACAATGAGAGACCAAGTCATGGCCACATCAGGTACCTGTTTCCAACCGTTGAGCCTGCTGTGCAAAGTGTTCCATTTCTTTTCCTTCTCTGTCCGCAGGATTCTGATTCAAGCCTTAGTAATCAGCCATCTTGATTACTGTAACGCCCTTCTTATGTCCCCTAATGAATCCTGCTGAATAGACTACAGGTGGTTCAGAACACAGCAGCCTGCCTGGCTCTTAACATGCCCCCCAGAACCCTTTCCAGCCACTGTTGCAACAGCTTCGCTGGCTTCCCATCCACCAGAGAATCAAGTTTAAAATTTTCAATCTAGTCTACAAGGCATTACATGGCAGAGGCCCAAACTACCTCGCGGAAAATCTCAAGCACTATCTGCCTGGCAGATCCCTTCGATCGGGGGAAAAAGCTCTGCTGGTTATCCCCCACTACAGAAAACTTCAGCAAACCTTTTGTATATATGACTCCAGTGTACTGAAACGCATTGCCCGTTCAACTACGGAACTGCACTAATCTCCTCCACTTTAAGAAACTTCTAAAGACAGAACTGTTCAGTAACTGACCGTCCTGCTCTGCATATTCTGCTCCCTTAGTGCGGAGATACCCCTTGGGGGGCGATTCCTGCGCTCTACAAATCAAAAATTATTATCAACTATTACTCCTAGATTTTTAGCTTTGTGTACTGGTTTAGGGAGTGGGATTAGTTTTATAGGCCAGCAGGCTGATGTCCATGGAGAAGGGGAGTTTCCAAACATGATAACCTCAGTTTTATTGTCATTTAATTTCAATCAATTCATAGTCATCCAGTCTCCAACTGCAGCCATGCAATCATGGAAGGTGCCTGATGGTTTTAAGCAGAGTAGCATGCAACCTGCCACAAACCACTTTTACTTCTAGTCAGTGGTAGTAAGTTCTATATAAATAACATTACAAAACAATACAGTTTCATTAAGAATATTTACAGTATACACTTTACATTCACTTCAGTAAATAAAAAAACAAATCATGAGGGAACAGCCATCCCTGAAATACACAGAAGTAAAACATATATATATATATTTTTTTTATTTTTTTTAAATAAGTAAAACATATATTAACGATGACTGGATCCCATTGATCTGTCCTCCTAAAGCAAATTTAATTCACAGCTTTTTACAAAGCTAGCCCTATACTAAGTTAACATCGAAATATTTACAAACCAGGCTAAATAAGGGCATAAAATAAGGGTAAATCTGTTCAGGTTTCTAATTCTCACAAGCCTAATAATAGCACATCTCTAAAAATGGAACAGTGCCACTTGTAAAAATGTACAGTTTCTTCTTATCTTTCTGTTGCTCTCAACTTCCAAATTGCACACGACGGCCCCATACCAGTTTTTCGACCCACAGCTTCCCCAAAAATCAAAATCAGATATTTCTTCCGTAGCTCATGCTTAAAAAGGCGAGACAATGAATCTGCTCACTAGTTTTGCTGTGACGTCTACATAAACCGCGTACTCTGTCAGAGACATACAGTCCTAATCATCTTCAAATTGTTTCTAAAGAACTCCTTTAAAGACCCAGTGCTTCCTCTGCAAATCTGAAATGGACCTCCCAAGTGATAACTAATTGACCAGTGGTAATTAAATACCTAACTCTTTCAGCGGTGCAGACTCCAAATGGTCGAGCAACACTCAAGATGTCCCTGTTGACTAAAATGTAGGTCCCGACACTTACCACTAAACTTGGTAAAACACTCATAGATAGCATCAGTGTGCTTTTGGATAGATCTTTGAATCAGGCACAACCACCCTGGCTTAAAGCCCTGCTCCAGACAGCTACTAGAAGACAATAGGCTACCAATGGCTACACCTACTGCTATCTCACAAACTTGGGTTTGTGCGCCACAATCCAATATCCCTCTTTATTTACCGCCCCAGAAGTTTCATATAGTGCCACTCTCCTACTGGGCTTTGACTAGACTAAAAGGGCTAAAGAGGAAGGAAATAAGAAATACATAATTTTCCATATTAAAGCATACATTTCCAAAGATGCTGACTTACCACATCTGCCTTCTTGAAATGAGTGACTTGAAGCAAAACTACTAAAAGGAAGTTACACAGGCAACAGAATATTTCTCTTAACAGTTGACGGGAGGTTGACCTGAGTGTCTATATGTTTTTAAATATCTCTTATAATTCACACAATATATCAATTTTCATATCAGTTTGTAAACTCAGTTGTCTGTGCTAATGTGAGACTGCTGTCAGGTGAAAGTTAATGAAAGATGAATACCTACATGGCGCTTATTGAGCTGTGCAACTGGATAGGGACGTAATGACGCCCCTTTCTTTGGTGCTGTTTAACATGGGTGCCAATATGGGCTGGCACCGTACCAGTTTGCACGCTATTACAAGGAAAACACAATGAACATGTTTAAAAACGAATGACTCAAGGTGTGCATCCCATCCCTACTATTTGATGATCATAGATGTGGCCATCTATGAACCTTGCAGGTCTTCTGCCCCTCATGAAGGAAGCAGATTGAGGGACTGATACAGTGGTTGTTCCAAAGCCACGGTCTGTTACGATGGTGGAGAGTAACAAAATGTGTAAGATTGTATAAAAGGGGATGGTAATATTTGTTGGGTAAAACCACGAAAGGGGATACATTGAAAGCAAAATAAGTGGAGGGGGCCACAATGAATATTAGAGGAGGGATGCCCTATGTGGGTGTGCCATCCAAGGTTGTGGTGAGGAGTGGGTGGAGAAGATAAAAGGAAGTGATTCTGAGTTTATTTGCAGGTAAGGCGTAAGACATGGTGTAAACGTTGAGAAGGGCAGGTAGGGTCAGTAGGAAGATAGAGCATATAGCCTCAATAGAAAGGACCTTCCTCAGTTTCATGTAATTTTCCACACTCTTTTCCTCTGCTCATGACATGACTTCACAAGCTGCCGCCCCCAAAACATGAATCCCTCAGTGACATATATCCCCTATTATCACTCATGTTTTTCTCAGATAAATTCCCAGGTGGGTTGAGCCAAGATGTGCTCAGGTGGTTTGCACTTTTCAAGGGCTGCAGACCCTGATGTTGGCCTCCTCGGTTCAATGGCCTAGGAGAGTGCATCAGCAGGTTTGTTTACTCAGTTTTCCAGGGTCCTACAGGGGTCCTTTATATTTCACTATGCCAAGGAGGCCTCTTCAGTTGTTTCTTGTATTCTGCTCAGAAGCAACTTCTTGATATCCCCTATTAGGGCCACCTTGCACAAGGGGCCATTCCAAGGGACATCTCCTATGATGACCATCTAAAATCTAGTTTTTATCCTCTTCTTTCTTACTGAGTGTTTCAAGCTCTCCACTCTGCCTAGTGGTGCTGTGTACTTCTTCTCTTTCTTTCTCACTTTACTTTTGGTAACATTTCCATCTAGAGCTCATATTTGCCTGTATCTGCTGTGCCGCATCCAACTGTCCATATATCCTGCTGCTGTGTCCTGTGGGCATGAACCAATCCTTTGCCCCAGAACTGGTACATCTAGGTTCTAGTCAGGGGGCGTTGACCTCTATAAGCTGTGCTGCAGCTTCAGGAGAGGGTTTCTCCTCTCTTCAGTGACCCTTACTTTCTTTCCCCCAAATCTCTGTATTGGCATTTAAGAGGAAGGTCATGTGCAGTCACCACGTCAGATGCAACAGTTCTTAATAGTGAGCCATTAAGTTCTTCAGTCGTCTGTATATGCTGCATCACTTCACAACGAGAAACCTCACATGCAGCTCAATGTGAATTTTTTTTTGGGGGATTTCTCATTCTCTGTTTGGCAACCCCCATGGCACAGTTTCCCCTCCCAGGTATCTAGTTATAGGGAGCCATGTCCCATAATTTCCCTAGCCTCTCCACCCCATTAAGCCTTAAGGGTTACAGTCTCACCTTGGCGTCAACCAATGTTGGAGGCTGCAGATTCACCAGTTTCAAGGCTCCTAGCATGACTTGTGTCTGTGATGAGATAAAAAAAATAAGCATTTACAATGCAATAGGTCTCGCAATTGCGATTTTGATCTGTTGGCATTGTAAATGGCAAAGCCTTTTATAATATTAAACGGCATTGTCTTTTACAATACCAATAGGTCAAACTTCGTTAAAAGCAAGACCTATTGTATTGCAAAGTGTGGTGTCCATTAAGCGGGCGCGCACTCCCAATTAAAGTTAAAAAAAAAAAAAAAAGAAACAGAGCGCGGTGACTCTGAAGCGGGTGCCGCGCTCAGCATGCCAAGTCTATAATCAATTAAAAAAATAACGGTAAAAGGAAGCACAGTGTCCCTGAAGCGGAAGCCGCATTCTTATTAAAAGTAATTTTTAAAAAAGTGTTGCCATTGTACTATGGAGGTAGGGGGCAGCCACTTTTAAAGTTAGAACGGCATAGTGCGCCATACGAAAGTGGCCGCCATTATGCTGTGTGGAACGGCATAGTGCGCTATACGAAAGTGGCCGCCATTATGCTGTGTGGGCACGCTGCAAATACAACAAAAAGCAGCCACCATTGTCCCCATTAGTTAGCAATAAACAAAATAGTGCTCACCTACTTATAACACACACCGTGTAATAAGCCAAGTAAAATGACCAGTCGCCATGGGAGGTTACAAAGGAAGACAAGGCGTTACTAAGGAGGGACTAACAAGCCTATTTACAAATCGGAAGTCAGCATTTATGAAGGACAATGACACAAGCCCAAGACAAATATGGGCGGAAAGTGGTCGGCCTTCTGTTCCAAACTCCAGTACAACAAGTCTTGCAGAGCAACGCATGCGCGCTGACTCTAGGCTCAAATTAAAAAGCGCCCCCCCCCCTCCCCCCGATTCATCTCACCATTCCTCTTCTGTACATGTTCTTGGCAATCCAATGAGTTGCAGGCTCCCCACAGAGAAGAGAATAACGGCATCAGACCAAGCCCTCCCCTCCATTGATGCTTCATTTCATATCCCCTCTGTCGCCCCTGGTTTGAAAACGTAAAACAGGCCTACACACAGGCAGGCAGCGGGTAAAGTACAGGGGGTTAGGGGTTGGGGGGTCAAGCCACTGTAGTTGTTTATGTATCTGGAGCACGGGACTGTACATAAATTAACTGCATCAATTCAGATCTGGCAACAAGTTGTAAAGATACTTTGTAACCTTCTGATCCTACAAGAAACCTGATTTTGTCAAACATTCCGAGGCAGACAGCAATGCCCTACGGGGACCAATCCTGAGAGTAATGTGTTACACATGTTTTTTGTTAGTAGGAGAGCTGGTCTAATGTATCAGCATCTGCTGTCTGTTAACCACTGACCTCTGCTTTTTATGATTTAATACATGGATGTGTGCGTTTGATTGCTGATCGTGAAGGATACTGTTTACTTGCAGTCATGGGGGTACCGTTCAGGGGCAGGCATGCCTCTTAGTCCACTGGGCATTCCTCTGGTCGGGCTAGAGCCCACATAGTGTTTTTTTTTTTGTTTTTTTGCAGGGGGCCGGTCCTAGTGCCTCTGTCGCATACCCCTGCTCCCAGAAGTTAACTGCAGCAAGTATGCTGAGTTTCAGAGAGAGAGGGGGAGGGAGTGGGAAGGTAGAGAGAAAGCAGTTGGAGAGGGAGGAAAGAGAAACAATGAATGGATGGAAAGAGAGATTTTGCAAGGAGGTAGAGGGCGCAGGGCTGACTAGAGAATTTGTGTCTGGGTTTCTTTGGTTCCACAGTCCAGCCCTGATGCCCTTTATCCTTAGCTGTGCATAGGCTTGGACCCAAAGAGGGGAGACTTGTGTTTAATGCCTCTGCTTACATGTGTAGGGTAGGTCAAAGTGCCTTCACTGCTGTTGCACAAAGTACTTTTAGGGTGTATGTAAAGACGAAGGGCCTTACCTACACCTCCGTTTCCAATTCTACCTACAATTGTCCTGCATCTTTTTCTTTTTGTGATTAGTTTTATGTTCCTCCGATCCTGAGTGGCCACTAAAACTGTATTTTTTTAAACATATATCTGAGTCTAGAGGGTTAGTTCAAACAACATTATCAAGCTCTCGAATTTGCAACCACTGCTTTCAGAGGACAATTTTTCTGCACTTCAGGCACTCAGAAGCTCTCATTATTACTGTTGTGGTTAAATCTTCGCTTCATGTCTAACCAGACCCTGAGGCATGTACAGGCGGCTCCCAATGTACTTAGCACCAGGACACCACGGGGGAGTGACCGACTCACTAAAACTTTGTTTATTATTATGCAGCTAGAGTCGTTTTGACAACATTAGCCCAAGTCTGTGAAGAATCCATTGGCTTTCGGTTACCGAGCATGTGAAGTTTAAAGCTATAACTTTGATATATATCATAGATAAATAATTTTTATTGCACAATTAATTAGAAACATTGCAATCAAACAGTTAAAATAAATTTTAAATAAATTGTAAATTTGATACTTGTATAGCGCACTACTCACCCGCAAGGGTCTCAAGGCACTTGTACGAATACCGCTGTGGAACCCATCCTGGCTTTCCCTGTGAGGCATCCACTCCTGGGCACCCCCAAGGTGGAGGCCAGGCATCCTTAGCGTTGTGGGGGCCGTTGTGGAGATTAAGCAAGCTATTGCCCAGAGTTGCAGAGTGGGACTCAATGATTGGAATAGGCACCGAGGCGAGAATTATCAGGTCCGTGGAATTTTTGAGCCCAAGACCCGCCGAGGTGGGGAATTGAACCCTGGTCCCGGGCTAGACCTCTGCATCAGGGTCTGCCGCTCTAATCATTGAGCCACACTTCTCCACAATAAAAAATAAAAGTCAATATAAAGTGCATAATTTCCAATGTTATAAAAAGATACATGACAGTTTATCATCCTGTTATTCTGGCGATCAAAGGATTTAGACACCACGTTGACAACTATAAAAACATAGGTATTAAAACAATTAGCACAGCATTATGGATTATAGTTCTATATGATTAACAGAGTCCAGAGCGGCTTTCACAGCAGACAGGAATTTCATGAAGCGTGCCGCCAGCTGCATTGAATCACCTTTTATGCACTCTACCAGTGCTGCTTGATATGTCCGTAAATTTAAAATACGCCAGATGGGGCAGAGCCAGTATATTATCAAGGTACGTAATTTCTCACAAATACACAATGTGAATGAAAGATTCCTCTTCTCCCCCACATGCTCGACACTGAGTGGCTTCAGTCTCTTATTCCCTCGTCCATACTTGTAAGCCAATAATGGAATCAAGCCAAACCGTAGTCTTATTAGTTGGCGCTTCATAATTGGTTTCAGAGGGGAGGACAGGTAATGTGGCCGGCCCCTGCTGTTGTAAAGTTTCGATGACCAGCTTACATGACTTACATTTTTCAGGGTTTGTGCGTCACTGTCTGCCAACATTATCTTTGCTTGTTTTGTTAAGAGTTTTGCAGCTGCAGATGTTCGTATGAAGGCGGATCCGATTTCATGAGCTTCCAGTACTTCAACGCTGAGGGGTTAAGAATTCACACCAAGTTGATCCTGGGCTGCTCATCATTGACCAGATCTGTTTCTTTAGCGTGTTGTCCCAAGCTTGTTTGGCTTTTAGACAGTAGGCTATGAACCTGGCTTTAAGGATTCACTTTTGTGATGCAAATTGAATTCCTTATGGATTTGCGCATGGGAAATGGAAGTCAGTAGAAAAAATATTCTACGGAAAAAAGCTTTATCCAGCCACGTTGTAATTTTATCTTTGAAGGCTATTGCACCATGGGCCACTGACGGTGGAAATTTAGACCCCATTACACAAATCAAGGGAGTAAGATCTGGTAAGCTCATTGCTTTCCTTGCTCTGCAAAAGGCCCTCTCTAACGATTGTGCTGTTCCTTGCATTGCAGTGATGTGAGTGGACTGCCTTCCTTTGTGATTGATCCAATCTCCCAAGTATTTGTATGCAGTAACTGTCTCGATAGGTTTACCTTCAACATGCCATGAACCTCTTCTCTTTATTTGTCTGGAGATTATCATTGTCTTTTTTTTTTGCCGTGTTTATTTTTAGATTTTTAACTCTGCAGTATAAGGGCAATGCTGTTAGTAGCCGCTGTAGCCCAATCGGAGTTTGGTCGAGCAATATTATGTCATTCGCATATTGGAGCGATTGAATTTTAGTTACGGCAAATTTAGAAGGGAAATCTCCGGCTTCAGCCAAACATTACGGTAAATCTGCCAGGTACAGGTTAAAAAGCATTGGAGCCAAAATACATCCTTGCTTTAAACCTTTGTTAGTTTGTATTTTTTGGGTGGTAGACCAGCCAAAAGTTACCCTAATCTTGACCCAGGTTTCAGAGTATTAAACGACCAATGCTTTTAAGAGAGTGTTGTCAATGCCCCAGTTTTTTAATTTCATCCATAATCTCGGGCGGTACACACTATCGAAGGCTGTTTGGAAGTCAGTGTATGCTGGATACAGAGCCCTTCCTTTTTAGGTCTCGCGCCTAATGGAGCAGTGCGGACCACTGCTCGTGCAGCGAGAGTCTTTTTGTAGGGGGTTTGGAAATGGACCTAGGAATCGCACACGCTTGTGCGTGTGGTTTTTCTTTTGGCCCACGCTATTGGCCTTTGTGTGCGTCTTTTTATGAAAGACAACACGCAATTGGCCAAAGGCGGGTGCATTGCTCCGCCCATGGCCTATTGGTGTCTATTACACGCATTGCTGACATGTATTTTCAATTATCGTGCCCAGACACGGGCACGATAATTGAAAACACATGTCTCGCTGTGGCGCGCGCGCACCACAAGTTTAGTATTGTTCATAGTCTGAGGTTGACCCAGAGCAAGCGAGAGAGAGGCAGCAAGGGGAGAAAGAAGGAGAAAAAGAAGGTAGGACACCAGTGAGAAAGGTGGAAGCCATGAAAACATGACGAATGGCTTGATTTAATTCTGCCACCATTTTATGCATTTTGTGAACGTGCGCGCATGACCTGACCCGTTCTTCAGCCTTCTCCCAGTTTCTACAAACTAGGAAATCCTATGGAACTATGTTTAGCGAGTCTTGCCCAATCTGCCTCTATGCTGAAAATGGTTAACCCATCATGCATTCATGGTGCCAGAGTATTGTTTTATATAATCGTGCACTCCGCGGGTCTTCTCCTTTTGGGTGTCTTTGCCTTGGCAGTTGTACGCACCCTGTCCATTATCTTCCCGTAGCGCCATTGTACATCTCGAGGGCGTGACTACACTAAGAAGGGGGGGTGCTACACTTGCTGTTCTGTGCCTCATGGCTCTTTTCCTGGCATCTTACTGCCAAAGCAGGGGTTCTGCTTCATTTGAGCTCACACTTGCTGGGGTTGATAGGCTGGGTCTGTTTTTAGCATCGCAGCGCAGGTCAGTGAACATGACCAAACAAGAGCAGGCTGGAAATACGGGCTCTGAAGAGCCCCAGATAGCAGACAGACCCGTGTCTTTTTATGTCACGTTCTTTTTGCAGAAAAAGAAGAATGGCAGAGTAACGTGACGCAGGAGATAATAGATCTTAACGTTTCTTGGTAGTTCGTCAATTAATACATTCACGTACGTACGTGTGTGTGTGTGTGTTGATCAATTGAGTTGAGTATTAATCTATTTCAGTGGCAAGAGTAAGCAATATATTTAGGAGACTTGAATACCTACACAAAACCCTCTTGGAGTTTCGTACTGTCTATTTCTGGGATCGCACCTGGAACAGTAATAAGAAAACGGCCTCTCTATTTTATTGTAATTTATAACCGAATTTGAGTTATGACATCA
Organism: Triturus cristatus; assembly: GCF_964204655.1. Classification (NCBI taxonomy): domain Eukaryota; kingdom Metazoa; phylum Chordata; class Amphibia; order Caudata; family Salamandridae; genus Triturus; species Triturus cristatus. Next base: position 840,574,453 of record NC_140593.1, on the reverse strand, counting down.
CAATGTCTCATGCCAAAGTGAGCAAAGAGAGTGAAAGGCAGGCCACTGAGCAGATTTACAACTCGTAAGCATGAAAGGTATAACTGGTTTGACATCTTTTTTGTCTGAGCTGCATTGCACTGAAAAAGGAACTGACTGGTATCATGGACTTATGTTCACCATTACATCAGTGGTAGCTGAAGATCCCACCAATGGCATCTGCAGGGCTGAACGACTGTCCCATCCATGGCTCCCACAGCAGCCTTCTATTTGCAAAATAGAGACTAGAGGATGGGCAAAGAGTGAAATCTATAAAAACAAGCATTTGCAATGCAATAGGTCTCGCATTTACACGAGTTTGAGCTATTGTTATTGTAAATGACAATGCCTTTTATTTATGTTTTGGTTTTTAAAACATAAATAGAAGGCGTTGTCATTTACAATGCCAATAGCTCAAACTTGCGTAAATGCAAGACCTATTGCATTACAGATGCTTGTTTTGCAAGTGTTGTCAGGAACGTATCGCAAGCTTTTTTTGTGTATCGGGACTAGAAGTGAGCCTCTCCATAACTCAGGGATGCTTCTTTCCGACCTATACTCCCAAAATAAGGGCGCCATAATTGTTGCCCATTTCCGTGCTGTCCCTTTATACACCATGGGCGGTATACCTTTTGGGCCATGTGTCCCTCCCTGTCGCTTTTTTTTTAATGAGGTGCATAATTTCCTCAGATGTTATTTCTTTTTGGTTGTGGGAGCGATTTTGTGGCTCCATGATCCTTGATGCGTTGTTAATGTCCCTCATATTAGGGTTTTGGCCATTATCGCTAGATGTCTCCACATAGAGGGCTTCTATGTGATTTTCCCATGCTGCAGGTGAGATGTTTGTGGTTGTAGATCGCTGGATTGATCAGAAACAAGTATTCATCCAGTTCCAAAATCACTTCTGGTCCGAGGCTTCATTATTTTGTGTGCTTTACCCCAGTGATTTTCTTCGATCATTCTCCTATAGGAGTATCTTGCTTTCCTATATTTCCGATGGATTACTGTAACCTTAGCCTGTAATGGTCTATGTTCAGGCATGTTGTTGGTGGTTTTGCGCATGATGTTATTTAATTTGCATTTTGTTGTCACTATTAGTTGTTTGTCTTGTGAGGCGATAATCTTTTGGGGAAAATTTGTTGAGTCTTGGCTTCATCCCAGTGGTTAATTTTTCTCTTATTTCTACCAAGAAGGATTCTCAAGATTTTATCGTGGATAATTCGCCATTACTTTATTCGAGTGATTCCACTACTGTATTAATTTTTTCTTGATGTTCCGTCGCCCACCTTATTATTTTTATTGGTTCCAGTTTTTCCTCCTCACCGATCAGTTTGAGTTTTGTCCGGTGACATTGCTGGGATATGAGATCACAGGCGATGATTGCGTGGTTGCATGCCACAGATAGTATTACAGCAAAGTCTTGAATTACATGAAAGTGGGCAATCAAAATCCAAATATAATCCAGTGTGGCCAGTCTAGAATGTGAGGAATGAGTATAAGCTGCTGGCGAGTCGGCGGCTGATCTTCCGTTTAAGGATTCGGAGACCCAAATGGTTGAAAAAAGCCGACAGTTTAAGACCATGATTATCTTTTCGTTGGTACTGACTGCTTAAATCTGGAAAGGACCAGGTGGATTCATCCAGAGCTACCAGAGAGGAGTTCAGGTGAGATTCCATTAAGTTGATGTTGTCACCCATTATTATCGACACTGAGAATGGAGGTCGCTTGTTTGTTGGTAGCATTCTACTTAGCGTTGCTTCTCGTTTGGTCTTAGATGGATGACGATAAATGCAGCCAAGGTTCATGGAATGTTATGCCTGAGTTGGCGGGTCTGATTTTAGCAGCTTTGCCTTGAGAAATATATAATCTCCGCTTCCCTCACAGGGCTCGTAGAATCTACTCGCCCGCTCGCATTTGCTAGTCAAATTCAATTAGGACGAGCTATTTGTACGTCCTACTCGCCCTTTCTGACTAGTAGGAAGACAAATTGACACTTGACCTCTGCCTCTGAAAGCAAAGTAAATGTGACAAGATAGCAAGATTTTTATGCATCTTTAGTGCTCATAAAGTGTATGAGCAATAAAAAAAGCTTTTAAATCTTGATAACTTGTCACATTTGCTCAGCTTTCAGAGTCCGAGGTCAAGTGCATTTCAGTAAGGTCGAGTAGATGTTTCACGTTACTAAACCTGCAGGTCTAGTGCAATTTTTATGATTTTTCGAGCCCTGCCTCACATAGAAGTAATACCTGAAATGCCAAGTTGTTTTTGATGTAAATTGCCACCCCTCCCGATGCTTGGCCCCCTGCGTGTGAGACTGTTGCATTTGATTCGTAGACAGTATAGTCCAGCCATGGTGTTGAACGCAGGGCTCAGGTTTCTTGTACAGCAATGATATCATAAGTCTTGAGGAGTTGTATTGCGTCCCTTTTATCTTCATCATGGGTTAGACCCCGAATGTTTCAAGAGCAGATTTTTAATTTGGGGGCTAAATTATTCTTATTAAATAGGAGCCCCAAGGGGTTAGAGACTGGGGTTTAGAGCCCGTGGTACCCAGGACAAGTCTTTGGTATTCCTCCCCTTAGTGAGGCAATGGCTTTTGCCCCCTTATGGATCCTTTGTAATTTGTATTAACCCTTCGCTCCATGTCATTGTTCTCGGGCCATCTTTGGTGCCGTGCAGGATGGAGCCGGTTGCAGGTTTTGTTGTGTTCTTGCTATTCTCTTGCTCTTGTGGTTTTCTTTCTTGTTTTGACTGCTGCACAGTGGCAGCTTCTTTTTTCAGGATCGCTGGATATTTTATTGTTACTGGGTTTATGATCATAATCCCCAAGTCATCCAATCGATTTTTGTTTTCACTTGGGGCACTTGCACTTACCATGGCCTGGTTGGAGAAAGTTACTTCTGTTGTCTCATTTATGTCGCCAAGCTCTGGAGCAAAGAAAGCCACGCAGTCCATGTCTGTGGTTCCTATTTTTACTTAGCCCGGCTTGTTTGAGCAGAGCTTCAGGAAGTTTCCTCTGTTGAGGATGTCCCACTTCCCTTGCTAAATATACTCGGGATATAACATTATCTTTAGATTTTCTGGGTTTTCATGTTGATCCGGAATAGATGGTTTTTGTGGGGGACTTGCTTCCAAAGCATCAGTCCTCCATGTGGTTTGTAATTTGACTCCTCCAGGTGACCAAATCTTCCAGAGGATGGCTAATCTGCACTTCCTGTAGGAGTTCGACACTCCAGGTTCTACGGTGTGGGGAAGGTGGGTCATCAGTACTTGTTCTAGCGGGTTTTATTTCCCTTTCATTTTTATTTGTGATTGTCGAGGCTCTATGTTTTACTTGGGTGGAATTCTCTTGGGGAATATTTTTGGCTTAGGGTTGTATCCTTTTATTGTATTTGATTTAGGTTTTCCTTGATGAGTATTGTTTTTATTTTGGCTGTCCACTTCAATCCCTGGTAACTGGAGGGGCAAAGTTGTAGAGTCTCCTATTAACTTTTCAGCGAACCTTTCAGATTTGGGTGTTTTTCCCTCGGAAACCCCGATTTGAGGGAGGTCATCAGTGTTAAATTCAAAGAGTTCATTTCCCTTGTGCCATATCTCTTCGACTGATGAGCATTGTACATTTTCATCCATTATTGGCAATGGTTCTTTCATGACCTGCTTTACGCCCAGATATCCTGTGGTTCGTTTGGGATCGTGCGCACTTGTGGTATCGCTTTGACTTCTACCAAGTTGATCTTTTCCTGATGCTCTATAATTTAGTTTTAATTTTAGAGGTGGAACAATGTCCATAGTCCTTTCCTTAATTTCACTCAGGAGCCAGTGGGAAAGGGGCCCTTCCGTATTACATCTGCCCTTGTTCAATGTATTTAATTTTCTTATTTTTTTCTTGTTTTTTCTGGATAAATGCTGAGCTTCCATAGGTGGTGTTTTCGGGCTAGTTTTTATTTCAGTGCTTATGGTTAGATGGAGAGGAATTCTTCTGTCAGATTTTGAGTCCGTTATTGAGACCTGTACGTTGATTCTTGATGTTTGTTTAATGTCGCTCTTCTCGTTCGGGTTAATTTCCCTGATGTCTCTCCAGCTTCTCCTGGTTGCCGTCGGGCCTCATCTCTAGGTTTATACGAGTTATTGGTATTTCTCTACTCCTAATTCTATTTGTTTGTTCACCCGGGGAGCTCATGGATTTCTTTATTTAAGTTTAGTTGTGGAGCATAATTTAAGTTTGAGTTTAAGTTTTCTGGGGTGTGGAGTTTGTTTTTTGCGGCCATCTGGCTACCTCTCTCTTCAGGTCGTTAACTAGGGTACTCATTATTTCAGGCAGATTTTCCAGGTTCTGTAGTATAGGGCTGCATCCACATTCCTCCTGTTTAATGTTTAGCTCTGCGCTTGTCTGAGCTCTATGAATCAGGGAATTTAGTCGTTCGAACTTGCGGTCCTGGCCCGATATCGGGCCAGATACTGTCTGAAGTATGTTTATTTGAGTATTAAGCTTGTCGGCATACATAAGAGCCGCACTTGTCATTGAGATCAGAACGTTATTGATCACTGTGAGGTGGTTCTCGTTTTAAGTATCGGTGCGTAAGGCGCCTTTTCAGCTGGAGGAGATCTGGATTTCGTGGACTCATTGTTGTGAGTAAAGAAGCATGAATTCGAAAGGTTTGGACTCCAGCTGGCTTGAGAGTGTCGTTTTGCGGGCTCGGTGGTAGATGTCCCTGGTTGAAGATTTGAGGGATTAGTGTTTTCTCCAGTAGTATTTACTGGAAATGGAGGGAGGTCATCTCTTGCCATTGGAATTGTAGTGCTAGACTGTTGGTTGGCCTGTTGTAGTTCCTCAGGATTTCTAATATTGTTGTTACTGTTGGCGAATTGATAATAATTGGGCTAAGGAGATGATGCTTGAGTAGTATTCGTGTTTATCTCATAATTTAGACTGTACTTAAATTGTCGCTTATTGAATTTGTTGCCTTTGTTACCTTTATTACGTTTTTGCAAGTCTGCTGGGACGTTGACTTGCTCTTTGGATTAGGCGGAGGGACAACTGGCGTTGTATAGGTTGCCTGATGGTATAATTGCTGCCGCCATCATTCTGGGGCTGTTGGAGATTCCAGGTTTGGTCACAACTGGTCAGTTTTCCCTCATGTTTCCTCCTTATTGGGGGGAGCTATTTCCCTCTTTGAGTTGTGCTACTTTTATAGAATTGACAGCGCCATTTAAAAAAAAAAAAAATTGGGCGGGAGGGGGGGGGGAGGGGGGAGCTTTATGCTCTGGTGGGCCTTAATCAGCTGTTGATGCATTTACTCTTTTCTCTACGATTATTATTTCTGAGGACAGTAGGACGTTTGGCAGTGGTCTTTCTTGGGCTTCCTCATATTTGTTGGGATTAGCATCAGCACTATCTCCATGAGGTTTATTTGCTTTCTGTCCCTTCCGGGTTATTTGACGTAGATAGGCTCTTATGTCTCCTCTGCTGTTGGAGATTTTCTTGTTGTCATTATTAATTTAATTATTTTCACTTTAATTCCTAAATGCTGTGGGCGAAGTTTCTTTTTGTTGACCTGCCATGAAAACCAGCCTTTGTTTTACACGCCCTCCACCTTGAAGGTATAGCATTTTGGTCTTTTGCCTCTTTGCTGTTTTATGTGGGCGATATTTTACTTGATACTGAGCCTGGACAGAGTTTTGTGTCTGCATTATTTTCTGTAGTATATGGATTTATGTTTTTATTTATTGTTTTTATTTATTTGTTTTTGTGAGATTTATTTATTGGCTTATTGAATTGTGAGGAGTTTCCCTTCCTTGCTTGATTGATCTAGGGCCACTGGCCTGCATTTAGCTTAAAAGATTTACTGCAAAGGTTCCAGATATCGATATACTGATCCTAGGTTTCAAGCGGTCAAGTAGCTGCTTAATGCTGAGGCATATTGTTGAGTCTTGACCTCCCTCGATTTAACAGCAGACTTAGTGGAACAGCAGTGCTAAAACTGTGGTCCATATAGCGCTCACCTTGGCGGCCATTCCAATTTGGCAGTAAACAGATGTGGGCTGTGGGTTGAGGCAGAGACCGAGGCAAAACAGTTGCCATGGACCACTACCCTGCCACAAACCCGAGCTGTTTGCGCCTGAACGCTTAATGAAACCGGGTCAGATTACTACAGCAGCCAGAAATGTGCTTTACCGCTTTTTGCAGCTACGCTTACTCCTGGTTCGGGTCTTGGCTCTCCCTGCTGTCCCCCCTACTGGGGTTGATGAGGGCTGGACCAGTGACCGGTGGTGTCACTGTGACTTGCCAACTCCACATCAGTCTTGGAATCCTGGAAGTTGAAGGATTTTCCTTCTGGTGCGGGACAGTGCTGGACAGAGCTGGGTGCCAGCGCCAGTGGACTGGGGGTCAATTCGTCAAAGGGGGCTGTTGATGAAGTGGTCAATGAGAGCTGAAGCTTGCCCAAGACCTCCCTCGCACCCTGGGGTGCTAGTGGGTCCAGCCAGGTGGCCGCAGGCTGCACCCCGGAACTAACTGGGCCTCCTCTGCGGACCACCTGCGGGGCACTCTCCGCGACTATCTCAGCTGCAGTCGTTCTGTGCAAACTCACAAAAAAGCATCCCAGCACTGTCTTGTTGAAGTTTGTGGCAATATATATCATATATTTGGTAACCCCCTCCATGGAAAACCAGGATTCGGCACCATACTGTCAACTGACCAAGGAGATCTTTGAATAAGGGCTGGCTGGCAGTTCCTCTCAAGATATAGTGTCCAAATGTTGGGACGACTAGCCACCTGATCTTCAAAATAAGACTGGCTTCCCCAACTTAAAAATAGACAAAAACTCCATATGTTTACCTTCTGGCTATTTTAAACTATTTTTGTTGTTGCATTTGCCATTTTGTGTTGAAGATCCTCATTTCACCCCCCTCCCCATTTATTCCCCTTGACCTCCAGAAAACTGATATGAAAGTTCTTATTTTCTCTAAGCTGGATTATTGTAATGCTTTATATTTAGGTGCCTAAAATGTGCAGTAAAGAAACTGCAGTTTTTGCAAAATGCAGCGGCGAGACTGCTGCGCAAAATCCCTAAGTTTATTTCCGTATCTGAATCATTGCAGAGTCTCCACTGGCTCCCAGTGAGGAAAAGGATTGTTGTTAAGGCCTTGTGCATGGTCCACAAGGCCATTCATCGGACTGGCCCAAAGTACTTGCAGGATAATTTCTCCTGGTACAAGCCAAGCAGGAACCTTGGATCCGGATCCTTACGCGTCATCATTCCCAGATCAAATAAGCAAGAAGGGGGTAGGGCTTTTTTCATTTGTGCAGGAAAATGGTGGAATTCACTACCTCTTACGCTGTGTTATCAATCCTCCTTAATGCAGTTTAGGAAGTATCTGGAAACCTGGCTCTGTACCAAAATTGTAGAAAAAGCTGCTTCTAGAGTCATGTTGCGTCTTTACGACTTACTTGCTCTATTATCCGGCCATTTTTTTTTCCAGCATTGTGACACCTACGGGTATGTGCGGGCTTTTATAAAATTATTTCATTCATTCATTTGCATACCCTCGGTTTTGGCTCCTTTTAAATGCTGGTCTACTTTCCTAGAGCTATGCAGCCAGTAACCATCCTCATTTGCAACAAGCATTTACAATGCAATGGTCTCGGCATTGGTAAAGTTAGAGCTATTGGCATTGCTCATGACATTGTTTATGTTTTTGTTTTTAAAACATTTAAAGAAACGGCATTGTCATGAGCAATGCCAATAGCTCTAACTTTAACAATGCCGAGACCGTTGCATTGTAAATGCTTGTTTATTTAATACAAGTTGACAGCTGGGGTGGACAGATAGACAACCAGAATATATCCTGCTGGCTGGATCCCTTTGAACCCATGGGGGTGGGGGGGGCTCTAGGCGACAACATTATCTCACAGCCCATGCCCCTGCATTCATATTACACTATCACTGTATTCTCTGAGCCCGGTCTTGTCATGTCTGCATGCTTGCAGTGTCTCAAAGCGCTTTGAAACAGCAGACAGGCAGCATACCAGCGCTACATCACAATTTGTAAACAAACAAAACAGTTCAGACACTCTTTGTCACTCCTGTTCTTTACAATGATGCCCTTATCTGTTCTAAGCCAGACCCCTAACCCCCAACCACACACATAGCGCCCAGAAACATTAAGAGGAGCTCAGACCACCAGTCCGGTAATAGCGCCAGAGGTACATGAGGCTGGGGGTGAGTTTGCATGAAAATTCATTGATTTCCCTGTGTGCCTCGCTGCGCTATGTTAGCACTGAGTGCGAAATTCTAGTTTCACAGAGCACTGTATAGACTGGATCGCTTCTGGGTGCTATATTTAAATGTAATGCTGCGAAGGATGTCCCAATGACAACACAGGAAAAGAAATTGATGCAAAGGAATTGCAGATCACACGCTTTTCAGGTTGGGCAGGTCCAGCCCCCTTTAGATTTATTTCACGCGTTGCATCATGGTATTCGTAGTCTCAATTGGCAGTCATTCCTTCTCAGCACTCTAAGTCTTCACAAACATATGTTGATTTTTCTGTAATCTTTGTCAACAAAAAAAGCATCTACTTACAGTGTAAACAATGACGCAGTTCAAAGGTCAAGCGACAGAATTGCCTCTCCGGGGGCGCACGCACCCCTGCGCAGGAAGCAAGGCTCCGAGGGACCACGTTCATATGCTTGAAAGCGTGAGAGCTACCCCGACAAATCAGCTCGTGCAACATTTAAAAGTGCTCGGCTCCCGTTGAGGGATTCGTTTTACCAGAGGCATTATGGGACTTGTAGTTTTTTATATTTTCCATTCATTCCTGATTTTTCACCATTTTAGTTCACGACATGTACATACTTTGCTTTCTTTTATGCTAATCATGTAAAAACTCACATTTCTGTGCAGTTAAATAATTTTGTAAGGCAAATGGAAGAGTCCTTTAAATGACCACGCTGATAAGAATCACCCTGCTGTCTCTTGTCGTGATATAATTTAAAAGACGCTTTTGCAGCCAATGAATCAATAACCCCCAAAGTGAAGGAAACACATATAAGTGGCTTTTACGTCACCTTTCTTTGTATTGGTTACACATTTCTTTTTACTTTTGCACTTTCTATTGCTAGCGGTAAACAATGACGGGGGAAGTGAACAAAGTGTAAATAGCGCTTCACACCACTTAGGCGCTATGCTTGAACACAGAAGCAAACATTATTTGCACCAATTCTTAGGGAGGTGCCAACATCTGAATTAGGAGTGGGCAGTTCAAACTTCACGCGTCTCACTATGAAACCTCAGCTGAGACAGCGCACTGGGTGCAAAGCGGAAGCCGAGCCACTACAAACAAGCATTGGCAAACCCAATGTATCTGGACTTGGCAAGCTGTCGCAATGGATATTTTGCAAGCGGCACAAAAACAAAAAGAGAAAACAGGCAGCTACCTGACCAATCCACTATATGCTTGCAATAAATATTGTGAAATTAAAAATAATAACATCGGACTGTTTTACTGGTGATGTTTTGTCACAAGCATTTCAGTTGTATCGTGCATTTTATTATTATGTGACAGGGAGAAGAAAAAATCAACACCGAACAAAACAATTAAGTTAAGGGGAACACTTATAAAAGCAATGTGTTAGGTTGTGTCTCCCAGACCGTGCAAGAGGTCTGGTTGCACACAGAGGCGCAACTAGAGCCCAATTTCGAGGGGGGGGGGGCTAAGACATTTTTTCGCGGGGGGGGGGCTGGGCTGAATCTTTAAGCAATAGGCAGAGTGGAGCTGCAGGGGCTCTTAGAAGGGGTGAAACACCAGCGAGGCCTCATTAACATGCAAATGGTATTTCAAAGACCTGTGAAGTGCTCGGGTGCGGCTGTGTGGGCACTGGGAAGCTGTCTCATCCCGGGCTGCCACACACGAGGGGGGGGGATGAAGCCCTTTGAGTCCAATTGGTGTTGAGCGCCCGGTCCCTGGGGACGTAGATGAGGAAGTAAAGGGGGTGGGGGGAGGAGTAGAGAGGTGGGAGTGTAGGGGCCGCCACAAGAGGGCCCTACCCCAGTTTCTGCCCTGCTGCACTCGAGCACCATAGTAGTAGCCGGTATTTTTCTACTAATCCGATTTCACCCTATAATTAAACAAAGCAAAACCGCACTGTCAATCTGTCTATGCCTTGGAGCCCTAACAACAGTATTCACGGCCACATGCGCCCTCACACAAAATGACATTTAAAAAATCGTAGCATTTTCCTCATCAAGCCAACTAGGCCTGATAATAGTAACAATTGGCCTAAACCAGCCACAGCTGGCCTTCTTTCATATCTGCACACACGCCTTTTTTAAGGCAATGCTATTCTTATGCTCGGGGTCAATTATCCACAGCCTAAGCGATGAACAGGATATCCGAAAAATAGGAGGACTACAAAAAATGCTTCCAATTACCACCACCTGTCTAACTCCTTAACGTTGTGCGCAGGCAGCCTGGGGAAGCTCGAAGCAGGGAAATCCACAGCAGTTAGTTAGTTAGTTAGTTAGTTAAATTAAATTTATTAAGCGCACGTACGCCCGTAGGCTTCATGGCGCTGTGGAAGACTAGCAAAACATAACATGTGACAGAAAGAAAGAAAATTTAACTAAGGATAAGCTTGCTTAAAGAGCCAAGTCTTAAAAGCCTGTCTAAAGGCTAACAGATCTTCGTGGAGTCTTAGTGGCAGTGGCAAGGAGTTCCACAGGGAGGAAGCTAGGAAGTGGAAAGATCCTCCTCCCTGGCGTTGTTTCCTGATCCGGGGCACGACTAACAAATTCTTTTGGCCAGAACGGAGAGCACGGGAGGGAGTGTAACTGACCAGCAGGCAGCTAATGAATCCAGGGCCCTTACCTTGTAGAGCCCTGAAGATAATGCATCCCGCTTTAAATGCTGCTCTCTGCGCTACAGGCAGCCAGTGGAGACTGGCCAGTCCAGGTCTAATAGACTGCCACTTAGGAATTTTACAGATCAACCTGGCCGCTTGGTTCTGAACCAGTTGGAGTCTCTTGAGCTGCCCCGCCGGTAGGCCCAGATATAAACTATTGGAATAATCCAAACGGGACAGCACAAGAGCAATGATGACCTGAATCAGAGCAGGGTGGATTAAAAGGTGGGCGATCTTCTTAATCTTGCGAAGTTGGAAGAAACTTGCAGATACCACAGTCCCTACCTGGCTTTTGAGCGAAAGATCTTCATTAAAAGTGATACCTAAGCTCTTAACTGTTTGGGATTTAGCTGGAGGATCTCCCATTTCTGGAGGCCAGAAGTGTGGTCCCCAATGCAGTTCACTCTTCCCAGGCAAAATCAGTTCAGTTTTGCCTGGGTTGAGTTTCAGATGATTTAGGCCCATCCATCTCTGAATGTGAACCATGACCTCCCGAAATTCGGTGGCAGCGCCAGGGGAGTCCAGACAGAAGATCAGTTGCAGATCATCTGCATAGTTAAAAATTAAGGCGCTAAACTTTTTTAATGAAAATAACAAGGGTCGTAAGTACAAATTAAACAAAAGTGGGGACAGGGACGAGCCCTGGGGGACTCCACATTCATTTTTGATTTTGGGCGCTGTAAAAGTTCCCAATCTCACTGCCTGGGTACGCTCCGAGATAAATGACTTCAGCCATCTAAGTGCCGAGCCTCTCAGGCCAGCCTGTTCGACACGGTCGACCAAGATGGTGTGGTCGACCGTGTCGAATGCGGCCGATAGGTCGAGAAGTACCAATGCTTGGTGAATGTCCCTATCTGCATTGCTTCTTAGTACATTCTGGACCGCCAGTGTCACCATCTCGGTTGAATGCCCTGGTCGAAACCCAGCTTGGTTATGCTCCAGATATCCAGTGGTTTCAACGAAGCTAGAAAGGCAGCTAGCAACGTGTGCCTCCAGGATTTTTGATAGGAATGGCAGCAGGGATATCGGGCGGTAATTAGATGGATCGTGAGAATCAAGACTGGGTTTTTTGATCAGGGGAATCAATAGAGCATGCTTAAATCCTGCCGGTACCTTTCCCTGGTTAAGTGAGTCGTTAAGCAGAGAGAGGATCCCGTGAGGGATAGAGTGCCCAATCTCTGTAAAAATGTGGGGTGGGCAGATGTCATCGGGTGATCCAGACTTAACCCGTGCCAGGAGAGTTGAAAAAGTTTTAGCATCTATAGCAGGAAGGGTGTCTAATGTAGTGGGGTTATTAAAAATATCATCTAAAGGAGACGATTTAGGAGAGCTAGCAATGTTGCGTTTTATATTTACAATTTTCTCTCTGAAAAAATCATTCAGAGAGTCACACAACTTCTGGGTAGGGGCTATTGATGGGGCTGTCCTATCATCGTCACAGAGCTCGTTGACTATGTTAAAAATATCTTTAGTTTTATTTGAGGAATTTAAAATTTTTTGAGAAAAATAGTCAGATTTATGTTGGAGCAAGATTTTTTGGAACTCCTTTCTTGCGGTACAGAACACTGTCCTGGCTTGAGGGGAGTAGCTTTGTCTCCATTTCCGTTCCTTCTGTCGAACTCCCAGTTTAAGATCTTTCAGTTCTTGGGAGAACCATTTGTGTGCTTCATTTCCTCTAACATTAGGGACCCGTACTAAGGGGGCTGAGAGGTCAGCTGCGTTAAGTAACCAGTTAGACAGCGCTCTCTCGCTAGTGTCCAGATCATCGTACGGTGGTGGTACGGTTTTGTTTAAAATGTCAATAAATCCCGGAAGGTCCATAGATTTCCATTTGCGGAATTCTTTGCTCTTGCATGGCTTGGGTTTGACATTTCCGCCTACTTCTAGTGTGAAATAGATGATGAAATGATCCGACCAGATACATGGGCTGATGACTAGATTGGATAAAGATAGATTATGCGTCCATATCTGGTCCAAGCTGTGACCTTTCTGGTGAGTGGGTACATGGATGTGCTGATTTAGATTCAGGTCTGTTAGCAAATCTATCAATTCAGCAGCTTGAGTATCTGTGCCTATGCTATCAAACCAGTAATTTAGGTCCCCAATAAGGATGATTTTAGAGTAGCTGACTACATATGAAGCCAGCTGCTCTGCCAGAATGGATGGATATTTGGCCATGTATTGGGGGGGTCGGTAAATCAGGACCAGAATGAGGGACCCACTTTCAGTGTCGAGATTAATCACCAAGTTCTCAGTGTCCGGAAGGATCAAAGAAGGCAGTTGCCTGACCTGAAGGGATTTCAAGATTATAGCTGCTACTCCACCTCCGGCCTTCCCAGGTGTACGGTTGGCCGTCAGAATATAGTATTCTGCAGGAAGAGCCACGAGTACGTCGGGGAGGGAGTGAGGGGTTAGCCAAGTTTCAGCTAATAAGAAGATGTCAGGTTTTACCTCCTTCAGGAAAAGAAAAATGTCTATCTGGTTTTTGACCAGGGACCGAGTATTGAGGTAGTAGCAGCGCAAGCTGTGTTTTACAGAGGGTGCAGTTTGAGGCTCAGGAAAAGGTTGTTTTAAAGGCTGAGCATGAGGCACAGCATTGATAGAAGAGGAAAGCCCTAGGCTTTGAATGCAAGTCAATGTGCGTGGGGCTAGGGAGTGCTTACAGGGACCATCAGGATTGTGAGGGCGTAAAAGCAGGAGTTCCTGAGATGAGTATTTATAAAAATGGCCAGGAGGAGTGGGCTCGGGTCCCGGTCGGCCGCGGACGGGCGCAGACGGGCTTAACTCAGGCGCAACTCCGGCGCGCCTCCGTCGCGCCCGCTGCGCTCGTCCGCTGCGCTGACACATGATGGCCCGTTTAAGTAGGGGCGGTACTCGTGGGGGTGTGGCCAAGATGACCGTGGCCTCGCCTCACCCGAGCAGCCCAATCCAAGATGTCGGCCCCAGCTGCTGCGAGCCGCCGCTGTGTTCAGCGCTGTGCCGTGCCGGTGCACTCAGAAGGAGTGGAAGGTGAGCGTCAGGATTTCCGTGGGGGAAGAGATGAGCAGAGAAGATTAAAAGCGCGCCTCTGCGCTTTATACAGGAGTGCTAGTTAAAACAGCGTCTCTTCCTGGGAAACAAGTCAGGTAGTGCAGCTTCCTTTAGCTACAGGCGCGGACCCCCTGCCACAGGGTCAGCCGCCTGCTAGTGCCAAAGGATTGCAATGAACAGTGCTCCTAAGTAGGGGCGGTACTCGTGGGGGTGTGGCCAAGATGACCGTGGCCTCGCCTCACCCGAGCAGCCCAATCCAAGATGTCGGCCCCAGCTGCTGCGAGCCGCCGCTGTGTTCAGCGCTGTGCCGTGCCGGTGCACTCAGAAGGAGTGGAAGGTGAGCGTCAGGATTTCCGTGGGGGAAGAGATGAGCAGAGAAGATTAAAAGCGCGCCTCTGCGCTTTATACAGGAGCGCTAGTTAAAACAGCGTCTCTTCCTGGGAAACAAGTCAGGTAGTGCAGCTTCCTTTAGCTACAGGCGCGGACCCCCTGCCACAGGGTCAGCCGCCTGCTAGTAACTTTCCTTGCTTTGGCCGAGGCCGCAGGGCACTTCAGGCCAGAGACGGGGGGGCAAGGGTGAGTGAGGTCCTGGCGAAGGCGCAGAGACCCGGAGGAAGTGCGGAAGCGAACGAGGGGTTGGAAGCGGGCGAGGTGAGGGCCAGGAACACCACAGCCTTTCTCCGAGGCAAAACAGAAATGCCTCGGAGAAAGGCAGCGTCGTTTTCGGATTCTGGGGCGTGTTTTGCTGTTATCTCCTCCTTGAGACTTCTTGCAAAAAACACGCCCCCCGATCCGAAAAGGACGGGGCCTAATCGGAATGACTGACCTCTTCTCCAATGGCTGGCCAGCATTCAAGAGGCCAGCCAATGGAGAACAGGGGAGAAGAGGGGCGGGTTCAAGCCCCTTTTCTCCAAGTCATTAAATCTCGGAGCTAGACTGCGCAAGCGCAGCCGAGACCTAAAAAGCATTTGTACAATTATAAAGATATTGTCAATGAGCGAAAGGTAACCGTAAAACGGGTGCCCCAATAGTAATTGCACACCTTCCAATGTTTGCCATTGCCATTGCAAAACTGTTTACACAATATTTGCAAACATTGCAACTCTGTGACGGTTCATATTTGCCATGGGACACTAGACTAAAATTTAGAAGCGGGCAAGTAGGCATTAGTTTCTACACCCCAGCAGACTCTTAGACTTTCACTAGGCAGGGCCTGTAAAAATCCCCTTGACACTATAAATTGTGTGTCTTCCTATCATAGGGCACTAAAGGTGTGAGTCAGGAGCACAAGAATCGCCCACAGATGTTTTTCTTTATGAGAGAGAAAGATCCAGCATAGTGAGACAGATGGAGTTTCTCAACCAGCGTATGTGAGCCTCCAACAACATGATTATCAGAGTTCAATAAGAAACAACTATTGTGCATTCAATTCAGAATCACTTGTTATTGGAGTACCTGGGCCTCGGAATCTATAGCAAAGTTGTCACACAGTGAATTAATAACGGTGTCATCAGCATAGAAATTAAATCCTGCTCTTGGAATCCAACAAAATACGCAATGGTTTGATGGACACATTCGCCAACACAGTGTAAGGGGTTTTACATAACAAATTGTGCGCTTCTGCCCACCATGGCTTTCGCCTGCACGTCCAACCAGTTCATATCTGGATGCGACTGCGTCCCCTGAACCAATTTCTTGCTTTGTGTATCACGATCCACGCTAGGCATTATGGAGAAACTACCTCCCTTCATCTCAGAAATGAGCCCTGTAGAAATGTCTCTCACTACTTGACTTCACCACTCTACCTCCTTCTACCTCACTCTTCACTTCTCCTGGCTTTCTACCTTACAATTTCTGTTCCACCTTTCTCTCTCTCCGTACCTTTCTATTTTGTTGTACAGCATCTCTCTACCTCATCAACCAGTACATTCCAGCCCTTCTGAAAGATCCTGCTAGTTGGAGGGATATAGGGCAGCAGGGGCTACTTGATCTTAACCACGGTGATTGAAGTCATTTACCACTGGCTATTCTACTGTGGCGGTGGAAACTGGGCCAAATACAACCATTTCTGCACTTCAGTGTCAGGGTAGCAAAGGAGAGCAGTCTCAGGTGTCTCAAAGATAGCGTGGGGCTCACAAGCTCAGGATTCTAAAATCAAGCAAATGACATATTGAGGTCAGTGCCTAGCCCACTGTTTTCTATTTAGAATAGAAAATACTTTGTATTAAGTCTTGTATACAGGGTTGTTATCTGATCCTGGAAATGGCTGTCTTGTGACACTACATGCCTTATCTCCTTCCATGTTCTCTCCTGCCTGGGTGACCCTAAAGGAATCTGTCCAGCAATTGGTGGTCGAAGCCAGAGTAAGACTTGTGTGCACATTTTATGGTTTAACCTGGTTTATTTATTCACAGCATATACCAACTACTCCAGAATGCCAGTCGAACAATTGACTAAAGCAATAAACTTAATCTGTACCACTGACCTGCCATCCCAAAAGGGGTGGCTCCCAACCCCCCCCCCCCCCTCCATTCAAATCCCTCCGCCTCAAACCCTCTCCATCCACCCAGCCGCCTCTCTCAAGGTCCTCATCAATATCTTTTGAGTCTCTTATCCCCATCATCCACCTGGGAATAGCACCACTAGGCCCCCAAGGGACAGCTATATGCTGAGTAAGGCCTTAAGAAAGAAAGGGGGGGATACTGGTGGGACGAGCCACAATACTCAAAGCTATTTGGGGCATGTGAGCTCTCTATATTCTGGCTAGAAAAGTTATGGATGGACCCCAGGATTACCTCTCCTAGCGTGGCAGACATCTTTTCCATCCCTTGAAAATATCAGAGGCAGTGTAGCCAAGCTCCATACTCTGGGGGTCTCCTTTGCCCTAGTGGGTGAGAATAGTCTGTTGAGCTGCGCAGAGCGCCAGGGCCGTTGCCTTCCCTTATTATGAGCGGAGGGGAAACATGCAGGTTTTAGGTAAGCCTAGGATCGTGTATACAGGAAATGGAGGCATGTCTGTGTGGAATATTTCATTAATGATATTTATGATGGACACCCAATAGGGTTTTAGTTTTAGGCAGTGCCATAAGAGATAGACAAACGTTCCCAATGTGCCGCATCCCCTCCAGCGATTCGGTGATCTGCTTAGGGGCCATGAGTGTACTTGGGCTGGCGTGTAATACCAATATTAAGCGATCTTAATCATGATCTCCCTGCCTGCGACGCTGGATGCTGTCGTGCGTATGCAGTGGAAGATTCCCTCCCCCATTCCTTGTCCTTGAGGGGGTATTCCAATTCTTCCTCCCTTCTCTTTTGCGCTGCTGTACGTGGTATGGGACTACCTTCTGGAGGAGTTTATATAGGACAGAGACCTGGTGTGTATCTTCGGTTTTAGTAAGTAGCTATTTCTCGAAAGCAGTCACTTGGTGTGATGTGAGTTTCTACGTATCTGGTTGGGTGACATAGTGGTGGATCTGCAGGTAGCAGATTTGTTCCATCTCCGGCAGTTTGCAGCTCTTTCATATTTGTCGAAATGTCTGAATCCCATCACAATCAAAAATCTTTGGCTGGTGCAAACTCTGGGCTACCAATGATAAGGTTCATTGTAGAAAGCAAACTAGTCAAGACTAGGGGTAGGGCCACAGCATCCCAAGCTGCCTACGGGGCCCATGTTATCAGGGAGCTACAACTGCTCATGTTCTGTGTAACTATATAGCCAAGGGAGTTTCCAAACATGAATGCCGGGTATGGACTGGTACATAAAACACCAATGTTTCTCGAAGGCCGCGTGGTGGCATTCAGCAATATATATAAGTTGAGTGGCTACACAGTAATACTTAAGTAAAGGTATCCCTAGCCCTCCTACCTTTGGTAAAGCATATTTGTGTCACCTGAGAGTCCGTGCCCTCCTCCCTTTCTAGATAAATCTTCTTTAATTTCTGTGGGGCATGTATTGTGCCCTTGGGTGGTGGCAGAGGGAGGGCCTGCATCATGTACAATATATTCAGCAAGAGGATTGCTGCCATGCAACCTTGGTAGGGGAGGCTCCCATCTGCCAGTTCTGCAGCTCTCAGGGGGCTGTTTGGAGGAGATCCCAATAGTTCTGTTCTGCTGTATGCTTTGGTGTAGAGGTATGCCCGGGTATCTGACATATTGTTGTAGCCAGGAGAAAGGGCATTGGTCTTGCAGGGTATCTCTGATCACCCCAGACACCAATATTTGGGGTTTATGTGTATTAATCATAAATTTGGACACTAGACCAAAGGCTTCCAGTTCTCTCGAAAGGGTGGGGAGTGAGGCCTTTGGGTTAGTGAGCGTCAGGAGGACGTCATCAGCATATAAGGATATTTTGTATTCCATTTTGTCAAAGGTCACCCCCATGATCTGGGTGTTGCAGTGAATAGTCTCTGCAGGGAGCTCCATATAGAGGGCAACAAGGAGTGCGGATGGGGCCAACCCTCAATCAATCCATCGGGGGAATTGTAAGCATGCTACTCACCCACGAGGGTCTCAAGGCGCTCGGGGGGGGGGGGGGTTAGAGAGGGGTGAGCAGCTCCGTTCAGTCGAAGAGCCAGGTCTTGAGCATCTTCCTGAAGATGTTCAGGGAGGGGGCGCGTCTGATGTTGAGCAGGAGCTCGTTCCAGGTCTTGGCTGCGATGTAGGAGAAGGTTCTTCCACCTGTACTGGCTCTGCGGATGCGTGGGATTTCAGCGAGGTCGGCGGATCGGAGGTTTCTCTTAGGTACATGGAGGGAGATTCTCTCGTTGAGGTATTGGGGTCTGGTGTTGTGGATGCATTTGTAGGCATAGGTGAGTATCTTGAAAGTGACTCTCTTCTCTACAGGGAGCCAGTAGAGGTTCCGTAGGTGTTGGTTGGGTGGCTCGTGTCGAGGAATGTCGAGGATGAGTCTGGCTGCGCTGTTCTGTATGGTCTGGAGCTTGCGTAGACCCCGACACATCCCACGCTGTATCTTGATAGGGCCTGGTGTTACCCCATGGATCCTCTCTAGCTTTTGAGTATGTATAATCGCCCATTACCCATTTCCGAAATTTTAGCCCCACTCCAGTTCTACAAAGAACCTCTTGCAGGAATGGCCAGTGAACCCTTTCAAAAGTCTTCTCGTCTGGTTTGTATGGCATTGACTAGTCTGGGCCCTGGTGCCAAGGCCCAGAGTACTCAATTTGTTGAGTACTGCCTGACGTTCATGTCATATTTCTTCCTCTGTATGCTTTGCTATTGGCTTCTTTTGCTTCACTTTGGACCATCACTTCACTTGCCTCAGTGGTCGCACCACACCGAGCTGTGGGGCTGACCCAGAGGCCTCCGCTGCTTGCCCTCGGATATCGAGGATGGACTCCGCCTCTGCAAGCGACCTGACCTTCTGGGGTTCTCCATTCTATGTAAAGAGTAGGCGGAAGGGATGCGCTCCGCGGAATGTCTCTGCTTAGGTCTGTAGGAAAGTTGTTACTGGTTTAAGTTGTCACTGACGCTGTAGAGTTCCAACTGCCAGGTCTTGACAGATGGATTGTGCCCCCCTCAAATTGTATGGGGCCTGATTGTGAAGCTGCCTCCATGATATGCTATTTCCACCAAAAGGCGTCTAAAGATGTCAAGATATCCGGAGGTGTGTTCCCAGGGCCTTTTTGTCTTAGCCGTTCTATGGGTTCTTTCTAGTTTTATGTCCGCTACCGCTAGACTGGGGAGGATATGATGGAGCAGGTGTTTTACATACGTCTCAACATCTCCTTATTCTGCCCCCTCCCTGTTGGGACACCCAGGATATGGATATTGGAATTCAGAGATCTATTTTCCAAGTTTTTGAGGTGTGCTTGTAGGGTGAGGTCCCGTAGGTCCCTCAGTTCATGCAGTAAGTCTCCAACTCTATCTACCTCGCGTCACCACTTGTCTCCAGCGATGAGACTTGCTGGCCCAGTTCTGTCACATTATGGGCGATGACTTTTAAGTCCTTTTAGACCTTCAACAATGAAGTCCCGGTGGAGTCTGCCAAAGAAGCCCTCCATTAAGTCTTGTTTCAGGAGGGGTTCCTCCCTCTGCATCGAGGCCCTCAAGGGGGAGGGTGCCCCCCTGTCTGGGCTCCGGTCACGCAGTGCCTCTGAGCTCTTGGTATTGGCCTTTGCCTACATATCCTTTAGATTAGAGTCCTTTGTGGTCTTGTGGGTCGGCATTGTGGAGAACGTTGCTTGGTCTGGTGCCACCCGGTGGCCATACAGCCGGTCCATCTCCCAGGGAGGCCTCAAGCACACGTGCACATTTCAGTGTCCCAGAAGTCAAATGTGAAGTCAGTTCACTTGTTTGCTCAAGTTCTTGCTCTTAGTGGCTAGCATGTAGGTCTTTCGTGGTTCTCATTGACAACCACATACAAGACCGAAAGACCCTCTGCAGCACAAGCCTCTCCTGGCTTTGTTGTCAGGCAGTATATTTACTCGAGGTGTTCCTATGACCAGAAATATGCTGGGCTTCTCCTCCAAGACCGTCTCTTCCCACGCAAGGCCAGACAGAATCTTTCTCTCTTAGCAGTCAGTCAGCCTTCTAGGCAGTAGGCAGATCCACTTGTCCTCCAGCAGAAAATATAGACTGTAGGTGACATTCCCTCACCTATGGGAGATTGGCTGCCAGAAAGACACCAGCGCTGCTCCCACAACAGTCTTTAAGTACTCTGTGGAACATTCCATGCCTTGGTCATGAAGAACTTGAAACAATCATGGTGGGGTGGTGAAGGTCACACTTTAATGCACTTTTTCTAGACCGAGAATGGGAACCCACTGCCTCATACTTAGGAATCAGTTTGAGGTAGTTCCCTTTCAAGTGTTCTTTACAGGCTCCTTTCCAAACACAACCTCTACAACAGGTAGTCCTGGTGCTGTCTCCAAACTGAAGCATCCAGGATATGACCATAACGAAGGGTGAGGTGCCTGCACCTAGCTGTTGTTAGCCTCTCTGAAGCAGTAATCTGGGATAGCTGAAGAAACAGGCCTGGCCCAGAAACATCTCAACTTAAACAACAGAAACTGCAGCCCCTTCCTTCTTATTGAAAAGCCACCAAGGGGCTCAGTTTGGAAGCGCAAATCGGCAACCCTTTGATGAAACAATCTGCATGGAATTTGTAAAATTAGCTTAGTCTCCAACCTCCTCACTTCACTGTCTGGATCTCCACCCTTCAGTCGCAGGAATGCAGGTAATACACTTCCATTATCTAGGGTAGCTATCTTCATCCTCCCTCTTGTGCCATTCTAAACCAGTGGCATCCAAAATAGATTCCACTGGCTTCAATTCTCACTCACTCACGCACACACAGACCTACTACACATGTACCAAAGGCACGGGCAGTCAACATGCATACATGATGTCCGCGCAAGGTATTGGGTATTCACATAACAGCTGAATTTTGCATGAGAGCGTCATTAAGCTGCTCTCTCACTATCTCAAATAAAATGTTCTAGTCATTCAATCTCGAAACACAGTATGCTGCCACCACCACTGTGTGCTAAAAGCAAGACACGAACAACAATCCTCTGTCCACTAGGAAAGCATGCTTGTAGTGTCGTGGGCCTTGCATATTTAGATCTCTGAGTACACGCTGGATTAGCATGCCGCCATAGTCCAAATAAGTCGAGATACCAGATATACATGTAGTCGGAAAGTCAGGGATGGGGTACATGCTAGATCAACATGTAGCAGACATTCCTATCCCATAGTCTCTCTATCTCATTTTTCAATCAATCAATCAAAAACGGCTTTATTCGAATAAAATTCATAAAAGCATCCGAACAATAGGCATTCCATTAGCAATACATAAATGTATGCGCCTCAGCAATTGCAAATACAGATGTCTCTCTGAGCATTTGAACAAGGTTAAAAAAGAATAAGATCTAAAAGAATCATTTTTCTATATACCCCTCTCTCTAACTACTTATGAGACTTCTGTGTGCCATCTTCTACCTATCTCTGCCTGGCTTATTCTGCTATATCATCCCTTTTCTTACTTCAACTCCCTTCTTCTACCTCACCTCTTTACCATTACATAGCTCTGTATCTGTGTTTTTTTGCCTCTTCGAATCTCTATTGAAATTCTCTCTTGCTCCTGTCTCTCTGAAATACACCTTTCTACCACACCCCTCACAGTCTAGCTTCTCTCTGCCTGCCTCTACATCTCTACCTCCCTAGCCCTCTGTTCTTTACCTCTCTCTACCCTGTCCTTATTTGTGCACCTCACTGCTCTGTTTCCATCTCACCTCTTAAATCTTACCTCTATATTTCCCCTCTAAAACCTCTTTCTAGCCCATCTCTCTGCCTTTCTCCTTTCTGCTCTCTCTACCTCTACTCCTATCAATCATTACTTGCTCTCGCTCTCTTCTCTCTCTTTTTGTACCTCCTTCTCTATTTCAGTTTACCTTCTTTACCTCATCTCTTTATAGATCTCTACATCACCTCTGTGCCTGTTTTGCCACTCTCCTTTCTACCTTACCTTGTCTCGCTACTTCTATATCAACACTGCTTATCTTTAACTACTTCCCCTTTGTCTTTCTGCTTCACCTCCTTTCTCTCTACAACTTGTCTTTCTACCCATCATCCCATTGCTCTATCTTTCTCTTGGCTTCACCACTGTCTTTACCTGACCAGTCTACCTACGCGTCTTTTAGCATTTTTCCGCATTTTGATCCTCACCACTCTTTGTCTGTTTTGCATCTGTTGTCTCCATTTCTCTAAACGCCTCACTCATCTCTCCCTCTTTAGTTCTTCAAACTCCCCTCCTTCTGTCAGAATTCTCTTTGAACTCCAACCCTGTCCCTCGTTTGCATTTCCTGGTCACTCGACGTTAATGTTAATCCATCTGCCTACCTCTTCCCCTCTGCAGCTTTCAATCTGGCTACCTCACCTTCATCTCCTTAGCTGTGATCTATCTATATGTTCAGCATCTCTCTACCTTACCTGTACTACAACCCAACTTGTTCCCTTCTTTACCTCTCTTCCTTTGATATTCACAATACCTCCCTGTTCTTTCCCCGCCTCATTTCTCTTACTCAGTAGAGCAAGAGGTCACTCTCGGAATGAGGAGAGAAGGGACGAGTGGGCAAGAGTATTAAAGAGGAAATTATTCCATATCATTGAATAAATGGTGACCTTCAGTAATGCATGGAGAGTGGCAGGTGAAAAGGTTGATTTATCTGTGATTGGTAATGTCCGTCTCTTAAAGGTACAGTTTCAAGCACTATGCATGTTTCTTATTCTGATATTATCTATTAGTCCACTAACCAGCCATCTTTTCTGTGCCTTCCCTACAGCGGGACTTTGACACTGAATCCCACATAAAACATTGTTGCAAGACAAACAAGCATTTGCAATGCAATAGGTCTCGCATTTATGCAGTTTGAGCTATTGGCATTGTAAATGAGAATGCCCTTTATTTATGTTTTGGTTTTCAAAACCTAAATAAAAGGCATTGTCATTTACAATGCCAATAGCTTAAACCTGCGTAAATGTGAGACCTATTGCATTGCAAATGCTTGTTTTGACAGTACCCGGGACAAATTTTGATCCCTGCCTGGCTCCTGAGAGGCAAGGAAAGGTTCGGCAGCCCGGGTCCAGGGCAGGGGAGGGAAGCCACTCCTCTGATCAGACCATTCACTGATCTGCCAGCTGCTCCAACACCTTCCGGCTGCCGCTTCTCGTGCCCTCCCATCCAAGGTTTTGGGTTCTTAATGCCAGGGGAATAGAATGTTAGAACGTTTATGAATTAGAAAAGTGGTATTCGAATGTTTCCTTTGGAACGGTGGCAGTTGCTGATCCCTGCCAGGGCTACTGGCCGCTCTTTGATGCTCATTAAAGACTTCCATAGATTACCTTTGGAGCTGCCTCTTTTTACAAGCACACAGACAGTGCATAAATGCCTTATTTGCATGACCATAGTTGTTTGAATCGCGTAGCTCGTCATTGTGCTGCAGCACCCGATGTGTCGTTTCTCTTGACACTTCTATACTATTCACTTTGACAATATCATGTTTAGTGCAGTTCTGCGTGTGCCTGATACAGCCACTCTAGAGTCTAGACGTTGAGCTGGCAGAGGGCAAGGTGGCAGTGCATGGTGAGGGGAAACACAGGGCTGGCAGTGCACATCGGAAGCAGGCACTGGGCTGAATTCTGGTCTGACACTCTTTCGGACTGGTACCATATATTGATAACATGCAGAGCACAGGGCTGGCCGCCTCTGGTGCAGGAAACCAGGGTTCGAGCCTCGTGGTCGCGTCCATATCCTGTGATTCTGGGCAAATCACTTAATCTCCCTGTGCCTGAACGTGTAATGTAAATACGGTGCTATGTAAAGCGCTCCAATACCTTTTGGGTCGAGTTCGCGCTAAATAAATATGCAAAAAAAAAAAAAAGAAGCCTGGTAGTATGCAAAAGTGAGGAGTGTCAGGTAGGCGGCAGAGCACTGCATACCGGGCTGAGAAATGGGCTACTTTGTGGTTGCCAGTGTTCAGGGTTGGCAGTAGACCGAACTGGCAGTGTTCACACCTACAGAACAGAGCGGATTCAGGCCTTGGTGGACAGCATGTGGCTTCTCTGCTGCATAATGAAGTTCTGCATGGCTACAGAAGAGGGTGTGGTCCATCGGCTAGATTGCCGACTTTGATGCTGGAAACCAGGGTTCGAGCCTCGGGGTCGCGTCCACATCCTGTGATTCTGGGCAAATCACTTAATCTCCCCATGCCTGAATGTGTAATGCAACCGGTGCTCATGTAAAGCGCTCCAATACCTTTGGGTCGAGTTAGCGCTATATAAATCTGCCTTAAAAAAAAAAGGCACGGCTGCTCACTAGGACTGTATGCGCAGCGATTCAGCTTGGCGTTTGGTGCCCAGTTTACCTGTGAACGTGCCTGTCAGAGCGCACGTGTACTAGGAGGGCTGACTGCGCAAGAGCTGCCCTCCCTAGGGCTGCCGACGCACAGGGTTCTTTCTCTGTGTGTAGGACTGCCAACAGAGCGTTCTCAGAGGACATCTTTATTTGTAAGGCTGCCATTGCACAGGGCTTGAAGTGCACACGGCACCCACTCACAGGGCATCCTGTGTCGAAGATGCCTGTGTGCAGGGATGGACGTAAGCTCTTTATGCAGGGCATACATCTGTTAATGTGACAACCTTTCCTTAGTGCGTGTGTAAAACGGCGCGCGCACACACTGCTGTTAACGTGCAGTCCTGTCAGTGCACGGGGCTATGTGCAGGCCCGGCCACTGCAGAGAGCTCTCTTGTACAAACATTGGGAAAAGAGGGCGTCACTGCAGGATGAGGAGGATGGCGCTTGTGTGGAATGCAGAGAGTGGAAAACAACAGCAGCCGACTAGGAATGAGGAGTATTTGAACTGAATGCGATGGTGAACAAAATTATGTTTTTTAGTTCAATTGTTACCCAACATGGTTGTTCTGCCCTCGGAAGGCTAAAGAGGAAATCAACATAGAGCCTTGTTAAACCGGCAGCGAGAAAAGCCAAGTTCTGGGCTGTTTACGGAAAGTCAGAGACAGGGTTGAAAGCAGAGGTCATGGAATTCCAGTCGTGTGCAGCCAAGTAGGACAAGCCTGGCGGAGCGTGGCATGTGCGCTTGGCGGGGGCGGGGGAGCGGACCCTTTGAAGTGCGATGCCAAACGGATTGCATGGCGGCACGATGCGCGTGATTGTGCGCGTGCTCACCATGCAATCCGCTTTTCAGAGCACTTTTGGGAGCCCCTTACAATAGTCTCGCCTTGCGATCGCTTACGCGATAGCAAGGCGAGACCTAAAAGTATCTAACTCTCTCCAGTGCACATTAAATGAACAGCTACTCGTAATAGTTATTTTTCACTTACTGCGAGCAATTTTTCATTGTTTAGCATTTGCCTCTATATTTCTGTTCCTCTCGTGTGGTTTCTGTGATACCTTCTTGGCATTTGTCACTGGCTGTGTTTGTGCTGCTGATACTATAGTACAGCCCTCTGGCAGCGGCCGAGTTATTACAGTGCTCTGAGGCCTTCCATGCTAAGGAGTGAGAGCCCTTCTTAAACACAGGACTACCAATCAGCTGCGGGTCTCTGCATGACGTAGGTTTGTGCACGTTCTCTCATACTGGAAAAAAAACCCTAGCTCTAGTGCTGGGAAAGTAACTGCTCTGGTAAGTTTAATATTGTGTAACTTGCCCAGTTTGCAGGGCGGGCCTATAGCATGGGCGAGCTGGGGCCACGCATAGGGCGCTGTCCCTTCCGAGGGCCTCAGGATCTGCCTGCAGTAGTCTTCCTTCCATATAGCCGACAAGAAAAGTGTGCACACTTTGTAGGAAGACTATTGGTGACCGTGTCGTCATATCGTTTCGTTTTCTTCACGTGGAGCGCCTTAACCTTGCCCCGCCCAACTCCCTCTTCTTAGTCTTATCCCGTCAAAGTTTTCAACATACAGAAAATTAAAGACGAGTGGGAGAGAGGCTAAATCTGGTTTTGCCCAGGGCGCTATCTGAGCAAAGGCCGCCCACGCCAGTATGCTTGCGTTCTCGTCGCCTCTGAACGACAGCTCCATTATCGACGAGTTCCTCTTTCGTTTGTCTGATTCCCCCCAGTCTGAATCTACCCATGTAGGCTGGTGCGTATGCACGTGTACAGGGGTGGGGGCGGTAATGCCAGTCAAAGGAAGCTAGGATTGTGAAACTAGTACTGCTAGGAAACCTACGTTCAGCAGTCGCTCTCCTGTTTATTTCCCTACAAAAAGGGAAGCGACTTTCCTCTCAGTTTCGACTCGCAGTTCACACATGGCGGATGTAACATTCAAAGGCAGGCAGCTGTGCATTGTGGTGGTCAGTGCAGCCTGCTAAAGTCCCGAAGTGGGTTCCTGCCAGTGTTGCATGACCTCAAGCCTCATTCTTTGTTTTTATACCCAAGGAGACTTTGAGTAGCACCAAAGAGGGGTGAGCCTGGAACAGAAAAGGAAAGCGATAATAATAATGGCTGCACTTCTAGAACATTCCATATTGTGTCTGGTCTCTACTATTGATAATAGGCTAGAGACGAGTGAACCGGAGAAAGCAGCTGGCACAGAGGTGGAGCAATGCGGGCTATGGCAGAAGGCAGGGGGGAGAGGTAGGCAGGGGGAGAGGTGGGCAGGGCAGGGGGGAGAGAGGTGGGCAGGGCAGAGGGGGAGGTAGGACAGGCCGAGGCACAGGTGGAGAGAGGGAGGAGAGGGTGGCCAGGGCAGAGGTGGAGAGCGATGGGGCAGAGGTGGAGGGGGTGGGACAGGGCAGATGTGGAGAGGGGGCCATGGCAGAGGCGAGAGAGAGGGGGGGACAGGTCACAGATGGAGAGAGGACAAAGGTAGATTGATAGGATGATCAGCCAGTGGAAAAGAGGGATGGCAGGGCAGTAGAAAGAGGATGACCAGCCAGTGGTTGAGCGAGGCGGAGGAGATTAAGGTAGAGAGAAGCTACGGCATGGGGCAGAGTTAAAGAGAGGTGAACAAGAGAGGGGTGGATTGAATTCATGCGGGAGGGCAGGGCTGAACGGAAGGTTGAGAAGTGAGCTAAGATGAAGCAAAGGTGGTTGTGAGAGCACGGGTGGAGTTTCTGCCCCCTAACGTTCACTTGCTTGGAACTCCACCAACTTGCGACAAATTTAAAAGTTCTTTGGCTCGCCAACCAGAAGCTGGTGCTCAAAGTGCTGCAGCGTGTCCACATAGCAATACACAGGACGGGCATATAGCAGAAATTGATTCACCTTTACCGCTACTCACTGGTCTCACCTCTTGGTGTATTATCAGGTTCTCCAGTGACTATTGTAGAAAATCTTCTCTGAGCCTGAATATACAGTAATGTGTAAGGCAGTGAAACATGACAGCCCTTCAACAATGAAGGCCCTAACATGTGCAGAGCGTTTTTACCCATGCGCTTGGTGGTATGGAAGTAAACGGATCAACCTACACCACCACAGGCACATTTTTAAGTTGCGTTGTAATGATACTAGCATACCTTTATTATAGAGAACTGATGACACCTGGATGGGTTCATAACCCTCCAGATTAGCAGTAGGAAACGCAAGCATTCACTATTACTGAGGTTATTGTCGAGCTAAGATCTACAGAAACGCGAAGTACAAATATCCATTTGTGGCAGGCCGTATTGAATTTATAACCAGTAGCCCCTTTTACTGACGCTTTCCCTGGCTCGTCCTTCCTACAGTGATGTGCACATCAGTGATGAGCTGCCCGAAACTACAGTGACGACAGCCAGTATTGGTAGCTACTGGACATGTCTCCAGTCCTTGTTTTAAAACCAAATGAGTAATCATGCTTCGATAAAAAGCTATATACGAAGACGGAAGTGAAAAGCGTTCGCTCCAGCCAATAGTGCAATAAATAAGAAAGGCCTGATATAAGATTGTTTACACAGTAGCCATTTTTCTTAGGGTTGTTGTCCATGATGATTGAATGGCCTATGACTGAGCCATTGTTTGCTGATTTCAATGGTTTATATTTATTGGACAGCCCAGGTGTCATGTTGTGTGTAAAGTGACTACTTCCTATTTTAGAGATCTAGTGATTCCAAAAAGTGATGTGTAGGCTTGTGCATGAAGGTTTACGCATGGATATATTTGCTGGGTGGTGTTAACCTTTTGCTACTTGGCGTACTTAGTGTATTTCAACGTTCCGTTGAGCCAATATGGAAATTGGGGAAAAGATTCACTGAGTTTTTCCATTGATTGCAGTTTTTATCGTTGCTCTGGTTCATTATCATAGCACGTTTTATTTCAAATGTATTCAAAGAAAAGTTCAAAAAATGTCAATTGCTCGTCCACCGGATAAACAGACAAGTGACAATTCATTCTGTTGTAATCGTTGTGGTAATTCATCAGTGCTTCTTGATTTTATTCCTTCTTCTAAATAGGATATCATAATTTAATTTGGCTCCTCTTCCGCACACTCACATACTTTTGAGACATTCTCGCTGGTTTATGTCGCCCTAAGTGGGAATGGTATGCCCAGACGTGGGTCCCGTGCTCACTAAACCACTGGATTCAAGCTAGCCTGGCTGATGAAGGGTGATGCCCTGAAACCGGTGCCAGGATGCTTGTTTCGGGTCATGGGAGGACCTGGCTTGGCAGTTTGGGCTGGACGGTTCCCATTAGGAACAGGGTCAAGACTGATTTGCATATGGCTGGGTCCAAACTGGGGTGGTGTGGTGAGCAAAAGAATGATGGATTAAACCCAGATCCTTGTGACTGGAGGGTGAATGTTTGCATTGTACAGCATTCCGTCGGGTCTGGTGGCGCAGTGGACAAATGCATCCACTGCAGGGGCCTGTGTTTGACCTCATGGTCACAGGTTCTAATCCCGGCGGGTCCACTCAGCCTTTCATCCAACTGAGGTCGATAAAATGAGTACCATTGAGTTGGGTAACAATATACATCTGTTATTCAGCGCCTTGAGACTTTCGGGTGATACGTGCGCTATACAAAAGTACATGTTATGTTATTCCGTCCATCAATTGTTTCTTTTGCATACAGGCTCGAAACGCGGCAGGCGGTTCTCAGTCCTGGTACCACGACTGTGGGGATGCACTGACCATGAGCACTCACACCGAAACGAGTCCCTTCCTTTTAGAGGAAAAAATAAAGTCAGCCCGCTCTCTTATTCTGAACAACACTCTGACCCTAGTCCCTGCAATAGTGACGTTTCCTGAGGCGGTTCAGTTTGCAGAGCAACACTTCAACGTTAATTCATTCGTTGTTCAAGGTACCTCTTTACAGATTGAGAGAACACGTTCCTTTCCTTATGTTGCTTCCTCTTCTCTGAAGCGCTCTTAGAGTGTATAACCATGTTATTATTTATTTCGACTTTCTTTGGCACAATGCGCAGCTGCTGGTAATTAGAGTATTTTGTTTCGTCGTTTGCTGAGTCCTTCTTGTATTTCCTTATCTGTTCTCCACACCAGCGCCGTGAAAGACCTAAATAAATCAGACAAATGTTGATTTTGGCATCGTACTAGTGTGTCTTCAGGTTTGCTTAGATATCTGGAATGCCCCGTTTCGGCTCCAGCCGCGCCCTTTTCTTCCTAAATAGTACTGTGCTGACTCGTATTTTCTTTACTTATTCAAGATGCATTCAAAGCAGGACCGAAGCGCGCCCTCCCTGCGACCGACGGCACCGATTGAAATGCGTTGTGTACCTCGCTGAGGCGTGCATTTAAAGCCCCGAGAACTCCCCCCCCCCCCCCCCCCACACACACACACACGCACACACACGCACGCGCGCACTCTCTCTCTCTCGGCAGCAGGGTACGGTTATCAAAAGAAAACGGGAATAGCTTCTTAGTGAAGTAACTAGAAGCACACACAAAGCACCCCAGTTATTGTTGCACAATATTCCATATAAAGAATGTTGTCTTAGTTCGTAGTTGTCGAAAAACTCGGCTTTGTAGGCCGCTTGGTAGTCCTGGTCCAGAATCCAAGCAGGCATTTCAAACTAAAGTGCTTCAGAGGACACCAGAAGTGTCATCTAATTCTTTTGGTTTCTGCCAAACACATGCAACTCCTTACTCTGTCTTCCTTAGGGTCCAAAATGTCATAGTTTCTTCTAGACCATGTGCAAAAACAGGGAGTCAGTCAAAGGGAAGGGACAAACTTGCCCATGCTTGGCAAAAAGGCTTGAAGAAGGAACACCATTATCCCTTCAGAGCGAAATTGCTAATCCTTTATTATGCATTAAGCAAAGCATTGAGATACCACACTCCACTTACCTTCAAGACTACATGTAGCAAAAAAACAAACCTGCACACGTTTGTTTCTTGGTTAGTTCTGGCTCGTACATCACAAGAGCTACTGAATGCTTCTGGAATCTACTTTAATGCCCAAAGGTTTATTCCATTGCTTGCTCTTGTCCAAAAACAAAGTACAGGGGCCAGTATGCACACCAGAACAAAGATTCGTAAGGATGGATATAAATATTGTTGTGTGTAATAAATAAATCATAACTGCACAGGTGCTATTGCCACCTGAGAAATATATTCGAATTACTATTGACTGTAATGAATGGGTGGATATTTTTTTTAAAAAAAGGTTCTCGAGCATTGTCATTTCCATTATGCTTCAAGCACCTTTCATTTCTGGCATGACATTACAGCCATTGACATTACAGAAAGGTGTTCTTTCATAACAAATTAGCATACAAGATGAAACATATTAATAGTTTGTGTAGATTCTGAATGCTCCTCAGGAAGGTCCTTGAGGTCACTGCCAGAAGCATTGCTGGATCTCATTTCTGCTTCATGCAGTTTTAATTTCTCATCTGTTTCCTTTTTTCAGACACCCAACTGCAGCCTGTTGAGCATCGGGCAGCTGAGCACAGTGGACCTTGGCGAGGATGACCAGGAAATGGTTAGTAGACTTGGAGCTGAGAAACCCACAACTTGTGGAAGATGCCAAGAAAGCTTTGCCTCCCATGCCACTCGCACCCTACCCTGTGCCTCTCAAGAGCTTGGTAAAGGGTGCATGGACATCACAAACCTCTCTCATGTAGTATAGGCTCAAACATTTGACTGCAACCTTGAGTATGACGCAGTCCTTTAAACTCCAGACTGTAAGTCTGAGAGCCCATTTGACCGGCTTGTAGTGCCCAACTACAGAGTTTAGATCTTAATTTGTTTTATGCATGTTTTCAACCATGAAATAACATGAAACATTAATGGCACTGTATATAACAACAAATGTAATTATCATCTAAAGGTTAAAATAATTTACTCTGTCAGAAATGGACTCCCGTTCACTTTTTGCAATTTTTACAGTTCATGAGAGAAAAACTATAAAAAACCTTGAGGTGGATCTAAGCGCCCTAAAATTAAGTTATTCTGGAAAGGAATGTTTTCTTTGCTTTCTCTTCATTTACATTTTACGATCACCAGTTATGAAAATTTAATTATATTTGGACTGGATCCAGAGTTAAATTTGGTTGATTCTATGGCGAAACTCTTGTATATTTTAGTAGCAGTGGCTAGATCACTGATCCTTCAGTATTGGAAGACAGAAACAGTTCCAACTGTAGATGAATGGTACCAAAAAATTAAGAAAGTCAGGAAATCCGAATTTATATTTGCGCAAAGGATTGGAGCACTGCGTAAATTCACCAAAATTTGGGAATCTTATTTTGACTGAAACTATCTCTCTGATTGTGGTAGATAAATTTCGTTATTCGCTACTATAAGTTAAATCGTTGAGTTGTCTGTATGTATGTTTTGTTGGGGTCTCGCTTTTTCTGTTTTCTGTCAATGTACTGTGTTTAGATCCAGCATATTACTTATGTATGATAAACTGTATTATCTGTTACTAATGGATTGCCAAGAACCCAATAAAAATTATAAAAAAAAAAAAGAGGTGGATCTAAGCAAACAAGAAAAGAAAATTGTTGATTAATGGTTAAAAAAAAAGGCAAAAATGAAGCTAACATTTGGATTTTTGGAATATATTTACTCGTCTTTGATATGAGCTTCTTTTTCTGAGTACATCTGGTCTGATACATATACTCGTTCTGTCGTTCACTTGGACGATTCACAAAATCAAGTGTCACATATGGCTGGTCCTAAATGTGTAGGCTTTAACCTCTCGGTCTCTTCTGTCTGAGCAAATAATTAACTCTCCACACACTGAAAGAACTACTTATGTCTTTACCGTACTGTTCCAGGTCTAACGGTCACATGTAGTCAAACAGATCTAATTTTAAATTTATTACATCCGATGCTCCTGGCTGCCAAGTTCAGCCCTCTGTTAGCGGCTTCTCTTTAGGAAATTATGTGGCAAATCCGGAACCAGAAGATGGAGGTATGCAGTTCAGCTCTGCATTGATAAAGCGTGAGGTGCCTGGGGCCTGCAGCAGGTGCTCGATGGATCACCGGGGGACTTAAGCTGGGACCTGGATTATACACGGTCCATGTACAGAGGCAGCTTCTTTCAGTCTAGGAGAAACGAGAAGTAGGTATAATGGTCTCAAGTAAGGCTTCCAATAGGTAAACGTCCCCACAATTTAGCATAGCCCGTGTCACAGGGCGGTAGCGCAAGGCAGTAAATAGCTCCCCACCCTTCCACCGGCTGTTGTCTGAATTATAAAATACAGCAGTTTCCTGGTTCAGTGGGGCATTCTGGCCGGGTGCCGCTGCACCTATGGAAGCTACTCCACCGCTGCTACTACACCTGTGTGATTATTCGCTGTGCCTATTTAAGTGTTGATGTACTGAATCAGCAGAGTTTGGAAGAAGCTGTGCTGACATATTCTACTAAATGGTTCTCTTTGTGATAAAAAGTATAAGGCGATATCTGAACCTTTTGCTTTCAGATCTTTATAGCAGGTGCATTATCCCAATGTGCTGCCTTACCAGTTGACGTGAAGCGTTACCACAAAAGTCTGTGATCCAATACGTACAGCGTGCATTGTGAGACTTGCAGTTATGCATTCTGTACAAATGCATAACTACAAAAGCCAGCATGCACTGGGAGATCTACTTACCCTGGACACAAGGCATCTTGAGAGCTCAACCTCTAGTCTGATAAACTTAACCGGAGCTACATCGGTTACCAGCTTCCACTCCCCTTTAAGGATTTGCATTTTTACATCAAAGTTATTAAAAGGAACTGTGCTCAAGCATTTATTTACAGGCCTATGTAACAACAAAAGATATGTAGTATTATTTTTCTATTTTCTTATAGTATATCGGGTGCCAGAAGCCTCAACTTTTCTTTTTCTGTATTTCAAAAAAGGTTAAAAGAGTAAAAAAGGGTGAGACGCTCCCTGGTCACCATGCAACGTTCAATGCTATTGGCAGTGCGTGTAGACCCCACATTTAGCACCCCGACTTTCTTAATTCTATTTGTGGAATATTGCTTTTTTTTGTTTATTCTTTTTATTGATCCACAGTATCACAACATTACATCCCACTTCCGGCATTCATATGTTCATAAAACACCCCCCACATATAAATACCAGTCTTTCGTTTCCTTGAACCCTTTGCTGAATATAAATGGAATTCTAAATTAAATATATTATACATTCTAGCACGCCACATTTAAAAAACAGGGGATCAGACTGCAGCCAGGAAGCAGCAGTACATAGACGAGCAACACCCATCGCCATAAACAATAAATAACGATATTTAAACATAGGTTTCCCAGCCTCTAAATCCTGCCTAATTCCCCTGGACATAGCAATAGCTTTCTCTAAGGAGAGTTCATGTTCTCCCAAAATATTAGCCATCTAAGATTATGCTTCTCCAGATCATCCGCCCTAGAAGTTAACAGCATTTTATAAAAAAACATTTTTCTACTGTCGCCCAACAGCTTCAACAAGCCTATGCGGTACTAAAGCTAGATTTTTACTACCTAAAAAATCCCTAACTTGGAGAAACTTAAAAAACTGCGTCCTAGGTAAGTCCTATTCCCTTGCAAAATCCAAAAAAGTGGGATAGAGCCCTCCAACCTCATAAAAATCACCGATTTGAGATATACCCTTACTTCTCCAACTTCTAGCTACATGGTCCCAAAAAATTGGTGGGAGTATCTTAGAAGCATTCGTGGGTGTATAATAGGTTATCCCCTCCAGAGAGAATCTTTAGAAAGGCGGGGCGTTTACATCTTACACTTGTGGGTAGAGGCAATATTTTAAAAATGAACATACTTCCTAAAGTTTTGTATTTTTTTAGATCGGTACCTTTGGAAGTAACGCGGGCTCAACTACAATACTTACAGGCATTCTGCGCTAAATTTCTTTGGGCCCCGGGTAAACCTAGGCGAGCAGGACGATTTATGACCCTTCCTAGAGAAAGGGGTGGTTGGTCGATTCCTGATTTCACGTTTTATTATTATGCATGCTTTTTGTCCAATATGCGGATATTATTGGCTGGAGAGGAAGTCAGTAATGTGGCAGAGGCACCGTGAATCTATCAAATGCTTCTAGGAACGCAAGTTGAAAACTGTTTGTTTAAAGAAGTGGATGGTAGTTACTATAAGAGGACGCACTTTAAAGTGATAAATGATGTCTTTAAAGCCTGGAAAGCTATTCGGACAAAAATTCTCTCTGTGGAATATTGCTTAAGTATAAAAATAAAAAATGAAATGTTAACTCACCCTCTGGCTGCACTCTGGTCCTGGTGCTCTCTCCAGTCCTCTGAGCAAGGGTCCCCAGAGCTAACTCCCCCCAACCAATTCATACACTGTTTTCATGCTGTTAACCAGCATGAGCGAAGTGCCAGGATTGGTTGCAGAGGGCTGGCTCAGCCCTCATACTGACATTAGACTTGAGCCGTCTATCCACCTGGCTGTCTAACACAACTTAGGTTGGAGAAGTTTTAAGTGCGCATGTCAGGCTGCCCCTCGCAAGACAGCTGGCCAAAGTGGCATGCACACTTTAAACTGGTGTAGCCAGCCACCACTCTCTGATCCCAGTCTCCAACAGTGGCCCCACCCGCCCTCTCTCACACCCAGCTCCAGCAGGCAGAGCAAAAAATAAAATGGTAATAGTCACTTTTTTACCATTTTATTTTTCACTTCTGCTGTTCCCACATCGGGGGGGGGGGGGGGGCGGCGATGCTCGTCCGCTCAAATGGAGGAGCCGCAGGTGACCCTTCTACCTCATGCTATAAATGTGTGTTCCTTCTATTCCGGACACATTATACAAGATATGCTTTTCGGGGAACAGATGACTTTTTCAATTTACGTTTAAGTACTTCGCAGTGATCAGTGATATTCTGGGCTTTCTTTGGACACAGACATTGGGCCAGGCTGCTTGTTAATGCACTTTATTAACTACTTTTGGTTTCTGTAATGATATTAATTTTTTAATAAACCCACAAGTCTATTTCCATCCACGAGTTACGCCCAGCGCTGAGCATCCATTGTGGTTCCCACCTCCAGGGAACAAGTGGTAAGCTCCCCTTAAACAAAAACGTAAAAGGACCCTTCCTTGAGCCTTCGCACCAACTTTACTTATTAGAAGTCCCCCTCCCTCGGTATACACTCAGGGCCCTGGCTGACAGAGATCCATGAGTAAGCGCAGCAGGATTTCGTCATCATGTTGTTGGGGAATATGGTGGACTCGGCTCATGAACGGGCGGTGAAGAGAGAGGATGGAGAGAAACTAGCAAAGGAATATGGAGTGCCCTTCATGGAGACCAGCGCCAAGTCGGGGATGAATGTGGAGTTGGCCTTTATGGCCATTGGAAAGGAGTTGAAGCATCGCTCAATGAAGCTGCCCAACGAGCCTAAATTTAAACTCCACGACTACGTGAAGAAGGAAGTCAAAGGCTCCAGTTGCTGCCGATCCTAGTACCAGGAGTACGGCTGACCCACATGCTGAGACTCGCGACTGCCATCGCCACGCACCTGTGCAGGAATATTCCCCCCGCCGTGCATGTCCCTTCTTTGGTGTCTGTCTACCTTGTCAAGGTTTGCAACGAGACACGATGAACAAGAGGACATCAAGGCTTCTATGGTGTTTGGATGTTGGATCCAGTCCTCGCATGGTTTAGCACCAGCTCGGAAATTTGCTGAAGCCCCCTCAGAGGACACGACTCGCAACTTCTTCGCTTTTCATACAAAGTAAATGACACTTATGTCAACGCTGAGTCGGTCTGAGGCTTTTTCGCCAGCTAATATCTGTTTTTTTATTTTAAAATGAAGTTGTGTGTAGTACTGTAGTTGACATGTGTTTCCATGTTCCAGGATGTTTTTTTAGGAATCTTTATCAAGACTTCAGCAGGTTAACCTTTGCCGGAGCCAATAATATTGTTATCAGACTCGCTTAATGTTCGATTCTCATCACTTAAAGGGCATTGGATCTCAGTATGTTGGACCACGATTTGAGGAATGTTGTGTCCTATGAGACGGAGTGTCAAATCATTCACATGTTGATGGAATTTGAACAGTAAATACCTTCCAATGTCTGGGATGTAGTCAAAGCGCAGTGAGTGGTATCATCATTGGTGTAGATCAGTCAGTACCATGATTTGCCATCACTGAGGCAAGTTCGCGAGTTAGGTGAACTCAAGAAAGGAGATCAGACAAAAAAAAAAAAATCAAAGGGGAGAGCACATGGTTTATTTTTTCATTGCGTTTTCAGATTTCTGAATTTTGATTTATTAGTTCAACGTGAATTATTTTTGTTGTGCAGAGAACGTTACACATTTCCAAGTGTCCCAAAAGTGCACAGTGGAAGAGTGGGACATGTCAAAGATGTAGAGTTAAGTCAATGGATACTTCTAACAGGTGATTAATTTCAACGACATCTTGCTCATCAGCAGTGGTAGGACGGAATAATGCTACCCAGGCAGCAGGTTACAATATAGAAATAAGGATGAAGAATGACCTTCCCTCTCACATTTGGGTCTTCTATACCTAGGATTTCTTCTTTTCCTTATTGTTTCTTTTCCTTTTTCTTTCTCGTTTCACTACACGGGTCACTTTTTGCACCCTGGCATAGGAACTTTGTCCTCCTGTTGATTATAATATCAGTATAAGGAGCACGGACACTGGATCTTAATCAGCTCCTTGGTCCCCCCTCTTGTTTGGTTTAATAGGTTTTATTAATATCCTTGGACCAAGTCTACGAGAGACTTGGATAATCCCATTTTATCCCAATGCCCCTTTCATTTCTTAATTAAAGCGTCGTCAAATTGTGGTAAATATAACTTGAAAACCATTTTGTCTACTGGGTATCAAACAGTGGCTCAGTTACTGGGCCAATCTCTTCGATTTTCACCCACAAGACTAATCACAAGACCTGGCAAATTAATCAAAGATGAAACTAAACAGTCGAAATCTGATAACTTTCTATGACACTGCAGACATTTTTATGAACAAACTTAAAAAGAAATGTGCTACATTCATACTTCTAAAAAAAAATGGCCTTGACTTTTTATAATTTTAATCTACTTCTGGTGTTTGTTTCTTATGTTGGAACATTGCTGCCTCTCTAATGTAAGGAATCTGTGCTCCATTTTCTGGTGCAGGACTCATTTTCTTCTTAAGACTACTATGTAATTTTTATAATGGAGATACAGAATCTGCTGAAGGCCATAAAAACAATTCTTTCTTCTTCTGAAGTGTGCAGGAACCAGTAATGTAGCAAAGGCTGGGTCAGCCTCTGGCTGCACGAGTTTTGGGGGTGGCGAAAGCAGAAATCGAACACCTGCACGACCCCCCCCCAGGCAAACCCTCGGACCGCCACTGACAGGACCTGGAATTGTGAACCGATAGACCGAGTGACAACTTCTAACTTTGTAAATTAACTCTGTTTTTCTTCAATCTGTGATCAAGACATTGTTTTGACAAATCTTTGTATACCAGCTCTAAAAACAAGACTAGTCTGTGCAAAACAATGAAAGCACTTGACTACCGTGAGTGCAAATCCTGAAACCAGCCCAATGCTGATGAGAAAATGTAATACCTGTATAACAACTAAACCTTAGTATAGTTCAAGTATAGTGGAGTTGGATGAATAGTGGCACTCTCCTGCACCTCAGATTGGTAATAATTAGTAAGTGACACGATATCACTATTTAATAGGTGTGTTGAAGTAGATGCTTCCTGTTGCATCACTGACATAGCGGCCATTTGTAGCTTGTCAATTATGTATTTATGAATTAAGAACTTTATCATTATATAGTCAAGTAATTTGTATCTTCCAAAACAGATCCTGATCATTTCTCTCTCGTCACCTGAGAGTGCTTAACAGATACATTTTCCATGTCACCTGCATGTATGAAAACAGAGGTCCTTTTTATGTACTTGGAAGGAATGACCACATACTCTTCCCATTTGCTACTTTATCTTTTCAAACATCATTTGATTTGATAAAGACCTTTTAGCACTTGGTATGGGCAATAAGAAATGTATCCTCTCATTTCCAGGACAACAACCTCCTTGACTCTATTCAATGCGAATTCCGTCTGGGCCACAGCACTGAGACTGCAATTCTACTGATTGTGGACCATTCCATCCTCATCCTCGGCACTGGTAACTCCCGTCTACTTGAGCTCCTTGAACTGTTCCCTGCGTTTGACACAGTCAACCAGCAGGCTCGGTTAAACACCCTGAAGCATCGAATGGGCATTGATGGTGTTGCCCTTAAGTAGTTCACCTCATACCTATCTAACCACTTCCAAATAGTGGAAATTGGGAATGATGTCTCTGATCCAATCAGCCTGCAACAAGAGGTCCTTCAAGATTTGATTCTGTCCTCAACCCTTTTAAACCTCTACCTAGATCGCCTTTGCACAATCCTTAAAAAAAAAAATCTGCATTACCTCTTAATACATAGACACCCTAAAAATAGTATCCATACACCACCAATACAGATTTCAGAGTATAAAGTGCAAGTGCAAAGTGCAAGCAGGGAAAAGAGCAAACATGTTTCAGCATGCCAGTCAGGTCAAATCCAGCATTATGATGAGATCAAAACAAGACTATTCGAAAATTATAAATGCCCAAAATTCCATTTATTCAAGCTCAAGGATACCAGATATAGAATTTCAAAATGTCAAGTGCAAAATTTCATTTTCTAAAGTGTCAGATATAAAGTTCCAAAGTGCCATGTGCAAAATAGTAATAAAAGCAAAACCAAGGTGGCAGTTTGTAATAACATGTTGCAAAGGGCAGTTAAATCTGATCATGTCCTATCTCCCATGCTTTTATTCCCATCTTACTTCAAGTGTGTATAAATGGAGCGGAATATTTCCAAATTCTAGCACAGCTTATATCTTCCCCAACTCGCTTTGCACAGAGCTGCTCCTTTAATTACACATATTATTTTTCAACTGTTACGGCACGTCGGAAACCCTCTGTGCGATCCCCAGGAACTCAGGAGTCTTCCAAGCATCTCCAGAATCTGGACTCCTTCTGGCCAAGCCCCGCCTGACCACATGTGATGTCACCTTAAAAAAAAGACTTCAAAGCTTGTCTCTTTGAACAGCACGCGGCCTAAACCACTTCTTACTCTTCCTCCAAAAGCATACTAAGCTCAACCTACCCAAACTATTGTTCATTGCTATGTTTTGGTATGATTTTTTGTGAAATGCTGTACCTCCCGGGAGTGGCTGACTTGGCGATCACTCCACCTTTAATGTACATGTACATTTTTTATTGATATGTTCTAACTATATAGTGAAGCGCTGTGATACCTCCAGGTCATGTCCGCGCCATGTGAAATCAATAACTAACTAAATAAATAAATAATAGAGAATATACCACTAAGAAAAAATTTAAATGTTTGAAGAAGGAGCTCTTGGGCACTCACAATTATGAGATTATTTTTCGGTTTTGTGCCATCTACTTTGGCTTCTGTTTAAAGTACCATTGGCATCTGCCTATGGCAGTGCCCAGTAGGGACCATGGATTTTGACCACACTGTGTGGAAAGTCCCTAACATCCCACAAATGTGGGTGCCCTTATTCAGATCCCATCAAGCTTTTGCTGTAGTGTGCCCTCTTGCGACTTCCTATGACCCATCCACAGAACCCCCCTTGCCTTCATCTCTGGGTTCTTGGCCATCAAATTTTGTAATTTTTAAGCTTCCTAAATGTTTAAGGATCAGATCAAAGTTGTCCACCTAATTGTGAACCCATCACGTTATTTGCAAACTTGTTGATTTGGATCACTAACCACTGTCTCAATTATTGCTTTTGTTTGGGGGGAAATGGAAGAGATTTTTCACCTCTCTGGGCTGGGCTGATACTTCCCCTTGAGAGTAAGTGTTCCATCCAATATCATGGTTTGCCCCCTAAGTGCATTTTATAACCCCCCAAACAAATCTTTGTTAAGTCATGGAAGGCAGGGTGGTTTATTAAGAGACAGAGGGGTGCTTCAGGAAGGATCACAGGGCGCTTCTACTTTTAATAGGTTTGCTCCACTATCAGGGCTTGAAGAGTGTGATTGACTTCCGCAGGAGGGGCGGGGAGTTGAGAAGTCTATGCTGCCTTTCTTTATCCTGGAAGCTCCCACTGAGAGCCCGGTTGTTGAAAATAACTCCTGTAGTGCTATCTCTGTAGTCGAGAGAGTTGCCACTCCGGGGTTATTTTGTCCATTTATGTCTAGTACATTCAAAGTACTTTCATGGAACATAGCGGGTTTAGGGTCCAAAGTTGACTCAGAGGATTGGTCATCATTTATAGAAGAGGCGGATATTATAATGTTACAAGAAACCTGGGCTAGGGAAACATACTTTAGGCCAGGTTTTCTGTCCTTTGGGAAGCAGGCTACTCCTGCACCTAGGGATAAGGGAAGATCTATGGGAGGTCTTTTAACTCTGGTTTGCCAACGGGCTGATATTTTAGTTAAGGAGTTAGAAATGGAGGATCCGGATATCCTGGCTCTTTCCATTTCGATTGGTAATGCCCTTAAGTGCACCTTAGTGAATGTATACGCCAGAGGCCAGGCGGGTGGAAGAATATCTCCCACAGTGGTTGCTCTTGACACGTTTTTACAGTCCTTAAATAATCCTGGCAACCTAATTATTGCCAGAGATTTTAACTGTACCTTTGAACCTCTTGGGTTTGAAGATGGTAATCTTACGTGTGATGAGGATCCAGTTTGGGGTATCCCGTCTCTGACATTAGATCCGGTCAAAACTTGGTCGCAAGCTGCACTCCAGCTAAAGGCACTCACAATGGGATTCGGGCTTATGGCAGTTAATCAGACCTCCATGGTAAATCTACATATAACATGGGTAGAAAACATAGCAGGATAGATTACTTTATCCTAAGTGTTGAATTATGGCCCAAACTGATTGACATGGAGGTGCGATCTAGGACAGAGAGTGATCATAACCCTCTCCTAGTACAGTTGAAAATCTCCACCAACGCGAGAGCAGATACTGAAAGAGTTGGTGTAACGCCCTCTATTTCACTCACTAATAATAGTCGCAGAGTTAAGTGGGATCAGATTATAAGTAATGAAGTAATTTGCTCTATGATTAGGCAAATCTTACTAGATACCCTAGCTGCTGTTACTCGGTTAAATCCAAATGCTGCAGGAAGTAATGTTCATGGGTTAACATCACACCACTTAGCGATGGTTAAGAAGATGAGATCAATTCTTTTTAAATCGGGTCAAAGCCACAAATGTACTAACGATATTAAATATAAGTCGGCCAAATGGTACAATGGCGATTGCAGGAGGGCTTTCAGAGCTCTTTCTTGTTCAATCAAAATGGGGTCAATTCCAGAAATAAGGAAATGTCGTGCGGCATACAAGCAAACCCAATATCTAGCTAAGCGGATGTTTGATGAGTCAAGATGGAGAGATTTATTGGTATCCTGTAGGGATAGGAACTGGAGTAAATTTTGGCACCAAATTAAATGGGGAAGTGGTATTGATAATCCAAATCCGGTAAACCATGTATCTCCAGAAGATTGGGTCATCTTTTTCGAAACGCACTTCGCCTGTTCTAATACTCCGATTCTGTTTTCCCTCCCGTCTGATCCCAGTGTGGGGACTTTTATTATTTTCCTATGCAGAGGTGGAGCACCTACTGAATGGTCTGCCGGCCGGGAAAGCACCTGGTCCGGACGGGCTCCCATCTGATATATTTAAAATTGAACGGGAAAACTGGGTCAAATACATCCAATTAATGATTAATGGTATCGCAGGAGGTGCCCCAATACCCGATTCATGGTTAGGGGCCGAAATCATACCAATTTACAAAAAAGGTGATCGGGCCCTGCCATCTAATTATAGGCCCATCAGCCTGATTGACACAACCCAGAAGCTGGTGGCTAAAATTGTACTTAATCGGGTGTTGGAGTGGATAGATG
This sequence comes from Triturus cristatus, assembly GCF_964204655.1. Lineage (NCBI taxonomy): Eukaryota > Metazoa > Chordata > Amphibia > Caudata > Salamandridae > Triturus > Triturus cristatus. The sequence goes on along the minus strand of NC_140593.1, from coordinate 840,531,691 downwards.
AAAACGGTATACTATCCAATTTTCAGGCGGGCTTCCAGAGCCATATCAGCACTATTGACCAGGTTTTCAGATTTATGATGCTGTACTGGAACACAGTAGTGCTGGGCGGTGGTGCCCTATACGCAGCTTTTGTGGATCTTAAAGCCGCTTTCGACCTAGTTCCACGTAACAAGCTTTGGGAATCTCTGGAAAGGACTGGGATGCCACTAGGGATTTTATCATTTATTGTAAGGCTCCATGGAAATAACTCTGCTTGTGTGAGATGGGGAGGGCAAGGGGAGATCACTAATAGCTTTAAAGTCGCCAAAGGTGTGCGCCAGGGGTGCGTTCTAGCACCCACTTTATTCTCCCTTTTTATTAACAATGTCGTTCCCTATTTCACTGATTTTCCTTCTGATGCCCCCACACTTGATGGATTAAGAATCCCGATTTTAATGTTTGCAGATGATACCCTTTTATTGTCTAAAACTAAACCCGGCCTTCAACGTGCTCTGGATCGCTTCCAACTCTTCTGTAGTGATAATGTGCTGGAGGTTAATGTCGGGAAGACAAAATTTATGGTTCTTCATAAGAAGAAGAAGAAAATCAGTACTACACTCAGAATGAATAATGCTCCTATTGAGCAAACTGATTTTTTCGCATATCTAGGGGTGACTCTGGGGCGGAGACTTAATTGGAACCATCAGTTGGATCTCTCAGTAATCAAACATAATCAACTGGCGGGAGCTCTTTTAAAAGAACATAGATCCTCCCTAACAAAACCTATAGCTCCAGTTATGAAGCTGTATCATGGGAAGGTTAGAGCGTCAATACTCTATGGCGCGGAACTCTGGGGTTTTGAAAACTTGCGTCCTCTGGTACTGGCCCAAAACAAGTTTTTGCGATCTCTCACTGGTTTACCCCAATCTACACCTTTAAAACCATTGTTGCAGGATTTGGGGTGTGTGTCCTTCGAAGAGATAGCTGGGTTTAGACCATTGGCGTACTGGAGACGCTTGTGGACCACCCCAGAGTTAGCTCCTTACGCTTTGGCCCTTAAATATCTCATAGGGGTGGACAAGTCCCGTCAAATTTCTTGGTTACATAACATTAGAGTAGTTCTTACGGCTTTGAACTTAGGCCATCTTTGGTCAGATCCAGAAGGATCTCCCATTCCATCGAAGAGTGAATTTAAGAGATTGTATGTTGAGATGCTCCAATTTAGGTCCCTTGCCCAGACTCTCAGAGATTCATTATCTGATCTCTTTATGGTTCATAAGGTCGATTATTTATTGGAACCCTACTGGGACATTATTATTGGAACCATTGACAGGAAGTTGTACCATCAATTTAGAGTTGGATGTTTGCCCCTAAAATCTTTTACTAAAAAATGGGGAAACAATCAGGCTTCAAATGCGGATTCCTCCTGTCATTGTTGCCCTGGGTTATCTGAAACAATTCCACATGTGTTATTTGTATGCCCAGCATATAGAGCTCCCCGTATGAAATGGATCAAGCCTCTGTGTAAACAGTTAGGCATAAGCTCAGCGCAAACAGCTCTGCGTATCCTTAAGTGTGATACTAAGGAGGTGATTGTGGTTGCTATGGCGAAGTTCTGGTCCATGTGTTGGGCCATAAGGAGGAATCATCTGAATCACCTGCAAACGTAAAAGCTATTATTGAGTTATGAGATTATATTGTTATTATTGATTCACTGTTATTATACTAGTCTTGGTGTATTTAATGCTCTTTTACTTAATTTATTGATGTGGCTTATATATTGTGACGCTGTGTCTTTTATGATTTTTAATCGAATAAAGACTAAATGATGAATGATGATGATGAGTAAGTGTTCTTCACTTGCCCAAATCTTCCTCTTAACCCTCTGTCATTAACTTCAGAAAATTGATTTTCCAAACTGCCTAAGTGGGTCTCAAATCATGCACAATGCACATCTTGGCACATAATGTAAGCATGGCAATTATTTTCTCTTTTTTGCAGCAGACCATACACCCTGCTTCTTTGGTTGTATTGTATTGTAATTGCATTTATATAGCACTTACTACTACTAATGAAGTATTGAAGTGCTTTACTGCAAACAGCATGAGTCTCCAAAATGTAAGGTTAGTGTTTAATCCATGTGATTATTGTGGTTATTGATAGTTAAGGAAACCTTAAGCCACCTTGACTATTCTTGATCTCTACCTGTCTGTTTAATCTGAAAAGGGCAACATCCTTCAGACGTAACACATCTTTGTAAAACACTGTGATCTTTTACCAGGCAAGAAGTGGCTAAAACCACAACTGCCAGATGTGAACTCTCCTGCATTTCATAATCTGAGACCTTTGCAGATTTAAATTCAGAATCGGTTACTTTCCTGGTAACAAGTATGTTCTTCAGGGTGCTCCACACGCCTGGGACCTGGATGGGCTTCTCACCCTGGACAGTCTCTACTACTGTAAGGCCAGACATACGGCTTCTCCCTAGAAGCAGGCAGACATTTAGGCACTGGGCAGAGCCACAGATCTCAAGCAGATGTGCTAACGTCAGTTAATATCCCCTCATGTGTGGGAGTTTGGCTATGAGGTGGTTATCAGCCCTGGGTCACAGTAGCTCTCAAAGTACGCGGCGGAGCACTCCCATCCTTGGTCAAGAAGAACTTGAAACTGGAACACAGTGGGATGGTTTGGCTCCCACCTTTATACTAAATTTCCAGACTGGGGCTCTATATCCACTGCCTAGCTTCAGGAACCGGTTTTGGGTGGTTCTTTTTCAAATGTAATTTTTTGGCTACAGTGCAGACACAGTCTTTCTTTAAAGTGATGACTCTCGCTAGAACTCTCGCTAGAAGTAACAACTGTGTTGCCTCCAGGCAGGAGTATCCAAAACATAAGCACAATCAAATGTGAAGGCTCTACAACAAGCTATTAGCCTTCGTGAAGAAGCCTTCTAGGAAAGACAAAAAGGCAGGCGCTGCCTAGAAACATCCCAACCCCTGACAGAATCTGCTGACTCGCCTCTGTTCTTCTTCGATGAAACAAACGGCAGCTCCCAAGAAAACTAATCATCAGTTCCATGCAAAAAACATCCTAATAGAATTCCTGAAGGCAGCTGTGTCTCCATCCTTCCACACGTCAGTGACTTTGGCTCTTCCTTCCAGCTCCGGGAATGCAAGCAATTTACCTCCACTGTCAGTGGAGGCTGTATTCCATTGTGCCATATCAAACCAGCGGCAATTCACCTGAAACATGCTGATCTGCCACAACCCCTGCTTGGATTACCTGTCGCCTGTGCTCCAAAGGTTCCTAAACACAGACGCTTTTTATTTTTTGTTCTGGCTTGACACTGCAGCTGTCACCAGACAATTATGTGAGAGCCACCAGGATGTGGGCTGAGAGCCACAAGAACATGGTTTGATTGGGCACAAGTTGTGTGCTTCCCCCAAAAAGTGCTTGCCCTCCACACAGCTGTGATACTTTTGTTAATTTAGCCAGCTCCTTGAGCTTTAACTTTAAGGGGCACACACATGCCAATGTAATGCCATTAAAGTGTCTCAGATAGCTAAGATAATTTATTGTGTTTTTTATCTGGCAGCATCACAGATGGAAGAAGGGCTGTCATTAACCTACATGGATATTTAAGTCTAGCTTTACAATGCATTCATAAGCTTGGCCTCTTGGCATTGCCAATGCTTCTTTCTAGTGCATGTGGGACTCCTATTAGTCACAGTGGACATGCTGCCTTTTAGACTATTTTTTAAACCATAGTATAATTTGTAAAAGACTGTATTGACTCTTAAAGGTGTCAGAAGACAATACACCTGTGCAATTCTGGGACCTTTCTACCAGAATTGTCTAATATTTGGTGAGCAAATCTGTTTCTGATAGGTTAGAGGAAGCTTTTTCAGTGTTCTATAGTGGGTCCACCTGGAAAAGTTGTGAGCAGGTCCACCCTCACAAGTTTGTGAAGATTCTTGCTCTTTTGCAAGATGTTCCTCCTCTGAAAACAATAGTAGATTTGTTTCTATCAAGGGCAGAAGGATATTGGTGTTAAGAATTTTCTTGGAGTACCTGTGCCAACTGAGTGTGTTTTTTTTGTAAGGGGTACTAGGACAAGCCACGTTTTCAGCACCTGCATGGCACAGATGGCAGCAATCTGCAGTGGCATTGAGGTAAGGGCACTGAGCATAATGAGTCAAATTTGGCAGCTCTCTTTGCCCTCTGGTCCATGTCAAAGGCTGGGCTTAGCAGTCACTGGAATATGCACATTCATATCCGCTTGTTATTGCTTTTTTTCAGTGATTTTTTTCGGAATTGCAGCTATGCCTGTAATGTGAAATTATTGTCGTCTAAAAGGTCGCTTACTAACCAATGTGATTAAAATATTTTGATTGTTTCTTTCAGTTGAAGGAATGGTATGGTTAATAGTCAAAACTAAACATACTAGGGCGACATATAGGGGCATTGACCTACCCCCTTGCCACACTCAGACTTTCATAATCCCACTGGGTAATACAAGGGTCATATATATATATACCATAGTCAGACAAAAGTGATAGCTAACAGACATGTCTTGAAACGACACGCAAATATGAATATTTAGTAGGGTTCGGTGTAGTTGGTATGGAACGATAAAATCAGGTACACTATGTCTTTTGCATTAATGTAATGTATCTGTTGGGCCCTGCCCATTTTGTACCTTTAAAAACGAATAAACTTTGTGGTGAAAAAAAACCTAAACATACTGAAATTCTCCACATTACGGTTGGATATGCAACCAGACTACCCTCCACCCGCACCAGTGCACTTCCATGACCTCGTTGCTGGAATCCTGCATAATAAATGTTACTGTGGCCCACAGCAAACGCGTGTGTTATTAATTCCCCCTCACATCCCACCTCAAGTGATAAAAGCACAGTTGTTGAGTAGTTGGCGGCCAAAGCTGGAGAATTGATCACTGCCCTACCATTGAGCCAAACCTGAAAGGAAGAGACTTCATTTTGTCCTTTAACGAGCAGAAGCACTCTTTAAGCTAGAACCTGGGCTTTCTAGCTGGATCAACTACTCTTCTAAATTACAGCTTAATTTAGTGAACCATCTCTATGCACCGACCTTATTGGTGCCACCATAGCAGGCCCCTGGTTATGTTCTTGTACTTCACAAGCCTTTGTTACTCTTTCAACCTCAGAAGGTTCTAAGCTTTTACTCTACTGTAGTTCCAGACATGTCTGTGTTTTGACAGCCTATTTCGTTGGTTGTTTAAATTCTTTAACCTTACACTTTCCTTGAACCTTCTTGTCTCGTGTTCTATATATTAATATTATTATTATTATTATTATTAAGACTTATATAGCGCGCAGCTACCCTGGGGCATCCCGGCGCTATGAACAGTGCATCAACCGTGGGACCATGGAGTGAAGATAGCGACTCACCGGGGAAACAAATGTGTTTTCAAGTATTTGCGAAAACGCAGGGTACAGGTCTCAGCGCGAAGTTTTAATGGGAGGGAGTTCCAGAGCATTGCTGTATGCACAGAGAATCGCCTCCCTCCCGTGCGTGATCTTTTTACTCTCGGGACCTGGAGCAGACACCTCTGGTCCGACCTCAGAGCTCTATTCGCTTTATAAGGTACTACCAAGCTCCCTAAAAGAGGGGGCCCACCGCCCTGGAATGTTTTATGGGCGATGGACAGTGCCTTGAACTGTACTCTCTCCCGCACCGGTAACCAGTGCAGTGCCTTGAGAGCGGGTCTGGCGGATTCTGTTCGGGGGATACCCATAAGGAGTCTAGCTGCCGCGTTTTGCACCTGCTGAAGCTTGTTAAAAGTCGATTCAGGGGCGCCCAGAAACAGACTGTTGCTGTAATCAAGGCGGGATGTTATCAAACCCTGAATCAACAACTTCCTTGATGGAAAAGGAAGAAGCGGAAGAATTTTCCGCGCAGCCCGCAGCAGGGCAAAACAGACTCCCGCAGTTCTTTTGGCGTGAGTTCTAAGGGAAAGATCTTGCTCCAGCCAGACTCCTAAGCTCTTGATCTCCTCTTTCATGGTTGGGAAGTCACCCATACAGCTTGGCCAACATGAAGGTGGCAGTGATGGCGCTTTGTTTCCAAGCAGCATAATCTCTGTTTTAGAGCCGTTCAGCTTCAGGGCTGAGCTGCTCATCCAGGTGTAGACGTCCGCCAAACATGAGTGCAACAAGTCAGGGTTCTCCACCAGTTCCTTCTCCACCAATATCCTTTTTTGATGTACCCTCTGCTTTGATCTTTATTTGTCGGGGTATTGATTTGTAACCCAAAGATGTCTCCTTGAGGTTTGTACTGCAAGGGAAAATTCTTTAACTCAAGCCTTGATATTATGGGTAGGTTTGTCATGAAAAGAAACTGTAGATTTGAAGAGTTAGGAAAGTTAGTGGGCTCAGTGCTTAGTACAACATAAAGTGGTTGTACACTCAGGATTGAGATATTACCAAAATTGGGTAGGTAAAGTAATCTCCAAAACTGGCCAGATAATCTGGGTTTTAATTGTCAAAAGACCTTAGCAAAAACATTTGTGTAGGTCAATCTGTTCTGAAAAGTACCTCTTTATGGAAAGTTTGTTACTTTGTGCTCGCCATCCTATCAGGTGATTCTTGTGTTGTATTCTTTTCTGATATGAATTAAGTGCCTTTAAGTCGAAGAGAACCTGAGGCATAGATTCTATACAATCACCATAGATTCTGCATTAAATTGATAATTATAATAGCACAATTCCATTTGGAGATCTTATCCAGGATAAGAATGTTTCCAAGCCTAATGTGCATTAGCCTTATCATTTTGCATCTGTCTAGGAGACCTCCATACAGAGATAACTTTCAAGAACTATTTGCATTACTGTTGTACAACGAATAGGAAGACTGATTTTGCAGATTAATTTAGTCAGCCAGAAATCAATTTTCTTTATTTTACAGTTCCTTAAACATATTGGTAGCCAATTATGGAATAGAAAAATCCAAGGACCACCCAAGTATTCCTAAAGAGCATGCCCAACAAAGAAGAAAGGCATAACATTAATCACAACCTGGTTCTTTGAGTTCAGACAATATACAATTGCATAAAATATTAGTTTGGTCCTGGTTAAGATATTGATACCAATATGGATTCCATGTCTGCTCTGGAGCCTGTCATGATGTCAGACCCATCTCATTTGTGATGGCATCAAGTGGGGAAGGTTGCCCAATTCCAATCTTTGCAACCAAATGAAACCGCACAACAGCTAATGGCAAACCCAATAACTGGTAAAGGCATATCCGTAGCAACATACACTTTCTTAAGTGGCAGAAAAGAATAGCTCCATAACAGACACAAAATGTCACTAGGGCTCCTACAACAATGTTCAAGAACCTTTCTTGCAATCAAGAAAATCTGTGATCATGTAACATATCCGAATAGCAATTGGAAGTGACATTAATATGAGATTACCATTAAGATGCCAAAAAGTCTTGAACTTTGACTTTCGGAAAATCATGGCTTGCATTGTTGATTTCTAGTCCATTTTACACTGTGAACATTGGTGAGTTCTGCGCATGAGCTAATAAGGTACGGTTAACTACTTTATGAAGTGCTTCTACGCACTGGGGACCTAAACGTATTGACTTTTTTGGGAATTGCTTCAGGGATCTGTCAATGTCATTTAGAAATATTGATTAAGTAGTGAGCTGTCCACATCCCTGATTCATGCGTATTTGCCTGTAAATCCTCCACTGGTGATTGAAAGAGCCACAAAACAATTCAGAATGATGATTCTTCATTATTCTCGGGATCTATAATTTCACATAAATGTGCAGGAACCATCTCTACCTCCATTGCTGGTCATGTTTTAATACTGGCCTGTTTCTTCTCAAAATGTAAATAGAGTCTGAAGTGAGTGGATACTTGCGTTTTTCCTTTTATCCTTGATGATGTCCCTGGGTTTGAAAAGATTCAGATCATTCTACTTTGATCTCTCAAAGTTCTTAAAAGATTCCACTATCAAGCAATGATGTAGGTGACTTATTTTTCCCAACACAATGCTCAAAACAACTCCAACTCTTCTGTGCAGACTGGTTTCTACCAGACAGGCCACTCGGCACACAGCTGACAACAACGCAGACAAAAAAAAGCAGGAAAACCAGCCACCATTCTTCTGCCTACCCCACCTCCCTTCCTGACCAACAAATCAAAGTACGATAGACATTCAGCAGACAAACTCAACCTAACTTACCTGAAAAAAATAAAATAACATTTGAACTTACTTTTAAACTTAAAAGCAATGCAACATCTCATAATTCCAATTCACTTATTATAGTTCTTCTGTCATTGCCATAGAAAACCATTATTGCAAGTGAGTTATTTGCATGTACCTATTTCGCAAGTGTGCCATGTGAGTTCCCTATGATCTTTGATGATTTTTATGTCAAAGCCTACCAGACCGCTGCGCTGTCTGGTTTGCTAACATCATCTTGGGGACCTTCAGAAAGCTTTCCTAGGAGTGCATTCGGCCCATTGCTTACCATTGGCTTTGTGGGTTGTGACTCGCATTTGCTTGCTTTCTATCTGCTGGCTTTATTTGTTTTAGGCTGTCCAGCTTGAGTTCGTCCCTTCCCTTGCCCAAACTCTATTTACTGTATTCTTCCACCAGTGCTCAATTTCTGTAAACAGGCCTTTAGATCTTGTTCTTATTTGTTAGACTTGCTACACATTCAAAGACCGAGGTCCTATGTCAGGCTCCGTCTTCCAGGGAGTTTGGTGTTTACTTTTCTTTCTCTGACTTCCAAGTGAGAGGATGTATGTGACAATCATACTGGCATCTCAGGCTGTACTGTACAAAGTTATTTGTTTTCCTAGCACAAGGCAAAATGTAAACGAACCGTGCAGATACTTCAGAATACGGATATTAAGCAATTTTTGGGTAATTGTGAAGTGTGCTTGAAACAAATATTTTAATAGGATCAAAACAAGTCAATACACTAGGTGATGACATTTCCGCACATTATCGATTGCGCACTGTATGCGTTTATCAGTAAAACAGTATGTCTAGGCAAATGTAATGGTCATTTCAGTTAAAGGTGTGGTGTCTGTAATGGCAGTGTGCTACCAAACGATTCATACTCCACTTTACCCCACCCCACGCCACCTCATTCTACTCTGCACTACCTCACAGTACCCCACTCGATTCCACTTCACACTGCGTCACTCACTACACTCTACTCTGCACCACTCCACGCCTTTTCACTCTGCATCACTCCACTCTATACCATTCTACTTAATGCCGATGCACTCTAACCCACATTACTCTACTCTGCACCACGGCACTCTATGCCACTGCAATGTACAACACTTTACTCTACTCTGAAACAATCCACTCTACGCCACTGCAATCTAAGCCAATCTATTCCAGTCTGCGCCATTCCACTCTATGCCAAAACAATCTACCCTTCACCACTCCTCACCACATCACTGCACTCTACGCCACTTTATTCTGCGTCATTGCGCTCTACGCCACTTTACTCAAAACCAATACACTTTGCGCCACTTTACTCAAAACCAGAACACCCTACGACACTTTACTAAAAAACAATACACTCTACGCCATTATACTCTACTCTACGCCACTACGCTCTATCCCAATATACTCTACTCTTTGTCACTGCACTCTATGCCACTGCAATCTACCCTACACTACTCCTCACTACACCACTGAAATCTACGCCACTTTATTCTACACCACTGCGCTCTACGCCAATTTACTCAAAACCAATAAACTGTACGCCACTTTACTCAAAACCAATACACGCTGCGCCACTTTACTCAAAACCAATCCCCCTATGAGACTTTAGTAAAAACCAACACACTTTACGCCACTTTATTGAAAATCAATACACTCTAAGCCTCTATAAACTACTCTACGCCACTGCACTCTGCGCCACTATACTGTACTCTATGCCACTATACTCTACGCCATGCCATTGTACTGTATGCCACTGTACTGTACTATGTGCAACTTTACTCTGCTCTGTGCCACACTCTACACTAATGCATTTTACGACAAGCTTCATCACTTTACTGCTCCACTCTGCGCCACTCCACTCTACCACTCTACTGTACTCTGCACCACTCTACTTCACTCTACACTACTGCACTCTAGGGCAGTCCGCTCTATGCCAATCCACTCTACACCAATGTACTCTATGCCAGTGCACTCTGCCCTACCCTGCTCTACTATGCACCACTGCACTCTTCACTGCACCACTGTACTCTACGCCACTGCACTCTATACCACTGCACTCTACTCTGCACCACTCAATAACATTACACTCTGCCAATGCACTGTATGCCACTACACTCTAATCTGTTTTGTGTCACTCCTCTCCACTGCACTCTACACCTTTGCCCTCTACCCTACACTACCCCGCAACACTCCACTGTATGGCACTCCACTCCACGACGGCCCGCTCCACGACGCCCCACACTGTGACACTCTACACCACTCCATGGTACTCTGCTCCACTCCATGATACTCTGCTCCACTACACTCCATGATACTCTACTGTACAACACTCTATTCCACCCTATGCCACTACAACACCGCTCTGTGATGCTCTACACAACTGCTTCAACTCCCCTCCATGCCACTTGTCTCCACTCTGTTCGACACACTATTTCATCATACTCCACTCTGTGCCACTCCGCTCTCCTACAAAACTCTACTATCTACTTTGCTCTGTCACTCTACTCTACAACACTCTACGCAATACCCTCTATGCCACTCCACTTTTCTCTACAACACTCCATGACACTACTTCACTGTTTGCCAGCCTATTTCCTCCACAACACTCTACACCACTCCAAGACTGACACTCCACTTCACTCTAATCTACACCACTGTACGCCACTCCATAACTACTCCACTTTATGACACTCCACTTTTCTTTACCCCCTAACATTTAGCCATTCGGATCAGTAGCCACACTGATGTACAACATGGTTAAAACATTTTGGCAAAGCTAATAGCTCTTGCTTAGGCGAGACCTATTGGCTTTGCCAATGCTTGTTTGTTTTGGGGTTATGCTGTAACCTCTGAATATCCTCTCACCGTTCATATTAACGTTATTTTCTTAGATGTTTTGTAAGCATTCTGTGCAGTCTGTAAGTTAAAGGTGCACAAGGGCAACTTTCAAGTATATTTCTAAATGTCTAGAGCATTACCTTTGTAAATATTTTGGAAGTTTTCTGTTTCCCCTGTGAACATTTTCGTGTATATTTCCTTGAAGGTCTTTATTATGCCATATCGTTCAATTTGAACACTCATTTGTGTGACATTGGAATCCCTGCGAAAAGTCTTTGTGTTAAGACCAGTGCAGAGCTCCATCTCTTTACCACTTCCCTAAGGAACTAAGAACCCATCTGTTCAGACAGAATATTAGGACAGGGTAACCAGGTTACCTGACCACACCTGAAGGTGTTCCACTACCACCCTTTCCCAGATGGCAACTCTGCTACTCTTCCCTCCCTGTAGTCCTCACCTTGCACCCCTGTCTCTCCACTATAACCTCCCCTCCCTTTATGCTGTAATCACCCATTTCTCCTTACTACCAACTCTAATACCTTCATTGCGTACATGACCTTGTAGCTTAGTTTAATTTCAAATCTGTTTCAATTCTAGGTTCTTCTAGAAAAGTTCTTCATGCTCTTATTATGTCTCACTGCCGTCGTGGTTGGTCTTTTAATTGTATTGCACGCTCCATGTGAATGGTGGACTCACTTCCTATGTCTTTATCCACCCAATAATTGTAGGACGTGCCATTGCGAGCTGAAGACCTGATCATAATCTTTTCCAGTTAGATGGTTTTAATATGGACTTGAAAATAATGCTGTCCAGAATGAGTACTGACGTTTGATTTCTGTCCTAAAGGAAAATGAACACATGCTGTCTGACCTGCAAGAGATTCCACACAATGAGAAGCTTCTCTCGCTCAAATATGAGGTAACTTATCCTTCATCTTCTTCATCCCCAGTGTCGATTGTATTTTATATTTCTACGTTTAGGCATGCCACCTTGACTCAAAGAGGAGTAGAAACGGAAAAGGTATGAGCAGAGAATGTTGGTGATGATATTAAACATGAACTGGAGAAACAGAGTAAGGAAATATGGGGTGAGTCCTTTGATGAGGTTGAGAAACAAGACCTGCAGTATATGTATTTGACATAAAGTACAAATCGAAATGGCAGATGAAAGATGAAGAGGCAAAGCTTACGAAGCATGTTTTGGTCAATTGATAACGTCGAGAGAGGTGGCATTACAAGTGGAGTGGAGGGTTTTCTAGCAATGTATGAGAAGTATTGTAAGCCGAGGAGATTAAAGGTGGAATTGGAACAGCAATGCTTGTAGGTGGAAGGGTAAATTCGACGGTAGTGAAGTTGGAAAAGTAAAAGAAACAAAATAAATTGTGGTAAGTGATGTGCATAAATATATAGACACAGATTTGAATTCTTTGTTTTAAGGAGTATAATTGGGTTTTGAAACATTTTGTGAGGTGTTGTAAGCCATCCTTCACGCAGTGGGCTGTGCTGGCAATGTTTAAGAACACTCGCATAGTTAAGAATTTGTAGAAGTAGATACTTTGGCATCTGCTTGAGCCTTATCTTCGGTATGTAAGAATTGAAAGCAGCAACTTATGTTTTTGGGGTGCCTAAATTGTTCTCACCACAGAGGTCTTGTGATCTTCCCCTCTGCCTTCTTACTTGTTTCACTCTTTGTCTGAGTTGAACAGCCATGACACTCATGGCCACCACATTTACAGCACTCATCTTTCAGTGCATTTAATGCAAGTACCTTTTTAACAATTGTGGTAAAGCGATCTTTCTAAAAATAAAAAAACACAAACGATCCCAAGCGTAAGTATGTCAAACACTAATCTTCGTTGCATACTTTTTGGGGGCATCATTGGAAACCATGTAGTATTTGGCAGGAGCTGGGACTGGAAATCGTTCTTCTGTGTTCTGCCCCTGATTATTTGGTAATAACGGGAGAAGTGTTTCTCCTGTCCGTCCTTCTCCTCACAAATGCAATGCACAACACCAACTTCTCAGAGGGAGGTACAACATGACATTTTAATATCAACAGTGAGCCTTTGCTTTTCAGTGCTTTGCACCTCTAGAGGCAATTGCAGCTCTTTTCTGCTTTAAACCTGCTGCAAAATCATCATTAAGAAAACTTGGTATCATATACTACAGGTATGAATATTAAAATGAATGTATAGAATTGTGAGGCTAACTACAAAGCCAGAATTGCAGATGACGCACAAGTTTAGTCTACAGTACAGCTACGTAGACTAACTTTTGCGAAATCTCAAGAGAGTTGTAGTGAGGTGACACACCTTCAGTCTCTCATCCGTTATGCTTCTTCATTAACATACAGTCATATCTTTAGCCAACGTTCCCACCTTTTACAGAGATCCACCTCAAAATTAAAAGTTGTTTTCATCTATATCCTGTTTTCGCTCTTCTCACAATAACACAACCGATGAGTGACTTTCCTCTTTTCAGAGACCTGCCAACTCCATTTTATCAGAACTGTTAATTTTAATTAGTAGTTGCTGATATGGTAGTTCAGCGGTATGGCCTAAGCCAGCATCTTGACTCAGAAAACATAAGGCCTTCTCATCAAACTCTTCATCTTGTGCTGTATGATACTTTGTTGTCTTCAGGGAGTATTTTATATTTTCATGCATTGGAGTATGAAATACTTTTGCCCTCTCCAAAGCAACTGCAACTCCAGCCTCCTCCTGAATATCACAGACATCAGATTACCATTGACATTATACTGTGTGGTGACAAAGAGACTACGCAAAGAGTATACGTGAATTAGAAGGCCAGTGTCCTATTTCAAATGGTTCACTGCGAATACAGCCTAAGTTGGTTAGTTATCATTTCCCTTGGCTCCAGATAGTGGCAGCTTACAAGTAAGTCTTCATTCCTGAGATCAAATTGGCTTGATGACCATTGTTAACATCTGAAAATGGATAGCATTGGGATTGTCACAGTGATGCCGTGTATTTAATCTCCTTGACTGGATTAGTCAGAAGATCATTGACACAGATATTTTTTTATCCCTTTGCTTTGAGTGTTTGCATCCTGTGGATTGGCACACACCTAAAAAGCTTTTCACGAAAGCAAATAGGCAGCTACTGGGTTTTGTGTAGCGATTCTTTTTTGGCCGGGATTGAGCAAATGTGAAAATTTTGATGTTAGCATGTAAAACCTAGACTTCAAAATAATTTCTTGCAACAACTGAGACTCCTAAACACAGACCTAAGTTTTAAGTGACTATTTATATATATATATCTCCCCGCAAAAACTGCACCCACTATTAAGCACAATATTATGCACTTTCTGCCAAATAGATTAGGACTGGAATACGAAGAACATATTATCCCTGCCCCAGTTGTGTAACACCTCTCTGGATATAGTGTTGAAATAATGTTCAAACTTTTTGGAGGCAGCTCATTATGTAACGTCGAGATTTGGATTGTCTGTATTTAGGAATCAGTGTTTTGGCAAAAGTTGTGCTTTTTACAACAATAACTGATTTGCTGTGTCTTTATGGTGGTGTCGAATATGAGTCTGTACTTCCGGATGGGTGCTCTAAGTTGGACTCGCGGTACATAACCTTCACCTCTAGGACTGGACAGCTCTGCGTTATGACAGAGAATTTAAGATCTTTGTAGCTGATGTGAGAAGTTCAGTGATTTTGCCAAAGCTAATATGTTTTCCTGTGCAAAGCCATACGTTTAGGCCTTTGGAGGCAGATTACTCTTAGTACTTGGAAGAGTTTCAAGTTTTTTTTTAGGTTTCGCCTGGCGTTAGCAGCGCACATGCGGTGCTCTCGCCATTGTGAGTGCCTTTTGCAATCGATTCAGCTAAAGCTCATACGGATGGACAAAGATGGCTGCTCTCGCCCATCAGCCAAAGGTAAACATGCATGCGTACGTGCACGCATCGTACAGACAGTGGACAGTCCGACGCTATCTTGTTTTGCTTTGTCATGGCAACCACTCCCTCAGCAAACTTCCCTGGAGTCAGAGGGCTGTCCTTACTCCAGCATCACAGTCAGGACATCACCAAGGTACCGGCACACGCGTGTAATGCTTTTATTTACTTTATTTTGACTTTCGTAGTAACTTAAGGGTCAGGCCAAGGTACCGACACACACGTGTAATGCTTTTATTTAGTTTATTTTCACTTTTGCGGCACACACGCTTTATCTTCAGCCATGTTAAGCTAAAGCGTGGGTGCTGGGATTGTTGAAAAAGTAAAGAAATAGATGTTTTTCTATTTGTTTACTTTTTCAACAATCCCGGCGCCCACACTTTAGCTTAAACTGGCTGAAGATAAAGCGTGTGTGAAGCAAAAGTGAAAATAAAGTAAATAAAAGCATTACGCGCGTGTGCCAGTACCTTGGCCTGACCCCTAAGTTATCCCGAAAGTGAAAATACAGTTTGCACCCACACATGTAATTAAATGAATATTGCTGCTAAGTTGCAAAAAAAATGTGATTTGTACAGCACACCTTGCTATACCCTCACAACATTCTAAGCTGGCTGTACGGCGTAAGTCAGTATTTGTCACCTTGTCATGAGTTGGCTTGTGCAATGTAAGACTCATTTGGATGGGGTGTGTGTCCTGCGGTTGTGGTACTAAGACTATGGTTAGCAGAACTGTTGAGCCTGGGTGCGCAGTCTATGTAGACAACACACCCCATGTGTGTTAGTACTGCCGCTCGTATCGTCGTGCAGGAGTGTCCCAGCGTCTACCTGTGCAAGTGTCACTGTGCATGCATTCAAGCCAATGTGAATGAATGAATTAATTGTGTTGGTGCTGACAGCGAAGTTTCACAGTGCACATTCGCTGCTCATGTTGCCAATGGTGACTGTTTGCACATCAATGTCCCATGCGCTTGGCCGCCCGTGTTTCTCAGTGCGTGTTGCTACACGTATCCGCGGACCTTGTAGCTTGTCAACAGGGGGTGAATCATTGTTGCTTCATGCATTCCACTGCTGTCAGTCACAGCATCCACAAGTACCTCAATCCTATCTAGATCGCATTTTACGGCTCTTTTAGCAGCTGCAAAATTCAACTCTTTGAGCACTTTCAATAAAAACAAGCATTAAAAATGCAATAGGTCTCGCCTTTGATTAAGTTAAAGCCATTTGCTTTGCTATACAATACCATTAGCAAAGCAAATGGCTTTAACTTAATCAAAGGCGAGACCTATTGCATTTTAAATGCTTGTTTCAAGATTTACCTTGCGATCAGCGTAGGATTGCACCACATTCCACACCTGTGGATGGAGGACACAATCGGTACAGTACTGTCAAGCATTGTAACTCAAGCTACATTGCATAAGTTAAAGTGGTATGCCTCGAGAAATGGTTGACTGAATTTACATCGAGGTGTAAAGCATTTGAATTTAGGGCTGGAACATCAATGGTGCAAGGGTATCGTCTTTTTCACCTATAGCGCTGTGTGACTAGGAGAGCGCTTTCTTCTTCATGTCTGAGGAGTGGGAATGTTGGCCGAAAATGCAACATACCTCCTACTAGGTGGGCTAGAGAATCAGCATGCATGAAGAAATAACACATTCATTTTTCATTGTTATGTTTCCGGGGCACAACGGATGTGTGAAAGAATGCACTGCAGTTCTGAACACTTTGGTTGCTGTGTATGTTATTTCAATGGTACTTAGTTCACTGGGGGTACAATCCCGAGGACTGTGTGCACCTTCCTTGCTTTGGAGATGAATTTGCTGCTGATCTTGAATGTGTTCTGCCAGTCTATGGTAGAGCCTTGGGGCTGTCACATGCACATAGCTCTCTTGAGAAATAGGTCTGTCTAGTTAGGGGTGTGCAGCTCATGACAGATTGTTTTTTTTTTTATTTAGAGCCTGGATTATGACAACTCCGAGAACCATTTGTTTATGGAAGAGGAGCGGCGCATTAGCCACGATGTGAGTAAAATACATGTCTGAAAACAAGACAAAAAAACAGCCTCTGTTTACAAAGGATCACAAACCTCATACATGCATGTTAATGCTTCTTTATCATGTTTCACTATTGTTGGATTTGATGTTTAATTTGGCTTTGACTGAACTACCAAATACTTCATTGTTTTGCTGAACTTTTACACACCTGAAGCCCAACAGGAGAAAACTGTTCTAAATGTAATCATCGTCTTTCATAAAGTGCATTTTAACAAGGATTAAGAAGCGTAGATCTGAGTTTTTAAATAGACATGATTGCCTTATAGTAAGAATAATGCTTGTAACACTGCCGTAAAGCGCCATCTTCTGTTTGAACGCCCTGGCTCAAGAATGAGTAAGTAAAAGAATATTTTGCCCTTGGAGTGCAGGGTTTGTTGTACTATGCACAACGGATTATAAAGATGTTATGGAAGCATGTAGGCTTTTTCCTTGCACTGCTGGCCCTCAACACCCCATCCTTACTGCCTGAAGCATCTGATGTCATATTGAGAGAGGCAGGTCTTGCCGGTCCACTGTTGACCCGTGGCTGATAATGACTTTCTTTCCTCTCCGCTGTTTTAGACAGCTGTTATCGTGGGCTGTCTGGGCCAGCATTACTTGAGATCACCGTCACCCCCCTCTGGGGGCTAGATGCATTTAAATTAATTGGAAAGCTGTGTTGGAGCAACAAATGAGCTTGACGCTGTTGTAGGTAGGCAGGTGGTCCTTGAACTACTACATTGAGTGGTAAGACCCCTCTTGCCCATCAGGTTTTTGGGACCTTTTTTCTCTATTGACCTGTTATGTTTCATAAATCATTTGTTGTTCCACCTGCCTCTGTGTACCATGGTTGATGTTATTACTCTTTTGATGATTTTACTAAGTTTCACCAAGTTCTGCGGACAAATTATTTTCTGATTTAATGTGTAGTCTTGACTGCTCAGCACCTCTCTGTTAAAACACCTTGGGATCTTTGAGACCTTTGATAGCCAACCCTTTGCTTTATTAATGTGATGGATTTACTTGAATTTACTAAGGATGTGAACCCAAGATTCTTTTTTTTCCTGCTGGGTTGAAATAGCTTGTGTTCAATGTTTTTCTTTTCTTCATTTTTCATTGAGCATATATTGCAGGTTTTTACTATTTTGGCAGTAACTTCTACTGTTGAAGAGGGATGCTAACACCTATAGTGTTGAAGTCATACAGAGTAAACACGAGGTGCAATATGACTCCCCAGAAAGACAGCATGCTGTGCTGCTAACTTCAAAATAGCACCCCAAGTTATCTTTAGGAAATTGAATTGTTGATGTTTGGATATCAAATAGCAATTGTGATGTGAGCTTCGAACTAATTTCCACAAAGCCCAAATAAATATGGCTGCATTAGGTAATTGGAGTTCTGTGAGGTATATATACCTTGTTTGCTCTTGAAACTGGCTCTTGCAGCAAGGCATCCTTCAGAGAAATTTATGGAATGCATATGTGATGTTGCAATTGACCAAAACGGTTATAGAATTAAGAAAATAAAGAATGTAAAACATATGCTTTTAATACACAGAATGCCACAGAAATGAGAGGTATCTGATATAGAGATCAAAAGCACAAAATGAATGGGATGCTTGCTTATTGAAGTAGGCTTATGGGAGCCATGTCAACCAATGCATTAGGCTGACAATGGTTTTAAATCGCAACGCTCCCTTAATCGAGATGGAGACTGCATTTGTTTGAGCACTGAAAACTATGCCCCAACATGGAATTTGTTTACAGGAGAGTCGTTTAATCATGCGAGTCCTTTAAAATACTTTTTCTGTCTAGTAGTTGCAAACCTTGTTTAAAACGTAACCAATGGAAAAGAAATATTCAGAAATTCAGGACTAGTTTATCAGGCACCAGTCCTAGATTTCCAATTGCAAGGAGTTCCCAACAACAACAGCTGTGGTCTACTATATAATGTCCAATTGTGACTGTTTTTGGTTTCTTTTTACAATAACTTAAACTCCTTTTGACACAGTGCATTCTGCACACTCCCAATGCTGGAAACATTTCATATGGGCTGGCTGAGCAAAAAATACATTTGCCATGAGTATCTTAGATTTTTTCCAGTCAAATGCATCTCCCTCTCTTCTCTGTTTACAATCACTTAGTTCTAAAGAGAAATTCCAGAAATAAGTGTTCTCTCATGTGCGGTACCTCAAATCCTCTGTCTTTATTGTTCAGATTCCTTGTCACTTGGAGCATCCTTCTAGTCACCGAGATTGAGGGTAAATACTCTCAGTTCTCTCAAGCACCTTCGATTGGCCAGACGGTAAATCTCCCAGAAGGTAGTAGGAAAGAAAGGAGGCATACAGCAAGTTCCAAAAGTTGAATTCTGCAGTGATTGGCAACAATTCCTACACAAATAGAACTAAACATTTCAATTGCATAGCTACGTTTTAAAGCATAGAGGCCCAGTTTCGGTATCCAGAAAGTTCCTTACATTAAAAGCTATCCTGTAGTAATTTGTTTTTATATTTGGCAACAAATATGGCAGCCCAAAGTATTCCCCAAGCTTCTCTCCTATTCCTCCACCAAACTCTTCCCTAGTCCATTTATTCCTGACTCCACATGATCTAAGAAATTGAATGCTGACTTCTGGACGCGTCTGC
The DNA here is from genome assembly GCF_964204655.1 of Triturus cristatus. Taxonomy (NCBI): domain Eukaryota; kingdom Metazoa; phylum Chordata; class Amphibia; order Caudata; family Salamandridae; genus Triturus; species Triturus cristatus. Next base: position 840,512,033 of record NC_140593.1, on the reverse strand, counting down.
CTCCCTTTTCATGCTGGAATGGACTTGGTCGTAGCTAGTAGGTTTCTTACAAAGTGGGCAAATGTCATAGTTTCTTTCCACAGTAGATGGGTAGTTGGCCACAGTTCTTTAGCGCTAAAGATGCATATAATATGGCAACTATCTGTGAACCCTTGAAAGTTCTTACAAGAAAAAGTGGGTAGGCATTTTATTCATAATAGATCATTTTTTTCGGCAGGAAAAAGGGCTATTTATAAAATGGATAAAACAAGTGTGGCCAATCAAAATCCTATGTTTACATTAATTTTGACCTGCTTATTTCTTTACAAACTGTAACAATGGAGTTTCATATTGTTTCAAAAGTTGAAAATCAGAGTTATGCTGAAAATTTTGCAATTTAAAAGGCAGCTTTTTGCACAAAAAACGATATTTGAAGCCCATATTAGCTTTTTAAAGTTGACTTTTTAAATCTGCCGTTTTTAATTGCGATCCTCCTATTCGATTGTAAACACAGGTCTATTGCCTGTTGTACGAATATGGGTTTGAATGCTTGTTAAATTTTGCTTTATATGCAAGTGTGGAAAGCATCCTCTGAATGCTTGTCTCTGAGATATGACCTTTGTGCTGCGTGCTATAGTTGTGTTGACATTACAGCTTACTTATCAACATGTCAGCTACACTGATTTATTCACTATATCGTTTTTCCTTTTAAGGGAAGTGCTCATGGATCTAGCAGATAATTTCTATTGCCAACTGCCCCATGGTCGGAAAGAGCCACTGTCGTCTGTGAGGTGTCCTGACTCTTTAGTTAAGGAATAATTCCTGAAGTTATATTTTAGGGGGTGTATAAATAGTGGGGTTCGTGCACAATCAGGACAGGACCCTAATGAGCACTTCAAAGACAGAGCAACCTGTCGGGTGGTTACTTCCCCATGATCAACCAAACTTCAAGAGATACTTTTAGAAAAGACAGGTCATGCCAATTATGATTCAGTCTTGAAATGAATGTCCTGATATCCAGAGGTCATATGTATAGTTCTATGTTTATTTGAAACCAAGTGATAAAAGCATAAGAACAGCCAACACGTGTTTCGTCCACATGATTGGCACACCAAGGGCTTTTTCAAGGCAAGTATATATCTGAAATTTCCAATCATTGTCCTTGTGAAGGTTCTCGTAGGGCACGAAAACAAGTTTTTGCGCTCAGCCTAGCAGAGACTCTTTTTGGTGACCTATGAGAACTTTCACAAAGACCATGATTGGAACTTTCACATCTGTCTGTCTGTCTTGAAAAAGCCCATGGTGTGCATTTATACACAGTAAAAAGACTATCTGAGAAAAAGAATTACAATACAACATGATTTCCCTCCACCAAATTGTCTCGAAAAGATGTTGCACTTTAGAACATCTAGAATAGTTAAATGGATGGCGACATGTATGCCGCGAGAGAACTACAAAAGAATAAAGACCTGAAATATAGGGCATAGCACCAACTGAATCTATGTGTTTAAATTTGGCTCATCCATAACAAGAGACTGGCATAGAGATTGTGGGGACTGATGTGATGTTTATACAGCAGTTGCAATTGATGCCGGTAGAAACAAAAATGGGACTAAGTGGACAAGAACCTAAAATTGTTGCCAGAAAATCTACTAATGATACAACAGTTGGTAACATGCATGTTATTGATGTTTATTAACATGCAGGGGAACTGAAATGATAAAAAGGGCTAGATGTGTCCTAGAGTAAACCTAATCCAAATAGATTTCGAATAGTCTGCTGATATTGATACAAGTTGGAGACTATAAACTGTAAATACAAAAGTAGCTTCACTCTTTAAGATCTGATAGTTTGATTTCTCACAAAATGGGGGAGGTTTGGAGGTGTGATTTTGGGAACTGTTGAGTAACTTGGGCCCCTTCCCCTTTTACCGCCTGGAGGACTTCAACCCTTGCTTTTAATGTGAGCAGAAGGGTCCCCGCACCGTAGATTAGGTAATTATTTGATACTGTTGCAACAAGTACCACATGCATTGGGATGGTGGGCAGTTTTAAGCTCGTGGTGTGATTTTCGAAGTTGTAACATTATTGAATGGAGACTAGGTGTTACTGTAGATCTACAATATACTGAAGAGGAGATGCCCAGATATATACATTACACAAAAATCCATGTGGCAATGTGCCTCAAATGTATGTCTTGCAACATAAATACACAGCATAACAGGATAAATAGAGTAGTGGTCCAGCTCATCAAATCAGGGAGCCAAAATAGTATAGCTACAAGAAATGCCTCCTATCAGAAATTATTTCAGTGTGATAGGTTGTGGAAGATCTAGACTGTTCTGTCATTCAGGTTGCGCACCTGGATCCCAAGGGGTGGCAATACTGATACACAAATCCAATGCATTTCATGTAGAAAAATCATGACCAGATACAGCTGGAGGGAAGGGAGGTCGATATACTGCGGTCTTGGGGAACATGGAAGGGTAAACAGCTGCTATTGATCAGTTTTTATGTGCCATTAAGCAATCCTCTGTGTTAATGCCTTTAGGTACAATCTTGTTGGAGCTCCCTCGGCCCTGCTGATAATGGTAGGGGATTTCAACTTGATGATGGATGGATGAGTGCCAAGTCCAATACTTGTGTGGCTTTCTTTATGCCATGGGCATATATGATCTATATGAAAGGGCTTGTATGACACCGAAAAGCTTACTTGTTCTTTCTGGGAGAACATAGCACATACTCGAGGCTAGATTACTTCTTCACTACAGACACACATATTCCAAGATCAGTCATATCTAGCGTGGAGAATCTCTGATCACTTGCCACTTGCAATTCCTACATATCCTAGTTGAAAGAAGTGGAAGTGGGCTGGTAGATGGATGCCTGGCAGCTCCCATGTAGGGAGACAGAACAAGTACTTTCACATGCTACAGGCAATTGCCCTGTATTGCACTGACAAATCTTCAAAAGAGTCTGTTTGAAGGAGTAATAGCTTCCTAATATTTAAAAATACTATGAAACCACATAATGAGGTCATATAAATGTGCGGGACTACGCTCTGCAAGATGGGCCATCCTTCAGAAGTGATAGGAAAAATTGTTATGCACATGTTGTAAAAAGGCAACCAGCACTTAAAATGCTGCCGCTTATTCTGATGTTGGAGTAGTGAGGTCCTCTGGTATCACCGTAACCATCCTTCTGCAATTTGTGACGTCAGAACGCACATTGTATGCATAAAGATCTGAAATTGCAATTTACGTAACTTTACTTACTTTTCTCTTCAGTGTGCTGGTGGGCTACCGGAATAATTCAAATGTTTATTCACACAACTGTTTGCTGTTAACAAACAAGCAATGGCAAAGCCGATGCAAGGGCAATTGGCTTTATAAATGTCTTTTAGCCATGTTGTAGAGCCCCATCAAAGCACTTTTTTCCCTGACTCAACCATGCTGCTATAAAACATGTCTAAAAGACATTGACAAAGCCAATAGCTCTCGCGTTTCCGAGACCTATTGGCTTTGTCAGTGCTAGTTTTTCTTATGGCACCTTCCAGCAGGGAACAGGTTATATCCTGTCATGTGAGAAGTGTTTGAGGCATTAATGTGCTGTGTTGTGAACCTGCATATCACCCTGTACAGGCTCTTGGGCACCTGGGCACTGCAGCAGCTAACAACCATTACAACTCCCCAGTAGTAGCTGCCTGATAGTCCGATGCAAAGATATCATAAAGGAAGAAAAATGCTGCAGAGGCTACGAGTGAGACACCTGGATGGATGGAGAACCGCCTGCTTCAACTCGCTCGCCTGCTTCAGAATATTTCAAAGTGGATCCCCACTGAATCCAGGAAAACTATCACCCCTGCACTCATCAGCGACAGACTCGACTATGGCAACCCACTCTACGCCATCACCACCCAAAAACTCCTAAAGAAACTGCAGAACATCTCCGCCAGACCCGTCCTGAACATTCCCCGCTGCAGCCACATCACCAGTCACCCGAGAGACCTCCACTGGCTCCCGATCAACAAAAGAATTACCTTCAAGCTCCTTGTGCATGCCTACAAAGCCCTCCACAACACAGGACCTGCATACCTCAACCACAGCATCTCCTTCTTCACATCCACCAGATCTCTCAGCGCTGCCCAACTGGCCCTGGCCACAGTCCCATGGATCTGCAAGACCCCAGCTGGCGGAAGATCCATCTCCTGCCTCGCAGTGAAGACCTGGAACTCCCTGCCTCTTCATCTCAGGCAATCGCCGTCACTGCCTTAATTCAGGAAGGACGTTAAGACATGGCTCTTTGACTGAACCACGGATTCCCCCCTCCCCACCTTAGCGCCCTGAGACCCTAGCGGGTGAGTAGTCGCGCTTTAAAAGAAACCTGATTGATTGATTAGTTAGGGAAGGAGAGAGGGAAGGAAAAGAGGCTGCCTGCTGCATCGGAGCCCTCCATCTAAGCTGTCCGCCATAACCCGGCCTAACACACAGTTCCTGGATCTGCAGTGTTTACAGTCAGGGTGTTGGGACGTGGCTTCTCTATGCTCAGTAGGTGCCCCTTTGTTTTTAAATGCAGCATCTCACTTCATGATGTTTCCTTCTATAGCACACTATACAGGTTAAAGTGTTTCTAGGCACTGCAGCAGTTAAACACTAAAATATCACAGTAATAACCGTAGTGCCTTCCAGATACTTAGACAGACATAACTGTTAAACAAAAGAAGAATTATTAATAAGAAACAAAAAAGCCAAACACGAACGAGGGCGGGAGGGGGAGTTAGAAGCGGGTTGGTTGGTAAAGAAAAAGCAGACAGGGAGGGAGTGAGATGGAAAAGAAGCAACAGGGGTGGGGTGGGTGGGAGGAGAAAAGAAGCCACATGAATGGGGGCAGGTGGGAAGGAAATGGAGCGACTGAAAACCCGAGCACTCAGATGGAGTGCTTAAACATAAGTGAAAAAAGTAGTTCTGAAAATGGGAGCAGTGGATGGGCACAAGTACTTGATCAATGCTCTAGGAGAGGTCCAACCACGAGAAAAAGCATGACGCATGCATGCCATGGCGAACTGCTACGAAAGATAGAAGAGCGACGTTGTAGCTAACAAATGTTAAGCCCTTTGGGGCAGGCTCTATCCACTAACTGTAAACTAAATGTCTTGAAGAGACAGCACATGCGCTCTCTAGCAGAGACCTAAAAACAGCATTTCATCAAGAAATGGAGAGACTGTCTCTAAAAAGACAGCAGTGGACTTTGCAATCGATTATGATGTAATTGAACTCCTAGACAGTGTGATAAATCCTCATTTTTACAGGTATTTAATTCCATAAATAATCACTGTCTGTGCTGTTAAAGGTGATCCTATCCAAGTATAGTATCCTCAAATAGGTTTTCTTGTGGTGGGGGTTGTTAGAAATGATGTTCCTCTCGGAGGTCATCTGTGCGTGCTCAACATATAAGAAAAGCTTTTAATCAGCTCCTATTGAATTATAATGTAGTTGGATTTGCAAAGCACTTCATACCCCTGTGGTTAGATAGTATGCTACGTCCAGTGGGTTTGCTTGGTTGGACGAGTGTTGAATTGTTCTTTTTCCAATGTGGAAAGAATTGGTGTTGTGTATGAGTCACCAGAATACTGGTATCCTGTCTTAGATTGAAGCACCTATGCATAAAGTGGTATGAGGGTAGATGAGTTGTGGAAACACTGGCACTTTACATTCATTTAAGTGATATGAATGATTGAGCCACCAGACAACCCCACATACAAGCATCATTGCTACAAATGAGTACTGTTTTATTTATTTTAAGTCACTTCAGCAATGCCTTTAAGCTTCATCCAATAGATCAATTTTTGAGTGTAGAAATGTGAACTACACTTGCGGTGTTTGCAAAATAAAGAAAAAGTTGACTTGTTTCTTCCAATGTGTAGCTTGCGAGATTTATGTAGCAAGGTGTTGTGCCACTGTCTGTTTCAAAGCTTACAAGCTTGCAGTACAGAAAGCTAATATTGGCTAATGTGCAAATAAGATACACGAATGATTAGGAGTATGACGACAGAGTACCATAGCTGTTTGAAGGCATTCCTCTGTTGGAGGACAGGCAGAAAAAAGAAAGCAATATTTAGCAAATGCCCCCGTGATGTGACAGTCAATTTTCTCATGCAAAAGCTTGGGATTTCTTGTCCTTCGGTGTTGAATGATCTGATAGTATCTGCGAATTTATGGTGGACCAAACATCGGTTATGCATTCCAGGGCACTGTTACTGTGGGCATAAAAAGTGAAAATGTGTGTCCCTTGGATGCCGCTAAACGCCTTTAAGGATTGAGGAGATGCGTCCAGCTTTTTCAGAGCATCAGTTGCCAATGACTGCCATCCACTGTATTGCTAGCTTAAGTTTTGCAAACACTTTTAATTGCGCATTTGTCCGAATAACATAATGTATAGTTGTGTTTCCAGAGGGCGAATTGAATATGTTCTGAATCTCTCCCGTTTGCCGCCTGTTATGAATGTGCAATTTTAGTGTGTAAACCGAAGAAATGTGGCCCTCTCCCTCCCAACTAAATGCACTTAAGGAGGGTAGCTGCTTTGTTAGAATCCAATTGTGTAGTGTTGCTGGAGTTATATGCACTTTCTGTAGCAGTCTGAAATGTGCAGTAAATGACATCTGACAAATCAATAGTAGATCCTCACACCAAACCTGATCTGTAATCCATGACCCAAAATTTGACTCCTATTTGTGCCTCACAGCCAAACGTTTGTTGGGTGGTTCAGTTACTATGGCTGAATGTAATTTGGTAATTGCACTACTTCCTTCGCCTGCTTGAGCCAGTGTTTCATGTCTTTGTGAGACTGGTCGCCACACCTCAGGCTTTCCCTTCCACCTTGCATATGGCATAGTATTGCAAAAACTGTCCAGTTTGCAACTGGAAGGTTTCATTCTCCTCTTCCATTGTCAAGAGAGTATGTGTTGGGCACAAATCTTCCACAGTCATCCACTGTGTCAGACCCATAATCTTGCATGGGGCCTAATTAAAGGTTTAACTGAAGGTAGTCTGTCCGTCAGGCTCTGCCATCCTGACGGCTACCCAAGTTTAGAGATGACCCTCGGCCCAGCAGTACTCTTTGTACCTCAAAAGGAATTACCGTCACAGCAGGTCCCTTCAAGGTACAAAACGTTTAATGAATGACCGTTATCTGCCGTAGGAGTGTGTTTTGGTGCGTGCCAGGCTCAAGGACAGTTCGGCCTCCCATTGAAACTTGGAGCCTCAGCGCGGATAGACGGCGTGTCTTCTCTGGCGATCCTCAGCTTACGCCGGGACAGCCGATGTGCACGTTCATGGCGTCTCGTGCGCTCCCACCGCGCTTTCAGTTTCGCGCTCTCAGCCAGAATCCCAGGCGGCGCTGTGGTTGGTGGATAAAAATACTTAAGTTGTTTAGGGAGAAATCAGCATTGTAGTTGGTGCCATCAAATGAAATTCAAGATGGAGCACTCGCTCCCCTATGGTAGATAAAACCTGAGTTTTATAGTCAAAATAGTTGAGGTACAGTACTAGAGGCATGGATTGTTTGTGCTGTAGCTATAATTGTTTCAGCACTCAAGTCAATACTATATTGGTCATGGGTGTTTGAAAAATCTCAAGCCATTGATACCCACTATGGAGATTTTACTCTTTTTTAATAGTTTAACCCCTTTCTGTGTGTTTGCTGTGATCACCGTGTCATTATTGATTAAGAAATCTTAAAATACATAGCAATTTAGTGGGAATAGGGAATTGCATATCCACAGTAAATGTTTTTATGAAATCTCCCTGCTCATTCAGCGCAAACAAGGCATAGCATTTTTTTTAATGAAATTCTGTTTTGTAAATAATCGATTACATTCTCATTATTTTTTCATTGTTTCTGCTGCTTACTTATTAGCTGACTGTTGGTGTGCTATGTCTTACCATTGACTTAATAGTTGAATACTGGTAATTTTTGGGTTGTACTCGTGTCACTTACTCTTTCCCACGTGTGTCTGCAAAGACAAATTGTGCCATGCACCTGGCCTTTATACAATTTCATGTACCTCCATGAAATTTTGTTTTTTTACTGTGAGACCATCAATATTCCTACATATTGATGCCTTAAAACAAGCTCCTCCCTAAAATCGACTCACAAGGTTTTCTTTCTAAATTAGTTATAAACATCTGTGTTGAAAGGCGTCTGTATGTATGTATGTATTGCACTTTGGATATATTGCACCTATAAAAAAAACAGCATTTGCAATGCAATAGGTCTCGCAGTTGCGTGAGCTTGAGCTATTGACATTGCAAATAACAATGCCTTTTATTTTTGTTTTCGTTTTAAAAACATAAATAAAAGGCATTGTGATTTACAGTGGCAATAGCTTAAACTTGCGTAACTGCGAGACCTATTGCATTGCAAATGATTGTTTTTTGTGTCCTCACCACCAGCTTTTTCCTTGAGATGATGGACAGAAACAAAAGGACATTATTGTCCACCCTAAATAGGGCAGGCTTTGTAATACCCTTCCTCTGATGGCCCCTACTCTATAAGGCTGTCGGATGAAGCTTTCCGGCAACTGAGCCAACGGGGTCCATCGACGGAAACCTTACGGTCCGCCCATCTCTAATTGAGTCACACAGACCTAGACGTTGGCAGGCAAAGTACTTCATCTTGTTTGCGACATACTACACTGTATGCCAAACTTTAAATGAGGCCCTTAATTTCTTAAATTCAAGGATCTCAAAGAGAGCCATTTGTTGGCCGTAAGGCATCACATTCCTGACGTGCCCTAACCAATTTTCAGATGACTCAGTGTGGCCCATTCAAAAATTCTTTATCAAGTCTCATGTCATCCCCACTAACCACAGCAAATTGTAACTGAGCAGCTAAACACTGTCCTTCATATTTGGTATTTGAAAGCTGCCCTTTTCTTATTGACACTCTAGTGTTTCCATTCTCATTCTTCTTTTGATGCCCAGATTAAGTTAGTCAGTGCATTTCTTAAGATCTTAAAACTGTACTTATGTATTTTAAGTCTTGATGGTTCTCCAGATTGATCTAAAATATGTACCAGTATCTCCACTGAACTCACCAGATCTCTCAGATGTACTAATGCATCATTTGCTGACAGTGACACAATATGGCTAGTCCCAATGACCACTATACTCTTTTATCTAAGTCTTTGCACTGTTGATTAGTGACCGTTTCAGTTGCCAGGATGAAAATCATAACAAATGATTAATTTTGACTTTGTAAATGTCTATTATAGCAAAAAGACAACATCTTCACTAAATTGCAATCTAATATTCATGGCTTTTGTTGATGTAGATTTGTATTTCCTCAACATGTTCACAGCCCTTGCGTATTATGAACTTGGTAATCAGCAGGAGTATGCCCCTATTCAGGTTGAATATAGCATTTTCTAAAGCATGTGAAACACCTTGTTAATCTTATCTTGTGTATTCTTTAAAATGCCCTCAGGTATATTTCTCTTCAGTAACCAAGCCAACAACCTGCCCCACTAGTCCCTTTCCTGATGACGCATTTGCCTAAATGTAGTATTCTGCAAGAGTTCATTCAGTAGATTTCTATAGGAGGTTTTTTTTTTTTTTTTACCACAGTCCTCCTTTAGCCTGTGTTATCAACCTATAAGGCCCACTCTTCCTGTCCAGCTTAGCCATTTCTATTTCATCAGTACGGATATGTTTCCAGATCATTTACCCTAGATTCAACTAGTGCAACAGCATAACCACGATATTATGTACTTTCCATTCTACCCCTCTAATGAAACCTGTTCCCTCACTACTTTCAAAGTAATGTTAAATGTAATCTCCTATGTCATTAGTGAATATCTGGTCTTGTAGAACTGATGGATACAGTCCCCAATTAGGGATCCTGGGCCTGTATTACCAGTTCTATTAAACCTGCAAGGGAGGGTGATTTGTTGAAATCCTTTCTCAGTATTGCATTTCAGACAGATGACATTCCCATTTTAGATAACATAACAAAATCCTCTTTTTAAAAAGTATCATCAATTGGTGTTCAGCTGGCCTCTGTCACACTCCTACCAGGCTCTACTAGGTCTGATTCAGTCTTTTCGTGGCTTGAACATGGGGATATCCTTTTTAGTGCACCATTCAGTACACAATGACATTTGTCCATCCAGAATGAACATAGCAGGATTCAAATATTGTGCTGTGAGGAGCCTCAGTTTTATGAAAAACTCAAGATAGTCCTTATTGGAAATGTAGACTCTTAACAATAATTGACTCTTTCATTGATCTGTCCACACAATAAGAGGCATCTTCCCTTAACATCAGATAGCCTTTTGTTTTAAAATACAGCAGGTAGTACAGCAGGGCTACTCAGATCCCAACTCCTTTAGAATATGGTCTTTAGCCTTCATGGTAAAAAGGGCCAATCTGTTTTAGTGCACCTTATCCACTTTTCCTGCTACTAGGTTTGTGTCTTGGAGACAGGCTGTGTGTACACTGTGTCTGCAGAGATATGCACCACAAGTGTTTAACTTAAATATCAGGTCTCCTGATGTTCCATGTTAACATTAGTAATGTGTCATTCCTGACAGTGAAATATTTACCCAGCTTCCCAATCCCACCTTTTGGTTTGGTCTCTTCAGTAACACATCCTTCTCGAAGTAGGGCATCTTAATCTTATAACAAGTTGAATCTGGAACTTTGGCAGTGGGGGCTCAAGTATCCATGCCCAAGTTATGTATCCCGAAGCCAGGCATGGGTCCCATGCCATACATAGGCTCAAGTAGATGCTGCCATGTCATAGTACAAAATATATTAGATACAACTATAAACAAACCCAAACATAAATGTTTAGTCCTGTTGTGCTTTAGCTGCCCCTGTCCTTTAACAACCACAGACCTGTCTGGCAGTAAGACCTGATATAGCTCCTACCACTCTGTTCAGTTTGGAGGGATTTACATGGGGAGGTACAGCCATGGGCCTTCACTCATTTTTATCACTTGATGGTAACCCTCTAGGTCTGCACCATTGCCCTCCAACCTTCATTCAGGTTGCAGTATTACCATTCTTCATCAATAGTTTTAGACAGTGTATTTCCTTTCTTTTTCAAAGGCTCAGTTTCCCATTCAAATTCTTCCAACTCCTCTATAGGGCATCTCTGCTTAGTGTCTTCCTCCACCCTCTCTCTGTTTGATGGTCTCCAACATAAGGGATTAATTTACCTATTTAATACATATCCAATATTTCCTGTCCCAGGCCTGTTTTGCCAACATAAAAAAAATAGTGCTCTGCTTTCATGAATGACTTTCAGTTTGTCTGGGAAGAATATTAAGTACTTAAAATTCTTTTCCCAGCACCTATTCCTGGCAGCTTCAATTGTTTTCCTCAACTGTTTTTTATGAACTTCCTGGGACAGGATTCTAGTAATAAATTCCACGAGTTATCAGGGTATGTGTGAAAAGGTTTTGTTGACTCAATCCAATGGCTATGGCTCTCCATAATTTAGATTGAAGGTTTTTTTCTGAGCAAGTCTGTACATGCATCTGTCAATTCCTCAGTGTTCATCATAAGTTATTACATCCGAAGCTCTCTTGAATATCCCCTCTGGACCTTACACCACTTCCATTCTGCGCTTCCAATGCATCCAGCAGCACTAACCAATGTTACAATTGAACTTGTGAAGGAGTACAATTTCAGTCCCTGTGCTGAGTTTGTGTTGTGAGAGCTCCTAAGCTAGATTCCACACTTTTTCCAGCATTAAAACATTCATAGATTCACATGTTTGAATCATTCCCCTTCAGGTGAGCATCTCATGCTAAACTTACAATAGCTGTATGAAATCATACCACGCCTGGGAGGTCTTAAACTAGTGTCCCCTCCTCATTGAAAAGCTGAAGATCCGTTGAAAAGCTGTAGAAGAGAGTATCAAAAGACAGTGCACTTTGCCATTAGAAAAACATATCCAAGTTAAAATGGAGTTAAAACTTGGACCTTATATACTGGAAGTAATCAAATATCTAGTATGCCAGCCTACTACACAGATTATTTTGTCAGTGCGTCAACGCGTTTCAATGGTATTTTCCAGATAAAACCCATCTTTATCAAGACTATAAATATTACTCAGAAGATGTACATGAAGAGAATCTGTGACTAAAAAATGAAATTACTACACAACATTAATGCATCAGGCAATATTCCTACAGATATGCAATAAGGAAGAGGGAAAAGAAAAAAGAAATCATCTTAATGTTACAGGCCCATTTCCTCTATTAAAAAAACCCACAAATTTTAACATACATATGTAATTTCATGTTTTTTAATCGCAGATTCTCTTCGTGTATATCTTCCGAGAGAAATATTCACAGTCTTGATAAAGATGGTTTAATCTGGAAAATACCATCGAAGCGCGTCGATGCACTGACAACATAATCCGTGTAGTAGGCTGGCATACTAGATATTTGATTAGTTCCAGTATATCGGGTCCCAGCTTTAATGCCATTTTAACATGGATAAGTTTTTCTTATGAGAAAGTGTCCTGTCTTTTGATACACTCTTCTTTTCTCTTTCTATCTTTTTTTATCTTTGATCTATCTTGTGATGATTTGTGCTGCTTTACATTAAGTATTTATGTGTAAGAAATACATGTGATCAAACGTTTCATGTTTTTAACTTGACAAACTTGTTTTAATGATTTTAATAAATTGATATATAATATTTTCTTTACCACATTTGTGTGTTGGCACATTGCTTTTGAGGTAATAATTGAGTTCCCCCCTGTTGAGTCTGTTTTGAGTTTTAAGGGGCATAGTGGCTGTATGAGAAAGAGTTGCATTATTGGTCAACCAAAGGACAGTGCTGTTTTTTGATTTCTTTATAGAACCCTAGTCTTTTGGTCTTCAAAGGGTCCCTCTCTACTTTTTGGAATTTTCAGAGATTATCTCCCTCATTACGGCAATATCCTGTGCAGTGTCTCACCAAAGAAGTTATGAGAATTCAGATGTCCATGTTGATGTAACTGCTCAAAGTACATTCACAGCCATGATTCGTTTAATGCTGTACATTGCAAAACTTTAATAAACAAATTAAAAAATATATTTTTGCCATAGTACCGATCCCCAAGTAAGAATCCACCTCCATAGCCAAAGCTGCTTGAAATTGAGCCTGAAGAAGTCAGACCCTGATCAGTTTGGTGCAGCCAGCTCAAGGTGAAATGGCAAGACATGGAGGAAGAACAAGTTATTCATCACAGCATAATATGGACCCGCCATCACAACATTATCAACCTCCCAATCCATGATTTAGGGAGGAGAAATTTCCGGGGAACCGGTCTATTATGATCACAGCAGTGGTCCTTAGGAGGGAGACTTAAGAAGAATACAATCAACTACTAATAATGTAGGTGCCAGAAGACCTGTTAAAGAACACATAATGGTGGGTTAGTATGCTCATTTGCCTACTGAACCATTTTCCAGGGCTTCGCATGGCGTTCCCTCTCAAAATAGTCCTGCTCCACCACTAGAGATTTCAAAACCTCAACCAGAACCTCCACAGCCAGCAGAAAAGATACCACAGGAACCCATGACACTGAGACCCCAACTTCCTTTCAAGATAAATTCAGAGGACTAGATTGGATAATCAGTACTGAGATGACTTTGAAGAAGGGCAACTTCCTAAAGGTTCAAGACCTTGCAGAAGCGAGTGGTATCAGTATATACTTCTGATGACAAGCCCAGCCACACCTTCACTGATTTATACGCCACTGGATGGCATAGATTCAGCTTCCAAACGATTGAACTGTGAACAAGCAAGAAAACCGATGCATTCCTTTTTTGTGTGTGTAAATGTTTGCATTAAAATTTACAGCACTACTCAACAAACCAATGTGTATAAGAACATATTTTCAGACTTAAAGCAAAGACAAGTCAGCGAAAATCTGATTACATGTTCTAATAATGGTACAGTGAGCAACAAGAATAACATCACACCCAGAAGAAGGAAGATGCACCAGAATATGAGGGCTAGAAGAGACCGCAAGAATGGGACATATAAACAATAAGAGCAGCCTGTTCAGACCATCCCCCCCGTATGCACACAATTCACACATCCCAGTATCTCCCACTCACAGCAGGGGTGGAAATACAGAGCATGGGAACAAAGACGAGCAAATGCCCCTACAGAGAGCCAGCCGGGGCCGTGCTCAACTGCCATCATTCGAGCCCGACACAGAACCTTCAGGAGGGTGTCATCTACAAATACCCATCCCCCACGTTTCACACGCGTGCAAGCTAACAAAATGGCATCCCATGCTGGTAGTAACGGTACCCTTCTAACCTCCCTAGTCTCCTCTAGGCTGATCGCGCCCCTCTCGCAGTTCGCCCACTTTTTCAAGTCCAGCCACTATGGTAGACATCAGGATCCCGAACAGACTTCCAACTCATGGTCAATTGCCTGCCGGCAAAGATCAAGGCCAGATCCAGAAACCTTCCTGGCCGCCGAATAGTCATGCAAGCACAGTGAGGGACCGAGAGGGAAGTCTCTATCCATGGTTCCCTGCGCCACCTGGAGGACTGTCATCCAATAGGGTGTTAAAAGCAAGCAAGAACAGGCCAAGTGGAAAAAATCCTAATCTTCAACAGCGCAGCTGGGGCATTCCGAGGTCGCAGTTGAGAACATGGCATGGGGTCAAAAAGGCCCGATGTAAGTAGAGTAAGTGAATGCGTTTGAAGCAGGCATTTCTAGATACCCTAAAACTACTTTCGAGCATTTTCCTGCAAGAGTAATCAGAGAGAGGCATCCTGAACTTAGTCTTCCCAGCGTAACTGGAGTGTCGCGAGTGTCTGCTGCATCCGCTCCAACAAAGTCATGTAAAGCAATGTGACCACCTTCGTTAAACCCACGTTAAGGAAGAGATGGTGCAAGTAGTCATGTTTTGTAGGTTCTGTGAAGTTTGCATCCCACCACTCCTGTATCTTGCACATCAGGGCAACATGAAGCAGGAAATGGCCTGCCGGGATGATATGAGACTCCCGGAGATCTGAATATGGACACATTTCACCCCCGCAAAAAGTTCACCCAGAACGTCAATCCCCGCAGCTGGCCACTCGCGTAGACCCGACCAGACCCCCAGGCGCCTCCAACACCTAATCGCCAAAAGAGGAAGCTCACAGTGGTATGAGGTCGGCATACAAGCGTGCAGTGCTAATCAGGAAATTTGAGGTCGGTACTCTGAAAGCATGCGTTGGTCTCAGTAGAAAACCTAGTGGGTAATCCTTGTTAGGAGACCACACTCTGCAGTCCCCACGCCCTTTCAGAGAAAGGCCGCCAGCGTGCACTTAATGCAGCTGGGCCGCAAAGTTGTTTTATTCCAAGTAGGGAGCAGCTAGGCCCCTCTCAGCCATGGGTTAACGCAACTTCCTGAGCGCAACCTGGCGACATGAAGTGCCCCATAAAAGCCAGAGCAGCAGATCATCTAGCTCCCGAAAGAATCTTTTGGGCAATTGCAGCCGAAGTGCTGCAAACCGATAAAGTAGGCTCAGTAATATGATCATTTTGGTTATGGCTACCCGGCCTTTGACCGACAGAGGCGATGTGGTCCAGAAGGCAACGGTTCAACACAGCCCAGTCAATGCACGCCCGAAGCTTCCCTCATACAGCAGGTCCGGGGAGTGGTAAACGGCCACTTCAGGGTACCACACTGTATCTCACTCCCATTGCAATGTTAGAAACAAAGGGATAGGACCTTACTCACAGGCATCTCCCTTCAGGGTATAGATGCATGACTTGTCCCAGTTGACCGTAAGGCCAGATTGAGCCCCGAAGTGCAATAATGCCACTGGTGCCCCCATGAGGTCGGTGTCCCTCCCCCTAAGATACAGTAACATGTCAACCGCATAAAGAGAGATCTATGTATATGCAGTTAGAGACCATGAAAACCGATGCATTCCTATATGAATTTTGGGAATTGGCCATAAAATCTTTCAAAACCATATAAATGTAGATTTACCACTGGTAAGAAGGATTAAAATGAATGCCAATACAGGCAACAGTAATTCAAGGCTTGACAAAGCATATAAGTTGCCTAACAATAACTCAAGGCAGACTCTCTGGTAATGTAGGCAGCCCAGAGGATGTCAAGAAACCAAGTTACTCCATGCACAGCTTCTGCAGACACAGATGGTCATAGAATGGATGTCTTTGGAAAGAGGGTATCTTTAAAGGCAGCCTCATCGATCAGAATGTAATCTTAGGGAGATGCATTCAACAGATGTGGCCTGATATCAATCTTTACTTTTATCTCTTGCTAAAAGACAAAAACCAAGAGGCCGAGGCAAAGAGAACTTCAATAGTTACCATTGACTGCAGTGGATGTTGGCAATCTTGAATTACACCAGCTCGCTGGCTGTTGTAAATTGTAGGCAAGACTGACTCGGAGCGACTTGCTTTAGACCTGAAGTTCAAAATCGAATATTGGATATATCCTTTGATGTACAGTTGTTATTTGGGAAACATGTTGATAATGTACTTAGCCGGACACACATCGATCCCTTGGTGCCTCATAGCAATGACTTTCCCAGCCATTTCAAAGTGCTAGGGAAAGGACCAAAGCGGTACAAAAGGGGGTGGTGATGGACGGAGCATCAGAACCAATCAAACACTCAAACCCAGTCAAGAGATCTGGGTTTAATCCATCACTGTTCTTTAGCCCACTCTGCCACCCCAGTTCAGACATGGCCATATGCAAATCAGTCTGACCCTGTGCCTCATGGGAACAGTCCAGTCCGAACTGCCAAGCCATGCCTTCCCTGGACCGGAAACAAGCTTCCTAGGACCGGTTTCTGGCATTTCAGCCGTCTTCAGCCAGGCTTGCTTGAATCCAGTGGCAAAGTGAGGAAGGGACTCACGTCTGAGCATACCCTGCCAACTTATGGCGAACAAAGCGGTACAAAAAGGGGTGGTGATGGACGGAGCATCAGAACCAATCAAACACTCAAACCCAGTCAAGAGATCTGGGTTTAATCCATCACTGTTCTTTAGCCCACTCTGCCACCCCAGTTCAGACATGGCCATATGCAAATCAGTCTGACCCTGTGCCTCATGGGAACAGTCCAGTCCGAACTGCCAAGCCATGCCTTCCCTGGACCGGAAACAAGCTTCCTAGGACCGGTTTCTGGCATTTCAGCCGTCTTCAGCCAGGCTTGCTTGAATCCAGTGGCAAAGTGAGGAAGGGACTCACGTCTGAGCATACCCTGCCAACTTATGGCGAACAAAGCGGTACAAAAAGGGGTGGTGATGGACGGAGCATCAGAACCAATCAAACACTCACACCCAGTCAAGAGATCTGGGTTTAATCCATCACTGTTCTTTAGCCCACTCTGCCACCCCAGTTCAGACATGGCCATATGCAAATCAGTCTGACCCTGTGCCTCATGGGAACAGTCCAGTCCGAACTGCCAAGCCATGCCTTCCCTGGACCGGAAACAAGCTTCCTAGGACCGGTTTCTGGCATTTCAGCCGTCTTCAGCCAGGCTTGCTTGAATCCAGTGGCAAAGTGAGCAAGGGACTCAACGTCTGAGCATACCCTGCCAACTTATGGCGAACAAAGCGGTACAAAAGGGGGTGGTGATGGACAGAGCATCAGAACCAATCAAACACTCACACCCAGTCAAGAGATCTGGGTTTAATCCATCACCGTTCTTTAGCCCACTCTGCCACCCCAGTTCAGACATGGCCATATGCAAATCAGTCTGACCCTGTGCCTCATGGGAACAGTCCAGTCCGAACTGCCAAGCCATGCCTTCCCTGGACCGGAAACAAGCTTCCTAGTACGGGTTTCTGGCATTTCAGCCGTCTTCAGCCAGGCTTGCTTGAATCCAGTGGCATAGTGAGCAAGGGACTCAACGTCTTGAGCATACCGTGCCAACTTATAGCGAACAAAGCGGTACAAAAGGGGGTGGTGATGGACGGAGCATCAGAACCAATCAAACACTCACACCCAGTCAAGACTGATTTGCATATGGCTGGGTTCAAACTGGAACGGCATGGTGAGCAAAAAAGATGGATTTAGGCCCAGATCTCTGTACTGGGGTGAATGTATGACATTGTTCTGCATTCTGTCCATCAACTGTTGCTTTTGCATTTGTCACCCTGAGTGAGAAGGGTATGCCCAGACGTGGGTCCCGTGCTCTCCATGCCACTGGAATCAAGCTATCCTGGCTGAAGAGGCGTGAAACCCCGAAACCGGTCCTAGGATGCTTGTTTCCAGTCCAGGGAGGACTTGGCTTGGCAGTTCGGGCTGGACTGTTCCCATGAGGCACAGGGTCAAGACTGATTTGCATATGGGTGGGTTCAAACTGGAACGGCATGTTGAGCAAAAAACGATGGATTTAGGCCCAGATCTCTGTACTGGGGTGAATGTATGACATTGTTCTGCATTCTGTCCATCAACTGTTGCTTTTGCAGGGAAAGGACCAAGGCGTATTGCTAAGCATACCAAAATTATCTTGACTAACCTTATCAACCAGAACTTTTACAATACAATGAGTAGTATTTTGGGCTGCATCAACAGCATGCATATAAAAATGCATTAGCGGCAGCCTATAACAAACCCCAGACCAGAGTTAGAGGTGTCAGTCACTCGAAGTCACAGGGGATGGGACGTCTTCACGGACTTCTCCCTCAACTCAGTACCAGGGGAAGGATATCAGCCTTAAGTTCGATGACACCATAGGTGGAAGGAACTCGGCCTTATAGCTTGCTTAGCCTCCACACCGGCCCCAACAGCGCTAAGGATGCCTGTCTTCACCCTGGGGGTGCCCAGGAGTGGACACTTCACAGAGAAAGCCAGGAGGGGTTCCACAGCGGTATGAGTATCAGCGTCAGGAAATTGCAAAGGCGACACCGCAAGGTAGCCGTCTGGTGACAGTGCGCTCTATAAGTACCTTGACATTTACATTTACATTTTACATTTACATTTAGTTAGGACACACTCTGAGGTTTGTTCAGTGTCCTCTGCAAACTCTTTTGCCCTAGTTGAAATTCAAACTTCTGCGTTTGCTAAAGGCCAAAACCTTATCATAGAACAGAGAGGAGGGATTAGCCTAGTTCAGAAAAGTTATCAGAAGGTAGGCTTCTATTCCCAGCGTTTTCAAATCAAAAAGAAAAGGCCAGTAGAAAGGAGACCTATTAGGTCCACTTCTTGAGAAAAAGGTGTTCTTCATAGTTCTCCTGCAGGATTTATTGCAGCTGCTGAAGGAAAAATAATGTTTGGCTTCTTTACATCTCCAACACTTTTTGACATACCCCTTCTCTGCACCAGAACTTTCTAAGTTTTAAGGAAGCCTGTTGCCAATTTTAATCCAAGTTCTCCCTTTTGGTCTCAACTGCAGTCAGAAAATATTCCACCAGTACCTGCCCATCTTTGATGTCTGGGATATCTAGAACACCAATACCGCAATGACTGGTTGGGCAAGGACGCTTCCATCAATGCCACAAAAAAGTCGGTGACGGCAGGGCTGACAAAAATGCTTAAACCAGCCTTGCGCTCCTAATCTCCCCGCACTCTCATCCTCTCTCTTTCCATCCAATATCTTTCTCCTTCTTTACTCCTTTTCTGATCGCTTTCTCTCTACCCACTCTTTTTCTCGAAGCCTCCCTGTTCCTGCTGCAATTAATCTTGGGGTCGAGGTGGGGGGATAGGGAAAATGACAGAGGCACAAGCAGGGGTCCTGGACTTTCAAAACCGTTTTCCAGTTGGTACAGCCTACCGGGAAATGCCTGATGGAATAAAAAGCCAGTTCTGTCCTCAGCGGAGGCCTGTACCCATTTATTCAGGAGGCTGCGTCCAACTCTTAACCAAGAAAAATCATCCCTTCGTCAGAAACACACAATCCATTTCTTAGGTGCGAGGCCATACACTAAAGAATAGAGGGTGTACCCCTCACAGAAAAGACAAACTACCCTAGCTGCACTAGCAAGCCAAATCCAAAACCGACCAATTTTCGAAGTGCACCTTCTGCAGCAGCTGCTGTGCATTATGTTGTCCCATGTCTCATTCCCTTTTGCCAGCAAACCCTACAGCCAATACAGGAAGAACTAGATACGAAATCTGCACAAATATCAGGCTCCTTCGACATCTGTGTTC
Source organism: Triturus cristatus (assembly GCF_964204655.1). NCBI lineage: Eukaryota > Metazoa > Chordata > Amphibia > Caudata > Salamandridae > Triturus > Triturus cristatus. The sequence continues at coordinate 840,491,919 of NC_140593.1, read as the reverse complement.
AGGTTACACTGAAAATAAAAAATACTCGTCTTGTGAATTTCTGCTAAGAACAGCGGTGTGGGTCTTCATTCATCTACCTCAAATCATAGTAGGGTTAAGCAATGGGAGCCTATGTTAAGGAGCTAATAGCTAGAGGGCTGTTGTGTACTCTGGAGGTGAACCTACAAAGCAACGTGCTGGAACCCAGGGCTATCAAAAGACAGATGAAAACTTACTTATTCTGGACAAGTCGCCTGACGTTGATGTTATACTTCAAGAAGTAGGCCGACATTAGTCTCAAATATTATCAACCGGGCTCAACATCTCTGATATTAGCCCATATGACACAAGATTTGTTTTTAAGGCAAAAACCTTGGCAGAACAGGTAACAACCAAGCAGATTACTACAGTTGCACAACTCAAGGTTTTCCATGAATAGGAGATCAACAACACCTTTTGAGGCAAGTGTTCAGTGCATGGGAGAAGCCAATGCTTGACCTGCTTCGATATTACCAAACAAGAAATGCCACTTATGCTCAAGCATGTAAATACAAGTAGGATTGTGGGGGAATGCCTTTTGTTAGTATGATCAAGGACTTATGCACATGCTTCTCCACCTTTCCTGTTAATTCCATGGGTCATCGTGAAGCTATATTTAGAACCATGCCAGACGATTCTAATCCCTCAGACTTGGCCTCGATAATACTAGTTCACGAACTGCTTCATCTAGAAGAAATTCCACTGGGTTTGCAGATGAACCTACTCTTCAGAAGCTAAGGGCATCATCATTACTGTGATCCGTAATTGTGTTGGCTTGTTTTCTGGATTCATTGAATTCTTTCTTGTAGACATTCACGCAGACTGTAAAGAAACTCTTGTGTATGCCAGGGTGCTATCCACTAACATAACAAGACAGCTAAATGCAAGAGATTCTGCATTTGCCTTACCCAGTAGTTCAGGCACACATTAATCAAAGTTCGCCTCGTAGCCATTTCAAGGTACCTCCGTTCTCTGACATGTCCTTCTTTATCGTCTCACAGGATCGTCCAGGAATTTGTAAAGTGCTTTTCAGAGCCTTCCTTTTGTCAAGGAATCCACCAAGAAGTCCAAAACACAATACAGTGTTATCACAACTAATGAATAATTTTAACTAATACACAGGGCTAGTCTCGTATTCCTCTCCTGGAGAACAGTGCTAATACTGGCTCTTCCTTCATCCAGGAGGGTAAGTGAAATACAGGAATTTACAATCCCTTTTTGCAATTCACAAACAAAAAGGTCACAGTGCGCACAATTCCACGGTTCATACCGAAAATTCCTACCGACTTCCTCCTCAATGAAGTGATAGTACTCAAAGATTTACCCAAGCATTATTTAGATGCAGCAGAGAGAGCTTTCCACGCTTTTGATCTGCCCAAATGCCTAAAATTAGATGTGGTCAGGACAAAAGAGTTCTGAATTTCTGATCCATTACTATAAGCATTCTCTTACCAAGGAAGGATTATCCCTTGGAAAGCAAGGACTCTCAAGATGGGTAGAGGCAGCTGTCCCCTCGTGCCACAGAAAAGTGGCAAAATCATAGCACATTTCACAAGACTTCGTTATCTTCACTGCCTCGCTACTCTTGAATGTCCATTATGGATATCCACCGCACAGATACATAGAGAAATCAACACACCTTCACTCAGCACTGCTGCTTGGATGCAGTTGCAGACAGATGGAATGGTGGCACAAGCAGCAGTTTGCAATCTCTACAGATATTGTGGGCATTCCTGTTCATATCCCTTTTCTCCAGTATTGGTGTACTCAGTCAGTGATTCCCAAACCTTTTAGAACCATAAGCCAATTTTTAGAATGACAAACATTTGCGACCTACCCAACTATAGTTGACATAAGGCAGGTGATTTGTTTAATGTAACTAAATCATTGTGTGGTACTGCACTGTCATTACAGATAGCACATTTTTCAGCAAAATGAACATAAATTTTATACAGACGTACAGTTTGATAAAACTATATTGCACGCAAATGGTAATCCGTGGAATTTGGGTTTCAGTGATCATTTATCATTTGGGCATCACCAAGTAAAGTGTCTTTCTGTATGTTTTGATCATAATAAAATACAAACGTGCTTCATTTTTGCTTTCCTAACTGCTAAATGTGTTCAGTTCATGTACAGATATTTACATTTTGTTGTGTGTTACAAAAAAATACATCTTACATACTTTCCTTTCACACTCCTTACCCCAGCAAGATTGTCACACAATTCACTTTTCTTTCTCTGCAATGTAAGAGAAGATTGTAAACACCAATCCCCTTGTTAAAAAAATGTAATAATAAGCAGCAATTGATCAGGAAACTAGTGTGATATTTGACCTCCATCTCTGAAGTGCAGCTAATGTGCTAAAATAAATACAGTATGTAATGGCACCTTAATTATTGCTTCGACCTGTGCAACCCACCAAAAATTGATTGGTGGGTCGCGACCCACAATTTGGGAAACACTGTTCTAAGGTATACTAAGTTGTGCTGACTGCTATTTTGGTTCAAATATTCTAAGCTATGGAAGATTCAATGCTATAGAAGAAAACGTCACTTGCCTGTAATTTTTAATCCTTCAGTATAAGTAGGTTTCATAGATGCACATGCAGCTGTCCCTTCTCCCTGAATAGAAGCGCACCTCCAGTTATTTGCTCTTTCCACACGCCTGCTGGAAAAAGATGACCTCTGGGAGGTGGTGGACTTGTGGATACTTTTACCCCATTGGCTGACTTTGGGCTTTCTTCAGTGAGATGAGTGTGCTATTCGAACAACACAAATTTAAGGTCTTCCAGGCTTGTTATAATTTCATACTGCTAAGTTTACTGTGGGACTCCTTCCCGTGTAACAGGAAAATATTTAAGCCTGTGAGTCCTTCTAATATAGCAGCGCTGGTAGACTGTAGTTATGGGTAAATAGGGGTTTTCTTCACCTTGCTAACTGTACAGTATTTACAAAAACTGCTTTGTTTGCATGGGTCTCAAGTACTTCTGACTTCTTCGTTTACCTCTTGCGATCTACTGTTTGATTGAAACCCCACATGGAATAAATAACAATGCTCTCCTAAATGGTATTATTTGCCTTTTAAAAAAAAAAAAAAAAAATCTTTATCAACGATGTTTCATTTTCTCCCACTTCACTGCAGAGATTCCGAACGGTGGAAATCCAGCGCTGGGTCATCTGTGGCTTCATTGGAATTTTTACAGGAGTCATCGCTTGCTTTATCAACATCGTGGTGGAGCAACTGGCTGGTATCAAGTACTGGGTTGTGAAAGAAAGTATCCTTGAAAAACATGGATTATATCTAGGTGTAAAACCAAACATTTCTCTCTTACTTGCCAAAGAAGGATTTTATACAAATGCTAGATCCCTTCCCTAATGAGTGGTGCTGAAGATCCATCCAATCAAGTAAGCAGCAGTAACAAATCTTTGACATACAGCAATGTAAAGTAAAAGGGATCTTTTGTTAGTCAATTGAACGAGGCCCAATCGTAACCCTCTTTCTTTTATAAGAACATAGAACTGTTCTTATAGTGTAGTAGGACTGCTTTGTGGACAGAAATCCTGTGACTAGCAAAACTGCAAGCTGTGCAGCTGTGACAGTTTGGGTCTCAATGTACAAAAGGTGCATCATGATTGAAAATGTCCTTCTGGCTCCGAATGTGCACTTTGTGACTCGGAATGCGATGGAGGCGTGAAAGGGGGCCTTCCCGAGACCACAATTCAGCAATGATTTGCAACCACAGTTTGAATCAAAAACCATTGGTTGGGTACAGATTCCAGAAAGCAGGTGATGATATTCACAAAGTGAAAACTGTCCTTGAGAGAGCTTCACTTTGTGAATGAGGGCATTGGGGAGAGAAAAATGCGCATTTTCTTTTCTGATTACAGTCCATGACCCCTAAAGGCTCATACCTACAACAAAAACCATCATTGGCAAAGCCAATAGGTCTCGCCTGTGCAAGATTTATTGGCTTGGTTAATGTTTGTTTTTTTGCCATGTGGTACAGCAGCCAAGCAGTTCTACAATATGGTTAAGAACAGATTGACTATGCCAAGTAAGTCTTCTATTTGGATTTTCAATCTTTTTAAGACAACGTCATTAAAAGTAAAAAAAAAAAAATAAGTGCTTTGATGCAGCCAGTATTGCCTGCGTCATAGCCTCTTTCTTTCTTCTTTTTAACTCATTCCTCTGAGTTTTGAAATGCTGCTCTCATCAACCCCACTGCCTTTAATTTTGTACTTATCCTCTGTTTATTGTTCTCTATGAAGCACATTACAGCACTGTGTCGGTGTGTCCCCATGACCTAGCCAGCAATTATTCCTGGCTGCAGGCCTTTTTGTAATTTCAATCAGATGTAAATCTGCTTTACTCCACATCCTCATGGTTGTAGAAGCAGCTTCCGTTTTATAACAATGCAAAATCGTTGATGTCTCAAAATAGTACTAGATGGTGTTTATTATAATCGTCACCACCATGACCTGCTTACATCTGACTTACCGAGCTCACCAGGCCCAATACAGTATTAGCTTTCAAAATGTGAGTTGACTTTATGGCACAACCCGGAGGTTAACATTATGCTACATCCTTTAATGCCACTACTCACAGCAGCACCTTTAAAGAAATTAGAGCACAAGAATTCCAACACAATAAAAACACAGAACCCCCCCCCCCCCCCCCCCCAACCCATGTCTTTCTTTTTTGCTGCTGCTGCAGATAAGTACTTGTGTAGGGAGAGCTTGGGATAAAATCAAGAGTTGATAATAGAGTCGGATGCTTGTTTAGATGGTTGGGGTGCTCGGTGTGGTGCAGTTTCAACTAGAGGTCTTTGGACAGAGGAGAAGATGATGCATATAAATTGACTGGAGTTGCCAGCAGGATCTTTTGTGATAAAATGTTTTACATAGAGCATGGTGAAATGTTCAGTGCTCCTGCGGATAGACAATGTGTCCACGGTTCAGTCTGTAAACAAACCAGGGGACCCGAAATCAAAGCATTTGGCAGATTTATCAAAGGTTATTTGGGAATATTGTCTGAAGAGAAGGGTTTGTGTTCGAGCAGAACACATCCTAGGTTTGAGCAATGTGGTGGCAGATTGATTTTCTCGAAATTTCAAGGATACAATCGATTGGAACAGGGTGGTTTTCTTACAGGTAGAGAGAATCTGGAGGCCATATGGTCTGGATCTGTTTGTGAACAGACTTAATTATCAGGAAAAAAGTATTTCAGCTGTCGTCCGGATTCAGAGTCTTCAGGGATAGACGTTTTCTGGCAGGATAGGAGAGGTATCAGTCCTTATGCGTATCCTCCTTTCTCAATGGTTGCTTGTGTGCCAATGATGGTTTGCAAATGGAAGGAGACCGCGGTGGTGATAACTCCACTTTGGAGAGCACAGGTGTGGTACCCTGTTCTGCTGGAATTGTCAATGGATTTTCCCATTCTGTTTCCAAGGTTTACTGAACTCCTGCAGGGGGGGGGTGTACGATTTGATTGTCACAGTCTAATTGAGGTTGGTGCCATGGAGAATTTCAGGAGAGTTTGGGAGGTACAAGGCCTTTCGCTACAAGCTTTGATACTTATTAAGGAATCCTGAGTTCCAGGAACAAGAAAAATATATAGATTGGCTTGGCAGAAATGGGTTTGCTGGTGCGTGGAGGAGTTTGATCCAGTTTTAATGTCTTCAGTGGAGGTGGTGAATTATTTATCGGAAAGGTATGAAGATGGATTGTCTTATAGGACTGTGAATGTATAAAGATTACCAATTGCTGCTAGTCATGAGTTGGTCAGTGGTCTGTTGGTGGGGCAGGATGCTCTGGCACAAAGATTAATGAGAAGCATTAGAATGGCAAAAACTCCGGTATCCAGGTATAATTCAGTTTGGGGTGATGCAAAGGCTTTAGTTATTCTTAACAGTTTGGAATCAAATGAGTTGTTGCCTTTAAGAGATTTGTCCTTGAAATTGAATTTTTTTGTGTGCTTGGTTTCATCCAGGAGAGTATCAGATGTACGTGCGTTTGATTTAGCAAGCGGAATTTTCTCCTTAGTATGTGTGTTTTTATCTGAGTAAAAGAACAAAAATTAATTGAATTTTCTTTTAATACATTTTTGGATGAAAAGGAAAATTTATGTGTGGTAAAGTGTGTGAAAGAGTATGAGGAGAGAACTTCGTCGGTCAGACCACGGGGGAATCAATAACTTATTTCTTTTAAGAAAACTTATATGCTGTGTCTTCTCCAATGCGTGTGAGATGGGTGAGAGAAGTGATGGATGTGAGTATGTTTAGAGCCCATTCAGTGAGAGGGGCAGCTGCATCTAAGGCTTTATGATGGCAGGTTCATTGCAAGACATTTGGAGATGTGCTGATTTGTCTAATAATGTGACTTTTAGAAGATTTGATTACAAACCTCTTGGAAATGTGCAGAGTTGTGTATTGGAAAAGCTTTAAACTTCGATAATGTTAGCCGTTGGGTCTTGCCATAAAATATAGATTTTCCACAGCCTGGTGGGCAGAAATTATGGATTTTAATAAAGAGACAGAGGCTAATGTCCCTCTCGTTAGCCCAACCCTGAATTAATTGTTATTTGTTTAACTTGCAGTTAGAGGGCAAGTAAAACAGATGGAGAAGATTGGTGTTAGAAACATCTTACAAAGGATTTTGTTTGGTTTTTGGAGAAATTACCTAATCAGAGACTGTTCTAAATAGACTGTGCTAAAGATTAAAATGTTTGTGTCAGTTGCAGTCGCTAAAAAAAGAAGGATGGGGTTCTGTGATATTATTGTGTTATAATTCTTGTGTTTTTTTTAAAGGAGCTGCTGTGATTAGTGGCATTAAATGTAGTTGCATCATATTAGCCTCCGTGTCTTTAATAACATCCAGATTTTGCGCTCACGAGGCTGTGGAAGGCTACATCGTTAGCATATTTCTGCAGAGTTTGCTTAGAGCATACCGTTCTGCTATAAGAGTATTTCTGTACTTGCCAGAAGATATAACCACATTTTCATTAAATCGGTCTTTAGATATGTAATCATATAAATTAATATGGTTGCTGTGACGGTGCTTCCTTCATCTTGAGCCATTAATCATTTTTAATGTATTATCTGGTGAAATACTTATTGTGTTCCAAGTAAGGAATGCAGGCATCTAAAGTATCTTTCGCAAGGGCAGAGTGGTGCCATTTCCTTATGCACTGGCTGGTGGCCTGTCAAGTAAATAGCAAGGCCTGGTGGAGACACTTGTTCATGAGAGGACTGAGCACATGATGAACTGCATTGGTCACAAAGTTGATGATAATCCGTGCCCTCTACCTCTTTCTTGTTCTTCCTCCTGCATTTCTAATGGACCGCAGATAACATGAAGAATCATCTGAGCCACTCCAGCACAATCTATCCGTGCATCTCTAGCCATAATGGTGGCTATACTGAGGAGTAGCTAGGTGGACTGAGTAAGACTAGTGTGCTTCTGAACTGCTTGTGAAGAGTAACCAAACATATTGCACAGTGTGTTAATTCAGAGGAACGACCTAGACCGATGGCACGAGCAATGGACACAGGTGACTCTCAAAGTGAACCACATGGCCCGGGACCAAGGAAATGCGTGGTTAACTTTGTGAAAATAGCGCGGTCTGCCTGTATGAGAAAGGTCCACTCTGACCAAGGGAAGATCAGACCATCAGCACTCCATGTCTTGGATGAGAGCACAGTCTGTTGTGCTAATCTCATATAATATAACATAAGAATTGGAGAAATATGATTGGCCTAATTTTTGATTGGTGAAATTACTGAAATTAAGACAGGAAAAAATGTTGTCATAGGACCGAAAAAGGAGTCCATCGCTGCTTGGTGATGACTAAAATTAAGAGCAGGGAAAGGTTTATAAGGGCTGCCTCTTGATGAAGCCTTAACAACCACCTTGCAGAGCCGTGAGGTTATTGGGGCTCGACAAACCCCATATAGTCTCTGTATACCTTTATTGGTGAAGGCTTTTAAAAGGGCATTACAATAAAATGCTGTTTGTCTCTTTTTACCTTTAATATTTAATTTTTTTGTTAGTGTTTTCATATTTTCACAGTTCTCCGATTTTTTTTTTATATGCTTTCAACACCTGAAAGAGGAAGCAACGTCAGACGAGGGTTGAAAACCTAGTAATCTGAAGAAGTGCAAATCCACTTATTAAATTGTATTAGTGGTTTAAATGAAAATAAAGCAACAATTACGTTTCGCCATTTTGCTGTGTATAGAATATAGCAGTCTAATAATCGCATTCAGCAAAGTGCTGTGAAGAGTAGGAAGAAAAAGATAGTGGTGAATAAAGCAGCAGGAATCGTCATGTTGGTGCTTGAATGACACTAAACTTAATCTAAACCTTTTCGTAATGCTGCAAGGCACAGTAGCCTCAGTTGTGCTGTGGAGACGTAGGCTATTTGGGCTGCTGTTTGAATCCTATGAGGATTATCTGGGCAGCTCATTCCTTTACACCCTTCCTTCCCAAGCTGCAGGTGACATTTTCTGTGGACAGTGCAACCAGGGGTGTGTGGGGCACTAGTCCTTGAAGGCTGCCTACGGGGAACTACTGCTCTGTGATATGGATGGAGAGGAGAGATGCAGTGAACAATTGGATTGCGCTGCTGGGAAGACAATATTTCCAAAACCTTCTGAGATTTAAGGACTAGATGTATGAAAAATGTTTTGCAAAAAATTGTCCCAAATTGCTCACGGACGTTTTGATATTCCATTGAGATTATGGAAACTGGCATATGTATTAAAAGGCCTGTTCACGTAATCACCATTCGATGTGGGTTGCAATCTGACCATGAAGCTGGTTGCAAATTGTGACATATTCAAAATGGTATAAAGAAAATATGGCTGCATTTTTGTTTGTAAACTTTATTTTTAAAGGTTTAAGGTCTGGCAGGGTTCCCCTAGACCACTGGCCACTTGGGTCGCGAGTGGATTACCATGGGTTTCCAGCTCATTTGAAAAAATCTGTAACCTATTGATGGTTTGCGACCAAAATGGCAGTGGCAAACCATTGCTGCATAGCATTCCAATTCCCACTTTAGAAGAGACGCCCTAAAAACGGCCTCTTCCAAATAGTGATTTGGTATGCATTTCTAAACCTATTTCATGATTCGGTAAGCACTTACTGAATCGCACAAAGGGTTTAGGACATGCTAAAATGCAATCTAGTGGTAGCAAACCTGGTGAATTGGAGAATCTCGTGGATTGTTCCCACTAAATGGCTTAGTATATCTGGCTCTAGATTTAGACCAGTCACCTGCCTTGAGGTCTGTGATAGAGGGATCACAATGGCTTATATCCTTTGGAAGGTTTGTGAATGAAGTTGTTAAAGCTGGAGCCAATGGTGCCAGTGTTTTTTTCCCCTCGATTGCCACAGATTGATACAATGCTGCCGCATCTCCAACACTGCATCATTGCCTCACCTCCTTCCACTCAGTTGTTACCCACTTTTTCTGCCACTTTTCGGGAAATTATGTGTAGGTTTATTCTTTTTATGTTTGGTCACTATCCGTTGCTCTACCTAATATTTCTCTGTTGGACTAGAAGTAGAGTTCAGACAGCCACATTAATGTGGCACAACTCTCCTGCTTTACTCCTTTTTATTTCTTTCCAGAAAACATTCTGAACTGTTGTGTGTAATAATGCCAGTGGTTTGGGTAATTACTATAATCTTGTTCTTTTACTTACTAACAACTTTCTTAACTAATGGCAAGTTCTGTATTTGTTATATACATGGCTGTAGGTACACATGCTCTGCACACTCCTACCATCTAGTGTTGGGCCCAGATGTTTGCAACTTGTTTTTCTTCAAAGACGTTTGAGTCACAAGACCTGTTGTGACTTCACTCTCTGTCCACAATGCAGCAGCACACTAACTCCACCTCAGTTTTTCTTCCGCCTCTGGGCTCGGGTGTCAGGAACACTGCTTCAAAGTTGACGCTTTTAAAAGCACCAGGTCTTCTATTTATCGGACTGAGCAGCCCCTTCTTTAGCTTTGCAGTGGAAAACAATTTTTTGCATTGAGAGGTTTCTGTTTGTACCAATGGTCTTCGGAACCAACGGTCAACGACTGCAGCGTCTCGACATATCACAGCTTCTAGACAACAGTTCAGATGAACTCTACAAAGGGACTCTCAAAAATGCAATCCATTCCACTTTTGTCACAGGTGTGATGGAAAATAGCTCTGGGGCGATCACTACGTGGTCTTCAACCTCTGCCTTTCCCAAGAGCATGTTGAGACATCCTGTAATGCCTTCCCTTGTAAGAACACTCTCGAAGGGGGATAAGGTGGGCACATCAAAAGATGCAGTGGTAATTGTTGTTGGAGACACTCCACATTTCTGGAGGCGAAGTTGTGCCTGGCACCCAGGAACGAGAGGCTGGTCCCGCTGGCATTCTGACACTCCAGGCATCCAGAGGCCCAGAGACATGCTTCTCTGCAGCTCTGACATCGAGGAGATCGAGTTGCTAGATCTAGAAATACACTCCAAGGGTCTATACTTTCTACTTTGATGAAACAGCAACAATCTGTTACTGTGCAGACACTTTCTAGACCACCTTTTGCAAGTGACCATCACCACTGATGCGACTCGTGAGATGACGGTCCAAAACCATTGCACCTCTCAGCACCACAAGGGTGCTACATAAACTACCTTGAGCACACAACTATCAGACTAGTCTTCAAAGCATTCCTCCCACTTATGTTGGAGGAAAACAATACTACTAAAAACAGACAGCATAACAGCCTTGTTCTACATCCAGATGCAGGATGGTACACCCTCCTCTGGCTCTTTGCCCTCCCGGCTCACTGTGCTAGCGCATTACATTTGGTAGGCAACCCACGCCTACCTTCACCTACTGACTGAACATTTGCCAGGTTTGGAGAACCACTTTCCGCATTTGCTTAGCAAGATGAATCAACAAGTCCATGAGTGGGAACTCAACCCAAAGGTCCTCCAGAAGTGCTTCCAACAGTAGAGGACTCAAACAATAGACTGTTCGCCACCGCCAAAAATTAAAAATGCCAAAATGTCACCCCTGGGTACCCACACCCACGGTTCATTAGCAAGGCACTATGGATAAACAGGGCAGATATATTTGCTTATGCTTGTCCAGCTCTCCACCTCATCCTTTAAATGGTAAAGAAGATTAGACAGGTGTTCCTGACTCAACGCATTGGCACCTACCTGAGCCAGACAGCCATAGTATTTCATGGTCTTAGAGATGTCAGTCAACCTCACAAGAAGCTCCCGCATATATCTCACCTTCTCACTCCGCATCAGGGTTAACTCTGACATCCAGTTCACAAATAGCGAAATATTGTGATTTGGCTCTTGAGTTCTTAAAGTTTGATTACCGCAGTCTCCTAAAAGAATGCTTGACTATCCTGCAGGAAGCACAAAAGCTACTCCTTGCACCTGCTTTGCTGCAAAATGGAAAAGGTTTATGCATTACTGCATTTCCTAACTGTTAACGTTTCCATGCAGGACATTGTATGATACCTCTCACAGTTATACAGTGCAGGCCTACACTCCTATATGGTTACACTTAACAGCAGTTGCAGGGTACTTACAAAACAGATTACACTCTTACCTGTTTAGTATATCGGTCATTAATGGCCTCCTTGAGGTTATAAAGAAGGCAGTACCTCCAAAAACTCTGCCTGCACCCGCCTGAATCTCAGCGTAGTTCTTATACAACTCATGGGTCCTCATTTTGAACCCATACACTCAACTATATTTTTGTGTATTGGAATGTTACTTTCCTAATATCAGCCACCTCCCATAGAAGCATTAGTGAACTTTAGGCTCTTACATTGAACAATTTATTCTGGTTTATAAATACAGGGTTGTTGTTCATATTAACCCCAAATTTCTGCCCAAGGTAGTTTCACCTTTACACATGAACCTAAGTATTGAGCTCCCTGTTCTTCCTACAACCAAAGTATCTGGCACACTTCTGATTTTAAGAGTGCGTATGTCCTACATTGATAGGACTAAGCCATCTGGGAACTCTAGTCAACTTTTTGTGACCTTTGCCAAACCCTACAGGAGCTCTTCCATGTCTAAAGCTGGCATCACCAGATGGATGGTAAGTTTTTTCAAACTCGCTATGACAAGGTTAAGCACACACTTTCTATGCCCCCAACAACATGGGTAACATTCTTTTAAAGGAATATCTGCGAAGTTGCTACTTGGTCAACGCAGCACACCTTCACCAAGCATTATTGTGATGACCTCCTTCAACACCATCAGCTGTTGATTTGGCAAGAGCTATTATGCATATTTTATTAAACTTCTGTGTTATCTGCTTGCAGACTGCTTTGGAGAGGGACTGCTTTATAGTCTATACAGAGCATGCATATCTACAGCCACATATGGTATGAATGTAAAATGCTACCCTGTAAGCATCTGTTTTTAGCGTGCAGTGCTCTAAATTCATATGATTCCTAGACTCCCTAGAAGCAACAAATTATTGCAGATACTTTACATTTACTTTAACTTCCTTTGCTATCCACAACACACTCTGTGTTAGAAAACAGGCTCCACTTACACTGCTGGCCCGCTGAGCAGAAAACTATCTAAGATGGAGCAGGTCATCTGACTCATAACTTCTTCAAAGAAAAACAAGTTGCAAGTGTCTGGGGTTGTAAGTAGGTGGCAGCATTATGCAGAACATCTGAATCTACATCACTACATGCTACATACACATGGTTACAAGGTAAGTAACATTTTCTTGATGAAATACTGGTAATGCACAGGTATTTTGATGCATAGTCTCTCTCGTAAGCCTTTCCTTATGTTTTTTGAAGCATCTTTGAGAAATGGTAATTGGTTTTCTTCTTCCACTCGACTTTGTAAGATTCCTTAATGAAAATGTCTAGATATTGATAAATTCACTGACTCAGGGGGACTCTCTTTCTCTCTGCTGCTTTGGGCAACCCTGAACTCTGCATTTGTCGTCATTGGCTCCATCATTGTCGCCTACATTGAGGTATTGCACAAAAATAGACATTCGATTATTATGTACCGACAATGAACTTTTCTTCTAGCTGTAATGTATACAGCAGTTCTTTAGTTATTTTATCTAGATGAGTACTTGTATGTTAACAAGTCTGGCCACAGATCTGACTGGATCGTTTGTGTTCATCTTTAAGTCTCACTATCAGCTCTGTGGCCCCACCATAGTCTTGTCAAGGTATGCATCTTTAACCCTATCTACTTTTATGCATTTAATTCACTCTGCTTAGACAGGTCAATTTACATCACCAAACTTTGCTTGTTATCATGCAAGCCTGCTCTGGGTAATCATACCTCTTATGTGTACAGTAACACCCAGTCTTTTGTCAGTGTGAACTCAGATAGGGTTACAGACAATAGTTGGAGAATTGGAAAAGTACAAAGAGTGAAACACTGTTATGATTAATCTCTCTAAGGTGATGGTGTTGATATTTGAAAATGACAAGAGATGAACCAAAGAGCTGAACATCTTTGTAAATTAGCAAAAAGTTTGGAGAACCTCAAGTTAATGTTGCTGAGTATCGAGTTAAGAGAAAGTTTGGACTGTTGACATCACTTGTCCCCATTAAGGAGTAAAGTAACCAGACTTGCCTGTGTTCACATTTCACTGTACTGAAAATGTTACAGCCTTACTAAAGACCCAATAATGCAAGTTGAGCAAGTTACTCGCACTTACTTTTTGGTTTATAAAGGAGGGGAGTAATTTGACCCTGAATTAGTTCGACCTGTTTCTTCTCCTCTTGGACGCTTGGAGGCAGTCTAAGAATGCGGCAGCTGAACACAAAGATTCATCTTGCTTTCCGACCTGAAGTGCAGTCGGAGGATTACCCAAAGCCATAGTTTGTGTGTGATCGAAGATGGTTAACCCACCCTTGGAAAGTTCTGGTCTAGTATCACTAGTTGCTGAAGATAACGATTAAACTACACATCACTAATTGTCCTATTTCATCACAGAGATGGTCGTGATCCTGATGAAATCCCACTGACCGTTTTTGACCTCTTTACAGGGTTGAATTATTCCCTAGCAAATTAAACCCTACACACTTGAAACTCATTAGTCTACCAGTCGGTAGTTTTAGTTATTGTCCTTCCCCTCTGTTCCCTAAGTTAGGACACCACTACAATTGACACACTTATATGGATATCAAGAGCTCACCGTTACCATGGTAGTAGCCCACATTGGTAATCATTCCAACCAATGCAAGTAGGAGCCTAATGATGAAGTATGCCACCTCATTTTACAAAAGGAAGGTTTTCTTCATATTACATCAAACAGGAATAGAACAGACAAACAGGGAGGGGTTCCTTCCATATCGCTATGTTCGAGGCATATGAGCTGCAGATTACACACTGTGCATAGATCGCCATCTGGTGTTGGGCCCGGAAGTTTGCAGTTGTTTTTCTCTTGGAAAGTCTTTGGAAGTCACAAGGTATGTGACTCCTCCTTTGGATCCTATTGCGCATGGGCTTCGGCTCCATCCTCAGATTGTTTTTTTTCCACCATCGAGCTCGAATGTGTTCTTCGCGCTCCAGTTCGGAACCGTTCCAGTTTTCCTGTTCGGCGCGCAATCCTTCCCGTTTCGAAGGTATTGTCTCGATCGCGTTCTCCACACTCGTCGCGGCTCTCAACACTTGAAGTCTTCGATTCCGGTCGTTGACGAAGGCCTTCGGGCCTACCTGGGTCTCCTGTCCTGGCTGATGGAAAGGACGCCATTTAAAAAGTGTCCTCAATGTGGGTCAAAGTTTCCCCACACCGATCTACATGAGGTGTGCAACCTCTGCCTCTCCCCAGAACACGAGGCGAGGGACTGTACAGCTTGCACCTCCTTCTGATTGAAGAAGACGATTCAGGACCGACAAGCTAGGAGAACAATGGCTCACTCGTCGACTTCGATCCCCGACTACTTCTTCGAAGAAGGCGTCGATGTTCCGGAACAACAGCACACCGAAGAAGGCCTCGTCAGCGCCTCCGAAGCTGATGACTCCGACGTCGAGGACATCACTCCGGCACAGAGGGGTGTGAGTACAAACGTCGATCCCGACCCCAAATCCCCCTCCACACCATTGAAGAAGGCTTCGGTCACGCCTTCGGGCCTAGGTTTGCACCGAAACATTGCTTCCCATACTTCGCTTCCGGGCCCGGTTAAGAAGCTCACCAAGCCTTCAGGCGCTCGGGCTCGCGGCAGCCGTCCCTCGGTGCCAAAAAACTCTCATCGACACCGGCACTGAAAAAGAAAACGGCCCTTTCCTCGTCCGCGCCGAGCACCACACCGAAGCACTCGGCGCCGAAGACTGGCACCGGCTCCTCGGCACCGAAAACCTCTTCGGAGCCGAGCAAGAAACCGAAGAGCCTAGACTCCCAATCCTCGAAGCCGAAACCGATTCTCGGAACCGAGGAAGACAAAAGACCTTTCTAAACCCCAAACCAGTGCCGAATCCACGCCTAAAAAAGCCACGGCTCCGACACCATTGGCTCCGAAGGATCTGCCCGCTACCGATGAACTGTTTCGACCCAATCCTTACCAAAAAACCCTCGTAAAGGATCCAAAGACTGGGCATTTGAAGCTTGGCACCAGAAAAAGACAACTGGACAAGCCTGCACCAGCTCCACCACCAAAAAGGAGAGACTTTGCCACCTCCCCTTTGAGGATTCCTTCACCTCCTCCTCCTCCTCCGCCTCCCCCACCTCCCCCACCCCATCATTCTCCCATACCATCTCCAGATGAGGATGATGATGACATTTGCTACGACACAGGGGACGGAATGGACGACCAACTAACAGGGGACCCTACTCCTACCGGCTCCCCAGACCCATGGGACGACTACAACATCCCAGACGTCCCTAACGTCCCGCAGGACAAACTTTACCCTTCCAGACCCTCGCCCCCAGAAGACACAATGGGCTTTAACCAGCTACTCCATATGGCTGCCCACTACCACAGAGTTGATCTCCACACAGACCTCGTGGAGGAGGATTTCCTCTTGAACACATTTGACACTGCACCGAGGTCCACCTCAATTCTGCCCATGCTTAAGGGCGTTCTTAAGCACGCACCAGAGGTCTTTAAAGACCCAGTTAGGGCCAGGGTCATCAACCCTCACACTGAGAAAAAATATAAGGCCGCCCCAACAGATCCAACCTACATTAGAGGCCCCGCACCACTAGACTCCCTGGTAGTCTCCAATGCGAGGAAACATGTAAATTCCCAGGCATCAGGTGAGGCTCCCCCACCAGATAAGGAGTCTAAACTCCTGGACGCCTCTGGCAAGCGGACAGCGTCCCAAGCGGCTACCATATGGCGCATTGCTAACACCCAAGCGCTCCTAGCCAGATATGACAGGGCACATTAGGACGAACTAGAGGCCATAATGCAACACCTCCCTGATAAATACAAACATAGGGCCAACGATCTAATTCAAGAGGGTAAAACTATCACTAATACCTCCATCCGTTGTGCCCTCGATGCAGCTGATACTGCCTCCAGGGCAATAAATACCAGCGTCCTTCTGCGTAGGCATGCCTGGCTACGCATTTCAGGGTTCAAACCTGAGGTTCAAAGTTCCATCCTCAACCACCCCTTTGATGAGAAACACCTGTTTGGCCCTAATGTCGACGTAGCCCTAGAAAAAATGAAAAAGGACACAGACACGGCAAAATCTATGGGAGCCTTGCAATCGCAAGCGCTCAGGCGCTCCTTTCGCCGTTCCTCCTTTAGAAGCACCACCAGAGGCTACTCCTCCGACAGCGCCTCCACTTCCTACAAGGCCCCTACCAAATCCACCTTCACTAGGGGTTACCAAAGAGGCAGTTACAGGGGTAACAACAACAGAGGCAGAGGCAAAACTAACACCTCCCGCTCTGCCTGCACCCCCCCACCCAGTGACATCCACTCCCCACCCAATGACTTCAACTCCAGTCGGGGGCAGACTCCACAATTTCCTTCCTGTCTGGGCTACCATCACCTCAGACAAATGGGTGCTGTAGATAATTCAATCAGGCTACTGTCTAGAACTAACATCTACCCCCCCAACCATTCCACCCAAACAGCGCCCAATGTTACAGGAACACTTGTCACTTTTAAAGCAGGAGGTGATCTCCATCCTATAAAAAAGTGCAATAGAACCAGTTCCGACCCACCAACAAAACACGGGAGTGTACTCCTTATTTTCTCATACCAAAAAAGGACGGATCTCTCAGACCCATTCTGGACCTTAGACCCCTAAACCAATACATACACTCAGACCACTTTCACATGGTCACACTCCAGCAGGTACTTCCTCTGCTCTCCCAGAACGACTTCCTTGCCACCCTAGACCTCAAGGACGCCTATTTCCACATTCCCGTTCACAACGCTCACAGGAAGTTTCTCAGATTCGTAGTGGACGGTCAGCACTACCAGTTCAAAGTACTCCCATTCGGAGTGACCACAGCACCACGCATGTTTACCAAGTGCCTAGCAGTAGTGGCAGCACACTTAAGAAGACAACACATCCACGTCTTCCCATACCTGGACGACTGGCTCATAAAAGCCAGCTCATACAACCAGTGTGTACAACACACTCATGCCACTAGCCAACTACTTCACGACCTGGGTTTCACAGTAATCCACGCCAAGTTCCATCTGCATCCGTCCCACGTACAACAATACCTCGGTGCCACCATATACACCTCAAGAGCGCTAGCCTACCCCAGTCCTGCCAGGATAGCAAGCATACAAGCTCTTCGAGCCCAATTTCAACCGCAACACTCTCTTCCAGCCCGAGTGTTCATGCAACTTATAGGGATGATGGCCTCTTGCATATTCATAGTACCTTATGCAAGACTCCAGATGCGTCCTCTCCAAGAGTGCTTAGCACGCCAATGGAACCAGGCTCAGGGCCAATTATCAGATCTGGGGTTGGTACACGGTCGTGCCCATCACTCTCTGCAGTGGTGGACCACCAAAAACCTTTCCAAAGGGCGACAGTTCCTAGAGTTGGTTCCTCAGATAGTTCTAACTGCGGACGCATCGCTCTCCAGCTGGGGAGCTCACCTACTACATCACACCATGCAGGGCAGGTGGACACCTCAACAAAAGTTACTCCACATCAACCATCTGGAGTTACTGGCCATATTCCTAGCCCTAAAAGCCTTTCAAACACAAGTCTCAGGCAAGGCTGTCTTAGTCCGCACGGATAACATGAGAGCCATGTACTACATCCAAAAACAGGGTGGCACACACTCTCTGCAGCTCTCTCAGCTAGCACAGAGCATATGGAGGTGGGCCATACCTCAAAACATTTTTCTCCTAGCCCAACATGGCCCAGGAGTCCAAAACACCATTGCAGATCTGTTGAGCCGTCAAACACAAAAGATCCACGAGTGGGAACTTCATCCACAAGTTCTTCAACCATTCTTTCAAATGTGGGGGCAACCACAGATAGACCTCTTCGCCACCCACGAAAACACCAAATGCCCAAGCTTCGCCGCCAGATATCCACACCCATTGTCCAAAGGCAATGCAATATGGATGAACTGGTCAGGCAGATTTGCGTACACTTTTCCGCCTTTCCCACTCATTCCATTAGTAGTGCGCAAACTACAGCAACATTCCCTAACTCTCATCCTAGTTGCTCCGACTTGGGCCAGACAACCGTGGTACACCACATTGCTGGAACTCTCCATAGTTCCGCACCACAAGTTACACCTCTCTCCACACCTCTTAACCCAGAACCATGGAGAAATCAGACACCCAGACCCAGCTCAGCTCAACCTTGCGATCTGGCTCCTGAAATCCTAGAATTTGGTTACCTTAATTTTCCCCCCGACTGTATGAACGTCATAAAACAAGCTAGACAACCTACCACTAGAGCTTGCTACGCAGCCAAGTGGAAACGTTTCGTGACCTATGTCACAACAATAACGTCAATCCCTTAGATGTGTCTATCCAACACATCATAGGCTACTTACTACACCTACAAAGATGCAACCTAGCCAACACGTCTATTAGCCTACACCTTCCTGCCATAGCAGCATATCTACAAAATAAACAGCATCTATCACTCTTCAGAGTACCTGCCATAAAAGCCTTCATGGAAGACCTTAAGAGAATAATTCCCCCCAGAGTGCCACCCTCACCTGTATGGAACCTAAACCTCGTTCTCACCAGACTAATAGGGCCTCCATTTGAACCTCTACATAAATGTGAGCTTCAGTTTTTAACATGGAAAACTGCTTTCCTTGTAGCCATTACTTCGCTCAGAAGGGTCAGTGAGATACAAGCACTCCCCATTCAAGAACCCTTTCTGCAAATGCATCATAATAAGGATGTTCTCCGCACTAATCCAAAATTCCTTCCTAAAGTCATTTCTCCCTTTCACCTCAATCAATCTGTGGAACTGCCCGTATTCTTCTAGCAGCCACAAACCATTGCAGAAAGAGCTCTACACACCCTAGATGTCAAAAGAGCTGTACTCTACTAGATCGAGAGAACACAACCTTTTCGTAAGACCAAACAACTGTTCGTCTCTTTCACACCACCACACAAGGGCAGCCCCATATCCAAATCTGGGATAGCTAGGTGGATTGTTAAATGCATACAGATTTGCTACCACAAAGCAAAACGAACGCTATCTGTTCCCCCAAAAGCCCACTCTACACGTAAGATAGGGGCTTCCATGGCATTTTTAGGGAAAATCCCCTTCGATGATATCTGCAGAGCAGCTACATTGTCTACACCGCACACTTTCACTAAACACTATTGTGTAGACGTGCAAACTAGGCAACAAGCTAGTGTGAGCCAGGCTGTCCTCAAAACATTATTTCAAACAACTGCAACAGATACTGGTGGTCGCCGCTAGGAGCGAGTACTGCTATATAATCTATGCACAGTGTGTAATCTGCAGCTCATATGCCTCGAACGGAATATGCTACTTACCAGTATGCATCTGTTCTTGGGATGTAGAGCTGCAGATCTACACACGCCCACCTGCCTCCCCGGCTACCTTTATCTGTTCCAGTTTTATCTTATTTAGATACAGCACACATGGGCATCTTTCCTGTTTCTTACAAAGCTCCATCATTTCCCCGCTGGCGAAAAACAATCTGAGGATGGAGCCGAAGCCCATGCGCAATAGGATCCAAAGGAGTTGTCGCATACCTTGTGACTTCCAAAGACTTTCCAAGAGAAAAACAACTGCAAACATCCGGGCCCAACACCAGATGGCGATCTATGCACAGTGTATAGATCTGCAGCTCTACATGCCAAGAGCAGATGCATACTGGTAAGTATCATATTCCTTATGTTTTTGGTAATATATACTTTCAGGCAGGGAATTCATTATGTCTGGGGTGGCTACTTTGACAACATGCTTGATGGTATTCGGGCCAGGCATGTTTGACTTTAGTGTGAATCCCTGGTGATGTTCACTGAGGTTTTAAAAAATAGAAATGTATCCAATTAAATACATGAACTAGTGAATCTGTCATGAATTTTGTTGTTTTTTTAGATTCTGTCTTGATGTGTTTTAATATTTTAAGAAGTTCATTGTATAATGATTTGCATCAATTTTAAGTAATTGAGAATAAAACATTTTCATTCTTTACTGGCGCTTTGCTGCTGCTCTTGGGGAGGTAGAGATAATGTTAAAACAAATGTGAAGGATAGTTATCTTTGCAAACGGAAACTTTAAATGTTTCCTGATTCATGCTGAAGCCAGTAGGGCTTCATTATCCAAAAAAAAGCCAATAGACAGTGGTATGTTGAAGTCCTGGTCACAACGTGTGTGGTAGATACATTTCAAAATGATATGTCTTTCTCATAGATGACCGTATACTTACAGGTCCTAATGTTTATTCCCTCCTTAGCCTGTTGCAGCTGGTAGTGGAATTCCACAGATTAAATGCTTTCTGAATGGGGTAAAGATCCCCCATGTGGTGCGACTCAAGGTAAGCAGTACTCCACACTCTCATATTAATATGTATTGTTTTGTATTGTACCATTTATATGGTGTTCAATGGAGGCTTGATGCACCAATGGCAGGGCACTAGCAAAAACTTAAGGATGGGTGGAGTCATAGGTGGAGGAATGGGTGTGTGGATGAAGAGATTGAGGGCTGAAGAGATTGATGGAGGGAGGTAGGGATGAAGGGAGCGATGGATGGAAGAATGGAGTGATTGATGGATGGCTGGATAGACGGAGTGAGTGAGAAGGTGAATGTTATAATGGCGTACACACACAGGAAATGAAATCAACAGGCTGTGATGGTAGAGAATATTTGAAAAGAAGACCAAAGGTGACAGCCTGCAAAGCCGCTTCTAGAAACCACACCAAGGGAAGTATTCTCTCGCAGGATGCCAGTGTCTCATGCTGAATCCACACCCAAGGTTATTTTGCCCCAATCTTCGGTTGTCTTTTTTTATCCTCTTCATTTTTGAGGAGGAAGGGGTGGGTTTCTGGCAGTGAGTCCACAATCGTACCAGGTCTCATTGTTAACTTATTGAGACATCAACTTTAAATACCTTTAAGGGGAAACGTAGTATATATTTGGAACAGTTATGACGAGCACCTGGCTTACAAAGTGTCAACTTTGGGAGGTGGCAATTACCTGAAGTCTGAATAGGAAAGTGAGTAACATCCTTTGCCACTCAGAATGAATAAGTAAGCATTGAGAACATGTTATCAAGGAAGAAGAGGGCAACCAGTTACTCCTGCTTGAAAAATGTTTGCTGAAAAGGTTTTTAAAAATCCTTGTAACTCATCTGCTACATGGTTGCAATGGGAACTAAGCCTATTTGACTCATCTGAGAATTAGCGACAGGAGCATCTGAGCCACAATGTGCAACCAAATATCTACCACCTGGAAGGACACAGGAAAATGGTAGGGGAGGAATGCGAGGTGCAAATACATTCAGACATACTAAGGGTAGGTAAGGACCTGCCACATGGTCTGAATGTTGGGTAAGTCTCTGACAAGTAGAGCAAAGGTAGAGTTAGCATCCATCAACCCAAAAGACCATCGAGGTGAAGCTGGCAGGAGGATCCCAGGAGGCTGATGGGGTTACTGGTAAGGATTAAGGTTTTAAAAACAACAACTCCTACAGGGGACAAATGGGAAAGGCAGGCACCTGAAACCTGGGAGCAAGGTGTTTGGAAGAACCTGTGGTACTGAAAAACACAGGACTCCAGGACGTCTTTCTTTGAAGTGGAAACAGGCTAAACACCTGCCTCTCAAAAAAAGATGGCAAACTCATACCTTGTATAAGTGTCAGGAAAATGCTAACTAAAGTAATCATTTGTTTTATTTTGCAGACGCTGATGGTGAAAGTTTGTGGAGTCATCTTCTCAGTGGTTGGAGGACTCGCTGTAGGAAAGGTAAAAGGTCCAAAAGAAATAAATTAAACATACTGACAACATGGGTCCTCTCTCCAGTAGCCAGGAGCTTACCAACGGTGTGCTGGGGCCCAATCAGTGAGGCAGCTGTACAGACTGGAAACGAGACATTAAGGGAGATGTGCAGTGATATAGGCTGTGTTGTGAGTGCCATTGAGAGAGGAAAGAAAGAAGAGTAATGCACATTGTAATGGCAGTCTCCTGATGAAGGAAAGTATGATGATGTGTCATGTGGCAGAGATCATGTTATAAGGCATCATCAATAAGGAAGATTCAGCCTAGGCGAGTGATAGGACATCATGTCCAGGAAAGGAAAATGTATGAATGGAGTGTTAGTTGTAGTTCTAAGAGCAAAACTCTATTGTTTGAAAGTCTCTTTAATCACCTACTCCTTGAGCAGAACTGAACTTTATTATAAGTTTTATTCAAGTGTTTACAAGAATAAGCTGACCTGAAGCTCAGTATTATTATCTTTGCATTTGTTGGGGTGCAGATCCTCCAAGGGTGTCCAGTGGCCATAGTTTCTGCCATGAAACTGAGAACTTTTCCTAAAGGCACATTAAAAAGGAGAAAACCCAATAAATTGTTATAGTTTCTGTGGTGTTTTTCCCATGTTTGGAGTACCACGTTCACTCTGCAGCTGTAATCCTGAGCTTTGTTTGTTACTACATATTACATACATCTTCCTGATAACATTTTACATGCATCTCTCCTCTTCAGGAAGGCCCGATGATCCATTCTGGGGCTGTGGTAGCTGCTGGCATTTCGCAAGGAAGATCCACGTCACTAAAGCGAGATTTTAAGGTAAAATCTTCATAACAAAGTGAGATTTAATGAACATCTGAAGTCGGTGATAAGCATTGTCATCATAGATTATGCAAATCTGCTTGTTTTACCCAGTCATAGGCTTTAGTGTCTTTTCACTTCTGTGATTGAATCTCTCTGCTTAGGCATCTTTTTTCCCCTGTAAATAACACAAAACGAAATGTCCCATAATGTTGTGTAAGGTTATGAGTATGAGAATATATAAAATCAGTAATGGTATCATGGCTAATGTGATCACAGAGCAAAAACCAATAGAGAGAGGTCTGAATGGGAAGGAAACCAACTTCAAGAGATATGTGAAAGGTGAAATGGATCAGGCAAGTATGTGGAGTGACGGGAAGAGAAAGCAGTGGCTGGTTGAAGGAAAGTGATGCTTGATGGGGATCCTAGGGTTAAGGTTTATGATTCGTAATGTACCCCAATATAGGCCTGGGTAGTCACCTAACCTTTCACCTACATTTAGCCAGCCATTGTACTAGTTAACGGTTTTGATGCTGACCTTTTACCTAGTTAGGTGCTGAATAAATGTGTGGTTTTCTCTGAAAACTAGCCTCATTTATATGCATGAGGATTCTCAGAGTAACAGCAGGATTACCATCTTCGAAATAATAACTGTGTATAAGGTTCATCAGTATTGTCATCCTCGGCTGACATGACACAGCAAGGTACAACCCCTGAGGTTACCTATTGGATATATAAACACCATATCTTTGCTGGGGCAGGCAGAGTAGAAAGACTTTCAGGCTGACACTCTGACATGAGACGCTGAGGTTCCTGCATGCAGACACTCGAGCAGGCAGTGGTCTGACATCCCTCACGGAGTGTCCATCTCAAGACCAAGACGGGGTTCTTCGTTCTCTCACATCAGGTAATGGGAATGGCTCTTTCCTAAGGGTTTTCTTGGCCATACAACTGCATACATGCTAGGTACATTTAGGTACATCTAGTTAGGGTTAGCATCGTAGGAGTATGCATTTTTACTGTCATTTATCTATATGCCTGCATATATCCATTGTTTGAGCACTATGGTAGAATTCTCCCATCTATTTACTCTGTTGGTGCTTATAACAGTATACATCTGTTTCTGTCTCATGGTTGTCGCAGCACACACATTTTACACTAGAATGACGCTGATTTAAAAAAAAAATGCTTATTGAAATCGTCCCCATCCTTTATTCTGTGTATCTCTCTTAGACAAAGTGAGCACGAGTGACTGAGCGAAAAGTACTGTACTTTTTCCACGATCCCTGAGAAGACAGGGTTGTCATGTTCGATAGTTGCCAGAAACTTTTTTCTCCTTGGTAAGAGGGGTTTATAGTGGCACTGTGAGCTAGCTGGTACACAGGCAAACATATCCGGTGGGGGTGTCTGGAATCAGCCTGTCCACCAAACCCACAGTTTATGTTGTCTAAACGTGCATATCCTGTATAGATTTATAGGAACTACATGACAGGTTGATGCTCCTTGGCACAGTAACTACATGCTGCCCTACTTCTCATGGCACCATTTGTTATGTGCCTAGCATTAAGAGTTTAACAAGTACCTGTGCGGTGTCCCACATTGGTTGGAAATGTGTATGCTCCCCTGTTTCGCCTCCTCTCAACAGGGAAGAATACCATTCCAATGTTCAGACCATGACTCAACTGATGTTCAGTGTCACTCAGTTGATAGTTTTGTGAAACAGGTAATTTATCAACGTACCCCAAGCTGATAAGGTTGACTACTGGCCCATTTGATAGAGAATTATTCACAGGAGTCAGACTGGATCTGGAAATATTTTGTGGAGCAGTACCCCTGCACGCCAGTAAGTGGTGGTGTTCGGCTCCGCTTGGCGTCAGCCGCGCCAGAAATGACGTTTGTGATGCCTATATAGGAGCCACCCAGGCATACGAAAATCAGTTACTTTTCACGGCTTTCCACCTCAGTAGCGCGGAGCCCCGAAGTACACTGACCACTGGTGTGGAAAACTAGGCCCCTGAAAGGGTAAAACCCTGTCCCTAGAAATCTGTTTGCAGAGCTGGGAGGATGGGTGGGTTGGTAAGGAATCTGGGGCTAGAAATAGTCTCTAACTGATAAGGCGTTGCCGAAGGTAAGTGACTTGTTCATCTGATAGAGACGTCTAGATGCAGATTCCTTATCTAAGAATTATCCTCAGGCATCAGACTGAATCCGGATATTTTTTGTGAGCAGTACCCGTGTGCATCAGTTGGTGGCATTGTCCAGCTCCACATGGTGTCGTCCACAACAGAAATGGCTTTGCGGTGCCTATATAGACAGCACCCAGGCGTGCTGACGTCTGTCCTTTTCGTGCCAGCCAGCGCAGATCTGGGAAGAGCTACCCCTTAGTCATTTTTTGACCAGTTTTCTTCAACTTTTTTTGAGGTCTTACCTCCTGGTGTAGCAGAAATGTCATTTAATAAGGCCGACTTCAAGCCCTGCAGCACCTGTCACCGACAGATCTCAGTGACGGACCCTCATCTTGTTTAGCTCTGGTGCCTTGAGCAGGACCACGACCCGAAGGCCTTCCACCAACTGCCATGTCATGCACCCAAAGGACTTGAGGGAGCAATCCCAAAAGCTTCTGGGGCTTGATATGCATCGATTGAGGTCCCAGTCGATAGAAAGGTCCTGGGAGCTGTCGTGAAGATCGCGGTCATTGTCGCACTCTTAGTCGTAGAGCCATTCGCATAAGTCTAAGTTCCAACTAAAGGAGAAATTGAAGCGTGCTTCGACTTCACTTCATCTGTCAGCCAACGAGGCCAGGCTCCCTGATCGAGCAAGTGCATGGGCTGGCTTCACGCCTCCCAGAGTTTACGGGGGTCGCAGCGACCCCGCCCAACTCAGAAATTTTATGAGTCCATGCACCTCATATTTTGGGTGGCCCATTCACACTGGTGCGCTTTCATGTCCTATGGGTTCAGGAGGAGCCCCTTATGGATTCAATCCGTCGGCTCCAGCCTCTGTGCCAGTTGGGCCTCCTGGATCCACAGATGGATCCGAACTGGTGTCAGTCATACCATCCCGATATTTCCTGGTGCCAGCCCTAAAGCAGATGCTCCCAGTGGCGCCATACCCATCCTCATCCTGAAATCCGACACGAGCCAGAGGGCCATCATTAGACGTCTGCTCCAGTGGCGACTGAAGCCTTGCCGTCCAGGCCGTAGCCTGAGCCCTGTTCTTCGGCTATGACTCGGGGGGGGGGGGGGGGGGGGGATTAGGAAGGGTCGCTGGATCCTAAGGAATACCAGCCTGATGAGAGGCAAACATGAACTGGTGTGAGGATCTGGGTGAAGCCAGTGGACTGGACACTTCTCCATTAACTGCCATGCTTTTCCCCCCTAATTTGGCTACGGAGGAGAGAGCGTCATTCGCCATAGTGCTGCGGAATGTAGCCGAGGTCCTTGACCTTAGCCTAACCTAAGTGGCAGTTGAGACAAATGTCTTGACTCCGATGCTGCAACCGGGAGTGTCTTTCTGCAATCCCTGCTTTTCTTTAGTTGCCTTACCTTTTCCAATCCCCTATTGTACATAGGTTTTCAAAAGTTTACAACATGTTTCCTCCCATTCCTTTCATTATGCCTCAGTGCAACCTCAATCTCCTCACTTTCCTTATGTGCGCTCCCTTTGAGCCTCTGCACAGTTGTCCACTCAGGCTCTTTACTATCAAAATAGCCTTTCTCATGGCTAAAACATCTACTTGGAAGGAGGGTCAGTGAGCTTCAGGCCTGGTCATCTAAACCTCTTTATCTTAACATCTACCCAGACAAACTGCTGATTTGTAGATGAGCGCCCTTTCTTCTGAAAGTGGTCACTCCATTTCACATGAGCAAAACCATAATTCTGTCTACTTTTAACACTCCACCGCATCCCTCCAAGGAAGAGGAGAGACTTCACCATCTGGACCCCCAAAAAGAGCGCTGTCAATATACCTTGACTGCAGATGAGCGTTCTGGGTGGATGATTATCTCCTTGTGGGGTATGTCTGAGTGAAGAAAGGATGGTCTGTACAGAAGTGGACCATCTCCTGATGGATTATTTTCTGTATCATAATCTACTACGCATCGACTAAGAAGAAAACCCCTGAAGGTTTGCATGCTCACACCACCAGAGCTAAAGCTGCAACCACTTCATTAGCTTGCAGAATTCCAGTCCTGGACATCTGCCAGGAAGCAACGTTGGCTTTCCTGCAAACGTTTACCAAGCACTTCTGCCTGGACAGTACGGTTCATAGAGATGGGCAAGTTGCCCATTTGGTCCTGCAGGACTTCCACTTGTGAAATTGGTCCGCAGACCCTCCTCAGTGGAGGTATTGGTTGGGTATCTAGTCTAAGGTAAGGATTCTTCAGCCAGACGGCCCTATCGGAGGAACAAGTTGCTTACCTTCGGTTACCTCTATCTGGTAGAGACTCTATCTAGCCACAGATTCCTTACCTTTGGTCACATCCAGACTGGACTATGCCAATGTTCTGTACCTTGGCCTCTCAGTGTGTCTTCTCCACCTCTTGCAGTTGGTTAAAAATGCTGCTGCTAGACTGGTACTTATGCTTAAGCCCAGGACTCAGATGTCCCCGCACCTGAAGGCATTACACTTGCTTCCTATGAGAAAGAGGCTCAGATTTAAGGCTCTGGTGCTGTTTTTCAAAGCTCTTCATGGCAGGGGCGCTTTATATCTCAGAAAGCGAGGTAGCCATTACATGCCGGCCAGAACTCTGAGGTCATCCTCCATGGGCATGGCCTGCGTTCCTAGAATACGCCAAGCCCGTTCGGGAGGAAGTTCCTTCAGGTTCCTGGGAGCCCAAGCCTGGAACCATCTCCTGGTAACCCTCAGAACTGTTACTGACGTGGCTGTCTTTAAGAAACTACCCAAAACCTGATTATTCCGTGGTTAGGGGTATTTTTGGTTAGTTAGACTGAGACTATTTGCGCTGGGACACTCTTGCTGAGTAGCCGTGTGCTCTACAAATGCATCATTCATTCATATTAGTTTAGACAGGAAGCACTTTGTATGGTCACAAATCAAGAGGTAAGGGAAGAAAAGAGTATCAGCTGTTTATTGAGAAGATCTGAGTAGGTAGATCTTGATTGAATGGAAAGGAGCTGCCCTTCGTTAGGCAGGTATTGGTTGACCGTAGACAAGGAGGCTTAGGTTGGGAGGAGCAGGAATTGTTTGCGTGGAGAGAATGAAGCATTGGTTGGAGGAGACAAGCAGCTGTTAATTGGCTGGAGTAATGCAGGTGTTGATTGTTTAGAGGGGAAAAGCAGGTTTTGGTTTATAGGTCAAACAGCTTTGATTGGGAGGTGAAAATGAGCGTTCATTGGAGAGAAGGAGGCATTTAATGGGAGGCACCGCTTTGGAGGAGAGAAGCAGGCACCACTTTGGAGGGGAGAAGCAGGCACCGCTTCGGCAGGGGAGAAGCAGGCACCGCTTTGGCAGGGGAGAAGCAGGCACCGCTTTGGCAGGGAGAAGCAGGCACCGCTTTGGCAGGGGAGAAGCAGGCACCGCTTTGGCAGGGGAGAAGCAGGCACCGCTTTGGCAGGGGAGAAGCAGGCACCGCTTTGGCAGGGGAGAAGCAGGCACCGCTTTGGCAGGGGAGAAGCAGGCACCGCTTTGGAGGGGAGAAGCAGGCACCCCTTTGGAGGGGAGAAGCAGGCACCCCTTTGGAGGGGAGAAGCAGGCACCCCCTTGGAGGGGGAGAAGCAGGCACCCCCTTGGAGGGGAGAAGCAGGCACCCCCTTGGAGGGGAGAAGCAGGCACCCCTTTGGAGGGGAGAAGCAGGCACCCCTTTGGAGGGGAGAAGCAGGCACCCCTTTGACGGGAGAGAAGCAGGCACCGCTTTGGGAGGAGAGAAGCAGGCACCGCTTTGGAGGAGAGAAGCAGGCACCGCTTTGGAGGAGAGAAGCAGATACTGCTTTGAACGACAGAAGCAGGCACCACTTGGGAGGAGGGAAGCAGATGTTGGCATGGAGTAGAGAAGCATTCATTGGGTTGGAAGAGAGAAGCAGGTATTGGTTGGAAGAAGAGAAGCAGCCATGAATTGGTTTTGTGGATGCTGGTGATGATTGGTTAGGGAGAAACAGATTCTGGGTGGTTGATTGGACACGGATAAACATGAATTTGGTGATTGGTTGGGAGGGAAGGAAGCAAATGTTGGGAAGTTGGTTCTTTCAAGAGAAGCATGCATGACTGGAAGGAGGGAAGCTCTTGTTTGGGAGGAAAGAAGCAGGTGTTGATTGGGAGTGGAGAAGCATGCATGGGAGAAATTGCATGTATTGGTTAGGTTGGTGGGACATGGGGAATAAGCAAGCCTTAGTTCTTTGGAAGGGGAGAAGCAGGTGTTGGGTAAAGCAGTCAATGGGATGGGAGAATCTGATATTAGTTGGGATGACTGAAGCAGGAGCTGTGTTGTAGGGAGGAGGCAAGGAGGTGTTGATTGATTGGTCAAAGAAATTGGTGTGAGATGATTCAAAAGGAAATTGCAGGTAATGGTCTGGGAAAGAAACAGATGTTGGCTGGAAGGTGAGAAACACATAGCTAGGAGAAGGGGGCGGACATTGGATGAGAGAATAGTCACTGGCATTTGTTGGGCGCAAGGGAGCTTTCAATTGTTGGAAGTAGAGTTGCTAGTGTTTATTGGGAGGTTAGGATACAAATGTTTTTTGAGAATGTGCAAAGAAGCCAAACTTGAGGAGACTTAAAGCAGAGTTTGGTTTCAAGTAGGACAATACATGTGCTTTAAACGTATGTTTATAAAAAATAGCTATTTGTCTAACATCAAAATAAATATGAATAAGGAAACCACAGTGTGAAAATGGTACCAGGTAATTAACATGAAAACCCCAAATTATAGGAGTTACTACAAGGCTGGGCCTGGAAACTGAGAAAGGTGATTTGTGGGTGATTCATTTTCTTGCACTGGCCAACTAATTTCTTTCCATTTGGTGATTAGTGTTACAGGAAGCAAAAGAGAACAAAGCTGATATTCTCTTTATCCAGCTCTCTCTTCTTTCAGATCTTTGAGTACTTTCGCAGAGACACAGAAAAAAGGGATTTTGTGTCGGCTGGGGCCGCTGCCGGTGTCTCAGCTGCTTTTGGGGCTCCTGTGGGTAAGAATATGATGCTTCTGTTTCTTCAGCTGCTAAAGTACTTGAAAATAAAATGAGCTTCTCTTATAAATATGCAGGAGGTGAAGCTAACTGCATATTTGTGTTGTCTTTGCAAATGTGTTCTGCCTCAAATCTGCAGTCACTCTATCTATGTCAAAGATTATTCCATGCCTGTTATAGTACCTTTCCGTTTTCAAAAGGTCTTCAGTATACTCATCCCTTTTGATCTGTGAATAAAATGGGAAACTGCAACACTGTACAGACCACCATCGCTGCGAAAGCTGCTAGCCACCGTTAGTGAAGGAGTAGGAGATTTTAGAACCAAAGATGTTGACTGAAGCATCTCGGCCACAACTACACTCAGATTAAACTTCCCATTTTAATAATCTCTAACTGTGGCGCTTTTCTGGGGCTGATTACAGCGTTTATGTTAGAGTGGCTGTTCACCTTTTAGGACATTGTT
This sequence comes from Triturus cristatus, assembly GCF_964204655.1. Lineage (NCBI taxonomy): Eukaryota > Metazoa > Chordata > Amphibia > Caudata > Salamandridae > Triturus > Triturus cristatus. The sequence goes on along the minus strand of NC_140593.1, from coordinate 840,461,099 downwards.
ATGGACATTAATATGAGAGCACACCAGGACGTGTCTAACCACTATCCACAGTGTGGGTTATTGCCGAAAAGTGGTAGAACAGGCAGCTGCATAGACTTGTGTAAACCTGGGCAGAGTTATCGGAGTTCCACTACAAAACCCTGCCAAGCTTTGCGGGTTCCCCGAGCGGCAGAGTGGGTTACCTCGCGGCGTTCGCTCTGATTTTTAGTGCCGGGTGTTTGTCCTGCACTATAAAATGAGTGCAAACTGCATCTCACACAATGCAGTAGGGCGCTGCTTCTTCCTGTCACTTTCTAAAAGCGAACAGAAGCTTTCTCAATGCTAATGGTAGCAACCATCCGCGACTGCCCGCGTTGAGAAATCTCGCCGGCAAGTGGTCTAGCGTTAGATTTTCCTCGCTAGCCAACTTACTGATGGCAAGCATGAGCGAGGAAAGGACTCTGCTTGAGTTTTTTGGAACTCCGCGAGCTCTGCAGAGTGCAAAAAACTTTGCAAACTCTGAGAACGAAGCAAAGTTCACCCCCAGGCTTAGATTTGTGTCTTTGATTTCAGGAGACCCATCTTTAAGAAGTTGTAGATTTTTCTTTTGTATTTTTTTTTTTATGAACACATTTTTATTTGTTTTATCTTTTGGAGTCCACGTAGAAAATTACATTAATAAGATACCCTTACAGGAGAGGCACAGTTGCTTACAACGATAATTTGAAAGTGTCACCCCCGATAACTGACAAAGAACAAAGCTACAAAGGAGTGGTCCAAGGTGTGGGGGGACTCCAGGCTGTAAGAAGATGTAGAATTTCATAATGCGCTTTATATAAAATAATTATGTGAAGGAAGAAGACCAATTCAGGGGCAAGCAAACCTTCTTAGGCAATTAAAAAGAAATATTAGGTGAAGAAGCTAGAAAAAAAGTTGGATGGCAGTCTGTAGAGACACTGTTGGAGAATATTTGCAAAACAATGAGGCAGTTGGAAGACCGAAGAAGCAATCTAAGTAGGAAATGATCAAGACGACTCTGCAGTGTAACAGAGTCTATTTTAGGTATTGTTCAAATGGCAAGTAGAGCAGAAATGCGTGTGTGCAGGTATTTGTGTGCTTGTGTATGGCTATCTAAAAAGTGAGGGACGGTCATGTGAAAGGTGGGGGATTCACTACATAATCTGCCAAATCCATCCCAGAAGCATACTCAATGATAGAGTCAAATGTATGGGCAAAAATGAACCACTTGGGTACAACTTGGCCAACTAGTTTAGTGAACATAAATAGTGCATTCATCCATGAGATGATGCCTAAACATTGACTTATCGCTGCGATTGGAATTATTACATTGAGCAAGCGCTTGAAACTGGACAGATTGTTCCAAGAGCAGGTACTGGGAGGGGGGTTGTTCCAGATGCACTGAACTTGAATAGCAAATCTGCATTTTCCTTAAAGGTGGGACTGCGACTGTGAAATGTTTAGCAGCAAATTGAAAAATAAATTAGTCGGGAGTCCAATTAAATAGCATAACAAGCATTGGCATAGCCAATAGGTCTCGCCTTTGGGACCTTATAAGTGTTTAGTTATCCAGCACAATATCCTTGGTGCAACAACATCAAGTGTTGCATGGCTAAACACTTATAAGTTCTCAAAGGCGAGACCTAAAGGCAATGCCAATGCTTGTTTTGAGTGAGTGGCTCGTGCAGGTATGCCACTATGAGGTAGAGATGCTGCAAGTGCTTTTACAGGAGCCCCTGTGACATTGCGCCTCTTCAAAATGTATCATGGGTCTGGTGTAATACTTCTAGCTCCTATTCCCGTCTTCTCGCACCCAATGCATCTAAAATGTCCCATGTACAGCCGGGGTTGACACTCCTATTACCCCTGCCCTCCAGTGACACTTTACCTGTCACAGGTGGTGGTGGTGGTGGTGGTGGTTGTGGTGGTGGTGGATGACGTGGTGGTTGTGGACATGGTGGTGGACGACGTGGTGGTGGTGGACATGGTGGCGGTGGACTTGGTGGACGTGGTGGTGGTGGACGTGGTGGTGGTGGTGGACGTGGTGGTGGTGGTGGACGTGGTGGTGGTGGATGTGGTGGTGGACGTGGTGATGGACATGGTGGTGGACGTGGTGGTGGTGGTGGTGGTGGACGTGGTGGACTTGGTGGTGGTGGACGTGGTGGACATGGTGGTGGACGTGGTTGTGGTGGTGGTGGTGGACATGGTGGTGGTGGATGTGGTGGTGGACATGGAGTTGGACGTGGTGGTGTTGAATGTGGTGGTTGACATGGTGTTGGATGTGGTGGTGTTGGATGTGGTGATGGTGGACGTGGTGATGGTGGACGTGGTGATGGTGGACGTGGTGATGGTGGACGTGGTGATGGTGGACGTGGTGATGGTGGACGTGGTGATGGTGGACGTGGTGATGGTGGACGTGGTGATGGTGGACGTGGTGATGGTGGACGTGGTGATGGTGGACGTGGTGATGGTGGACGTGGTGGTGGACGTGGTGGTGGTGGTGGACGTGGTGGTGGTGGTGGACGTGGTGGTGGTGGTGGATGTGGTGGACGTGGTGGTGGTGGACGTGGTGTTGGTGGACGTGGTGTTGGTGGACGTGGTGGTGGTGGACGTGGTGGTGGTGGACGTGGTGGTGGTGGACGTGGTGGTGGTGGACGTGGTGGTGGTGGACGTGGTGGTGGTGGACGTGGTGGTGGAGGACATGGTGGTGGAGGACATGGTGGAGGACGTGGTGGTGGTGGACGTGGTGGTGGTGGACGTGGTGATGGTGGACGTGGTGATGGTGGACGTGGTGATGGTGGACGTGGTGATGGTGGACGTGGTGATGGTGGTGGACGTGGTGGTGGACGTGGTGGTGGTGGTGGACGTGGTGGTGGACGTGGTGGTGGACGTGGTGGTGGACATGGTGGTGGACATGGTGGTGGTGGACATGGTGGTGGTGGACATGGTGGTGGTGGACGTGGTGGTGATGGTGGACGTGGTGATGGTGGACATGGTGGTGATGGTGGACATGGTGGTGATGGTGGACATGGTGGTGATGGTGGACATGGTGGTGATGGTGGACATGGTGGTGATGGTGGACATGGTGGTGGACGTGGTGGTGGTGGTGGACGTGGTGGTGGTGGTGGACGTGGTGGTGGTGGTGGACGTGGTGATGGTGGACGTGGTGATGGTGGACGTGGTGATGGTGGACGTGGTGGTGGATGTGGTGGTGGATGTGGTGGTGGTGGTGGACGTGGTGATGGTGGACGTGGTGATGGTGGACGTGGACGTGGTGGTGGTGGACGTGGATGTGGTGGTGGTGGAGGATGTGGTGGTGGTGGAGGATGTGGTGGACGAGGTGATGGTGGACGTGGTGATGGTGGACGTGGTGATGGTGGACGTGGTGATGGTGGACGTGGTGGTGGTGTATGTGGTGGTGGTGGAGGATGTGGTGGTGATGGTGGACGTGGTGGTGGATGTGGACGTGGTGGTGGATGTGGATGTGGTGGTGGTGGATGTGGTGGTGGTGGATGTGGTGGTGGTGGATGTGGTGGTGGTGGATGTGGTGGTGGTGGATGTGGTGGTGGTGGTGGACGTGGTGGACATGGTGGTGATGGTGGACGTGGTGATGGTGGACGTGGTGATGGTGGACGTGGTGATGGTGGACATGGTGGTGATGGTGGACATGGTGGTGATGGTGGACATGGTGGTGGTGGTGGACATGGTGGTGGTGGTGGACATGGTGGTGGTGGACATGGTGGTGGTGGACGTGGTGGTGGATGTGGTGGTGATGGTGGACGAGGTGATGGTGGACGAGGTGATGGTGGACGAGGTGATGGTGGACGAGGTGATGGTGGACGAGGTGATGGTGGACGAGGTGATGGTGGACGAGGTGATGGTGGACGAGGTGATGGTGGACGTGGTGGTGGTGGAGGATGTGGTGGTGGTGGAGGATGTGGTGGTGGTGGAGGATGTGGTGGTGGTGGAGGATGTGGTGGTGGTGGAGGATGTGGTGGTGGATGTGGTGGTGGATGTGGTGGTGCTGGTGGTGGACGAGGTGGTGGTGGACGTGGTGGACATGGTGGTGATGGTGGACGTGGTGATGGTGGACGTGGTGATGGTGGACGTGGTGATGGTGGACATGGTGGTAGACGTGGTGGTGGATGTGGTGGTGGTGGACATGGTGGTGGACGTGGTGGTGGATGTGGTGGTGGTGGTGGACGTGGTGATGGTGGACGTGGTGATGGTGGACGTGGTGATGGTGGACGTGGTGATGGTGGACGTGGTGGTGGTGGACGTGGTGGTGGTGGAGGATGTGGTGGTGGACGTGGTGGTGGTGGTGGACGTGGTGATGGTGGACGTGGTGATGGTGGACGTGGTGATGGTGGACGTGGTGGTGGTGGACGTGGTGGTGGTGGACGTGGTGGTGATGGTGGACGTGGTGGTGGATGTGGTGGTGGTGGATGTGGTGGTGGATGTGGTGGTGGTGGATGTGGTGGTGGATGTGGTGGTGCACGTGGGGGACATGGTGGGGTGGACGTGGTGGTGGTGGTGGACGTGGTGGTGGTGGTGGACGTGGTGGTGGTGGTGGTGGACGTGGTGGTAGACGTGGATGTGGTGGACCTGGTGGATGTGTTGGTGGTGGACGTGGTGGTGGATGTGGTGGTGGACGTGGTGTTGGACGTGGTGGTGGTGGTGGTGTTGGACGTGGTGGTGGTGGTGGTGTTGGACGTGGTGGTGGTGTTAGTGGACGTGGTGGTGGCGAACGTGGTGATGGCGAACGTGGTGATGGCGAACGTGGTGAACATGGTGATGGCGAACGTGGTGATGGCGAACGTGGTGAACATGGTGATGGTGAACGTGGTGATGGTGAACGTGGTGATGGTGAACGTGGTGATGGTGAACGTGGTGATGGTGAACGTGGTGATGGTGGACGTGGTGATGGTGGACGTGGAGGTGGTGGACGTGGAGGTGGTGGACGTGGAGGTGGTGGACGTGGAGGTGGTGGAGGTGGTGGAGGTGGTGGACGTGGAGGTGGTGGACGTGGAGGTGGTGGACGTGGAGGTGGTGGACGTGGAGGTGGTGGACGTGGAGGTGGTGGACGTGGAGGTGGTGGACGTGGAGGTGGTGGACGTGGAGGTGGTGGACGTGGTGGTGGTGGTGGATGTGGTGGTGATGGTGGATGTGGTGGTGATGGTGGATGTGGTGGTGATGGTGGACGTGGTGGTGGTGGTGGATGTGGTGGTGGATGTGGTGGTGGATGTGGTGGTGGATGTGGTGGTGGATGTGGTGGTGGTGGTGGATGTGGTGGTGGTGGTGGTGGTGGACGTGGATGTGGTGGTGGTGGACGTGGTGGTGGTGGACGTGGTGGTGGTGGATGTGGTGGTGGTGGACGTGGTGGTGGTGGTGGAGGTGGATGTGGTGGATGTGGTGGTGGATGTGGTGGTGCACGTGGTGGACATGGTGGGGTGGACATGGTGGACTTGGTGGTGGACGTGGTGGTGGATGTGGTGGTGCACGTGGTGGACATGGTGGGGTGGACATGGTGGACTTGGTGGTGGTGGTGGACGTGGTGGTGGTGTTGGTGGACATGGTGGTGGTGTTGGTGGACGTGGTGGTGGTGGTGGATGTGGTGGTGGTGGTGGTGGACGTATTGGTGGTGGTGGACGTGGTGGTGGTGGACATATTGGTGGTGGTGGATGTGGTGGACCTGGTGGATATGTTGGTGGTGGACGTGGTGGTGGATGTGGTGGTGGACGTGGTGTTGGACGTGGTGGTGGTGTTGGACGTGGTGGTGGACATGGTGGTGGTGGACGTAGTGGTGGTGGACGTGGATGTGGTGGTGGTGGACATGGTGGTGGTGCGAGTGCGTGCAAAAGAGAGAGTGAGTGGGGGGGAACGGAAAAAAAAAAGCGCGGCCCGCGCCAGACAAAGTACTGACACTGCTTGTGTTCAATGCACTTTATACCCCGCAGCGGGTAGTAGGTAAGTAGCATGCAAACATAATGCAATGAATGTGATGGGACACTTTGGAGAGAGAGCCGTGCACGAGGGAACACTTATAATGTGATATTTTAGGGCCCAGTAGTGTCTGCATTATATTGAGGCTATTGTTAATTGTCATTACAAGACGAATTGCTGTCTCTGTGTGACCTGCGACAAGAAAGACAGAGAGAGTGAGAGACAGAGTGCGAGCGAAAGAGAGGGTGAGTGAGGGGGGCAATGAGAAAAAAAACACAGCCCGCGCTGTGTTTAATGACTGTGAATGACTAATGCTGAAACTCAAACAAGCAGCAGCTGTTTTCAAGCACACTCGTGCTTGTGGTGGCATCCGCCATGCGGGAGGGAGCAGCGGCTACTTAGCACACGAGCCGCTGCTCGCTCCTGCAAGGTGAAGGTGTGGTGGTGTTGGAAGTGGTGGACATGGTGGTGGTGGACGTGATGATGGACGTGGTGATGGACGTGGTGGTGGTGAACGTGGTGAATGTGGTGATGGTGGACGTGGTGATGGTGGACGTGGTGATGGTGGACGTGGTGATGGTGGACGTGGTGATGGTGAACGTGGTGATGGTGAACGTGGTGATGGTGAACGTGGTGATGGTGAACGTGGTGATGGTGGTGGACGTGGTGATGGTGGTGGACGTGGTGATGGTGGTGGACGTGGTGATGGTGGTGGACGTGGTGATGGTGGTGGACGTGGTGATGGTGGTGGACGTGGTGATGGTGGTGGACGTGGTGATGGTGGTGGACGTGGTGATGGTGGTGGACGTGGTGATGGTGGTGGACGTGGTGATGGTGGTGGACGTGGTGATGGTGATGGTGATGGTGGGCGTGGTGATGGTGATGGTGAGCGTGGTGATGGTGATGGTGAGCGTGGTGATGGTGGGCGTGGTGATGGTGGGCGTGTTGATGGTGGGCGTGGTGGTGGGGGACGTGGTGGTGGGGGACGTGGTGGTGGACATGGTGGTAGATGTGGTGGTGGATGTGGTGGTGGTGGACGTGGTGGTGATGGTGGACGTGGTGGTGATGGACGTGGTGGTGGATGTGGTGGTGGTGGTGATGGTGGATGTGGTGGTGGATGTGGTGGTGGTGGATGTGGTGGTGGATGTGGTGGTGCACGTGGTGGACATGGTGGACGTGGTGGTGGTGGACGTGGTGGTGGTGGACGTATTGGTGGTGGTGGATGTGGTGTACCTGGTGGATGTGTTGGTGGTGGACGTGGTGGTGGAAGTGGTGGTGGATGTGGTGTTGGACATGGTGGTGGTGGTGGTGTTGGACGTGGTGGTGGTGGTGTTGGACGTGGTGGTGGACATGGTGGTGGTGGACGTAGTGGTGGTGGACGTGGATGTGGTGGTGGACGTGGTGGTGGTGCGAGTGCGTGCAAAAGAGAGAGTTAGTGAGGGGGGAACGGAAAAAAAAGCGCGTCCCGCGCCGGATAAAGTACTGACACTGCTTGTGTTCAATGCACTTTATACCCCGCAGTGGGTAGTAGGTAAGTAACATGCAAACATAATGCAATGAATGTGATGGGACACTTTGGAGAGAGAGCCGTGCACGAGGGAAAACTTATAATGTGATATTTTAGGGCCCAGTAGTGTCTGCATTATATTGAGGCTATTGTTAATTGTCATTACAAAGGAAATTGTAAGACGAATTGCTGTCTGTGTGACCTGCGACAAGAAAGAGTGAGAGAGCGAGAGACAGAGTGCGAGCGAAAGAGAGAGTGAGTGAGGGGGGAATGAGAAAAAAAAACACGGCCCGCGCTGTGTTTAATGACTGTGAATGACTAATGCTGAAACTCAAACAAGCAGCAGCTGTTTTCAAGCACACTCGTGCTTGTGGTGGCATCCGCCATGCGGGAGGGAGCAGCGGCTACTTAGCACACGAGCCGCTGCTCGCTCCTGCAAGGTGAAGGTGTGGTGGTGTTGGAAGTGGTGGACATGGTGGTGGTGGACGTGATGATGGACGTGGTGATGGACGTGGTGGTGGTGAACGTGGTGAATGTGGTGATGGTGGACGTGGTGATGGTGGACGTGGTGATGGTGGACGTGGTGATGGTGGACGTGGTGATGGTGGACGTGGTGATGGTGGACGTGGTGATGGTGGACGTGGTGATGGTGGACGTGGTGATGGTGGACGTGGTGATGGTGGACGTGGTGATGGTGGACGTGGTGATGGTGGACGTGGTGATGGTGGACGTGGTGATGGTGGACGTGGTGATGGTGGACGTGGTGATGGTGAACGTGGTGATGGTGGTGAACGTGGTGATGGTGGTGGACGTGGTGATGGTGGTGGACGTGGTGATGGTGGTGGACGTGGTGATGGTGGTGGACGTGGTGATGGTGGTGGACGTGGTGATGGTGGTGGACGTGGTGATGGTGGTGGACGTGGTGATGGTGGTGGACGTGGTGATGGTGGTGGACGTGGTGATGGTGATGGTGATGGTGGGCGTGGTGATGGTGATGGTGGGCGTGGTGATGGTGATGGTGGGCGTGGTGATGGTGATGGTGGGCGTGGTGATGGTGGGCGTGTTGATGGTGGGCGTGGTGGTGGGGGACGTGGTGGTGGGGGACGTGGTGGTGGGGGACGTGGTGGTGGACATGGTGGTAGATGTGGTGGTGGATGTGGTGGTGGTGGACGTGGTGGTGATGGTGGACGTGGTGGTGGATGTGGTGGTGGTGGTGATGGTGGATGTGGTGGTGGATGTGGTGGTGGTGGATGTGGTGGTGGATGTGGTGGTGCACGTGGTGGACATGGTGGACGTGGTGGTGGTGGATGTGTTGGTGGTGGACGTGGTGGTGGAAGTGGTGGTGGATGTGGTGTTGGACATGGTGGTGGTGGTGGTGTTGGACGTGGTGGTGGTGGTGTTGGACGTGGTGGTGGACATGGTGGTGGTGGACGTAGTGGTGGTGGACGTGGATGTGGTGGTGGACGTGGTGGTGGTGCGAGTGCGTGCAAAAGAGAGAGTTAGTGAGGGGGGAACGGAAAAAAAAGCGCGTCCCGCGCCGGATAAAGTACTGACACTGCTTGTGTTCAATGCACTTTATACCCCGCAGTGGGTAGTAGGTAAGTAACATGCAAACATAATGCAATGAATGTGATGGGACACTTTGGAGAGAGAGCCGTGCACGAGGGAAAACTTATAATGTGATATTTTAGGGCCCAGTAGTGTCTGCATTATATTGAGGCTATTGTTAATTGTCATTACAAAGGAAATTGTAAGACGAATTGCTGTCTGTGTGACCTGCGACAAGAAAGAGTGAGAGAGCGAGAGACAGAGTGCGAGCGAAAGAGAGAGTGAGTGAGGGGGGAATGAGAAAAAAAAACACGGCCCGCGCTGTGTTTAATGACTGTGAATGACTAATGCTGAAACTCAAACAAGCAGCAGCTGTTTTCAAGCACACTCGTGCTTGTGGTGGCATCCGCCATGCGGGAGGGAGCAGCGGCTACTTAGCACACGAGCCGCTGCTCGCTCCTGCAAGGTGAATGCCACCACAAGCACGAGTGTGCTTGAAAAGGAGCAGACCAATGGCCAAAGGCCCTCCTAGTGCAGCGCATGCACGCTGCCTAGGCGAGACCTAAAAAAGAATGAGAGTCTGCTCTATCTGTGCCTTTTATATGCCCCTTACAAAGCCCTATTTTGCCTACTTGGAAAAATGTGAGACTTTGAGCACCACCATGTTAATTGCCCTTCTTCTCTTGGCTGAGGTCCTCGCGAACCAAGCTGCAGCAGTGAATTTTGGTTCACAGTCAAGGTTTCCACAGATCAAAAGACATTCATTACTGATTGTAAGACTCTGCACTAAACTTTCCATGTCAGAGTGGGGCAACATCATTTGTTTTATGATGTATATTTCTTTGTTAGATCAGCAGTTTTCTAGTGTAGCTCCTTAGCATGATGATGTTCAGAGTAAAACTGTGAATCAGTATTTGAGTTCAACAGAGGAAGAGTCGGCATCTGTTCATGAACAAGAGACCCCTCAACGTCTTGTGGACAATTATGCTTTTACATGTAAGGGAAGCCTACTCATCAGGACTCCCAGGATAATGCCATGGGACTGCCAACCTCCACAATCACGATTGCTCGTAGGTGACCTTAATTCACCTCAGGGGTGTCAATTGTTCTCTGGGTTCCATCTCTGCTACTTTCCCAACATGAAGGTCACTTCATCTGGATCTTCCTTGGTGGGGCGATATTACAGTATTACCTCAGAGGAGACTAAAACAAAGTTTCAGTGATTACGACCAAAGTCACTTCTAAGGAATCACATGAGGATGTAGACAATCTGAATACAACCAGGGGTATCTGGTGGCCTCTCCGGTGGAATTGGTACCATTAAGCTATGGCTCTAGCTCTGGCAGAGTGCCAGGTGGCACTGAAGGCACGTTTATCAAGCAAACCTGCAATTGCTGATAGAGCACTCTATCACATTGCTTCATCTGCTAATGAGCCTTAAGGATTTGGGCTGGTTACATTCTTCTATGGTGTGCTTCTGCAAGTTGATTGTCATATGAGGGAATGTATTTTTGAAAGGACATGCTGGTATTTTCGGCACAAAGACAGTTATGGTTGAAAAGCTCCCAATGGGATCATTGGTATATAGGAGACGATGATGGATTTTTCGTGGTAATTGACTATTGTTTGCAGTCAGCTGTTGGCTTGTTTGTACAAAACAGCTGTGGAGTTTGGAGCTCTGGTCCATTGGCAGTTGTGATGTCACCAAATGTTTGAATAATCCTTGGGAAAATTGGATTTCTTCCAGAAAAAGAGCTTTGTTTCTATTCTATCTCTTGCAGGTGGTGTCCTGTTCAGCTTGGAGGAAGGAGCTTCTTTTTGGAACCAGATGCTCACATGGAGAATTGTAAGTGCCTGCTGCTCTGTTGTAGTGCGAAGGCAGTAAAACTACGATAGTGGAGCTGATAAACAACCGTATAGAGCTATATCACAGCTGCTTGTAAGATTGTGAGTGAATCATGGGGATGTGCTAAAGTTGTCTGGGACACATGCCCTGCTGGATGTATGACCTGGGCTTGTTGTCCATAGTGCCCTCCATTTTATTTTGTCATTGAAATTGGAGCTGGGCTGTTTGAACTGGGCAACTTTCCTTTCTTGGATTATCTGTGCACCTTAAAACACAACACTGTGTTGGCTTGGTTGCCTGATGGCTGGGTTGTCTCATCTTCTTTTTCTCAACAGTTGTATTGCATATTTTATAATGTCGGTGTGTTTTGTAACCTTCGTTCATTTGTGTATATTCTCTTTCCAGTTTTTTGCTTCCATGATTTCCACGTTCACTCTGAACTTCATCTTGAGCATCTATAATGAAAAGCCAGGCGATCTCTCCAATCCAGGTCTTGTCAACTTTGGGAGGTTTGGGTCAGAGGTAAGGGCACCCTGTTTAATCCAAGGTCAATCAGCCTATTCAAGTTCTACATAAAAGGGTCTTGACCCAATTATAGACATGAATATTGTAGACTCATGAAATCCCATATTTGCATTACAATAGATGCAATTGTGACCTTTGTGTTTTTTTCAGATATTGCAAACCTTTTTGGGACAGTAAGGATACGAGATCTAGACACAAGATTTACTCTTGTATCTGTCTTTCTTCCAAAGCTGACCTAGGGATGGCAGAGGAACAGTGGGCACTTAGACTGATATAGTGGATCCCTAATCGCATTTGAGCGTCAGTATTTTCTTGCTGATGTTGACTGGCCCATACCACACATGAAGGGCTCAACGACCTGCAAACTTTTTAAAAGGTATCTTTCAGTAGCTGACGTTTTCTAGGATGGAGTACATCGCTGTGGATTATACCTTCCAGAGACTTTTTGCCGTCTGTGTGTGAAGACTGTAGGTCTTGGAGTATTCATTATGATGTACCATAATCTGCAGCTCATATGGGACGAGTTGCCCATTTTCTGGCACTACAGTAGACCCCACACCTACATTTGTTTCATTTGACTCAAAACGGATGCACTTTTCAGACAGAATACACTCAATTTATAAAGGTTTAAATGAAAGGCCATCTTGAGTATTATCTCACTGTTGCTTGAAAGAATGTGGTCGGACTGCAGCCTAGGCTCCTCTTAAGGTTTGCATTAGGGTTCCATTTCAAGATGCTTCAGCTTCTTGGACATGAGTTGGTTTTTGGTAGTTTCACACTCTTACACAAATGTTTACATTTGTCAGGCATAAACATTCCAGAATCGTATCTCAATGATTCCCCAACCCCCACATTTACTTAGCTTTTTTTGTACTAAATTGGGCTCTGTGCTAATGTATACGGTGCCATTGTCTCAGAATAAGCTTAACCTGTCTGAAGCAAGGACATAAGAATCTTGCATCCCCCCCACCCCAATTCCCCAACCTCCTGCCCTTTTCAGTAAAGCATGTTTATGATGCTAGAAGCACCTGTTTTGCTTCCATTAAAATATACATCTTTAAAATGTGCTTTATTTATAAGACGTTTTACCATTATGCTCGGTTCTTTTAATAGTCTTGAAGTCTGTGGTGCTGTGGGCCAACTTGGACTTTTCTGGTCTCTGGTATTGTTATATAGATGGTGATCTTGCTTTCATAATTCATGCACTCACATCTTACCCTGCTGTGTGCAATTATTAACATTTTGATGTGATCTATCCTCTATTGCAGTCTCAATACCAAGGCTGCCCTCAATATTCAGCTGCAAGTCTTTGTGTAATCCTTGGGGCACACAGCACCTTTGTCTAACCTCTTCCCCTAGTGATTAGTTTTGAGATGAATATACATCTCCTGTAAGCTTATCAAATATAACAAACCATATGCATGGTTTTCTAAATCCCCTATGGTTTTTAAACCCTTTATTTTATTAGATTATAAACTCGTATAAATGCCAGTTATTTGACAAACTATAGTTCATCATTTTGAGTACACCAAATTGATATAGTATGAAGTAGAAGGTTCTATTCTGTGGTGTCCAATTAGCCTTGTGAGGGCCTGCTGATATTTGGCTCTGAGAATGGTATAACCTGAGGTCGCAGGAGGGCTGATGTTCAGAGGGCAGCATCTCGTTGGTCTCATGCAGACGTGACCATGCCTTGGGAGGACTGGCAGCCATGGGGCTCAGTGCTATTTTGTACATTGATTTGAGACTGTGAGCGTAGTGGCTTGTAGACACAACATTCTGCACGACCAAATGACGCCACTCAGACCAGCAAAATTCTTGATATAGCACTAAAGAAAAAGGGATCGTCATATTGTCACATGCATGGGGCATCCTGTCGTAGACTCACAGAGGCGACCAGAAACCGTGCCCTGCAGACACTAAGATGTGTGGGAATATAGAGTTGCTCACATGGAATATTTGCAGCTTTAATGGTTTTGCTAAAAGACACGGGGTGCGCACATACCTTAGACAACAGTCCATCCACATTCCTCCAGGACACACATCTCACAGATGAGGAGGGCAAGATCCGAAAAAAATGGAGTGGGGCCAACTCTCGTCCTGTACTTACTAAGCCTATGCATGTGGTATGTTTATCTGGATGGCAGCCCGATCCCTTTCCAGCACCACTTCTCTGAATCAGATGTGGAAGGGAGACTTATACTAATATTTGATAGAGACTTCTACTAATATTTGATAGAGACTTCTAGCTGCAGATTCCTTACCTTAGAATTATCCCCAGGAATCGGACTGGATCCGTCATTTTTTGTAAGCAGTATCCTACGCGCTAGTAGGTGGCATCGTTCAGCACTGCATCTCGGCATTGTCCAAACTGGAAGTGAAGTTCACTGTGCCTAAATAAGCGCCACCTAGGTTCGCTGACATCCGTTCCTTTCTTTCCTCACCAGTACGCTTAGATCCTGGGAGAGTTACCCCTTAGTCACTTTATAACTAAGCTTTTTTCGACCTTTTGTCAGTCTTTTTGAGGTCTTACCTGCTGGTGTGGCAGAAATGTCATCTAAGAAGGCCGGCTTCAAGCTGTGCGGTACCTGTCACAGGCAGATGTCGGTGATAGGACCCACACCTTCTTTGCCTCTGGTGCCTTGAAAGAAACCATGATCTGAAGGCCTGTTCTGACTGCTATGCCATGCATCTGAAGGCCTTGTGGGAGCGATCCCTCAAGCTTTTGGCAGCTCAACATGTGACACCACGATGATCGAGGTCCTGGTTGAGAGTAAGGTCCCAGAAGCAATCACGGAGCCCTAGGTAGTCCTTTCAATCCACGTCATCGAGCCATTAGAGAAAGTCTTGGTCCCACAAAAAGGTTGGAGAAGGAAGCTTTGACTTCACCTCATTCGTTGATCGACAGGAAGAGGGAGCATCGCCATACAAAGCCTGGCTCCGTGTTTGAGCCAGCGTCTGGGCCAGCTTTGCACCTTTCCTAGTTTCCGGGAGCTGGGGTGACCGCCTCCCAATTACGAGACTTTTATGAGGCTATACACCTCATATTTCCGTTGCCCATCCACACTGGCACTCCTTCGAGCCCTGCAGGTTTGGAACGGGTCCCTGCTGGTTCTACAGCTGTGGCTCCGGTCCCGGCCCGGCTCCAGTCAGGCCCCAGGGGTCCACTGATAGATCTGGATCGGTGCTGGTCGTACCATTCTGACCCTCCCTGGTGATCCCGAGGCAACTCTCACAGTGCCACTGGCACCTAATGGTGGCACCATCTCCGTTCTCCTCCCCGACACAGCACTGACTGGAGCCATGCCATCTAGGCTGGAGCCTGAGCCCTATTCTTATGGGCTAGGGTGCGGGGAGGAAGTGGAGGGGTTGCTGGACCCTGAATAATGCCAGCTTATGACAAAACTAACATGGACTGATGTGAGGATCTCTGTGAAGCCAGTGGACTGGACATTTCTCCAGATACTGATATGCTTTCTCCTCCTACTATGGCTATGGTGGTACCAAGGGTGGCTGAGGTCCTTGATCTACCCTCAGAAGCAGTCAACACAAACGTCTTGACAAAGTGGCTGCAACCAGGAGTGTCCCCCTCAGATCCTCTACTCCTATTCACGAAGGCCCCCACAGACACCCTAATTAGGACCTAGTCCAAGCCCGGCACAGGGTTTTCTGTAATGATGATGATTGCCCTCTGCCACCACCCCACACCAGAGGACTCAAACTTCCTCACACCACATTCTACCCCAGAGAGCATGGTAGTCTTAGCCTCTATGCCCCATATAAATCCTGGTGCATTCCCTACCGCACCTTCAAATAGGGAATCCTAGAGGATTGTGCAGTTGCTGCCTTCAGTCCAGGAGAAGGCCCTGGGCTGTACTTTCTCAAGCTGTTGCAGTGAAGTTCAGAATACGATGTGGACTGAACACCACTGACTCACTAGGTAGAGCAGTTTCATCAACGGTGCCCTTACTGCTCCACACCTTGTTGAGAACGAATGGCTTTTCTGGGGATGTCCAGTCATGTCTTATGGACATGCCCTTTGATGGCTCCCTCCTCTTCGGAGACTAGGTGGATTCGGTGTTAGGGCAGTTCAAGGACAGCAGATCTATGGCCCAGTCCTTGGGCCTTTCTATGACCCCTTGTCCCTCCCAGTCTGCCTTTTTCTCCTTTTGTGGCTAGTGAATGGGTTTCCAACCGCACCTTTACCCTCCCAGCCAGAAAACCAGCATCTGCATGACAGAGGACGCGGTACCATAGGTCGGGCAGCTAGCGGTCTTGTCAGTCCACCACCCCCTGCAGCTACAGCCTGCAAACCCTCCTAATCTGCCCTCAAAGCATAATGGGCACACAGTTGGCAGCAGGTTTCGCTACTGGCAGTCCATAACATTGAACAAGGTGATTTTGCAGATCATCGAAAGTGGGTTACTCCCTCCCCTTCATGAGTGCCTCTACCCCCATGCCACCATCTTACAACTGGCTGACAGATTACCCTTTGTCTCTTCTCAGCCAGTAAGGTATGGCTTTCTTGGCCAAGTGAGCCATAGAGAGAGTGCAGACGCCAGAAGTGGGTTGTGGTTGCTATTCCCACTACTTGTTATTGCTGAAAAAAGATAATGGCCTTCATCCTAGCCAAGATCTATGCCCTCTCAATTACTTCCTCAAGAAGGAGAAGTTCAAAATGCTCACTTTAGCTCAGGTCCTGTTTGTCCTAGACCGAGGAGTCTGGATGGTAGCATTGGACTTGCATGATTCATGCTTCCATATTCTCATCCTGCCAGACCACAGGCATTACCTGCGGTTCACAGTAGGCCACGAGCACTTTCAGTTCACTGTGCTTCCCTTTGGCCTTACCCACGGCCCCCGGTTGTTCACCAAGGTGATGAAAGTGGTTGCAGCTAATCAGGGGTGCTAGTCTTCCCCTATCTGGACGACTGGCTGTTGAAGGCCAGCTCGCCCCAGGCTGTCGTCTCACACTTCCAGACTACTGTGGACCTCCTGCATTCGCTAGAGTTTACTAGCAACATGTCGAAGTCACACCTGACTCCCTCTCAAATGCTTCCTTTCATCAGAGCTGTTCTGGATACAATAGTTTCTGGCTTATCCTCCTGAACGGTGAGTCCAGGATATTCATGTAATGAACCCAAAGTTTCAGCCTCTATTCTTGATTTCAGTGAGACTGAGGCTGATGGGACTTATGGCCTCTTGCATCCTGCTAGTGACACATGCCCGCGGGCATATGCGGGCTCTCCTGTGGGATCTGATATTCCAGTGGCCGCAGCATCAGGGGAATCTCTTCAAGGTGAACTGCAAAAAAATGCAATTGTGGCTCATGAACAGCACATGGGTAGCGGTAGACCCCTCTCCCTTTCCTAACCAGATCTGATAGTGACAGATGCATCACTCTTGAGATGGGGCGGCCATCTGGTAGAGGTTGAAGATCAGATTACTCTGGTCTCCAGCCGAATCTGGACTTTCCATCAACATGTTGGAGCACCGGGCGATCCGATTGGCATTGCAAGAGTTTCTATCCTCCATCAAGGGAAGGCTAGCGCAGGTGTTCACGGACAAGACCACCGCCATGTGGTACTGCAACAAACAGAGTGGAGTGGGGTCGTGGACCCTTTGTCAATAGGCCCTGCATCTCTGGACATGGCTGGAATGCCAGGGCATATCCTTTGGTGGTTTAACACATGGTGGGCTCTATAAATGAGCAGACAAACTAAGCCGAAGAAGCCTAGCAGATCACGAATGGTTCCTCCATCCTGAGTGGTGCCAGGTCTCTTTCAGCAGTGGAGGGAGCCTTGGTTAGATCTGTTCTCCGCCGCACAAAACACACAATATCAGCAGTTCTGCGCACTGGAGTTTCTAAGGTGGCTATCGCTCAGAGACCCTTAATCTCTGGTGGAGCTCAGGTCACCTGTACTTTCTGCCCATACTACTCCTGCCCAGAGTTCTCAAGTCTGGTAACCCAAACTGTTAAGCATGGCCATCGGTCCTCTGATCAGGCTGCCCTTTCAGGAGGATCTTCTGTCGCAGCAGCAGGGGAAGTCTCTGAACCTGTCAACTCTTGGCCATCTTGCGTGGAGATTGAGCGGCAGCAGTTGACGGATCTCAACCTTTCTTCTGAAGTCTGTGACGTTATCTTGGCAGTCAGGGGTCCCTCCACTAAGACACTCCACAAAGGTATATTCCTGTCATTGGCAAAAAGGTGTGGGATGGTGTTCAGAAAAACATGTTGAACCCCTTTCTGCCCCCCTTTCCTAGGTTTATCTTTTTATTCTTTCTCGTGCCCGGCCGGGCTCTGCTCTGGGCACTCCTAAGGGCTATCTCTGCTTTTGAGGTTGTCTGATCAGCCTTCTCTCTTAAAATCTGTTCTAAATAGATTCTTAAAAGGATTTCAACATATGTTTCCTCCTTCACTTTATATCATGCCTCAGTGTTGTCTAAATCTTGTCTTGACATTTCTCATGTATGCTGCCTTTGAGGTGCTTCATAATTGCTCTTTCAAGATCCTTACCATTGAGACAGCCTTCCTTGTTGCGGTGACATCTGCCCGGAGAGTCATGGGCTTCAGGCCTTATCATCGAAGGCTCCCTACCTCACCATTTATCCTGACGAACTGGTGCTTCACACACGAGCCTCTTTTCTTCCAAGAGTGGTCGTCCATTTCATGTTGGACAATCCATCACAGTGCCTACTTTTTGCACTCCTCCACAAGAAGAGCATTGTCTGGACCCAAAAAGAGCATTGTCGTTTTACCTTGACTGCACATGAGTTTCAGGTGGAAGACCAACTCTTCGTGGGGTATGTTGGAGCAAAGACAAGACGGGCTATGCCGGAGTGGACCAACTCACGATGGATTATGCTCTGCATCAAAATCTGCTAAACATTCACAAAAAAGCAACCCCCTGAGGGTTTATGTGTTCATTCCACCAGTGCAAAAGCTGTGATCACTGCGTTAGTGTGCAGAGTTCCGTTCCTGGATGTCTGCCAGGCAGCAGCGGTGGCCACATTGCACAAATTTACCAAACATTACTACCTGGACAGTCGGGCCCATAGAGACTGGCATTTTGTCCGTTTGATCCTGCAAGTCTTCCTTGTCTGAGTTTGGTCCACAGACCCACCTCCGGGGAGGTATTGTTTCAGTATCTATTCTGAGGTAAGGAATCTACGGCTATAAGTCGCTTTCAGATTAACAAGTTATTTCTCCAGTATTGTATCGTTTATAGATTCACATGCTTGCATCTTCCTCGTCGTCATGTTGGGAGTCCCACAATAAGAGTAAAATAGCAGTATAAAAAGTCAAAAGGACAATATCCCTTGAGAATCAATAGTATTTAGTAACCAGATAACCTCAGTAAAGAACATCCAAACTCCAGCCAATAACATCGTAGACCCCTGAGTATCCATCCCCTGCAGGGCCACCATACCTTAGATTTCATACCGCACGTCGTGTGTTAGGGAGTCTCCCTGAGCTCTGCTCAGTCACAGTATTTCTACATTGAACTTTTCGACTTTCAGCTAGCAGTTCTTTTTTCTAATCTTCTCTTCATTTGAGGTGATGCTAGAAAGTGAGTTTACTCCTTATTTCTGTATTTTCTGTAATTTCTACAGAATGTAAGTCTAAAAAAAAGGCTGTTTAGGCCCTGCAAGACTTGTGTAAAGTGCAGGCTTTTCTCAGAGGACCCTCATAAAGAGTGCTTGTACTGCCTTTACCCAGATCACAAACCTAAAGAATGTAAGCATTGCTGGACGTTTTCCTCATACTCCCTCAAGGATCGTGTCTGGAAAACTTCTGATTTGGCTTCAGAAGAAAAGATCTGTGAGGGAATCTGACTCTGAGAGTTAGGACAGGCCTAATACCTCCTCATATAAAAGGACGGAAGAGGATTCTTCTTCTAGTCAGAGAGATCCGAAGAAACTAAGATCTCAGTGCAAGGAGTCTTCAGGGGAAAGGAGAGCGAAAAAAGAGCAGCCTGGCTCGTCTCGGGTGCAAAAAAGACCCGGTTCTGCTCCTCCTTCTGCACCTCTTAATCCCTCACAAAAAATGTGCCAGTCAAAGGTATGGTGGCCCTGCAGGGGATGAATACTCAGGGGTCTGCAATGGTATTGGCTGGAGTTTGGATGTTCTTTAATGAGGCTATCTCGTTACTAAATACTGTTGATTCTCAAGGTAGATTGTCCTTTTGACTTTTTATACTGCTATTTTACTGTTATTGTGGGACTCTCATCATGACGACAGGGAAGATTCAAGCATGTGAATCTATACAAGATATCAATACTCGAGAACCATAGTGTACAGGTAAGTAACTTGTTTTTTTACCTTCGGTAACACCATATCTGGTAGAGCCTCTGTTTTGCTGCAGATTTGTTACCGAACCACCCATCCTCCCCGCTCTACGAATAGATTTCTAGGGGCAGGGATTTCCCCTTTCAGGACCCTAATTTTCCACACCAGTGGTCAGTGTACTTTGTGACTCTGTGTTTCTGGCGTTGAAATTTGCAAAAAGTAACTGACGTCAACGTGCCTGGGTGGCGCCTATATATGCACTGCCGGCATCACTTCTGGCGCAGACGATGTCAAACTGAGCCGAATGATGGCACCTACCAGTGCACTTGGATACTGCTCATGAAAAATTTCCAGATCCAGTATGACACCTGGGAATAATTATAAGGTAAGGAATAAGCGGCTAGATAGTCTCTCCCAGATAAGTTGTTACCGAAGGTAAGTAACTTGTTCATATAGTCAGGCTGAGATATGTCCAGTAAATATTTTTTTTTTTTTTTGAAAAAGTTTTATTGAGCAATAATTCGGTTACAAGTACGGGCCTACAACCACCCGGGCCGGCCGCTAGGTACAGAAGGAAATCTACACATATCAAGGCTACAATCAGTTCCCAGGGCACTGCCCTGCAGTGGCTCCAGATAGTTCTCGAGGAACAGGAAGCGTAAGTCCAACAATCACAAAAACAAAAGGACAAACAATACACAACATAAGGCGAGTTATGAGGGAAACCAGTGCGGGCAGGCTCCCCCCGGGCAACTCCAGTCAGGACAATTGAGCAAACCGCTAAAGAGAGGAGTACCGGGAGGCCGGGGACGGAGGGGGGGGGGGAGGGGGTCAAGGAAGATGAACGTCCATATGTAGTTGTTCCAAAAGGCGCCAGGAGCCATCAAGGGTCAGGGGGACATGGCGATATCGGTATCTACCAGGGGGGGCGTACAGATGCCTCCGCGATACGCGTTCCATTGCCCCCAAATTCTACCCCATGCCCCCGGCTTGCCACGGGCCACATACACAGTCTTCTCCCTAAACATACACCAGTCCATATTCTCCTTCCATACTGACACGGTGGGCGGCCGTTGAGCGCCCCAAAGTTGCGCTATGTCCCTCTTGGCAATCATGTTCCCTAGGGCCGCCCACCGAGTCTGAGCCGCGCTGTAGTCATTGGGCTCCCACACATTCAGGACACAGCGACGCACCTCCGGCAGCAGCACAACCCCGGTGACCTGTCCCATAACCGTGTGGACCCGGCGCCAGTAGTCCGCCACCTCGCGGCACTCCCAAAGGATATGAAGAAAGGTGGCGCTGAGCCCACAGCCTCGCCTACAGAGCCCGTCGCCGGAAAATCCCATCGAGACCAAGCGCGGACCCGTCACATACACCCGGTGGAGAATCTTGAGCTGTACCAACCGAAGACGAGCCGGAATGGCAACCTCCTTGGGGGACGACAGTGCAGACTGCCAATCTTCGTCGTCCAATTCCACCCCGTCCCCAGTCCAAGCCTCCCGAAGGCGAACCAAAAGGTCCGCCCGGTGATTAATTAATTTTTTATAAATTAAAGAAATAGTACTATCAGGGACATGTCCGTCAAGTATGCGGTCCTCGAGGGGCGAGGAAACAGGGATCTTGGTCCCCTCCCCGAAGACCGAGAGCAGGGCGTGTCGAACCTGGGCGTAGCGGAAGAACTCCCTGTCGGTCAGCTCGTATTCGGCCTGGAGCACCGCGAAAGTCTTTACCGTGCCCTTGCGCCACAGGTCTCCCACTTTGCTGATACCAATCGTGTCCCACTGGTCAAACCCCTTCGTGGTCCACAAGCTACCCAGGCGGTCGGAAGCAAACAAGGGAGTAGCACATGTTAATCGCTCACTCCAGCCCATGGCCGCAGTGGCAGCCCTCCAGGTCCGCACCGCAATCTTAGTAGGACCCGTAAGGGTCCGGCCAGCCAGGCGGGAATAAAGTGCCCTGTTGTAGTTCCCGCCGGGAAGCAGGAACTTGTCCATCTCATACGCCGGATTCAAGCCGGGCGCATACGTGGCGTGGTTAATGGCAGATAGCTGCGAGGCCCAATAGTACCTGCGAATGTCAGGAAGCGCGATGCCCCCGTCATACCAGGGGAGAGTGAGCTTGGCAAGAGCAATACGCGCCCGCCCGTCCCACACCAGTCTCCTCTGCAGGCTCTCCACCTCCCGAAAGTAGGCCACTGGGATAACATCGAAGGAGTTCTGGAGTGCATAGAGGAACCTGGGAAGGGACATCATTTTAAACAGCGCGGCCCGACCCAGCGGGGACAGGGGGAGCCTGCACCACCGGGCCGTGTCCTCCCGCAGCCGCCGAAGTGGACGCAGGAGATTCTGCTCATAGCGAGCCACCGGGTCCAGCGAAACGTATATCCCCAGGTACTTAAAGCCGCTCAGAGATATCTGAATCGGGAGCCGAGGCGGCAGGAGAGGAGGACCACCAGAGATGGGATAAACGCAGGATTTAGACCAATTGATCGTGAGACCCGAATTGTTCCCAAAGGAGGTCAGAACGTCAAAGAGGACGTTGAGTGACTGCCGCGGTGAGGTGAGATACAGGAGAATGTCGTCCGCATACAGCGAGACCCGATCTTCGAAGCCCTGGCCCCACCGGATCCCTCCAAGCGAGGGCTCCCAACGGAGCCAGGCAGCGAGTGGCTCCAGGGCGAGAGCAAAAAGCAACGGGGACAACGGGCACCCCTGCCTCGTGCCCCTGCCGAGGGCAAAGGGCCGAGAGACCCGCCCATTCACCACCACTTGAGCCATGGGTCCCGTGTAAAGGAGCCTCACCCAGCCAATAAATCCCTTTCCAAAGCCGAATTTATCCAAGACGGCCCAGAGGAATGGCCACTCAATAGTATCAAAGGCCATCGTGGCATCCAAAGAAACCAGCACGGCCGGTTCGGAGAGGAACTCCGCCCTGGCAAGGGCACCGTGAAGACGCCGCAAGTTAAGAGCGGTGTTGCGGTGCGGGATAAAGCCGCATTGGTCCGGATGAATAAGGTCGCACACGACACTCAACAACCGATTGGCCAGGACTTTCGCCAGGATTTTGGGCTCCGCATTGAGCAGTGAAATGGGCCGGTAAGAAGTACAGCGGTCTCGCGGCTTGCCCTCCTTGGGGATAACGACTATAGTGGCCAAGCGCTGGTCGGCCGGAAGGGAACCCGCCGCGAGAGAGTCGCGGAACATGCGGCTGAGGAAGGGCGCAAGCTTATCAGGACGCAATTTGTATAGTTCAATGGGCAGACCGTTAGGACCCATAGCCTTGCCCGAGCGAAGGGAACGGATCGCGGTCGCTATTTCATCCGACGACAGGGGAGCGTCCAGCCGCTCCCGGTCCTCAACGGACAGGCCGGGCAGAGCAATATCTCTCAGTAGGAGGCGAGAGTCATCCTCATCCCTGTCAGTCACCGGGGAGTACACCGCCCGGAGGTGGTCAGCGAAACATTCCACAATCTCATCCGGCTCAGTCACACACACACCGTCAGCAGCACGCAACTCGGGGACCACACGATTCACTCTCTCCTTTTTGTCCAGCCACGCGATCAACTTTCCCGCCTTGTCCCCCGCGTCATACAATCGGCCCTGCTGCTCCCTATACATAGTTTTGGCCGCGTCAGTGACCAGGGACCTATATTCGAACTGTTTCAGGCTAAGGGCATGTAGCCCGTCCGGAGTAACATTCGCCTCCAGGGCCGACTCCAACCCCGAGATGTCAGTCTCCAGCTTCACCACCGCCTCGCTCCTAACCTTCTTGGCCACCACTATCTGGGCGAGGGCGTGTCCGCGTATCACAGTTTTAAAGGCTTCCCAAAGGGACAACGCAGACGACACCGACCCCTCGTTTTCACTGAAGTATTGGTCCATGGCCCTAACCAGGCTGTCACGAGTCGCAGGGTCCCGCAGGTACCAAGGGTTAATAGGAGCTATCCGCCCTGCAGACCGCGACCCGGTGTCAAAGAGAAGCCACAGCGGAGAATGGTCGGAGATACCACGCGCCAAGTGTCTGACCTCTCGAATCCGACCAGTCTGCGCCGCGGGCATAAGGAAGTAGTCCAGCCTAGAGAGACTCCCATGCGCCCCCGAATGAAAGGTGAACTGACACTGGGTCGGATGCATTAGTCTCCAACTATCCACCAAGCCGAAGGTCTCCAACATCCCACCCAGCCATGACTGGGCAGCGGGGAGGGTCCTCGGTGGGTGACGATCCAGTTCACCCGAAACCACAGAGTTAAAGTCCCCGCCCATGAGCAGGAGGCCGTCCGGAAGGTCAAGCAGCATTCGACCCAAGTCAGTAAAGGTGGAGTTCTGGAGACCCGGGGGGACGTAGACTGAAACCAGGGTAAGGGGCTGCCCCTCCCACCTCCCAATCAAACACACATAGCGCCCTCTGTCATCCGAGACTATCCTCGTGATCTCCACCGGAAGGGAGGTTCGCAGGAGAATGCCCACCCCCCTGGAGCCCGTTGTGAAACCAGAATGGGCTACGAGGCGGTATCCCCCCCTGTTCATCGCATGGCAGACATTGCCGACCAAGTGCGTCTCCTGGAGAAACACCACATCAGGAGTCACACGACGCAAAGATTGCAGTACAACACCCCGCTTAATACGATCCCCCAACCCATTGACGTTCCATGACATAAGCCTCAACCCGTCTCCCCCCATCCCCTCCAATAGATCAAGAGGCCCCCAGCCCGCAGCACGGTTCCCAAATATGGACAAAAATCAATACCTCGCCCTGTAAACAAAAAACACACAACAAAACAACCCCCCTTCCCCCCCAACCCCACCCCAAGTCCAACTCCCCCCACCCTGCACCCCTGCGGGCCAATGACCCCCCCCCAACTTGCAGTGTGCCTGTCGCCCCCCTAACCCCATTCTACAAAAAGACCCCGGAGGAGGAAAGGGACCCGAACCCGCCCGCACCCCTCACGGGTCCTGGTAAGACACAGTATGCAAAAGAAGTAAGACCCAACTGTCCAGTGCAAAACCGCAAAAGCAAGGACCAAATGTCAGTCTAAGGGGACCCGTCACCTGCGGTGCCCCCAGAGGGCCCGGGCCGGCCACCCCCGTCCGGCAGCGAGTCCAGCCAGTCACTTGCGGCCACAGGAGAGTCAAAAAAGGCTGTCCGCTCTCCATGCTCCACTCGGAGTTTCGCCGGGTAGATCATCGAATACTTCAGGCCCAGCTCGCGGAGACGGCGCTTCACCCCTTGGAATCCCATCCGCTGTTTCTGGACCAGTTGCGTGAAGTCCGGATAAAAATTGATGGTCGAGTTCTCGTAGCGGACCGGGCCACGGGTCCGTGAAGCCTGCAGAATAGCGTCGCGGTCCCGGTAGTGGAACAGTTTAGCCACGATAGGCCTCGGGGGGGCCCCCGGCCGCGGCCGGCCGCCCGGAACTCGATGGGCCCGCTCCACGGCGAAGAATTTGCTTAGGCCAGCCGGGGACAGCTGTTGCAGGATAAGTTCCTCGACCACGAGGTCCACCGGGCGGCCGTCTGAGGACTCCGGTACACCAATGATGCGGATGTTGTTGCGTCGGGCCCGTCCCTCGAAGTCCTCAAGCCGCCGGGCCATATGGTCGTTGACCACTCTAATGTCCCCAAGCGCGGCCCGCAGATCCGACACCTCCGCACCCAGGGTGGAGGTCCGTGTATCAAGGGCCTGGACCTTCTCGTTGGTTTTGGAGAGGTCGGCCCGAATCAGGGTGACATCGATTGCGACAGTGTCGATCTTACGGGCCAGGGCCTCATATTGCGTCGCGATGGTTTCCCTGATGCCCTCGATGGCGCCCATAATGTCCTGCAGGGAAAGTTCCGCAGAGACGGTCGTGCCTCCCCCTGCAGCATCCGGGGAGAGGCCAGTAGCGCCAGGGGGCCCCCTGCCCTGGGTGTAGCGGTCCATGTTGTTGCTCTGGACCGCTCCCCCGCGCAGAGAAGCCTTGGTCTTGCGCCCCTCCGGACCCCCTTTGCCCGCCATGCGAGCGCAGTCTCTCAATGGGACCTCCGATCAAAAGGTGTGCGGGCGCCAGCAAAAGGACCACAAACTGCCGATGTGGGGGTCGGAGGCGTCAGGCCCACCAGTAGCAGATGGAAGCAAGCCTCGGGCAGAGGCCCAGGAGGCACCTCGCCACCTTGAGCACGCACGCCAGCCGATCTCCTGAAGGCCAAAATCGAAACCGAAAGCGCTGACTCGGCAACTGGCACCGCGCTGAGGCCGCTGTTGTTCAATTGCAGCCCGGCCCCACGGGTCACCTTCACCCCGGCCACCTCCGCCGGGTGGGTCCCAAAAGTTCCGACGACGACAACTCAGGATTCCCAGGTCCAATTAGAGTTTTAAAAAGAGATATATGATCAGCTGGTCTTCATCTCCCAGATTCCATAAACCAAATCAGGATAATCTCAGGATATATTCCGAGGAGCAGAAAGGGTCCGGGGAGCCCTGTGCTCACGCGACCATCTTAGATGCGCGCTAGGCTCCTCCATGTCCAGTAAATATTAATGCTCCAAATATAGATGACAGGACTTATTTCTGGACCCTTTCTGATTTGATCATTCCTTGCATTGATGTTCCTATGATGTGGACATGTGACTTTAACTGCAGAATAGATGTTAATCTAGATAGGCATTCATACTAAACCTGATATGATAGAAATGCTAGCAGACCTTATGGACAGTGTAGACTGAAGCGGTGTCTATAGAGAACTTTAGGCATCTCTTAGCAAGTACTTCTGTTTCTCTGCCGCACAACACGTATAGCAAGCTAGATCATGTGTTGGTCTTGTGAAACTTGACAACAAAAATTCAGGTGGCACAATATTTTGGCAGGTTCTTTTTTCATCACTCTCCTCTCTTGATAGATAGAGTACAACAGGACTGACACACAGCAATGTACTCCCATGGCTCTTACAATCGGAAGCTCTTAGGGATCCAGCATTTCAAAGTGAGTTAAAAACGACCATAACCAGAAATGTAGAACGCAATTGGGGGTTGACTAATAGCAGTGCAAATGTGAGGGAGGAACTAAAAGGGCTCCTGGCTGGAGAATGTATGAGTAAGATGTATAATACCCACCAACAATTACAGCATAATTTGTGTCTGCAAGAAGATCAGCTAAAATGAACATAAAGACGGATGATCCGGCCAACAAGTCAGAACTCATCATAGCCAAATGTAAGGTGGGGAGGAACCTGGGATGCCCTGGATAAGTTTACCCAGAGAGGCTATGGGCAGAGACAGCAGAAGGTATGAGACCAGGAAAGGAGGTGTTCGAGGCATATGAGCTGCAGATCACACACTGAGGATAAGATCGCCATCTGGTGTTGGGCTCGGATGATTGCAGGTTGTTGTCGTCTTCGGAAGAAGCCTTTGGTCACGAGGTTGGTGACTCCTCCCCTGGACAACAGTGCGCATGGGCATCCACTCCATCGTCAGATTGTTTTTTTCCGCCATTGGGTTCGGATGAACTTTTTTCCGCTCCAGCAGAAAACTTTCAGCAATCGATTTAATTCTTCAATCTTCTTTCCATCGACATCGAAATCATCTCGGACCGGTTCCGGAAGCGGCTGATGGACAGGACACCCTTCAAGAAATGCCCCCGGTGTGGAGCGAAGTTCCCCCACAGTGATCACCACGAGGTTTGTAACCTCTGCCTGTCGCCGGAACACAACGAATCGACCTGTCCAGCTTGTTCCGCTTTCCGTTCCAAGAAGACCCTCCGGGACCGAAGAGCTCGACGCCATATTATGGCCAAACCAGCTCCAGAACCGGAGGACATCTTTGCTCAGGATGTTCCTGAAGATGACACCGAAGATCTCGAGATCGTGTCCGAGGCCGACGATTCCGATGACCTCATCACTCCAGGGCAGCGTGTGAGTACCAACCCCCCTGCCCCTGCCCCATCCAAAAGACATTGGTCAAGACTCCGCCAGCTGGGCCCAGTCGAGACCGGAAATCCTCTTCAGAAGCCCCGCCCTCGGGCCCGGCTCCGAAGACATCTAAGCCTGTAGGTGGCTCGGGCTCGAGCAAACCTCATGTGATTGTACCTATAACACCTTCGGCACCGAAAACTCCACTGTCGGCACCGAAACAGGCTTCAAGACCGAAATCTCCTTCGGCACCAAAACGTTCCTCGGCACCGAAGTCTCCACCGGCGCCGAAACGTTCTTCGACATCGATGCCTAAAAGTCCCTCGGCACCGAAAAACCCATCGACGCCGAAAAACCCATCGACGCCGAAAAACCCATCGACGCCGAAAAACCCATCGACGCCGAAACCTCTGTCGGCACCGAAAAATCCATCGGTACCGAAAACTCCGTCCACGCCGAAAAAAGTTCATAAAGACCCGAAACGGTCATCACCACCACCGCCTTCGGAGCCAGATGAACTTTTTCGCCCAGATCCTACTCAAAAGCGGATCTACATCAATCCCGAAACCGGACATGTGACTGCCGTCCCATTCAAGAAACTGAAGCTGGACATCACACCACCTCCAGCTCCCATACGGAAGAAGGACTGTGCTACTTCACCACTTCGTCCTTCCTCTCCTTTATTACCTCCTAACCCGTCCCCCCCTCCTCCTCCTCCTCCTCCTTTACCTTTACCTTTACCATCCCCCTATCATTCACCTCCTCCACAGGATGATAATGAAGACTTGGGGGGATGGTGGACCCTGATTTATTTAATGATCCTGTTGATCCAAACAAAATACCTGACATGCCTGACCCCACTACCTACCCCTCCAAGCCCTCCCCTCCTGATGACCACTTAGGGTTTGGCCAACTTATAAATAGGGCAGCAACATTCCACGGCGTCACAATGCACACAGACGCCCTTGAAGAGGACTTTCTCCTCGATACTTTTGAGCAGTCACAAAAAACTGTTCACATACTGCCCATGATCAAAGGGGTTATAAAGCATGCCACTGAAGTCTTTAAAGACCCTGTTCGAGCTAGGGTTCTCAACCCACGCATCGAAAAAAAGTACCGACCAGCCCCGCAGGACCCTGCATACATTAAAGCCCAGCTCCCTTTAGACTCCTTGGTCGTATCAAATGCCAGGAAGCGCGTTAACTCACAGGCAACTGGAGAAACGCCTCCCCCGGACAAGGAGTCTAAGCTTTTAGAGGCCTCAGGCAAACGGGTCGCCGCGCAGGCGGCGAACCATTGGCGTATTGCGATTACCCAGGCCCTGTTAGCCCGGTATGATAGGGCGCATTATGACCAACTTGAGGACCTTATGCAACATCTGCCTGAACCCTTTAAGTCCCAGGCCTCTGACCTCATCCAAGAAGGCAAGTTAATATCTAATGCCTCCATTAAATGCGCCTTAGATGCGGCAGACACTGCTTCTAGGGCGGTCAATACTAGCGTCTTACTCAGACGACATGCCTGGCTCCGTATTTCCGGTTTTAAACCGGAGGTTCAAACCGCAATTCTGGCTCAACCTTTCAACCAAGAGCAGTTATTTGGCCCTGCAGTGGATACTGCATTAGAGAAAATGAAAAAGGATAATGAAACTGCCAAGTCTATGGGAGCACTGCAGTCTCCTCAAACCCGGGGTTCCTTTCGTCGCTCCTTTTATAGAGGAGGCTCCAAAAACACGGGAACTGAGACCACATCCACCTTTAAAAATTCGGGACAAACATCCCCTAACAGAGGATATTTCCGAGGAGGTTATCGGGGAAACAATAACAAAGGTCGAGGGCGGGGCAACAACAATAACACCCGCACCTCCCCAGCCACTAAACAGTGACTTGCCACCACTCCCCCCAGACCTTTCCACTCCGGTCGGGGGGCGGCTCCAACAATTCCTACCTGTCTGGACTTCCATCACCACAGACAGGTGGGTAAGACAAATTATCCAGTCTGGCTACTGCCTCGAACTCATACAATCCCCCCCAAACATACCGCCCAAACAACGTCCAATGTCCTCACATCATCTCTCTCTCCTCAAACAAGAAGTTCAATCCCTGTTACAAAAACATGCGATAGAACCAGTCCCTCTTCAACATCAGGGAACAGGGGTATATTCTCTATACTTCCTCATTCCCAAAAAGGACAAAACACTAAGGCCCATACTGGATCTCAGACTACTAAACCAGTATATACATTCGGATCATTTTCATATGACCACCCTCCAACAAGTCCTCCCACTTTTACAACAGGGAGACTTCCTTGCCACATTGGACCTCAAGGACGCATACTTTCACATCCCTATGCATCCCGCTCACAGAAAATATCTACGATTTGTGGTAGATGGGCAACACTATCAATTTACAGTTCTCCCATTCGGAGTAACAACAGCACCCAGAGTGTTCACCAAGTGCCTAGCAGTCGTGGCAGCGCACCTCAGAAGACAACAGATCCATGTCTTCCCCTATCTGGACGATTGGCTCATAAAAGCCAATACACACCAAAAATGCGTTCTCCACACTCATCGCACGATTCAAACTCTCCACGATTTGGGATTCACTATCAACTACCCCAAATCCCATCTACAACCTTCCCACTTACATCAGTATCTAGGAGCAACCATAGATACATCCAAAGCCATTGCTTATCCCAGCACTGCCAGGATAGCCAGTATACAAAATCTCATCTCACAATTTCAAACTCATCCATCTCTTCCAGCAAGAGTGTTCATGCAGCTCCTAGGCATGATGGCGTCATGCATCTCCATAGTCCCACACGCACGACTTCAAATGCGTCCCTTACAGGAATGTCTAGCACAACAGTGGAACCAAGCTCACGGACAACTTACCCATCTGGTGTTGGTGGACAGTCGCTGACTTCGCTCACTGAAATGGTGGAACACCATCAACCTGTCCAAAGGGCGACCGTTCTTAGAGCCTCTTCCACAAGTTGTGCTAACTACCGACGCATCTCTCACAGGGTGGGGAGCCCACCTCCTTCACCATACCACTCAGGGCAGATGGACCAGTCAACAAAAACTGCTCCACATCAACCACCTGGAACTCTTAGCAGTGTTCCTAGCACTAAAATCCTTTCAGGTACACCTAAAGAACAAAACTGTCCTCCTACGCACAGACAACATGACGACAATGTATTCTATACAGAAACAGGGAGGGACACATTCTCTCCAACTGTCCCAACTGGCACAGCAAATCTGGAGATGGGCAATTCCCCAAAACATCTACCTGTTAGCAGAACATCTCCCAGGGATCCACAATCAGGTGGCCGACCTCCTGAGTCGCCACACACAGCAGATCCACGAATGGGAATTACACCCCAAGGTTCTACTCCCCTTCTTCCAAAAATGGGGACAACCAGACATAGACCTGTTCGCCACTCCCGAAAACACAAAATGCCCAACCTTCGCCGCCAGGTTTCCACACCCACAGTCGAAGGGCAATGCCCTATGGATGAACTGGTCAGGCAGATTTGCGTACGCTTTTCCGCCTCTCCCACTAGTTCCATTTGTGGTACGCAAACTGAAACAACAGTCGCTAACACTAATACTAGTAGCTCCCACTTGGGCACGTCAACCGTGGTTCACCACACTTCTGGAACTATCTTTAGTTCCACATCAAAGGCTACGCCTCTCCCCGGATCTATTAACCCAGAACCATGGAGAAATCAGACACCCAGATCCTCAAACACTGAACCTAGCGATCTGGCTCCTGAGGTCTTAGAGTTCGGATACCTCAATCTCCCTCCAGACTGTATGAATATCATAAAGGAAGCCAGACGACCTACTACTAGAGCGTGTTACGCCGCGAAATGGAAACGATTTGCCATCTACTGCGCTAATAATGACATACATCCATTGGATGCTTCCATCCAAAACATCATTTGCTATCTACTACACTTGCAAAGATGCAATCTAGCGTATTCCTCTATACGTTTACACCTAGCAGCCTTAGCAGCCTACTTGCAAAATAGGCAACACCTGTCCCTTTTTAAGGTACCAGCCATCAAAGCGTTTATGGAAGGTCTCAAAAGAATTCTTCCCCCAAGATCACCACCTCCCCCAGTGTGGAATCTCAATGTGGTTCTAACAAGACGTATGGGTCCCCCATTTGAACCTATGCACAAATGTGAATTACAATTCCTAACATGGAAGGTAGCTTTCCTTATCGCAATCACTTCCCTACGAACAGTAAGTGAAATACAAGCCCTTACACTAGAGGAACCTTTCTTACAACTACACCGTAACAAAGTGGTTCTTAGGACAAACCCTAAATTTCTCCCAAAAGTGATTTCCCCTTTCCACCTTAACCAATCAGTAGAGCTACCAGTCTTTTTCCCAAACCCAGACTCCGTAGCTGAAAGGGCCCTACACACCTTAGATGTCAAAAGAGCCTTGCTTTATTACATCGACAGGACGAAACCTTTTCGAAAGACAAAACAACTCTTTGTTGCTTTCGCACCACTACATAAAGGCAATCCCATCTCCAAATCCGGTATAGCCCGGTGGATAGTTAAATGCATCCAAATATGCTACCAAAAGGCTAAACGTACACTTACAGTTCCCCCTAGGGCGCACTCCACGCGTAAAATAGGGGCTTCTATGGCCTTCTTGGGTAACATTCCCTTAGAAGACATTTGCAAGGCAGCCACGTGGTCTACCACGCATACCTTCACTAAACACTACTGTGTTGATGTGCAAGCCAAACAACAGGCCTCGTGGGCCAGGCTGTCCTAAAAACTTTATTTCAAACTGCTGCAACGGATACAGGCGACCACCGCTAAGGGGAAGCACTGCTATACAATCTATCCTCAGTGTGTGATCTGCAGCTCATATGCCTCGAACGGAATATGCTACTTACCAGTATGCATCTGTTCTTGGCATGTAGAGCTGCAGTCACACACGCCCGCCCGCCTCCCCGGGACCTGTATCTGTTCCAGCATCTGTCTTACTTAGACATTACACATGGACATCCTTTCTTTCATTCCTATACACTCCATCTTTTCCCTTCATGGCGAAAAAACAATCTGACGATGGAGTGGATGCCCATGCGCACTGTTGTCCAGGGGAGGAGTCACCAACCTCGTGACCAAAGGCTTCTCCTGAAGACGACAACAACCTGCAATCATCCGAGCCCAACACCAGATGGCGATCTTATCCTCAGTGTGTGACTCTGCAGCTCTACATGCCAAGAACAGATGCATACTGGTAAGTAGCATATTCCTTCTGGCCTAGCAATTGAAAAGGAATAGGCCTTTCCCCCTACTACTGTTCCTGAACAGACCATATGGGACCACGCCAGTGACAAGTCAGTATAAACCACACCCTCTCGCAGTATCTGGCAGCTGTGTGCTTATGCCTGCCCCCACCTAATTATGTATCGGTTCAAGAGTTTCTGGATTGGGTCACGAACCCCAGGCTTGCAGACAACTAAACTGCTGAGTTAAAAGAGGAACTGATACAGGCCATTCAAGGAATGTTGAGGGGCATAATGCCGGGTGCAGACTGTCTCCTCCAGAATTTTACCACACATTTCTGGTGCAACTCCCAGAAAAGCTCCTTGAGGCTTATGTTGAGGCCAGATTGTAGGGGAGATTCTGGGTCACTATGTGGAAGGCCACCATACTCATGATGATAAAACCAGATACAGACCCCGAGGCTTTGGGATCTCATAGACTCTTCTCTATGATCAATGCAAACACACAAAATACTGTCCAAGACCCTAGATCAGGCTGATTTATGTGATGGGTTCCCTGATACATGAGAACCAATGTGGCTTCACTGCATGGCGCAGCACCCTCATGAATATAAGGCGGCTTGATCATGTGTTTCATGCTGCAGAAAACTTTTAGATGGAAGGAACACTTGTCTGGGATTACATGATTACCATCCTGGAGAAGATGGGCTAGGCCCTATTTTCCGGAGTTGTGTTAAATTATTATACACAGACCCCTTGTAAGGGGTTAAATCATGTCACTTGGCATCAGATAGCTGGACCACTGGAAGGGGCATTAGACCGGATTGTCTCTTGTCCCTGTTGCTGTTTGTCCTGGTGATGGAGTCTCTGGCAATATGTCTGCATGAGGCAATGAAGGACGGGGGATTAAGGCGAGACAATCCATGCAGTGTTAGTGTACGCCAAAGGTTCCCTCTTCTATAATTAACCCAGCAACTGGTTTCTGTCCCCATACTGTTGTGAGTATGGAAGTGTATCTGCCTGTAAGTTAATAAGAACAAAACTGTATTGTTTTGTCTAGCTACCTTAGCGGATATAATTCATCAGATTCTTTCAGAGATAGGTCAGAGATGTGAGATGGCCAAGTTCTAATATCTTTGGACATGTTGCCCATATGACGGAGAAACAGTAGTCCTATAATGAGGCTACTCTAAAGCTAAAGGGTTTCAATTGGATTCGGGAACACCCTCCTAGTCTCCATTAAGGGTAGTGCTGCGATAATGAATATTGTGCTCTTTCCTTGATGCTTTTACACCTTACAAAACTAAGTGCCCAATTTCTAAGTGAACGTTTAAAGAATTGGATAATTTGCTGGTCTCAGTGGCATGGGCAGGAGCGAGGGGCAGAGTACTGTTGGAAAGTTTGAAAAGAAACAGAGAAGAGGGAGGCTTGAGACAACCCAATCTGGAGTTATTCTATATTTCACATGCACATAAAGAGAGGTTGAGGCAATAGAATCCTGCACTTGTCAGAAACAGTTTTAGGCAAAGTGTAATAAGCTACTAATGGTGCAATGAATCCAGAGTACAGCCCTCTATACTCTTAAGGAAACAAGAATTTCCTATCAACTTGCATTAAATGTGGTTCAGCACTCAAAATTTGACAATTACATAAAATTGATGCATTTATGTTTCAACATGTATTTTTTACCTTTACCCAGCATAAGTATTCATAACAACTTAATAGCATGCATGCAACAATTGCATATCAATAAGATTTCTTTGTTCAAAGATTCTTTATTTGTTTTCTTCTGTAAAAATCACGGCAACAGACAGTAGCCAGAGTAGCCAAAGTGTTTCGTCCTACAAGGACATCTTCAGGGCCCTGAACTGTTTGCGGACAATGTTGGTTCTTCGAAGTGTTATTGTATAGAAATGAACAAGGGTTTTGACATCCAGTAAAAGTATCAAAATTGGCATGCATGTGCTCCTTGATGAAAAGTATACGTGACGTTTGTGCACCGAGGAAGATAAATGAGAGAAGAGACTCCTCAAGGGAACTTTGGGAGAGACGTCATTACCTGTGTGCTTATTGGGGATGTGGCAGGGGTAGATCTGCCTAGGGAGATCCCTAGAATTATGCACCAGGTGTTCCATGCCAACTCCCCTTTTTCCAGATCTTTACATATCTGGTGGTTACAACTATTCCTCATAATAAACCAGACCATGTCCATGGCCCGAAGGAAGGAGGAGGTGCCTCACACTTGGTGACCTATATGCCTCCAACACATCTATCTCATTTGAGGAGGCATGCAATACGTTTCAGATAGGCCTGAGATAGTTTCTGCTCTTTGCAAAGCTAACTAGCCCTCTCAAATGAGCTAAAGACTGACTTCCTTCCTGCCTCAGTAAGGTCTTCTACACTAGAAGTCCTATTAGAGGCAAGACCGCAAACAGGGTGGTAAACTGATATTGCGCCTATGGAAGGCTCTCAACAAAGATAGATTAAAATCACCCTGAAGAGCTTGGCAGCAGGGGGGTGATGACCTGCAGTAGTCTTACTTGCAGTGAATTGCAAAAGACATGTGCCCAGGTGCAGATGCTAGCAAATAATGTCAGATTTAGACGGGCACATTTCAGTTTCCTACATCACACTTACCTTACCCTTTTGAAGCTAAACAAGATTGAAGACCGATCCCCCTACAAGCACTAAATGTGGAGGAGGGAACGCCACATTCATACACTTGTCCTGGACATGAATATTTATGTTTTGGAGGGTGGTGGTTGTGAAACTGAATCAGGTGACAGCCATTAGGATTGATGTCACAGTAAAGCAATGTCTGCTCTATATTATTCCTAAACCTAAAAAAGGAAGATGCAATACAGATTTACTACTCCATGTTTATTGTTGGGAAAACGAAGAGTAGCAATTAGAGCCCCTACCATATCTGCATAGCAGAGTGACACACTAAAATGGACTTTGGCAAAGAAGTAGCGCATGAAAGAAGTCAGAACTGACAAGGAGGTCTCAGACGATTTGGCAATATGATACTACAAAATTAGCTCTTCGCTAGCTAGACCACTTCCGCCCGGAAAATAATGACTAGCAGCAAAAGGCTTATGGGTGGGTTACCCAACAGGGCTCACACAGAGGGCAGACACATACCGACACGTGTGAATTCCCTCTAGGGAGACATATTGTTGTCAGGTTGCCACATCATGATGATAGGTAACCTGTAAGTTCTCATTGGCCAAATGCATATACTACAATATGCTAGGACTGGTATCGAAGGGTCGTTGGTTGTAAGCCACGATTATACAATTGTAATACTATAGGCTATGTTTTTTTTCTTGCTTAGGTGTTTCTTCTTTCAGTATATTCAGTTTACTCTGTATGGAGAAAATAATAAATACAGTATTAGAAATTTACATTGGTGTAGTGATGCACATAGTGGGTAAAATGCAGTGGTTTTAGTTGATCTATGGTGAGGAGGTCAGCTTTTAGAATTTTGTGAAAGTCAATTGCAGTGGGATTTCCTCGATGTAGTTTGTGAGAATGTTCCATGGAAGAGGCGTTTTTGCCAGAAAGAGAACCATGAGGGAACACAGGAGGGTCTTAATATGGTGAAGAGGTGTTATATTGGTTGATTGCAGTATAACAACCAGAAGTGTTTCTTGAAACAATTGGGAAATATAGAGTGGGACTTACTGTGCATTCTTTGTGGCCTACGGTGAGTTTCTTGATCTATGCTGTATCCTTGGCGATTTGCCACTCTGATGCTTGTTCTGTATATATTGAAGTAGAAGACTGACTAAGCGGAGTGAAGAGTGTCATCGAGAGAAATTCATAATTTTCTCATAGGAAGCAATTGTGTGTTTTGGGTACCATCTGCAGTTGGCTGGTTCAGACATTCAGCTTCCTGAAAATTAATGCATTGATCAAGGTTTTGTCTACTTCAAATGGGAATTGATGTGGGTTTTTTTTGAGAAGCTGAAAACAACCATCTTTGTGCTTGAGGGGATGAATAACTCCATTGAAATTATGTCAAATAATACTCCTACATATCTGATGATAAGAGGGAGTCAAGAGCAGGGTTTTATCTCATGCCATGGACTGTGAACATTGAGATGATCCGCTGATTGTTGAATACAGCAGTTTCTCTTTTGAAGTCATCATCCAGTCACCTGCAACTGTCACAGAAACTTTTAGATGAACTGAAGTCAGCAAGGTCACATACATGGTTTTAATAATAGTTTATTTTTTGTTATTTTTTATGTATGTAAGCATTTATTAACTAATGTTTTATGAGGCTGCAACCATTTTGGCCTTCTGTACATTTTACCAATTGTATGCATATATAAGTCATCTTGGTGCTCTTACCAATTACAAGAACACCAAGCAGAATGGATAACTATAGAATACAAACGATTTGTAGAAAGCCTCAAGTCTTGGCGCCTGCAAGACAACCAATTCTGTTTTGGGCTTGAATTCAGTACTATCCGGGTTAGTGAGTGCACCTATTGAGCCTTAATGCAAATGCCACAGGAGGAAACTTTAAAAGTAGCATTTCTAGTGGCAATTGCATCGTCTGGACTATTCCTTGAATACAGGCATTAAATCGAGAGGAATTCTTCACTCAATTTCACCATGATGATAATGTTTTGCAAGTGTACTCAAGTTTTATACTTCTGCTTGTGTCATTGTGTCACACACATCAATCTAGTTAATATCATATGTTAATTTCATAGCTGAAGCCTCAGCTCTCCAATCTGGTTCTTGGACCTTCTTACACTGCTGAAGATGGAAAATTGACTATGAACCTATCTCCTATATTCTCTAATATATAATTTAACCCCATATAATTTTAATGTCTTTACACATACAAATCTCCTGCAGTACCAAACAGCCTTTTATGCCAACATCCTTTGAATTTGTGGAAAATAAATCCACCAGGAAAAAGTAGTACCACATCACCTCTGATACTTTATTCCCAAAGTGCTTTTGAACTAGGTAATCTCTTTGGTTGAAATAAGACTGTATCATGAGTGAGAGACCAGCTTTAAAATGCAAGATTAACTTTGTCAAATAGTTTAGATACACTAATAGGAATTTTAATACAGATAAAATGTTTCCGGTCATTATCTCTGCCATGGCCTCTCGTTACTTTTCTCTGACAGTGCTCCTCTTCTGGCTGCTCTGTAGTTCTTTTTCTGGCCAGCTGACTATTCCTTTTCAGGCTGCCTGGATCATTCCTTCGGCTCTGCAGTGCACTGGGACCTGCTGACTAGGCCTCAGGGCACGCGCTCTGACCCCCTCAAAGTGTACCCAGGGCTAGTAATTTAAGTGCCACTAGTCGACTGCAGCATCTATTGTGCCACCACTGCAGTGACAAAGTGAAATCGTGACTCTAGGCCTACACTTCAGCCTAGTCGGGCAGCTTTTAAACTGGCCACTCGACATGGCAAAATAAACCCTTTTGTGACGTCCAAACATTCCTTTTTCCTAATTTCTAGAAGTCTCCGCTTGTGAAAGTCTTAGCAGCCCATAATGCAGAGTGATGAAAAATAAGAGGCACATGTTTTTTGTTTTACATGGCTCACAATTTGTTGGTTTCACTGTAGCAAGGCTGCTAGTGTAATTGGCTTTACCAAGGTTACATTAGCCCATGCAGTAAGTCCCATTTGGGACCACCAAATATAGTACTCCATTAGGTAATAACTTAATTGTTACATTAAATCTGACTTAGTTCTGAATTTTGATTTAAAATAACTTTTAATATAATGATTACTTTAGAAATTCACCACCTTCTTGTCCTAAAGTTCTAGAAGCAGTTCAGATTCACTACAGCAGCTGTTACCTGAGATAACCTGCTGCCCTTCTGCCAGAAGGTGTGAATTTATCTCAGGAAAGTAGAGGAAAAGGCTTGCTGGTGGGAGTAGGTGACACTGCCTCCTGGCAAGATGTCCAGAGGGCTGTGGCCGCAGTTGCCCAGCTTCAAAGAGGCTGCCGCATGTGAAATACAAGTCAAACCTTAGCTCACCTGCTTCATTGTCTAGGTAGGCAGGTTGGCATCTCTCCTAGAGGGGGAAACCCATTGCAAAACTGGTTTTCTAGGAGGGGTGACTCATTATACTGTACAGTTCAGGAGTGTGTCTACCGCTCTGACTGAGGGAACGAAAGTTCGGACATCT
Organism: Triturus cristatus; assembly: GCF_964204655.1. NCBI lineage: Eukaryota > Metazoa > Chordata > Amphibia > Caudata > Salamandridae > Triturus > Triturus cristatus. The sequence continues at coordinate 840,422,133 of NC_140593.1, read as the reverse complement.
TGGATTTTGGGCAAGGAGATGCACTGTGGAATTGTAAGTTTCAATCCCCCAGGAAGTGATGTAAGAGTATGTAGGGATGCCCCATGGGAATTCTCCCCCCATTGGTTAGGAGTCCTCCCCACCCACAAACTTGAAATTGGCACAAGTGGCACTCCTGGCTACCAGCCTCAAAGCACTACTGGACTCAGAAAGAACAGAAGGAGGACTGAACCTGATGAACCTGTGCACCTTGGAAAGAAACGCTGCACCAAGAAAGACTTCACCTGCTGAACCAAGACAGGACCTCAGAAAGAGAAGGGCTGCTTCTGCTGTTCACGTCGTGGCTAGAGACCTGCAGGGCTGGACCTGCTCCCATTTGTGCAAAGTACCAGTGAGTGGACTCCAAGGGCTATTTGGCTATCCTCCTGTTAAGCTTCAGGTACACAAAAGCAAAAGGAACCGTGCACTTCCAAAGTTGCCACTGAACTTGCCCTGGACTCCACTGGTGTAGCTCCTGAGATTGAGTTATAGCCCCCAAGAGGTGCTAGAGTGTACGCCTCACAACAGAACTGAGAGGTTCATACACTGCTGCTACTTTGCCAGCACACAGGTAGCCTCCAACTTCTTTTGAGAAGTAGGACTCCCGATGGCCTTCCCCTGTCCATCAGACCTAATGCCAGACTAGAGCTGCAGAGAACACCTTTGACTAGCCTGTTGACGAGGAAAAGAACCAGAGCAGTTTCTAGGTACAGAGGTAAAAACTTGACCAGGACCAACTCTGTCCCTACATCTGACTCTCATCACGATTGCCCTGAAACTTAAAGTTTGCCTGGACCCTCTCATTTGAGGCGCATAGACAGGCCCTCCCCACTGAGTCTCGTTGTGAGGCACTGGCCAACTGTTTTTTTTAGGTAAAGTAAGTCTGATTTACAATGCTTTGTCGGATATAGCTGAATCTGACCATATGAATTCTGCAAGCACCATCGTCAGTCAAGAAAATCCTACGCTTGAAATGGTTCCTCCAGTGAGGAAAAAAGATGTGCCTGAAATTGCTGGGCTGATCAAATCGGGCTTCTTGCTGGACCCTGCCCCATTAGATATCTTCCTAAAAGGAGGCAATGCCATTGTTACAGCGATGGCAGATATCTATAACTCAGCCCTGGGCAGTGGGATGGTCCCAGAAGCATGCTATTATACTCCCATTGCTTAAAAAAAACATAGTTAAACCCAAAACAGATAATTATAAACCTATCTTACTACTCTTAGTCTTTAGTAACATTCTGGAGAAAGCTATTAATAGATATCTTGCAATTTTTTGGGAAGTGAACAACATTTTGCAGCCCTCGCAAACAGGTTTTCAGCAGAGTCATAGTACAGAAACTGCATGGCTAATAGCGTCAGAAGATCTAAAGCTATTCTTAGATCAGAGTGGGGTGGCTACACCTATCCTGTTGGATTTAAGCACAGCCTATGATACTCTGGCACACTCTGTTCTCCTTCGCAGACTGAAAAAGATTGGCATCACAGGCACTGCTTTAAAATGGCTAGCATCCTTAACTAATAGAAGATTTCAAGTTATGGAAGGTCTTTTTGCTCTAGCATGCATCAGCTAAAGTGTGGTGTGCTACAGGGATGCTCCCTCAGCCCCACACTTTTTTGGTCTCGGCTGGCGTTGGAGCGCGCATGTGCTCCTCGCCTCAAGACTTACAGTAATCAGCTAAGTTTGGAGAAGGGGACTCTAGGCGCACCCCTCATTTTCATTGGGTAGCGTCAGCGTTTATACTAAACGCTGGCTTCCCATTGAAAAGGAGAGTTTTAGGTTGCCTCCCTTTGGCTTTTTGGGACGACCTACTTGGACGGGCTCTCCTGCTTTCCGTGCGTCGTAAACGTTTTCTTATCGTTATGGGGCCATGTGTTTCAAACACATGGCCCCATAAAGCCAAGCTCCGGTGCGATCCTCTTTCGGGACCGCGCTGACCCCGCTCGCCCAAAGCAGAGCGAGAGGAGCATCCGTGCGCCACACTTGTTTTAATATGTTGTACTTTTTGCTTTCTTATATAAAACTTTTTTTTGTAGAAAACCGATCATGACAACATCGCGCACCAAATAAGAAGCTGGCCAGGTACTGAACTGCTCCTGGGACTAGCACTGGTGCCCCCTCCACTGCAGCACAGCATCAGAGCAGCAGCAACCCATGTATTGCACACCCCGGGACTGGCACTGGTGCCCCCTCCACTGCAGCACAGCATCAGAGCAGCAGCAGGCCATGTACTGCACACCCCGGGACTGGCACTGGTGTCCAGTGGGAGAGACTGGGGCCCATCTGCATGCGCTTGTTTTAATATGTTGTACTTTTTGCTTTCTTTTCTAAAACTATTTTTTCAAGAAAACCGATCATGACAACATTGCGCATATTACGTTTTAACGCCTTACATCAGCGTTCCGTTGGCATATTACATCCTTTACTGTTCATCTTCAGTATTGGCAGACATTATTGGTTTAGTGCTTGCTTTATTTATACCGCCCGGTTCCAAATAAATCTCATTTTTATTTCTTCACGTAATGTGCGATTTATCTACAAAGCAGCCAGCTGTTTTCATTGTTCGCTATTAGAAACTGGGGTGTACCTTGTTAGATGCAGAGCAGCCTGCTTGCCGGCAGGGGCAGGTACTGCTGTTCACATTACCAGGCCAATAACTACCCAATCACTGGTGCAGTGCCCACTTGTACAGAGCCAGGGCTGCGTCCGGACAGGCAGTGCATTAAACTCCTAACAAAACACACCAAATCAGAAGCTGGCCAGGTACTGAACTGCTCCCGGGACTAGTACGTGTGTCCCCTCCACTGCAGCACAGCATCAGAGCAGCAGCAGGCCATGTACTGCACACCCCGGGACTGGCACTGGTGTCCAGGGGGAGAGACTGGGGCCCATCGCCATGCAGTACAGTACCTCAACACCAGGCCAGGTACTGCCCAGCCACAGGGACACACTCCTGCCCATCTCCAGTACAGTATCAGAGCTCACCCGAGAAGCACCGCTACAGGCCCCACAGATGAGTTCAGGGACTGAACAACCCCCGGGACTGGCAGTTGCTCGCCTGCTGCTGCTCCACCCCTTCCCGGCAGCATAGTCTCAGCAGCTGGTGGGCAGTGCTTAATTTGTAATAATAAAACAATTAAGTACTAGGCCCATGTCAGCCAGCGCTGCCAATGGCAGTACATGTGTGTAATTGACAATTCACACTATTTGAGGCCTCGGAAACCGTAAGAATGACCTGAGTGGCAGGTATTTTTATTGTATATTGAATTAATAAATAACGGTTGTTCTGTTAATTTGTAAACCATGTGGCGGCAGTCATAAGTGCCAGTGTTCTGCAGAGCACCGGAAACCACTGGCTCAAATTAAGCACTGCAGGGCAGGTTTCAACAATCCCCGGCACCCACTGCTCCATCCTAAAGGCTGTATAGGGCGGAAGAAAAATGTGAATGACCGACCAATGGATATAGAGTGGTGACTGAAAATCCCCATTGTGAAGTATAATGTATCTATAACTCTGGTCAAATCAAGAGCTCTTGCCCATCTCAAGACCTAAAAATCAGGACTCGTTGTGATTTGCCATTGGGTAAAGCCATGTGCAAAGTCAGGAGAGAGGTTGGCTCGAGGCCCTAGAAGCAGAGCAAGAGTTCTCATGTCTTGGCATGAGAGACATGTGTTGCCGCTCATCACGAAGAGCATATGGAAAAGCTATGTGTACACCTCTAACAGCAGCTGGCCAGGTACTGAACTGGCCAGGTACTGAACTGCTCCTGGGACTAGCACTGGTGCCCCCTCCACTGCAGCACAGCATCAGAGCAGCAGCAACCCATGTATTGCACACCCCGGGACTGGCACTGGTGCCCCCTCCACTGCAGCACAGCATCAGAGCAGCAGCAGGCCATGTACTGCACACCCCGGGACTGGCACTGGTGTCCAGTGGGAGAGACTGGGGCCCATCTGCATGCGCTTGTTTTAATATGTTGTACTTTTTGCTTTCTTTTCTAAAACTATTTTTTCAAGAAAACCGATCATGACAACATTGCGCATATTACGTTTTAACGCCTTACATCAGCGTTCCGTTGGCATATTACATCCTTTACTGTTCATCTTCAGTATTGGCAGACATTATTGGTTTAGTGCTTGCTTTATTTATACCGCCCGGTTCCAAATAAATCTCATTTTTATTTCTTCACGTAATGTGCGATTTATCTACAAAGCAGCCAGCTGTTTTCATTGTTCGCTATTAGAAACTGGGGTGTACCTTGTTAGATGCAGAGCAGCCTGCTTGCCGGCAGGGGCAGGTACTGCTGTTCACATTACCAGGCCAATAACTACCCAATCACTGGTGCAGTGCCCACTTGTACAGAGCCAGGGCTGCGTCCGGACAGGCAGTGCATTAAACTCCTAACAAAACACACCAAATCAGAAGCTGGCCAGGTACTGAACTGCTCCCGGGACTAGTACGTGTGTCCCCTCCACTGCAGCACAGCATCAGAGCAGCAGCAGGCCATGTACTGCACACCCCGGGACTGGCACTGGTGTCCAGGGGGAGAGACTGGGGCCCATCGCCATGCAGTACAGTACCTCAACACCAGGCCAGGTACTGCCCAGCCACAGGGACACACTCCTGCCCATCTCCAGTACAGTATCAGAGCTCACCCGAGAAGCACCGCTACAGGCCCCACAGATGAGTTCAGGGACTGAACAACCCCCGGGACTGGCAGTTGCTCGCCTGCTGCTGCTCCACCCCTTCCCGGCAGCATAGTCTCAGCAGCTGGTGGGCAGTGCTTAATTTGTAATAATAAAACAATTAAGTACTAGGCCCATGTCAGCCAGCGCTGCCAATGGCAGTACATGTGTGTAATTGACAATTCACACTATTTGAGGCCTCGGAAACCGTAAGAATGACCTGAGTGGCAGGTATTTTTATTGTATATTGAATTAATAAATAACGGTTGTTCTGTTAATTTGTAAACCATGTGGCGGCAGTCATAAGTGCCAGTGTTCTGCAGAGCACCGGAAACCACTGGCTCAAATTAAGCACTGCAGGGCAGGTTTCAACAATCCCCGGCACCCACTGCTCCATCCTAAAGGCTGTATAGGGCGGAAGAAAAATGTGAATGACCGACCAATGGATATAGAGTGGTGACTGAAAATCCCCATTGTGAAGTATAATGTATCTATAACTCTGGTCAAATCAAGAGCTCTTGCCCATCTCAAGACCTAAAAATCAGGACTCGTTGTGATTTGCCATTGGGTAAAGCCATGTGCAAAGTCAGGAGAGAGGTTGGCTCGAGGCCCTAGAAGCAGAGCAAGAGTTCTCATGTCTTGGCATGAGAGACATGTGTTGCCGCTCATCACGAAGAGCATATGGAAAAGCTATGTGTACACCTCTAACAGCAGCCGGGCACTACCATAGGCCACCCCACCCTCCACCGCAAAATACCTACTTGCTGCTACCGCCAAATGTAATGTGAAGTACAGCTATAACCATGACCGCAAGACCGGGCTGCACTGAAAACTGCTGCTACTACACTAAAGCACATCATAGGTTGCAGTGTAGGATACCTGCTAGCACTACATCAGAAAAGCCAGCAGCAGAAGATAACGCAATAAACAACAAGCATTGAAAATGCAATTGGTCTCTCCTTTAATTAAGTTAAAGCCATTTGCTTTGCTATAGAATACCATTAACAAAGCAAATGGCTTTAACTTAATCAAAGGCGAGACCTATTGCATTTTCAATGCTTGTTAACGTATATGTCAGTGTCGGACATTATATGTTCTTTTGGTTCACTATGCTCTCTTCCGCTGATGACACCCAGATAATTGTCACTCCCTCTCTCCTAATGGTGAGCCGATTTACCACAGACTTCTTAACTGCTGCTTAGAGCGAGTCACAAAGTGGAAGGTAGATAGTTAACTCAAGTTAAATAGGGAGAAAACGGAAGTCATGGTGGTTGAAAATAACCCATCTTTATGGGACCAACTGTCCTTAGGTGATCGTCTGTTCTCTAAATCGGAGTTAAAAAGTTTGGGTGTTATTTTGGACAGCCGGCTCTCCATGGCTCTGCAAGCGAGAAAAGTAGCAGCCACCTGCTTCGGTCTCCTAAGCGCTTTGAGGCAGACCATCAAATGGCTCTCCTGGACCTTTAAAGAGTTGTGGTACAGGGGCTTACATTATCACGCTTTCTTTACGGTAACTCTCTGTTTTTAGGTAGCCCGATTTCAATGACCACCAGGCTGCAAATTATCCAGAAAGTGGCAGCCCGACTGCTATCGGGCATACCTATATTCTAGTCAGCTCACTTTATTTATTTAAGGGGGATGATCTCCGTCAAGGTTAGCTAGCGCTGGAAAGCCTGTTACGGGATAGCTAATAATAAATGCTGATAATAATAATCGACAAACAGTGAAAAGCAGTGATTTACAAAACTATTTGAGTAAATTGCAGTGATTTATGACAACTTTACAAAAATCGTAACTCCAGTTCCCTTCATCAGATTTTTGTCATTTTGGTGTCTATTTAACGATAGAAAATTTATGCTATTTTTGTGAATTGGAGTGAGGTTTAATTGTGTCATGTTTCTAACTAATTGACTATATTGATACTGATAAATGCTGTATACTTGTTTTCGTTTGACTTACGCCTGACTGCTCCGTCTCTCAGCTACCCAGGACTGAGCTGAGGTTTGATTTAAAGAAATCTAACTGGACCTAATACGGAATAGTGACATTATTACTTGATGGGGTCTCATAAGCACCTCACCTAATAATCCACTTTGTCCCATGCGGCCATAGCATTCCTAGCTCTGCCTTCTTCTAAACTCACTGGAGTCCTTTCCAGGAGATCATGCTCGTCTACAACACTTCCATCTTACACTTGCACTACGAACACTCTGCTATCCAGTGTGAACAATTATCTTTACTTTGAGAGGAGTGGGAAAGGCTTTGGATCACAGTGAAGTCAACTGGTACATGGGTTCTTATGCGCATGGCTTATGGAATGACAATGATGAGCTTTTGAGGTGAGTTGTGGTGATGTTGGTGTGTTAGGTTGATGACAGAAAGGTATCATTAAAAAGATGGTATGTGCTAGTTATTGTAATGTGTTTTGAAGGTTATTGGCAAATCATTCAGGGCTTACTTTTTCTTTCATTGTGCATATGCGAAAACAATGCAATGTGGACGCTGATGTGCTTGGGGATACCGTGGGTCTACGAAAAGGAGTGTTATAGTGACACAAGCACAGCTGGTGTCAACCGTCAAAAACCGTGACTCTCCGATAGTTTTTCCAGGAGTAAAACCAGGGCTAGTTCTGATGTACAACATGCCATAAATTATTTAAGATATTTAAACTAATTGCAAGTAAGTTTGTAAACGTTTGAATGCCCCTACCTCAAGTGTAGCATTTGATGTTGAAGAAGCGCACCCAAACCGATGTCCATTTTCAAATGATCCATTCGCTGTGGATGTTCTGGTACACTAGTTGGCAGTAGCAGCTTTGTTTTACCAGCTGATGCCTGCAACAGCTGAGCTAACTCTTTACATCTCCTATTAATCCAGTGCACACCAGCAGCCATCATAATCACCCCTGCCCTCTAATCTGAAATCCACACGTGAGTTAAGCAAATCCAGTCCACTTGAACTGCTATACAGATGGCAGCTACTTTCACCAACAGTCTGAATGATCACACTGACCATCTGCAGTCATTGCTATCGAAATAGTGCTAGCTATCACTGTTAGGCATTGTGATAGCACCCATTGGCAGAACTGGGAAGATTAATTTAACTAGCTGCTAACATGGCTGGGTTGATCCTCTCTACTGGTGATCTGATGCCGTCCACAAACAGAATATGGGTTTCTAGCACTTGAAATGAAACCAAAACCATTCACTTAGATAAGCCTGTTGCTGAGCTAATAGGATCCCTGACGCTCACAGCAGAGTCGGTCCAATTCACTTCCAGTAGCACCTAGATTTGTGCTCTGCTGTTTTATGGTAAACACTGGAAGCTGTGTCTTTTGAAATGGTTTTACTACTGGTAACTGTGTGTCTGCACAGCTGCATTGGAAAGTTGGGCTACAGCTTTGTCACAGGTAGCTAGGTAGGCAGTTGTGCACTTGAAAGCTGGGTGTGCAGTTGTGCTTGCGTGGGTAAAGTAATTTTGGGCCAGGCAAAATCAGCGCTTAGAGACTTTGTGCATCATGGCTCCAGGGTCTTGGTGTGCCTTAGTGATCTTGTAGGCTTGGTGAGTGTCGTTGCCATTTGTGCCGGGGTGCCATGGTACAGATGTAAGGTGTTGCATATTGTTATGAGTAATTTTATAATTTGAAACTTTGCATGTCATTGTGATCTAATAACCTTGGTGGTCAATTCAAATTCCCCCAGGATGTTGTTCCTGTAATCTTGTAAATCTTGCTTATGCTTGTGCCCATTGGGAATTTATTCTTTTAACCATGCATCTAGGCCTAGTTTAGTGTTGTATTACTGACTTTAGCCTTTGTTTGAAACACTTCCAATGACAAAACTCTCTTCATTTATTCTCAGGAAAATGCCTACAATATCTTTGAGCTCCCGATCTTCATCGGCATGGGAGCTATTGGTAAGTGTGCCCTTTATGCTCAATCTCTCACACAGAAACAAATTACATTTTATAGGTGTATTTTGGTAATTAAATGGAAAAATCCTTCTTTAACATCAGACTGGCATTGCCACTGAAGCTAACTCCTTATTTAACGTATGTGTAGTCAGTTTATTTATATTGATCTCCTTTGGTAGCGCCTGTGTGTGTGTCGCCTTTCTGTACAGCCGTCTTTAACTAGCATTGTTTGGATGAAAGGCATCTGCTAGCCTCATCTTGCAAATTTTTCTGGATCTCTGTGATTTTCTTTTAGCAAACACGATATTTATGGAAGTGCTACATGATTTTTTTTCTTTTGTCGACATCCGAGCCGTGGTTTGATGTGTAAGGGACACTTGAGGTGCACCCCCATACAGAGTAATAGTGGCTGCTAACCTCTCCCTCTGGCTGTGTGGTGACTGGTGGTGGTGTTGCCGTGGTTCTGATTTGGGGTCAAAGACCATTTTAACTAGTCTCTTTGCAGAGCTTCTCATGTGTTAAAAGTTATACAAACTATTATAAAAATAAAATTGTTGGTGGTAGGCAACCCCTTCCCCTGCCATCTTGAAAGCTCCCTATTATCCCTCTTCAACCATTCTTCATAGTCACAAGTAAGGACCAGACTGAGAAACAGGTTAACCCAGCCCTGACAAGATGATCATTTTAGACATGAGTGATTCAGCATAAGGGAGATACTTAGGTCTGGGGGACCCGAACAGCATGGATACAGAGTTCATAAATCCCACAAAACAAACGGCTAGCCTTGGCTGACTTTCCTCTCAAGCCGGCTTCTACTGCGCCTCAGCAGGTCCTGACATTTAAAATGCACCATATCGGCAGGAGCCAAAGCTTTCTTAATGGGAGCAAATTGCCACAGATTCAAAGAATGCGTATTAATGATTCCTCTACCTTAGAACAGCGGTGTCATCCGAGTCTCTGCTTCCATACCAGTATGATTTCAAAGGTGGTCTAAATTGCAGGCCCATTAATTGACGTTTTATACTGAGGCCAAGAGAGAAGGAGAGACTGGATGGAAGGAATCCTGACTCGTACAGTGAGAAGGCCCTCCCTCCATATGCCAATTTCTTCACTGATCATGCGTCATGTTCTGATGATATTAGCTTTGCTTGTTTAATCAGCAGGTTGGCCATCATGGGCGCGAGCAGGCCACTTGATCACATGTCATTTATCTCCAGTGCCTCTAGGGTGTGATTTCGATACTTGTACCAGTTTGATTACTTATCACTTCCCAAATTGTGCTCTTCAATGCATGCTTCTTGGCCTGCTTTACTTTGAGGCTGTAAGGCAGAAACTTTGTTTTGAGTATCGAATGCTGTGAAGCTAGTCCGAACTCTTGCTGAAATGGAGTGTGTGATGTGCAGTTTGGAAGGGTAAAACTCTTCCGTCACAAGAGGACTGTTCCTTGTCCAGCCAATTTGTCTCTAAATTGCATAGCCCCATAAGCAATAGTGGGGAGAAATGTGCTTCCCATTACCTTCAAGAGAGCGGCTAGATCCGGGTTCATCAGTGATTTGTTGAAACTTGTGGAACGCCAATTCTAGGGACTTTCCTTCCTACTGTTGGGCCTTAATGTGTGGTGCCGTACAGCCTCTATGGCCCAGCCAGACCCCCAGATACTTGTAAGAGTCAACCCCTTCATTGCCCTTCCCCCTCAATGAATCAAGGCTAACTTCATTTTCAGTTTACAAGAGATTGCCATTACCTTAGTTTTTTGTTACATTGATTTCCAGATTGTTGGACCTGCAGTAGCTGGCCAGTGCATCGAAGGGCCTCTGGAGGCCAATTGGCGGTTGGTCTGAAAGGACTGTATCATTGGCATACTGGAGTGGTTGTACATTGAGGCAATCCATTTTTGGAGGGAAAGCTCTTGCCAAGGTACAGATTAAATAATAACGGCACCAGTATGCAACCTTGCTTCAGGCCTTTATTTGTCCAGATTTCCGTGGTGGTTCATCTGGTGCTGCCTCTTATCTTTACCCATGGGTCAGTTTATAGAGTAATAATGGCTTTCAAAAGGTAGAGCATTTATTAATCCAGAGCCAGCATTTCCTCTGGTATTTTGATTTTATTACCTCATGTGATGCAATCCATCTTTGAATCTCCTTTTTCCTCAGTAGGGCGAAGAGAGCATTCCTATATTCCAATCATATCGCAGCCACCCCGCTTCATAGCCCTTTATTCTCCCCCATCACGGCTGAGCCTTCTCAAGATATCATTTAGCCTAATTTTTAGGCCACTAATTCATTCCTGTTGTTTGCTGCCATTTTGGCATGGACAGTAACCTCACCCATGCCGGACCTTCTCAAGTTTCCAAGATGTTCCCTTAGGTAATCAGCCAGGAGGCCCCAGATGTTTAGATCTGTAGCTTCACAGTTTGCTCACTGAATCTTGTCCAGGAATTGGTCCGCGATTACCCCTTGCTCATCATTATTTGTCATAGACCACTTTATTTTGGCTCCAGCTCTTCTTGTTTCCCTACAAGTCTTGTTTTAATGCAAATAGGGCATGGGATCTTTGCTTCACACATGAGGGTTGCAGGATCCCTGGCCAGAGTTGGGATCACTTCAAACTTAATTATTAATAGGAAATGCTCCAAGGATACCCGAATGTAAGCAAGAGTAGCCATCCTAAAGCAGGACGTGCGCATATTTGCCGCATGTGAGTCTGACTTGAATCTTCCATATAGTATTCTCAAACCTAGTTGGTTTAGGAAACACGCTATGCCACTGCCCAATTTATCATCCCTTTGAAACTGCCTTTCAATCAGCGTATGGCCCATGTTTGATCATCAAGTTCCACAAATGCGTTATTCAACTCTGTATTCATTAGATTGGCGTTGAAGTCTCTCATCACGACCCACATGTCATCTAGGTGTAGAAATAAAAGATCCTTCAATGTTGGGGGCAGCACAGCCAGGGTGGCTTCCTGTCTTGTTTTTGGGGGGTGAAGATAAGGGCGTTGCTTTACTTGACTTAGCCAAGAAGACCCTGAGGAAGATGTAGCCACTGATCCCTATGCAAAGCTTGTGGCAGTTGCCACCAGTTAATTTTTTACATAAACTGACACACCGCTGGAGCCATGACCCCCCCCCCCCCCCCCCCCCCCCACACACTCCCCTGAGATGCCATTGCTGGAGCTTCATAGAGTAAGGAAATTAGAGAAGTGCCCAGGTTTCCTGCAGGGCAATATCACATCACATTTCTTCAGTTCGTTAATGTCTTCCTTCTTTTCTGCCCACCCAGTTAAACCCCTTATGTTCCGTGAACTGATTTTCAGCTGTGACCTTTTGCATGGGTGATATTTTCAGGAGGCCGCGCACTAGGATCGATATTTAAGGACATTTGGGAGTAAAGCCCAATCCGTGGGTTTTAATGACCGTGTAACGTAATGTCGGCTGTCCCCTTTATTTGCTGTTATTATGAGTTCTCCTTCTATGATTGGTGGAAGGCGGGTTACCTTTTTAATACCCCTTAAAACAGAGGTGGTGGGGTTACTTGATTTGTTGCTGTTCTTTATCCCTTGGTCTAGCGATTTACTGGTGATGACATTCTCCTCTACGAGAACTGTGGGATATTTTGGCACTGTAGGGATTGACCTTTAATCCCTATTTTGGCATGTGCACGCTTTTCCTCCTCTGTGCATTTACTGTTAGTGAAAGTAGTTTCACTGCGTTCATTTAACTCCGGTTTCAGGGGAGGAAAGCCACTCCATCGATCACAGTGGAGGTAGTTTCCTTCATTCCTCGAGTGCTAGCACAAAGTTTCACAATGTTTCCTCTATTTAGAATGCCCCACTTTCCTCTTGAGACTTACTCAGGAGCTAATATGATCTGAAAGGCGCATTCGGGGATTAGGCCTTCTCCCCGCCCTTCCTGTCTGCGGGGCTATGGCACAACCTGCTGTCTCCCTCACTGCAATTCAGTCTCACGCTACTTGATCTTTTAGGGGCCTGGGATGGTACCTTTGGGAGATAATCTTGGTGGAGGTACCACGTGACTGCTCATGTTACCTGTTGTGTTACTGTTATTTTCAATTACTCTCTTTAGCTCCACATTATTCCTAGTAATAAACACCGGCATCTTCTTACAGTGTCATGCTTAGCTTCAAATATCTGGCTTCCGGTCTGAGTTACAGCAGCACCTTTTCAATGTGTTTTTTTGCTGGGGAGTATCGTTTCAGCTCCCAGGTCTATAGGATTTTAAAAATAGCATGAAGGACAGAGAGCTATCTAACTGAATGGGTGACCTTCAGTGCTCCACCCAAGGTCCACCTTTCAAAAGCACAAGACTAGATGTTGGGCTAAAGCTTCAGCATCCACTCAAAGGCAGGGCTACCAGCAACAATCCTTTGAGGAAACACAACCCTCCAAGACCTTTATATGAAGTGGCTACGGAGGCAATGTTCTAGACCAGGGATGAGTCTGCTCTAACCCGGGCACCTCAAACTCAAAGCAGTGACTCTTCTTCCAGTACCCCTTCCCCTCCACCCTGATCAGACAGCACTTGTCAGGGAAGGACTGAATATTTTCCTGCCCAGTGGGGCAGAATTTCCTCTGAAAAGTGGGTGTTCTCGATAGGCAGCAGGGGTACTGCCTAGAATTCCACATCATGCCACCAAATATTCTGCTTCAATATTACGTCCTCAGCCCAACCATCTTCAGCTGTTTAAGGAGGAGGTGCAGGCGCTGTTAGCCAAAGGAGCTGTCTAGTTGGTGCCCCCTTACCAGCATGATACCTCTTTATGCCCAAGAAGGATTGCCCCTGTAGCTGATCGTAGACCTGCGACCCCTAAACCAATGCATCGAGTCGTAGCTCTTCTACATGACCGCTGTGCAAGAAGTTACCCAGCTACTCTGGCCAGGGAAATCCTGGAAGCGCTGGACTTAAGATGCCTACATCCATATCTTGATTCGCCTGTGTCACCACGGTAGCTCTGGTTGTGGCAAGTGACAACATTACCAGTGCAAAGGTCTCACAAAGGCTCTATGGGTGTTACCAAAATGTTTAACGGTGATAGCTGTGCATCATGGCATGAATGCTATTCACATCTTTACTTATCTAGGCTACTGATTGATCAAAAGCATCATCAAAAGCAACAGCAGACAATAATGCCTACCACGCACTCAAACAGCGGTGTCCTTACTCCATGAGTTCAATGCCCAAAAGCCACATCTGCAGCTGCAGTAACCCCAACTCATGTACATCAACAGGACTAAGTGCTTTCATAAGACAAAACAACTTTTTGCAGCCTTTGCTAAGCCAGTATGAGACACCCCATCTCTGTGTACGGCATTGCGAAATTGATTGTTAAATGCATCCAAACCTGCTATGCCAAGGCCAAAAGCACACTGTTTCGGATTCCTAGTGCACGTTCTGTACTCAAAAAGGGAGCTATTACAACTTTCCCGAGTAACAACCCTTTAGGAGACCTCTGCAAAATCTACCACCTGGTCAGTGCCACACATGTTAAGCAAACACTCTTGTGTGGGCATCCAAACCCGTCAGCAGGCTTTAGTTGGTCCTACTGTGTTAAAAACCTTATTTTAGACATCTATGTCATCAGCGCACTAGCCCCCCCCCCCAAACGTCCTTCACACACTGCCTGTGGGCCCCAAATAGTGCAGCTGAGGTACCAGTCTCATCCCCTGATATGGAACTGTTACATGCAGCTTGTTAGGTGCAAAAATAACTGCACTGTGCAGACTCCTCTCTGTACACAGATTATAAATTGTGGATTCGCTGCATATGTTTGATGTCCAGTTACACAATGGCAATATGGCCATGTATGTGTTCTAGATTCAGTGAGGCCGGATATGAATAGAGCCTCAATTGGCCCTCCGAAGAGTTGAATGAATATTGCAATAAAGATTTTTATAGTGGAAGCTAATGTTGAGACTGTCAGTTGCCTGCTCCATTGCATGTAAACCAGCGGACTCTTCTGCATTACGCTGCTGTGAATGAAAAATAAGCCTGTGTATAGTTTGTGCACATTGTTACACCAAACCTGTGTATGGTGAGCTATGGCTCATTGTCACATTCATCCTGTTTTTCCTCTCTAATTCAGGTGGCATCCTGGGAGCTCTATTCAACCAACTTAATTACTGGCTTACAATGTTTAGAATCAGGTAAGATGACCTACCCGCCAACCAAAAAAGCCAGTTTCTAAACCAAATTCTATCAAATGATATTAGGGTCAAACACCTTACACAGTATAAAACATAACAGTGAACAGAAAAACACCATTTACTACTGATACTTATAAAACAGATTCAAAAATGTCTTCTATAAACTCCTATGGATCCGGTTTATATGGCACCTAATAAGAAATCCACAAATGCATTTAACTAATGTGGTAATGCCCCCCAATGCAGGCAACCCCCTCGCTTGCTTGATTTCTGGATGCTGGCACCTAATTGGGTCAGTCCATTGTGCTTCAGAGCCTTCTAGAGAGTAGTGGATCGGTTGTGACTCAGTTTCTTAACTCCCTACTACATTTTCTTCCTCCTACAGCTTATTTCCTGTCTGTGTTGTGTGTTTTGCTCTGTTGTTGCCACTTGGTATCCCGAGCAGTTCAATTACTATTAGATTTCCATTTTTTCTTTTCAGCAGTAGTTGCTTTTTGCATTTTTCCCTTTTTCTCTGGTTTGTTTGCTGCCTCTTATTGCTTTTCCTTTCCCCGTCTCTTTAAACTCTTCAACTTAATGGTGTGTTACAGCCGTGATTCAAGCAACTCATCCAGCATTCGGTGTATGGCAACTTTTTTTTCTCCCATAAGCAAAAATGCTGGTGACCTGATTAGGAGAAACATGATCATCTGTGGCTCATGATCACTACCACAGAGAGGCAGCATCATAGAAGCCATATGAATGTTTTTACTGGACAAATGCTACTCTAAGGAAATGGTAACCTTCGTGTATGTGTGGTTTATTTTTAGTAACTGAAATATAATTTACTTCCCTGAGCGAAGAAACAGTTGAAAATTTTATGTACATCCTGTGCTGCCTTGTTTCATTCCTTTGAGAGCGTGACGTTTCCAGTTGTTGGCTGAGGTAGACAGAAGGCTATTTATGGGCCCGGATTGTGCTGCCAGAAAGCAAGGCTAGCTTGGCTTTGCGACACATTAAAATATTGTTCACATTAAAGAGGTTCTAAAGTCATTGCTTTACGATAGAATTGAAAAGGTTGCTCCTGTTTCCTTATTTTTTATATTAGATGAGGGGCTCATGCCCATCCTATTTTTTGTCATTTGTTCGTGATCTTCCCTACCCTTATGACAAGTTTCATTTCTTGAGGAGATCTGTGGTTCCCACTATACTTGCATTACTTAAGCAAGCTGGTACGTTCTTCTGTTGTTTGTTGATTGACATGATTATTCCCTGTTCCATTGGTTGAGGCAAACAGTTAGAAGATTTTCTTATTGGGTGAGGATGGGAGATGCTCCTTTTTTTGCACAGTAATTTAGGAGAGTTTTGCTCCCCTCCTTTCCAGTCTGCTGTATGGTAGCAGTGATAAGTCTTCCTTTTCCTATACATTGGGAAGAGTGCTCCCTTTTCTTGCGTCTTAGTGTGTTGAGCTGCCTTGCTTTTGTTTTTCCAGTTGCTGAGGAGAGCAGCACCCTCCACCCATTGTCACCTCTTTTTTGTGTTTTTAGAGGAAAAGATTGTTTTTAAAATTTGCTGTGTTACCACGAGACTAAAGCTCCAATGTTATTTTGCTGTTTTTCTATATACACTTTTTTTCATTTTGATGGAGGAGAGTTGTGATCTTCTGTACTTTCTTCCTTGCCTTCCTACTTTTTAATTGCTTTACATGAGCTATTTAACCCTTGTTTCCTGTGGGCTAAGGGAAGAGATACTCTTCATTTTCAGACATTAACAAGCAGGTCTGTTGTCATTTTTTAGCAGTTGGAAAAACTTATTGTAAAGGGCCGCTCTTCTAATTGAATTGGCCAAAGCTGCTTCTGACTTTTTGGCTACAGTGGCAGAATCTGAAAGGGACTTTTTGAGATCTTTCTTATGGCAAAACATGTTATTATACAGTTTGACCACAGCCAGATCTTTTTTCATTGTCTAGCCCCTCTCCTTTTGAGCTGCTGTCAAATGAGCCCAGTGTGCATTCAACAATGTAGTGTTGAAATATGTTAATTCGAAGTGTGTTGGGGCTTCAAAATGGAATAATTTGTGTGTGTGGCAGAGTAATAATAAAAATAGAATGATAATTTTGGTGTTGAGAAAGAGCCTTTGGACTGAATTCAGAATTGGACAACGTGTTGTATGGTTTCTCTCGAGTTATCAGCTTGAATGTGCATTCGTAACCACTTGCAGGAGGGGCATTTGATGATTAGGTAGACCAAGGTAGATGAGTTATTCTTGTCAACTTATTACTATCTAGTAAGGAAAGTGCAACTGGTGTCATTAGGATTGGAAGGAGCAAGGAACATCCCCATTTTTTGTGGTATGTAGCAAGTAGCGATTTTTCCACATAGAAAATGTCTTGCATGTAAGTGAAAAACAAAAAGAAATGTGCAGTTGCACATTATGCTACTGAGAGTTGTGGATTTTCCACTCTTTGGACAGTCCACAGTTGTAGGATTTGGGCAGACTGACTGCTACTTAGTGAATCCCAATAAATGAGTACTTTTATGCAAATCGCAGGTTCACTCCTACAAATTCCTGGGGTTCCTCTTTATTGTGAACCTTGTATTGTAACACATTGATCAATGTCTGGTTTGGCTGGTATACCCTACAGAATGTGCTCTGTTAGCATTAATGTACTTGACATCTACCACTGGTTTTAGGTGAATTCAGCATGGGGATCCTCGCTGTCCATATCAACTGTCCTTGCCCATGTTGAATTTCCCCTCTGTTTGTTTTTCCTCGTTGATGGACTGCCTCCATTCTCCCAGATTTCAGCTTCTATCTTTCGCCGCCCAACTCTACCTTTTTTGTTGTTGCTGTGTACTTCACCTTCTTTCTGGTAAATTTTGACTGTGGAATTCTCTGCACTGACTGAATTAGCCACGATGTACTGAACCGCTACCTTCACCATCCTACCATATCTTTCCCCTGTGTAATTTCCCTGCATTTAATTAGCTACAGTAAACTGAACCAATACCTCCATCCTCGTCCCACATAAGCCTGGAAGATGAAAAGCGCTTTTGATAGATATTAGTCTAACCTGTCAAATGTTTAACTCCGTTCATAATAGAAGATGAAACTTTCCTTATGTACACACAACCATTATTTAATTCATTTTCCCTTCTGTAAACACAACATGCTTGGGAGATGTAGGGTAAGGTTCTAATAGGGCATAGTCATAGTGGCCTAGATGTACATGTATGGCAACTGGTGTAGGTTGTACACTTTCACTTTTATAGAAATGGATAATTTAATAATGTAACCCTACAAGAACATAGAACTTGGAGACTGAGAATTACAGTAAGTTGAGGAATTTCCTTTATTTGTCTTTTGTTTTTCCTTTTTATAATTAGACTTATTTTATGCCTTCTCTCATGCTAGTTATTTGCATCGCCGTCACTTACAAGTCATTGAAGCCACACTGCTAGCAGCCGTAACCGCCACGGTGTCCTTCCTCCTGATCTACTACTCAAATGATTGCAAACCTATTCGAGGGACTGCTGTGGAATACCCACTACAGGTACGGTAACTGACATCTCCGTTAAGGACAAATCTTCATTACGCCCAGTTGCTCCCTAGAATATCCACTGCATTTGTTTTGCATGCCCCAAACAAATACTTGCTGCAGGTAAAACACACTTCCTACAGCTGGTATGTAACTAAAGCAAACAAAATAGATCCCACACAGTGTTGGTAAACATTACTAATAAATAAGTGAAGCCTAGCTAGAAGGTATAGAAACAATATGTGTTTTAGTATGCTTTCAAGCTTTGTGATATGAATTGATTGTGAAGGACTTAGATATTTGTTCCGGAGATGTTCTGAGAACCTAAAATCAGTGTCCTAGTTTTCTGAACCATGTACATACATGTTTTAAGTTTACTCGTTTCCTGAGTTCCGAAGGTGGTTCATCCGAAATAAATGGTCCACGGTCATTTTTGTCAGGATCGTACTGAAAAAGGACTGAATTGGTAATTTAGCTGATTTAAAAAAAAAATGTTATCAGTTCAGGGGCCTGGTACAATGGATCACTTTAAAAAAATGGGGCATGGGCTGAGCTCCAAGAAAAGACCTAGAAAATGGGGTGCCACTTATATGTACATTTCTCTTATGGGTAACTTATATTAAATAACCAAGCCTCAAGCAACTGCTCTTATGTAACCTAAGTTTGTTACTTACTAAATTGGTGACTCTAACTTTTCACCCAGTTAGTAGCTTTACTCTCAAGCTGCTGACTTTTAGGGTTCCATTTTAATTGTGATTCCCTCAGTAAGTAGGGTTAGTGAAATTTAATGACAATTTATTAGCTATAGTCTAACCCATGCATCAAGAGTGTCAGAGCACTTAACAAAGAATTTGTACGTGCTTTGTTACTTGGGGCCTGATTTAGAGTTTGGCGAACCGGGTTGCTTTGTCACAAGTATAACGGATATCCCGTCTGCCGTATTACAAGTCCATTATAGCCTATGGCACTTGTAATACGGCGGACGGAATATCCGTCACTGTTTGTGACGGAGTAATCAGTCCGCCAAACTCTAAATCAGGCCCATGGTCATATTTACACAGATAATCAGCAAAAGTGAAACCAAGGTCAAAATAGTAACAAAAGTATGACAAAAAATACACAACTGTACCTGTTATATTATAGCAGCGTTGTTCTGGTGTCAAATAAAGGAATATACTAAAGAGCATGTCAATTAATTTAGAAAAATTACCCAAACTATTTGTGAGGTTTGTTTTCTTCGTCAACCATAGGACAGAGACAATGGCATTGCAGGAAATGGATATCTTCAGATCCAGAGATCACTTGTACTAACGTTGTGCTCTTGGGATTCTGGAGGGAGACTTGTTCAACCTACATGTAAAGGGATTCTACATGAGCTGTCCCTAATATTTGTTGACTTTGCACTTTAAGGTGTGCTTTGAGTATTTTGAATTTACCACCATCGATTTCCAACGCCTAAGTCTAAATAAACTGTGGTTCTTCTGATTTGGCACTGGAAGCTGAAAGAGGCTTTGCCATAGGCCTTTTTGAGACCTAAATGAAAACAGTATGCAACCTCCTGATGGCTCAGTGTTTCTACTTGAGCAGTCTTGGATATGAAATTCATGTAAACACTATGGGCCATATGTAGGTAGCCTCACATTTACCGATTCATAAATACCGAATTTTACCGATTCGGTATTTATGAATCGGTAAATGTGATGTAGGTAATGATTCGGTAAAGTTTACCGAATCGGAAAAATTCGGAAAATATGAATCGGTATTTACCGATTCGGTAATGAGGCATACCTTCCCATTGATTCCTATGGGCCTGGAGGGAGCATATACAAGGGTGGCAGGGTGTCACATTGACACCCTGTTGCACCCCTGAATCTTGCATGTGTGCACATGTGGCGCACATACATGCCCTAAGGGCATGTATGTCTGCCACATGGCACTCTTAAATCAGCAAAATATTGCTTTTTGCAAGGTATTCGTTATTTATCACCAACCTGTATTTGGTGGTAAATAACGAATTCTTAATACTGACATTCACTCTTTAGAGTGCTCCCTACATTGCATTTCTGGATTCGGTATTTACCGAATCGGTATTTTACCGATTTTCTTAATTTCCGATTCGGTAAATACCGAATCCAGAAATCAGCCCCCTACATAGCAAATGCCTAAATACCGGTCGGTAACGGGATATTTACCGAATTTCGGCCGTTACCGACCGTTATTTGGCTTCCTACATGAGGCCCTTAATGAGGTGTTTTCATTGGCATGAGGCAAAAAGTGTTTGCAGAGTTGGAGCTTGTTTAGCCAAGTGAACCTTTAATTACAACTTTGACGAACCTAAAGCAGTCTTCTCCATAGACCAAAATTGTAAACTTCCAAAAATCTTAGAATTTTACAAAATTGGAATCATTGTAATTCAGTCCTTTGAGTCATCAAAGACCCTTCATCTTAATTTGTGTCTTCTTCACTGAACATTTTCTAGCTCAGCTGCTTTTGCAAGCTAACTGACTGAAATTCTGAAGGTGGTGTTTACACATTGGTCACTGTGTCTGTCCAGTTGATGTCGGAGCTGCAGGTTAAACATGAAAGGCTACTGCCTGATAAACCATTCTTCCCCAGCTTAAGGGTGCCTTCCAAAAAATTTGAAAACATTAATTTTATAGCACACATGCACCAACAATGCTTACAGTGCAGGAGCCATTCACGCAGATAAAGAGGGAGAGAGTTTTCATGGGTGATGGCCTGGGGTTCCGTGTCTTTCTACGGTTGTCCTCTTACTTCCAGACCCCAACAAGTCTGCAGAAACTTTTGGACACCGGTGTCACCCAGAGAGGTTTAACGAACTCCATTGGATCAACAAAAAACTTTACGAAGTCCCAACAGATTTTTGTTTGGCATTCTGCACAGATCATGGACAAGTCTACAACCAAATCTTCTATTGTTTGCTGGATTGTGCAGTGCATACAGCTGTTGTCCTCCCTTTCAAACAAAACATTACTTACTAGATCATGGACAAATTGCCTAAAAAGAAAGCCTCGTCATGAGCTTTCATGGCACGGTCGTATGTGAACACATCCAAGGCTGTAACTTGGTCTTTGGTTCATGCATTCACTAAACTCTACGTGGACTTGTGTACATGAGAAGAGATGACCATGGGGCTGACTTGCTACCACTCCCGCTTCACGCCCAGCACCTTGAAGAAAGTCCAAATCTTAAGTTCGTCTTTGGTTTGGTACTGACTCTGAACCAAAAACTTGACTAATAAAAGAAAACACAGATGAATGCTTCCTAAACTGCTTCCTAAACTACTTCCTAAATTTAAACACTTGTATACTTTCAGAGCAGATGGTGGGCAAAATATTTCTGAAGATGGTAGTTATGTGATGGGGTATTGTGGGCTTGATTCAACATCATCATGAGTCATTTAGACTCGGTCTGCGGTTGCCATCCGATAAAGAAAAAAAGTGTATTCTTTTATAAATATTTTTCCAGAACAGCCTCTTGATCATGGAATAATTGGTATCTTGTGAAACTAGAATTGTCTCAAGCATCAAAACCATTGCGGCATGTTACTTGTTTCTTCCTTAAATGAACGTCATTTACCTTAGAATACATTCATGCTGGAAAGGCTTACCTATATGTAACAGTAGTTCTACAGCTAAATTTAAACCTGAGCCTCCACATCTGCAGTGAAGAGTAGTGTTAAACACTACATTCTGTCATACTTACACGTAACCTCACATGTTCGACTGTGGCAGGGAAGATGTAATATGATAACGTCATGGTCGGAAGGCCATAAAATGTATTTCAAGTAAACAACATGCTTTTCTGAGCTCAACATCTAGATGTAGGATGAAGCATAGCATGTAAATTTCAAACCGTCTCAATCTTCAAAGCATTTGAACGAGAGTAACGTTTTATATACTGAATGTTTGTTGTTACAAGCCTCGGAATAAGACCTTCCAGGAAGAGAATCTTCTTTCCAAAGTATGTTGGTTAATCAGATGAAATTCCTACATTGTCTAAAAGTATCTTATTAAATTGTTCTGTGTTACCTTAAGTTCTGCGTTTGTTTAAACTTTGTGCAAAAATACAGATTGTCAAAATATCACCATTAGAAAAAAGTTACTGTACAAAAATGTAATTTAAATTCTGAAATACAGCTAAACCCATTTATTATCTACTATAGAATAAGGTTAATATATTATTCTAATTCAATTTCTAATGTATTTGAGTACAAGTGCCTGACTGTTGATTTAGGTGTATGTCAAAACTTTGGTAGGAGTAAACCTAAGATTTTACAGTCTTTATTTTGTTTTGCCACTCTGTTTTTAAAGTTGTGTATGCTGCCTCTCTAGACTTACCTGGCATGAAACCTCCAGCATTTGCCAAAATATGCAGTGCTTTAGCCCAACTTGTTCAGAAATCTAAGTTTATGCAGAAAATGAATAAGTGCTGTAAACAGTTTTATTTTCATTCTGCTGGAAACTGCTAACATATAAACAGAATCTAGCTTGGAGCCAAGCAACAAAAGAGAAGATGTAACTAGAAGAAACATTTTCTTTAGATACCTCAGCTGAGAAGAAATATAATTGCATTGTGCAGATTCCCTGTGTTGCTGTTTTGTTCATTTCAAATTGAAAGTAGAACATTTTGTCTCTTCTTCTAAATACTTACTTTTAGTGATTTAGTAATAAATAGATGTTATTCTCCTTTAGAAAACAAAAATGCAGTAATTTCACTATATCTTCCAAGCTCTATCCATACTCTTAAAGGAATCAGTTTTCCATACCCTCAAGAGCTTATTCATTTCTGAAATACAGCGAAGGACGGGAGAAGCCAAGGGTGTCCTACAAGGTCCTATACCGACCTATAGAGAAGGGAGGCTTAGCCCTTCTGGATGTTCGCTCTTACTACTTGGCATCCCAGCTCTAAACCCTGGCAGACAGGATTTCGAGAGGATCCGAGAAAGCCTGGGTCCATATGGACAGAGCCCTTGAGTGCTCATCCCTATAGGATCTGGTGTGGAAACCCAGAGGCAAAAGGCAAAAGGCAAGCCAGCGCTTAGCAACCCAACAAATACAGTCTTAAAAGTATGAGATGAAGCAAACAAGAAACTGGGCTTGACTTCCTATCCCTCTCTTTATACTTCCATCTATTTTAACCCCGCCTTCGCTCTTGCCTTCTCATTGCACCCCTTCAACACCTGGCGTAGTAGTGGATGCCTAAGGGTGAGGGATATGTACGAGGGGGCATCGTTAAATCTTTTACTGAATGTAAACGGAAACATCATTTAGAGGAGTCAGATTGTGATGCAGATAATTGCAGCACTGGTTATCACATCCAACCGTTAAAGTAGCTGCTCTGCACAAACTGACCCATATAGAGCGATTTGGTAGGCCGGCGACAGGTAAAAGAGGAGTCACATCCTTATTTAATCAAGAACAACAAACAATCACCCATATGCCGGTACATGGGATACATCTATGAACCATAAACTAGGAGAACAACAATGGGCACGTGTCGCAAGATCTGCACAAGAACGCCCACAGTATCCTAGCTAAAGAGGCCCTGTAGAAATTGCTGTATGACTGGTATATGTATCCAGCTAAACTACGTAAATATTGCAACACAACCAGTCCACCGTGCTGGAGTGAATGTGAAGGGGTGGGCGATCTCACCCACTTTTGGTGATCATGTCCAAAGATAAACCATATTGAAAGGAGGTACAGGCCGGGTTGCATGCGGTTTTGGGCCACCCTTCTCCCAGAGAGCTTTGCATAGGTGCTTTTTGGGGCATGAAAGCAACGTGCAATATTAGTCGAGAAGTGACAAGTTTATTGCATAGAAATGCATGGGGGCCGAAAAGCCAGCTATAGTGGTATCTTGAAATATTAAAGACCCCTGGGATGTTAACCAGTGGCACTCTCTGCTCTGGAATCTCTTGGCAGTGGAAAGATTGACATTTTATATGGCAGATAATACTAAAGGCTGTGCAATCTTTTAATAGCCTCTGCTAAACTATCTTATGGAGGGAGCCGCTGCGTGGATGTATCCACTGGGCCTTCGAGCACTGAACTTATTTTAATGACACTTCAATGGAGATAGGGAGGAGAGAAGAAATTGGACTTTAAAAAGCCTCCTGTGGGGGTGGTGAGTTACCTGCAAGTGCAACCTATTACTGGTGGTAGCTTAGGCTTTTTACTGAGCTCATTAATTCTTGCTTTGATCTAACAAGCCCTACACCAGGGAGGGAAGGGAGGACTGCTTTGAGGGTGGTTGGGGGTGTTTTTTCTTCATTTCATACTGTATATCTAAAAAAAAAAAAAAGTCTTCTTCCACAGCAACCAGCTGTAACACACCCCATGTATTTAAAGAGAACCATACACAATTGGAGCATGGACTTGATATGTGTCTGTAACATATACACTATTGGTAAATCAATAAACAATGGTTAGAAAAAAGGAAACAATTGCCACTGACCGGGTACAGTACTGCTGGCTGCAAATGTACACTTTTGTGGCTTGAATCTATCCCCACGTACAGCTACCATTACTCCCCAAATTGAGTCTGAATTCTTTCCAGTATGATCACTTCTCTGATGACGACTTCTTCATATTTCACAACAGCTCTTCTGTTCTGATGGAGAATACAATTCAATGGCCACTGCCTTCTTCAACACACCGGAAAGAAGTGTGCGCAGCCTCTTCCATGAACCAGCAGGTCTGTGACCCTTCCAGTCTACAGCTCTTTAATGCGCTTTGCCTTCCTGAAACCTCTAACAGAGAAATGTACACAATTTCATATCATCATGCCCTTTATTTTATCTTTATTTGCACAAAGGCTCCTGGTTGAATGGGAATAAGACTACATTATGCTACAGGGAAACATCAACTTTAATATAGAGAGAACAATTGAATTCCCAGCGGGTATTACTGTTAACGCAGTATATGACTCTTCCATTGATTGTATCCTTAGCACCACTCGCAACCGAAGTCAGAAGAAGTCATTGTAAATGATAGACTTGGGTCTGCCACATAGGCACTCATTTGTCACTGAAAGACCAATCCTGTGCTCTACTTCTCTGTAAGGAAGTTGCATTGACAGTACTCTTAGATCAAGAGAGTAAGTTATATTGCCAATGTTAAATGTGCCTCACCCTGTCTGAGGGAGTCTGAGTATTACTTCAGATCTAATCTCACCCCTAGTCTTCTGAAGCCATTGTAAGGGTGTTTCACTCTCCAGTTGCTGTAGGTATTGTTTAAGGACTGCCCACTCGACTTTTCTTGGGTTTTAAATATTGCGGGAGCATAACTCTGGTCGAGTGTTTAAGGTGTTCGATGCTTCGTAGAGTCAGGATGGAGCAGCCAAAAGAATGGCCATTTAACTCTTCCTTCTTTTCTTAGGTTCTTTTAATCCTCTCACCCTTGGCCTGTTCACAATCGTGTATTTCTTCTTGGCTTGCTGGACGTATGGCCTCACTGTGTCGGCAGGAGTCTTCATTCCATCTCTTCTAATTGGGGCCGCCTGGGGAAGACTGTTTGGCATCTTGCTATCCTCAATACGTGGTGGAGTTGTGAGTGTCCTCTCACCACTTTAGTGTGATTTCACTTAACATAGGGGGGTGTGCTGTGATGTGGGCATTGAGTGTCTCGTGTCATTTTTGACAGGTACTTCTCTGTGTGTATGTGATAGAACTGTTTGTTCCTGTGTTTGTAATGTTCTGATGCTTGGCCATGTGTTGATGGTTCTTCACGTGCCACAGTGGTTGCCCTTTTTTCTTACCAAGTCATTGGAGTGGGTTCTTATTCTGATTAGTGTTATGTAATTGCAAAGTTTGTGTCTAGTCATTGAGATGATAACAAACTAAGATTGCCTTTCCCTTAGTGTAGCATGTGTAGTATGTTGAAATGTCTGAAGGAATACCACATAAATATCAAAGATGCAGTGCTATATCTTGTATATTCGATGAAATATCTATTGCTTTAATGAAACCACCATTGCTTTAAGTGTGCATAAAGTCCCCATTTGTTTTCTCCCTTCCCTTTGCTCTTCTTCTTCTGCTCTCTTCTGGCCCATTAACCTCACTGCCAATTGTTTATTCCTGCTTTCCCCTAAGTCAAGCTCCCCTAAATGCTTGCCTTTTATGTTGCTATGCCTTTCTGTGCACCTGTTGGACATGGATGCCCTGCTGAAGAGTAATTATGATATCACTCCTTTGTGTCTTATTTGTTTTTCAGACCTGGGCTGACCCTGGCAAGTATGCTCTTATGGGAGCAGCTGCCCAGCTGGGTAAGTGGGCCTCTTGGTTAACATTGGTCGTCGGTTACTTGTGCATGGTAGAGCTGTTAACCTGTGAGACTTCTCCACAAACACTAGTAGTTATGCAATCATTTGCGCCCATCGACCTTGCTAGGGGATTGTGAATCTTCTGACGTGCCCTCCCCATACAACAATCTTATCTTTGGATAGCATTTTGCTGATTTGACTGAGGAGCCAGACCTCCAATGTGATTCTCTCCCTTCAAACATAAATGCAGTAGTTTTGTAGTCCTGCACTGCTACATTACAAAATGCACCAGCCAGTGTTTGCTTGAAGGTATTGCAGAACTCCGTGAGAGAGAGATATAATACAGAGCACTCGGAGCTGCTGTGCTCAGTGGTCACAGTTCACGATCCAAGTATACTGATCCAGTGGGTTCACACTTGAGATGCAAACTGGGGTCCATAGAACTTGTGTTTTTTATGGCTGGGTGACATTTTAGGGAAGGAAGGTGTGAGCAAATTATTGTCCCACGATTAAGATCTGCACATTAAGATGTTTTTACAGCATAGTTTTACTCTGATGAGAGAGGCTCACCCAAAATGGATGTGCCCCTCATTATGGACCTGCAGCTAAGACTTGTTGCTTATCTGTCCTGGTGGCTGCAAAGGACTATATTTATTTTGAGAGGGTGCTCAACCAGTTACATAAGCTCTAGGTTTCTCTTTAGTACCCTTTGACAACAATAATGTAAAGTGCTTTATTGTTCTGCTTAACTGCTACCATGGTATGCAGAGCATCCTGGAGCTGTGTAATTATCAGGGGTGTTTTGAAATGACTAGTAATTTGCAGATTAGATTCGTTTTTTTCCTTTTGGTATTCAGTGCCTATGTCACCCTCTCAAACACCAGTGGAGCCACCTGTGTTTTATATTGGAATTGTTCCATTGTACCAGTTCTGTCCATCCCCGTTTCCTTCAAATTATGCTGGAGTTTGCAGGTATGTGTTGACTTTTTTCAAACAAAAGATAGTGCTTGGGAGCAGTGTATGAGGCCCTAGATAGCCAGCAGGGCTTTGATAGTGAGTTATATTTGCTGGACGTAGATGGTCACTACAGCATTGATGAAGCAGGGGGAACTGCCAAGTCCTTTGCTGAATGGCTTCCAAGTGGAGTCTCCTTATTGCATAGCACATCAGCTAATATTTGGCATCATTGTTCAGTCGGAGACTTTTACAGTGGTGCTGTACAGTGGATGTTATATCAGAATAGGGGTTAGAGAGGTTTTTGTCGGGACACCTAAAAAGTCAAATTATGGCGAGCCTGTTGGCATTACCTAAAAATTCAAGAGCCCCTAAAAATATACAAAACTTAAACTTCACAGCTTGGAACAAACTGTACATCCCTTGGCTGGTGAACATTAAAACCATTACACTGTATATGTGTTGTTCTCCAGAGGCACATGTCTGAAAAGTATCTGCTTACTGTGCCAGAGATGATTTTGCTAGGCACGGCCAGGGCTTCATTTCCGCCGTTCAGACGAGGTGAGAGGCAAGAGCGCAATCGGAGCCAGTGACTGTCCAGCATTCAGTGTTCAGAACTGTCATAGAAGCTCCATTGCAGGCACAACAACAAGTGGATGAATTAGATTGCATATGGTGGTTGACATCCAATGAGAACCATTTGGGTGCAGCGTCTCCTTTAAATTGTATGTGGATTAGATTTGCTTTGAAAGTTGCACAGCAGGGGACTTTTCTCTGCCATCTCCAACCATCTTCCTAAACTGATTGTCTTTGTACTTCAAATCGGAGGCTGCCTGTGATGACATACTCCCTCTTTTATTCAGGTGGTATTGTGAGGATGACACTGAGTCTGACTGTCATTATGGTTGAAGCCACCAGCAATGTCACCTATGGCTTCCCAATCATGCTGGTCCTGATGACAGCTAAAATTGTTGGGGATTATTTTATTGAGGTAAGACATTCATTGTTTGTGCTTGAAGGATGTTGTGAGGCACTAATCTGAAGTCGTCTGGTGAATTGGATTTAGAACAATGGATCATGCCATTTCACTAGTAAATAGCCATGCCACTCAAGGGTAACTTAGTTACTTATTCAGTACAGGACTGATTTACTGTTACTGTCTTGTGTTTTCCAATAGTTGACCGCTTTAAAGATGGTTTATTTGTTTACCATGCAAGACTAACCTTTGTGATCTCAGAGGTAACTGCAGTCGGGTGGCCAGAGCTTGTATTGTGTGCATCACATGCACGATCACTTTAGTATTAACTGGGTGTCCCACTAAGAATTATAAAATCTTAGCAATGGATGTACAGTGTAAGGCTCTGTCTGTAATCTGTAATATATACTATAGATCTGTCTTAAAAGATTTGTTAAACACGTAGTCTATTTCTGCTGTCTACTGCAGTCCATATTTCTAAGATTTGTATAAGATGTTAAAGCTGTGTTGTCTGAATTATTTAAGATTTATCAACCTTCTCTGTACTCTGTGACTGAGTGTTTTTAAGGAAAATATTGTCTAATGCTTTGAGAAATGTTTTCATTCTTTACACATTCCAGGGTCTGTACGACATTCACATCCAGCTCCAGAGTGTTCCATTTCTGCACTGGGAAGCACCCGTGACATCACACTCCCTCACCTCCAGGTAAAAACTGAGAACACTCACTTCTGCTTTAGAATGGTTAGTTAAGTGGCCCAGTTCACGCACAGTTATGAATTTGAATTGTTTTAAATGATAGCTCTAATGAATGTACATACTTGAGGCAAATTGTATATAATAGGTGAAAACTGACCTAGTAGGGAAATAGTTTGACTTTACTGTCAATATATCAGTTTGGTAGGACTTCTACACATGCAACTGGGATTGAATCCTTTACTTTATGGACTAGTCCCCTTTGCCAGATTGTCCTATACAGGCGTTTTAGGTCCTTGTTACTGCTGTGACTTCATCCTTGGTAGAACTTCTTGGTTGACAGTGTTGGGTAGTTGAGTTCTTAATGTAATCACGGCTCAGCATGTAAGCTTGACCCTTGGCAAGGTTAATGGAATCAGAGTGAACATTTTTAATGTAGTGCCTTGAATCACAATAATAGTAATGTTGATTTATTTAGAGGTTCAAATTTGTGTTTGGTAGGTTAATGTTTACATTTTTCATGTTTACACATAGTAAGGTTTCCCCAGTACTTCCAATATGTCCTCCTCTCTTCCCCGCACCCCTTTTAATCTGGGACTGCTTCGGTACCTCCTCACTTTGTTTGATTTGCACATCTGGTTCTTTTACCCTGTGATTTTACCCTGGACTTTATATGGGGCTATATTAGTTACAATTTATTTTTATTTCTAGCTTATTGTTTGTCTTTTTATTTTTTTATTTCGAGATTTTCACTGTATACGTATTTGGTGAGAAACAAGGGGAACTATGCACTAATGCAGGTTGCTTTCATTACTTTAGTTGGTGATGTAGAAAATTGACAGGCTAATATATTGACTTATTCTTTTGCTGCTTACCAAGTTAAAGAGAATACTTTTGTCCCTTCCTGTTTAGTCGCTAATCAAGAGGAACAGAGGATAAGCACTGCACTTTTTCTTTTTCATAGCATGCTGTACCTTAGTTACTTATAGACTGATGAACATTTATCTGACATAGCACTACTTACATAGTCTTTAATTTCCTCTACAGAAGGCTAGAACAATTCAAAGGTGGCAGACGTAGGGACCAAGTCGGGCTACAGAAAGCTTTATATAGTACAAGAATTACATTGGAGCAGATTTTGACAACATGGGTGGACGTTTACGGATGGGTATGGAGAAAGGGAGAAAGGCAGGAGTGCTGGTAGAAGATGCATACACGTTTAGGTATAAAGGAATAGGCTAGCTTCACTTGGAGTACTATACATGTCTGTCAGTACCCTCTTGTATTAGTACACTTGCGACATCTGCTTCCTGCTGTGTAGATTCAGATTTGTTGATGTATATCTACTGTCATGCTCCTGTCATCATTTAGATACCCTTTGCTTCTTTTAGGGAGGTGATGAGCGCACCAGTCACCTGTCTGAAGAGGATGGAGAAAGTGGGAATCATTGTGGATATCCTTAGCGACACATCATCCAACCACAATGGTTTTCCTGTAGTGGAGAACAAACCTGTGAGTCTGTCCTTCTACAGATTCTTCATCAACATGCTGATATATAAATGCTATTCTATACGATGCATTTCATTCTGCTTAAATTGTTGAGCTACAGACAAACTAATTTGGTAATCATGTAACTGTTGCTAGTTGATATTTTTGAGTGTCTCTACATAGTCTGCTGAGAACTTTGATTGAGATATTTTGGTTGTGCAAGGACGTAAAATAGCCTTAACTAAATTTCCTGATTAATGATTTTAAACTTTATTTCTGGGTAGCCTACATTCCCACACACTGTAAGTAACTTTGTCTTCCTCTTGGAGGTTCCATAGATTTTATCCCTGAGGAGATCTACAAGGCTTGCTCAGTAAACTCTGACCTGTCTGCTGTATATGGACAGTCTCTTGACCCATTGTGTGCATGTGTGACACCCCAGCTTCCTTCATAGACCTACCAAACCTTCTTGGGTCCACTGATGAATTTTCATAAGATTACGACTTCTATTCTTCTTCTGTTTCAAGTCGGGGACTTCACCCAGAGGGATGGGGAGGCTGCAAGCACTTTTCATAAGTTCCTATTCATAAGACTGGCTCCTTGCCTATGGAAGAGACTACTCCACTTTTATACAAGTACTTGTAGAGAATCAGACATACTCCGTGTCTATGAAAAAGAGTTTTGATGTATACTTCTACCTTCCGATTCCTGACCAGATGAATGTCCCAGATACCAGACTGGATCTATAAAAGTTGAAATAGCACTCCTGCAACCATGAGTTATGTGCCTCACAACATGTGACATCGCAGAATTGCATTTGGCACCACCCAGTCGACCTGAGGGTGCTTTTGCATAGATGTAGAGCTGCTACCCACTAGAACTTTGTTTAATAAATTAAAATATTTGGTGGTGTCTTTAGGGAAAACATCCTACATGAGGTCAGGATCTCATACATGTAATTCCTGTTACTCTCGGAGGTCCTTTTTTGACTCTGTTGGTGTCTGCCTTTGGGATATGGATCATGCGCATGCATCCCGGTGTCCTTTTGGTTGTAGCTTCTTGGATTCGATGGCTGTCTAGAAGGGTAGGGTGGAATGTTTTGTCAACCTCGTGGAGCAATGGAGTTGTTTTCTGTTAAGATCCCGTTTTTTTACTGGTACAGGAGGACAGTTTAGTTACTAGTGAAGTATTCCTCCACCAAGTTTAAGGAGTATGTGTTGAAAGGGCAATTCTTCTTACTCTTGACTTTGCGCCTGGTTGCAGTTCTGGTCAGCAGGCATGTTGCCTGACTTCGGCCTGAGCCCGGTACCAATGCCCAGCTCTGTTCTGGTTCGGCATCTGATGCTGCCAGACCGCACCTTCCTCTTTTAACTCCTGGCACTGACCCCACTAAAGTGGCAGTGCTCACCAAAGCTTAATTGGCTGTTTTCTATCTTCCTCCAGCTCCCTCAGATGCGCCTTTGTGGCCCGAGGCACCTGTGGGACGTTCAAATGTGCCCCTGCTGACACTTTCTACACACATTATGATCAGAGACGTTTTAATGCATGGGCAAAGTGGGCTCTGGCCCAGGGCCCCAGCCTTTCAGGGGGCCCCCTGACAGTCAGCTCCATTCTCCAGAGTTTTGCCCTAATGACCTTGAATATTTCCTAAACAGTTTGTTTTAAATTCTGTTTTCCGTTTATTTATTTCTTATGTACCTGATGTGTGAGAGTCTAGTACAGCCATTTTGCAGAGAAATTGTGTGTTTATGTTTCATGCAATATACATAAAAAACGTTTATTTTAGATCAAAACAAGGCCTAACATATAAGAAATGGGAGGGCGTCACAGAGATTATTTGTAGTAATATTGCTGCTGTGTTACAATATTGAAAACACACATAACTATCCCTGAATATTAGATGTAAACACATTCAGGGCTTTATTTATGAGAAGTGATGCATCGCTGTGTGAAAACAGGGATGCGTCACTTCTTAGTGCTCCCTCGTTGCGACATGATGGATGTGTCATATTTACTGTACGACGCATCATGTCGCAAGGAGTTACAGATATGTCAGTATTTCTGACGAATCTGTATGCGCAAAAGTGATGCATTGCTGGGGTGTGGCTGAAAATAGACGCAACTCCAGCAATGTGTCCTTTCACATGGGGCAAGCCCCATGTGAAAGGGCCTGCATCAGTCTTATGCCTGCTGGGTGTGGCAGGTGTAAGTTATTGACGCAATGGTGTCCTAGAAGTGGCGCACTGAGTTCTCATAGATTTCAATGCACCACTTTTACGAGGCATTTTGCGGGGCAACACCCACCCTGCATACATTATGCCTGGCGCATGTATAATGCAGTGCAGGGGTTTACAAAGTGAAGCATCTGCCTAGATGCGTCACTTTGTAAATAGGGCGTAACATTGCACATATTTTATGCTGCCGGTGCGTCACAAAAAGTGACGCACCAGCGGCATTAAAAGTGAAGCAAAGCCTCATAAATAAGGCGCTTAGAATTTGGATGAGTTTTCCTTTGCACTGTCAGGGACCTAATGAAATGAAATTGTGTATTTAATAAAGCACGCAGCTACTCAGACTAGAGTGTCCTGGCGCATGACAGTGGGAGGAAAACATGCGTAAAAGACCCATCAGTTATCAAAAAGCCAGGTTTTTAAGTTCTTTCATGAAAGAGAGTAGGTATGTGGTTAGTCTCAGAGACTCAGGGAGGCTATTCCACAATTTTGGGCCTAGAAAGCCGTGGGATCTCCCTCCAATGCGGGCACTGCATATTTTAGGCATGATGGCCAGGTTGGCATTGGAAGAATTTAGGGGTCTAGCTGTTGTGTAGCGATTAACGCGCTTATTTATGTAGCCGGCCCCTAAGCCATGGAAAGCTTTAAAGAAGATGGTCATCGCTTTGAAGCCGATCCGTTCTTTTATGCGGAGAGACTTAAGAATAGGGGTCATACTAGATCTGGGTTTAGGTCTCAGGATGGCTCTGGCCGCCGCGTATTGTAGGCGCTGGATAAGGGATTTGGGAAGACAGAGGTACAAGCTGTTGACATAGTCAAGCTTTGATGTCACCAGAGTCTGCACCACGATCTTTCTGCTCTCAAGCGGTAACAGTGGCAGGAGTTTTTTTTAGCATCCAGAGTATGCCAAAGCAAGTGCCATTTAGATTTTGGATTTGAAAGCACATGGAGAGTGTCTTGTCTATGACAATTCCTACGTTTTTGACTTTCTCCTTTTCAGCGGGCGGGGCGGCAGATCTTTTGGCCACCAAGCACTCCAGTCAGGCGTTTATGGATTACCAAAGAAAACAACTTCAGTTTTGTCAGGATTGCACTTCAGCTGATTGATCTTAACCCCTTCAGTGCCCGCCCCTTTCCCCGCCCTGTGCCGGCCGTTGCATTAGCGGGCGGGGTCTATGACGAGCTGGACTCGTCATGGGCACAGCGCAACCGCGGCCCATGACGAGTCCAGCTCGTCATGGGCACTGAAGGGGTTAAGCCAGTTAAAAACCTTTGTGAGGCAAGACCTAATCATTGCCCTGTCAAAGTCGGTCCCTTTTTCACACATAAAAATCAGCTGAGTGCCATCAGCATAGGAACCAATTTTGGCGCCCTCTTCCTCTACCAGAAATACAAGGGGGATAGATATATATTAAAAAGGGTAGGACTGAGAATGGAGCCCTGAGGGACACCTACTTCATGGCCGGAACTGGGGATGAGAAAGGGGGGAGCCAGATGTCCTGAGATCTATTTGCCAAGAAGGATGACATCCATGTTAAGGCGGTCCCCCCCCAGACCGATGTTAGCAAGTCTCTCCAGGAGCCTCTCATGTGAGACCATATCGAAGGCCGCCGACGTATCGAGCAGTATCAGAACAGTCTTGCCTCCCTGGTCCAGCTTACCCTTGAGAAATTCAGTCACTTCCAGCAGAGCGGACTCCATACTCTAGTTAGCCCTATAACCGGATTGGGACTCATGAAGGAGCTTCCCATCTTCAATGTGTTTTTGGAGGGCCTTGTTTACATGCTTCTCTAGTACTCTGGAGAGGGTCGGAAGAAGGGAGATTGGCCTGTAGTTGGCAGGGTCCGTCGGTTTGGCGTTAGCCTTTTTTATCAATTGAAGAATCTTAACATTCTTCCATAATTTCTGCATGTTGCCTGAGGAGAGAGAAGCATTAAACAGCGGGTTTACTGTGGGTATTATGGTGGGAGCTAATAGGTTCAAGATATTCCCTGAAGATGGGTCAGTAGGAGAGCCAGACTTAATGCTTTGGAGAGGGGTCAGTGACTCTTCAAGCTGAAACTCAGGGAAAGCTAGTAAAGATGGAGGATCCAAGAGGTGAAATTTGCTATTAGAACTAAGGTAGAAGGCTGTATTAAGCGTAGTAATAACATTTCCAATAGCACTGGGAGGTCTGTAAATCAGAAATCCAGCTATGCTATGATGGGGGGGATAAGGTACAGCAGAAGCCTAAGCAGTCTAGTTTTTTATTGTAAATTATGGCAACACCTCCCTCCTTCCCATTCGATCGGTGCCTCCTAAGAATGTTATAACCCGTAGGGATGGCCGAGGTGATAGTAGGGTTGGAGGCTTCAGACAGACAGGTCTCAGTGAGAAATAAAAGATCAGACTGTTAGTCTCAAAGTAGGCCATAAATGTATGGTTCATGCTTTTGTATAGAGTGACAATTTAAAAGGGTGGCCTTTAAGTCCTCTGTTTTCTTATTGTTTTTACACTTATTGTTGCGTGGGAGGATATTGGGTGCGAGTTTCCTGGGCTGGAGGAGAGTCCAGTTGCACTTATTGCATCGAAAGTCTACCTCCAACCTCGGATCAGCGGCTGTACAGTGACATAATGGTAGCCGCCTAAGGCTAAGCAGTTTTTCCCTATTGCAATATAGTGGAAGAAACTCACCGGAGGGGAACTGGGCAGCATGGCCTGCGCTGAATGCCTCCGGGCGCAGACAGGCTTACCTTCGGCGCCAGCGGCGCGCCCGCTGTGCACGTCCACTTAGCGCGTCCGTTTGCATCGGGAATATATAGACTAATGCCTATGATGCAAACTGGATCGCCAACGCAGCTGAGGAAGCGGAAACTTCATAGGCATAAGTGAGGAGCTCGATAGTAGCCCCGGCCCTCCGCACAATCGGCGTATCAGCCACGGCGGACCAGGACTGGAGGAAAAGCGAGATGCGAATTGAAGCAGCTAAGGAGGTGTAGGCAAGCAGAATCAAGTAAAGTGCAAGTGCGCATAGGTAGGAGAAATTGTTAAAAAGCGCAGAGTAATTCAGCCAGACATATACAATTTAAAGTAATAAAGTAATAACCTAGTAGCAGGGCAGGGAACACTAAATCCTACAGCTATCAGCTGCGCGCATCCGTTAGCATCGGGAATATATAGGCTGATGCCTATGATACAAACTGGATCGCTAGCACAGCTGAGGAAGTGGAAACTGCGTGGGCGGAAGTGAGTAGCCCGATAGTAGCCCCAGCCCTCCACACAATCGGCGTATCAGCAGCAGCGGACCAGGACTGGAGGAAAACCGAAATGTGAATCGGAGCAGCTAAGGAGGGGTTGGCAAGCAGAATCAAGTAAAGTGCAAGGGCGCATAGGTAGGAGGCATTGTTAAAAAGCACAGAGTAATTCAGCCACACATATACAATTTAAAAAAGTATTAAAAACGTAGTAGCAGGGCAGGAAACCCTGAATCCTACACCTGTAAGCTGCACATGTCCATTTACATCGGGAATATATAGGCTAATGTCTATGATGCAGACTGGATCGCTAGCGCAGCTGAGGAAGCGGAAACTGCGTGGGAAACAAGGGCTCAAATTAGATCATAAATTCAAAGGTGTCCTGAACAGGGGCCCCCAAAATATGTTTGGCCCAGGGCCCCCCAAATCCTTAAGATGTCCCTGATTATGATCTACCCCCATTGATGGCATCCTGACAATGAAAGCTCCTCCTTTGCCACCAAATGCCTTGCTGATTGTTTTGGAATTAGTGCCAAAACGTACTTCATCCACAATGCTGTGTTTCGATCTTTTTTCAAAGTTATCTAGAGACAGAGCAGGTTTTGTCACTGTAGAATAGAATGCATGGGGTAGGCTGACCTTCAACATCCTGCTGCCTTTGATTAGGCACCGTTTCAGGACTTCTGTGTACAGGCGGTCTCTAAATGTTGCTCTGAGCTTCCTGTGGAGGACATTCATTCTTTTAAGGTGGTTCTTTGAAATATGTCATCCTTGAAATATGTTTGCTATTTGCAGAGATTAAGATGAGGTATTGACTGAAATCCTTCAGCCCTGGGTTTTATAACTGAGCACTTGTTTCCTTTTAACAAGCACTCCACCCCCTTTCCCCCCTTCCCCCCCCCCCCCCCGTCCCTCCCCGCCCCGGACTCCCCCTCCAGCCCTATGTTGACAATTTGGGTTAAGATCTACTACAACCTTGCTTGTTGCTCGCCCGACTCCTGATGATCCAACATTTATGTCCTGACATCAGTCACCTTAAGGTCTGGTACTTTGGGACCTTTATATCTACAGACAATATTCTTGCTCTTTTCCATCCTCTCAATAAAGTTGAGA
The DNA here is from genome assembly GCF_964204655.1 of Triturus cristatus. Lineage (NCBI taxonomy): Eukaryota > Metazoa > Chordata > Amphibia > Caudata > Salamandridae > Triturus > Triturus cristatus. Next base: position 840,384,859 of record NC_140593.1, on the reverse strand, counting down.
ATCACAGTGGATTGAGACTGTGTGAAATAGGTTTTTCTTCTGTGGGAACCTTGTTCTTCATGCATCCCATGCCACATGTCTGCTAGTGCACTAATCAAATGCTTTTGGGCTGTGGCACAGATGGTGATTCCCCTTGAGAGAACACATCGGCAAAGTAACTGTTTTGAGTAGTTAAAGATGTTTACAGAGTTTATTTTTAAGAAACTGAACTATCCAGTACAGGTGGGCGAACCAACATAGTTGCATATGAGCCAAGCCCTGAAAATGTTTGCTATTCAAGTTGTGCAAAAAGCATTACGTAAAAATGATATTCTCTTCAAAATTAAACAAAGTATATTTCTTTTGCATGCAGAAGCATTTCCCCTTAGTACATGAGATTATATCACTGCAGTGAGAGGCATTTATTTCAAGTGAATATGAACTTAGTGACATTCATGAACGGCTTGACAATGCTATTAGTAAACGAACAATAAAGTTGGTTGTCATGGGTATAGATTCTTATTATATACCGAGCAACATTATAATCTAATAAATCAAATCCAAGATGTTTTTGTTCAGAGCACACCCTGAGGTGCTCTCAAATATGATAATGAAGAAAAAGGAGGCTTGGTGAAACACAGTATTCACCTAGGACTCACACAATTTGGCCAAGCACCGAAGCCAGGAGTGATCCCATGTTGTTTAGTTTTCCATTGAGCAATTCTCCCTTAAGAGGGGTAGCTCCTGCTCTCTCCTGTTGTGCATCAAAGGTTAATGCTTTTCATTTAATTCTAGATGCATGCCATTAGAGTGTCGATGGCAGGCAGAAGACTCTTGAAAGCTCTGTTCATTTTAGCCTTGAGAATCCGAGACAACCTAGAGCTGAGCCATAGCAAGGCATCTGTCTGTAGCTAGGCTCGATCCTTCATTGGTTTGCACAACTATCCTACCTAGTAGTAAAATGCCACTAGTATTATAATTACAATATACACCACAGTTTAAGAGGCACCTCCATACATTTGTCCCAAAAAAAACAAACAAGTACTGACATACAACAGTCAAGTAATTATATAAACACCAAATGTATATCGGTTATAAATTATTACAGCTTATCATGTGAACAAGTCCATGAATCATTGATTCCATTCAACTTTTAAATGTCCAAAAGTTCTTTATTAGTTAATCTTCCATTCCGCTTTGGTGTTTGGTTGTGTATGGGAATTCTTCTTTGGTTATAGTATGATTAACTTTGTTTTCTATCCGGCCATCAGCAGCTCATAGCAGGCTGTCCTCTAGGGGGTTGTCACTTCCTGAGAGGAATGGAAAATAATGGATGGCAGAATTCCGTGCTTTCCTTTATCTTAGGTTAATTACTGACACAGATGCTTTAGTCCGGTAGTCTAGGTTTGTCCTGTTGGCCCTTCAGAATGTGTTTTTCATTCTTTAGTCCTGCAGACCCATGTACCGGGTATCGTTGATTTTCAACTTACAGTACTTCTGTTTGGTGTGGCTTTATCACTTAATGTCCTTACAAAGTTCACCCTCTTGATATCCTCACTTTCAGGTTTCATCCAACACCTCTAATTAGTAACTGGGTTATTGGTGAGTGCCTTGAAGTTCTCGGGGTAGGATTCCACTATTTCAGAAGGTGGCGTTTATTTACAAGATGGCATGACTCATGGTTCCAGTATTGGCCACAATTCATTCAAACTTACTTGTATCACTGTTTTACAGGGTTGCTTCATCTGGAGGAGTTTCAATCAATACTTTCAGTGGAATAACTCTGTAGTGGTTGATCTCTGGAAGATTTTCTCCTGTTGGGTGAAACTTTGATTCACATTGCTCAACTTCTCCTATTCTTCCACTTCTCAGTAAGGAGACATTCATTTTAGAACTGGAGCAAGTGTTACATTTACAGCAAACTATTCAAAGAGGGTTGTCACTTACCTTCATTACGTTTCTTTCTATGTTCTTTAATTTTCCACTTTTGCTAAGGATGGATCGCCTCTTTTTTTAGGAGGAATAGGTTCTTCATAAGAATATTCATGCCTAGTTGTCTCATTACTGGAACTAAATGGAGACGACATTGGGTAATCTGCTTTGCGTCTGTGGTGTTGAATGTCCACTTTCCTGCATGCTGCTCCACTATCAAGATTGCATGTGATAGTAACAAGACCCACCTTGCTTAGGGAGCAGAGGAGAAGACATTTCTACCCCCAGGTAAAGCTATCGAGTGTAGAGTGCTTCATATAGTCCTTGAACCAACAAGTTTTTCTGGGATTTTCTTTTCTCTCAGCCAGTTGTTTTCTTTTTGGAGATTGGCTCATGCTTTTTTTTTTGCCATTTTCATCCGACCTCATGGTAGCCAGGTTTGGTCCTTGCTTCTAAAGGTATCATGATGTGGGCCCACAGACAGTTGTTTTATGGCTCTTCTCTTTTATGTGTGCATTTTTCTGAGCTTTACGCCTGTCTTGCATGTTTAGGAGTTCCATATTCTGGGGACCATTCATAGGGTAGTGAATGGGGCTCATAATAACAGAGTATTAGGTTTTCGGTCTGTGCACCATTCATGCATAGCAAACTCAAGCTTTCCTTTAACGCCCAGTCCTAGCACAAGTTAATGTTGTTTGGATTCCCCAGACACTTTTCCAAGCTTACGTGGGGTTGTGTCTCGTCCTTGGCATAAATTTGAAAGTTCACCTAGTAGAGCTCAAGAAACTGTGCCAGGTGGCATTTAAAGATATTACAAATAATTTGCAGAATGTGGGATCCTCTAGGAATGCTACAAGATGTCTGGTTGATTCAATGAATTACATTCTTACTCTTTGGTTTGTGAGAATGTTTGGACCCATTTCAGTACAACCGTTTTATCCCCCGAAGGGTTTACAAAGCGCTCAGGTTTGCATTTGGTACCTGGGCATCCCCTTGAAGTGCATGGTTGAAAAATGTATTGGTTGTAGAATGGGCACTTAGGGAGGAGTTGGGTGAGGCGCATGAAGTTTTGTGTGGTGACGGTGCTGTGCTCAAATATGAAGTGCTGCAAAGCGTGTTAAAATCGAAATAATTACCTATCTGCAACTACATGTCAGGTGCTTTAAGGAGCCAGTTAATATGTCATATGGAGGTTATCATGAGTCACAGAGGCCCAACTACAGGCAGAGTAGCCAGAAGGCGACCACAAGTATATTTATAGTGTACATGAAACTACTTGTAACCCAGGTGATGTAGGGCGCTGCCCCAGGAAATAGCATTCACAGCTGTGGGCTCACTCAGAAATAATGTGAAGGCATTTTTATTGGAGTTGGTGTTACAAGGTGACCGTGATAGTCTGCAACATGGTGATACTGTAGGATAATTGGTTGGTTAAACATAAGTAATGATTGGAGGAAGAGCTCAGAAGAGACATGGATATGAGAGAAACAAGTAGAGGTTTTGTAGACTGTTTCCAGTCTGTGAGAGGCCAAAGCATAAAAGCTGCCTTTAACCTTTCTGCCCTTCTTCTAGACACCTAAGTTGGATTCCCGGAGTTAGATGTTTGGAGGAGTTGGTGGAAGGGGAAAGAGGAGCTGTGACCATTTCAATATGATGTCCAGACAGGAAAGATAGAGGGTTATGTGGTAGCAACAGGTGTAGGTCTGGGGTCAAAATGTCTTATTTATCAGACTTTAAAAGTTGACTACCTGTAAGAAAGAAAAAAAATAATCCAACAGATCAAATGCACATTGGCTTTGGGTGAGCCAATAGTTTTCACCAAAAAAATGACGATAGTACGGTCCACTAATAGGCACATTAAAGTACATGCAACAGTTTGCCCCAACAATTTTGGTACCAAATAAAAATCAACTTTTGCAGACAAAATGAAAGAAAATCCTTGGGAGAAGTACTCTTTTTAAAAAAAAATTACTGATGATTTCAGGGCAATGTTTTCTGGTGGTGATTACACAGGGGGTGGGAAGCTGGAGCTTCACCTTCTTGGCAACCTTCTTGGCTCAATTTGCCTGTCTTTTCAGCAGTATTGTGTGGCTGACTATCTTAAGCAGCAGAAATGTCAAGGAGTATGGGAGCAATTAGATAATCGTTGAAGCAGAAGGAGCTCGTGCTTCATATGGAGAAAGTGATTTCATTCTACATAAGATGGAATTGGTCTCGTCGCCTCACTTTTCATGAGATAAGGGAGTTTGGAGAAAGGCTGGTTGTTAACAGTGTTTTTGGGTCTGCAGATTTTTTTTTCCAGTGTGTTTGATGATAACTTGTTTTATAGGGCCAGGAACAATTCTGGAGAAAAGTGTGGCATTTTTCATGATAGTTGTCTCTTACAGAACAAGGGTCAACAATAGAGTTGGTTGATTGTTTTGAGGGCCCGGTTTATACCCTCAAATTTCCAAACGTTTAAAAGGGGTGAAAATGGATTGTCATGAAGGAGGTGAAATTGGAGGGGTAGCAAAGCTGTTTGGACTGTTAGTCACCGATTGGAATAATTTTACTCTCCAGGAACTTGGGAAGGTCTTTGCAGCGTTGTTTGGGCACAGAACTTTTAGGGTGTCTTTGTGAGACAGATCCTGAAAATAATTGAGCATTTTCTTCATTTAATTGGGGGCCACATACAGATTTGAGGAAACAAACCTTTTTGCATCCCCTGATGGCATTTTTATACTTCTCATTATATGGCGTTTACCATTGCTGTTCCAAGTTCCAATTGGTCTGTTTCTGCTCAGCAATTTCCTGACTAAACTACTTGTTAGTGGATTCCGAGTCCTCTCTGGATTTATCAGAAGCTAGAATTTTTAGAGTGTATGTGTTGAGTTTGAGATTGTTGTGGATTGGTCTTAGTATGGTTTTATTTGTCGCCTAACAATGTGCTCTAAATTTTAAAATATGGAAACTTTAAAGGATTCAAATGTCCATGAAGAATGGAGTAACTCTCAAGAGGACTTTTAGAAGACAAGCCCGCTGACTTAGTGTGAAGGGTTAACACACATAAAGCAAAGGGCCATCATTTTTTGTTGTTGTAAGTTTTCACTGTTTTCTGAAATAAATGACTTTGGCAGACAGATTTTAAGATTTATTCAGACCTTCCAGAGAAAAGCACTTGCAGCCTTTCCACCTGTTAGACAGATCAGTAGAAAAAAAGGATTAGTGCACAAACTTGCAGACCTTTTCTTAGTCATAATGGAAGCTCTCTGTTCTTAAATAGATTACAATCTGTTAAGTAGACTACCTGTTTGAAATCTGCTGGGTTGACTACCTGTTTGAAATCTGCTGCAGGAATCCAGTTCTATCAGACTGGATCCCAGTCGTAAGAAAGCTATTCAGATTTCTTCACGCTTGTGTTGTGCTTTCAGATCAGTAGATGCTTAGAAGACGTAAACAGTTTTATTTCTTCCAGTTAAAATCTTTTTTCTGTAAGATCTCAAAATGTCAAGCAACCTCGCCAACTTCCCATTTTGTTCACAAACTTTAGTTCATTTTTGATCCATGGACAGAACAGAATGTGCTTCATGGGCAGAGTAAAGTTTTATTTATTACTTCTTCCTTATTTTGAGCAAGGACAAGCTAAAAGGGGGATATCTTCAAGCACTTTGTAAGCCTTAAAGTTCCTGTGGAAGGATTGCATCCACAACCTGATTGTGTTAAAGTTTATATCCAATTGAGGGATGAGACTGAATGCATGCTCTGAATCACATCCTGCTGTATGTGGTTAGATAATGGTTTGGGAGCTTCTCTAATGGCAATCTTTGGTCCTAAAAGAAACAGTCATGGCAATCAATATGCTGGAACATACAATGGCAGAAAAAACGCATGTGGAAAGTGTTCATCCTGAAAGCAATATAGATAAATGCATTTTTATTGCGTCTCTGAGCTCTTAAGTACGGTGTGTTGCTGGATCACTTGAGAAGTTGTTAGAGGTTTGTATGATGATCTATGTAATTGTGCTTTTTTTATTTCCAGCCATCAAGACTGTGTGGATTAATCTTGCGATCACAGCTCATTGTGCTTCTCAAACACAAGGTCAGTTTATGTTATTTCTTAGATGACAAATACAGGCTAATAAGCATGGTGGATGCCTTAACCATAACCTATTTTTTGGTTAATGACAAGAACTCATTACAGATCATTCAGTTAAGGATGTTTGTTGGTTTATTTATCCCAATTACCAGCCAACAAGTGTTTCACCATAAGAACCGAGCAAATAGGAAAAATCCGTCCTACAAGATGCTAAACGTGTTTATCCTGAGTTCAGTTTTGGATTCTGTGTCCTGGCAATAGGGCAGACAGGTGCTAAAACAGGGATTATTTCCTAGCGAACGTGATTCCTTCCTTGGATCATGTACCCGAATTCCACTTGAGGATTGGTCGTTCATTGACCAGAACACTTTGTCCTTAGTATCAGATCCAACTCTGAATCCAAAACTGCGCTCATGATGAACACACGTTTAGAACCAAGTGAGATAATTTTTTTCTGTTTGCTTAGTTCTTGCAACTTACCTCAAGCCTTGAAAAAGCCCTAGGCCTGCAGGCGTTCTCCCTGCTAGCCTAGCCCACAGTGCAACATCTGCACTCCTAACCTTACTGGGTAACAAATGTGTGTGCAACCTCAGAACATGACGATTCAGATCCCCCAAGGAAATTGTGGTAACAGATCTTGAACAGTTATTCTTAGCCTCTCATGCATACCTAATGCAAAACACAAGAAATACTCAGCAAGACATTTCAATATTTATTGAAGCATTGTGATTCTTGAATAAAATGTGTCCTACGATAATAGTTAAACAGATCAGACTAATTAGCGTTACAAAAATAGTGAAAAAGATTAACATTTCAACTATTGCCCTAAGACAGTGAATATATAGGCGGGCATACAAGTACGGTGTACGGTGCACTCCTACCTAGCTCTCCCTAACCTGGTCTAGCCTAGGGTGGGTGATCTGCCAAATCCCTGACTGGGTGGTCTAACTCCTCCTTACCTGTGGGTAAGTGTCATCCAATGAGAAGGGAACTTAAGAAACATGAGCATTAAATGGTAGCGTTTCTAACCTGGCCAATACTGACCACGTGACAAGGCAGTGGTCATCCTTCTCCGTGGTTAAGAGGGCATTGTCAGTATTGTGTAAGGTAGCAGTCTCTGTGCTGGTGAGTGATCTGAAGCCAGTCCGGTAGTCATGCAGAAGATGATGTGATCTTGGAGTTGAACATAGACTTTCAAATATCTTGCCGATGAATGGTAGGTGAATGAAGGGCCGCTAACTAGCAATGTCATCAGGATCTGGGCTATATTTCTTTAGGAATGGGAGCTTCTGGCCTGTTTTAAGAGGTTCTGGGAAGATGCCTTAAGTGAGGGAGGCATTGACAATAGTAAGCAGGGTACGAGATTGTCCCCAAAGAGCTTTGATGAAGGACAATGTTAAGACATCCTCTTGATAAGAAGTAGCTTTGAGGGAGTTGAGTGTGTCAGTGAGATGTGGGAAAGATAGGGCTAGAGATGCTGACCATTGTGGGATTCTACAGGAAGGGGTGGGTGTAGAAAATGAAGCAGGCTTGGTGTCATTGATGTGCTGTCTAAACTTCTGTATTTTTTCACTGAAGAAGAGGTTGGTGGCATTGCATCTTCCTGTGGTGTGAGGAATAGGTGGATCCTGCAGTGAGTTGATACAGTGCTGGATTTTCTTGAACAGTGTTCTTCTGTTGGTGGCGTCACTAATGGAGTCCGTGAATTATTCTCAACAATAGCAATTACTGAGTCACTGTCCCTCATATTACATTTCATCAGTTCGGTGCTCACTACTATTGTATACAGAGAGAGGCAAATCCGCATAATAGAGATAGACTACTATGTACTGTTATGCACCTCCCCTCAATAAGCCCAAGACCTATTTGCATATGGTTAGTTCTTGTCTGTAATAGCACAGGGAGAAAAAAAAGATTGAATACAATGTGCCTAGTGTATTTATCGTTGATTGCAATTCGTTCAAGCGTTTCCATACATCAGTTTTTGCTCTTCACAGGTAATTGCCCTAAGAAGCTTGGGTATGCTATGAAGGGGTCCTGTGACATGCTCTCTCATATGAATTCTAGCGCCTCTTCAACAGTGAGGCCCAATAAGGCTGAAATACATCCAGTTTGCTTATGTTCCTGTGTAGCGGTGCCAGGTTCAACTACCGGATGATATGCGTGCCGAACAAATATGCATAACCTATTATGTGGACGAGTAGTTAACAGTCCAATGGGGCAAAAACAAGATTGTTTCACATATGGTTGGTTCCTGTCAGTAAATGAATGATTGATTCTGCAATTCCCATCCATGAGTTTCTGTTTTTTTGTTCCTGAATACAGGCTGACTAATGTTATTTTGCGATTTGTCTGCATTTCATTGGTCACGTTTATGAAATGAGCTCTTTTATTTGGATTATTCAAGTTGTACGTTTATATTATATTTACCTTTCAAAACACTGCTTTTGAAATTTTTATTTTTGAATCTTCCATGGATTCAATACTCTGTTGGGCTTTTTGTTTTGTTCCTGTGTCAACAATTCCACTTTAATCAACTTGAATGTTAGTCAAATTAATCAACTTGAATTCATTTGTTTGCAACTTGAACGCAATTGTTTACTTTATGCTGTTTCTTCACCTAAGAGTAATGGACAATATTTGGTCGTTATTATGACTCATTATTGTCTCTTCCCCTTTGAAAAGAATTAAAATTATTGAGCAGTGGCTCATTGTGTCTGATATTAACCCAACCCCATAGTCTCCATCAACAACCTCATGCTGCTATGTTGCTTACTCAGGCAGCAGCTGTGATGCTGGAGAATTGTTCTCTGGGGGTAGTGGACGTCTCTTAATGGAGATGATTGTCTGGTACTGTCTGGAACTGTTTTCGGGGCTTTCTCTAATATATTATGTAGAATTTGCTGGTAGAAACCACTCATTGAGGAGAAACTCTCTTCAAACTATGCGGCCATGCAACTCCTCAGTAGTTCAGCCACCTGCTCCAGACTCGTTTCATAGCATCTATTTAGAAACATGTCCATGGTTGCTTGAACTCTCAGGTTCAGAAAGAGCTTTTCTTTATGTAATTTTGTAAATGATTGTTTTGTTTCTTTGCTCAGGTTTTTGTGGAAAGGGCGAATCTGGGCCAAACTCACAAGCGGCTCATGCTAAAAGATTTTCGAGATGCCTACCCAAGGTTTCCTCCAATCCAGTCCATACATGTGTCCCAGGATGAGAGAGACTGCTTGATGGACGTCACTGAATTCATGAACCCATCACCCTACACCGTACCTCAGGTAATGCTGCTACACTCGAACAGCACCATTTATCACCCTGCTAGATATATCCAACCTACGTAAACACTGTTACCCTGCTGTCACCCGTTCTTCCATCTAGCTTACTGTTATCATGAATTAACATTTATACAGCTTACCGTCTGCATTAGTATAACATCGCAGCAATACTGACTTCAACTCTGTAGGCTCACCCGCTCAGTAAGTCATCTTTTGTTGAAATGTGTCTGCGTATGATCAGCCTTTGGAGGCTAAATCCAGATGAGCCAAATGACAAAATCATGATTTTCTGATTCAAGCACCTCAATATTGATGTAAGTAAATATTTGAAGTCCAGCCTACCATATGTTATGCTGGTCAGTGTAGCAGAGAACAGTTCCACAGCTCTATGACCCTGCTTATGCACTGTTAGACAGAGTATCTCATACAAAACTGCCCTGTACATGTGTCTGCATACTTTATTGGCAGAGTTGACCTGCATCCAGTCTATACAGACTGGTAGGCATGCCTCCTTAGAGGTCTACATACTAAAGTTACTAAAGTAGAGAAATAGTCTCCTGATACACCATTTAACATTAGATGTTTGAAACTAGAATATGTAGCTGTTGGGTATTCTGTACATATATATATATATATAAAAGTACTGAAGTGGACATTGCTATACACCATTTTCCTAGCCAGCTAAAGTGATTATTGTGTAAGTCTTTGTTGAAAAGGAGAATAGTATGCCTCTCCTCCTTTTTTTTTATTCATCTGAATCTTTAGAGGTCCTGAATTCTAGGATGATTCTAATTGCTCTGTTTTGGTCTTGCATGTATTGTCCATGGGGCTTCTGTGGCAGAAAAGTATGATGCTTCTGTAGAGTTCATATCCCTTGCCCAACAAAGAGTATTGATTCTTGAACGCATCTGTTGCTAAAGTTAACGATTTGGTTCCTAAAAAGTTAGCATAGACACATCTGGAAATCTCCAATAATACCCAGTTAGAAAGAACGTCACCAGACAGCCTCACTTCAAGGTCTTTACAAACTTTCCTAAATGGAATCTTTATGTTCATTACCTATTTTGTAGTAAAAGGGACCCTGTTCCTGCCATGATACATACTGCTCTTACTTGTTGGCCGTTGAAGTTTACACTCCCTGAGAAACCTGTTCTCTGAGAGATATTTTAGTAGATTGAATTTGTATGTCTCCATGCTCATTAGAAGTACAGCTCTTCAAGGGCCAAAAATCTACAAACCCTTAGGGCACAAGTCTTAGTGTGAAATGATTTGTTAAGGAGCTGTAGAGATCAGAATCTGTTAGTCAAAAGAACAGGATACATAAGAAAAACAAGGAATTTGTTAGATATTTTGGAAAATAAATTTTAGCAGACCATGTTTAGGAAAATTATTTTAACACATGGCGCAAACCATACGTTCCTCTGCCAGAAGAATCAAAGGACACTCGTAGTCTTCCACAAGGACAACGCTGTTCTTCAGAAGGTTATTGGTTTATTTCAGAATCCCTATGAAATTTCACTTAAAATAGATAATAATTGTTTGTTGTCGAGGCACACCACCATTCTTCTTTAGCTGAGGAAACCTTACACGTGTTGACATTCCCAGAGCTTTGAAATTATTCCTTTTGATAGACTTCTAGCCTCAGATGGTAAACGTTAGACGATTAAATCCAACATATTCCCTGCTCTCGCACAGATTGGAGTTGGAATAGTAAATTATACTATTCCAACATCCAGCGCCCCTACAGCAAGTCGTTGTAATGACTTGCGTTGTAATGGTATGCGATGTAACAACGCGGTCGTTGTAATGACCGCCTTGTAATGGCATGCATTCTAAACGCATGCGTTATAACGTGGCCTATTCGCCTCAGATTCCTCACCTTTTGAATATTCTCCAGGCGTCAGACTGGATCTAGAAACTTTTGGACAGTACCTCTGCTAACCGCTGGGTAGCACCGTGCAGCTCCGTACTGGCGCCGTTCGGATATAGAAATAACATGCCCCTTTGACACAGAAATTTAACAATGCTGCCAACCAAATGGTTATTTTTTCAAAACAGCAAACGTGAACATATTTATTAGTAAAAACCAATATCCAGCGGCGCAGTGGGTGTGGGTGAAACACATGTGCTTGGCACTCTCGCAACCCTGATACACACAAGTGATAATGGTATGTATCTAATAGGCAAGAATAGCACGGGCCATTCTCAGTCAATAAACAATATAGAAAAGGGTCAGAGTATGAAGCCGATATTTCGATCCCTCAGAAAAAAGCGGATCATCATCAGGACACTCCTTGATACAGTTGAGCCCGAGATTCCTGCTGAGATGGAAAGAGAATAGGAATAGTGAGAAGATTACACATGGAATAGATATATAGTATATGGTAAAAGTACTCGCAGTACAGAAGGGCTTTTAGAGCCCCTATGAGAAAAAGAGAAATTACAAAGAGAATGTGAACCGCTCATGAAAGATCCAGCATGGTAGTGGGCCAAAAATACAAGTGGCCGAGACTCACCTCTTAGAGAGTTGCCAAATTAGTGATTCCACTGGGTCTGTTACATAAAAGTAAACAAGCATTGGCAAAGCCAATAGGTCACGCTCATGGGTGAGCTATTGTCTTTGGCAATCGGTGGGGGTGGTAAACGGGAGGGCGGATTAATGATGGGTGCTCGCACTTAATGGAACATCTCCAAAACAATATATTTTCATTCCAGGGCTAGGATGTTAAAATAATTTTCAGAAGCAACACGTACAATCTACAATCTACAATCTGCAAACAGTACACACAGGCGTGCATTTAGGCAAGCGCACACAAGATCAGTTGGTACACTTTCAAAACATGTAAGATGTTACAGAACAAGGTACAAATTGCCAGTGCTGATGCAGTACATCACCATATGAGAGATGATGCAAAACTTTTTTTAACAACTTATGTTCTATTTAAAAGTTTGGTGCAATGAAAACCCCTGGCATCACACACTATAATTAAACTGGGGCAGATGGTCAAAAGATAGTCAAAAGGAAACAGGCGCATTCGTGGAAACAGCCTCTGACATTTGAACTCGATCTTTATATGAACAGCAAATGTGACAAGATAAGACCAAGTTGAACCTTTCTGTTGGCAGAAAAGCTTGCTGCTACTCAAAACACGAACGTTTGTGTGAAGTGTTTCTTCCAAATGGAAAAAATAAATAAATCCTGAGGTAGTAACTAAAATAAGACAAGTGGAAGGCTACAAGTAATGGGGCGCTGCTCCATGGGAGTGAACCATCGACAAAAAGTGGGGACAAATTGGAAAGGTTAACCTCTTGGAAGAAAGGATTTTTAATGGACACTGAAAGAAACAAAAAAAAAGCAATGGGCGGACTATAAGCCCACAAAGTGTTCCCAGCATGTCTCAAAAAGACAGCACAAGCGCTGTCTAGGCTCGAATTAAAAAGGTTAGTAAGTAAACTATGCTCCTAACATGGGCCTGAAATGGCCATTGTCAAATAGAAAAAGTACCTAGGGGGAAGATGGTCCATGAATCCAAAATGCAAGCAGGACATACAGGACCGAGCAGAGACATCCCAGCAAACGGTAAGAATGTTCCAAAACTGGTGAAGAGCACCTGCGCCCCACAGAGTCAGACAGGTGACAGGAGCAGGAATGGATGCGGCATTATGGCAGCAGTGTACTGGCACAAACTGAAAGTGGGACTGCTGTCCAGCTCTGGGCTTGGAGCTAAAAGTATGAGCAGGTCTGTAAATAACCCAAAATACTGGGCGTTGCACAGTCACAGCAGCGTCCCGGCAACAGAAAGAGTGCTAGGCCGCTCCGTGCGTGGAGGTAAAAGTTGGGCTGGAACAGGGCAGAAATATAATTGAGCATTCAGCTTTGTGTTCATTGACTAGCAGGCAGCAAACTCAAAGTAGTCTCACCAGTCATCCCAGTTACAGAACTGTGCAACTTGTCACACTGAAGCTGTGCAACACTTGCTCTGGGCACCATGTCTGGGTTTTAAGTCTGCGCTGGGGCAAGACATTACAGAAGGGGTCAGGAGGCAACAGGTGCTGAGCCCCATGCCTGCTATACTAGCCCCCGTGTAAGAATCAACAGTAAGTCTCCCAGAGCAGTATCTTGGCACCCTTGCAATAGCTCAGTACTTTTATGCCCCGAGCACTGTGCTGACACTACTGTGTGTTTCAGCAGTACCGGATTTTCTGTGTCTGCCCCACCCAAAATGTGTACTGTGGGCCTGTGTTTTTTAATGTATGCCAGTGATTTGTAGCAGTTGGAGCCTGTGACTTGCGAGAAGTGGAAGGGGAAGGCAGGGCCATTCGCCCGCCAGGCCCACTCTGTAACCAGTGGTGATTCTAGCCATTTTGCTCACAGTTAACAGAACAAATCTGCAGTGAAGAGGGTGGGCATGGCACCCTAGCACTGCACAAAAAGGTGATGGCACGCAGTGTGAAAAAGCACCATGTGCTCACTGGGAAGTGGTAATGGCCTCTTTAGTAGAGCTGCTTATGGCAAAATGAGAATAATAATGTCACTGGAAAAAAGGCAGTAATGTGGCTAATGTAATATGGCTACGAGATGCAAATAGGAAAATGGCAATGATGTGCTGAATGGAACTGGCACGTGTACTAACTGGCAACTAACAATGCATGTTAACTGTGGCATTATTTCAATAAGCGCAGTCTGGTTTACACTGTTTTAAGGGATTGCCACAGACCTTGCCTCTGTTCCGGCAGAATGGTCTCTCTTATAGTTTCACGGCACCGCCTGAGATTGACGTATAACGTGACGGAGCACACAGAAAGGGAACTTAAGTCCAGTCAGGTTTTCACCAATATTACTGCTACGGTTTACTGTAAAATACACCATTTGCCGCTCCGTTGACTCAAAATTATCTGGGCCGTGGCTGCAAAATCCGCAGTGAAGAGACGTTCAAATTATTTTGACTGTCTAGCAATGTATTTGCTTGATATTATTTAAATGCACAATTTGGTGCTTCTTTTCAGTATTTGCTTGTGGGGGAACCCACACCTTCTCCATCGCCTGCTGAAATATTTCTAGTGCAATCTCAGTGTTCTAAATGAACAATTTGCCACTCATTATATCTTAGAGTAGAACCCTCATGGAAGGTAGTCATTGCATTTTATTAATTTTAAAGCTGTCATACTGTCCCCATATGCTTTAAATTTTTAAATCTGAGACTTTTTTCCCCCCAGGAATTCGTTTGGGAAGACACTCTAATAGGATTTCCACCTGGCCGGTATTGTACCAGCACTACTGCAGCCCTGCCAAGTACCACACATCAGATGTTAGAATAACAAATTTCAGTGTGGTGATCTGCATCACCGCACTGAAATGCAAAGTCACACATTCATTGTGCTGTTACAGTGGTGAAACCGAGCACTCTAATTAGCACCACTTTGTGACTGACTTAGCAAGCTAGTGGCAGCGCATGATCCGTGCTGCTTGTGGAGGGCTCGGGAGCTGGCTCAGCTGAGCTGGCTCTGGCTCTGGCTACAATGTTACATATACACCACGGCATTCAGGACGGATGTCACGAGAGTCAGTATGATTTTGCCCAATGGCTACTGCCCAGACAACGAGGTCAGAGACTCGTGTGTCACTGAGGCACACCAATAGGTGGGCCACCTGACCTGTGGTGCGCAAGCAGTGTCCAGTTTAAGTAAAGTTTCCAATCGCGCAGCCAGCCAGCTCCTGTGCCTGCATGGAACGCCTTGCGCCGCACTGCTGCAGACGTGCATTACCTGGGTTCCTGTCTTGGTAGACACCGCAAATATTGTCTGATTAAGAATCAAAAAGGAGGTAGGAGTGGCCAAGAGCTGTCCCAGAGGCAGCTCCTCGCTGAACCCCATTGCACCATTAGCCTTCCCTTCCTGCCCCATCATCCTGGACAGCAGTATGAGGTGACCCAACGCCGCTGCCCGCTCCTGCAGTCACAAGCCCTGGGGTGGAGGCCTACTTCATATGCATCCTGGGGGAGCAGTCTGCTATGGATCACGTCTGCCATCGCCCTCCTCGCTTGATAGTGGGGCACTAGAGCTGAGCCCAGCTGCTACCAGGGGCTAGCTGTAGCCAGCAGTCAGACACTAGAAACCCAAGACATTAGAGACCCAGCCCCGGGAGGCCTGTGGAGGGTGCGGGTTGCAGCGTTGTTGCACGTAGCAGCGACCCGGCCTGCATGGAAACAGTCGGACCACGAGGAGAGATCGAGGGAAAGGGCAGCGGGATTGTGTTGATGAGCTCGACGCAGGTGCCCCAGCCCATCTGGACATTATCGGCAGGCCAGATGGATCGGGACTTCACCCTTACCAGTGAAGCCATACAGTCAAGTGCGTTTGTCCCTGTCTGGAGGATAGGCAAGCTGTGACTGCATCCCTAACGTGACCCGTGGGAGAGACACTACAACAGAAAGGCTGCCTGTCACACGACCGCGCCAGCACCATCAAGCAGCCCTGCAAGACCTTCAGAGAGCGGAGCTGGCCTGAGGAGCCGAGAGCTGTAGTATGTCACTGCTCATCTGCAAGGCCATCCCTGCAGTGTCAATCGGGTGACCAACTGGCATGGGTGCAAATTCAGGACAGTAAGTGTAATAATTCAGGACAAAGGGTCAAAATTCAGCACAAAATTTCAGGACAAAACTTCGGGACAAAAGGTATGTTTTACAGACACTTCAGAGGAAGTTGCACGATAGTATAAAAGTAAGTAAATAGACAACCACTTAAGTACAAGTCAGAATAAGTTTATTTTAGG
Source organism: Triturus cristatus (assembly GCF_964204655.1). Taxonomy (NCBI): domain Eukaryota; kingdom Metazoa; phylum Chordata; class Amphibia; order Caudata; family Salamandridae; genus Triturus; species Triturus cristatus. The sequence continues at coordinate 840,368,827 of NC_140593.1, read as the reverse complement.
TTGAGACAATCGTGCACTTCACGGTTTTTCGGTATGCGCACAGCTTTGAGTAACTGTGCAGGTCTTTTTGTGGTATTTCATATGATAATCTATTTATATGGTACTGCACTGGTTTGTCCAGTCTGATATTTTGTTTACAACTCATAATTCTGAGCAGGCATGTTTGGTGAGAGAAGTGGTCAGGAAGATCTGCTCTGATAGACTTTGTTACTAGCATCTCATATCTGAGTGCCATTGTGAGATGTTAAGCGGCACGCATAGGTGAACTAAAGGGAGGATTGCTGTGATGAACCCACTATAGGGAATGCAAAATGGGTGTTTCAGCAAGTGGAACTTAAAATATGGAATGTGACTTTGCTTATGGGGGCTCCGCAGAGAGTTACACTAGCTGACGGAAGTCACAAAGGTGCTTTTCCCTGCAGCTTTCTTAAAGAGCGCACTGTTGATACACTATTACATAGTTTATTTTTGACGCCTTACCTTTTGCTACAAACACAACATACATCTCAAGCCCAGCTCATGGCACTATGAGGCTCCCTAAAAACCTTACACCTAAAACAAAACAAGCAAACATTTACAATTAGTAGTCTAACATTCAAGTAGCAGTTGGGTGTCACTCAAAATGTCATATGCATGATGTATAGATACCACACATAAGCACACAGCAAATACAGAATAATAACACATAGGCAAGGGAGTAGCAAGAGAATTTAAATGCCTCCCACTTTGAACTAAAACTCCTATGACACCAAGGAAGCAAAGTAAGTCATCACAACCCTCTTAAGAAGATCTCTCTTGTCCAAATATCAAGCCATTCATCCTTCCATCAAACCCCTGATATCCACTATTTCAAATGTACATTCTGTCATCTATTAATTCTTTCATTCATCATTCAGTCTTTCACCATCCATTCTGAGCTTCCATCTGTGTGCCCATCCATATCCAAACCGTTTCAACCATTTGCAAACCTATCCATCATCTATTCTTCCATTCATCATTTCACTCATCCATCCCTCCATCTACCCTTTCACTCATTCATCCATCCACCCTTTCACCCAATCCATCCTTTTACTCTTCCATTTACTCTTCCACCCATCCATCCATTCACTCACTCATCCATCCAACCATTTAACCTTTCACCCATCCAGCCATCCTTTCACTTACTCATCCATCCACCCATTCAACCTTTCACTCACACATCCACCCATCCATTCTTTCTTCCAGCTCTCCACCTGCATTCTTTCACTCATCCATCTTTACATTCTTCTTTTTACTCATCCATGCACCCATTCAGTCATCCATTCTGCCAAACATTCATCCTCCCTCTCTCCATTCCCCTTTCACTTAACCACCCATCCTTCCATCCACCCTTCACCCATCCACACACTCATCCATTTACTCATCCACTCATGAATCCATCCAATGACCTTCACTCATCCATCCTTTCACTCATCCATCCATCCATCCATTCACTCATCTACCCTCCCTTTTGTCCATCTACCCTCCCTTTGTCACTCGTCCATCCTTACATCCACCCTTTCACTCATCCATTCACCCTTTCTCTTATCAATTCATCAATCCATCAATCATTTTTCTCATCCAGCCACCCATTCACTCGCCCATTGTCCAGCCATTCACTCGCCCATCATCCACCCTTTCACTCGCCCATCATCCACCCTTTCACTCGCCCATCATCCACCCTTTCACTCGCCCATCATCCACCCTTTCACTCGCCCATCATCCACCCTTTCACTCGCCCATCATCCACCACCCTTTCACTCGCCCATCATCCACCACCCTTTCACTCGCCCATCATCCACCACCCTTTCACTCCCCCATCATCCACCACCCTTTCACTCGCCCATCATCCACCACCCTTTCACTCGCCCGTCATCCACCCTTTCACTCGCCCGTCATCCACCCTTTCACTCGCCCGTCATCCACCCTTTCACTCGCCCGTCATCCACCCTTTCACTCGCCCGTCATCCACCCTTTCACTCGCCCGTCATCCACCCTTTCACTCGCCCGTCATCCACCCTTTCACGCATCCATCATCCACCCTTTCACTCATCCATCCATCCTTTTACCCATCCATCCATCCATCCATCCTTTTACCCATCCATCTACCCTTCCACCCATACATCATCTATTTACTTACCCTCATCCATCCTTCCACTAACATATCCATTTATCCTTTCTCTCATAATCCATCCATTTACCCTTTCACTCATCCTTTCACTAATCCATCCAGCCATTTACCCAATCCTTCACTTACTCACTCACCCACCTTTTCACATTAACTATGAGTTGTGCGTTTGTCTATGGAGGTTGACAGAAGAGGCCAATCAAGAACTTCACCCTTGCTGTAGTTCCTAAAGCAAGGGATGGGGTGGGGTGGGGTGGGGAAGGGTTCACTATGCCCCTGCACATGGGCAATCTGAAAACTTGGAAGTAATGAGTCATGCATGATGCACAGTGCCAGGAGGTGAGGTGACTGTGACATGGCGTTGTTTCCAGGGCTTTGAGTGGGATGAAAAAAAACTGGGGGTCTCCCTAAGGGACATGACTGATGTAATTGAGGGTGCGGCTTTAAAACACCTAAGCTAAAAAATGTGCTGAGCATAATATGCCACCCGACTGGTATTTTGGTGTTTCTATCATTGCATCCAGTAACATTAGATGTACTACAAGCCATGACTATTGGCTTTGTCAGTGGATGTTAGTTGCATAAAATTAATTAAAAAGCAGCAACTATGGCTTCGTTGTATATAATATTAGAAATGCTTCAGCTCTGAAATGATGGGACTATGTAAGAACTATAACCTCTTTTTAACTTCTTTCGCCAGTTTCTTTTCATGAACTGGCACATACTTTTTGTACATCTGTTTTGTGCATTTCTTCCATCTAGCCCTAACAGAATGCCCTGCCCTAGACCGAGGCAGAAGGAGGGCAGACTGGCCCATTGTCGTTCTGTATGTGACAATCGGCCGCATACAGAATGACAATGGGCGGGTGGGGCTGCTCTTGTGCTCAGAGGATGAGTGCGAGGCGGTCCCATCAGAGAGCTGAGGCCTCTCGCAGGGGAACAACTCTGCTCCCTGCAAGGCCCAAAATTACAGACAAAAGGCGTCCGAAAAAGGGATCCTAGCGGTGAACGGACGTGAGGTCCAAATTACGGACGGTCTGTGAAATTTTCGGACGGTTGGTCACCCTAGGTGTCGGTGTGCAGCGGTCCAGAGTCTGCAGCTGTGGTGCACTTCTTCAAAAGCACTTTCACTTCAATATTAAATAGGTTAAATCTTACTGGCAATTTTGGATTCGTTTATACACTACGCGCCTTCCTGCGAGGTTAGTGATCTTACATTTCTGGTGCTTGCAAAAGATTTAATATCGTCTTAGAGTTTCTCGTTGCTCAAATTGGTGTCATTTCTGATATTTATATGTTTCCCTCATCTTTATTGCTTGATTTTGCTGGTGAGAAACGTTCACTCATAGTCTTTGAATAGCACTCATAATGACCCTGAAATTATGAAAATGGCACACATGAGCAATCTGAAACCTTGGCAGCTTTGCTACTGGTATTTTGATGTCCCGCCAGTGCAAAAATAAGCCATATCACCCAAAGGCGGTATTTGTTTAGCCTCATCTGTACATACATACATACATACATACATACATACATACATACATACATGCATACATGCATACATGCATACAACAGCAAACCTAGATAGAAAACACTTTTAAATGTGTTCTGGAGCGGCGTTAACGATCCATGAGTAATATTTCAAGTAAGCAACGGCAGGAAAGTCACATTCGATTTTGTGTGATGTCCTATTTAAGATCATGTCCAGGCCTTTGCAGACTTTTAAAACAATAACAAATGCCGGTATTTTTATCTCGGAAAGGTGGCAAACCTACACTCTAACCGCTCGATACTTTTATATTACATTTTCTGGAATATTACTTCTCTGTATACATTAAAATCTATCATGTAGCGCACCCTTTTCTCTCAATCCACTCGTTCGTTGCTGTGTGAGAGTGGTTTCGAATTGAGCGTTAGCCTAAACTTAAACAAAAAAAATACTTCTGCAAAATAAAAAAATGTTGAGAACCTTCTAAGGTCTCCTGTCACATCCTCTACTCCCTCGAGAAGAAAATGAGAAACAACTGGTATTGAAATTGTTCAGGAAAGATATGAATTTGATTCTGTATTCATAGTGGAAGCCGTTGATAGTTTTATGAGTTAAAAAAAACTCTATAAGAAGTTAAATATAGATAGACCGTCTGGACCACTTTTTATGTCGTGACTAAACTTATAGCCCTCTTTTGCCTTATCTGGTTTTTAGCTATTTTCGTCTGCCCAACGAATGCCCACAGTGTTTAATTTTGTTCTGATAATCGCAAGGATTTGTTCTGAGGAGGGAGACGTAGGAGACCTGGCGACATGATTATGGGCGCTTGTTCATGTTTGTCACGCCATATAAATATATATGGCTTTAGATCATTTCTGTGTCGTCCACAGGGTGGCGATATTTCCACATAATGAGACGTAAAAGTACTTAATGGTAAAAGTAAATGGATTTCACTTTAATCTGTGACTCAAACGTGAAGACGTGTAGTTTTCTTGACGTTGCTTTCTTTTGGTTAGAGGTTGAAATAAAGGGTCAGAAAAGCACTAAATCTTGCCCAAACCAAGAAACCGTAAAACTTATCGGACAGTGGTGCTGACGGTCAGTTTACGGGCAACCATTTCTAATGAGGATCGCAGTGCATCGATTGTCATCCGGGTTGCCACCTTTCCGGGTAGGAGTACCGTCCATTTTTGGACATTTTTGAGGGGCTCGTGGCAGGTACTTGAATAAGACTTGATGTAAAATCCTGTGCATTAATTTTAACATGGCAATTATGCCCCAGACTGCTTCAATAAACATTTACGAGTTGATAATTAGCCTTGGAAAGGAATACATTTTAAGCGATTTATTAATACATCCGCCGTTATGACTTCATATTTCAAAGAGGAAAAACTTGCCACATTTTGCAGGTTTTGTTTTTGACTGGCCTTAACTTACAACTATTAGCCATGCCAGCAAAACGCTTCCCAGCTGGTAGCGATAGGTGTCATATAGGGCCAAACAAGGGAGTCCATACTTGCAAGCTTGTGTGCACACCTACAAGGGACTCGGTGTGCAGAACAAAACCGGGTCATTTAATTTCCCCATTAACCTGCATTCAGGTGGAGGTAGTTTTAAGCGGTAAACACGTAAATTAACATATTTGGTTTTACCTAACAAAGAAATTGGAAAGTCTTCTGCCTTAATCAGGAATGTCTGTACAGTTAAAGGAGATCTAAACACTGCCATTGTAAATGCTGGGTGGGGCCTGGGTCTCATCAGCGGAGACCGAATGACCTCTGCATCATTAGCATAAGGTCTTGGTGAATTGAAGGCCGAAAGGGATTGGGGGAAGGAAGTTAACACAGTAAAAAACTGAGTTGAGAAGCTAGAATCTGAATGGATTGCAGGAATAATGCAATATTTATCTTCATGATCTGACTGCGGTCTTCTTTCTCTTGCAGGCAGCTTCGCTGACGCGGGTTTTCAAATTATTCCGCGCACTAGGGCTGCGTCATCTGGTGGTGGTAGATAATCAAAACAGGGTAAGTAAAAAATGTCTAAGTTAGGAATAAATCAACTTTGCTCATGCAACTTTTATTAACCTGCTGTGCAGCATTACATACCTAGCGTTATCTGGTGGTGGTAGATAATCAAAACAGGGTATGTAAAAAAAATTCTAATTTAGGAATAAATCAACTTTGCTCATGCAACTTTTATTAACCTGCTGTGCAGCATTACATACCTAAACCTCACGCTCCTCTCCCTGTATAGCTCCTCACTCAAACTATACATTCAGTTGTGTGGTGCCGAGATCTGGCTACATCTTCCTGCCCCACCTCCGTCTTTCCTTAGAGCTAAACTCCATGCAGTGTTTCCTGTCTTATTAGTAAGTGAGTTTGTGTAAGTTTATATAAAAACCATATACAATATAAAACACCTTAAATAAATCACTAATCAAGAGATCAGAATCCACCACCTGGAGGGAAACCATCAGTATAATCAGTAAAATGGGCGAGGCTGATAGCAGAAACATGGTAAACCAGCCATAACAATACAGTGTAAAACACCATAACAAAATCACCAATCAAAAGATAACATGCCAAAACCAGCACCCGAGGGAAACTATCAGCATAGTCCATAAATCACATGAAGTTAAAAGCAGCAGCATGGCATACAGACCATCAGTCAGTGCATAAACCCGTTCAGCTAGCAGCAGGCCACAGGCCCTGCTCATAATTATTATGGCACAGAATTCACTGAAGGTTTACCATCCCATAACTTAAAAGTCAACTTAAAAAACCCGGTGACATGACCAACACATTTTTGGGTTTTCCCCATGGGCCATAAATGGGTTGCTTTGTAAATAGTTCTTAGTCCTTTAGTTTTGAGGATTGTTCTTAATTTGGTCCTTTGGGCTCAAGCAACTCTGAACATAAAGGATCTGTTCCAAGGTTTCTTCTCCCATATTACAAAACCTACCTGAACTCATAGGAGCACTAGCTACCTATCCTCTATGTGCCTTCAGTACATTCTGGTCACTTGACATCAAATCTATTTCCAGCTCACTACTCTTTTTCTCCTCCTCCTCCTCCTCTCAAAACCCTAGGTGTATCTCTGGAAAGGGTGTCTGTTATTGAACACTCCCGCCCCGTCCTCACTTGTGTGTTATCGGGTTGGTAGAAGGGGCACTGGACAGTGGGGGCATGACAGTAGCGGGGTTTCAGCTGTGACCAGCAGCAGAAGCACATGCACCCCTGAATGTTTGATGTGCCCCTTATGACAAACCCGCCTCACCCAATATCACACACATTGTTGTAAAAACGAAGGTATTAATTAATATACAGCCCTTGCTGATATTTCAGTAACCAAAAAGACTGATTTCTGCTGCCAAGAACCTGAAACCTAAACGCCTCCAACCTCCCAACAGTTGACTTTTGGATACTTTATGTAGAGGTTCACAAACTCACAATGGCAAATATCTTTATGATGTGGAGGAGGCAAACATGAAAACTATCAAACACCTCCCTCCACTATACTTTTCAATCCCATATACTGACTCGCATTCCCACCGCTCAAATTAATTTCATATTTCTCTATACTAATTCACCACTAATCCTGTTTGTGTTCCGGAGTAGCGCGCTGCTTCTCCGAGCGCTTTGATGCCTCATCAGGGGTACCAAGCTCTATATAAATGCAAACCCTTGCCTGTTGTATCCCACCACTATCCTTTTCAACCCAAATAACACTCCCATGTCCACCACTCAAATCAATTTTATAGTTCCCTATACTAATTCACCACTAATCCTTTTTGGGTTCCGGAATAGCGTGCTACTCACCGAAAAGCACCTCGTCAGGGATAGTAAGTGCTATATAAGTTCAATTCAAATCTTCAGCCTTGTGCATGTTTTGTGGTTATCTTGTGGGGAATGAGAGAGCACAGCAAAAATGCTTGGCATCCCTCCTTGAATGTTTGATTCCAGTTGGGCAAGTGGGAAATGTTGCAGAGGATTGAGCCTTGAGAGTGGTGGTGTGTTTTGCCTCTACCCACATAGCTTGTATGGGTTGTTTGCGTGACAAGCAGATTGAAAGATTTTGATCTTTGGCATCTGGTCTTTATTGTCTGCTTCCTCTAAACAGAATTGGTTTTGCCTGGTTGGGAGTGGAATGCTTAGGAAAGCCCCAGGGTTATGGTGTGAGTGACCAAGGGCAGCAAGTCGAATAATGTGGATTAAAATAAGGTTTACTTGGCTTGTTGCTCTTACGGGGCGCCCTGCTGTATTCAGAGATCGCAGCACTAAGCTTGCATCCTTGCTGTCGTAAGTTGAAACTACAATCTTCATGATTAAGTCCTTTGACTTTAGCTTTTTCTTCTTTTTTATGTAGGTGGTGGGGATGGTAACCAGAAAAGACCTTGCTCGATACCGTATTGGGAAGGAAGGCTTGGAAGAGCTCTCTTTGGCACAGACTTGATGGTCTTTGACTCTGGTCCTTCCCGTAAAGACCATGGGCATCCATCTGCCATTATGCTGCTATCAGTATTAAACAGCCCGTCGCTTAGCGAAAACATCCTTTGGAACACTGGAACCATAAGGTCTCTTTCTCAGAGTTTTGTATGACTGAGCACAATTACTTGAGAGGTCTACGCAACAGAATGGCCTGCTTGGTGTCACACTTCCAGTCTACATGTCACACTCCGCTTGTGACAGCCCGGGCCTTGACAGTGTCTTACTCTTCTTCCCAACAAGATGATCGCCGCCCTCCTTGATCCTGCACAGACAGTGGTGCTCTGATGGGTGTAACTTTGCTCTGTATGGCCCAGCCTCCACTCTGAAGATCCCCCCTCACTTGTAGTGTTGTCAGATCTCTCCCTTCCCTGGTGTGTCACACACTTCCTCGAACTATGTTTTCTATGCAGTGTTAACCCTCCTTGTTTTATTAATTGATATTTACCTTATCTCTCTGAAAACCAGGTCATTGTGTGCTATGTCATGTAACATTACAACATTTGTTGACTGCGGCGTGTATTTTTATTTGTTTTATTGGGAGGGCTAGTGTTTGCATTAACATTATTTCAATAAGAAAGATCCTTTCAGATGATGTTAAAGTCAAAACATTTTGTGCAAATTATTTTCTACATTTCAAACCTTTAATCATTTTTTTTAACACCCGTTTTTAATGTATCCAAAGAGGTGAGATCCCGCCTTAGAGCTGCTGTGCAGTCTTCTAACCGCAGCAGTGCTCGGTCATTGAGAAAAGATCCTGGAGGTGCATGTTGGATACATCATCCAGCAATGGTTCTCCAGTGCTAAAACACTGGAGAAATTGACTCCTTTTGGAGCAGCAGGGAATGCCCTGCTGAGAGCCCAGCTAAGGTAACATGAAGTACACAGCAGAGCTGTATGGTTGATGATGCAGAGAAGAATGTTTCCGCACTCCATGGAGAGCCAAGGATGTGCACGTCCATGTGCTGATGGCAGTTGTAGACCTATCTTTGGGGGACAAATGGAAGCTCCACGGATGCAGTAGTGTCACTGATGCAACCCCAGAGTAGTCACTTGGGGGCACTGCATTTATGTGAGGAGGGACCGGTTAGCACTCGAAAAATGCAGTGAAACAAGCACCAATGGCCAAATTGGAGATGTAGTGTGTTAAAATGGTGCTTGTGGAATTACCATTCATGCAGCCGATAAGGCTGCACAGGGACTGCGGCCAGCCTCTTCTCACGAATGAGAGTCCTTGCGTAAGTTAAACCATAGTGCTCCACAAATACTGTGTTCGAAACCTGCGCTCGTATGTACCCAGCATGCCTCGGTCTCCTGTCTTGGGCTTGCTTTCAAAACTATCGAGCACCTTCCAAATTTGAGTTGGTGCGTGTTGCAATTTGTGATAGATGAATAACTGTAGTATGGTGAACTGTAGTGCCGCACCCCATGAACGGCGATAGCCCTGAACATTCCGAAGTACATTAATTCTTCTTCAGCGTACTAGATAGGATTGGTGAGCCTGTACATTGCACCCAAACAATAATATGTACATCTTCACTGTAGTAACCTGCACAACAGGTTGTGTGGGCCTATGATCTGGTGTGTGCTCTGACATTGAATCCACCAACCGGGCGGGATGGTGTTTCTTTGAAATCTGGAACTAGAATTAGAAGGAGCACATGACTTATCTTTTATTTATTGTTTGTTCAACAAGTAGCTGACTTTACCTGGTTTACATGCATCGTGTACCCCTGTGTTGCATTGTAATAATTGTGTTTTAACTTTTACCCCTGTGTGCTTTAACTTTAATGGATGCCATTTTTCTTCAAAGTCTTCATCTTTTGGAATAGCCTCATTGGCCAGTTTTAAAGTGGCAGCCGCCTGTGTATATCTCGCCCTGGGCGCCTCCAATAACTGTTTCCTTTCTTTGCTGTAGTAATTTGGTTTGCCCAAAATTTTCACAGAGGTGTAGGTCTGCAAATATATTGTTCCTTGCAAACGTTCATGCTGGAGCTTCGCTCCTTTTCAGTCTTTAAGTGCTGCAGAGACTGTGGCCAGGACGTATTGAGGACGAAGCCGCTCCAGGGATTAGGGCACTTCGTCGAAGAGTGCCTATAGTGCCTTGTCTTATAACATTTTGAAAGTGTGTGCATCATAGGTCATTGCCACCCTTTTTTTGATGTTACTTTACCATTTCAAGTGAACTCATGGCGATGGCGTGCTTGGTGCCAAAACGGAGGGATTTTATTTGCTCGCCACATATGAGGGTGTCCCTCCCTAAAGATCTGCTGAGCTGTGTCATTTTAAGGACAGGGGAAGTTAGACCACAACCCTTTTTGGGAACGATTGAGGCCTCCCCAAGAACAACCATGAATGAACCGAGAATGTGATACAGCTTTGCTTTGTTCTTCACTGAAACCACTGTATCAATAGCTCACGGGTCATTGCCCCACTGGCCAGCGAAGCACTTCTGGTTTAGTGCAACACGTAGTGTTGAGGTTTGCATTGTGGGATGGATACAAGAACTTTGATCTCTTTTAATACTCTTGCAAAACAATAATTTCATGTGAATGTTGGTTTACCCACGTTATCCTGTGAAATGTTATGGAAGCACATTTTCTACACTTTCCTTAGGTCTTCTAAGTAAATAAATAGCGATGGCATTAGTGTTTTTTAATCCGCAGGAAGAATGTGCCCAGTAGAAGAGTCATGCTACCATAATCTCCGGTCTACACTATATCCTTCCCAGTGATACTTAATGTCATGTCTCCTCAGGAATGTGCTTGCCTTGTAGGATAACCAAGGGCTGCACAATTGGAACAGTTATCCCAGAGGGTTTTCCCCTTCAGCACCCTGTTACACAGCACCTTTCCATTCCTTCCAATGCAAATTATAAGATATTAATGCCACCAAACGTCTCCATAAGCCATTCCAAAAGATGGGGAAGTTGTAGGAAAAAGAGCAGCCATAATAATCACTGTTAACCTAAGACAAGTTCCTGCTTCTCTGTTCCTGAATGAAAGAGGGTTATCAGAAGAGCGAGTTAGTGATCAATGTCTCTGAACTGTACAATTTTGACAATGTAAGCAATAAAAACTTTGATTATAAATAAGTGATGTCATTTTTGTTAAATCGTTGTCCGCAAGTGCCATAGAAATATCCATTTGATGGCCTGTACTATCTTATTTTTTTGTGCTTTTGTAAACACCTATTTTATTTCATATTTCTATTGCAAGAGATATATCACATTAAGGTTAAGGTCCATGCAAGTAGACCAATGAGCAAGTTAGAGGGGGAGTAAGTAGACGTCAAGGCGTAGGATGGACACTCCACGGGAGGAGTATGGTGTGTGTGAGGTGTACTAAGAGAAAGAACATAGAGATACAAATCTAGGTTTCTTTAGAGAGTTGATCTGAGTCCTGTTCCAGGATACAGCCTTTCTTGTTGATTTATTTTGTAAGTCAGCTTGGTGACGTCTGTATCATAGTTCAGGTCTGTCCCCACGTTGTATTGCAACCTCCGAAGTGTTGTTGAAAGCAGGGTTTGGTTGAGGGGTATGAGCTTAGTTTTTTTTTTTTTGGTTAGTTTAGCTCAAACACTCCAGTAGTAGCCAATCTATAGATTTCCTGGAAAAGGCTTTTGGCCGAGTGCAGAGGGCAATCAAAAGGATCAGGGATTAGAAACCCGGCTTTTCGTGAAACATAAAGGAATTTATCATGGTTAGTGAATTTCTTAACCTGACCCTGGCACTGAAGTGCTGTAAGAGATGTTAGACACTCTAACCAACCGATGGCTTTTTATGCATCTAATGCCATGCCACGCCAGATTGTGTCATTTCTAGCTTTTGGTGGCTTCACTACCTCTTTCAACTGGATCCCTTTTCAAAGGGGCGTCTTCCTGATGACCTTGTGTGCCCACCCCAATATCTTTGTGGCCTTACCCCAAGCTACCAGGGCTACCTGCCTTGCCAGCGGCAGTCTCTTGGATCCCTTCCCTCCGTACATTTAGTGTAGGTGCGAGTGCTGTTCTAACACTGCATATTAAAGTCTGAGTGTTTGATGCTGTTGTGGGACATAGATCCAATTATAAATATTAATCAAGTGGGCTGTCCAGTAGCATCCTTCAATATCTGGGAGCACCTGCCCTGTATTGTAGCGGGAACGCTGTACCATTCGTAGTGATATTCTAGGGTGACCTCCATCCCACAGCAGGGCCTCAACTCATTAATCTTGGTAAACACCGCCTGGGAGATAGGATAGTAAGTATTTTGGAATGCATATAGTAACTTTGGAAGCGTAATCATGTTAAAGAGGGCCGCTCGTCCCATCAATGAAAGGGGGAGTCCCCTCCACCTACCGACGTCCACCTGGAAGTTTGTCAGCACCTGTCCAATGTTCCGGCTAGAGCAGTGCTCCTTTGTGATGTCACAAAAATTCCCAAGTACCTAAACCAATCCCTGGCCACGCAGAGGCCTTGTGGCTGCAGTAGTGGGTCTCATGAACCCTGCTGGGTATACAGCACTGATTTGTCCCAGTTAATCCTGTATTCCGGGTAGGTCTCGTATTCCCCCAGTATCTGAAAGTGTCCCAGAATAGTGGTTGCTGGGTCTGTTATGTATAGAAGTACATCATCAGCATACATAAATATTTTCACCTCCGTCTCGTCAGTGGACGAGATTCAGAAGCCATCCACTCCAGGGTGTCATTTCACCTCACATTCAAAAGATTCCACCATGAGGGCAAACAGAAGTGGAGATAGTGGACATCCCTGTCTGGTTCCTCCACCATTTGGGAATTTAGCTGACATCTTTCCATTCACCCTAACTGTCCTCACAGGGTTTTAGTACAAAACCGCCACCTATTTCCTAAATTGAGGGCCAAAACAACATTTCTGCAGAGTCTGCTTCAGAAAATGCCAGTGAACTGCGTCAAATGCCTTTTCCGCATCCATGGAGAGGAAAAGATGCAGTGCCTGATGGGTCTGGACTGTCGTCATCCAATTAGGCGTGCATCTCCAGTTGAGGCGGGTTGTCCTGCTGGGCATAAATCTCAACTGGTCACGTTGTATCAAAGGTGTAATGACCTTTAGGGCTTGTGTGCCCAGGACAGTAGCCAATAGCTTTGTCTCAACATTGAGCAGGAAGACCGGGCGTTAAGAGTCGCACTGGTCTCTGGGATTCCCTTCTTTGGGGAGTACAGTAATGATAGTCCTCCAAAGGTCTGACGGACCCTCCCGCCTTCATTACCTCCTAGAACGGATTTAGCAGGTGAGGTGCTAGCAGGTTTTATTAATGTTTCTAAAACTCATCCAGGATGCCGACGGGGCCTGGTGTTTTGCCCGTTCTCAGTTTGTCTGTGTCCTCCTGAACCTCACTTAGTGTGAGATCGCCCTCCAGGGACTCTCGTGCTTCTGTATCCAGCACAGGGGTGGGGATTGAGGCCAAGTATTACACTATGGTGTTTGAGTCGTGAAGTGGCCTTGCCCTATAGAACTGTTCATATGAACGAGTGAACTCGTCGACGATTCAGGCATCTGTGTCGCTGTTGACCCCTGCCTGGTTGACGATACTATGCACCCATCAAGCTTCCTGCTCATGATGACTCAGCCATGCCAGCCGTTTACCTGCCTTATCTCCTGTTTCGTGTAGGCGGTGCAATGTGGCCACCGTCTGTTTGGCCCTTTCCTGTGCCAAGTCCCTATACTCCGCCTGCCACATTGCTATCTGCCTTAGAAGTAGGGGATAAGTGGCCAATCCCGGTGACCCCTCGAGTTGTAAGATCTAATTTTCCAGTTCCTCGAACTCTGCTATTTCTCATTTGTTTTTCTGCGCAATTAGATTTTGGGCTCCCTCGCGAAGCATGATCTGAAACGCTTCCCACAGTACAATTTTAGTATCCACTGAGTCTTCATTTTCCGTGAAGTATAACTCCGTGTCCACCTGCAGACCCTATGCCACCTCTCGGTCTTTCAGGTCCCAGGTTTTTAACTTCCACCCCGTGGCCATCTATTCCCTGAATTGTTTCATATGGACTAATAGGGGTATGTGGTCCAAAAGACCCCTTGCCAAGTAGTCCGCCTGAGCCACCTCACCCCTTGGTGTGGCTCTATCTTAGTCTGCCCGAACTTTGGTCCTTGGGCTTGCCCCGGCTGCGAAGGAGGCACTCTGGATCATACGTCTCCCTCTATCCATCCTCTGGGGCAGACGCTCCTCCAGTCAGGTCCAGGCCTCTTCAAGTGACTGGAAGAAGCGTGCCTTACCTTCATAGAGGCCTTTGAGCTTCGCTGGGAATAACAGTATATATATTGCAGGTGGAGGCCCCGTAGCTTTGTTTTGATGTAGTCAAAGGTGCGTCTCTGTCTCTGAACCTCACAGGTGTAGTCTGGGAAAACCATATTTCTGGCATTTTTATGACATATCCCTCTCATACAGTGCACCTTCCTCAGTATCATGTCTCTATCTTGAAAATTCAAGAAATGGGTGAACACAGACAGCGGAGGTGTCCCTGGAGGAAGTTTTGCACTAAACGCCATGTGGGCCTCTCTATGATAAAGCAGGAAGAAAATTGTTCTGGAGGAAGGAAGACTCTTAGCCATTTATCCTGCAAGGCACCTACATTGGACCCCTCGAACCCCTCAGGAAAGACCACAAAATGCAAATTATTTTTCCTTGTGTGGTTTTCCGCATTGTGCACTTTCCAGACCATTTCCTTCATTGTAGAGCTTAGCTCTGTCACTTCTTTGTGAAGGCCTTTGGTCGTGTCCTCTACATCCGAGATTCGGTTTTCGGCTGCTGTGACAATCTAATTCACATTCTGTAGGTCCTGTCAGAGCAGGGCGACTTCAGAATGCACTTCCCTAATTCTCCCTTCAAGAACCTCCCTAGGGGATTGGATTGCCATTAGGAGTGCTGCGTTGTCCGGCATAGTCGGTGTGCCCTCTTCGGATCCTACTTGCGAGGTCAACACCCTGGTGTAGTCGTCCATTTTTCCCTGTTTGGGGGGTTTGGGATCTTTGTCCTTGGCCATACATTTGGTACAGAGGATGTCCAGCAACAAAAAAAATGGGTGGGCACGGCCCAACAAGCTCCTCTGGACCAGTGTTACTGCCTTAGGGACGAAACGCTGCCTCGGGGTGCAGGTGCGCTCGTAGTCTCCCACTGGCCACCTGCGGGCCCCAAGATTTTAAGTGCACTGTTCAAAGTCCAATTGGGGACCAACACCACTCGAGGCCAGGTGTCATATCATCAGAAGGCTTGTGCGTGCAAAATTGAACACCCTCAACTCCTGTTTATTGTGCGGCTTTTAGAGGGGAGGTGTATATGCCACTATGGTCCAAATCGCCAGGGGATAGGTGGGGTGGAAGGCCGCTGTCCTGCTGCACTGTCCCAGCACTCAGTCAAGGGAAGGGCCCCCTCAGTGGCACCTCTAGCCCCCAGTAGTGTATATACTGTTGCACAGGCAACCCAGGGGCAAGGAGAGGCCCCCCTCACGCAATCTCGATATGCCACTATTTAGCTGCAGGTGAAACAACCAGGCCCAGTTTGGGAGGGGGGGAATCGGCCCCCCTGCCAGTTCGTCCGGCTGTCTGCTCCCTTTTGTTTATTTGTCCCGCAGCACCTCTCACCTGTGGGTAGTGGGCCAATCGTTCCTTCTGGATCTCTGGGCCCCCAGCGATGAGTCCCTCACCTCCTGTGAACCTAGATCATACCCTTCCCACAGATGTCCTTCTCTGAGGCCAGTGCTTTAGCGCTGCTCTGGCGAGAGCTTTAGTAAACGGGGGATTTGGAAGTGCAAACTAGTGCTTTTCAGGCCTCCAAATACAGTGCATGTGCGCCGGGCGTGCGCACCATTTGTCAGCCTGCCGATTCACTTTCACGGCCGCTTTGATGTTCTCAGTGAGCCGCGCTGCCACTGAGAACATCAAAGCGGCCGCGAAAGTGCTCACCATTTGCCACCCCCTCCCTCGACGGCTTAGTAACAAACCAAACAAACTCCTGGCCAACTTCCTCAGAGGGTGACAGGCAAAAAGCTTCATACTAGTTTCAATTTTCTCATGTTGCAGTGGTTTGTAAATGGTTGCTTCTGATTAATTTACAGGCTTTTTTTAGTCCCTGCTTAGTAACGCATTGTTTAACTCAGTTTATCGAAAGAGCACTGGTGGGACGCCAGCTTTAGTAATAGCGGGCACTTTTAATTTATTTAGAGCGCTATGCATGCTTTTACTTTTACAATGGGGCCACACAATGCACCCTTTAAGATTAATAGCATGGGAACACATGATTGTACACTCAGCACACAAACATATTTTTTTTAAACTTAAATTACGTACAGACCTACGAAAATGCACCCTTTCAGATTAATAGCACAGACCCACATTCAACAATCGTACTTGCCCCCTCCCTCGCCCGTCACGCTGTAAACACTCAAACTATCAGCGCCTGTTCCACAAGTGCCACGCCTTCTTTTACTGCTCGCCAACCACAATTTCCACAGCTTTTATATTTGTACTCTGAGTTTCCTGTGTTGAAGGATATGAAAACCATCAATTGATTGTGCCCGACGTTCGTTCTGTGATTGAGTTGGTTTATTGGAGAGCAGCTGATTTTCTGAGATTAACATGTGCAATAGTTAATCGGTGAGCTGTATAAATTAGTGTCAAACTACTTTGCGTCCAAGAGCTTTATAGAGTGATGAAGCTTAGCGTCGGCATGCGCCCAGGCGGTGGGTAACTAGTCCTTAATAACTTAGAAATAAGATAATAAACAGTAAAATATTCTCTTTACTTTTATCATACTCGTCACTCTGGATCAATATTCTTGCAATGAGGAGGGTAGTCCAAGTCTTTCCCTTGAGCCAATTACCTGATTCACTCCATATTCAAATTACCTTTCGCAAACGTGATGATCGTTCCTCAAGTACAGAATTAACAAGCATTTGCAATGCAATAGGTCTCGCATTTATGCGAGTTTATGCTACTGACATTGTGAATGACAATGCCTTTCATTTGTTTTAAAAACCAAAACATAAATAAAAGGCATTGTAATTTTACAATGCCAATAGCTCAAACTCTTATAAATGCGAGACCTATTGCACTGCAAATGCTTGTTTCCTATTGTGGTGGAGGAAAGGGCACACTCTTGCTTCACCCTCACGCAAACCAGCTGCTCCAGGGGCTGCTCACCTGTGGGGTCTCGCTCACCTGGCTGGCACCTTTCTCTGGTCCGCTCTAGCTGCGTCCCGGCCTCAGGGCAATGCAACCAATGGCAGGCACAGCAGGAGAGGAGAGCTGAACAGCACCAGCCCAGGCTGGCATGCATCTCGGTGCCAGCGATCACCTCACTCAGTCTTCGGCACAGTCGGCGCTTGGCATCCGCTCTCTGCCACCGCCATTTTGGAGCCTGTTCGGCGTCTCAGTGCCCACAGAAGCTGCTTGTACCCCGCAAAAGTAGATTTTGTAAATTATGTGGCCTCTCCCGCACCTCTTCGGTGCTACAGAGGCCAGTCTCTGGGCCAGATGGCAGGCAGCAGGCTGGAATAAGTCAGAATTATGAACAAGCTAACTGAGCTCGCAGAAAACACTGCTAGTCAGCCACCTTGTTAGCCACACCTTTTGAATGTTTCATTGTTAAGTAACAATACTCAGTTGCCATTTTAATATAGGTTGGCTTTTTGTTTTGTTTTATAAGTCGAGAACAATTATGATGGCTGCATTCTCTGTAAAGAGGAGTATGCATGTAATGAGATAGATTGTATGTTTATGCAGCCTATTGTTTTTAACTGGGTAGTCAATTCTTGAGTTGATACATATACTTTGCATACAACTGCAATCTAGCGCTTGGCTAAAAAGTTTCGCGGGTCTTGATAAGTGTTTTGACTCTTTCTCTTGGTGCACAATGCGCATGGGCACCGACTCCGTTTTAGAGAAGATTGTTTCCCACAATCGGTTTGAAGCGCATATTGAGATGCCTTTGAGTTCGGCATGTGCTGATGTTTCTTCAGACCCAAAAAGTACCTTTTCGATCATAGCGCATCAGATAGACCTTTTCACCATTACTTGGTCTCTTCTACGCAACAGCACCTCCGGAGACTCTGAAATCCATTGTTCGGAGCTCGGGCAAAGGGGTCTCCCACTTGGGGTGGGGGGGTGGATGCAGTGGCGGGTGTCAGGGAACGATGGGGGTGGCGGGCAGGGGAGGAAAAAAGAAAGGGCACTTACTTTTTGCCGGCCGCCGTCTCTCCTCCTCTCAGGTCCCTTCTGATGTCACCGTCTCTCCTCAGCACCTGTTGCAAACAGGAAGCACCCAGGCTCCCTCTCCTAAGCAGTGTTGTGATTGGTCTGAGCTTGCAATGAACTTTGTGCTCTGTGTGGTACCGTCTTTGCTGCAGGCCCGTTAACCTTCTGTACTGCCTCTCGATCAAAACAGCAATTTTACCCAACAAAACGCCAATCCCTCCCCTGGCAGGACATTAATCAGAGGTTATCTCGACCTTTCCTGTTCGCCTGACAATGCAGAGGCCGGGGGCAGGGCACCACTGGGGCTGGTAGCGAGCCAAGCACCATTCTGATGCCAATCGTACATCCGGCCCCGGCCTGATGGTGAGCACTAGGCCCACTAGCATGCACCATATAATGTGAGCCCCGCCCTATTTCCTGTAGTGCTAAACTCTTGGTGCTTCCCCACCAAATCCCCTCCAAGGCAGCTCCTGTCTCAATTTCCTGCATACTCCCCACTCACGCGGGCTGCACTCCAACTTGCACCACTAATTCGGCCATCCACATCTGCATTGCCAGTCCCTGTCCAATGCTCCTGGCTTCTGGCTAAACTCCGGCTACACTGGTGTGCGCCCTGGCCAACTTCTCAGCTCCACTCCATCGCGCATATGGCATGCAGCCCTGCCTGTCCCGCATTGCCGCAATTGAGACATGCAGCTGCTCTCCACATCAAGTGCAAAAAGAACAATTGATAGTGATAGAGATCAGGGTATCTAAAATATGCCCACTACCACGGATAGAGTAATCACACAGTTACACGCACATACATTCATCATACGCTAGGGCCCATTTCACTAACATACGCTCAAATACTCTACCAGCAATAAACCTGTGGAAGGAAAACACCTAAACACCCTGCATCAATATCAGGTCGATCAGATCTGGTTTAGTGACTGTCCATAATCTACACAACATATACAATAATGATCAAAAATATAAACCCAATAATTGACAAGAAAGAAAGTTCAACACCATGTTTAAATTATATTGCTTTATCTAAAATTAGTCAAAGTTAAATCAATCAGAATAAATCATTTCTCATAGTTACCTATTCTAACTAAGTGTCAGAACGGGTCAGGACAAGTCTCTCGGTAAAGTCTTTCAAGACGAAGTCCTCAGCATCAATCCTCAGCAACGCAGCTTCACGCAGCAAAGGTAAAACGGCAAGTGGCAAAAGGGTGGCGAAGGGTGGCAAGAACCCTCTCTAAGCTAACAGTTTTTATAGTAAGAATTACAATGGAAACACTCATCAAGTTTGCAAAATACACTGAATCACTGAGCAGAGCGAGAAGGAAAGGATGCAACATTGCAACATTTGTGAACCTCCGCTCAGGAAAAATACACATAGCGAAGACTACGGAACAGGAACCAAGAAAATAAAACATGTATCACATTTAATCCGGCTTCTCCTCGGCCATCGAGCCACAGTTCAGAGTTTTCCTCTAAGGCTCCTTTGTCTTTCGAGATTGCCAAGGACACTTTTACTTCTCTTGGAGAACTCCCAAAAACTGCTGCTGTCCTCATGGAAAGTTTCATAGAAGGACCATGGTCAGTCAACTTCAAGACCATTTCCAGCAGGGGTCTCCCTCGTCACGTCTTTCACATATTCACTCGAGGCCAGGCTTCAAAATTCAACCATCTTAATACAGGCCTCCATAGGCCACAATAGCCCATCTTTAATTAAAGAGACAAAATAAACGTTACTACAGCATAATGATTAAACAGTGTTAACCCCACTAATACCCTTATGTGTATGCATTTATCTAGCTTTTGCGACATAAAAAAGCATTAATTCAGACAGCTTTTGTGCTCAAAATAAACAGCACACAGCAACGTTTAAACATGAAAACTTGCACGTTATTTTTTAGGAAACAGAAACAGCACACACATGCTAACCCTCGTATAACTTTCTCTTATGTTAAGACAAACGAATTGATTAATAAAAACATACTTGCACAAAACAAATAATTAATTGTTATTCATTAGTAATTAATAAAACGCATAGACATACTAGAGCTTCAAAAGCCCCTGAATTTTCTCAATGAAAACTCTGCTCCAGCAATCCCCCCTTTGGTGATTTTATCACCAAATAAACCCAAAAAAAAAATTCGTGAAAATTTAGTCCCATTTTAGGAGAAATCAGAAATGTCTTTTCCCCTTAGGCAACATTAAACACCAGTCACTCTTTCATCATCTCTCTTTGTCTCTAAATAAACACTCTCCCTCAATTCTTCTAGTTCAATTTCTTGAGGTTCTCTTCTCAACTTCTTATTTTTCTTTTCCTTATTCAATTTCTTTTTCCCTCCCCTGTTTTTACAACACACACACACCAATCTTATTATTAATAAAGCCACAATTATACAAGACAAGGGAAACAATATTCTACCTATAATAGTACTACCTATCTTTGCAATAAAATCTTTAACAGCTATCATTTTATTAGCTATTTTAGTCCACAAACTCCCAGCTTCAAGTGGTACTAATTCTTCATGCAAATCAGTAATATTTTTGATATAGACCTTTAGGTCTTTACTTTCGTCAGGAATGTAAGTGCAACAATGTTGAACTTTCAATATTCCACAAACTCCACCCTCCTTGGCCAATAGAATATCAAGGGCAAGTCGATTTTGCATAGACATGGCACGTACGGCACTTAATTCCGTATTCACCAAAAGAAACCCTCCTGCAGTATTTGTCGATAAGCGATCAACCACTGTGGACAGTTTCCGAATTCCATAAGCATTCAAAGAAATTCCCACTGCTGGAATCAAAACCCCAAAAATATCACCCACAATTTCAGACCAAGTTTCTCTCTTAAAACGTGTTAATAAGTTAATATCTTCTACATCTCTTATTTTATCTGTATGAAAAATCTTAGGAAAAACCAGGCCCACATAACATGTGCCATACCAATGGTCAGGCAACTTGTAATAAGCCTTGTTCCCACAAACATAGTACACTCCTGGAAAAATCGTATCCTCTCCACCTCTGAAACCCCAACCTGTCGCAATGAAGTATGTATCATGGCAATCACTAGTTCCCACAAAATATGTATCATAATGGGATTTCCTTCTTGTAATGCAAAGTTTACCCTTCTGCGGTGCATCTAGAGCTAAAGTTGGACTAGCCCCATTCTTCAACTCTTTTCCCATCTCAATGTCCCAAATTGTCTCACTCACTTCATATTTTCCCCCTTTCTCATGCATGTTCACTCTCCTTTCTTCTACCATATCCAGGAAAGCTCTCTCCTCTTCTTTCAAACTGCAAGTTAAATTATTCTTAAAAATGTAATCTAATGTTAATCCTTTTTCTTCAATAAAAATCTCACCAAAAGTGTTAGCTTCTTTAGCTGGATTCAGCTCTTTGTTCATTGGCAAGTGCCCAAAAATACTATCTCTGTTAGACATCTTATAATCTACTTTCCCTAACAAATAAAAAACACTACTCAAAATACTACAGGAAATACCATATGTAGCTGGTAAATGGTGATAAGTAACACCCTCTGAGACAGATGCAGGTAATTGCATACAGACGTAGCAATCCCTTACTTCCATTGTCTTCACATATTCATATAACAGTTTAGAAAAAACATTACTAGAAAAATTATTAATTGACCTATCTTTGTGTATGTAACTACTACTTCTAATTGGGACTACTTTTTGTGAATTCTTCTCTACATTTGTCACATTTTCTATATTCATTCCAAATTCTACTCTAAAAGTAATTAATAAAATTAAAACACCCCATAGAAGCATTAATAATCCAGTACAACAGCAGCACATTCTACACCACCTCTTAAAGAAGGCACATCTATTTCTATTATCCTCTATGTTAGCCATTTTAGTTTAGCTTGTACTACTCCACTACTGTTTGAACTTCTTCAATTCTTCAGCAATTCTTCAGCTTTCAGTTTATCCAAATGATCTCTTCGTTCACTTGATCCAAGTGAATCCTTCTTTTCACTCAGTTTGGATACTTGTCATTCTTCACTTCAATTTCCTCAACATCAAATTGTATCAGATCTCCAACATCAAGATCCTCAGTACTCGACTCTTCTCCAATGTCAGTCAAGAGTACTTTCAGAATTTCACCAGTATCTTCCTCAACCACTTCTCTCAAGACCACTTCCGGATTATCTCGAGTCACTGTTTCTTCTTCTCTTCCTTCAGACAGTGCCACATAAGACCATTCCGGTGATCTGTACTTTTGGTTGGGTCTTCTTACTCTTTTTATTTCCACTGGTTCGTTTGATTCCTTTGATTCTTCTCCTTCAGCTTTTGAACTTTGACTCGAAACTTCATTCACTTGTTCAGCTTTCGATGAATTTGCTCTTATTACTCTGTATCTCAGCCTCTTAACTCTGTTATTAGGCCAACGGTCTCCTCTTAACACCTTTTTCGGCTTTGTTTCTTTATTACTCCTTTCTCCAATCCAAGTTCTCTTTCTCAGAACTCGACCTTCTGTTTGTTCATCCTCATCATCTGTTTCAAGTGCCTCTTGTTTCCGTTTCCCAGCAGTTTTCTTCTTCTCCACAGATTTTTTCACCACTGTTTGAGACTTCCCTACTCCTGTCCCTCCTCGGGTCTCCGACACGCAATCTTCTTGCTGTCTACTTGTCCCTTCACCTAGCTCCTCATGAATGTTCCCTACACCTCCCCGGGGGTCTTCCGCAATCTGTCCCTCTCTATCTTCTTCTGACCCTACTTCTTCAAGTATAATCTCAAGTGGTTCTTCAATCTCCTCTTCTTCTGATTCAGGAGTAGTCTCTGTGTGATTTCTTTTTTCTTTTCTTTTTCCTTCACTGCTGTTTGAAACTTCAGGCTCTCTTATAGAATTTGATCTCCTTTCTGATACTCGCAGTGGTTCATTCGAAGCTCTTCCTACTTCTTTCCCCACTGATTCTGTATCTTCATCATCACTGGAATCTGACTCTTCAAAATACTCTTTACCAGTCCCTTCTTTCGGGTTTGGAACTCTCAGAGTATGACTTGCATGTACCCAGTGCTTCACTCCAGCACACTTTACTGCAGTCGTTGTAGTCAGAATGACTTGTCTCGGCCTTCCCCACCTTGGAATCAAGCAATTTCTTCTTCTGTGTACCTTAATCCTCACCCAGTCTCCTGGACTAAGATCATGGGCTTGCTTCTTCTCAAGTGTGGTAGCTTCTTCTCCAACCTGGTGAAACACAGAATGAACTGCGTCAGCCAGGCCTTTACAGTAATCCAAAATCATGTCATCAGTTATTGTCACCAACTTATTGACAGGCACGAATGCATGGCGCATAGCACGTCCCATGATTATTTCATGCGGGCTCAAACCAGTAGTTCTATCTGGAGTAGATCTCATTGTCATCAGAACTAGAGGCAAAACATCTGGCCATTTCATGCCAGTGGCTAAGCACATCTTTCCAATCCTATTCTTGATCGTGCCATTAATCTGCTCAACCACACCAGAAGCCTCTGGTCGGTATGCACAATGTAGCTTCTGCTGTATTTTCAATGCTTCACAAATCAAACCCATGAGCTCATTCTGAAAGTGTCTACCTCTATCAGACTCAATTGTAACTGGAAACCTGTACCTAGGAATCAATTCCCTCAACAGTAACTTTGCCACTGTCAATCCATCATTTCTTCTAGTCGGGTAAGCTTCCACCCACCTTGAAAACAAACAGACTACCACTAGAACATACCTCAGTCTGTTCACTTGAGGCATCTCAATGAAATCAATCTGCATTCTTGTAAAAGGACCTCCTTCTCTGCCTATTGTTCCCAGACTCACCACTGTCTTTTTCCCAGTGTTAAATTGCTGACAAACTAAACACCTCTGACAGATGCTTTCTGCAACTGTCCTGAACTTTGCATTGTACCAGGTCTGCTTAAACGACCTAACCATCGCGTCTCTCCCCAAATGTCCCTGGCCATGATACATCCTTGCCATTGACGACAAGATAGAGTTAGGCATCACTGGTCTGCCATCTCTGTAGACCCAAACATGGTCTGTTTCTCTTGGAGCACATCCTGCCTTAATCCAATCTTGTTTCTCTTCATCTCCTGCCTCATCTTGTAACTGCTTCACTTCATCCCAGGTCTCTAGGACATTAGTAAACATCACAGAAAGAAAAGACATTTCCCTTTCTCTTTCCCTGTTAATGGACTGATTCGTCTTGGCACAATACTGCGCAACATCATTTGCGTACCTGTTTCCAATCGTTATGAAATCCTCCCCCTGACCATGGGCAGCACATTTTACAACTGCTAACTCCTTAGGCAGCTGTATCGCCTCAAGCAATTTACCAATCATTTCAGCATTCTTTATTGGAGTTCCACTCGATGTCAAGAAACCTCTTTGTAGCCAAAGTTGGCCAAAATCATGCACCACTCCAAATCCATACTGACTATCAGTTAACACAGTCGTCCTCAAATCTTTCCCAATCTCACAAGCTTTTGTCAATGCTATTAATTCAGCAACGTGCGCAGATTTCACTCCTTTCAATGGTGATGCTTCCATGACCTCTGAAACTTTGCACACCGCATATGCTGCACATAGCACACCATCATCATTCCTCAAGCATGATCCATCCACAAACAACACATGGTCATTTTCAGGTAAGGGAATATCCCTTATGTCTGGTCTTGGTTTCGTACAGTACTCAAGCACATCCAAACAATCATGATCATCTTCCATCTTTATACCCACATTTTCAATATCCGGCAAGAGTGTCGCTGGATTCACATTCACACATCTCTCAAGAGTCACATTTGATGCTCCCAGAATCACTTTTTCGTACTTTGTCAACCGACTATGTGACATGTACTGAGTTCTGCTTCTTGTTAAAAGAATTGCCACATTGTGAGGTACGAATACCCTTACAGGATATCCCATTGATTCCCTCACTCTGTTCCAGGCTCCTGCATGTTGCAGCCACAGATTTCAGACAACCTGGTAAACCCACAGCTACAGGGTCAAGTGTTGATGAGAAGTACGCAATAGGCCTCCTCAATTGTCCATGTTTCTGGATTAACACTGAAAGTGCACATCCATTTCTCTCACTGCAGTACAGCTCAAATTCTTTCTCATAGTCAGGCATACCCAAAGCTGGAGCCTCACACATTTTACTTTTGAGCTCTTCAAATGCTGCCAATTGTTTTGCATCCAGATCTAATGGATCTGTCATTTCACTTTTTGTCAATTTAATCAGTGGTTTTGCTATCAAGGAAAAATTAATTATCCACTGACGACAATAACCCACCATACCCAGGAACATTCTCACTTCTCTCTGGGTTTTTGGAGCTTTCATTTCTCTGATTATTCTGATCCTGTCAGTAGTCACTTTTCTCAGACCTTTTTCAATATTGTGTCCAAGATAATGAACCTCTTTCTTGCAAAATTGCAATTTGGCTGGAGATACCTTTAACCCTCCATCTGCCAGATGATTCAGTAAAGCTATGGTATCCACTTCACAAGCTTCACGTGTCTTTGATGCCACCAGTAGGTCATCAATGTACTGCACTAACACTGAGTTTTCGGGCATAATCAAACTCTCCAACGATTTCTTCAATAACTGATTGAATATCGAAGGACTTTCTGTATACCCCTGTGGGATTCGACACCATGCTAAGATACGCTGGCCAAACCTAAATGCAAAAATCGGCTGACTGTCATGATGCAATGGAATTGAAAAGAACGCATGACACAAATCAATCACTGTGTACCACTCAGCATCATGTGGAATTTGATACAGAATCACTGATGGATTTGGCACAATAGGACAACATGCCACCACAATTTGATTAACTTTTCTCAGATCTTGCACGATCCTAAATTTGCCATTTGGCTTTTTCAGTCCCATTATCGGTGAATTACACGGACTACTCAGCAGCTCTCTCAGAACTCCCTGCTGAATCATTTTCTCAATTATAGGAGTTATCCCTTCAATTATTTCTGGTGTCATTTTGTACTGAGGAATGTTAGGATACGTAATTCCCTCTTTCACTGCAATTTTCACTGGATCTACATTATTCATCAATCCCACATCCTCTCCTGTAAAATCCCAAACTGCTCTTTTCACTGTGTCTCTCAGCTCTTGAGGCAAATCCTCCGGATTAAACACAGCAAATGCACCAATTAACTCACTTTCTCTATTTTCTAGAGTCATTCGGTAGAAAAGATCATCATCTGGTGTCTCAAAAGCTATTCCATCTGGTGTACAAAAAATTGTGCAGTTCATTTTACACAATAAGTCCCTACCTAACAGGTTCACTGGACTCGTGTCACAGACAATAAATCTGTGCATGTCTGAAAATTTCCCTATCTGTACTCTTACTGGTTCAGTAAGACGTGTTCTGATTTGTGTATTAGCTACACCAACTACTTGGATTGCTTCATCCGAGAGAGGAAGATTTTTAACATCTGTTGACCTGACAGTTGATCTTGTCGCACCTGTGTCTACCAAAAAAGTAACACTCTCCTCATTTATTTTCCCATCCACAAATGGTCCTGCCTGGTCTATTTCTAGAGTTGCACCAAGTATGCACTCTTCCTCCTCTCTTCGGCACCGTCAATAATCACCCTCAGACTCACTCCCTTCATTCTTTAACAAGTACTGCTGTACTTTGTTAGAACGTCTTGGTTTGTTTACCTGCTCATCATTGTAGAATCCTGATTCCTGATTATACTTTTGTAACCCTCTATTCTGCGGCAAGGGCGGTTTTGGCTCTTGACTCTGCTGTCTCACAACTTTCTGTTGTTGCTGTTGATTATTCCCTTCGTTCTGGTTCTGCACCTGTTGATTTAAAGGTTTATTCTCATTACTCACTAATGGTGGATTAGGACATTCAGATCTCCAATGTCCCAGCTGGCCACAGTTGTGACAAGGGAACTTTTTTTTCGCTTCAATTTCATCACTGAAGTATTTTGCATGTCTCAGGATCTCATCTACTTTTTTACTCTGCCAATCCACTGTGTGTTCACGAATTCTCTCACCAATTTCAGGTCTTAGACCATATACAAATCTGTATACAAAGTGACTCAAATCTTTGTCACCCAGGTGTTCGTCTCCACTGAATTGTTTAAAAGCCAGTATCAGCCTCTCGTAAAAAGCATGAACTGATTCTTTTGCTTCCTGTTGTGTTCGATCTATCTTAACCCAGTCTGTCTCTTTTGGAGGAACTTTACTCTTCAGGTATACCATCACCTGATCATACTTCCTCATTACTTCTGGATCTGGTGCCCCTGTTCTTGAATCTCTTGGATATTCCTCAGTAGGCCAACTCACAACTATTTTACACTCAGTCCACAAGTCTGCTGGAACAATTATATCAAACAGACTATTCAGGTCAACCCACAGCACTTTTGACAATTTCACAAACCTATCTACCTGCCTATACCACTCGACGGGCTTTTCTCTCAATCGAGGGAAATCATTCGTAAATGATAAAATATCCTGTCTGGTCCATGGAACATGTACATATCCTCCTCCAGGTATTTCTCTCATAGGATAATTATCCACTGGTTTCTCTTTTTCTCTCACTGGAAATGCTGAATAAGTTGTTCTATCTACAGATTCCTCTCTTTTCTTATACCACCTAGCCTTCCACTTTTCAACATCACCCCATCTTCGCAATAATGCCACCATTTCTTTAATCTGTCCTGTTCTACCAGAAGCATTCAAATTTTCAATGTCCTTCTCAGTAAAATCCATCCTGTAAGTTCTCTGTAAAGCTTTCACTTTATCAATGTCAACTCCTTGTTCATTTGCTATTGCTCTTAGCCTGTCATGTGTATTCCTTGCTCTCCAGGTAACACTTTTGCACATAAACAACAGCTCACCATCATGATGACGCTTCAGGATTTCTATTGGAACTGTTCCTGTCACAAGCTCTTCTAATTCTATACGTAACCTAGCCACATCAATAACTTGTGAATCCTTATCCTTTTTCTGAAGGACCTTCATCCAATCATTCAAATCATCAACTGTTATTTCAGCAGTTTTTCTCACTGGAACCACTCTCTTCTGCGGTTCTAAAATTGGCATCCCTGAACAACCAGGTTCACTAGTATCCAGTAGTTCACTACATGTGTCCTGTCTTGCTTGTCTCAGGTCACTTCTTTCTGCTCTTTTATCTGAATCTCCTGAAGGACCAACTGAATTTGTCAAATTATTCCCAACATATGGAATCACCAGTCCATTCTCACCTGCTCTCTGTTTGTCAAACACAGGCATAACTGGACCTATTGTTACAGGCACCGTAACAGCTTCCAGATTCTTCGTTAACTCCCTAATTTTCTCAGTCAGTTCTGTTGTCGTTTTTGCTAATTTTCTGGCATTTTCCTCACTACTTCGATTCTCTCTCTCCCTGAAAGAACTACTACTTCTTGATTCAGGTGTCACTTTTTCTTTCTCAATAATACAGACTGTATCTCTTATCGGAGAAACAACTGGTGTACTCTCATCTGGCTCTGGTCTATATGGAGGTGGTCTCTTGTAAATCATGTCATTTAAGACCTCATCATCATACTCATTAACTCCAACTGCTCCTTCTTCAATTGTTCTCATAGGATATAATCCCTCTGACATATTAACATCTCGCCATCTTTTCATCCGATCATGATGTGTTTCACGATCATGTTTCCTCCCAAACATGTTCCTGTAATACCCTCCAGACCAATGTTCCCTCTAATTTTTCTTTCTTATGTGTGGCAATAGAATGTTGGTGTGCACTCTTTTATTGCTTGTGTGCGCAACTGAGTGATAAGATGTGCAACAAGGCAAGTCGATCCGCTACCACTTATAGGTAAATGACAAGCATTGGCACTGCCAATAAGCCTTGCTTTTAATTAAAAGTGACTTCTTGGTCACTGATTGGTTTAAGCACTGAATAAGTCATCACACATGCACCCTGTCAATCATCCTTGCACTTGTGCATCCATAAATCACTTATTCATTCTTGCATTCACCAACATACACAACCACAATACAGCACATACACAAGTTGAGTCACATTTGCAAGATAAATTGAAAGAATAAAAGTAGAAAAATACAACATGCTATCGGCTAAAAATGGCAGACATGTGTGCCATAATAAAGTTAAACAAAGCAGCTCATTTCTTGCCCTCTGTGTGTCCCTTCTCTGCTCGTTTCTTGCCCTCTTTTTGCATTTTCTGCCCATTTCTTGCCCTCTGTTTCTAACTTCACTGCTCGTATCTTGCCCTCTTTTTGCTTTTTCTGCTTGTTTCTTGCCCCTGGTTTGTGCCTCCTTCTCTGCTCATTTCTTGCCCTCTTTTTGCCTTTTCTGCTCAATTCTTGACCTCTGTTTATGCCTTCTCTGCTTGTTTCTTGCCCTCTTTTTGTCTTTTCTGCTTGTTTCTTGCCCTATTGTTGCCTTTTCTGTTCACTTCTTGCTCTCTGTTTCTGCCTTATCTGCTCATTTCTCACCCTCTGTTTGCCTTTTCTGCTTACTTCTTGCTCTCTGTTTTGCTTTTTCTGCTCGTCTCTTGCCCTCTTCCTGCCGTTTTCCTCCGCCTATTGCCCAGCGCCTCTACTTCCCCCCAGGACACCTTCCCATGCGGAGTTCAGAAACAAACTCTAAACTTGGCTTTTTGACGGAGGCCTTGCATTCTAGCACCCAGATATCCTTGGGGTGACAGTGCTGCACACTAAAAATGCTGAGTGATTGATTGATTCAAATAAAGATACTTTCAAAAAGGTTATGATTGTTTGAAAAATGTTGATTTGCGACGTTTCTAATGGAGGTGAGTGGGAGAACTTGGTGAACTGGTTTGTAGGTAAAGGCAAAGGCCTATTGTTTGGGAAGTCCACTGCCAGTCCTTGGTTTCTGGTTCACATTCCAAAGTACTTGACGTTTGTTTTTATAATCAGATAAGTAATATTACTAAGTCATTCCCCAAATGCCCCATAATGCCTGATGACCTTTTAAGTACTTAGTGTCTGGGCAAGTATTTTCAGTGGCCACTTAGAGTGTATTCTCTGCTAAGCCTAAAATATTTGCCCTATTTGTTTATCTTTTGCTTTGTCATGTGTATACAGTTGGCAATAACCTGTTTCACTAATAAAAGATATGAAAAGGGCACTCACTTGTTCCTAATCTGTCTAGGGCCCCAAAAACCCTAGAACTAGCCCTGCTGCTGTGTGTGTAATCGCTGCCTAAGTGTCAATGGCACATACTGCAGAACACCTGGCAGTTTCGAGAAGTGGAATGAAAAACTAACATATTGAGCAGTTTGAGGCGGGAGACACAAATGTGAATGGCAGCATGCAGTAGGGAGCATTTTAGGAGTCACTGCATAGGTAACTGACTAACATTAACAGCTGAAGGTGCTGTATTGGATGGAAGCATCTTACAAACAGTAAAAGCACATGTGAAGCCAGTGACGCCACACAGTGCAAAAAAAAAGAAGAACTGGAGAAATCAGGAGGTGGCCTGGTCAGAGGCAGTGAAGTAAGGTGCAGCACGCCGGTGAAGAGCGTTTAACAAGTCACTGCAGAGGTGAATGGGCAGCAAAAATAGCAGAGGCTGCTGAACTGAGACCAACCAGCATACCGACTGATAAGGCCTCAGACAAGCATGTGTGATGCCACAGCCAGACACAGAAGGAGAAAGCAGAAAGGTGGAGGCAGCTCTGCCAAGCACCATGCATCAGGCGTTAGACTAACGCATTTCAGTGTGGTGATCTGCATCACCGCACTGAAATGCAAAGTCATGCATTTATATTGATATATCCTCATGGCCTGTGTTCCGCTGCGCCTTGGGTGTCTCTCTGTGGAGCCTTGGGAGAGCGGGTATCTGAAGCGGGTTGTGGCCTGTTTTATTTCTTGGTCAAGGAGTCCCATCCCCGTTTCTTGACAGCGCCAGGTCTATCTTCCTCACATGCAGAGGCAAAAAAGTCAGAAGCCGCACATGAAGGTGGATTCTTCACTTAGTTAATCCAGAAGCCCTCAGTCTGCCCGGCCGGCCAGATCAGCTATCACAGCACAGCAAACCATCTCCCATAGGGAACGAATATTTATTAGAGCGTTTTGTAAAATAGCGTAGGCTGTATCTGGTTTATTCTTGGTGCCCAATTAAATGGCACAGTTTACTTTCGATTTATGAGGGCATCTTCTTAAAATACAAAGAATTTCAAGCAATCATTCTAATGGCAACAGACAGTGCAAACATAGGTGGACTGCTCACCCAGTTGTACATGTAAAGTGTGGATCATGTCAATCACAGTGCCTTCCCATAAAGTACAGCTGCCTGCTTAGTTGTCTCCCACTCTCAGCTTTAGAATGTAGCTGTGCTTACTGCTCATGTCGCTGTATGTGAGTCTGCGAGTCACGCAGCTTTCAGTGTGCCTTATCTTTTGTCTGCAATTTTGGCTAGAGTCTGATAAAGCAAAGTTGTTTATATTTCTTACGTTTTGCAGCAGTTAACTTAGTTTCTCGTTGCTCAAATTGGTGATCTTTCTGATATTTATGTGTTCCCCTTGTCTTCATTGCTTGATTTTGCTCGCGATAAACTGGATGCCATTAGTTTAGGAAACAATAACACCTGTTATATTGAGAAGTGAGAAGCCCCAAAAGTGCAGTAAAAAATGCTTTATAAAAATCAACGTATTATTATGGGTTCTCTAGTAAAGCACATTTTACTAGTTTCCTTTTCAGTGTTGTAGGATGCTATATTTTTTATTGGACCTAAAAAATAAGTATGGTGCCGCATCTTAAATACATGGGCTTTCACACCACTCTACTTCCTATGCCAGACCAGTAAAATGAATCACATACGAAAATGAACATGCAGGCATCATTTTCAGATCAGTCGGGCGACAAAAAAAACTTATCTGACACAGCATGTAATGCTATCACTATCTGTTACATGAGAGAGATTTAGCAATACTAATGTCTTAGATCGATATATTTATTGGTATAGTGGATAAATATATGTTGTTTTAGTTTCTGAATGTAATCGATTTCGGTTAAGGGCATCGCTCCCCTGATTAACAGCAGTCTAATTATATTTCCCACCTCCTTTTACTTCACTTTAAAAGCTTGAAAGATTTCTCATATACTTTCAGCAAAAATTATTCTCAATTTTATTTAAAATGAAATTCTCAATGTCACTCACAGTCATTGAAATGCACTCATAATTACTCTAAAATTACAAAGATGTCACACATGGCAATCTGAAACCTTGGTAGCTATGTGAGGAGATAGAGGTCCCTGGACTTTGCAAATGTGATTGTCTACTAAATACAACCAACCAGTTCAATGAATTTCCGTGGAAAGTTCAAGCTGAACGAGCATCTCGGTGTTAAGAAACCCTCGCTACACAGGAGATGTTTGTGACCGCTCCGAGGCAGACAGGTAGGATCTTCAATCACGACTTTGGGGAAGTGACAACACAGCTCAGCTACACACTCCTCAGCGGGGGCACCTCTGGACACACTGCAAGCACAGAATCCGAGGCAAATCACGCAGTTCACCCCCGCCGGGAATGTATTTTGCATTGTAATTTTATTTTTTAATCGAATATGGCACTTTCACGATGCTTGGTAAACTAGACCGCTGCCTGGTTCATCTGTATATATGAACCCACCGCCCGGGCGGGCTCCCTAACACAAACTTAATTTATTCATATACCGTGCACTTGTGCCCCATTTCGGCAGCAACAACTGCGTGCTCGTTGACATTCGGTGATGAAACAACGGGACTCTGGCTGTAGAGAAAGCTATCGGAATTCTCTCCTGCTGTTTAATGACCGCGTTGCAGGCATTTAAACGTCCCCCATTAGGATTTCTAAAGACGAAATCCACGTCTTTAGAAATGCATTTGGAACCGCAGCAGCATCGCCATGAGCCGCACTTCAAGGGCTCCAGTGAAGTATTTACTGGAATCCTTTGTAGTGCGCGCTCATTGTAGGTGTCTGCGCGGAGGGAAACCTAGGTGTGCGCGCCCGCTCAGGCGCGCAGGTTAGAGGGAACCATGCTCCAGACCTTTGCTTTTCTCGCTCATGAACTTCCTCTTCCCATTCCACTAAAGCCTCGAACTGTGTAGGTCTCGGCTTCGGGTCCAGACGTACCATCTTTTCCCGTAAATTTCTCAACACGGCCAAATTAAATGAACCATGTTCTGGAAATGCTAGAACACCATCTTCTTTAGTATACCTAACCCAATTCTGCAACCATATACAGGTATGTAAGAACAAGTTACTTACCTTCGGTAACGATGTATCTGTAAGAAACATTAGTTAGTTAGATTCCTCACCTTAGAATATCCCCAGGCGTCAGACTGGATCCGGAAGATTTTTCGTCAGCAATACCCCTTGCGCGTCGCTAGGCGTCGTCTGCGGCTCCGCGTCCGTCGTCGGCGTCGTGCGCCGGAATGACGTCGTCGGAGTACTTAGACGCCGCCCTCGCGCGCTGACGTCAGTTCTTTCACATAGCCTTCCGCGCCAGGAACGCAGAGCCATGCAAAGACCGACACTGGTGCCAAAAAGAAAATCTAGGGGCCTGAAAAGGATAACCTTAACCCTAGATGTCAGTTCGCAGAACGGGGAGGATGGGAGGGTCGGTGAGGAATCTAACTAACTAATGTTTCTTACAGATACATCGTTACCGAAGGTAAGTAACTTGTTCATCTGAAAGAAACACGTTAGTTAGATTCCTCACCTTAGAATAGATACCCAAGCAATACCATCCCCGGTGGTGGGTCTGCGAACCAAGATCACACCAGAAAGTCCTGGAGGACAGAACGGCCAAAGAAGCCATCCCTCCGGACTTGGCTGTCAAGGCAATAATGCCTGGCAAACGTGTGTAGCGAAGCCCACGTCGCCGCCTGACAGATGTCCTGCAAAGGGACTCCCCGTCCCAAGGCAGTAGTAGCCGCCGTGGCCCGAGTAGAATGGGCGCGCAGCCCAACAGGAGGGTCCTTTTTAGCCAAGGAATAGCAGATTTTTATACACAAAACGACCCACCGAGAGATGGTTCTTTTGTGCACAGCTTTCCCCTTCTTAGCGCCCACGTACCCAACAAAAAGCTGGTCGTCCACCCGGAACTGTTTTGTGCGGTCCAGATAAAAGGAGAGCGCACGTTTTGGGTCCAGACGGTGGAGCCTCTCTTCCTCTTTGGAAGGATGCGGAGGCGGAAAGAAGGTGGGCAAGGTGACAGACTGCCCAAGGTGAAATGGAGTCACCACTTTAGGAAGAAAGGAGGGACGAGGCCGAAGGACAACCTTGTCCGGATGAACAGACAGAAAAGGAGGCTTTGAAGATAAAGCCTGGAGCTCACTCACCCGTCTAGCCGAGGTGATGGCTACCAGAAAAGCAGTCTTTAGAGTTAGAAGACGAAGAGGGCAATTGTGAAGAGGCTCGAAGGGAGCGCACATCAGGAATGTCAATACCAGATTCAAGTCCCACTGAGGCATTACAAAGGGGACAGGAGGGAACGTGTGTGTAATGCCTTTGAAAAAGCGTGTAACCACAGGGGACTTGAAAAGAGAAGGCTGATCAGGAAGCCGCAAGAAGGCGGAGATGGCAGCAAGATAACCTTTCAGGGTGCCCAGGGCAGAGCCCTGCCGGGCCAGAGAAAGAAGGAAGAGGAGAACCTCAGAAAGAGGGGCGGAAAGGGGATCCACAGCCTTTGCTGTGCACCATGCCACAAATTTGTTCCACCGGCAGGCGTATACCGACTTTGTGGAGGGACGCCTGGCTGCCAGAATGATATCACAGACTTCAGGAGGCAAGTCAAATGGCATCAACTGCCGCCGCTCAATCTCCACGCATGGAGGTGGAGGCTGGACAGGTTCGGGTGGAGGACCGTCCCCTGCTGCTGCGACAGAAGATCCTCCCGAAGGGGCAGACGTATCGGGGGATCGGCCAACAGACTGAGTAGCTCGGGATACCAGTATCTTCGTGCCCAATCCGGAGCCACCAAGATGACTTGGGCCCGGTCGCGCCTGATCTTCTTCAGCACTCTGGGCAGAAGTGGTATAGGCGGAAAGGCGTACAACAGACCGCAACTCCACTCGTGACGAAAAGCGTCGCCGAGCGAGTGCCGCCTTGGAAATTCCAACGCGCAGAACTGCTGACATTGCGCGTTCTCTTCGGTGGCGAATAGATCTAACCAAGGCTCTCCCCACTGCTGAAAGAGGCCTTGCGCCACTTCGGAGTTCAGACGCCATTCGTGATCCATCATGCACCGGCGGCTGAGTTCGTCTGCTCTGGCGTTCAGAGAGCCCGCCAGATGTTGAACCACCAGGGTGACGCC
The DNA here is from genome assembly GCF_964204655.1 of Triturus cristatus. Classification (NCBI taxonomy): domain Eukaryota; kingdom Metazoa; phylum Chordata; class Amphibia; order Caudata; family Salamandridae; genus Triturus; species Triturus cristatus. The sequence continues at coordinate 840,333,192 of NC_140593.1, read as the reverse complement.
CTGGTGTTCCAGCCATGTCCAGAGGCGCAGAGCCTCCTGACAAAGGGTCCACGACCCCACCCCGCCCTGTTTGTTGCAGTACCACATGGCGGTGGTGTTGTCCGTGAACACCTGCACGACACTTCCCCTGACAGAGGGAAGGAAGGCTTTCAGTGCAAGCCGGATCGCTCTCAACTCCAACAGGTTGATGTGGAGACGAGACTCCGCCGGAGACCAGAGGCCTCTGATCTCCACCTCTCCCATATGGCCACCCCATCCCAGGAGGGACGCATCCGTCACTACGACATGCTCTGGTTGGGGAAGGGAGAGGCTCTTGCCCTTGACCCACTCGCGGTCCGTGAGCCACCACTGCAACTGCTGTGCAGTGCCCTCCGAGATCAAGACATGGTCGGACAGGTTGCCGTGATGCTGGGCCCACTGAAACTTCAGGTCCCACTGCAGAGCCCGCATGCGCCGCCTGGCGTGATGCACTAGTAGGATGCAGGAAGCCATCAGCCCCAGAAGCCGCAACACTAGCCTGACCGAAACCCGGGATAGAGGCCGAAAGATGGGAATCAGGGCCTGTATATCCCGGACCCGCTGTTCCGGTGGATGGACCCGGAACTGCGCCGAATCGAGAACCGCTCCGATGAAGAGGAGCTTCTGAGAGGGACTCAAGTGTGACTTCGGCACGTTGATGGAAAACCCCAGCAAATGCAGGAGATCCGCCGTAGTCTGGAGGTGGGAGACGACTGCCCGGGGCGAGCCCGCCTTCAACAACCAGTCGTCGAGATAGGGGAAGACTGGAACCCCTGATCTGCGCAGATGAGCTGCGACCACCGCCATCACTTTCGTGAACACCCGAGGGGCACTGGTGAGGCCGAAGGGGAGCACGGTAAACTGAAAGTGCTCTTGGCCCACCGTGAACCGCAGGTAACGCCGGTGGGCCGGCAGGACGGGGATATGGAAATATGCGTCCTGCAAGTCCAACGCTACCATCCAGTCTCCAGGGTCTAGGGCAGCTAAAACCTGAGCCAACGTGAGCATCTTGAACCGTTCCTTTCGGAGGAAGGCATTGACGTTCCGGAGGTCCAAGATAGGGCGTAGGCCCCCTTTGCCCTTCTTGGGAACCAGAAAGTAGTGGGAATAACAACCACGACCTACTTCTGGACTCGGAACGCGCTCGACGGCCCCCTTGGCCAAGAGAGCCGAAACTTCCTCGCGGAGAAGATGCAAATGATCCCCCGAGATACGGTGGTGCTGCGGTGGCATGGCTGGAGGGGTCGTCTCGAAGGGGAGGGAGTAGCCCCTTCGGACGATTTGCAGCACCCACCTGTCCGATGTTATGGACCGCCAGTGGAGCAGGTGATGGCGAACTCTGCCGCCCACTGGCGTGGTATGGGCCTGAAAGCTCGGACTAGGAGGGCTTTGAGGCGGATGCTGCAGGGGTGGAAGTGGGCTGACCACGTCGGCCTCCATTTCCGCCACGGCGGAAGCCACGTCCGCGACCGCGCGCAGGTTGGTTCTGCGGCTGGTGGCTTTGCGGACGTGAGGAGGCGCCCCTTCCTTGGCCACGAAAGGGGCGAAAAGCGGAGGTGTGCGCCCGCGGAGCCGAGAGGCCCAAGGACTTGGCCGTAGCCCGGGAGTCCTTAAAGCGGTTCAGCGCACTGTCCGCCTTCTCACCAAACAGGCGAGTGCCATCAAAGGGCATGTCCATGAGGGTGGTCTGGACATCCCCGGAAAATGACGTGGACCGCATCCAGGCGTGGCGGCGGAGCGCCACCGTGGTCGAAATCGCCCGACCCAGCGAGTCCGTGGTGTCAAGCCCACATCGTATGGCGTGCCGTGCTGCATCCCTCCCATCGGCCAAAGCCTGGGTAAGACGCGTCCGGACCTCCTCCGGACACAGGGGCAGCACGTCCTCCACCGTATCCCACAGGGAATGGGAATAACGGTCCAAGAGACAGGCGGTATTTAAGGACCGCAGGCCCAAACTAAGGGACGAAAACAGTTTCTTGCCGAACTGCTCGAGTCTCTTGGAATCCCGATCCGGCGGAGCGGTCGGGAAGGAGGATTGGGAAGTAGAGGCCTGGATAACCAGACTCTCGGGGGTGGGGTGTTGGGACAGGAAACTGGGGTCGCCCGGAGCAGGGCGGTGGCGCCTGGCAACGTTCCTATCCACAGGAGGAACTGTGGAGGGCTTGGACCAGGTGCCCTGCAGAACGTCAGTGAGGGCCTCGTTGAACGGCAGCAGAGGCTCAGTGGAGCTTGCTGAGGTTTGAAGCACCTCAGTGAGGATGTTAGTCCTCACAGCCACGGCAGGCAACTCGAGCCCAAGGGCCTCGGCCGCCTTGCGCAGCACCACAGAAAATGCTGCACCCTCCTCCGAAGCCACGGTCGGAGGAGAAGTGAATCCAGTGTCTGGCGAGGTGTCCAGCCCACTGGCCTCCCCCAGTTCATCTGCCCAGTCCTGAGAAAGCTGTGACTGAACAGCCAGAGGGTCCTCGAACCCCTCCCAGTCGCCCCCTTCTTCCGATTCCTGATAAACAGGAGGAATGATCGGAACCGGACTGTAGAGATGGTAGGACTCAAGCGGCGTCGGATGCGGCGTCGGCGGACGCCGTGCCGGCGTCGGGTCCGGATGAGGGCTAAACTGGGGCGTCGGCGTCACAGGCGTCGGCGTCGGCGGCGCCGGTGACGGCGTCGGTGGTTCAGGCGTCGGCGCCGGTGGAGGAGTGACTAGGTCAACCGGCGTCGACTGGGGCCCAGGCAAGGGCCCCGCGGGGACCTGCGGCGTCGAGACCGGAGTCGTCGACGGGGCCGGAGCCGCCGGCACGCGAGGTCGCCCAGTCGAGTCCGCGGGGCCCGAAGGCGCGCCAGCGGGCGTCGACGGCGGGGCCAGGCTCCTCATGGCCGAGAGGAAGGCACTGATCTCCGCCGGCGCCGCGTCAGCCCCAGGGACCGGAAGGTATGGGGGCGGACGCGGCACCTGCGGCTCCGCCGGAGCCGCGGGGGTGGAACCACTTGGACCCTCGGCCGAGTCGCGCGACCGGCGAGGGGAGTCCGAAGAGCGATGTCGCCGCTTGGACTTCTTAGAGTGTTTGGACTTACCCGACGACTTGGAGCCCGACGATCGATGGTGGCGTCGGCTAGGGCTCCGCGAGCGATCCTTGGACCTCCTCCTGGACCGGGATCGCGCACGACGCGGAGCCGAGTGGCGAAGCTCGAGAAGCTTGCGGGACCGCTCCCGCCTAGCCTTCGAAGTCAGGGCCTGACAGTCGTTGCACGACTCCGCGTCGTGGTCGGGGCCTAAGCAGTAGAGGCACCGGCGGTGGTGATCGGTCACCGACATCAGTCGATGACAATCCTCGCAAGCCTTGAACCCAGGCATCCTACCGGCACCAGATGTCGACAGACAAGGATCAAAAATGATCAAAAAAGATTTAGTCAAAAAAGACTAAAAGGGGTAGCTCTCCCGGATCTGCGCTTACTGGCGCGGAAAAAAGAAGAACTGACGTCAGCGCGCGAGGGCGGCGTCTAAGTACTCCGACGACGTCATTCCGGCGCACGACGCCGACGACGGACGCGGAGCCGCAGACGACGCCTAGCGACGCGCAAGGGGTATTGCTGACGAAAAATCTTCCGGATCCAGTCTGACGCCTGGGGATATTCTAAGGTGAGGAATCTAACTAACGTGTTTCTTTCAGATTCCATATTTCGCAACCATGAAGGATGCAGGTGTTTTCACTGGAGGTAGCAACTCACCCTCTCTCGTTTTAACCTCTTTATCCTTAGTAAACCACTTTTTAACTTTCCCAAAGAATGTTTTTTTCTTTTTTTTCTCTTGATAATACATTTTAGCGCTTACTAAAACTCTCTACTCTTTCCGTATTATAAATATACAATACGAGCTTTTCAACCAATAGCAGCGCGACTTACACTAACGCACCAGTCCTGGAGCGTCTACGTCACTAAACAGCTCTTCCAATCCCTGCGCGACTCACACTAACGCACCAATCCTAGCGCGAACCCTATTCTGATCCACTATCCAATCAGAGCGCGGATTTTCTGACGTCAACAGTCGCTGCGGTTTGTCTCTGTCTTCTGTCACTCGTCTACCCCTCCTTTACAAAATCTCCCAGTAGACTTCGTGTCAAGATTTCTACAAAATCTATTAGTTACAACATAAAAACATCTCCATTGTCTGCTTCGCTAACCACAGAATAGTAAAAGAGAGTCTATTTTTCAAGAATCAACAAACTTTCATACATCTCATAACTGTTTCCTCTAGGACTTATCCAAAGAGTCTTACAATCAATAAATGTATATACATTCACGCACATTCATGCAAGAAAAATATAGTACATACGCACAGAAATCCTGTTTCCCGAGAACAGACAATCTGCTCCACTACAGAATTATAACACACATTAACTAAGCAAGTTCGCCCAGTTCTTCAAATAAGCTCAGAGAATACCTATTACTCCTCCCGCAATAAGCTTTAACGGAAATCCTTACGGATCCCTGGGACTTAAGACCAGAGTTTCACAGATAACCTTCACTACGATACACACTCCTTACATACCAGAAATATCTAATAGTAACATACGACGATGTCACTGATTCCGAACCCAGACAATGTGAACGCGCAACTTCAATTGTCACACGTTATTCCTTACAATCCCGTCTTTCCCGAGAGCAGCATATACTTTCCTCTGCCCTACTACGGAACTGCTACAACAGCTTCCAAGTTCCTGAAGCACTACATATAACTCAACATGACGACTTCAACATATAATATTAGTACATATACCAATATCGACAAAATAAAATCAATAATCAATAAGCCAATGTACATGCAATCTTATCAGATCAAGACAACCATCTAAACCATCCTCTGCTACCAGGAAATTGATAGAGATCAGGGTATCTAAAATATGCCCACTACCACGGATAGAGTAATCACACAGTTACACGCACATACATTCATCATACGCTAGGGCCCATTTCACTAACATACGCTCAAATACTCTACCAGCAATAAACCTGTGGAAGGAAAACACCTAAACACCCTGCATCAATATCAGGTCGATCAGATCTGGTTTAGTGACTGTCCATAATCTACACAACATATACAATAATGATCAAAAATATAAACCCAATAATTGACAAGAAAGAAAGTTCAACACCATGTTTAAATTATATTGCTTTATCTAAAATTAGTCAAAGTTAAATCAATCAGAATAAATCATTTCTCATAGTTACCTATTCTAACTAAGTGTCAGAACGGGTCAGGACAAGTCTCTCGGTAAAGTCTTTCAAGACGAAGTCCTCAGCATCAATCCTCAGCAACGCAGCTTCACGCAGCAAAGGTAAAACGGCAAGTGGCAAAAGGGTGGCGAAGGGTGGCAAGAACCCTCTCTAAGCTAACAGTTTTTATAGTAAGAATTACAATGGAAACACTCATCAAGTTTGCAAAATACACTGAATCACTGAGCAGAGCGAGAAGGAAAGGATGCAACATTGCAACATTTGTGAACCTCCGCTCAGGAAAAATACACATAGCGAAGACTACGGAACAGGAACCAAGAAAATAAAACATGTATCCCATTTAATCCGGCTTCTCCTCGGCCATCGAGCCACAGTTCAGAGTTTTCCTCTAAGGCTCCTTTGTCTTTCGAGATTGCCATGGACACTTTTACTTCTCTTGGAGAACTCCCAAAAACTGCTGCTGTCCTCATGGAAAGTTTCATAGAAGGACCATGGTCAGTCAACTTCAAGACCATTTCCAGCAGGGGTCTCCTTCGTCACGTCTTTCACATATTCACTCGAGGCCAGGCTTCAAAATTCAGCCATCTTAATACAGGCCTCCATAGGCCACAATAGCCCATCTTTAATTAAAGAGACAAAATAAACGTTACTACAGCATAATGATTAAACAGTGTTAACCCCACTAATACCCTTATGTGTATGCATTTATCTAGCTTTTGCGACATAAAAAAGCATTAATTCAGACAGCTTTTGTGCTCAAAATAAACAGCACACAGCAACGTTTAAACATGAAAACTTGCACGTTATTTTTTAGGAAACAGAAACAGCACACACATGCTAACCCTCGTATAACTTTCTCTTATGTTAAGACAAACGAATTGATTAATAAAAACATACTTGCACAAAACAAATAATTAATTGTTATTCATTAGTAATTAATAAAACGCATAGACATACTAGAACTTCAAAAGCCCCTGAATTTTTTCAATGAAAACTCTGCTCCAGCAATAGAATGAAGAACAATGTCACACATTCACCCCAGTACAGAGAGCTGGGCCTAAATCCATCATTTTTTTTCTCACCATGGCATTCCAGTTTGAACCCAGCCATATGCAAATCAGTCTTGATCCTGTGCCCAATGGCAACAGTCCAGCCCGAACTGCCAGGCCAGGTCCTCCCTGGATTGGAAACAAGCATCCTAGGACTGGTTTTGGGGTTTCACCCCTCATCAGCCAGGATAGCTTGACTCCAGTGACATGGAAAGCACAGGACCCACATCTGGGCATACCCGTCCCACTCGAGGTGACAAATGCAAAAAGAGCAATTGATGAACAGAATGCAGAACAATGTCATACATTCACCTCAGTACAGAGATCTGGGCCTAAATCCATCATTTTTTTGCTCACAATGCCTCTTCATTAAACACGCACACCGTGTTGGCCATGCAGACTCTCCCTCGTGTTCTGCCGCACAGCATTCTGTTTCACGGCCCAAACCATTCCCCCCATCATATACCTTGATTCCCATCCCCAAGGCCACTCATTGGGAATTTGCCCCTTCACCATCCTGCGCTCCAGTGCCTGGACCTACCCAGGGGAACAAAGAAACACATGGTCCATTCAGGTCGGAATGCCATGTCATCGCTCTCCTGCTGTGCCCTTAGCAATCTCCGAACGTGCCCTCTGCAATGCCAGTCAAGGCTTGGCCTGCTCGCAGGAAGATCCCTCCCCTGGGGCACGGCCGCAAGCCCTACACACTGCAGCAGACTGCACAGTGACTCATTCGATGAAACATCCTGACCGCACACTTCCCCCACTCCACTTCACCTCTCTCCAACACATGCGATCACACCAAGTGCCTCACCCTTAAAAAAAAGAAAAACCCTCATGAGCAAAGTGACTCTCCTCTCTCTCTCTCCCCTTGGAGCCGGCTGAGTCGCTGCCCCCACGAGCACGTCAGCGCCAGCACACCATTCACCCCCTGCAGCTGCTCTAGCGAACGCAATGCACACATGCTGCAAGCCCACCGATTCCCCTTCCCTCCCCACTGCGCCGGCAATGCCAAGTGTGAGCCATCCTTGCATACCATAGTGGCCTGGGGGAGGGAGGGGCTGCGAACATGTTACCTGCGTAGCTGGAACTCCCGCAGCCTGTCTCCAGCCCCACGCTCACCTCCTCTATTAGACGTCAACAACCACAGGCTCGTGGGCACCGCCACCCACACCGACCTCACATGCGGTGTGGCGGCAGCCCACCTGACCTATCCCTACTAGGCAGCAGCTCCGAGCACACCAGCCTGCAATCTCAAGATGCCTCTCCCACCATGACCGGTGCTGGCCCAGGGCTTCCCTGTGAGGCCTTCCATCGCTACTGCTGACGTCTGGGCATCACCACCGTTCCGATTGGACATGTGCCCAGGTGAGTCCCCGCCGCTCGCCACGTCCAAGGCTCCTCGGTAGGACGCAGCGTCCCACTCCGATTCTCCGCACGGTGATCGTGGCAGTAGGCATCGTCTTCCTGGATGCTCACCACTCCCCTATTCCTGCATGATGTCCTGATGACATCAATCGGCACGGCGATCTCCAAGGTGATGAAGCGAGGTCTGATGCAGCGGTAATTTCTCAATGCAAAACCTCATTTACCTCTAATTTACCGCTGTAAAGGTACTGGACCCTTGCCACTGTAAATTACCTTCAGGAGACTTTACATAAACATGAAAAATCAAAATAAATAACATTTAAGCCAATAAAGAGAGTTGTGGGTATTTTTAAAGGATTTTATTTTCTAGTTAAAAGCTAAAGTTCTCGGACCCTTTATTCACTTAGTCAAATATCAATCAGGTTACAGAATTGAAAATTGGAAAAATAGAATTAATACAAACATATTATAGGTTGCATACAGGAGGGAAAAACCCCTAATTCTTTGTCAGTCAGAACTCTTTAAAGAGTTTCAGGAAAAATATAATTCAAGAGTAAGTTTGCAAGGCTAATTAATAATTGGCAAAAAAATCTCCCATAAAGAGAAATAAATGCATAAGACAAATAAAATCTTTTCAAAAACTATTTAGTTAGTCAAAGGATAAACTTTTTTTTCATCAGCTGCTGTCTCTGCCCTGGTCTTGTTCATCTGCGCCTCTGTGCTTCACAGAGAGAGACTGCTCCTGAAAAGGCCCCTCCTTCACAGACCACAGAAGAATGTGATCTGACTTGCCAAAAATATGACGTGCAAGGACTCTGAAAAATATGAGCAAAGCCCCCCCCCCCCCCCCCCCACCTTCCTCTGTCTCTCCTCGGACGCAATCTCCTCCCAGGCTGCACCCGCGACGTTCACATACCTAACCCATATGATGTCTGGTCTCATCTGCCCCCTCTTCTCTCCTCCTAAAGGCTAACACGTCTCCAAAGAGGTCATTATTTATACTCTAATTCTTAGCTGACTACACTAATAATGTTGCAGATTTCAGTTTTCAGTAAAGCTTGCACCGTGATTGGTTGGCATAGATGACATGAGGGTCTCACCATCCTGTTCTCATTGCAAATCCGTTTTTAACAAATGAAGCGTTTATGATTAATACAATTATATGTTTCAGCAACATTTACTAGGAAAAAATGTTTCAGTCCATTTCCTCCTTCCTGTCACATCGCACGCAGGATAAACATATTCCACAAACACTGGTACATTGGCAGGACAACAAGCATGTACAGTTCACGGTGGCCTTGAACCAGGTCTTCACTTGAGGCACTTGGCAGTATGTAGCTGGTTCTGCGCATGCGTCTCTCATTCAATACAATTCACAGCCTTGCTGGATTCACAGGCAGCCATTTTATCTTAGGCCCAAAAACAAAACAAACACAAAAAGAATATTAATTTACTAAATAAAAACCCATTCTGTTTACCTCTCCCATACTAGTACCCTGTATTTTTTATTACCTAGCAAAAGCTATTAATTCAAAGCAGCTTTTCTATTATTTGTGCACAACATGCAAACATGTGCAATGTACAACGTAGCATAAACATGCACCAGTGTAACTTTTCAAAGCACAAGCAGTTTATTCATACTTATAGCAACATACTCTAATGTTTTAGATGGCTTTTTTATGCAAAATGCTTTAGTCCCCGTGTAGTGTCTAAATATGCAACAAAGCCAAAGTCTCTTGAGGCAGGAACAGGGAGTGTAATTTACAGGGAAAAGAAGCTGGAAAGAGAGAACATATTCCATACTTATCTTCAAAGTTAAAAAAAAATCTGCGATCACGAGTTTCTCTACACTGCAAAAACACATGTTAATTCAACACAAGCATTTCAGACTGAAAGCATTTACCAGGCCTCATTTCATGTCTTTCACTTTGAATGCACCAAATAGCCACCTTTAATAAGCATTTGACTAGGCCTCATTTCATGTTTCATGTGCCATGTGTTTTTCACTTGCACCAAAATCTGTGTGCCATTTTAAATGCAGTCTGTCTGAAGCACAAAAATAAAGCAATGCCTGTATCCAGATGAAATCTGAGCTACATCAGCCCCTGCCGCCTTTTGGCCCTCTTGGTTGCCCCGCCCTTCTCCATGGTATTGGGTGGTTCATTCTTTTCAAAAGGCGCACCCAATCCTTACGCATCTTTTTTTCGCGGGCTTTCGCCCTTTGCACTTCTGGTGGTCCCGCCGCCGTTAGGGGTTCCCCGCGGGCCCTTATCTGGTCCGGCTTCGCCTCCTCCGGCCAAACGTCACAAGTGAAGATGACTGTTAGGAAGAGTCTGGAGCCCTGGTTCACGAGTGGCCTGCAAACTGCGCTTTGTCTGCCCCTCATGCCCAACTCTGTGGGATGCCAAAATGGTGGCCTCACTGGCGGGAAGGCTCATTGTTGTCGGCCATATGAGATGGCCCAGACACTGGCTCTCTCACCCTCACCCTCACTCTCACCACGACCACGTAGCCCGAGTCAGCAACTGTGAAAAGACAGCTGCGCTGCCCCATGAGGTGAGGGAGACAGGTGGTCCATTGGTGTGTTCGCAGGATAACGTGTCAGAGAGCGCTGTTGGTGGGATCCATGCCCTGGAAGGCAATCTGCAGGAGTAGCGCACTGAATGCCTTACAAGTGGATCCTGTGAGAGCTGGCGCTCCTGTAATTGTGAGGAGGATGCCGCACCGGTGAAGGAGACAACTGAACGAGATGGTCTCTCCACATTATGAAGGAATGCTAGACCCCACCAATGCCCGATCCTGCCGCATAACTCAAGCACTAATGGTGAGTGCGGGGTAGGGGCTGATTGGACTACCCAGACCAACATTTCTGTGCCATATCGTAGAGGACCTGGGGCCCTTCCATGCCCTCCCTCTTCTTCTGCCCCTTCCTGGGCCTGGATGGTGGAGGCCCTACACCCAGTTTTGTGTACCTGCCTTCAGAGACACACTGACTACAGTGTGGGGTTCGCTGATTTTCTGCTGTCCCGCTGCTGCATTATTTGACTATAGGTGAAGTTCTGTATTACCAAATAGGCAAGTAGGCACATGCCTATAGGCCCTTATCCTTTAGGGGCCCCACGACAACTGATCAAAATAATATTTATTTGATCTTGAAAGAAAATTACAATCAAGCTATCTTAATTTGCAAGGGGGCCCCCGAAATTGTGCCTGCCTAGGTGCCTCCACAGGGTTTAATCCGACACCGTATTAGTGTTGTAAAGTGTCTGAATCTGCCTGATTTGGGGCACCTCGGATGGCTGGTGCCTTCATGGGGTTTTCAATAGGACCACTGCAGTTTTGTAACCCACTGGAAGATGATCATATGCCATAGGAGGCTTTAAGAGCCATTAGCTCACAAACTTGAACCCCACTAGAGGAGGAGCATGTATGTCTGGGGACCGTCTGAGGAGGCAGGCCCTACAAATTGACTTGTATTTTCTTCCCGACTTTGCCTACTCAGCGATGCAGGGCCCTCTATTGGCCAGAAATGTTCTCAGGCAGGGTCAATACTCTGCACAAATAGAGTTACCTGCTGATCAGAATCTTACCCGACATCAAATTATATCAACTAATAAACCATGGATAACAATTCCAGCTACAAACTGGTTTCTCCCCCTCTCAAACATTGACACACAGGATTGACGGAGGGGAGGGGAGGAAGGGTAGTTACCCCACTGATGAACAATATGTAGATTGTGAAATACAAATTCTAAATCGGGGAATTCCGACTTGTATTATAGATCGGAAACACAAATCTTGTAATCAAGACTTGGAATGTTGCGGGACTTAAAAACAAACTAGTAAATCCAGAATGGCTGGAGGCTATCAGCAAAACTCACTTAGTCTGTATGCAAGAGACCTGGGCCACAGATGATTTTTATGTGGAGGGTTTTGCTTCATTTTTAACCCTGGCAACCCCCTCAGAGGAAGGGCGGGCAAAGGGAGGTCTGGCAGTTTTAATATCAATAATCACATCATTGAAACTACTTAGGTACCATATGTTCTCTCCTTACTTCCAATTCCTCCACTTACAAATAGAAGCAAAATCAAACTTTGTGCTAATTAACTTTTAAAACAATGTTTTTGATAAAACTAAAGTAAACCTGATTATTCATTTAAGTAAGGAGATTAATTTTTTTTTACCCACATCAAGGATGACGACATATTAATAGGGTTAGGGGATTTTAATCTGAGTACATGTAGCTGGAGGGGATCCAAAGGTTTTGGCTATGTAAAAACAGATGGGGAGAAATGAGGTATTTTTTACATAACGCATATGGAGAGGCTTTAAACAAAATAATCTTTAAATATCGCTTAGATTTGCTAGAACATTGTAAAGGGGAAGATTGATCATTAGTACCAACATATTATGGAAATGGTAGAAGTTCTTCAATTGACCACATCTTGGTGACCAAAAATGGGAAGCGAATAATAGAATCTTTTGTTATTAGCCCAAGTGCTCTTGGTAATCATGCAATTTTGACAGAGGTCCTCAAAATAATTATTCCAAGCTTAAATATACCGCAAATCAAATTGAAATACAGGGCAGAAATGGAATTAGTCTAAAATGGGCAAATCTAGATAGCACGGCCATTACAGGGAAAATCATGGCAGAAAACGTCAGAGATTATAATACATGCACGGATCTGAAGTCCTTACCGGAATGCATTATGATATCGTTCTGTAAAATGATGGCAGAAATCACGTAGAAACTAAGATACCCCGCCAGAAAAAAGGAACTAGCAAGAGCGTATTATTTAACCAAGATTGATCTGCCATAAATAGGAACCTAAGGAAAGCCTTACAGGACATGCTGAGAGATAGGGATAAAATCTGTAAATTAAGAGCCAAGTATGAACTCGCCCTAGAAAAAAGAAAGTGGAGCTGAAAGATAGGATTTGGGATAACCTACTGCAGGTTGCTGATCTAAAGAATAATTCCCTTTTTTGGAAAATCATAAACCAACCCTTCCTTAAGAACAAAGGTGAATCCGGGGTAGAGATATCTGTGCAACAGGGGGACTGGTTAGAACATTTTGGTACTATTTTTAATCCAGAAAACTGCCCTAAAGAGCCAGCAGCTCCAACTGTGCTTTCTATTAACTCTGTAGTTATTCCTTACATAAGTTTAGAAGAAGTAATTAATGCCCTAACTAAATCTGCAAATGGTAAGACTGCGGGTCCAGATGGGATCCCAATAGATACCTTTAAGGGACATCCCATTTTATGGGCCCCCATGCTAATACAATTATGTAATTTCGCAGTCAAGGGTTTCCTCCCTGTCTCTTGGACAGAAAGTACAATCGTCTCAGGGGCAGATTTACAAGGAACTGACGTATCTCCATAGATGCGTCAGTTTCCTTGCGTCAGAGCCGAAGGCCCTTGCACCACTATGGATGCGCTGTATTTACAATACAGTGCTCTATGGCGCAAGGATTAACAGATGTGTCAAAAATTCTGATGCATCTGTTGGTGCAAAAGTGACGCATTGCCACATGCGCCACAATATATGGGTGAGTCCCATTCAAAAAGCTCCGTGTCATTCCTTACGCCTGGTCTGAGCAGGCGTAGGGATTTTGACGCAGTGAAGGTGTAGAGTGACGCAGTGAAATCTTGTAGATTTCACTTCATCAGTTCTACATGGCTTTTTGCGTGGAAAAGCCCACTCTGCATATATTATACCTGACGCAGGTATAATGTGACGCAGGGCTTTACAACGTGATGCATCTCCCTAGATGCATCATGTTGTAAATGGGCCACAACATCTACGCCGCGGCTGCTTCATAAAAGTGACGCAACAGCAGCGCAAAAGTCACTCAAGGGGCTTGTAAATCTGCCATTGTATTTTTGAAAAAGGATCAAGAAGGAACCCGAGATGCTATCCCCAATATCCCTCCTGGTCTCTAGTGCTAAATTAATGGGCAGAATCCTCCTGGGTACGTTGGAACAATGGGTGGAGGAGAAACATGTTTTTACTGACACTCAGTATGGGTTCAGGAGCGATTCTGGTACGACAGAACAATGTGTTAATTTACACCTTAACAAATATAGGGTTGCAAAAGAGGGACACTTGCACCTATGCTTCGGAGACTCAAATAGTGCATTCAATTTGGTAAATCACAATAAGTTATGGGCAACCCTCTCGGATATGGGTGCACCGATGGGCATTATACATTATTTGTCCCATCTGACTGCACAGGTGCGCTACGGTCCAAAGGGGGAATGCACTGTAAGATTCAAGGTTGCCCGAGGGATCAGACGGGTGTGTTCTGGCCTCTTTACTCTTTTCACTCTATATAAATGGGGTGGATGACTGTTTACAAAAACGCTCCTATGGCTGGATCTCGCCCTGTGCCAATTTTATTATATGCAGATGATGCTGTTCTTTTATCCAGAACAGCAAATGGGCTCTAGCTTTTGAACGATAATTTTGTTATCTTTATGGGAAAACAAAGATATGCAGTAAATCTAAAGAAAACTGTCACTATGGTGAGTGGAAAGGGACGAGCTAAAAAGAGAACACATCATATAAAGTGAGAGAGACTAGCTGAGTCCCAAATATTTTCTTACTTAGGAATACAAATTACTGCATCAGGGCGCTGGGAAAGTACAATAAAATCTCTAAAATGAAATTCCTCAGATCTATGGAATCCATCTTTAGATTTGAGAGCAAAATAGGACAGAAACCAATTAGATAGATGCTGATTTTGTATAAAAGTAAATGCCTCCCAAGTGCTGGGTATGGAGCTGCCTTGTGGGGGTATACTAATTGTGCCCAGTTGCAAACCCTTGAGAATATGTTCCTGGCTCGTTTGCTGTCCGTCCCAAAAAGGAGCTCAGCATATATCACACATAAGGAAGTGGCTGTTCCCTTTTTAGAGGATGACTTATACATTAGTCCCACCCTTATGTGGTATAATATATGGAGTAAAGCAGGGAACGAGTTTACAAAGGCAATAATTTGAGCCAGTCTAATGTTAGATCCCCGGAAGCAAAAAAAATGGTTGACCTCTGTGATAAGCTGGCTAATCACTTTACCCAGAAGATTGAGAGCATTTATGCCAGCATCACTAAAGACAAGGACCCCCAACAAAACAATATTGCCTCTTACCCATCACATTTTCACTCTCCAAATCCTCTGGATTGCCTCCCCCCACTCACAACAGACACAGTGGAGTCCCTTATGAAAACAGTAAAATCTGGCTCACATCAGAATGCTCTACCCACTAAGGTATCCTCGTTGCTTCACAAACAGTTGGCTCCCCTAATATGCTCCATCCTTAATTCCTCCCGGACCATGGGCATACTACCTTCCAAATGGAAGGCGGCCCAAATAATTCCGATCAGGAAGAAACCCAATGCTCCTCCGGAAGATTTATCTAATTACCGCCATATTTGTTTGCTACCCTACCTGAGCAAACTCCTGGAGAAACATGTGAATAAACATCTCTCAGATTTTATGGAAGCAATAGGAGGCTTTGACCTTTCACAGTCTGGTTTCCGTCCCAGATTCAGTACGGAGACAGCATTAATTGCAGTCACAGATAACCTTAGACATTTCCTAGATAATGGACAGGCAGTACTATTGGTTCTGCTGGATCTGTCAGCAGCGTTTGACACAATATCCCATCCCATTCTACTATCTAGATTAAGAAATGTTGGTATCCAAAATCGAGCCTTTCAGTGGCAGTCAAACTTTAAAAAAAAAACGCACTCAAACTGTTAATCTGGGCACTTTCCAATCTCTCACATCAGAGCTGACCAAAGATGTACCTCAGGGATCTTGCTTGAGTCCCACACTGTTTAACATTTATGTGGCCCCTCTTGCAGATCTTCTTAGGAACCTGGGCTTCATCCCCATTTCTTATGCGGATGACACCCAGTTCCTAATGGCATTTGACAGAAACTCCATCAATGCTCAGTCGGCCTTCTCTGAAGGTATGACTGAAACTTTCTCCAGCTAAATGCCAGTAAAACTGAAATTATGCTCTTCGGAGAGATGCCCCTACTCTGGTCTCCAGAATGGTGGCCTAATAACCTAGGCCCCGCTCCTATTCCAAAAGCAGTGGTGAAAAATCTAGGTGTGCATTTAGACCAGAAACTCTCTACGAAATAGCAAGTTACAGCCACCGTGAGCTCTTGTTTCTATATATTAAGTCTCCTGAGGAAGGTTTTCCCTTTCCTCCCCATGACAATCAGGAAACCCCTACTACAGGCTCTTGTAGTTAGCCGCCTTTACTATTGCAATGCCCTCCTAATCTCAGCCAATGAAGCCTCTCTCAACAGACTCCAGGCGGTTCAAAATATTGCCGCCCGATTGGTTTCCTTTTCTCCAGCTAGGACCGCTTCCTTGCCCCCTACTCCAGGGACTACACTGGCTACCTGTTCACAAGCAGATTAGTTTTCAAAATGTGCTGTATAGTACATAAGGCGCTTCATGGCAATGCTCCCAGCTACCTCAGTGACAGGCTTATACGGTATCAGCCTTCAAGAACACTCCGATCTGGATCTAAATCACTTCTCGTGGTTCCTCGTTTAAAGAAATCACGTTTAGAGGGGAAAGCCTTTTACCATTTGGCCCCCTCATACTGGAATCAACTTCCTCTACACCTTTGTGAATGCACTATTTGCAATACCGTCGGTCTCTCAAAACCGAACTCTTCCAGATATCCTCGTCGACTTGATAACTCTTCTTCAGAATCCCTATGCTGACCTGATAGCACTTCCAGAGCGCGTAGTACCCCTTTGGGGGTGATTCGGGCGCTCTACAAGACAAGTAAATAAATAAATACATAGATAATCTTTTTAAATGGGTGGTTAACACCTTTGGAGTTTAGGATACAGATAAAGTCCAAGAATACACCAAAACTGATATCAAACTTATACTTAGGGGAAAGAGATTTAGAAAGAGATGCACATGAGAGAAATAATTCTACGGTGTGTACATATCTCTCGGACCCAGTACAGGTGGGACTACAAAATTATTTGACAACTGTAAAGAATAGACAACATAGGTTCTACCTTACCAGACGGAACATTGCATCTAAGGGTTGGGTTGACTTCCCTAAAATTGGGACACAAAATAACATCTTACCAATTTCTCCATATGACGGTAGAACTAGTCAAAGCACAATGCACTTTATTCTATTTTGCAGCTTTTACAGGGATCTTAGGAAACGTTTTTTAGCACTGATTTTTAACACTAGCAAATATATTTATCATCAGGATGCTTTTTACGACCTCTGTTCTCTGGAAAATGGGGATATTTGTCTACGTGTTGTAGCTTTTATCATATCTGCCCTGGGGAGAAAGAAAAAACCTTGGACACTTGGAAGTTTTAAACTATGAGCCTACCTTGTAAATTTGACTCCTATAAACTCTCTTTGACTACAAACGATACCTGCGGAACTGATTAAATTGCACTAAACAAGAAATGGGAGACTGCTATTATTATTGTAATTAACTTTTCACATAGGATGTTGAGTTGTTTTCTAAGAGATGGACTCTATGATGTAATATTTACAAATGTTAAAGGCCACTGGCTATGGGAATGGGCATGTAGACATGAGCCTCTGTTTCTATTGTTTACTTTTAAGGTTTTATCTTTATAACCGGTTAAAGTGAGTTGACTGACTGAGTGGCTTAGTAAATCCAAATTAAGGGCCTGCATTGGAAAAGAGAGGTGTGTATCAGACTCCTTTAAGGCTAACCAGCCATCCCAAAACAAGGTTCCAGGACAAGACTGGCAGCAGGACCTGGGGTTTGGTTGTTAAAAGGAAAGAGGAGGGGGTTGGATGAAAGCCTCACATTAAGAAGACAAAAGCTGCAAATAATAAATACAATGCTTCATGTAAATGAGTCCTCCTAGCTGACAGGCCTTTGGCAACTGCAATTCTTTACAGCACTCCCAAGTCATCATGGCCACAAAGATGTCCAGTCACTTCTGAAGACAAATATAGTGATCACTTACTGAGCTCCATGGCTTTTAGAATGTTCATTGTCTTGAATGAAAGACTAGAAGGACAATTGGAACAACAGACTTCAGCTTTTGACAACAACAAAGTAGTCTTTCTCTTGGTGCTGGAAGAAGAACAAGGCAAGACTGTAGTCTCGGACAAATCCTACTGGATGCCCTTCCTGTTCAAAATCGCTGGTTGATGAGCAACTGTTGCAGCAATAAGTTGGGGTTTAGAGCAATCCATCTAGCGCTCAATGCCATCCTACCATCTCTGATGATGAGCAGCAGTGTTATTCAGACAGACAACACAAAAAGGCAATACTTATACACACAAGGACGAATTAGATCCTTGTACTTGCAAGCTCACAAAATCTGACCATGGATCCAAGGCAGAAGTTTGACTTTAAGGGCCATCCAAACCTCAATTAGAGGGCAAAGAATTTCCTCAGCAGGTGCTACGAAAAAAACACGTGGGCGGAAAATGATTGGATTCTTCAATTAATCTTTACAGAAATGGGTCTCATCTCTTCGCTATGCTCCTAACTTAAAAACACCAAGATTTTGCATCAAAAAGGTGGGAACCAGGTTCTCTCTGCAATGCCCTTTAGATAAGCTGATCAAGGAATTACTCTCCACCTTTTCAGTGATTCCGTACATCACTGGCCTTATCTGTGAACTTTATAATTCACAGGAAACACTGATCGTGATTGCCTCCTTGTGGCCAAGACAGTTGTGGCTCTGGGACCATCTACATATGTCAGTAAAACAAACAAGAGGCTGCCAAGCAGACTAAACCTCACAAGATCGCAAGGTCAGTTGTTCCACCCAAACTTAACATCCTTGAATTTGACAGCACAACTCCAGAGATCAGACCATATCGATATCTGAATTCATCTCAAACATGTATAGACATTTAAAAACAGGAAAACTGACCACCCACAGTGTCCTCATATTGCTTCAAATGAAGAAAATGTTGTTTGTGGTGCCAAAAGATGGGTCACAAAACCACGTTTTCTCAAGAAGAAGAGAGTTTGCTATGTTTGGCTCAAGCCAGGTTGAACCACTTTTGTATGACCACACATGAAATAACCAGCATATGCACCAACACAGCCACCATTGAATTCCAAAACACCCATCATATGGCAGTATGAACAATATCGTATGCCCACACACCCATTACCAATACACACAACCAGAGAATCAATATCATATGCCATTTCATCCACATTCATACATCCATACAATATAGCCACATCATACATACTTACAACCATCAAATGGCAACACTAACGCCATCACTCACTAGGACAATGGCTGTCAAACACTCCTACCATCATACGTTTACACAGCCATCATACATCACCACACACCATCATACATGCAAACAACATAATCCACCATACCCAATTTCATATGTCACACACAAAACATGATACACAACAATACACCCACACTACCCAACATCATACGCCAACAAACCCACCTCCAAAGCCAGTATCAAACACAACTAGCATAAGCCAACACACAAAGGAAAAAAAATACCCCAAAAATGTAATTACCTAAAAAAACTGAAGTTGAACGGGAGTTAAGGGTGACTAATATGTTAACAGTACCTTCACCGTAAAAAAAATAAAGTCCTGAATTTCACAAGGTGAGGTGATACCTTCACCTAATTTCCAACCCTTGCTATACTCAGTCAGCTTTATCCCCCCAGCATACAATCTGTGCACTGTCACACGCGACTTCAAACATAAAGTAATAAATTACAAAACTGAAAACTTTGGGGCATATTAGCAAGCGCAGTATCGCCTCTTTAGTGGCACTTTTTGCCGATAAAGCGGCGATATTTTTATCTCCCTATTAGCAAGCTGTCGCTAACAGCTGTTAGCGACAGCTTAATGGCGCTAGCGGCCGTTTTTTTACCGCTTTCCATGTCCACGATATTTATCGCTAATGACATGCAAAGTAGGCGTTCCTCACTAAAAGTAATAGGAAGAAGTTGCTAACACAACTTCTCCCTATTAGCAATGCCCGCGAAGCGATAAAAAACACTCAAGTTAACAACGATTATCGCTGGATTTTAACACCTGCTAAAATCCTGACTTAGCCATTGTTTTCTATGGGAGGTGGATTCTACGGCTGAATCCTCACCTGCCTATTAGTTACCTTTTCCTTAGCAATGGGAATTTGTGAGAAGTTGGCCTGGCATATGCTGTTCACTAGTTATAGTGGCCACCTTGCACCAGTCCAATTAGACTCTTAAGGAGATAGGTTTAAAAGACAACCTTTAAAGAAAGCTATCCTAGTGGTAGCTGTGGAGAGCAGCCTTCAGGCTAAGTATTGAAGGAGTGTTAAGCTTATTGTTTTACCATAGATAACCTCTTGAATGACCAAATGAAAGAGTAGTCCACACAGGTATATATATAAAATGTATGTATTTATTCTAAACAGAATCCCACAAGTCTCTTTATGAGGCTAGAGGTAAAGTTACAATTCAAACAAGCATTTATAGATACAATAAATAGCACTGGAATCACAGGGCCCCAGCGGGGGGGGACCAAACCATATATTAAAAAAGTGGTATAAGAACCACGACAATTCTACAGACAATGCCTAGGGCATTTAGGATCGCTGGCCCCTTAAGAATCCACCCCAGGTTATGAGGAAGGGGACCCACGGGAGGCGCGTGCAGTGGAAATAGCTGCTATTGGGATCTCTATTAAAGTCTATGGAGAATGTCGCGGTTTGATTTAAACAGATTAAAGACACTTCTAGCAGGAGTTCAAAGTTAAAAACTTAGAATTAAGCTTTTGAGGAGCCCACTACCACGGGAGTACCGAGGTACCTCTGTTACCTGCCCCAGGGAAGCCGGGTGCATAGGTCGTTTTCGATGTCGGGTCGCGGGCTGATTTTCGATGGGAAAATTTACAAAACTGCTGCTAGCCAAAAGCGTCGATCATGCCGTGAAGATTGGAGTTGTAGATCTTGTAGAGAAGAACCTGAAAGCAGAGGGGACAGAGTCTGGGTCACGGCACAGTGACCAGGGAGCTCAAAGAAAAGAGCCCTTCAATGTCGGGTGCTTCAAGTGGAAAAGGTGTAGCTTGGATCTGCAGCCACGGGCTCCGGGAGGCTTCAAGGAAGGCCAGCTTCTGGAGGGCGACTGACCCACGACGAATGAGAGTCGCTGCGGTGTTAGTGTCCGGATTGGATCCACTAAGCCTTGGCAACTGCAACCCACGCAAGATGAACAAATCAGCTACTGGTGCAGACCCACGAGGTCTGTGAGAGGTCTCCTTCGAGGAGACTGTAGAGCAGGCCTGGAGCAACCAGAGGAACTCTTAAAAGTAAGGATTGCCCTCCGCCAGGGCCCACAAGTCGAGAGACAAGGGTCCGCGGCAGGCAGCAATTTGGAGTGAGTAAAAGGGTGCCCACGGACCACCGGAGTGAGCTAGGGTGCTGATCTTTGGCACAGTTGCTGCTGAGAGGTTGGCTCAATATTGGGCCAAAGCACAACTTACCCACTGGTCAGGGTCGTGTGCTATGCAAGAGGTGGCCGGTGTCGTGGGGTATCGGGGATCTCGGCACCCACGCGGTCCACGGTGCTCAGACTTGCTGGGCACGCTCACTGGCCTCTGGGATGCTAGGAAACCCACCTCAAGGTTGAGAAGAGTCGTCGATGTCCGAAGGAGCAGCGAAGTTCCAACCGGGACACTTGCAGTGTTTCAGGTGCCTGCCAAGCAGGGGGGTAACTCCTTTACCCCAAGGGAGATTTCTTCAGTCAGCTGGGCAGTAGCTCGTCGAAGGTCAAGTCTGTGAAGTCCAAGAGTAATCTGATTCTCCGGGGACACGTTATTCACCTTTATCCACAAGATTAGGGGCGTGTCCAGATCAGTGTCCACCAATGGTAGTTGAGGCGGGAAAGGGTGGCTACACCCTCTCCCCTTTGTGTGTTTCCCGTGAACCGGTTCCAGGCGGTGTATGCGAATGTAGGCGCTGTGGCAGCCTACGTGCAACTCTGAAAGGTATCCTATGGTGCACCCACCCAGTTCCAATCCACATAGCCTGTCTGGGAAAGTGCTGGCACCTCCCTGCAACAGGATCCCTATTGTCCAGCTGCCGAGGCTGGGATTTTCCCCAGCAACAGGCAGCCAGAGTCGTGTGGGTGGCGATTAGCATCCATTTTGTGATACGTGTGCACTTTTAAATTGGTGTCTAAATTCTGCCGCATTTCCCATATCGCCCCTCTAGCAGGGAGGAATCATGCCCATGACTGGACTGGGGGTATGATTCCTACATGTTTGACACCAAACACGATATGGTTCTGTGTAGCCATTCTCAAGTTATCACGCTATCGCGATATACTTATAATGCGGTTAAGAGTATATGGTATGGCTACACTACAAACAACCCAGCAATGGTTTTACGAGGGTTGCAGAGGGGCCCTACTCAGGTAGGGGTCCCCCCTCACACATATCTCAGCACCCTGCCTTGTAGGATTCGCAAGGCCTGCTTGAGGGGTGACCAATGAGAATATGTGTGTTGTACATAGGTGGGATACAGGGTACCTGTATCCCTGTAAGGGGGTGCAAGCACCACCTTACCCAGATGACAGTAGTGGTCTGGTGGTGTAATTTGATATGGCTGTCCCAGGGTGGCACAATAAGTGCTGCAGCCCTGGTAGGCCTCTGAGGGACCCATGCCCTGGGTACCTAGGGTACCATCTACAAGGGCTGACAGGGTATCCTCAGTATCCAATTGGGTTGTACCTAGGGTACTCACATCAGTTTAGAGAAGAAGCAGATAGGCTGGGGTCCTGGATAGCAGGGCCACAGCCTGGCTAGAGTTATAAAACAGTTAAAACATCAGCAAAAAGGTGGGGGCAACTATGCAGTCGATGCCACTCTCCTACAGAATTCATCGCTGGAATTCCCGCGTTATTGCTGGAGAATCGCCGCTATCGCTGGTTTATTATCGCCTTGATAACGTGATAATAACGCGTTATCTCCGCGATGAAAACCAGCGATAGCCGGAGATAAAAAATACAGCGCTAAACGCGCTTAGCGATAATTATCGCTCAGCCTTGCTAATATGCCCCTTTATTAGTTCCATCATATGCCAGCACATGTACCACCATATGTGCACGCACCCAACATAATATGTCAGCAAATCCACATTAATATGCCAACACACAGCCCTTTATATATGCATCCTCCCACCATCATATGGTCACCCACCAAACATCATATAAGACCTGGCATCTCATGACTATAGCACCGTACACCCATCAATATAAGTCCTCTCAGCATCTACCCCATAAAAAAATTAAGCTATATTCACACACTCCATACAGACACCATCACTTCTCCACATATCCACCATTATACAGTCACCATCATATGCAACATGCATAGCATCACTTATTTAAACATCCTGCCATAGCACAGAGATACAACCACCATTCCTTAACCATCAAATGCAAACACCCCGACCAGTGCACCCTACACAGCCACCCTTTACCAGTGTTCTACAGGGTCAGTCCACAAAATTAATCATGCCTTCATACAACCTTTTCCATTCTTATTAGCATAATCAATGACATTCTCAAACACATGTCTTTTCAAGTTTTCACAAGTGATATTATGGGTGGAAGTTAAAGTTGTGTTTGGACCAGAGGTGGCTCCTCCATTTAAGCCGAGGAGCGTTGCCCCACAAGCCCCAGAGCTGAAAAATACATTTGGTAATAAAGTGTATTTATTACAGTCAGTCAGTCAGTCAATATTACTTTACTGTGGCAATTCCAGCCATAAAAGTACATACAAATTTTACAGAAATAAAAAGACATACTCCAATCAAATAAAAAAGGGATAGTGTCAAGGGGCTGATATACATAGTTATAGATGCCAGGGCTTCAGGAGAGCAGAATAAAAAATACTTTATCATTGTTACTAATAGTTACAAATGGCAATTTAAAACTATAATTTAATATAAAAGCTTTAAGATATCATTAAGCCATTCCTCATTGGGAATATCTTCAATTGCCAGTGTGGCCAGTGGGAAGAGCTTGGTCTATTTCACGTATAGTGATTACAACAGTAGCATTAAACTCTATAGTTGCGGCAGAATAAAATATTGAAATTAACCATGTTGTACTTTTAACAAATACTTTCTTTTGATCCACATGGCCAAAAGAAATTTCGAAATTGCAACAAAGAGTGGATTAATATCAGATTTAAGAATTCTATAGAATTGGCGAAATTCCCTTATTCCCAAATTTTTGCAGAGTTGTAGGATCCATTTAGACCTAGGCTGTTTGTATGCCAGCCAGAAAAATAAATACATGAATCTCTGATTCCTCCTCCCTGCAACATCCAGGACAAAGACTAGGCAGGTCCCCTACCCACTTATTTGTTTTTACAAAAAGTGGAAGGGTTTCATACCTAAATTGGAGGAACAACTTCTTAGCTAGCACTGGCTGGATTGTGTCTAACACCTGCTCAAACTGGTAATCTAACTTCAAATCCAGAAAGGCATACGTTAGACTATTCGCTCTGGTAGCCCCAATTAGTTTATTCAGCTGGTACTCTTTCAATGATCTTGCCAATTTTTGGAAGTAGTTAGACAAGATTCTTCTGGTGTATCCCATAGATACCCCCTTCCCATGTCACGCAAATAATCCCTCACAAAAGACAACCAGGGTATACCCCTAACAGCGCCCAGTGAAAGCATTACCACTTTGAGTTCCTCCCTGTAGTGTCTCAACTCAGGTGTGCTCCATAGTTGACGCCAGTAAAACAATGGACGACTCGAGATCAGATCCACCACTGGGAGGATACCCAAGTCCATTCTCAAAGGTACTAGCGGAGTACTTACTGGAAGCGCCATAATTTGCCTAATAAACTTATTTTCTGTTAGGGTCAATGCATGCTTTGGGCAATGCCCCCAGAGTTCTGCCCCGTATAATGAGGCCGGCCGCGCTTGCACTCTATATATTTCAAGCGGGGGACTTATGATCTTTTGGGTACAACTATTCTGAACTTTCAGTATACCACCTATTGCTTGGGTTAATTTCAGGTTCGCCCTATCAATTTGGGTACCCCAACCCATTTTATCGTTTAGAGAGACACCCAGATAGTCAAAGGTCTGGACCCGCTCTAGCGGTATATTGTTAAAATTGGGAACAGGGAAGTTAGTATGAGCTGAACTAAAAACCATATATTTCGTTTTATTTATGTTGACCACAAGATTCCTTTTTTTGCAGAACTCGCTAAAATCATTTAATAGTCTTTGCATCCCCATCGGAGACTTCGAGAGGAGCAGGGTATCGTCCACAAACATTAATGCGGGACACTTGCGGGACGACAATTTGGGTGAGTCCAGATCCTTTACGGCCAAGAGGTCATTAACTAGGCCGTTTAGGAAGAGGGAGAGAAGAGTAGGCGCAAGAACGCAGCCTTGCCTCACCCCCTTACCAACAGGGAAGGGGGCTGTCAGTTGACCATTCTTGCCAAATCTGACTCTGGCATATGCACCCTCGTGAAGGCGTTTGAATTGGAGACATAAATAGGGTGGAACTTCCATGTCCAGCAGAATCTTCCACAGCTGGCACAGTCAACCAGGTAAAATGCAGATTTTAAGTCCACGAAGGTAAGGTATAGACTCCCTTTTTCCAAAACCACATGTTTCCAGTATATTATCTGCAATCTAAATAACTGGTCGATTGGTGAGATCTTGGCTCTAAAGCCTGCTTGCAGCGGGGTCAGGACATCCGAGTCTTTAATCCAATCCTGCAATCTCGCCAGCAAAACCCTCCCGAAGATTTTTTGGGACACATCTATAAGGCTAATGGGCCTATAGTTCGCTGGTTCAATCAGCGAGCCCTTTTTAAAAATTGGAACAATCTCAGCGCCAGCCCATGTTTCTGGTGCAGGTAGGCCACACAAAATTGCATTAAAAAGTGCTAATAAATATGGGGCCCAAACTGCCTGTTCACTTTTATATAAATCCCCGGGAATTCTGTCCAATCCAGGGGCTTTATTTGGCTGGAGTTTCGCGAGGGCAGAGGTAACCTCACTCATAGTACATAGGGGAATATCACAAACAAGCTCGGGAATGAGAAGGCAGGCCAATGGCTTCACCGCACTTACATCGGTAAGGGGACTGGAATAGAGTTCCTTAAAGTGCTGGTGCCATGTATCCTCATCGATGTTGGGAATCAATGACAGTCCTACCTTCAGCTTGGCCATGATGGACCAAATTCCAGAAACTTCTACTGTCTTTTAGCTCCAAAGCCATCTTAATATTTGACCATCTCTCGGTTTCCCACTCTGCCTTTGCACTTGCTGTAATTTTCTATCCCTTGGAAGTTTAAATTTATTGTTAGTAGAAACATCACAAAAAAAAAAACCAGAGAGAGCCTGCACCATCTCTTGATGGATTCTCCCGGCATTGCTAGCGCTATTTGGGATAAGAGGGTGTTGCGCTTCAAGGCTGGCCTGTTCTAGGAGGAGTATAATAGTTGCGTACAATTTTGACAGTGCATCCCTCGAGTGAATAATTTTTGTCCATCGGATTCGCCTCCCTCCATTAACCACCACGAATTTATTTGGATTAAACATTTCAGGATTTTGATCATGGCCCCCCATCTGAAATTTTAATGTTAGAACAAGGGTGTGATGGTCACTCTCACTACGTGTTTCAATACCAAAATTCAACACACTATGCCAAAGTTCTACGCTGATCAAGGTATAATCAATCACTATTACCCGGTGTGGCCTCTTGAAGGTTGGTCGGCCGGGATTATCTCCCGGAAACCGACCATTACAGGCCCTTAATGAGAAAGTCAGGGTTAAGGAAGTCAACTGAAGAACCAGAGGAGTCCAATGCTTTGTTGAATACATGCTAGGAACCGGTATCGAGCAAGTGTCGTCTTCTTCGCTAGTTGTGGATTGGATATTACCCTCAAAAGGTTCGTAGTGGCAGTTAAAATCTCCACCGATTAAAAAATTTGTGGTTCCTGCTAATGAATTCAAAAGATTAAACAAGAGGTCTAGGGTCCGTGAAGTCCCACCATAGTTCACAGGGCGGGAATAGACATTTATGATCGTTAGATGGGGTAATTTACAATGTGTCAAAATTATGCATGTTATATCGGGAGAATGTGTATCCACACATTTGATCTTATAGCCTAAATGGGAAGCTACCCATATGCATAGTCCCCCCGAGGGTCTACCTTTTGGTCCCTTTGCGGCCGCCTCACAATACGCCACAAATCCTACCCTATATTGGGGATTTACGGCCCATGTCTCCTGGAATAAACAGATTTTGTGGGAATCAATATAGTCCCCCCAATCTGGTTCATCTAATTTAGACACAAGGCCTGCAATATTCCAGGACAGACGTTTTGGGCCACCTGGGACCAATTGGGTACTCCAACTGGCATTTCCCTCACCCACAGCTATAGTTAGAGTTTCAATGGTTGGTGGAGCAAATTCTGTCACTCGCCCTACTGCAGGACAGTCTATTAAGGCTGTTATTGATGGAACTGCATTCCTTTCTAATTCCCCCACAAGTTTAACTAGGGGGGCTTTGGCCCATTATCACTCTCTGATTCCCCTCTTAGGCCAAAGTACTGGTGGAGTCCCCCTCCTGCTATTTCGAATATATGTCGTTACTACGCATTCCGTTGCAACGCATGCCTTTACCACGCATGCGTTACAACTAAATGTTTTTTCCTCGCATTGCCCTTACCTCGATCTTGCCTTTACCCCGCTTTTTCGTTTTTGGGGGGGGGGGGGGGGGGAGACCCCCCCCAAGCCCCCTTTCTTCTTTTTTTTTCCTTTTTCTTAGGTCTTCGCCGACACTAACGAAGGACTGACGCTTTTTTTCCGACCAGGAAGACGTTTTTCCGTGATGACGTTGCTTGCGTGCTAAAGACGTCGTTGAAGCAATACGCGTTGTGAAGACGTTTACGAGGTAAGTGTACCGTTGTAAACGTATCGCGTAGAAAATGCTTCGTGGTAAAGGCTGTTTCCCTGCTATTTCACAGAACTTGGTTTGTTCTACAGGGGTTTCATCCTGGTCAGGATAAGTGGGGGGTAGTCAATCTACCAGGTCCAAAACACTGAACCTATTACCAAGTTGGATTCCTTGCATATTTATTACCATTTTATTTTTCAGCAACCACTCCTGAACTAAGAGTCAGGACAGGGCAGGGCCAGTGCTGCTGAGTGGCAGCAGAGAGCTATGCCCTTTAAAGTGCGGCCAGCCAGACATGCTCATTTAAAGTTCAGGGTGAGAAAAAGTGCAGGCCTCCAGTGCTCTTAGGAGCGTTGGGAGAGCCTCCTCTATCCAATCCTGGCACTGCTCTCATGCTGTGAGATGCTGTGAGAGCAGCACGAGGATTGGGTAGTGCTTTTTCCTGGTCCAGAGCTTCCAGGAGGAGAGAAGACACCCAAGATGGATGACATTGCAAGGCAAATTACAAAGGTAAGTCAATTGTGATTTATTTATTTATTCCCCTACCCCACCACCCTCTTTACAAGGGGAAGAGGTGTGGCGCAGCGGCCAGGGCGACCGACGCTGGGGATCACGGTTCGATCCCCGGCACCAGGTCAGCCCAGCACCATGTGACTCTGGGCAATAGCTTGCTTAATCTTCCTGACGGCCCCCAGCGCCGGGATGCCTACGGGTAGCGGTGCGCTTTACAAAATACTGGATTTTTACATTTTACAAGCCAGCCGCCACTGGACATGAGGTGAAAGTGGCCCCTTAACTTGTGAATGTCATTACTTTGTTTATATTAGGCTGCCTTAACTCGCTTCTGACTTTTCTTTATGGAATGTGTATGTATGGCATCCCATGGAATCCACAAGGTACCAATAGTGAGAGAGGAGGACACCAGTTGGAAATGTTAGGCAATTGGAATCAGAGCATATCATACAATTGAAAACAAAAGCACCACTTGGGTTCAACAATGATGATAAATTATTTGTACATTTATGGTCAAGGAACAAGGGGAAGAAATGAGAATATTCTGTAATGAAATGATTTAACAAACTAAGATGATACTGGGACAAAGGAAATCCGAAGGTGGGTATGCAGACATACTGTTCACAGTACAATGAAGGTTTAAATCGGCTAAAATAATTTTTTTATCCTGGTGATAGACTGACTTTTCGGATGTGGCAGCTTACTGTAATGTTTAACACGTACTGGCATAAAATAATTGTAATTGCACATCAACAAAAATTAGACATGACCCACTTACTGTGTTTCGAGACAATGTCATGATCGTAAGATGATAGCAATGCGTTTGGTGTATAAATGTTAGTCAAAAGACATATGGGCTGGAAAATCATGAAAAAGTCCTGGATTGAACATAAATAAGATTTGAAACTGTTGCTAACAGTTTTGAGATGTAATAAACGTGCTTCAGTGAAAGAAGTATATAGTTTAAACATTTTAAATATGGACTACATCTCTCAGAATGTCAGTATTACAAGCAATCTTACCTGTTGGTTGCTTGTTGGTAGATTTCGCAGAGACGTTATGGACTGACTTCCCTTTAACCTTAACTAACACCCTGTGATGGATCTTAACACTAAGGTAATTAGGTAGGACCTAGGGAGGAGGGCCGGATCGGGGACTCTACTTGTTCCTGGTTGTCGACCTGCGAGGCAACAAGGAAACAGGATTATAGTAACAATCTCCCTATCTATCTAGTTTCTTTCACTAACTTTAGTACAGTTATTACTAACTATTCACGATGTGTACCCTACCTGCGATCTTAGGAAGTCTGGTGTCGCGTCCGTGTTGTCGTTGTGACGTGTGGTTTGTCTTCTCTTGTAATCAGCGGTGAGTAGTTTGAAGAAATAAAGTCTTTGTTCACCTATGTGAAGAAGTTAACATTTGAATAAGTTACTGGTTATTTCTATATGGTTTCAGCGCCAAAATACTTAGTACAGCTCACTTCTGTTTCACTTACTCCTTTAAATTTCCTACTTGTTTATCTTCACAACCTGTATTTTGATAAGAAATAAATACAAAAACATACACCAAACAATACCAACTAAGTTATGCTACTTTGTTCTCTAAAATGCGCCAGAAATGTAATCTGCCAATAAATCTTGCAAGCACTAAATACTCAAGTCTTTTAAAATGTCTTTTGTCTTTCAGAGTCCACTCCAAAGGTTTGCCTTAAAAAATGATTACAAGTAAGTATGCTGATCCTCGCTGGTAGCTGGCTTGCGGTGGGCGCCTGGAATTGTGTAAGAAATAAAACGTTCACTTAGCTTCTTTTCTTCCTTGCAGCTTTGTGAAGGATGAAATCCTCAACTTCGGCAGGCTCCAGCGATATTCAAATGAAGAACGGATTCCAGGAACTCAGGTGAGTCTTCTAGTGAGTGCGGAGGAAGGCAGAGCATTTTGACATCGTTGGGTGTGGCTATTTATACCCTTGTCACACCCAAACGGCCGCTGACGCATCGCGCACGTTTTCATTACGTGCGTCTTGCGTCTGTGTTTTTCATTATGTCTTGAAACATTCTGGATCTAAAGAGTGTCTCTCGCTGTCGGCATTTAGCCTGTGAACCTTTGACCTGACAATAAACCATACCCCGCATCCTTACCCTAATACGAAATTAACTAAGAGAATCATAAAGCAGTAACACGTTTCTGTACACTTTAGACAGATCAATGAACAGTGCTAATTTACATATCTTTGAAACACGATGGGGCAAGCTCTTTTCAGAGCACTTTACTGTGTCATTTTGATGATGCAGTGCGCCATGACACAGAATTAAGGTGGGTCTGGGAAAGCTCATCAATAGTAAGAAAGGACAAATTGATTGCAGAGACCAAGACCAGTGTCAGTCGAAGGTTGTCTGCATTTTTATGAGGCTTTTTTGTCACTAAATAAACATAATTTGCCATGTAACTCTTTTGAGTACCTCATGTTTGTTTTTCACATATACAAGTATATATGTAGATAGAAAAAGAGGATACATAACAGGTAACCGCGTAATATGGTCAATTAATGTCATCGAGGTGATCTGGTGACATAAACCAAGAGGCTGAAGGACGAGCGGTTTGTAAATGTCACCAGAATCTTGACATAGCAATATAGGAATATATTGCAGGTTACTGTTATGTATTTTTTACATTACATATTTATCTAAGGGGTAGTTAGATAGAAAAATCTGTTTTTTTTAACGTGCACCTAATAATGGGCACTGAGTCGCATTCGAAAGTTTAGATTTTGTTTATCTTCCATGAATACATGTTTGATAACACAATGGCTAGGGCCCATGGCTTTCTGTGATTCTGTGAATGCAGCTTTTACCACATTATTATGGATTTACCAAATTTGCCATATAGATTGCAGATTTTACAAAAAATATTGTTTCTAGCTCAGATGTCTGAAACAAATTATGTCAAAGATTGTGCTACATAATAAAACCAAAGAAGCCCTCAATTTCACCAGTTATGTACAATATTTATGACCGCACATATTACATCATTTAGGACATGATGGCATATCAAATGACATCATTGATGACTTCACTGATGCTGATATCGGATTACTATGGAGAGCGCTACGCTATGTGGAGTGGGGGGTCAAAGGTTTGGCGACTCAAAGCTGTGCATGGTGGGCTTCGGGTGTCTTCGGTCCATACCTGCTATACACAACCAAAGACTGTGAGCAGGGGGGGTGGACAAGTGCAGAGGGTGGGGGGCAAACACCAGCTCTTTGAAGTTGCTCTTCCTTTTGGCTACATTAAGTTGCCCGTAATGCCCACCATTTTGATGGTTGTGCATCGAACATGTTACAAATCAATATCTTTCCAAACTTCCTTGTCTCTTGTCCCATATTGAGCATGTAAAAATTATGCTGACAGCTTCTTCTCTGCAGCAGAGATGAAACAACATTGGCACACAATAGACTTGGGTGAAGACCTAGACTCAGATCTACCAACAGCTCCAGCAAGCCAAGCTGCAGCGCTACGTTGTGTGAATTGGAGAGAACTGAACTGTGTCATATTTACAAAGATATGGTACTTTTCAGGTCTCACCCTGTGAATGCCCATTTGGGGCTGCCTAGCACCAACATAGGCCCCCCTTGTGCCATGGTGCAAGTGTGCCTGTGTTGTGGTAAGAATAGTTTTGTGCAGGAGTACCTACTATGCTTAGAGGCCTATTAATCTTTGTATGTTTGCTGCATTCTGCAGCACACATGCAAGGAGGAAGTAACAAGGAGAAATAAAGATATTTTTTCTTGTTACGCCAGCCTCGGATAGACTCAAAATTTTGGTGCAAACCCAGGTTCACAGACTTTAGTAAATTTGGGTTTATGTTAAAATAGATGAGTGGGTGCACGGGATCGCCCATGCTCTACCCATGTAACGCCCACTCGACGCACAAGAATGCAAGGCAGTGCTATACTATTTTTGTTTGTTCTTACAAATCTCATAAATGCGGCTCTGTGTGGCTTTGCACATTCCGAAGTACATTTTATGTTGTGCCTGTGCCAAAGCAAAATGGCACACCCATGACGCTCAAAGGGACAGGGACGCTGCCTGCGGTTGTAAGACTGGCTTGGCGGCGTCTAGGCAGAGTCACGGAGCGAGCAGCTTGTGTGGCCGAGGCCGGGCCGGGAAGGGGACGAGACGTGCAGCCTAGATGACGGGCCAGGACACAGCGCAGCGTTGCTATGGCGGGCCCAGGCCCGCTTGAGGGGTTGAAGACCCAAGAAGAGATTAACAGAGATGCCCCGGCTGGGAGCCGATGCCGCTGACGAAGAAATAGCCCATGAGTGGCTCTGCCAAGGTGAGCGCTGCCAGGACAGTTGGGCTGCCAAGCGCAGTCTGGGCCAGGGGCAGAAGAGAAGGCCACAACCCAAGCATTGAAGGAAAGTGAAGGCAGCACCGGTGACGACCTGGAGCACCCCCCGGGAGATCAGCTAAAACAGGGACAACCGGATTTGTCCAGTGACCTGATCGGGCCCCATTGCTAGAGACTGGTGTATACGCAGGGGAGCGGCGCAGCTTGTTTGAAAAGAGTGGGCAGTGAATCCTCCCTGGCCCCCCCATGATGCTCCTCGGCTGGTGGTGGTGAGCTGTTCTGCAAAGTGGCTCAGATCTAGCTCCGGCTTCCCCAAAGAGCGATAAACTATGCTGCTCGATGTGTGGGGACCTAGAGGAGCGCTGGGGGCTGAAACAGGCCTAACAGAAGTTGCGACCAACTGGAATGCTATTAGTGGCTGGTCCCGGGGCTGAGGCGGAAACCCACATGCTAGGCCTGTAAGTGAGCCACAGGAAAGATACCTACACAGAGAGGGTACTGCTCTGGGGCTACGGAGACGATGCGCCCCCTGATATACACTTGCTTGTCCTGGACGTGAAGGGGAACTTCAGCGGCGTGCTAGCACAGAGAAACATAACGCAGAAACCTGCGGACTCTCCCAGCGCCCCTAGAGCCTAGAATAGGTCTGACCGAGCGTGTGAGCTCCTTGGAATCTAGCAAAGGCGCCCTTGTAGAGATTACCACACACCGGACAAGAAAGGAGCTGACAATTAAAGATCTCCTTCAGAAACCAGGCACCAGAAAGTCTGAGGGACGCGGCCCTGAGCAGCAGGTGTCCCACTCCCAGGAGAGAGACATGGAACCCACTGGAGAACATTTGGAGTAACCAATTACTCTCTGATTCCTGGAGCAGCTGTTTGGAACACTCAGGGAAGACTTTGCAGGCCTGTGGCAGGACGTCACCTCTGCTATCAAGCAAATCAGAGCGGAGATCCAGGAAATTGGAGACCGAGTCGACTCCCTAGAAAGGAATGGTGACTGCAGAGAAGAAGAGATCACTGAACAGGCCGGAGAGCTGCTGGAGTTTAGATAGATGCTGAAACGAGGAGCTTTATCTCCGCCTTGAGGACCTCGAAAACAGCTCCAGGAGGTCCAACATCCACATCAAAGACATTCCTCTGCTGGCAGATGGAGGAAAACTGGAGGACTGGGTGGTTTGATTCTTCCGGCACACTGCACCGGAGCTTGGAGACAAAGACATCATTCTGGACCTCACGCATCACGCCAGAAGGCTGGCCAATGACCCTGGTCAGCAACAAGATATCACTTGCCTCCATTCTTACCAGCAGAAGGAGATCATCATGTCTGCAACTAGGGATAAAGCGACCATTGCCTTTGAGGGTCTCCAGGTCGAAATCTGTCTGGACTTGTTGCCGCTCACCTTCCAAAGACGCAAGGCCCTGAAGCCAGCCACAGCTTACCTACGTGATAAGGGAATCCGATATCGTTGGGGACACCCATTCTGGCTTTCCTTTGTTTGGATTAAGGAGCTACAGACAGTTCGGTCCCTAAAGGAAGCGCAGGAGGTGTTAGGTCTTGATTTGGATGAGGGGGGTCCTTCCAGGTCACCAACAGACGATGCATCAATCTGTAGGTCGTCAAAGCTGGGCTGACGACGAGGGACCAAACGAGAGAAACCTTCCAAACCTTCCGCAACGGAGAGCCAGAAAGAGAGGGAGTCGCTTCTCTGACAGATACAGAACTGAGACGGATCCGGAGACACTCTGAACGTTTGATCGCATATGCTGTAGGTGTCCTCTACCCACGGGCCCTACCAACTGACAGATGTGTCCTGGGAAGAAGAAAATTGGTCTTGGTGGAGGGTGCTCGCTCCCATCTACGGGATGACTGACCACCGGACACATGGACCCATGCACGATAGTGTGATTCACACCCAATTGACGGTGCTTTTTATGTTTTTGTTAGTTTATCTGCTTTCTTTATTTCCTATCTTGTTCTCTCCTTTCTCTTTTCTATTAATCGGGGCCTACAGCTATTGTTACCACAGGTGGGGGAGGCTATCAATCGGGTGGTCTGGGGAAACACGGAACCATAGGGGAGGCTAAAACACAGACGGAGGCAGTCCGAAATCAAGGGGAGAGGAAATACCTCTATCCTAAGATAATCGATGCTCAATCTCACGGGTCACTATACTATGCCTTACATACACCTTTCGGTACCAAAGGGGGAACTGACACTGGGGTCATGCTAGCTCCCTGTCGGGTGCCACCTGAGGCGAAATGGAGAGGATGCCTATGTTGCTATAGCATGCCAACACATTGGGCTCTGGTTTGCTGTGGGTTGGGGGGGGTAACTCCGATCTTCACGGGACCCCTGGCGAGATTCACCTTGGATCCCCATAACTACCCATATGTCAACTTTTAAGGTCTTAATAATGAGCTTTAAAGTTCGACTTCTCAATACACCCATTAAACTGAGCACCCTCCTTTCAATGCTTAGAGAAGTCCACTATGATATCTGTATATTGCAAGAGACCCACTTGCTACGCGCCAACTGGAAACTCCTCCGATCCAAATGGTATGATAGACAATATTTCTCCTCAGCCATGGGGAAAAAGGTGGGGGTGGCCATCCTCTTATATACACAGTTACCGGGAACAGTGCTGGGGGTACACGCAGAAACACCAGGTAGGCTGTTGGCGCTGCGAATCTTGCTGGGGGCCCACACGTACACAGTAGCTTCCATTTATGGCCCTAATGAGCATCAAGAAGTCTTTCTCTGGGATATGCTAAATACCATTCTTGATTCTCCAGATGAGGATTTATTATGGGGGGGTGGGGATTTTAACATAGTGCCTAACTCACAGATAGATAAGTCAGTGCAGTGGATAGGACACTTTGGGTCACTCTCCGACTCTATGCTCCAGAGGCTGAGGTAAGTGGGCTTGACAGATGCTTGGAGATAGCGTTATCCCACTGTCTGGAAATATACGTTTTTCTCTGCGGCGCACCAAACGTATGCGCGTGTAGATTTATTCTGGACATCCCCCGGGTTACGAGATACACAAAAGACGTTGCAATAGGGACGGCTGCTCTGTCGGATCACTCCCCTATATCTTTGGTGTTACACCTACCCAGAGGGTCTCCCTGCCAGATGTCTTGGAGACTAAATCACATACAACTCCAATGTCACTGACATACAGGCAGCTATACAAGATTATTTGGCAACCAACGACGATGGCTCGTTCCCGCTTCCCCAGGTGTGGGATGCACTAAAAGGTATCATGATAGGTCGGTTTTTGGTCATTGTGGCGGAACTGAATAAAGACAGGAGGGACAAACAGGAGCTGCTAGAGATACAGGTCAGGGAACTGGAAGGGGTTCACCATCAGAGGGGCGCGGTTCAGACAAGAAGACAACTTAATATAGCGCAGAAGCAGCTGAGGGCCTTGGACTGCGACTGAGCAGAATACGCGCTCCTGTGCACTAAGCAGCTCTACTATGAAGGGGGAAACAAATCCAGGAAACTCTTAGCACACCTACTGAGATCTCAAATGAACTCTGCCGCATCACAGGGATAAAGACTCCCCAGAGAGAGACCCACCAGAGTGATGCTGCTATTACAGCTGAATTCGAAACCTTGTATACTACTCTATATACGGTGGAGCACTTAGACTCGGATGCGGCGGAGGACTATGTCCGCTAGGCACCAGTGTTCTCTCATATCCCCACCGGGCGCGGATGTGCTGGACCCGGATATCTGCCCGAAGGTGGTTCTACAGGCTATTCAGGGACTCACTTCAGGGAAAGCTCTAGGAGGGGACTGTTTTTCAGTAGATTTCTACAAAGCCTTTGCCCCCGAACTTACCCCGCTTCTTGTGCGCCTCTTCAATACATTCAATGAAACAGGAGCCTTAACCCCTACAATATCTATGGCTGAGGTAGTAGTAATACCAAAACCTGGAAAGGACCCACCAGAATGCACTTCCTATCACCCAATATCTTTATTAAATGTCGATTTTAAAGATCTTCACCAGTATCTTGGCAGCCCGCCTCGCTCCATACATGCAAGGCCTAGTGGACCCAGACTAGTCCGGCTTTATTCCGGAGTGTAACTGTAATGTCGGGATGAGGCGACTGCCACCTAATAGACAAAACCCAGCGCACTCAGCAACCTACGCTGCTTCTGTCGGTCGATGCTGAGAAGATGTTTGACCAGGTACATTTGTCCGTATCTGCGACACGTTCTCTACAGATTTGGGATGGGGGAATGCTATCTGAGATGGATGAACTGTATTTACAACGCCCCAGAAGCGCACATTAGGTGGAACGGTATAGCTGCCTGCCCTGTTGTAATTGAGAGGAGTACTCGTCAGTGGTGCCCGCTCTCACCTCTACTCTTCGCGCTCTATATGAAGCCATTTGCCAAAAGAGTCCGAAACCTCCACTCCGTCACCGGGAGTCGGATGGGGGACAGGGAACACAAAATCTCCCTGTATGCGGACGATGTGGTGCTCTTCTGCATGCAGCCATTGCACTCCCTGCCCCCCTCTTGGAAAAAGTTACAACATTTAGCAAGGTCTCTGGCTTCAAAATTAATATACAGAAAACTCTGACTCTCAGCTTGATCCTCCCCAGAGCTGAGCAGGAACATCTGAGGCAAAGATTCCCTTTCGCGTGGGCCCAGTGCTTAATTTGAGCCTGTGCTTTCCAGTGCTCATCACTGGCACTTAATTAGTTTCCGGTGCTCTGCACTGACACCTAATTGTCAACACAATACTTGGAACAGTCTACCACATGGCGGCGCTGCTCATCTAATTTAGAGATGAACAGAACAACGGTTGTTTAGGAATACAATATACATTAAAATTGCTAATGCCTGCCTTCCAAGACATTCCTTTAGCTTTGGGGACCTGGAATAATCTGAACCGTCATATTTACATGCGAGAGGGATGGTTAGTAGTTGTTTTGGCAGCGATGACAAGGGCGGTGGGTGGTGCAAGCTGCAGTGGCCTCCTATCCAGAGTCCTGGCACTTAATATTTTACAAATTAAGCACATAGTGGGCCCATTGGGGTGTCTCTTACTTGGGACTGCAGATATTTCCCACGATTGAAAAGACACTTCAGGTGAATTATTCAACGCTTTTAGATGAGACCCAACGTGAGCTTCTCACCTGGAATAAACATGCAATGTCATGGCTAGGTAGACTGGCGGCAATCAAAATGACACTTCTGTCCCGCATCTTATATGTAGTGCAGAGGCTCCCACTGTACCCTCCAACTCGATTATTAGCTCAAATACAGCAACTAATAGGAGGCTTTATATGGGAAGGTAAGAAAGCCTGTATGGCACGACATCAAACATACTTAACACAGGCTATTATGGGCCTTGGGGTCCCACACTTGGAGAGATACTTTCAAGGACCGCAACTGCGTTATATGATAGAATGGTACAAACTACAGTCGGAGAAACATTGGTGCTTTGTTGACCGCCCAATCGCAGGCATGCATATCTGGAACGTTCCCTGGCTCCCTAAACGACATTAGCCTGTCTGAGTTTATGTTTTGCCGGTGCTAAGGGCTACCCTCGGGTGTGGGACGGGGTGCAGGAACCTCATGGCCTCTCAACCTCCATGTCTCCCCTGACCCCTTTCATTGGCAACCCAGACTCCCCCCCCCCCCCCCCCCCCAGCGAAGGAAGGGAACAGATATCTTAAATGGCAAGAGGCCAATTGTAAAAGAATTGGTGACTTCTTTGATGAGAAAGGAATCGTTGATTTCCCCCGGCTTGTGTCGGACTTTGGAATTCTCAAAGATACATATTGGCAAGATCTGCCGATCTGCCATTGGGTAACACAAACTGATGTGCAACCCAACGCTAGCCGCCCCCTCACTAAATTTGAACTATGGTATATAACTCGCACCGCAGACAAACGCCTGCGGTCAGATATTTACTCCACCCTAAATAAGCCCAAACACAACATTAAGACCCCCGCGCAGCGTAGATGGGAATCGCAGTGGGATCGTGAATTCTCCCCTAAAGAGTGGCAGGATCTAATTCACAGAGCCAGAGCCTCCTCATGTAGCACCGCTGGGAAAGAAATGTTCTTAAAGATAGGGCACTAATGGTATTATACCCTGGTTAGAACTGCATGATGGAAACCTGGTGGGAAGGATCTTTGCTTGTGCAATTGTGGACAACCTGGTACACTCACTCATATTCTTTGGCGGTGCCTGAAAATAAAGACCTACTGGGAAACAATTATGCAGGACATCAACGCCATTCATCACACAGAAATACCCAGATTACCCAGCTAAACTTTTTTGGGACTTCCAAATCCACTCACTTACCCTCTCAAGTCATGCCTGGGACAGGCAATCATAACATGAGGTACCGCAAAGCAGGTGTTGATGTTCCGATTGGGAACTGAAGAGGTTCCAACTAAACTAGACTGGCTATACAAGATCTGGGCGATAATGGGCATGGAGAAGATCACAGCAGGCCTGTCTCACCCAGATTCGATCAAACATCGGCACCACCATCGAGTTCCTCTCCTCTGAATTCAGGGAACTTACCTGCTCAAGATACCTCCGAGTACTGTGACTCCCTAACGCACACTCCCACCTGGAACACCACCCCCAGGAAGAATGACCACTCCCCTGTGGTCAACCGTCAGCAATATTGAGTCAGGGACCACCTTTAGGCACCATAATCTTTGATCCTTCTTCTTCTATACTTTAACTTCTTCCTTTCTTAGTCTCTTTGTGACACCCACCTTCTTTATTGCTCCCCACCGGCCAGTAGATGTAGGTGGCGGCTATTGTTAACCTTTGCATCCATAAAATCAATAAAAAGATATAAACCATAAATGATGATGTCTGGTGCAACTGCATGAACCACCAAAATGCACCTCATAAATTGGAAGAGGAATGTAACATTGTCTCAGATGCCCTAGTAATGGTCTCTTTTAGAAACAGGACTGTATTTGTATTGTTTGCAAGTGGATATGTCCAAGACGAATCACTTGCGGCTTCCCTGGCTTTATTGATGGTGTCAATGCTAAAGTTAAATGTAATCTCACGGATTTCAGTGGTGTAATTTCTAATGTCATCTGCGTCTATACGAGATGAAGTACCCCCACCTCTACATTCTAAGGAAGTCATTGAGGTGTTCTGTGACCATACAGAGGAGCAACGCTGCAGGCCAAATGCTGGTATGAGGGATCCCAGAACTCTGGGAAGCATTGCAATATCCTTTTTAATTTATTCTAGTGAGTATTTATTTTATGCCCTAGAGTAAATTGATATTTACATCTCCACCGGACCCTCAGTTTCTCTCGGGTCAGATGTGAGTAGTGGAGCAAAAATGACCGATTGGATTTGCAGCTCAAGCTTGAGCAGGGATCACTTCTTTGCTTTGTTTCGGGTGGAAAGGCCCACTTTTAAAGATTCTGTTTTTAAAATGGCGTCTCTGCCTTGCATGCACCGCCCTCTAGTAAGAAATGGAAGAGTCGCTGTTTATAGAGAAATTACAAACTTCCACTTATCATAGATAATAAAGGCTGCTGCAACTGGCATGGTAACCTACAGGGACAAGGCTGTCTCCCACACATCAATGTGAAGCCAGTGAAAGGCTAGGACAGGCTAAATCTTGACTAACCCTAAATGCGAGGCAGGCGTAAGAAGGAGAAATGTTTTCAGAATAATTTGTCTTTGTATTTTCTTCCTTGCATGTGTGCTGCAATCTGTAGCACATATACACAAAAGAAAATGTCTTAAAGCATCATTTTTGTGAAGGAAGTAACTTCTTCCTGCACAAATCCATGCTGAGTACAACACTGAGACCCTTGAACTAATACACAAGGGTGGTTATGATGGTGCAGGGCAACAAGTGCACCAGCTCAAGGAGAGAGCTCAACTGTGCCACTTTTATGTAGATATGGTGGTCTTCTGCTCCCTCCCATTCACAGAACGCGGCAACTTTACTTGCTCCTCTGTGTGGTGTAAACTCTTTTGAAGTGTACCTCGTTGTTCTAGTTGAAGTAAAGGCACAGATGTTTCTAGTGGAAAAGGTTCTACAGTGTTCCATGGTAAAAACAAGGGTTCAAATTCAAGGCACTTCCTGGTCTTTGAAACTGGGAATGTCTATCGTACGTCCGGTGCTTCACAGCTGCAGCGGCGTCTACTCATCAGCAACAGAAATGGCCGCCAGAAGATTGAGGGTAGGAGACTGGACAACGGGTGACTTCACTTATGGTATCTGTAAGACTCTCACCACTCAAGTAACCAAGCAGATGGTTTTACAGGATGTGTGAACGAACCTTATTTTTGTTACTAACTAAATTCATACACTAGTGCTGTTGGGCCTTTCTTTACAATAGACTGATTCTAACAAGTGAGAGTTTTAGAATGTTCTAGAACGTTACGTTCAAGTCAGTCTCGCCTTTTGAGAGTGCCTCAAGTGGCACTCTCTTATTGCATTTCCTGAGCTGCTTTAAAGAATTGGTTATTTTATGCCACAAACTTAGGGAAAGAAACAATAGCAGCCCAAGAGGTTATGGATGCCTGAGAATGTTACAATCTAGATGGCACCACTGGGTAAAATCAAGGAAGGATGAATATAAAGAACTGGATTACTTGGCAAATTACCATAACAAGAGGCTCACTGGCTCCAGTACGAAGTCCAGATCTCGCACGCAGATTTTAGTGTCATTTCCAGGGAGTAGACCAAGAAAGTCAGACCTTCTGGGATCCTCTGGCCAACTTGAATGACAGCCTCTGTTTCTTCCTCAAAGAGTGAGAAAAGACTGAGATACCGCGTGCTTCCTTTGGGAGTGGCCTGAATAAGCAGATGGTCGATGTTTGACCATGAGCTATCTATTAATAAGAGGCTGTAAGATGACATACTAGCATAGCAGAGAAAAGAGGCTAGTGTTTTTGGCACACAGGTGAGTTGTGACGACAAGAAGCCATTCCAGTGGTGCATTGCCCTTCAAGCACTGTTCTGCCCGAGCCTCCATTTTGAAGTGGGCTGATTGTGACGCATAAGATGGCGAGTGGTAGCAGAAGATATCCCCATGAAAGTACAGTGTACATTGAACAGAAAATAGAGGGAAAAGGTAAAGTGCAAAGCATAATTCTCCATGAAATTGGCATGGAATCCGAGACTACTGCATCTCAAAAGAGAATGTTATTGGTCTTCATTATTTGTGGTGAAGGCATAAGATGTCTTTTTTGTGTGTGGGGCTGCGGTTTGGGGTTTCTGTAACTGATCAACACTACAAACTATTGAAAATGGTTTTTTCAGAAGATTAATGTCTGCCCCAGCCGCCCCCCCCCCCCCCCAGCCTTCCCTCCATTATTTGTTTTAAGGAGCTGGGGCAAATTCCTCTGGTAGATCGTATACAATTTGCCCCAATTATGTTATGGTGCTCTATCTGGGCAAATGAAGTACCGGCCCTTAACCAAGCAATAATTCAGGACTGCTTAAAGTGTGACCATGTACATAGAATACCG
This sequence comes from Triturus cristatus, assembly GCF_964204655.1. Classification (NCBI taxonomy): domain Eukaryota; kingdom Metazoa; phylum Chordata; class Amphibia; order Caudata; family Salamandridae; genus Triturus; species Triturus cristatus. Next base: position 840,291,190 of record NC_140593.1, on the reverse strand, counting down.
TGGCTTCGTTATGTTAGACCCAGAGGGCACTCGTCGGGAGTCAGGACTGTTTTACTAACCCTTATCTTATTATCTCCATTACGAAACCCCAATTAAAGAGAGAATTTTAAAATTCTTTAATGGAGTGTAAGGAATCCGTGGAGGCTAGTAAAAAGCATGTAGTCGATTATCTACCCCTGGTAACCAATGACGGAACTCAGCCATATCTTTTGTACCCTTTTAGTCCGTCTAAACATTTTTATCTTTTAAGATTTAAACTTGGCATCGCTCACCTTCTGGTGTCATACCCTAGTAAAATATATCAGGATGCCCATTTGGTTCCTTGCCTTCCTGTGACTATAAATCATGTCAGAATGTAATGCATTTTCTTTTTTTGTGAGCTATATGACATTCCATGCAGGGAATTAATTTTACCACTTTTTTGAGGGTGTTGAATATTAGAAAAAGCAGGCGAACTCTATTCCACCTTTGTCTGCTTCAAACAGAATATACCTGTGAAATGATATAGATGTATCTCTGACACAATTCGTTTCAGGAGGCTAGTTGGAAATGATGTTTCTCTCTTTTAGAATTTTTAATTCTCTTCTGGCACTTTATGCACTTTAAGAAAAGTTTGTCTCTAAGGCTGCATGTCGGGCCCGAAATTCTTTTGGCGCTGGGTAAAAGCACTTTGCACTTTAAAATACAATATGTTTACTCTCAGGGTTCTGTGTCATGCCCGAAACATTTAACAAAAATGTTCTATATTTAAATATAATTGAATGAGCATTGTTTTATTGTGTTTGAATAATATAAGGAATTTTAAAGGGTTTGATCTGGATGGTCCTGATGTATCCTCATGAACCTTAAGTATGCTAAGCTGCTTTTTTCTGAAATTTATGTATCAAACGTACATGATGTATTGTGTTTTTTTCTGTGACCTTTATGGTTTGGTAAAAACTGAGTAAACTTTTATTGATGATGATGATGACGAGACGTCTTGCCTCACATAATCCTAGTTACACGACAGCGAATCTTGCCTGTCGCTTTGGTTGTTCTTGTCTGCATTTTGCAAGACAAACCTAGACGTTAGGAAATCTGCTATGATCCACCTCACCCATGTACTAAAACAGCGATGAAGATTACCATGATACAAAGATATTTACAACTTACAAAAAGCCTGCTATTTTCCAGAAATCGTTCACCAAAGAGGCGATCCCACGTCACCAACGCGGCTTGTCAATAGTACATTTGTTATGTTCCTGAAAGGGTTGAGGCGGGGTGGTGGCATATCCTTGGCAGCGGAGTTATTTCTGGAGATAAGCGGAGTGCGCTCTTGGACTGCGTGTGAATGGTTAAAGCCTCTGCATTGAGTCAGAACATGTAAAGCTTCCTGAGGGGTCAGAGACCCTCTATTTGCAGAGCCCCAGAGACTGCACTATGGGTCTGCTAGAGAGTGCATTGCTGCAGCTCTCTGGTTTGCCCACACTGCATTCTTCTATTGAACTAAGGGCAAGATTAATCAAGGTTTTGCATCGCCCTTGCGCCACACAAGTGGGTTTTAAGTGCGACAAAAAAGGTCATTGCGATTTATTAAGCCAAGAAAGGTCACCTTGGCTTGATAATGGAATTCTGCGAGTTCATGAGACTCCACGGAGTACGACACCGCCAGATCACCTCACAGTGGCCCAAAGCCAACGGCGAGATCGAAAGGTTTATGCGAACTCTAAAAGTCCTGAGGATCGCAGTAGCGGAAGGCTCAGACCCTGAACGGCACCATGGGCATTGATGCTCAATGGGCCACGCCAGAATACTATACTGACCTGCCCGGGGTGGACACCACCCATGTACCGGGAGGAAGAAGCCCAAGTCAAGCGAGAACAATGGAATGTGGCCGCCAGCCGTAAGAGAAGGGCCCAGCCCGAGACCTACAACCAGGGAATCTGGTGATAATAAAGGATCGGAGACCTGGCGGGAAGTTCAGGACACCATATGAGCCAGGCCCCTGGCGGACTACGGAAGTAAAATGCACCATGATAACAGCAGAGAAGAACGGAGAGACAGTGACCAGAAACATATCCAGGTTCAAAGGAGTGGAGAAAGAGTTGCCCCGATCCCTCAGTGAAGACCAGACCGAAGCGGAGGACGAGGGGCCCGGGAGTGAAGGGGCCATTGGACCGGCTGCCCAGGAGGACAACACCCCCACCCCTCTGACCAAAACCATCCTGGCATCAACCACGTCACTCCCAATGACAGACATGGAACGATCGGGACTCAGTCACCAACCCAGGTACCGCCTGCGTGAAAATCCTCCCCCGAGCTCTCAGCTCAGAGACTGGTTGCCACCTAGCGAGCTGTGCCCCAACAAGAAGAACAAAGAGACTGATTTGAGGTGGTATGTAACAGGTCGGCGGTCCTGTTGTTGTGTCCGGCGTGAAGCCGGAAATATCGCACCCCATACCCTCAGGCCAGGTGTGGCTAATATAATTATAGGCGTGGCTTAAAACACATAAGTTAGAAATCTCTGCTTAGATAGTGTGCCACCCGACTGGTACTTCACTGCTTCTTTCTGTCTTTGCATCCAGATATATAATACAACAAGTGACATTACACCTGCAGCAAGCCAAGGCTACTGGCTTTATCAATGGTTGTTAGTTGCATAAGACAAATAAGCACCAACAATGGCATCTTTATATAAAATAGTTGAAATGCTTCAGTTCTGAAATGATGAGACTGTGTGTTTCTAAATAAAGCAATCTTTTTTTTTTTTGTAAAGCAGCCCGTTTTCCTTAAAGGAAAAAGAGATGCTTTACAAAAAGTAAAATGAAAAGTTTTCCTTTCATTTTTTATGAGCAGGCAGTTGTCTGTGGGACCACTGCCTGCGCTTAAAAATGCTTTAACAACTATTGACAAAGGGGGAAGGGACCCTTGGTGACCCCTTCCCATTTGCGAATGGGTTACCACCTACTTGAAGTATGTAGTAATATGCAAATGTTTTGCGACCGCATTCACGGTCAAAAAACATTCATGCATTCTGTTAGGATTCGGTATTTAGAAGGGATGCCCTTAACACGCCCCTTCCAAATACCGAATCGCAAAACCCAATTTGCAATTCGGTAACAGGTTACTGAATCGCAATTTGGGTTTTTTTTTTTTTTTTTGAAAACCTTTATTGACAGTTCAATCAAGAACAAGTATGGGCCTACAACCCCCCGGGGCCGGCCGCTAAGCAATCAGAACAAAAACAGGCAAGTGTAAACACAGGCAGCACTTCGGGGAGCAGGATCGTAACGCTAATACTGTGAACAGCGTAGGTAGGGCACCAGGAGAAAAAGGTTTTCATTTTATAATGAAACAAGGCAGAAGGATCAGGTGCGAGACAATTTTCAAACAGCAATTACAGGCATGCAGAGTAATAAACGTAAGCGATTTACAGCAATCCATTAGGTCAATGGCGCAAACACAAGAACATCAGGATGGGGAAGAATATCATAAGCAGTTGCGCCTGCAGTCCCACGCCAGGACTCCCGGAGAGCACCCCGGAAATTGTGGTACACATGGAGCGGCAACGAGTCATAGCAAAGGAGGTGTATCACGCGGATCCCAGAAAAAGAAAAACGAAAAGAATCAGAGAAGAAAAAGGAGGCCATGGAAAAAGAGATAAAAGACTAAAGAATCCCCTCCCCCAACCCCCCACCCTGCACCTCTGCAGATGAGTACGGCCCCCCCCCCAAGCAGTGTGCCTGTCGCCCTGGAACCAGACCCGAAATATAGGAGAATAGGGAAAAAGAAGTAGGAAAAGAACCCCACCAGACGGGGGGGTAGAGAAAGTATTAATAAGCTGGAGGAGGGCCTTCAAAACATACCCCCGGCTTCTCCCTCCCGCACGGTAAGTTTCCCCCGAGGTGAACAATAAACGGCACAAAATCTATCTTCTCAAAGAAAAATGGGGAGCATTATGCACCTATTATGCTGTTAGCTATGCCAGGAGAGCACGCAACCCCTGAGCCCGCCCGTCCACTAGATGACCACCCCTGAAGGATCAGCCTCATCCCTGACCACTCTTTGGGAGTCCGCCCATGCCTACCCCTCGACCCAGCACCATATCCGATGTTCCAAGGTAGAGGATTGTCCAAAAACGTCCGAGAAGCGACGCACACAGGTGGGGTGGAAGTCTCTGAGCATCGACACAGTCCGCAGCGTGGAGAAACAGGCTTCCCAGTGCTGCCCAAGGATATGCACTGCACTCCAGGTCCAGGAAGGCAGAAGCAGCCAAAGCAGACAATAGTTGCTGGAGTTGTCTCTGGGTCGCAGGAGGGCACGTACGGGACGAGGTTACCACATCCCACTCAGGTCTAATGCCTCCGGGGCAGATCAGGTCCTCAGCTGGACGAACACACTGTAGAATACTGGCCGGAGTATCCAGCCGCGCACTAACCTCAGGGGTGGCCGCCAAAGTGTCCTCCTGTGCGCAGTGTGGGTAGTCCCTGTGTACGTGCGGACAGGCGGGCCGCCACTGCCCCAACGCGGACGCCACACCGTCGAGCTTACTCCCCAAGGCCCCGACACCATGAATCAAGGAGGAGTGAAGAGCACCAAGGGCCTCGAGGAGGTCGCCGTACCCCAGTACAGCTCTCTGCGATCGCGCCGCCACACTCCCGAAAGTCGCACTCTCACAATCCCGCTGCGACCCAGCGGACAGGATGGTAGGCTTCATCGCAACAAGATGGCCGCCAAGTATGCCCGACCCTCACCGGGGCCGGGACCCTGGGACAAGCGTCTCGATGTCCACGTCGCTGGTGACCGGGTTCCGGGGGCAGGCGAAAAGTTATCCGTTGCGGGGTCACGGGCAACAGTCGTCCCCACTACGGACCAGCTCCCGTAGAAATTCGGGGGCGGCCCGCAATGATCAGGGCAGGATACGGGCGGCGGCCTGGCAGCTCACTCTCAAAGGCAGGGGCAGCCACCGGAGGATCTGAGAAGTGCACCCCCGGGCATGCACTCGGTCCGCTACGCTTGACAGTAGAGACGACCACGACGAAATGCAGGCCGAGTTTGGCACCGCTCCGGTGGACCGACTCCACCCAGTCACAACAGGCCGCTGTTGTTGAACTGCCACCCGGCCACGGCGTCCACTCGAGGTCCCGGCTCCAGGGCCGCACAGGCCGCAAAGTTCAAATGCACATTTCTCCAGCGATACCGCAGCCAGAAACCTCGGAGTCACACAGTCGGGTGCCACTCTCCTTCAGAAACACGACCCCGTAGCACAGGTTAAGGATCTCGTGCAGGATATCCGTGCGGGATGCGGAGGTTCACGGAGCCGGGAGTCTACGCTGCCGTCCCGGTCGCCATCTTGGCTCCTCCTCCCGCAATTTGGGTTTGATGCATGTGAAATGCCTTTTTTGTATTTGCAAACGGGCCGATTCTGTAAATCGGCCCGTTTGCGAATACAAAAACGCTTCATGCATGTGCCCCTATATGTCTATGGGCAAAAGTTACCAGTGGGTGTAACAGGAGCCTGCACTGACACTGCACGGCTGTTTCTTTTATGTGGTAGGGAAGCGGCGTTCCGGATGTTAGTGCTGTGCTGGGTGTGTACTGCTAGTGCTTTGATGTATCTGCATGACAGGAGTGCTTGCACCGGCCGCTGTGGTGTGCTACTCCTGCGCGTGAACGAATAATGCTCTGTGAGTGCACTACAGCGCAGTAGCTGTTGTGAGCATGATACTTGCATTGGAGTATTTTCTGATCAAAGTAAATTGATTTGCTGTATGACTTGTAGAGTGCACTTTTCAAAGTGTGGCTTTTTGAGGTTAAAAATATAACCAGCTCATGTAATGAGAAAGCAGCGTAGACTACGTGTTCTCCAATAGGAAAGCTTGCACTGCTGCTGTATTTGTGCAACAGTGAAAATTTGGCAGCGCTGCGCTCTGACATTTCCAGAACATAGGGATGTGCCATTTTTACAACACTACGGAGCAGCCCGGGGTTTTCCCTAGCTTTCGTGCTAAAATCAACTGCCTAGCACCAACGCAGGCACCCTTGCACCATAGTGCAAGGGTGTCTGCGTTGCAGGGAATGATGGTTAAACTTCAGGAAGGGACACCTTCAGGACATAAAAAATCCATAATGGTGATTTTTTACTTCTATGTGTGCTGCAGAATACAGCATACATAAAAGTAGCAAATCACCATTATTTAATGAGTGTTTATGTGCAGGAAGGTGTCCCTACCTGCACATAAGCAATCATTAATGGGGTTTTGCTCTTTGTATGTGTGCTTCAGAATGCAGCACTTATAGAAAAAGCAAAAACGAGGAGAAATAAAAGTATTTTTTCCCTGTTTCACCATTCTGACGCCTGGTCATGAATGGCGTTAGTTTTTGGCACTGCCTCAGATTTACAGATCTTTGTAAATCTGGGGTAGCATCAAAAAGCAATAGGTGTTGCGGTGGAATGCCCACATAAACACCCATTGCATGCCCCTTTCATGCGAAGTTATGCTGGTAAAGGGGCCGCTTTGTAAATATGGAGAAGGGTATAGCACCAACAGAACTTCGCTAAAGTGACGTTCTGGTGGCACTATTCCCTAGTAGATATACCCCATAGTTCCAGGAGGTATCTTAGGAAGAACTAGAACTAGCTCCATATAGCTCTTAGCTAACATACATAAGACTAAAATGAAACTATGAGTTAGGCCCATCCTGAGTGAAAAGGAGGGTTTACAGAAAATATGTCTATCTGCCTCATAACGTTTATGATGCCTTATGTCACTTCACCATCCTCATATATTTTGAAAAGAATCAGGTGATAGTATTAGGATGGTGGAGCATTGGCTAGTAGGTGTGTTGGTTACTCCTCACCTTGAATGTTTGTGCCCTATATACATCCAAAGAAGAGAATGGACTGAAATCTATCAAACTGTTTTGTCCGACAGATCAGTGGCATATATTGAGCATGCTTCTTAACTGAATAAAATGGGGGGCGAGTTTTAGACCGAAACTGTTACTCAAGCCTTGGGGAAAACGTTTTAGATCGAGCCTTCCAAATAGCGCATATTTTTTTTCTAGCACACAACAAAAAAATTGAAATGTCTGTAAATGAACTGTGCTGACGATTAAATCAAAAGACACACACATGATGGTCGGAATGCAGAGCAAATCAAACATTCACCCCCAGTCACGAGATCTAGGTTCAATCTATTGTTCTTTTGCTCACCATGCCACCCCAGTTTAGACCCAGCCATATGCAAATCAGTCTTGACCCTGTGCCTCATGGGAACAGTCCAGCCCAAACTGCCAAGCCAGGTCCTCCCTGGACCAGAAACAACCATTCTGGGACCGGTTTCGGGGCATCACCCCATATCAGCCAGGCTAGCTTGAATCCAGTGGCACATTGAGCCTGGGACCCACGTCTGGGCATACCCAGCACACTTAGAGCGAGAAAGCAAAAGACACACAGATGATGGATGGAATGCAGTAAATCAATACATTGAGTGATGACATTTCCACACAATATAATTTGTGTGCTGTATACTTTTATCAGTAAAATTTAATGTGAGTGCAAATGTAATGGCCATTTCAATTGAAGATTTGTTGTCTGTAATGTCAGGACGTTACCATACCATGCATACTTCACGTACCCTACTGCACTGTATTCTGTACCACTCAATGCCCCTGCACTCTACTCTGCACCACTCCACTCTACCTCTCTCTACTCTACAACACTCCAAATCTACTCTATGCAAAATGCACTCTACCCCACACTATTCTACTATTCACCACTGCACTCTTCGCCACTGCACTCTACACAACTCCATGCCACTCCACTCTATAGCCATCCTACTTTGCAGCACTGCACTCTATCCCACTGTACTCTATGCCAATGCATTCTACACAACTTTACTTAAAGCCACTGCACTCTAAGCCAAACCACTCTGGACCAAATCATTCTACACCACTATGCTCTACGCCACTCTATTTCACTCTGCACCACTGTATGCTACGCCACTGCACTCTACGACACTCCACTCTGTGCCGCTGCACTACAATACACCACTGCATTCTACAACAATATACTCTGCAGCACTACACTCTCTGCCAATCTAATCTATGCCACTGAACTCTAAGCCACTCTAATCTACTCTGCACTATACCATACCCTCCTCTATGCCACTTCACTCTACTCTGAAACAATCTACTCTGTCATTGCACTCTACACCACTCTATGCCTACGCTAATGCACTCAACACCACTTTACCCAAAACCAATACACACTATACCACTGCACCCTATGCCAATCTACTTTGCACCACTGCACTATACTCTACTCTATACCACTGCGCTCTACACCATACACTCTGTCGCTTTACTCCGCACCACTGTACACCACTGCACTCTACAATACTCTACTCTGCAGCACTGTGCTCTCTGCCACTGAACTCTCTGCCACTCTACTCTGCACCACTTTACTCTGTGCCACTGCACTCTACTCTGCACCACTCTACGACACTGCACTCTATGCCACTTCACTTTATGTCTCTCTACTCTACAACACTCTACTCTATGCCAGTGCACTCTACCCCACTCTACTATGCACTACTGTACTCTTCGCCACTGCATTTCATGCCACTCCAGTCAGCAACTCTGCACTCTATGCCACTACTCTACACCACTCCACTCACCCGCCATTCCTCCAATCTACACCACTTCACTTTACTCTGAAACAATTTACTCTGTGCCACTGCACTTTACGTCACTCTACTCCACTCTGCACCACTCCACTCTATGCCACTGCAATCAGTGCTGTGCCACTTGATTCAATGATACTGTGCTCTATGCCACTACTCTATGCCACTGCACTCTACCCTGCACCACTGTACTTTACCCTGCACCACTCCACTTCACTCTACCCTGAAACAATCTACTCTATGCCACTGCACTCTAAGCCACTCTATGCCACTCCACTCTAAGCCACTGCACTCTATGCTGAGCCACTCTATGCCACTGCACTCTGTCAGTGGCGGGTCCTCCTTTAGGGTGGAGAAGCGTAACCCCACCTGCAGCTGCATTTAACAAATATTAAATAAAATGGTAATTGTGATTACCATTCTAGTGCACTTTGTGTATGAGGATGGGGCAGGCCATTACATCTTGCAGAAAGTTGCCTCAAGTGTGCATGTCGATTGGCCGGCTGTCCTGCCACGGCCAGCCCGACGTGTACTTCGGACTGCAGCAATCTGTGAGCTGTATAACAGCCCCGGGGACAGTACACAAGGGGCCTAGCCTGGAAAGGAGTGCTGCCTTAGGCTGCTCCGACCATGAGAGCAGCTCCAGGATTGGTTTTGTTTGTTTGCTCAAGCCATGGTGGTTTCTGGGAACAGTTGCGGTGGACGTTCCTTTCCTCCGTTGCACCTATCACTGCATGTGCTGTTTAGTTTCTTGCCACCTCCGCCTCTCACTCTGGCTGCCTTCCTTTCACGAGCATTGCCTTTCGTGTGTGCCTGAGAGGAGAAGTAAGCAGCCCCCTGATGTCTATAAGTACTTTTGTTGTTATCACCCCATATTGTTTTTTAATGTGGCAAGTGCACCAAAATGCACCCACACATTCATCTTACTTGCTCTCTGTGATTGCAGATTACGATTCTTTGTTTCTGAGTACAAATGAACAGGCTATGTTTAATCAAGCGGAGCGGGCACAGAATTTACACACAGTCTTTGACCGGCCCTTATCTGCATAGTTCTTAAGTAGCATGTCCACTCTACTACTGGGCTGTGAGCTTCAAACGGAGTAGCCTTAATGAGACCGCAGATCTTTCACGCTTTATGCAGTGGTGACTAGTGACATATTAAAGCAGTAGCTGCGAGCCCTGAGTCTTGCTGCTGCTGCTTTTGCCTCACCTCTTTCATAAGTCACTAGCCGCCACTGCACTCTACGTTACGCCACTCTACTCGAAACCCCTGCAACAATTCACTCTACACCGCTTAACTCAAAACCAATGCAACCTATGCCAGGGTAGCTATGCCAACTACTCTGCACCACTGCAGTGTACACCATTGTACTCTACAACATTCTACTCTATGCCTCTGCACTCTATCCCACTGGATGCTACGTCACTCTACACCATTGCACTGTATGTCACTGCGCTCTACACCACTCTTTTCTACTCTGCACCACTGTGCTCTAAGTCACTACTCTCTGCACCACTCTACTCTAGAATTCTACAACCCTGCACTCTACGACCGTGTGCTCTGACACTCTACTCTGCATGACTGAACTTTATGCCAATACACTCTACGCCACTCTACTCCTCCCTGCGCCACTCTACTCCACCCTGCGCCACTCTACTCCACCCTGCGCCACTCTACTCCACCCTGCCTCACTCCACTCTATACCATTGCACTCTACGCTACTGTAATGTACTCTGCACTGCTCTACTCTATGCTAATGCACTCTACGCAACTCTGCATCACTGCACTCTACGCCACTGCACTCTATGCCAGGCCACTCTGCACCACTCTACTTTATGCCACTTCACACTAAGCCCCTCTGCGACACTACACTCCACGATACTCCTCTCTGGGATGCTCTACTCCATTCAACTCTGCTCCACTGACACTCAACTCCACACTATGCCACTGCACTCTGCCATTCTATAACACTACGACACTCTGTGGCGCTCTACGCAACCCCCTCTAAGCCACTCCACTCTGCCATTCTATAACACTACGACACTCTGTGGCGCTCTACGCAACCCCCTCTATGCCACTGCACTCTGCCATTCTATAACACTACGACACTCTGTGGCGCTCTACGCAACCCCCTCTAAGCCACTGCACTCTGCCATTCTATAACACTAATACACTCTGTGGCGCTCTATGCAACCCCCTCTATGCCACTGCACTCTGCCATTCTATAACACTACGACACTCTGTGGCGCTCTACGCAACCCCCTCTATGCCACTGCACTCTGCCATTCTATAACACTACGACACTCTGTGGCGCTCTACGCAACCCCCTCTATGCCACTGCACTCTGCCATTCTATAACACTACGACACTCTGTGGCGCTCGACGCAACCCCCTCTATGCCACTCCACTCTGCCATTCTTTAACACTACGACACTCTGTGGTGCTCTACGCAACCCCCTCTATGCCACTTGACTCCACTCCGTTCTGACATACTACTCCACTATAATCCACTTTACTCCATGCCACTCCACTCTGAGAATCTACTCCCCTGTACACCGCTCTACTCTAAAACACTCCTCCATCCTACGCAGCACCCTCTATGCCACTGCACTCTGCCCCTCACCACTCCATGGCACTGGATGCCACTCCATTCTATGACACTACTCAACTCCGACACTGTGCTCAACTCTACGCCACTCTACTCTATGCCATTCCTTTCTAGGAAACTTCTCCCTACATGACACTCCACAACACTGTACGCTACTCTATGACACTCTACTTCACTCGTCTCCATGCTACTCAACTCTACTGTACGCCACTCCACACGACTCTACGCAACCCCATAACACTCCACTCTACTCCACTTTACAACACTCCACTCCATACCACTCTCCTTTGCCCCACTAACTTTTAGCCACGCTGAACTGCAGCCACGCTGGAGTACAACACGGCTAAAACCTATTGGCAAAGCCAACAGTTCTTGCAGAGGCGAGACCTACTGGCTTTGTCAATGCCTGTTATTGGTTGAGATGAAATCGTTGGAATTGTCAGATTTTTTGGAGTGTAGTTGATGGTGTGTATTGATGGGACTTGCATCTTCACAAAGTATGCACCGCAGCCTCCATGGACACTGTAGGCTCCGGGTGCAGCAGACATTCCATCTAACCCTTCATGCCTGTGGTGGACCTCTGCCTCAACGCCCTCTGCCCCCCGCTCCTGCTCCCACCCCAAGAATCTCTCTCTTCGCAGCAGGGTCGAAGCACAGGCCCCTGCAGCCCCTGTGGGTCAGTGGGGGCCCAAACCCTTCAGGGCCCCTCTGAACTTCATGGGGCCCCATACAGCTAAATAGCAATGAATATCTGTGAAACGTGATTCAGGGCCCCCCCTTCACAGTCTGGGGGGCCGGGGGAGGGGGGGGGCGTCATTTTGCGTGAAGCCACTGCTTGGCAGCTTGTTTGAATCCAAAGTCCGGGGTGGGGGCTCAAGTTTGAGTCGGTGGTCGTTTCGGTCGGTAGTGTTGACATCGTGCTGACCGGCCGCTCTGCTTATCACTGGGGCTCGGTGGAATGAAAGCCCCGTTTACCTTGTCACTCAACCCCCGAGCGGAGAGGGAGCAGCCGGGTCTCCAGATAAGGGTGGTCTTTAGGAGTGGATAAACGGATGGGAGGGGGGCCTTTACCCGAGATAAGAGGGGCTGGCTCGCTGCAGATAAGACCCTTAAGTTTAAGAGGAAGATTTGTCCAAACGTCGGTACACACCGAGCGCTTATCTGTCCCCGCCCTCAGGTAATCCCGGAGGTCTGACATCCTTGCAATAAATCCATCAAGTCCCCTGACATTCCTGCGCCTTCCTTGCCCTGCAGCTTTTCCTGTGAAAGAACGCCCCTGCCCCGAAAGATATCTCCGGAGCTGGTTCAAGCAACTCCCGGCCACTCCCGCTGATTGTGAACACAAGGATAACGCAGACTACAGGGTGCAACCCGCTTTACTCAGTTTCGACATAAAAATGCCTACATCAAAGAACCCTATTAACAGAAATAGGGCCACATGTATCAAACTAGCATTTTGCGATTACCAAATAGCGATTTTTACCGAATCCCTATTTGGTAATTGCAAAATGCTGTGGGGCTGATTTACAAGCCCCTCACGCCACTGGTACGTCACTAAAAGTGACGTTCTGGCAGCGCAACGGGCTTGTAAATAAGCCCTATGTATGTAAAGAATCGCCAAAGATGTGGTGATTCCTTAAGATTACCAAATAGCGAATTGCTATTAGGTAATATTATTACTCCATTCGTTCCTATGGCCAAAAGGCCAATAGGTGCGAATGGTTTTGGTGATTACCAACTTGGTAATGGCAAATTAGCAAGGGTGCCTGAGGGTCTAAGTTCCCTCTGAAGCACCCCCAAAAAAATAATGCGCACATGAAAAGCACACACATGCCACTGCATGGCACTTTGAAAAATGCAGTTTTGTACATTTTTCAAAGTTTGCATTTGGAAAGGCTTCCTTCATGTGCTTACAGAATCGCAAACTGAGATTCCCTATTTGCATTTGCAATTTTGGGTAATCGCCAAAAATTTTGATCATCTAAATTTGCAACTGCATATCCTTTCATACATCATGAAAGGCTATTTAGCATTCGCAAACGGATGAATTTTGCAATTTGCACCGTTTGCAAATGCAAAATTGTTTCATACAAGTGGCCCACAGAGCCTTATTTAGAATCTGGAGGAACTGTAAATCATCTGGAGGGAACTTTAAATATGCAGTAAAATCCACTGGTTGAAATCCCTCCACAGGGAAATATAGTGAAGGAAATTTAACCGGAGGATTTCACTGCATATTCTCATTTGCCTCTACAAATTGGAGAAATATGTTTCCACCAAACTCTAAAAGTGTCTTCTGCCCTATATGGCAAGATTTGAACTATGTCACGAGTATCTTGTTACTGCAGAAAAAAATTAGCAATGCCACTCACAGAAGTGTTCAAAGAAGATGGTATTTAGCCACATTTATTACATTTTGTGTAGGCACTCATGAGGCGCCGCATAATTTAGTGTTTTGCACGCAGGCCTATATAATAGTAAGTAGACGTGTCATGTATACACCCTTGCAAACATTTTGTAGATTTGGAATTACATTTCCTATGGCATCTTTATTATGTATTTATAGGTTTGTATTTATTTTGGATTTTTTGGGGGCGCAAAGGTTCTTGGAAGCTGTAGGTTGCTTGGCCGATCTACAGCAGAACATCGCCACTCTAGAATACTTATATAAATTCAAAAATGTGTGAAAACGGGTTGCGAGTTTGAGTTTTTGTCTGGGAAGACCCAGTTTAAGGAAGACCTGTCTATTTCTAGTCAGTGACGTAGCCTGGATGCCGTGGGCCCTGGTAAGGCAAGGAAAATGACCACTTTGACTGCTGACGGGGCAACAAAGTATAGCGATTATCAGTGTTCAACGAGCCCTTCAGGGCTCTGGGTCCCGGTGCCACTGCACCTGCTGCACCAAGACTTGCAACGCTCCTGCTCTAGGTGAACCTGGTGAAAAAGAGAGGCATGATGCATTTGGTCTTGTTGAGATTCCAGTAGACAGCTCTTTTGTAGTCCTGTTTTTGTCATGTCTGAAATCTTCAGTAGATAGATTTAGAAGACATGAAAATGTGAGTTTTGCAACACAACCTGAACTATGCTGACCAAGCAGCAGGTTACCGTAGAAGACCTTTAACTGTAGGTGGTTCACACCCCTCAATGCACCCCTGCTTTCCCCAAGATCCTAAGGATAGAGTTTCATTCTTTTTTTTTGCACATTTCTTTATTGAGATTTTAATAATAATAATAACACCACCAGAATAGGATCTCATACTCCACACGCGCAAATATATACTGAGCAGTGGCGGCTAGTGTCATTTTAAAGTGGTAGGGGGTGTAACATTTTGGCTGTAGTGACATTTTAAAGTGGTGGGGTATAAAATTTGGGCTGAGTGTTATGTGGTGAGAGTGAAGCAAGCTAGCCCGACCGACATCAGTGAGGGTTTGGGCGGTAAGGGATCGTCACGCGATAATTTATTTCAAATAAAGAGTGGACAAATGCTGCATTATGATCAAATTTGAGAAGCATGAAGATAGATATCATGTCTAGCTATTTTTTGCACAGAATCCAGGGATATAGATTGCCTTTTGTGTTTTTTTAAAGTCGAAATCAATTATGAAGTCTTTTATTTTCAAATAGGTCGTCAATTCTTGAGTAGATATATATGCTTTGCATACCTCAGCAATATAGCTCAGGGCTAGAATAAGTCTTGTTGGGCTTGATAAGTGATGTGGCTCTTCCTCTTGGTGGACAATGTGCATGGACACCAACTCGGTGTTAGATAGGATTTTTTTTCCACCATCGGTTTCGAGTGTATACTGAGATGCATTTGAGTTCGGCATGTGGAGATGTTGTTTCTTGAGACCCAAAAAGATCTTTTTCGAACATAGCGCATCAGATAGAACTAGTCACCATAACTTGGTCTCTTCGATGCATCAGCACCTCGGGAGACATTGAAACCCGTTGTTCGGCGCTCTGGCATAGGGATCCCTCACTTGTGGGCCACATGTTGTCTCCACGCAGGGGAGGCTCCTTCGTAATGGCGGAGGAGCGTCGCCCCACTGCTCAGAGCCAGAAGATGATAAATAAAATGATGATAAAGCAATGTTATTATCATTATATTTATCACTGTCTCACCGAGCCGAAAGATGGAGTCTAGGGCCGGGCTATAGCAGAGAGAAGGAGCGGTGGGCACTGTAATTGCACAAGCGGGTTTGGCCGACCAGTTTAGGACGGCCAAACCGACATGCGCACTTATGTTTCTCCAGCTGAGCTGAGTAGCATAGCTGGATGGAGAAAAGGCACAGGCTTCTTGTGCCTGAGTGAACATCAGATCAGCCCGCTCAATCCTGGCACTTCTCTCATGGTAGGTATAGCATGAGAGCAGCGTCTGGATTGGATAGGGAGCTTGTGCTTTGTGGCCCATGGACTGTTGGGACGAGAGGTGCACCGAGGCGAGTGTCAGCAGTAGTGGTTGGTGACATTTTAAAGTGGTGTGGTTTAAAATTTTGGCTGAGTGTGATGTGGTGAGAGTGAAGCGAGCTAGCCCCACCAAAATTGTGGAGGGGTTTTGGGGGGGTTCTCCACCCGATAATTTATTTCAAATAAAGGGTGGACAAATGCTGGATTATGAGCAAATTTGAGAAAGCATGAAGGTAAATTTCATGTCTAGCTTAAGCAACTGAACAATCACATTCGCTCACATTTCCATATGTGACTCAATAGTCATTTACCTCATGTGTTTATTCTTAAAACTGAGCCAATTCCACTAGATGAGGGGTATATACAGCTCTGAGTGGAGTTAAAGACCACTCTATGTATATTCTAATTATAATAGGTGGTGTCCCAGCCAGATCTAAAAATGTCCTATCATCCTCAAGCTGTGGCACCAAAGCAGGAGCCCTGAATTTCGTCCACACACCCAAAAATAAAATCCTTAAAATGTACACACTACTTTTGTGTAGCAGCGTGCCTACATTTTAGGGCCATTTTTACAGTTCTTCAAAGTATTCCTCTTTATTTACAACTGAATGTGAGTCTCTCAAGCCAGTTATTTCACCTGCACCTCTATTAGGCCTGGAGGCATCAGCCTGTACACGAGGCACAAGAAGAAGACGTGGGCTTGCAGGCTTAGAAAGATAAATCCTTTCTAGAAGGTATGTCCTATCATTTGCTTCCTGTCTTGTCAGGTAGTAGCTGCTGTTATTATTAGCCTTCAGACTACTTGAAGTCCCAGGGGAACGGGGTCGGCCTATCGGGATGGAAAGTAGATCCCCAGTGACATTACACAAGACCAAGTTAATCTTTTTTGGGCACTGGCTGGATTAATTTAGGCAAAGGGTGGATTAAGTGAGTTGCCTAGGATCAGAGGATGTTGATCTGATGACTGGATTCGAACTGATCCCCAGATCAGAAGTCTGCAGTTCTGGTTACCCTGGCAAACTGCTCGGCCGGCCCCCCCTGGTAGGGGAGGGCGGTGTGGCCGAGCGATTTGCGATTCTGTTACAGGGGGCCAATATTGCAGACCCCCGGTAACAAAAAGAGCCCCCAGGGGCCGAAAAACGGCCCCCACCCTGGCAGTTTATGGGGGAAACGCCCGGTGCCCGCTATGGCCAGTCCAGCCCTGCACACTGTCAGTCACAGTCATGTACACTGGTACTTACTGACACAGTCATGCACACATGCACTCACAGTCATGCGATACACAGACATACAGCCATGCGCACATACAAACATGCATGCGTACACACGTGCTATTAATAACATTTTGCCTTCAGACATTGGACCTCTGCATGATACTTTCTCCGAGATTCTGTCTCCTCTTTCTCCCACAGAAGCCACAATGTACAAGCAGAAGCCACCCAGCTTTAGCTTGTCCTGGCCTGGAACACGTGCAGCTGCTCTATCAGATGCAAGGATGGGGTGGAGGAGGGCCCTCCTTCTCTATCCTGGCTTCTGATAGGATATGGAGATGAAGAGTGATGAGTCCCACCGTAGCCTCATTTGCAGACATGCTGCACTGCCCGAGGCAAGAGCTTCATGTCGGCTCTGTATTGCAAATGTGTGAGGGTGGCTGAAGAAGCTACTGCCTGACACATGGGTAGTTCAAAGGAACAGTGGAGCCCCCTTTTGCTATTGGCATGATGCTGCACTTTAATTTGGAAACGAAAAAAAATAATTTTCATGAAAAAGTGTAACACCATGTCAGCAGCTAGTTTGAGATGGAAGCAGGCTTGGTTAGTCGACGCTCTGGCACCCTCTATGGGTGAGCCGTGGCTGGCTTTTTCCCATTTTGGTGGCCCTCACGATGTGGCCAGAACAGTTCTCATTGGTATTCTGGTCTAATAACAAGACAGTGATGGAGTGCATTAACCAACAAGCTGTTAAGTGTAAAATGATCTTGCGATTATTGAAAGAAATCATACTGCTATGCTAGAGACTAAATGTTGACTTTCGATTGAAACATGTGCCTGGTGTATTGAACAATGCAGCGGATGCTTTATCTCATTTTAAGATGCAGGTTTTCATGTATCACCACCCAGAAGCAGCAGAGTTCCCCTCATCGTTCCCAGAGCAACTATGGCAGATTGGTGCCACAGTCTACCTGGCCTCGTGACGGCCAGATTAGGGCCTAGGACAAGGTTTGCCTATGATGGGGCCTATTGCACGAATCACAGGGCCTAGGAAGCACAAGGGGTGGGGGGATGGCTTTCACATGAGTCAGTAATCTCATTCCTGGGGCACCTGAGAGGGGAGGGAAGACCTGTGTCCAATGCCAAGCGACATATCATGGCAATTTAATTTTTTGCAAAAACGATGGGTTACACGGATGGGGCAAAAACATTCCTGGTGCAAAGGGCATTGAAGGGCTGGCAGCACTTAGAGGGGTGTAGAAAAGACTCCAGGTGCCCCATAGACACAGTGATACTGGCAAATATCATGGCCTGTCTGGACAGGGAATGTAGATCATTCAATGAAGTTCGCCAATTTAGGGTGTGTTCTCCATGGCATTTTACAGGGCATTGCGGGTGAGCGAACTGTAAGCAAAGAAAAAAGAAATATGAAGGGTGGTCTGCAACGAACAGACTTTCAATGGCCAAATGGCTCCCTGGCAGTCACCAATACCCGTTCCGAGACCTACTAAATTGGAAGAGCGGATCGCATACTGCTGCACCGACCCCCATGGAATGACTGCTGTCCACTGTGGAATCTGGAAGCCTTTATGGATCACCGCGTGCAAAGGACGGGAGGCACTCTTTTGTTACATGAGGATGGGACGCCACACAAAAGGCTCCAATTCGCCCATTTATTTCGGATTGGCGCAGCGACCGCTGCTGCAATTATGGGGTTGGCAGGGCAGAAAGTTCAAAGGTTAGGCAGATGGAAGTCAGATTGCTACAAGCGCTATGTGAGATTAAACATGTAGTAAATGCCCCCTGTTTTCTTCTTGCGTAATTTTCCCATTCCTTACCATATTCTCCTGTCAACACAGGTGGAAGAGATGTTAAGGGCATGCAGCCGATGGATCCTTCAGTGCCTCGGATCTACGCTGGAGCAAGAGGTGCTACAGACGTGCTGGTGTTGGGCCATTCCAATAGAGGTGAACAGAGTTTTTATACTGCAGATGACTACGCATCACGAGCAAGGAAAGACTGATATCAGCGGACTTTCTGTGGTCGGGGGGGCTACGCGTAGCCCACTGGAGAACTTCATTGGACAAAATGTATCCCCGGAGGCTTACGCTTCCAGGGGTGATAAGTGTCCATCAAGGAGGCCTAGATTTGGCAGATCTAGGTTGGAGAGACTTGTTTGAGTTGACTGTCTCTGAATTGTGTTCTTAAAGAAATTTTCAGAGGCCATAATTGCGTAGCCCAATATTATCCCGAGGTAGAGTTGGAGAGGTGGTAAGTCAGTAAGAGCAATAAATGAGTTGGTAAAATGGTTAAACCGGAAGGTGGGTAAGTTGTTCATGGCAGTCCGTTTTTCAGCCATAACTCATGGGTGCATCAAGGGGGAGCGTTTTCTATTACAGGATGGAGTGCACCTATCAAAACAAGGTAATGCAATGTTTCTGGAAAATTTGCAGGCATGGCCAGGCCAGCGTGCAACGTGTGTGGGGGGGCAGATAGTCAGTAAACATTGCTGGCCTGTGGCGGGTGCATTCTTTTTTATACCAAATGTAACATCTGCATCCCTGGACCCTCCAAGGGGTGCTGCCACCAAGTTGAAAGGAGGTGGCAGGGGAGGGGGGGGGGGGTTCTGGGTGGTCGCTGACATGCAGTTCTTGCCTATCAACCTCCCACGCAGGCACATTTGAGCAAAACCTAGCACTGGCCCTTGGTTGACAAGGAACCTGGGTGTAGGAGGTACCCGCGGTAGGTATCCTAAGGGCAGGCAGGCCCCCTGCACAAGAACCTCCGAGGTGGGAGATCTTCCAGTATGGATGGGAGAGGGAAGGTGGAGCCCCATCCTTTGGGACAGAGGAGGGGTAAAAAGAAGTGGCACAGATCCAGTCTTAATGTCACTTGGAACGGTTATGAAATATTTCGTTGGTTGCACAGGGACAGACTGGTTCTGGTTAGGTGATCCCCATGCACTAAAGTCTCTATTAAGGCTAGGCCTAACTTGTAAACAAGATGTCAATAATGTTACTGTGTAAAAATGTTATGAAAAATGTTTTCATTGTGTGGAAAAATAATAAATACGGCCAGGGGTCTTACGACCCATAACCCAAAGAAGTAAGAAATTGGCTCATTGCATTGCTGTGGTATTGGGGTGGCTAGGTAATGGTAAGTACTCATGGAACATCTGCGACTCCCTGGCCATATTCTGCAAAGTCTTTTGGGTTGTAGTGACCGAGACATAAGTCAGGTGAAAGTCATAGCAAACAGTGGTGGAGAAGCAAGGGCAGACGTTTATCTCAGAAGTGAGACGACAATGGCAGGCATAGACCCAGAATAGTGGTGCAGTATAATGCGCAACGAGGGCCTAGGCAATGAGGATGCTAGTACTATGAAGGTGATCTACACCAGGTGTGTGTTGGTTTCCTATGAAGCAATAACTTAGGATGACAAAAGGGAGTAGCACATGGCCCCGCTTAATAAGAAAGATATAAACTACTTTAAACAGGGGAGTGAACCTCCCAGCCTCTGCTTTCCCAACATCACCCATCAAGAACATATACAAGCAACAAACCATGATCACTCCGGACCCCATATCCTTCCCAGAACCACCCTCTCCCCCAGCATTCCAAGAACAAATGCAGCAGTCACCAACAAAAAGAGAGAAAAACAAACTTGGCAAGGAGGTGCCAATCCAAGCGTTCATCCCAGAGAGAGACAGCCGTCCCTCCCCAAGTAGCCCACAGTAACCATGTAGTTGTCCACCCATCTGTAGCGCACACAATATCAGACGGATCTCTCCTATTAGATCCCCAGGATGGAGACCAAAACGTCTGGATCATGAGTCTGAGGGCCGCATGCAGCCAAGGTTTGATGTGTGAGCACAACTCATCGCAGCCCATGCAGCAGAGTCTGCTCAGTCTCGAGCCGGCCTCCACTCCCATCTTTTAATCACAGTGTTCAGCCTCTGGTGTTCCAGGGTGTCATCACTCAGGCCATCACGTTGGGAATTTGCCAGATCCTATCCCGGCATCATCGTGCATGGGTTCGCAGTGTCAGGCCATGATAACTCCATGTCTGCACTGGGCAGCGAGGACAAAACGTGTTCAAGGTCACCCGGATCATCAAACTCTTTGTTTCCCATCAATAGAGAGGAGCATAGTGGCCTGTCCAAGGAGTTCCCTATGGATATCAAGTTGACTCAAAGTCAGTCGGAGCCCCAAGGATTTCTTTCAACAGACTACTGACATTTGAGACGTCAGCTGCCACATGGATTTGGCACCTTTATAAAGGAAAGGGCAGTTATATCTCTTAGTCGCTGTAATGAACTGTCCGGCCTGCTGATGCTGAAAGAAACAATGGATTGTTGGTTGCGGTGTGTTTCGAAGTGCAGCTCCCCAATCCCGGATCCCAACAGGGGTGGCAAAGGCCAGGCCCATGAGTTCTGGGAGGAGAACAGTGAGGAAACATCCAAGTATTTCGTCTCCATCTCCTCCGGTATGCCAAAGAAGCGAACAGTATTTCTGCGACTAAGGTCTTCAACCTCCATTAGCCACCTGCGAAGGTGCCAGACCTCGCTACCCACACCAGGATTTGATTCCAGGACAGTCAGACAATCATCTACAGCCTCCACTCAGTGATCTGTATCCTCGACCCGTTTGTGCAAGGAGATGGGGTCTGTCAGGAGAGATTTAAGATCAACAGCTGTTGACTTTGTGTCCATCGAGTTGATGTCCGTGAGTTCTCTCATTAGCGTTTCTAAAGTAATGTCTGGCATGGTGGAGGCAACGGGCTTCGGCTTTCCAGCCAATACGTCTGTGAAAAGGAGCAGACGCATGCTTTTACCTTTGGACATCAGAAAGGCGTGAGTTTGCATGTAGTTGGATGAGGTGTGACTCACCTGCGGTACCACAGATGCACTAGGAAATAGTGGGATTGGTGATGTGGCCTGTCACAAGTGGGCACCACTGACAGATATCTATGGGTAACTGAAATTGCCTCTTAATCCGCTATCGCCCCAAGCACAAGGCCCACTTGATCCAAGGAACCGTGGTCCTGCTGCAGCGACTGTGGTTGAGAATTGGCAGTGGTCAAGAGCTGGGTACCTATGCTAGAACTCCTCAGTGAGAGTCTGTAGTGACACCAAGAGTTCCACTATGGAAATTAGATGTCTCAGAGTAGACAAGGTGGTAGTGAGTGATCTTGATGCCCAATGTCCGGCCCAACACCTCTCCTCTGGAGGGTGGAGGGGGGGACTAGAATCTATGCGATTGTGTACTCTATCAACAGGGTGTTCCCTCTCCTGGGGAGTTCCCCTGGCCGGGGTATAGCTTGTAGGTAGCTTACACTGTATGACAATCATCTGCAGTGTATGGAGACTGTGTGAGGGCCCCGGGGTCACAAGATATGTGCAGCAGATCCACCTAGGTGCACAGGCAGAGTACCACAGTTACACAGTACTTGGGCTGGGCCCCAGCCTTCCATCAAGCATAGGCCTGGATATAGCAGACAGTCAGCAGCCACAAATCAGGATGTAATAAAGCGCAATAGAGGTAAGGGAGGCCTCCTGCTGAGTGTAAGTTTCTACTCACTGTGAGCAGTCAGGTCCTAAGCCGTTAGTCAGGGCACTGTGAAGGGCGAGAACATTTGAGAAATCAAGGAGGCCAGCCAATGTCAAATTCAACAAGTCCCAGCCGGGGTCCAGGGATAGGCAAAGGCCACCTGTGTGAACTTATAAGACAGGAACCCAGCCCACAAGCGTAGCATGTCAGTGCGCAGCAAGCAGAGATGTCAAGGAGCTGGTCGAGGCCCATAGGCCTCTTGGGGTGTCGTCGCTGAGGCCACCAGGGTCCGACTGCAGTTCTTCGCCACTACTTAATGCCCACTTCCCCATATCTGCACTCCTCCAAGCGCCAAGGTCGGCTAAATCAGTCTATCTGCCATGCTGATTGAGCTGATAGGGAGGGAAAGAGCTGGCCCCGCTTGGGCTCTACGGTTCCATTGGGAGCTACCAAAGGGATCCCAAGTGGCACCCTCCTTCCCCACACATCAAGACCACTCAATGACACAGTGCAGGAGTCCATGGTCTTCCTTATTCACCAGGGGAGTGCCGGGTGGCTCGAGAGCTTAAGTGGGAGCTGGCCATCTTAGATGCAGTCAGACTCCACCTCCCCCCCCTCCCAAAGATAGAGTTTTAACGTCTCCCTTAATCTAGAGACTGTATAGAGAGACCATGATGGCCTATACCTAAGTCTATACCTGTGGAGTGTAATTCTTAAATATCAGACTGAGCCATCACACCAAGGAAAAGGGGAAAACCAGCGCTGGACTACTGGCCAAGGCAGTTAATGTAAACATTTTGAATTTGACCAGTTAATGAGTATTCCCAACATCACTCCATACTGCACGATTTCGGCTATGAGCGGTGGGAGATTTTTATTTGGATCTTTGAGAAAGAGTAGTATGTCACTGGCATATAGAAACAGTAATATACACTTATTTGGGAAAGTAAGTCGAGGCTCCATGGCGAGAGCAAACAAGAGAGGGGAGAGAAGGCATACCTGTCACATGTCGCTGCCAATAAGCAACAGCTCTGAGAGGCAGCCATTAACCCGGATCTTAGCAATGGAGTTAGCCTCTAGCCATTTAATTAGGTTTAATATTTCAAAGGGAATACCTCGCTTACAGAGCACAACAAACACAAAGAACACTCAAGTAACTCAAATGGCTTTTCGGCATCAAGCTGTACAGATACAGTGTTCAAATTTGGCAGACCTGCGGCAGGACTGCAAAAAAAGTTCCCAAGTTATTGAGCGTAACCCTGCTCGAGATAAATCCCAACTACTCCGGCATAACTAGACTGTTCATCAAGGAAGCCAAAAATGATACACACGAGTTACGTATTGTCCAAATTTGAGTTGTTTGGGGCATATTTACAAGCCCCTTGCGTCGCCAGTGCATCACTTTTTATGACGCACCGGCAGCACAACCTGCTGCCTCATATTTTCAAGGACATGTAAAGCCTCCCTGCATTGCTTTTCGTGTCCTTGTAAATATGGCCCCTTTACACGCAACTTTTTGTATGAAAGGGGCGTGCAATGGGTGTTTCTGTGGGTGTTCCCACCAACACCCATGGCTTCTGCCGCATTTCCAGATATACAAGAAATCGTAAACCTGGAAATGCATCAGAATGAATGAAACAGAGCTTTGGACTATACCATTTCCTGCTGAAAGGCAATATTCCTCTCCATGTTTTCCCATACCTGGCGTATCATGCAGTTTGGTGCTTACTTTCCCTCCATGTTAAAGAACAGTAGATGTTTCAGCACCCAGGCTAATGTGCTGCATAGCAAAATACATATATGGTCCCAAAGGCGAGACCGGTTGCATTGCAAATGCTTGTTTAATAACTTGCTTTTGTATAGCGCTTCATTCTTAAATTCAGCCGTTTCCAAGCACAGGTGGGGCTCAATTTGATGATGTTCATTTTGTGCTATATGAAAGCTATGTATTCTGGTCTCTAGAGCTCTGACATTAAAAAGATTAAAACTGGAAGCACAAAACAAAATCAGCAGGACGGGGTGAACTACTCACACGTGGGGAGGTCTATGTCGCAGTGAAGTATTGCTGCTAACCAGTGCTTGAAATTGAAAAATAGAAGTGCAGGTACTCTGTACCAGAGTGTCTGCTTGTTTCTGAGAAGTGCCAGTACTCTCCAATCAAAAGTATTACTTTTTTTTTTTTAAGTGCAGGTACTCTCCTTCTCAAAATTAAAAAATGCCCGTACTCAGAACCGGACAGTACCGGCCCATTTAAAGCCCTGCTGCTAACTATAATGTACATGCTGCGCCCATGCCTGTGGCAAAGAAGCTTGCATGGCTGGCTGTCCTACACCTGTTCTTTGCTTGCACTGATTCTGCCAGTGTAGTAACTGTTCTGTGAATAAGAAAAGGTAGCACTTGTGATTCTTTGTGCATTTTGAACTATGAATTTATAAGGTGTGGGCTTGAATTTATAGGGTGCGGCCATTTGTTTTCCGTCCAGGGCGCTGTTAAGGGGTGGGAGCGGCCCTGGTGACCAATTCTTCTGCGTGTTAGGATACCTATAAGGAGATACTACCCTCTGTGCACATGAGCTGTATAGAAGCTATATTTGAGAACAACGGACGGAAAAGCTACAGTGAAACATGAAAAGTATGGGACATAAAGTTAAGCTTTTATAAAACTCAAATTTGAAGCATATTCACGGTTTCCAAAATGGTGCCTGGTCGCGCAGATTCGCTCTTTTCGAAAGCTTGTGTTGTTCCACCTAATATGTATATGGTGCGGTGCTTGTAACATCTCACGGACCAGTGGTTGTCAGGCCGTCACACCGCATCCGCGGGCCAGTCGTGGCCTGCGGGGTTCCTAATAAAAGGAGCCGCCCACTCGGGGGCGCGGTCTCCAATCCAGGCACTGGTGTGGGCTGGGTGTGTTCGCCGCCGCAGAGCAGCGCGGCCTGTAGCGTGTTCTCCAAGGCCCGTATACGGGCTCGTTACACTGGCGACGAGGCGGGACGTCTGAAGACCCGCGCCCCAGCTACCGAGCGCCTGCTACGCATCGGAGGAGAAGGAAAAAAACCCAAAAAAAACAAAAGTGGATCGGAGCGCCGATAGGCAGCGCGCGCACGTGCACCAGGCCTCAGAGAAAGCACCCGGCCTTGCAGCATTGCCAGAGAGGGGGAAGGAAGACGGTGAGTGCAGTCTCACACGTGTCCCCAGAAACAAACAGCCAGCCTGTCACCATAAGGAGCCACAAACAAGCACAAGGCACACCAACAGTAAACTGAGCCCCAAGGGAGGCTGCTGAAGGCAGAGAAAAAAAAAATGGTGGAAAGATAAAACACAGGCCCACAGTGCACCCCACCGGGGGATCCACTACCGCCAAACCGCAACAAGCCAGAAAAGGGCATAGAGTCACGTAATACAAGGCACTCACTCTGGGCCACCACAACCGATATTGCAGGCAAGCACAGGCAAGGTAAACCACATGCCCCAAGGAAACAATGGGAGACAACGACCAGGGGGCAGCACCAGGCCCAGGGGCCGCACAAGGTCAAGCTGCAGTGCCAGCCCACGCTCCGTTCCAACACGCGGCTTCTGGAGTTTTTGCCCCCGTTCAGTGAGCTGGAGGACCCTGCGACGGCCTCTCCCCGATGGAAGATCTGGGTAGAACGACTCAACAACTACTTTATCGCAACCAGGGAGACGGACGACGCAGTGAAAAGATCCTTACTCCTGCATTACGCGGGAGACAAAATCTTCAAGCTATTCAAGCATTTGCCCAACACGGGAGCAGCCGCCGATTACAACGGAGCGGTGGCCGCCCTCGACGCCCATTTTGACCCCCAATTGAACCCAGATTTCGAACGATTCAAGCTGCGCCAAGCTCGACAGAGATAAGGGGAATCGATGGACATGTTTTATGCCAGGCTTCGTGAACTCGCCAGCACATGTACAGAAGATGACCAGCCCAAGGAAATACGCGCCCAACTGATCCAAGGGTGCCGAGATAAGACGTTGAGAGGACTCATCCTGCGCCAACCGAAAATCGCGCTCAAAGATATGCTGGTACTAGCAAGGTCACATGACCTGTCAGCAGCCAGAGCAAACGAGATGGACAAGGCGCTCACCAAACCCCCGGAACGGTCCGAGAACATTAAAGTAGAACGTGCGGACGCTCTCCGAGCCAAGCCAAGAGGAGACTCATTTAGAAGTCAAAAACCCGAAGGGACCAAACCAAGGTGTGGGTATTGCGGGCATGAACCGCACGCCGCAAAGGACTGCCACGCGCAAGGAAAAACGTGCACCAATTGCGGGATACCTAACCATTTTGCATCCGTATGCCAAAGACGCACTAGAGGCCGTGAATTTCGAAACCGAAGGCCCCCGACAAAGGCAGTACGGCACCTGTCGGTAACAGAGCTGAGGCCGCCAGAAGACTCGAAGAAGAAAGGGAGGAGATACCAGGAAACGAGTGAAGAATCATTGGACGATGATGAGGGAGAAGCGTACCTAATCTCATTCGCGCGGGAACTCAAGCTACGCCGCAGGCCTCAACCAACGTGCGTGGTCCACGTGGCAGGAACGGAAGTGCAAGCAGTCATCAACACGGGGGCCACAGTGAATGTCATGGGCCTCCAACAATATCGACGCCTAAAGCCCAGTCCTCCGGTGAAGCCATCCAAAACCAAAATCTACGCATATGGAGCGGACACCCCCCTTCCTTTGAAGGAAAAAATCACAGTCCCCGTCAAGGCAGATGACCTGGAAGTCACGACGACAGTACATGTTATCGATAGGGAAGCAGACACCCTGCTAAGCAGCCACACCGCAGAAGACCTGGGTCTAATTTCTTTCGCAAGGAGGATACAGGTCCACCAGGTAGAAGAGCTGCTCAATCAGTTCCCTGAGCTATTCCAAGGACTCGGACGCATCAGATGTGACCCGGTCAAACTACATATTGACAAGACAGTCGTCCCGGTCACGTTGCGACACAGGAGAGTCCCCTTCCACCTGCGGCCGCTGGCAGAAAAGGAGCTAGAGACCCTGGAAAGACAAGGTGTCATTGAAAAGGTGTCGGGCCCAACGCCCTGGGTATCACCAATGGTGATCGCGGAGAAACTGAAACAGCCGGGAGCGATATGCCTCTGTATCGACATGAGGTTACCAAATAAATCCATACGGAGGGAACGTCACATCACGCCAACTATGGATGATATCATTGCAGATGTAAACGGATTGTAGTGGTTCTCAAAAATTGACTTAAATGCAGGATACCACCAGCTCCCGCTATCCAAGGAAAGCCGCTATATCACCACCTTCAGCACCCATCTAGGTCTACGAAGGTACAAAAGACTCAACTTTGGAATATCGTCAGCGGCGGAAGTGTTCCAAAACACGATACGAGAAATGCTGTCCGGTTTACCCGGCGTGCTCAACGTAAGTGACGATATTCTAATCCATTCGGCGACGGCCGAAGAGCACTACAAACACCTCCGCAACACCCTGACACGCCTCAAAGAACACGGGGCGACCCTACACAAGAACAAATGCCAGTTTTTCCAGCCTTCGCTAGAGTTCTTTGGGTACGTGTTCAACCAAGAAGGCATCCAGGTAGACCCACGGAAGTCACAGTCTATTAAAGATGCACCCGCACCAACAACCCCAACGGAAGTACGCAGTTTTCTTGGTATGGCAATATACTGTGGGAGATTCATCCCAGGACTAGCCACGCGAGCAGAACCCCTAAGAGCCCTCACAAGGTCAGACGCAAAGTGGCAGTGGGGATAGAAAGAGGAAGAGGCGTTCCAAGGCATAAAAGATGCCCTTCTAGGGGAAGCCACACTCACATATTTTGACCCAGCAAAATGGGCCTGCAACCATTTCCACCTGTACCTCAAGGGACAACCATTCACGATGGTCACAGATCACCAACCACTCGTGCCACTCTTCAAAGGAACGGCGCCTCACCCACCGCCGCGCATCGAGAGATGGGCAGCCCAGCTGCAACCGTATGAAATGGAGGTAGTATACCGACCAGGAGCCAAAAACCCCTCCGCCTTTTTGTCCCGGCCGAAACACAAGAAGACAATGAGGATGTCGAACACTACGTACACCTAGTGTCCACAGCAGCCTGTCCTGTGAACATTACCCTAGAGGACATCAAGGAGGTGGCCACCGAAGACGCCGTCTACAGCAAAACCCTGAAAGCAGTCCAGGAAGGGTCGTGGACAAACTACCTGCGGCAAGCCAACTCCTGGAGCCCGGAAGAGCGAGAAAACTCAACGAAAATGTGGCACATCCGACATGAACTCAGCGCCACAAGCGACGGGATCCTTCTCCGAGGACCTAGGCTGGTAATACCGCGGGCCCTGAGACACAAGGCGACACAACTGGCCCACGGAGGACACCAGGGAATCACAAAAATGAAAGCCAGAATGCGAGAGAAGGTCTGGTTCCCGGAGCTGGAGAGTATGGTGGAAGAGTACGTCCGGCGATGCCCGCTATGCCAGTTGACCGGCAATTTGGGGAGACCTGCACCGGTGATCACCGAAGACGCATGCACCGTCCCGTGGTCACAAGTAAGCATAGACTTTGGGAGTTTCCCCGGAGGAAAGCACACGCTGGTGCTAGTGGATGCATTCTTGAAATATCCCATAGTAGAACCGGTGGCCTCCACGGCGTTTGCCCAAATAGAACACGTCCTAGAGAAAGTTTTCGCCATGTTCGGGTTCCCACAGGAAATCCGCAGCGACAACGGACCACCCTTTCAGGGAGCGGAGTTCGCCACGTTTCTAAGGCTGAGAGGAATACATCACAGGCGAATACCCCCCAGTGGCCACAAGCCAACGGCGATGTGGAACACTTTATGCGCACGCTAAACAAGGTGTTCCGCATTGCGGGCGTAGAGCAAGCGGACCCGGAAAAACGACTCCACGAATTCCTGCGGGACTATCTAAGCTCACCACACTGCACCACCCAAAGGAACCCGTGGGCACTGATGCTCCTTGGCCCACGGAGAGACTTACTCCTTACCTGCCCAGGGTGGTCGCCACCCCCAATGGAGGCCGAGGACGTGCAATCCAGGAGAGCCCGCCGAAACCAACGGGCAAGCCTTCACTGCCGGGCCACGCCGAGGACACTCTGCACAGGGGCCACTGTCCTCTTGAAGGACCGCCGCCCTGGAGAAAAGTTCAAAATGAACTATGAACCAGGGCCCTGGACAGTCACCGCGAATCGGGGGACCATGATAACAGCCCAAATGGGAGGAGAGGAGGTCACCCAAAACGTGTCCTGGTTCAAAGAAGTGCCCCCAGGACACCCCGAGAGACTCCTGGAAGGGCCAACAGGTAGCGCACCTACACCGACACCCGAAACCACCGAGGCCACCACGGTACTGGCACCCAGCTCAGCTCCAGAGGGCGGACCTCCCACCGGTCCGCGACTGTGAGGCTCTCCGCAAAGGTACAGCCTGAGGCCCAATCCTCGCCCCAG
Organism: Triturus cristatus; assembly: GCF_964204655.1. Taxonomy (NCBI): domain Eukaryota; kingdom Metazoa; phylum Chordata; class Amphibia; order Caudata; family Salamandridae; genus Triturus; species Triturus cristatus. The sequence continues at coordinate 840,261,275 of NC_140593.1, read as the reverse complement.
CCAGCGGCTGAAGGACTTTGCCTGCTGAAGACATCCCGAGGCTGCCGACGGAGTGCACGCAAGTACCACCACCTCTGTGGTTTGAACTGTTTGAACTATTTGAGTTTGTGTTTGTTGTTTTCGTTGACTGATTTGGATAGGGATGTAACATCTCACGGTCTAGTGGTTGTCAGGCCGTCACACCGCATCCGCGGGCCAGGCGTGTCCTGCGGGGTTACTAATAAAAGGAGCCGCCCGCTCGGGGCGTGGTCTCCAATCCAGGCACTGGTGTGGGCTGGGTGTGTTCGCCGCCGCGGAGCAGCGCGGCCTGTAGCGTGTTCTCCAAGGCTCGTATACAAGGCTCGTTACAGTGCTGCGCTTTGATATTGAAATTTTCATTTATGTTATTTTATGTAAACGTGACCACGTACAAGGAAAAGGAATTCCTCATTCGTACTAGACTCTGAGGGGAAGGAGCTCGTTATCAGAAGTGAAGAGGAGAGGAGCCAACAGCACAGCACAAGCTGCCCCCTGCAGCTAGATGCAGCAAGTTCAACTGAGTGCACCCCGAAAGTACACTTGCCGCAGGCCAGTCCTCATAAGGAGCAACACATCCAAACACAGAAGTCAGATGTCCATAAGTAGGGTCGGTTACGGCAGCTACCAACATGGCGGAGCGTTCAATCTAAAGACCTCCAAGGGGAGACGCAAAGACTCATCCCTTCCAATCATTTATACATAAATCGAATGAGCCCTTTACCGACTGGCTGTGAGGATGGGCATTATGCTGACTTATATTATTTATATTAAACTGAGGAAAAACGTACATTCTAAAATTCTTTGAACAGCAGGTTTTATTTCTTCAAATAAATTTGAGATAATATTTCAGAAATTAAATTAAAGTTCTTTTGAATTCGTCCGGGACTTAACAGCTGCACCAGAAGCGGTACTCTGGAACGTTCATGAGATTACAGGCCCTGCAACGTGAGGTCTCAAGCCGAGGCCCAGTGCACGTGCAGAGGGGAGCCGCCTCCACATACAGCAGAGAGAAAAGGAAAGACCACCGTTGGGACCGTTATATCGGACAGCATTGGGTCTTCCTTATTCACGGCTGGTTCATTTTTCGTGTGAAATAGATGTATCATCAATAAATAGCCTTTTGAGTTTGCCTTGTGCTGTACACCCCCCCCCCCCCCCCCACCCTAACATGAAAAACGTGGAATCGCAGAGAATGGTGATGTAAGATGACATCTGAAAGTCTCCATTATGACGTGTCCTTGGTGTAAAAGGCTGGTATCCAGGTACCCGCTGCACTGCACACAGGGACACCAGACCGACAGGACCTCTCTGTGTGACTGGATCTGGGGCCACTGAGAAGTCGGAAGCTCCAGGGGCAGATAGATGAGCAGGCTCCAAACGATGGCGGCGGGGGTGGGCGCAAGAGAACAAGGTGAGTAAATGAACCAAATGAAAACTGAACTGAAAACCAAACTGCACTCGAAACTAAACTGAACTGAAAACCAAACCAAAAACGAACTTGAAACTGACCTGAAATTCCCATTTCCTTTATTTATTCAGCCCTATTCTTTCAACTCGCAGCCCTTTCTACCTAATCCTTTATTTCTCAACCTAATATTTTCTCCATTTAATTCCCTTCCTTTCTCTCCCGTTCTCTTTTCTACTACCCTCCACAACCCCCCTCTCTGCTTCCATTCTCTCTCTAGCCCTAACCCTTTTCTGTTCTCTTCCACTCCTTTCTATAGTCTTCTATCCCAACCCCCACAAACCTTCCTCTAATTCTCAACCACATCTTTCTCCCATATCTTTCTCTTCCCCTCTCCCTTTTCTTCATTTCATGTTCCTCTCCTTCCATTCACGTTCCACCCCCTCTTCTCCCCTTCCACCCCTCCCCCTCCTCTCTCCTTCCTCCTACCCTCTTCCCTTCCACTTCCCCCCTCCCTCCTATACCGCCCTCCCTTCTTCCAATTCAATCTTCCCTCCCCGCTACTACTTCCTTTCCATCTCCCATGCTCTTCTCCCACCTCTTCCCTTCCACTTCCCTTACTCCTTTTCACTTCCTTCTCCAACAACCCCACTCCCTCCTCGCCCCTCCCCTCTTCCTGTCCACTTCCTTCCACTCCTGTCATTCCCTTCTCTCCCCTTCCAGTTTTCTCCCCCTCCAATATCCTCCTCGCCCTCTCTTCCCTTCCACCTCTTCTTTCCTGATCTCTTCTCTTTCACTTCTCTGCCATCCTCTGATACCCTTCCACTTTCCTCCCCACCACACCCCCTCCTCTCCCACTTCCTTTCCACGTCCCTCCCTCTCAATACCCCCTCTCCCCTACCTTCTTACATTCCATCCCCTTATTTTTCCTCCCACATCTCCCCTCTTCCCTTACCCTACCCCTTTTATCCCCTCCTCTCCCCTCCCCTCCTCCCTTCTACTACCCTCCCATTCCTCTACCCATCAACTCCACTCCTCTCCCCCTTCTACTTCCTTCCCCCTCTCCTCCCATCTTTTCCTCTTCTCTTTCACCTCGATCTTCCATCCCTACCTCTCCCTCTATCATCCCCATCCTTTTCCATCCTCTGCACTTTCCCTTACCCCTTTCCTTCCCCTTCCCTGCTCTCCTCTCCCTCCCCATTTCCTCCCCATTTCCCTTCCACTTCCATCCCCTCTACTCCACTTCCTCTTCCCTCATCTCTACTCCTCTTCCATTCCACTTCCCTCATCCCTTCCATGTTCACCCCATCCTTCAAATACCCTCCCCTCCCCTTCCACTTACCTACTCTCTCCCTCCACTTCCCTTCCCCTTTCCTTTCACCTCCACCCTCTCATTCCCCTCCCCTCTTTCCACTTCCCTCCCCTCTCCCTTCCATCCCCTCTGCTCTTCCCTTCTACTTCCCTACATCATTCCCTTCCACTTCTCTCCCTTCAACTTCCATTCCACCACTCCCTCTCATCCCCACCTCTCCCCTACTCTCTTCCTTCCCCCTCTTTCCTCTATTCCCTCCTCTCCCATCTCCATTCCACTTCCGTCCCCTTCACCTTTCCCACACCCTCTTCTCTTGGACATCCCTCCCTCTCATCCCTACCTTCCATTCCCTCTTCTCTTTCACTTGCCTCCTTTTCCCATCCCCCTCATCCCTTCCTCTTCTTCCACCCCTCCTCTCTCTACTTTCACTTCCCTCGTCTTTTCACCTCCGCCCTCCCATCCATTCCTCCCCACTTCCCTCTTTCCTGCTACTTCCCTCCTCTCCCTCTTCCCCTCCCATCCTATCACCCTAGCATCCCTTTCACTTCCTTTACACCTCCATTCCCATTCCCCTCCTCTCCCTTACCCTCTTCCCTTCCACTTCCATCCATCCTCTTCCACATCTGTCCACTCCCATCCTCTCCTCTTCCCTTCCTTCACTTTCCCTTTCACTTCCCTCTGCTCCCCTCTTTCCTTCCACTTCCCTCTTCTTCCACTTCCCTGTCCCTATCCCCGTCCCTTCCTCTCCTCTCTACTCATCTCTTCCCTTCTATTTCCCTCCACTCCCATCCCCTCATCTCCTATCTCATCTGATCTCTCATCCCTTCCACTTCTACTTCCCATCCACACCTCTCCCCTACCCTCTTCCTTTCCACTTCCCTCCCTACCCCTTCTCTCCCCTCCCATCACCCCCCCCTCTTTGGTTCCCGTTCCTCCCCCTCACATCCGTCCCTTCCTTTTTCCTCCTCATTCTTGTCCACCACCTTCCTCCCATATCTTCTCCTTTTTCCTTTCCTTTCCAATTCCCTTCCACCTCCCCTTGCCCCCTCCTATCCTCTGATCTCCCCTCTACCCTTTCACTTCCATCCTCCTCCTGTGCCCTACTTTCCTGTCCATTATTCCCTTCCACTTCCCTCCCAACCCCTCCCCTGCCCTTGCCTCCTCTCTCCTCTTTCCTCTTTCCATCTCTTCTCTTCACTTCACTTCCACTTCCCCTCTCCCGCCCATGCCCTCTTCTCCGCCTCTTACCTTTCACTTTTCCCCCTACCATTTCTTCCTCTCTTAACTCCAACACCCCTCCTATTCAAATTCCATTCTACATCCACCTCCCCTCTTTCCTTCTACTTCCCTCCATTTCCTTACCCCTTCCATGCCCCTCTCATCCCATCCACTGCCCTTCAATTTCACCCTCCCATTCCCACCTCTCTTAACCTCTTTCCCCCTTTCCCATCTCCATCTTCCCCTTTCCTTCAACTTCCCCAACCCCTCCCATTCACTCCTCACCCCTCAACCCTTCTCTCTCCCTTCTCCTCCCATCTCCTACTGTCCCATCCTCTCTTCCTTTTCACTTCTCTCCTAACCCCTCCTCGCCTCCTCTCCCCTTCTCTTCCATTCCCTCTCTTCTACACCCACACCCTCCTATCTTCCCTTTCACTTCCTCCCCATCCCCTCTTTTCTCTCTGCATGACTTCAACCTCCCCTTCAGACCCCTCTCCCCATTTCCCTTCCTCTTCCCTCCCCTCTTCCCTTCCACCACCCTCCTCCTCCCATACCATCTTATCCCCTTTTCCCTTCAACCTCCCCCGCTCCTCTCATCCACTCCTCCCCCTCTACCCTTCCACTTCCCTCCTCCTCCTCCCATCCCTTATTCTTGTGTCCCCTTCCATTTCCCCCATGCCCTCCTCTCCTCTCCCTATCCCATCATCCCTCTTTTTCCATCCCCTTCTCTCCCTCATCCTCCTTCCTCCCTCATCCCATCCATACCCCTCCCTCTCCTCCCATGCACTCTTCTCTCTTACATTCCACTTCCCTCCCCCTGGCATCCCCTCCTCCCTCTTCTTTTGCTTGCCATCCTCCTCACATGTTACCTCTCCTTCCCTCTTCCTTTCAACTCCTCTCCTTTTCCCATCCCCTCCCTTCTCCTTCAGCTTTCTTTCCTCCACCCCCTTGCTTCTCTCATCTTCCACTTATTTCCCCTCCCATCCCTACCTTTCACCCTCCAGTCCCCTCCTCTGCCCCTCTTTTCTTCTACCTTCCCACTCCCATTGCCTCTCCTCCCTTCTTACCTTCCTCTTCCTTACCCTCCTCTCCCCTTCCAGTTTCCTCCCCTTCAAATATCCTCCTTTACCCTTTCAGTTTCCTCCTCATCAAATACCCTTCTCTCTCCTACCCCCTTCGATTCCACCTCCCCCTTCCCTCATCTTGCCTCCCTCTTCCCCACTCCCCTCCGATCCCCTCTTCCCTTCCAATTCCCTGCCTTCTATCCCCCTTTTCCCCTTTATCTCTTCCCTTTAACTTTCCTTATATCCCTCCACCCCCCCTCTTCCCTCCCACCTACTATCTCCTCTCTTCCCTTCCACTTCACTCCCTTCCCACCCCTTTCACTTCCAACTCCCAACTCCCATCCCCACCTCTACCCTACCCTCTTCCCTCTCATTCCCCTTTCCCCCCTACATTCGCCCTCCCATATCCTCTTCACTTCCACTTCCCCATCACCTCTGCCTTTCACTTCCCTTCCACCTTCCCCACTCATACCCCCTTCTACCCTCTTCCCTTCCAGTCCCCTTCTCCCTCCCATGCCCCTCTCTTCGTTTCCACTTCCCTATAACCTCCCCAAAACCCATCCACGCCCCTTCGATCTCCTTCCACTATCCTCCCATCCTCTCGTCCCTCCTCCCCATCTCCCCTCCTATTTCCTCCTCCGTCCTCTTCCCTTTCACTTGCTTTCCCTTCTCTCCCCTCTGCCCTCACACTTCCATTCTCCCTCCCATTCCATCCCCTCTGCTCCCGTTCCACTTCCCCCTCTCTTTCCTCTTTTATAATTTCCTCTTCCCTCCTCCCCCACTCTCCTCTTCCCACCTCCCCACTGTCATCTTCCCTTCCACTTTCCACTTTCCAACTACCCTTGTTCCTTCGACTTCCCTCTTCTCTACTCCCCTTTCTTCTTACCCATCCCTACTCCCCACTTCCTTCCTCGGCATCTCCTCCCACTTCTCTCCCATTTCATCACCTATTCCTCTCTTCCCTTTCACTTCCCTCCACTCTAATCCCCTCTTCCCTTCTACTTCCTTCTTCCCCACACCACTCTTCCCTTCTATTCCCCTCCCTCTCCCATCTCCTCCTCTCCCTTCCCTCTTCCCTTCCAACTCCAAATTTTCTTTTGTTTCACTTCTCCCTTCCATCCCCTCTTTTCCTCGTCACTCTTTCCATCCCCTTCTCTCCCATCCCCTCCTCTTCCCATATCTCTTCCATTTCCCTTCCTCTCCCTTCCATATGTGCCTCTATTCTGTTCCACTTCCCTCCCCCTCACATCCCCTCCTGTCCTCTTTTGCTTGCCTTCCCCCACCCATGCCTTTCTCTCCCCTTCTCTCCCTCCCCTCTTCCCCTTTAACTCTCCTCCCTATTCAATCGCCTCCTTTCCTCTTCCACTTTCCTTCCTACCCCATCCCACCTCCTCCTCAGAAGTCTTCTCTTCCACTTCTTCCTCCTTCCCTTCCACTTCTCTCACCTTCCAGTTTTCTCCTCTTTCCTTCCAGCTCCCACTGCCATTGCCTCATCTCTCCTCCCCCCATCCTCTTGACTACCCTCTTCTCTTCCCTTTCACTTTCTCCCTTCCATCCCCTATTTTTCCATTCCCTCTTCCCTTTTACTTCCCTTGTATCCCTTCACCATCCCCTCCTACTTTCCCCCTTCCAGTTCCCTCCCCTCTCCATTCCTTCCTCTTCCCATCTATCCCCCCTTCCATCCGCACCACTCCCCTACCCTCTTCTCTCCCCCTTCATTCCCTATTGTCTCCTTCCCATCTTCCCTCCACCTCTCTCCCCTCTACCTCTCCCACACCCTCTTCCCTTCAAATTTCCTCCTCCTCCCATACCCTTCATGGCACTTCCCTTCCACCTCACACCGCCATACCCTCTACTCCCACCCTCTCCCCTTCCAATTCCCTTCCACCTCCCATACCATTATCTTCCTTTCCACTTCCCTTCCATCTCCCCCTTCCCATCAATTTCCATTCCCTCTTTGTAGGAGAGTAGGGTCTGCTATCCTATGGTCACCCCAAATTTTTGCTTTTTGCTTCACTGGTTTTTGACATATTGAGGCTGTGGGCCTGCCAATCAGACCCCCAGCCTGCTGTTCTCTCTAACTAAATTGACACTATGCACCCTAGGTGCATAACCAATTGGAATTGGATCACCCTGTGAGCCCCTGTACCAGTGTACACTAGGTACCCAGGGCATTGGTGTATCTAAGGCCTACCAGGGGCTGAAGCATGTATTATGCCACCCCAGGTCTGGCCTAACAAATTTGACACAACTGGCTGATCACTCAGCTGGGGTAAGTTGGTGTAACCACCTCTTACTTAGGTGTAGTATGCCTATACCTAACCTTAAATGGGACACCTGGTAACCTATAAGTCACTCCTATGGCAGGCCTTGACAATCCTGAAGGCAGAGTGCTTGGTTCCATGTGAGATGGTGCTCTGGCATGAGCTGAGCCTGTCTGCAGTGGTCGGAACAACTTCCTTCTACCGTTTCCAGATATCGTCATACCATATACTCTTAAGTGCATTATGAACCTCGCGGTTAAATGCTATCTTTGGTTTGGCTTTATCAAAACATGTCGAGTAAGGTGTCATACGAATTGGAATACTAACCCCTCGCCAATTCTGGCGACGGGGTTAGCATTCCACCCTTCTAGAGGGACACGACATGTACAGTACCTGAAACCCAGGTAAAATCAGACATAGCCTCAGCTCCACAAAATGGATGCTGCCATCACAGACACAAGTCTGCCCTCCTGCTGCTGGGAGTCCTTCCAGCTTGGGAGACGTGGACAAAGGGTTTCCTGCCAGGGGAGGTGCGAGCACCACACCAGACAGGATTTTGTGTATTGGTCAGGTAGGGCTTGAAAGGAATCAGACATGCCTGAGGCTCACAAGGAGCCTCGGTGCATATGCCAGTTCAAACCGGTCCTGGGGCACACCAGCCCCGGACCTGGGGCGAGCTGGACAAAGGATTGGGGGTGTAACCACCCCCTTCCTGGTCCCACCCTTAGGGAGGGACCTAGCAGGTAGTCCGGCCCCTAGAATCCGCTTAAAGGTAGGAGCTGTGTCCTAAGACTTCAGACATCCTGGAATCAACTTAACTACAAGAAGAAGACGGGAACTTCGACGCTCTGCTACTCAGAGGACAGAAGGAAATCTCCCCTATGGTCAGGGAGTGACCATCTTGCTAACGCAAGCACCAACCAGCTACTCGACGTCTGCTTTGCCGCCGCCTCCCGCCGGAGCCCGAGCCCAGAGCCCGACAAGACCTGGACCTCCAGACTTCTCACCGCCCGATCCACAGTCCCTGAAAAGAAGGAACCCGTGGAGGCACCGAGACACGTGGAGCCAGCCCTCTTGAAAGACCGACGACAAGCTGCAAGCGCGACAACAGAGGCTCCCTCCAAGTTGTGCTTTGGGTCCTGAGAAGCCCAACACCCGAGCAGCATCTGCACCAAAGGTGAGCCCTCCAGCATCTCCACGATCTGCGTGGGGCCCCTCGGCACTTTGCATCTCGACGCGCCTGCCCGGTCCCTGGCCCGTTGGCTAGTGGCCATTTTGGCGACCTAACTTGAAATCGACGACGCTGGTCTGGTTGCTCCAGACTGGCCCTAGCTGCTCTCCAAAAGAGCAGCCCCTCTGACCTTGCTGGTCAGAACAATCAGCTTTCTTCTCTTTCCACGACTCCTGCCTTTGCCAAGGCTTGTTTGCCTCTATCGAGTCGCCGACACCGCCGACAGCGAGAGCCTGCGTGGGACAGCTCGAGAACCGACTCCTGGACGTCGTCGACCTTCAGGGACCACGTGGCTGCGGAGACAAGCTACACCTCATCACCTGTTTGCACCTGACATCGCCTGGTACCTACCTGGTGCCACGCCGGTCACTGGCTAGTGACTGTGAACACTGTCCCCTCTGCTTTCAGGTCTTCTACAACTCCGATCCACTCTTGGATCCACCGCATCTCTTCTGGACCGACCGCCTGCAGCATCTTTGTCATCAGGCTCCATTGAATCGATAGAAGAAACCCGACGCACTTCGAGACCTATGCACCCGCTTCCTGTGGGTGAGGTAAAGCTGGCACTCCAGTGCCCAAGTGTAGAGAAACATCTCTAGTGTCTGTGTTTTGAATCTTAAATTCATAGTCCATCCAGAAGACCCTTCTAGCAGTAACGTTTGAACTTTTACGCACCCATTGAAAACCTATGGGAGCACGCGTGTAACTTTCCTCACTGCACACGCGACCCGTGGACCTCCGGGTCACTAACTGAAGTTAGCTCCTTGTAGGCCCAGCGATTCTAGAGGCCCTAGGCCTTTTCCCTTTCCTGTTCGTGGTACTTATACCACTATTTTAGTATATGGTTTGATCGGCCACCAGGGCCTATCCATATAAAATGCAACTTCTGTATATTATAACATTGTCTTGTTTAACGATTTGTGCTCCTGTGCTCATAAAGAGTCTAGGGGATACTTTGAGTAATAAATACATATATATTTTGAATATATATCTGTGTGGTGTCCTTTCATTGGTATAAAGGGGGGGTTACATATGGTAAAACAGCTTGCTTAACACGCTTTAACGAGTTTAGCCTCAAAGACTGCTTAGCCTACGCTACCACTAGGGCAGCTAGTCCGAAAAGGTTGACTTACAACCACACCATAAGGGTTGCTTGGCATGGTACAAGGTGGTCACTTTAACTAGTGAACAGCATATACCAGGCCAACTTCTCACATTGGTGAGCAGCGGTTGGATTTGAGCTTGCTGTGTTTTACCTCTGTAATCTCTTTGTTACCAATTGAAAGAGCATACAGGTACCTTTAGGTACATATAAAACAAGATAGATATGCTTAAGTTTACTGAACTTAGTTGTTGTAGAGCAAAGGGAGTAGCACACCCTGACTACAACTACTAGATAGGTTTAGTAGGAAAACCCAAGTGTAGGTAGTTGCAACACACCCACCCACACTTAAGAGCAATGGCTGGGGCAGAGGGGTCCAATGTACCCATCTCTGTTGAGAGTGACCCCCAGAGGGCACCATCCATCTTTGCTACCCTAAACCAAAATGAGCTCAGGCAGTTGGCAAATATCAGGGGCCTTAAACAGCCCAAGAACCCTACCTCTGCTGAGCTCAGAGAGCTGTTACAAGCTGATGAAGATCAGAAAGCTCTCAAGAAAGCCTCCCAGTTAAGCCCCTTAGGGACTGGAACAGGAGGCCCCCCTTCTGAAGATGCTACTGAGGTACCCCTTTCCAATAGTCACCCCTTAGATGAGAATCATACTACAGAGGATGAAAGTGATAAGGGTACTGAGACAGAAGGTAGTGGGGATGAAGGGAGAACTAGCCCAGTGCCAAGTGTTATACGTGGCCCAGCTAACCTAAGGCTACTGGGGACTGACAATGGGGTCACCCCATTGGATCTCCCTAGTGGACTTAACCAGGGGTTTGGGAGGCAAAGGAATCACTCAGGTGAATCTAATGCTTCCCATGCCTCTAGAGGCTCTCAAGGTCACTCCAGAAGAAGGATGACCACCCCTCAGAGGAGGGAACATGAGGCCAGAATGCAGGAAGCTCAGCTGAGAATCAGGAGACCGGAGCTAGAAGTAGCTCTGATGGAAGAGAAACTGAGTAAGGCTAGGCAACCTAGAGAGAGTGGGTCTATACCCACTGGTGGCAGCATTGTCCCTAAGGACAAAGATAGGGTCTTTGACAATAGGAACCTGTCCAAGGTTGTGCCCCCCTCCAAAAGTGGGGATGACATCCACAAATGGATGACTGCTCTTGAGAGAGCCTGCAAAGTGCAGCAGGTTCCTGAAGACCAGTGGGCAGCAATCTTATGGCTCTCCTTTGAAGGAAGAGGCAAATATAGACTCCTCACTGTTAGAGAGGAGGATGTCAGAAACTACAGAGCCCTGAAGAGTGTCCTAGTTGATGGGTTAGGCTTAACCACTGAACAGTACAGGTTAATGTTCAGAGACACCCAGAAGACAGACTCAGGACTGGTCTGAATACATTGAATGTGCCACTAAGGCTTTGGAGGGTTGGTTGCTGGGAAGTAAGGTATCTGATTATACAGGGTTGTACAATTTGATGATGAGAGAACAGATTTTAAATAACTGTCAGAACCAGCAACTGCATCAACACTTGGTTGACTCAGATCTGACCTCTCCCCAAGAATTGGGAAAGAAGGCAGACAAATGGGTCAGAACCAGGGTTAAGCAAAAGAACCAGAACCAGGGCCAAGGGGGTGATCAGAAGAAAACAGACCAAAAGGGTGGAGATCAGAAATCTAAAGACCAGAAGTCTTCAACAGGGCCCCAAACTAGTACTAACGAGGGTGGGTCCCAGCCTAAAGGGAAGAAGAAAGAAGGTCCAAAGAAACCCTGGTGCAAATCTTGCAAGAATACAACTCACTGGACTAGTGATTGTAAGAAGGGTGGAGCCCCCAACACTGTTGCCCCTAAGGCACCTGCTCCCAGTACTACTGTTAGCAGTGTTGGTCCCCAGACAAAGGGTGTAGTGGGAATCACTATGGGAACTGAAGGAGATTCTGACTTAGACAGAACCCTGACACAGGCAGTCTTGATCTGTGATGGGGACATGGATTTGTCCCTGACTGTGAGCCCCAGTAATTTGGGCAAGTACAGACTGACTCCTTTAATAAATGAAAAAGTGGCTCAAGCCTACAGGGACACATGTGCCAGTGTCACTATGGTGACACCAGGCTTTGTGGACCCTGGACAGTACATACCAGGTGAGAATTACCTGGTGACCAATGCCAGCAATGCCACTACTTCACATAGTGTGGCAGTTGTTAACTTCTCATGGGAAGGGGTAACTGGCCTCAAAAGGGTTGTGGTTAGTGCAGACCTCCCAGTAGAATGTTTGTTGGGCAATGACCTAGAGAGTTCTCTATGGTCAGAAGTGGAGTACAGGACACATGCAGAGATGGTAGGTACATCACCACATGTCCTTGCTGTGACCAGGTCACAGGCCAAAAAGTGCCTTACTGAACCACAGGTCTTGGATCCTGGAACAATGGACCAAGCACCTACCAAGAAGAAGAACAGGAGGGTTAAGGCTGTGCCTTCCCCCCTGCCTCCAAGTGATGATCAGCCTTCCCAGGAAGATGATCTAGAGAACCCTGAAGGAACTGTCCCTGAAGAACTTGAACCTGATCAGGTTGAGTTTCTGGGGACAGGGGGACCTTCCAGGGCTGACTTGGGGCAGGCTCAGTTATCCTGTCCATCTCTTGAACCCCTCAGACAGCTGGCTGCTGCTGAGGCTGCTGGGAATGCTCAAGGTACCCATAAAGTGTATTGGGATGAGGGGCTCCTTTATTCAGAGGCTAGAGACCCAAAACCTGGTGCAACCAGGAGGTTGGTTATACCTCTGCAATTTAGGGGCTTCCTTCTTACCTTGGCCCATGATATTCCTCTAGCAGGACACTTAGGCCAGAACAAGACTTGGGACAGGCTTGTCCCTCACTTTCACTGGCCTCAGATGAATGAAGATACCAAGGAGTTTTGTCGCTCCTGTGTAACCTGCCAAGCCAGTGGCAAATCAGGTGGCACAACAAAGGCCGCCCTAATACCACTTCCTGTGGTGGGGGTTCCCTTTGAAAGAGTGGGAATAGATATAGTGGGTCCCATGGATCCTCCCACTGCATCTGGGCACAGATTTATACTGGTGGTAGTGGATCATGCCACCAGGTATCCAGAGGCAATTCCCCTTAGGACCACTACAGCGCCTGTTGTGGCCAGGGCCCTGCTAGGAGTATTCTCCAGAGTGGGGTTTCCTAAGGAGGTGGTTTCTGACAGAGGTACCAACTTCATGTCAGGATACTTGACAGCTATGTGGAAGGAATGTGGTGTCAACTACAAGTTCACCACTCCTTATCACCCACAATGCAATGGGCTTGTTGAGAGATTCAACAAGACCCTAAAGGGTATGATCAAAGGATTACCTGAAAAGCTCAGGTGAAGATGGGACATCCTTCTACCCTGCCTTCTGTTTGCTTACAGAGAGGTCCCACAAAAAGGAGTTGGCTACAGCCCCTTTGAATTGTTGTTTGGGCATCCTGTAAGAGGCCCACTGTGTTTAGTGAAGGAAGGATGGGAGTTACCTCTCAAAAAGCCTAAACAAGACATAGTGGACTATGTACTTGGTCTCCGCTCCAGGATGGCTGAGTATATGGAGAAGGCATCCAAAAACCTTGAGGCAAGCCAGGCCTTACAGAAAGCTTATATATTTTTCACACATGGAGAGTGAGAGAGTAAACGGCACAGTTGCGTTCTCCCGTACTAGACTTTTTTTTTTCACAATGAGCAACTGTTAAAGGAAGAGTGGAAAATAATAATCTTCCGTTGTAGTGGAGTAATCTTCCAAAACCCAATTGTCAGGTGGAATATCAAAGATATTGAAGTAAAAGCCTCACTCACATAATAGTGACATGCTTCATCATAGGCAAATACTCCACACCCAGAGAAGATGGTACTCTCCGGGCGGACTCAACCAAAGATATAATGGGAGTTCTTAGATAAGTGGGTAACTGGTTAAGCAGGGAACCAGGTTATAATTAAAAATACCTGTGAGTATACCCTTAATTGGTCCTTTATTCTTGGGTACTCTTGGTATCGTTAAAAACTTCGTGTTAGGGTTATTTTGAATCTAATTTAATTCAAATGTACCCTCAGTTTTGTGCCAACATGTTTCGGCCCTTACAACTAGCCCAATCGGGTCTGGGGGCCTTCGTCAGGGTGATGTATTTGTTCTGTATTTGTATATCCCTGCCGTGTGTCAATGCATGTGTTGCATGCACCCCGAAAGTGAGGCCTAATGCACTCACCTGTACGTGTTCGTACTCCGACACCAGTAGTTTTTCTATTAGAGATATCAAACAGAAGCAGTTCAACATTTATACTTTATAAACATATTGAAAATACTACTGTGCCTATATTGTGCTCTTATTATTTACAATGAAGGTGGAGTGTAGGTGCACCACCTGACTACGTGCTCACTATTTGTGGCTTAGTGGACTAAAGAAAATTTTAATCCAACAGAAAATCTTTACAGAAAGCTTGGCATGACCAAAAGGCTGTCTTGGTTGAGTTTCAGCCAGGACAGAAGGTATGGGTGTTGGAGCCAGTGGCCCCAGCAGCACTCCAAGACAAATGGTCTGGACCCCATACAATCCTGGAAAAGAAGGGAGAGGTTACCTACTTGGTGGACCTAGGAACTCCCAGGAGTCCCCACAGGGTACTCCATGTTAACAGGCTAAAGGCATATGTTGACAGGGCAGACATGGGCTTGCTCATGGCTACAGATGAGGGACAGGAGGAAGAGAGTGACCCTCTCCCAGACTTGTTGTCTCAGAACCCTGAAGATGGCTCAGTTGAAGGAGTGACCCTTGGAGGCAACCTCACTGATCATCAGCAGATTGAATGTAGACAGGTTCTACAATCATTTCAGCATATGTTTTCATTGATACCTAGTCAAACTGACTGGTGTACCCATGTGGTTGACACTGGTGACAGTCTGCCTGTAAAGAACAAACTTTACAGACAACCTGACCACGTCAGGGACTGTATAAAGGCTGAGGTACACAAAATGCTGGAACTGGGTGTCATTGAGCCCTCAGAGAGCCCCTGGGCTAGCCCAGTGGTTCTGGTCCCCAAACCTCACACCAAAGATGGCAAGAGAGAGATGAGGTTCTGTGTGGATTACAGAGGACTCAATGCTGTCACTAGGACAGATGCACATCCTATTCCAAGGGCAGATGAGCTCATAGATAAACTGGCTTCTGCTAAGTTTTTGAGCACATTTGATTTCACAGCTGGCTATTGGCAAATCAGGTTAGCTGAGGAGTCCAAGGCCAAAACAGCATTCTCAACCCCAGGTGGGCATTATCAATTTTTGGTGATGCCCTTTGGTCTGAAGAATGCACCTGCCACCTTCCAAAGGTTGGTGAATCAAGTCCTTACTGGGTTGGATGACTTTTGTGCAGCATATCTTGATGACATTGCTGTCTTTAGCTCCACCTGGGAGGATCACCTGATCTACCTGAAGAAGGTACTTGAGGCTCTGCAAAAGGCAGGCCTCACTATCAAGGCTACTAAGTGCCAGATAGGGCAGAGTAAGGTTGTGTATTTGGGCCACCTTGTAGGTGGAGGCCAAGTTCAACCACTGGAGAGTAAGATACAATCCATCAAGGACTGGTCTCCTCCAACCACCCAGACTCAAGTTCGAGCTTTCTTGGGCTTGACTGGGTACTACAGGAAGTTTGTTAAGAACTATGGGTCCATTGTGACTCCTCTTAATGATCTGACATCCAAAAAGATGCCCAAAAAGGTTCAGTGGACAGTAAGCTGTCAAAAGGCATTTGATGACCTGAAGAAGGCCATGTGCTCTGCACCTATCCTGAAAAGTCCTGACTACTCCAAAGAGTTTATTGTCCAAACAGATGCTTCTGAGTTGGGTGTGGGAGCTGTGCTGTCACAACTTAATGTAGATGGTCAAGACCAACCCATTGCTTTTATTAGCAGAAGGTTGACCCCCAGAGAGAAGAATTGGTCAGCTATTGAGAGGGAGGCCTTTGCTGTGGTGTGGGCCCTGAAGAAGCTGAGGCCATACTTGTTTGGCACTCACTTCAAGATTCAGACCGACCATAAGCCCCTCTTGTGGCTAAATCAGATGAAGGGTGAAAACCCCAAACTGCTTAGGTGGTCCATTTCCCTACAGGGGATGGACTGTACAGTGGAGCACCGGCCAGGTACAGACCATGGGAATGCAGATTGTCTCTCCAGGTACTTCCACTTAGGACATGAAGACGAGACTGGTCAAGGCTAGTTTAATGTCCCTGCGTTTGGGGGGGGGGGTTGTGTAGGAGAGTAGGGTCTGCTATCCTATGGTCACCCCAAATTTTTGCTTTTTGCTTCACTGGTTTTTGACATATTGAGGCTGTGGGCCTGCTAATCAGACCCCCAGCCTGCTGTTCTCTCTAACTAAATTGACACTATGCACCCTAGGTGCATAACCAATTGGAATTGGATCACCCTGTGAGCCCCTGTACCAGTGTACACTAGGTACCCAGGGCATTGGTGTATCTAAGGCCTACCAGGGGCTGAAGCATGTATTATGCCACCCCAGGTCTGGCCTAACAAATTTGACACAACTAGCTGATAACTCAGCTGGGGTAAGTTGGTGTAACCACCTCTTACTTAGGTGTAGTATGCCTATACCTAACCTTAAATGGGACACCTGGTAACCTATAAGTCACTCCTATGGCAGGCCTTGACAATCCTGAAGGCAGAGTGCTTGGTTCCATGTGAGATGGTGCTCTGGCATGAGCTGAACCTGTCTGCAGTGGTCGGAACAACTTCCTTCTACCGTTTCCAGATATCGTCATACCATATACTCTTAAGTGCATTATGAACCTCGCGGTTAAATGCTATCTTTGGTTTGGCTTTATCAAAACATGTCGAGTACGGTGTCATACGAATTGGAATACTAACCCCTCGCCAATTCTGGCGACGGGGTTAGCATTCCACCCTTCTAGAGGGACACGACATGTACAGTACCTGAAACCCGGGTAAAATCAGACATAGCCTCAGCTCCACAAAATGGATGCTGCCACCACAGACACAAGTCTGCCCTCCTGCTGCTGGGAGTCCTTCCAGCTTGGGAGACGTGGACAAAGGGTTTCCTGCCAGGGGAGGTGCGAGCACCACCCCAGACAGGATTTTGTGTATTGGTCAGGTAGGGCTTGAAAGGAATCAGACATGCCTGAGGCTCACAAGGAGAATCGGTGCATATGCCAGTTCAAACCGGTCCTGGGGCACCCAGCCCCGGACCTGGGGCGAGCTGGACAAAGGATTGGGGGTGTAACCACCCCCCTTCCTGGTCCCACCCTTAGGGAGGGACCTAGCAGGTAGTCCGGCCCCTAGAATCCGCTTAAAGGTAGGAGCTGTGTCCTAAGACTTCAGACATCCTGGAATCAACTTAACTACAAGAAGAAGACGGGAACTTCGACGCTCTGCTGCACAGAGGACAGAAGGAAATCTCCCCTATGGTCAGGGAGTGACCATCTTGCTAACGCAAGCATCAACCAGCTACTCGACGTCTGCTTTGCTGCCGCCTCCCGCCGGAGCCCGAGCCCAGAGCCAGACAAGACCTGGACCTCCAGACTTCTCACCGCCGATCCACAGTCCCTGAAAAGAAGGAACCCGTGGAGGCACCGAGACACGTGGAGCCAGCCCTCTTGAAAGACCGACGACAAGCTGCAAGCGCGACAACAGAGGCTCCCTCCAAGTTGTGCTTTGGGTCCTGAGAAGCCCAACACCCGAGCAGCATCTGCACCAAAGGTGAGCCCTCCAGCATCTCCACGATCTGCGTGGGGCCCCTCTGCACTTTGCATCTCGACGCGCCTGCCCGGTCCCTGGCCCGTTGGCTAGTGGCCATTTTGGCGACCTAACTTGAAATCAACGATGCTGGTCTGGTTGCTCCAGACTGGCCCTAGCTGCTCTCCAAAAGAGCAGCCCCTCTGACCTTGCTGGTCAGAACAATCAGCTTTCTTCTCTTTCCACGACTCCTGCATTTGCCAAGGCTTGTTTGCCTCTTTCGAGTCGCCGACACCGCCGACAGCGAGAGCCTGCGTGGGACAGCTCGTGAACCGACTCCTGGACGTCGTCGACCTTCAGGGACCACGTGGCTGCGGAGACAAGCTACACCTCATCACCTGTTTGCACCCAACATCGCCTGGTACCTACCTGGTGCCACGCCGGTCACTGGCTGGTGACTGTGAACACTGTCCCCTCTGCTTTCAGGTCTTCTACAACTCCGATCCACTCTTGGATCCACCGCATCTCTTCTGGACCGACCGCCTGCAGCATCTTTGTCATCAGGCTCCATTGAATCGATAGAAGAAACCCGACGCACTTCGAGACCTATGCACCCGCTTCCTGTGGGTGAGGTAAAGCTGGCACTCCAGTGCCCAAGTGTAGAGAAACATCTCTAGTGTCTGTGTTTTGAATCTTAAATTCGTAGTCCATCCAGAAGACCCTTCTAGCAGTAACTTTTGAACTTTTACGCACCCATTGAAAACCTATGGGAGCACGCGTGTAACTTTCCTCACTGCACACGCGACCCGTGGACCTCCTGGTCACTAACTGAAGTTAGCTCCTTGTAGGCCCAGCGATTCTAGAGGCCCGAGGCCTTTTCCCTTTCCTGTTCGTGGTACTTATACCACTATTTTAGTATATGGTTTGATCGGCCACCAGGGCCTATCCATATAAAGTGCAACTTCTGTATATTATAACATTGTCTTGTTTAACGATTTGTGCTCCTGTGCTCATAAAGAGTCTAGGGGATACTTTGAGTAATAAATACATATATATTTTGAATATATATCTGTGTGGTGTCCTTTCATTGGTATAAAGGGGGGTTACATATGGTAAAACAGCTTGCTTAACACGCTTTAACGAGTTTAGCCTCAAAGACTGCTTAGCCTACGCTACCACTAGGGCAGCTAGTCCGAAAAGGTTGACTTACAACCACACCATAAGGGTTGCTTGGCATGGTACAAGGTGGTCACTTTAACTAGTGAACAGCATATACCAGGTCAACTTCTCACACTCTTCCTTCAGCTCTCTCCTCCCCTACCACTTCCTCTTCTTTGCTCCCTTCTCTTCCACTTGCCACCACTCCACCCTCTCATCCTGTTCTCTCTCCTCCCATCCTCCTCTCTACCCGTACACTTCTGTCCCTTTCTCATTCCCGCCCCTTACACTTCGCTCATTTCCTATCTCTTTCCGCTCCACTCCCCCTGATAACTCTCCTCTTCCGTCCTCCCCAATTTCTTCTGCCCTCCTTCCCACTCTCCTCTTTCCTCCTCCCCCTGCTCATCTTCCCTTCAACTTCCCTCCCCCAACTCTCTTAATTCCTTCCACTTCCCTCTTCAACATCTCCTTGGTCTTCTCTTGCATCCCCTACTCCTCTCCTCTCTTCCCTTCCAATTCCCTCAAATCCACTCCCCTCTTCCTTTCAACTTCCCTCGTTCCTCACTCACATTTTACCTTTCACTTCCCTCCTCACTCATCCTTTCCACTTCCCTTCCTCCCTCTCCCATCCACTCCTTTTCCTTCACTTCCCTACTCCATTTTCTCCTTCCGCATTCCTCCCCTCCCAACCCATTTTCACCCTTCCCCTCTTCTCTTCCACTTCCTTCTTCTTATCCCCTCTGTTCCCCTTCCACATCCCTCTCCCTCCCTCCCTCCCATCCCCTCCTTCTCCCTTCTCTTCCTCCCTTCCCCTCTTCCCTTCCCCAATCCCTTTGACTTCCCTTCCACCTTCCCTTCCCAAACCCACCTCTCCCCTACCCTCTTTCATCCCCCTCCCATGCTTACCTACTCCCTACCATCCACCTCTTCTTCCCCTCTTTACTCCCAATCCCATTTCCTCCTCTCCTCTCCACTCCCCATTTCCCTTCCACTTCCTTTCACTCCACCCCTCTCATAACCTTTTCTCTTCCCTTCCACTTTCTCCCCCATCCACTCCCCCTTCCCTTCCACGTCCCTCTTTTCCCTTATTTGCTTCATCTTCATTTCTACCTGTGCCCTGGCTCCTCCTAGCCACTCCTCTCCCCTCTTCTCTCCCCTCTTCCCTCCCCTCCCCTCCCCTCCCCTTCCCACCCCCTCTCATCTCTTCACTCTCATCCCGTCCCATCCTCTCATCTCCTCCATTTCCCCCTCCTTTCTCATGCCTTCTCTCCCCTCTCCCATACCCTCCTCTCTTCCACTCTCCAACCCACTCCCATCCCCTCCATACCCACATTCCACCCTTCTCTCCCTATAATCCTCTGCAACCCCTTCCACCTCCCTCTCCACATCTCCCCTCCCCACATCCCTTCCACTTCCCCATCCCTTCTGTTACCCTTCCCATCCACTCCTCTTCCTTCTTCCCTTCCTCCCCAATTCCCTCTTTGCTCCCACTTCTCTCCAATGCCCTCCTCTCCCCTCCTCATTCACTACCTACCCTCTTCCCATCTGCTTTCTTCCACTCTCTCGTACCCTCCTCTCTTCCACTTCCCTCCCATTCTCTACCCTCCCCTACCCTCTTCCATTTCCCTCCCCCTCCCCTTCTTATGCCCCTTTACCTCTTGCCTCCTCCTCCCATTCTGTAAGAAAACAGGCTTTTTGCAGGTTTCCCCCCACTTTTTGCCACCATTTAGCATTCTAGCTGCTAGTTTCTGACTCTGAAAGTGCACTGGAGCTAACCAAGCCTTAGTGCTCTCTCCCAAAATATGATGTATGTGAATTAGTAACTCCAACTGCCAAGGACTGTAACCCCCTTATAAGTCCCTAGTGAATGGTACCAGTAGTACCCAGGGCATGGGAGTTAAAGGGGTCACCAGGACTTGAAGCACTGGTTGTGCCACCCTGAGTGACCCAAATAAACAGAAAACAGCAGTCCTGCCGTTGCTGACTGCATGAGCAGTGAAAACTGCTCAAACTTGACTTTGCTCTCACTATCGGGTCCATTAGAAAGTCGGGCAGATCGTCACTGCCAGGTCAGCGGTGCTCACCGCCGGCCCAGCGGTAGAGATCCGCCCGTCATATGTCCCTGGTTCTACCCCCGCCATATTAGCATGGCGTGGGGCACCGCGGCGGACGGGAAGACTGTCCGCCGCTTTTCCGCCAGACGAATCATCAACCGGGCGGAAAAGGGACTCCATATGGTGGCGGTGTCTGCAAGACACTGCCATCCATATTATTATGGGGCATTATTCATGCCTTTCCATGGCGGAGACTCCGCCATGGAAAGGCATGCGGTAAATGCTACGGGGGCCAATTGCGGGCCCCCAGGTGGGTGGGGGGGTGTGGGGCTGCACCCAGTACTGGCATGAACAAGGTGGCAGGCACCACACGTTGCCTGTCACGTTGTGCATGCCACTGCACCACGTCCCTTCACAACAAAATAAATTTAATTTACTATACATTTTAACTAAATATAAAAAATAAACTTAATTAAAAAAATATAAACACACAAACATAATAATTTATACATAAACATATATTTACTTAAAAATAATGTATTAACTGTTATATTTATTTAATGGTAAACTTTTAAATTATCTAAAAATAAAGTATATACATATATCAATAATGTAAAATAAAAAAACATTATATAACTAATCAAAACATGAATCTATTAAAAAAAATTAAAACGTACATTTCGCAATACAATAAATACAACAGTAGGGAAAATGTTGGATAGCGAAATAATTAAATTTGCTATTCCAACTCCAATGAGTGCAACAGTAGGGAAAGTGTTGGATAGCGGAGGGGTAAAATTTACTATTCACACTGCAGTGAGTGCAAAAGTAGGGTAAATGTTGGATAGCCGAAGAATGAAATTTCCTATTCCAACTCCAGTGAGTGCAACAGTAGGGAAAATGTTGAATAGCGGAGGAGTAAAAATTACTATTCCCACTCCAGTGAGTGCAATAGTAGGGAAAGTGCTGGATAGCGGAGGGGTGAAAATTACTATTCCTTATCCAATGAGTGCAACAATAGGGAAAATGCTGGATAGCGGAGGGGTAAAAATTACAATTCCCACTCAAATGAGTCCAACAGCAGGGAAAGTGCTGGATAGCGGAGGGGTAAAAATTACTATTCCCAACCCAGTGAGTGCAACAGTAGAGAAGGTGGTGGATAGCAGAGAAACAAAAATTACTAATAACATTTAAACAATTGAAAAAAATTAAATAATCTTAAAAATAAACAATATTTTAAAAATATATTATTACATATATTAAACATCTAAAAAGAACAAATATTATAATATTCATTACATATAACAAAAAGGTACACGTATTAAATTAAAAAAATAAATACATTTATAAACAATTTATTTAAAAGGAGCAAATATTAACAAACAAACAAATTATTTAAAACATAAATGTATTTATTTTATTTCCTACCCTATAACACAACACTAATAAAAAAGACTGACATTTTTTATTACATTTATTTCCATAATTAACATAATTAATAATGAATTAAAAAAGATTATTAATAAAAAAGATAACATTTGAGTATACATTTTTTAACACTATAATATCCACAACCCACACCTAAAATAATTGCACAATTACCATAATTAATGACTAATTAATTAATTTAAATTTACTAATTAGTAATTCATCAATAAAAAATAAATTACTTCCCATCTATAAACACCACAACACACAAATAAAATTAATTACACAATTGCCATCATTAATGACTAATTAATTTAAAATTAACAACTAATTATTACATAATTAATAATAAATTAATTTACACGTTTAATACTATGACATCTCAATTAAACAAATATTAGTAAATAAAAATTATTCAATAAATGTAAAATAATTAAATTACTTTCCCACCCTGTTCCCCTATAAACCCACAACCTGCTACGGAACTAAAAACGCAAATTTTCAAATAAAAATAATAACTACTAAAATAATCCATACATTTTATATAATTAAATTACTTCCCACCCTATTCCCCTAGTATAAACCCACAACCTGCTACGGAACTAAAAACGCAAAATAAAAAAAAATAAAAATTAATAACTACTAGAATTTTAACACATATAAAAATACAAACAATTCTTATACAAAAAAACAAACTTCACACACATATAAAATATACACTAAAATACAGCACATTAATAAAAAATCTATATTTTTAACAACTATACTTTTGCAAACGATATTAAACACTTATTTTTTTAATCAATATTACTCACCTAAAATCGATATTCTTGACCACGAGAATGTGTCTGTTGATATTCCTGACCCGCTATATTTTTGACACGATATTTGTGCAATTCGATTTTTTAATGGATATTCTGTCTCTGCACCCTTTCCATTAAGGACTACTATAAGTGATTGGGGGGCCATATGATAACATGGGCTGGCACCTGTGCCTCCCCAAGATTTAGTTCCATTATGCTCCCACTGAAATATATCAACTTGTCTCATCACCCCTTGTGAGTAAACAGGTGTCCCCCCACTTTTGTCCCCATTTGGACTACTAGCTGATGGTGTATGACTCGGAAAGTGCACTGAAGCCTGCTAACCAGGTCTCAGTGTTAGTGCTCTCTCCCTAAAACTAATACATGTGAATTGATAATCCCAATTGACAAGGACTTTAACCCTCTTATAAGGCCCTGGTAAATGGTAGCAGCAGTACCCAGGGCATGGGAATTAAAGGAGTCACCATGGCCTGAAGTGCTAACTGTGCCACCCTGAGTGACCAAGGTAAACAGATGACAGCAGTCCTGCCATTGCAGACTGCATTAGCAGTGCAAATTGTCCAAACTCCCCTTTGCCTTCATGTGTGGCACGGTCAAAGCACTATTTTTAAAATAGGTCAGTCACCCCTAAGGAAGTCCTCCTGAACCCAGGACGCAGGGTCCTTTATATTGAAGGTGTGGACATATAAGTGTAAGCTAATATGTCCCTATAGTAGCCACTTTCCGTTAAGGGTTACTATAAGTGATTAGCGGGCCACAGGATAACATAGGCTGGCATCTGGCCACCCGAGATTGCCAGCTCCATTATTGTACCACTGAAATATGTCATGTTTGGTACCATCACCCCTGACATGATTCTCATGCCAGAGTTGATGTGACATGCACCCAGGGCACCTTAGAGGTTGCCCACCTGGCTGCCTCAGTCTTTCCTGTGCCCTGGCTGACAGCCCGCAGCTGCTGCTGCCAAGACAGGAATCTGACCCCTTGCCAAGAGGTATGAACACTCCAAGGAGTCAGAAACCAATGCCTTGCCGGGAAGGAGGTGACACCTGACAGGATGGCTAATGAAGTGGCACATCAAGGCGGTGAGCTTCAAAACTTACACTGCCACTGACATGCATCCAGGTTGCTTCCCAAAGGAGGAAACAGCCAACCCCCTGCCCCCAGGGACATTTGCACTTGAGCAGGCAGGAAAATTATGTAGTAAGGAGGTGTACACCTCCAGAAGGCTAGCCACACCACTAGAGCGGGCGCCCTGGTCTGTATAGCCAAGGAAGGTTTCCGCGATTTTTAAATGTGGCAGAATAGAGGGTTCTGGGTAACACTTGTGACACACACCTCTGGATGGTTACTTGCACCCACACCCCAAATACCCCAAAATCTAGGATTTAAGGGGAACCCATGGCACCAGAACCTCAGTTCTGATTCAAATTGCAAGAGAGACCCAACAAGAGACCCAAGTCTGTGACTTCAGGCTCCCTTGGACTAGTGGCACTAGTCCCCTGCTGCCCGCAGGAAAATGCACGTTCCCGGAACCATAGATCCTCCGAGGGATGGTCCAAAAGTAGATGGTCCAGTGCTTTGTGGGAAATGTAGTCCTGACCTTCACCAAGTTTCAGGTTTCTACCATTTTTCCCTGCACCTCCATACCTCAGACTATCTTCCTGTTGACCCAACTGCTGCTAAGGGTTGTTGGTTGCCAGTCCTGCTACCTCTACATTCAATCGACCCTGCAGCTTGAGGGAACTCCACAGCACCTTCAACCGACAAGCTCAGTTGCCCCGTTGTCCTATTCCTCACCACCACCGTCTGAGCAGTAAAACCAGCTCCTCTGAGACTCCCCCTTCAGCATCAGGGACAGTCAGGACAACTCTGCACCCAGCTTTTCTTCCCTTGAGAGCAGTGCTAAATTCTGAAGTACTATATTACACTGATTTATGTTTCCTTCTAAAATCCATAACTCTGGTTATACTCATCCAATTGCCTTCCTTTTGGTGTCTAGATTTATATAAAAATATGCTTGTTATAAATTGATGTCAGATTTCTTTCGAGTTGTGTCAATTACTTATCGTCCATGTTGGAATCTGAAATACTTAACACATGTTTCTCTAATAAAGCCGGACTGTTCTTTGCCACACTACCAGGACTGAGGTAGGGATTTATTAGTGTGAATATACAGGACCTATCTGGGATATTGTGAGAGTATTGCATAGTGAAGCCTAACCAGCCTCACTGCACAATATTCTCTTTTCTACATGGTATGAACATACTTTGGCACATTGTATGTGATGCAAAAGTTACATTAATAAAAATATGTTTAAAGAAAAAGGCAGGGGGCAGGGTCAGCTTGCACTCGCAGGCATGTCTCATCTGATTTTACTGGGGTTTATAATTGGGCACAGTTTTCTTGCACCTGGAAATCCAGGTGAACTTATACCGGAGGCAGATATAATCAGGCGGAGTACTACCTCACCCTGAGATTTGCTCTGCCTTATTTGTAATGAGGGTCCAAGTGGGAGAGGATAGGGAAAAGGGAGGAGAGCGGCTCGTAGAAAAAAAACAGTTAGAGGAGAGAGAGGGGTAGACCTAGGGAGAAGATAGGAAAGACAAGTAGAATGAAGAACTCTTAGGCCTATAAGTAGCAGTGTTGCTATCACCGGTGCTGTAGGGACAGTAGTGCCCCCGTATTCTATTTCCCTTACCTCCCTACGATATGGTTTCCCAGCACCCATTTCCCAATCACAGATTTCTCAGTGCCACCTCCTGTTTCCCTGAGAAACGGTCTTGTGGACTTTCAGCACCCATCTCCAGTTTCTCCATACAACTCATCTTACCCTCCTTGATCCCAAGTTTACCCTCCAGACGAAGGAAAGACCGCCCACAGACTTCAGTGGGACCACTTGCACTAAAAACATGCCTCATCATCAAAACAAAGTTTCATCTCCATTGATTTCAATTGGTTCACCCTCTAAAAGTACTCCGTCTCACCCACATTCCCTATCATTTTTCCTTTATCTTCTTATTCCTCATGCCCTTTGCCTGGGTGCCCCCATCAGTCTAGTTTATTAGGGCCCCTAAGCACCCTTATCCCCTTTCTTTCCTCACAACCTCTACCTCCCCTTTGCCTTTTTTTTCCTCATTGAGTTACCGGCATACACCTGTTTACTGGGAGCCCTAAGACTCATTATCTACTTTTCACCTCTCAGCCCCTACCTCTCTTTTTTGTCTTTGTTTTCCTCACTTGAGTTCTCCTACCCACCCACCTTTTTAGGTGTCGCCCAAGCAGTGCTTGCGCTGTCTCTTCGAGATATGCTGTATTCAGCATAAGTGAAGCTAAGAAAGGGGGTTACGTCCTATATTGGTGGCCAGGTATTCAGGATAAGGGCATGAAGCCACGCCCACTTTCCACCCATCTTTTTAATTTGCTCCTGTCCCTGACCTTTGTAAATTGTGGCTTTTCATTTGTCAATAGGCTTAGTAGTCCCTCCTTAGTACCACCTTTTCTCTTCTTGTAACCGCCCATAAGGACACCCCTGTTACATGTGTTGTTACTCGGTAGGCTTTGATTACAGCCTCCGAGCACTATTTTCTTAAATATATTTGTTTTGACCTTGCCTGCTTGTTTTGCAATTCTAGCACGAACCCGACCAAAAGCTATTGCAGCACTTTATGTAAGCACCAGCTCTCTAGTTATAGAGTGGCAGATCGTAGCGCTTGTTCTTTAATAGTAGCCTTGCGTCTTTTCGTTTGTTGTGGGCTCGCCCATGTTTTTTTTAAAGTTTCAAGCTTGATCTTCATCAATGGCGGCCGCACG
Organism: Triturus cristatus; assembly: GCF_964204655.1. Lineage (NCBI taxonomy): Eukaryota > Metazoa > Chordata > Amphibia > Caudata > Salamandridae > Triturus > Triturus cristatus. Next base: position 840,234,664 of record NC_140593.1, on the reverse strand, counting down.
TCTTTTCTTTTGTTGCACACGGCCTCCTAACTCAACGCTTGTGGCTGAATGGCATCCACTGTGAGCTCAACACTGAACCACAGCACAAAACAATAAAAAAGTACGCCACATCGAGTACACCAGCGTCACAGGCAGGTCGGACTTGCGGCATGGTGGGAAGGAACACAGCTCCAAAAGCTTGCACCCCGGAGCCGGAAGCAAACCCATAGTGCTGTCCTCTTCAAAAAAGCAGTATATCCCAGTTGTACCCGAAGTCTCGCAGTACGCAATAGCTATTTTACATTCTGCTGTATTAGTATCATACAATTGCACCTCAGCAAAATAAAAAAAAATCCTAAAATGGCGCTCAGCGTCGTTTTGCCTGTACCTATTTATTGCTGACCATTCTTTTTGATGTCCCTTTTATCGTTCCAAAATGGCCTCCACAGTCTTTAACATGACATACATTATGGTGCCAATTCCGATCCGGTAAAAAAATTCCCCGTCCGACTCGTATCCGGATTTTTTTCCGTCCGAATCGTCAAAGTAGCGTACAAACTGCCAAGTACGATTCGAACGGAAAAAAGTCCATACGAATCGCATTGGGAAGATTTCCCCACACGTCCTCGGGTCGGGAAAAGTCACCGACACGTCCCCGGGCGAGAAACCCACCGTGCGGAAAAATAAAGTCCGACTGCGCAAGTACGATCCCTCCCGTCCTCCCCATTTCACAACCGTACGCAAAAAACACCGTCCGAACCGAACTCCCATAGCAACCATGGAGACATGTGCCCGCATACGCGCCGAACACCCCACCACCCCCCGCCCGCGTATGTACGCCCCGAACCCCCACCCGTGTATGTACGCACCGAACCACCAGCCGTGTATGTACGCACCAAACCCCCCCCCCAGCCCTGTATGTACGCACCGAACCACCAGCCGTGTATGTACGCCCCCGAACCCCCCCCAGCCGTGTATGTACGGACCGAACCACCAGCCGTGTATGTACGCACCAAACACCCACCCGTGTATGTACGCCCCCGAACCCCCCCCAGCCGTGTATGTACGCACCGAACCACCAGCCGTGTATGTACGCACCAAACACCCACCCGTGTATGTACGCCCCCGAACCCCCCCCAGCCGTGTATGTACGCACCGAACCACCAGCCGTGTATGTACGCCCCCGAACCCCCCCCCAGCCGTGTATGTACGCACCAAACACCCACCCATGTATGTACGCCCCCGAACCCCCCCCCCAGCCGTGTATGTACGCACCGAACCACCAGCCGTGTATGTACGCCCCCGAACCCCCCCCCAGCCGTGTATGTACGCACCGAACCACCAGCCGTGTATGTACGCACCAAACACCCACCCGTGTATGTACGCCCCCGAACCCCCCCCCAGCCGTGTATGTACGCACCGAACCACCAGCCGTGTATGTACGCACCAAACACCCACCCGTGTATGTACGCCCCCGAACCCCCCCCCAGCCGTGTATGTACGCACCGAACCACCAGCCGTGTATGTACGCACCGAACCACCAGCCGTGTATGTACGCCCCCGAACCCCCCCCAGCCGTGTATGTACGCACCGAACCACCAGCCGTGTATGTACGCCCCCGAACCCCCCCCAGCCGTGTATGTACGCACCGAACCACCAGCCGTGTATGTACGCACCAAACCCCCACCCCAGCCGTGTATGTACGCACCGAACCACCACCCCACCAGGGAATGTACGGACCGCACCCCCACCAGTGCATGTACGGACCGTACTGACGCCAAAAAAACACGTACTGAACCCGGACAAACCATATTTACACAAGGAGAGTCAAGTAGAGTTTCCCCACACCACCAAACAGGCCCAACAACCCCACAAACATCACATACACTCACCTGCAACTGCCAAACTGCCAAACAGAGGCCCAAAACTCAATCACTCCTCATAACACACCCACACAAATTTCAAACACAGCCACACCCACAAATGGACCAATAAAAATGGACCACACACACAAACCATGAGCCTTTGCAACAGACCCACTGCTGCCAGAGCCCACAGACGACCCACACCACCATACTTGAACCTCACACTTGCATACCTTCACACAACCACCTACACAAACACCCCCTCATCACATTCACACACACACCTCCACTACCACACCCACACACCCACAGCCATCCACACCCACACCCCCACAACCACACCCCACGCCATGTCCACCACCAAGAATCCAAAGTTCACAAAGGAGGAGCTGGAGATCCTTGTCGACGAAATCCTCAGAGTCGAGCCACAGCTCTTTGGGACATTGGTCAGACAGACCAGCATATCCGAAAAAACCGCCATGTGGCAGAGGATCGTCGATTCTGTGAATGCTGTTGGGACAACCAGAAGGACCAGGCACGAGTGCCAATCCAGGTGGTACGATCTGCGGAGGACGGTCAAGAGGAAGATGACTGACAATCACAACCAGGGGAACATCACTGGAGGAGGGCCGCCCCCCAGACCGGTACAATACCATCCCTGGGAGGAGAAGGTGATGTCCACGCTGGCGGTGGAGGGACTACACGGACTGCCAGGACTCCCAGACCCTGGTGAGTACACAAACAACTCACCTCACATGGGGGGGATGCCATACACAATCAATCATGCATGCCACCCCCCCCAAGCCACCACCGGACACAACAACACTCCACAAACACACACATGCCACTGGCACCTCCATGCCCCATGCATCAATCAGGGCCATGCCAAGTCACAGGCCACACAATACACCAACACAACACAGGATGTGGTCGATGCTGGGAGTGGGGGCAGCAAAACTAACATTGAGCAACTCACAAGCACACAACAATGCCCTCAGCCCATATGGCCCAGGGCACAGCCATACAAACTGTGTGTACCCACACAGTACTGTCTTGCCTGCAAATGATGGCTGCCATGCAGGATGCCATGGGTCTGAAGGCACAATTTGCACATAACAGCAGACAATGAAGATGCATCGCTCTGATAGAGTCTCAGCACACACCGCCACAGCAGCAGCCTACACTCAGACACACTGCCCAATGGGTGCCCGGAGAACAGGGACTAACTCACATGAACAAGCCAATGGCCATTCAAAGACCGGCTAACTGTGTGTGCCCAGGAAGCTGGCCTGAGGTGACAGAGAGTGACAAAGAGAGGGAGGGAGAGGGGGAATGAGAGGGAAGGAGACAGAGGGGGGACACAGGGAGACAGACAGAGGGAGGGAGTAGGGTGACAGAGGGAGACCGACAGAGGGAGGGAGGAGGGTGACAGAGGGAGGGAGGAAGGGAGACACAGGGAGACTAAATCACCCTTGGGTGGTGTGGCCATGTCCACTCGTCAGCCGGTGGACTGTGTGCATGCAGACCAGGTCTGGCAGTGCCTCAACCCCCCCTTCCGTAGATGAAGACCGGTCCATGTGTCAATCTGTGCACGAGTCCATCCGTGCTGCAGGCACAGACCTAACCACACACCCAGTATACCCACCCACCGTGTCGGTAAGAACCCTGTCACAAATGCTTCAGTCCCCTACCTGCAACATCAAATTGCCTTGCCAAAACACCATTTGGCCACGTACAGTGCAACACGTAAGGCGCCTCTGCATGGCTCGCTACGCCCGCACACCACACTGCTGACTGTGTACCCAAATAGATGCATCAACTAAGATTGTGTCTCACACATGCGTAAAGCCCTGACAGCTGTGGCCAAGGGACATAGCCATGCACAAGTGCACTGTGAGAGGAATGCAGGACAGATCCAACTACCCAGAGGAAGAGTGCCAAATCAGAAATGCATGCAACATGGATGCCACATGTGACACTGTCAACATTGTCTCTCTCACACACAGGTCAACGTCGACGAACACCCCCCAACACTGGGGGGGAAGTCACACAGGACCAGGCTCCGCGGGATGATGACCCCACCGCCAGCGATGACTCTCACCACTCCGTGGATGACCCAGACCAACCTGGCCCCTCTGGTGTCCAACCACCTGCAGCACCTGCGTCAGGTACAACTGTGCCAACCACCACCCCCATTCCTGCCACATCCCAGGAGACGTCCAGGAGCCCTGCCCGCACACGACCACCCAGCCAGTCTGCCCAGGAGGGACACGGTCCTCCGGGCACCCAGGAGGAGGCAGGCGGCAACGCAGATGCCATCCCTCAGGGGTCCCGGAGACCCGATGCACCCACAACGGCAGGCCAGGTGCACGTGGGCAGGGGTGGCGGGAGTGGAGGACGGCGGAGGCGCGAACCTGACCAGGCAGCTCAGGACCCGGTAGTGTCCCAGGTCAGCAACATCCTGGATACATACCGGCGTGACACCAGGGGCATGGACCAGATTGCGTCCACCCTCAATGACATCAAGGGGACCCTCCAGGAGATGAAGACCCTGCAGTCCCAGCAACATGCCTGTCAACTGCAACACCAAGGAAGGATGGAGGATAGACAGGCTGAGCTCGTGGCGGTGCAAACCCAAATGACCGGTGTACTCCGTCGGATTGCCGACAACATGGGCAACCCTCCCTGTGGCACCAGGCGAAGGCCATTACCAGACACAGGGAGGGATCAGGAGGAGGAGGATTCATCCGACGGAGCGTCACAGACATCGTCACGGACTGCTTCCGAGGGTCCCCGCAGGAAGGTGGGTCGTCCACGAAAAAGACTGTGAGAGTCAGCAGAACATCACCATCTCCCAGGTCACCTGGCCTGGCACCTGGCCCTCTGGCCCAATAGCAGCACATGACATTGTCTGCCACATGGACTTGCTGGTCACTGTCTGACCTATGTTGACGAAGACTGTGGCATGGACTCTGACATTTTGCTACGACAAGGATACCAACTCCCCCAGTGAACTTTGGATTCTACACTCCCGCTGTGCACCTCTTGTCATCCCCACAAACCCGTACCCCACCACAAATAAATTAATCACACTTACAAGATGATGCCGTGATTCTACATTATTACAATACATGTGTGTGTCGTACAGTCAAAGCATGCCTGATCTCAGAATTAACTCCAACCATCCAAACCGTGGGGTCGCAGTCTTGCACAGGACACACATGGGTCCCAATGTCTCATCTGATACAGACATGGAGTACCAAACTCACCTGTGCTGGGCCCAACCAGCTGAGTGGTTCCCGCACAACTGTGGCTACAGACACATTCAGGGGAGCAACAGTCATGCGCAGAGGTCAGGGATCATGTGGAGTGACCTGGCTTGCCGCTCCCAGGTATGTCTAGACATGTGTCCCTACAATGTGCAGCATGCTTGCGTCAGGCGGATGTTGAGAATGGTGGCTAGGCCAAGGTTGGATGCATGGAGATGCCAGAATGCAGTTTAGGATCACTGTGCCACATGGTTGTGTTGGGGTTGTGGGCTGCATCATGAGTGTGGGCGTGGATCTAGAAGGTCATCCTGCAGCTGGCTGTGAAACATTCCCCCCATCCCGTTAGGACGTTGATGTGGCCTGGTTGCCCGACGCAGTAGCAGAGCTGTGCAGATGCACTCCGGATATGGACAAGTACCATGGGAGTCGTGAGGCACATGTCCGTAGACTGCAGGGTAGGATTCTACACAGATGTTGTAGTTTCCCTGGGGGATGGTCTCTCTTGCCTTGAGGTGGATGGAACTGTGCATCTTGTGCATAATACAGTTCCCACTCCCTGACAAACCCCTAGCATCTTGTCACTCTACACATAGACACATATGCACCACCTATGAAAACTATGCCAGACCTGCGGCACGCACAGTGGCAACAGGGCACCATTGACAGGGAAGAGGCACCTTGGAGACAGAGGGACAAATTTATTAGTCATGTGTGTTGGAATGACAATGATACTCTGTCAACACATACACAGGTCATGTGGATGTACATGTGGGAGCAACACTGGCACCCCCCATTGCAACACAGATGCTGGCATCCCATTGACCTGGCACACAAGTGACGGATAACAGCTAAACACCCCCTGCTGCCACGGAGAGGCCGCTATACACCATTGAGGCCCTGATGGGGCAATCACACACCATGTCAACCCGGTGCAACCTGTATGTTTCCGAGGCCAGTGTTACACACAATGATGGCCTCATCACAATCCCCAATCCCCTGCCACATGACAGTCACCAAGTCTGAGCATGGCTCCAGGTGAAGCCTGCCCCATGTCATGTTCCCCATGTAGGATCACCATGTATGCAAATGGAACACACATGAACCGGAGAAGTGCACACAGACTACAAACAATTCACACACCCAAAACGACGTGAGGCATCCCTTACCCTGAGGAGATTTCAACACTTGCCCGTGCATGTGACGCTGAATCAGCACATGTCGCTGTGTTCATGAGGAGTAGCAGGAGCACAACAATGCCACCAGCAGACAGCATGCACATGGACCTGTGGAAGAGAGACACACAAGGATTCAGCACAAAGGAGCACATCCGCAAGCATGTACTTAACACGTATCATGTTGTTAACATGACAGGTGACAATGATGACCCTCAGACAACATCCTTCCATTGCGCCATCACTTGAGTGACACTTCAATACACACCACTGACTCACTTGGCAGACATGCAGATGGACACACACATTGCAACACATGCCACACACGGCCCAATGCGTGCACACTCAGACACTGGAACTCACCACTAAGCAAAGAAGTTGCGTATGAGCCGACTCCGCATGTCCTCCACAGCCTCCTCCTCCTCCACATCACTTGCCCCGTCACCAAGCCCTTCATCCTCCACGGGTGGATGGTCCTGGTCATCTTGATCCAGTATGAGTGGAACAGCTTCCTCCACTGCCATGTTGTGCAGCATGCAGCAGACGATGATGATCTTGCACACCTTCACCGGGGCATATGGGAGTGCTCCGCCGGTCTTGTGGAGGCACCGGAATCGGCTCTTCAGAAGTCCAAACGTCCTCTCAATGACTCTCCTGGTCCGCCCATGTGCGTTGTTGTAGAGGTGCTCGGCAGCCGTGCTGGGGTTGCGGACAGGCGTCATCAGCCATGGCATGTTGGGATAGCCAGCGTCCCCTACAAGGAAACATCATGGACAGAAGTGTGTCAGCACAGGCAGTGAGATTGGAAGATGACGCCAAACACAGAACTGCCAGAGTCTACCCACCAACAATACATGCTCGCTCGTTCCGCAGCTGCAGCATCATTTCTGGCACCCTGCTACGCCTCATGATGAAGGCATCGTGTGCTGATCCTGGAAAGCGAACACAGACATGTGAAATCACCATGTTGGACAGACACACCACAAGGGCATTAATGGAGTGATAATGTTTGCGATTCCTATACACCACCTCCTGTGCCTGTGGTGGTACCAACGCAACATGTGTCCCATCTATGGACCCAATGACATGGGGCATCCCTCCCAGGGCATAGAACTCACGCTTGACATCTGTCAACTGCTCACGATTTGGGAATTTAATGTACTCATCCAGGTGAACCAACATGGCCTCTAAGAAATCATGCAGAACACGGCTGAACATCGTCTGGGACATGCCCCCGACATCAGCAATGGTATGTTGGAACGTACCCGTGGCAAGGAAATGTAGGGCTGCCATCACCTTCAACTTGGGTGTCAGTGCACTTGGATACCTGTGGCGCGGGAGGAGTTGTGCTTCCAGCCGGCCAGTCAACTCATCAATCAACCGTTGGCTGAATCTGTAGCGGCGTATACAGTCCCGTTCATGCAGGGCAGCAATGTCTGGCATACGTCGAGGGAGAGGCGGAGCCCTGCAGTGAAATGGAAGGAACACCTAAGAGTGAGCACTGTACAACAACATCGTCAATGCACTGAGCACATGTTACACAGCCAATACACATATGCCACGTTGTGAGTCAGGTCTGTGCCACAGTTCCTGGACACGAACGCCAGTCAGGTTACACTCCTACCAAGGGACAGCCACTAACGGAGGGGGGCAAGATCACGATGACATGGCATGAGACTAGCTGTGGGCCAGTGTAAGTGAACATGCACACGCATCACAGGATTCACAGACATCCACACATGTGCAGAGGTAGTATGCGTATGGTACAGACAGGTAGTTGGATGCGATATGCACTGGTCACATGTCATAGGAATAGGACAGGCCACACACATTGCCTTTGAGGAGTACATGTCGAGACAGAACATACATAGGGAGCATGTGGATATGTACTTGTGTTGATACTCCGTGTAGTTGGATACATACACACCTCATGGCAAATCACATATGTGGGCTGGTGTGCGGAACAGTGTGCCATGCCCATCGACACACAGACACATGTTGGCAGCAGCAACTGCTGACACATTGAATCACACACCTACAGCAAAATCATGGAAAGACATGCCACACACATGACATGGTTGCAGCATGCAACGCAGCCATACACGTGTCATATGTAATATTCCGTGTACCTGGCATCAGGGGACAGGTGCGGGTGTCCGTGACTGGGACATGCAAGTGACTCATGGCTCCACTAGTGTGTACGACATGCACACATGTCAAAGGAGTGCAGGGGATGTGTGGTACAATGCGCACCATCACACACGACATGTGTACACAGCTCATCGTACATGTGCTTTGCCCACACCTCAGGGGTAAAGTGCCACATCACATCCTGACACACCTGTGTCACACACAGGTGGTATTGCACAGACAATGCATTGGTGTCCACCCTTGGCAATACCTGTCCGCTCCATTCCTGTCTGTGTGCCGCCTGTCACCACTGACAGTTGTTATACGCACCGTACATACGCTCGGAGCGCGTGTATAGGGTCCCTGGGCCAATATTGCCGCTGGCGTATGCGTACGCCACAGTAGTACGGACTGTACACGCGCTTGTACGGTCCGGATCACAATATGTGCGCTGGCGTATGCGTACGCCACAGTAGTACGGACTGTACACGCGCTTGTACGGTCCGGATCACAATATGTGCGCTGGCGTATGCGTACGCCACAGTAGTACGGACTGTACACGCGCTTGTACGGTCCGGATCACAATATGGGCGCTGGCGTATGCGTACGCCACAGTAGTACGGACTGTACACGCGCTTGTACGGTCCGGATCACAATATGGGCGCTGGCGTATGCGTACGCCACAGTAGTACGGACTGTACACGCGCTTGTACGGTCCGGATCACAATATGGGCGCTGGCGTATGCGTACGCCACAGTAGTACGGACTGTACACGCGCTTGTACGGTCCGGGTCACAATATGGGCGCTGGCGTATGCGTACGCCACAGTAGTACGGACTGTACACGCGCTTGTACGGTCCGGATCACAATATGGGCGCTGGCGTATGCGTACGCCACAGTAGTACGGACTGTACACGCGCTTGTACGGTCCGGATCACAATATGGGCGCTGGCGTATGCGTACGCCACAGTAGTACGGACTGTACACGCGCTTGTACGGTCCGTACTACTGTGGCGTACGCATACGCCAGCGCCCATATTGTGATCCGGACCGTACAAGCGCGTGTACAGTCCGTACTACTGTGGCGTACGCATACGCCAGCGCCCATATTGTGATCCGGACCGTACAAGCGCGTGTACAGTCCGTACTACTGTGGCGTACGCATACGCCAGCGCCCATATTGTGATCCGGACCGTACAAGCGCGTGTACAGTCCGTACTACTGTGGCGTACGCATACGCCAGCGCCCATATTGTGATCCGGACCGTACAAGCGCATGTACGGTCGGTATCACTGCTTGTGGGGTGCCCTAGGGCGTGGAACGCACCGTACCTGTGTGTAAATGTATGAAAACACATAGGGGACACATGAGGGACAAGTATAAGGGCCTAAATGCCTGATGGTTGCCATGGAGACTGAGTTAAATTTTTGAATTTGAGCACCAGGTGCACAGCAGAAGTCAGTTTGAAAGAATCTACATTGTTGCAATGTGGATGTTGACTTGACATCATTATCAAAACTGAAACCATGCAAAGCCACACACTGGGGTAGGTTTGAAGGGATTGGATGAAACGTAGGATGCTAATGTGACTGACCAATCAATCTGTACTCCTATACATGAACAGGCCAGCCAGGCATATATAAGGCAGCCAGGTCCCATGAGAGAGCACTTGCCTGCACATCCATTCATCCCTGACCACTGCTGCTGATAGTGATTCCTCTGGCACCATGTCCAGGACTGTGGAGAGGTCACAGCCATTCACCCAGGAGGAGAACCTTGCCCTGATAGATGTGATCCTCCCACAGTTCCAGAGCCTGTATGGTCGACCAGGGGTTCAGGTGAGTGCAGACTCCACTAGCTTAGACTGTGCCCCTTTTGTGTGACAGTGACTTCTGGCATTGTGTCCATGTGTGACAGACATGCACTGTTGTTTGGAGTGGGTCCCAGGGTGTGGAAGGCCTCATGTCACCCATGCAGAGCATGCTGTGTTTCCTGTGTGCACTCCTCACTTGCATAGTGCCTACTGTGACAATGAATGCAAGGTGCATGCCACATTCTGCCTGCATACTCCTCCTGGGGATGTTGTTTCCACAGTCCTGATGTGATCCTGTGTTCCCCCCAGTGTGACAGGTGTCAGTACCCATGGATGTGTGTTTGTTCAGTGTACCTGTGCTGTGAGTGTCCAAAGGCCGTGTTCGTCCCCTGCACATTGGTGTGTGTGTTAGTCCCCTGTCATGTGGGTGAGTGCATATGGGGAGTGTTGCACACAAGCAGCATGAGGGATGGATATGGCCTGGCCATCGGATGTGAGCAGGGAGCAGTGCTGTGTGCATGCCGTGCTGAGCCAGCCCCACACCTGTGACACCCCCGTCTACTGGCACATGGGCAGAGTGAGGTGTGTACCCGCAGTTGGCAATGCCATGTGATTGTCCTGTACCTGTGTGTGTCTGTGTACTCTGCTGAGGTAGCATCAGTGTGCTGGGGCAGGTGACTGCTGTGAGGTGCTGTACATAATCCTGGTGTAGCCTGTGAGGCACAGTGTGATCCCTGGTCAGTGAGTGTGTGGTACCCCTCATGCCACCCGTGTGCTTCCACTGGCACGTAGTGCATTTGGCCTTCCACAGTGGATAATGTCCCTATGACAAAGGTGCAATTAGTTGCATGCATACCATGGCCTGTTCATAATGAGGATTGTTCTATATGTGTGTCTCTGTGTCTTTGCTCATGTGGATTAATGTATTCTCTCTTTTGCATCCTCACAGGTAGGCGCCATTGCCAAGGGGGAGATCTGGAGGGAAGCCGTCAGTGCCGTGAGGGGTACAGAGGGTCGGAGGCGGAGCCTGTCTCAGGTGAGGAAACGCTGGCAGGACATCCGGTGCTGGACGAGGAGGATTGCACGGCTCCTGCTGGGGGACTCACCTGAGAGCCGTAAGAACCGTGGCCGCCGTCGTCTGACCCACATCCAGAAGCGTGTGCTGGCGGTGGTCTTCCCCGATATGGACAGGCGCCTACAGGAGAGGCAGCAGCAGGAAGGGGGTAGGTACATGTGTGTCAGTTGTGTGTCCCCAGCCAATGTAAGTGTGCAGTTGCATGGATACACTGCCAGGGTTTGATTGTGCAGTGCGTCAACTTCTCCACAAAGTAGCACAGTGCTGTTCTCACTCCCTCCCTTCCCCTCCTTGCAATGTGTTCCCTGGTCTGTCGCCACTCTTGCACAAGGTTATTTATGCAGGCAGTTCATGCAGGTGCCCTATGCTATCAGCATCATGTGTGGGGGTGATGTGCCACAGGTATGGGGACCTTGCGTGTGCCATGGCCAATTTCAGTCATTGTGGTGTCCATGTCACTTGGCACTGATTGTGAATCACGACATAGGGGTGTGTCTCCAAAATGTACAGCCTTCCAGCATGCATGTCCAATTGTGTGCCCTCTGACATGATGTGCCTGAGTGGGAGGCCTGCTAAGTGCAGGGACGGTTGCTTAATTTGCAGTCATGTCCATCCTGGACCATGGAGGAGTGTGGGCACTACTGTGCCCTGGGGCACCTCTTCCTAGGTATCATGTGCGTCATCCAACAATATGGCCATTCACTGTGTCTTTGCCATGGGTTGCGTAGGGTGGCATTGTACCCTGGGCTCAACTGTTAGGACCTACAGGTTGCTACATGTGTCCACTGTACAGGGGGACCCATTTTGCTTGTGCATACTCACAGTGGGCATTACCTGTGTGTGTTGTTGAGACAATCTGATGATGTTTGCCTGTCAATGATGTGTGGACATGGCCACCAGGGGCTGTGTGTTTACAGTCATGAATTAGTGGAGGCCATGTGTTTCCATCCCAGAGTAAGAGGTGTACATACTTTCTCCGTCTCAATGAGATTGTCTCAGGTGTGGGTGGTTTGTGCGTACAAGGCCTACATGTCAGAAGCTTCATCCTCCTTGCTGGGTTTAGCCTGTGTGTGATGTTTGACTGGACATACGCTCAAGGTGCAGTGACCCTGTCATGTGTGGCCTGGTTTCATGTATTGCCTTTGCAGCATGCGGCAAGAGTAAATGGATATGATTCATGCTCATCCCTTTTTGACGACGCAGTGTGGTGCAGGTGCTGTGCACATTTGTCCCCAGAGGCTGACTCCTCTCTAAAATTTCAGGTGCAGTGATTTGCTGTTGTGTCATGATCTCCATTGTGTCTCAGTGGCATGGTGGGTAGAAAAACTGTGTGTTCCATGGCCTACATGTGTACATTGTTTTGTAGGTGTTACTCCTGTTGCTTTTCAGGCTATGCAATGTGACCTATGTATATTTGACTCATGTGACATAAGTGTACAGGTGTCTGATTTTCTCCTGTCTCTTCACCTTGCCCACAGCATCGCCGGGGGACACGGAAGGAGACACTAGCACGGACCGGGAGGAGAGATTGAGCACCAGTACCAGCAGTGCTGTCCTGTCTGGCACATGGAGTGGCACGGAGGCCGAAGGGAGTGAGGCGGAGGACCTGTTGACTGCCAACACAGACTATGACGCAGACGGGTCCGAGGCTGAGCTCCCAGAGGTGGCGGAGTCTGCCCCCCCAGCTGATGGCAGCCCTCCACATCCCCCCGCCACCTCAGGTTCCATCACCGGCCTCCCACATGCTCGTGGCCCTTCCCTCCGTGCTCGGTCCCCACATGTCTCCTTCCTGCCAGGCACCGCACCCCCTGCCCCTGTCACCACTGCTGCGGTGAGTGCGGAGTCTGTGGACATCCTGAGGCAGTTGCAGGTTGGTCAGACTGCGATGCTAAATGTCCTCCATGCCCACACCCAGGTGCTGACCCAGATGGAGGCATACATGGAGGGCATGTCGGCTGCGCAGTCTGACCAACGGCAGTTGCTGAGGTCCATAGACTCCACACTGACTGCAGCACTGGATCTCCTGCAGCGCTGCGTAACACCCCCTACCCCTGCCCCATCCACAATTCCCACTCCCGTGCCTGTCCCACGCACATCCAGACGTCAGCGTGCACGCACCCCAACAGACACAGGCACCACACCACCAGGGAAGTCGAAGCGCACACCTCCTGTCACGCACACACAGGGTGAGGAAGGCACACCCACTGGGTCGGGGGGGAAACGTAGAACACGCAGCCACAGTGGGAGTCCGCATTCCACACAACCCACTCCCTCCAAATCCACTCCCCTTAGCTCTCCTGGCCAACAGTCAGTGACAGCATCATCCACTGCGAGTGTGCCCCCCAGCCCCAGGATGACACCACCCCGCAAGCGGTGGAGGCGGGACCCGGCCAGGGGAGTTGAGTCCCCCACCCTGTCCACACCCTCCCCCAGTGGCGCTGCGACCCATCCCTTTGCCCCCCCCCCCTCCTTGGGGCCTGTGGTTGGATTGGGTACGGGGGAGTCGCTGGGGGAACTTGCCGACGTGTGCAGCGCCATTCTGTCCTCCACCTTTGGCGCTGGCACCCCCCCTGTGGCAGATTCATCCCTCCCTGCACCCACAACACCTACCCTTTCCCCTCCTGTCCCTGCGGTGCCTGTTTCCACCCTCCCCCCTGATGCCCCCTCTTCTGTGGATGAAATGGACTTGTGAACTGTGCAGGCAAGCTAGGGGACACACGTCCCGATGTGTACCCCCCCCCCGGACATTGCTGCTGGGCTGGCCCATGGCCCTTGTACATAGTGGACATTTTCTCTGATATATTTTCCTGCTGAATAAAGCCTTTTCTTTTTGTTTTGCACACTGATGCTTTCCTGGACTTGCTGTTGGTGCTGGTGCTCCCTGCGTTGGGGTGGTGATAATGTGTTAGGGGTCTGTGAAATGTTGGAGTGTGCTGCTCATGGGGTGTACCCTGCCATCTGCGTGCCATCACAAAGGTCTCTGCAAATGGTATTTGGTCATGTTTGCTCTCACTGTATGGTGACATTGTCCCAAGGTGTGTTCCGTCCTCTGTGGCCCAGGCCATTTTTCCTGCAGGGTGTCTCCCAAATGCTGTGCTGTGCTGTGTCTACATTTCCTGGATGTGTGAGGGTTGCCTTTCAATATAGCCATGCTGGCTCAGCGATGGCTCCGCCTGCATCTGGGGTATCACCCTTGTAGGTCACTGAACTTGTTGATGGGGTATATTGTCCGATGTCTGGGCACTGCTGGGAGTGATAGGTACACACCCCTCCTGTGTCTGGGCACTGCTGGGAGTGATAGGCACACACCCCTCCTGTGTCTGGGCACTGCTGGGAGGACCCTGCACCCACCCCTCCTGTGTCTGGGCACTGCTGGGAGGACCCTGCACCCACCCCTCCTGTGTCTGGGCACTGCTGGGAGTGATAGGTACACACCCCTCCTGTGTCTGGGCACTGCTGGGAGGACCCTGCACCCACCCCTCCTGTGTCTGGGCACTGCTGGGAGGACCCTGCACCCACCCCTCCTGTGTCTGGGCACTGCTGGGGGTGTTTTGCACACCCCATTCTTATAGCAGGTTCGGTGCGTACATGCACGGGTGGGGGTTTGGTGCGTACATACACGGGTGGGGGTTCGGTCCGTACATACACGGGTGGGGGTTCGGGGCGTACATACTCTGCTGGGGTGGGGGTTCGGTGCGTACATACACGGGTGGTGGTTCGGTGCGTACATACACGGCTGGGGTGGGGGTTTGGTGCGTACATACACGGCTGGTGTGGTGGTTTGGTGCGTACATACACGGGTGGGCGTTTGGTGCGTACATACACGGGTGGTGGTTTGGTGCGTACATACACGGCTGGGGTGGTGGTTTGGTGCGTACATACACGGGTGGTGGTTTGGTGCGTACATACACGGCTGGGGTGGGGGTTCGGTCCGTACATACACGGGTGGGGGTTCGGGGCGTACATACTCTGCTGGGGTGGGGGTTCGGTCCGTACATACACGGGTGGTGGTTCGGTGCGTACATACACGGCTGGGGGGGGGTTCGGTGCGTACATACACGGGTGGTGGTTCGGTGCGTACATACACGGGTGGGGGTTTGGTGCGTACATACACGGGTGGGGGTTCGGTCCGTACATACACGGGTGGTGGTTCGGTGCGTACATACACGGCTGGGGGGGGGTTCGGTGCGTACATACACGGGTGGTGGTTCGGTGCGTACATACACGGCTGGGGTGGGGGTTTGGTGCGTACATACACGGCTGGTGTGGTGGTTTGGTGCGTACATACACGGGTGGGCGTTTGGTGCGTACATACACGGGTGGTGGTTTGGTGCGTACATACACGGCTGGGGTGGTGGTTTGGTGCGTACATACACGGGTGGTGGTTTGGTGCGTACATACACGGCTGGTGTGGTGGTTTGGTGCGTACATACACGGGTGGGCGTTTGGTGCGTACATACACGGGTGGTGGTTTGGTGCGTACATACACGGCTGGGGTGGTGGTTTGGTGCGTACATACACGGGTGGTGGTTTGGTGCGTACATACACGGCTGGGGTGGGGTTTCGGTCCGTACATACACGGGTGGGGGTTTGGTGCGTACATACACGGCTGGTGGTTCGGTGCGTACATACACGGCTGGGGGGGGTTAGGGGGCGTACATACACGGGTGGGGGTTCGGGGCGTACATACCAGGGTGGGGTGGGGGTTCGGGGCGTACATACACGGGTGGCGCTTGGGTGCGTACATACACGGGTGGCGGTTCGGGGCGTACATACACGGGTGGGGGTTCGGGGCGTACATACCAGGGTGGGGTGGGGGTTCGGGGCGTACATACACGGGTGGCGCTTGGGTGCGTACATACACGGGTGGCGGTTCGGGGCGTACATACACGGGTGGGGGTTCGGGGCGTACATACCAGGGTGGGGTGGGGGTTCGGGGCGTACATGCACGGGTGGCGCTTGGGTGCGTACATACACGGGTGGGGGTTTGGTGCGTACATACACGGGTGGGGGTTCGGTCCGTACATACACGGGTGGTGGTTCGGTGCGTACATACACGGCTGGGGGGGGGTTCGGTGCGTACATACACGGGTGGTGGTTCGGTGCGTACATACACGGCTGGGGTGGGGGTTTGGTGCGTACATACACGGCTGGTGGTTCGGTGCGTACATACACGGCTGGGGGGGGGTTCGGGGGCGTACATACACGGGTGGTGGTTTGGTGCGTACATACACGGCTGGGGTGGGGGTTCGGTCCGTACATACACGGGTGGGGGTTCGGGGCGTACATACTCTGCTGGGGTGGGGGTTCGGTCCGTACATACACGGGTGGGGGTTCGGGGCGTACATACTCTGCTGGGGTGTGTGTTAGGTGCGTACATACACGGGTGGGGGTTTGGTGCGTACATACACGGCTGGTGGTTCGGTGCGTACATACACGGCTGGGGGGGGTTAGGGGGCGTACATACACGGGTGGTGGTTTGGTGCGTACATACACGGCTGGGGTGGGGGTTCGGTCCGTACATACACGGGTGGGGGTTTGGTGCGTACATACACGGCTGGTGGTTCGGTGCGTACATACACGGCTGGGGGGGGTTAGGGGGCGTACATACACGGGTGGTGGTTTGGTGCGTACATACACGGCTGGGGTGGGGGTTCGGTCCGTACATACACGGGTGGGGGTTCGGGGCGTACATACTCTGCTGGGGTGGGGGTTCGGGGGCGTACATACACGGGTGGTGGTTCGGTGCGTACATACACGGGTGGTGGTTCGGTGCGTACATACACGGCTGGGGTGGGGGTTTGGTGCGTACATACACGGCTGGTGTGGTGGTTTGGTGCGTACATACACGGGTGGGGGTTTGGTGCGTACATACACGGCTGGGGGTTCGGGGCGTACATACCAGGGTGGGGTGGGGGTTCGGGGCGTACATGCACGGGTGGCGCTTGGGTGCGTACATACACGGGTGGGGGTTCGGGGCGTACATACCAGGGTGGGGTGGGGGTTCGGGGCGTACATACACGGGTGGCGCTTGGGTGCGTACATACACGGGTGGCGGTTCGGGGCGTACATACACGGGTGGGGGTTCGGGGCGTACATACACGAGTGGGGGTTCGGGGCGTACATGCACGGGTGGGGGTACGGGCCGTACTTCCACGGGTGGGGGTACGGTCCGTACATACCCCTGCCCACGCTCTGCGTGCCTGGGTACGGGCCGTACCCATGCCTTTGGTGTGTGGGTACGGTGCGTCCCACCATTGTTGCGGGCCGTGGGGTCCGCACCGTACACAGCCCTTGGGGGCGTGGCTACGGGTCGTACCACGCGTACCCCTACATGACCCCAGCAATGCTGGTACGAGCTGTACCAAGGCCTTTCTGACGTGGGTACGGGCCGTACCGCTATTGTTGGAGTGACGTAGGGGGACGCGTGGTACGTTCCGTACCCACGCTCTTGCGGCCTGGGTAGGGTACGTACCGGTTCGCGTGACCATCCACTTCCGTTGTGGCGGACGCTTGCGTTGCTGGCCTTGCCCCCACCCCCTGGAAGTGACCAGGCCCTGATGGTCAGGTATGTCCAGGCCATGTGTGATTTGGTACCATGTGTTGGTGTTGTGTGTCCTGCCCCTGCCCCCCCCTTTGCCCCTGGTTGTTGTGCTGACCTTCTGCGGCGTCTGCGTCGGTTCCTGTACGCCAGGTGGACTGCTAGGAGGGCAGGGATGGCACGTAGGTTCGGGTCCATGTCTGTTCGTCGCGTCCAGCTGCTCCTTGCGTGTGTCGTCCTGATTTCCCGGCAGTTTTTGGCAGCCGGTAAATATTTTCCGTGCGGGATGACGTCGGTTCGAATCGTACTTCCTGGTTCGTGAAACGTAGGCTGGATGCGTACCGACGTCACGTCGGCTCCTTTCAGGATCGGAATTGTGTTTAGTTTCTGTTCGGTCGGTGTTTTGTTCGAATCGTACGGAAATGGTGTTTCCGTATGAATCGTACTTGCATTTTCGGATGGATTTCGCACCGGGTACGAGTCGGACGGAGAAAAGGCTCCGTCCGACGGTTCGTACCCGGTTTTTACCGGATCGGAATTGGCACCTATGTGTGGGACCCGACCGATAACTTGCCTCGTAGTAACTATGTCACAGAGGTTCCTCCTTCACTCACTGTGCGTGCGGATCTTCGCTCCTCAACGAACTCAACTGCTATATGGATTTAACTGCCATTCAATGTACGTTCATCCAGTATTGTTTATTTACTAGAAGCCTGCATCCAAATGTAGTATTTTATTTTTCTGATGGTTTTTCTGTTTCGGACATTCCTCTTTTATTTCTGTATAATCCGCACACATATTCTCTTCAAAAAAACTCCTTGCCTTCCCCTTTCATTCGACACCATCGGTTCCATTACTGAGGTCTTGAGCAGCTTGTCGCCATTAATTGTGATAATTACCGCTCACACGCTCTTCATAAGTTAAGCTTTTTATTACACATAAAGTCCCGGCTGAACACGGAGAGCAGCAAACAATCAACTCTCTCCAGTGCCATACACACCTACCATGTCCACATTTTAACATGACAGCTTAATGAATATATTACGTTACTTCGCATGCGTTTACAATGCATGCCTTTACAACTCAGTCAGTACAACAACTGCATTGTTACCACACATACCTTTACAACGCAAGTCATTAGAATGACTTGCTGTAGGGGCGCTGGAGTTTGGAATAGTATAATTTACTATTTCAACTCCAGTCTGTGCAACAGTAGGGAAGGTTTTGGATTTAAAATCCAACACCTAAAACCCCCTACAGCAAGTCGTTGTAATGACTTGAGTTGTATTGGTATGCGTGGTAACGCGGCCATTGTGCTGACCGTGTTGTAATGGCACCACGTTGTACCGACAGCGTTGTAAATGCTGTTTCCCCATCTTAATACCATTTGGCAAGTACAATAAGGTACAGTTAAGGAAAAGCACAAGGGAAAATAAGTAAATAACAGCACGTTATAACTTACATCACAACACCACGCATCAAGGCAGATTTGAATAATTTGGTGCTCCACCCCAATACATAGCCCACAAGGAGAGGAGAGGAATAAGGGGAGTGGCGAGGAGAGACTAGGGGAGGTGGGAGAAAGGAGGAGGGAGAAGGGAGGTGAGGAGAGGAAAAGGATGCAATGGTAGGGGAGAGGAGGGCAAGGGAAGGAAGGAAGGTGAGGAGAGAAAAGGGATAGCAGGGGAGAGAAAGGGATGAGATGGGAGGGGAGGGAGGGGAGGGGGTAGAGGAGGTAAGATGAGGCGAGAGGAGGTAAAAGGAAAAGAGGAGAGATGGAGGGAGGTAGGAGGAGAGGCAATAGTAGGAGAAGGAAGCGGGAAGATGGGAAGGGTGGAAGAGAGACAAGAGGAGATGGTAGAGTGAGGAAAGAAGGGAATTGGAGGGGAGTAAGAGCAGGAATGTGGATTGGAGGTTAGAGTAGGAGAAGGGAGGGTTTGAAAAAAAGAAGAGTGGCAGTGATGGGATTAGGGAAGCAGGAACAGGGGAGGAGGGAGTGGGAGAGGAGAGGGGAGGGGAGTAGAAAGGAGGGAAGTGAAACAGAAAAGGGTAAGAGGGAAATGGATGGGAAGTGGATGGGATGGGTGGGTCGAGGTAGAAGGGAAGTTGAAGGGAATGTGAGTGAAAGAGAGAGGGGAGGGGAGGGGAGATGAGAGGGGAGGGGAAGTGAAAGGTAAGAGGAAGGGATGTGAGGGGAAGGGGAGCTAAATGAGAGGGAGACGATCAGAGAGGGAGAGCATTGGAGGGGAGGGGATGTGGAAGAAAAGGGAGGAGATGGGAGGGACGGGAGAGGCAGAAATGGACGGGATAATGGAATTGAAAAGGAAAAGGTGAGTGGACAGGAGGGGGTCGAATGCGGGAGGGAAGAGGGGAAGGGGAGAAGAGAAGGGATGGTTTGGGAGAGGTGGAGTGGAAGGGGAGAAGAAAGGATGGGAAGGCTGGACTGGGAAGTAGAAGGGAACAGTAGAGTGGGAGATAGAGAAGAGAGATGGTACTAAGGTAGGAGGTGGAAGGGAAGAAGGGAGTAGGGGATGGGAGAGAAGGCGGGGAGTAGGGAGTGGAAGGGAGCTGGAAGGAGGAAAAAGGGAAGGGAAGATGGAGGTGGGGAGGAGAGAAGAGAAGAGGACAGTTGTGAGGGAAGAAGATGAGAGTGGGAAGAAGGGAACAAGAGAGTGGGAAGAAAAGAAGAGGGAAGTGGGAAATAAGGAGGGAGAGGTGGGATGAGAGGGAGGGAAAATGGAGACAGAATGGTATGGGAGGGAATGGAAGTGAAAGGGAAGGAGGAGATGGGAGGAAAGAGGAGGGGAATGGAGGGCAGTGGAAGGGAAGAGGAGGTAGGGGAGGAGGGGAGGGAGGGGGAAGAAGGAGGGGAGAGGAGTGGATGGGAAGGGAAGGGGAAGTGGAAGTGGAAGGGAATAGGGGTGGCGATGGGAGAGAAGTGGAAGGGAATAGGGGAGGGAACAGGTTGAGGGAAGTGGAAGGGAAGAGTAGAGTGGAGAGAAGGGGAGGGAAGTGGAACGGAACGGGGAGAGGAGGGGATGGCAGATGGAAGGGAAGAGGTAAGTAGAGAGTAGGGAATGGGGGAGATTAGTGGACAGGACCAGGAAGGGATGGGAAGGGAAGGGAAGGAGGGAAAGGTAAAGAAGTAGATGGGAGGGTGGATGGGAAAGGGGAAAAGTGGAAGAGTGGAGTGGGGAGGAGGGAGGTGGAAAAGAAGAGCGGAGAGGAGATGAGGGGTTATGTGGGAAGTGGAAGGGTAGAGGTGACCGAAGAAGAGTGATGAGAGGGGAAGGGAAATAGAAGAGGAGAGGAGAAGAGTGGAAAGGAAGGGAAGGTAGACAGAAAGGAGAAAGGAATAGGATGGGTAAATGGGTGGATAGTGAAAGGGTTGAGAGGAGTGGATTAGAAGGGGAGAGAAGAAGAAGAAAAGAGGTGGGGATGAGAAGCTGAAGTGGAAGGGAAAAGAGGACAATAGGAAAGAATTGGAGGAGAGGGAAGTGGAAGGGAAGAGGGGATGGACAGGAGGGGATTGACGGGGGAGGGGATGGAAGGGGAGTGGAGAGTGGAAAGGAGGGAAGGAAGTAGAACGCAAGAGATAGAGTAGGGGATGGGAGGGGGATGTGGAAGGTAGAGGTGAGTGGTGAGGAGGCAATGGGAATGGGATGGGGAGGGGAAGTAGAAGGGAAATACAAAGGGGATAGATGGGTTGGGGTGGATCAGAGGAGAAGGGGATGATGAGAGGAGGGAATGGGAGGGAAGTGGAAGGTGAAAAGAGGGAATGAGAAGGGAAGGGGATAGAAGTGGAAAGGAAGAGGGGAAGGGAGAGGAGGGGGTAAGAAGTGCGGGAAGTGATAAGGGAAATGAGTGGATGGGAGGGGGAGTAGAAAAGTGGATTAGGGAGGAGGTAAGTGGAAGGGGAGAGGGGAGTTTATGGGATGGGTAAGGAGTGGAAGAGTACAGGGAAAGGAAGAGGAGTGGATGAGAGGGGGAGGGAAGTGGAAGGGGAGGAGAGAAGAAAAGGGATGGGTGGGAAGTGGCAGGATAGAGGAGAGGGAACAGGAGGGGATGGGAGGGGGAGGGAAGCGTAAGAGAATTGGAGAGGGATGGGAGGTGTAGGGAAATTGAAGGAAAGAGAGGAGTGAAGAGGAGGCGAAAGAAGTAGAACGGAAGGGGGAGAGAATTGGAGGGAAAAGTGGAAGGGAAGAGGTTAGTGGAGAGTAGGGAGTAGGGAGTGGGAGATAAGAGAATGGGGAGGGGAAGTGGAAAGGAAGAGGAGGGAATGGGAGGGAAGGTGGAAGGGAAGTAGAAAGGGTATGGATGAGAGGGGTTTAGAACAGGGGATGGGAGGTAAGTGGAATGTGAGAAGAGGGAATGGGAAAGGGAGGGACTGGAAGTGGAAAGGAAGAGGGAAAGAGAGAGGGGATAGAAGGGGAAGGATGTGGAAAGGGAAAAGGATGAGACTGGGAGATAAGTGGAAGAGGAGTGGGTAGGAGGGAAGGGAAGAGGGGAGGGGAGATGAGGGGATGGGTGGGAAATGGAAGGGAAGAGGGGAGGGTAGAGGAGATGATGGGATGGGAGGGAAGTGTAAAGGAAGAGGGAATGGTAGAAGAGCAGATGTGAGAGGGAAGGGGAGGGGAGAAGAGGAGAGGGGCTGGGAAGAAGAAGTAGAAGGAAAGGAAGAGAAGGGGATGGGAGGGGGCTGTGAGTGGAAGTGAAAGGGTAGAAAAGAAGAGGGAATGGGAGGAGGAGGGAAGTGGAAGGAAAGAGGTGAGAAGAAGAGATGGTAGTGGAAAGGAAGAGGGTAGTAGAGATGAGGGAAATGGAAGGGTGGAGGAGGGAGTGGAGGAGATGGGAGGGGGAGGTTAGAGGGAAGAGGTAAATAGAGAAGAGGCGATAGGAGGGGGTGAGAAGTGGAAGCAGAGGGAGAGGAGTGGACTGCAAGAAGTGGAAGGGAAGTTGAAAGGAAAAAGAGGGGGCGGGAGGCAAGTGAAAGGGGAGAGAGGAGGTAAGGAAAGTAGAATATGGGAGTGGGGTGGAGATGAGGAAAGTAGTAATGAAGAGAGAGAGGTGGAGGGGATGGGAAGGGAGAGGTGGAAGGGAAGAGGTAAACAGTGAGAGCAGAGGAGGCTGTTGGCGGGGAGATAAAGGTATGAGAAGGAGACAGAAGGAAGAGGGTGAAATCAGAGGGGGAGGTGGAAGGGAAATAGAAAGCCTTGATGGGAGGGAAATGTGAGGGGGCAAATCAGAGAGGGGAGGAAGAGAGCAGGGAAAGAGAGGGAAGTGGAAGGAGAGAAGAGGGGTTGGGAAGAGAGATGGCGGTAAGTGAAAGAGGGGAGGGAAGTGGAAGGGAAGAGGGGAGTAAAAAGGAGGGGATGAGAGGGGCGGGAAGTGGAAGGGTACAGGGGCGTGGAAGGGAAGTGGGGAGAGGAGATCATTGGAGGGAATTGGAAGGGGAGGTAGAAGGGAGTGGAGAGGAGGGGATAGGAGGGGAGATTAGGGGAAGGGAAGTAGAAGGTAAGAAGAGGGGATATGAGGGAAAGGGGAAGAAAGTGGGAGGGGAGAGGATCGGAAGGGGGATCAGGAGGGGAGGGGATGAGTGGGGATGGCAGGGGATGGGGATGGAATAAGAGGGGGTAGTGGAGGGGATGGGAGGGAAGTGAAAGGGGAGAGGTGAGAGTGGAGGGAAGAGGGGTGGGAAGTAGAAGTGGAAGGGAAGATGGGAGTGGACACCAGAGGTGGGAGGGAAGAGAGAGGGAGAGGTGAAGAGGAGATAGGATGGGAGAGAGGGGAAGTGGACGGAGAGAAGAGAGGATGGGAAGGGGTAGGAAGTAGAAGGGAAGAGGATGGGAGGGTGAAGGGAAAAGGAATGGATGAGAGGGGAAGTGAAGTGGAAGGAAGTGTCCAGTGGGGAAGAGGTAGGTGGAAGGGAAAAGGGGAGTGGGGAAGAAGGAAGTGAAAGGGAAGAGAAGAGATAAGTGGGAAAGAGGGAAGTAGACAGGGACGGGTTTGGGGGATGGGAGAGGAGAGAGAAGGGACAGTGAGAAAGGAAGTGGAAGGGAAGAAGGGAGTAGGGGATGGCAGAGAAGAGAGGGGAGTAGAGAGGTGGGGCTAGGAAGGGAAGAAGGGAGTTGGGAGGAGGCAAGGGAATAGTGGAAAGGAATATGGGAGTGGGGAGGAAGGAAGAGCACCGTGGGGGAGGAAAGAAGAGAGTGGAAGTAAGGGAAGAAATAAATAGAGGAGAGAAATGGGAGACAGGAGGGAAGAAGTGGGGATGAGGGGAAGAAGGGAAGGGGAGATTAGGGGATGGGAGGGGTGAGGAGAGGGAAGTCAAAGGGATGAGGGAGGAGGATATGGGGAGAAAAGTGTATGGGAAAGGGAAGGGGTGAGTAGGCAACTGGAGAGGAGATTAGGCAATGGGTAGGGGAAGAAGTGAGTGGGATGGGAAGGAGAAGAGAGAAGGGTATGGGAAGGTGGAGGGTATGGGAAGGTGGAGGTGAAGGGAAGAAGGCAAAACGGAAATCCTCCTTATTTCCAACAAAGAAAAGAACCCTCAACAGCAATCTCACCTTGGCTGACTCTGTAAAATCGCTGGGAATCACCCTAGACCCAAGACTCGAAATGGCAAAACACATGAAGAACTCCGCAAAAAGTGCCTTCCTCAACATGAAACTACTCAACAAAATAAAACCCTTCATTCCGTACAGAGACCTTAAACAAGCGACTCAATCGCTAGTGCTGTCTAGACTCGATTATGGGAACGCAACCCTCACAGGGACAGCAAAATCCCACTTAGCTCCCCTCAGAACAACTCTCAATGCAGCAGCTAGAATGGTCACCAGAGTTAAGAAATTCGATCACATCTCACCCGCACTCAGAGAACTAAAACGGCTCCGTCGAAATGCGTGCCAGCTTCAGAACCGCCTGTGTTACGCACAAAGCCCTGCACACAGGGAAACCTGAATGCCTGGCCTCCAAACTCAAGAAAGCCGGCCAGGCAAGGAACCTCAGGAGCACCAATACCCTACTTCTCACCCCTTTGAAAACACGCATACAAAAAACTGCAACCCGGTCCTTCGCTGGTAATGCGCCAAAAATCTGGAACTCCATTCCAGTCCATATCAGGACTATCACCTCCTTTATAAAATTCAAGAGACAGCTCAAAGACCTCTTCCTCAATCATTCGCTCCCGAACCGATAGCTGCTGTTGAAGCTCACAAGCCAACACACTGCTGCATTCTGCTATTGGGTCATTAAGTCTTCTAAAAAGGTATTTGAGAGGAGCGGATGGGAGAATGGTGGTGGCGTAAACGAAGTGGAAGAGGAGGGAAACGAAAGGTAATAGAAGAGGGGGTGTAAGGGGCAGGGAAGTGAAAGATAAGAGGGAAAATGAGTGGACGGGAGCGTAGTGTTAGGGGCAGGGTGGGAGGAGGAAGAAAGTGGAAGGGAAGAGGGCAATGGACAGGAGTTGATGAGAGGGGAGGAAAGTGGAGGGGAAGAGAAGAGGGTGGGGTGGAAGGGATGGGAGACGTGGGGGAATGGAGGACAATGGAATGGAAAAGGAGGTAAAGGGATGTAAGAGAGGATGGGAAAAGAGGGGATGCTGCAGGGATGCAAGGGAAGAGGAAAGGAGGGGATGGAAGAAGAAGATGAGGGAAGTGGAAGGGAAGAAGAGAGGAGGGAATGGAAGAGTGGAGGTGGAAGGGAATTAGACAGGGAGGAAAGTGGAAGGGAAGAGGGGGAGGGTATGAGGGGGTAGAAGGGAATTCGACAGGGAGTAAAGTGGTAGGGAAGATGGGAGGGTATGAGGGGATGGGAGAAGGAAGGAAGTGAAAGGTAATGGGATGGAGGTAAGTGAAAGGGACGAGGGGAGTGGAGATGAGGGGAGTGGAAGGGAAGAGGAGGGGAGTGGATGGGATGGAAAGGGAAGAGAATGGGGAGGAGAGAAGGGAGGAAATAGGAGGAGAGAAAAGAGGGAATGAGAAAGGATAAGGGGGTGGGAGGGAAAGGGAAGATGGTAGGGGAAGTTGGAAGATAAGTGGAATAATTGTAAGGGGTAGGGGAGTGAAGCAGAAGGGAAGAGAGGAGGCGTGGGAGGTGATGGGTGGGGGATGGGAGGAAAGCAGGGGAGGCAAGGATAGGAGGGGGAAGTAGAAGGGAAGTGCAGGGAGAGGGGAGTAGAAAGAAAGCAGGGAATGGATGAGGAGGAAAGTGGAAGGGGTGAGGGGATGGGAGAAGTGGAAGGGGAAAAGAGGCGAGTGAAGAAAAAGGACCAGAATGTGTGAAAAGTGAAAGAGGGGAGTGGAGATCAGGGAAGTGCAAGGGGAAGTGGAAGGGGAGAGGAAAGGAAGCAGTGGATGGGGGAAGGAAGAGTGGAGTCAAGAGGAGGGGATGCGAGAGAAGATGAGGGGATAAGAGAGGGAAAGGGAAGAGGAGGGGGATGGATGAGAAGTAGAAAGGGTAAGGATGAGAAGGGTGAGGGGAGGAAGTGGGAGGGGAGAGAAGAGAAGGAGGAAATGAAGGAGGGAAGTGAAGAGGAGAGGAGAGAGATGAGTGGGAAGAGGGCAGGGGTAGGGTTGGGATGGGATGGGATGGGATGGGGAGGAAAGTGTAAGGGATTAAAGAGTAGGTGCTGGGAAGGAAGAGGGGAAAGAAGTGTAAGGGAAAAGGGGAGAGCAGGGGATGAGAGTGGAGGGGAGAGAAAGGGATGGGAAGAGTTGGCGGAAAGTAGAAGACGGGAGGTGGAGAGGATGGGATAGGAAGGGCAAGGGAAGAGGATGGGATAGGAGGGTGGAGGGGAGGAGAGGGAAGTAAAAGGGAAGAACGGATTGGAGGGGAGTGCAGGGAAGAGGACGGTGTGGGAGGGAAGTGAAAGAAAAGAGGGGACAGGAGAGGAGGGGATGGGAGGGTGAAGTGGAAGGGGCCAGGAGTAGATGGGAAATGGAAGTGGAAGGTAAGTGGAAAAGAAGAGATAGGGATGAGAGGAGAAGGGGATGGAAGTATATGGGAAGGGGTAAGAAGGTATGAGAGGAGGTGGAAGGGAAAAGGGGGAGAAGAGGGGAAGAAAGGAAGTGGAAGGGAAGATGGTATGGGAAGAGCAGAGTGGAGAGAAGTGGAAAGGAAATGGAGAGGGGAGAGGAGAGGGGGAATTGGGAGGTGCAGGAAATAGCGGAGAAAGAGGAGGGTTGGTGGAAGGGGATAGGAGGGGATGGAGTGGGAGAGGTAGGGATGGGAGGGGTGAGGTAGGGATGGGAGAGGGAGGGGGAGGTGAAAGGGAAGTGGAAGGGATGGGAGATGGAGGAAAGTGGAAGCGAAGAGTGGAAGGAATGGAGGAGGGAGTAGATGGAATAGAAGGAAAGGGGAGTGGGGAGGAGGGGGATGGGAGGGTGTAGGTGGAAAGGAAGATGAGTATGGGTGGGCGTAGCAGGCGTAGTGCCGCTACGCGTATTTCCACATAGTTTGAAAAAACTCAGTGGTAATACGCTCCCTCGCCGTCCTTCTATGAAAAAACACTACATTGTGCATCTTGGGCTTGCGCACACGCAAGACGCACAATGTGGTGGTTTTTTTTTGGAGTAGGACGGCAATGAGCAGGAAGGAGATTGGCCAGGCAGAAGAGGAGGCAGCCATGCAAGTAAGTGCCTTCTTTTTTATTAATTTGGGAGGTGGAGGGGCTGGCTAACTCCGCTCCACCATGGAGGGGAGTTTTTGCCTAAATGCCACATTTGGAACGGAGCGTAGAGTAGGCAAAAATTTGCAAACTCTGTTGTTGGAGCAGACTTACCTGCCCGGAGTTAAAGGCGAGGGAGTAGAAAAAAGATGAGAGGGCGGAAAGGGGGAAGTGGAAGGTACAAGGGGAGATGAGGGGATGGGAGGTAAGCTGAAGGGAAAAGGGGGTTGGAAGGAGGAAGGAAATGGAAGGGAATAGGTGAGTGGAGATGAGTGGATGAGAAGGGAGGGAAGTGGAAAGGACGAGAAGAGTGTATGGGAAGGGTGGAAGGGACGCTAGTGGAAGGGCAATGGGAGTGGAATAAGGAGGGGAAGGGAGAGGAGTGGGGAGGTAGGGAATAGGAGGGGGAGAAAGATGGTAAGGAAGAGGTGGGAGTGAGAGATGAAAGGGAAGTGGAAAGAATGCAAAGGGTTGAGGGAAGGGAGGGAAGTGGAAGGGAAAAAAGGAGGGCATGTGAGTTAAGGGGATGGAAGAGGGGAGGGGAGAGGAGGTCATGGAAGAGGGAGGTGAAGAAAGTGGAAGGGAAGAGGATATGGGAGGGTGGAAGCATGTACTATGCTGAGAGAATTGCTCTCTCAAAAAATAATGCTAAGGAAATGTTCTCAATTGTACAGAGTTTTCAGGCACCCACGGCTGAAAACACTATTCTTCCCACGTCGGCTGCTTGGTGTGAGAAACTGTTGAGTTTTTTTATCGATAAAATTCTGGCAATTAAAGAAAACTTTAAGATATCCTCTACCATGTCTCTATCAGCTGAGGGCGCTATCCCGTCAGCCGCACCAGGGGGTCCACTTGGATCCTCTGTTTTCTCGGCTTTCTACTCAATCACTTTGCAAGATTCTTTGGCAATTCTAAAAGCTCTCAAATCTGGTTCTCTGTCAGATCCCTGCGCGGCCAGGCTGCTGGCTTCAGTGACTGAGACAATTAACCTAGAGGTTAACACTCTGATTAATCTTTCCCTGGAGACAGCCACTGTCCCTCTGACGTGGAAGCAAGCCAAACTCGTGCCTTTGCTTAAAAAGCCATCTCTTGATCCTTTGATTCCCACAAGTTACCGGCCAATCTCGCTTCTGCCTGCAGTGGCTAAAGTCTGTGAGAAGGCGGTAAATAGACAACTTACTGTCTTCGTGGAAGACAAAGGCCTGTTTCATCCAGCTCAATCTGGATTCAGGGCCAAGCATAGTACGGAGTCGGCCTTAGTTGATGTGACTGAGGCCATCAGAGAGTGTTTGGATGCTGGCGACAGCTGCTCTTATTTTATTAGACCTCTCTGCGGCATTCAATACTGTCCCTCACATGCTGCTGCTGGCCAGGCTGGCTGACATTGGGTTGACAGGGTCTGCGCTGTGTTGGGTCAGTTCTTTTTTGGACCAACGCTCACAGCAAGTTTGGCTGCCCTGTTCATTTCTACGCTTCAAGCTCTGTCCACTAGAGTCCCTCAGGGCTCTACCCTTAGCCCTCTTATCTTCAATATTTATATGACCCCTCTGATTTATCTGGCTGAGGAGCTGGAGGCCAAGGTCATTGCTTATGCTGATGACACCCAGCTCCTCTTTACCTGGAATAAAGATGATTCTTCTCCGGTTCTGGCCAGAGCCTGCCTGACAGCTGTTTTTAAATGGCTTTGTGCTGCGGAGCTTAAGTGCAATGAGGATAAGTCCGTAATCCTATAGTACGCTTCCTTTCCTTCGCATTTTAAGGAATCACTCTGGCCGGCCGAATATCCTATTGCTAATTCAGAGAGCCAACCTGTAAAAAATCTGGGGTTCTGATTCAATGAGGATCTCAGGTTTACCGCTCAGATAAAAAAATTAGCCGAACAATGTTTTGGTGTCCTAAGTTCTCTTAGGAAATTTCTGCCACTTCTACCACAGCCGGCTAAAGAGATGGTCATTCGCGCCCTAATATTATCACGCACTGATTATGCAAATGCTCTTTATGTGGGTGTTCCTGGTTACCAGTTGAAAAAACTCCAGTCTATTCAGAATGCCTCAGCCAGGGTTTTATTGAATATCCCTCGAAGGTCAAGCATACGACAACATCTGCGTGATCTCCACTTGCTGCCGATTGCGGAAAGAGTGAGATTTAAAGCCCTTACCACAGCGCACGCAGCCCTGTATCAGTGGGGCCCTGGCTACCTTAGGAAGCGCTTTAAATTCTATGTGCCCTCAAGAAACCTACATTCTATGGTACAGCTTCTCGCAGTGACTCCACGTTTCCGCCAGGTGAGAATGGGCGGTAGATCTCTGGCTTATAGGGCTGCTGTGGCTTGGAACGCACTTCCTCTGGAACTGCGCTGCATCCAAGATGCCAAGCTGTTTAGGAAACGGCTGAAAACACTGCTCTTTGTAGAGAACTCCGTTGACTGACTCCCATCTGCTCACAAGGTATCGCGCCGGCACACTCCTGAGTAGCCGCGCGCGATATAAATGCATATAACATAACAAGGGAAGAGGACAGCAAGTGGAGTGGAAGGAAAGAGTGGAGGGAATGGATGGGTGCAGAAAGGGGAAGGGCAGGGGTAAGAAAGGATGGGAGGGAAATGAAGGGGAAGAAATGGTAGTAAAGAGGGGGAGATGAGGGGACTGGAAGGATACTGAAGGGAAGAAGAGGGGATGGGAGGGAAGTGGAAGGGGACATGAGGAGGGGAGTTGAGGAATGGGAGGGGAGGATAGAGAGGAGGGTAGAGGAGGGAGGATTAGAGAAGAAGGGAAGGCTGTGGAAGGGAAGAGGGTAAGGGAGAGTTGGTGACAGGAGGGGCAGTGGAAGGGATGGGAAGGGGATGGGAGGTGGGAAGGGAGGAGGGAGTGGAGTGGAGTGAAGTAGAAAGCAAGATGGAAAATTAGAAGAGGGAAGGGGAGTGGAAGTGGGCGTTGGAAGGGAATTGGAAGGGATGGGAAGAGTAGAGGGAAGTGAAAGGGAAGAGAAGAGGGTATGGGATGTAGGAGAAGAGAATGGGGAATGGGTGGAGGGAAGTGGTAGGGAAAAGGACAGGGGAGAGAAGGGGATGAAAGGAGGAGGGAAGTGAAGGGGAAGAGGGAACGGGAGAGGAGGAGAAGGGAAGGGAGAGGAGGAACAGGAGAGGAGGAGATGGGAGGGGAAGTAGAAGGGTAGAGGAGTATATGAGAAATAGAAGTGGAAGGGAAGTAGAAAAGAAAAAGATGGGATGAGAGGGGAAGGGGAGGGAAGTAGAAGGGAATAGGGGAGAAGGGGGTAAGGGAGGGAGAGGTAGAAGGGAAGAGGTGGGAGAAGAGGAAGTGGAAGGGAAGAGGGTATGGGTTGAGGGAGGGAAGTGTAAGGGAAATCGGGAGGGCAGAGGAGGAAATGGGAGGTGGAGGAAAGAGTGAAGAAAGAGGAGGGGTGGTGGAAGAGGGTAGGAGTGGATGGGAGGGGGAAGAGCGCAGGGGAGGCATGAGGATTCGGAAGGTGAAAGGGAAGTGGAAGGGAAGAAAGGAGAGGAGGGGAGGGGGGGTGGGAGGGGAGGAGAGAGTAGAGGGAAATAGAAGGAAAGAGGGGCGGGGAGTGGATGGGAGGCTATGTGAAGGTGGAGGTGGAAAGGAAGTATAAGAGGAGGGTGGTGGAAGTAAAGAGGAAGAATGTGGAAGGTAAGAGGGGAGATGAGGGGATGAGAGGAGGAGGAAGTGGAAGAGAAGAGGGTATGGGAGGAGTGGAGGGGAGGCAAGTGGAATAGGAAGCGGATGGAATGGGAGGGGAGGAAAGAGGGAAAAGAAGGGGATATGAGGGGATGGGAGAGGGAGAGAAGAGGTAGGGATGGAAGTGGGAGTGAGAAGGGGAGTGGATGGGAAGATAGGGAGAGTAGGAGAGTAGGAGAGGAAGTGGAAGGGAAAAGGTTATGGGAGGGGTAGAGGGGTGGGAAGTGGAAGGTAAATGCGGAAGGGAGTGGAGTGACTGGGAGATGGAGGAGAGACCAAAGAAGAGACAAAGGCAAGTGGTGGAAAGGAGGG
This sequence comes from Triturus cristatus, assembly GCF_964204655.1. NCBI lineage: Eukaryota > Metazoa > Chordata > Amphibia > Caudata > Salamandridae > Triturus > Triturus cristatus. The sequence goes on along the minus strand of NC_140593.1, from coordinate 840,203,128 downwards.
GATGGAATGATAGGAAGGGGAAGAGGGAGTGGAGGAAAGTAGAAGGAAAGAGGGGAGTGGAAAGAGGGGGATGGGAGGGTAGAGGTGGAAAGGAAGTGGAAAAGGAAGAGAGTGGAAGGAAAGAGTTGGGAAGGTGAAAAGAGGAGCGAAGTGGAAGTTAAGAGGGAAGATGGGGAGATGGGAGGGAAGCAAAAGGCAAGGGAAATGGATGGGAATGGCGGAAAGTGGAAGGGAAATGGGGACAGGTGGCAGGGGGAGAATAGAGGGAAGGGGGATTGGAGAGGGATGTGGGAGGTTAGGGTAGGGGAGGGGAGAGGAGAGGTGGAGATCGGAGGAGGAGGAGGATGGGATGTGAAGCGGATGGGAGGAGGGCGTGGAGGGAATAAGAAGAAAAGAGGGGAGGCGAGAGGGTCACAGGATAGAGGTGGAAAGGAAGTGGAAGAGAAGAGGGAAGTGGAAGGAAAAAGAGTAGGGTAGGGGAGTGGATGAGAGGGGAGGGAAGAGACAAGGGTATGGGAAAGGTGGATGGGAGGCCTGTGGATGGGGAATGGGGAGAGGAGGGAATGGAAGAGGTGGGGATGAAGGTGGGAGTTGAAAGGGAAGTGTAAGGGATGGGAGGAGGTAGGGAGAAGGAAGGAAAATGGAAGGTAAAAGATGAGGGCTTGGGAGGTAGGAGGAGATTGGAGGAGAGGGGGAATTGGATAGGGGTTTGGGGAGAGGAGGAAGGGTGGAAAAGGGGAGGGGATGGAAGGGTAGTGGAAGGTAAGGGGGAGAAGAGACAATGGGAGTGTGGAGGTGGAAGGAAAGGGAAGTTGACAGGGAAGGGTAGGAGGAAAGAGGGGAAGAAGGATTCGGAAGGTCAGAGGGGGAGAGGAAGGGATAGGAAGGAAGCTGAAGGATAGAGGAGGGGATTGGAGTGCAGGTAAGTGGAAGAGAAATGGGGTGGGAGAGGGATGATGGAGGGAAGGGGAAAGAAGGGGGATTGAAGAGGAAATGAAGGGAGGGGCGTGGAAGGGTAGAGGAGGGGAGGGACATGGAAGGGTAGAGGAGAGGTGGAACTGGAAGAGGTTGGATGGAGTGTAGGGAAGTAGAAGTAAAGAGGGGAGAGGAGTGGAAGTGATTAGAGAGTGGAAGATTAGGGAAGTGGTAGGAAAGAGAATAGGGGTGGAAAGGGGAGGGAAGTAGAAGGTAGGAGGGGAGATGAATGGATGGGAGGAAAGTAGAAGGGAGGGGTGGAGAAGGAGGGAAGTGGAAGGGAAGAGAGGAGAGGAGTGTAGATGACGGATGTATGTCGTTACAACGCACACTTTTACAACGCATTTTTTACAACGCACAATCCATTACAACGCATGACATTACAACGCATGACACTACAACGCATTTTTAAAAACTACCTGTACAACGCATTCCATTACAACTCATACTACCATTACAACGCATACCATTACAACGCATAATATTAAATTGCATTTAAGGTAAGTATTAGATAGTATAGGGGTAAAAATTACTTTTCTAACTCCAGGGGGTGCAACAGCAGGGTAAGTGTTGGATAGTATAGGGGTAAAAATTACTATTCTAACTCCAGGGGGTGCAACAGCAGGGTAAGTGTTGGATAGTATAGGGGTAAAAATTACTATTCTAACTCCAGGGGGTGCAACAGTAGGGAAAGTGTTGGATAGTATAGGGGTTAAAATTACTATTCTAACTCCAGGGGGTGCAACAGTAGGGTAAGTGTTGGATAGTATAGGGGTAAAAATTACTATTCTAACTCCAGGGGGTGCAACAGTAGGGTAAGTGTTGGATAGTATAGGGGTAAAAATTACTATTCTAACTCCAGGGGGTGCAACAGTAGGGAAAGTGTTGGATAGTATAGGGGTAAAAATTACTATTCTAACTCCAGGGGGTGCAACAGTAGGGTAAGTGTTGGATAGTATAGGGGTAAAAATTACTATTCTAACTCCAGGGGGTGCAACAGTAGGGTAAGTGTTGGATAGTATAGGGGTAAAAATTACTATTCTAACTCCAGCGGGTGCAACAGTAGGGAAAGTGTTGGATAGTATAGGGGTAAAAATTACTATTCTAACTCCAGGGGGTGCAACAGTAGGGTAAGTGTTGGATAGTATAGGGGTAAAAATTACTATTCTAACTCCAGGGGGTGCAACAGTAGGGTAAGTGTTGGATAGTATAGGGGTAAAAATTACTATATTATGCGTTGTAATGGTATGCGTTGTAATGGTAGTATGCGTTGTAATGGAATGCGTTGTAAAGGTAGTTTTTAAAAATGCGTTGTAGTGTCATGCGTTGTAATGTCATGCGTTGTAATGGATTGTGCGTTGTAAAAAATGCGTTGTAAGTGTAGTGCGTTGTAAAAGTTGCGTTGTAAAGGTTGTTCCCCGTAGATGAGTGGATAGAGGAGCGAAAAGAGAAGATGAGAAGAAAGGGGGCAGCAGAGGAGAGGAGAGGAGATGGAGAGGAAGAGGGAATGGAATGGTGGAGGGGAGGCAAATGGAAGGGGACTGGGGAGAGGAGGGAATGAGATGAGAGAGGAAAGAGGGTACGGTAGAGAAGTGGGAAGGGAGAGGATGGGCGGGAAGAGGGTAGGAGAGGAGTGTGGATGGAAGTGGGAGTTGGAAAGGAAGAGTAAGGGATGGTGTAGACAGAAGGGAGGGAAGTGGAAGGGAAAAGAGGAGGTCTTGGGAGGTAGGAGGGGAGAGGAGAGGAAGGATGGTGTAGGGATGGGAGGGAGGAAATAGAAGGGGAGGGGAGAGGAGGGGATGGAAGAGGGGAGGGGGTTGAACGAGAGGAGAGGAGGGGATGGGAGGGTAGAGGTGGAAGGGAAGTGGACAGGGAGGGGAGTGGAAGGAAAGAGTAGAGGAAATGGAAGGGGGAGGGAAGTGGAAGGGAAGGGGATCAGAGGGAAGTGAAAGAGTACAGGAGGGAAGAGGGGAGTAGAGATGAGTGGATGGAAGGGAAGTGGAAAGGAAGAGCAGAGTGGAGATGAGGGAAGTGGAAGTGAAGGAAAAAGGGGAGGAGGGAAGTGGAAGTGATGGGAGGGGAAGTAGAAGAGGAGGGGAGTGGAAGGAAAAAGTGGAGGGGTGGAAGGGTGGAGGGAAGTAGAAGGAAAGTGGAGATGAGGGGGTGGGACGGAAGTCGAAGGAAAGAGGAGAGGATAGGATGAGGGAAGTGGAAAGGGTGGCATGGGAAGGGTGGAGGAGAGAGGAGTGAAAGGAGGGAATACAAGGAGAGAAAAGGGATGGGAGGGAAGGGGGAGGGAAGAGAGTAGGAGAAGGGAAGAGGTGGGGGAAACTTGGAAGGGAAGTAGAAGGATTGGGAGGGGTAGGGAAGTGGAAGGGTAGAGAGGAGGGGATGTGAAGGGAGGGAAGTAGATGGGTGGAGAGATGAGTGTGAAGTAGAATGGAAGGGGGAGGAGAGATGAGGGGATGAGAGGATGGGTGTAGAAGGGAAGTAGACGGGGAGGGGAGTGGAAGGGGAGAAAGGAGGGAAGGTGCGGGAAGGGGAGGGGGGTGAGAGGGTGGGTATAGAAGGGAAGTGGACAGGGAGGGGAGTGGAGTGGAAGGAGATAAAGGAGGGAAATGGAAGGAGAGGGGGGATGAGGGGATGGGAAGGATTTGTGAAGTGAAAGAAGGTGAGATGGGAGGGGGAGGGAGGTAGAAGTAGAAGGGGTGGACAGAAGGGAATGGGTTGGGAGCAAAGTGTATGGGAAGAGGGAAGTGGAGATGAGGTACGTGGAAGGGAAGAGGAGGGGAGTGGAGAGGATGGGAGGGGAGTGGAAGATAGTAGGGAGACGAGAGGAGGGGATGTGATGGGAAATGAGATGGGGAAGGGGAAAAAGAGGGGATGGGAGGGGAAGATTGAAGGAAAGTAGAAAGGGGAAGGATGAGAAGGGGAAGGAAGGTTAGTGGGAGGGGAGAGAATCAGAGGAGGGGATGAGGGGGGAAAGAGAAGAGGAGATAGGTGAGGATGAGAGGGAGGAGGGAAGGGGAGAGGAGAGGAGGGGATGTGATATAATGTGGAAGAGGGGAGTGAAGTGGAAGGAATGGGAGAGAAGATGAGGGGATGGGAAAGATTAAGAGAGAGGTGTAAGAAGAAGGGAGAGCAGAGGATGGTAGTGGAGAGAAAGGGATGGGAAAAGTTGGGAGGGGAGAGAAGAGGACGGGATGGCAAGGGGGAGAAGGGATGGGAGTGTGGAGGGAAGGGAAGATGGGGCAGGAGAGGGGAGAGGAGGGGTGGGAGGGAAGTAGAAGGTATAAGAGTAGGGAGAAGAGCATTGGAGGTGGAGGGAAGTAGAACAGGGAAGTCGAAGAGGGGAGATGACGGGATGGGAGGGGAGAGAAAGTGGAAGGGAAGGAAGGTATGTGCGGGGGAAGTAGAAGGGATGAGGGGAGAGGTGAGGAATGGAGGTGGGGAGAAGGGAAGTGGAAGGGGGAGGAGGGGAATGGAAGGGTGTGGAAAATAAATACAATGAAAAAACATTACATTAAAAAAAGGAAGGGGGAAAAGAAAGAAATGGGAGAAAGGCTTGCTTGAGAATTAGAGGAATGTGTGGGGTTGGAGGGAAGAGAAGGGACTGAAAGACGAGAACAGAAAAGGAGTAGGGGTGGAGATTGAAGGGGAGGGAATGAGAGGACGGGAGAGAATGAAAGGGCATGAATTTAAGAAAATATTAGGTCGAGAAATTAAGGATTGGGTAGAAAGGGCTGCAAGTTGAAAGAATAGGGTTGAAGAAATAAAGGATAATGGGAATTTCAGGTCAGTTTCAAGTTCGTTTTCGGTTTTATTTTCAGTTCAATTTAGTTTCGAGTGCAGTTTGGTTTCGAGTTCAGTTTGGTTTTCAGTTCAGTTTTCATTTGGTTCATTTACTCACCTTGTTCTCTTGCTCCCGCCCCCGTTTTGGAGCCTGCTCAGCCCCTAGAGCTTCCGACTTCTCAGTGGCTCCAGTCCCAGTCACACAGACGGGTCCTGTTGGTCTGGTGTCCCTGTGTGCAGTGCAGCGGGTCCCTGGATACCAGCCTTTTACACCAAGGACACGTCATAATGGAGGCTGTCAGCATGTCATCTTACATCACCACTGTGGGCGAGTTCATGTTTTTCATGTTAACGGGGGGATCCAAACAAGGCAAGTTCAAAAGGTGATTTATTGACGAGATACATCTATTTCACACAAAAAATGATCCAGACGTGAATTTTAAGGAAGACCCAATGCTGTCCTACATAACGGTCCCAACGGTGGTCTTTCCTTTTCTCTCTGCTGTAGTGGAGGCGGCTCCCCTCTGCACGTGCATTGGGCCTCGGCTCGAGACATCATGTCGCAGGGCCAGTAATCTCATGAACGTTCCATTTCCAGTGTTCCGCTTCTGGTGCAGCTGTTGTAGGGCATGCTTTAAGAAATATAGGATGCAGTACAATGGAGCTTCTCTGGGGCATGTTGCTCCAGAGACCTAATGCCCGAACAGAAGCTGGGATTTAGAAAAAAGCACTGCCTGCAATCCGAGCCCAAATTTCGGCTGGGTTGAGGAGATTGGACCTAGATGATACTATTGACAGCTGTCAATCAAGATTCTATAGCAGGAGGCGTGAACCAGGAGGTGGGAAACCGCAAGCGCGTGCAGACGTGGGTCACGAGTGCTGTGTTCCAGGGTAAATGTACGTTTTTGTACATAAGCATGTATTTGTGCATACATGTGCATATCAGTGACATAACTCACTACGACTGAAGTTCCCAATACAGCGGCATAGATACACTCTAATGTGCCACGGACCAGGTAGAAGGAGTCGTCAAGGGGGGCGCAAGACCCTCGGTGACACCTGCACGCAAACCGATACCACCACCCCGTTACCGTATCCTTATCTGGTCAGCCTGTGTGCTACCGTCCTCTGTCAGTAACACCTTTTCCAAAGGCCCCTTTCGAAGACCAACTACCAATTTAATCTAAATATGGCAATGACAGTGATGAGCCAAACCAGGACACAGAGGGTTCAGCTGACTGAACACAGACAGAACATAAATTGGATGCCAACAAACACAGGGGGATATTCTCAAGAACGTGTGATCACTACCGCAAAAGTAGCTTAACGCAACTCTTCACTTCGCAGTCCCTCTTGGGAAAATAACACCGTGTTAACGTGGTATTCACAACACGGCGGTACCATGTGATAGGCTCACGATAACGCGTCAAATATCCGCAATAAAGTCAACGCGACACCGCACAAATGTGAAACATCAACACAAAAAAAGCTGCGATGAGGCCAATCGCGATATAAAAATCAGCGAACACCAGCCACAGGCCTGCAATTCCCATGCGTCATTCCTGAAAAAGCATTATAAAAGCAAAAAAAAACCACCAATACCAAAACAATCTGCGTAGCACCATGGATGCACCCGGACCGAGTGCAGAGGACAACCCAAGCCCCTCAAGCCCCACGAAGGACCAGCCTGGAACCCCGGGGTCGGATGAGGGCAAGGAGAAGAGGAAGACAGGGTTCATGCCGCAGGGGACCGGATCACCGTCACGGAGGTTATAGAACACTACCAACAACTGTTCCTCACCTCCACTGCATCATTGGCAACACAAACGGAAATATGGCAGTCCATCGTCACCATCGTGAATGCAGTCGGAGTATCCAGGAGGTCAGTGGAGGAGGCCAAGAGGCACTGGCATGAAGTGCACAGCCAAACCAAGGAGAAACTCGCTGCCAACAGGAAGGCAGCAAAGCCAACTGGAGGTGGGAGTCCTGCGCCACAGGAGGAGCTGGAAGAGCTGGAGGAAATGATGGCCACAGTCATCAGTGTGGATATGGTGCAAGGAGTTGGGGGTCTGGACACAGCTCGATATGACCTGACCCAACAGCAACAGGGTGAGTAACGACCAGGGACTGGGGGGACGGAGGGAGATGGGCACAATGGCACACATGCACAATAATGAGCAGCACACTGCACAGCCACAATGAGTGTCCAACATGTCCCTGATACCCTTGGCATACTGCAGCACACATAGAAACACCAACTAGGCCCCTGTCCACAATGTGCACAAATGGGCCGCCCTCCATATCACCAATGACACAACCTACCCATGTACATGTGCTGAATCCAGAAAAGCTGAGGCTCTGTGAGCCACACGGACAATGCAAGTGACACTGCATGACAGATAGCATGGCTGCAGTCACAATACATGACATGTTGCACAAGACGACTCTGAGGTGGCTGAGTGTGGACCACATCCGTAAAGGAGCAGGCCACACTCTGACACATCCACGTGCACCTACAACCCATGATGTCAAAAACACATCTGCAGACAAACAATGCACAAGAGTACAAAAACCGTACAAGAGCACAAATGACCCAAGACGCAAACATACCAGCACCTGAAAAGCACACAAGTCAAAGGCACACCATCTAAAAGGGATAAGGGGCTGCAAAATCAGAGGTGCATGGGATATTCGCCAACAATGCAGCACCCACACTGCAAGCACAGTACACCAACATTGACGACAATGTCGTACAAAGTGCAACCCTTACACCACAGGATAGAGAACACAATTGGTGCCGCCCGTGCGTAGTAACTGGCCAATCACATCTGGCAATGCATGTCACTGTGAGATGACAATGTACAAGTACAACCTCACATCCGTCATGTAGGCGAAATGTCCACTGTCTCCCATCAAATAGCCAGCTACACCAAAACAGCCAAAATGTACACTGTCATGCAGTCTGAATGTAAACATCTCCAATGCGTGAACATACATGGAACACACTGTTAACCTGCATCTCTCCGTTACATTGCAGAGGGACAATCAACACCTCCTGCAGAGCAGACCACACATCTCTACAGTGATGATGAAGAGGACTCCATGCACATTTGCCCAGACACCCTCCAACGGCTCGTGGACAGCATCTGCACACCACCCCCAGTAGCAGAGGGCCCAGCTGCATTGTGGTCACACCACACCCTGCACAGACCACACAGCAGGAAGCACACACCACCACGGCTGACTCAAAGGACCCCCACGACCAAAACATGGAATTCCAACACCGTGTGTTAGGGTGCCAGGAGAAGATGGCAGATCAGCTGCGGGTTGGGTTAGACCTCATGGCAGCCAAGCGTGGGTGTCTGAGTCCCATCAGGAACCACTTACAGTCCCTAACGGACACCCACTGTCCGCACCATGCTCACCAACAATCCTTGGGTGACCTCACTGAGGACATTAATCGGATACAAGAACTGTCTAGTCAGACAGGCTCCAGCGATGACAGCACAGAGTTGGCACAGATGCGAAGGACAATGGAGACCATGGAGCTGATGCAGCCTGGAAGTAGGGCTGCCACAGCTGAACACCAGCGAGATGTAGCTGGGATCTTCCAAGCCACTCAGATCCTCATCTTGCCATTTCTGCCACAGAGCCTGTCACAGATAAGTGCTGCTGGAACTTCGACACACACATCTCCGCCCCCTGATATGACAGTGGCACATGGTGATGCAGCCCTACCACCTCCGACCCCTGATGTGTCAGTGGCACACGGTGATGAAGCCATAACACCACCACACACACCTGACACACCGGACACAGAAGGTGTCTCAGAGGAGGAAGATGTGGAGGGTAATGACTGTGTGAGGAAGGAGGTAGTAGCATCTGTAGCCGCCACATGGCCTGTTCCTGCCTGATTCAGCCCTATGCATCATCCCCTGGAATAACACCTCCCACTGTCCCCCGGAACACTCTGCGACATTCACCTGGACCCCAACATGGACTGCCATATCTGCTCCTGTACCACTGACACATCAATCTGGCTGAGGACTGAACTCCTCCTCTCCAAATTAACTTTGCATTTCCCCTAGGTTTCTGGTTGTCCCACTACTGGGCAACCATGTAATGTGGGCGAATAAAACATTCCAAATCACACAGATGTGTCATGTCTGTGTTCACTCAAGTGTACATGAATAGATGAATGTAGGGGCATTGATGGCACAAAAAAGGCACACCCTGGTAAATGTCATCAATGCGCATGTTTGACCCTGACCCACATGGACCTTTAGATGAATGTGAAGGTGTGAACTAGTTGTGGACCTTTACATGCAAGCACAGTACATCAACATTGACCATACAAAGTGCAACCCTTACACCACAGGACAGATGACACAACTGTTGCCGCCCGTGCATAGTAACTGGCCAATCACATCTGGCAATGCATGACACTGTGATATGATAATGTACGAGTACAACCTCACATCCATCATGTAGGCGAAATGTCCACTGTCTCCCATCAAATAGCCAGCTACACCAAAACAGCCAAAATGTACACTGTCATGCAGTCTGAATGTAAACATCTCCAATGCGTGAACATACATGGAACACACTGTTAACCTGTATCTCCCCGTTACATTGCAGAGGGACAATCAAAACCCCCTGCAGAGCAGACCACACATGTCTACAGTGATGATGAAGAGGACACCATGCACATTTGCCCAGACACCCTCCAACGGCTCGTGGACAGCATCTGCACACCACCCCAGGAGCAGAGGGCCCAGCTGCATCACGGTCACACCACACCCTGCACAGACCACACAGCAGGAAGCACACACCACCACGGCTGACTCAAAGGACCTCCACGACCAACACATGGAATTCCAACGTTGTGTGTTAGGGTGCCAGGAGAAGAAGACTTATCAGCTGCGGGTGGGGTTAGACCTCATGGCAGACAAAAGTGGGTGTCTGACTCCCATCAGGGACTACTTACAGTCCCTAACGGACACCCACTGTCCGCACCATGCTCACCAACAATACTTGGGTGACCTCGCTGGGGTCATTCCTCGGATACAAGAACTGTCTAGTCAGACAGGCTCCAGCGATGACAGCACAGAGTTGGCACAGTTGCAGAGGACAATGGAGACCATGGAGCCGATGCAGCCTGGCAGTAGGACTGCCACGGCTGAACCCAGCTACATCTCGCTGGTGATCTTCCATGCCATGCAGATCCTCATCTTGCCATTGCTGCCACAGAGCCTGTCACAGAGAAGTGCTGCTGGAACTTAGACACACACACACATCACCTCACCCTGATGTGTCAGTGGCACATGGTGATGCAGCCCTACCACCTCCGACCCCTGATGTGTCAGTGGCACACAGTGATGCGGCCATAGCACCACCACACACACCTGACACACCGGACACAGAAGGCGTCTCAGAGGAGTACGATGTGGAGGGTAATGACTGTGTGAGGAAGGAGGCAGTAGCATCCGTAGCCGCCACATGGCCTGTCCCTGCCTGGTTCAGCCCTATGCATCATGCCCTGGAATAACACCTCCCACTGTCCCCCAGAACACTCTGCAACATTCACCTGGACCCCAACATGTACTGCCATATCTGCTTCTGTTCCACTAACATATCAATCTGGCTGAGGACTGAACTCCTCCTCTCCAAATTAACTTTGCATTTCCCCTAGGTTTCTGGTTGTCCCACCACTGGGCAACCATGTAATGTGGGCTTGAACTGGTCATGTACCCCTCCGGCTCCGACACTCCCCAGAAAGTGAATAAAACATTCCAAATCACACAGATGTGTAATGTCTGTGTTCACTCACGTGTACATGAATGGATGAATGTAGGGAAATTGATGGCACACAAAAGGCACACCCTGGTAAATGTCATCAATGCGCATGTTTGACCCTGACCCACATGGACCTTTAGATGAATGTGAAGGTGTGAACTAGTTGTGGACACAGTCTGTTTTAATGGATCATATAGATCCACATGGCAAGAGGTTTTACACCATACTCACATTGCTGAAGACACGTAAGAGTACAGGTCTACCAGCAACTATACAAGACACAATGTCTGGCTCACAGAGGTGGAGCTGCGAATAGGGATTCACCATCTATGCACCAGGGGCAGTCTGTCCCTCCCTGTGTATAGACAATGCTCACTGAGGCACACGATTTGACATACAAATCAACACTCATCACAGTTGTACACTGTTGTAGTTGCATAGACTTTATTGGCATGTGCATGTCAGTACGGGCAACTAATGGGCCACGACAGGCCGACAAATGCTTGAGACACTTGCTGGCAGACTGGGAATGTGTCGAGGTGCAACAAATGGGGACGCAAAAATGAACACATATCCTTACATTTGGCAACGGTCTCAGCCCACCTTTCCTTGCTGGATGAGTCATGTGATGTAAGGCGTCTGCTCATGGTCCCGTGTCAGGGGACACCACTCACAGCCCATGGTATCTGCATGGAGCTGTACCACCGGACTGCGCCGACTGTGTGCTATGCTGACAGTGAGCAGGTGACAGGGACCAACAAGGTCACATGTCGTGCTACATTGCCATGTGTGTAGTCTCCCTCCTGCAGTATGTCAGATTTAGGAACGTTGCCAAACGATGCTGTGCAGCTCCGCCCATGGTACAGCCTCACCTTGCACAGGTGTGTGACAACACTCGGAGGTGCACGCATACGCATTCTGAGTCCGAATGCAGACATGTCCACTGTTGTTCTGGCTCAAGGGACCATTCCTTCACGATGTAACATGGTGTTGTGACCTGTGCTCTGGGTGTCAATCAGTTGTGGCTGCGGGAAGGTAGTTACTCGTCCATGAATGCGAGCGCTACTTCGTAGGCAATCAATTCCAGGAGTACGTTGTTCTCGAATTCAAGGAACACGAGGGAGAGCCAATCCATTAACTGGTCCGGACAGATGTGCTCCGACTACGCAGTTACACCAATCCGCAACACAGCCCAATGGGTGAGCGCCTCAATGTGGTCACTGCACACGAGGAGTTGTGCAATCTCCCATCCACTGCTGCTGGCACAGACACCACATATCAAGGCATCCCATGCCCGGGTATCCTGGTTACACTCCTGTTCGTGGGCCAACAGGGGGTGCACACACAAGTCATAATCCAGTTCGGCTACCATTGTGTTGGATAGGCAGACCTCCATGGGCCACTCGAATGTGCATGATCGACAGTGGAACCAGGGCTGGATGCATGTGACGTACGCAAGCCGGAAACTCAGACGGTAACTGATTCGCAAAACTGCCACTGGCAGGGCTCCCAACAGATGCAGCATTCGTGCACGGTACAGTTCCATTTGACAGGGGTTGTGCGTGTGCCCGAGATTGCCTGCCATTGCATTTGTTGGCCTTGTACCACCAGCACTCCTCAGTCCGGCGGCAGTTCTGTGGACGATATGCCACAGCTCGGAGAAATGAGTCGTATGTGTGTTCAACGTTTGCACGTATGGTTTTATTTTGGGTAATGTGTTGGGGGCATGCTATGCAAGTGTACCTCGGGCAGGGACAAGTGTGTGTGGGGTGTGGACACGTTGCTCTTTCCTTAGTGCAGTTCGTGGTGTGTGAGTCGTAGGAGTCTGGTATGGTATCTCACTCAGGAGGTGCCGGGAGCGATGGAGACCAAGGTCAGAGGTTCGGATGTCCTTCTGCCTTGTGTATTGAGACAAAGATGCTTTCATGCCCAATTTTAGTCTGACTACTGCTTGCATTTCTGAAATGTGATGTGGCCTTCACGCTGAAATCGTTGCCAGGCCTTAGATTTAGGGTGCACCAATTGCGAAACACAAGCAACAGTTGGCATGTATGAGCCAAGGGCCCGATTGTCCTTGCGCCTCTTGTTCAGTCTCTCGCTCTCTCTCTTTATCTCTCTCTTTGTCCTTTGATGAGTGCCTGATACACCTTCTTATCTTGGATATTGTCTTACAGGCTATCACTTACAGATTGTCCAGGGATGACCTGCCATGACTCTTCCAAATAGCTGTTTGGGGAGAACTTTGATTGTTACATTTTGTTTGGACTTTCAATGGTGAATGATTCATTCTGCTTTTTCTGTACTCATATGACAGTTAGCTGTTGTGATTCTGCGGCATCAGGCAGATGATTTTGTTCATGATTTCGTGCCATTGATGTGCAGTCTCTAGGTCCGGGGGAGGTGGGGGATGTCCGGGGAGGGGGGGTGGTCCTGGGATGTGTTGCGGTGGGTGTTGTGGCCCTGTTGGGGCTCCGAGCTGCAGGATTGTTGGCTCCATGGCATCTGTTGTTCTTCAGGTGTGGCTCTGGCCTTGCTCCCTTGTCTGGTGCCAGTTGTCAAAATGACTTTACACCAGGTCAGAGCAGGTGTTAGTTTCCTGCTTCTACCTCAGGAACGCCTACTCTGCATCTCATTAGACATAGATGCCGGAGTCATCCGTGGCGATGTTTTTTGAGGATGCTATCGCCGGAAAACTGGTGATATGGGCTGTTAGCACCGGCATGTGAATGGGGCGGTACATTTATCACGACTTTGGCTGCGATAAAGTGCCGATAACTCGGTGATAGCTCCTTGAGAATATGCCCCACAGAAACCTCCTTTTTAGCTCTGTTTTATGTCCTTATGTAAAGGTCACTATATAAACAGACTTCTGTGAGAGATACCATGCCAATGTCCTGTGAGAGATACCATGCAAATGTCCCCTGAGAGATACCATTCCAATGTCCTGTGAGAGATACCATGCCAGTGTCCTGTGAGAGATACCATGCAAATGTCCCGTGAGAGATACCATGCCAATGTCCTGTGAGAGATAGTAAACCATGACAGTGTCCTGTGCGAGATACCATGCAAATGTCCTGTGAGAGATACCATGCCAATGTATTTCCAAGAGCACGCCGCACAATCCCAACAATCTGCTGGTGCGGAGCATGGCCGTCCAAGGTAGGGAAAATGCACAAAGGGAAATGTGTCAGTGCCGTTGTGTTTTCCCTGTTTTAATGAAACAAACTCCAGCTTTTAGAGTTTTTTTCTTGAAAACAAAATAAGTTTGCTGAAGTGGCGCATAAAACATGGTGTCCATGCGACAAAGCTTCAACCCCTTAAGGGGAGACGTGGCGATCCCACTGAAGACCAGAGAACACAGTCTTTCTGGTAAAGATCTGTACATATGGCAGGTGGTCCTTCGCTTGAGAAGTATAGCCATAGCTTCCGTCGACCTTGTGAGAAGATGGGTAGCCTGCCAAGTTCTAAATGATCCTGTTAATACCCAAATTATTTTCTTTGCATTTAATGACCAGAACTGGTTCCTCCATTTCTGCCCTAGGTGTAGTCACATAGAAACAAGGTGTGCCAAGTTTCCTATATTAGCCTTGGCATTTTATTCCTGTGTTGATATATATTACATGTCTTATTATATGTTCCCACAAGTCTTGTTTGAGATGAGTGTGTTCTCTTAAAATTAGACCTAAAATCAGCCCCTTTTCATAAGTGAGAGATTCTGGCTTCATCTGTGTAAAGCAGGCAGAATATTTTTTTTTTATTTTGTGCGTTCAACGTTGCGAAAAGTCTTGTGCTCTTCTGTGCTGCTCAGTATGAAAGGGACATTTCCATTTTTTTTGTTGCTCTATATTGTTGAATATATGATGTAGATCTTTTTCAGCTTTCTACAATGTGACTTTGCTGAGAATTTAGGGGCATATCAGCAAGGGCCGGCGATAAGTATCACTAAGCGCACTTAGCGCTAAGATAATTATCGCCGGATATCGTGGAATTTTATCGCTGAGATAGCGTGCTATCAGCAACGCTTATCTCAAAAGCGATAAAATTCCTCGCGCTAACAGCCAAAAGTGAGATTATCGCTGGAAACCCAGCGATATTCTCACACATTTTGGCGTTAGCTTGCTGATAAGGCAGGGCATACTTAGCCATTATATCCACCTTACATTGGATATAATGGCTAAGTCAGGGTGAAAGCAGGCGTAAGGAAAGCAGCGTTAACTGTGGTTAGCGCTACTTTTCTTATCGCTATGCCTGTTAGCGTTTCCCTTGATAATTGGAGAAATGTCGGTTAGCGACATTTCTCCAGTTATTTTGGGACGGAACGCCCACTTTGCATCTCATTAGAGATGCAAAGGTGGGCGTTATGGGAAAGGGAGCTAAAGCAAGGAATCACACGTTAGCGTGACCTTGCTGATTAAGCGATAAAATTAGCGCCTCTTTTCGTCCGAAAACAGACGCTAATGCGGCGATAATTTTTCATCGCCAGTTTGCTGATATGCCCCTTGGTATCCTTATTAAGCGAGTTTCTAAATGTAACAACTACTAAAACGTCAGTATGCTTCACCTGAGAGCATTGTGCTCAGCTGGTTGTTACAACATTGGGAATACCGTCGAGAAAGCTCCATAGGACTTCTTTGAGGCGAAGGATGCGTAAAGCCTCAATAAGTAGGAAGGAGTGGAAAGAAACCAAACCAAAAGCGGGGCATTGAACTGAGAACCTTCAATTCACAGTAGGTATGTGGCGGCATTACATGAGTCTGCAATAAATAACAATAATGTAACATAATAATAAAATGCTGCAAAGCAAATAGCGAATTTTAAACTAATAGGTTAGGAATGTATGATGAATAATGTTTGGGGTATATATTTTTTTGACTAGCCAGCATTCATAATTGTTGATTTACCTATCATTATGGTGATAATTCTATCCATATTATTAATATTTTTTTAGCACATAATAATCGCACATTTTATAAAATACCAAGGCCCAGATTCACTAAGCCCTTGCCTTGCCCTTGAGTCACGGGAAACTGACCGACTCCGCCACTTGCTTGCCGCCGCCGCTGAGGGAGCCGCCTGGATACCGTCACGCCAGCCCTGCTGGCGCTACAGCCTGGGTCACTCTTCGCTGTTTGTCTCCCCCGCCGCCGCCATCACCATACTTGCGGCCGAGAGCGGGGGGAGACTACAGCTCCCAAGCACCCCTGCGGCTGCTGACGCCGCCAACGCGCCCGGAGGCGCTTCAAAAACCCGCGCCTCCCACTGAGGAGCTGGGAAACTGACCGACTCCGCCACTTGCTTGCCGCCGCCGCTGAGGGAGCCGCCTGGATACCGTCACGCCAGCGCTGCTGGCGCTACAGCCTGGGTCACTCTTCGCTGTTTGTCTCCCCCGCCGCCGCCATCACCATACTTGCGGCCGAGAGCGGGGGGAGACTACAGCTCCCAAGCACCCCTGCGGCTGCTGACGCCGCCAACGCGCCCGGAGGCGCTTCAAAAACCCGCGCCTCCCACTGAGGAGCTGGGAAACTGACCGACTCCGCCACTTGCTTGCCGCCGCCGCTGAGGGAGCCGCCTGGATACCGTCACGCCAGCGCTGCTGGCGCTACAGCCTGGGTCACTCTTCGCTGTTTGTCTCCCCCGCCGCCGCCATCACCATACTTGCGGCCGAGAGCGGGGGGAGACTACAGCTCCCAAGCACCCCTGCGGCTGCTGACGCCGCCAACGCGCCCGGAGGCGCTTCAAAAACCCGCGCCTTCCTCCGCGTCGCGGGACGCGCGCGGGCGGCGCCGGGCTGAGCCCGGGCAGAGGGCGGGCCGTCTGTGGCCGTCAGGGGCAGAAGGAGGCAGGGCGGGGCCATCCCCCTGACATCGGACACCTGATCACCCACCGCACTACTGGTACTGCTGCTGTACGCTACTTTTACTGCTTCGCCCTTTGTGCATTGTTGTGGTGCTGTGCAGTATAGTCGAACTTGTGGCTATTTTCTGGGTCCTGTCGTGGGGACCGCAACTTTTAGCCATATTTTACGATGTCAGGTCCCAAGAAAAATAAGATAGTCTCGGGGGCTGGCTCTATGAACAACTTTTTAGTCAAGAGGGTGACCAAGATTAACGAGGATAGAAGAGCTTCGTTGGGCAAGGTAGATGATACGGTTCGCACTCCCTCCCTAGCTACAGCCGCTACATTGGAGGATTTCCTAGTTGGCGATAGAATCACGGACTTATTACCACAAGATAATAACGTTACCGAACTAATTTGCAATACAGTAGCCCCTATTCTCCAGGAGCATGATAACGCAGCAATGGCCTCCTTAGTGAATGATACGTTACGTCCTGATTCTGAGGGAGAGTCAGAAACAGTGGAAGAAATTAGGGGCAAGAGACCCGTTAGAACATGCAGAAGGCTCCAAAGTAAGAGGGGGGGTAAGACCACCCATAGGAGAAGGGTGGAAACTCATCGGCCGGATAGCCACAGTCCCCCCAAATCCAACCCAATTACAGAGTCTATGAAGGATCCCAAGACTTCTCTGAGCCTAGAGCAGTTCGATCTGTTAATCAAACGTATTGAGGCTGCGGTAGACCTAAAACTTAAAGCCTGTATCGACTGTCTTACAGTCAAACTGGATACCGCTAATGCGGAAATCAAAAGACTTGGAGCTCTATTGGATCGACAGCTGGCTAAAACCTCTCAGGCGAATCCCTCACCCACTCACAATAGCTTAGCTAACCTTGGGGAGACGGGACGTAGTGCTACAAAAGCTCCCAACTCTTTTCCTATGATTCGTCCTGTTATTAGTTCGGGCCATAATCTTACTGTTCCCCTAGTAACTCATCCCCCATCAACAGATGTGGATTGCGTTCAGGCGAGGGGCTTGCAGAGACCTGACATTAGCAGTAGTGCTGTACAAAGCAGACGCGCCAACACTATTAATTTGCCCCCGGAATGCGCCCCATACGTCATTGTACTTACAGACGTCCCACTACTCTGCTCAGGTAACACAGAGCTGCAAGTGGAAGCGCATGAGTCCCTCAAGAACAAAGTGGTGGCCTGGTTAGGTGCTAAATGTGGTTTTCCTTCCAAACTTGCTTGAGACATAATCACGACAAGGAGAGTGAATTGGATTGGCCCATCAAGGAAATTTTGTAGAGGGGACTGCGTGGTTGTGAATTTTAAATATCCACAACACGTGGCCACTGTCCTCCTGCGGGCAGCTTCCCTGATGGAGGACTGTAACAGTATTCGTGTTCGTCCATTGGGGTATTTCTACAATAAGGCCAATTTTCCCTCCGCGTCGAGACCAAGATCTTATCCGTTTACCCCGGTGGGGCCTAATCCGGCGCAGCAATGTTCTTTGCAGGGCCGTGAAAATGCCAGTTCATGGGGTCCCCCAATTTTAACGCATAATAGGTTTGATGTGCTCTCAGGTCTTGACCTCTGTGATTGACGGGAAGAGGGAGAGGGGACAGAGGACGCCGCGGCCGCGGCCCCAACATCTATGGTCCACGTACCTTCTTCTGAGGTGGTCAAGAACAATTTACCTGAGATTATTATTAGCGATAATGGGGGAACGGTTAGGCTGTTATCTTGGAATATCGCTGGTTTGCGGGCCAAGAAGGGAGACCCCAGCTGGGAAAGCTTTGTCAAGAGTTACGATGTTGTTGCCCTGCAAGAGACTTGGGACTTGGAATGTGACTACTGGTTAGATGGCTTCACTTCCTTTTTCGTCCCTGCTTCGCCTTCTCCAGCTGGTCGGAACAAAGGCGGCCTTATGATGTTGGTTTCAGTGAATCTGAAAGGCAAACTGATTATGCTAGACTGTGCTTCCAAAAATTTTATCATTCTGGAGTTAACAGTAGAGGATGGTGATAAATTGTTGTTGGTTAACTGTTACAATGCCCCCAATAGCAACCCAGAATCTCTGCATTTTAACTGGTTATTAGATTTTTTAACTCTCTACGGAGACAAGCAAACCACTTTGTTTCGAATTATTTTAATGGGTGATTTTAATGTTCATTTGTGCTATAAATGTGTTATGGTTGAATTGGAGGGGCCAGACAGTGTGTCACCCCCTCATTTAGAACACACACTGAATGGTCGAGCACTTGAATATGTACTGCTGGGAAATGAGCTATTCGAACCTGAATTTTCTGATATCACCACACGGGTTGCTACCTACACGGGCAGGGCTAGCGATTCGATTATTGACTATATCTTTATCTCGAGATTCTTTCTCAATTATGTGATCACTTATAATGCTATTGATATGCCCATGAGTGATCACAATCCGGTTGGTCTGGTGCTAACAAATAGTGCCTTATTGTCAAAATCGGTTGTTCTCCAGCAGACTATTTTGCCTTTAAAAGTAAAGGACCAGGGGAGAAGACTTAAATGGGAGTCGGTTGTACCGGAATTTTTTTTTGTAACTTTATCTAATTCAGTCGCAGATGAGTTAAGGGTGTGTGCTACTCCTCTAGCTGGGGACAATGATGTTATATCTTCATTTGAAGGCATTTGCCGGTTTGTGTCTGGTAGTCTTCTAGCTAAAGGGCAGGGGAATAAACAATATCCGGTAAAAGGCTGGTTTGATAATAACTGTAGCAAAGCTCATAACCGCCTCAAAAAAGCCCTGAGTGCCCGCCCAAGGAACAAGGAGCTTGTGGCACGACTGAGGAAGGATTATAATACGGCCATCACTTTACGTAAAAAAGAATTAAAAAGTAAAGCTTGGGAGGACCTAAGGGACAAAGCTACCCTAAAAAACAGCGCTGAGTTTTGGACAATAATAAATTCCCCATTTCTAACAGGTGCCCAAAACTCAGTACAGGAATTAAACATCTCAGAAGCTGAGTGGCTGTCCCATTTTGAAAAAATATATGACAGCCACAGAGAGTTGGGCCCTCTTATAACCCCTGCAACTGGTAGTCCAAAGGAGCCTGTGAGTTTTGAAATCTGTGAGGTACTTAGAGCCATAGAGGAGACAGCAGGGCGTAAGGCCCCAGGCCCCGACGGAGTACCAGCAGATATGTACAGGGCAAATCCACTGTTTTGGGCAAATATTTTAACTCGAGTTTTTAATGCCGCCGCATTAGTGGGTTTCCCTGAATCCTGGTCCCTCGCTACAATCGTCCCTATATTTAAAAAAGGGCAGAGAGGAGATCCAAAATGTTATCGACCCATATCGCTTTTGGACTCCTCGGTTAAAATTTTAGGCAAGGTTGTCCTGGCGAGGATTTCCGCGTGGGCCAGGGGAAATAACATTTTATCCGAGGCTCAATTTGGCTTCAGGTCAGGGAGGAGTACTGAGGACCAATGCCTCAACCTCCACCTTATTTTGTCCAAATATACTAAAGCAAAAGGGGGCAGCTTATTCCTGGGTTTTATGGACTTGTCCACAGCCTTTGATCTTGTTAATAGATCAAAGCTGTGGGCAATGTTGCTGGAGATGGGCCTCGATAGCCCTTTGGTGTACTTTCTAGCGGAGCTTCACAAAGATCTGAGGGCTCGCATTAGAATGACCACCGATGGAAAGTGCACTGAGAGCTTTAGATCTACCAGAGGGGTCCGCCAGGGTTGTATCCTGGCTCCAATGTTGTTCACGCTTTATGTGAACTCTTTGGAGGGTTACCTAACGTCTGTTACAAAAGATTTCCCGTGCATGGGGGGTGCACCAATTCCGGTGCTCCTCTACGCAGATGACGCGGTACTCATAGCTAGGACCCCAGTTGCCCTACAAAAGTTATTGGACGCCTTTTGTAACTTTATGAGTAGTCTCGATCTGGTGATCAACAAAAGTAAATCACATACCATGTCCGTCGGACGTGGTATGCGTAGAGAAAAATCCTTTTACTGTGACGGAGAGGTGATCACTAGTGTTAAGACTTTCACCTACCTGGGTGTGATCTTTGATCAGAGGGGCTCCTGGACACCGCAGGTAACATCCAAAATTAATGCGGTAAGAAGTTCATATGCTGCAATTTTGGGTTTTGCAAAGAGATTGGGGGGAAAACCTATGGAGGCCATTATGGCCATCTATAAAGCCAAGACAATTGCTATTGCTAGATATGGTGCAGCTGTCTGGGGTTACGTTAATGTCACAGATATCCAGACAGAGGAAAATAAATTTTTTCGCTCATTGCTGGGGTTACCCCAGTCAACTGCTACCTTCTCAGTACATGTAGAGCTGGGAATGGGTTATATTTTAGACATTTTAAATCTAGCTCCACTCTTGATGTGGATAAAGCTTTGGCTTAACCCAAACCTTAGCCTAAACCATCGGATCATCAAAGATTGCCTCCAACTTGATCACAGAAGGGAAATTCAGTGGCTGTCATATATTGAAACTATGACAGCTCTTTTGGGACGCCCTGAAATTTTTAGTAGCCCTGAAGCCTTGTGTAGAGCCGACTTACAGTGGGTGAAATTAAATTTTCTGAGAATTCGCACGGCCGAGCGTGAAGCCCGCGATTTATGTAAACCCTCCGTGAGGGCTCACGTTTTGATATCCCCTTCCTGTGTGCTGGCCCCCTATTTAATCACGGTAACCAACCATTTCCATAGATGGCTTTTAACCAAATTTCGGTTTAACCAAATTTATACAGTGCTGTGGGATGTGAAAGACTGGTGCAAGCTGGAGGAATCGGCTCCATGCAAATGTGATGGTTTCTCTGTTCAGGATAACGCCCACTTTTTGTTTTTTTGTTCCTTCTATCATGAACCGCGTATAAAATACTTAAAATCTATTCTGAAGGACTTGGGATTTATCCAGTATAAGCCTGCACTGTTTTATTTACAAATGTTGCTTTCTCCTCTTATTATGTATTGCACTGCTAGTTTTCTAGCCGCATCTGTGAGATGCAAGAAAATAAGGCTAAGTTTGGAAGAACAATAGGAATATGGATTCAGCCATATTGCCCATTTGAGTGTTTTTTAATGTATTTTACGTATCTATCGCCCTTTTAATCTGTTTTTTAACTCATAAATTGTTTAATATTGTATTAAATTTATCAACTGTTTTATGGATGAACCTTTGATATTTGATGTAGTATGCTTTTATGATTTTAATTAATCGAATAAAGTGAATTTGACTTGACACAGAGCAAAACAAGGGCTTAAGTCACATTTACCAAGCCATGCAAAGCCACCTTGCATTGGGAAAGGGTTCCATGGGTGGAGTTTGGGTGTTCCCGCGCATTCACCCATGGATTTTGGTGCATTGTCGCATTTACTGGGGGTAGTAAACCTGGGAATGCGTCAAAATGTTACACCATCCCGACAGAGGCGTAACAAGGAAAAGTATGTTTATTTCTCCTCGCGATTTCTTCCTTCTACATGTGCTGCATTCTGGGAAATTCCTCTGAGGATTGTTTTTGTGCAGAAAGGTGCCCCTTCATGCACAAAAACAATCCTGTCTGCAACGCAGGTACCCTTGCGTCCTGGTGCAAGAGTCTCTGCACTAGGAAGTGCACAGTGTGCTAGTGCAGAGTGCTCTCTCCATTTGACGCAGCGCAGAAAGGCATCTTGCTGCATTGCATTGCATCAAAACTTCATAAATCTGGCCCCAACTTTTGTGAGTGTACTGATTCCAGGCTTTGGTTGGGGTCCCTTATCAATGACCTGCCAAGAGTAAGAGCTTCTCTGGTGGGTTTGTCTAAATCCATATACCTCCTCTGTACTCATAAGTAGCAGGAGGTGTGAAAAATACTCATCTACTTTCCTTCTTTTTTGCAGAGGCAAGAGCCACATTTGGGGGCTAAGGAAATCTGACTGGGCGCAGCTGACCAAAAGAAATGGCCAGTTCTCAGTAGATGGTCAATTTCTCTGATCAAGGTCATCATTTTCTTCCGAGACAGTAAGGAGGAAACAAGTAATTGAAGATACTTGGTAGTTGAGAAAGTGAAAATAGGAAAGAAAGGAGCATGGGATATACTGGTTCATCGTCAATCACTGAGCGTGCACTCAGCAAGGCCATACCAACAGGCCCCTCTCAGATAGCCACCTCCGATGTGCTTAGTTGGACATTCCCAAAACAGCAACCCAGCTCTAGCTCAAGTTAGAACCCAATCCCCAAGTCAATAACAGAAGACAAGGCATGGAATATCAAAAATAAACATTTATTTTCACATAGCAGGAATCACAAATGTTGCAATGATGGTCAATTGGCATTCAATAGTGAGAACAGAATAAAAACAACCAAAGAAGTTATCATGAAAAATACATTTTAGCTGTGTGCAAAGTTGTGGAAAGCCCTGATCCTTTCTTTGCTTGGCATGGAGTCATGATTAAGGTGGCAGTACAGAATGTTTCTGTCAGGGCTACTTAGTCCTAAACGTCTGGTCTCTTTTTCCAACGCTAATCTGAAATCTGTTTTTTCACTTCATTATATACAGAGCAGTGGTTTGGTCTCAAAGCAATTTCTCTTCTTTGGACTCCTTGTTTTGAGTGTTAATGACATAGATTGGCTGATTCCCCCTGTTCTGAGCAACTAAACGTGGATTGGCTGAACCCCCTGTTCCGAGTGACTAAACATGAATTTGTTGAAACACCTGATGTAAGTGACTATGACACGGATAGGGCAAACTTTCCATTCTGAGTGACTGTGGGGTGAATCCTCTGGTCTCAGTGTCTATGGAACTTTGGTACAAATTATATGGTCCGCTTTTCTGAGTGACTGTGACATGAGCGGTCTGGTTCCCATCTTCATGGTGAATATGACATAGATTGTCTGATCTATTTGTTGTGTGTTACTGATGTAGAGTCTCTGATCCCCCTGTTCTAAGTGACTATGGATTGAATCATCTAGTCCCACTGTTCTGAGTGACTTAGATATTACCCTTTAGACTCTTTGGGGGCCAACTGTTCTTAGGGACTATTACCAGTGTCTAATTTGTAAAATATTAAGTGCCAGGGCTCTGACTAGGAGGCCACCGCAGCTTGCACCACCCCTCGCCCTTCTCATTGCTGCCAAAACAACTACTAACCATTCCTCTTGCATGTAACTGCGACAGTTCAGATTATTCCAGGTCCCCAAAACTATAGGAACGGCTGGGGAGGCAGGTATTAGCCATTATTTAATGTATATTGTTTTCCTAAACAACTGTTATACTGCTCATCTCTAAATTACATGAGCAGCGCCACCATGTGGCAGACTGCCCTAAGTGTGGTGTTGACAATTTGGTGCTGGTGCTCAGCACCGGAAAGCACCGGCTCAAATTAAGCACTGACTTTTACATGGAAAGACAGTCACCTTAGGGACAGTTCTGAGTGACTATGCATTGGATATTCTGCCCCCCTTTGTTATGCAAGACTGCTGTGAGTGACCGATATGGATCCTCTGCCACTGATTCTGAGTGGTTTTGATATGGATCATCTGATTCCTTAATTCTGAGTGATGATTATTTGGATTCTCTCTATTCCCCATTCCCTGAGACTATGTTATTGATTCTCTGGACCCTCTGTTCAAATGGAAAGTGGCAAGAGTGCCTCTCTCTGATTGCCCCCTCCTTGCGTTTAGTCTACCAGCAATGCTAGGGTTAAGGATATTACAAGTTATGGCAGCATAAGATTGTCACGCTCAACATCTTTCAGGCATGAGCTTCCCTAGGACCCTAATGCATTCTGCGAGTTGTGATCCTGGTTCACCTCAGCTAAACTATTTGGTAAAGTTCTTGTTTACAATGGAGTGCAGAAGAAAAAGCTGGAGTGGAATATGGTGGCTCGATAGTATGTACTAAGCAGGTAACCTTGGGTAGGGGCTGCAGCCTCTTCTAAGTGGGGGCAAAGAGAAGTACAAATTACAAAAAACATCTCCTATTTATGAAACTGTGCTTATTAGAACACTGGGAGTATATAATTTTGTTCTCCCTCTTGAGGGAGCAACCTGTAAGCCACAACGGCACACACAGTGAACCTGGTTCACAAACTTCACTTTATAGTAAATTTTGTAGTAATACAGTAGTAGTACAAAAAGCCCTACAAAGTGCTATTCACAGACTGCACTTTTGTAGTAACTTATACTTATGAGTAATTTTACAACTTGTCAGTATTCAAAAACTTCTCTTGAATAGTAACTTATACTTTTGTAGTAACTTATACTTTCATAGTAAGTTCCTAATGCAGTTATTTTCGACGGGAGGATGTTGAAGTACCAATTGTTGGCCATGTGTAGTGCTGGACTTGCTACAAAAGTGTAAGTTACTACAACAGTGTAGTTTGTGACTACCAAAACATAGCAGCCACAAGTGTAAACTTACTCGAAAGTGCAAGTTACCTTTGTGTATCAGGCCCAATGTATTCAGTTGTAATTAGGCAAGGTTTCTGGGACGATCTAGAGGCTGTACAGCTCCAGCTGATAATATATGCGCCGTCGAAATTCAGCAATGCAAGCAGGTGTGGAGCAGTCTTGAATACACAATCACAGTGAAACCACACACAAAAGAGACTGAGCAACACCACAGAGCAGTCTACAGAGACACACGGGTACCGTAGAGCGGCTTGGCATAGTCAGTGACTTACAGGCGTGACTGCTCCATCACCGGGAGAGGAGCTGGCCTAATGGCTAGGGCGGTCAACCTCGAATCTGGGGAACTGGGTTCAAGTCTCGGCAATGACGCTGAATATCCTGTGATTCTGGGCAAATCACTTAATCTCCCTGTGTCTAACAAAAATGAATGTGTTCTCACGTAATGCAACTGGTGCTATGTAAAGCGCTCTGATACCTGATTTGGGTCAAGATCGCGCTATATAAAACTCTAAAAATAAATTTTAAAAAACTGTTACATGACCGACTGTCCGCTGCTGCTGCCACACTTTCACTCTCCTTTCCCCAAGCTTTTCACTGCTCCATAGTCCGCTATTCCTATTCCTTTACTGCCTTTTATCTGTCTATCCCTGAATCCTCAGTGTCAATCAACCCATAATCCCCTCCGTCTTCACTGTCACTCCCCTCCAACCCCTGCTCCTTCACTATCCCAAGGACATCTGTGCTCTATCACTACCACTGATGTGTTGCCCCTGCTCCCTCAGAAAGCCACTCTCTGTACTCACCCACTATCACTGGCTTGTTGCCCCTACTTGCTCACTGTTAGCCATTTCGTCTTTGCTGTTCTCTGTCCCCATATATCACTCTCGCACAGTCCCGCAACCCTCACTTCCACTTGGTCTGCAGTGCCTGTTCCCTCACTGTCACTCAGCTGAGGTCTCCATTCCCTCCCCGCCAGTCGGCTCACAGTTTTCTCCCCAGCTGTCTCTCAGCTTTGGTCTCTGCTCACTTGCCGTCACTCAGTTGGTTGGCTACAGTAAAGTGCCTTTACTCATTGTGGAGTGCAGGGCCTTTATGTGACTTCTCCAAATGTTTGTGTTAAATATCTGACAGGCCTGTTTCTCTGTCATTCTCTACCACTTCCATGAGCCAATTGCTTCTTTTAAGAGAAACTCACATTTACCTTTTGCGCGAACAGAACTATACGATTGGCTGACAACATTTACTATGGCGCATTGGTACTGCCCACAAGGAAATACCATTTCGCCAGTTCCAGTCAACAGTGTGATTTGGTCAGGGCTCTTGCCTTCAGTTGAAGGTGATTCCTTGCTTTGACCTTCCGGCTTTCACTATTCAATGGGACAGTCAACCATGCACAATCAGGCACAAGTTGAGGTAGGTGAAACCAAGTCTTAGCTGAAGGGGTCCTCCTCCAGTGCCTGTCGGCTGAGCTCATTGGCCAGATCCCGGCTGGCCTGCTGCATCTCCTGCCCGCTTTCTGATGTCCAGTTAGCCAGCAGGTCACTGAAGTCTGGTGCACTGGTGTTCAAGAGGCAGGACGGGGCCGGCGTTGGTTCCTTCCAAAATGAGAGCGGCAGCTGCCGCTTGTGCATGGGGATGAGCTGCTCATATTTCCTGGCCACCCTTGGCCTTTTGTTCTCCTGTTCTTCTGAGATCCTATGCCGGATGTATCGCCTGAGGCCCACCTCAAAGAGCTCTGCGAGAGGCCCAAGTGTCCCCGGCCCATCCTGGCAGCAGATGGACTTCAGGACCTGCTGGTTGATCTCCACCGGTGGGGATGTGGGGCTGTAGGGATCGTCATCAATGCCACCATTTTGTGCAATCCTCACCAGGTCAGCGTAGTACATCTCCCGCCCAGACTTTGCAGGGGACAAGTAATCCTCATAGATATTGCAGGAGTCTGGGTCATCCTCTTTAGACTTCCTCCCAAAGTACCTCTGGATGTCTCGGCTGATGAGATCAGAGAAGTGAAGAAGCTGACTGGTCATATCTGCGTCACTGAGCTCAGGGCTAACTTTGCCAACTGCCATTTCAAGGCTGACAGAGCCGTCGTCTGATCCCTCATATTCCATCTCGTCCTCCTCCTCCTCCTCTTCATCCAGTTCCTCTTCGTCGGACGTCTCCTGGAAGTCCAGCTTCATGGCTTCGAGGCTGGTGGGGAGGTAAGGGCGCTGAAAGGAGGCAGGTAGGAGGCAGAACTCGGACATGGTTCGGATCACCCCGGCCGCCATCTTTAGTCACGGATAGTTACGGATGCCGCGGTCTGAGGAGACGAAAATAACAAGGTGGTCAGCAGGCAGCTGGGATTCATGATGGCCGCATACACACAACACAGATGCAATGCCATTTTTACTTACTATACATAACATTACTCTCATTCAACAGAATAAGTGAGATTAGAACTCACACAGAGAGAGACTTTCAAAACAAACTACAAAATGCCTTGGTTAGCGCATCACAATATTCACTTTCACTGCCACTGTATGGATAAAATGCACTGTATGTGTATATATATATATATATATGTTTTTTGTAAAGGTTAAAAAAAAAGGTCATTTTTGTTGTATTTTATCAGTGATGGATGACACTCAAACCATTACTTTGTAAAATATTTTTTTTAAATAAATTGCAAGCAGCACAATTTATTTACACAACCGAAGTCTCTGGCTGCAAAAAGCAGTCACAATATCAGGATCAAACTCCATGGAAACTGAGGAATTCCCAGGGGAACTGGGGGGCGATATTCTCGATTCCTCCAGTAAACGGTCATTTTTAAGGGATCCTCAGAGTACACCCCGTCATCCTTGGTAATTCCGGCCTCGTACTATTAGCGATGCCCCTTGTATTGGTAATTCTCTAGGTCGGGGTTAACACGGGCCCTATGCCAAGGCCATGGTAATGACGCCCACAGCCCAGTATCACAGTGAGCACAGCAGAGTTCTCCAGGACACACAGCAACCCTTCCTGCCTCTGAAGGTATGAAAACAGAACTCTGAACATACACTCACAGTGCTTAATTTGTAAACAGTAAGTGCCAGGGCCCTTCTCAGGAGGCCACTGCTGCCTGGACCATCCATTGCCCCTGCTGTGCTGTCAATGACAGTACCAACACAACTACTAACCGTCCCACTCCTAAAAGTGATACAATTCAGACTATTTTTATGTATTTTGACTCATTAGACACACTTCTTGTGCTCATCTCGAACTTAACAAGACAGCACCACCATATAGTGGACTGTCACTAGACAGACCCCCAGGATATTGTGGCATAGATTTGCAAGTTTTGCAGCACAAAAATTGAAATTTAGCGACATAAAAATTTAAGTTTTGCAGCATTATTGCGGCACTGTATTTTACTCGTAATCATTCCTTTTCAGCCCTTCATCAATGGAACCTGTTTTATCAGAGTATTCCACCTTGAAATAGGCATGCTTAAGGTTTCTGCAGCACTACGTAACCACAGCTCCAATCTGCTAACCTTGTGGGAGGGGGCTGAATTTCTCCCTGGGATGTTCTAGCGCCCATGTATGCACCCCTGCCGGGGCACCACTTTCACAACACCCTGGTTTCAGCCACATAGCTCCCTTCACTCTCTGGTTTAATGCACACAGCCCATTTCTCTCTCTGGTTTCAGTCACGCAGCTCCCTTCACTCTCTGGTTTAAGATGTAGCCCCTTTCCTCTCTGGTTTCAGCCACATAGCTCCCTTCACTCTCTGGTTTAATGCACACAGCCCATTTCTCTCTCTGGTTTCAGTCACGCAGCTCCCTTCACTCTCTGGTTTAAGACGTAGCCCCTTTCCTCTCTGGTTTCAGTCATGCGGCTCCCTTCACTCTCTGGTTTAAGGCACGCAGCCCATTTCTCTCTCTGGTTTCAGTCACGCAGCTCCCTTCACTCTCTGGTTTAAGACGTAGCCCCTTTCCTCTCTGGTTTCAGTCATACAGCTCCCTTCACTCTCTGGTTTCAGTCACACGGCCCCCCTTCGCTCCCTGGGTACAGACATACAGCCACCTCTTGTGTCGCGTGCACTGACTCCATTTATAGGTAGTGCTGACAGGACTGACATCTCGCAATAATCATCCTTCAGAACCAGGTTCCCCAGTTCCAAATTCTGCAGCTCTGACCATAGTGCCACATCCTCTCACCCACTGAACACCATACTGCCCCACTGAGAGAAACTCGCACTACCTTCAACTCCAACCCAATTGTGCTCTGCTATAGACACCTGGATGCGGCTCATTTTCCTTTACGCACTAGACGAGCAATATGCTGCCTACAAAAAAAAAGTAACAACATCCTGGAAATAGCAAACACTCAGGGGGTGCAAGATTAAGTAAAGCATGTGAAATGTAAGCAGGAACAACATGGTTACTTTAACGCTTTTACACTCACTATTCAGAAATCAGTGAGTGCTTTTGCCTGAAAAGTTAAGGACATGACTACAGGGCACGAAATGGACCCATTGCAATGTCTATTGCTTATATCCTTACAAAACGTAAGCCGTATGGTAAAAAGACCACATCCCTGAACACCGAGCCGCAGTACACATTTTGTTTTCCAATCCACCTGTTGCAGTACCTCCAGGATTGGTTCACTAGTTCCCTGCCCGGGAAAGACAATGCTATTCAAAGACAAGCATTGGCATAGCCAATAGGTCTCGCCTTTGGGACCTTATAAGTGTTTAGCCATGCAACAGTTGCATAACTAAACACTTATAAGGTCCCAAAAGCGAGACCTATTGGCTATGCCAAGCGGCCGCAAAAGTGAAAGTAATCGCGGTAAAAGCGGTGCGCGCGCCCAAGCACATGCACTGTAGCTCTAGGCTGGCCTGGTAGCACATTTGGAGCCCTCTCAATAAGTCTCGCCAGACCAGCGCATGCGCTGGGTCAGGCGAGACCTAAAAAACACAAGAAAACAAAAGTAACGCTTCACTGGCAAACTCTATAGAGTGGCGCAAATGTGTTTGGGTGTGAATAAAATCAATCTGGCCACTTTGCTACCACTCTGGCTCTATTTAGTTATTTATTTTTCATATTTTGAACTTTTTATTCCCGAAGCTGCACTTTGGAATTGAAAAATGTCAGTAAAAGATGACATTTCCAGTGTTTTTCTTAGCTGGATCTATTTCACAGGGGACGAATAAACGAAAGAAAGAAAGAGAAGGTGAGAACCATTTCTTGAAGTCACGGTTTTCAGTAAGTGAGAAGGAGCTAGACAGAAAGAGAGGGAATAAGAGGAAGAAAGAAAGGGGGGGCAGCTGAAGGCACAGAGCAGAAGTGGACTCTGTCCTTGTATTCCCTGGGCAAAAAGAAAAAGATAGAGGGGCATATCATCAAGGTGCGGCGATGATATTATCGCCGCTTTAGCGTCCATTTTCGGACGAAAAGCGGCGATAATATTATCGCATTATTTACAAGGACACGCTAGGGCGCGTTTCCTTGATTCTGCTCCCATTTTGTGAACGCCTCGCTTTGCATCTCTAATGAGATGCAAAGTAGGCATTCCCTGGGAAAACAGATGGGAGATTTTCGCTAACTGTCCTTTGCCGTATTTACAATACGGCCCAGGACACCCTTAGCGATATTCAAAGATGCGCTAACAATGGTTATCGCCGTTATTGTACGTCTGCTTTTTTCCTGACTAACATATATTTTAGATGGGAGGAGGATTGAGTGGCTAAAGCCACATCTCCCTATAATCAAGTATTCCTCTATCGCTGCAGGATTATCGCTGGATTCCCAGTGATAATCCTGCATTTCGCAGGCCATTGCCGGATTTCACATCGCCATGGAGATAAGCGTTGTAAATTACGCGATATCTTGGCGATCTGATCCGGCGACAGCCGGCGTTAGGCAAATCCTCGCTAAGCCCGCTCAGCGCTATTTAACGCTGTACTTTGATAATATGCTCCAGAGTTATTTTCCTTCTCTGCCCTCCTTGCCCGTCCCCGTGCTGGGATCCTCTGTCTTTTTTTTTTACAGTCTTTCCTGCAATAACGTGAACACATGAAGTAGTCGAGCCTGCGAGCTGGAGAGCAAGAGTCGGCCAGCTTCTGCCACTGCGAGCCATTGATGGGTCACTAGGTCCCAGACACCATCCGATGGCGGCAGACGTGTCCTGTAGGGCATGCTTGTCTAGTTGTCCCTATAAATGATGCACGCACTGTGCATCATTTATAGTCTTTACAGAATGTGCCAGAGAAGCAATACTTTCATTTTTTCGCTTGTCTTTCTTTGATATTGTAATGGAGGAAGCAGGCAGCTATTACGACTGTACAACGCAGTTCACGTGGGGGCGTATGCGTGTCCAGCCAATAAAATAGCATTTTTTGTATGCCTGCCGGGAGACCTTTTTTTGCGGCCGAAATAGTAAATATTGCGGCCATCACGCCTGTCAGCTAATTTCATGATTTTTTCGTGAATCTCAAAATCGCGAAATGCTGGAGGATCTGACTAGAGCTTGTGCTGACAATTATGTGCTGGAACCAAGCACCGGAAACCACTGGCTCAAATTATGCACTGCACCCAAGACGGCGCCAGTATGAAATGGCTCCTG
The DNA here is from genome assembly GCF_964204655.1 of Triturus cristatus. Taxonomy (NCBI): domain Eukaryota; kingdom Metazoa; phylum Chordata; class Amphibia; order Caudata; family Salamandridae; genus Triturus; species Triturus cristatus. The sequence goes on along the minus strand of NC_140593.1, from coordinate 840,171,736 downwards.
GGGCAACCAACAGCCCCTAATGCCCCTAACTGCCTAACACACATGAACAACTGCCATGCAAAGAGCAGGTGCATCTCACGAGGAGACACATAAGTGATCTGGGACAGACCTCCGGCCTCATCCCCTTCAAACGCACATCTTTCTAAGTCACTCACCCAACAGAGGCCAAAACGCCACTGACTCATCATCTGGCAAACTGAGTCAGAGTTTGGCCTGCAATGTTTACCTCAAACCACTCGAAAGTCATCCCAAGACTACCAAAGTACTTTAGTGCTATAGTAATGGTAGATTGTGCCCTATATGAATGACAATTAACCTCTTCTTTCAAAAGTAACGGGGCAAAAAGATTAATGGGCAGATTTACTTATCTTTCATGCAACACAACATAGCAAGGCAACAAGCATTGCTGCATTGCGTGAAGGGAAGAAAGCTGAACTGCCCCATATTTACAAAGACATAGTGCTGTTCAGCTCCCTCCCTGTGCTCAGGGCTGGTTCTAGGGTTTGTGGAGGCCCCGGGCAGAATAGGAACATGCGAGGCCCCTCTAAGATGTGACATCACAGGAAGTGACATCAACAGAATATTAATTTTCTTGCATTGTTGAAACAGCTTTGCAAGAAATTACTTACCTAGTGAGGTTATCACTAAAATGGATAAAAATATATACAATAATCCTAATAAAATAACTACATATATTTTAAAGCTGCATTACTTGGAAATACATTACGTTATTCAAAATGGCTGGAAAAGCTATACCTAGGTCTCTCTGAAACTGATATGAGAAATTACTTTTAATGGGGGACATAAATCTCCACTTTGATGATGCATCTAATGCCGGGGCTCAAGAGATCTGTCAGGAACTGGCAGCATTACAGATGACATTAAAATCTAGACTCCCCACGCATTATTTGGGCCACTTGCTTGACCCGATTTTTGCTAATTGGGGGGCCTTAGAAATAGAACCTCCGGTTCCAGTTATATGGTCAGACCATTTTCTGGTTTCTTTTAAGGTTAGGCTGCCTGCAGCCAAAGCACAGGAGAAGGCGGGAATTAAAGAAAAACGCAGAAGGTGGGTGGGCTTCTTGTCAGAGAACTTTAACAAGGCCCTGGTACAGGGAAACACCCCTGGTAGGCTCAGTAGAGTCCTGCAATCGGGTGGTTGACTTCTTTGCAGAGAAGGTAAGGAAGAGCTACTCTCCTTACCCGGTCGCAGCTCGGGAGGGGTGTATAGACAATGATGTACCCAGTAATATAACGAGGACAGAATGTCTTGATACATTCACTGTTCCATCCTGTGATACCCTAAACAAGATAGCTGCTAACATTAAGTCTGGTTCTCCCAAAGATCCGGCATCGCCCAAGGTGCTGAGAGGGAGCATTGAGACCCTTGAGCCCTATATCAGACATATTTTAGAGCTTTCGTTTAGCACAGGCATTGTTCCTAAAAATGGAAGGAGGCTGTTGTTCTCCCTTTGAAAAAGAAACCCCATGTCAGCATGGATCAATTGGATAATCTGCGATCTATCTCGCTCCTACCTTACTCTGCGAAGATCACAGAGAAGATAGTTAACAACCAACTGATGGCTCATGTTAGTAAACATAGTCTTCTCCACCCGACCCAATCAGGTTTTCGAGCCTCTTACTCGACTGAATCGGCTCTGCTCTTGTCTACTGAGACCATACAGAAATATGCGGATGAGGGACAAACAGCGGCCTTAATTCTATTAGACCTAAGTGCCGTATTTGACACTGCAGCCCATCATTTGTTGCTACAGTGTCTTAGAAAGGGAGGGGTGGTTGGTAAGGCTTGGGAATGGATGGAATCCTTTCTGCAAGACCGCAGTTTTCAGGTAGCGCAGGGACCCTATCGGTCAAAAAACATCATGTTGAAACAGGGGGTGCCAAAGGGGTCCACTCTCAGTCCAACCCTATTTAATCTTTATGTCACTTCGGTGGCTGAGATCACGGAAAGATTTGGGGTTAAGGTTGTGTCCTATGCTGACGATACTCAACTGGTTGTGTCCCTCACACAACCAGATGAGAAGGCAGCCAGTAACTTCACAACATGTATGCAAGAATAAGCGTCCTGGATGGTTAGTAACGGTCTTAAACTGAATGGAAACAAAACGGAGGTGATGATCATAGGGAAGGCTCCATCAGTGTGGACATCGGCTTGGTGGCCACAGTCGCTGGGGCCTACTCCCATGCCTAGCAAACAGGTCAGGAATTTAGGGGTGTGGCTTGATACTAAGCTCTCGTTTGAGCACCATACAAGACAAGTGGCGGGCACATGTTTTGGAGTCCTGTGGGGACTCAGGAAGATCTTGGACTTGCTACCTATTACACCCAGAAAAACCATGGTCCACGCATTGGTAACATCAAGGCTGGACTATGGGAATGTCTTCTATTTGGGAGCTAATGTCAAATGCATTCAGAGGCTGCAGCGCATCCAGAACGCTGCAACTCGCTTGGTTTTGATGCTGCCTAAGAGAGCTCCCTCTAAGAGGGCTCTGGCCACCTTGCACTGGCTTCCGATCAAGAAACGAATCCTGTACTAAGCCCTCTGTGTTAGCCATCGGATCTTACAGGGGAAGGGGCCTACCTACCTATCCAATCTTTTAACTCCATATATTCCTACCCGTCAGTTAAGATCTAGAGGGACAGGACAGGTTAGTAAACCTCTCATCAGGAAAGTAAGGATGGGTGGTCGCTCCTTTCGCTTTCTGGCGGCTCAACAGTGGAACAAACTTCCGTGGGGGATCCGATTGGAGGCATCGGAGGCAGCTTTCCGTAAGGAGCTGAAAACATATCTTTTTACCGCAGAGTGACCACTACGGTCTTTTTCTGTGAGGGGCTGTAAATTACATGTTATGTCAGAGGGCCGCTAGGCTCCACCGTAGCGCGGGTACACACTAGTCTAGTGTAACCAGGCGCTTTATAAACTTGTTTATTATTATTATTATTATGATGTTTACTAATTGTTTCCAGATCAGGGCATGATCAAAATTCCATGTTAGATTGTCCCAGACCTTTACAGCGGAGCTTCAAGTGACTCCTTAGCCCTCCCTTTATTCTAGTGAAGTTCAGGTGCGGCTCCTCCATTTGAGTGGAGGAGCATCACCCCACAATCCCCTCTGAAAAATAAAACGGAAATAAAGTTAATTCTTACCATTTTATTTTTCAGTAACTGACCCGTCCTGAAATAAGTGTCAGGACGGGGCGGGGCTAGCGCTGCCGAGTGGCAGCAGCATGGAGCTGTGACAGTGTGCTTTAAAATGCCCATGTCTCTTTGGCCGGCCATCTTGGGCCGGCCAGCCATGCGCATTTTAAAGTTCTCTAACTTAGCTGTCAAAGACAGCTGGGTCAAAGAAAGCGCAGGCCTCCAATGCACTCAGGAGCACTGAGAGAGGCTGCTTCAACCAACCCTGGTGTTGCTCTCATGCTGTGAGAGCTGTGCCAGGATTGGTTTGGGGAGTTTCCTGGTCCCGCGTTGGAGGCTGCCAGCTTGCTGGATGAGACCGTAGTGAAGAGGACGTAACGTAGGAAGGTAAGTGTTTTTTGTTTTTATTTCTTTGCCCCCCCCCCCCCCTACCACCCTCAGAACATGGCAGTCGCCACTGGTAAAGTTGAGGATAAGCCATTTGGTTTTCAGCAGGCACCGAGGATTAACACATTCTAGATCGGGTGAGTGACCTGCAAAAGCTGCAGCAGACAGAAAGCACAGATTCCATAAGACAAGAAGAGGATACACAAGTGGGGTGGCAATATATTGGCAGGCAAAAGCACCAAAAGCTGGACCACACCTGAACACCTAAACACACCATTAACTCTCAAACTCCATTTTTCAGAGATGCAAAGAACTGAACTAACTTCTTAGTTAGTTAGCTAGTTTGTGTCCTGCAGAATGGAGCACACATGCAAAGAGGAAGTAACTAGGAGAAATAAAGATGTTTCTCCTTGTTATGCCTGCCTCTGATAGGGACAACTTTTTGCACAAGCCTAGCTTTACAGAGTTTATTAATTCTGGGTTTCCATCAAAATTCGTGAGTTGAATATACTGGAACGCCCATGCTTCACTAATGGAACTGCTCACTGATGCAATGTAATGCAAGGCAGCTCTTTGCGCTGCATTTCATTACTTCTTTTCACTAAGTGAAGAAACAGGAGTAGTAGTTGATCATAATCCTTGTCAGCATGAACCACAAAGTCCCTAAATAACCCTGTTCTTTACCCTCTGGTAGCTTGGCACAAAAGCATTCTGGCTTAACTTAATGGCAAAGTGTAAAGTATTTATGCACCACTCAAAGAGTAATAAAGTGAAAACACAACACAAGAAAGATTTCAAATCAATTAAGAAAACTAGAGTACATTTTAATAACTACAATTACACCAAAATGACAAATATCCAATAAATTGAACCAGAGATGTGAATTTTTGAAAGTTTGAAATAAAATGGCACCAAAAACACAAAGCACCAACCATTGGTATCTGGTCACTCTAGCCAGGGATAAAGTAAAAAAAATTCAGTCACTCTTCCCTCTCTGTACTCCCACGCCCATCTGCGCCTTTTCGTCGGCCCAAGAATTTATCCCTTACCCCAGCGTGATCCTCTGGGGTCCAACCTATGTCTCCTCTCTGTCTCACCTTTCTCAAGTGTATAGGAATCACACGGGTCAGATTCAAAACAAGCCAAACGCAGACTGGCCAAACCACCAACCTGAGTGAGATGTCTAGATATCCTGCAACCAAATGAAGCTGATCAGAAAACAAACTGGAATCATGCTCTGCGGCAGACTCTCCACCAATCGGCACCCCTTCCACTTGAACTACTCATGAGCCAACAACCCCATCAACAACAGGAGAACACCCGGGACTAGGCAGGGTCAAACTCTGCACTGGTGCCAGCAATCCACTATTATTATTATTATTATTATTATTATCATTATTATTAGTAGTAGTAGTGCTATTATTATTGTTATTATTATTACCCTTAATAATGTAGCAAACTCCACTATCTGTCAAGAGTCTATGCGATTTACTGGTGTTAATTATTATCCAACTCAATGGTACATACTTTATCGACCTAAGAAGGGTGAACGGCTGAGTGGACCCGGCCAAGATTTACACCCGTGACCTCCAGCTTACCCGAAGATATCTACAATGCATGCATTAATCCACTGCTTTATCTTCAAGGCTTAGCCAGGAGGGAGGGAAGAGTAATTTTCCTTAAACCTCAGGACACAGATAAACACCGTTCTCTGCTTAACATTACCTACAAAAAATCCTTGTGATCGCCACCTTTCTCTATCTGCCTTTGACTACTAAAACTCTTCTACTGTCCTGCTATTTACCTCCTGCGCGGGGCCCAGCATGAGTAAAATGCTGCTGGCAGCCCACAGTGATGTTATATTTAGGCTCAGATTTCATTCGTACAAAACCATTGAAATTCAGCAGTTATAGTTCAGTAAATATACTGAAAAAAACAAATGTGATGGGGACATTATAGTTAGGCTCAGGTTTCACTCATAAAAAAATCACTGAAATTCACACACCCACGTATTCACCCATGCAGCCACTCACGTACCCATACAGCCACTCACACACCCATACAGCCACTCATACATACACCACCTAAGGAGAACATCTCCCTGTGCCGAAATCTGCCAATTAATTGCCCATCAACCATACTCGCATTTCAGTCCCCATGCATTACACATATAGCAGGGCAGGGGAATACAATAGCTTTCCTTTCTAGTTTTATTTTTCTATGTACAGCTTAACTAAGTGATGTGCATTTTTTATGTAAGCACAAGAAATATAATGAATATAAAGTTGGTAAAATTAAGTTTAGTTCATTACTTGCACAAATACAAAATACACATTTCATTAAAAAGCAGATCATGCGAATTGGACAAAATAATTTAGCAAATAATGAATACTAAAAAGATGAATTTGTATGTTTGTGACAGTGAATTTGGGATGTGCCCATGTCCATGCGTGTGTCCAGTGGGCCAGATATACTAAGCTCTTGTGTTGCCCTTACGCCACGCTACAGCCTAAGTGAGATTTACTAAGCCACGTAAAGCCACCTTGCGTGACTCTGCATGGTTTAGTAATGCAAGGTAGGGCAAATTGCTGCCCTGCATTACTCTGCGTTGGGAAGGGCGCCTGCACTGGCACTAGGCAGCATCCAGTGCACAGCACAGGGCGAGAGAATAAATGCATCATATCTTAGTAGATACGGCACATTCCTGCTCTCTCTCTGTCGCTCCGCACTGCAAGTTGTGTTGTGTTGCGTCACATTTTGATAAATCTTGCCCACACTGTTTGATCACATCTATATGAACGCAGGTAGGCAACACATGCTTGCACCACACTGAATTATGCTAAATCGTCAGTCTCCAACCTTTTCTGCAGTAAGAGCTACTTATGTTCAATGAAAATCACCCGCGCTACTAATATAATTAGTGTCTTAATAGTGAGCACATTAGACAAGACTACATTAGTGGCCATGGCACGCAAGATTACCAGCAATGATCATCTTGGTGAAGGGTTGCTGTTAATAATGTAAAAAACGATTTTGTCAATAGCCATAGCTGTAATGCCCCTGGCACCAAAGTGATAATCATATCATCATAAAATATCAGTTTTAAATATATTTTGGAAATGTAGCCATTTTTCTCCAAGGATGTTATGTTATGTTAAATTTTTCTTATAAAGCGCACAACTCACCCTGGGGCATCTAGGCGCTGACTGGGAGACTAAACTGAGGGATGGGAAGAAGCTATCTCAGAGGGGAGTTAAATTTGAAACAAGAAGGCTTTTAGATGTTTCCTAAAGGTAATTAGTGAAGGGATTTTTCGAACAGCTATAGAGAGCTTATTCCAGTAGCTCGGAGCTAAATATGAAAAGGCTCTTCCTCCAGTGCGGGTAAGACGAATTCTGGGGACTTGAAGAAGGTCTAAGGAGCTGGATCTAAGTTTCCTACCTGGGCAATATTTAAGTAGTTTTTTCCGAAGGTAGAGAGGGCCACTTCCCCTCAAGGCGTTGTAAGTAAGGCAACAGATCTTGAAAAAGGATCTTTTCTTTATTGTTAGCCAGTGCAGCTCTCTCAGAAGGGGGGGTTGAAGCTGAGCCTGCCGGGCGATTCAAAATCAGATGTGCTGCCGTGTTCTGAATCACTTGCAGTTTCGCCAGTTGAATTTGACCCACTTCAGCCAGCAAAGCATTCCCATAGTCCAGACGGCTAACAACCATCGCCTGGACTAGGGTTCTGCGCTGGGAGGTAGGCAGATAGGGAAAGATTTTCCTAAGCAGCCTTAAACCAAAATAACATGAGCTAGTTGTCGCCGCTACATGATCTTTCATGGTCAAGGCCTGATCCAGTTTTAGGCCGAGATTTTTTACGGACTCTTTAGGGGTGGGGGGCTGACCCAATTGGATAGGCCACTGTAGTAACTGACTCCAGGCTGGTTGTAGTATTTCAAGAGTATTTATTGTATAAGTTACATGTCCAGTAGTTCAGCCCCACCAGGAGCAGCCAGCATGCTGCTCAGCCCTTCTCCAACTGTAGCCTCTCACTCCCAACATTCCATATTACATCATTCTGAGAGAATCTCACTGGCAGAGCATGAACCACATTGAAACAAGGATACAACATATCCTCCTTTCTTCCAAAAGGAAAACAAAAAACAAACCCAAAAAATGATGAAGAAGAAGGAATACCCACAAATACAGAAGAACAAAGAAAAACAAGAAAAAGGGAAAAGGCTAAAAGAGACCAGAAGACAACAGAAAAAGCATGAGGAAAGGCAACAAGGGAAACTGAGGATAGAGATAAACATAATCCACTACCCATCCTTCCTTCCAATATAATGTTGACAAAAAACAAGAAACCTGGAAAAGCAAACACCCAGTGTAACGTAGACCATGCACTATGGAAATGAGGTTGGGACCCAAACCATACACCCAATAAGGGTAACAACTCGCTTGTGCAGGGATAAACTCGAGAGGAAGTAAGACATTGTGCACTGTTGCAATAAAGAAACACCCACACTGTAAAATGTGCACTATGTAACGAAAGTAAGAGAAAGGTCAAATGCTGTGCACTGAGTAGTGGGACAATAACCCACACTAGACACCTTACGTAAAGTAAAAACATGCACTAAAAAGTGAAGATAAGGTAAGCGTATGAAAATCCATAAAAAGACGCACCTCGAATGGAGGTCATGTGTTATGCATATAACGATGGGAGAAGACCCAACAGATACACCTCACAGAGAGGTCAAGAGCTGTACATTGTAGGAGCGGGACTACAGTCCACGCAACCCACCTTGTATACTTTAAGGTAAAACATTGTGCACTGAAACAATGGCCGTAGAATCCATAAAACACACCCTATAATGGGCAACAAAACAAGAAACTTTGACCTTGTGTGGAGGTCTGTTGACGTGCACTGTAGAGATGGGGTAGACCCATGCTTTACACCATACGTGGGGTAAATGTATTTTTGAAGAGTGTAGTAATGGGAACAAAACCCACACCGTACACCCCGTGTGGGGTAGTGGTATACGAGAATGTAGAACCTGAAAACGAAAACTGACTCAAGACTAGAGATAGAATGACTGTGTGCAATCAAACTCCAAGGGTCAAGAAATGCACTGTGCATGGATGGAGCTAACAACCTATCCTTCGCCTATGCTTTAGGGAAGAGAATACACGTGAATGCCACTAGAAGAAAAACTAGAAAACTCCTTGCAAAAGAAAATATAAAGTGTGGCATTACTAAAAAATGTGATGCAATAGTCAATTATGCGCAATAACACTGCACAAATTAAAGTAACATAATCTAAATGGTTCTGTAGTTGAGCATGCATAAAAACACTAAAACAGTGTATATTCTCTAGGCAAGGCAACCCATACTGAGGAAGTTGCGAAATGTATGCTGTGGACGTGAAATTCCTCTGAAACAAAAAAAAACATTAGTAAACAAGCTCTGTTAATAGACAAGGTATAGAAAACGGTAGCTATAGGAATTTATATAACAAATGTCCACGCCGGTGAGCGACTTCTCACCTGAGATGCACATCCACTGCTTGTGTAACAGAACAAAGGTAAACAAATCATTTCACCCACACTGTAACAATGGATGAGAAATCATGTCACCAGGAAGAGAAAGTGGTCGCATTCAAAGATAATTTCTTCTATCCTCCACAGGTCATTGGGTAAGTCAAACCATAGAAATGGTAAAGTCATGTGACTCACAGTCGGATGCAGGAATATTACAAGAGGTTCATCAAGAAGAAACAGTACCTGCAGAGCAATAAAATAATCCGTTGCACAGATGTCCTGAAGCACGAAGATCATACAAAAAGAAACATGGCTCTAAAGTGTAAGTGCTGACTTCAAACGCAAGATGGAGGCATGTCCCTGATGCCGAGCCGGATGGCTCACGGCATGCCAGTGCTCCCCAACACATCTTTGACAGAGGAAGAGCACGCGTCATAGAGGAACCATGACGAACATAGCAGGACTGCAGAGAACAAGTAGGAGAGAGCGTCCTGAAAGAGGCTTGCGCTAACATTTCAAAAGAAAACCTAGCGGTTGAAAATGCAGGGTTGCTCAAACGACCCCAATATTAAACAACAAAAATTGTCTCAAACCTTTCAAATTGCTGCCGATCTTAAAACACACCTTGGAGGTAGAAGAGACGTTCCGTGTCTCCTCACGAGCGATATTTCATCTCTCCTTACTTCTGAGCCGGTACAAGTGAATGGGGATCTCGATCCCAGTGTGGGGAGGCAGCAGGTTGAAACAGGTTGAAGGCCCCAAGCTGCCACAATCGCACCCACGTGGCGCACACCAAGCACAGTGACCGTGAAACAAAAGCTCGTATGTAACTTTTCCAGTTGTGCAGTTGAAGACTGTAGGTTAGATAGGAACACTTCACGGCACACAAGAAATACAAACAAGGTCATTAAATTACCTTTCATGCAGTGACTTGAGCTGAAGTTGAAATCCAGTTCCAGTAGATGCGGTCACAGAAAACATGAGCACCTCAACAACAATAAATCGAATACAACTGGGCTAGAGCGTAAAAACTAGAACTAGAACAATAGAAACGCCCAGAGTAACGTGTCTCATGCACTGTGGCGACTAAACCACACACCCACTGAGGGCAAAGACATTTACATGTGCATGGGCATCCTCATGTGGAGGTAAGAACATGTGCACCTTTGAACATAAAAAAAAACTGACCAACCTTAGAAAACTAAGAAAGGCAAATGTGCACTGCCATGAAGGCAATAGACACATAATGTGATGTCCACCTACGGACGCACCTCGTGTGGAGGTACAAAAAAATCATTATGCACTAGATAATGGGTAAAGACTCCAAAACACACCTCCGGAGAGGTCAAGAATTTGTGCATTAAACACGGGAAACACGTCCGTGCGACATACCTCAATTAGAGATAAGCTGATGTGCACATAAAAGTGGGACAAGACCCCAAAACACACCTCGCGGAGAGGTACATAGATAGTATACGATTGTGCACTGTGTGCAAATTTAAAAACCTACTGGTTCTAAAGATTGACTCCTCACGCAATTAAGCGATTAATGAGCAGTGACATACATTGTACAAATAAAGAACATTGAACAGAACTCAATTTGAGCTTCCAGATCGCACACCAAAACTCCAAGGTAAAATATTGCCCATGAAGCCTCAAATTAACAATGTGACAAAATGTCACAAAATGGCAGCGTAACACAGAACAGTGAAAAATCAAATGCCAACTACAAGATTCCACACTGTTAAACATCACAACGCTGCACTAGAGTACAGAAATGCCACCACACAAATGAAACAAGTCACTGTTGTAGATTGAATGTCACTTGGTTCCGTAAAATCTTCAAAGCAAGTTTTGCTCATTACCTTCTTGCTGAAGTATCATGAAATGCTGAAATAACATAAATACTCTGTCAGCTCAACTTCCATCTTCACCTCGGAAAACGTCACGGACTCCACGAGCAGAAATAATGTTGAACAGAGTATGTTGTAATTGTTGCTCCCTCAGCTGACAAAATAAAGCTTGAATTGACTTTATTAGCACACCCCAACTGACAAACGTGGTTGGCAAGAATTACCGAGGAGGAATATTTCACATTCCCAAACAAACAGCTTGTATGGTTGAATCCTCCAAGTCCAAAATGGCCTCACGCTATCCCACGTCGTGCAGGGTGGTTCGCGGCACGCCTTTGCCACCAAACGTCGATGGGAACCTCGGAAAACGTCAGAAGAGGCTCGTGAGCTGAAGAGCGCGACACCATAGATGAGGTAAGGTGCGCGAGCACACAATTTTAAATTCAAAATAGTGCGCAACTGCCAAGTTTTACAGGCATTGAAAAACAAACATGCCTTTAAATAAAATAATACCTTACCAAGGCAAAAATATCACGCCATTCTTCAGCAGCAGGCAGGGGACCTTAAGATGACACTGAAAACCAGCCGCAACCAGTCAGAGAAACGTCGCACCTCCAATTCAGCACAATATAGCCCAGCACATGTAATTTGGAATGCCTCCAGGCTTACAGAAACCCCAGTGTTCACGAAGGGTGCGAGTTTACTCAAAATGCCATACACTGCAGCTTGTCATTCACTGATGCCAACTCCAAAATGAAGATGCTGGTTAATGCGGAAATAACGCAAATGCAGCGCTAATAACATGTCACAGATCCAAAGAAATATTAAGCTGCGGAAACTCCCAAAAAAGAATGTTTATGATGTAATTCAGAAAGCTGTAGACGTAGGTAGGCTTATCCTCTGAGGGCACAGCACAGAACAGGACGAAGTAAATTGTCAAGCTTAGGGCACAGCACAGGCTTACCCAGTCTTCAGGGCACAACAAAAGGGAACAGCGCTTGATAAAGACGTTTGGCTTACCCTCTCATGAGGGCACAGCAGAGGCTTACCCCCCTTGACAGCAACCAGAGACTTGAGCTGGAGTAGAAACAGGAACTGGCACTGTAGCGTAGAGGGCGACCGTTGTAGGGGTCACTGGTGGGGCTATGATGTGCCAGTTAGTTGAACATTCGCAGATGTGGTTACTTGAGTTGCTTGTAGTTGCTTGAGCTTGAAAGTAGGGACTCTGGACTTGAAGAAGAAGGTTACAGAGGTAGCAGAAGTAGGTTCTTTTAAATCGTCGCCATAAAATTGTAGTAACTGACTCCAGGCTGGTTGTAGTATTTCAAGAGTATTTATTGTATAAGTTACATGTCCAGTAGTTCAGCCCCACCAGGAGCAGCCAGCATGCTGCTCAGCCCTTCTCCAACTGTAGCCTCTCACTCCCAACATTCCATATTACATCATTCTGAGAGAATCTCACTGGCAGAGCATGAACCACATTGAAACAAGGATACAACAGCCACCAGCCGTACGACCAGCTATTTATGGCTTTTCCCATCAGCATAACCTCTGTTTTTCCTGGGTTGAGGATCAGCTCATAAGTTCTGCAAATACACTCACTTGTGTTTCAAATACATGAATTTCCATTTGAGTTTATATATATATTAATTCACCAGCCAAAAGCCTTTAATTTACTAGTCCAGGCTGTGCAGAGGAGAGTTACTTACAAGTAACTGGAGAGCTACCAGTAGCTCACGAGCTACTCATTGGAGGAGCCTGTGCTAAATGGACAATGCCCCCTTTCCAGCATAATTGCGTCAACACCGCAGCCGCTCTCATGATGCTGCTCATGCCCATTTACAGTGGTACCACATGCGCTCTTTGACACTGCCATGATGCACTGGCACCCCTCACTGCACAGCCAGCCAAGTTTCCCAGGTCCATCTGTGATGTGCTGCTCCTGTCCAAACTTTTTGTGTTGAATTCTGGGACTTGTGTTCTTGTTTATTCCATTATAAAACAGGACTACACATCCCAGAATGCAAAGGAAAACCTGGATCCGAGCAGCCCATCATGCCTGGCCCGGGAAACTTGGCAGCTGCGAATGTCATGGTAGTGGTTCTGCCCACCAGACACTTCCCCTGATGCAGTACCTCTGTGAGCATCCCCACCACCCTACTCTAAGTGCACTGACACTGGCCTATTATTCCTGTGTTACAACTCACACGACCTTCAAAACTGCTAAAATGGCTTGTTGTTGTTGTCATCTCCAGTGCTGGTACATAAACAGGCTACCTAGCGCCAAACACAACCTTTGCACCCCGGTGTGTGATGTCTAGCATAGAATTTATCAGAAAGAATACCCATCCAGTACAAAATCCTCTGCCTAGGCACATTCTAATATGTTGCACACACTGGAAATGTGCTGCAAAGTGTAGCACACGTGCAATGTTTGCCAGGTTTGGAGAAATGAAAATGTTTCTCTAAGTTAACCTCTTCTTCAACGGGGCGTAGATTTTTTACGCAAAACCTGGTCTGGCTGTCAAAGAAAATCATTCTTCGAGTCAAAATCTACGGGTGTTCGTGTTGATCCACCCATTTCACACCCATGTAACGCCATTAGTTAATTTGTACAAAAAGAAGAGCTGGGGCTCTCATCAGTAGGCAGCTTGCACCAGCCCATTTCTCCGGTTAGCGCCGCCTAACACAGAACCAACTATTAACCAAGAAAAGGGGAGAGAATGTGGCACTGGCCAAACCTGCCGACTTTGGAGATGGGGTCGAGTCTCGGCGTCACCTCAACATCCTGTGATTCTGGGCAAATCACTTAATCTCCTCGTACCCAACATAAATAAATGTGTCCTTAGCTGGTGCTCATGAAAAGTGCCGGTGTTGATGATTGAGTGTTGGTGCTGAGCACCGGAAACCTCTGGCTCAAATTAAGCACTGTGTAACGCCTCTTGGGGCGAAGTGAGGCAATACAGAGCACTCGCTATTTACACAGATAAAAGGGCACCTTTCCAGCACAAAACAACTTTTGCTCTTGAAAGTAAATACACTTCCAAGACCTAGCACTGCTTTGTGTAACTGAGTGCCTGCACAAAATCTTAGTAAATCTACCCCCACTCCTTCCCACGCACACACTGTTTGGACAATCTTTCACCTATTGAGATGTTCTCCGTCAAATGTCGCGACTCTCACTGAAACGGCACCCACTTGCAACGGACATCATTTGCACAAGTACCCATACGAGACTTCAAAATCTACGTGTCTCACTGCGCTCACTCTCATGGCACTGGACATGTCCTCCTAGTACTACACTCGCTTTCCATGCACTGCTGTCATTCTCGTGGCCCTGCCATTATATTACACTCACTCTCCCTGTACTTACTCTACAGGTGATGCACATACTCTCCTTATGCTACGCTTAATCTGCCTGACTGCATTCACTCTCCTTACCTTCCCTAGCATTGTATTCGCTCTTCTGGCACTGCACCCAATAATCGAGAACTGCACTCATTCACCCTATACTATACTCACTCTCCCTGCACAGTGCTCACTCAGCTTTGGACGCCATTTTCTTACATTATACTCAAGCTTGGATTCACTATTGGTTAGCACAAATCCTGGCGATATGCTGAGGGGTTTTTCGCGACACAAAGCAGCGCAATGGCAGGTTCAATCAACTTTAACGCGCAAAAGAATGTTTGGAGTCGAAAGTTTACGTGAGTGCAGCACCAAATACCTATGCATTATATACCACCAAGCTGGCACTAATTTCCCGCAAAGCGGGCATAATGGGGAAGAGCACAAACACCCATAAGATTTCAGATCTACTGAAGTTCCATAGCGTGTTTTGCCTTAATTCCTAGAGCCAAATGAAACCAGGTGTAAACAATAGACAACCACAATATCATGTGATGGTTCTAAGTATTACATGTAAATTTTGGGAAATTACACATTTTACGGGTTTTGGTTGATGGTGCATTAAAATTTGTATTTAGCAAATTTAATGCAGGACCAGTGGCGTAACGGGGGGGGGGGGGGACCGCCCCTGGCGACACGAGTTTTGGGGGCAGCGGTCTCCCCCACCCATAAGCTGTGTCCGTCGCAGGCGGTAGCCATCACACAGTCCACCCCACTCCGGCCGTTGCTGGAATCTGTCAGCATCCCTCCTCTTACATGCCGGTGTGGGACACCGCTCACTGCTATTTGTGGCCTGAAACTTTTGCGCAAGGCATTATAAATATGTGATTGCACACATTTTGTGTAAAGCAGCGCTGTAGAATTTCCCACCATTTTTAATACATCTGGACCCAAGCTTCCTTTGACTGCACTCGCTTTCCTGGCATTGTAAACCCTCCTATAGCTCTCCCACACTCTCTGGTCATTACATGTTGGTCCTGTATTTTCTTTCTTGAGATTTCACGTGCACCCTCTTAGTATCTTGTTCAGTCCTGAGAAGTGCTGGTTCTCTCTCTTTTAAATGAAAGAAGTGCAGTGCTCAGCATGTAATAGAGCCGGCTTGTTTTAAGTTATGTCCTGAATGATACCAGCCTAGGTTAACAGGCCTGCTGGATGTATGTTTAAAAACGCTCTGATTCGGGGAAACAATAAAGGCCAGATTTGCCAAGCAGCGCAGAATTAAAGTAGCTGTGCTGCGTTGCGTGAAAGGGAGAGAGGAGAAACGTGTGATTTTTAGCTGCCATGCACCAATGCAGACATCCTTTCACCTTAGTGCAAGCTGTGTCTGCTTTCCCTAAAGCATCGGTTTTGTATTTAGGGGTCTCTTCCAGTACAAATATTATGTTTCAAGACTTTCCTCACTTTGCATGTGTGCTGCCCAACACAACAAACATTCAAAGTAGTGAAAACAAGGAGAAATGAAAAACGTTTTTCTTGTTGCACCTACCTCAAGGAGGTATAGGATTTTGACACAAATCCCTGTCGACGATTCTTTATAGTGATTGCATCAAAACCCACGGGTGGAACCATTTTAATGCCCGCCTACCATCGATGGAACACCCCCTTGACGCAAACTAACGCTAGGCAGCTCATTGCACAACTTTGCGTTACTTTGGGGTACCATCTAATGCAAATCCAAAGTTGCATTGGACAGTAAATCCTGCTTTAACACTTTGCATCGGGTTTGCATTACAAAAGTAATGAATTCTCAAATCAAAATATTCGTAAATCTGGGGCTTAGTTAATTAAGAACACTCATAATCCTTATAGGTATCCCTGGCAGCTGCATGTATTAGTAGTATATTTACAAAAGATTTGCGAGGTAATTGAGTGGAGCAAACATTTTTGCACTGTTCATGCAAGCCTTTTTAGTGTATAGTAAATAGGCACTAACGGGCCTATTTATGAGATTTTGGCGCAGCGCAGCAAGTTACCCTGCTGCGCTGCCCTGCGTCAAAGGGAAATGGCAGGAATACATTGTATCTATGGCCTACGGCGCATTCCTGCTCTCTGCCTCTGCTGGTGCTGTTTCAGCAGCCTAGCGCCAACGCAGTCACCCTTGCACCATGGTGCAAGTGTGTCTGCATTGCATGCAGGGTTGTTCTTGTGCAGGAAGAGACACTTTCCTGCACAAAAACAATCCTGGGAGGCTTTGTTCTCTTTCAATGTGTGCTGCAGAATGCAGCACACATAGAAAGAGTTAAAAAACGGGGCTTAATAGTGATATTTCTCCTCGTGGCGCATCCCCAGGTTTACATGGTCTTGTAAATCTGGGGATGTCTCAAAATCCATGGGTGTTGTGTGGAAACACCAACCGCAACGTCCATGACACGCCTCCCTTGTGCAGGGTAAGGTAACACTGATTTGCACTGACTTGTTTTACTCCATATTTATGAGGCCATTCAAAGCCACACAAAGTGGCTTTGTGCGGCTTCTTAAATATGAGTTAATGGTTTGCGCTATCATTGAGTCACAAAAAGTGATGCAACAGTGGCACAAGGGCCTCTTAAATATGGGCCTACGATTTACATTCCATTGCGCCACAGAAGCCCAAATTTGAATAATTATACCACAGACAATGGGCCTCATTAAAGGTGCTTTGGCCTAGGGCAGCGCAGCAAGTCACCTTGCTGCGCTGCCCTATGTCAAAGTAAAAGGGCAGGAATGCGCTGTATTTATCCAATACCGTCCCTTCCTGTCCCTTCCCCCTGAGATGGCGCCATTACGGCAGCCTAGCCCAATGCAGGCACCCTTGCACCATGGTGCAAGGAGGCCTTTGTTGTCGGTAGGATTGTTTTTGGGCATGAAGGGGCATCTAGTTGGACAAAAAGAATTCTGGGAGGCTTTTTCCCCTTTCTATGGGTGCTGCAAAATGCAGCACCCATGGAAAGAGGAACAAGCATTGGCATAGCCAATAGGTCTCACCTTTGGAACCTTATAAGTGTTTAGCCATGCAACAGTTGCATAACTAAACATTTATAAGGTCCCAAAAGCGAGACCTATTGGCTATGCCAATGCTTGTTTTAACTGCTGCAATCTATTGAAGCCTCCCGATCAAACATCAAAGCGGCCGTGCGGCCGTGAAAGTGAAAGTAATCGCAGTAAAGCGCGACGCGCGCGCCCGCGCACATGCACTGTAGGTCTAGGCTGGCCTGGTAGCACTTTTTGGAGCCCTCACAAAATATCTCGCCTGACCCAGCGCATGCGCTGGGTCAGGCGAGACCTAAAAAACAAGGAGCCATAAAGTTTTTTTCTCCTCGTTGCACCTCCCCTGGGGAGGCGTAAGGTTTTGGCGCATCCCCAGGTTTACATGGTTTTGTAATTCTTGTAAAGCATCAAAACCCATGGGTGTTGCATGGAAAACCCAGCGCAACGCCCATGGAACGCCTCCCTAACGCAGAGTAAGGCAATGCAGCAATTTGCGCTGCCTTGCCTTACTTCATATACGTGAGGCCATTCAAAGCCACGCCAACTGGCTTGGCGTGACCTCATAAATATGATTTAGTAGTTTGCGCCACCAGAGCGCCACAAAACGTGACCCAGTAGCACAAGGGGCGCGTAAATATGCCCCTAAAAAACTCCCACATCAACAATTCCACACCACTGTGAATGCTCCACAAGAAAACAAGTACCTAGAAGATGTGTTCTGGAAAGAGAGAATGGGGCGTAATGGTCAGAGCTGCCGAGCTTGGAGCTAGGGAACCAGGTTCGAGCCACGGCGTCGGCTCAAGATCCTGTGAATCTGGGCAAATCACTTATTCACCCCATGCCTACTCCCCCAAAAAAATGAATGTGTCCTTGTGTAATATATGCAGATATATTTGTTCTTCTGCGCGTATAGAGCACAGCCACAAAATGAGTCTATCTGACTTAGACGTGAGTTGATACTAACCACCCAAAATATACGGTTTTTATCGGACTAAGGAAAAAGTTAAGTCGGACATGTGATCCTGCTAAATGAGCATTAGCCCACTGAGCTGCATCGGAAAGTCAGCTGCGTCGTCATGCTCGAACCGACCGAGATAGCGATAGACTCCTCTAATACTTAATGCGCGCCTAGAAGCACGCCTACAGGCACTGACCCCCCACAAGAGCAGAAGAGCAATGGGGGCAAAGTAATTCAAGTAATATTGTCAAAATAAGAGCACCGTAGAGGGACGTGATGGGGATCAAATTGGCAATTAACCCGCTTCTTCTGGAACAGCCTTGATGGATAAAGACACTGCGGCTCGCGGGGCTATTCATTGACTGTTTGTATAGCGCTTCCACTCAAAGCGCTCTGTGTAGCACCGCGCGGAACCTTTAGTATACTATTAATATTAATAAACAAAACTGAAATCGGAATTTATTTCATGAAACGTGGGAAGAGTAAAGTATAGGATTCGCATGCCGGACTTCGCACCTGAGACACGTCACATTTCCTGTCTGTATAGCACTGGTCTTGGACGTAGCTCTGATTTGAGACTAAGCGCTTTTGCCAGGACCACAATTTGGTCAAGTGGGGAGCCGGGATTGCTGCTCAAGACGTGTCTACATTTAATGATTTAAAAACCATATCTCCGCGAATTAAACATTACCTTTGGAAAACGAAACCCCGCTTGACCCAACAACCCTTTACCGGGGCTTTCAGCCTGTGGGTACCACCGTACCTGCTCCCCCCTGGGTGCACTCCAGCCTGACACCCCCTTACCTGTCGCTGATGAAGTCAGGGCCCTCTCGGAAAGACTGCGGCACCTCTCGCCCTGCGCCAGAGAAACGCGTATTTATACAAGGCCTCTGCGCCGGCGGCTGACAAATATTTGAGGGCCATATTGTCACAGCCAGCTTGGCAAACAGAGCCCGGGCTCGCTGTTTGCACCCAGCAACGGGGGAAGATGGGACAAGGCAGCGGCTGGGGGCGGGCGGCGTCCTCGCATTAATGGCCCCTCTCCGGGAGACACTCGAGTGTTGTTCCCAAACATTCAGCTGTTAGACCGGGAGCCGCAGATGCCGCCCCGGCCCCGGGCCCTTGTGGCGAGCACGCTTATCGCCACCCTGGGTTTCGGGCCCTATCTCCCTTGCTCAAATAGGCGTAAAATTAAATTTCATGCTATTTTGACTACTGGAGTAGGCATCTTGAAAAAGAACATACAGTAACGCTTATCAAACAGAGCTTGTGCAAACAGGACACTGATCGTAATGGGCAAAGATGTCCACCGGGGAACTGGGCCTCCCCTGATAGAATAACATTGAGCTGTTAAATACACAGAGCAATTATTGTCAGCACACAGGGGAAGGGGTTCCAGTAACTATTCCTTCGGCAGAAATGCACGAATCTATACCAATATCAATCAATAATCTTTATTCTCGGTCATTTAGACCATCAAAGATAAAAATACAGTACATTTTGTTTTAAAAAGATGGAAGTTAACAATGTTTTAAACAGATTCAATCACTCAATAACCTTCAAAAATTTCATAATTCAAAACATTAAAAAAACATTAAAAAGGTCATAAAAGATACACCGATGTCTTAATACTTTAAACAGAGGCCCCCGCTTTTAAGATGCGAGATCGAACATACCACATGGCCATTAAATACTTTGATAGTGCAAAAACAATCGGAGGTGACAAGTCAGTTTTGAGGATTCTAAACGCGGGCAAATATTTCCTAAAGCCCATGTTTTTAAGAATAGGTAGAAGCCAGTATCTCCTCGCTCTTTGGTAAGCTCTGCAAAAGAGAACCACATGTAGGTCGCTCTCATGAGGGTATGTGCAGGCAGGACACTGCTCTTCCACTGAGGGCCTGGACCAAGAACTGGTGAAGGCCCTCAGAGGGAGAGATCCGTATCTCCATTGTAGGTATAATTTTCTTGCCAGCACAGGACCCATTCCATCCAATACACTTTCCATTTGGTAGGAATCTTTCAGTTGTAGGTCAGTGATCCCACCCGTGTATTATCTATATCAGTGGTCAACTTTGACTGATAATAGAATTGTGAAAGTGCCTTTCGAGAGGTCCTCTTACATGAGTTAGCAGGGTCAATCCATAATTCGGAAAGACCTAAGCTTTCACATGTACTCCTTATATATTTTAACCAGGGGATATTGCAAATATTTGGTAAAGCCATAAACTCTTGGAGCTCTCTTCTGTAATCACCCAGATCCTGGCTGCTCCATATTCTTCGCCAAAAGGCCAGGGGCTTCAGCCCCAACTCCTCGGCAATTGGCCTTAAACCTAGATCCAATCTCAGGGGAAGCAGTGGGGTACTCGAAGGGAGGGCCACTAACTGCCTAAGAAACCTGTTCTCAGTAGTTGTTAAATTTTTTGCAGAAACATGGCCCCAAAGTTCCGCCCCATATACAACTGAGCCCCGAGCTTGGGATTTGTAAATCTGTATCATGGGGCCCAGTGGGCGATATATAGATTTACCCGCCATTCTTAGAATTCCCCCGCCTTCTGTGATAATTTCAAATTTGCCTTAGTTAGATGAGTCCCCCATGTCATTTTCTCATTCAGGGTAACCCCCAAATATTCGAATGTGGAGACCCTCTCCAATCGCACCTTGCCTAGGAGAGGGTTTGGACGTGTTGAAGATGTTGGGTTCAAAATCATAAATTTTGTCTTGGAGGCATTAATTTCAAGACCCCTCTCAGTACAAAATTCCAGGAACCCGTCCACTATCCTTTGAATTCCCATGGGGGATTTGGAGAGCAGCAGGGTGTCGTCTGCAAACATTACAGCAGGCACCCTGCTGCCGTTCAATTTGGGAGCGTCGATGTCTTTTAACCTAGACAAATGGGCGATTACCCCGTTGACAAAGAGGCAGAACAGGGTGGGTGCTAATACACATCCCTGCCTCATCCCCCTGTCAACGGGGAATCTTTCTGTTAAGCCCCCCATCCGGCCACACCTGACCTGCGCAAAGTTGTCCTGATGTAATTTAATCAGTATAGCCAGGATGTCTAACGGGACTCCCATGTCGCCCAGGACGTTCCAGAGTTTGGATCTAGGCACCAGGTCGAAGGCAGCCCGCAAATCCACGAATACCGTGTACAGGCTGCCCCCTTCCAAAAGTGCCGTCCTCCAGTAAATGAGACTAAGGCGAAAAATTTGATCGGTAGTGGATACCCCCTTTCTAAACCCAGCCTGGTAAGGGCTCATAATAGCGGTCTCCTCTATCCAATTCTGCAGACGGTCTAGAATAAGCCTCCCAAAGAGTTTTTGCGACATATCTATCAAGCTGATGGGTCTGTAGTTGGATGGGAGCAGAGGCGAGCCTTTCTTGAAGATCGGAACCACCTCTGCGCCCAGCCAAGTACAAGGCACATCCATGCCCTTGAGAATCGCATTAAATGACGCCAAAAAATAGGGGTCCCATATATCTGGCTCCTGTTTGAAGAGATCACCTGGGAGGCCATCCAAGCCGGGTGCCTTTCCCGCTGACAAGCCTGTTATAGCAAGCCGGACTTCCTTTATAGTGAATGGATCCCCTTCCTTGCAATTATAGACCAACGGGATAATAGTGCAGCTGCCGTGGCCTGGCACCTCTGAATACAGAGACTGGAAATGCTCCTGCCAGGTCTTGGAAGAAATATTTGGCTCTATTGCCGAAACAAGTTCCTCAGAGCCTGAGTTGACAATTCTCCAGAACTTCCGTGAGTCCATGGAGGTTAGAGCACTAGCAAGTTTTTCCCATTTGTTCTGGTCCCAGTCTATTTTAGCATTAGTAATTAACTTCTTGTATTCACGTCTCTTGGTTTGAATCTCCAACCTGCTATTGCGGTTCTTGATGCTCGACAAGAGATCTCTCCTTGCCCTACGGCACGCCGCATTGTACCAGGTGCACTGATTCCTTCCTCTTCCCCTCCTTGGACCATTGTTAAATAGATCCACAGATAGGGTCTTTACGAGTTCTTCATGAAGTAGCCAAATTTGTTTTTTATTAGCCCCTGTACTAGATTCAGTACTCAAAAGCGCCTTTTTTTCCAAGGTGGGAATAAGGCTATTATAAAGCGGGGGGAGTTTATCTGCGCTAGTTACTATTTTTTCCCACTTAATTCTTCTCCTATTGTTCTCTAGAACCAGGTCAGGGTGTGTCTTATACAATTCTGCTTCCCCGCAGCCCCGACCAGGGAGGAGAAAGTCCAATTCCAGGGCATTATGGTCGCTGTCTTCTCTGTCGGTGACCCTAAAATCAATGACGTGCGACCATGAGGATAATTGTACTAAGATGTAATCAAGTCTTGATTCCCTGCCCTTCCGATTAAATGTGGGTTTGCTCGGGATATCAGATTTAACTCGCCCGTTGCAAGCCCTAACTCCATGTCTCAAAGTTAGGGCGGTAATCTGTACTGCCAATGGGCTCCAAGCTTTTGGCGAAATGGATTCTATCGGTGGTACTCGCCATCTTGCCTCTTCCTCTAGGCATGCCCCATCTAAGAGACCTGGTAGGGGTTCATAGTGTGAATTCAAATCCCCGCCCACTACGAAGGGGAACCCCTTGGGCAATTCAGCCAAAAGATCTGTGAGTTTGTCAATTGTAGGGGATTCCTGCGAAGTGGCGACCGGTCTCGAATAGACATTCACCACCGCTAATCTACAGCAGTGGGACCATTCCAGTAGAACCACTAGTATATCTTCTGAAACCACTGGAAAACGCGTAGCTTTGCATCCTAAATGAACTGCGACCCATGTTTCAAGTCCACCTGATGGGCGCCCCCTTCCCCCCCATTTCGCGGGAATGGAGAATACTGCAAAGCCCTGTCTCGCATGCTCCTCTCTCTCCCAGGTTTCCTGGAACATACATAGGTCTTTGGAATCAATATATTCAATCCATTCCAGGGAATCGGACTTATTTCCCAAACCCGCCACATTCCATGATAGTATTTTTAGTGGCAGGGGCCTATCACTCGGAGTAGTGGTAAGGGTACAAACGTTCCCTTTATCACTAGTCATAGTCTCTATGTGTGACAGGGAGATGCTTGTTTCTTCCCCCGCATTATGAAATATATTGCTGGCGGAATTGCTCAAGGGCACATGGTGTTCCAGGTGATTGGGCAGTTCTATTTCTTGACTGTTTTCGTCCACAGTCTCCCATGATACAAAATTATTAGACTTCCCGCCTGCATCTGTAGGCAGTCAGTCAACCATATCTAGTAGGCTGTAGCTATTCTGGGTTGGAAGATAAAATTGCTGGTAGGGTCCCCAGGAAGAATGATTATGCTGACCTAGGCCCCAATTGCCGCCTCTCCTGTGGCAGATTTCCCAACCCTCTTCAGCCATATTGGAGGAATAATGGGCTAACTCCTCTCTTCGAGAGTTGGGTAATACTCTCCAACCTCTTGGTGGTCCCCCGCCCAATCTCTCTGGGTGTGAGTGGTGAGTGTTGATTTCAGGGTACCCTTGATGGTGTCTACTAGGGTGATAAAGGACTCCCCTTTTTTTAAGAGTCTCCCCTCCCAGCCGGTCTTTGTATCTGGGCCCCCCAGATCTCATCCTCCCTATTATATGCTAGAGGTGGGTAAAAAAAGGAGAGGGGTAGGGATTGGATAATAGTCCCCTCTTCCTTAGCGGTCCATCCACAAATATAACGGACGGTTCTCTGGTCTTTAAAATTAACTATGACGCAGTCACCATTTATGGATTTAGTTAAGCTGCCCAACCACGGGACCCTACGTACCATGAGAACGGGGCTTGATATACCTTCAGGGAGCGGTCTATAAGTACATAGCCAATTAATCACCTTATTTTTGAGGGAAGCAGTGGATTCTTTGGAGGTAACATTCAATTCTGGTACCCCTACCAGGACAACAGTATATGGAGCTGCCTCTGGGGGGAGGTTTATTGGTCCAGAGTTTGGCCTCTTGCTCACTCCCTCTGCCATTGACTCCACATTGTTCAGTGAGTCGATGGGAGCCAAGTCACTTTGCCCAATTTGGTCTGTCCTGGTTGGGGGAGAAAATGGATGATTGAGCTGAGCTGCATGATTTTTTGGAGCATCTGCCCTCGAATGAGTGTTAGTATTTGTGGGCAAGATGGGTGTTGCCTGCTGTGTTATATGTGTGGCGCTTTTAGCCCGATTAATAGGCTGGGAGGAACCTGTTTTTGTACCTCTATCGGGACCCTTTATTACACCACTGTTGGCTGCTTTCAGACTGTCAGCTAGTTGGACTGTGGATTTTTCTATGACCACTAGCCTGGCTTCCATTTTTATTAGCCTTTCTTCCAGTGGACTGAGGAGGTTTGTTATGAGGGCACCTATGTCCGCAAGGGTAATATCCTCCTCAGTAGGCTCTAGTAGATTTAGCTCAGGATGGTTACTTGTCTCCCCTGGTATATCAGAACACATGGCCCCAGCCCTGTCTATTTGCAATTTTTCCCTGACATTCAAACAAGAGCTTTTTATTAACTGGTTTGTGCATAGTTTTGTGATATTTGGCTTTCGCACACCCTTGCTCTTGGGTCCTCCGCTCTTTTTGGGGATAGCTCCTTCTCTGATCCCCTTTCTCTTGTTCACTTTAGTGACTCTGGTGTTAGTATTGTCAATATCTGGCGTGGGATTTAAAGTAATAGATATGGGGTGGGGTTGAGCAGGCGGGAGAATTAACATGCTAAGATCTGCACAATCACTGGAATCCTTCCTACTTAGCTGAGAAATACAATTTGATATATCCAGCGACTCAGAGAGATTATTCACACCATCCACCCCTGTGTCCGACACAATAAGTTCAGGGCTTACCACAGGAGATTTTGCCTGAGCCAAAGGGCCCATAGACGATCTCCGCACCCAGTCAAGTTCTTGGGATATTCGCCTTTCCAGAAGCGTGATGTCTTCAATTAGCAGTGACCCAGCTTTCACAAAATAGTTATCCAGTGTTCCCTTTGATAAAGGTGCAACAGCCATGGCACTTTTACTCCTTGTTTCTATTGTCTTCATCTTTACAGGGAAGTGCTGATGATGGCCCGCTACGTCCAACAATGTTCTAAGGGGGATGGGCCAGGCCCGGCCTCTCCCGCCCTCTAACGGCCTCAAACGGCCCGCTCTTTGCCCGGTCTTCGCTCCGGGCGCGTTCCGCTGGCGCGTAGAGGCGGGACTCTTATGCGGAAGTAGTAGTGAGACAGGAGGCGGAGCCGGGAAGAGGACACAGGTGTGCTGGGTCAGCGCAACAGCAAGCACCCTGGTCCTCGCAGTCCCGGGTCGCGGTGCTTCACAACGACATCCCCAGGTTCAGCGTCCTTTGAAGTCAGCGGTCCCAGGCAGGGAAAGAGACCAGCTTCCCAGTGACCAGCAAACAAATGCAGCGAGCGGCTCCCGCGAAGCGGGGGCCGCGAGAGGTAAAGTACTTGGTGGGGGTGGAGCCGGGAAGAGGACACAGGTGTGCTGGGTCAGCGCAACAGCGAGCACCCTGGTCCTCGCAGACCCGGGTCGCGGTGCTTCACAACGACATCCCCAGGTTCAGCGTCCTTTGAAGTCAGCGGTCCCAGGCAGGGAAAGAGACCAGCTTCCCAGTGACCAGCAAACAAATGCAGCGAGCGGCTCCCGCGAAGCGGGGGCCGCGAGAGGTAAAGTATTTGGTGGGGGTGGAGCCGGGAAGAGGACACAGGTGTGCTGGGTCAGCGCAACAGCGAGCACCCTGGTCCTCGCAGTCCCGGGTCGCGGTGCTTCACAACGACATCCCCAGGTTCAGCGTCCTTTGAAGTCAGCGGTCCCAGGCAGGGAAAGAGACCAGCTTCCCAGTGACCAGCAAACAAATGCAGCGAGCGGCTCCCGCGAAGCGGGGGCCGCGAGAGGTAAAGTACTTGGTGGGGGTGGAGCCGGGAAGAGGACACAGGTGTGCTGGGTCAGCGCAACAGCGAGCACCCTGGTCCTCGCAGTCCCGGGTCGCGGTGCTTCACAACGACATCCCCAGGTTCAGCGTCCTTTGAAGTCAGCGGTCCCAGGCAGGGACAGAGACCAGCTTCCCAGTGACCAGCAAACAAATGCAGCGAGCGGCTCCCGCGAAGCGGGGGCCGCGAGAGGTAAAGTACTTGGAGGGGGTGGAGCCGGGAAGAGGACACAGGTGTGCTGGGTCAGCGCAACAGCGAGCACCCTGGTCCTCGCAGTCCCGGGTCGCGGTGCTTCACAACAACATCCCCAGGTTCAGCGTCCTTTGAAGTCAGCGGTCCCAGGCAGGGAAAGAGACCAGCTTCCCAGTGACCAGCAAACAAATGCAGCGAGCGGCACCCGCGAAGCGGGGGCCGCGAGAGGTAAAGTACTTGGTGGGGGTGGAGCCGGGAAGAGGACACAGGTGTGCTGGGTCAGCGCAACAGCGAGCACCCTGGTCCTCGCAGTCCCGGGTCGCGGTGCTTCACAACGACATCCCCAGGTTCAGCGTCCTTTGAAGTCAGCGGTCCCAGGCAGGGAAAGAGACCAGCTTCCCAGTGACCAGCAAACAAATGCAGCGAGCGGCTCCCGCGAAGCGGGGGCCGCGAGAGGTAAAGTACTTGGTGGGGGTGGAGCCGGGAAGAGGACACAGGTGTGCTGGGTCAGCGCAACAGCGAGCACCCTGGTCCTCGCAGACCCGGGTCGCGGTGCTTCACAACGACATCCCCAGGTTCAGCGTCCTTTGAAGTCAGCGGTCCCAGGCAGGGAAAGAGACCAGCTTCCCAGTGACCAGCAAACAAATGCAGCGAGCGGCTCCCGCGAAGCGGGGGCCGCGAGAGGTAAAGTATTTGGTGGGGGTGGAGCCGGGAAGAGGACACAGGTGTGCTGGGTCAGCGCAACAGCGAGCACCCTGGTCCTCGCAGTCCCGGGTCGCGGTGCTTCACAACGACATCCCCAGGTTCAGCGTCCTTTGAAGTCAGCGGTCCCAGGCAGGGAAAGAGACCAGCTTCCCAGTGACCAGCAAACAAATGCAGCGAGCGGCTCCCGCGAAGCGGGGGCCGCGAGAGGTAAAGTACTTGGTGGGGGTGGAGCCGGGAAGAGGACACAGGTGTGCTGGGTCAGCGCAACAGCGAGCACCCTGGTCCTCGCAGTCCCGGGTCGCGGTGCTTCACAACGACATCCCCAGGTTCAGCGTCCTTTGAAGTCAGCGGTCCCAGGCAGGGAAAGAGACCAGCTTCCCAGTGACCAGCAAACAAATGCAGCGAGCGGCTCCCGCGAAGCGGGGGCCGCGAGAGGTAAAGTACTTGGAGGGGGTGGAGCCGGGAAGAGGACACAGGTGTGCTGGGTCAGCGCAACAGCGAGCACCCTGGTCCTCGCAGTCCCGGGTCGCGGTGCTTCACAACAACATCCCCAGGTTCAGCGTCCTTTGAAGTCAGCGGTCCCAGGCAGGGAAAGAGACCAGCTTCCCAGTGACCAGCAAACAAATGCAGCGAGCGGCACCCGCGAAGCGGGGGCCGCGAGAGGTAAAGTACTTGGTGGGGGTGGAGCCGGGAAGAGGACACAGGTGTGCTGGGTCAGCGCAACAGCGAGCACCCTGGTCCTCGCAGTCCCGGGTCGCGGTGCTTCACAACGACATCCCCAGGTTCAGCGTCCTTTGTAGTCAGCGGTCCCAGGCAGGGAAAGAGACCAGCTTCCCAGTGACCAGCAAACAAATGCAGCGAGCGGCTCCCGCGAAGCGGGGGCCGCGAGAGGTAAAGTACTTGGTGGGGGTGGAGCCGGGAAGAGGACACAGGTGTGCTGGGTCAGCGCAACAGCGAGCACCCTGGTCCTCGCAGTCCCGGGTCGCGGTGCTTCACAACGACATCCCCAGGTTCAGCGTCCTTTGAAGTCAGCGGTCCCAGGCAGGGAAAGAGACCAGCTTCCCAGTGACCAGCAAACAAATGCAGCGAGCGGCTCCCGCGAAGCGGGGGCCGCGAGAGGTAAAGTATTTGGTGGGGGTGGAGCCGGGAAGAGGACACAGGTGTGCTGGGTCAGCGCAACAGCGAGCACCCTGGTCCTCGCAGTCCCGGGTCGCGGTGCTTCACAACGACATCCCCAGGTTCAGCGTCCTTTGAAGTCAGCGGTCCCAGGCAGGGAAAGAGACCAGCTTCCCAGTGACCAGCAAACAAATGCAGCGAGCGGCTCCCGCGAAGCGGGGGCCGCGAGAGGTAAAGTACTTGGTGGGGGTGGAGCCGGGAAGAGGACACAGGTGTGCTGGGTCAGCGCAACAGCGAGCACCCTGGTCCTCGCAGTCCCGGGTCACGGTGCTTCACAACGACATCCCCAGGTTCAGCGTCCTTTGAAGTCAGCGGTCCCAGGCAGGGAAAGAGACCAGCTTCCCAGTGACCAGCAAACAAATGCAGCGAGCGGCTCCCGCGAAGCGGGGGCCGCTAGAGGTAAAGTACTTGGTGGGAGTGGAGCCGGGAAGAGGACACAGGTGTGCTGGGTCAGCGCAACAGCGAGCACCCTGGTACTCGCAGTCCCGGGTCGCGGTGCTTCACAACGACATCCCCAGGTTCAGCGTCCTTTGAAGTCAGCGGTCCCAGGCAGGGAAAGAGACCAGCTTCCCAGTGACCAGCAAACAAATGCAGCGAGCGGCACCCGCGAAGCGGGGGCCGCGAGAGGTAAAGTATTTGGTGGGGGTGGAGCCGGGAAGAGGACACAGGTGTGCTGGGTCAGCGCAACAGCGAGCACCCTGGTCCTCGCAGTCCCGGGTCGCGGTGCTTCACAACGACATCCCCAGGTTCAGCGTCCTTTGAAGTCAGCGGTCCCAGGCAGGGAAAGAGACCAGCTTCCCAGTGACCAGCAAACAAATGCAGCGAGCGGCTCCCGCAAAGCGGGGGCCGTGAGAGGTAAAGTACTTGGTGGGGGTGGAGCCGGGAAGAGGACACAGGTGTGCTGGGTCAGCGCAACAGCGAGCACCCTGGTCCTCGCAGTCCCGGGTCGCGGTGCTTCACAACGACATCCCCAGGTTCAGCGTCCTTTGAAGTCAGCGGTCCCAGGCAGGGAAAGAGACCAGCTTCCCAGTGACCAGCAAACAAATGCAGCGAGCGGCTCCCGCGAAGCGGGGGCCGCGAGAGGTAAAGTACTTGGTGGGGGTGGAGCCGGGAAGAGGACACAGGTGTGCTGGGTCAGCGCAACAGCGAGCACCCTGGTTCTCGCAGTCCCGGGTCGCGGTGCTTCACAACGACATCCCCAGGTTCAGCGTCCTTTGAAGTCAGCGGTCCCAGGCAGGGAAAGAGACCAGCTTCCCAGTGACCAGCAAACAAATGCAGCGAGCGGCTCCCGCGAAGCGGGGGCCGCGAGAGGTAAAGTACTTGGTGGGGGTGGAGCCGGGAAGAGGACACAGGTGTGCTGGGTCAGCGCAACAGCGAGCACCCTGGTACTCGCAGTCCCAGGTCGCGGTGCTTCACAACGACATCCCCAGGTTCAGCGTCCTTTGAAGTCAGCGGTCCCAGGCAGGGAAAGAGACCAGCTTCCCAGTGACCAGCAAACAAATGCAGCGAGCGGCACCTACAAACCATCCATCCACAAACCACCTATCCGCAAACACTGTGCATAAACTATCCCTCCTATAACCTTTCATTTACACTATCCACAAACCACCCATCTACAAACCACCTACCCACACACACACTCTGGGTGCTTCAACTTTCCCTCTAAAAACCTTCTATTCACAATATATCCCTCTATCCACAAACCATCCATCTACAAACCACCTACCCACACACACACTCTGGGTGCTTCAACTTTCCCTCTAAAAACCTTCTATTCACAATATATCCCTCTATCCACAAACCATCCATCTACAAACCACCTACCCACACACACTCTGGGTGCTTAAACTATCCCTCTAAAAACCTTCTATTCACAATATATCCCTCTATCCACAAACCATCCATCTACACTCTATCCACAAACTATCCATACACAAACCAACTATCCACAAACACTCTGTGTGCGTAAAGTATCCCTCTAAAAACCTTTCATTTATGCTCTATCCACAAACCATTCATCTACACCCTCTCTACAAACCATCCATCCACAAACAATCCATCCTCAAACTACTCATTGACAAACTATCCCCAACAGACTACAAAACTAAACATACCAAAATGTCTATTGACAAACTCTCAGTCCACAAACTGTCCGTCTAGAAAATATTCGCCGACTAACAATCTAATCACAAATTCTCAATCCACAAACTGTCCGTCTAGAAACTATTCACCGACTAACAATCTATTCACAAATTCTCAATCCACAAACTGTCCGTCTAGAAACTATTCACCGACTAACAATCTATTCACAAATTCTCAATCCACAAACTGTCCATCTAGAAACTATTCACCGACTAACAATCTATTCACAAATTCTCAATCCACAAACTGTCCGTCTAGAAACTATTCACCGACTAACAATCTATTCACAAATTATCAATCCACAAACTGTCCGTCTAGAAACTATCTACAGAAAATATCCAGAGACTGTCCATCAACAAACAATCCATCAACAGACTATTCAGGGGCCTACTATTCAACTATAATTAATCAATCAGGCATTTTTCATCTACAAACTATTCATCTTCAAATATATACATATCTATAAACTAGTGGTTCATGCACTAGCGAACTACAGACTATTAATCTGTCAATCTACAAGCTGTACATCTACAAATGACCTACCTACACACACTATCAAACAACATGTCTACAGCCAATTCAATCACAAACAATACATCCTCAAACTACTCATGTATAAACTATCCACAACAAACTAACAAACAATCCACTCATAAATTTCTACATAAACTATCCACTGGCTAAGTCTATTCATAAAGTGTACATACACTAACTATCCGTCAGCAAAATACCCAGAAACCATCTTCAAAAAACACACTACTCAGGGATCAACTGTTCATCCATAATCAATCCATCTACACACTTTCCACCCACAAGCTATTCACCTTCAAATATAAAAATATCTATAAACTAGTCATCAACAAATCATTCATCTAGAAGCTATCAATCAGTCAATCACAAACTGTTCATCTACAATAACCTACCTAAAAACATAGGGTCTCATTTATGAAAAGTGTTGCATTGCTGCATGAAAACAGCGACGCAACACTTTTCAGTGCGCCCTCCTTGTGACACCATGGATGAGCCGTATTTACTTTACTGTGCTCCATTTCGCAAGGATTTACAGATACGTCAGTATTCCTGACGTATCTGTAGGCCAATAGTGATGCATTGCTGGGGTGTGTCTGAAAACAGACACAACTCCAGCAATGTGTCCTTTCAGAAAGGGCCTGCGTCAGTCTTACGCCTGCTGTGAGGAAGGCATAAGGATTTGACAGAGTGGCGTCCTAGGAGTGTCAGAGTGAAATCTCATAGATTTCATTGCGACTCTTCTACGAGCCTTTTTTTGCGGGGGAACGCC
Organism: Triturus cristatus; assembly: GCF_964204655.1. NCBI lineage: Eukaryota > Metazoa > Chordata > Amphibia > Caudata > Salamandridae > Triturus > Triturus cristatus. Next base: position 840,140,044 of record NC_140593.1, on the reverse strand, counting down.
CACCTTGCATATATTATACCTGACACAGGTATAATGTAGAGCAGGGCTTTACAAAGTGAGACATCTGTCACAAACAATCCATTCTCAAACTACTCATCTACAAATTATCAACAACAAACCAACAAACAATCCATTCACAAATAAATATCTTTAAATTTGCTACCAGCTAAGAATTTATCGATAAATTATGCATCAACAAGCTATCCATCTCTAAACAGTTCACCTACAAAATATTGATAAATCATCTAGCAACAAAAAGTCCATCAACTGACTATTCAAGGACAAACTATCCATGAGTAATCAATCCACCCCATCTACATGCTATCCACCTACAAACTAGACACTTTCAAATATATAGATCTACAAACTAGTCTTCTATGCACTATCCATAAAAAAATCTATCCATCAGTCAGTAGACAAACTGTTGCTCCCTACACACACTATCAATCTGTCCACAAACCTTTCAACAACATTCAGTCCATCTTCAAACTACTTTTCTACAAGTCATCCACAACAAACTACCAAATAATCCTTTCACAATTATTTATGTAAAAACTGTCCACCCTCTAACCACTTATGTAGGAAAGTGCCCTTTTTGCATGGTTACCCCCCACTTTTTGCCGGACATCTGATGCAACCTGATTTGATGTGCCCTGGGTCCCTGCCAATCAGGTCCCCAGGGTGTGTGCTCTTTCCCAAAACTGTACCTTTGTACTCACAATTGGAACATCCCTGGCCACAGGTAAGCACCTTGTAAAAGGTACCATGGGTACCAAGGGCACTGTGACCGGTGTGTGGGTGTTAATGTACAAGGCCTCAAAGGGCTGTAGCCCCTATTGTGGCATCCTTAGGGGCCCTGTACCTTCGCAACCACACACTGCGATTGCAGGCAGTGTGTTTTGGTGCAGAGAAAAGTGAGGACTCGACATGGCAGACATCCCTGGGTGCCATGCCTGCAACCCACTGGCTGAGGCCTAGTAAAGTCACCCCTCTAGCAGGGTGCACTAGCCCTCAGATGAGGGTACAGTGGCATGAGCCATGTACCCCTACAGTGTCCAGGTCTGTTCTTAGACATTGTAAGTGTAGTTAAGCCATAAAGAGTATATGATCTGGGAGTTGGTCATTACGAACTCCACAGCTCTATAATGGCTTTACTAAAATCTGGGAAGTTTGCTAACAAACTTCTCAGCACATTAAACCCACACTGATGCCACTGTGGGATTTAAGTGAAAATGCACTCAGAGGGCATCTTAGAGATGGCCCCTGAAAAACAACCAGCCCTGGTGGGGTTCCTGAATGGTTGCCCGCCATTTGCCACCACCAGACAGATTTCTGGACCCCTAGGTAGCCACCCTCCTCTCTCTGGGTCCAGAGACAAAGCCCATCCTGGGCAGAGGTGTCATGCCTCCTCCCCCGGGATGGGCTGGATCCACGAAGGGGAAGCTGCAAAGGCCTGCCACCTTTGGAAGATGACCCTGCATTTTGCTGCCCCCAACAACTGCCTCCTACTGGTTCTGCCTCCCACTTTGAATTGGAGAATCAGCTGGAAAAACCAAGCTAGGAAGAGGGGTGTGCCCACCTTTGCCAACCCCAAACCTCAGGTGGGGGAGGCGAGGTGAAGCGCACCTCAGTCCTCTCCATCTTGAAGATGAGGGGACGCAACCAATTAGGGAGAGGCTCATGCCCCCTCGCACTGGAAGGTGGCATAATATGGGGTGTACCCATCCCAGGGAAGGAACCTGCACACCCCTTTAAACGCCACTAAATCTAGTATTTAGGAGCAACTCTGAACCTTGCCTCCTCAGAATTGAGGAAGAAAGAAGAAGGACCAAAGAGCTGTGCTGACCCTGGAAGGAGAGGACGCCTACTGCTTAGGCCCCAGCCCTACCGGCCTGTCCGACTCCAAATTGCCTATAACAAAGAAACCGGCATGTCCAGCAGCCCCCCAGAGTCCAGAGGACCTGCCCTACACCCACCTTATAGATTCTGTCTCCTGTGAGCACCGGATTTTCTCAACAAAGACTGCAAGACCAGGATCTGGATTCCGGCGACTTCGCGATTCTGCACCCGACGCCCATGGGCCGAGTTAAAGTGGCCCAACACCACAAGGAGATCTTCCCAGCAATCCTGACCTGGGATCTGGTGATCCCCGACCTCCCTCAAGCTTCATGACAACGCCTCCCGCCTTAACCTGAAAGGTACCCACGACTGTGATAGGAGCTGGTAAGAATACCTGACGCAGAAAGACACCCCTGCACCTGACACCCCAAAGCCCTGGGTGGCCCAGCCAACAGTGTCCAGGCATCCCCCAAGATCCCAGCTTACCACTCCAGCCAGTGGTTGCCTTCAGGAAGTCTCCCTGCCAGAGCCTGCAGAAACTTCACCGAACCAAAGGTCTCCATTTTAAAGCACAGGGTCCAGATATCATTTTGGCACCCTGAACCTCGTTGTGCCAGTGCCGGTGGTGGTGTAGCTCCTGAGCTGGACATTGGCCCTTGCAGTGCTGACCTTAACCCCAGGCACTTTGCTCCCACACCTGAGTGGCCTGTTCATCAGCAGACCCTAACCGAAGGCCCCCTTTGCCCCATTGGCTAACATTGGGCCACTGCACTCTTCACCATGACGCCCCAGTGCAGCTGGTGGTGCAACTCAAGTGTCCATCTAGACCTTGGGGAACCGTGGTCCTAACCCCCAAAACTCCCACCCGTAATATGTGTACTTACCTGAGAAATCGCTAACACTTTTTCTCCCTTAGAAACCTATGTTAAGAGATTTTGGGCCTAAAACTGATGTTGCATGGAGAAAAGATAACTAAACTGTAAACTTTAAAACGTCTTACTTATTGTGTATTGTGAGATTCTAATGTGTGATATCTAGGCATACCACCCCAGTACTCAAAGTAATCCAAAAGTAACAAACAAATATTCTGAAAGTAATTACTGTGTAATTCAAACTGCATTTTAAAGTGATACAAACCTGTAACAACTGCAAATATATCCTCAATTGCATTTCTGTGTAAAGGTTTACAACTGAAAGTATATTTTACCTACCTGTACCGTGTCCTGCTTGGTTCTAGAAATAAAATAGAAGTATACATTTTTTATACTTACCCAATTGGTCTGGATTCAGTCTCTGAGTGTGTGTATCAGTCTTGATTGAGTTAATACAATAAATGCTTAACGCACCCTCTGGATAAGCCTAACTGCTCCCCCACACTACCATAAATAGAGCTGTTAGTACTCACCTAATTTAGCCTCTGCTATACCTCTGGGGACTCCCTGGACTCTGTGCACACTATACCTTCTTTTGGTATAGTATATACAGTGTCAGCTTCCTACATCATATCCACAAATTTACCATCTACAAGCTATCCATCTACAAACCACCAATCAACAACAATCTTTCTACACACTATCAATGGACAACTATCCATCTGTAATAAATCCATGTACTGCTGCAGGGATTCTGCTCTTAGAACAGAACTATGCATAGAACCATAGAACATCAATATGCAGGGACTGAGTCACCATACCACCCCAGTACCCACGGGTCCGAGTCCGACTAGCTGTAGTGCCTCACTTGCCCTCCTAACCGTAACAGAGAAACAAGTGAGTTGTCACCCCAGAATACAACACTCTCAATCCCTCTCATGGATTGTGGTGAAAGGGACATCCCCCTTTCGCTCTCTCACTCATACTTGTCCATAATAAGATAACCAGGAGACACAAAGGCAGTTTCGAATATCTATTTAAACTATCGTGCTTTGAAGTGCAGTATACGTAACACAATTAGAAAATAAAACATACTGTTAGCATGGTTAATAATTAATATATCGTGAAAATTCCTGTCATTTTATAGGACAGCGTAACCTAACCCACCCCCCTTGCTAATGAACCAAAATGATAATATATCAAAGATCTCTGGGATTACTGGCAGACCCCGTACCTTAGCATACACAGATGGTTGCGCTACATCTCAGCAAACGCAGATCTCTTGTCGCTGAACTCTCGTTCCATGTGTCCGTTTTTGCTCATGTGCCCATCTATATGACAGGACATGTGTGCACATAAACAACAGCTGCATTCTTGTGTTATGTCTAGGTGCTAGTGCCTGGCCAGAAAGAATAACAAGGGACATTGTTGTTTGACCTTGTCCATGGTGTTCAGACCAAATCCCAGGAAAAGAACAGAACATGAATACGTATGCAGGTTCCGTGTGAAAGTGAATGTGGCACAAAAGCAAAATATGTTTATATAGTAACATGTGCAAAGGAAAATGAGGCCTCCACCATGCACAGTTAGGCTAATATAGGGAAAACTACAATGGGCCATGCAGGAAACACGACAGTATACTATAACCATGTGCAAATGCTCCATCTTCAAAGTATGAATCAGTCAATTTACACAGTGTTCATCTACAAATACCCAACCTACGTACACTATCAACCAAACAGTCTACCAACCACCCAACTACAAACAATCCAACCTAAAACTTACTTCTGATCTACGAAGTATCCATGAAAAACTTCCAAACAATCCTTTCAGTAATATTTATATACACATTTTCCACCCACTAACACACTATCCACATATTTTACATACAAAAAACATCAGTCTACAAACTATGCACATACAATCTACCCACAAACCATCCTTCAAGAAACAATCCATATGCACACCATTGAGGGACAAATTATCAAACTGTAAACACTCCGTCTCCGCACTACCATCTTCAAACCATTAGACAATTAATCTACAAACTATTTATGCACAAAATACACCTGTACACACATTATCAAACAAGTAGTTCACAAACTACCCACAAGGAATCCACCCTTCAGATTCCCATCCAAAACTACCCATTGACAAACCATCAAACAATCAATTCACAAATGTCTATCTAAATTTTGTCCACCCACAGAAACCATATATCTGCAAACCTCTCACCTGCAATCCTTCCATCTATGCACTTTTGAATAATCCATCAACAAATGATTCATCTATAAACCATCCATCTAAAAACCATCCACCTTCAAATTACTCATCTGCCAACTATCTGACTACAAGCAATCAAACAACCCTTTCACATACTATTCACCTGCAAACAATCTTAACGACAAACAATAGCTATGCACAAAGTCTCCATTCACAGACTCTTTAACAATACATCCACAAAGTACTCATCTGCAAACACTCAAGAAGCAAACTATTCAATATTGCCTCAAAACTTCAAAAGCAACAGTTCTAAAAACAACACTTTAAAATGAATCAGTATAAAAATACTGAAAGTGAAACACATTGGAAAATGTTTGTTCCCAAACTATATTTAAGTAAGGAGAGTGTGAAAGGATTGGAGGGTTAAGTGTAGTGTTCAAGGTTATGAGGTTAGAGGGTAAGGCATTATGGGTTAAGAGAAATATTTAGGTGTTAAGGGTATAAGGTTAAGTGTACGGGGATAAGTGTAGGCAGTTAAGGTGTCAGAGTATAGGGTTAAAAGTATACAATTAAGAGCCTGGGATATAGTGTTATGGACTTGGGGTATAATGATAAGGGTTTGAGATACACTGGTACATGGTTTGCAGTTAAGGGTATGAGATTAAGTGTTTGGGGTATGTTTTTAAGGGTTTTGGGGATTCAAATGTAGGGTGTGAAGGGGTTGGGGTTAGGAGTAGAGTTTAAGGGTATAGAGTATAGGAGTTATGGCTATAGGGTGAAGAGTATAGGGTTTTTTTACATGGTAAAGGGGTTGCAGGATAGAGGTATACGTTTTAGGAGTATAGGGTTAAGGATATGAGTTAAGTGTAAAGGACCACGGGTGTAGAGTTAAATGAGCGGTATAGAGTTAAGTGTTAAATGTTCGGAGTATAAGCGCTGTGGGTTCAAGGTTTATGGTTAAGGGTCATCAATATACAGTATCTAATTTTGAAACAATGAAGTTCGGCTTGCTATATCAACACATGTGGTTGTAGTTTCTGTAGGAGAGTAGGATCTGCTTCTTATGGTTACCCCCACTTTTTGCTGATGTTTCACTGTTTTTCGACTTTAGTCTGGCTGGGACCCTGCTATCCAGGGCCTCAGCCTAGCTGCTTCCTCTCTAAATTGATTGCATGTACTTTAGGTACACCACCGATTGGATTCTGGGGTACCCTTATAAGTCCCTAGTATATGGTATACTATGTACCTAGGGCATACGTACCCCAGAGGCCTCTCAGGGGTTGCAGCATGTATTATGCCACCTATGAGAGACCATTTAAAATGACACAACAGTTCTGCTACAGCAGCCTGTGTAAGGTGGTGTATGCACCCCTTACCTAGATATAGGTTCCCTATATCTATCCATATCACTGCACATATACACCTATCAGTCACCCCTATGGCAGGCCTTATCCGTCCTGAAGGCAGGATGCTGGGTTTTATGTGAGAGGGTGCCCATGCATGAGCTGAGCCCCTCTGCAGCCTTCGGAACCTTTATTCCGGGGTTGTTTGTGATTCAGCCAAACCATATACTCTTAAGTGCATTATAACCTCGCGGTAAATGCTAACTTTGGAATGGCTGCATGGAAACATGTTGTGTTTGGTGTCAAACACCTTGGAATCATACCTCCCCGCCAGTAACTGGCGGGGGAGGTTTGATTCCACCCTACTAGAGGGAGAAATATGACTTCACCAGTACACCCAGTACCAGCTTCACAGAACCCTGGCATCACAAAACGGATGCTGCCAGCCACAGACACGAGTCTGCCCTCCTGCTGCTGGACAAAACTCCGGTAGGGGTGTCTGGACAATAGGCTTCCTGTCACAGGGAGGTGTGACCACCTCCCAGACAGGCTTTAGTGTATTGGGGCTGGATGGGTGCACTACAAGTGTGCTTTGATGTTTGCACTGGGGGCACATTTGGTGTCCCTGTGCATAGTCCAGCTCAAACCGGTTGCAGGGGCTACCGGCCCCTGCTCTGGCACGAAACTGGCCAAAGGACATGGGTGTAGCCACCCCTCTGTCCTGACACTCCCATAGGTGGGTCCCCAGAGTTTGTCCCACCCCTTCCTTGGTTATAAAGTAGGAACCCCTGACTACAGGACTTTAGATTTACCTGGACGAAACTCTGCTACAGAATCCCAGAACTTCTACTATCTACATGACGTTGGATGACCGAAGAATCTCCCTTGGAGTAAAGGAGTTACTCCCCTGCAAGGCAGGCACCAAAGACGCACCTGTCCGGTTTTCAACTACGCAGCTCCTGAAGGACTCTGAAGACTTTGAAACACAGGAGGTAGGGTTCCAAGCTTCCCTGAGGCCGATCCATGCGCTCAGCAATCTTGAGATCCAAAGCCCTCATGGGGACCGTGCAACCCGAACCCCTGGACACCGTGCACATTTGTAGCAGCATATGCTTCTTGGCAATCCCTGAGGCTGTGCTTTGGGCTACTTATAGTCCAGACCCCGAGCAGTGATTCCACTGAAGGTTACTGGCCTACACTCCTCGAGTGACCCGTGGGCTGGTATTTGGTGATTCCTCTCAAGGTCCCTTCATGATCACTTGTCTGTGGACTTGTGGGTCCCTGAGCAGGGTACTTTGACTTTCAATGGGCTTACCTGGTTGCTCCAGACGTGCCCTAACTCTCCATCGCTTGGGGAGTCCACAGGACCTTGCTGGTCTACACCAAAGCCGTTTTACTCTCACAATGTGGTTTGCCGTTGCCAAGGCTTGTTGGTCTCCAATCTGGACACCGACCCCCCAGCACTCGACATCCTTCATGGGACAGCTTGCCTGCAGACTGTGGTCATCGTCGACACCTCCTGGTCTCCGTGGCAGTGGAGTCAAGCTTCACCTCATTGCACCTGAAACACCCGACATCGGTGGGTATTCGTCTGTCGTGCCCCTGGTCACTGGCACGTGACCCAGACTCTGATCCCTCTGCTTTCAGGCTCCTCACATCTTCGATCCAGGCTTGGATCACACCAGACACTTTTCCTTTCCACGGCAGCAGCACTTTGCAGCAACTCTCCATTGACGACATTCAAGATTCCCGACACCATTTGACACCTAGGCACCCGGCTTCCCTGGGTTAGGTAACACGAGTGCTCTGGTGCTCATGTGGGTGCTGGCCTTAGAACCTTCTAAGTCTAAAAGGGTTTGCTCCAAGTCCTCTCCTAAGTGTCCTTAAACTCTAAAAATCCAACCGCGACTTTCCCATAGGATTATACGGAGCTCGCGGCTGTGTTCTCACACTGCACACGTACCCCGTGGGTCCCCTGTGTCACTACCTTGGGTGGTTCCTCGGGGTCCCAGTGATTCTACGTGCTCCAGGCACTGTGCCTGGTCAAGTCATGGTTCTTATACCACTTTCTTAATATATGGTTTGGTCCTTTCCTAGGGCCCATTGTATATTGTGCTATTTACTGTCATTTTAGAACGGTATTATTGTGAGCCTTGCTCTCTAATCTCATAAAGAGGTTAGTAGAGAGTGTTTAGAAATAAATACCTATATTTTTATATATATATATACCTTGTGTGGTTCTCCTTTCATTTAGTTATTCAAGAGGTTATAATCTGGTAAACCAAGCTGCTTTACATTCCTTCAAGACTTAGCCTGAAGGCTGCTCTCCATAGCTACCACTAAGATGGCTTTTAATAAAGGTTGTCTTTAACCTAATCATCAATAAGGGTTGTTTGGACTGTGCAAGGTGCCCACTATAACTAGTGGACAGCATATACCAGTCCAACGTCTCACAGTTTCAATATTTAATTAACGGTGGGTAAGCCAAATACCACATAGATATGCAGATCTACATATTAGGACCTACACCACAGAAACCTTAGTATTCACAGAACTTTGTTAATCAAGTGGGAAATAATTCTTGAAAATGTTGTTGGTAGAATTGGCAGGATCTACAAATTATCCACCGGTAAACGATCTACAAACCATCCAGCTAAAAGTAATCTGCAAACTCACTTTCCATCCACAAACCATTCGTCAACCAACAATCCACCGCATAGCATACTATCAGTCAATCTCTCCCCATATGATTCATTCATAATCAAGCCATCTACAAACTACCCATCTACCAACTGTTAGTCTACAAACAATCAGACAGTCCCGCTCCAACCAATACCCATGAACAAATCCAATCTACACATGATCCATCTACATACAATGCAACTGGAAAATCCAGCCACATGCTATCCATCCATAAACTATAGACATTTACAAACAACAAATCCCTATACTATCTCTGTACAAACTGTCAAACAACACACCTTCACACTATCACCCATAAACCATTGATCTACAGACTAGATTCATAAGAACTACCCATCTACAAACAACTCTTCTGCAACTTATGTACTAACTGCGTATTTGGGTGACAAAAGTTCACAACTGTTTTTCACACCCGTCCCTCTATGCATCTTTTCAATATTCCTTCAAACTCTGCCCCCTCCCCATTGAACATATTCTGTAGCCCCTCATCCAAGACACCACTCAGATGCCAGTGTCAGTGCTTCTACAGCTGTATGTTAGGCTGCTGCTAGGTGTTCTTTTGTGTTGTACTCCAGGTGGAAAGGTCTGTTAAAATCCATACAGCCCCCCATAATGTGGACCACTTTCCTCTCACCTCGAGTGTGTAGTGCAAAACATATATTGAAAAAATATGCCTTTTTGAAAGGGATTAGTGCCTGCAAAGGCAGCAGATGTGACCACTCCCTTCCCGCCTATCCCTGCCTTGGCACTCCCTTGAATACACAGAATGTTTGCCCAGCAAGCACTCTACCAAAAAGTATGAGAGGAGGCCTGCGACATTTCCGTCCTAGAGGAAGGAAGAAACTCATATTAGTTATCAGGTCTCGCCTGAGACAGCGCTTTAGCGCTGCCCTCGCGAGAGCTTTTGTAAATGGGGATCTGGAAGTGCAAACGAGTGCTTTCAGGCCTCCAAATACAGTGCATGTGCGCCGGCCGGGCGCGCGCACCATTTGGAGGCCTGAAAGCACTTGTTTGCTTTCACTTTCGCGGCTGCACAGCAGTAAAGAAAGGCAGTAAAGATTGCAATCTCTTTGTTCCCAGCATCAGGAGATGCAAATGAACAAACAGCGTGAGGAAAGAGGTCTTATTTTTTTTAAAACAAACCAGGTCACTGCTACAGTGAAAGGAACAACAAGCATTTACAATGCAATAGGTCTCGCATTTACGCGAGTTTGAGCTATTCACATTGCAAATAACAATGCCTTTTATTTGTGTTTTCGTTTTTCAAACATAAATAAAAGGCATCATCATTTACAATGCCAATAGCTTAAACTCGCGTAAATGCGAGACCTATTGCATTGCAAATGCTTGTTTTTGTCTTCTGTAATCTGGGACGTGGAATATACATAAAACAGTTTCCAAGGCTCAGCGAAAGAGAAAAGCCTGCAAATCGGTAATCTCCAAAATCACTGGTATCCTAAACTTTGATATTTGACACATTACTGTTTGGAGCTGAATCCTTGCAAAGCTCTTCCAAGCTCGAATAAATACCATCAACCTGACCTGCATGGTCCAGTAGCCACCATGCATTCTGTAACTTGTCTGTTTCCTCTAGTCTGGGAAAAAGCTAAAAGCTCCACCGGATGCCCTTCTATTGTGCCTCCCCGTCTCGGGTCACGCCTAGCCTTCTCATCTACATGAGACCACCAGAAGACTCTCTCAATAGGCCTTTGCTGCACAATGGAGTTTTGCAACTGCACTGCTGTTTGTAGCTCATGAGATATCAGTCATGGTAGTCTTTTTATGAACATGGATATTAGGAACTGGTATATCAACACTTTTGGGGTCTGGACCAGTTTATGAAAGACTAAAAAAACGAAAACCTTGGAATGGGAGAAGATATGAGCCAGACCCTGGCAGTGCTCATAGACTGTAACTCCCACTAGCATTGGGTGCAACATGCTCCAGGACGCCTCTAGGCTCCCATGTTAAAAGCTTGCAGCACTGAGGACATCTTGGGACTTATCCACCGGTCAATTTATTTTATATTTCACTATACTAACTCACCACTAATCCTTTATGGGTTCTGAGTAGCATGCTACTCATCGAAAAGGCGCTTTGACGCCTCGTAAGGGGTAGTAAGAGCTATATAAATGCAATTACAATACAGTACAATACATGGTGCTGAACTCTCATATTTTAATATTGCCCCTACAGCCTTTTATATTTGACTAGGTCGAAATGAACAGTGTGACACCACACTAACCAGAAAGCTACTTTCAACAATATTAGTTCAAAAGTGGGAGCCAGAGGCTTCAGATTTTCAGAATTCTTCATTTTTACTGGATTCTTCTTCTAAGGTGGCTAGTAAGTGCTTTGTCGTTGTAAAGTAATAACTCTAAGTTACTCGAAGTTGAAGTGTATGGAGAGTGTGTTGAGGCAGCTGTTTTATACTGTGCCTAGCTCATCCTTTGCACCACCTCCAATGAGCTGGGCCTTGGCTCCTTGTCGGAGGTACCCTGATGAGTTGAGTCAAGTGGGGTTTGATGACCTAAAAACCCGTATCTGACCATGTGCCCAGCATCCTGATCCTGCCCTGGTCAGTATGGAACATGTGACATTTCACATTCAATACTGGTAGGGAATCCCTAGAACTGTGAAAAGGGTTCAAAGTTATTTGGCTCAGCGCCCCCTTGAGACTCTGCTCCTAATTTTAATATTCCGACAGACCCAGTATGTTTCCTGCTGTTAGAGACCCATGTCAAAGTCTTTTGACCAATGCTCTATGTTGTTACAGCATGATGCTGACCAGTGGAGTGCTACACTCTGCTGGATTTTGGGGACCATCCAAAGTGGTACTCCTTTTAACATAGATGACTACTGCCCCAATGACCAGACTATGATATTGGCTGGTGGCAGCTGATAATGATAGTGTTGGGATGGTCCATTTCACCTGAAGCCAATGGGAAGGATGTGTAATGGCTCTCAGTGGTAAATCCCTGTTGAGTGTCATGGCTGGTTACCCTCCCACTGGTTGTCAGTGGCATGTGCTTGCACCTGCTTGAATGACACGTGCGGTGGTACACCCATGCTCGGGTCCGGCCAGCGACTAGGTAGCCCATAAAGTTCTATAAAGTTCGACAGGGCTACTGGTAGCCAGAGTTGGCTGCCTTTCCTCTCCCTGCATGCTCTCCTGGGCTCCAACTTGAGGTTTAGCTTTGATGGATCTATTGTCGCAAGGGACTGTGAGTGAACCCGTGCCAGCAAGCCGAGATGTCACCTGGCCAGAAAGCAACGCGTAGGTAAAGACTGGGACCACCTAGAGAAAGACTTGGGCTAGCTGTTCCACCCCCATATTCAGTCCAGAGAGGAGCAACTGCCTATCAGAAACTTAGAAAGGAAAGGTAGAACTGTTACTGTCCCGGGCCCGAGTATAAGCTGCCCCTTCAGCATGGTCACTTCTCCTCTTTTCCCTCAAAGCTCTCTGCACACCACAGCAGTGGGAGATGCAACTGTGTGGCTGCTCAGTTGACCTCTGTGGCCCCTGGCCTGCAAGGCCCTTGGCCTGCTCGCTCCTGTGTGTCTGGATCTTGCATCACAGGGTCATGTTCAATGCCTGATGATGAGGATGAGTGGCCCGAGTGTCTGAACCCTGAAATGCTGCATCCTACTCTGCAACCGATGGTCGTGAGAGGTCCATGTGCCTGGGTCAGGCATCGCTGCATGACACTGATCAACAATCATGTGCCTAAATGTAGGAACAGTGCCTGACTCTATGCCCTGCGACAAGTTGGGACTGTGACTGAAAATAGACCCGGCACTAAAATGAAAGTGACCCTCATTAGTTTATTGGATAGCTAAAAAAAAAATGCCCATGTTTGAAAATTGGGGCAGTTTTAAACTTATAAAGACACTCTCTAGAAATGTTTTGCACAGTGTGGAAGACTGCGTGGATTTTGAATGGCTAAAGGCAATGTTTGTTTTACTATCAGGAAAACCAACAGTAACAAGCATTGGCAAAGCCAATAGGTCTCGCTTATGCAAAGGCTATTGGCTTTGCCATTATGTTTTAGCCACGCTATACACCGCCGTTGCTGCTGTTCAGTATGGCTAAAAGTTAGTGCGGTAAAGGAGAGTGGTGTAGAGTGTTGTAAAGTGGAGTAGATTGGAAAGTTATGGAGTGGCATAGAGAGTTGTGGAGGGGCTTACAGTGGGTAGAGTAGAGCTGAGTGGCATGGAGTACAGTGAAGTGCAATGTCATGGAGTGGTGCAGAGTGCAGTGATGTAGAGTGTTGTGAAGGGAGTATAATATTGTTGAGTGTAAGGGCGTACAGTGGAGTAGAGTGTTGTAGAGTTGAGTTGCATAGATTGGAGTAGAGTTTAAAAGCGTAGCGCATCATAGAGTGGAGTATAGTGCAGTGTCCTAGAGTGGAGTGTCATAGAGTGGCCTAGAGTGAAGTGGCATAAAGTACAGTGATGCAGAGTGGATTGGTATAGGGTGCAGTGATGTAGAGTAGAGTGACATAGAGTAGAGTGGTGCAGATTAGATGGCAGTGGCGTAGAATGAAATGGCGTGGAGAGGTGCAAAGTAGAGTAGGGTGGCGTAGAGTGCAGTGGTATTGAGTAGATTGCTTCAGAGTAGAATGAAGTGGCATAGAGTGAAGTGGTGCAGGGTACAGTGGAGCGGTGCAGGATATAGTGCAGAGGTGTAGAGTAGAGGGGCGTAGAGTGCAGTGGCATAGAGTAAATTGGTTTAGAGTGCACTGGTGTGAAGTGCTTTGATGCAGAATAGGTTAGAGTGGCATAGAGTGGAATGATACAGAGTGAAGTGGCGTAGAGTGTTTTAGATTTGAGTGCTGCAAAATAGAGTGGAGTGGCATAGAGTGCCGGTAGCATAAAGTGCAGTGGTGCAGAGTAGAATGGTGGTGAGTTCAGTGTCGTAGAGTGCATAGAGTGCATTGGTAAAGAGTAGAGTGGTGCACAGTACAGTGGTGCAGAGTAGAGTCGTGTAGAGAACAGTGGCATAGAGGACAGTGGTGCAGAGTAGAAAAGAGTGGCGTAGAGTGCAATGACAATAGAGCGCAGGTTTAGAGTGGTGCAGCATGCAGTGTAGTGGTACAAAGTAGTTGGCATAGAGTGCATTGGCGTAGAGTGCATTGGTTTGAGTAAAGTGGTGTAGAGTGCATTGGCTTAGAGTGCAGTGGCATAGAGTGGCACAGAGTAGAGTGGCACAGAGCAGATTGGCACAGCGAAGAGTGCAGTGGCATAGAGAGCAGTGGTGTAGAGTGGAGTGATGTAAAGTGGAGTACAGTGGCAGGAAGTGCAGTGGTATAGGGTGCAGTGGTGCAGAGTAGAATAGTGGTGAGTTCAGTGTTGTAGAGTGCAGTATTGTAGAGTGCAGTGGCATAGAGAGCAGTGGTGTAGAGTGGAGTGACGTAAAGTGGAGTACAGTGGCAGGAAGTGCAGTGGTATAGGGTGCAGTGGTGCAGAGTAGCATAGTGGTGAGTTCAGTGTTGTAGAGTGCAGTATTGTAGAGTGAAGTGGCAGAGAGTGCATTGGTGTAGAGTAGAGTGGTGCACAGTACAGTGGTGCAGAGTAGAGTGGTGTAGAGAACAGTGGCAGACAGTACAGTGGTGCAGAGTAGAAAAGAGTGGCGCAGAGTGCATTGACAAGAGAGCGCAGGTGTAGAGTGGGACAGCATGCAGTATAGTGCTACAAAGTAGTTGGCATAGAGTGCATTGGCATAGAGTGCATTGGTTTGAGTAAAGTGGTGTAGAATGCATTAGTGTAGAGTGCAGTGGCGTAGAGTAGAGTGGCACAGAGTAGAGTGGCGTAGATAGGCACAGCGTAGAGTGCAGTGGCATCGAGTGCAGTGGTGTAGAGTGGAGTGGTGTACAGTGGAGTATAATGGCAGAGAGTGGAGTGGCATAGAGTGCAGTGGCGTAGAGTAAATTGTTTCAGGGTAGAATGAAGTGGGTGGAGTAGAGTGGAGTGGCATAGAGTGGAGGAGTTCAGGGTAGAGTGCAGTGGCATAGAGTAATGGCATAGAGTGCAGTGTGGCAGAGTAGAGTGACAGAGTGAAGTGGCGTAGAGTGCAGCGGTGCACAGTAGATTAGAATGGCGTAGAGTGGTGCAGAGTAGAGTGAAGTGGCACAGAGTAGCGCAGAGCACAGTGGCAGAGAGTAGAGTAGTGTAGAGTGCATTGGTGTAGCGTGCAGAAGCATACAGTGGTGCAGAGTAAAGTGATGTAGAGTACAATGGTGTAGAAGAGAGTGGCATAGAGTGCAGCAGTTTAGAGTACAGTATAGTGGCATACAGTGCAGTGATGCAGAGTAGATTGGCATAGAGTGAACTGGGTTGGGGGCAGTTCAGTAGAGTGGTGCAGAGTAGAGTGCAGTGGCACAGAGTAGCGAAGAGCACAGTGGCAGAGAGTACAGTAGTGTAGAGTGCATTGGTGTACAGTGCAAAAGAATACAGTGGTGCAGAGTAAAGTGATGTACAGTAAAATGGTGTCGAAGAGAGTGGCGTAGAGTGCAACAGTATAGAGTACAGTATAGTGGCATACAGTGCAGTGATGCAGAGTAGATTGGCATAGAGTGAACTGGTGTGGGGCAGTGGAGTAGAGTGGTGCAAAGTAGTGTGGCATAGAGAGCCGTGGCATAGAGTAAGGGCCACTGGAGTTATGTGGCAGGGGTGGGCCAAATTATGAGGCATCATTGACTAAATTATATGGCAAGAAAAGGCAAATTGGGGAGGAGCCTAGCGCGCAACCAAGATGGCCGCGTAGGTGCGAGGCTCCCGAGGACCTCCGCGACCTCCTGCATAAATCCTGACAGAATCCTGTCCCAGATGAGGGGACTGTATTTGTGAGCCCGAGCAGAGGTGACGCCCGTTTTCCGTTTTTAAATCGGACCTCGGACACCGGCAGGAGCATCGATTGAGGTTTGCGGCCTTCTCCACACCGGCCCCCCGTACTGGAGTTGTGGGGCGATCCGGACACAAAGTGAACAACAACGGCGGGCAAGGCTGGGCGACTCGCGTACCCCGCACTTTCACTTTCGCTTTTGCGCCCTCCTTGCTGCCAGGCGAGGTTGGGTTGCGGGGCGGTGTGCGGTGGTGTGGTCTCGTTGGGGTGCCCTGCCGGTCCGCCAGCTGCGGTCCGTCCTGCGGAGCGGTGGTCGCTCCCCCCTGGACCCCTTGAACTGGATTGTCGGCCCCCCCCTTTCTTGAGGAGACTGACTCGTCTTGGGGATTGAAACCATGTCCACAAAACAAGATGGCGATCGGGCTAAGATAAAATCGACCCGCCGTGGCGCGGCCCATCAATCCAACAGTATGGACCGCTACACCCTCCAGAAGGGATCCCCAGAGGCGCCGCGTAGGTCCCCTACGGGCCCGACTGATGCTTCCGCTCTGCCCACGGACCTGACCCTCCGAGACGTCATGGGCGCCATCGCCGAGATGAAGGCCTCGGTGGACCAGCGCTTCGACACTCTGGCGCAGAAGATTGACTCGGTCCTCGTGGACGTGGGCCTCGTGAGGGCTGATTTGTCTAAAACCAACGACCGGGTCGACTCTTTGGCCCACTCTACCACGGGCCTCACAACGGACGTGGCGGCCCTTCAACAGGAGGTGCGCAGGCTTGGCCAGGCGAGCGCCCTGATGAATCGTCGGCTGGAGGATTCCGAGGGTCGGGCCCGGAGGAACAACGTCCGCATTATCGGGGTGCCGGAGGGACGCGAGGCGGAGGCGGCGGATCTATTTGTTGAGGACCTGGTTCTCACCCATCTCCAGCCTCGGGGGCTGAGTAAATTATTTGCGGTGGAGCGTGCCCACAGGGTCCCCGGGGGTAGGCCGAAGGTTGGAGCCCCTCCGAGGCCTCTCATCGCCCGGATCTTCAATTTTCGGGACAGAGACGCTATCCTACAGACTTCCAGGCTACAAGGGCCGGTCAAACTTGACAATATGGACATCAATTTCTATCCTGACTTCACTCCGGCAGTCCAAAAGCAGAGACTGAGCTTTCTTGGAGTTAAACGTCGCCTAAGGGACCTGAATCTCAAATATGCGATGCTTTTTCCAGCTAAGCTGAGAGTGGAGGTGGATGGCCACGCGCACTTTTTTGATCGTCCCGAGGTGGCCGGGGACTGGCTAGACACTTTGCCCGGAGATCGGGGCCGGGGGGGTGGGGGGGGTGCGGTTGGTGGGGAGGGCCCGCCGGATCAGGACTGAGGGACTAATGGTAGGCCTTGCTCTGGACTGCGTTGTTGTCACTATTGACTGTTAGGGTAAGTTCCCCTCCGGTGGAGGTCGTGTGGGGTCTCTTGGGGGATCTCCCTCCTCCTCTGGGGGACTAGTTAGTTTTCTTATCTATGGGGCGACAGGCACACTGCACTTTGGGGGGGCTGTTTGGGCTCATGCAGGGGTGCAGGGTGGGGGGAGTTCTGTTGGGTTGGGTGGGTTGGGGTGGGGTGTGGTTCGTTTCTACCGCAAGGCAAACCCGTTATTGTATTGTTGTTTTTGAGATGCTCTAGAGGGGACAAATGATGGCTTCGTTATGTGATGGGGGGTAGGGATTTGACTTTGTTGTCCTGGAACGTTAACGGACTGGGTGATAGGATCAAGCGGGGTGTGGTCCTGCAGTATCTGAAACGGATTTCGCCTGATGTGGTCTTCCTGCAGGAGACACACCTTATTGGTAACTCCTTTTGTGCCATGAATCGCCGTGGCTTTCGCTTGGTGGCCCACTCGGGCTTCACATCAGGCTCGCGGGGGGTGGGCATTATGGTCAAGACCTCGCTCCCGCTAGAAATAGACGAGGTGCGCCATGATGAGAGGGGACGCTACACTGTCTTGGTGGGGAGGATGGAGGGCAAGGTAGTTGTCTTTGTCTCTGTGTACGTCCCACCGGGGCTACAGTCCACCACCTTTGCAGATCTGGGACGCCTCCTTCTTGACCTCCCGGGGGGGCTTCTGGTGGTTGGGGGGGATTTCAATGCGGTGGCTTCTGGGACTATGGATCGTCATCCCCCTAGGGACCTCCCCCGGGCACAGGCGTGGCTAGCGGGCCTTTTGGACACACTGGGATTGGTGGACTGCTGGCGTTTAAAGCATCCCACCCAGCTGCAGTACACCTTCCATTCGGGTGCCCATGGTAGCCTCTCGCGGCTTGATTATGTCCTTGTCCCTGCGGCCTATGCTGGGAGGGTGGGAGAGGTGCGCCATCTGGCGCGGGGTATTTCAGATCATTCCCCGCTCCTGTTGCACTTGGGTGTCTTCCCGAAGGGAGAGGGCAGGGTAGCTCCAATCAATGCTTGGTACCTGCGTGACCCCACTATTCGTGCTGACCTGATTAAATCATTGCAACGGTATTTTGAGGATAATGTGGGGTCCGTCCCGTCGGCTATCTCCCTGTGGGAAGCCTTCAAAACAGTTCTCAGAGGGGAGGCCCTCTCCTTTATCTCCCATGCCCGCAGACGCGCACAGGAGGAGGTGACCCGGGTGGAAGCCGAAATTACTGAATTGGAGGGTGGTCTGGGGAGTGGGGTGACTGACGCGGCGCTGCATGTTCTACACCTTAAACAGGCGGCCTATAGGGCCCTCGTCACGGAGGCGGCCAGGGGCCTTAGCAGAGAGCAACAGGGGCGACTGTACGATGTGGGTGATAAGGCTGGCAAACTGATTGCGTGGTTGGATAAGAAGGAGAGAGCTAGTCGTGTGGTCCCGCTGATTGAGAGGATGGATGGTGTACGAATTACTGAGCCGGAAGGCATTGTTTCTTGCTTCGCGGATTATTTCCGCGAGGTATATTCTCCGGTCTCTCCCTGCTCGGAGGAGGATTCCCATGCCCTGCTGCGGGACATCGCGCTGCCCTCGCTTTCAGTGGAGGACAGGGATTCGTTGGATGCCGCTCCCACCTCGGATGAAATCGCCCTCGCCATACGCTCGATCGCCTCGGGCAAGGCCATGGGCCCGAATGGCCTTCCTATCGAATTGTATAAGCTGCGACCGGATGTACTGGCACCTCACCTCCGCGCGATGTTCCTTGCGGCCCACTCGCGGGGCTCCCTCCCGCCGGACCAGCGTCTAGCTACCATCGTGGTTATCCACAAGGAGGGGAGACCGCGAGACCGGGTTACATCCTATCGGCCGATTTCGCTCTTAAACGCGGAGCCTAAAATCCTCGCCAAGGTGCTTGCCAACCGGCTGGTCGGCGTGGTGGGCGATCTGGTCCACCAAGACCAGTCCGGCTTTATTCCCCATCGCAACACGGCCCTTAACCTGCGGCGCTTGCACGGGGTGCTCGCGCGTGTTCCATTCGTGCGGGAGCCGGCCATCTTGGCGTCCTTGGACGCCACCATGGCGTTTGACACGCTCGAGTGGCCGTACATCTGGGCGATGTTGGCGAAATTTGGATTTGGCCCGGGATTCATCAGCTGGGTCAAATTGTTGTACTCTGACCCATTGGCGCAGGTGGTGGTGAATGGTCGAGTCTCGGCCCCATTCGTGCTGGGACGGGGCACGCGACAGGGTTGCCCCCTGTCGCCACTCCTGTTTGCACTGGCCTTGGAACCCCTGGCGGAGTGGCTGCGGTGGCACCCTTCTATCCGTGGTCTCCGTTGGACCCCTGAGTATGAGGACCGCGTGTCCCTCTATGCCGACGACATCCTGTTGTACTTAGCCTCCCCGCGTAAATCACTGATTGTCCTGGTCGATGTTCTGCGCTCCTTCGGCCGTAACTCAGGTCTTGTCATCAACTGGGCTAAATCCTGTGTCTATGTGCTTTCCGGGGAGGCTCCTGTTCTCCCGCGGGGCTGCTCGATCCAGATTGCCTCGCAGGGGTTTCGTTACCTGGGCGTCTATATTACGCTGGACCCGGTGGCCCGCTACGAGCGGAATTTGCTTCCCCCCCTCCAGCGCTTGAAGGAGGACGTCGCGCGCAGGCGGCGCTTGCCGCTCTCGCCGCTCGGCCGGGCGGCATTGTTCAAGATGATGTCATTACCGCGCTTTCTGTACGCTCTCCAGAACTCGATGGACCTGGTCCCGGCGCGCTACTTCCGTGAGGTGGAGAGTTTGCAGCGCCGCCTGTTCTGGGACGGGAGGCCGCGTATAGCCCTGGCAAAGTTGACGCTCCCGTGGTATGACGGAGGGATTGCCCTCCCGGATATTAAGCGGTATTACTGGGCCTCCCAATTAGCTGCAATTAATCACGGCCTTTACGGGCCCGCCTTAAACCCGGCGTTTGAAATGGACAAGACGCTCCTGCCCGGTGGCGATTACAATCGAGCGCTCTACACTAGCGTGCCCGATTCCCGCCTGACGGGACCCACGCGTGTCATGGTGCGAGTATGGCACGCGGCCAATGCAGCTATGGGATGGAAAGACCGTTTGACCCGGGCGTCACCGTTGTATGCGTCTGAGAGGTTGGGCTCCCTATGGACCTCGAAGGGCTTCGATAGGTGGGACACGATAGGCATTAGTACAGTGGGGGATCTCTGGACGAGGGGAGGATTCAAAACATTCGAGACACTGCAGGCGGAGTTTCAGCTGCAGGGCAGTGAATACTTTCGATACCTGCAGGTCCGTCACGCACTGGGCTCTGTCTTCCCAGACGTGGCCGCCATCCCGGAGTCCTCCCCACTGGAGGATAGAGTGCTAGATGGCCACGTTCCGGACAGCACGATCTCCCTCATCTACAAGAAGTTGATTAATGACCGCTCGAGCTTACTGACTGGGCTCCGCGAGGCTTGGGTTGCCGATGGGTTGGAGCTGGACGACGAGGACTGGATTTCCGCGGTGGCCTCCCCGAAGGAGGTGGCCATCCCGGCTCGCCTTCGCTTCGTCCAGCTTAAGATACTTCACCGGGTGTACGTGACGGGGCCAGGGCTTCTGCGTATGGGCTATGCCGAGGATGGACTGTGTAAGCGTGGGTGCGGTGCATTGGCGACTTTTTTACACATTCTGTGGGAATGTCCGAGGGTGGAGCGATTCTGGCGTGGTGTGCATGAGGTCCTGCGAGCGGTTACGCATGTCGCGCTGGTGCCTGAAGCGAGGAGATGCCTGCTGAATGTGTGGGAACCGACCGACTACTCGGTTCCGCAGACGCGATGGGTGACGCTGGGTTATATGATTGCTAAACGTGACATCGCTCAACTGTGGGGATCCCAGAGGCCCCCGGCAGTGTCGGCCTGGAAAGAACACATGGATTGGTGCATGTTCCGAGAGAAGGTGGTGTATGTGGCGCGGGGTAAGCCTGGGGCGTGGCTGAAGGTCTGGGGCCCCTGGAACGCATACCGCGGGGGTATTTGTGAGCCGCCGTTATTGCCTCCCGCTTCACCAGCTCCGTCCCCCTAGATGACCCCCTCCCTCAATCCCGGGCACAGTGTTTTCCCAGTCCCGGACCTATTCCCCCTCCCCTCCTTCGATTTTAGTGTATGGTTGGGGTCCCCCCATTTGAGGAGCATATGTTGTCACTTTCGCTCTCGGGTTGCCTTGCGGGTGTGGTTTTATGTTGTTGTGTTGTATAAAACGAAACCGTATTGTGGGCTCAGAGTCATGTGGCCCACGTTGTTGATACCTCCTGCTTTAGCGTCTCTGTAACGCCAAGTGCCTTATTGTATCTATGTCATTTATTTCTGTCACTTTAGCGGCCGGCCGGAAGGTTGTAGGCCCATGCCTGTATATATTTGAGATTGTAATAAACGGTTTCAAAAAAAAAAAAAAAAAAAAAAAAAGAAAAGGCAAATTATGCAGCATAATGCAGCATATTTTCTGATACGATTTGTTTGTTATTTTGTCATTTTTACACTTGTTAATACTGTCTGGACAAGGGTTACTCCTCATTGATACCAGTTTGACTCCCAAACATTGCAATAAACAGAAAGGTGACCAGTCAACCTTTACAAAGTGCCTTCTACTGCTCTGCAACACGTGTTGCTGAGTTTTTGAACCACTTGAGCTAGAAACAATTTTTATTTGCTAAAAGTCTGCAAATTATGCAGCAGATGATGGATTATGTGGCAAATGCAGCACATCCCCAATTATTCAAAAAACACCACAGCCGCACAATTGCATAATTCCAGTGGCCCTGCATAGAGTACAGTGGTGCAGGGTAGAATAGATTGGTGTAGAGTGAAGTGACGTAGAGTACCGTGGTGTAGAGTGCAGTGTGCTTAGAGCACAGTGTGTTGCAGAGTAGAGTATAGTGGCGTAGAGTAGAGTGGAGCAGAGTAGAGTGGAGTAGCGCTGTTTGCAGGGGCTCCAAGTGCAATGGCATCGAGTGCAATGGCGTAGAGTAGATTGTTTCAGAGTGGAGAGGTGCACGATACAGTACAGTGGTGTAGAGTAGAGTGGCGTAGAGTGCAGTGGTGCAGAGTAGATTAGAATAGCGTAGAGAGGACTGGCATAGAGTGCACTGGCATAGAGAAAAGTGGTACAGAGTGAAGTGCATTGGCATAAAGTGCAGTGTTGCAGAGTAGAGTGACAGAGTGGAGTGACGCAGAGTGGAGTGGTGTTGAGTGAAATGGTGAAGAATGGAGTGGTGCATAGTAGGGTAGAGCGCATCAGCATAGAGTAGAGTTGTGTAGAGTAGAGAGGCACAGAGCACAGTGGCTTAGAGTGGGATTGGGCAGAGTAGAGTGCAGTGATGCAGTGAAGTAGTGTTGAGTAGAGTCCAGTGGTGTGGAGTAGTGCAGAGTAGAGTGGGATAGGGGAAAGTGGATTATGCAAGGCGTGGTAACGTATAGCAATAATACACAACAGATCTTCAATTGAAATGCCTATTACATTTGCATAGATATAAGGTTTTACTGATGAAAGTATACTGCGCACAAACAATAATGAGTGGAAATATCATCAGCTAGCTTATTGATTTGTTTTGATCATATTGAAATATTTATTTCCAGCACACTTCTGCATTACCAAAATATGTGCTTCATTTGCGCCGTCCAAATTCTGATAAATTTTGAAATATCTGCACAGTTCCTATACAGACATTTAAATTTTGCTGTTTGCAAGAAAAAAAATAACATTGAGCAGCCTTCCTCAAGGATATCCTATGTAGCCAGCATCATTGCCAGAGAAATGCTCTCACTTTGTATTCAGAGAAAGAAAAGTAAACACCAAGTTCCCGGAAGACAGATTTTGACATTTGACCTCTGTCTTTGAATGCACAGCAAATGTGACACAATAAGAACAAGATTAAAAGGCCTGTTTACAGAAATCCAGTACTGATGGAAGAATACAGTAAAGAAGGTTTGGGCTACGGAAGAGACAAACTCAAGCTGGACAACTTTCACTTTCAGTATGTCTTCTTACCGCCTTGATTACTAGAGACATTCCATGCCAGCTTAATTTTGTGTAATTCACTTTCAGGTTATTAATTAAAACATGTAAGTTTTAGGCAGGGCCGGCTCTGTGGCGGTGCAACATATATTATGGGTTTGAAAGCACCTGCTGGTGCATTCTTTTCTTCCAGCAATTTTCGTGCAACAATAAACATGTCAGAGTAACTGGTGATTAATATTCTTACAGTAGGAAGAGTCATTAGAGCTTAGTTAAGTGGAAGTTTTGATTCATTGTATAAGGTAGCACAGAGGGTTAAGATGCCTGCTGCAAAGAACATGTACCATGCACATATTAAAGAGCCTATACTCTAAATAAGTCAGTAGGTTACTGCTTTTATCAGAGAGATCATATTGTTACTTGCAGTTTGTAAGTTAAAATCCTAATGTAGAACAAGGAGCTATTAACTGTCATCAAACCGCTGTATGCAAACTACAAGGTATAGATTGGAGCATTATGATTTTTCACTGGTCTTTCATTATCCTAATGTTGCAAAATGGGTTAGTTTGGGCAGAAATCAATTCTGATTATCAAAGAGAACCCCAGACCAAGCACTCTTAAATTATACTGCCAACGAGTATGGATGACATGACTCCTATTGTAGTCCTCTGTCTTATGTAATGTTTCCCATACACTTATTTACACACGTATAATTGATTCAGTGGTGTGGCAAAGGGGGAGGTGGGGGCGGTCCACCCCAGGCAGCACGAGTTTTGGTGGCAGCGGCCTCCGCCCACTCTTACCTTTTGTCTCGGTTCAGAAATCCCCCCCACTCTTCAATCGGCCGCCGCGGGGTAGCAAATGCAGTGACCCCCACGGGCAGCCAAAGGGCTAGCTACGCCACTGGATTGATTGTCTCTGTGTAATATTTGTGATGTAAAAGGGTCTGACACAGTAAACTGGTATGGGTGATGCTATAAAACTAATTTAATGCATCTGTGAGAGAGTTGTTATGAAGAGTTGAGGGGAACTGTTGAAGAGTGGTAGTGAGGAAATCCCTAATGAAGGTGGTCATTGGGGGGCGCCAACAAACATTGTCCCACAGGGCGCCACCAGCGCTAAAGCCGGTCCTGCGCAGTGATGGGGGCTGACCAGAATGGGCATCCCAATGCCCCCAACCCCCCAAAAGCCACAGTCTTTCTGCCCCCCTCTGGGGCATATCGGGGCAATAGCCCCTGATTTCCCCCCTCCCCAGGGCAGCAGAAAGCCCACTAGGCACTGACTTTTTTTTCAGAATGTGCCTACCTGTGGATTTTGGGTCCTAGCGCAGCCGGCACCTAGGGAAACATAGCAAACCTATATATTTTTGAAAGCTAGACACTGAGGGGAATCCAGGATGGGGTGACTTGTGTGGCTTTCACTAGGTTCTGTTACCCAGAATCCCTTGCAAACCTAGAGCTTAGTTCCCGCGGCAGGAAACGGGCCAAAACGCAACGTGGACACACCACATTTTTACAGTGAAAGCTGACCCTTTTTTTTGCAAAGTGCCTAGCTGTAGATTTTGAACCTTAACACTGCCGGCACCTAGGGAAACCTAGCAAACCTATACATTTTTGAAAACTAGACACCCAGGGGAATCCAGGATGGAGTGACTTGTCTGGCTCTCACCAGGTTCTGTTACCCAGAATCCCTTGCAAACCTCAAACTTTGTCAAAAACCCCACAATTTCCTTACATTTCTGTGGTGGAAAGTTCTGGAATCTGCGTGGATCCACAAAATTCCACACGCCCGCAATCCCCAAAGTCTCCCGAGAAAAAGGGTACCTCACTTGTGTGTGTAGGGCTAGTGCCCGCAGCAGGAAACAGCCCAAAACACAACGTGGACTCACCACATTTTCACAGTGAGAACGGACCCTTTTTTTGCAAAGTGCCTAGCTGTAGATTTTTAACCCTACCTCTGCCGGCACCTAGGGAAACCTGGCAAACCTATACATTTTTAAAAAATAGACACCCAGGGGAATCCAGGATGGGGTGACTGTCTGGCTCTCACCAGGTTCTGTTACCCAGAATCCCTTGCAAACCTCTTCAATCGGCCACCGCGGGGTAGCAAATGCAGTGACCCCCACGGGCAGCCAAAGGGCTAGCTACGCCACTGGATTGATTGTCTCTGTGTAATATTTGTGATGTAAAAGGGTCTGACACAGTAAACTGGTATGGGTGATGCTATAAAACTAATTTAATGCATCTGTGAGAGAGTAGTTATGAAGAGTTGAGGGGAACTCTAGAAGAGTGGTAGTGAGGAAATCCCTAATGAAGGTGGTCATTGGGGGTTCCAACAAACATTGTTGCACAGGGCGCCACCAGCGCTTAAGCCGGCCCTGCGCAAGGGTGGGGGTTGACCAGAATGGGCACCCCAATGCCCCCAACCCCCCAAAAGCCAGTCTTTCTGCCCCCCTCGGGGGCATATCGGGGCAATAGCCCCTGATTTCCCCCCTCCCCAGGGCAGCAGAAAGCCCACTAGGCACTGACTTTTTTTTCAGAATGTGCCTACATGTGGATTTTGGGTCCTAGCGCAGCCGGCACCTGGGGAAACATAGCAAACCTATAGATTTTTGAAAACTAGACACTGAGGGGAATCCAGGATGGGGTGACTCGTGTGGCTTTCACTAGGTTCTGTTACCAAGAATCCCATGCAACCTCGAACTTAGTTAAAAAAAACACATTTTCCTCACATTTCTGTGAGGGAAAGTTCTGGGATCTGCATGGATCCACAAACTTCCACCCACCACGCATTTCCCAAAATCTTCTGAGAAAAATGGTACCTCACTTGTGTGGGTAGGCCTAGTGCCCGCGGCAGGAAACGGCCCAAAAACGCAACATGGACACACCACATTTTTACAGTGAAAGCTGACCCTTTTTTTTGCAAAGTGCCTAGCTGTAGATTTTGAACCCTAACACTGCCGGCACCTAGGGAAACCTAGCAAACCTATACATTTTTGAAAACTATACAGCCAGGGAAACCCAGGATGGGGTGACTTGTCTGGCTCCCACCAGGTTCTGTTACCCAGAATCCCTTGCAAACCTCAAACTTTGTAAAACAAAAGACACATTTTCCTAACATTTATGTGATGGAAAGTGCTGAAATCTGTGTGGGACCACAAACTTCCACCCACCCCGCATTCTCCAAAGTATCTCGATAAAAATGGTACCTCACTTGTGTGGGTAGGCCTAGTGCCAGCGACAGGAAACAGCTCAAAATGCAACATGGACACCACATTTTCACAGTGAAAACTGACCCTTGTTTTGCAAAGTGCCAAGCTGTAGAATTTGAACCCTAGCTCTGCAGGCACCTCGGGAAACCTAGCAAACCTATACATGTTTGAAAACTAGACACCCAGGGGAATCCAGGATGGGGTGACTTGTCTGGCTCTCACCAGGTTGTGTTACCCAGAATCCCTTGCAAACCTCAAACTTTGTCAAAAAACCCACATTTTCCTCACATTTCTGTGGTGGAAAGTTCTGGAATCTGCGTAGATCCACAAAATTCCACACGTCCCGCAATCCCCAAAGTCTCCCGAGAAAAATGGTACCTCACTTGTGTGTGTAGGGCTAGTGCCCGCGGCAGGAAACAGCCCAAAACGCAACATTGACACACCACATTTTCACAGTGAGAACGGACCCTTTTTTTGCAAAGTGCCTAGCTGTAGATTTTTAACCCTACCTCTGCCGGCACCTAGGGTAACCTAGCAAACCTATACATTTTTTAAAACTAGACACCCAGGGGAATCCAGGATGGGGTGACTGTCTGGCTCTCACCAGGTTCTGTTACCCAGAATCCCTTGCAAACCTCAAAATTTGTAATAAAAAAAAAAAAAAAGAAAAACACCTATTCCCTCATATTTCTGTGGTGGAAAGTACTGGAATCTGTGTGGATCCACATACCCCGCATTCCGCAAAGTCTTCTGAGAAAAATGGTACCTCACTTGTGTGGGTGGGTCAAGTACCCGCGACAGGCAAGGGCCCAAAACATATTGTGGAGACATCAAAATGACCTATCACAAAACATCCTGGTTTTGCAAGAGGGGTCACCTAGGTTTTTGATCCGGGGCTCGGCGGCCATCTTGGGAAACTACAAAACCCACACGTTTTCCTACCCAAAATGCCCTGCAAACCTCAAATGTAGCTGTAAAAATCATTTTTTTCTCAAATTTCTGTGTGGGAAAGTTTTGGAATCTATGTGGATCCACAAATTTCCTACCACCCTGCATTCCCCCAGGCCTCCCAATAAAAATGATACCTCACTCGTGTGGGTGGGTCAAGTACCCGCGACAGTCAAGGGCCCAAAACGTATTGAGGAGACATCACAATTACCTATCACAAAACAACATGGTTTTGCAAGGGGGTTCTTATGAGATTTTGGCCCCGGGCTCAGCGACCATCTCGGGAAACTACCAAGCCCACACATTTCTGAAAACTAGACACCCGGGGGAGTCCAGAGAGGTATGGCTTGCATGGATCCCCCAACATTTTCCCACCCAGAATGCCTTGCAAACCTTAAATTTAGCTGAAAAAAATCACTTTTTTCTCAAATTCCTGTGTGGGAAAGTTCTGGAATCTACGCGGATCCACAAATTTCCTACCACCCAGCATCCCCCCAGGTCTCCCGATAAAAATGATACCTCACTCGCATGGGTGAGTCAAGTACCCACGACAGGCAAGGGGCTAAATGGTATTCAGTAGACATCAAAATGACCTATCACAAAACATCCTGGTTTTGCAAGGGGGGGGTCACCTGGATTTTTGGCCCAGGGCTCGGCGGCCATCTTGGGAAACTACCAAACCCACACATTTATAAAAACTAGACACCCGGGGGAGTCCAGCGAGGTATGGCTTGCTTGGATCTCCCAACGTTTTCCTACGAAGAATGCCCTGCTAACCTCAAATTTAGGTGAAAACAACACATTTTGCACATATTATTGGGTGGAATCACTGTGCCGGCACAAATGTCCTACCCCACAGCATTCCCCTCAGTCTCCCGAGTAAAATGATACCTCACTTGTATGGGTGGGACAAGGGCCTGTGACTGGGAAGAGCAGGGTATAGCACCGAGAATTCTAAGAGCTACATTTTTTTTAAAATACGTTTTTAGCCAATTCTGCATTGGACACCCACACAAGTGAGGCACTTTGCAAAAAAAGGGTCAGTTTTCACTGTAAAAATAAAATGTGTCCACGTTGCGTTTTGAGCTGTTTCCTGTCGCGGGCACTAGGGCTACCCACACAAGTGAGGTATCATTTTTATCGAGAGGCTTAGGATAACACAGAATTGTAGAGCAATTGTTATTACCTATTGACTTTCGATGCATTTCTGCCTTCCAAATGAAAGACAATGTGTAAAAAAGAAGTCATTTTGAAAAATGACCTATAATTCTCATGCTAGTATGGGTAGTCACAATTTTGGAAATGTGCAAATATCTACTATTTCTAAACTCTATATTTTGTTCCAATTTCAGAAATACATAGGTGTCTCTCATACCGATTTTTCCATGTATATATATTCCCAAATTAATTGCTATATACCCGGTACATAATAAAAAACCATTGCAAGACGCTGCTCAGATATTGGCTCTGGGTTCGTCGGGTTCTTGGTGAACCTACAAGCCCTATATATCCCCACAACCAGAAAGGTCCAGCAGATGTAATGGTAAATTGCATTCAAACAGCTGTCATAATTAGAAGAAGTTACAGGGGAAAACGTTGACACAAATGGCTGTTTTTTCAACTAATTTTCAATTTTTCCTATATTCAACGGTTAGTTTCTATAAAGAAAGCTTGAAGGATCTACACAAATGACCCCTTGCTAAATTCAGAATTCTGTCTACTTTTCAAAAATGTATAGCTTTCCAGGATCCATTATTGCTTTCATACCCATTTCTACCATTAACTGGAAGGAGGTTGAAGGCACAAAAAATAGCAAAAATATGTCCCAGAAAAATGCCCAAACTGTGTAAAAAATGTTGGTTTTCTGACAAAAGTCTGCTTGTCCCTGAAAGCTGGGAAGATGGTGATTTCAGCACCACAACCCCTTTTTTTATACCGTTTGCAGGAAAAAAAAACAGACGCTTCATCTGTGGCCCTTTTTTCCAATTTTTTCCAAGTATCCAAAATGTTGCTGTATTTTGGCTAATTTCTGGGTCCGCTCCCGGGGAATCCACAAACTCTGGGTACCTCTGAATCCCCATGATGTTGGAAGGAAGGGACGCAAATTTGGCGTGGATATCTTCTGTGGTCAAAACGTTAGAGGGGCCTAAAAGAAAACTACCTCAAATAGCCCAAAAAGGCTTAGCACAGGGGGGTGGAAAGTCCTAGCAGCGAAGGGCTAAGATAGTAATCAAACAAACACATCTACTTAGAGCTGCCCAAACGTTGGTAGTTAGCATCCGTACTCGCCCCCACTTGGGCTCAGTATTAGATGCGACCAGTCCCTTAAGAATGTAAATGGTTTTTAAACATTTTCTAAAAATGTGGACAAGCCTTCATCTTGCTTTTCTGTCATCATACTCTTAATCAGTTCAGCAAATTGTTAGATAATTTTTTTGTTTTTCCTCTCCTTTTCACTGTATTCCTCTCTCCTGTCCATCTCACTAGTTAATGTGTTTATTTTATATCACATTTCTGCAATTCCGCTCTCCTGGGCTCTGGAAACTACATTTCAATCTGAAATAACAAGCTGTGGTTTTATTACACCGCTGGTAATTCCAAGGGTAATAGGAGACAAACTAAATACTCTCCCGCAGACCAGGACATTGTTTGGCCACAAAGTTTTTATGTCTTTCATAGATGGATCAACATTGTTCAATCACTTTTGCGTTCACCGTAGCAGATCCTGCTAAAAAGACTACTTTGAGATATTGAAGACAAGCTCATATAGATGAAGAAATTGTTTGTAACAAGCTCATTAAATAACTAAACTAACTTCAGTGACGCGCTGCATTTCTAAGTGCATAGATAACATTTTTACACAGCACTTTATATCACAGTTTACCACTAGTAGTGTGAATTAAAGGCTGATTCATAACCACTTTAATGCGATTCACCCTATCTTTCCCTGAAGGATCAAAGACTTAGGGGCATATTATCAAGAACGGCGTTAAAAATTATCGCTGGTTTAGCGGCAGAAAAGCGGCGATAATGGGCTTGATAATATGCCCTTGAGAATTCCAATAGAAGCCCATGTTCTGGTGTCAGCATGGGCTTCTATTGGAATTCTCCAGGGCATATTATCATGCCCATTATCGCCACTTTACCTGCAGTTTTCTGCCGCTAAACCGGCGATAATTTTAACGCCGTTCTTGATAATATGCCCCTTAGTTGCTCTGCTGGGATTTAAACTCAAATGAGGTCACACACGTATGTCAAAGGGGAATAATTCACTCACTGAGTTGTCTTTACAGCATTAAAGTGCTAATGCAATTGGTGATTTTTTTCTGAACGTTTTGTTGTAAGCTAGTGTCCTAAATATCTGGTCAGCTAAAAATTGTAAATTGATACTTGTATAGCGCACTACTCACCCGCAAGGCTTGTAGGAATACCGCTGTGGAACCCATCCTGGCTTTCCCTGTGAGGCGTCCACTCCTGGGCACCCCCAAGGTGGAGGCCAGGCATCCTTAGCGTTGTGGGGGCCGTTGTGGAGATTAAGCAAGCTATTGCCCAGAGTTGCAGAGTGGGACTCCATGATTGGAATGGCACCGAGGCGAGAATTATCAGGTCTGTGGAATTTTTGAGCCCAAGACCCGCCGAGGCGGGGAATTGAACCCTGGTCCCGGGCTAGACCTCTGCATCAGGGTCTGCCGCTCTAATCATTGAGCCACACTTCTCCACTACAAGGGGCTATTGTCTGCAATGAAGCAAGTTGATGATATCGCTTAGGTCTGTAGTAGGGTAGCTGTTTTAGGATTGCCTCACTCTCGTTTTCCCCTTCAGTCCACCATGCTCTGCAATCTCTCACTACTTAGCACTTAATGTTTCCGAAATTCCCCTTCTGCATTTTACTCAACAGCGTCTTCCTTTTCATCATTGTCTTTTCACTCTGTCTTCAGCTCTACTTCCGTGTGTTGCCCCCTTCACCATGCTCTGACTCACACACACCCACACTGGTTCTCACCTGTAAACACATTTTGTGTTCCTTTACAGCTGTCTGTTAAAACAGCTGCATATGTATCCTTCTGACACTTTGAGCCAAAATGCGTCTTACAGTTAGGACGTGTGACAAACAATTGCTTTGTGCGCTCTGCAGAGAGGCCAAGGATTGCATGAGCAACTAGTCTGAATATAATTATAACCGACCGGCATGATCTGTGAGGAACTCTCTCTGCCTTCACCCTCAACGCCAGAGCTCACAACTGCGCCCTCTGTAAGCACCTTCCAACAACCTGAGCTAACGCAGCCATCTAAATGAAACTCTATACACAGTTTGCGCTATACAAGTGTCATACGTTGCAAAGCAAAAAACTACAGAAACACAATAGCTGAAGAAGTATATATTCGTAGACAATATAAGTTGAAGAAAAACGAGAAATAAAAAAAGTGGCTGCATCGTTTACATGTACCTTATGGACATTGTTAAGAAATAGACCTATATCCCTGATGCCACCTGAGCTCTATGTCGCCGGTGCAGTGCCGCCAGTGTCTGGGTGGCACGAGGATAAGTAATGCTCATGATTTCATATAGTAAGTGATGAGAGAACCAACTCTGTCATTTCTCCACAACACACCCACTGACTCTATCATCTCTCCCCCCAAACACACTCCCACTACCCACTTTCATCTTGCAATCCCTCTGTCCCCTCTCAACCCTCCCTCACAGTACCTATCTCCTCTCTACAATACCTGCTCATGAATGCTACCTTCCGGTACCTCCTCCCGCTGTGCACTAGTCCACCTCTCGCCTCCCTCTCCCCGGGGACCCTCGCCCCTATCTCTCTCTCTGTCTCTGTCTCTCTCTCTCTCTCGTGCCATCTCTCATCCCTCTCTCACGCACTCTTCCCACCTCTCTCATGTGGTTCACTTCAGGTCTTTCTGCACAATATCTTTCCTGTATCTTTTTAAGGTTTCAGTCCCTCAAGAGCATGCTCTCCTTCTCATCTACGGGTGTCTTCTGCGTGCACAAATGCTCCCTCTTTGTATGTCTGAGCCCTGCTGTCACCTTCTTTCGCTCTTTCTCACACTCTCTTTCTGCTCCTGTCTGGAGTTCATCCACCACTTTGTGCGCAAAGTAACTAAACCTCTCAATCTTCCTTTCTATCTATTTTCTGCAGTTCTCACCCCTATCTATTCACCATGCCACATAATTCCACTACACAAATACACTATACACCACCCAATACCTCACCACACAATTCCAATCCAAACTACATAGTTCCACTCCACACCACATACATCCACAACACTCCAAACCAAAACACAGTGCTAAAAGGCATGACCATTCACCATGCCAATAGCTCTAACTCTCTCAAATGCAAGACCTATTGCATTGCACATGCTCGTTTCAGTGTGCCACCCTGGAGAAATGCCTTAGTGTCCTATGGTTGGGTGTCAGCACAATCACAACAGCACTACAAAGGAAGACATGCTACACAACACATTAGGACAGGGCTGTAAGTATACACCCAATACAGCAAACATGCAATCCACTGCTATTTCTGCATCCAATAGTACCTGCTAGCATCAGGTACACACCACACATATACATTTGCCTGACCAATCGAGGAAATGCAAAAGTAATTCGGAATAACCCTAAGGTCTCACCCACAACAAAAAGAATTACAATTCATTAAAAGTGGCATACTTACACTATTGAACACACAACTTCGCAGCACCAAATTCGACTCAGGTCTGGGATATAAATGTTTGGAAAGTCATACCCGTGACTGGCAGACTGTGTGCTAAACAAGTGCTACTTAGCAAGAACAGTTAACAATTAGAGGGAAAAGAGTTTACAGTAGAGGTCAAGTAATAGCCCCACAAGAGCAGGAAAGCTCCCCCTGCGGATAAACACACGGTGGTCTTACGTCATCAATAATTGTCGCCAAATCAGAGCAAATTATCACTCAAATACAAGCTTGAATGTTTTATAAAATGAATCGTTTTGCCCGAAAATATCAGGTTGCAATTTTACGTAAAAGAATCCCATGTAATCCTGTAGGCAAACATCAGCTTGTCGTTTTCTGAAAATACTGTCATTGGCCCCCTAAACCCCCATTCATTTTAGTACCTAACCCTTTTTTGCCGCCAAATCGGAGTCCGTTTCTCAACAATTATTTTGACCACAGATACCGTTTTTTAGGTCTCGCCTGACCCAGCGCATGCGCTGGTCTGGCGAGACTTATTGAGAGGGCTCCAAAAAGTGCTACCAGATCAGCCTAGAGCTACAGTGCAAGTGCGCGGGCGCGCGCCGCACTTTACCGCGATTACTTACACTTTCGCGGCCGCACGGCCGCTTGGCATATCCGATAGGTCTTGCTTTTGGGACCTTATAAGTATTTAGTTATGCAACTGTTGCATGGCTAAACACTTATAAGGTCCCAAAGGCGAGACCTATTGGCTATACCAATGCTTGTTCATCTTGTATGGTCTTCAAGGGTAGTAGGTGCTAAATAAATGCAATTACAATTTAATGGATAAATACATCACAATTATTCCATCATATTCCCAGTTATGCCAATCCAATGTCTGTCATGCCAACGCGATCTTGTGCATCCCCATCATAAGCCAGTTAACGCCACAAAGTGCCAAGTTATTCCCATCATATTCCTCTCATTACCATTTGGTGCTCAGATATCCCCTATGATGCCCTAGTGATGCCAACATAGGCCTAGGTTTCACACCATGCGACGTCATTGACATCATATGCCTGTCAATGTCACCCTATTTCCAGGTACAGCTCATCATGTGCTTATTCAGCTCTGAGATGCAGGGGAGTCAATGCAATTATGTACATTTCACGATATATACATTGGTCATAAGGAACGTGTAGTGGTTAATGGCATAAGATGCTCAGGTGTACTATATATGCCATAAAGAATCACCAATGTGCCCATTTGGTTGTCAACTATTAACTTGTAACTTTGTAACAAAATACACACCATGGACCCAAATACCAGCTTTCCATTTTTAGTAAATAACACCTTGTGCCCTGACCGCCCCCGTAAGGCAGTCAATACCACCCTATGCAAGTATCCCTAGTATATGCCACTCTGTACCATTAAGTATTTGGGTATCCCTTGTATCTCGTACATAACAGTCAAAGCTACCACAAGGCCCTTTTTGTCCACAAATATCAGTGTATTATTTATTTCGATTACACACACTGAGAGCAGCGGTTTCTTCGTGGGGACGGGGCACATCGCCTCCCTCGCCCGCTGTGAGCTGCTCTAAAGCAATGTGAACAATAAAATGATTTCAATTGCCAAGTGCCGCAGCTGTCAGCCTGCCCGGGAGCCGGGTTGAAGGAGGGGCGTGTCCTCTGCTGCACGGATGACTGGTGACGTGGCTAGCCAGACACTGCAAAAGTGCACGTCAGTTTGGCCTGCTGTGTTGAGCCGGCCAAAGTGACATGCGCACTTTGCAGGTCTCCACCCAGTTGTCTTAGACAGCTGGGTGGAGACCAAGCAAGGCCTACAGGGCCTAAAGGAGCTTCTAGCCGGCCCGCCTCACCCAATCGAGGGGCTGCTCTCATGCAGCATGACAGCAACATCTGGATTGGTTAGGAAACTTTCCTCTTTCACTGGTGCATGTTGGGGCCATGGACTGCAAGGACAGAGGACGCAGCCCAGGTATCTATTTATTTTATTTTTAATGTAAATTTAATGCATGCAAGTGCTTTTATTTTGTATTCTTCTTTAATGTAAATGTGTTTTGGAATGCAGTGGGGCACTTCGCTCGTCCTACCGGTTGATATGTTACCAGCCGCTCCTGCACACTGAGCCAGATTCAAACAAATACCAAATGAAACCTGCAATTCAACTAACAAGTTGAAACGTGGTTAATTATTATAGCAAATCGACTAAACCATGATTCGACCAGTTAGTGTATTGCTGGCCCTGCTCCACAACTGGCAGAGAAAAAACCACTACTTCTTGTGGACAGCGCCACACCGAAGCGTGGACATTACCAGGCTGGAAAATACTGCACAACAGACAAAAACAAAATACAAGCATTTATATCTATGCACACAGGATCTCCAAAAACAGAAATTAAATTCAGGAGCAAATCAAAATGCCCACTTTGTCAGATTAAAAACTACATTTGCAAACGAGAAATTTACTGCTAGTAACTTTGCTACCGGAATTTAGATGCATCTCTATGTGGGGAGATCTCTGCAGCTGAGGCAGAGATATTTGCATCCCTTATGGAAAATCAGAATGAACAAGTATAGTGAACAAATGACACTCATCTGACCAACATTAACCATTGAAGAAGATGAATACGGGCCACACTCTAAGCTCTGCCCTCTTTTCTTTGACTTTGTTACAGGGGCGACTCCTCCGCTAAGGTGGAGGAGTGTCGCCCCACTGCTCTCAGAGCAGGAAAAAGGAAAAAATAAAATGATAATAACATCATTATTATCATTTAATTTTTTGTACCTACGGGGGCTGGGTTAGGGCGGGCGGGGCTGGTCTGGTGGCACAGGGAGGAAGAGTGGTTTGTGCACACTAAGTGCAAATGACTGGGTGGCCGGCCGTCTTGGGTCGGCCAAACAGTCATGCGCACTTTGCATGCTCTCCACTGGGCTGTAATACACCTGGGTGGAGAACATGCACAGGCTCCCTGTCCCTGTCTGAGCGCCAAACCAGGGTGCTCAGACCAATCACAACACTGCATTGCAGCGCTGTGAATACTTTGGAAGCCTGTGTACTTCTGCCTTCCGGATCGAAGCAACGACGGAGGAGATACGGCAGCTGGCAACTGTGAGGAAGTAAGTGGTTTTATTTTTTACATTTTGCCAACCCTCCGCCCGCCACCCTCATTCCCTGCCAGCCGCCACTGCTTTGTTACTTTGCTGGATGCCGGAGATCCAGAGACCTGGTAAGCCTTTGTGATGTCGTCTAGGCCATGCAAGAAGTGATTCACTGAGGAGGAGACATACACTGTAGTTACCTTTGTTTCTGGTTACTACAGGGATACGTGGTCTGCCTCCTTCACATTCTGTGGAACTGAGAAGGTGGCCATGTGGGAGCAGCAGATACAACTTGCTAGCCAAAATACCAATTTAATGAATTAAATAGCAATACCACAGACTCGTTTGATAGGTCTAGAGGGAGGCAATGCATATCTGCTACTGGAGCAGCAACAAAAGAGGGGGTCAAGGAAGTCATAAAGATTTTTCAGGGGATAGAAGCTATGCGGTTGGCTCTTTAGAACTAACATATTCCCAAGTTATCATGGGAAATGTAGTCTTCTCTTATTGTTAATGTTTTTCTATGATTGCCGCTTTGAGAAATGAAGTGGAGACAGGACAACCTAATCCTCACCTCCATGCCCTTAGTAGAATTGGAACTTTCCTTTAAGATGTCTAGGACATTTAATATACTCTTAGTTTAGGAATATTTCCTTACTCTGTACATATCTCCACAGCTTCAGTGTTACCACAACCCCTGGCATCAACTCTACGCCCATCCATTAGACAACAACATGCAAGCAGCAACCCGGCGCTCTATCATCCATCAGTCAAAAACAGGTAGTAGTATCTAGAAGCATTGTAACATGTTCACCCATTCTCATTTCTAATAAATATCTGAAAATGGGAAGTCTTGCATTTATTTAACTTTTTTTGCCTTGATACCATTTGCGTCACCTATCATAGCTCTCCTCAAGTCCACCACCTTTTTAGAGGACACAGCTTCAGCAGCTGACATCTAGAGGTCTAGCCACAAAAAGAAGCATCCATGGCAGAGGCAGGAAAGACACTAATATATCTCTTTTGTATAGACGTATAGGGGCATATCTACAAGGCGGTGATATAAAACTATCGCCGCTTTTGCGGCCGTTTTCGGCCGAAAAGCGGCGATAATGTTATCGCTATATCAGCAAGGTCACGCTATCACGTGAAACCTTGCCTTATCTCCATTTCCCTTAACTCCCATCTTTGCATCTCTAATTAGATGCAAAGTGGGCGTTCCTCCCCAGGATAACGGGAGAAATGTCACATAGTGACATTTCTCCTATTATCAAGCCTCACGCAAAGCAGCATAGTGACAAGAAAAGTAGCGATAACCTCTGTTATCGCTACTTTCCTTACGCCTGCTTTGAAACTGACTTAGCCATGATATCCTATGGAAGGTGGATACCATGGCTACGTATGTGAGGCCCTATCAGCAAGCTATCGCCAAACTTTGTGGGATCATCGCTGGGTTTCCAGCGATAATCTCTTGTTTGGCAGTTAGCGCTAGGGTTTTTATCGCTTTTGAGATAAGCGTTGCTAATAGCAAGCTATCTCAGCGATAAAAATCCACGCTAGCCGGCGATAATTATCCTAGCGCTAAGTGCGCTTAGCGATAATTATCGCTGGTTGTTGCTGATATGCCCCATATTAACCTACAACTAACCATGTATAACCATGTATAATATTCCATATTCATAGGTCTGCTAAAGTGTCATCTGTTGCTTTCAAATATTGTACAACATATCTGTTTTAACCATATACACAGTCAAAAATACTACTTGTATTATAATTTTCTTTAGGGACTGAGAGCCTGATGATCAAGGCATCCCATCCACAAAGGATGACGGTGCACAATCCCAGGTGAAAACTCTATCATGTTCCAAGATGCCATGTTGGTAGACTCCACGGCTGAAGAGGAGGAGATACTTGGTCGTGCTTAGGCCTGTGAAAAGATTTATTTTCGCAGGCGAAATCTCACGAAATTTCTATCATTTTGAGATACACTTGTTAGGTAAAGTTCCCAATATTAGGCCATGTCACGCAATTTCAAGTCTGTTAGGGTAAAACGTCTATTGCAGAACTACGTGAACAATGCGAATGAATATAATGCGAGCTGCTATTGTTCAGACACTTGTGTTTTTTGTGCTATATTTTTTAGCATGAAATGTCTCCCTGCATCCAAATTGGATGTGAGGACGCATTTTGCAATAATATTTAGCACTAAATGGCAGTTTTGAATTTCAGGTAATTTCACGTAATTTTTCAAAAATTCTGATAAAAGGAAATGAGGCAAATTTAGCGCATCCTTAGTCCTACCCAGAAAAACATCTCCAAAAAGACTCCAGGCCCACCATCAGTCTCCCTCCTAAGGAACTCCTCCAGTTTGCAAATCCCCAGGCAACTGCTACAAAGCCAAAGATTCTCATACCGGATAAGCAGGGCTCTCCTGAAAACAGCCTTTAGCCTACTGGTATCTCAGGTGACTCTCCTTCTCATCCACACTCCCAAACAGGTGCAACTTGGGTCTTCTCTCAATATTCTGAGGTAGATGAAAACACTCCTTAGGATGAATCTCCCTCATTCAACAATTTCCCTCCCACAACCTCCCAGGGGCCCTATTTTGTATCGGGTGCACTTACTCTGTTTGCGGCCTGGCACACCTTAAAACAGGTGCACCGGTCTCAAACAGAAATAGTGACCCTATTACATAGAATGCGCTGCCCCTGGGGTAGCTGCTAATCCATGCTGCCTTGGGGGCAGCGCATTCAAGTGGAATATGGAGCAGCTTTAAAGCAGCCGCTCCTATTTTCACTGTGCAGGCAGCACCTGCCTGCACTTTGAAGGTGAAGGGGGATTAGAGATTCCCTTGCAGGCGGGTGCAGTGAGTGACTGCAC
Organism: Triturus cristatus; assembly: GCF_964204655.1. Classification (NCBI taxonomy): domain Eukaryota; kingdom Metazoa; phylum Chordata; class Amphibia; order Caudata; family Salamandridae; genus Triturus; species Triturus cristatus. Next base: position 840,100,966 of record NC_140593.1, on the reverse strand, counting down.
CCGCCTGCAAGCGGGGATGTCTGGAAGGTCCATAGGACCCCCTTTCCACCCTCCAGAGGGCTGTTCTAGGGGGCGCAGTGACAGTGCGCCACCTTTAAGATGGCACACTGTCAGTGCGCCCCCTGACAGCCTCTTTGCCTCTGCGCCTGCGTTTGTAATACGGAGCGGGCTTAGAGGCAAAGGGATTCCCTCATTTGCATGGGGCACGCCTCCATGCAAATGAGAGAACGGCCCCTGACGATAGCGCTGACACTGTATGCGCGCCAGCGCTAGCAGTATTACAGAAGGGACTGCACAAGCGTCTACGGCACCTTCTGTAATACCAAAGTGCCCCGGGGGGAGCAAAGTGAACGCAAACGTTTGTTGTGCCCCCGGGGCACTTGGTGTATTATGGCCCCTGATGTTAACCTTTAAGGTAATGGGTAACATGCTGGGGAAAGCAGCTATGCATGCATGCAGGCGAATTGGTAATTTGCTCAACACTTCTTAACCTATCTTCACACAACACACCCCAACTTTTCTAATCACCCCATCCTATTGACATATATCGCAACCAGTTTTTTGTTAACCTTTTTCAATAAATATCGCTTGGATTTATCTTTCATCTGTCTGTCAATTCATATGTGCAGGCCAGGGGTGTAACACAGGGCCCCCTGCGGGGGTGGGGCCGAGCTGCAGGGGGCCCCCTCAACATAGTACTCCAGCCTGAGAGCTCCGGATTAAATCCGCAGCGGGGGCCCCTCTGTGTACCTTGCCCAGGGGCCCCCTGAACTTTCGTTACGCCACTGGTGCAGGCCGATAGATATGTGTGTATGAGAATAAATTACAGGAATGTGTCAGAGACAATGAATCATTTAACATGAATATATACAACAAGGCATGTGATGTGGGGATGTGTCAACTGTCCCAGAGAAGGAGAAAAAGCCCAACACTAGTATCTGAGTCCAGTGAGGCAGAGTAAACTTGAAAGGGGATGAGCAACAGAAAAAAAGTTAGGAATGCTAGGAGATCCATTGGGGATAATATCTCAAAATCATCAAATTGGCCAAAATATGTGATCCAAAGCAAAGCTAAAAAGCCAAAAATGAATGTTCACTATGAAATTAATCATCCAAAGTCAAACAGAAAGTGGAAGTCAATGCTTCAACCCAGATGGAATATCTGACATGCTGCTCTGGGTTGAGGGACAGTACCCGACCATTATTCACGCTGGACAGAAGGACCATCAGAGCCTAATTGGTAATCGAAAATTAGCAAATGCGAAGCCAAGGGTGCCTGGGGGCTTAAGGCCCCCCTGAAGCACCCCAAAAATAATAATCTGCACATGTAAAGTGCACACATGCCTGTAACACATGGCATTTTGAGAAATGCAGTTTTATACATTTTTCAAACCTTGCACGTGGTTACCATCGACTTGAAGTTGATGGTAATTGCATGTTCCTAAATGCACAGTTTGATTTGGAAAAAGCTTCATACATGTGCTTACAGAATCACAATTAGTGATTCCCTATTTGCATTCGCAATTTTAGGTAATCTAAAAAAATTGCTGTTACCTAAAATTGTGACTACAAAGCCTTTCAAACATCCGGGAAGCCTATTTTGCATTAGCAAACTGCCAAATTTAGCTATTCGCACTGTTTGCGAATGCAAAATTGTTTCATACATGCGGCTAAATGTTTCTGTCATCTGTGCTCATACACAGGGCCCTGCCTCATTACACTTTCTGACCTTGTGCTTCACCAAAAGTGGATGTAGATATTGCTTTCGAAGTGATAATGTACAGGGACACAGCAAGAGGAAGTGGGTTAGTGTCTCTCGGCCACCCAAAGAACACAGACAACAATCTGACCCCTCATAAGAGTTTGGTATCCACCTTTTGGTTACTGAAGTCACTGGCAATACTCCCAAATAATGTTTAAGTAAAGAGATCTTTTTCCTATTGGGTGGATGCCATTGATGTAAGCGATATGGGCCCGATCGTGATTAAATGACAACTTCACTCAACTGCTATTGTCCCAATATGCCTTCGTTGCCACTTCGAGGCTATCCTTTGTAATTGTTTCAGGATGAAGCCAGAATTCTTTCAGGCCAATATTGACTAGCCCATTTGACAAATGAGGGAACCATGGTAGCTTATGATGATTTTGTAACTTTATGATATCTATTAAAGTGGATCTATATGATGCAAGTTCCACCTTGAACCATGAACGGAATGAATATTTGAGTGGCACCAGTGCGATGTAGCCCTCGATTTTTCCAATACCTAGTTCTGTTCTCATAGCAAACATTGACGTTCCATGGCCCAGATGCAATAACCGTCGTATGAAATTATTTTTAGTGATTTGAATTGATGGGTCTTCTTATGTCCCCAAATCTCAGCACCATATAGACGTGCCACCCTTCACTTAACGTTATAGGCTAATGTCATTGACCTCACTTTGTGATTACCTCAGGTTTTCCCAAATATCAGCACTGCTTCAGCTTGCTGAGCAAAGATGGTGTTGCTTTTGGATAACTGTGGAGTCCATGAAAATTTCAATATAAATTGGGTGTGGTGAGGCACACTGTGGTACAAATCTGGTCAATCAAATGTATTCTCCAAAATCAGTTTGGGTGCAAGTGGGTATTCCATCTGACCTGGCATGCAAAGTGGAGACACTGAGGAACATCCTACTTAGTGCTACTCATTAAATATCGTCCATGAAAGTTTACCATCCAGACGAACGCCCAAATATTCGTATGTAAAAACTTGTTCTAAAGGTTTATTCTAGACTTTGAAAGTGGTTCGCAGTTTCTGCTTTTGATTGAGGATCATATATTTTGTTTCACCAATATTGATGGTCAATCTTCTGGCAATACAGACAGACTCAAACCTTTCCAGTAAACGATGAATCAATGTCTCTGTTCTAGCCAACAGCACCGCATCATCGGCAAAAAACAATATTGGTATACACTTATTGATTAATTTGGGTATATCAAGATTGAGATCCGGATGAGTGTTTACAATATCATTTATGTAACAATTAAAAAGGGTTGGTGCTAAGACGCAGCCTTGTTTCACGCCTCTCTCTATTGGGATCTCCCGGGTTTAATCACCTCTAGTGCTGTGTCGAATCCTTGTAGTATTACCGGAATGCAGGGCAATTAGTACCTTCAAGATCTTTTTTGGGGCTCTCATCTCCCTCACTATTTGCCATAGTCTAGAGTTGTCCACAATATCCAGGTATAGCAATTACTTTTTTAAACAGGCGTATTGGGATCAAATTAGGTTCAGTCTGAATACTTGGTCTACTGTGCTCTGGCCCCTCATGCAGCCTGCTTTGTATGGTGAAATTAGATCATTTCCTTCTAACCTCTGTTAGCAACAGCTTTCCAAATATTTTGCCCACGCCTTCAAACAACGAAATCGGCTGGTAGTTAGACACCACGTCTCTTGAGCCTTCTTGGTGTAGTGGCACAACAACTGATTTTCTCCACGATGAAGGAATTTCTTCTAGAGACCAGATGTTATTATAAGTACGAGTCAGGATCAGCGAACAAAATGTTAGCTGATTTCGGTAATCATCTGACGGAATATTATCCAGACCAGCTGCCTTATGGGGTTATTGAGTCATAATCGCTCGTGCAACTAGCTTTTTGCTAAATTCAAGTAGTTGCTCCAAAGTCGATAGCTCCTACAATCCCTTGTAATCCATCGCAAAAAGTGCAGAATCTGAGGTGCGCTGTTTTGCGACTTCGTGCTTATTAATCATTATCTTTAGATCGAGTTTCCCACTATGATATTCAGATTGGGGTGTCTCATTGGGATTGGGGTTACCCCCAATCATCACCTATTGCGGCACTGGCAGGGCGTTTGATCCGTACAACGAAACGTCACCATCTCTGGAGAATAGTAGAGTGTTGTACCCAGAGCTGTGGGCTGATATTCAGCTCCATATTCTTTGGAGAACCTTCACAGCCCCATCTGATGATCTCCCAAAATTTCTTTGGATTTCGTGGGGAAAATGGATCCACCAGATTTGCCAACATTTATGCGAGTGATGCTTCTTTTAATATTTTAAAAGCTCTTTCCACTGCTTTCTTCTTTCAAGGAATAGCTGTTCGTTGGTTTCAGACAAATGTCGATTCTTTAAAGCTAATGACAAAGCTTTTTTTTTGTTTCACTCATTCTTCATCAAACCAATACTGACCATGGTAAGAAGAATATTCCAGGGCTATATCAGTTTTGTTCTTTCTTTCCCCAGTTGTCTGTAGCAGCAGTCCCTCAAACCCTTGCAACTGCTGCAACTGGAGTGCCACATCAGTTACAGATAGCGTTAATGACGTGGTATATAATATTGACCATTTGTGACTAGTAATATAAGTGCTTGAGACGCAATTATCATCGATTCCGACAATGTTCTTACTGTTTGGTTTTATGGCAATTTTGAATCCACTTGCGTTTCGGCTAGGAGTTGGCATCAGAGAGCCCGAGTTGGGATGCTCCAGAACCAGGAGCGATGGGTCATGATCGCTTTCAATCCTGCCAATTACTTCCATATCGATGATAAGATGCCATGCTTACATATTGTGAGAAGTTGGCCTGGCATATGCTGTTCCTAGTTATAGGGACACCTTGCACCAGTCCAATTCGACTCCTATTGATGATAGGTTTAAGACAACCTTTAAAGAAAGCTATCCTAGTGGTAGCTGTGGAGAGCAGCCTTCAGGCTAAGTCTTGAAGGAGTGTTAAGCTTATTGTTTTACCATAATAACCTCTTGAATAACCAAATGAAAGAGTAGCCCACACAGGTATATATATAAAATATATGTATTTATTCTAGACAGAATCCCACAGTCACTTTATGTGGCTAGTGGCAAAGTTACACTTCAAACAAGCATTTATAAACACAATAAATAGCACAGAAATCAATGGGCCCCAGGGGGGGACCAAACCATATACTAAAATAGTGGTATAAGAACCACGACAATTCTACAGGCAATGCCTAGGGCATTCAGGATCGCTGGCCCCTTAAGAATCCACCCACAGTTAAGAGGAAGGGGACCCACGGGAGGCGTGTGCAGTGCGAGAAGTTGCTGTCGGGATCGCAATGTTAGCCTATGGAGAATGTCGCGGTTGAATAATTAAGGTTTAAGGACACTTCTAACAACAGTACAAAGTTAAGGCTTGAGACTTAAGGCTTTGGAGAGCCCACCACCACGGGAGTACCGAAGTACCACTGTTACCTGCCCCAGGGAAGCCGGGTGCATAGGTCGATTCTGGTGTCGGGTCGCGGGCTGATTTTCTATGGAAAAGGAGTCCAAACTGCTGCTAGCTGGAAGTGTCGCTGAAGTCGTGAAGATTGAAGTTGAAGAAAAGACAAAGATGAACCTGAAAGCAGAGGGGACAGAGTCTGGGTCACAGCACAGTGACCAGGGAGCTCACAGGAAGGAGCTCGTGGATGTCGGGTGCTTCAGGTGTGGAAGGTACAGCTGGGCTCTGCAGTCACGGGCTCCGGGAGGCTTCAAGGAAGGCCAGCTTCTGGAGGGCGACTGTCCCACGTCGGCTGAGGGTCGCTGCGGTGTTAGTGTCCCGATTGGATCCACTAAGCATTGGCAACCGCAACCCACGCAAGATGAACAAAGCAGCTGCTGGTGCAGACCCACGTGGTCTGAGGGTGCTCTCCTTTGCAGGGAGCGTAGAGCAGGCCTGGAGCAACCAGGGGAACTCTTAGAAAAGAAGATTGTCCTCCATCAGGGCCCACAAGTCGAGGGACAAGGGACCGCGGAAGGCAGCAAAATGGAGTGCGTAAAAGGGCTCCCACGGGCCACCGGAGCGGGCCAGGGAGCTGAGGGTCGGCACAAATGCTGCTTGAAGGTTGGCTCAAGAATGGGCCAAAGCACAACTTCCCCACTGGTCGGGGTCGTGTGCTGGACAAGAGGTGGCCGGTGTCTCGGGGTATGCGGGGATCTCGACACCCACGTGGTCCAGGGTGCTCAGACTTGCTGGGCACACTCACAGGACGCTGGGATGCACTGGAGACCCACCTCGAGGTTGCTGGAAGGCATCGAAGGTCGTGAGAGCAACGAAGTTCCAACCGGGTATCTTGTAGTCTTTTAGGTGCCTGCCAAGCAGGGGGATAACTCCTTTATCCCAAGGGAGATTTCTTCAGTCAGCTGGGCAGCAGCTCGTCGAAGGTCAGTTCTGTGAAGTCCTGTACGAATCTAAGGCTCTAGGGCAAAGTTATTCCCATATATCCCCAAGATTAGGGAATGGTCCAAAAGAGAGCCTACCAATCAGAGTAGAGGCGGGAAAGGGTGGCTACACCCACTCCCCTTTGTGTGTTTCCCGCCTGGGCGAGGGGCAGGACGCCCCTGAACCGGTTCCAGGCGGTGTATGCAGAATTGGGGCTCTGCAGCTGCCTACGTGCAACTCTGAAAGGACATTTGGTGCACCCACCCTGTTCCAATCCACATATCCTGTCTGGGGAGGTGCTGGCACCTCCCTGCCACAGGAGCCCTATTGTCCAGATGGCGAGGCTGGGGTTTTCCCCAGCAACAGCCAGCCAGAGTCGTGTAGGTGGCGAACAGTAGCCATTTTGTGGTACATGTGCACTTTTAAATTGGTGTCCAAATTCTACCGCTTTTCCCATATCACCCTCCTAGCAAGGGGGAATCGTGCCCCCATGCCCATGGCTGGACTGGGGGTATGATTCCTTCATGTTTGACACCAAACACGATATGGTTCTGTGTAGCCATTCCTAAGTTACAGCGATGACGCAATAACTTATAATGCGGTTAAGAGTATATGGTATGGCTACACTACAAACAACCCAGTAACGATTTTACGAAGGTTGCCGAGAGGTCCTACTCACGTAGGGGTCCCCCCTCACACATACCTCAGCACCCAGCCCTGTAGGATTACCAGGGCCTGCCATAGGGGTGACCCATGAGAGTATATGTGTTGTATGGTATGGGACATAGGGTACCTACGTCCCTGTAAGGGGTGCTAGCACCACCTTACCCAGGCTACAGTAGTGGCCTGGTGGTGACATTTTGGGTGGCTGTCCCAGGGTGGCACAATAAGTGCTGCAGCCCTGGTAGGCCTACTGGGGGACCCATGCCCTGGGTACCTAGGGTACCATCTACAAGGGACTGGTAGGGCATGCCCAGCATCCAATTATGTTTGTACCTAGAGTACTCACAACAGTTTTAGGGAGAAAGCAGATAGGCTGGGGTCCTGGATAGCAGGATCCCAGCCAGACTAGTCAAAAACCACTTAAATACCAGGCAAAAAGTTGGGGGCAACCATTAGTCAGATTCCACTCTCCTACACATATGTATTGCCATATAATCAATGACACTTTGCCTACCGCCAACTCTGAAGGTGGATTTAGGGGATTATTAGAAATAGGAGGCTGCAAATGGCTAAAGGCGGGCGCATGTCCCACCTTTTTTGCAAATGTTCACTCCCATGGCGTTTTGCTCTCGGTAGCGAGCAGCGGCACGCAGGGTGGAAGCTGCATTCCTCCTGGGTCATGTGCTTTCGCTCGTTATCTGAGCAGTGACCGCTGCGTGACTCTTGTCCTTATTTGGCCAAGAAAACGTGAGCAGGGCACCTCGAAGCGTTTTATTTCACAGCTCGCACTACACACGGACACTGTTGCATTTCAAGCACTTCCTTACATTTACTGTAAGTGTTTATTCGTTTTTAACTATATCTAATATTTATCTTTTAGTTATAGCGCTATGGAATTAATTTGTGGACTACCAGTGTCTAACTGTACCTTGGTTTTCCCAGTGTATATGACAGCACAACACTGCTTCCCAGGTGTAGTGGTATTTGTTTCTTTTTCGGTTCTTGAGCAATATTACTGGTTTGCCTGGGGGCTGGGCTAGTTAAAATGAGACTCCAAGTCGCATGGAGATTATTAAGTTATGCTCCATATATCTTGTTTGTGACGCTGCGCGGTTCTGTGACCCAGAGAGTCCAGCCCCGGTCTTCCACTCTCTCACTGTCTCTCTCTCTCTCACTGACTGACTCTCTCACTGTCTGACTCTCTCTCACTGACTGACTCTCTGACTCTCTCTCACTGACTGACTCTCTCACTCTGTCTCACTGACTGACTAACTGATGTTGTGTTTCGATTTAGATACCCGTACGTAGGTTTCCATGAATCATGTCCTTATATAGGCACAATTCGCATTGCATTGCCCTTATTTAGGCATAGAATCCCAGTCCTTAGTTAGGCATTTGCCATGCTATCCAAATACAGGCATGGTCACCTACATCTGTCCATCCCACGTCACAACGAGTTCTTAGAAACCAGACCCTTAAGCCATCGGGACTTTCCCTAGCTAGGATTATTGATTTCTCCAAGAACTCATCTATTATGTATGAACTGCTATTCCTTAGGGGTTCATCCATGACGTCTTCCTCTGGCCGACTTTACGTCAATGCTAGCATTCCTAAGCACCTTCCAGGTATAAATATGCCTTCCCTTACCATGGCAAACTACGGCACGGCTCGACCCGACTTGACTGCACGGTTCGCCACGGCAAGTTCGGAAGAGACCATATCCCGGTCTGACACACTGACCAGACGCTGTCATCCCTGCTCGCAGAGATTTCAGCTTCCAGTGTTCTGACTCCCTTCGCGGGGTGTTAGAGTTTGAGACCCGGAAATTGATTCCCACCTCTCTCATTCTAAGGTATGGAGTGGACAAGAACCTAGAGGGATTCTTGGCATACAATCTTAGTATATATCATACTATAGGAAACAGCAACTACTCTTACCTTGTACTACACTTAGGTTAGGTACACTGGGGTAGAATTATTTAGAAGCATCAGACGAGTATTCACTTTTTAGCCTGTGTTATTTATGTATGTATATATGAATATATGTCATAGCTAAAAGACAATGCTAGTGCAGTATTATTTCTACTTACTGTTTACGCTGTGCGTATTATATCTTGCTTACTGTCTAATGATTGTAACAGCTCACATCTCTTACACAAGAAACAAGACTGTTCAATAAAACCTTTTATTGAAACGCCCGTCTATCTATTTCTGTGTAACTCTGAAGAAACTAAGCATGCACGATTGACCGAGTGAAACTGTTATCTATTGTTTCCACAATTCTGAGACGCGTTCCGATTCTAAGGGAAACAAAGTTGTCATGTTTATGCGGTTGACAGAAACTAATCCCTTCTTGTGCATTCGAGAAGTTTCTAGTGACCTCTGAGTTAGCTGGCACACACAAGTGATTAAGTTTAATGTACTGGATAGGAGCATACTGACCTTAGTCCTATGCAAAAACAATAGTGTATATTATTCCAATGCGCAGAGCCTATAAGGGAAACAGGAACCACACTACACTGACTTACTGACTCTCTCACTGACTAACTGACTGACTGACTGACTCTCTCACCCTCTCTCTCACTGACTGACTGACTCACTCACTCTCTCAATCTCTCTCTCTCTCACTGACTGACTGACTGAATCTCTGACTGACTCTCTGACTGACTCTCTGACTGACTGATGGACTATCTCACTCTCTCTCACTGACTGACTGACTCTCTCACTGACTGACTGACTGACTCTCTCACTGACTGACTGACTGACTGACTCTCTCACTAACTGACTGACTCTCTCACACTCTCTCTCTAACTGACTGACTGACTCACTGACTGGCTGACTCTCTCTCTCTCACTGACTGACTCTCTCACTGACTGTCTCTCTCACTCTATCTCACTGACTGACTAACTGACTGACAAACTGTCTCACTGACTAACTGACTGACTGACTGACTTTCTCACTCTCTCTCACTGACTGACTCACTCACTCTCTCAATCTCTATCTTACTGACTGACTGACTCTCTCACTCTCTCACTGATTGACTGACTCTCTCTCTCACTGACTCTCTCACTGACTGACTGACTCTCTCACTCCCTCTCTCTCACTGACTGACTGACTCTCTCACTCTCTCTCACTGACTGACTGACTCTCTCTCTCTCACCTCACTTACTGACTAACTCTCTCACTCTCTCTCTCACTGACTGACTGACTGACTCTCTCGCTCTCTCACTAACTGACTGACTCTCTCACTCTCTCTCTCACTGACTGACTAACTGACTGACTCTCTCACTGACTGTTATTCAGGTACTATTTCCCAACCTTCACCTTCCTGGCATTTATGCCCCCCTATAACAAAAAAAACCATAACAAGCAACCATTGGGACAGGCAGATAGAAGTTGCCAACATTGAAAGGACAAAAAAAAACCTCAAGACATTATTTATTGTTAATACTTTTAATATGGTCGTTCAGTTGTACATAATGCTTTCTTGGTCATATATAAGGTAACAAAAATGCTTCTGACACTTCTTTATTATAACGTTTCAGCATGCTGCAGACTTCTGTACAGCACAGCTTAAAGACATAGGAAAAGTCAATATCTCTGGCTAAACACTTATAAGGTCCCAAAGGCGAGACCTATTGGCTATGCCGATGCTTGTTACTGTTTAGTTGCAGGTAAGTGATATGTTGAGTAGCGATCTCGGTCACCAGCCCACGTTTTCTTGAAGTAGCAAATGTCTTGTTTAATTAAAAAGGACAGCCAGTCCTTATCCGCCATCTTGGATTGTAGACCTGCTATATTCCAGCTTGTTATTTTTAGATGGATTTTTGCTCTGCCTTCCAATTTGGTAGTTCTAAGTTTATCCTACATGCATCTTCCTTTTTGGTCAGACAATACTGGTCTTAATAATAGCTGAAAAACATGACATGGTTGATTTTGTGTCATATATTTACTACGCAGACCTTCGAGTCTGCCAAGTTGGATCGTTTGGGAAGCCGCTGGCGAGAACTCGATGGATCTTGCAACAGTGAACCTGATTTTTGGATGCGTATTTTGTTAATACGTTTTTCTGCTGCTAAAGGAACTGTCTGTTTTGCAGATTCTTCTTGACTGGTATTAGCTCTTAAGTGGTGGCCTGAATGACAAATGTTGCTCCCTCCACAGTTTTACTCATCACTTCTGCAGATTTACGCGCTACCTCCTGCAAAGGCTCTCTCACCTGCATGTTTTTATGTATTTGCCAGTACAGGGACATTCTTGGAGAAGATGTTTCATGGCAGCTAACCTTTGGCCCTTCTGCATTTGAATCGATATGCTATTTTATCAGCATTTGATCGATGCTTTCTTCCATTAAACCTCTAAAAGATAGCATGTAATCAATGGAGGGGGTCTCTTGGTAGTACCGGGGTTCATTTTGTGATTCTTTGCAAATAAATTACGTTTTTGATGTAAGGGTACAATTCTGGTCACACGGAGTCCTCTTTGGGAAGAGCTCATATTCCTCCTATCTTCCTTGGTATGATGGCTTGTTGACATATCTATTAATGTTCGGTGTTCCCTAAAATATATTGAATGGGAATAAATATTGGTCAGACCGTGGCTTTGTCCTGTGTTCTGCCTTATTTCCTGCCACTGAGAAATGTTTCCCCCATTTTTGTTTGGCAGTATATGTTTGTATTGTTTCTATTTTCATTTGTAATTTACATTTTTTGTTACTGCAGCGTTTAATAGATTATTACATATGTAATGTCGAAATAAAATAAAAAGGAGAACTATAAAGTAAGTACAAATTGAAGAACTAGTCAGCCATACAGATGCCTTAATTTAGTTGGCAGTGTGGAAGTGGTAGGTGAGTTTAAGAGTAAAAAAAACTTGGAACTGCTTCAATCTAGACCTTGAATGCTAATGTGGGTCATTCGAGTTTCTTGCTGCTCGTTGCCTCTGCTAGAATTATGTTTAAAGTTTTATGTGTCTAGCTATCCCAGTAGCTTAATTTGAGCTGGTGGTTTCCAGTGCTCAGCACCAGCTCTGAATCATCAACACTAGTGCTTTTCATGAGCACCAGTTAAAGACATGTTATTTTATGGTAGGCACGGGTAGATTGAGTGATTTGCCCAGAATCCTAGGATGTTGAGCAGAGACGCGAACCTGGTTCCCCAGCTCCAAAGTCAGCAGCTCTGGCCATCACGCCACTTCCTCTACCCACTTGCACGGTTAGTAGTTGGTTCTGTTTTAGGCAGCGCTAACAGGAAGAATGGGCTGGTGCACCGGTTCCTTCTGAAGAGATCCCCAGCACTTATTATTTTACAAATTAAAAATTGCGCCCACCAAAGGGCTTTTGTAGCAGTCAGCAGAGAGCCTAACCAATGACAGTTTTTAGTGTGTACTGCACCGACGGTCTCTATGATGTTCTAACGCTGCATTAAGACATGGGCCTTCCACCTTCAAAGGGTGCCTTTGCTGAGCGGGACAATGAGAAGACTGTCTCTTTCTCTATCTCAACCTCTTTCCGTATCGCTATCTACCTTTACTGACTGTTTATCTACTCCTAACTCACCATTCTATGTTTGAGTCTACTTTTCTTGTCTGCCTCATTTATCTCTCACTCTACTAGCTCTCTGTACCTCACTTAACTCCTTTTCCGCTCTCCATATTTCTCTGCCTACCTTCTTCTCAGGACCGGACTGGCCGTAGTGGGCATCGGGCGTTTCCCTGGGAGGCTGGAAGGGAGGGGGCCAGTTTAACAGTGGTGGGGGCCGGTTTTGTTACTGGGTGCCGGTTTTGCTGTGACGCTGCAATATCGGTCTCGTTAAAAAAGGATCAGTGCTTCACACTTGCCCACGGTGAGAGAGGCGGGGGCTGGTCCTACTAAGTTCCCAGGGCTTCTTTGGGTTCCCAGTCCGGCCCTGCTTCTTCTAGCTTCTTCTTACTTATATGTGTCTATCGTGCCTCTCTCTGTGCTTCTCCCCGCTCTTTCTACACCACCTTTTTCTACCTCATCCCACTTGCTATACCTCTCTGTTTTGTCGTAGCTCATCTCTCACTGTCATCAGTCACTAAATCTTAACCCTGCTCTCGACCTCACTTCACTCTCTCTGACTACCTCCATACCACCACACTTTACCACCCTCTTCCTCGCTTTGTCTGTCTCTCCATCCTTTACTCATGCCTCTCTCCTGACTACGGCTCACCTTTTCTATCTCACCCCCATCTTTTATCATCTTAGCGCTACATCTGTATCTATTTACCTCATTACTCTAGCTCTACTCTTTCTGTCTCACCTCTACCTCATCTCGAATACGGTACACCTCTCTCTACCATGCCTTACTCTACTTGTCTCTTGTGACCTCACTTCGGGACATATTATCAAGACAGGCGATACAATTATCGCCGCTTTAGAGGCAGAAAACTGCTGCTAAAACGGCGATAATGGGCTTGATAATATGCTCTATTGAATTCCAATTGAAGGCCATGTTAGATGTGAAGGACATCCAGGGGCGCAACTAAAGCCAAATTTCGGGAGGGGCTAAGAAAAAATTTCGGGGGAGGCTGAATCTTTTAAGCCATAGGCAGAGTGGAGCTGCAGGGGCTCTTAGAAGGGGTGAAACAACAGAAAGGCCTCATTAACATGTAAATGGTCTTTTAAAGACCTGTGAAGTGCTCGGTTGCGGCTGTGTGCGCGCCAGGAAGCTGTCTCATCCAATGGGTGTTGCGTGCCTGAGGACATCTAACCTGGGCTTCAATTGGAATTCCATAGAACATATTATCACGCCCATTATCGCCGTTTTAGCGGCAGTTTTCTGCCGCCATAGCGGCAATAATTTTAACACCTGTCTTGATAATATGCCCCTTCGTTCCGTACCACTCTCTGTGTTTACATGTATATCTCTACCACTCTACCCTTTCTAATACCACTCTTTCTGCCTTATCCTTCCTCTACACCTCCCTGTTTTTTCCATCTTGCCTTCTCTGCCTCTCCACGTCATCACTGTTTCAACCAATTCTCCCTTTGTCTCCGTTCTCAGTCTCACCCCTCCCTCTCCATCACCACTTTCTAACTCTCCTCTCTCTCTACCTCCTTAATCTCCTCATTTATTAGCTACTTTGATGCACCGCTTCCCCTCTTTCTTTGTTCTTCTACTTCACCTTATCACTACCTTAATTATTTCTCTGTAACTTGATTTCTCTACCTCTTCCTTCTCTTCTGTGTCTCGATTTCTCTACCTTGCCTCTCTACCTCTGTTTCCTACCCTCTTCATCACTGTTTCAGCCTCACCTCACATCTCTTTCTCTACCTCACCTAAGTCGCTCTTCTTCTTCTCTTTTCTCTCTACACCTCATCTCGCTCCTAGCTGTCACGCCTGTCTCTGTACCTTTTTCACTGTGTCACTACTCTCTCTATCTCATCTGTCTTTCTATATTTCACTTCTGATATTGTCCCTTTTCATGTCATAACACTGTCTCGACCTCAGAAGCCCCTCTGTTAATAATGAATACACAGCCATTTTTTTAATTTTGGCTTACAAACTTTTGCACAATTGAGTCGCATGAGCACTGCACCGTCTCACTTAGCTCTGTTGTCGCAACTTACTGTTTTTTGAGTCTAAACATTTTTATGAATGTTTGGAATCTGCACTCTATATGTATGAATACATTACATTGCATGAAAACCACCTACTGTTATTCCTCTGGCTCATGTCCATTATACTTTTATGTACTTGACATATGATGCAATTCATTTACACATCTCAAACAACTATGGGGCCCATTCACACACTGCATTTTGTATTATGTTTAGTTGTACTACAGTAGTACCTCGCACATACTACAAATACTATCACAAACATACGTGAGGAGGCTACTGCCTGCACCTCTCCTATCTTTTCTATGAGGCAGTCTCTGCCACATGTGGAGATGTCAGCACACATAGGTGTACATTTTACTACTAAATATGGGAGGAACATGTGTCATTGGCTGGAAAATGGGTAGTACTTACTTACTACTAAATGGTTTAAGGAAGGGTAAGGAGGGACTTGGGGGGCTAAGGAGGGGTTTATGAAGAGACATGCAAATACTCATTCAGAAAAGAGTGAGACCATTGCTTTCACACATTGAACTAACGTTACTACAGCCACAAAGGAGCCCAAACAGTAGTACAATTACTCCAAGCCAGCCTTGAAGTAAGTCTAGCACGACACATGGCCACTTACAGGTACTGAAGCACACTCCCTTCGAGAAACAAGACAAGGCAGGGACTTAAAATAGCATCCCATAGGAAAAATGTGGAAAAAAAAATCAATTCTAATTTTAAATCACATATATATTGTATTTGAGAGTTAAAAGTTATAGTCAATTTAAAAGTATTTTTTAAATAAATATTTAACTTCTTGTTTAAAACTAAATACAACTTTTGAGCTTTTAAAAAACAAATTGAAATTAATTAAAACAATTAAACATGTTATAATAAAATTATATAATAATTAAATATAAAAATGATAAATGAGTATTAGCAATGCATGTAAATTTAACCTTTGTGTATATTCCCTACGTGCTTAATTGAATGAACATCAAGGAACCACTGTTTCTTTTGTTTATAAGTGAAGGTGTGGCTATTAATCATGGTACAAATATATCTTTCCTTCAAATGGAAATCATTTCTTTCATTACACTAAAAATATTTGAAATAAAAACACGGCTTCATAAGCACACTGTGATACGGTGCATTATTTTCAAAATAAGGGTTCATAATTTGAAATCTCTTACAAAGCAGAACCCTAAACATGGCCAAGATAGGGCTCTGCTCTTATAGAAATCATTTAAAAGTTCAATCAATGAATCTTAAAGTTGCTCTGTGTGCAAAATTTGTCACATAGCGGAATAGCACAGTGACTCTTGTGGGGTTAGTGAGGGGTATGGGGTCCAGTAAGATGTATCCACTCCGACCAACCCTGATAATGAATGTGATATTGTACTTGCCACCGACGAATATTTCATGTCTTTCTGATCGGTTCATCTGATCATCTGTACCTCACTGACTCTGCCTTTAGTCCCTCTCCGTGTGCCTGCAAAGAACAGATTATCCAGGCAGTTCATTGAGAACTCTCAAGTGACTCTCGTATAGGCCTCACATTTATTTTACCCGCTTTTTTACTTTAAAAACTGACCCACGCCTTGTTAAATGTTCTTTACACCAGGCCAATGCACGTTGAGGGAATGTTTTAGATGGGCCAGCATTTCCTTATTTGTAGACTCTCAACTTTGGCAGATTGAGGGGCAATGCCAGGACCCCAGAGATCCTGGAGGTATGTGTAAAGTGGCTGGGCCAAAAGAAAGGCATGGCTAGTAATGGTCAAAAAAAATAAAATTAAAATCATCTAAAATACGGATAATAATAAAATATATAAAAAGACAAATGATTGCCCTTTTCAATGTTCATTCTATCTTTCTACATCTGCACCCCCATGTTTCCACCCTCCTGTCCCCCTCTTTTCTCCTCAGTGTTCTGCCTCCCCCGCCATCAATTGGTAGAAGTCTTTCCTTCCTCGTGCGGCTCGAGGGGGCACAGCGGCCCCGCCCCCTCGACACCAACAGTCTGCCCTAGAAATCGATGGCTCCAATATGTCGGCCACTCCACCGGAGCTGTGATGAATTACACAGGCGGTTAGGCACACAAGCGCTGCTGCTGTCTCTGCCATTACGGGGTCATTAGAACATCCCCTGAGCCGTTTATGTCTGTTGTTTTTAGATAAAAGATAAACTCGTGCTGCAATCATAGGTTGTGAGGGGAGGAGGCCCCGGGGCCTGCTGCACGAAGATGCGTGTTTCATTGCAGGGACAGAGCACCTGTTAATCAGGAAAAAATACATATAGCTCGCGAGCCCAGAGAAGGACGCCAGCAGTCAGGTGTGAGGACTTTTGTAATGTAAATGTAAATTGATACTTGTATAGCGCACTACTCAACCGCAAGGGTCTCAAGGCGCTTGTACGAATATCGCTGTGGAACCCATCCTGGCTTGCCCTGTGAGGCGTCCACCCCTGGGCACCCCCAAGGTGGAGGCCAGGCATCCTTAGCGTTGTGGGGGCCGTTGTGGAGATTAAGCAAGCTATTGCCCAGAGTTGCAGAGTGGGACTCCATGGTTGGAATGGCACCGAGGCGAGAATTATCAGGTCCGTGGAATTTTTGAGCCCAAGACCCGCCGAGGCGGGGAATTGAACCCTGGTCCCGGGCTAGACCTCTGCATCAGGGTCTGCCGCTCTAATCATTGAGCCATACTTCTCTTTGTCAGACTTAACACGTATAATCCAGACTTCTGCCAATGACAGGACTGAAATATTCCATGAAGTCATCCAGACTGAGGTGAAGTTCCAAAGAAGCTCTGACTCACCTTTGGTAGCGTGTGAAAGCATAAGACCATTACCTCCTCGTCCATCTTCCCATCTCATTCCGTAGGCATGAGCAGTTCGCCCTCTCCACAGAAACTATTACCAAGGTGAGGTCAAAATACTTCTCCCCAATATGTTGCCACCTGCCCAGCATGTACAAAGGGGGAAGCACATCATCAGGACATCCTGTTCTTTCCTTTCTGCGCTGCAAAAATGTTGCCTACCAAGGTCAGGTAAGATGATCATGCTTTTATTTTCATATTTAGGGGCCGATTACGATGCGGTCGGAAAAGGCTCTGACTGCATCGTAATATGTCGGTCGGATTCCTTTCCGACCGCCTCATTACAATGGAGGCGGTCGGAAAGGAATCCGATCGGTCATTCCGACTGGCTTCCGGCAGGCTCGTAGAGCCAGTCTGCCAGTCGGAATGCAGCTAGTAATCCCCAAATCCTCTTTTTACCCAAGGGATTATGATGTCAGGTTTCGGCAGCCTTTCTGTGCCAGCCTTTCCGACACAGAAAGGCTTACGTAACTCGAATTTGGGAGCCCTCAGCCTGGCCCCCTTGGGTGCAGGGCCTCCAACCGGAGTTGATCCCCTGCACCCTAATGCAGGCACCTTGAGGTGCCTGCCACGGGGTGCGGGGATGAACAGCACCTCCTATGTTACAATGAGAGCATGCATTCCAGCCAGAATGTATGCTCCAATTGTAAAGTATAGGAATGCGACCAAACAGTGTTCGGTCCCATCCTAATTAGTCAGTCGGGATCGCTGACCGGATGTTGGTCAGTCCCATGACCAAGATGATGTTGTGCGGAGGAAACTCTGCCTGACATCGTAATAGGGCCCTCAATGTTTTTACATATTTTTGTCTACGGGGAGACTTGCTTTAGCAGACTGTAGTTAGGGGACCTTGTTGCCCTGCACAGCGAGCGTTGGTCCGTGTTTCTAGGCTGCGGCACTGAGCGTCCTTTCGCCCGTTTTCATCCCCTCGGGAAATGTTGCCACCCTGAACGTGGGGACTCTTGCCTGCAGCCTTGCAGCCTCCTGCCGGGCAAAAGTACGCATCCTGCTCTGGGAGCCCACAGCAACCATGCCATAAATTGTTCTGTATTTTTGGCTCCTTTACTGCCAGAGCTCCTGATTTCATGGGTTGGAGCAGCTGCACACTTGTCGCATTTGCCTTTTCATGTACATTTCCTGTTGTCGTTTTTGGCATTCTTGTGTTCTATGTTCTGTGCCCTGCTATGGTGGGCCAGGCTTACTCTGCAGAGTCCTGTGTGGATGGCTTTCAGGGCTGTCTCTCTCTACCGCGGTACCCTGCTTTAGCGGACAGGGCCTGCGCGTTTGAGGGTGATATTGTTGCAGCTGCTTTTGGTATTCCTGACCTGTTTGCTCTGCATTAGGAAGCAGTGCCTGGGGACTCTAGGTTTGGAATATTGCACTCGGCATTAGCTTGTGGGACTTGGGGGATTTCGCCTACTATTCACCCTGCTGTTGTGGGTGTATTGGTTGATTTCCTCGCAAAGCAGCCCTTACGGCGAGGGGGCTGGGTGTGCTGTGGCCTGTTTTTTTTTCCCCACGCACAGCATTTGGGGGTTTCAGTCAGTCGGCTCCGCCACTCGTCTGGCCTCTCTGGATGCCATCATGTGGTATGTCGCAGGAGGTAGTATTTGTTGCCTCATGTTTTTGGCATACAGGGTGATCAGAGTGTTTGGT
This sequence comes from Triturus cristatus, assembly GCF_964204655.1. Lineage (NCBI taxonomy): Eukaryota > Metazoa > Chordata > Amphibia > Caudata > Salamandridae > Triturus > Triturus cristatus. The sequence goes on along the minus strand of NC_140593.1, from coordinate 840,082,028 downwards.
GTTATTGGATTGTGGCTGGTGCTACGCTGGGGCCATGAGAGGTGGTACCAGGTCCTTCTATGCACCCTTCTTTGCCTCCTTACTGGCCATGATTAGGCTCAGAAGGAGGCGGCCTTTGTGATCTAGGCAACCTCCGCTTATGGTCCCCAGGCAGGATGGGTTTTGCCTGCTAGGGAGTGCTGGAGAGGTCATTATGTTCAGGGTTCTGGTCTTACAGACCTACTAAGGCATGAGGCATTTTTTTGCCTCATTTCGACCAGTTGAGCCTGGGCCTGTACCCTTGCATCATGCTGTTTAGACTGGGTGTGGTTTCTGCCTCAGGCGACCCAGCCTCCTCCAGGTCAAGGGTTCGATTCTTGCCAATGCTGGCATTCAACCACTGTGAGGACCTGTGTTTGCCCTCATGGTCACAGGTTATCTTCCCGGTGGGTCCCTTCAGCCTTTCTTCCTTCTGAGGTGCCAATGAGCATCTGGTGTTGAGCGCCAGGATGACCTTCTGGGTGGATGTGTGCTTTCCATATACGCATGTTCTGTACAGCGAGTGCTGTTGCATGTTTGGAAGGTGGTGGACAAATCCTCTTTCCCTTGCTTTCTTTCAGGGCATTGTCCTGTAGCCATGTTTGCAGCTGCTTTTCCGTCTTTGGCATTCTTCAACAATGGGGCCCAGTAGCTCAGGTTTCGGAGCATGGGTTCGTATCGCTCCCCAAGTTTAGTATGTCCTGCGGTGGTGGTTGTACTCGGACGTTCTCACAAGAAATCCTTCAATGGGTCTGCCCCCTCCTGCATGGGGTTTGGTTCTGAAGAGAATCTCTCTTTTTTCGGCTGGTGGACCTTGGCCCCGGTTCCAGCTGCTCTATTTTATTTCCTCCCATCAGTCGGGGGTCATGGGGTGTGTATTCTGACAGACACCCTGGTGTCAAGATCTTAGGTGTGTCATCAAAGGATGGTGATGGTTCCCTCCCTTTTTGTTCAATCTTGAGTATGGAGCATTGACCTTCTATTCTGGGCTCTTTCCCGACCATAGGTATCTGCCTGTCTCTGCCTGCGGATGCCGGGTGAGATGGTCTCCACACTGCCCGTGCTCCCCTAGGCCCATCTCAATGTTCTATACTGGTTTCCAGCTTCTCATTGTTCAGTGGCTTTCAATCCTGGGCCCTTGGAGGTTGGGGGTATCTCCGCTGATGGTCTCGATCCTTCTCCCTTGGTGGTCTTGAGGACCGATGCGTGCACCAGGGAGAGAGGGCGCTGCTTGGGGATTACTAGGCCCTGGGCAGATGGTCCCCTTTCTGGGCTCTCCAGTCCTCATACTGGTGGGACTTGGTGGTGTGACAGGCACTGTCTTTCCTTCCCTCCTCTCCTTTGGCACAGTGCAGTCTGTGTTCAGACCACCTGCCTGGTCGTTCGTGCCTCTGTCGACTGGCGGGGGGGGGGGATGCGCCAGTCTATGTTTTCCATTTTCCTCAGGGGATTGGCTTGTGGGCCTTGGTGAGTCTCTTCTCTCGACAGTCTCTCTTCTGGGGGTAGTGAAGGGGCATGCATTTTCTTTGCATTGGATGTCCTGTTTATCTCCAAATTCCACCTTCCATGGCTGGGTCTGTTTGCCTCAAAAATATTGTACCTTCTTCCTCAGTTTGAGGCCTGCTTTCCTCGAGGTTTGGATGGGGTGATATGTGCTTTCTCCCTCCCTTGGCCCTTGCTTTCCCAGGTTCTTAGGGGATATGGGTTGTGCAGACAGGGGTTCTTCTGGTTGGTAAGTATAGGTCTTTGGTTGGTCAGTATAGGTCTTGATGCTGTGTTTTCACCTTCTTGAGGGTTTGACAGTTTTTCTGCATTGGTCGGTTCCGATGCGGCCGTCTCCGCTGCTTGCTCCTCTTCTATGCACATCCTCTCTCCTGTGCCTCCGGCTGGGAGTTTGGCCCTTGTGAGGTTGGCCCTGTTGGCTCTTCACCCCTGACGTCCTGCACACGTCCTTAGAGGGTATTTTACTCAGGGTGTAGGGGTATGTGTCTTTCTCCTGTTTCCTGTCCTTTAGTCAGGGTGTCAGGTTTTTGGGGGGGGATGGTTTTGTGTTGGGTATGCCGACCTCCCCTCTCCATGTGCAATGGGACTCCATTCTGGCCTTCGGAGGCTCAGTTATGTCTTCTTTCTCTCTATTGGGGGCCCGCTTTTGCGGACTCTTTTTTGCTTCGGAGTCCTGTCTCCTGCTCTCCAGACCCACTCAGAGTCTTCCATTGGTGCTTATGGCATTTGTCTTGTCCTCCTTTGCACCCCTGCTTTCCGTTGGCTTTGGGTGTTTTTGTCCTATTAGTGTCTTCTCTGACACGTTTTCTCCGGAGTTGGAGGTTCTCCGTTCTCTGGATATATTGTGGGCCCTTCGAATCTCCCTGGGCCTTTCCAGTGCTTTTGGGCTGGTGGCTCCCTTGTGTGTCACCCATAGTCTCTCTGGGAAGGGTCTAGGCCTTTTTTGTCCATTCTGTCTTGAGGGGTGTTGTGCTCTGTTGTCTTGTCTTACATGATTGCTCACCATCTTCTTACCTCTTTTTGGTCAAGTGGTGGTCCCCTCAGTCTTTTTCCTCGTCCTTGGCACTGGTTTGGGGTGCGTCACTACTTGACGTTTGCAATGCTGCTCTGTGGGGCTTTTCCCCATACCTTTGTTTCCCACTGCAGTCTTCTGTTGGGTAGGACTGCGTCCCCAGAGTTTGGTGCTCATATATTGTCGGCTGTACATGATCTGTGCTTTATGGTTTTTTTTTGCATTTCTTCCTATCATATGTGTTGCATCATCCTTGGTTTCTGTGTAAATCAATCACCATGCACTTGGGAATGGGCACATGCGTAAGGAATGGGACGTAAAGACAAAAGAGGAGGTAATGCCCGGTTACGCACTGGTAATCTTGATTACTCCAAGTCCTGGTCCTCCTGTTCCATTCCTGAGCCCATCCCATCTTTCCTGTTTTCTATTTATGCTGATTGTTTTTTCGTTTTTTCTTTCTTATGAGTTTCTCTGGTATTCCCAGGATGCCATGATGATGTGCTTCTTCCTTTATGCATGCTGGGTAGGCAGCGCCATATTGAGGGCAAGTATTTGGACTTTAGCTAGGTAACAGTGTTTGTGGAGCAGGCACACTGCTCATTCATAAGGAATGGAGCAGGAAGACCAGTACTCGGAGTAATGAAGATTACTGGTGAGTAACCGGGCACTCTGTGCTACGGCAACATTCAATTTGTTATGGGATTGTATCAGTGTTGAAAGTTTTGTTTTTTGTAAGGGCAAGCACCAGTTTGCATAGTTTGTTAGCAGTACTACCTTGCAAAACAACAAAGGGCGATGGGTGAAGTGCTGGCAAAACCCTCAGCATTGGAAGTCGCTTTTCCGAATATGCCTCTCCACACACGCAGCTACCATATTCAAGTCAATCTTGGTGCGGCTCTAACTGCTACAGTCCAGGCCAAGCTGCCAGGCCTGCTGAACAGTAGTGAGGTGCTATGGCACAGTGAGCCCGAGATTTGTGTCTGGGCATACTTGGAACACTTAGGGTAGCCCATCAAAGCAACAAAAGGTTAGAGCTGGAAGGCTTCCAATCCTACATCGAGGCAAGCCATCTTTTCATTTCATATGTGGTGGAGTGTGGCTCAATGGTTAGAGTGGCAGACCCTGAGGCAGAGTTCTGGCCAGGGACCAGGGTTCGATTCCCGCCTCGGCGGGGATCGGGCTCAATTTCCTCAGACCTGTCTATTCTCGCCTCGGTGCCTATTCTAATCACGGGCCCCACGCTGCAACTCTGGGCAATAGCTTGCTTAGCCTCCACACCGGCCCCAACAGCGCTAAGGATGCCTGGCTTCACCCTGGGGGTGCCCAGGAGTGGACACTTCACAGGGAAAGCCAGGAGGGGTTCCACAGCGGTATGAGTATCAGTGCCAGGAAACCGCAAAAGGCGACACCGCAAGGTGGCCGTCTGGTGACAGTGTGCTCTATAAGTACCTTGACATTTACATTTACATGTGTGTCCATATACTAGAGTGGGACCAGGTTCCACCTCAACTCTTGCAGTCTTCCAATTGCTATGCTCCCAGCACCACCCAAACTTTGTTTATGCCCACTCCCATGCCCATGTGTAAATCATTCTAATCAGAACAGTCCAGTCCAGTCCAATATGTGAAGCCACATTCCCTCTGCATGGAAACAAGCAATTGCAGATCGGTGTAAACCTCGTTGGGTCTCACCAATGAGGTGCAGCCGATTACACTGCCACACTGACCACAGGACCCATGCCTCAGCATCACCATCGTACATCAAAACAACAAAAGTTGATTGATGAGTGGAATGCTTGGAAAACTCTCTGGCGCTGGCAATCAGTCAGGGCTGCATTCCCGTTCATTGTATTTTTTACATAAGTGCCTTTTTCGGATGCAGAACAACCATAGGCAAGGCACTCTTAGCTCTGCCCCAGTCAGAGCCGTCAAGCCTGAAGTGCCAGTCAACATCCCTCCATCAGATGTGAAGCACCTGCTTTTGGAGCCAACTCAAGGGACAGCCGACACCAAAAGCCAGGAAGACCTAAAGCCCGGCGGACCAGCTCCAGAGATCTGCAACATGACTAACTACATCACAAAGGGCTCAGCGAGGGGTAGGAGAGCCCAGAAGAAGTGACTCTACCTCCCAACCTTGCTCATTCATGTCATCACCCAAGTCACTGCCCACTACATAACGCTGCCAAGTAAACTGTTGTGGAGTGTCTCATGTCTCAGGGGCACTGTGCTATCCTACCAGAGCCTCAGCTGTGATCACCAATGTGCTTAAATAGGAAGACATGCAGGGCCATATTTACGAGAGAAGTGGCGGAGCGGGGCGTTAGCCTCCTTGGCTTAACAACATTCGGCACCACCTCTGAAATGCAGCGCTGCACCGTATTTACAAGAATACGGTGTAGCCCTGTGTTTCCCCCTGCGCTGGTGCTAATCTCGCTGCTTAGCGCCAACGCAGACACCCTTGCACCATAGTGCAAGGGTGTCTGCACTTCCGGGAAATTATTGTTTATGTGCAGGAAGGTGTCCCTTCCTGCACATAAACAATCAGTAATGGCTTAATGCAGCACATATGGAAGCTGCAAAATGTAATTTTTTTTCCATGATTGTTTATGTGCAGGAAGGGACACTTTCCTGCACAGAAACAAACAATGGCCTTTTGCTGTTTCTATGTGTGCTGCAAAATGCAGTACACATGGAAACAGCAAAAACGAGGAGAAATAAAGCATTTCTCCTCGTTTCGCTTGTTTAAGACCAGGTTTTTATCTGGTCTTAATTTTGGCGCTGCCTCCTGTTTACGCCACCCTTATAAATAGGGGGCAGAATCCAAATCCAAATCCAAATGTTGCGGTGGGAACGCCCACCGCAACACCCATTGCCCTCCCCTGTCACGCTAAGTGTAGCGTGAAAGGATGCCCTATTTACAAGGCAGCATTAAGCCACGTTAATAAGGCGAAGCCCCTATCGCCACCACAACGTCTGAAAAAGTGACGTTGTAGTGGCTATAGGGGCTTGCAAATATGCCTCGCAGTGTGCTTATGGAGAGGGAACTGAGAACCTGTTCGCATTGCAGGTCGGGTAGCGTTAACTGCACCTGATGTATTAACCTTTGCTTTCACACAAATGGTTAGTTTGGTCAATAAAGGTGTTCACCGTTTTTTTATTTGTCATACAGCCGCGTTCTGCTGGTTTGTTTCCTGGATGTGTACCGTGTCAGGTGTTATCTTCCTATTCAGGTGCCTGCTCGCTCATTTTGTCCCAGCTACGTCATCTCTCCATAGGGTGATTATCTTCGTGTGTGAGGCTCAAACACACTCTTCTCACACAGCTACCACCTGGGTTGGAGCTCACACTTCCCAAGAGGCACTCTTCTTTCTGTTCTTGTCTTCACAATGCTGACAACCTATCCTTAGTGGGTCTAAGCTATTGCCATGGGGACAGCATGGAAGGGACTCCAGGATTCCCAGGTGCATCCAGAAATCTACAAACATATTATTTTGAAATGTGAAATTGGAGAAACACCATCACCCAAGAATTCACTTGGAATATGCCTCATGAAGAGTCTGTTTTTATTGTTAAGATGTGCAATTTCTGCCACTAAATACACATTTTCCAAATAAGAGGCCTCAAAATGTGTCTATGTCAGGGCCCCAATAATCGCTAAGAAGGGTCGGCATGAACACATTTCTCTAAAGCCGACCTACTCCCCTCTAAAACGTATATCCTGCAGCACACATAGAAAGAGGAAAACGTCTCTCTGGATTATTTTTGTGCAGGGGTGTGCCCCTCCATGCACAAAAACAATCCTGCCTGCAACGGAGGCACTTTTGCACCGTGATGCAAGGGTGCCTATGTTGGCACACGGCAGCAAATTGTGCGCCAGCGCAGGGGGAAAGGACAGGAATGCACAGCATTTCATAAATACGGTGCATTCCTGCTCTTTCACAATGGCGTTGGGCAGCGCAGCATGAAGGCTTGCAGCACTGCCCTACGCCAATTCCTCATAAATGAGGCCCGTGATGTATAGGGCTGAATTGGCCTTTTGTGTTTTATAAACTGCCCACTGGTGATGTAATGTGCTACATATCCTGTTCAGGTAACCTTAAAGCCAAGCTGCTGTGACGTCCACTCTAAATAGAGGGCATGCAGTTTTGATGCACTCTCCACCTCACCTGGGGTTGCTACTTCAAACTTCTCTTGGGTATGCGGTAGCATTGTAGGGCTGCTTCCGCCGAACACATTCTAAACAGTCGTGATGGAATAAGTTGCACATTTATTTCTTACATGTGCAATAAGGTTGCAATTTGAGCCCTGTTCTTGCTTCTCTATGAAACAAGACTACCATGGACAGTGTGGGCCCTAGAAAGAAGTTCCTGAAAGTACCAGAAGTCTGGTGATTGTGTTCACCTCTGGTGCCATCCATTGTAACCATAGATCCAGATAGAGTTCTCGTGAAATCAGACACATCTTCCGTAGTCCTTGAGCAATACTTCTCATCCCAGCGATCCAAGCCAGCCCTCCAACGTTTGCTTGTACTTTATTTATAAAATGTTTGTATTCGAACATGGAACCACTCAGACATAATACATACATGCTTGAATACATTAAAAAAATGCTGATGTCCACCATTCATTGTTACTGAGCACTCCCAATCTGTGTGGCAGATACTTTTGTCTTCTTACTTGAACATCACTTCCCTGTTCCGGAGAATCAGTATGTCCACATATTTTGCTCTAACAGAAGGTCCATTGCTTACCATTGGTTTGCTTTATTGTCACTCATTTGCTTGCTTCTTATTCGTTGCCTTCTCCCTCTTATGTTTGTCCCTCCCCTTGAAAATAGTTCCTTGATTGGATGAAGTGTTTTCTTGAACTGCTTACATTCACGTAACTACTTATTTGTTGTTCTTCCTGCTCTCCGTGAAAGCGTGCATGCTTTATGGCTGTTACCCTCATGTGCCGCTTCCTTCTGCAAATATGCACTCCCCCCGTGTGCTCTGTGTTGCTCCCTTGGTCTCCCCCAAGCACTCTTCTCCTTACCCCACACCTCCTTGCCTCTTTTTAAATTATTTTCTGCGTCCTGTGGAACGTGTCCAGCACCTCTATTGTTCCATCAAAGCCCCACACCCCATTACTTCCCCCTCCAGGCCTCTCCCCACCCACTCCTCCGTTGGTTCCTGGACCCGTTGCAGTCCATAACATTTTCTTTTCTTTTTCTTTTTCTCTTTTTATTTTTTTTAGTGGGCCCAGCAATTGTAGTGTAAAAAGTGGTTTAACACAATAAAAATATTATATTTTTTTTATCTATCAATTGAAATGCAGTCCACCACCTTGGATCGGTAAATAAATAAAAGGAAAAAAATTGTGTCTTCATCATTCCATAGGATCGTACAGGCATAGTGAGGCATGCCCATCAGCGTGCCAGCCTATTTTTTCCTGAAAGCCAATAAGTCAAAAAGATGCGACCTATTGGCTTTGCCAATGGGTCTTTGGAGGATACCAATAGGAGTGCTCCCAGTGGTTTTGTAATGCTCATGCACAGAAAGCTATTTAGTGACTTACTGTGCTCTCCTTCCGTTGTCACATTCTCACCATCATCTTTTCTTTCTTTAATTGTGCTCCACCCACTCGTCCGATTTTCTATTGTGGGAGGATGGGTTGCATATGTTTTTTCTTGTCCTCTCCTCGACCACACATCCCCTTAGTTCCATGTTTTGACTTGTTTTTTCTGACCCACCAGTAGCGTAGGGAACCCCCTTTTAGGCGCTTAAGTGGGGGTGGCCACTGCACCAAGTGGCACAATTAGCATACCATATGCTCTTAATGTCACTGATATTATTTTTAGAGATCATAGGTACCGTAGGTTATTGAGCTCCCTAATGTCTGTGTCTACAAACCGAAGGAATGGGGCCTATTGTGATTCAAAAGGACCAGAGTTACTAAGAAATAATGCAACATAGAGCACTAACTAATGTTGCTGTGCTGCGTTGCGTGGAGGGAAGAAAGCAGAGCAGCGCCATTGCTACAATGATGTGGCACTGTTTTCTCTCCCTGCGCTGGTGCCCTTTTGGCAGCCTTGCACCAATACAGAAACCCTTGCACCATAGTGCAATGTATCGGAGTTCTCTAAAGCATAGGTTTTGTACTGAAAAGGATCTCTTCCAGCATGCAAACTATGCTTTAAGGCTTTTCCCAGTTTCTATGTGTGCTGTACAATGCAGCACACATGCCCAGTAGAAAAAAACGGGGAGAAATGAAAACAATTCTCCTTGCTGCACCTTCCTCGAGGAGGCGTTGGAATGTTTCCGCAAATCCCCATATACGATTCTTTGTAGATAGGGATTTGTGTCAAAATTCATGGGTGGTTGCTTGAGAATTCCCATGCACCACCCATGGAAAGCCTCTTGACGCAAAGTATCATCCCGTCGAGAGACTCCCCTGTGTTACTCCCCATTCATCAGTTGTTCCCTTGTTGACACTCATTCTGGCGGACCAACTGCCCTCTCCACACCTGGCCCCTCCCAAAGACATTGCGGCACCAGGTAGTAGCGAGAGAGATTGACTGGGTCGAAGAAACGCTTCAGAGACAGTTCGTAAGCAGGCCAAGAGACTGCGTGACTTCTTTCTGTTTTGAGACCCGTGGATGAACTTCCTGAGTGGATGCTACTCCTTCCTTGTTTACGTCTACCTCATAAATGAAACTGTTACATATTCCCACCTGCTTCCCGAAGACCCACACTAAGTGTAAGCATTGTTCAACTTTGCATTGCTTTGGATACTATCCAATATAAATCTGGATTGCGTTGCATAGTAAATTCCACCTTAACACTTTGCGTCAGGTTTGCATTACCAAAGTAATGCAAATCCAGTGCAAAGCATTAGTAAGTGTGGGCCAAAATGTTTTGCCATACCTGCATGGGTGTTACCTATTGTTACCGTACCGAGGATGTGCCACAGTCATTCCCAAAGACCCAGGGTATGTCCTCCCACCCCAAAAAGCAGTTGTCACTTGTTTCACCACACACAGGAGCAAGGACACCAACTTGTCAGTCTTTGTGTGTAGTGGATATGTGTGGTGGACGGCAACTCCCACAAGTACATATGCCAGAGTCTAGGATCTGTACCTGAATCATACTATCTATGCCATCTCCTTTCCAGTGTATTTGCAGCTTTGGACATTCCCAGAGTGTTTGGATTGATGTTCCGTGTGTGTCACAGCTTCGCCAATATTCCCAGGGGTTTCGCTTGTTCTTTCCCATCTCTTTTCTGGGATATGATACTAATACGTTGCTTTTTGCGTAATGCTTCCTGTGTTGTGGTTGTCCTTGCAGTATTATGAGACCTAGTGTATACCTCCCTCCACTCTTTGCCGGACAACTGCCCACAGTCTACACGCCTATTTTTTGTTATTAGTGTTCAAGATCCAGTGTCTAATTGGAGTGTATTCAAATCCTTCAGATTCCCTTTAGTCACAGTGGGAACGCATATTCATAAATGCTTTGATTTTGGATCCATCAAACATGTCTCCTAATCTTTTATAGCTCATTTCTACAGTCTGTTGTGCCGCTAATGCAAACGCTGACTGCTCTGCTGACCCGCTGCTGCTGCCGTTTGCCACTTGCCATGTCTTGTTCCGACGTAACGGCGCAACCGCGCAGAAAGAGAAACCGCAGGACACGAGGAGTCTACGCGCGGCTGTTTGGCTGTGAAACGCTGAGGAGAAAAGTGATTCCTGGCGAAAGACAGCCAGAGGAGGTGGGAACATCGATCCGCAGCCTGGCGTTGTGTGGTTTGCGAGGTGTCGGGTGCTTGTGTCTCTCTCTCGGGCTCTGACCCTCCGGTCCGCTGGCCCTCTGGCATTGCCCTGCCCTATTTGGCAATAATATGTTAAACTGAACCAAATCTCTGTTCATGACTGTGATAGCCGGCCCATAGAGGCACTATGCGCATGATATAGCCTCTCGGGCAAACAGTTAATCTGCAAAGCCATTATAGTGAGGAAATAGTAGACTTGGAAAGTAACAAGAAGTTGATGCCTACATGGCTGAGTGGATCAGTTTGACAAGCATCAAAGAAGAAAATCCAGTGGTACTCCAGCGACCCTACGCAGGATATGGTCAGTCAGCCCTCGGCACAACAGAGGTAAGTGTTTGGCACCTTCTAGTATGGCTCTTATGGAATTGAAAGGATCCAGCTTCTATTAAATGTGTAAGTGTCTGGAAGGGTAGTGGTGGAAAACAAAGAAGCGACATTTTTAGTGCATTGTGATACGCACTGGAATTTCTAGATTAACAACTCAATTAGAACTTACTAAAATCTATAAAAAGGCTGAATTAAGTACATGCTAACTAGTGATGGCCCTAAGGAAGAACAAAGTTCGTAAAGAGCGAAAAGAGCAATCGCAGACGACTAATGAGTCCTCAATGGAAAATAGGACATTAGTGGAGATTACGGAAAGCTCAAGAGAAAGAGCAAAGAGGACATCAACGAAAGAATCAAAGAAGGACGCTGCAAATGGTGTCCCTCTGGGAGCAAAAGGGGGGAGTACTAGCGTCAAGTCAATAAAGGATTTTGTGGGCAAACATTTCAGGAGGATATACTCGCCAATGAAGCCCTTGGACATGGGAGCAGATCAGCAAAAAGAGTAAGAATCAATTGAACATTGCGCTCAAATCCTAGACTCATTATTCCTGATTAAACAAACCAGTTTAAGCCAAAATGATCTCACTACAGAACCACTGATCTTTTTGCTGCAGGATCGCAAGGCGATGGATCTGATGACGAACATTATGGACGGAACAGGGAATGCTCAGAGAGACGATTCAGAAATAGCCACAAGGCCAAACCAGGACAAGAGTAAGGGGCAGCCTTGCAATGTAGGAACTGAAAATTCAGAAGGGTCGGTGCGTAACATCACATTAGGCCTAGATATCTCAGCAACCCCCTTGGCCTCAATGTTGGATATAATGCTGATGTTGCAAAGAACTTTACAAGGGTAATTAGAAGTTACTAAGTGAAATAATGATATTTTGAAAACTCCAACAACTCAACTGCAGAAGATTGTGGGTGAGTTACAAGGTATTAGAGACCAAATGCATCTATAATAAGACCAGTTCCTGACACTCAGAGCTTGGATAGTGTTGGGGATTCCGTGATACCAGAAAAGAATTGCGGAATGTGTACATTTCAAGACACCCAATGCTGATAAAGAGACTGGGTGAATACACTAGGTATTGGTACCATAACCATCCAATACGAATAGGAAGGAAGGGGGGCGTGGCTTGGATGCCGAGGGGAATGGCGGCGTGAGCTCGGAGCGCCGCGCCCGATCCCCACGAAAATCCAGATTAACTGCACGAAATCTGCCGCGAACCGCGCCACTGCAACGGCGTTGTGTGCGGAACGGATGGCGGCACCTCAGGGGACGGACACCAGTACGGCTCCCGGGAGGATTGGGTCGCCGACGAGCGCGAGTGCCCAGCGCGCAACGCGGCTTAAAACGATCTAAAATGGCGGCCGAGGCTGCGTACCGGCACAGTTGAAGGGGGCCTGCACTGCGGAGACTGCGGGGGCACGGCCAGCGAGGAGTCGTGCTCCGTCGAGATCGCCCTGACTGCGGGCGGCGAGCTGAGCTAAGCCCTTGAGCGCCGTGGGCAAGGACTGCATGGGCGGAGGATCGGCCGCCGGAAGACAGGTACTGCACTGGCGCCAGCCCTGCGGCCCAGCGACTGCCAGCGCTATAGGACGAGGAGGCGGGAATACAGCCTAGGGGAGCGGCGATCGGCAGGCTCGGGCGTGGCGCCGAGGGGGACTTGTCGCCGCCGCCGCTGACCGCACGCTGACGAATGAGCCCCGCGACCTAGGGGAGCTGGCGAAGGGTCCAACGAGACCTGTGGTGGCACCTGAGGCGACAGAGAGGTGAGAAGCCCGGGGGCCCCGGGGAGGCGACCCGCACCCCTCGGAGTACCTGCAGTGAGTGCAGGGGGAATCGGACACAGGAAGCTTGAGAGGGGGAGCGACCGGAGGCCCTGCCGGCACTGCGGAGACTAGACCGGGAAGCGACAGACGAGAGAGCGCCGGACCGCGCTTTCCGCGGGTAGCGGAGCTCCCGGAGGTGGCTCGAGTGGAGGATCGCGAGTGGGGCTGGCCGGCTGGTGGGAGAGTGCCCTGGCTGCGGAGTGGACGGGGGCTGTGGCGACGAGGCTGACACCGGGGGAGCACCAGGATGAAGCGCGATTGGAGCACACGCTGCCCGGGGGCTTGGAGCAGCCGAAGAGTCGGACGAGCCTGTAGCGCGGCACGTGAGGCTTGGTGGTGCCCTGACGCTGGCTGCGGGGAGGGTCGGGCCGCTGGGTGAGCACACCGGAATGAGAGAATAAGGAGCGAGAGTGTCGACGCCAGCTCGCCCGTGGGCCCAGCGGATCGAGACCCCCACGTCCTCCCATCTAAGGAGACGGCACAGTAGCGCCCCATCGGCGGAGGAGTGGACGGTGGAGCTTCCACCCGGGTTGTGAATTGACCGCGACCGCCGGGGGCGGCGACAAGATGGGCAAGCCCAGGGCTAAGGGTGGGGAAGTGGCACCCGGCGCGGAGGCGCAAGACGGAGCCGCCCAGAGTCCTGCGGATTTGCAGCAGCTACGTGACTGTATCCTGGAGGCCATAACGGCCACGAAGGACGCATTGCAGCAGGATATAGCTCAAGTGGCATCGGGTTTGGGGATTCTGTGGGCGGACCATGGGAAGCTAAAAGACAGAGTTAAAACGGTGGAAGATACGCTGCAGGACATACTGCCGGCACATAAATCCAAGGAGGGGCGTCTAGCGGAGGCGTTGGAACGCATACAGGTCCTGGAGCGGCGAGCGGAGGATGCTGAAAACCGAAATCGACGTAACAATGTCCGCTTGGTGGGTCTGCCGGAACAAAAAGAAGGCGACGATATGGTGGGATACCTGGACGCTTGGCTGCGATCCGAAGTGGCACCGGAGGGACTCTCGCCCTTCTTTACATTGGAGCGAGCGCATCGAGTGCCGGTGAGGCCCCCCAAACCAGGCCAGCCTCCGCGCCTGGTGGTGATAAAATTATTGCACTACAAGGACAGGGACTGGCTGCTGCAGCGAGCTAGAGAAGCGGGGCCATTTCAAGTGGACAACAGTAACGTCACAATGTTCCCGGATTACACATTTGAAACTCAGAAACTGCGTGCCTCCTTCTTATCACAAGCGCGAACTGAGAACAGAGGGCATACAATACTCGCTCCTTTTCCCGGCCAAGCTGCGTGTTGTCGTGGACAGCAGGACGCTCTTCTTCCCAACTGCGGCGGACGCCTGGACGTGGTGGGACACCTACAAGGCGAGAACGAATGGGACAAGAGCTCGGACTGCGGAGTAGCGGGGTCCACAGCCGGTGCAGAAGTCGCGGAGGCTCCGGCAGAGGAGGCAGAGAGCTGGAAAACCCACAGAATCGCAAACGGAGGAAGAGAGGAGAGCGGCGCTGCAAGCAGTAGTGGAACTGTCCGGAAAGGTAGCGACCCAGTCATCCCGCGGGTCGGGCTCAGACCGCCACATCACGAGCTCGGAGACGGACCGCTCAGAACTTACTGGGGCCAAAGGCCCCGTGGTGACCCCGCAGACATCGGGGGAAATTATCGAAGGCTAATGAGACAGTCCTGCCGGGGGGCCAACGCAAGGGGGCTGGGGAGCCGGCTCCTACCGAGGTTGACGCATGCAGAAGAGCTGCTCAGATTTTCGTGAGTGACTATGGGGGATTGGGGGGCGGGATTGTGGTTGCCTCCTTCGGTACCGAGCTACTCCCTAGAGGCCCGTAAGGCCACTGCAGTGCAGACTGCGGTTTAGGTGGTTGATTGAGCAGGTTTGCTCTTCTTTAGTTTGGACGGGGGCTGCTTCTTCGAAGTTAGGTCCTGTTCTGGGGGGGAGGGGCCGAGAGTAGTTGGGGGGCTCGAGGCGGAGGGGCTGGAGGGGGGGTAAAAATTTTGCCTGGGGAGGGGTGGGACAGTGTCATAGAACGCGACTGGACACTGAGGGGTATTACACCGTGGCCTCTGACATGGGACTATGGCTAATGCGGGGATGGTGAAGTGTGTGACATGGAATGTGCGGGGACTCCACACCATGGCAAGGAGGCATAAGATTCACGCTTACCTGGTGCGTCGGGGTGTTCAGATCGCGCTTCTGCAGGAAACGCATTTAACAAAGCAAGAGGGCATCGCATTGCAGCGTAGGTGGAGAGGGCAGGTATTCAGTACCGCATACTCCGCGTTTGCGAGGCGAACTCTGATTTGGATACGAGCGGGCACCCCCTTTCAAGTAGTGGGGCACACAATAGATCCGGAGGGCAGGTATGTTGCTGTTGAGGGCAAACTCAGGGGCAGGGACATTGTGCTCTGTAGTCTGTATGCACCTAATATGGATCAGGGGCCCTATTTCACGAAATTGTCCGGAGCGCTCGCCAGCTACTTGACAGGCCCTATCATGCTGGGAGGGGACTTCAACTCAATCGCAGACCCTACACTAGATAGGTCCCACCCACCATTGGGGATGTCCCCGGTACACAGGCTAGCGAAGCGCAGGCTCGAGTGGCAGGGGAGGTGGGGACTGGCAGACGCTTGGAGGGCGCAACACCCAACGAGGGATTATTCATATTACTCACCTCTACACGACCTGCATGTCAGACTGGACGCTTTCTTGTGCTCCCCAGCAGTGCTTCAAACTGTGGCACACACAGAGTATTTAAACCGCACGATATCTGACCACAACCCTTTATTAATGACCCTAGCATGGATGGTCGAGACCCCGCGGGTCCCATTGTGGCAGCTGCGGCCGGATACACTGGATGACCCACCATACCGGGAGGCACTGAGAGAGAGGATCAATCAATATTTTACCGAGAATAGCGGATCCACGGCGGCCAGAGCGCTGGAGTGGGACGCATTTAATATAGTGGTTAGAGGACATTGTATAGGGAAGTATGCCGGCGCGCGCAAGACTCTGTTGGGAGATTTGGACAAGGCAGAAGGGAAATTACGGGAGGTTGAGACGGCGCGGCCTGGTCGTCCTGAGCTCCAGGAAGCAGTGTGCGAGGCTAGGGAGGCGGTGGCGATCGAAGTGGAGAGGCTCCGTAGCTACGACTACAAGAACTACTTGGTGAGGACGCACGCAGAGGGGGACAAAGCAGGAACGCTGCTGGCTTGGCTGGCCAATCCCACTAAACGCAACCAACCGATTTTGGCCATAGAGAGGCGGGGAAGTGGCATGGTCACAGCCCAGGGGGACATACTAGATAGTTTCTGTTCGTACTATGGGACACTTTACGAGAGCGCGCTAGAGGGGCAGGAGGAGGACACGGAGGCCTTTCTGGAGGGGCTGCAGCTGCCGCAACTTGACCGGGAGGAGGCGGAGGCGTTAGGCAAAGACATAGACCTAGCAGAAATCAAGGGGGCGGTGGCGCGAATGGCACGGAACAAAACCCCGGGCCTGGACGGATTGCCCATAGAATTTTATAGTAGGTACCTGGACCAGCTGGCCCCGCGGCTCCAGGAGGTATACAAGGAGGCTAAGCATAGAGGGAGATTGCCACGGTCCATGCGCGAGGCACTGATGATCCCACTATTGAAGCCGGGAAGAGAGGGTACCGATCTGGCTTCTTATAGGCCGCTGTCAATGCTGACAACGGACTACAAAATCCTGAGCACCATATTGGCGACCAGGCTGCTACAGCATATGCCGAGGCTGGTTCATGGTGACCAGTCGGGGTTCATCCCTGCAAGAAACACCACCGCTAATATTCGTCGTCTGATCCGATTGCTGGGGGACCCGATGGAGGGAGTCCGCGTGCCGCTCGTTTTGTCGATCGACATAGAGAAGGCTTTCGATAGCCTGGAGTGGGACTATCTATGCAGAGCCATGAAGAGTTTTGGTCTTGGGGAGGGATACATAGGCTGGACGAAGGTCCTGTATGCCTCAGCAGTGGCGAGGGTACGGTTAGGATCCCTCGTCTCGGACCGGTACCGGGTGGGGCGAGGCACCAGACAAGGGTGCTCGCTTTCCCCGCTGCTGTTTGCGCTGGCAATAGAGCCCCTTGCGGTGGAGGCCAGGACAGGCCGTTACTACAGGGGGCTGGACTACAGAGGGACCCCGCAGTTCATCTCACTATACGCAGATGACCTGCTTATGTTCTTGGAGGACGCTGCAGATGCACTGAATGGCGCGGAGAGGCTTCTCGCGAGGTTTGGCAAGATGTCGGGATTGCAGGTAAACTGGTCCAAGACTTGCTTGTTCCCGCTGCGCCAGGGTGAACCGAGACCGGACGTCCGACCAATGCTCAATTGAGAGCCTAGCTGCCTCAAATATTTAGGGGTACATATATACCACTCCGCTTTAGATATGCTGGAGGGCAACGTGGGACGCTGTATAAGAGCACTGAAGGGCAGCATGTCCTTTTGGGCCACTCTCCCGCTCTCGGTGACAGGACGCATCTCATTATTAAAAAATGATAGCCTTACCGCGCCTTTTATACTACTTCCGCACGCTACCGGTGTGGATACCGAGTTCTGTTTTCCGGCAGCTGCGATCATTATTAGTGTCGTTCCTCTGGGGTACGGGAAGGCGCAGAATCGCGTTGGCAACCCTGACCCGGCCAAAGGACGAGGGGGGCCTAGCGGTCCGGACTTTGAGTTTTACTATCTGGCGGCGCAGTTACAGATCTTTACACAGGAGGTTGCCGGAGTATACCGTGGCCCAGAGCAAGACAGAGAGGGGGGTACTCCCCGCCATGTGCTGGCGTATATTACACTGCAGCAGCGTTTGGTTGTTGGGGACTTGTCCATGGAGGAACAGACATTCAGGCAATGCTGGAACCGATCGCAGCGTTGAGCGGGGGGGCTGCGCCCATATGCGCCGGAGATACCGTTGGGTATGGTGACAGCGCTCCTGCACGGAGGAGATTGGTCGGGACTACAGGTGTGGGAGGAGGCGGGCCTCCAAATGCTGGGCGATTTGTACGAGGAGGGAGCGATGCTCCCTTATCAAACCCTGCAGGAGCGGTTCGACCTTCCGAGGGGAGATTACCTGGTGCACGCGGCAGTGACTGGTGCGATGCAAGAGCACTGGGGTGAGGGGCTCCGCAAGCCTCCTACATCTGCGGCTTGTCAATACGTTATGATGTCGGCTGGCACCCGCAAAGCGGTGACCTGTCTGTACTCCAGAATGATGAGCGAAACCTTACAGCCGATGACAGCTCTGAAGGAAAAATGGGAATTGGATTTACAAACAGAGATACCTGACACTACGTGGGCGGGCTTGGTTAGAAGGGCCAGAAAGAGCACAAGGAACGCACGCTTCCAACTGATACACTTTTATATTCTCCACAGGGCTTACCTCACACCCGGTTAACTTAGGAAATATTTCGGAGCGGAGGAGGCGGCGTGCCCTAGATGCGGCACGATTGGAGCGGAGCTAGGCCATATGCTGTGGGACTGCCCTCACCTGCGCGACTATTGGAGGGAAGTGGGCGAGACACTGACTGAGGTAACGGACAGGGAGTTGCTAGATAGCAAAGCGGTCTGCGTTCTGCACTGGTTCCCACACACGCCCGAGAACAAGACCACGAGTAGATTCATAGACATGGGCCTCCTTTTAGCAAAAAGGGAAGTGACGAGACTTTGGAAGTCGAAGATGGGTCCTACGCATAGGAGATGGCTTAAGGAGCTGCAGAAATGGGCGGCGAGTGAAAGTACAATTAGATACCAGCTGGCGAGCCATAGGGAGGATGATAAGGCACTAGAGACGGCCACAACGTGGGAGGTGTTAGTGCAGGTCCTGCGCAACAGTGCGGTTGGGGAAGAAGAGGGACCATCGGACCGTGAGGATAGCCCCCGGACAGTTCCGGCCACACACACACAGTAGATAGTTATATATTTCTGATACGTACCCGAGACAGCATACTTAGGCCGAGACAAGTCGTAGGCGAGAGCACTGTTGGGTGGGGAGGGAGGGTGATGGGGAATAGGGACTGGGGAGGGGGTTTGACGGGGTGGGGGGGAAGGGGGGCGAAAAACATCCAAAGCGGAATGTAGACATCCTATGAGGATACAAACAACACTATAGGTTGACATAGGTTGCATATACTGGCCCACATGTTGTCGCTGCCCGGCCTCTGGGATGTGGGCTAATAAGCTGTGTATGAAAGCCTTTTGGCCTAGCAAAGAAACGGCACTGGCACTAGCGGTGCAGGGCCACTATGTATGTACAATGATTATCCTGTGATTCTGCAATAAAAACGGTTTCCAAAAAAAAAAAAAAAACGAATAGGAAGGACGGCACAAAAACAGGGGAAGGTAAAGGCAACTAGGAAAGGGAAGGTAGAAGAGGGTGCATTACAAATTGCACCCCAAGAGAGGAGAGCCTCTAGTAATTGTAGGGAAGCTCGGAAGAGGAAGGGACTAATAAGAAAAAAGGAAGAAGAATGATGTAGTGGGAATAAAGAAGGTCCAACCAAAAACACCCCTGAAACTCAGCAGGGAGGCCTCAAAAGTCATAACTTATGGGAAAAACCTGGGAAGAGAAGTTAACACCAGAAATAGAGTAGAAGGAAATAGAAAATCACAGGCAAGCACTAGTAACAACAATTGGCAGGGAAGTGCGAATCCTCATACCTCAGAAATGGAGGCATTTGGAAATAAGTGGCTACATTTTTAACCCTTACAAACAGAGAAGGGGAAGAAGAAAACAAGGAAGATCTCACCCCTAAATCGGTCCCAGCTTATATATTCCTTCTCAAAATGCCCTATCTTAAGAGGAATCGGGACTAAGGACCTGCGACAGGTGGGTTTTAGATATAATAGTAAAGGGAAGGGAATCACTAAGGTTTTAGTGTACTCAGGTCTGTTAAAGGTGGCAACTGGAAAAGCAGAGAGAGAGGTAGTGAAGGAAGGGATAAGAATAATCCCAGATTGAGAACTAGAGGAGAGCAGACAACAAGGTAGAGAGTTTTTGAAGTGTCATGCAGGTTTAGGCAAAAAGTAGGTGAGGCTGTTAGAGGAAGAGGGGGGAGAAAAAGAAAACATCAAAATAGTAGTTTATAATTCAGACAGTAGTAAACTATGGGGTAATTAGCCTCTTCCGTGCTCATGACGTCTCCCGGCCGTCATGAGTCACGATGGGCGTGTGCAGACGACGGCCGGGAGACGTCATGACCACGCCCGCGATCGGAATGTCAGCACTGTGGGAGCGCTGCGGCGGAATTTGCGCCGCAGCGAAGAGGCTAAAGCCCAGGAAGGAGTCTTACAGGCCCGTCCCAGTGGATTCATGGGGAGGATGATTGTTTAAATGAAATCGATTAGGACATAGGGTTGTCGCATAGCCTCAAGATTACATCTTGGAATTTAAATGGGCTTGGAGGATTAGCAAAATTAGAAAGGATTAAAGAGCTAGCCCAGAGCGATAAGATTATATGTTTACAAGAAACTTGGCTATGCGACAAAACCCCTATAATTGAAGGATTTTTTCAAATTCATAGACCGGCAAAGAAAAAAAGGTTTGGGCGCCCAGCAGGAGGGATTATGACATTAGATCAACCAAGATTGTGAAAAATGTGACGCCCTTAAACGTAAAATATAAATGGTTGCTTGCCTGTAGGATATCCTTGTCGGCCTCAGATAAAATTTGTGAAAATCTGGTACTTATAAATGTCTATATGTAATGGGGATGCCATGAGGAAGATGAGACCGAGATGGAGAATTTTAAGGAAGATGTGGACACTTTGTGTGAAAAGTATGGTACTGATATGGTACTTTTAATGGGAGAGTTTAACCATAAATTAAATCCAAACAAGTTAGATCCCTGATTTAAGGAAATATTGGAAGCATATACTATGATGTTGGCTGATTTTCCAGACTTCACCCCCTCCAGACAAGATATAACCTATCGGAAGTATTTGGTTACAAAGGGGTTATTCTGCCTGAATGGTAGAGTGGAAACCGATTGTCCAGCCGAGCAAACATTTAAGATAGGCACACAACACTGTCCAATAGATTATGTCTTAGTCTATGCATGGAATTTTGCATTAATAAAGGGGTTTGGGGTAAGCCAAATGGAAGGCAGTGACCACAATCCCTTGCAGCTCGAAGTCTTAAGAGATGACATGAGTCCACAAGATAAAGCAATTCCTCAACAATTAGAGTATCCTAAGCATAACGGACCTCGGTACCTACTCTAACCAGGAACACACTCGGCAACTCTGGGCATTAAGCTTGCCTCATCTCTACAACGGCCCCCCACAGACGCCAAGGATGCCTGGTTTCACCTTGGAGATACCCAGAAAGGGACCATCTCACAGGGATAGCCAGGACGGGTTCCCCAGCGGTCTACAGCGCCGGGACGCCCCGTTGCTGGGGCAGCTGTGCGCTTTACAAGTCTACAACATTTACATTTACATTTGACAATGAGATTAACGGACGAATACATGGCGAACGTCCAACAAGAGATACATATGAGAAGTACAAGAGGTCAGAAATTGGAATGGTTTGAGGAAAAAAATTGAACAGGTAGTACAATGCCTCAGAGTAAAACTAA
Organism: Triturus cristatus; assembly: GCF_964204655.1. Taxonomy (NCBI): domain Eukaryota; kingdom Metazoa; phylum Chordata; class Amphibia; order Caudata; family Salamandridae; genus Triturus; species Triturus cristatus. The sequence continues at coordinate 840,060,915 of NC_140593.1, read as the reverse complement.
AAAATACTAAACCAAGCCAGAGTAACCGACAAACAATCCCGGTAAGGCGAGCAAAGTGGTTTACTGAGGAATGTATGAGGAAGAAAAGAGTGATAAGGACAGAAGAAAGAAACCTCAGATTTAAATATGATCTGGGTAGATATATAAAGCTTAATAAACTAAGAAGGGAATACAAAATGCTAATCAGGAACCAGAAAAGGATTTATAAAGAGAAATGCTGGAAAACCTGCTGGAAACCATTGAAGCAAAAAATTTATGGAAGTTCTTGAAGCTGATGCAGGAAGCTTCAGAACAACCCCAAGGGGCTATGAGCTGCATGGTAGAAGAAGCAGCTTGGGAGGAGTACTTGAAGGCATTGCATGGTACTTGTAATGCGCCTGAAGCTGGAGAAATGTTGCATTGGGGCGGGGAAGTGGAAGATTTAAAAATTGACTTCACAGTAGAGAATGTGAAGCGTACCATAAAGAAGCTAAAGCTAACCCGAGCAGCAGGACCTGATAACCTCCAGCTATTATAATGAGGTCACAGCTGAAATGGTGGGCAGAATTCCTGTCACATATGTTCCTGGTTATACTAGATACAGTCAAAATTCCAAACAACTGGAAGGGAGCTGTAATTAGACCTGTACATAAGAAGGGAGATATGAAAGCCCTGAAAAATTATAGATTGATTAATCTGCTGGACATTGGGGGGAAAGTTTTTGCAAAAATAATTTTGAGTAGATTGAAGGATTGGGTGGAGCAGCAGTCAATTGTACCTGAGGACAGTGTTCCCAGGAAGGTGCGCGCCTGCGCGCACGCTCACGTCTGTTCCTACGAGCGCGCAGTGCAGTGTTTGGAGCACGCACCCACAGTAGATCCCGGGAGAGAATTCACGCCGCTGCATTTAAAATGCGAGTGGCGCAAAAAATGGTAATTTCCTGGTTATGGCGGCTCTTGCACTCGCTGCATTTCCTTCTTAATGAAGCGCAGCTGGGGGCTGTTGGTGGGCCTTTGTGAAAATATTTGTTAAATGCAGCACCGTCATGCGCTGCAATTAACATAAATATTTTCACAATGGCCCACTATCAGCCCGCAGCCTCGCAGAAAAGCAAGTCCAAAAGCACGACGTGTGTTTTACACGTTGTTCTTTTGAAATGGATGCATGTCTTTTCTTAACGGCGCACGGATACGGCCTGAATGTGGACCATTGTGAAAATATTTATGTTAATTGCAGCGCATGATGGTGCTGCAATTAACAAGAATGCTTTCTTAAATGCCCACAATCAGATTGCAGCCGTGCTTTATTAGGAGAAAATAAATGCAGCAAGCACAAAAAAACAACGTTTAAAGCACACGTCATGCTTTTGGACTTGCATGGTGAAAAAGAAGAGATAGGTATCAAAAGAAAAGAGAACAAAAAAAACGCATCAACAAACTCAGTAAATGTAAATAAGGACAGGGGAGCAGGCAGAGGAGCGGATTCATCAAGGGGATAGAAAGGCAGTGATCCTTAATAGCAAGATAACGCAAATACATTTATTTAGAAAAAAATTCAGAAGACTAATTTATTTAGGTGTTTTCAGAATGTCAAGTGCGTGGTGCGAGTGCAAGGATCGGAAGGCATGGATTTCTGAACTGTTCCCACTGCGCCTGAAAAACACAGTTTCCAGAATTAGCGACGGCTGGCTTCAGTGATCCTTGGATGAGTGTGAGACATACACTATACTGTGTGCTGAGCTTTGGGATTTGATTTTGACTTTCAAATGATGCCGGCTAAAACACGTAAGGGCTGAGGTGAGGTAGTCAAACTTTCAGGTGCCTGTCAGAAGTTGAAAGAGCAGCACCGCTCTTTCTTACTTAGGTTTTTTTTTTTCAAAATCAAACATCATACCTAAAATGCAGACATGGATAACAGATATTAAGATAAATCCACGTTTGTTCAAGTAGTGCCTGCTTCAGATTTTATACTATCTGCCAAACTGTTGCTGAATGGGCCCCATCATTAGATCCGGCTCTAATCTGTTGCAATATTGTGCGCAGGTTGCTGCCATTTCACCACAAGCACCTGCATATGTATCTCAGCTTTTCTTGAACTTTTGGGGCAGAGCCCTACATCTATATTTTACCTGGCCTAAGCTTCACTAGTAATATTAGCTACACAACACCTCTGCTACATATCCTAACATCAATGTGTGCTTTTATAATCACTAATATACGTTAGAGATTCTGAAAGCACAAGTCCTGCTTCTAGACTTGCTGCATGCCTTTTGTTAATAGCACATGGCTGCGGGTAGACTGTGTGACATGTTAATTGCTGCAATTAACATGTATACTTTCAAAAATGTGCACAATCTGCCCGCAGCCACGCTCTATTACCAAAAAGCATGCAGCAAGTAGGCTGGGTCCTGCCGATGCTGAGTTTTTAAAAGCCGGTGCTGAGACAGGTCCCTATCAGACTCTTCATTTTTGCCCTCACCCTCAGGGTAAAAAAAAATCTCAACTCTGAGGCAGTGCAACTGCTCAAAGCCTTTGTTGTAACTTCAGAGGACTTAGTTTTTTCACAGTCTGATCATTTCAGAACTGAGGCATTTTTGATCTTATATTCAACAAAGCCGTAGTTGTTGCTTATTTATCTTATGCAACTAACAACCATTGACAAAGCCAATAGTCCTGGCTTGTTGTAGGTATAATGTTACTTGTTGTATTATATATCTGGATGCAATGACAGAGGCAGCATAATAACGGTCGGGCGGCACACTATGCTAAGCACAGATTTTTAGCTTACGTGCTTTTAAGCCAGGCCCTTATTTACATCAGGCACGCCCCTTTGAAAGACCCCCCCACTTAAAGCCCTGAGCAAGCCTAAAAGCACCACGTGTGCTTTCAGAATCACTAACATATATTAGTGACTCTGGAAGCACACATGGTGGACTTCTGTGTACATTCCCCCCCTGCGTATCCAAGAAACCATCTTCAGAGTGGATAAGTGAACTCATGATTATCAGTTTTAAAGAGTGGAGTAACCCCCGCCTTGGTAGAGCCAGTTCTGTTCTGCAGAGTCTTGCCCAGATGACCTTGAATAATTCTTAAACAGAATATTGCAAATAGCATTTTCCTTTCATTTATTTTTAATCTGGGTAATGTGTGAGATTGTAATACAGACATTTTATGACAAATGTGTTTTTGTTTCATGCAACAAACAGCCATAAAAAAAAATATTTTAGATCCAAACAGGATCTCCGATATGAGAAATGGGAGGATGTCACAGTGATTATTTGCAGTAGTATTAGTGTGTTAGAATATTGCAAAAATACACCACTATCCCTGAATATTAACTATAAACACATTTGGAATTTGAACCAGTGTGTCTGTGCACTGTTTGTGATCTGGCCAAAGGGACACGAGAAAGCTGAAACTGGATCATAAATTCAAAGGTGATCCATACAGAGGCCCCCAAAATACGTTTGGCCTAGGGCGCTCAAAGTCCTTAAGATGTCCCTGAGCCGCCGCTGTGTTGTTAGTTAGAAAAGAAGAGGTTCACTGGCACTGTGGAATGAGGCTGGTTGCCCTGGTTTCCTAATATATATTAGTGTAGCTTTGTCGTGGTTACAGATGCTCTGCACTATCTCATTTCGAACATGACACAACCATTGTACCATTGTACTCCAGTCACCAATACGAAGGCCATCCTCCTGGCTGGACTGGCCTTAGCAGGCATCAGGCGTTTGCCTGGGAGGCTGGAAGGGTGGGGGTCAGTTTTGGAGCAGTGGGGCCAGTTTTGTTACTGGAGGGTGGGAGCCAGTGCGGCAAAATTGCCAGGGCTACTTTGGGTTCCCAGTCAGGCTCTCCCTGCCCCATCAAACAGGCCTCCTCCGTTCCAGTACCCCAGTCAATTATCTACGCAATAAAGGAGGAACCCTGAGGCAGAACCACTGTCACTGCACCCACACACGCGGTCTGGTTCTTGGCGCACATTGCTGTGGCTGGAGCGCACAGAGACCTCACACTGCCGCACACAGAGGAAAAAAAATTAGAGGGAACATTGCCTGTGGAACAGGGTGGCTTCAAGGAAGGCCACTCCATGAGCGTCCATTGTTTTGCCCTTTGGGCTGCTGCGCTGAAGTCAATTGAGCAAAGAGGGAAGCTGTACTACTGTTTTGTGGACTTCCAGGCAGTGTTTGACCTAGTAGACCGGAAATGCCTATGGGAGACTCTGAAAAAATATGACGTCCCGGAAGGACTACTGGTCATAATACAGGAGTTACATAGAGGGTATTGGGCGCAGATTATTGAGGATACGGTGGGGACCTTGACATTGAAAATAGCAATCGAGAACGGTCTTAGACAGGGCTGTGTGCTGGCCCTTCTACTCTTTGCAATATTCTTAGCTGATCTGCCCTCTGTGTTAGAGATAGATAGAAGTGCTAGTCTGAAAATGAATGGAAAAAAAATATCAGGTTTATTGTATGCAGATGATTTAGTAATTCTTAACCAGACAGAGTTGGGCCTTCAAAGGAAGCTAAATGTATTCAGAGAATATTGTGTGGCAAAGCATTTAATTGCAAACTTGGATAAAACCAACATTTTATGCTTTGGTAAAAGAGATCCCAAGTGTAGTTGGTATTTGTGCCCATTAAAATTAGAAATTGTGAACGAGTATAAATACCTTGGCGTCTGGTCGATAGTACTCTAAAGTAGCATACGCATTTAGAGGCCCTGAAAGCAAAGGCCCTTACATCAGTATGTGGGTTGAAAAAATGTAATTGGGATTATGGAGACATGTCCCATAGATCGTTGTTAAAGGCCTACAGTGCGATGATACCCCCCAATTACTCTACGGGGCAGAAGGACTATACCCAAGTCGTAATAACGGATGGGATTTAGAGGAAGGGAAGTGTTGAAAATCCCTAATGTTGTTGCCAGGTTCATCTAGGATTCAGGCAATCAGATTTGAGCTAGAAATCTAGACAGGACCTCAAGTGGCTCTGCTAAGGTTTTGGTAAAGACTGGAACCCGGAGCGGTCCAGAAGGCCTCGCAATGGTGTAGAAATGAGATACAGCTTAGTGATTTAAAATGGGCCAAGGAGACCAGAAAGAAACTGTATTCTGTCTGTGAGAATCTGAAGGTGAGAATTTGTCAACACACATTGCAAGCAGAAATCATCAAGAGCGCACTCAGATCCCAAGGGAAGGAACTTTCTAGGGGGAGGACGGGGAGTATCTGAGCAAGAAAAAAAAAAAAAATCGGTACAATTTATGATGTCTAGCTGGCTGAATGAAGCCTGGTGCCCATACTTGGACACATTACCTAATCATTGTCTCCGATGCGAAGTATTAAGATTGAGAATTGCTATCAACCCCTGGATGATAAATGAGAGAATAAAAACGGAAATGATGCAATCTAATGGCAATTGTACATGTGCGGTAGGTACGAAATGTGACATCCTGCATATATTAGTAGACTGCTTAAAAATATTAACTCTGTGGAAACAGTTTTTACGTCCTATTTTTTTTAAAACATGGTACTGCATCTCAGGCACATGCAGTAGAACTCCTTGCTGATATGCCTAACCTTGATATCGCAAAAGCAATCAGGAGTTATTTGAATGCGGTAAAAAGGTCTTTTATGGAAAAATGAATTTGATGATTGTAAGTTCTGATGGAATTCATTTTTTAGATGATTTTAAGATAACAATTTTGCAGTTATTTCTTAATAAGATTTTTGATATTAATTTTTAACAAGTCCCTAATTATTCTTCTCGAGGGTGAAAATATAATATTCACATTGAGGAATTGTGCAATTATGTAACTTATTGTATGGAAACCTGTGCTGCTTTTACCTTTTCTCACAGGTTAATTATTTTAATGGAATTAGTGATGATATTGTGATGTTTCAGATTGTATATAAAATCTCATGTTTTTATGTTGTTTAAAGACAAGTGGTCTAAATAAAAGTTGCTTTGACTGAAATAAATACAGACTTCAAATCTTCTATCTTCTCCGGCTGGGTCAAAATCTGTATTTTCCAAACTCGGGGTCAGAGTGGACAGGAAATGTTGTAGGTTTATTTATCTCTACTTCTCTAACCAAGATCACCAGAGTCCCCCTCAGGGGAGGAGTACACTATAGAGGCGCTATCTTTTTTGCACATCCAGGGGACCTATCCAATGTATACCCCCATTCCAGTCTGGTCCATAAAGCACCAATGTTTGTCTGACTCTGATTGGATCCATTCAACCATGTACCTCAACTGGGAAGCTCAGTGATATCTTATAATTCTTTTTGTATTAAAGTTTTTAAAGTCGGCTGTTAAATATAGAAAATGCCTGGATTTATAAGTATGCACCGCCTAAAATTCCTGCTAACTCAGCACTGATGTATCCTAATGATGAACTTATTCCCAATATTTATTCTTATTGTGTCGTACTTGTGTGTACTTTTATGGTTTGTTTTAACAAAACCGAAATAAAGTTTTTTTATATATTGTATATATATATATATCTTATAATATTTGTCAGTTCTACCTCACCGTCTCTGTTAGGTTTTTCAAGTAAACACAATGCAATTCTGTGCATTTCCCCTGCCCACACTGAGTCATCTATAGGTGCTTGTTTCTTGAGTAGGAGAGCCTCTTCAACTAATAGTGAGAGAACAGAAAATGTATACAAGAGGCGTGAGAGTATGGTCATTTTTACGACAGCTTGAACTCCATCCGAGACAATTTCTCCAATGTGCCATAATAGCAAGTCTATGCAAAGAGTTTTAATTGGAATATCATAATTTGTGTGGGTTGTATAGCCTACTGTTGATGCAACTTGCATTCCCAAATATGGAATGGTACTGTTGGGCCATTGACATGGGAACTGCAGTTGGAGCTTTACTACTTGGTCCTGGGGAAGTGTAAGATTCAAAGTTTGGGATTTATTAATATTGGGTTGAAAACGGATACTCTGCCATTGGCCCCCGATTCCTCCATTAGGGCAGGTGTGTGGTGTCTGGCTGTGTCGCTGTCATCATGATATCAGCATACACAACCAGCTTACAATTGGTTGTCTGATATAAACTCAGGGAATGTCTTGTCTTCCCTGATCCTGCCAGCTAAAGGTTGCAATAGTAGGTTATATAGTACCACCTTTATTTAAAGTAGAGTCCAGACAATGGGCCCCACTAAATTAAACTGGCACAGCCCTTTCCGGCACTCTTTTTTACAATACATATGTATATAAACAAACATATATATGAGTGCTATTCTTTCTAACATTGAAGTATACAAAAAAGTGATGGATGAAATGCTTGAATTAATCTCAGCCACTGGTTATTACTCGGGCAGCATCCCAGTCCATTGGTAATTTGCACAGCATACCACCTCAGTTTGGACCCAGCCTTATGCAAATCAGTCTTGAGCTCTGCGCGAGTGGGAACAGCTCAAAGTGCCAGGCCAGGTCCTCCCTGAACCAGAACACAAGAAACCCAAGGCCAGTACATAGGACAATGGATCAATGGAATTTAATTTGGTGCATTAATCACCCTGAGATTAACTTCGGGTCATTAGTGATTAATACTGAGAAATTGTCATTATTATTATTTATTTATTGTATTTTTTTCTTGAATGAGTTCTGTTTTTTCTTTTTTATAAACTTTTTATTATATTTGCATTTAAGGCACAAACAAATTAGGTACATTATCCAAATATTTCTAGACATTTCATTTTGCATGTTCGACGTTGTGTCACTTGGCGCTCGAACTTCACAAATGCCCCGACAAAAGACAACCCTTCCCCCTTTACAATTCCAGTTCCTCCTCGTTTTCAGTATCCAAGTCCCCCTCCGCTCTTATGTCTGGAGGTTCACAAATGTATCCCCTGTATTTATTCCAGGCCCCCCATATCTTTCTCCATTTTCTCGGGCAGCCACAGTTGATAAACACTGTTTTATCGGCCGCCATGGCAACATCAAGATCCCCACACCAGTCGGCAAGCAACGGTCTCTCTCTCTCGCACCCCATTTTTGCGCAATGTTGCGCTTCGCCACCATTATCCCCATTGTTGCCCATTCCTGTGCTGGGCGTGTAAGATCATTCGGCTCCCACACATTTAGTATACATCTCCTGGGTTCGGGAGCCAACGACACCTCCACCGTCTGTGATATGGTCCTCATCACTTGCACCCAATATTCCGTTATTTTGGGACATTCCCACAGAGTATGAAAAAAGGTACCCTCCTCCCCACAGTGCCTCAGGCAGTACGGGTGTGGTGCCGACCCTATTGTGTGAAGGAGATATCTGGTGTAGTAAGTTCTATGCAAGATTTTAAGTTGCACTAGTTTTAGTCGTGACGGTATCCCCACCTCCCGCGGTGAGGCCAGTGCCTCCCGCCATTCAGAGTCGTCGAAATCGCCGACTTCTTGGGACCATTTTCCCCTGAGTGCCACGTGGGGGTCTGGTAAATTATTCTTTAACTTTCGGTATGTAAAAGAAGTGGCCCGCTTATACATGCATTCTGTCAACAGCCTATCCTCTAATGGGGAGGCCACAGGGACCTTAGTGTCGGGTGGTAGGGCCGCCTGCAGCGCATGTCTGATCTGCAGGTATCTGAAGCTTTCAGAGGGCGCCAGGTCATATTGCGCCCGGAGGTGTTCAAACGTAGCGATTCCTCCCTTGTGCCACATATCGCCCACCGTCGATAGTCCAATTGCGTCCCACTTGTCAAAGCCCTTGCAGTGTCGCAAGCCACCTAGCCGCTGCGTTACCCACAGGGGGGTAAGCTGGGTTATCTTTCCAGTCCATCCTATTTTAGCATGCGCTTCATGCCATATGCTGACCGTCTGCCCCGTGGGTCCGAGTAGTGCCGGTGTGTGTCTTGTTATAGAGCGCGGACATCACACCTCCCTCCCAGAGCCCGTGTCTATCTGCCATATAAGCGGGATTCGTCTGTGGAGCATGAACCCATTGATTGATGACTTTCAAGTGCACCGCCCAGTAAAATAATTGTATATCCGGCAGTGCGATGCCCCCATTGTACCACCCTTTGGTGAGTTTGCGCTGTGCAATGCGCGCAGGCTTGTTCCCCCACAGTAGCCCAGAGACCTGAGCCGCGATGTGTTTAAAGTAGGCGGGTGGCACGGAGTATGGTGTATTTTCGAGGGCGTATAGAAACCGAGGCAGCGCCATCATCTTAAAAAGCGCTGCCTTCCCCAATAGTGTTAGGGGGAGCGTTCTCCAATGGGCGGCATCTCTTTTTAAACGTTCCAGGGGAGGACTAAGATTTTTTTGAAAGAATTCGTCCGGGTCCGCCGTAATGTAGATGCCAAAATAACGGAATGCATCCACCGAGACCCGCAGTGGACAGTCCCTTGGAAGCAGTGGCGGTGGACCCCGGAGCAGAAAGAGGACTGATTTGGGCCAATTGATAGTGTAGCCCGACGCACGACCAAACTGATCACATATATTAAGGAGTGCCAGGATGGATCATCGGGGTGAGGACAAATAAAGCAGTACGTCATCCGCATACAGCGATATACGATCCTCCCAGTCTGCTGTCCAGCGCAGGCCACGGATCAGGGGTTCCCACCTGATCCATGCCGCCAAAGGTTACAGCACCAGCGCGAACAATAACGGTGACAGCGGGCAGCCCTGACACGTGCCCCGGGACAGTGGGAAGTCATTTGATATATGCCCATTAGCTGTCATGTGGGCCAGCGGCTTTGTGTAGAGGAGGCGTACCCATGCACAGAATTTTGGGCCGAACCCCAAGTGTGTCAGGACCGCAAACAAGAATGACCATTCCACCATATCGAACGCCATACGGGCGTCCAGGGACAGGATAACTGCTGGCTCCTGAAGATAAGGTACACGGGCCATCACTCCATGTAGCCGCCTCCGATTTAGTGCAGTGTTTCTACTAGGCATAAACCCCGACTGGTCCGGGTGAACCAGAGTTGTGAGATGTGGGGTAAGCCATATCGCAAGGACCTTTGCTAATATTTTAGCTTCAGCATTGATTAAGGAAATTGGGCGGTAGGAAGTACAGTCTTCCGGGGGCTTCTCAGGTTTTGGGTTCGCCACTATTGTGGCTACGCGTTGATCCTGTGGGAGTTCTCCTGTCGTCAGACTGTCACAGTACATATGGAGCAGGTGCGGGGCCAATGTCCCCGCCAACCTTTTATAAAGTTTTACGGGCATTCCATTAGGACCTAGTGCCTTCCCAGATTGCAGGGAGCCAATCGCCACCTGCAACTCATCGGCCGTCAGATCCGCCTCTACCGTGAGGGCTGTTTCTGGCGCAAGCTTAGGGTTGCGATATCCTTGATATAGGTCATTGCCTCTTCCATTGACATCGCCGACAACGACGTGTACACCTGTTGGAAGTGCTGCGCTAGCCTGTGTATTATGGCCCGCGGGTCAGTTGCCATGGAGTTATCGGTCATTCTCAGCTGCGCTATCCAATTTCTGTCTCGCTCCCTTTTGTCGAGCCAGGCGAGGAGTTTCCCCGCTTTACCGCCGGACTCGTATACCTTGTGTCTCGTCGCTGAGAGTCTGAGTGCAGTCACCCCTCTCAAATGTTCCCTATGTAGCTGCTGTTGGAAGTGCAGGCTGCGGGCCATGTCAGGAGTCGGGTTCTGTGAGTGCTGAGCGTCAGCCCTCTGGAGCTCTGATTCCAAAGCAGTGAGTTCCTGCTGCTGTTCTCGCTTATAGCCTGCAATAGAAGAGATAGCTTGTCCTCTGAGTATGGTCTTATAGGCCTCCCAGAGGGTGGACGGAGACTGGACCAATCCGGCATTGTCCCGGAAGTATTGTTGTGTCGAGGTGCGTATAGATTTCATGATCTTGGGAACTCGCAAGTGTCCAGGGAATATGGGGAAGACACGCTGCCACCCCCCCTGGCGATACGTTTATGTCAGGACAACTGGTGAGTGGTCTGAAATACCCCTGGGCCGAATGTCAACTGTGTCTACATGCTTGAGGCTCTCCGAAAAGGCTATAAAGTAGTCTATTCTCGACAAGCTATTATGTACCGTGGATTGAAAAGTAAATTGGTGCGCCATGGGATGTCGATATCGCCAGACATCTACGAGCCCCATCGCCTCCAAAAAGCCCCCGAGACGTAACACCCCTGCCATCCGTTCCCTCACAGGGTGCCGGTCCATGGCCCCATCCACTGCGTCATTAAAGTCTCCCCCGATCAACAGTTCTCCCTCCGGGAGATCCAGGAGAAAGTAACTCAGGGCCTGAAGCGCAACTGCCTGTAATGCCGGGGGAATATAAACCGAAACTATGTTGATAGGGTGTCCCTCCCATTGTCCCACCAGAGCCGCAAAGCGACCACCCGCGTCTGTCTTTGTTGTATGAATTATTAGTGGTGATTGTTTGCGTACCAAGATACCCACCCCTCTGGACCCGGATGTGAACTCTGAGTGGGCCACCATCTTGAACCCCCACCTGTCTAGTGCCCGACATGTATTCCCAGTGAGGTGTGTTTCCTGCAGCAGGACCACAGCCGGGGAACTTCGCTTAAGACTCTGCAACACCAGACCCCTTTTAATTTTGTCCCCGAAGCCGTGTACATTCCACGTAACTAGCGTTAGGGACTTCATCTGTGAGTCAGGCATCTGCCCCTGCTCAACCGGCTGTGAGTGTGATACCGCCATGAACGTCGAAATACACAATCAGTGGGGCGGATGAGTGTGGGCAGAGTCCCCATCATCCCCATTTGAGGATCTGTCGTACCCAAGTGCCTATATACAAAACCTGAACAAAGAGAACCAAACCATAACCACTAAACCCACCCTCCACCCCCCACCCTGCCTCCCTGCTAGACGGACTTAGAACTACCCGCCACCCCAACTTTGCAGAGCGCTTCATACCCAATCCCAATAACAGTACTTGCGTGTCGGGGTGAGAAGTCCGAGGAGCAATTAGTCCATCCCCTTCCTGAGGACCATTGTTCTGTTAGACCTTGCTTCAGCAGCAGCATAGACCCTGCACCAGTGGATCCTCGCCCATCTGCTCAGCAAACCTAGAAGACCACAGGAATCCCACACCGTCCGACGGCACGGGTGGGACTACCCCACCATTGCCCTTCGTCTTTGTTCCTGCCAATCTGCTTGGGCCACAGGTCCGCTTCTTATTCCTACGCCTCCGACCTGTGCGCGGAGTCTCCGTCCTGCGCCTGTCCATGATCTTCGGGGCCCCCCTCCGCCCGTCGCTGCTGGTGGTGGTGTCTCTCCGGCCGCTTGCGTCCTTCCACCTGCAGTCAGCCCTCGAGCCATTCCCGGGCCTCCTCCGGATGATCAAAAAACCAAGTTTTACCATCAGCTACGACTCGTAACCTCGCTGGGAACAGCATTGAGTAGGTAATTTCTCTACTCCGAAAATCCTTTTTTATCTCCAGGAAGCTTCTACGGCATTTGTTGACTGCAGCCGTAAAGTCTGGAAAGAAGGAAATCACTGAGTTATGAACTCGAAGCGGTGGGGCCACTCTCGCTGTCTGCAGTATGGCATCGCGGTCGCGGAAATTAAAGATTCGGGCCAGCACAGGCCTGGGAGGCGCCCCCGGCCCAGGCCTGCCGCTTGGCACCCTGTGCGCCCTTTCAACCGAGAAGAAGGTGGACAGCCCCCTCGGTTGGAGTCGTGTCTTGATGAGTTCTTCAACATACAGGTCCATGGCCTGGCCCCCTTCACTCTCGGGAAGGCCCGTAATTCGGACGTTATTGCAGCGGGAGCGCCCTTCCTGGTCATCTAGCTTCGTCGCCATTATTTTATTCTCGGCCTACAGGTGGTTAACTCTCTGAAGCAATGCGGCCGTATCTCCAACCAGGGATTTCGTCGTTTGTTCCACCTCCGTGACTCGCGCCGCCATTTTCTGGAAGTCAGCCCTTAGGAAAGACACATCAGTGGAAATGGTGCCAGTGATTCATCTAAAGTTCGTATATAATTTAGGTGTTATCCTAATCCGCGCTTTTTTCATACATTTATTGTGTTTTAGGTGCTATTTGTGTGTCCCACACGATTGTGACTACCACTGCCCTGATGAAGGTGTAGCCCCTAGTGAGCCCAACACCGAAACATGCGTTGGCTTTCTTCGCCTCGTGCCTTGCTGAAGACTTTATCTCCATACACGATTGGGAGGACACGAGTGCCGGAATTGTCATTTCTTTGAAATTACCCTTCCTTGAACTCTGATGTTTTAACCTATTTATGAACTTAAATGTTTTGATTATATGTCTGTTGTATATATGAGTATGTTGTGGGAATGAATGTCAGTATGATTGTCTTTGTTTAGTGTGGGACGTATATATCTTTATTTTGTGAAAACACTGATCGCTATTGATTACTATCCTGATTTATTATATTAAAATAAACTGATATTGTGGATTTCATGACGTTTGTAATGTTCTTTTTTTAGGATCTCACTGTCAGTCCTGGTTAGTGGTTACACATCCAATTCTGACCCATTTTCCTTTTGGGCGTATCTATATCTTTTTTTGTGTAGGCAGTTGGTATTTTCTTTTGATTTTGTAGGCCAACCGTGGATTGCACCTGAGTGAGTGCGGTCATAATGTCATCGAGCGTCACCTTGGTCGCTCCTTCTTGGTTTGTTGCTTTATCGTGCAATTCTTTACGGTCCGCTGGAGCCTGTGATTCTTTCGAGTAGGCATATTTGTCCAGTTTGCCCTGGGTGTTCGCGCGTGGGCCTCTGCCCCCCATCTTTACGTGAGGCGCACTACCGCAGTTGGTAATCGCCGCCGCCAGCCACAGGGCTTTCCTCCCCTGTGCGGCCTGTCGGGTTTCCTGCCACGGATGCACCTGGAAGGCACCGAGGTAACAGGTCCACCCCAGTCAACCACATGCTGATCACGTCGATCGGTGACTGCCAGGTCTCTCAGGTTGCTGAACAGGCACTGCAGAGATACCGCTGTATCAGTTCACTCAATGCCAGCGTTGGGGGGGAAGATGTACCTCTGATTCCTGGTCTCACGCTGTCCAGCATCCCCAAGCCTCAGTGCATTACCACACGGCCCCAACAGGGGTGTCCTCCGGTCCACACCGGCGTCCTCAACACCGCCGTCCAGGGCCCGCGGCACCACAAACCAGACCTCCAACGGCGGGCGTCGGGCAGTCTGCTCCGTATTCACCCCCCACGGGTTCTTTGCCTCCGGGGCTCCGTGGCAGTGGCGTTATTATTTATAACTTGGCCCCGAGTGCACTCCCTCAGCGCACCTCTCACCGGTGGCCACTCCAGGGCAGGCAGTATCGCTCCGTCGCCGGACCTCCGCTGGTGCTTCAGGTCACTCCGGATGCCTGCAACTCCTCTGCCGTCCGTTATGAGTCCCGCGGGGGGGGGGGGGGGGGGGGGGGGGATGACCGGGGGAAAGGCCTCACCCCTCCACCACCACCCAGAGCGGCCGTCGAGCGCGCCAAGGACACACCACCAGCGCGCAGCAGTGCGCCAGCCGCCGGATCCGGTATGCAGGCTAGTCCCCGGCGTCTGGCGTGCATCGATGCCGCTCCTCGCTCTCCGTCTCAGACGGCCTTGCGGACAGCGTGCATGTCCCGGGAGTGCGCCGATCGCGGCACCCGGGCCTCGGGAGTAGATTGTGGGTCCTCAGGCCAAATAATGTGGCCGGATTATGTGCGGATTATGCGGGGAACCGACTTCGTCCCCGGAGCTTCCCTAGGCTGTGGCCATTGCGATCGGCAGCAAGCCACGTCCCCGAATGAGTTCTGTTTTTAATATTTTATTTAAGTTATATTTATGGGCAGACCTTTTTAAAGTAAGTGATTTGTTTGTTCTTAACTACTCTGTTTTATAGTGGGTTTCCCTGTGCCATCTCCTTTTTTTTTTAATATTCCCTTATTTTAATTTATATTTAAATATCGAAAGAGAATACATAATGGATAACCATGTAAAATGGTCCAGTACTGCCATCAAGGGATTCGGGTGACACTGTGGTTTTTAAATGTCACCAGAACCCCGCGATGGCAGTATAGGACCTTTTTAAACGTTCATCATAAGGCATTTATTATTTATATAATACAGGTTAATTTGGGGAGTAGTTAGCTTGAAAAGGGTGCTTTTGTTTTTCAAACATGGAAATCTTGGCTGCCATGGAGTCCCAATAATCTTAAGTGAAGTAGCTGCAGGGTCTGCTGAGATTGTTGTCAGGTGTACACAGATCTGATCACAGAGCCGGAGTGAGCTGGGAGGGATCCTTGCTAGGGGAAGAGGGATCCACGGATCCTAGGAAGATCCTTTTTGACGAGTCGCGTGTGCTGTGCCTGTGTAGTTGCTCAGTGGTCTAACACATGCATGACAGGCATAGAGGCCATTTTTGGCAATGTGGTCACATCTTAGAATCAAGCTGTGTCAGCTCAGCCTTTCATCCTTCTGGTTTGATAACATTTGCACGGTTGGATAGTAGTAGACTTGTACTGGGTGTCAAGAAACTTCTTCTCTAGTGAACTTTATGTATGTATGTATGGATGGAGATGGCGGTGTGGCCTTTAAGGCAGCTGAGCTTTATGCTGAGAAGTACCTTGCATGGGGCCAGACTGGCCGTCGTGAGCACCGGGCCTTTCTCTGGTGGGCCGGAGGGGTGGGCACGGTTTTGTGCCTGTGAGGGGCGGTTTTGCAGCAGTACTGCAATATCGGCACCCTGCAAGAAAAGCGAGAGTGCTGCTTTCTGTTAGCAGCCCCCCTCCCCAACCAGGGCCAGTCGGGCAGCAATCGCCAGGGCTGGTTGCTGTTCCCTGTACGGCCCTAGCACTGCACCCATCGACTCCCTTCCCCTCTGAAGAAAAGAAAAACCCCAAAGGTTGCTGGGGCTCCTGCCAAAGTATGGGCTTTTTTCACCCCTCCTAATGGGTATCCTGCTGCTAAAAGACTCCAGATAGGAGCTGAAAATCTCTTAAACAAAAAAAAAAAAGGAGCTGAAAATCTACACTTTTCAGTGGTTTCCAGTTCCTCTTGCCTGCCACCATGTGATTTCGGCTCCTCTTCAGGTGACGGTGTGAAGAGAGCCGAAATGCTGTGTTACACAGTGGCACCGGGTGAGTTGGCAGGTCTGGTGAGTGTTGCTAGCACTACTGCTGCACGTTCTAACAGTTCTGTGTGGGAAGCTTGCACTGTTGCTGCCTGTGCTGTACTGGTTCCAGGTGTGTCAGTGAAGTTTGAGAGAACAATTTCTCTTCGCAACCCAAATGATGTGGCACACGGTGGCACCGTGTGAGTTGGCAGGGCTGGTGTGTGTGTGTTGCTTGCACTACTGCTGCACATTCTAACAGTTCTGTGTGGGAAGCTTGCACTGCTGCTGCCTGTGCTGTACCAGTCCCAGGTGTTTCAGTGAAGTTCGAGGGAACAATTTCTCTTCGCAACCCAAATGATGTGGCACACGGTGGCACCTTGTGAGTTGGCAGGGCTGGTGTGTGTGTGTTGCTTGCACTGCACGTTCTAACAGTTCTGTGTGGGAAGCTTGCACTGCTGCTCCCTATGTTGTACCAGTCCCAGGTGTTTCAGTGAAGTTTGAGGGAACAATTTCTCTTCACAGAAGCTAGACCCCTCGGGTTTTTTCCAATGATTGTACAACATAGACAGCTCTCACCCCATACATACTACATGCAGTCCATAATTTTAGCCTCGTAGTTGCAGGTGGGTCCCACCAGCACTCGTTTTTGGGAACCAGCACTTATTTTTTCTTAAGAAACTTTGATCCAAAGCAAGAGAAGGAAAACACACAAGGAGAAAACAAGGAGAGGAAAAAAGACCTAAACACAGTGACAAAGGGAGAACGCAGGTTTAAAAAAGAACCTGCAAGAGGTAGATAAGGAGGCAGTGGGTGTCTGGTGGTGGATGAAAGAGGCATGAGGTGTAATTAAGACTACGCAGGCTTGATATTCAGCACCCAGACCGTGGATAGTGCCGGTCTATCCATGTTTACCTATTTTTAAGACTTTTACCAATTCATTTTATTTTTTGAAAAATGAATGCCCAGGTATTAAAATTATTACCTGGGGTTCAATACCATAACCCAAACCCCTATTTTGCTCGAATCCAGTGAAAGAGGCTGGCTGTAACACCCCCATACGTTTTGATTTTATTTGTTTTATAATAACTAAAATGAAAACAAATTAATACCCAGGTATTAAAATTAATACCTGGGTATTAATACAGTCTCCCGCCCAACCCACTATTTCCCTTGCATCCCGTACCAGAGGGTGGAGTTTACACCCTCATAAGTATTGATTTAAATTGTTATAAAATAAATGAACATTTTACTAACTAAGCACTGGCGACATGATGTATTTTTCACAGTTTAAACCGTTCTTCTTCAGGTTCGATTCATCTTCCTGCCGCTGGTGCGTGACGGGTCACCTCCAATGCTTGTGTCCCTCCATTGTCTGCACACAGATCCACTTATGTACGCACACTCTCTCTTTAAACAGTATTTCTCTGCGGTGCATTAGTGCAAATATTTAATATGCGACATGTACCAGTTGACGGACGACACGGGACTTCAGCAGGGTTGGAGAAGGAGGGGCGAGCAGAACAAAATGCGACAAGTCAGAAATAATGAGTAAAACAGCCGCTGAGATTGCGGATGGGGATGCAGAAAAAACAGGTCTAATAATAAATAATACGGCAGTGGTGGATTGAAGGTGAGCAACAACCCAGGCAGGATGCAGCTGCAGCACACATCTGTAACCAAGGCCCAGATTTACTAAAGTTTAGCAGAGATGCTCCCTTGACGCAAACATGTGCTACAAAGCAGCGTAAATAATAGCGCCAATCGACTTATGAACACATATGTAGGTGCAGTGCTGAACAGCATTTGTTACACATGGTGTGATACCTTAGATAATTTTTGCAAAATGGTTGTAATGGGGCAGGAACAGGGCGAACATCCCTAAGATGCCATGCGAAGCCAGATAAACTAACGCGACGCAAAGTACCTTTACCTGGTTTCGCATGGAATTTTAGCGCCAAATTCAAACAGGCTAAAACAATGGTTAATAAGATGGCAAACAAATTGCTTGAAATAGCCATGCATACAGCCATTCCCACAAATTTCTATATATCACCCAATTGAGCTTTCGGGCGGGTGTGTGCACATAGAAACTTGTACTGGTGGATGCGCCTGGAGTCCAAACCGCCTATGCATCGTGACACAGTGTTAATTTGTGTTTAGCCTCACACAGATGTCGCATTTGTGGGTCGAGCATGCAACATTTAATATATATTGTGCGACATAATTTTTTTGCAGTTCACACAATGCGCGCTGCGGATCTCCATGCATTGGCGGACTCTTAGTAAATCTGGGCCGTGTGCTGCCACATACACCATGGGAAGCAGCACAGTGGGGTGCCCAGATATGTCACCATGTAAGGGACCTCCTACTTCCCTTCAGAAGTCCCAAAACAAGGTTTTACACAGTGGCATACCAAGGCCTAGATTCTCAAGGGTTTAGCGTCCGGTTAGCATAACGTTTTCAACGCAAACCTGACGATACCCTGCTTTGGGATTGACAAACCAACGCTAATTGGTATTAGCATTGGTTTGTATGTAAAAGTAAGGCAAAGCAGCGCGAAATGCTGCCGCGCATTACTTTGCGTAAAGGGGGTGTTACATGGGCGTTCCTTTGCAATCACCCTTGCTTTTTGACGCTAAACCCTATCCACTAACATTGGTCGAAAAAGTTTAGTGCCAAAAATTAACGACGCTTAAAAGCAGGCGTGAAACAGAGAAATGATTTAATTTCTCCGTTCTTTTCCGACTTTGCATGCGTGTTGCACTGTACAGCACAAATACAAAGTAGGAATAGCTTTTAAACTTGTCTAGGCATAGTATTTTTACAGGAAGCATTCCCTTGCTGTACAAACCCTAGGCTAGACTCAGGCAGGCACCCTAGTGCTATGGTGCTAAGGTGTGTGCTTGGCGCACGGCAGCTGAAATCAGCATTGGCGGTAGGGTGAGGGGAGGAGAGAGCCATATCTCTGTGACTATGGTGTTCTCCTGCTCTCTCCCTGTCCTGCAATGCAGCGCAGCATTTTTGGGTGCTGCGCCGTGCTGCATTGCCTGACACCTTTCAGAATCTGGGTCCAAGAGTTCCTTGGACCCCAACGCAAGCAAGGACAATAAACCCCGAGCACCCCTACCACAACCCACCCTTCTGTCCATTGGCTGGAAAAAAGTAACCATAATCCAGCTGCAGTGGATCTTCACTCTAGTGGGATCGGTGCCAGTGCGCCTGCAGCACCAACGAAGACAGACTGCTGGTATAACATTGATATTTCAATATAATGGAGCTGCCCCTTAAACCATAAAGGGGTATATTCACAAGGAACTATCGCAAAGTCAACTGCACTTTATCACAGCCAAAGTTGGAATAAATCGATCGCCCCATTCACAAGCTGGTGTTAACAGCCCACAGCACCAGTTTACCCGCGATAGCACCCGCAAAAAACATCGCCACAGAGGCCCCCCGCAACTATCGCTAATGAGATGCAGAATGGGCGTTCCTATGCCAAAAGCTGCGACAACATCACACCTCACCATTCACAACAACCAGGCAGAACTGCGATAAAAACACAAAACAGGCAATAAGGTGCGTTAGCACCAGGAAATCTACACCTACTCTGACCTGGTGTAAAGTCGGACAGCAGCCTGCACAAAAGGGAGCACAGCCCAGGGCCACATCGGAAGAGCAACAAATGCCATGGAGGCAACCTATCATGCGGCCCGGACACCCAAGCGAGTCACAACACCCACCAACACCACTCCCAGGACCACCCCTGACTGGCACCCCCGACCAAAGACATGCCAGATCAGCTACATGCACAAAATAACCCGCCTGACGTCGCACAATCACAACTGGTGACATGCATGTGTCGACACAGAAATGAGCAGCACACATTCACTTTCGAAGCAACAAATGAAACTTTATTAAAATGAAGACACATGGCCTCTCACCTCGGGACAATCCGTAGGTCCCAGCCTGCAAGACAAAAAACATGATGAGAAGGTGTGTTCTGCGCACATCAAAGGACAGAGAGAGAGCGAAGGGGAGAGAGAGGAAGAGAGGGGAGAGAGAGAAGAAGAGAGGGTGAGAGAGAGAGAGAGAAGAAGAGAGGGTGAGAGAGAGAGAGCGAGAGAAGAGAGTGTGAGAGAGAGAGAAGAGAGTGTGAGAGAGAGAGAGAGAGAGAAGAAGAGAGGGGAGAGAGAGAGAGAAGAGAGGGGGGAGAGAGAAGAGAGAGAGAGAGAGAGAAGAAGAGAGGGTGAGAGAGAGAGAGAAGAAGAGAGGGTGAGAGAGAGAGAGAGAAGAAGAGAGGGTGAGAGAGAGAGAGAGAGAGAGAGAAGAGAGAGAAGAGAGGGTGAGAAAAAGAGAGAGGAGAAGAAGAGAGGGTGAGAGAGAATAAGAGAGGGTGAGAGAGAGAGAGAGAGAGAAAAAGAGAGGGTGAGAGAGAGAGAGAAGCGAGGGTGAGAGAGAGAGAGAGAGAGAGAAGCGCGGGGGAGAGAGAGAGAGAGAAGAGAGGGAAGAGAGAGAGAGAGAAGAGAGGGGGAGAGAGAGAAGAAGAGAGGGAGAGAGAGAAGAAGCGAGGGATAGAGAGAGAAGAGGGGAGAGAGAGAGCGAAAGAGAGAGAGAAGAGAGGAGAGAGAGAGAGAGAGAGAAGAGGGGGATAGAGAGAGAGAGAGAAGAGAGGGGGAGAGAAAAGAAGGGAGGGGAGAGAGAGAGAGAAGAAGAGAGGGGGAGAGAGAGAGAAAAGAGAGAGAGAGAGAGAAGAGAGGGGGAGAGAGAGAGAGAAGAGAGGGGGGAGAGAGAGAAGAAGAAGAGAGAGAGAGCGAGAAGAAGAGAGGGAGAGAGAGCGAGAAAAAGAGAGGGTGAGAGAGAGAGAGAGAGAGAAGAGAGGGGAAGAGAGAGAGAGAGAGAGAGAAGAGAGGGGAAGAGAGAGAGAGAGAGAAGAGAGGGGGAGAGAGAAGAAGAGAGAGAGAAGAAGAGAGAGAGAGAGAAGGAGGGAGAGAGAAGAAGAGAGGGTGGGAGAAAGAGAGAGAGTGCTGCCCCTGCGCACCCAGGCCACACTGCTCACCTGCTGCCACCGGTGTGTCTCCAACCACGTGCCGGTATGTATCGCAGTTCACCAGGTCACACATCTGAGTCAAAGACGTCAGCTGAAACAGAGTCCAGATACATGACTGGCACAGTACACACACCTGCACAAGACAACATCGCCTGCCCGCCCATGCACACCCAGGCAGTGGTTCCCCAACCCCTCTCGCCGCCCATCGGAGCATGCTCGCCCATGCACACTCAGGCCTCACTGCTCCCCTTCCGCCACCGACGCATAGACGGGAGGTCCCACCACGTGCCGCTGCAAGCCACAAGCCCAGGGCCCGCGGACATGGCACCCTCCACACCATGTAGCCACACTCCGCAGGCCAACAGGTCTCATGTTTGGTTCTGGGTCTTGATTACTCCATGGCAGAGGACATACCAGTGCACCCAGCACCATCGCAGGCTGCACACCCGCTCAGCCCAATGGGTGCCACTAACTCTGGGATCCCGGAAGCGACGCCACGTGGCGGTAGGCCCGCGCTGCCCGCTGGCTCTGGCCTACACTGCGGTCCAGCAGGGCACACTAAACCTGAGCTGTCTAGACCGCTGGGACGGGGCATCATCGCAGGCTGCACGCCCGCTCAGCAGCTCAAGGTGCCACTGACTCAGTGCACCCAAAGTCACCGTCCCGTGTCAGCATGCCTGTGCTGTCCGCAAGGCCTCGTATGCTACTAACCCTGTGCAACCCCAGTCTGCGCCATGTGGCGGTAGGCCCGTGCCGTGCGCCAGGCCTCGGATGCCCCCAACCCTGTGCGCAGCAACTCATGGGCCCTTTATGAATGAGAAGCGTGGAGCGGCCGTCATCCAGTCACCATCGGAAAAGGGGAATGTGACGTCGTCGCCCCCTTATGTTGGCGGAGTCACATGGCCAGTGACGCCTGTGCCGGATGGGTGTGGTGTGTGTGAAAACCTGCCCTCAGGGAGTGGCTGTGACATGCGGACGACTAGAACAGTGACCTGCACACCACCAGCGGGTACGCCTGCGACGGGTAGCACTGAGGGCCCCCCCCTCGGTGCGTCATCGGAGTGGTCTGGCCTGCCATACCCCAGACCAGCGCAGGGCTTGCCACAATGACTCGTGGGCTCGGGGCGTGGCCCAGTCCATGTCCGGACAAGGAAGTGACTGATGCGTGTGTCCCTTTGTAGTGTTTACAGGACCCGGTCCACAATATGCAATGTGGCAACCTCTGACTGGCATCCCACAGGATGAGTATCATTGACGCAAGGGAAATCACTGTCCCTGCATTCATCCACACATTCATACATGAATGATGAAAAACAGGACACAGCAGTTCGTCACTGGATGCTTATTTGCACATCCAGTGCAGTTATGCAGCTGGAGCGGTACAGGGCAATGCCGAGCACAATACACAATATGGGCCTGTGGAGGGCCAGCCAGAGTCCATCCGGGGATGACATGTACTGCGGAAGAGGAAGGGTACAGTCCGCAGTCTGTCCGCCGTGTCATTGGTCGTCCAACAGGATGTGGCAGCCCATGTCGCTGTCCAAGGTGAGTGCATTGAAGTGTATTGGAGGTCATTGGACTGTCATGAGGCCACGAATGGCACCAAGCAGAAACAGGCCAGGTGGCAGATATGAATGCTAGTATCTCCTGATCACAAACCTATCCACGTCCTCGTCTCCGGATGTGTGCCCTGCCCCCCCACCATGGGTGTTGCAGTACCGGCTGCGGCACTGTGTGCCACTGACACATCAGGGGCCTGAGTGGATACGTCTGCCGCACTGTGAGGCACTGACACACCAGAGGGCGGGGATGTGGATGGTGTGGGGGCAGCAGCATCCATCAGCGCCAAGCCTTGTGGCAGCAATGCCATGATGGAGGTCTGCAGGGCATGATAGATCCCAGCTACATTTCGATGATGTGCAGCGGTGGCTGCCATCCTTTCCGCCTCCATACGCACCATGTCCTCCATGATCCTCCTCATCTGTGCCAGCCCACGGCTGGTATAGCTGGAGCCTCTCTGAGAGGACAGCTGTTCTACTCTCTGCGTCATGACTCCAGCTATGTCAGTCAGGGCTCTTTGGAGACCATGAGGTGGACATACACACCCAAGGATGGCGTCCAGTTTGGCAGCCATGAGTTCGAACCCCACTCGCACCTGCTCAGCCATCTCCCTCTGGCCCTCCAGCACACAGCGTTTGAAGGCCATTTGTTGTTCCTGGGGGACTTGGGAGGGTGCTGGGGCTGTGGGTGCCTCCTAATCGGTGTTTTGGGTGGTGGGTGGGGTCTCCTCGATGTAGCTGGGCTGCCCTGATCCTGGAGGTGAGTCACGGATGAGGTCAATGCGCCGATGCTGGTGTTGTCCTCCTCGTCATCAGTGAAGAGTGGCTGGGACTGCTCTGCAGGAGGTGTTGACGATGCCCCTGCGATGTGAAGGGGAGATGGTGTATTACAATGTGTCCACATGTATGTAGCCGCATGGTACAGGTTGACATTCTGACAGCATGGCATTGTACATTGTGACAGTCTGTGGGTCTGTGCGAGGAGCCAGGGTCATTGTGGGTGTGTACTGTGCCCTGCTTGATTGTGCATGTGTGCCATCGTGTCCATCTCCACCCGTACCCCCAGTACCTGGTGGTCACTCACCCTGTTGCGGTTGTATTGTGTCCTGTCGAGCAGTGTCCGGTCCCCCGACTCCGGCCACAGTATCCACACTAATGACTGTTGACACCAGCTCCTCCATGTCATCCAGCACGAGCTGTGGCGCTGCGCCCCCACCTCCGGTCTGCGTTGCTGCCTTCTGGTTGGCGGAGAGTTTCTCCTTGGTCTTCCGCTTGATGTAATTCCATCGCCTCTTGACCTCGTCCATTGGAGGTGACGAAGAGTTGCTGATGGTGTTCCATCACCTCCGTGACTATGATCCTTTTCGCCTGCGGACTGAACCTCGTCTTCCTCGTCTTCTTGTCCTTGCCCTTCCCTGATGTCCCGGGCTGGTCATCCGGGGTGCTTGTGAGGTTGCGCTCGTCCTCTGTGCCTGCTCCGGTTGCCTCCATGGTGCTTGGGTGTAGGTCGGTGTGGGTGTTTTTTCTACTTTTATGGTGATTTTTTCAGCCTGCCAAGTGTGTGTTGCAGGCCTGGCGCTGCTTATCGCTGATTTCCTCATCGAGCTTTGGCCCATCGTGTGTTTTTTGGTGTTTTGGTGTTGTGGTTTGTGGTTTTATCTCCATCACGGTGGTTGTATCGCGGACATTGTCCGCGGTGTCGGCGGACTATCGCATGGTACCGCCTTGTTATGAATTCCACATTGATACAGGGTTATTTTCCCGCGATGGGTAGTTATCACTCGTTCTTGTGAATATACCCCAAAGTGTTTGGGAGTGAGATGGGTGCAGAACGCCATGGACTTTTATTTTTGCTCGATATCCAGCTCTATTCTTGCCTGTAGTTTATAAACTCACCCCCAAGTCTCTCTGTACTTCTCTTAGTGGGAGAACAGAGACCGGTCATGTCCCTCACAGCTGACAAGAAGCTCTCTACAAATCTACTGATTGATTGATTGATTGATTGATTGATTGATGTTGGGTATTTAAGGCTTAGTAGTGGGGGGGTGCACCCTGAATATCCAACCCACAATATGGGTGGGACAGAAAAATGAGAACAAAATATAATATATATATATTAACAGGTAAGTAAATCTAGAATTTCTTTACATTGCCCCACATATATGCACCAATGCAGTATATATATCTTCAAGGTACATAGATGTGGAGTTGCGAACAGTAAATCTATACCTCCCTATTTGCACTTACCTTTCGATATTTTTCCCCTCAAAATACTTCCCTCAGTACTCCTGTATCTCGATATTGTTGGAGTTGATATTCAGTAGTATAACCCATGCACTCTTTCTCTCTCTCTTTTGCTCTCTCAGTTTCTTTGTATCGCCTTCTCCCTGCACCTTTTCCTGTTTGATATCTCCCTCCTGCCACACTCTGACCAATGCTGCATTTGCTGTAAGACTCTGGCCACGGTTTACTCAAGTTGTGCACGGTTGCTTGCGTGAGGCAAAGTGACACAAATGATGGCGAAAAGCAACTTTTGCTCGCAATGGGGGGTTTCACTGAAAATCAACGTGACTGCAGCGCTAAACAGCACTGTAATGCGGAGTGAGACCCCCAAGAACACGTGTGATGTGGGCACGAACACACCTAGGTGCAATCACACCTATGATTCAACGCAAAGCCAGATCCATTTGTCTCCAATCTGTCTAGCTCTGAATACTGCGCCTTACATTTACTGATGGTTGCCACGCTGCCCAATCAGCGCTGCACAATTTTGCTAGTAAATCAATAGAATGTTTTATGGTGCTCTGCGCCACACAAGCGCGTGTGCAAGAGGTTAGTAACCCCCCCACCGACACACCCCTGGCTCCCTCATCTAGACTCGCTGTCTTCGGTTTCTCTCTCCAAAACCCAGCCTTTTTTTTTTGCTCTGTACTATGGCTACTACAAGCTGGCAGACTCCTGAACAATCAACCTAGGGAATGCCGTCAGACATCCGCACAGAATTATGCCTCACTCACAGCATGCATCCCTGTGCAATGACAGCCTTCTGCATAAGAGCAGGAAAGCGTGTGCATTGGAAGCACTGTGCTTGGATTACCTATGCACCTAAAACAGAAGTTATTCGCTCTGGTGTGTGGCGCCCCTGTGCATGGGAAGCGGTGCATAGAGGAGACCCTGCACACTATCTTGTGCACAGAGCTCCCCACATGCAGCTTTGCACACGGGCATCCCCTCACACCAGATTTGCAGGCAGTTGTGCACATGGAAAACTATATGGCCAGGGAGCCTTCTGTAAGAGGAGCTCAGCACATATGCACCCCTGCTATGTGTGCCAAGAAGGCAGTCTTTACTCTGCCAGGCCTGTGCACTGCCAGCCATGGGCCCCCTCTGCAGACCTTGAAGGCAGCCTTGCACTAGCCCTCTGCACTGCTGCCAGCGCTGAATGCTGCATTGCACTTTACCAGCCCTGTGCACTACAAACCCTCCAAGGGACAATCGGTCAGTCTGGGCACTACTGCTCTCCAGTGGCATAACGAAATATGAAGGGGCCCCCGTGCAGTGTACACGGAGGGGCCCACGCTCCGGATTCAATACAGAGTGCTCAGGCCTTAGTACTGTGCTAAGGGGGCCTCCTGCAGCTCGCCCCCCCGCGCATCGCGGGGGCTGCGGGGCCCTGCGTTACGCCCCTACTGCTCTCTTACAGCAGATTTCCCCTCTGCCAGCACTGCCCACTGCCAGCAAAGAAGGCAGACTTGCTGACTCCTAGCCCTGTGCACTGTTAGCAGTGAAGTTGTCTTGTGCTCTATGAAAGCAGGACACTGCCCACCGCACCGCCTTAACAACGTATGTGAACTACACAGCAGGGAACCAGAGGACCCTCTTTATTTCTCCTTTGTTATATTCTGGCTCCAATTAAGAGTTTGGCGGCCCGACCGCCTGAACGCCGTTGCGGCAGTTAGAAGAACACCGCCAATCCGGCAGCATCCCGACTGCCACATTAGATCTCACAGCTGGCTTGGCAGTGTTGCGGTTGCGGTGGTATGCTTCGGCTCATAGAAAGAACCTGCATCACATGCCGCACCAGTGACGCGCCACTTGCACTTCGGGTGCACTGTGTACCATGCAACAGGGCACGCATGACAGTGCGAACAGAGCACAGCCCCCAATGGGCAGAAT
This sequence comes from Triturus cristatus, assembly GCF_964204655.1. NCBI lineage: Eukaryota > Metazoa > Chordata > Amphibia > Caudata > Salamandridae > Triturus > Triturus cristatus. The sequence continues at coordinate 840,034,130 of NC_140593.1, read as the reverse complement.
CGCTCTGGGGCCCTGTTTAGGGCACCTTTCCCTGCCTTTCTGCCGACCTTTTCATGGCGGGGTCCCCGCCATAGAAAGGTCGGCAGAAAGGCAGGTCGTAATCAGCACAGCGGTGCAGGCATCGGCACCGCTGCCATGGAGCGCTGCTTTCCCCACTGCTGCCACAGCAGGATCCAACATAATTGGGCAGTTGGACCGCCGAGGAGGCGGCGGTCAGACCACCACACACAGTACGGCTGTCTCAAGATCGCCATATTCGTAACCAGTGTCTCTGTCTAGAGCTAATATATAAATGCCTCAACTTGAAATTAATTTGTAAACAAATAAGCTTTGATACACTTGTACATCTAATCATGTCAATAAAGCAGAATTGTGTTGCTTTAGTTTGAATCATGATGGAAGCTTGCGTACACTTAGCAATAACACTTACTACTTAGGGGATATTTACGAACCTCGTTGCATCACTCTTGCACCACGCAACGTGGTGCAAGAGTGACACAACACAAAAAAGCAAGTTTGAAGCCACGCAAGGCCACCTTGCAGGGCCCCGAGTGGCTTCATAAATCTTGAGTAAAGCAACGCAGCGCAAATCGCTGCGTTTCCTTCCTCTGCCCCAGAGAGGCATTCCATGGGCATTGCGTGGGTGTTCCCATGCAACTCCCAAGGTTTTTGATGCATTCCCAGATTTAGCAGAACTGGTAAACCTGAGAAGTTTGTCTCTCAGGATTGTTTTTGTGCAGGAAGGTGTCCTGGCACAAAAATAATCTTGTAGTAGATAAAAAGAGAGATGGCCCACCTAGTTCCAGGGAACAGGGCTCTTATGACCATTAAGCAAAAACAATCTTGTCAGCAGTGCCGGCACCCTTGTGGCATGGAGGAAGGTTGCCTGCATTGGCGCTAGGCAGCCAAAATGGCTCCAGCGCAGGGACAAATACAGGAATGCATCGTATTCTTTTAATATGGCACATTCCTGCCCTTTCCCTGTGACGAAGCGCAGAACAGCAAGGGGACTTGCTGCGCTGTGTTGCGTTACCATGTCATAAATATGGCCCTTAACACTGAACAACCCTGCACACTATTAGCACTGAGGGCAGCTAGCACTCTGCCAGGCCTGAACACAATCTGCCAATCCAACACACAGTCAGCACTGAAGGCAGCCTAGCGCTCTGCCAGCCTTGAATGGTGAATGCCAGCCCTGCTCGCTGCCAGACCTCAAGGCACCCTGGTGCCCTGCCACCTCTGCACACTTCCACCAGGCACATGGCCGGCCAGCAGGGCACGCCACCAGCCTGCTCAGCACAATGCTTGCCAGTCATGTACACTACCAGCCCTTCTCCACACACTGCCAGTCCTGCTACCTCCTGGAAGGCAAGATCAGTTAAGTCTCTTCAAGTCTATAGCTCCAGTCCCCCTCCAGAGACATTAGTTTAACTTGAAAATTCTTGGTTAAAGGAATCATCTACCTCGTTTGTCCATACTTCAGACAGCGTTATCACTTCTAAGTCTTTTCAGTCTATAGTCTTTGCATTAAAAGCTGAGTGAGTGTTTTGATATCTACTTTTAAATTGTCTCCATTTTGTATGCGTCTGATATACTTCACACTGGTTAATTAACCCATTAAGTGCTGATGTACCCCTCCCCTCCCCCCCCCGGGTCAGCCGGCACCAAGTGAAACCAACCAATCCCAGACATTTCTGAAAACTAGACATCCGGGCGGATCCAGGATGGTGGGGTTTAAATGGACCCACTAATTTTTCTTACCAAGAATGCTATATAAAAATCAAATTATGAGCAAAAAAGTGAATTTTCTTATATTTATATGACATAAAATTCTGGATCTTGCAACTAGCAGTAAAAGTACTACTTTTCCTCATTTAGACGCTACTCCATATGGAAAACAAATACCACACAATTATGGGAGGGTCTTTCATACTGCACAGGAACTGCTCAAAATTTGGACCATGTTCGGGTGCCCATGGTAGCCTCTCGCGGCTTGATTATGTCCTTGTCCCTGCGGCCTATGCTGGGAGGGTGGGAGAGGTGCGCCATCTGGCGCGGGGTATTTCAGATCATTCCCCGCTCCTATTGCACTTGGGTGTCTTCCCGAGGGGAGAGGGCAGGGTAGCCCCAATCAATGCTTGGTACCTGCGTGACCCCACTATTCGTGCTGACCTGATTAAATCATTGCAACGGTATTTTGAGGAGAATGTGGGGTCCGTTCCGTCGGCTATCTCCCTGTGGAAAGCCTTCAAAACAGTTCTCAGAGGGGAGGCCCTCTCCTTTATCTCCCATGCCCGCAGACGCGCACAGGAGGAGGTGACCCAGGTGGAGGCTGAAATTACTGAATTGGAGGGTGGTCTGGGGAGTGGGGTGACTGACGCGGCGCTGCATGTTCTACACCTTAAACAGGCGGCCTATAGGGCCCTCGTCACGGAGGCGGCCAGGGGCCTTAGCAGAGAGCAACAGGGGTGACTGTACGATGTGGGTGATAAGGCTGGCAAACTGATTGCGTGGTTGGATAAGAAGGAGAGAGCTAGTCGTGTGGTCCCGCTGATTGAGAGGATGGATGGTGTACGAATTACTGAGCCGGAAGGCATTGTTTCCTGCTTCGCGGATTATTTCCGCGAGGTATATTCCCCGGTCTCTCCCTGCTCGGAGGAGGATTCCCATGCCCTGCTGCGGGACATCGCGCTGCCCTCGCTTTCAGTGGAGGACAGGGATTCGTTGGATGCCGCTCCCACCTCGGATGAAATCGCCCTCGCCATACGCTCGGTCGCCTCGGGCAAGGCCATGGGCCCGAATGGCCTTCCTATCGAATTGTATAAGCTGCGACCGGATGTACTGGCACCTCACCTCCGCGCGATGTTCCTTGCGGCCCACTCGCGGGGCTCCCTCCCGCCGGACCAGCGTCTAGCTACCATCGTGGTTATCCACAAGGAGGGGAGACCGCGAGACCGGGTTACATCCTATCGGCCGATCTCGCTCTTGAATGCGGAGCCTAAAATCCTCGCCAAGGTGCTTGCCAACCGGCTGGTCGGCGTGGTGGGCGATCTGGTCCACCAAGACCAGTCCGGCTTTATTCCCCATCGCAACACGGCCCTTAACCTGCGGCGCTTGCACGGGGTGCTCGCGCGTGTTCCCTTCGTGTGGGAGCCGGCCATCTTGGCGTCCTTGGACGCCACCATGGCGTTTGACACGCTCGAGTGGCCGTACATCTGGGCGATGTTGGCGAAATTTGGATTTGGCCCGGGATTCATCAGCTGGGTCAAATTGTTGTACTCTGACCCATTGGCGCAGGTGGTGGTGAATGGTCGAGTCTCGGCCCCATTCGTGCTGGGACGGGGCACGCGACAGGGTTGCCCCCTGTCGCCGCTCCTGTTTGCACTGGCCTTGGAACCCCTGGCGGAGTGGCTTCGGTGGCACCCTTCTATCCGTGGTCTCCGTTGGACCCCTGAGTATGAGGACCGCGTGTCCCTCTACGCCGACGACATCCTGTTGTACTTAGCCTCCCCGCGTAAATCACTGATTGTCCTGGTCGATGTTCTGCGCTCCTTCGGCCGTAACTCAGGTCTTGTCATCAACTGGGCTAAATCCTGTGTCTATGTGCTTTCCGGGGAGGCTCCTGTTCTCCCGCGGGGCTGCTCGATCCAGATTGCCTCGCAGGGGTTTCGTTACCTGGGCGTCTATATTACGCTGGACCCGGTGGCCCGCTACGAGCGGAATTTGCTTCCCCCCCTCCAGCGCTTGAAGGAGGACGTCGCGCGCTGGCGGCGCTTGCCGCTTTCGCCGCTCGGCCGGGCGGCATTGTTCAAGATGATGTCATTACCGCGCTTTCTATACACTCTCCAGAACTCGATGGACCTGGTCCCGGCGCGTTACTTCCGTGAGGTGGAGAGTTTGCAGCGCCGCCTGTTCTGGGACGGGAGGCCGCGTATAGCCCTGGCAAAGTTGACGCTCCCGTGGTATGACGGAGGGATTGCCCTCCCGGATATTAAGCGGTATTATTGGGCCTCCCAACTAGCTGCAATTAATCACGGCCTTTACGGGCCCGCCTTAAACCCGGCATTTGAAATGGACAAGATGCTCCTGCCCGGTGGCGATTACAATCGAGCGCTCTACACTAGCGTGCCCGATTCCCGCCTGACGGGACCCACGCGTGTCATGGTGCGAGTATGGCACGCGGCCAATGCAGCTATGGGATGGAAGGACCGTTTGACCCGGGCGTCACCGTTGTATGCGTCTGAGAGGTTGGGCTCCCTATGGACCTCGAAGGGCTTCGATAGGTGGGACACGATAGGCATTAGTACAGTGGGGGACCTCTGGACGAGGGGAGGATTCAAAACATTCGAGACACTGCAGGCGGAGTTCCAGCTGCAGGGCAGTGAATACTTTCGATACCTGCAGGTCCGTCACGCACTGGGTTCTGTCTTCCCAGACGTGGCCGCCATCCCGGAGTCCTCCCCACTGGAGGATAGAGTGCTAGATGGCCACGTTCCGGACAGCACGATCTCCCTCATCTACAAGAAGTTGATTAATGACCGCTCGGGCTTACTGACTGGGCTCCGCGAGGCTTGGGTTGCCGATGGGTTGGAGCTGGACGACGAGGACTGGATTTCCGCGGTGGCCTCCCCGAAGGAGGTGGCCATCCCGGCTCGCCTTCGCTTCGTCCAGCTTAAGATACTTCACCGGGTGTACATGACGGGGCCAGGGCTTCTGCGTATGGGCTATGCCGAGGATGGACTGTGTAAGCGTGGGTGCGGTGCATTGGCGACTTTTTTACATATTCTGTGGGAATGTCCGAGGGTGGAGCGATTCTGGCGTGGTGTGCATGAGGTCCTGCGAGCGGTTACGCATGTCGTGCTGGTGCCTGAAGCGAGGAGATGCCTGCTGAATGTGTGGGAACCGACCGACTACTCGGTTCCGCAGACGCGATGGGTGACGCTGGGTTATATGATTGCTAAACGTGACATCGCTCAACTGTGGGGATCCCAGAGGCCCCCGGCAGTGTCGGCCTGGAAAGAACACATGGATTGGTGCATGTTCCGAGAGAAGGTGGTGTATGTGGCGCGGGGTAAGCCTGGGGCGTGGCTGAAGGTGTGGGGCCCCTGGAACGCCTACCGCGGGGGTATTTGCGAGCCGCCGTTGTTGCCTCCCGCTTCACCAGCTCCGTCCCCCTAGATGACCCCCTCCCTCAATCCCGGGCACAGTGTTTTCCCAGTCCCGGACCTATTCCCCTTCCCCTCCTTCGATTTTAGTGTATGGTTGGGGTCCCCCCATTTGAGGAGCATATGTTGTCACTTTCGCTCTCGGGTTGCCTTGCGGGTGTGATTTTATGTTGTTGTGTTGTATAAAACGAAACCGTATTGTGGGCTCAGAGTCATGTGGCCCACGTGGTTGATACCTCCTGCTTTAGCGTCTCTGTAACGCCAAGTGCCTTATTGTATATATGTCATTTATTTCTGTCACTTTAGCGGCCGGCTGGAAGGTTGTAGGCCCATACCTGTATATATTTGAGATTGTAATAAACGGTTTCAAAAAAAAAAAAAAAAATTATAATTTGGACCACGTGAAGTCAATGTAGTGTGAAAACGGTCTTCACATGGGTACAGTTTTGGTCTGTTTCTACACGCAGAGTTTTGATATGCACCAGACATTCTGGGTAAGAAGGCTAGCTGGCATTCACACAAGCCACCCTGGATGTAAATAGCCATTGTCCTTCATGTCTCCCAGACTGATTGTATACAAACCGCTGCGCTACCAACATGTCACACTGATTCTGGACTTCATGCGTGCAAGCATGGATTCATCTCATGGGAGGGCGAGAAAATCATCAGCATCTCACAGGATTACTCACAGGACACAGTGCAGCTTTCTGGGTCTTCGCTCAAAGCCGCAGGACATGAGCATCACGTCTTCTTTTGTAGGTCTGGCTCACTTTAGAATTGTTTGCACAGGTAAGCCAAAGATTTTCTACAACTGCAAGATTTGTTTTCTTTTCTTGGAACACCTTCAAGACTTAGAGACGGACACCTCAAACTCGGGTGTATACTTCATTTGCGCCTTCTAACACCAACCTTGATATTATCTTTACCTATAAAATGGCCATGCTCTTCAGACCCGGGTTATAGCCAGACTCTGGCATGCTGTATAATCGGCCTCAGAACTCTCCTGCATCTGTTGCTCTATTTGTGGTTACTTCAACAAATGTCTGAAATATATTACTATCTGTAGAGCACAGAACAAGAAAAACCTTACTAGTTCCATAATAGTTCGAACTTATTTCCTTCACTAGTTCACTGGTTTGATTGCAGAGTGTTTGATATTTACTCACTAATTCCACTTACTGTTTTTGTGAGTACAAACTCATATGGTGTTCTTGTTGATAAGTTTCCTGTAACTCATGTTTGGTGGTTTACCTTCTGATCACCCTTTGTCTTACACGGGTCAAATTTATTCTCCTTCTGATGGGGGGAGCGCTGGAGGAGGAGTCTCTGTTGTGTTTCTCTACCATGTTCCTACCATGCATTTCCCATTTTGGAGACGGGGTGGTGGGTGAGTAAAGAGAGTTATAGAGGGGTATGGAGGAACCTCAAGGTTATTATTTTTTTTTTTAATGTATTTCTTTCTCCTTTTTCCCTCCCGTTTTTGAATTCTCACTCCGTTACTCTGTCCTTTTAATTTGTCACCTCTTACAGCCTAACCCTTCCAAAGTGCATTGTCTGTCTTGGCCTTTTAAAGGGCTGACGGTCAACAATCACATTCTTTATAGACTGACAGATCCCCTATGGAATTTATCGTATTCATACTCTACCTAGGGTATTTACCCTTCGTCTTATGGTCTCATGGCCAGCCACAAAAGTGATCGTCTAAAACTTGTATCCTTAAATGTCAGAGATTATCCACCGCATAAAAAGAAGGAAAATTGAAGACAATTTATATAAACTTAAAGGGGGTATTATATTCCAACAAGAAACTAAAATTAGGGGAACAGGGAATAACTATTTTCTGTGGTTATTTGATAGGTGGAGTTCCCTGTTCCCCTTCCACTAACAAAAAGAATGGAGTATTTGCACTCCTAGCAAATTACTCCAACATTTCAATTTCAGAAATGTACACAGATAAAGAAGGCGGATGGATTTTCAATAAATTGGCTAAAGCAGGACAGGAATTTTACACACTCAGCATTTACACTCCCAATATCAGTGACACAAAGGGGCCTATTAGTATGGCAGGCGGTGGCACTACCGTGGTGCTGGCGGTGGCGGAAAATGCTTATTTCCGCACGCCAGCAGTGGTCCTCACGGCCGCCATATTAGCATGGCCAAATATAGCCCATTTCCCGTCTGCTGCGGTGTGATGGGAACCACCATCAAAGTGCGCCTGCCACCGCGGCGGTGGGAGCCAATGGAGACTCACCGCCGTGCGGAATGGCGTCCGCAGCGGAGAAACCGCCCAACCAGAGATGACGGAAGCTCGACAGCGGAGCGCAATACCAGAGTCCCAGCCCCTTCCACCCGGTCCCGACCGCCATTGGTCCAGCGCTACACGTCTTCCCGGTGCTGTACCTGATACATCACCAGCAAATCATGGACCGTTGCGGATGCCACCGCAGGTACGCAATAACACATTCCCGCACGCAACCACAACACACAACTCATGGGCTGATACAGGGTCCCTGTCCACACCAGACACACTGGTGGGGACAGGAACACATCCACAAGTGTACCCAAACATGTCCTACCTGGCACCAAATCACCCCTCCGCATCCAGGTCACCAATCTACCGCGATCATGCAGTAATGTCCCGGTCACGTCACCGCAGCGGTGCAGGGGCATGAAACCATGCGCACAATGCAGAAGGCAGGGCCAGCGCCAGGCATGGGCAGTGCACAAAGACCACAGGGCCACACCTCCACCCACTAGGCCCCCCCCTAACATGAAGGGACATGCCATGTGCACCTCCTGTGCACCCCCATGCACAACAACAGCACAACAACAAGCTAGGTGAATCCACACCCTGCACCACACAACAAACAACTAGGGAGACAGCTACAGCAGGAGTGGCTGCAGAGGAACACACAGCACAGAAGCACAGGCCCAGGGCAACCCACACACCACCACAACACCACACACATGGCAAGAAAACTGAGACCAAGCACAAAATGAACACACACAGATAATGAACAACCACTCCACTGGACACACAGCCTGACAAGTCACACAGACATACCCCACAGTAACACACAGCCACATACACAGACCACATGCCAGCAGCAATGGAGCACAACATATAGGAAAACCAAAGTGATGTGCACACAAATGGAAGGCCAAGGTGATAAACACCAAACATGTGTACATCACATGCAAGACAAGGAATAGAAAACAACACCCTCAGACCATCAAAGCACACATGGCTGGCACAGTGAGTGAAGTCAAACCACAGTCACCTCAGTGCAACAACTCAGGGAGGCCCTGAAGTCAAACTGTGAACAGCCACACTGCATACAACTACATCACAGGAGTATGCCAGCAGCAAAACCCACAGGGCACATTGATACACTCCATGACTGTCAAACACAAGTAGGAATCTACACACACACCCCCTTCACACCTGCAGGACAGAACACCAGTGTCAGACACACAGAAGTTTGTAAATAATGTCCAGTCAATATACAAACATCCACACACACAGGGATGCCAGAATCAATGTCTGTACTAAAAAAACAGCCAAACACATAAATCAACAGAAACACACACAAAATGTTAGACCCGGCCATCGTAACATAGCTAGACCTGACCCCTGCACCTCACACCAGCCCCCAAACCCACGGCCTAGCCGATCCTTCCCACCAGAACTCACACGCACCCAACCCGGACTTCCCCGTCCGTGGCCTTCCTCCCTTCGGCCACACCGGGCCCGCGTGCCCACTTCATGCACCAAGATGGCCCCCGGCCCCAGCGCGACCCTGGCCTAGAGGCGCCACTCCGGCTGGAGGACATCACGCTCCCCTTGGGATGAGAGAGGGAGGAGCAGTTTCTATCACACCTCTGCGCTTCCCTGGGACGGTGGGTTTCGATCGACCTGCCGGCCTCCCCGAGGGCTGGCTCCACGCCTGCTGGGTGTCTGGGACTCCTCCCGACCCGGCCCTGAAAGGATCAAAGGACAATGGCAGGAAACCCCAACAAGCGACCCCCAGGTGACAAGACCCCTGCCTGCACAGACTCCGGACATCAAAGAGGAGTCGCCCTCTAACAAGGGGTGCTCTGGGACTGTCCGGCAGATTCGCCTTGGAACACCTGAGCCCTGCTGAGTGACTCGCGGCTCCCTGAAGATCGTAAGACCTCCGAACTTGTGCTTGAGCCCTGCTGAGTGACTCGCGGCTCCCTGAAGATCGTAAGACCTCCGAACTTGTGCTTGAGCCCTGCTGAGTGACTCGCGGCTCTTCGAAGATCGTAGGACCACCGAACTTGTAACCGAGCCCTGCTGAGTGACTCGCGGCTCCCACAGACTCTCTTGGTCCCGCCGGACCCCACGACGACAAGCGTATCCCCCAGCTCGAGGATTGTGAGCTGTGCGCCGGGTACGCTCCTGCATTTGATCCATATCCCCAAAGACTGTCCCGCTACCTCCTAACCCCCTCCAAGACTCTGTAAGCCCACGCTCTGCTTGTATATATTTGCCTGGCTGATCATAAAGATCCTACCACTTCGATCTGATAAAGATTTGCTCTTAAGAACTCTTCGTGTGGTGTCTCTCTGTCGTGTGGTGCCGAGTGTGCGATCCTAGATACGAGGTTCCTCCCCTGAGGAGTCTCCCGCCAGTGCCCGGCTACGATACCTCGAGGGTGGGTCTCAGGGCAGTCAGGGCCCCCTCCGGGCCCCTCTGAGGCGGCCTTCTAACATTGGTGGCAAGCGACGGGATTCGGGCCCATAATCTAGAGATCGTACCGTGAACGACTGACACACTACCGACAAAGATGGCAGAAGGAAACGCCGTGGTTCTCATAGAAAACGACGCCAGTACCGTGTTCCAGGTGGAACAGCTGGAAGAGTACACTCACAAGGAACTAAAACAATTCTGTAAGGAACTCAGAATCGCTACCACTGGTCTCAACACCAAAGAAGATATGCAAAAGGCACTGAAAGCTTGGGTGGATTCTGGAGCCTCCCGCCCAGAAGGAGCGGGGGAGCCCCACGACGAAGCGGGACCCTCCCAAGGGGAACGCAGCAGCAACCAGGTGCGAGGCTCCGTACCAGACGGGAGCCTATCCCCGGAGGAACTCGCAGACAGAGAAAAAAGTGCCATCACGAGCTCGAATTAGCCAAACTCAAAATTGAGGGCGAGTTGAAATTAGCCGAGAAAAAGCTAGCAGTAGAACAGTTGCGAGTATAAGGAGAACTAGAAGAGAAGAAACTCCAACGAGAACACGAGGGAAGGAGACTTCAACTGGAACATGAACGCAGCCTGAAGGAAATTGAATTGAAAGCAAGAAGCGAAGAAACGCGGCCCCCGGTGAACCGGGAGGCGGCCGCCCCGACGGAGCACAAGGTCCACATCCCCAAGGATGTGGTCAAAGAATATTACAAAAATGATGACATTCAGCAGTGGTTCCGGGCCTACGAGGTCGCCATGACCTCCCATCGGGTCCCGCAGAAGGATTGGGGGGCTGGGTTATGGGGACGATTCCTGAGCGAAGGAAGAGACACCCTGCTCGACCTACCCACCTCCATGCAAACCTCCTATGAACACATGAAAGCGGCCCTCCTCACAAGGTACGGCCTCACCCCGGAGATGTACCGCCAGCGGTTCCGGGACTGCAGGAAGATCCCGGGTACCACCTGGGTGGAATATGTGAATTTCTTCAGCCGCGCCTTCGATGGGTGGATCAAGGGCAGCAAGGTAACCACCATGGAAGAACTAACCGACCTTATGTTGTGGGAACACCTGGCGGCCAACTGCTTTGTGGAACTACACCAGCATCTGCTCGACAGCAAGCTCACGGACCCAAGAAAGCTGGCTGTCGAGGCGGATCACTGGACCAACAGCCGGATCTCCCGGGGCCCTGTAGGAGAGTACCCCCGAGCCAGTCAGGGACCACCCCGCCAGAGAGGGGGGGGGAAACCAGGGAGGGCAGAGAGAGTCCCAAGCTAGTCCACCGAAGTCCCAACCTCCACCTTTCCCGGCACCCCCACCAGCTGTATCCGGCCCCCCCCTTAGACGGGGGCACCGGGTTACCATCACTTGTTTCCGTTGCCAGAAGCCCGGGCATTACGCCAACGACCCTGAATGCCCCATGGCCCCACGCACCACTCAGGCAGCACCCCCTGCTAGACAGATAGCCAATGTAGCCCTGGGGGAGGAGGTTGAGGAGGCCGAGGGGTGGGAACCCGCAGCTATGGCCCTAGTATCCTTAGGAGATAGGGAGATGGTCCCTGGGAGCCTCCTGCCCCCTAACACAAAGAAATATGGGCAGCTCGTAAAGATCAATGGCCACCAAGTAGAAGCCCTCCGTGACACCGGGGCCAGCATCACCGGTGTCCTCAGCCATTTACTACACGAAGACCAGGTCCTCCCCAACGTCTTTTGCCCTGTCATTTCAGCCGACAACACAGAAAGCCTATGTAAGGTAGCCCTGGTGCCCTTTGAGTGGGGAGGGGTGGTCGGTAAACTAAAGATTGCAGTGAGAACCTCCCAGCCCGTCGACTGTCTCCTGGGGAACGACCTGGAAAGTTCCCCCTGGGGACAAGTTGAGCGCAAGACCCACCTAGGGATGATGGGCCTCCCTGAGTGGGTGTGCGCCACCACTCGATCCATGACGGCTCGACTGACCCCCCCTGAGGGAAGTCGACGATGCCCCGATCCCTGAAGATAGGATGGTCCCAGCCGAGGGCCCCCCATTCCCCCACCAGAAGAGCCGATCGGCAGTGACGAACCCCCACCTTCCGACTCCACCCCAGTCACCGAGGTAGGTGACCTGCCCGAATTAGCCCATTGGCGCCACGAGGGGGGCGCCTCCCGAGAAGAGTTCTGCCGAGAACAGGCTACCTGTCCCTCCCTGGTCGGGCCCCGGCAACAGGCAGAGGCCCAGGCCGCAGGCGACCAGACGGGGACGCACCGGGTGTATTGGGAGAATGACCTTCTGTACAGCGAACAGAAGTCGGTGGAGCTAGGGTCCGGCCGGGTGCTGGTGGTACCCCTACGCTTCCGAAACCTCCTCCTGGGCTTGGCCCACGATGTTCCCCTCGCAGGCCACTTGGGCCAGGACAAAACGTACAGTCGCCTCGTGACCCACTTCTACTGGCCCGGAATGAAAGCAGATGTAGGAGCCCACTGCAAGTCCTGTCCCACGTGCCAGGCCAGTGGGAAGAGCGGAGGGAAGAGCAAGGCTCCCCTCCAACCCTTCCCTGTCGTCAGTACCCCTTTTGAGCGGGTCGGGATCGACATTGTAGGGCCCCTGGACCCCCCAACTTCCCAAGGGCACCGGTTCATCCTCGTCCTGGTGGACCATGCCACCCGTTACCCTGAGGCCATCCCCCTGCGCACTGTCACGGCACCCGTGGTGGGCCGGGCGTTGATGGGAATCTTCTCCCGCATGGGTTTCCCCCACGAGGTCGTGAGCGATCGCGGTACCAACTTGATCTCCCGATACATGAAGTCCTTATGGCAACAATGCGGGGTGTCCTATAAGTTCACCACCCCGTACCACCCTCAAGGAAACGGCCTGGTAGAGCGGTTTAACCGGACTCTGAAGGGGATGATCGCGGGCCTGGAAGAGCCCCTCCGGCGTAAGTGGGACATCCTGCTCCCCTGCCTCCTATTCGCATACCGCGAAGTTCCCCAGAAATCCTTGGGCTTCAGCCCCTTTGAGTTACTCTACGGGCACCCCGTCAGGGGACCCCTCAGCCTGGTCAAGGAAGGTTGGGAGGCGGCGCCCCGAGGCCCCCCCCGAGATGTGTTCCGTTACGTCCTGACCCTCCGGAACCAGACTAGAAGGTTCCGAGAGATGACCGAGGCCAACCTGGAGGCGAGTCAGGAGGAGATGAAGCGCTGGTACGACCAGAACGCCACTCTGGTCGAGTTTCAGCCGGGCCAGCAGGTATGGGTCATGGCCCCCGTGAAACCCTGCGCCCTCCAGGATAAATGGACCGGGCCCTTCAAGGTGGTTGAGCGGAAGAGCCAGGTCACATACTTGGTGGACGTCCAGTCCCCCCGGGACCCCCTCCGGGTCCTCCACGTGAACCGCCTCAAGCCCCACTTTGTGCGAACGGAGCTGAGCCTCCTACTGGCCACGGATGATGGGTCCGAGGAGGAGTCAGATCCTCTCCCGGATCTCCTGTGCACCAAAGGGAAGGACGGCTCCGTAGAAGGAGTGAACCTCGCCCCGTCTCTCACTCCCCAGCAACGTGAAGATTGCCGCCAGCTCCTAGGGCAGTTTTCGGACCTCTTCTCCCTGGTCCCTAAGGTCACCAACTGGTGTGTCCATGACGTGGATACCTGGGACAGTCCGCCAGTGAGACACCGGGCCTACCGAGTCCCTGATCGGGTCCGGTCCTGCATCCAAGCCGAAGTCTCGAAAATGTTGACCCTAGGCGTGATCGAACCCTCAGACAGCCCCTGGGCCAGCCCCGTGGTCCTGGTCCCGAAAGCAGCTGCCCCTGGGGTCGCACCAGAACTCCGCTTCTGCGTGGACTACCGGGGACTCAATGAAGTCACCTGAGCCGATGCCCACCCCATTCCCCGAGCCGACAAGCTCATTGACCGGCTCGGGGCTGCTCGGTTCCTCAGCACCTTCGATCTCACCTGCGGCTACTGGCAAATTGCGCTCACAGAAGGAGCCAAGGAGCGGTCCGCCTTCTCCACCCCGGATGGGCACTATCGCTTTCGCGTAATGCCCTTCGGGATGAAAAATGCCCCGGCCACCTTCCAGCGACTGGTAAATAGAGTCCTGGCTGGGCTGGAAAAATTCAGTGCCGCGTATCTCGACGATATCGCAGTTTTTAGCTCCGAGTGGAGTGAGCACCTCCAGCACCTTCGGAGGGTGCTGACCGCCCTGCGCCAGGCAGGCCTCACCGTGAAAGCCAGTAAGTGCCAGATTGGGCAAGGTTCGGTAACCTACCTGGGGCACCAGGTCGGAAGCGGGCAGGTCGCCCCTCTACAGCCCAAAATCGACGCCATCCTAGCCTGGGAACCCCCCACCACCCAAACGGAGGTCCGAGCCTTTCTGGGCCTCACGGGCTACTACCGGAGATTCATCCGGAATTACGGCAGCCTGGTCGGTCCCCTCATGGGACTCACGTCCAAAAAGCAGCCCAAGAAGGTGCAATGGTCCCCTGCCTGCCAAGAGGCGTTCGAGGCCCTGAATGCGGCCATGTGTACTGCCCCCGTCCTCCAGGCCCCCGACTACTCCAAAGAGTTTGTGGTACAGACTGATGCTTCCGAGCATGGCATTGGGGCAGTCCTCTCCCAGGTAAATGACCAAGGCCTAGACCAGCCCGTAGCCTTCCTCAGCCGAAGACTATTGCCCAGGGAACAGAGATGGAGCACCATCGAGCGAGAGGCATTCGCCGTAGTCTGGGCCCTCAAGAAACTACGCCCTTACCTGTTTGGCACCCATTTCAAGGTCCAAACCGACCATCGCCCCTTGCGATGGCTCATGCAGATGCGAGGAGAAAACCCCAAGCTACTGCGGTGGACAATCTCCCTCCAGGGGATGGATTTCACCGTGGAGCATCGCCCTGGGTCCGACCACGCCAACGCCGATGGCCTCTCCCGGTTCTTCCGCCTCAGCGAAGAGAACCCCCAAGAAGATGGGTAGTTCTCTTCGGCTTTCAGCTGGGGGGGACGCGTGTTAGACCCGGCCCTCGTAACATAGCTAGACCTGACCCCTGCACCTCACCCCAGCCCCCAAACCCACGGCCTAGCCGATCCTTCCCACCAGAACTCACACGCACCCAACCCGGACTTCCTCCCTTCGGCCACACCGGGCCCGCGTGCCCACTTCATGCACCAAGATGGCCGCCCGGCCCCAGCGCGACCCTGGCCTAGAGGCGCCACTCCGGCTGGAGGACATCACGCTCCCCTTGGGATGAGAGAGGGAGGAGCAGTTTCTATCACACCTCTGCGCTTCCCTGGGACGGTGGGTTTCGATCGACCTGCCGGCCTCCCCGAGGGCTGGCTCCACGCCTGCTGGGTGTCTAGGACTCCTCCCGACCCGGCCCTGAAAGGATCAAAGGACAATGGCAGGAAACCCCAACAAGCGACCCCCAGGTGACAAGACCCCTGCCTGCACAGACTCCGGACATCAAAGAGGAGTCGCCCTATAACAAGGGGTGCTCTGGGACTGTCCGGCAGATTCGCCTTGGAATACCTGAGCCCTGCTGAGTGACTCGCGGCTCCCTGAAGATCGTAAGACCTCCGAACTTGTGCTTGAGCCCTGCTGAGTGACTCACGGCTCCCTGAAGATCGTAAGACCTCCGAACTTGTGCTTGAGCCCTGCTGAGTGACTCGCGGCTCCCTGAAGATCGTAAGACCTCCGAACTTGTGCTTGAGCCCTGCTGAGTGACTCGCGGCTCCCTGAAGATCGTAAGACCTCCGAACTTGTGCTTGAGCCCTGCTGAGTGACTCGCGGCTCTTCGAAGATCGTAAGACCACCGAACTTGTAACCGAGCCCTGCTGAGTGACTCGCGGCTCCCACAGATTCTCTTGGTCTCGCCGGACCCCACGACGACAAGCGTATCCCCCAGCTCGAGGATTGTGAGCTGTGCGCCGGGTACGCTCCTGCATTTGATCCATATCCCCAAAGACTGTCCCGCTACCTCCTAACCCCCTCCAAGACTCTGTGAGCCCACGCTCTGCTTGTATATATTTGCCTGGCTGATCATAAAGATCCTACCACTTCGATCTGATAAAGATTTGCTCTTAAGAACTCTTCGTGTGGTGTCTCTCTGTCGTGTGGTGCCGAGTGTGCGATCCTAGATACGAGGTTCCTCCCCTGAGGAGTCTCCCGCCAGTGCCCGGCTACGATACCTCGAGGGTGGGTCTCAGGGCAGTCAGGGCCCCCTCCGGGCCCCTCTGAGGCGGCCTTCTAACACAAAACCACACCAAGACCAGACATGACCTGTGCAGCTAAACTGTGGAAAGGCAATGGGAGCACAGACGGAACAGGAGTGCACAACCTCATCAGTCAGGAACAATGCACAGACAACATACCACAACACAGACAAGAAGTGCACCATCACAGAACAACACGGCCACATCAAATACACAACAGATGCACAGGCCAAAAAAATCACATAGCAAACACAGCAGGACATCAGAGGATGCACACCAGGCAAGGACAAGGCAACATACACCCACAGCACTACATGCACAACAAGCATTGTGTGCACACAAAACATAACAGTCCCACACAGATATGAGTGACACACCATGAACACCCACAACAACAATCAAAACAGCACACTGACAACATCACACCCAGGAAGTCAAGCAGTACATCAGCATACACACATACACCCAACACAACACCCACAGATTCACAAGTCTGGGACACAAAGGTGGAAACAACTTGACCAGAGGAATGGGCAGCACAAACAGTTGAACTGCATATGAGCAACCATGACTGCTAAACAGTACAAGAACATCACATATATACCAATTGGGAAATTGTCCCGAGTGGCACATTGCTCCTGGGCAAAGCTCTGCACCACAAAGCACAGTGTCACAAATGAAGTGATGGGGAGGCACACACACAGGCAAAAAAAGGGGACAGCTGACATCAAAGTGAAGTGTTGTGCACGTCAGTAGTGGACTTTCCTGGAGTGTACCATACACAAAAAGAGGGGGTGCAGACTCACAATGGGTAGGCATCTGAAGCACAGATATGGGATGGTATGACACCACACACAACATGCCATACTGGAGGCAATAAAACACCACGTGACCTCAATGCATGAGAAAACACACCCACAATGTCAGTGTGGATCAGCAGGTCTGCACAGTGAGTACAAACAGTATCAAGACACATGGCTGATCAACAAAACACAACATTGAATTGCCAGTCACACACTCTGCATACTCACAATAGCCAAAAACAACAAGTAGGAGTCAGCCAGTACTGCAAGGATGAGGAAATAAAATAAGAAAAAGACCACTTCCCGGTTCTGTCCCCGCGCACACTTCCCTATTCTTTCTGTTCTGAAAAGCAATTCTATATGGCATCCATTTTAGGTACAGTCCCCATTTTAGAATTCATTTCAGCTTGCTCAGGGTTAGCCAGTTCACGGATTTCAAGCTACATCTAGTTTGTTCAGTCAGCTACATCCCTAAAGGACAGAGCTATACAGCATTTATATATTCAGCATCCATTCAAGTATATTTACCAACATTCTGTCCAGCCTGCCCCTGTGAGCCTGTGAGCCCATCCACATTTCTTTAACGTACAAAATTCTTTTTTTCCCTGGTGAGGCCAACAGCCCGAGCATATCAGGCCTTTAAGCCCTGGGAAGATAATAAATGGGCCTCAAAGCTAAAAAGAGACAGGAACTGATCCCAGACTCGCAGCATACAGATAAGGGTCCCTGTGACCTTGTTCAGGCTCAGGAAGCTGTCAAGGAAACATAAACCATATACGTTTGTTTTAGATAAGGTTACTTTCCGTCCTTGTACAAGAATGTGGCGTGACGATCATCTCTCTTCAGACAACGAAGGATGTCCTGCACTGTGTTTTTTTTAAACTATGTAAAGGAGGGGTCCACTCAGAGTGTGTGTAGAAAATGTATATATATTGTACTCTGTGAATAAAGAGCCAGACCACTCCTGAACCTATTGGTGAAGGAGCTCTCTCCCTTAACCCGGGTTATTGAATAAAGGCCCATTTTTAACTCTTACACCACGGACTCCTCAGTTCATTATTTCATTTATGTTGATAATTTATAGAAATTCAGGCCTGGTAATTAATTTACCACATTTAATGGCGCCCGAACATGGACGCTCCCCCCTTCCCCACGCGCCAGAGATCTAGGTCCGGTCTTTGTCCCTTCCACACCCCCGACGGACTCTCACGTGCTCAAGAGGCGGGGTATTCCTGCTGACTCCCTCGTGGCGAGGAGGAGACAGACTGAGACTGAACATCCACACGAGGCGGTGAGGAAGGTGGCGGAGCGTTCCAACCCAGAGCCCGACCAGTGAACTTGTCGAGTCCGAGGTTTCCAGAGTCCCGTTATTCCTCATTCCACTGCGCAGCGTCAAGAACCCGACGACCAGGTCTCCAAGTCCTGCTTCTCGGTGAGTACACCAGGGAACGCATAAAGACGGGCTCTCTGAATGAGCACGGTAAAGACGAGTCCAGTTTTTGTTTAGTGGGTTCGGTATACAGTTGCACCGTTTTTGGTGTATAAAGATATCGAGTGTATTTTGATTGAGTGCACTGTTAAGTATTGTTTTATAGACATGCCGTTATTTTCACGCTTACGTAAATTAGGCACCAAAAAGGGGTTGTTGGAACACTCAGTTCCACTACCCCCTCGAGACACGCCCGGACATGTCATGTATACAAAACATGGAATTAGTGCAATATTGTTTATGGAATTATGGGTTGATTACACCAAGGGGTTAGAGAACATACATAGGTGGCCTGAAACTGGTACGTTTGATATGGAATGTATAATGAAATTAGAGGAGCAACTATGGAAAAGGAAAGTGAGACCGGCTCAAGAGGAGTCGATAGAAATGTGGCGCAAAGAAGCGCATAGGCGGAAGCAAAAAGAAATTGGTAAACTGGAGAAAGGTAGAAAGATGTCAGAAGAGGCAAGAGAAAAGAAATTGCAGGATGTAGGGGCCAAGGTCCAAAAAGAACAACAAGACCGACACCAGAATGCTCTTATCACGGGAATTTATCCCGTGCTAAAAGACTTACCCACGGAGAGGGATTTAACAAACACTCCAATAAAGACCGTAGAGGAAATTGTTGTGCCCTCTGCCCCGGTTGACAGTTTAATCGAAAACTATTTAATGGCCTCGCCCCCCCAGTATGTAGAAACTCCCATTCCCCTAGCTATGATACATCAAGTGCCACAACTTACTCAACCAGATCAGTTACCACCGTCACCTGACCCACCAGGGGCAGTAGGGGGACACCACATTTTACCTACACAACCTAAAACAAGCACCTACGAAGAAAGTCCTGGCACTGGTCAAATGGAGGACGTTTCACGACAATTGACTAAGGCGGAACACGAACTAAGAGACATAGTGAGCAAAAAGAAACTGTTGGACGATATTTATGAATACGTCCGTACAGGTGAAAACACGAATGCGATACAAAAAGCTATGCACAATAGGAGCATTGATCACCAACAGAACATCCATATATTTACATCATGTCTACTGCTACGCAGGTTGACAGATGACGAGAATATGGAAATAACACAGGGACAATGGGACTTGCATCGCGCTATTGTGGCTGGGGATTACCACAAGAAGAGACAGCAACAGGTACAGTGCACAAAGAAATTGGAAAAGGAAATAGAGGCTTTTCATACCAAATTGAACGAGATACTTAAAAAAGAGGAAGCCAGGGAGGAGCCTAGCGCGCAACCAAGATGGCCGCGTAGGTGCGAGGCTCCCGAGGACCTCCGCGACCTATCACTATCCTGAACATATCCTGTCCCAGATGAGGGGACTGTGTTGGTGAGCCCGAGCTGAGGTGGCGCCCGTTTTCCGCTTCCAAATCGGACCTCGGACACCGACTTTAACACCGATTGAGGTTTGCGGCCTTCTCCTAGCCGAACCCCGGATTTGCGTTGTGGGGCGATCCAGTGACGAAGTGAATAACAGCGGCGGACAGGGCTTGGTGGCTCGCGTAACCCGCACTTTCACTTTCGCTTTCGTACCCTCCTTGCTGTCTATGCGAGGTTGGGTCACGGGGCTTTGTGTGTTGGTGTGGCCTCGCTGGGGGACCTTGCCTGCCCGCCGGCTGTGATCCGCCCCGCAGATCTGGGGTGGCACCCCCCCGGAGCCCGTGGACCGGCTTGCCCGCCCTTCACGACGTGGCTGGTGCGATCGGGAGACTGGGACCATGGCCACGAAACAAGATGGCGATCGGGCAAAGGTAAAATCGACCCGGCGTGGCGCAGCCCATCAGTCCAACAGCATGGATCGCTATACCCTCCAGAAGGGATCTCCTGAGGTGCCACGCAAGTCCCCTGAGGGCCCTACTGATGCCCCCGATCTGCCCACGGATCTGACTCTGCGGGATGTCATGGGCGCCATCGCCGAGATGAAGGCCTCTGTGGGCCAGCGTTTTGACACACTGGCGCAGAAGATCGACTCGGTCCTCGTAGATGTTGGCCTGATAAGGGCCGATCTCTCCAAGACCAACGACCGAGTCGATTCTTTGGCCCACACCGCATCGGGCCTTACGACAGATGTGGCGGCCCTGCAAACGGAGGTGCGCCGGCTTGCTCGGGCGAGTGCGCTGATGGATCGTCGCCTGGAGGACTCCGAGAGTCGGGCCCGGCGTAACAACATCCGTATCATCGGGGTGCCTGAGGGACGTGAGGAAGCGGCGGCGGACCTTTTCGTGGAAGACCTGATCGTTACCCATCTCCAGCCACGGGGGCTGAGTAAATTCTTTGCTGTGGAGAGGGCCCACAGGGTTCCCGGGGGAAGGCCTAAGGTCGGAGCCGCTCCGAGACCTCTCATCGCCCGGATTTTTAATTTTCGGGACAGAGACGCTATCCTGCAATCCTCCAGACTACAGGGACCGATTAGACTTGATAATATGGACATTAATTTTTATCCTGATTTCACCCCTGCGGTCCAGAAGCAGAGACTGAGCTTCCTTGGTGTCAAGCGCCGTCTTCGAGACCTAAATCTCAAGTACGCCATGCTCTTCCCAGCTAAGCTGCGAGTGGAGGTGGAAGGTCGCACACACTTTTTTGATCGTCCCGAAGCGGCCGGGGACTGGCTGGATACTCTGTCTGGAGATCGGGATCGGGGTGGCGGGGGGGGAGCGGCCGGGGGAGAGGGCTCGCCGGATCAAGACTGAGGGACTAATATTAGGCCTCGCTCGGGACAAAAATGATGCCACTTTTGACTATACGTCGGATTGCTTAAGTTCCCCTCCTATGGAGGTTGTGTGGGGTCTCTTGGGGGTTCTCCCTCCTCCTCTGGGGTTCTAGTTAGTTTAACTATCTATGGGGCGACAGGCACACTGCACGTTGGGGGGGCTGTCTGGGCTCATGCAGGGGTGCAGGGAGGGGGGAGTTTTGTTGGGGTGGGTGGGCAGGGATGGGGCGTTGTTTGTTATTATCACAAGGCAACCCTTTTTTTGTGTAGGCTCTACTGTGCTCTCGGGGGGACGAATGATGGTTTTTGTGTATGATGGGGGGTAGGGAATTAACTTTGTTGTCTTGGAACGTCAATGGACTGGGGGACAGGATCAAACGAGGTGTGGTCCTACAGTATCTGAAGCGACTCTTGCCTGATGTGGTCTTCCTGCAGGAGACACACCTTATTGGCAATTCCTTCTGCGCCATGAATCGGCGTGGCTACCGCCTCGTGGCCCATTCGGGCTTCACGTCAGGCTCGAGGGGTGTGGGTATCATGGTAAAGAACTCGCTCCCGTTAGAAATTGATGAGGTGCTCCACGACGACAGGGGACGTTACACTGTCTTGGTGGGGAGAATGGAGGGCAAAGTGGTTGTCTTTGTGTCAGTGTACGTCCCACCGGGGCTGCAGTCGACCACCTTTGCAGATCTGGGGCGCCTCCTCCTTGGCCTTCCGGGGGGGCTTCTGGTGGTGGGGGGGGATTTCAACGCGGTGGTTTCTGGGACTGTGGATCGTCACCCCCCTAGGGACCTCCCCCGGGCACAGGCGTGGCTATCCGGCCTCTTGGATACACTGGGATTGGTGGACTGCTGGCGTTTAAAACATCCCACGCAGCTGCAATACACTTTCCACTCGGGGGCCCATGGTAGTCTCTCACGGCTTGATTATGTCCTTGTCCCGGCGGCCCATGTCGGGAGGGTGGGGGAGGTGCGCCATTTGGCACGGGGTATCTCGGACCACTCCCCGCTATTGTTGCATTTTGATGTCTTTCCGAGGGCTGAGAGCAGGGTGGTCCCAATCAATTCCTGGTACCTGCGCGACCCCACCATTCGCGCTGACTTGATTAAATCCCTCCAGCGCTATTTTGAGGAGAATGTGGGGTCGGTGCCTTCAGCTATCTCCCTGTGGGAGGCCTTCAAAACAGTACTAAGAGGGGAGGCCCTATCCCTTATTTCTCACGCCCGGAGGCGCGAGCGGGAGGAGGTGACCCGGGTGGAGGCTGAAATAGCTGAGCTGGAGGGTAATCTAGATGATGGGGTGACGGATGCTGCATTACATGTCCTCCAGCTCAAACAGGCGGCTTATAGGGCCCTCGTTACGGAGGCGGCCAGGGGCCTCAGTAGAGAGCAACAGGGGCGACTGTATGATGTGGGTGATAAGGCTGGTAAACTGATAGCGTGGTTGGATAAAAAGGAGAGAGCGAATCGTGTGGTCCCGCTGATTGAGAAAACGAATGGTGTGTGTGTAACTGAGCCAGAAGAAATTGTCTCCTGTTTCGCGGAGTATTTCCGCGAGGTGTATTCCCCGGTCTCTTCTTGCTCGGAAGAGGATTCCCGTGCTCTGCTCCGGGATATCGCGCTGCCTTCCCTGTCCGGGGAGGACAGGGTGTCGCTGGACGCCGCTCCCACCTCCGACGAAATCGCCCTCGCCATACGCTCGGTCGCTTCTGGCAAGGCCATGGGCCCGAATGGTATCCCTATCGAGCTGTATAAGCTGCGACCGGATACATTGGCGCCTCACCTCCGCGCAATGTTCCTCGCGGCCCACTCGCTGGGCTCCCTCCCGCTTGACCAGCGTCTGGCTACAATCGTGGTGATCCACAAGGAAGGGAGACCTCGGGATCGGGTTACTTCTTATCGGCCTATCTCACTACTGAATGTGGAGCCCAAAATTCTCGCTAAGGTACTCGCCAATCGGCTGGTCGGTGTGGTGGGAGATCTGGTTCATCAGGACCAGTCTGGCTTCATTCCCCATCGCAATACAGCCCTTAATCTGCGGCGTTTGCATGGGGTGCTTGCGCGCGTCCCATTCATACGGGAACCGGCCATTTTGGCGTCCTTAGACGCCACCATGGCGTTTGACACGCTTGAGTGGCCATACATCTGGGCGATGCTTGCTAAGTTCGGGTTTGGCCCAGGATTCATCAGTTGGGTCAAATTGTTGTATGCGGGCCCATTGGCACAGGTGGTCGTGAACGGAAGAGTATCGGCCCCGTTTGAGCTGGGCCGGGGCACGCGGCAGGGCTGTCCCCTGTCGCCGCTTCTTTTTGCGCTTGCCTTGGAGCCCCTGGCGGAGTGGCTGCGGTGGGAGCCTTCCATCCGTGGTCTCCGTTGGACCCCCGAGTATGAGGACCGCGTATCCCTATACGCTGATGACATCCTTCTGTACCTAGCCTCCCCACGCAAATCACTTATAGTCCTAGTTGATGTTTTACACTCGTTTGGTCGTAACTCCGGTCTCGTCATCAATTGGGCTAAATCGTGTGTGTATGTTCTCTCTGGGGAGGCTCCTATTCTCCCGCGGGGCTGTCCGATCCAGATCGCCCCGCAGGGATTTCGGTACCTGGGTGTCTTCATTACTCTGGACCCGGAGGCCCGGTATGAACGGAATCTGCTTCCCCCCCTCCAGCGTTTGCGGGTAGATGTCGCGCGCTGGCGGCGCCTGCCGCTTTCGCCGCTCGGCCGGGCGGCACTGTTCAAGATGATGTCTCTGCCGCGTTTTCTGTACGCTCTGCAGAACACTATGGACTTGGTCCCGGCGCGCTACTTCCGTGAGGTGGAGAGTCTGCAACGCCGCCTGTTCTGGGACGGGAGGCCGCGTATTGCTCTGGCTAAGCTGACGCTCCCATGGTTTGACGGGGGGATTGCCCTCCCGGATATTAAACGGTACTATTGGGCCTCCCAGCTCGCTGCCATTAACCATGGCCTCTACGGGCCCGCCTTAAACCCGGCATTTGAAATGGACAAGATGCTCCTGCCAGGTGGCGATTACAATCGAGCGCTCTACTCTAGCGCGCCCGACGCTCGTCTGACGGGCCCCACCCGTGTCATGGTGCAAGTCTGGCACGCGGCCAATGCAGCTATGGGGTGGAAGGACCGTTTGACCCGGGCGTCACCACTATACGCGTCTGAGCGGTTGGGTTCCCTGTGGACCTCTAAGGGCTTCGAGAAGTGGGACATAATAGGTATCAGTAAAGTGGGGGATCTTTGGACGAGGGGAGGATTTAAAACGTTCGATATGCTGCAGATGGAATTCCAGTTGCAGGGCAGTGAATACTTCCGGTATTTGCAGGTCCGTCATGCGCTGGGCTCCGTCTTCTCGGACGTTGCCTCCATCCCGGAATATTCCCCCCTGGAAGATAGAGTGCTGGATGGGCACGTCCCGGACAGCATGATCTCACTTATATACAAAAAGCTGATAAACGACCGCTCGGGCCTGTTGACTGCCCTTCGTGCGGCTTGGGTTGCCGACGGGCTGGAGTTGGACGACGAGGACTGGACCTCCGCGGTGGCCTCCCCGAAGGAGGTGGCCATACCGGCTCGCCTTCGCTTCGTCCAGCTCAAGATACTCCACCGGGTCTACATGACGGGGCCAAAGCTTCTGCGTATGGGCTATGCCGGAGATGGGTTATGTAAGCGTGGGTGTGGTGCTTTGGGGACCTTTATGCATATTTTGTGGGAGTGCCCGGAGGTAGAGGGGTTCTGGCGTGGTGTACATGAGGTGCTGCGTCTGGTTACGCATGTGGCGCTGTTGCCTGAAGCGAGGAGATGCCTGTTGAATGTGTGGGAACCGACTGATTACTCAGCGCCGCAGACGTGGTGGGTGACTCTGGGATATATGGTAGCCAAGCGTGATATTGCTCAACTGTGGGGATCCCAGAGGCCCCCGACGGTCTCGGCCTGGAAAGAACACATGGACTGGTGCATGTTTCGCGAAAAAGTGGTGTATGTGGCGAGGGGTAAGCCTGGGACATGGGTGAAAGTATGGGGCCCCTGGAACGCCTACCGAGGGGGTATCTGCGCGCCACCGCTGCTGCCTGATCCCTCGCCAGCCCCATCCCCTTAGCCGACTCATTCCCCCGCTGCCGGGCATTGGGTTCCCCCAGTCCTCGCTTTGCTCTCTTCCCCCTCTTCACACTTCTGTGTATAGTTGGGATCCCCCCTCTTGGGGAGCACGTGCTGCTATTTTTGATTGTGGGTGTGGTTTTAATTTTTGTTGTTCTTAATTTAAAATGAAACCGCATAATGGGGCCTGGATTATGTGGTTTTTGACATTGTTATCTACTGAGAAATGCTCCTCCTGTAATACCACGTGTTCCATAAATGTATGTCGTATGTTCCTACCACTGCTAGCGGCCGGCCGGAAGGTTGTGGGCCCATACTTGTATACTTTTAAGACCTGTAATAAACGGTTTCAAAAAGAGGAAGCCGAACAACAGACTCAGTCTGGCTACGTCGTCAGACCGATCTATAAAGGCACATGCACAGACAAAAAGGGTAGACAGTGTAGATCTGTTAGAATAGAAAAAGTAGGGCCATCACCTGAGGAACTGTACCTAGCAACGGTCATGGCGTTGGATGACTGGCTAGACACTGAACCACCACTTACACATGAGGAGCAGGAGATAGCACGGTCAGCCACGCAATGGGTGGCCCAGACTAAAATATACGGTCCAGACGTAATAGCACAATTGTACTCGAGCCTAGCCCCACTCCAGCCGCGACTAGCCAGTATCTATATGGTTCAACATCTGGCTACGCTGTACGAATACCGGGGCTGTCCCCAGCATAGGTTATATGACTTTATAGACGATTGCGTGAACCATAAGTTCATGTCCAGGCCTGACGAGTTTCTCCACATATTCTTGGATCTTAGACAAAGATATCACACGTATGCTGCCGATGCTGTGGAGCAACTTGTTTTTGGCCGCGGAAACTACCCAATGCGGGAAGTACACCCCCGGGTGGGACCAGACAACGCCATCCAAAGGGTTCACGTCTACCAACCCCTGTCTAGAATTGACCTGATACAGTTAAAAAAAATGGTCCCTCCCCATGAAAATGACCCAGTTGGTTTCCATAGGGAGCTAAGAGATATCCTGACAATGGGAAATTACACGTATAGTGACGTACAAACACTGCTGCGTATGATACTGCCACAAGGGGTGTTTGAGAAATTAAAAGCACAGGATTGGGAAGTAGGTACAAAACATCTACGGTGGGCGGAGGTAGAAGCAGAAGAGAGTGACCGCCCGGTGGGAGGAGGCCTTACGGATATAGAAAAAGATTTACCGTCCCTACTTATAGCGGTCTTACCCCGTCTATTGGCCACTAAAAAGGAAGATTGGGGAACTATCTCGGCATGCAAACAGAAACCAGACGAGGATCCTAGTGACTATTATGCTCGTTTGGAACAATGCTTCTCAGTAAATAGCGGTCTCTCCGTGACAAGTGAAGCATACCCCCACCTTCTGGTGACAAAATTAATAGAGAACGCCCTGCCGGCTCTTAAAAATAGAGTATTAAAAGAAGAGAGTATGTGGCAGGCAGGTACTCCGAGTCAGGTATTACAGATGCTCCAGTACCATCACAACAGAATACGCGATGAACAAGACAATGAGAAGAAACGTATGAAAGATACTAAAATGAAAATATTAGTTGCACAGTCCACGGCTGTGAGCACCCCAGATAGAAAAACGGGTACTGCAAAGGGGGTCTGTAACTACTGTAAAAAAGAAGGTCATTTTGTTCGTGAATGTCCCGTCTTAAAACATAATATTGCAACAGGGAAAAGACAGCCACGACAATACCCACCAAAAGACTTGCCACCACCCCCGCTGCCGACTCAAATGTACCAGCAAGACCAGGATCAGTACCCTGAATTTCCCGCATTTACATGAAGCTGCCTAGAGAGAGAATATGACTTGCCCCTAATTCCAGTACCAGTGGATCAAAAGGGTCCGTATGTTAAAGCAATTGTTCTAGGACAAGACAAGAAATTTCTACTAGATACTGGGGCAAGTAAAACAACAATAAAACATCACGAGGTCCCGGAGGTGCCTCTCTCTGGGTCACATAGCATATCTCTGGGATTCTCAGGCCAACCAGTAATAAGTAAAGAATCAGAACCCCAACAATAGACAGTGGGACCGCTTACACGAACAACGAAGTTAGTTCTCACTGACACGTGCCCTGAAAACTTGCTAGGAATACAGACACTAAAAGAATTGGGAGCGGTCATCTGCTGCTCCCCCGAGGGTGTTCGCTTATTCTTACGGGATTTTAAGAGTCACTTTGTGGCAAAGGCATTGGATGAGCGCCTACTACACTTACCAGAACACCTCTGGGCAAAGGAACCAGCGGATGTAGGTTACATGGAAATAGCACCATATAAAGTGACGTTGAAGGCAGGAGCACTATTACCTAGGCTGCGTCAGTATAAGATCCCACCGGCAGCGGAACAAGGGTTGATTGAGATAATACAGGATCTGGTGGACAAGGGCGTGGTGAAGGAAACCGGTTCTAACATCTGTAACAGCCCCGTGCTTCCTGTTCTTAAAAGAACGGACCCAACGGCACCCCCAGTGTACAGATTAGTGGCGGATTTGAGAGAACTGAACAAATGTGTAATTCCCCAATATCCAGTTGTACCTGACATCTCATCATTACTGACTGCTATTGACCATCAAGCTACACATTTCACTGTCATTGATTTGAAGAATGCCTTTTTCAGTGTCCCAATTCAGGAAGACAGTCAGTATCTTTTTGGTTTCACCTTAAAAGGCCGTAGTTTCCAGCTGACGAGAGCTCCACAGGGGTATACTGAAAGTCCTAGTATATAAGTCAAGCATTAAAAAGACAGCTAGATACCATCACCATGCCTCAACATACAGCCCTATTGCAGTACGTCGATGATATCTTGATCACAGCAAGGTCAGAGGGGCTGTGTGAGCAGGCCTCCCTTTTGGTGTTGGGTTTTCTGGCAAACAACGGACACAAGGTATCACTCTCCAAGTTACAGTTCTGTGCACAGCAAGTGGTTTACTTGGGACACTTGCTGTCCAAGGAGGGTAGACAACTCACCACAGAGAGAGTCCAGGCTATTGTCCGAATCCCTCAGCCTAAAACACTAAAGGAGGTTCGGGGCATTATAGGTCTAACATCATACTGTTGGCAATGGATCCCACAATATGCACACATAGCCAAGCCCCTTATTCAGCTAACAACACAAGCTGCGACATCCACTGACACCTTGCCCTGGACCTCCGAACACACAGAAGCTTTTGAGGCGTTAAAGCAAGCACTCTGTGAAGCCCCAGTCTTAGCTACCCCCGATTACGACAAACCGTTCACACTGTTCGTTACAGAACGAAACGGTACAGCACTCTCAGTCCTTACACAGGAACAGGCAGGAAAGAACAGGCCCTGTGCATTCTTTTCCAGTACACTTGATCCAGTAGCCCAGGCTTTACCTGCATGTTTAAAATCAGTGGCAGCGACAGCCTTGGCGATAAGTCAATCTGACAGTATAGTATTAGGACACCCCCTTATTGTTCAGGTTCCCCATTCAGTAGAGGTGCTGTTGAACAGAACACAGACACAACATCTGACCATAGCACGACTGACAGGATACGAACTCACGTTGTTTCAGCCTCACATAACCATAAAACGATGTAACGTGTTGAATCCTGCCACTCTCCTACCTGAGACAGTACAGATTGAGGACATCCATGACTGTGCCCAGACAGTGGAGGTCGTGACCCAACCCCGTCAAGATCTGACAGACGTACCACTCCCCATAGTTGACAACACTCTCTATGTGGATGGCTCATGTTTAAGGTCAGACAAGGGACAGTTAGCTGCTGCTTACGCCATAACTACGGAGACCAAAGTGGTAGAATCACACAAGATAGAGATACTATATGCACAAGCGGCAGAACTGGTTGCCCTAATACGTGCCTGTGAATGGGCAAAAGGCTTAAAGGTGAACATCTATACAGACTCACAATACGCCTTTGGGGTGGTCCACAATTTCGGGGTTCTCTGGAAAGAAAGGGGATTCCTGACTTCTCACAGCACCAAAATCCAGCATGCAGCCCTGATACATAAATTACTAAATGTCATACACCTCCCAGACCAGGTGGCTATAATGAAACGCAAAGCACACACTAAAGTAACCGATTCCATCACAAAAGGGAATGACTTGGCTGACAAAACTGCTAAAGAAACAGCATTACAGGCCATCTCAAAATTAAGACTACAACTCAGTGTTCCAAGGCCCTGCCCGTACGGTAAAGGATCCTACTCAAGATGTTATAGACATACAAACTCATGCTACCGCTACTGAACTGGAACACTGGAAAATGTCCGGAGGGGTAGAAACAGATCAGGGATGGATGACAAAAGACAGGGCCCTCTGGTTTTTACCGGACTCTATGGTCCCCGTGATAATTGACACCGCACATAGTCCCACACATTTGGGAGAAAAAGCCATGCTGGATAGCCTAAGCAATATATGGTATAACAAACATATGCGTGCTGCGGCCAAAAACAAAATGAAAACATGTATGATCTGTTACCAATTTAATCCCGGGAAAGGCACGGTTACAGAGGGAGAAGGATTCCACCCCCCTGATCATCCTTTTGAAGTCCTACAGATGGATTACACTCAGATGGAAAGGTGCAGGGGGTACAAATATGTCCTAGTTGTAGTATGTGCATTGACCCGATGGACAGAGGCCTACCCGGTCCCTGACTATACAGCAGTGACAACAGCTAGACAATTAGTGAGGGAATTTTTTCCTAGATACGGGTTGCCACGTGTCATTTACTCTGACAATGGCCAGCCTTTCTCTTCCGAATTGATGAAACACGTCTCCCTCTTGTTGGGTTATACTTGGAAGTTCCACTGTGTCAGGCACCCACAGGCAGCAGGCCTGGTGGAAAGACATAATCAGACATTGAAGACAAAACTGGCAAAAGTATGTGCAGAGAAGGGTACTGACTGGATCACAGCTCTTCCCGTTGCCTTGTTTTACATGAGAATGGTAGCGCATACGAGGTCAGGCCTGTCTCCCTACGAAGTCGTGTTCGGGAGACCCCCAAACATGTGGGGAACACCTATGCCGAAGAAGATAACTGATGTTGACAGTACTATGCTTCCAGATTATTTGGCTTCCTTGATGTCTGCACTCCTCTCTTGTCGTTCACAGGTTGCAGCAGCCTTCCCAGATAAGACCAAACCCGAGGACCACGCTATACCTCCAGGGGACTGGGTCCTCATGCGGAACACCCCTCGAGCCCATGTGGAAGGAGCCAAAATTGGTCCTGTTGACCACCAGGACAGCGGTCAAGGTTGAAGGTCGAAAAGGATGGCTGCATGCAAGTCACTGTAAAAAATTCTTTGGGGATATTAATACCTATGAGAAGAACAAAGACTTAAAAGACACAGACCCCAAAGACATATTACCACCGTTACTGGAGACAACCCCACAGCAAGAATATACTTCCAAGTTAAGGCCTAGACATAAGATCTGATATTCTGGTCAATTAAGTCCACTGGGTACGTCCCGTGGTGAAGCGGCTGGAATAATGATCTCAAATATCCAGGCCAAAAAGACTACGATGAAACACAAGTATTGTAAAACGCTGTACCAGAGATACTCTGTTTTTTTAGTAATGTTATTATGTGTTGTGCTTTTTGTCGCAGGTTTGGGGTGGATCTTACACTTGACATACCCTCCTTCGCTGTCGAAAACGTTAAACAGTACTACTATGCATTCCCATATAGAACTTCCTACGCATCTTGCAGACAGGCGCCTGGAATTCCGGAACAATACTTTTCTCTCTCTGTTACACCATCATCAACTATCGATTAACACCACTGACTGTTGGGTTTGTGGACTAATGCCACACTCAGCCAGCAAAGGTGTCCCGTTATTGTCATACCCCTTCTCTATGACGGGCTCCTGTTTGGCTTGGAGCCTCATGTTGAAAGAAGGACAGAGGACGGGAAGAATAGATGACTCCATCATGGCCTCTTTCACTCGACAGTTCTGGCGTAATACTTCAGAACACAGGGCCTATCCTTTTTGTTATAAATATGAAAATGACACCTACAGTCTTCCCTATACGGAGGAGGAAAAGGAGGAAATGTACACTGTAATTAGTAAGGGCGACACCATATTTGTCGGTATGAAAAGAACGAATAGGCCACTAACACCATCTTTTGCATGGGTGATACCACAAGAGGGGGCCCTTTGTATAACAGGTGTAGGAGATAAGCCGGTGGGGCAGAGTTCTTGTCTAGTTCATAGGAGTTTGAACACCACGATGTCCCCTATCTGGTATTATCACCTAATTCTTGTTTTGTTTGCGGAGATAAAGCCTATGTGTGGCTACCTACTGGGTGGAGTGGCTCCTGTTATATTGCCTTCCTGTTGCCTCCCACCTATACAGCCCCGGCAGATTACCATCTGATTGACCCTCTGTCCACCACAACCAGGCGGCGAAGGGGGGTTATAGACGCAGAGGATACTGCAGCACAGGAGGCAGAAGATTTTCTTTAAGGTTATATCCCTTTCTGGGGGCCCATGATTAATAGTCGTCACATAAGGCAATTAACTCGGGTGCTAAAAAAAACTATAGATGAGACGGCCGGGGCACTGGGCAACGTCACTGCTGAAATGGCCGCCGAAAGACTCATGACGTTGCAAAATCATATGATTTTAGACATCATACTGGCGGACTGTGGGGGGGCATGCAGATTGAGCCATTCTAGCTGCTGTGTTTACATTCCTGATAACGCACCTACGGTGTATGCAGCCATTTCCCGGCTGCATGTATTATCAAAAGGCCTCGACCAAGCCACAGGTTCCTGGTTCCTAGTGGACTGGATATGGAGCCTAATTTCAACATGGGGATGGAAAGTGTTGACCGTACTTGGACTGGTCCTTGCTCTTATAACATCATGTTGCCTTTGTGTCCAGTGCGGGCCCGCTTTATGTGGTCTCTGTGCTACATGCCTCGTCCCAAAACCAATTATTAGAGCAAAAGAAAATGAGAAAATGATGCTGCAAGCCCATGTGGACGGTCTCATGGCCATAGAAGTGGCCTAAAAAATGAATTTAAGTCGTGCTTGGGGACAAGGAGGGAATGAGGAAATAAAATAAGAAAAAGACCACTTCCCGGTTCTGTCCCCGCGCACACTTCCCTATTCTTTCTGTTCTGAAAAGCAATTCTATATGGCATCCATTTTAGGTACAGCCCCCATTTTAGAATTCATTTCAGCTTGCTCAGGGTTAGCCAGTTCACGGATTTCAAGCTACATCTAGTTTGTTCAGTCAGCTACATCCCTAAAGGACAGAGCTATACAGCATTTATATATTCAGCATCCATTCAAGTATATTTACCAACATTCTGTCCAGCCTGCCCCTGTGAGCCTGTGAGCCCATCCACATTTCTTTAACGTACAAAATTCTTTTTTTCCCTGGTGAGGCCAACAGCCCGAGCATATCAGGCCTTTAAGCCCTGGGAAGATAATAAATGGGCCTCCGAGCTAAAAAGAGACAGGAACTGATCCCAGACTCGCAGCATACGGATAAGGCTCCCTGTGACCTTGTTCAGGCTCAGGAAGCTGTCAAGGAAACATAAACCATATACGTTTCTTTTAGATAAGGTTACTTTCCGTCCTTGTACAAGAATGTGGCGTGACGATCATCTCTCTTCAGACAACAAATGATGTCCTGCACTGTGTTTTTTTAAAACTATGTAAAGGAGGGGTCCACTCAGAGTGTGTGTAGAAAATGTATATATATTGTACTCTGTGAATAAAGAGCCAGACCACTCCTGAACCTGTTGGTGAAGGAGCTCTCTCCCTTAACCCGCGTTATTGAATAAAGGCCCATTTTTAAATCTTACACCACGGACTCCTCAGGTCATTATTTCATTTATGTTGATAATTTATAGAAATTCAGACCTGGTAATTAATTAATTTACCACAAGGACACACCGACACAATGCACAACATACAACTCACACATGTGTACACAATCACAATCACAGGGCTGAACAATCCAAACAACAAGCAACCAACTCATGGGTGACACATGTGTGTAGTTGATATTGCAGGGGCACACGCACACACACCTCAACACTTCCGACAAAGTCACCCCCTTTACACTGCACACTTCTTTACCACCCAAGTGCACACATTAAAAGTAACCCATGTGACTAGGATGACTGACCATCACAAGATAAGCATACACCTACACTGCTGGGCATACATGAAGGTAAGAACACACATACATAATGACCCTGGCCAGCCTGCCTGCAATCCTGTAGATAGAATCCCACTATGTGCTGGCAGTGCCCCCAAACCTGACATGTGTACAATATAGCCAACATGAACAAAGAATGAAAATGATACCGGTATGTCATCTAAAAACAACATCATTGCACCCACAAGTATCAGAGTCAGGAAGAACTGAAGTCCCTGTCACCCCTGTAAAAAATAGTATAAGTGAGACAAGCCATTGGCAATGTTGAAGTGGCACACAGAGCATGTGGCACAGTAAACCATATGCACACAGAAATTTTTTTATTTAATAAGAACACTGCCAAAACTGACAACAGGAGCAACTGTCTTTATTCTCATATTGCACAGATAGGCATCAAGATTAGAGAAGAGCAAGGCACAAAATGCACAATATGTCCACGAGAAGCTGCACAGGCAAGGGGACAACAGCAATGCCAGTGGCCAGTCCAAGGTGCAGAGTATGTCCATGAGAAGCTGCACAGGCAAGGGGAAAACAGCAAGGCCAGTGGCCAGTCCAAGGTGCAGAGTATGTCCATGAGAAGCTGCACAGGCAAGGGGAAAACAGCAAGGCCAGTGGCCAGTCCCAGATGCACAGTATGTCCATGAGAAACTGCACAGGCAAGGGGAAAAAAGCAAGGCCAGTGGCCAGTCCAAGGTGCTGAGTATGTACATGAGAGGCTGCACAGGCAAGGGGCACACAGCAGTAAACGACAAGGTCAGTGGGCAGGACAAAGTGCAGAGTGAGACCATGAGAAGCTGCACAGGCAAGGGGCACACAACAGTGAACGACAAGGCCAGTGGGCAGGACAAAGTGCAGAGTGAGACCATGAGAAGCTGGATAGGCAAGGGGCACACAGCAGTGAACGACAAGGCCAGTGGGCAGGACAAAGTGCAGAGTGAGTCCATGAGAAGCTGCACAGGGAATGTGTGCGACTGTACCCTGCCATGGTCAGCAACACAGTCAGGGGGGTAACAATGGGCAGTACAGGCACCGCTGTGGGAGAGACAGGTGTGTGAGGGTGAATACCACTCAGACTTGGCTGTCAGTCGGACTGGGAGTTGGCTGTTTGTCGGGGACAGTTGGAGCACTTGACCGGCGAGAGAGAGGCCCAGCTGAGGTAGAGCTATCAGTGGTTTGGGAAGCTGGAGGGCTGCTTGGACCAGGTGGTGTAGTGGCACGTGGAGGTGGAGTCATGCAAACGTGAGACACAGTGTGGGTGGGAGATTGTGGAGGGGTGCCTTTCCACTTCTTGGGGATTTTAAATGGCTTGCCTGACTTGGGATCAATGGGAAGAAGTGTGGACACAACAGGCACACTCACCACCAAAGCTGCATCAGGTGCAGACGCTGGCCCTCCCTCTGGGGATGTGCTGGATCCAGCGGTACGTTTCACCTGGCCTTGCCTTTGCCCATCCATCCCCTGTTTACCAGATGTTCCCCCTACAGTGCCCTCCTTTCCCTGCTTCACTGTGCTTGGAATGGGAGTCGAGGTAGTGGTTGAATCTGCCTTTGAGCCCTTCTTATGTGTACCCTTGGCAGGCACCACCTTCTCAGTGGGCATGGAAACTCTCTGCTTGTCTTTGCGAGACGCTTTTGGGACAGGAGAGTCCTTGGCTGGGGATGCCTCTGAGGCATGTGACCCTGAGTCTGCTTCTTTGCTTTTTGGGCCTTGGTGTCGCCTGACGGGCTTTTGTCTTTGCACTCTGGAGTGGCTTTAGTTTTCTGTGGGGATGGTGTCTGCGCCCTGGAAAGCTTGGGCTGATGCTGCTGCTGTGTGCTTCGTGTGCTGTATCATGACCTTGAGGTCTGTGGAGCATGGTCACTATCGTCAGACGTGGCCACTGGCAGGGGGGTGGACAAAGGGACTTCCACTATTTCCACTAAAACTTCACAGCCATCATCTACTCAAAATGGCTGCCATTCTACTAAAACAGAATGTAAAAAACCAACATTTTACACACAACATAATAAATATACATTTGGTCAGGTTTTGAATTACGTGGGAAAACCCATTTTAAAACATATTTTCTTTTAAATTTACGTTAACCCCTAACAAACGTATAAATTCAACCGACCACCACTTTTGTGCTTAGTGGCACACTGACTTCCCTGGTGACCACACGCAGCTGGAGTAGGAGGAGACAAGTGAGAGTTTGGAGTTCAAACACTGCCCTCTATTGACTGAAGTAAGTGTACATTTTAGACAAAACACATTTACTTAGAAAAAAATTAATTTGCAAATCTAAAATTTAATTTAAAGCAAAAAAATTCCCAAACCTAAAACGGATTACACTTTTCCAATAAATTCACATTTACAGACATACAGCTATCGAATCTGATTAAAATTCCTGAAGAAAATCTTCTGTAAGTTTACCCTCAAGTACCTCTATTAGAAGAAAAAATATATACATTTAGAAACGTTCAAAAATGATTTGCCTCGGGAAAGGTGGTGGTTAGTGGTGGGAAAGGTGGTGGTTAGTGGTAGGAAAGGTGGTGGTCACTGCTGGGGGGCCCAATTATTATTCTAACTCCACTGGGTGCTTGTCTCAGGGTGGGTGCTACACAGTGCTGAGGGGCAAAATTACTAATGTAACTCCACCGGGTGCTTGCCTTTGGGAAGGTGCTGGTCAGTGGTGGGGGCAAAATTACTATTGTAACTCCACCGGGTGCTTGCCTTTGGGAAGGTGCTGGTCAGTGGTGGGGGCAAAATTACTAATCTAACTCTGCCGGGTGCTTGCCTCAGGGAAGGTGCTGGTCAGTGGTGGGGGGCAAAATTACTGATCTAACTCCACCGGGTGCTTGTCTCAGGGAAGGTGCTACGCAGTGCTGAGGGGTAAAATTACTATTCTAACTGTGCCGGGTGCTTGCCTCGGGGAAGGTGCTGGTCAGTGGTGGGGGGCAAAATTACTATTCTAACTTTGCCAGGTGCTTACCTTAGGGAAGGTGCTGGGCAGGGTGCAAAATGATTAATCTAACTTCCCCAGGTGCTTGCCTCTGGGAAGGTGCTGGTCAGTGGTGGGGGCAAAATTACTAATCTAACTCTGCCAGGAGCCTACCTCTGGGATGGTGCTGGTCAGTGGTGGGGAGCAAAATTACTATTCTAACTCTGCCGGGTGCTTGCCTCAGGGAAGGTGCTGGTCAGTGGTGGGGGGCAAAATGACTGATCTAACTCCACCGGGTGCTTGTCTCAGGGAAGGTGCTACGCAGTGCTGAGGGGAAAAATTACTATTCTAACTGCGCCGGGTGCTTGCCTCTGGGAAGGTGCTGGTCAGTGGTGGGGG
Organism: Triturus cristatus; assembly: GCF_964204655.1. Taxonomy (NCBI): domain Eukaryota; kingdom Metazoa; phylum Chordata; class Amphibia; order Caudata; family Salamandridae; genus Triturus; species Triturus cristatus. The sequence continues at coordinate 839,997,423 of NC_140593.1, read as the reverse complement.
GGGGGCAAAATTACTACTTTACTCCGCTGGGTGCTTGCCTCTGTGAAGGTGCTACCAGAGGTGGGGAGCAAAATTACTATTCTAACTCCGCCAGGTGCTTGACTCAGGGAAGGTGCTGGTCAGTGGTGGGGGCAAAATTACTATTCTAACTCCACCAGGTGCTTGACTCAGGGAAGGTGCTGGTCAGTGGTGGGGGCAAAATTACTATTCTAACTCCACCAGGTGCTTGACTCAGGGAAGGAGCTGCTCAGTGGTGGGGGACAAAATGACTAATTTAACTCCACCGGGTGCCTGCCTCTGGGAAGGTGCAGGTCAGTTGTTGCTTGATGAAATGTAATCAATTAAATGTTGAACACAAGGTCATTATACTTTTTTTCACAGGTTCAATAAAATAACTGGAAAAAAACTATACGAACAAAAACATCAGCTGGACTCCAAACCATAATTACCAGTACTTACTCAACAAGTGGAAGGCCTTTGAGAGTTAAAATAATTGAAAAACCTAATGTTACAGGCAAAACTAAACAAACCATTTCTCATTACTAACCATAAAGCAAAACAAATAATCTGTTTAAAAACAAAATTAAAAAAATGGCAAAAACAGGCTAATCTAACAATAATTTTCAAAACCTCTGTTAATGTTAACTTTTCCTTTTAGAGCTACCCAACATCACCCAGAAGGGAGAAAACTAAGGGGCTCATTAGGATGGCGGACAGACTGGAGTCCGTCCCCCATCCTGGTGTAAACCGGGACCGTTCACCATGCATACGGCAGTCCTGCAAACTGGATCAGGATGCGACCACCACCGTGGCGGTAGGATCCTGCATTTTAACATTGCGGCGGTTGCTGCTGACAGCAGCACCAGCCGCGATGCTAAAATGCCATGTTGTGCATTTCACAGCACTACGTGGCAGGCACCACACGGTGCGTGCCACGTAGTGCTGTGAAATGTAAGGGGGTACCATGGGTACCCCCCAAGTGCACCCTCGCATCCCCCAACACAACGGAGGCCCACAACGGGCCCCCAATCCAAGCCAGCCTTTTCATGGCGGTTCCACCACCATGGAAAGGCTATCAACAGGCAACATCGTAATTTGGCAGACGGTGCCCGCTAGGCACTGCCGCCATTTTACTGATGAAGACCGCTCCGCCAGGCAATCGTAAGGATTGCCTGTGGTGATTCTGTGGCATCAGTCTTCGCGACCACCACGGTCGCAGTGAGATTCCCCCCGCCATCCTAATTTGGCGGGGGTAAAATCACGGTCGGAGGACGGAAGGGCCGCCACCGCAAGGCTGGCGGTGGTGGTCCTTCCTCCATCCTAATGAACCCCTAAGTCTGCCAGAAAGTACTAAGCCAGCAAAAGGACAAGCAAACAGAAAAAGGAACCTTACTAAAGTGAAGCATAATACATTACCTATTTAAAATGCCTATATTTCTTTTCACAGGAATCAACTGCAGACCATAGTACAAAATCATAGATGACTAAATCAAAGTCAAACAATAGAATAAACAACATGTTCTTAGAAAAGTCAATAGGCACTTAAAGAAATATTAACCAGATTTTTTACAGGTTGTAATCAATAAAAATTTCAATTAATAAAAACACATAATAACAATCTTATTTTTCAGAATAAAAATCACTATGTCAACTCGAAGACAGGCAACATACATCAAGTCCAACAGAGGCAATCGGTTACTAAAGCTCAGTGGCTATCTTTATTGTAAGGAGAGATTAACTGAGCCCCGGAGTCATTGAAGGTTTGTGCAGTATTACTCGTTCCATTGCACAGGCAGAGTGGTTACTCTTGGTGACACTGTTGAAAGGACCATAGAGCATAACCACTCGGCCTCTGCAATGGAGATTGAGGTTAGAGAAAGCATAAATCAATTTAAAGTACTCCTGCAATTAACCCAGTGGCACAGTTTTGAGGGAGGTATCCCAAGACATTCCTATGCATGTACCAAGTTGTATACCCACAATTCCTAATCTATGCAGAATCATCCCAAGGAATAAAACAGGCAAGTAACCCCCAACGTGTAACACCCCAAACATATTCGGATATTAACATTCCTCTTGAACTGATTGTAGCGTTAATGAAACCTTTCTTTTGAATGACAACCAAAATCCTCAGAAAAGGATGCTAATTTGTAGCACACCCCATAACCTTGTAAAATAGGGGACTAGTGATATTTGGATGATGGATGAGACGTTTAAATCTACACCCCATCCATTTATATATGCACTATTCACCCCAACATTAATAACACTACCGTTCATTAAGTATGCAGTGTATTCCTTGATAAGCAAACCTCAACATACACTGCATTTTTAACAGTGATAAAATCTAAAACACTGAGTAAAAGTCCTAGAAAAGTGATAATTGATTTTGAATTACACATGATTAACACCGTAACCAAAATGTATCCGGATACCCACATTCAGGGATTTTTTTTCACTTTTCACAAGCCTACTGGAGAAAAGTTCAAAAAACATCCTTAGTTGAGGATTACATGTCAACTGCAAGTTGAGTTAAAGAAACCAGTAGCATTATGCTTTGTTACTCCTGACAGTGTGGATGAATACTACACATCAATTACCCAATTCAATTCAATTCAATTCAAAATCAGCTTTATTCGGTGCAACAAATCTCACCATAAAAGCATAAAAAACATTCCTACATTTATATTATCATTTCTAATTCATACAAATACAGTGAAAATAATTTTAAAATACATTTATAGAATGTTTAAAAACCATGGAACAGTCATTAAACATGCTTAGAGGGCTAAAGGCAATAGAGCATTATAGGCTAATCAGGGGACGTAACATCCAATCTTGGGAAATAAAGTGCTGGTGCATAAAGGTGCGTAGTAATACCTAAAGTGCAACGTGTCACATCATATCAAGATTACATCAAAATTTGCTTTATCCGATTTCATGACAGAAGAAATCATAAAAGTGTCTAGCAGCAATCATGAATATGCACATGGGAAAAAACCTTTAAAATACATCAATTACCCAATCTGAGTATTTTACAACAAACTAACGCAAATTGGCACCCTTATTAAATTACTTTGAGGATACATGGATTGGCCATCTAAGCTGGTCAGGTCGCAGGGGGAATCCAAGGATTCCTGTAAAATGGTGGAACTGTTACATGACCTGCTTAGAGGGAGGAGCAAAGACTCATAACTTTTATCATCTTTTTAAAAAAAATATTGAGGAAGGAGCAAAGTTTCCAAGAAATGAGAATAGCACAATCATTGACTGGTAGTCTGCATCCACGAATTTCCAAAAGAACAAAAGGAATGTCAGAGTGACTATTGGGACAATTTCAACAATTTTTGTTGACGGTGCCTTCAGATTACCTAGACAATATTGCATACATACTATATTTCTAACTGACACTAACAACTATACTATCTTACAAGCCTGTTTTGCAATTCATTTTTAATAAATAGATTGGCATTTTTCAAAATATTTTTCCAAATTAAAGAAATGTCAGGTTTCCTACCTGGAGTGGTCTTTCTTCAACTCTTGGTGATTCATAAAGTTCCACAGTTCACCAAGAGTCTTGTGCGCTCTAAGAATACAAAGTTACAAATCCATAATCCATGATGCAATCCAAATACTGTGCAAAACTATCAAAAGAGATACAGATTGCCATAGACATATTTTCCAGCAACCTTCATCACTGCAATCCACTTTCCATACCTTTTAAATACATCCATAACTGTGCAAAAGATTCGCGAAATCCAAAAGTTCAAAGTTCCTCATGCTGTAAAAATCAAGCAAAAGATTTAAAAAACATTTAAAATGCAAATTCTTCACAAAATCCATTTGGCGAACCAAGGCATTTGTGTTCTCCAAACTTTCATGTACTCGAACTGGCATGAATACGGTATACTTTCTTTAAAAAACACATGTTGCAAAATATTTGGAATTTAAAAAAATATATACTTATTGAAAATTATTTTCATTAATTTTTTTCTTATTTTTAATACGGTATTATATATTTAATTAAATAAATACGTTTTTCATGTTTATGTTTTATGTGTCCCACTAAATTATTTCAATAGAAATAAAATTTGAAAAAAATCTAAATATCATTTTAACATTTTCCGGATATTTTTTAAATTATTGGAGTGTACATATATCCATGTTTACCTATTTTTAAGACTTTTACAAATTAATTTTATTTTTTCAAAAAGGAATGCCCAGGTATTAAAATGATTACCTGGGGTTCAATACCCTACCCAAAACCCCTATTTTGCTTGAATCCAATGAAAGGGGCTGCTGTAACACCCCCATACATTTTGAATTTATTTGTTTTATAATAACTAAAACGAAAACAAATTAATACCTAGGTATTCAAATTAATGCCTGGGTATTAATACAGTCTCCCGCCCAACCCACTATTTCCCTTGCATCCCGTACCAGAGGGTGGAGTTTACACCCTCATAAGTATTGATTTAAATTGTTCTAAAATAAATAAAATTCCTCCTAAAATCAAACAAATGAATTCCCAGGTGTTAAAATTAATACCTGGGTATTAATACACTCTCCCACCCAAAAAACCCTATTTCTCTTGCATCCCATACCAGCAGTGAGTGTTACACACTCATAGGTATTGATTTTAATTGTTAGAAAATAACTAAAATTAATATTAAAATTAAAACAAATTAATACCCAGGTATTCAAATTTATACCTGTAGAATAAGGCACTCCTCCACCAAAACACCCTATTTCCCTAGCATTCCCTGCCAGAGGGTGGGGGGTTTTACACCTTCATAAATATTTATTTCAATTCTTTAAAATAATAAAAATGAATATAAAAATGTATACAAATTAATAACTAGGTATTAAAATGAATACCTGGAGATTAATACACTCCCCCACCCAAAACCTCTATTTACCACACATCCTCAAATTAGGATTTCAGTACACACACACACACACACCCCACTCTAAAATGTATTCACTGCATTTGGGGGCCGATTCCGATCCTGTATTTTTTTTTCCCGTCTGACTCGTATCGGTAAATTTTTCCATACAAGTCGTACAAGTCCCGTCCGACCCGTGAAGTACTATTCGTACGGGAAAAATACAACTTTTCCCAATCCGATTTGTACGGATCGGCCCAATCCTTACAAATCGGATCGGGAAAAGTTGTACCAGACAGACCCGGACACTTCTCCGTACAAATTGTAAAAATGCAGACCAACCGTACTAGTACGATCCGGACCGGCTTTCCGATTTACGATTTGTATGGAAATCGTCCCGTACACGGGGAATGCCATTACCCGCTATGAAGCAAACTTTGTACGACTTGTATCCCGGGAAAAGTTGTTCCCGGGGTGCGAGTCGTACAGGGGTACGAGTCGTACAGGCATACACCCCCGTGTGTTGTGTATGTATGGTGCGTACCCCAACATCGCGTACCCCAACAGCGCATACCCCAACATCGCGTACCCCAACATCGCGTACCCCAACATCGCATATGTACGCACCATACATACGCGATGTTGGGGTACGCGATGTTGGGGTATGTGATGTTGCGGTATGCGATGTTGGGGTACGCGATGTTGGGGTACGCGATGTTGGGGGTACGCACAGTACATACGCGATGTTGGGGTACGCACCGTACATACACAACGCACGGGGGTGTATGCATGTACGACTCATACCCCTGGGGACTCTGATTTTACAGCTGTTTTTGGCTCCCGTAAAAAAAGAGCCGTACGGAGTGCCATAGGGACGAATCGTACTTGCTGGGCTGGAAACCGCTGCTTAAATACATACAGACGTCGCGTGCAAGCTGTTCCGGATCAGAATCGTTGGGTTATTTTAGCTGTATGGTCTTTTGTACGATTTGTATGGAAAGAGACTTTCTGTACGAATCGTACTTCCTAGGTTGTAAGAAAAGTTTACCGGGTATGAGTTGTATGGGAAAAACGCTCCATACAACGATTTGTACAGCTTTTTTCCAGGATTGGAATCGGCCCCTTGATGAACAAAATAAAAATATGGCATTTCAGACTCGCAATGTTCCTAATTTAAATTTCTAACGTTTAGAGGCTTCCTCTGTATTTATACGGACCTGCACCTCTTTTCTGATCCAAACTTCTCCTCTCAAAACTAGAGGAGTGCGAGCCACCAAATAACAGGCGGAGCCAGGGGTCTGGCTTGGCTCTAAGAGCCCTAACAAGAGCCTAACCCTACAAAATAATTTATATGTAAAGTAAATTGAAATTGTTGTGCTAAAATATGATAGTCTTCAAAATTAAAAATAAGTGATAGTTTCTAAACATAAACCTAGAAACATTTTAAACCAGCCTCCTGTCTCCTTTGATGATGATAGAATCACTGAGCCTAGAGGTAAGTCAATGGGCATGTCATTATAAATTGGCCAATATTGTTCAAAACTATACAGCAACAAAATAGTCAGTTAAGCCTTATACAAGACAGGTTTTGTACAGTGCCATTCCTGAACAGACGTATTTCAAGGTGTTCTTAAATGTGATAATTAAGGAAAATTAGGCAGAGTAAAGTAAAGACAATTGCCTAGAATGACACCATTTGATCAAATAGCGAATCTGGTATTCATCCTAGTATTTCTGGATCCACCCTGTGCAAATGAGGCAAAGGATGGGTGCCTCCTTATCTCTACCGTTCAACTCCAAAGGATAGTGCTTTGCGATTAATTCTTTGTGGAGCTGGATTAGTCAACTTGTGTTGAATGACAAATTAAATCAACCGACCCAAAAAGTGTTTCTAGGGAAAAAAACGAAGTACTATATGAAGGGATCCAAGGATACTCTGCTTTTAAGCGGTTATCGCCTGCTTCCCCAGGCTTAACAAAAACACCCACAGCAAGAGAACCTAAAACCAATCACCACCTCACAAAATGCAATTAGAATCTTTAGCAAGACAAAGGGGTCTCTGAGATCCCACTGAGTTACAGGTCTGCACTGAGACAAAAGAGAAGTGCAGAGCTAGGCTGCCAATAGACTGTTCCACTCACAAGCAGAGGCTGGCTACCCCATTTTTAGGTTGAAGCCTACCAGACAGCACATCTGTCTGGCTGCGTAAAGGATTCTTTTGGGCATTCTGAAAGCTTCCCTGAGAATGCATTCCACTCATTGCTTACAATTGCCTTTGTGGTTTGCAACTCACATTTTCTGACTTTCTATTTGCTGGCTTTATTTATTTATCTTTGTCCCTCCCATGGAGCAAAGCTTGTTCACCAGCGTTCCCTGTAGGCTTCCACAAGACCTAGCTTTCAGTAAACAGGCCTTTAAATTTTGTCACATTTGCTGTGTGTTCAAAAACTGAAGTCAAATTTCAGGCTCTGTCTTCCGAGGAAACTTGGTGTTTACTTTTCTTTCTTTGACTTCTAAGTGAGAGTATTTATGTGTCAATCTTGCCGGGTACTGGGAAAGAAAAAAAAATGTCTAGCACACAAGAAAATGTAAATGCCTGTAAATGTACTGTGCAACTATTTCAGAATAAATAACTAGGAAAGCACAAATTAAGTAAATTTTTTTGTAATTCGGAAGTGTGGTGGAAACAAAACTTTTAATGTGATCAAAACAAAATCAGCACACTAGGTGATGCCATTTCTACACATTATCGTTTGTGCCCTGTATAGCTTAGTCAGTAGAACTGTATGTGCAAATGTAATGATCATTTTAATTGAAAATGTGCTGTCTATAATGGCAATGTGCTAACACACCATGCATACTCCACTTTAAGCCACTCCACTCTATGTCGCAACACTCCATTCCATCACACTCCACGCCACTCTGTACCAGTTCACTCTAGGCCACTCTTCGACACTCCACTTTACAACACTCCACGATACTCTATGCTACTCTACGCCACTCCGCTCTACTCCACAAAATGACACTTTATTACAATCTGCACTATGCCACTCCACTCTGCACCCCTCCACTCTATGCCACTTCACTCTATGGCACTCCATTCTACACCACACCACTCTATGCTACTCCACTCCACAATACTTTACTCTATTCTATGCCCCTCCACTCCATGCCCCTCCATTCATCACCCCTTCACTCTATGACACTCTACTACACTACCCTCTATGACACCCTATGCCACTGTACACCACTCCACTCTACACCACTTCACTCTAGGCCACTCTAGGCCACTCCACTCAGCGAATATACTCTAATCTGCACCACACCACTCTACTCCACTCCACAACACTCTACTACAAGCCACTCTACTCTACAACACTCCAGTCCATGACACTCCACAGCACTCATCTTCAATCTACTCTAGGATGCTCTATTCCATGCCAATCTACTCCACTCTTCATCACTCTACTCCACTCTTCACCACTCTACTCCAAGCCAATCGACTCCACTCTTCGCCACTATACTCCACTCTTCTCTCTGCCACTAACTTTTAGCCATGCTGAACAGCGGCCACACGTTGTACAAATGTGGCTAAAACACATTGGCAAAGCCAATAGCTCTTGCATAGGCAAGAAATACTGGCTTTGCCAATGCTTGTTATATTTTTGATTCCCCTCTGGGGAGGAGAGTGGCGCTTCAGATGAACTGATGGTCAGATCAGACTGAGCCATTCCTGTGGTAATTGTAAATGTGGGGGAAAAAGCCTCTCACCTCCCTCCTGTCTTTATCTCCCTCACCTGGAGACCTGATAATTGCTGAGAGCCTGGTTCGCGACGGGGAAACTGCTGGTGTCCTGCCCTCCCTCGCTCACCTTGGAGTTCCGCTGGTGCTCTGCTGTGTCCAACCCTGCCGTTGCTGCTGCCGCTGTGCCATCTTGCGGCCCCGGTGAGAGGAGACTACAGCTCCCAGGCGCCCTAGCGCCCCAGCGACGTCACCCAAGCGCCCGGAGGCGCTCAAAAGAACGCCGCTCCCTCGGTGGAGCGGGAAGTTTGAACCTGGAGACCTGATAATTGCTGAGAGCCTGGTTCGCGACGGGGAAACTGCTGGTGTCCTGCCCTCCCTCGCTCACCTTGGAGTTCCGCTGGTGCTCTGCTGTGTCCAACCCTGCCGTTGCTGCTGCCGCTGTGCCATCTTGCGGCCCCGGTGAGAGGAGACTACAGCTCCCAGGCGCCCTAGCGCCCCAGCGACGTCACCCAAGCGCCCGGAGGCGCTCAAAAGAACGCCGCTCTCTCCGCGTCGCGGGACGCGCGCGGGCGGGCGCCGGACGAAGCCCGGACAAAGGGCGGGCCGTCTGAGGCCGTCAGGGGCCAAAGGAGGCCGGGCTGGGCCACCCCTCTTGCTCCCACAGCATACCCCTGACTGGTACGTTAATATTGCTGCTGGACAGACTCGGTGTAGTGTTTTACAACAGACTGTTTGCTTACATCTCCCGCTGTGATTATTCCATTTACCTAGTAGCTATGGCAATGTCCACACGCTCGGGCAGGGGAAGCACATTGGGTGGGGGTTCTGTAAGTGGCACTCTTGACCACTTCATAATTCGTGCCTGCTCTGTATTAGAGAAAGAAATTGCAATCACAGAGCGACGCCTTTCCCTGGACGCTATAAAAGACAAGCGTTCCTCAATGGGCGCATTTGCGCTAGCTGCTTCACCCGCCCAAGCCAACACCCAAGCGGTCGACACTCCAACAGGTAACTTACCACACCTACTGATGAGTGTGGATACAAATTCTCCTGGTCCTAGTGATCCTGCCCCCGCGACATTGCTGGACCTTTCATACTCTCCCCTGTTAGTTGCTTCTCAAGTTACACCTAATACTGCTAATACTGCCACTCCATCTCTTGTAACCCCTGCGACTACTGAGCCATCCACTGCAGTGGACCCAAAAATCGTTCCTAACAAAAGGAAAAGAGTGGGTAGCGGTAACAGGGAGGATCAGACAAAAGCTCATAAGAAAAGTAAAAGTAAATCTCGTACTGGCATGGGTAAGAAAGTGGGTCAAACAGCTTCACCTACACACCATCAGCTCAGGACAAGACCATCCCCTGTTCACCCGGTCAACCCAGCCACTGATACTTTTGCAGAGCAATTTCTCCAACAATCTGTATCCCAAAATGACCTCGATCCTCAGCTTGTACTGATTGGTCAACTTGAAAAAACTATTAAATCTTTTCTACTTCCTATGATGGAAAGAGTAAAATTATTGTCTGAGAGGCTCGAGAGATTTGAGCAGGCCTCTCTTGACAATTTCTTTTCTCTTAAATCCCTAATCAAGTTGCATTCAAAGTTAGGTAAGGACCATGATACCATTACTGATCCATCTTTAGTTACCCCTAACGAATCTATACCTCAAGCTGCCCTGTCGAAACCAAATGTTGCCTCAAATCTAGGCCCAAAGAATGGAGTTATTCTACCCGACTTAAGGACTTCATTACCCACGTCATCCTCGGGTAGCTTTCTTCAAAATAAAAAATCAGCCTCTGGCTCGACTAATAGTCATCCAATTTCCGGGGAATTGGGATACATTGCTGAATCTGCTCAGAATCCCCCAAAACCATCCATCAACGAATCCATACAAATTCAATCTAAAGTCCCCCCTACTGGCTTTGAACAGTCCCTACCTTGTGTTAATCTTCCTCCGGAGTGCCTACCATTTGTCGCCATTCTGACTAGAGTCCCGCACCCTAAAGCTGCCAAGCCAGAATCTTACATCGAACTACATAACAAAACAATACACTGGCTGAATATTAATAGGCCACTCCCAAAACACTTGGATGGGCAGGTTCTTCATGTCAGAAGGGTATCCTGGGTGGGCAATAAACCGAAAAATACGTCTGGTGATTGTGTCATCATAAATTTCAGGGACCCCCGGGTCACAAGATTAATTTGTAATTACCAACAACCCACTATGAGTGGCATAAGATGTCTAGATCTAAACCACTTTTATTCTGATACTTCTTACCCTCATTATTTGCACTCTTCTTTTTTCCAATCATCTTATGATGGTTATCCCAAGGGAGTTGGAAACACCAATGAAAAGGCTTTTCCTACCTTTGCTCCCAGCAGATACTATGATATCTATAGCTGTAACGAGCACTATTGACATGGAATCCCAGCAGTGGTAGACACTCCTCCTGCTGATGGAATTAATGCCATCCCAAAAGACCTTGAAGTAGTTTTTGACCCTGATAGGGATCCTTTCCAAACTGATTCAAGTCCTCACACTCAACAGCACTGCTCCAATCATACTTTAACCTTTCAGGATACTAACCACCTTCTACTGCCTTCTTCTTGTACCCCGATCCTGGTTACTCCTAATTATTCCACCTCACCTGCATTGCAAGACACAACTACTATCTTTCCTTCTCTCAGGATCATAAATTGGAATGTAGCTGGTCTTGCCAACAAATTAGACCTCCCATATTGGAACTCCTTCATAACAACTTATAGTATCTGTATTTTCCAGGAGACTTGGGCAATAGAGCCGCACCATATGATTGGCTACACCACCTTTTGCATACCAGCCACTCCATCCTTGACAGGAAGAGGACGCCCCTCAGGCGGCCTGTTGATTTGGGTTAGTACTTCACTTGGGTGCACCATTAGGCAGGCCCATATTGCCTCCCCAGATTTATTAAGACTTACCCTCAAGGGAGCCCAGGGAGACAAGTCTCTTGATATATTTAATATTTACGCAAGAGGCCTCAGTGGAGGAGCTTTGTCACCTACACTTGTACTCCTAGAGGACGAACTACGAAAGTGTCATCACGCATCTTACGTCCTGGTAGCAGGAGACTTTAATTGCTCCTTCGAGCCCCTAGCCTCAGTAGATCTTCCTGATCTACTTGAGGATGACGCTAAACGTGGCATTCCGTCACTAACGTTGCCTCCTATCAAGAGATGGACTAAGTCTGTTGTATTCTTGAACACCATGACCTTGGAATTTGGCTTAAGGGCGGCCAACGGTAGAACACCCTCTGACCCTCAGGGTGCGCACACCTACAACAGGCCTAACCATACCTCAAGGATCGACTATATATTTCTCGACCTTAAACTTTGGGTATTCATGGTGGACATGGAAATAATCCCCTCTCACGATAGCGACCATAACCAGCTATCACTTTGTATTAAATCACTATGGGTAGATCCACAAGGGTCCTTGTTTCTCCCAGCAGTTAGCTCTCTGCAAACCTCTGAGGTTTATCCTGCCAACTGTGAGAGGCGCCTTAAATGGCGCAAAGTCATGCTGAATGATGGCAAGGTTGAACTAATAAGGTCAATCTTATATGCTTCACAAGTCGAGTTGGCTCAACCAAATATCCATCAGGTTGCCCTCGACAGGGCTCCCTCTGTCTTCCAAGACACCATTTTCAAACTGGGAAATATATTCCGAATACACAACAAGGGTGGCCCATCGAAGGGAGGGCTCAAAACTATCTCCAAGAATGGCTGGTACACGCAAAGTTGCAGAATCAAGAAATCTGCTTTAATAGTGGCCCTAAAAAGTGGGATTGCATCTGCGATTCAGAAAGCTAGGAAAGATTATAAGACTTCTGTCTCTAATGCCAAAAAGTCCTGGGAGGAGCAGTACTGGCAGACCTTAAGAGAGGCTTCCCTCAAGCGCAACCCCGGTGTCTTCTGGGACGCAATTAGATTAAAGAATAGACCAGTCCATGAACTTTTGACATATAATATCACTGGCATAGCATGGTACGAGCATTTTTATAAATTATATTCCACTGGTTCTGAGAATGTGGCGAAGTTTCCGCCCGAGGAGCTATTCCCCCTCGTGGACGCCCTGAATATTGACCCCTTCACGGAAAGAGAGGTTCATAGTGCTATCCAGTCCATCATCCCGCAGAAAGCAGCTGGCCCGGACGGCATTCCTGGAGATGTCCTCAAGCTTGATCCATCTAACTGGGGGAAGCTACTTTCTACCCTTATTAATGCCATCTTAAATGGTGCCCCGGTCCCCGAATCCTGGAAGGGGGCCGAGGTCGTTCCCATTTTCAAAAAGGGTGCCCGTGACGATCCAGCTAATTACCGGCCAATTAGCCTGATCGACTCCTCCCAGAAGGTCATCGGGAAAGTGATATTGGAGAGGATACTAACTTGGGTGGATGATAATGGCATCCTCTCTGATTATCAAGCAGGTTTTAGGGCCGGAACAGGCACTATAGAACAGGTCTTTAGATTGTTTCTTATCTATTGGAAGGTCGTCCTTCTCGGAAAGGGCAGTCTCTATCTAGCCTTCATAGATTTAAAAACAGCATTTGACCTTGTTCCCCGAGATAATCTTTGGCGTGTCCTGACCACTATGAACATCCCTTCTTATCTGTTGGCCCTGTTAGTAAAACTCCATGATGGTAATTATGCCCAAGTACGTTGGGGTCCCCAGGGCCAGAAAACTGAGAGAATCCCAGTAAACAGGGGCGTCCGCCAGGGATGTGTTCTCGCTCCCACCCTATTCTCGCTCTATGTGAATGGGGTGGTGGACCACCTGCGGGAAGTTCCGGCTGATGCACCTTCCCTGGCGGGCGAACGTGTTCCAACCCTCCTGTTTGCTGACGATACTCTCCTTTTGTCTAAGACACCTATGGGCTTGCAAACTCTTCTTGACAGTTTTCAATCTTTCTGCAACGACAGAGGCCTTATTATTAATACCACCAAAACAAAATACCTAATTTTGAATCCTCCGAAGAAATTAGGTCAGCCTCCAGCCTTAAATGCAGTTCCTCTCGAAAGGGTCAAAGAGTTTGATTATTTGGGCATCCGCATCACAGATACCATGCGCTGGGCATCTCATGTACAAAAGATGCTCTTAACCCACAAGAGGGTCACTGGTGCCCTTCTCAGAGAGCATCGTTCCTCCTCAACTAGGCCAATAGCTCCAGCACTGGATATATACAAGGCAAAGGGCGTGAGCTCAGCACTTTACGGTGCTGAACTATGGGGCTCAAATAACATTGAGGAACTTGCGAAATCCGATTCCAGCTTCTATAAGGAACTGATGGCACTTCCACAGAGTACACCTATAGTGCTTTTATTGTCGGACTTAGGGTGCCATGCACTGATAGACCTGGCAAAAGTACGCCCTCTACTTCTCTGGGCACGGCTCTGGCGGACCCCGGAGCTAACTAAGTATGCGGAGGGCCTGTCCGAAATACTTTCTATGCCTTCTTGGAATAAGATTAAATGGCTGAAAGATGTTAAGACCCTTCTCTACGATCTTGGTCTTAAAGATGCTTGGATAAACAGAACTTCGCCCCCGAAAGCTGAGTTGAAGAAAATCTACTGGAGCTGGGTTATAGGTAAAAGGAATTCTAGTTCCCAACTAGGTAGATGCACCACTGAGTTTCTTCTTCTCAAAGATGTAGTTTGCTTTGAGCCTTCTCTCGATATTATTCAGAAGCCATATGACCGTGCCCTCTATTTTAAATTTAGGGTTGGTACCCTCCCGGTGCGCGAGCTGACCGCTCGCTGGAAATTTCCCTCTCAAACTTCACCTTTTTGTCCTTTCTGTGAAACCAAAATTGAATCTATTGCACACGTGCTTTTCGCATGCCCAGAATATAAATTCCCAAGATCATATTGGCTCAAACCTCTATGCAGAACCTTGGGCACACGTGACCACCTTATAGCGCTGCGTATTCTTAAATCAGACACGCGATCTATGTACGCTTGCGCTCTATCAAAATTTCTAAGGTGGGCCTGGCTCCTAAGAACTAAAGCTCTTGCAGTTCTTGGCTAAGTAGCCTGGCTGTTTCTTTTACTTGCCTCCGTACGTTTTTTATATTGTCCTATTTATAATGTTTACATGTTTTTTATAGAAAACCTTGTAGATCTTGGGAATATGATGAGTTTATATTTATATGATTCTTATATTGGTGCCACATGTTTGTACATTTTATATTTGTATGTGCTTTTTAAGATATCTTTTATCGAAATAAAGCTTATTTCAATCAATCCCTCTCCTTCCTTCTCACAATATGCCATTTGTCTATATCTTTCTTCTAACAATTCTCTTTCTTTTTTTCCTCTTTTTTCCTTTTGTCTCCCTCCAAGTTTTGTGTATCTCTTTTCACTACCACCAATGTCCCTCATTCTTTTTTTCCCATTCCCTCTCAGCCATATTGGTGCATCTTCCTCCAGCCCTTGCAATACTTTTATGCTCCTTTTCTCTCTTTCCCTTTCTCCCTCCCTCTTTTTGACTCCTACACATATTTGGTGTGTCTGCCACTAACAGTGTTCCTCCCATGACTCTGTGCGAGTGGACCAACCGGAGAGAAGTTTGAGTGGCAGAAATGTAGTAGACTTTAATGCATAAGCACAATAGGCTTATCACTTATGGGTAGCAAATGAGGAGCCTATTTATGAGGCAGTTTCCGTAGCTCTTGCACCACGCAATGTGGTGCAAGAGCAACACAAACCGTGAGACAGATTTTTGAAGCTTTAAAAGTCACTTTGCATGGTGGCTGTGCGCGGCTCCAAAAATTTGGAGTAACGCAACGCATGGGAAATCGCTGCTCTCCCATGGTAAGGTGTTCTATGGGCGTTGATTGGATGTTCCCACACAACTCTCATGGTTTTTGATGCATTCCCAGATTTACAAGAACTTGTAAACCTAGTAATGTGCCGAAATCCTACACCTTCCTCGGGGAAGCGTAATATGGAGAAATATTTCTATTTCTCTTCATTTGTTCCTCTTTCTATGTGTACTGCATTCTGCAGCACACATAGAAAGAGGAATAGGCCTTCCAGGATTGTTTTTGTGCAGGAAGGTTTCCCTTTCTTGCACAAAAATAATCTTGCGTGCAAAGCAGGCACCCTTGCACCATGGTCGAAGAGTGCCTTCGTTGGCACTACGCAACCAAAAGGGCGCCAGCACATGGGAAAGGACAGGAATGTGCCGTATCGCCTCAAATAATGCACATTTATACCCTTCACCGGTCACGCAGTGCAGAGCTCCAAGGTGACTCACTATACTGTGGTGCGGTGCACTGTGTGACTTCCCCATCAATAGACTCCCTTAGTGTTTAAGTGTTCTAGGCACTGTAAAACAGAGGGTTGCACTGAGCAGCGTTAAATTAAATTATAAAATAGACTGGCTTTATAGACATGTTTTTCCTTGTGAGCAGTGTGAGAAAAACAGCAAGATACTTGTTGATCTGCTCTTCCTCTGACTCGAGTGAAATGCTAAGGGGCATATCAGCAAGGCGAGGCGATAGAATTATCACCGCTTTTGCAGCCGTTTTCGGCCGAAAAGCGGCGATAATTTTATCACCTAATTAGCAAGCTCACGCTAACGTGTGAAAACTTGCGTTAGCGTAGGAATTCCTAACGCCCAGCTTTGCATCTCTAATGAGATGCAAAGTGGGCATTCCTGACCTGACATTACAGGTGAAATGTCGCTAAGCGACATTTCTCCTATCATCAAGCCCCACGCTATGAAGCATAGCGGCAGGGGGCGTGGCTTGAGCGCCGATGGCGATGGTCGCCTGAGAGCTCGGCTCCGGGACTGAGCCCGTGATTATCCTGTAAATCGGAGGCTGCGGGGCACCCCAGCCCCCGCATTCTGCTGATCGGCCCGACGGAGACCTGCCGGGCCCTTGGCGCGATCTGCACGAGCGGTGACCCGGCGAAAAATCGAAGTTTGCGGAACTGCGGAGTGCGACCCAACATGGCGTCCGGACTTCATTGTCCCCTTGGCCGGATCCATTAGACTGGATGAACATCACCAGCAGCGGTGCATCCCCTGCTCTGCCGTCTCCCAGTGGTGGGTGGATCTGGACATCGGTCAGAGCGGACTCTTTCAACGGGGATTGCACTCGTATGGGCGGATGCCCACGCTATAGCGGATCCCGCACGCGGACGTCTGGAGGTCCCGACGGTGGCCCCACTCCCTACACCGCTCTTGGCTACTTTTTCCTGGCCGACCCACTTCCATGGGAGGCGCAAACCTTTGGCGCCGCAAATCGTCCGGTGGAGTTGGTGACCCTCACTCCGGGACTCTATCGGCCGTGCGGGCCTGCCTGACCTGGCGACGATTGTCTCCGCCTCCTCCTCGGTGCCCTCAGAAGACGTGTTGGGGGCGCGAGCCGAAGCTGAGGCGGTCCAACAGGCCCTGGAGACGGGGATCTCCGGCACTCGACCTGAGGCCCAGCAACCGAGAGAGTCATAGCCGGCACCTGCACTCGGAGACGCCTGCTCCTGGACCCGCACGGAGTGCTCCCGGCGACATGGGGAAACCTAGAGGGGCCAAAGGGGCTACCCCAGTTGCCTCAGACTCGGAGACCCAGGACAAAGAGGAACGTGGGGACCCGGAGAGTTCTGGCGGTGCATCAATGCAACAGCAATTTGACCGCGTCTTAGAGGCGATAGCGACCACGCGCTCGACCCTCCAGCAGGACATTGCCCAGGTAGCGACGAGCCTAGGTCTCCTTAGAGCGGACCACGGCAAACTTTCGGACCGGGTCAAGGAAGTGGAGAGCTCGGTGAAAACCTTGGAGCCGGCACAGCGAACCTTGACTGCGGCTATGAAGGATGCTCTATCCCGGATTACGGCCCTGGAGCGGAGAGCGGAGGATGCGGAAGGCCGTAACAGGAGGAACAACATTCGTGTGGTGGGCCTGCCGGAAAAGATTGAGGATGGCGACATGGTGGCATACTTGGAGGCCTGGCTTCGAGACACGGTGGCCCCGGAGGGTCTATCCTCCTTCTACACCCTGGAGCGTGCCCATAGAGTCCCAGCGAGGCCACCGCAGCAGGGACGTGCCCCGCGACCGGTGGTGGCACGGTTATTGCACTTTAGGGACAGAGACCTCATCCTCAATGCCGCCAGACATAATGGACCATTCAAAGTGGCGAACAGCCAGGTGAACATCTTCCCGGATTACACCTATGAAACTCAACGCAGACGGTTTTCCTTCCTGGCGGTCAAGCGCGAGCTCAGGAGCGAGGGCTTCCAGTACTCGCTCCTATATCCTGCGAGGCTCCGCATAATTGTCGATGACAAAACTCAGTTCTTCGATACCCCAGAGGACGTCTGTAACTGGCTTGAACTCTATAGAGCGGGGAAAGATGGCTTCGGCTCCTCATCTCAGCAGGCGGCGGAGCCGGAGCAGAGACGGCGATCCAAGAGGATTCGGAGTCGCCGTGGCCGCTCAGGAGGTCCCTCAACTGCAGAGACATCGACGGAGCGGAAGGGAGTACTAGAGGTGTTATCAGCGCTGTCTGGCTCACGGGACGATGCCATTGAGGAGGAAGCGGACCCTGGTGGCGAGGGGGTTCCAACGGACTCCGAGGAATCAGTGACTGACAGCGTCCATACGCTGGTGATCACACCGAAATCGGTGGAGGACCTTCTGGATGGACAGGGGTAACGGGGTGAGCTACTTCATTTTGGGAGGGGGCCCGGCGGGGGGGTGGCGGGTGTCGACAATAGATGCTGACTCCCGGGGAAGGGAGGGTGGGGTGCCCTGTTTTTGCCCCGAGGGGTTTTTTTTTTTTTTTTTTTGACACTGTTTTGGGCTTGCTTTAGTCCTGGTGGCCTGAGCGTCGAGGGCCCACTGCCTCCGCCCGGCCCGCACCTGGCCCTTAAGGCCTTCCTACGGTGGCGACCGCAGGATTAGTAGGGGAAAGTGGGTTGTTGGAGGGTATGGTTTGGATGGGAACTAGATGGTACTATTTGGGTCCTGTTCTGGGGAGGGTGGATGGGGAGTTGGTTCACACTTGGGTTGTTAAGTTTCGGTTGGGGAAAATGGCCGCCATCAGTGCTGAGGTGATCGATGTCCTTTCTTTGTTGGGACCCAGATGGGGAGACTTTGCGAGAACGATATGGGACAATGGCTGATGTTGCTAATCTGAAATGTGTCACTTGGAACGTGCGGGGGCTTCATACTATGTCCAGGCGTCACAAAGTCCACGCTTATTTAGTGCGTAGGGGGATACAAATGGCGCTGCTGCAGGAGACTCATCTGAACAAGGCGGAAGGGGCGGCGCTACAGCGTAGGTGGAGGGGGCAGGTCTTTTGCACTTCGTACTCCGCGTATGCCAGAGGGGCGCTGATCTGGGTTAGAGCTGGGGTTCCCTTCCAGGTCACGAAAACAGTGATAGATCCAGAGGGGCGTTATGTGGCCATTTCGGGGACTTTGGGAGGGAGAGACCTAAACGTTTGCTGTGTGTACGCTCCTAATGTGGACCAGACTGCCTTCCTTTCCAGATTATCGGGCTCGTTGGCCCACTTCTTCTCCGGGCCCCTCCTGCTCGGTGGAGATTTCAACTCAGTAGTGGATGTAGACACTGACCGCTCGCATCCACCCCTCCCCGATTCTCCGGTTCGTCGCATGGCTAAGGGTCGTAGGGACTGGCAGACTCACTGGGGTCTAACGGATATCTGGAGGGCGCAACACCCCACAACTAGGGACTACTCCTACTTTTCGAGCCTCCATGAGTTGCACGTTAGACTGGACGGATTTCTTGGCTCGCCCGAACTGGTTTCAGCAGCGGTCCGGTCTGAATATTTGACAAGGACCATATCAGACCATAACCCCCTCCTGCTGGACCTTCGTTGGTTTCCCGGGGTGCCTGCGGTGGCCACCTGGAAATTACGGCCCGAGATCCTTGAGGACAGTGTTTTCAGGGCGGACCTAGGTGATAAGATCTCAGAGTACTTTGCGTCCAACGGTGGCACCGCGAGCTCGAGAGCGTTAGAGTGGGACGCTTTTAAGGTGGTGGTGAGGGGGTACTGTATTTCTAAAAAGGTCGGCATGAGGCGAATTATCCTCGCCGACCTAGAGGCAGCGGATCGAAAACTCCGCGAGCTGGAACTACGCCGCCCCGGGCGCCCTGAATTACAGGCACGCACGGCGGAGGCGAAGGAGGCGGTGGCGGCAGAGGTCGAACGGCTTCGCTGTTTTGACTACAAGGCCTATACGGTTAGGTCCATCGCAGAGGGGGATAGGTCGAGCGCGCTGCTGGCATGGCTGGCCAACCCTACGCGTCAGTCCTCACTGACGACGTCCATGCGCAAGGCAGACGGAACCGAGGTGTACACTCAGCCTGCGATTCTGAGCTGCTACCGGCAATATTACGAACGCTTGTACCGCAGTCGCTCTGCCCGAGACCCTGACCTGTTCGATAATTATCTACGGCCTTTAGAGATCCGAACAGTGGAGCAGGACGTGGCGAAAGCCCTGGGGTCCGACATAGAACTGGGAGAGATCCGTAGCGCCATTAAAAAGATGGCGAGGAATAAGACCCCGGGCCTGGACGGCCTTCCTGTGGAGTTCTATGCAGCTTATGCTGATCTCCTAGCCCCTAGGTTGTTGATAGTATACAGAGAGGCGAAGAGGCTTGGGCGACTCCCGGGCTCAATGTGCGAGGCATTGGTGGTCCCGCTCCTCAAGCCCGGAAGGGACTCATCCGATCCGGGTTCTTACCGTCCCTTATCAATGCTGACGGTTGACTATAAAATACTGAGCAGCATCTTGGCCTCGAGGCTACTAGGACACATGAGCTCCTTGGTACATGAGGACCAGGCTGGCTTTATCCCCAGGCGTAACACGACCATGAACATTCGTAGGTTGTTCCGCTTGCTAGGGGAACCGCTTGTGGACGCCCCGTGCCCGGTTGTCTTATCGGTAGACTTAGAGAAGGCTTTTGATAGCCTGGAATGGGACTACCTTTGCACTGTGCTACGGAGGTTCGGCCTCGGTGAGGGCTTCATCAGATGGACCAGGGTTCTGTACGCCTCGGCATCGGCCAGGGTTCGGGCGGGACCGCTGATTTCCTCACAATATCCGGTGGAGCGAGGCACGAGGCAGGGATGTTCGTTATCCCCACTTCTATTTGCGCTGGCGGTGGAGCCACTTGCGCTGCATCTCCGGTCGGGAGCCCATTACACGGGCCTGTGGACTCCTTCGGGCCCGCACTACATTTCGCTGTATGCAGACGACCTGCTGCTCTTCCTAGAGGACCCGCTCGTTGCCTTACATGGAGCTGCGACGGCGCTCACGGAGTTTGGGGAGGTCTCGGGCCTCCGAGTGAATTGGACTAAGACCTGTCTTTTCCCGGTTCGCAGGGGCACCCCTACCCCTGCTCTAAGTAGGGAGATTAGATGGGAACCCGACTGCTTTAAGTACCTGGGGGTGCACGTCTATCATGAACCTTCTGACCTCCTGGCTGGGAACATTGCCCGCGGCACTCGAGCACTTAGTGGCAGTATGGACTTCTGGGCCACGCTACCGCTCTCGGTGGCAGGGCGGATTGCTTTGCTTAAAATGGTGGCGCTTCCCCGGTTGTTATATTATTTCCGGACACTACCGATCTGGGTCCCACCGGCCACGTTTCGACTATTACGCTCAATGATAGTCGGATTCCTCTGGGGCTCGGGCCGCCGGCGGGTGGCCCTCAAGACCCTGACGCGGCCGAAGGCTGAGGGTGGGCTTGCGGTGCCGGACTTCGAAAAGTACTATTTAGCGGCGCAGCTCCAGACCTTTACCCAGGAGATCGCCCGGGAATTCCGGGGCCCAGAAGACAGGAGGGGAACGGGTATGGCCAGGCATGTTCTCTCCTTCATAGCGATGCGACAACGGTTGGCCTTGCAGGACTTGTCGATGGAGGAGCGGACCGTTCGCCTGTGCTGGAACCGAACTCACGCCCGGGGCCACCTGAGAACACCGTATGCGCCCGAAATACCTCTGGGGATGCTAACGGCTTTGCCCCATGGTGGCGATTGGTCACAGTTGGCGAACTGGGAGGACGCCGGCCTACAGCTAATAGGTGATCTATACGAGGACGGGGCGCTCTTGCCCTTTCAAGAGCTCATTGATCGCTTCGGGATTCCCCGCGGCGACTTTCTGCTGCACTCGGCCCTTGTCCGAGCGATCCAGGCGCACTGGAAATGCGGGCAGGAGGAACCTCCTTTATCCCCGGTATGCCAATACGTGATGATGTCTGCGGGCACGGTGAAGGCGGTCACTTGCCTTTACGGCAGACTGATCAAGGAGGGGCTGGCTCCCCTCACTACTCTGAGAAACCGTTGGGAGGAGGACATTGGCAAGGAGATCCCGGAGACGACCTGGTCCCAGCTGGTGCGGCGAGCCTGGAAGGGCACACGCCACGCCCGCTTTCAATTGGTACACTACTACGTGCTCCATAGAGCATATCTGACCCCGGTGAAAATCAGGCGATATTTTGCTACGAATTCGGCGGAATGCCCCAGGTGCCCGGCCCAGGAGGCGGACCTTCTCCACATGCTGTGGGCCTGCCCGGGATTGTCATCCTATTGGGTAGAAGTGGGGAAGACCCTGGAGGAGACGACGGGGAGATCCTTATCGTTTGACGCGGCGGTGGGACTCCTGCACTGGTTCCCTCATACCCCCAAGAACAAAATATCTAGCAAGTTCATTGATTTAGGGCTGCTCCTTGCTAAACGAGAGGTGACCAGGAACTGGAAGGCACGAGCTGGTCCGACAGGCAGCCGGTGGCGCAGCGAACTTTTGAAGTGGGCAACGGGGGAGAGCACGCTAAGATACCAGCTAGCTTGGAGGCAGCGTAATGAGAAGGCACAGGAGGCAGCGCTGGAGTGGGAGACGTTAGTGCAGGCCCTCAGGGATTATTGCGCCCCCAGCGACTCTGAAAGTGAGGAAGCAGCTCGCCCCAAGTCCCGATAGACGATTGCACTTTTCAGCTCTGTTGCTTTCCCCATGGGTCCTCTAGCAGATCCTGTTGAGGTTGTTGCCGTGCGCTGATGGCGGGGTTGGGTGGGTTCTCTTTGGTTCGTAGCGTTTTGAGGGTGGGTTTATAGGCTTGTTTGGAAAAGCAGATGAAGGACAGTGGATCATCCGGACCAGCCTCGACATCCTTCTGAGCCCCCATTGAATTTCGCCGCCCGACCCTAGGGTTGTGGGCTGAATGGCTGTGTAAGAAACTTACGGCGGGGGGACGGAGGGGTGTGTCTCATTGATCTTGCTTGTTATATTATGCTAGTTGATTATGTAACGATTTACTGATTCCTGCAATAAAAATATATTTAAAAAAAAAAAAAAAAAAAAAATGAAGCATAGCGGCAGGAAAAGTAGCGATAACCCATGTTATTGCTACTTTCCTTACGCCTGCTTCAGGACTGACTTAGCCTTGATATCCTATGGAAGGAGGATATCATGGCTAAGTTTGTGATCCCGTATCAACACGCTAACGCCACATTGCGTGAGATTATCGCTGGGTTTCCAGCGATAATCTCACGTTAGGCAGTTAGCATGAGGATTTGTATCGCTTTTGAGATAAGCGTTGCTAATAGCACGTTATCTCAGCGATAAAAATCCACGCTAGCCGGCGATAATTATCCTAAATGCGCTTAGCGATAATTATCGCCGGTTGTTGCTGATATGCCCCATGGTTTTTCCCTTTGTCCTTATTTGACTACAAGGTTTTTAACTTGTTAATTTTTTTAATCAGGAGCTTAGACAGAGGCCCACCTAATACAAATCAGTATTAAATCATCTCATTCCTTCACTCTTTGGCATACTGGTTTTTAGTCGGGGAATTTCCACCCAATCACCCCCCAACCAACCCCCCCCCCCACCCCAGAATCTCACTGACATTGAGAAAAAGGGGTGGGGACAAGGCCGGACTGACTGTACCGGGCATTTTCCTGGGAGGTTGGAAGGGCGGGGGGGGGGGCGTTTTTGTTACTGGGGGACGATTTTGTAGCAGGGCAGCAGTTCTGAAAGCACCCACTGCAGAGCTGCTTTTATAACCAGTAGTTTTCAGGTAGCAATGAAAACTATCAAAATAACTCTGGTTATTAATGTAGCTGCTGGAGAGAGATCGGAGTTTCTTCTAGTGGCAGTTTTGAATCATCTAAGGTAGCGTAGAGGGTTAATATGCCTGCTGCAAAGGATGTGCACCATGCAGATCACAGAAACGCATTAAATGTGCATGTGCAGAGCTCAGTGGGTTACTGCTTTTGTCACAGAGACCCTTTTGTTCAGTGGCATAATGAAACTTGAGGGGGCCCCCCTGCAGTGTACGTGGAGGGGCCGCCTCCGGACTCAATCTGGAGCTCTCCAGCTGAAGTGCGGTGCTGAGGGGGCCCCCAACCCTGTAGGTTGGGGGCCCCCCACACCGCGGGGGCTGCGGGGCTTGTGTTACACCCCTGCTTTTGTTACTGTGGAGTTCATAAGGTACAATTATAATCTAGCACAGTGAGCTACAACGTGTCATCAAAGAGCTCCATGTAAACTAAAGAGTACAGGTTAGAAAGTTACATTTCTTTTTTAATATTTCATTATCCCAATGTTGCTAAAAATGGTTTGTTTGTGTAGAAATAAATCCTTATTAGTTAAGCCAACCTTAACCCCTGTGTTGCGTTCTCAACAAGGGCGGCTCCCCCGCTATGGCGGAGGTGCGTCACCCCACTGCTTTCTCGCAGTTCGAGAAGCCAAAATCTTGCATCTTTCAAAACATTACACGCATCAACTTGTGCTCTTGGCACATAAATATTATGTTTCGGACAACCAGTATTAGTAAATGCATGTTTTAAAATGGCGCATATTCGTGTTTTTTTTAACAATATCTCCATGTTAAGGACATTGGTAGACCCTGATTTATTACCAGGGCATACCATACACATCTCATTGTGTACATTCAAGTAATACAGCTTAGAATGAATATAATAACATGCCTTTATAGGATTTTGCGAATTTAATATGTGCAAAAATCTCTTTGAACTGTGTCTTAGATTATGTAGTTTTTTTTCTGCTTTCTTATACAAAGGAATAACGGAATGATGTGACCAGAAGTGTTATTGAAGGGATATCTTTGTCTCGTTCCCTAACAGATTCACTTGTTTCTCTACTATTTCGCTCGCTCACATAAGGACCAACCACAAAGAACATATGGTATATGTCTTTTACTCTCCAAGGTACGTTAGATCAATTATATAGTATTGTTTAAACCACTCTTCTGCTACGGGCCAATTTCTCACCTTCATGAATTTTTGGCTTTGAACATCAATTATTTACCATAAAATTACTGTGTTATGTTTTGCATGTTATAGTTGGGCTTGTTAATGTATACGTGTAAGATCTAGTTCTGCGATTTCCTCCCTCCTAGGATGTCAAATATATGTATGTGATTTACTTTCTGTAGCAAGAATGAGAACAAACCATTGTATATAATTGCTGACAGATTATCTTCCCATAAGCTTACATGATAAAATGCATGTTAGTCTCTATCTGAAATAGAGCTGCAAACCAATTTTTGTAAAGGAATTTACATTTTGTCTGGTTTATTTAGCATTGTAACAGATGATTTTATTTGTAAATAGCATGTAAATAGTTTTTGTTTTGTGTATATTTTAGCCCTGAAGAAGTCCCAAGAGGGATGAAATGCGTCGGCTGTCTTATCAATTGCGTGCTGTGATTTTAAAGAATTTCTATGGAATAAAAGGAACCATTTTCTACAGCAAAAACACTAACGTTTTTCATTTGGGAAGATATAACTTCACTTCTTTGTGATGGACTATGGACACTAATGGCCTTTTACTAATTACCTATTTCTTCATTTGAGTGCAGGGCCATTCTTGCTTAAATTTGTGTGGGGAGGTTGCATACCACCCTTTTTGGGGACGTATGAAGGTCACGTCCTGGGTCCATTGCACTTCGTTCTAATCACAACATCGTAGCCACGACACACCATAACGACTGGTGCGGGGTATTGTTGGCTTGGCCATTTTCTCTGTGCTTTTGTAAAACATAAAATGGAAATAACTTTTAGTTATTACAATTTTATGTTTGCTTTGCGGGTGGGGCTGCTCCGCTCTTCCAGCAGGGGAGGAGTGGTTTGCCCACTCCTGAGTGCGCACAGCCTGTTTGCCAGTCATGCGAACTTTGCCCTTCTCATCCTGCATGGAGAACATGCACATCCCTTTAGCCCCTGACAGGGTGCCATGTCATGGTGCTCCAGACCAATCACAATGCTGCAGGCAGTGTTGTGATTTGCTATGGGGAGGGAGCCTGGCTGCCTGCTTCCTGTTCCTGTTGGAAGCAGGTGCAGTGAAGACGCAGGACCCAGCGTAAAGGTAAGTTTTAAAAAAAAAATTCTCATTATAACCCTCGTACCACCCATTCCCAGCGAGCCATGCCGGCGGCTACTGGTTCTGAATCCTGTGTTGGTGCTTCCCCACACCAAGAACTCTTAAACTATGCCTACCATTATAGATTACGTGAATCCTACACCTTGTATTTCCATTTGTAACATTTTCTGTACACTGATTCACACACGTATCATTCATTGTCTCTGTATTTGTGTGTGATCTAAAGTGCTCCGACACCCTACCCTGGTATATGAGAGGCGCTATAACACAAATGAAATACATGTGAAGGAGGGATTACGGAGAGATCAGGGGCACTGTTGGAGGGCGATTGTGAGGGAATCATTGAAGAGCCCAAACAAAGATTGTTGAATCCTAGTGCACTCAAAGGTCATCGTTTACTATGCTTTAAAACCGAATATAATTGAATATATAATTAAAATGGGTTTTAGACTGCACCATTCTTGCCCAAATTTTCTAGGGGAGAACCCCCTTAAACCCTCCTTGTAGTGGTAAGGCTCACTGGCTGCACTCACTATGCCCCGGGGCTGGTCTGACAAGTTTCCAGGGCTGCTTTGGATTCCCAGTTCCGCCCTGGACTGGGAGTCACTGCACATGCAGCACTCACAGCAGCTCCACGACTGGCCTTGAGCTGATGACGGAGGTGGGGATGAGTGGGCTTGGAGGAGAATGGTAGACGTGAGTTGGTGTGCAGCTGACAGCCTCTGTTCTGAAGGCTCGGTGTTGGGTGAGGTGAAAGTGGCTTGAAGCCATGGTGCATGAAGTCTCATGCCCAGCGCCTGTCATAACCAAAGACCTGGCCACGTCTCCGTGGTCACGCCTCAGTCTGGACTTTGGAAGCTTTCCAGATGGCTGGACAACGGCGGTGGTGATCGATGTGTTCTCCAAATACCCCATCGTGGAGGTGATTGCATCCACGTCTTTTGCCAATATACAACCTGTGTTGAAGAAGACATTTGCACTATTTGGTTTACCCCACGAGATCAAAACCGACAATGGGCCTCCCTTTCAGGGGACTGAGTTCAGGGGCATGCTGAGCACCTAGGGATACACCACCGCCGTATCACACCTCAGTGGCCACAGGCCTATGGCGAAGCCGAGCGTTTCATGCGGACACTCAACAAGGTCCTGCGAATTGTGGTGTCCGAGCAGGGCAACCCAGAAGTAGCAATGCACGAGTTCTTACATGAATATCGCAGCACACCGCACTGCATGACCCAAAGGTCCCCGTGGTTTCTGATGTTGGCCGGGCCCCGGAGAGACACTCTACCTGCTGCTGATGGTTGGGCTCCAGAACCGTATGACCCCGCCAATGCTCAAGCACGACGGACAATGACCAATGAACGAGCGAACAGGAAGAGGAGAGCCAAGACAAGAGTAATTCTGCCCGGCCACACGGTGCTGGTGAGGAACCGCTGCGGCGGAGGGAAATTCCGCACTGTGTATGAACCCAGAACATGGACGGTAGTGAAGACCAACAGTACAGTCATCACAGCGCAGAAGGGCCATGAGGTCATCACCCGCAACATATCATGGTTCAAACATGTGCAGAATGCTGACTCACCACAACTCCGCTCCAACCAAGGAGAACGAGGAGATACTCCCGAGGATAGTCTTCAACCTCGCCCAGAGCACGTTATAGTAAACACCCCGTCGCCTGCCGGCACTGATGCTGAATCACCGGTGGCCCCTAGCCCATCACCCAACCGAAGCACCCCAGTGGCTCGCCCAGATCGTCACTCGAGATAGAACCTGAGACTCAACCCAAGACCAAGCCAATGCCTCACAGACTTTATGTGTTGATTTGGTTAATTACTTTTGAACACTGACTTGATGGGATGTAACGGTCTAGTTGCCGCTGGGGTATTAAGCATCCAGGACCCTTAGCCCAGATGGGCTTACACACTATGTATCACTCTCTGGCCAGGCGTGGCCAGAGAGTATATAAT
This sequence comes from Triturus cristatus, assembly GCF_964204655.1. Classification (NCBI taxonomy): domain Eukaryota; kingdom Metazoa; phylum Chordata; class Amphibia; order Caudata; family Salamandridae; genus Triturus; species Triturus cristatus. The sequence continues at coordinate 839,969,409 of NC_140593.1, read as the reverse complement.
AAAGGGGCGGAAGTCGCACGAGGTTTTTCCCGCCCATACCAGTATACTGTGTGTGCTGTGTCGGTCTTTGTCCCCAGGTGTCAGGCCCTGTATCCTGCTGAGGCCCCTAACCCACGCCACTACAGTTCACAGAGGACTTCGAGCAGAGCCGTGCATCTAGCTCGAGCATTCAATGGTCCCACCCACTCCTACGCCCGCCCATTTATGAAAGCACCAAAAACTTCCCACCAACCAAAGATATACACCAAATTTTCCTTCGAAAAAGATGCAGGGGTAGTGCTGAATTTCACCAACAACACACAAAAGGGTCTCCCCTCCCCTTTGTGTCCAGAATTTTTTTATTTTAAAAGAACAGAGAGAGCAGATACAACAGGGTCAACAACTGAGTCTTTACAGAAAAATGACAGAGTAAGAAAGCAACTCTTGGAGCCAAATATGGAGTCAAAAACGGAGGAAAGCTTAGAAAGAATATGCGGCGAAGAACAAGAACATGAGGGATACAGGAAGCAATCTAAATGCAACAAAGATATCAAAGAAGAGCCTCAAGTAAAGGGGAACGAGAAAGCTGAGAAAGATGATGAGAAAGAAAACAACAAAACCACGCAAAACCTTGGAAATACGCACATTACACATCTCCAGGAACCCCCAAGAGTTCCACTGGAACCAAACATCATAATTCAACCCTTTCAACCCTGTCAACATGGGTCAAACACAACACGAGACATAGTGGTATTAACCTCAAAAGTATCAGACTCCGTTCCCACCCCTGTTTACACCATAGAAAGGCAGGATAGCAACCCCGATATTGCTGAACCACCTATAAAAAGCGGAGAAGAAAGGACTCTACAAAAAAGTATAGACAAATCCTTCTTAACCCAAACTAGACCGGCTCTGAGACCGACGATGACTACAACCTCAGACAAAGGAACAGAGAACATCAGTGTCTCACTAGAAGAGACTCCCAGTACTGCCGGAAGTAACATATCCTTCCTTACAATGGAAGAGTGGGAAGTAATGGTTTCCACATACTCCCAGGGAAAGAGTGACACACCACAGCAGCACACAGAAAATGTAACGAAGGAAGTGACGAAGGATCTAACAACAGAAGAGCGAAACCTATGGGCGTCTCTACTAAATACCATGAATCTCTCAACAAAAGCTATAGAATACCATTCTGATAAGATGGATATCCAATTAACTATTTTAACCAGTTTAGCCATGCACATTACAAACATCGATAACAAGCTTTCAGAACTGAACAACTTGATTAAGAGAGCCCAATCCGAAACGGTAATAAACCCTCCAAGCTGCACCTGCTATTCAATCATTGACAAACTAGCCACGTTACCGGCTGTAAGGGGCGATCTCATAACAAATATAAAGTTCGCAAATAATGCTAAAAGTAAGGGAGTCGCAAATGCAGGCGTATATGTAGAAAGTACAAGTGAAGGAAACATACCAAAAAACAACTGAATAGGAGAGGCACCGAACCTATTTGACCCAAATAAAGAAGTAAACTGCATAGAGGTACCACCCAAAGAAAGGAATGAACTGAACACAGGAGAAGGAGTCGCCGATGGACTAACGCAACAAGGGAGTAAACCCTTGGGACTAGATCAAACAGGAACCCCAGACTTACACCTACAAGAAGAGCAGCTCCAGAGTAGCTCCATTGAGCAACTAAGCAACTTAGAAGGTGGAGACCAACAGTTCAGCACAAAGCAAACATCGACACAACGACGGAAATTGAGGAGAAAAGGGAGAAATAAAATACCCACTATTAAGTCCTTCTTCCAACCGGCAAGCAAATCCTCAACAGAGATTCAGACGGTACAAGGAGAAACCAAAGATGAACCAAATTTGCATGAGAAGCTGAAACTCACCAACAAACTCCGGCCAAAGGGATCAGAAAGCATGACCCCGCAGACCAAATGTTCTCCAGCATTAACTACAAGAAATGAGAACAAAGAAAAGAGGAGGAAACGGACCAGCAAGATTTTCTAGGAACCAAAATAAAGATCAAAACAAATACTTTGGGACTGAAAAGAACAGCAACCCAACCTGCTGAAAGTATGAAATACAAAAAATAGGGAAAATAGACACCCTTTGCTATAGTACCAAAAATACGGATAAAAGAATTTGATGCTAATCCCAAAATGGAGATACGGAACCAGGGGGGGAAAGACCCTCAAGCACCCAGGAGATCTCAGAGAACAGAAACAGAACTAAAGACCGAAATATCTCAGGATACCCCAACCACAATGACCTCAAATCAATTCTATTTATCCCTGAGTATAGATCAAAGGGCAGAGAGGATATCTTAAACAGAAGTAACATTCTTTGAGTATTAAACTCTATCAGTAACCTGGCAGGATTAGCAACCCACGATCTGGAATCCGGAGAATTCAAAAGTTACAAGCACCTGTCGGAACAGGAAAGAACAAAAACCACCTGGTCCTCAGGAGAGCTAGTGGAAAAAAATGTAAAAGAGGAATTTCAACTACAAGTATGGGGGATCTGCATAAAACCTTATTACAAAGTCGGCTACCCCGAACAATTACTTCGCCACTTCCAAGACCATAATGACAATACACAAAAAAGAGATTGTGCAGGCGCGCCCAAAAATCTGTGTTAAGAGGAGCCCGTGGAGTCACAGCCGAACCAAAGGTTAGAGACATCCCGATGCTCAGGGGTAAAGGTGAGAAGGATGCAGGGAAAGACTGGCCCTGGGTAGCAAAAACCATTAACACCAGATCTGTAGGTCCATAACAGACCGAAGAACAAGACAGGAACTCGCCATTGCTAAAGCCATTGATAAAACTTTGTTCCTGGAATATAAATGGCATAGGATCGAAAACCACGAATAAAGATCTATTGAAGTACTTTCAGCAGTATGACAATTCTACTTCAAGAAACCTGGTGGAAGAGCTGTTTCACCTTCAAGGCTATAAATCATACCACCTTCCAGCCAGCAGAAACTCAAAGTTTGGTCACCACAAAGGAGGCCTCATCACGTATGCCTCAATAAAAACAATAAATACAGCTAAAGAACTGCTGAAAAAGAATACATCAAACAATGAAATTAACGCAACACAGTTGGAGATCGTAGGCCCAGGAAAAATCAAACAACAGCTAATCCTGGTAAATACTTACTTGCACCCAAAATGGAAAAAAAACGGCGCAAAATCCCCGGTGTCAGAACTGACCAAATTAATCACGGAAGTTGAAACACCGAATTACATCGTATCAGGCGATTTTAATATGTTCCTCTCAAGGAGCCCCCGAAATGATCAGCCTGCAGACGACCAATTGCTTGAAAGGGGGGTCCCACCTCAGGAAGAGAGTATGTGGGGAAAACAAACTAAGCTATCCAAAGATCTACTAATGGACTTAACAAGTTTGGGCCTGATTTCACTAAATGGGCGATCGCCTGGCGACCGCCTCCAAGCGGCAACCTACCATAACTCTACGTCCAGTACTGCGATAGACTACACTTTCTTATCTTACCCACTTTTTAAATTAGTAAGCGATTTTAAGATTGGTACGTCAGATTGTAGTGACCATCTACCACAAGAGCTGACCCTGATGGCACAGGGAACAGCACTAACTTTCCCAATTGAATCGCAAAACTTAATGGTCACTTCAAATTGCAAAAGAATCAAATGTAAAATGAGTGACCCGGAAAATCTCGTGAAAGAGGCCAAAATCTGCTGGGAAGAATTTAAATCACAGAATGATAATAGTATAAATGCCTGGGAGATCTTTTTGAAAAACTTCGGACCAGCTAACTCCAAATCAAAATCATCAAAAGCAATTAATGGAATCAACAACCAAAAGGCATTACTTACCAGGCCCATAAACAATCAAAAAATCCACCCACTGAAAACCCAAACCAGCAAATTAAGGCAAATAAAAAGCGACATTAACAGAACACTCCGCAGACTCCGCAAAAAGGGTCCCGACAGCAGCTTACAGATGGAGCTGAGGAAGCTAAAAAGCAGCAAGAACAAGATCTTGTGGCGAATAAAACAGGAAAACACAGAAAAAACATGAGCTAATTTGCTTTATGATACAAAAACTAATAACACAAGATTCTGGCTCACAGTAAATAACATAGAGAATCCTAAGGCCCCTGGAATCAATTCCTACATAACTGAGGAGGCCTGAGTAAAACACTTAGTGTACCACTTCAATAAAGAAGCTGACGGAACAAAACAAGACACTGTGGTCCGGCAGCTACGCCCGGAGGACCCAAAGCTTCCAGTCGAGGAGAACAACTTTCCAGGCACAATAAAACCGATTAAGACAAGAATCGCGAAAGGCAGGAAAGAGGGGCCCCTGGGCCAAACGGAATTCCCCCAATTCTTTATAAGCAGGACCAAACTATTGGGCAGAGCAACCGCACCCCCTCTTCAAGAATATCTGGGCGGCAGAACGAATCCCCAACTCTTGGAAGGGAACAATCATCGCCCCGATTTATAAAAAAGGCAACAGGAGCCAAGCAAAGAACTACAGGCTCATCGCTCTCATAGATATAGACGCCAAATACTTTGTGGGCCTTTTTCTGGAAGAACTCACCGAATGGGCATCAATGAAAAGTCTAATCCTCATTAACCAGACAGGCTTTCAAAAATGCTCAGGGACAACAAAAAACATTCTTGCTCTCTCTCTTCTAATAGATGCCATCATAAAACAAAAAAAAACACTATTTGTCTGTTTTATTGATTATTCGTCCGCATTTGACAGTATAGACAGAGGGAAACTCTGGGCTAAACTATCGGGATGGGATATAGACCCAAAACTTTTGAATCTATAAATTTAACTCCACTCAGAGACATGGATTCAAATAAAGCTGGGAACAGGCAATTGTCTATCAAGGGAAATACTAACTACAAAGGGGCTGAAGCAGGGTTGCGTCCTTGCCCCGACCCTCTTCAATCTCTTCATGTCAGACCTCTCAGCAGAGCTTGATAATTGCAACCACCATGCGCCAAATCTAGGGGGCCTTACACTGTCTAATCTTCTGTACGCGGACCACTTAATACTAATCAGCCGAACCACAGTTGGCCTTTGTAGGAACCTGGGGTCACCAGGCCCTATAGGCGGTAGCGTGGCGAGAGCCGGTCGGGCAACCAGAGGGCTATGTGTTAAGCAACCATACACCACACGCTTCTCATGGACTAGAGTCACACACAATAAGGGACGCCACACCGTTTAAATTATGCAAATACTTCAAGTTTATCCAAGTATAGCTGGTCAGTTGCAGTTCAGGAAATAACAAGGTAATACATGAAACATAATACCATCGTAACATTACATTCGACACTCTGGGTGATATCTATGCAGTGCCTAACCTTGTTCTAGCGCTGTGCGCGCTTACGTAAAGTCTTTCCCTGAACCGGCCGTCTAACTAAGCGTAATACTTGAAGGGGGAAACATTGGGTTCACTAACATGGCGCCTGTAGAACTGAGCGCTCCTCGTGATCAATGGCCCCTAGTACTGTGAAGCAAGGCATATAAACATAGCGCTACGCGCAATCAGTTGCATGTGGATACGTTTGCGTAGAACATTTAATACAACGCGTGACTCGTAATCAGTCGCATGTCATTAACTTTGAGCAGAGCATATAACACAGTGCGCTACTCGCATTCCTGGGCATATAATTACTTTCGAGCAGAGCATATAACACAATGCGCTACTTGCATTCCTTGGCATATAATTACTTTCGAGCAGAGCATATAACACAGTGCGCTACTCGCATTCCTTGGCATGTAATTACTTTCGAGCAGAGCATATAACACAATGCGCTACTCGCATTCCTTGGCATGTAATTACTTTCGAGCAGAGCATGTAACACAGTGCGCTACTCGCATTCCTGGCATATAATCTACTTCGAGCAGAGCATGTAACACAGTGCGCTACTCGCATCCCTGGGCATATAATTACTTTCGAGCAGAGCATATAACACATGGGGTTACTCGCATTCCTTGGCATGTAATTACTTTCGAGCAGAGCATGTAACACAGTGCGCTACTCGCATTCCTGGCATATAATCTACTTCGAGCAGAGCATGTAACACAGTGCGCTACTCGCATTCCTTGGCATGTAATTACTTTCGAGCAGAGCATATAACACAGTACGCTACTCGCATTCCTTGGCATGTAATTACTTTCGAGCAGAGCATATAACACATGGGGTTACTCGCCGTCCCGGTCTCTCCGGCTGAGGAAGCAGAGTCGGTGGCGTGAAGCGCCACACGAGAGTAATGTCAGTCAGTACTTTGAACGGCTTCCAGCGGGGAGGATTACTGGACTTGAGGAGCGAGTCCCTATGCTCCGGTGCAGTTCACAGAGCACCGCGCTCAGTAACACAGAAGGGGGGACACGGACAGGATCCCACGGCGGGGTCTCTCCGTCGCGCAGGGAGGGGATTCCCACGGAGGGGACAACCCGGGCCAAGTGCGGTGTGGTTTCCAAACCAGCAGGGGGCGCACCAGGGGGGATCTCGGCCTCCGGGCTTACCTCCGTCTCGGCGTCAGCAGGCGTCCGTCCTCACGACGTTGGGGGAACTCGGCCCCGACCTTGCGCTTCTCCTCACACGGCTGCGACGGCAGCGACGGGGCCCCGGACTTCGCCTGGGCCTCGCGACACAGCAGGGCACTCCTCCAGGCCTCCAGGCCGCGGCGGTGAGCGCGCTGGCTTCGTCGTCGCAGGGGGGGGCTCAAATTAAGGATGGGGATCAGTGCTCAGCGGAGCACGCTGCCGGGGGTCCCAGACCAGGGCAGGGAGCGCGGGGGTCACAGCGCTAGTACCTGGTCGATCCCCGGTGACTTGGCAATCGGCTTAGTATTTTGTTCACTAAGGTAGCTTGGACACGCAGTCTCAGCTCTGGCATTCAAGGCTTACAGCTCGCTCTTGTCATGCAGTCTCAGTTCTTAAAGTTAGGTTTCAGTTCTCAGTTGACAGATGAAGTCTTTTGGCGCAGATGTATCTGGCGCCCTTAAGGGGTTCTGTTACAGGGGTAGGGATGGAGAGGGCGACTAGGTCCTTCCTAGTCAGGCTGGCAGAGAGTCTCTGGGTCCTCCTACTACTGGGCAAGATCAGTGGGATTCACAGGGCACCTCACTCACTTAAGAGGCAGTACCTAAATCCTGTCACTCTCAGAGGCATAAGTCCCTGGCTAGGCCCTACCGCCTACACTCCTGGTGGATTCTTCCAGCTCTGCTTCACCCCAATGGCCAACTCACCACACAAGTTTCCCTCCCACTCTTAAGTAGCCCTAGGTCAGGTGACCTCTAGCCAAGGCGGCAAAAGTAAAACCCCACCTCCCTTCTAGAAGGTTCCAGCTTCTTCCAGGAGCTTCCCCACTCTAACTATGGGACAAAAAGGCGGGCTGGTATCGCAACATTGTTGTGGGTCCCAGCCAGCTCCTGGCAGCTAGGGTGCTACTATGAAAATCGACCACCCTGCAGTAGCAGGGGTCTGTGGCAGCCATCTTGGGAGAAGGGAGCACCTGTACCTTAACACTACAAAAACGAAAAAAATCAGGGAAAAAGGGCCAAGTCCAACATAACCCCCTTCCAGCCAAAAGCCAGGGTAGACCGATCAATGCCTTGATGGTCTTCCCTGCTTGGGGCGAGAAAAGGTGGACGCAGGCCCGCAACGGCAGGAGCACCCGCAGGTTCTCCTCCGCTCTGGAACCCGATGGTTCCCTAAAAAACCTTCCTGGACCAACGAAACCACCCCACTGGGGCTCCCTAGCTAGTTGTGGCCAGGACCGGCCCCTGGGCCGTCCAGATATCTCTGGCCCGGGTGATCTCGCGGAGTGGGGGGCAGTAGCCCCAGGCCTGTAGTGCCCGTTGACCACTCCGGTCCTCCTCCTTGCAGTCCTAAACTGCCTCTGGTCCTTCCTCCTGGGGTTCACACCCTTAGGCTGACCAGCCTTCAGGGGCGAGGTTCTCCTCCCCCTAACTCTCCTTCTGGGGTTCCTCACCCTACCCTGCGAGGCACCCTCAGACCACCACTTCCTCCTCAGTCTAGGGCCTTGACCCTTCAACTGATTCCTCAACCTAGGGTCTAAACCCTTAGGCTGAGTCGGTGCCCGAGGCGAGACCTTCCTCCCTCTGCACCCCCTTCCAGATTTCAGCACCCTCCTAACGGGAAAAGTACCCCTGGAAGTCAATTTCGGGGGGACCCTGTTAACAGAGGCCCCACCCGCCAGGTCAGGCAACCCCTGAACCTGGCACCCCAGCCCAGGATCTAAACCCTGAAACTGGGCCAACCCCAGAACCTCAGGCGCGCTGGTTACAGTCGCCCTGGGTCCTCCTGACACTAGGGGCTCCCCTGCACTGGATGGCACATCGGGACAGCCTAGGCTCCCAACCTGTGGCTCCCTTGCGGAACTCTCCAGGCCCTGAGACTGCGGTTGGGGCACCTCGGGACACCTCCCCGTCTCACGCCTTCCTATAGATAGGTCGTGAGGCCCTACAACCCTCTCTCCCTGGGACCTAGCTGGGCTATCTGCCACTTCTCCCACCTCGCTGGGTTGGGAGATCCCTGCACCACCCCCTTCAGGTTCACACCCCAATGCCTCCTCAGACACCCTGGTGATGTCATCCTGGGGTAAATAAACTTCTAGCTCCTGTGGAGCTTCCGGTATGCTGCCACCAGTGTCCTCACTGGACACATTCATCTGGAGGGCACGCAGCTCCAACTCCTTCATCAGAAGCTCGTGCGCCATCCTCCTCTCCTCCATTGCCCATTTCTTCTCTCTTTCTTGTTCCAATCTGGCCCTTTCCCTTTCTTTCTCCTGCTCTAATTTGGCCAGCTCCCATTTTAATTGCCTCTCTTCCCTTCTGTCCTCATACTCCTTTGGAGACGCGCTCCTCCTGGACCCTGTCCTACTACTGGCCCCAGAACGTCTTCCTGGGGGCACATTCTCAGACATGTCTACATTCAAGATGTCTAGGACTTCCTGGGCGCTCTCCTCCTGAGGTGCCTCTGGCGCTTCCTGTCCCTCATCCCCTCTCCCGTCTGGGTGGGCCTCTACCCATGCCCTAATGGCGGTACGGAGTTCCGGCCCTTTGGCCCTCCGCATCCCAGGCACCCCCAACTCCTGCGCGAACTCCCTTAGTTGCTTCGCTGTGTACCCCTCGAGGTCAGCTAACCGGGATTCCATTCTGGCAGGTGGGGACCTAGACACTAAGGAGAAAATTCCTAGGGTGTAGGCAACAGTCAAAAGCTAACCAGGCTTCTTGCACTCTCTACCTGGACAGTGGAACTAATGATCCAGCAACAATGGTTTCTGAGCTGTGGAACAAAAAAAATGTAGGATAGGCGTTTAATTGTGGCGCCCTTCGCCTCACGGAAGGGTGCTGTATGGTCACAAGTCCCAAGGATCCCACCGCTGGCCAACAATAGAGGAACCTGGGGTCACCAGGCCCTATAGGCGGTAGCGTGGCGCGAGCCGGTCGGGCAACCAGAGGGCTATGTGTTAAGCAACCATACACCACACGCTTCTCATGGACTAGAGTCACACACAATAAGGGACGCCACACCGTTTAAATTATGCAAATACTTCAAGTTTATCCAAGTATAGCTGGTCAGTTGCAGTTCAGGAAATAACAAGGTAATACATGAAACATAATACCATCGTAACATTACATTCGACACTCTGGGTGATATCTATGCAGTGCCTAACCTTGTTCTAGCGCTGTGCGCGCTTACGTAAAGTCTTTCCCTGAACCGGCCGTCTAACTAAGCGTAATACTTGAAGGGGGAAACATTGGGTTCACTAACATGGCGCCTGTAGAACTGAGCGCTCCTCGTGATCAATGGCCCCTAGTACTGTGAAGCAAGGCATATAAACATAGCGCTACGCGCAATCAGTTGCATGTGGATACGTTTGCGTAGAACATTTAATACAACGCGTGACTCGTAATCAGTCGCATGTCATTACCTTTGAGCAGAGCATATAACACAGTGCGCTACTCGCATTCCTGGGCATATAATTACTTTCGAGCAGAGCATATAACACAATGCGCTACTTGCATTCCTTGGCATATAATTACTTTCGAGCAGAGCATATAACACAGTGCGCTACTCGCATTCCTTGGCATGTAATTACTTTCGAGCAGAGCATATAACACAATGCGCTACTCGCATTCCTTGGCATGTAATTACTTTCGAGCAGAGCATGTAACACAGTGCGCTACTCGCATTCCTGGCATATAATCTACTTCGAGCAGAGCATGTAACACAGTGCGCTACTCGCATCCCTGGGCATATAATTACTTTCGAGCAGAGCATATAACACATGGGGTTACTCGCATTCCTTGGCATGTAATTACTTTCGAGCAGAGCATGTAACACAGTGCGCTACTCGCATTCCTGGCATATAATCTACTTCGAGCAGAGCATGTAACACAGTGCGCTACTCGCATTCCTTGGCATGTAATTACTTTCGAGCAGAGCATATAACACAATGCGCTACTCGCACTCCTTGGCATGTAATTACTTTCGAGCAGAGCATATAACACATGGGGTTACTCGCCGTCCCGGTCTCTCCGGCTGAGGAAGCAGAGTCGGTGGCGTGAAGCGCCACACGAGAGTAATGTCAGTCAGTACTTTGAACGGCTTCCAGCGGGGAGGATTACTGGACTTGAGGAGCGAGTCCCTATGCTCCGGTGCAGTTCACAGAGCACCGCGTACAGTAACACAGAAGGGGGAACACGGACAGGATCCCTCGGCGGGGTCTCTCCGTCGCGCAGGCAGGGGAGGGGATTCCCACGGAGGGGACAACCCGGGCCAAGTGCGGTGTGGTTTCCAAACCAGCAGGGGGCGCACCAGGGGGGATCTCGGCCTCCGGGCTTACCTCCGTCTCGGCGTCAGCAGGCGTCCGTCCTCACGACGTTGGGGGAACTCGGCCCCGACCTTGCGCTTCTCCTCACACGGCTGCGACGGCAGCGACGGGGCCCCGGACTTCGCCTGAGCCTCGCGACACAGCAGGGCACTCCTCCAGGCCTCGGCGGTGAGCGCGCTGGCTTCGTCGTCGCAGGGGGGGGCTCAAATTAAGGATGGGGATCAGTGCTCAGCGGAGCACGCTGCCGGGGGTCCCAGACCAGGGCAGGGAGCGCGGGGGTCACAGCGCTAGTACCTGGTCGATCCCCGGTGACTTGGCAATCGGCTTAGTATTTTGTTCACTAAGGTAGCTTGGACACGCAGTCTCAGCTCTGGCATTCAAGGCTTACAGCTCGCTCTTGTCATGCAGTCTCAGTTCTTAAAGTTAGGTTTCAGTTCTCAGTTGACAGATGAAGTCTTTTGGCGCAGATGTATCTGGCGCCCTTAAGGGGTTCTGTTACAGGGGTAGGGATGGAGAGGGCGACTAGGTCCTTCCTAGTCAGGCTGGCAGAGAGTCTCTGGGTCCTCCTACTACTGGGCAAGATCAGTGGGATTCACAGGGCACCTCACTCACTTAAGAGGCAGTACCTAAATCCTGTCACTCTCAGAGGCATAAGTCCCTGGCTAGGCCCTACCGCCTACACTCCTGGTGGATTCTTCCAGCTCTGCTTCACCCCAATGGCCAACTCACCACACAAGTTTCCCTCCCACTCTTAAGTAGCCCTAGGTCAGGTGACCTCTAGCCAAGGCGGCAAAAGTAAAACCCCACCTCCCTTCTAGAAGGTTCCAGCTTCTTCCAGGAGCTTCCCCACTCTAACTATGGGACAAAAAGGCGGGCTGGTATCGCAACATTGTTGTGGGTCCCAGCCAGCTCCTGGCAGCTAGGGTGCTACTATGAAAATCGACCACCCTGCAGTAGCAGGGGTCTGTGGCAGCCATCTTGGGAGAAGGGAGCACCTGTACCTTAACACTACAAAAACGAAAAAAAATCAGGGAAAAAGGGCCAAGTCCAACATAACCCCCTTCCAGCCAAAAGCCAGGGTAGACCGATCAATGCCTTGATGGTCTTCCCTGCTTGGGGCGAGAAAAGGTGGACGCAGGCCCGCAACGGCAGGAGCACCCGCAGGTTCTCCTCCGCTCTGGAACCCGATGGTTCCCTAAAAAACCTTCCTGGACCAACGAAACCACCCCACTGGGGCTCCCTAGCTAGTTGTGGCCAGGACCGGCCCCTGGGCCGTCCAGATATCTCTGGCCCGGGTGATCTCGCGGAGTGGGGGGCAGTAGCCCCAGGCCTGTAGTGCCCGTTGACCACTCCGGTCCTCCTCCTTGCAGCCCTAAACTGCCTCTGGTCCTTCCTCCTGGGGTTCACACCCTTAGGCTGACCAGCCTTCAGGGGCGAGGTTCTCCTCCCCCTAACTCTCCTTCTGGGGTTCCTCACCCTACCCTGCGAGGCACCCTCAGACCACCACTTCCTCCTCAGTCTAGGGCCTTGACCCTTCAACTGATTCCTCAACCTAGGGTCTAAACCCTTAGGCTGAGTCGGTGCCCGAGGCGAGACCTTCCTCCCTCTGCACCCCCTTCCAGATTTCAGCACCCTCCTTACGGGAAAAGTACCCCTGGAAGTCAATTTCGGGGGGACCCTGTTAACAGAGGCCCCACCCGCCAGGTCAGGCAACCCCTGAACCTGGCACCCCAGCCCAGGATCTAAACCCTGAAACTGGGCCAACCCCAGAACCTCAGGCGCGCTGGTTACATCTTGGGAGAAGGGAGCACCTGCACCTTAACACTACAAAAACGAAAAAAATCAGGGAAAAAGGGCCAAGTCCAACAGCCTTCAACACCTTATAAACACGACAAGCAACTTTTCCGAAAGGAACGGGCTAAACATAAACCTAGAAAAATCAAAGGTGATGATATTAAATCAAAAATGCAAAAAACAACAACTTCAGTAGTCTCTACAGGACCAGAAGATGGAGGCCGTTAAAGAATATAAATACTTGGGTATAATCTTCAACAGGAATGGAACGTTTGTGCAACAAAAAACGGCGATCAGAAATAGAGGGATATCTCTGGCCGTCGCATTAAAGAGTATCAAGCACAAAATAACGGGCCCAAATGTAGTCCCTTAGCTAGAAGTATTACAAGCAAGATTATTACCATCGATAAATTACGGCAGTGAATGCATGAGAGGGAGAGACGAGACCCCCTTAGATAAGGTGGTGTCCAAAGGAATGCGAATACTATTCAACCTCCCACAGTACACTTCGCCAGCTCAACTAAGACTTGAGTTCGGCCTCCACAAACAACAAATAGCACGCAAGGGTGCGTACGCCAAATATTGGCACAAAATAAAGGGAGCTGAGACAGGCACTCACATCTATGGAAAGAGCTGGAAAGGAATAAAGACTGCCCAGCAATGGTCTATCTCCAGGCAGCAATAAACTCTCTTGCACTACAAGAACTCTGGGTAGCGAATGGGTCTCACAAATGTTTCAAGCAGCTCGTAAACGAAACAGTGAAGACACTATCCCTGGAAGAAGATAAATCCACACTTACCAGAAGGGCCCATGGGTGGTTTGTCATCCAGAGTTATACCAGGTTTCTACCGCAAGCATACCTGGGAACAGGGTTTTCACGGGCTGTGAAGGAATCCGTCTTGCAGTTGAGGATGGGAATTTTACCAGCAAAAGAACATCTCCCCCCATGGACACGCTGGGAAACTACTACAAACTGCAGACTTTGCGGCGACCCAAAAGAGGATGTTTTGCATTTACTGTGTAGCTGCAAAGGTAGAGAAAGAGCGAAGGCTATTATTAAAACAGCTCTGGAACCAAAGACGCCTGCGAACTCGCCGACAGGCATTAACAGCATGCTTTGCAGGAGGAGATATTCAATTAGCTTGCAGACTGGTACGTTTCATGAAAATAGCAAACATCGCGCTAAATCCTCCTGCCAGTACATGAATTGTCTAAAAACGCCAACATTTAAAATTTAAGCCCCGGAATAGTAATCTTTATCTGTTAAGCAGTCTTCTTGTCAGACTTGTTGTGAACTTTTAGGGTATTGTAAGCAGAAAAAGTACAAACTGACGTCCGTTAAATGGAAACTCCTGGCTTTCAATTTTTAATCCAGGCAATTTACAATTGCAGTAAATAGTACTAACATAAAAGTAAAAACACATTGTAATTTTTAAATGGTTTTTAAACTAACTTCATTGTAATGAAATGAGTTGTTTTTATGCGCTTTGCAAAGGTGCTTTCTTCTGTATTCTTAGCTCAAATTGCAAAGATTTTTATTAATCGCGCAATAAAGAATTTCAATTTCACTCCTACCTAAACCTTGGGAGCATGGAGAAATCACCGTGTCACGTTTTGTTTATGGAGCTCACGCACGTACTCTTTCTTGCTTCTATCCAAAACCCAAGAGATCCGTGTCTCTGAGATGGAGCAGGCGCGCCGCCTCGCGGTCATTTAGAGATAGGTCAACTTGTCAGGAAGAAATTTGTTTTTAGCTAAAATGCTCGATTAAAAAAAAAGCAACCGATTCTGTGGGTGGTGAGTAAAGTAAGCTTAATGTTGGTGTGACTGCGTTTTACATGCATTATTTATTTATCCTAGGCATTTAAAGCACGGATTGCACAGAAGATTTATATAAGGCGCTTCAGTTTATATCACCATATATTCTGTAACTTTTTCAATTTTATCTTTTGTTTGCCTCGGAGAGCCACAAGAATAAATTGGATGTGAAAACTAAAAAAAAAAAAAATCCAGAGTTTGCTCTTTAATCAATGTGTGTATTTATTCAAGAGTTATGTATAGTGATTAGTGATAAGCATGTTGCTTGCCTGTCGCATCCAAGAACTCGGGTTCTTCCTGCCATAGGGTGACCATATTTTGAAAACAAATAACAGGGACATTTCGTAAAAATAGAATGAGCACCACAATGTTACATCATCCGTGGGGCACAGAATGACAGCGCGTATTCACATGGTAACAGACAATGAGGTGATAAAGAAATAAAAATCTTTTTTTTTAATCTCAGTTCCTTACCTGTTCATTAAATTGCTTTCTGATATCAGTCGCTAACGAGGGTTGCTTTGGAACACATAAACGCTGCCTCCCACTGTTTTCAGTTGATGCTCGCTGCAAACCAGGACATGAGCCAAATGTACTGAAGACCGGACAGCACGTGAAACCCGGGACTGACCCGGCAAATCCAGAACGCCGGTTCACCCTATTGTGCCCCGCAAGTGCCATTAAAAAGAGGCATTCTACGGGGCCGGTACTGCGAACTTCATTGCCTAACACTGCCCTGCTAAGTTTTCTAGGTCCATGCGATGTGTACTGCGCCAGACGACGTTCTTTTCATTGAATTCTGGGACTTGTAGTCTTCTTTACGGCTTTATAAAACAGGGCTCCAATGCCAGAATTCAAAGGAAAACCTTGACGGAGCAGCTTCACGCACGGACCTGGGGCACCTGGCAGCTATAGAAAGAAGCCTTCACCCAGAAAAAACATAAGGGGACGGGACCCTCGAAATTCAGGGGCCCAAACTGTGCACACATTCGCAGATGTGCAACCTTTCGTAACAAGCTGCTTGGTTAGGATCATGGAGCTACGTGTTTGCAAACATTTGCGATAACGGCCAGGGCTTTAAGTGGGCCGGGTCCTACCAATGCTCAGAACCAGCAGTTCTAAGAAGCAGGTGCTGAGACGGGTCCCTATCGGGCTCTCCGTTTTTGCCTCACCCTCACGGTGAATCAAATGTTAACTATGCAGCAGTGACACCCTCCACTGCATTTGATGTAACTTCAATGAGACTCAGTGTTGGTGTTTCATAGTCTCATAATTTCAGAACTGTATCATTTTCAGTATTATATACAACTAACGAAGCCATAGTTGTTGCTTATTTATCCTATTCAACTAACAACCATTGACAAAGCCAATAGTCCTGGCTTGTAGGTATGTTACTTGCTATATTACATATCTGGATGCAATGACAGTAACAGCAAAATACCAGTCGTGGTACACTATGCTAAGGACAGGTTTTTAGTCTACGTGTTTTTTAAGCCATGCCCTTAATTACATAGGCCACGTCCAATTGAGAGACACCATCCCCCCCTCAACCCCCCCCCCCCCCCGTTTATTCATCCCACTTAAAGCCCTGGTAACAGCACAGACCTAGACTGCCTTTTACTCTCCTCGCGTTGGGCTTTTAGATATTTATTTTTTACAGATCTTAAGAGTGGCCCTCCAATGCACAGAGACTGGTGAAAGGTGTATTTTTTTTATTGCTAACATCACATGTAAGTTCCAATAAAGGGAATGATGCTAGTGTGTAAATACAAACATAAGTAAAAAAAAAAACAGTGTCACTTTCCTCAGAAATACAGGCAGTTATATAGCATGAAATTGGCCCAGAGGCATAGCAGGGCTTTACATGAGCACCAGATAACATTACAGACAGACAGATGCATATTTTGAGGGCCATGTAGATTAACTGATTTGCTCAGAATCACAGAATGTTGAGCTGGCGCTGGGACTCAAATCTGGTTTCCTAGTTTCAAAGTGGGCTGATGCCAAAACCTCTCGCCGTCGACCGTAGTAATTGATTTCTAACAGAACAAGCATTGGCATAGCCAATAAGTCTCCCCTTTGGGACCTAATAGGTGTTTGGACATGCAACAGTTGATGTTGTTGCACCAAGGATATTGTGCTGCATAACTAAATACTTATAAGGTTCCAAAGGCGAGACCTATTGGCTATGCCAATGCTTGTTTATGTAAGTATGTGGAAACTCGACATTGGGAGTAGTGCTTGAGCCAGTCTATAAAACGGTGCATAATGCTCAGTATTTGTTGAGGTTGTTCTACAAAAGTAACAATCATTAGGCCAAGACTAATTGTTCTACAAAAGTGACAATCTTTAGACCAAGACTAATCATCTTTGATGTGCTCCCCTTTGGGCTAGAGTATTGTAATACTCTTGTTAGTGGGAAGTGCCAAACAATTATTACATCATCCGCAGATTATGCAAAATACAGCAGCACAGGTGATGGCGGAGAGAAGGAGAGGTGCTTTATGGTAGTGCAATTTTGGATGCCATGGTGTTGTGGTGGGGTAGCAGTGCAGTGATGGTGGGAGCTAGTGCAGTGCTGTCAGAAGATAGCCTGGTACTTTGAGGTTTTGGTCGTGCAATGGTGGTTGTTATAAGGGGTTTAAAGTTGCAATTGTAGTGGTGATTCAGCTGTGTCGTAAGGTTGTAGTGCAGTGTGGTGGGTGGTAGTGGTGGTCTGGTATTGTGGTAGTGTAAGGTAGTAGTGTTGTGCTCTGTAGAAAGAATGTTGACAATGCTGTTGGGGACATAGAGCAGTGATACAAGTGGCCTGTGGTGTGACAATATAGTTCAGTGCTGTGACGGAATATTTAGACTGCCTTGGTGCGGTGCGGGGGTGGAGGGTGATAGTACAGTTATACGGATGGGGTACAATCGCTTTTGGGGTAGTATTGCAGTTCTTGAAGTAGATGCTGTGGTTCTTGATAGTGGTAACTTTGTCTTAAAGGGTGACAATACTGTCCAGGTTGGTGTTGTTATGATACTGGGGTGTCGGAAGTGCATTGTGAGGTGTAGTAGTTTCCTAGGTGAGAGCTGATAGTCCCTGCATAGTGTGGAGGGGGCAGTAATTTGACAGTGTCGGGTGTGTGGTGCTGTGAAGAATAGAAAAGTACTGTGATTGTAGTGTACCGCATAAAGGTGGTAATGTAATGCGGTTGGTGGTATGGTACTGTGTGGTGGAGCAGTGCTTGTGGTGATCCAGGGATAGCAACCACTGCAGGAGTTGTAATTTAGTCCACGGACACAATACTGCGCCTATGGGTTGTAGTTTGGTGGCAAAAGTTGTAGTGCAGAAGTGGTAGAGAGACAAAGAAATGTAGCCGTAGTTGTTGGTGTGGTAATTCATTGGTGGGGTTGTAGTGCAGCAGTAGAGGCTGATGGTGCAGGAGAGTAGCGTGGTACTGGGGTCACTAATGGTGTGCTGTGGAAATGGCAGTTAAGTGCTGTAAGTTGATATTGGGGTGAAAGTGTTGGAGAGGATAGTACAGTGCTTGTGGTCCTGTGAAGTAGAAGTACAATCATTATGTGGTGGTTGTGGTGATTGGGCATAATGGTGGGTAGTAGTGAGTGGCTGTGTGATGGTAGCGCAGAGGTCGGGGATGGTAATGCAGTGGTTGGGAATGATATGGTAATTCTGTGCTGGAGGGTAGTGCACAATGTGTGTACTATGGGTGGGAGTGAGTGTGACATGGTGGTGCGGGCATTAATGGCAGTACTGGGTATGGTAATTGTGTGGTGGAGGGTGGGGCAGCGGAGTGGTAGTGCAGTATTTGAATTGTGGTAGTGCGGGATGTCATGGCATATTAGTGTGCCTGCATTGTCGGTAAGGGTCCTTTCCCAGGCCTCTGAGTATAACAGAAGCCCTGCTATAAGTCCTCCTCCCAGCTAATCATCTGAATAAAATAACACAAGTGCGACCATGCACTTAGTTATGTGCTCTTTGAGTGGCGCATGTACCTTCTAAAGTGAAGGAAACATGCAATGGATGCTGTACAAACTTGCCTCATTAAGGCAATAATAATGTACCTCCTTCAAGTATTGCATAATCGAATTATCCGTCTATATAAAGCACACAGGGGCAGCGAGCTTCTACCCCATTCTATCACCCCTCGCCTTTTCAAAAGACCACTGTGACGTCACAGAAGAGCGCCAATTGTAGAGGACCCGCTGATCTTATGTCATAAACGATGATGTCATTTCAGAACGCCACACCATCTCTTGCTGCTGTGGAAACGGTGTTTGTTTTCAGAGGTTACCCGAACCACAACAACGGGTCGCAGGCCTCTCTTCTCCGTGGCTGCAGCAGAGGCGATCTGAGGATTTGGTGAGCAGGAATGATGAACGAACAGCAGGATAGGGCTTTATTCGGCGGCGTGTAGCGACTAGTCCCTACACGACCTGTCTGAGCTCTTAAGGAGTTAAAGGGCAGAGACGAAATCATAAGCCAGAGCAGACAGATGACTGCCTTTTGGAAAAGGTTTATGAGTCTCTGCGGTTTGTATCATTTTACGGCAATGAATGGTCCCTGTACTTTGCGCAATCCACGTACATTCATCCCCCTCCCGACTCTCACTTTTAGGTCTGATACTTGATTTCATCATCATTAGATTTTTACCCAGAACAAGAGAAAGAAGGTGTGGTGTGGAGGTGGTAATGCTGGTGGGAGGTTCATGCTTTTGGTTCTTTAGAGTGATAGTTCACTACTGGAATTGTCATACTGCGACCGTGTGGGGTGTCATCGCATGCCTGTTCTGTTAGGGAAAGTCAGAAAGAAGGAGGAAAACAAACATAGGAAACGATGACAAAGGGAACAAGTAAGTACAAATGCGTCTCACTCTCGGCGTAGCCCGCGGGTTAACTGACGCTCCGTAAACAAGTGGGAGGGGTGGGGGGAGTGCGGCCGAGAGCAGGGACAAGCAGCGTTTACCTTGTGGGAGCGAGCGCGATCATTGCTAACACATGGCGCCTCTGCTCGCTCCCGCAAGGGAATCGCCAAACGTGCACGCGTTGCCATTGAAAGCAATGGAAAGCGTGCACGTTTTTGGGCGAAAAAGCAAATCGATTTCAAGAGTTCTCCTCCTAAGCAGCGCATGCGCGCTGCGTGAGACCTAAAAAGGAGAAAGCAGAGACTAATCTATCTATACCTGTCCATGCAGGGAAGGAAGAAAAAAATAACTGAAGAGCCCCCTTGCTGACCTAATAAGCTCCCCCCACCACCACCCGCTCCAGTCCTCTCCCCTGCAAAGGAAGTGCTAATGGCTTCCCATCAGCAGCTCCTTGAGGCCTCTGTCACAGCTGGAGGGAGCCAGGGAACAGACACACCTCATGCTTTGACAGCCAGAGCACCCCATTGTCACTCTACGTCTGACAATGTGGCAGTCTGGACTGAAGGAGCAGCAGGCCAGGCTCACCATAATTATGCAAAGGATTTAACTGGAGCCTTTGTCGTTGTGCCCTTGCAGTGGAGACTGAGACAGCCACTAAAAGCCCACCAACGGGCTGCAACCACAGGCCCATTGGCTGCTGGCCGATTGCCCGCTTTACCAATCCGAGGCTGAGATTAAACCACACACTTTCACTTTTCCCATGTGTACCTACTTCAACCTCTCACCTGAGCTGTTCCAGTTCGTATCAATTGAACCCCTCACCGAGCTATCCTACTATGTTTTTAACGAAACCCACACCTAAACTTTTCCGGTGTATATTTAAATCCCTCACCTGAGCTGTTCCAGCGTGAACTCAATTAAACTGCTCTCTCCTGGGCAGCGACTCAATAATGCAGGGCTGGGACTCTCTCTTCACTGAATGGTCTCCAGCACCCCTTACTGTGCATCACCTACTGCCCTGGAGAAATGAACAAGCATTTGCAATGCCAATAGGTCCAGCTTTTGAAGAACGCTGTATGGTAACGTGAAGCATTACAAGTAGATAGCATGGGAATGGGTATGTATTTGTGTGGCAGCAATGAACTGCAGAGTAATATTGGTGTAGGTTAAAAGGTCAGGAGACAGTTACTTTGGAAAGTCAAACCTAAACATCCCTGTAGGTTAATGACTGCCCTCCTCTCATCTGTGTTGTTGCAAGAGAAAAAAACATCATAAATGATCTGGTTATCTAAGACACTTTAATGCTATTTCAAGGTCATGTGTGTGCCCCTGAAAGTTCAACCTCCTGCAGCTAAAAAAAATAACAAAATGATCACAGCTGTGTAGACAGCAAGCACTTTTTTTTAACGAAGCACACAACTTCTGCCCAATCAAAACATGTTCTCCTGGCTCCCAACGTGTGGGCAAAGCTAAAGCCCCTCTCCTTGGGTTCCCCCATAATTGGCAACAGCTGCGCTGTCAAACCAGACAATAACACGCACTGGCAAAGACAATAGGTCTCGCCTAAGCAAGAGCTATTGGCTTTGTCAATATGTTTTAGCCATGTTGTACACCAGAGTGGCTTATGTCCAGCATGGCTAAAAATTAGCGGAGTCAAGGAGAGTGGAGTGTTGCGTAGAGCGTCACAGAGTGGAGTAATGTCGTAGAATAGCACAGCGTGGAGTAGAGTGCTGGAGAGTGGAGTGTCGTAAAAAGGAGTAGAGTGTCAGTGGAGCAGAGTTTAATGGAGTAGAGCATCATAGAGTGGAGTATCTTGGAGTGGAGTGTCGTGAAGTGGAGTGGAGTAACCTAGAGTGAAGTGGCATAAAGTACAGTGGTGTTGAGTATATTGGCATAGAGTGCCTTGGTTTTGAGTAAATTGGTGTAGACTGCATTGGCATAGAGTCGAGAGGAGTGGTGTAGAGTAGAGAGGCGTAGAGTGGGGTGGGGATAAAGAGTGCACTGACGCAGAGTGGAGTGGCATAGTGTGGAGTGGTGCAGAGTAAAGTGCAGTGGCATGGAGGGGTGCAGAGTAGAGAAACGTGGAGTGTGCATGGTATGGTAGTGCACTGCCATTACAGACAACACATCTTCAATTGAAATGACCATTATATTTGCACTCACATACAGTGTTACTGATAAAAGTTAACAGTGCACAAACAATAATGTGTTGACATTTCATCACCTTATGTATTGATATGATCGTCAGCACATTAATTTACAGACATTGACATTTTATTTTGCGCTATAAAAAAACATTCTACAGCCTTCCTCAAGCAGACCCCCAGCTGCCGCGTGATTGTCACATAAATCCTCTCACTTTGAAGTCAGAGAAAGAAAAATAAACATAAAGCTCCCTGGAAAACACAGCCGGATATTTGCCGTCTGACTTTGAATGCAAAGGAAACGTGACAAGAGAAGAACAAGATTTAAAGGCATTTTTACAGAAAGCGTGTTCGTGGAAGAATACAGTAAAAAAGGTTTGAGCAACAGGAGGTACGAACTCCAGCTAGACAGCCTAAGGCAAATAAAGACAGCAAATAGAAAGCCACAAAATGTGAGTTACAAACCACACAGCCAATGGTAAGCAACGGGTGGACTGCATTCCCAGGGAAGCTTTCTGATGTCTTTAGAAAAACAGACAGCTGCGCTGTCTGGTAGGCTGAGACCTAAAAAGGAATCTCTATAAAAACTCTACATAGCAGTAGTGTAAAGTAAAATGATGCGGCCCCGGAGTCGCTCATAGTTCACAAATATTAAATGGCTTTGGACTGAATGGAGCCCCACTGAAGGGTTTGGGGCCCCCCCTGCATGCAGAGGCTGCAGGAGCCTGTATTACGTTCCTGCTACATAGTTGACCTCAAGTTAGGTGGTGTGCCTTGAGGTGGCGCCCTCAAGCCTGTCCGGACCATAATGCCAGAGTGTCGCGTTCATTATTATGGGATTTCCCACGCACACCATGACGCCTGCCACATAAGCGCCACAGTCGCCATTTGGCTCTCTGAGAAAGCCATTCAGCTCACCATCAGTGCTTCTCCATAAGAGCAAAACATGGGAAGTGGCAGCACTTTCTGATTTCTGCTCATGTAAACAGATCCACGACAGATGCGCCCTTGACATGAGTGCCTTTCAGATGAGCTGTATGACACTTTCGACCCAGGATTGGCATATCCCTAGTGTCAAATAAAGACTTCCGGCATGTCCCTTGATACAGCAGTCTAGGAAACAAGGTGACAACTTTAGGATTAGAAAAGGCAGAGGAAGTCTTCCTTAGCCCAAGTGTTTTTCATAGAATCCTTTTTAAGTATTTTGGGGTCCTATGCCTTCAATGACTGAAAGGAAGGTCTGGAACTCCAAGTCCTTCTGTGGCTCCGACTGGAAGGCGGTAGGTTAGTTCTTGGCGGGAAGCGAAGACTAGTTGTCTGAAAGCACTCCCACCTTGTAACGGTTTAGTATGTCGTTCATCGAAGGGTAGAAGAGGTTCTTTGCCTTCGAAGGGTAGGTTCAGCACCTTATCCTGAGTTTCCTGGGTGACACAGAGAAATGAGGGACCACGATAGACTATTATACCTTCCATCTACCCAGTGCTTAATTTGTAAAACAACAAGTGCCAGGGCCCTTGTGAGAAAGCCTCCACAGCTTGCAGTCCCCATTGCCACTGCCTGCGTAGTCAATGACTGTGCCAACACAACTAGTAACTAGCACACTGCTACAAGTGTGACAATGACTGTGCCAACACAACTAGTAACTAGCACACCGCTACAAGTGTGACAATGACTGTGCCAACACAACTAGTAACTAGCACACCGCTACAAGTGTGACAATGACTGTGCCAACACAACTAGTAACTAGCACACTGCTACAAGTGTGACAATGACTGTGGCAACACAACTAGAAACTAGCACACGCTACAAGTGTGACAATGACTGTGCCAACACAACTAGTAACTAGCACACCGCTACAAGTGTGACAATGACTGTGCCAACACAACTAGTAACTAGCACACTGCTACAAGTGTGACAATGACTGTGCCAACACAACTAGTAACTAGCCCACCGCTACAAGTGTGACAATGACTGTGGCAACACAACTAGTAACTAGCACACTGCTACAAGTGTGACAATGACGGTGCCAACACAACTAGTAACTAGCACACCGCTACAAGTGTGACAATGACTGTGCCAACACAACTAGTAACTAGCACACTGCTACAAGTGTGACAATGACGGTGCCAACACAACTAGTAACTAGCACACTGCTACAAGTGTGAAAATGACTGTGCCAACACAACTAGTAACTAGCACACGCTACAAGTGTGACAATGACTGTGCCAACACAACTAGTAACTAGCACACTGCTACAAGTGTGACAATGACTGTACCAACACAACTAGTAACTAGCACACGCTACAAGTGTGACAATGACTGTGCCAACACAACTAGTAACTAGCACAGTGCTACAAGTGTGACAATGACTTTGCCAACACAACTATTAACTAGCACACGCTACAAGTGTGACAATGACGGTGCCAACACAACTAGTAACTAGCACACTGCTACAAGTGTGACAATGACTGTACCAACACAACTAGTAACTAGCACACGCTACAAGTGTGACAATGACGGTGCCAACACAACTAGTAACTAGCACACCGCTACAAGTGTGACAATGACTGTACCAACACAACTAGTAACTAGCAAACGCTACAAGTGTGACAATGACTGTGCCAACACAACTAGTAACTAGCACACTGCTACAAGTGTGACAATGACTGTGCCAACACAACTAGTAACTAGCACACGCTACAAGTGTGACAATGACTGTGCCAACACAACTAGTAACTAGCACACCGCTACAAGTGTGACAATGACGGTGCCAACACAACTAGTAACTAGCACACTGCTACAAGTGCGACAATGACGGTGCCAACACAACTAGTAACTAGCACACTGCTACAAGTGTGACAATGACGGTGCCAACACAACTAGTAACTAGCACAGTGCTACAAGTGTGACAATGACTGTGCCAACACACCTAGTAACTAGCACACCGCTACAAGTGTGACAATGACGGTACCAACACAACTAGTAACTAGCACACGCTACAAGTGTGACAATGACTGTGCCAACACAACTAGTAACTAGCACACCGCTACAAGTGTGACAATGACGGTGCCAACACAACTAGTAACTAGCACTCTGCTACAAGTGTGACAATGACGGTGCCAACACAACTAGTAACTAGCACACTGCTACAAGTGTGACAATGACTGTGCCAACACAACTAGTAACTAGCACACTGCTACAAGTGTGACAATGACTGTACCAACACAACTAGTAACTAGCACACACTACAAGTGTGACAATGACTGTGCCAACACAACTAGTAACTAGCACACTGCTACAAGTGTGACAATGACGGTGCCAACACAACTAGTAACTAGCACACGCTACAAGTGTGACAATGACTGTGCCAACACAACTAGTAACTAGCACACTGCTACAAGTGTGACAATGACTGTGCCAACACAACTAGTAACTAGCACACTGCTACAAGTGTGACAATGAATGACGGTGCCAACAAAACTAGTAACTAGCACAGTGCTACAAGTGTGACAATGACTGTGCCAACACAACTAGTAACTAGCCCACCGCTACAAGTGTGACAATGACTGTGCCAACACAACTAGTAACTAGCACACCGCTACAAGTGTGACAATGACTGTGCCAACACAACTAGTAACTAGCACACCGCTACAAGTGTGACAATGACGGTGCCAACACAACTAGTAACTAGCACAGTGCTACAAGTGTGACAATGACTGTGTCAACACAACTAGTAACTAGCACACCGCTACAAGTGTGACAATGACTGTGCCAACACAACTAGTAACTAGCACACTGCTACAAGTGTGACAATGACTGTGCCAACACAACTAGTAACTAGCACACCGCTACAAGTGTGACAATGACTGTGCCAACACAACTAGTAACTAGCACACCGCTACAAGTGTGACAATGACTGTGCCAACACAACTAGTAACTAGCACACTGCTACAAGTGTGACAATGACTGTGCCAACACAACTAGTAACTAGCACACTGCTACAAGTGTGACAATGACTGTGCCAACACAACTAGTAACTAGCACACTGCTACAAGTGTGAAAATGACTGTGCCAACACAACTAGTAACTAGCACACTGCTACAAGTGTGACAATGACTGTGCCAACACAACTAGTAACTAGCACACTGCTACAAGTGTGACAATGACGGTGCCAACACAACTAGTAACTAGCACACGCTACAAGTGTGACAATGATGGTGCCAACACAACTAGTAACTAGCACACTGCCACAAGTGTGACAATGACTGTGCCAACACAACTAGTAACTAGCACACTGCTACAAGTGTGACAATGACTGTCCCAACACAATTAGTAACTAGCACACCGCTACAAGTGTGACAATGACTGTGGCAACACAACTAGTAACTAGCACAGTGCTACAAGTGTGACAATGACTGTGCCAACACAACTAGTAACTAGCCTACCGCTACAAGTGTGACAATGACTGTGGCAACACAACTAGTAACTAGCACAGTGCTACAAGTGTGACAATGACGGTGCCAACACAACTAGTAACTAGCACACCGCTACAAGTGTGACAATGACTGTGCCAACACAACTAGTAACTAGCACACCGCTACAAGTGTGACAATGACTGTACCAACACAACTAGTAACTAGCACACTGTTAAATGGTAGCGGCACCTTGAGTTGATAACCTTCAAGTATTGCCCGGCGGTAATCGCCTCTTATACCTTTCGATAATTAACCAACAAAAGAGGCAGGCGCCGGAGACTGGAAGGCAGGAAACAAAGTTTTATTCCGTCGGAGCAGAACACGTCAGATCGGACAGCAAGGTATCGTCTCGAGGTGCTCTACCCACATCTCTGAGGCCTGGCCTCTTATACACAGGTTTATTGCTTTATTACACGTGATACATTCTTGTTGAGACTTTGATGTACGGAAAGACATCCTTGGGATCCCCACTTCAAGCTTGTTCCCACACATATCTACAGTAGAGGTCCCCACCCCACCCACAGTAGGAGATGGCTATCACACAGCTGGACATTCCACCAATTCCCGGGGGTGTGTGCGACTGGTCGGGTCTCAGGGGGTGGGGGCCTTGATCTACTGTAATCCCTTTGATGTGAGGCGGTTACCTTACAGTAGGAGCAATAAACTGCATCCGCAGGGCTAGGTGATGGCCTGGAATCGGTTCGGACAATCGGGCGCAGAGGAAGGGGGTTATCAAAGGGATGTGTGACCATGTATGGGATGAAAGGAGGTGTTGGTCAGGCGTGGGATGTTGTTCCATGGCAGGGTCGCGCAGAAGGAGAGGGTTTATGGCCCATGTATGAGAGAGCGAGGGGTGGCCGGCGCGCGGGGGACGTTTGCAGCGCCTGAGGGGCACGCTGGCGCTCGGCAATGAGACCATGGTGCCTAAGATGGCCGTCGCGCGTTTTCTGCGTGTGGCGCTTGGGGAGAGACAAGATGGCGCAGATAATGTTCAGATACGAACTAAATTTCCACAGTCCTCCCTTTTAACATATCTCGCCAGCTTGTTTAGTTCGGATCTATCCCCATAATATCACGTACTTCTATGTCGTACAGGGCTTTCATTCATTCTGCTTCAAAGTTCAGAGTCTTAGGGCAGATGTAGTTCATGAAAAGTGAACATAAATGTGGCAAGCACTGAATCCCCAGGCAACATCCACATAGAATCACAATCGGCATTAGGATAAACGTAAACAACCTCCACCCCCAGTTCTTTATTGAGTCCCAAAACCAATTCCCAAGCGACCATCCTTCTTGTTCCTGATGCACCTCTGAGGAAAGTCTGTGGAGGTGTTCGATCGCCTTGTAGACGGAGGGTGAGATGTCCGGTGCGTAGGTACAACAGCTGGACCCAATGATGCGGCATGCTCCTCCACGATCAGCCAGAACCACATCTAGAACGAGGCAGTTCTGGAGAGCCACCAGGCGGACGGCCTGAAGCTCGGCGGTGTTGTTGGTGAGGATGCCAGCCGTAATGTTCATTGTTGTTTCAACTGCCTGGGTTAAGTGCCGGATGGCACGGCTGTTCGCCATTGGACCCCAAAGTGGGACAAGTCCCTTTACTGCATCCATGAACTGTGCTCCGGTGGAGTCGGCTTGCACAATGTCCTTGGCACGTTTCTGCCGGTGGTGGTTTGCTGGAGCCACATATGTTGGAGGAAGGATAAAAGCGATGTAACAGGGGCCTCCCCAGCCTTTCGGAAGCCAGGTGTAGGCCTTAGTACCACAGACGAAGTACATATTTGGGGAGGTAACAAAGGAGGGTGGGTCGACTGAGTCCAATGTTCGGGTGATGAGACAGGAACTGCGGCCCACCTGCTGTGTTCCCAGACCTTCGAGGCACACAAGACCTGTGATGTTGATGACGGACAGAGCCACTGTTAGGGTGGCGGCCGTTCGTTTCCGGAGGTAAGAGAAGGTGGGTCTGGCTGGGTTGTTGAACACCTGCATTTCAACTCGTTCTTTGGCAGGGATGTCCATATGAAAGGAAGTGTTTGATCTTAGAGGACAGAAGGGAGCAGAAGTTTTTCCAGTTTTGTTCAGCCAGAACCCATGGTAGAAGTGCGACACAGTTTTGCTGGAAGTGGCATTGTCCTTGTAGCTTTCTTGCAGGAGGATTAGCCAAGCGAGGCAGGAGCCATGGACAGAGAAAGGTGAGGGGATGAAAGGGATAGAGTGTCCAGTGGCATGCGGTAGCAATCCACAGATCCAGCAATTAGTGGCATTGGCGGCAAGATTGTGTTGGTGGAGCAACTGCACGAAAGAGTTATTCCAGAACTCCTTACGCCTTTCTCGCAGCTGGGGAGAAAGCGAGATCAAATGGTGTACTTTCATGATGGTAGGTTGAACGGTGGTCAGCAATGTCTTATGAGCGGGTAAGCTCTCTTCCATGATCCAGAAGGTGGCCATGAGGAGAAGGCAAAAGAGAAGGGTAATAAAAAGCGCGATAGTCTTTGAGCTGTGCATCTTGTCAGTCTTTGGGTTTAGATAGTGGATCTTCGGACGTCCGGTTGCTTCCATCACCTTCATGTCGGGCGCTACCATCATCTTCAAGGGACTCGGTAGCGGGCAGAACCACTGGCTTTGTTTAGTTTCTCTCTTGGAAGCCTTTTGAGGTGATTAGGCTACCGATCTGGGATCTCAACTTAGTTCGTGGTCTGCTTAGCCGAAGTTCCCTCCTTTCGTCGCAGGTTGTACCCTTCTTTGGATGGCACAGTGGGGTCGGGATATTTCGTTAACTCAAGTGTCTCTGTATTCTGGTAGCAGCTCAGGGATGGTCGGTCTTTGTCCGGGGGTCCTCCTTGGCCGGTGATGTTGTCGGTTGTCGTCAGGGTCGGTGATACCTTCTTACAGTGATGTGCGTGCAGCCAGTTGCGCTTCCCCTCCACTCGAAGAGCTGTTCGGGTGGTGATCAAGACTTGCAGGGGGCCCGTCCACCGGGGCTCCAGACTCCTTGCACGCTGGAAATTACGCACTAGGACGTAATCTCCGGGTCGGATATCGTGTCCGGGACCCCTGGAAGCGTCGGGAATGGCTTGCAGCACCTGCTGATGGATAACAGACAATGTTTTAGTTAGGTTGTACAAATAGTCAGACATGAGGACGTCCGGGACGTCGCGAATGGATGTCGGTTTCGGTGCAGTCCAAAGGTTCATGGGCCGCCCGAAGACGACCTCGTAGGGGGTTAAGTGGTGTTTGGTGGGAGTGGAACGCATTGATAGCAATGCTAGCGGGAGGGTGTCTGGCCACTTCAATCCTGTGGTGGCAACTATTTTGGCTATTTTGAGCTTCAATGTGGCGTTATGTCGCTCAACCAAGCCTGCAGATTGGGGATGGAAAACCGCATGGAACTTTTGTTTTACACCCAACCCTTTTAAGATGAGTTGGATAACTTCGGCTATGAAGTGGGGGCCGTTGTCGCTCCATAAAATTCGACAAAGACCGTAACGGGGGAAGAATTCCTTCAGTAGTACTTTTGCGGTAGTCATAGCAGTGTTGTCGCGGGTTGGGTAGGCTTCCACCCATTTGCTGAAGGCGCACACAACGACAAGTACGTACTTCAGGCTCTGGCACCTTTCTAACTGGATGTAGTCCATCTGTAGGACCTCAAAGGGATGGTTAGGAACCCCAAACCCTCCCCGGGGTACAGCAGTTCCTTTACCAGGGTTGTGTTGGAGGCATACCAGGCATTGTTGGACCAGACGTTTGGCTGAGTCTGGGATCTTATCGTTGTGCCAGACTTTGGAGATGAGTTCGATCATGGGGGCAGACCCTATGTGTGCGGGGGAGTGTGTCATGATCAGCATGGGAATCAGGAATAAGTCAGGTAGCAACCATTTGTTCGTGTCTTTAGTCTGCCAGCAGCCTTCATCGTCTTTCAATCCTACCCGTGCCCATTCAGTCAATTCGTGTGGTGTGCTGGCTAATTGGATGTCCCTAATCGTTTCCCTGGCATCCTTCCATCTCTCAGTTTGTGACCTGGTCACGTACATACGTGTCGTGGACCTATTCTCGGCTGTGGTTCGGGCAGTAATGTCAGCCAGAGCATTTCCCTGTCCTATAATGTCTGTCACCTTCTTGTGTGCCTGGCATTTGATCACAGCCAGCCGTGCGGGGAGGAGGACTGCTTCGGTCAGGGCAGAGACTAGATCTCCATGTAGGAGGGGTGTGCCATGGGAAGTCAGGAATCCCCTCTCCTTCCATAGGAGTCCAAAGTGGTGAACCACCCCGAAGGCGTACTGACTGTCGGTGTAAATGTTTGCGGTTGTCCCTGCTGCTAGGATGCACGCTCGTGTGAGAGCAATCAGCTCAGCCGCCTGTGCGGATCGCTGTGTGATGCGGGCTGTTTCAACAACTGTTCGGGCCGTGGTGACTGCATAGGCAGCTGAGGTGGTGCCGTCGGGGAGCTTGATGCATGAGCTATCCACCCACAGTTCTCCGTCAGGGTCCGGAAAGGCAGTGTCTCGGAGGTCAACCCTACTCTTGGTCTGTTCATCGGTGAGGGTCACGCAGTCATGTATAGGGGACGCATTGGCGTCAGTGTCAGGGAGAGGTAGCAGAGTGGCTGGATTCAGGGTGGTGCATCGCTTCAGCGTGATATGGGGTGCAAGCAGAGTCAGCTCGTAACCAGTCAGTCGTGCGCTAGTCAGGTGTTGAGTCTTGGTCTGGTTCAGGAGGGTGTCAACTGCATGGGGTACTAGCACGGTGAGGGGGTTTGAAAGCACGATCCCCTCACTTCGTCGGATAGAGACAGCAGTGGCGGCTACTGCTCGAAGGCAGGCGGGCAAGGCTCTGGCTACAGGGTCGAGAGTGGCAGAGAAGTAGGCGCAAGGGCGTTGCTTGGGGCCTATGGACTGTGTTAGGACAGACAATGCGCACCCCTCCCTTTCGTGGGTGAAGAGGGAGAAAGGTTTAGTGTAGTCTGGGGTCCCTAGGACTGGTGCTGAACAAAGGGCATCTCGTAATTCCTTGAAGGAGGATTGGCATTCGGGTGTCCAGGGGAGGGGGAAGGGGACGTCTTTGGCCAGCAGGGAAAGCAGAGGTTTTACGATAAGACTGAAGTTTGGCAACCACTGTCAGCAGAAGGAGGTGTGGCCTACCAGGGACCGCACTTGCTTCTGAGTTTTGAGAACGGGGGTTTCTAGGATGGTCTGAATTCGATCAGGAGTAAGCTTCCTCCCATCTTTGGATAGGAGGTGGCCTAGGTATGTCACTTGGGGTTGGCAGAATTGCAACTTCTTCCTGGAGACCTTGTGACCGTTCTCCGCGAGGAAGTGGAGGAGGTGGATGGTGGCTGTGACTGCGAGTGGAGTGGTGTCGGCCGCCAAAAGAATATCATCGACGTATTGTATTAACACCACTCCATCTGGTAGTTGGACTGCATCTAGTTGTCTTTTGAGGGCTTGGCTATAAATGCTGGGACTCTCAGTGTAGCCTTGGGGTGCCCTACAGAATCTGTACGAACGGGCTTTTAAGGTGAAGCCAAAAAGGTAGCGGCTGTCTGGGTGGATGGGGATGGAAAAGAATGCGTTCTTGAGATCAATAACAGTGAAGGTAGTGGCAGTGGATGGAATCAGGGTGAGGATGGTGGTGATGTCTGAGACTACGGGGTACTGAGGTATGACTACTTTGTTAACTTCTCGTAAGTCAACAATGAAGCGGTATGCTTTCCCATCTCCTTCGCCTTGTTTCTTTACAATGGGTAGGATAGGGCTGTTGCAAACATTACTGACTACTTCTTCTACCACTCCTGCGTCGACTAGGGACTGGATGATTTCCACCAATGCCTTCTCGCCTTCGGGCGATATCCGATACTGTGGAAGCTTTGGGAGCACCGCGTCCGGTCGGACAGTTATGTGTACAGGGTCGATCACCATGCGTCCTACGTCTGAGTCGGTTTTAGCCCACAGGTGTGAGGGTAACGGGTCGAGTAGGGACAAGTCAGCATCGGTTATAGAGAACATACGTCGCGTGAGGCAAGGCCTGAACAGATCTGGGTTATCGTGTAGTATAACTCGGACTCCGTCTGGGGAACATCTGATGGTAGCTCGGAAATATTTTAGTAAATCAAGACCCATAATAGCGTCGGGGGTGTTGGAGGAGAGCAGAAACGTCGTGTCAGTGGTGTTATTTTCCAAGTCAAAGGAGATTGGTGCGGACAAGGGATTTGTGGAGGGCGTTCCATCGAAGCCTATCGAGGTTACGTGTGAGCCAGACAAGGGTGCCCTCGGAATCAGTCGTTTAGATAATGCACTACGTGTCGCCCCGGTATCTACCAAAAATGGAGACTTTGTGCCCAGGACCTTAGCAGTGACGTAAGGACCTTGCTGGTCAACACGGAGTTCGACTGGATCCCACTCTTGCCCCTGGCGGTCCTATGCGAAGTCATGGGCGTTTTCATAGTCGGACTGTTGACACTGGTTCTGTCGGGGGCGGTCAAAGGTGTTTGGTCTGCCTGGCCTGTCGCTGGTGGTGTCGTTCGTGTACCCTCGTCCCTGTCCTCTATTTCTGGGGCTATTTGCTATGTCTCTTGTGTCCCTATTCTTGTTCATATCCAGAAGGACCGGGCACTGGGATTTCCAGTGTCCAAACCCTTTGCAGAACGCGCACTGATTCTCGTCTAAGTCCCTGCGTCCACCGTAGGGTGTGGGTGCATGGTCTCTAGGGGGTAGTTTTCTAGGAGCAGTCGGTTGGTAATTTCCCTTGGGAGGTTCCCTTCCTATGGTCACCCCTTGCAGCTGTGCGATCATTACCCTTTCCTTCAGTTCCTTTTTCTTTCTCTCGGACGCCCTATCGTTCTCGTTCTTTTGGTGTTCGTAGTACTGGGCCATCTGGAGGATAGCCGCGGGTTTGGAGGCTGCCCAACTACTCTCGCTGGTCTGTAACTTCTGGGAGACGTCCTGTGACAGACCCTTCACATAATTCTGGACAAAGAGGTGATGTCCGGTTGCAGTGGCCATGTCCTGGCCACTATAATCGGAAAACACTGTTTCGAATCGAGAGAAGTATTCGGACACATCCTCCTGGGGTTTCTGGCGGCAAGCCGTCACTATCGACCAGTCTACCTTCCTTTCTGGGATTAGGGTCTTCAAGTTCTGTACAATCTTGTCTGGGAGTTCCAATATGGCTTTTAGAGGTTTCTGTCCAGGTCCTCGCTGTTTGTCTATGGTATCGAGTTGTGCCCAGGTATATCCGAACGGCTCAGCGTGGTCGACTTTCCGGATTTGCTTCCACACATCCGCCGGCAGACACAACCCGAAGAACAAATCGATATCTGCCAAGGTCATTATAGTTGAACCTAAGGCCGTACCTAGTTCTGTGTAAAAGGCAGTCGGGCTCTTTCTTAAGTCGGGTAGGGTTTTTCTAAAGGTCAAGATGTCTTGTCGGTCCCATGGCTGATAGACCCAGTTATATACAACCCTTCCCTTCGCATCTTGGTGGTTGATGTCGTCGTGTGTTCCCTGACCTCGTGGGGGGACCCAGTAAGGAGCAGCTTCCTTGATGGGCATCATGGTATCAGCTTTTCCTGCCTGGGGTTCAGTCGCTATGGGGGTCTCTGCCTTGGTTGTCTGTCTGTGTTCTTTAAGATGCCGGAAGACTTCGAGTGTACGAGTGAAGAGGTCCGTTACATCTCTCTCTCCCCCCTCCCCAATATCTACCTTCCTATACAAGGTTGCTAAGCCTTCGGGACCTCGATCTTGGTACCTATCCTCTTAGGCATTCAGGGTGTGATAACAAAGTCGTACGACAAAGTGTCGTCTGTGGTGGTCGGCATGCGAGTTATACAGGTCTGTTACATACTCCTCACTTTCCTTCCGTTCTACTAGTGTTCTTACTACCTTATCGATTTTGGATCGTTCATCCTTTGTTAGTCGATTCACTCTGGCGGAATCCCTCTTTCTCATCTCAGGGTCATCTAACGTTATTGCTAACGTTGTGTTCAGTACAAGTGGCTCGGCCGGCGCGGAGGCCGTGAGGACCGAGGCCTTGGTACTGCTTTCGCTTGCGTTCGGGGGTTGCGGGTGCTGCACTATGGGTTGGGAGGGAGCATATGGAGGGGGCATGTAGATGATCGGGGGACCTAATAGTAATTCGTCATTCACTCGTTGCTTGGGAGGTAACTCAGGGTAGAGCGTAGAGGAGGCCCTAACAGGGCACTGGCCTGATGTTTCAAACTCTTGTTTTAGTTTAGCTTCCTTTCTCTCCTTTATCTCTTCCTCTAACTTTCTAGCGGCAAGGTGAGCTGCCTTACGCAATTCCTTTTCTGCTTTTACTTCTTCCCTCTTTTTCCGTTGTGTTGCTTCTTTGCGCCACATGCCGATACTGTCAAGCATAGTAGGCGTCGTTTTATTGCTACGTAGAGCTATTTCTAGCGTTTCTATTTTATGATCATCAAAGGATCCCATCAGTGGCCACTGACTCTCGGAGTCCTTCTTTGTATATTTATGCCATAGTTTGCTATAAGCTACAGCGACTAGTCCATATTTAGTAAACATGTCCTTATTAGGGGTGCCTTCCAGTGGAGCCGGATGGTTCATCTCTAATAAGCGGTCCGGGCATAACCAACTACTAATCAGTGGGGAGAAGATAGGCATGACGGGTTACAACGGGGACAAAAGTCTGCACTACCTATCTTTTCACTGCTTGCAAAGACTAGATAGAATATCTCTATTCTACGTTATTTGCAAGTAGAGAATACCTCCAAAGAACCAATATCGAACAACCAATGTTCGGACAATCAATCAATCAAATGGTGAGAAAGAGATAGGCACGACGGGTTACAACGGGGACAAAAGTCTGCGTTACCTACCCTTCACTATTTGCAAAGACTAGACAGAATATTTCTATTCTTCGTTATTTGCAAACAGAGAATATCTCAAAGAACCAATATTCTTCAAAACAATCAATGTTCGGACAATCAATCAGTGGGGAGAAAAAAATAGGCACGACGGGTTACAACGGGGACAAAAGTCTGCGTTACCTACCCTTCACTATCTGCAAAGGAAGAGAGAGTATTTCTACTCTTCTCCATTTGTAGACAGCGAATATCTCAAAAGGAACAATCAAGTAAGCAATACTAGTATTTTCAATCAATCAATCAATCATTTCGCAATTCGTCGTGTTACACGACCTTACCCGGACCGCATGGACAGTTTCTCGTCTTCCGCCTCCAGCGCCCGATCGTCCTCTACTCTCCGTATTTGCCGCGGCACTCCTGATGGTTCCCAGTCAGGACCGTAGATCACTCGAGAGAGGTCTGTTCGGAACCAGTGAAGTTCGGATGATCGGCTGCCAGACGAGGGTCTATCAGGCAGGAGCTCTTCCCGATCGTTGCAGTCGTTCACTTTGTCGTCAGGACCTCTCCCACTGGATCCACGTGTCGCTGATGGGCCCCACGCTTGGGACGCCAATTGTTAAATGGTAGCGGCACCTTCAGTTGATAACCTTCAAGTATTGCCCGGCGGTAATCGCCTCTTATACCATTCGATAATTAACCAACAAAAGAGGCAGGCGCCGGAGACTGGAAGGCAGGAAACAAAGTTTTATTCCGTCGGAGCAGAACACGTCAGATCGGACAGCAAGGTATCGTCTCGAGGTGCTCTACCCACATCTCTGAGGCCTGGCCTCTTATACACAGGTTTATTGCTTTATTACACGTGATACATTCTTGTTGAGACTTTGATGTACGGAAAGACATCCTTGGGATCCCCACTTCAAGCTTGTTCCCACACATATCTACAGTAGAGGTCCCCACCCCACCCACAGTAGGAGAGGGCTATCACACAGCTGGACATTCCACCAATTCCCGGGGGTGTGTGCGACTGGTCGGGTCTCAGGGGGTGGGGGCCTTGATCTACTGTAATCCCTTTGATGTGAGGCGGTTCCCTTACAGTAGGGGCAATAAACTGCATCCGCAGGGCTAGGTGATGGCCTGGGATCGGTTCGGACAATCGGGCGCAGAGGAAGGGGGTTATCAAAGGGATGTGTGACCATGTATGGGATGAAAGGAGGTGTTGGTCAGGCGTGGGATGTGGTTCCATGGCAGGGTCGCGCAGAAGGAGAGGGTTTATGGCCCATGTATGAGAGAGCGGGGGGTGGCCGGCGCGCGGGGGATGTTTGCAGCGCCTGAGGGGCACGCTGGCGCTCGGCAATGAGACCATGGTGCCTAAGATGGCCGTCGCGCGTTTTCTGCGTGTGGCGCTTGGGGAGAGACAAGATGGCGCAGATAATGTTCAGATACGAACTAAATTTCCACAACACGCTACAAGTGTGACAATGACTGTGCCAACACAACTAGTAACTAGCACACTGCTACAAGTGTGACAATGACTGTGCCAACACAACTAGTAACTAGCACACGCTACAAGTGTGACAATGACGGTGCCAACACAACTAGTAACTAGCACACTGCTACAAGTGTGACAATGACTGTGCCAACACAACTAGTAACTAGCACACTGCTACAAGTGTGACAATGACTGTGCCAACACAACTAGTAACTAGCACACCGCTACAAGTGTGACAATGACTGTACCAACACAACTAGTAACTAGCACACGCTACAAGTGTGACAATGACGGTGCCAACACAACTAGTAACTAGCACACCGCTACAAGTGTGACAATGACTGTGCCAACACAACTAGCAACTAGCACACTGCTACAAGTGTGACAATGACTGTGCCAACACAACTAGTAACTAGCACACCGCTACAAGTGTGACAATGACTGTACCAACACAACTAGTAACTAGCACACGCTACAAGTGTGACAATGACTGTGCCAACACAACTAGTAACTAGCACACTGCTACAAGTGTGACAATGACTGTGCCAACACAACTAGTAACTAGCACACTGCTACAAGTGTGACAATGACGGTGCCAACACAACTAGTAACTAGCACACCGCTACAAGTGTGACAATGACTGTACCAACACAACTAGTAACTAGCACACCGCTACAAGTGTGACAATGTAGACTATTCCAGGCCCCTAAAGCGATATAAATAGCTTGGACGGCATCTATTGGTTTTTTGTAATGTATACTGAGTTAATAAACAATTGCTGTTCTGCTCATCTCTAAATTATGGAAACAGCACACCCATACGGCAGCTGTCATAAGTGCCAGTGTTGACAATTAAGTGCCAGTGCCGAGCACCGAAAACCACAGGCTCAAATGAAGCACTCCATCTACCATGTCTAACAGGGGCTTATTTTACAAATTTAACATCACCCACTCTCCTCATATAATTTTTGTACAAAATCTTTTTGGCACAGTCCAAAAAAATAATCAGGGATGGAGAAAGGCACACTATTGGGGGAAGCAAGGTCCAAAATCTTTGACACAAATGAGTTTAAAACTTGGGATGCAAATATTTTTAATATAGGTGTATGGTGCTCATATTTCTCGGTTCCCAATGAAAGGCGACGGCTCAATGAAATATACCTTTTAATGGAAGATTTAGTAACAGTGACCCCTCAAGGGCAGAGGACAGCAGGACAACATATTTAATGTCCCACAAGATACCACCCTCTAAAAGTGCTAGTGCCCCACTTTCACCATTTAAACAACACTATCTGGTAGCCAGAAGAGAGCCCCTGAATCTCATTCAAAGTAAGGAGAATCGAGCAGTGAGCACTG
This sequence comes from Triturus cristatus, assembly GCF_964204655.1. NCBI lineage: Eukaryota > Metazoa > Chordata > Amphibia > Caudata > Salamandridae > Triturus > Triturus cristatus. The sequence goes on along the minus strand of NC_140593.1, from coordinate 839,931,771 downwards.
CTTGTTCACCAACACCAGGACACAGCATGAGCTCATGCATTAAGAGTGTATTTCCATGCAGCATTGTCTGTTTTGGAGTGTGGAATTTAGTGTTGTAACATTCTTTCGATCTTTTACATTGCATGCTATCTCAGAAAGCCTCCTACCACTATATTTCTAAAACCATGTAGAAAAAATTGACCCTGATTTTCTAAAACTTTCTATTGTTCTGTCTCCTCTGTTTATTTCATATTTCTTTCTCCTTACCTCCCATCTTCTGCATGCCACCTCTGTCTGAGTGTAGCGAACTCTAAATCTGTCTTCCCCTAAACTCTGTTATTGTAGCTCTGCAAAATACTCACCCCTTATCTCATAGATCACACCTCTTATTCTTTGAAACCACATCCCTGCACCTAACAGTACCTGATCTCCTCTGGCCAACCATGTGCATGAACTCACCCCAAAATCAAGTGGCGGCTACCACCTATGTAAAGAGGTAGGGCGGGGGAGACGGGGAGGAGGGGAGTTGGGTTATAAAATACAAATATAAAAAAACTTACCTGCCGCTCCGCTGCTCCTCAGAAGTGGATATGCCTCAAAGAACAGGCTCCACACCCAATCCAGACGCTGCTCTCATGCCATGAGAGCAGTGCCAGGACTGGTCTGAGCGGCCTCATTTGCCGTTCAGACAGTGCCTGGGAGTCTGTGCTGTTTCTCCAGCCTGGTTGGAAAAACATAAGTGCATACTGCTCCTCCTCCTCCTCCCTGCCATGCCCGGCCCCGCCCTATACTTACTGCACAGTTCGGGACAGCGATAAATAATATGATAATAACATTGTGTTATTATCATTTAATTTATCATCTGCTGGCTCTGGGCAGTGGGGCGATGCTCCTTCGCCATTACGGAGGAGCCGCCCCAGCCAAAATCCTAATAATTTAATCTACCACAAAGAAACTAGAGTAAATGCACTGAAGAGTTCCTTTGAGAGAACAGGACTAATCCCAATAACCAACAGTAACCACTGACTCTAGGTTCCAGAGAAGAGTACCGAGTGCTTAATTTGAGCCAGTGGTTGAAGGTGGGGAACACCGACACTCTTTTTTGGGGACAGGCACTTGTTTTTCCCAATAAAACTTTGACACAGAACAAGAAAGAGAAAAGCACAAAGGTGGGAAAGACCGAGAAAGAAAAAAGAAAAACAGTGACAAAGAAAGACAGCAAAGAAGAAAAAGAAGCTGGAAGCATGAGATTAAGATGTAGGGAACATCTGCTGGTGGATGAATGAGGCATTTGCTGAAATCATCACTATTAAGCCTTAGTAAACTATGTAGCCTTAGTATTCTGGGACTCAGATATTCGAAAGCACCAGCCACAGGCTTTTACACCAAACTTTCGGCCCAACTCTTATTCATTTACAAATTAAGCTCTGACGTGCTACTCGAGGTAAGGCACCTCAGTCCCTCATCAGGGGTAGTAAATGCAATTGCAACATGTACTTACAATGCCTTCACTACATTTAATGTTTACCCAGGCGAGAGAAGCCAGCAGCATGCATCCCTGCTCACATCAATTAAACATGACCAACAATTGTATTTGCTGCTGCAACAAATGATGGATGGAATGCTGAATAAATCAAACATCCCCCCAGTCAAGAGATCTGGGTTAAATCCATCACTCTTTTGCTCACTACGCTACCCCAGATTGGACCAAGCGATATGCAAATCAGTCTTGATCCTGCTCCTCATGGGAACAGTCCAGCCCGCAAACCGGGTCCTCCCTGGACCAGAAACAAGCATCCTGGAACCGTCCATCATTTGTGTGTCTTTTGTTTTCTCGCCCTTATTGCATCGGGTATGCCCAGACGTGGGTTCCTGGCTCACTGTGCCACTGGATTCAAGCTAGCTTGGCTGATGAGGGGTGTTAACCCAAACCCGTCTCATGATCAATCAATCAATCAATCATGGGTTTGTTAGAGCGCGACTAATCACCCGTAAGGGTCTCAAGGCGCTGGGAGGGGGGGGGGGGGGGGGCGGTTCCAGTCCATCAAGGATGCTTGTTTCTGGTCCAGGGAGGGTCTGGCTTGGCAGTTCGGGCTGGACTGTTCCCATGAGGCACAGGGTCAAGACTGATTTGCATATGGCCATGTCTGAACTGGGGTGGCATGGTGAGCAAAAGAACAATGGATTTAACCCAAATCTCTTGACTGGGGTGAATGTTTGAATTGTTGGCCATTCCGTCCATCATTTGTGTGTCTTCAACAATTGTAATTGGGCATAATCATTGCATAAATATTTTTTAAACCTGAAAAGACATATTTAGGTAGACACCCAAATGAGCATATGTTTCTGTTAAGGATGCAGGACCCAGCCTTTCAATGTTCCTGATCCTGTAAATGGCTTGACAGGAGATAAATGCCTACCTTAATGAAAAGTAGCTTTTTTTAAATTCACAACAAAGAACGTTTTCTTGTGCCTCGGTATATCTGACATGTCACAGGTGGGAAACATTCGCTAAAGCTTTGATTTCCTCTAATTGGTGCTTAGACATATCTTTGATGCACAAGGTCTGTTCACTACGAAACCACAGTCAGGAATGTTTTAGAACTATTTCACAGCTGCCCTCAGGCACCTGTTTAGTTCTCCATTCTCTATACATTGTCCATCTTCATATTGAACAGATATATGTTTTCACCTTGGAGTGATACGCAAGTGGTGCACATGTAAAGCGCTCCGATACCTTCGGGTCGAGTTCGCGCTATATAAAACTAAAACAAAAACCCTATTAGATCTCATTCCTGGGTAACAAACATGCTTAGGAAACGCCTCCATGTACAATGGCACTTGTTTTCCAGATTGTTTCCAGAAGATCACATTGGCAATCCAAGATTCCTTTTATTCTATATGTCGAGTGCAGAATCCTTTCTCTTTCAGACACCACAGAAATGGTACCTGCTTCTGAATTATAACTAGGGCTCCCGGTTTTATGGTATTTATTTTGTTACCATTTCTGTCTGTATTTATCCATATTTATTTTTGCGGAAAACTGAAGCTGAAATTAGTATATTTCCCATTTATTTAACCAATAAATATGCACTCATGCTTGAATGTCTGCCAAGTTTCAGTGCTGTGAACACCCGCAGAAGGTATATCGGAGCACTTATATGCAAATTTCAGTATCAACCTTGTGCATATATACTGCTGTTAATGACTCATTACTAAAATTCCTTTCTTTTTTAACCCCCTTATCTCTCAATCAAACATCTATTGGTCTGGCAGTCATGGCAGACAGTATTTAGAATTACTCAAAAAGCAACCCAATTTCCATTTTTATCCACATTTAAAAATAGATACAGACAAGAAAATGAATGTTTTCTGTCTGTATTTATCTGTAAAAATCAGTAAAAACGGAAAACAGGGAGCCCTAATTATAACGCAGAAGAGCTGTTTTTCTTTCAGTGTTTAGTTACATGGCAGCTTCTACACTCTGAGGGAGGGTGTAGCCCCAAACTTTGAACAACATTTAAAGAGAGGAAACCGAGTGACTCACAGGAATTATGCTTCCTCTCTGGAAATCTGTGTTTGACTTCATCATTACAAGCTTGTATCCCCACAGGTTTACGTATTTACGTAACCTTCTAAGGTTGATAATATGAGTACCACTGGGCAGGATAATAATACAAATCTATTACTCATGCCAGCTACCTCCAAATGGTGAACGTGCGTTTTACAAATACATCTTATGGACGCCTCCAATGCCTACTTAGATAATGCTTCGTGGTTTCTACTGTATGGTATTTCCAGTCTGGATCCTAACTCTCATCAACTTTCCTTTTGCGATAATCTTGCCATCTGAAATAACAAGCATTGACAAACACAATAGGTTTCGCTCATGCAGGAGCTATTGGTTTTGCCAATGTCTTTTAGCCATGTTGTACAGCAATGTGGCTGCTGTTCAGCATCGCTAAAGGTAAACAAAGTAGCATAGATTAGAGTGGAATGGTGTAGAGGGACACCGAGTGGAGTAGAGTGGAGCGGCATAGAGTGGTAAAGCGAGGCTGTACACATTTCATCAGGAAAACTGTTGACACTTACATACACTCACTGCAACAGTGGATGTATCCCGTGACATGTGCTCTATACAGTGGTGGGTGTATACATGATGTGAATAACACCTGAGCAGACCATTGGATGATCAAAAGTCTCTGTATGTAGGCATATACGCATGAATATTTTGGGTGAAACTGGAGACTGGAGTAACAGCTATAGTTGGCTCTAGGCCAGAACTAAAAAAAAGCATTTGCAATGCAATAGGTCTCGCATTCACACGAGTTTGAGCTATTGGCATTGTAAAATGACACTGCCTTTTATTTCTGTCTTGGGTTTTAAAACATAAATTAAAGGCATTGTAATTTACAATACTAACAGCTTAAACTCTCCCAAATGCGAGACCTATTGCATTACAATAAAGGGCCTTCTCGACCGCTTGTAAGATTGTAAATATCAGAGGAAGGGACGGCCTGCGACGTCTTCAAAGTAGTAAAAAATAGTGCAGTGAAGAAGGTGTGTAAGTGTTGTAAATTACACAGACACAAAGTGTGAAGTGAGAGTTACATAGGATCTGACCTATAAACACTAACAAAGTGCTCCAACACCTTTCGCTCTCTGATTTCACTGTCGCAGCTCAGGAGGAAGAGGGGGGGGGGCTATTTCCTGCCCTCTCCGTGATTTGATTGTGTAGTGTGGCATTGCATAATGTCTTTGCTAACTTCGGCCTAATAAATACTCCAGCTGTAGTAGGGCCCTGGCTTCATCTCCTGGTGCAGGGCGGGCTGTGCTTTATGGCACGCATGAAGAGAGTGAGGTATGGTCTTGGTTGCAGCTCCGGCCCTGTACAGTGCCCCTGCTATTACTAGTGAGTGAGAGGTGCTGAGGTGGTGGTAGTATCCGTGGTTTTGGTATCAGTGGTGGTGGTATTGGTGGTGGTGGTACTGGAGGTGGTGGTACTGCTACTGGCGGTATTGGGAGGGGTACTGGTGCTGTTGGTATTGGTGGTGGTACTGATGGTATTGGTGGTGGTACTGGTGGTGGTGGTACTGGTGGTGCTGGTATTGGTGGTGGTACTGCTGGTACTGCTGGTACTAGTGGTATTAGTGGTGGTGGTGGTAATGGTAGTGGTGGTACTGGTTGTAGTGGTGGTGGTGGTACTGGTACTGGTGGTGGTACTGGTGGTGGTGGTGCTAGTGGTGGTGGTACTAGTAGTGGTGGTAGTACTGGTGGTGGTGATACTGGCAGTGGTGATACTGGTGGTGATACTGGTGGTGGTGGTACTGGTGGTAGTGGTACTGGTAGTGGTGGTACTGGTGGTGGTACTGGTGGTGGTACTGGTGGTGGCACTGGTGGTGGTAGTACTGGTGGTGGTGGTACTGGTGGTGGTGGTACTGATGGTGGTTGTACTGGTAGTGGTAGTACTGGTGGTGGTGTTACTGGTGGTGGTACAGGTGGTGCTAACGGTAGTGGTGGTGGTGGTACTGGTGGTGGTGGTGGTGGTACTGGTGGTGGTGGTACTGGTGGTGGTGGTACTGGTGGTAGTGGTGATATTGGTGGTAGTACTGGTGGTATTGGTGGTGGTACTGGTGGTGGTGGTATTGGTGGTGGTGCTGGTGTTACTGGTACTGGTGGTGGTACTGGTGGTGGTGGTGCTAGTGGTGGTGGTACTAGTAGTGGTGGTAGTACTAGTGGTGGTGATACTGGCAGTGGTGATACTGGTGGTGATACTGGTGGTGGTCCTGGTGGTGGTGGTGGTGGTACTGGTGGTAGTGGTACTGGTAGTGGTGGTACTGGTGGTGGTACTGGTGGTGGTAGTACTGGTGGTGGTGGTACTGGTGGTGGTGGTACTGATGGTGGTTGTACTGGTAGTGGTAGTACTGGTGGTGGTACAGGTGGTGCTAACGGTAGTGGGGGTGGTGGTACTGGTGGTGGTGGTGGTGGTACTGGTGGTGGTGGAACTGGTACTGGTGGTACTGGTGGTAGTGGTGATATTGGTGGTAGTACTGGTGGTATTGGTGGTGGTACTGGTGGTGGTGGTATTGGTGGTAGAACTGGTGGTATTGGTGGTGGTGCTGGTGTTACTGGTACTGGTGGCATTGGTGGTGGGACTAGTGGTACTGGTGGCGGTGGTACTGGTAATGGTGGTGGTGGTAGAACTGGTGGTATTGGTGGTGGTACTGCTGTTACTGGTACTGGTGGTATTGCTGGTGGTACTAGTGGTGGTGGTACTGGTGGTACTGGATGGTGGTGGTAGTACTGATACTGGTGGTGGTACTGGTGGTGGTGGTATTGGTGGTGGTGGTACTGGTGGTGGTGGTACTGGTGGTGGTGGTACTGGTAGTGGTGGTAGTAATGGTGGTGGTGATGGTACTGGTGGTTGTAGTACTGGTGGTGGTACTGGTGGTACCGGTGGTGGTGCTGGTGGTGGTACTATTGGTGGTGGTACTGGTGGTGGTGGCACTAGTGGTGCTACTGGTGGTGGTGGTACTGGTACTGGTGGTACTGGTGGTAGTGGTGATATTGGTGGTAATACTGGTGGTATTGGTGGTGGTACTGGTACTGGTGGTGGTGGTGGTATTGGTGGTAGAACTGGTGGTATTGGTGGTGGCACTGGTGGTGGTACTAGTGGTACTGGTGGTACTGGAGGTGGTGGTGGTGGTACTGATACTGGTGGTGGTACTGGTGGTGGTGGTATTGGTGGTGGTGGTGGTACTGGTGGTGGTGGTACTGGTGGTGGTACTAGTGGTGGTGGTACTGGTGGTGGTGGTACTGGTAGTGGTGGTAGTAATGGTGGTGGTGATGGTACTGGTGGTGGTACTGATGATACCGGTGGTGGTGCTGGTACTATTGGTGGTGGTGCTGGTGGTGGTGGCACTGGTGGTGCTACTGGTGGTGCTGATACTGGTAGTGGTGGTGGGCCTGGGGTACTGGTGGTACTGGAGGTGGTTGTGGTGGTACTGATACTGGTGGTGGTACTGGTGGAGGTGGTATTGGTGGTGGTGCTGGTGGTGGTGGTACTGGTGGTGGTAGTACTGGTTGTGGTACTAGTGGTGGTGGTACTGGTGGTGGTGGTACTGGTAGTGGTGGTAGTAATGGTGGTGGTGATGGTACTGGTGGTTGTAGTACTGGTGGTGGTACTGGTGGTACCGGTGGTGGTGCTGGTGGTGGTACTATTGGTGGTGGTGCTGGTGGTTGTGGCACTGGTGGTGCTACTGGTGGTGCTGGTACAGGTAGTGCTGGTGGGCCTGGTGGTACCAGTACTGGTGGTGGTACTGGTGGTGGTGGTACTGATAGTGGTGGTACTGGTGGTGGTACTGGTACTGGTGGTACTAGTGCTTGTGGTGGAGGTTGTGGTGGTGGTGGTGGTGGTACTGATGGTGGTATACTGGTTGTACTGGTGGTGGTGGTACTGGTGGTACAGGTGCTGGTGGTGGTACTGGTGGTAGTGATACTGGTGGTGGTGGTACTGGTGGTGGTACTGGTGTTGGTGGTACTGGTGGGGGTGGTACCGGTGATGGTAGTACTGGTGCTAGTGGTACTGGTGGTACTGGTGGTGGTGGTACTGATGGTGGTGGTGGTACTGGTGGTGATGGCACTGATACTAGTGGTACTGGTGGTGGTACTAGTGGTGGTGGTACTAGTGGTACTGGTAGTGGTACAGGTGGTGTTACTAGTGGTGGTGGTGATGGAGCGGGTATAATGTTTTCTTTTTATATACCCAATCCATTTATATAAGTTTATATTAAAATGATTAATAATTAATTATAATAATTAATAGCTTGATGTGAAGGTACTAAACCAACCTTATTAACAGAAAGAACACACGTGGGAATGCATTTGCATGGCTAAAATTAATAAGTGAACTAAGTTTGTATGCTTATTACATAGGTAAATGTTGCTTGAGTATTGTTATTGTGATTTGCGCTTAAATAAACCAGCATTAACGGCTTTGAATGTTGCATATGGCTAGATAGATGCATACACATAAGGGTATTAGCAAGGGTTTAACACTGTTTTACTCATTTCTATGTATAAATTTCGATTTTGTGTTTCTTTGCTTAAAGTTGACTATTCTGGCCTACCAAAAGATGGCTGCCGACTGAAACCTAACTGAAGTACATTACTTCATCATTTGAACAATGAAGAAAGGCGCCTGCACTGACTTCCTCCGTGTCCCTTGTATGACCTGTCAGACCATGCCCATGAAGATTACCCTGGGCGAGGTGCCAATGTCCCTGAACGTGAAGCAAATGTTGCTATTGGGAAAAATGAACTGTCGAACCCAACCTGTTACCAACGAACTGATACATTTAGGACTATGAATTAGCCATTCCCATACATTCGCTGTGAGACTTCTTCCACATGGGAAAATTTGAAAATGTTTCTTAATTTATTGAGATGTATTTGAATTCAGCCAATCGTTGGCTTGAGAAATGAGAAATTGTAACTTTAATATGTAAATTTTAGTATAAATATTAGTAGACTAGAGAGGGAATAGGCTGCTCTTCGCTAGACGTCACTTTGTGCCGGAGCTATTGACGGAGAATCGATGATCAGAGATCTTTATGCTGACGGAGAGGACGGAGACTTTATAACTCTGATGAATTTACTGAGGACCAGTTCTGACTTAGAAAACGACAATTAGCCAGAATAGGTAAATATGACAAAAGATGATATTGCATTATTAGGATTTAACCTGCATATAAATTAGATAAAGAAAATCATTATTTGAATTACTGTGTCGGGTGATTATTTCATTGAAATGTTTATTGAATGATTTGAAGAGTTAAAGTATCATTGAACTAAATAACAACTAAATGATTTTATCGACCTCTTGATGGAGGAAGTGTTAGGGTGATTCAGTAGAAGTGGTTTGCTCTATCAAAGCGGACAGCTGTGGTTAGGATTTGATGTCCCTTTGTAGGCACGGATAGTTTGAGAGAATGAATGTTGGTGTTATGGGCCCCACCAACGTGTGATGTGTGTATGTGCGTGTGTCTGAGAAATCATTCTGTCCGTGGAAGCAGGGGGAAATTTAGTAATCCGAACTGCACCAGTATTTCTGGTAGCTAGAGATGGTTTTTATTGTTTTGGTTTGATGATTTTGGCATGTATATAGCTTATCGATTATTGATTGGTATTGATATATGTACTAACACTATATGTTGAAGTCGTCTTGAGTTTTATGTCGTCTGTACGGCTTCTGGGAGGTAGGAAGTCGGGAATTGGTAACAGTTCCGTAGCAGAGCAGGGGTAAAGTGCTGCTCTCGGAAAAGACGGGATTGTGGCTGCCCGTAGGTACACGGGAGAAACGTGTGACAATGGAAGTTGCATGACGCATTGTCTGGGTTCGATTCGGTAGCATCGCCGAATGTTACCATTAGTGATATTTTCTTTGTGAGAAAGGTGTGAATGATAGCAAAGGGTTACCTGTGAAATTTTGGTCTTAGGTACCAGGAAACCAATTGGCATACCGATAACGCTTATCACTGAAAAGGTAGCAGGTGTTATCTGAGCTTGTTAGAAGGACAAAGTAGAGGTAAGCGCTGCTTTGTTAATGTATGTTATAATTCTGTAGTAGGACAGACTGTTCGCTGTTCTCGGAAAAGACAGGGTTCTGTGTGAATGAACTATATTTTCTTGTGTGAAAGTGCGTGAATGAAATAGCATTCTGGTTAATTGCGAAACTCTGGATTTATTTCTCAGGAGCATTGCGTTTCCAACTGTGTGTCTTAATTCTGGAGAAAACAGTTAATTGATGCTTGGTAGAAGGGTGAGGTAGAGGGATGCGCTACTTTGCCCACGGACGTAACGATTCTGTAGTAGGGCAGAGGTAAGCGCTGCTCTCGGAGAAACAGGATTCTCGTGAGAAAGGTCTTTTGCTATTCTGTGGTTAGCGAAGCAGACAATGGAGATGTCTGTATGTTGTAACTAACAAGTATTGTAAAATTGAAACAAAGTCTACCGAGTAGTTTTGTAAAGGAGGTGTAGACTGAAGACAGGAGTCAGGAGCAGGAGCTGCTGCAGCGACTGCTGACTTCAGGAAGACCGCGCTGGGATTGGACAGCCAGTCAGAGGGGTAAAAAGCTCTGGATTGGTACGTCAGTGTGAGTCGCGCAAGGATTGGAGATTGTGACCGTGACGTAGACGCTCCAGGATTGGTGCGTTAGTGTGAGTCGCGCAGGGATTGGAGGTTGTGACAGTGACCTAGACGCGCTAGGATTGGTGCGTGAGTGAGAGCCGCGTTGCTATTGGACTAAAGATCGAACAGTTGAAGACAAGACTAAAGGGTTTACGAGAGAAAGGAAGATGTATTATCATTCACCCGAGAAAAAGAAGAAATCCTTATTTAATAAAATAAAGGGGTGGTTCGTGAAAGACAAAGAGATTGTGACTAGGGAAGGACAGTTACTTCCTCCAGCGAAAACACCCGCATCCTTCATGGTTGCGAAATATGGGTACCATACTTGCATCTGGTTAGACAATTGGGCGAAGTATACAAAGGAAGACAGAGTTTTAGCGTTTCCAGAAAATGGTTCCTTTAATTTGGCAATGTTAGACCTGTCAGCCCTCTGGCAGTTCCCTCCTCCTTTTATTAATTTATTTTCCTCTCCCTTTCCCTTCTCATTTTTTTTTTCTGTCCACCAACTATTTTTTTATTCGGTGTTGATATAGAGGCTCTGGGCGCCTCATCCTCACTGCCTGAGGGAGAAGCGCAAGGTGCTTTGGTGAGGAACTTAAAAAGAAGGAAGTTTAGCGTCACAAAATGGTGGTTCCCAACTGTCACCTCAGCCCCTAGGCCATAGACTGCCATGAGAGGTTCCGGAACCTTCTGGGCCACTCTGGCCAGTCAGGCCCAGGTGATAAATAGAGGTGAGAGCGGGGCGGCCATTTTAGGATTCAGTGGGCTGTGAGGTAGTCAGGAGTGAGGCACCTGAGTGGAGAGGTGGTTGCGCTAGTTAGGGAGTGGACAGGTCCAAGGGTCTGCGCGAATCCCCTCATTAGCTGACACCATCCTCTACCATCTGACCGGTCCCTGAACTCAGCCAACGACCCTGGGAGACATTGTTTTCTGGACGAGGGTCCTCAGCGTAGTCTGAAACCCTGAAGTGGAATCACGGGGAAGAATTGCCGCTTGGGACTGCCTTGCCCTCTCCATGGTTGTTATTTGGGAATCTGACCTCCCCCAGTGGCATTAGCGACTGTACACCATCTTGGGCTTTAGGGTAAGGAGTCGTGCCCAATACTCCCCGGGCTGGCGGATCTGCTCGTCTGCCCTACTGCGAGCCGTGCACCCTTAATTTCTGCCCCCCACTGACACTGGCCTCTATCCAAGATTCTCACCGCCGCAGCTCCGAGTCGTGGGGTTATCTGCAAGTCCCCGGTGGTGGCTTGAGAGCGCCGTAAGGTCTGGCAGGGTGCTGGGACTCCCCGGCGTGGCCTGCAAGCATCGCGCCTGTCAGCTGTGAGGAGAGCTGTCATCGCGCCTGTCAGCTGTGAGGAGAAGCTACAGCCAGGAAGCCGAGTCGGGGCTGGCCTTGAAGCCGACGCCCGGGTCATGTGAGCCGGGCCGTTGAGGTAGCGCCGCCCCCTTCCAGCAGCCGAGAGACGAGGCCGCGCCCCCGCAAGTCGCGCTGCTATCGGCAGTGGCGGGAGCGCCTGACTGAGCGAGTGGAGCAAAGAAGTACCGGCAGGGGTGCTCTAACGGAGGAGATCACCTCACGGGAAAGCCTTTGGGGGTGGGGGTAGCCTGTGGGTGTGCTTTACCCTGAACCCCCAGTAAGGAAGTCCCCCGCTGTGAGGACCAGCGAGCAACGCTGCCGGAGGAGGACACCGGGACTGTGAAGTAAGCTGGGCCTTGGAGGGGAGGGGAGTCCAGGGGGCCGCACCCAATTAGTGTTCGGGTTATACCCGATGGATCCGTGGGAAGCCCAGATTTAGACTAAGAATACGGGAGCACCGATTTAACCATACGCGAGTCTAACCTCTGGGGAATACAGATCTCCAGTGCTGAGAATAACAGTCTCCATTCCAGTAACAACAGGAACTTAAAAACACAGCTAAAACGTGATGGTTTAGTCTCTATGCAACAAGTAAACTACATGCAAATTGTTTAGAGGGTCCCCCTTGGTTGCCAGCAGCAGGGAATCTCCAGCTTAATACTTAAAAGGAAGAGACTGAGTAGTGCTGTCAGTATCAGAGGCAGGAAAAACAGCTGTGAGGGAAACTCTCTGACAGGATGATTCCGGTGGGACTAAATGCTCCTCTGTAATTGTAGAAACTCTAATGGTGGTTCGGGACGCTTCATGTAGGAATTTAACCTGGGGCTTCTGAATCAAGGCGGGTGAGAAATCTTAGAGGGGGTTTAAGAAACTGCTGTACTAAAAGTAACGTTGGAATGGTATTGTCAATTTATATGCAAATGTAATGTTTTACCCTGTTATGTGAAACTGAGTAACCCCATTTAAGAAGGAAAGTTGAAGACTTCTAGTAAACAGTATCCTTAAACGGTGTAGTGTCCTTTTTAAGTGGTGTTGCGCTAGGTGGTGAGCTGGATGCGATGCAAGCACGAAATGCCAGGTAAATGAAAGCCTATTGACCGGAGCCAAGCTACCTATAGGACGTTAGGTCCAACAAATTGGTGCTCAGCGGTGGGATATTGAATCTGTGCTTGCATCCACTCAGTAGCCGTTTGGCGCGCGCCATAACCTACACCTGATTGTTTTTTACTGGAGTTTTCTCCAGGTTGCCTCCCTAATTGGAATTTTTGTTTTTAAAATTGTCCTATCTGGTGGTGTACTTCCCTTTTTGAGGAAAGTTCTCCTGTGTAAACTGTTCTGCAGGGTTGGGCCCCCCTGGTAGGATGGAGTTTGAGTTGGGTAGGCTGGAAGAATATACGGTAACTCAGCTAAAAGAATTCTGCCAGGAGAGGGAGGTGTTTTTCAAGCAGGGAGCAAAGAAAATAGAACTCCAAACTAGCTTGAGAGCCTGGGTCATGGCTCACCCTAGCGGGAAACGGGAGGAGGGACTAGGACTGGACACCACAGAGGAACCAGAATTACTTTCCCCCCCTGGGAGTGGACACATGGGTGCAGGACCTAGTGCCCCTTCAAGAGCGGGTAGTAGCGCTTCAGGGGGGAGTCTGACATCCGCTGACCTAGCTGATCGGAGGGAGGAGAGGCAGTTTAAAATGGAACTGGCCCGTTTGGAAAAAGAAAGGGAGGAGAGGAGGTTCCTCCATGAGCTCCATTTAAAGGAGTTGGAGCTCAAAGCCCTACAGCTTGGAACCCCCAGCAGTCCCGTTGGTGGCAGCATACCTAGAGAGGTCCCCAGGGAGCCCAGGCCCTACCTGCCAAAAGATGTAGTCGCCAGCTATGGTGTCGGGGATGACATCGTTAAATGGCTGGCTGCCTATGAGGTCTCTTTACGAGCCCATGGGGTCCCCGAAGCTCAGTGGGGGGGTGGTCTATATAGGTACATGCCTCCGGTGGGGAGGGATGCCCTGTTAGCTTTGGAACAACAGGACCAGACCATCTACCCCGTTATGAAGATCGCCCTAGTTAGAAAGTTTGGGTTGACCCCTGAGAAATTCAGGCAGAGGTTTCGGGGCAGTCAAAAGTTGGCTACCCAGAACTGGTAGACTTCCTGGACTACGCTAAGAAGGCTTTGGAGGGCTGGGTACAGGGCAGTGAGGTAAAGGACTACGAGGGGTTGTATAATCTGATTTTAAAGGAGCACCTCCTCGAGAAAAGTTTTCCGGAGCTGCGTCAACACCTGGTGGACAGCAAGCTAACTAACCCTAGGAAGCTTGCAGAGGAGGCGGATATCTGGGCAAGTACCCGGGTATCCTCAAAAGGGACTGGAGGGAGCTTTCAAGGGGCTGGACCGGGCGCCCCCCAGAAGAAAGAGGGAGGAGACAAAAAGAAGGAGTTCTCTAAAGGCCCCCAAAAGAGTTCACAAGGAAAGGGAGTAGGATTCCCTCCTAAGGTTGGCCCCCACAAACCCCCTTATCCTGACCATGGTCAGCAGCCTAGGGTTGTCCGCTGCTATGAGTGTGGCGAGATTGGGCACTATAAGGGGGATGCCAAGTGTCCCAAGAGACCACACCCTCCCATTGGAGGAAAGACCCCTGGGGTGGCAAGTGTAGTGCTCGGGGAGGAGTTGCCCCTAGATAAGGGAGGTGAGTGGGCAGGGCTAACCTTAGTGTCCTTAGGGGATTGTGAGATGGTTCCTAAGACCCAGGTGCCCTCGAATACTACTAAGTACAGGCAATGGGTCACCATCAATGCCCAGAGGGTGGAGGCTCTGAGGGACACAGGAGCCAGCATGACTATGGTAAGGAGTCAGCTGGTGTCCCCAGAGCAGGTGGTTCCCAATGTAGTCCACCCGGTTGTGATGGCTGACAACCGAGAGGGTCACTATCCGGTGGCCCAGATTCCCTTTGAGTGGGGAGGGGTTGCGGGTCCTCTACGAGTTGCGATAAGCCCTGCCATGCCGGTCGACTGCCCGTTGGGAAATGACCTTGAACACTCGGCGTGGAAGGAGGTCGAGTTCAGGGCCCACATGGAAATGTTGGGGACCCCTGAGTGGACGTGTGCCAACACCCGGTCCGTGACTGCCCAAAGAGGGTTTTCACAGAGGTTGGAGCCTGGGACAAAGGCCCAACCAGCTGCTGGAAAGGGTAAACGGGGACGGGGAAAGCCTGCCCTGGCATCTGACCCTCCAAAGGTGGATGGGGCAACTGAAGTGGTCCCGGAGTCTACGGAGGGGGTTGTAACTTCCCTGGAGGGCTTACCTACCCCTGCAGACTGGCAGGTGGAGGGAGGACCTACTCGGGAAGAGTTTTGTCGGGCCCAGAAGGAGTGCCCTACCCTTGAGGGTTTACGGCGGCAGGCCGAGGCCCAGGCAGCGGGTAACAATTCGGGGAACTTCCACATATACTGGGAAGATGGTCTCCTTTATAGCGAGCCCAAGGCTCCGGTGCATGGTTCATCCCGGGCCTTGGTGGTTCCCCAGCGTTACCGAGCCTTCCTCTTGGGATTGGCTCACGAAATACCCTTGGCAGGACACTTGGGACAAGACAAGACCTTTGCTCGACTTGTCCCTCATTTCTACTGGCCTCAGATGAGGATTACGTCCGATACTTTTTGTAGGACGTGTGTAACCTGCCAAGCTAGTGGGAAAACAGGGGTGAAGCTGAAGGCTCCTCTGGAACCACTGCCTGTCGTTGGCACCCCCTTTGAAAGGGTGGGCATCGACATTGTTGGGCCATTGGATCTACCAACGTCTGCCGGTCACAGGTTTATCCTGGTTCTGGTGGATCATGCCACCCGGTACCCAGAGGCTATCCCTCTAAGGACCATTACTGCACCTGCGGCGGCACGGGCTCTTATGGGAATTTTCACCCGGATGGGATTCCCCAAGGAAGTTGTGTCGGACAGAGGTACCAACTTCATGTCGGCATACATGCGGGCTATGTGGAAAGAGTGTGGAGTCACTTACCGGTTCTCCACCCCTTATCACCCCCAGACCAATGGCCTGGTGGAAAGGTTTAACAAAACCTTGAAGGGCATGATCAGGAGTCTGCCCGAAAGCCTGCGGAGGAAATGGGACGTCCTCCTACCTTGTTTGCTGTTTTCTTACAGGGAGGTACCACAGAAGGGAGTGGGCTTCAGCCCCTTCGAGCTGTTGTACGGACACCCTGTGCGCGGACCTCTCAGCCTGGTGAAGGATGGATGGGAAAAGACTCCCAGAAAACTTCCCCCGGATGTGGTGAGCTACATGCTGGCCTTTCGTAGCCAAATGGCTAGGTTGTGGAAGCAAGCTTTGGAAAACCTAGAAGCCAGCCAGACGGTCATGAAGGAATGGTATGACCGAAATGCTCACCCGGTGGAGCTGGAGCCTGGCCAGAAAGTGTGGGTGATGGAACCTGGAGAGCTTAGTGCCCTCCAGGATCGCTGGTCAGGCCCCTTTGAGGTGGTTGAGAAGAAGGGCAAGGTCACCTATGTGGTGGATCTTAAGACCCCCAGGCAGCCCCATCGGGTACTCCATGTCAACCGCCTCAAGCCTCACCAAGAGAGACCCGAGGTCACTTTGATGATGGTGACGGATGGGTCAGAGGAAGAGGAAAGTGAACCTCTTCCTGATCTTTTTGCGTCCCAAGAGAAGGATGGGTCGGTGGAGGGAGTGATCCTCTCACCATCCCTAACTCCCGAACAGCGGAGAGACTGCCGCCAAGTCTTGGAGCAGTTTGCTTCCTTATTCTCGCTTATCCCGGGAAGGACTCATCTGTGTACCCATGAGGTGGACACAGGGGACAGCCCACCTGTGAAGTCCAAGTCCTACCGACTGTCGGATAAGGTGAAGGCCAGCATCCATGGAGAAGTCACCAAGATGCTAGAGCTGGGAGTAATTGAGCCTTCAAGTAGTCCCTGGTCCAGTCCGGTGGTACTGGTACCCAAAGCTGCCCCGCCGGGCACTACCCCAGAACTCCGGTTCTGTGTGGATTACAGGGCACTGAACTCTGTGACAAAGACTGATGCTCATCCTATCCCGAGGGTGGATGAGCTCATTGACCGGTTGGGAGCTGCCCAATATCTCAGTACCTTTGACCATACATCCGGGTACTGGCAGATTTCCCTGACGGATGTAGCCAAGGAAAGGTCAGCCTTCTCCACACCTGAGGGTCACTACCAGTTCTGTGTGATGCCCTTTGGGCTCAAGAACGCCCCTGCCACGTTCCAGCGGTTGGTGAACCAGGTCCTCTCTGGGATGGAGGCCTTTTTGGTTGCGTACCTGGATGACATTGCTGTCTTCAGCCGCAGCTGGGAGGACCATTTGTGTCACCTTCAGGCTGTCCTTCAGGCTTTGCAGCAGGCGGGTCTGACGATCAAGGCCAGTAAGTGCCAGATCGGGCAGGGGTCGGTAGTGTACCTCGGTCACTTGGTGGGTCGGGGCAAGGTGGAACCCCTCCAGGCCAAGATCGAAACCATCATGGCCTGGGAACCCCCCAAGACTCAGACAGAGGTCCGAGCCTTCTTGGGCCTCACTGGCTACTACCGACGCTTCGTCAAGGGATACGGTACTATCGTGGCCCCCTTGACTGAGCTCACTTCTAAAAAGCACCCTCGACGGGTAATCTGGACCGAGGGATGTCAACAAGCCTTTGACACCTTGAAAAAGGCCATGTGTGCGGCACCTGTTCTCAGGGCCGTTGACTTCGCCAAGGAGTTCATCGTCCAGACAGATGCGTCGGAGCACGGTATAGGGGCAGTGCTGTCGCAACTTAATGACGAGGGTCTAGACCAACCGGTGGTTTTCCTGTCTAGGAGACTACTCCCCCGGGAACAGAGGTGGAGTGCAATTGAGAGGGAGGCTTTTGCAGTGGTGTGGGCCCTGAAGAAGCTGCGGCCATACCTGTTTGGCTCGCACTTCCTGGTTCAGACCGACCACCGGCCCCTCAGGTGGCTGATGCAAATGAGGGGTGAAAATCCCAAGCTGTTGAGGTGGTCCATCTCCCTACAGGGAATGGACTTTAGGGTGGAACATCGGCCAGGAGTGGACCACGCCAATGCTGACTGTCTATTCCGGTATTTCCGCCTTAGTGAAGAGGACTCCCAAGGGGTTGGGTAGCTCTCCCCAATTTCAGCTGGGGGGACGCGTGTTAGACCTGTCAGCCCTCTGGCAGTTCCCTCCTCCTTTTATTAATTTCTTTTCATCTCCCTTTCCCTTCTCATTTTTTTTTCTGTCCACCAACTATTTTTTTATTTGGTGTTGATATAGAGGCTCTGGGCGCCTCATCCTCACTGCCCGAGGGAGAAGCGCAAGGTGCTTTGGTGAGGAACTTAAAAAGAAGGAAGTTTAGCGTCACAAAATGGTGGTTCCCAACTGTCACCTCAGCCCCTGGGCCATAGACTGCCATGAGAGGTTCCGGAACCTTCTGGGCCACTCTGGCCAGTCAGGCCCAGGTGATAAATAGAGGTGGGAGCGGGGCGGCCATTTTAGGATTCAGTGGGCTGTGAGGTAGTCAGGAGTGAGGCACCTGAGTGGAGAGGTGGTTGCGCTAGTTAGGGAGTGGACAGGTCCAAGGGTCTGCGCGAATCCCCTCATTAGCTGACACCATCCTCTACCATCTGACCGGTCCCTGAACTCAGCCAACGACCCTGGGAGACATTATTTTCTGGACGAGGGTCCTCAGCGTAGTCTGAAACCCTGAAGTGGAATCACGGGGAAGAATTGCCGCTTGGGACTGCCTTGCCCTCTCCATGGTTGTCATTTGGGAATCTGACCTCCCCCAGTGGCATTAGCGACTGTACACCATCTTGGGCTTTAGGGTAAGGAGTCGTGCCCAATACTCCCCGGGCTGGCGGATCTGCTCGTCTGCCCTACTGCGAGCCGTGCACCCTTAATTTCTGCCCCCCACTGACACTGGCCTCTATCCAAAATTCTCACCGCCGCAGCCCTGAGTCGTGGGGTTATCTGCAAGTCCCCGGTGGTGGCTTGAGAGCGCCGTAAGGTCTGGCAGGGTGCTGGGACTCCCCGGCGTGGCCTGCAAGCATCGCGCCTGTCAGCTGTGAGGAGAGCTGTCATCGCGCCTGTCAGCTGTGAGGAGAAGCTACAGCCAGGAAGCCGAGTCGGGGCTGGCCTTGAAGCCGACGCCCGGGTCATGTGAGCCGGGCCGTTGAGGTAGCGCCGCCCCCTTCCAGCAGCCGAGAGACGAGGCCGCGCCCCCGCAAGTCACGCTGCTATCGGCAGTGGCGGGAGCGCCTGACTGAGCGAGTGGAGCAAAGAAGTACCGGCAGGAGTGCTCTAACGGAGGAGATCACCTCACGGGAAAGCCTTTGGGGGTGGGGGTAGCCTGTGGGTGTGCTTTACCCTGAACCCCCAGTAAGGAAGTCCCCCGCTGTGGGGACCAGCGAGCACCGCTGCCGGAGGAGGACACCGGGACTGTGAAGTAAGCTGGGCCTTGGAGGGGAGGGGAGTCCAGGGGGCCGCAGCCAATTAGTGTTCGGGTTATACCCGATGGATCCGTGGGAAGCCCAGATTTAGACTAAGAATACGGGAGCACCGATTTAACCATACGCGAGTCTAACCTCTGGGGAATACAGATCTCCAGTGCTGAGAATAACAGTCTCCATTCCAGTAACAACAGGAACTTAAAAACACAGCTAAAACGTGATGGTTTAGTCTCTATGCAACAAGTAAACTACATGCAAATTGTTTAGAGGGTCCCCCTTGGTTGCCAGCAGCAGGGAATCTCCAGCTTAATACTTAAAAGGAAGAGACTGAGTAGTGCTGTCAGTATCAGAGGCAGGAAAAACAGCTGTGAGGGAAACTCTCTGACAGGATGATTCCGGTGGGACTAAATGCTCCTCTGTAATTGTAGAAACTCTAATGGTGGTTCGGAACGCTTCATGTAGGAATTTAACCTGGGGCTTCTGAATCAAGGCGGGTGAGAAATCTTAGAGGGGGTTTAAGAAACTGCTGTACTAAAAGTAACGTTGGAATGGTATTGTCAATTTATATGCAAATGTAATGTTTTACCCTGTTATGTGAAACTGAGTAACTCCATTTAAGAAGGAAAGTTGAAGACTTCTAGTAAACAGTATCCTTAAACGGTGTAGTGTCCTTTTTAAGTGGTGTTGCGCTAGGTAGTGAGCTGGATGCGATGCAAGCACGAAATGCCAGGTAAATGAAAGCCTATTGACCGGAGCCAAGCTACCTATAGGACGTTAGGTCCAACAGGCAATATTAAGGAATTTACGGGAGAGGATGATGAGCTTAGATCCGCGACCTAGGCCTACGCAGTTTGAGGCGTTGACAGAGTGGGAAGACGAGATGCATGAGCGAGAAAAACAGAGAAATGGCAGTAGATACAGACATATGTTCGGACGGCCGAACGATCGTGAAACTCATTGTGATCGAATGAGAAGGTGGCGAGACGCAAGTATGACTGAAGGATTGTTTCCAGTAAGAACTGCAGGGGAAAGTGAGGGAAGGAAATGCATAGAAAAGAAAAACAATGTAGAAACCAGAAGGTACGGAGCAAATGAAACAGAAGACGATGTCTTAGATGATATGTTTTACAAAAGTCCACCTCCATACAGGCAGGAATCAGAAACGCCAACCGCAGGTACACCAGTGAGGGAAACTCTGAGAATCATTAAGACAGAAGTTGTGACTCCAGAGGTAAAGAGAAGGAATTCTCTTAGGGAACGGGAGAGGGAAAATAAGGTAGAGAGTGAAAATTCAAGGGAACTAGCAAAAACCACATTAGAACTGACAGAGAAAATAAGAGAATTGACGAAAAATCTAGAAGCAGTTACAGTCCCTGTGACCATAGGTCCCGTTATGCCTATTTTTGAGAAACAGAAAGAAAGTGAGCATGGTCTAACAGTCCCGTATGTGAAAAATAGACAGACAGAACAGCCCCTGATGAGAGTAAAAGAGAATCCCTGGAGACACACTATGAGTGAAGGTGAATTACATGTGTCAAATAACCCATTTTATAGTCCTGATACTGTAGAAAGAAGCAGAATGGTAGGAGGACCAATATTAGAACCACAGAGACTGACGGAACCAGGGAATGTAGAAAAATCAGTGGGTATAACTACAGACGAATTGAGCGAATGGCTGAAGGGCTTGCAAGGTAAAGAGAAAGAATCCCATACCATTGATGTGGCAAAATTACGGATGGTGTTAGAAGAATTAATAGTAGGGACCATCCCCACAGAAAAGCTGAAAAATTACCAAGATGAGGAACTATTGTTTTTATGTAAAAGTATCACTTGGAGAGCAAAGAATTTACATGACAGATTAGCAGAAATAGCAAGTGAAATGGGAATTGACATGGACAAGGTAAAAGCTTTACAGAAGCCTTACCGAGTGGATTTCACGGAAAAGGATATTGAGAATCTGAACACTGCAGGACGAATAGGGCAGATTAGGGACATAATCACAGTGTTGAGGAAATGGGGAGATGTGGACAAATGGAAAAGCAGGTGGTATAGGAAGCGGGATGATACCTCAGACAGAACTTTTCCAGCGTTTCCTTTGAGAGAAAAGGAAAAAGTAGTGACAGAATTCCCCATGAGAGAGATTCCAGAAGGAGGATATGTGCATGTCCCATGGACAAGACAGGACATTCTGTCATTTACAAATGACTTCCCTCGATTACAAGAAAAGCCGGTCGAGTGGTACAGACAGGTAGACAGATTTGTTAAATTGTCAAAAGTGCTGTGGATTGATCTGAATAGTCTGTTTGATATAATAGTGCCAGCAGACTTATGGGCAGAATGCAAGATAGTCATAGATTGGCCAACTAAAGAATACCCGAGAGATCCCAAAACAGGAGCACCAGATCCAGAGGTAATGAAGAAATATGAACAGGTCATGGTGTTTTTGAAAAACAAAGTGCCTCCCAAAGAAACAGACTGGGTTAAGATAGATCGAACACATCAAGAAGCGAAAGAGTCAGTTCACGCTTACTATGAAAGGCTACTATTAGCTTTCAAACAGTTTAGTGGAGATGACAATCTGGGAGAAAAGGACCCAAGTCATTTTGTGTACAGATTTGTGTATGGTTTGCGTCCCGAAATTGGAGAAATGATAAAGCAGCATACCGTAGACTGGCAGAGCAAGAAAATAGATGAGATCCTAAGGCATGCTAAATACTTTAGTGATGAGATTGAGGCAAAGCAGAGAAAACTAAAAGAAAAGGCAATGTGGGCTCAAGTGAAAGTCGCAGAGAGACAGGAAGCTCGGCTGGTTGAACAAGCTAATAACCCAGGCATTAAACCAAGATTTGGCCCAGGAATATATAGAAGAAGCTAAAAAGAAGTTCCATGCCACAATTGCGGATGGTTAGGGCACTGGAAATCCGAGTGTAAACATCCACCAAGTTCTAATAATGAAAATCCATCATTGAATCCACAGGTGCAGTGTGAGGGGAGTGGCCCACCGCCGAAACAGCAGAAGGCTGTTAATCCACAGAATCAGGTGCCAAAACCGCCATTACCGCAAAGCCGGAACACCCAAAGATATAGCAAAGAAACGGGATTCTACAATGAAGAACAGGTAAACAAACCGCAACGCGCGAGCGCTGTGTCACAATATTGGCTGCGAAATGACGAGAGTGAGTCAGAGGAGATTTATTGACGCTGCCGAAAAGAGGAAGAAGGGTGCGCACTTGGCGCAACTCTAGAAATAGATCAGACAGGACCATTTGTGGATGGGAGAGTTAATGATGAAAACATTACTTTTCTAGTAGACACTGGAGCTACGCGATCTACCGTCAGATCAGCAGACGTGAAAAATCTTCCTCTTTCGGATGAAACAATCCAAGTAGTTGGTGTGTCAAACACCCACATTAGAACCTACCTTACCGAACCGGTAAAGGTTACAATAGGGAAATTCACAGACATGCACCGATTTGTGGTGTGTGATACTAGTCCTGTGAATCTGTTAGGAAGGGACCTTCTGTGCAAAATGAATTGCACCATATTCTGTACTCCAGATGGAATAGCATTTGAGACACCAGATGAGGATGTACTGTATAAGATGACAATAGCCAACCACGAAAGTGAAATTACAGGAACTTATGCAGTATTTAACCCAGATGAGTTACCCAAAGAATTGAAGCAGTCAGTGAAGGCAGGAGTCTGGGATTTTACTGGAGAAGATGTTGGCCTTATGAGAAATATAGATCCAGTAAAGATTACACTAAAAGAAGGAGTAGTTTATCCAAACATTCCCCAATATAGACTGACACCGGAAATAATTGAAGGGGTGACACCTTTAATTGAGTAAATGATTCAACAGGGAGTGTTGAGAGAAATAATGAGCAGTCCATGTAACTCACCCATAATGGGACTGAAAAAGCCCAATGGGAAGTTCAGGATTGTGCAAGATTTGAGAAAGATTAACAAGATTGTTGTGTCATGTTGCCCCATTGTTCCAAATCCATCAGTGATTTTGTATCAGATTCCCCATGATCCAGAATGGTACACAGTAATTGATTTGCGTCATGCTTTCTTTTCCATTCCGTTGCATCATGACAGCCAGCCGATTTTTGCATTTCGGTTTGGAGAGCGTATTTTGGCATGGTGCCGAATCCCACAGGGGTACACAGAGAGCCCCTCCATTTTCAATCAGTTGCTAAAGAAATCTCTGGAAAGTCTTACCATGCCTGAAAATTCAGTTTTGGTTCAATATATTGACGACCTATTGGTGGCGTCAAAGACACGTGAAGCCTGTGAAACGGACACAATAGCTTTGCTGAATCACTTGGCAGATGGAGGACTAAAGGTATCTCCGACAAAATTGCAATACTGTAAAAAAGAAGTACAATATTTGGGTCATACCATCGAAAAAGGGCTGAGAAAAGTAACCATAGACAGGATCAGAATTATTAGAGGAATGAGAGCTCCAATGACCCAAAGAGAGGTGAGAATGTTCCTAGGGATGGTTGGTTACTGTCGTCAGTGGATAAGTAATTTTTCCCTGATTGCCAAACCATTGGTGAAATTGACGAAAAGTGAGGTTAAAGACCCCCTTGAACTGAACAAAGAAGAATTGGCAGCATTCAGACAGCTAAAGAACAGTCTTTGTGAAGCCCCAGCTCTGGGAATGCCAGACTATGAGAAAGAATTTGAGTTATACTGCAGTGAGAGAAACGGATGTGCACTCTCAGTGTTAATACAGAAACATGGAAGGCAAAGGAGACCAGTGGCATATTTTTCGTCAATGTTAGATCCAGTGGTGGTAGGTCTGCCAGGATGTCTGAAAGCAGTAGCTGCTACATACCGAAGCCTAGAGCAGAGTGAGGGAATCGTGATGGGGTATCCAGTAAGAGTGTTTGTACCTCACAATGTAGCGATCCTTTTAACAAGGAGTCGAACACAGTTCATGTCACATAGTCGGCTGACTAAGTATGAGAAGGTCATTCTAGGTGCAACCAATGTGAGTCTGGAAAGATGTGTGAATGTGAATCCAGCTACACTTTTGCCTGATGCAGAGAGAGTGGAGGTAAGAGATGATGTTGATCATGATTGTCTGGATGTGCTTGACTATTGCACGAAACCTCGACCTGACATAAAAGATTTACCCTTGCCAGAAAGTGATTATGTGTTGTTTGTGGATGGGTCATGCTTGAGAACAGATGAAGGATTGTTGAGTGCAGCCTATGCTATATGCACAGTTGCTGCAGTCATAGAGGCATCACACTTGAAAGGAGTTAAATCCGCTCAAGTAGCAGAACTAGTGGCATTGACTAGGGCATGCAAAATTGGGAAGAATGTGAGAGTGACTGTGATAACAGACAGCCAGTATGGCTTTGGAGTTGTCCACGATTTTGGCCAACTTTGGCTGCAGAGAGGTTTCCTGACCTCAAGTGGAACTCCTATAAAGAATGCAGAAGTGGTGGGAAAATTGCTGGAGGCAATACAGTTGCCAAAGGAACTGTCAGTGGTAAAATGTGCTGCTCATAGTCAGGGTAGTGATTATATCACTACTGGGAATCGCTATGCCAATGACATGGCTCAGTACGGTGCCCGAAATCTATATTCGATCAATAGGGCCAAGGAAAAGGAAATTTTTTCTTGCTCCATAATGTTTACTAACGTTGTGGGAACATGGGAAGAAGTGAAGCAGTTGCAGGATGAAGCAGGAGATGAAGAAATGAAGCAGTGGGTAAAAGCAGGTTGTGCACCAAGGGAGAAAGATCATGTGTGGGTCTATCGGGATGGAAGACCAGTAATGCCTGATAGCATGATGTCAACCATGGCACGGATGTATCATGGCCAAGGACATCTGGGAAGGGATGCCATGATAAGGGCTTTTAAGCAGACCTGGTACAATGCAAAATTCAGGTTGATAGCAGAGAGTCTCTGTCAAAGATGCCTGATATGTCAGCAGTACAATCCTGGAAGGAAAACAGTGGTGAGCACAATAGGCCGAGAGGGAGGACCCTTCACCAGAATGCAAATAGATTTCATTGAAATGCCCCCTTATAACAAGCTGAGGTATGTTCTGGTGGTAGTTTGTCTGTTTTCCAGGTGGGTGGAGGCATACCCAACAAGAAGAAATTATGGAATCACAGTGGCCAAGCTCTTGTTGAGGGAATTCATCCCAAGATACGGGTTCCCAATAACCATAGAATCAGACAGAGGAGGACAATTTTACAATGAGATCATGAAATTGATTTGTGAAGCATTGGGTGTACAACAAAAACTACACTGTGCCTATCGACCAGAGGCTTCTGGTGTGGTTGAGCAAATAAATGGTACGATCAAAAACAGAATAGGAAAAATGTGTTTAGCCACAGGAATGAAATGGCCTGATGTCTTGCCTCTAGTCTTGATGACAATTAGATCTACTCCAGACAGAACTACAGGTTTGAGTCCCCACGAAATTATCATGGGACGAGCCATGAGACACATATTTGTTCCAGTCAACAAGTTGATGACAATAACTGATGACATGATTTTGGATTACTGTAAAGGCCTGGCTGACGCAGTCCATTCTGTGTTTCACCAGGTTGGAGCGGACGCCACCACCCTTGAGAGAAAACCAGCCCATGATCTAAGCCCAGGTGACTGGGTGAGAATAAAAGTCCACAGAAGAAGGAATTGCTTGGTTCCAAGGTGGGGAAGGCCAAGGCAAGTGATATTGACTACAACAACATCTGTGAAGTGTGCTGGACTGAAAAATTGGATACATGCGAGTCACACTTTGAGAGTTCCAAATCCAGCAGATAGCATTGGAAAAGAATATTTCGATGAATCAGGATCAAGTGATGATTCAGGCGATGAGAATGCAAAATCAAAAGAAAATCCTGAAAGGGGGGAAAAGGAGCCAAGACTAGTTCAGACTCCAAGAGAAGAAATTCTGAAAAAAAGATTACAGATTTCAGATGGTTCAGATTCTGGAGACGAGCAAAACGCCAGTGGCGAGCACAGAAAGAAGAAGAGAAAAGAAAAGAATGTCCAGTCAAAAATAACATTTACACCAGATGAGAGAGTAGAAGAAGTTCCACCAGAGAAAATTCTGGAAGGAGAAGAAGGGACAGTCACAGAGAGAGAGGGACAGATTGCGGAAGATCCCCGAGGAGTTGTAGGGAACTGCAACACACAGCTAGGTGAAGGGACAAGTAGTCAGCAGGAAGATTGCGTGCCAGAGACCCGAGGAGGGACAGAAGTAGGGCAAACACAAGAGGTGGAAAAAGAGACTATTGAAAAAGAAAAACCAAACGAGACAGAATCTGAAGACAGTGAAACTGAAATACCAGAGGGTCGAGTTCTAAGAAAGAGAACTTGGATTGAGGAAAGAAACAGTAAAGACGGCAAAACAAGAAGGAATGCTAAAGGGGATCTTTGGCCAAACAAAATAAAGAGATTGAGATATCGATTGACACGAGTCAAACCCTCAGAAGCTGAACAAGTGAATGAAGCAACAAGTCAGCACAGAGAAAAAGAGGGAGAGACAGAAGTGTCTGAAGCAAACAAACGATCGAGAAAACCAAACCAGAAGTATAAGTCACCTGAATGGACGTACGTGGCAATACCTGAACAAGGAGAAGAGGTAGATAGTCAAGGAAATCCAGAGGAGGCTTTACTGAAAGTATTGAAGGAAGAAGAAACAGCGGAAATCCTGAGAGTTATCCTATCCGATATCGGAGAAGAAGCGGAAGATCAGGAAATTCTGTATGTGGATGATGAGAAGGAAGTGAAAAACGACGAGAGGCCAAGCTGAGTGATTTCAAGCAGGTCCTTGTAGAAAATATAAAGGATTGAATAAGAAATTGAAGTATTTGGATCACCTGATAAGGGCCTAGTTCTTGCAGGAAAACTACCTGAAGCGGATTAGAAGAGGCTAAGTCAAAAGACACGGTCAATTTTAACAAGATGGCTAACATAGATGATAACAAGAGTAGATGTACCTTTATGAGAAGATGGTGCAAGACATGTTGTTGTTGTACAGGACTATTAATGCTTTTTTGGAGAGTACTCGCTCTTTTGATCTCTTTCAAAGTAACTTTAGATACATTAGAGGGACATACAGAGAATATGACTAATATAGTGAAGAGTTCACAAAAGGTAGTTCCATTTAAAACAAGCACTGAGCATATGCACAAGGATAGGTCAATAACTGATTTTTCTAGCAAAGTTTTTTCAAAATTATTGTATGAATATGTAAAAACGATGGATGTAAGGGATTGCTACGTATGTATGCAATTACCTGCCTCTGTTTCAGAAGGGGTGACTTATCATCACCTCCCAGCAACTTATGGAATAACATGTAGCGTTTTAACTAGTATATTTTATCAAATAGGGAAATTAGAATATAATCTGTCTAATATAGATAACATTCTTGGACAATTGCCCATGAATAATGAATTGAATCCAGCTAAAACTGCTAACGTACTAGGTGAGATTTTTATAGAAACTAAAGAACTAACTTTAGAATATATTTTTAAGAACAATTTAACTTGTAGTTTGAAGACAGAAGAGAAAACATTTTTAGATATGGTCGAAGAGAGGAGATTGAAAATACACAAAAATGCGGAAGGACATAAAGAAGGGGAAAACATTTGGGAAATAGATGGGAAAAAGGAGACAAAGGGTGATGCTAGACCAACAATAGCTATAGATTCACCACAGAAAGGCAAATTATGCATTATGAGGGAAAGATCCCAATATGATTATTATTATATAGGGACAAGTGAGTGTCATGATACATATTTTATTGCATCTGGATGGGGATTTAGAGGCGGAGAAGATCCAGTTTTTCCTGGACTGTACTATATTTGTGGGAACAAGGCTTATTACAGGTTGCCCGACCATTGGTATGGCACATGTTATGTTGGCCTGGTCTTTCCAAAGATTTTTCACATGGATAGAGTAGAAAATAGTAGACCACATAACCTACTAATGCGTAGTAGAAGAGAGACTTGGTTAGAAATTGTAGGTGACATTTTTGGAGCCTTGATACCAGCAGTGGGAATATCTTTGAATGCAAATAATATTCGGAAATTGTCAACCATAGTGGATCGCTTGTCAACAAGCACCGCTGGAGGATTTCTTTTGGTAAACACTGAAATGGTTGCTATGCGTGCTATGATTATGCAAAATCGACTTGCCCTTGATATCTTATTGGCAAAAGAGGGTGGAGTCTGTGGAATGCTGAAAGTTCAACATTGTTGCACTTACATTCCTGATGAAAGCAAAGATCTAAAAGTATATATTAAAAATATTACAGAATTGCATGATGAAATAAAACCACTGGAGGTTGAAAGTATCTGGACTAGAATTAGTAATAAGATGGCTGCTATTAAAGCTTTCTTAGGTAAATTAGGTAGTACTATATTAGGGAAAATATTATATCCATTAACGTGTGTGATTTTCATATTATTAATACTTAGATTAGGATGTATGTGTTGCAGACATAGAAGAAATAAAAAGAAAATTAGACGGGAAATTATCAAAAAGAAGGAAAAGAAACAAGAAAGAGATTTTAATGAAATTGAATTGGAAGAATGGAAGGAGAATATGTATGACAAAACAAAAAGGGAAGATGAAAAAGAAACAGAATTTTAATTGAGCAAGAAAACATTTCGAATTTCCATAAAAGGGGAAAATAAATTGATTTTTGTGGGTTTTGTTTGTGGTGATAAAATCACCAAAGGGGGGATTGATGGAGCGGGTATAATGTTTTCTTTTTATATACCCAATCCATTTATATAAATTTATATTAAAATGATTAATAATTAATTATAATAATTAATAGCTTGATGTGAAGGTACTAAACCAACCTTATTAACAGAAAGAACACACGTGGGAATGCATTTGCATGGCTAAAATGAATAAGTGAACTAAGTTTGTATGCTTATTACATAGGTAAATGTTGCTTGAGTATTGTTATTGTGATTTGCGCTTAAATAAACCAGCATTAACGGCTTTGAATGTTGCATATGGCTAGATAGATGCATACACATAAGGGTATTAGCAAGGGTTTAACACTGTTTTAATAATTTCTATGTATTAATTACGATGTTGTGTTTCTTTGCTTAAAGTTGACTATTCTGGCCTACCAAAAGATGGCCGCCGACTGAAACCTAACTAAAGTACATTACTTCATCATTTGAACAATGAAGAAAGGCGCCTGCACTGACTTCGTCCGTGTCCCTTATGTGACCTGTCAGACCATGCCCATGAAGACTACCCTGGGTGAGGTGCCAATGTCCCTGAACGTGAAGCAAATGTTGCTATTGGGAAAAATGAACTGTCGAACCCAACCTGTTACCAACAAACTGATACATTTAGGACTATGAATTAGCCGTTCCCATACATTCGCTGTGAGATTTCTTCCACATGGGAAAATTTGAAAATGTTTCTTAATCTATTGAGATGTATTTGAATTCAGCCAATCGTTGGCTTGAGAAATGAGAAATTGTAACTTTAATATGTAAATTTTAGTATAAATATTAGTAGACTAGAGAGGGAATAGGCTGCTCTTCGCTAGACGTCACTTTGTGCCGGAGCTATTGACGGAGAATCGATGATCAGAGATCTTTATGCTGACAGAGAGGACGGAGACTTTATAACTCTGATGAATTTACTGAGGACCAGTTCTGACTTAGAAAACGACAATTAGCCAGAATAGGTAAATATGACAAAAGATGATATTGCATTATTAGGATTTAACCTGCATATAAATGAGATAAAGAAAATCATTATTTGAATTACCGTGTCGGGTGATTATTTCATTGAAATGTTTATTGAATGATTTGAAGAGTTAAAGTATCATTGAACTAAATAACAACTAAATGATTTTATCGACCTCTTGATGGAGGAAGTGTTAGGGTGATTCAGTAGAAGTGGTTTCCTCTATCAAAGCGAACAGCTGTGGTTAGGATTTGATGTCCCTTTGTAGGCACGGATAGTTTGAGAGAATGAATGTTGGTGTTATGGGCCCCACCAGCGTGTGATGTGTGTATGTGCGTGTGTCTGAGAAATCATTCTGTCCGTGGAAGCAGGGGGAAATTTAGTAATCCGAACTGCACCAGTGGTACTGGTGGTGGTGGTACTGGTGGTAGTACTGGTGGTTGTGGTACTGGTGGTGGTGGAACTGGTGGTGGCACTGGTGGTGGTGGGACTGGTGGTGGGACTGGTGGTGGGACTGGTGGTGGGACTGGTGGTGGGACTGGTGGTGGGACTGGTAGTGGTACTGGTGGTAGTACTGTTGGTAGTACCGATGGTAGTACTGGTGGTGGTACTGATGGTGGTGGTACTGGTGGTGGTGGCACTGATACTGGTGGTACTGGTGATGGTGGTGGCGGTACTAGTGGTGGTGGTACTGGTGGTACTGGTAGTGGTCTTGGTGGTGGTGGTGACACTGCAGGTGGTACTATTGGTGGTGGTACTGGTGGTGGTACTGGTCATGGTGGTAGTGGTGTTGGTGGTGGTACTGGTGGTGTAGGTGGTACTGGTGGTGGTACTGGTGGTAGTAATGGTGGTGGTGGCACTTGTGGTGGTACTGGTAGTGGTGGTACTGTCATTGGTGGGACTGGTGGTAGTATTGGTGGTGTCTGAGGTACTGGTGGCGTACTGGTGGTGGTACTGGTGGTACTACTGGTGGTACTGGTGGTGCTGGTGGTGGTAATGGTGGTGGTACTGGTGCTGGTGGTACTGCTGGTACTGCTGGTGGTGATACTGGTGGTGGTGGTTGTGGTACTGGTAGTGGTGGTAGCGGTGGTGCACTGGTGGTGGTGGTAGTGGTAGTACTGGTAGTGGTGGTAGTTGTGGTGGTACTGGTAGTGGTGATGATGGTACTGGTAGTGGTGGTGGTGGTGGTACGGGTAGTGGTGGTACTGGTGGTGGTCGTACTGGTACTGGTGGTACTGGTGGTGGTGGTACTGTACTGATAGTACTGGTACTGGTGGTGGTGGTGGTGGTGGTATTAGTGGTGGTAGTGGTGGTACTGGTGGTATTGGTGCTGCTACTGGTACGGGTTGTATTGGTGTTACTGGTACTGGTGGTATTGATGGTGGTACTGGTACTGCTGGTACTGGTGGTGGTTGTACTGGTGGCTCTGGTGGTACTGGTGGTGGTGGTACTTGTGGTGGTGGTACTGGTGGTGAGGGTACTGGTCGTAGAGGTACTGGTGGTGGTACTGCTGGTGGTGTGACTGGTGGTGGTGGTAGAACTCTTGGTGGTGGTGGTGGCACTGGTGGTGGTGGTACTGGTGGTACTGGTACTGGTGGTGGCAGTACTGGTGGTACTGGTACTGGTGATGGTACTGGTGGTTTTGGTGCTACTGGTGGTGGTGGTACTGGTGGTGGTACTGGTGGTACTGGTACTGGTGGTGGTGGTGGTACTGGTGGTGGTGGTACTGGTGGTGGTTTGGTGGCGGTTCTGGTTGTCCCTGTCGCACTGGTGGGGATGGAAGTGGTGGTGGTGGTACTAGTAGTGATGGTACTGGTACTGGGAGTGGTGGTGGTGGTACTGGTGGTGGTACTGATAGTAGTGGTGGTACTGGTGGTGGTACTGGCGGTGGAATGTTGGTGGTACTGGTGGTTGTGCTGGTACTGGTAATGGTGGTGGTACTGTTGGTGGTACTGGTACTGATGGTGACAGTGGTAGTGGTGGTACTGGTGGGGGTGGTGGGATGGGTGGTGGGACTGATGGTGGTACTGGTGGTACTGGTGGTTGTACTTGTGGTGGTGGTGATACTGGTGATGGTGGTGGTACTGGTGGTTCTGGTACTTGTGGTACTAATATACATGTAATGTCGCCACTTATAGAGTTAATATGTGGTTCTGGGTATTAGTTCCCAATGTTCAGAATGTTCATGAGAAGCCATGGCTTCAAATGTACACAGCAACCAGGGTTTGAGGCCTTGTCTGTGTGATGTCACAACTCAGAACCCTGGCCATAGCAACTAATATCACATCAGAACCTTCAGTGTGCAGAGAGATCCAGACAGGAAAGGAGAAGTACCAGGGCTCTCAGAGGCAATACGATGGAGGGTAACAGTGGCCTCACCCCAGCGGACTTTGCCTATGCACCAGGAACCAGCCAGGACCTTCCTGATTACGAGGACGACGGTAAGCGCCCGGAATGGGGTCAGAATAAAAGGATGCGGACCTGGGCTGTAAAGAAGGGCTGGAATCTCCCAGGCGCAATGCTCCGCTATGATATAAACTTGACATAAGAACTTCTGAACTTAAGAAAAGGGGATGATGTATTTTTAGGGGGCAAGTGATGACTACACGGTTTGTTTGAGTCGAGGATGGATACTGAATATTCACTGAGTAATAAACTACGTTTAAGTGGACATGAACAGTTGACAAGGAACCTGTCAATGTTAAAACAAAGCCCATGCCTAGGGTCTGTCTAGAATGCCACATTCTTGTTAGACGGAGGGTGGCAGGCAGATTCTACATGAAAGCTCGGCTTCTTATGGACTTGTGGTTTTAACTGGACCTCAAGCTGAGCCAGAGCCAGGGAGTAAGCCTTTGGTGGCTATTTTTCACATTAAGCCTGTTTCAAAGTGCTGCCGTATCGTCAGATCAGTGGATGAGGCACACAGAGAGTGTTATTTGGCCAGGATCAAACAGTTTGTGAAATGAGTAGACCCAGGACGGCAGTACACTGCTACTTGTTGCAAAGACTATATGCTTACCATTGTACTGCATTTAGATGACTAATATATATGACTGGACACCTCCCTTCTCTCAGGATTCTTCAGTACATTTTTAGAAATCTCAGTGACTACCAGTTTTCACATTGAATCAAAGCGCTCCCAATCTTGCCAAAAAGAGAGCTGCATGGAAATATGCCGTGTCACTGGAATTATATGGTAGAATAGGGTCAAAATATGCGGCAAGGATGAGTAAATTATGCACCAAAAAAGGCAGATTATGCGGCGTGATTCAGCACATTTTATGATATTATTATTTCAATAATTGGTCAATTTGCACTTAACACTGCCTGATCATTGGTTGCACTTAATTAGTACCCGTTTATCATTCAATTGTAGCAATAAGCAACAGAAAGGTAACTAGTCCAGCTTTCAAAGGATCTTCTGCTGCAAGGCAACATGTGTTGTTGTGTTAATAGAAACTTTTGAAGCATTTGAGCTAGAAACAAAAATTGTTTTTGTTTACACCTGCAGATTATGCAGCAGATGATGGATTAGGTGATAAATCTATAATTATGAGAAAAATGCAGCAGCCACTCAATCGCATAATCCCAGTGGCCCTGGCAATAAATTCAGAAACGTTATTACCCAAGAGCACACAATTTGGCCAAATGGGAGGCAAGGATTGAAAAACGGGTCTCCTGGTTGCATTTTTCCAACTAGTCCACTAGACTACAACTGGGATCTCAGTGAGTCTGATGGAAAGGCTAAGAGGCTACCTCTCCAAGGAAATTGCCACTCTGTTTCCGGCCATGCTCAGCTTTAGAACATGATGATTAGATGCCAAATGTCCTAGTTCCATGGTTAAAACGTACTAGTTAGACCAGGTCCTGTGCAGTGGGTACTTACTGGACAGTATGAGTGGTAGATACTGATTTACTACTCCTAGGGGTATATTCACAAGAACGTGTGCTAAACATCACCAAAAAATGTTAACGCAATTTTACACATCGCAGCCCATCGCGGGAAAATAACCCCGTGTTAACGTGGAATTCACAACACGGCGGTAGCATGCAATAGTCTGCCGAAAACGCGGCCAATGTCTGTGATACAACCACCCCGACGGAGATAAAAACAGAAAACACAACACCAGAAAACTTGCGATGAGCCCATCCGCAATGAGGAAAGCAAGGATAAGCACCGCCAGGACCGCGAAACACACGGCAGGCAGGAATAAGCACAACAAAAGCCTGAAAAAGCAAGACAGATCAAACAGAAAACAACAGCCAACCACAATGGAGGTAACTCGAGCCAGCAGACAACCCCACCAAACACATTGGCTACAAAACATTGTACATGGCAGGCCAACTTGGACAAAATGAATGCAGCCTGTGAGCGGAGGAGGACAATGGCAGAAAACCAGAACTCCAGCAATGATGCGAAAGGCACAAACAAGCAGAAACACGCCAACAACAAGAAAGCAGCAATGCACACCGGAGGTGGGAGTCCAGTGCCTCACCAGGAGCTGGATGACATAGAGGAAATGGTCTCCACCACATCAGTCTGGAGATGGTGGCAGGACTCGGGGATCGGAAACTGCACCAAACAACATACACAACAGCAACAGGGACAGGAACCAGCAGGGACAGGAGGACGGGGGGAGATGGGCACAATGGCACACAAGCACAACTAAGCACAGCACAACTGCAGACAAACCATGCCCACCAACACCAACCAGGAGCACAAGTCACACAACCCGGCAATGTCACACCACTGAACAAGCATAGAAGTGAAGACAACACCGCCTGAAAGGGAGAAGGGTGAGCCAAATTCGAGCTGAAGGGACATCTCACACACAATGCAGCACACACACATAGGAAGCAGAGCACCCCAACATCCAACACAATGTGGTACAAACAACAACTTGTGCACAACCAAACACAGGACACAAGTGCACCCACCTGTGGCCGTTAAACGGCCACACGCATCTGGCAAAGCACGAAACAGGGACATGATAATGCACACTTACAAACACACAGTCCTGATAGGGTAGCAATGCACGGATCGCAGGGAGCCAGAGAGTTTGTGACACACACATTGGCATGCAAATTAAGACACAATACAGTTGGAGACAAGTGAAAATGCGGAAACTTTATCAACAAGTGCGAGTCAGTACGTCCAAGAAAAGTGCCATGATATGCAGACAAATGCAGCAGCATGTCTGAATGAGGAACGTAGGAAAGCGCCCATGTCCACCTCGGGGGAGTCCCTCAGCAACACAAGTCAGTGCCAACCCTTGTTGGTTGTCCACGCCTGGAACATGAGTCCTGGCCAATGCAGCCATGTCCACTGTGGTCTCGGGACCTCTGACCATATCCACAACATGCAACCATGTGTCGTGACAAGTGCAATGGCTCACATCCAGTTGTGGCTGTAGGCACCTTGTCACTCGTCCATGAACGCGAGGGCAACTGCCTAGGCCAACATCTCCAATGAGCGATTGTCGTCCACCACATCTGACATGTCATCGACGTAATCCATCAGCTGACCCGGACAGATATGCTGACTCCAAACATTGGACCCAATGTGCACCAAAGCCCAATTGGGTAGTGTCTCAATGTGCTCACTGCACACGACGACTCGTGCAATCTCCCAGGTCCAGTTTCCAGCCTGAATGCTAAACATCCATGCATGCCAGAAGCGGTCATCCTGGTGACACTCCTGGTCGTGGGCAAACAGAGGGCGCACACACACGTCAAAATCCAGGTCAGCTACTGTTACGTTGGAGAGGCAAACATCCATGGACCACTTGAATATGCACGAGCGACAATGCAACACAGGCTGCATGCAGGTGATGTGCGCAAGGCAAAATCTCAGCCGGTAACTGATTCGCAGCACTCCCAACAGCACTGCCCCCAGTACATGCAGCAGACATGCACGGTACAGCTCCATGTGACTGGAGTAGACCATGTGTCCGGGATGGTCTGCCATTGCGTCAGTGGCTCTGCTTGAAGCGCCACTGGCTTGCTCTGAGACAGTCCTGTGGATGAAATGGCACAGCTCGGTGCAATGAGCAGTGTCTGTGTGCAACGGGTGCAGGCCTTGGGTGGGGTGGTAGTAAGTGTGAAGACCATATCACGCACGCCAACTATGACCAAGGACCACTGCGTGTGGGATGTGTACACGTTGGTCTCACACTGGGCAGTGCGTAGTGTGGGAGTCGCAAGCAAATGCTATTGTATCTATCAGGGGGTGCTTGGCACATGCAAGTTCCTGCTCGGAGCTGCAGATGTGCTACCGCCTGATAGTACAGACAAAGGCTTTCATCCCTACAGTAACTTCAACAGCTGCATGAATACAGGAGACGTACAGAGGCCGGTCGTGGGCGTGGTGGGACGTCTGCGACCCTGGGAATCATGGATGATATGCCCAGCACAATGCACTTGAGCGGACTCACTATGTGTCACGCTGCCACACAGCTGCTCCTCCCTGTCACGGGCACCCACAATTGTGTGCGCTGCATGGCTGCATCACGTGCACTCCTACTGAACACCGTTCTAATGCCTGTCCGCGCATGTCCTGCGCCATGCCAACAACACCGCGACACTGGCCTTCGAAGGTGTGCGCCCACTTGGCTGTAGGCCAATGGTCCGGACAGGGTGGATACAGGTGTCCAGCCCATGGCTGGCTGGGATCGCTGCAAATGAGGCCAGCCAACAGACTCATACATCCGCAAGACTGATACACATCACACCTGGCATGCATGTGCCAAGACCCGAGCGTCCTATCGCGCCCCTACATGTCCCCATACCTGCAGGCCCGCCCTCCTGGTACATGCCACATTGCAACATCGTGTACTGTGGCCCTGTGGCGACAACACCCCAAAACTGAGACAACTTACCGCACTTCCTGCACTGGGCCAGGTCCGGACCACGCCCTGCCCCCCCCTGCAGAACCAGCACACGCAGCCTGTGCATGCAGGGAGGCAGGTGCGGGGCTACATGTCTAGGGTCACTGCCAACGCTGAGGTGACATGGCAGCGTCCACAGAAGACAGCACACTGTGATGTTGCAGGGCCCGTGCCCATCTAGCTGACACAATGAACACATGGACGCACTTGCTCAGATGGTGTGAATGGCTACGGGCACGTGCACACAGCCACATTTATAATCAGGCACACTTACCGAGTGACACCTGTGTTGGATGTGTGCGGGGTGTGTGCACACCACCCAGAAAGGGGTGCCTGGTGCAGTCAGAAATCGACAACAGTGTACATCGTAAAGGTCACAACCATTCAACCATAAAGGCCCCATGATTTGTGCTGCACAGAAATAGCAGCCCCGGATGCACAGCGTCCTGCACGGGCTTGCCGCCATGGGCCGCTGACTTGCAGTGCACTGGGGCAGGGTCACGGGTGCAGAGCAGGTTCACAGAATGACAAGGGGCCTTGTCATGGAGTGTCTCGATGGACAGTGGAAGGTGTACCCTCATGGCAGGATGCAGAGGGCAGGCCCATGCTGATACAGTCACTATGGTGGAGATGAATGGAACAGACACATGTCGGACACCAAGTCAGGTCCAGCCAGAAGAAGATGCAGAATACCACCAGGCCATAGGCTTTGATGCCACCAAGGTCCAACAAGATGGTGCCCATGACTCATTGCGCACAGAGTTAGTGGCAGCAGTGCAGTTAGGGGGCGCCACCTGCGATGAGGCGTGTCCAATGGTGTGGATTCCTCCACATCTTACCCAAAACACAGTTCCACATGTGTGACCTACTGGACCGCAGTGCAGGCCTGAGGCAGTGGTCAGCACGGGCCATTCACCGAGTGTCGCCGGCATAGGTTGGATGGACCCACCGGCCAGCATAGTTCAGGTTCAGTGGCACCACAGGACGTGGACTAGCGGTGAACAGGGTTGATGGCACCAGGTCAGTTGTTGATAGTGTTCAGTCACCTCCGGACTGTGACCCGGCTTTCATCCGGACTGAGCTGCATCTTCCTCTTACTCCTATCCGTGCGACCACTGGTGTGGACTCTGCCATTCGTGATTCGCGACTAGGTGCTGGATGTTGGACCTACCGGTCCGCAGGGTAGTCCTGGTTCTTCATCCATGTGTCGCGGGCTGGCGTAAAACAGGGTTAGTGGCACCACGTGTCGCAAGATGCCCATATGGAACTATGCCTCACTGATCGAAGGGAGTCTGGTGCTATGTCCGCTGCCCCGGCTTTAGAGTCACTGCCATTCAGGACTCAGGACACAGCTTCACATATGGGACCTACTGGGCCAAAGAGGACGCCGGTGTAGTATGTCAATGAGGAAGGAGTGATGTGGGCCAGCGTTGGGGGGCCAGCGATGGTCTGCGGAGGCTGCAGAGGTCATGGAACTGGTGCTTGGAGCATGCACCGGCACGTGGTGGACCCTCCTTGTCACACTCCGGAGTCGGAAGGTGATCAGTGTGGCCTGGCTGTGCAGGGGTGGGTCTGACGGGTTCGGGGTTCAGCGGGCCGGGGTATGGCAGGCGCACAGGATCATGGCAAGTCCGCTCATGAGGACGGCGTAGGCCTCGTGGCGTGGTGAGAGGCGCCACCCTGGCAGAGACATTGGGCTTTCTGGAAGAGGACCACGCCCAGGGCTACGTGCTTTATATTCACACTGAAGTACTCAAACAAAAATCCCAAGGGCCACACTTACCAGTGGCCCGCAATATCTTTCCAAATAATAGTCAGTTGGCAACGGAGAAGGTTTAGACGTTTTATTGGCCAAAGCAAAGCTCTATTTAGAGGAGCCTCATCGATCCTCACCCATCAGGTGCGCCGAGGAAGACTGCTGGCTCCTTGACAGAACCACACTTATATACATAACAGGTTCAGCATACAAAGCCTTACAAGTGGAAAAATACCAGTTAGTCCATGGGCTCCTGGATGAGCTCATACAATGTTCAGTTTCAGTCTCACACAAAGGGTTGCTATCTATACAGAGGAGGTCGGCAGGGTGACTCCCTTTTCGTCCCAGAGCCTGAAGGAATTTGCTTGATACTCCCTACAGCAGATGTGACCTTGGGCCTCGGCCGTAAATACAACTAACCTGTCTTGGGGCTGGTACGAACTAAATCATGAAGATGGTAGGCAAAGGAAAACCACGTGATCTGAAACGTGGTCTATCACAAACCAAGATGGCTACAGTATGGTTTTCGGCCCTTTTGTCGTGCAGTGAGAAACGAAAGAAATAACGCTTCTTCTAGAACATCAATGGGTATTTATGTGATCAGAATACCGTCATAGATACATTGTGCTAACTTTACATGGTGTGAATAAACAGAACAAATGATTTTTATCCTTCAAATCGGCCCTTTTAGCACAATGTAGCTAACATACCAACTTAATCTTCAAAGATTCCTTCATCTATCTGCATCATGTCGTATATTTCCTTCTGTACTAACTGAGTGCCTATATTTGCTGGGTTTGGTTTAGATTCGGGAAGGGCAAGAAGAAGTCGATTAGTGCAATAAGAACAGCAGGCAGGTCCACATTGTATGCAGACACAACAGGTGAAAAGGAAACCCGTTATACCTAAAAGGATCATGAATATTTTCCATCCCCAAGTGGTAAGGAGGCCCCAGAACCAGCTAGAAATGGACCAGGTACCGGTATCTGTATGAATTTCAGATGCTAATCGGTGCAGTTTTTGAATGGCTAAATGCACCGAGGGGGCGGAGTCAGGTATATACACACAGCAAGAACTGCCAATCACTCTGCATGTTCCTCCACGATCAGCTAAGATAACGTCTAAAACCATACGGTTTTGAAGCGTTACAAGCCTGGTCGCTTGAAGCTCAACAGTTATGTTAGTTAGTATTCCTGCAGTGATATTCACTACTCCCTCTACTACTCTAGATAATCTTCTGATTTCCTTACTAGTCAAAATGGGTCCCCATATGGGCAGGACTCCTTTCATTATGTCCACAAAGTGTTGGGCAGGGGTATCGGTCTGATCAGTAGCATCCCCCGTAGTAGCTCTTTTCCCTAAACTCCGCCGGTTCAGTGAATGGGTCTTAACATAGTCAGAAGGGGCTATATAGACTGGTGGGTATAGGAAAGACAAATAGCATCTACCTGACCATCCTCTAAGGAGCCATGTGTATGCATTTTCCCCGCATACAAAATACACATTCGGAGGAGTAAGCATTGGTGGGCTGCTGAATGTTCGTAATCTGTACGTATAATTGCATTTACTAAACCCAACTGATAGGTGACCAGTACCATGTATACAAAAGGAAGATGACGCATTCAATACAGGGACCGGAATGACCCTATCATCTGATACATTTCGTTCCTGAAAATATTTAAAATACTCAGTGAAATTGAAAGACATAAAATCCAATACTTCATCCCTTAACCAAGTGTCATTTGCATATTCAGTATGCTCATTCATGCAAGCAATTGGGTCGAGAGTACCATCTGTACCATCTTCATTCAGAGTGAATCCCTGATGTACTTCTATATATGCTAGAATCATTTCATAATCCTTTTCTGAAAATCTGTGCTCATCGACAGTATAGTGCGTATATATCATTGACAGTAACTTAAACCAGGCTTCACAACTGCCTAGATATGACAAGGGCATTGAAATAAAAAGGTCATGTTTGTGCATAACTGAGGGGAGGAGGCCGCAGACCCAGCAATTTGTAGCATTAGTCGAGCTATGGGTCTGGTGCAACATTTCAATAAAGGCATTCTTTACGTATGTCTGACGATGCCTTTCCTTATGCGGGGCGAAAGTATGGAAACGATGCTCTTCAGGAACAGGAGTAGAAGTTATAAGGGTGTGCACAGGGTGACGACATTCTAAATAAATGAACACACCTAAACATGTCACTAGTGATACAGTTATTATAGTTATGAATACTATCTTGATACGCAAACTCCAAGTAGAAAACATAGGCATATATGGGTGCAAAGGACGTGGCACTATAGGTCGCTCCTCTTCGGGAACAAAGCGAGCAAAATGATACATTCTTACTAAAAGTTCAAATATAATCTAAGGGGAATAAGTCTACTTGCAGTCCAACCTGCCAGAGGGTGCTTCTTTCCTGTGTCCGTTTCAGAGCCTCACAGGCAGACTCCTATTGTTCATAAAAAGAAAAAAATACAAAAACTTCTCGCGTTGGAGCTGTACTTGACACAACTCTTACTGAAGGACTCCACCTGGGCCCCACTAACCAATCAATGTCTCTATTTTCTTTCTGAACAGAGCTTACTGAAAGTTCCGAGCTCTCAACTAGTTCAGTCCAGGGTTCTTTGATTATACCAGGATTTACTCAAGTCTTTCTTCTCTTTCTCTAGACTGAACCTGGTATCTTTGCTTCTTGTCGGGGCCGCAGGTTATAGCGAACATGACCAGGTATTCTGGGATCAGAAAAAAGAATGGGCACAGTAGGATCAAACAAAGTACTGGATGTGTGATCTTTCTGATCAGATGCAGCATTACCGGGAGCAGAGCTGATAGTTGAGCCAGCTGCTGTAGGCGTTTCTGAACTCACAGCACCTCCCTCTCGCCCGTTCACTTCTCCTCGGGCTTCAGAGAAAGGTAAATCTTCAATGAGCTGCTCACCGTCATGCACTAACCCTTCACTCTGATCCTGCTGGTCATTGGGCAATGGAAGAGGAACTCTTTTTAGGTGTGACACGTGGATCCAGTGCCGCTTCCCTTCAACCTTAACAGCCGTTCTTGTAGAAAGGAGTATCTGATGGGGTTTGGTCCATCGTGGATCCAAACTCGATTTTCGCTGGTAGTTCCGGATCAAAACCCACTGTCCAGGTTCAAGACGATGTCCAGGACCCTCCGGCAGGGGCTGCAATACTGCTGATATCTGTTGGTGAATGGAACGAAAATCTTTAGTTAATGCGTAAAGATAATCTGTCAACATAGGGTACTCAAGGTCTCTAAAGGATTTCGGTCTCGGTACACCCCAGATATTAGCGGGCCTACCAAATATCACCTCATATGGTGATATTCCAGAACGAGAGTGAGGAGTGGTTCTCACGGACAACAAAGCTAGGGGTAAGAGATCCGGCCATTTCAACCCTGTGGTGTCTTGCAATTTAGCCAATTTCAACTTTAGAATCCCATTATACTTTTCTACCAACCCCGCTGATTGAGGGTGGCGGGCAGCGTGAAATTTTTGCTTAATGGATAAACCTTTACAAATGTGCTCAATAAGGTTGGCATTAAAATGCTTTCCGTTGTCACTCCAAATTACGCGTGGCAAACCATAGCGAGGAAAAACATTCCTTTACTAAAGCTTTGGCGGTGGCTAGAGCGGTATTCTCCTTGGTGGGGTATGCCTCCACCCATTTACTGAACGCACAAACCACTACTAAGACATATTTAAGATTGTTGACCCGTTCTAACTGAATGAAGTCCATTTGTAACACTTCAAAGGGTAAGATAGGAGGCGCAAAATTACCTTTCAGAACAGGGACACTACCTCCTGGATTATGCTGTAAACAGATCATACAGTTCTGGACCAAATGTTTTGCAGTCTTATTGATATTGGTATTATACCACACAGGGTCTAGTACTGCACAAATACCTTTAACACCTATGTGTGCAGGACCATGTGCCATGGATACTATGACATTCACAAATGCATTTGGCAGTAACCATCTGCATTTTTCTGACAGGTCAATCCAACATCCATTTTCGTCTAGTTTCCCTATCTGTTCTTGCCAATGTACTAGTTCTTCAGGGGTTGCTTCTTGTTGTATTTCTCTAATACTGTCCATGGTGCTATTAAATATTTCTGTTTCTACCATTCCTCTCGATGAACTGGTTACAAACATAGAGGTGGTGTTAGACTGGGCAGTTTCTTTAGCAATTCTGTCAGCTAATGAATTTCCTTTGCCTACAGCATCGATCACAGCTTTATGGGCACTACATTTAACAACAGCAATTTCTTTTGGCAAAGTCAGAGCAGTCAACAATCTCAGAAACAGCGGGCCATTCCTTATCTTCTGACCATGCGAAGTAAGGAAACCTCTTTCTGCCCATAGCCTACCAAAGCTATGTGCTACACCGAAATCGTATTGACTATCAGTATAGACATTTACTCTCAAACCTTCACTTAATTCACAAGCTCGAAGCAAGGCTACTAATTCGGCAGCCTGGGCAGATTGATTAGGCACTTTAGCTGTTTCAACTATAGTCTGGAGAGTGGTGATCGCGGATGTGGTAGTGCCATTAGGCAACTTAAAACATTAGCCGTCGACATATAATTCCCCTTGTGGTTCAGATAAGGGAGTATCTGTCAGGTCTATCCGTCCCTTCGTTTCTTCCTCTGTCCGAAATATACAGTCATGTATATCCTGGTTTTGTCCTTCCGAAGGGAGGGGTAGTAACGTGGCAGGATTCAGAGTGGCACATCTTTTGATAGTGATGTGGGGTGCAAACAGGGTCAATTCATACCCTGTAAGATGCACACTGGTTAAGTGCTGAGTCTTGGTCCTGTTTAACAATACATCCACAGCGTGAGGCACCATCACTGTGAGATCAGTATTCAGGACGAGCCCTTCTGATTGTCAAATCGCGGCCGTGGCTCTTAGACAACTGGGAAGTGCTCTGGCGACGTTGTCCAATACCGCCGAAAAATATGCACAAGGTCTTTGCTTACCACCAAATCCTTGTGTTAACACAGAAAGCGAGCAACCGTCCACCTCATGCACGTAGAGTGCAAAAGGCTTCCGGTAGTCAGGAGTGCCAAGCACAGGAGCAGAACAAAGAGCAGATTTCAGAGAGACAAAAGCATCCTGACATTCAACAGTCCAAGGTAAAGGTTCATGCACATCCTTAGTCGTCAAATATAGAAGAGGTTTAGTCAGAAGTGAAAAGTTAGGAATCCACTGGCGACAATAAGAGGTTATGCCAAGAAAAGCACGGACATCACGTTGCGTGCAAGGAACAGGCATGTTAGATATAGTTGTTATACGATCAGGAGTTAGTCGTCTACCCTCCTTCGACAGGAGATGACCTAAATAAGTCACCTCCGGTCGACAATATTGAAATTTGGACAAGGATACCTTATTACCATGTTTTGCCAAATGCTGCAACAATTTAACTGTAGCATCCCGGCAACCCTGTTCAGTATCCGAAGCCACCCATCCACGTACTGTAGCAGTACACTACCAGCGGGCAAAATTAGAGTATCCAATAGGGCTTTGAGCGCTTGACTATAAATACTAGGGCTTTCTGTATAGCCCTGGGGAGCGCGACAAAATCTGAAGCTGCGACCAGCTAATGAGAAGCCGAAAAGATATCGACTATCAGGATGAATGGGAATACTGAAGAAAGCATTCTTTAAATCAAACACAGAGAAAAAATTAGATGTGGGAGGAATCATAGTTAGTATGGTGGTGATATCAGGCACCACGGGATACTGAGGTACCACAATCTTGTTAATTTCTCGCAAATCAATCACAAAACGATATGTATCTACATAATCAG
Source organism: Triturus cristatus (assembly GCF_964204655.1). Lineage (NCBI taxonomy): Eukaryota > Metazoa > Chordata > Amphibia > Caudata > Salamandridae > Triturus > Triturus cristatus. Next base: position 839,887,606 of record NC_140593.1, on the reverse strand, counting down.
GATTTTGATCTATGGGAGCCCTTTTAAGAATAGGAAGAATGGGACTATTACACATATTGGAGGTTGTCTCCTCCACCACCCCAGTGCGGATCAGATCCTGAATAATGGACAACAAGGCTCGTTCACCCGCAGGGGCAATTTTGTATTGCGGTATTTTTGGTAAACAAGCATTTTGCTTCAAGGTAATTGAAATTGAGGGTATACTCAACAAACCCACATCAGTGTCTCCGGTAGCCCAAAGTGTTTTTGGAATCTTCGCAAATTCGGGGGGTAAGGTATCTGTTTTGGAGAAGTACTGCACCGAAGGGGCTTGAATAGTCAAATAGACACCATCTGGGGAACAATATATACGAGCATTTAACCTTTTCAATAAGTCTATGCCTAATAGATTCTCACCACATTGCGAGGTTAAAAGGAATGGCGAATCAATAGAAATAGGGCCCAGGGTGAAAGAAAGAGGTTGGGAAATGGGGCTTACCACCGGAGTTCCAGAGAAACCTACAGACACATTATTCTGGCCAGACAGAGTAGCCCCAGGGACAAGGGCATGTGAAACAGAACTGTTCATAGCTCCAGTGTCAACTAGAAACTTACCCGATGCGCCCATTAAATGTGAATTAACATAAGGTCCGTTTTGATCTATAGGAATTGACACACGTCCCCCACTCTGCCCTCGGCTATCCTATGCATGAGAGTAGCCTGTCGAAGCATCGCTGACACATTCTTCGTTAAAGTACTGCTTTCCCTGACCAGGATCAAAATAGTTTTGGCTATTCCCACCTTGTCCAGACTCTTCCTGCCTTGTATGTCCACCACGATTACCACAACCGCGTCCTCTCCCTTGGCCTCGCATAGTGCTGTGTTGCGCATACAACAACGGACACTGGGAACGCCAATGGCCTTCCTGTTTACAGAAGGCGCATTGGTTTATTCCCAAATCAGTTCGACCTCCACCCTGTACTTGGCCCGCCCCTCGTGAAGCAAAAGTTGGCTCTCCCCTACCCCTCCCACGGCCTCTCTCAACTTGCTGTAACAGGACCCGCATTTTCAAATCTTTTGCTTTCTTTTCCGTTTTATCCTCACTTTCATTCTCTCGGTGCTCATAGTATTGAGCCATGCTTAATATAATTGAAGGGGTAGACGTCGTCCAAGTACTTTCTGCTGCCTGGAGTCGGTCAGAAATTTCGGGCAGCAAATTAGTTACAAACCTATTGACAAACAAGTGTATACCACCCTCCTTGGATAAATCTTGGCCGCTGAAGTCAATAAAAACACCTTCAAATCTAGTGAAAAAATCTGACACACTCTCATCTTTCTTTTGCTTGCATGCTGTCAATTTATCCCAGTCAACTTTTCTAGGAGGGATTAACGAATGCATGTAGGTGATTATTTTTTCAGGTAACGTTAATATTTCAGCCCTGGGCTTATCTCCTGGTTTTCGATCTCTATCCCAATCTCTCAGTTGATCCCATGTTCCCCCAAATTCAGTCACATGATCTTGGTCATGTACCTGACGCCATATATCCACTGGTACTAATAGAGCAAAGAATAATTCTATATCGGCCAACGTCCTTACCGCCGATGAGGCGGCTTCAGTAAGTTCCTTATAATATGCTGTAGGATTTTTCCTGGGATCAGGCAAATGAGCCTTTAATGACAGTACTTCACTGCGTTTCCACGGGGTGTACACCCACTGTTCCTGAAAACGAGCATCTACTCGCGGGCGGGTAACCACCCCCAGTGCATCTACTTTTTCAGTAGTTTCTGGATGATAAATAGGGTGGACTTCACGCATTGGGAAATGTGTGGAGCCCGCAGGAACAGCAGATTGAAGTCGAGTTCTATAACTAACCATTGTTCCAATATTTCTGTACACCTCCTCCGGGCTTAATTGAAATTTATGCGCTTGGTCATGAATATCATACAATATTGCTGGAGCCCTCCCCCTTCATGAACCTGTTCCCATAATGATATCAGGCGTGCAGCCATATGGTCTAACGCATGCTGTTGCATTACGGGCTCATAGTCTTTCATAGTGCTCCATATGTCAGACAAAGTATAAATAGGCTGTCGCATCCATTGTGATGCTTGCTGTGCAATAGTTTCCCTTTCCTCTGATCCTAATGCGGACCGGGTAAACAGCTTCTTACCATCAAGAAACCCGGGCGGATGTACCGGAGTGGAATCAGCTGGTAAAGGAGTCGCACTCGCTGAAGAAGAGATCAACACATGAGGAGAATGGGTTGACCCAGGTGACAGCTGAAGAGTTTCAGCTGTCGTAGATGACAATAAATTGGGCAATAAAGCCATAATCTCTGAGACAGACGAGGACAACCGGGACAAATTCATTTGAGGCGCAAGGAGGGGAGGGGCTAGAGGCGCTGACACAGTAGGAGCTACTATCGACGCAGCTGAAACTTGCGCAGGAGCGGCTGGCCCCGCAACGGCTGATCCCGGGGCAACTGGTGCTGCTGGATATAGCCGTTGCGGAACATATGGGGGTGGTGGACGCATGTCCAATAGGTCTCCTATTTCATCTTCAGCGTCAGGCCGAGCGACATAACTTTTATCGACCTGTAGTCTAAACTCACGATTTACACATTCAATCCCTTCTTCCGTTCGGGCTCTGTCGTAGGCAACAGCCTTCTGGGTAATGGTTTGCCCTGCTTTGACTCTGGCTAGTTTCTCTTCTCTCATTCGCCTTCGCTTCGATTCCTTCTGCCAGGTGTTTAACGCTTCAAACATAGACTGCCTACTGCGTCTAGAAAATAACTGATCCTGTAAGAAGGCAATTTTCTTTTCATCAAAAGAACCCGTTTTTGGCCATCGCAATTCTTCATTACCTCTGGTATACTTATGCCACAAAGTATTAAACAATAAAGGGGCTATTCCGTGCTTTATGTACATATAATGGCTAGGACTGCCTTCCGGTGGAGCAGGCTGGCTTTCGGCCAGACGAGAGCCACTAGTCCGACAACAACAACCAAAACAATTCAATTTGCTGAAGCACGACATGTTAGTTAGCAGACGAACACCAACAACGTACAAACAAATTCTTGTATCACATATAACACATATTGATTTTTCCTATATAACGTTTTCTGCAGTTCAACCTCAACCTACTTATTCAAACTTGATGCATCCAAACAAACGAACCGAGCCCGTCGACTCCCGTTCGTGGAGAATTATTCAAAATACCAGACCGACAGAATCACAACGAGCAGTCTTCCAAAAAGACTGGCAAGAGGCAGTCAGACAGGTGCGACCACGGACTGGACTACAGACCATCCTATGACCTCCTTGGTTCACCACTGAGACTGTTCTGATGCGGTGCGAGCATCACCTCAGGTATGTCTCATGGCTACCCAATTACAGCCACAGGCTTTTCCGAATACAATCCGGCCGTGTGTTACACACAGGTAACAACTAGGCATCTGATCAGTGTCTCTAAATCACAAAAGATCCGTGGAGTCTCTACAGTCAGTCCCTACCGGACCACCCTGCAAGACCTCTGTAATTCTCCTAGGGTACTCATAACCCCCAAATCAAAATACAGTTAACTGTTCCAAATGCACCGCTCAAATAGCGCGCACCAAAACAAACAAATTACTCACCGGGTGCACCACGGTACAAATGTTCGTTCTCCACTGCCAACTTCTTGGGACCAACACGGTCAGCTCCTGGGTTAAGCCCGTAGGACCCCGGTGAAGGGCTACTAGCAACAGAGGACACCCCGATCGGGAGTGCGGAGTGGAAGTGCCAAAAAGTCAGGGAGAAGGAAAAAATAAAATCCCTCTTCTCCACCCGCCCGACCAGGACGCCCTCAATCCTACCACCCGAATACAGGGGAGGAAAGACCCTTTCACGGGGTCCCACCAGAGTCGCCAACTGAAGTACTGAAACAAAAATCCCAAGGGCCACACTTACTAGTGGCCCGCAATATCTTTCCAAATAATAGTCTGTTGGCAACGGAGAAGGTTTAGACGTTTTATTGGCCAAAGCAAAGCTCTATATAGAGGAGCCTCATCGATCCTCACCCATCAGGTGCGCCGAGGAAGACTGCTGGCTCCTTGACAGAACCACACTTATATACATAACAGGTTCAGCATACACAGCCTTACAAGTGGAAAAATACCAATTAGTCCATGGGCTCCTGGATGAGCTCATACAGTGTTCAGTTTCAGTCTCACACAAAGGGTTGCTATCTATACAGAGGAGGTCGGCAGGGTGACTCCCTTTTCGTCCCAGGGCCTGAAGGAATTTGCTTGATACTCCCTACAGCAGATGTGACCTTGGGCCTCGGCCGTAAATACAACTAACCTGTCTTGGGGCTGGTACGAACTAAATCATGAAGATGGTAGGCAAAGGAAAACCATGTGATCTGAAACGTGGTCTATCACAAACCAAGATGGCTACAGTATGGTTTTCGGCCCTTTTTTCGTGCAGTGAGAAACGAAAGAAATAACGCTTCTTCTAGAACATCAATGGGTATTTATGTGATCAGAATACCGTCATAGATACATTGTGCTAACTTTACATGGTGTGAATAAACAGAACAAATGATTTTTATCCTTCAACACCCCTACGCTGGCCTGGCATATGCCGGGCCATCCCACTCCGCTCATGCTTACGGGGGGGACGTAACAGGCAACATTTCCGGGGTGACATGGTTGCATCCACTGTCCACTACACTCCATACACCAGAGGTGTATGTTGCCATGTATATGGGTGTGTTCTGCATACTGCGGTCTGTCCAGCACATCTCCACCACTCTTGGCATTGTGTGCTTTCCCAGTCATGGTTCTCATGCCTCCTTCACACATGCCTTGTTGCCACCTCTCCCCACATTGGGCTAGTGTGTGGCTGAGGTGCCATGCCATTGATGACTCATGTTCAATGCTTGCCCAGGTTACCATGGTGAGTTGTTCTGTCGTGTCAGGTGGGTGGGCATGTTGTTTAGCATGTTGGTTTTGATTTTGTGATGTGTGCATTGCCAGAGTTGTGAGTTGCATGGTTGTGGAGTTGAGGTGAGTGGGGTGTTCATTTGGAACTTGCCAAGGGGCTGTGAATTTCCCTTGGTGCCATCCTGGGGCCGCTGGTTGCAGATGGACCGTCAGAGGATGGAGGAATCGTGCACAGTGGCTGGGTATTTGGAGGCGAGATTGGTGGAGATTCCATGGTGTTCGGCTGTTGCCTGCACATTGATGTGAGACGTGTGCTTTCTGTTGTGGTGATTGTGTGCTGTATCGGCAGGGGGCACAGGTATGACATGTATGCTGTGGATTGTCCCCGACACGTGCGTGCATCCAGCTATGGCGTATGGGCCTTGCTTGGTATCCAGTGGATCCGGCGCATTGTGTTGGACGTATAGGGACTGGGGTAACAGGCTGATGGTGATGTCCAGGTAAGGTGTGAGAGACTTGGATGTGGCTTGCTGTGTGTCTCCTTCGACTGTGGCAGGTGTTGGTTGGGGGGTATCAGGGGCCAACAGGTGCAGCACAGCCAGCAGCTTTGTGTGGGGTGGGATATTGGTTGTCCACTGTGTTAGTGCCGTCGGCCTGTTGGTTGTAGTTGGTCAGGATGCGTATGACGGTTGTCCTTTTGAGCCTGTGGTGGGCAATGACATTGTTGGGTGTTGGGTCTGTGTGGCTGGTGCATTTCCTGGGAGTCCGCTCTCTTTGTCTGTGCTGCCTGTGTGGTGGTCCGGGGGGTGTTCCGGGTGGGTGTTGGGGTACTGGGGTGGTGGCGGTGGGTGTTGTGGCACTCTTGGGTGTCTGGCCCGCATGACCGGTGGCACCATGGCATCTGTTGCCCTTCCGATGCAGCTGTGGGCTGTGCTCCCTTTTGTGGTGCAGGCTGTGGACCGACTTTGCACCAGGTCAGAGCAGGTGTTATTTTCCTGCTGCTAACGCGCCTCATCGCCTCTTTTGTGTTCTTATCGCAGTTCTGGCTGGTCATTGTGAATGTTGTGGAGTGGTGTTGTCACGGCTTTTGGCGTGGGAATGCGTACTCTGCATCTGATTAGCGATAGTAGTTGCGGGGGTCTTCTGTGGCGATGTTTTTTGCGACTGCTATCGCGGGTAAACTGATGCTGTGGGCTGTTAACACCAGCTTGTGAATGGGGCAATCGATTTATCGCAACTTTGGCTGCGATAAAGTGCAGTTAACTCGGCGTTAGCTTCTTGTGAATATCCCCCTTACTTTTCTAAACTTGTTGCTCAAAATTAACAATTGTGAGCAGTCAAGGTTTACTCCAATGGGTGGTAAAGGGATTAGAACTCAAACATAGCATGAAGAGTAATCACACTCTAGAAACTCAATCTCCATCTGAGTTATCCTTTAACATGATCTGTTTTAGAGGGGGGATTTAGAATGAAACCCCCAAAATCTGCTAGGTGACTCTTAGTTCTTCTGCTCCCCAATAAACATCTTCCGAAGTCTCTGCACACAAAATGTGTCTCCAAGCATGCAGTTTTTCTTCAAAGGCATACATTCTCCTGTGAAGTCCCTACTTGGCTCTTGCAGCGATGACTGGGGACCATGGCTGTGAGGCTCCTTCCCTAGGTCTTGCAGCACCAGACCATGGATGTGAAGCCCAGGGCAGTGGGGCCATATCCCAGAGGCTTTGCAGCACTACATGATAGCTGTGAGGCCAGAGAATGGGAAAACACTCTCATGAGTCTAATAGCTGTGGGTCATGGTAAGACAGTCCATGAAAGGGAACACCCCTCCCTGGTCTTGCAGTACGACACTATTGTTGTGAGACCAATGGTAGAGGGTTCCCCTATTCTGGGTCCCTTTTTCTGGGCATCACAGCACTAGACCATGGTTGCAAGGCCTAGGAGAGTGGAAGTCACTACCCTAGGTCTCGTAGCCATGTTGTAGCATTGCCAGGCAATGGAGAGGGCACCTTTCCCCTGGGACTTGCTGTCCTGCTTATGTTGCTGCGAGGCTCATGGGTTAGTGGGCTCTATCCCCCAATCCTCCCGGTGCTACACCATGTTTGAGAAGCCCAGGAGATGGGGAAGGGTGTAGGAGAGTAGGATCTGCTTCACATGGGTACCCCCACTTTTTGCTGGTGTTTCACTGTTTTTCGACCTTAGTCTGGTTGTGGCCCTGCTAATCAGGACCACAGCCTAGCTGCTTCCTCTCTAAAATGGTTTGCATGTACATTAGGTACATATCTAATTGGATTCTTGAGTGCCTTATAAGCCCCTAGTATATGGTATACTATGTACCTAGGGCATAGGTACCTCAGAGGCCTACCAGGGGCTGAAGCATGTATCATGCCACCCCTGGGAAGCACTCCAAAATGGCACCACAGGTCTGCTACTGCAGCCTGGGTAAGGGTGGGCTTGCACCCCTTACAGTGGTATAGGCTACCTATATCAACATATATATATACAGACACTTATAAACCTATAAGCCACTCCTATGGCAGGCCTTGACAATCCTGAAGGCAGAGTGCTCGGTTTTGTGTGAGAGGGTGCCCAAGCATGAGCTGAGCCCCTCTGCAGCTTTTGGAAATACTTCCTTATGGCTGTTCTGAGATACAGCCATACCATATACTCTAAGTGCATTATAACCTCGCGGTAAATGCTAACTTTGGTATGGCTGCATCAAAACATGTCGTGTTTGGTGTCAAACGCTTTGGAATACTACCCCCCACCAGTTCTGGCGGCGGGGGTAGCATTCCACCCTTCTAGAGGGAGAGACATGTTCACACTGGTCTAACCCGGTAGGACTTTCGTGAGCCCTGGCATCACAAAATGGATGCCTCTGCCACAGACACGGGTCTGGCCTCCTGCTGCTGACCGAAACTCCGGCAGGGGAGGCCTGGACAATAGGTTTTCTGTCGAAGTGAGGTGTAACCACCTCCCCAGACAGGCAGATGTGTATTGGGGCTGGGCGGGAGCACTCTCTGGTGCTTTGAAGTCCTGCACTGGGGGCACGTTTGCTGTCCCTGTGCATAGTCCAGTTCAAACCTGCCCCTGCTCTGGCACGAAACTGGACAAAGGAAATGGGTGTAACCACCCCTCTTTCCAACCCCTCCCATAGGTGGGTCCCTAGAGTATGTCCAACTCCCAAACTCAGTATAAGTATGGGAACCCAGTCTTTGAGACTTTAGATTACCCTGTACGAAACTCTGCAACATATATCCTGGACCTTCGATGTTCTATCCTGGCTAGAAGACTGAAGAAATCTCCCTTGGGGTCAAGGAGTGACTGCCCTGCTTAGCAGGCACCAAAAAAGCAACTGACCGGTCTGCATCGCTGAAGCTCCCACCGGATGCTGAAGTCTTTGCATCACCAGAGGTAGATTTCCAGACTTCCCCTAGGCTACCCTGAGTCCATAGTAAAGCTAGGGCCCGTGGCTATCGTGGGTGACGTGGAACCGTGACCCCTGGACACCGTGAACTTTTGCAGCAACACTATCTTCCTGGTCCTCCTTGAAGTTGTGCTTTGGGCTCCGAGCAGCCCCAGCCTTGAGCACCTCCTGCACCAAAGATTGCTGGCCTCCACTCCACGAGTGACCCGTGGGCCAGTTTCAAGTGCGACTGCTTGAGGCTCTTTCGCGATCACTAGCTCGTTGGCTAGCAGGTCCCCACGAAGGCAACTCCTCTTCTACTTGGGCTTTCCTGGTAGCTCCAGACGTGCCCTGACTTACCCTTGCTGGGTGAGTTTGTCAGACCTTGCTGGTCTGCACCGCAGTCCTTTCTCTGAATTCTTGTGACTTGCCGTTCCCAAGGCTTGTTGGGTCCATTCTGGTCACCGACACCGCAGCACTCGACAGACTTTGTGGGACAGCTCGAATCCGGCTCGTGGACTTTATCGACACCTCCTGGACCTCGTGGCTGAGGAGTCAAGACACCCATCAACTCACCTGAAGCACCTGACATCTGTGGGCATTGGTCCATCCTTCCCTTGGTCACTGGCTAGTGACCCAGACTCTGTCCCCTCTGCTTTCAGGTTCCTTCCATCCCAGATCCAGGCTTGGATCTCTTCGGACACTTCTCTTCACTGCAGCAGCAGTTCTTTGCAGGCTTCCATTGAAATCGACGACGCGACCCGACACCAAAAGACACCTATGCACCCGGCTTCCCTGGGTGAAGTAACTCGAGTACTCCGGTGCTCCCGTGGGTGCTTCTTAAGTCCAAAAGGGTTTGGTCCTGACTCGATTCTAAGTGTCCCTAATCTTTAAATTTCTAACCGCGACATTGCCCATAGAAGCTAACGGGAACCCGCGGTTGTGTTTACACACTGCATACAGTCCCCATGGGTCCCCTGTGTCACTACCTTGGGTGGTTCCTTGGGGTCCAATCAATTCTACAGGCTCTAGGCCTTGTGTCTATCCCAGTCGTGTTTCTTATACCACTTTTTTGGTATATGGTTTGGTACGCCCCTAGGACCCAAACGTGTATTTGTGCTATTACTGATACTTGCTAACTTGTAAACAAAGTACTTCGAACTCCAGTCTCATAAAGAGACTAGAGGGGACTGTTCTAACTTAAATACATATATTTTGAATATATACCTGGTGTGGTTGTACTTTCATTTGATCCTTCAAAAGATTATAGACTGGTAAAACAAACTGCTTTACATTCCTTCAAGACTTAGCCTGAAGGCTGCTCTCCATAGCTACCACTAGGATAGCTTTCAATAAAGGTTGTCTTGAACCATTCACCTTAAGGGGTTGTTTGGACTGATACAAGGTGCCCACTAGAACTAGTGGACAGCATATATCAGACCACCATCTCACAAAGGGCACCTTGTGTGGGCCCCTTCCCTAGGCCCCATTAAAACTGTCTCACAGCTCTGTAACATGGCTCTGTGCATAGGTCGATGTCAAGGTCCATGTCCTGTGATGCCATTTCCTGTGATTTCACGTTGCATGCAATTAGAGGAGCTAGCACATTCCCTTTCTGCCCTGGCATAGCCATCGGCTAGCGGCATTGCCATCAGTAGTGTAGCGGGTACGGTGGTACTGGGCCCAGGGGTAATAAGTACCCAATTTTCCCAAATGATGGCTTTATTTTACTGTGCAGCCAGTGGGCAAGTATGAGGGGGTGCTTTTACTTTGCAATGCCCATATAAGAGAGATACGTAGCACAACAATGGTGCTATGGGTGCTGGTGCAGCCATGCTCCAGATCTGTGAGGCATGGGAGAGGTCCTCCCTCTAATGGGCATTAGAGTCAGCCGTGGTTGGACACTCAGGGGAGGAGGCACCAGTCCATGAGCTTAGCCGAGCAGGACTATGGCTCTGAAGCTCACTGGGGGCCCTCTCTCAGGGGTGTAGCTATCAATAGTGCAGCAGGTGTAGTTGCACCAGGGATCATGGATGTTCTGGAACAAATGCACCCAGATTATGGCTGTGCTTTACTGACAGCATAATTTTCATGCATCAGGGCCCATGGCTACATTACTGTGCCACTGGTCCCTTCTCCCATGAACCGCACAGCCATGATCCAGAGCTGTGAAGGTCAGGAAAGGTCCATCCTCCCCTAGGCCTACCAGCCATGGTCCAGTGCTAAGAGGCATAAGGGAGGAAGCCTGCAGCTTTTGCCTTGCCCTGGGCTTTCCAGCCATAGACCAGTGCCTGCAAGAGACCCCTCTGAAGGGCATAAATATCAATAGCGCAGCAAGCGCAGTGGGAGTGTGGTCTCGTGGGGTTATGGGTCCAATGGTGATGCTAATGTCACACCTGTTCTTAAACAGAGGGAAACACACATTTCTGATGGACATGCTGGGCCTACTCTATCAGGAGTTGAGCACTGCAATGTTGATGCCCCATGTGTACCTTTTGTTATAGTGAGGGAGTCTTGCTCTGTTGATCCCATGAGGTGCTTAGTGTGGGAGGGTGTGAAACATGGTCAGAGAGGGAGGAACGTAAGCACCGCTTGTCTCCATGGTGTTCCTGTGGTTGTAGCAAGCCAAGCTTGCACTCCTGATGCCTGTGCTCCACCCTTCTGTGAAGGAGGGCAACTTGCTCTACTGGTGCTAATTCTATGCATATTCTGTGAGTGAATGAAGCTTGCATTGGTGATGTCAATGCTGTGCATGTTCCCTCATCAAAGGAAACATGAAGGTGTCATGCCCATGCTGTGCTTATTCTTTAAGAGGGAGTTGTTTGCACTGATGATGGCCGTGTTGGACTTGTTCCTTGATGCAGTGAGGCTACAATGTAGGTATTCACACTGCGACTTATATGAAAATAAGGAAAGCTTGCACTGCTGCTTTCCTCGTGTTACCAGTTCAATCATCCATAGATGCTTGACCCACTGATTCATTCTTTGTGTGAGGATGGCTGGCTCCGTTGATACCCATAGTGTGCCTGTTCTGCCATGTGCTATTAGGGAAGGAAACTTGCTCTGACCCTGGTGTGCTGGACATGTTCTTTGTTTGATGCTTGATGTTGAATTGTGCCTGTTCTATGGAAGAGGGCAACACACATTACAGATGCCCAAGCAACATATATTCTGTGAGTGAGAGAAGCTTGCAATTGATATATCCATGCTGTAAATGGTTATTTCCAAAGGGCACTTGTACTGATTATGTCTAGTTCGTACCTCCTCATGACAGAAAGATGTACATTGCAGTCCCACCACAGGCATTGTGCAACAGAGCATAGAGATACTCAAGTAGCGTGTGTGACTGTCAAGCATTTCTGTGAAAATGTTAAATAGCTTGTCAACTTGTATGCATGGTTTGGAATTTTGGGAACGAGTCAAGCAATTTGCCAGCCTCTACATGGCACAAAACACTACATACATTCACAAAAAGTACAATGAATTAGTTAATCGGGTGCCAAGTACCTCTTGGAAACCCGGCCATCCTTTAAAGTTTTGGAACGATTGATTTACTCTCCTATCATAAGTAAATAAAGACAGAGGTGTAAGGTGTAGCATAATGGCAACTCTCTAACTGTTACTGTCTGAATTACATGGTTAAAAACGAGGTGTGAGAGCAAAGGAACTATCCCCATTGGCCCAGGGGGGCACCCAGATATTTTCCAAAATGCAATTATTAATAAGATTATACAATTTATAATTTTAATGGCTGTGACATTATAATATAAATTTAATGTCGCCACTTATAGAGTTAATATGTGGTTCTGGGTATTAGTTCCCAATGTTCAGAATGTTCATGAGAAGCCATGGCTTCAAATGTACACAGCAACCAGGGTTTGAGGCCTTGTCTGTGTGATGTCACAACTCAGAACCCTGGCCATAGCAACTAATATCACATCAGAACCTTCAGTGTGCAGAGAGATCCAGACAGGAAAGGCAAAGTACCAGGGCTCTCAGAGGCAATACGATGGAGGGTAACAGTGGCCTCACCCCAGCGGACTTTGCCTATGCACCAGGAACAAGCCAGGACCTTACTGATTACGAGGACGCCGGTAAGCGCCCGGAATGGGGTCAGAATAAAAGGATGCGGACCTGGGCAGCGATGAAGGGCTGGTATCTCCCAGGCGCAATGCTCCGCTATGACACAAACTTGGCATAAGAACTTCTCAACTTAAGAAAAGGGGGTGATGTATTTTTAGAGGGCAAGTGATGACTACACGGTTTGTTTGAGTCGAGGATGAATACTGAATATTCACTGAGTAATAAACTATGTTTAAGTGGACCTGAAGAGTTGACAAGGAACCTGTCAATGTTAAAACAAAGCCCATGCCTAGGATCTGTGTAGAACTCAACACTCGACCATATAAATACAAAATAAAGGTGTGACAGAGCTACAATAGTGAACCTCTTATGACAAATAACATGTGCTCAGGGCTGGCGCTAGGGATGGGCAGCGGCCCAGGGCCCCGCGCTCAGTCCACCAATATAAGGGCTTGTGCGGCCTCATACCTATGCTCCAGCGTTGCGAGGCCCAGGGGAGGGGAACCGGTCTGCTGGCCTCACAGCAGGGCTGCATTTGCCGTAGAGGGCACCGGAACATTGGAGGCCGGTTTTGGAGCGGTGGGGTCGTTTTTGTTAGTGGAGGCCGATTTTGCAGCTGTGCTGCAAAATCAGCCCCTTGTATCAAAAGCGCACGCAGCAGCGGTGTTCCCACCAGCACCCTCCCCTCCCACCGGAGGCCGGTCAAACTTAATTGCCAGGGCTGATTTGCGATCCCCGTCCGGCCCTTCCTCTCACACATGTGGCGCACTGCCAGGAACAGGAGAAAGCCCTTTGGAACTACAAGCAGCTCTCACTATTTCAGCCCTTGATGACCTGTGAAAGAGATGCTTGTCAGTGTCTGGGAGGCGGTGTTGCTGCACAGGATGGGCCCTGCACCATGCAGGTTCAGGATCACCTTCAAATATTGGGATGCAAATAGGGTTGGCACCATTCCAGTAGAAAAATCCAGGCCCTTTGTTGCTGTTTTAGGAGTATGCCAAGATCGGGACACAATTCTAACTACCACTTTAAACAAAAGCATATGTATTTGTAACAACTCGTTTTTGTCTATGTTCACCTGAATTATTACTCAGGGGTGGATGCAGCTCTAGAACATGTTTAAATGTGTTTTCTGTTTATATTTGAAGTTTCGATTATGTACAGATAAAGCCTAAAAATAACAGCTTTAGTTCATTTTGTACCAGCCGGGACATCAAACAGAACCGAACAAGACAGAAAACCAGCCAGGTGACAACCCTAGATGCAAACAGCCTTCAATGAGGGATGAAACCAATTTTTTACAATTTTGTATAGCACAAACGCGACCCGAAGTTACTGGAATGCTTAAAATGAGTACCAGTTACATTGCACAAGAACACATTCTTTCCTTCTTTAGGCACAGGGAGACTAAGTGATTGGCCCAGAATCACAGGTCTTGAGCAGATGCCAAGACTGGAAGCTGGGTCCCCAGGTATAAAGTCGACAGCTCTACCCGGAATGCCACATTCTGGTTAGACGGAGGGTGGCAGGCAGATGCTACATGAAAGCTGGGCTCTTGATGGACTTGTGGTTTTGACTGGCTCTCAAGCTGAGCCAGAGCCAAGGAGTAAGTCTTTGTTGGCTATTTCCTCACATTAAGCCTGTTTCAAAGTGCTGCCGTATTATCAGATCAGTGGATGAGGCACACAGAGAGTGTTATTTGGCCAGGATCAAACAGTTTGTTAAATGAGTAGACCCAGGACGGCAGTACACTGCTACTTGTTGCAAAGACTATATATTTACCACTGTACTGCATTTAGATGACTAGTACTTATGACTGGGCACCTCCCTTCTCACAGGATTCTTCAGTACATTTTTAGAAATCTCAGTGACTACCAGTCTTCACATTGAATCAAAGTGCTCCCAATCTTGCCAAAAAGAGAGCAGCATGGAAATACGCTGTGTCACTGGAATTATATGGTAGAATAGGGTCAAAATATGCGGCAAGGATGAGTAAATTATGCACCAAAAAAGGCAGATTATGCAGCGTGATTCAGCACGTTTTATGATATTATTACTTCAATATTTGGTCATTTTTGCACTTAACACTGCCTGGGCATTGGTTGCTCTTAATTAGTACCCGTTTATCATTCAATTGTAGCAATAAGCAACAGAAAGGTAACTAGTCCAGCTTTCAAAGGATCTTCTGCTGCAAGGCAACATGTGTTGTTGTGTTAATAGAAACTTTTGAACCATTTCAGCTAGAAACAAAAATTGTTTTTGCTAAAACCTGCAGATTATGCAGCAGATGGTGGATTAGGTGATAAATCTATAATTAGGAAAAAAATGCAGCAGCCACTCAATCGCATAATCCCAGTGGCCCTGGCAATAAATTCAGAAACGTTATTACCCAAGAGCACACAATTTGGCCAAATGGAGGCAAGGATTGAAAAACGTGTCTCCTGGTTGCATTTCTCCAACTAGTCCACTAGACTACAACTGGGATCTCAGTGAGTCTGATGGAAAGGCTAAGAGTCTGCCCTTCCAAGGAAATTGCCACTCTGTTTCCGGCCATGCTCAGCTTTACAACATGATGATTAGATGCCAATTGTCCTACTTCAATGGTTAAAATGTACTAGTTAGACCAGGTCCTGTGCAGTGGGTACTTACTGGACAGTATGAGTGGTAGATACTGATTTACTACTGATACTTTTCTAAACGTGTTGCTCTAAACTTGCAATTGTGAGCAGTCAAGGCTTACTCCAATGGGTGGTAAAGGGATTAGAACTCAAACATAGCATGAAGAGTAATCACACTCTAGAAACTCAATCTCCAGCTGAAAAATCCTTTAACATGATCTGTTTTAGAGGGGAGATTTACAATGAAAGCCACAAAGTCTGCTAGGTGACTCTTAGTTCTTATTCTCCCCAATAAACATCTTCCGAAGTCTCTGCCCACGAAATTTGCCTCCAAGTGTGCAGTATTTCTTCAAAGGCATACATTCTCCTGTGAAGTCCCTACTTGGCTCTTGAAGCGATGACTGGGGACCATGGCTGTGAGGCTCCTTCCCTAGGTCTTGCAGCACCAGACCATGGATGTGAAGTCCAGGGCACTGGGGCCACATTCCAGAGGCTTTGCAGCACTACATGATAGCTGTGAGGCCGGAGAATGGGAAAACACTCTCATGAGTCTAACAGCTGTGGGTCATGGTGAGGAAGTCCATGAAAGGGAACACCCCTCCCTGGTCTTGGAGTGCTACACTATTGTTGTGAGACCAATGGTAGAGGGCTGCCCTATCCTGAGTCTCTTTTTGTGGGCATTGCAGCACTAGACCATGGTTGCAAGGCCTAGGCGAGTGGACGTCCCTACCCTATGCCTCGTAGCTATGTTGTAGCATTGCCAGGCCATGGAGAGGGCACCTCTCCCCTGGGACTTGCTGTCCTGCTTATGTTGCTGCGAGGCTCATGGGTTAGTGGCTCTCTCCCCCAATCCGCCCGGTACTACACCATGTCTGAGAAGCCCAGGAGGTGGGGAAGGGCACCTTGTGTGGGCCCCTCCCCTAGGCCCCATTAAATCTGTCTCACAGCTCTGTACCATGGCTCTGTGCATAGGTCGATGTCAAGGTCCGTGTCCTGTGATGCCATTTCCTGTGATTTCAAGTTGCATGCAATTAGAGGAGCTAGCACATTCCCTTTCTGCCCTGACATAGCCATCGGCTAGCAGCATTGCCATCAGTAGTGTAGCGGGTGCAGTGGTACTGGGCCCAGGGGTATAAGTACCCAATTTTCCCAAATGATGGCTTTATTTTACTGTGTGACCAGTGGGCAAGTGTGAGGGGGTGCTTTTACTTTGCAATGCCCATATAAGAGAGATACGTAGCCCAACAATGGTGTTATGGGTGCTGGTGCAGCCATGTTCCAGATCTGTGAGGCATGGGAGCGGTCCTCCCTATAATGGGCATTAGTGTCAGCCGTGGTTGGATACTCAGGGGAGGAGGCACCAGTCCATGAGCTTATCCGAGCAGGACTATGGCTTTGAAGCTCACTGGGGGCCCTCTCTCAGGGGTGTAGCTATCAATAGTGCAGCAGGTGTAGTTGCACAAGGGATCATGGATGTTCTGGAACAAATGCACCCAGATTATGGCTGTGCTTTACTGACAGCATCATTTTCTTGCATCGGGCCCATGGCTAGTTTACTGTGCCACTGGTCCCTTCTCCCATGCACCTCACAGCCATGATCCAGAGCTGCGAAGGTCAGGAAAGGTCAATCCTCCCCTAGGCCTACCAGCCAGGGTCCAGTGCTAAGAGGCATAAGGGAGGAAGCCTGCAGCTTTTGCCTTGCCCTGGGCTTTCCAGCCATAGACCAGTGCTGCAAGAGACCCCTCTGAAGGGCATAAATATCAATAGCGCAGCAAGCGCAGTGGGAGTGTGGCCTCGTGGGGTTATGGGTCCAATGGTGATGCTAATGTCACACCCGTTCTTCAACAGAGGGAAACACACATTTCTGATGGACATGCTGGGCCTACTCTATCAGGAGGTGAGCACTGCAATGTTGATGCCCAATGTGTACCTTTTGTTATAGTGATGGAATCTTGCTCAGTTGATGCCCATGAGGTGCTTAGTGTGGGAGGGTGTGAAACATGGTCAGAGAGGGAGGGAGGAACGTAAGCACCGCTTATCTCCATGGTGTCCCTGTGGTTGTAGCAAGCAAAGATTGCACTCCTGATGCCTGTGCTCCACCCTTCTGTGAAGGAGGGCAACTTGCTATACTGGTGCTAATTCTATGCATATTCTGTGAGTGAATGAAGCTTGCATTGGTGATGTCAATGCTGTGCATGTTCCCTCATCAAAGGAAACATGAAGGTGTCATGCCCATGCTGTGCTTATTCTTTAGGAGGGAGATGTTTGCACTGATGATGGCCATGCTGGACTTGTTCCTTGATGCAGTGAGGACTACCCTGTAGGCATCCACACTGCGACTTATATGATAATGAGGGAAGCTTGCACTATTGCTTTCTTTGTGTTACCAGTTCTGTCATCCATAGATGCTTGTCCCACTGATTCATTCTTTGTGTGAGGAAGGCTGGCTCTGTTGGTACCCATTATAGGGCCTGTTTTGTCATGTTCTATAAGGGAAAGAAGCTTGCTCTGATCTTGGTGTGCTGGACATGTTCTTTGTTTGATGCTTGATGTTGAATTGTGCCTGTTCTGTGTAAGAGGTTAATACACATTACTGATGCCCAATATACCTATAATCTGTGAGTGAGAGAAGCTTGCAATGGTTATATCCATGCTGTAAATGGTTATTTTCAAAGGGCACTCGCACTGATTATGTCTATTTCGTACCTGGTCTTTGACTGAGAACAATTTACATTGCAGTACCACCACAGGCATTGTGCAACACAGCATAGAGATACTCAAGTAGTGTGTGTGACTGGCAAGCATTTCTGTGAAAATGTTCAATAGCTTGTTGCCAACTTGTAAGCATGGTTCAGACTTTTGGGCACAAGTCAAGCAATTTGCCAGCCTCTATATGCCACATAAATGCTACATACATTCACAAAAGTACAATTAATTTGTTAATCGGGCACCAAGTAACTCTTGGCAGACACGTTAGTTTGCTGTCCCCTGCAGGCCACCATCTCTGTTTTTAGCGATTCGCAATTGGTCGCAAATTGCGACCTGCCTCGTGAGTATTGATGAGACAGGTCCATTTCTGACCCACTGCTGTACATCACATTTTGTGACTTCCTAATTCCGAGTGGCATAAAATTGCAATTATGAACTCGCAAAATGCAGCAGTCGGCAATGTGGCCCAAAATCATAAAAACATAGCAAGGGCTTCTTGATGAGGCTTGATCTCCATAAATATGCAATTCTTCCTTTTTTGAGTCTAAATGTATTTCTTTTTATTGTACATTTTTCAAAAACAATAGGATTAATAATTGTTTCATTTATGCAAACAGTTGATACAAAAAGAAATATAAAAGATGTAATGTCCTAAAACTCTTCCCCGCCTCGTTAAGCTCCATAGATGGTCTCTTGTATTTGCTAGTCATCGAGAAGTGCTTCGATGTTTGCCCATCTCTGTGTAGGAAGTTTGAGCGGAAGTGGGAGTGATCCCTATATGATTGTAGCATGGTGAAAACCTCATATGTTTCTCAATATTTATCATTTTCTGATAATGTTTCCCTTACAGAAGTTTGGGAATGTGTCGGCTTGTGTGAACTTGAGAAGATCTACTGCAGTGAGTACGCAGAGGATCATGAAAAAGGTAAGACTGCAGCATATGTGTATGTGTTGTGGGTGGTAAAAAGGCAAACAAAAATCTTTTCTTTCTCCTTGCTCAAAATGAGTTACCCATTGCTACTGTAAACCAGTGGTGTAGCTAGGCCATAGACCGCCCATGGCTACCCCTGCATTTGCCACCCGCGGAGGCCACAGGTAAGAGCGGGGTGGGCCTCCGCCGTCCCCAAAACCTGTTCCACCTGGGGCGGAATCCTCCCCTCTTGCTATGCCACTGCTGTAAACTCCGTGGATGGCCAAGATCTGACATAAATTGGGGTAATTCATCATGTCCTTGCTTTGGTGTGGCAACTATATTTAACATACTTAGCATCCGACATTTTCAAAGTAGCTACATCAAAACATATCAGAAATGAGGATATGAGTAGTTTTTAAATCATAATCATGAAAAATATATTTCAATATTTAATGAAGAATTAGTCAACCACAATACAAGTGATTATTTTTTGCCTAGTGGGCCTGCCTTGGTAGTAGGGATGTTTCAGTAATGGTTTTGGAACAACCACTCTCCAGCGCTTTAAAAAAAAAATCTGTCATTGACCTTTTTCACAAGGCCCTGAAATACCATCTATTTTGATAGATAAGGCCTGTTAGTCTTAGATTTAGTGTAGTCTCCTTTGACAATCAGTTTTATCTCCAAGATACCTTTCGGAGAATATTACGCTACACAGATACCCTCACTCACTGACCCAGTACTGATAAATATAGTTAAGTGATGAGGCAGTGCTCTAGGTAATAAACTTTATAGAGGGCGTTTGGTTTCTTAGCATGCCTAAGTGCAAGAAGAAGCATAACATTTGAAAAATGGGGCACTGTTTGTGTATCCTTAAGACTAAGGATTATCTTTTAATTTTCAATAAAATGGATATAAATGCAATTTTGTACACCAAAAGTACATTTAAGAAGTTGGCTTAAAAAATGGAAGACTACCTTTTAACATGCCAATGGATATGGTTGGTATCCACTTCTGTTATTTCTGTGCTGCAGTCATTTAGTTTTGTTGTAAACAACTGATGTTAAACTATTTAAAAACGCCAATAATGGCGGTTTAAAAACAGGAGGGCTGAAGGCAAAAGGTTTGAGTAGGATCCTGTGGAGAGAGCCAAATCCAATAGGAAATGGATCTGAAAAGGACAGAATAAAAGTCATGGTTGCCTCCTCATAATAACTTCCTTTAGTTTTTTGAGAAGGCAGCAAGATGGTTCAAGACTGAAGGGATGCAGAGGAACAATTACTATTCTCACATTCAGCATCTTAACATGTTTCAACCAGTGGCCCTATCCAAAGTCAGCAGCTTTCGTGAGGATTGGGGATCCTTATTATCCTATGTTGTTAGCACATGCACAATCAACACAAGCTGGCATACACACAACACACAATATTCTGTTAATGCTGGATGCTAGAATGCTTCTTCAGCACATATTATATGGTCCCTAATCTTAACTTGGGAAAACCTCATGGAGGAGTATGACGAGGGGAGCCTTGTAGTCACACAGGTCTCAAGGGCCTTACAGAATTTGGCTATTCCCAGGCATTGATCTTATCCTTTATGTTGTGTTCACTTTTTGTGATTTGGATTCTATTTTAGGAGGACGAACACACAGCCGCGGCCGCTGCAGGTAAGAGCGGTGGGGCCAGGTGAGGGCAGATTTCTATAGAGGACTACAAGGGGAAATAAATTATTTATTTAATTTTCCCCATGTGGTCGTCTCTCAAAATCCCCCGTTAACTGGCCCCACCGCTCTTACTTGCAGCGGCCACCCACACGTAGACAGCCCAGACATCTCTCTCGTTCCTTCAATCTCCTGGTTGAAGGGGTTTATAGGTTGTGATCATTATAAATCCACCAGATCAGTGTAGACAAAAGGAAACAGAAGAAAAGCTATTTACTAACCAAGCATTCCTGTCCTACCTACTCTCAGCAACTCTGAAGCAACAGAGATGAGTCTCTCAATCGTTTCCCTTTCAATAGCTCTCTGGTGAGGTGTGTTATATTGCACTCCTCTGAGAGAAAGGACTTCTCTGGGTGCTTCAGCCTTTGACTATGGAGTTGTTTGATGATCAATGCAGTCTGAGTCTCCACACCTTGCCTTTCATATGACCTCCTGCTGATACAATTTGTTTTACAGAATGGCCTACATTGCCTGATGTTTCTGAATGCCAGGCTTTCTCCCCAGAGAATGTGACTGATGCCGAAAAAGGTGAGAGATCTCATTTTTCAATTTGCCAAGCATATATGAAATGTTCTACATCACTGTATGCTCTTCCAGCTTCCGAGATGGTTGGCAACCCACGCTTCAGCAGCCGCCTGTGAATACACTCTGAACATAAGATAGACTCTTGTGAACCTCATGGTTAGTGACCCTGCTCAAGAAGTGGTGTCCCTGACTAAGAGGGTCACAGGATCACTAAGGAATGAGTGAACCTGAATCACCACAGAAGGGTTTGTTATATTGTATCTGGTATCCGCACAGATTTTGTTTCATTCTTGATTATTTTTAAGTCCCAGAGTCAGCAAAGGGTACCTGCTATCTGTGACTCCATGGTGGGGCGTCTGTGCCACTGCTCGTTCCAGATGTGATGCACATTTTATGCATTAACTTCAGAGTGGAGCAAGAAAAAAAGCATTTTATTTTTTATTTTTCCTCATTGACCCTAGTCTTTTTTTCACTGAGAGGCCCCTATTGTCCCACTAGCTCACACCGGATGGGTTCTTCAGTATCCAGAAGACTAAAAATGAATGACGATTCCAAAACAAAACTTAATGGTTAGAATGCCCTCCCTGAGCCCTTCTTCACTTCTTATGATTTGAAGATGGGTTAATCAATATGCCATGCTCATGTTTTCCTCTTTGTCTTTATTCATATCAGAATACAGCTACATAAACAAGATGATATGGAACATGCCACACCCCACAGCATCATGTGCTTATACAAAGCAGTGGCTGTCAGACGTGTTTCCCATATAATATTATTATTATTATTATTATTATTATTATTTGGAGTTTTGTACCGCGCACGGTTACCCTTGGGCATCCCAGCGCTATCAATAGATCGGAGCAGCACCCAGCGCATAACATCTCAGACCGGGAACAGGTGAGTTTTTAAAAGTTTGCGGAAACGCAGAGTGTTGGTTTCTGCCCGCAATCTGAGTGGAAGGGAGTTCCAAGCGGAGGCCGTATTCACTGAGAACCTTCTCCCTCCGGTACGGGCTCGCCTTACTCTAAAAGACTGGAGAAGAAATTTATGATCAGAGCGAAGAGCCCTTGCTGCTTTATAAGGTTGGATCATGTTCCTCAGGATCGCTGGGCCCTTCCCCTGCAGACTCTTCTGTGCCATGCAGAGTGCTTTAAAAGTTACTCTTTCCCGCATCGGGAGCCAATGCAGTGCCATCAATGCTGGTTTAGCAGACTGCCTTCTGGGGACATTGGTTAGCAGTCTGGCCGCTGCATTTTGCACCTGCTGCAACTTCTTGAATGTGGATTCCGGAGCACCCAAGAAGAGTGCATTGCTGTAATCCAGCCTAGAAATGATGAGCCCCTGTATAAGCAACTTACGAGAGGTCTCAGGGAGGAGTGACAGAATCTTGCGGGCTGACCGGAGCATACCAAAACAAACACCAGCGGTCTTTTTGGCGTGTGTTCTAAACGTCAGGTCTTGCTCCAGCCACACCCCCAGGCTCTTAATCTCCTTCTTTGGGCTGGGAAGAGCTCCCATGCAGTCAGGCCAACTACTGGGAGACAGGGAGAAGGAAGACTGACCTAAAATCATAAGCTCGGTCTTAGAGCCGTTCAATATCAGGGATGAGTTACACATCCACCCAAACACTGCCTCCAGGCAGGAATGAAGCGCCGCTGGTTGCTTCTCTAACTGAGAAAGCCCCACCACCATCTGCGTGTCGTCCGCATAGCTGATGATATTGAAGCCGAACGGAGACACCACATCCTCCAGGGAGGCCATATATACATTAAATAATGTAGGGCTCAACGACGAGCCCTGGGGAACCCCACACTGGAGGGCGAAAGGGGGAGACTTCTCATTTCCTTCCCAAACTTCAAATGACCGTCCCCCTAAAAAGGAGGCAAGCCATCCCAGAGCCATCCCCGTGACACCCAGCCCTTCCAGTCGCTGGAGTAGTACCTGGTGATTCACGGTATCAAAGGCCGCACTCAGGTCCAGGAGGATCACTGCCACTGACCCTCCTGAATCGAGAATGCATCTGGCCTCCTCCACCACGGCCAGAAGGGCGGTGTCTGTGCCCTGTCCAGGCCGGAATCCCGTCTGGGAGTCCTGTAGTCGGCCATTAGCCTCCAAGAAATTCGAAAGTTGGTAGTTAACCAACCTTTCAGCCACCTTACTCACCCCTGGGAGCAGGGAAATCGGCCGAAAATTAGCCAAATCGGTGGGGTCAAGGCTCGGCTTCTTCAGGAGGGCTTTCACGACTGCTCCTTTCCATCCAGGTGGCACCACCCCCTGTGAGAGCGACAGGTTAATCAGCTCAGTCACTGGGGCCACAATAGTCGACGCAACCTGTTTTAGATATCGCATCGGGACAGGGTCCTTGGGAGAGCCACTCTTCAATTTCCCAAGCACACTCAGCACTTCCTCCGCAGTCACGGGGCCAAAAAGGTCCAGCTCAGCTGCTCCTACCCTTTGCTGAGCAGTTGGCTCTGCTACTGCAGTTGGCTGAGGGAGTGAGCGTAGGATGGTCTCGATTTTAGAGTTGAAATAAGTAGCCAACTCCCGACATTTTCCTTGGGGATTGTCGTGTATAACCGGTGGGTCGGGGGTTTTTAGCAACTCTTTCATTACTTTAAAAGATTCTCTCGAGGAACAAGTGGCTTTACAGATTCTTTCATTGAAGTATTTGATCTTAGCCTCCCTTATCGCGTTCTTGTATGATCTCATGGCTGAGCGGTAGTTGTTCCTACTTATTATCCCCCAGTCCTTCCTCCACCCCCGTTCCAGCCTTTTACAGCTCTTTCTCAGAGCCCTCAGCTCAGGAGAGTACCATGGGGCCGAGCCCACTCTCTTATCCCTGATGAGAATCTTTTTCTTTGGGAGAATGGCATCTAAGGAGCTACTCAGCCAGGTCTCTAGGCTGGCATCCGCCACCACCAGGTCAGAGTCCCCATGGGGGCATGTTGATTCCAAAAGGGTCACCCATTTATCCATAGGGAGCCTCGACCAGGCTCTATCCGTCCTAAACGTCCTAAGTGGGGGAAGATCCCAAATCACAGGGGCCCAGCTGAATAAGACCAGGGAATGGTCTGTCCATGGAAGGGCAAGGGGAGGAGGGGCAGTAAGTTGCTCCATATTGGAGAAAATAGGGTCTAGCAAATGACCCTTTTCATGGGTCGCACCTGAGTTGATTCGTCTCATCTGCATAGCACTCAGGTCGCATTGCAGGTTAGTGGCCGACACGTCCATTGAGTCCTCAAAATGGAGATTCAGATCTCCTAATAGGACAAAGTTCGTCGTAGAGGAAGCTATACAGGTAACGGATTCCATTAATGAGTCGATGAAACCGGCCACTGCCCCCGGGGGGCGATAAACAAGGAGACCTGAGATAGCGACCGTGGGGGACAGCCGAAGGGAAAATTGACAACTTTCGCAGTCCTTAACCCCGGCCTCCTGCATTTTACAGGTGATCGTATCACGGTACAGAATGGCCATACCCCCTCCCCGTCCTATGGGCCTGTCAAGATGCACAATAACAAATCCCGGCGGGAGGGCACGGACCATATCTGGGCCGGATGTGGACGTGGTCCATGTCTCCGTTAAAAATAAGACATCAAGGTCCTGATCCAGAATCAACGAGTTAATTTCTGTGGAATGACAGGGAAGTGACCTGCAGTTCAGCAGACCGAATGCTAAATGTTTTCTAGCCTTATGGGCCCCAAGCCCTGGACGACACATCTTGCAACTGACAAAAGGTTGCCCATCCTTCACAAAGTACCCACATGTATCCACCTTAGGAGGACGTAATGACAGGAGCTCAGTTGCAGCGTACCTGAGGCGGTTGCCCTGCAAAGATGTCGCAACGGGCATAGTGGCAGGCCCTAGGCCCGGCAGGGCCCGGACGGGCACAGACGGGCTTTCCTCTGGCGCTCCACCGGCGCGACGCTGCGCGCGACCATTTCCTACCCCTAAATAGCGTATGGCGAGGGGCGGCGATCCGATCTAGAGCGCTAATCCCGGAAGCGACGTGGGAGCGCTTCCGACCCACACCTAAGATGGCGGTCGGGGGTAGGGTGGCGAAAAACACCCAAATGGTGAGTCTAGTGCAATAAGTTTTAAGTGCAAGCAATGCGATCGTATTGGGGAGGCAGATGGCAATAAAAAACACAATTTACCACAGTTTTAAAAGCACGAAGATCAACAATCAATAAACAGTTAAAATGCTAAAATGAGGATAGCCACAGACAATATCACGTTTCTAGAGGCAGCGTTAAGGTGACAGTCCTATCTATTGACCAGCCGGACACCAACTACGCCCCCTAAATAGTGTTTGCCAAGGGGCGGCGATCCGATCTAGAGCGCTAATCCCGGAAGCGACGTGGGAGCGCTTCCGACCCACACCTAAGATGGCGGTCGGGGGTAGGGCGGCGAAAAACACCAAAATGGTGAGTCTAGTGCAATAAGTTTTAAGTGCAAGCAATGCGATCGTATTGGGGAGGCAGATGGCAATAAAAAACACAATTTACCACAGTTTTAAAAGCACGAAGATCAAAAATCAATAAACAGTTAAAATGCTAAAATGAGGATAGCCACAGACAACTGTATATACTGTATTTAATGCATTTGAAACCAGTAATAATATTGTCATAACATTCTGAGCCACTTTGGGGGTCGGCAAGCTATGTGTCTTTTCAATTCAAACAATAATAGCATATTTGTCGAAAGCACTTAATGCCAAAATTCTTGCTATTTCTAAGCACTATGGGCCTGATTCACAGAACTAACTTAAGACAAAATCCTAAACTTACTACCATTTTGGTATTCACAGAAGGCACTTACTCATTTTGGTATTCACAGAAGGCACTTACTCATTTCGGTATTCACAGAAGTTAGGAGTCCTAACTTTAGGACTCCTAAATGTCTTCTGTGAATACCAAAAGACTTAAAGTTAGGATTTTTCTCAGTTTAGGAGTAGTAAAATTAGGACTCCTAACTTTACTACTCCTAAACTGAGAAAAATCCTAACTTTAAGACTTTCGGTATTCACAGAAGGCATTTAGGAATCCTAAAGTTAGGACTCCTAACTTCTGTGAATACCGAAATGAGTAAGTGCCTTCTGTGAATACCAAAATGATAGTAAGTTCTGTGAATCGGGCCCCCCAAATACAGGTGTTACTACTGATCAAGTTAACGGTACTGAGGGGCATATCGACAAGCCCCTATCGCCACCACAATGTCACTTTTCAGGACTTGTGGTGCCAATAGGGGCTTCGCCTTACTTACAAGACAGTGTTAAGGCCCCCTTTCATGCTACACTTTGTGTGAAAGGGGTAGGCAATGGGCGTTGTGGTGGGCGTTTCACCGCAACACCCATTGATTGTGAGACTGCCCAATATTTACAAGGGTGGTGTAAATATGAGGCAGCACCAAAATCAAGACCAGGGAAAACCTGGTCTTACCCTGGCAAAACGGGTGAATTTTAAATTTTTCCTCGTTTTTGCTGTTTCCATGTGTGCTGCGTTGTGTAGCACACATGGAAACAGCAAAACGCCAATGATTGTATATGTGCAGGAAGGTGTCCCTTCCTGCACATAAACAATCATTTAAAAAAATATATGTTTTGTAACTTCTATGTGTGCTGCATTAAGAAGCACACATAAAAGTCACAAAACCCCATTTAAAGATTGTTTATGTGCAGGAAGGGATACCTTACTGCACATAAACAATCTCTCCCTGCAACGTAGACACCCTTGCAATATGGTGAAATGATGCCCACTTTGGCCCTAGGCAGCTAAATTTAGTGCCAGTGCAGGGGGAAACGCAGGGTTGCACCATATTGTTGTAAATATGGTGCAACCCTGAGTTTCCAAAGTGACAGACTGTGTCGTTCGCCTTCTTGGCCTAACGACAGCCTTCACCACTATACTAGTAAATTTGCCTCTGAGTTTCTCAAGCATTGGATCTTTCATAGATTCACATGCTTGTGCCATTTCCTATTGCCATGGGGAATGATTCAAGAATATCATTCTCTGTGGAGACGGGGAATGATTCAAGTGTGTGAATCTATGAAACGTACCATTGCTGGAGAACCGGAGTTACAGGTAAGTAACTTATTTCTTTATCAACTGTGAAAGAAAAAGGCTGATCTAGGACTAACTGAGTTCCAAACTTGAGTCCTGTTAGTCACACACAGACACCAGCAGTCATAGCTGAACTTCCTGAGCTACCTTGACATGACATAATACTACATTCCAAAGGACAACACCACAATACAGGTGATAACCTATGATAGCATTGCAAGCGTCAACATGACACATCTACGGAGCTGTACTTAGCAATAAAGTAAGCTCAAATTCACAGAACCCGGTTTAGTCATGTATGTCTGTAATCTGCTATGTCAGTTGAACTGCTGGCAACAGGGGATTTATAAACAATTGTTTTTCACTCACAATTAGACATCTGAAAACTCTTATTAAAAACAACACAACTGGTGGTGTGGGCGATACTTAATTGTAAGGTATCTTTTTGAAGCTTTACTGCTTGAAATTTACACCCCAACCAATTAAGCTCTGAGATTCCACCTCCTCGCCTTCAAGAGATACTCCTTGTGCAAATGATACACATCGTCTACTTATTGGATAAACATTTGCAAAGATTCTGCATTCTGTTGTGGAACTCATTTACAACAACACATTCTGATGAGACTCTAAAGGGCGCAGCAACCCATTAGTACTAAGGTATATGCTACCTTCAAAATCCAATTACAGCTTAAAAGCAAGTGCTGGTCTTTGATAATGGTAGCCTTTCATTTGAGACCAAGTATTATATAATTTCACTAGTACAAATGTATGGGTCTGTTGGGTTGGGTTTGTAGTCTCAAGACATTGGAGTAGTTTGAATCTAAAAGTGCAAACGTGACACTTCTGGAGGCAGAACAGAAAGGCAATGGGCACTACATACATGCAGTGGTGCCATCTTTTATTCAGTTCTGCTCAGCACTCATTATCTCATTAAGGTACTGAGCTGAGGGAATCGGACGGCAGGGCTTTGCATTTTGTAGATAATTATTGAAGGGGCTGAAAGAAGTGCCTCTCCCCAATAATGATGTATGTTTCCCTTGCTTTCTATTTAGCGAGCCTTTGTGTTGTTTCTACCTGTCATTTTTGGCTTCATTCACTCTTTATTTGCTGGGTCTGCTGCTTAGTGCACTAATGCGTCCACAGTAGGCGCTGTGTTTGACCTTATGGTCACAGGTTCAAATCCTGGTGGGTCCACTTAGCCTTTCGTCCTTCTGACATCAATAAAATGAGTACCATTAAATTGGGTAACAACTATGGGAATCTTATGTTATGTGATTTCTGATTCCTTCATTTTTGAGACACGCTTGAGGTTATGGATTCTGGTTAGTTATAACCCAACTGTGGCCCTTATGAAGGCAGTAGGTATGCACCTTGATATCACTCACGCTAAATGTTTTCCTACCATGACCCAACAGATTAAGGGGAATATTCATGCAGGGTTTCTGCAGTGAAGGGCGACCTTTTATTTGCAGCCATTTGTTCGATTTGAATTGTTTTTTAACTCGCCAGAATGTATTTGATAACTCAATGTATGTTTTAGTAAACTTAGTAAGTGTTTTGCCTCTATTTCAAAAACATGCCTAACATGCCCGCTTCTTCCCCTAGTCACTACACTTGAGGAGATGCCAGCTCTGCAACTTAGATCATCAGATGTCTTTGAAAACCTAATCTATGCAGAAGAAACATCCCCAGAGAACACTGACTCTGAGAAGGATGTAGGAAATGAAGCGGTTGTTGCTGAGCCTGAAACCATTTCTGATTCCATTTCTGATTCCACTGACTGTGTTTGGCATGAAAATGAAGATGAAGTTATTGTAATAGGGTCTGACACTACAGAAACAGCAGAGGAGCAAAATGAGGTTACTACTGAACCTCTCTCACTAGTCAAGCCACCCATGTGTACCTGCCAAAGAGAAGAGAACAACAGCCGCAGGATGACATATAGCTCAGACATTCGGTGTGAGTCAAGTGATGATGTGGAAGTTGTTCCTCTTCATCCACCGATCTCAGATTTCCCTCCTGGTATCCCCATTTCCAAGGAATTTGTGCAATGTTTTCTTGCGCAGGTGCAACGTAATATGCTTTTCCCATATAGGTGTGCTGCTTGCTGGCTCGCCTTTGCGTCAGCGGACATGCTCTTCTGTCACGTGATCCATGGAGTCAGGGGGGACTTCAGCTGCCTTGTGTTCTTCCAGAGGTGGAAACTGATGAGAAGAAGGCTGCGCATGGTGAGCAACAGACTTGATGCTGCCACAGAGAGGCGCGACCGTCTGAAGAGAAAGCGAGAAGGTCTCATTTCCCTCCCACGTACAGTATGTTCTTGCTGTGGGAGGAGCGTCCAGGGGTACGTGAACAGCACCAGCAGCGAAAGCAACAGCAGCAGCTGCTGCAGTGGCAGCCGGAAGAGGAAGCTGCAAGATTATGTTTGTCAGTGCCCACCCCCCAAAAGGCAACGTTCTAGTAGAGAGTCATTCTAGAAGACCACTAGAGCAGACCACAAGAGGCAATTGATCAACTAATAAGCACATACTTTTAGCCAACACTTTAGAATTATTTAGGAAATGTTCACACTCATTTAGGTTTAGCACATTACTAACCCATTACAAATAGGACAATATTGATATGTAAGAGGCCCTTTACTTATGCAGCGAATTCACCTTGTTAAAGAGAGCTCCCCTCCCTTGTCTGCTAGGAGCACAAGTACAGTTCACAGAGCAGCTTTATCTGAGTCCCCTGGGAAGACTGTCCGACAAAAACTGTAACTCCTTCACACTGAGCTCCCTTTATCCTGTGCTGGGCATTATGGAGGCCATAGAACATTCAAAGTTCTGCCACCTTTGTAAAGCTATACGTCACTTCGACAGAGAAATGCATCTAGTGGTCCAACAGAGTTCAGGGGCATATACACTCGAAAGAGCAATTAAGCTTGCCTCAAAGTGTCAGATGTCACGGAGATGGCCTTTATTGAGCAGTGAAGTCATTGCAGGTAGAGTCCCCTCACACATCTATCCGGAGTGCTACAGAACAGCATCATTTTTACCTGAAACACTCACTTCTACTGTCTAAAAATGTGAGAGCTAAATAGGTCGAATATGATATGCCTAAAGATTTATATCATTTGTGGTAGACAGGTGTACATTGAAGGACTCCCCAGAGAGCTGCTGTTTTTACCCCAGGGTAAATTTGGTGATTTGAAACAACTTCCTACTTTCAGTTTCACCTCTCATTTTCCTTTACAGTTCAGTTCTAAGCTTACCTTGGTTCCTTATTTTCTGAGGACTTCCTGTTTCCATATCCTAGACTCTGTATCTCAAAGTGCCCCAACTTCCAGGTGTTACTCAACACCAAGATATATAAAACAGGCTTGAGTGAGTGAGGAACAGGGATTGGTCTTTACATACTAGCAATATTTCCTGGCTGAAATTGGCATTGCTCCCTACCATAAAATAGGCACCAACTCCTGCAATAACTGGCACAACTGTCTACTACACAAATAACACTACCTCCCCCACACGGATGAACTTCCTCATAGAAAACGGCAGTTATTTACAACAAGGAATTATTATCTGCATAGACACATAGACACACAGGGTGGTAGTAAGAGGTACTTCAACTGATTACAAAAAACTCAACTTGGGCAGATATCACATAACAAATTTTAAGTGTTGTTTCATGTGGCATGTCTGCACTTAGAGTAGTTGCTGCACCTGACCATGTCACATACCAAATCAGCCTAACCAACGGACGCATACATAGATTATCCTAATCCCACCACTTTCACTCACACCTCAACTGCCACAGGCTTTGGCCTACTGACCTCACTGCAACCACTTTGCACTGCCAATCTTCCCACAACCCCCCATCCTTTTGTAATACCCGTACTACTTCACTGTTATTTACCATTTCTAAACCCTCACTGCTCTTGTGTTGACCAACACCCCAGTACTGTCCCAATCTAATGGACCCCAGCATCAGAGCCATGTCTACGCTTGAGACACATGAATTGATACAAAACTTAGGTAAAACAGAAAAGCATCCTCCCCAACCACTACAATGCGTGGTGGCATGCCCTTCCACAGAAAGGAACAAATCAGGGCTGTGACTTCTCTAAACCAAGTATTGGGGATCGGGAATGGGAAATTCTGCAACACATATAAGAAACATGGAAGGACCATAATTTTAAATAAGGCCACCTTGCCCATCACATTAAGTGGGAGCTTAGTCCACTTGTGAAGGTCCTTTTAAGTCTTTTTCAGCAGACGTGTGAGGTTAAGATTGTGGGTCAATTCGGCACCACAGACATATGCACACAAGTATTTAAAATTTAAGCAGCGTATTGGAATGTTTGTTTGCCAACCAAAAGCAGCGTTATCCCCCTTCAGGGAAACCAAAAGGTATTTGCTCTAATTTGCATGGAGAACGGACTGCTTCTCATAGACTTTCAGGATTTCAAACGCTCGTGGTCCTGACACCTGGGGATTTGAGAGGAAGAGGAGAGTATCAACTGTGTATAGTGCGTTTTTATCTTCCATTGATCTTCCCCAGTGCCAGCCCTGTACTCGAGCGCCACTGCAGATTATTCGAGCAAGAGGTTCGATGTCGAGAACAAACAGGAGAGGGGACAGCGGAAACCCCTGTCTGGTGCCCTATCGAATTTGGAACGTTTACGACTGTACCCCATTTATAAGGACTTGCTGATATAAGAGAGTCTCATACATTTGGTATTTGGGACCGAAGCCCATACCCATTTGGACCTGATATAAATGGAAGCAGTTGAACGTATCAAAAGCTTTCTCAAAGTCCACAAGTAGGAGTGCCAATGGCCTGGGATGTAATGTAGTCTAGCTAGAGCTGTATTGACATGGCAAATGTAGTGATAGGTGCTACGGTTTGACATAAATCCGGACTGATCAGAGTGGTCAGAACCCAGTGCAGCCTGGTTCCTAGTATCTCAGCAAAAGCTTTTATATTCGCATTAATTAAGGAAATGGGACATTAAGAGGCACCGTCATCTCCAGGACGTCCGGACTTGGGAGCACTACTATAGTGGCATTCTAAATCAGGTGGGAAGTGACCTTTCTGCACTGCTTCGGTATAGAGTTTAAGTAGATGTGGGATAATTGTATCCAGCAACTTACTATAGTACTTAATAAGAAAACCATCAGGGCCAGGAGTATTGCCTGTTTGCATGACTTCTATTGCTGTCTCAATTTACTCCACCATAAGGGGAGCATTGAGGTCATCCCTTTGAGCACTTGTTTGTTCTGGAAGGAGTATCTCATTGATCAGGAGTCCTGCCGGACCGTTCTAGGGTAGTATGCATATAGTGTTCGATAGTAGCCAGCATTTATCTCTGCTATTTCAATGGATGCATGCTGGTGGTACCTCTCCCAATCAGTGATATGGAGGGATTATTTTGGAGCCCATATCTCTAGTGGCCAACCAGTAATGACGTTTCCCACTCTTGTCCCCATGTCCATATGCCAGCCAGATATAGTCCCTCCAGCATTGTTTAGCCTCGTCGAGCATGTGCTGCCGCAGCGAGGTTCTATCAAGTTTGAGTTGTCGACGGAGAGTTTCAGAGGAGTCGACTTTGTTTCTCTAGCTCTATGATTCAGACATTGTGGTCATTAAGTTGGCTATGTTTGTCTCTTTCTACCTGTTTAAGGTATGCTTTGGCCAAGTCTTTAATTACAGCTTTGTTAGCTGCCCCTAGAGTGCTTGTTTCAATGACTTCAATCATTGAGCCTTAGTTTATTTCAAAGTAGGAACTAAGCTCTGTAGCTAGGTGCTCCATCCATCAGATATCAGGCATTGAAATGCCATGTTGGCCTCCTGTGGTGTGCAGAGTCCCCATGCTGAGAGTAACATGTGGGTGGTCTGACATCCCTCTGGGGAGGATGTCCTCTGCCGTGGCACATATCATGTGGGTGGCTTGATGAAGCAGGAGGTCTATGTGTGGGAGGGGTTTGACAGATGCTGAGGTATGTGCATATGTGTTAGTCCCAGGATGCCAGACTCTCCAGAAGTCACATAGACCAGTGAGTTCATCCACTCCCCAAAGGATTTGGATTTCTCTAAGCGATGTTGCTTTGTAAGAACTTCGAATTGCCTGGAGAATCCTCGCTACCTCTGTAGATTTACATGATCCTGGGTCAGGGAGGTCTTAGTGGGCTGCCTGGGTTGTTCCAATGAAAAGGTGGCGTATTTGTCTGGTTTTGGTTGTGTATACATTTGGGATCCTCAATCTTTCCCTGTTATGACTACAGAGAGGGGTAACTATATGCAGAAGTGCCACTTATCACTCGGCGACTTCTCTGTAAATGTCTCAACTCATTCAACTCAACTCCATAAGCGGCATTTCATCTAATTCAGGCTTTGCATCACAGCTCATGCATACCATAAAATTCTCAATTCCACACTCAAGTCTTCGCTCCCAAAAAGGGAAGCATGTCTGATACAGAGGACAATTATAAGCTGTCTTAATGGCTACCGGGATGACTGATCAACCATTGCAGCCATCTAGCTAGACGAGTCATGCTTAAAATATATCACACTCTTTCAGGAAAATATATCAGACTTCACTCTGACGCTTGTGGCTGTCTGACACTCCTAGACAATGAGGTATAACTCATGATGTGGCTGCTCTTTGTTTGGGAACTGTGGCACTTCGACCCTCCTAGCAACAATCTAGGCCTAGGATTTTCTCTCAACTACCATGAGGTTACACATGTAACAAGCAGTGAAGCAGCAGCAGGGACATTTGAGCCAGTAAAAGGGTCCACCTCACCTGCATCCCTGATGGGTCCACTAATGATTAGCATGCCTAGAGTTCCAGGCCAGGAAGCCTCAAGCCAGCACTTTGCTGAGGTTGGTGTCTGGGGTAGGGGACAATACTTGGACAATGGAGTAGGACCCACTCACTGCTCTACTGCAACCACTTGCGTCCGTAGCACTTATCTGCAGTGTGTTGCCAACTCACTGCCACATTGGAGTCCTCTGGTCCAAGCTTCCAACTCCTCTCCTTCCAATAGACATATGCTTAGTGAGTAGTCAGGTTCTTGCTCTCCATCAACAGTCAATGCTTGGACACCTGTCACCAAAGGCCCAACAGGTATATGGGCATATATTGCTTTGCCTCACTCATGTTGATGTTTTATGAAAGTGTTTGAAAATGTCGAGAACCTTCCCAATTATTTTCTTACAAAGAATTTATCTAAAACGACAACATGTCTATAAATTACTGTCAAGCCAATTTTTTGTTCTGATTCAAGTTCTACAACATTGGGTATTGTGTCCCATAGCTGAACCATGGAGAGCACTGTAAGACAAAGGTGCATTTTCATTTTTCTACTGAATGAGGTTTCCTCTTGTGTTAACCAGCTCTATGAAAATCCAAATTATACTCCCCTGTGAACAAAATGTTTTCTCAACTCTCTGTTTTATGACATTGTACTTCTACTTCCTGACGAAAACAATAGGATATTCTAACAATTATATATGTTTTTATTGTAAAGTATCACAAGTTGAAAATGTTAAACAAATTCTAGTAAAATATTACGTTGTAAACTGCTTATATACCCTAAAGAATACACTGCACACAAAAAACCATACAAAAATAAACTTTACAAACGTGTTGGCTCCTTACTTGCGGCTGTGGTCTCTTTTTTGTATGAATGGTGTAGGGTTACCCCTTTATCCACAGGAAACACATTGGGGCATATGTAGAAGCCCCTATCGCCACCACAAAGTCACCTATAGTGATGTTGTGGTGGCGATAGGGGCTGAGCTGGCTTAACGCTGCCTTGTACATAAGGCCCCCTTTCACACTATGGTTAGCGTGAAAAAGTGGGTGTTGCGGTGGGCGTTCCACCACAACACCCATTCATTTTGACGCTGCCCCCTATGTACAAGGGTGGCGTACAGAAGAAGCAGTGCCAAAATTAAGACCAGGCAAAACCTGGTCTTAAGATGGCAAAAGGAGGGGAAATGCATTATTTCTCCTTATGTTTGCTTTTTCCATGTCTACTGCCTTGTGCAGCACACATGGAAAAAAGCAAAATACCATTGTTTGTTTATGTACAGGAATGTGTCCCTTCCTGTACATAAAAAACTTTTTTTTTAAATGCAATTTTTTCACTTTCATGTTAGCTGAATGAAGCAGCATGCATGAAAGTGACAGAATGGCATTTCTAGGATTGTTTATGTACAGGAAGAGACACCTTCCTCCACATAAACAATCCTCCCCTGCACGCAGACACCCTTGCACTCTGGTGCAAGGGTGCCTGCGTGGGCACTAAGTTGCTAAACTTAGCGCCATCGCAGGGAGAAACGTAAGACTGCACCACATTCTTGAAAATATGGTGCAGCCTTGCGTTTCAGAAGTGGAGGCGAGAGGGGTTAAGCTAGGAAGGCTAACGCCTCTCTCCTCCTCTTCCTTGTACATATCCTCCATTGTTTTGCGATATCCAGCTGGCCCTTTCCAAAGAGTTAATTTTGTTTGTGGGTATTTTTGCTTCCCAGATATTTTCTCCACATTCCAACTGCTCAAAAAACTTGAAATTGTTTTTAGAAAGAGCTGGCTGGGTGACTTTTAAATATATGTCATTATACCAATCCTTGAGTATTTCAGAAGCGCAGTCCAAAAATGGTAACTTTCATTTGGTGAGTAGGAATATCAGATGTGGGTTCTAGATATCGTGAACATGGTGTTACCTCTTTTAAAAGGTGAGACAGGTTGTTACATTCTGAACTCCAAGTAAGTAAGTTGAGTGAAAGTATCCACCACTGAATCTGGCAAATCATTCAAACGGAAAATGGAAAATATTTGTAGAAGAACACCCCTCTCTGCTCTCATTATGCAGATGTAAGCTAGAGAGAGTATTTGCATTGCTGTGAGGTCTCATAGGTCAACAGTCAACAACTAAATAAAACACAGAATGGCCAAGGGCTTGAAGGAGGTGGGGATTTCACTAAGTGATCCCCGGGCCAGCATGGAATGGCTCATGTTCATAAGTTTTGCTGTTTCATCCTTTTGTCCAACTGTGCCCATCACAATAAGTTCATTGCCATTAAAGGGAGTGATGACAGGAGAGAGTAAAAGTGTTCTAAGCAGCCTAAAAATCCACCCAGGGTAATGTGCATTAGAAATGAAACGCGGTAGAAGCAGGAACATTCAAGCAGAATAGAAAATAAAAAGATAAGAGGAAGAAAACAGACAGACCAATGATGTCCAAAGAAAAAGAAACAGTAAATGTCAATAGAGCCAGGAACGTGCAAACATTATCAGAGCTGAGGGAGGAGAGAGACCAGAGGACTATGAGGAGCTAAATCTAATCAAGTGGCACTCAATATACTGCGCTCCAGTCTGAAGTGGTCTATCCTCCTCCAAAAGAACCAGATCTGTGAAGGAGCTTAAGGTCCAACAGTTGCTGGAACAATAGATCCTGGTGGATGGAGCCTCATTTCCTACCTTAGCTACCACAATAACTGGACTAAACTGAGGATTTGAGCGCAGGTCATCAATTTGGCTGTTTTGATCCCCAAAGCACGCCGCTTCATAAAATATTGACCTTTGACCATTCTTCTACATGCAGTGTGATATATATGCAGGAGAAAGCAGTTCTATCTGACTTTTGAATTAGGATAAACAGGACCAAAAGGTCGACCAAGAAACAACCAGAAGAGAGGCACTTAAATCTCCGTCTGTCTGTCCCTGCTTCCTTGCCATTGCTGCCTGACGGGACCAGCTCCTGGCACTGTACCTGCCACTCTCCAGCCCGAGCCTCCTTCCGCAGGCTTAAGCCAGGTGATCCTTGACTATCAGGAACTATGGAGGGCAAGTGTGGAGGCATGGTAGCTATGTGCAATGAACACGGGTGGAGCGACTTGCCGCTCCTATCGAACGCACAGCCTCAGTCCTTAAAGAAAAGGTAACTCAATTTTTCTGTAAATTCATTTGTTTTTAATGTCCGATGTTTTATACATCGTTGTAATGAAGGCGGGAAGCGCGATGTGAAGATGTGTGAATGAATCCCTGATGAGGGGCGAAGATTATGCCCGAAATGCATTGGATATGTTATCGAGGATGTTTTCAAACGTATTCGTCGTGTTGCAGTAGAAAGGCCTGGATGGGCAATCTGTAACATTTGAAGTGTTTTAAATACATTTGCTATCACACATGTGAGTGTTAAAAACTGTATTGAAATCGTCCTGAACTATGGATTAATCGGACATTAAAAACATATGAATTTACAGAAAAATGGAGTTACCTTTTCTTTAAGGACTGAGGCTGTGCATTCGATAGGAGTGAAAAGTCGCTCCACCCATGTTGATTGTTCATTCGAGTGGTTAATGGGCAAAACCACTATATCTGGACTGCACGCAAAAGGATAAAACTACATCAGATACCAAAATTAGTTGGATAAATAATGGTGTGTACTTCGTCACTTATGTGTGCAGCTATGTGCAATGGGCATAAGTTGGTGTAGAAGTAGGTATTAGTGTAGACTGATATAGGTATGTTTAAGGTGACTGTGCGTATCCCATATTATTACATGGATTTACCCTTTATGCACTATTTTAGTCATGCATGTAATATGACTTCATAATATTACATGCTTGAAAGGTGCAGTGTCTGAGTATTTTTGGGGGGTATGGATCATATGATACCTGGATCTGTCAGACAAAGGAGATCATTTGTGGGAAGAGCGTATGAGCAATGCAAGCTTTATAGCCACAAATAAATAGATCCCATCACAATTAATAGGTGAGGCGCTGATTAGTCAATCTCTCATCAGTAGCTTCTCTTGATTTGACCATGGTGTATTCAATTCAACAGAACCTGTCACAAGACACAGAAGCCCTGGCCTCGGGAGAAAATGGTTGATCTGTGGCTTTTGGCTCTCACTCTGTTTGAGCCTTGTCAGTGGGCACCCAGAAAGTTTGGCAGCTATTTCGTATGTTTCTATATGATTCCAGCGGCTCAACTTCCTTTAAGAATAAAAGTAGATTACAATAAAAACGTGCATCACTGGATTCTATTCCTGCTATGGCTGTAGGATGGAATTTGTAATACAATAGATGCCCCTAGTTTTCCAAGATACATAGGCAATGCTCCCTGGTAGATGATAGTTTAACATGAGCGTAGGAACAAGAAAAAGTCATGGTAATCCGAGTGATAAATAATCTAAAGCAATCTAAAGCTATTGGGGTATTTGGTATGTCCACATTAGCTAAAAAATCTTGACCAGGCCGAGATGGTTGGTTGCAATGCCTGTTCCAATGTCAGGGAGATACCTGATAAAGAAATAGTCCCTATCCACTGCGAAATGCGAATTTTAATACTTAGTTACAAAAAATCCAAAACGTTATTCTGCAAATGGTCACCTGATACCCATGTTGAGCATTTTTGGGAAGATTTCCCTAGTAGGGTCAAAACTCATGTTTTGGAGCAAGCGAATAGTACCAACTATTTCCTCAGAGGGGAGACATGCTTTAATAATTGGAATCCACAATGCACAATGTAGCGGCCTTTACTAAATTGACAAAGATAACTGTGTGCCGAGGAATGGCTGCTATATTGTATATTTCCACTCCTTTTCATAGGCTAGGTAGAAATTCCCTGTGGACCAAGCCAATGATTGATGTG
The DNA here is from genome assembly GCF_964204655.1 of Triturus cristatus. NCBI lineage: Eukaryota > Metazoa > Chordata > Amphibia > Caudata > Salamandridae > Triturus > Triturus cristatus. The sequence goes on along the minus strand of NC_140593.1, from coordinate 839,849,022 downwards.
GGAAACAACCTTTACAACTGATGCGTTACATCACATGCCATTACTCTGCATGTCTTTACAATGCAAAAGGCTTGTTGCAGGGGGTAGAAGGTGTTGGATTTAACTCCAACACCTTCCCTACTGTTGCACACACTGGAGTTGGAATAGAAAATTATTCTATTCCAACTTCAAGCGCACCCCCAACAGCAAGTTAGGGTAAAGGTATGCGTTGTAACGGCATGCAGGGTAATGGCATGCGTTGTAACGTCATACAACAATTGGTGTTTTCATGTTCCCACTTATCCTCTTTTAATTATCTTTCCATCACCAAGTACAAATTACTTTGCTAAACCTCAAGTTTGGATACGATATTGATATTGGGGTGATTCAACCTAACTTTGGAGAATAGTTCATCCTTGCTATGTTCTTTGCTGATGACGCACTGCTCCCGATTAACAATGTGAGCGAGCTTTAATATAGCTAGCTTCTTACTGATTTTATAGAAGCTTTAGATGTACTTCGGTGAATCAAAACTGATGATCTTTGGCCTCTTTAGAAGGTGATAGCATTTGGGATGCTATGCACTTCCAGGTAGTTTGTAGCTATTTCTGGCACTAGTCATGGCCTCCAGATTAAGGTTCATTCAAATATTAGGTGAAGGAACCCACTGAAATTCACTAGAGAATAACTATAACCATCTGAGCACATACAATAGTGGTCCAATACTGGTTTTCTTAATAAAAACATATCTGGCCAACGTCCTTCTGGAAGTAATCTTTTCAGAACTCATAAGTCAAAAAAGGATCATGATAGATTAGAAGCTGCAAATGAGTCACTGAATTATGAGAAACTAATCTTCTTGTTGCCGTTAGAATGCAACGTGGTATCAATTTGGAGAAAGAAGTAGCAAACTGTGCATCAAGAAATTGGCTTAACAAACTTGATGAACAGGTTTAAAATGGGGTTGAGTCAAGAGGATTGGCTCTAAAGGGTGTTTAGATGAACAAAGACGGTGAACAATTTCTTAGCAGAGGTGTGCTTAAGCTATTGTCTGAAGAACTTCAATTTACACAATGTTTGAATACTAGCATGAATTTTGGGTTCTCTAAAGGTGCTTTCAATGAAATTAAATGTTGGAATATGATCAACAGAATTACTATAATATGCCCACAGCTGTAAATTTAGGGTGACGGTTTGGAATGTGTTTTTTCCCAGGGAAGAAATGTTGAGATGACCATTGAGAAGGTAGCAAACCCCTCCAATTTTCTATTTTCCCCACAGCCATAGGCTCTGCCAGTGATATTCACACATCATTTGGCAACCTGTCCGTTATGTCAAAACAGCTGGGATTGGAGAGCAGATTAGTTGTGAAAACGCCCAAGCAACCCCAACATTTCTGGGGACTTAAGGGAGACGGTTTTGAGGCCACAAAGTTTTCTATTTGAGTCTTGTCCTAGCAGGCCTCAAAGGTAGAGGTTCAATGGCCTTTCAGCTAAGAATTCTGTCAGTTATATCCTACTTGTGAACTCAGGCATCAAAATGTCAAAATTAATTGCTCAATTAATAATGAGGCTATTACATTGGATTGGAAGGATGAAGTTGGAAGTGTCAAGGCAGAACAAGTTGTCAAACATTTGGGCAGCTGTTTATATTGGTTAAAAATACACTATGAAGTTATTTGATAAGCAGCTTAAACAAGCATTTGTAATGCAATAGGTCACGCATTCACACAAGTTTGAGCTATTGCCATTGTAAATGACAATGCCTTTTATTTATGTTTTGGGTTTTAAAACATAAATAAAAGTAAATGTCATTTACAATATTGATAATTTAAACTCTCGTAAATGCGAGACCTATTGCATTGCAATAAAGGGCCTTCTCGACCGCTTGTTAGATTGTAAATATCAGAGGAAGAGACCAGCCTGCGATGTCTTCAATGTAGCGATAAATAGTGCAGTGAAGAAGATGTATAAGTGTTGTAAATTACAAAGACACAAAGTGTGTAGTGAGAGTTACATATGATCTGAGCTATAAACACTAACAAAGCACTCCAACATCTTTCGCACTATGATTACACTGTCACAGTTCAGGAGGAAGCCCTTTTCATGATTTGATTGTGCAGTGTGGCATTGCGTAATGTTATTGCTATGTTTGGCCTAATAAACACTCCAGCTGTAGTAGGGCCCTGGCTTCAACTCCTGGTGCAGGGCAGGCTGTGCTTTGTGGCAAGCATGGAGGGAGTGATGCTCTCGGCTGCAGCTCCGGCATCCTACAGTGCCCTTCTACCAATAGTGAGCGAGAGGCGCAGAGGTGGTGGTAGTAGGGGTATCGATGGTGGTGGTATTGGTGGTGGTGGTACTAGTAGTGGTGGTGGTACTGGTAATTATGGTAATGGTACTGGAAGTGGTGGTATTGATGGTGGTAGTGGTGGTGGTGGTATTGGTGGTGGTGGTGGTGGTACTGCTACTGGTGGTATTGGTTGTGGTACTGGTGGTATTGGTTGTGGTACTGGTGGTATTGGTGGTGCTACTGGTAGTGGTGGTATTGGGGTACTGGTACTGGGGGTGGTAAGGGTGGTGGTACTGGTATTGGTGGTGGTGGTGGTGGTACTGGTGGTGGTAATAGTACTGGTGTTTGCTGGTGGTACTGATACTGGTACTTGTACTGGTGGTGGTGGTACTGGTGGTGCAGGTCGTGGTGGTGGTACTGGTTGTGGTGGTACTGGTGGTTCTAGTGATAGTGGTGGTATGGGAGGCGGTGGAACTGGTGATGGTGGTACTGGTGGTGGTACTGGTAGTGGTGGTACTGGTTTCGGTGTTACTGGTCATGGTGGTACTGGTCTTGGTGGTTGTGGTACGGGTAGTTGTTTTGGTGGTACTGGTGGTGGTACTGGTGGTTGTGATACTGGTGGTTGTACTGGTGGTGGTACAGGTGTTACTGGTGGTACTAGTGGTGGTACTGGTGGTATTGGTGATATAGTGGTACTGATGGTGGTACTACTGGTGGTATTGGTGGTGGTACTGCTACTGGTGGCATTTGTGGTTCTTGTTCTGGTGGTGGTACTGGTATTACTGGTGGGGGTGTTACTAGTGGTGTGTTACTGGTGGTGGTGGTGTTGGTGGTGGTACTGGTAGTGGTGGTGGTACTTGTGGAACTGGTGGTATTACTGGTGGTACTGGTGGAGGTGGTAGTGGTGGTGGTAGTACTGGGAGTGTACTGGTGGTGGTACTGGTGTTTGTAGTACTGGAGGTGGTGGTACTGGTGGTGGTGGCACTGGTTGTGGTGGTACTGGTGGTGGTGGTGGTACTGTTGGTGGTGCTGGTAATACTGGTGGTGGTACTGGTGGTGGAGGTGATAATGGTAGTGGGACTCGTGGTGGTACTGGTGCGGGTGGTACTGGCGGTGGTGGCACTGGTGGTGGTATTCGTAGTATGGGTGGTGGTACTGGTGGCACTGGCGGTGGTGGCGGTACTGGTGATGGTACCACTAGTGATGGTGGTGGTACTGGTACTAGTGGTAATGGTGGAACTAGTACTGAGGGGTGATATTGGTGGTGGTAGTGCTGGCATTGGTAGTGGTACTGGTGGTATTAGTAGTGGTACTGGTGGTATTGTGGTGGTTGTACTTGTGCTACTGGTGGTGGTGGTACTGGTGGTGGTGGTACTGGTGGTGGTACTGGTGGTGGTGGTGGTGGTAGTAGTACTGGTAGTGGTGGTGGTACTTGTGGAACTGGTGGTATTACTGGTGGTAGTGGTGGGGGTAGTACTGGGAGTGGTACTGGTGGTGGTGGTACTGGTGGTTGTGGTAGTGGTGGTGGTGGTACTAGTACTGGAGGTGGTGGTACTGGTGGTGGTGGCACTGGTGGTTGTGGTGGTGGTATTGGTACTGGTGGTGGTGGTGGTGGTAGTAGTAGTAGTGGTGGTGGTGGTGGTGGTGCTGGTAGTACTGGTGATGGAGGTGATAATGGTAGTGGGACTCGTGGTGGTACTGGTGTGGGTGGTACTGGCGGTGGTGGTACTGGTAGTGTGGTACTGGTGGTGGTGGCACTGGTGGTGGTATTGGTAGTATGGGTGGTGGTACTGGTGGTGGTGGTGGCACTAGTGATGGGACCAATAGTGATGGTGGTGGTACCAGTACTAGCACTGGTGGTAATGGTGGAACTAGTACTGAGGGGTGATATTGGTGGTGGTAGCGCTGGTATTGGTAGTGGTGGTATTAGTAGTGGTGGTATTGGTGGTGCTACTGGTAGTGGTGGTATTGGGGTACTGGTACTGGGGGTGGTAAGGGTGGTGGTACTGGTATTGGTGGTGGTAGTACTGGTGGTAGTGGTACTGGTGGTGGTGGTAATAGTACTGGTGTTTGCTGGTGGTACTGATACTGGTACTTGTACTGGTGGTGGTGGTACTGGTGGTGCAGGTCGTGGTACTGATGGTGGTGGTACTGGTTGTGGTGGTACTGGTGGTTCTAGTGATAGTGGTGGTATGGGAGGGGGTGGAACTGGTGATGGTGGTACTGGTACTGGTAGTGGTGGCGCTGGTTTCGGTGTTACTGGTCATGGTGGTACTGGTCTTGGTGGTTGTGGTACGGGTAGTTGTTTTGGTGGTACTGGTGGTTGTACTGGTGGTGGTACAGGTGTTACTGGTGGTACTAGTGGTGGTGGTATTGGTGATATAGTGGTACTGATGGTGGTACTACTGGTGGTATTGGTGGTGGTACTGCTACTGGTGGCATTTGTGGTACTTGTTCTGGTGGTGGTACTGGTATTACTGGGGGGGGTGTTACTAGTGGTGGTGTTACTGGTGGTGGTACTGGTAGTGGTGGTGGTGCTGGAGCAGGGTTTTCTATTGAAATTTATTGAGATTTAAACTCCAGTATTATGTTTATATGTCAATTAAAATTACTGATAATTAATTATTAACTACTAATTTTGTTAAAGTTCTTGATTAATCAACATTATTAATGAGAGAAATTACAAGTGGGAATGCATTTATGTTGCTTTATTAATACGTGAACTAAGTTGGTGAGCAAATTAATAAAATAAGTGTCGCAAAAGTGCTATTTGTTTTGTGTTTGCGCATTAAAATAACGTGCTTTAACCCCTTCGATGCGGCGCCGATTCCCGCTCAGCGCTGACCGTTTCTTGCGCGGGCGTGGTCATGACGGAACGGTTCCGTCACGAGCACAGCTCAACCGACGCTCATGACGGAACCGTTCCGTCATGAGCGCCGAAGGGGTTAATGCTTCTTTGTGTCGCAGATGGCTAGATAATTACATACACACAAGGGTATTAGTGGGAATTAACACTGTATTATCATTACAATGTATTAACGTTGTTTTGTATTTCTTTTAATTAAGATGGTCCGTTTTGGCCTAATCCAAGATGGCCGCTATTTACAGCCTGCATTCGAGTGATTGAAATTTGACGAGAGGCCTCGCTGAACATGGTTAGAAGTCACCTGACCACAGCCTCTGTCTGTATTAAAAGTTTCCGTGAGGACAGCAGCTCCAGGCTCGCTGCCAATTGCCCTTGGAAAAGAATAAAGCCACAATGAACTCTGATAAACTTGCGGTGGCTTCACTATGGTTCCGAGGAAGAGCATTCATGGATGTATCGTTTTAAAACTTGAGCTTCCTTCTTCCGTGTTTTTATTTTTGTGATTTTTCTGAGCGGAGGTTTTCTAAATGTTGCAAATCAACATCCTTTCCTGCTCGCTCTGCTCAGCGGCTCAACGGACGTTTAGAGTTTGTTTGTTACTTTTATTTTGTTAGTTTCACTATAAATATTGCTAGACTAGAGAGGGTCTAAGGCCACTTCTTCCCGAACCTATGCACGAGAGGATCGATGCTGATTGAGAGGACGGCGACTCGGGAGACTTTACTGAGAGACCTGTCTTGATCCAAATCCTGACATTTAGCTAGAATAGGTAACTATGAGAATAATGATTTTGCTAATGATTGACTTTCATTTGAACTAATTTAGATAAACAATTCTTTTGTTGGAATTCCAGTGTCGGATGGTTATTTCTTTGTCATTTATTGAGTTTCGAATGTATTTCCTGTGTTTAAAATCATGACTCAAGACATATCTTTAAGGTCGCATTGACCTTGCATTAGATGCAGATTGGTTTAGGTTTTCTCCCGTATATTCAGTGTGGATAGAGTAATAATTATGAATGTTAGTGTGATGGGCCCTAGCGTATGGTGAGTGTATGTGCGTGTATGTGCGTGTGACTGTAGAATTACTCTGTCCGTGGAAGTAGGGAGAATTTATATGCTCCGATCTGCAGCAGTGGTACTTGTGGAACTGGTGGTATTACTAGTGGTGGTGGTAGTACTGGGAGTGGTACTGGTGGTGGTGGTGGTACTGGTGGTTGTGGTACTGGTGGTGGTGGTACTGGTGGTGGTACTGGCACTGGTTGTGGTGGTACTGGTGGTGGTGGTACTGGTGGTGGTGGTACTGGTGGTGGTGGTGGTACTGGTGGTAGTAGTGGGGGAGGTACTGGTGGTGGTGGTGCTGGTAATACTGGTGGTGGAGGTGATAATGGTAGTGGGACTCGTGGTGGTACTGGTGCGGGTGGTACTGGCGGTGGTGGCACTGGTGGTGGTATTCGTAGTATGGGTGGTGGTACTGGTGGCACTGGCGGTACTGGTGATGGCACCAATAGTGATGGTGGTGGTACTGGTACTAGTACTGGTGGTAATGGTGGAACTAGTACTGAGGGGTGATATTGGTGGTGGTAGTGCTGGCATTGGTAGTGGTACTGGTGGTATTAGTAGTGGTACTGGTGGTATTGTGGTGGTTGTACTTGTGCTACTGGTGGTGGTGGTACTGGTGTTACTAGTGGTGGTGGTACTGGTGGTACTGGTAGTGGTGGTGGTACTGGTAGTGCTGGTGGTACTTGTGGAACTGGTGGTAGTGGTGGTGGTAGTACTGGGAGTGGTACTGGTGGTGGTGGTACTGGTGGTTGTGGTGGTGGTACTAGTACTGGAGGTGGTGGTACTGGTGGTTGTGGTATTGGTACTGGTGGTGGTGGTGGTAGTGGTAGTAGTGGTGGTGGTAGTACTGGTGATGGAGGTGATAATGGTAGTGGGACTCGTGGTGGTACTGGTGTGGGTGGTACTGGCGGTGGTGATACTGGTAATGTGGTACTGGTGGTGGTGGCACTGGTGGTGGTATTGGTAGTATGGGGGGTTGTACTGGTGCCACTGGTGGTGGTGGTGGCACTGGTGATGGGACCAATAGTGATGGTGGTGGTACCGGTACTAGTACTGGTGGTAATGGTGGAACTAGTACTGAGGGGTGATATTGGTGGTGGTAGCGCTGGTATTGGTAGTGGTGGTATTAGTAGTAGTACTGGTGGTATTGTGGTGGTGGTACTGGTGCTACTGGTACTGGTGGTGGTGTTACTGGTAGTGGTGGTACTGGTGATGGTACTTGTGGAACTGGTGGTATTAGTGGTGGTAGTGGTGGTGGTGGTGGTGGAGGTGGTGGTACTGGTGGTACTAATGGTGGTGGAACTGGTGGTACTGGTGTTTATGGTACTGGTGGTTGTGCTTCTGGTGGTGGTACTGGTGTACTTGTGGTACTGGTCCTAGTGGTACTGGTGGTGGTTCTAGTGGTAGTGGTGATAGTGGTGGTAGGGGAGGTGGTGGTACTGGTGATGGTGGTAGTGGTGGTGGCACTGGTAGTGGTACTGGTTTTGGTGTTACTGGTTGTGGTGGTGGTGGTACTGATGGTGGTATGGGTAGTTGTCGTGGTAGTACTGGTGGTGGTACTGGGGTGGTACTGGTGTTACTGGTACTGGTGGTGGTGGTGGTACTGGTATTGGTGGTATTACTGGTGGTGGTACTGGTGGTATTGGTGGTACATGTACTGGTGGTGGTACTGGTATTGGTATTACTGGTGGTACTGTTGGTGGTAGTACTGGTGGTGGTGGTACTGGCTGTGGTGGTGGTACTTGTGGAACTGGTGGTATTAGTGGTAGTACTGGGAGTGGTACTGGTGGTGGTACTGGTAGAGTTGGTGGCTCTGGTGGTACTAATGGTGATGGTACTGGTGGTTGTGGTACTGGTGGTGGTGGTACTGGCAGTGGTGGTGGTACTTGTGTAACTGGTGGTGGAGGTGTTAGTGGTAGTACTGGGAGTGGTACTGGTGGTAGTACTGGTGGTTGTGGTACTGTGGTGGTACTGGAGGTGGTGGCACTGGTGGTTGTGGTATTGATAGTACTGGTGTTACTAATGGCGGTGGTACTGGTGGTTGTGGTACTGGAGGTGGTGGCACTGGTGGTGGTGATAGTAGTGGTACTGGTGGTGCTGGTAATACTGGAGGTGGTGGTGATAATGGTAGTGGGACTCGTGGTGGTAGTGGGACTCGTGGTGGTACTGGTGCGGGTGGTACTGGCGGTGGTGGTGGTGGTAGTGGGACTCGTGGTGGTACTGGTGCGGGTGGTACTAGCGGTGGTGGTACTGGCGGTGGCACTAGTGGTGGTCTTGTTAGTGGGAGTACGGGTGGTGGTACTGGTGCCAATGGTGGTGGTCATGGTACCAGTAGTGGTGGTACTAGTACTGAGGGGGGGTGGTGGTGGTGGTAGTGCTGGTATTGGTAGTGGTACTGGTGGTGGTGGTAGTACTGGTATTGGTGGTACTGGTGCTTCTGGTGGTGGTGGTAGTACTGGTGGTATTACTGGTGGTACCGGTGGTGGTACTTGTGGAACTGGTGGTGGTACTGGCGGTATTACTCGTGGTACTGGTGGTGGTACTAATGGTGGTGGAACTGGTGTTGATGGTACTGGTGGTTGTGCTATTGTTGGTGGTGGTACTGGCTGTGGTACTGGTGGTGGTGGCACTGATGGTTGATGTGGTACTGGTAGTGGTGTAGGTGGTACTGTGGTGGTGGTAATGGTACTAGTGGTGGTGGTACAGATAGTGGTGTTGGTGGTAGTACTGGTGGTGGTGCTGGTAGTGGTGTTGATGGTGCTGGTACTGGTAATACTGTTCGTGGTAGTGGTGGAACTGGTAGTGGAGGTGGTACTGGTGGTGGGATTTGTGGTGGTACTGGCGGTGTGGTACCGGTGGTGGTGGTACTGGTGGTGGTAGTATTGGTAGTGGTGGTGGTGTTGTGTGTAGATTTAGATTCCGTATATAGGTTTCCCGATTTATGCCCTTATATAGGTACAATTCATATTGCCCTTTTTTAGGCATATAAAATCCAGCCCTTATTTAGGCATTGCCCATGCTAACCAAATACAGGCATGGTCTCCTACATCCGTCAATCCACATCACAAAGAGTTATTAGAAAACCAGACTCTTAAGCCTTTAGGAATTTCCCTTGCTTGGATATAGATTTCTCCAAGAACTCATTTATTATGCATGAACATCTATTCCTTAGGGGTTCATTCATGACGTTCTGATGCCCGACTTTTACGTCAATACAGGCATTCCTAAACACCTTCAAGGTATACATATACCTGCATTTGCCCTGGCAAACCACGGTTCCCGTATGGTCCAGTTCGACTGCCTACTTGCAGCTCGCTGCGGCAAGTTCGGAAGGAGATCGAGTTCCCACCTGATGCACTGACCAGACGCTGTCATCCTCCTCGCAGAGAATCCAGCGTTTCTGATCCCCTTGCAGGGTGTTAGATATCGAGTCCCGGAAAGAGATTCCAACCTCACAAATTCTAAGGTATGGAGCAGACTAGAACTTGGAGAAACTTTTGGCAACTCTTGGCATAACTAAAACTATAGCTAGCTATACTTTAGAAAACAGCACCTACTTCTTACCTCGTACTACACTTAGGTTAGGTACACTGGGGTAGAACTATTTAGAAGCATCAGACGAGTATTCACATTTTACCCTGTGTTATTTATGTATGTATTTTATGAATAGATGTCATAGCTACAAACCATGCTATTGCAGTATTATTTTATCTTACTGCTAACCCTGTACGTATTGTACTTCGCATCCTGTCTTACGATTGTAGCAGTTCATATCTCTTGCACGAGAAATAAGACTGTTCAATAAACCCTTTTTATTGAAACGACCCGTCTCTCTATTTCAGTGCAACTCTGTAGAAACAAAGCATGCACGATTGACTGAGTGAAACTGTTATCTATTGTTTCCACGGTTCTGAGATTGTTCCAACTCTTAGGGAAACAAAGTTGTCATGTTTATGCGGTCAGAAACTAATCCCTTCTTGTTTATTCGAGACGTTTCTAGTGACCTCTGTGTTAGCTGGCACACACAAGTAATTACGTTTAATGTACTCGATAGAGACATACTGACCTCAGTCCTATGTCAAAACTATAGTGTATATTATTCCAATGCGCAGAGCCTATCGGGGATATAGGAACTACACTGGTGGTGGTAGTACTGTTGGTGGTACTGGTGATGGTATTGGTGGAGGTGGTACTATTGGTGGTACTGGTACTAGTAGTGATGGGGTGGTACTGGTAATGGTGTTACTGGGGGGTGGTAGTGATGGTATGGATAGTGGTACTGGTGGAATTAGTTCGTGGTACTGGTGCTACTGGTACTGGTGGTGGGGGTAGTAGTGGTACTGGTGGTGGTACTTGTGGAACTGGTGGTGGTATTAGTGGTGGTACTGGTGGTGGCAGTGGTAGTACTGGGGGTGGTACTGGTGGTGGTACTGGTAGAGGTGGTGGAACTAGTGGTACTGGTGGTTGTGCTACTGGAGGTTGTGGCACTGGTGGTACTGGCTGTGGTACCGGTGGTGGTGGTAGTGCTGGTGGTACTGGTGGTGGTAGTGGTACTGTTGGTGGTGCTGGTAATACTGGTGGTGGAAGTGGTGGTGGTACTGGTAGTTCTGGTGGTGGTGGTAGGACTCGTGCTTGTACTGGTGCTGGTGGTACTGGTGGTTGTGCCACTGGAGGTGGTGGCACTGGCTGTGGTACTGGTGGTAGTGCTGGTGATAGTGGTACTGGTGGTGGTAGTGGTACTGTTGGTGGTGCTGGTAATACTAGTGGTGGAAGTGGTGGTGGTACTGGTAGTTCTGGTGGTGGTAGGACTCGTGGTTGTACTGGTGCTGGTGGTACTGGTATTAGTAGTGGTACTGGTGGTAATGGTACTGGGGGTGGTATTGGTGGGAGTGCTGGTATTGATAGTGGGTCTGGTGGTATTGGTGGTGGTACTGGTGGTATTTGTGGTGGTACTGGAAGTGGTGGTATTGGGGGTACTGGTACTGTGGACGGCACTGCTACTGGTGGTATTGGTAGTGGTGGCATTGGTGGTGGTACTGGTGATATGGTTACTGGTGGTGGTAGTACTGGTGGTATTAGTGATTGTAGTGGTACTGGTGGTGGTACTGGTGGGGGTGGTATTAGTGGTACTGGTGGTTGTACTGGTGGAGGTGGTGGTACTGGTGGCTGTGGAGGTACTGGTGGCTGTGGAATTGGTGGTACTGGTGGTTGTGCTACTGGTTGTAGTGGTGATACTGTTGGTGGTAGTGGTACTGGTGGTGGTGCTGGTAAGGTGGTGGTGGGAGTGGTAGTACTGGTGGTGGAGGTGGTACTGGTGGTGGTAGTACTGGTGGTGATGGTACTGGTTGTGGTAATGGTGGTGGTGGTACTGGTGGTACAGGTGGTGGTGGTGGTAGTACTGATGGTGGTACTGGTGGTTGTAGTACTGGTGGTGTTATGTTATAAACATTTATTAAGCGCTGTTACCCGAAGGTGTCCTAGCGCTGTGTGAAGTCTTACCTAAAACTCAGAGCGGAGAGTGGTCCGGTATCTTGTGAACAGCCACATTTTTAAGGCCTTTCTGAAAGCCAACAAGTTGGTTGCGCCTCTGAGGTAGGGCAGAAGATCATTCCATGCTTTCGCTGCGCCCACTACAAAGCTTCTGCCACCCCCAGGTGGCCATTTTTACAAAGGGCACATGTACCAATTTAGCATCAGAAGAGCGCAATGATCTGTTCGGTGTATACCAATACAACCACTCTTTTAGATAAGCTGGAACCGTACCATGAAGGGCTTTATGGACCAGACACAAGGCTTTGAACTGGGTACGCTTCCTAACTGGCAGCCAGTGAAGCCTCCGAATCTCATTGGAGATTGGAGCATATTTTGGGATACCAGACAACAGTCTGGCCGCACCGTTCTGCAAGAGTTGCAATTTATGCATTAGTCCTTACTGGATATTAAAATAAAGACTATTACAATAGTCAAGCCTAGCCATAGTGAGAGCTGTAATGACCGTATGGTGACAGTCTTTAGGTAAAAGAGGCATGATTTTCTTACAGGACCTGAGAGCATTGAATGTAGCAGAGGCCACTGCGTTTACTTGGTCCCTGAAACAGATTGTGATCCACCCAAACTCTCAGGTTCTTTACCTTCTTGCTGGGCGTGGGGAGAGAACCCAAAGTGTCTGGCCACCAGTCCGGTGTCCAGAAATTAGGATCATTGCCAAAACACACCACACAAGTTCAGTTTAAGGCAGTTTTGGGCCATCCAACTCCCCACGGCATACATGCAGTCCTTGAACTGGGCTGCGGTACTGGTATTGGTGGTACTGGTGGTGGTAATAGTAGGGGAAGTGGTGGTGATACTGATACTGGTGGTACTAGTACTTGTAGTGGTGGTGCTGGTGATACTGGTGGTATTTGTGGTGGTGGTAGTGGTAGTACTGGTGGTGTTGGTACTGGTGGTGGTATTAGTGGTACTGTTGGTGCTGGTAATACTGGTGGTGGTATTGGTAGTGGTGGTACTGGTGGTGCTGATGGTGGTGGTGGAGGTGGTGGAACTGGTGGTGGTGGTACTGGTAGTGGTGGTAATGGCGGTACTGGTGGTATGGTTACTGGTGGTATTGGTGGTGGTGGTACTGTTAGTGGTGGTGGTACTGGTGGTATTAGTGGTGGTAGTGGTACTGATGAAGGTGGTAGTACTGGTGTGGGTGGTATTGGTGGTACTAGTGGTTGTGGAGGTACTGGTGGCTGTGGAACTGGTGATTGTGGTGGTATTGGTAGTACTGGTGGTAGTGGTGATACTGGTGGTGGTAGTGGTACTAGTGGTGGTGGTGGTACTGGTACTGGAGCCAGTACTGGTGGTGGTACTGGTAGTGGAGCTGGTACTGGTAAGGTAGTGGTGGGAGTGGTAGTACTGGTGGTGGACATGGTACTGGTGGTGGTACTGGTGGTGAAGCTACTGGTGGAACTGGTGGTGGCGATGGTATTGGTGGAGGTGGAGGTACTGGTACTAGTGGTAATGGTGGAACTAGTACTGCAGGTTGGTATTGGTGGTGCTGGTTTTGGTAGTGGCAATGGTGGTATTAATAGTGGTACTGGTGGTATTGGTGATGGTGCTACTGGTGGTGGTAATGATGGTGGTAGTGGTACATGTGGAACTGGTAGTGGTACTGGTGGAGGTGGTGGTACTGGGGTGGTACTGATGGTTGTACTGGTAGAGGTGGTGGCACTAATGGTGGTGGAACTGGTGGTACTGGTGTTTGTGCTACTGGTGGTGGTACTGGAGGTGGTGGTACTGGTGGTTGTGGTGGTACTGGTGTTGGTGGTACTGGTGGTGCTGGTAATACAGTTTGTGGTAGTGGTGGTGGTACTGGTAGTGGAGGTGGTATTGGTGATGGGATTTGTGGTGGTACTTGTGGTGTGGTACTGGTGGTGCCACTGGTGGTTGTGGTACTGATGGTGGTGGAACTGGTGGTAATGGTGGTACTTGGGGGGTGGTATTGGTGGTGGTATTGGTGGAACAGGTGGTGGTGGGGGTAGTATTGGTGGTACTGGTAGTTCTGGTGGTGGTAGTGGGAGTCGTGGTGGTACTGGTGCTAGTGGTACTGGTGGTGGTACAGGTGGTACTGTTGGTGGTGGTACTGGAGTTGGTAATGGTGGTGGTAAGGTAGTGGTGGGAGTGGTAGTACTGGTGGTGGAGGTGGTACTGGCGGTGGTGATGGTATTGGTGGTGGTACTGGTACTAGTGGTAATGGTGGAACTAGTACTGCAGGTTGGTATTGGTGGTGGTAGTGCTGGTATTGGTAGTGGTACTGGTGGTATTGGTGATGGTGGTACTGGTGCTACTGGTGGTGGTAGTGGTACTTGTGGTACTGGTGGTGGTTGTACTGGTAGAGGTGGTGGAACTGGTGGTACTGGTGTTGATGGTACTAGTGGTTGTGCTGTGGTGGTGGTACTGGTGGTACTGGCTGTGGTACTGGTGGTGGTGGCACTGGTGATTGTGGTGTTACTGGTAGTGGTACTGGTGGTAGTGGTACTTGGGGGGGTGGTACTGGTGGTATTGGTGGGGGTACTGGTATTGGTGGTACTGGTGCAATTAGTTCTGGTGGTGGCGGGGGTAGTACTGGTGGTACTGGTAGTTCTGGTGGTGGTACTGGTGCTAGTGGTACTGGTGGTGGTGGTACTGGTGGTTGTGTTACTGGTGGTAGTGGTACTGGTGGTGCTGATGGTATTGGTGGAGGTGGTACTGGTGGTGGTGCTAGTAGTGGTTCTGGGGGTGGTATTGGTGGTGGTACTGGGGTACTGGTACTGGGGACGGTACTGCTACTAGTGGTGGTGGTACTGCTGATGGTACTGTTAGTGGTGGTGGTGGCACTGGTGGTATTAGTGATGGTAGTGGTGGTACTGATGAAGGTGGTGTTGGTACTGGTAGTGATGAGGTGGTAATGGTGGAGGTGGTGGTTCTGGTGGTTGTGGAGGTACTGGTGGCTATGGAACTGGTGATTGTGCGACTAGTGGTATTGGTGGTGGTGGTACTGTTAGTGGAGCTGGTACTGGTGGTGGTAGTGGGAGTGGTAGTGGGGGTAGTACTGGTGGAGGTAATACTGGTGGTGGTAATGGTGGTAGTACTGGTGGGGGAGGTACTGGTGGTTGTGGAACTGGTTGTACTGGTCGTGGTACTGGTACACATGGTGGTGGTACTGGTGGTTGTGGTACTGGTGGTGGTACTGAAAATAGTACTGGAAGTGGTGGTGGTACTGATTCTAGTGGTACTAGTACCTGCACTGGTGGTGGAGTTGTATTTGTGGTGGTGGTACTGGTGGTAGTGGTACTGGTGGTGCTACTGGTGTTGGTGGTGCTGGTAATACTAGTGGTGGTACTGGTGGAGTTGGTACTGGTGGTGGTGCTGGCGGTGGTGGGACTGGTGGTGGTGGTACTGGTTGTACTGGTAGTGGTGGTACTGGTGCCACTGCTGTTGGTGGTACTGGTGGTGCTGATGGTATTCGTGGTGGTGGAGGTGGTACTGGTACTAGTAGTGGTGGTACTGGGGGTGGTATTGGTGGTTGCAGTGCTGGTATTGGTACTGGAGGTATTAGTGGTACTGGAAGTGGTGGTATTGGGGGTACTTGTACTGGTGGTTGGTTACTGATGGTACTGGTGGTACTAGTGGTGGTGGCACTAGATCTGACTTGTGGTGGTACTGGTGGTAGTGGTACTGGTGGTGGTACTGGTGGCACTTGCACTGGTGGTGGATGTATTGGTGTTATGGGTGGTGGTGTTGGTACTGGTGGTGGTACTAATGGTACTGGTGGTACTAGTGGTGGTACTGGTGGTTATGGTACTGATAGTTGTGGGGTACTGGTAGTGTCGGTACTGGTCGTGGTACTGGTAGTAGTGGTAGTCCTGGTGGTAGTGGTATTAATGGTTGTACTGGTGGTGGTACTGATACTGATGGTACTGGTGGTAGTGGTACTGGTGGTAGTGGTACTGGTGGTATTGTTCGGGGTATTGGTACTTGTGGTATTGGTGGTACTGTTGGTGGTGGTACTGTTGGTGGAACTGTTGGTAGTACTGGTGATTGTTGTAGTGTGTGGTGGTTGTACAGGTGGTGGTGCTGGTACTGGTGGTGGTGTGGTACTGGTGGTGGTACTGGTGCTATTGGTGGTGGTAATGGTGGTGATGGTGGTGGTAATGGTGGTACTGGTGGTATTGGTGTTACTGGTGGTGGTGGTACTATTGGTACGGATAGTGGTACTGATGGTAGTGGTGGTACTAGTGGTGTTATTCTGGTACTGGTGGTACTAGTGATGGTGGTACTTGTGGTGGTACTGGTGGTGGTACCTGTGGTTGTGGTACTGGTAGTGGTGGTACTGGTGGTGGTACTGGTAGTATTGATGGTGGTCCTGGTTGTACTGGTGGCACTTGCACTGGTGGTGGATGTATTGGTGGTGGTACTGGTGGCTATGGTACTGATAGTGGTGGGAGTACTGGTAGTGTCGGTACTGGTAGTACTGGTGGTAGTGGTATTAGTGGTTGTACTGGTGGTGGTACTGGTTGTAGTGGTACTGGTGGTGGTGGTACTGGTATTGGTTCTGGTGGTATTGTTCGGGGTACTGGTACTTGTGGTATTGGTGGTACTGGGGGGTTTACTGGTACTGTTGGTGGTGGTCCTGGTAGTGTTGGTGGTGGTACTGGTGGAGGTACTGGTGGTAGTGGTTGTACTGGTAATGGTACCTGTGGTTGTGGTGCTGGTATTGGTGGTGGTACTGGTAGTATTGGTGGTGGTACTGGTGGTATTGGTGGTACTGGTGGCACTTGCACTGGTGGATGTATTGGTAGTGGTACTAGTGGTGGTGGTACTGGTGGTTATGGTACTGATCGTGGTGGGGTACTGGTAGTGTCGGTACTGGTAGTAGTGGTAGTACTGGTGGTAGTGGTATTAGTGGTTGTACTGGTGGTGGCACTGATACTGATGGTACTGGTATTGGTTCTGGTGGTATTGTTCGGGGTACTGGTACTTGTGGTATTGGTAGTACTGGTGGTTTTACTGGTACTGTTGGTGGTGGTGGTACTGGTACTTGTGGTGGTACTGTTGGTAGTACTGGTGATTGTTGTACTGTGTGGTGGTGGTACTGGTGGTTGTACTTGTGGTGGTGCTGGTACTGGTGTGGTACTGGTGGTGGTACTGGTGCTATTGGCGGTGGTATTGGTGTTACTGGTGGTGGTGGTACTATTGGTACTGATAGTGGTACTGATGGTGGTGTTATACTGGTACTGGTGGTACTAGTGGTGTTATTCTGGTAGTGGTGGTACTAGTGATGGTGGTACTTGTGGTGGCACTGGAGGTGGTACTGGTAGTGTTGGTTGTGGTACTGGTGGTGGTAGTACTGGTGGTGGTACCTGTGGTGGTGGTGGTGGTGCTGGTATTGGTGGTGGTACTAATGGTGGTACTGGTGGTGGTGGTACTGGTGGTATTGGTGGCACTTGCACTGGTGGTGGATGTATTGGTGGTATTGGTGTTACTGGTGGTGGTGTTGGTACTGCTGGTGGTACTAGTGGTGGTGGTATTGATAGTGGTGGGGGTACTGGTAGTGTCGGTACTGGTAGTAGTGGTAGTACTGGTGGTAGTGGTATTAGTGGTTGTACTGGTGGTAGTGATACTGGTATTGGTTCTGGAGGTATTGTTCGGGGTACTGGTATTTTTGGTATTGGTGGTACTGGTGGTTTTACTGGTACTGTTGGTGGTGGTACTGGTACTTGTTTTGGTACTGTTGGTAGTACTGGTGATTGTTGTACTGTGTGGTGGTTGTACTGTGTGGTGGTGCTGGTACTGGTGGTGGTGTGGTACTGGTGCTATTGGTGGTACTGGTGGTATTGGTGTTACTGGTGGTGGTGGTGGTACTATTGGTACTGATAGTGGTACTGATGGTAGTGGTGGTACTGATGGTGGTGTTATACTGGTACTGGTGGTACTAGTGGTGTTATTCTGGTACTGGTGGTACTAGTGGTGGTGGTACTGGAGGTGGTAGTGGTGGTACTGGTAGTGTTGGTTGTGGTACTGGTGATGGTTGTACTGTTGGTGGTGGTGCTGGTATTGGTGGTGGTACTGGTGGTGGTACTAGTGGTGGTACTGGTGGTGGTGGTGGTACTGGGGGTGGTACTGGTGGGGGTTGGTTAAAAAAGACACGATTAATGCCAGCTTAAAGTGATTGAAACCAGGTGCCAGTGTAACGGGTCGACCGTGCTGCTTAAAAAACACACAAGCATTTGCAATGCAATAGGTCTTGTATTTACGCGAGTTTAAGCTATTGGCATTGTAAATGACAATGCCTTATATTTATGTTTTAAAAACAAACACAAAAATAAAAGGCATTGTTATGGCAATGTCAATAACTCAAACATGCATAAATGCGAGACCTATTGCATTGCAAATGTTTGTTAGATTAGTGAGTAGAAACGCTCCCTTTCGGCCAGTGCGGCAAATTAATTAAATAAACAAGCGCGGCCACTAAAGTGAAAGTGGACCATGCTGCACATATATATATAAAAAAATAGTGCTTACCGACTGATGAAGGACACCGTGTAACGCCACAAAAGATCCAGTCCTCATGGGAGGTAACAAATGGAGACAGGGCGGTAACAAGTAGGGACTAATAAGCCCCATTATCAATTGGAAGCCAGCATTTACCAAGGACAATGCCACCAGCCAATCAAAAATATGGGCGGAGAGAAGGCGAGGCTTCCGCAGCATACTCAACTACTGCATTCCTCGCAGAGCAAGCAGCGCATGCACGCTGCCGCTAGGCTCGACCTAAAAAGGGGACAGGTCAAACCCAAGATGTTATCACCCAATCTCAATAATTGATTTTACTTGTAAACTGATGGGCAGGGTCATTTTAGATCGTCTGGACACTTGGGTAACTGAAAGTGGAAAGTTTTCTGATATACAATATGGCTTCAGAAGGGGCTTGGGAACTGTTGAACAGGGTCTCAACCTCCACCTGTTCATAAGTAAACACACAATAGCCAAGAACGGTTCTCTTTATCTTGGGTTCATGGATCTTACATCGGCTTTTGACTGGGTGCAGAGGGAAGCTATGGGAAAAAATGCTGGACCTGGGCATTGATCCAACCCTAGTTAATTTTCTAGCTCAGATGCACCAGGATGTGACTGGGTTAGGTATGGGGTGGACAGGGAACTCGCCGCTCCCATTCAAATGAATCGTGGAGTTCGACAAGGGTGGGTCCTTGCCCCCTTTTTATTTAGCATTTATAGCAACGATTTAGAAAGTTATATTAATCAATGGCATGTTGATGTTCCCAAGATAGGCACTAGAAATCTTCCGGCATCACTCTAAGCCGATAACTGTGTGTTAATGTCCAGAACCAGTGTGGGCCTTGAAAAGCTTGTCACTAGATTAAATGATTTCATGACTGATTTGGGTTTAATTACATCCAAGTCTTCACCACTATTCACCACGGCTCCACTGCAGAGAGCGATGGGTACGACCGTCTACCAACACCAGATCTGTCAATTGACCCTGGGCCTGGTTCCATTGGCGCGCTAAGCACTCTTGGAGAGGACGCATCTGGAGTCTTGCGTGAGGTACTACAAATATGCAAGAGGCCATCATTCATATTAGTTGCATGAACACTCGAGCTGGAAGTGTGTGTTCTGGCTGAAATTTGGCGCGTAGAGCCTGAATGCTTGCTATCCTGGCAGGACTGGGGTAGGCTAGTGCTCTCGAGGTGTCTATGGTGGCACCGAGGTATTGTTTTACGTGGGACGGTTGCAGATGGGACTTTGCTTGGTTCACTGTGAAGCCCAGTTCGTGAAGTAGCTGGATAGTGGCGTGCGTGTGTTGTACACACTGGTTGCATGAACTGGCTTTTATTAACCAGTCGTCTAGGTATGGGAAGACATGGATGTGTTGTCTCCGCAGGTGTGCTGCCACTACTGCTAGGCACTTGATAAATACTCGTGGTGCTGTGGTGACTTCAAATGGGAGCACTTTGAATTGATAGTGTTGGCTGTCCACTACAAATCTGAGGAACTTCCTGTGAGCGTTGTGAACAGGAATGTGGAAAAAGGCGTCTTTGAGGTCGAAAGTGGTCAGGAAATCGTTGTGGGAGAGCAGTGGAAGTACCTGCTGAAGTGTGACCATGTGAAAATGGTCTGAGTGTATGTATCGGTTTAGGGGCCTGAGGTCTAGGATGGGCCTTCGAGTGTCGTCCCTTTTTGGTATGAGAAAATATAGGGAGTAAACCCCCATATTTTGTTGGTTGGTAGGAACTAGTTCTATCGCCTCCTTTTGTAGGAGGGAGATTACCTCCTGCTTTAGTAGTGTTAAATGTTCCTGTGACATTGGGCGTTGTCTGGGTGGAATGTTTGGGGGGTAGATGTAAGTTCGAGGCAGTAGCCTGACCAAATTATTTGTGTTACCCATTTGTCTGAGGTGATGGTAGTCCAGACAGGAAGGAAATTTTGGAGTCTGCCCCTGACCGGAGTGGGATTGTCTGGGGGGAGTGGAGGGAAGTCATTGGGCAGGTGCGGAGGCAGAGCGGGCGATGTTGGTCTTGCCCGTCTTTATTATTGTTGCCTCTGTAGCCGCCTCTTTGGTAACCCCTTGTAAAGGTGGATTGGGTAGGGACTTTATATGAAGTGGAAGCGGCGTTGGAGGAGTAGCCTCTGGATGTGCTTCGAAAGGAAGAGCGGCGAAAGGAGCGCCTGGGAGGGTGTGATTGTAAGGCTCCCATAGACTTCGCCGTATCCGTGTCTTTTTTCATTTTTTCTAGGGCCTCATCCACTTTTGGGCCGAACAGATGTTCCTGGTCAAAGGGGTGATTCAGGATGGAAGCTTGCACTTCTGGTTTTAAACTTGAGATCCTTAGCCAGGCATGGCGACGGAGGAGGATGCTGGTGTTATTGGCCCTGGAGGCGGTGTCAGCTGCATCTAGGGCACAGCGGATGGAGGTATTGGTGATGGTTTTGCCCTCCTGAATTAACTCATTCGCGCTGTTTTTATATTTGTCAGGGAGGTGTTGCATTAGGGCTTCTAGTTCGTCATAATGGGCCCTGTCGTATCTTGCCAGAAGTGCTTGTGTATTTGCGATGCGCCATATGTTGGCAGCTTGGGATGCAGTGCGCTTGCCCGATGCGTCCAAGAGTTGACTCTTTGTCAGGTGGTGGTGCCTCACCTGATGCTTGGGAGTTTGCTCGCTTTCGTGCTGAAGACACTACTAGGGAATCCAGTGGTGCTGGTCCTCTGATGTAGGCGGGATCTGTAGGGGCGGCTTTATATTTTTTGTCTATGCGAGGGTTAATGACCCTGGCTCTGACCGGGTCTTTAAAGACCTCCGGCGCGTGTTTGATAACTCCTTTGAGCATGGGCAGTATGGAGGTGGCCCTATGCGTGGTGTCGAAAGTATCGAGAAGGAAATCCTCTTCCACGGGGTCGGTATGGAGATCCACACCGTGATAGTGTGCAGCCCTTTGGAGTAAGTGGTTGAACCCCAATGAGTCTTCTGGTGGGGATGGTCTTGAAGGGTAGAGATCATCTTGCGGGACGTTAGGAATGTCAGGAATGTTATAGTCGTCCCATGGGTCTGGGGAGCCTGTAGGAGTGGCGTCCCTGTAGGTTGGTTATGGGGTTCGTCCTCTATGTCATCATAGACATCATCATCATCCGGAGAGGGTGTGGGGGAATGATGAGGTGGGGGGGAGAAGGAGGAGGTGGAGGAGGTGGGGGTGGGGGAGGTGGAGGGGGTGGAGGAGGTGGTGAAGGTATTCTCAAAGGGGAGGTAGCAAAGTCTTTCCTCTTTGGAGGTGGAGCTGGGGCAGGCTTGTCCAGCTGTCTCTTTTTGATGCTGAGCATCAAATGTCCGGTTTTGGGGTCCTTGACCAGTGTCTTTTGCAATGTATCAGGTGTAAAAAGTTCTTCAGAGGGTGGCTTGTCCGTCGGTGCCGAAGGCATCGGCCCGTTTTTTTTGTTTTAGAGTCTGCACTAGTCTGCTGTTTGGAACTATGTGGCTTGGAAAGGGCTGGCTGGTTACTCGGTTCCAAGATGGTTTTCGGCTTCGAGATATGGGTGTCGGTGGCTTTGTGTTTTTTGCTCGGTTCTGGGGATGGAGTCGGTACAGAGGAGCTGGTGCTGGTTTTCGGCGCAGAGTGTTTCGGTATGAAGCTCGGTGCCGAGGAGGCGGCCATTTTCTTTTTCGGCGTCGGTGCGGAGGAGTGTGTCTCGGCACCGAGGGTGGGCTGGCTCAAGCCCAAGCCGCCGGAAGGCTTAAGAGGCTTCTTTACCGGTCCCGAAGTTGCGGTGTGGGAAGCAGTGTTCTTGGTCGTGCCTAGGCCTGGAGGCGAAGGCGTGACCGAAGCCTTTTTCAGTGCCGTCGAGGGTGTGGGGATTTCGGTATTCACGACCCTCTGTGCCGGAGTGATGTCCTCCATATCTGAATCGTCGGCTTCGGAGGCGCCGACGAGGCCTTCGTCAGTGTGTTGTCCTTCTGGAGCGTCGACGCCTTCCCCGAAGATGTCATCTGGAATCGCCGTCGATGAGTGTGCCATAGTTCTTCGTGCCCTTTGGTCTCGAATGGTTTTCTTGGACCGGAAGGACATGCACGCCGGACAGTCTCGAGCCTCGTGTTCAGGGGAGAGGCAGAGGTTGCATACTTCGTGAAGGTCGGTGTGGGGGAATTTGGACCCACATCGAGGGCACTACTTGAAGGGAGTCCTTTCCATTAGCCAGGACCGGAGCTTGGGTAGGCCCGAAGGCCGTCGTCGACGACTGGAATCGAAGGTCTTGATTGATGAGAGCCGCGCCG
Organism: Triturus cristatus; assembly: GCF_964204655.1. NCBI lineage: Eukaryota > Metazoa > Chordata > Amphibia > Caudata > Salamandridae > Triturus > Triturus cristatus. The sequence continues at coordinate 839,826,520 of NC_140593.1, read as the reverse complement.
AGTGTGGAGATCGCGATCGAAAACAATACCGCGAATTGGGGTGAGGATTGCGCGCATTTGGAGAACTGGAAATTGTTCGGAACCGGAGTGCGAAGATCACATCCGAGCCCGATGGCGGAAAAAAAACAATCTGAAGATGGAGCCGAAGCCCATGCGCAATACGATCCAAAGGAGGAATCACATACCTTGTAACTTCCAAAGACTTTCCAAGAGGAAAAACAACTGCAAACATCCGGGCCGAACACCAGATGGCGATCTACGCACAGTGTGTAATCTGCAGCTCATATGCCTCGAACAGAGAGCTTCGAAATACTTGCCTCAAGTACGCTCCACAAGGGTCGAGCCCGATCTCTCTCTTTATTTTAGTCATGCAAAAATGTTTTATCTTATTAGAATCAGGTTTAGCATCGCGCACTTTTTGGTTTCCTATCCTAACAAAGTTACTGTGATACTAAACTTGATCCATGCCTGTGTGACTCTAAATTAATACAAAAAACGCTGTATTTCCTGGTTTTTTTGGTCTACTTTATACTAATCCGAGGCAGGATTTTATTATCCCCCTATTAAAATGTTCACATTTCAGGAAATGTCGGCCAGCCCTAAACCACCTCCAGCGTTTAAATGATGAATATACATGTCTAATGGTTTACAGATATATTTCCACAGTTGTCCGCCTACGGAATTTGGTTGGGAAATGATTTTTAAAATTCTAATCTGATTTTTATTGAATTGTTTTTGAATATCCTGTTTTTAGGGACATGGTGTTGTTTTAAAGATCAATATATGTCTGTATGTGGATCTATGGTTGTTCGATACTTTTATTTTTGTTTTAATTTGCTAACTAGGGTCATTCTGTTATTTGTTGAAATATCAATTTAATTATCACTGTTACATTGCTGATTATGAATCTCTACTGTCATGAAGTCCATTATATTTTGTTTGTATAATATTTTAAATGTTTTTTAAGTTTCTGATGTACTCTTATAGCTACAAGTTAGCCAAATAAACATTATTTGACTGACTGAGAGGTAAACTGAAGGCCTGATTTAGCCAAATACAATAGGTAGGGAAGAATAACCTATTCCTGCCCTAGAATGGGATTATGGCCATTGGTGTTGCACCATAGGTAGAGCCCCTTCCATTTAACAGCATAAGACTTCCTCATAGGTGGCCTCCATGACTCTGAGAATGATCATACAGTCAAAAGGGACCTCAGGAGCCATTCCGTCAATTTCAGAGATGGAGGATTGGGATGGAACACCCTCTCTCTGAGTTTGGATAGGCGGTCCAGACCGCACGACAACCTCCTGTGTGGGGTTTCGGATAGGTGAAGAAGGTCCGGATACCACCACTGGCGAGGCAATTCTGGTGCGATCAGAATCATCCGGGTCTTGGCTCTGTATAACTTGTTGATTCCCGGAGGAATGAGCGGAATTGGAGGAAAAGCATAGAGTAAGGTCTCTGACCAAGCAATCAAAAGTGCATTCCCACTGGAGCCTGGCTGGATGCGAAGAGGCGCCATTTTGCATTTACTGCGTCCGCAAAACAGATCGATGTCTAGAACTCATCGTTGGAAGATGTCCTGTGCGACCTCGCCGTTTAACACCCAGTCGTGAGCTTCGACGAAGATGCAACTTAGGGAGTCTGCATGATCATTGAGAGTAGAGATTGAATACAGATATGGTGAACTTTCTGGCCTGCAGTCATTTCCATAAGGCTTGGGCCTCTTCCAAAAGGGGTCTTGACCTGGTTCCTGTTTGTTCAGATAATACATGGTCATGGTGTTGTCTGTCTGAGCTAACAAGGAGCGTGCCTGGATGGAAGGGAAGAATGACTTGAGCGCTAGATGTACTGCTCTCAGTTCCAACATATTGATGTGATACCCCTTCTATACTTCTGACCATAGTCCTTGAACTTGGAGAGGGCCCATGTGGGCTCCCTAACCCTGAATGGACGCGTGTCTTCCCAGAGGTCTGAGATGTGATCACTGATCCTCTAATGCCTGCTGGAGGGGTCGTATTTGCAGTCTGGCATTGGGGACAATGAGGATGCAGTACACCATGGAGCCCAGAAGAGACTATACCTGTCTGGGCGTGGGGTACTGTGTGAGAAGGAGTGTACGACACTTGCTGATTATAGAGGATAACCTTTCCTCCGAAGGACACGCTTGCACTTGCGGTAGGCAGAGTAGCACCCAGGTAGTGATTCCCATGAGTTGGGTTGAGAGTAGACTTTCTAGTTGATCTGTGGGCCCAAACAGCCTAGCACTCAAAATGCAGCATTGAAGGGGTTTCTGCAGTAGGGCAGGTGAATAGCTTTTCAGCAACCAGTCGTCCAGGAACAGATAGACGAAGATTGTTTTGTTTTCGTACAAAAGCTGCTACCACCCCCATGCATTTCGAGAATGTGCGAGGAGCTGTTTTGAGCCCGAACGGGAGGACCTTGTACTGAAAGTGCTCTGACGAGATCTGGAACCTCAAATATTGCCAATGTTTTTGGGAAATCGGTACGTGAAAATATGCATCTCGAAGGTCGATGGTGCACATCCAGTCCCCTTGATGGAGCTGGGGGGAAAATTAATGCAGTGCCAACATCCAAAACCTCTCCTGGTGGATGAGTCTTAAATTAAGTATGGGTCTGTACTCTCAGGTTGGACCCATCTTTAATACCAGGAAGTAGCGGGAGTTAATTCCCTGCCATTGTTGGGGCAAAGGATCTTTCTCTATGGCCTCTTTTTGTAGCAGAATAGTTAACTCTGTCTGAAGTAAATGGGGTTGATGGACAGACGTTCACCAAGGTGGAACTGTAGGGGATGGGGATATTCTGCACAATAATGAGTACCCATTTGTCTCCTGTGACCTTTTTCCACTTATCCAGGTGAGTCTTGATACTTCCCTCTACCAGAGTGGGAAACAGATATGGGGGAAGCAAATGTTCATTGCTTTGCTGGAGGTTTAGTTGAGGGTGCTGGTCTGAAAAAAACTAGTTACTTACCTGTACACTATGGTTCTCCAGTATTATCTTTCATAGATTCACATGCTTGTATCTTCCCAGTCGTCATGGTGGGAGTCTCACGGTAACAGAATGACCACAGCAGTACTAGAAAAAACTGCATAGCAAAATCCCATAGGGAATCATTATTTGGTAACCAAACCGTATCATTATTTGGTCCAAAACTCAGCCAATCGGCTGCCAGCCCTGACATCACACTCCCCAGCAGAGCCATCCTGCCTCACATTTCCAGTCCCGAGTGAGAGACCAGGATATATCTAGAGATAATGAGGTTCTGCCTGAGAAATGGGGAGGTGGGCGGGCCGCATGTGAATCTATGAAAGATAATACTGGAGAACTATAGTGTACAGGTAAGTAACTAGTTTTTTCTCCAGTATTCCATCTTTCATAGATTCACATGCTTGTATCAGAATAGCAAGCAGTACTTATCCCAAACTGCATTTAAAGGATAGAACCCCAAATAGACAGCGGGCTCTGCTCCTTTGTGTAGAATGTTAACATACATTACAGTTTTCAAAACATCTCAGAAAATCATTAGTTGAGAAGACATATAAACATTTGTAATATGCAAACCAAAACATTTACCTAAATAAATATATATATATATATATATATATACATGTACCAGCATCGATCCGGCCTCAAATTGAACGGGGTCTCCCACGCGCCACTGGTAAGCGCGAAACTATGCAAAACAACCTCCTCCAAACGAAGAAGCAGAGACCTCACAGGGGAACGTTTGGAAGACCTTTAATGCAGCAGATAAAATGGGCATAATGCATTTCGGCTTACGAGCCTTCTTCAGATGCCGCCATGTTTAGGGTACTGCTCCACCCCACATTTGAAAAGTACATGCCTCTCCCATAGGCGGTAGTCCGCTTGACCGCAGGTCACATGGTACAACTTCACCGTAGACTACAGTTCCCAGAAGGAAGCTGGATCAGGTAAGTGTTGCCTGGGGAGAGCTTTTCACAATGTTAGCTCCTGTGGGCGTTAATGTCAACACAAAATGCGGAGTGTCCGATTAAAAGTCCCTAATGGAGTATCAGCTGTCAGGCTTCCTCTGCTCCCCAGACGCTCAAGCCCCATATGCGAAGTCCAGCCGGGCCGTAAATCAGAGTTTCAGTAAACCTGATTTCTTCGTGAAGTCACGAGCTGCACAAGACAGCCACCCATGGCTCGGTCTGCGTTGCTGGTACCTGCTGCTGCAGTTCTTGCTTTGTCCGAGGGATCGGAAGGATTCCGGCCCGCCCCGCAACGCAGACCGAGCCATGGGTGGCTGTCTTGTGCAGCTCGTGACTTCACGAAGAAATCAGGTTTACTGAAACTCTGATTTACGGCCCGGCTGGACTTCGCATATGGGGCTTGAGCGTCTGGGGAGCAGAGGAAGCCTGACAGCTGATACTCCATTAGGGACTTTTAATCGGACACTCCGCATTTTGTGTTGACATTAACGCCCACAGGAGCTAACATTGTGAAAAGCTCTCCCCAGGCAACACTTACCTGATCCAGCTTCCTTCTGGGAACTGTAGTCTACGGTGAAGTTGTACCATGTGACCTGCGGTCAAGCGGACTACCGCCTATGGGAGAGGCATGTACTTTTCAAATGTGGGGTGGAGCAGTACCCTAAACATGGCGGCATCTGAAGAAGGCTCGTAAGCCGAAATGCATTATGCCCATTTTATCTGCTGCATTAAAGGTCTTCCAAACGTTCCCCTGTGAGGTCTCTGCTTCTTCGTTTGGAGGAGGTTGTTTTGCATAGTTTCGCGCTTACCAGTGGCGCGTGGGAGACCCCGTTCAATTTGAGGCCGGATCGATGCTGGTACCTGCTGCTGCAGTTCTTGCTTTGTCCGAGGGATCGGAAGGATTCCGGCCCGCCCCGCAACGCAGACCGAGCCATGGGTGGCTGTCTTGTGCAGCTCGTGACTTCACGAAGAAATCAGGTTTACTGAAACTCTGATTTACGGCCCGGCTGGACTTCGCATATGGGGCTTGAGCGTCTGGGGAGCAGAGGAAGCCTGACAGCTGATACTCCATTAGGGACTTTTAATCGGACACTCCGCATTTTGTGTTGACATTAACGCCCACAGGAGCTAACATTGTGAAAAGCTCTCCCCAGGCAACACTTACCTGATCCAGCTTCCTTCTGGGAACTGTAGTCTACGGTGAAGTTGTACCATGTGACCTGCGGTCAAGCGGACTACCGCCTATGGGAGAGGCATGTACTTTTCAAATGTGGGGTGGAGCAGTACCCTAAACATGGCGGCATCTGAAGAAGGCTCGTAAGCCGAAATGCATTATGCCCATTTTATCTGCTGCATTAAAGGTCTTCCAAACGTTCCCCTGTGAGGTCTCTGCTTCTTCGTTTGGAGGAGGTTGTTTTGCATAGTTTCGCGCTTACCAGTGGCGCGTGGGAGACCCCGTTCAATTTGAGGCCGGATCGATGCTGGTACCTGCTGCTGCAGTTCTTGCTTTGTCCGAGGGATCGGAAGGATTCCGGCCCGCCCCGCAACGCAGACCGAGCCATGGGTGGCTGTCTTGTGCAGCTCGTGACTTCACGAAGAAATCAGGTTTACTGAAACTCTGATTTACGGCCCGGCTGGACTTCGCATATGGGGCTTGAGCGTCTGGGGAGCAGAGGAAGCCTGACAGCTGATACTCCATTAGGGACTTTTAATCGGACACTCCGCATTTTGTGTTGACATTAACGCCCACAGGAGCTAACATTGTGAAAAGCTCTCCCCAGGCAACACTTACCTGATCCAGCTTCCTTCTGGGAACTGTAGTCTACGGTGAAGTTGTACCATGTGACCTGCGGTCAAGCGGACTACCGCCTATGGGAGAGGCATGTACTTTTCAAATGTGGGGTGGAGCAGTACCCTAAACATGGCGGCATCTGAAGAAGGCTCGTAAGCCGAAATGCATTATGCCCATTTTATCTGCTGCATTAAAGGTCTTCCAAACGTTCCCCTGTGAGGTCTCTGCTTCTTCGTTTGGAGGAGGTTGTTTTGCATAGTTTCGCGCTTACCAGTGGCGCGTGGGAGACCCCGTTCAATTTGAGGCCGGATCGATGCTGGTACCTGCTGCTGCAGTTCTTGCTTTGTCCGAGGGATCGGAAGGATTCCGGCCCGCCCCGCAACGCAGACCGAGCCATGGGTGGCTGTCTTGTGCAGCTCGTGACTTCACGAAGAAATCAGGTTTACTGAAACTCTGATTTACGGCCCGGCTGGACTTCGCATATGGGGCTTGAGCGTCTGGGGAGCAGAGGAAGCCTGACAGCTGATACTCCATTAGGGACTTTTAATCGGACACTCCGCATTTTGTGTTGACATTAACGCCCACAGGAGCTAACATTGTGAAAAGCTCTCCCCAGGCAACACTTACCTGATCCAGCTTCCTTCTGGGAACTGTAGTCTACGGTGAAGTTGTACCATGTGACCTGCGGTCAAGCGGACTACCGCCTATGGGAGAGGCATGTACTTTTCAAATGTGGGGTGGAGCAGTACCCTAAACATGGCGGCATCTGAAGAAGGCTCGTAAGCCGAAATGCATTATGCCCATTTTATCTGCTGCATCAAAGGTCTTCCAAACGTTCCCCTGTGAGGTCTCTGATTCTTCGTTTGGAGGAGGTTGTTTTGCATAGTTTCGCGCTTACCAGTGGCGCGTGGGAGACCCCGTTCAATTTGAGGCCGGATCGATGCTGGTACCTGCTGCTGCAGTTCTTGCTTTGTCCGAGGGATCGGAAGGATTCCGGCCCGCCCCGCAACGCAGACCGAGCCATGGGTGGCTGTCTTGTGCAGCTCGTGACTTCACGAAGAAATCAGGTTTACTGAAACTCTGATTTACGGCCCGGCTGGACTTCGCATATGGGGCTTGAGCGTCTGGGGAGCAGAGGAAGCCTGACAGCTGATACTCCATTAGGGACTTTTAATCGGACACTCCGCATTTTGTGTTGACATTAACGCCCACAGGAGCTAACATTGTGAAAAGCTCTCCCCAGGCAACACTTACCTGATCCAGCTTCCTTCTGGGAACTGTAGTCTACGGTGAAGTTGTACCATGTGACCTGCGGTCAAGCGGACTACCGCCTATGGGAGAGGCATGTACTTTTCAAATGTGGGGTGGAGCAGTACCCTAAACATGGCGGCATCTGAAGAAGGCTCGTAAGCCGAAATGCATTATGCCCATTTTATCTGCTGCATTAAAGGTCTTCCAAACGTTCCCCTGTGAGGTCTCTGCTTCTTCGTTTGGAGGAGGTTGTTTTGCATAGTTTCGCGCTTACCAGTGGCGCGTGGGAGACCCCGTTCAATTTGAGGCCGGATCGATGCTGGTACCTGCTGCTGCAGTTCTTGCTTTGTCCGAGGGATCGGAAGGATTCCGGCCCGCCCCGCAACGCAGACCGAGCCATGGGTGGCTGTCTTGTGCAGCTCGTGACTTCACGAAGAAATCAGGTTTACTGAAACTCTGATTTACGGCCCGGCTGGACTTCGCATATGGGGCTTGAGCGTCTGGGGAGCAGAGGAAGCCTGACAGCTGATACTCCATTAGGGACTTTTAATCGGACACTCCGCATTTTGTGTTGACATTAACGCCCACAGGAGCTAACATTGTGAAAAGCTCTCCCCAGGCAACACTTACCTGATCCAGCTTCCTTCTGGGAACTGTAGTCTACGGTGAAGTTGTACCATGTGACCTGCGGTCAAGCGGACTACCGCCTATGGGAGAGGCATGTACTTTTCAAATGTGGGGTGGAGCAGTACCCTAAACATGGCGGCATCTGAAGAAGGCTCGTAAGCCGAAATGCATTATGCCCATTTTATCTGCTGCATTAAAGGTCTTCCAAACGTTCCCCTGTGAGGTCTCTGCTTCTTCGTTTGGAGGAGGTTGTTTTGCATAGTTTCGCGCTTACCAGTGGCGCGTGGGAGACCCCGTTCAATTTGAGGCCGGATCGATGCTGGTACCTGCTGCTGCAGTTCTTGCTTTGTCCGAGGGATCGGAAGGATTCCGGCCCGCCCCGCAACGCAGACCGAGCCATGGGTGGCTGTCTTGTGCAGCTCGTGACTTCACGAAGAAATCAGGTTTACTGAAACTCTGATTTACGGCCCGGCTGGACTTCGCATATGGGGCTTGAGCGTCTGGGGAGCAGAGGAAGCCTGACAGCTGATACTCCATTAGGGACTTTTAATCGGACACTCCGCATTTTGTGTTGACATTAACGCCCACAGGAGCTAACATTGTGAAAAGCTCTCCCCAGGCAACACTTACCTGATCCAGCTTCCTTCTGGGAACTGTAGTCTACGGTGAAGTTGTACCATGTGACCTGCGGTCAAGCGGACTACCGCCTATGGGAGAGGCATGTACTTTTCAAATGTGGGGTGGAGCAGTACCCTAAACATGGCGGCATCTGAAGAAGGCTCGTAAGCCGAAATGCATTATGCCCATTTTATCTGCTGCATTAAAGGTCTTCCAAACGTTCCCCTGTGAGGTCTCTGCTTCTTCGTTTGGAGGAGGTTGTTTTGCATAGTTTCGCGCTTACCAGTGGCGCGTGGGAGACCCCGTTCAATTTGAGGCCGGATCGATGCTGGTACCTGCTGCTGCAGTTCTTGCTTTGTCCGAGGGATCGGAAGGATTCCGGCCCGCCCCGCAACGCAGACCGAGCCATGGGTGGCTGTCTTGTGCAGCTCGTGACTTCACGAAGAAATCAGGTTTACTGAAACTCTGATTTACGGCCCGGCTGGACTTCGCATATGGGGCTTGAGCGTCTGGGGAGCAGAGGAAGCCTGACAGCTGATACTCCATTAGGGACTTTTAATCGGACACTCCGCATTTTGTGTTGACATTAACGCCCACAGGAGCTAACATTGTGAAAAGCTCTCCCCAGGCAACACTTACCTGATCCAGCTTCCTTCTGGGAACTGTAGTCTACGGTGAAGTTGTACCATGTGACCTGCGGTCAAGCGGACTACCGCCTATGGGAGAGGCATGTACTTTTCAAATGTGGGGTGGAGCAGTACCCTAAACATGGCGGCATCTGAAGAAGGCTCGTAAGCCGAAATGCATTATGCCCATTTTATCTGCTGCATTAAAGGTCTTCCAAACGTTCCCCTGTGAGGTCTCTGCTTCTTCGTTTGGAGGAGGTTGTTTTGCATAGTTTCGCGCTTACCAGTGGCGCGTGGGAGACCCCGTTCAATTTGAGGCCGGATCGATGCTGGTACCTGCTGCTGCAGTTCTTGCTTTGTCCGAGGGATCGGAAGGATTCCGGCCCGCCCCGCAACGCAGACCGAGCCATGGGTGGCTGTCTTGTGCAGCTCGTGACTTCACGAAGAAATCAGGTTTACTGAAACTCTGATTTACGGCCCGGCTGGACTTCGCATATGGGGCTTGAGCGTCTGGGGAGCAGAGGAAGCCTGACAGCTGATACTCCATTAGGGACTTTTAATCGGACACTCCGCATTTTGTGTTGACATTAACGCCCACAGGAGCTAACATTGTGAAAAGCTCTCCCCAGGCAACACTTACCTGATCCAGCTTCCTTCTGGGAACTGTAGTCTACGGTGAAGTTGTACCATGTGACCTGCGGTCAAGCGGACTACCGCCTATGGGAGAGGCATGTACTTTTCAAATGTGGGGTGGAGCAGTACCCTAAACATGGCGGCATCTGAAGAAGGCTCGTAAGCCGAAATGCATTATGCCCATTTTATCTGCTGCATTAAAGGTCTTCCAAACGTTCCCCTGTGAGGTCTCTGCTTCTTCGTTTGGAGGAGGTTGTTTTGCATATATATATACATATCCATTTATATTTTAATAAATACCTTAATGAAATAGATGCCGTAGAACCGCCTGTCCCACTGCTGCATCCTTTTTCCATGCTGTGTCTAGACAATAGTGTCTAGTGAAGGTGTGCATATTTTTCCATGTCGCAGCTCTGCAAATATCCGGCAACGACACCCCTGCGAATAGAGCTGTAGAAGTTGCCATCTTTCTTGTGGAGTGCGCACGTACCTTGGCTTGTAAAGGTTTTCCAGCTTTGACATGACACAAGGAGATCGCCGAAGTTATCCACCTTGAAATACTGGATCTGGAGAGCGCTAAACCTTTCCTGGGGCCAGAAAAGGCTACAAAGAGTGGATTTGTTTTTCTGAACGATTTAGTTTTATCGATGTAAAATTTCAGACATCGTTTAATGTCCAAAGAGTGTAGAGCTCTTTCTGCAGATGATGAAGGATCTTTAAAAAATGTAGGTAAAACCACCGGTTCATTCAGATGAAAGTTGGAGGGGACCTTAGGAATAAACTTTGGGTTCGTTCTCAGAATATCTCTGTCTTGTCTGAATTGTAGAAATGGTTCTGTAATTGAGAAGGCTTGGATCTCGCTGACCCTTCTTGCCCACGTGAGTGCTAATAGTAACACTGTTGTCCATGAGATAAACTGTAAATCCGCCTTATGTATTGGCTCAAATGGCGGTTTCATGAGCTGTGCAAGAAACGTATTAAGCTGCCAAGTAACCACTGGTCTTTGGACTGGTGGAAACATCCTGAAAAGCCCTTTGAGAAATTCTTTAATAACTCTTTGAGACCAAAGAGATGGGCGGTCAGGAACTCTTGTGTACCCTGAAATAGCGGCCAAATGTACCTTTATAGACCTATGAGAAAGTCCAGATTTGGCTAACATTAAAAGATATGGAAGAATTTGATCCGAAGAGACTTGAAAAGGATGTAGACCTTTAGATGCACACCAATGACAAAATCTCTTCCATTTAGCCGAATATGTTTTATTTGTAGAGATTGCTCGAGATCGTGACAGAATCTCCCGGCATTCTTGAGGGATATTCAAAAGTTGGAACTCATGTTCGTGAGGTTCCATGCTGACAAGTTCAGCGATTTCAAATTTGGATGCAGTATCTGGCCGCTGTTCATAGAGATTAGATCCTGCACTAATGGAAACTGTATCCTGGGTGTCACTGAGAATTTGAGAAGTTCTGAGAACCACGCTAGTCTCGGCCATGCTGGGGCAACTGGAATCAGATGGCACGGTTCTGATTTCATCTTTCTCAAGACCTTTGATATTAAAGGAAATGGGGGAAATGCATACGCAAACATCCCTGTCCAACACATCTGCAGCGCATTGCCCCACGACCCTTTTTGTGCAAACCTGCTTGCAAAGTGTTTGCATTTTGAATTGTGGCGATCCGCAAACAGATCTAGCTTTGGAGTGCCCCATAGCTTGAATACTTTGAGAAGTTGCCTTTGGTCCAGTTCCCACTTGTGAGAAATCTTGGACGATCTGCTCAGAATATCTGTTCTTGTGTTGTCCACCCCTGGAACATGTTGGACTTGAAGTGAAATGTTGTGATTCAGAAGCAACATCCAAATTTCTTGTGCTTGCTTCGACAATAATTTTGATTTTGTACCCCCTTGTTTTAGAAGGTAAAACATGGATGTTGAGCTGTCTGTCTTGAAAAGAACTGTCGAATCGTGAATCCTGGGAAGAAACGCTTTTAGACCCAAGAAAATAGCCTTTAGTTCCAGCAAGTTGATGTGGAGCTGCGCTTCGCTATTTGACCAGTGACCCTGAATTTCGAGCTCCTGCAGATGCGCTCCCCAACCTTGTAGTGAAGCGTCCGTCATCATCACAAAACTGTAGTTCTGTGGTTCGAAAGTCAGTCCTTCCGCTAAATGATCTCTGATCTTCCACCATGACAGGGCCTTTAGGATCTGAGGAGTGATAACTATTCGATCTTCGAAGGATCCCTGCGACTGAATCCATTGCTTGTCTAGCAGTTCTTGAATAGGCCTCATGTGAAGTCTGCAATTGGGAAGTAGGGGGATACAAGAGGACATCATCCCCAACAATGATTTGTAGGTTCTTACTGAAACTGACATTTTTATCTGCAAATGCTTTATGATTTTTTGAATACGTTCCTCTGAAGGATAAGCCTTCGCCTTCTTCGTGCGAATTAGAGCTCCCAGAAATTGAAGGGACTGCGATGGCATGAGATGTGATTTTTCTAGGTTGACTCTCAGACCTAGACGATTGAAAAGGTTCATGCACACTTGTAGAGAATGTTGGGTTTCTCTGAACGAACCACCTTTTATGAGCCAATCGTCTAGATAAGGGAAAATTTGGTGACCTTGAAGTCTTAGATGTGCTGCTACTGGCACCATACACTTCGTAAATATTCTTGGCGCCAACTTTAGACCGAAAGGCAATACTTTGAATTGATAATGGCACCCTGCCACCATGTAGCGCAGACATTTTCTGTGATTTATATGAATTGGGACATGAAAATAAGCATCTAAGAGGTCCAGGGATGCCAAATAATCTCCTTTGCCAATCAAAAGGAGTATTTCTTGCAGGGATAACATTCAAAATGATTTCTTTTGGATGAATTTGTTCAAACCTCTCAGGTCCATTACCTGCCTCCATTTTGATGTGTCTTTTTTCTTTATTAGAAAGAAATGCGAATAAAAGCCTTTCCCTCGTTGAAGGTGCGGAACTTCTTCTATTGCTTCCTTTTGTAGAAGAGATGAAACTTCTTCCTTGAGGGCTGAAAGATGTTCTTGTCTCCTGTGTATAGGAGGATGATTTGGGGGCTTTTGTATGAACTCCAGGGTATGGCCATGTTGAATCACATCCAAAACCCATCTGTCTGTTGTTATCGACAGCCAAGCCGGATAAAAGGAGGACAGGTAATGATTGCTGCTGTTTGAACAAGTGGCGGGTGCCTCGACAGAGTCACTGTCGTCTATTGGATTGTTGCGATTTGCCTTTAGCAGATGATCTACCTCTCGACTGTTGTTGGTAAGTGTTTGATGAACGAAATTGTTGATTTTTTTAATATTGGTGATATCCCTGCTGATTGTACGGCTGATATCTATTTGATTGGAAAGACGATCTTTGCATAAATTGTCCTCTGGATCCTCTCCTCCGAAAGGACGGGAACCTGCTCTGCTGAAAAGATCCCAACACACGCACTGTATCCGGGTCAGTTTTAATACTTTGGAGGGCATCATCCACATGTTTCCCGAATAGGTTCTCTCCGTCAAACGGCATGTCTACTATTTTCGCTTGCACTTCTGGTCTAAAAGAAGTGGCTTTAAGACACCCTTGCCTTCGTAGGGCCACTGCACCTGCCATTTGTCTGAATGCCACTGAAGACAAATCCATCGCAATGTCTATGGATTCCGAGGCCGCCCGCGCCCCATCCTGTAAAGTAGCAGCCGCTTCTTCTTTCTTATCCTCTGGCAGATGAGATACTAAAGGTGCTATATCAGACCACATCTGCCTATTGTATCTGCTGATTAGGGCTAACGCATTCGAGGCCTTTATGGAAGACGCTGCCATCACAGCAAAACGCTTCCCCGCACCATCCATTCGCCTCCCTTCTTTATCCGGGGGAACTGCAGATGTGGAAACCAGATTTTTGGAGTGCCTTTGAGCAACCTGCAGCACCACAGACTCTGGCCGCGGATGTCCAATTAAACAGGCCAGAGAAGATTCTGGGGTTCTATATTTCTTTTCTATCCGGGGGACTGAGGCAGCTACCGAAGCCGGGTTCCTCATTTTTAATCCTTCCTCCCATATGTGAGCGATTATTGGAATAGATCTAATGGATTTCCGTGAATCTTCTTTGAAATCATAGAGGAAACACTCAGCTTCTTGTACTGGAAGCGGAGCCTCAAATCTTTTTGACGCTTTCTCCATGATATCATGGAAACCTCCAATGTCTTGTGGCAGAGAATTTGCCAGTGAAGGAGATGGAGACGGAGTTGTTGGAAGGATATATCGGTCCCATTCATCCCCAACCTGAGAATCCTGAAGAAGTTCACCTTCTTCCGGTTGATCCGCGTCACTTTCCTCTAAATCATCCCTAATTGTCACAATAGGGGGAGATAGAATTTTCTGAGTTGAACTCTTGGGAGAGGAATGAGGTGGTTGAACTTGAGCAGGCTTATCTGAAGTTTTTGACGCTTGAGTGTTAGCGTCAGGAAAACGTCGATAATAATCATTTATCATAAGCCGCAAGTCTGTTACTAGGGAAATTGGCATTGACATAGTGTCCTCTCTAAAATCAGGCTGAGGTTCTTCCTCCTCTTCGTAGTCATATGTCTTCTGAAATGACTCATACCTCCTTGAATCTTGTGCAGGACGATCCTGGAAAGAGAAGAGTTCCTGAACCTCCTGATATTCTTCATCGTCAGTCTCCTGGCTCTTAATTTGAAGTTGAGACGGACTATATGCCACTCCTGATGACTCTTCATCTTCTGACTGTAATTCCAGCAGATTAGATGAAGGAAGCGGAGAGATCTTTGTACAGGCCGTAAAATCTGAAGATTTTTTCTTCGTCGACGAGCCCGTCGACAATGGAATAGATTTTAATGAAATTGTCTTTGCCTTGGGAGACTTAAAGGATGCCGTCGACGAAGCTCCCGTCGACTGACTTCTCGTCGACGTGGAAAGATGAATTATCGTCGACGATGGAGTCGTCGACGAGGTCGAGACCGGCCTCCCCGTCGACGGGATCGTCAACGGGCCTTTCTTCGACGACGATGTCTTAGTCGTCGCCGTCGACGCAGCTGTCGTCGATATGGTAGTCATCGACGGAGCGGTCGACGGTTTTATTGAAATCAAAGCCGGCGACGCCCCAATTTTTGTCGACGGAGCTGAGGAAACTTCTCTGGACTCTGTAGATTTTTTAAGAGGAGTATGAGGAAGTGAAGACGAAGAAGCCTCTTTGCCTTTTGTCTTCTGTTTTTAAAGCTCTATCTTTTCCTCAGAAGCAGATTTCCTCTTTTTAGATGTTCTAGATTCCTCTTCAGAGTCAGAATCTGAAGTGACCTTCTTTTGAAGCCACAACAGTAGCCGTGCCTCCCTGTCACGCAGGGTTTTCGCAGAAAAGGTTCTGCGATATTTACAGTCTTTAGGCACATGTTTAGGATGTAAGCAATACAAGCAGTCCTTGTGGGGGTCTTCAGAAAACAGTCTAGGTTTTCCACAGGATATGCAAGGCCTGAAGAGCCTCTTTTTAGAGCTTTCAGCCATAATAAGCCAAAATATGAAGCACAGTACCTCAAATCCAGTAAACAGAAAGGACTTCCAGTTGAACAAGAGGTCAAAAGTTCACACAGGAACAAAACTGAGCAAGGCTCAGGGAGACTCCTCCTCACACGAAGGCGGTTGGAAATCTGAGGCAGGATGGCTCTGCTGGGGAGCGTGATGTCAGCGCTGGTTTTGGACCAAGTAATGATGAGGTTTGGTTACCAAATAATAGGATTCCCTATGGGATTTTGCTATGCAGTTTTTTCTAGTACTGCTGTGGTCATTCTGTTACCGTGAGACTCCCACCATGACGACTGGGAAGATACAAGCATGTGAATCTATGAAAGATTGAATACTGGAGAAGCTCCTCTTTCTCGTCCTGGCCGATGATGATAATGAGGTCTGGATTGATGTTGTTGTGTCGACCAGCGAGGGGTTTGAACCCTCTGCTGAAAATGTTGCTGGTTGTAAGGCCGGTATTTACGCAGTCTAAGTTTTTCCAAACTGACTGCCTTTAGGGTGTCTAGCTCCGACTTTATCTTGGCCATTTCGTCATCGGCATGCGTGTTGAACAAGGAGTTACCACTGAAGGGGAGGTTTATGATCCTACACTGAGCTTCTGGTTTGAGTCTCGTGTGTCGCAGAAAGGAAGAATGCCTAGCACAGATGCCGTGGGACTACCCATGTGTTGCTAGATCCAAAGCATCAGCTGACGCACTGATAACCTGATTTGCTAGCAAGCTGCCTTCTTGTAAAATCACCTGGAAGTCTTGTTGAAATTCCTTGAGTAGTTTTTCAGTGAATCTTAATAGAGAGTCCCAAAGCGCCCTATCATACCTCCCTAGAATCACAGAGGCACTGGTGACCTTCATACAAGTCGCAGAAGTATTGCTCATCTTTTTGCCTAAGGAGTTAATTTGCTTACTCTTCTTCTCGGGTGGCACTGAAGAGGAGGAAGCTCCTGGATGTGCCTTTCTGACCACTGCCACCATTACTGACTAGTGGTGGATTTGCTCTTAGAAACAGTAGGTCCTGATCTGGCACTTTGTATTTCTTACTGATGCGCGATGGGGCAGACCCTACTGCAGCTGGTGTCAGAAAGGTTTGTAGAGCAGGTTAAAGTAGTCCAGGGAGCAGAGGCCTTGCAGAAGACCTGTGATACAGTGTCTCGAATATAACAGATGCCGAAGTTGTTGGTGTAGGCTTCTCAATGTTCAATTTAGTGGCACCGCTGCTCAGAATCTCATTGTAGGTGACAATATCGTTCACTGGTGACACTGTGACAGGAGGAGCTGCTGACAGTCTAAGAATAGCCGTAGAAGAATGAGAGTAGAGAGACAGAGACCATAGGACAGGTGTTCTGGATCGTGATCTTCTTGTGGAAGAGACCTTATTCTCCTTACAGACCTACGTGGAGTTCTATTAACAGCTGTCGTTGGCGGTGGAGTATCAGCCAAGGTTCTGGAAGGAGAGTAGGCTAATCAGAATTTCGACCCTGGACTTCTTTGCAGGGCTCTCCACTCTTTGACACTCTGCAGCCAAAGTGGTGAAAGGTTAACTGGTGTGGTTTGCTTTTCTGGAACCGGACAGCCCTCTGGCGTGATCTGTACAATCCTGATGCCTGGGGAGGAAGAGGTCTCTCTCGATACCGAACGCCTAGATTTCGACGGCGATCTGCATCCTCCCTGTTCTTCTGTTGACGCAGAGAGGAGCATCTATGTCGTAATGCCTGTTGACTTCGCTGGGTTTCTTGACGGTGAGACGGCCACCCGCTATCTCTTCGCCCGTGGTGAGAGGTAAGTCTCAACATCAGGCCTCTCGACGTCGTCTTGACGTTGGTGATATCGATTGTGATGCGCTCAATGTTGGTCATCTACGCCCTGTCGGCGGAGTCCTCGACGTCGACAATCCGTGTCCGTACGGTGGTCGAGGTTCGACACCGACCGTCTATGCTTCGACGGCGGTGGAGTTCTCGACGTCGACCCAAGCGTACGTTTTGACGTCGACTTATGGTTCATCGGTCGTACACCTTCCGAGGCTGGTGCCAAAGTGGGCAGTCTCGACGTCGACTTGGTTTCCGCCGACAGAGGTGGCGCTGGCCGTCTCGACGGCAGCTTGTCCCTTGACGTCGCCGCATGCTGCAGATGTCTTTCCAACAGCGATCTTGATGCCGAAGGGGAACAAACCGTGTTTGTCTCGACAGTGATCTCTTTTCCATTGACTGTGAGGGAAGGTGATGCTTCTTCTTCTCTGCTCTGCCCTTGTGCTCAGATCTTTTATGAAAGGAGAACTCTTTGAAAGGTTGCTTGCTTTCAAGGCCACTTGTGGATCTAACTTTCCTCTCTCCTGTAAGGCATGCAGCTTGATCCTCCGTCACATAGAGTCCTCTTGGAAAAGTACTGTCAGTAGTAACACTTATATTGCTTGTGGAAAGATGGTAAGAACACAATACAGACCAAGTGTGGATCAGATTTAGTCATCTTCTTTCCACAAGAAGGACATTTATTAAATAATGCTGGCATTTCCGGCGAAATGTTTTCTCCAAATAGTCCGAAAACAAGCTAAAAGGATAGCCAGCTGTCAAAAATGTCGAATGAAGTAAAAAAGAAATTTCTAGAAAACCAATTTTTGACAGAAAAGCCAAAAACGGACAAGCTCAATGCTCCAGGATCCTCACAGAAGGAGCCGGAAAAAAGAACTGACCTAACTGTTACCTGTAGGGCATGATGGGAACAGGCCGTCTTGAAGGTCATAAAGGTACAGTGCCAGTTTTATTCTGTTGTGGTTTCTTTGTGCAGCCTGTAGGCTAGCTGCTTATTACTTTGCCTTTTTCCTTGAAAATAAAGGATATGTTAAAACCGCAAAGGAGTGCATGTTCTATATTGCAGAAATGCTGAATAGAGATGTTTTTATTTTAATTGAAAAATGTAATGCAATTTTTGCCTATTAGATGGTTTAGGCAACATGCCTATGTGTGTGTGTGTATATATATATATATACACACACACACACACACACACAGGTGTATGTTTGAATGTACTACGTACTTAAAGTTTTTCTTAACCATATATGTGTATATATATATATATATATATATATATATATATATATGTATGTGCGTGCGTGTGCGTATATATATATATATATATATATATATATATATATATATATATATATATATATATATATATGCACACACATACATATATGTGTGTGTTTTGTATATGCTCCGGGGCCCCCACATGTGGACGGGACTATTCAGTGCTTATGACTATTGAGAGTATCCCCTGGAAGAGAATTAATGTTACAGACTATACATTCGCAGATAACGGCTGCCTGCTTGAACTTAGAATTTTTTGCTCACTGTTCCTCATAATTTTCCAATCTTGTGCTGGAATGTGGCTAGCCTAGGGTCCAACTTAGGCAACATTGGTTTTCAGGAATATGTGTCCGTCGAAAGCGATTGGCTTGCAAGAAAAATGGCTATTGGTCACAGTAAGTAAAGAACGGCTCTGCACCTTTTTTTCTACCAGCAGACAAAAACACCACCAGGCAACCTTCAAGTGAGGTTTTAAACCCTTTCTTTTAATACCCATGATATCCAGGCAGTCTGTTTTAGACATGGACCTTGAAAGCATCCACAACAGGGACACGTTTATGATTTGCAAAATGGGGCATGACGTTTTGTATCTGCCATGTAAAATATAAAGTACCCGAATGCAAAGGACGAAAACTGGAAAAGTTAACCACGTCACACTAGTCTCGTCCACATTTTGTACTCGCTATACAGCCTACATCACTTTGAAAACTGGTAGTTTGAACCCCATACATCTGTTAAGATCGCAAAACTAAGGCCCAATAATGGTTAAGTGTCATTGCTTACAAAAATCAG
This sequence comes from Triturus cristatus, assembly GCF_964204655.1. Taxonomy (NCBI): domain Eukaryota; kingdom Metazoa; phylum Chordata; class Amphibia; order Caudata; family Salamandridae; genus Triturus; species Triturus cristatus. The sequence continues at coordinate 839,807,577 of NC_140593.1, read as the reverse complement.
GTGTGATTAAATCAGTAACATCATTTGAAACTGACATCACTGACTTAACATTGTGTAATCACTTTCACATGTATTGTCAGACCGTTTGAGACGACAGTTAACTTGCTCATGTGTCTCTCTTTCAAGTTCAGGTTTTTTTTTGGACATTCCTGAAATATTTCAAACCAAAGATAATTTGTTAATGCTAAGTGGCCCAAAAGGTTTGAATGTGCCTTCTACGTAGGGCAGACTGCCTCCAAGGACTCTATGATAATTATCTGAGCAATAATTGTTTAGGTTACTGATGAACCGAATACTAAATACCAACTACTACCTATTAAGCCCATTAATTTTAAAATAAAAAAATGCAAAATAAATTTCAGTGTGCTTACCTCAAATCACAGACTCGTTAAAAGAATGGTTTGTATCAATCAAGCTACAATTTCCCTGATAATGAAGTTTTCAGTGCTTAGATTCATGTGTGGGCCTGCTTCTTTCCTACTTTGTTAAGTAAATATTTTTCTAACTCTGCCTTTCGAATGACTCCCATTTCAAGAGACAGAAAATCATAATTCTATATCCATCAAAGTTTTAGAGTAACATACCGTTTACATCCACCGTCTCGGGTAGTGACTGCTGTTTTTCATCAGGGTGCCGTATTTTCATTGTGCATTGTCCGTCTATTGGTACAAGTCATTTTTCAGTTTACAGCGTAAAATGCTCTAACTAGCCACTCAGAATTGGAAGGGGTTTTAAATAAATACTCCTTTCGCACCGAAAATGAGACCATTTTAACATACAGCAAATGCTGAAAAATGTCTCACATTTTATCGAACCAGATCCTACAGACAAGGTTGTCTCAGAACGTACATACAGACATATTTAATTAAACTGATTTTCATACAATTTACAAGAGAAACAATTCCTGTGAAGATCTGCCTGTAAGGTGCAGACGAGGGAGGGCAGAATCTATCTACTCCTCTTGATGAGTGTCCCGGGAAATGAGCACGGATCAGTGATGAAGTCGCTTCTCCTTGCGACCTGCTTGCTTCTTGCGTTAATCAGACAGTGACAGCAATGATGCAGTTCCCTGTAACGTCCAAAGCTTTTGGTCACCTCCGAGTAAACTGCAATGACCATCTTTAATCGTGCCCCCTCTTCTTCAAGGAGCGGAGTAGACATCTCTTGTCCTTTACCTTTTCATGAAGGAAAGCAGATTCTACAGACAGGAGACTAATTCCCAGCAGAGCGTTTACCTGAAGATAAGAGGAAAAATATTTTCAAATCATCTTATTTATTTGCAACTAATCATACAGAACAAACATTGCAACAAAAAAAACGAAGCACGACGCACGGTACAACAATGAAAATAATATCAGTAGGAACAGGTAGTGAGCAAAAATCCACAAATGCAAACCAATGCAATATAAACAGGATTTTACAAACTCTAAAATTAACAAAAAGACTGACTTCTCACTGGATGTGACTTCCAAGGGGCTGTGTGCAGAATACTGCCACGTCATTCTATGTTAATGACTGCATCATGCAATGCGCTAGTCTCCACTTTTTGGCAGCACACAGAACAATGTCATCACCCAGCAATCATTACTGAAGCAGCTTTCTCTATTAGCTATCTCTAAGTCGCCAGGACAAGAAAAACACTCGAGAGAACTGCAAGTCATACATCCTCACCAATGAGCAACATGCACATTCTGCATTACCATTCAATGTCCTTAAGTCTGCCATATGGAAAACGTTACCTCCCTGCACGCTCCTGACACTAGTTATGGGCCCTGAATGTTAAAAGAAGTGCTTTCAGTTTCAAGCTGACTCATGATACCTCCCCCGCAAACTTGGAATGAACCAGGAAAGTCTCCACTTTGGATTTTGTAGAGAACAGATGTCAATGTTCATGAAATCTGCGCTCAGTGAAGAAGAAATATGCAATTAGGACGTAGGTGGTTTCACGCTTCCGAAGGCCATCCATGAGAGGAAAGCAAAAGTCGAGGTCACTAAATACAAGAAGTGGGGTAAATCCGTTCGACATCGCAGAGCCGTTCCCAGTCTCAATCACCCTTGACATCCTCAAACAAGTCTAGGACAAAGTTGAAAGAGAAGTCCAAACGGAAATACAGGAAGCCTAAGCAAGGTTCCTCGTCTCTGCACCGCTTCCAGAACAAGCACCACTGCTGGTGCTCGAAGGGGCCGGCCCGGGCATTCAATTTAGGCCTAAATTCAGTATTGGAGCTAAGGCGCTCAGGACTCCCCAGGCCATCCTCAACACCCCAATAGACTGCAAGCTCCAAGGAGGCCAGGATGTAACGTTTCAAAATAGGGAATCGCAAATGGCTTCTTCATCTGGAGGTGGTGCAGAGTATTTATGCCCAGTGGGGCATGCCAGTTGTCCATCCGAAAACGCTTGGTCCTCAGTCTTTTGTACTTTGAGGTATCCTACTTGAGGATACCTACAGGATGTGCTCAGGCCTCTGTGGGGCTTGGGACTCCTTTAGGCAGATCTTCTGCCACTGATCCCACAGGTCCTGGAGTTGGTCATGCAGGACCAGTCTCATTTCATTCTAATTACCGTGGACTAGGCTCAGAGGGACTGTTAATCAAAGCGTTTGAATCTCAACACAAGCCCTCCATTTCAACTGCTGTTTGGGAGAACCCGATGTCCCAGCAGCAGGGAAGAGTCCTGCATCCAAACCATCACAATCGACACCTACCCACGTGCAGATTGAGTGGGGTCATCTTCCAGCAGAGGTGGTGGACGTTACTGTGGCTGCTTCCCATCTGTCCACAAAGTCTACACATTCTGGCCTTTGTCAACTGGTGGGAGGAGAAGCAAGTGTACCTTCTAGAGACCAAGCACTCTGATATCCTCTTGTTATTTGTGGCTGGCCTGGCAAGGTTTCACTGCAGGCAAAGTCAAAGGCTATAGATCAGCCCTTTCGGCCTTTCTTCACATGTCTGACCAGCTCTCTTAATTCCAGACATTCATTGTGATGCGTTTTATGAAAGGGTTTCAGACCGTTCCCTCTACATCCTTCATTATGTGGCAGTGGGATCTGAATTTGGTCCTTCATTTGAAGATGTCTGCTTGCTTTGAGCTTCTGCATAGTTGCAGGGTTCTTGACTCTGAAGACCGTGTTTCTCCCTGCCATTAATTCTGCGCAAAGCATTAGTAAGTTCCAGGCATCATCCGTGCAGTCTTCATATACTACATTTTCTAGACAAATTGAGGTTTTGTACAGGTTACTCATTTTTTCTGAATGTGATTTTGCCTTTTCATGAGGATCAGTCCAAAGAAAGGAAAAACATCCAGAAACTACCCTTATTGCAATAGACTCTCTTTTGCATCAAGTTGTGCGACACCTTGGTATTGAAAGATCCTCATGAGCACCTTGGGCATCCTTTCACTAGGTTTAGGTTGATACTGAAGCCCTGGCTTGGAGTGTCCCTGTTGAACTTATGACCAGCTGCCCTGTCAGAATATTTCCATATACTCACCATTTTGCCAACCATTCCTTTCCTGCAAGACTTCTTGGTATAAAGTATGCTCCTCAGATCCACCTCCTGGAAGGGGCACTGCTTTCAAAGTGAGGAATCTGTGATTAGAAGTACTCATCAGAAGAATAAGTTACATTTCTTTGTAAACCCTCTTTTCAACTTATTTCAACTGCAGAGTCCTCATCACAAAATCCTCACAAGAAAAAGCAGTCCTGAAAGTAAGTAGTTTGTTCAATTGGCACCCTGCACTCCTCTCCCCTCCTAGGAACTACTTAATGGTAGCTGCTACACGGACACGCAGCGGATGTGCCGAAGGTGCGCCAAAGGCAAACCAGCCTGTGCCTGAACTGTGCCCAGCGCCAGGAACCCTGATCTGATCACCCCCCAGCGACACTCCACAGCACTCCTTAGGTAGCTAGACCCCAGGTGCTGCTCCTCACCTGCTGATGTGTTGCGTCTCACACCACAGTAGGAGCTTTCACTTGCACCCACTTCCAGTTATCTAGCAGCCACACCATGCAAACACTGACAATGCCCTCAACACCCCCTCCCAATAAACATGCCACACAAGCACCAACACCACCTATACCCCCACCCTACCGCAAACCCACACGTCAACACCTACTCGCATGCATGCTTCTCAACACACACTCGGCAAACACACAAACAAAATATGTGACCTGGTGAGCATCAAAGCACCAGACATCCTCTTCATCACAGAGACCTGGCTCAACCACTCATCTACTACCAGCATAGTTATGGCAATCCCAGCGAGCTACAAGATGGCTCGACAGGATTGCCATCACACGCCAGGAGGAGAACTTGCCATCATCTACTAGGAATAAAATGCACAACATCCACAAAAAATGCCAGCCCATTCATGGAACAGCTGTACTTCAAGCTGCAAATCTCGGATCACTTTACGCTGAACGGCACCACCGACTACTGACAAACTGTCACTCCGCTCACCATCGAGTCTAGAGCCCCCATTCTCCTTGGTGACCTCAACTTTCCCCTAAAAGACCAAAATGACCCCCTGCGCCACAGCACTTCTTAAAAGCTTGAGAAACTTTAGACTCACCCAGCTCATCTCAGATCTAACACACACTGGAGGACACACTGGACCCCATCTTCAACACAAGTGACAGCATCAAAGACAACTCCACAACACCGATCACATGGACCAACATCTCATAATCCACTTCCAAATCAACTCCTCAAGTCAACACCCCTACCAGGTTCATCAGTCCAAGCCACAGTAGGGGTAATATCACAGAACCGGACTGGCTCAGCGCCCTCAGCACAGATCAATCTAGCCCCACAGAAACTTGACAAGGACATCAACAAATGAATCAAGAACTGTGCAGACTCCCTCGCATCCACCAAACCCAGCCAGCACTGTAGATCATCAAACAAGCAGACCAACTGGTACGAAGAAGACCTGAGATACCAAACAAACTGTACACAGTTAGAAAGGAAATGGAGAGGCAACCACACCACCACCAACAGAACTACATACAAGGCTGTACTCCAAGGCTATCACCAGCAAATAAGAGACACAAGTGAAATGCACTAGTGGACTGCATTGAAGGAAGCTGCAAGCAGATATTCGTGATTGTCAAGGATTTCAACTCACCCTCTGCCAATGTCAAAAACATTGCTGCCTCCCAACAACTCTGCGACAGCCTATCCAACTACTTCCCCAGCAAAACCACAAACATCTACAGCAACTTCGCACACCTAACCAACCCAAGAGAACTTCTCACTAACCTATTCACCGCCAACCACAATGGACACCTGATTGAATGAACAGCTCTCACTATTAGTGACACACATTAGCAAAAACACCCTGACCCACATCATCAACACCTCCATTACGTCTGCCACTTTCCCGGATGAATAGCAACTTGTAGAAATCAATGCACTCCTCAAGAAGCCCACAGCAGTCCCGAATTAACTGAGCAATTTCCGACCCATTTCCCTGCTCCCCTATCCAGCGAAAGTATTTGAGAAGGCCATCAACAACCCATCTTTGACTTCACCATCTTCTAAAGAACACTCAATCAGGATTCAGAAAGAACCACTGCACCGAAACAGCACTCATCGCGACCACTGATAACATTCGAATCATCCTGGACTGAAGAGAAACAGAAGCCCTAATCCTGCGTGACCTCTCCACAGCCCTCAACATCACCTTCCACAACACCCTATCAGAAGACTCCACAAGATTGGCATATAAAGATCCAATCTCAAATGGATTTGTTCCTTCATCATCAGAAGAACCCAAAGGGTCAGGCTGCCATCCTTCACATTAGAGACCAAGAAACGGAAATGCAGAGCCCCACAGATATCGTTCCTCAGCCCCGTCCTTTTCAACATATACATGATACTAGTCACCAACATCATCCACTCACAAGACATTAAGTCATCTCTCACACTGATGACATCCAACTCACCCTCTCCCTGATGGACAAGACAACCACCACAAGAACCAACTTCATGACCATGGTAGCAGACTGAATGCGAACCAAATGCTTGAAGCTTAACCTCATCAAGACAGAAGTACTGGGCTAAGGCAACAAGACCTTCTCATGGAACTCCACCTGGGGGCTGTCGGAGCTATGAAAAGAACACACAGACCACGCAAGAAATCTAGGGATTATCCTAGACATCAAGCTCAACATGACAGCTCAAGTCAACACAGTGTGCACCTTCTGCTTCCACGTCCTACGCATGCTGCAAAAGATCTTCAAATGGTTGCCTCAGGACACTAGACGGATGGTAACATAAGCACTCATCACCAGCAGGCTGCACTTTTTTCGAAACACTTGCTACACTTGAATTTCCAAGTCACTCCTACACACACTCCAGAACACTGCAGCAAGACTCATACTTGAGCTCCCACGCCGCACCCACATCACACCGCACCACAAGAAGCTTCACTGGCCCCCCCATTCACAAGCGCACCCAATTCAAACTTCTCAAGCACACATAAAAAGCCCTACACAACACAATAGTAAAAATACCTAAACAGCAGCATTACTTTAACCAACCCACCAACACCTACGCTCTGCCTCACTCGCACACACTCCAGCATCCGCAAAAGCAAAACCGGAAGATGCTCATTCTCCTACATCGCACAGAAGACCTGGAACGACCTCCCACAATACATCAGAGCCTCCTCCTCACTTCTTGAGGTCCACAAGAAGCTGAAGACCTCCCTCTTCATATAAGCACACGACCGGGCTCTTCATATAAGCGCCTGGAGGACCACACACCTTCCCAATCGCCTGGATACCCTAATGACATGACATGACATGACAATGCACATGACAAAGTACATGGTACAATGGTGTACAGTCTGTTGTCATATTTCAAGGGTTTCTGTGGCTTTCTGCTCATGCTGGAGTCTACATCAGGAATATGAATCAAGGACCTGGTGGGCCTATGGATTGGCCTCAGGTTCCATGGAAGCTCTTCCAACAAGCATACACCTCATTGCAATGCACGCAGCATTGCCACTACAACTAGAGGGTCCAATATTTAGAGGAAGAATAGAGAAACACTCTATAACCTTACCCAGCAGGATGGCAAAATCACTGAATCAAGTATACACTGTGTGCTGTATTATGTATCAACAACTAATACTGCTAACTGGAACTCTTTCCTCTATCTAAGCCTCTCTTATTTGACAAAATAAATAAAAGGAATATGCTACTTACCAGTATGCATCTGTTCTTGGCATGTAGAGCTGCAGATCTACACACTTGTGCATAGATCGCCATCTGGTGTTGGGCCTGGATGTTTGCAGTTTATTTTTCCTCTTGGAAAGTCTTTGGAAGTCACAAGGTCGGTGACTCCTCCTTTGGATCGTATTGCGCATGGGCTTCGGCTCCATCCTCAGATTGTTTATCGCCAGCAGGGAAAGATGGAGCGTAGTAATACCAGTGAAGATGCCCATGTATGTGCTATCTAAATAAGATAAACTGGAACAGATACAGGTAGCCGGGGAGGCGGGTGGGCGTGTGTAGATCTGCAGCTCTACATGCCAAGAACAGATGCATACTGGTAAGTAGCATATTCTGTTCGAGGCATATGAGCTGCAGATTACACACTTGTGCATAGATTATATAGCAGTACCCACCGTTAGCGGCGACCACCTGTATCTGTTGCAGTGGTTTGAAATAATGTTTTGAGTACAGCCTGGCCCACACTAGCTTGTTGCTTAGTTTGCACATCTACACAATAGTGTTTGGTGAAAGTGTGCGGTGTTGACCATGTAGCTGCTTTACAGATATCATCTAATGGGATGTTCCCTAAAAATGCCATGGAAGCCCCTATTTTCCGTGTAGAATGGGCTTTAGGGGGAATGGATAGAGTTCGCTTTGCTTTATGGTAGCAGATTTGAATGTATTTTACAATCCACCTAGCTATCCCTGATTTTGAGATGGGGTTGCCTTTGTGTGGTGGAGAGAAAGAAACAAACAGTTGTTTGGTCTTACGGAAAGGTTTTGTTCTTTGAATGTAGTAGAGTAAGGCTCGTTTGACATCCAGTGTGTGAAGAGCCCTTTCTGCAACGGTCTGTGGTTGCGAGAAAAATACTGGTAGTTCTACTGTTTGATTTAGGTGAAAAGGAGAAATGACTTTAGGGAGGAATTTTGGGTTGGTACGGAGAACAACCTTGTTGTGGTGCATTTGGAGAAAAGGATCTTGAATGGTGAGTGCTTGTATCTCACTGACCCTTCTAAGGGAAGTGATGGCTACAAGAAAAGCGGTTTTCCATGTTAGGAATTGTAGTTCACATTTGTGCAGAGGTTCGAAGGGAGGCCCCATTAGCCTTGTGAGAACGATATTCAAGTTCCACACAGGTGAGGGTGGCACTCTGGGGGGAATTATCCTTTTAAGGCCTTCCATGAAGGCTTTAATGGCAGGTACTCTGAAGAGTGATAGATGTTGCCCGTTTTGTAGGTAAGCTGCAATAGCTGCAAGGTGTAGTCGAATGGACGTATAGGCTAGATTGCACCTTTGTAGGTGGAGTAAGTAGCCTATGATGTGTTGAATGGACACATCCAGTGGATTGATAGTGTTGTTATGGCAATAAACCACAAAACGTTTCCACTTAGCGGCGTAGCACGCTCTAGTGGTAGGTCTTCTAGCTTCTCTGATGACGTTCATACTGTCATGGGGAAGATTCAGGTACCCAAATTCTAGGATTTCAGGAGCCAGATCACAAGGTTGAGCTGCGCTGGGTCCGGGTGTCTGATCTCTCCATGGTTCTGGGTTAAGAGGTGTGGAGAGAGGTGTAGTTTTTGGTGCGGTACTACAGATAGTTCCAGCAGTGTGGTGTACCACGGTTGTCTGGCCCACGTTGGAGCTACTAGGATTAGTGTGAGGGAGTGTTGTTGTAGTTTGTGCACCACTAGTGGAATGAGTGGGAGAGGCGGAAAAGCATACGCAAATCTGCCTGACCAGTTCATCCAGATCGCATTTCCTTTGGACAATGGGTGAGGGTATCTGGCGGCAAAGCTTGGACATTTGGCGTTTTCGTGGGTGGCGAAGAGGTCTATCTGTGGATGCCCTCACATTTGAAAGTACGGGTGAAGAACTTGCGGGTGAAGCTCCCACTCGTGGATCTGTTGTGTCTGCCTGCTGAGCAGATCTGCCACTGTGTTTTGGACTCCTGGGACATGCTGAGGTAGGATAAAGATTTTCTGGGGTATTTCCCATCTCCATATGCTCTGTGCTAGTTGAGAGAGCTGTGGAGAGTGTGTGCCGCCTTGTTTTTGAATATAATACATGGCTGTCATGTTGTCCGTGCGGATCATGACTGCCTTGCCTGAAATTTGAGTTTGAAAAGATTTTAGGGCTAAGAAGATTGCTAGTAACTCCAGATGGTTGATATGGAGTAACTTTTGTTGAGGTGTCCACTTGCCCTGTGTGATGAGATGTAGTAGATGAGCTCCCCAGCCGGAGAGCGATGCGTCCGTTGTCAGTACTATTTGAGGAACCGGGTCCAGGAACGGTCGACCTTTGGAAAGGTTTGTGGTGTTCCACCACTGCAGAGAGCGATGGGTGCGACCGTCTACCAACACCAGATCTGTTTAATTGACCCTGGGCCTGGTTCCATTGGCGCGCTAAGCACTCTTGGAGAGGACGCATCTGGAGTCTTGCGAGAGGTACTATGAAGATGCAAGAGGCCAACATCCTATTAGTTGCATAAACACTCGAGCTGGAAGGGAGTGTTGTGCTATGAATTTTGTGCGTAGAGCTTGAATGCTTGCAATCCTGGCAGGATTGGGGTAGGCTAGCGCTCTCGAGGTGTCTATGGTGGCACCGAGGTATTGTTTTATGTGGGATGGTTGGAGATGGGACTTCTGGTGGTTTACTGTGAAGCCCAGCTGGTGGAGTAGTTGAATGGTGGTGGACGTGTGTTGTACACACTGATTGTATGACCTGACTTTTATCAGCCAGTCGTCTAAGTATGGGAAGACGTGGATGTGCTGTCTTTGCAAATGTGCTGCCACCACTGCTAGGCACTTGGTGAATACCCTTGGCGCTGTTGTGACTCCGAACGGGAGCACTTTGAATTGGAAGTGTTGTCCGTCCACTACAAATCTGAGGTACTTCCGGTGAGCTTTGTGCACTGGAATGTGGAAATAAGCGTCTTTTAGGTCTAAGGTGGTCAAAAAGTCGTTTTGGGAGAGGAGCGAAAGTACCTGCTGAAGCGTCACCATATGAAAATGGTCTGAGTGTATGTATGTGTTTAGGGGCCGGAGATCTAGGATGGGTCGCAGAGTCTCGTCCCTTTTTGGTATGAGGAAATATAGGGAGTAGACTCCCATGTTTTGTTGGTTGGTAGGAACGGGTTCTATTGCCTGTTTCTGTAGGAGGGAGATTACCTCCTGCTTTAGGAGTATTAAATGTTCTTGTGACATTGGGCGCTGCCCGGGTGGAATGTTTGGGGGGGTAGATATTAGTTCTAGGCAGTAGCCTGACCGAATTATTTGTGTTACCCATTTGTCTGAGGTGATGGTAGCCCAGACAGGAAGGAAATGTTGGAGTCTGCCCCCGACCGGAGTGGAATGGTCTGGGGGGAGCGGGGGGAAGTCATTGGGTAGGCGTTGTGGCAGAGCGGGCGCGGTTTGTTTTGCCTCTGCCTTTATTATTGTTACCCCTATAGCCGCCTCTTTGATAACCCCTCGTGCAGGTGGACTGAGTAGGGGGATTTGTAGGAAGTGGACGCGGTGTCTGAGGAGTAGCCTCTAGATGTACTTCGAAAGGAAGAGCGGCGAAAGGAGCGTCTAGGAGGGTGTGACTGTAAGGCTCCCATGGATTTCGCCGTGTCCGTATACTTCTTCATTTTTTCTAAGCCTTATCCACCTTTGGGCCAAATAGATGTTCCTGGTCAAAGGGATGGTTAAGGATGGAGGCTTGTACCTCCGGTTTAAACCCTGAAATTCTTAGCCAAGCATGGCGACGGAGGAGGACGCTGGTATTGATGGCCCTGGAAGCTGTGTCTGCTGCATCTAGGGCACAGCGTATAGAGGTGTTAGTAATAGTCTTACCCTCTTAAATTAGTTCGTTGGCCCTAGCTTTATATTTTTCAGGGAGGTGGTGCATTATGCTTTCTAACTCGTCATAATGTGCCCTATCATATCTGGCCAATAGCGCTTGAGTATTGGCGATACGCCACATATTGGCTGCTTGTGACGCGGTACGCTTTCCTGATGCGTCCAGTAGCTTTGACTCTGTCAGGTGGTGGTGCTTCACCTGAGACCTGGGAAGTTGCCCTTTTACGTGCAGTGGATACCACTAGAGAATCTAGTGGCGCTGGCCCTCTGATGTAGGAGGGATCTGTGGGGGCAGCTTTGTATTTTTTCTCGATGCGCGGGTTAATGACCCTGGCCCTAACTGGGTCCTTAAAAACTTCTGGCGCATGCTTTACCACTCCTTTGAGCATAGGTAATATGGAGGAAGACCTATGTGTGGTGTCGAATGTATCGAGGAGGAAATCTTCCTCCACAGGGTCGGTATGCAAGTCTACCCCGAGGTAGTGTGCCGCCCTTTGCAGTAGATGGTGGAACCCCAATGAGTCTTCTGGTGGAGATGGTCTGGAGGGGTAAAGATCATCTTGTGGGAAGTTGGGAATATCAGGGATATTGTAGTCGTCCCATGGGTCTGGGGATCCTGTAGGGGTGGGGTCCCCTGTGGGTAGGTCCTGGGGCACATCCCCTATGTCATCATATGGGTCCCCGTGATCCTCATCGTGTGGAGAAGGGGAGGGAGAACGATGAGGTTGGGGCGGAGACGGCGGAGGGGGTGGAGGTGGGGAAGGTGGAGGAGGTGGAAGAGGTGGGGAAGGTATTCTGAACGGAGAGGTAACAGAGTCCTTCCTCTTTAGAGGTGGAGGTGGAACAGGCTTCTCCAAATGTCTCTTTTTGGAAGAAAGTGTCAAATGTCCAGTTTTTGGATCCTTGGTGAGTGTTTTTTGCAAGGGATCCAGTGTAAATAAGTACGGTGAGGCTGGTCGGTCCGTCGGCGCCGGAGCCGTTGGCTTTTTAGGCTTTTCTGTGCTGGTTCGTTGTTTGGAACCTGGTTTGGGAACCTCCGGACGCTTGGTCGGCGCCGAGATGGGTTTCGGCCTCGAAGTGTCGGTGCCGGTGGCCTTGTGTGCTTTGGTCGGCACCGAAGGTGGTGTTGGTGCCGAAGAGCTGGGTTTCGACCCGAGTGCTTCGGTGCGGGGCATGGTGTCGATATGGAGGTCGGCTTCTTTTTCGGTGCCGAAGCGTGTTTATCGGCACCGACGATAGGCTGGCTCCAGCCCGAGCCGCCGGAAGGCTTGCTTGGCTTCTTTACTGGGCCCAAAGGTACGGTGTTGGAAACAGTGTCCTTGGTCTTGCCTAGGCCCGGAGGCGAAGGTGTGACCGGAGCCTTTTTCGGTGCTGGCAGGGGTGTGTGTGTGTGTGGGGGGGGGAATCAGTACTCACGACCCTCTGCGCCGGGGTGATGTCCTCCACATCTGAGTCGTCGGCTTTGGAAGCGCTGACGAGGCCCTCGTCGGTGTAACGCTCTGGAGCGTCGATGCCTTCTCCGAAGATGTCGTCTGGAATCGTCGTCAAGGAGTGCGCCATAGTTCTTCTGGCTCTTCGGTCCCGAATAGTCTTTTTGGACCGGAAGGACTTACACGCCGGACAGTCTCGAGCCTCGTGTTCAGGGGAGAGGCAGAGATTTCATACCTCGTGGAGATCGGTGTGGGGAAATTTGGACCCACATCGAGGGCACTTTTTAAATGGAGTCCTTTCCATTAGCCAGGACCGGAGCTTGGAGAGGCCCGAAGGCCGCCGTCGACGACCAGAACCGAAGGTCTGTGCCGATGAGAAGGCGCGTCGAGCGGGGGAGATCGCGATGGAAACAATACCACGGTTTAGGGTGAGGATTGCGCGTCGATCGTCGAACTGGAAGCTGTTCGGAACCGGAGCACGAAGATTACATCCGAGCCTGAGGATGGAGCCGAAGCCCATGCGCAATACGATCCAAAGGAGGAGTCACCGACCTCGTGACTTCCAAAGACTTTCCAAGAGGAAAAACAAACTGCAAACATCCGGGCCCAACACCAGATGGCGATCTATGTACAAGTGTGTAATCTGCAGCTCATACGTCTCGAACATTAGTTTACACAACAACATGAAAGTTAAGACCAACGCGAACACTAGTCATCAAAAGCAAAATCACAATTTTAGAACACCAAGATTTTCTAACACTAAAGAGGCCCATGATAAGGGAGAGAGCACTAGTTTGACATGTAATTGTAAAACTACACAGGGTTGCGAACTCATGCTCACCACTGTTCTTTTAACTGTATTAATGTAAATGATTTTGTCAAATGAGAGCCCTCTCACTTTCTACTTGTGCAAATTGAGTTACTGTAATCTCCCTATTATAGTATATGTTTGTGTGAATAGTTAATGCAAGCTCTTTTGGGAGGATTCACTGTGTGCCTGTATGACTTTATGCTTTCAGCACATGGAATACCCCTTCTTCACTTTGTGATTCAGTATTAATTGTGATAGTATAATCTCACATGGTCACCTTATTCCCTTTACGCAGGTGTTTCTGTATAATTGGTGTCACTGTAAGTTGTCCGAGACTGCACTTATTTGTTGTTGTTGCACAGCAAGTTCATTTAATTATCTGCCTCCCTTCATACCCTACACTGTTCTTTACTTTGCAACATCTCTCCAATCTCAATTGTTAATGCCATTTTTGCAGGTCAATGTTCACTCTAAAAAAAATATACCATAAGTACACTAAGTGTTGCGGGCCTTTTGCCATTTCTGCATGGCTGTGCACAAAAGCGAATGGAGTTTGTGTGTGTTTTAGCACACACACTGAAGCAGACAACTCATAGCTAACATCCATTGTAGACATTGCTGTAAAACCTACTGGGTCGCCTAATCTATTTCTGTTCTTTAAGGAATATGCTACTTACCAGTATGCATCTGTTCTTGGCATGTAGAGCTGCAGAGTCACACACTGAGGATAAGATCGCCATCTGGTGTTGGGCTCGGATGATTGCAGGTTGTTGTTGTCTTCGGAGAAGTCTTTGGTCACGAGGTTGGGGACTCCTCCCCTGGACAACAGTGCGCATGGGCATCCACTCCATCGGCAGATTGTTTTTCGCCATGATGGGAAAAGATGGAGTATATAGAAAAGAAAGAAAGGATGTCCATGTGTAATGTCTAAGTAAGACGGATGCTGGAACAGATACAGGTCCCGGGGAGGCGGGCGGGCGTGTGTGACTCTGCAGCTCTACATGCCAAGAACAGATGCATACTGGTAAGTAGCATATTCCGTTCGAGGCATATGAGCTGCAGATCACACACTGAGGATAGATTATACAGCAGTGCTCCCCTTAGCGGTGGTCGCCTGTATCCGTTGCAGCAGTTTGAAATAAAGTTTTTAGGACAGCCTGGCCCACGGAGGCCTGTTGTTTGGCCTGCACGTCAACACAATAGTGTTTAGTGAAGGTATGCGTGGTAGACCATGTGGCTGCCTTGCAAATGTCTTCTAAGGGAATATTGCCTAAGAAGGCCATAGAAGCCCCTATTTTACGCGTGGAGTGCGCCCTAGGGGGAACTGTGAGTGTACGTTTAGCCTTGAGGTAGCATATTTGGATGCATTTAACTATCCACCTGGCTATTCCTGATTTGGAGATCGGGTTGCCTTTGTGTGGTGGCGCGAAAGCAACAAAGAGTTGTTTTGTCTTTCGAAAAGGTTTTGTTCTGTCGATGTAATAAAGCAAAGCTCTTTTAACATCTAAGGTATGTAGGGCCCTTTCAGCTACCGAGTCTGGATTTGGGAAAAAGACCGGTAGTTCTACTGATTGGTTAAGGTGGAAAGGGGAAATCACTTTTGGAAGAAATTTAGGGTTTGTCCTAAGAACCACTTTGTTACGGTGTAGTTGTAAGAAAGGTTCTTCAAGTGTAAGGGCTTGTATTTCACTTACTCTGCGCAGGGAAGTGATTGCGATAAGGAAGGCTACCTTCCATGTTAGGAATTGCAATTCACATTTGTGCATAGGTTCAAATGGGGGGCCCATGAGTCTTGTTAGAACCACATTGAGATTCCACACTGGGGCAGGTGGCAATCTTGGGGGAAGAATCCTTTTGAGACCTTCCATAAACGCTTTGATGGCTGGTACCTTAAAAAGGGACAGGTGTTGCCTATTTTGCAAGTAGGCTGCCAAGGCTGCTAGGTGTAATCGTATAGAGGAATACGCTAGATTGCATCTTTGCAAGTGTAGTAGATAGCAAATGATGTTTTGGATGGAAGCATCCAATGGATGTATGTCATTATTAGCGCAGTAGATGGCAAATCGTTTCCATTTAGCGGCATAACACGCTCTAGTAGTAGGGCGTCTGGCTTCTTTTATGATATTCATACAGTCTGGAGGGAGATTGAGGTAACCGAACTCTAAGACCTCAGGAGCCAGATCGCTAGGTTCAGTGTTTGAGGATCTGGGTGTCTGATTTCTCCATGGTTCTGGGTTAACAGATCCGGGGAGAGGCGTAGCTTTTGATGTGGAACTAAAGATAGTTCCAGAAGTGTGGTGAACCACGGTTGACGTGCCCAAGTGGGAGCCACTAGTATTAGTGTTAGTGACTGTTGTTTCAGTTTGCGTACCACAAATGGAACTAGTGGGAGAGGCGGAAAGGCGTACGCAAATCTGCCTGACCAGTTCATCCATAGGGCATTGCCCTTCGACTGTGGGTGTGGAAACCTGGCGGCGAAGGTTGGGCATTTTGTGTTTTCGGGAGTGGCGAACAGGTCTATGTCTGGTTGTCCCCACTTTTGGAAGAAGGGGAGTAGAACCTTGGGGTGTAGTTCCCATTCGTGGATCTGTTGTGTGTGGCGACTTAGGAGGTCGGCCACTTGATTGTGGATCCCTGGGAGATGTTCTGCTAACAGGTAGATGTTTTGGGGAATTGCCCATCTCCAGATTTGCTGTGCCAGTTGGGACAGTTGGAGAGAGTGTGTCCCTCCCTGTTTCTGTATATAATACATTGTCGTCATGTTGTCTGTGCGTATGAGGACAGTTTTGTTCTTTAGGTGAATTTGAAAGGATTTTAGTGCTAGGAACACTGCTAAGAGTTCCAGGTGGTTGATGTGGAGCAGTTTTTGTTGACTGGTCCATCTGCCCTGAGTGGTATGGTGAAGGAGGTGGGCTCCCCACCCCGTGAGAGATGCGTCTGTAGTTAGCACAACTTGTGGAAGAGGCTCTAAGAACGGTCTCCCTTTGGACAGGTTGATGGTGTTCCACCATTTCAGTGATCGAAGTGAGCGACTGTCCACCAACACCAGATCGGTAAGTTGTCCGTGAGCTTGGTTCCACTGTTGTGCTAAGCATTCTTGTAAGGGACGCATTTGAAGTCGTGCGTGTGGGACTATGGAGATGCACGACGCCATCATGCCTAGGAGCTGCATGAACACTCTTGCTGGAAGAGATGGATGAGTTTGAAATTGAGAGATGAGATTTTGTATACTGGCTATCCTGGCTGTGCTGGGATAGGCAATGGCTTTGGATGTATCTATGGTTGCTCCTAGATACTGATGTAAGTGGGAAGGTTGTAGGTGGGATTTGGGGTAGTTGATAGTGAATCCCAAATCGTGGAGAGTTTGAATCGTGCGATGAGTGTGGAGAACGCATTTTTGGTATGTATTGGCTTTTATGAGCCAATCGTCCAGATAGGGGAAGACATGGATCTGTTGTCTTCTGAGATGCGCTGCCACGACTGCTAGGCACTTGGTGAACACTCTGGGTGCTGTTGTTACTCCGAATGGGAGAACTGTAAATTGATAGTGTTGCCCATCTACCACAAATCGTAGATATTTTCTGTGAGCGGGATGCATAGGGATGTGAAAGTATGCGTCCTTGAGGTCCAATGTGGCGAGGAAGTCTCCCTGTTGTAAAAGTGGGAGGACTTGTTGGAGAGTGGTTATGTGAAAATGATCCGAATGTATATACTGGTTTAGTAGTCTGAGATCCAGTATGGGCCTTAGTGTTTTGTCCTTTTTGGGAATGAGGAAGTATAGAGAATATACCCCTTTTCCCTGATGTTGAAGGGGGACTGGTTCTATCGCATGTTTTTGTAACAGGGATTGAACTTCTTGTTTGAGGAGAGAGAGATGATGCGAGGACATTGGACGTTGTTTGGGCGGTATGTTTGGGGGGGATTGTATGAGTTCGAGGCAGTAGCCAGACTGGATAATTTGTGTTACCCACCTGTCCGTGGTGATGGAAGTCCAGACAGGCAGGAATTGTTGGAGTCGCCCCCCGACCGGAGTGGGATGGTCTGGGGGGAGTGGTGGCAAGTCACTGTTTGGTGGCTGGTGAGGTGCGGGTGTTGTTGTTGTTGCCCCGTCCTCGACCTTTGTTATTGTTTCCCCTATAACCTCCCCGGAAGTAACCTCTGTTAGGGGATGTTTGTCCAGAATTTTTAAAGGTGGACGTGGTCTCAGTTGATGTGTTTTTGGAGCCTCCTCTATAAAAGGAGCGACGAAAGGAACCCCGGTTTTGATGAGACTGCAGTGCTCCCATAGACTTGGCAGTTTCATTATCCTTTTTCATTTTTTCTAATGCAGTATCCACTGCAGGGCCAAATAGCTGCTCTTGGTTGAAAGGTTGAGCTAGAATTGCGGTTTGAACCTCCGGTTTAAAACCGGAAATACGGAGCCAGGCATGTCGTCTGAGTAAGACGCCAGTATTGACCGCTCTAGAAGCAGTGTCTGCTGCATCTAAGGCGCATTTAATGGAGGCATTAGATATTAATTTGCCTTCTTGGATGAGGTCAGAGGCCTGGGACTTAAAAGGTTCAGGCAGATGTTGCATAAGGTCCTCAAGTTGGTCATAATGCGCTCTATCATACCTGGCTAACAGGGCCTGGGTATTCGCAATACGCCAATGGTTAGCCGCCTGCGCGGCGACCCGTTTGCCCGAGGCTTCTAAAAGCTTAGACTCCTTGTCTGGGGGAGGCGTTTCTCCAGTTGTCTGTGAGTTAGCGCGCTTCCTGGCATTTGATACGACTAGGGAGTCTAAAGGGAGCTGGGCCTTAATGTATGCAGGGTCTTGCGGGGCTGGTCGGTACTTTTTTTCGATTCGTGGGTTGAGAACCCTAGCTCGAACAGGGTCCTTAAAGACTTCAGTAGCATGCTTTATGACCCCTTTGATCATGGGCAGTATGTGAACAGTCTTTTGTGACTGCTCAAAGGTATCAAGGAGGAAGTCCTCTTCAATGGCGTCTGTGTGCATAGTAACGCCGTGGAATGTTGCTGCCCTATTTATAAGTTGGCCGTACCCTAGGTGGTCATCAGGAGGGGAGGGCTTGGAAGGGTAGGTAGTGGGGTCAGGCATGTCAGGTATAGGATAAGACCAGTCATCCATGGGTGCTGGGTCTGGGAACGTAAAAGGGTCGTTTGGGTCAACAGGATCATCAAATAAATCAGGGTCCGCCCCTCCCCCTAAGTCATCATTATCATCCTGTGGAGGAGGTGAATGATAGGGAGATGGTAAAGGTAAAGGTAAAGGTAAAGGAGAATCAGGAGGAGGAGGGGGGGACGGGTTAGGAGGTAAAACAGGAGAGGAAGGACGAAGTGGTGAAGTAGCACAGTCCTTTTTCCGTATGGGAGCTGGGGGAGGTGTAGTGTCCAGCTTCCGCTTTTTATATGGGATGGCAGTCACATGTCCCGTTTTAGGATTGATATAGATCCGCTTCTGAGTAGGATCTGGTCGAAAAAGATCATCTGGCTCCGAAGGTCGTGTCTGTGACGTCCGCCTCGGGTCTTTATGAGCTTGTTTCGGCGGGGACGCAGTTTTCGGCTCCGATGATTTTTTCGGTGCCGACTGATTTTTCGGTGCCGACTGATTTTTCGGTGCCGACTGATTTTTCGGTGCCGACTGATTTTTCGGTGCCGACTGATTTTTCGGTGCCGACTGATTTTTCGGTGCCGACTGATTTTTCGGTGCCGACTGATTTTTCGGTGCCGACTGATTTTTCGGTGCCGACTGATTTTTCGGTGCCGACTGATTTTTCGGTGCCGACTGATTTTTCGGTGCCGACTGATTTTTCGGTGCCGACTGATTTTTCGGTGCCGACTGATTTTTCGGTGCCGACTGATTTTTCGGTGCCGACTGATTTTTCGGTGCCGACTGATTTTTCGGTGCCGACTGATTTTTCGGTGCCGACTGATTTTTCGGTGCCGACTGATTTTTCGGTGCCGACTGATTTTTCGGTGCCGACTGATTTTTCGGTGCCGACTGAGGTTTCGGTGCCGACTGAGGTTTCGGTGCCGACTGAGGTTTCGGTGCCGACTGAGGTTTCGGTGCCGATGGACTTTCAGGCATCGATGTTGAAGAACGTTTCGGTGCCGGTGGAGACTTCGGTGCCGAGGAACGTTTCTGTGCCGAAGGAGATTTCGGTCTTGGAGCCTGTTTCGGTGCCGACAATGGGTGTTTGGGTGCCGAGGGTGTTAAAGGCACAATTAGGTGAGGTTTGCTCGAGCCCGAGCCACCCACAGGCTTAGATGTCTTCGGAGCCGGGCCCGAGGGCGGGGCTTCTGAAGAGGATTTCCGGTCGCGACTGGGCCCAACTGGCGGAGTCTTGACCAATGCTTTTTTGGATGGGGCAGGGGCAGGGGGGGTGGTACTCACACGCTGCCCTGGAGTGATGAGGTCATCGGAATCGTCGGCTTCGGATACGATCTCAAGATCTTCGGTGTCGTCTTCGGGAACATCTTGAGCAAAGATGTCCTCCGGTTCTGGAGCTGGTTTGGCCATAATATGGCGTCGAGCTCTTCGGTCCCGGAGGGTCTTCTTCGAACGGAAAGCGGAACAAGCTGGACAGGTGGACTCGTTGTGTTCCGGCGACAGGCAGAGGTTGCAAACCTCGTGGTGGTCACTGTGGGGGAACTTCGCTCCACACTGGGGGCATTTTTTGAAGGGTGTCCTGTCCATCAGCCGCTTCCGGAACCGGTCCGAGTTGATGTCGACGTCGATGAAATGAAGATTAAAGAGTTAAATTGATTGCTGGAAGTTTTCTGCTGGAGCGGAAAAAAAGTTCATCCGAACCCAATGGCGGAAAAAAACAATCTGCCGATGGAGTGGATGCCCATGCGCACTGTTGTCCAGGGGAGGAGTCACCAACCTCGTGACCAAAGACTTCTCCGAAGACAACAACAACCTGCAATCATCCGAGCCCAACACCAGATGGCGATCTTATCCTCAGTGTGTGATCTGCAGCTCATATGCCTCGAACCAAGAGTTTACCGAGTAGGGCTC
Source organism: Triturus cristatus (assembly GCF_964204655.1). Classification (NCBI taxonomy): domain Eukaryota; kingdom Metazoa; phylum Chordata; class Amphibia; order Caudata; family Salamandridae; genus Triturus; species Triturus cristatus. The sequence goes on along the minus strand of NC_140593.1, from coordinate 839,787,254 downwards.
TCCCTCTGCTATCCTTGAGGGGACTAGACATTCTAAGCACTCAAGAACAAGGAATGCTCTGTTGCTCTGGCTAGTTTGATGTAAATGTTTAGGAGAGAGCGCTCTTGCCCATATTTTTCATCATGAGTTGTTTTAAGATACGTCTGTGTGCAAGGACTGTCCTCTCTACCACTGTGCTTTTATTACCTGTGTATAATATTCAATCCTCCTCCTGGCACAGCTTTGATGTTTTAAAGATGCATTTTATTTACCTAATACTCTCCTGGTACTGCATTGCATCCTGTTGGCCTAATAAATTAATATTGGAGTCAATTAAAGTGAGAGGTATCCCTGATCCAAAGTGCACAAGGATGAGTGCTGCCATTAATGAAATTCAAATAAACTAGCTGTTGCAAAAAAAATGCTGAGAAAACAATGGAGGACCGCATAGCTAGAAAATCATCTTGTTTTAAAGAAAAGGACTGATTAATTGTGAACATTTGTTTTTTTAATTTGACAAAATCAAATGATCACACAAAACAAATGCCTCTCAGATCAAGAGCTCTCACTCTTGCTAATTCAAACAATAACCAATGTCAACCATAACCTTATGTAGTACTAGGCACAAGGGCCCCATATAACGAAGTCACAAGCCCTTGTGAAACACTTTTAAGTGGTAAACATGCTACAGCAGACAAGACTATTCATTGAGTGTGCCAACCAATTTACAAAAGTAGACCACAAGGCTGCAGACAACCGGATTACAAGCAGTGCATTAACTCAGACACCCCTGTGAACTTCCATCTCTCATGAGACGCATTGCCATTACCCAAGGGCTCACAGGCTTGATTTCATGCCAACAGTCTCACTTTTTGGGCAGGACCACTCAGGGGACTGCTTCAAAAATAAAAAGTACCATTGTCAATGGTGCAACTATATTAATAGTGTCCCTTGACATTGGTGTTAGTATAAAAGGATAAAGTTGACAAGAAAATTTAAAATAAGTTGTACATTTTAGATAGCTTTCGTAAGCTGCCAGGGAAAATGTGGTCTGCTCCAGAGAGAGGAGCACAAATTGTCAAGGTGGAGCCACTCTCCACAGCTTAATTATACATGTGCTAGAAAAGAGAGGCTCTCCTACCTCAGCTGGGGGTCTCAGGAACTAAACATTTTCTTTAGTTTGGTAAGAAATCCCTCCTTGTTCTCCTCGGGCACCTCCTCGGCAGCTTGAGTGCTGTCCTGGGTGCTGCTACCTGGGCAGAAACAGCAAAAGGCAGCTGTCAGACTGAGCACTGTGAGCCCCTGGAATGTGCTGGATGCTCTCCATCAATGAGTGAGTGTGACAGTGCAGGGCAGGCATACCCACTTACATTATATTCTAAAACAGACTCTAAATGCAAGCATGCTAACTTACTGACAACTGTTAACGGACAACACAGTGTAGGTGCAAGGTGTCCATATGCAATAAGATGTCAGACCACACGCTGCAAGCATACAAGCCACACCGCAAGTTTATCAGAAATAAACTGCTACCAGAATGCACAATACAAGTTCACATGATACAACAAGGGGACATCCAAACAACGCAGTGGAATCATCCAGATCTATGTAAAGTGCTCCAGCAAGAAGAGCTACCAGTGCAGCGAGTGTGTGAATGAAGAACTAAGGTTACATGCAAAGAACATACTGCATAACCTCAAATCTGCTTGACTGACTGAAGAGGAGGCAACGATATGTTAACTGAAAGCTTTGGATATGTAGCTTTTCTGTATGAAAGATGTGGTCTGTGGATACACGTTCCATAGCAGCAGTCGTTCAGCTGAAAAGATCCATATCCTTCTGGGCTACAGCATACACGGGAGATGCGGAGTACATTTCGGAAGAGTCAAGGAAAGGGAAATTCAGAAATGTTGCCAATGCTCGTCTGTTGGTTCATTTGGGTTGGGAAGACAAAGGGATTTAAAGGTTACCTGCGGCTTGACTGGCAAAGGAATGCTCCCATGGTCAGGAGAGGTTGTTCAGGGACTTTGTTTCTACTAATGTAACCTGGCATTGGACTCTTAAAGGCGGATGACTTGAAGTTTATGAAAGGTTTATTTAGTATGTTGGAGATCTTCCAATTCTATTTCCTCCAGGCAGAACAGAACAAAAACTTTGCCTAACAGAGAAACCATCTTGAGACCCATTAATATGGGCCATTCAGCTGATATTTATGATTCAGCTGATATTTATGAATACTTCTCAATTAACCCTTTGTGCAGAATCCTAAGGTAATGAAGACTTTGTCACACACCCATCAATGACACATAGAACGATGGCTGTGAATTTCTAAGGAAAAAAGCAATTATGTCAGTTTTGTGGCAACGTGATGGAGGTTTTACATTATGTTCTATACAAAATGCCTGGAAGGTGTCTATGCCACGTAAGTGAAATGTCATTTTGTTGATCTCATACATTTATATTAAGTTCATATATGTCTTTATGCATTCATATTGAGGGTATTTCTGTAGTTTCTTTGTTATTGGATTTTAAAGAACTTTGCATTTTAATAATTAATGAATTTCTAGAGTTTGTTGGTTTAAACGTTAATAAGAACTTGCTACTTTTGCATGTGTGTGTGCTCACAGAAATAAGTAACTGATAGTAATCATTGTATTCATCACATTTATATCGTTTATTGAGCCCTTAGGACCCTGTCTTTGCATTAATCACTATCATGAGTGACTTTCACAGATAATTTTAAATATTTGAAGATCTTCCCACTATTGATAAATGAGCTCAGGACCTGCTCTGACCTGTCAAATCTCTGCTCCATTACATTGCGGTTATACCTGGGCAAAGGCATAACTTCTATTCCCATGAATGGGCCTTCAAGCATAGGTATGGCAACAAGACTATCCCCATAAATGCGATGACAGGCTGCTTGTGCTCCTCGACCTCTCAAAGGCGTTTGGTAAATGGGAGAATGAGACAATCGCTTTTCTACTCACCTGGGCATTGAGAGGGTAGGAGGTAGTTATGGATCGTTTTTATGCTCCCAAGATATAGCCAGCTAGTAAATGGTTCGGACCTTTAAAAAACACTTGAAGTCAAGGCAATGCAGGGGAGCCCCAGGGTTCCATCATGCTCTCTACTGTTTTTTAATATTTGTGTGAAGTCAATGAAGATGTGGTAATGGGTATGGGCATTTCCATCTAGCAGCGACAGGGACACCAACTGCAGCTGTCGTTCCATGAGATGTTTACCACCTCCAGAACTCTAAATGGTATAGAAGGCTCAATGTCTAGAGATTAAATAAATTTCTTTCCAGTTAAGATGAAGATTATCATCATACCTTTCCTCTTCGGCCCAGTCTTCCATTTCTATTCTATTTTTGGTTCCTCTTTGAATCAGCAAGGAGATTTTTCAGTGTTTTTCTTGATTCAATTTTGTATTTTCCTACTAACATTTTAAAATTGATGGATCATTCCGAGATCAAACCTTAATTTCCTAGACAAGACTTTTCAGTATCTTTCCCATGCCGGACGTCACTGAAACTTATTACCACTGAGATCCATACTCTCCCATATCCCTCCTAGACTCAACGTTCAAAATCTTTTGACTGATTGTCCTCAATAGGGTTGAAAATTGGGCGGTTATCAACCAAGTGTTCTCCTCTGTACAATATGGTTTTAGAGAGGGCTTGGCCACCGTTCAGCAATGTCTCAACCTTAATCTCATCATCAATAAGAGCACAATTGTCAAGGAGGGGATGCTGTTTCCTTCATTCATGGACCTTAGCAGCGCCTTCAGTAGGGTTAACGGCAGCAAACTATAGCAGATACTTTTGGAGCAGGGCCTTGAAAAGGATTTGGTTAACTTCCTGTTAGCCCTACACTGGGGGGCAAAGCCTATGTACGGTAAGGGGCAGAGGGTGAATGTACAAGTAATTAGGAATTACAGCGGAGTGTCCGACAAGGGTGTATCCTTGCCCCGGTTCTGTTCCTTTAATATGTAAATGGTCTGAACACTACCTTACAATCTGAGGGGAAGAAGATTAACTCTACCCTAGTCCCAGCTCTTCTCTATCTAGACAACGCTGTATTGATGTTGCGCACTCCTAATGGGTTGCGGTCATTAATCAATAGCTTTACCACCTTTGTAGATAATTTAGATCTAGGCTGAACATTTCTAAAAACCAAATACATGGTCTGTACCAAGAGATGTGTCAAAACGTTGTTCTTCTGGATCAAGGGCAAAAGCATAGATAAGGTCACCAGTTTCCCTTAGACTAGGTCACCAATTTCACTACCATGGCATTTTGATTCCAAAAATTCATGGGCCCCAAGTATAACCAACTGCTGCCTACATTTTACCCATTCGTTCAGGGCCCTATTTGAATTTGCTCAACGCGTTGGCAATAAGCCAATCAAGCCGGCCCTAGAAGTCAACTCTAAAAAAATGCTTCCCAGTTTTAGCCTATTGTGCAGTAATCTGGGGCTACTGGGAGGTCTCCAAGGTCCAGGTGGAGGGGAGGAGAATAGATTTTGTTGAAACTTATTAGGTCTCCCCTGTTCAACCCCACATTATTTCCTCCATGAAGAGCTTGGGCTGACTTATATATCCAATCTCATTAAGGTCGCACCCCTAACTCTTTGGATTTCAGTCTGGTCCAACAGCCGTACAGGCTTAAATCCAGAAATCATCTAGGATTCTTTTAGGTCCAAAAAGGGTATCTGTATTCCATGGATAAATTATGTGAAATCTATTGCAAACGCCATTGACTCGAATTAACTGTTTTCCTCCTCCCACACATCCTGACCAAAGGGGACATTCCCAAAGCCAAGACACTATTTTATAAACATATAACCTCAACTAGAGAGCAAGTGGAATCCAAAAAATCTTCCCTGCGGGATTATGTCTTTGTTCAAACAACGAATTAAGGAGGAGAGGAGGATATGGCTAGGTTCGTCTTCCTAGGTACTAACGCAAAAAAAGATCCGACATCAGGGATCAGAGAACCTAGCTAGATGGGAAGGGAGGGGTCTACTTCGTGAGTAAGATGCACCTCAAATAGAGAAAAGAAAATACTTTTCTCGAGTCCCCTCACTCACCAAAGGTTTCCCCTAGGTGACATGCTTCATCATTGGGGCCATCCCAAGCATCTACTGCTTGGGGCGTGCTGCGACTTGCGACAGTTACGTAGGAGCACTATTTAGTGAAGACTATGTGTAGTGCAGTGAGAGGGGAGTGGTGTGGGTTTAAATTAAAAATTACCTAGCTAGTGAGCGTAAATGAGTTTATTCGTGCTCCTAGACGGTAAAGGATAAAAAAGGGGGTTAATAAAAGGGAGGAATTAGGTGATAATGTGCTAATAGTCCTTAATATTGAAAGCCAACATGTTTCGAGGTTATCCCCTAAACCTCTTCTTCAGGACCGCATGGGGACCAGCCCCATGTGTACCACTCCGTGCAAAGACCTATAATATGGTGATAAAGTAAAAAGGAAAAATAAAAGCGCACATTTTTGTCAGCGTAAATCAATTACATACGGTTAGATTGAACGCGTAGTATTTAGTAGTTAATCAAAATTTGCCTCATGGTCTGCCGGGGTGGAGGAGCCTAAATAACCTTGACTCGGCTTGCCTCCGTCAAATTGACCTATTGGATCCCATTGGCAAATTTTGATTAACTACTAAATACTACGCGTTCAATATAACCGTATGTAATTGATTTACGCTGACACTAATGTACGCGTTTATTTTTCCTTTTTACTTTATCACCTTATTATAGGTATTTGCACGGAGTGGTACACATGGGGCTGGTCCCCATGCGGTCCTGAAGAAGAGGTTTAGGGGATAACCTCGAAACATGTTGGCTTTCAATATTAGGGACTATTAGCACATTATTACCTAATTCCCCCCTTTTATTAACCCCCCTTTTGATCATTTACCAACTAGGAGCACGAATAAACTCATTTACGCTCACTATCTAGGTAATTTTTAATTTAAACCCACACCACTCCCCTCTCACTACACTACACATAGTCTTCACTAAATAGTGCTCCTACGTAACTGTCACAAGACGTAGCACGCCCCAAGCAGTAGATGCTTGGGATGGCCCCAATGATGAAGCATGTCACCTAGGGGAAACCTTTGGTGAGTGAGGGGACTCGAGAAAAGTATTTTCTTTTCTCTATTTGAGGTGCATCTTACTCACTAAGTAGACCCCTCCCTTCCCATCTAGCTAGGTTCTTTGTTAAAACAACACCCCTCATAGAGCCATACCTCTCCTGAGTCCCTAGCCCGTAGGAAAGGTCCCTCCTGGCTAAACTCAGGCTAGGTACAATTAGGTCAATACTTTGTTTACCGTTAGGCCAGTTTAACAAAGCATCCATCCTTGTGTGTCCATGTGACGAAAAATCAGTTCAAACCCTGGAGCACTTTCTTTTTTTTGCAAATATTATGAGTAGTTAACAAAAACGTTTTTAAAACCCATTCTTAAAATGTATGGTTTTACCAAGTGCAGGCCAGCTGTGTACTTTCTTCTCTTCTTCTCCAACTCACAAACACTAAAATCTGTTTTTACGTGGGCTGCTTTTTATCAGCCATCCGCAAACGCAAAATATTGTCAATCGGTCATTTTTCATCCTAAGGTTTAAATGAGTAGGCTTGTTTATATATCTTGTTCTTTGCACATCTGATGATCATTTCCTATGTTGAGACCTACTGATGCTTTTTTACTTATTTATTTTGCTGTTTGCACAACGGTTGTTGATTTGCACATCTTTTTATACCTGTATGATTGTGTAAAATAATTTTATACTTAAGATTTAGTTAGATGCTGTTTCTTATTAGTGTCTTTTTTTTATTGGAACTTTTTAACTATACTAGTCTTGTAACTTTTATGATCATTTGTTGTCAATGATCGAATAAAGAATTGAATGGAGATACACACTTTCACACTGTAAGTAGTCTGCAAACTGTCAAAAAGCTTCGGAAAGCCCTGAGACAAAACACCACAAGCACAAGTTTTGAAAGTTATTTTAAATACTGGGAGCAGAAATGTCCTTCAATCCCTCTAACAAGAACTCAGATTTTCAAAGTGCTCAAACCAAGCAAGAACACAGATGCACTTCACTTTAAAAACAACTCCAATATTTGAGAAAAAAGAAGTCTAAATCGGCCATCAGACTGTGCTATTATAAACACTAGCCACCATATTTAGACGGCACACATTACATACAGAGCATTGGTCACGGTAAACAGGCAGCACACAGTGGTTATACAGCAGCAGTTAGAGCAGGTGTCTTCAACCAGTCGATCATGAGATACTAGTAGCTCGCAGAAACCTACAGATTAGCTCCAAGCCTTAATTTTTAACAAAGATCTGCAATAAATAAGTGTTGTGTTTTCCTTTATAAAGTAAAGGAAAGGCTATGTTTATAAAGTGAAGGAAAGGCTATGTTTAATTTACATTATCAGGCTGCAGATAGCCGAGCCTGATAATGAGCAGTGCTACATTCAGATTTATGACGTAGGTGGGTCACAGAGGTTCAGAACTGAATCACTCCCCTAACAGGCATCACCCAGGGACTTAAACCAGATTATCCGCTCCAATGGTGTGACTCTACCTTAAAATACTTCAGTATAGAGGTGAACAGAGGCAGACGCGAACTCCTACGTGCCAACTACGGGTAAGCCTTGGCCAGCATAACGGATAGTATAACCCGATGGATATCCCTAACACTATCGCTGGCGAGATGCAGGTCTCTTATGAAAATGGTTATGCTACCAAAATGTTTACATCTGTTCCTTAACATTCCCTACTCGCCAGGGAGAAACATTTGCCATGCTTAGAACACAGCTGATCCACATAGCTTGGACGGGTAAGCAATACCGCATAGAGTGGGAGATTTTCACATTACCCTTTGAGAGGGAAGGCTTTGAAGCCTCGGATATGGAGCTTTAATATCTTTGTGTGCATACCAGTCCCATATATACCACACTAAGCTATAGAACAGGGCAACATGTACCCGACCCCAGCTACCGCTTACTTAAGGCCCAAATAGGCAGTTTCTGCACTCGTTGACTCTACTGTTGCATGCACTAACATAACATGACACAAACTTGTGAAAAGATCACATTAACCGTTCTTGTATTCACCCTTCTCCGATTACTCTACCAAAATTTGGCGCCACTCACTCGGGAACTGGCATGTCGTAATATGCTGCTCTGAACTGGCACCACTGTCTGGGGCCTTCTGTATAAAGATGGCATATTTATAGACCGTGACACCATGTTTGCAAATGGGAAGCAATCGCCACTGGATGTGTTCTTTTTTAGACAGGCATGAGGTTAGAGCTCCAACCCTGACTTTCCATGGGAGCCCAGTTACACATGATACATTGCACATGATGCTTACATTTGAGGGACCTAAGCACCTAGTGTCCCTCCCCTACCGTGCAGCACAGAAGGAAAGACCTGTATTGGATAGAGGTTCGAGAGAGAGATGGGATTTGGAGTTGGGTAACCCCCTTTACGAATTCACAGTGGTTTTACTGCTGTCAGCAGACAGGTCGCATAGCATCAAGCAGTAGGTTGCGCATTATACATTCCTACATAGGCTCTATCACACACCAGCAACACTATACTGATTTGATCTTCGTCAAGATGATAAATGCACTCAGTGTGCATGGTAGGTGTGAACTTCTTGCACCTTGTGTGGGCCTGTCCACAGATCCAAACATTCTGGAAGGAAGTTGAGGGGGTATTTACACAGATGATTGATCAAGCATATACCCCTACGCCTTTGATTGAAATACTTAGTTTCATAGGGAATGTAGAAGCGGAATACCGTCGATATGTCTCATTGTGTCTTCTCTTAGCTAAAAGAAGGATTGTATGTCGATGGGGAGGAGCTCCGAAGTTCAAAGACTGGCTCCAAGATTTTATATTCTGTAAGGATCAGCTCCTCACATAAGCCAAACTATTGCCACCCAGCTCCAGGCCCCGGGCTATATGGGGCCCATTAATCTCCTAACTTTTGGCTCGGGAAATGGACGATGCTGATGAGCAAGACCTGGTGTAGTAGACTCGTTGGGTGCCCTAGCTATCTTGCTCTGATGGCCTGGATGTTTGTCAACTGTTACTATTGTCTATCTGCTGCTGTAACCCTACTTGCTGTTCATTGATGTGCCTGAGATCATTAAGATTACATATTGCTTATAAGTGAGATGTACTCCAGACTTCTCTCTGCTCATCGCCGCTCATGCACTTAAATGCTGAGGTCTGCAATTAGATCTCCAGTGGAAAACGAGGCTTTAGTTCACATTTCTGCCAATGTGAAAGTATGCAAAGTTTTTTTGCACAAGAAAGTTGTAAAAGGTTTACTGTTTACTTTAGTTCACCAACTTTGTACGCATCAAATATGACAGTACGCTGTATGAATCAAATGAAAATACCCATACAGAAATAAAAAAATAAAAAAAATTAAAAAAGAACTGAATCACAGAGACATTTAACTCTCAAAGAAAACTTCTCAACTCAATACTGGAGCATGAGAACAAAATGATGTTTCTGAATGCTTTTAAATGAGAGAAAATTAAAATTAAGAGTTTAAGTTAGCTCTTCATTTTAATTTTCAAAGTGATGCATTTACAAACAGTAGGCATTTTGCTCCCAGTGGCTGGTAGACAAAGCGCCATTTTATAACTGAAAATACAATAATTTTCTTTTAAATGGGGGAAATTTAAAAAGAAAAAAATGCTTCTATGAAACATTGTGTTAAAGTGTTTCTCTACTTTAAATCAAGCCAACTTGGTGCTAATGTTTTATGAAGCTTGTTTCTTCACTTTAAATTCCTCACATGTAAACAAATGACTGATTTCCTGTTCTAAATATGGCACCAAGTCTAGAGGCCACTGGGAGCAAAATGCATGCTGCTTTCAAAGACACTTTGACATGGGAGAAAATTAAAATGATGTTTTTTTTGTAATGCATATAAACAAAGTTAACTCTTCAGCTGAATGATATCCCTTTTCAAAGTGGCACATTTACACACAGCAGGTAACTTGCTCCCAGTGGCAGGTAGACACACTGCCATATTTAGAACTGACAAATACAGCCATTAATTTTAAATGGGAGAAACTTAGAAAGTGCATAAAAATGTTCCATCAAGTGCACATATTCCCAATTAAGAATATTTTACAGAGCATTTTTCTGCACATTTTTTAAAAAAATGGCTGTGTGTGTGTTGTACATGTGACAGTGTACATATGGTGAACGGTATGGCCTGTGCCACAAGTACATAAAACACAACGTCTCAGTCACCCATACACATATCACATTCATTCACACATGTTCATATATCCACACAGATCATGCACTCACTGACACACATGGAAGCCCTATGACAGTAACAGCCCTATGACAGTACCCACTAGTCATAGTATTGTGTTCAACCCATAGTATTGGGCTCCATGGACCTTAGGTTTAAAGTCAAGAAAAGTGGAAAAGGGGGCTGTCTGATAAGAATGTGCAAGTTACTTGACCTTCAGTAGCTTATGACAATTTTCACTGATCAGAAGTAGCTCTCATTACAGAAAAGGTTGGAGACCCCTGCGTCAGAGTACACAGGACAATATCTCAGATGCACTACAGTTGCAATAGTGTGCTCAGTGCTCTAGAATTAAATACTACAAATGGTTGCTGTAGTACAGCTTTATTTTACATAACAAAGGCTTTGCTATGATTCCCAGCTAAGAATCTATGCAACAGAATATACATCTCCATCACAGACATCCATAGTCTAACCTTCCCACCACCTAATTATATGGTGGACGCTACTGCAGAGAGGGGAGCAAATATCTGCCTAAGATGAACTACCGGATAACAACAAAATAATGAAGAGAATTATAATGGGACATTTGGTTAGTTAAAAAATTATATATAGCCATAGGAATCTACTCAGAGCCTGTCCAATGAGGACAGAATTTTGCAGCCTCTTAAAGTCAGAAAGAGCATGTTCTACAGCTAGTTTCTCAAAAGGATGTTGCCAGCTCCACCATCCCCCGTGTTGTAAAAAATCTAATTTGCACAATACACTGCTCCAAATCTCATCCCATTGATACAACATGTTCACAGATCTATCTCGATTACGCTCCTAGTCTTACAAGGAAGGGGATTATTGTTGGGAGGGAGATGGCCACAAATGTGATTTTAATTGGCCAACACCGTAGAAAATCTAAAACATTGCGAAGCACATCTAACCTGTAGCAGTATTGACAACTCCGTTTACAGTACCCTCCACATCAGTTTCGTCTTCAGCAAAGTTCAGCATTAACGTCCTCTGCCTGTCTGTCAGCCTCCTGTGAAACAGCACACAAATCAAGGTTAGGATTGCCGGACTTCCAGGGGTGCAAATCACCAGAGACTTCAGAATACTTTTATTTTACTTAACACCGAAAAAAAAACTTTAGACCCCCCATTTCACATTAATACCTTAGTGTGGAGTACCACACAAAAACTTGTTTCATTTGTATTACCATTTCAATATTAAAATTTAAAAGTAACAAAAAAAATTATGTGTATTAAACAAACAGCATGTCAAGGTCTAATACCCGCTCAAAACCCCCAAACCCAACTTCATGTGGTAAAGTACCACAATCCCATCAGTATTCCACAATACATGTTTTTTTTGTGAGGTTGGACGTTGTCAGCACTTTTTGGAGGGGAGACGGCTTCCTTATGAGCAAGTGAAATGACAAATGAGTTGTAACCAAATGAGAGCCAATACAAATTTTAAATTGTATTTAACAATGTGAAAGTCCTTATGGTTTTATCCTTTTAGTCATGGATGAAAATAGGCAAGGAAGTGATTAGAAGCTGCGTTTAGGCAAACTATCTGGGCTGAAATGACGGCTCCATAGATCAACATTATTTAAGTCCTTATTTCTCAGACCCCACACAAAGACACAGAGCATTTTTTTTCTCTTAAAATTATAAAGATTGTATTGTTCTGAAGAAGGTGGTTTTCGAGTTATGAAGATCCCACTGTCATGGGCGTTGACAGCTTGTAACTGATATTCAATGTTTAGCCAACTATAAAACAAGATTTTGATAGTACTTCTATGTGGTTGGACCTTGGGTGCTCAACAGGAACATGTTTTGGGGAATATTAATAAGATTGTGATGTTTACCATATGAAGCTGTACGGGGATATTAAATGCATATTAGACTAACAATGACAGTATCTAGTCACTATTAAGACTTTGCACTTTTTAATGTTGAAAAGATATCATCAAAACACATTTTGATAGCACTTGCCACTCCTAATTAAGGCTTCCAGTTTCCTGTTTTTGATTTTACAGATAAATATAGATAGAAAGGATGTTGTTACTTACCCAGTAAGCATCTGTTCTTGGCATGTAGAGCTGTAGATTCACATGCTTTGCATATTCCTGCCATCTAGTGTTGGGTCCTCATGTTTGCAAGTTGTTGTTGTATGAAGAAGTCTTTCCAGTCACAAGGTAGGCAGCAACTCCTTTCGGTGATAGTGCGCATAGACTTCATTGTTAGATTGTTTTCCCGCAGAGGGTAGAATGGAGTATGTATGTGTAGAACAGAGATGTCCATGCGTATGAATGTGAATTAAGAACTGCAACTACTACAGGAGACCGCGGAGGTGAGTGGGTGCATGTGAATCTACAGCTCTACGTGCCAAGAACAGATGCTTACTGGCTAAGTGACATTATCCGTTCGAGGCATGTGAGCTGTAGATCACATGCTTTGCATAGCCTATATAGCAGTAAACTCCCAAAGCGGTGGGTAGCCTGTAGCAGTTGTAGTTGTTTGAAATAGAGCTTTAAGTACTGATTGGACTACATTTGCCTGTTGTCTTGTTAACACATCTACACAATAGTGTTCGGTGAATATGTGCGGTGTAGACCATGTTGCTGCCTTAGAAATATCAGCTGAGGGAATATTTACCAAGAAGGCCATAGTAGCCTCTATTTTGCGAGTAGGATACTAACACAGTTCTCTTTGCTTTAACAGAACATGTTTGGATACATTTTACAATCCATCTTGCAATACCTGACTTAGAAATAGGATTGCCTTGTGAGGTGAAGAAAAAGCAACAAATAGTTGCTTTGTTTTCCTAAAATCTTTGGTTCTTTCTATGTAGTAAAGTATAGCACGTCTAACATCAAGTGTGTGTAGGGCTCGTTCTGCTACAGAATCAGGTTGAGGAAAGAACACAGGTAACTCAAATGATTGATTGATATGAAAAGCAGAAACTACTTTAGGGAGAAATGTAGGATTGGTGTGAAGAACCACTCTATCTTTGTGAAGTTGAAAGAAAGGCTCGTGTACAGTTAATGCCTAGAGTTCACCAACTCTCCTTAGTGAAGTTATCGCTATGAGGAAAGCAACTTTCCATGATAGGAATTGTAAGTGATATTTGTGCATTGGTTCAAAAGGTGGACCCATTAGCCTTGTAAGGACTATGTTTAAGTTCCATTCTGGAGCATGAGGAATTCTTGGTGGTATCACCCTTTTTAATCCTTCCATGAAGGCTTTAATCACTGGTACTCTGAATAGAGAGAAGTGTTGTCTATTTTGCAAGTATGCAGCTACCACTGCTAGATGTAAATTAATGGATGTGTAAGCTACTCCACATTGCTGTAAATGCAACAGATAACAAATGTTCTGTACAGAAGCATCAAGTGAATTGATATTGTTGTTGTTACAATAGACAACAAACTGTTTCCATTTTGCTGCATAACATGCTCTAGTAGTAGGCTTTCTAGCCTCTTTGAGAATATTCATACAGTCTGGTGGCAGTTGTAAATAACCAAACTGACTTCAGGAGCCAAATCGCTAGGTTGAGTTCTCTGGGATTTGGATGTCTGATTTCTATGGCTCTGAGTGAGGAGACCGGGTGTGAGATGTAGTTTTTTATGTGGAACCACTGAGAGTTCTAACAGGGTGGTGTTCCAAGGTTGACAAGCGCATGTGGGGGCTACTAAGATCAGTGTGAGGGACGTTTGTCTGAGCTTCCGAACCAGTAATGGAATTAGTGGGAGAGGCGGAAAAGAGTAAGCAAATATCTCCAATTGACCAATTCATCCATAGAGCATTGCCCTTGGATTCTGGGTGTGAGAACCTAGATGCGAAGCTTGGGCATTTTGCGTTGTGTACTGTGGCAAACAGATCTATCTGTGGAAATCCACATTTTTGAAAGTAGGGTGGAAGAACTTGGGGGTGAAGTTCCCACTTGTGTACTTACTGCTTGCGTCTGCGGAGCAGGTCTGCAATCTGATTGTCTTCTCCTGGAAGGTGTTCTGCTAGGAGATAGATTTTGTGGCGAATTGTCCAATTCCAAATACTTTGTGCAAGGCGGTACAGTTGGAGAGAGTGAGTCCCTCCCTGTTTCTGTAGGTAGTATATTGCCACCATGTTGTCTGTGCGAGCTAAGACAGTCTTGCCTACAAGCTGGGTGAGAAAAGCTTTGAGTGCTAGGAACACTGCTAGAAGTTCCAGGTAGTTGATGCGGAGACATTTGTGATTGTCCGACCACAGCCCCTGCACTGTGTAATGTTAAAGATGGGCACCCCAACCTGTTAAGGATGCGTATGTTGTCAGTATAGTATGTGGAATGGGGTCTATGAAAGGCCACCCTTTTGCTAAGTTTTGAGGGTTCCACCACTGCAGAGAGCGATGAGCGCAGCTGTCTACCAACACTAGATCGGTTAATAGACCCCGTTACTGATTCCCCTGACTCGCTAGACATTCTTGCAGAGGACGCATGTGAATCCTTGCATGAGGTACGATTGCAATGCAGGATGCCATCATTCCCAGCAGCTGCATAAAGACTCTTGCTGGTAATGATCTTTTGGGTTGAAATTGTAATAAAGTGATCTGAATATTGTGAATTCTAGCTACATTAGAAGTGGCTAGAGCTTTGAGAGTATTGAGGGAAGCTCCCAGATAAGATTGCACTTGTGCCGGGCACAGGTGGACTTTAGTGCATTTATTGTAAAACCTAACTGATGAAGTAAGTGCACTGTTGTCTGAGTGTGCAGAATACAGTTCTCGTAAGTACCCGCTTTGACAAGTCAGTCGTACAAGTAAGGGAAGACATGCATACATTGTCTTCTGAGAGGAGCAGTTACTACTGCAAGACATTCGGTGAACACTCTGGGGGCTGTGGTGACGCCAAATGGAAGCACCTTGAATTGGTAATGTTTGCCTATCACAAACCTGAGGTATTTGCGATGAGTGGGATGAATTGGAATATGAAAGTAGGCATCCTTTAGATCTAGAGTAGACAAAGTCTCCCTGCTGCAAGAGAGGAAGTACTTGTTGAAGAGTTACCATGTGAAAGTGTTCTGACAATATGTATTTGTTTAACTCCCTGAGATCTAGAATAGGTCTTAAGAAGCCGTCCTTTTTGGTAATGAGAAAGTAAAGGGCATAAACCCCTGACCCTTGGTACTGAAGTGGGACTGGTTCTATAGCCCCTTTGAGTAATAAAGATTGCACTTCTTGTTGAAGCAAGTGCTGGTGGTCTGGTGATATTTTGTGAGATCGAGGATGGATGTTTGGAGGATTGTTGATAAGCTCCAGGCAATAACCATGTTGGATAATTCCAAGCACCCATTTGCCTGTTGTTGACTTCCAAATGGGATGAAAATGTTGAAGTCTTCCTCCGACAGGTGTGGAATAGTCGGAGGGAAGTGTTGGAAAGTCACTGTTTGCTTGAGGAAGGGGAAGTGCGAGGTGTGCTGTTTTTACCTCTGCACCTGGGACTGTTTCCTCTATAACCTCCTCTGAAAAATCCTCTTGTAAAAGAGGATTGGGAATTCCCTTTGTAGGAGGAAGTGTTCTGGCCAGTGCCTGTGAACTTGGACCCTCCCCTATAAAAAGAGTGCCGAAAGGAATCTCTATCGGCGGGAGATTGAAGCACACCCATCGATTTTGCTACATTAGTGTCCTTTTAAATTTTTTGCGCGCTAGATCAACTTCTGGGCCAAATAGATGTTTGTTATCAAAGGGTATAGCCAGGATGGATTGTTGGACTTCAGGTTTGAACCCTGATATCCGCAACCATGTGCGTCATCATAGTAAGGTGCTAGTATTTACTTCTCTAGCTGCGGTGTCAGCTGCATCTAGAGCACATCTGATAGAGGCATTATTATTTAAAAAAATATATTTTTTATTGATTTTTCCCAACTTCAACCATCTGGCATATCCAATGCAAAAATGTAATACAATTCTCATCTTAGTCATAGTTCTATATTACCATCTGCAGGCATTCTTGCCTGCGTAGTTATACAATAATATATTCCAGCATGCGATATACATCTCTCCGCCTCCCTTTATCGTATACCTTTCTACAATCACTTCCAAATTTGTCGTCTGCCCATTTACAAACCAATTCTCAACAGTTTGCCTAAGATACGTACCATTATAAAAATCAAAAGCCATTACCATTCCCATTCCCCTCCCCAACCCTTGCCACCGGTGTGTCCTTCATGTCCATACAGGATACTACAATATGCTGGGTTTATTTAGACTAATGTAGCACACCAACCTTCGGGCTGCTCAATCCCGTCCAATTGTCCCCAATTTCACAGCAGTGCTACCTAAGAATGTCAGGAGCTCCCCCTATATTCCATTCGTTCAGGGTGCCTTATCCCCCACCCCCCCCCCCCCGACTCCTCCAGTACCGAGGCTCCATCTGACTCTGCACCAGGGATCTGTAGTAAAACAACTAAGTCCTCCCACGCTTTCGCAGTCTGCAATGCCTGTTAGAGGCATTAGAAATTAGTTTGCCTTCCTGTACTAAATCCTGAGCCTTTGTTCTATGCTCCTCTGGGAGAAACTGAAGTAATTATTCAATTTCGTCCCAGTGCGCTCTATCGTATCTTGCTAATAAACCCTGCGCATTCGCGATACTCCATTGGTTAGCTGCTTGCGCAACCACCCGTTTACCCAAAGCATCGATAAGCTTTGATTCTTTATCTGGTGGAGGGGCATCCCCAGATGCTTGAGAGCTAACCCTCTTTCTAGCATTTGATACCATTAAAGAATCAAGTGGTAACTGACCCTTAATAAAAATAGGATCTGTAGGGGAACATTTATATTTTTATCTACTGTAGGAGCAAGGATTCTGGCACAGACAGGATCTTTAAAAATAGTGTCTGTGTGTCTTAACATACCCTCAAGCATAGGCAGTGTCTGACTAGACTTATGGAATCCTAGAGTGTCAAAGAGGAAATCTTCCTCTAAAGCCTCTTGATGTAGCTCCACCCAATGGAATTCTGCTGTTCTAGCAATAAGCTGTTGGTAAGACAGATTTTCATCAGGTGGAGATGGCTTGGCAAGATAAAGATCTGGGTCTGTGTTCTGTGGAGGATCAGTTGTGTAGTCTATCCAAGGATCTGGTAATCGTGCATTGTCATCATCAGTGTCACCTGTGTGAAAATGAGGTAGAGGTGACTGACTTGGTGTAATCTGAAAAGGATCAAGTTGTGGTGGAGAGGGAGGAGGAGATGGAAGTATTTGGAAAGGACTAGTGCCTACACTTTTTTTTTCTTGAGAGGAATTTTGCATGGGCTATCATCCTCAGAAGGCTTGTGCTTGGATGGCATTTTAGCATGGATATGCCCCGTGTCAGGTTGAATATACAGCTTTTTCTGTTTTGGATCCGGTTGTGTTGTAGGCAAGTCTTTGCTTTTTGGCACCAAAGCTTTCGGAGTCGAGCCGGAATGTCCTTTCGGTGCCGGGGGTTTTGAATCCAAGGGAGGTTCTTAATTTTCAGTGTTGAAGGTGTCTTCAGTACTCGCGTTCCCTTGTCCCTGCGGCACATCATTGTCCTCAAGGTCGATCTGCAAGTCTGATCCAGAGTCAGACGCAGCTAAAGCCATTTCCTTCTCTGCCGCTGAAACATCTTCCTGTTCGGAGTCTGTTCGCCGAAGAGATCCGGTGTGACATCCAACCGCTGTATCTCTCAATGTCGAGCCCATAAATCAAGGAGAGTTTTCTTTGACCTAATAGAGAGGCACGTGCCGCAGTCTTGCTCTTTGTGCTCAAGGGACAAGCACAAATTACACACCAGATGAGAGTCTGTACATGGATATTTTGCGTGGCAAAGGGACAGAATTTAAATGGAGTCCGTTCCATCGACCAGGATCTGAATGGACACGGATGGGCCAGAAGGCAGCCCGCACATCTTCCGGTCCAAATGTCGAAGTTTTTGAAGCTCGAATCGAAACGCGGAAAGTGAAAATGCGTTACAAAACAATACAGTTGAGGTAGAGAGCATATGCACCGAGTGGGAACCCGAGGATCGATTACGAAGTGGAGTGCAGCAATACCCGTCCAAACCCGATGGCGGAAAAAAAATATTTAACAATGGAGTCGATGTCCATGCGCACTATCACCGAAAGGAGGAGTCACCTACCTTGTGACTGGAAAGAATTCTTCGAACAAAAACAACTTGCAAACATCCGTACCCAACACTAGATGGCAGGAGTATGAAAAGCATGTGATCTACAGCTCACATGCCTTGAACATAGTGTTTCCGATCTGTATTTATTTTTAAAAGAGGAAAAATAGAAATAATTGGGCTTCTTTTGACGATTCTCTAAGCTATTATTCATGAACTCCAGGCCAATAGCTGTGCAGATTAAACAGCATAGGGAGACTAAAATAGGACAAGATTTCCTTAAATAACTTCATATCTCAATGTTCGTGTGTTATAATGCTTATATTTTCATTTTTTGAACCCTTGTGCTATATATTGATGATGCAACAATAAAGAGAAGAATCTCAACGCCACTGAATATTGTGGATATATTTGGGAATTAGATTCATACTTGTAGAAGTGGTGCACCGCTGCTTGCTTTATATATGTGGAATGTTGAATACTAAACAGTCATGAGTTTTAAAAGACATACACCAATAGCTTCTGATACAGGAGAAACAAGAAAAAGTAGCTGACAACCCCCAATCACACTCACTAGGTAGGACTAATAAAGTACTCCTAAAATACAGCGCGTGGGTGGAGGGAGGTAAACTTTCTTGCAAAAATGCATTGGTTCACCAGCGAAGGAGGGATAATCTAAAAGGACTAAACCCCAATTCCTCAGGAACACAAACAGATGTACCCGGACCGTTGCGATCCTTCATACTATGGAGTTGCAGAAGAAGACAACTAGAGAGCGGACTCCACAAGAAAGTTGCTCCGTATGTAGATTTATACAATGCTGGAAACATCCCAAGGCGCTAAATGCCTATCTAGATGATGTCAGATATATATATATATAGGGTATACCCAAATCACCCTCCTATACCTGGGTAAGGGACACTGTCATACACAAAAGGAAGTGGGTATGGAGGAATTAATATAAAGCTTTTATTTTTAAATAGAGCACATTCAATTACCCTCTCTTCAGTTTTTAGTCACACACACACACACACACACACACACACACACACACACACACACACACACACACACACACACACACACACACACACACACACACACACACACACACACACACACACACACACACACACACACACACACACACACACACACACACACACACACACACACACACACACACACACACACACACACACACACACACACACACACACACACACACACACACACACACACACACACACACACACAATCAAATTGATAAAGACACACATATACAATGGCACCAATCAATGGACAACACATAATTACAAACAAATTAACATGTGAAAAAGGTGTATACAAAACCATACATTCAACTGTACGTTGCCAATACCCAGAAAAATGAGTACTAGTGTTCACCCATTTGTTCTGGGTGATACACTCAGAGGTAGTCTAAGTGAACACTATAGGCAAAGTGACTTTTTTCCCTATAACTCTATTATGTCACAAAAGAGTTATTAAACCAATCCTTATAAATTTGATAAAGACTCCTCCTTAGTAGATGTCGATGCGGACGAGTTTCGGCCTTACATGTTCTTCTTGGCCTCCTCAGGACAAGGGCAATGAAACAAGAATCAATACTTTCACGGGTCGTTTCTGTTACAGAGCCGGGTCTGTTGCACCCCAAACACGATGTGAAACCACCTCTCTCACACACAGGAGAACCTTCCATAATGTGTGCCAAGGCTTCTCTATGGGCAAATCAGAATCACTGTCTCCTGGTCAGCCCTCCGTAATGGCACTAAATGCTTTCTCGCTCTCTCACCGCAACCTTCAGCGTGTGTATCTAGATGATGTCAGCCTGACCTGGGTTGGTGATGGTGCCCGTAAAGAAAATAATTAATGCAATAGAAAGTTTCCAGGGAAAGAAGGCCCCTGAATCAAATGGGTTTATTGCAGAGTTTTATAAGTCCTTATAAACATTCTTGTACCCCACCTCCAAAACGTCTTTAATTGGGGATTCAAACTGAGCTGTCTACGCACTGGAGCCTCTTGCCTGCAAACTGAGCTAGGGTAAATCCCAGTGAGGGAATATATTTTCTTTGCAGAAAGATGCATATGTAGGTAATATTATTATCTGTTAAAAACCCTAGTGATAATTTGCCCCATCGATTAGGGAGATCATCTATTTTTGGAGCTACTCTGCATTGTGAATTAACTGGAGAAAAGTGAATTACTCCCCTGGGACACAATTAGGCCAAATGTGGAGTGCCCATTAAAGTGGTGCCCCACCTAAGTTAAATACTTTGGGACAACTGTACAACATAAGGATGCCCTGATCCGAGGTAACTGGTCTGGTTACAGAGTGGTTGCAGATACAATGTAGAGTGATGGATAATACCACCACTCTACCTATTAACATACCGATCCCACCAAATGATTGTGTTTTTTTTTATTACCCTCCAGACACTCTTGACTAAGTTAATATGCTCCAGGAAGCAGTACAGGATCAGGTGGAAAGTTCTCGCTAGACCTCTTGAAAGAGGATGCTTTGGATGATTTTCGCCTGTATCATATAGTGGCTTAAGTGCATTTTTTCGGCTTTTGGTTTAAACTTTAAATTTACTCTATACCTCCCACACTTGGAATCTGAAAGAGATTAGGTGGAGAATGGTTCTCTACAAACCATATCAGAAGTCAGGCAACCTAGACAATTTTCCAAAGTACATACTAAATTATGCACACAGTGGGCATGGGGAGTACTGGCCAATACAACCAGCATAAATGTATTATACTCCCTGGCCATGCCTCTCACCCTTAACCCCTTGCTTCCATCCACACTTGAACCAGGACTGACGGCCTCACTTTTTTCCCCATACTGCACATTTGTTTCTGGAGGGCCAATTATCGATTCTTTGTGACTAAAATACCAAGGTTATCACTAACACCGTATAAATATTCAAATACTTTCTACTTAAGCAGGTGGACAAGGAATCAATCCTTCAACTCTACTAGTAGATGGGTCTGCAAGATTTATAAATTGTGCTCTTATACTATAGTAATCTCTGACCTTCCGGAATGGCTGACAATAACTGGTTGCTCTCAAGTTAAAGTGATTTCATATAACTTCAGACATAAGCTTCTTCATTTTAAGTTTTTAGTTGCTTATACTACTCACCAGCTGTGATGACAAATTGATGCTACAATAAGTGCAGAGTGTTGTCGGCATCCTGCCGACCAGGCAGGATTGTTTAATTTGGCCTCGCACTGCCCTGTCATTTGCGCATACTGGCATAAGTCAACCTCGATCATAACAGATGTCCAAAAGCCAGTTAAATTGCTCTTTTTATTGTTAGCAAACATACAGTTGCAATAGTCTGGCTAAGGGAACCTTTGCCCGTTGATAAGGACTGGATATGCATAGCTCCTCACTACAATGAATCAACTGATAATTTTAGACAGGACTTTGCTGGAGATTAAAGGAACATGTGGGGTTCAAGATGTTGGATCGCAAGCCTCCAGTAGCGCTATTGTTTCACACATGCTGGTAATAAATTTAAGGTGATGCCCATTAAAATGTTTTAGTGGGATTACCTGCTCCATTTATATAAATGCACTCAACCTGAATTGTCTTCTAATTTACCGGACTATGTGTTACTGGTGCTATGCACTGTTCTGGTGGCCCCTAATACATTGTGATGCGGCAACTAATTTGTTCAAGCTGTGATGCACTACTTGATTGCCTATTGTTGACATTATGGTTTCCTTTAATAAAATGTTAAATGAAGTCCTAGAAAAATGTCTCTTAAGTCTATGCAGGAATCAACTGAAACTTTTTGATCAACACAATATTGTGCTTAAAGGAACTGTTGCTAAAGAGTACGTTTTGATGGACCCAAAAGTAAAACTTACTTAGGGACGCGAATCTTTATGTGAATGTAGTGGTCACCGTAGCCATAGCTGTTGACCCTTGGAATGCCTTTCCCACCCATGCGAATCCTCTGGTCAGCTTGGATACCAGGAGTGATCTATGAACAAACAGGAATCATATCAAACATATTAAATTGAAAGCCTTTAGAATAAAATCAAACATAGTATAATCCATCTGGATTTCAAATTTGAATTTCATTATTAAAACAAAAGATGCACTCTTTCCCCCCACTCAACAATAAATGGTTTATTTAAGAAAAGTGTTGGAAAAAAACAAAAATGTGAAAGGCAGAACCCCACTAAGAACAATGTCAGCAAGCTCTCTTAAACCCCCAAATATCAAGTTGAAACCCTTGTGAGTGGGACCAAACCATTTCTACTAGCAACCTTGCCAGATGGCACTATACAAAGCATATTGTGTGGTCCTCTATCCACAAGCCGATTGCTGCTTCTTTCAACCAGAGCGAAGATGTTTAGATTACAAAGCGTACAAAGAGCAGCTAATACTCAAATTATTTATTCTACAACTCAGAAAAAAATACCGCAAATCTGCTTTCATCATTCGTGGCAGGCTAAGAAAATTGTCAGAGAAATCAGCACTCGCTAAGATCTATATTGTTGCAAAAGCGCTCGCTCCGAGGTAACTTATGGTAGCTGGGCCCATATGGCCACTTTAGAGCTACAGATATCAAAAAGGTTATTCACCTGTAGTCCGGTTTCTGCACCATAGGAATCTTTACTCTAGTAAACTAGACGAAATTAGCGCTGCACGCATGGATCCTGGATAAGCCTTTCTATATAGTTTTCTTCAATGGAAAAAGCATCAGAAAATGCTTTATGCCCATGAAGAAAGCTATACATCTCCGTGGGATTGGAGCCTAATAGAGAGCTAATTTTCTTGAATGTTCCAATAACTCTTTGATTTGTAGTAGTAGAATCGCTTTGCAGCATACATATATAGGGAAGAAAGCTTGATTTGACAAGAACATGAAGATAAAATGTTAGGCTTACATAAAACACAGTTAGAAGGGAACAATGCACTGTACTTGCAGTTTTCCTTTCTGACCCAGTTCTTTTTTCCAGCTTGTGAAAGAAGGATCTTAGGACACTTCTGAGTCTATTTTGCCTTTAAAAACTTATATTATCCTATCAGGAATCCAATTTCTTATGCTACACTTGACATTGTTGATCATCCATTGTCTAGTTTGAACATTTTATTCCAAGATTCTAACTGGTTTTCCAGTCATAATGCCTTCACTATTCTCAAAATGCCCTTCAGACAGAAGGAAAAAGGCTACAACTGACTAAAGCGTGGGAAGTGTGCTCGGCTGCCTCTCATTCTGTTCAATATTGATATCTTTTTATAGAAGTCGCAATAAGAACTTTGAAGTACAGGGAAAGAATATGACTGAAAAGTATGTTGGATGGCATGGGGGCTGACAAAGAGAGGAACAAGAGAAAACTGCATTAAAAGTGGGGAATTATTCTAGCTTTTATGACTTTCAAAGAAGATCCTATGATGCAGAAGTAAGGGTTCCCAACAGCTAGCCACATTTTTGAATTTGCAAGATATCGCAAATGGCTCACATCTTAGGAACTGTAACAGCACTGGTGATCAATGTCCGGATGTTAGTTCAGTACTGTAGTATAAAGCTGTTCAAATATATATTTTTTTTTACGATGACCCTAGAAGTTTCCATTCAACTTTTCACTGTGGACTGTGAATTTTCCATAGATTACTAGGGTGTCAACTTGAGTGCTCTCCACTAGCGCCTTCGGATTCTCCTGGTACTCAACAGTATTCTCCTTGACACCTTATCGGTAGTGTGACTTCCTGGTAGAGGTCAGTAAATCATGCATTGATGGTGTAACATTTTCTGTAGCCTGGGGATGAGGCCTAATGCCTCTTGAGTAAAATACCTGCATTTTCCTATGCCAAGACCATGTCCCTGTAAGTGAGCAAGTGTAGTAGCAGCATGCATTTTATGACCAAGACGGCTGCTTGTGTAAGGTATGCTCGTATTTTTGGCGTCCAGAGCACCTAGAATTCAATACTGTCTGTGAACTAATAATTTGATATTAATCACACATTCTTGGTAAACTCACTTCATTTTAAGAGTACCTTTCACACACTGGATTGACATGAATTCGTGCAAATATTAGCCAAACTCTAAGACTGGGAAATAATGGTAGCAATTGATGCCATGGCTGGGTATAAGGCCTCAGCCTGCAGCACTGGTATCTCAGCTACAATGTGAGATGCATTTTCAGAGCTTCTTCTCCCATGCTTAGTTGCACTATACAATAGTGCAGTGTGTAAACAGTTGCTGTCAGGGAAGCACCAATCACTTACTTATTCGAAGGCAGGTAAGCCTGGTGATGCATGATCTTATACTGTCACCTTTTGCTGATTCTTATAGATATTAAGATTTTGTCGTCTAATGCCATAGTCCTTTTAGATCTTTCTGGCTTAATCCCTGGAAGATGTCTTGTATCATCTATTTGTCATCCTCAAACAAAGTAATCCTGATAAATACTTAGTTGTGGATGATAGATGCTTAAAAGACATTTGATTCTGTTGAGTGGAGTGGACTTTCCTGTTTAAGAAACTCTGAAGGAGTAACCATTGGATTCTAATTGTTTTACTATATGCTTACGCAACGTCAGACTTCTTACAAATGGAGCTCCATTAGCACAAATAACACTAATCACAGGCATCAGTGTCACATGGTTACATTAGGCCCCTTTGATGTTACTTAACATTATATTGGGTACTGAAGAAAAATTTCCCATCAGTTTCATCCCCGAATCCAGGGCAGCGGCTGCCCTATACTCATTTTGGATCTGTTTAAGCACCAATGGAAAAACAGCTAATCAGGGTGTACCATGTGTTCTGATATATACTGCAGCAAAGACTGTACCCCAAGTGGGGCAGTCTTCCACCGGGGGAATAATACTCATTGGTAGACATATGGTGAAAATTCTGGGGCTTTTCCTGAGGTCCCGTATGGAGAAACAATGCTTCAAGCTAGCTTCTTTTTTGTGCAATTCAAAACGCAATTCCTTGTCGTCTGAGGCAAATCTTACCCATGACTGCGTTGTTGGTTTGTGGACTAATGCCAGGTGTACCCATTTGTGGTTGTGGAGCTTGAACAGCTCTTGCTGGATTTATGGTCATCATCCTCATGACAAATTGTGTAAATTATCCATATGTTGTAACCAGATCTGTGTATAGTGTACGTAGCTCTGGAGCCGTTAAGATTGTCTATATCTGGATAGGGTGTATAACTGGCTAAGACTGGCCATGTCGCTCCTTCATTGCTAAGCGGACCTAGTCTGCATTGTGTGTATGTGGTAGGGCGCTTTCAAACAAATGTTGGTGTTTTGGTAAGTTAGTGGTATTTGTATAGCTTCATAAGCTGTGTAGTTGTTCGGAACTGCAGCCTCCGTGTATATTTGAAACGGTCATGAGTCTGCTGCTGGGAATTTGACCCATCAATAGAATACCTCTGTCCTAAATGCTTCATCAGCCTGAACTACGAAGGCTTACCTGGCTTTAAACATGGAAGTGATTAGTGTTTACCTCACAGTAAATGTTTACACACTGCGTTATTGTATATTGCAGGTAAGCATGCGAGAAGCAGCTCTGGAAAAGGCATTGTACATTTTAGCTGTGATACCAGTGCTGCAGGGTGAGGTCTTCTAGCCAGCCATGGCATCAATTGCTGCCATTATCTCCCAGTCTAGTATGGGGTCAAATAGAGATTGGGGAATATTTAAAGAATTCATGTCAATACATTGTGTGAAAGGTACTCTTGAAATATAGCGAGTGTTCCAAGAATGTGTAATGAATATAATGATTATTAGTTTCCGGACATTAGTGAATTCTAGGTGCTCTGGATACCAAAAATACAGGTATACGTTACACAAGCAGCGGTCTTGGTCATAAATTGCATGCCGTTTACTACACTTGCGCACTTATACGGACATGGTCTAGACATAGGAATATGCAGGAATTTTATTCAAAGGGCATTAGGACTTATCCCCAGGCTACAGAAAGGCTTACCCTTTTTAGACTAAGCACTTTAGATTTGCCTCTCCTGCAACAGGTGCCTGGCCTCAAGACATACACTCCGGCAGTTGCGACAATAGCTCAACTCAAAGTATCAGCCACTTATTTTTGTTTTGCCACTTGTACCAAGAGCCAAGACTTCATTTCTTGGTACCCCGTTTACAGAAGACCAATGTGAGACAGTACAACGAAGGGCTACTGTTTATGCAGGGACTAGGTTGCCGTACTCAATTTTCTAAAATCAGCATTTCACATTGGGAGGGATTATGAACCTTAAAAGATGCTGTTTCTGTATGAATTTGTTACTGGCAACGCTTTTTAATCTCATGAAATGTTATGAATTATACTGAATATCCTTGATTTTATCTGGCTCAGTGATATGTGTTTTTATTCACCTTATTTATATAAATGTGTGATCTGGCTTTTTTGTGTGTGCTTTTATGCCTTTGGCGGAATAACGTTTATCTTGACTTGATGACTTTTCAACTCACTTGGCTGGAGTAGATCTCATAGTTTTGGGATTTGCTCACATGGGCTACAGATAAAATTTTAAAAAATCAAAAATAGCCCACCTCAAAGTCCTCTTTTTAGGGTATGAGCTGTCAAGTGAAGGCAGAAGCCTAGTGACACTTCCTAAAGAAGTGTTCACTTCTACAAACACCAAATACACTAAAGAAATTCAAATCAATATTGGGTAGCCCTAATTTTGGCAGAACATACATGCCTGACTACGCAGAATAGGTAAAACTGTTCAACGACTTGATACATCTAGACTTTTCAAGCACACACTGGACAACTGAACATACACAAATTTATGTTCAGTACAAGCTGACATGCTAGCTTGAAAAACACCTACACACATTAACACCACAAACCTGGTGATCTGTATAATTGTGGGTGCATCAGGATACACCTGTCACATTCAATGAAGGAGCCACTGTATCACTTGTATATAAGTCACATTTATACACCACTGCAGAGATGCGTTTTTCACCAAGAGACAAGAGCCTGACGGAGGTACAGACTGCTGCAGTGAGAGAAAGGTCCTTGGCTCAGGGGAAACTCATTGTTGTGACTCCGGTTCCAGCCTTAGAGGCTGTCACAAAGGCCAGTGTTTCAAACACGAAAGCTTTACATCCAAAATAGATACAGAGGGCCAACTCTCTCATGGCAACAGATGTAGAATACAGATTTGACTCCACACTACAAACACAAGAGTATCTGCAATATAAAAATTAATAGCCTCTGCCTAAGGAAGTCATGCCTCTAGATCAGTATGATTACATCATCTATACGGACAGTTCAGCACAGCCTGTCGTAGGGACAAAGCAACAATACTCTGCAGCGTGTGCCACTGTTAAGGGTACAATTGTGAATTATGCCCTCACAAAAACTACACTCAGTCACTAGGTGATTGCACAGTTAGGTGAGCTTCGGGCTCAAATTCTGGCACCTGAGAATACGGATCCCGGATTCTCCACACTTTTAGTATGTTATTCGTATTATTGAGTCCAGTCTTACAATGAGTACTTAAGCTACTGGAGCCTGAATAGATTTAGAGATTCCAATGGATACACTATAAAGCACAAGATGCTTTCAGGACAGGTGGCAAAACTCAGAGTGCTTGCCACAGAATCACGTCATACACACACTGAGTCATCAGCGTGTTGGAATAAACATTGTAGGAAATTACATCGTTGACAAAGCCGCAAAAGCAACAGAGCAAACTGCTGCAGTTGTTGCAATTACTCGTTCAAGGACAAGGATCGATCGAGACATCATGGTGGCTGATGAGACTGTACGCAATGGCATCCACCTGCCAAAAGGCTTTCTGTTAGAAATGGGATCAAAATACTCCTACTAATTAAGTGCGTAAAACATTCTATTTGCTCAGATTCCCGAAGTGGGGAAGGTTTGAGAGATACCCAATTCTGATCGCAGGTTAGGTTTAATCCTAGTAGTACGATTGTCTTACATTCCCTCACGCAGGGGTGGCAGCAACAATTTAATTATTGAGGCAGTACTATTGGTGGCCAGGTCTATTCAAACAGACCAATGACTGTGTCCTTTAATGCAACATCTGCCAGCAGATGGAGGTTTCCAGCTTGGCGTGTCCACCACATACACCTCTATTGATCTCAGACAAGCCTCTTGCTTGTGTTTATCTGGACCACTGAAGCCCTTTACAATCAGATGGGGCTTACAAATACATCTTGGTAGCAGTGGATTCCTGCTATCAATTTCTATGGGTTTGGCCACAGCGATCGGCTGACGCCCAAACTGTTAAAAAGATTTGCCTATATCGGAACATATGAGGTAGCCACAGTCCATCAGACCACGGTCCGGCGTTTGCGTCCAGGGCTTCCAAAGACACCTTGAGAAAATTGGGTGCGACTGTGGGCTACTCCTCTCCCTATCATCCAGAGGGAAACAGGTAGTGGGGAGGAAGAACCAAGACTTAAAGCAGTCTTTAACAGCTAGGGTATTAGGTTCAGGTCGCAGTTGGGTCCATAACCTCTATGGGGTATAGAGACTGCTAACTAATCTGCTGAGAAAATCCCTGGGTGGTCGGACTCCCTACGAGATCCTGTTAGGGGTTAAAAAGTGGGTTCCAGACCTCAACGGTCCCAGTACAGTGGTGACAGAAACACCCTTTGACATCAATGAACGTTTGGATGTTTTACAGGATCTGAACAACTTTCGAGAAGCTCAGAGCAACATCCAGCAGAAACGTACCACTACTGGAGAAGTGAACGAAGCACCAGCAACTCCTGGTTGGATCTCCAAGATCGGTGATCTAGTCCAGGAGAAGATTGTGGAGAAGAAGGAATTCAGGCCATCTTACATAATGCCTGTACCTCTCCTGGCAGTTGAAGGTACCAGAACTGTTCTTCTACCGCCACTTGCTGGCTGCAAAAACAAGAGATGTGTGTCAATAGATCTCATCAAACCACATCATCTGGCCAGTTCTACACAGTAGGCCAAGAGTGATCCTGGGAAATTACCAGTCTCTTCTCACTACCCTACAAGGAAGTCCAGATGGAAGCTTTGATCAGAGATGAAGCTTATTCTTCAGGACTGGGGACAGCTAACAATGAAGTATCACTTCTGCCTGGTACATCAACCTACTTATAAACAACATGTAAAGAAACACAGATTTCAATTCTGCAAATAGACAAAGATGGTGTCTACCGCAACGTACCATCATTCTAGTCAACTCCCAGTTCTACACAACCTCCAGAGCTCCCAAAAATAGACCGAACAGCCGCCGGCTACTTCATCAACTTTGCTGACTTCTCTTCAGATTCATCCGACCCACCACCACCCAAGGTAGACCGTGTAAATTCTACATTTGGATGAAAAATAAATTGTATCCCTACTTGGATATACATTTGGATTAGAATTTAGTAACTTTTCCCCTTTATTTGGATTGGTTTTGTGACAGTCTTTATCTTGATTCCAAATGGACACTATCTCCCAGAACGCTCTGCTGTTGAACTGGTGAACTTAGATTTAACATCCCATTCTTCATCACACAAATTGCGAAGAGACCTTTCCCTGGTGAACATTTCTGTTGTTCTTGGTCCTGATGAGATTGTTTGGGATAAGGTATCCTATGATCTATGCAGATCAACTAAATGAATTCAAATTCCATTTGTGTTAAAAATGTCTTTGCATGACTATCACTCCTAGTACCATCTCTGACTGGGACGTTGATGCAGTGCATGAAATGCTAGATGATCTGCAGCATTATTCTTTTTTAATTGAAATTAAATGTATGGTGGCCCGGCTAATTATGAGGAAATGTTCTGTTTTCATCATTATGGTCACCATTTCCTGCATAAAGCAAGTCCTACACGTGCAGTATTTAATTACACACTATGGGAATACTGCCCTACACCAAAACTCGGTAGCTCAAAAGCATGTGCACAGAAGTTTGCATATTTTTCAAGTCACAATCCAAGTGACCCAGAGTCTTATTACAAACTTAGGCCCTCGAAGGCGAAGCATACTATGCTCACTGACACATTGCTGATTTATTCCGCATTTTTCATTACCCAGGTGTCTACACAAGGTTTTGACTTTTGGAAACACAAGGTTGATTTAAAATCCATATGGGGAACAAAAGATTGGCAGGTTCAGAGGAATGAGGCTGTGGCGCAGGGTTCACAGTTCGATCCTCCGTGTCGGCGGCAGGTTAGCCCAGCACCAAGTGACTCTGGACAATAGCTTTCTTAATCTTCCCGAGGGCCCCCAGCATCGGAACACCACTTCGGAGGTAGCTGTGCGCTTTACAAATACTGGTATTTCATTTCATTTCCATTATTCAGATCATGCCTAATAGAACATCAAATGGTTTACCTGAGAAAAACTGTGCAACAAACATACTGACTTGGCCTGGCCAAGATAAAAGATTCAAACATTCCCACATTTGCATGATTTTCAAACTGGCAACAATTCACAAATTACACGGAGGAACCAGACACCATGCTTCGCAACGGAACATACAATTCTTCACGTACCAATCAAGAGGGATGGTTAGTGTGGCCGTTAGATACTAACTGATGTCAGGGACATTTTCTTGACAACACCAAAGGGTTTAGGATCAATAGGCCAGACCCACACACGCAGACACAACATTCAGGGATGGTAACAACTTAGTGTGGATTGTTTAAGCCAATCAAGGCACAACTTTTTAACACTTTGTCAGGTGAAACACTCGTCACTTCTTTCTGATGACTTGAAATTATAGGACTTTTTACTAGGTCCTCGAAGATCACGTCAGAAGCGCTTTCTGTATGCAATATACAATGAAGTGTGGAAGATTTCACAGCAGGAAGCTGCTGAGAGAGTGTGCGAAATTGACAGGGCAAATTTAAAAAGGACTGGCAGTAATTCATAATGGTAGGACTACTCTTTTCACTAGGATTTACTGTCTGTGTAACATTGTCTCAACTGCAATCAACATCATACAGAGTGACATGTCTTCTTTACAACATGGGCAATCGAGCTTAGAGCTATAATGTTACTGAATTGGATTCTACAGATACTTCGGGCTGGTCGCATTCCATGGAAACACCTTAATGCCACTAGTTTGTTTCTACCCTACAATCTCACAAAACAACAAACCATCAAGGCAAAGAAGGACGCAACATGCACCATGTTATATATAGAGAAGGTAGAGAAATTACCATCCACTGTTGCGGAAATACCTTCCACAGATTGGATAACCCAAGGGTTTATTTCTCTGCCAATTTCGACATTTCACTTCCAATACTGCTTACATCAAGTGGAGAGATATGAGGCGCTAGGCAAGGGGTATGTAAACGAGTCATGGATCTTACCTTTCGAATACCGCTGTAGGAATAGGGAAACTGAGGTTTTACTTAGCGGGATGGACTATGAAAGTACCTTGGGACATTTCTCAGTTGCGCTTCACGGCACATATAATGCATCTGCGGCAAACTTGTCATGCTATTCTGAAAGCCGGATAGATCACAGCAGCCGGAGTGGCTGCTGTGATCTGTCCGGCTTTCAGATTACTCTCCAATGGGAGTTACTTGATGCTGAATGATCAAGGCTGCTGTGGGATCAGACTGGGAATTGCCTACAGGGCTGACCTGGCTGTAGCAGGCATCAGGCGTTTATCCGGGA
Organism: Triturus cristatus; assembly: GCF_964204655.1. Classification (NCBI taxonomy): domain Eukaryota; kingdom Metazoa; phylum Chordata; class Amphibia; order Caudata; family Salamandridae; genus Triturus; species Triturus cristatus. The sequence continues at coordinate 839,755,199 of NC_140593.1, read as the reverse complement.
GGCCGTAAGGGTTGGGGTCGTTTTTAGAGCAATGCTGTAGTATCGGCCCCCAGTAACAGAAGCAGCAGTGCAAGAGGCCAGTTTTATTAGGGAGCCGGTCTGAAAAAAATTGCCAGGTCTGCTTTTGAGTTCCCAGTCCAGCCCCGATTGCTTATCTGGTAACAGTCTCTGCGGTTGTGACTTGTTGTACACAAGTACTGTTTCCATCTGCCCACACAGTTAGGGGTGCGATGCTTTGGCCTTTTATAAAGCTTAGAAATGTGTGCTTTAATGCTTTAAGAAGACTGAAAGTTCCAGGAGGATGTGGCCTTAACATCTGCAAGGGAGACTTTTGAACTTCAAGTTGCAAGGTCTTCTTCTGAGATACAGTAGTTACTATGCACCGATTTCCTACACCATTTTGGGGAGCTTGTGCACTGCATTTTTAACATGTCTTAGTATTGCAGGGGTAACGCACTTTAAGACAATTGGCTCTGGGTTGGTTAGAACCTTCCAGATGGTCTGCAGAGTTATTCCATTATTCATACACTCTGTGCTTGGAAGCATATTTGGAGGCTTACCGCTTGTCCTGTTCCTAGTTGTGGGACTGTGTTTTTATTTTTTCTGCTCCGCAAAGGATGTCCCATCACAAGGCCAAATAGGGATAGCACTACCACATGTGCTACTGTGTCGTGAACGCATGATACAGTGTTTAGGCACAACCTTACTTCACGTACTTAACTGTGACTAGTTCTTGTCCTCTCTGTCTGCCTGGCTACACTGCGTGCAACCAGTTTTCCACGGTACACTTTCGAGTGTGCCCTGGACATTTGCTTGGGAACGCAACTGTTTCAATTTCCGGACATTGACCTACTGGTGGGTCCACGACGGCTCACTTGTACTGTTGTCCTTAGCACTTGTCTTTGCTCCTAAATGTATACTATGAGCCTTCCTGGGATGCTTTGGCTCCTGGCGATCTGGATCCTAGCTCGTCTTCTGTGGAATCAGCACCAGCTGTTCCTCCCTGGGCAGACACTGAGGGGGATGGGCAGAAACATGTTTGTTCTATGGACTTGATGCACTGGATGCCTCTGGGAACAGTAATGTTTTGTCTACTCCGCTGAGTTGTGGTACCCTTTTAATTTGGACAGGTTTGTAACGTACCAAATTGTTTTTACAAAGTGCTCGCTTTTAACTGGCTTTTTAAATTTGCTTTTATTTTATTTACAAAATTTGGCTTTCTGGGTGTTTTTTTACCTTCAGACTAGCAAAGTGCCTTTTTATACTTTTAGGGTCTTATGCTTTTATTTATATGGTTAGCATTGTTTTTAGATAGATTTTTAGTATATTCAAATCAAATCAAAAATAAGCTTTATTCGGAAAGTTAATTTCAATCCATAAAAGCATATACAATTTTAAAATCATCTTATGCAGTTAAAACAAATGAGTTTTTTAAAAATATGTATACAAAATATGTAGCAAGAAAATCTCATAAATTGTACCAGTTAATATTTATGCAAAAATAGCAGCATGTGGACGTGGGAAAATAACATTTCATTTTAACGAATTCATAAAGTTGACTTTCAATTTAAGTCGGTGTCATGTTAAAAAACAGTTAAAAATGATGTAGGGCGGTGACAGTAATAGAGCTAGTAAGTATACAAGGCATTGTTTCCAAATTAAACTATCGTTTTGTTAGTGAATCAAGAGTAATAGAAATAATTGCATCGTTAGAGCAAGAAAGAAGGAACATTAGCCCCCAACTGCGTTATTGGGATGCATTGGGGGATATATCCAAAACAACGTTTGGTATCTAGTAATGACACTTCTTCATTCCAATAGCTCTATTTATACTCTATTCACCATGAATCTAGGTCGATACTGTTACGGCATTTGATCAGTTTTTTTAGAAAAGCAATGACATTATAATTTATGGAATCATTATCAAGACATTGGAGAGCCAAGAATGCTGGGCGACATTGGCGAATGCCCCAAATTTTAAGAATTGGTATTATCCATTTCCTTCTTAATTCTTCATAAAATTTGCAAAATAAAATGACATGAATAGTTGATTGTTCGGAAACAGAATCACATGGGCAATTAGATAATATTTTTGACCAATTATTAGGAGTTGGAAATGTCACCAGCCTATGGAAAATATTCAGTCAAAAACGAGTGAGAACAAATCTGTCATATCTATTGTCAGTTTTTTATAGGTACAATTGCATGCCAAATGAAGTTGATATCATAAGATTGTGGCTCACAGACGGTTTTGTAACTTCACTCGTGAATCTCAGTCTCTCCATATGATTCATACAAAGTTTCTTAAAGTCTTTTCTTGCGATAGCTGACATGGACAAAGGATTGTTAAAATATTCAAGATTACCAATGTCTGTCATAAAGTCCCTCACATATTTGATCCATTTTATGTCGAGGCAATAGTCCAATTTAAGAGCATCCTGAAGCACTAGCTGGTTAAAGCAGTTTATCTCTGACTTCCAGATACGATGCCACAGGATTACGGGTTGTATTTTTATAATATCCGTTATGTAGGGGACTCCCAACTCAGCATGGCAGACATAGGTAGACGTAGAAGCCGGAACCGCCAATAAATATCTGAAAAATGCATTTTCCACTTTCTGCAGTTCGGAAACATTACAGTGTCCCCAAATCCCTGCCCCATATGTTGCTACACTCATACATTTTGCGTTATATATTTTGATCAATTCCAGAGGAGGTCTTTTTCCTAATTTTTGAGAGAAATTAACGAGGGCAGTGGTGGCTCTCATAAAAAGGAGTTTTCTTGATGTAATTGCTTGGCCCCAGGAGCCCTTATCTACAAGAATCCCCAATTATGAATAGGTAGAGGTAATAGCCAATTTGCTCCCATTTAAATAGATGTCTTTTCCCTTTTTGTTACCTTTGCCACAGTTCATCACAAAAGTTTTTGAGACATTTATCCTCAAGTCAATGCCTTGCATGTAGTTGTTGTATGATTCCAATGCCTGCTGGAGAGCTAAAGGTGTTCTAGCTAAAATAACAGCGTCATCCGCATAAAGCAGTGCTGGTATACGTCTGGGAGTCGAGTTTTGTTGTACTTGGGGTACGTCCTGACTTCCTTCCAATAAGGCCTTCTCAAGACCATTGGTATATCGTGTAAAAAGGAATGGGGCCAGGACGCTCCCCTGTCTTACCCCTCTGAGCACCCTAAATGATGAGGTACATTCTCCTGCTCTACCAAATCGGACTCGTGCTGAAGCATTACTATAGAGAGCTTTCAGGAAGTCTATAAGGGGGTTCCTCTACGTGCATTTCTTTTAGGATGTGCCATAGTTTCCCATGAGAAACGCAATCGAAGACGAGGAAAGATCGACAAACAATAGGTAAAGTTTTCCTCTTTTCGCCCGCGTGTATTTACCCAGCAAAATAGCAAGATTAAGGCCCTGGTCTATTGTCCCCAGGCCTTCCCTAAAACCAAACTGTAGATCCGACAATATGCTCTTTTCTGTGGCCCAAGTTTGCAATCTCGTGAGGAGGATCCTACCTGCTACTTTTCCCAGTGAGTCTAGGAGTGAAATTGGTCTGTAGCAGGAAGGATCCTGTCTATTGCCTTTTTTATATATAGGGACCATGATGGATTCCGTCCAGCTGTTAATAAGGCCCTGCGAAGAGGTTGCATTAAGAACGCGTGTCAGAATTGGAGCCCAGAGGTCTGAATTGTGTTCATAGATATCTACAGGAACCCCATCGGGTCCAGGGGCCTTAGATCCTTTGCTTTCATTTAATGCTACTAAGACTTCATCAAGAGAAAAAGATATCTCAATTGGGAGGGCCGTAATGTGTTCAGGTGAAGATAATGATAATATATCCGTGGTATCTATCAACTCCGGGGAGGCAAACAATTTTGAAAAGTGATTCACCCATTGGGCCTCATCTATCGTTGCCTCTATAGAGGGAGAATTATCAGATAGAAGAAACGGAGACCTAATTACTTTCCAGAATGCTTTACTGTCATTCTGGATACTGGCCCTGTGTAGATCTTCCCACAAGGAATTTTTCATTGTCTTTTTCCTGGTCGAAATGGCCTGATTATATAGTTTTCTTGCTTGCTGGATGGCTTGTCTATCTCTATCCCTATTATGAATCGCTTTTTTCAATGTGCGATAGGCGTTCGTGCAGTTAGTATCAAACCATCTTAATTTCTTAGAGTCACCCTTTTTTCTCTCTACAGACAGGCAGCTTTTTATTATAGCCGTGATGTGGTTAAAGCTTTCTAGGACCAGCGAGGGAGGGGAATTCTCGTTCAAGGAAGTCAAAATATAAGTTAAAGCCTTGACCACTACAGAAGATGTGATGATATCGGGATCTACGAGTTCCCATTTCAGAGAGTAGCCATTCATACTATCAATAACCAGGTTAGGACAAGTATGGTATAATTTATTCGTTTTGCTTTTATTATGGGAGATGGGGCTCTTTCTCTTAATTATTAATGTTTGTGGAAAGTGATCGCTAATGGCGATCTTATGTGTAATAAATTTCTTTACCCTATTCCCAAGATTATTTGATACCAAAATGTAATCTATTACCGAACCAACCCCTCTCCCATTATATGTTGATGAGAATGCAGTTGGAGGGATTGCTATTTCGTTTGCAAAACTCAGATTCAATATAAATATGGTCTCATTCAGAGCACTCCCAAGAATGTTGTGAGGGAAATGAGTTAGATTGCGATTTTCCTCATCGTTCAAGCCACATATCTGGTTGTTGTTATTGGGGCACAAGTTAGCATTAAAGTCCCCTCCCCAGAAAATCTGGGCATTTCCTGAGCTGACCATCTGAATTTTATAAACAACTTGTCTAAATTGGTCTATAACTTCAAATTCGTTCTCTTTAGGGATATTATTATACAAATTCACAAGTATTCCCCATGACCGACAAGGAATGGAGGGATACGCTACGGGGGCCCACACGGGTCCCCAGGAACCTGCGGTTTCGCCAAATCCAGTACTTCATACTGCACAGAGCATATCTCACTCCCGACTCCATCAATCGCTATTTCCACCGGGCGGATCTGAATGCCCACGCCGCAAGGCTCTGGATGCTGGACTGGTGCACATGTTATGGAGCTGTCCAGCGCTCGACTCATACTGGCGGACGGTACATGGAGCGTTACGTACTTGCGCCGGTCCGCTGGCGCGGCGGGACTGGCCAGCCTGTCTGTTACACTTGTTTCGTAGAACTCCCCCCACGAAGGTTGCCTGTCGTTTCCTCGACCTGGGCCTGATTGTGGCGAAGCGGTTAATTACTAAGCGCTGGAAGGCGGCTGAGCCCCCTCGGGCGCAGGCGTGGCGGAGTTCCCTGCTAGTGTGGGCGGGGGCGGAGGGTACGGCTCTCTTGCGAGAGGAAACGTTAGACCTCAGACGCACACCCATAGCGAATCAATGGGACGTACACTTGCAGGTCCTAATGCAGCTGGATGGGGATGCCCTGGGACTCTGTGGGACACATACTGCGGAGCCACTTCCTGGAGGGGAGGGGAATGGAGGTGAGACTGGGAGACCCACTCTGGGGATTGGCGGGGAGGTCCTAGCCGAACCGGGCGGATGTGCGGACAATGACAATTGCCTTTCATAGAACGATATGTCGCGGTGGATTGTGGGGCCGGGTCTGGGGGGGGGGATGGACTGGGGGGGGGGGGGGGGGGGGGGGGGTCTCCTGAGGGTCGTATGGTCTAAGATCGAACCTGCTGCTGTTGTTCTGTTGGGCTTCTGTTGTTTAACCTGTTTTCTTTTACCCCATTTTGGTTGTTCCATGAATCTGTTCAAATGCGGGCGATGGCCCTGACACTTATCAGTTTGCATTACTCCACGCCTCGTAGTGGCGATGGATCCTGCGGCTCACCGCATTCACAATTGGCGGATACTCCTCCGAGTACCAGACTCATTGCCTGTGGGATATTACATTTATGATGTATGCTATGTCTATATTAACAAATGCTAATAAACAGATTTCATAATAATAAAAATTCACAAGTATTAATGTGTCGTTCCTATCCGTTATGAGAGTAAGAATTTGATAATAGGAGTTTGAGGTCTCAAATGTGATTTTTTTGCTATCACCAGATTAGAGACATATATACATAGGCCTCCCTTTGAGCTTCCATGGGAGGAAGGAGAGGCCGGTGTATGGAATGTTTTGAAGCCATTAATATTGATTTCATTTTGCGACCATGTCTCTTGGAGACAGAGAATATCCATATTCTTAAAGTCGAGAAAGAGGTCGTTATGAAGTTTGGAGTATAAGCCCCATATATTCCAATATGTAATGTTGATATGTCCTTCATCTTTCCAGGGTATTTTGAGTGACTGGGGAACTAATCCTGGTTCATCTAAGTTAGATGAGATAGAATTCATGGATTCCTCTCTGATATAGAAAGAAGCAGGGATTTCCTCCTGCATAGACTCGTTCTGTAGCTGCCCATAGATAATATGATCTCGGGCCACTAGTTGAATCTCAGGCTCAGGTAAGCCCCTTTGAGATGAGGTAAGCGAGCTAATATCTAAATTTCCAACTAGAATCATTGGTCTTTTTTATTAACTTTGGAGATAGTCAATCTGGGTCCTCTAATGAGGTGAGTGCACTAAAGCGATTATATACGGGGACGCTATAATTTTGGTTAGACGTGAACTGGTGCTGGACCGATTTCGTTAAATCAAAGGGAGGGCGATAAAAGAAACCTAAGGGAAGTATGTTAATTCCTGGTTCGAATGTTCTTTTGGCCGCTAACCCCAAGATTTTTTCGACTAACCAAGGAGAGCGGAAGGTCAATACCAAGCAATCGCCAGTGAATAATTTCCTAGTTCTTCCGATCCATCCTATTCTGCGTATCATCTTAAACTTTTCAAACAGAGTTCTAGTATCACCTACTCTATCCCCCAGCCAGTGTAGAGCTTTGTTCCTTAGTGATTGACAGGTCTCCTGAACATCTTGTCCTAAGTGTGGAACGTTTCCCAGAATCACTGTGTAGGGGGTGCAGGCTGGAGGAAGGTCCAAATGTAAAGGGGGTGATAACTCTATAGATGTTACTTTAGGGGCAGATTTAGACTGTTTCTCAAAGAGTGGATGGGATACGGTGACGGGATTTTGTTGTGTCCTAGTTATCCTGGAATGATTACTAAATTCGGTTGTGGGGGTATCGCCTGAAAAATCAGTATGGGGCAAGAATTGTCGTGGTTTCCTAGTATCATTCCCATCACTGCTAATAGGCTTGGGGCTGGGGGATGGAGTGATCTTATAGTCATTACAGGGAGGGAGTTTAGCCACAAGGGTCTCGATCCGATCCAGTCTTACGCCGATGGACTCGACTGCTCCTCTCACATAAGAATCTAAACTTTTTATAGAAGAGAGGATACTATCCAGATCAATCCCCGTAATATGTTGTTTTGTAGAGTTTGCTGCTATTAAGGATGTAAAGGGGGTTTCTGAAGTACTAAGAACCTTGTCTTGGTCATTTTTCCTTACTGTATTCTCCTTATCTCTGTGCACCCTTGGTTTACTAATCTCCCTTATGCCCCTTCCTAGCTTTCCCGGCTGTTTCCTAGCCGATTTTTTTTCCTTATTTAATTGTGAGGGGATTGTGTCACCTTGATTGTTGTGCACTATGATGTCACAAGTAGATTGTTGAATACATCCGTTAACTGATGTTCCAGTGACAGGAATCACAATAGGAGTAGGGGTTTGGTTAAGAGTGACTTGGTCATCCTCTGCTCTAACTTCTCCAGTCATCAATGATCCAGCTGCTAGGGTTTGTTCTACTGTGGAAATTTGTTTTTCTATTGCCCCCATAGCCCCGGTCAAATATGTAAGAAGTGTTTGCTTTTTGGGTTTCTTAGTGTCCATTCCCTCTGGTGGATCGCAACTCAGTGCTTTCCTTTTACCCATAATGAAAAATATCTTTTTAAAACGTGACAGTAAATAAAAACAACTTTTTTATATTCTATATTAATATTTACATTACTACAATCATTAAGTTCCAAATCGGGAACAGTTTCTACTATAACAGAGATTACCTGCAAAATTACTTCACTCCGTAGAGGGAGGATTAAATGGGCTGATGTGGGGATACAAAAAAGGCTTCGAGGGAGGGCCCGGTCCGGTCCCACACGGGCAAGGACGGGCCCGCCCTTGGCCCGGGCTTCGCCCGGGCGCTGCCCGCGCGCGTCCCGCGCTGCGTGAGTGCCTGTTCCGGCGCTAGTTGGCGTCGTCATCACCAAGCGCTGTTGCAGGGAAAGCCGGGAGTTGGAGTCTACACGGGCCGTTCCCCTCACGGCGACGAAACTCCTGATTTACACAGCCCAGTGACCCTCCTGCGTGCCGTTCCCCTCACGGCAGGTAGGTGATTGTGTCTGTAAGGCTCAGCGTTCATGTCCAGGAAGTGGTTGCCACGTGGTTACATTAGGCCCAGATCGAAATGCCATTTTACATGCTCACGTTCTTAAGTCGCCTTCTCTCCCTAAACAGGATGATGTTTAACACATATTCATTTGCGTCCACATACAGGATAATATTCTTCGAACTCAGCTTTACTTACACTGCCACTTCCTACACACACTAGCAAGCACCTTGAACATTCTGTACAAAAGCTAAGTTTATCACACAAAAATGTGTTATTGGTTTTGCCCGCTCGGCGACAGAGCTATCCCATTAGAGTAAACAGTGTCCTGACTGGGGGTTTGGCATGGTAATACTGATGATGTTATTATATATACACACAACATGAGCCCTCTGTTTAGATAGTGGAGCATTTCGCTGACACCAAGAGGTCACCCACACGCTGGCATTCAGCAAAGTTGATTCAGATTTACCTCATGCGAGGGATGCTGCCCAGCTCTCCACCAAGACAGGCAGCCTGACACTTCCTCACAGATAATGGGAAGTTAGATCACCCTACAATGATTTGGCAGATTTACTCACCCTAGACCTTTGGGACAGCACCAGCTGTTCCTCCCTGGGCGGACACTGAGGGGGATGGGCAGGAACATGTTTCTTCTATGGAATTGATGCACTGGGTGCTTCTGGTAACAGTAATGTTTGTCTTCTCCTCCGAGTTGTGGATGCCTGGATTTAAGATCTCACCTACTGCAACAAGATGGAGGATGCACCCTGCACTTTATTGCCATGGGCATACAGGACTCAAGACATTTAGCTGTAACTAATCCTTTTGCTAAACACTTTTACTGACTCTAGAGGTGACTTGTGTGATTAATGCACCAAATACCCTTTGGCACACTACACGGCACAGAGAAAATGTTTTACAACTTCTCCTTTTAAGACTGTAACGTGGCAGTTATGTTTTCCATATGCGTTAAAGTAATAGTTGTGCTAGGAGTCTTTGCTGTTTGGTAGTCAAAACATGCCTTTATTCAAAGTTTTGTTCATCACACATTATATATGCTGGCAGAATAATCAGTTACATCATACAACTTAAATACAGTATGCCCTTTGTAGCTGAGGGTGCTTTCAAAAACAAAGTTTTTTAAAAGTTTTTTTTAAACAGTGAGGTCTTGTTTTCTCTGTATGCAAGTTGTGATGACGTGGTTAATGTTCTCTCTGTGATGTCTTGTCCGTACTCACTGTGTCAACTTTGTAGCGGATTTCAGAATGATCTGGTGGAGGACAGAGCATTCAGACTCCAGTTGGGGCGCACACAGCTCAATTTTAAAATGAAAGTAAGAGTAATTAAGAACAAGTTACTCACCTTCAGTAACGATGTATCTGGTAGAGAAACAGTCTAGCCACAGATTCCTTAACTTATAATATCTCCCAAGCACCAGACTGGATCCAGAGATTTTTCAGCAGTACCTCTGCATGCCGGGGGGACAGTGTTGCATGGCTCCGCCCTGACTTGGTCCACGGATGTCAGTGGAGCCATACAAGTTCCTCCTGGCGCACGGACGTCAGTTTTCTCTGTGAGACTTTTCCGCGCCACAGCGCGGAGCCACTACTAAAACTGGGAGAGTGTGGGAAAAGTGTGCCAAAAAGCTTTAAAATCTTTGAAACAACCACGACAATAAATAATAAAATGAGGAGAAACATCACAATGCATTGTAGAGAGAAACAGTCATACTGTAAGGAACTGAAAGGAGAAAACAGAGTACATGCCCCTAGAAACAGTCCTACAGAAGCGAAGAACCACACCCTCCTATGAGGCAAAACAGCAATGGAAATGAATGTTCTAGTAAACGACAAGCATTCTGCAACCAGATGAACGTCATTGTAATGGACAACAAGACTGTAACTGCATGAAGTTATTGCTATTGACAACATTTTTGCAACAGAGAACGTGCAACCTTACGCACTAAATATGACCAATTGACTGTAACGTAGTCAAACAGACCCCAAACTAATGGAGAAAAAGGAAAAAGTCTCAGGGGGAAGGGAGGGAGAAGGACATGACCAAAGTCCACACTGGAAAAGAACCAGGGTGCAAGAGCGTGGATGGATATAGGGGCCCACCACCCAATTTCGGGAATAGGTGGAGAAGCAACAGGTAAAACAGAATAAGACCTCCTGACCTGGGAAGGATGAGAAGAGACTAACACGCATTAAAACAGAGACCACAGGCAGAAAGACCAGTGGGTAGAACCCAACCTGAAAAGGTTCTCGCAGAGCGGGAGGATGGGTGAGCGTTAAGGAATCTGCAGCTAGACTGTGTCACTACCAGATACATCATTACCAAAGGTAAGTAACTTGTTCATCTGATAGAGACATCTAGAAGAGGGTCTGCGACTGAACCATACCAAGTTCCAAAGAGAACGAATCTGACAATAAAGATTGACTAAAACAGGTGGAAACAGCAAGTGCAACTGTGACTGACACTAGACCCATTAAGCTCTATAAAAGGAGCATGAACAAGGAAAGGCAATGTCACCACAGTCCGTCACAGGACAGTACGAGACTTTCACCTTCCAAGGGGAAAGCACAGAAACCAGAATGGCAGGTGCACAATGAAAAAAAATCCATAAGCTTCTCTAACAAGAACAGAAGCAGAACTGTGTGCAGGAGCCCATGGATCTGTCTGCCAAAAATAAAAGTCCCAGAGAAGGGACAAAACAGCAGGAAAGAGTCAGAGGGTACAAAATGAGCATGCACAACAGTGGATGCCAAGAATGACATGGAGAGAGACAGATGTCACCCATGTAGAGATGTACACAACCATGACTACACGGAGATACATGTATGTGGATAATAGGGATACACATATGCAGACAGTGTGGACAGTGGGAGCCACATGCAAAAGCCCATGAAATGCAGCATCGATAGCACATATGTGTCAGCAGAAAGACAGAACGTATCACCAGGTAGTCATACTGACCAACCATACACAGAAGTACATTGTTCAAAGGATACCGGCAGAAGCCAGACACAAACATAAGGCTCGCTCTCATAAAAGAGACAGAACAAGAGAGGGAAAAAAGAAAAGGAATATGCTACTTACCAGTATGCATCTGTTCTTGGCATGTAGAGCTGCAGATCTACACACTTTTGCATAGATCGCCATTTGGTGTTGGGCCCGGATGTTTGCAGTTTGTTTTTCCTCCTGGAAAGTCTTTGGAAGTCACAAGGTCGGTGACTCCTCCTTTGGATGGTATTGCGCATGGGCTTCGGCTCCATCCTCAGATTGTTTTTCGCCAGCAGGGAAAGATGGAGCGTAGTTATAACAGTGAAGAAACCCATGTGTGTATCTAAATAAGATAAACTGGAACAGATACAGGTAGCCGGGGAGGCGGGTGGGCGTGTGTAGAGCTGCAGCTCTTCATGCCAAGAACAGATGCATACTGGTAAGTAGCATATTCCGTTCGAGGCATATTAGCTGCAGATTACACACTTTTGCATAGACAATATAGCAGTTCCCAACCTTAGCGGCGACCACTGGTATCTGTTGCAGTGGTTTGAAATAATGTTTTGAGTACAGCCTGGCCCACACTAGCTTGTTGGTTAGTTTGCACATCTACAAAATAGTGTTTAGTGAAAGTGTGCGGTGTTGACCATGTAGCTGCTTTGCAGATATCATCTAATGGGATGTTCCCTAAAAATGCCATGGAAGCCCCTATCTTTCGTGTAGAATGGGCTTTAGGGGGAACGGATAGCGTTCGTTTTGCTTTGTGGTAGCAAATCTGAATGCATTTTACAATCCACCTAGCTATCCCTGATTTTGAGATGGGGTTGCCCTTATGTGGTGGAGAGAAAGAGACAAACAGTTGTTTGGTCTTGCGTAAAGGTTGTGTTCTCTCGATGTAGTAGAGTAAGGCTCGTTTGACATCTAGCGTGTGCAGAGCCCTTTCTGCAACGGTCTGTGGTTGCGAGAAAAATACTGGTAGTTCTACAGATTGGTTTAGGTGAAAAGGGGAAATGACTTTAGGTAGGAATTTTGGGTTGGTACGGAGAACAACTTTGTTATGGTGCATTTGAAGAAAAGGTTCTTGTATTGTAAGTGCTTGTATCTCACTGACCCTTCTAAGGGAAGTGATGGCTACAAGGAAAGCTGTTTTCCATGTTAGGAATTGTAGTTCGCATTTGTGTAAAGGTTCGAAGGGAGGCCCTATTAGCCTTGTGAGAACAATATTTAGGTTCCACACAGGTGAGGGTGGTACTCTAGGGGGAATTATTCTTTTTAGGCCTTAATGGCAGGTACTCTAAAGAGTGAAAGATGTTGCCTGTTTTGTAAGTAAGCTGCAATTGCTGCGAGGTGTAGTCGAATGGACGTATAGGCTAGATTACACCTTCGTAGGTGGAGTTAGTAGCCTATGAGGTGTTGAATGGACACGTCCAGGGGATTGATGGTGTTGTTATGGCAATAAACAACAAATCGTTTCCACTTGGCAGCGTAGCACGCTCTAGTGGTAGATGTCGTCTAGCTTCTCTGATGACGTTCATACAGTCAGGGGGAAGATTTCGGTACCCAAATTCTAGGATTTCAGGAGCCAGATCGCAAGGTTGAGCTGCGCTGGGTCCGGGTGTCTGATCTCTCCATGGTTCTGGGTTAGGAAGCATGGAGAGAGGTGTAGTTTTTGGTGTGGTACTACAGAGAGTTCCAGCAGCGTGGTGTACCACGGTTGTCTGGCCCACGTTGGAGCTACTAGGATTAGTGTGAGGGAGTGTTGTTGTAGTTTGCGCACCACTAATGGAATGAGTGGGAGAGGCGGAAAAGCGTACGCAAATTTGCCTGACCAGTTCATCCATATCGCATTTCCTTTGGACAATGGGTGTGGGTATCTGGCGGCGAAGCTTGGGCATTTTGTGTTTTAGTGGGTGGCAAAGAGGTCTATCTGTGGATACCCCCACATTTGAAAGAACGAATGAAGAACCTGTGGGTGAAGTTCCCACTCATGGATTTGTTGTGTCTGTCTGCTGAGCAGATCTGCCACGGTGTTTTGGACTCCTGGGACATGTTGAGCTAGGAGAAAGATTTTGTGGGGAACTGCCCATCTCCATATGCTCTGTGCTAATTGAGAGAGCTGTGGAGAGTGTGTGCCACCTTGTTTTTGTATATAATACATGGCCGTCATGTTGTCTGTGCGAATGAGGACTGCCTTGCCTGAAATCTGTGTTTGAAAAGATTTTAGGGCTAAAAAGATTGCTAGTAACTCCAGATGGTTGATATGGAGTAACTTTTGTTGAGGTGTCCATGTGCCCTGCACGGTGAGGTGTAATACGTGAGCTCCCCAGCCGGAGAGCGATGCGTCCGTCGTTAGTATTATTTGGGGAACCGGGTCCAGGAACGGTCGACCTTTGGAAAGGTTTGTGGTGTTCCACCACTGCAGAGAGCGATGGGTGCGACTGTCTACCAACACCAGATTTGTCAGTTGACCTTGGGCCTGGTTCCATTGGCGCCCTAAGCACTCTTGGAGAGGACGCATCTGGAGTCTTGTGTGGGGCACTTTGAAAATGCAAGAGGCCATCATCCCTATTAGTTGCATGAACACTCGTGCTGGAAGGGAGTGTTGAGGTATGAATTTTTGGCGCAAAGCCTGAATGCTTGCTATCCTGGCCGGATTGGGGTAGGCTATCGCTTTTGAGGTGTCTATGGTGGCACCGAGGTATTGTTTTATGTGGGATGGTTGTAACTGGGACTTTTGGTGGCTCACCGTGAAGCCTAGTTGGTGAAGTAGTTCGATTGTGGTGGCGGTGTGTTGTAAACACTGATTGTATGAAGTGGCTTTTATCAGCCAATCGTCTAGGTATGGGAAGACGTGAATGTGCTGTCTTCTCAAGTGTGCCGCCACCACCACCAGGCACTTGGTGAATACCCTTGGTGCTGTTGTGACTCCAAATGGGAGCACTTTGAATTGGTAGCGTTGTCCGTCCACTACAAATCTGAGTTACTTTCTGTGAGCATGGTGCACTGGAATGTGGAAGTATGCGTCTTTAAAGTCCAGTGTGGCGAGGAAGTCGTTTTGGGAGAGGAGCGGAAGTACCTGCTGAAGCGTTACCATGTGAAAATGGTCTGAGTGTATGTATGTGTTTAGGGGCCGGAGATCTAGAATAGGTCGTAGAGTCTCGTCCCTTTTTGGTATGAGAAAATATAGGGAGTAGACCCCCATATTTTGTTGATTGACAGGAACGTGTTCTATTGCCTGTTTTTGTAGGAGGGAGATTACCTCCTGCTTTAGTAATTTTGAATGATCTTGTGACATTGGGCGTTGCCTGGGTGGAATGTTTGGGGGGGGTAGATGTTAGTTCTAGGCGTGACCGAATTATTTGGGTCACCCATTTGTCTGAGGTGATGGTCTCCCAGACATGAAGGTAATTTTGGAGTCTGCCCCCGACCGGAGTGGAATGGTCTGGGGGGAGCGGGGGGGGGGGGGGGGGGGGGGGGGGGGGGAAGTCATTGGGTAGGAGGTGTGGCAGAACGGGTGTGGTTTGTTTTGCCTCTGCCCTGGTTGTTGTTACCCCTGTAGCCGCCTCTTTGGTAACCTTTTGTAAAGGTGGTCCGAGTAGGGGATTTGTATGATGTGGACGCTGTGCCTGAGGAGTAGCCTCTGGATGTACTTCGAAAGGAGGAGCGGCGAAAGGAGCGTCTGGGCGGGTGAGACTGTAAGGCCCCCATGGATTTTGTGGTATCCGTGTCTTTTTTTCATTTTTTCTAAGGCCTCATCCACCTTTGGCCAAAATAGATGTTCCTGGTCAAAGGGATGGTTAAGGATGGAGGCTTGTACTTCTGGTTTAAAACCAGATACCCTTAACCAAGCATGGCGACGGAGAAGGACGCTGGTGTTGATGGCCCTGGAGGCTGTGTCTGCTGCATCTAGGGCACAACGTATGGAGGTATTCGTGATTGTTTTACCCTCTTGAATTAACTTGTTGGCCCTAGCTTTATATTTTTCAGGGAGATGGTGCATTATGCTTTCTAATTCGTCATAATGAGCCCTGTCATATCTGACCAGTAGTGCCTGAGTGTTTGCTATACACCATATGTTGGCCGCCTGGGATGCTGTGAGTTTGCCTGATGCATCTAGTAGTTTTGATTCCTTGTCAGGTGGTGGTGCATCACCTGACGCTTGTGAATTTGCCCTTTTACGTGCCGTAGATACTACTAAAGAATCTAGTGGCGCTGGTCCTCGGATGTAGGAGGGATCTGAGGGAGCAGGTTTTTATTTTTTTTCAATGCGTGGGTTAATGACCCTGGCTCTAACTGGGTCCTTAAAAACTTCTGCCGCATGCTTTACCACACCTTTGAGCATGGGCAGTATGGAGGTGGACCTATGTGAGGTATCAAATGTGCCTAGGAGGAAATCTTCCTCCACGGGGTCGGTATGCAAGTCCACCCCGTGATAATGTGCCGCCCTTTGCAGAAGATGGTTGAACCCTAATGAATCTTCTGGTGGAGATGGTCTAGATGGGTAAAGATCGTCTTGTCCCCGTGATCATCATCGTCTGGAGACGGGGTCGGAGAACGATGAGGTGGGGGTGGAGAGGGCGGAGGGGTGGAGGTGGGGAAGGAGGAGGAGGTGGAGGGGGAGGGGAAGATATTCTGAACGGAGAGGTAGCAGAGTCCTTACTCTTTGGAGGTAGAGGCGGAGCAGGCTTCTCCAAATGTCTCTTTTTGGTAGAGAGTGTCAAATGTCCAGTTTTTGGATCCTTGGTCAGAGTTTTTTTGCCAGGGATCCGGTGTAAATAGCTCTGGTGAGGTATTTGGTCCGTCGGCGCCGAAGGCATCGGGGCCGATGTCTTTTTAGGTTTTGGTCGGCGCAGAGATGGGCTTCGGCTTGGAAGTGTCGGTGCAGGTGGCCTTGTGTGGTTTGGTTGGTACCGAAGATAGCGTCGGTACCGAAGAGCTGGGTTTCGACCCCGAGGGCTTCGGTGCGGAGCTCGGTGTCGAGGTGGAGGCAGGTTTCATTTTCGGTGCCGAAGTGTGTTTCTCGGCACCGCTGGTAGGCTGGCTCGAGCCCGAGCCGCCGGAAGGCTTACTTGGCTTCTTCACCGGGCCCGAAGGTGGGGTGTGTGAAGCAGTGTCTCTGGTCTTGCTTAGGCCCGGAGGCGAAGGCGTGACCGAAGCCTTTTTGGGTGTCGGCGTGGGTGTGGGGGGGGGGGGGTGTAGATTGGTACTCACGACCCTCTGCGCCGGAGTGATGTCTTCCACATCTGACTCGTCGGCTTCAGAAGCGCTGACGAGGTCCTCTTCGGTGCGATGATGTTCCGGATCGTCGATGTCGTCTCCGAAGATGTCGACTGGAATGGACGTCGAGGAGTGTGCCATGTTCCTTCTGGCTCTTCGGTCCCGAATAGTCTTTTTGGATCGGAAAGACTTATAGGCCGGACAGTCTCGAGCCTCGTGTTCAGGGGAGAGGCAGAGGTTGCATACCTCATGAAGATCGGTGTGGGGAAATTTGGACCCACATCGAGGGCACTTTTTAAATGGAGTTCTTTCCATGAGCCAGGACCGGAGCTTGGGTAGGCCCGAAGGCCGCCGTCGACGACTGGAACCGAAGGTTTGTGCCGATGAGAAGGCGCGTTGATTGAAGAGATCGCGATCGAAACAATACAGCGAACTGGGGTGAGGATTGCGCGTCGATCGTCGAACTGGAAGCTGTTCGGAACCGGAGCACGAAGATTACATCCGAGCCCGTTGGCGGAAAAAAACAATCTGAGGATGGAGCCGAAGCCCATGAGCAATACCATCCAAAGGAGGAGTCACCGACCTCGTGACTTCCAAAGACTTTCCAAGAGGGAAAACAAACTGCAAACATCCGGGCCCAACACCCATGGCGATCTATGCAAAAGTGTGTAATCTGCAGCTCATATGCCTCAAACACAAAATTTGGGGCTAAGAAACTCAAGAAAAAAAACATAGTATGAGTGCTCTCACGCAGTCAGTATACATATCATGATCTATAATATATATACATACACGCACACACACACACACACATATATATATATATGAGATAGTGATCCGCAATTCGGACAAAGGTGGCAATCTAGTGCTGTTGACCAAAAATGACTACAACGAGGAAGCAATGCAACAACTACAAGACAAGTCATGTTACCGCAAAAGTGACCAATTGATTTTAAAAAACACCTGTAATATGTACAGGTTAAAACTGATTGCCTGGAAAAATGCGGGACTGCTAACACAAGATGAATACCTCTATCTTCGCAATGACCATCCAACCACACCAATCATATATTTTATTCCGAAGATTCATAAAGATCCCAAAAACCCACCGGGAAGACCCATCATCTCGGCAAGAAACAGTCTACTAGAACGAACATCTAAATATGTAGACTTTTTTCTTCAGAACTATGTACAACAGTTACCTTCATACATTCGTGACACGGGGGACTTTTTATCCAAAATCAAGGATTTCAGGTGGAACTCAGACTATTTACTAATTACTTTGGATGTCTCCTCACTGTATACGTCTATCAATCATCAAGATGGCATCAAGGCATTAATATATTACCTCAACAAAAGACCCTTACAATGTGCAAACCATAACAAAATGCTTAAAGACATGACTGAATTCTGTTTAAACAATAATATCTTTATGTACAGAAACACCCTATATCAACAACTACGGGGCGTTGCGACGGGGGCAAGCTTCTCCCCCAGCTATGCATGTCTTCACATGGGCTGGTGGGAGGAGTTTGTCCTGCGCAAAGAACATGAACATGTTGTTAACACTAATGTCAAACTTTGGCTTAGATTTATTGATGACCTTTTTATCATCTGGCAGGGGACCCGGTCAGAGGCAGAGGGTTTTGTCACCAGACTCAATTCTAACAAATTAAATCTAGAATTTACAGCCAACATTAGTGATCATAGGGCAGAATTCCTTGATGTAGAGGTATATATCAAAAATGGGGCAATTGCGACAAAACTTCACCGCAAAATAACAGCAGGAAATGCCACACTACACGCCACCAGTGCTCATCCCAGACATCTCATACAAAGTATACCGTATGGTGAGATGTTGAGATTGAAACCTATTAGTAGCAATGAAAATGATCTACATATGGCTCAGATAGCAAGTACTAAACGATTCCTCGAGAGGGGTTCCTCGAAAAAAACAATAGACATGGCCATTGAAAGATGCAGCAAAATCAGCAGGGACAGTTTATTGACAACTCAGACCTGATGTGGTGGTGAAGTTGGGGGACTTACAGAAATCTTACCTGCCCTTCCTGGTGAACGCTGTGAGTGCTGCTGGCCTCATTTCCTCCCGCCGCCGCTCTGTTGATAACGCGGCCGCTGTGAGGAGGAACTATAATCCCCAGAATCCCCAGCCCCGGAGAGCGGAACAGCTGACGATAATCAGGCGCACGGAGGCGCTATAAAAGCAAGCATACCTCCGGGGGAGCGGGTGTTGCCCTGATGTGGTGGTGAAGTTGGGGGACTTACAGAAATATTACCTGCCCTTCCTGGTGAACGCTGTGGGTGCTGCTGGCCTCATTTCCTCCCGCCGCCGCTCTGTTGATGACGCGGCCGCTGTGAGGAGGAACTATAATCCCCAGAATCCCCAGCCCCGGAGAGCGGAACAGCTGACGATAATCAGGCGCACGGAGGCGCTATAAAAACAAGCATACCTCCCGCGTCGCGGGACAGCGCGCGGGCGAAGCCCGGGCAAAGGGCGGGCCGTCTGAGGCCGTCAGAGGACGAAGGAGGTCGGGCCGGGCCACCCCCCTTGATGTGGTCAGACACTGTATATCTGAAAACGACAGTATTGTGCTATCCTTTGTATACGCGGTCCATATGCACTGTTGACTATTTATGATATTATTGTAATATATGTGCTAACCAGGAGAAAGGAGGGTTGTTCACAATATATCCAAGTATGGTGAGACGTGCGGCCAAGGCATCAGCCGATCTAGCTTGCAACACTATAGATACCTATTTAGTTAAAGCGGTCAGTGCTCTTACCCTGGAAATAGACCGCACAGAAAAAAGACTGTCCATGGGTACAAGCGCATTACCCTTAAATTACCAAGGTAATCAAAGCAATCCAAGTAGTAATATCGAAGTACCCATAGCCTCGAGTTTCACCGAAGGTGACGATATTAATGATAGCATTCCCATGAATATCTCAAACTCCCCCAGACTGTTCGATACAGAAATCAGCCCCGTTTCAGTTATATCACCACCGGGAAATAAAAGGGGGGCACGAAAAAAAACTACGGGCCGGGTATTGGGCCTAAGAAAAGGGGGGGAAAAAACCCTACTACTGAAAATAAGGTCACTACACGCACAAGGGCCATTCAAAGTTCTACGGAAACTTTTAACCCAGAGGCAATTTTTGACAAATTAGCTGAGCTTCTTAGGCCATTATTTGACAAAGTGGACAATTTGGCCAGAGAGGTTGACAAATTAAGAGGAGCTATTGATAAAGTTGGGAGGTGTGACTCACAAAAAACTGGAGTAGAAGTACCTACTATATCATTGGGTATTGTTGAAAGTAATGTAGGTGCCCCCAATATGACTAAAGGCAAGACCCCCATAAGACAGCCACGAGGGGACTCACCTATTAGCCCCCATCTATCTGCGGAAGGGAATCTAATAGAAAGAGTTAATCAGAGAGGACAACCTAACGGAAAAATTGCTCCCTCGGACCAAGCATGTATGGGGAAGGAAGTCTATACGACCTCATTAAATGCTAGAAAGTTGCCACCTTGCATTAATCTGCCCCCAGAATGCAGTCCATATGTAGCTGTGCTTGTGAACATCCCCAAGCTAAGAGACGGGCAAGTTGAGAATAATGAGACATTGAAGAATAAAACACTTCACTGGTTGGCCAATAAATGTAGCTTCCCTATGGAAGGGGCCAGTCAGATCATATTAGCGCAAAGAGTAAGTTGGGTAGGCCCCCTCAGAATTTTTTTTTAGGGGGACTGTGTTGTAATAAATTTTAAAACCTGCTCCTGGGCTAAAAATACTCTTAATAATGCACCGTTACCCTCTGCATGGGAATGTAACACCACTCTCTTACCTTTAGGCTATTTTTATAGGCACCTTTTGGAACCTAGCTACCCAATGTATCCCAATCTTGCAAGTATAGTAAGACCTTGCTACAATTTTTCTATCCCCACACATAATAGATTTACAGCCCTCGAATCCTTGGAGGACAATGATTGACATATTTTTCCTAAAGGTTGTGTTCAAGATAGTAACTCTTTTACTCCTATTATAAATGTAGCATCTAGTGTAATTCTTATAACTAACGAGGTACCCAGTGTTGAAAAGGGTGAGACGAGCTGCGGTAATCGGTATACTCGCCATATATTTAATACAATAGAAGCTGCTCAATCACCCATTGACCATGAACTACTTATAATGGAAGTTGGCAGTGCAACTTACGATCTTAAGTCCATTTGTACCACATCCATGGGAAATGTGGAAGATCCTCCTCTTAATTTAGTAATTTCTGAAGATGTGGTAAACGGCTGCATAACTGCTAGCCCCGCTCTGGTCTTAGCGTAGTCACCTGGAATATTGCAGGCATAAATAGGAAACTGGACACCCCCTTTTGGAAAGATTTTATTAACACAGGGTACGACATAATATGCCTCCAAGAAACATGGAGAGAGGAGCCCATTTTTATTGAGGGTTATACCTCATACTGCTTGAATGCAATTAACTCAATCACTGGTAGGGCAAAGGGTGGGCTCCCACTGCTAATATCGACTAAATTCAACTCTTGTAAAATTAGAAATTGTATTTCAGTGGACGTCCACTCTCAGGTGCTATGTCTTGAGTTCGACAAAGGCAAAAATTTAGTTTTGATTAACTATTATAATAATATCTTTACTGCAGAGCGAGGCAAAATCTTGACCCCACTGGATAAGGAATTAGAGAGGGCATTGGAACTTTTAGGTAATCAGTCGGTCATTTTATGGGTGGGCGATTTTAACATAAGCCCTTGCCTTTTCGCCATGAGTGATTTGTGTGGGTTAAGAAGGGAGTGCGGAAATAAACACGATGTTGATTACTTACATTTTCCGCATTGTGCCTATGGCTTGGCATTAAACAATGATAGCTAAGTACGACCTGGATTTGTTAAGTTGCACGTAAAACAGAGGAAATACTAATTGCCCTACTTTTACAGGAAGAGATGCTAACACCTATATTGATCACATTTTGCTTTCTAACAATATCGCTTACTCCAACTTATGGGTTAAGGAGCAAGCATTAAGCGACCACAATAGTATTTCTATTTTATTGCACTGTTGGAGTAATCAATTAAGAAATGATAGTGATTGTATTAACTCTGTTGAAGCTACAAGACCAAATGGAATGAGGATTAGGTGGTCTAGGATTGTTCCACATAAATTACTGGAGGAATTGCTGGTAAAATGCAGTAAGGAAATAGAGTATTGCCTTGGCGAGGAAGTTGATTCGTATAACTTATTGAATAATGTACTTACGATCAATGAAATGATTGATAGTTTATTGACCAAGAATTTTAAGGGGAGAAAAGAAATTAATATAGGCTGGTTCGATAAAAGCTGCACTCGTGCTTTGCATGATTTAAAAACAGCTCTGAATAGCAAACCTCGTAATCCCATTAATATTAAAAGATGTAGAGTTAATTATAAACTATCCCTTGCTAAGAGGAAAAGAGAACTCCAAGAAGAGGCCTGGGATGACCTCAACTTAGCTGCAGTTACAAAAAATAGCAAACTGTACTGGGACACGATAAATAGCTTTTTTAAAAAACGACAGAGTGCCAGAGATATCTTCACATGTAGATTGTAATTCGTGAAACGAACACTTTTTAAATATTTTTAACCCAGGTGGGATTGTTTTAGATTTATCATTGGATAAGGATCTTTCTTGGCCCAGGCTACCATTAGATATAAGCCTTGATGAGGTTTATGAGGGATTAAACAGTAAAGGAGGCAAAGCCCCTGGCCCAGACGGGGTTCCGCTGGATTTGTATAAATCCGAACTGCATTTGTGGGCCCCTGTTTTAACTAGATTTTTTAATGCAACTGCGGAGGGTCAGTTACCTATTTCATGGGGCTAGTCTATAATTATCCCTCTCTTTAAAAAAGGCTCTAAGTCTGAGGCAAGTAATTACCGCCCCATCTCTTTATTGGATTCCTCTATTAAAATCTTGAGCAGAATAATGTTAAAAAGACTTGAATTATGGGCCAAAGACAAATCAATTTTATCAAAGGCGCAATATGGTTTTAGGAAAGGTCTGGGTACGTTGGAGCAGTGTGTTAATCTTGACCTCCTGGTCAACAAATATACTGTTGCCAAGGAAGGGAGTCTGTTCCTCTGCTTCGCTGACCTGAGCAGCGCTTTTGATCTTGTGGATCACGAAATCCTTTGGGACATCTTGTTAGAACTTGATGCCCCAAAGGAATGTGCATATTTTCTGGCAAGGCTCTACTCACGATTATCCTGCAAGGTCCGCTATGGACCCCAGGGGGAATGTACACCTTTTTTCAATGTTGCGAGAGGTATCCGACAGGGTTGTGTACTTGCACCGTTTTTATTTTCATTATTTATTAATCAAATTGACTCAATTCTATGTAAGCTACTCTCGGATGCCCCTATTATAGACGGGAGCGCTACTCCAATTTTATTGTACGCCGATGACGCCGTACTTTTATCAAGAACACAGGTTGGACTGCAACGCCTTATTGACAGATTTGTGTTGTTTATTAATGATAGGAAATTGGTGGTAAATAACTCCAAGACTTTCGTAATGGCTTGTGGTAGGAAAGCTAAATTATCCACCACTACTTTCTATATTGACAAAGCCAAGATTCAAATGGTTAAATGGTTTTGTTACTTAGGTATAACATTTTCAGGAGATGGGAAATGGATACACGAGGACGAAAATGTCAGAATGAAGAGGAGTAGAAACACTAATAGCATTTTTAGATTTGCAGCTAAACTGGGCCAAAGGAGGATAAAAGAAATGATGGCAATTTACAACGCCAGGTGTATTTCATCGGCATTATATGGAGCGGGGTCACCATTGCGTAAATGCATTACAGAATGATGAAAATAAGTTTTTTTAAAAAGTATTATGCGTACCCGCCTCAGCATCGACCCTGCTAATCCATAAGGAAGTCGGTATAGATCATGTTGCGGATTTGGCCGCCCTACGCCCACTATTACTTTGGCGCTCCATTTGGTCCAAAAACGAAACAATCTTTACACAACTGATTATTAAAGATTGTTTGAGGCTTGATAATTTATCACGTATACCCTGGCTGAACTACATTTATTATTGGTTTAATCTTCTATTTGATTGTAATATCCTTCTGAACCCTGAGGCCTCCGCGTTGATACCCAAGAAAGAGTTAAAATTGAAGTTTCTCTCATACAAGAACGCAGCCAGAGAGAAGCAGTCTAGTAATCTAAAAACTATTGTATTCTATAATGATTTGAATCTGAGAATTGGTTTCCAAGCCTACCTTACTTTTGTTACTCGTAATTCTCATCGATTTGTTTTAACTCGTCTACGGCTTGGGATTGTCCATCATTTAGTTTAATTCCCACATATGAAAATTAGATCTGATATTATGTGCCCTTGCGACAACGTTTCGAAACAAAGCTGTTGCCATTTTTTTATTGTTTTGTAAATTTTATAGTCATTTTAGGAAGTTTCATCTTAAACCTAATTTTTTAAAATATAATGTTCGGTCCACAAATTCAGCATTGAAACTATTAACATCTCTGGAAAGCCCTGATATCTGTTTTACAACCGCATCCTACGTGTTAAAATGTGTTTTTATAAGGAAATCTTTAATGTGTCCTGTGTAGTTTTAATTGCTTTGCGTATTTTTGCACATTTACTATGTACTATTAGTAACCTGACTCATGTAAGCTCCCATTGATCTGCATATTCTATCATGTTTTGTTGGTAATTCTTATATGTATCCTATACCTTGAGTATTTTTTTTGGATGCATTTTGCACTTTAATATTTCCTCTTTTGCGTTTTTGCACTTTACATGTACTGTTAATGCACATCTGTCACTTTATGCAAAATTTGCACCGTACTTTTAAAGCCATTTTTGATTGGTATTGAAAATGGCTAAATATATATATAAATACTGTGTGCATTTTGAAGATAGCATTTTCTTATGCTATGAAATTTTATTTTATCGTTTTTTTTAATTATAGGTTTTGCTTATATGGTTGTATCTCACCAACCGAATAAAGCTTTTTGAATTGAAAACTCAGACCAGTAAGAATACTATCTGTGTCAGTCCCACCATACGAAATAATGCTGACAATACGGAAACATTCCGATTTATAATGCAATACAGTAAACAAGCTAGAGCCATTAGTAAAATCATAATGAACAATTGGCCACTTGTATCAAATGACCCTATCATTGGCCATGTTCTATCCAACAAACCTGCAATTACAT
This sequence comes from Triturus cristatus, assembly GCF_964204655.1. Classification (NCBI taxonomy): domain Eukaryota; kingdom Metazoa; phylum Chordata; class Amphibia; order Caudata; family Salamandridae; genus Triturus; species Triturus cristatus. Next base: position 839,730,328 of record NC_140593.1, on the reverse strand, counting down.
ACAGCAAGGGACCCTCCATGAGAGATCAACTACTCCATAATGATCCTTTTGAAGGCAAAAAAAACTACGTGGCTAGAGCAACGTACTGGCTTTTTCAAATGCACGACATGCAAAGCATGTCAGTATGGAGAAAATAAAAGGTGTTATAAAACAACTTTTAGCGACAAAGAAATCCCCATATATAAATTTCTGACATGCAAAACGGAATTTGTGATCTACGTGCTGGAGTGTCCTTGTGGCCTTCAATATGTCGGAAGTACAGTTCTTCAAGGCCACAAACGAATACTCCAACACCTGAGAGCCATCAAGAACAAGGATCACACATATCCTGTCGCACGCCACTTTGAGGAATCTCACAATGGAGACCCTAAAGGCTTAAAATACTTTTTGATTGATAGCGTACCATTCAACAAAAGAGGAGGCAACCGGGAAAAAGCACTGAGAAAGCTAGAAACCAGATGCATCCTACAATTGGATAGTAAACAACCTGTGGGCCTCAATGGTACGGAGGATCTATATACTTGTTTATAGATCCACTCAGTCCCTCTAATGATCCTATTAATGATTTATAATCTGCAAATAAAACTAAATAATCAATTATGTAACAATTTTATTTAAGTTGCAAGCTGCCCCTTTGAATTTTATCACGGTCACACTTTTGAGGTTAGGATGAGGTGGCACACAACATTTTCATACACGTCAATAGTTACCGATTTTATTCTCGTATGCAATGAAAGTCTAAGACATAAATATCATCAATTTGCTGAACATAATTTTTGTAAATACTATCTTTACAGCTCCATTCATAAATATTATCCACAATTATGACACTAAGTCATAACAATAGAATGGCCATCAGACATATAATTATGGTTCAGGCGAGTGTTTATATCAATCAAACATTTGCGGGGTTTTCTATATGCAAACTTTTTTATATGTAAACCCTTTTAAAGTCTTTAGTATATATTTAATTATATTTATTGTAAATGATGAATTTTATATAATTTTTATCATTGAGATATATATTCAGCTATATTGAAAATGTCAATATGTTTTCTATATCTACTACCATTGCATTGTAAGATACTATTGGTAACTTCATAAAGCACCATGTCACTTTAAAAAAGAAAAAAATGCACTTTTAAAAAAAAATTTAAATGCCCAGGTGAGACTGCTGCTAGCGTCGTGTGATCAAGGGCCCACGGGCTCGAAACGCGTAATGGCTGTGCTAAACTTGTGAGCGGACGAATAAAGATCCTTTTAAGCATCAAATCGTGGTCTGGGCTCCTACCTGCAGCGGCATATCGAGTGCGTGGAAAAGGGAGTTGAAGCCATATATATATATATATACATACACACACACACACATCTTTTTTGTATAAAATGAAAGACAAAGGAAACTTGAAGAGCATGCCCAAGACAAATACAGCAGCCCGCACAATAGGTACCAACGGTACCGATGTGAACCATGGCAGGACATAACATATGTCAAAACAAAGTAAATCAGATACAGATATATTCAGAAAAGTGCATCTATAACCATATACAGATACTGTAAAATGACAATGAGCGTCTCTGAACAGAGACGCTTCTAAGGATAACATCAGCAGAGGCCAGGAGTAGAGGGACCTGGGCTCCTGCCTGGCTATGAGCAGAGGGAAGAACAAGGACATAAGCACTTCTTAACAACATAAATTGAAGAGTAGACAATATCACAAAGATTAGAACGCAGCCAACACTGTGGCGCAAGTCGGACCAGCAGGCGCCCAGTGCCTATGAACGTACCCAGAGTGTACCCACATAACGTGTCAGAACTGAAAGTGGAAAAGACACTGTTCCGGCAGTGGAACAGAAAAACATGCTCACTAGAAATAGCGGCTTACGACTAAGACAGCCAACATAGGCAAAAAAGGTGGAAACACAGCGAAATGCTTGAAAGACAGCCAAAGGCAAGAAGATGAAGACGTGAACACGCAGGGATGAGCCAGTCGTGGTGTAAACCCAACAATACTCTGGAGAAGTCGGCATCCTCAGTGGCAGGAGAGAACTACGGACCAACCGTAAAATACAAACATGTAAGCTCTAAAGAGAGCTACGCCACCCTTTTGGGTCTTACCAGAGAAGTCCCACAACAGTAGAGGGGACGTGAAAAGCGAAAACCATATCGAGATAAGCCTACAGCATGAACTATAGAAAAAATTCTCCAGAGGAAAAGAGGATATCAATCCTAAGACGACCTCACAGGATCGTCACCAAGGACCTAAAACATCCAGGAAGAACAGTACCTGGAGCATTGGATACACACCACCTAGGAAGAACACTTCCTGTGGCAAGGTAGAATGGCTTTAAAATAACCAAAGGATACCCCACATAGGGTATGTCACATCCCTATAAAAAGCAAGGGAACACACCTCGAGACTATCTCTTAGACAGAGGAGTCAAAAATAAGGGCAAAACAGCTGTCTAGCTGTACCGTCTGTTTGGGAAATAGCTTGAACCCAGAGACGGATACCAGAGAAAAGCAGTGACAATACTGCAACCAAGACATTAAGTCCGCAGCAATGGACTTATAACAATGTAAATCGCGGGAAACTCGACATGAGACGATGGACCGCTGAGTCCGCATGACTGTAAAAAAAATGGGCCCCATCAGAGGGCAAATCTCGGAGACGCTCCTGAACATTTTCAGGAAAACTGCCATTATGCAGCCAAGCATGGCGATGCAGAGCAACTGACCTGGCCATAGCCCGACCCACTGAGTCAGTGGTGTGCATGGCTGACCGAATCGAGAGTTTGCCAGCTCACGACCATCGTGGAGTATCAGAGTCAGGTCAGACCGAGGGCCTCCCGGAAGAGAGGGAATGAGGAGCTCAACCGAGTCCCAGAGGGCGAAAGTAGCCTGTGCAAACACACAGGACGTGTTCAAGGACCGAAGGCCCAACCTCGCAGACGCAAACATTTGTCTACCACATGTCTCCAACCAGCGAGACTCCCTAGTGGGTGGAAGTATCAGAGGAGAGTATGACGGCAGCAAAGCTGAGGCTGCCTGGACAACAAGCCCTTGAGCCCTAGGGTGTAGGGACAGACAGACAGGGTAATCTGGAGCCGGACAATGATGATGTGCAATAGCACGTTCCACAGGGTCCCCAGAGGAGGGATTCGCCCAGGTCCCCAGAAAAATGTCATACGACACGCCAAAAGGCAGCAAGGGATCGACATTCGCGTTGCCCTGGTGGAGCATATCCAACAAGGGGTGAGAAGGCAGAGAGACAGAAAGAAGCTGGAACTGTAATATGTCAGCAGCTTTGCGAACAACTCATGTAAACTAGACTCCGTGGCCATTCTAGGTGGCGACAGTAGATCATAATTAAGGGACGGATGCAGGCTAACACGTACACCAAATGACAAAGGCTCTGCAGCCCGAGGGAGATGAAAAGGGCCTGCAACTGCTCCACATCAACATGTTCCGAAGAACGTGTAAGCAACACTTTTGTGTGTGGGGGGGGGGGGGGGGTGAATCCCCAGGGGCCTCATCCACCATCAGCAAAGGAGGAGGAGGAGGAGGAGGAAAGGACGTAGGGATGGTGTCGCATCGATGAACGCTGAAGGATACCTCGCTGACTGGCGTCGGGACAGCTTCGACCCGACATCCACTGCGATGGGAGACTGCGGTGTGGGAGGGCGTCAACTCGGGGACAAGTTCCCTGCTGCAGCCTCATCAGATGTCATTGCAGGGAGCCCCACAGGGACTGTGCTCTGATGTCGTAGGTGGACTGGGGCCCGACGTTTGTATAGGAAGCCCCAGCGGACCGACTCCTGACATCGCAGCGATTCCGGAACCGGAGTCAGGGTACTGGACTGGGGCAGAGGGCAAACCCGCCGTCGAGCTCTCAATCTGAGCCCCTACCACCTCTGCAGGCCCGAAGGCGCGCCAGGGAGAGGGGTTGACCCAAAGATGGCGTGCAAAGCCTGGTAATAGGCTTCCATCAGGGTCCTGGTTGCCCCAGCCCCAGAAAATGGGGGGTAGGCGGGGGTCGATTGAAGAGGGGCCGTGTCTGGTAAAGACCGGGAGCAGTGGCCACCGACGTCATGACCATGTGAGGCTGATGGCCTCCGTGACTACTTCTTGTGCTTACCTGAGGAAGGCGAGCGACAGCCTCGGGACCGACTCCGTGATCTGACCCGAACAGGAGCCCCAGATCAAGATGGAGACCAGCGACGCTTGGACTCAGAACGGGACATCCGGGCGGACAACAATTTCATCCTATGTTCCCCAGGGACTTCGGCTTCAGCTTCCGACAGGCGTTGCACTCCACGGAGTCGTGGTGCTCACCCAGGCACCACTTACAAATCGCGTGCAGATCCATCGTCAACATCTACTGCATACAGGGCTCACATGACTTAAAGCCCGAAGGCATCGGCACACTGTTTCCAGATGCGGAAATGTTGTCAGTTAGGCCCTAGAAACAGAAACAGGCCAGAGGAACAGCTTCTACCAGATCTGTGCTGCAGGTGCGAAAAAGAAGAAAACAGAAGTCAGCGCGCCGGGAGGGACTTGTATGGCTACACTGATGTTATATCCTTGGACAACATCAGGGCGGAGCCATGCAACGCCCTTCCCCAGCGCGCACTGGTACAGCTGAAAAATCTCCAGATCCAGTCTTGCGCCTGGGGGATATTCCAAGTTAAGGAATCTGCGGTTAGATGCCTCCATCAGATTCTCACCTACATTGAATCAGCTGCTCTTGTATTTGAGAGACTTCAATGTTGGACTGTTGCTCTCCTGCGGAGGCCAACTGACATCATTAACAAGTATGTGATTACAAATCTTGTGCTGCCAAAAATTTACTTTTACAATATGGAGCTGATGAACTTCTCTAACAACCGATGATATAACCAGCGCTTTGATCTCCCATCTCGAAACATAAAATTAACAACCTGTGAAAGTACAGCTAGACTCTGATGCCGGTTGACAGAACATCAGAAAATTCTTGGATGCGTCTTTATTTTGGTAGACCTTTGTCCAACATTCTCCTGCCATAAAATGAACATTGAGAACTAGGACAACACTTTTCAGAGGTTTTGCTATCCAGCTGCACTGGGCACCAAGAGGCCTATTCCCAAACTCCGTTTTGTAGTAAGTTTAATAGTACTACAATAGTTCTACAAAATGCTATTCAAAAACCAACAAGTGTATTTTTCCACCTCTCTTACTTTTGTTATGGTGCGATTCTCACACATGTAAGTTCACAACTTGGGGGCCAATTACAAAGTCGTTCGGAAACTGTTCCGAACTAATCAGTCTTGGAATCGTTCCGAACGAATTGGGTCCTGCAAGTCCGAACGACCAATTACGATGCTTCGGTCAGACTCGCATAGACTTCAATAGGAGTCTGTGTTCTGAACGAGAACACAGGCTCCCATTGAAAAAGAACCCTAGAGCCTGCCACATTGTGCATGGTTGGGAAGAGGGGTCCTTTGGGTACCCCCACAGGCCCAAATTGGACGCCTCCAGGTGAAGGCCCGCAATGGGCCATCAAAAGACAGAATCCGACAGCTGTTTCGTGTCGGGCAGACCGAATCGAAACGGCTGTCTGAATCGGTCATCGTAATCGCTCGTCTGGAAACCGTATCCATAGAGCTGTGTGAATCGGCTCCATAAGACTCTGGCTGCCCGAATGCGTTTTGGAACCGATTCGGACGGCCCAAACGGTTTCCGGGCATCGTAATCTGTCATTGGGAAATATGTACGATTCGTTCAGAAACAAGGGTTCCGAATCGGATTCTGCAATACCGAATCCCATTCGGAGCCCTTCCGAACGACATTGTACTCAGCCCCTTAGTTGTAAGTGTGGGAGGGACCAGTGGGAATGCCTGGATAAAGGGGCCTGCTTACTACTAATTGGGAGGATTTTAGAGAGTACTAACAAGGGACAAGGGAATGAGAGTTTAGTGAGGGACATGCACACTCACACAAAAGAATAAGCCCTAAAGTTACTACAGCCAAACAGGGACCAAATTAGTAGCAAATGATTCCAGCTCAGGGCTGGATTAAGTCCAGCACCACACATGGCCAACAACTAGTACTGCAACACCCTCCCATAGAAAATAATGGAGGTAGGGACTTAAAATAAAACCCATAGGAAATAATGTTAAATAAATTTAAATTACTTAAACTTGGTACTAATATAAATAAGGGAAATGTTACCCTGTAAGCATCTGTTCGTGGCATGTATTGTTATAGATTCACATGCTGTGTGTGCATACTCTTGGCATCTAGTGTTGGGCTTGAAGGGGTGAAAGTTGTTTTTCTTCGAGGTATAGTGAATCCACCTATCCCTGGTAATAGGCACGGCATGGGCATCAGCTCCATTGTTAGAATGTTTTTCACACATGAAGAGTGAGTATGTAGCTGGAGCACAAAGATCCAGACAAGATGACCATGCCAAAGGAACATGAAAGAAGAAAATGTCTGCAACATCGAAAGGCTTCAGAGGGGAGGGTGGGCACATGGGAATCTATAGCACTATATGCCAAGAACAAACGCTTACAGGCAGTGGTGGGGAATTTGTATCGCCCGACGCCCTGGACATGAGGATTCTTGTTGCGGACAAGAAGTTTTATTGTCTACTTAGTCCTCCGGACAAGTAGACATTCTCATTAACCCTTGTGCTTCTAACATAATCACAACACAGTTATTTCTGATAGTTATCTGAAATCTTAGTAAATGCACCTTTTTATGGGGAATTACGGCAACCATGCTAAGCCTGGCTACAGCTTGTACTCACCGTTAATCCGAGAAGCAGAGACTTCACACTGCAAGGATGCCAGTGAGCGATGCCGGCTTCCATATTAGTTAAGCTTCCATGTGCTAAAAGTTGCTGCACGTGCGCACTTAGTGAAACAATAAAGATACGCCACTAGTGGTGCAGAGCAGATTCCCCTGCAGTGGTAAAGGCATGCATGTATGGGGTCAGGGAAGGTGCATGTCGTGCGTTACGAGTCCTTAAGAGTGGACAGGAATGCTGTGGATACAAATTCTCGGAAAGAGTATGAAATCAGAGGAGCCCTGCGAGCTGAAGTTGAAGGGAAGCTGAATAAGGAGAATGTGGTGACCCTGGACGCCCTAAATTACATAAAAGGTCAAAGATATAAGATGTACTTGTTTGATAAAACACACACAGATACCTTGATGCTTAAAAGTTCCTGAAGTCAGCTCCGCGTGAAATAACACCAGAGAGCCTGAAAACCAGTAATGCAGGAAGTATTTGATGCACTTGTACAGCGCTGCAAAGTTCCTGATTCAAGGAACCGCTGGGACTTTCCTCTATTTACTTTTGCAGAAAGATGACATTTGTTATGTCATTTTCCAAAGGAAAGCCCTTTCTGTCCTGGAGAATAGATCTGTTCATTTGGGTAGTAGGTTCTGAAGACTGAAAATAACGGGCTTGTTGGAAATATATGGCGGAGATAGGAGAGATGGGGCACCAGTCAGGTCACAGCTCTGCAGATATGACTGACACTTAATTGCGTGGGATAGTTGGAGAACACTAGAACTCCTGCCGCACGCAGTCTAGGCCAAAAAAAAACCCAGGAGATTAGAAAAAGGAGCACAAGAGGCCCCTCATCACTTCACCTCCCCTGCTGGCACAACGATGAGCTGATAGTAAGCAACGCACAAGCAACTTTTAATATGTGAAATCCTCAACGTGGATTCAACCATACATGCTCACATTCTGAAATTATAAAGAGGGCGATTTAAAATAAATAAATAAAAAAAAGATCGTGAGACTGTATTTTGTCCACAGACCTTCATTGAAGCAGAGGCATTTCCAGGTGGCAGACTGCTAAAACCAGGAATCTCCTGCCTTAATCGGGTCTGTTGACATCAATGGCTCCAACAGTTTTCAGGGGCGTCCAGCTTGGCTCATACGGAGCAGCAGGGACAAACTGATGTGTGGGAGGATGGGGGCATCCAACTCAGGCAACTAGCGATTAACAGTGTCGTGGTTGATAAACATGACATGCCCACTGCACGGCAGGAGCTCTGTTAGGTTCGAGTTGTAGTATTCTGCCTGGAACCTCCATGTGGAGGTTCTAGAAGCAAGGGAGGACAGTGGAGAGAGAATACGAGGAGAGAGGTGGCACATCGTCTGCCCTTGTGTCCTGCTGGAAAATAAAGAAGTTAACCTACTACAAGTTTCCTGCGACTTCTTTTCACTGGCGATGACTGGCCGGCAGGACATCCACACGTGCAGCCTTCGGTCGGCACACGACGGAGCTGTGGAGATTCTTTGATGGCAAGCAGTTTGCGAGTGCCGTGTGGCGCGCTGAAGCATCCGGACAGTATTGGTGTCTGTGCCACAATTCCGCGGTGTGTCTTACAACAATTGTAAAGGTACGTGACCTCGGATAAAGAAGAAAAGGGGGAGGAGGAAAGTCTCGCGCACAATATCCGCGCGCTCCTTCTCGTGACTCATAACTCCCAGCGTATGACGCATTCAGCTCATACGCGAGTCATCATGTGCTCCCGACTTCATCCGGAACTCGTAGCGCGTCTGCTCGTTGCTTAGCGACGCGTGCGCAAGTTCAACTTTAAATGTCACAGCGATGCGCACGCTAATCTGATTAAGAGGATCGTGTACATGGATCATACACACCCTTTATTATTTAAAGATACAGCGCATTGTCATAGCGATATATGTCAACAATTCAACAAATTGAGAAAAAGAAAGAGGATCCTATTATTGTTGTCAGCCCAGCAATTTCAAATTACTAGAACGTGTTGATGTCCATCCATTTTTAATCTTAATGTGCCATAATTATTTTCTCATTTTAGACATCTTATAGCGAACTACATCTATTATTCAACACAACCAGTCATTTTTACTCTTACTCACTACCAATTGAACTCTGCAAGTAAAATTTGTCACTGACAACATGCAACAATCCCTATCTGCTCCTCCAACATTTTCTCCGAGCCCATCTTCTCCTGAGTTGGACTGGAAGAAATGGAAAGAAAGTTTTGAAGAATATCTCAACGCTGTTGATGGCGATTCCTTCACGCATAAAAGGAAATTTTCGATTCTAAGACACTGTCTTGGATCTGAAGGTCGCACCATCCTTAAACATACCACAAAAGTTGTAGTTTTTTTAAGCGGCGATGAAGGTGATGGTGCGGAAGATCAGTATTTTACAGCTATTAAATCTCTTGATAATAGATTCAAAGCGTGCAAGACCTTACATTAGAAAGACACACATTTAGAAAAAGAGCACAGCTTTCTGGTGAATCTGCTACTACCTATGTTGGCGCATTGCGTATTTTAGCAGTATCGTGTGATTATAAAAACTTTGAGGAAGAAATGATAAGAGATCAGTTGGTAGAAAAAACTAATAGCAAAAAAGTTCAAGAAGCTCTTTTAAACAAACCAAATTTGTCCCTACAGAAAGCGCTCGAAATAGCTACATGGATTGAAAGTACTTCTTCTCATTTGGAACAAATATCTATTTCCAGTTCTGATAGTCAAGCACAAGCTGTCTCTTCTCTCAAAAGCAAGCCCAGCTCCTTTTCAAAAGACAAACATAGAGAAAAAAGTTGGACAACTTAATACTGAAAAAAATTCCAGATCCAATAAACGTTGGGAATGTTACCGTTGTGGACGTAGTTCCCACCTTAGCAATGCCAAGTTTTGTCCTGCCCTCAATAAAACTTGCAGTAAATTTCAAAAGAAGGGCCATTTTGCAAGTGCCTGCAGATCCAATACCAAGGCGTCATTTAGCAAACCGAACAAGTCTTCCACTAAGAAAGTTATGAATATTGAGCAATCCTCGGACATATCATCCTCGAGTGAAGAAGAACAAATTTGCATATTGTCTGACGCTCAAAATGCCGACGTCATTGCTATAATCGAGTCAGAGATTAAACGACCTCTATGTACATTAACTGTAAATGGTGTAAACATCAAAGTACTAGCCGATTCTGGATCTCCGTTTACTTTAATATCGGACAAGATATGGGAGGAATTGTTCGAAGCTCAAGGTCATGTTTTAAGACACTCTTTAGTCAAACCTATTGCTTATGGTGGTAAAAACATAAATGTTATAGGTGAATTTGACACTAATGTATGTTTCAAGGGTAATAATGCTAATGCAATTGTTTATGTTGCTAAGGATGACACATGTCTTTTGAGTTGGAAAGACCAGGGCAATCTGGGAATTATTTTAGATCCCAATGACCCTGAACAAGTGATATTAAAGAAGGATTTAGTCTTAGTACATGCACTTATGGATGAAACATGGGTAACTTCTCATCCTGAGATTTTTAATGATAAGCTAGGGTTAATTAAAGGTTTCAAACACAAAATTAAGTTAAATGAGGGAAGCAAATCTGTAGTGCATAAAGTTTGGAGAGTACCGTTGGCTTTGCGTGAGGGATTTAAAAAAAGAACTAGATAAACTCTGTGCGAGTGATGTCATCGAACCCATAGAATCTTCAGATTGGGTTTCCCCCATAGTTCTAGCGCGCCATGCCAATGGTTCTCTTCGCATGTGTGTTGACTTTCGAGAGTTAAATCGAAACATTTGGATAGATCAGCACCCATTACCAAATATTACCGAGATGACTAGCACCCTTAAGAATGGAAAAAGGTTCAGTCTGCTGGACATGACCTCAGCCTATCACCAGGTTGAGTTGCATCCTGATTCGCGGCATTACACTGCTTTCATCCCCCCAGAAGGATTATTCCAATTTAAACGCATGCCATTTGGCCTTGCATCTGCTTCGGCGGTTTTTCAGAGAATTGTAGAAAGCATGTTTAAGAACATTCCTGGGGTGATGACGTTTCAGGATGACGTTTTGGTCTATGGTTCGGATCAAATTCAACATGATGAGACGTTGTCTAAGATACTTAATATTTTAAAAGAAAAAGGTGTTACCTTAAGTGTGGATAAATGTAAAATGAATGTAGCCTCTGTGGATTATTTGGGGTATAGACTATCTGAAAAGAAGGTCGAACCAAAAGATATCCTAATTAGAGCCATAGAAAATTTCAGCATTCCAATGGACAAAGATCAATTGAGATCTTTCATGGGACTCATTGAGTTTTATGCTAGATTTGCTCCCAATTGCTCATTGAAAATTTTTAATATGAGGAATCTCCTTAAGAAAAGTGTCATTTTCAAATGGAGTGAGAAATGCAACAAGGAATTTCAAAAGATTAAATATGAGATTGCTCATGCCATTCCTCTGAAACCTTTCGATATCAATGAAAGTATCATAATTATGACGGATGCAAGTCAGAAAGGTCTTGGCGCAGTACTAATACAGCGCAGGAACGGAAGGGAGGATGTAGTAGCCTTTGCATCAAGAGGTCTTAAGGGTGCAGAGGCAACATATTCTGTAATAGAGCGCAAAGCCTTAGCTTGTTGGTGGGGCATTGTTCATTTTAAGCACTACTTATGGGGCTCTAAATTCACCGTGAGGGTTGATCACAAACCTTTAGTACAACTCTTCACTACAAGAAGAGGGGAGAAGGCAACACCCCGCATTGCAAAATGGCAGTATAGACTATTAGAACATAATTTTGAAGTAGAGTACGTTCCAGGAAAGAGGAACATAGTGGCAGATTGTCTATCTAGATTGCCAAGTATTGAAGAGATAAAGGAAATTGAAGAGGTGGAGGAAGCAGATGTATTTTGCTTCGCCATTTTTAATTCATGTGGTGCTATTTTGGAAGATGAATGGAGAGAGGCTTACTCTGGTGATGAGGATATTAAGAAGGTAATGGACAAAATCCACACAGGATGGAATAATGGATCATCTCTTGATGATTCTATTGGTAAATTCAAACATGTTTTTGATGAGCTATCAATAATAAATGGTTTTTTATTCCGTTCTACTTCTCTTGTAGTTCCAACAGGTATGAGGAATAAAGTTCTTACCCTGGCCCATGAAGGACATATAGGTATACGTGCAATGAAGAGGAGGATTAGGGAGCAATTCTGGTGGCCGGGTCTTGATAAACATGTCAAACATTTTGTGAGGGATTGTTTGCAGTGTACTGTTAGTGACAAAACTCAGGTTACTGTCCCTAGCCCTGTTCAAGCTGTAGAAGTCCCTCCAAAACCATGGTCCAAGTTGGCTATTGACATCATAGGTCCCTTAAAGTTGTCGTATCATGGTGTGTCGGAGTATGGTATTGTTGTCATGGATTATTAAAGCCGTTGGCCAGAATTAAAATTCGTGAAGTTTCCCACAACTTCTTGTATCATAGAATTCTTAGGGGCGGTGTTCCTGACGAAATTATATCTGATAATGGTTGCCAATTCACCTCTTCAGAATTTGGGGAGTTTTTAAAATTCATAGACATAAAACATACTAAAACTTCGCTTTATCACCCTAGGAGTAATGGCCTTGTGGAAAGGTTTGATAGGGTAATTAAAGACAACATACAACTCTCTAAGGCTAGCAATCTTGATTGTAAAAAAGAACTTAAGAATTTGTTATGGGCTGTACGCACCACTCCTAACTCGGACACAGGAGTTTCTCCTTTTGTTTTACTCAGAGTTCGAATTCCCTCTTCAAAAATGTTAAGAGGATGGATGGGTGTGTTCAGTGTACCGATAACAAAATTACAAGAGGTTGACAAGAAAAGAGTTGAAGGTCAAAAGAAGTACGTACAGTCTAGTACAAGACAGCTCAATGTAAAGGTGGGAGATTGGGTGCGTGTTAAATGTTCCAATTTTGCCTAAAGGATCGTCTAAGTTCTCTCATCCTCAACTTGTAGTGAGGACCAATAAAAGTGCGGTACAATTAGAAGATGGAAGGTGGTGGAATAAAAGCAAGATTTCTGTTTCTGGCCACCACAATTCATCTTGTATCAATCAGTCCACTACTAACTCTAGTCAAACCAGTACATGCCTCAATCCCCACATTCGTGAACGCTCGTCCAGGTCAACAAAATTGTCTAGCAAATTTCATGATTACGAAATGTATTAATGAATGATTTAATATGTCGGAATCTTGATTAATAATTTTGTCTTATGAAAACATTGTTGTTATTGAATATTAAGTATTTAGTTTTAATTTTTCAATTGTATAGGAGGAAGATGTGTTAGGTTGGAGTTGTAGTATTCTGCCTGGAACCTCCATGTGGAGGTTCTAGAAGCAAGGGAGGACGGTGGAGAGAGAATACGAGGAGAGAGCTGGCACATCGTCTGCCCTTGTGTCCTGCTGGAAAATAAAGAAGTTAACCTACTACAAGTTTCCTGCAACTTCTTTTCAAGCTCCCAGGCCAGGAGGCACTTTCTGGAAGTGCAAAAAACCCAACTAGTGGGAACCAAGTCCAAACCAAGAGGCAGGCAGCAAACAACGGTGTGGGACACGAAGAGTGTTTCAAAATGCTCAGGCTTCTTTTACTACATTGTCTCAAAGGCATTTGTTTCCAAATGAAGGTGGTACTGAAAGAGAACAATTCCTTCCTTTCTTCACTGGGAGCACGCTGGTGGGTGTTAGGTGCACCCCTAAGCTGCCCATTCTCCTTCTCCCCGTCTTCCCCAGTTTCCTAACTTCACTGTATTCTGTTCCCTTTCGAATAACCTAACTGATCAGCTGCTACAATTTGTGTTTCACCATGCGTGGTTCGCTTACCCTAAGCCCAAGCCTAGACTCTCATGGGGTTTATCAGGCTCCCCTGGCTAAACGCTAGTAGTCTGACCTGCACTCTCTCCTCCACTTTGCTCAGGTATTTGGAAATGCCCGCCTCAGGCTGTTCTCTATTGCCCCCATATCTGCTTTGAATCCTTCTGTTGCTTTTGCCCAGCCTGTCTCTTCCTCCCACCACTCACTGAACCTTTAGCACCACATTCCACAGTGCTGTATGCCAGCCGTTCACGAATCCTCCCCTATTAGCCAGTACTTGTTGTTGATGTTATTGTCCTTCACACTTCAATTGTGCTCTTTGCAAGGTCTATTAAAACAGACTTTACCACTATTTAATAGGATACTATTCATTGACCTTAGAAGGATATATAGCGGTGACTGCCCTGCCAGGGTTTCTAATATTCTCTTCCAGCTTGAGCCCAAAACTAAGAGAACATTTAAAGTTTCATCAGCCCTCCTTCTGTTTGAGTGTAATCATGGCTGGACGCTATCTGGATCCAAACACCTAAATGCCAAAGTAATGAGGAAACAAAGGTACACAGCTTGTTATCACTAACTTAAAAGAAGCTACTATTTGAAGGCTGGTTTTTGATTTTCTGCAACTTCTATTTGTAACACATATGCACTGTAAAATGTCACCCGTATCAGTACGTGTGAGTATTTACAGGAATAACAATTTAAATAGCAATTCCTATTTTTTGTATTTAATACTTTCAAAGCGCTACTCATCCCACTGTAGGGTGTCAGAGTGCTTTACATCACACACACATTATAGACTGACTATTAATCATACAAGTGTGTAGTGTAAATCAATGTACATGATGATGCATAAGACAAAGAAGGTTTCAGGGTGTAGGAGTCACAAACAGTATTTACTGGTAGTTATTATATGCCAAGATTGTATAGCTGGTAGAAATAAAATATTGGGTTTTAAAATATAACAGTGCTTGGGATGGTCCATTATTTATGCTCAAAAAACTTTTTAGCAGCATTATAATAACAGATTAAGAACAAACAAGGTTCTAAACCAATGTCTTGCAGTTTACATGCAGGTGCTTGATGCCGGTTAATAGCTCACTGTGCTATATTAGAAAAAATGTAAATTATGAACTGCAAGTAATAAAACAGTGGGCCACTTCCCTGTCTACATAACATAATAATCTGTCATCTACATGTGACCTGAAGTGCTTTGCAGAATACACATTAACACTATGCTACTTTATGAGTCAAAACTGTGACTAAACAAGACACAGATCTCCCCAGAAAGTTCTTTAACCACTAGAGTTTCATTAACGTTATTATTCCCTGAGATTTACTAGGCACATAGAGCTCACTGCAGCACATGCTTTAACCCAATAAACCATTTTAAAATGCAGACGTTGCAACCAATTAAGCCAGAACAGATGTTGCGTCATGTTTCCCCTCGGTGCCAATTTTTTTTGAGACATAAAAAAAAAAAAAGTACAAGTTGACCCCTTTTCAGGACTCGGCCCCGTGTGACTTCATCCTCTTTTTGTTGCCCACCTTGAGCCCCCAATTTATGGGTTCCCAAAGTAAAGTTTTTCCAATCCCAGAACTGCTCATGACCATACAAGTTAGGAGCAGGGAGTTTTGGCTCACTAAGACATCTTGCTTTTCTGACTTTGCCTCTTCTATAGACTACCCTTCCCCACTGGATCACAAGCAAAAACTCTCGTCGCTCCCGTTGTCCTCCAAGCTACATGTCTGCTCTTCGTCTGGCCAAGATTATTTCATTTAGGGTTTGTTTTAACCGCGCTGCTAATCTCCAAAGGTGATTTCCGAGTGCTTATCTAACCTATGTCCTCTGGTACTTCTCCCTTTGATCTTGACACGGCTCTTCTTCCAACAAAGTTTCCACTTTAGGAGAAGGTTGGTGGAGTGGTGCACTGCTTATTGTTACAAAGATGATGGTCAATGAATCAATAAGTCTTGTTAAGTGATAAGTCTTATTTATTTCCCAAGACATAGATTGCCAGCTGGCAATCTATGTCTTGGGAAATAAGACTCATTGACCATCATCTTCGTAACAATAAGCAGTGCACTACTCCACCAACCTTCTCCTTCAGTTTTCTGCATAGCAGTTGGCACTCCTCAACGGCGAGTGCTGGAGTTTGTTTTGTGCACGCTCACTCTACTTATTGAATCACACTAAGGGAACTATACAGGTCAGTGCGGTCTCTGTGTCCGCCGTTGTCTGGAACCACAAATTTAAAGTTTCCACTTTATTTTGAACCACTGTTGACTTTTCCTATACCTATTCCTCTGCTTCTGCATGCCATCACTCCCCATATATATATATATATATATATATATATATATATATACACACTTTTAGGTCTCGCCTAGCGAAAGCAGCGCATTCTGCTGAGGGCTTGCATGCACGCGTCTGCATGGACAAACATGGCTGCTCTTGCCATTTGTCCATAGCAAACAGCATGCGCGTGTCCGTAGGGACTGTGGACAGCCCAACGCCATTTTGCATTTTGGTGTCCTAGCAACGAAAAAACTGTTTCCTTTAGGGCATGGAAGGTGTCCTAGCAACGAAAATGGTTATTTATTCTTAACTGGCACATTTCTTAAAAATGCCGCTTACACTGAGTTTGTATTTATTTTGTTGAAACGGGCGCCGTGTAACTTGGTGCGCATTTTTGTGTGTTTTTGCTGTTAAAAAGGCTGCTTTCAGTACGCAGCTTGCCGGGGTTGGAAGACTTTGAAAGTACGCAGCTTGCCAGGGTTTGAAGAGTTTGGAAGTACACAGCTTGCTGCATTTTCGTGTTATAGCAATGGGAATGCCGTTTCCTGTACGGAGCTTGTCGTATATATTTTGTTGAAACGCGCTGTGTAACTTGGCATTGGCATACTACTCACTCTCTACCCCTCTACTACTCTACTACCCCTCTGCCCCACCCCTCTACTACTCCTCTACTACCTCACTACTACCCCACTACTACCCCACTACTCTACTACCCCTCTCCTACCCTACTACCCCTCTACTACCCCACTACCCTACTACCCCTCTACTACCCCTCTACTACCCCTCTACTACCCCACTACCCCTCTACTACCCCACTACCCCTCTACTACCCTTCTACCCTATCCCTCTACTACCCCACTATCCCTCTACTACCCCACTATCCCTCTACTACCCCACTAATCTACCATACTACCCCTCTACCCCACCCCTCTACTACCCTCTACCCTCCTATCCTACTACCCCTCTACTACCTCAGTACTCTACTACCCCACTACCCTTTTACCCTACTACCCCATTACCACCCCTCAACTACCTCACTACCCCTACCCTACTACCCCCTACCCTACTACCCCTCTACTACCCCACTACCCTTCTACTACCCTACTACCCCACTATCCCTCTACTACCCCACTATCCCTCTACTACCCCACTACCCCCCTATTACTGCACTACCCCCACTACCCTACCATACTACCCCTCTACCCCACCCCTCTACTACCCCTCTACCCTCCTATCCTACTACCCCACTACCCTACTACCCCACTACCCTTTTACCCTACTACCCCTCTACTACCCTCCTACCCCATTAGCACCCCTCAACTACCCCTACCCAACTACCCCTCTACTACCCCACTACCCCTACCCTACTACCCCTCTACTACCCCACTACTACCCTACTACCCCTCTACTACCCCACTACCCCCTACTACCCCTGTACTACCCCACCACCCTACTACCCCCCTACTACCCCACTGCCCTATCCTACTACTCCTTTACTACCCCACTACCCCTCTACTACCCCACTACCCCTCTACTACCTCACTACCCTACTACCCCTCTACTACCCAACTACCCTACCACCCCCACTACCCCTCTACTACCCCACTACCACCCTATTACCCCACTACCCTACCTCTCCACTACCCCTCGACCACCCTACTACCCCTCGACTACCCCACTACCCCTCTGCTACCCCACTACCCATCTACTACCCCACTACCCATCTACTACCCCACTGCCCTACTACCCCTCTACTACCCCACTGCCCTACTACTCTACTACCCCACTACCCCTCTACTACCCCTCTACCCTACTACCGCTCTACCCTACTACCGCTCTACCCTACTACCACTCTACCCTCTACCCTACTACCCCTCTACTACCCCACTACCCCTCTACTACCCCACTACCACCCTCCTCTACTACCCTACTACCCCTCTACAACCCCACTACCCTTCTACCCTACTACCCTTCTACCCCTCTACTACCCCACTACCCCTCTACTACCCTACCACCCCACCACCCCACTACTACCCCTCCGCTACCCCTCTATCCCTTTACTATCCCTCTACTACCCCTCTGCTATCCCTCTACTACTACCCCTCTACTACCCCACCACTATCCCTCTACTACCCCGATACCCCTCTACTACCCCACTACCCTACACTACCCTACCAAACTACCCCACCCCTCTACCCTACTACTTCTACTACCCCACTACCCCTCTACTACCCCACTACTACCCCACTGCCGTACTAACCCTAACCCTATACCACCCTACTACCCCTCTACCCCCCACGACCCCTCTACTACCCCACCCCACTACCTTACTACTCCACTACCACCCCACTACCCCTCTACTACCCCACTACCCCTCTACTACCCCACTACCCTACTAACCTACTACCCCTCTACTACCCCACTACCACCCCACTACTACCCCTCTATCCCACTACCTCTCTACTACCCCACTACTCCTCTACTACCCTACTACTACCCTACTATCCCACTACTACCCCTCCTCTACTATCCCACTACCCCTCCTCTACTATCCCACTACCCCTCCTCTATCCCACTACCCCCCTACTACCCCTCTACCCCACTACCCCTCCACTACCCTACTAACCTACTACCCTACCCCTCTACTACCCCACTACCACCCCACTACTACCCCTCTATCCCACTACCCCTCTACTACCCCACTACTCCTCTACTACCCTACTACTACCCTACTACCCCACTACTACCCTACTCCTCCTCTACTATCCCACTACCCCTCCTCTATCCCACTACCCCCCTCCTCTACTATCCCACTACCCATCTACTACCCCTCTACCCTACTACCCCTCTACTACCCCACTACCCCTCTATTCAGCAGACTCACATGGGTAGACCTTGTCCGACCACAAGGCCATAAAAATGGCCACGCCCACTGGGGCAGGTACTTTGTTATAATAGGTGCGCAAGAAACACTGCTTGATGACTCGCAATCAGCGCCACTGACGAAGAGAACGAGATTCCTGAAATGTGTTTGGCTTATCTACTACCCCACTATCCCTCTACTACCCCACTAATCTACCATACTACCCCTCTACCCCACCCCTCTACTACCCTCTACCCTCCTATCCTACTACCCCTCTACTACCTCAGTACTCTACTACCCCACTACCCTTTTACCCTACTACCCCATTACCACCCCTCAACTACCTCACTACCCCTACCCTACTACCCCCTACCCTACTACCCCTCTACTACCCCACTACCCTTCTACTACCCCACTATCCCTCTACTACCCCACTATCCCTCTACTACCCCACTACCCCCCTATTACTGCACTACCCCCACTACCCTACCATACTACCCCTCTACCCCACCCCTCTACTACCCCTCTACCCTCCTATCCTACTACCCCACTACCCTACTACTCTACTACCCCACTACCCTTTTACCCTACTACCCCTCTACTACCCCTCCTACCCCATTAGCACCCCTCAACTACCCCTACCCAACTACCCCTCTACTACCCCACTACCCCTACCCTACTACCCCTCTACTACCCCTCTACTACCCCACTACCCCTGTACTACCCCACCACCCTACTACCCCCCTACTACCCCACTGCCCTATCCTACTACCCCTTTACTACCCCACTACCCCTTTACTACCCCACTACCCCTCTACTACCCCACTACCCCTCTACTACCCCACTACCCCTCTACTACCTCACTACCCTACTACCCCTCTACTACCCAACTACCCTACCACCCCCACTACCCCTCTACTACCCCACTACCACCCTATTACCCCACTACCCTACCTCTCCACTACCCCTCGACCACCCTACTACCCCTCGACTACCCCACTACCCCTCTGCTACCCCACTACCCATCTACTACCCCACTACCCATCTACTACCCCACTGCCCTACTACCCCTCTACTACCCCACTGCCCTACTACTCTACTACCCCACTACCCCTCTACTACCCCTCTACCCTACTACCGCTCTACCCTACTACCGCTCTACCCTCTACCCTACTACCCCTCTACTACCCCACTACCCCTCTACTACCCCACTACCACCCTCCTCTACTACCCTACTACCCCTCTACAACCCCACTACCCTTCTACCCTACTACTACCCTTCTACCCCTCTACTACCCCACTACCCCTCTACTACCCTACTACCCTACCACCCCACTACTACCCCTCCGCTACCCCTCTATCCCTTTACTATCCCTCTACTACCCCTCTGCTATCCCTCTACTACTACCCCTCTACTACCCCACCACTATCCCTCTACTACCCCGATACCCCTCTACTACCCCACTACCCTACCAAACTACCCCACCCCTCTACCCTACTACTTCTACTACCCCACTACCCCTCTACTACCCCACTACTACCCCACTGCCGTACTAACCCTAACCCTATACCACCCTACTACCCCTCTACCCCCCGCGACCCCTCTACTACCCCACCCCACTACCTTACTACTCCACTACCACCCCACTACCCCTCTACTACCCCACTACCCCTCTACTACCCCACTACCACCCCACTACTACCCCTCTATCCCACTACCTCTCTACTACCCCACTACTCCTCTACTACCCTACTACTACCCTACTATCCCACTACTACCCCTCCTCTACTATCCCACTACCCCTCCTCTACTATCCCACTACCCCTCCTCTATCCCACTACCCCCCTACTACCCCTCTACCCCACTACCCCTCCACTACCCTACTAACCTACTACCCTACCCCTCTACTACCCCACTACCACCCCACTACTACCCCTCTATCCCACTACCCCTCTACTACCCCACTACTCCTCTACTACCCTACTACTACCCTACTACCCCACTACTACCCTACTATCCCACTACCCCTCCTCTACTATCCCACTACCCCTCCTCTATCCCACTACCCCCCTCCTCTACTATCCCACTACCCATCTACTACCCCTCTACCCTACTACCCCTCTACTACCCCACTACCCCTCTATTCAGCAGACTCACATGGGTAGACCTTGTCCGACCACAAGGCCATAAAAATGGCCACGCCCACTGGGGCAGGTACTTTGTTATAATAGGTGCGCAAGAAACACTGCTTGATGACTCGCAATCAGCGCCACTGACGAAGAGAACGAGATTCCTGAAATGTGTTTGGCTTATCTACTACCCCACTATCCCTCTACTACCCCACTATCCCTCTACTACCCCACTAATCTACCATACTACCCCTCTACCCCACCCCTCTACTACCCTCTACCCTCCTATCCTACTACCCCTCTACTACCTCAGTACTCTACTACCCCACTACCCTTTTACCCTACTACCCCATTACCACCCCTCAACTACCTCACTACCCCTACCCTACTACCCCCTACCCTACTACCCCTCTACTACCCCACTACCCTTCTACTACCCTACTACCCCACTATCCCTCTACTACCCCACTATCCCTCTACTACCCCACTACCCCCTATTACTGCACTACCCCCACTACCCTACCATACTACCCCTCTACCCCACCCCTCTACTACCCCTCTACCCTCCTATCCTACTACCCCACTACCCTACTACTCTACTACCCCACTACCCTTTTACCCTACTACCCCTCTACTACCCCTCCTACCCCATTAGCACCCCTCAACTACCCCTACCCAACTACCCCTCTACTACCCCACTACCCCTACCCTACTACCCCTCTACTACCCCACTACTACCCTACTACCCCTCTACTACCCCACTACCCCCTACTACCCCTGTACTACCCCACCACCCTACTACCCCCCTACTACCCCACTGCCCTATCCTACTACCCCTTTACTACCCCACTACCCCTTTACTATCCCACTACCCCTCTACTACCCCACTACCCCTCTACTACCTCACTACCCCTCTACTACCTCACTACCCCTCTACTACCTCACTACCCTACTACCCCTCTACTACCCAACTACCCTACCACCCCCACTACCCCTCTACTACCCCACTACCACCCTATTACCCCACTACCCTACCTCTCCACTACCCCTCGACCACCCTACTACCCCTCGACTACCCCACTACCCCTCTGCTACCCCACTACCCATCTACTACCCCACTACCCATCTACTACCCCACTGCCCTACTACCCCTCTACTACCCCACTACTACCCCACTGCCCTACTACTCTACTACCCCACTACCCCTCTACTACCCCTCTACCCTACTACCGCTCTACCCTACTACCCCAACCCTCTACCCTACTACCCCTCTACTACCCCACTACCCCTCTACTACCCCACTACCACCCTCCCCTACTACCCCTCTACAACCCCACTACCCTTCTACCCTACTACTACCCTTCGACCCCTCTACTACCCCACTACCCCTCTACTACCCTACTACCCTACCACCCCACTACTACCCCTCCGCTACCCCTCTATCCCTTTACTATCCCTCTACTACCCCTCTGCTATCCCTCTACTACTACCCCTCTACTACCCCACCACTATCCCTCTACTACCCCGATACCCCTCTACTACCCCACTACCCTACACTACCATACTACCCCACCCCTCTACCCTACTACTTCTACTACCCCACTACCCCTCTACTACCCCACTACTACCCCACTGCCGTACTAACCCTATACCACCCTACTACCCCTCTACCCCCCACGACCCCTCTACTACCCCACCCCACTACCTTACTACTCCACTACCACCCCACTACCCCTCTACTACCCCACTACCCCTCTACTACCCCACTACCCTACTAACCTACTACCCCTCTACTACCCCACTACCACCCCACTACTACCCCTCTATCCCACTACCTCTCTACTACCCCACTACTCCTCTACTACCCTACTACTACCCTACTATCCCACTACTACCCCTCCTCTACTATCCCACTACCCCTCCTCTACTATCCCACTACCCCTCCTCTATCCCACTACCCCCCTACTACCCCTCTACCCCACTACCCCTCCACTACCCTACTAACCTACTACCTTACCCCTCTACTACCCCACTACCACCCCACTACTACCCCTCTATCCCACTACCCCTCTACTACCCCACTACTCCTCTACTACCCTACTACCCTACTACCCCACTACTACCCTACTATCCCACTACCCCTCCTCTACTATCCCACTACCCCTCCTCTATCCCACTACCCCCCTCCTCTACTATCCCACTACCCATCTACTACCCCTCTACCCTACTACCCCTCTACTACCCCACTACCCCTCTATTCAGCAGACTCACATGGGTAGACCTTGTCCGACCACAAGGCCATAAAAATGGCCACTCCCACTGGGGCAGGTACTTTGTTATAATAGGTGCGCAAGAAACACTGCTTGATGACTCGCAATCAGCGCCACTGACGAAGAGAACGAGATTCCTGAAATGTGTTTGGCTTATCTGAACGGATTGAATTGGATGCTACTTCTTTGACGAGAGCCTGTTTGCAAGTTGTGAAACGCAATAAATAAACTTATTAACAGCCTGCGGCTTCTCTCCTTGGGGCTACCCTTTGCGTTGGATGTTGAGCGGCTTTTGCCGGCCGCGGAGAGAGGCCCACAGCTTGTTTGCTGGTCTGTGCTGACGCCAAATGGGAACAGGCACTTTGGAAGGCTGTATGTTCTAAAGATTTTTCAACTGGAAAGCGGGGCAGGCACTCTGACATGAACTTGGCACCAACCCACTTGGGTATTATTGTTTTATAAATGTTGTGAATCAATCAGCAGACTCGCATGGGTAGACCTTGTCCGACCACAAGAACCACAAGGCCATAAAAATGGTCACACCCACTGGGGCAGGTACTTTGTTATAATAGGTGCGCAAGAAACACTGCTTGATGACTCACAATCAGCGCCACTGACGAAGGGAACGAGATTCCTGAAACGCTTTTGGCTTACCTGATCGGATTGAATTGGATGCTACTTCTTTGACTAGAGCCTGTTTGCAAGTTGTGAAACGCAATAAATGAACTTATTAACAGCCTGCGGCTTCTCTCCTTGGGGCTACCCTTTGCGTTGGACGTTGAGCGGCTTTTGCCGGCTGCGGAGAGAGGCCCACAGCTTGTTTGCTGGTCTGTGCTGACGCCAAGTGGGAACAGGCACTTTGGAAGGCTGTATGTTCTAAAGATTTTTCAACTGGAAAGCGGGGCAGGCACTCTGACATGAACTTGGCACCAACCCACTTGGGTATTATTGTTTTATAAATTTTGTGAATCATTCAGCAGACTCACATGGGTAGACCTTGTCCGACCACAAGAACCACAAGGCCATAAAAATGGCCACGCCCACTGGGGCAGGTACTTTGTTATAATAGGTGCGCAAGAAACACTGCTTGATGACTCACAATCAGCGCCACTGACGAAGGGAACGAGATTCCTGAAACGCGTTTGGCTTACCTGAACGGATTGAATTGGATGCTACTTCTTTGACGAGAGCCTATTTGCAAGTTGTGAAACGCAATAAATGAACTTATTAACAGCTTGCGGCTTCTCTCCTTGGGGCTACCCTTTGCGTTGGATATATATATATATATATATATATATATATATATATATATATATATATATATATATATATATATATATATATATATATATACACACATGCATTTATATATATGTAGGTGTATATACATACATAAACATATATATATATATATACATATACAGATCTGCATATCTATATAAATACAAATATAAATGCATGCATACATATACATATATGCATACATATGCATGTCATGTACATAAAGGTTTGAAAAACACTAAAAAATGCAAAGCTAAAAAGCACCCTAATTACAAACAGAATTGCTTTAACTTAAACGAGGGCGAGACCTATTGCATTTTCAATGCTTTTTTCTATAGTGCTTAATATTCTGGAACTATAAATATTGTTTACGTAATAGTACTCAATTTGATATCCTTAAATGGAAGGAAAGCAAAAAGTGTATTGCCAGAATCTGAACTCAGTGTGCAGACCACAGCAGTTGTCTGGAGTAAATCTTAACCCACTGAGCCATCTAGCCAATTTGCTGATTTTGCTTAAACAACTCTGGTTTCTTTCTTTGTGCTGTCATCCCGTCACCTGCTATCCCTCTGTCCTGAGATTATCTGACCTTCTATTTACTGGACTACATGGTTGGGCTGCCTTTATATTTCTCTTACCAGCCTCCTTCCCCTACAACATCCTCTGGTGCTTCTGCCCTTAAATTCACTAAGGTTTTCTCCAGAACCTATGTGCCTTTTCCTAGTACTAGATCCCTTCTGTCTCAATTCTTCCTCAATTTGGATCTTGCTGCATGTCTCTCCAGGTAACCCTATCCTAATACCTGGACAGCCCCTTCTCTTGAATACTGCCTGGTGATTCTTTAAATAATTCACAGCTTGGGTGTCTGTTCTAGCCACCCCAATCCAGGCTGGCCCCTTGATGTCTGCCTCAGTGCCATCTGTGAGTCTCATGCCATTCCCTTCATTTATTCGGGTATTATGCTATTAAAATATCCACTCAGAGCTGTACTGTCTAGGCTTCCCAATGTTGTCTCCTTTCCCCATGGCCAGTCATTATGCTCCTCGCCACTCCCTTCTATTGTCCTTACTGCACAATTCTGAAACGGATACATTTGCTCTGCGATCATTGCGTTACCATCAATGCACTGGTCACAAAAAGTGTCTACATGTAAATGCCTCGACCTGTGCTGCTTTTTACGTGTCTTTACTACTAGGGTTACTGTGGTGGCAGTTGGCAGGGCTGCTGGAAGGCAGGAAGCAAAGTGGGCTGGATAAGGTAAAGGGGCTGCTCAGAGCCCTTAGATGAGTACACATCACAGAGGGGGGTAAAGAAGGCTGAGCAGCCTGTGATGAGCGAAGGCAAGGTAGCAGCAGTAGATAAGAGAGGTGTTGAAAGGGATGAAGCCTATGATGAAACTGTAGGGTGAATAAAACCTCTTCTGAGAGGGGAGGAGAGAACCTGTAGTAAAATGTACAAGGGGTACAGAGCCTGTGATGAGGGAGTGGTGAGGACATGGGATGAGTAGTGAGAGGAATATTCATTCCAATGTATTCAGTGTGAAGGTATACGTGTAGTAAGGGGGTGGTGTACTTTAACAGTAAGTGTGTGAAGCCCTTGTTGTGAGCAAAGAACAGACGAGTGATGAACCCTATGATGAAGATGTGGAATTGGTATGGGCCCTATGGCAAGTTAGTTGAAAGGCAAATGTTTTACTGCTGATAGCAAGAAAACAGTGTGGAAGGTAATACTTTATAATAAGAAAGTTTGCAAGAGCAAAGAGGCAGAGGTGGTCAAGTTTACTTTGGGTTTTATAGTTGACTAGTAAGCAGTCCTTGCTAGTCCGTATAGCTTTTACTTTTATAGAGTACGTGGGACAGGTGGATTTCTTTACAGGGCTAGAAGATTATTGTACCCCTTTGTCCCTTGGACGAGTACAGTTTAAAAAAAATTCCACACCCCGGTTACAGGATAAGTGACATTTTCCATTTGTGGAATGTAGCTGTAGATACGCATGCTGTGCAGAGACTGAAAAGCAGTTCTCCCTTAATGCAGGGGCTAGCCAGAGGATGTTGAAAAAGACTGAAAAAGTATGTGTAAAACAGCCTGGCTTGTTGGCGAGCTAACACATCCACACAGTAATGTCTAGTGAACGTGTGGGGAGTAGACTCAGTATCTGCTTTGCAGGAGTTAGCTATAGGAATATTACACAAGAAAGTCATAGCAGTTCCTGATTTTTACGGGTTGAGTGATGTCTGGGAGGGAGAGGCAGAGGTCTTGTTGCATAACAGGTCTGCATGCATTTGACCAGACAGGGTGTTATACTTGCCTTAAAGAGAGCACACCCTTTATTTGGTTTAGAACAAAAAGACAAGGCGCTGTTGTGTCTTACGGAAGGGCTTTGCCCAGTCAATGTAATACATAAGCGCTCTTTTGACATCTAGTGTGTCAAGAGATTGTTCCGTTACTGACAACTGATGTGGGAAGATTACAGGGAGTTCTATAGTGGACTAAGGTGGAAACTAGAGACCACCTTAGGAAGGAATTTGGGGTTTCTCCTGAGGACTAGCCTATTGTGGTGCATTTGGAAAAAAAGGTTATTCCAGAGTAAGAGAGTCTAAAGCTCACTGGCACGCTTAGGGAAGTGATTGCAACCAGGAAGGTACAAGAGTAGAGTCGCTCAAAAGGAGGGCCCACAAGTTTTGTTAACACAATGTTAAGGTTTCACATGGGGGCGGGTGGCACCTATGGCAGAAAGATCCTTTCGAGTACCTCTATGAAGGCTTTGATAATAAGAACCCTGAAAAGAGAAGGGTGTTCTGTTTCGAAGGTAAGTGGCAACAGCACCTTAGTGAAGTCTGATGGAAGTGTAAGTGAGGCCTGACTTTTGCAGATAAAGCAGATAACAGACATTAACTTGTACTGCTGCTTTGAGAGGGTCAATATGTCCAGGAAGACAGCAGTGCACAAACCTTTTCCATTTGGCTGCATAACAGGCTCTGGTTGTCTGTCTGTGCGACTCTTTAAGGATGGTCATACATGCCGCAGTCTAATTGAGGTACCCAAACTCTAAAGCTTCAGGAGCCAAATCACAAGATTGAACTGTTCGGAGTTGGGATGCACAAGTGTGCCCTGATTTTGGGAGAGAAGATCCTGCCGGCTGGTCAGCTTCTCGTGGGGCACTAGAGATAGTTTGAGGAGAGTAGTAAACCAGGGCTGTCTGGCTCAAGTAGGGGCTATTAAGATAAGAGAGAGGGAGGGATGTCTGGGGAAGCCTCTGTACAACGAATGGAAGAAAGGGGAGAGGCGGAAAAGCATAGGCAAATATCCTTGAACAGTTCATCCATAGTGCACTTCCCATGGATTGTGGGTGTGGGAACCTGGAGGCAAAGTTTGGGCATCTTGCGTTTTTGGCAGTAGCGAGGAAGTTTATGTGGGGAAACCCCCTAATGGTGGGAAGCAGAGGAATAGAACTTGAGTGGAGTACCCATTCATGGACTTGTTGCTGAGACCTGCTGAGGAAGCCTGCAAAATCGTTGTACACTCCAGGTATGTACTCTATGTAGCCTATCAACAGATAATGATGGCCTGCCCACTGCCAAATGCCCAAGGCTAAAGCAGACAAATGACAGTGATTGCCGCCCTGTTTCTGTAGGTAGAACATGGCAGTTGTGCTGTCTGCACAGGAGGAACACTTTGAAGGCTAGTAACTCAAGGTGGTTGATATGGAGACTCTATTGATGGGGCCCCCTGAATGGGCAGTTCCTTTAAGTGCCCCCCCACACCCTCCCACAGAGTGAGGGAGAAGTCTGTTGAGATGGTCATCTACGGCACAGGATTCACAAAGGTCTGGCCCTGAAACAGAATGCTGGCATTCCATCACGGCAGAGAGCAGTAAGTGTGGCCCTCAGTCAACACTAGATCCTCCCAATGACCCTACGCTTGTGACCACTGTGCTCCTAAGGCACTCCTGCAATCAACGCACTTGCAACCTGGCATGAGAGACTAAGGCTATGTTGGCCAAGAAGGTGGATGACCTTTCTGACCATTACCGGACGATCTGGCTGAAAAAGTGGGAGCAGGATCTGGAATGCTTGGACCCTTGCAGGACAGGGATACGCTTTCCCAGTGACAGAGCAGAATATGGCCCCTAGGAAGGGTTGGATCTGTAGATGCTTGAGATGCGATTTTACGTTGTTGATGGTAAAGTCCAAGCTGTAAAAGATCTACAGTAACTTGACTGTGCACCAAGCACTGTGTTGCAATGCACTCTTGATCAGTCAATCGTCAAGAAAGGGAAGACCAAGATGCCAGTCCGTCTGAGGTGAGCGGCTATCACTTTGTGAACATGAGGGCTGTGGTAACCCCCAAGGGGACCACTTAAAGTGATAATTATGACCATTTAGCAAAAACCGGAGGGACCGTTAATGTAGAGAGTGGATGTGGAAATAGACATCATTGAGGTTGAGGGCGGTCATGAGTCATGAAGTCGCTTTGCAGTAGTCAAAGAATGACATCCGGGAGTGTTACCATGTGGAAATGTTCTGAAGGTATGTACTTGTTGAGTGCCCTGAGGTAGCGAATGGGCCTTAGTGAGCAGTCCTTCTCGAGAATGAAAAATTATAGGGAGCATACCCTTTTGCCACGGTGTGGTGGCGGCACAGGTTCTATGCCCCCATTGACGAGTAGTCCATGCTCTCATTTTGAAGACGACGCTGATGTGTTTGCAGGCTGCAGAGGGGAGGCGGGGGGATGTTTGGTGGTGTGTGCATGAGTTCTAGACAGTATCCCTCCGCCATGAGGTTGCAAATTCACTGGTGTGAGCTGATCTCCGTTCAGCAGGAAAGACACCCTTGCAGTATTTCCAAGGCCGGTGTTCAATTGCTAAGGTAAAGGAGTCACAGTTTTGCAGATGAGGCCCCTTTAAGGGCTCTAACTTTGACTCTGCCTCTACCATTGTTATTCTTGGAAACCCCTCCCTCGACTGTAAATGTCCAGAGAGGGTGTCTGTTGCTGCTGTTGTCTGGGGAAATAGGATAATGATGATGATTCGGAGGTAGTAGTCTTCATCCCTCCACGGTATTGTGTGCGGTGAATCTTACCTTCAGCTACCAATCCTGGACCCTTCTTTTTATACTGGTCTGGGAGGTGTTGAAGCAACTCCCCCATTTCAACCCACTATGCCCTAACGTACCAGGAGAGCAAATCCACGGAAACAGCGATATGCCAATGCACAGCAGACTAGAAGCAACGAGTTTCCCACTGTGTCTATCTTTTGACTCTCCCGGTCAGGGGTATGTGCATCTCCGTGCCCTGAGAGCACATTTTCGGACTCTGAATAACCAGGGAGGTAACCCTTGATGCAAGGAAGGTTAGGAGGAGATTCCTTATATTTCTGGTCAACCCTAGGCATGATGACTCATGCCTTTACTGGCTCCTTAAATAGGTCAGAAGCGGACATAAGCATCCCCTTTAGCGTAGGCAAGGACATTTAGTGGGAAGGGGAGGGATGGAGAGGAAGACGAAGGAGATGGAGGTAGACAAGACAATGGCTTCCAGGCTTTCTCGAAAAACAATTTCCTCTTTAAGAGTAATAGGGTCCTGTGCCCTGAGAGGAGGCTGGGCTAAAATTAATCCAGCCTCTTGATTGATAAGGATGTGCTGCTGTCTGGCATCAAGCTCGTCTTGGAGGTGCTGGGGAATGGGTATGTGTTGAACCTCATAAGCGAAAGAGGAAGTAGCCCTGGATGCCATTTTTTTTTCACAGCCAAGAATGCCAGTTGGCCTGCAGGCATAGAGTTTGACTTCGGCTCCGAAGGCTTCAACTCTGAGGCTGGCTTCGCGGGTGTCTTCGAGGCGGGAGCTTAAGAGACCGTTTAAGTGCGTGGCTTTGAGGTGGACTTCGGCGCAGAGGGGTGGGAGGGCGTCCGGTCCAACTCAGCGTTTTGGTGCCAACCATGGCGTTGCAGCAGTGGCTGACAGAAGGCCTGATGAAGGGCCAACAAGCTTGGCTCCTTCCAGGGTGATGCTCAGCTTCTTATTGATGTAGAGGGGTGGGAGGCTGTGTGTTTCTACTAAATGTGGCTGTTTGATGCTCTGCGCAGTGCAGGTGGAGGCTCATCCACTTCAGGGTTGGAGCCACAGCTCTCCTCTATCGAAAACAGTGACCTCTGCACTAGAAGCCTCTGGCTGCTGCTCATCCTCGGTGTCCTGGTATCCAAACAGGTTCAGAGTATTGTCTGCTCACTACTGCGCCATCAAAGGCGAGGCGATGAGACAATTTTGATGGTATCTGAGGGTCTCTTTTTCCGGAGGGCAAGGCACACTGAATAGGACGCCTCCTGGTGGTCTGGGGACAGACAGAGGCTACACACCTGATGGAGGTCTGTCCTCATGTATTTCACTCGACACTTCAGGCAGTAGGGGAATGCAGTTGGTTATTTTCTTCACAGTCACTTTGTCGGGCTTCAAGGAATCAATCGAGCCCAAGGGGGCTAAGGCCCCGTACGAGGTGTTCAAGGTGTTCAATCACACAGCTGAAGAAAAAGGGTATGTGACGCTTGAAACAGACAAGTAAAAGCAACTGATATTTCTTCCGACTAGTAAGAAGGATCCGATCAGGCCCGGCGACAAAACCATGCATTAGTGACCTGGAGCTCCAAGGGACACATCTGAACAAGACAGGAGAGGAAAAAACAATCTAACAAAGGAGCTGATGCCCATGGACAATACCAACAATAGGTTGAGTCACTATATCTCGTGACTCAAAAGACTTCTTCTATGGAAATCAACTTGCACACATCCAAGCCCAACACTAGATGGCATGAGTAAGTATAGCAAATGTATCTACAGCTACACATGAACCAACCATATCATTTACCTCTAATATTATCCATGGGAGGGTGCTGTTGTATCAGTGCTTGGCCATGCATGGTTATGGATTTAACAGTTTTGTTGTTTTCAGTAGTGACCAAAACTTATCAATCTGGCCCGTGTAAGTCTACTCCTCAAAGTATCACTTGTAGTTTGCGAATAGCCAAATGTAGTAAAGTTACTCAAAAGTGTTAAAGTAAACAATATGTTTAAATTACTCACAAGTGTATTCTAGGTGACTAGACCTGCATTTATTTTATAAACGTCCCTGGCTCTCATAACCCACTCAACATGATTTGAGACATAAGGGTGAATGCTACTCAACATCAGTGCTCAAGCAATAGCCGACAAGATACAACTTGTGATTACTGTTTGACATCTGATCATAAGACTGTGAGGATTGTATGATGTTCCAACAAAAGATCAAGAGAGTGACAATAAGAAAGGAGGGAAACCGCTCAAGAGCACAGACATAGCAGCTTATGAGCAGGAGGGTGCATCAGATATTCCGATACGACCAGAGCACTCATCGCATACATGTCTGTTTAAGAGAAAAAAAGGTCTTCTTTAGCATAAGCAAAACTTGAGAACGTACAAAGGGGATGCAACATCAAAACAAAAATATGCTGCGATGATGATCACTGTTGAGGTGGGTCAACCTCAATAGCCACTGTTCACAGCATTGGAAACAATTGGTATACATATCAGGTCAGAAAACATTGAAGTAAATTCACTTCTTATGGTCTGAAAAGTGCTGAATAAATGCAGAGCACATACAGCAAATGAAGGGCCATGGTTGTTCAAAATGTTTACTGAAGATGGTGGCAGGAGAATAGAGCATCATGGTAGGCACAAGAATAAAATTAAAGCTTGGCTCTTTCGTCCTTGAAATGACTGGAGATTACAAAACAGTATGCCTAATCTTCTTCACCAATAAGATGATACCAATAGAAGGTTATCTAGTACAAGATAATTGCCCGACACTAGCAATATAACGCATTCCTCACATCCCATTACAAAGCAGACAGAAGCTAATGACACAACACCTTGATTGTTGTAGTAACCCACCCGAACATCCGGAAAAGCTCAATTTCCACAACAGAGGGGTGCAACACAAATCAGTATCCCTACAGGAGCTGAAGGATACATATATGTAATTACAAATAAAAACCTTACACTCATCTAGAACAGTATTTAGTATCTATTTATGTACACTCTGCATGACCCAGATTGTGAATCTTTCTGAACTCCTCCTGTACCCCTAATACTTTGTATATGAACATATATGCCAGCTATAAAGTGCATAAATTACAAAATAAAAATAATTCTACTTTATCAATAGCTTAGTATCTGACCAGTTCTCCATATTGTTACTTGAGTATAACACATGCAGTCCACAGTCTGTATACAATATAGCTCTTGTATGGCCCCACTAACAAAACATCTACAAATAATGAGCACAAATTAGTACGCATAAGTGGCACCATAACGAGACTACAAACTACTTGGAACTCAATATCCACATGACAATACTACTAAGAATGTAAAGCATCTCCTACAAATAACATATGGACTCTAGCATCAAACTTTAGACACCTGCACTATCTGCATGAAATATTACAAACTGCATAACCTGCATGGTAACAACATAACTAGGCTTTCCTGTTTTCAGTTTCTATTTTAGGTATATTCTGGTGGTGTTTTTTCAGTGTTTTCCAGTGATTTTAAAAAAACAGTGCTTTTCAGTGGTTACTCATTTTCGCGCCATAAAAAAACAGCAGAAACAGTGTTTTACCGGTGTTTATGGAACGCTTTGCTTTTATTATTGCTTGCTTTCTTCACTGATGCATGGTATGTAGACAGTGTACGTACAGTGTATATGAGGTCCAAATACATTTTTACAAGTCGAACTTATTGTAGTACACTATACAATACTTCTTCAGTGAATCTTTGGAAAACAAACGATTCACAATAATGAAAGAGAAGAGCAGACTGAATTGAAAAATGTGGTCATTCAATTTCTCCCAAGAGGAGTCCAGAAGCTGCTTGTTTCCCCATCAACAGTAGTGATGAGATGCGTTTTACCAAACAAATACAAGTCGAACAAAACCAGCACAGTAGTCAAACATGCATTAGCAGCCTGCTGCATTTGGAAACGCATTGGGGATTGGGGAGTTGAAACGAGAGCAAAAATGTTTAGAGTTAAAATATTTTATCAACTATCAAATATAATTTGAAATGTCTAATACTTTGGCGCTTCATTAAGGCAACTTCATAGTAGAGCCAATGCATAACCAGAGTAAGGTTTAACAGTTGCTTTTTGCTGCATATTTTTTTGGGGGGTTTGTGCAACCTTGGATTTCTTGAGGGAGGAGAACTGACTACGTTATCGCGGACCTTGACCTGACTGCTGGTCTCCTCGTACGAGTACCCCAAAGAACGGTGCAGCCAATATGCCAAATTAGTCTCTCCCGCGGCCCAACATTACACCCCCACCCTCACGGTGTAGCACTGGCACCACCCAGACAACCTTCCTGCACCCTGTCCGTCAATTGGGGGGGGGGCGCAGTTAGCCTTCTGTAATCTTTTAGCTGTAGCTATGCCAGACACTCAAACTATTGCACGCTCCGCCGCCTGTGTGCGCCCACCAGCTCGCCACCCACTGTTCCTTCCACCTCCAGCATAATCCCTGTGTGTCCTTATTGCCTCGTGCCATGAGAGCCCCCTCCCTTTCATGAAGGTGACCGTCCTCTACTCAAACACCAGCGCAAAATACCGCCATCCTCCCTTGCATTTCTCCCGGTATTGCGCCCCTACATCCCTCCCCAGACAAGTCCCCTTGAGCGCCACCATAGGCACCGTGGTTATTGCCAAAGAATTGTAACTTATTTAATTAGTCTAGGAAGGATGAAAGGCTGGGGAATAAAGACTGGGCCCGAAACCGCTATCCAAGGAAACCAGAGGCTCCTTGAATCCACCCTGCATGCGAGTTGGAGCCAGCCCGGCAGTTGAGGGCGGAGAACAGACAACCTTGCCCTATGGTCCCACCTGCCTGTCCCATCATTGTGCCTGCTATGAGGCGCTCCCCCCCCCACATCCCACCTGATGGCACTGTATCTTCGTTTCCCTCCCTCCCTGCATCTTACCGTGTTCTGCCACAGCTTTCCGACCTAAAAACAAGACGCTTTTTTTCAATGTAGGTGGCCTTTGGCGATTAATTGAGAGATCCTCTCCTTTCTGGAGTGTGGTTAAAATCTAGTTTCTCTGTAATAAAAATAAATGCAGCCTCAATAGTATTTTTAACCTTTCAGAATTTGAAACAGATGGGTGATATTTGTGTAAAGAGAATTCCCGGGAAATCTGGAGTATCAAAGAAAAAGGATATGGAGTCCATGCTCACCTTTACCTTCCTTAGCAGGTATACAAGCTCAGCTGTGGCCAGCGTGAGAGGCTTGCACCGCTCCTCGAAGATAAATTCTGAATGGTACCTCGCATTTCTCAGCACGACATGCCCTGTTTATTTAAAAACAGTAGTGTATCTTCTCTTCTCAGTGGCAGCATTTTTTGGAAATCTGAGAAAAAACACCCAAGCACTCAATCTGCCCTACAAATCCGTTTTAACGCACAGTGAAGAGCAGTGTGGAAAGTTTGCACTTCAGTGCTTTCAACATGGCAGTTTCATGACCTCCCCATGCCCGACAAGTAGCTAACACTGCCAGAGGGCTACATCCAGGACTTAAAGTGGGTCGGCTCCTGCAGGTGCTGGGCACAGGCAATTCTTACAGCAGGTGGTCAGACGCGTCTCTATTGGGCTCTCCATTTTTGCCCTCACCCTCAGGGTGATTTTTTTTTTTTTTTTTTACTGTGCAGCTGCTCATAATTTAATGTAACTTCAACGAGACGGGTTATAGTTCTTTCAGTGTCTCATCAATTCAGCACTGAAGCATACATACAACAAAGCCGTAGTTACTGCTTATTTATCTTATGCAACTAACAACCATTGACAAAGCCAATAGACCTGGCTCATTGAATGTGTAATGTTACTTGTTGTATCATATATCGGGATACTAAGACAGAAAACGCAAATACCAGTGGGGCGACACACTATGCTAAGCACAGGTTTTTAGCATACGCGTTTTTAAGCCTCGCCCTTAATTACATCCACCACTCCCATTTAAAAGACCAACTAGATTTTTCGTCGTCCTACATAAAGCCAAAGCCCTGGCCACGGGTACCTCTGTGTTACAGACGCAGCAAAACGCCTGCTGGGGTAATAAAACATTATTCCCAGCACCAATTGAATTACGGCGGCACTTAATTTTTTCGGAAATGCTACATTGTAAGCCGAAAGCGCTTTATCTGCGCCCCCCACATCAACACGCTACCATGATTGCAGGCACGTGAGGCACTGTTCTGCTCTGCATGATGGATGGCCGATCTTCCTGTAGGTCGGGCCCAGTTTGTTGAGCATAAAATTTCCCAAGTGCGTGCCACCCAGTGTTTCCCCCTACACTGCCGGACTGGTGCCTCTATCCCCCTCCATGGTACCCCCGTGTGGAAATGAATCACGCCCTTGTAAGAAATGGCGCCAATCCCTGCTCTCCTATAGTGCCTGGTGCAGCAATCTCCCCCACCCCCAGATGTGGGGGGAACACCCAATAGATCCTAACCGGCCAGACTCTTGCAAAAACCTCCTCCGGTGTAGCCTGGCTCCCAGCCTTAACCTAGTAATTAGACCCCTACCTGCCCCGACTTAACCTGGAGAACCGAGGGCCCCCTTTGCCCCTCCCTTCTCGCTACCCCCACTTACGCGCTTGGTCTCCCTCTAACTAACCTGTCTCTGATATTGAAGTGCTTTTTATGCTGCCCCCGTTGCGTCACCCCTGGACAAATACCTTCTTTGTGGTATTCTGTGAGATGTATCATCCGCCCAGGCTCACACGCCGAGATTCAAACTTCACTCCGAGATTCAAACAACACCCTGCTCCTGAGTCGGCATGTCAGAGCCTCGGCCCCCCTCGCCTCCCCCTTATACCCTGCCATGTACTACAATTGTCTGGTTTAACAGCCTTGCGCTCCTGTGCCCAATTACAATCTGCACAACTCCTAAAACGGGCGTCCTGCATCCCCTCTTGCTGCTCCCATTCACGCCCGCTCGGTCTGCCCTTCAACCTCACTCCGAAATTCTAACCCGACTCCACATTGAAGCCTTCTTCCTGATACTCAGTGCTCACCCCCAGGCCAAAGACCTCGTTTGTGGTAGCCTGAGGACATTAACCTATCTGCCCAGGATCACTCACTATATGTTGAGACGCTCTCAAGGCGGCCGCTCTGCGCATAGGGCCACAACGCTTCCTCCTTTCCTTTGGTCTCCGCTATTGCCTACTGTGGTTCAGCGGGGTCCATTGCATACTCGCAAAGCTAAACTGAACTTCCAGCATCCAGAGAAACCATTCTCCCTCACGAGCGTTACCCCTACCCCAAGCCTTTCTCGCCCCTGCCGTGTTAAGTACCGACCATTACCCACCGCCATATCCATATAAGTGCCTGGACGGCCCTCCGCCCTCCCCCCCTTGCTATCCACGGGCATTTCACCACTCTTCATTATCCTTTTCCTCTGCCCGCACTTTATATCTTTTGTGTTGCAGCTTGTTAGGGCCGAAGCCCTTGTACCCATCCCTTGCCTATGAATAGCACTTGAATCCCCGCTGTGCCTTTCCCACTACTCTGCCCATTTATAACCACCATCAAGCCAGCCCCAGAACAACAGTCCCGCCCTACCATTATCACACATCGTTACCTCCTCTCCTGCACATTGCTCCACACCTGCTGCCATATGAAATTCAATCGGGGGCCATTGTACTGCTTTGGCTCCATCAAGTGGCCAAGTGGTGCAACAGCAACGAAAATCAGTGACTCGGTTTAAACCGAGTCCGCTGATTTTCGTCCGGTAGGGTTCTGTCGGTCAGATTCGGTTAAAACCGAATTCCGGAAAGCCTAAACATAACTAAATCCACATCTGTGTTTCTAGATTTCAAGGCTAAAAACTAAACAAATCTATTATAACAGAACATCGGTCATAGGCACTGTACTAGTAGGTGGATATGTAGTTATGTGTATGGCAGACATATAGGTTGCGAGTCATGTGCAGGCATAGAAGAAGGGCAAACTGTGAGCAGAAATTAAGGTGATAATACAACATGGATAGGTAGAAGTTAAACATCCATTACACGAAACATGCATAGCTGCTTGATATGCTGGCTGATATGGAGTGCAGGCTCATACCGTGACACTGATGGTTTCATACAAGCCCTGGGCGCGGGCTGTTCCTCCGAGAACAGCCTGTGCAATGGAGAGGAAAAGATCTGAGTGAATATCCGCTCCGTCTCGTCGGAAGATGGGGCTTTTCTGGACCTAAAAACATATAAAGTTTTTGTTTACTCAAATTCCTCATCATACTAATTTTTAACTTACAATATACAATTCCTTCAAAGCGATATCAGCTTACGGTATAAAACTACAAATGTTTAAATCCAAAATCCTACAAATAGTTGCAGAAGGAGCTTCAAGAGGAATGGCAAGTCTAGCAGTGAGATCAAAAAGAAGTGACTTGGGGTGCTTTAAAGGCCTCATGAGATCAAGTCTCCCACTTATGGGAGAACATTCAAGTTTCTGTACAGCCCATGTGTTAGATTCATATCCATAGTCTGGCTAAATACACATCCTACATGCACATTTCTATGATCCAATACACTGCAAAGCTTCAAAGAACATTGCTAGCTCAAACCCCATAGGGTCTACTACATGTAACAGTGATGATCACACATGACCCACTCAAGCAAAAGATCTGTGTCAACATGCAAGTTGCTGAATTGTGCGCTAACTGTAAACTTCACATTACAGGTAAACTTAAAGCTACAGGTAAACTGTAAACATCGCGTTTACAGGTTCAAGGGAAGTCTTTTAATTTAGCCATTAACACGGTGCATGTGTGTCCAAAAAAAGGGCAGACCAATGACTTGCTCTCAAGCCATCACAAATAAATGCAAGTCTATTAGATGTCTTAGCACATAAAACTCTGTGCAACCATTTCAAGGCTGCAAGCAAATATATCCCAGAGGTTGCACGTCCAGGCCTCCTGAAGTCCAGGCACGTATAAGATGCATCGCACTCCCATCATGACCCAATCTAAGGTTGCTTTCCGTTGCTACAATTATCATTCATGTCTTTTGAGGACTGAAAAAGAATCCACCAAGTTTGATGACCCCCGTCAAGTACAGAAGACTTTCTCTTTACCTATAATAACAGTTATCCATCATGGGTATTGTCATCAATCATGCCAATGCAAATTTTCCCACCAGTCAAGTGGAATAACAGAACAGTTCATATTAAGATTTAAAATAAGTCATACAATTGTAGAGAAAGAGATGCAATATGTATCTTTTGCTGCAAATGCATAAAAGCAAAGGCAGCACCGGAAACAAGTCTCTGCCTATTTGAAGTCACCTACTATGTAGCATCCAGAATACACCTCATCAACCTGGCCTGTCAGTTCTAATTAAAGTGCTACAAGGGAACTCAGATTTGTCCAAAATATAGGATGTTGTTGAGTGGTTCAGCTAATAGCAATAAGTTGACCTATTTATCAATACTATAATCAAATTAAAAAAACAAAAGCCACACTCTAGATTGTCTCACCACTACCTGATGAAGACAACCAAGGAGAACAGGCAATAAACAAACTTCTCCTTTACAGAATCTTCATTACTATCAATAATGTTGGAATTCAATTACAAGTACTGAGCTCAAACGGATTACATTATTTTCACTAACCGTAATGACTTATGGGGACAACCTGCACTGCATGAAAACGTACTTTAACACTAGCAAAAACATAAAAAAATATTAATGTTCAGCACCAGAAAAGCAGTTGACGCTCTTTTAGTAGCAGAAGGGCTCTAGGCTTACCAGGAAAAAAGCTGTTTGGAATTCCAGTGTCACAGCTGAATATAATAAACTATCCAACTGGCTACAACTTGTTTATACTCAAGAGCACTTGCACTCAGAGTGGTGTAAAACTACACAATGTTATTTTGAATATCGATTAAACTAGCCTTCTAGTTTAAATGGCAAAGTAGGTGGGAAGACAGAGAATGAAGGACAATTTTATACAGGTTTTATTTCAGTGAGTATATTTACGCAAAGCAGGCCTACCACCAGATGGTTGTGATGCACTGCACACCGCAACAGGACAATTTTTGTACTCAGGGGTTGCAGAGTCAAGGGTAAACATTAACATAAATGTGACAGCATTGCACAATGTGGGTGATCTTCTACCGAAGGGCATACACCACGCCAACTTCTCAGCTCAGCTCAGCCTGAAGCAGGACATTCCTCTCACTTAGCTGTCTGCACCTGAATTAGCAGATCTCTATTACCCTTGTGCAGATCAGTTGCAATGGAGAGTTAATACAAAAATTAGGTGGATCTTTCAAGCACCAAAAACTCAGTTCCATGGTCAGCAGTAAATGACACAGTTTTGTTTTTCCTGCACAACCTTACTTCTAAGGAGAGCCATGGGGACGTTAAGATAAAAAAAATAGCTCTCTGTTCAACTGCTAGAAATGCAATCTGGCATCTCAAGTGAACAGCCCAACTTTGTCTGTTTATAAATGGAATGATTCGAATTTTTCGAGAAATCTTATCTATTTCATTTTTAGGAAGCACCTAATGAGATGTTTATTAAATGATGCTCAAATGCTACTTCGCACTTAACGCGCACTGATTTGTGTAGTGATTAACATAGTCCTTGTGATTCTGGAAAAAAATATGTAACCTGGAAGTTGCAGACCACCACTTATAATTAGATCTAAAGCACCATGATTCACTGTTAAATGGTACAATTTGTTCAGAGCTAATGACATGTCTGTCTCAACAGAAGTAACTTGTACTTTATTTCTTTCATGACGCACATACATTGTTGTGGCTATAACATTTTTACGCTATCAAAATCGGAATTAAGTTGTTGCAATTGTTATCAATGGACTTTGGATGAAACTAGTGCACTTTGACAAAAGTTCAAGGTCTTATTATCTTTTGCATAATAATGCATAAATAGCAAATCGTTTTTTCATTAATTCATACACTTTGGTGCAAAATCATAATAGGTAGTCTTGCGCAATAGCAAGCCATGAATCGCACTAAGGACACCGAAGAAGAAAACAATTGTCAAAACTCAACCCTCTCTCACCCATTCCTAAGTAAATGAAGCCATGGTATGACACTAGACCATCTTTATCTATGTATTTAAAATCATATTTTCAATGCATTGAGAACACATTCATGTGTCTAGGATAGTATCAATAAAGTATTCTTAAGTTGCTCAACCCTGTGGGGCATGTACACTCCTACAGATTACCTTACATACATATAATGTAGGACGAGCACCACGTGGCAAGAAAATCATCCTGCTCTTTAATGATATGTGCAGATAAACTATGCCACCACAGTTTCCCAAAATTTAAGCACCATTTGTGCCAGGCCTGGGTTAAACTAATATCCAAGGTGTGACCTTCAAAGAGTTATTAAGGCACATGCCCAGAACTGTGGTACCAGGATTTGGTACGGTCAGAAACTCCCTATATTTGTAATTATTGCCAGTGCTATCTTACACTATGTGGTAATAACGGGGCAAGAACATCATATATAGAGAGGTGCACACTTTTTGGCAAAACCTCTCCAGTGTCTGTCTAACATCTCAGAAAACATTGTATAGTTTGTCATCTTGTGTTAGAAATGGGATTCCTGGCTGGCTAAGGCGTGCGCCAAAGCCAGGCAGAAACCACCACTCTAGTCAGGGCAAGAAAGTTACACACCAAAGATAACCCCTGCTCACCCCCTTGGTAGCTTGGCACGAGCAGTCAGGCTTATCCCGGAGGCAATGTGTGAAGCATTTGTGCATGCACCCAGCAACACCATCCCAGGCCCACCACAAAAGAAACTCCACACAAGGTTATATAAATATAGCCTTTGTATTATCAGAACACATTAGAATAGTAAGACCATATTATACAGGGTGCCACCTGGCACTAGGTCATATTTACAAGGGATTATTTACACCGGACAGGGACCACTGTCAGTACCATCACAAAGTGAACTTAGTAAATGTAGAATTTATCATAAACATAGAACACCCCAAGTGACTACTGGTAATCACTGTATTTAGCATTGGCCTGTAACATAAACTACATTATGCACAGCATCACACCAGGCGCACATTACATTCTGCGCCAACCTCACCATCATAAACACATGAGGCCATCATCTCACCAGTCTAAACGCATTGGACCCTAACCTCCTAAGTATAACTACATTAGGGAATAACTCTCACTAGCATAAACCATAATATGTGAACCACCCTCATAATTATAAAACACATTTAAGGGCATCAACACAGGTGCGTAAATCATTCTACAGAAATCACATTTCCTAGCACCCAAAATCACAGTAGGGCCTGGCGTCCTATAAATCTAACAATCGCAACAGCCCCCCTGGCCAACCGGCCATCGCAAAGAAGGGGCTCAAATGCCCTGTGTCCCGAAAGACAGGGCGCGCTGCCAATGCAGCGAAAGTCAATTGCGCCACTGCGCAAATCTAAACGGTGCAGCTGCCCACTACTTGCTGGGCAGCTGGAAAACAGTCAACTGGGGCTTGGGCTCGCAATGGCCCTTGGAACAAGTGTGCCAGGCGTTGGAGCCACACGGGGCTCTGAATCTAAATAATGTGCCCAGACAATAAAAGCATGGGCCCCTCTGGGCCTTCCTAAAATAATTATGGCCATCGTTGGAGCCACCTAGGCTCTAAAAATAAATATGCCAAGCGTTGGAGCCACCTAGGCTCTAGGAACAAATCAGGCGCACATTGGAGGCCTCTAGGCTCTTGAAAATAAACAAGTCCCCTTCGTTGGAGCCACACGGGGCTCTGAAGATTATGGGGCCAAACATGGGAGCCATGTAGGCTCTGGAAATAACTATGCCCCTGTTGGAGCCATCTGGCTCTGAAAATAAGCAGGTCCCCCAAGCACTGGGGAAGGACACGGGCCCCTCTGGCCCTGCAAACAACCATGGCTACATGTGGGAGCCACGCGGGCTCTAGAACGATTACGTCCCCACTCCGTCGGCGCTTCGCCCGGTCCCCCTTCTGGGACCGGGACTTCATGATGGAGCCAGCAAGGCCCCTGGCGGCCTGAGATCCTCTGCGCACCATGCGGTTTCCTAGCCGGGAGCAGTCCTACTCACCGGGCTCTCTCTCGGGACTCCGCTCTTCCGGATGCAGCGGGGGCAGAAACCAGCGCCACGCTCCATACTTCTGCCCGGTCCCCCGTCTCGGGACCGAGACTTCCAGTGTGGAGCCTTGCGAGGCTTCCTGCTGCCGCCTCCTCCTTCCGGTCCTGCCGCGGCCCCAGCCCCGTCACAGGGAGACTTGCCTGACTTCCGGGGTGGCCGCGGCGGGACTGCAGCGGCAATCACGGCAGCGGCAAATCAGGGGTAGGCTCCCTCAGTACCAGAAATACACGGCGGGGTGGGCACCCGCCTCCATCAAGGGTAAAGTCGTGGGGTGGGCACCCGCGCACAAAAACTAACGGCCAAGTCGCGGGGTGGGCACTCGCCTAAAATCATCAATATAAAGCGGGGCAGGCTCCCGCTCGAGCTAGCACCAATGCGGGGTGGGCTCCCGCTGGCAGCCCGGAAAGCGGGGGAATCCCACGAAGGTGATTGTAGCCCAGCGCTGCGAGGGGGAGGCAGAAACGTTCCCTCCTCGTGTAAATACCACACTCTGCAAAACAATAAAAAATAAAGTGCTCCCGAGGCGCTAGGAGATACAAAGCCACAAAGTTCCAAGGACTAGCCACTGAAGCAAAAGGGTCCAGGTAACAAAGTCCTCACAGATGAAGAGGGCAATGCAGGGAAGAAGGGTCCCCCCAAAAAGTCCTCCAGGTATCCAGGGGCAGGGCAGGGCCCAGGGAGGCAAGCCTACCCCTGGGCCCCAGCAGCAGCACGCCCCTGGTAGTCTCAAGTCCAAAAACAAGATAATTTTCAAGGAGTCTCAGCCCCTTCTTTTATACAGCATTTTCCTTTGTTCTGCAACTGTAGGGCAAGGGGAGAACCAGATACAACTGGTTCAGGAGCACTTTATTTTGCCCAGCTCCCCTTTCTATTCACAGGACAGGCCAGGGACATCAGACGCACCACAGGAGGTGGAGCCAGCATTGTGAAGGGAAGGCCCAGCCCCATTCAGGTCCCAGGTGCAACCCCTCCCTCCCATCTACATGCAGATCTCTCCATTCACCACCGGGCAGATTCACCCTGGCTCCTGGAATTCCCCAGCCCTCCCAGCTCCTGTCAATCACAAGCCAGACAGGCAATTCACATCACACAGCACACAGCCATGCCAACTTCTAGAAGTGGCACTTCTCCACCAGTCACAATAAATCTGTGCACACCATTGCGCAGCATTTATTCTCCCGAGTTTGCACATACCAAACTCGCCCCTGCACTCCTCTCACATCAGGAACTACCATGGACACACATATCCCCCATACATTCCTATGGGAGGGCAGGCCAGTCTCACTAAATGTAACACAGAGCACACGCACTTTACACTGGGACACAGTGCTACAGTGCCTAGAGGCCTAAAACTACTAACACTGCATAGGGAAAAAGGCCAGGATAAATGTAAAAAGTTTAGGGGTGAACCTGCCAAAAGGGCCAGGTCCAACATCTTGTATCTATCTTTAGGGCAGATTCCAGGTATAGGAAATTACCTCTCTTTGTACGATCACCTCCAACCCCCCACCCAAGTTTTTGGACTGCTGCGCGGTGGCTTTTCGGCCCCAGTGCACATACTCTGACCCTCTAAGTACGTGTACAATAGGCTAATACCCTATTGGCTCATTTAAACTTACTTGTAAGTCACACAATGTACCACGGGCTGGTATGTTAAATATCACCAGTGGACTGCAGCACTTGATTGTGCCACCACTACAGTGACGTGGTGAAAATGTGACTCTAGGGCTCTCAAAGCAGCCTAGTCGGGCATATCTAAACCTGCCAACTCACCATGGTAATACAAACCTTTTGCCAGGGCAAAACCTTTTTTACATAATAATAAGTCTCCCTTAGTTAGGAAAGGCCTGGGTAGCCCACCAGTCAGGGAGCTTAATGTTAACAAGAATTTGCAATGCAATAGGTCTCGCATTTACGTGAGTTTCAGCTATTGACATTGCAAATAACAATGCCTTTTATTTTTGTTTTCGTATTTTAAAACATAAATATAAGGCATTATCATTTACAATGCCAATAGTTTACTCGCGTAAATGCGAGACCTATT
The DNA here is from genome assembly GCF_964204655.1 of Triturus cristatus. NCBI lineage: Eukaryota > Metazoa > Chordata > Amphibia > Caudata > Salamandridae > Triturus > Triturus cristatus. The sequence continues at coordinate 839,685,608 of NC_140593.1, read as the reverse complement.
GCATTGCAAATGCTTGTTGTAATAAGCCACTGTGGTCTTTTGTTGATCTTAGCCCCCCGAGCAACACAACATCTGAACAGGCAACACTGCAAGAAATCAACTTGCCAGGGAACCACCAAGAAAGACAGTTTCACAATAAGGAGTGTACCATTATGGTGCATAAGTCTGTATGTACATCATGCATACATTGCGCTCACTTCAAGCAAGTCGATGCATATTTGATCATCCATGCCCTGGATATATATATTTTTGAAACGTGGGAACCCGATTACCTACGCTTCTGCACATTTCATAAAACTGAGAAATGTTAGCGCGTGTGTTTTTTTTGTAGGATGTATTTTCCCACGACAAAAATCGGAGAATTTTACCAGAGGATTACATTGACAGCATTTTAAATGTTGCAATTTCACATTCTGCAAAATTAAGAATTTTGTGGAGTTATAATTTTGAACACTTCTTACTTGTATTGTCCAGTGCATAATGCTTTCATCAATGGTCCAACAACCCCAAACAAAATGCTAGAATTCAGCAGATTTCTGATATTAAACAATCCCTCCCTGCACAAGGCTCTATTTCAGTCCCACTCACACTGATCTTTACAATGATGCAACCGTTTAAGATGCATGGTGAAAGTAAACAAATCAATGCCACTGAAAGGGAGCATTGCATGATTTTACTGACCCTACCTGCAGTTGGCGATTGAATTTAATTTATTGTTAGGTTGTGTCTGTCCTACTATTTACTAATGCTAATCACGTCACACTGAAATTATACAACAAATAAAAAACAGCCAACTTTGCATGCTATGAATACATAGCTTTAGGCAAAAAGTGAATGTTACTCAGTGAAAAGGCACATGCAGAGCTTCTGCCTCATTTCAGGGTAACATCATTTAATAAAAGGGTAGATGGAGTTGCCACGGATATAGGCATTCTAATAATTTTCTAGTGCACTTTCGTAAATGACGCTGCTTCCCATTAAAGAGTACTACATAGGAATTATGTGCTTGCTGTTCAAGGGAGCGGAACAAAATATAAACTTTTGCCTACTGTTTAGGGAATAAAATATGTATGTCTGACAGTTAATGGCATTAGTGGTGAAGCTGAAGCTACAGAGCGTTATTCTAGGGTTGAAGGAGAAGGGCTGGTGAGGTTGAAAGAACAAATAAATGAATGACAGCATGAAGGATAAATAAATAATAAATGCGCCATTTGATGAAAGCGATCCAGCGAAAGTATAACCAAAACCGCACCTATCGAAAAAAAATGCAACACGTACCACGCCAAAGAATCTATTGCAGGAGTGTTAAAGAATGATCCACAACAGCAGCAGCAGTGCCACATTATTAGGATAACCACCGACTGGGTAAGGGATTCCCATACACAGTCTTTGATATAAATGCAGTTTGGGGGGAGTATCAGGAAAATAAAGCAAGGCACTCATCAATCAGTAGCGGGAACCCTAGCTTGGTTCTTATTTCTAACAATGGGGCATGGAGTCTGCCATGAGTCACAGACTGAAGTCCAAAGATCAAGTAAGACAAGACGCGAGGCCGCGAGACGCGCTCTGTGGTGGGGGAGGGGCAGAGTGAGGAGCACCGGAAATAAAATGCAACTCGTACCACGCCGAAGAATCTATGGCTGAAGTGTTAAAGAATGATCCACAATAGCAGCAGCAGCAGCAGTGCCACATTATTAGGATAACCGCTGACTGGGTAATGGATTCCCATACACAGTCTTTGATATAAATGCATTTTGGGGGAGTATCAGGAAAATAAAGCAAGGCACTCATCAATCAGTAGCGGGAACCCTGGCTTGGTTCTCATTTCTAACAATGGGGCATGGAGTCTGCCATGAGTCACAGACTGAAGTCCAAAGATCAAGTAAGACAAGAGGCGCGGCCGCGAGACGTGTTCTGTGGTGGGGGAGGGTCGGAGCGAGGCACTTGGGAGAGCAAGCGAGAGGAAAGCCAGATGGCGCCTGATCGCGTGCTGTAAGGGTGCCGCGAGGAAAGCCACATGGCGGCTGTGCGTGTGCCCGCGCGCGTAACCACAAGCTTTAGGGCAAAAGCTTGTGGTCGGATTTCTAAAGCCCGCTCACTAAATGTCTCGCCAGACCAGCGCATGCGCTGGCTCAGGCGAGACCTAAAAAAGAAGGGCATGTTTCTTTTGTATTTAAAATGCCATGACAGTAAAAACATGAAATTGCTGTTTTTGCTGTATCAATGTCGGTGGTCCCATTGGCTAACACGGAGTTTCACTAGCCACTGCGCAAAGAGCTAACTTCCATTTGGGACCAACAACATTTTACTTCAATGTACCAAATTAATCATTATATTAAACTCAACACATTGCTGGGTTCAGATTTACTGTAACTTTGAATAGAAAGTTGCCTTTAGAAAGTCTACTTTGTTGCCTAAACCTTCAGTAGCCTTTCCTGTTTATCTGCAACAGTAGTCCCCGAAGCAAAATGATGGCTCCCCTGCTAGGAAGTGTGAAATGCTCTTAGGAACAGGGAACAAAGACTTGCTGAAGGGAGTAGGTGTGATCTCTTCTAGCAGGATGACTACCAGGCAGGGGCCACAGATGGCCCCAGCTTCAAAGAGACGTCTGCCTCAGTGAAGCAAATGGCGATCACACCTTTGCCTGACTGCACCTTTTTGTAGTGAGACAGAGTGGCATCTCCCACAAAAGGGTCGGCGGGGATCTGTTGCCAAACCAGTATTCCAGGAGGAGCGGCTCATCATTCTGGGAACACCCCAGGGGTGCATGCCCAGTGCTTCTCAGAGAGGAAAGAAGACATGGTTTAAGGTTATAGAGGAGTAACCTCAGATTGTTTGGGGGTCAAACCCCAAGAAGTTAGTGACGTAAAGTGGGGTGAGAAGCCTCGTTGGAACTATTGCCCCATTGACTAACGAGCCCTCCCCTCCTACAAAATGAGATGATGGCATACAAGTGTTATCTGTGACCCACAGTCCTCAGATCAATACTGGACTTGAGAGAAAACTGAAGGAGGACTGCCTGCTGCTTCCTTGACCAATCAAAGAGAGGCTGTACCAAAGCCAGACTGCACCTGCTGAACCAGAGGACCACGCAAGAAAGGACTGAGCCTGCAGTGCCCACTTGTGGAAAGGTTGCCCATGTGTGCCTGGACAAGAGTGACTCCAAGAGTCAGTTGTCTGACTCCCTGTTGCAGTTAAAGGGCCACAAAAGCTGAAGTAAGCCGGCCAGAGCCCCACTGCCCATGGTCACCTGCCTGTCGCTGGACACCTCAGTGCCTGCTGGAAGACTGAATCCTGACCTGTTCGGGGTGTCCTCAAGTCCATGGGATCCGTGGCCATCGTCAAAGTGGACCTTCGTTCTCAAGCAAAAAAGAAACATTCATCTGTGGACAACAGCTGAAGACAGCTGTAACCAAATACCTGTAGATCAGTGGCAACTGGACCTAAACTTGACTTCACTGGGGCGTCGTGGGAGACAAAATCCTGAAGGCAGAGATGACCCCTGAGGTTTGTGGACCCGGGGTGGCCCCAGGTACACTCGCCGAATCTCTTTCACAATTCCAGCATCCTTCGCATCTTGGCAGTATCCTGAATACCCAGCATTAGGACCACTTCTTGGCTGGAGCTGCGATTCTGGAAAAATCTTCTGTGAAGACTCGGAGTCTGCTGGACCCAACAGGTAACCGTGTCCCTGGACCAAAGTGGTCCCTGTGACTGGCTTGCAACCAGTTGTGGCCATTTGAAGAGAGGATTGGTAGTCGTGCTAGCCCATTGGCTCAGGAACCACTACACTGATTACGATTTATTAGAACATAAAATAATTCACTTTTTTTTGTTTTAAGTCACCTCTCTGGTTCCCCTCAAAAGATGTTTGTGAATTTGGTATCTAATTTAAGATACAAATACACTCTGTTTTTATAAATTGATGTTGGATTTTTATTGTGTCATGTTTCCTACTTATCTGTTTTGATACTTCTAAATGCTTTACACTTGTTCCGTTGACTAAGCCTGGCTGGTCTGTCTCACAGCTACACAGGACTGAGCTAAAGGATTGGTTAAAGAAACCTAACTGGGCCTGACAGAGAATGTAAAATTTTAACATGGAAAGGTCTCTCAGCAACACCACGTAATAATTCACTTTCCTACATACAGTGTTGGACCGACAGCCTATGCTCAGAAAGGTCCTTCCACAGATCTTTCCATCGGTCTAATATCACCCAAATCCTTTACTGACCTAGTCATACACTTCCAGGTTTCATCCGCTTAAAGAGTTTAGAAGTTTGTACATTTTTTAGGCTCATTCTTTTGTACCCTTATAAACTGAGACGAGTTTTACCCTAACTCAAGGGTCTTATGGGTGCCTGCTGGACTAGCAGCTGCAGCACAGTCTATTTGGTAGATGTAGCATTTGGACTCTGAAACCCCATAAGTACACTTGCAATATTTTCAATTATATGGTCTGTCCATTAAAAAACATATCTGATATCATCCAACTATCTCCCACTTTCGATCTCTGAAAGGATATGCCCACCAAAGAGGATGTAAACTGCAGATTGTCCTGTACAGATGATACTTTTTGGATTTGTTAGTTTGTAATGAGTGGGATTACCAGCCGGCGTCCTGTCACAGAGGATGGCATCAAAGCAGAGGAGGTTATTTAAATAGGTGTGTTTTCAAAGCCTTGCAGAATTTTAAAAGATTAGGCTCAGCCAGTAACTCAATGGGGAGTTTATTCTATGCCGGTGCTGTAACCACAGAAAAGGCAAGCCCGCCAAGTCTCACTCTACGAAATGTAGGTACAACTGCCAGATTGAGGGAGGATGAGCATAACGTTCTGGAAGGGATATGCAGGATTGAAGACCCTATGGCACATGCAAAGGGCCTTAAAATAGCATATTTTCTGCATGGCAAGCCAGGGGAAGTATCCCTAGATGCACAGAGATATTATTCAATTTGCGGATGCCCGGTATCAGTATGGCCACCACATTTTGGATAAACTTATCTATGTATCAAATAAGCAGGTAGGCTAACGTACAACACATTGCAATAATCCAGCCTACCGCTAATCAAAGGATGAATCAATAGCTGCCTAGAGATCTGGGGGATAAAAGGTAAGATCTTTTTTAATTCCTTCATGAAAAAGAAGCAAGTGGTCGTAAGTCTTCTTACATGGGGTTCAGCTGACATTTTTGTGTCATATAACACTCCCAGATTATGGACAGGATCTACCAGGCTAGGACACAGCTCTAGTGATTGTGGCCAACAGGAGGGGCTACCAAAAACCAATACCTGAGTTTTGCTGGAATTAAGACTGAGGGAATTACTGTGATTCCCCTGAATGTCCCTTCTTATTTGAAGTACTCATGCCGAAAGGCTTGGGACCCCGCTTCTTCCGATTGGTTAAATTATTATGCACTAATCCTACAGCCAGGGTTAAAATAGGATGCCATATATCAGATCCTATAACGATACAGAGGGGCTGTCCCCTCTTATTTTTTCTGCCACTGGAGCCCCTACCATATCTTCTGCGTGCCCAGGGCCAACAGTGGGGTATTCCCTTTGGAGAGGGTATACATTCTGTCTCCCTTTAAGCAGACATGTTACTTTACCCTAATGTCCAGGCCATCCCTCCCACCATTGAACACTTATTAGCCAAACTTGCCGGTTCACTGACAGAATATTGACACCTAACATATCCCCATAACACAATATCGAATTATAAAGATCGATGTCAAAAATATCGACATCCTATATGTATAATGGTAAGTACTGAAATAGAGAAAATAAATACATCTGTCTTAAATATAGTGTTACAAAATATATGTATAAAATTATAAATATTAAATATATTAAATAATAAAATTAATTTTAACAAATTAAATTTAATATGCATTTTAATAAATGTAACAAACTTAATTTAAAAAAGGTAAACACACATATATAATAATGAATAATATTTACTTTAAAACACTTATTAGACCAATCATTTTAATGTATTTTATACATTTAAAATTAGATAAAAATAGAATATATATATATAAAAACTTAAGCTTTATGTCGACAATATTCTTATAAAAGCAAGTTAAACACAGTATACATAATTTAACTACTAGATAGATCTTACAAGTCAATTTGTATCAGTGTACGGATAATAAGAACAAACAATCGTTTCATCATAAAAGAGTTTTAAAAAATGGACAGTCTCATCATTAATACCACCATGGGATCACGTAACATACACTATATACAGTAGTAGCATGATTTACAATGTAATAAAACAACAACACAAAGTGGCACAAACCGCAAAAGACAAAGTTATTCGAATAGTAGGTAAGCAATAAAATCAGACGTATAATCAAACTCCAAACATAGATGAATAGAAAGTTTAAAAAGTTATTAACACATTATAAAGTGCAAGTAGTAAAAAGTTTCACACAGTGAGATTCAGTTAGTACCCGTGGAGATCTAGTTGATACTAAATCAGAGGGAAAACCTGATAGCAAAGATTCTAAATTATTCTCTATTGATGCAATTTTTGATCTGATGAACCAAGCCCACTTCAGAAATTTGGCTAGGGGAATAGCATAGGGAAGCGAGGGATCGGTCCTCAAAATTCTTAAAGCTTCGCTGCTTTGCCTAGTGTCTAAGTTCTTACATATAGGCACTAGCCAGATCTTTCGCGGGATAGCATAGGTAGGACATACAAAGAGAATATGTGGGTATGTTTCTGTATGTTCCACACAATGTGGGCACTTACTATTAAAGGATTTTAAGGGCAGGGTACCGACTCTAAATTGAAAATCGAGTTTTCGATCAAAGGGCTTGGGGACACACACACAGACAGACAGACAAACACACACACACACACAGACACACACACGCGCGCACACACACACACACACAGACACAAATAAACTCTGCTAAAAAAAAGAATTCTAATTACATTAAAACATTACACTATTTAAAAATCTTTAAACTTAGTCAAAATCATTTTTCAATTAACAAATATTAATTACAAATGTAACAATTTAAAATAAACAAAACATAATATAGATTATAACAATACAAATGTAATGATAACATTTAATACAAATAATATTCCCACTAGAATTTAAACAAAACTATGCAAACTATTAAAGTAAACACAAACAACTTACCACTCTCATTTAGCAACGCATAAATATTAAGACTGGATAAAAAATAGAATTTACAACATCTCCCTCCAATGAATGCAATAGTAAGTAAAGAGATAAATTACATATAGAAAATATTTACTGCACCCACTCCAGCCAATACAACACCAAGGAAACTATTAAAGAGAAAAGGGATCAAATTTAATACTCTCACTCCAGTGAGTGCAACAGTAGGGAAAATGTTGGATTGCAGAGGGGTAAAAATGACTATTCACACTCCAATGAGTGCAACAGTAGTGAAAGTGTTGGATTGTGCAGGGGTAAAAAGTACTATTCCCACTCCAGTGAGCACAACAGTAGAGAAGGTGTTGGATAGCGGAGGGGTAAAACTTACTATTCCCACTCCATTCAGTGCAACAGTAGGGAAAGTGTTGGATTGTAGAGGGGTAAAAAGTACTATTCCCACTCCAGTGAGCACAATAGTAGAGAAGGTGTTGGATAGCAGAGGGATCAAATTTACTATTTCCACTCCAGTCAGTTCAAAATAAAAAACAAAATATAAATATTTTTGGGGAAAAGTAATTAAATAAAAAATATAAAATGTTACAAGTTCAAATAAAATATAAAAAAAATAAAAACATGTCAAAAGATATCACAAATGCCTACAAATATTATATTAAATAAAAAATTCAAATATTTTTTATTTACAAATTATTTATTTAAAAAATCATCACATAAGAAAACAAGTTACTTACCTGTAACTACAGTTATCCAGTATTGGCATCTTTCATAGATTCACATGCCTGAATCATTCCTCGTCGCCGAGGCGGGAGTCCGACGGTAAATACAAAAGTAGTGCCAAAAGTAAATAACAGTAGTAGGCTAAAAGAAAAAGCCTAAGGCCTACATCTTAGTAGCCTATCTACATCATTATAGTAAAAAGAACCAAAAGTTGGCTCCAACCAATCAGCTACCCGCACCCTCTAGAACAGGGTTACTCATAGTACGGCCCGCGGGCCGCCAGCGGCCCGGCAAGCCTTGCTCGGCGGCCCGCGGACCTTGCAGACATCCTACATGTGTTTTTAAACAAAATGAAAGAGTGTTAGCAAACACTGCCGGGTGCAGCAGCCCGGACTCTGAGACTCTGCTCTGTGGGGGCCGGGGGATTCCAGTGATTGTCAAAGTGGAGATGCAAGGGCCTAAGAGGTGAAATACAACAAAGCTTTATTAACATGTAAATGGTCTTTTAAAGACCTGTGAAGTACTCAGGTGAGGCTGTGTGTGAGTGCTGGGAAGCTGTCTCAGGGTGGCTGTGTGCGCGCGCTGGGAAGCTGTCTCCGCCCAGGCTGAGGGCTGACACACACAGGGGTGAGATGACAGAGGGTGACGGAGGGAGGGAGAGGGAGGCGGAGGGAGAGGGAGACAGAGGGAGAGGGAGGGAGACAGAGGGAGGGAGAGAGACAGGGAGAGATAGAGGGAGGGAGACAGAGAGAGAGAGAGAAGGAGGGAGGGAGGGAGAGAGAGAAGGAGGGAGGGAGGGAGAGAGAGAAGGAGGGAGGGAGAGAGAGAAGGAGGGAGGGAGAGAGAGAGAGAGGAGGGAGAGAGAGAGAGAGGAGGGAGAGAGAGAGAGGGAGGGAGAGGGGGACGGAAGGAGGGAGAGGGAGTGAGAGAGACGGAGGGAGACAAAGGGAGACAGGAGGGAGGGAGGTAGACGGAGGGAGGGAGGGAGACGGAGGGAGGGAGACAGGGAGGGAGACGGAGGGAGACAAAGGGAGACAGAAAGAGAGTGAGGTAGACGGAGGGAGGGAGGGAGACGGAGGCAGGGAGACGGAGGCAGGGAGACGGAGAGACAGAGGGAGACAGAGGGAGGGAGAGACAGAGGGAGGGAGAGAGACAGAGGGAGGGAGGGAGACAGAGGGAGGGAGGGAGACAGAGGGAGGGAGGGAGAGAGACAGAGGGAGGGAGAGAGACAGAGGGAGGGAGAGAGAGAGGGAGGGAGACGGAGGGAGGGAGAGAGACAGAGGGAGGGAGGGAGACGGAGGGAGGGAGGGAGAGAGACAGAGGGAGGGAGAGAGACAGAGGGAGGGAGGGAGACAGAGGGAGGGAGGGAGACAGAGGGAGGGAGGGAGAGAGACAGAGGGAGGGAGAGAGACAGAGGGAGGGAGAGAGAGAGGGAGGGAGACAGAGGGAGGGAGAGAGACAGAGGGAGGGAGAGAGACAGAGGGAGGGAGAGAGACGGAGGGAGGGAGAGAGACAGAGGGAGGGAGAGAGACGGAGGGAGGGAGAGAGACAGAGGGAGGGAGAGAGACAGAGGGAGGGAGAGAGACAGAGGGAGGGAGAGAGACAGAGGGAGGGAGAGAGACAGAGGGAGGGAGAGAGACAGAGGGAGGGAGAGAGACAGAGGGAGGGAGAGAGACAGAGGGAGGGAGAGAGACAGAGGGAGGGAGAGAGACAGAGGGAGGGAGAGAGAGGGAGGGAGATGGGGAGGGAGATGGAGGGAGGGAGATGGAGGGAGTAAGACGGAGGGAGGGAGGGCGACGGAGGGAGGGAGGGCGACGGAGGGAGGGAGGGCGACGGAGGGAGGGAGGGCGACGGAGGGAGGGAGATGGAGGGAGTAAGACGGAGGGAGGGAGGGCGACGGAGGGAGGGAGGGCGACGGAGGGAGGGAGGGCGACGGAGGGAGGGAGGGCGACGGAGGGAGGGAGGGCGACGGAGGGAGGGAGATGGAGGGAGTAAGACGGAGGGAGGGAGGGCGACGGAGGGAGGGAGGGCGACGGAGGGAGGGAGGGCGACGGAGGGAGGGCGACGGAGGGAGGGCGACGGAGGGAGGGCGACGGAGGGAGGGCGACGGAGGGAGGGCGACGGAGGGAGGGAGGGCGACGGAGGGAGGGCGACGGAGGGAGGGAGGGCGACGGAGGGAGGGAGGGCGACGGAGGGAGGGGGAGGGAGGGAGGGCGACGGAGGGAGGGAGGGCGACGGAGGGAGGGAGGGCGACGGAGGGAGGGAGGGCGACGGAGGGAGGGAGGGCGACGGAGGGAGGGAGGGCGACGGAGGGAGGGAGGGCGACGGAGGGAGGGAGGGCGACGGAGGGAGGGAGGGGGAGGGAGGGAGGGCGACGGAGGGAGGGAGGGCGACGGAGGGAGGGAGGGCGACGGAGGGAGGGAGGGCGACAGAGGGAGGGAGGGCGACAGAGGGAGGGAGGGCGACAGAGGGAGGGAGGGCGACAGAGGGAGGGAGAGAGACAGAGGGAGGGAGAGAGACAGAGGGAGGGAGAGAGACAGAGGGAGGGAGAGAGACAGAGGGAGGGAGAGAGACAGAGGGAGGGAGAGAGACAGAGGGAGGGAGAGGGAGGGAGATGGGGAGGGAGATGGAGGGAGTAAGACGGAGGGAGGGAGGGCGACGGAGGGAGGGAGGGCGACGGAGGGAGGGAGGGAGGGCGACGGAGGGAGGGAGGGAGGGCGACGGAGGGAGGGAGGGCGACGGAGGGAGGGAGGGCGACGGAGGGAGGGAGGGCGACGGAGGGAGGGAGATGGAGGGAGTAAGACGGAGGGAGGGAGGGCGACGGAGGGAGGGCGACGGAGGGAGGGAGGGCGACGGAGGGAGGGCGACGGAGGGAGGGAGGGCGACGGAGGGAGGGCGACGGAGGGAGGGCGACGGAGGGAGGGAGGGCGACGGAGGGAGGGCGACGGAGGGAGGGAGGGCGACGGAGGGAGGGAGGGCGACGGAGGGAGGGAGGGCGACGGAGGGAGGGAGGGCGACGGAGGGAGGGAGGGCGACGGAGGGAGGGAGGGCGACGGAGGGAGGGAGGGCGACGGAGGGAGGGAGGGCGACGGAGGGAGGGAGGGCGACGGAGGGAGGGAGGGCGACGGAGGGAGGAAGACGGAGGGAGGGCGACGGAGGGAGGGAGGGCGACGGAGGGAGGGAGGGCGACGGAGGGAGGGAGGGCGACGGAGGGAGGGAGGGCGACGGAGGGAGGGAGGGCGACAGGGGGAGGGCGACGGGGGGAGAGAGGCAGGGGGAGAGAGGCAGGGGGAGAGAGACAGGGGGAGAGAGACAGGGGGAGAGAGACAGGGGGAGAGAGACAGGGGGAGAGAGACGGGGGAGAGAGACAGGGGGAGAGAGACAGGGGGAGAGAGACAGGGGGAGAGAGACAGGGGGAGAGAGACAGGGGGAGAGAGACAGGGGGAGAGAGACAGGGGGAGAGAGACAGGGGGAGAGAGACAGGGGGAGAGAGACAGGGGGAGAGAGACAGGGGGAGAGAGACAGGGGGAGAGAGACAGGGGGAGAGAGACAGGGGGAGAGAGACAGGGGGAGAGAGACAGGGGGAGAGAGACAGGGGGAGAGAGACAGGGGGAGAGAGACAGGGGGAGAGAGACAGGGGGAGAGAGACAGGGGGAGAGAGACAGGGGGAGGGAGACAGGGGGAGGGAGACAGGGGGAGGGAGACAGGGGGAGGGAGACAGGGGGAGGGAGACAGGGGGAGGGAGACAGGGGGAGGGAGGCAGGGGGAGAGAGGCAGGGGGAGAGAGGCAGGGGGAGAGAGGCAGGGGGAGAGAGGCAGGGGGAGAGAGGCAGGGGGAGAGAGGCAGGGGGAGAGAGGCAGGGGGAGAGAGGCAGGGGGAGAGAGGCAGGGGGAGAGAGGCAGGGGGAGAGAGGCAGGGGGAGAGAGGCAGGGGGAGAGAAGCAGGGGGAGAGAGGCAGGGGGAGAGAGGCAGGGGGGAGAGAGGCAGGGGGGGAAAGAGGCAGGGGGGGAGAGAGGCAGGGGGGGAGAGAGGCAGGGGGGGAGAGAGAGAGGGAGGGAGAGAGAGGGAGGGAGAGAGAGGGAGAGAGATCTGTGTATGCTGGGTCTGGTGGCTCTGTGGACGAAGGCGTCTGCTGCAGGGACCTGTGTTCAACCTCATGGTCAATTTTTTTTGCTTTAGTCCCGCCCCTCCACCTCTGACCCCTCCCCCACCGGTGCGGCCCTCGGCCACAAACCACACTGTAAATTTGGCCCCCGAGAGAAAGTTTGTGAGTACCCATGCTCTAGAACCTTCCCAGCAGAGGCAGTTCTCCTCAGACTTTCCTAGCACAAGTGGGAAGTAAGTATGCCAGATTATAGAGAACTGACTCGCCGGGGAGGAGGGTGGGTGCATGTGAATCTATGAAAGATACCAATACTTGATAACTGTAGTAACAGGTAAGTAACTTGTTTTCTTATCCAGTATTGAGGCATCTTTCAAAGATTCACATGCCTGAATCAGAGTAGCAAGCAGTATACCAATATACTGTCGCTTGCGGATGGTGGGAGACACGTGCACATAAACTCCCAAATAGCATCCACAAAGGTTGAAACCAATATATATATATATATATATATATATATATATATATATATTTATTTTTATTTTTTTTTCACAGAAAAAACATAGGTTTCAGGGGTGTTAGTTAGCTGGCCATTTCACTCGTACAAAACCATAGAAATTCCTCCGTTATAGTTAGTTCTGCTAACTATAACTCGCACACCCACAATGCATCGCTGATGATGTCACATATTGCATCATTCATGACATGGTCAGTGACATCACTGATGACATTACTGATGATATCTCAAATGACATCACTGATGACATCATCCAGTGCATGTGGTTTAGTTTGAAATTTAAATATGTATAATATTTATACCAATCTGTATTGAAGATTGAGTGGATATATAACTATCTGGATGGAGGATTTAGTAGCTGTATGTCTGACTGTTTAAGTGAGTAATTAAAAGTGTCTCACTCAATACATGGATTAGTAACTAAACTATGTGAATGTGTGCAGCACGGTCTCTGTTGTTGTATAACATGCTGCATCAGTTGGCCACTAACTACATGAGTGTGTATATTAGTTATTGATTAGTTGGGTGAGTATTTGTATGGGACACTGAGTTTGTGTGTGGTTGGATGGGGTGTGTGTAACTATGCATAGATGTGTGAATGGTTGATTGACTAGGTGTATAGGTTTAAGAGTGCATGTGGAAACAGTTGTTTGGGTGACTGAGTGTATTTATTTGTGTGTTGGTGAGCGAATACATGTTTTTAGTTGTACATCTTCAACAAAGTAAAAAAATAAAAGCCATTGTATGTGAACGTTGGTGTATATAAATAAGTATGTGTAAGAGTTTGTGATTGTGAGAGTAACTATATGAATGAGTCTATAATTGTAATGGTGATTTTTTAACATATTAACTATGAGTTACTAAGTGTTTGAATAAATGAGGTGTTGTGGGATAATTGTGTAAATGAGTAAATGTAAGTGTGATTAATTTTTTTCATGAGTGAGTAGGATGACTGCATAACCGACTAAGATGACTGCTGATGTGTCAATGTCTATATATGTGTATGAGTGCATTTGATAGTGTTCTATTAATTAGGGACTGCATGTATAAATGATTCTGTTGTTGAATGGGTAGTTGTGTGTGTAGACTTAGGAATCAGTGAGTGGGTATGTAGTAAATAGTATTGGTGGGTCAATGGTTTCAAATATGGTGTTCTGTATTTTACAGTGAGTGATGAAAGGTTATACTAGTGTATGATGAGGTGTATCAGACTGTCACGTGGATGATGTCATCAGTGATGTCACTTGAGATGTCATCAGTGATGTCACTGACCATGTCATGAATGATGCAATATGTGACATCATCAGCAGTGCATTGCGGGTGTGTGAGTTATAGTTAGCATAACTAACTATAACAGAGGAATTTCTATGGTTTTATACGAGTGAAATGGCCAGCTAACTATAACACCCCTGAAACCTATGGTTTTTTCAGTGAATTTCTAAGGTTTTTTAAATGCTAATTTCTAACAATAACGTCTCTGAAACCTTTTTTTTCAGTGAATTTCAAAGCTTTTTTAAATGCTAATTTCTAACTAAAATGTCTCTGAAACCTATGTTTTTTTCAGTGAATTTCAAAGATTTTTTAAATGCTAATTTTTAAGTGTGATAGTAGTTATACCTATTTTTTTGTACTGATTTTCTAGTTTAACTGTTTATTTATAAATATTTTATTCATTAAATAAAATTTTTCAGAAAATTGCAAAAAAAAAAATGTTTTTAATTCAAACTGAAATATTAATAAATTTTCTTGGTTTCATTTTTTATTTTAATATATTTATATTATTTTCTTTTTTTTTTAAATTCAATTTTTTTTCCCCGGAGTCGTGCACTCAAAGCGTACACATCACGGTGGGTGCGCGCATTCTAGCCGCCATTTTAGAAAAGTCGTGAAGGATCCGCGTACGGTGAGCGACGGCTGCGTGTTTTTCAGTAACATCATATATATTTAATATTACGTGATGTGCGCGATTGGTATCCGACCAGTCCGCGACTCCTGCTCCCGCGCATTCGCGACACATGCGCATTACGGTACGAGATGCTTGCGTGGTTGCGGGTCCCACGTGACATCATATACGTGCTGGGGCGCGCTGGGTGTGCGACTCCCGCAAAAAAAGTTTGTTCCAAAATGATATGTAAGTATCTTTAATATACATATTAGGGCAAGAGATTATCTAAGATATTCATAAAAATAATATATTTGTACTTATAATAAACGTATATTTTTAAATATATTTTCGCGAAGTCGGGTGCGTGCATCGTGAGTGCAGAGAACCAGGTCAGCAGAGCTGCTGTAGAGCCAGAGAACCAGGTCAGCAGAGCTGCTGTAGAGCCAGAGAAACCAGGTCAGCAGAGCCGCTTTAGAGACACAGAACCAGGTCAGCAGAGCTCTTTAGAGGGAGAGAATCAGGTCAGCAGAGCTGCTCTAGAGCCAGAGAACCAGGTCAGCAGAACTGCTTTAGAGCCAGAGAACCAGGTCAGCAGAGCTGCTTTAGAGCCAGAGAACCAGGTCAGCAGAGCTGCTTTACAGCCAGAGAACCAGGTCAGTAGAGCTGCTCTAGAGCCAGAGAACCAGGTCAGCAGAGCTGCTCTAGAGCCAGAGAACTAGCTCAGCAGAGCTGCTCTAGAGCCAGAGAACCAGGTCAGCAGAGCTGCTTTAGAGCCAGAGAACCAGGTCAGCAGAGCTGCTCTAGAGGCAGAGACCCACCAGGTCAGCAGAGCTGCTTTAGAGCCAGAGAACCAGGTCAGCAGAGCTGCTCTAGAGGCAGAGACCCACCAGGTCAGCAGAGCTGCTTTAGAGGGAGAGAACCAGGTCAGCAGAGCTGCTGTAGAGCCAGAGAATCAGGTCTTCAGAGCTGCTTTAGAGCCATAGAACCAGGTCAGCAGAGCTGCTTTAGAGCCATAGAACCAGGTCAGCAGAGCTGCTTTAGAGCCATAGAACCAGGTCAGCAGAGCTGCTTTAGAGCCATAGAACCAGGTCAGTAGAGCTGATTTAGAGGGAGAGAGGTAGAGAGTGAGTAGTAGAGAGAGAGAGAGTACTACTCAGTGAGTAGTAGAGAGAGTAGTAGAGAGTGAGTAGTAGAGTGAGTAGTAGAGAGTGAGTGTAGTAGAGAGAGATTAGTAGAGAGTGAGTAGTAGAGAGAGAGTAGTAGAGAGTGAGTAGTAGAGAGAGAGTAGTAGAGAGTGAGTAGTAGAGAGTGTGTAGTAGAGAGAGAGAGTAGTAGAGAGAGAGAGTAGTAGAGAGTGAGAGTAGTGGAGTAGTAGAGAGTGAGTAGTAGAGAGAGTGAGTAGTAAAGAGAGTGAGTAGTAAAGAGAGTGAGTAGTAGAGAGTGAGAAGTAGAGTAGTGGAGTAGTAGAGGGAGTAGTGGAGTAGTAGAGAGTGAGTAGTAGAGTGAGTACTAGAGAGTAGTAGAGAGCGAGTAGTAGAGAGTGTGTAGTAGAGAGTGTGTAGTAGAGAGTGTGTAGTAGAGAGTGTGTAGTAGAGAGTGTGTAGTAGAGAGTGTGTAGTAGAGAGTGTGTAGTAGAGAGTGTGTAGTAGAGTGAGAAGTAGAGTAGTGTAGAGTAGTGGAGAGAGTAAGTGTGAGCGGTAGAGAAGTAGAGAGTGAGCAGTAGAGTGAGTAGTAGTATAGTGTAGTAGAGAGTAGTAGAGTGAGTAGTAAAGAGAGAGTACTACTTACTCTACTACTCTCTACCACTCTCTCTACTACTCTACTACTCTACTACTCTCTCTCTACTACTCACTCGCTAGTAGAGTGAGTAGTAGAGAGTGAGTAGTAGAGAGTGAGTAGTAGAGAGTGAGTAGTAGAGAGTGAGTAGTAGAGAGTGAGTAGTAGAGAGTGAGAAGTAGAGAGTGAGTACTAGAGTGAGTAGTAGAGTAAATAGTAGAGTGAGTAGTAGAGAGTGAGTAGTAGAGTAAGTAGTAGAGAGTTGTACAGATTGAGTAGTAGACCAGTCAGAGTCAGTCAGTCAGTCAGAGTCAGTCAGTCAGTCAGTCAGTCAGTCAGAGTCAGTCAGTCAGTCAGTCAGTCAGAGTCAGTCAGTCAGAGTCAGTCAGTCAGAGTCAGTCAGTCAGAGTCAGTGTCAAAGTCAGTCAGAGTCAGTCAGTCAGAGTCAGTGTCAAAGTCAGTCAGAGTCAGTCAGTCAGAGTCAGAGTCAGTCAGTCAGAGTCTGTCAGTCAGAGACAGTCAGTCAGAGTCAGTCAGTCAGAGTCAGTCAGTCAGAGTCAGTCAGTCAGAGTCAGTCAGTCAGAGTCAGTCAGTCAGAGTCAGTCAGTCAGAGTCAAAGTCAGTCAGAGTCAGTGTCAAAGTCAGAGTCAGAGTCAGTCAGAGTCAGTCAGAGTCAGTCAGAGTCAGTCAGAGTCAGTCAGAGTCAGTCAGAGTCAGTCAGTGTCAGTCAGTGTCAGTCAGTGTCAGTCAGTGTCAGTCAGTGTCAGTCAGTGTCAGTCAGTGTCAGTCAGTGTCAGTCAGTGTCAGTCAGTGTCAGTCAGTGTCAGTCAGTGTCAGTCAGTGTCAGTCAGTGTCAGTCAGTGTCAGTCAGTGTCAGCTAGAGCAGCTCTCCTACTACTCTCTACTACTCACTCTATACTACTCTCTACTACTCACTCTCTGCTCTCTAGTACTCACTCTCTGCTACTCTACTACTTAATCTATTACTCACTCTCCACTCTCTACCTCTCTCTACCTCTACACCGCTACCTCTCTCTAACTCTCTACACGCACACATATATATGCATTTATATATATGTATGTGTGTGTATATATATATATATTCAGTGAAAAAACCATAGGTTTCACACATGCTATAGTTAGCTGGAGATTTTACTCATAAAAAAACCATGAAATTCCCCCGTTATAGTTAGTGCAGGCAACTATAACTCACGCGACCGCAATCCTCTGCTGATGCTAATACTGTATTTAGACACTTATTTGCCCATATCTTCTTCCATTAAATTTTAGCTATACATATATTACAAATATTTTTTTTTCATAAAGACACATATGTCATCAGCAGAGGATTGCGGTCGCGTGAGTTATAGTTGCCTGCACTAACTATAACGGGGGAATTTCATTGGTTTTTTATGAGTAAAATCTCCAGCTAACTATAGCATGTGTGAAACTATGGTTTTTTCACTGAATTTGCAAGGTTTTTTAAATGCTAATTCCTAACTATAACGTGTGTGAAACCTATGGTTTTTTCAGTGAATTTGTACGGTTTTTTAAATGCTAAGTTACTTTACGCCGTTCGTGGCGTGCGCGCCCACTTAACGCAGTTCGTTCTGTGTGCGCACGGTGAGCACGCGGTGTGCTTCGCGCACCGCGCGCCCACTTTACGCAGTTAGTGCCATGCACGCACGGTGGGCACGCGGTGCGCTATGCGCACCGCGTGCCCACGTTACGCTTGATGGGACATGTACGCACGATGCGCTTCGCGCACCTTCCGCACATGGAGGACATATTATGCGCTTCGTTGTGAAAGGTAATATTTTAAATGTTCCTTGATATTGATATGCCATGCACAAAAGGTGCTCTTTGGGCACCTTTTGCGCAAGGGGTGTGGAACGTGTGGATTATTCTTTCTTTATAAACAATTTTTACCATACGCGTACGGTAAGCGTAATCGCCGTTTTTTCGATAAAAGATTAAAATTAAAATTTTTAACATTAGGGGTTCTTTTGGGACACCTTAATCAAGGCTAGGTGGTTAGGAGCTGTATAAACAGCCCCTTTACATGTTTTTTGCCTTTGTTTTTCCTCCCCCCCTCAGAGTGCGAGAGAGAAAATGGCGGCTGCCGCTTCCTGGTTTCGACCGATTCGAATGTTTACTAAGATCTAACAGCCAATCAGAATCGCGCTCGCGCACGGCACCGTACGCGTACGGTAAGCTTACCGTAAGCGCACGGTAAGCGCACCGTAAGCTGGCTCAGATATATATATTGATTTAAATGCTATTTTCTCAGGATCTACTGAACAGATTTACACCAGACCTACAAAAGGCACTTCCTTGACCTGTAGACTACCTCTCTGCCAAATTTCAAGTAACTCTGTTTGGCCGTTCGGGCTGTAGCTGTGTCTAAAGGTCCTATGGAAAAATGCATGGGAAAAACGCGTTTTGGGACCCCCCTTTTTTCTCAGCCCCCGCTTGACGAATCCCCCCCGAGACTTTCTGTCAAGAATTCCTGTCATACAAGGGAAACACGCCCTTATGTAAACAGGAGAGCTGTTACATAACTCAAGGGAAACACGCCCTTATGTAAACCGGAGAGCTGTTACATAACTCAAGGGAAACACGCCCTTATGTAAACAGGAGAGCTGTTACATAACTCAAGGAAAACACGCCCTATAAAGGGAGGAACCGGGAGGTACAAGGCTGTCGGATATTGTGTTTACACCGACGTACCTGCTTCGTGAAGAGCAGTGTTCCGGAGTGGTGCTCCAGTAAGGCAAGAACGGAGGTAGGTCGAGTCGTTACTCCCTGGGCCGTGTCTTGCCCCATCGTCACCTGTGAAGGACCCGGAAGCTCTACCGGTCAACCATTGAGCTTCGCTTTTTGACTCGGCTGAGTCCAAGCGCAGTGGCGCTTTTGCTGGTTGGAGTCGTAACTCCCAGCCCGACCAGAGACACAGGGACTGCCAGCTGTAACGCACACCAGGAGGTGTTTGCCGCGTTACAGACTCGGAAGTCCACAGGATCGATCGAGCGGCTGCTCTCGGTTCAGTCTTCTTGCTTGTGATTGGGGTATCGGTGACGCATCACCAGGAGGTGACTCCGCGTCCCGGTGCAGTCTGAGGAAGAGGTTGAGCGGCTGCTCCCTTCAGGTAGAGACCCCGGCTGGGTGTTTCCCTGACTCCTCGATTCTCCCCAACACTCTTCGTGCCCCTCACAGCCTACCGATTGCATTGTCGGCCATTTCATTTCTGCCCTCTGTTGGCATACGCCGGGATCGGCGTATATGCAGAGGACGGTTAGGACCATCCGTGCTGTGGGCTGGTAACGTACTTAGCCTGGAGGATTCCAGTGACTATAACTTTTGTTTGTTCTTTGTATTTTATTTGCCTTCATTAAAAGAACTAACCCTTCACAAGTGGTTGCGTCCTCATTGTCGTGTCTGTTAAACGATCCTGAGACGTTCAGGGCGTTACAAAATATCCGACCTTAATAACACTAACTGTCTCCCGGTCGATAACAGACATGGCAACACTTGATGATGTGCTGGCTGCTTTAGCGGCCATGCAAGTTGAAGTGGCTGCCTCTAGGCAAGAAACAGCCGATGTAAAAGCCAGACTGGATGCTATCCAATTGGACCCGCTCACGCCCAGCACCTCCCTCACGAACCAGACCCCTGCGGTAGTAGTGGAAATGCCGGTAGCCATCCCCTTGGCAACACCAGAGAGGTACAGTGGGGATCCTAACACAGTGCAGGTATTCCTCACACAAGTGGCGCTACATTTATCGTGCAAACCAAAGGCGTTCCCCACGAGTCAGGCTCGTGTGGCTTTCCTTATATCCTATTTGGCTGGAAACGCGGCACAATGGGCCGTACCTCTGGTGAGCAATGACGACCCCCTCTTATGTGATTGGGGTGCTTTTCGCGAGGAATTCCTGAAGGTATTTGACAGAAGGGCTGACTCGTACACGGCGGACCGTGAAATGCTTGAGTTGAGACAGGGATCCAACGACCTGGTGCAGTATCTCAACGCGTTCCGAAGGCTGGTTGCGGAAACCAAGTGGCCTGTTGCTAAACAGACGGCGCTCTTCCATCAAGGGCTGTGCGATGAGCTCAAGGACGCCGTGGCTCATATTGACCCTCAACCCAAGACATGTGAGGGCCTTATCAACCTGGTATTACGGCTGGAACATAGGCTAAGTGAAAGAAAGGGGGATCATGGGAGAAAAGGAAAATCCCTTCCATCCTATGTGCGCATCCAAGGGAGAACCCATGGACATCAGCGCAATACGAGCGAGCCTCACAGCCACGGAGAAAGAGTCACGCCGTAAACAAGGATTGTGCCTATATTGTGGCAAAAAAGGCCACTACGTACGTGAATGCCCTGCCAAACCGAAGACGTCACGTTATCGGGCCAACCGGTCGGTAACAGCCGTGGCGGACATACCGGCGGAAAACTAGAGGACTCCAAGACCAGAGAAGGGGCATCTCGGAGTCACTCATCCATCCCTTCACTTTCCAACTCGGTCACTAAGGGACAACGACACCTGTTTATCACGGTGCACGTGGGAGTGCATGACCAGTGGATACCCGTTGTGGCCATGGTGGATTCAGGGGCCACTGGCATGTTTATGGACCACAACGAGGCATGCAGGCTAGGGCTAGTGCTTCTTCCCAAAGCAGTACCCGAAGACGTCTATGCGGTAGACGGAAGGCGATTGGTGACGGGGCCCATCGGACAGCACACGGGGGTCCTTCCGATGAGATATGGGAGGAACCATTTGGAACAAATCGATTTTAACATCATCCGAGCGCCCCAATATGGCGTCATATTGGGATTGCCGTGGCTACAGAAACACAACCCCTTTGTGGATTGGCCAACACATCGCATCGAAATGACGTCACCGTATTGCATCCTGCATTGTGGAATAAGAACGGAATCCCTTGACGCAGATGAGAGCGGGAGTCAGACGGTGGCTACAGCGGCAGAAAAAGATGTGGCTCTCCCCCAGGCTTATCACAGTTTTGAGGATGTATTTGATGAGGTGAAGGCGGAAGTGCTACCACCACATAAGACAGTTTGACTGCCAGATCGACCTGGTGCCAGGGGCCAGCGTTCCCAGCGGCAGGCTGTATGCCCTGACGGAGCCTGAAAACGTGCATCTCCGGGGGTACCTGGATAAACTCCTCAAGCTAGGATTCATCCGCCCGTCCAAGTCTCCGGCCGCCTCGCCACTCTTCTTCATCCCGAAGGCTAATGGGGAGCTGAGAGCCTGTGTGGACTTTAGGGCATTGAATGCGATAACCATAAAAAATCGGTACCCCTTGCCTCTCATCAGTGTACTTCTGGAACAGGTCAAGAAAGCTCGTATCTACACCAAGTTGGATTTGAAAGGGGCATACCATCTGGTGCGCATGAGGGACGGAGACGAGTGGAAGACCGCCTTTAAGACCAGGTTCGGCCTTTTTGAGTACCTCGTCATGCCGTTCGGTCTGTGCAACGCCCCGGCAGCCTTTCAGTACTTTTTGAATGAGGTATTCAGAGAGGAGTTGGATATCTACGTGGTCGTATATATCGACGACATCCTCATCTATTCGTCCAGTGTGGAGGAGCACGTACACCACGTCAAAGCTGTGCTCCAAAAGCTGAGGGAAAACATGCTGTTTTGTAAACTCAGCAAGTGTGACTTCCACGTCACATCCGTGGAATTCCTCGGAGTGATGCTGAGTCCAGAGGGACAGGAGATGGCAGAACGAAAGATCAAGGCGGTGAAAGAATGGCCGGTGCCCCAAAGCGTGAAGGACGTCCAAAGTTTCATTGGCTTCGCCAACTTTTACAGGCGGTTTATAGATGGATTTTCAGGAGTGGTGGCCCCAATCACACAGCTACTGAGGAAGTCCAAGGAGTTTGTCTGGTCCCCTGAAGCGAACAAAGCCTTTGAGGCCCTGAAAAGCGCTTTTGGTAAGGCGCCGGTGTTGGCTCACCCCGATCCGGATCTCCCCTACGTGGTGGAAGCGGACGCGTCGGATGTGGCGCTGGGGGCTATCTTGTCCCAACGCAACCACGACACAGGGGTGCTTCATCCCGTTGCGTACATCTCCCGCAAACTCAACGACGCCGAACGCAACTACCATATTGCGGAGAAGGAGCTTCTCGCAATCAAGGACGCCTTCACAGAATGGAGGCATTGGTTGATGGGGGCAAGACATGTGGTATCGGTGTACACGGACCATCGGAACCTACAGTTCATGACGGCCACTAGACACCTTTCTCCCAGGCAGCTGCGGTGGATGATGTTCTTTGCGGGGTTCAACTTCCGCATCACATATCGGCCGGGGACGGAAAACCGGAAGGCGGACGCCCTGTCCCGTCAATCTGCAGTTAAGGAACCATTGCCTGCAACCGAGCGTTCCATCATTTCCCCGAGGATGGTATTGGGGGTTATCCAACCGGATACTTTCCTGAGGGGAATAAAGAGAGGGATCAGGTCATTCGCATGGCGGAGGTGGCTCCTCAGTCACAGAGAATGGCAGCTGAAGGACGGGATACCCCTGAAGGGCAGGTGCCTATTGATACCCACGCCTAGGCTAAGGAAACAAGCATTCATCTGGTGCCATGACTCTCCATGCGCAGGTCATTTGGGCTTTGAAAAAACGGTGGCTAGCATGGGACGGCATTTCTGGTGGCCAACCATGAGAGTGGATGTCAGGAGGTGGGGACAGGAGTGTCCTACGTGTGCTACCATGAAGGCCGACCATGGCCGAACCCAAGGGCTCTTACATCCACTTCCGACCCCGGATAGACCATGGGATAGCATATCACTGGACTTCGTGGTGGGCCTACCGGTAGACCAGGGGATGACGGCAATACTGGTGGTGGTGGATTACTTGACGAAAATGGGGCACTTCATCCCCTGCAAGAGAGTCCCTACGGCCGGGGAATTGGCGTCACTACTCCTAAAGAATGTGGTACGACTGCATGGATTACCTGGGGTGATCGTGTCGGACCGGGGGTCGCAGTTTACTGCGCAATTCTGGAAGACTTGGTGCACTGCGCTGCATGTTAAGACCGCCCTGTCCACCAGCTACCACCCTCAAACGGACGGCCAAACCGAGCGCCTGAACCAAACGCTCAAACAGTATCTGCGATGTTTTGTGGACCAGGGCAGGGAAGAATGGGTCGACTTGCTATGGGTTGCAGAGATAGCCTATAACAACGCCACTCACAGCTCCACACAGTCATCTCCGTTCTATAGCAACTATGGCCAACATCCCAGGTTCTTGCCATTTCTACATCCGTTCAGAGAGGACAGGATTCCCGCCACAGCGGACAGGGTGGCACACATAAAAGACACGTTGATGCGCTCAAGGGCTGTCCTAATAGAGGCCAAGAGAAGATACAAGGCTGCGGCAGATAGGAAGAGAAGGCCCGGGCCACTGTACCGCACTGGAGACTACGTCTGGATATCCACAAGAAACATGAGGTTTCGAAAGAACAGTGTGTTCCATCCCAAGTACATGGGCCCCTATCGAATTACCAAGTGTATGGGTCCCGTGAACGTGAAGGTGTGCTTGCCCCAGTCATTGCGGATACACCCTGTCTTTCATGTATCATTGCTCAAACCAGCACCCTCCAAGCCGTCTGGGACACCTAGGCCGGTATGCGTGGAGTCGGAGGTGGAGTATGAAGTGTCGGGCATACGGGCGTCCAAATGGCGCAGGGGGAAGCTGTGGTACCTGGTTGCGTGGAAAGGCTATGGCCCGGAGGAGCATTCATGGGAACCGGCTGAAGGGGTTCATGCTCCGCGCTTGGTCTCCTTGTTCCATCGGCGTTTTCCTGCCAGCGCTGGACCCGTGGGGAGCCGCTGAGAGGGAGGATGTACTGTCAAGAATTCCTGTCATACAAGGGAAACACGCCCTTATGTAAACAGGAGAGCTGTTACATAACTCAAGGGAAACACGCCCTTATGTAAACAGGAGAGCTGTTACATAACTCAAGGGAAACACGCCCTTATGTAAACAGGAGAGCTGTTACATAACTCAAGGAAAACACGCCCTATAAAGGGAGGAACCGGGAGGTACAAGGCTGTCGGATATTGTGTTTACACCGACGTACCTGCTTCGTGAAGAGCAGTGTTCCGGAGTGGTGCTCCAGTAAGGCAAGAACGGAGGTAGGTCGAGTCGTTACTCCCTGGGCCGTGTCTTGCCCCATCGTCACCTGTGAAGGACCCGGAAGCTCTACCGGTCAACCATTGAGCTTCGCTTTTTGACTCGGCTGAGTCCAAGCGCAGTGGCGCTTTTGCTGGTTGGAGTCGTAACTCCCAGCCCGACCAGAGACACAGGGACTGCCAGCTGTAACGCACACCAGGAGGTGTTTGCCGCGTTACAGACTCGGAAGTCCACAGGATCGATCGAGCGGCTGCTCTCGGTTCAGTCTTCTTGCTTGTGATTGGGGTATCGGTGACGCATCACCAGGAGGTGACTCCGCGTCCCGGTGCAGTCTGAGGAAGAGGTTGAGCGGCTGCTCCCTTCAGGTAGAGACCCCGGCTGGGTGTTTCCCTGACTCCTCGATTCTCCCCAACACTCTTCGTGCCCCTCACAGCCTACCGATTGCATTGTCGGCCATTTCATTTCTGCCCGCTGTTGGCATACGCCGGGATCGGCGTATATGCAGAGGACGGTTAGGACCATCCGTGCTGTGGGCTGGTAACGTACTTAGCCTGGAGGATTCCAGTGACTATAACTTTTGTTTGTTCTTTGTATTTTATTTGCCTTCATTAAAAGAACTAACCCTTCACAAGTGGTTGCGTCCTCATTGTCGTGTCTGTTAAACGATCCTGAGACGTTCAGGGCGTTACACTTTCAGGGTAGGAGCGGAGCGCCCACCTATTTTGAAAATTTCGCGAGGATTCGTCGACCGGCGCCAAAGTTATTCCAAATAGAATGTTGCGGATTTCCTATGGAAACAGGGTCCTAACTATAACTACCTACTGGCGACCGCCAGTAGGTAATATATACATACATAAACATATATATAATCTGCATATCTATATAAATACAAATATAAATGCATGCATACATATACGCATACATATGCATGTTATGTACATGAAAGTTTGAAAAACACTAATACAAGCAAAGCTAAAAAGCCACCTATTTACAAACAGAATTGCTTTAACTTAAACAAGGGTGATACCTATTGCATTTTCAATGCTTGTTTACTTTGGTTCCATCAAGAAGGCATTCAGATGTGACACACATATGCCATAAATTCTGAATGGTAGCACTCTAGTTGCTCATTAGATCACTGTAGTAAAGCTAATGCTCGCCAGGGAAGTCTGCTGCTGGTATTGAAAGTGCATATTTCAGTCTGCATGTCAGTTTTTTTTTAATGAAATAGAAGGGGATTTGAGAAGTCACTCAAAATGTGCCCTAATTTTTCTTTTTTCAGCACTAATCATAATTTCTATGGCAAAATGAACCCCCTCATTGTGTTCCTTTTAAATTAAACTACTCACTCTCCGCTACTCACTCTCCGCTACTCACCCTCCGCTACTCACCCTCCGCTACTAACTACTACTCACTCTCTATTACCCACTCTCTACTACGCTCTACTACTCACTCTCTACTACTCACTCTACTCTCTATTACTCATCCTCTACTCTCTACCTTTCTCTACCTCTCTCTCTACCTTTCTCTACCTCTCTCTCTACCTCTCTCTCTACTACTCTCTACCTCTACACCTCTACACCTCTACCTCTCTAAATGCACACATATGCACATATATATATATATGCATATCTATATAAATACAAATATAAATGCATGCATACAAACAGATACATATATGCATGCATATGCATGTTATGTACATGAAAGTTTGAAAACCACTAATAAAAGCAAAGCTAAAAAGCCACCCAATTACAAACAGAATTGCTTTAACTTAAACGAGGGCGAGACCTATTGCATTTTCAATGCTTGTTTACTTTGGTTCCATCAAGAAGGCATTCAGATGTGTCACACATTTGCCATAAATTCTGAATGGTAGCACTCTAGTTGCTCATTAGATCACTGTAGTAAAGCTACTGCTCACCAGGGAAGTCTGCTGCTGGTATTCAAAGTGCATGTTTCAGTCTGCATGTCAGTTTTTTTTTAATGAAATAGAAGGGGATTTGAGAAGTCAAAATGTGCCCTAATTTTTCTTTCTGCAGCACTAATCATAATTTCTATGGCAAAATGAACCCCCTCCTTTTGTTCCTTTGCAAATTTAATGTTTTAAGTGTTACCACTTTATTCCAATCAAGATGGCTTCAGGTGTGCCATACTTTTGTCATAAGTAAGACTGTTAGCGCTCTAGTTGTTTTTTAGAACACTCTGGGACATTTGGTCATTGGGCTATACTTGGGCTACATCTGGGTGATATTTGTGCTACATTTGGGCTCTTTTGTCTCTTGTGGCCATCTTGGGAGACTTATTTGTCATGAAGTTTCCTAATTTCCTCATTTACTACAGTCTCCTCAGTAGGAATACTTTCAGTTTTTTACTTTGATTCCATCAAGAAGGCATTCAGATGTGTCACACATTTGCCATAAATTCAGAATGTTAGCACTCTAGTTGCTCATTAGATCACTGTAGTAAAGGTACTGCTCACCAGGGAAGGCTGCTGCTGGTATTGAAAGTGCATGTTAACAGTCTGCATGTCAGAATTTTTTAATGAAATAAAATTGTCCCTTTTTAAATTAAATGTTTTAAGAGTTACCACTTTATTCCAATCAAGATGGCTTCAGGTGTGCCATACGTTTGTCATAAGTAGGACTGTTAGCGCTCTAGTTGTTCTTTGGAACACTCTGGGAAGCTGCAGTAGAACACAAAGAAATCAACTGACAGTCTCTGCCCTTGTTGGATGTACATTCTCACATGACTGAGAAAGAGAATGTGAATTTACAGAAAATATGTGTGGGAATCTCCTTTTCATATAATAAAGACACTTGACTCAGGAAATTCATCAGGAACTTGCAGGTTTATTCCAAGGTAAAACAGGACCCATCCAATCCTCAGCCAGCTCAACAGGTCACTGTTTCTCCCTCAACCGCCCCTGGTCTTAGAACCTTCTTCAAAACATTACATTCTCTAACCAAGGTAACAGTTAGAACATTCCTAAGACATAATAATAAGCTGGAGAACCTAGATGACATAGGCAAAGCATCGCTATGACAACGAGAATACCACACACCTCCCTCCGTAAACAACAACAAAACAAAAAAAAACCACAACAAATCACGAAATATAATCTTTCAAATATTCTGGTTTCCTTTGAACCCTAGAAGATTTGCGTGAGGATTCAGACAACACTACCATCTCTTAATGTATTCTCTGAATCCACACTAAAATCAGAACACACACAGATTCTTCCTAAGTTCCAAATCTTAAGATCATTTGTTCTTACAGCATTATTAAACACTTTAACCACATATATAGGTTTAGAGAATCTTACTTTAGAGCCCGGAAGCCTTACAACCACCTTATCTCCAATCTTGACTTCCGTTTGTTTAGTAGATCTCCTCGCATCAAAATTTGCCTTCCTGTCTAGACACTTTTTCTCTTCTCTTTTCCTCCATCCTTCAGTGTTCTCTTTGACAGAAGAACCAAACACAGTATCCCCCAAACGTCGAACCCATGAGGGTTCCACCTGAGTACAAGGAGCCCTCCCTTTAAAAAGAATAAAAGGAGACTGACCCGTTGAACTGTGCGGAGTCATCCTATAGTCTTCAATTTTCTTTAACACTTGTTTTTTCCAATTTTTCCCAGAGCTTTTTGCCAAAGAGATTGTCTCCTTAATCACCCTATTGAACCTCTCAACCATCCCATTGGTTTCTGGGTGATACAGGGAACATTTTTTATGTTTTATGCCTCTATCTTTAAGGAACTTCTCCATCTCTTTTGAGACCAATTGTACCCCTTTATCCGTTAAGATTGATTCTGGGAAACCCTCTCTAGCCAGGAGATCTTCAAGAAATCTAATCACATGAACAGTCTCTATACCAGGTGTAAACTGTATCTCAGGCCACCTCGAAAACAAATCCAAAAGCACCAAAATATAATTTCGCTGTCCATTGAAATGAATGGGACCCACAATATCCAGAGCTACCTCTTTCCACGGTCCACTCGGAAGTTCCCTGATGATCATAGGTTGAACTCTAACAATTTTCGACTTATCACTTGTTGCACACACCAAACAATCTCTAATAACCCTTTCTATCTGTAAGTCCATCCCAGGCCACCAATATGAAGAACGAAGCCGCTCTTTGGTCCTGGACATACCAGAGTGCAACTCATGAGCCATATCCACCAAGGCTTTCCTCATCTCTAAAGGAGGTATTAACCGTGTTCCACGTAACAAAATACCGTTACACACTCCCATCTCATCCTTCACGCCCCAAAACTTTGTAGCCTCAATTGACCCAACATTCTTTTTTTTCCACCCATTCTGAATTAAACTCATCACTTCAGATAATACCGGATCCTGAGATAACTTCATTCTCCATTGATCCTCATCAATAATGCCAGTATTGACAAAACACACATGCAAATCACTCTCAGCCCAATCATCTGTGTCTTCATCTTCACCGGAACCCTCTACCAGCCAAGAAAGAGCATCAGCTACCGTGTTCTCAACACCAGGAATGTATTTTATTGCAAAATCATACTCTTGAAGAGCTATGACCCACTTACTAATTCTTCCAGAAACTTGGTCTATACCCTTCTTTCCAAATATCTCACACAAAGGTTTGTGATCCGATTTAACAACAAATTTAGTACCCCATAAAAATTTCTTTAATTTCCTGATAGCCCAAAATACAGCAAGAGCCTCGCGCTCAATCACCGAATAGCGTGATTCCGTATCCTTAAGCCCTCTAGAAATGAAAGTAATGGTTTCCAAACCATTTTCACTCTCTTGTTGCAACACCGCACCCAACCCTTTAACACTTGCATCCGTGGTCACAACTGAAGTTCTTGAAGGATTAAAACCCTTAAGGTTAGGTGCATTACAGAGTTTTTCCTTAACCCCAACAAATTCCTCATCACACTCCCGAGACCATTTAAATTCCACACCTCTCTTCAAGAGTGCTCTCATGCTCGAACAATGTTCCGCAAATACCTCAACAAATTTGTTATAATACTCCGCCATTCCAAAAAACTTCATCAGTTCTTCTCTTGAGGATGGAGGTGGCATGCGAGAAATTGTGTTGACCAAATCAGGTTTCGGAGAAATACCTGCACCAGAAATCGTGTGCCCTAAATAATGAATAGAAGAGGTTTCAAAACAACACTTCTCCAATTTTACAGTTAAGTTGGCATTTTCAAGTCTGTTTAACACCTCAAAAAGCACCTTCGTATGCTCCTTGTGATCCTTTGCAAATATTAAAATGACATCCTGATATACACAAACCCCATCACACCCTTCAAGAACTCTTTCCATAGCACGTTGAAACACAGATACCGCCGACACTAAGCCAAACAGCATCCTAACAAATCTAAAAGTTCGGAAAGGTGTGATAAATGAGGTCAAGTCTCTGAAAGACATTTCAAGTTCAATTTGGTGATATGCAGAAACTAGGTCAATTGTGCTGAAGACCTTGGCACCACCTAGCAATGTGAGTAACTCCGAGATATTAGGTAGTGGATACTTATCAACAACCACACACTTGTTTAGTTGTCTCAAGTCCACACACAAGCGTAGGGACCCATTGGCCTTGTGTGCAGCGACCACCGGAGCAAGCCATTCCGTGTTGGAGACTTCTTCAATTATTCCACCATCTTTAAGTTTATCCAATTCCCTCTTCATCTCCTCCCTCACTGCTAAAGGAACACTCCTAACTTTACAAGTAGAAGGTTGAGAGTTAGGACGTAGAGGTATATTCAATTTAAAATCTTTGAGACATCCCAATTCCTCTCTAAACACCCTTGGAAATGTACTTTTAATGTCACCCAGAACACCCCCCATCTGATTTTAGAAGAACAGTTTGAACGTTCTGTTTAAGAACGATAGGAGAGGAGCTCCCTGGATCCAACATAACACCTAAATCTGCCTGGTGAAACCAACTGATGATACTGTCGCCCTTCTTGGAGACATACACCTTCCCTGATACATATCTCCCACAATACTCAATTAAACCTATAGAATACCCACACAGTGGTATAGGTTCACCCCCATAAGCCAAAGGGCGTATATCTGGCTTCAGTAAATTGACCTTCCCAGCAAGCTTTGTCTGATAAAATGATTTTGAAACAATAGTAATTTTGGCCCCTGAATCAAACAGTACTCTTGTAGGTTCACCCGCAACCTGTATTATATCCAAAGGACAAGACCTATGCTCCCCAGACCTATTTTGTTGTACATCAGATTGAATTTGAACTACAATTTGACCACATACAAAGTGCTCTTCCTGAAACTCTGTCTCAACTGTTTTGACATTGCTTGAAGAATTTTTTGTTTTACAAACAACCGCAAGATTACCCTTGCGCTTACATTTAGCACAAATTGCCTTCAGAGCTGGACATTTTTTATCATTCGCATAATGCCCAAGTTGATCACACCTGAAACATTTCGGAAAAAAAGATTTTGATTTACCTTTAACAGCATCATCACCTTTAGAGATGTTTCTGCTAACAACTCCCTCTTTAACAGTTTGAACAGAAACTTTCACATCATTCTTTAAGGTGTCTACACATTTCAAAGAATGTTCAATCCTTTTTGCAACTTGCAATACCTCATCTAAAGAGGGTTCATCTCTTAGCCATAATTCTTCACGCACCTTTTCTAAATTGCATCCTAACATAAACTGATCCCTTATTCTCTCTTCCAAAAGTTGTTCAAATCTACAGGAAGACGCAAGCTTCCTTAGTTGAGTAACATACATTTCTACAGATTCTCCATCATTTTGAAGCCTCTTAGTGAATTGATACCTCTCAAGTATTGTGCTAACTTTTGGTAGATAATGATTATCTAGTTTCTTAATACAAACTTCATATTCATTTAGACCCCTGCTTTCAACAACAGAGAGATCAGCTAGATGATCAAAAACATCTTGTCCCCCCGAACCAAGACAATGTAAGAGAAGAGCAGTTTTCCTCTCTGCACCAAGATTCGCACCACAGACTTTAGCGTATCTCTCAAATACTTTTTTCCACTTCTTCCACTTAATAGCGGGCTCACCTGGTTCCGATAAAAAGAAGGGAGGAGCAGTCACATTCTGCATGGTTGCAATAAATAAATTGAATAACCTGCGACAAGCACTTGTTAGAGTCAAAAGACACCTATTACACTGTGTTTCCCAAAGTGAATGCAAAATTTCTAACCTACTATTAAACACAATGTAATGAAAACCCTAGAATGCTCCTTCAACCCTTCCTCGGATTACATGAATGAGTATACCAGAGTAAAATAAAACAAATAAACAGATACACCAACTGAACAACAGATGGCAGTGTCACATAAAAGAAGATTCCAAACTCAAGTTCTGCAATGTTATCTACAATTCCCCTATCAGAGTGACAGAGTGAATGTGGTTTACATTTTTTAACATGCGGTAAAGAAAGACACTAAAAGCTCGTTAAAAGCTTCACTGTTCTCTTTCTGAAGTGTTGACCAAATTTCCTGCGACGATATGAGTAAATCTAACTCCAAACAGGAGCCAGAAACTTAAAAGTCAGTAAGTCACAGTAACTAAAGGGAAAGCGAACAATTTAGGATCCTTGAAACCTCCCTCAATATTTTATCATAGTGTGCGTATCACTGATGCGGAACACACAGTTGAAATCTAGAATAAATAGAAATTAGCACACAAATGGTAATTCCAAAATAAATTGATGCGCTGTGTCTACCTTAGCGTGTGCGTATCACGGATGCAAAACCAAAATTGAAACACCCACACGCTGCGAAGCCCACGTAGACACTTGAAAACACAGCGTGAAGGTAGGCAACAGTTTTAGCCTCAAATAACGCTCTTCCACCGAAAGTCTAGCGCGTACAAGAAATTATTAAAAAAACGCACTTGCATGAAAGTCATACAGCCTCAAGCGCTGTAACAGTTGACAGCTCCATTGAATTTTAGAGGAGAAAAAAACAATTACAAGTGGGGCGAGCCCGTGTCGATCCAATAGCTAATCACCATATTATAAATATTCACGTGAGAGCTCCCAGCCCCCAAATCAGAATTCACAGTACCTCGTAAAATAATCCAAACAGAGCGTTGTGGATGTCGGGTCCTCCTTTGGTCCAGCTGCCGACTACGCCAATGTGGGTATCTCCTTTTCATATAATAAAGACACTTGACTCAGGAAATTAATCAGGAACTTGCAGGTTTATTCCAAGGTAAAACAGGACCCACCCAATCCTCTGCCAGCTCAACATGTGACTGTTTCTCCCTCAACCGCCCCTGGTCTTAGAACCTTCTTCAAAACATTACATTCTCTAACCAAGGTAACAGTTAGAGCATTCCTAAGACAGAATATTAAGTTGGAGAACCTAGATGACATAGGCAAAGCATCGCTATGACAACGAGAATACCACAATATGCTCTCAGTTTAGCTTATAGATCACCTTCCAAACCTCTGTGGGAAAAGCATGAGAAAATAGTTTTCTCTCAAACATGATTCATGATATCCCAGCAGAAGGCTTTTTCACATGGTAAAATTACCATAGAACATACCACAATTCCTAAAATGAGTATGGTACCATCAACAAATGATTTATAATGTAACTAAAGTCTTGAAACCTTCTATTAACTGCAATGCTTTTTAATGAGGTGCTATCATGTATATTGATCCCAAGATGGCTGCCAACACTACTTGGATGAAGTGCTGACAGCCAATCAGATCTCACGATGAGATGTGTGGTTAGGCTCCGCCCAGATATATATGTGATTTTACTTTTTATTTTCTCAGGAACTACTGAACGGATTTACACCATTTAAGCAAAAGGCACGACTCTGAACCAAGGTCTACCTTTCTGCCAAATGTGGTGTAATTCCGTTCAGCAGTTCGGGCTGTAGCTGAAACTAAAGGTCCCTATGGAAAATTGCATGGGGAAAACACGTTTTGAGACCCCCCTTTTTTCTCGGCCCCCGGCTTGACGAATCACCCCAAGACTTTCAGGATAGGAGCGGAGCGGGCCACGAGTTTTGAAAATTTCATGAAGATTCGTCAACCGGCGCCAAAGTTATTCTAAATAGAATGCTGCGGATTTCCTATGGATAATAGGTCCTAACTATAACTACATATATATATATATATTTTTTTTTTAAACTAAGCCTTTAAAAAGCAAAAGTTAAATATACAAGTATATAGAAATATTTACGATTTTTAGACATACAAGTCTGTATATTTGCATAAATATTAGAAGTAATGGAATAATAAATAAAATAGAAAAAGTACCTGAATCTGACCGTAATGAAAGAGATGGCGTAGAACAGCCTGTCCAACCGCTGCATCTTCTTAATGCGAAGATTGAAGACAGTAATGCTTCGTGAACGTGTGGACATTTTTCCATGTTGCAGCACAACAGATATTTTCCAGAGTCACTCCAGCAAACAAAGCTGTAGAAGTTGATATAGTTCTTGTCGAATGAGCTTTGACTTTTCTCTGCAAAGGCTTGTTAGCCTGGTCATGGCAGAAATGAATAGCAGATGCCAGGAATCTGGCTATTGTTGCCTTTGTTACTGCATTTCCAAGAGTTGCTTGACCATAGGCCACGAACAGTTGGTTGGACCATCTGATGTCCTTAGTTTTCTGTAGGTAGAATTTTAAACAGCGCTTAATATCCAGGGAGTGTAATGCTCTTTCAGCTGGAGTGGATGGATCCGGAAAGAATGTTCTTAATCTTACCAGTTCATTCAAGTGAAATTGTGTCGGTACCTTAGGTATGAACTTGGGATTTGTACGAAGGATTACGTAGTCCCGAGTAAACTGCAAAAAGGGCTCCTTGATAGTGAAAGCTTGGATCTCACTAACCCTTCTTGCAGAGGTAAGAGCCAATAAAAGGGTGACCTTCCAAGTGAGGAATTTGAGATCTGCTTTATGGATCAGTTTAAATGGACGCTTCATTAATTGCGCTAGCACTGTGTTGAGTTCCCACTCTGGAGGGGGTGCTTGCACTGGAGGGAAAACTCGGAAAAGTCCTTTCATGAATTGTTTGACAAGTGAAGACTTTCTGAATCTGGAAAGAGCAGCAAGATGTACTTTGACTGATGGAAAAGCAAGGCCAGACTTGGCAAAAGAAAGCACATACTGGAGTATTTGTTCTGCAGGGGCTTGAATTGGATGAATATTATTCGCCTCGCACCAGTAGCAAAATAGCTTCCATTTGAGACGATAAGTCTTGATTGTGCTCTGGGCACAGGATTTGGCCAAAATCGAACAACAGTCCTGTAAAATGTTGAGGTCCTTGAACTCTTAAGAAATCAGGAGCCATGCGTGCAAGTGCAGGGACTGTGGGTCTGGATGAAGTACTTGCCCTCTGTCCCTCGATAACATTGCAGGCGTCGGAAGAAGGCGAATGGGCCTGTCTTGAAACAATAGGAGAAGTTCCTGGAACCAATATTGCCTTGGCCAACTGGGCGCAATCAGTATTAAACGGCAACCCTCTAGCTTCATCTTACGGAGCACCTTCGGAATCAATGGTATTGGGGGAAAAGTGTACGCACAAATCCCTGACCATCGCATGGACAGGGCATTCCCTCTTGATTCCTGTTGAGGGAACCTGCTGGCATAGTATCGGCATTTCTTGTTCTCCCTCGTTGCGAATGGGGCAAACCTGCGCTGGACCTAAGCCTGGAACACTGTGTTCGCCTGCTCCTGCTCTAGCTCCCACTCGTGACAGTCCGATTGAGACCTGCTCAGCCTGTCCGCCAGGGTATTGTAGAGACCCCTGACATGTTCGGCTCTCAGTGTTATCTTGTGGAGTGTGATCCACTCCCACAATTCCTGAGCCTCCTGCGAGAGCGTAGTTGATTTCGTTCCTCCTTGTTTGTTGACATAATACATGCTGGTGGTGTTGTCGGTACGGACTAGCACCGAGGAACCCGCAATCCTTGGAAGGAACGCTTGGAGAGACAGAAATATGGCGCGGAGCTCCAGTCTGTTGATATGCTGTTGTCTTTGAACTTGAGACCATCTTCCTTGAATCTGCAAATCCTGCAGATGACCTCCCCATCCTTCCATGGAGGCATCGGTCGTTAAAACGAAGTCTGGAATGGTCTGTAGGAAAGTGAGGCCTTGGGTTAAATTCTCTGTCCGTGACCACCAATGCAGAGAATTTATCATGCGTGGTGTGATCCTGATAGTATCGTCGAACGAACCCATGGCCTGAAGGTGCGGTTCTTCCTGAAGAGGTCTCATTTTGAGCCGTGCTAATGGTATGAGATGTATCGCTGAAGAGCACATTCCGAGGAGCGAAGGAAACATTTGGACTGAAACTGACTTTCTTTTTGCAATTAACTTTGCCAACTTCTGAAGACGCAGCTGGCGGTCGTGCGACAAGATTGCTTTGCACTGGACCGTGTCTAACCGTGCTGCGAGAAAAGGCATGACTTGGAGAGGGCGTAACTGTGATTTGCTCTCGTTGAAGGTCAGTCCCAGAGATGCAAATAGATGTATACATTCTTCTGTGGCAACCTTGGTTTCGTGTTCTGAAGGACCTTTGAGCAGCCAATTGTCTAAATAAGGGAATACTTGTATTCCTCGAGATTTCAATGCTGCTGCTTCTGGTGCCAAGCACTTCGTGAAGACTTAGGTGCCGATTTCAGCCCAAACTGGAGCACCTTGAACTGATAGTGGATGCCAGCCACTGTAAAGCGAAGATATTTGCGATGTTTGGGGTGGATAGGTAGGCGGGAATATGCGTTTTCCATATCCAGAGAAGCCATAAAATCGCCTTTGTTTAAACAACTTAAAATCTCGGCAAGTGTGACCATTTGGAAACTTTGTTTCTTGAGGAATTTGTTTAGCTTTTGGAGGTCTAGAATTGGTCGCCATTCCCCTGACTTCTTTTTGATCAGGAAGAAACGAGAATAGAAACCTGTTACTTTCTGAGATGATGGAACCTTCTCTATGGCATTCTTGAGGAGCATTGTTAAGGCTTCCTTGAATAATAAGTGAAAACGAGGGGGAGGGGGGACACCTGGGCGGAGTAGTAGGTGGCTGTTTGATGAATTTGAGGGTGTGGCCGTTCGTTACTAGGTCTAGAACCCATCGATCGGACGTGATTTCCTGCCACTTGTGAACAAAAGCTGAAATCTTCGCGCCCACGGATAAGGAGGGTAATATGGCTGGCGCCCTGTGGAGATCACTGCTTCCTGCCAGTGTCTCTGACTTGATTTTGTGATCTCTTCCGACCACCTTGACGAGAGAAACTAGCCGTGGACGATTGGCGGTATGGGGACTGGCTTAGGGCTGTCTATATTGGGATTGATACTGCCTGTTCTGCTGGTTTTGGTATCCTCCTCTTGAAGAAAAACCACACCCTCTTGCTCCTCTGAAATATCCACACCTGTACTGAAGGGTGCCCAATGATCGTGCGGTATCCGTGTCAGTCTTTATAGCTAAGAGGGCCTCATCAATGTGCTTACCGAACTAAGACTCTACGTCATAGGCCATGTCCAGAATCTTTGTCTGTACCTCAGGTCTGAAAGTGGTGGCTTTAAGCCATCCCTGGCGTCGAAGCACTGCTGCTCCTGCAAGCTGACGGAAGTTGGTGTTTACAATGTCCAAAGCGCAATCTATAGTTTCCGATGCGGCACGTTCCCCTTCCAGCAGAATCTTTCTTGCCTCCTGCCTACGGTCTTCTGGAATGAGGTCAATGAAACCCGCCATGTCTGACCACATTAGACGGTCATAACGGCCGATAATGGCTAGAGAATTGGCAACTCTGATAGAGGTCGCTGCCATGGTAGAGAATTTTTGGCGTATAAGGTCGAGACGACGTCCTTCCTTATCAGGTGGGTTGGTGATAGGTGTTGCAGGATTCTTAGATCGCTATTGGGCAGCCTGTGAAATCACTGAATCTGGTCGTGGGTGACCAAGGAGGCAGGATGGGCTGTTGGCAGAGGCACGGTATTTTTCTCTATGCACTGAAGCACCGCCGGAATAGATGCAGGCGTCTTCATGATCATAACCCCTTCATTCCAAATATAGTCTATTATAGGCACAGCTCTCGTGATTTTCATGGATTCTTCCTTGAAATCATGAAGGAAACATTCTGTCTGTTCGACTGTTACTGGCAGCTGAAATCAAGCTGCAGCCCGTTGCATTAAATTATGGAAGCCCCCGATGTCCTCAGGGGGAGAATCAGACGGCAGAGGAAGAGGCGGAGAAGGCATTGGAATTACGTAGTCATCCCAGGGATCCGCAATATTAGTATTGTCTGGTAATTCACCCTCTTCAACCTCTTCGGAGGAGGAGGTAGTGTCATCTTGCACCCCTTCCGCTTGACCCGAAGGAGGGGCCGGTGTAACAGGAGCTTCAAGTTGAATCAATGGAACAGGAACCACCGCTGGTATGGGTGGGTTCTCCGGAAATGCCCGTTGTGGGGGAAACCTCGGTCGGTAATCTGCCAGCATGGCCTGTAAATCCTGAATGAGCGTTGGAGGGAGGTGACTCATTTCCCTCTGGCGTACTTCCCTGTGATGGAATCTATGATGTAGAACAATAATATTTTCTTGATAATATTGATCTTGGTAGTCGTCAACTTCGTCGTCATCCCGACACTTGATGTTTAATTCTAAAGGATGTTGAGCTGTACCAAAGAATCCATCATCCTCGTCCTCAGTCATCATCTTCAGCGTAAGTGTCTAGGAGATGTGAAAGCATAAGTGGTGAGATCTTGCTGTAATCTTGTTGTCTTTGAAAAGTTTTAAGTTGGTAAAGACCTGATGACCTAGGCGTTGACTGCGCAGGTAGAGCTAACCCAGCAGAAACTGTAGATTGAGCAGGTAAATCCGTAGTCGATGGGCTCGTCTTCGACGGACTCGTCGTGGACGGGATCTTCAAAGTTGCCGTCGTCGTCAACGAGGCAGACGTCGACGGCGTGGGTTTAGTCAACGATGAGATCTTCGTCGACGGTACTGTCGATGAGCTCGACGTCGATATGGTCGTCGACAGTGATTTAGACTTTCTCGTCGACGACTCCTCAAGAACTGGTTTCTTGGTAGACAGAAATTTTTGCAGACAGAATAAGCGATTGAATGGCCATAGTTGAAATAGTAGCCGTAGATGATGAGGCAGTAAAAGAAGTCACAGAGATAGTAGACGAAGTAGTCACCGTGACAGAGTTAATATGGCTTTTACTTACAGTTTTTGAAGTAGATGCCTTTTTTGATTCCTTGCCCGCTGTGGATAACGGAGACAGCGTTGACCTGGAGGAAAGTTTTGGTGATCTCTGTGAAGGGTCAGAAACATCATGGGAAGATTTAAGGTGTTTTCTTCCCTCACTTAAAGAGCTGTCATGTGATCTGGCTCTTTTTCTGGAAGTAGAAGCTCTGTCATCCTCTTCAGCCGAAGAAGATTTGAGCCCCAAGAGCAGTCTTGCCTCTCTATCCCTAGGGGTCTTGGTAGGGAAGGTACGGCAGATCTTGCAATTTTTTGCCTCAAGCTTGAGATAAAGGCAATAAATGCAGTCCTTATGTTGGTCATCCACATGGACCCTCTTTTTACCACAGGTCAAGCAGGGTTTGAAAAGAGCTTTCCTGTCAGGCATTCTGAAGAAAAAATAGAAGAACTGAGTGGCACTCAGGGAGACTCCCTTCCACACGACGTGCGGCGAAAATCTGAGAACTGCCTCTGCTGGGAAGGTTCTAGAGGGTGCTGGTAGCCGATTGGTTGGAACCAACTTTTGGTTCTTTTTACTATAATGATGTGGCTAGGCTACTAAGATGTAGGCCTTAGGCTTTTTCTTTTAGCCTACTACTGTTATTTACTTTTGGCACTACGTTTGTATTTACCGTGGGACTCTCTCCTCAGCGACGGGGAATGATTCAGGCATGTGAATCTATGAAAGATACCCCAATACTGGATAAATGTCGTTTATTTGCTTCCTACCCTATCACACCACACAACTCACATCTAAAATAAAAAAAAAGTATTTGCATAATTATTAATTAAATATAATTAAAAAACAAATGAAAACACAAAAATTAACTTCCCCTATAATCCCTACAACCCACACATGAAATTAAAATGAATTACACAATAATTTATTTTCAATTAAATAACTAACAGTATTTAACAACTAATTATAAAGTAAAATTAATTCACTCCCCACCCTTTAGCCCTATAAACCCAAAATCCACACACACAAAATAAATAATTACCCTAATTAATTATCAATTAACTAATATCAATTATCAACTAATTATTTTTTTTTTTTTTTTTTTTTTTTTTTGAAACCGTTTATTGCACGATAAAAAAAAAGTTACAGGCATGGGCCTACAACCATCCGGCCGGCCGCTAGAGTAGCAAAAGGCATATAACATACATACAGTGAGAGTCTCTTGGCGGAGCAGATTGGCAAATCAGGTGATATCAATAGCGTAGGCCGCATCACTCCTAGCCCACAATACGGTTTCCTTTTGTCAAACAGAACAACACAAAAAACCACACCCGCAAGGCAACCCGCGATCCAAGTGACAGTACATGCTCCGTAATGGGGGATCCTAACCAGCAGCAAAACTCTGAAGAGGGGAATGGGAGTATAGCAGGGACTGGGGAGCCACGTGCCCACAGCTGAGGGAGGGGGTCGGCTAAGGAGATGGGGCTGGCGAGGCTGCCGGTAGGAGTGGCGGCTCACAAATACCCCCACGGTAGGCGTTCCAGGGGCCCCAGATTTTCACCCACGCCCCATGCTTACCCCTCGCCACATACACTACTTTTTCACGAAACATACACCAATCCATATGCTCTTTCCAGGCCAACACCGCCGGGGGCCTCTGGGATCCCCACAATTGGGCAATGTCACGCTTCGCTATCATGTATCCCAGAGTCACCCACCGCGTCTGCGGGACCGAATAATCATTTGGTTCCCACACATTCAGCAAGCATCTCCTCGCTTCAGGCAGCAGTGCAACACGCGTAACCACACGCAAAACCTCATGCACACCACGCCAGAATCGCTCCACTTTCGGGCACTCCCACAGTATATGCATGAAAGTTGCCAAAGCACCACAGCCGCGCTTACACAATCCGTCACCAGCAAAGCCCATACGTAGAAGCCTCGGCCCCGTGACGTAAACCCGGTGAAGGATCTTAAGCTGGACGAAACGAAGGCGAGCCGGGATGGCCACCTCCTTCGGAGAGGCCACCGCGGAGATCCAATCCTCGTCGTCCAGCTCCAGCCCATCGGCAACCCAGGCCTCGCGGAGGCCAGTCAGCAGGCACGATCTGTCATTAATCAGTTTTTTATATATAAGGGAGATCGTGCTGTCTGGTACATGGCCATCCAGCACCCTGTCCTCCAGGGGGGAAGACTCCGGAATGGACGCAACATCCGGGAAGACGGAGGCCAGCGCGTGGCGGACTTGTAAGTATCGAAAGTATTCACTGCCTTGCAGCTGAAACTCCGTCTGCAGCATCTCAAAAGTCTTGAAACCCCCCCTCGTCCAGAGATCTCCCACTGTGCTGATTCCGATCGTGTCCCACTTCTCGAAGCCCTTCGATGTCCACAGGGAGCCCAACCTCTCAGACGCATATAGCGGTGACGCCCGGGTCAAACGGTCCTTCCACCCCATAGCTGCATTAGCCGCGTGCCATACACGCACCATGACACGCGTCGGTCCCGTCAGACGGGAGTCGGGCGTGCCAGAATAGAGCGCTCGATTATAATCGCCACCGGGCAGGAGCATCCTGTCCATTTCAAATGCCGGGTTCAAGGCGGGCCCGTAAAGGCCATGATTGATTGCAGCTAGCTGGGAGGCCCAGTAATACCGTTTAATGTCCGGGAGGGCAACCCCCCCATCGTACCACGGGAGCGTCAATTTGGCCAGAGCAATACGCGGCCTCCCGTCCCAGAACAGGCGCCGCTGCAGGCCCTCCACCTCGCGGAAGTAGCGCGCTGGTACCAAGTCCATAGTGTTCTGGAGGGCGTACAGAAAGCGCGGCAAGGACATCATCTTAAACAAGGCCGCTCGGCCAAGTGGCGAGAGCGGAAGACGCCGCCAACGCGCGACATCCTCTCGCAAGCGCTGGAGGGGGGGCAGCAAGTTCCGCTCATAGCGGGCCTCCGGGTCTAGAGTGATATATATACCCAGGTACCGGAACCCCTGGGAGGCAATCTGGATCGGGCAGTCACGCGGTAGGGCCGGAGCCTCCCCGGAAAGCACATATACGCAGGATTTCGCCCAGTTGATGACAAGGCCTGAGTTACGCCCGAAGGAGCGCAAAACATCAACCAGGACAATCAGCGATTTGCGCGGGGAGGCGAGATACAAAAGGATATCATCGGCGTAGAGGGACACGCGGTCCTCATACTCAGGGGTCCAGCGGAGACCACGGATAGAAGGGTGCCACCGTAGCCACTCCGCCAAGGGCTCCAAGGCCAGTGCAAACAGGAGCGGAGACAAGGGGCAACCCTGGCGCGTGCCCCGCCCCAGCTCGAATGGGGCCGAGACTCGCCCATTCACCACCACCTGCGCCAGTGGGCCCGAATACAGCAATTTGACCCAGCTAATGAACCCCGGGCCAAATCCGAATTTCGCCAGCATCGCCCAGATGTATGAATTATCAACTAATTATTAATTCATTAAAAATAAATTACTTCCCAACCTTTACCCCTAAAAATCCCACAGATGCAACTAAAATTAATTATACAATTACATATTTGTCAATTAAAAAAACAAAAATAATAATTACCACCCTTTACCCCTATAAACCCAAAACTCACACCCCCATGTATATAATTTAAAAATTATCAAAATTATCAATTTATTATCAATTCATTACTTAATTAAAAATAACTTATTACTCTTTACCCCTATAAACTCCACAACCTGCAACTAAAATTATATAACTACCATAATTATCAATTAATATTAATTAACTACTAATTAAACATAAATGACTTACCACCTTATACCTCTATAAACCCCACAACACAGAAAATGTACCCCCAAAAAATTTAAAACATTTAACATAAAATCTCAATTAAATATTCATAAATACAAAATATTCATTAATTATAATTAAATTACTTTCCATCTTATTCCCCTATAAACCCACAACTCGCTACGGAAATAAACACAACATTTTATAAAAATAAAATTGACTACTAAATATTTAACACATTAAAAAACAAATACTTATACAAAGAAATACATCACATACATTTCAAATGTATACTAAAATACATAACGCAAATAAAAAAACAAAGATTTTAAACTGTATTTTTGCTAACGATATTAATGACTTCTATATTTTTTAAATCTATATTTCCTACCTTCAATTCGATATTCTTGCTGTCTATATTTCTGTGCCTCGATATTTGATACTCGATATTTGTGTAAATCGACATTTCCAACTCGATATTTTGACTGAATAACAAATTTGCAGCTATATCAGCCTTAGAGAAAACTGGAGTAAGTCTTGCCTCTTTCCACTTTAATACTATCACACCAGACCCGATGTATTATGTGAATGATGTCCGTCTAACCTGTCAGCCATCCACATTTCAATATCTGGGGATAAGAATCTATCATACGCATGAGGACCTTCTGAATGGCAACCTAGTTTGCGCCGTTTCTGCATTACGGGCACAGATATCATTCTGGCAAACTCTAGCGATATTGGTGGTAGATAGATAGGCCCTAACAAAAACGGTTGTTCTACCGAGATTACTGTAGGACTTTGTCAATCGTCTCCTATTCATACATAGGCCCTTCTTTCGCTTCTTACACTTGTTGGGAGATATTATATGGCACAATACGCGCCGCAGAGTAGCACTTCTCAAACTTTATTTGCCGGAGGACTGCGGCAGGTTTAGTGTGTCTAACTTCAAACAATATTGTTTGGCTTCGCAGCTACAGTTGGTGGTGCGCTTGTTTGCAGGCTGCAATTTGGAGTATAAAGAGACACTTCTTATCCATTGGGATCTAGAATGGTTGCTTAACATTTTTCACCCCCTCACCAAGGTACCACTACCGAGCGCATTTCCTTCGGCTTGTGTGCAACTGCTTTTGCATGGCCTTATTTAGTACCTACTTAATTCTGCCGTACGCCCCGGCACTGCTCCAGCTTGGCATGCCGCGAGGGTGCACGTCGACCTACCTTAGGGAGTTGGAGCCTTGGCACGCAGCAGGAATGCACAGGCCCTTCTACCTAATCAGGATTCTACTAGTCAACTTTGAGCTCCCTCTGGGCCAATTCCTCTTGCATGCTTCTGTTGTTAAAGTGTTGGGCTAATTCTGGGGAGATGTACAGCAGGTGCCCCACAACTTCTTGCTATGCAATACCTGCACGTATTGGGCACGGGTAGCACTTTACGCATGCACACACCTACCCCCCTCACTGCACAAACAATTGCAGAGGTAAAAAATGGCCTGCTATCTTAGCTTATCCTACTTCAGTGTCCCGCATTGCCTGTTTTAAGTTAATGCAATTTTATATCTTGCATAGCGCTTATATAACCCCCAGTAAAATAAATCTATATTTTAATCGCACTGACGCTGCCTGTCCCCTCTGCCTTGCCCTTGACATGGAGCTCCTGCACTAGCTTAGGTCCTGCCTGTTACTGGCAGAATACTGGAGGGGTGTCACTACACACTCAACATGATGCAAGGGCACCACTGTGGACTACACCTAGGAGGTGTGTATACTGGGTCTCAGTAGCCATTCTAAGAAATACAAAGCAGCGACACGATTTGCGGACTTGGAACTTATCTAAGCAATATGACTGATCACCTGTAAATAGAAGGCAGCGGCCCCCTGTCACCTCAGTGTGGGTGTTATCTAGGATGGCATAGGCACAGGTGGAGTGTGGTGCTACACAGGGAA
The DNA here is from genome assembly GCF_964204655.1 of Triturus cristatus. NCBI lineage: Eukaryota > Metazoa > Chordata > Amphibia > Caudata > Salamandridae > Triturus > Triturus cristatus. Next base: position 839,641,421 of record NC_140593.1, on the reverse strand, counting down.
GAGATGATATTTCTGATACCTGGGAGGCGCTTTTGGAGAAGCTACGTGAGGGTGTACAGGGTGCTGACCACTCCCCTTGAGGCTTCCTGCAGCTCCCAGGCCCACCCAACAGTGTGTCACACATCCCTGGTGTGGTGGATACCCTACCAGTGTACACGGATGACCTGTGGGACCCCGGTGATACTCATTGGGGCTACAACTCACGATACTCCCCTGACATATTGAGCAAGTGCAGGATTCCTTTTTTTCGGTTCTGTTTATTGCAGTTGTAAGTAGTCGTAACCTATGGCACTTCTTAACTGCAATGGGCTTTCACTGCCTGCTTCCAATCTTACCTTCTGTTGTATTCACAACTGTTCTCAGATAAATTCTGATTATTGCCATTGTACAGCTGCCAGGTCTTTCCATTTTCAGTTACTGTGATATGTAATCATGTCCTGGATATGCAAAATGTATTAAAGTTTGCTTTAAGTCCATGTTCGGTTTTGGAAAAAGTATAATAAAACGCCAATAAAAACTAAAAAGAAAACAATGTAAGACGTAGGGAATTAGCATTCATCCAGCTACCCAGAGGAAGGTGACAAGTGCGGTTTTACTGAATGAGAAGACATACCCTTTCACTAACGAACTGTTACTATAGTTGTTATCGCTCGTGTAAAATCTGATGTCGGGAGTTTAAAGATCTTAGAACAGCAGGGGTTAAGTGCTGAGCCAGAGTTTATGGCCTTCCTTTTGGCGGGGACATCCTGCTTGGTTATAAGCATAAAGTCAGACCAAGATGTAAGAAGCAGGACTAGATCCTCAGAAGGTTCACTTTTGTGAGCAAACGGTGAAAAAGAGGATGACCGTATTGAGATTTTATCCTGAAAAAACTCAACCAGGTCAGAGCAGAGCTTTTGAGTATATAAGTTTTGTCTTATGCTGCAATGCCCAGAACACAATCCCTTTGGTATTCATATCGGGTACTACTATCATGGCTAGAAGTTTAGTCTACTCCATTAATGGAATCACTTTGCAAACCTCTGAAAAACCGTGAAAAACCTCTCTAAGAACAGGGGACAGCTTATAAAAGAAGCTTCTGTAGGATGCTTCACTAAAGTCGTTCAGGCTTAGGTCTCTCTCAGATTTGAGGTTTTTAAATCGCTGTTTGTAGGTCTGTTCCTCCAGTGGTGTTGCCAACTCTTTGGCTTGGACCTTCAGGATGCATCGATAAGTCAAGACCTCTAGGAAAGCTACTCTACAAGTTTCTCCATTGCACTCTTTGAAATAAAGTTAGGCATAAAATGAGTTGAATAAGTCAGCCTTTACCTTATAGTCTTATGTTAGTTTACTCTTAGTATTTTTAAGGTTGTAGAGCTCTTCCTTATTACTTTGGAATTTAGTTTTTTGGCTGAGGGTCAATGTGCCTTATCCCATGAACCACATACCTTTCTTTTTAAGGCTAGAAGCGTCATCTTGGCTCTACTGACAAGAAGCATTTGTAGTTTCCGAATTGTCATGCCTGCTCTCTGGTCTGCTTTGGAGCTTGTTTGTACTTCTCTCCTATTTCTTTTTTTTTTTATAAAATCTGTCTCACGTTGCAAGCTTAACAGAGTCTTCTCCCGTTTGGCTGCAGCAGTCTAATATCAAGTGGTCCATTATGAAGACTTTAAAGGCACCCCAGAAGATCGGAAGAGGATTCTCTTTAAAATCCTGACCATCATTTACAAAGCCACAAGTGCAACAGGACCAGCATACCTAAGATCCAGAATCAGATCGTATACCACCCTTCGCATCCGGCGGTCATCCTCGGAGAACCTCCTAACAGCCCCCACTTTCAAACTGAAATCTAGAGGGGGCAAGGCAATGGCTGTCCTAGGGACCAAAGGATGGAATTCCCTGCCTATTTAGCTTAGACATACACAAGCGGAACCCACTTTCAAAAAGCTTCTAAAAACCTGTATTTTCGCCACGCCAGACCACATCATGCTATCTCTCATCTAAATCCAATTCTTGCTTCTGTTGCATTAACTTAGTTTTTCCCCACTACAGATTCTTAGATGTTCTTTCCGCAAGCGCCAAGATGCTCCCTGGAGTGAACGTTGCGCTTTACAATTACTCTCATTCATTCATTCATTCAAGAGATGTACTCTCCATAGCGTTACTCAGCATGTACTCATCCATGGGCTTACGAGATGTACATCTCTCCAGCCTCCAATTTCTCTCTATGCAGAGGCTTAACAAGTTACTAAGCGTAAACCACAACAGTGTGAGTAAATATTTCAATATCGTTACAATCTTTGTTCCATTTCCTTTCCCTACAAAGAGAGAAATAATGTATTCAAGAATATATGTGACACACTGGGAATAAAAATGCACAGTCCCTCTATAGTGATTGAAATATATAGCTACATCTCTCTATATAATATAATATAATATATATATATATATATTCACTGAAAAAACCATAGGTTTCACACATGTTATAGTTAGCGGAAATTTTACTGATAAAAAACCAATGAAATTGCCCCGTTATAGTTAGTGCTGGCAACTATAACTCACGCGACCGCAATCCTCTGCTGATGCTAATACTGTATTTAGACACTTATTTGCCCATGTCTTCTTCCATACATTTTTAGCTATACATATATTACAAATATTTTTTTTTATAAAGACACATATGTCATCAGCAGAAGATTGCGGTCGCGTGAGTTATAGTTGCCAGCACTAACTATAACGGGGCAATTTCATTGGTTTTTTATCAGTAAAATTTCCGCTAACTATAACATGTGTGAAACCTATGGTTTTTTCAGTGAATTTGCAAGGTTTTTTAAATGCTAATTCCTAACTATAACGTGTGTGAAACCTATGGTTTTTTCAGTGAATTTGTACGGTTTTTTAAATGCTAAGTTACTTTACGCCATTCGAGGCGTGCGCGCCCACTTAACGCAGTGCGTTCCGTGCACGGTTTTTATCAACTTTAATAAGCCCTGTACATTTGGTGGCCTTCGGCCACCAAAAGCACAGGGGGTGGGGTCAATGTGGATAGTGTTTTTTTTATTTCGATTTTATAATTTCATGTTGCCAAAATATAGTTTTTTTACTGATGTAATAAGCCCTGTAGATTTGGTGGCCTACGGCCACCAAAAGCACAGGGGGTGGGGTAAGTGTGGATAGTGTTTTTTTTATTTCTATTTTTTACCGTACGCTTACGGTAAGCGTACGGTAAGCGTACTCGGCGAAATTGCCGAAAAAAAAATAAAACCGTTTTTGCTCTTGGGGGATGTTTGGGGACTCCCTCAACATGACTATGTGGGAGGGAGTTGTCAAAACAGCCCCGTAACATGTTTTTGGGCATCATGTTTGATAAATAACACTCAGTGCGAGAGACAAAATGGCGGACGCCGCTTCCTGGTTTCGACCGATTCGAATGTTTACTAAGATCTAAGAGCCAATCAGAATCGCGCTCGCGCACGCCACCGTACGGTAAGCGTACCGTAAGCGGGCTCAGATATATATATTGATTTAAAGGCTATTTTCTCAGAATCTACTGAACAGATTTACACCAAACCTACAAAAGGCACTTCCTTGACATAGGGACTAGGTAGTTATAGTTAGGACCACGTTTCCATAGGAAATCCGCAACATTCTATTTTGAATAACTTTGGCGCCGGTCGACGAATCCTCGCGAATTTTTCAAAATAGGTGGGGCGCTTCGCTCCGCTCCTACCCTGAAAGTCTCGGGGGGATTCGTCAAGCGGGGGCTGAGATAAAAGGGGGGTCCCAAAACGCGTTTTTCCCATGCATTTTTCCATAGGACCTTTAGACAGGGCTACAGCCCAAACGGCTGAACAGAATTACTAGAAATTTGGCAGAGAGGTAGTCCTCAGGTCAAGGAAGTGCCTTTTATAGGTTTGGTGTAAATCTGTTCAGTAGATTCTGAGAAAATAGCCTTTAAATCAATATAGATATCTGATCCAGCTTACGGTGCGCTTACGGTACGCTTACCGTATGCGTACGGTGGCGTGCGCGAGCGCGATTCTGATTGGCTCTTAGATCTTAGTAAACATTCGAATCGGCCGAAACCAGGAAGCGGCGGCCGCCATTTTCTCTCTCGCACTGAGAGTGATGTTTAAAATAAAAAGCACAAAAACATGTAAAGGGGCTGTTTAGACAGCTCCCACACACATAGCAATGTTGAGGGAGTCCCCAAAGATCCCCCAAGGCCAAAAACGGAATTTTTATTTTTTCGCTAATTTCACCGATTACGCTTACCGTACGCGTACGGTAAAAAATTATTTAAAAAAAAAAATTATCCACACTCTCCCCACCCAGTGTGCAATTTGTGCCCGAAGGGCACCAATTGTGCATGGCTTATTAAAGATGAGTTAAACTAAAATATTTTTAAAAAAAATAATAAAAAAAAAAATTATCCACACTCTCTCCACCCCGTGTGCACATGGTGCCCGAAGGGCACCATTTGTGCATGGCTTATAACATATACGAAAAATTAAAATATTACCTTTCAAAACGAAGTGCATCATATGTCCTCCATGTGCGGACGGTGCGCGAAGCGCATCGTGCGTACATGGCCCATCTAGCGTAACGTGGGCACGCGGTGCGCGTAGCGCACCGCGTGCCCACCGTGCGTGCACGGCACTAACTGCGTAAAGTGGGCGCGCGGTGCGCGAAGCGCACCGTGCGCGCACGGAACGAACTGCGTTAAGTGGGCGCGCACGCCACGAATGGCGTAAAGTAACTTAGCATTTAAAAAACCGTACAAATTCACTGAAAAAACCATAGGTTTCACACACGTTATAGTTAGGAATTAGCATTTAAAAAACCTTGCAAATTCACTGAAAAAACCATAGGTTTCACACATGTTATAGTTAGCGGAAATTTTACTGATAAAAAAACAATGAAATTCCCCCGTTATAGTTAGTGCAGGCAACTATAACTCACGCGACCGCAATCTTCTGCTGATGACATATGTGTCTTTATGAAAAAAAAATATTTGTAATATATGTATAGCTAAAAATGTATGGAAGAAGACATGGGCAAATAAGTGTCTAAATACAGTATTAGCATCAGCAAAGGATTGCGGTCGCGTGAGTTATAGTTGCCTGCACTAACTATAACGGGGGAATTTCATTGGTTTTTTATCAGTAAAATTTCCGCTAACTATAACATGTGTGAAACCTATGGTTTTTTCAGTGAATTTGCAAGGTTTTTTAAATGCTAATTCCTAACTATAACGTGTGTGAAACCTATGGTTTTTTCAGTGAATATATATATATATATATATATATATATATATATATATATATATATATATATATATATATAGATATATATATATATTCCACAAGCGAATGGGAATACCCACTGCCTCCAAACCAAAGGGCGCGTCGAAGTAAGGACCTCCCAATCACGGTCATCAATATTCCACCAAACTTTTCCAACAAAAGTAATCGACGCCGTGTCTGTGCGCAAAATCAAAGTTTTAATGCCAGCTGAAAATGCTAGTAACATGTTGCTGACTAGAGCTTGGTGAAGAGATCTAGCTTTTCTGAAAGTAAACTGCGGTCGTCTTTGTATAGATTTACCCAATACAGGATCATTACGAATGATATTCCAATGCTTGTAGATGATGTTTCTTAATTCATTTTGTTGATTGTTGTATTCAATAATGAATTTTGATTATCATAACTCTGCTTGAACACATTGGGTTTACTTAAACAATATTGGACAATTTGTTTTCGGTTTCAACCGGATCAGGCCATTATTGACCACTTTGGTCGACAATGAGGTTTAACATGTTTTACGAAGATGATTTTATTTTGACGCAAATAGTTGCAATGTAATTTTGTATTGTGACATAATGAAATCTAAAATGAAATTTATCAGGAAATGAATTAGCTAGCATGCAGTTTGGTATTTTACCTTCATTAGTGTTAACCTGTGCCTCACTATGAAAAAACTACAAGTCTGTTGTCCATTTTTATTGGTGTAGTTCACATGTGACTTAATCACATTCACGGATAAAAAAGCCACTGTAACTTTATTGGATTGCTAGTGAACAAGCCTGCAGGACAGGCGAAACGCGTCTAGCATTTTCAGCTGGCATTAAAACTTTGATTTTGCGCACAGACACGGCGTCGATTACTTTTGTTGGAAAAGTTTGGTGGAAAATATATATATGTATATATATATATATATATATATATTCACTGAAAAAACCATAGGTTTCACACACGTTATAGTTAGGAATTAGCATTTAAAAAACCTTGCAAATTCACTGAAAAAACCATAGGTTTCACACATGTTATAGTTAGCGGAAATTTTACTGATAAAAAAACAATGAAATTCCCCCGTTATAGTTAGTGCAGGCAACTATAACTCACGCGACCGCAATCTTCTGCTGATGACATATGTGTCTTTATGAAAAAAAAATATTTGTAATATATGTATAGCTAAAAATGTATGGAAGAAGACATGGGCAAATAAGTGTCTAAATACAGTATTAGCATCAGCAAAGGATTGCGGTCGCGTGAGTTATAGTTGCCTGCACTAACTATAACGGGGGAATTTCATTGGTTTTTTATCAGTAAAATTTCCGCTAACTATAACATGTGTGAAACCTATGGTTTTTTCAGTGAATTTGCAAGGTTTTTTAAATGCTAATTCCTAACTATAACGTGTGTGAAACCTATGGTTTTTTCAGTGAATATATATATATATATATATATATATATATATATATAGATATATATATATATATATATTCCACAAGCGAATGGGAATACCCACTGCCTCCAAACCAAAGGGCGCGTCGAAGTAAGGACCTCCCAATCACGGTCATCAATATTCCACCAAACTTTTCCAACAAAAGTAATCGACGCCGTGTCTGTGCGCAAAATCAAAGTTTTAATGCCAGCTGAAAATGCTAGTAACATGTTGCTGACTAGAGCTTGGTGAAGAGATCTAGCTTTTCTGAAAGTAAACTGCGGTCGTCTTTGTATAGATTTACCCAATACAGGATCATTACGAATGATATTCCAATGCTTGTAGATGATGTTTCTTAATTCATTTTGTTGATTGTTGTATTCAATAATGAATTTTGATTATCATAACTCTGCTTGAACACATTGGGTTTACTTAAACAATATTGGTCAATTTGTTTTCGGTTTCAACCGGATCAGGCCATTATTGACCACTTTGGTCGACAATGAGGTTTAACATGTTTTACGAAGATGATTTTATTTTGACGCAAATAGTTGCAATGTAATTTTGTATTGTGACATAATGAAATCTAAAATGAAATTTATCAGGAAATGAATTAGCTAGCATGCAGTTTGGTATTTTACCTTCATTAGTGTTAACCTGTGCCTCACTATGAAAAAACTACAAGTCTGTTGTCCATTTTTATTGGTGTAGTTCACATGTGACTTAATCACATTCACGGATAAAAAAGCCACTGTAACTTTATTGGATTGCTAGTGAACAAGCCTGCAGGACAGGCGAAACGCGTCTAGCATTTTCAGCTGGCATTAAAACTTTGATTTTGCGCACAGACACGGCGTCGATTACTTTTGTTGGAAAAGTTTGGTGGAAAATATATATATGTATATATATATATATATATATATATATATTCACTGAAAAAACCATAGGTTTCACACACGTTATAGTTAGGAATTAGCATTTAAAAAACCTTGCAAATTCACTGAAAAAACCATAGGTTTCACACAAGTTATAGTTAGCTGGACATTTCACTCGTAAAAAACCAATGAAATTCCACGTTATAGTTAGTGCAGGTCTTAAAACGAAGATTTACCTACCTGTAAGCTGGCTCTTCTAAGTGGGAAACTTTGGATGTTGGATGTATTACGGCTGGTCCCGGTCGGTGAAGAGCCCTGCCACGGAGGTGTGGACCGAGCTGCAGGTATTATGCAAGCAGCACTGAGGGCAGGAAGGTCGTGATGCAGGCCATTATTGACCACTTTGGTCGACAATGAGGTTTAACATGTTTTACGAAGATGATTTTATTTTGACGCAAATAGTTGCAATGTAATTTTGTATTGTGACATAATGAAATCTAAAATGAAATTTATCAGGAAATGAATTAGCTAGCATGCAGTTTGGTATTTTACCTTCATTAGTGTTAACCTGTGCCTCACTATGAAAAAACTACAAGTCTGTTGTCCATTTTTATTGGTGTAGTTCACATGTGACTTAATCACATTCACGGATAAAAAAGCCACTGTAACTTTATTGGATTGCTAGTGAACAAGCCTGCAGGACAGGCGAAACGCGTCTAGCATTTTCAGCTGGCATTAAAACTTTGATTTTGCGCACAGACACGGCGTCGATTACTTTTGTTGGAAAAGTTTGGTGGAAAATATGTATATATATATATATATATATATATATATATATATATATATATATATATATATATATATATATTACCTACTGGCGGTCGCCAGTAGGTAGTTATAGTTAGGACCACGTTTCCATAGGAAAACCTCAACATTCTATTTTGAATAACTTTGGCGCCGGTCGACGAATCCTCGCGAATTTCTCAAAATAGGTGGGGCGCTACGCTCCGCTCCTACCCTGAAAGTCTCGGGGGGATTCGTCAAGCGGGGGCTGAGATAAAAGGGGGGTCCCAAAACGCGTTTTTCCCATGCATTTTTCCATAGGACCTTTAGAACGAGCTACAGCCCGAACGGCTGAACAGAATTACTAGAAATTTGGCAGAGAGGTAGTCCCTAGGTCAAGGAAGTGCCTTTTGTAGGTTTGGTGTAAATCTGTTCAGTAGATTCTGAGAAAATAGCCTTTAAATCAATATATATATCTGAGCCCGCTTACGGTACGCTTACCGTACGCTTACCGTACGCTTACCGTAAGCTTACGGTGGCGTGCGCGAGCGCGATTCTGATTGGCTCTTAGATCTTAGTAAACATTCGAATCGGCCGAAACCAGGAAGCGGCGTCCGCCATTTTGTCTCTCGCACTGAGTGTTGTTTATCAAACATGATGGCCAAAAACATGTTACGGGGCTGTTTTGACAACTCCCTCCCACATAGTCATGTTGAGGGAGTCCCCAAACATCCCCCAAGAGCAAAAACGGTTTTATTTTTTTTTCGGCAATTTCGCGGGGTACGCTTACCGTACGCTTACCGTACGCTTACCGTAAGCTTACCGTACGCTTACGGTAAAAAAATAAAAATAAAAAAAACACTATCCACACTTACCCCACCCCCTGTGCTTTTGGTGGCCGTAGGCCACCAAATGTGCAGGGCTTATTAATAGAGAAAAAAAACGTAATTTTGGCAACATGAAATTATAAAATCGAAATAAAAAAAACACTATCCACATTGACCTCACCCCCTGTGCTTTTGGTGGCCGAAGGCCACCAAATGTACAGGGCTTATTAAAGTTGATAAAAACCGTGCAGGGAACGAACTGCGTTAAGTGGGCGCGCACGCCACAAATGGCGTAAAGTAACTTCGCATTTAAAAAACCGTACAAATTCACTGAAAAAACCATAGGTTTCACACACGTTATAGTTAGGAAATAGCATTTAAAAAACCTTGCTAATTCACTGAAAAAACCATAGGTTTCACACATGTTATAGTTAGCTGGACATTTTACTGATAAAAAACCAATGAAATTCCCCCGTTATAGTTAGTGCAGGCAACTATAACTCACGCGACCGCAATCCTCTGCTGATGACATATGTGTCTTTATGAAAAAAAAATATTTGTAATATATGTATAGCTAAAATTTAATGGAAGAAGATATGGGCAAATAAGTGTCTAAATACAGTATTAGCATCAGCAGAGGATTACGGTCGCGTGAGTTATAGTTGCCTACAGTAACTATAACGGGGGAATTTCATTGGTTTTTTATCAGTAAAATGTCCAGCTAACTATAACATGTGTGAAACCTATGGTTTTTTCAGTGAATATATATATATATATATATATATATATATATATATATATATATATATATATATATATATATATATATTCACTGAAAAAACCATAGGTTTCACACACGTTATAGTTAGGAATTAGCATTTAAAAAACCTTGCAAATTCACTGAAAAAACCATAGGTTTCACACAAGTTATAGTTAGCTGGACATTTCACTCGTAAAAAACCAATGAAATTCCACGTTATAGTTAGTGCAGGTCTTAAAACGAAGATTTACCTACCTGTAAGCTGGCTCTTCTAAGTGGGAAACTTTGGATGTTGGATGTATTATGGCTGGTCCCGGTCGGTGAAGAGCCCTGCCACGGAGGTGTGGACCGAGCTGCAGGTATTATGCAAGCAGCACTGAGGGCAGGAAGGTCGTGATGCAGGTCAGAGGGCAGCGCAGAGACTTTGAGACATTTTCCATACCCACTGTGGTGTTTAATTTTAATGAAAACTGACATTGCATTTGAGCAGCTCACTGTAGCGTTATTGTGGCACTTCAAAGACCAGCAGGCTCAGGGTGAGCCAACGCCCACTGGGGCAGGTGATAATCATTATAAGATGCCGGTGCTCTTTGCAACGTTAAAAGAAGCCTCTGAAGAAATGCTCGTGGAGCATGAAACGCGTCAGGCAACAAATTCGTTTGGACTCTGTTTTCATTGCCCTGCGCTGTTTTCCTGCACATTAAAACGAAGATTTACCTACCTGTAAGCTGGCTCTTCTAAGTGGGAAACTTTGGATGTTGGATATATATATATATATATATATATATATATATATATATATATTACCTACTGGCGGTCGCCAGTAGGTAGTTATAGTTAGGACCCCTTTTCCATAGGAAAACCTCAACATTCTATTTTGAATAACTTTGGCGCCGGTCGACGAATCCTCGCGAATTTCTCAAAATAGGTGGGGCGCTACGCTCCGCTCCTACCCTGAAAGTCTCAGGGGGATTCGTCAAGCGGGGGCTGAGATAAAAGGGGGGTCCCAAAACGCGTTTTTCCCATGCATTTTTCCATAGGACCTTTAGAACGAGCTACAGCCCGAACGGCTGAACAGAATTACTAGAAATTTGGCAGAGAGGTAGTCCTCAGGTCAAGGAAGTGCCTTTTGTAGGTTTGGTGTAAATCTGTTCAGTAGATTCTGAGAAAATAGCCTTTAAATCAATATATATATCTGTGGAAGCTTACGGTGCGCTTACCGTGCGCTTACGGTAAGCTTACGGTAAGCTTACGGTACGCGTACGGTGCCGTGCGCGAGCGCGATTCTGATTGGCTGTTAGATCTTAGTAAACATTCGAATCGGCCGAAACCAGGAAGCGGCGGCCGCCATTTTCTCTCTCGAACTGTCAGGGGGGTGAATAAAAAAGGTGGATAATGTGAAAAGGGGGCAGGCTTGACAGTTCCTGACCCCCTAGCCTTGGTCAGGGGGTCCCAGAAGGACCCTCAAGGGCAAAAATAAAAAAAAAATATTTTTCGAAAAATCGCCGTATGCGCGTAGCGTACGCGCACGGCGACCTGCGGAATTCCGCGAAATTCGCGGAATTACGCGTACCGTGCGCGCACGGAAAAAAAAAATTTGCGAAAAGGAAAGCTTAAAAAAAATAAAAAAAATTGTGAGGTAAGGTTGGCTCTTATAAGAGCCGTTGGGTTCATACAGGGATGGAGGAAAGAAAGAATGGGAGTATTATGAGCGTCTACAAACATGCTGGTCTATCTTATTGTTAATAAGGGGAAGACTGACCTCCCCAAAAACAATAAGACCACCACATTTTGTACACCTCATTTCAACACTCGCAAATCGAGGGTTGATGTCCAAAGGAAAAGAAGAAGGTGATGCTCCAACAACCGAAGGAGGGCTCAGCTGAGCTGCCGATGATGTACTCGGCTGAGCATCTGAGGCTGGGCTCTGGTGACTTACTGAAGAGTTTTCTCCAGTATGTTGAGCAAAGGTCCTTGGGTGTTTGTCCTGAAGGTGTCTCATCATAGAGTGATTTCCAAAGGAATATTTCCTACTTGGATTTCCTCTTGATAAAACACGATCACAAAGTATGCAAGTGACCTTTGGAGCATTGACCTTTTTCTCCCCCTCTGGAAAAGTGAAATACTCCCATACAAAAGAAGTCTTTTGTTTCCTCCTTCTCTGGATCATGGTGGTGCTGCTGGCCTCACTCTCAGAAGAGGTGTGCTGTTCTGCCATTGTATCCCAATGTCAATCCAGCTCCTGCTCCTAGAGAATCACAAGCAGAAATGAGGGGAATGGGTGTGGTGTGGGAAGAATCTGGAACTGAAAGTAGTATCAACCAATGAAAAGTGTTCTTTCAAGCAGTAAAGAGGGGAAGGGGTGTGGTGTGGGAAGTTTCTGGAAGTGAAAGTAATTTCAACCAATAAAAAGTGTTCTTTGTAAGTCACATGACCTACCGTGCGCGCACGTGACGCTTACGGTGCGCTCACGCAGCGCTTACGTCACTTTCGCGCATGCGCATTACACGTCCCTGCGTAACCGCGACGTTGCTTCCGGGTGTACGCGTACGGCACGCACGTATCACGTATCGCGCATGCGCATTACACGCCCCTGCGTAACCACGACGTTGCTTCCGAGTATACGCGTACGGCACGCACGTATCACGTAGGCGCGCTGCACTAATTACGTCCAGAGCGCGTAGCGTCAGCTTACCGTACGCGTATTTTACAAGCGCGTAGCGTCAGCTTACCGTACGCGCACGGAAAAAAATGCATAAAAAAAAACCTTTCGATAATGCAGGATATAGTACATAAATTATTAAAAAAAGGCTTACAAAAAATGAAATAAAAAAAAATTGCATTAAATTATAATAAAATTATAAAATCGAAATAAAAAACCACTATCCACATTGACCCCACCCCCTGTGCTTTTGGTGGCGTTAAGTGGGCGCGCACGCCACGAATGGCGTAAAGTAACTTAGCATTTAAAAAACCTTGCAAATTCACTGAAAAAACCATAGGTTTCACACACGTTATAGTTAGGAATTAGCATTTAAAAAACCTTGCAAATTCACTGAAAAAACCATGGGTTTCACACACGTTATAGTTAGGAATTAGCATTTAAAAAACCTTAGAAATTCAGTGAAAAAACCATAGGTTTCACACACGTTATAGTTAGGAATTAGCATTTAAAAAACCTTAGAAATTCAGTGAAAAAACCATAGGTTTCACACATGTTATAGTTAGCTGGACATTTTACTCGTAAAAAACCAATGAAATTGCCCCGTTATAGTTAGTTCAGCTAACTATAACTCGCGCGCCCGCAATGCACTGCTGATGACGTCACATATTACATCACTCATGACATGGTCAGTGACATCACTCATGACATCACTGATGACATCTCAAATGACATCACTGATGACATCACTGATGACATCATCCTTGTGATAGAGTGGCAGACCTCCTCTTCCCCTAATATAACCTTTGACACACACATTCAAAAATAGAGACTAAAATTTACAAAACAATGGACATACCAATAACAGTTACAACAACCTCTTCAGTAATTCTAAGATCCACATACACATCCACTCATTCACCAACAGTCCAATACAGTCACTCATACATGTACTCACTCATCATATGTACTCATACACCTATACATCCTGTTACACAATGCCACTCATCCATAGAGCAACTCACACACATAGTCACTCATGCTAATAAAGAATCAAACATACATTTACTTGCATATACAGTTATACACACACCACCACACTTACTTCTACGGAAACTTACACATACTTAGTCTTTTAAACAATCACTTATAGAAACACATACTTATTCATACAGGAACTCTTTCAATCTCTCACATATACTCACATATATACACCAATAGTCAAATATACTAGTTTTAAACATATGTAGTTACTCATAAAGACACTATTGAGACAGTCATTCACTCACTAACACACCCATACACACACTCATCCACCCATGCAGTCCTGCACACATGCTCTGTTCAACACATACAAACAGTGAGTCACTCATTCATGCACCTATGCACTACGTAATACCCCCCACCGAACCATGCAGACACTCAGACTGATACTCAAACAACCAACTAATAACCTATATAGACACCCATGTAGCTACTCACCAACCCATGCAGCCACTTATACACAAAGTGAGAGACTGATACAGATATTTACATATTTAAACATTACTCACTAAGCCATGTATTCACTAAGATACACTTAATCAGTCAGTTATACAATCAATTTTTCAAAAACAAATCATCCATTTAGACACTTATATACCCATTTATTCTTCCATCGTCCTTGAGATATACATATATAAAACATATTTAATTTTCAGAAAAATACACATTCACTGGATGATGTCATCAGTGATGTCATTTGAGATGTCATCAGTGATGTCATGAGTGATGTCACTGACCATGTCATGAGTGATGTAATATGTGACGTCATCAGCAGTGCATTGCGGGCGCGCGAGTTATAGTTAGCTGAACTAACTATAACGGGGCAATTTCATTGGTTTTTTACGAGTAAAATGTCCAGCTAACTATAACATGTGTGAAACCTATGGTTTTTTCACTGAATTTCTAAGGTTTTTTAAATGCTAATTCCTAACTATAACGTGTGTGAAACCTATGGTTTTTTCACTGAATATATATATATATATATATATATATATATATATATATATATATATATATATTCACTGAAAAAACCATAGGTTTCACACACGTTATAGTTAGGAATTAGCATTTAAAAAACCTTGCAAATTCACTGAAAAAACCATAGGTTTCACACAAGTTATAGTTAGCTGGACATTTCACTCGTAAAAAACCAATGAAATTCCACGTTATAGTTAGTGCAGGCAACTATAACTCACGCGACCGCAATCCTCTGCTGATGACATATGTGTCTTTATGAAAAAAAAATATTTGTAATATATGTATAGCTAAAATTTAATGGAAGAAGACATGGGCAAATAAGTGTCTAAATACAGTATTAGCATCAGCAGAGGATTGCGGTCGCGTGAGTTATAGTTGCCTGCACTAACTATAACGTGGAATTTCATTGGTTTTTTACGAGTGAAATGTCCAGCTAACTATAACATGTGTGAAACCTATGGTTTTTTCAGTGAATTTGCAAGGTTTTTTAAATGCTAAGTTACTTGACGCCGTTCGTGCCGTGCGCGCCCACTTCACGCCGTTCGTTCGCGCACCGTGCGCGCACAGTGAGCACGCGGTGCGCTTCGCGCACCGCGTGCCCACGTTACGCTGGATGGCCATGTACGCACGATGCCCTTCGCGCACCGTCCGCACACGGAGGACATATTATGCGCTTCGTTGTGAAAGGTTATCTATTAAATGTTCGCATTACAGATTAACCATGCACAAATGTTTTGCACACGGGGGGGGGGGGGGGGGGAATATGTATTTTTTTATTTATTTGTTGCCGTACGCGTACGGTAAGCGCATTCGGTGTTTTTGAAAAAAAAAAAAAAATATTCATTTTTAGACTTGGATGGCCTTCTGGGACACCATAACCATGGCTAGGTGGTTAGAAGCTGTCTAGCCTGCCCCTTTTCATGATATCCAACTTTGTTTTTCCTCCCCCCCTCAGAGTGCGAGAGAGAAAATGGCGGCCGACACTTCCTGGTTTCGACCGATTCGAATGTTTACTAAGATCTAACAGCCAATCAGAATCGTGCTCGCGCACGGCACCGCACGCGTACGGTAAGCTTACGGTAAGCGCACGGAGCGCGCTTACAGATATATATATTGATTTAACTGCTATTTTCTCAGGAACTACTGAACAGATTTACACCAGACCTACAAAAGGCACTTCCTTGACCTGCGGACTACCTCTCTGCCAAATTTCTATTAATTCTGTTCAGCCGTTCGGGCTGTAGCGGTGTCTAAAGGTCCTATGGAAAAATGCATGGGGAAAACGCGTTTTGGGACCCCCCTTTTTTCTCAGCCCCCGCTTGACGAATCACCCCGAGACTTTCAGGGTAGGAGCGGAGCGTAGCGCCCCATTAGTTTTGAAAATTTTGCGAGGATTCGTCAACCGGCGTCAAAGTTATTCCAAATAGAATGTTGCGGATTTCCTATAAAAACATGGTCCTAACTAGAACTATCTACTGGCGACCGCCAGTAGATAATATATATATATATATATATATATATATATATATATTCATTCATTCATTCAAAACAGCGAATTAGATCGCGAACAAGGCTCGGGTGAGACCTGAAATGCTTTGATGTCTACCTTGACTGCATTTGAATAAAGCAGTCTATTCCGGATTGTGAGGAAAGTGACTTGTTTGAAATATATATAACTAACTTGAGCCCTCGCCACGCACTGCTAATTTCCTCACATACTGCATGACAGTTGATAACTTCACTGCAACATTTGAAGTTACCTTAGTGCACAAGTTACAGTTACTAGAGAGAACTATAACTGACAAATTTCTGTAATTATATTGAATTTAAAATGCAATGTTGGCACTGAGATTTTCACCTTTAAGCTTTGGTTTTTTCAGTGATTACAACCATCAATTAAGTGCAGTTCCTCTAGTTGGTCTTTTTACCTCTACTTCCATTTCTCTAGAGAGGACCCTGAGGCTACAAATGGCCTGCCCATCCATCCATTACTGTACTAAAGTGGCCAAAATGAAAATCAGGATTCCATTTGGAACCTCATTTGTAGAACAATCTTAATGACTAAATGTTGTCCTTAATTGGGAGTATATAGTTTGACAACTGTTAAAATATCCCATTCACCATGCTTTTTAGCTTAAAATATCTTGGTTCTCTTTCAGTCAGTGTCTCTAGCATGACTAAATTGAAGGACTTGGAAATCAGAAATGCTATTCCACAAGTCTTAGTACTCCGATTCTCTCATCAGCCTCCTCTAAGATCTTGGATCGTAATCTACATAAATCGCCCCTCAGGTGAGTATTTTGGTAGTGCTACAATTTCTGTCTTTTCAGATGCCCAATAGTTATGAACCTCAGTCCTCCTGTAAGGGGAATTTAGACCCTTTGCACTAAACGAAAAACTTTGGACTGTTGAATTTTGTGGTGGAAAATGTCCCTTCAGACAGATAGTCAATTTGACAATTTATTACTAACTTGGTCCTGGTCATGTTCGTCCATCGTTCAAATTAGAAAGCAATAACACTAAATAAGTAATACTATAAATACAAATAATGATAAACTCAAGCAAGGATATGAAACAGGCTCAACTTCCAATTCCGAGCTTATGGAATATTCTAGGCTCCAGGTTCACTGTATCTGTGTATACACTAAATCTACACTCTCTACTTCTACCCCACAAGGGAGCCCGCTAGATACCTACAGGTTGGTAGAAGCAAGGAGGTACACTTTGATGAAGCATGCCACTCTAAGTAGGTGAGTGTAGTTGTCTTTTTTTTAGGAAACTCCTTAGTACGAAGTTATTATCAAAAGGGTATAACCCCACAATTCTTAACTCCCAAATTCAGGATATCTCTTGTCTCCATCATCGATTAGGCACCATATTACCTTTGTTTGTTTAGGCTTGAATAGAGAGAGGATGCATCTGGGCCTTCCACACCAAAGTACCTCTCATTTACCTTCAGTGTTCGTGTAATTTCCTGAATGCCTGCCACAGTGGGACACATTGTTCACCGATGTTTATTCATTCCATTTTTACATGATTCTGAAATTTGCTTATGACACGGCATATCTATTGTACTGTCATCATCTCTGCATCATACAAAGGGAGAAACTTCTCTTTAACTATTAGCATTACGGTAAGTCATTCATGTCATTAAATTTATATGGGTTAATGACTTTTATATTATTATTTATATAGCGCGCTACAACCCGGGGGCGTCTAGGCGCTTATGGAGGAAGCCCACAGAACATCTGCGTGTGTAGGAGCCAGTGCATACCAAGTTACAGAGTGTAAAGCCAGGTTTTCAGTCCCTTTCTAAATGACAGAAGATCGGTGGAGTTTTTTTTAAGTGAAGAGGTAGCTTGTTCCACCACCAAGAGGTGATATTAAAGAAACTTTTACCACCCCATCTCTGAAGGCGGGAGGATGGTACCCTCACCAGCTTCAGAGAGGGAGCAACATATATGTTGAAAAGGGTAGGGCTCAATGATGAGCCCTGTGGCACCCCACAAGGAAGCCTAAAGCATTTAGCTTTGTAGCCTCCTACTTCGACAAATTGTTCTCGGTTGAGCAGAAAGGATCTGAGCAATGCTAGCGCTAAGCTTTCTACTCCTGCTTCCTGGAGCCGGTGTATTAGAATACCGTGGTCCACCGTATCGAAGGCAGCTGATAAATCTAATAGTATCAGAGCTGCAGATCCTCCATTATCAACTGCCCATTTGACTTCCTCCGTTGTAGTGATCACGGCTAGTCCAGTGCTATGTCAGGCTCTAAAGCCATATTGATTAGAATCCAAAATGTGATTTTATGGCAAGGCACGGAGGCCAATATTATGCATATTCCTTTATTTGCCACTCACAGCAGCAACAGCAAACAATGTAAAAGAACTTAGAATACCATTCTTTAGCAAAGGTAGAATTGATGTTTCTTCCACATTGTGGGAAAGGTTCCTGTTTCAATGGCCAAGTTGAGAACCTCCATCAGTGTCAAAGCAACAGACTCCAGTAGTAGGTGGGTTACTCGCGGAAGGCAGGGATCAAGGGGGGAGCCGGATTTTGTTGCGAACAGAAGCTTTGATGTTTGTTCTTGAGAAAGCGGTGTGAAATTAGAAAGGCGGGATTGTACAATTTTGGAGCCTGGAATAGGCTGGACTGGGGTAAAACACGTGGTACCAGTTTGAACACCTTGGGGGTTGACTGGTCTTAAGACAAAGGTGTCATAGATAGAGGAGACTTTATTGTGGAAGGAAGAGGCCAGTGTGTCATAGAAAGCTTGGTCTATTGTGCTATTGTCGGTCTCTTGTACTTGACGGAGTTTCTGCACTGTTGCAAAAAGCTCCTTCGAGTTATTTTTTGCTCCTTCAATTTTTTCAGAGAAGTAGCTGATTTGAGTTTTTTTTAATCAATTCTTTATGATGTACCATTCTTAACTTGTATAATTCCTTTTCTCTGGGATCATAATGTTTGCACCAGCGTATTTCGTGACAGAGTCTTCTTGAGATCTTTAGTTCTTCAGAGAACCAAGGTTCAGTGGGTGCTGTCCTGCTAGATTTCCCTGTTCTCGGAGGGAACAGTGGTACTAGCTGCTACTGATATCCAATGATGGTATTGTAATGAGGCCACCTCTGGGTCTTTTGCAAAACAAGGCTTGTTCTGATTCAGATGGGTAGAAAAATCATTACTATCTAGCTTATGCCATTGATAACTTAATTCGCCGCTTACTGGGATGTGCTTGGGAACCGTCGGGGAAGGAGAAGTAAGAGTAAACATCATGGCATGATGATCAGTCCAGTGAAGTTGTAAGGTATTATTATATTTCAGCAATGGGCAGTCTGTGAAGATAGCGTCTAAAAGATGATCCGCTGTGTGGGTTTTTACCGGTCACGATTTGCTCGAGTCCTGTGCTTGTCATTAAGTCAAGGAGGGCCTTAGAGTCATTATCGAGGGTGTTGTCTAAATGTAAATTTAAATCGCCCAAAATGGTAATATTCTGAGATGTTACTTTATGTTCCAAGAGTTGGCCCATGGTATGTAAAAAGTTTGATCTGGATCCTGGCGGCCGGTATGCTAACATCCCATTGAGTGAGTATACATGACTAACCGCTATTTTAAACAGAAGCACCTCAGCTTCCTTATCTATTGTAGTATCTTTAAATGGCACTTTCAGATGGTTTCTATAAATTATTGCCAGACCTCCTCCCAGGGCGATCCTTTCTGGTTATTGCGAACCCTTGTGGGACTGCTGTCACCAGATCGGGTCCTGATGCTTCATCTGCCCAGGGCTCCGAGACAAATATCAGGTCCAGGGCATGGGAGTCAACAAAGTGACTGAATTCAAACTGATGTTTAATCAATGGCCTGCATTTACTTATGACGGCCATCTGTTGGGCCAATCAGCACATCTGGGGGCACAATGTCAATCAGGACAGTTACTGTGTTCCCCTATTTAATACTAACATCTCCTGGTGTTTCCCAAACTTTTAAAAACCTGGCTGTTCAACAACTAGCCTGAGCTCATAAATCAGGCTGTCCCATCGCTGGGTAGCCTCTTTGTAGTTCCGCCAGGCCTAGACACCCTCCGGTATTAGAGTATGTTACAAATTAAAATTTTATTTCACTACTGGCAGTTGCAATGCCACAAATGTGCATGTAGAGCCACCCTTCTATAGCTATCTTCTATAGTCACCTCCTCTACAGCATTGGGTTTAAAAGGCAGGTAATGCAAGCATTGGTTCCTCAATCTGCGTCGCTCTTGCTCAGGATGGAGAAGCTCTGCCCACCCTAGCAAATCTTCTGCCACTGATATACCACCTCCCTCTGCTGCCTCACCTCCCAGCGACGCGATTCACTAGGATTTCATTTTCTTTGCTTCTTGCGGATTAGCTGAATTCTGCACTGGGTGAATTGTTTCTTGATGCCCTCGCAAAACTCTTTAAAGCCATCAGTGGTGCTCTGACCAACACTTTTCAGTTTGTGGAGGTTCTTCGATCTTTAAATCACTAACCTTCAGCACCTTTTCAGAAGAAACTTCAGACAGCAGTAATGGGGTGGTTGGTCCTGCTTCTTTGATGAAGAAATTATGAATGCCTGAGTAGTCATTGGAAATGGCCCTGAACCGGCTATTTACAATGATGGGTGCCTTCTGGAGTTCTCACTCTCCATTCAAAAGTTTCAGATATTCTTTCTGGTACACTCTGCCTTCACCAGTCACTAATATATTTAATAGCTTGTGTCAACTTTTCTCCTGAATGCAGCGGATGTGACAACTTTCTTCACCAGGTTCATTGTGAAGCAGAGAGGGGAAACTGGTCTCGAAGACCTTACATTTGCTAGACATTCTAAAAGTGGATCCTGAGATGGTGGGCTCTGGATCACCTTCAGTGCCTTGATAGCGAATGAGCTGCTTGCAAGAGCATTCACAATGGTGTTCTTAGGGCTTCCAACAGTACCCTGAAAGAACTAACACTGCCAATTTCTGTATCATCTATTATGTATGACAATATAGACAATATAGTTGAATCACATGCTGCGGACAGATCCATTAAAGATTTAGCAACTGGCTACAGGATACTCCCGACACCACCCAGTAAAAAGTATTTCCAGCACTGGTAGTAAAGTTCATTTATTGGACTTGCTTTTTGCTTTATCACCCATTTCCAAAAATGTCTGCCTGTCTCCTTGAGGACCTGTCAAATTGCGCAAATTATTTTCCCCACTTTGTATGTGGTTTTGGAGCGTCGCATCCGCATGAAGGATGGGCATAGTGACCACTGGTCCCTCCTGTGTTTCTTTTGTGATGCAACTCTGAAATGGGCATTTATTATTTTCAATTGCCACTGCACTTTAAAGATATATGGCACATGTGAACCACAACTGCATTTACTATTAAGTATTTAGGATGCAATAATTTTGGGATTATGTTAAAATGGAAATATGTAGGAGCGCTTTAATATAGTATAATTCATAGGTCTTACCTTGCATCAAGTGTTGATCTCCAAGCTATGCCTAGGTTTTTACATTGGGTTTTTAAACCCTAGATGATAACATTTTTATTAGTACATCTTTGTTTTTCATATCCCCAGCCTTCACCACAGCCCTGAGTTTTGTCAATGTCCCGGCCAGCCACATACCTGCCCCATAATACTCTTTTGGGATTTTGTTTTTACATGTCTGGATTTTATCATGCTTCCACACTTTATTTCCCCACACACTTATTTTACAACATTATTATTATTGCATACCTGTTTTTAATGCATACTTGTTTTTATTTAATATTTATTTATGAAATGCTTTTAATTTCTTTTTTTTCAATTCCTGCATTTTTGCTTTTTATTGCAGCAGCTTGATGCCTGCACTGTCCCTTGCATTAAGCACAGTCCCACTAATGAGAAGAAGAGGGTGAAACAAA
The DNA here is from genome assembly GCF_964204655.1 of Triturus cristatus. Classification (NCBI taxonomy): domain Eukaryota; kingdom Metazoa; phylum Chordata; class Amphibia; order Caudata; family Salamandridae; genus Triturus; species Triturus cristatus. The sequence continues at coordinate 839,619,383 of NC_140593.1, read as the reverse complement.
AAAATGGAGAGCAAAGACAAGTTACTTCTGCAGTGCAGGAGTAGACCAAAATCAGGATAGATGTCTCTGCTTCCTGAACATTGTGGCTGCACTCTGCATGGAGCCAACTAGGATGAAGGGATGTGGGTGAAGACACATCCAGTTTGATAAGGTGAAAAACTGCAGAATGGTTATGAGATGTATTCTTATGCTTACCAGGTGGGCAATGACTAGAAGTTGAGTTAGAACTGAATTCTATTGTTGGTCTTCTGATGTTTCTCCGTTTTAGTTTATGAAAGATCAAAATCATAATTAAATGTCATTACTTGTATTAATGAATGCAAAATAAAAACAAGTCAGAGACCACAGCAAGTGTTCAAGAAATGAAGCCTACTGTAGCTGCATTAAAAGACCCTATGAACTCTGATGGGCATTACCGCTCTCTAGTCTCTTCTATATCAAGAACAGCCCATAACAGAATATCTAGCAATGTCTTTATCTGGAATACCCAGCCCTGCTCACTCAAATACTACTTAGACAGAAGAGGATATGAGGCATCTACAGGATATTTGAGAAACTCCCAACAATGCAACTGCTTGCCACAGGAGCTGGACTGCGCCTGCCAGGAGAAGGCATCTGATGTGGTATCAGCTAACTGCCAGTGGGGACAACCTGAAGAACTGAAATTGCCCATGAGCCACTAGGCCACAAAAGCCAACATACAAAACTGAAGCAAGAGAATCACACAGGTCGAGAAGCTGTTCAATTACCAAAGCATTGCGAAGACGAGCCTGCTTAGTCCCTTACATTTCCTGTGCCACATGGTGCCTGTACTTACATCGTTCTACACCCAATGAGACTGACATAACTGTTCTGCAATGCCAATGCAGCATGCCTCTGCATCAGCTGGAGGGGTTGCCCTGATTCTGGAACTATCTTCCCGCGGCATAATACCTATACATAATTCTTAATATTGAAAATGGTGTAATGCTGTATTCTATAGGAGTATGGCATTGCCAAGAGACAATGGACGGGAGTGGTTAGCCCCAACTTTATATTTCTTCTGTGAATTTCACTGTTATTCATACGCGGACTGCTAGCATAATGGTTTTGACAAGCATGACAGACTTTTTTTTTGCTCATCTGAGGGTCGCAAACATACAGTAACTGTGGCTGAATGCAAATATTTATTTTTTCATATAAAGTGTTCACAAATATCATTTTAAACAGCACATCATTTCAAAACAAATGCAAGCTATTGTGGTTAGTTCTTTTACTGTTTTGGGCGAGAATTGATTGTAAGGTATATGTGATAGAAGCCCACAGCGAATTTTGTAAGGAGTTATGATTGATATTCGAAAATATTAGTCTTTTTTTGTTTTATTTTAGTTTAACCAGGCACCATTTTATCGCAGAGTTTTTCTCAAGTATGTAGAATTTGGCTTTGATCTATCTCCATATAGATGTCTAAAGCATATGTTTGTCAAAGTCTGTTGCATATTTGAAAAGCTCTAGCCACACAGCACCAAAATACAGATTTGGCACTGTATGAGCTTCACCCATGCAGGGATCCATGTAGGTATATAGCACATGGTTTGTGTCTTTATGTAGATGTAGGTCACCTTCTACATGATGTAAAGCCTTATATAGCAAAACCAAAGGAAATGATGGACGGAGTGTTGAACATTGCAAGCACTCACCCCCAGTCAACTGATCTGGGTTTAATCCACCACCGTTCTTTAGCCCACTCTGCCACCCCAGTTCATACATGGCCATATGCAAATCAGTCTGACCCTGTGCCTCATGGGAACAGTCCAGCCCGAACTGCCAAGCCATGTCTTCCCTGGACCGGAAACAAGCTTCCTAGGACCGGTTTCTGGCATTTCAGCCATCTTCAGCCAGGCTTGCATGACTCCAGTGGCAAAGTGAGCAAGGGACTCGCGTCTGATCATACCCTGCCAACTTATGGCGAACAAAGCAATACCAAAGGAAATGATGGACGGAGTGTTGAACATTGCAAGCACTCACCCCAAGTCAACTGATCTGGGTTTAATCCACCACCGTTCTTTAGCCCACTCTGCCACCCCAGTTCAGACATGGCCATATGCAAATCAGTCTGACCCTGTGCCTCATGGGAACAGTCCAGCCCGAACTGCCAAGCCTTATATTTCATGTTTCTATACCTCATACTCTATGGACTCGCATTTTGTATTGTTAGAGGGTACTGACACATTCAACAAGTCTGGTGTAGATTTTAGTTTACCTATTCATGATCCCCAGTGTTTGCGAACACTAAATATGATGCTATATTGTGCATTTTGTTCTTAGCATAGCTTTATCTGTTCTTGAATATTTCTCACTAGAGCCAAGATGCATCCACACAGGGCACTTATTGCTGAATAACTCCAAAAAACAACTCACTGAAGAGTCACCAAAACAAAAACAAAAAAAGGAGATCAAACAGGGGCACTCACTACACACCTGCAAACGTTTGTCCACATTGGTACCGTGGTTAAGTTCTTATCTCACAATGTAGACCATTATAAATTTGAAGTTAAATGGTAAAGCAAGTTGAATTGGGACTCTTCCCTAGAATGTTTGAGCCTATTCATCAATTTGCACTAAATTTGGCTCGCTCAAATTTTGAATTATGAACGCAGGTACCCTCTACCCCCCAAGTTATGTGCAAATAGGTCAAAAGTGTGGGGAGAAATTCTTGGTGAAAAAATAAATTTCCAGTGGAGTGAGATATCAAACTCAAGTATAGGGGCACCTCTGTGCCTCCATAATACAAAATAGGGTGGGATTTTGTGTGTACCAAGTGCTGCCTGACTAAATTCTTTCAGGAAGTGTGGCACCCAACTTGAGTTTGGCTAGTAGCTCACAAACTGAAATTATGCAATCTCATGTTCTGCATTAGGTTATTAGGTTGCACCTTCACTGCCAAGTCTATTTTCTGCTCAGTCGAAGAGGCGTTAAAACTGAATGTATGACCGCATCTCATTGTATGCAGACGACATACTACTCTTCCTAGCATCCCCAAAGGCCTCACTCATAGCTGTACTGGACATCTTCGCCATTTTTGGTAGGTACTCAGGATATTTGATTAACTGGGTCAAATCAGTGTTGTACGTCCTGAAGGGTCCCCTCACTAGCCTTCCTGGGAACTACACGATACAGGTCACCACACAGGGCTTCAAATACCTAGGCATCTATATCACACCGGACCCCGCAGATAGATTCGCCCACAATTTACTCCCTCCCCTGCGGAGATTGAAGAGTGATTCGGAGCGTTGAAAGACGCTCCCGCTTTCTTTGCTGGGCAGAGCAGCCTTATTCAAAATTATGTCCTTACCAAGTTTCTTTATGCCCTGCAAAACATTAGATTTGGTCCCTGCGAGTTATTTTAGAGAAATCAATATCCTCCCAACGCAGCTTGCTCTGGACAGGAAAGCCACGTATAGCACTCTCTAAATTGAATCTCTCCTGGTACGATGGGGGTATTGCCCTTCCTGACCTTAAAAATATTACTGGGCAGCTCATTTGGAGCCATTAATCACGGTACGTACAGACTGGCAGACGATCCGGGCTACGCGATGGGTCACTGGTTGCTATCTGGTGGGACTTACACTTGGGCGCTCTATTCTAGAGCCGGAGCACGCCACCTGACTGGCCCAACTAAACACTCAGTGCAGATCTGGCAGGCGGCTACTAGGGATCTGGGGTGGGACTGCAAGGTGACTCTGGCTACTCCACTATGGGACTCGGAATTGCTTGGAAATCCGTGGTCTTCGAGAGGTTTTGACAAGTGGGACCTCATTGGTATCGCAAACATTGGTGACCTATGAGTGAAGGGTGAGGTCAAGTCCTTTCCGGCCCTCCAACGGGAATATGAGCTGGCTTCCATGGTATTCTTCAGATATATGCAGGTTAGACATGCTTTATACTCATATCTCCAGAAGGGACAGGCTACTGGATGGCTACTTACCAACAAAAGCCATCTCACTCACCTACAAAAAGTTAAACACTCTGGCGAACCCCTTCTGAAACTACGGGAAAAGTGGGAGAGGGATGGCATAATACTGGATGATGAAGATTGGGCAATAGCAGGGACTTCACCACGGGAGGTGGCCATAGCAGCAAGGCTGAGGCAACTTAAAATCCTGCACTGGATCTACATCACGGGGTCAGGTTTGGTTCAGATAGGGAAGGCAGCGGATGGCAAATGTAGGAGGGGTTGTGGAAGCGAAGGCACATTCCTCCATATATTATGGGAATGCATACTTATACAGAGGTACTGGAGGAAGATTCATGAGGTAGTGGGTGAGGTGTTACCACAAGAAGTCTCCCTGGAAGCAAAAAGATGTCTTCTGAACGTATGGGAGCCTACTGACCTGAATAACACGTGCCACCTGGGTTACACTGGGATTGATGATAGCGAAACGCAACATTGCTCAGAAATGGGGGGCGGCACAGGTACCTACGGTTTCCATCTGGAAGAGAGATATGGATTGGTGCATGTTCCGTGAAAATTGTGTATATGTGGCTAGGATATGCCCCCAAAAATGGTCCCGCATCTGGAACCATTGGAATGAATATAGAGGGAACATCTGTACCCCGCCATTGATACCAGCTCAAGAGGAATGATTGTTGACAATGTGCTAGTTCCCTATTGTTACGATGTTGTGCACTTATTTTTGAGAAACCATTTCCCTATGCTGAGAACAGAAACTGTACTGCGTTGCGCCTGGTGATGTTGATTCCTATTGCCAATAATAAAAAGAATTTAAACATTTTTAAAAACTGAGTGTATAAGGTACACAACAGACAATTCAAATTAAATTATGCTTTTATTTTCAATAATTTAAACTTCTCTTAAAGTCAGGTGCCGTGGTCCATAGTCTATAAAAAATGATGCTATCAAGGTGAACAATGATTTGCAGGGTAGAATATAAAAAGAATTACTGCAGATCAACTTTTCCGAAGAAGTTAACATACAAGGGGCCAACAAGAGAAGAAAAGGAGCAAGGTGTACACAGCACGAGTTACAAAAAACTACAAAAATCAAAAAATACTTGCGTGTTTACATACCCTAAAGGTGATGAAGATTTCCTTCTTCCCAACAGGCATCCTCACAGTCTGTCCCTCCTCAACTCCTGGAATTAGAAAGAAGTCCCATATAGGACCAAAGAATGTGAAATGACTGTGAACCAGAGGCCAACCAGAGTGTATTTAATCGTATGGACATGATAGTTTACACAAAATGGAACACTGCCTTTCAATTAGGTCTTAATCACATAATGAAACCAGAGCATACCCTGGTGTGTATGTGTATATATATATATATATATATATATATGTGTATATATATATATTTATATTCCCTTGAATGGGAAATGCAGACTCAAAGCTTTATGCAATTTGGTGAAAATCAAACAAAGATCATTTTCATCAAACTCTGGTGCATATCTACTCCATAATGAAAACACACACAACCCTCACAGCTCCAGTTTCCTTCTGTACTTGCACTCAGTAATGCACAAGATCCTGCTCTTTCATTCGTTACTTAATTACAAGCCAGAAGAAACTTAGGATTGAGTGTTGCCACAATATCACTCAACTGAATGATCCTCCTCCCTCCTCTTCTTTTCAGGCTGCAATCAGCGACCGCTCAAAATACCCTATTTACAGTTCACCAAATCGGATTTCTTTTCATGGTGGGTTCAGTGACAGGGCCCTCTATCTTCAAACTTTGTGTTTTAGCACAAAGATATACAAGCAGTAAACAGTCATCCGTATGTCATTCAATTTAAAAAAATATATATTAATGCAATCATTCTCACTAAGGAAGAAAATAAAACTTATTGAAATGCATGACCAAGTTTCTCTAGCTAGAAATAGATGCCTTTTTTTCGCTTGCCTTTGTACTCCTACAACTAGCCATTTTGTGGCAACATGACTATCACTACCTGTAGAAGGAAACACATTCAAAAAGCAGTCAGAATGTATTCAATGGCTTACAGCTTAGTTAGCAATTCGCTCTGCCAAACGTAACCACCCATCTCTGCCTAGGTTGTGCCTCAGCCATCCAAAATTGACTTTTGTGTTTTCTTGTTCGTTTTCTAACTGTCCACAAGTGGACAGAAGCCCTCACTTAGGCCATTTCTTACCATCTGGCACATCGCATGGGTGCCCTTGCACAGGTGTACCCCACTTAGTGGCAGCCAAAGTAACGAGTGACTCTGCTGTTTGGCCCTGTTCAGGCCTCATATCAGAAATGCCTTTCTCCAACTCTTTACTGAATATAACAATCTACAGTAAGGAACCCTCTCTTTCAACCTCTCGCTAAATACCTTTATCCTGAATGTGCCCGACTTCATTAGTACTTTGCAGTAATACCATTATTTCTGTAGGAATCTTACCATTACAGCAAAATCTTGCCTCCTCTGTACTTGCAATTTATGTTTCTGCACTCACGCTACTCCTGTGTGCTAATCTGCAAGTGAATTGCATTTAATGAAGTCTATTGTCTAAATATCACTCTCCTCCTAAACCCAGATACCTGTTGTACTCAATCCTGCACAGATGTATCCTTCTATTATCTTCACTTCTCCTCGGTCTTGCTCCATTGACCCACACACCTATTCACTCCTTCACTTTACATCAGACTCCTTACGCTCCTCACACCACAAAATTGACCATTCTCTACCATCAGTGCCCCCAGTCATAAATCATATCCTATGCCTTACACTATCATTAGGAGGCCTCTGAGACATCTCATTTTCTCCCTCAGTGGAACACCCTTTCTCTCAGACGGAGAGCACCCAGCCATCCTTTTATCACACTCCCTCAGAGCTCTTTTCCATTTTAATATGACACTTTCTGACTTTTGAGCTCAAACACAAAATTGCTGCAAGGTAGGATTCTGAAATGAACATCCCTCAACTTTTGTACAAGATGAAACAAGGGCAACACCTACCCTGGCTAAAAGTAATACTCAGCACCTTAAATGCAGGCCTAAGAACCATATAAGAATGATGGGGGTAGTCTGCTTCTTTATTGGATTATACATTGGTGTCAAAGGATTTTTTTAATGTTTAGGATTACTTTTTATTGTTGTGAGGGTAATTATTTTCAAAGACTTGTGCAAATGATACTGTTTTTCCAAATTTCATAAAGCTACTTTTAAGCATACTGAAAAAGCAGATTAATCTTAATTACAGATCACATAATTTTACAGATTTGTGGTGTAATATAAGGGACAATCTGTTGTGGGGTCTTGCTTAAATTGATTTATGAGCTTGCAGCGACTATTCAGTGTTCAAGATCTATAAAAATGACAGTACCTCACTCTTTGGTACCAACGTTAGGAATGTAAAGGAAATTAAGGAGGATGGAAAACCTCCGTTTATAAGAGGAAGTGTGATTAAAACGAAAATGAAAAACAGACTTTAAAATGGCAAAATATAAAAAAGACAAGTAGTGCTATACATATATATACATATTCATACACACACTGTGTGAAGGTGGTCAAGGAATGATGCCTCTGTCAGAGTTTACTATTTGCAGTCCAATTAATTTAGCAATCTATTAAAGTGTTCACCTGTCACGGGTAAAATGCAGTTAAGTGTCCAATGTACTCTGTAACACCAATTAGTCATATAATAGCATAAAATCGGGACCATGTTAGACTTTTCGGGACATTTTACCCATCGAAATAATTCACAATATTGGAATAGTAATTGGTTGAATACAACTAGTATTTAAGACCAGCATCCCTTTAGCTTAAATACGTATTTAGCTGTGCTCAGACAACCAGCTGCGATTTGGGCAAAGGTTCTGCTGTGTAAACTCTAAACTTAGGGTAATGACAATAATACATTCCTCCAATGCAGGTGGGTGTAAGAAAAGGCTAATCTACAGAACAGAATGACTTTCGCACTCTAGGGTAGTTGTGACTTAAGAAAGGATGCTTTGCTGCATTCTATGTGTGTGTATATTTCATAAGAATTTGATGGCGAATGTAACATTACACTCGAAAAACACTTGTGGGTTGCCCAGGTGAACCTGGTTCATAGACTAATTCAACCTCATTTTACTACCGTGGGGGAAGGTGCTACTTATTTTGAACACAAAACTAGCACCTCTAAAACCCGTGTCACAGTGTAGTGAGACAAGGCTAAACACTAGCTGCCTTCCTGTTTAGTATATACCTTAGCCGGATTCACAAAATTATACTGACTGAATTATTGTTCAACACATGCGTATAGTGAAGGTCAGATCCCTGTACCAGAGCGAAAGTCATCTTCTGTGTGTTCATACTGCAATAGGCTAAAAGAAAACGTTTGCTATATAGGGGATTTATACAATTAAGAACAAGCTTGTGATTGATTATAAGAGAAAAACCTAAACCTTGTGGAGAACAACTTTCAGAGGTATTGGTATGTAAGAAGTAAGCAGTTAGCTAAGAAAACTGAATATAGGTATATGGGAAATTTTTGGGGTACGACCTTTGTTAAGACCGTCTCTTGGGGATTTAAAAAAAAAATGTATAAAGTTTTATGGTTGTATAAACTATGTACAAGCCATAAATAAATAAATATTAAATGAAACACAACATACAGACAACTGCCTGCTAGAAGAGATTTGAAGGGCTTCAAGAGTGTAAACCTCTGCTAACAATTTCCACGTTCTCGATATAAACCACCCCCACCACCCTTTGTAGTATCTTGGTTTTAAGTGGGTATACAACAAACCCCCCCATTATCTCACTTACTAAGCAACATTCTTCCTTGGGAGTATCAAGGCTCATGAGCCAAGTTAGCTCACAATATATTAACCTTGCTTTTTTGCAATGATCTATAGCCATGCAACCTGCTCACAATGACATCAGTTCCTAATGGCATTTGATGCTTGAAGATAAGAGACCTTTGGCTTGTTCCAAGAAAGGTAAAAAGACTGACGGGTAATTTCCAAGACCGGGAATTGTAGAGAAGGTTTCCTCCTATGCAACAGGACAAATCCCTCATCTAGGATGTCTTTTGGCACAGACTCCTCTGCTGCGCTTGTTAAACAGCAAACATCATACAACACAAACTCCTTTCACTCAATGTGCTTTTAATTGCAGCATACAATTAACCATTGAATTGCAATACAGCATAATCCTTCCTACTTTGAGGACACTGAGAAAGGCACATACACCGCTCACCATTAAGAATGTGCACTCAAAGACTGCACACAAAGCTAAGCTCACCATGTTGTGTACATCCAGGAGGCCCAATTGCTTTCATACTTTTAGTGCACTGGCAAGACCAGTTAATCACCTAATTTGTTTTCATCTACTCAGGACCATTGGGATATTACCGTTCCTTTCCAGAGCCAGGCATAAAGTAGTTAAACATATCTATCAATCTGCACAAAATGTCACGTGCGACCCAATTAAGCCAAGAGAGCTCATGCGTAGGTATGGGTGCTCTTTAATTTACTTAACCTCAGTCAATTGCAACTTGATTGTGTAGAAAGTACTCTGCTGGATAAAGTAAGAATTTCCATCATACATGCATTGTATTCGACCATATACAAACAAGGTGTGCAAATGTGAATATGTAGTGCAGACGCAGTGATTATATTTACAACATTTAATACACAGACACTGTACAATTTACAATGCCTTTATAATCTTCTTAATTCAAGTAAACATAGGGACGTTCCAATTAAATTGTCCTAAGTAATGTTCCTACACAATCAAGTTGGAATTGAATGTGGGTAGGTAAATTAGAGAGCCCCCATATCTACGGATGAGCTCTGAAGGCTTGAATGAGTCCCATGTGACATTTTGGGCAGATTGATAGATATACTTACTTGTGTCCTGTGGGCCTATATGGCTGTCCTGGTCATATTTATAAAGTTGTTATACAGACCATTTTATGTCACCTAAATTATTGCAACTTTCTGGTTCTAGGCCTCACTGTGGGACTTGCAAAATAATTGCAGAGGATTCAGAATAAGCAGCAAATTGGCCTTGGGCCTTACCCATTTTACCTCTGCCTCTTCTGCTCTGAATGCAAAAAGAATAGATGTTGGACAGAATGATGAATTAATCAAACAATCACCCCAGTCACAGATCTGGGTTAAACCCATAGTTTTTTGCACACCACAACATTCAAGTTTAGACCCAGCCATATGCAAATCAGTCTTGACCCGGTTTCCTATGAGAATAGTACAGCCCAACCTGCCAAGCCAGGTCTTCCGTGGACCAGGAACAATGGATTTAACCCAGGTCTATTGACTGGGGGTGAATGTTGATTTGCTCGGCATTCCGTCCATCATCTGTGTGTCTTTTGCTTTCTTGCCCTAAGTGCGCCGGGTATGCCCATACGTGGGTACCAGGCTCGCTGTGTCACTGGATTCAAACTAGCCTGGCTGATAAGGGGTGATGCCCCGAAACCGGTCCCAGGATGCTCGTTTCCGGTCTAGGAAGGACCTGGCTTGGCAGTTTGTGTTGGGTTGTTCTCATGAGGCACAGGGTCATGGCTGATTTATATATGACTGGGTCTAAATTGGGGTGGAATGGTGAGCAAAAGAAAAATTGAATTAACCCAGATCTATTGACTGGGGGTGAATGTTTGATTTGCTCTGCATTCCGACTATCAACTGAGTGTCTTTTGTCTTCTTCTCTTAAAAGCCTACACTGGCTCTCAGTTTACAAAAGAATAGTCTTCAAATTCCCCTATCATGCTTTCAGAGCAGTTGATGGAAAAGCCCTTACTACCTTAGGACCAAATTTAACATGTTGGTACCCGCTTACTCCCTTCGGGCCACACATGCTGGTCTACTGACTATTCTAAAAATCCAACTGGTCCACTGCAGAGCCTTCTCGGTTGCAGCAGCTAAATTTGTAATGATCTTCCTTTCACTCTTAGCAATACACATGATTAGCTGAGCTTTAGGAAAGACTTAAGGACCTGGCTTTACAGGATCTAATCCCATTCCTGGTAAGCAGTGGTTCTCTCAACCCCAGTACACCTTCTTTTAGGCATTTGTGTGCTTTACAAAATTTTTAACATATCATAACTCAGTGACAGTCAAATCCTCTCATGTTCATCTAATCTCTTTCGATGCGAGCAAAAAACGCTAATACTAGATACAGACCTGCCGGCACAGGCACCATGACAGTTTTCTTTTGCTTGGTTTGGCCTGTTCCTCGACAAGAAATACAAGGTGTTGTCATAACTGATCCACGGCCGCCACATCTCCGGCATGTAGATCGCATCACAAATGGTCCAGTGTTTATTGTCTCCTGCAGCAGAAAATAAGCAATTGAAACAAAAATCTAAAAACTGTTTTCTAAACTTTTACACATCAGACTATGTTATCTGGAATGTACTTTGTGATATAGTGGCCTAAGATTGCCTTCCTTCCCCCTCAACAGGTGATCTCACAAACGCTTTTAACGAATGGGGTCCAGAGAGACACTCCAGAACCCTAAAAGGGTAGAAAGATCCTTTCAAGACTGAAAGAAAAGGGGATACATACTCCCACTGAACTCAAATAGTAACCTCCCGTATAAATAACTGATTGTGGAGCGAGAGAAATCTATACTCTACTGCACTTAGAAGTGGAAAGAAGAGAAAGCCTTTTTTTTCTCACAGATCTCTCTCACCCACTCTAGTAGTGGTATGCTTCATCATCAGGTTCATCCTGACTTCTAAAGGTCAGGGTGGGCTCAACCATGTTCCAGGGAGCTCTTTAGAGAAGTCTTGATTTTTTTTTTGGGGGGGGGGGGGGGGGGGGGGGGGGGACTTTTTATAATAAAAATCCCTCGCTCACTTAAAGGTATCCCTTTATTAGTGGGGTGAGTGGGAATAATTAAAAACTATGGGAACGGGCAAACCAGATGTTGTTGCCCTATGGCCCTAATAAAAAGCATAAACATTTTTCTGCCCTACTCTAGTGGCCTGCATAGGTGCGGGGCATTCTTCAGGGCGATACTAGAGAGAAACAATCCCTCAGTGATGCAACCCTGCAAATAATACAGGTCGATGTGTAATATGCTAAAGGTCAGCTTCATCTTACAAATAAAAGAAATGTACTTGCTGTGTAAAGAAATTACCCCAGCTGTAAATAAACTATACTTCTCAGTGGACAGGGGAGGTAGGCCCTGTAGTCAAACTAGCATCAAGTATGCCCTCTCTGTGCAAACCTGAACGACCTGACCGCTCTCTCTGGCTGGTTTCCAGCCAGGGAGAACAGTCATCCTTTAGAAGTGAGGCTGAACCCGATAATGAAGCATGCCACTACTAGAGTGGGTGAGGGTTATATATAACAAAAAACATGCTTTCTCCTCTTGCCACCTCTAAGTGCGCTGGTGTATAGATTTTTTGCTCTCCTCGATCATTGTTATTAGGGAGGATACTATTTGAGTTAAGAGGATCTCGCAAACAGCCATAAGATATGAAACACACGTTTTACCATGAAAGCCACATAGTGACGGGCAGCTATGGTAACAATAGCGCATACTCGCCACAATTGTGACATATTAAGAGCACACTCACTGTGGTGGGGTGAAGGGGTCTTAGCAGATACCTACAAGCATCTTTGGGGTTCAACAGCACTTCTGCGACTCCTGATGTGGCACAATTGAGTTTGATCAGGAGACGCTTATGCCGTTTCCCCATGCTCATTTCCCCATTTGCTTAAGTGGGACCTGTTATCAGACAGAGTTCGATAGTTGGACTGTGTGAATCAAGGGTAGAGGTTATGAAATGTGAATAACTTTTTTAAAAGGTGCACTCACATAAAAGGTTTCATGGTGCTGGGCCTGATACTCAATATCAAAAAAGGTTCAAGAGAGATTAGGAAAGGTAAGAAAATATCCTCATTTTTGGAGCTTTCGTGGAACGTAAGTTTAGCACAGATGCGATTTATAGTGATGGGATTCTTGTATTCATATATTTAAAAATGCTGCTGAATAAAAAAAAATGCATCTACACTAGTCAGTACAACTTAAAAAGAGCTCCTTATCCATGAAATTATACCTGACAATACCATATAATTTAGACAATACTAATATCCCATGAATTTCCTGAAATGCTATCCTGTACCTCAAATTACAGCAACACAGACAATCTCATGCATTTTCCTTCAAATATGTCTGTTACATTAATTTCCTGCAATTCTGACTAGCACAAAACAGACAACAATTTTAACATAAGCCCCTCTGACCTGCTTTTGGAGTTTTCCCAGGGGTGGGGGGAAATCATATCGCCAGACGCCCGAACCAACTAGAATTTTATGAAGGGCAAGAAGATTTATTGTCTATTTTGTCCGACGGACAAGTAGACATTAAATCGCAAAAAAGAAATGAGCTGTGGGCGCTCTGGGGCTCACAGGCAATTGAAATGCTGTCAGAAAGCCTTTGGAGGCCTTTGACTGGCTGGAAGCCCATGACTGGCCTCTATCTAGTCAGTGATTGGCTGGGGGAGTCTTACGCTAGACGTCAGTGTTCTAGCGTGAGTTCCACACTGGGGCAGCCCACCTGCTCTTGGAACCCAGCTGCTGAACATGAAAGGGCGGGCGCCGAGGCACGAAACACTTTTGCATCTGTCTGGTTCCCAGCGCTGCGGGCCAGTTGGCCTTGTGGTCCCTCTGTCACTGATTGATGCAGGGCTCGATCGCCCTGTCCATTGGGATCCGTCCAGGGCAGTCCACTCCTCTTTGGTGCGCTGCGAGGCACTTCCTGAAATCGGGAGCGGAAAGTCGCCATCTCTGACACAGTGAATACTTCACCAGCAGGCGAGTCAATCTAATAATGGGTTTTGCAGCGGTCAGAGCCTTAAGAAAAGTATGTTAACTGTTATGCTGCATGGAATGGATTGTTATCAGTGGGCGTGTGGGCAGGGTCAAATGAGTGGAATGTTAATTTAAGGTAAGGCGGGAACTTCTCCACTGCTATCGGCTGATCAATGAGGCGCAGCAGGCGCCTATTGCAATACAACCAGTGCAGCGTTCATAATGAGTGAACACACAGCGAATGGAGTCTCACTATTTAGAGACATTGACCTTTACTTTGTCAGTCAGCTTTTATGGACGAGGTCGCATTCGGGGGCACGGAGTTAACGATTATACTTTAACATCTGGCAGTCTTACAGAAAAGGCAGCCTTGCAAGATTATGCGTGCGCTGTAAATAGATACATTTTTTAAACTGCATCTTTTTCCTGGGGTAAACAATAAAGCTAAATTTGAATAAAAGAAAGGCCACATAATGAAACAGGCAGAAAGTATCTTCGCGTTCCAGGCAATGTTATGTGTGCAGCGTATTTCACACAGCTCACTGAAACATGGGCCATTCTTGGTGTCTCAAACTTCGCAATGTCACATTTTTGCCTCGGGTCTCCGTTCCTAATACCATCCCCCACAGTCTTTCTTGCCTTTTCCTTATTAGATTACCTCCACCTTCCCTCCACTGCTTCTCGCTTAAATCAGTGCCCCCACTTTATTTTCAAACCTTGCCACTGCAGCAGAGAAAAAGCCTTACGTCCGTGTCAATTTTACAGGCTTAATCTGGCAAGAAACCGGTTATTCTTCACATTTTGGGCTCATTCCTGTTAGCCGGCCTGGACCTCTATTTGGTTGCATTTCCCGTCTCCTGTACCTACTGTAAACAACCCCCACCATGCAAAGTGCTCTGGTAGTTTGTGCTAAATTAAAAGAGCCACTGTAATGAAGCAGCAGAGAAGGCCTAAATTATACACAGGGTTGACTACATTATGTGGCTAAAATATTTTTGAATTATGTAGCAGAATGCAGCACATTTTTGTTTATTGTATTACTTCATGTTTTATACATCTGTATACGTTAACACTGTCAGTATAAATGTTTGCCTTATTACTTTCAGATTAACACCCAAATACAGCAATAGCAATGTAAAGGTGACCTCACTACTTGTTATGGGCTTTTCACTGTGTGGCAGGATGGTATACCCTCTTTTTGTAGAAATTGTTGATCTATTTGAGCTAGAATCAACATTTTTGTTAAAATATGCAGTTTAGGCAGCATGATTATGTGGCAAATTACGAGGAAAACGTTTCAGCTGTAGAATATCATTATTAGAGTGACTCTGTTATAGATCACGCACGTACACAGGACCTGCCATCAGTGGAGGACCATCTGTCATTTGCAACGATGTAAAATGGCAAAAAATGCAGAACAGAGTTCAATATAAAGCAGAAATTATCAGAATTTACATTTGTAGGTCTCACAATCACGTTTTATTGACAACTGCATGAAATTATACAATATTCCCGCCTCAATTTTATGCAACCACTGTATTGTTGCATTTTTGTTGCACAGTTACGTCCGCAGTAAAAATGAGCCCATACCAGATCCAAGGAAAAGTGACACTGCTACCTGTGTGAGTATTCGTCCTATGTAGACATAAAGGCTTGTTTTTCTTTCCCTACATGATTTGACAAGGAACGTTTGTCCTGTGTGCCGGACTTTGTGCCTTCTTTATGCATGTGCCCATTTCGAAATATCCAAACATCATCCCTTAGACCCTCAGAACGCTCAGATTCTGAAAAAAAACAACTGATTGCACACGTTGCTGCAACGTTAAAACCTTATCTTTCACCAGGATTACCAATACTCGTATGTCAGCATCCAGAAACAGAATTACAGGATTTTCCAAGAAGATAAGTGGCACATCTGGGTGGGCAGTGGGGGCTGGGGACATTGAAAGGAGAGACACAAGTGGCAGAGAACTTGGATTTTAAAGAAAAAAGTGAACACTTCACAAATCTAAGTGAGACAAACTTGCACATCTATTGTGGAGCTGCACCTATTCATGTTTGGGGAGCTTACTCTTCTGGTGCCATTACTGTAACACTACTGTGCACAAGAGAACCCTGTTGCTACTGCTTGTGCTGCATATGCTCCTTGTGTGGGAGAAGGATGTGGAGATTTATCAGTGAGTGCACAGTAGTATAATCACACCTCACCTGCCCAGAAATGTAAAAGGAGAGATTGATTTAACTGCCCAGTACTGCCTCTTGTGTATTTGTACTTGTGGATACTGCCTCAGTGAACCACAGCACCTCTGCCACGCAATTGTGGCTGCCCCATGAATAGTTCATAAGCTCCACCAAAAGGTAAATGCTACTTACCAGTATGCATCTGTTCTTGGCATGTAGAGCTGCTGCAGTCACATTATTGCATTAGATCGCCGCCTAGTGTTGGGTCCGGATGTTGCACGTTGTTGTCTTGGAAGAGTCTTCGAGATCTCACGAGATAGGCAACTCCTCCCCTGGACTACAGTGCGCATGGACAGCTCCTCCATCGTCAGATTGTTTTTTCGCCATTGTGGCAAAGATGGAGGATAGTAATAGAAAAGAAAGGTGTCCATGTAAATGTATCTAAATAAGATAGTACTGCAACTGTGCTCGGCACCAGGGAGGAGGGTGGGCATGTGACTGCAGCAGCTCTACATGCCAAGAACAGATGCATACTGGTAAGTAGCATTTACCGTTCGAGGCATATGAGCTGCTGCAGTCACATTATTGCATAAACTGTATAGCAGTTCCTCCTCTAGTGGTGGTTACTGGTGGCAGTTGCAGTTGCAGTAGTTTGGAAAAGTGTTTTAAGGACAACCTGACCTACAGAAGCTTGTTGTTTGGCTTGCACATCAACACAATAGTGTTTAGTGAAGGTATGTATGGTAGACCATGTAGCTGCCTTACAAATGTGTTCTAAGGGGATATTCCCTAGAAAAGCCATGGATGCCCCCATTTTGCGCGTGGAATGTGCTCTTGGGGGAATAGTTAATGTGCGTTTAGCTTTTTGATAACATATTTGCATGCACTTAACTATCCATCCGGCTATCCCTGCCTTTGAGATAGGGTTACCCTTATGAGGTTGACAGAAAGACACAAACAACTGTTTTGTCTTCCTAAATGGTTTAGTTCTGTCTATGTAGTAGAGTGGAGCCCTTCTGACATCCAGTGTGTGGAGTGCTCTTTCAGCTACTGACTGTGGTTTTTGAAAAAAGACAGGTAACTCAATTGATTGGTTAATGTGAAAACTAGTTATGACCTTTGGTAGGAATTTAGGATTTGTTCTGAGAACTACCTTATTTTGGTGTATTTGCATGAAAGGTTCTTGAATTGTTAGTGCCTGCAATTCATTTACTCTTCTGAGTGAAGTAATTGCTATTAGAAATGCCACCTTCCATGTTAGGAACTGTAATTCGCAAGAATGTAGATGCTCAAAGGGTGGACCCGTAAATCTAGTAAGTACAATGTTAAGATTCCAGACTGGGGAAGGTGGAGCTCTTGGAGGGATTACTCTTTTGAGCCCTTCCATAAATGCCTTAATAGGTGGTATGCGGAAAAGAGACACGTGTTGTCTGTTCTGGAGGTATGCTGCAATAGCAGCTAGGTGTAATCTTATAGATGAATATGCTAGATTACATCTTTGTAAATGTAGTAGATAACAGATTATGTTTTGGACAGAAGCGTCTAGTGGATTGATTTGATTATTTTGGCAGTAAATAACAAATCTTTTCCATTTGTTTGCGTAACAAGCTCTGGTAGTGGGACGTCTTGCCTCTTTGATGATATTCATACAATAAGGAGGCAGGTTAAGGTATCCGAACTCTAAGACTTCAGGAGCCAGATTGCTAGGTTCATTTGATTGGGGTCTGGGTGTTGTATCTCTCCATGGTTCTGTGTGAGTTGTTTTGGCGAGAGGTGTAGTCGTTGATGAGGGACGACCGAGAGTTCTAGGAGTGTTGTGTACCATGGTTGTCGTGCCCATGTGGGAGCAACTAGGATCATCGTAAGTGTTTGTTGCTTTAGTTTGCGTACCACTAATGGAATGAGTGGGGTTGGCGGAAAAGCATATGCAAATCTGCCTGACCAGTTCATCCATATCGCATTGCCCTTCGACTGCGAGTGTGGGAACCTGGCGGCGAAGGATGGGCATTTTGCGTTTTCTTTTGTGGAGAACAGATCTATGTCTGGGTGTCCCCATGCTTGAAAGAATGGGAGTAGGACTTCTGGGTGAATTTCCCATTCGTGGATCTGTTGACTGTGTCTGCTCAATAGGTCTGCAATCTGGTTGTTTACTCCTGGGAGATGTTCTGCTAGAAGATGGATGTTTTGTGGAATGGCCCATCTCCATATCCTTTGCGCTAGGTGTGATAGCTGCAGAGAGTGTGTCCCCCCCCTGTTTCTGCATATAGAACATTGATGTCATATTGTCCGTCCGGACTAGGACAGTCTTGTTGGCTATGTGTTTTTGAAAAGCCTTCATTGCTTGAAAGATTTCCAGTAATTCTAGGTAGTTTATGTGGTGTATTTTTTGGTGCGGTGTCCATAGACCTTGCACTGTATGTTGAAGTAGATGGGCTCCCCACCCTGTGAGTGATGCGTCCGTTGTCAACACCACCTGTGGAACTGGCTCTTGGAACAGTCGTCCTTTTGAAAGGTTTTGTGTGTTCCACCACTGCAGAGAGCGATGGGTACGACTGTCTACCAACACTAGGTCCTTTAGTTTCCCTTGAGCCTGGTTCCATTGTGTTGCTAGGCATTCTTGTATGGGACACATTTGTAGCCGAGCATGTGGGACTATGAATATGCAAGATGCCATCATGCCTATGAGTTGCATAAACACTCTTGCTGTCAAAAGAGTCTGAGGTTGGAATTTTAGGATCATTGCTTGAATGTTCTGTATCCTGGCTGGAGCTGGGTAAGCCTTTCCTACTGTGGAGTCTATCGTTGCTCCCAGATACTGCTGTATATGGTAGGGTTGTAAATGGGTTTTGGGTAGTTGAGGGAAAATCCCAGATTGTGTAATAGATGGATTGTGGTCACAGTGTGCTGCAGGCATTGGTGATGTGATTTGGCTTATATCAGCCAATCGTCTAGGTATGGAAACACATGAATATGTTGTCTCCTTAGATGTGCTGCCACTACTGCTAAGCATTTTGTGAACACCCTTGGTGCTGTTGTTACCCCGAAGGGTAGGACTTTGAATTGGTAGTGCTGTCCCTGCACTACAAATCTGAGGTATTTCCTGTGTGCGGGATGAATAGGTATGTGAAAATATGCATCTTTTAGATCTAGCGTGGCGAGAAAATCGCCTTGCTGTAGTAGTGGTAGTACTTGTTGGAGTGTGATCATGTGAAAATGATCGGAGTGTATATAGTGATTGAGGGGACGAAGGTCGAGAATGGGCCTGAGGGAGCCGTCTTTTTTGGGGATTAGGAAATAGAGAGAGTAAACTCCCTTTCCTTGTTGCTGCAGGGGAACTGGTTCTATAGCGTGCTTTTGTAGCATTGCTAAGACCTCCTGTTGCAATAGTATGGTATGTTCCTCTGACATAGGTCTGTGTTTGGGTGGTATGTTGGGTGGGGTAGATGCAAGTTCTAGACAGTAACCAGAATGGATAATTTGCTTCACCCACCTGTCTGTTGTAATGGATTCCCAGACAGGTAGGAACTGTGATAATCTGCCTCCGACTGGTGTTAAGTGGTCTGGAGGCAGGTGTAAGAGGTCACTGTTTGGGAGTGGTGGAGGTACGGTTGTTGTTGTTACCTCTACCTTTAGTATTGTTTCCTCTATATCCTCCTCTGCCTCTGTGAAATGTGTTTTGAGAGGTAGTTTGGAAAGGTTGAGAGGTTTGTGTATTATTCCCTCTCCCTGTACCTCTATAGGAGGATCTATGAAAGGAACGTTTGGATTGATAAAACTGCAGTGCACCCATAGATTTAGCGGTGTCAGTATCCTTTTTCATTTTGTCTAGTAGGACATCTGTTTCAGGCCCGAACAGGAAATCTTGGTTAAGGGGTTGATTGAGAATAGTGGTTTGCACCTCAGGTTTGAAACCTGATATGCGAAGCCATGTGTGTCTCCTTAACATCACGCTTGTATTGACTGTTCTAGAGGCTGTGTCAGCTGCATCTAGAGCACACTTTATTGAGGCATTAGTGATGAACTTTCCTTCTTGGATAAGATCATTTGCCTGTTGTTTATATGGGTCAGGGAGATGTTGTAGCAGCTCCTCTAATTTGTCATAGTGTGCCCCGTCATATCTAGCTAACAATGCTTGTGTGTTAGCTATTCTCCAGGTGTTGGCTGCTTGTGAAGCCACCCTTTTCCCTGATGCCTCCAGTAGTTTGGACTCTTTTTCTGGTGGTGCAGCATCGCCAGTGGTTTGTGAGTTAGCCCTTTTTCGTGCATTGGCGACTACTAAAGAGTCCAGCTGTAGTTGACCCTTGATGTATGTAGGGTCGGAGGGTGCTGCTCTATATTTCTTTTCCAGTCTAGGGTTGAGTATTCTAGCCCTAATGGGGTCTTTGAATATTTCTGGTGCATGTTTTAAAACCCCTTTGAGCATGGGTAAAGTGCGGACACTTCTTTCTGTGGTTGGGAAGGTGTCCAGCAAGAAATCCTCTTCCAGAGGGTCAGCATGCATATCTACCCCGTGGAAACTAGCAGCCCTGTCTACTAACTCATGGAATGCAATGGTGTCGTCAGGAGGGGATGGTTTTGAAGGATATGGTGTGGGGTCTAGAAGAGGTGTGTTATTGTCTGGTGAATATGGGTCTCCCCATGTGTCCAGGTTGGGATTTGTGTCATCAGGATCGTCATAAGGGTCTTGTGGATCATTATCTATGTCCTCATCTGGGTCCCCAACAGGCTGTGGAGGCATGGGGGGTGTGTATGGCACATAAGGCAGAATAGGAGAGAGAGGAGGAGGGGTAACAGGCCTAATAGGAGAAGTAGCAATGTCCTTCCT
Source organism: Triturus cristatus (assembly GCF_964204655.1). Classification (NCBI taxonomy): domain Eukaryota; kingdom Metazoa; phylum Chordata; class Amphibia; order Caudata; family Salamandridae; genus Triturus; species Triturus cristatus. The sequence goes on along the minus strand of NC_140593.1, from coordinate 839,598,607 downwards.
TTTTAGAGGAATAGGAGAGGGTAAGGCAGGATGAATTTTCCTCTTGTGGAGCACCACATGACCTGTGTTAGGGTCTATGAGGATTCTTTTCTGTTTTGGATCGACAGGATCCGGAAAAAACAGCTCCTCCTCTGTATTTGGTGGTTTCGGCACCGAAGATTTCTGGTGTTTTTTACTGGGAGTCGAAGGATTTGTAGGCTTCGGCTTCGACTTGTTTGGCTCGGGAACCTTGTTTTTGTTCGGTTCGGGAGCTTTCTTGACTTCGACGTCCTTTTTCGGATCGACCGTTTTCTTGGGTTCGATCTGTTTTTTAGGCTCGGTGACCTTTTTGGAGTCGTTAGTCTTTTTCGGGTCGATTAACTTTTTCGGGTCGATATTTTTCTTGGGATCTACCGTTTTCGGCTCAAGATGCTTCGGCTCGACGTTTTTGGGAACGGTCGAGTCTTTCGGAGCCGGAGTTGGTGCCGTATGTGTTTTTGTCGGCGCCGAAGGCATTTTTGGTGTAGGGAGATACGGTTTGCTCGGTCCCGAGCTACCGGAAGGCTTTTCTATTATCTTCGGAGCCGGGCCCGAGGGTGGGGCTTCCGAAGGGATATTTCGATCGTGACGAAGGCCTTGTGGCGATGTCTTGACCGGAGCCTTATGTGGGGTGATTGGGACAGGGGCATCGGTACTCACGTGCTGCCCCGCTGGGATTGGGTCATCTCAGTCCGATTCTTCGACTGTGACGAGCTGTAGGTCGTCCGAGTCCTCGGCATCCGAGGGGTCGTCGAAGATATCGTCCGGTGCTGCTGCTTGTCGATGCATCGCTTGTCGATGGGCCCTTCGGTTCCTGATTGTCTTTTTGGAACGGAAGAGTGCACAGGCTGAGCAGTCTTCTTCTTTATGCTCCGGAGATAGACATCTGTTGCACACCGGGTGATGATCCGTATGTGGGTATTTAGCACCACACTGGGGGCATTTTTTGAAGGGGGTCCTTTCCATGGGCCCGAGGCCCGAGTGGCGTCGATAGGCCCGGAGGCCTGCGTCGATGAAAATATGAGAAATAAAGTCCTGTAAAGTTGTAGGGTATCGACCGGAGAGCAATCCCGTCGAGATAACTTTGATTTGCTGTGAATAAAGTTGAAAACTTCAAAGTTGGCGTCGCAGAAGTACATCCGAACACGATGGCGGAAAAAAACAATCTGACGATGGAGGAGCTGTCCATGCGCACTGTAGTCCTAGGGAGGAGTCACCTATCTCGTGAGATCTCGAAGACTCTTCCAAGACAACAACGTGCAACATCCGGACCCAACACTAGGCGGCGATCTAATGCAATAATGTGACTGCAGCAGCTCATATGCCTCGAACAATGCAGTTATTCCTATCCACACGTTTATCAGATCATGTTCACATGTGAGTATTTTTGAAGCTGGACAGCTATGAGTTCGCCCTAGGATGGAGAACACCATTCTATCCCACAGAGTGCAGACTGGTAATTGACATTAATTGAAGTATACTTGGTATAGACTTACTTTAGGTTCTCTCTCTATAATTGAAATTGTCACATGCATACTGGTTGATAATTGGGTGCAGTGCACGCTGACATATCCACCCACATACTGTACAACGTGCCAGTACAACAGTTGCATTTAAGGATGCATGACTGCACTGCATAATTGGACTTGCACTTGAAATAATGTTGCACAGTATGTTGCACTGATTACAGTGCAGGTTCTCGCCGTGCAGACCCACCTTAGTGATTTATGGAATAGGTGGGGCAAGCAGATATCTTCCCAGGACAAGTAGATTTCTGTAAAAGTTTGTCCATTGGCCAAGTAGATTTTTGACAAATTACCACACCCCTGTTTCCACAGGTTTGATCTGTATATCCCTTTCCGATATTTCTGATCCTCCCACTCATTTCATCTGCATACCATTCCTATAAACCTCACATGAAGAGACATTCTATATTTTGACATGGCTATATTTATAAATCCAGCCATGGATTATTCACGATTTGGATACGCAAGTACTACCAATAACGCTGCTAAGTACTGAAGTAACCAACATTTTCACATAACAATATCTCAAACAAGAAAAGCACCAGATTTCTCACAAATTAGATATGTATGAAGTAACCATAATTTTGTTATGGCGTTCTCTTAATTTACAGACTTTGTCCAATTTCAAAGTATATGGGTTTCACAAAATTATGGTATGCATTCACATCACACAATAAGCTTGAATTTTACACATTTTGAATACACCTGGATTTTCTGGCAAGACTGAAAATGAATTCCATCGTAACAGAACTTTATCAGTACAAAAATAAAAAATAAATTAAAATCTACAATTAATGTAAATTAGTAGGGAAAAAAGTCTCCATTTTCACAAAGCAGACAATCTCAAACCAACTCTTTATTTAGAGCTCCTCATAAAGTGAAGTACTGTCTAAAATGTCAATACTTTGTACAGAATGCAATTACACCACAAGCTGTAAACATTTGTGATGAATGCAGCACATCAATAGCTGAAACTCAGTCATGAAAAGGTACAGTTAAAGGCCAGTACTTGGTGTAATCAGAACAAATGCGCTCTAAACACACTAAAAAAGCACCACCTATCCTCGTTTGGATGACAACAAAAACTTGGGATTGCAGGATGACTTCAGTTAATGTGCAGTGTAGTGTCTGGTAGATAGCCTGGTTTTATTGTAGTTCCTAAGCATTTAGGTTTCACAGGTGAACTTCCCTTTGCTCAGATTATTAACATGGTTTAGGACATGACTCAGTGGTGGCTGTAACGGACTGCATTTGTGGTGGTAAAGCTGCTCAAAGAAGCCTGCATCTCCTGCACAGAGGCCTGTACTCAAGGACAATGATGTGGTATTTTTTGCTCTCACCTTCCCACTGGGCTCCTTACATGAATACAGTAACCATCTTAGCACGTTGGACACATTTACTCTGCTTTACATAGTGGTACATGACCTCAGAAGATGTTGCAGATTCAGCAGTGCTGCATTTTAATTTTGCTACAAATTGTTTTGCACAAAATTCTTGAAGGTTCATTAGAGAATAAACAGTAAAAAGGAAAAGTCTTTAATGATGCAACGTGCACATCCCTAAAAAAACATGGACCAGTCAAGCAAGGTGCAACAAATTAAATAAAGGATTAAAAACACTCAAATACAAAGTTTTGAGAAAGCAATTAGGCAGCAGTCATGTGATTATCCCACATCAACTAGCATAATCATGACGATAGACAAATGGGGCCATTCAACAAGAACCAATCTCATCTTCAGACATGAGATTGCCGAGGAACAGTATTTGCCACATCCAGAGAGGCCTCGCTAGCTTTCAGTCACGCTCGCCAACCAACCATGCTTCTAACCACCAGATGTGCCTTTAAGCATTCCAGTGTCAAAACCAGTCTGGCTTTCTCCAACATGAGTGAATTGCCGTATGTCAAACCTAACACAAGAAAAGTGTATAAAACTGCCTTTTCAAGCAGTTAAGAAAAGGAGTTTTTTCATTTAAATAGAAGGTGTAGGCTGTAGTCAGATGACATTAAGACAATGTATACCATCAGACTTTTAAATTCAACTGGTGGAGATTACGACAAAGACTTTTCACGTTTTGTTAAAGAAATGATTCCATATGTTGGTAGTCAACACAGCAGAAGTCATGAAGATAATACAGGATTCATTCAAATGTCATTGTAGCACCCTTCTGGCGCAGCATGGGCTATAAAGACCATGATAGCTAAGCCCTGAAGTAAATGGAATAAGGGAACAAAGAGCAATGGGACGTTGGGGGAAGTGGCTTATCCCAGAGATTAATGTTCTTCATTGCTCAGCGGTCTACCAATTCTTGTGTTATAATAAAAAATAAAGCTTTCCCAGTGACAAAAGCTAGGAAAGGATTGTTACTTACCCTGTAAGCATCCGTTCTTGGCAAGTAGAGCTGTAGATTCATATGCTTTGCATACTCCTGCCATCTAGTGTTGGGTCTGGATGTTTGCAAACTGTTTTTCTTCTAAGAAGTCTTTTCTAGTCACGAGGTAAGATGACTCCTCCTTTCGGTGATAGTGCGCATGGGCATCCACTCCACTGTCCATGTGTTCATAATGTGGCAACGACCATAGGTATCCAGGGAGGAGGGAGGGCGCATGAGAATGTACAGCTCTACATGCCAAGAACAGATGCTTACAGGGGAAGTAACAATCTGTTTAAGACATGTGTTCTGTAGATACATATGCTTTACATAAACTGTATATCTGTACTCTCCCAAAGCGATGGATAACCGGTGGGCGTTGCAGGAAAAAAGGGTTCTTAGCATTGCCTGTCCTACATTAGCTTGTTGATGTGCAGATATATCCACACAATAGTGTTTGCTAAATGTGTGTGATGTAGACCATGCAGCTGCTATGCAAATGTCAGCTATGGGAATGTTACCAAAAAAGACTATAGATGCCCCTATTTCACAAGTAGAATGTGCTCTAGGAGGTATAGAGAAAGTTCTTTTGGCTTTAACATAGCATTTTGGATACATTTAACAATCCATCTAGAAAAAACTGATTTAGAGATAGGTTTCCCTTTATGAGGGGGAGCAAAGACAACAAAAAGTTGTTTGGTGAAAATAATACAATAATACTAATTTTACATCTTATGTATGAAGAGCTCTTTTTGCTACAGAATCAGGTTGAGGGAAGAAAGCAGGTAACTCAACCGACTGGTTAATATGAAACGCAGAGTCTACTTTTGGAGGGAACTTTGGGTTAGTGAGAAGAACCACTCTGTCTATATGGAGTTGTAAAGAATGGTTCTTCCAAGGTTAGTGCCTGAAGCTCACTAACAAGTCTTAGTGAAGTGACAGCTATCAAGAAAGCAACATTCCAGGGAAAAGAATTGCAGTGGGCAATTGTGCAATGGCTCAAAAGGTAGACCCATAATTCTTGTTAGAACAATATTAAGGTTCCATGCAGGTGCCGCTGTAATTTTTGGTGGTATCACTATTTTAAGGCCTTCCATAAAGGCCTTAAATTACTGTTACTCTGAACAGAGAAGTGTGGTCTGTTTGGAAGATATGCAGCTACCATAGTAGGTGTAGGCATATGGATGTAAATGCGAGGCTGGCAAGTTGTAGATGCAAAATATAACAAATTATTTGTTGTATAGAAGCATCTAGTGGTTTAATTGTCTTTTACAATATATAACAAACCTTTTCCACTTTGCTGCATAGCATGCTCTAGCTGTAGGTTTCCTTGCTTCTTTAAGAATTGTCATGCAATTTTACGATAGATGTAGGTATCCAAACTCTATGACTTCAGGAGCCAAATCGCTATGTTGAGCTCCCTGAGGTTTGAATGTTTTATTTCTCCATGGTTCTGGGTGAGAAGGTTTGAGGCAAGGTGAAGCTTCTGGTGTGGAACTACTGAGAGTTATAGTAGTGTGGTGAACCATGGTTGACAAGCCGACATGGGAGCCACTAATATAAGGGTGAGAGATGTGTGCCTGAGATTCCGAACCACAAATGAAAGAAGGAGGAGAGGCGGAAAAGCACAAGCAAATATCCCTGACCAGTTGTTTCATAGGGCATTGCCTTTGGATAGAGGGTGTGGGAACCTGGAGGCGAAGTTTGGACATTTTGAGTTCTCTGCTGTTGCAAAGAGATCTATTTGTGCAAACCCTCATTTGTAAGAGTATAGAAGGAGGATTTTTTATTTTTGTTTTAAAGTTTTATAAATGTTCTTCAAATACAAACAACAGTGGTAACCCATTACAAGCATGGAAAGATTAATGGGACTTGATAACGTCATTCGTATACATATGTATTCACCGGATGTATTTGTTAATCTGTTGATATTGAAAGTCTAGAAAGACAGACAATGTCCCGGTATCCATACAGCAGACTTGACCCACTTAAAGTCCCTGTGTGGGAAAAACCAACTGTGTATATAAGAAAAAAATAGACGGTAAAGCGGGAGGGTGGGGGGGGGGTCAGGTTCCCTCTGGACACCACTCTAAGTATCTCAGCGGCACAAACAGTGTCATCACAAATAATTCAAATAATCTCCTTGCACCACCTACCCGTCGATGGCGGGGGCCTCAACTCGGTCAAGCGGGTGGGGTGGGCTCCGAGGTGGCTCTGTAACGGTTTCCATATATTCTTAGGACATGCCTGTGCGGGCATTAACTCCCAAAATGTAGATAGCTGGTTATGGCAGAATGCTGCATCTTTAAGCCAGTCGGCCATACGCAGTTTGCGCCTGCGGCCCCAGCAGATTGCCACCCGCCTTTTAGCCAACAGCAGCAACATGGCCGCCAGCTTCCTATGTTCCACCGACACCTTTCGTACGTAGCCAAGTAAGGTAACCAGCGAGGAGCGTTCAAATCTATAACTTAGCACTTCTTCCAACACATCAAAGATGCTTCCCCAATACCCCGCAACATCTGGGCACTCCCATGCCAATGCAGGAAGGAGGCTTCCGGCGTCCCGAAACACACACATCATGTATCCTCACTCAAAGGGGACTCCCAGGCTTTTCTCCCATTCGCGCTGTGCAGGGGGGCTACTTATCAGGGATTCATGCTGCATACCAGAGTATAAGCAGGTAATGAGTTTGCGGGGTGAGGGGTTGGCTAAAAACTCTTCCAGGACTCGGAATGTCGGCGGTGCAACCGGGAACTAGTCATATAGCGTGTGCATCGCATCTCTGAGCTGGAAATATGTCAGTCTATCCATCAGTCCCATGTGCTCATCCCCTAATGCAGCATCCATGCGAATGAAGATGCCGTCAGAGAACACCTGCCCCATCGTGTGTAACTGCAGCTTTCGCAATCGCTGGCAGACCCCAGTCTCAGCAGCAAAGGGTAATGCTGGGTGTCTAGTGAGTGGCACTGAGGGTGCGAATAGTGTCCAAACGCGCCCCTACGTCGAAGTTCCTGCCACGCCCATACTGTACAGGCAACCCGGTTGAACTCAGACCAAGGGCGATTCTGTGGTCTAAACAGTGCCATATGCAGCGTAACTGGGTCCACCTGGTCACTTTCAGGGGCAGTGTGCACCATAAATGGGGTTGGGTAAATCTAATGAAATCTGAACTGGGCTTGTGCCCAATTATAATACAGCTCCATGTCCGGAGCACCCAGACCACCTTGTTCAAACAGAAGCATCAAGATCTCCCATGCAATTTGTAGATGCCCACCCGCCCAAACAAGACATATCAGATTCGAGCAAAGCCTCCTCTTAAATTCTGCAGTGAGAGGTAGCAGGAGGTTGATGAAAACATATATAAACTTGGGTAATATCACCATTTTGGCACTGGCGATCCGGCCCGCCAAAGTCAACGGGAGCGACTTCAAGGGGTTCAGCCGGCTCTCCAACCACCCCATGAGTCTGCCATAATTGTAACGCCACAACTCTTCAGAATCCTGAGTGAGCCAGATACCCAGATATTTCACTGGGGATTCTGCCCATTTAAGTGGGAATTCTTACTGGAACGCGTTAGTGGCCGAAGTAAGCGGGAAGATCTTGGACTTTCCTCAGTTGATTGTAATGCCCAAGAGGCCACCAAACCTAGTGATTTCGCAAATGAAGGGGTCCAGATTTATCGCCGGGTGGTTAACTTATAGAGTCACGTCGTCTGCATACATAGACACCAAAATCACCGGGGGGTAAAGACAAGGCCGCGCTGTGGGTGATGCTGCCGTAGTCTAGCTGCCAATGGCTCCATAGCCACAGCAAATAGGAGGGGTGACAACGAGCACCTCTGGCTCGTGCCGCGAGCCACCTTGACAGGGGGTGGGGGGGTGGGACCACTCCATTGAGTTGTAACCTAGCCAGAGTAGAATATAGTGGAGCGATTTAATTTTTTTTTAAAAGCCGGACTCAGGCCAATACGGGCGAGAAGTGTAACAAGCATTTACAATGCAATGGTCTCGGCAACATTCTAGGTAGAGCTATTGGTATTGCTCATTATTTTTTTATGATTTTTGTATCCCTAAATAAATGGCATTGTCATTTCTATTGGCATTTGGTTTTTTTTTTGCATATGTGATACCTATTACCTACCTATAGCGACGTCAGTTGTGGTGCCAGAGGAGTCAAATGATGCACTGGTGGAGCTGCTTAAGGGGCCGGAGAGGTAATAGGGTTTGGCTCCAAAGGAGATGAGCCTGATGGAGGCTGGAAGACTTAGCCCCCCCCCCCCCCCCGAAATCTTTTTCAGCCCCCCCCCCCCCCCGAAATTTGGCTCTAGTTGCCCGCCTGACTGCTTGTTATGTTACTTGGTTTTTGCATAGCGCTCTTCTGCCACTGGTATGGCCTCACAGCGCTAGCGACTACTGCCGGTCATTTTATTGGAGTGTTATGTCCTTGTCGTGTTGTTTGCGTAGCGCTTAGAAGGCTCATAGTACTAAGAGAGGGGTGAAGGTGCGTTTCTTGCTATGTTACTTAGTTTTTGCATAGCGCATTTCTGTCACTGTTTTAGCCTCGTAGCGCTAGTAACTGCTGCCGGTTGTTTTATACTGATCTTGTTATCTCATATTGTCATATTGGAGTTAGGATAGCGCCTAGATTACTCCTAACCTTTTCAAACGCCAAGGGGAAAGGCAAGGATTGTTTAATTGTGTCTTCCATACTCACTCAGCCCTTGTTAGAGCTGCATAGCGCTGCTAGCAGTTTCCCAATGTATACTGGCGTTTTGACATCCTGATAATATGGGTAGCGCTCCGACTGCTCCTAAACCTGTTTAAAGCACTAACAGGGGTCCGAAGGAGGCGAGGGGAGCATGAGATAACGAGAAAACAAGAACAAAGGAAACCTGATTTGGAAGAGAACGATGCGTTCTCTAGCACTTAAAACGCCCCCGGGAGCTTCGCAGCGCTAGGGGAGAAAGGGAACCTGAAGGGAGTGGGGGGCAAAGGGCAGATACTAGTTTTTGACGACTCCTTTGACACATCTACGAGGGGTATAAAGAGCTATGAACATACTAATGAGGATACAGCGGTATAGTAAACCATTATGACGATACATAAACATTGTTACGTAGACAGTCTTACAGTCATATACATCGATATGCACATATACACGCATTCACACAGATGAGTGCACACAGTGCAAAGGTTGTCACACACAACGACAGGGGTAGTTACATAGATTCTGGAATAAAGCATACATAGTAACACAGATGCAGAGAGAAGCGTGTAACAACACACAGCTAGGCAAACACAGTCACTCGTGCAGGTACACATGGAACATAATCTACAACATTTAAAATGAATCACGTGATATAAACACAAGTTTACAGTTTGCGTAGCGCGCTGAAGCTACAGTTGTACCTCACACACAGAGGCGCAGAACACGCACACAAGGGATGGACGCTGTGGACGTGACACACAGACCTGAAGGTACAAATACCTCCACAGTAGCGCACAGAACACACGGATGTGGACCGGAACCTATTTTCATCATCGGGCTCCGACGCGGAGTGAGACAGAGAAAGACACGAAAAGAGAAAGTTGGAGGGAGAGAAGAGAGAACGAAGAAAAAGCAGTGAGAAAGGGAGGAAGCAGGCGGAAACTCGCGGCTACATGCCACATTCAACTTTTTACATCACAAAGTGGCACAGTGGCAATGGTGTGCGATTCGGCCCCCCGGCGCCATTCAGAATGCAAATTCTGTTCAAAACAACTTGAGAGGGGGTGTGTGGCCAGCCAGACGTAATCGACAACAGCTCCTCTGTCACGGCAAGGAAAGTGCTGGGAAGGAGCCATGAGAACCAGCTACTCACCAGCACACTAAGCCGATCTAAACTCCGAAGCCAATTAAGCCCTGCAGTCCAGTGTCGATTTAAACTTTCGTTTTTAATATTTAACTATCCTACAATGCCTGGATAGGTAATATAGATTTAAAATGAAAGTATACATTTTCAAGTCACATAAAATATTAGTGTTTGCCATGCGACGTTGCTGCGACGCTTTCCCATACTTTTTACATTCGGCCATTTTCTTCAATTGGGTATTTATCCTTCAATTTTTTTGTGAGCTATCAGAAGGGATGTGCTCAAATACTTTTCACTTCGCTTCGAGGTTTCATCACACCGTGCCTAATTCTGCCCCCTCCTCCCCCCCCCCCCCCGGACAGTTGACGGGGAGGCGCGTGGGTGAGCCGAAGCAAAAGCAAGGGTATATATAGCTAGCTAGGGAGGCAGGAAAGGAGAAACAACGTGTATTCCCGCATCTTTCCGTTTGCCATGCGACGTTGCTGCGACGCTTTCCCATACTTTTTACATTCGGCCATTTTCTTCAATTGGGTATTTATCCTTCAATTTTTTTGTGAGCTATCAGAAGGGATGTGCTCAAATACTTTTCACTTCGCTTCGAGGTTTCATCACACCGTGCCTAATTCTGCCCCCCCCCCTCCCCCCCCCGGACAGTTGACGGGGAGGCGCGTGGGTGAGCCGAAGCAAAAGCAAGGGTAGGCAGGAAAGGAGAAACAACGTGTATTCCCGCACCTTTCCGTAGCAGTCTGGGCACACAATGTAACGTACTCGGCAGGAGGAGAGAAAATGAACAAGAAGACCCTTGGAGACCAGAGCAGCAACCGGACGAAGGGGGAGCGGACGAGCACACGACCGCCTTTCTCCGAGGCACAGCAGAAAATGCCTCGGAGAAACGCCACGTCCTTTTCGGATTTGGGGGCGTGTTTTGCTGTTGTCTCCTCCCTGAGACTTCTCACAAAAAACACGCCCCCTGATCCGAAAAGGACGGGGCTTCAACGGAGTGACTGGACCTCTTCTCCAGTGGCTGGCCAGCATTTAAGAGGCCAGCCAATGGAGAACAGGAGAGAAGAGGGGCGGGTGCAAGCCCCTCTTCTCAAAGTCACTCCAACTCATTAAATCTCGGAGCGAGACTGCGCAAGCGCAGCCTTTCGCAGCCGAGACCTAAAAAGGTACAGTCATTCCAAGGTATCGAGTGCCTTGGTAGCATAACAAAAAAAAAACGGCAGTGGCAGGGAAGATAGGTCAACTGCTTGCATGATCGCAAAAATGGTGTGCAGGTTATGAGAATGAGCAACAGGCGTCAGTCTTCTTCATTGTGCTCCGGAGACGGGCAAAGGTTACAGACCTTGTGAAGGTCTGTGCGCGGATAATTAGAGTGGCACAGAGCGCAGAATTGGAACAGAGTCCGTTCCATTGACAGATTACTTGATGATATTTTCTTCGAGTGGAAGTTAATGGAAATGTGCTAGACACGAAGGCTGGGGTTGGAGTTTTCTTGATCCAACTATAAAAGTTTTCAGTTTTTCGACACGCAGAGGATGGGAAACGTGTTTGAAACAATATTGACGCGGGTAAAGTGGGTTGTGCACCGAAGGGATCCCGACGAATGGTCTCAAACCGGAGCTCCACAAACACCGTTCAAACCCAATGGCAGAAAGAAAACAATTTAAAAATGGAGTTGATGCTCATACGCACTATCACCAAAAGGAGGAGTCACCTTACTTCGTGACTGGAAAAGACTTCTTTGAAGAAAAACAACATGCACATCCGGACTCAACACTAAATGGCAAGAATATGTATATCTACAGCAGACATGCCTCAAACATGGTGACTTTCCCACAATACCTTTAAGCGTGAATGTTCCATAATACCAGTATGTTTCCAAATATAAAGGTATACACTGATTTCCCATGATTCTGCTATGCATGGGGTGGTCAGTAATCAGTGCCTTTTACAGTGGACAGATTCCAACAGTTATATTATGAGTGATGTCTTGATATCGTAGCAGGGAGATATCGGGAAAACTGTGTGTTGTACCTGCCAGCCATGAGCTGGTCCTACCCCTATGTCGCGCATTACGCAGCAGTTTCAGAGGTCAACTTCTTATACAGCTTTTAACAGCATCCTAGACATGGTAGTTCAAGCAGCAGCAGTAACCTTTAATATGCTACTGCCATAGAGAAGAGGTACCAATTAGTGAACACATGCAAGCACGAAGAGTTGAGAACTGGCAAGGAGTATGGACAGCAGTCCCACCAAAACACAAACTAGCAACACAGATCAAGTGCCAAATGTGCGCATATTATGAGGCTTGCTCAATAATGCACACGATTGAAGCAATTATTACTACGAACCACCACCTTCTTTTGCAAGCTTTAATTCAAAGTGATGTCAATGGATGGTTTGTACCATTTACTAGTGCCCTGGACTGTCCTAGGAGAGTATATGTAGGAACTTACCATTCCAGTGCCATTGCAGTAATGGCAGTGTTGCACTTTAGTGCCAGGCTCATTTCCCTTGCCGTCGCATCGCTGGCAGGTGTCATTAATGTTGATCGAAATCTCTTTATTAACGCCTTTGGCAGCCTGGTTGAAGGTCAGCTCCATGACGTACTGATGAGGGCAACAAGATCGAAAGCATTAGTTAGCAGTAAAGTTAATTCTACAGAACCCCATGCTGAAAGAACACTCTCCAGTACCATATTTCTCTATGCCATACCACAGATTAGCAGCTCCCTAAGTTAGAAAAAAAAATAACACAATCATCCTCTGTACCGTAATGTGCATTTGGAAAGCACATGTTCAATCAGAGTTAAATAACTGATGTTTATAGTTACTTAACACAATTGTACTTATTTTATAGACCTTGGAAGAGACGTACTTAATGCCATTTTTCTGTTTGAACAGTGGCATTCTATCTCTGGAAGTGCAATGCATTTATTATCTCCTACTCAGTTTCAGTCTCTCTTCCATGTGAAGTCATCTTTTTTTCCAACCCCACACACAAAAACCGAGTAAAGACCAATGAAATGTCTATTGACTAAGGGTGCTTTTCAGATATCTGCCATAACTTTCATTGCCCGTACCCTTTATGGTTGTTTCAGATTTTGAACAACTTGAAGCGAGAGTGAGTAAGACTAACATACTTTCTTTACCTTCCTTTTGCAAGAGGGCCTGCCTTGGTTCCCCACACAGAACTGGTCAGGGACTAGGATACCTATAAACACCAACAGTATTTTCTACCCACCCAGCTAGAAAATGTTCTTGTTGGTTACTGAAACCAGAAGTATAGTGAAAGGAGAAAACTGCATCAACAACTGTAAGATCCAGGACATTCTTTCACTCAACCACAAGCACAATTCAGCATGCACTTAGAACAGGGAAAAATTGCCAGAAAGCCATCCTAACATGCAAGCCCTTGGCCAAATCAAACATTTTGCTGCAAGTTGCTCTATGATCACAGCCAGCCGGGACCGAAAAGCCTTGAAATAATAATGAGGAACAATATTCTTGCTCCTACCGATCGCCACAGCTGCTGAGACGAAATTCAGATATTGAGGTAGCCAATTTAATTACACATGAAATCCTTTTTACAGCACAAATCTGAATTTGAGACAGCAGCCCAGAATGTGAAATTTCTCCTGCACCAGCCAGATAAATACTTATTAAGTGTTTGGTCTTACCTCTTGCTGTTGCTCAAAAACAGTGTTGAAGTCCCCAAAAGAAGAACCAGAAAACTCCCCAAAAATCTTTCTGAAGAGTTCTTCTGGGTCGATGCTAGGGCCTCCACCTCTCCAGTATTGCTGTCCAGAGCTTGCCCCAGGGTCAAAGCCGGCTGCTCCATATGTATCATATTGCTTCCGTTTCACCTCATCGCTTAGCACCTACAGAAAAGAGAAGCACAGATGTAGATCTCAGGATATACACAGCAGCAGGACATTAAAGGACAGACGTCTCTGCTGGACAAAGCAATACAGTTAAGAGTGTGAGACATTATGTGGTTCAACAAAACATAATAGAAACTGACTGAGGGTGAGTCCATCCTCTCATGTTTGTAAATTAATCGTCTATTTAGACTTGTCAGGTCCATTTAAACATCATACACACATTATAAAATACATACACCAGCACTTTCAATTTAAAACTCAGATTTGATTTGCAGTTGACATGGTGGAGCTGCAGGACGAGTCCTGTGGATCTACGCCACCATCCCCCCAAATCAGAGTGCCGTAGAATGGTGAAGGTGTCAATGCAGACAGTGCCGGCACATAATACTTCCCTGGCAGTGAGGCAAGAAAGCTGTGAACCATAGGCCCTATATAAAGACCTTCTTCCCAAGGCGAAGAGGCCAGGTGCTCCATAGATAGCAATCATAAAAAGGCACCACTGCTGCAAGACTAATAGCAGGGGGCAGTGAGGGAGCTAACATAGATCCTGCAGCAGAAGAGCAGCTGCATAAGCCCTGCTACCCATTGTTTCAGGGGCAGTAACTGAGTGGGCCACTGGAGGTATAAAATGCTGGTGAGTCTGTGGGTCTGCTGTGATGGCCCCTTTTATGGTCTGAAGCAAGTAGAGAGATTGGGACCTCATGGAAGTGGTAATTGGCAAACGGCAGATGATGTAGAAGGGCCCCAAGGACAAACAGAAAGTAGCAGTGGAGAGGTCCAGTGACCCTCTAAAGGCAAAGGATCAGCTGAATCGACAGACCTCTTTGAATTGCCTAGGTGGAGAGGGGGATGGACTGAGTTCTAGATTTCATTGAGTCAGAATGGTGGTGAGGGTGGCATGTGATGAACATAAGTCCTAGCTAGTCCAAGATACTAATAGTGAGTAATGGCTGAAGCGAGGTGGGGATTCTGGAGAAGTGTGACTAGCCATGGGGCATGAGGAATCCGGACTAGCACGGTCCTAAGGGACATCCTGTGTCTGTGATACCTGAAAAGTAGGAAGGGCCCATTGCTCTCCATTAGCTAGAAGAGTGAAACGCTGGAACCTATGTGTATGCCTCAATGAATCAAGCATGCAGGTAAGAACAAATTAGGGGGTTTTCATGATTTTTACAAGCCTAATGGAAAGCACTGGCAAGATGGCCAACCTACTTCTAGCGAGACAGCAGCGAAAACTGATGGTGGGTAGCTTGGGAAGCATCAAAGGGATTTAGAGCCTGAATGACTTTTCCTTCACTAAGGAAGACTTAAAGATGGGCCTCTTGGAATTGAAATGGGACTTGAGGACCACTTGAGGGATAATCTAGCTAAATTAATGACACTGGTATGGATACAGCAGAAATCAAGATGGCAAACTCTCCATCAAGATAATCTACCACCTAGAGGCTCAAACAAACGTCCTATGGTTATATGTAAATTCTTTGAAAACATACATTTGAGCCCACAATCAACAAGAAGGGACAGAAGGAGAAAACATAACAGAATGTATGAGAGGGCCCTTTCAAGACATTTTAAAGATTCTCCACACTTATTAGTTGGTACTTACAAAGCCCACAGCACTGGCAAACAAGCATCTGCAATGCAATAGGTCTCGCTTTACACGTGTTTGAGCCATCGGCATTGTAAATGTCAATGCCTTTTATTTGTTTTGGTTTTTTAAACAAATAAAAGGTACTGTCATTGACAATGGCAATAACTTAAACTCTCGTAAATGCAAGACCTATTGCATTCCAAATGCTTGAAGGCATCGCTGAGTTGCCCCCTTCTGTCCTCCATGGCCCCCGAAGAGCTCCCAGTTTGCTACGAGGTAAATAAACAAGCTGGTGGTCACAACTGCGCATGAAAGACCCTCCTGCAGTAAGAGAAACCGATAAACGAAAAGTGCTTACAGACTAAAGAAGACGTACCGTGTAACAACCGAAGTAAACGGGCCAATCCTCGTGGGAGGTTACAAATGAAGAAAATGCAGTACTAAGGAGGGACTAACAAGCCTAATAACGAATCAGAAGCCAGCATTTACGAAGGACAATGACAAATAAGGGCTGAGAAAAAAAAAATTCATGCCCCCACTGTGCAGCCTGTTGGATTATATGTCCGGGGCGAGCGGTAGGGAAGGCGCCTTGGGAGGTAGTGGCTTGGACTACCAAGCTCTCTAGGGTGATGTTGTTAGTGAGGAAGTTTGGGCCGCCTGGGGCAGGGCAGTGGTGGCGATCGTCCGATTCACTGGAGCCCCTCTGCTGGGTTTGGACCATTTTCTTCCTGCAGGACGTCGAGGAGAACGTCATTAAAAGGGAGCAAGGGTTCAGATGAAGAAGCTCCGATGTGTAGCACCTTTGTCAAGATGTTAGTCTTAACCGCCACTGAGGATCTCAGTCGACCTATGCTCCCTCCTCTATAGCATTAATAGGGGGAGAAAGCATGCCAGTATCTGGAGAGGTATCCAGTCCGCTAGCTTTAGCCAATTCCTCATACCAGTCCATATCCTGTTCATATGGCTCATCTTCTAAAGGGTCCAGTGACCCCTTGCATTCTTTTCCCAATCCTAGCCCTCAAGAATAAGGCTCAGGAAATGACCTGGGACCTGTTGGTCTTGTCGACACAGCTCTGACTCTATGTCGCCGAAAACAACAATAGGCCTGGCACTGCCAAGAGCATTGGCATAGGGACCGGCACCTGCGAAGGTCGCAGTGGTACGACCGGTGCAGGTCCAAATCCATTTCTGGATCAATGGGAAGGGGGCCCCCGACCCCGCAGGACCCGAAGGTGCTCTGGAGTGGGTCAGACTGCTTAAAAATTAGGTGCATGGCCTCATATGAATTCATAAATTTGAGCGGGGTCGTTCTGGCTGCAGCAAAAGCGGGGAGGTGTGGAGTAGACCCACGCGCTGGTTCCAGAGAATGAGGCTTTCAACAACGATTTTCCTCCATCTCGTCGGCTGACTGACAGGGAGAAGTTAAAGCACACTTCGGCTTCTTGTGTTTTTTGTACCTCTTACCGGTATGTCCCAACGATCTTAAGTTGAATGAAGAGGACTTGGGACTCTTGGAGAGGTGAGTTGACCTTGCTTTCGACCAGGATCGTAATCTCCGAAGGGTTGGGTATGCCGTCGCCTGCCAGGTCGCAAGCAGCTTCAGGGATTGCTCCTTCAAAGCCTTTGGTCCCATGGCCAGGCAGTCAGAGCATGACTTAGAGTCGTGGTCGCGCTCCAGACACCACATTCACACCAAATGCAGATCCATCACAGACATGGCGCAATGACAGGCGCCGCAAGGCTTGAACCCTTAAGTCTTCCTAGACAACATACTATATATCAAAAAAGGGTCCCATAAATGGTCAAAATAGTACTTTAAAACAGTGATAGAGTAGCTCTCTTCACAGATCAGCGCTTGACTGGGGCGCGAAGAAAAGAGCAGACGTCAGCGTGCCGAGGTGGCGTCCTTCATAGGTGATGCGGACGTCATTTCCGGCGCAGGCGACGTCACACAGAGCCGACTGACGCCACCTACCTCACCAATCCAGACCAAGTGGGGTTTTTAAGGGTAGCCATGCTCATAAAAACATTGTGAAAATGGTACATCAGGTGACGGGTTGGAAACAACAATACATATTTGTTGGCAGTGTGACCTTATCAAACATTTCTGAAAGAAGAGCCTCGAAATAGAGGGAATGGTGTTGGGATATTCCATAACAGCTGACCATTGTTTGGTTTTGCTGTGACTCAAACCACACAAACAGCCCAACGAATCTTACTTGCCCACATGATGGAAGCACAAAAATTGCTGGTAGCTATCCACTGCAAAAGACAAGCCCCACAGTGCATGACAAAGATGGATCCATTGTTTATGGCAGACACTAGTACTGGAGAAGATCTCCTATGACCTGAGGCAACAAAGGAAACTAGTTAAAATCTGGAATGCACTACTTAAAGGAAATTTCCGAGAATAATACCACACACGCAAACCTATGGTGTTATAACAGTTTATTTAGAGACTGATCCTGAGAAGAAGTACAAGAAAGGTAAAATAGTTTGGGGGGAAGCTATTCACTCTGGGGTAAACATTTTAGGTCAGAGAAGGAGATGCTCCCAAAAAAAGGAGGGAAAGAATTGAGTTAATGTTGTTAAGACTTGCTTGGTTTCAGCTGTACAAGCTCAACACATTGGGCATTCGTATGAACTGAACTGTGCAGGTCTTTGCTTGAAATTTCCTAGTAAAATGTTTAAAACAAAAAAAAAAAAGATTTAAGCTCATATAAAAATTTGTGGTGCGCGAAGCTGAAAAGGTAAAAAAAAAAAATAATAATAATACAATGAATGGAAGTTTTAGACTGTATGGAGGAGAAAACAGCTGCAAATAACACACCTTTAGCAGAAGGAGTCAGCAAAAGCAATTTTTGTGAGAAAATTCTATCGAAGACTTTTTTGTGCAGTACCCCTATCCAGAAAGCAAAGTTGTGGCAAATTGGGAACCTTCGAAAACTTTGCAAACTGAAGTTAAGTGCAAAGTTCGCCAATTTCGCCTAAATGGAGGGTGAAAAATCCTGCGGTCTTGCATATTTTCATAGTAATAAAAACTCCCCAAAATGAAAGTGGGCAGACACAATACTAGTAGAATTGTGTCCTTGTAAGTAAGCACCACATTAAACGATTCCAAAAAGGGAAAAGCACAAGTCACCAGTTTCCATTTTTTAACAATGGTTTGAGTGCAATAACCACTGTGTGCAAAGGCTGCCCCAAAAACAAACGTCAGATGTATTTCCTTCTAAAACAAATGTCATGGGTTTTTCCTTCTAATACCTGAATAGGAAGGGCAAATGTACAACATATTCATATAAATTTTGATGTGTGCCATGTAACAATGGCCTACAGATTCATAATTCACATTGTTCCCTCCCCCTTAAAGACTCGTAACCTTCTGACAACGGCGACCAAACCAGACTAACATGGGGCAAATGCTGCTTGTAGAATGGAAGAAGAAAGACGGGACAGGGCAGAGGTTGCTTAAACAAAAAAAAGAAACTACAGGGCAGACCAACAAGGGAATCCGGACCCATGGTCTTAAAGCTTGCGCAATTAAAGAAAAAGTGATTAAGGAGTGGCTCTCATCCCGATCAGCTAATGCACGAACACATAAGCAACTGAGGGATACTCCGCTTCATACACACAATGTTAGATCAGAGAATGACAGGGCCAATACATTTCAAATTCCAAGTAGCAAACAACATCCAGAACATACTAACTAACCACCAGACAACACTCATCTCACCTTCCTAAGATTCCGAAGCAAATGGTAAAGCGCTCTGGCTACACCTCCGCCACGCTAAAATCATACAGTCACAGTTAAATGACTATGAAGCTACTACCCAAGCATCTAACACAATCGCTTCTAGTCCTGTATATACCAGTGCTCAAACTTTACCTCAGACTCTAGGCCCAACTGAGTCCATACCACAGACAAATGACAATCACACAAAGAGCTTCCTATACAAACTCCAAATCCAGTCTGTAATTAGTCCTAGAGACCATGTTGGAAAAACACATTCCACACAGCTGCACATCACAACATGGTCACACTAATAGCAGACGTGCACAATACAAAATATGACAATATATCTTGATGGTAAGCAGGAGCGAGGCAAACTGCAAACCAGAGAAACATGGGCACCTGGCCTCGAGGAAAATGCTGAACATACTTATAATGAAAAGCCTGCACAGAAGTATAGATCCTGGAGTGGACAATGCAGGTATCAGAGTGATGAGGGGCAGCACTGATGCTATAGGGTGAATAAAATAAAAAAAATACCTGTGCGGCAAATTCTGGGAAAATGACAAACCGAAGGACAGTGAATATCGAAGCTAGCAAACAGGCGATGCGTTGAATTAACGAGGGAGAATATACCCGGAGAAATGAGCAGGACAACATGCAGCACTAGGCACACACTGTCATTTTCAACAGGAAGAAACTACAAGTTGAGAGGTGCAGCGGCAGAGGTGTACACTAGTTTAGCGCCCAAAAAGAGTCAAGAATGGCCTGGTGCAGGTTCTTCTGAGGCTCCGAATTTCAACTGAAGTGTTCTCCGGGTGGTCAATTCTACTTTAAAGTGTATTAAAACTTGTCTAACTGCTCTCCTTAGTTCCTGTAAAGAACGGACAAGGCCCAACAGCATACATTAGGAAGAGGTGTGGCGCCGAGGCCAGGGCGACTGACGCTGGAATCTGGGGTTCACGGTTCGATCCCCGGCACCGGCGGCAGGTCAGCCCAGCACCATGTGACTCTGGGCAATAGCTTGCTTAATCTTCCCGACGGCCCCCAGCGCCGGGATGCCTTCGCGTAGCTGTTCGCACTTTACAAATACTGGATTTACTTTTTTTAACATTTACATCGCTAAATAAATCAAGTTGTTGTAGGTGATCTTCTCATTCATTACAAGACTTCATTTCCACCTGAAGCAGGTTGACCAAGCTTGATCTCTCCCTTCTCCAGCTCACAATTTATGGCCTTCATTTAACTTCTGCCACCGGCATTAGGGTAACCAGAAAGAAAATCATAGTAAATATTATTTATACAGTGTACACTGTATTGTACTTGAATAACAGATGTCACTATAACGCACCACAATGGCACGCCTTTTATTGGCCCAGCGTCTGAGAATGTTCTGCAGGAAACTCAAACGCACATATTAAACACACACACTCGACTGCTCCATTCCAATGACCTTGACTACTGAAGTTTGCGCTCCATCATTCTTCACATCCCTGAAAATCCTGAATGTACCAACCTATGTAAACATTTGTTACACATTTGCAACTTGGAGCGGGAAAATAACTAAATGTGACTAAAACCTTTCATCAAAAGCATGCACGCTTTTCATAAATAAAACAAAGTGTACTTCAAACTGAGCTGCAGAACAAACAAGGACAGATTGTGCCCAAGTAAACAGTAGAGCCTCGGATTTAGTTTGATTGCATCAAACTTTCAGGGACAACGACCTCAGCGTAGATACATTCTACTTTCACAGAAGAGTATTAAACTAGATCAAAATATAACTAAACATTCAGAAATTGTTTAGATGTAAAGCATCACAGAACAATACATTTTCTGCTTCACAATGACCAAGTAGGAAAAAACAAGCATTGGCAAGGCCAACAGGACCGCCCTTTGAGGTGAAATGGCTTTGTCCATGCGTTTTGGTGATGTACAGCATCAGTGATAATCAAAATGGTTTCTGAAGATGAAGAGAGAAAAGAAATCTGTCATTTTGCGCATCACAATGCTACTGGCACCAGCGTCACTCAGTAGGCATGCGCATGGATAATGATGTATGTGTGCACATGCATCACCACGTAGACACAGTTTTTTTTATTTATTTGCCTACCCAAGATGATGGATGCCACTTGGCATGGCAAATAAAAAATACATTTTCAATTGCACTAAAGCACAATTTAGAAGCAGAGGAGCCCAGCAGCAAATGGAGACTGCCGGGCTCTCCAAGTAATGCAAACACTTTAAAAACAAATTTTAATAGGACCGCAAGGTGTGGGAGAGCAACAGAGGTACGGGTCAGGTAGCAATAGATAGTGGGAATAAAGAAAATATAGCAAGGGATGAAGGAGGTATGAAGCAGCACACTAGGTAGCGCAAAATAAAGAATGGGTGGGTATTTGGCAGGAGAAGCGCCTGAGTGAAAGAGCTGGAAAACATGCACTCTTCAAGGTGTGCTTAACGGAAAAGAAAAAAATTAGTCCCTAAAAGCAACTAGTGGAAGAATACAGGTCAGCCAATCAAAAGGAGGGTAAAGAGGTTATGTTTCAGGGGAGGGGCAAACACAAGAGAAAGGCAATCACCGAATTTGAAGTAAGCAAATAGGAGTGACAATAGTCAACCAATGGTAAGCAATGGGCAAGCTCATAGCCCTTTGTACCATTTTGGAATGGTCCACAAGAGGATTTTGCCCACAGGTAGCTAAAAGCTAGTCTAGACTAAAAAAACAGCAAAGGAATCAACAAGGAAAAGAGCCAGGCAAAAAGCTTTGTGCGGAGGAGAGAAAAGGGAGCAGAACAGATCATAGTGGTCACTTGAGCCGCCCAGTGCTGCAGTTCAACAGAAGAGGCAAAGAGGAGACAAAGAAGGAGGGCATACAGTACACAGAAAAAGAGATTCAACTTTAACTTATTGACTATTCTGCCACTAGGAAAAAATAAATATTAATATTGCGAAAACAAAGACAAAAGTGTTAGTCAAATCTTAAAAAGAAGGGAAACTGACAGGAACTGAATTGAGCTCCAGCTGACAACAAAATAAAAATTCAAAACAATTCTGGAATCTTACAGCATCTCAAAGTGGGCTTTGGAAATCCTTATTATCCGTCTCCATTCCAGAGTCTGAATGAAATGCATATATATCTTCTAAGTATGGACTCCAAAATCACCAGTCCTTGACTGGGTGGAGGATATTCCTGCATCATACAGGAAATTCACAGCTCTATCTCTGATGCTGGCAAAAAGGATTGGTGGCCTGCCGTCAGGTGTAGAGGTAGAGCGCCTGAAGTGTTAGATGTGGCTGGAATTGCTTACCTACTGCAATGCCCAGCTTGAACTTTATCCAGACCAAAAGATATATGGTCTCCACTGAAACCATACCTCCTTCATGATAGATCTTCAAGCCAATTCTTGTGAGTCTTTGAAATCTGTGCCTGGACATGTGCTCCACACTTACTCCTATGGCTATGTATGCATTAGTCTGATTTGCTGCCATTATTCATCTTGCTAGGATATCCATTTGTCAGTCATGACCACGTTGGTGGCGCATAAATATAAAATGTTGTACCATGAGAAATGGCATTGTAATAGATTTGCATATTCACTATCTTTTTTCTCAGCAAGGATTGTGACACAAAGATCTATAATGCTATCCTATTATGTTACCACTTTCCTGATCCACTTACCCCTCCCTTCTTTTCTGTTCAGTCATGTTGAGTATACTGTTTAATAATAAACAAAAATTAAAAAGCAAATATTGCACATCATATTTATTGTGTGTAATTAAACTTTTGCTTTGCTTAAGGTGTGCGCACAAATACGGAGTTGAACAAGTGGTAGATATGAGAAATTACATGGTTTTAGGTAAAATGAGCACACCTCTTTCATAAAACGCAATTAAAATAGAGATCTTAAATTAAAAAAGGTTATGATAATACAATTTTGTCTTGCTACATTTTTCTTCCCACATGTTCTCCCACATTTCTCTGAGGATGGCTATTCTCTCTCTTTACCCATTACCCTCTCAGACATGTATTCACAAGTATCCTCTTGCCTTCCTTTAGTGAACTGCTTGTCCTTCCTACTTTGCCTTCAGATTCATTGCATGTGTATTCCTCAACATACGGAAACTAAAGCTTTCCATTTCTGGCTTCTATCAACTTTGTTACACGGGTGTGATCTGTGCTGTTCATCAACTTACTGGACCACTGATTTTTAGGACTTGCCTACAGACATCTTTCAGCCTTGTATTGTCAAAAGACCTATTGTGTACAATAGCAATATTTACAGAGGATTACAATACAGCCCATGCTCATGACTGGTTGGCCTTTTTGTCTATAGTTTGCTTGCTTATTATTCAATGGCTTTCATCACGCTCCTTCTGTCTGACCCTTCCTTGGAGCATAGCTTCTTTACAACTTTTTTTTTTTATTTCATGACTTGGATCCTACCAGAGTGGACATTCAGTAAGTACTATTTTTTTTTTTTAACACTCAACAGTAGTGCAAGTGTTTTCTTGTTGTTTCCCCCTTGTGCAGTATCCCATCTGACATTCCCAGCCTCTAAAGTCCTCTTCTCTACTGTTTCCTCCACCTCTGCTCATCCTGCTAAGGATTTCTTACCACATGCTGGCAATCTTTTGGTATCAATGGCTTGCACTGCCTCCAACCTCCTCTGTTACCCAATGGTCCGTCATCGTCCACACTTTCTTTAATTTGTTTCCACTACTTTTTCGAATGGATTGGTTACTACCAGGACGCTCCATTCTCTAAAATGTGTTTTCACTCACCTGTTCCCACCGTTAGTTTTTAATTGAGTGCTACAAGATGGGCTTTCACTTTGTTGGAACTATATATATATATATATATATATATATATATATATATATATATATATATATATATATATTTTTTAAATGGCTTCTCCGCAGTGAAGAAAAATGAGCGCATAGGTCATCATGCTTGAGCCACTTTTTTTGTTTTTTTTTAAGGCACAGACAACAAGCAATTGCACAGCCGAAAGGTCAGATACAATTTCTTTTAAAGGCAAGCTCTATTGGCTTTGCCAATGCTTAGTTTGCTAAGTGCCTGGCCTCCTTTACTCAAAGCATTGCTAGTTCATTCCTACCATCTGCCCCCTTCAATCCTCTATCAAAACAAGTCATGGCCAGCATTTGTTATGCCACTTCTCATATCCTCAAACTACCACTGTGTTGTGACCTTCGCTATCCTTATAATTTTGACACTGGCTAGTGTTACATGTTAAGTGTTTTATTTTTCTGAGCGCCATCATGATTTAGTTTGCATACTTTAGCTTTCTCTGTCACATGGCTTCAATTTCTTGCTCCCCCCCCCCCCAGTTTAGATACTCATTAAAACTGCACTCTAGAACAAAAGCAACCAATTGCTTCAATAATCCGGCTATCTTTACACCTTATAGGGTGCTTTTTATTGATGTGAAAATTTGTAGTATACACATTTTTATAATCTAAATGCTTAATATACGGCAACTTCATAATGAAAAGCCTAGAACTGAAAAAATAGGTTTGCCCATGCAGGTATGAATGGAAAATATCCTCACATTAAGTTTAATTTCTGGTAAGGATACGGAGGTGAAGATTATGCACTTCTTTCATCATTTATTCAACCAGCAGCCAATTAAACTTGTAGGACTACATGCCCAAGAGTCTCTAAAAAAACATTAGCCTCATATCCAATCAGACTGTGACAGTTGTAATATAACAATCCTCGAAAAACAGCAATACCTCCTTCATGTAGTTTGGATGTTCTCTCGATGGGAAATCTCGTTTTTGTTTTGTTCCCATTAAAACCAGGAAAGGCTTATAAACCAGAGCAAGCGTTACAACAACAATTATTTGTATGCACTTCCTACAAAGAATAAATAAGTACATTATCCAAAGTATGTATGTACAAGTTAATAACGACATACTAATAACTATGCTTATATCAAATGGTGTCTCTTGATTATTCATAAGGTAGGAAAGCAGATTGACAGACAAAGGGTGTAGTAATCCTTGCCTCTTTGTCCTTAACAGAAATGAAACTTTACTACAAGTTAGCAAGGAACTTTTTTTTTTTCTAGGTCAGAAACTGAGGCGAGGATTAGGCATGTTTAAATTTAAGCTTATTGACCACCAAGGATACCACTCCCATGATTAGTTTGATATCAAACTTTTGAAGATGAATCTGTGGACTACCCCCCGCAGCGTTCCTAACAGCCTTAAGATGACTCCCTAGATAAAATGCCTTGGAAGCCATAGAGTCTCTAGCATAATCGGCCCCACAAATAGAGACATCTAAGCTCCACTTCCGCCGTGGTCCAACAAGCAATTCTTGGAGAGAAATCTGGATGATGATGAATTCCACTGGACAAAAGACGTTCCATGGCGGGTCTTAGTGAAATGCCAAGGGGACAACAATTGCCCAAACGGAAGGGCCACAAAATCACAGATCCGAGCTTCCCAAAATAACTGCCAAAATCTTTGATTGGGGCAGGGGGGTGGATAATCAGGCAATGACCCTTGTCCTTCTGAACCAAAAACATACTGTTCACAAAGCCTCTTGGATGCGGAGTATTGAGCATCAACTCCCCTTCTGTAAAAAGGGCTGCACCTCTGGATTGATAAGGGCTTCATTTGCTTCTGAAATGGTAAGAGGACTTTTGATTTAAGACTTCTTCCCACCTTTGGTTGGGAAAAATCAAATCTTTACCCAATACTCCTCTATGAGCATTGGATGCTCCTCTGAAAATTACACTGTCTCCACGGCCTGTGCCACAAGAGGAGACGTTTTCTTTAGCCCATTGGAAGCCCAGTCTCAAACCTTAACCTCTTTAGGTGGCTGGGAAGAAGGAATGGCCGGGTGAGTGTCCTTCTGCCTCTACCAACCAGTCGGTAGGAAGTAGGATCTGCTTTCATGATTACCCCAACTTTTTGCTGGTGGTATTCTGTTTTATAACTAGACTGACTGTGATCCTGCTACTCAGGACCCCAGTCACTGTGCTTTCTCCCTAAATTTGACAATGGAAAGAACTCTGGTACAGTCCCAATTGGCTGATGGTGTACCCATGTAAGTTCCTAGTACATAGTAGCAAGGAATCCAGGATATAGGTACAACAGGGGTCTCCCAGTGGCTGAAGTATTTATTATGCCACCCATGAGAGACCACTCAACTGTAACTACAGGCCAGCCATTGCAGCCTGTGTAAGTTGGTGCTAGCACCACTTCTGACAGATACAAGTTTCCTTAATCTGAGGTCACTACACTTAGAACCTATAAGTCACCCCTAAGGCAGGCCTTTCAATCCAGAAGGCAGGGTGCTGGTTTATAAGTGTGAGGGTGCCCTGTATGATCAGGACATCCCCTGCAAACCCCGGAGTCGATTCTCCAGGCTTTGTAACCTGGGCATGTTTGGTATCAAACATGTTGGAAATCATGCCTCTCACACAGTTACTGGTATGATTCCATGAACTGGGGGGCTCTTCTAGGAAGCCCCTAGTATTCCCGGTAACAGCCTTCTAGGATATTCCAGCACGCTAGTGCTGCTGCCGACCCCAGACACGATTCTGCCCTCCTGCTGCTGAGCTGGGCCCAAGCAGGGGAAGGTAGAACAATAGGTTTCCTGTCACAGGGAGGTGTGACCACATCTCAGACAGGACTTAGTGTATTGGGCTGTGGTGGAGATGCTTGCCAGCGCCACCAGACTGCTTTGACGGTACCATTTGGTGCCCTCCTTGCATACTCCTGTTTGAGCCAGTTCAGGGACCCCTTGGCTCCTGCTCTGGCGCAAAACTGGACAAAGGACATGGGAGTATGCTCTCCTCTGTCCAGCCTCTCCTCTGGGTGGGACCCTTAAATTGTTCCAACCCTTTCCCTAGGGAACTTAAGGGCTTACCTGTGGGTGGCTCTTCAGATTTGTCGTGGGACAAGATTCAAACATGAAACCACTTTAACTTCAATATTCTGGGCACACGGACTTTGCCTGGAACCAAGACTTCACTGAGGAAAACTCCTGCTGCTCCTGGTCTCGCTGTTCTGAAAGTCTTCATCGCCTGTGCCTGCGCTTCTTCCAGGTTCCTCTCCAGGCCTGTGGGCATCAAAGACACCTGAGGGAATCTCTCTCAGAGTGAAGGTGTCACTCCCCTGCATCTGCAGGCACCGCAACGAAGCGGACCGGTCTGCTGCTCCCGAAGTCCCAGGGACTTCGAAAGGCTCAGCAACACAGGTGGTGGTTCTGCAACTCCCTCGAGGCCTGACCTGTACTCAGCAAGTTTGAGGCCAGTATCCCTCGTCGGAACCGCTGGAACAGAACCCCTGTGCACCACCTAGACTTGCCGTTGCCAAGGCTTGTTGGCTCTGTACACCACAGATCTTCAGGCTACAAAAACTTCCAGCCTCCAGCATCTCTTCCTACCAAGATCTTTGTCCTCACCACGTCCTCTGAACCGTGGGCCTGCATTTTTGGTGAGCTGATTGAGGTCATCTTGTGACACCTGTGTCTTCGGCCTGTGGGTCCCCTTGAGGGTCTTCTTTGGCTTCAGTGGGCTCCCTTGCTTGTTCGGGGCCTGCTCGGACTCTCCTGCAATTGGTGAATCCTTGGACCTTGCTGTTCCAACGTTGCTCCTTTGTTTACCACGTCTGTTGCAGCTGCCAAGGTTTGTTGGTGCCCCTGCCCGACACCAACCCCCTGGTTCTCAGCTTCCGAGGTGGGAGAGCTCCTGAACGGCTCCTGGTCTTCAACAGCGTCGCCTGGTCCTCACAGCAGCAGCGACAAGGTCACAGTCATCACTCTTGCATCTTCTGTCATCGGTGGTCATTGCTCTTCAGTGCTTCCTGGTCAACTCCGAGTGGCATAGACTCTCTCTGCTTGAAGGTTCTTTCTTCAAGAATGCACCCTTGGATTTCACCAGACTCTTTCACCTTCCTCGCCAGCGGCATCTTTCCTAAAGACCACCATTGAAGTCTACGGTGGTTTCTGAAGTCACTTCGCACCTATGTACCCGGCTTCCCTAGTGTAGGTATCCTGGTTCCTGGGATATCCATGGGTAGGGTGAATCTCCAATTTTCTGTCTTCCACTGGGTTTCTTAAGGGTCCACTGGGAAGGGTCCTTCTCAAAAACTGCAAACGCGACTTTCCCATTCCCACTCTGCACACAGCCTCCGTGGGGTTTCTGGGTACTTCACCTTAGGTAGTTCTATGGGTCCCCAGCTCTTCCGAGTCCCCTGGTCCAAGTCCCGATTTTGGTTGCAGTTCGCATTCCACTTCTTTAGTATATGGTTTGGTCTCCCCCTGGAGACCACTGTGCATTTGTGTTTACTTACCTGTTTACAATTCAAGTATTGTATCGCCGGGTAAGAGATATACCGATGTGTTAGTGAGTGTGTATAATATACTTATTTTTATAAGTACACTGTGTGGTTCTTTTTCCTCCAGCCTACACTATATGATTAGTTTTGGTAAAACAGGCTGCTTAACACTTCTTCTGGACTAAGCGTGCTGGCTGCTCTCCAAAGCTACCACTTAAGAGAGCTTTCTATGGTGGATTAAGACCACTAAAATCACAATTAGGGTTGTCTGGATTAGTGCAAAGTGCTTCACTTAAATAAGTGTGCACCATATACTAGGCCAGCCTCCTACACCGTCCAAGAACATTTTGGCCTAATACTCTCTTCTCTCCATGTATTGCTGGGCTTTGTTGAGAGGAAAAAGGTGACAAATTCTCCATGTTTCTTTATACCCTCTTCAGCCACCTGACCTGCTACTGAAGAGGCCAGCTCTCCCAATCAATGTTTGATCTGGCTTGATGAAGAGCAAACAGTGCCATTCAGTGTAAAGGGCACCATTTGTGTTTCCCAAGGAACAAATTGCCTGCTGTCCTCAACTGAATAGGAAATAAGGTGTTATCATATTGCCTGCCTGTCTGGCCTCTTTGGAAGCAGGTCTGTTATATCTAGAAGTTTCCCTTATCAAACTTTCCAAGAGCAGTCAAATTCTTTTTTTGAGACCTTTAAACATTTAGTCAGGAAAATGGGCACCTTCCCAATATTTCAGGGAGTTCGGTGTACCTTACCCTCTAGAGAAGGTCTGGGGAGTTACAGCCCAAGACAGTCTTTTTTTTGTTTTTTTATTAAATTTTATTAAACATACCACAGCTGTGTACAGTGATTCAATAGCACTGATAATACAGCAGACAGAGTAAAATAAATGACAAGCAAAAGGTGTTACAGCATTTCCTCCTACTAGGATTCAAAAACCATGTCCATATCCTGCGGCATAGTCAAACAGTCAGGTCTGCATCATATACTTGAACTTCACTAAATTGGCACTATGTTTCAAGGCAGACCATCTTATCCAGCTAATACATGGAAGTCATAACTCGACGCAATTACACTAATCATCATTCAACTTGCCCATATCTCTTGTTATATATTGTTTATACAGACCCCAAAAACTTTTTGGGCAGCTCTGTAGGGGAATTAGCTCATTATATATTTCAGACTGCGTGTTGTAGAATATCAGGTCTTTTTCCCATTCAGATTTTGAGGGCGGGGGGCCTCGTGACCAACACATCGCCACTCTGCGCTTTGCCAGGAGCAAACCCAAACCTATGAGTTTCCTTACATCTTTATTTCAGGGGTTTCGTATATCCCAAAAGTGCAGTCAGGAGATCAGGAGAGAGTAGTGTTCCTATTAATCCCCCCAATTCATGGAATATTTGGTTCCAGAAGGCAGCTATCTGGTGGCAAGACCAAGCAACATGGAGAAAATCTGCACCTCTTATAACCCAGCGCTCGCAGCAGTCTGACTCTCTCAAACCGTTTCTGCACAGACGCTCCGGGGTGTAATATACCCTATTAAGGTACTTCAAATGAAATCAATCTGTGTTTGCCGTTAAGCAACACCTTCTGCGTGACCTCACAACAGTACTTTCCTTTAATGTCGTCTAGTGGTATACCCAAGTCAGCCTACCATTGCAATCTAGCCGAAGAATAATGTGTGTGCCTGAACTCCTGTTACGTATCGTATATGTTGAACACCAATTTATTCGGAGACTTTGCACGTAAGAGATAGGTGAAGGAGGGGAGAGCAGGGGGTTCTTGATGCTTCTCACCCAACAGTGAGGGCAACAGGAGCCCTGTTGGGCTTTGTAAAACGGCTGGGTTGTAAACCCCTGCCCGCGATTATGAAGGTATATAACGCCAAGTGCGTGCCTATGGCCCTATATGGCAGTGAGGTCTGGGGTTATAAGGCTTCGCCAGAGATTCAAATAGTAGGAAATACCTTTTTCCGGAAATTGCTGTCACTACCTGCATCTGCTCCAATTTTTAATATTCATGAAGATTTGGGGGCAGGTTATTTAATTGATCAGATTTCTGTTGCCCCATTATTAGGCTGGTTAAGAGTTTGGGCTCAGCACCCACCAAGCCTAAATCAGCTTATTATTCAAGACTGTCTGGCCCTTGACAAAGCCATGTGCATCCCTTAGCTGCGATATATTAAATCTAACTCGGAGACACTTGGCTACTTTGACTTATTTGATAAACCAAGTGTGATGAGCAAACTAGACATAAAAACTTTTAAGTCCCAGTTCGTGTGTAGGGCAAGGTTGCTGAGGGAAGGCGGGGAAGTGGGCAAGCCGTCTGTTAGGAGTTTTGTCATGTTAAGTATTGGCAGTGAGATTCAGCCATACTGGACCTACATAAACAATCCATTCCATCTGTTTTTGTTGTCAAGGTTTAAACATGGCATGCTTCCTTGGCTTTTAGCTCACCCGAAGGGTTTCTTTAAAGAGGGCACCTTGGGGCCCTGTCCTTGTGATAATGCCTCAGAACAAAATACGCTGCATATGGTTTTCTTTTGTAAAGGTTATATTTTACAGCGTAAGAAATTTATTTGCCCTATTTTTAAGAACTGCCATTTTGAGCAAGTGAGGCCCGCATTGGTCTAACTACAAATGCTAGGTTCTCCATTGGTATGTTTTGGAGTAGCCAGCTATCTTACTGGGGCTATTAGATGTAGAAATCGAATGTAGCTTTGTGGATTTTTCCCCCGTTTCTAAATTTGTCTGATAGTTGGAAATTGTGGTTTTATTTATTAATTTTGTTCTTTTTTGAAAATGTAATAATTTTATATTTCCAGGGTTGACCTCCTTTTTAATGTGATTGTTCGCCAATTATTTATTTAATTTAGTATTTATGAAATATTGTTAATTGTGTTTTTGTCTGAACAGATTATGTAGATTATTTTGATTGTAACTATTTGCTAATGAAAATTTTGCTGTATGCTTTGATGGTTTTAATTTTTAACCGAATAAAGCTATTGTTGATTGATTGATTGATTGCTTCACACCCAACAGTGTCCGCATGGTATGACGTACTCTAAAATAGTGAAATTGCACGAGTATAGATGCACACTGCGCACCGGCAGTCACCTCTTCCCAAGTGCGGACCCTACCCTCCGAGAAAAATTCACCCATAGTATGAATACGAACAGCCTTGAGTGACAGGATCATCGAACTTTCTACACTCATTGGGAGCCATTGACACAATCTCAGTGGTAGCACTGGGGAGTACAGTAGTGTACCTGCGTGTCTCTTTAATAGTTCAGTGACTGGGTTGAAGCCAGTACATAATTTGTCTTTTTAAGGGCTCTTTGGAATGAGAAATCCAAAGCATCCATGAGTAATTTCCCCAGAGTCGATCTCCTGGAGATCACCATCTCAAGACCCTGCCATTGAGATCAAGGAAAATATTTTGAGTTTTCCCTGGAAGGGCAATATAGAGACCAATCTGATAAACTCCACTTACCAATGGGGACTCCAGCACCTACACCCTTCAGTATTTTTAAGGCAAAAGAGGGAGACTTCCTCATAACTGTCACATCATGATGAGCATGTCATCTTATGGATGGTTGCGAGTTCCTTAACCACCAATTATTTAGAAGAAACAGATCCCAGAGGTACCGATCGTAATGCGGAGCCTTGACTGCTTGGAACAAGATACTGCTGGATATAGCATTGTGTTGCTCTACACAGAGCCCCACAGTTGGCTGGAGCACAACCGCCTGCCGTGCAATAATGGACTCTGGCCATTAAGTACTGCAGCGGAGCCTCAGTGTCCCGACCGCTGATCGGGATGAACGCAGGCTGATGACATGCCTCCACCTAACCTGGGCCAGCTGGGCATGCTAAGCTCTGGAAGGTTAAGCACGTTAGGCCGCCCTTGATCACGGTATGACAAGTGCGGTGAAACAAAGGAAAACAGGATTTAGCATGCAAGCAAAACTCACCCTCAAATAAATAATATACCACTGATGCTATTAAGCAATATAACAATCATTAAGAAAACACACTTTTCTGGGTACTGAGCAGGGCAGCAGAGAAAGAGGAAGTGCTATTTCGTCAAGATTGTTATATTGGAACTGTTACAGTCTGACTGACTATGGGGTTGGTATTATTCTAGAAACTCATTGGGTATGTTGTCCTCCAAGTTGATAGAACGTTAGGTTTGATTGACTGTCAAGTGAATAAATGAAGCTAGAAATGAAAAATCTTCGCCTCTGGCCCAGACACAGAATTGCCGCAGAGCATACGTCAGAAAAGGAGTGCGAGATAGTCTGTGTCTCGTGTGTAGGTCTGTCGCTTATAAATGTGAGGGAAGTTTGCAGAATCTTAGCCTGTGTTCTTAGGAAAAGGCTGCTGGGAGCTGTATAGGTGACTGAAATAGTGTGGGGTACCGATCCTTTCTGTTGAAAGGGATCCTCAAAGATGAATGCAATGGTGTTAAAATTAAAGGGCACAAGGCTACTGTCAAACAAGATTAGAACTTTACATATATAAATTAAGCAAATGGTTGGTATGGATGAAAAACAACACTTCCACTGACCTGACAAATCAATGCAAGAACAGTAGTCAGTCACACAGATAAATTTAAGAGAGGTTACCAAGGTACCTCATCATGCTACCAGTTTCACTGTCAAAACAACAAGAACTGCAAGTGAGAAATGCCCATCTAAGTCTGAATAGAGTCCAAGATCCTGGAACTCAAATAATCCACTGGGCACTTTACCTCGTATGCTTCTGCCAACTGGGAAAACTTCTCTTTTGACTGG
Organism: Triturus cristatus; assembly: GCF_964204655.1. Classification (NCBI taxonomy): domain Eukaryota; kingdom Metazoa; phylum Chordata; class Amphibia; order Caudata; family Salamandridae; genus Triturus; species Triturus cristatus. Next base: position 839,565,510 of record NC_140593.1, on the reverse strand, counting down.
GGATCATCTTTGTTTGTGTCTGGATGGTACTTCTTTGCCAGCTAGAAGAAAAAAATAGAAGGATGATGAAAGCCTTGCATGACATTGTATCAACTGATCCAGTCCTAAAAGCACTCCATGTAAATTGAAATGTTGGCCTGGAAAGCCTCAAGTCTTTTTCTGGACTAAATATACTATCTGTAACCCTAGATGGCCTAAACAAGCTATCTGTAATTAGGGACAGGAGCTCAAACTGGAATGAAGAGTACTCTTCGCAATGATAGCCTGGAGTACCATCCGATTTTCAACCATACATGAACAGTACTCTCCACAGTCCTGCCTAAGAGTACCAACTTAAGAGGAATCAGTGATAAATTGTAAACACCGCCTTGGAGTGTTTGGTGCAACTTGCCAACACCAATTACAGATAATCAGTACTAAGTAGTTTAGTGTAATGCCTAGCAAGCTAGCTAGAATATCCTCACTGCCCTTAGCCTTTCCCAATTCTAGAATTTTAAAATATAATAAATGATAAACAGTTTAAACGTTACTTGCCACAGTATCAAAAAACATGAAAATCCAAGCCAGTGAATCCAGTCTCAAAGTATTTTTACATACTGCTTTAAAGAGGACAAAACAGGAAGTAAAGACGCTTTGATCGGACATAGGGAAAACAATACTCAAAAACACTTTAATATAGAGTTAATAGTCTAGCAGAGACTGAACATTTTGAGACCAAAGAATAGTGGAAGGGTGTGGCGAAATCAGAAATATGCACTGGAGAACTTCTAACCACACAGTGATATGCAAAGTACCAGAGCATAAATCAGAATGGACTGCTCTTAAGAGAGAGGCCACTTGAAACAAAGTAGCCACAAATGTACACACAATACAATGCAATACCATGTCGGGATACATAGGATACAACTACCAATCTAATCACCAGACAGAGCACATAACAGCCAGTAAAAGTGATATGTCTGAAGTAGGGGATTGGCATGAATACTTGGGTAGTTGCAACTTAAACACACATCCACCACCACTTTTATAGCGCTTAGCTATACAAATGGTGGATGTGTGTAAAAGGTCTCTCAATTCTCCAAAATCACTGAGAGAAGCTTTGATCAAGTACTGATGTTCGTGAAAAGAAAGGAGAGGTTGCACAAGTAATAAAACCCAGTCTTGAAGACTGCTACAAAGAAAGAACACAATTTGGCTCTGGTCAGGAGAATGCTAGATTGTGAAACAAACACATAGAAGTTCATGCAACCAAATATCCATCCCAGTCAATTTGGTTTTGTCACTTCATTGCATTGAAGGCAAAGGTAATGTCCACTTACGGTCTGCTTTGAGACTAAGAACAATCATAAGATGATCAGTGCTGGTTGTCAGATACTAATGGGGACAGCTAGGTTGCAGTCTTTCCTTATTATACCATGGTATATTCCTGCGAACATGTTTGTGCATCAAATTATATGTGTAAATGAAATCCTATTTTTTAGCTGCAGGCTGTGCAGTCTGCATAACACAAGTGCTTAGTTAGCTCTGCAAGGAACATTTATTAGAATTTGAGTTCCAACGTTCTGGATCACTGGCAGTCTTCAGATGCTTTGAAATGCCAGTAAAGATGGAATTTCCATTATCCTGCTAGGCACCAGCAATTGCCCAAGTAATGGTGGCAAGGTATTTGTTAGACATGATAATTCTCATCTATATCAAAGATTATAACACAAGGCTCTTGCATTATCACAGAGAATGCTTCCAACGCTTAAGAAAAGTCTCGCAGGTTTATACTGTGTGAACTGTGGGGATAATAAAAGTTTACCCCAAAAAATCCTTGATAAATCGCTTTTTGAATTGTGTTTGGATGGCACAGAGCAAGAGCTCAGTCTTGGCATTATTCAACCATAGCCAATTAATTGCCTACCATCCACTCCTGGATTTTGGTGAAGATTTTAAGTAGTTCCTCTAAGTAAGGAAAAAAAATGTGATTTTCATAAATATAGCCTCGCCTATTTTGCACACATTTTGTAGATTTAAATTTAGGTAGCCATAATTTAGACTTTCTGTGGTGGAGAGTGAAAATGTTTTCTCCCAATGCTTCTCATCACCACTGCAAGCTGATGCCTAGGGACCGGAAATGCATCTTCTAATGTTCCTTGCCAGAGAGAACTCGCCTCAGCATACCATGGAATCTAAAAGGGCTTAACTGTTTTCTCAAAAAATGGATAGGCTAGCTTCTGACACAGAAGTGGAAGATTACCCTCGGTCAATAGCACCTGCAAAATGGGAAGCACAGAATATAGTGCAGAGCCATCACAAAGCATCTGCAATATTTGTCAAACACTTTTTGGCTGCTCTTTGATAACATTTGCAGAATGTTTTAATTAGGCACACTTCATCCTCTGTCTGCTGATATCAAACTGGTGCCTCTGAAGATAAATGAGTATCAACATCAGAAGTGTGGAACTGTATACCCAATGCTGAATTTCATGCAGTTAAAATAAACAAAGTTCTTGGAAAAACACGTGCCCTGCGGGACAACATACTGCAGTGTTAAGGCCTATGATTTGTTATACCTGTTGCCACCCTAACCAACCGATTTTTTTAAAATTGTGTTAACCACTGTTTGGTGCACTTTAACACAAAGAGTGCCTTTGTAAAAGTCTCCAACACATTAAGGGTTTTAAAGGGTGCAGATAGGCAAATTCTCGCCAGTAAAACTGCATCCCCTGTTGCAAACAATGTTATGTAGACTACTCTAGAATCCTAGCAATATGTTCATCCATGGCCCAAGGCAGTGTGCAAACAGTGATGTCTTGTGTCCCTGTATTAAAAAGGATTCTAAGTTTAACTGCATCAAATACCAAGCTTCAAACCTTAAATAATACTTTAAGACAAGGAGGTAGATCATACAACTCCTATGGTTTTACTTTGCCACACAGCACTTTTTATTTTTAATAAGGTGATCAGAAGTACTTGAATATAAACAATGGTACATAAAAAAACCAGACAAACTGTTGGTTGGTGAAATTATCACGCTGTCACTCCTGAACTCTCTACTACATAGGTGACTAAGAAAGACAACTTCTTCCAGAAAGCACCTCAGGAGTTTGAGTGCAGTTAAAGGCAAACAACCAATTTCAAATTTTTATAACACTGCATATGCAAGACGACTCTGGTGCAAGGAGCAACGTTTTTTAGGTCAAGCATGTGCTGCATGTGCACTTGTTTGCAAGACGTTTTGTGTACAGTAAAGAGCCTCGAGATGGCCCACTGCCAACAATTTGTTGGCTTCGTTGTCACTCTCCTTTACAGCCTCCTAATTGGCCCAGAGCATGCCAGGCGTCACCTTTTCTTGCTGTGGCGCATGGACCAAGCACAGATTGGTACAACTTAGTAAGTGCCCATCCGCGGCTAGTGCTGCGATTCAGGTACAATTTCGTTTTCCCACCTCACTCCCCTTCCCCATAACCCCTCCTCCTGCTTTTTAGGTCTCGCCTGGCGTAGGCTGCGCATATGCGCAGTCTCGCTGGCGAGATTTAATGATTTGGGGTATTTTGTGTAAAGGGCATTAAGCCCCGGCCCTCTTTCCATTGGCTGGCGTCACTGTTTATGCTAAACGGTGGCCAGCCATTGGAAAAGAGTTAGTAGTGACGTTTTTGTTCGGCTTTTTTGAGCAGTCCCGTTTGGACGGGCTCGTCTGCCTTTCTTGCGTCGTAAAAGCTTTCTTATCTTTATGGGGCCATGTGTTTCAAACACGTGGCCCCATAAAGACAAGACATCGTTTTGCGACATGGACGTGCTTGTTTATGTTTCGATTTCGGATGTAAAGCGCTCTAACACCTCCGGGTGATGCCCGCGTTATATACATCCGCATGAATACATACATGAAGAATACATAAATGAATGTGTGTGAATGACTATCGATGTGAAATGCACCAAGGAGAGCTCCCACAAGCCCACTCATTCTGCTCTTGGCGTGGCGGCCCCTTTAATGGGGTAGGGACTTTGTGAGGAGGGAGCGGGAAGCCCCACCCTCCACCATCTGCCTGTGAATCTTTGACATCAGCACCTGCATCCCGCCCCTCCCCCACCACAACGTGCGCCCTCCCCCTCGCTGCTCCTCCGGCCCTGATTTGCAAGATGTTGCTGCCCTTTTAAACCGGACAGGCTGCTGGTGGCTGCTGTCCTGTCTGCCCGCTTTCAGCTCTGCCGCCCCGCGCCCTCCCAGCCGCCGCCGCTCATCCCAGGTTCCTCCTCCGAGCCCCGCACAGCCATGTCTGCCAGCACCGTGGACAGCGATGACAAAGGGGGCTCTTCCAGCCTGGGGGAGCCAGAGTATGGGCACGACCCTGCCAGCGGGGGCATCTTTTCTTCAGATTACAAGTGGTAAGGCGGTGGCTCAGGAGTGAGGTGTTGTTGGATGGATGGAGGAGAGAATCTCTGTCATTATTAGCAACGCTTCCATCCCTGGTATGGGTAGAAGGGATGGATAGGATGTCGCTGTCGCTGCAGTGTGGTCTTGTGCAGATTTATTATTGCGGTGGGGGGGTTGGGTTTAGAGGGGATGAGGAATGTAGCATTAAAGGTACATTTTGCTTGGACATACTTCCAGCAGTAGAGATGGACTTGAGATGCGCCTTTTCGGGGAAGGCTGGGAGCAGGGCCGGCTTTAGTACTGGTGGTGCCCTGTGCGACAATGTTTGTTGGCGCCCCCCATGACCACCTCGCCTCGGATTCCCTCACTACCACCATTTGACAATGCCCCCCCAAGTCTCCATAACCACTGTCTCTAAGATTCATTTCGTTTTATAGCACCCCTCTTACCAGTTTAGGGTCTCAGAACACTTTACATCACACATACGTTGCACGGAGACAATCGTGCGTGTGTAATTCAGTGTATAGGAAATGTTACCCAACACAGAGGACTACAATGAGTAGGAGTCACATGTCATCCATATCATTTAAATGTCCTTGTTCTGGAAAAGCACAAATTCAAAATTGTAAAGGTAACATCATTGCTAGGGGTTTTCTTTAATAATAAGAATTGATTTCTACCCAAATGAAACCTTTTTTGCAATATTAGGAGAAGGAAAGACTGGACAAAAAACATGTAGTTGTAATATATTTCTTGCAGTTTTCTTGAGCTCTTTGATGGCAGTTAGTAGCTCACTGCTCTATATTAGGATTTTAACTTTTTAACTGCAAGCAACAAAAGGACCATGCTGACAAAAGCGATAACCCCTTGACCTATTTATAGTGTATGCAGAATGGGACACGTTCTTTGCAGCAGGCATATTAACCCTTCTTTGCTATAATGAGTTAAAACTTTCACCAGACAAAGCTCTGGTCTCTCCAGGAACAACATTAATCACTGGAGTTATCGTGACATTTTTAATGATGCTTGAAAATTGCTGGGACAAGGAACGTGACATCTGGAGCTTTTAAAACAATAAACAGGACGCCCCCACCCCAAGTCAGCGCCCGGTGCAGTGGCACCGATCGCACCCCCCTAGAGCCGGCCCTGGCGGGGAGAGTGGCTTTGCATGGGGCCCGGCTTGAAAAGACTGCAGATTCTCTGTGATTTTCGGGATAGACAGGTTCTCCAGTCCTACACACGTGGTCTCATTTTCTGACGGCCGCCAGGGTATATGCCAGTTCTGACCAGTGTGGGAACTGTAGGCTGTCACAAATGCCACTCACCCGGGGTTCTACACAGGACGCGTTGGACAACCCCACGCACTCCAGTGTGATTTGTTCGATAGAACTTCTTCTTGCAATGTCTCCCTCCGTATTGTACCCAAGCACTAACTTTCCCTTACTCCACTAACTTCCTAGGTGCCATTTTCATGCTCTAATTGCTTGTCAGATGCCCACTCTTGACATGGTGATAGTGACACCCTGCTGGCGTGACCTCCAAGCTGGCGCCAGCCCGATATCGCTGTATGTATGTCTGTCTGTGGTTTATATGTAGGGTTGGAGGCGGGCCAGTGTCAGCGCGCGGTTCTGTCGTCACCCCCAAGGCTGCCGTTCTATTTTCAATACAAATATCACAGACGGCTGCATGTAGACGATGCTGCCTGGGAAGAGGCGAGGGTCTGTCGGCACAGGCCGTGCCTGGTGGCTTCAAGAGGTGGGCATGGATGGGCCAGGAGAGACAGCCCTGTGCCTTGGGAAGGCTGCTGGGGCAGGAGCTGAAAATACCCAAGAGAGGGTATTTCTTGGTATGTGTAAAAGGCCAGCAGGGCTGGGTGCAATCATGTGCAGGGCCTACAGGAAAACGCCTGGGCGTCAGAAAGGCATGTGATGGGTCCTGGTGTACCCATATCGGTCTTCAGGCATCAGCCGATCTGAGCAACCCCCACCTCTTGCCATGGGTTCTACCCGTTGACCAGTCGCCTCGAGCGACGCTCTGCACTTTCAGAGATGTCACTTGCGTGAGCAAGGCTCACACGTGCAGGGCCACAGCAGTAGCGTACCAAGGCAATGGGCCCCGGTGCAAGCAAAAAAATGCCCCCCCCTTGAATACAGCTATTATCAGGGTTCAATGGGCTACTAAGGGCTCGTGGTCCAGGTGCCAATGAACCTGCTGCACCATTGGTAGCTATGCCCCTGGACGAAGGGGAAGCAGTTTACTTTTCCACCTTTTCTACTAGGGATACTCTTGCTACGCAATTTGGCTTAAATACAGGACCGAATCTGTGACATGTATGCGTCACACTGGGCAGGGCGACACCTTTTTACCCGCAGGAGTGGTGATAGACCTGGCAGCTTTATGTCGTTTCCCCTGACTTTTTGCCTTTGCCTCCCGTTATTTTTACCTGTGTGCTGGACTTAGTTTTTGCTGGTTTAGGTGCTCCTGGCACTTTGCCACTGCTGGTCAGTGCCAAAGTGAAAGTGCTCCTGTGTAAATTGTGATTTTGTTTGGTTATCCACGATTACCATATTTGATTTACTGGTAGTTCCCTAGTAATGTGCATTGTGTGTACCCAGGGCCTGTAAATCAAATGGTACTAGTGTGCCTGCAGCACTGATTCTGCCACCCACACAAGTAGCCTTGCAAATGTGTCTCAGACCTGCCACTGCAGTGTCAACGCTTGCAGTTTTTAACTGCCCTGTCGACCTGGCAAGTGCACCCACTTGCCAGGCCCTAACCTTTCTTTTTCTAACATGTACGAAACTCTAAAGGTAGGCCCAAGGTACCCCATGGGTAGGGTGTAGTGTATGTGAAAGGTAGAACATGTGCTGGTGTGTTTTATATGTCCTGATTGTGAAATACTGTGCATTTCGTTTTTTACTATTGGGAAGACTAGCTCTCTCATAGGCTATCATTGGAGCTGCCTCTAACTTTCAACGGGGAACAGCTAGAGCTTGGAGTTTAGGCTCTCCGAACTCAGAATTTAATAACACACCTATTGGGAAAGGCAGTTTTTAAAATTGTGCGTTTGAAAATACCACTTTAAGTTATTATAGACTAATGGGGGTAACCCATGGTAAGCTCTGACCTGGGTACAATGCAATACAAACAACAGGTTGGTCCTAATGGCAATGCCTTACAGTCAAAAGGTAGTAGAACATAATTGAATCATATCTATGATTAAATAAAGTAATCCTTATGTGAGAGAAACAAATATATACCTGAGAGAAAACAATACTTATTAAAAGGGAAAAATATACACATTTAATATTTGCTTTTCAGAACAAATCAATAATTCATACAAGTATTTGAGTGCATATTTTAGCATGTTTCTCAAAAAGCATTGCATAGAAAAGTGTACATAAGAGTGCTCTTGTGAAAAGGAAGAATAAAACCATCAAGAAATAGGAACCATTTCTTAAAAAGGATTACCATGAGCACTGGCTGGTGTGGCTTAAATATGGAGACCAGTGTAGTAGGTCTGTTTGGAAAACAGATTTTCTTTCTTAGAGTCCATACAAGGAGATAGTGCTCATTGAGATTGAACTCACCATCCAAGGTGGGATAAGGAGTCAATACAGGCCAAAATGTTAAAAATGTCGAGGTTGTGTCTCAACTACTGCATAGAGGGTGGATTAAAGCCTCAGCATGTGGGTCTTCATCAGGGGGTGAGATGAGGCATAAGGCAACCTGTAGTTGAACAATGGGGTCCTGCACAGGATATGTGCAGTCCCTCATGTTCCTTAATGCCAGTGACTGTCGGGTGATGCACTGCCAGCAGATGCTACTCCTAAGAGGACCGCCGTGACTCTCTCGCAATTGGGTCCCCTCTTTGCATATTCAAAAGCTGATTAATCAGACCGTTTTCTATGATCAGTTCACTAAGATACTTGGAACTAGCAATGTTTGTGAACACTCACCGCGGCGGTTTTGATGATTTTGATTTGATTTTTATTAGGCACACAAATCATCCTCGAGGGGATCTCGTCGCCGAAGCCGTCAAATACAGGTCACAATACGATAAGATAAGAGATGGAACAACCATGTTATCAGGAGTTTCTTAAAATAGATTAAGTCCGAGCAAGAACAAAGAGGCACATGTAGCGGATTCCAGTGCTTGGGAGCTAAAAAGGAAAAAGAGCGGCTACCATATCTGGCTGTACGGATACGTTTGGGGTGGAGCAATAGTAGTTCACTTTATCTGAGCTGGCGTACTGGGATATATGGCTTCAGTTTGTTTTTAAGATAACATGGTCCCTTCCCATGCAATGATTTAAAGACAAAACAGATATGTTTAAAGAGTGCAGGCTTTTTTATGAGAAGCCAATGAAAGGAACGTAATATAGGTTCAGATGGAGATTGCAGAGTAAGATTACAAACGAGACGCGCTGTTATGTTCTGTACTATCTGAATTGGCCTGACATATAGCACCCGTTGGGATTCGCAGAGCTGACATTAAGAGGGACGTCTTTCCCAATCCAGCATAAACAGGTTAGCTTGGAAAGTGATTGTTTGGTGGAGTCAACAGTGGCTGGCTAAATTTCTCCCAGGACTCCCAGGTTTTGCCAACTGAAATTCTCAAAAACAGAAGTGACATTTGAGGGCAGTGCCTTTAGTTTTTCTGTCACATCTACACTGATCCACTTGCTAAAAAGAGTTTGCATCCTTTAAACAAGCATTGGCATAGCCAATAGGTCTCGCCTTTGGGACCTTATAAGTGTTTAGCCATTCAACAGTTGATGCTGTTGTACCAATGATATTGTGCTGCATAACTAAATACTTATAAGGTCCCAAATGCGAGACCTATTGGCTATGCCAATGCTTGTTATTACTGCAGCTCCCTCCACCTCCCCTCACTGCTGCTGTGCAACATGGCTTTATGAAGAGAAAAAAAAGCAGCTATATGACGCAGTCAACTCTACATTAGCAGTGTCATAGTAATTTCTTTCCTTAACTTTGAACTTGCGCTGCTGTGCACAAGTCTAAAAATAATTGATAACGCCAATAGATCTCACATAGGCGAGACCTGTATGTTTTGTCAATGCTTGGCTCTCTTTTGTATACTCGTCAGTCAAAGAGAAGGCATCTTGCAAAGCACAAGGTTCTCCCTCAGAAGTTTCCTTTCTTCATTTGAGGTTTTTGTATTAGAATGTAGTGTGGTGCTCAAGAGACAATGATAACTGCAGTTGAAGTCTGTTATGAGGGAAAGTAGACATGTTGTACAGCATATAAGAATTATATCCTTCTCATATTTTACATTTCGTTATTAGTTCAGCACTTTCTGCCATTTTGTGAACAGATAGGATTTTAAGAGTAGGGATACTTTTCTCTATGAAATCATACTTGGTCAGTCATTCAGATAAGGTTGTGGTTTGTGGCTACACAAAAGCCTTAAAAACTGAATGTGAGCACACAGTTTCTCCACCAGGTTTTTGGTACCAAATTTGGTATTACTCCCATTGAGCGGGTTGACAGACAAGGATGCTGGTTTAGCTGCTTTTTAAAGTATGGGTTACCAGATCTGTGAAGCTCTACAAAAGGACATCACAGATAAGAATGCAGCCTTATCCATCACTCCAAACAGTAAAGCACAGAGTTTGAACACAACACATTATTCTTTTATAAAAACTTACTTCCAGATATTCAATGCTCCATACATCTAGACACTGGTGCAGTTATGCCCTCTATGAAATCTACTACCACACTAACTTTAAACCCCAGGAAGAACCCGACAAAACCCAAATCTTTCGCGTCTATGGTCTTATTAAATCAGGATGCCTAAACATACTAAAGGTCTTAGCCATCAGACTGGAACAGGTTTTAACACATTGAAAATACAGAAAGGCACTTTAACTTTTCTGTACTTTGCGCTTAGATATGTAATAAGACTTAGGCATCCTATTTCTATGTATGGAGTGATTTAGTCTGGACTCTGGATTCCTTTTGAATGGTAAGCATCCATATTGATTATACACTAAAGAATATGGTCCTCCACTGTTAAAAACAGGAGACAAAGGAGACAAAGAATCAATATAATTAACTGTTGCATAGCAAAATGCACTCAGAACCATTATCCCTTGATGATAATAAATTGGTGTGGAATTTAATAAAATATCTAATTGTCCATGCGACAGTTTGCTTAATAAAACTACTTGGCCTGTAACAAAATCCACTTGTCCTTTTGATGTCATGTAGTGTGGAGACAAATTAAGGCAGCAACCTCATTATGTAAGAGCTCTGATAATAGCTTCTTTGATTATGCCATGGCTCATACCATAGTAGGGTTTGAATACTAGCAATTACCTTGTTTTGCCACTTATCTACAGATCTACATACTGGGGCTGGAGGTAGCGGTAAGCAATAATCCCCCATGGCTACAATGCTCTTTTGAGTCTGTGCAAATCTACTAACTTGTATGTTTTATGGGTTTTCATCTGCTCATTTCTAATCTTTTCCAATGCAGTTAAAGTCTGGAAACTTACTCCTGACAAGGGCAGAAGTAAAACTTCTTACAAGGTTGGGGTAAAAAGTGGTTGGTGGGAAAAGTGGAATTCTTACCGCTCAACAGATTTTCGTATGAGCAAATCCACACATGCATATTTGTACGTGTTAAAATGCAGTTCACAAATATTTTCTAGGAGTACAATTTGCTGACCTACTTCAGTGAATTAATGAAAGCCGTAAATCTGTACTAATGCAAGGACATATACCATGGGTGCACTTTTGTGACTTTAAGAATTGGGGCTCTATTTAGGTCTGGCGGTAACCAGGGCCTTTTGTTTTTATTAAAATTCTCTCTCTCCATCTACTGGCTGGCTTTAATGCGAGTGACAGCATTCGACTTTTTCACAAGGAGAATATCAGCACGCAAAGTCGTTTTTTTCAGTGGCAATGTGTGTATTCCGAGAATAAAAATATGTTTGCTTTTGCTAATGTATGTTATAATGATGAGGGCCCGGCAGCTCCCACAACAATAAAGTTGTACAAAATCCATGTCAAAACTAGACACGCATTGACAAAACCAAACGGCTGACCACCAATGTCATACCTATTCGCTTTGCCAATGCTTGTTTATTTTCCTGTAATTTGGTTGGAACTGGTTACACTGATTTTCCATTAGGAGTATTTTTTAAAAATACTAGCATGAATTAAACATTTTACTAAATGATGCTTCAAAGAAATAGTACCTAAAATGTCCAAGTAGTATAGCAAAACTTTTTTCCCAGTTGCATTTTTTAAACATTTTATTTTGAAAGCAAATAATCCTCAATCTTGCTTTCAAGCTTTTGCATATATTTGCATATACTCAGAGAGCATCCTGGAAGCATTATTTTCGTAGCTTCATATTGTTTAACTTTGCAAACATGTGTCCACATTTTGATAGTGGAACCACTGTCGGTAGTAGTACAGTCTGAACTTTCATTTCCTTAGAGCGCTCACCCTACTAATAAAGGCTTTGCATTAATGAACCATAAGGAATATGCTACTTACCAGTATGCATCTGTTCTTGGCATGTAGAGCTGCAGAGTCACACACTGAGGATAAGATCGCCATCTGGTGTTGGGCTCGGATGATTGCAGGTTGTTGTTGTCTTCGGAAGAAGCCTTTGGTCACGAGGTTGGTGACTCCTCCCCTGGACAACAGTGCGCATGGGCATCCACTCCATCGTCAGATTGTTTTTCGCCATGATGGGAAAAGATGGAGTGTATAGAAATGAAAGAAAGGATGTCCATGTGTAATGTCTAAGTAAGACGGATGCTGGAACAGATACAGGTCCCGGGGAGGCGGGCGGGCGTGTGTGACTCTGCAGCTCTACATGCCAAGAACAGATGCATACTGGTAAGTAGCATATTCCGTTCGAGGCATATGAGCTGCAGATCACACACTGAGGATAGATTATACAGCAGTGCTTCCCCTTAGCGGTGGTCGCCTGTATCCGTTGCAGCAGCTTGAAATAAAGTTTTTAGGACAGCCTGGCCTACGGAGGCCTGTTGTTTGGCCTGCACATCAACACAATAGTGTTTAGTGAAGGTATGCGTGGTAGACCACGTGGCTGCCTTGCAAATGTCTTCTAAGGGAATGTTACCTAAGAAGGCCATAGAAGCCCCTATTTTACGCGTGGAGTGCGCCCTAGGGGGAACTGTAAGTGTACGTTTAGCCTTGAGGTAGCATATTTGGATGCATTTAACTATCCACCGGGCTATACCTGATTTGGAGATTGGGTTGCCTTTATGTGGTGGTGCGAAAGCAACAAAGAGTTGTTTTGTCTTTCGAAAGGGTTTTGTCCTGTCGATGTAATAAAGCAAGGCTCTTTTGACATCTAAGGTATGTAGGGCCCTTTCAGCTACGGAGTCTGGGTTTGGGAAAAAGACCGGTAGCTCTACTGATTGGTTAAGGTGGAAAGGGCAAATCACTTTTGGAAGAAATTTAGGGTTTGTCCTAAGAACCACTTTGTTACGGTGTAGTTGTAAGAAAGGTTCCTCTAGTGTAAGGGCTTGTATTTCACTTACTCTGCGTAGGGAAGTGATTGCGATAAGGAAAGCTACCTTCCATGTTAGGAATTGTAATTCACATTTGTGCATAGGTTCAAATGGGGGACCCATGAGTCTTGTTAGAACCACATTGAGATTCCACACTGGTGCAGGTGGCAATCTTGGGGGAAGGATTCTTTTGAGACCTTCCATAAACGCTTTGATGGCTGGTACCTTAAAAAGGGACAGGTGTTGCCTATTTTGCAAGTAGGCTGCCAAGGCTGCTAGGTGTAAACGTATAGAGGAATACGCTAGATTGCATCTTTGCAAGTGTAGTAGATAGCAAATGATGTTTTGGATGGAAGCGTCCAATGGATGTATGTCATTATTAGCGCAGTAGATGGCAAATCGTTTCCATTTAGCGGCATAACACGCTCTAGTAGTAGGGCGTCTGGCTTCCTTTATGATATTCATACAGTCTGGAGGGAGATTGAGGTAACCGAACTCTAAGACCTCAGGAGCCAGATCGCTAGGTTCAGTGTTTGAGGATCTGGGTGTCTGATTTCTCCATGGTTCTGGGTTAAGAGATCCGGGGAGAGGCGTAGCCTTTGATGTGGAACTAAGGATAGTTCTAGAAGCGTGGTGAACCACGGTTGACGTGCCCAAGTGGGAGCCACTAGTATTAGTGTTAGTGACTGTTGTTTCAGTTTGCGTACCACAAATGGAACTAGTGGGAGAGGCGGAAAGGCGTACGCAAATCTGCCTGACCAGTTCATCCATAGGGCATTGCCCTTGGATTGTGGGTGTGGAAACCTGGCGGCGAAGGTTGGGCATTTTGTGTTTTCGGGAGTGGCGAACAGGTCTATGTCTGGTTGTCCCCACTTTTGGAAGAAGGGGAGTAGAACCTTGGGGTGTAGTTCCCATTCGTGGATCTGCTGTGTGTGGCGACTTAGGAGGTCGGCCACTTGATTGTGGATCCCTGGAAGATGTTCTGCTAACAGGTAGATGTTTTGGGGAATTGCCCATCTCCAGATTTGCTGTGCCAGTTGGGACAGTTGGAGAGAATGTGTCCCTCCCTGTTTCTGTATATAATACATTGTCGTCATGTTGTCTGTGCGTATGAGGACAGTTTTGTTCTTTAGGTGTACCTGAAAGGATTTTAGTGCTAGGAACACTGCTAAGAGTTCCAGGTGGTTGATGTGGAGCAGTTTTTGTTGACTGGTCCATCTGCCCTGAGTGGTATGGTGAAGGAGGTGGGCTCCCCACCCCGTGAGAGATGCGTCGGTAGTTAGCACAACTTGTGGAAGAGGCTCTAAGAACGGTCGCCCTTTGGACAGGTTGATGGTGTTCCACCATTTCAGTGAGCGAAGTGAGCGACTGTCCACCAACACCAGATCGGTAAGTTGTCCGTGAGCTTGGTTCCACTGTTGTGCTAGACATTCCTGTAAGGGACGCATTTGAAGTCGTGCGTGTGGGACTATGGAGATGCATGACGCCATCATGCCTAGGAGCTGCATGAACACTCTTGCTGGAAGAGATGGATGAGTTTGAAATTGAGAGATGAGATTTTGTATACTGGCTATCCTGGCAGTGCTGGGATAAGCAATGGCCTTGGATGTATCTATGGTTGCTCCTAGATACTGATGTAAGTGGGAAGGTTGTAGGTGGGATTTGGGGTAGTTGATAGTGAATCCCAAATCGTGGAGAGTTTGAATCGTGCGATGAGTGTGGAGAACGCATTTTTGGTATGTATTGGCTTTTATGAGCCAATCGTCCAGATAGGGGAAGACATGGATCTGTTGTCTTCTGAGGTGCGCTGCCACGACTGCTAAGCACTTGGTGAACACTCTGGGTGCTGTTGTTACTCCGAATGGGAGAACTGTAAATTGATAGTGTTGCCCATCTACCACAAATCGTAGATATTTTCTGTGAGCGGGATGCATAGGGATGTGAAAGTATGCGTCCTTGAGGTCTAATGTGGCAAGGAAGTCTCCCTGTTGTAAAAGTGGGAGGACTTGTTGGAGAGTGGTCATATGAAAATGATCCGAATGTATATACTGGTTTAGTAGTCTGAGATCCAGTATGGGCCTTAGTGTTTTGTCCTTTTTGGGAATGAGGAAGTATAGAGAATATACCCCTTTTCCCTGATGTTGAAGGGGGACTGGTTCTATCGCATGTTTTTGTAACAGGGATTGAACTTCTTGTTTGAGGAGAGAGAGATG
Source organism: Triturus cristatus (assembly GCF_964204655.1). NCBI lineage: Eukaryota > Metazoa > Chordata > Amphibia > Caudata > Salamandridae > Triturus > Triturus cristatus. Next base: position 839,550,418 of record NC_140593.1, on the reverse strand, counting down.
ATGTGAGGACATTGGGCGTTGTTTGGGCGGTATGTTTGGGGGGGATTGTATGAGTTCGAGGCAGTAGCCAGACTGGATGATTTGTCTTACCCATCTGTCTGTGGTGATGGAAGTCCAGACAGGTAGGAATTGTTGGAGTCGCCCCCCGACCGGAGTGGAATGGTCTGGGGGGGGAGTGGTGGCAAGTCACTGTTTGGTGGCTGGGGAGGTGCGGGTGTTGTTGTTGTTGCCCCGCCCTCGGCCTTTGTTATTGTTTCCCCTATAACCTCCCCGGAAATAACCTCTGTTAGGGGATGTTTGTCCAGAATTTTTAAAGGTGGACGTGGTCTCAGTTGATGTGTTTTTGGAGCCTCCTCTATAAAAGGAGCGACGAAAGGAACCCCGGTTTTGAGGAGACTGCAGTGCTCCCATAGACTTGGCAGTTTCATTATCCTTCTTCATTTTTTCTAATGCAGTATCCACTGCAGGGCCAAATAACTGCTCTTGGTTGAAAGGTTGAGCCAGAATTGCGGTTTGAACCTCCGGTTTAAAACCGGAAATACGGAGCCAGGCATGTCGTCTGAGTAAGACGCTAGTATTGACCGCCCTAGAAGCAGTGTCTGCCGCATCTAAGGCGCATTTAATGGAGGCATTAGATATTAATTTGCCTTCTTGAATGAGGTCAGTGGCCTGGGACTTAAAGGGTTCAGGCAGATGTTGCATAAGGTCCTCAAGTTGGTCATAATGTGCCCTGTCATACCGAGCTAACAGGGCCTGGGTATTGGCAATACGCCAGTGGTTCGCCGCCTGTGCGGCGACTCGTTTGCCTGAGGCCTCTAAAAGCTTAGACTCCTTGTCTGGGGGGGGCGTTTCTCCAGTTGTCTGTGAGTTAACGCGCTTCCTGGCATTTGATACGACCAAGGAGTCTAAAGGGAGCTGGGCTTTAATGTATGCAGGGTCCTGCGGGGCTGGTCGGTACTTTTTTTCGATGCGGGGGTTGAGAACCCTCGCTCGAACAGGGTCTTTAAAGACGTCAGTGGCATGCTTTATAACCCCTTTAATCATGGGAAGTATATGAACAGTTTTTTGTGACTGCTCAAAGGTATCGAGGAGAAAATCCTCCTCAAGGGGGTCCGTGTGCATAGTGACACCATGGAACGTTGCTGCCCTATTTATTAGTTGGCCAAACCCTAGGTGGTCATCAGGAGGGGAGGGCTTGGAGGGGTAGGTAGTGGGGTCAGGCATGTCAGGCATTGGATAAGACCAGTCATCTACCGGTGCTGTGTCTGGAAAAGTAAACGGGTCGGTTGGATCAACAGGATCATTAAATAAATCAGGGTCCGCCCCTCCCCCTAAGTCATTATTATCATCCTGTGGAGGAGGTGAATGATAGGGAGGTGGTAAAGGTAAAGGAGAAACAGGAGGAGGAGGGGGGGACGGGTTAGGAGGTAAAACAGGAGAGGAAGGACGAAGTGGTGAAGTGGCACAGTCCTTTTTCCGTATGGGAGCTGGGGGAGGTGTAGTGTCCAGCTTCCGTTTTTTATATGGGATGGCAGTCACATGTCCAGTGTTTGGATTGATGTAGATCCGCTTTTGAGTAGGATCTGGTCGAAAAAGTTCATCTGGCTCCGAAGGTGGTGACGGCGACGTCCGCTTCGGGTCTTTATGAGCTGTTTTCGGTGTGGACGTAGTTTTCGGTGCCGATGATGTTTTCGGTGCCGAAGGATGTTTCAGGTCCGATGGATTTTTCGGAGCCGATGGAGTTTTCGGTGCCGATGTATGTTTCGGTGCCGATGTATGTTTCGGTGCTGAGGGACTTTTAGGCATCGATGTCGAAGAACGTTTCGGCGCCGGTGGAGACTTCGGTGCCAAGGAACGTTTCGGTGCCGATGGAGATTTCGGTCTTGAAGCCTGTTTCGGTGCCGATAGTGGTTTTTTCGGTGCTGAGGGTGTTAAAGGCACAATCAGATGAGGTTTGCTCGAGCCCGAGCCACCTACAGGCTTAGATGTCTTCGGAGCCGGGCCCGAGGGCGGGGCTTCTGAAGAGGATTTCCGGTCGCGACTGGGCCCAGCTGGCGGAGTCTTGACCAATGCTTTTTTGGATGGGGCAGGGGCAGGGGGGGTGGTACTCACACGCTGCCCTGGAGTGATGAGGTCATCGGAATCGTCTGCCTCGGACACGATCTCGAGATCTTCGGTGTCGTCTTCGGGAACATCTTGAGCAAAGATGTCCTCCGGTTCTGGAGCTGGTTTGGCCATAATATGGCGTCGAGCTCTTCGGTCCCGGAGGGTCTTCTTCGAACGGAAAGCGGCACAAGCTGGACAGGTGGACTCGTTGTGTTCCGGCGACAGGCAGAGGTTACAAACCTCGTGGTGGTCACTGTGGGGGAACTTCGCTCCACACTGGGGGCATTTTTTGAAGGGTGTCCTGTCCATCAGCCGCTTCCGGAACCGGTCCGAGTTGATTTCGAAGTCGATGGAATGAAGATTAAGGAGTTAAATTGATTGCTAGAAGTTTTCTGCTGGAGCGGAAAAAGTTCATCCGAACCCAATGGCGGAAAAAAACAATCTGACGATGGAGTGGATGCCCATGCGCACTGTTGTCCAGGGGAGGAGTCACCAACCTCGTGACCAAAGGCTTCTTCCGAAGACAACAACAACCTGCAATCATCCGAGCCCAACACCAGATGGCGATCTTATCCTCAGTGTGTGATCTGCAGCTCATATGCCTCGAACATACAAGTTCGAATAAACATTAACATATGGACACAAATACTGCAGCAGACAATGCCCTTTCCTGATCCATAATATGGTACTGTAATCCGGCAGCCAAAGGGTTTGTGCTGCAGGGGTGGTCCTACTGGTCTCAAGGACAAAATAAACATGAAAACTTGTTGTCCTTGACTCCAAACAATATGTCCTGGACGTGGGGCCACAGAAATTCCACACCCCTGTAAAGGCACCTGGAATACATACCATTTAATTTGGTTTCTCTTAAATAAAAACAGTGTAGAAAACGTTTGCAAAACTAGTGCGAATATTGAGGAACACAGACAGGAGGTCCATTATACCTTTTGCTTTTTGCCTTAGAAGGCCACTAGCACAACATCTTAAGCATATTCCTATGTTTAAAGAGCCTTATGCTGTTAATGCAGAGCACAGAGTAGCCCTTTATGCTGACAACACATTAGGTCTTCTATAAGACCCTTGCAAAGCAGTCCCCACAAGGACAATCAATATTTTCCAAAACATTAGGGTTCCATATAGTACATAAATATATATGCATGAATATATACTGGATCACTGATAGATTACAACCTTCCACCAGGAACCAAATAGGTTGCACTGAGGCAGAGCAGATGATCAAAAACTGGAGTGTTTCTAACAGAACTCCCTTTATACATGCAACTTGATGTATGATTTATAATATACAAAGATCTTGAAGAGTGAAACAAAGTATACATTTCAAGGTTTGTTAGGATTATCAATATTAAAATGAATTCCCTTGCTATGTGTGCTACAAACCAACACTACTAAAAAAGAGTATATGTAGTATTCACAATTAACAGTCATGTTTTACCTGGAAGGACCACAAAAAAAAAAAGAATGGACAAAACCACCTTACTCTAATACACAGCTACTAAGAAACAACTGAATTAGCCCTAGTGTCCATGATCTTCAATTTGCTCATTCCGACCAAACATTACATGGGTTTATTGGAAAGAGTGAACACAATGTCAATGAATACCATGATATTTGAAGCAGACCCAACACCGACAATTCCAAGAAATGCAAAGTCAACGTATGCCATAACCTGTGCCCGCATAACAAGGTTAATATCCATCAATGCAATATCAATGTACGCCATAATCTCTGTCCCGCACAACAGTGTCGATACCAGCGTTAATGTCAATGTATGCCATAGTCCACTGACGCATAACAATGTTGTTACAAGTGTAAACAATGTTGATGTGGGCCATGATCTAGGCATGCATAACTATGTCAATATCAGTAAAGACAAAGTCAATGTATGCTATGACAACTGTACAAACAAAGTTGAGAATGTCGGTAAAAATTATATCAATGACTCAGCCAAGATGACCACAACTCCAAGTCACAGTCACTTGGTCAGACAGGTCTTGCAACCCCAACCCACGCCTATTGAGTGACAGGTCAGAGGTGGGGTCTCATTTAGTCCAGAGACAAACACACACCCAGGGAAAACTCTGATCAATCCCACAGACAGCTAGTTGTACCACAAACAGCTCCAAGGAAATTGGTCCCAATAAAACATGTGTGGCCAAAGGCGCGAGTTCCCCAAAATACCACAAAGCTATATGCCACATGTAGATAGGAACACTCAGCCAATCAGGATACTACTTGTTCCCCACATCAGACAACTGGACACATACACACTGGCCGACACTAGCTCTCCTCGAGGTCGAGAGCCATCTCTGTGCTTATCAGATGCCCAAACTTGTTAATTTATGACTGAGATGCTTTTTCAAGAATGCAGAATTGTTTTATTGAACCCTACGAGATGTATATATTGTCGGATAAAACTTTGTACAGCAAGAGATTTTCTTCAGACGCACTCTGTCGAGACTCTCCTGGCTGCTGAGTTCAATTAAACTAATTTGTTCCTGTTTTGCCAAACGCCTCTTGCTCTTTCATTTATTTTAAGATAAAATCATATCCGAGCAACAGGTTAAATGACAAAACAGTAAAACAGGCATTGTGGTTGCCAAAAAGTATAGAATTAAAGACACAAATAATATGGTGAAAACTATCACAATTCACTCAGACGAAGCAATTTGAATATTTAACGTTTCCTCCTAATCAAGCTCACTCACAACAAGATTTGAGAACCCCGACTTCTCGTGTCTGGCCTCCTGAAAAACAAATTTATGGAATGTATAAATGTGAATGAACTTGAATAAGAAGAGCAGATATAGATAATACTCAGCTAAAATGTCCGAATAACGCAAAGCAATCAAAGAAATGCTATTTCACAGAATTAATCAGATTTCAATACATTTGCTAATACTCAAATTTAAAAGGGAGGATCCAAATAGAAGATACCGACATAAGTATTACTGGATTAAGGGGTTACAAAAGAAACATACTGAAAGACTTATATACATCTTTATTTGGGTGAAATGCTAATGAAAAATTCTCCTACACAACAGCGTGAGAAAATGACAAATTGAGAAACGGATGATGAGATCTGGGATACTATTTGACATAAAATATGTTGCTCTTCGCAGTGTGTGTAAACAAAAGAGAATGCATATAAAATCTGCTTTATGGTGTACCTCACATCTGATAAAAAAATGCTAACGTGTTCAAAGGATTCCTTCCTACCACTGTCAATATTTGGTGCCTCTATCCAGTCATTAGAATTTACTGGAAAGATGGGGAGAGGAGTTGGCCTAACGACTAGGGCTATCGACCTCGAATCTGGGGAACCGGCAATGACGCTGAACATCCTGTGATTCTGGACAAATCACCTAATCTCCCCGTGCCTAACAAAAAATCATTAAAAATGAATGTGTCCTCATGGATTGCAACTGGTGCTATGTAAAGCGCTCCGATACCAGATTCGGGTCAAGTTCGCGCTATATAAAACTCTGTAAAATAAAAAAATAAAATACAAAATGGTGCATGAAGAATTAAACAGAGTTACAGTTGTACAGACCTTCTGATCTATCTCCATCATGTGACTTCAATCAAATATGTTCATCAAGGACAAACGGGGGCAAACGTCTAAGCCAACTGATCAAATAAGTTAGTAAACAGTTTATGGCCAGCGTTTTAAAAGTGGTACACCCATCCACACAGGTAACCTACCAGTGTTAAAGTTAAATTAGCGGTTGCACATAAAAAGGCAGAAACATTACCAATTATATTATCTTGTAATTCTCAAACTTTATATCTGTAGTTAAATCTAGTTAGTTTCAAAGATCAATACCTTTAAAAAAACACATTACATTCTTATAAATTGCAAAGAAGGAAGAATTTGAGGGGTTTAAGTCCCCTTTCATATTCAATTATTATACTCAGGTTACTCATGTTCATGGTGGCAAGAATAAGAGAGATTTCCCAAGCTCTCACATATCTGTTAAAAAACCCTTAGTGTCCCTGATAAACAATGGTAGTGGTCTCACTCAAGGAGCTAAAAGTACATAACACTGATTGGCATACTATGGATGGGAAAGCGCTCCCCCTCAGTGGATGATTGGTTGAGGGATGTGCGTGAGTGGTCGTTTGCGGAGGAGGCTCACCTGAAGGCTAGTAGGAGGGATGAGAAATTAGAAGATTATCTCGAGAGGTGGAGAGAGCTCTGCAGGGATTTCCTAACTCTACAGGTTACTGTAAGTGATCAACCTGAATTGGATGCGAGTGGCAGTGGGACTGATAATGAGGGGAGGAAATGCCCTAGATGTGACTATTTCTAGGCCCCTAGATATACGGCTACTGGTGCCCGAAATTGTCTATTGTTTTTTTTTATTTGTATCTCGCAGTCGGATCCCACTAGACCACCTGGCCATAAACGTACACCCATGTGTTGTTGTAAAATGAAAAATAAAGGTTTAAAAAAAGTACATTACACTATTCAGAAATATGTTCTGTTCATGACCTGAAACCAGAGATAATAGGTCTTCCTGGTGTTGGGTTCCTCCCTTGTGGATTTTAGGTAAAAAATACAGAATGGTAGAGAATTTCCTATCCACATCAGGCCTCGAGAAATCTACTCACTCATTCGCTATGGCGTGCCAGATTTTATCAGGGCCTACTCGTTAGTTCTGGTGAGCTGATAAGGAACAGGTGTTCTGTTCACTCGAATAGTAAAGGAGCAATAAAGAAGCCTTTAAATATTGATTTTATCTAGTCTCATTTGCTCTGTGATCAGAGACAGAAGTCAGTATACGTCTTCCTACAATTACTTTTCTTTCTATGGCTGCAGAATTTAGTCAATTTAATCAAACAAAAGAGTTTGATTAAATAGACAGAAATGCTGCATCACATATTTGAAAGTTCTCTCAAATGTGATAATGAAGAAAAAGGCAACCCAGTAAAATAAAATATTTGCCTAGGATTACACAATGCGACCAGTTTACCGGTCAAATATATACAGTTAGGCAGAGTAGATTATTAAAGTTACTAGACCAACAGGTCTAGTAACATTTTAATGATTTTTCGAGGCCTGCATATATTTGAATTCATCATAGGGCAAACCTTTCCTCCTGACATGTTATTAGAATTTTATGTATATCGTGGTCAATTTTGCGGATTAACTTTCTTAATACTTCATTGTAATTCTGCATCAGTCAGGCATAAAGCTTCATTGTTGTAATATTCACAGTTCATGAGCGCCTTGATTTGCTTGTCTAATAACCACACTTGTGTCTTTTCTCATTTTTTCCAAAACAAAATGTTTAAATAAAGCTTCTTTTGCTATCCATGTACATCATCCTTATGCTTTATAACAATAACCATGAACATATCAATCGCATTAACATGAGGTATTAAAGGTGCAAATTTCGATCTCTCCTGCTACTGGGTACTAGAATAGTTCTGTTAACCCTTAAGTTGTTAGTGTCCTTTAAAGGTCAGATGCATAGTCATTCTCTAAACCTGCAAAAAGTTAAACATGTTCCACGCCCTGTAAACTAACATTAGAAATATTAGGTGTCGGAGTTGCAAAAAATAAATTTTAGCATCATGTACAACCTAAGAATAACAACCTTGGTTTCTTTTCTATTCATCTTGCAACTAGAGAGGCATAGGAGAAGCCTCTGCTCCAAGCACCTGTCTCATCCGCTGTATATGTAATAGGTTAATTATGTTATTTATTTTAACTTGTCAGCTTGTGATACTGAGATCTGGTCTGAACACCATCATCTGCTACCTTTCTCTTCTCTGTCAAGATCATGTGCTTTCCCCCTTTTGTTTCTTAAGTTGCTCAATGGTTTCCTTGGACTTGTTGGAATTTTGTTCTGTAACCCGTGTCCATTTTAGTTCTTCTATAAAATTAACACTATCTCTTGTGGAGGGTTCTTCATTGACCGTATTAATATCCCGATTGCTGTCTGCATCTGAGAAGCTTCCATTTGTGTCTTCACTTGATTAAGAAGTTTATTTACTAAAATCTCCCTTATTTTATCCCTCAATTTACTGTCACTTGAAGTCTCTCTCATCCCTATTTAGTTTTTCGTCTTTTTCCTCTTTTCTTCCTGAAACACCTTCCTTATTCCACTGAGGGTGTCAATTTTCAATAGTGGCCTGTTCCAAATTAAAGTCAGCTATTTGTTTAATTTTACCAGTTGTCTCTTGCAGTTTAGACATCTGATGCTCAGCATGAACTATGACATTCCTGTCAAATCCCAAAATACCTCATTAAATGTACTTTCTCACCTAGATGCTATCTCTTCGACCAGACCTTCTACCACAGCTAAGACATTTAACCATAGGCTCCAGGGAATTATATTTACCTTTAGTTCTTGGAGACCCCAGATGTAGACATAAGAGAGACAATATAAAGATCAAAGATAACTCTTTATTAAATTTGACAACCCACAGAAAAAGGAATCTGTCAGTTAGTGATATGCGAAGAGCCTCATTGCAACCAAACTGGTAAACCACCAGGGTGACAATGCTCAGTCTCGGATATGCTCTATAGCTCCACCGAGTGACTCAGGAACATGTGAATAAAGGAAAAGAAATAAGGAATTATGACAAACTGGTACCACTTTAAGGCTTCTCTAGACACTTCGCTGCACACGTTAATTTATATAACATCTGAAAAGGACATTTAAAATCTGTTTTGGATGTTACATAACAGATTGTTCAATTATCTTTTCTTTAAGAATGCTGAGACCCATTTTGGGAAACACTGTTGGTGACTGCTCAGAGAGTATAGCAGATATTATCCCTAGTGTAACGCTCTTTCCTATGGTGAGGCCAGGACGGATATACGAAATTTATTTTCACCAATGAAGACTTGTTCTTCTATGTTTCTCAAATTTCTCCAAAAGTGGATGGATGAGTCAACTATTTAAGCAAAAGCATCTAAGAAAAACATCCAGAAACAGGAACACAATCAAATGGTCAGGCTTGTCTAAATCAGAAGAAACCTTGCAAATTACCCTGTCTCCCTGTGACATTGAACAAGTTCAATCTTCTTTGTTTTGTTTTCCACATTTATAAGGAATAGTCTAAATTATTTACAGAAGCTAATGCCACATTACAACCCAAGCCAAAACTTGAGATCAGGCAAAGCAGAAACTTGATAAATCAAGTTAGACTGAATTGCAAAATGCAAAGAGATAACGTCCCATGTCCTCTGAGGGAGAAATCAACCATACCGCAGGTATCAATCAACAGCCTTCCAAGGAAATCTGAAGAGGATCCTCTCTACAGAGGATTTCTCCACTACTTCCAGTTCTACTGGGATCACACACATTCCACCCACTCACTAAAAGGTGGAACTGCCATCACTCACCCTGAGAAGTCCATTACTGCATACAAGTGACTCTTTTCCCATAGCTATCAATAAGCCAGGTCATGGGTTTGCAGGATGGACACAACTTTCAAATTATAAGTACTGCAAAACAAAACCAATGACATTAATAAACTTATTAACAATGGCTGATTATTATTGGTGGAATGCATGTTGAAGGTTTGCCCTTGTTGGAACCGTAATGAGAGCATGTGCTATATGTGAGGGAGTCAAAAATTCTTAGCACTTTGATTCTGTTAACAATGTCAAGCAGGAAGATTCATCTTCAGGTCTGTCTGAAAAGTTAGAAAATCCTCTTAATCTTGTGGGGAGATCATTTTGGAGGTTTGAGTGCAGAACACACAAATATCTCTCAGCAAATTCAAGCTGACCAGCTTGACCCCTCGAGTTTTGGATGTATTGTATTATGCGTTGACTTGCAATCTCATGTGTTCCAGGTATAATGCTAAATTGTGCCCTTTCTTGGCAGTCAGCAAAGCAATTTAAGGATAGACGTAACAGGACTATGGTGAGTCAACAAAAATCAGCAAGAAGACATGCTTTCTTATTGATTTTTGGAAAGCCCAGTGCAGACTGTTTTCCAAAACAATGGGATGTTAACACTGCAATGGCCAGGGTAATTTTATATGGAAGACGAAGAGGAGCAGGGAATCCCAGTAATTCTTATAGATGGTTGCTTGTGGGTTGAAGGAGAGATTCTTATAGAACAACACAGTTTTTCAAAAGACAATGAAAGAAAATATATAGTCTCTTATTTTCAGGTTTATGATGAGTCTACCAGCTGAAGCAGTAGAGCTTGAATAAAGGGAGAACAATATGGTTCAAAAGCACACTAGCATAGTCAGTTTTGAGTTCACCATGGTGCAGTCTGCTATAGAGTGGCTCTTGAGAGAAATTAATTAGAGGCTGCATTTAACTTGTGCAAGCAGGTAGATTAATTTATTATTGAGAGTGCTCATCGGAAAACGTAACCAAGATTCATATCAGTTTCAAAGCATGAAACAGCTTGCACAAGGTGGTCTGAACCAATCTACTGAAGTCTCAGGAGAATATAAGCAACCCAAGAAACAAAGGTGGAAGCAAATCCCATAGAGGAGAAAAAAAAATTATCCAAAAGGAGAGAATTAATGACAGAACTGCCATTAATGATTGGGTTGAAATGATCAATGTGAAAAGTAGATACAGAACAAAGACTAAAAGTTATTCCCCAAATTAGAGTACAAATAACCTGATACAGAGAAGAAGTCAAAAGCAGGACATAAGCTTGATCTAGGAGTCGAGGCCAGGTTGGAGACATCCAGAACTAATGTACCCTAAATTCTAGCAGATATCAATGTAGTTACTGTTGCATTACCCATTCGAATTCCTCTGGAAGATGAATACGGAAAACCTACAGTTGCCATTCTAACTAGAACATCATTGCTGTGGTGTTAAGATTTCAGTAACAAAGTATAAACAAGAAATATAGCTACATGGTAATGCAAGGAATGAACTCTAACCAAGGGAAACAGTTTGAACACACAAAAAATCCCTTTTTTTGTCTAAGAAAGGGTTTAATTAACAAGCTCTCTGAATCAATCTGACACACCACTCAACCCGACTTCGAACATCAAGGCGACACTCCCTTCAGAGCAAAGTCTATTTTCATTCCAACTCCTAGCACAACTCCACCTGAAATACTCGTGTATGAGCAAACTGTGTTCAAAGACATTGAAGCTCTAAAAGAACCCAACACTTTCCAAAATACTAGTAGGTCAGAACATATGGCCCTACAATCATTGAAAAGCAACCCCGGGATTATAATCAAACCAGCCGACAAAGGAGGGGGCACTGTCATACTCAACAAAGAGGACTACCATCGAGAATTTGAACAACTACTCAATGACACCAAAAACTATGGGAAACTAACACACGACCCCAGCACAGCGCTGAAAACACGCATCCACATATTGGTGGAGAATGCAGAGAATACCGGTCAGATCTCCAAGAGTGAGGCCAAATTCCTGACCACCACGCAAGGCAAAATACCGTACTTCTATATTGTTCCTAAAATCCACAAGAACACAATACCACCCCCTGGACGCCCCATCGTCTCGGGCATTGGATCTCTTTTGGAGCCCCTGTCACGCTACTGTGATAATTTCTTACAACACCTGGTACAATCAACCAGTACTTACCTCAAAGATACCAAAGACCTACTAGGACTATTAGCGGCCGTATCCTATGACCCTAACACTTCACTCCTAGTATCCCTTGATGTGGAGAGCCTATACACCAGCCTCCCACAAGATGACACCCTCAGAGTACTAGAAAAAGCCCTGAACAACTCCAACTGGCAATACCACACTTCCATCTCCTTCATTCTGGAATGTGCAACACTTGCACTCAAATAATAAAAAAATTGAATATGAGGTTAAACCTTACCTCCAGAAGTATGGCACTTCCATGGGGAGCGTCTTCGCTCCAAGTGTAGCGGGTTTGTACGTGTACGACTTCGAGACCAAATACCTTCGACAACAACCAACCACACATCCCCCAAATCCAATTCTATAAACGTTACATCGACGACATTCTATTGATTTGGGAAGGAACCAGCGATTCCCTGGCCACATTCTGTGACTGGCTTAACACATGTGATCCTAACCTTCGCTTCACACATAATTCTGACAGACATCAGACGACATTCTTGGATTTGGACATTGAAGCGGTAGCAGGAGGACTCAAGAGCAAGACTCATTTCAAACCTACTGCTCGCAACTCCCTACTACACTTCACCAGTTTCCATCATAGATCACTCCGCGAGAACCTCCCATATGGCCAATACCTTTGGCTCCGCAGAAACTGCAGCGAAGTAAAAGATTACAAAACCCAAGCAGGGCTCGACAAATCCACTCGACCGCTCGCATTTGCGAGGTAAATTTAATGAGGTCGAGCTATTTTTAGGTCCTACTCGCCCATTCTGGCGAGTAGGAAACATACTAACTTTTGTCCTCTGTCTTTGAAAACGGAGCAAATGTGACAAGGTAACAAGATTTAAAGGCCTTTTCATTGCTCACAAAGCAAATGAGCAATGAAGATGCCTTTAAATCTTGTTATCTTGTCACATTTGCTCCGCTTTCAGAGACGGAGGTCAAGTAGGTTACTGTTAGGTCGAGGAGACTTTTCAAGGTACCAGACCTGCAGGACTAGTACCATTTTTTAGATTTTTCGAGCCCTGCCAAGCCATAGACCAGAGTCAAAAACTACACCTACGTGGTTACCCTGAACGCATAACGAAGAAAGCCAACAAGAGGGACAGAAACCAGAACCGTGGAGGACTCATCGAAATCCACATGCGAGAACCGACCACACCACCACTAACATGTGAGACTACATATAACACCGTGACCAACAAAGTCTCACAAATCATCTTGAAAACACTGGAATATACTGAAAACAGGGAACTTCAACTGAGACCCTCCCCTTCTCTCCAACAAGAGAGCGAGATCCATAAAGGACGCCTTAGTATCTACTAAGGACCTACACCTTCACAAAGACCTGCAAGCACGGTCTTAAACGCGTGGGGACTCCCCAGAATCACAGGCCATTTTCCATGCGGAAACTGTAGTGTCTGCCACATTACTGAGACAGTTAAAAACCTCAACCTGGAACATGGAAAAGTATGGGAACTGCGCAAACACACTAATTGTAACACAGAACACATGATATATATCGGATCGTCTGCCCTTGCAACCACACATACATCGGCATGACGACCCGCAAAATCAAAACCAGGATCTGTGAACACCGCAGCACAATACGATGCAAGAAAAACACAACCAGGATGACCACCCACTTTCTTGAGACGGGTCACACAACCAACGACATGAGATGGGTGGTCATAGAAGCACTAGACCCCAACTCCCCCAACATCCAGAACCGCCTTCTTGAAAAAGAACAGAGATGGATATATCGCCTATCAAGCCATATTACAGGATTGAACGATAATATAACATGGAATAGTCTAAGAAGATCATAGACTTCCAGCTGTTACAAACCTGTCACACGTACCTCCCTTTCCCGTGCCAGAGCAAACCCTCCTTTGCGCTCATTTATCAGGATTGAACGATAACATAACCTGGAACAGTCTAAGTAGATCACAGACTTCCACCTGCTACTAAACTGTCAAGCATACCTCCCTTTCATGTGTCAAAGTCATACCATCTTTTGCTCTAGTCAGCGCACATACAGCAGGGGTCCCCCTTGAACAATCACTCAGCACACATTTTGGGGACCCCTATATTATGAGACCCCCTCATACAGTATCGTGCCTCACCACACTAGATAGGACACCTCCTGTCCTAGGTTGACAGCTCCTATAACACTTCTGAGGGTCACCAGCTCATTCACTGTAGTCTCAGACCCCTTATGGTGACCACACTCCCACTATCACCCAGGACATTACCTATTGTCAACCATTGCCCCCCCGGGTGAGGACTCCCCCTCACATTGCAGTCCTTGGAGTCCATTGAACATTGGCACACGCTTCGCGCGGCTATTTGCTACACTGCGCATGCGCGTTATGCTATTCCCGACACCCATTCAGCGCATGCGGGAGCCTCAACACTCACTCCTCCGCACATGTGCATACTTGCACTGCCACGCCCACTACCGGGCCCGGCACTCGCCCACATCCGACACGTACTCCATGAGTCAGCAGCTATATACACCAGAGTACTCGCCGTCCCCCGACACCATCCGGGACAACGGGAGACCAGCACAGGTTTATGGCGGGTGACGCTCTGACACGAAGTAAGGTTGCGCGGCATATATCCCATTGAGGCTACCTGTGAGCATTCGCGACTCCACAGCTCACATGCCCCTTACTCGTATAATTTTATTTTCTCTCTCCCCAGAGTCTGTTAGAGGAGTGCACTCCTCCCGAGCCCAGATCAGCTATATACGCTCAGCCATAGTGTATTATACTTCCTTGACCAAGCGCTACTTCCTGGGGCAATGCCGCTCCCCTTGTTTTTTAATACCGCATACAGAGATAGCCACGTGCTCCGCATGACGGCTATTGCCGACTTTCTCACTTATGCCTCCACTGTGGCAAGGCTCCACACTTTTGCGTTCCCGCACTTCATTTTACGGTGAACCAAACCAACTTCATGACAACCCTTGGTTGCCACTAGGTATGCATGTGTAAATTGCACAGCCTCATAGCATCCTTAAGACCAGATTTTAATCCAGCTGCTGCACTACCACAGCATGCGCACTGTATGTCTTCATTGCATCCTTAGGTACCATCACTTGGCAGACCCACTAAGTTGACCACAGCACTAAAGATTGCATTTTATAATTACTGAATGACTGTTGAATATAAGGTTATCTACCTATGATATGTATAAACATGTTGTGTGCCGTCCCTTTCTTTCCCTACATGTTTTTTTCGCTCTGGTGTCCGTAAGTACATAGACACCTAGTCCACATACCTTAGCGCGTGTGTAGGTACAAAATAACTTTTTTGATTGTTTTCACTTTCCACGTGGCACTACTCACTTTGCCACTCACCACTTTCACCGGTCCTGAAGAAAGTCCCACCTACATTCCTCTGCAGGCTGAAACATGTAGACCTATCACATAGACAACTACAAGATAATTCTTTCTGTTTTTAGTTGCACCACTAAGAATTTTTTTATCATATCCTGAGTCGTCATTAATAAAATTAGAAAGGCAAGGATTCTCAGAGATATTTTTAATTCACATGAAGAGAATACATACGCTTTGGACGATACTTGGGCCTCACTATTAACTTGTCCAAATCAGTTGTGGTCCCACTTACTGTGGCCACCACCCCTCATGCTTTGGAGTTTCCATTGATATGGTCCGAGGAACCTGTAAAATTTCTGGAGGTGTGGGTGCAGCGTGACCAGGACATTGTAGTTCCTAACAATTACGGCACGGCTTGTACAAAGCTAGAGCAGCAGGTGGACAGATGGATGGATACGGTTGCCTCTCTCACTGGCGGACCGTATAGCCCTTGTAAAAATGATCGTCTTGCCTAAATTACTATATTTCTTCAGTACAATCCCGATACAACTTCCCGCCACACTGTTTAAAACGATCCGATCACTGATATTCAGGCTGATATGGGGGGGCAAACCGGCACGGGTGAGTCTGGAAACCCTCACACTTGATTACAGTAGGGAAGGCTTTGAGGTACTCAATGTATAATCTCTACTATCTATGCGCTCAAGCTCAATTTGCCTACAACTGGTATAATGCTCACGCCTTTATACCACATGTGGCTGTGGAAGACGGAGACCTACATCCTATCCCTTTATTCTCCATACTGACCCACATGAGTAGAGTCACGGCCAGTTCCGAAATAATTCTATAGACACTACAATTGCAGCCTGGCGGGCTTTGGGTCAACATGCGCAGAAGTTGCCGTAATACGCTCCACTGATGCCGCTGGCGCATCATGCGGACATATCAGTCACACATGACCCGGGCGTTATCCGTATTCTGAGGTCCATTGGCATTGATAAAATGCAAGACCTCTTCCCCAATGGTAGCTTTTTAATGCAAGACGATCTCAGCTATGTCCAAAACCAGACGCCTCTGTTTATTTTCAACATTTACAGACTGAAGAGAGCACTTCAAGCCCATTACCTAACGTTCCCGTTCGAACCCCGTACACTGCTATCGTTGCAAACCCTACTCGCCAGCCCCACGCGGTATAAACCGGTTACTAAACTCTACCGGGTTGCGAGAGAGGACACCCCACTACCCCAGAGTCTAGAGAGGTGGAATGCAAAGCTAGATCCGCAACTCAAGCAGAAAGACGGAAAATATTGTTGTAAAAATCTAGTGCGCTTACATCTAATGGCAATTTACGCATTATTCACATTAAATACCTTCATCAAAGGTATTACACGCCACACAGGCTCCTTCAATATGGCCTTAGGGACACGGATGTCTGTAAGAGATGTGGTGCCCCCGGCGCAGACTCCTGGCACCTGGCATGGGAGTGTGTGAGTATTCGAGCTTTCTGGGTCTCCATCACTACCACATTGCAAAAGATGACTGGTCTAGCCCTGGACTGTACCCCACATGTATGCTTGTTGGGACTGACACCAACCTTGAAAGGGGAGGGAAGATTTGTAACTATTGCTTTATTATTAGCAAAACACAGGGTGGCTATGTCTTGGGAGAGCTGAGTGAGCCCCTCTTCTAAACAGTGGTTGAAAGATATGGTCAATTGTCGGGACACCTGGCCCAGTACGCTGAAGAACTCCTGGCTGCCTCCAGGCTCGGGGACATTTGGAATCCTCTGGTGCAATATCTACAAGCGTGTGCTGATGAGATACCGTCCACCTCTGAGGTATAGCCCTGATCTGTGTTGTCGCTGCCATGGCTCACTGCATTGTATGTAATGATCTTTGTACCGTCTGCACTATTGTCCCTTTTTAGCCGTTAGTTGTATTGCTGTTAAAAGGTTTAAAATGTATGATATGTGCCTACAGCTGTCACATAAGTACGTTTCAATAAAACTTTTAATAAAATGTAAAACAAAAAAAGTTTGGTTACTCTCTCAGCCTTCTGGCAGAGAACAAGAGGTGTAGGCAGTTCTATCCTTTAGCTTCAGAAGGTGAGCTAGCGAGGCAGGTTGGTTCTTCTGGGAGAAGAAGTCAAGGTGAGGTTTGCAAGCAGATTTGTCAAAGGTATGGTGAACAGGAGATACATGAAATTTTCACTGCTGTGAAGTTAAGGAAGATAAGATTCGGATGTCAGTTTCTTTCAGGTGCAGAAGACGGAGGGTCAGAATCTACCATCTCCATTTTTTCTGAGAGAAAACAGGGAGGAAAGTATAAGCCAGTTTCTCTTTATGGCCTAAGCAGACCAAAACAAGTGACACAGACTGCTTCATTTCTGGTCTCAGTGGATAAAAATTTATAGATGCAAGGAAGTTCTTCTGTTGCCCTAGTTGGAAGGACACTGTTAGTTGGAAGGACACTGTCTGATAGGTGCAAGTAAATCTTTCTGCGACTGCAGTGGACAGAGGGGAGATACACCAACGCCGCTGTCTGGCATGAGTGGAATGCATAGGTTTGCAGATATTCCAGCCCTGAAAAAAAGTAGTGTTTTTTCAATGAGTGACAAGCAAATACAACCTCCCATCAGCTTAATCCTGGTGAAAGAAATATTGATTTTCCTAAACCTTGCTCTCAACATCTATCCAACCTCTCATTCCAATTATTTCATGTGAGCAGCACAGCAAACCTAGAAAGATGGACAACAGTTATTTATCATAACCACTGAGCATGCTGTTGAAAACTGCCCCAATCAGGGAAACCACTTTCTGTTGGAATGAACATATCTGGAAGCACTGTACATTGCGCTCCTTTTCAGATGGAATAAACATATCTGAAAGCACATCATCAGTGAAAGAACTCAAGTTTCTTAGACCAGCCCTCATATATCTTTGGACACTTACAATGGTGTATTAGTGACTCAGAAAACTCAGCGCTGTTGTGTGTTTTTGAATCCTATCACATCGTAGATTGTAACTTTGTGTACAGTTTCTGTACCACCAAGCTTTGCGCATAATTCTCTACCAAAATACAGCACCATCTTTTTCTAAATAAAGCCTATACGAAGTTGTCCTTAATACACATACCTGGTAGTAAGCTTTTTTAATCTCCTTCTGGCTGGCAGTGCGGGGAACCCCCAAAACCTGATAGTAATCAGTTTTGGCATAGGCACAGGAACTGGTGTGAAACGTAGCCAAGTGAAGGTTAAAGAGGCAGCTTCCTAGATGTAACAAAACAAAGACAAATAAATTAGCAGCTTCACAAGAATGTCAAACAAAAAGACAAAAAATAAATTGAGATCCGCATACATGACCTTTACTCTGCTTTTCGAAAGCTATATCGGATCAGCAATATGACTCAATTATACCATCTGCCCAGAGAAATGGCAAAGTGTACGAAAAAGGATAGCAGCGTATTGAAAGCAGGTAAGCTCATTGAATTTGTTTTAAAATGCATAGTTTCTAATCAAATAGGGAAATATAGCACTGGCCCATCAAACAGAAGGAATATGAATCCCAGAGACAGATTATCTGTGCATAGATGCTGCTGTGTTAGTATAGTGTGCTTCATGTGTGTTAACTTGATGTACCTCAGTAAACAAATATTGCGAGGTAGGCACACAGCCACCAAACAAGGATTTTAATTTTAGCAAAACAAAACAAAACAAGCATTGGCATAGCCAATAGGTCTCGCTTTTGGGACCTTATAAAAATTTAGTTATGCAGCACCATATCCTTGGTGCAACAACATCAACTATTGCAGGGCTAAACACTTATAAGGTCCCAAGGGCGAGACCTATTGGCTATGCCAATGCTTGTTTCTTTGTATTTCTAAGCACCTAGGGGATCAAACACGGCATGAGCACTGCGATATATGAGCAGCCTGGACCCCGAGTGTACGCAGGGCACTCCAGAATGTCACAACCTCACTTGCCTGTGGCTTTCTAGCATGTCACGTGTATAATAAATGCATACATATTGTCTGCAGCTCAGTATTTGCTAAAACATACTTATACAGAGCTGGTGCTGTGTTAGGACAATGTTAAACAGCTGTCTACCGTTCCCGCAGCAAGGGGGGGGGGGGGGGCAAAGTTGTTTCTGGAAGCACCAGTCACGGTCACGTGCCCTTTGCTCATGGAGAAAAATATGACTTTCCTAAGCCTGCCAAATATTATTTGCATCTATACTGAACACTAGATGATGCTTGCTACTTCTTTTGAGAGTATTCATCTCCCTGTCTGCCGCAGTCCGTAGTGCCAATGCAGGAGTCAGAGGGGTTTACGGCGCTCTCTCTATGAGTAACAGCCCTTTCCTGAACACAGACCGGCGATTGAGGAACCTCTCCAAGAGTCCATTCACATTTTTAAGAAAGCAGGACAAGAAGCTACAGTCAGTACGGTCGATAGCTAGATTGAGAAATCTTAGACAAATCTATATTAAATAACTGAATCCTTTCAGACACTAACATATGCCTGACATGGCACTGACTAAGAGAGTTGTACACTTCAGGCTTTGTCTTGCATGTGACTCAGAATTGTGACTGGTTTATAAGCTGGGCCATCTCATACTGCTATGTAAAATAATTAAAAAGTGAACAAGTAACCTGATACGAGAATGCAGCCTGCCATCGCCGCTGCTGCGCGCAAAATTTATTTGTTAAAAATAAGTCGGTAATGACGTGCGGCCACAAACGGGAGTTGTGTGCGTGCGCGCGAGAAAGTGGAACGCGAAAGTGAAACTGATCACGATACAGATGGCGCCTCGGACGGTGAAAGCTGGCGGGTACGCGCGAGTGAACGCAAGCGCTAGGCCATCAAAAGCATGGGGTAGCACTTTGAAACCCCGCTTACTAAATGTCTCACCAGAGCAGCTCTGGCTCAGGTGAGACCTAAAAACATAATTAGTTTCAGTCATTGTATAGGGAATGGAAATTAATAAACTTTCTATCACGCATCTACGTCCACAAACACTGCAATTTGGGGAAAGAAAGAAAAAAATCAGTCTCAACCAATTATAAACATCTCAGAGTTCCATGGTTCAGAAAGCAAAGCTGTAGGTCCCATGAGGTTAGATTACTATACTAAAGAGACAACCTAGCCTTCGAGATTGTTTCAATTCAATATTTAATTGCTTTCATTCGACCAGAGCGTAAAATTTTGTAACTAGAGTCAGTTACAAGTCCAGAAAGTGATTAAATAACCTCTGTGAACCCTTTGAAGTATTGAGTATGCTTCCAATCGTTAAAGTGAGATTACTCCAATGGTCGCTGCGGAGATCCAATGTGCTGAAGACAAGACGGAGGAATGACTGCCCTTTAAGCTGACTGGCCCCAGAGGATAGCCTTTTGACAGGTAAAGGGAAGAGCTTGGAAAATGAGTACATGTCCTGCATGGACCAGATTATGAGCTGTATACAAATGTTTTGTCAACATGTTTACGTAAAAGGGAGCAGAATAGGATATGGTCCCTCTCAGGTGTGGAGTTTTGGCATGGTGAACCAGCAACAAGTTGTCTTCCAATCAACTGCCATGACCTAGGGACCATCAAGTAATTTGTTTAACTCGTCGCAATTTAGGTCGACTATCACCTCTGTATGTCAGGTGCCTGTTGTTTTGCCCTTGACAGGGGCATACATCATCAGAATTTACCTTATGGAGGTTCAACAACGAGGTATTAGACTTAGACTCAAATAGGCAAAGCACTGAATGTTTGATCCAGAACTACCTCATTGAAAATAAAATTAGAGACACCTCGGACCTAACGAGATGGGAACCTCTAACAAGCATTGGCATAGCCAATAGGTCTCGCTTTTGGGACCTTATAAGTATTTAGTTATGCAGCACAATATCCTTGGTGCAACAACATGAACTTGTGCATGGCTAAACACTTATAAGGTCCCAAAGGCGAGACCTATTGGCTCTGCCAATGCTTGTTTTCATAGTAAATGTGTTTGCATTATGTTGACATTTTAACATGCGAACATGCAATTGTTAGCAACTATGTATTATTTATATTCAGATCGACGATACCTAATGTAGATGTGTTTAAAATGGCTAACGGTTGCCAACTTGTTTCATTACATGAACTTTTTACTTCTAGGCAAGCTGAATTTCAATGCTGACATCACAGTGTTCTGTTTCTTACTTGATCATGTTTTCCTTTGTTGTAATCATTGCAGAATACTTTGATTGGTATTGAATATAAAAAAGCATGTGCACTGTGGGAGGGCAGGCCCCGAATTGCGCAAGGCAAGCTCACATTGGGGTGGTATGATGGAGGTATAGCCCTTCCGGACATCAGGAAATACTATTGGGCAGCGCAACTGGCAGCAATAAACCAATGCCAGTACGGAAGTGGCGACGACCCAGCGTTCGGAATGGACAGGTGGCAGCTGCCGGGGGGTGACTTCACGAGATCCCTGTATTCCAGACCCAATAGGTATCTGCTCACGGGGCCCACGAAGCACGCAGTCCAGGTGTGGCATGTGGCCAACAAAACCCTGGGGTGGGCAAATAAACTTACGTTGGCAACCCCCCTCTGGGATACAGAGAAGCTGGGTACTCTGGGGCGTAGCAAAGGATTTGCAAAATGGGACCTCATCGGCATTTCACACATTAGGGACTTATGGGGGCGGGATGGAGTGGTGACGTTTGCTACACTGCAACAGACATACGAAATGGCGACATCGGAACACTTCCGTTATACACAGATACGGCATGCCCTGCAAGCCGCCATCCGACCCGGCTCGGAGCTCCCTGAGGCATCCCCACTTGAGGATAGACTGCTCGATGGTCATCTGCCAGACAAATGTATTTCTCTCACATACAAAAAACTCATCCATCACACCCCTGACCCCCTTGTGGCACTCAGGGAGAAATGGGTAAGGGAAGGCCTGGAGGTGGACGATGAGGAATGGCAGGAAGCACTCTCCTCACCAAGGGGGGTGGCTATATCGGCGAAGCTAAGACTAATACAACTAAAGATTTTACATAGAGCCTACATATCAGGGGCCCAACTAGTCCACATGGGGAGTGGGGCGGACGGGATGTGTAGGAGGGGATGTGGAATGCAGGGTACATTCCTACACGTAATCTGGGAGTTCCCAGTTGTTCATGGCTTCTGGCGGTGCACACTGAAAGTTATGAGTGAGGTGTGGGGAGTGCCCTTGCTGCCGGAGGCCAAGAGATGCCTCCTAAATGTGTGGGAGCCCACAGATTTAACTGTGCACGGGAGGTTGTGGGCCACACTTGGGCAGGCGGTGGCAAAGCGAAACATAGCGCAGCTGTGGGGGGCCGCTGCGTCACCTACGTTAAAGAAATGGAAGGAGGATATGGACTGGTGCATGATCAGCAAGAAAACCGTTTACGTAAGAAAACCGTTTACGTAACACGGGGTTGTCCCAAAAAATGGGTGGCGGTTTGGACTAAGTGGAATACATACCGGGGAGGGATATGTGAGCCGCCGGCTATCACGTCACCAGAGGACCACTGTACACTGTGAACCGCAATGTATGTTTCATGTAGCTCTGCCTGCAGCGCGGAAGGGAAAGTACCGACGCATTTGTAAACTGATGCAATTATATTATGTGAGATGTGATGCTGTGTAACATGACCTAAGTTTCCATGTTTAAATAAAAAGTTTAAAAAAAAAAAAAAAAGCATGTGCAGAGTACAGGCTGAGAAATTACTAACTAGCAAAGTTGAAAAATAGGAGCGAATGAGCTATTCACCTGTAGTACCGGTACTACTTCGGTGTCTGTGAGCATACTGCTTTCTGGCTAAATTTAAACGTTACGACACAGTCAAAATAAACTGTATATTCCAGGCGTGCATTTGTAGTTGCATCGTTGACTTGCCAAACTTTCCAGGCATTTTAGCGAGGCGTTAGGAGGTACAAGGAGGCACAGAATTTGTTTCATGAATGAAAGCAATCAGGGGGGGGGCTGAGCCAAACGCTCCGCCTTCTCTCCTTGCAGGCTTGCTCTTTCAAGCCAGGAAGTGAACTGCTCCTTTTCACGGAGAGAGCTGGCAAACTCAGTAACAGTGCAGCGAACTGCAAATGGGGGGGGGGGGGGGGGGAGAAGACAGCGAGAGAGGGGAGGGGAGAAGAGGAGAGACAGAGGGGAACCAGCCTCTTCTCTCAATAAAAGTAAGTGATCCTTAAAAAAGCACCGAATACAGTCCACTTTCCCAAAGGTCTCCATTTCTGGAGGAGGAGGGTGCAAATCTTAGCTAACGTTTTTTTCAGAGGCAGGGTGCAGCCGTGTGCATAGCCTGAAAGTTGCTCTCTTCAACAAAACAAGGGTTTAAGCCTCAGACCCAATGTGGATTTAGGCAGACAGAGCTCTTAGTATTTTGTTCAATGCTCGCTGTCTTTGGGGCTGAAATAACAGCGTGCGCAAGCAACCAATGAATTTAAGTGCATTTGTTTCCAGAACTAATTCACTAATGTCTTCTCGGGGAGAAAAGAAAAATAATGTAGCAGGAATATATACACACATTGATCTTCTCGGGGAGAAAGACACTGACAATACCTCATCACGATCACTGTAAAAGCGAAAGTGATCCGGATGACGCACACTAGGGATACGCGCGCAGCAGCGGGGGGAGGGGTATGGTGCTGAAGGCTGGCGCAGGAAAGGCAGATGGCTGGGCGAGGTGGGAGGGGTTAATGCGGGTAGCAGCTGTGCGCGTGCACGCCATCGAGCACTTTAGCTTATCGCCAGCACAAAAATGTTGGTAGCACTTTCTAAACCCACCTACTAAACGTCTCGCCAGACCAGCACATGCGCTGGGTCAGGCGAGACCTAAAAAGCACTCTAAGGGGGGAGGTGGGGGGGGGGGGGGGGGGAAATCATCAAAATCAGGTCCTCCATGAATAGGGAAGCCAATAGCAAACTCCAACAACTATAAAAGGAGGGATCAACACTGGAAGTGAAACACATTGCCTCCAGAGATACCTCTCAAACGAATTGATGAAAAAGAAATATGAGTATAATAAGTTATTGAGTAATAGGGTTGGGATTTGGATTACAAAGCAAAAGAGCATTAGGCTCTGTGATTCCAACAAAGCCGGGAAGAGCTTAGCTTCCTACTTAAAATTCAAAAGAATATGATTAAGTCCCTATTAGACCCGAAGGGCGACTCCCACTCTGATCCTGACAAAATACCGGAAATTTTGAAAAACTTCTACAGTTCAGTGTATGGTATAAACCATGACCTAGGCACCGCTAAAGCTCGCAAATACTTAAGCAATTGTAATCTACCTGCTCTCTCGGAACAGGACAAGGAAGTAATTAATGGCCCGATAATAGCAAAAGAAATTGAGGAAACAATAAAATCCCTCAAATTAGGGAAAGCGCCTTGCCCTGACGGGTTCAATGCAAAATTCTACAAGATATTTGCTTCGGTCCTGACTCCCCCTCTTCTAAACATGTTCAACCAATTTAGTGAATCGGGACAGATAAGTGGGACGCCTGCAGAAGCAATTATAGCAGTGTTACCCAAAGATGGGAAGGACCCAGCACTACCTAAAAATTACAGGCCCATAGCCCTGATAAACAGACTGCAAAATGTATGCCACGATAATTGCTAAGCGTCTTCAAAAATTCATATCCACCTCTCACAAGTGGGATTTCTGAAAAACAAACTTTCTAGTGACAACCCACGAATCTTATGACATGCCCTGGAGAAAGCCAAACTAACACGGTCATGCCCAGGAGCTCTGACGTTTCTGATCTTCTTGCAGTAGACCGTCCAGGCACCTGCAGGGTCCCATGGTCAAGATGACTGACATGTGAGGAGCTCTAGCCGGGAGCGTCCTGGCTTGGGATTACCTTTCCGGCTCTAATCCCCTGAGTTCTACCTCCTCTTTGACCCTTTGCACTCACCTGAGGCAATTTGGATGGTGGCCCTTCAACGCTCCAATTCTCACGATTTTGGTTCGTGATCTTCCAATGGACCGTGAATTTTGCTGACCTCGGAGCCCGAACAATCATGGCGCTGCCTGGTGGAGCTGTTTTATCAGCCATAGAGGAGATTAGGCTCTGGTTCACCCCTCGGCCATCACCTACCCAGCTGGACATTGGACATGGTTCCCCTTATCTCTCCTCTGTCTCCTTTCCTCACCCGCCCTCCGACGCATCCATCCCCTGAAGTACTTTCCTCCTTGCTGGTCTGCCTGATCCGATCTGCATTCCCTACCCCCTTTTACCTTCCCCCCTCTTCCTTCTTTGCCCCTTAGGACTAGTGTCTTGGTTATGCTATTCGCTAGTTAATTAGGGCCAGAGTTATGATACAGGTAAAAGTGATATTGGGCAATGCCATCAGTCTCTAAATGTGGC
This sequence comes from Triturus cristatus, assembly GCF_964204655.1. NCBI lineage: Eukaryota > Metazoa > Chordata > Amphibia > Caudata > Salamandridae > Triturus > Triturus cristatus. The sequence continues at coordinate 839,524,997 of NC_140593.1, read as the reverse complement.
AAGGAAAAAATAATAATGGCCCCATCTGCTTATGAAGCAAAAGCTATATTTGCATTTAGTGTGGCTAAACTAGCCTTTTTGAAGCAGGGCTGGAGGGTACTATGCAACACTCAGAGGATCAGCCCACTGCTCCACCAAGGAACAGACTGCCCATCTGATCCCTCAACCCGCTTGGCTCTAGATTTTTTCCGTAACTTGGTGATTCACAGTGATTCCCAAATAGGCTTTTGAAGATTATAATTTCAGTTTGACTAATGAATCTCATTACAGCGTATTATTTTTTTGGTCGTAGCCTGTGTGGCTCTAAATACATATGCTCTGCATAAACTGTAAAGCAGTTCCTCTCCAAAGCAGTGGCGAGCAATCAGATGATGTTTTTTTAAACAGTTTTCCCAGGATAGCTTGGCAAACTAGAGCCTGCTTAAGTGTTAGTACGTCTACACAATAATGCTTGGCAAAAGAGTGTGGCGCTGAACAAGTAGCAGATTTGCAGACATTTGCTAAAGGATCATTACCTAGAAATATTGCAAATAGAGTGGGATTTCAGAGGTACAGGGAGTGTGCAATTGATATTAGCATAGCAACTCTTGATGCACTTGATGATCCATCTCTCAATGCCTGCTTTAGAGACTAAGCAAACCCTATGGAGTTTGGAAAATGCTACAAAGAGTTGATTGGACTTCCTAAATCGCTTAGTCCTACCAATTAGTAGATGAGTGCCCTTTTAACATGTAGGATGTAAAAGGCCCTTTCCGCTACAGACCTGGTTGCAGGAAAAAGATAAGCAGCTCAATGACCTGGCTCATGTGAAAAGGTGAGACAACTTTTGGCAGAAATGTGGGTTTTCGCAAAGGATTCCCATATCTTTGTAGACCTGCAGGAATCGTCCCTGTATTGTAAGAGCCTGAAGCCCACTAATGCATATGAGGGAGGTGATTGCTATTAAGAAGCCCATCTTTCAAGAAAGGACTGTGGTAAATTGAGCATAAGGGCTGGAAAGGAGGGCGCATCAGTCCTGTGAACACCTCATTCAGGTTCCATTTAGTGGCAGCACATATTTTCGGAGTGATTACCCTCGTAAGACCCTCCATGAAGCTCTTCATGACCAAGAATTTGAAAAGAGAAGAGTGTTGTCTAGTTTGTAAGCATGCTGCAACTGCAGTTAAGTGTATGGGAGTGTAGGCAAGGCTTGCCTCATTTGTGTAAGAGATAACAGACAATATCCTGCACAGAGACCTTAAAGGAGTCCAACTATCTGAGACACAGAAGTGCATGAATCATTCCCATTTAGCTGCCTAACAGGGGCAGTATAGGCTTAGAGCCTCTCACAAAATAAGCATGCACTTTTATAAAGGATTGAGATAGCAAGACTCTAGGAACCCAGGTACCAGATCACTAGGTTAATCTTTCTGAGATCTTGGTGTCTGACCTGACCTCCATGCGGAGTAAAACATTCCGGCCACAAGAGAAGGTTACTTGCCACACTGGCCACAACTTGCAATACACCAGAAAAGGTGACCAATCATGCAAGTTCAAGCTTGCATCTACTTCAGTGTGCTCCACAGCCAGGTCAATGGCAGCAAAATGCTATATTAAAGTACTTCTCCGGTTGCCACAAATGGACATTCATCTATCACTTACACACCCAATCGCTGACTGCCCACCCCCTAACCCCCGCTGCAAACAAACCCCCTATATTTGTTGATGGATAGTAACTAATTTATCACGTATCACCCTATTGGCAAGTGTTCATCCACGCTCTGAAGACCCTGAGTTATCAACTTCTTGGTGTATTTTGGGGTTAGTAGTGATATTCATCCCATTGTAAAATCAGGATTCCAAGTTCCAGACTGCAAAAAAAAGACCTGGATATGATAAGCTACTGGCACATGAACATGAGAAAGGGGTGCTCTGGGGACCGTAGTTATAGTCTTTGGGATCCTCATGGTTTCTCAGGTATCCCCTTCACCTTATCAGCAGCAGGGCACGAGTCGGGGGGACACGCGGGTGGATGGCATCCACCCACTATTTTCACAGGGTTAACGCTGTCCACCCTACCAAGAATTTGGACCCCACTGAATAATGTGCTGAACTCGTCCCTGTGTAATTTCCAAACACCGGGACACTTTCAGCAGCGCCTGCACGTGGTCTGCTTTCCATCTACAACAAGCAACAACGTGCAGGCGGGGACGGGGCTTTCTTATTATACACTCCTGCTAGGCCCATAACAAAGGCCGAATTTGAGGGGTCATCAGGCCTCCTTGTGTTTGAGTCTCTTTGCTGGGAGCAGTCAGGAGCCTCACACCTGATGCAAATGAAGCGGAGGTGAAACAAAGGCTCAGACCTTGTTAGCACTTCACACATACTTCAAAGAGTCAGCTTTTCAGTTTGTTCAGTCCCTGTTTAGGAGACATGCATGGACTGTAAGAATATCAGATGTGTTGGTCTTTCCCAGTGTTTATACAAAAGAAATAGCATTTATATAGAGCTTACTTTCCCATAGGAGGCGTTTAAATAATTTAAGGACTACTATATTTTCTTGTATGACCCTACTGATTCCAATGCAGATTGTCAGAGAGCTTACATAATGTGCCTATTACATGTACAATAAATTATATAAGTTTGTAAATTAATGAACAAGATGTGTAACATAAAACTCGGAGATAGCAAGGTGTAGAAGTCACATATCTTCCGTAGCTCACTGTGCTATTATCCTCGCAATGCGCTCAAACGTACACATGATAGACCTGCTAAACATATATGAGAGGTCTTTAGATCTGATGTCACTTCTTGTGATGCCACTTCCTGTAAAGTCGTGGCTTGTGATACCACTTTCTATGATGTCAATTTCTGTGATGTCATGTGTGATGTCGTGCACCGTGATGTTGCGAGCTGGATGTCGCGAGCGGTGATGTCACTTGCATACTTCCTAACTAGATTGGTCCCCCCATGTCTTTTTTAGGTCGAGGACTACCGGTCTGCCGAAGGCAGAACCGGAAGTCGGAAGATTTAATGTTTTCTAGAGTGGCTATTTAGCCCGCCTCTCTTTTAGCTTCTCCTCCATTGGCTGGCTTCCTAAACGGAGGCCAGCTATTGGAGGAGAGAGCCGTCCCTCCAAATAGGCTCCGTCTTTTTCAGATTCGGGGGCGTGTTCCTGCTGTTCTTTCCACTTTTTAGCCACGCCCCTTTAGAACAGCAGGAACACGCCCTCGAATCTGAAAAAGTTTCGAAGCTTCCATCCGCCATTTTTTAGGACTCACCAGAAGCTCCGAGGGCGTTGCAGGCGTTTGTCTCCTACAGGGGTAGACTTTCGGACGAAGTGGAACACCAGATCAGGGAAGGCTGAAATGTCAGGTAATTCCTAGCTCTTTATTGTGGGGGTGAGCGGATTGCCGGCCCTGACGCAAAGCTTGTCCCCTGATGCCAAAACATGGCCTGTGACCCGGGGCAGTGAAGGGTGGTACAACGCGTGTGTAAGCAGGGCAAAGTGAAATGATGCAGCCGCCATAAACTTGGATTATTAAACTGAATCCCATCCGTAGTGTTTACACCTAGACTAAATAAAGGGGCAGTGTTTAGCGTCTCGCTAGATAGCACCTTCACCTAGACCAGACACTTGAAGAATTTGGATGCCAGCCCCAGAATTGTCATGTTCTTCGTACTGTGTGTAGCAACACAATTTATAATTGGCTCTTTAGCGCCTCGGAATATCGTTTAATCGAGCTTTGTTTTTAGTAATTCGTGGTAGTTTAGAAGTCAGGTGTCTGATTGTGGAGGTATGTACTGTACTGGGCGTTAATAATTCATTAAGTATCGCAGCTCTGCAGCCTCACTTGAACGACCTTTTTTCCTCTGCACTTCAATCTGCTGTTGCTACTTCCCTTTAGCAGAACGCTTGTTTTCAAACATTGGACACTTTCTGCCACGAAATTCACGTTGATTCAGGACCGCAACCAAATGATAAAACCTTACGCTTAAAACTGACTTGTGTTGCTCGTCTCTGTTTAAGACGGATTTAATGGCGGCTTTTTGTCTCCTACAGGGGTAGACTTTCTGACGAAGTGGAACCCAAGATCAGTGAAAGCTGAAATTCAGGTATTTCCTAGCTCTTTATTGTGTGGGTGAGTGGATTGCCGGCCCTAAAGCAAAGCTTGTCCACTGATGCCAAAACGTGGCCTGTGACCCGGGGCAGTGAAGGGTGGTACATCACGTGTGGACAAAGTGAAATGAGGGCTTAAACATCTTTCGGGACAGACAACCAAACGGTGATAAATCGTAATGCTGATCACTTTGTGCCCCCCCCCCCCTCCGGTCCAGGTAACCCATCATACCGAGCGTGTCGTAATTATGATTGGTGGTTAAGTCGGTCTTTCTAGGGCATGTCACGTGAGCAATGCATACTGAGTGAATATTTTGGTGTCAACGGCAGTGGCTTTTCTATTCCGTATTTTCTGAGCACGCCGTCAGTCTGCACACTGAATACTTCAGCGAAGAAATTAGCTGTACTGTCGTAATTTCCCCTTGAAACAAACAGTGGTGGGGGCAGGGTTTAGCGTCTCTATGTAGCTCCTTCATCGAGAATAGACATTTGATGAATTTTGAGGCCAGTCCCAGGATTGGCATGTTTTTCATATAAACTGTGTGTAGCAACACAATTTATAATTGGCTTTTTAGCGCCTCGGCATATCCTCTAAACGAGCTTCGTGTTTATGGTAATTCGGTGGTAGCGACTAAATAACGGGCCTTCTCCACGCCTGAGTAGTTTTCATACTAAATAACTTATAATTAAGAAGTTTCTTGTTCGGTTTGGAGGGAATGTGTCTAATCGTGGAGGTATGTGCACTAAGTAATACTCGTAGGTAATTTCATCGTTGCTAGTATTGGGCGTTAATAATTCATAAAGTATCGCAGCCTCACTCGAACGACATTTTTTCCTAGATACTTCCATCTGCTGTTGCTACTTCCTTTAGCAGAACGAAATTCACGTTGATTGTTGGTTTTGCACTAATCTTTATTTCTGTGTTTAACAGCATTCCGATGTCCGAAGGATGCGCAGTTCGTTCTAGAGAGAGACTATCTTCACAGCACAATTGCGGGTAAATATCAGACCACCTCGGAACTCCCCTAAAAGACTGAATTTCTGTAACGTTCCTTAAACTTTGCAGACTCTTGCGAGGGTATATTAAAGGCCTCACTCCACGAGGACTACACAGTTGTAGTTCATCACTACTTTGTGGCCAACATGCTGTTCAGATATCATTTTAATTGATTAAAACTACCGTGCTTGCTTAAATCACTGCTATGACTTGCGCTCAGTTCCACACGGTGGAAGCATTTAGTTTCCTTTTTCGGTCGAGCCTAGGCAGTGCGCTGTTTTTGAGACATGCGGTGTCTCCTTTGTGCACACCCATCGTTTTCATTGGTTCCTTTTTAGGCGAGGGACCATCTGGTCTGCCGAAGGCAGAACCGGAAGTCCGGAGATTTAATGTTTCTGAGAGTGGCTATTTAGCCCGCCTCTCTTTTTGCCTCTCCTCCATTGGCTGGCTTCCTAAACGGAGGCCAGCCATTGGAGGAGAGAGCCGTCCCTCCAAATAGGCTCCGTCTTTTTCAGATTCGGGGGCGTGTTCCGTGCTGTTCTTTCCACTTTTTAGCCACGCCCATTTTCGAACAGCAGGAACACGCCCTCGATTCCGAAAAAGTTTCGAAGCTTCCATCCGCCATTTTTTATCAATCACTCGAAGCTCCGAGGGCGTTGCAGGCGGCGCCGGGCTCGGGAATCCTGTGCACAGCTCCCAGGTGCAGCCTGCTCTATGCCCGGCTGCCCTGTGCGCATCACAGACCGACAGCCTCCTCCCGAGGATCCCGGTGGCTGCGCTCCACCCTCACCCCGGCCGCTACCTTCCAGTGCCGTCCGCGCCGCGGCACCAGCAGCAAACAGCTCTGGGATCGTGCACAACCGGGAGCCCCGTGTGCTCCCGGTTGTGTCCCATATAGTGGCTTTGAAAGTTGACAAATGTTACTGTAAATGACTATGACCCATACTTTCCACAAAAATGATTATTGGGGTTGTGCGTATCTTTTTGGGGTGAGAGGTCGGTCCGCAGCTTGCCAGTCTACAAACGATTACTATCATCGAACACAGCCACGTATTGAGTGTTTATTGGTGGGGGCTGTTAGAGCCGTAGGTCTGGGTGGAAAGAACCCCCTTTACACTGGAGGTTCAAGTACAGCTGTGCACTCACACCGCATGCAGTGCAGGGACACGGCCCGAAGGTGCCTTCGCACAAACAAGGAACCGGTCAGATCGAGGGATGGGGGCACACCACAGCTCCACGGAAGGCCACTACAGAACTGGCTCTCTGCTCCAGGAGCGCCCTCAGCTCTGCGCCCCCCCCCTGCAGACTCCCTTTTACAGCTGGGAGCGCCCTGGACTTCAGAGCCCGCGCCGTCAGCACAGCGTCGCACTGAAGGCACGGGCGGGGCATTAACCCCTCTCTCCCAGGCGAGCCTGCGCCTCCCTTGTGTGAGGCCACCCTCCCATCCACTCCTGAAGCCTTGGTTGGAACTAGGCAAGGACCCTGCATCACGCCACTGCAGGTGTGTGCGTTTCTGGGGATGGGAAGCAGGACAGTAACACCATGCACAATGTGAACATGCCATTATGCAAATATAAATCACACCCGACAACATGAATTTCAGCCTGCCACCCCATCAATGGTTAATATTCACAGCCGGGTGTATTTACTGCCGTCATAATAAATCTGAGTTAGTGAATATAGCCCCAATACTCACCCCGCCCCAAAAAACAGCAGAAACAGTCCTTGGCACCCAAGCAGTCCCCAATATCCTAGCAATTTACTATTCGGAAGCCCACCGTCAGTGTAATCGAATTTAAAAAGTTTGTGGGCACACGTCATATTATATTTCAGATTTCATAATGTTTTCGAAAATTCTAATTCGCCATCACAGAGTTTTACATACTTCTGAGATAAAAAGGCTTAGAAATCACATTTGAAATTGAGTTAAAATGTGTTGAGGTGTGTGCTGCAGGCAGTAAAACTTTTTTTTAAATCCAGGTGAAAAAGTCTAGTGTTTGGGGGTCTGTTGCCCTTTCGCCAGAATTTTGTAAATTTTTTGCAGTTTTATGTAGCGCTACGTCGACCGGAGCTATTGGAGGGCAATACTGTTCACCAGTTCCATTACACATGGTTTATTCGTTTTTGTAGCCACGAGGAGATTAAGTAATTTGTCTCGAAACACAAGTGGTTGAGCAGACGCCGAGATTCGAAACCGGTTCCTCAGTTTCAAATTCGACGGCACTGGCCATAACGCCACATCCCTTAACGTCTTCCTAATGTTTACATCTCTTGGTCTTTAGGGTGTTGTAATGTTTCCTATATCTCACTACCTCACAACACCCCTCTCCCTCACTATATCACTGTTTCACTACCTCACTCTCTCTCACTACATAACTCTCTCTACCTCACTACTCCACTCTATCTCACTACCTCCCTATCTCACAACTTCTCTCTCTCAAAACATCACTACCTCACTCTCTAGCTCACAACCTCACAACTTCACTCTCTCACTCACTACCTCAATCACTCTCTATCTCACTACCTCACTCTTTCTATCTCACTAACTCACTTTCACTCTCTCTTTCACTACCTCTCTCTCTCTCTCACTACATCACAACATCACTCTATGCTTATATATCACTACCTCACAACATCCCTCTCCCTCACTACCTCACTCTTTCACTACCTCACTCTCTCTATCTACCTCACTCTCTCTCACTACCTCACTCTCTATTTCAATACCTCACTCTCTCTCTCTCTCTATCTCACTACCTCACTCTCTCTCTCTCTCTATCTCACTACCTCACTCTCTCTCTGCTAATGCAATAGGTATCACATATGCAAAAAAAAGCTAATGCCCATAGAAATGACAATGCCATTTATTTAGGGATACAAAAATGATTAAAAAAATAATGAGCAATACCAATAGCTCTACCTATAATATTGCCGAGACCATTGCATTGTAAATGTTTGTTTAGGACTGGTGCCATGATCAGCAGATGTTAATTTACCTCCCGTGTTGAAATTGAATTTAAGAAATTACATCTTTTTGGAAAGAAGTTTTAGATCAGATGCACTAATTATTACTATGCGATTTAAAGATTATGCTCGTATTCTGAATTGTACGCCATGAGTCTAGATACCGGTCTCTTGTATGTCATGATTTTAGGATTCGATCAATTTAGAACTTTCTTTTGACATTTTCCGATACTTATATTATGTGTGATGTTTTATACTTTTTATTGCAATCCTTTATTAAACCAATAAACTTTACCGCGTGGTCTCATGCTTTACGATGTAGATCAGTTCATGGAGATATTCTTGTTCTGGGTCACATTTTTGTGAATGCACCTCCCTGTGTTATCACACGTGCAGAACAGGAATCCTCCTTTTCAAAGTAACACCACGAGAAGACTCGGTTACCAGAACACCAAAGTGCGGCAGACTCTGGTTTCCAGTCCTGCGCTTTCAGTAAAAAGAATAGTGTATTCTGGGAAGTGTAGTTTAATTTACATTAAATGCGACAGCCAGACTGACATATAATGATTTGTGAAATAAAAAAACGTATCCATCACTTGAGTATATCTCCTAAGCCCACAGTCAACTCCACTGAAACCCGTGAAAATATATCCCTAGGTGTCCCAAAGGTCAATACCGGTACATACACTTCGCCTTAGTGTCATGCACATAGTCCAAGTCCTGTCCATGACACCTTACCTCCTAGTCTCTCGGGTGTAACTCCTCCTTGGGCTGTGAGAGCAAGGACTGCTCGTGGGCCCCGCCCCGTTTCCCCAAGGCGCTGCAGGGCACGGCTCCACAGGCCCCGGGACACAGTGACCGAGAGCCAACGTGAGGAGCACCGAGCCGCCATGTCTGCCGGGCAGAGGAAGGCACTGCGCAGAATCGGGGGGCGTGGCAACGACGTCACACTGCGCAGGTGCGAGTCACAATGCTGTTTTCTTCAGACGTAGCCTTCCAATGAGCCCGGAGGCCAGCAGAGTATTGTGAAGATAGAAGTAGGGAACGTCATATAAGTATACCGACCCCATCCCTCTAAGACGGGGGGGGGGGGGCGTGTAACTTACACTTAAAATTCTACAAGAGTCAGGGATGTTTATAGTACTAACCCCATTTTTGAAATATTTTGGCAAAAGTTAAAAGTACTCTAAATACTGTAAAATAGGGTAGAAATGTTCAAACGTAGCCTCTTTGCGAAAGCACACGGGCTGCTTGGCCCGAGGATGCAGCTGAAGGCAAAAGCTAAGAATAGCGAGATGCTCTGGAAGAAAAGAGCGTAGAAGCCATCGTAGAATGGGATCATGTGTAAGACCAGCTACCGGGAAATGTAGTTTTTTTTTCCTTTCAGTCTTGGTAGGCTGCGGAAGCTGTTTACCAAATAAATAGCTACAGTGCTACTGTGGTTACAAAGCTTGCATCACCTGGCATCTTGTTTCAATCTATAAGTTTTCCGGACCGTCAGTTGCTCTTTTGGCAATCTTAGTTGAAGTACAGAATGCCCAAAACGTTATTTATTTTTCGTTATGTTATAAATACATTTTAAAGTGTCAACACTTTGGAAAAATTGTTAAATGTTGTGGGATCCGTTAGCGTTTGTATGGTGTTTAACAGTAAATTACTCACTCTAAAGGCACGTCCCTGTTAAAAATACCAAAGACAAAGTTTAGGGTCCACGAGACCGATTATAGTTTTATCAACTATTATTTTCCTCGGCTGGTCTGCATAATTTACAAAGCATGAAATTCCTGGTAATTGAAATGAAAAATGGCAGGTTGATTGGTGGACTTGCAACGTTAAAAAACAGAAATAATATTTATATGTGTTACCAAAAGGAAATGGGTTCAGGATTTTTAGGTCTCCCCTAGGTAGTGCTTGTGCTGTGTCTTCGAAACATGCTGTATTCACAATATGAGCATGAAGCTCCGCCCATCTTTTTAATTGGCTCCTGAAACTGTCCTTTGTAAATGGTGGTTTTTAATTGGTAAATAGGCTTATTAGTCCCTCCTTAGTACCTCATTTTCTCCTGTTGTAACCCCCTATAAGTACTGCCCTTGTTGCAGGTCTTATTACTCAGTATGTATTATTGTAGTATACTGGTCATTAGTATAATGCACCTTTCCTGCTTCTCTGCCTTGCTGCTCAGCCAGTATGGATGTTCTGTGGAATGTTGGTGCGTGGTGAGGTAATAGAATGTTGGTATTCCTGAGTGTGGTGTGTCAGTTGAGAGGATGGGCTGAGCAGCAAGGAAGCTGCTCCTGGTGGAGATCTCTACTTTACTCTGTACTGAAGACCTATTCTATATCTGGTTCTGTACTCTATGCTTGATACTTATCTACAACTAAGAACTGTATCAATAAAGCATACATCTTTGTACTACACCTCGGCTACATGGACTTAGTACATTTGGCAACGATCTGGAAAGAATCTACGTGTACGTTCTCATGGATTACACATTTCAAAATATGAAGAAACTACAAGGTAACTACAGGAACCTACTGAAACTTTAAGCTACAGATTTTGAAGAAACTTGGCATCCTGGAGCCCCATCAGTGACCTCACATCGGTCGCCCACAACTGTAATGTGCCAGTTTCTATCTGCTGTTTCTTCTTGCTGACCTGCTATCTGCCATTTATTGTGACACCTGTCGCCCACAACTGAAATTGGCGAGTTTCTTCCTGCTGCTTCCCTGTTCTGCGAAATTGCCTGCCTTGATAACTGCTTGTTCTGCTGTCATTGGAGAGCTGCTTTCCGTTCTTTTTCATACCTCACTACTGGATCTATGCACGGAGCTGATCCCTCTGAGATTTTTACCAAGTCTGGGCAATGCTAGAAATATGGAGTTCGGGGGCAATGATCGAGCCCCAGCTGTTTTCTGCGGACCAGGTTATGGAGCAGTCTGCTGCTCGCTGTGCATTGTGTCACTCAAGGGAATTAATAGTGCATTTTGGGCAGTGCTTTGTATCTTCATGGGAAGCTGTTGCAGTGATTCAGTTTATTGGCACGACAGAGTCATTAACTTCAACACTCGCGATTTTCAAGTGCTTATACATTCACCCCAGTACAGAGATCTGGGCCTAAATCCATTGTTTTTTTGCTCACCATGCCTTTCCAGTTTGAACCCAGCCATATGCAAATCAGTCTTGACCCTGTGCCTCATGGGAACAGTCCAGCCCGAACTGCCAAGCCAGGTCCTCCAACTATTAATGTCAGCTATGTTTTTATACCTTATCCCCTTAAACCGTTTTATCTTGGTTAACAAGAGTATAAATATTCTTCTCTACTAGAGGGCCTGTATATACAATTTTCGCTGTACTATGGGACAGATAACAGCTAGATTTTGTATATTGTTTATATTGCCTACACAGTTCGATAATATTTTATAATACTTCAAAGATGAGAATTAATTTTTTTGCAAGTAGAGGTTTCCGCCTCGTTTTGATTTACAACACAGCTGACATTAATAGTTGTAATTGCGATGAAAATTGAGAGCGTTGAACTACAAGTCCCATCTCACTTTAGTGCGCTCTGATGACATCATTTATGAGCGCCTTGTCACAGGCGCACCATGGATTTGTGCATTTAAAAGAACTAAGTTACACTATCTAGGCACCTCCCCATCCAGCACTGCGTCTGCAAGGAGGTACCAACGGACAGGTAGGATAGTAAACATGTTGTTAACTCCGTAGTGCGCTTGAAGCATTTTTCAACTTAGATAGCCCAAGGCAGGAGTGCTCTCTGCTTTCATTATATCGCTGCCTTCAATTACGAACAGCCCAGTAGAATCTGGGCTGTTTTATGTGTGTTCTGTGTTTGTTTTTCTCGTTGTTTGTTTCTCTCGTCGTATCGAACGCCCTGTCTATGTAGACAAGGTCACGAAGGGTCTATCGTCCAGCGTATTTCAGACGTTATGCCGGTCATTGTCAAAGGTACTGAGCCTTCTGTAGTAAGACTCTTCTGGTTTTTATTTTTATTGAAACCTGAAATATTCACACGCCATAGGTGAAAAACACATATTATTGACTTCATATTGGGCACAAACATGTAGGTCTTTGTGCGTTTGTACAATATTGACATCTGAGGGTTAGATTTAAAAAAAAACAAAAAAAAAAAACCTGGGGCCACTGGCTCAGTTGATTCTAATGATATGACGTGCGCATACACAGGGAGAGAGATGTATATAATTCATGTTTGACATCAATCCAGTCGACTATGTTCCAAGAAATCACTCCAGCCTTGATGATACAATAATGTATGATAGCAATTAATATAGAGGTATACATTTCTATAGTTGGCATGACTGTAGAAGTGTTTTTTTCATAATTGTTTTACCTCAATACAGAGCGGGGCCTCATTTTCCTGAGCGGATGCTAGGTGAGGAGAGCTCCCGCGTAAAGACGGGTAAGCTAATTAATTTTTCTTTAAAACTTTGAGCGAATATGCACATGATTTCGGTACATGAGACGACAACGAGTATCTCGTAATAATAATATATGATAAAAATCATCATATATTGAGCACTTTTTTGAATAGTTGAGCGATCGTAAAAAGTTACCTTTCTTTTACAGGACTGTGGTCAATATTCCTGTGAAAGTCTCCAACATTTTCTGGAATTTACAGGGTAATGTAGGTGGCATTATAGTAACCACTGTTCACTGTGTTTTATGTTTACACTATCACTTTGATTGCAGTAGCAAAAGTATTTTTAGGTCCTGACGAAAGCCTGGATCAAGTTTGATCTGAGGGCTGAAACATGTAGACCTTCCTTTTGGACTTAAGCAGTTGTTATTTGAAACTGCATTTGCACTGGCTTTTTAATCTTGTCACCTCAACAGTGTCTATTAAAGTTGTTCTACTGTCACGGTAGTCCATTTTAGTTTTTGCACACACTTTCTCACATGCACTGCAACCATCACCACCAAAATCATCTGCAGTATCATATTGAACGGATCTCCTTTTACAAACAATTTATTTTGCATTAACTGCTTTCTTGCAGTATCTGTGAGCTCTTTGCTCAAGACGGTTGCAGCCCTCGGTTGCCTTAGGGCTTGCAACTACAAACAGATCCCAAATGATGATACATGCTACTTCGGTGGCTGATGGGATTTCTTTCCACGTCATGAGATTTTCTTGCACGTTATGAATTACTCTACTATGCTTTAAAGTGCTCAACTGTTTAGACCCTAGGTTTCAGTGGTTGTTCTCATGTTGACTTTAAGGGATTTGAAACCACTGGGTCTTTAAATATTTTCCCTTGGACCCCCTGTTCTAATGTTTTGTTGTTTATTGATGATGGATTAAACCCAGATCAATTGACTGGGGGTGAGTGTTTGATTTGCGCAAACGCTCCGTCCATCATCCCCTTTGGTATTATCTTGCGTTTGGAGACACAATCTCTTTTCTGGAGTCACTCTGTTCCTTCTTTGCGTCATTTGCCAGCCACGTTAACATCACTTATGAGACGTTTGTTTAAAAGAGTAAGTGAATGATGTTGGTTTTCTCACTCCATCGCACGGGTGTCAAGGTCACTGTTTCGTGGTGAGTGTGCTTCGTAAATGACTTGCTTGCTGTATCATTCTTTCATTAGCCACCAGACGTTGCTGCAGCAGCTTTACAGGACTCTAAGTTACATTATATATTTAGCCAACAAACGAAGAAGACAAATGTTGAACACTTCAAAAAACGGCAATACTGAAGGAAGTATTTTAGAACTGGGTCATACATCAAGGGATTATAAAGTCATCTGCAGGCCCGGACTGGCACTTCCGGGCACCGGGCAATCCCCCGGTAGGCTGGATGGGGTGGCGGCCGGTTTTGTGGCAGGGGGCCGGTTTTGTTGTTGGGGCCGATTTGGACCCTGGCGTGACCGAACAGCAAACAAGCACACAACTATCTGACTAAAATGCAGCTGCTGCCTGGTGGTGCTGCACGCTTCGTCCGTGTCCAGCACTGCTAGCACTTCAGCATTATAATTTATATGCATTAAAAAATCCACTGGGTGGTGGCACTGGCTGCCCGGCACCATGCACGGAGTCTTCAGTCTCCGCCTTCGCGTCTGCGCGGTGCGTCATACACCCTTAGGGTGGGGGTCGGGAGTCAGTGGACCTCGTCAGGGCAGGGTGATCAAGCGCAAGCGCATTGGGGTCGCGCAATAAAAAGTGCGCGTGACTGCGAGGTAGAGGAGGCCAGAGAGTGAGACGACGAGAGGCTTTAGCGGAGCCTGGATAGGCCCTGAACCCATAATTTAATTATTCGCAGCCTGCCCCGGGTCGTGTCTGCTGGCTGCCGCCCGGCGCTCTCAGGTGAGTGTTCACCCTGCTCAATCAATTAATTAATTGGCCAGGCACTGTCTTTGGGGGCGTCCCGACCGGGCCGGAATTTAAAAGCAAATAAAACCTGGTTAGGCCCCGGCCCGGCCCGGCCCGTAGATTTATTCAACGTGACAAGCGCTTCCCTTACTCAAAGTCAGTCAGATCGGGTGAATGCGCAAAGGTCTCCAATATGCCTCCCTCCATGGTTTGCTCGCTGCGGCCCCTAAGTGAAGATCATGATGGCTTAAAGGCAAAGCATACCCTGTGGCTTAGTGATTGCACTAATTATTCGTATAGGTTGCCATATTTTCCTTCAGCAATTTCACTATCAGTCTGGTAATAGAGCTCAGTACCGGGTATGATAGAAAACCTCTTTTCGAATATAAGGCCAAACGAAATTTTAAGAACTGTTTCTATAATTGGTATTTAAAAACCCTAATGTTATTTTAATAGAGAGTTGGAAGATCCATTAGTCATAAAAGGCATAATTTTCCACCTGGATTTGCTGGTACCTACTATCAAACTGTGTGCAGTACAAAGGAGAGGCAGGCAATGAACAGCAAAGAAAGGGAAAATGTATATTTGAAATCAGAAAACACAGACACACCCTTAAAGGCGTTTTTCAGACAAACACAACTTGTTGAGAAATTGTGAAACCTGTGCAAGCCAAAACATCTCTCGTTAGGTTTGTGTTGGAAAGGGGGGGGGGGATGCATATACACTTCTGGCCTCTTAACTGTAGCACAGATGAGTACAGGAGCGCATGGTATCTTTTGTGTCCTTGTCAGAAGGAAATTAAGGCAGGAATTGATAAGTACACATTAACGTCTGAATGTTGTCCTTGAATTCTCCACTGCTCCGCGGCATGATTAAACACTTTAAACCAACCGATTTAGCACAAGGTTAAGCAGCGGATGTGGGGAGGGTAAATTGAAGTGTGACTAGAACTTTGGTGGGTGCAGTCCTACTGCTGCGGATCAAATGGTGTGAGATTTCACGCTTCCCTGTTCCGAAGTTTCTAATGTTGGTGCTACAGGCACTACATGTG
This sequence comes from Triturus cristatus, assembly GCF_964204655.1. Taxonomy (NCBI): domain Eukaryota; kingdom Metazoa; phylum Chordata; class Amphibia; order Caudata; family Salamandridae; genus Triturus; species Triturus cristatus. The sequence continues at coordinate 839,509,544 of NC_140593.1, read as the reverse complement.
GTGTGGCGGTGTGGTGTTTGTTGTTCATGCCACAAGAACGGTGGGATGGAAGTTAATGGATCGTTTCACTGCTTAAAGTTTTGGTCCTGACAAAAGGCGGTGGGAGGGGGTGCTTGGACATGATATTAACTCTGACTTGAAAGAGGGTGGGGCTGTCCGTATTTGGATGTTGTCTGAGGGATGTCCACTAACATTCTTTCATGGAATGTCAGAGGTCTATGCTACCTAATTAAGTGAGGGTTGGTAGTCCAGCATTGGTGTGGCATGTCTCCCAGAGACTCACTTGATGCGGTGCAATTGCCATTTGCTGGATATAGATACCTGGTGCATGCAGGATTCTCACCTTGCTCTAGGGGCACAGCCGAGGTTGTGGCCTGCCCTTACGGCCAGAGCTGCCGACTTTGGAGCTGGGGAACCAGGTTTGAGCTCGGCGTCAGCTCAGCTTCCCGTGATTCTGGGCAAATCACTTAATCTCCCCGTGCCTACCAAAAAATGAGTGTGTCCTTGTGTAACGTAACTGGCGCTCATGTTAGCGCCCCAATACCTTCAGGTCGCGTTCGCGCTATATAAATCTGCAAAAAAAAAAAACAATCAGGATTTGTAGAGCGCGGCTATTTACACAAGATTGTATCCTAGGATCCTTCTACGATCAGTCACAGTGCAAGGTCTTGAGTCCATTTCTGAATTCCGAGAGAGAGTGTGTTGTTTATAGGTGGAGGAGAAGGACATTCAAGGATTTGGCGGCAACGTAGGAGAAGGAGTATCCACTGCTGTGGCTTCGATGGATATGGGGTGTGTGAGTGCGGGCGAGGGAGACAGCGCAGATGTCTAGAGGGATGGTGGTAGTTCAGGCGGTGGTTGATGCAGGCTGGTCCTTGGCTGTAAAGGGCCTTGTAGGCGTGTACCTGTAACTCCAAATAGATAAAAATCGACTTTCATGATCCCACTCCAAGGTTGTGATGCTGCAGTAGAAGGCCAACATGGTGGGGTACAGATTGGTTTTGATTCATCAGAGACTGGAATTGCAGGTTATTGAAAGGATAAGCGGTCCTTATGCAGATGCCCTGTGGAATCTTGCTAGTAGAAGGGGTTCTAATATGGTTATGGATGAGGTATAGACAGAATGGCAATGAAGAGTTTGAACAGGATGGAGTATCTCACTTCACTGGTGCGAGGACATGTTGAGAATAGATGAGAGAGGCAGTATCCCTGCTCAAATGAACACAGGTCATACTCAAGGCTTATGTATATTTTCACACTGCCAGTTGCCGGGCATAGGCTTAAAGAAAACCACATACATGCAACAGGAACAGTGCAGCATTCCACCCTTTATGCTACCTTGGAAGCTTACTACTTAGGAGCAGAAAAAGAGAAGTTGGTGTGGAAACTGCTGGAAAAGACCAACTGGTGGTAATTTCAGGAAGACGTGGGCTCACTGGAATCCAGGGGAGTTCTCTGAGAAGCACATTAAACAGTGCTTAGGAGTCATATAGTATCCAATATCAGGAATAAGCGTAGAGAACACTCATTCAATATTGGAACCCTGGAGCAGAGGTTTTTAATCTTTTGATTTCCATTGGCCCCCAATGAATCGTTACTGGAAGCCGTGGACCTACTTAGTTTTATTTATAAATGACGAAGTAATAGGCTACACTGGAGCACGAGAATGCATTTTTGCTCCTAATGCATGCTTTTTTTGTCTGCACATTCCAGTACTGCTTCAAGTGATGCCCCCAATCGTCCATATTGGATTCCGTTTGCTGTACTTGCACTGCTCCCACAAATCAAGAGAAGGCACCAACCTACTTGCTTGCTCTTCCTCCCCAGGGCTTTAGACAACCTCACAGAGTTTGCCCTCGATCAGTGTGCCACCTCCCTAATTTCTTTTCAGGGGTCCTCTTTTGTTCCCTAGACAGTGTGTTTGATTCTGCCCTGAAGTCTGGCTTCAGTGAGTTCCACAGTCCAGGTCCCTGGACCCCCAGAGAGTGAGACCCACTGTAAAGGCCTGGTGGGAGATGAGGTTCCTTGCTGTTTGCAGACCTCTGCTGCTGAGCACCAACCCTCCGTGGGTGGGTAGAAAACTTTGAATGTTCTGAGATGGCCCTCCACAGCACAGACCCGAGATCGTTTGTACTAAGAGCTGTGGTTACAGGGACCGTGCTTCTCGGCGCCGACTGCAGCGCAGGAGGAAGCACCACTGAAGCTTCTTCCAACAATGTACTTCTCTTTCTGTGAAAGTTGGAGCCAGGCCATCAGGCGGATCGCGCTGACAGGCCGCCGCCTGCCCTGTAGGAGCCCGCCTCTACCGACTGCCTGAATTATGCCTTCTTGTCCTGTAGGAGGCCTGTAATATGCGTCCTGTAGGAGGTCGCCTCTGCCTGCAACATGCCTGTGTAACGTGCACTGGCAATGCCTGGGAAATATTCCAATCATACAAGAATTCTTGGCTCTGTATGAAAACTGACATAGATTTGAGTGAGTCACGCACACGCGGGAAACTGAAGGGATAGGTTGACATTTATTTCACATTTTATTCTCTATTTTAGATTTTGTTTTTAAATAAAGGATCTGGCCCAAGGGGCACAGGGTGCTGAATATAGCAAGGGGAGGCCAAGAGGAATGGGTTTAGATGGCGCACAAGGCTTACAGAGGCCTGATTTACTGACCCTGGGAGGATGGAAGGCTGAACTGGTCTTGTCAGTACTCAAACATCACAGCTAATGCCAGAGGAGAGACTTAACTCACTCCTAGCACGGTTTTTCCATGGGCGCAGCATTTAATGCGTTACACGTCACGAGGGGTCCTTAGCAGTGGGTGGCGGCGACAGTAAGTGCCGGAAAATTGTAGCCTGCCCCGGGATGTGGCCCTCCCTCCCTCAGTGATGGCCGGGCCCTACGCTTAACTCACTGAGCCTCAAGGAAGGCTGAGGTTTAAATGTAAGTGATTTAATCAAAACCAGCAGAAGAGACCATTTGAAAGCGATCTATATGAAATCCGTGGCGAACATTTGCCATAGTGTCAGGGTACAAATTTTTCCAAGGTCAGCTCAAAAGCTGAGGGAAGAGATATTAATGTCGCTCTTGCAATTCTATACCTACGTATCTGCTCATTAATGCCATTCAAACATGAATCTTGCAGGCACCAAAGACAAAGAGGTGTTCTTAGCGGTCAATGTCAAAAGTGATATGTGTTCCAATGAATGGAGTTTGTGATGTGACTGTAGAGCAGGCAGCCTGAGTCTGCTATTATAGCTGCATGGTATGGACAGCAAATGAGCAGATGTCTGCTCAGGGTCAGCAGTGTGCTAAAATACCCTGTTACACCATCATAGCAGGGTGCTTAATTTATGGCGGTGCTTTCCGGTGCGCTGAACTGGTGCTAAATTGTCAACACCGGCACTTATGGTAGTCTGCCAGTGCTCACAAATCCACTGTGCTGCGTTCGCGGAACCGGGCCGGGGCCTACCAGGCTTAGGGCGGAGCAAGGTGGTGGGTGGTAGCTGGCCTTTACATTTTCCACTATAATGCTGACACACATTGCCTCCTGCTGGCTTGAAGAAAAGGGGAAAGGAGCCCTGTGCTGTAACAGCACAGTGGGTTGAGTGCCTGTTCTGGAAAAAGAGATACCTACTACTGGAATGCACTGGGTTGAAAGCGTTGGGGGCAGAAACGGCTTGTATAATCTGTAGGTTACACGCCTGTTTCATGGATATGCCGAAATTGCTTTTTATTTACAACTGAAATGATTACCTATTTGCACGGTGAAAATACCATGGTTTTGGTCCCCCCTCCGCCCCCCATCTTCTGCACACTCTCTTTCGGGAGCATATTGTTCATACTCACTGCTGAGACATGGTTAGATAAGTCTTTGTTGGCCTCAGATTCCTCCAAATTAAATTCAGGTTTGATCCGCTTTATTACATCAAAAAAGGCAATTTTTGTTGGCTCTTAGGGCTCAGTGCACTTTACCAACGCTAACCAGTACTAAAGTGCTTGCCCTCTTTCCTTTAAACATGGTAAAATTGGCTTATACCGAATTGGGAAATTTAATTTACTTGTAAGTCCATAGAAATGTTGTTCTACATGTACCCAGAGAATGTAAATTAAATGCTGCTAGTGGGCCTGCAACACTTATTGTGCCACCCACGTAAGTAGCCTATTTAAACATGTGTCAAGGCCAGGGCCTGTCATTGCAGTCTGCCTGTGCAGTTATAAAACTGCCATTTTGACCTGGCAAAGGGAATCTCTTGCCAGGCCTAAAAATATTCCCTTTTACTACATATGTCACCAGGATGTCCCCACTAGCGCAAGCCCTTTCCATAAGGCAGGGTGCAGTATGCAGAGTGCAGTGTATTTAAATGGTTTGGCATCTACTTTTAAGTTTTATATGTCCCGGAATAGGCCAGGCTGAATTGCTACCCTTGTTCTTTGTGTGATTCTTGAACTTTTCACAATCCCATGACTTAAGTGATTTACAGGCAATATTGATGGCAGCACCCACACTCTGAAAAGTCTTTCAGTGCCACTGGCCTGGGTGCCTTTGTGCGACGTTTCCATGTTTTCTGGCCTGGGTGCTTATGTGTGCTATTTCCATAGTTTCTGGCCTCAGTGAACTGGAGGCTCATGTCATGTGTGACATTTCCATGCTTACTGGCCTGGGTGCTTATGTGTGACGTTTCCATGCTTTCTGGCCTGGGTGCTTATGTGTGACGTTTCCATGCTTTCTGGCCTCAGTGACCTGGAGGCTCATGTCATGTGTGACATTTCCATGCTTATTGGCCTGGGTGCTTATGTGTGATGTTTCCATGCTTTCTGGCCTCGTGTGACAAGGCCTGTGTGTGACGTTTCCATAGTTTCTGGCCTCTGTGCCCTAGGGGCTAGTTATCAGATGTTGTGACATTTTCACAGTTTCTGCCCTCAGTGCCTAGGTGCTTATGTGTGCCATTTCCACAGTTTCTGGCCTCAGTGGCCTGTGTGCTCGTGTCTAATTTTGGTGCTCTCTGAAAGAATGTCTATGGGTACATATGACTGGGTGGGTAACCTGGTGCTCTTGAAGGTCATCATCTACTATTTACTGTGGTTTGAAAGTTGATACAATTGAATATGTAATGAAAAATGTGCTGTAAAATTCACCATTTTGGTCGGTTGTTTTCCAAAATTTTCTTGGGGGGAGAACCCCCCCAAAACCCCCTAGTAGCCGTCGGGCTCGCTCGCTGCGCTCGCTCGCTACGCGCTGGACAGGGGCTGGTCTGCAAAATTTGACGGGGGGCTGGTCTGCCAAATTTGGCCAGGACTGATTCATCTGGTCATCTGTGCGGCGAAGTCAAGAAAGTGTTACATTTAAAAATGTTCTACGAAGTGTTTTTTCATTCAATTTCGTGAGTCACTTATGTTCTTTATACTGTGCTTAGAGCACCATCTACTGGGCATGTTATTCAATAACAAAGTTATTTATTTCTAACATGCATTTCTCCTCGTAGGGAATTAATTTGTATACAAGTTTGCCTTTGGAATGTGTTTCATGTAATCTACATTGTCAAGCAGTTTCTTACTTGCTTCTTGGTGATGCACATCTTGTTTATTCTTATGTCTATTTTAAAATGTAACAGTTTACATTTTGCACTGTTTATTTCAAGAGTTATTGGGGCGAGATCCTCTTTATTGACTCCACCTGTGCATATTTACTATATGTGGATTAGTACAAGGTTTATGTTGTAGTAGCCTTCTGGCTTTCCACTGGTAGTGGGTTTGTCACCTATATTGTTCTACAAGGTTTATGTTGTAATAGCCTTCTGGCTTTGTGACCTTCCACCGGTACGTGGATTTGTCACCTATTGGTTTTTACATGTTGTAGTAGCCTTCTGGCTATGTGGCTTTCCACCGGTACGTGGATTTGTCACCTATTGGTTTGTACATGATTCCTTTCAGTGTTTTTTTGTTGTTGCAAGTTTTAGTAAGGGCACTGTCCTTGACAGTGGCGGCTCCCCCATTTGGGCGTGGGGGCGTCGCCCCACTGCTTTCTCGCGGTGCGAGAAGGCAGAAAAATAAACGGTAAAAACTACCATTATGTTTCTGCCTTCTCGCATTGCGTGAAAGCAGAAGTGCCTCTGTGCCTGGTTGGGGGTGGGTGGTCTTGGTCGAGGGCAGGGGGGGAGTGGCTTACCCACTGTTGTGGGTACTGATCGTTTGGCCGGCTCCAGGGCTGACCAAACGATCAGTACCCACAACAGTGGACAAGCCACTCCCCCCTGCCCTCGAGCAGGACCGCCCACGCTCCATTGTTCTCTATCCAGATAAAATGTCCCGGCTGGGGCGCTTTCCTCCTGCGCCTACAATCACGACGATTGGCTTGCGTAGGGAGGGAAGCTGGCTGCTTCCGGTTCCTGCAGCAGGAACACGCCGACCAGTACAGCGTGAGTCGTGACCGGCCAGCAGCGGAGGCGGTACCAGGCACTCAGGTAAGTTTTACTGTCTTTAAATTGTTTAATCCCCCCCCCCCCCTCCGTGATTCCCCCCCCCCCTTCCTCCCTCGAGCATACAGGCAACGAGGAAGACTGACCCCCTTTAAAACAGGACCGCACAATGAGAAAGCACCAGCACTGGCGAGAAACACGCGACTCAGTAACAACTGCTTAAATCGGTTTATATCCAGAAAGCTTTTTCGAATGTAGTACCTCCCACCTTCCACACGCCCCTGCCCCATCACCAATCCCTCACAAACATAATATGCTAAAACTATGGGCATAGTTCACCCCCACCCTTAAACACTTCATTAGTTGGAGGGCAGCAGTAATATGGTGGAGGGCGCTCCGGGATGCAGGTTGGACGCCTCTTGTTCAGCAAAGAAACCTGTCCTGGTGTGTTCATTTAAATTGAGGTAGATATTCAGTTAGGTGATGCTCAAGCGGTGAGAGGGGGCGGGGCTCAAGTACAGAGCCATAAATGCAAACAAGGAAAATCACAAATACGTAATCTAATTTCAGTGAAATTTAAACATTAGGGTAAAAATGCAATCATCATTTAGCTGACTGCAACCACAGGCAACACTGATTTTCTTTGTTCGGACTGCTTTTGTGATTATCTGTCTCCAGTGAAGTCCGATATACGTGAAATGAACGTCACTTCTTTATATCTGTGGTGTCTCGTCAATCATTTTCAACTACGTTTTCATTCCCTGTCTAGTGTCTGTAATCAGGCTGCAAAAAGCCTGCAAGAAATAATTGTATTACATTCCAAAGGTGAAGTGGGTAAGCATAGCGTTCACTGTGTTTCCATTTACCAATGCAGCGCAGCCTATACTGTCAAAACGGCATACACGTAGGACCTGACTGACTGGTAAAGGGGCTATTAACTGGTGTGAATGTGTATGTTACTTCTGGCAAAATCTGTGTGCCTTTGTGTTTTTGAATTATTGCTGCTTTGTCAAAATGCAGAGGACAGGTCAGTTGTAAATGTGAAGTGGAGAGCAGACATGACACGTTTTGCGTCGGACTGATGAAGTCAAGGGTTGCTAATGTAATCTGGTGATAGGAGGAGGAACACGCAGTTAGGGTCTATTACAGTGTTTGCATGTGTCAGCGCAAAAGAACAAGGAGTTTGCGTCATTAAACCTTTCTGTGCATTACCTATGGGGATTATCTTTCAAAGGCACTGTAGTACACTCTCCGATACACAACAACTTCGATGGTCTAGTAAAGGTACAATAATATTACTACACAAACATAAAAAGCCCTTAGTGAAAGCTACATTATCTTATGTACAGTTATAGCTCAAAGTCGAGCATCTCTTCACAAGCAGGTAAAGGTAATATCACAATCTCACATATGGGAAAAAATGATACTGTCCTGGATAGAAATTATTGAAAAGCTTGTGTGCAGACACCCTTCTGCCTTTCTCATCTACTGCTGTCCAAATGATTTAAAGGCGCAAAAAAAGAACTTCCCAAATCAAAAAGCACAGCCCCTCCCTGTAATAATAACATATTCTCCCATAACACAGTTGGCGGTGAGAACTTGAGTGACTTAGCGTGCATCACTAGTCGCTCCGGGTGACAACCCTCAGTCCCTCCACCCCTTGCACCCTCATGCATCTCTTTCTCAACCTAACGTATATTATTACTTTTTATATAAGGTTTTAGACTGTCGAAATGTTAAAAATATAGTGCTATTTTATGCTTCTACCTGAAGAGCTGCTGTGCTGAGAATACATTTGTTTGTGGCTTGCCAGAGATTTCTGCTGTTGCGATAACATGGGGGGTGAGTTTGAACAGAGCAATATATCTTAGTGGTTTGCGTGGAAATCAGTAAAGTACATTGGGCAGTGCACTGACAGGTACCTAGAACTGCATGTTAGATGTTAAAATGTCATTTTATTCGCTGCATTCTGCTTTAAATGATAAACCTTTACCTTTTAAGATGTTGGACGGATGTGTGCGCCTTGAGGCTCTTTTTGCCCAGCGCTTTGTTAACTCTTGCAATGTACCGTGTATGCTAGTCACAAAGGCAAATGATTACCTAAATTCATAACATTTTGTTTTGGAAGGTCAAAGTTCTCCTGCTGTGCCTTGTTTCTCAGACGTAATGCAATCTAGAAACATCTGCTTGTTAGCTAGGCTTGATCGCGTATTCTGTTGTTTTTATTGTGTGGAATTTTTATCAATTTACCATAGCAGAGCAGTCATATTTTTTTTCATTTCCCAACGATATGCCATAACTTTGGGAAATGAAAAAAAATATGACTGCACATGGGATTGTGACAGCTGCCTACTTAACCAAGCAGTGGGTGCAGGCAGATTTGAAACAAGCTGTCATGGTTCAGAAAGTCATGGATGGGGGCAGATATTCTAAGAGCTCGTATTGCTCTATTAACTTTCCTGCTTCCTCAAATTTGCTTGAAAATGCACCATTTAACCACTCTCTTTTTCAAAATTTTATCGGGGGAGATCCCCCAAACCACCCGTAGGTTGTTCGAACTCGCTCGCTGCGCTCGCTCGCCGCGGTGCAGTACGGCAATAATTTTACGCCCCACCACTTTCAAATGTCACCAGCCACCACTGGTCCTTGATTAAAGTATACATTATAATAACCTACTGGCTATGTGTTATTCCACTTGTGCGTGGATATATCACTTTGAAGTATACATTTTGGTAGCCTACTGGCTATGTGATATGCACTTGTGCATGGAAATATCACCTGCTGTGTTTCTACTTCTTATATTACTTTACGGTGCTGGATTTACAAATCCACTGTGTGTAGAATCTACAGTTATGATTTTCTGACAGTGTGTGTTTTTCACATGGTACCTGTGCGTGATTTCACACTCATTTAGTCATGTTGGATTTATTTTCAAAATCCAACAGGGTGAAGTTTTCACACTCTTTTACTTCTCTCTAGTTTCCTTCTCCAGGGATTATGTGTTGGATCATGACTAACCTTTTCCTTGTGTTCGTGTGTAAGTGAGTCCTTCTTAGTGTCTCTCGTTTGAGAGTACTTTTTCTTCTCATTGTTGCGATAATTCTTTTCATTAGTTGACGTTCACTGTTTATCATCTTCATGCTAATGCGGCCAACTGGTGTGTCTTGCTGGTAACCCTGATGTCAAGTTCTTGTTCTTGGTTTGTTTTATTTTTGCTGTACATATAGTGGGAATACCCCTTTTTCTCACATTTTCTTCCTTATTTTTGTGAAGTCCTTGATCTATTCTGTTTCTTCTTCAGACCTTTGTTGCAAGATCTATCTTTCATTGAAATTACTGTTTAGCGTCTTGCATTTACTACTACTTTTCTTCATTTTCTCTGTAAAAAGGGGAATAGGCATGTTATGTCATTTTTGTTAATTAATCCAATGTTTTATTCTTATGGATTTATTGCATGAATTTCCTCTTAATGCTTTATTTGTCCTGTTACGTGTTTTGGCAGCAATATTACTCCTATGTTTATTTTTGCTATAACTATGCTTACTTGTTACATAATTCTTTTGTTGCTGTTCATTAAAAGGGGAAGGTGTGTAGTATACTGGTCTTTAGTGTAATGCACCTTTCCTGCTTCTCTGCCTTGCTGCTCAGCCAGTATTAGTGTTCTGTGGAATGTTGGTGCGTGGTGAGGTAATAGAATGTTGGTATGCCTGAGTGTGGTGTGACAGTTGAGAGGATGGGCTGAAGAGCAAGGAAGCTGCTCCTGGTGGGGCTCTCTACTTTACTCTGTACTGAAGACCTATTCTATATCTGGTTCTGTACTCTATGCTTGATACTTACCTACAACTAAGAACTGTATCAATAAAGCATACATTTTTGTACTACACCTCGGCTACATGGACTTATTACAATTATTTGCGTTATTTGAGCACTATTTTCTCAAATGTCTTTCTTCTAGCTGTTGTTGCAGACACAACAGGCTCTCCCCAACCTGTTTTCCTGACAGCGCAGCGCCCAATCATAGACACTGCGCTTCATTTTTGAAAGATGCTCCCTTCCCGTTTCATGGCCCACCGCAGCGCTTTATATTTGGTAAGGCTTGTAAATCAGTTGCTTTCTCTTTAAGCAACCACGCACCTTTCTTTAGTTCTGCACTGCGCGGCACTCCTGCACACGCTTTTCTGCTACACGGCCAGCCGCCTTGCTTGATACTTTTAAATTACTTTCTTTACACAATAGCACACCTGATATAGATGCTGCACTTGGTACCAGCCCTCCTGATCGGCCTCGCTCTCTGCTGCCATGGCGAGATAGTCATCACAGGCGTAGAGAGCAACGAGATGCTGGTGCTTGGCAATTGCACGTTTGGTATTTTTATCATAATGGCGCCCGCTTCACGGCCACCATGCGCATAAATTTAATGTGCACGGGCACCGTACTTGATGCTGTAGCACGGCACCTGTTTAATTGAATATGCACGGGCACCGCACTTGATCATGGCGCCCGCTTGATGTAATATGCACAGGCACCGAGCTTGATGTTGTAGCATGGCGCCCACTTTGATCTTTCTTTATTTATTTATTTAATACATCATCAACCCCGGGCCTTTCAGTGCCCTGTCTGATGGCTGGCCTGCCACCAATGTCACTAGCTTGTGAGAAGGGACAGGATAGGAGCAGCAGAGCGGAGCCAGTGGCACTATTCCCTAACAGTACCTATGAAAGCAGTTCCCTTAAGTGAGGCACAGAAATATCCGGTCCAGTGGCCTGGCAATTTTACAAATATGATTTGTATGAGAAGTTGGCCTGATATATGATGTCACTAGTTCTAGTGTACACCCTGTGTCAGTCCAAACAACCCTTATGGTGATTGGTTGTAAAGTCAACCTTATAGACCAGCTATCCTAGTGGTAGCATGGACAAGAGCAGTCTTAGGCTAAACTCTGTATGGCATGTGAAGCCAGCTAATATACCATTTGCAATCCCTTGAATACCAAATGAAAGGACACCACAACAGATATATTATAAAAATAGAATGTATTTATTCTAGTCAAAATACCCTCCGCGCTCTTTATGAGATTCGAGGTAAGTACAACACAGTCTTATTTAAGCATACATAAGTCACACAGGTAAGTAATACAGTTAGGCCCTAGGGGCCATGCAAACCATATACTAAGTAAGTGGTATAAGAACCACTGTCACGAACACAGGATAGGGAATCGCTGGGGCTACACTATCCTATCAGTTGCTAGGCAGTGGGAGGCCCACGGGATTCAGGTGCAGAGTGGAAACACTCACGTGTAATGCGTTAAAGTCGATAGAAATAGTAGTATTTTGTAATTAAGAGTTTTAGGACACTTCGTAAGGAATTAGGAGTTAGAGACTTGGAAACTAGACACTTGGATAGTCAATACCCTTGTGAGCACCGGAGTACTCAAGTTACCTAGCCCACGGGCTGCGGGTGCATAGATGTGAACTTGCGTCGGGTTTCGTCGTCGACTCCTATGGATGCCTGAAGGAAGTTGCTGACAGGCAGTCAGTTAAGAGTGTCCGGTGGATTCCAAGGATGGAATCAGGAAGGAGGATACCTGCAAGCAGAGGGGACAGAGTCTAGGTCACCAGCCAGGAGCCGGGAAGGAACCAGGCGATGTCGTGAAGATGCAGGTGAAGAGGTGAAGCTTGTCGCAGCAACCACGGGTACCAGGAGGTGTCGAGGACGACCAGAACCAGGAGGCGAGCTGTCCCACAAAGGCTCTTGCTGTCGGCGGCGTCGATGTCGAGTTAGGACCCAACAAGCCTTGGCAAGCGTAACTCACGCAGGATGGAGGACTTGCTTCTGTCGCAGACCAGGAAGGTCTGGGGTGCTTCCCTTTCACAGGGGAGCGGGTGCAAGTCTGGAGGAGCGGGACCAGCACGGCAAAATTGAAGGTTCATCGTCACAGAGGTCACTAGCCAACGGGCCAGCAACCGGACAACACGTCAAGCAACTCAGGTGCAGAAGGGCCCCACACAGAACACGTGAAGTGTGGGGAGCTGATCTTCTTTGCAGATGGTGCTCGGGATTGGGGCTTCTCAATTCCCCAAGCACAGCCTCGAGGAAACCTCAGAAGTCGCGCTAGTCAGTTACTAGCCACTTTTCCCAAGTCGCCGGTCCCACGTCCCTCGTTGCCTCCACGGGTCTCAGCTTCGCTCTAGATGTGGATCTGGTTCAGAGGTGTCTGGAAGTCACGGCGCTGGTCAGTCTCTGCAGTTGTCCCTCATAGGATCAGTCGCAAAGCAAGCAGCGGTCGCTGGATGGTGCCTGGTTGCCCAGGGTGGTCACTCCTTGGCCACAAAGGAGATTCTTCAGTTTTCTTCCGTAGTAGAATGTCGAAGGTCCAGAGTGTCTGTTCAAGATGCCGGTTCAGGATAATCTAAAGTCCTAGGGACTCAGCTCCCACTCTTATACTAATCTGGGGGGCTGGGTTACCTGCTAGGTCCCTCCTATGGGTGGGACCAGGGAGGGGGTGGTTACACCCCTTTCCCTTTGTCCAGTTTCCCGCCAGGACTGGGGCTGGAGTGCCCCAGCACCGGTTTGAACTGGACTATGCGTGAAACACCTTGTGTGCCCCAGGCAGTGTCTCGTTTCATTCATCCCTCCCTGCCCCAATACACTAAGGCCTGTCTAGGGTGGTGCTAGCACCTCCCAAGGCAGGAAACCTATTGTCCAAGCCTCCCTCGCTGGAAGGTCTCCCAGCAGCAGGAGGTCAGACCCGTGTCTGTGGCAGCAGCATCCATTTTGTGACGCTGGGGCTCTGGTTAACTTTAACCGGGTAGTAGGTCTTCAACATGTCTTCTCCCTCTAGAAGGGAGGAATACTATCCTCACCACCAGAAATGGTGTGGGGGTAGTATTCCAAAGTGTTAGACAGCTTACACGACATGTTTTGATAAAGCCAAACCATAGTTACCATAACCGCGAGGATTATAAGGCACTTTAAGAGTATATGGTAGGCGATATCATAGAACAGCTATAAGGACATGGTTCCGAAAGCTGCAGACAGGCTCAGCTCATGTTGGAGCACCATCTCACATGTTACCAAGCACTCTGCCTTCAGGATTGTTAAGGCCTGCCATAGGAGTGACTGATAGGTTACCCATGTGTCTATATATAAGGTAGGTATAGGAATACTACACCTAAGCAAGGGGTGAGTACACGACCTTGCCCCAGCTGAGTGATCAGCCAGTTGTGTCATAATGGAAGGCCAGCCAGGGGTGGCATAATACATGCTGCAGCCCCTGGTAGGCCTAGGGTACACCTATGCCCTGGGTACCTAAGGTACACTGTACCGGGTCCAAAAAGGTGATCCTTACCAATTGGGTTATGCACCTAAAGTGCATAGTGAATTTAGAGAGAGAACAGCTGGGCTGTGGGTCTGATTAGCAGGCCCACAGCCACATCTAAGTCGAAAACCAGTGAAGCAAAAGCAAAAAGTGGGGGTGAACATAGAAAGCAGACCCTACTCTCCGACAAATTGCCCTCCAAAAAGAGGACTGTGTCAGTCCTCAGCTGTCCTGGTCAGATACATTGTTCAGCCTCCTCCCTCTGATCATCTCGATCAACATTTATAACCATCAACGTCTACGTTCATATAGTGTAGGTAAATGGGGTGCAAGTGAGCCGCCACACAGTCGACCTAAGAACTTTTAGGCGCTGTACAAAACATACATCAACACAAGGGGGAGGGGCACTACACCCACGGAGCTGCAAATCAGGACCTGAGTGAGATCAACCTAACTGACTAGCAATGCAGAGCTTGAGTGGTTCACTCAACATGCCAGAAGAGTATCTGAGTGATGTTAAGAGGGGTTTCTATGTTCAACACTCCGTCCATCATTTCCTTTGTTCGCCATAAGTTGGCAGGGTATGCTCAGACATGAGTCCCTTGCTCACTTTTCAGCCAGGCTTGCTTGAATCCAGTGGCAGACGGCTGAAATGCCAGAAACCGGTCCTAGGAACCTTGTTTCCGGTCCAGGGAAGACATTGCTTGGCAGTTCGGGCTGGACTGTTCCCATGAGGCACAGGGTCAGACTGATTTTCATATGGCCATGTCTGAACTGGGGTGGCAGAGTGGGTTAAAGAACGGTGGTGGATTAAACCCAGATCAGTTGACGCAGGGTGAGTGCTTGCAATGTTCAACACTCCGTCCATCATTTCCTTTGGTTTTGCTTTGTTCGCCATAAGTTGGCAGGGTATGCTCAGACGTGAGTCCCTTGCTCACTTTGCCACTGGATTCAAGCAAGCCTGGCCGAAGACGGCTGAAATGCCAGAAACCGGTCCTCGGATGCTTGTTTCCGGTCCAGGGAAGACATGGCTTGGCAGTTCGGGCTGGACTGTTCCCATGAGGCACAGGGTCAGACTGATTTGCATATGGCCATGTCTGAACTGCGGTGGCAGAGTGGGCTAAAGAACGGTGGTGGATTAAACCCAGATCAGTTGACTGGGGGTGAGTGCTTGCAATGTTCAACACTCCGTCTATCATTTCCTTTGGTTTTGCTGGGTTTCTATGCTTGGCAACTACAAGGGAGTGTAGTGGTGGACAGTTGGAGGTGGGGTGATGGGGGGGTGAGCTCTGATAACCAAATGCCACGTGATATGACATGCCTGATAACTCTAAGTGATGTATCGTATGCTATATGATTGATATGTGCCACTAATAATGTCATGCTACAAGACTAAGTCTCATGTTTGTATTATACAAAAACTAATAAAGTGTTTAAAAAAAACAAGCATTGGCATAGCCAATAGGTCTCGCCTTTGGGACCTTATAAGTATTTAGTTATGCAGCCCAATATCCTTGGTGCAACTACATCAACTGTTGCATGGCTAAACACTTATACGGTCCCAAAGGCGAGACCTATTGGCTATGCCAATGCTTGTTAAAGTATATTGTATTCATAAAGAACCTTTGTTCAGCTCATCTCTAAATTAGATTAGTAGCACCACCATGTGCCAGACTGTCATAAGTGTGGTGTTGACAATTAACTGCCAGTGGCGAGCACCAGAAACCACCAGCTCAAATTCAGCACTGTGTAGGATTAATAGCTAACTTCACAATTCCATATATTCTGTTGTCATGAATTAACATTCACGATTGATATTGTTGTTTGATGTGAGCACCAATAAGAACTTTCATACAAGGTAATTTATGTATATGGAATGAAGGTATGTCATGAATTTCATGTCCGTGTTTCAAAGGAACAGGAAATTACTTGAAGTGGGAAAGATTCAGGTAAAATCTCTCTTTTTAAAAGGCAAGGTTGGGATTGAACTGCAACCCGTGAGCAGAACTTGCTGTCGAAGTGGGTTGGGAATTTTTAATTGGATGCTTTTCTACTTAATATAATTTTGATCATTGGTACACTTGCTGAGTTTGGAAATCTCTTGTCGGGGGTTTGGAAGCACACACACACACACTTTCACTCACTCACCCTCCCACCCTTTCCTCAACAATGGTAAGGAATAACATATTATATTCTGCATAGCTGTATTGCTATGGTACTGTGCTTGTGGCGCACCGCTGCGCACGCCCACAAGGTGTATGCTGACACAAGCACGAGTATGTGCTTCGAAAAAGAGCTGAACAATGGCTAACGACAATGCCTTTTATTTATGTTTTTGAAACCAAAAGATCAATAAAAGGCATTGCCATTTACAATGCCAATAGCTCAAACTTGCATAAATGTGAGACCTATTGCATTTCAAATGCTTGTTCAAAATGCTGGTAAAGCCTTTCAGCATGGAGTGAGGGTAATAAAGAGGGTTGTTTACCCTCTGTCACTCTTAACCCCTTCAGTGCCCATGACGAGATAGTCTCGTCATAGAGCGCGGTTGCGCTGTGCCCATGACGAGACTATCTCGTCATGAGCCCCGCCCGCTAATTCAACGCCCGGCACAGGGCGGGGAAAGGGTGGGGCACTGAAGAGGTTAATGTGGGTTAAGAATGGTCTTAATCAATAAACATAGTGATCCACCCACAGGTATATGTGTATGTCAGAATTGTTAAAATACCCCTCACACACCAAAAGGGCCCTTGGTGTCATGCTTCATCATAGGGTCTTCCCGCCCCTCTACGGGACGGGGCGTGCTACGACCTACGTGTATGTGGGAGCACTGTTGTTATGAGACAACTATGTGTATTGTAGGGGTGTGAGAGGAAGGGTCTGGGGTGAATGGAGAAAGTGAGATAAAAAATACCTGGCTCGTCGGTCTAGAAGACTTTAATATACCTATGAGCTGGTATTAATAAAAGGTGGGGGGAGGAGGTGTGTGTGCCTCAATGAGCTGTGCCTCCTATGTCTGCCGACATGGTTCGAAGCTCCCCAGGCTTCTTCTTCAGGACCATAAGGATCCCTCCCTAAACTCACAGTGGCGTGTAATAACGTGAAAAATTAATAATGATAAGAACTTTGCGTGTAAAGGAAAACTGTTCCTGATAGTGTTAAGTATATGTTGCCTCAATGGGTCTTTACGGCCAATATACCTGGAAAGAAACACATAAAGGGGAAATAGAGACATATATCCTCTGATAGATGTACAATCCATCGTGAGCATTCAGTGACCTGAAAAAAAGTGATAAAACTAGTCTGCATTTATCATTAATCAGCTTGTGTGACGTGTCTCAGTGCGACGTAGGGCAAACAAAAGTACACTGACAAAGAACAAAACACACATAAAACATAAAGTACACACTCTAGAAAATAGAACAACACACCAATAATTGTTCATGTCCAATATCTATATGCTGGCCATTGCTTGGTGGTAGGGCAACAAAGGTAAACATACTTGATTTCTGTAAATTATAGAGCATCATGAGCCTGATGCACGGGTGGTTGGAGTGCCTGATAGGCTATCTATAAAAAGAAAAAAGTAAAAGTACATCCCACAAGGGTTGGTCACAGATGGCAACAAAGTCCTCCTGAATGGGAAGTTTTCCTATTTCGGCTGTGCCGTACTTACGACTCCCGGGATCACTGCCCTCCTGAATGCAACCTCACCGTGTGGCTCCGTAGGACAAATGAGTCCAGGGTGGAGGTCGGTTTAAATACCGGATTCGACCGGTATTGTTAAATGGTGGCCGTAATCATCTGTACGGCGCTTCGAAGTAGGAAGTGAAATCAATCTGATTGTGACACAAACGGCTGTTAATACTGCTGTCATGAGCCAAAAACCGGGAATGTTCCGGTTTTTAGTAATGCGCGATCGGGGAGTCTGATGTGAAAAAAAGAGACTAATTCAGATTGGCAAAACACGCAGAGGAGAGTATCCTGGGGAGGAAGCAGAAGTCTAATTTACATCAATATTCATGAGTTCATTCATTACGTGGTCCAGCCCATAAGGGGAGGAGAAAGGCGTTTAGAAGCGCCAAAACCATGTGATAATCTTTGTATATTTCTCCATGTCTAGACACACGTATGGGATCGAAAAGCACGATGTTGGCCGTTTCTTCATATTCAGGGAAGGACAAAGAATAACTTGCTCACAATTATGTGGGGGTGCTAGTGTTTCCAGGATGTGCCAAAATAAACTAACAAGGTTAGTCTTTCACAGGTGATAGGTACATATATTCCCTAAGCTATAATCTGGGGATGATTCAACCCAGGAGGAATCAATTTTGGACACATGAACTCAAAAACTCATTAACCACACAAGAGGTCATACATTCAACATAGATGGCAGGCTGAATGAGGTTCTCAATTTTATGGGATTGCTCGTGTTCCCAAGATGTGCAAAACTTGCTTGCGTGGGTAGTTATTCACTGGTGACTGGTATATACATACCCTCAGGTTTAGTCTGTGGATAGTTCAACACTGGAGGCATCAATTGGAACATATGAACCCATATCCTCACTATCCACACAGGAGGTCAGCCATCCATGCAGCATAGATGACAAGCTGAATGAAGTAGTGTTGTTCCAGCTACTCAAGTGTATTTCTTTTTTTGTAACATATTTTTATTGGCATTTTCAGGTTTATTGTAATATATATCAAATAAATCATTCAATCCATGAGATTGCTTATTACAGTATCCAATGTCCCCCACAATTAATCATGAGTACAATAGTTGCTGGATACACAAGTTGTAAACCCTATGGGTCCTGGTAGTGAATATGCCACGTGAACTGGGGTAAAACACGGGAAGAGCTAGGGGTTGGGTATGGAAGATCGCGTCCGGACTCTCTTATCTGCCACTGGGTTAAGCGCGTGTGTGTGTGTATCGTGTCAATATCTTACAGCTGAGCTGACGTTTACGCCAGGCCGGCAGAAGTGCCGACACATGTCACGAGGTTGCCCGCGACGCAATCGGGCCCCCAGAGTAGGGAGGGTTTAGTCGATTGCTGACGAAGGCTGTGTTGGCAGGGCTGTTTGTGTAGGTGTGCCCCCGTGTGAGTCCTCGCCAGGGGTCAATTGCTTAAAGTGATTCAATAACATGGCCCAGTCCATTGAAATGGGATGTTTGCGGGTGCCCCTTACCTCCTCCTCCTGTAATGTGTCCTCCTCTGCCGCCGCCCATTTGTGTGTCGCTCCCACCCAAGCTGCAAGCGGGGGACCAGTGGGAGAACGCCAGTGCATAGCAATACCGCGTTTGGCTAATAACACCGCTAGGGAATAAAAACGGGTCTGCACTTTGTGTTGTTTATGTGTTCGAGCGATACCTAGTGCGCTGGCCTCCCATGTATTCATAGACTTGATCCCTGTGAGGTCCTGTAGGGTAGTATGAATGTGTTGCCAAAAAGAACTGATCGTGGGGCAGCTCCAAAACATGTGTTGGAAGTCCGCGTCCTGTGATTGGCATCTGGGGCAGAGGAACTCAGTGTCCGGGTAGAAGCGCTGGAGACGTGCTGGTGTCAGATAAGCTCTATGGAGGATATAAAATTGTATATTCTTAAATTGTGCATTTCTGGACACCTTTTTAGGATATTCAAGGGCTCTTTCCCATTCCTTCTCGTGCAGTGAGTGTCCGATTTCCTCCTCCCAGATGGCACGTAGGGACACCAACGGTTTATTGGTGAGTTCCCGTATGGCTTTGTAGAGCCATGTGGTTAGGTGTCTACTCACTCCCATATGTAGAATCGTGTGGATGACTGGATGTGTGGGTGGCTCCCCCCTCGAGAGGTCATGATGCGGTCGATAACTATCTAACAGTTGGCGGTGAAACAGGAATTGGCCCGGGGGGAGATCGTAGTCTGCCATGAGGTTTTGGAATGGTCTAAGCTGTCCGTCTTCAAAGAGGGACTCCATTTCGGTGATACCGCATGAAGTCCATGTGGTGAGCATGTTATTTGTGTACTGATGTTCACGTTTGGGCCACCCGATTAATGGGAACAGAGGGGAATACAAGGGCATTTCCGATGACATGCGATGTATTCGTTGCATGCATCTTCGTGCCACTACGACCTGCAGGGGATAGGTACGCTTCGGTTTGGTGCCCGGAAGCAATAACCGACGGACTTCCGCAAGGGATACCCGTCCTGTCAAGGTATGCGTCTCTAGCGTATACCGGTCCGCCGTCCAGTGGGAGAGCCACTGTAGTTGTGCCGCCAGAAAGTATGTCTCAAAGGATGGAGCACCCAGGCCACCCTGCGTGGTGGGTAATTGCAGTTTTTTCAGTGCTATTCTGTGTCTAGCAGAACCCCAGATCAACGCACTGAGAATTGAGTCCAGATCCTGAAAGAAGGTTCTAGGCGGAATCACTGGTAGGTTGGTAAAATAGTATAATAATCGTGGGACTGTTATCATTTTGGCTAATGCTATCCGGCCTATCGGGGCCAGCGGGAGGCTCTTCCAAAATCCGACTGCGGCTCTAATGCCTGCCAGCGCCCTACAATGGTTACCCTCAAAAATATCAGTGGGGGAATGATAAAGGCGGATCCCGAGATACCGAGGCGCTTCCGTGCTCCAAGGCACTCTCCGGTCACCCAACCGGACCTCCCGAGGGGGCAGATTCGGGTGTAGTGGATATATGGTGGACTTGTCCCAATTCACCTGTAATCCAGAGGCTGCCGCGAATTCAGTGAGCGTCGCCCAAAGGGAGGTTAGATCTTCCTCGATGTCTCGCACGTAAATTAACAGATCGTCCGCGTACATGGAAACGCTATGTGTTGTGTCCGCTATGGGAATGCCCCAGCGCTCTCCCTCTTGGCGCAGCCGTACGGCCAGAGGCTCGACAGCTAGGGCAAATAGTAAGGGGGACAGCGGGCAGCCCTGTCTAGTGCCCCTCCGGACCGCGAATTCTGCCGATATGTACCGGCCCAGGCGAACCCGTGAGGTGAGATTCGTGTATAAGAGTTGTGTGTAAGCGAGGAGAGTGGGGCCGAGGCCTGTACGCGGTAGAACCGCGAAAAGATACTGCCACGTGAGAGTATCGAATGCTTTCTCGAGGTCCAGGATGAGACAGGCAGACCGGGGATACATCCCTTGTACTTGGTCTTGAACGTGAAATATGCGACGTATATTCTGGGAGGTGCGTCTACCTGGAATAAAGCCGCATTGGTCCTGATGAACCAGGTGGCATATAACTTGTGCGTATCTGTCTGCCAATAACTTTCCGAGGAGTTTGCAATCAGCGGAAAGGAGCGATATGGGGCGGTAGGAGGCCATTTGCTGCGGATCGCGATGTGGCTTTAAAAAGGTCACGATCACTGATTCACGTAAGGATCTCGGTAGTTCCCCCTTTTCAAGCGCTACCGCGAACATCTCCACCAATCGGGGGACCAAACACGTAGAAAAAGTTGTATAATATTCGAGCGGCAGCCCATCTAAACCCGGCGCCTTGTTGTGAGCCAGGGCGCGTAAGGCGTGGGTCACATCAGTCACTGTTATCGGCAATTCTAGGGCCTCCCTATCTGTCCTTGTGACTGTTGGGAGGGTCAGGGGGTCTAGGAAACTATCCACCGTGTCCCGTGAGGTAGGGGTTGGTCCCTCATAAGTTTTCGCATAATAGCCCTGAAACGCCCCCAAAATCTCAGTCTGGGAGCACACCAGTGTACCCTGGGCGTCCAGGATCTCCGTGATGGGCTTTACATCTGTGTCTTGCTTGGCCAGCCAAGCTAGTAATGTGCCCGTTTTGTCTCGGTCTTTATGCATCCGTGCGGCATACGATCTGAAGTTGTATCGGCGGAGATCCGCACAGGCGGATTGATAATCTGTTTTGGCCCTGGCTAAGCGTTGTGTCCCTTCTTCGGATGTGGTGTCCTGTTTAGTGACATCGGCGAGGTGTAGCTCAGCCGTGGTAAGTGCCAGTTCCAACGTGCGCTTGACCCCCGCAATTTGTTGTATGCATTCTCCTCGGGCCACTACCTTAAATGTGTCCCATTCCACTAATGTTGATGAAGCTGTGCCCGCATTGTGTGTAAAGTAACCTAGAATGCTATGTTCCTGTTTGTGTCGAAAGACGTGATCAGAGAGACAGTCGCGCGGTAAGCGCCAGGTGGGTACGGGAGGGTGTGGGGGCCTCCAGCTAAGTCGTAGGATATGGGCATCGTGATCAGAAATGACTCTACCCAAGTAGTCCGTGTGGGTAATTTTAGGCAGTATTGCTGCTGTGCATAGGAATCTGTCGAGACGGACCCGTAGATTATGCGGGATGGAGTAGAAGGAGTACAGCCGGGTCTGTGGGTGACGCGACCGCCACGCATCAGTAAGCGCCCAGTGTGTGAGCCACGCGCGAAACCTATTGGTCTGCTTGAGGGAAGGAGAGTGTATGGGAGGGGGGTGAGATCTGTCTAAGTGTAGGTCTAGCGTGCAGTTATAGTCTCCACCTAAGATCCAGGGAATAGAGGCAAACGGGGCTAGAATCCCGGTGAGGTGATCCCAAAATTTGTCCTGCTCTACATTGGGGGCATATATGCTACCAAGGAGTACTGTCTGCCCATCCAAGAGGCCCTCTAACAGCGTGTATCTGCCGTCCTTATCCACCACCCTACGGAGTTCCCGGAAGGGAGTACCCGGTCGAATCCAAATCAGGGCCCCTCGTGCGTACGCGGAGTAGCTCGTGGCGCATATGATACCCCGCCATTTAGCCTGTAATTTCCCCACCTCCTTCGCAATAAGATGCGTCTCCTGTAGAAATGCTATCTGTGTGTTGTGGCGTTTAGCATATGAGTACACTGCATACCGCTTACTCGGGGTGTGAAGCCCTCTGACATTAAGGGTGAGGACAGAGATGTCCGAATGTGGTGTAGTCAGTGCCATGTCTCAGTGACGGCGGGTGATGATCGGGGCCTGTGCCTGGTGGAGGATGCTAAGCAGGGCCAACCCAACTGTATGTGAGTGTGTGTATCCCACACCGCTAGATGTCTATGTACTGTGGGTATTTGGGTCCGTGTCATTCCAGGGAGGGAGTTGGGATAATGCGGAACTGGGAAATCTAACTGCATAACTGGGGTCGGGAAACGTTCCCAATGCCAAGGACCCATCGCCAGAGACGATGCGTCCAAACCTGCGCTCCCTAAGACGGGAGGTACAACAATGAATGATGGGGGCGGCGGTGTGGGTGCGTAAGACGATACGCGGATCGGGCCTTAAAAAGGATAAGTGAGCGTTGCTCGTATCGTCGATTGTCGGCCCAGGTGTCTACAGTTAGGGAGTGATACGTGAAGGTAACCACCCTTGTTAGTTAGTGTCCCAGCAAACCCCTCTTACGGTACAAGAGTCCTTGATTGTCCATCCAGAATGAGGTCCGCTGTCTGAGGAGTGACCAGAGGGGGTGTCACAGAATCTCCGCCCGACAGGGAGCCGTCGCTATCATTTTCCCCCTCAGATGTGAAGATGTGCGGGGGACGATCTATGTCGTCCTGTTGGGAGGGCGTCTGCAAATTGATCACCGCCTGCAGGGCCTCCCTTCTTTCCCTTACAATCTGTTCCAGGTCGGGAGAATCTTGGGTGCGCAACTTGGTCCCGCCACTTGCACCACCGCGTGGGCGCTTCTGAGTTCGTCTCCTGGGTCGGGATAGTTTGGGGTTCGGGTCTCTCATGGTGTCTGCTCTAGATTGCTGTGAGCAGTGTTGATCCGCCCAATCCTGCGCTTCCAAGGCGGTGGTGAAAAAAACCGTGGAGCCGTTATGGATTACCTTGAGGCGGGCTGGAAAGAGTAAAGAGTACTGAATTTTATTCTCCCGGAGGCGGCGTTTCACGTTCAGGAAGGTAGACCGTTGCTGCTGCACTGCTCTTGCGTAATCCGGGAAGACCATGATCCGTTTGTTTTCGACCTGCAGGGCGCCTGCCGCTCGTGCCGCACGCAGCACCGCATCCCTGTCCCGGTAATGGAGGAACTTTGCCAGCATTGGTCTTGGAGCCGTACCCGGCGGCGGCCTACGGGCTGGGACCCTGTGAGCTCGTTCCAACGAAAAGAAAGCAGACCGGTCCGTCTCGGGGGTGAAGGATTTCACCCAGTTTTCCATGTATTGCAGGGGGGTCGTGCCTTCAATTCCTTCTGGCAAACCCAGCACGCGAATGTTGCAGCGTCTTGAGCGTCCTTCTAAGTCGTCCGCGCGTTCCTCTATAATGGTCAAACGATGTAGGACCTCCTGCAGCGACTTCTGGTGTGCCCCGATCATGGGTTGCAGCTCGGCCACCGTTTTTTCCCCATCTTTTACTTTGTCCGCCAGTTTGCGATGATCGTCGCGAATAATGCTGATATCCGTTGCCAGGGTCCCGAGTCTCTCCTCCATAGAGACTCTAGAGAGCTCGATGGCCGCGAGGACCTGATCCAGCTTGGCTGAGATAGTGGGATCGGCCTGTGGTGTCTCTGTGTTCGCCCATGTCCGAGTCTTCGGCATGTTTTCTGGGGCTGTTTCAGGTACCGCCGTGTGTTGGGTCGCTCTCGGTTTCCCCATCTTGGCGACTGGGGCGGCGACGTGGGTCCAGATCTTCGCCGGCAGAGTGAGGCAAGCGAGCCGTTGATTCAAAGGTTCCCCGCCGGGGGAGAGGGACTCCCCGTCGATGGTATTGATGCCCCTGGGGGTCGGGCTCTCCTTCTATGTACAGGGGCACTATCTATCCCGGTGTCATGCCCATGTGCTGGCGGTGGGCCTCCGTCTATGCCACTGCAGGTTATAATAGGAGCTGCTCAGCTGTGGGGTACCCCTGCGTGTGCGCCGACCTACTCAAGTGTATTTCTTATTCATCGGTGGAACTGGTTCCATGGGATCTCATCGTTAAGTCCCTGGATGTGTGTTCCCAGACGGAACACCCAACGTTGTTCCTTCTCAAAAAGGCCGTTTTCTCCTTCCAGTCGCTCTATCACTGTCCATTGCAGGTCTTCCACTCCGTGTGTTGTGGTTAGGTAATGGTTGGACATCCTTGTTGTGCTTCTCCCACATCTGATGTTACTTCTGTGTTCCCCAATACGTATTTTCACAGGTCTAGTAGTCAAACCTACGTATTCCAATCCACAGGGGCAGGTGATTAGGTATACTACATTCTTGCTGTTGCAATTGGTGAAGCTCCTCTGGTCCCATTCATTGCCATTTCTGAACTTGATATGTGTACTCCTGTTTGTAAGGTGGCATGTACTGCAATTTCCGCATGGGTAATGTCCCTGTACAGGGGGTAGTGTCCTTTCAGGTATACTCCTCGGTATTAGCCTTAGTCTTGTCCGGACGAGCATATCTTTCAAATTTTTACCCCTCCTGTGCGCGAACATCGGTTTCGCGAAGTTGAGATTGCAGCTGTTCAAGAGGCGCCAGTGTTTGTTCACTATTTTTGTGATCTGGTTGGAGTGAGTGTTGTATGTGGTAACACATATGGGCCTTTCTTCAATTAGTGTTTCCACTCTGTCTTCCAATAGGGCTTCCCTATTGTTATTCCTTGCCCTCTTCATTGCTTTGTCAACTATTTTTTCAGGGTAGTTGCGTTGTATTAATTTACTACGTAAATCAGTGGCATGTTGCCTGAAATCTCGTAGTTCGGTACAGTTCCTCTGAAGGCGGAGGAATTGTCCGTAGGGTAGATTCTCTCTCAGGTGTCGAGGGTGAAAGCTGTTAAATAGTAGAAGATAGTTTTTGGCCGTTACCTTAAAATGTGTAGTTGTCTTCAGTGTACCTTCCTCCGGGTAGATGTTAAGATCCAGAAACACCAAGTTCTCACATGATATTGTGTGTGTGAATTTGAGAAATGCATTCTGTTGGTTGAGCCATGCTAAGAAGGATTCAGCTGAGTCACTATCACCTTCCCATATCACCAGAACATCATCGATGTATCTCTTCCAAACCTTGATGTGATGAAGGAAAGGGTTGGTGTTATTCAAAATGTTGTTTGCCTCCAGGTGATGGACATAAAGGCCTGCCAGACTTGGAGCAAATGTACTTCCCATGCTGGTACCGTGTCTTTGCTCCTAAAAAGTATTGGCGTACATAAAGAAATTCTTGGTAAGTGCCAATGAGATACATTCCAACACTACACTACGGGGTGTCTGATAATCCCAACTCATAGTGAATAGGACTTCCTCGATGATGGCCATGGTCTCATCATGAGGGAGACTGGTTTACAGACTCTCCACATCGAGTCCCATGAGGAGATTCTTTGTGGGGTCAAACTCGATATCCTTCAGTAGTTGCAACACTGCCTTGGTATCGCGCAAATAGGTACTGGTCGCCTGCACCAAAGGACGAAGGAATGCGTCCGCAAATTTGGATAAAGGTTCCAAGATAGAATTTATCCCGGAAACTATTGGTCGTCCTGGGGGATGATCAAGGTTTTTATGGATCTTAGGTATGGTGTAAAAATAGGGGACCCTCGGGCATTTATTGATAAGGAATTCAGCCTCTTTTTTAGAGACCCAGTTGTGTGCCACTGCCTCTTCCACCATTGATGTGATTCTCACCCTAATGGAGTCTGTGGGGTCATCATGCAGAGTGCCATAGTTCCTACGGTCTTCTAGGAGTTTTCTGCATTCGTTGTCGTAATTTTCTGCTGTTTGAAGTACAATGGCTCCTCCCTTATCCGCAGGTTTAATTACGATATCTTGGTTCATAGACAGTTGGTGTATTGCCTCTTTCTCTTCCCTTGATGTGTTCTGGAAGGTTGCACCATTATGTGCTGAAAATCCCTGGATTTCTCCCATCACTGCCTTCTCAAAGGCCAGCAGTTCAACAGGGAGTGAAGAATCAGGAGGGACGAAGGTGGACTTGTTGCGTAACCCTGTGTCATTATTATCCATCTCTATGGGTTGGTCTTTGAAGAATGCCTTCAATTTAAATTTTCGAATAAATTCGGTCATTTCTGTGTAGGCTTTGAATTTATCAAAACGATTCGTAGGTACGAAACCCAGTCCTTTTTCTAGGACCCTATTCTGAGTTGATGTTAATGTCAGGTTGGTTAGGTTCACCACCAAACTCACTTCCGGCTGGTTGATGGTAGTGATGGCGTGCTGCTGGTCATGCTCCTGGTTGACACTCGAGGGGTTTCGACTTCCGGTGTGGACCAATGAACGTTGTAGGCCCCTCTGTTCCGGCCCCTTCGTGGTCCCTGGCGTGGCCCTAAAAAAGGCGGTGGGGGTTGGTAACTATAGTCATATTTCTGTGGGGGTGGTATCCAATGAGGGAAAGGTCCCCCCATCGGTGGTGGACCGTACATATAGGGGGGGGTACGGAGGTGGTCCTTGATAGCCATTCCAACCCCTCCCTCTTGGGTAAAAAGGTCGCTGACTCTGGTTGTCCCTTCCCCTATTGTAACGTCTGCCACTTCCCCTACTCGAATTTGAGTTATCAGAACCGGTATCTGAGGCATCTCCGTCAGAGTTATAGTCCTGATTCTTCGCAACATAGTCATCACGCGTGTAAGGATATACACGTTCATGACTGAAGCGTGCTGTATCCTTCTTCAGTTTATTGTATTTGCTCTGTTTCAGAGTCATCTCAAATTCAGTAATCTCTTGATTCAGTTCCTCTAGTCGTTTCTTGAGGATATTGGGAGAAATATAGGCTTTTAGTCGTACTTCCAAATTCTGAATATCAATCTTGAGTTCTTGTGTGAGTCTTGTGGCTGTTTTTATAATGAGGACCAACCAATCCCGAGTGCAATGCCACGATATTAGTGACCATTCACGTTTGAAAACCTTGTCTTGTTGGAGAATATATGGTTTGTTGCGAACTATTAGACCCTGGGGGGCCGCATTTGCTCGTAGATACTCAGTCATAAGTAATCCATGGAGAGCAGTTTTTATTTGGGTCTTTCTTAGGTTGGCTAATTCGTCCCAGTCTGCATTGTTTGGACCAGAGTCGGTATTGCTTAACCCCTCAAAGGGGTTAATGGCTGCCAAGATCCTCTCCACTTCATCTTCCGCAAAGGTCAGGCCAATGTTTTCTGCCATCATGCGTGGTTGTTGTGTAGGTGTAGTCTATAATCAACAATGTGTGTACTTGTATGGAGTGTGTTGGAAACGAAAAACTATTAAGGATAAATTGTCCCTACTGAGCTATTTGAGCAATGCTTTAAAATGAAGGGAAGAAACTCCCGCAGCTGCACGCTGCCTAAGACTTGAGGAAAACAAAAGGGGGGAGTAGAGAGGTACCACTCAACCTGAGTGGTGGAGGTGGATACGTCCTCCCAAGATTCAATCAATAAACATAGTGATCCACCCACAGGTATATGTGTATGTCAGAATTTCCCCGGAAAAGGTGTAGATCCCCACAATGGTGGAGAGTACACACTAGTTGTTAAAATACCCCTCACACACCAAAAGGGCCCTTGGTGTCATGTTTCATCATAGGGGTCTTCCCGCCCCTCTACGGGACGGGGCGTGCTATGACCTACGTGTACGTGGGAGCACTGTTGTTATGAGACAACTATGTGTATTGTAGGGGTGTGAGAGGAAGGGTCTGGGGTGAATGGAGAAAGTGAGATAAAAAATACCTGGCTCGTCGGTCTAGAAGACTTTAATATACCTATGAGCTGGTATTAATAAAAGGTGGGGGGAGGAGGTGTGTGTGCCTCAATGAGCTGTGCCTCCTATGTCTGCCGACATGTTTCGAAGCTCCCCAGGCTTCTTCTTCAGGACCATAAGGATCCCTCCCTAAACTCACAGTGGTGTGTAATAATGTGAAAAATTAATAATGAAAAGAACTTTGCGTGTAAAGGAAAACTGTTCCTGATAGTGTTAAGTATATGTTGCCTCAATGGGTCTTTACGGCCAATATACCTGGAAAGAAACACATAAAGGGGAAATAAAGACATATATCCTCTGCTAGATGTACAATCCATCGTGAGCATTCAGTGACCTGAAAAAAAGTGATAAAACTAGTCTGCTTTTATCATTAATCGGCTTGTGTGACGTGTCTCAGTGCGACGTAGGGCATACAAAAGTACACTGACAAAGAACAAAACACACATAAAACATAAAGCACACACTCTAGAAAATAGAACAACACACCAATAATTGTTCATGTCCAATATCTATATGCTGGCCATTGCTTGGTGGTAGGGCAACAAAGGTAAACCTACTTGATTTCTGTAAATTATAGAGCGTCATGAGCCTGATGCATGGGTGGTTGAGGTAGTTCGTTGTGTTTTCTCTTCGATTATTTTTTTTGCCACATTCACGAAAATTGTACAAAACAAGGTATTGGGTCCGTAATATGAAATGCTCTGCTGAGTCAAGACACATGAGCAATAAGCTAACAAGAAGCACATAAGCTAACAAGCATTGGCCGCGCGGCCGCGGCCCTGAAAGCGACGCGGCCGCGAAAGTGAAAGTGATCGTGCTAAAGAAGTAGCAGTTGTTTGCGTGGGTGCGTGAGCGCGCAGTCTGCTCTTTTTCAAAGCACATACTCGTGCTTGTGGCGCGCTGCTGCGCACTCCCGCAAGGCGTATGCAGCCACAAGCACGAGTATGTGCTTTGAAAAACAGCTGCACGGCGGCTAAAGGTCTCCTATGCAGCGCATGCACGCTGCGTAGGCGAGACCTAAAAATGGGGTGCAAGTACAACAAATATTTGTAGACATTTCTACAGCAAAAGAGAATAGATTTACAGGAGAAAGTTTAGTAAAAAAGGAACACAAATGACAATGGTACAAAGTTGTGCATCAGTAGGGACAGTGTAAGAGATGAGATGTGCTGAAATGGCTTTTATAATTAATGGGGTTGACGTTACAATAATATCAAATGTATTGTACTCAAACCAGACTCCAAAAGTGTAATAAAATGCAGCTAGCACCAGGTCGTTATTATTTTTGATTAAGCAGCTAATCACTAGATGGCACCAGCTAGAGTATAAGAAAAAAACTATTAATACCTGCTCTCTCACGCTGGAGGACATTTTTTAAGCTTGGAATGATGTGCTTGTGCCATCTGGCATAAATGGAAGAAGTGAGACCCTGCATGTGTTTTTTAAATGCAGATCCACAAAATCCTTTTACAAGCCTGGCAGGACTACATTGTTGCAGGACTAGCAGATTAGGTCTACACTTTGCTACACCAGTTCTACTGCTTGTCTGTAATAATCAGGGTCCAATTGTAAACACTCTGCTTTACTGAAAAACTCGTCGATGGCAAACCCCCTAGGCCCTCACATCTCTATGTCCGAGTATCTCCTTATCTACCTAAAAGACTTGCTAGGTCCACCTACCAACTCCACTTGCCCATGCCCTGCTCATGAGTAAACAGATACTTTTAAGTCAAAGTCTCCAGCATCTGGCCTAGCCTATGAAGGGACAACAGATACGCCTTTCACTCTTATGCCTCAGGAGAGTCTCAAAGCACAGAGGAGAGCCATGCCTCACAACTTCCTTTAACAACAAAGCAGGTTCACTTCCCTGACGCTAGGTTTCCCTGTGGATACCCTCATGTGTGGGGGCACCTCTAGAGGCTGCATGCACATTGCCCTTGTGACACTTTACACTACTGCATGATTCGTCCTCTGGATTACCTCTGAGCCATGAGACAATTCCGTTCATAAATCATGCTCTACAAGATACATAAATAAAAAAATGTTACAGCCTTATCTTACCACCACCCATTTTCTTATTTGCCACCTTCAGTTACTTGGTAAACATTCAGTGCGTGACTCACAAAGCTATCTTCCATGAGTAGGTAAACCAAGGATACATCAGAAGGTTTCGCACCCAGATACAGACTATTTTTTGTGATTCGGAAAGCATGACAATGGAATGAAAATTACCAGTTCATGTGTATACCAAACGTTATTTTTAAATGCCATGCACATGTACAGAATTTTTGCTCTGCTTGGGTCATTATGCGGCAAAATACCCTGGTACCTAATTAAGCATTCCAGTCTGAATAACTCACGGCCGGCCGATGGAGTGAGATGTGTCTTCCCGTGTCTCCACTCCTCCGCAGCTTTCCTAAGCTTGATTCATCACATTGGGACCCGTGTTCTCTCGCTCTTGCCGCCCCAAGTGCCCCGCCACCCTCTGCCACCTGAGGACTGGGCCAGGCGCCTGCTCCAGCCTGTCGGCGTTCTCGTGGCTGCTCTTGACCGAAACCTGGCTGGGCCGACCCGCCATCTTGGGGCCTCCTGTGGCATCGTTCACCACTCTTGGGCAGCCTCCTGGGACCCGTGCATCATTCCCCGGCCTGCCCCGAACAAGAGTAGGCCGCCCGACTTGACGGCTTCACACCGCACCCCCCTCTGCTGGGAGTGGGAGGCGGAACCTGCAAGCAGCATCGGCGGCCCTGCTCGGTGCCTGCCGCAACCTGCGTCCTGGCCTACAAAGGGGACACTGAACCTGCCTGAGCCCGCCCAGCCTTGGAGCCACATAACGGAGATAAGTAGCAATCAGCTGTTGAATCGTGCAGTGGGCCTGCTCTCCACTCTTCCCTCCTTCTCGCTTCCTTGGCTCTGGCTGATGAGAGGCCTTGCTCTTCTTTGGGCGCCACGCTGCAACACCTGCTTC
Source organism: Triturus cristatus (assembly GCF_964204655.1). NCBI lineage: Eukaryota > Metazoa > Chordata > Amphibia > Caudata > Salamandridae > Triturus > Triturus cristatus. Next base: position 839,478,244 of record NC_140593.1, on the reverse strand, counting down.
CCTCATTGAACACGCGTTCTTACCTGCCACCCACCCTACAAATATTACCCTCCTCCTGTGCTGTTGACCAATTGCAGCCAATGGTCCTGCCTGCCTTGCGCCCTGGCACTACCTTAGCATCACCCAGGAGCAGCTTTATAGGCGTGGTGCCCCCTGGATAATTCTACTGCTGCCTCCACAGCTCTACTCTTGGGTCTGAATTGCGCCCAAGGAGGCTCTCTCTTTTCCCTGCTGCATTTCAACTTGTGCTGCCCCATTGAAGAGCTGCTGTAAGGCGGTCCCTGTGCCCGGGAGCAGCGACTGCCTATGACTGTCCCTGCACATTGGAGTGTGCCTCTGCCTCAGCTGTTGGGACCTGAGACACTTCATTTTGCTGCAGGATCTCCACAGGACCAGGCTCAGCTGTGACACCACACCACATTCCCTCCCAGGTCCATTGGGCGGTGTGTGCAATACGATTGGTCGCAACAAACTGTGCCTCGGCCTCCTGGGCTAACTTCATGGCCACCCGAGAACGGATTGATCCAGGTGAGGTGTTTGCCTTGGACCCCCCCCTGTTGAACTCTGCCTGGTTTGTGTGGGGGACCCATTGCACACGCTTTGCCCTCACAGGGATCGAGCCGAGATTGCCTCAGGCCCATGCAGCCACTGACATACCTTGGATATTGAATATGCCACATTATCATGCCCTATTTCCGTCTCAGACACTTGCTGACTGCAGTGCCACCTTTCTGCCATGCCATGAGGCAAGTCCAACAAGGATACCCCAGCCAGTCAATCTAAAGACAATCCTGTTACTTCTCAATGGCTTAAATCTGGCCGTCCAACTATGGCCACCACCGACTCTCCCCCAGCTGCCACATCCTGTGACCACCCTGCTACCCCCTTCATGCAGGTTTATATGAACAACTTCCTCCAAGAAATAAGATCTGAAATCGTTTCTCTCAAGACAGAATTCAAAACCTGCCTACATGATCTTAAATGTGACATCACAGAGATATGGGGCGCGTTGAGGATCTGGAAAGCAGGAGGAACAACCTTCGCATTAGGGGTGTCCTCAAAGGGGCTGAGGGCTTGACATCATGAAGCTCCTGGCAGACCTCCTCCTGATGATCCAGGGGGATGACAATGCCTCCCCCCACCCTGGACAGGGCTCAGCAAGTGGCCATGGCCCCGGGATACCTGCACTATGTCCCTGAAATCCTCACGCGGGTACACTTCTTTACTAAAAAGAAAGCTATCCTACAAGCTTTGCGCCGTAAAGCGATCTTGATATTCAAAGGACACTCATACAAATATTCCAAGATATCTCTTCAGTGAGGCTACGCAGAGACTTCAAGCCTGTCACGGACAAACTACATGACCTTAACATCAAATACCAATGGGGACACCCCTTTGCTCTGATCTTCATGTGGGAGTGCAGGTGCTGGGTAATCTGTTCTCTATGCGAGGCCAAAAAGCTAGTGCAGATCCAATCTGATTCCTGTAAGGCCAGTCCATCTCCCCCTTGCACATTACCCTAAGAGACCATATGCCTAAAATGGTCTACAGTGCAACCTACCAAGCCCAGTATGCACAGCAAGAAGCAGACCTCCCTTCAAGCTAAACAAGACATTATTCACCATCTCCTCACAATGGAAAGTGCATCCTCTCCGGCCCGCTCCACTTCGGCTTCTATCTGACCTGGGCGTTGCTTTGTCCTGGACTGCGCCTTGGCCCAGCTAGCTGGTGGTTACCGTCTTTGGACACTCACACAGCTAGGTTGGGGAGTCTTTCCATATTGCGATATCATGCTGATGGGGTTCGTCCCAATGGACTAATGATTTTGCGCACTGGAGCTCTCGTCCCCTTACGACCTGGCATCTGGGGCCCGTGCCAGGATTGCCTCTGGGCCTTCTTTGTCTTAGAGGTTAAATTCCTGGCTGGGGAAGTGGGAGACCATCAGACTTACCTCTTGCCTTTGCGCCCCTTCACTCGATCTTCCCCCTTGGAGAATACCTTCTCCGGAATGGCCCATGCACAGACAAGTGGACCATTTCAGGACTTGAATGGAGCCCAGTTGGCCTCTTGTTGGTTAGATTGGTCTTTTGCCTCTCCTCCTTATCCCTTTCCATAGGGGTCCAGGGTTAGTGGTATATGTGCTTTGGAGCCTATCCCTTGCCCGCCTTGCAGGGTGGCCGCCCTCTTTTTCGGATGTTGGGATTGCTCTTTGGTCCCGTATTTTGTCTCCCCTCTCACCCCCGCAGACTGGGTTATTGCATCTCTGTCCACTACATGCCTCCACCAGGGCCCACAACAATGGTCTTTTATGTGCTCGGAGCTGCTGCCTTTTCCTTTCCACTAGCTGGTTCCCTTAGCCCAGGTCATGGTTGACACATCAAATTCCTCTCCCTAAATGTTAGGGGTCTCAGTGCTCCAACCAAGAGGTGCAAAATTTGGCGTTATCTTCTCATACAAGACCCTGAAGTCATTTTCCTTTTGGAGACCCACCTTTTGCAGTCCGACTCGCACAGAATATCTCATTCAAAGTACCCGACTCGATATTGGGCCGCTACTGCCACTACAACAGCTAGGGTTGCAATTTTGTGCAAAACAGGGTTCTGCTCCAAAGTGCTGCGGGTGGTCTGGGATGAGGAAGGTCGCTTCTTAAAACTCACAGTTCAGTGAGGCATTCGGTCTCATGCCCTCCTCAACATCTATGCACCTAATCAATTACAAGATGCGTAGCTCAGGACCATACTGCGAGAGCAGGTGGCACAGGAGGGGTACTGCTTAGTAGTGGGGGAGGACTTCAACTTGGTGTGGGATCCTAAGTTGGACTGCAGTGCTGCCTCTTGCCAGGGCACGGGGGCAATGGCAGCTGCTTTAAAGAGAGACTCTAGGGAAATGGCCCTCGCAGATGCCAGGTGTGAGAAGTTGGCCTTGTATATGCTGTCCACTAATTAAAGTGGGCACCTTGTACCAGTCCAAACAACCCTTATTGATGATTAGGTTAAAGACAACCTTTATAGAAAGCTATCCTAGTGGTAGCTGTGGAGAGCAGCCTTCAGGCTAAGTCTCGAAGGAATGTAAAGCAGCTTGTTTTACCAGATCAGAACCTCCTGAATGACCAAATGAAAGGAGAACCACACAAGTGTTACATAAAATGTATGTATTTATTACTAAATACTCTCTACTAACCTCTTTATGAGATTAGAGCACAAGATACACAATACCGAATCAATAGAACAATAGTAAATAGCACAATACACAGCGGGCTCCAGGGGTAGACCGAACCATATACTAAAAATTTGGTATAACAACGACGACTTCACTAGACACAGTGCCTAGAGCACGTAGAATCCCTGGGACCCCAAGGAACCACCCAAAGTAGTGACACAGGCGACCCACAGAGGACGGGTGCAATGTGACAACACAGACGCGAGCTCCGTACAACTTTACGGGAAAGTCGCGGTTGGAAAATTACAGTTTAAGGACACTTCGGAGAGGATTTCAAGCAAACCCTTTGGAACATAGAAGGTTCTAAGGCCAGCACCCTTGTGAGTACCAAGGTACCCATGTTACCTATCCCAGAGGAGCCGGGTGCATAGGGGTCAAGTGGTGTCGGAAACCCTCATTGTTTTCAATGGCGTGATGCAAAGAAGTGCTGCTGCCAAGAAGATGAAAAGTGTCCGGTGGAATCTAAGCCTGGATCCGAGGTGAAAAGAACCTGAAAGCAGAGGGGACAGAGTCTGGGTCACTTCAGGGTGACCAGGGGCTCAGTAGATGAATGCCCACCGATGTCTGGTGCTTCAGGTGAGAAGATTGGATGCTTGACTCTGCAGCCACGGGGACCAGGAGACGTTTACCAGAGTCCAGAGGTGAGCTGTCCCATGAAGGATGTCGAATGCAGGGGGGTCAGTGTCCGGATTGAACACCAACAAGCCTTGGCAACGGCAACCCACGCGGGCAGAGGAAACCAGTTACTGTGAGGATCAGCAAGGTCCTGGGGACACTCCAAGCAATGAAGAGTCAGGGCACGTCTGGAGCTTCCAGGGAAGCCTAAGGAAAGTCAAAGTTACCTTCGCAGAGACCCACAGGCCAACAGGCCAGGGATCAAAAAGAGACCTCGAGCTGAATCACGAAATACCAGCCCATGGAACACTCGTGGAGTGTAGGCTGGAAATCTTCGGTGGAAATACTGCTCAGGGCCAGGACTACACGTAGCCCAAAGCACAGCCTCGGGGATCGCCAAAAAGCATATGCTGCTGCAAAAGTACACGGTGCACAGGGGTTCGGGTTGCACGGTCCCCCTGAGGGATACTGGTCTCAGAATTGCTGAGAGAGGAGATCGACCTCAGAGATGCTCTGGAACCTACCTCCTGTGTTGCAGAAATCTTCGGAGTCCTCAGGAGCTCGGAAGATGCAAACCGGTCAGATGCGTTAAATTGCCTGCTGCTGCAGGGGATTAACTCCTTTCCTCCAAGAGAGATTCTTCTGTCGTCCAGCGAAGTGTAGACTGCCGAAGTACGTGGTTTCTGCTTGCAGAGTTTAGTCCAGGTAAAATCTAAAGTTATGTAGTCCGGGTTCCTACTTTATACCCAATGAAGGGGTTGGACAAACTCTGGGGCCCCACCTATGCGAGGGTCAGGACAGAGGGGTGGCTACACCCATGTCCTTTGTCCAGTTTCACGCCAGAGAAGGAGCAAATGGCTCCTGCGACCGGTTTGAGCTAGACTATGCACAGGGACACCAAATGTGCCCCCCAGTGCAGACTTTCTGGCACTCTCAGAGTGCACCCACCCAACCCCAATACACTAAAGCCTGTCTGGGAGGTGGTCACACCTCTCTGTGACAGGAAACCTATTGTCAAGCCTTCCTCTGCTCGAGCTTGACTCAGCAGCAGGAGGGGAGACTCATGTCTGTGTCTGGCAGCATCCATTTTGTGATGCCCAGGTCGAGAAAGCTGGTACCGGGTGTACCGATGTTTCACATAAGTCCCTCTAGAAGGGTGGAATCATACCTCCCCCGCCAGTTACTGGCGGGGAGGTGTGATTCCAAGGTACCAAACACAACATGTTTCTAAGCAGCCGTTTCAAAGTTAGCATTTACTGCAAGGTTATAATCCACTTAAATATATATGGTTGGCTGCATCACAAACAACCCCGGAAAATAGGTTCCGAAGGCTGCAGAGGGGCTCAGCTCATGCAGGGGCACCCTCTCACATAAAACTCAGCACCCTGCCTTCAGGATTGATAAGGCCTGCCATAGGGGTGACTGATAGGTTTATATGTGCAGTGATTTAGAATAGATCTAAGTAACCTATTTCCAAGTAAGGGGTACATGCACCACCTTACACAGGCTGCAGTAGCAGACCTGTGGTGCCATTTTGAATGGTCTCTCAGGGGTGGCACAATACATGCTGCAGCCCTTGGGAAGCCTCTGGGGTACTTATGCCCTGGGTACATGGTGTACCATATACAACCATATACTAGGGACTGATAAGGGTTCCCCAGTATCCAATCTGGAGTATGCCTAAAGTACATGCAATCAATTTAGAGGATAAAGCAGATAGACTGGGGTCCTGAATAGCAGGATCCCAGTCAGTCTAAGTCAAAAACAGTGATACATCAGCAAAAAGTGGGGGTAACCATAAGAAGCAGATCCTACTCTCCTACACAACCCCCCCCCAACATAGGGACATTAAATTAACCTTGACCAGTTGAGTCTTCATGTTCTAAGTGGAAATATCTTGAGTGTCCATCTGCATTGGCATGGTTACTCCCAGGTCTATGTTCCACTGTATAGTCCATCCCCTGTAGGGAAATGGACCACCTCAAAAGTTTGGGGTTTTCACCCTTCATCGGTTTTAGCCATAAGAGGGGCTTATGGTCTGTCTGAGCAATGAAGTGAGTGCCAACCAAGTATGGCCTCCGCTTCTTCAAGGCCCAATCCACAGCAAAGGCTTCCCACTCAATAGCTGACCAACGTTTCTCTCTGGGGGTCAGCCTTCTGCTAATAAAAGCTACTGGCTGATCCTGACCCTCTTCATTCAGTTGTGATAACACAGCCCCTGCCCCCAACTCAGATACATCAGTTTGAACAATGAATTGTTTGGAATAGTCAGGACTGTGCAGAATGGGAGCAGTGCACATGGGCTGCTTCAGGTCATCAAATGCCTTTTGACAGCTAACTGTCCACTGAACTTTCTTAGGCACTTTCTTGGAAGTTAAATCATCCAAAGGGGTCACTATGGATCCATATCCCTTGACAAACCTCCTGTAGTACCCAGTCAGTCCCAAGAAAGCTCTGACCTGAGTCTGGGTAGTTGGAGCAACCCAGTCCATGATGATCTGGATTTTGCTCTGCAATGGTTGAACCTGACCTCCACCCACAAGGTGGCCTAGGTATACGACCTGACTCGGCCCTATCTGGCACTTGGTGGATAGTGAAGCCTGCTTTCTGCAGGGCCTCCAAAACATTTCTTAGGTGGACCAGGTGATCCTCCCAGGTGTAGCTAAAGATAGCAATATCATCTAGATAAGCTGCACTATAGGCTTCCAGGCCTGTAAGGACTTTGTTCACCAACCTTTGAAAAGTGGCAGGTGCATTCTTCATGCCAAAGGGCATCACCACAAATTGGTAGTGCCCACTAAGGGTTGAGAAGGCTGTTTTTGGCTTTGCATCCTCAGCTAATCTGATTTGCCAGTAGCCAGCTGTCAGGTCAAACGTACTCAGAAACTTAGCTGAGGCCAAAGTATCTATAAGTTCAACTGACCTGGGTATTGGATGGGCATCAGTCCTAGTGACTGCATTGAGACCCCTGTAGTCAACACAGAACCTCATTTCTCTATTACCATTCTGGGTGTGAGGTTATGGTATGAAGACTACTGGGCTAGCCCGAGAGCTATCTGAGGGCTCAATTACTCCCAGGTCCAACATTTTCTGGACTTCAGTCCTGATGCAGTCCCTGGCATGGTCAGGTTGCCTGTAAATCTTATTTTTAACAGGCAGACTGTCACCTGTGTCCACTTCATGAGTGCACCAGCTAGTCTGACTTGGAGTCAGAGAAAACATATGTCTATACTGATTGAGGACTCTCCTGCAATCAGTTTGCTGCTGGTCAGTGAGGCTGCCTGCCAAGGCTACACCATCAACTGACCCATCATCAGGGTTCTGTGAGAGCAGGTCAGGGAGTGGATCACTCTCTTCCTCCTGTCCCTCATCAGTAGCCATGAGCAAGCCCCTGTCTGCCCTGTCAACATATGGTTTGAGCCTGTTCACATGGAGCACCCTATGGGGCCTCCTGGGAGTTCCAAGGTCCACCAGGTGGGTAACCTCTCCCTTTTGCTCAATGATTGTATGAGGGCCACTCCACTTGTCTTGGAGGGCTGCTGGGGCCACAGGCTCCAACACCCATACTTTCTGTCCTGGCTGATAAACAGTCAACACAGCCTTTTGGTCATGCCAGGACTTTTGCAATTCCTGGCTAGCCTCAAGGTTTTTGAAGGTCTTCTTCATGTACTCAGCCACCCGGGAGCTGAGACCAAGTACATAGTCCCCAATATCCTGTTTAGGGGGTTTGAGAGGTAACTCCCATCCCTCCTTAACTAGACATAAAGGACCCCTAACTGGATGTCCAGACAGAAGTTCAAAAGGGCTGTAACCAACCCCCTTCTGAGGAACCTATCTGAAGGCAAAGAGAAGGCAGGGCAAAAGGATGTCCCATCTATGCCTCAGCTTTTCAGGGAGACCTTTAATCATGCCCCTGAGGGTTTTGTTAAATCTTTCAACTAACCCATTGCATTGTGGGTGATAAGGGGTGATACATTTGTAATTTACACCACGCTCCTTCCACATAGCAGTCACGTAACCAGACAAAGTCTGCATCTCTGTCTGATACTACCTCCTTAGGAAACCCCACTCTGGAAAATATTCCCAGGAGGGCTCTAGCCACAACAGGAGCTGTGGTAGTTCTAAGGCAGAGTTATTCAATCTGTGGGGCGCGCCCCCCCAGGGGGGCGCAACACCATCTCAGGGGGGCGCACACTCCACACTCAGATTTTACCTTTGTTGGTCCTTTACTGTTCGGAGGCATCGCAAGTCTTCACCCATTTCAAATGGGAAGTTTTTAATGGCGAGCTCCGGTAACAGAGGGTTGGAGGGGGGAGGGAGGGGAAATAGATAAGGCACAACTTGCGCTTTTGTCCTGTAAAGAGCTAACAGTTAACCTTCCCAGGAGGGGGTTAATCAGTAGAGCTGAATTACTTGGGCTGCAGTGGGAGGCAGTGTCTCCTCTGCTAAAACCGAAAGCAAACGAACAGACAGTCCTGTTTCTTCGCGTTCGATTTCATAGCAGAGGAGACTTCTTGCCTCCCACTGCAGCTGAAATGACTGCCTGTTCCTTTCTTTCAGTTTTAGCAAAGGAGACATCCTGCCTCCCACTGCAGCTGAAGCATTTCAGCTCTACGAGTTTAACCCTGTCCTGGGCGGGTTAGCTCTTAGCAGAAAGGAGACAAAGTCTCTTTTAAATTTATACAGGCAGGCACCGCAACACCCACAGGGCTTCAAGTTACCAACAGAAAAATGCCAGCCGGCCATGTGTTTTTTAAACAGCCTACAAATTGATTGTCTTGACACTAAATATGCTTATAAATAAATAAGTATATATACATTTGAAATGTGACATTTCTGTCTTTGTTCCATTTTATTATCAGTCATGGACATTCAGGCCGCCGTAGAACACAATTAAAAGTGCTAATATTTATATTTGCTGTTCAAAGTATGCACAGGTAAGTGCTGACAATACAGCTTTAGGTGAATGTTTATTTTTGTACTGCCTGGGACATCAAAATAATGAGCTGGCAACCCTCATCATAAAACTGGAAGTTTGTTGCAAGATCAGCACATTTATTTCCTCCACCCTGATCCCTGGTTAATGCCATAATAGCAATAGTTTAACATATCTGAAACCCTACGCTGCCGTCAATAACCTGCTGACTTACTTCAAGTGTCTGGGAATGCACCCTACATTCAGACAACTCGCTCCTCATTTTCACCCTTCACTTTCATGCTCACCATGCACTCACAGCGATCACAATACACTCACACCGATCACCATTCACTCACACTGATCACCCGCTCACCCTGAACTCCGTAATCACTCTGTACTCACAATGCACTTGTGCTGTTCACAATGTACCTCACCCTGCAGTCACATGAGCACACTACTCACCCTGCACTCATACAACACTTCACTCACATGTCCCCCTCACTGCTCAATGTGCAAACTCACTCAAATAAGACCATCACTAATCATGCATTAATTTGTCCCACTGTGCACTTACATCCGCACCCAAATTCATATGGTCACCTCACTCACCCTGCACTCGCTCCTCTTACCCTACTCTCACACTGTTGCATGGCTCACCCTGAACTCACAGGTGTACTCCTGCCACCCACACGGCACAAAGGTGTAATGTGCCTACTACAAAGAACGTGTACCATCCACATCAAAGAACTGAGTGTGGGTAAACTAAGAGTAGCGCTATAAAAAAATGAAATGTTTGCCAGAAATGTACTATAGCGAGATGGGGTGCATTGTTGGTGAGTGGTAGTGAGGAAATTCATGGAGAAGGAGGAAATGAGGGTGGGGGGCGTCAAAACAGACCGTTGCACTGTGTGCAACCAGGGCCAGCCCTGGATGGGAGTGTTAGCCCACCCCCCCCCAAAGATTTGGTCTAGTTGCGCCCCTGTACACAAGTATGGGCATGTCGTGCCCGATCAAGGTTTTTGTCCTAAATTACAAAAGGACAAATTTACATGCACTGCAATCCAGCCTTTTAGGGGGTTCCTTGATAGAGGCAGCTCTGTTTTTGCCCTTATGGGCTGGAATAATTCCTAAACAGATTCTTGTAAATACTGTTTTGTTTCATTTCTTTTTAATGTGATTGATGTGAGAGAGTCTATTACTATTTGCAGAGAAATGTTTTTGTTTCATGCAACAACCATAAAAACGGGTCCTCACATTTGAGAAATTGGAGGATATCCCAGATATTATTCGCGGTAAAATTAGTGGGCTGCTGCTTTGTTACAACAGTGAAAACACACATCACTATCTCTGAATATTAGATGTAAACACTTTTAGAATTTCGACCATAGCGCCTGTGCACAGTTAGTAGCCAGGCTAAAGAGGATATGGCAGAGCTGAAAGTGAATCATTTAATCTCAAACCTGTTCTGAACAGGGGCCCCCAAAATAGTATTGGCCCAGGGCACACAAACTCCTTAACATGTCCCTGCCACCACAAAGTCTGTCAGACAACATTGCTCTGAAGTAAAATAGGCAACATCATTAATTTATTATCAGTTCTATTTTTTTTTTAAACATAAGCCCGACGTGCCCTAAACCCCTAGGCAAGCAACTTATCGTACCACTAAGGAATTCTCAATTAGGTGTTCTTTCAGCGCCCTCTCTGTGGAATTTCACCTTTCTCTTCGGATCCATAACTGGTTGGTGGGCAATTATCCCATTATAATGCTGCCTAAAACATTTGTTTATGGTTTCTAGAGAAGATTTGTTTCTCTTGTACCAACTCTGAGCTAGGGAGTGCTAAAAAAATCTGATAACACTGTCTCCCTTACAATCACTGTTTCGGCTGAAAATGTCTGCAGAATATTTAGCTTTGAGAGAAACTGCTATCAAAACTCTCTTCCCTTTCAGCTCGCCCTATTTAAGTGATATTGGGTTCTCAGCACTTGCGGTATTAAAGACCAAGTCCCGTTCAAGACTGGATGTGGAACACAACCTGAGTATGGCAGTAGCAAAAATTCATCCAGATAATGACAGTCTATGGCTAGAAATCCACACACCCGTCACATTTATGTTGGTGGTGTTATTATTAATCTATGTCCTGTATAAAACAAAGCATCCTAGTAAAAAGAATTAGCGCACATTTTATCTTGCAAAATTGTGTTTTGAGCTGTGTAATAAGCCTCTGTCATTTCACCACACCCATTCACAAACCTGCAGTTTACTAAACACTCTTATTGTGTTGAACATTACTTGCCGGATATGGCCCGTGATATGCGTGTGGCAGTCGATTAATTTCTGTCAGGTGGTGGGGGGGGGGGCGACATCTAAAAAAAATTCAGCTGGGTGGCTCAGCCTACAAAAGTTTGAAGACCTCTGTCCTAAGGGGAATTGCTTCTGGATACCCAGTGGCATGGTCCACTACCACTAGTTTGAATCTGTGCCCAGATGCAGTTTGAGGATCCATAGGAACAACAATGTCAATCTCAACCCTCTCAAAGGGAACCCCCACCACAGGTAGTGGTATCAGGGGGGCCTTTGTAGTACCACCCGCCTTACCACTGGCTTGACAAGTGATACAGGAGCGACAAAACTCGTTTGTGTCCTCTGACATATGAGGACAATTATAGCGAAGAACAAGTCTGTCCCAGGTCAAGTTTTGGCCTAAGTGTCCTGGTAATGGGATGTCATGTGCCAGTGTCAATAGGAAGCCCCTTAACTTCAGAGGTATAACCAACCTCCTGGTAACATCAAGTTTGGGGTCTCTACCCTCTGAGTATAAGAGTCCATCATCCCAGTAAATCCTGTGGGACCCACTGGCACTCCCAGCAGCCTCAGCAGTAGCCTGCTGTCTGAGGGGTTCAAGAGAGGGGCAGCTCAGCTGCTCCTGGCTCAGATCTGCCCTGGAAGGGCCCCCTGTCCCTAAGAACTCAACCTGATCAGGTTCAAGTTCCTCTGAGACAGTTTCTTCTTCAAGACTAAGATCATCTCCCTCAAGAGACTAATCTGTACTCTGAGGCAGGGGGTAAGACACTGCCTTACCCCTACTGCTCCTTCTCTTGGGAGGCACCTGGTCCATTATTCCAGGATCCAGGGCCGTTCAGTGGAAGACATTTTTGCCTGTGACCTAGTCATGGCAAACACATCTGCAGGGATGACCAGCATTTCTGCATGTGTCCTGAGCTCCACTTCAGCCCAAGCTGAATTTTCCAAATCATTGCCCAATAAGCATTCAACAGGGAGGTTTGTACTTACCACAACCTTCTTAGGGCCAGTTACCCCTCCCAGGTGAAATTCACAACTGCAAAGGAATGGTCTGTCCTGACATTGCTTGCATTGGTCACTTGGTACATCTCACCAAGTATGATTTGTTCAGGTGCCACAAGATCTTTTGTCACCATTGTGACACTTGCACCTATGCCCCTAAATGCCAAGGCCTCCTTACCATTGACCAAAGGCTGCTGTCTGCATTTGCCCAGATTACTGGGACTGACAAATAAGGAGGCAATATCCATGCCTCCATCACAGACTAACACAGCCTGTGTTGGAGCTCTGACTAGGTCAGAGTCCATCTCAGATCCCAGGGTTACCCATACTACACCCTTATTCTGTGTACCACCACTTTGAGTTGAACTAGGGGGGAACAGTTGCCTTATGGGCAGTGGTGGCTGGAGTAGATTCCTTGGCCCTTGGACAATCGTCATCATTTGTCCAATGGGTTTTCTGTTTACAGATATAACACCAAGGTTTCTTTTTGTTTTTACCCTTGTTGGATTGTGACCCCCCCCCACCCCCCGATGAAGACTTTCGGGGCCCCTGTGAAGACTTCTGGTCTTTACCTTTCTCCCCTCCCTTATCTGAGGTTTTAGAATCTTGCTTCTTAGAGTCACCACCTTGGCTCTGAGTTTTCTGCTTCACCCTGGGTCTGACCCATTTTTCTGCCTTCTTTCCCAATTCTTGGGGAGAGGTCAGATCAGAGTCCGCCAGGTATTGATGCAACAACTGATTTTGACAATTATTAAGGATCTGCTCCCTCATAATTAAATTGTACAATCCTTTAAAATCACACACTTTACTGCCAAGTAACCAGCCTTCCAGAGCCTTAGTAGCACAATCTGAAAAGTCAACCCAGTCTTGAGTCTGTGTCTTCTGGGTGTCTCTGAACTTAATCCTGTATTGCATAGTGGTTAAGCCAAACCTATCAATGAGAGCATTCTTCAAGACTGTGTAATTATCAGCATCCTATTTTCTTATTGTGAGGAGCTTATCTCTACCTTTGTCAGCAAAGGAGAGCCACAAGATAGCTTCCCACTGCTCCAGAGGGACCCTCTGTACTTTACAGGCCTTCCCTAATGCAGTTATCCATTTGTGGATGTCATCCCCACTCTGATAAGGAGGGACTATCTTGTTCAGGTTTCTATGATCATGAGTATACTCTCTAGTTCTAGGGACACTGTTGCTGCCACCATGGGGCTCTAGCTCCAACCTTCTGGAAGCTCTCTGGAGCTCTAGGGATTCCATGTCTAAGGCCAATTGTTCCCTCTTGAGCCTGAGTTTGGTTCTCTCATACTCAAGTAATTTGCATTTCTTCTCATATGAGGAGTATCTTTTATGAGAAGCAGAGGTCCCTATAGAAGTAACTGAATGTTTAGATTCCTCAGAAGGAGATCTTGATCGTCTAGGTAAACTGTGTACTCTCTCTGGTGGAGTAAAGAGAGGGCCACTAGGGCCTTCTCCTCCACCTAAAGGAAAAGTTGGATTTTCCAGGTTGGAATCATTTTGATCCTCCTGGCCAGGGTTAGAGTCCATGTCAAAGAAGTGTTCACTTCTTGGTCTGTCCTCACCTCCTGTCCCACCCACTCTTTCTACTTCATCAGACCCTGGGGTCTTTGTGAGGTCATCTTAGAGCAACATATCTATGAGACGTTGGGTGCTTGCACTTCTCCCTGTCCTCAGCTTCCTAGATGTACACATATTTCTCAATTCCTGAAATGAGAGATGATAATATCTAGTTGGCAGAAAGCCACTGGCTTCTTCTTTAGAAGACATTCTAGTGTTATGTGTTGTAGGCACCTACCTAACCTAGTGGGAAATAAACTCTCTTGAGTTGGAGAAAGGGAGTGTTAGATCCTTAACTACCCAACTCCAAGTTCAGTAGAACTTACTTATTCTAGTCTTGATGTATTATATGTACCTAATACCTTTAGTTGTTTTCAGTTAATCACTCAATGACATTTATCTGGTAAAACAATAGCAAGCTTGAATCTCAACCGCAACACACCAATGTGAGAAGTTGGCCTTGTATATGCTGTTCAGTAATTAAAGTGGGCACCTTGTACCAGTCCAAAAAACCCTTATTGATGATTAGGTTAAAGATAACCTTTATAAAAAGCTATCCTAGTGGTAGCTGTGGAGAGCAGCCTTCAAGCTAAGTCTCGAAGGAATGTAAAGCAGCTTGTTTTACCAGATCAGAGCCTCCCGAATGACCAAATGAAAGGAGAACCACACAAGTGTTATATAAAATATATGTATTTATTACTAAACACTCTCTACTAACCTCTTTATGAGATTAGAGCACAAGATGCACAATACTGAATCAATAGAACGATAGTAAATAGCACAATACACAGCAGGATCCAGGGGGAGACGAACCATATCCTAAAAAAATGGTATAACAACGACTTCGCTAGACACAGTGCTTAGAGCACGTAGAATCACTGGGACCCCAAGGAACCACCCAAAGTAGTGACACAGGGGACCCACGGAGGACGGATGCAGTGTGAGAACACAGACGCGAGCTCCGTACAGCTCTATGGGAAAGTTGCGGTTGGAAAATTACAGTTTAAGGACACTTCGGAGAGCACTTCAAGCAAACCCTTTGGAATATAGCAGGTTCTAAGGCCAGCACCCTTGTGAGTACCGAGGTACCCGTGTTACCTATCCCAGAGGAGCCGGGTGCATTGGGGTCAAGTGGTGTCAGAAACCCTGATGTGATGCGAAGAAGTGCTGCTGCCGGAAGGATGAAAATTGTCCAGTGGAATCCAAGCCTGGATCAGAGGTGAGAAGAACCTGAAAGCAGAGGGGACAGAGGCTGGGTCACTTCTGGGTGACCAGGGGCTCAGTAGACGAAGGCCCACCGATGTCGGGTGCTTTAGGTGAGAAGATTGGATGCTTGACTCTGCAGCCACGGGGACCAGGAGACGTCGACGACGACCAAAATCCGAAGGTGAGCTGTCCCACGAAGGATGTTGAGTACTGGGGGGGGGTCAGTGTCCGGATTGAACACCAAAAAGCCTTGGCAACGGCAACCCACGTGGGCAGAGGAAACAAGTTACGGTGAGGACCAGCAAGGACCTGGGGTCTCTCCAAGCAATGGAGAGTCAGGGCACTTCTGGAGCAACCAGGGAAGCCCAAGGAAAGTCAAAGTTACCTTCACAGGGACCCACAGGCCAACGGACCAGGGATCGCAAAGGGACCTCAAGCTGAATCACGAAATACCAACCCATGGAACACTCGTGGAGTGTAGGCCGGAAATCTTCGTGGAAATACTGCTCGGGGTCAGGACTACATGTAGCCCAACGCACAGCCTCAGGGATCGCCAAAAAGCATATGCTGCTGCAAATGTACACGGTGCACAGGGGTTCGGGTTGCATGGTCCCCACGAGGGATACTAGTCTCAGAATTGCTGAGAGAGCAGATCGACCTCAGAGACGCTCGGGAACTCACCTCCTGTGTTGCAGAAATCTTTGGAGGCCTCAGGAGCTCGAGAGATGCAAACCGGTCAGATGCGTTAAGGTGCCAGCTGCTGCAGGAGAATAACTCCTTTACTCCAAGGGAGAGTCTACTGTCGTCCAGTGTGGTGTAGTCCATCGAAGTACGTGGTTTCTGCTTGCAGAGTTTAGTCCAGGTAAAGTCTAAAGTCCTGTAGTTAGGGTTCCTACTTTATACCCAATGAAGGGGGTTGGACAAACTCTGGGGCCCCACCTATGCGAGGGTCAGGACAGAGGGGTGGCTACACCCATGTCCTTTGTCCAGTTTCACGCCAGAGAAGGAGCAAATGGCTCCTGCGACCGGTTTGAGCTAGACTATGCACAGGGACACCAAATGTGCCCCCCAGTGCAGACTTTCTGGCACTCTCAGAGTGCACCCACCCAACCCCAATACACTAAAGCCTGTCTGGGAGGTGGTCACACCTCCCTGTGACAGGAAACCTATTGTCAGGCCTTCCTCTGCTCCAGCTTGGCTCAGCAGCAGGAGGACAGACTTGTGTCTGTGGCTAGCAGCATCCATTTTTTAAGCCCAGGTCGAGAAAGCTGGTACCGGGTGTACCGGTGTTTCACATAAGTCCCTCTAGAAGGGTGGAATGATACTTTCCCGCCAGTTACTGGCAGGGAGGTATGCTTCCAAGGTGTTTGACACCAAACACGACATGTTTCTAAGCAGCCATTTGAAAGTTAGCATTTACTGCGAGGTTATAATGCACTTAAATATATATGGTTGGCTGCATCACAAACAACCCCGGAAAATAGGTTCCGAAGGCTGCAGAGGGGCTCTGCTCATGCAGGGGCATCCTTTCATATAAAACCCACTACCCTGCCTTCAGGATTGATAAGGCCTGCCATAGGGGTGACTAATAGGTTTATATGTGCAGTGATTTAGAATAGATATAGGCAACCTATATCCAAGTAAGGGGTGCATGCACCACCTTACACAGGCTGCAGTAGCAGACCTGTGGTGCTATTTTGAATGGTCTCTCAGGGGTGGAACAATACATGCTGCAGCCCCTGGGAGGCCTCTGGGGTACCTATGCCCTGGGTACATGGGGTACCATATACTAGGGACTGATAAGGGTACCCTAGTATCCAATCTGGAGTGTACCTAAAGTACATGCAATCAATTTAGAGGAGAAAACAGATAGACTGACTGGGATCCTGCTATTCAGGACCCCAGTCTAAGTCGAAAACAGTGAAAGTGGGGGTAACCATAAGAAGCAGATCATATTCTCCTACACCAGGCACTATAGGTTTCCTGACACTCAAGACTATTCCATCTACTCACATGTTCATCATTCCTATTCTCGCATAGAATATTTTTCCCTCTTTCATTCACTGCTGCAGAATCTATGGTCGGACCGCATTTCCAACATCTCCCTCTCTGACCACGCCCACATGGAAATTGTACTGCAGTGTCGGGACCATTATCGTGGTCCTGCCCTCATTGGCAACTTCCCCCTCATCTGTTGTGAGACACTGTTGATGTGGCCGAGATTCGGAGAGAGATATCTGCTTATTTTGAGATGAACACCTTTCCAGAGATCCCGTCCTGTACTCTTTGCGATGCTTTTAAGTCGACAGTCCGGGGTGTCATTACGTCAATTACTATTGACCCGTTGTTAGACTTGACATCGTTTGGCGTGTTTCTCCTGACTTTTTTGCTTTCTGATCTCTCGGTTTTGACTCTGTTTTTGCTGGCGTAACGTTTCTGCTCACTTTTTGCACTGCAGATCAGTGGTAGACTGCAGGTGCTCTGTGTAAATTGTGCTATGGATTGGTGTTTCCATGATTGGATATTTGATTTACTTGTTAGTCCCTAGTAAAGTGCACTGAGTGTGCGAGGGCCTGTGAATCTAATGCTACTCGTGGGCCTGTAGCACTGATTATGCCACCCACGTGAGTAGCCCTGAAAAGGTACCTCAGACCTGCCATTGCAGAGTCTGCGTGCAGTTTGTAACTGCCATGTCGACTTGGCCAGTGCACAAAATTGCCAGTCCCCAACCTTCCCTTTTCTTATATGTCGGGTACCCCTGAAGTAGGCCCAAGGTACCCCTGTGGGCAGGGTGCAGTGTATGTGAAATGTAGGACATGCCCTGGTGTGTGTGGCATGTCCTAATAGTGAATTACAGCCAATTTTCTTTTCCACTATTGCAAGGCTACCAGTTCCCCATAGGACAGAATGGGAGGTTTGTTTATAACATCTTATAAACATAACTGGCCCAGGGAATTCGGTAAGAAAATAAAATGTAGTATGCCTGCACTCACAATCTAAAGGTGCATCTTTTAGTGAAGGTGATTTTTACATTCTGCGTTTGAAGATACCACTTTAAGAAAGTGGGTATTTTCTTGCTCAGTCATCCCGTGTGCCTCTGCTGGAATGTGGATTGCCTGTCTGGGTTTTGGATGACAAAGGGCTGGGGTGCCAGAGGGGCTCCAGATAGTCTAGGTAGGTCAGGAAAGGGCTGAATAGACCTGGGCTACGATGGGGGAAGGGGGAGGAGATTTCCTTGCACCTCAAAGGGCCTGGTCTGCCTCTGACAAATACTGTCTCCACTCCTACCAGGAATTCACTCAAGAGAAGGCCCAACTGGTTCTGGCCGGGCCCAGACACCCTCTGTCTGAAAGATCAAAGGATTTCTGGACATAAATACTGGGTTCCAGACCCCTGAACTTTAGAACACATCTGGATCAAGAAGACTGCCAAGAAGAAGAGCCGGAGAAGCTGCAAAAAGGAAGGACTGCTTTGCTGGGTGCTTTGCTGGGCTGACCTGCAGTGGCTGCTTCTGTCTTGGGCAGTGAAAGGCCTGGACTGGACATTCTGCAACTTAATTTGTGAGTCTCTCCAAAGGCTTGAGGTAGAGCGTGCCCCCTGTTTACGAAGTCTCAGGAACAACAAAGACTTCAAGTTCTTCGACCCGCAGCACTGGGGACTGTGTGTTTTGTGCTGCAACCCGAAGAACACCAACTCGACGATGTCTACGACGCCACTGCCTACTCCGTGTCCTGAAGGAACCGCAGAGAGCACCGCCGCACCGCAACCCTGGTCTCACCAACAACACCTGTTGATGCCACCACCGAGCCTCTGCTTGCACCGCGACCTGAAGGCACCGCACTCTGCACCGTCTCGCTTGACGCCGAAGCTTTGGCACTGCAGAGGGCACCGCCGCAACACCGCACAGCGACCCTGGTCTCACCGATGACGCCGCAGAGCCACTGCACCGTGACCTGTGAGCACCGCACTCCGCACCGCCTTGCTTCACGAGGACGCCCTGACTGGCCTGATGCCGCCTATCCCGCCGAAATCGACGCCGCTGCTTACAACGTGGTTCGAGGGCCCCGCTCGTGAGTCACACGACGCACCGCCCTCATCCCGCACCGCAGCCTTGGCCGACCGACGCCATTGACTCCAGTGCGTCAGCCGACGACAGCACTCCAGCAACGACGACGCCACTGCTTGCACCGTGACCTGCTAGCAACGTGACGAGCACCGCCTTCATCTCGCACCGCGACCCTGGTCTCACCAACGACATCATCTGACGCTGCCACCGAGCCGCTGCTCACACCGCGACCTGGGGGCACCACACGCCGCACCACTGCACCTCGCACCTGACGCCGCCAGCATTCCTGATTCCACCAGAGAGGAGCTCGACCCGCAACGCGAGTGACTTCAAGGGCCTCGACACCCTGCATTTCTAACAGGTACTGTTTTGCGGGTCTTCCCGACACCGTAGCTGACCCGCAACCAGCCAGAACTGTTGGATTTTTTTGTTCACGACGCCGTGGTGGCCCGGACGGAGCTATCCCCACAAGGAACCCTTTTTAATCAGCGTATTTTTGGAACTGTGAACTTTTAAGTATAGTAGTGTGGATGTTTATCGTTTTTGGTCTTGTCTTAATTATATAAAAATATTGGATATTTTTCTAAACTGGTGTGGTGTCCTTTTGTAGTGTGTACACTGTATTACTGTTGTTTATGTGCAAATGCTTTACACAATGCCTCTAAGATAAGCCTAGCTGCTCGTGCCAAGCTACCAAGGGGGTGAGCAGGGGTTATTTTAGAAGTGTAACTCCCTTATCCTGACTAGAGTGGTGGTTTTTGCCTGGCTTTGGCCCACGCCCTAGCCTACCAAAAATCCCATTTCTAACACTGGTACATGAGAAACTAGACTGGTAGAGTCTGGTCTGACCAGGGACATTAAAGCTCTGGAGTGGCTGGATCATTCAGCCCCTTCTAGTTGCCACAAATGGCAGCTGACCCTACTCCAGGGCCAGTTGAGGGCACACCGAACGGACAAGGCAGAAAGATCCTTGCTCGGTTTGAAGCAGAGATACTATGAGAGGGGTGATAAGGGGGGCTCAGTTCTTGCTCGCCGGCTTCACCTACAGAAGGCACGGGCCCACATATCCAAAATTAAACTTGCAGATGGTACATGGGCAGTCTCTGAGCAAGATAAGCAGCAGGCATTTCACTCTTTTTACACTGCCCTTTATGAAGGTGAAAGCTCTCCCCGGGATGACATTAACTCCTTCCTGGACTCTTGTCCATGGACACCCCTTGACTTTCAACATACACAGCTCTTAGAGGCTCGATCACTCTGGCCGAACTACAGCATGCCCCCGCGATCTCCCAGTGGGTAAAAACCCAGGACTGGATGGCCTTTCGGTTAGGTTTATCGTATATTTAGGACCGCTTTTTACAGCTTTTCAACTTGTTTTCTGAAGTCACTGGCCTTACCCCTACTTTATACACACAAAAAGAGGTAGTAGTGTAAACTTCTCACTTATTAATTTTAAGTGGCATGTGCTGCATGTGGAAAAACTGCCCTCACCCACAAATTGTGCCTGCCTGTTCCCTTCGCCGCTGCTGCCCCTACCCCCCGGAATTCCCCCGCTCCCGCCTCCCAGCCTCTCCTCCCTCCCACCGCCCCTACTAATGGTGGCCGGTGCGCAGTCGCACAGTGGACGGGCACTGCGGGCATGCCGCCGGCGCGCCAAAGACAAGCCCATCTGCGGCCGACTGCAGCCAGTGCCAGGAACCCTGGACCTCTCACTACCCATCGCTACAACACCACCACCCTCCTCGCACTCAACCCTGGAAGACTTAGAGAATGACAACAGGCCTCGCCAAACATGACCCACGGCCAGTTCTCATGCCCCCACTGCCGCCAGACCCTCACCCCCACCCCGGCCTCCAACACCGCCGGTGCCAGCACCGACAACACCCTAAAATGCATCCTCCTCAACGTACGCTCTGTACACAAACACGCCATGGAAATCTGGAACCTACTCGACTCTCTCTCACCCGACATTGCCTTCTTCACAGAGACCTGGACCAACGCATCCTCCGCCCCCGACATCAGCACCGCCATCCCAGACGGATACAAGATCCAGAGGAAAGACTGCCCCAACCACCCAGGAGGGGGCCTCGCCATCGCCCAAAAAAGCACCCTCCACCTCACCACCTCCAGCGAAATCTTCCCCTCCGCCGAACACCTGCACTTCCAGATCAAGACCACCCCCAAAGGCACACTCCGAGGAACACGCATCTACAGACCCCCAGGCCTCCGAACACCCTTCGCCACCACCATCACCGACTTCATCGCACCCCACGCCATCGCCTCAACAAACTACATACTTATTGGAGACCTGAACTTCCACCTCGACAACTCAACTATCCTTTGTGACAACCTCGCCAGCATCGGACTTAAACAACTCATCAACACACCAACCCACAGAGCAGGACACACCCTCGACCCCATCTTCGCGGCAAGAAACAGTGTCCAATTCAGTCACACAATGCAGCGCCATAGACCACCACTGCGTACACTTCACCATCAACAAACCCAAGGGACCCAAACCAGCCACGCACCCAAACCAGCCCCACACCCACCATGAAGGAACTGGAGTAAGGTTACTGACGAGCAACTTAACTCCACCCTCACCAGAGAGAAGCACACCTGGGCACCCAACGCAAACGACGCAGCTAGAGAACTCCACACCTGGATTTCCAACTGCGCAGATGAGCTCGCCCTGCTACGCAACCCCGACAGACAACGCCCCAGGAAAGCCACCTGGTTCGCCACCGCTCTCCAAGAAGCCAGACGCACCTGCAGACGCCTGGAGAAGAACTCGAGAAACACCAAGACAACCGAAAACCACACCACCTACATTCATTCATTCATTATCTTTATTTCGACTTAAAAATGTCATAAAAGAAATCGCAATACATTACCTAAACAGTTCATTGCAGATTATGATATAAAATCTAAAATAAATTATCCCATCACAGTTATTAATCATAGCGTTTTCTTGGCATATCCATAAAATCGACTAAAAGTCGCACTCCTCATTAGTAGGCTTCATGCACCTTGAGCTAAACATTGATACATTTTACCACAAGATTTCTTCTAATATTCCACATGGCAGCTAAAAATTTACTTGCAGCAAAGACAGTTAATGGGGATAGGTCAGTTTTTAATATTCGATAAGAATGCAAGCATTGCCGAATCCCCCAATTTCTACATATGGGAATGATCCACTTCTTCCTGGGCTTCCGATAGGAAGGACAGAAGAACATAACATGGATATCATTCTCCAACTCCTCAGAGCAGGCTGGACAGTTTTTGCTGGTAGGTGGGTGCCATCTACTAGTAAGGGCTCTTATTGGTAAAGAGTTATATCTCCATTGGAGGAAAAGTTTCCTTAGGCCAGTGTGACTAATGTCGTCCAAGACAGTCTCCATTTTATAGTAGTCTTTCGTTGCTACGAATGTACTGGACATTGTCCCCAATTGGTCATTCAGTAAGCAAGCAGACAGATTATGATCATAATACATATTAACCAGGTCTTCACGGGATATATTTCTACTAGCCTCTTCCGGGTTTGTCCACAGTGAAGGGCAACCCAACCTCTCAAATTCCTGCTTTATATATTTTAGCCAGGGAAGTTTCCATATATTTGGGAATTTTAATAATTCCTTAAGCTCTTGCCTATAGCTAAAAAGTTCAGGGGTTACCCACAAGCGCCTCCAAAAAAGTTAAAGGCTTCAACCCCAATTCCTCCTTTAAAGATCTTATTCCCAAATCAAGTCTGAGAGGAAGAAGGGGTGAACTAGTAGGCAGGGACGCTACCTGCCTAAGAAACTTGTTTTCCGTGGCAGTGATTGCAGGGGCGCAATTGTGTCCCCACAACTCACCACCATAGGTTATTGCCCCACGTGCCTGCATTTTATAAATTTCGAGAGGGGGGCTGATGGGTTTTGTCGTAGATTTATTCCATAAGATTAATAATCCCCCCCGCCTTTTGGGTTAACTTTAGATGGGATTTAGTCTGATGTTGAGCCTAGGTCTTATTTTCATTAAGAGTCAAACCCAAATACTCAAACGTCTGAACTCTTTCCAGGCTCACACCATTTATGACAGGGTTTGGGCGGGATGTCTTTGGAGGATTAAAAATCATAAATTTCGTTTTGGCCGTATTTATTTCCAACCCCCGGTCATGGCAAAACGAGACAAAACCCTCCAAAACTCGTTGGATACCCATTGGAGTTTTAGCGAGTAAGAGGGTATCATCAGCGAACATAATCGCTGATATCCCTGTACCGCCAAGCTTTGGTGCGTCTCTATTAGGGACCGCGTTCAGATGGGAGATGACTCCGTTTACGTAGAGGCAGAACAGGGTTGGCGCCAAAATGCAACCCTGCTTAACCCCCCTGTCAACGGGAAAGCAAGATGACAAGTTGCCTTCTCTCCCACACCTGACCCTTGCGAAATTATAAGTATGGAGTCGAATTATAATATCCAGAAGAGGGGCTGGTATTCCTAGGTCCCGTAGAACTTTCCAAAGTTTCCTGCGTGGAACCAGATCGAAGGCCGCACACAGGTCTACAAAGATAATGTATAATGAGCCGCCCTCGACCTTGGCCGTCTTCCAGAAAAGCATAGCCAGTCTAAAAATCTGGTCAATAGTGGATACACTCTTTCTAAAGCCCGCCTGATACTGACTTAAAATCTCAGAGTCCTCCATCCAAACCAGCAGACGATCCAAAATTAGCCTTGCAAAGAGTTTCTGATCTACATCTATTAGGCTGATTGGCCTGTAATTGGCTGGTTGCAGAGGCAAGCCCTTCTTAAAAATAGGGACTACCTCTGCTCCCAGCCAAGTAGCAGGGACCGCCTTACCACCAGAGATAGCGTTAAATATTGTTAGTAGATAGGGCGTCCAAACCCTGGGTTCATGTTTATAGAGGTCTCCGGGGACCCTATCCAACCCTGGTGCTTTTCCCACAGGAAGCTTGGATATAGCAGCCCGGACCTCGCCCAGGGTAAAAGTGATCGCTGCTGAGCCATCAACACAACTCATGAACCTATCCCCCGAGGGCAGCTCCATACAGGAGTTGTCCCCCTTGTACAGATTGCTAAAATGTTCTTCCCATACCTCTGCCACAATGTTCGGCATTACTGCTGGGTCGGGATCAACTGAACCTGTGGTCACAATCTGCCAAAACTTCCTTGCATCCTTAGCCGCTAGGGCTGTTGTTAGCCTAGCCCAATTTTCGTTCCCCCACTCAAGCTTGGCATGGTGGATTAACTGCCGGTATACTTTCCTCCTTTGTTGGATAATTTCCCTGCTTGCATTATTTTTTAATGCATCAAGGAGTTCACTCTTCGCTAATCTGCATGTCCTGTTATACCAGGATAACTTCCTTCGTTTCCTTTTCCCACAGGGGCCTGGCGGATTTAAGATATCTGAGAGACTAAGAAATAATAACTTATTCAGATCTCCCAGTCTTTCGAAGAAGTCGGACACAGGTTGTTGTTCAATAAGGGCGGCCACCTCAACCAATACTGGACTAACCCTACCATACAGTTCAGATAGTTCCTCGGGGTTGTCGACCAACTTGTCCCATCTTACCCTACGTCTGTTGCTAGAAAGGGTAACCCTACTAGATGTATCAGAGAGCAATCGAGGTCTGCCCTTACAAACATCTGGTGCGGAGAAATCCAGAATCAAGGGATTATGGTCGCTCTCTCCCCTAGAAACCACCCTAAAATCTAGAACTCTGTTCCAAGCCCTACACTGAACAAAAATGTAATCAAGTCGTGCCTGCCTCCCTGCCTTATTAAAAGTAGGCATAGACGGGTTGTCGGATTTTGCACGGCCATTACATGCCCTGATCGAATGGGCCAATGTCAGGGATGTAATTTGGACGGCCAGAGGAGCCCACGTCCTTGCCGTTGGCCCTACAACAGGTGGGATTTTCCAGAGATCGTCCTTCTCCTGAATGATACCATCTAGCAACCCTTCAAGTGGTTCAAAGTGGGAGTTGAAGTCTCCTCCCACCACGAACATAACACCCTCAGGAATTCTAGCTAGAACAGAGGATAGCTCCTCTATGGCCCCTGACTCAGCGGAGAGGCTCACAGGTCTAGAGTAGACATTAACCATAGCAAGTCTGAAGCCAGTCCGCCACTCCAGAAACACACACTGGACAACGTCAGTCCCTGTGTCCAGGACTCTGGCACTGCAGCCCAAATGGGTTGCAACCCAGATTATTAGACCACCTGACGGTCAACCCTTTCCTCCCCACCTAGCGGGGACTGAGAATGAGGCATATCCCAAACGAAATAGCTCTTCTCTCGCCCATGTTTCCTGAAAGAAGCAAATATCGTGATGATCTATAAATTACCCCCATTCAGGGCAGGCCAGCTTGTTACCAAGGCCTGCTACATTCCAGGAAAGATATTTTAATACAGATAGACCATGAGGGGTATCACAGGGTTGCATAGAAAAACCTTCATTACTTGAGTTCACCAGTCCAGAGGATGAATGTCCTCGTAATGGATGCCCGCTACCCGGGACAGCCATCGGTATCCCCGGCTGCACTAGATGAGGACTCCCACCTTCACCACCCCCGATGCCATCCTCCTCACAAAGTCAATCTACCTGCTCAAGGCAACTGTACCTATTGGTACATGAGTAATCACCTAAAAAGGGTGTCTCATACTGGATATACCTATGCCTTTTGCCTTGGAGATTGGGTCCCACCCTTGTCCATTCATCATCAATCCCTGGATTGATACGGATGTTTCGTGGGGGGTAAAAAAAGGACAATGGGAGAGTTTGAATTGATGTACCTTCCTTACTACCCAACCAATTACAGATATGAGAGACAATTTGTGGATTTCTAAAATTCACCAAAATGCAGTCGCCCTTCATTTTCTTTACAGTATTTCCCAACCAAGCGACCCTTCTGACCATCAGCAAGTCACCTCTCATATTTGGGGGGAGGGGTCTATGAGTATTCAACCAGCTGATCACTTTGTTTTTTAAAGAGTCACATGTTTCTAATACAGGATTAGTGAGCTCAGGAACTCCACTTAAAATAATTACGTAGAGTGCTGCCTCTGGAGGCAGATTTACTACATTTTTCCTACTTAAACTGCCTAAATCTTGGATGGTACGGCCACCAGTCTCAGTCGGAGTCTTCCCTGGATTAGTTGAGTTTGTATTAACTACCAGGTTAGAGTTCCTTACACGGGAGGAAGGTTGCCCGTGGGAGGGTAGTGTTGTTACAGTGGAAAGAAGTGGGGGATTAGGTAAAGGTAAAGATATTCCTGCTGGGATAGGTTGTGTTCCTGTCTTGGGATTTATCAGACCAGTAGAGTTAAGCAAGGAGGGCTCAACCATATTTATTGGAGCCACGCTTTGGGTGCTTCCCTTAATCCTCAGACAATTCTCAATATCCCCGGTAACCAGTTCTATTTTTTTAAGCCTAGCATCAATAGTATCGAATCTGCCCATCACGGGGACGAAAAATTCCTTCAGAACATTGGTGAGGGCATTACTTAAGTGGTCTCCCCCCCCTCCGAACCCCTTTTCAGAAATAACAGAAGGAGGCTGTAATAGCGATGGTGTTTGTACGGGGTCAAGTAAAACGGGAGTTACGTTAGAACTTACAGTTAACAAACTATCCACTGGGAGTGACGTGATCGCTGGGTTGTCATGAGGGCGATCTATTTTAGC
This sequence comes from Triturus cristatus, assembly GCF_964204655.1. Classification (NCBI taxonomy): domain Eukaryota; kingdom Metazoa; phylum Chordata; class Amphibia; order Caudata; family Salamandridae; genus Triturus; species Triturus cristatus. Next base: position 839,451,656 of record NC_140593.1, on the reverse strand, counting down.
CCTTTACCTCCCTTAAACTTCCTCACTCCCTTCCTTTTTGGAACAGCACCCTCCCGAGACCCTCGTACACAAGATATCTTTAAATCACTCCCCCCTTGAGCAATCAAGGCAGCTTCAGTAATGGGAACAGATAGACCCTCAGGGATAGGCTGGAGCGAATCTCGGCGTGAAGATGTACTAGTCCTGAGTTCTTGCAAGACAGATTCTATTGTTTGGTCAATACTGTCCATGAGAGCGGTATGAGAATCATCCAGATTCTCGAGAGTTCTAACAGTTGACATTAAACCCAGAGAAGATCTTCTGGTGCTTTCAATCCCATCCGAAAGCGGTCTTTCCAGGATATTTAGTTCATTATTCACCACAGAATTAGCCCTAATGAGAAAGCTATCAAGGGTACCTGCAACCATAGGGATTAATGGCGTTGCTTTACTTCTCATCTTCCGTGATGACATGGCCTCACTCTTCTTTGGTGAGCAAGGGCCAGGGGGGGGGCCCGGTCCGGTCTTGCCCGTGCTTGAACGGGCTTAAACGGGCCCGGGCTTCGCCCCGGTCTACGTCCCGCTCGCGTCCCACTCACGCGTTACTGGGCGTGTCTAAAATAGTCAGGGGGAGAGGTCGGGAAGAGGCCCCCAGCTGCTGGCAATTGTCTGTGTGCAAGGCCCGCTGGACCTCGCAGTCCCGATCAGAATTCCCCAGTTAGGAAACAGTCCTCAACGAAGGATCCGTTAGATGGAGATTGCGGGAATGTAGAAAGTCAGGTTATCCAAGCCTACGAGCGGCTCCCGCGAAGCGGGGGCCGTGAGGCGTTTTACTCCGTGCGGGGGAGGGGTCGGGAAGAGGCCCCCAGCTGCTGGCAATTGTCCGTGTGCAAGGCCCGCTGGACCTCGCAGTCCCGATCAGAATTCCCCAGTTAGGAAACAGTCCTCAACGAAGGATCCGTTAGATGGAGATTGCGGGAATGTAGAAAGTCAGGTTATCCAAGCCTACGAGCGGCACCACCTACAAGGACGCCATGACGGACTACCACAACCAGATCAGTGCCACCATGAGGAACTTCATCCACAACAAAATCCTGGCCAACTCCACCAACTCCAAGGAACTTTTCAGTGTCATTCAAGAATTCACCAACCCACGCAGTGAAGCCACAGACATCACCTCATCCCAAGACCTCTGCGACAAGCTTGGAACCTATTTCCACCTCAAGATCAAAAACCTCTACGACAACTTCATCGACCAGGTGCCACAGATGGCCCCCCGCCCCCCAGAAACACCAACCAGCCCATCATTTCCAACTGGACACCGATCACGGTCCGAAGACACCGCTTCGACCATAAAGAGTATCCACTTGGGGTCCCCCACCGACCCCTGCCCCCCTCACATCTACCACAGAGCCGCAGCCGCCATCGCACCCAAACTACAACGTACTATCAACACCACCTTCAAAACAGGCACCTTCACAGATGACTGGAAGCGCGCAGAAGTCAGACCCCTGCTTAAGAACCCCACAGCTGACCCCACCGACCTCAAGAACTATCGGCCCATCTCACTCCTCCCCTTCGCAGCCAAAGTTGCAGAGAAAACAGTCAACAGGAAACTGACGCTTTTCATTGAAGAGAAAGCCATCCTCGACCCGTCCCGATCCCGAAGCAACCACAGCACAAAGACCGCCCTAATTGCCGCCACAGATAACATCTGCACCCTCCTGGACCAAGGCCACTCCACAGCCCTCATCCTACTCGACCTATCAGCGGCCTTTGACACCGTCTCCCACCGCACACTAGTTGCCAGACTACATGACACAGGCATACAAGGAACAGCCCTGGACTGGATCCATACATCCCTCACCAGATGAAGCCAAAGGATCAGACTCCCACCCTTCCTCTCTGACCCGATGAAAATCACCTGCGGAGTCCCACAGGGTTCATCATTGAGCCCCACCCGCTTCAACATCTACATGGCCCCCCTCGTAGCCATCGTCCGACAACACAGCCTCAACATCGTATCTTATGCCGACGACACCCAGCTCATCCTCTCCCTCACCAAAGACCCCACCATTGCCAAACTCAGCTTCCAGAAAGGAATGCAAGATGTTGCAGTCTGGATGACCAACAGCTGCCTGAAGCTCAACGCCGAGAAGACAGAAGTCCACCTCCTCTGGACCACCCCTTCAGCCTGGGACAACGCCTGGTGGCCGACCACCCTCAGAAGCCCACCTACCCCCTCCGACCAGATGAAGAACCTCGGCATCATACTTGACTCATCACTCACCATGAATCAACAGGTCAACAATGTCACCTCCAGCTGCTTCAACACCCTCCGCATCCTCCGCAAGACCTTCAAGTGGATCCCCCCTGAGTCAAGGAAGACAGTCACCCACGCACTCATCACCAGCAGACTGAACTAAGGAAACGCACTCTACGCCGGCATCAACAAGTCCCTACTCCGCAAACTCCAGACAACCCCCGACACGAACACATCAGCCAACATCTCCGAAGTCCCCACTGGCTCTCCGTGGAGAAAAGTCACTTTCAAAAACCTCACTCACGCCTACAAATGTCTAAACAACAACGAACCCAAATTCCTGAACGACAGAATAAACTTCCACGTACCCAAAAGATACCTCCGATCATCCAACTTTGCACAAGCCGAAACCCCACGCATCCACAGAGCCAGGGACAGCAGAAGATCCTTCTCTCACATTGCAGCCAAGACCTGGAACGAGCTACCGGTAGACATCAGACGTGCCCCCTCCCTGAACACCTTCAGGAAGACCCTCAAGACCTGGCTCTTCGGCTAAACAGATCTGCGGACCCCCCCACTCAGCGCCTTGAGACCCTCAAGGGTGAGTAGCGCGCTTACAATTCCCTGATGGATTGATTGGCATGCTTCATCATAGGGCTTGCTAACTGACACCCCTGCGCAGACTAATGCCTGGGGTGGAGCAAAGGGAAGGGGACGACAAAACAAACATAAAAATGATAAAGGGATCAACACATTAAATGTGCAGATTGTGAAATCTACAACTGACTCGGATATATACCCCTTTATGCTTTATCCCTGGAATATCTGGCCAGGGTTAAAAAGAAGAATGAGATGGTGGTGACGGGGATTATTAGCAGCCCCTCACCCCTTCTCACTGCCTACTTGTCAACATATTTCAGCCGGTTTCTTTTTAGCCCTCCCAAGGGTCTATACGGCTTTCTTCACGACATCTGTAAAACATACTGGGAGGGAAATGTGCACACTGAAAAGAAAGATACTGTAGGACAATTGCAAATCTGTAAAACATTGATATCATGGGGAAAATGTGCATAGCTGTATAAAGTTAATAATTGGAGACATCTGTGCACAACTATCATCCACAAACAAGTGGGTGAAGTGATATGCCCTGGATGGTTAAAGTCTTGCTTATAACAGCCTCCCGTTATCTCCAATGCTCAGGCTCCTGCAGTGTCAGAAGGGGAGGGAGGCTGCCAGAGGACAGAATATATGCATTCTCTACCCTGAAATTGCACTTTTGAGGGGCAGCCATCAGTATGGACTCCCAAACTCCTGCATCCCCACTGTTCCTCTACTGGGCCTACACAACACCCCTCTTCAACACACCACAGGAAGAGCACTCGATTGGAGTGGAGCTGCAACTTTGGGGTCTCTAGGTGCGTGCAGGGTGAATATAAACTGCTGTTCTGTTACTGTATTGATGAATGGTGAGTGGAATGCCTGTGTGACTGCAAAGTAAGCAATGTGACTGTATGAGTGCAGGGTGAGCGGTGTGCCTTTTTGACTAGAGTAAATAATGCAAGTTCACTGTATGGGTGCAGGGCAAAGCATGCGTCTGTGTGAGTGAAAGTTTGCAAGGTGAATGGGGTGCCTGCGTAAGGCTGGGGTAAGTGCTGGGGGTGCATGATGAACGTCGTGCTTGTGTGAGCTCAGAGTGATTTTTGTGACTATATGAGTATACGCGATGAGAGATATGCCTTCCTGAGTGCGGGGTGAGGGAGTGAATGCACTCAGTGAGTGGTGTGCACTAGTGAGAGCAGGGTGAGAGGCATGCTTATGTGATGTAGAATGAGCAAATCATTGTGCATCTGTGAGATCAGCGTGTTAGAAGCGATGTGTCTGCATGAGTATAGGGAGAGTGGTGTGTTTTTGTAAGGCCATTTGCATTTTTTTCAATAAATTGGAGCAAGATTTCTTGAAATGTACGCTGTCAATGCACCATTTGCACCCATTTTTTGTTAATTGTTTTCTTGTGAAGTACGGAACTAATAATTAGTCTCATAGTACCCTCATCTCCATGATTGGTTCAAGCTTCAGCGCTACGCCCTCTCGCACTTTAAATTCAACGCAAAGCTCTCTGCCTCACCACTTTTAAATAGTACCAGCCTCCACTGGTCTGACGTCCTTAGAACTCCTGTGTGAAATGAATCATCTTTGCTTTGGCAGATTCTGTCCGAGATGTCTCATGCTACGATACAGCACCTACTAGATAACTTTATTCTTGCTTCAGCTGCGACAACCCACGACTGATATGTCTTTGCTGAGGCATCCACAATCTGCCTCGTCGCTGCGTCGGCTCGAGCGCAACATTTCTCCAGATCACCCTTCAATGACGTGCGTTGGGGAAAGCACCGCCCCAGGTATGTCTTCTGTCAGCCTTTGTCTGCAATATTAATGGAATCCAAAGGAGGGTCCAAAATAGCTCTTATCCAATGAGTTGAAAACATCTGCAAGGAGCCCCAAAATTCAGTGTCTCTAGTATTAAAGAAGTTAAGAAAATAAAGCCATATCTCCTTGAATTGTGTGCACTATGGGGGATCTGGGAGACTGGGTAACGCACACTCAATTCGCCGTGCATGTAAATGGTAAACACCAATTGATTATTGTGATGTACTGTATTTGAAGTCTGCTGGTAGTTCCTGTTTATAAACCAATGAAATGTTTTATCCAAAAAAAAAGAAGAAGAAAATAAAGCATACGCCAGAATACCAGGGTGTATTTCCTTGCATTTCTCTGGCCAGAAGGCACACTGCTGTCCAGTCTTATTTTCTTCTCCGTCTTGTATTTTTATGGTGAATAATTAGATTAAAGTTGTCCCTGCAGCAGTGTGCCGAAAATAACAAGCTGCATCGAGTGTGGAAAAAGTTCTTATTGCAGGGTTTAGGCAACATGAAGCGTCATTTTAATCCATTTGAATGATTTCCAGACCAACATTATAAATAGAACTAACAACCATGTGAATCTATAAATAAGCCAGTGCCAGAGAACTGTTGCCGCCACTGGTGGATTTCCTGGCCAGGATATTAGCAGATGTGTCCTGTAAGGATGGAGGATGCCCTCGAGGGCTTGGAGGACCGTTTTAGGGCTCGGGCGGGGGTGGTTACACTTACTAGATAAGTCTTACCCACGCATATGTCTTTGTCATACATGCATTAACAACGCATATTGTGTCTTAAATGCATGCATGGTAAAGGCATATGTGTGGTTAAGGCTTGTGTGGTTAAGACCGTGTGGAACCTACATGCGTGGTAATTGCATGCGTGGTTCCGTCACACAACCCTCCTAGAGAACATGGAAAGACCAAGCAGTGTCTCATCCTTTCAGCGCATGTTCTTTGCAGAGTGGTTTTTATTAGCAGGAAGTTACTCCCCAGGGAACAATGTTGGAGTGCCATTGGGAAGGAAGCCATTGCCATGGCTTGGTCACCCAAAAGAGTGAGACCATACTTATTAGGGACGCACTTATTTGATCAAACGAACCACAGTCCCCTTAGATGGCTGGTGCAAATGAAGAGGGGAATTCCAAAACTGTTGAGGTGGTCCATCTCCCTACAGGGTATGGACTTTACAGTGGAACAAAGACCTGAGACTGACCATGCCAATACAGATGGCCTTTCCAGGTTCTTCCACTTAGACAATGAGTACTCTCTTGGGAAAGGTTAGTCTTATCCTCTTTCATTTGGGAGGGTTGGGGTTGTGTAGGAAAGTGCCCCTTTTTGTCATGGTCATCCACGCTTTTTGCCACTGGTACTGATGTTGTCGATTGATGTGCACTGGGTCCCTGCTACCCAGGTCCCAGTGCTCTTTCCCAAAAACAATGCAAAATGGTCTAATTGGGTTACAGTTGGCACACACTTTAGCACCCCTATAAGTTCCTAGTAAATGGTACCACTGTTACCTAGGGCATGGGTACTAAAGAGAGTCCTTATGGGCCGCAGCATGCATTATGCCACTTCAAGGGATTCCCATACAAATTGCATGCAAACTGCCATTACAGGCTGCGTGACATGGCGCAAAACCTTTGTGAAAACACGACATGGCACACTCACTGTGTGTCGTGTCATGCCAACTTCACTGCATATAATATATGTAAGTCATCCCCACAGCAGGCCTTAGAGCCCTAGCATTATATAATATATAAGGACATATCTGAATGAGCAGATATGCCCCTGTGATGTCTAGTTCTATTACTAGATATTTCAAGTGAACAGGAAAGCCATCTTAAGGTATGTACTAGGCGTTGGTCATTAAGTTACTTTTTCTTTTTGTGTTGCTATAGTCGTTTTAAGTGGGAAGAGTATGCCCAGATGTGGGTCCCTTGCTTGCTATGCCACTGGATTCAAGCTAGCCTGGCTGATACCCCGAAACAGCCCACAGGATCCTTGTTTTCCGGTCTAGGGAGGACCTGGCCTGGCAGTTTGGGCTGGACTGTCCCCACGGGGATCAGGGTCTATATTGATTAAATATGGCTGGGTCCAAACTAGGGTGGCATGGTGAGCCAAACAACAATGGATTTAACCCAGATCTGTGTCTGGGGTTGAATGTTTAGCATTCAGTGCATCATCTTTTTGTGTTGCTATAATATATGTAAGTCACCCCTACAGGAGGCCTTTGAGCCCTAAGGCAGGGAAGATTATATTTAATGTGACTACATACCTGAATGAGCAGATCTGCCCCTGTGATGTCTAGTTCTATTACTAGATATTGCAAGTGAACAGAAAAGCCATCTTAAGGTACGCACCGGGCACTGCTCATTACGAGTTACCCAGCTACATTATGGCTCCACTGAAACCTATGCTGTATGGTATCAAACACCTTGTCTTAATAAATCCATACTGATTCAAGTATTGGATTTATTATGACAGGCATCCAGAGGGCACATTAGAGTTGCCCCTTGAATCCTACCAGTCTCCTAGTGTGCTGGCTGACAGCCACCACAGGCAAGTTTCCGACCCCCCCTATAGGTTAAAGCCAGTGCTCTCTGAGGTCAGGAAACAATGCCAGCTCCGGAGACGGTGTTATTACCTCCTCTAGCAGTATGGCTACTGAATCTGCCTACCAAGGCCAAAGGCTTCAAAGACAGCGTTGCCTTTGATATGCAACCCCAGCTTCCTCCAGACCTTGAGAATGCCACCACCTGCCCTGAGGCCCATTTGGCACCAGGCCAGCTGGGAAATTAGCAATGCAGTAGGCTTGTTGCACCTCTAGGCTAGTCACACTCCCTAAGATGGGCTACCTGATGTGCTCCAGAAAAGGAGGGTTTCACAATCTTGTTTTTGGTGGAATTAGGAACTCTGGGACAGGGCTATGACTTCTACGCATGGGAAGTGGTCATGTAGGGGGTATGGTGACCCCAGGGGTAAATATCCCAATGGCTACTACCCTGAACACCCCTACTTTTAGTATGTAGGTGGCCCTCTGACACCAGGAACTCAGATATGTCTGCCTGAAAGAAGAAGAAGGACAAAGAAGAGCCGGAGATGTGAGAATTGTGGACGAGCACCGAACTTGGAGCAAAACCCTGCCAGGCTGCCGCTGTCCCAACAATAACAAGGACCGACTCATCCAGAAATTGAGCAGCCTCCTCAAACCCTTGGAGGTCGGCCAAGCACTTCATCAAAACAGCAATATCTCCTTTGGAGTGGAGGAGCCACTTCCCTGCAGCAGTAGGCACCGACCGTATCTGCCTGGTCCACCATTTTGATGAACGTGGGTCCAACGAGGGAGCAACTCTCCAGGAGGAGGTCACTGTGTGTCCAGGGGGTCAGCCTCTTGAGCCATCCACCTTTGAGATGCTGAGCCTTCCCGGAGCCGCTGTGTACCAATACCCGGGGCACTGGAGCCAGTTGCAACCTCCAAGGCTTGTTTGTGTTCAGTCAGAACACCACCACCAAAACTTACCTGCACATTTGATGGAGTTTGAGAGAAGCCCGCTCCACACCGAGAGTGTCCCTGCTGTGTTTCTTTTGCCTCTTCTGCAGGTACACGAGTACTGTTAGAGCCTCTACCTCTCCAACACGCCGGACAAAACACCTCTGCACCCAAGCTCCCCAGCCCGGGCTCGATTAAATTGACAGTGTCTCTGTGGTCAAGAGACCCTCAAGAGCCGATCCCCTCCTTGGGTTCTGTCAGACTGGTCCCCCAGTCCCCATTTGCATCCTTTTTCTTACAGATACATTTCCCATTGACTTTACCGTGTAGTGTTTGAGGGTATCACCGCTAACAGCACCCGGGCACCCCAGGGCAGATAAACTTGAACTGTTGTTGCTTTCTTGAAACTTGGCCCCTACTTTCCTTAAGGCCAGAAGAAAAGTCCTGTAAGTCATCTGGAAGTGTACCTATACAGTGAATTGTTTCTCCCATAGGATAACATTGCCACACTTGAGACTCATGCCTCAAATCTGACAGCTGTGATTTTCTATTGTTTTAACGTAAAAGAATCATAATGTTTAAAGTACTGACCTGATTCTGATGATCTTGGTGTCTAAAATTATATAAAAATCAGTGTTATTTTTCTAAATTTGTCTTGAGTTTCTTCTTGAGTGTGTGGGTCACATTTATTGACTTTGGGCGTACAACAAATGCTTAACACGACCCTCTGATAAGCCTAAACTGCTCGCCCACACTACCACACAGAGAGAATTTGGGATTATTAATTTAAGCTCTGTAAACCAAAAAGAGTTGTCTGGACTTTCTACATAGTGTACCTCATTTTGGTACACTACATAAAAAGCCAGTTTCCTACCGGGGGTGGAGCAATACCAAAAAGAGAGAATTAAACCAGGGAGACAGGTGAAAAACATGCACTTTTGTAAGTACTTTAACAAAAATATAAAAGTAGTGCCTGAAAGAATGTGCTGAGAACAGACACATGTAATATGTCCATGCAGCATAGGAGGAACACACTTGAAGATGAAGGAAGCCTAAAGAAGTTGACCAATAAGAAGCAAGCAAATTAAATAATCCCAATTAATGGTAAACAGTGGGCAGCCTCTAAGGCCCCTGTAAAATAACAAAAAGTCCCTCATGAGACAGTGCTTGCGTGGTCTAAAGAGACCTAAAAAGTGGATGGGTGTTTTACTACCTTAATGATTTGCCTCCATGTAAACTAATGACATTTCCGTAAGAGAACACTTGATGTTCTGGCAACATATGCATACCAGAACAAAATCAATATCAACATCAGTTATGAGACAAGCCAGACACTAACATTTGGAAAAAACACATTTATAAGAAAATGATTCACTGGAAGGGCATTCTTGGCTGAAGTGACACAGAACTAGAGATTCCCTTAAACTAGATCTCGGTGTGGCCAACTTTTATGGTGGCAAAAAAAGGATTCCTGTGGTTTGGTGACTGCTACTTTACTGCTGCATAGCTGCAGATCTGGCAGCCAAACACAGAGGCCATTAATTAAAGATTGCCATAGCCAGGTCAGTCCTATCTTAACAGAATGGAATGGGTAGCCCAATGAAGATTCTGGAATCCATTAGGCTGAGGGCCATAGAGTTAAGGGAAAACAACCCTTAACAAACTAACAAACTGACTAGATTGTACTCAGGATTGGTCACCAGTGGGGCAGACACCTGGTAGTCATTTAAATTAGTCATGTTTCATTACCAGACCTTTACCAGCACCACTTAAATTAGATCTCAATAGAGATAATAATGATCAGAAAAGTGAAATATGTGAATAATGCTTATTTATTCTGCAAATGGACTGATCAGTTAAAATAAATCAATTAAAGTAATTAAGGCTGGATAAAAATATATTTAGAGACCTGTAAGAAACTGGCTCAATATATACTGCACCAAAATGAGGTACAGTGTGTATAGAGTCCAAGGGTCTCCAGAGGTTTGGCAGAGGTTAAAGTTACATAGAACCTTCCTCTCTATTTGTGGTAGAGTGGTCGAGCAGTAAGGCAGTATCAGAGGACAGTGTTAAGCATTTGATGTACACACTCGGTCAGCAAATGAATTCACACACTCAAGAACTGAACTCTAGGCCAATTGTTTTTGTATAAAAAATATACTGGTGTTTTATTTCTAGAACCAAGCAAGCCTGGTACAAGTAAGCATATAAATACTTTGCAGTAGTAAATTACTTGTATGAACACAGTTCAAAATTGCAGTATAACTTGTACTGGTTTTGGTTACAGTTTTAAATAAGCAGTTTGCAACACATTGCAGGTATAGTACATTCAAATGAATGGGCTTTTTGAGTAAAATGCAGTTAATTACTTTTCAGATTACTTTTACTAACACAGGGTTGGATCCTAGATTCAGCCCTGGGACATTTCCTGAAAACTGGAGGGTAAATGCGTTTTAGTTAGAGGTACGATTTTTAAAGAATATTATTGTATTTCAAAAGTTGACAAACTTTTTCACATAGAATCACCAATATTATCCTATGGGAGGAAATTCACTTAGCAGGTGAGTTACGTTTGTGTTACTTTTGTAATCAAGTGCTGGACTCCTAGATTCAGCACTGGGACATCTACTTAAAACAGGTAAGTAATTACGTTTTTGTAGTTTGTACGATTTTTATTTCAAAAGCTGACACTTAAAAACTTTTTTCACAAAGAACCCCCAATGTTATCCTGTGGAAGGAAATTCAATTCACTGGTAAGTTACTTTTTAGTTAATTTTCTTAGTCCGTGCTGGACACCTGGGTTCAGTACTGGGACCTTTCCTGCAAACAGTTGAGAAAATTCGGTTTGGTCATTTGTGCGATTTTTAAGGAATATTCTTAGTTTTCAAAAGTTGACACTTAGAAACTTTTTGGGAGAAAAAGTGTCAATGTTATTCTATGAGGAAAAAGAGGTTATCGGTTTCAAGGTAGGTAATCGGTCTTTTGAATTAGGGTTCTGGGGTTAGACTCCGGGGTCTCCCAGGGTCAGTGATGCACTGTTGTTGCACCCCCAGTGGCACTAGGGCGGCCGGGTGCAGAGTGTTGAGGCCCAATGCTATCCTATGGATGATAGGGGGGTCCGGTTGGTGGCGGCTGGCAAGCAGGCCACGAGGTTGTGGGAGCAAAGCTCCTAGGGTTAAGCTCAGGGCAAGTTGGGGACCAGGTTAGCACAAAAGGGGAACCCTCAGCGGCGCTAGGGCGGCCGGGTGCAGGGTGCTGTTTTGAGGTAGGGTGCCCTGTTGATTTCAATGGAGATTCTCCGGGACAAAGAAACACTGCAGGCTCGGGGACGAAAATCTTCCAGGTGTGACCACCACTTCGAGGGGTACGTTGGGATGGTTAGGCACCACTGGGTTGGGCGGGTCCTCTGGATTGAGGCTGCAGGCGTCGTCTGAAGGCTTGAGCCAGGTCAGGGGTTGCCGGATCTCGGGTCAGGATCGCCGGGGGGACCTCTTCGTGGTGTTTGTTCTCTCAAACGCAAGCCGGGCTCTGCGGGTGCAGAGTGTGCTGGATTCACAGTTTCTGGCTGGCACCAGAAGCTGCAGTTTAAACACGTCCGGTGTTCACGGGAGAAACAGCTTGGAAAGTGAATGCAGGCAGGTCCTCCGGGGTTTTTGAGGTTGCTGGCCGCTGGACACGACGGGGTTTCGCAGGAGCAGGTTCGAGGGGAGACAGGCGTGTAGGGCTGGAACCAAGTAAGTGGGCGTCGTCCTCTTCTTGTTAGCTCTGCACGGCTTCTCCTTCTTTTCTTGTGGTTGCTGGATCTGAGGAAGGAAGGTTCAGGGTGCCCCTAAATACTAAATTTAGGGACGTTACAGGTAGGTAAAGGGCAGGGAGACCAATGGGTCCCTTCCCTGGGGTGCGTACACCCCCTATTCTGCTACTCTCCAGTGGGAGGGGTGCAGGAGCCTGTCCCTGGTTGGCTGGGTCCCCCCAGCCTCAAGATGACGGGGACTCGAGGTTGTGCTTCACCTCGCCTCCCCCACCTAAGGGGTGGAGTTGGCAGAGATGGGCACACCTCTCTCCCTCACTTGTTTTTCCCGCTGGTTCCCCCACCCAAAGTGGGGGGTAGAGTCAGTGGGGACCAGTTGCTGAAAGCAGCAGATGGTCTGGAGAGGCTCACAAAGGCGGCATGCCTTTGAAGCTTCTCCTTCGGGAATCCTGCCCATCCTGGGGGAGGAGGCTTGGCACCTCGTCCCAGGATGTGCATTGTTTCAGGCCCCCGAGAGCAGCAGGCTCTCGACCCAGGGTTCCACAAACATGTTTGGTGGTGGCAGCCTGCGCTGCCACTCAGTCAGGTCACTGGTAGTTGGTCATTTTTCAGGGGGCATCTCTAAGATGCCCTCTGTGGTGCATTTTACATTAAATCCCACACTGGCATCAATGTGGGTTTAATGTGCTGAGAAGTTTGATACCAAACTTCCCAGTCTTCAGTGTAGCCATTATGGTGCTGTGGAGTTCGTAATGACAACCTCCCAGCACCATATACTCTTAATGGCAGCACTGCACTTACAAGGCCCAGGAATGGACCTGGGCACTGTAGGGGTACAGGGCTCAGGCACCCAGCCAGAGGGGTGACTGATGTATGCCAGGGCAGTGGTTTGTGGGTATGTCGACTCTGTTTTGTTCTGCGCCCAGACACTCAGCCTGCAAAGGCAGTGTGAGTGTGTGTTAGGGTACAGGGCCTCTAAGAGTGGCACAATAAGTGCTGCAGTCCTTAGGGGCCTTCTCTGGTCACAGTGCCCTGGTACCCATGGTACCATTTACCAGGGGCTGACATGTGGCCAGAGATGATTGGCAGGGCCCCAGAGCACATCAAGTCAAAGAGCATCAGTAGTCTGGCAACAAAAAAAAGGGGGGGGGGTTTACTGCAACAGAAACCCACTTTCTCACAAGACCTATAAGAATTAAGCTGATTTCTTTTCAATGTTTGCTCAAAGAACCGATCAGTCAAATTCCTTTTTATATTGAAAGTGAGTGAAGATCTGTATAAAAGTGAAATTAGGAGTATATGAGAATTAGGTCTGCATGTCTACCCTTAATTCAGATTAGTGAGGAATGCTGTAACATAGGTAATCAGAGAAACCATTGATTGTGTAAGAAAGAGAATCCATTTATCATAGCAAATTCCACTATACTTTATTTTATAAAGTTATGACTAACAATGTAGATGCTTGCTGCACTGAATATTTACAGTATGACCCGCACGTACCATACAAGCATGAATTCTTGTAACAATCTTGATTCAATCTTTGATATTATATTTCCTATTTTAACCAATGTTATCAAAGTACTACTAATAAATTATGAATATGTTTAAGCTTGTGTTTTAATCTTCAAATAAACTTCGCTTAAATTACAAAAAATCTCTGTTGGTCTTTCTTGCACCTATTCGCTTCATGAAGTGCATCTATCTGCTGGTGATTGCAAATTATTTCTGGAGGCTAGAAAATTAATAAAACCATAAAAGTGTCTTGGTTTAGATTTCCCTTTACTCAAACATGTGGTGTCAGCTCATCCTTCAACCTGATTTTAATTTAAATTCTACAGCCCTAAATCTATTGAAGATATATGATTTCAGCTAATAAAAGTGATATGTTTAGTCAGTGAAGATCATATTAGACCTAATATCCATGAGTTGACCTCAGTTTGGCATAATCAGAAGCTGCCAAAAAATATGTTTGCCACTAGATATAGACTGGTGGTGGGGTTCAAGCAGCAGAACAAAGGATACACTGGGGATACGATGAGCTTACAGGAGGTTAAGTCTCACCTCAATTGTAGGATACCAAAACCTATTTTTTTCAGTATCAAGAAGCATATAGTGAGGCAGTAGGCTAAGGTAAATTGGTACATTTGAACAACCCAATGAACACATTCATAATTATAAGAGAAGAAAATGTTTCTCGGATATATAGAGCATTTAACATTTCACCAAAGTTAATATTGCACCAGCAGATGTTTAATGCTTATACAAAATAATTTACTAAACTTACCATGAATTCAAAGCATTCTATTAAAAAATTACTATATGTACTATGTGCATTACACTCCTGAATATATAAGATGTCACTCAAGCAATAAATAATGTATCAGAAACAAGCCCCGCAATGGCACATGGGAGCATATGATCTAGCTGTGCATTCAACTGAGAACAATAAGTCAGAGTAGAACAAGTTACTTAACTTCAATAACAATTTTTCTGGTGGATACTTTATCTAACCGCAGATTCCTCACCTCATGAATATTCCGCAGGCAGCAGACTGGATCTGGACACTATCAAAAGAGTACCCCATACCCACCAGTGCAGCTCTGTGCCAATGTCGTTCTGCTCCGGAAGTGACTGGCGGAGTTGCATACAAGTGCCACCCATGCACACTGGCATCAGTTGCTTTCTAGGCTGTTCATACCCTCTGACACAGAGCCTTCAGCAGATTGGCATGACCAGTGTGCAGATCTCTAGATTTTTGACTGTTACATGTCCAGTTCGCACAACGGGGAGGTGAGCTGGTTGGTGAGAAATCTGCGGTTAGATAAAGTATCCACCAGAAAGATTATCAAAAGTAAGTAACTTTCTTTTGGATAACTGCAGATTCCTTGCCTTGTGAACAGATACCATAGCAGGAACTACCAAGGTAATGGGTCTGTGAACTAACTCAGAGCAAGAAGTCCTGCAGGACAGAGCAAGGAAAATAACCCTCTTGACTACTGCATGGTCAACGTGTGTACCCTCATCCAAGTAATTGCCTAACAATTATCTAGGACAGGCATTCCTCATGTTAATGCAGTTTTAGCAGCTTTGGCCCTGGTGGAATAAGCCCACAGCCATCTGGAGTCCATTTATTTCCCAATGCATAGCAAATCTTTATGCAGAGACCAATCCATTGAGAGATGGTTCGTTTCTACACTGCCTTGCCCTTTTTTGCTCCAGAACACTCTACAAAGAACTGATTGTCCACTGGATGTTCCTTAGTAATATCAATATAACCTTATTGCCTTCTTATTGTCAAACAATGGAGTTTCTCTTCCTCTTTAGAGGAATGAGGAGGAGCAAAGAATGCTGTAAGGGTGATAGCCTTTGCGACATGAAAAGAGATACCACTCCCCAGTAGATGGGAAACTCGGGTCATCAACACAAACTTATCTGGGAAGAACGAGCCATAAGGTGGACTCGAAGAATGAGTCTGCAGGTCACATACATGTCTAGTTGATGCTACGGTGATTAGAAAGACTGTCTTCAACGTCAGAAGTCTCAAAGGACACCTGTGCAGCGTTTCAAAAGGGGTTTACATTAAAAAATTGAGAACTATGATAAAGTCCAAATGAGGCATCACAAAAGGTTTTTGGCAGAAATGAATATTGCAAACCTTTCAAAAATCTCATCACAACAGATGATTTAAATAAGAAATTGTGATCTGACAACCACAAGCAGCCGAAAGAGCCAATAGGTAGAGTTCAACAATGCCCAAAGCAGGTCCTTGCTGGGCTACGGAGGGAACAAAGAGAAAAAGTCAGATAACCTTGCTCGTAATGGATCAAGTTGCGGTGTCCAATCCACACATTTTTTCCCAGCGACTGGTGTACACTGATTTTGTGGAGGGATACCTTCCTGTCGAGATGACAATGAGGACTTAGAGGGAATGTAAAAGGTGGTCAACTGCCGACACTATCTCCAAGCATGGAGATGCAGATTTACAGGCCCGGGTGCAGCATCTTGCCCTGCTGCTGTGACAGAGGATCAAGCTGCTGCTTTAGGTTGATCGGAGGACAGATGCTCGTACCACTCTTTACAGGCCTCACCTGGTTCCATTATGATGATTTGGGCTTTGCCGTTTACCACCAGGGAAATTCATTGGCTGCCCAGTCACTTGTAGTGATGTAGCGTCTCCTGATACAGGGTTCAGGCCCCCACCCCTCTCTGCTTGTTGCAGAACCACATGACACTGGTGTGGTCCGTAAGCATTGGCACCACCCTACCTCTGATGGTAGGTAGGAAGGTCTTCAATGCCATGCGAATAGCTCTCAGCTCCAACACATTGGTGTGGAGTTGCATCTCCAGCAGAGGCCTCTGGTCTCCACCTCTTTCAGATGGCCTCCACAATCCAGTAGTGATACATCTGGGACTACCGTCCATTCTAGGTGGAGTCAGGGGAGAGGACTGCCAATGACCCAATCAGGGTCCAGTAGCCACCATTGCAGATCTTTTGCAGTCTGCTCCAAAATCTGGATACAATCCGTCAGATTCCCCTGATGCTGGGCCCACTGGAATTTGAGGTCCAACTACAGAGCCAGCATGTACCACTTGGTATGTTTGGTCAGCAGAATGCAGGATGCCAACAACCCAGAACCATCTTCGTCATCTGCAATAATTCAGAACCAAGGCTAAAAAATAGAGGTCATAGCCTGAATGTCCTGCACTCTCCATTCCGTTGGAAGGAACAAAACTATACCATCTCCAGAATAACTCAGATGAATGGGGTGTCTACAAAGGCGTCTGGTGTGACTTTGCACATTGATAGTGAACCTTAACGATGTCAGGAGGTTTGCCGTTGTTTGGAGGTAGTTACTGAATGCCTGGGGCAAGCCTGCCTTCAGCCACCAGTTGCCGAGATAGGGGAAGAATGGTACCCCTGACCTCCAAAGGTGTGGTGCAAACACCGCCATCACCTTCCTGAACTCCTGAGGGACACTGGTGAAGCCCAGAGGAGGCACTGCAAACTGAAAATGCTTCTGTGGGCCTGCAGGATAGGTGTATGGAAATATGAATCATGTTATTTTTTAGGAGGTGGGGGTTCTGGGTAGTTTTTAAGGGGGGTTTGTGTTAGTTTTAAGGGGGTCAGAGGGGTTTGTGTTAGTTTTTAGGGGGTGGGAGAGGTTTAAGTTAGTGTTTAGGGGGTGGAGGGGTTCATTTTAGATTTTAAGGGGGTGGGAGGGGTTTATGTTAGTTTTTATGGGGTGGGAAGGGTTCGGGGGACTTTCTATTAGGTTGGGAGGGTTTGGGTTAGTTTTTAGGAGTTGGGAGGGGTTCGGGTTAGTTTTTAGGGGGTGGGAGGGGTTTGGGTTAGTTTTTAGGGGGTGGAGTTGTGTTAGTTTTTAAGGGGTGGGAGGGGTTTATGTTAGTTTTTAGGGGGTGGGAAGGGTTCAGGGGACTTTCTAGGAGGTTGGGAGGGTTTGTGTTCGTTTTTAGGGGTTGGGAGCGGTTTGGGTTCGTTTTATAGGGTGGGAGGGGTTTGGGTTAGTTTTTAGGGGGTGGAGGGTAGCCACGAATGGATGTTTACCATGCATGCCTTTACCACAAAAATTTGTGGTAAACGAATGCTTGGAAAAAAAAACCTGGTTAAAATGCGGTCGTTGTAGCGTCTGCGTTGTTAAGGAAGTCGTTGTTGAGGAACTCGTTGTTCCAACATACAACCGTTCTAAAGCTGGAACCCTCTTTATGGCCCTTTTCACTCAAAGGGCCTGTACAATCTGCTGCATGACAGACAGGTTGTCTTCAATCAATGGTGGTGGAAGGCGAGAGTGAGGTACAAAGAAATGGGAGGGAGAAGCCCCAATGGATAATTTGGCAGACCCATTTGTCAGTGATGGCCTGCCACCCTTGGAGGAAATATTGTATCTCGTCTCTGACAGGGTGGTTGTGGATTGGCAAAGACACATTAGCAGTTTTGCAGCTGCATCTGCTAGAGGGCTTGCGTACTGGGCTGTACATTTTCCCTGCAGTCCTGAGCATGGTCTTTGATGGCCCTGGTGAGGAACTTCGATTTCCGATCGCGATCGAATCGACCCGCCCTTTTGTGCTCCGCCGCCATTTTATGTTGCCATCACTCAGGCAGCACAACGAGCAAAGTCTATTCTGCTTTTTCTGCAACCTGTTGTCAAAATACGCTTTCTGCCTCTATTTACAAAGCTGGTTTTAGGACTGGCCGAGTACACTAATCCCCGTCTGGCTTTCCTAATCCCGGTCTCAACTATCTATTGATTCACACCATTCTTTTCTGACTTTATCTTGTCCCCTGGCCTTCACTGCCTTCTGCTAGCATTCTCTCGTTTCACAACTGTCCTCCAACACACACAAACGTATCTCGCCACCTGCAAGTTAGTTATGAATCTGTTAATGAATTCGCTTGAGGGAGGGGTGACAAACATAGTTGGAGGAGAGGTTTCTTCGAGTCATCTGACACTTTTGTTTTCCAATCTCTCCTATTGGTTCTATCCTGTTTTCCAACCTTCCTTATTGGCTCTTTCTTGTATGTTCTGGGAGTGTTTTTTGTTAAATGTCTGAACCCTATATGGTATAAAACCCTGTGTGCCACAGAGTGAAGTGGCAGTCTCCTGAGAACCTACTTTGTGTACTTCTAGGATAACTGTACTAGCTGCAGCTAAATAAATGTGATCTTCTAACGCCGACAGAGTGTCCCGTGTCTCTGTGTAGCTGAGCAGGAGAAACCCAGAAGATTAAGGCGTACCCTGCGCCGCCAGGCCCAATTGGTATTGGTTCTTCACTGGTCCTGGCCATAAACAGTCCATGCACAGGTAAACCCTGGCAATGAAAGGACTGAAAGGCCTGCTGGAGGAGCCTGCAATTGGTGGCATTGAAAACCTCTACTGTAGCCATGGAGAAGGTGGAATTTCTGGTGGAATTGTCTAGTGGGAGTAGAAAAGCTGGTCAGAGCCAGGCGCGATCTTGCTTAGACTCGGATAGCATGATGGGCTGTTCATCCTCCTCGGACAGTGGTGTAAGAACGGAAGGAAAAGGCACAGGGGATGGTGTTGGAACAAAAGTCAGCACCAGACCTGGTGTTGAACCCGATACGGGTTGAAGGGCACAGACAGCGCAGAGGGCAAAAGTCTGACTGGAGAGATCCTTAGAGCTCAATGGTATGCATGAGGGAGCCGACAAAGTGGCAAAAATGTTCAGCCTGGCCTCTACGTGATGCAACGTTGCAGACATAACCATGAAATCGGGGTGCACCATGACCAGAATTGGAATCGGCTCAGATGGAGATTGGTTCTTCAACTGGCGCCCCACGTGGGGCGGCTTCAGTGGTACAGGTTCTGCCTGAAGGTTGTGAGGAACCCCGCAAGAAAATTCCGGAGGGTTCACGAGCCACATTAAGCGACCCCTGTATGTCGAAATTGGTCCGAAGGTCTTTTGCAGCACGGTAACTCCTTCCTGACGGCTACTGACCACCGCTGCCCTGACTGCCGCCCTGCTTTGGCCCTTCCTTTGATGATGTATGGTAAGGCGAGACGATAGACGGGCCTCTGTTGGTGGAAGAAGACGTCCTTAGTTAAGTATCTTCGTGGGTCGCGCCCACAACTTTGGTTCTTTGTTAGATGTTCATGCTGATTTTGATAAAGGACTTATTGTGGGTTCTAAGGTTGAGAGAGCTATAAGGACACTTATTTCTTATAGATCCTTGTTGTTCTCTCAGACTTTTCTTGATTCTGATCCGTCGGTTAAACTGACGTCGAAAAATTATCCCATGAGAGAGGTTCCTCCAGAATGGAAGGAAGAGGTTGCGGCAGTAGGTGCTAATGCTCTATTACTTACCGGTAATCTTCATTACTCCGGGTCCCGTTGTCCTCGTCCCCTTCATAAACAGATTGGAGATTACTATCTCCCGACAGAAAAAAAGAGCAGAAGGCATGCTGGGACCCTAATACTGCCCCTCCCACCGGGAGTACATAAGCAGTACTTACCCAGCATCCCGTCTGTACAACCAAGCCCAGACAGGAAGGCCGGTCGCCCGGGAGGGAGGGAGGGGCGTATGAAGGGGACGAGGACAACGGGACCCGGAGTAATGAAGATTACCGGTAAGTAATAGAGCATTACCCCCAGGTCCCTTATGTCCTCGTCCCCTTCATAAACAGATTGGAGAATACCAAAGCAGAAAAACCGGCCTTCCAAAACCAAAAGCACCCCCAGGAAACCACATCAACGCAGCAACCCAAGGGAGCACCGAGAAGGAGGCAAGGGGAGACCGCAGGAAGCAACCGGCCAGCACCAAACCAGGACCGGAGACAACCCATAAAACAAGGCCAGTACCACAAAAATGAGGCCACCAACCAGAGAAACAGGAGACAGGGACAAAGAAAGAAGGCCAGCCCAGGCAAGAGGCGCAGGCCCAAGCACCCAGACCAACAAAAAAGGAGGAAGGCCCAGGCCAGAAACCGGCCCACCACACCAAACCGAAGGCCCCTGCCAGACGAAAGCATAGAGAAGAAAGCCAACAAACCCCGCAGAGGAGGCCAGGGCCAGGGATGAACCACAGCAAGAGCCGGCGAGCAGAACAGGAACCAGACCCCAACCAGACAAAAAAGGACCACGAAGGAGACAGAAACCCAAAAACCCCAGGAGGACAAAGCCCCCACAGGGAAGAAAAACCTCCAACCGAACAGGGCGGCCAAAACCCAGAACAGGCGGAGCAGAAGAAGCAATCCGGAACCGAACCGGAACCTCAAGACGGAGGGCAGAAAAAAACAGAAGCCAAGAAGGAGGACGACCGCACAGGCACCCAACACCCAGGCCAAGCATACAGCAAGGGCCAGAGCCACGGAACAAAAAGCCCTAGGGCGCATAGCACCCAGACCGGAAAACCACCAGGTCCGACCCCACATAACACTGAAGAGGAGCCAAGAGACAGCAAAAAAAGAGGGCAACAAGGGACAAAGAACCAGGAAGCCAGGACCGAAATCCAGCAACCCGCAAGGGCAGGAGGACCCACAGGCCCAACCAACCCAGGAAGAAGCCCACGTAGAGCCCAGGGCAAAGAAAAGGCAGGGAGGCCGAACGAGACCCCCAGCAACCCAACGCCGGACCAAACAGAAGGCCGGAAGAAAGAACAAGCACAGGAAACCACCAAAATAGAAACCCGAGGAAGCAGAGAAGCAGAGGGCCAAGCAGCAGAAGAACCCGGACACCCATGAGTCAGGAGGGAGAGCACGACAAGAAGGCCCAGCCAGAGAACACTCAGAACCAGAAGGAAGCCCGCAGACCAGGAGCAACAGGAGGCAACCCCGGAGGAGCCAACCCAGAAGCCCCGAAAACCCGGACCCACACAGGGCCGGACAAGGGACCCTCAGTCCATGAAAAAAGAAGAGGGCGGTCATCCAGACAGGAGCAACGGGGACCGAAGCTCAACAGCACCCAACCGAACCCCAGGAACCAGGCAGAGACACGGACACCCCACTAGAGGTGAACCAAACCCAGGAAATAAGCGCCGGCATGAGCAGGCCCAGAAGGACCCACCAGAACACGACACCAAGAGAGCACCCCGCCAGGATCCACCGAGAGAGCACAGACAAGGATACCCATCTGAAAAAGGGCGACCACCAGACGCCCAAAACCAGCAGAAACCAGAAACCCCTGCAGAACAAAAGAGGAGAAACTAGAGCCAAGTCAAGGACACAGCACCAGCGAAAGAGAGCCAGGCCCCAAACAAACCAGACATGAACGCCAGAGATCCAAAACGCGAACCGCCACTGGAAACACACTCCAGGGGGGACGCAAAAGGAAAGGGAGAGCAGGACCCAACCCAAACCGTCGGAGAAGCCGAACGCCACAGGCACCCCCAGGGAGCCACAAGCAGGAAAAAACCTGTACCGACCCAGCCGAACCACAGAGACCAGGCGAGAGTAGGAGCGCCACAGTCAATAGGAGGGGCGACTAGGACCCACCGAAAGAAGCCAAATACAAGCCCAGAAATGAGCAGGAGCGCCGCAGCAGCAGAGGAACACAAGGCCACACCAAGGAACCCCCGAAACCAGGAAACGGCAGTGCCAGAGCCATGAGCACCCAAAAAACAATAGCAACCAGCACGGAAGAAGCCAGAAACAGATGCAAAAAGGAGGCAGCAACAGCAAAAGATGCCCCCCAGCATACGGCAACACCGAACTCCAGGGAGGTCAAACCCCCGAAAGGAAAGGGACATCGTACCCCAGCGGACAGAGCGAGCAACCCCGAAGAGGGGCAGAAATAACCCACGGCACAGCCAAACACGGCCCACAACCAGCTGCACCGGACGGCAGCAGAGGAACAGAGCCAGCCGCACAGGCAAGGACCCCCGAGGAGGGAATCCAACCTAGTAACCCAGCCCACTCCAGGCCAGACCACAGCACGGGTTCCAACAACACCCAGCATCAGGACAGCGCAGAAAAGTCAAAAAACAGGCAGACCCCAGCGTGACCAAGAGAGCAAGAGAGGGCAAGCCCAAGCGGACAAGAGAGGACCACGACCCCAGACACACAACCCAGGGAGGCCACGTCCCACAGAGGCAAAGCGGCAGCTAGCAAGAAAGCCCACAAACACCAAGTGGAGCAACACAGAAGCCTCGGAGGGAAAGCGGCAAGGGGACAAGGCGGCACAAACCCGCTGCAAATGACAGCGGACGCGTAGCGCCAGCCCAGCAGCCAGGGAGCAGGATGCCGCAGAGGTAGAGAGCCAAACCGGCGACCAGGCCCCCGCAAGAGAGACAAGGCCATAAAAGACAGCCTACACGGTGAACCAAAACACCGGCAACACCGCACACCCCAGCACACCATCCCAGCCACCCGGAACATCCAGGAAGCCAAGGACGAGGAACAGCCCAACCAGGCAAGAACCCCAGCCCTGTAGACCACACACGAGGCCCGAAGTGGGGACGCAGAGCAGCAGCAGAGAGCAAGCAGCACAAGCAGGAGGCCCTAGGTACAAACCCCAGCGACACCAGGAGCCACCGCCACCCAAACAGGCCAAGGGCAACCCGCCAAAAATGGAACAGGAGCGGGAGGACCGGCACCACTATCAAAACATGGAACGCTTCATGAATCCGCGTGTCATCCTTGCGCAGGGGCCATGCTAATCCACTCTGTGGAAAGGAGCAACCAGCAGCGCGGGAAGAGCAGGAAGCGCCCAAAGACAGAGGCGTCCATCGGCCAACAGCCCCCGAAAGAAAGGGCCACACAGCAGCCCCAGTGCACAACCCACGAGAGCACCACGGGAACGGAACCCCAACACACACCGGGGACAGGACAGAGAGGGGCGGACACAGGGAAAAGAGAAGGAGCACACCAACTCTATGTCGCACCACGCAAACACCCGAAGTGCAGCAGAAAACCGCAAGTCACACAGCCACAGAATGGGAACCCGACGCAAAGGCACCGGAGCGCCCCACAAGAACACTAGGGACGGCACCCAAGGATAAATACAAGAGCGCAAGGCGCAGGGAGACCAGGCGAACAGTGCAGAAACACAGTATGCCGAGCCCCTGTCAGGCTCCAACCCGGGACCCTAGCCACAAAAGAGGCAGCCCACGCGGTAAGGCAGCATCCACAACTGGGAGGAAACCAGCACACGCAGAGGCAGCAGCCAGAAGAAGCGTCACACTGCCGCAGTCACAAACTCCGGCAGTAGAAGAATCACTCGGACTCAGGGCAAACGGGCAGGAAGGAGAAGCAAGGAGCCACGCACCCCAACACCCCCAAGCAGTCAAGCGACAGCGACATCAAAGAACCAGGACAGCGCCAGCTTAAAGGGAATCCAAGGGCGCGCCGGTCGGGATGTAGCTCAGTGGCAGAGCGCATGCTTCGCAAGCATGAGTTCCTGGGAGCAAACCCTAGCATCCCCAGGAGCCTCCGTCGCCCACCACGGACCTGAAATAAAGAAAAGAGCACCACAGCAGAGCGTGAACAAAAAATACCGCAATGCGGGACTCACCCAGGGCAGGGGCCGGACACCACCAGCAGCAAGGCCCCCACCCCAAAGGAAAGGTAATCCATGGGTGCGACTGTCGGGAAGGAGCACAGCGGCAGAGCGCATGCTTCGCAAGCATGAGTTCCTGGGAGCAAACCCTGGGAGCAAACCCCGGCATCCCCAGGAGCCTCCGTCGCCCACCACGGACCTGAAATAAAGAAAAGAGCACCACAGCACAGCGTGAACAAAAAAACACCGCAATGCGGGACTCACCCAGGGCAGGGGCCGGACACCACCAGCAGCAAGGCCCCCACCCCAACAGCGGGAAGGTACGGCACATAGGAAACGCGGCACGCCTCCCAAACGCCCAGCTTCAGGAAGACGTGCACGCGACCCGGAAGTACCCGGGAGCGCACCAGCCGCAAAGGGCCCGCAAGATCCAGGCAGCACACCGGCCACCACCGTCACGACCCCCAGCAAGCCCAGCAGGCCAGGGGACGGACCAGGAACGCCCCCCCCGCCCGCAAAGCCAGGCAGCCGGGCGGGGGAAGGAAGAAAGGAACGCCACACCAGCCCAGCAGGAGTAGCAGAACAGCACACCACGTCCATTCTGTCGACAGACAGAAAAAAAGAACAGACGGGATGCTGGGTAAGTACTGCTTATGTACTCCCGGTGGGAGGGGCAGTATTAGGGTCCCAGCATGCCTTCTGCTCTTTTTTTCTGTCGGGAGATAGTAATCTCCAATCTGTTTATGAAGGGGACGAGGACATAAGGGACCTGGGGGTAATGCAGCTATTCCTGCTCATTTTCAGCGTATATGGGTACATGTTCCATGGAAACGGTCTGAAGTATTGGCTCTTAAGCAGACTCTACCAGATCTTAGTAAGAACCCTGCAGGTTATTACAAAGAATTATCACAGACAGTTGATGCTTGCATCATGAATTTAGCTGATATCGACATGTTAATGGGAAATGTAGTCCCACAGACAAGATGGGCTAAGATTCGTAGAGAGGATCACGCGCAGGAACTAGGTGCTACTTGGGATGTTATAACTACTACAGATAGAGATCAAGTGGGTGGTGCAAAACCTGAAGCTTTGATTTCGGAACTCCCTGGTAGGATTATTACATTAATGAAAACTATGAGGCCTGCATTAAGAGTTAATTGGGATAAATTAGCAGCATGCAAGCAAAAGAAAGATGAAAGTGTTTCTGATATCTTCACTCGTTTCGAAGAGACCTTTATTGATCACAGTGGCCGAGATATGGCTACAGAAGGTGGACAGCGATTATTTGTGGACAAATTCGTATTCAATTTGCTTCCCGAGCTGTCACACAAATTAAAAGATTCTGAAAGTTCATGGGCTGTTTCTTTTTCTGCCCAGATATTGGCTACTGCACAATATTAGGAAAACCGAGATAAAGAAGAGAAGGAAAAGCAAGAGAAAAAGACGAAAGAATTAAAAACGAAGGTTCTCTTGCAACAAGCCTATCCTCCTCGCTATGTTCAGCCTCAATTTCAACAGCCTCCGCAGTTTCAGAGGTTGTATCAAAAACCTGAGCCATACATTCCGCGACCCTTGTTGGGACCTAATCAATGTGCCTATTGTAGAGAGGAAGGTCATTTTAAGAATAATTGTCCGGTTTTATTGCAACGCAATGGAGCGTTATCCTCTCCACAAGGTCGTGCTGGCCTCCAGTCAGCAAACAGAGGTAGAGGTCGAGGTGTGTTGACTCAAGAACAGCGTGCCCTTCCTTCTCCCAATTCTGTGAACTGTTTTGATCAGCAAAATGTTAGGTCTACGCAATATTATAATGAAGATTATTATGTTGAAAACGGAAATGAGAGTCTTCATGCCAACTAGGACAGCCATGGACAAAGTAAGGGAGTTGTGTCGATTCCAGGAGATCAGAATGGACCTTATGTTAACGTCACTACTATGGGTGTTTCAGAGCCATTTCTTTTAGATACTGGGGCGATGAGAAGTTCTATCATTCATTCTAAACTCCTTGGGGCACCTTTGTCTGGCTTAACGAATGTCTCTGTAGGTTTCTCTGGCGCCCCTGTTTGCAACCCAGTTTTTTGCCCTTTGCCTATTTCAGTTGGCCCTTATGACTTGGAAGCTCCACTTCTGTTGACGAATGGTTGCGGTGAGAATCTGTTGGGTTTAGACCTATTGAAAAGAATGCATGCTACGATATATTGTTCCCCTTCTGGTGTACGTCTTACTTTGGGACAGAAATTGATCTCCCCAATGCATTTGTCCAAAGATCAGTTTCCACCTGAACTACTTTCTCTTCCAGCAACGCTTTGGGCCACGGGTCCAAACGATGTGGGTTGACTTGAGATTCCACCTTATGTTGTCACTCTCAAGCCCAATGTTGAATTACCGCGCATCCCGCAGTATAAAATTTCCACTGAAGGTGAAAAAGCGCTTTTGGAAATTATTCATGATTTGATCCAGAAGGGTGTGGTTGAGGAAACAAGAGATAACACATGCAATAGTCCTATTCTTCCTGTTCTCAAACGCACTGATCCTTCTCAACCACCTGTATTTCGTTTCGTAATTGATCTGCGGGAGGTAAACAAAATTGTTGTCCCACAATTTCCTGTTGTTCCAGATATCACTGCTCTGTTGACAATGATACCTTCCACAGCGACTTGGTTCTCTGTTATCGATCTGAAGAATGCCTTCTTTAGTATCCCCATTGCAGAAGAGAGTAGGGATATTTTTGGCTTCTCTCTTGGAGGCCGAAGCTTCCGGTTTAAGCGCGCACCTCAAGGCTATTGTGAAAGTCACTCTATTTACAGCCAAGCTTTAAAATGTCATCTTGATACTTTTCATTTGCCGTCTGGTGCTGCTCTCATCCAGTATATGCATGACTTGTTAGTAGCCACTGACTCAGAAGAGATTTGTAAAAATGTCACTGTTGCATTATTACGCCATTTGTTTAATCTGAATCATAAGGTTTCACCTTCCAAATTACAATATGTCTGTCGAGAGGTTACCTACTTGGGTCATCTCCTATCAAAGGAGGGACGGCGATTAACACCAGAACGAATTCAAGCGATTACGCGAATGTCTGTGCCATCCACACAAAGGGAGGTACGTGCCTTTCTGGGTATCACCTCTTATTGTAGACAGTGGATCCCTAACTTCTCTCTAATAGCCAAACCTTTGTTGGCACTCACTTTAAAAGATACGCCTCAGCCCCTTCCATGGACTGATGAGTGCCAAAAGAGTTTCACTGATTTACGTACCGCTCTGTGTTCTGCTCCTGTATTGGGTACCCCCGATTACACTAAGCCTTTTACGCTCTATGTTCATGAGAGAGAAGGTTGTGCACTGTCAGTTCTAACACAGCAATTTGGAGACAAACAGCGGCCATGTGCCTATTTTTCGGCTACGCTAGATCCTGTAGCAAAAGCATTGCCCAGTTGTCTCAAAGCGACAGCAGCAGCAGCAATTTCTATCCGACAGTCTGCTGGAGTAGTGTTGGATAACACTCTCATTGTCATGGTGCCACATGCAGTGGATACCTTACTAAACAGAACGAAAACGCAGCATCTTACGAGCGCACGTCTAACTGGATACGAGCGGACGCTGTTGTCTAGTCACGTACACATTAAACGATGTAAGACCCTGAATCCAGCCACTCTGTTGCCCCTTCCAGATGAGGAAAGTGTTGAAGAACGGCATGATTGTTTCTTCCGTACTGAGGAAGAGACGAAAGGAAGGATCGACCTGAAAGATGCACCACTAGAGAATCCGGATGGGTAGACGGTTCTTGTTTTAAAATGCCTAATGGAGATACAGTTTCAGCCTATGCTGTGACTACTTTGCACACAGTGGTGGAAGCTGCACGTATTAGTCATAATTCAGCACAAGCAGCAGAATTCATAGCTTTAACAAGAGCCTGTGTATTGTCAAAAGGGAAGAAACTGAACGTGTACACTGACAGCCAATATGCTTTTGGTGTAGCGTTCAACTTTGGGCGTCTCTAGAAGGAAAGGGGTTTTCTCACCTCACATGGCACCAAAACACAACATGGTCAGTTAGTGACTGAACTCCTCGAATCACTTGCCTTGCCCACCCAAATAGCAATCGTGAAGTGTAGTGCACACAAGAAGATTACAGATGATGTTGGTCGAGGAAAGGCATTTGCAGATGAAACAGCGAAAAAGACAGCAAGAGATTCTACAAGTCGAATGTATGTGGCAGGTCCTGCAAATTGGGTCAGAGAGAGAGGAATGTATGAGAATACAGTAGAAAGTGTAAAAGCGATTCAGAAAGAGGCTTCAGAGAGGGAATTGAGCAAGTGGAAAGAAAGTACAGGAATGTTAGACAAGAGGGGTTGTTGGATAGAACTATCTGAACATCAACGTTGGCTGTTACCGGATGCCTATGTACTCCCAGTGGTTACTATGGCACATGGTCCAGCGCACTTACGTGCGAAAGGTATATGCAAGCTTCTGGCTCCAGTGTGGCAAAACGATAAAATCCCAAAATGCGCAGACAATGTAGTAAAACATTGTATTGTTTGTCTGATGTACAATCCGGGAAAGGGAACCCCAACTCCAGCTGGTCACTTTGCCTCTCCGACATATCCATTTGAGGTGTTGCAGATCGATTATATTCACATGGAACGATGCAACAACCTCAAATATGTTCTGGTGGTAGTATGCGCCTTTTCAAGATGGATAGAAGCATGCCCCCTAAAGGATAACACAGCCTTATCCACAGCTAAAGTTTTACTAAAAGAAGTTTTCCCCAGGTTTGGTTTGCCGCGCATTGTCTGGAGTGACAATGGGAGCGAATTTGTTGGCCAAGTTATGCAGAAAGTTTGTGCAGGTCTTGGTATCAAGCAAAAGTTTCATGCGGCAAATCATCCCCAGTCAGCGGGTTTGGTAGAATGCTAGAATGGAACTTTGAAGTTGAAACTAGCAAAGGTTCAAGCGAGTACAGGACTCAATTGGCCCGATGCTTTGCCATTAGCCTTGCTATCCACCAGAACTGCAGTACACTCTCGTTTGGGACTTAGCCCTTACGAAGTGGTTTTTGGACGCCCAGCTAATGTATGGGGAGTCCCTCGCCCTAAGAAATATTCAGACTTGCTATATCCAATGTGGATTGATTATCTGCATGATCTTACGACTAAATTGCGTGTTCTCCATCAACAGGTTCAGAGTGCTCTGTCGGAGGCTTCCACAGACCCAGGTCATTCCATCCGACCAGGTGACTGGGTCTGCATCAAAAACTTTCAAAAGACAAAGAATTTGGAGCCCAGATGGCGGGAGCCCAGAGTGGTCTTGCTGACCACGAGAACAGCAGTTAAAGTCGAAGGAAAGAAAAATTGGATTCACGGTGTGCATTGCAAGAAAGTGCCTTTGCCTTTGCCCTTTGATCAGTGGGTTCGTAGAGGTGTTGGTGACTGTGAAAGTGAAAAGACTCCGCGATTCGTGCCTTTTAGTGATGCACACCTGAATGGTACACTGTCTGAGAAAGAGGAAGACGACGTTTTGCAAGAAGCAATACCACCACATCGTCGCTTAGAAACGACTAATCCACAAACATTGTTCCAAGACCAAAGCATACCTGGGAAAGAACGATATAATTTAAGACCTAAACCAAAGAACATTTAAAACTTTTCTCTCCTGTGTAGTATTCTGTCCCGGTTGCAGGGTCACGGTAGGAGTCTGAATCACGACCTGAGTAGTGGCAATAGGCCTGCAGGACTTAACAGTGTCATAGGACGGTAGACAATCGTGATTTAGCGATTGAGGAAGATTGCCGTGAGCATCCATTAGTAAGATGGAAACTACACTAGGCAAAAGAGAGAGAAAAGAAGAAATGAAGAAAGAATCCTGTAAAATAATGTACAGTCGTTTCAGTATAACTTTATGTGTTATTATATTATTTTGTATTGTTTTGGCATTCATAAGTTGGATTATTTATGCTCTGCAGCCAAAAGTTGTCTCTCCTTCTTCTTTTTCGTCTTCTTCAACTGTCTCTCCACATCTCTTTCATACTCTTCCTCAACATGAACTTATTAGAAGAACTGAATATTATAACAATTCCTTTATCCAGTTATTACATCAGCATCAGTTAGTGGTCAATACGACTGATTGTTGGGTGTGTGGACTTATGCCACACACCGCAGAGAAAGGAATGCCATATTTAGTTCTCCCGTTTTCTTATGAGGGTTCTGCTTGGGCTTATTTCGTCATCTTCTCTAATGCTTATCAAAGCAAATTCAGACGATCTATTAGTTCACATGTTAGCGATCCCGATTTTAGTCATAGTTCTTTGATTAAGGGAATGGTAGCTATGGCTGAAATCATGGAAAATAGTAAAATCTCCATTGACGAAAGAAAGGCATACACCAACTGGATGTCACCCAATATATGTCTAGTCTTAGTGATAAAGTTGAGAAAGGAAAGTCTTCACCGATTTGGACTATACCACATCAGGGCAACTTCTGTTTACAGATAAACGATCGCTCTTCTGACACTATACAAAGGAATAACTGCTCCTACACGTACGTTTATTCCTCTCAGAACTCGCCTCCTCTAGTGCCGTCTCGAGGCACCTATTTCATTTGCAATAACAGAGCTTATACATGGTTACCAACGGGTTTCTCCGGTACTTGTTATATAGCCTTTCTTCTTCCCCCTACTTACACCGCTTCCGCAAACCATCATCGAACCAGATACGGCAGAGGGATTATCGATTCGAAGGACACAGCAGGACAAGAGGGAGGAGATTTCCTCAAAGGATTTCTTCCTTTCTGGGGTCCAATGGCCAACAGCAGAAATAGAAGGCAACTGGTTCATGTCGTAGAGACCACAATAGACATCACTGTAGGAGCCTTGAGTAACATCACGGCAGAACTACAGGCGGATCGTCTTATGACCTTACAGAATCGAGTTGCCTTAGATTTTGTTCTCGCAGATCGTGGTGGAGTATGCAAATTGATCGGGTCAAGTTGCTGTATTTTCATACCTAAAGACGCCCCGACAGTATACCAAGCTATCTCCAAGTTGCACATAATCTCTGAGTCTATTCACCAGGACGAAGGAGATTGGTCTTTTACGGAGTGGTTTTGGGGACTACTGTCCAAATGGGGTTGGAAAGCATTGACATTTCTTGGTATAATTCTGACCATTATTTTCTCCTGTTGCCTTTGTATGCACTGTGGTCCCGCCATCTGTGACCTTTGTGCTACTATGTGCATTCCAAAACCCAAACCACAAGTAACAGAAAACATAAGAATGATGTTACAGCAACAACTCGACCTCATGACTATCGACGTTGACTCAGATTAGCATGAGTCTATTTTGCCTGAGTTCTGGCAAAAGGAGGGTCTGAGGAACTTCGATTTCCGATCGCGATCGAATCGACCCGCCATTTTGTGCTCCGCCGCCATTTTATGTTGCCATCACTCAGGCAGCACCGCGAGCAAAGTCTATTCTGCTTTTTCTGCAACCTGGTGTCGAAATACGCTTTCTGCCTCTATTTACAAAGCTGGTGTTAGGACTGGCCGAGTACACTAATCCCTGTCTGGCTTTCCTAATCCCTGTCTCAACTATCTATTGATTCACACCATTCTTTTCTGACTTTATCTTGTCCCCTGGCCTTCACTGCCTTCTGCTAGCATTCTCTCGTTTCACAACTGTCCTCCAACACACACAAACGTATCTCGCCACCTGCAAGTTAGTTATGAATCTGTTAATGAATTAGCTTGAGGGAGGGGTGACAAACATAGTTGGAGGAGAGGTTTCTTCGAGTCATCTGACACTTTTGTTTTCCAATCTCTCCTATTGGTTCTATCCTGTTTTCCAACCTTCCTTATTGGCTCTTTCTTGTATGTTCTGGGAGTGTTTTTTGTTAAATGTCTGAACCCTATATGGTATAAAACCCTGTGCGCCACAGAGTGAAGTGGCAGTCTCGTGAGAACCTACTTTGTGTACTTCTAGGATAACTGTACTAGCTGCAGCTAAATAAATCTGATCTTCTAACGCCGACAGAGTGTCCCGTGTCTCTGTGTAGCTGAGCAGGAGAAACCCAGGAGATTAAGGCGTACCCTGCGCCGCCAGGCCCAATTGGTATTGGTTCTTCACTGGTCCTGGCCATAAACAGTCCATGCACAGGTAAACCCTGGCAATGAAAGGACTGAAAGGCCTGCTGGAGGAGCCTGCAATTGGTGGCATTGAAAACCTCTACTGTAGCCATGGAGAAGGTGGAATTTCTGGTGGAATTGTCTAGTGGGAGTAGAAAAGCTGGTCAGAGCCAGGCGCGATCTTGCTTAGACTCGGATAGCATGATGGGCTGTTCATCCTCCTCGGACAGTGGTGTAAGAACGGAAGGAAAAGGCACAGGGGATGGTGTTGGAACAAAAGTCAGCACCAGACCTGGTGTTGAACCCGATACGGGTTGAAGGGCACAGACAGCGCAGAGGGCAAAAGTCTGACTGGAGAGATCCTTAGAGCTCAATGGTATGCATGAGGGAGCCGACAAAGTGGCAAAAATGTTCAGCCTGGCCTCTACGTGATGCAACGTTGCAGACATAACCATGAAATCGGGGTGCACCATGACCAGAATTGGAATCGGCTCAGATGGAGATTGGGAGCGAGACCTGGAGGCACACTGATGCCCTTTCTGGAGTCCGGGACAGGGAGGGGCCAATTCTCACTCTGACATATCTCTTGGATTTTCCCAAACATTTCGACCCAGATGAAGATCTGCCATGGATACCACTTTGGGAGTTGGAACAGGACCTTACTTTTGACTTTAACCGTTCGCACTGTGTAGTCTTCTCGCGTTTCTGATGTAGAGATTGGCCCCACAGTCCCGTATGTCCTTAGGGTTCATCTGGGCGCAGTCTTCACAGGCCCTGGAGTCCTCCGTGACCAAAGACACCATAAACAGACTTTGTTGGGGTCTGTTACAAGCATCTGTTTGCGACAGTCCCTGCACAGTTTAAACCCTGGTGTTTTAAGGGGTGACATTTTCCCTTGCACACTGAATAATCTGGAAGAAAGTGATGGTCAAAAGACCAAGGAGAAGCTTCGTATCCACATCTGAAGGCACAGAAAGAAAGGAACTGATGACAGTGTGCATGGGTGGAGCTTATAAGCATTTCCAGAGTGGAACAATGTCATCCCAGAGCTGCACAACGCCACCTAGTGGCATGAGAAATGTACTGCTATTAAAGTTTCCAGATGCAGTCTTATGACTGGGAAATATTTACAAGACAAGGAATCTGCGGTTAGAAGTATCTATCAGAAAAGGTAATAATTCTAGGAGAGGAAATAGTTTCAGATGTTCAAACGGTCATGCTTGATAGAAGCCAGGAGTTAGTTAAACTGCAATGCACACATGCATGTATACTTTTCGTATACTCTTTTGTGAAAATCTAAGAAAGAAGCGTCAGCACAAGGATGAAACTAAATGGAGTTTTGTCCATGAGTTGATTGTGATTTAATTCAATAATAAATCCTAAGAAAGATAGAAAGTAGTTATCCTTAAGTGTGTTGGAGAAGCTTGTTTACCTACCGCCAAAAAATACAAACAGCAAACAGTTTTTCAGACTCAGTCCTTCTCTTAACTGTCTAGGAAACTGGAATAAATGGTGGAGCATTGTGGGTTTCTGGATAACATTAGTGGGTCCCTTTAAAGACTCCCTAAACTACAAAAACTGTTGTAAAAAGCCTTTGGGTGGAACAATGTGAAGTTCCCTCTAAGGCAGTGCAACTAGGATCTAAAAATAGTACCACTGGTGTGGTGAAAGGATGGAATCTAACCGTACCAGTACCAACCCTTTTTCTAATCTTTTCAACGACCACCACTGAGGGACAGAAGGCTGTAATCTGGATACAACTGTCCTTTCTTACCAGAATAGGAGATCCTTATTGAGTGGAGAGTCCAGAAGCTCCGAGCGTGAGCACGTCTGTGTGCCTTGTTCTACTCATCAAGTTTAAAGCAATGAAGAACACATCAGCTTAACTGAAATATGACTTCCTCAGCACATGTGTAATATAAGGAGTAGGAGAAATGTGCAGAGGACATGAAACATCCAGTGAAGCCATGAGCCTCACCAGTCAAGGAGAAGCCATAGTGTGAAGAGGAGAAACTGGCAGAAAAAATATACCAACTTCTTGCCACTTTGCACTCCATCTAAAGGAGCAGCCCTCTGAAGTGTTCAGCATTGCGCCTATAAATAAAATGCAATGTATAGGCATTAATGATGCTCTCCTGCGAGTAAAAAAAGAACTGTAGGGAGTGTAATAAATCTCATTTTGTAGGAGAGTCCACTTTGATAATCCAAGTGTCTAGGTATGGCAAGATATGCACCCCTCCCACAATAGACTGCTTTCCAATGCCTCCCAAAAAATGGTAAGCAAGGAAGAGAGCGTGTGAAGAGAGATAAAGGAAAATGCTCAGTGAACGTCATGAAATAATATATAATTGATCTGAATTCCTGAGAGTGGAGGGTCTGTCATTAGAAGCTTTCCTGGAAATTTGAATTACAGAGATACTGTACCCAAACGGGTTGTCAGATCTGTTTTTATGCAGGGTACATACAGACCATGGTCACCCGCCTCCCTCCCCCACTGCTGTGATCTCTTCCACCCTATAACTGGCATACTCCTAAACTTTGAAGACAGACACAATTCTTCAGCAATCCCTGTGTTGTCACTCAATAAATATGAGGGTCTAACAATCATTTACGAGGGTCTGTCTGTGGTTGGAGAAACAATCTCTAATAACTACTGCTGATCCAAACGTACAGTCCTCAGAAATTGCCAATCACGATTCTTTAATTCTCCTGAGACTGGCTGACACTGGTTGGATGATTTGGAGAGGCCCCAAAAAGAGTCCTGACTCCTGGTGCATATTCGGTCCGTACTCTCAGGAGTAAAATTGAGCTGGGACATATAGTGATGCCAGCACTCACTCAGAAAACTTGTTTACAGTAAGCGAAGTTGGAACACTGTTGCCCTTTTAACAAATAGATTAGAAGTGACTGTGTTGGAGATGCCTTCTGTGTTGGGTAACTATGATTGTTGTCATGTTGTAAAGTGATAGGCGTTTTGTCATTGGCTGGTACTTCTGATCTGACGGGTAGTTGCTGTTTGAGGGCAATGTTGACAAGGCCGCAAGATGTCAGGATGGATGGCCACCTCTTTGGTCTGCTTCCCTGACCCACTTTCTTTGATCTTTTTGAACTATAGGAGGGGCGACATATTCAGTCGTGCACCCTTTTCCAGAAGGCAGTGGTAGGGAGACTGACTAAGCTCACTGTTTGTTGCACACTGTCAGTAAAGGGCTCTGCTGTATTGATACTTGCTTTGTACACATTAGGATGGGAGGTCGGATAAGTGGGTGAGCCGTTGGTTCGTGATGGGGTCACACCATGCAATTTAGGGGACAATTAAGAATTTCTGTACTTTACAAGTGTTTTAAAGTTTGCTGTTGATGCCGGGGCTGGAGGTAGGGGGGGGGGGGGAAGATGGAGAAATTCTGTTGAATAAGCTACTTACCTTCAGTAATGCTGTTTTTGGTGGATCCCCAGCGGCAGATTTCTTACAGGCATGACATATGTGCTTTAAAGAGGGGTCAGAGATCACACTCCAGGCATGTGCAGTGAGTGACTGCACCTGCCAGCAAGGGAGGGGGGGTCCACGAGACACCCTTGCCGCCTTCAAAGGGCCGGCTTTAGGAAGTGCACTGTCTGTGCACCTCCTAAGGGCATGATGTTTACCTCTGCACCTGCATCCATATTAGGGCTCTGGTGCAGAGGCAAAGTGATACCCTAATTTGCAGGGAGCCACGCCTCCATGCAAATGAGGGAACGTGCACTCAAGATGGGGCTGATTCTACATGTGTAGCAGCG
This sequence comes from Triturus cristatus, assembly GCF_964204655.1. NCBI lineage: Eukaryota > Metazoa > Chordata > Amphibia > Caudata > Salamandridae > Triturus > Triturus cristatus. The sequence goes on along the minus strand of NC_140593.1, from coordinate 839,415,895 downwards.
TTATCACTTTCGCAAACTGAAGGTAGAAACATATGTCACTAGATGGGCTCAAGGCTCATGTACTGATGTGCAACACCTATTTGTAGATGGTTATCTGTCAAATGTGATACGTTGGACAATTTTTAATAGTCTGTATGCCAGACTGGCCAGGGCATGAGTAGTGTTCACAATGCAGCCTGGTTCTGCAGTTCTCAGAAAGCTGATATCGCTAGTGGAGGGTTTTTGGGAGTCCAGAGATACAACCCTTCATTGGCATTGCGCCGAGGCGGTCTTGGGCATGCACTGGTCATGAAAGTAAGGCAGGATCAAGTGTTTAGTGCTGCTTGATTTTTGACCAATGGGACTGTAAAATAGAACAAGCATTTGCAATGTAGGTCTCGCATTTGCAAGACTTAAATCTATAAGCGGGTGCTGTGCTCAAACTTTAAGCGCAGAGCTGTAAACATAAAAGCGGATGCCGCCCATGCACAGTAATTAAAAAATTATTATGAAAGTGGGCGCCGTGCTAATATATAAAGCTCAGTGCCTGTGCATACTTAAGTTATATGCATGGCGGCCCGTGAAGTGGGTGCCGTGGTGATTAAAAAAAAAAAACATGAAACAGGGTGCCACGGTGATAGAATATCACTAGCACAAAACAAAAGAAGTAGTCCCTAAACGAAATACGTAAACAATTATAGCGTAACAAAACTTTAGTTGGCCGGTGCTCCTTGCGATAAAACTGAAGTGATGTATTGGGAGCGCTAACCAATAAGGAGCCAGATAAGAACAACAACAGAGGTGTTAACCAATGGCAAGCATCGGTGGGGTTATATTCTGTATAATACTTACACCAGGTCTTGCAGATAGCACATGCACACTGCCTAGGTTCGACCTAAAAATGAAAAACAATATTCGTAGGGACCTTGGGAATACTAGCTCCAAGGCAACAGAGGTTCCTTGAGACTCATTCACAAATATTTATGATGTAGGAATCAGTCAATGAATGACCGAGATCAAATGTGTCACATAAAAGGAACATTATATGGTAACATGATAGATGACCGCAAGCATATTTAAAGTCACTCAATAAACATTCATATAACCTTTTTAAATTCAACAGTCATTATTCAAGGAGTGCTACAAACAAATATCTGAGGGACCAGTGCTTTTGTATCGTGAACAAGATTGGAAATCTACGAAATAAACAAAACAAAGGAATACGTTTTGGATGTTCTGCTTTAAATTTCAGGAATGAATATTATAGATTACAACTCGATAGAGCTCACTGTTTTAATAAGACAGTCTGATACATCAATAGAGTGAACCTTTTGACCCCACAAGAACAAAATAGGCGGGAATTTTATCATGATTAAGGTCAAAATACATTTAGGAGTAGCCCCCCCATGTCAGTCGGTCCAAAACAAATGAATTCCTAAAAAAAGGCAATGACCCTTCGAGTCCTGTACTTGCAGCGACAGGGGGCACCTGTTTGTTAAATGGCAATACAAATGTTTTTTGACTTGGCATTAATTATGGGTATGGTCATATATCACTAGGCTGAGTCTCTTCGAGACCTCCACTGGCTTCCAGTGAAGAAGAGAGGAAAGATCAAGGCACTGTGCTTAGCTCATTAAACCCTGTATGGCAACGCCTCAGCATACCTGGAATAAAAATCTTTCCTGGTACAAACCAAATTGGATATTACGATCAACTAATACCAGGACAATAATCATACATAAAATCAAAAGAGAGGTGGGGTGGCAGGAGTTTTTTCCATACTACAGCTCAATTGTGGAACAATCTCCCTGAACATCTGAGAAGCCAGCCTAATCTGCTCCGATTTAGGAAGGAGCTTAAAACATGGTTCTTTTCTGGCCCATTACGATAAGGGTACTCAGAAGACCTTAGTCCAGAACTACTCATTAGACAGTGCTTTTACACTAGCGCCAAGACGCCATTGACATTCGAACACCTTAGAAGTATAATCAATATCAATGGAGCAGGTGTTGAGTAATGCACGCTTTAAACAAACAGTTCGAACCCCTTCCCAGGACGCCTTCCAGATGTGAAGGTGCATAGGATTTATCAGACCTGTACAGATGCCCCAGATGTGAAGAGAGGCAGCATTATCTGTACATGGGCGTGGAAGCACCAGCTGAATATAACAAAGTAGAAAACTATAGTGTCAACTAGGGTCAGTGACAGGACCAGTTATTTAAGGAACTTTAATACATTGTGTTTTAGTGCGACATTGACTGCTACATGGAAGGAAGATTCCGTATAGATTTGTTGCCTACTAGCCCGAGACAGTATAGCTGTAGCAACATATTAGCTCCATACAAATACATTTGTGGCATAAAGATGTGTTCTGTGGCTGATGGCTACACATGTCTAAACCCCAAATTGCAGAAGGTCTGAATGTATAGCATATGTTGACCAATGTTCTATTGTATCACTCTAATACCCAAACACCCAATCACTGTTCCCCAGCTTCGAACATATTTAACACATAGGGCCCAATGCTGATGCGGTTTGGAAAGCTTCCCAACTGAATGGGTTTGGGAATGATTTCCAACCGAATCGGATCAGGAGAGTCCAACCGACCGAGTACGATGCATCCGGATGCTTCCAGATACGATTTGGTTGGACTCCCTTTGACTTCAATGGGAGCCTTTGTTCCGACCGACTGCATAGGCTCCCATTGAAGAAAGGGGTGGCTGGGGAAAATCAGGTACCCCTGGTGCCTGCCACACTGTGCATGGCTGGTAAGGGAAGACCCATGGGTACCCCCATGGGCCTGATTGGGAAGGCTCCAGGTGCAGGGGGGCCCACTATGGGCCCCCAAATTCTGATTCAGATTGCCGCTTCGAGTTGGACAGCACGATTCAAAAAGTCTGTCCAAATCCAGCATTGTACTTGGACATTTCAAAACGTGGCCCGTAGAGACGTACAATTCTTCTCCGTACGGCTTGGTCATTCCAAATGCCGTTGGGTTTGGATTGGGATATTCCTAATGCCTAACTCGCATCATACTCGGTCGGTTGGAAACCTTTCCTAGTTGGTTGGAAAGACACATTCCTGATCCGATTTGGACAGAGCAAATGCCGTTAGGAGGTCTTCCTAACCGCATCAGAATCAGGCCCATAGTATAGTGCAAGGTGTAGGGCCTGGGGTGGTCAGCCGTGCAAAAGTCTAAGTTCATGGTAGGAACTGTGAACCGTGCTGTTTTCCTGCCACTATGGAATGCAGTTACTGCTCGCTGACCTATTGCATGGACCTTCTGGTTTAAATGCGAATTAAAGAGAAAAACTCAGATCTAGACTCAGGTGCAAGTACCCTTCTTTCAAGGCTGATATAAAGTAGCTCAGGGTGAAACTCTGCTCTGTCTCCTTTTAAAGAATTCTCTCTGTATCTCCTTTTCATTTTCAGGAAAAGCATTTATGTTTACTTGAGGGAGAATTGTGGGTAGAACAAGTAAAGATGCAGAAGAATGGAAAACTGTACCACTGATGTGCAATGTTTGGGACCCAATGGTCCAAGTTTATCTCCCACCTCCTATTTATGTATTTATTTTATAAAGCGCTCCTTCACCTTGAGGGATAATAAAATGCCATAGAAAAAAATCGAAATACAAAAACCCACTTACGAGTCAATGATTAAAAAAAATCTTTAAAATTAAGTTTAGTGGCATCAAAATATTTCAAGGATGGCCCAAACTAACTAGCATGTTCAAAGAAAAAGATGCAGAGTAAAAGGCAGTATAAAAAAAATGAATGCTTCAGAACTCTCAGATTCAGAGATGATCGTGGGCATTAGAGATCACTCAATGCCAGTGAGAACTCACTTAAAAGTGCCGCAAGGTAGCTGCAAAGCAAAGACTGGAAATATGAGCAAATCGGAAAGGACCGCCAAGGTGACGCACAGCCTGTGTAGTGAGTAGTAGTAGTGCAGTAGGATGGACAACAGAGGCACTGAAGGTGAGATAAAGTGGAGACAAAGGGAAGTAACTGAGGAGGGTCACTGGTATTCTCAATAGGTAGAGGGAAGTAGCCCTGGTGATGATTATCAAAGCATCGGTTTAGTATTTGGAGCTTGGGCATCTCTCAGGTACTTTTTTAACTAGGCAAGTCTCATGTCTACTGGAAGAGAGTTCCTGCTGGAGGTGTGACCACCAAAGTTGGATTGCTGGACTCTGGGAGTACACACAAGAGCTTTCTTTTCAGATTGAAGGTGCCTGGTTGGTGGGTTTGATCCTGGCCATGGTGCGAAGTGGGCCAGAGATTCAATAAATCCTATGATAGATGAACAGCGCTTTGAAATGAATCCTGCTAGCAATGGAGAGCCTTTGCTGGAGTGGCATGGTGTGCACTCAATATATGGAAGACAAGGACTTCTTGATTTTTAACTAATTGTAACGGTTTTACATGGTTTTGGAAAGCAGTGTAGGCAGGTGCTGCAAGAATATGGCCTACATAGTCATGACCCTTTATTTGTCCAACTAGGAGGAATTCAGACACTTCATTGGCTCCTTCCCATGCTCCAGGTGAAGGCTTCAATGCAAAATGAAAAAAAGGCCTTCCACTTTAGGAGTTGTAATGGTGTGTATGTTTAAAATCTTATCCTTACCTTCTGCTGCTTGCTGTCCCTCGGATCTGTGAGGGGCCACTGAGCTGAGGCTGTCAGTTCCCAGTGTTAGAGTGGTCCCATAATCAAGAGTTGTGGAGCTCTTGAGAAGCAGTACTGTTCACAACAGATTGAAAAGAAGCCACAAATCCCAAGATGTGCTAGTGGTGGAGGGGTGAAGAGGCTGACTCCTGGTGCAAGCAAGATACGGTGTATGCCCCGGATCATCGGGAAAGGAAAGGTGACATGTACAAATACAAGATGTCTAACCAGCATTGGAGAAAGGATCAGAAAAAGACAATAATGCTCAAACACACCGAGTGTGTCGCCAATACCTAAGGAACAGTCAAAGAGCCTCTAAGATCCACATTGAGACACACACGCCAAAAATATCTGAAGCCAAGTTCTCGGAGCAAGACATTCACAAGATGATTAGCCTGAGGCCTAAGTTACTGCCCAACACATGGCAGTGAATCACTTAAGTGATCCATGCACACAGAAGCATCTGGGAACACATATTCTAGTGGGACTACGCCAATTGAAGATTCCCGAGTACCCCAAACCCTAGGCTGCTGTAAAGGCCTTTCGCCTCTAAGTCACCCGACAACCCCCACTCATTGCGATTGAGCAGAACATGCAATCAAGCCTCTACAGAAGTAACAGTTGCAGACCTGGAGCACCAACAAAAAGATAAGTGCTGCCCTGAAATGACTGCAAAACATGAGCTTATCTACAAAGAAGAAAAAGCAGAAAAATAAAGAGGAAATCAAATTTGGTGTAAATGGTTTGAGCACTAGAGTGGAGTGTGAGGAACCTTTGTTGCACACTAGGTAAGAAAGACCTGGTTCCTGGATCTTTCGAAGGCAAAAGCCCTGGTGAAGTGAGCTCCTACAGGTGAATTAGGAATGAAGGGTTTCCCCATGTGCACAATGCAAAGGTTTTATGATGGGATATGGTTCTGTTTGATCACAGGGGCAAAGACTCGGAATCACAGAGCCATGGGGTACTGGACTTCGTGGCACAAATATGAAGGTGACACTGAAACGTTCAGATTGAAATGCGCCATAAAAAGAAGTTGCTGGAAACTGTACTTAGCGCATGAATGATTGGCCACAGAGGACTTAAAAAATTAAAGGCTTTACTTGGGAAGGATATTGCTGGGTTGGGCCTCAAAACACACGTTTGGAAATGAAATTTTAATTTTTAAATAGGCCAATTTATTTTCTTAAATCTTCATACTCACACAGTGAAATTGTTGTATTTTCTGATACGCACGATTGTTTAAAAGTGACATCATTTACAGAATACTTGTTACATTGCAACTGAAAACTGTTGCTATTGTGCAAATACATTTAAAAGCAACACAATACTACTTGTATAAAGATTCACTTTGATAGATTCACGTGCTGTACGATCAGGCAATAAGCAGCATTTGTCACTTACTATATAAAGTACTTTATTTGTGTGCTAGGCAGTCACACTTTCCTGGTCAGCTCGCCAAGTAGACAAACTGGCACAACATTTGTTATCATTTTCAGCTTACTTAGTAATGATGTGCGCAATGCACATATAACCAGGATATTGCTGTTTTAAACCACTGCTAGGCTAAGCTAGACTGCTCTTTAACAGCACTGCCTCAAGTAGAATCTCTCCTGGTGAAAGAGCAAGAAAAAACAGACAAACAATGAAAAAGTAAACGCAATGAAAGAGGTTTGAGACAATTAACCCCGCACTGGTAAATAAGTATGGAAATGGGAATCACTCATGTTGGGGATTCCAGTGTCCTTAGTCAATGCTGTCTCTTTCATTACTAGTTGGCAATTCACTAGGTCGGTCGCAGAATGGGGAGAAGCTTGATAAAGAAAGCTGTCAATCAAGGCATATGAAGCACCATGGGAGTGTCTCTTTACACCCCAAAGTGCCATCCTTTACCAATTTGGCACCAACTACGACTTCTAGATAAATGTGCAAAGCTGTAGCAAAGCATGGGATGAGGAAGAAATAGGCAGGTGTTGTGAGGAAGGGAAAGCAACGATGAGGCACACAGGTATCACCAAAAAGGACATTTTTTCATGTTATCGTAATATTAACTGTTTCAAATGCTGTGAGTGGAGGAAAACAAAACATGCGAGACAGGGCTTCAAGACAATTCATGCAGAAATCCATGGCCGAAAATGACATCTTGTATGGAAGACATGTTCAAAAAGTGACACTTGCAAAACGCATGCGTTCCACACCACATTGTTTTCACACACATGTACCATAGAGACTTCACCGGAAGGGAAAGCACTGACTGCTTTGGTAAAAGGAGTATGACCTCCCTGCTGAACTTGGCCTCCTCAAAAGCTGTAGAATTAGTAAATCCGAGATGATACCCTTTGCAATAGTGGCATGGAGTAAAACAATGATGCCACAACCTGATGCTCAGTGACTAAGGGATTTTTTTGTTTTTCAATGCGCAATTTAGGCACTCAAAAAACACTAACTTTGCACAGCATTGCTATCCAGAGACAGAGGAAATCTGGCCTCCATCTTTGGAATGAAGAGGTCTCGATTTAAATGAAGTTGTTAGCTCTTTTGGAAAGAAGAAAGGGACCAGTCCACAGTGGAAAGCAGTGCAAATCGCTTTTGTAAGAATTGTAGAGATGAAAGCTCACCAGCACTTCTGGTAGAGTTGATCGTCGTCATCGTCCAAAAGTCTCAAATCCCTTACGTGCGAGCAAGTCCAAGATCAAAAACAGGTCCCCTGAGGGACAGGATCCTTAAAATCAGGAGACTATCGAAAAGGAGCTCCACAACTTAATTATTCAAACAGAAAACAACAGAAAGTTATTTAAGTACGCTAAAATGGCTATCAATTAATGTTTACAGTTTATCTTTTAAACCCTACAGGGTCTAAAAAGAAAGATAAAGTCAATCAATTTATATGTCTTCAGGGGATTCAAGAATCTGAATATCCGCGACAGACTCATCACATGCCCTCATGCATTACATTCCTGCATCAGCGCGGGGTATCTTGTCGAACCCTACAGCATGCCGCGGGGGACTGGAGGGTGATCACAAGAGGGAACTAGGGTTACTTACTAACTGCTTAATCATAAGGGGCCATTTGAAACCACATGTTCTGTATCAGTGGCTCAATTATTTTGACTGATGGACCTATGTACTATGCAGCAAAAAGACGCATTCGTTCCTGTACCCGGTTGTTAAAACTTAAAGACATAAAAAGAAATAAAAAAAAAGAACCTGAATATCCAGTGCCAACATCATAACGATTTGCTTTTTCATAATATAGGGCCTAATTCAGAGTTTGGCAGATGGGATACTCCATCAGCAATGTGACACATGTCCCAGCCTCCATATTACAAGTGTGTTATATTCAATGACACTTGCAATATGGCGGACAGGATATCCGTTAGGCTGGTAGGTGCCGCTTAAACGTAAAGATCTCAGAGCGAGGAAACTGGGTTGGTTCAAAAACAGAAATTTTATTTGTTATCTTCAGATCTGTTGGAGCCTGTTAGAACAAAATAAACAGATTACCATACGCTTTGCCTCCAGCGAGCCAATACTGAATGACCTACAGCAGTGATACTCAAAGTAAGGCCCGGGGGACAAAGCGGCCATCCTGGCTTTTACATGCGGCACCCTGGTTCAAAGAAGCACTGGGATACTGTTCATTCGACTCAACCTAAACATGTTAAATAAATGGACAAGCATTTGTTTAAATGTTAATTGAATCTTGCTGCATATATGTAAAATATGATAAAGTAAATTCAAAAAGTGCATTTCATTAAACTTCAGAACCCTTTCACCATAGTACATCAGGTTATATCAGTGCATTGAGAAGAAGTTTTGAAAAGTCAGTTTTCAAACATAAATTGAGAATCATTCATGCTTCCACCCACCCTGACAACAATGCCAGTAGTGAACTAACAGGCAAGTCAGTTATGTGCACCCTGTGGGCAGCCTGGGTTGCTATTTGACAGAAGCAACCTTAAAGTTCATCAAATCAAACACAGCAGGTTTTGTACAGCACAAATTCTGAAGTCTTGTTGTTGGAGGTCCTCTAATATGTTATAATGAAGTAAAGGGAGGGAAAATGAAGTATAACAATTGCCTAGGATCCTACAGCTTGATCAGGTGGAGAAGCCAAGATTGATCCAGATTTTCTGGTTTCACATTGTCGAATTCAGCCACTGCATGCTTCCCCTCCCCTACTCCCACCTTTTCTCCCCCTCCCCCCTCAACAGCCACCCTGCTGTCTTCAGTGCCCCCCGGCCACATCACAGACTGAACTTTTTGGCCCCTGGAAAAACATTTGCGAGTACTCCTGGCCTACAGAGATTTCGCTGTGAAAAATAGACCACTAAAACTACCAATGAAAGTGTCCCTGGGTAAGTTAATTATAATATAGAGGTAAATTGACCCAAGTGGGGCAATAAAGGAGTTAAAAACTGAGGTTTCAATCTAGGTTTTTATGTTTCAAATTGGTTTAATTTTTTTCAGACACATGATAAGAGTACAAACAGAATGCTTTAAAGTCAAAGGCCTGTCCCCAACTGGGGTCAGGCCATGCAAAGTGCAATCTTCTGAATAGAAACGATAAAATCAACTGTGGCATAGTCACAACCTCTCCGTCTCTCCATCCACACCCAACCCATGTTCCCACAATTTGTAAGTGTGCTCTAGGTAGTCCAAACCCTCTGTAGGTCTCTAGCCCCAGTCTAAGGCCCCCCAAGCACTGTGTGAGTGTTGCCTCCCATGGCAATCAGGCGCAGCAGTCTCATGTATTTGGGGCATGTCTGTTTGTTAAACTCTGTGGACAGTAATGCGATGTATGGGCCCACAAGGCTCGGAAGGCCTCTGGATTATGGGTCACCACCAGTGTCAATTACCCATTACTCAAGATGCGCCATATTTTATGTAGCTAAATTGTGAGTGAGTTTTGCCTGGAGCGCTGCGCCTAGCGCTAACCCAATATGTCGATTCCTAGATTTTAGGGAAAAAGTCAGGGGATTGGGTGGGGAGCACCAGGATAATGTAGGCCAGGAAGTGGGGGAGCTGGGTGGCAAATTGGGGATCTATGCCCGTCAGCACACCGTACCAGAACAGAATTCCCTTTGGACATATCCACAAAAGGCGCAAAAGTGTACCTGTCCCTTCGCAGCCTCCCCAGCAATTCTGACTGCGGGTGGGGTTTTTCCCTGTGTAACCTAACGGGGATAAGGTATCAGAATGCTATCTTATTGGCCGTTTCGATGCTTTCTGTAATGCATGCTGTGTGATGTGCCCTGTGGTAGATTTCTCCCATTCTTTATGTGTAAAAGGTCATCCCAGATCTTGTTCCCACTGCCTTTGACCTTGTGTTCTCTCCTCCGCGTTGGGCTGTGTCAGAAGGGCGCACAAGTCGATGATATACGCTTATCTCCAGCCTTTGTTGAAAGACATTTTTAACAACCATTGGCATAGCAAATAGGTCTTGCCATTAGGACCTTATAAGTGGACTACTGTTAACAAGTAGGCAGTAGCACTTGTCAAAAGGACAGCTCGCTAAAAAAAACATATGAAAAAGCGGGCGGACCCCAGATTGAAAGCGAAAGCACCGCACGTTGTGTGTAGATAGTAACTTGACTTGAGGAATGCAGCTGCCACCCTGCGAGCCGCTGCTCGCTCCCGAGGCAAAACGCCGTGGGAGTGAACATTACAAAAGAGGTGGGACATGCACCTGCCTTTAGCATATTGCTTGCTTTCAGTTGCCCAAATGGGATGGGCCCATCTGCATCAAAGAAGTGCTCAGTGGACCTGCAGCCAGAACGCTTCCATGCAGAGAAGGCTGTAGGATGGAAGCCTGGGGAGAAGTCCTGGTTATCCAGTAGAAGTGTCAGCGGAAGGATGTCACGCCTTTTTGAGTGGCCACACTGTCCCAGACCTTAAGTATGGCCCTGGTGATGGTGAAGAGAATAGGCTCAGGCTCTTTGTTTCTGTTGTAGCCAGGGTATTTTGCAGAGGCGTTTCCCCGCTATTGCACGGTTCATAAAGCATCAGTGCTTTTCGGTTTGCTGGCAGTTCCTCTCCACCAGGAAGTTGAGCTCTGCCAGCTGATAGTGGGTAAAGCTAGGGACCCCCAAAGACCCACTCTGCTACTGGACAGTGGATCTGGTTGCTGTGCGCTTCGATTCCCAGACAAAGCAATAGAGCTAGGTCTGGAGTGATTTGAGTATGCCAGTGGGAGGAGTAAGTAGAAGAGCCTGGAAAAGGAATATGGCCTTGGTAAGAGCAGTCATTTCAAGAGAAGTGACTCTCCTCAGCCTGAAGAAGCTGTAATGTCTCCACTGGGTGAGGTTAGCCTTAACCTGGCAGATTAAGGAGCAGTAGTTGATGGTTATTGTGCTGATGGTCATGGAAGCAATCCATACCTCAAGGTAAGAGATGGGAAAGTCAGCCCATTTAAAGGGTAACAGGCAGCTAACTGCTCCTGTAGGTGGGGTAAAAGAAAGATTAGTGGCCTGTGACTTTTGGAGATTAATGCTAAAGCCCAAAGCCTTCCCAAATTACTTGAGCTCTTCTATGAAGGACAGTTGTGAATGCAAAGTTGAGTGCCACTAGGACATCATCAGCATATAGGCTTACGGTATGCATATCTCCCACAAATCGCATTTAGGTAACACACGGGTAATTCCTAGCTCTTTGTGCCATAGATTCCATAGATAGGCCAAACAGAGGACACAGCGGACACCTGTCACATCCCTCTGTGTATGGCGAAGGAGACCGAAAGCCTAGGATCATTGTAGCTGCTCAGTATTCAATGCCGGAATCCACTCCCAAAGTCGAGTGGCCCAGTGTCGCGGCCAGATATGGCCAATGTACTCTGTTGAATGGTTTTTCTGTATCGATGGCCAAGAGCATCACCTCCTGCCGAGATCGCTTGGCTTCATCAACGAGGTGTAGGATTCTCTTAGTATTTTCACTGCACTATCGGTGATGGATAACCCTGGCTTGGTCATGTTCCACCAACATTGGCATGAGGGGGCTCAAATGGGCTCCTAAGACATCAGTGAAAGGTTTGGCATTAATGTTTATAAGTGAGATAGAGTGGTAAGAACCATAGAGAAGTTTGTCTTTCAAAAGTTTGTGAATCACTGAGAATGAGGCCTCCAAAATGGAGCGGGAGTGGGTACCAGTATCTGCAAACATGTCTGGTGAGGACTGGGGCAAAGGCCTGGCAGAAGGTTTTATAAAAATAGAAACTGTCAGTGCTGGGGGACTTTGTCAGACCTCACCATGCATTCTTACCTTAAGTCCGCAGGGTTGTGTTTTGCAGAGACGTTATGGATCAACTTCCCAGTACCCTACCTTATAACCAGTGTATACAGTTATTCAGTAGGGATACGCGGTAGGGTTCGGGGAAGACGCTTGAGGATTCTTGGTTGTCGACCTGCGAGGCAACAAGAGCTCAATTTCAGTATGTTCTCTGTAGTCTAGGGCTAGTCCCTCCCTTTACACATGCGCCAAGGACCCTCTAATAAGGAAGCTTTCCTACCTGCGAGCCAAAGGTAGTAGTCACAGCGTCCTAGTAGTCTTGTGTACTAGGAATGAAGGATGGGTAGTGCTGTAAAGTTGTTCGGCGTAGTTGTACCTCACTAGGCCACTTCAACAATTTCGCTTGTTTTCTGCAAAGCTCTTATCTTGTCCATCACTTACTAAATTCTTTCACATAAAAGAAGAAGTCAGATACCAAAGGAGAAGAAGCCAATTTCGATATGCTTATTCTAGTGTTCCAAAAAACAAGGTCTCTGTCTTTTTTTTTCCTTGGTTCTGTGTTTGCTTGCACCAAAACGGAAGTTCCAAAATTATTTCAATCACTCTTTACAGGCTAGTCTTTCCTGCATAGGGTGCCATATAGTACAAATATTCACTTAGCTTTTGTCTTTTTTTCCAGGATTGATGGCAAGAGGAAACCGAAGACTGAATCTCTGCGTTGATTTCAGGCGAGTTGCAGCGTCCCTAGCAACAGACCTCATCCGGGAAAAGAACGGAAGGCTAAGCACCTTCCAGAACCTGGGTGTGCCTTTAATGGGGGCGCCACACCCAAGATGGCCGCCACGTCGACACACGTCCTGCGTGCGTGACGCAGCTTCCTCTTGAATGATTTCTTGGGTATATTGCGGGCAGCACGATTGGCTTAGTTTTAGAGCATCCTTCCCCTTCGTGCCTGACAAAAAGTCTCAAAAACCAGTCAGACGTGAATCTGCCCAATAACTAAGTTGTCCAGGAATTTGCACAATAACATGATTGTAAGAAAAGTCCTTTAGTCCCATCAATTACAGGAATAATGAGTAAACGGCAAAGTTCAACTGGAGTAGAAGTTTATACATCTTCACAGCTCAGTGTACAAACATTAATGCCTTAACGTTCCCCCTAACGCTCACCACCACCCGAGCCCCGGTGTTCAAAACAACACACCGCGTGGCCTCCACGAGCAAGATACAAGAATGCCCGTGGACACCACGCACCATGAACAAGATGCCAAACCACACAGTAGAATATGTATACAACACATCTCCCCCCCCTTTTTTTTTTCATTTTATTATTTAATGAACTAATCCATAATATAATCCTTAAACCTTCCCGGACAATGGTGTTCACGTTTCCCTCTAGAAAAATCCCTTCTCCAATGAGAACAACCTGGTTGTTGATCATACCTCATTTCATTGTGCACATTATCCAATCGTGTGTCATTTGAAACATTCCTAAATGAAATGTCATTGCTTACATCATCTAAACACATGTCATTGGATAGATTCCCAGATGGTTGTGTAGGACCCTTAAACACAGATACTCTATTCAAATTCCAAACACTTCCACCCTCTATTCTCACCGCATTACTAAAAACTTGTAGAACTCTTTTTGGATCTGACCAGCTTTGGGATCCCTTAAGGACATTCTCTTTCTTGTTTATGCGAACCAAATCACCAACCCCAATTTCTTGTGTGCTCATTGAACCTCGCTTCTGGTCCATAACTTCTTTCATTTTTTTTTTATACTCATTGACCCTTTGTCTAACTATATCATAATCAATAGCAATCAACTTCTTATCATCCATACCTTTCTTTAACCACCACGGAACCAAACAAGTACTGGGTTTCCGTCCTCTCAAAAGGTCAAATCGACTGATTAAAGTTACCGAATTAGGAGACGTCCTGAATGTTAGTATCATGGACTGTAAGGCATTGCTCCAATTAAGTCCACCCTTAATAGCGAGTTGAATCGCTTCCTTCACCACACGATTAAAACGTTCCACTTGACCATTTGACTCTGGATGGAAGACTGAGATTCTCCTATGAGTTATGCCACATTTTCCAAAAAATGACTCCATTTCTCTGCTAATAAACTGGGGACCATTGTCTGTGACAATCTCATGTGGAATGCCTTCCCTACAAAATATGCTATCCAGAAATTCAATAACACTTTGTGAAGTAACTTCCTTGACCATCTTGATTTCAGGCCACTTTGAAAAATAATCAATTAAAACAATTCCAAAACATTTGTCCTTGGGCAAAACATGAAATGGACCAATGATGTCGAGCCCTAGTTTCCTCCATGGCCCAACAGGATACTCCACAGGACAAGATTCAACTCTTAAAGGCACAGCAGATTTATCGCTATTCGAACATTTGTCACATTTGCGTACAAAATGTTCAACAGCAGAATCAATACCAGGCCACCAAAATGCTTCCCATATTCGCCTTCTAGTAAATGAAACTCCTAAATGTCCCTCATGACCAATTTCCATAATGGTGTTCCTAAGAGAAAAAGGAGGGATTATTCTGTCCATTCTTATAACCAACTCATTCTCAATAGCTAATTCATCATGAATCTTGGAATAGCTCATCATATCACCAGATAACTTCCTTACTGCCGGCCAACCTTGCACAATGTAATTCTTAACAGTGTTCAATTCATTATCGTTTCTCATTGCTTCCATCCAAACATTCTCATTGAGACTTGCCTTATCACCATGTATAAGATTGATATCATGTGTCGTGAAAGCGACCTCACAATCATCCTCTTGATAATCCTTATCACTCTCCAGAGGTAACCTGGACATGCAATCCGCATGCATATTCGCTTTCCCCTGGACATATTCAATGTGGAAGCGAAAAGATTGTAATCTTGATGACAATCTGGCTAACCGTGCAGACATGGATCTACCACCACCGGGAGACATTAGGAATACCAATGGTTTGTGATCAGTTTTTATTATGAAATCAGTTCCCCACAAGAAACTTCTAAAATGTTCTGCTCCCCATACGCAAGCAAGTAACTCTCTTTCAATGACTGAGTAGTTCTTCTCTGCATCTCTTAAAACCCTGGACGCATATGCTACAATCCATTCACTGGAATTATCTTTCTGTAATATTACACCTCCAAGACCTAGATTACTTGCATCTACCATAACTATGCATTGTTTTCCCGGAACAAACGGTTTTAAACACGGTGCATTAACTATAAATGCCTTCAATTTCCCAAAAGCCTCAGTCATGTCACTTGTCCACACAAATTTTGCATTTTTTTTCAGCAAACACCTGAACGGTTCAGTCTTCATAGAATAATTAGGAATGAATTTAGCATAAAATTCAATCAATCCAAGAAAAGCAACCAACTGTTCTTTCGAGGTCGGTAAAGGAGCATTGGTAATGCTCTCAATGTGCTTATGTTTTGGTTTAATTCCCTTCCCACTGATAGTGTGTCCTAAATATTCCACTTCCTTTGCTTTTATTTTGCATTTATCTAACCGAAGAGTGAGACCTTTTTTTGCTAAAGCTGCAATGACGTTATGCAAGATCTTATCATGCTCCTCATCATTCTTCCCATAAACCAAAATATCATCTTGGAAAGCGATGGCCCCTGATAGCCCTTCTAGAGTTTCTTTCATCAACCTCTGGAAAACAGAAGCAGCACTAGCCAACCCAAATGGCATACGACAATACCTGAATAGACCTTCTGGTGTAATAAACGCCGTATAATTTTTTGAGCTGTCAGAAAGGGCTACCTGGTGGTACGCACTTGCTAAATCAATACAGGAGAATACCTGCGCATCAGATAGGGTGGAAACCATCTCATGCAAATTAGGAAGAGGATGTGCATCTACCCAAATGACCGGGTTCAAACTGCGCAAGTCCACACATAATCTGACTTCCCCTGAGGATTTGACTGAAATCACGATGGGAGAAACCCACGGGGAAGACTCTATTGGTTCAATAATGCCATCATTGCAAAGATTTTTTAACAAATTCTTCAATTTATCTCTGTATGACAACGGCATATTTCTTACTTTTTGACGTACAGGGATGGCATTCTCATGGAGTTTAATTTCATGTTCAAACCCTTCGTATTTCCCAAGCTTCCCACTGAAAACACTAGGGAATTCCTTAATAAGCTCATCCACAATGACCGACCCATGGTGAACTTCAGGGTCAACAACAAATACAGGAGGATTAGCTCTGGGATCAAGTTTGATGCTTAATTCGTGTTGATGTGGCCACCCTAAAAGTGATTTTCCTGACTTTGCCACATAAATTTTACTGAAAGTGTGGCGTCCTGCAAATTTTATATTCGCATAAAAATAGCCAATTAAGTCAATTTTGTGCCCTGTATAACCCCCTGGGGAAACATCAGGATCAATAAGTTCCCTTTTAGGCCAATTTTCATGAAAAACCTTCAAAGAAATGATAGAATACCAAGCACAAGAATCAACCAAGAATCTCAAGAAGACGCCATCAACAATGATGAGACAGGAAGGAAATTTCAAAACTTTGTCATCACCACATACATTAATTACAGTATTAATTTCATTTTCATCATTGTCATAGGGCGTTTCATAATCATCTGAAAACTGTATGTAATTTACTTTCTTTGTAGCTGTTTTGCAAAACCTACTGAAATGACCTTTCTTATTACATTTAGAACAAACTTTCTCAATAGCTGGACAGCCTTTAAAATTTGCTAGATGACTGTTGCTTCCGCACCTAAAACAAAGTAATAATGAATTGTGTCTTTAAACCCTAGGGTTTGGATACTTGAATTTGTTCCCATTTTTTGCAAAATTCTCAGATCTTGGAGTAACATTTTTTTTTTGTTTGTCACCATCTTTTAACTCTTTGTTGACACTGAATACATCTGTTTTTTCATTGCCTCTAATTTCTTTTACGAACTCTTCAGAGTGTTCAATGGATTTTGCAATGTCAATAGCCGCATTTAATGACAAATCAGATGTGGACCATAGTTTTTCCTGAACTTTCTTGCTGTTTGTACGCATTAAAATTTGATCTCTCAGTACTTGTTCGTATGATATGTGTTCAAATTTACAGGATGTTGCCAAAGACCTGAGTGCTGAGACATAATCTTCAATAGATTCATCACTGCGTTGTTTACGGGAGTAGAAGATAAATCTTTCCATCACTACATTTTTCTTTTTCCCAAAACGTATATTAAGCTGTGTCGAAGCATACTGGTAGGCATTAATTCTCCCAGGACTGATTAGCGCAGGTAAAGTTTTAAATTCTTTTAGACCAAATCCACCTAAACAATGTTTTAATAATGACAATTTCCTTTCTGGTTCGCAATCATCGCCTTCTAAGACCTCCGCATATGCCAAAAATACTGGTTCCCAAACTTCCCATGGCATGGGAGGATCGCCAGATGACGATAGAAATGAGGGAGGAGATACAATGCCAGACATGTTGCACTATAAGCAATAAGATGAACTATAAATTTGATATGCAAAATAGTTATTATTTTCTAAATAAACCAATAAAACTCATGGCACAAAATAAAACTAACAAGGTTATGTTAAAGTTATTGTAACTCACAAGTTGTTTGTCGATCTTGTAGGTTTTTTTTTTTTTCATTAATGTGACCAATTAATCACCCCCCAAAAAAACTCCATCCTCTGAAATACGTTCAAACCTTCCTGTCTTTCAGTTAAACTAAAACTGACTTAAGACCCGTGAATGTTGTGATGAATCAGGCAGTCCCGGTTTCTGTGTTGAATCAGGCAATCCGGAAACAAGGATGTGTTTGCAATCCTGAAAAACGACGTGACGCGATGATACAATGCGCGCATGCGCATTGACGTTGGGAAAGGAATCGGAGTCAAAAGAAAACAGGTCCGAAAATTCTAGTGCAATGGTGAGTGAAACCACTCGTTTTGGCCTCAATTTCCCATTGAATGGAATCTCTGCTGCTTCCTTTACGCTGACCAACCGCTTCCCTATCGCGTTTCTCCCAACAATTCAAAGCTGTACTCCGTGAACGTCAAACGGCATCTCCTGTTAAGTGCTCGTTCCAAGACTGCAGAATCACCCCTATAATTTCACACTTGTAATCGAGCGACTTGAAATGTATTCACCAAAATTGATAATGCTGTCCTTTTCGAAATCTTTCCTTCCGATGTCAGTTTCAGACGGCGTTAAAGCAAAACTAATCCTTTAAATTTTCCAGCTTAAATATGCGTGGGCGCGTCCATGCCCGATCGTCGCCAATGTAAGAAAAGTCCTTTAGTCCCATCAATTACAGGAATAATGAGTAAATGGCAAATTTCAACTGGAGTAGAAGTTTATTCATCTTCACAGCTCCGTGTACAAACATTAATGCCTTAACGTTCCCCCTAACGCTCACCACCACCCGAGCCCCGGTGTTCAAAACACAACACACCGCGTGGCCTCCACGAGCAAGATACAAGAATGCCCGTGGACACCACGCGCCATGAACAAGATGCCAAACCACACAGTAGAATATGTATACAACAATGATAGCGCTAAAAACTATAGTACAAGAACATAATACCCAACATTGTGTTACACTTGTTCGCTTCGCATATTCAAACCTAAGGTCGTGCTGGGCGCACGGGACAGGGGTGGGTTTTCTCAGTGGGCATATATATATATGTATTGGGAATCTAAATGGTTTCATGATTGTTCCTGACTTGGGTCTATCCTGGCAACGCCGTACAATCTAAGGAAGTTTAACAGGAGGGATGAAATGGGTTGGCTTGATAATTGTGACAGACTTCAGCAGTTTCAATGGTACAGTATATACAGAAAAGGCAGCAAGGGATGCTTAAAGCCGCAACACCTTTCAAGTCACCTAGTAATTGCCAACAATACAAAGATTATTTTCTTGTCTGGATGCCCACCTCCAGGATCCTCTGCCAAGAGACCCAGAAATTGTTTTTTAACACAGATAAACAAAGTACAGAGAGGCAAACCCAAATGACAGGTAAGTAAACAACAATTGCGATTCCACAGAAAGAGATCAGGGGTCTTCAGTATCTCTGTTGTTTCTTTTTTATTTTCAAATGGTTGAAGTAAAACACCAACTTGTGCAGCCAGCGCGTTTTACCCTGAATAGGGCTTCATCAGGGAAGTATTTTGAATATATCGAGTAGTAACACAACGACTTTTAAGCGATGTTAGGAAATGGCTCCAATAGTAGGCATAGTGCCTATCCATAAGATGTTGTGGTAAAAATTGAAGCAACAGTATGTAAACAGGTAGGATTTCACTGTGTTAAGTGAAACGGTGGCCTTATATTCAGACGTAAGCTAGAGGGGTATAGCAGGTGGGGCTGCAGGGAGGGTTGTGGACAGGCACGCAATTACCTTGACTGCGAGGCATAACTGCCCAGACCGCTAAACTGCTGGGCGTCCTGAGGAGGTTGGATTGGCAGTCGGTACTGGGCACCTTTACTGAAACTGTCCTTGAACTGCTCGAGAGTTGAGTCTATCTTATTCTCAAACAGGAGTGTCCTGTTGAACGGCATTTTGAGGCACGATTGAACACTGCCTGAAAAATCTGAGGACTGTAGGCAAGCATGGTGGTGAATGGCGACACTGGGGCAAATGGCCCACCTTATGGACTCACTGGTGTCCAAGCCACAATTAATTTTGATTAATTTTGATCTAAAATCCCACTTACATTAGCAAGAAAAAATTAGCTTACAATGAGGAAACTGTCAGTACAAGGACTCATGCGTAGTGGAATTCCCTGCAGCCTTTTGAACTCTAAGGTGAGCCGTATACGGTTTTTGTTGAAGGTGCTTTTTAAAAATAAAATCTTTTTATTTGTATATCAGATGAAACAATGCCGACAGCATACATATAATATACTCTACAGGAAAAACAAAATGTGTTTCTTATCAACAGAACACTATTTTCCCCCCTTTGTCCAATTGTGGTATATCACATTCTCTGCATATTTTTACAAACATTATTTCTGTCCACATTTTCCGAATGTACGATTTCCATGTATCTGGTATTTGCTTTGGGCTTCCAGGACCCTCATTACGCTTCTTGACTTAAGGTGTACGTGTGTGTTTATATGTACGGATGTGGAAATAGATTTTTCCTAATGGCCACCCTATCCCTCCTCATGATTCTCTTCCCGTCTATTACGTTGTTAAGACGGAGTGGTCAATAGGTATGCTTTCACTGGGTCCCATATGTCTCTTGGCCTTAACGTGGGTGGAAGTAGCTCCACATATATGAATGACTGATTATGCCAGAATACAAGATCCTGAATCCATTCTGTGAATTTAGGTGCTCTTCCCTTTCCCCATCTGCAGGCAACCCTGCATTTGGCAATTAACAACCCCAACACTATGTACTTCCTACATACTGTCTCTACCTCTGCTGTGTATCGCAGTAATGCTACAACTGGTGATGCATGCAGGGGGATCCTATCTTATGCGCCATTGCATTGACTACCTGATGCTACTATTTATTAATTTCTGGACATTCCCATGACAGATGTAGAAAATCCGCAGCTTCTTTCCTGCATCGTTCACAGCTGACACTATCTCTTGGTTTATATTTGTATATCTTGACCGCGGTATAGTATAAGCGATGCAGTAATGTATCACGCGGAGCCTACTGTTGGCTGGTATGTGTCCTGTCTGTTTATAGCAGTATTCCCACTGTTTATCTGTTATGGTTACCCCCAGTTCGGTCTCCCAGTGTGTACGCAATCTCATTTGGTGTGCCTTACGTGATGCGATAGATGAGGGTACATGCTGTGGCGGGTCAGGCTTCAATAGCGCATGCAGTGGGGGCTTAACTTGTGGCTCCTGCGGAAACGATGAGGTGGCAGCTTTCAAAATTTGCCTGAGTCTAACGTACATAAATAGTTCCATAGTGGCGGGTGTATTCCCTTGGAAAAATTGTTCCTTTGTCCGGAATTTGCCAATTTCATAAAAATATATTTTTTATTGAAAGAATCAACATAAAACACTACAAAGCAAGTACAGTGTGGTGCAGTCATCAACACTTTTCGGTAATCGCAATATATTAGTACAGTAAAAGACAAATGGCCGCACAGGGTCTACAGTGTAATCACATGTTTCATAGTTCCCATTATATTCAAAACATTAAATGTCCTCATTATCAATCGCCAATGAGGGAGGAGCACTAAAAGGGGTACATAGCACACCTCTACTCTCATTCCAGGGACTCCATATTTTTGTACATTTATGCTGGCATCCCCTGCTCTCATAGATAACCCTCTCCGCCTGCATACACCAAAACATATCTGCCTCCCAGTCAGTGTATCGTGGCTTGACCACTCCCTTCAATGTTCTGGCTATATTGCGCTTCGCCACCATGCAGCCCAAAGAGACCCACAACTTCTCAGTTCTTGACAAATCTGTAGCTTCCCATATATTTAGAAATCAAAGCTGGGGGGAGATGTCAATAGGTGTATTACATATCCGGGATAAATCAATCAATCAGTGGTTTATAGAGCGCGCTACTCACCCGTGAGGGTCTCAAGGCGCTGGGGGAGGGGGGAGCAGAACCGAGTCAGTCAAAAAGCCAGATCTGGAGGTCCTTCCTGAACGTGTGAAGGGTTGGGGAGCGTCTGATGTTGACCGGGAGCTTGTTCCAGGTCATGGCTACGATGTAGGAGAAGGCTCTCCCACTGGTCCTATTTCTGCGGATGTGGGGGACTTCTGCAGGGCGAGGTCGGCGGAGCGGAGGTTCCTCTTGGGTACGTGGAAACATACTCTGTCGTTGAGGTATTTGAGTCTGATGTTGTTGAGGGATTTGTAGGCGTGGGTGAGGAGTTTGAAGGTGACCCTCTTTTTTCGACGGGGGAGCCAGTGGAGGCTTCGTAGGTGTTGGGTCATATGTTCGTGGCGCAGTGTCCCTAAGACGAGCCTGGCTGCGTCGTTCTTGATGGTTTGGAATTTGTGTAGAAGAGTTTTGTTGATTCCGGCGTAGAGGGTGTTGCCGTAGTCTAGTCTGCTGGTTATTAGCGCGTGGGTGACGGTCTTTCTGCAGTCGGGGGGGGGGGGTCCACTTGAAGGTCTCACAAAGGATGCAGAGGCAGTTGAAACTGGTGATGATCTGGCGGTTCATGGAGAGGGAGGAGTCTAGGATTATGCCGAGGTTCCGAGCGTGGTCTGTCGGGGTGGGTGGGCTCCCGAGGGCAGAGGGCCACCAGGTGCTGTTCCAGGGGGAGGAGCAGGGTCCGAGGATGAGGACTTTGGTCTTCTCAGAGTTGAGCTTTAGGCAGCTGTCCTTCATCCAGGCTGCTACGTTTCTCATTCCTTCCTGGAAGCAGAGTCTGGTGTCTTCTGGGTTCTTGGTGAGGGAGAGGATGAGCTGGGTGTTGTCGGTGTAGGATACGACGTCAAGCCCGTGCTATCTGACGATGGCGCAGATGGGGGCAATGTAGATGGTGAAGAGTGTCGGGCTTAGTGATGATCCTTGGGGTACTCCGCAGATGATGTCAGTGGGATCGGATAGGGGGGTGGGGGGGGGGGGGGGTGGTTGTCTGATTCTCTGGGTTCTGCCGGAGAGGAAGGATTGGATCCAGTTGAGGGCAGATCCCTGTATTCCTGAGCTGTGGAGTCTGGTGGCTACCGTGCAATGTGGGACGGTGTTGAATGCTGCGGAGAGGTCTAGGAGGATGAGGGCTGCAGTGTGTCCTTGGTCTAGCACCATGCGGATGAGGTGGGCGGTCTCCGTGCTGTGGTTGCTGCCGAAGCCAGGCTGGGATGCGTCTAGGATGGTGTTTTCTTCGATGAAGGCGGTCAGCTGGGCGTTCACAAGTCTTTCAGTGACTTTGGCTGCGAAGGGGAGGAGAGAGATGGGCCGGTAGTTCTTCAGGTCAGTTGGGTTAGCCGTTGTTTTTTTTAGGAGGAGTTTCACCTCTGCACGCTTCCGTCGTCTGGGCAGATGCCGGATGTGAGGGAGGAGTTGATAGTCCCTTCTAGTTCTGGTGCGATGATAGCAGCGGCCCTGTGGAAGATGTGGGGGGCAGGGTTCCGTAGGGGCTCCTGAGTGTGTCTTCTTCATTGTTGAGGAGATGAGCTCGACGGACGCGGGGGCCCAGGAGGTGATGGCCGGATTCTCGGCGGTGGTGGGAGGTGTGGTGCTGTCTTCTGATTCGCTGAAGTTGTCGTAGAGGGCCTTGATCTTCAGGTGGAAGTAGGAGCTGAGTTTGTCGCAGAGTTCCTGGGGGGGTGTGATGTCTGTGGTTTCGTAGGTGGGTTTTGCGAACTGCTGAATGACGTTGAACAGTTCATTGACGTTGGATGCGTTAGTCTCGACTTTGTCTCTAATGAAGGTCTTTTAGGTGTCCCATATACGCTGGTGGTAGTCCTTCAGGGCACTTTAGTGGTTGCTCCGTGCTTCCGTGGTCTTCTGGTTCCACCAGGTTTTCTCCAAGCGTCTTCAGGTGCGTCTGGCTTCTTGGAGTTCGGTTGTGAACCAGGTGGCCTTCAGCGGTCGTTCTTTGGCAGTGCGGCGTAGAGGTGCCAGCTTGTCGGCGCAGCGGGAGACCCAGCGGTGGAATTCCCTGGCTGCGGAGTTGACGTTGGTCGAGGCATTGCAGGGGGTCTTGGAGGAGGGCAGAGTTCAGGTGTTCCTCAGTGACCTTACTCCAGTTCCGTCGCGGCGAGCTTGAGTGCGGTGGTGGTGTTGAACGTGAAATGGACGCAGTGGTGGTCTGCCCAAAGGGGCTGGGTGGTGTGGCTGAAGCGGATGCTTGATCCTCACGCAAAGATGGGGTCGAGGGTGTGACCCGCTCTGTGGGTAGGAGTGCTGACGAGCTGTTTCAGTCCTAGGTTGGCGAGGTTCTCAAGGAGTGTGGTGGAGTCGGGGTCCTTGCTGTTTTTGAGGTGGAAATTCAGGTCCCCGAGCAGAATGTAGTCTGTGGAGGTGATGGCGTGGGGTGCGACGATCTCGGCGATGGTAGTTGCAGGCTGGGCGCGGAGCCTGGCAGTCTGTAGATGAGGGTGCCGCGAAGTGCGGTCCTGGGGCTGGCATGGATCTGGAAATGGAGGTGTTCCATGTTGGAGAGGGGGGTCTTCGTGCTGGATGTGGAGAGTCGGAGGGGGGTCTTGTATGTGATGGCGAGGACTCCTCCTGGGCGATGTGGGCGGTCCTTTCTCTGGATCTTGTAGCTGTTGGGGATTGTGGTGGCGACGTTGGGGCCCGAGGTGGCGTTGGTCCAAGTTTCTGCGAGGAATGCGACGATGGGCGAGAGGGTGTCGATCAGGTCCCAGATCTCTATGGCGTGTCGGTGTACGGAGCGTACGTTGAGAAGGATGCAGGTCAGGGTTTCAGTGGGTCGTTCAGCAGGCGGTCCTTCTGCGGCTGCGGGTGCCATGTCGACGGTGAAGGATCTTCGGCAGTGTCCGCAAGAGAACTGCCCATGGGTCATGGTGGGCGAGGATCTTACGCATTTGGTGTGGCCTCTGGAATAGAGAGCGTGGAGGGTGGCTGAGTCGTAGCGGTGGGATCCAGGAGAACCAGGGTTCCTGGCGCGGACGGGCTTAGCAGATATAATCTTTCCCTAGTACTTCTGGAGCATCGGGCATTCCAACCATTGGTGTAGGTAGGTACCGGTGTGACCGCATCCTCGGGGACAGACCGGGGAGTCTAGTACCCCCATCTTAACAAGTGCTGAGCTAGTATAGTAGGCTCGGTGGATGAGTTTGAAACCAGAACGGATCGCCACCTCGCAGGGAGAAGCCAGGGCTTCCCACTAGTCTTCATCATCCAGGTCTCCTACGTCATGTACCCATTTTGCACGAGTTCTATCCTGGGTATCCGGCGTGTTAAGGATTTTATGGTAAGTCAATGAAATGGCTTTTTCTTGGAGGTAGTTGTCCAATAGCCTATCTTCTAAGGGCGAGGAGACCAGCAGGTCTGTTCCTTTAGGGATCGCTTTATGTAATGAGCTACAGGCCTGGAGGTAGCGAAAGGTTCCCCCCCCTGCCCCTGGCAATTGGTAGTCTCTCTGCAGGTCAATAAAAATTCAATCATCCCACCCTTTATTCACATGTCCCGACCCTCGAAAGGTCAATCAGGTCCCATTAAGGTCCCCCCATTGTTGGATCTTTTCTTTCTTCAGCATGTTCCTACATGCTAGTTCGTAGGTAACTTTTAGGTCGCATGATATAGCAGAGGCAGCCGAGACGAGTATAGTATTGGTACATCCAACATTTCGGCCATAGATGACAGCTAAGTATGTGACTGCAGTGCGTAATAATGCGAGAGCAGTACGTTAAGAAGCTACTTAAACAGGAAGTGATGACACAAAACTTGGTCTGGCGAATAAGCAGGTCGGAGGTAGCGGAAAGGAACGCCGTATTCATGGTGAGTTGCTATCACCAGAAAATAAGTTTATTTAAAAAACGTTGTATAGCAGACATCGTAACCAGGTTAGCTAGTCTATTATCACGTATTAGTAATAATAAATTATAAGTGGAGGATAACGTACACGACAATATGGCAGTCATAAACGATAGTTGAGTACGGGACGGCATTGCGTTAGAATGTGAGACGAGCACGTAAAGAGAATATTTAAACAAGAAATAAGAATAGCAGGCCTTAATGGGGGAGGAGCCAAGATGGCGACCGGAGCAGACGCTTGAGCGCCCGGCTCCGTCGGCCCTTGGCCTCGGACTATCATCCTGACTCCTATCCTGTCCGATTTTCGAGGTGCAACGTGTGCGACGACGCGCTGACTGCGCCGCCGCTTTCCCGGAGTCTTAGCCCGCCCGGACGCCGGAGTTCTTGGTGCTTTTGTTCTCCGCACTGGACCCCTGCTTTATTGTGGCCTTGGCCGGCCCCCTGGAAGCTCCGCAGTTACCGGACCCGCTAGCGTAAACCTGAGCCCCGCGGTCCCGGTCCCACCTCACACCACGGACTGTCGCCGGATGAGCCGGGGGAGGGACGCCCGGACACCCCCTGCACCCCGCACCTGATGGGCTGGAGCTATAGGGTAAGCCCCGGTGCGGCGGGTCTCCTGCCCCGTTCTGTGGACCGCGCTGTGGGAGGCTGCAGACCCCCTTCTTCTATTGCCTAGTCGGCTGCAAAGAGAACCCGAGGGAAGGGCAGCGATTGTTGGCTTTTCCCTGTTGCGGCGCAGACCTGAGGGGAATTGCCTCCTTGCTACGACCCCCCCCTGGCCACTGTACCGTTCTGCGGTAAAACATGGCGTTGATTGCCTGCTCGCGGCTGGGGGATGCTACTCCGGTCTCGCCCGCTGCCCGCTTCGCCCTCCCTCTACCAGACACCAGCTCCATAGTGCCGTCCCGGATTGCTACCGATGTGGGGGCGCAGCCTCCGCTGACATGCGGCTCCGTTCTGGCTGCCCTGCGGGACTTTCGTCTACAAATGTGTCTTGGCTTGCAAGCGCTGAGTGAGCGGTTTGACTCCATACTGTCGGCTGCGGGTCGTGAGCGCCCCGTTTGTCATCAACAAGGCGTGGGTCTGCCAGTGCTTTTGTCCTCTTGCGGGGACGCAATGGCTGTTTATGATCGTGCTACACTGGTGCCTGCATCTGGCTTTACCGGCACCCAGGATCAATCGCTCTCCAGCTCAATTGCGGATACTTTGTCTCCCCGTTCATTGCTGCCTGCTTCGTTGTTGCCTGCCTCACCGTGCCCGCAAGAGTATCCAGCAGAGCGACACCTGACGTCCTCGAGGAACCGTTCACGGTGGCCTACTGCTTCTTTTCTGTGGAACTCCTGTACTTTACATGCCAGGTCTGGACTTTATGTGGTGCACAAGGGGACCTCAATAGATGGTCGGCGGCCATTTTGTGACTCTACTTCACCATCTTCTCCCAAGCGGCCATATTGTCTTTGTCTGCACGGGGTGCGGGGCCTTCATGTAGGGGCTGGGGTAATCTTAAGCCCGCGATCGGGCCAGGGCTAAACTGATTTATATCGCCATGGTTTCACGGATGGGCTGGACTGGGACTGGAACTGTTTGCATATGTTGTGCGCACTCGTCGCGGTTTGTCCGCCTTCATTTAAATTGTTGTGACACGTTATCTTCACACGACCGCTTTTGGCGTAGTGGGTTCTCAGTGTGTGGCGGCCATAGTTGGCCGATGGTTTCGGGCGCTCTGGGGTAACGTAGGCTCCTCCCCACTTACCTCTCTGTTCTCTTATTTTTCTTTACTCTATTCCTACTCTCTCTCTTGTCTATATTTCGGGTTCATTGGGCGACAGGCACTATGCTGGGGGGGGGGCAGGCCGTAGCCTCCGCATTGGTGTAGGGTGGGGGGGTAATTCACTGTTTCTACTTAGTTCTATGGGCCTTTTTCTTTTAGGTTTCTGCGCTATACTTGTTTCGATTCGGGGTCCGGGTGTGGGGTGGATTGAGGGGGGGCGGCTCTGGAGGGGTGCATATTTACTCATGTGACTATCCTGTTATATAACTGCATCGCCTCACTGCCTGAGATTTTCCTTCCATGACCGTTTTAATGATGCTGCTGCTCTCCCGTGTGGTGAAGCTATCTTGCGGACTCGAATTTCCTTGGTTCTTATTCTTTACTGATTTTTTCCCCGATAAAATTATTTTGAAAACCTTAAAATTAACCTTCACTTCTCCTTCCCCTGGTGTCAAGGATCTCTCCAGTTTATACCTCATGACTCGTTGCTAATCTTGACCGTGGATGCGCAGGGGATGTAATGTTTGTACCAGTGCTTAACCGTACCGTGGCCGGCCTGACGGTTGTAGGCCCGTATTTGTTCTTTTCATTTGCACAAATAAAGGTTTTAAAAAAAAAAAAAAAAAAAAGAATAGCAGGCCTTGTTTGGCGAAAAAGGAGGTTCCAGATATCTGTAAAAAACGTCGCCCTTATGGTGAGCCTCTATCACAGTGAATATGTCCGCATAAATAGCGTTGCACTGGGGACATGACAATGCGGTCAGTTAGCGTGAATAAGTATTGTTATAACCAAAGCATTACAGAAAACTAAATTAGTGGCAAGTAATGAAGTATAATCAATATGTAGTAAATACAACTTGGATAATGGGTATTCTTAAGGACAGCCTTTTGTGTATTAGTCTAAACGAAAGCATTCCGTTGTCATTTAGATATGGACGAGTATATACATCCGACACTATGTAGCAAATGAGAAGAAAGGGCACTTTTTAATAAAGTTGTATGTAAGAACGGATGGGAAAATAGTTGCATTGTAGTATTTAGAGTTTAGTTGAGTCTATATATTTAGTGAAATAGAGTAATAAAAAAATAAGGTTCAGTTTTAAGCTATATGACTATCAGAAGACACATCTCAGGAGTATCCAAATTCAAAGTAATGCAGAGTTGGGAATATTAGATATACATAAAGCAAATTTAAGGCACGTGGAGAGATATAGAAATGTCATACAAATACTTGTAGATAACAATTTGGTTGTATTACATTTAGAAATGACTCACGAGTAGAGCTAATTATTCCCTCCCCCCTCCTTCTCTCCCTTTTTTCTTCTCTCTCTGGTATAACTTTGTGTTTATAGTGGCCTTGAAATAGAAAATCAGAGTTATGGAAAAAGAATATGCGGATTAAAAATCATAAAGCAAATACCAGAAGAAGACAAGTAAACGGCTACACATGAAACTTTAGGTAAATGTACATCACATATTTATTGTATAGTTAGTGTAATGAAAGCTATGTCGAGTAATATACCATTACATCTAGGTGCAAACATAGGTTTCCATATTTCTTCTTTTATCTGTATATATAGGATTCTGCAATCTTTGCCAAACGGATTGATATATCTGGGGGATATTGCAACGAATAATTAAAGTACAAGCAATATGGTCCTGTGCAAGCGAGGTGGGTACGACAGAATTAGTTTAATATCGATAAGACTTATTAGAATAAATTAAAAAGAACAAAAATTATTTAACAAATAACTTATGTATTAACATTTCAGGAAAGATGTATATATAGATACAACAGGCTGGTGATATCTACAACTAGATAGAAGATAATTCAACAGGAGGCACGCAAAGCGTCCTAAAGTAAGTAATAAAGTATAATAGTGTCGGCACTTAAAAATAATGTGATAGTATGATTGCTATAGAAAATAGCGGCTCCACACATTGTATTCTATGCTTTTCAGATAAATAAATACGTTGGACTCATCCACATATCCTGAATAACAGTGGAAACATTGAAGAAATATCTACTTTTAGCATAAGGTTCCCCAACATATGTGATTATAAGAAAATATAGAGATTCAAATCTCAATACAGTAAATAGCATAAAATCAGAATGATACACTGACAATATAACTGTGATATGTTATATATACCTAAAGTAAAAAGAATTGTGATGTAGTAGACCATAATTGGAAAGTCGATTGGATAAAAACCTCAAAGGAAACTGGAGTGATTTACTATAAGAATTGAGTAAAGTATTCACTCTTGCCGTTTTGACTGCATCTTTGTAGTCGAAGTTAGGGGGTGCAATAATGAATGCAAAATGTTAAACATCGCTCTAGGGAAGAATATATCGTCATGTTGATCACAGTGACCTCATGCAGGGTTATTTGACTTCAGGTATCCTAGACCTCATTTTCAGGAGCATCATCTGATTGTTTCTATGTATATATATACCATAAGTAATCAGTTTTGGCGCACTATTAGCTCAGGACGATAATCGTTAATTGTATATAAATTTTGAATTTTTATTTTAGAGTATTCACTGGTAAAAGAAAATCCTGAAGAAGGCATTTGCCGAAACGCGTTGGTGGTATTCCTCAAATCACTGCCAGTGTTTTATTCATATTAGTTTGATTTTATTGTGAATTGTGGTTTGATTACAACATGTGAAAAATATAATGTGTTGCTATAATTGTCATCTCCGCATTGTACTGTGATCAAATCAGTGTAATATAAAATGTAGTCAATTTATTTATGTATCAAAAAAGATTGTTTGAATTGAATTTGCACGAATAATCAATTATTTATAGATGAGAAAAGAGATAAAATTATAAAAAGATTAACATAAAAGGAAAAAAAATATATTTTTTCAAAAAATAAAAAAAGATTACAATCAATTCACTTTGTGTGTTATATTATATAGATGTAAGTCCTGAGCTGCGCCATTCTCATGCTATTCTAAAACAGCACTTTACCAGGTGCAACCCTTCTTTTTCCAATATAGTTTAATTCCCTGATAGGGTTATCCTTTGATTCAGGGGCCCGTGTGTTTTCAAAAAGAAAACATCCAACATTTCGTCCAGTCTTTGCCATGCCATAACAGTGCATGCCACCGTTCTGGGGTCAGCATTCTTAACTTTGGGGTATGTTGCAATGGCTCCAATTAGCAGTATCGGCTCCAAATATCCAGATTGCAGTGCAAGGTGTGGCTTCAAGGGGGGGGATGAAACCAGTATCTGGAAAGTGTGCTTGTGCACAGAAATAATACAGTTCCAAATCGGGTGCTTCAAACCCCCCTTGCAAAAAAAAGGAGAGAGTTAATAGTTCCCACTTTATCCTAGGTTGTTTGCCGCTCCATACTAAGTGGATCATCTGTGTTTTCGGGGCTGTGAAGAATGGTCTACCCGGGTTATATGGGATGTTAGTAAATAGATATAGTCACTTGTGAAACACCACCATTTTAATTAAGGAAATACGCCGTGCCATAGATAGGGGCATGGTTATCCAGCGTGTGATAGTCAGAGTTGCTAGTGTTGACCCGTAGTTGGTGCATATTAATTCAGTCTTGTCTCTGTTGATATTAATACCTAGGTACTTCACTTCCAAAGCACACCATTCTAGAGGGAAGTCTAGCAAGAAGGGTGTGGTAGCGTCAATGAGGGGGAATATGTGAGATTTACCATAATTAATTTATAATCCAGAATGTTCTTTAAATACAATAAATTCACGCAGTATGGGGTTTAAGATTTTCTGTGGATCTCTGAGATATAGTGTGACATCATCTGCATAGAGAGCTATTTATGTATGCCTGGTGGGTTATCGGACGGCTCCCACTTTGTGATGCTGTCTCAATTTAGGTGCTAATGGTTCAATTGCTAGGGCAAATAGGAGCGGGGATAAGGGACATCCTTGCCTTGTACCACAAGTTATCAGAAAAAATGGAGAACATACTAAATTGAGAAGAACTGGGCTGACAATACAGAAATTCGATCCATTAAAAAAAACCTGGGGGCAGTCATGTGTCTAGTATTCCCAGGAGGTAATCCCACTCCACTGAGTCAAATGCTTTTGATGCATCTAGAAATATTGCTGCCGCTAAATCTGGGTCTATATCTTGCATAATTGAAAAGAGAGTGCGGAGGTTGTGGGATGTTGAACGCCCCTGAATGAATCCTGCTTAGCCCGGCAGTACTGGTGACCCCATTAATAGATTAAGTCTTTTGGCTAAGACTTTAGCTAAGATTTTGTTATCACAGTTGATCAGTGAGAGGTGCTGGTATGACTCACACTGTTCTGCCAGATTCAAGTAGGGAGTTAATTGCCGTTTCCCTCATGGATAAAAGGCAAGATTCCACCCTCCGGGCCTCTCAAACAGTTGTTACAGTATGGGGACAAGACATTCTATATAAGTTTTGTCAAATTTGATCGGAAGGCCTTCCATTGCTAGGGCTCGCCCTAATTTCATCTGTATAATAGCTGTTAAGATCTCGTCGTCCTCCAGTTCTGCCGCAAGGAATTCTCTCTATGCTTTACCCAGCCATCCTAGTGCTATATTTTGTCACATGGGGAGAGCTCAAGGGGTTGTATTCTTTGTGTGGTGTATAAAGTGGAATAGTGCACTGTAAAGCTTTGTAAGAGTCTGGAATGTCTCTATTATACTGTTGGGTTCTCGTATTTCCGTTACATACCTGAATTATGGGGTTCTCGAATTAAGTCTGCAATGGCCTTGCCCGGTCTCTATCCTTCCCCATAGCTACAGGCTCTATAATGTTTACTCCTGAACCTACATTCTCTTCCTGCTGAATCTCTATATTCAGTTATTTTGTCTCTGAGGGTAGCCTGTTTGCTTCTATCAACTGGGAACACTACCTCTTGCTCTAGGTGTTTTAAGTCCTCCTGTAGTTTTTTTTAGGGTTTGCAGAATGTCTTTTAAGATAGCATTCCCCTTTGATATACACAGTCCCCTCATTGTGTCTTTAAAGGGCTCCCATACAGTGGCTATGTGCGTCACCAATCCTATATTACACTGAAATAAATCTTTAATTTTAAGCCCTATTTCCACTCTGAATGTGGTATCCAGCAATGTAGTTGGATTGAGCCTCCAATTCCCATACGGCGTCTCATTCCCGGGAGGGGCTAACACCAGTTTTATCAGGGAGTGGTCTGAATACGTTCAGGCCGGGTGATCAACTCTATCAAGTGCCCTATTCCTCTGGAAATCACTCAGTAGTCCAGTCCGGGCCATGTTGAGTGCACTGCAGAGTAATGCGTGCCCTCTCTGATGGTGGGGGGGAAGGTGTCTCTAGGCACCCAGAAGGGGATTATCCGTGATAATGCCCAACGTCTGATTTTGGGCTGCAGTGTAATGGTGGGGTTGTGGGTGTGATCTATCTAGTGTGGGTACCAAGGCAGTATTAAAGTCTCCACTCCAAAGTACACAGGTGGATCCTATGCTCAACACCTTTCCCCATATAGTGGCAAAGAACTGAGTCATCAGTATTGTTAACATTGGCGATCGTGCAGGAGCAAAATCTTCCACATATGACGTTATACCAGGGATATTCTTTGATCTACTTTACCCTTATCACGCTACAAATTCACAGGTCTTGCTTAGCTTTTCTTTTCCCCACCTCACAAACTTAGGGTGATGGAAGAGACACTTTTTCAAGCGGTTGTGAGCAGTTCACTTCTTGCTGTTAATTATCACATGGTATGCAATTGTTTGGCAGTGGGGCATAAGGTTCCACTATATGGGAAAGCGCCATGACTGTTTTCTTTATGTAGTTCGGTGAGGATTCTTTCCCCCACTATTCGAGTTCCAGTCTGCATGGCTTTTTATTATGGGCATAGTATTGCAGCTATTGTACTTAGGATCGGTCTGTATCCTTTTTAAACTCTCCAGACCTATGATGCCCCTCTCGCTATCAGTATAGCGCCCTAAAGAAGGTGTGATCCGTTTATCGAGGTCCTTGCACCGGTGTAATTTCTACACTCAACTGGTGCTACTTCGTCATGAAGTCTGGAAACTTTCTATAAAATAAATGTGAATAAAACAATTATAAAAATAGTAGAATATTGCATGTACCAATAACTCTACTGCAAGATTCCAGGATACAGTTGCTATATTATATTATTTTTCTTTATATGCTTGATCACTTATATGTTTATGTTTTTGGGTGTACATGGATTCAACCAGTCGAACAAGTTACTTAGCTTCGGTAACTATGTATCTGTAAGAAACATTAGTTAGTTAGATTCCTCACCTTAGAATATCCCCAGGCGTCAGGCTGGATCCGGAAAGATTTTTCGTCAGCAATACCCCTTGTGCGTCGCTAGGCGTCGTCTGCGGCTCCCCGTCCGTCGTCGGCGTTGTACTTAGACGCCGGCGTTGTACTTAGACGCCGCCCTCGCGCGCTGACGTCAGTTCTTGTACATAGCTTTCCGCGCCAGGAACGCAGAGCCATGCAAGACACCAACACTGGTGCCCAAAAATCTAGGGCCCTGAAAAGGATAACCTTAACCCTAGATGTCAGTTTGCAGAACGGGGAGGATGGGTGGGTCGGTGAGGAATCTAACTAACTAATGTTTCTTACAGATACATCGTTACCGAAGGTAAGTAACTTGTTCATCTGAAAGAAACATGTTAGTTAGATTCCTCACCTTAGAATAGATACCCCAGCAATACCAACCCCGGCGGTGGGTCTGCGAACCAAGATCACACCAGAAAGTCCTGGAGAACAGAACGGCCAAAGAAGCCATCTCTCCGGACTTGGCTGTCTAGGCAATAATGCCTGGCAAACGTGTGCAGCGAAGCCCAAGAAGGTGGGCAACGTGACAGATTGCCCGAGGTGAAAGGGGGTCACCACTTTCGGTAGAAAAGAAGGACGAGGCCGGAGGACAACCTTGTCCGGATGAACAGAAAGACAGGGAGGCTTAGATGACAGAGCCTGGAGCTCACTCACCCGTCTAGCCGAGGTGATAGCTACCAGGAAAGCAGTTTTCAGGGTCAGAAGACGAATGGGACAATTGTGAAGAGGCTCAAAAGGAGCGTACATCAGAAAAGCCAGAACAAGATTCAAGTCCCACTGAGGCATTACGAAGGGGACAGGAGGGAACATGTGAGTAATGCCTTTGAGAAAACGGGAAACAACAGGGGACTTGAAAAGAGAAGGCTGATCAGGAAGCCGTAAGAAGGCAGAGATGGCAGCAAGATAACCTTTCAAGGTGCCCAAAGCAGAGCCCTGCTGGGCCAAAGAAAGAGTAGAACCTCAAAAAGAGGGGCGGAAAGGGGATCCACAGCGTTTGCTGTGCACCATGCCACAAATTTGTTCCACCGGCAGGCGTATACCGTCTTTGTGGAGGGACGCCTGGCTGCCAGAATGACATCACAGACTTCAGGAGGCAAGTCAAATGGCATCAACTGCCGCAGCTCAATCTCCACGCATGGAGGTGGAGGCTGGACAGGTTCGGGTGGAGGACCGTCCCCTGCTGCTGCGACAGAAGGTCCTCCTGAAGAGGCAGTCGTATCGGGGGATCGATTGACATACTGAGTAGCTCGGGATACCAGAACCTTCGTGCCCAATCCGGAGCCACTAAGATAACTTTGGCCCGGTCGCGCCTGATCTTCTTCAGCACTCTGGGCAGAAGTGGTATAGGCAGAAAGGCGTACAACAGACCGCAACTCCACTCGTGACGAAAAGCGTCTCCGAGCGAGTGCTGCCTTGGAAATTCCAACGCGCAGAACTGCTGACATTGCGCGTTCTCTTCGGTGGCGAATAGATCTAACCAAGGCTCTCCCCACTGCAGAAAGAGACCTTGCGCCACGTCCGAGTTCAGACGCCATTCGTGATCCATCATGCACCGGCGGCTGAGTTAGTCTGCTCTGGCCTTCAGAGAGCCCGCCAGATGTTGAACCACCAGGGTGATGCCCTGGTGTTCCAGCCATGTCCAGAGGCGCAGAGCCTCCTGACAAAGGGTCCACGACCCCACCCCGCCCTGTTTGTTGCAATACCACATGGCGGTGGTGTTGTCCGTGAACACCTGCACGACACTTCCCCGGACAGCGGGAAGGAAGGCTTTCAGTGCAAGTCGGATCGCTCTCAGCTCCAACAATTTGATGTGGAGGCGAGACTCCGCCGGAGACCAGAGGCCTCTGATCTCCGCCTCTCCCATATGGCCACCCCATCCCAGGAAGGACGCATCCGTCACTACAACATGTTCCGGTAGGGGTAGGGAGAGGCTCTTGCCCGTGACCCAATCGCGGTCCGTGAGCCACCACTGCAACTGCTGTGCAGTGCCCTCCGAGATCAAGACATGGTCGGACAGGTTGCCGCGATGCTGGGCCCACTGAAACTTCAGGTCCCACTGCAGAGCCCGCATGCGCCGCCTGGCGTGATGCACTAGTAGGATGCAGGAGGCCATCAGCCCCAGAAGCCGCAACACTAGCCTGACCGAAACCCAGGATAGAGGCCGAAAGATGAGAATCAGGGCCTGTATATCCCGGACCCGCTGTTCCGGTGGATGAACCCGAAACTGCGCCGAATCGAGAACCGCTCCGATGAAGAGGAGCTTCTGAGAGGGGCTCAGGTGTGACTTCGTCACGTTGATGGAAAACCCTAGCAAATGCAGGAGATCCGCCGTAGTCTGGAGGTGTGAGACGACTGTCTGTGGCGAGCCCGCCTTCAACAACCAGTCGTCGAGATAGGGGAAGACTGGAACCCCTGATCTGCGCAGATGAGCTGCGACCACCGCCATCACTTTCGTGAACACCCGAGAGGCACTGGTAAGGCCGAAGGGGAGCACGGTGAACTGAAAGTGCTCCTGACCCACCGTGAACCGCAGGCAACGCCGGTGGGCCGGCAGGACGGGGATATGGAAATATGCGTCCTGCAAGTCCAACGCTACCATCCAGTCTCCAGGATCTAGGGCAGCTAGAACCTGAGCCAAAGTCAACATTTTGAACCGTTCCTTCCTGAGGAAGGCATTGACGTTCCTGAGGTCCAAGATAGGGCGTAGGCCTCCTTTGCCCTTCTTGGGAACCAGAAAGTAGTGGGAATAACAACCACGACCTACTTCCGGGCTCGGAACGCGCTCGACGGCCTCCTTGGCCAAGAGGGCCTAAACTTCCTCTTGTAGAAGATTCAAATGATGCCCCGAGATACGGTGGTGCTGCGGTGGCATGGCTGGAGGGGTCGTCTCGAAGGGGCTACTTCGGACGATTTGCAGCACCCACCTGTCTGAAGTAATGGTATGCCAGTGGAGCAGGTGATGGCGAACCCGGCCTCCCACTGGCGTGGAATGGGCCTGAAAGCTCGGACTAGGAAGGCTTTGAGGCGGATGCTGCCGGGGTGGATGTGGACTGACCGCGTCGTCCTCCAGTACCGCCTCGGCGGAAACCACGTCCGCGTGCAGGCTGGTTCTGCGGCCGGTGGCTAGGCGGACGTGAGGAGGTGCCCCTTCCTTGGCTACGAAAGGAGCGAAAAGCGGAAGTTTGTGGCCGCGGGCCGAGAGGCCCAAGGACGTGGCCGTAGCCCGGGAGTCCTTGAAGCGAGCCAGTGCACTGTCCGCTTTCTCACCAAAAATGCGAGCGCCATCAAAAGGCATGTCCATGAGTGTGCTCTGGACATCCCCTGAAAAGGACGTGGACCGCAGCCAGGCGTGATGTCGAAGCACCACCATGGTAGAAATCGCCCTACCCAGCGAGTCCGTAGTGTCGAGTCCACATCGGATTGCATGGCGCGCTGCATCTCTCCCATCGGCCAGAGCCGAGGAAAGCCGCGCCCGGGCCTCCTCCGGGCACAGTGGCAGCACGTCCTCCACCGTATCCGACAGAGAGTGGGAATAACGGTCCAAGAGACAGGCGGTGTTCAAAGACCGCAGGCCCAAACTGAGCGAGGAGAACAGCTTCTTACCGAACTGTTCCAGTCTCTTGGAATCCCGGTCCGGAGGAGCGGACGGGAAGGAGGATTGGGAGGTAGAAGCCTGGATAACCAGGCTCTCGGGGGTGGGGTGCTGGGACAGGAAACTGGGGTCGCCCAGAGCAGGGCAGTGGCGCCGGGCCACGTTCCGATCCACAGGAGGAACTGTGGAGGGCTTGGACCAAGTGCCCTGCAGAACGTCGACGAGGGCCTCATTGAACTGCAGCAGAGGCTCTGTGGAGCTTGCTGACAGTTAAAGCACCTCTATGAGGATATTAGTCCTTACGGCCACAGCAGGCAACTCGAGCCCCAGGGCTTCGGCCGCCTTGCGCAGCACCACTGAAAAAGCTGCACCTTCCTCCAAAGCCACAGTCAGAGGAGAGCTGAAGCCAGCGTCCGGCGAAGTGTCCAGACCACTGGCATCCCCCAGTTAGTCTGCCCAGTCCTGTGAAAGTTGACCCTGGAGGGCCATAGGGTCCTCAGACCCCTCCCAGTCGCCCCCGTCATCCGATTACTGATAAACAGGAGGAATGATCGGAGCCGGACGGTAGATGAAACGGTCATCCATCGGCGTCGGGTGCGGCGCCGTGCCGGCGTCAGGTCCGGACAGGGGCTAAACCGGGGAATGGCGTTGTCCGGAGACGGCGCCGGAGGTGGAACCGGTGTCGGCGCCGGCAGAGGAGGCGTCGTGAGGTCGACCGGCGCCGACAGAGATCCAGGCCTGGATCCCTCGGGGACCTGCGGCGTCGGGCCCGAAGGCGCGCCGGCAGGCGTCGACGGCGGAGCCAGGCCCCTCATGGCCGAGAGGAAGGCACTGACCTCCGCCGGAGCCGCGTCAGTCCCAGGGACCGGCGGGTATGGGGACGAGAAGCTTACGGGACCAGAAAGAGTCAAAAAGTTTAGTCAAAAATTGACTAAGGGATAAGCTCTTCCCGGATCGGCGCTGTCTGGCGCGGAAAAAAGAAGAACTGACGTCAGCGCGCGAGGGCGGCGTCTAAGTACTCCGACTACGTCATTCCGGTGCATGACGCCGACGACGGACGCGGAGCCGCAGACGGCGCCTAGCGACGCGCAAGGGGTATTGCTGACGAAAAATCTTTCCGGATCCAGCCTGACGCCTGGGGATATTCTAAGGTGAGGAATCTAACTAACATGTTTCTTTCCGATTTACTTGTTTGCTCTACATGTTTGAATGAATGGGGTATGCATGGGGTATTAGTGTGGCTATCATTTGAATTTATGATATTGTGGAGTGTTCATGAATATTATTGTGATTTATGCGTTCGTCTGGGAGCTATTCCTGTAGGAATATTGTATATAACTTACTGTTTTGTCTACCTGTTTTATTGACTATTTATTATCAATGTATGAATTTTTGCCTGGGATTGTTGCATTATCCATTTGCACTATATATTAAGACTATATTTACAATAAAATAAAAATCACTTATTACCCAAGTGGTTATTACTGCCCTTT
Source organism: Triturus cristatus (assembly GCF_964204655.1). NCBI lineage: Eukaryota > Metazoa > Chordata > Amphibia > Caudata > Salamandridae > Triturus > Triturus cristatus. The sequence goes on along the minus strand of NC_140593.1, from coordinate 839,377,423 downwards.
TGTCCACACACTGTGCTTGCTCGGTAGTGATGTTATGTCTTTCCCCTTTCTGCTTGTCAAGATGTTGTTGCGCTATTTATAAATAGGTTGCAGGCAGGGGATGTGACTGTTTGATTAGGTATACCAGCCATGCACATCTTGTCAAAGACCCACCCACCACAAATGGGGTATTTTTTTTAAAATTAGAATTGCGTTGCCTCTAGCATACGTAGAATAGGAAGCAAAACAGGGGTACATTGCCCATCTCACTTCGAAGATAGCAGTGGCCAAGGAACTTAAATGGGTCTCCTGTAATAGCGCAATTTGCACCCGATGTCTGTCTAGGTGTGCAAGGATATGCCTGCATTGACGAGGGTTATTCAGGCCACGAACATTCCAGGACAAGAGGTGCATTTTCAGTGGATGCTGTGAAGACTTCATTTACGTATTAGAAAATATCCTTTAATTACATGTCTTGCGTGGTCATGTGTATGCTTCTGTGTTTGTAATGTACTATGGGCCCTGTGTGTTTTAGTATGTTGCTGCCATTCTGTTCCCGGACCCCCTCACTCCCACACCGACAACTCCATTTTTTTGGAGCCAAAGTACCATTCCCCCTACGAATTCTGAAAACATTCAGAACAAGAAGGTAAAATGGAAAAAAACTAACACACAAAGAAAAGCAATAAAAGGATTCTCCTTTTGGGGTGTCGCCAAGGGACTCACAGCTGTCCGCCTCCCCAGTAGCTCTCAGTAGGTGAGTCCTGCTGGGGGATGGATGGGTTGGGGGGCAGTCCTGCACGACAGAGAATGTTCAGCCTGAGGTGTCGAAAGTTCTGCTGCAGCGTTTTGTAACCGTGGGGAAACACGTGGGTACTTATATCAAAAGGAAGAATGATGGACACCCATTCAAGATCACCCTCTGGTTTCTCCCCATTAATCCTGTGTTAACATTGGTGATAGCGTCCAGGTGGCAGAACGGGTTGGACTCGCTTGGTGGTTGTGTTTCAGGATGTCCTCTGCTTGTTGTGGGTTAATGAATAAGTGCTGCTTTCCTTGGTGGGTGACCCTAAGGCGCGCTGGATGCATCATGGCATAGTCAATCTGCGGTTGCTGTAATTTTCTTTAACCAGCACAAACTTTCACTCGGCGTCCTGCACTGTAGCAGTGAAGTCAGGGTAGAACGTGGGTATGACTACCTCGTGATCTATTTTCTTCCTTTCTCATGCTAACCGAAGAACAGTGTGTCTCAATAACAGAAGTCTGACAATGATAGGCATAGGTGGTGCACCTGGAGGGGGTCATGGTCCCATCAATTAGTGAGCCCTCTCAATAGCCAGCTGCAGGTTGGCGGCCTTGGTGCAGAACACCGCAAGGAGCATGTGTTCAATGTATTCTTCCATACGGCCTGTATTCGTACTCTCGGGACTCCCTAATATGCAAATATTATTGCGCCTTGATCGGGATTCTAAATCTTCATTTTTGTCTGCAATTACTTTCAGCAGTCGGCCCATTTGCTGTAATTGCTCCTTTCTGCCTTCTATGGCATCTTCTAGTACTGATATCCTGTTCTCCACTTCTGTAATTTGATGGTTGCGTTTTTCTATTTTATGTACAATAGTGTCCATTCGAGCTACTTTACATAGATAGAAGCAGAAATTTCCATTCATCTTCCAGGCCATCTAAGGGGAGGGGGGGTGGAGAGGAATCCGCCCCAGTCCATTCTGGGTCTTCTTGCGGCCCATGCTGGGGTTTCCAGGCCTCAAATGGCAGTTTAAATCGCTCCCCCTTGGTTCTGCCCATTGTCATCATGCTGCCAACTGCGTGCTGCGTGAGCTTTGCCTCAGGGTTGCGGCCTGCTGTTTATAGGTTCTGTACTCCTATACAGAGGGGGGGGGGGGGGGGGGGAGGACATTGTGTAGCTTGGAACCTTAACTTATGGCGAAGCGAATTTCCAGTATGCTACTGTGCTGATGGGGAAGTCGTTCGTGCCAGGCATGCCCCACTAATTGTAATCTTGCTAATCGCTCCCGCAGGCTGCAGGTCGGGTAGCGCTGGGCTGGCCAGAGTCCTACTGATATAATATGGACCACCCCTATGTACTGTTCATCTGCGCTGCTGCTTCTGTTACCGCTCTTGGTAGTGCTGATGGACTCCCAGCCATCTTGGTGGTCCTGGGGCAAGGAGGGGCCCTTGATATCTTATGTGATATTTGGGGAGGGATCGAACAGTATCCAGGCAGTGGAGGCCTCTGTTTGCGCCGGGGCGATAGCCCCATGTTGTCCAGGAAGGGAGGGGGGGTTATTTTCTGTGCCGAAAACCCTTATACGTGGGTGAGGACCCCCCTGCCTATCTTGTACTCCACTGCTCTGTGGTGTTGCATCGGTCTGCAGATCTCAGCTGTGGCGGGCCGCACACAGCTTGTACTTCGCAGCGTACACCCAGTCCTTGCTCCTCAGCAGTAGGGCATTTGCACCGCTGCTGCCGCTAGCGTGTGACCGGGCACGCTATCTGTTGGATTTCTGCTAGTCATACTGCTAGTCTTTATCATGTTATGTGGCTGCCCAGCGCGCCCTTGCCTGGCCACCACTGCAATGTTTTGGCCTGAGTGCAATTTCGCTGCTCGGTTGCCTGTCTCGCCTCCCCTCCCCTCCTCAGCTCCGCCTGGGAGTGTCAATGCCATCTTTGTTTTTGTTGCGTCCACCTCCACAAGTGTGTCTCTATGACCTGTTTTATTACTGGTGTGGTCGTCCCTCTCCAGCAGTCAATTACACCAGAAACTCTGCCTCTGGCCGCCAGATCCACTTCTCTCTTCACGTACCACATGGCGCACGGTCTCGGCCCACCTCTGGTTTGGCGCCTCGGGCTTGATTTGTGCTCAGCCCAGTCGCGTCCTCTTCAGCTGCTTCACCTCGCCACCGGTCTCAACTGTCTTCCAGGATAATTGCCATCTTCCTCAGCTTTAAAGGCAGTGCTGCTCCCGCCAGTATCCCACTGTTATGGGCATTGCGAGATGCACTGGATTGAGAGTTTTAGAGGATACTTATGTATTTATTGGCATGGGCTGCACGAGCCTCACGTCTGTGCGGCCATCTTGCGTGTGCGCTCCCTTGTTGAAGGTGCTTCATTTAAGTTATGAGGAGGAGTTTTCTTGTCGTACAAACAGTGAAACTTTGAAAATCTTGAATGCGACAGGCTATTGGTAGGTACTTAACATGTGAACATTCTGGACTCTTCTCCCTCTATTGATTGATATATGGACATAAATATGGCTGTGAAGTGTTACGGGGTTTCTGCATGCAGCTTGGAATTATTCTACTGTTTTTGACTATCACAAAATATCCTAAGATGCAGAACAGGAGGATGCCTAGATGTATGCTTATGGTCCTTGCATAATTCTTGCTGCGCGCAAAGGTGCAGATGGGGTTTACAATGATTAAAACCAGCCCCCAATCCTGCAAATGGAAAGCAGAAACTCAGCTTCAAAATATCAAGGTTTATGTATACTCTTTTAAACTGACAGTCCTTCAATTTTAGTGCCTTGGCAGATTTTCTGCTCAGTGTAAAAATAATATACATTAGGAGATACTGGTGTACCATAGGTACTGAAACAGCTCTCCACCAGTGGTAAAGAATAAGTTAAAGACTTTCGATAACGCCTTATCTGGTAGAGACAGGATCTAGCCCCAGATTCCTTACCTTTGAATTATCCCCAGACTGGATCTAAAAAATGTTCTACAGCAGTACCTCTGCGTGTTGGTAGTGGGCTTCTTGCAACTTTGTAGCTTCACCAGATGTGACGTTGACAGAGTCCATATAAGCCCTCTCCTGATGCGCTTCCGTGACCACTGTTCGCTCTAAAACGTGAAGCCACTTATAGAAACTGCTAGGAAACAGTGTGCCCAAAAATAAATTTTTTTGTAAACACATTTAAATTTTTTTTTTTTTGAATGAAAGGAACTAGAATGCCAGAAGGGATCTGGGAAGGGAAAGGACAACCCAGTTCGCAGAGTGGGGAGGAGGGCAGGTCGGTAAGGCAGCTAGATCCTGTCGAAGGTAAGTAACTTATTCATCTGATAGAGACATCTAGCCACAGATTCCTTACCTTTGAATTAGATACCTAAGCAAGGGTCTACGAACTGGTCCACTAAAGCTCCCAACTAGGACTAGCCAGCCTTCATAAGAAAAGAAAGAAAAAAAAAAAGAGTGTCCGGCTGTTGCAAAGGTAGGTGAGGGAGAAAACGCAGCCGAGGAAATATCGTAGCAAAGATGGTGACAGACACCCACGGCAGAAGAATAAGGATAAGTTAGACAAACACTTCAGATAATTGGAACACCATAGAGCATCCCCAATGATAACCGGCTCATTAGCGGATGGGGCTGAAGGCCAAGGACAATGGCTAATACCACAGAGCCCAAGCTCCTTGCCATAGACGCAAAAGATGCAAAAAGCACAACCCAATGCCATAAGAAAGCATGGCAAACAACAAGAAGGATAGCCATAGACCATCAGCAGCCATAGGAAACACTTCGAGAGAAAAGTGAGCTATCGAAGAGGAAGGTTTGAAATTGCACAGCAACAAACAAGTAAAGGCCCTGTGGGACACGAGGAAAAATGGAGCAAAGTAAGAAAAAAAGCACTCCCTCCTAAGAAAGGCAGCATAAAATGACTGTCTATAGAGATACAGATAAAGACGTATGACAACAGACATAACAGAATAATATATATGGACATATATGTACATAAATAAAATACATAGAAATGCTCCATATTCATTGTATAATCAAATATACCCATGAAGGGTACAAAGAAACGTTCACAACAGTGGTAATTGGCCGAGATGTGATAGCGGCAGGCCAACAACAGCAGTATGGTACTGCATAAAAGAAAGGGGAAGTGGAAGATATTACACACCCAGAAAAATTAAAGCAATCAAGACATAAAACACTATTAACTGAATGGTGACAATCAGGTGGACGAGAGATGACCAATAGAGAAAACAGCAGGAGAAAAACAACTTGCTAGAATAGAGCGACGAAGATCACGATCTTGGACTGTAAAAGAGCAAGTTGAACAAAGGCCAACACTGGGAAGGCCTTTTCAGACAACCAGTCTCCATTTTAAAGGCAAGAATAACAGACTGAAAAAAAGGGGGGGGGGGCTATTTGAAGCCACGAAGAAAGACAGAATAGTAAGTGTGGGAAGACCAACATTGCATGTGGAGGTCCAAAACCAACAAATCAGTATAAGAACTGGAGTAACAGACGGAGTGGCAGTGCACACAGCATAACAAGTGCGGAGGCCACATAAGAAATATGTTTATAGGAGACAAAACCATAAAAGGGCTGGATGGTAGAATTGAAACTCAGCAAAAAACCCACAGTATACCTCGACTATGGAGGAGAAAGACCTCACCTCTTCCAGAGGAAGAGAAGGGAGAGAAAGAGAAAAAATTCCACAAGCAAAAATAAATCTCTACTGTCCACGGAACAACATGTGTCAAGTTAGCAATTACTGTGACATCAAAAGTGAGGATCGCCGCGTCACTCTAGTGTGTTATTTTCCCCACTCATGATTCCAAGGGATAACAAACCCCCAAAGGGTTGGAACTTTATCCTTGCTTTTGAGAAGTGAAGGTAAGTCCCCAGAAGTATCCAATAGGAGTACCAAACTTCCATCTGAACCAACCCAAGAAAGGGTGTCTGAGAAACAGGTTCGATGAAGAACCACCAGTTCAGTAACTAAATGTTGGAGTTGGTATAGGAAGTGTCATGGAAATGTTTCCAAAAAGCACAAAAACATTGCCCAAAAGTGAAAAGCAATAACAGCTTCGTGCAGGGCAGAAGCAGAGTAAAAACAGACCACGCAGTGGCATAGAAGAGAAAGGGTTCCATGCCAAGAAATGGCCAAGGTACATCCACAAGAAACATTGAGAGAAAAGGAAATGTCATGAGCAATGTTCCCTCCAATTTATTTCCTCTGTGTACGGCAATGTAATGTCTCTGTGCACTGCAGCCAAGGCTACGTGCACCAAGAAACTGACCATGCATGCATGAGTTACCCTGATTGCCACTTTAGGCCAAACAGGCATGTACTCACGGGTTTCTTTATTAGCATTTGTTATGCTAAACTGGTTTATAAACCCACATTGTGTGTTAGTCCTTCTGTGATGCAGCTTTTCCCTGGCATTCATGCTGCATGAGAGGTAGAGCTATGCAAGGCTGAAAATTCATAGGGAGGGTTGAGCCAGATAGAATCCTTTAGAATATCCCACATGAAATGATACAGCAAGTGGCATGATGAAATATGACAGACTCTTTCAAATTAAAGAGATTTAGTTAACAGCTGAATTTGAATGTATTCGTAGTACAATAGATGACAGCACAGCAAAATAAGGATGACAAACTTTGACACCATAGGAATTGGGTAGCAGACTGCCACAACCCTAAAACCTGACACATAATTGCACTGAATATGCAGCATTAGATTGTAACCCCAAGAGCCATTCTTCAATATCACATCAGGTTCCACATACCATTAACAATGGGATTTTTCAGTTACTACATCAGGCATAACACAACAATGGGATCTAAGACTGAAACAAGCCAGATCTATTTGCTTTGCCAATGCTCTTTAGGTGTATCCAACAAATGAGTAACAATTATTTTGTTAAGATAATGTGAAATGAAAATATCCTCTCTTAACACATATCCTTTTTGTCCCCACAGCTTTCTGAAATCTTCAATATGCATATCTCACATGTCATCTCTTTCTTCTTGTGCACCATTTTTTCACTGTCTCCTGAACAAACTTAATTTCACCTCACCTCCTCTACTTCAACAAGCACACACACACACACACACACACACACACACACACACACACAGACACACACACACATCGCACACCCACTCACCCGCTGCAAGTGCTACATTTTGTTTCTCTTTGGTAATGTCTTAGTTGGAAAGATGTGCGAGTCTTCAATCCATTTTTCACATTTCACATAAATACACACACATATATATATATATATATGTATATATATATATACCAAAGCACATCGTCTTCGCACTTCCTCGCCGGCGAACAGAGACAACACGAATCCCAAAGATCAGGCACTAGTAAGTTTATTTGTTAAAGAGCTGCAAATCTGACGCGTTTCGGGCAGTTGCCCGTGCTCACAGCTATATATCCACACTAAACAGGATACCCTATACGAAGAAGGCCACAGGAAGATAATTTGCTCATGTACTTTAATGACAGCTTGCAAGCAGGCGACATGCCCGAAACCCACATCAATAAAAGTCCTTTCGCCAAACGCGTTTCGGGAATCTCATAGTCCCTTCTTCAGTGGCGTGTGGTTCTGGAAGACTGAAAGCACTGTTGCTTGCGCATGACTCAATTTTAAACACCTGCCACAGTGGGCGTGGCCATATGCACGACCTTCTGGATGTAATAGTGAGCTGCGGATCATCCCCAGTGGGCGTGCTGTTCATTTTCTTGAATAAAACCAAAGTTTTTCCCAAGTGGGTAGATGCAAATACTTTCCTGCTGCCAGTGCAAGCGGGCACCACCCTGCAATGGCGACAGCCCTCCTTCCTTCCTTCTGTTCCAGAACCGGAATGGTGCCAGCTCGGACCCGCAAACCAGCGGTGGGCCTTACTTCACAACCGGGAACAGCCGTACTTGTACTTAATCCACACTAAACAGGATACCCTATATGTTTCAGGAATCTCATAGTCCCTTCTTCAGTGGCGTGTGGTACTGGAAGACTAAAAAGCACTATTGCTTGCGCACAACTTCATTTCAAACACCTGCCACAGTGGGCGTGGTCATATGCACGGCGTTCTGGATGTTGTAGTGCGCTGCGGATCATCCCCAGTGAGAGTGCTGTTCATTTTCTTGAATAAAACCATAGTATTTCCCAAGTGGGTAGATGCAAATACTGGCAGTTGCCTGCCCCACTTTCCTGCTGCCACTGCGAGTAAGCGGGCACCACCCTGCAATGGCGCCAGCCCTCCTTCCTTCCTTCTGTTCCAGCACCGGAATGGTGCCAGCTCGGACCCGCAAACCAGCGGTGGGTCTTACTTCACAACAGAGGAACAGCTGTACTTAATCCACACACGGGATATATATATATAAAAAACCATCACACTGTGGTTTACACAGGAGCAGGAATTGGAGGTGCATGTAGTCTGAACAGCTTTAGGACTCACTGACAGGCACTGTGAGAAACAGGCACTACATTCTGCCTTAACTACAAAGCTGGCAATCATGTCCCATCATAGTCACACACCCACTGTTTCTACTCAATTAAGCACACATGGCTGCAACTAAATTCACAGTATGCACTGTCATATAGTGCACAATAAATTGCAAATAGACAACGTTTGTAAAACCTCAGCCTCTCAGGTAATGCACAATAAAATAATACATGATGCATTACAGCATAATTTTTGTAAAACGGGCTGGTAACAGAGTGACTGTTAATGTAAGAATGTGTGTGATGTGCATTTCCAAAACATGGATTTCTTGTTGTATGTACTGTGCCGTGATTATTATTACTTCAACTTTTATAAAAGCAAACTGTATGTAAATGAAACAAATGGAAAGCTTTATTTCAAGTTGAAGGGAAGTCTGCATGATCCAAGAAGAGACAGGAAAAGGTTTCACACCTGCTCAGACAGTGGTGCTGCAGATACATGTAATAATGTTATTGTTATTCGTGTGAGGTCCTGAGCAAATCCACTTCCCTGTCAAAAAATACAGTCCTCCACCTTTGCTAGCAGTGGCACGTAGCTAAGGTTTATGCATTTTTGGAAGGACCAGGTAGCCAGAAGCATAGAAATGATGCCATGGGCCCTGGAGCAAACAAGGAAAATGGCCCTCGGACTGTTGTCTGGATAAGAAAATACAGAACTTTACATGGGTTAATAGTCCTTGGTACTGCTCCACAAATGGTAGCTACTTCCCTGGTACTGACATCAGTGCATGTCCACTACATGGAAACAATGAGCTGGTGCCTCTAAAAGAAAATGTTACAGTTAGTGTTATGCAGTTTGTAGCTTCCATTGGTGCAGCAGGTGCACTGACACCGGGCGCAGGGCCAGAGGGGCCCACTGAATGCTGATTATTGCTGTATTTCACAGTTCAGACACCTATTTAGTGGCTGATTTGTAAAAAGTAAAACTAGAAAACCTGGGATTGATCTCGGCTTTCTCACATAACCAAATTGTGTGGCATTAGGCAAATAGTTTATTTCAGCAAAAAGCCATGCTTTAAATAGGTGAGTTCAGCATAAGAGGCATTCAAATATATTGTTTAGATATTTTTCTTCTGAATTTTATATAGTGCAAACTTGAGCCGAAGGTATCAGAGCGCTTTACATGAGCACCAGTTGCACTACAGACGGACACATTCATTTTGTTAGGCACAGGCAGATTAAATGATTTGCCCAGAATCACAGGTTGTTGAGTGTTGCTGCCAAGACTCGAACCTGGTTCCCCAGATTCGAGGTCGACAGCCTTAGCCATTTGGCTACATCCACTAGACTATAATGTTGTTGCTCTCTATACAAGAATGTGGGCCACATCCAGGGTACACATGACAGCTTCTTTCCTTGGTTCACAAATTACATTGCTACAGGGGAAGGGAAAGACAGGTTCTATTTTAAAAAAAGTACTTTTAATCAGTGTAGTGCACTTATATAATGTGACATATTAATGCCAAAGCTTCAGCGTGTTAAATAAAGGTGCATATTTGTATTTTAAAGTGGCTTTATCTTATTTTAGGTGATGTTTGCTGCATGATTAATGGAAAGCATTTCAGGGCTCAGCTTGTAGAAGAGCCCTGTGCACTGATGCACTAAGAACGGCCAGGCTGATCTTTATCCACAAACATCAGCTGTCTCGTCATAAACACGAACAATGCACAGAGTACATTACCAGGCCTTCCAAAAATGCCTATTGATGCATGCCAGTGAAAAAATACATTAATCAGAGATGCCACTGCTGCCTGTATATCCCTGTAGCCTCCGCCAATTTCAGCAAAACTTATGAAACAAGTGGCATGTGCGCAGCTTGAGACCAGCTCTTAATGTACTTCAGAGTAGTTCGTAACACCCCATCAACCCCCTGCCCTCCTCCCATCTTCCTCCCACCTTTCACCAACACATTGAAACGACCTCTGCCCCCACAACAAACATCAAAGTTTCTTTCAGCCCAAGGCGCAGTCCCAGTCAATCGATTACGGCCAGCCCTGCTTGCGACTTGTGACCCTCTGCAGCCCTCCCCCCGCCCCCACTGCCTCTTCCACAGTGAACTCCTTCTCCACGCTAAAATGCCTCTGCTTCTTCCTGTGCTTTACAAACACGCAAGTGACCGTTTTTAGGTCTCGGGACCATCCGGTCGGCAGACCGGAAGTCCGGAGATTTAATGACTTGGAGAAGAGGTGCTTGCACCCGCCCCTCTTCTCCCCTGTTCTCCATTGGCTGGCCTCTTGAATGCTGGCCAGCCACTGGAGAACAGGTCAGTCACTCCGTTGAAGGCGCGTCTTTTTCGGATCGGGGGGCGTGTTTTTTAAAGAAAGTCTCATTCTCTCCTCCAGCCAATGGCTGGAGGAGAGAAAAGACAAACACGCCCCCGAATCCGAATCCGCCACTGCCTTTCTCCGAGGCATTTCTTCTTGACCTCGGAGAAAGGCAGTGGTGTGCTTGTCCTCTCCCCCTGTGTTTAAAATAAAATTAAAAAATCAGCATATTGTTTATAAATAAAATGTTTTGAAAGTATGCTTTTGTCGTTGTCCTGTCCTCGGAGCTGATTTTGGCGGTGAGTGGTTAGGAGGGCCTGGCAGTGGCCCCCTCCTCTTTGTGTCAGCACAGTACGTGCTGAGTTTTGGGGCACTGTAGCGTTCCAGCGGTGTGTCCCGCAGCTCCGGGGGCGAGGGGGGCAATTTGGGTATTTCCCACTCGGTCGAGAGTTGGCTCCATCGTCGCTGTTTGGGGGAGTTCCGCGGTTATAGCTAGCGCCGTACAGTGAAGGGAGATGCAATCTGGGGTTTGTTCTTCTTGTTTGCGATTCGATGTGTTGGTAGGTTTACTGTGGCCTGCGTTGCCTGTAGCTCGGCTCCCGGGTCACGGCCGGTGCACTATCAGTAGTGTCTCTTTTGGCCTCCGGGCATGTGTTCGTCGTACACGTGTCCTGCGGGGGGGGGGGGTCTTCTCCACCTCAGCTGGTGTTTTGTACGCGCCTGAGGCCGGTGGCGGTGGTGCTTGTCCACAGGGGCAGAGTTTCTGGGCATCGCGGCCATGCGGTCGTGCAGGCAGAGCTCCCTGGTGGACCCACTTACTTTCTTTACGTCTCTTCCCCGCATTTGCACACCCGCAGCCCGGTTCAGGGGCGCGCTTTCGTCTCCCCGTGCCCGAATATGTAGATTACTTAGTGCCCTTGCACAGCGCTCCGACTTCCCTGGGTCGGGTTAGTGCAGCGTATCATCGCTCCCTGCCCTCCGATCAGGTACCTTCCGGTGCTCACTTTCTCACCCCGCGGCAGATATCTTTGTTAGGCGGTGCCTTCCTCGTGCCCGAGTATGCAAGGTGCTCATATTCAGCGCTCCTATACCTTCGGGTCGCATTCGCGCTGGGTCTCTGCTTTTCGCTCGTTCTTTGTGAATCAAGCCCAAGACAAACAATGAATCATACATTTCTGTCCAAATACTAACAATGGGAACCATTAGTCCTTTCCCGAGTGAAGACGGCTGAAGGAAGGAAGGAGAATGAGGATGGTGGGTGGTAATGGGAGGCATGAGCTGAAGGCCATAAGCATCTCGTTAAGAAATGACAGAGGTGTTGTAAATGTGACTGGGACAACATTCGCATAGCAGTGAACAGTCAGCTTTACAAACTGAACAGACCTGCGAGAAGCACTATTTTAACGCTTCAATTAGGGCCATAAATTCGATGCTTAATTGCCTTTAATTTCAGCTAATTTTGATATTGTGCAGAACAACAAACAATGCCACCGATGTCCTCTGGGGTCATTGTTTTCTCTGTCTGCCTCCAAAGGAATCACTGAAATAGCTTTGAGTATTTGGCTGCATTACTTATTCAGAAACAAAGGGTTTCAGCAGCTGGAGCAATGCCTCGCTGGAGCAGCTGAAGAGAGAAAAGGCAATCTCTGATTTGGGTGCTAATGCAAACAAGCATTTACAATGCAATGGTCTCGTCATTGGTAAAGTTAGAGCTATTGGCATTGCTCATGACATTATTTTTGTTTATATTTTTGTTTTTAAAACATTTAAAGAAACGGCATTGTCATGAGCAATGCCAATAGCTCTAACTTTAACAATGCCGAGACCGTTGCATTGTAAATGCTTGTTTAATGCAGCTCACGTGCAGCAGCAAAACGCTCTCTTGTGTAAATTCTGAAGTGTTTGCTTCCCTATTCAGATTGCACACTCGGGGAAGTTAGAGTGCGTGCGTGCACCTTAGAGGAAACACTGGTCATGAGTCTTTGGGTTGGGGGGAGGGAGGGACGAGCAAGGAGAAACCCCATGCACCATCCTACGAAAGCAGACAGTGTGACGTCCCCTGTAAGGGGTACCAAAGTGCCAGAAACATATGGAGCAATGCCCTTAGGGCTTACTGATGAAGAACCCTGGAAGACAGGGAACAGTGCATCTGCACAAGACAAGCAGAATACCCCAACGGAACCTGGGTAGAAAAAAATCAAAAGAACACCTTGCATCAACAGTTGTGGAAGTCAATAGGGTCATAAACAATATGCACCCCAATAACGGGGACCATAACTTGTCATTGACAGTTCAGGAAGCAAAAAGAAATACCTGCAGGAACCAGGAGCACCTCACCGGGTGCCACTCATACGTGAAGTATGAAAGCAAAAAGCCAATGGCACTGTTCCAAAACAACTCGCATGTAAAAAAAAAAAAAAAACAGGTGACCATTCCCAGTACAAGCTCAGTACAGGGGAAAAAAGAAGCATGGACAGTAGAGCAAGCAGGGCTCAAGATGTTGCTCCACCCTGACTATCCTGAAAACGGCATAAAGCGGAGCAAGAGTGCGTGTTAAACAGATGTTGACCATCGAAAGGCATATCCAACCAAGGTGGATTGAACAGCCTCTGAAATACCAGATGTGTATAGCCAGGCACGCTGGCGAAGAGCCATCGAAAGAGATATGTAGCGCGGATGCAACTAAAATCCTTCCTAACCTACAGATCACAAATCGTGTTGTTGGGGCGAATTCCACTCCAAACCTTTTTCCCCGCCTTGTGGAGTACCACAGGGGTCATCTCTTCGCCCCACACTGTTTAATGTGTATGTATAATCTTTGGCCGCCTTAATCAGCTCCTTTGCTTTTGTCTTACCTCGTGGGCACATGACACAAATTGTTGCATCTCTGCTGCCAACAGGAATCAGGAAAAGGTAAACGATTCCATGATCATATCGAAACAGTCCGGAGGTGGATGTCACAGAATTGCCTGAAGCTCAACTCGGGCAAGACTGAGGTCATCCTGTTTGGAAACTATGCCAACTTCTGGACACCAAATTGGTAGCCAGAAACACTGGGCACACTTCCTACTCCCACCAGGAAAGTAAAACACTTGGGAGTCATAGTTGATAACCAGCTCAACTTTGGTGACCAGGTTAATGCAGCCACCTCTTACGCTCTCAGAATGACCAAGAAAATACTGCCCTTTTTGCCGGCGGACAGCACCTATCCTCTTAAGGCTCTCCTACTGTAACCGTCTTTACCTAAATATACAAGAACGTTTTCTGAATAAACTTCACTGTTGCAAAACGCAGCAGTGCGATTGGTCACAGGCACATCCAAATTTGCTTCAATTTCCAAGGAAATTAAAAGACTTCACTGGTTACCTGTTGTAAACAGTGCATGGGGATTTAACATGCACCCGTTTTCTAAGGCCCTACAAGGAACAGGACCAGACTATCTGCAGCAGCAGTTTCAGTGGCATATGCCCAAAAACTCTTCTCTCTCTAGGAGCTAAATTGGTGACAGTACCACCCACTAAAAAAAGCTACGTGGGGAGGGAGAAGCTTTATTGTTTGCGCTGAAAATGCCTGCAATGACCTTCCTTAACATATGAGAAACGCCACTGACCTCCTTGCAATCAGGAAAGGATTAAAACCCTGGCATTTTAACTAGTAAACATGTCTACAACGTTCGGTGTTCAGAGGATAGTAGCTAGCGCCAGGACACACCTGGGTAACCGCTGTGCTTTAGAAATGCATATTACATAACTATGCCTCGCTTGAAAATCTGTGGTATCCATGCTGCAGCGAATCAGCAATTTAGCCGCCTGATGGCTATCCTGGGGTAGCTCAGTAAGAGTGTCCTGGGTGTCATCAGCGATCAGGGGGTGGGGGTGGGAGAGAAGGCGCGAGACCCAAGTCCACATCACGCCAGAAAAACGGTCCAGAATACAAGTTGTGTTAAGGCACCGCAAAGTAGAACTGATGGCAGAAAAGCTATATCGACCAAGAGCATCTATACTCTTAAACTTCCTGTCTGAAGGGATATCAGGCAGGGTGCAGATGTCTGGGGAGGCTGTAGCAGCCTGAAACACAAAGCTGCGCTGTAGGAAGGTAGGATCATTCTAGCATGGTTTCCCCCACTTTTTGCCTGGGGTCAGTGTTTTTTGGAATAGTCTGACTGGGATCCTACTAATCAGGACCCCAGTCCCTGTGTTTCCTCCCTATATTTGACTAGGGTAAGTACTTCTGTAACTCCACAATTGGCTACGGGTGTACTGCTATAGGTCACTAGTATATGGTACTGATGGACCCAGGGCATGGGTACACCAGGGGTCTCCCATGGCTGCAGCATGTATTTGCCACCCATGAGAGACCTCCAACTGTGACTACAGGCATGCTATTGCATCCTATGTAAGCTGGTGCTAGCACCACTTACAGAAGATATACGTTTTCTTATATCTGAGGTCACTACACTTAAAACCTATAAATCACCCCCAAGGCAGGCCTCATAATCCTGAAGGCAGAGAGCTGGGTTAAGAGTGTGTGGGTGCCTGCATGAGCAGGACACTCCTACCAACCCCGGAGTCGCTTCTCCAGTCTTTGTATGTGTGGGCAGCCATTTAGATACATATAGTTGCCATCAGTCATTAGGTGATGGCTAACCACATAGTGGCTGTGTCGAACCTGGTATCAAACACGTTGGAATCATACCCCAACACTGTTACTGGTGTTGGAGATATGATTCCATGGGCTGGGGGGCTTCTCCAGGAAGCCCCCAGTACTCCAGGTAACAGCCGTCTAGTGTCTGCCAGCAAGCTAGTGCTGCTGACTACCCCAGACACGATTCTGCCTTCCTGCTGCTGAGCTTGGGCAGGGAAAGGTAGAATAGATTTACTGTCACAGGGAGGTGTGACCACCTACCAGACAAGACTTAGCGGATTGGGCTGGGGTAGGGGTGCTGGCCAGCGCCTCCAGACTGCTTTGAAGGGGACATTTGGTGCCCTCCTTGAATACTCTGGTTTGAGCCAGTACAGGGAGCCCTTGGCTCATGCTCTGGCACGAAACTGGACAAAGGACATGGGAGTATCCTCCTCTCTGTCCAGCCCCTTCTCTGGAAGGTAACCCCGAGTCATACTACCCCCTTTCCTAGGGTATTTAGGGGCTTACCTGTGGGTGGGTCCTCAGATTCGTCATGGGATAAGACTCAAGCCACGTCTCTCTTCAACCGTCTGGATGCTAGGGCTTCGCCTGGAACCAAGACTGCATCAAGGAAGACTCCTGCTGCTCCTGGTCTTGCTGTTCTGCAAGTCTTCTTCTTCATCTGTATCTGTGCTTCTTCCAGGATTTCAACAGACCCATGGGCATCAAGGACACCCAAAGTAATCTCCCTTTGAGTGAGGAAGTCACTCCCATGCATTTGCAGGCACCGCAACAAAACTGACTGGTCTGCTGCTCCAGATGTCCCACGGACTTCGTAAGGTTCAGTAACACAGGTGGTGGTTCTTGAAACTCCCTCTAGGCCCGAGCAGTCCTCTCTGCAATTTTGAAGCAATTATCCCTCGTCAGAACCGCTGAGACAGAACCCCTGTATGCTACATCAACTTGCCGTTGCCAAGGCTTGTTGGCTCTGCACTCCAGAGATCTTCTGGCTACAAAAAGCTCGCGCTCCCAGCATCTCTTCCTGCCAAGATCTGTATCCTCACCGCATCCTGTGCACCGCGGGTCTTCATTTTTGGTGAGCTGCTCGAGGTCAGCTTGTGACACTAGGGTCTTCTCTCGCTTCAGTGGGCTCCCCTGCTTGCTTGGGGCCTACTCGGACTCTCCTGCTTGTGGTGAGTCTGCAGCACCAGAACCACAGAAAGCCTATGAAGAAGCTCAGCAAAAGCAGAGCTAGCCTTAGTAGTGAGGCTAGGATGAGAAAACAGGATAGGAAAGAGTCAAGGACACTAGCCTCATCAAGGTCAGACACCCAATGAAACTCCAGCAGAGGCCGAGTAGCATTACTTGTGTCATCACAGACATTATCAAAATATTTGTCTCCAGAGGAAAAAAATAGTATGGGGGTCCTCCGAAGATGGAGGAAGGTAGCCAGAAAAGAACTGTGCTGCCAATGCCAACCCCAATGCTGAAGAGGAGACACCTCGGGGGTCTGGGAGGAGAGAGACGGTAGCAGAGATCGGCACCAGCGATGCCAGAGCCAGCGGATCCAATGCTGGCATCACAGGTGGGAACTCCGAAGGGCTGTACACCAGAGCCAATAAGGATTCGATCACGGATCCAGAGGGCCTCACTGACACCAAGGGAGGTCCCGTCGGCATCGAGTCAGTCAAGGCTCCTCAGGCCTCCTTGGGGCAGAGAAGTGCACGGGAGGGAGGCAGAGAACCAAAGATGGCATGAAGAGAGATAATATTCCCTCATCTTTCCAGAGTAGCTTCGGCACAGGGGTATACTGGAAGGCATTGGGTAGACTCTTGCTCTGACTCCGCAACCGGAGGAATTGGGGGCATGTCACAGATACTGCGCATACGCGGCAAAGTTGGGGAAGACCGTGACTTCGACTGCCTACAGAGGGATTTACCAGTCGACAGCAAGGATGAAGGACTTCGCGAGCTGGTCCACGAGCAGTCCTCGGAGGGAGAAGAGCGAGATCAATGAGAGACCTTCGACCACCACATTGCCAAAAGGGTGATGCGGCGCTCCTGAAAAGCGGACGACCGAATCTTAAGACATAAACCCCCCCATTCGAAGTCAGGGTACA
This sequence comes from Triturus cristatus, assembly GCF_964204655.1. NCBI lineage: Eukaryota > Metazoa > Chordata > Amphibia > Caudata > Salamandridae > Triturus > Triturus cristatus. Next base: position 839,360,174 of record NC_140593.1, on the reverse strand, counting down.
CGCCCAAACAACACATGCAAACACAATGAGGGTGTAGGGCCTTTATCGTCGTCCACAGAACCCTAAGGGCAGCCAGAAAAAGGCACACTGTGTCAAGATAGGCCAAATGGCCAGAGGTACCGCTCTCTGGTTCTGCGTGGAAGCATGGATAGGAAAAAACTTACGTCAGGGGAGGGCCTATATGGACTCTCTGTTGATGTCACACCCGGTGGACAACGTTGTTATGGATTGGCTCAACGCCTTCTACTGACATCCAGAGGTACAGCAGTAGAAAATTTCCCGGATCCAGTCTGGCACCTGGGGATACTTCAATGGTAAGGAATCTGCAGCTAGATGTCTCTATCAGACTGCAGGAAACCAATTCATATTCTCCTGCTCTTCATCTGCATCCTCATCAGATAAAAAAAAGGTGAAGTGCCAGATCTATTCCACATCAGCATCGGCAACGAACACCCTGCTAGTTAGTAATTCTGACGATACTTGTAATGTGAAAAGTAATGTTTGGCTTGCTCTTCCTAGGATGTGCAACCCATATAGCAGCATATTTGCTTCAAGCACACAGACGAAGAAAGGAAGCAGAGGGAAAAAAAGAAAGCACTACATAAAAGGGCCTCAGTAGCAAATTAATCACAGGGCTGAACCCACAAAAGCCAGGGTAACACAGAGGCCAACATCTTGGGTGCTGATAGAGGCTCCAAAACAAAAGCTCTACAAAACACACAAATGCAAAAGTGCTTGATCCGCTAACTGTACTTAGCGTATAGACTGTAGATGCATATGCTCAACATATTCCTGCTACCTACTTTTGGGCTCAAGCATTGCAACTTGTTTTTTCTCAAATAACTGAGCGTCGCAACATCTGATGCAACACCTACCATGTTCTACGATGCACAAAGAGACAGACTCCACCTCAGGTTGTTTTCCGTACAGCAGGTCATTACGGTAAGTGGAGAGCAGTGTTAAAGACAAACATACTGTGCATTCATTAGGCAAGATAAATTAAATGAAAGAAACCTCTGTTCATCACCAGCTTCCAGGGAGAAGGATGGGTGCATGTGAATCTACAGCACCACATGCTATGAACAGATGCCTACATGGTAAGCAAACATTTCAGTTTGTAGCATGTGTGGCTGTAGAGACACACTTTGCATCAACGGTAAAACAGTATTCCTAAAGCAGTGGCTAGTAGGCACGTGGTGCAGATGTTTGGAACAAAGTTCTTAGCACATTATAGCCCTCAGCTGCCTGTTGAGGGGCAAGAATATCCACACAGTTTTTGGGAAACGTTTGGTGGTGCCCCAGTGGCAGCTATGCAGATGTAAACGAATTGAAGGTTACAGAGAAAAGCCATGGTGGCACCCTTTTTGCTTGTGGAGTGTGCTCGGGGTGGGCAAAGGAAGAGCGCACTCTGCCTTGGCAGTCCAAGTCTGGATGCACTTCACAATCCATTTCACAATGCCAGGTTTAGTGATGGGGTGTCCATTGTAGGGTTTCGGAAAAGACAAAAAAAATGTGGTTTGTTTTTAGAAATGGCTTGGTTCAGTCTATATAGTACACAAGCGCCCTTTTGATGTCTAGTGCTTTTAAGGCCCTTTTGGCTACAGAGTCTGTTTGTCAGGTACAAAGGGTGGAGCCATGAGCTGTGTGAGGACTATGTTAAGATTAAAAACGGGAGCAAGAGGCGTTCTTGGAGGAACCGCTCCCTGAAGCCTATCTATGAAGGCCTTCACTACAAATATTTTGAAGAAGGCACAAGTGATCCCTATTTTGCATAAAGGCTGCAACTGTTGCTAAGTGTAAGAGTATGGAGGTGCATGCTTAGCCTTCCTTTCTAAAGTACAGGGGCAGCAAATTATATTCTGTAATGAGCACTTTAAGGGGGTCTATTTATTTGGAGATTCATTGGTGGACAAATCTTTTCAGATTGGGTGTGTAGTATGCACGTATGGTGGATTTATATGAGTCGTGCAGTATAAACACACTCCTCTAGGAGGTTGGAGTAGCCAAACTGATCTCAGTTGCCAGTTCGGTAGGTAGACCTGCTTGGTATACTGATGTATGATTTTACCTCAATGTTCCTTGAGAAGATGCGGCCTTAGCAGCAGATTCTTGCAGGGGCTGATGGATATCTCTAGAAGCATGGAGCACCAGGGTTGTAAGGCCAAGGTAGTAGCCACCAGGGTAATTGTCATGGACACGTGTTACACTTGACTCACTGTGTATGGGATTAGATGAAGAGGAGGAAAAGCGCAGGCAAATACCCCTGACAAATTCATCCAGTGCATTGCCCATGGACTGTGGATACCTAGAGGCTACTTTTGGCAAATTGTGTAAGCGGGGATGGCCAGAGAGCAACGGTTGGGTGCCAAAACATTAAAAGTGCCTTTGGAAGATTAGTGGGTGGAAATCCCACTTTTGGACTTTTTGATGCATTCTGCTGAGTAGATCTGCACAGTCATTGTCCACCAGTGGCAAATGCTCCTGTAAGAGGTGGATTTTTATGGGGGTGGGGGGCGTCCCCCTTCTTCTGAATGTAGTACACAGCAATCATACTGTTTGTCTTTTTGAGGACTGTTATCCCCCTATGGGCCTGATGGACTGCCATTAGTTTGGTGTAACTGATGATACTGCCAACGTCCTGGGGTGTAAACATGCCTTGGAGTGTGTTATGATTGAGGTGCATCCCCCACACTACCAGTGAAGCATCAGTGGTAACGCTCACTTGCAGGTATGGGTTGAGGAAACCCCTGCCAAGTAACAGGTTGTTGTTCCACCACTGCAGAGAGCACAGATTACAGGTCACAAACAACTAGACCTTCCCATTGACCCTCCACTTGTGACTGTCATGCAAGGCACTTTCAGAGGAGACGCAACAGCAACGCATGAAGCTATCATTCACAGCATTTTCATTATCGTCCTTACAGTAGGAGGACGTCCTGTTTGAAGAGGCAGCAGCACTTCTGCCTGTGCAAAGGCAGGTTTCCGGGCTGTGTGGACAAGGGAGTCTGGAGGAAACTGATCATTGATGAGCAGTGGGTTGTGAAGCCTTGCATTTTTTGTCCACTAAGTGTAACAACCTTCCCCTTTACCGACTCCCTGAAGTTGTCTGGGAAGGCCGTTAGCATACCCTTCAGCATGGGACGGAACTGCGCTTTTGAACAAGTTACTTACCTTCGGTAACGATGTATCTGTATGAGACATAGGTTAGTTACAGGTTCCCTACACTAGAATTACCCCCAGGCGTCAGACTGGATCCGGAGAATTTTTTCTTGGCAGTACCCCTGCGTGTCGGTAGATTGCATCGGTCGACTCCACGTCTGTCATCGGCATCGTGGTCCCCAGAATGATGTTGCAGTGCCTACTTAGACACAGTGCCTGTGCGCTGACGTCAGTTTTGACACAACTTTCCATGTCAGAAGTGCAGAGCCATGAAAGACACTGACCACTGGTGCGACACAACTAGGGCCCTGTAGGGGAGTCCCGATCCCTAGAAATCAGTTCGCAGAGCAGGGCGGATGGGGGGATAAGGAATCTATATCTCTTACAGATAGATTGTTACCGAAGGTAAGTAACTTGGTCATCTGAAAGAGACAGTTAATTATAGATTCCCTACCTTAGAATAGATACCCCAGCAATACCAACCCAGGAGGAGGTCTGCGAACCAAGTTCACACCAGAAAGTCCTGGAGGACAGAATGGGCAAAATAGCAGTCCCCCGGACTTGGCTGTCCAGGCAGTAATGTCTTGTGAATGTGTGCACCATCAAAACTTGCATTGCAGAACATCGGAGTAACATCCGTTGTCAAAGGTCAAATACCAAAATGTGCTCCCACTTCTTGGAGAAACGCCACTCGCCTGACTCCCTTAAATGGGTGGTGTTGGAAACCTTCACCAAAATTATCAAACACGCCCTCTTTCTCAAAGAACAGCGATGGATACATCGATTATCCCTGCACATCCAAGGTCTCGATGATATACCTTGGCATACATTAAGGATATAAAACAACCTGTGGTCTTCTTTTGATTTAATACCAGCTAAGACCGAATGTCTCCGCACATATGAGAACTAATAGACTCAACACCTTATGAGCCACACGTTCTTATCTGGTTCCATGCAGGACTATCCAAGCAACACCATGCAGTATAACTATCATAACCACTCTCTTTACCTAGCATACAGACCTCTTGTTACAGCCAGTAGGCGATTGTATGATATTAAAGACACCTCCCGCTAGCATGCTTTGACTTCAATTCAAATGTCCCCCCTCTCTTCTGGCACTCCACACATCTACAAGAGCAACACCATGCAATTTAACTACCATAATTTTCAATATACACGCAGGTCACAGCCTGTAGTTCGCTTCCTCAGCTATGAAGGGACAGTGCAATAGTAAAGAACCTTGTTTTCAAATACCACATTTAAGCATGGTGGAATTCAACCATACGGGAGCAGCATTAATCAGAATATAAGTTATTCACTCAAAACACCACTCTAAGATGTCTGCTATACTCATTACTAGTCAACTACACATGATTCCTTTCTAAGATGGACGCCGCTCGAGTGAGCATTCTAGACTTGCGATCCCTTTTCACGTATTCCCTGCCTCCCGGAAGAACGTGGTAGGCTCAAATACACGACAGACCTACACCACTCTACCACCCGGACCCGGTAGGAGTGGGCAGGTCGACAGCTTCGTGTGCAAAACACAAACGTGAGTACCTCATAGAGGACAAGAACCTGTCACAGAAACGCTATAGACACGGGGGTTCAAACTACAATGACAATTTATTTTTAGCATCGCCTGTTATTATTTGATATCAAACGCATGTATGTGGGGGTCCCACACGGTCTCTCTGATAGTCAACAAGTTGGTTATCTGCTAAACTACTGCGCAAGACGCATATATCGCTCGATACCTGCCCCCATGGGAACTCTACTCCACATTGGGGTCTGGGAATCAGCGCGCCCCCAGTAAACTACCTTTCGAGTAACACGAGTGGCTAGAACTTTCACTTGCTTTCCAACTGTGTTAAGGGTTCTGCAGTACGACGCTTTCCCTTTTCACACCAATTTCATAACCCCTTATCTTCATCTGACACCAGACAGGATTCTTTTAATCTGGTAAAAACCAGTGCTACAGTGCATTACGAGCCACCTCCAAAATGACCTATTTATTGGACTAATCAGGAAAAACTGCATTACTATGAATAGTCAAATGGGGAACAGAACAAACGAATCATGCCTGCTCCATTCCACCTGGAGCACACAACAAACACAACATATCACTCATTTTCTTTTCGTTTGCACTCCAGGTCCACTACACCGGTGTGCCTCCAATTACCCTGCTCTTCATGGCCACATATTATACAGTTTCACCACTTATATAGCGTACACCAGATTACCAGCCGTGACGCTTAATAAATTGTATTTGACTCTATGCATTACTCCACAATGGAGCTGTGACTACTATAGTTGACAGGGGAGGATAGATCATGAATGAATGTGCGGTTAAACTTGATCCGACAAAGGTTGATGTTTACATCCACGTATTGTCTCTCTTCCCCACTCTCCTTTTTGTTCTTGTTTGTTCCCTAGTACATGGGGAACCCCTCATGTGTTTAATCCTACCGGGTACTGAGAAGTCTGGTTAGTGAATTTTTCTGGGTAAGTCCCCGTTCGCTGCTGCTCCAAAGTGTGCCACATTAGGTGAAAATCTATGCTTGATCCCCTAATATCTTCACTGTGTGGCACCCTGGTTTTAATGGTCTTGATGCTCACAATATGATTGCAGAGAGATCACCACCCACAGACAAAATGAGAGCATCCACCTATTGCAACTGTATTACTCTGATCTATGTGATATATTCTCTCCTAACAGGTAGTTCCAGTTCTACCAGGTACTAGACTATTAAGTCCGATGGATGATGTGAGTGTGCAGCCACAACACCAGCACTTTAGTTTTTAGTTGTAGATAAGTTTTTTCACTCTATGGTCCTGACGAATTGCCCGTAGATTACTCGTTGGCGAGAAACATGTTGACCCACTACTTATAAGAGTGCCACAACCTGAGACATTATCTCAGCCTTGCGCCTTATAATTTCGTTTTTACTTAGGGTAGGAGACCCCGATTAAAGTTTTCTTAGGTACTCCCAGCCCTATTTTATTTTCACTTTCAACATCTACCCACACAAGGCCCCCTCACCCGCACTTCACCAAATGGCTATTGGAAAAAGATCTCCGATAAAGAGCCCCTATTATAGGGAGCCCGTTGGGTACTGCACTGCCGACCTGACGAGGAGAAGCCCGATGATGAAGCATGACATCCAAAAGGGTGTGTGAGGGCAACAAAATCCAAAATAATGGATTCCCAACTTAGAACCCCAGTGGTCAGGTTGGTTTATCATTCTCTGGGTTTTGGTCTCTCAAATCTATAGGAAGATCACTATCTATTTGTTGAAACTGTGTGCAGAGATGCCCACGTTGCCGCCTGGCAGATGTCAAGGAATGAGACTACATGTGACAATGCAGACATGGCGCATGTGGTATTCGGAGATTAAAATCCTTCCCAGCAACCACATAGAGTCCAAGTCCATTTTTCTCTTAAATCTTTCCATCCTCTCTTTCAGTAAAATCGTTCTCCTGCTTGATGGACAATACCACTACTAAAGTTCTGCCTGATCACTTTCCCCACACCTGCTTGCTCCGACGATTTGGGTTTAATTCCTCCAGAACAACATTGTTCCTCTTGGCGGTATGCAGTAACATGGTGTACGGTGCTGTGCTCCCAGCGGTAATGAGGTAAAAACCCATGCCTCCGCTGTGTGAGACTCCCTTGTCTGCCTGGTTCCTTTCAATTGAGTGCCTTTTCAGGCATCAATCATGCACTGCTGTCCCACGACGCAGACACTTACAGAGGTCTCATAAAATACATTACACATTTTCAAAGCTTTTAAAATGCTTCTATGCCTTACAAGGTTAACTAGTACTTTACTATTTTGACAATGAACATTTTGGACTTTGCCCCCCTAAGCAGAAACTATAACCTTTCTGTATGTACTGCGGTGCCCGAGCAACCTCTGGCCGATGACCGGTGGAGCTATCCCACGCAGCTATAGAGGAGTTTTGCACTGATTCACCCCTCGGCCATCACCTACCCAGCAGGACATCGGACACTGTTTTTCCTCGTCTCTCCGTTGTGCCTCCTATACCCTCCCCCTCCCTCCATTATTCTCCTCTACGTCCCCTATCCCTTTCCTCTCTCCCCTGGCCTATTTTTTTCCACATGTTTATGCTCCGCTTTTGTACTCATGTAATTCCTGTAACTACGCTTCAGTAACTGATGTAACTTTGTAACCATGTTCTGAAACAATGTTTCTTCCTCATGTAAAGCGCTCCGATACCTCCGGGTCTAGCCAGCGCTATATAAAACTCAATAAATAAATAAAATGCACTAGTTGCTTCCGTAGCCCTATTGGAAAGAGCATGCAGCCCCACTGGAGGTTCCTTCTTCGCTAAAGCGTAAAAGATTTTGATGCATAGGACAACCCATCAAGAGATGGTACGCTTTTGGACAGCCCAACCTTTCGTGGCACACACATAGCCAACGAAGTGTTGATCATCCACCCCGAAATTTTTGTGCGGTCAAGGTAGAAAGATAGCACACGTTTTGGGTCCAGGCGGTGGAGTCTCTCCTCCCCCTTGGAAGGGTGCGGAGGTGGGAAAAAGGTGGGCAGAGTGATAGTCTGTCCTATGTGAAAAAGTGTAACTACTTTAGGAAGGAACAAGGGTCTCTTCCTAAGCACCACTTTGTCCGGGTGCACAGAAAAGAAAGGGAGCTTAGAAGAAAGTTTTCAGGGTAACTAGCCTGAGAGGACAGTTGTGAAGAGGCTCGAAGGGAGCACACATAAGAAAAGTTAAAATGAGATTAAAGTCCCACTGTGGCATTATGAAAGGAGATGGAGGAAAGAGATGAATAACGCCCTTAAGGAATCTGTTTACGATAGGGGACTTGACTAAGGAGGGCTGATCGGGTAGCCAAAGGAAAGCAGAAATAGCTGCAAGATAGCCTTTTAGAGTGCCCAGAGCAGAGCCCTGCTAGGTCAAAAAAAAGGATGAGCAAAAGAACCTCAGAAAGAGAGGCAAAGAGGGGATCTACAGCCTTTGCTGTGCACCATGCCACAAACTTATTCTCTCAACTGGCGTATACCGTTTTTGTGGAGGGACGCCTGGCTGCCAAGACGACGTTACAGACTTTGGGCAGCAGGTCAGAAGCCATCAACTGTCGCTGCTCAATCACCACGCAAGGAGGTGGAGGCTGGACAGGTTCGGGTGGAGGACCATCCCCTGCTCCTGCAACAGAAGATCCTCCCAAAGGGGCAGTCTGATCAGAAGATCTATGGCCATCCTCAGGAGCTCGAGGAACCAGACTCTCTGTGCCCAGTCTGGAGCCACAAGAATGACTTGGGCCCGGTCTCGCTTGATCTTCTTCAGCACTCAGGCAGAAATGGTACAGGCGGACAGGCGTACAGGACGCCGCAGTTCCACTCGTGACGAAATTCGTTGCTAAGCAACTGCCGCCTTGGAAACGTCAACGCGCAAAACTGCTGACATTGCGCATTCTCATCAGTGTCGAACAGATCAAACGAAAGCTCTCCCCACCGCGGAAAGAGACCTTACACCACCTCCCAAGTGAAGACGCCATTCGTGAACTACCAGGCACCAATGGCGGAGTTAATCCGCCCTGGCGTTCAGAAAACCTGCCAGGTGTTGAACCACCAGGGTCATGCCCTGATGTTTCAGCCATGTTCAAAGGCGAAGAGCCTCTTGACATAGGGTCCACAACCCCACCCGCCCTGTCTGTTGCAGTACAACATGGTGGTGGTGGTGGTGTCTGTTAACACCTGCACTACTTTCCGCTTGAGAGAGTGATGGAATGCCTTCAGTGCCAGGTGGATCTTCTATAGCGCCAACATGTTGATATGGAGCCCGTACTCCACTGGAAACCAGACTCATCAGATCTCCGCCTCTCCCAGATGGCCACCCATCCCAGAAGTGACACATCGGTCACCACTGTTAGTTCTGGTTGGGGAAGGGAGAGGGATCTGCCGCTGACACAATCCTGGCCCGTTAACCACCACTGCAGTTGCTGTGCAATTCCCTCCCACATCTGGACGTAGTCGGAAAGATTCACGTGATGCTGCGCCCGCTGGAACTTCAGGTCCCACTGCAGAGCCCGCATGGATGCAGGAGGCTATGAGGCCCAGCAGCCTCAGGGTCAGTCTCATTGAAATCCTGGATAGAGGCTGAAACATCGGTATCATAGCCCGAATATCCTAGACTCGCTGGTCAGGAGGATAGGCCCGAAACTACACTGTGTCTAGAAGAGCTTAGATGAATGGGAGCAACTGAGAGGGAATCAGGTGTGACTTCGGCACATGCATAGTGAACCCCAGCAAGTGCAGGAGGTCCGCCGTAGTCTGGAGGTGGGAGACAACAGCCTGGGGCGAGCCCACCTCCAACAGCCAGTCGTCGAGATAGAGAAAGACTGGAACCCCTGATCTGCGCAGATGAGCTGCGACCACCGCCATCACTTTCGTGACCATCTGAGGGGCACTGGTAAGGCCAAAGGGGTGCACAGTGAACTGAAAATACTTGTGCCCTACCGTGAACCATAGGCAGAGTCTGTGGGCTGGCAGGACGGAGATATGGAAATAGGCGTCCTGCCAGTCCAACATCACCATCCAGTCTCCAGGGTCGAGGGCAGACAGTACCAGAACCAACGTGAGCATTTTGAACTTCTTCCAGAGGAAGAGGTTGAGGCCACTATGGTCTAGAATAGGACGCAGGCCTTTGTCTTTCTTGGGAACCAGAAAGTAGCGGGAATAGCAACACAACCTACTTCTGCTGAAGGGACCCTTTCAATAGCTCCCTGGCCAAGAGAGCGGAAATTTCCTGGCAGAGCACCAAATGATCCTCCGACATGCGATTGCAAGACGGTGGAATGGAGGGAGGGGCAGTCTCGAAGGGGAGGGAGTAGCCCCCTCAGACTATTTGCACAACCCACCTGTCTGACGTGATGGGATTGCCAGTGGGGGAAGTGATGGAGAATCCTGCCACCCGCTGGGTCGACTAGGAGGGTTTGGAGGCTGCTGCGGGGTGGGGAAGGGTGGACTGGCCTGACCTATGGCTCCCAGACCCGCAAGGTTGCTGGGTACCACGTCCGCGGCCTTACAGAGGCTGGGCAGCTTGCATGGACCTGTGGCTCCACTGGGCTGAACGTGGTGGGGTGCCACGAAAGGGGCACAAAGCATACTGGGTGGACGGGAAGCGAGGCCCAAGGATCAGGCCATAGCCTGAGAATTCTTAAAGCGCTCTAGCACTGAGTCTACTTTATCGCCAAAAAGGCGACGGCCATCGAAGGGCATGTCCAGCAACGTTGACTAGACATCACCCGAAAAGCCAGACATCCTCAACTAGGCATAGCACCGAAGAGCTACTGACGTGGCAATCGTTCTGCCCAGCGAGTCGGTGGTATCCAGTCCACATTGTATTGTGAATTTAGATGCATCTCTCTCATCCGCCACTGCCTGGGAGAGAATGGCCCGGGCCTCCTCCGGGCACTGAGGCAGCACATGCGTGACCGTATCACAGACAGTATGGGAGTATCGGCCCAAGAGGCACGTGGTATTCACGGACTGCAGTGCCAAGCTGGAGGAAGGGACCATAGACTTCCCAAGACGATCCAGCTTCTTGGATTCCCGGTCTGGGAGAGCAGAAGGGAATGCACCCTTGGAAGAAGAGGCTTGGAACACCAAGCTCTCTGGGGAGGGGTGTTGGGTGAGGAAAATTGGGTCGCCCTGGAGCGGCGGGCATCGTCCTTTCTACAGGAGCCCCAATGCTGGGCTTGGACCAGGTGCACAGATGGACTTCAGTTAGGGCTTTGTTAAAGGGCAGAAGGGGTTCAGGGAAGGTTGCAGCAGGCTGGAGCATCTGTCAGGAGATTAGCCTGACTGCCACTGAAGGGAGCTACAAGTCCAAGGCCTCGGATGCCCTTCGCACCACCACAGCGTATGACGCTACCTCCTCCATAGCCATGGAAGGGGTGGAAAGCATGCCAAGGTCTGGGGGAGTGTCCAGGCCACTGGCATCACTCAGGTCCTCTCTCCAGTCCGGCTCTTCAAGCTGGTCTGCCAAAGGGTCTAGAGACCCCTCCCAATCCTCATCACGACCTTCTGGCCAATAGAGAACACAAAGGATGAACAGGGGAACAAAAGTACCCTCTGGCTTCTGATTAGACGTATATCCGGCTCTGGGTCCACCTCGGGGTTGAGGATGGGGATGGCATCGTGCTCCAGACACCAAATGCACACGAGGTGCGGGTCAGTTTGTGACAGGCCTCACAGGGTTTGAAGCCGGTCAGACGATGGGACATGCCTTTGCCCACCAGGAGTCGAAGACTTGAAAAGAAGCTGACAAAAAGGCGAAAAAAGCAAGGTCAAAAAGTGACTAAAGGGTTAACTCTCTCCGGATCTGCGCTAGGCTGGCAAGGAAAAAGAAAGAACGTCAGTGCACAGGGGTGGCGTTTAAGTAGGCAACGCGACATACTCCAGGCGACTACAACGGCAGAGTTGACAGACGCCACCTACCGATGTGCAGGGGTACTGCTAAGAAAAAATTTGCCGGATCCAGTCTGACACCTGGGGGTAATTATAAGGTAGGGAATCTATAACTAACTGTCGATCAGCTTATTCTGTTTTGGAGAGGGACTCAACAAGGCGAGCATCCTCGTCCTGAAGCACAAGTTACTTACCTTCGGTAAGAGACATTAGTTAGTGATAGATTCCTTACCTTAGAATTACCCCCAGGCGTCAGACTGGATCCAGAAAGTTTTTGTCAGCAGTATCCCTGCGTGTCGGAAGGTGGCGTCGTGCGGCTCCGCGTCCGTCGTAGGCGTCGTGATTGCCGGGATGACGTCGCGGCAGCTACTTAGACGCAGCCTTTGCGCGCGGACGTCAGTTCTGTATATGACTTTCCGCACCAGGATGTCTCTTACAGATATATCGTTACCGAAGGTAACTAACTTGTGCATCTGAAAGAAACGCGTAGTGATAGATTCCTTACCTTAGAATAGATACCCCAGCAATACCAACCCCGGTGGTGGGTCTGCGAACTAAGATCACACCAGAAAGTCACGGAGAACCGAACGGCCAAAGAAGCCGTCTCTCTGGACTTGGCTGTCAAGGCAATAATGCTTAGTAAAAGTGTGCAGCGAGGCCCATGTGGCTGCCTGACAGATGTCTTGCGGGGGTACACCACGTCCCAATGCCGTAGTAGCTGCTGTTGCCCTGGTAGAATGGCCGCGCAGCCCCACTGTAGGCTCCTTTTTAGCCAGAGAATAAAAGGCTTTTATACACAAGACAACCCAGCGGGAGATAGTTCTCTTGTGTACAAGCCGACGTTTCTTGGCGCTTACGTAGCCAACAAAGAGCTGGTCGTCCACCTGGAATTGTTGTGTGCGATTCATTTAAATGAGAGCGCACGTTTTGGGACCAGACGGTGGAGTCTCTCTTCCTCTCTAGAAGGATGCGGAGGCGGAAAGAAAGTGGGCAAGGTGATTGATTGCCTGATATGGAAGGCAGTAACAACCTTTGGCAAGAAGGAAGGATGAGTGCGGAGCACAACCTTGTCCAGATGAACAGACAGAAAGGGAGGTTTACAGGAAAGAGCCTGGAGCTCACTCACGTGCCTAGCGGAGGTGATGGCAACCAGGAAAGCAGTCTTTAAGGTTAGTAAATGAAGAGGACAGTTGTGAATGCGGCTCAAAGGGAGCGCACATCAAACAGGTAAGAACCAGATTCAAATCCCACTGCAGCATCACAAAAGGAATAGGAGGGAAAAGGTGAGTAATGCCTTTGAGAAATCTGTTAACAACAGGGGATTTGAAAAGAGAGTGCTGATCAGGGAGCCTGAGAAAGGCCGAAATCGCAGAAAGGTAGCCCTTAATAGTGCCCAGAGCAGAGCCCTGCCGGGCCAAAGAAAGTAGGAACAAAAGGACTTCTGAAAGAGGGGCAGAAAGAGGATCCACAGCCTTTGCTGTGCACCATGCCACAAATTTGTTCCACCTGCAGGCGTATACCGATTTAGTGGAGGGACGCCTGGCTGCCAGAATGACATCACAGACTTCAGGAGTCAAGTCAAATGGAATCAACTGTTGCTGCTCAATCTGCACACAAGGAGGTGGAGGCTGGACAGATTTGGGTGGAGGACCGTCCCCTGCTGCTGCGACAGAAGATCCTCCCGAAGAGGCAGATGGATCGGGGAATCCACACTCATACTGAGTAGCTCGGGATACCAAACTCTTCGAGCCCAATCCAGGGCCACAAGAATTACTTGGGCCCGGTCGCACCTGATCTTCTTCAACACTCTGGGTAGAAGTGGTTTAGGCAGAAAGACGTACAACAGACCGCAACTCCACTCGTAAAAAAAAGCATCGCAGAGCGAGTGCCGCCTTGGAAATTCCAACATGCAGAACTACTGACATTGCGTGTTCTCTTCCGTGGCGAATAGATCTAACCAAGGCTCTCCCCACTGTTGAAAGAGACCTTGTGCCACCTCTGAGTGAAGACTCCATTCGTGATCCATCATGCACCTGCGACTGAGTTCATCCGCCCTGGCGTTCAAAGAACCAGCCAAGTGTTGAACCACCAAGGAAATGCCTTGATGTTCCAGCAATGTCCAGAGATGCAGAGCCTCCTGACATAGGGTCCACGACCCCACCCCGCCTTGCTTGTTGCAGTACCACATGGCGGTGGTGTTATCTGTGAACACCTGCACTACTTTCCCCTTGACAGAGGGAAGGAATGCCTTCAGCGCCCGGAGCTCCAAAATGTTGATATGGTGCCTGGACTCCGCCGGAGGCCAGAGGCCTCTGATCTCCGCCTCTCCCATGTGGCCCTACCATCCCAGGAGGGATGCATCCGTCACCACTGTGTGCTCCAGTTGAGGGAGGGAAGAGTGATCTGCCGCTGACCCAATGCTGGTTTGTGAGCCACCACTGCAATTGTCGTGCAGTGCCCTCCGAGCTCTGGAAGTACTCTGACAGATTCCCCTGATGCTGCGCCCACTGGAACTTCAGGTCCCACTGCAGAGCCCGCATATGCCATCTGGCATAATTGGTCAGCAGGATGCAGGAGGCCATGAGGCCCAGCAGCCTCAAGGTCATCCTGTGCGAAACCCAGGACAAGGGCTGACAGATCAGAATCCTAGCCTGAATGTCCCGGACTTGCTGTTCGGGAGGATAAACCAGAAACTGCGCCGTGTCCTGAACTGCTCCGATGAAGAGGAGCATCTGAGAGGGAATCAGGTGTGACTTTGGCACGTTGATGGAGAACCCCAGCAAATGCAGGAGGTCGGCCGTAGTCTGGAGGTGGGAGACTACTGCCTGGGGCGAGCCCGCCTTTAACAACCAGTCATCGAGATAGGGGGAAGACTGAAACCCCTCATCTGTGCAGATGAGCTGCGAACACCACCATCACTTTTGTGAACACCCGAGCGGCGCTGGTAAGGCCAAAAGGGAGCACGGTGAACTGAAAGTGCTCGTGGCCTACCGTGAACCGCAGGTAACGCCGGTGGGACAGCAGGACGGGGATATGAAAGTAAGCGTCCTGCAGGTCCAACGCTACCATCCAGTCTTGCGGGTCCAGGGCAGACAAGACCGGAGCAAGTTTGAGCATCTTGAACTTCTTCTGGAGGAAGTGATTGAAGATCCGAAGTTCTAAGATGGATGCAGGCCCTTGTCCTTCTTTGGAACCAGGAAGTAGTGGGAATAACAACCACGACCCACTTCTGGCATCGGAACGGCGCTCGATGGCCCCCTTGGCAAGAGGGCCGCAACTTGCTGCTGGAGAACTGCCAAGTGATCTCCCGACATGTGGTGGAACTGAGGTGGCATGGCTGGAGGGGTAGTCTTGAAGGGGAGGGAGTAGCCCCTTCGGACGATCTGTAAAACCCATCTGTCCGAAGTGATGGTGCGCCAGTGGGAGAGGTGATGGCGAATCCTGGCGCCAATTGGCGTTTGATGGGCCTGAAACACCGGACTGGAAAGGTTTGGAGACAGTGGTGGTGGTGGACTGACCCGCCCGCTGGCCCCGTGACCCACCTCAGCGGGTCCCACGTCCGCAGCTGCGCTGAGACTGTTGCTGCGCAGGCCTGTGGCTCTCACACAAACGTATTTGGGTGCCCCTTCCGTGGCCACGAAAGGAGTGAAAAGCAGAAGCCGAAGGAGTGCGCGTGGCCGAAAGGCGCAGGGACTTGGCCGTAGCCCACGAGTCCTTAAAGCGCACCAACGCACTATCTGCCTTGTCTCCAAAAAGGCGAGTGCTATCAAAAGGCATGCCCATCAGTGTTCTGGACATCCCCTGAAAAGTCAGTTGTCCTCAGCCAGGCGTGACGGCGTAGCGCCACTGTCGTGGAAATTGCTCTGCCCAGCAAGCCAGCGGTGTCAAGGCCACAAAGAATCGTGAACTTGGCTGCATCCCTCCCTTCAGCAATAGCTTGGGAGAGCACCGTCCGGGCCTCCCCTGGACACTGAGGCAGCACCTGCGCCACCGTATGCCACACAGAGTGGGAAGAATGGCCCAAGAGGCATGCGGTGTTCACAGACTGCAACCCTGAACTGGTGGAAGATGAAATCTTCTTCCCAAACTGCTCCAGTTTCTTGGATTCCTGTCCGGAGTTGCGGAAGGGAATGCGCTCGGGGACGCAGAGGCTTGGACAACCAAGCTCTCAGGGGTAGGATGATGGGAGAGGAAAATGGGATGGCCCGGGGCAGGACGATGGCGTCGGGCTGCATTCCTATCCACAGGAGCCCCTGTGTTGGGCCTGGACCAGGTGCCCAAAAGAACGTCAGAGTGCGTCATTAAAGGGCAGCAGCGGCTCCGTAGAGGAAGCCGCCGGCCGAAGCACTTCTGTCAGGAGGTCAGTCCTGACGGCCACTGTAGGGAGCTCAAAGTGGAGAGCTTCAGCTGCCCTACGCAACACCACTGAATAAGTACCACCCTCCTCCGTAGCCACAGTAGAAGTAGACAGTGCGCCAGGTTCTTGAGAAAAATCCAGTCCACCTGCGTCATCCAAACCCTCTGCCCAGTCCGGGTCTAACTCGCATTGGGCTGCGAGAGGGTCTTCAGACCCCTCCCAGTCCTCCCTGTCCTCCGTAACCTGCTGGGCAGGCGGGAAAGAAGGAGGAGGATGGAAAAAGTGATAGAAATTCCCCATCGGCATCGGTCGACAATGGTCCGGCACCGTTTCCATGTCGGGGTGGAAGCCAGGGACGACATCGGCCGGAAGGTCGGCCGACGCCGTAGAAAGAGGTCGTACGAGGTCTACCAACGTAAGCTGGGATCCATACATGGATCCATGGGGGTCTCGCTGCGCCGAGGCCAGAGCCGTTGACGACGTAGGGGCCAGAGCCATTGACAAAGAAGGGCGAGGACCCCCAGTCGAACCCGCGGGGCCGGAAGGCGCGCCAGCGTGGCCCGACAGGCCAAAGAGGCGAGCCATGGCTGACAAAGTCCTGCAGCTGGGCCGGAGTCGCAGACGGACTCGGGAAAGGCGGGTAGGCCGTCAGCAACTGCATAGGCTCCGCCGGAGCCGTGGGGGCAGTGCCACCTGCACCCTCAGCCATGTCACGTAACAGGCTAGGGGAAGGCGAAGAGCAATGGCGCTGCTTCGTCTTACCTGACCCCAAGAGCGAAGACTTTGTCGAACGATGGTGGTGGCTCCGCGACTGGTCCCTCGACTTCCCACGGGACCGGGACCTTGAACGGCGCGGAGCCGACTCCCGGGCCTGAAGCAACTTTCGGGACCGCTCCCGCACTCCAGGCAGTAGAACCACTCACGGTGCGGGTCCGTCACTGACATCATGCGGGAACAAACTTCCCAAGATTTTAAACCGGGCATCCCTAGAGCACCAGGAGTCGATCGACTAAAAAAAGACAGACAAAAGTCCCAAAAAACTCAGTCAAAAAGTGACTGAGGGTACCGCTCTCTCTGGATCTGCGCTTGCTGGCGCGGAAAAACAAAGAATTGAAGTCAGCGTGTGAGGGCGGCGTCTAAGTAGCTGCCGCAACATCATGCCGGCACTCACGGCGCCTACGACGGATGCGGAGCCGCACGATGCCCCCCTTCCGACGCGCAGGGGTACTGCTGACAAAAACTTTCCGGATCCAGTCTGACGCCTGGGGGTAATTCTAAGATAAGGAATCTATCACTAACGTGTCTCTTTCAGATTCACCTTGTGGTGCTGGGCTGAACTCTGAATCACTGGGTAGTAGTATCATTGGGTGAAAAGGGTTTAGCTGTATACAGCTTTGAGTAGTGGCTGTCCAGAGGGTCGCCCACATAGTCCTCTCCCGTCATGGGTACTAGGGGGCTCATCATAGGGATTTAACAGTTCATAAGGGCTCCTCAAGTCAGAAAAGCTAAGATATGACCTGTCTAGGAGTGAGGAGAAGGTGGTGGTGTGGGAGGTTTTTGAGTGGTGGAGGAGAGTGTCGTGGAGTGGGAGCCTGGAGTGGTGGTGCTTTTACCCATCCCTTCACATCTTGCGGTGAAAAGGTCAGGGTACTTCAAAAGCCACCTCTTCCTCAAAGAGTAGCCTGAACTACTTATATGTGAGAGTGAGCATGTGGGGCCTTGCCCAGAGGCGCCTTAGTGAGAATCTCAGTGTCTGGTCAAATAAAAGGAAAAAAAAGTCCTCTGTTTTGTGTTGGAGACTTAGGGCACAGGAAGGAGGATCGAGGCATCAGAAGTGTCTGGCACCAGCATCTAAGTTGGTTTTAGGGTCAACCTGGCAGCCAATTTTGGGAGAGCTTGCTACATCAATTTCAGCTCTGAGGGAGGTTGCTTGATGCTTAGGGCAAAGACAGAGTTGCCTGCTGATGTGGCTTGACACCTCTGGATGGTGCATTGGAGCCAGACCTGAAGATCGCTGCTGTTTATGGCTTTGCTTAGGGGTTCGACATCAGACTCCAGCAGAAGAGGATTTCTGCTTAGGCATGTTTTTAGAGAAAAGACTTCGTTGTATAGCCTCCGGATAGTGGAAGACATAGGTGTGGTCTTTGTAGGAAAGTGCCGCTTTTTTAAATGACCATTTCCTCTTTTTGCTCTAGTACTAACGCTTTTTGACAAAGTGCACTGAATCCCTGCTAACCAGGCCCCAGTGGCAGAGCTCTTTCTCTTAAATCAGGTACATGTCTAATTGTAACCTAATTGGCGAGGACTTTAGCACCCCTGTTAGTCCTTAGTAAATTATACCCCTGGTACCCAGGGCATGGGTACTAAAGAGGGTCCCTATGGTGTGCAGCATGTATTGTGCCACTCAAAGTGACCCACACAAAACTGCATGCAACATGCCACTCCAGGATGTGTGAAAAGTTAAACTATTTTGAAAACTTGACATGGCACACTCCCTGGGTGCCATGCCCATGCACACTGCATGTACAATATGTAAGTCACCCCTAGAGCAGGCCTTAGTACCCTAAGAAAGGGTGCATTATATTATATTTGAGGACATTATCTGCATGAGCAGATATGACCCTGTAAGGTCTGGTTCCATTGCCACAACATTGCAAGTGATCAGAAAGCCATCTTAAGCATATGTCCTGGCACTGGTCATTAGGAGTTCCCAGCTACATAAAGGTTTCACTGAAAATAATGGTTTTCGGTATCAAACTCCTTGTCCTAATAAATCCACACTGATGCCAGTGTTGGATTTATTATGACATGCACCCGGAGGGCACCTCAGAGGTACCCCCTGAAATCCACCAGCCTTTTAGTGTACTGGCTGACTGGATTCTACCAGCCTGCCACCACAGACGAGTTTCTGGCCCTCTGCTTGTGAGAGCAGAAGTTCTTGGAGGTCAGCAACAATGTCTGCTCCAGAGGAAGGTGATCACACCTCCAGCAGGATGTCTAGTGAATTAGCATACCAAGGCCAGAGGCTTCAAAGCCTCTGCCGCCTTTGATATGTGCCCCTGGCTTTCTCCAGACCTGGAGATTGCTATCCCCTGCCCTGGGGCCCTTTTGCATTAGAGCAGGTGTAAAATTAGCTAGTCAATAGGCCTGTTGCACAATCAGGATAGCGATACTCCCAAGGTGTGCCACCTAAAGTGGACACCAGAAGAAGAGTTTCACCAACTTGTTTTCTCGTGGGTCACGTTTACTCCTACTCTCTATAGGAAGTGGTCATATAGGGTGTGAGTCATCCAAAGGGTAGGTAGCCCATTGACTACTACCTTACACACCCTTTAAATCCCCCTAAATTCAGTATGCAGGTGGCCCCCCCGATACCAAGGATTCAGATTTGTCTATCTGGGAACAAAAGGCCAAAGAAGAGCCAAAAACACAAGAACTGTGTGTAGGAAACTGAGTTTCTGTTGCAGTAACCCCCCCTCCACACTTTTTGCCAGGCTACTGATGCACTTTGACTTGATGTGCCCTGGGTCTCTGTCAATCAGGTTCCCAGGGCCTGTGTTCTTTCCCCAAAACTAACCCAATAGCATCTCTGGCCACAGGTCAGCCCCTGGTAAATGGTACCACAGGTACCCAGGGCACTGTGACCAGGGAAGACCCCTAAGGGCTGCAGCACTTGTTGTGCCACCCTTAGAGGCCTTGTACCTTTACACACACACACACACTGCCTTTGCTGTGTGTTTTGGTGCAGAACAAAGTGAAGAGTCGACATGGCACATATCCCTGTGTGCCGTGCCTACAAACCACTGTACTGGCATAGATCAGTCACCCCTCTAGCTGGGTGCCCTATATCAGTGGTGAGGGTACAGGTGCATGAGCCCTGTACCCCTACAGTGTCTCAACCCATTCTTAGACATTGTAAGGGCAGTGCTGCCATAAAGAATATATGGTGCTGGGAGCTTGTCATTACGAACTCCACAGCACCATAATGGCGACACTGAAAACTGAGAAATTTGGTATCAAGCTTCTCAGCACATTAAAACCACACTGATGCCAGTGTGGGATTTAATGGAAAATGCACACAGAGGGCACCTTAGAGATGCCCCCTGAAAAACGACCAGCCTCTGGTGGGTTCCCTGACTGGTACATACCAACCTGCCACCATGAGACATGTTTCTAGACTCCCAGGGTGGGAGCCTTGGCTCCCTCAGCCCAGAAATAAAGCCTTTCCTGGGTGGAGGTGTTCACACCTCCCCCAGGCCAGGAAGAGCAATCTGTGGCAGGGGAGCTTCAAAGGCCTGGCAGCATTTGTAATGCGACCCCCAGCCTCTCATGCTATCAGGAGCAGGCCCCCTTCCTATATCCCCTCCTTTTCAGTGGGAAGACAGGTGGGAAAAACTCACCAGCCCAGAAGGGCTGCCCACCTCTGCCAACTCCACCCCTCAGGTGGGGGGAGGCGAGGTGAAGCCCACTCTTCCGTGCCAGCCATCTTGCAGATGGCAGGCACTCCCCAATCAGGATTAGGGATTGTGCTCACTCCCCCACCTGGGGTGAGCACACCAAGGGTGTAGTCACCCTAAGGTCAGTAGCCCATTGGCTACTGTCCCTGAGACCCCTAAACGCCCCCTAAATACAGTATTCGAAAGAATAGACCAAAAAAGCCCAAAAAGTTAGTCAAAAAGTGACTAAAAGGGTATGCTCTTACCGAATCTGGGCTTACTGGCGCGGAGAAAAGAAGAACTGACGTCAGTGCGCGAGGGCGGTGTCTAAGTACTCCGACGACGTCATCCCGGCGCCAACGACAGACGCCGAGCCGCAGATGACGCCTAGCGACGCGCAAGGGTATTGCTGACGAAATATCTTTCCGGATCCAGCCTGACGCCTGGGGATATTCTAAGGTAAGGAATCTAACTAACATGTTTCTTTCAGATTACAGTATTTAAGGGACAGCCCTGAACCAAGAAAGCAGATTCCCGCAACCTAAGAAGAACAAGCATTGGCATAGCCAATAGGTCTCGCTTTTAGGACCTTATAAGTATTTAGTTATGCAGCACAATATCCTTGGTGCAATAACATCAACTGTTGCATGGCTAAAATCTTATAAGGTCCCAAAGCGAGACCTATTGGCTATGCCAATGCTTGTTTTTAGAGGCCTGGCATGCGGTTTTAAATGTAGGCAGGTAAGAAAGGTGCCAACCCGAGGGGCAAGGTCTAGAGAGAAATAAGATAGGAAGAGGGGTGAGTTATAATGAGAAAGCACAAATAGAAAGGTGAAGCACAGAATGACAGGTCAGGTAAACAAAGTAGCGAGGCAGGTAGAGCCGGTGGGATGAAAAATAGAAAGATATGAGAAGTAGAGAAAAAGAGGTGCAGATGAGGTAGAGAGATGAGGCTAATAGAGAGGAAGTGCGAAGGAGAAGTAGAGAATGGTGAAATAGGGAGAGAGAGTGAGAGGGTGAGGGTGATTTCAACATTCACTTTGACGACCCCTCTTGCTCTCTGGGTACAGATTTGCAGTTCGACATCAAGGCGTTTGAGATCAGCCTGGCCAACTCGGGTGCAACACATGCGAAGGGACATCTGCTTGATCCCATATTTTCAAACTCGGACCGCCTTAAAATATTGCCCGCGCTGGCTCTGCCCTGGACAGACCATTTTATGGTCCCGGCCCAATGGCAGCTTGATGTCGCAGTGGCATCAACTCCCAGGGTATTTACGGTTGAAAGAGCCTGGTCTAGGCTTCCAGTGGACATCTGGGCAACACATTTGGAGTCGTCCCGGCCCCTTCCTGGGTCTGATCCGTTGGTAGCCGATGTGAACCTTAGCACCTGGCTGACCAATTCGCTCGATGCCATTCTACCTAAGAAAAGATTACTTACTAGGGGTAGAAGAGTGGGATCAGCCCCCTGGTATTCACCAGAGCTGAGAATACTCAGGAAGGGCTGCAAGAGGATGGAGCGGACTTGGAGGAAGGACTGGAGTGAAAAGAGCCAGATAGAATATCGGGCGGCTCTCGGTACTTATAAATCTGCCATCAAGGCAGCGAAGGCTGTGTTTTTCGAGGAGAGAATAGGTCTCTCTTCCAACTCTTCGAAGGAATCCTTCAGGGTTATCAGAGAACTCCTGCAAACTCCTGAACCCCCGGTTACTCACGATAACCCACGTGAGAAATGTTTCGAACTTGCTTCTTTCTTCAAGACCAAAGTTGAAAACATCTTGGCATCTCTTCCTCAGCTAGCCCAGGAGACACACTCGGGTGGCAGCCCAGGGCTTTGCCCCGGGCAGCGGGCAGTGGAGCTGGATTCCTTTGGCCTAGTCATGGTGGAGGAAGCTCTCGAGGTTCTGGCGACTGTGAAGAGTGGATCACCGAGAGACCCTGTACCGATGAAATACCTGAAGCAGGTCTCCTCTATCATCGGCGGCCCTGTGACTGACCTTATAAATCTTTCTTTCTCCAAAGGAGTGGTGCCCCACAGCTGGAAGGGAGCGGTTGTCAAGGCCCTTTTGAAGAAGCCTAGCCTGGACCCTGCCGACCCTGCTAATTTTAGGCCCATCTCTCTGCTCCCCGGCATTAGCAAGGTGGCGGAGAAACTCGTGAACAGGCGTCTATCGGGTTTTTTGGAATCCAATTCCCTCCTGGGTGATTCCCAAACGGGTTTTCGCCCTGGTCAGGGGACGGACACTGCCCTGCTCGCAGTCGTGGAGAATGCCAGGAGCATTTTGGATTCAGGGGGATCGGTGGCAGTGATCCTCCTGGACCTTAGTGCGGCATTTGACACCGTAGACCACAAGGTGTTACTCCAACGGCTGGCGGGGGTGGGGGTCTCCGGGATGGCCCTGAAATGGTTCGCGGCATTTTTGGAGGGCCGGAGGTTTGGGAAGGCCAGGAGAAATCAACATCTGTCCGTCTCCAGTGTGGTGTGCCACAGGGCTCATCGTTGAGCCCTACATTGTTTAACATTTATATGGCCCCACTGGAGAGTGGTGCTGCCACTGGGTATCAAGATCATCAGCTACGCTGATGATACCCAGCTGGTGGTAGGGCTCCCCCAGTCAGCAAACCAACCCGACCGGCTGCACACCTGTTTATCTCAGATCTTTACGTGGATGTGCAGCTCAGCACTCAAACTTAACGGTTCGAAAACCGAATTGATGATGCTGGGGAACTCCCCTCCCTCCCTCCCTCTCACCAAGCAGTTGGCCCAGCTGCCTGGGAGTGGCACCCACCCCCAAACAGGAGATTAAGAGCTTGGGGGTGTGGCTGGAGCAGGACCTCTCTTTTAGGACACACGCTAAAATAACAGCAGGCATGTGCTTTGGTCTGCTCCGGGCTGCCCGGAAGATCTTAACTCTTCTCCCGATGGCTTCGAGGAGGCTGCTAATCCAGGGACTCATCATCTCACGGTTGGATTTCAGCAATGCGCTGTTTCTGGGGGCCCCAGAAACAACCTTAAACAAACTGCAGCAAGTACAAAATGCTGCTGCTAGGCTCCTGACGGATCTTCCCAGGCGTCAATCTGCCCGCCCGACGCTTAAGGTGCTTCACTGGCTTCCTATCAGAGAGAGGGTGAATTTTAAAGCACTCTGCATGGCCCACAAAATCCTGCAGGGTAAAGGGCCACCCATCCTACGGGAGATGGTTCAACCCTACAAGGCCCCTCGTACCTTGCGCTCGGATCACCAACATCTGCTGCAAGTTGCGAGAGTGAGGAAGGCCAGGACCGGCGGCAGAAGATTTTCCATAAATGTTGCAACTCTGTGGAATTCCCTTACGTTATTCCTTCGCTCTGAAACGAGTACTTTACGTTTCCGAAAACTTTTAAAGACCCACCTGTTCCCTGCCTAATGCCGCTGTCTTGTGTTATGGTGTCTTTTTTCTGGAAGAGCGCGGGGATGCCCAAGGGTAATCAGGCGCGATATAAAACTCAGTAATAATGATAATAATAATAATAAAGAGAGAGACAGAGGTAAGACAGATGTATTAAACGAGCGAGACATTGGAAGCAGAGAGAGTGAACGGAAACAGTGAAGGAGATAGAGAGATGAAAGCAAAGGGAGTGATAGATGGAGTGGAAGAGGTAGGGAGAACATTGTAGAGAGAAAAATAAAATAATGGGAAAGGCGAGGGAAAGAGGACATAAATAAAAAGAGAGACATAGACGGCCAATAGGTGATGTAAATTGAGAGTCTAGATAGTGTATGAGAGGTGGGGAAGAGAGAGATGAGGCAGTGAGTTGTGAGGCAGAGAGAGAAATGAAAGAATGGTGAGGTAGAGAAAGGTAAGGTATAGATGGCAAAAATGATAGAAAGGGTAAGATAAAGAGAGATGAAATTAAGAGGGAGGTGAAGTAAATGGAAGAGAAATGAAGGGGGATGAGATGCAAACAGATCAGCAAGATGCAGAAAGCAGAGAAAGGAGGGAGAGAAAGCAGAGAGAGAGAGAAAGCAGAGAGAGCGAGAAAGGAGAGAGAAAGGAGAGAGAGAGAGAAAGGAGAGAGAAAGGAGAGAGAGGAGAGAGAGCGAGAAAGGAGAGAGAGAGAGAAAGGAGAGAGAGAGAGAAAGGAGAGAAAGAGAGAGAGAGAAGAGAGAGAGAGAAAGAGAGAAGAGAGAGAGAGAGAGAGAGAGAGAGAGAGAGAGAGAGAGAGAGAGAGAGAGAGAGAGAGAGAGAGAGAGAGACACTTGAGAAGAGAGGGGCGGAGAGCTGACCGAGAGCTAGAGAGGTAGGATCGGAGAGAGGTGGAAGTTGAGGTCATGAGAGTTAAGTGCTGTGGGGCACTGAGGTTTATTGAAAGAGAGGTGTGACGTACAGAGAGAGAAGACAAGGACTGGAGAAAGTGTCCACACTGAGCTAGAGGTTGGTGATCACCCTAAATATATTTATTAAAATAAAGCATTAAGAGAGTGCACTTTTACAGATTTCAGATTTCATTTAGAATAATAGAGCAGATTAAGAAATGTGCTTAGGCAGAGGATGAAAAGTACACTACTAATAGGGTGGCTACCGCACTGTAGGTCACAACAGACACTATCTCCAGTCCTGAACTATTCACCTACAAACCACTGAATGTTAGATGTGTCCGTATAATTAGGTCAGTGGAAGATTAACAAGACTACAATACCCATAATACATTAGGCTATCACACAAAAGTCCGAGAGTGGAAATAGTGTCTCTGAAGGGAGGTGGTCACTGTACATTACACTCACTTTTACCAGCTGCTCTTAGCAAGCGGGCATTCTAGTGTGTGGCTAAATCGGGGTGCGGGCTGTGCTCTGGGTACGAGAGAGTTTCAGGAGTGAGGACAGGCTTTCTTGTGGCTGATACGACTGGTTCCATGCTCCACTTACTCTTTAGTGGTTGATCCAATGCCCGATTAACCTCACTCAATTATCGCATCCCGCCACTCAACCAGGATGCCCACCGATTTAGAGCAAACAGCTGTGCAGCAAACAGCTATGCTCAATAATTAAGGTATAGTGTGCACAATTTGCTAATTAAAACCAGCACCATACTGTACCTTCTTAATAATTTACAATGCATTGTCAAACAGAAAATGTAGAAGGATCTAAACTACAGCCAATAAACGCAGCTGCCAAAGTATTAAGTGCTTATGTTTAATTTACAAACTACGTTCTGATACAAAACGAATCTGGGAGAAGACAGAATGTTAAGTATACCCTAAAATAGGTGCCTGGAGAATGATCAAAATGCTAACACTCATATCACAAAACACATGCCCACTAAGAGGCTCGAACTCACAACCTTCAGATTATTAGACCGAAGCTCTGCCTTTTAGGCTAAGAAGGTTCAATGAAGAATTGAAACGCAAGTTTTTCAATCGGAGTGCCATGTATTCAAGTTTCATTCTTCAGTGAGAATACAGCACACAAAAACTTCACTTGATGTGCTGCAACAGTTGTGTGAATAAAAACGTTTGCACCCATTCATGGTGCCGTTGGTGCTAGCTGAGGCAGTGGAACACTTGATGAGCTCTTTGAAAACGATTACATGTCCTCCGCTGGGTCTGTTAATTCTGTCCTGTCTTATAATCTTGTGCCTGGGGAATAGGTGTGGTAATGTCGATAGAATCAGCCAGGTTTCTGTGAGGAATAGCAGTTTCAATGTGTGGTGGTGCAGCAGGTCCCATATTTCAGTAGCGTGTTTATTGAGGGAGGTGTTGTTGAGGAGAAGGCAGAACAGGGAGGGGTGGGGAGAGGTGTGTAGGTGTGCGTGGCCGAGGGAGAGGTGAGTGTTGTGTGCGGTGCATGTGAGGGTGGTGTGAAGGTGTGGGAAGGTGCTGGAAAAGTGTCAGGTGGAACAGGGGAAGGCACCTTCGCAGTCGACTACAGAGGCATAGCTGCAGCACTGGAAGGTGCATTCAAGGTTCAGGGTGAGGAGAGGGAAGCAGAGACGTAGCAGTGATGGGAGTGAAAGCAAGGGGTCTGGCGCTGGGCACGGGAGGGGCGCATACGGGCTATGCATCGAAGCTACGGTGGACATGAATTAGGAGCGGGGGTCTCTGGGGCAATGGGTTGGGCTAAGTAACTGACGGGAACCGAGAAGGGAGTGCGGCGGAAGCAGGGAAGGTCGCAAATTCAGGAAAAGGGCAGGAAGAAGAGCAAAAGAGTGAGAAAAAGGAAGAAGAGGAGTTAAGAGAGAAATTGAGTTTGAAACTCGAAGAGAAGAGCCGAGACTAAAAGAAGCCAAAAGCAGCAAGGATTGAGTGAAAAGGGCAGAGAAAAATGTTAAAGAATGGAAGGCAAAAGCACAGAAGATGAGCAAAGAATGAATGAGAAAGAGTGGCAGATGCCCAGCAGGTCGGAACAGAATCAGTATAAAAGTTCAAAAAGCAGCAAAGAAAGATTGCAGAATAATGAAAAAAGCACATGAAAGTGGCAGAAAGAGAATGAGAAACGCACAGAAAAGCAGCAAAGAAGGAAGGAGTAATGCACAGTGAAGTAGCAAAGACTGAGACATGCACATAAAAGTGACAAGTAATGAAAGAATGAGCGATGCACAGAAAACAGCAAGGAAAGGTCGAGAAGTGTTCAAGCAAGCAAATGGTGCGCGCAAAAGTGATCGCGAGTAAGAATTTAGGCCACAATCGGGAGTTGTGTGCGCGCGCAAAAAGTAAATAAAACAAGGCGGAGAGAAGCATGCAAGGCTTAATGAGCCTTGACAAACACACATGGCGGCTGTGCACGCACGCGTGAAGGCAAGCTTGAGGCCAGCAAAAGCCTCTGGTGGCACTTTTAAAAGCCAATTACTAAATGTTTCGAAGAGACAGCGCATGTGCTGACTCAGCGAGACCTAAAAAGGACGAAAGAAGACGGTCAGCTGAGGAGACTGCATAGAACAACTGACTTGGCTCCAGCCCTACCAGCCCGTCTGCAGTTACCGGAGATCCTGTGCCAAAAATCGTCTTGTCCTGCAGCCAGCGAACTCCAGAACCCCTGGGAGGACTGACTGCCTTAAAAAAAGACCGGATCTACTGTGAATAGCAGCTCTGTTCAAAAGAAGCACCTAACAAAGACTCTGAGCCTACGGAGGAAAAAGAAACCCAACGCCTGGAACCACCACTGCACCAGTCACCTACAGCCCGAGTTCAAGTGGCCCATCGGTCTCAGCGAGGTACCCCAGCGCTCCAGAGTACGAGTCCACCATGGGTTGACCCCTCCAGGACTCCCCCACGTCGCCTGCAGCCTCTGCATGGAGACCACCCCACCGCGAGTAGCCCAGTAAGGTGAAATCCAACCTCAAAAGACACCCCTGCATCCAGCCGTCCTGCGCCCTGCAGAAAAGAACCTGAGGTGCAGGTCAAACGACGTCAACTGTTGCTGCTCAATCTTCACGCAAGGAGGTGGAGGCTGGACAGGTTCGGGTGGAGGACCGTCCCCTGCTGCTGCAACAGAAGATCCTCCCGAAGAGGCAGTCTGATTGGAGGATCGATGGCCATGTTGAGCAGCTCAGGATACCATACTCTTTGTGCCCAATCCGGAGCCACAAGAATGACTTGGGCCCAGCTTGCTTGATCTTCTTCAGCATTCTGGGCAGAAGTGGTATAGGTAGAAAGGCGTATAGAAGACCGCAACTCTACCCGCGACGAAAAGCGACACATAGCGAGTGCCGCCTTGGAAATTCTTAACGCCCAGAACTGCTGACATTGCACTTTCTCTTCGGGGGCAAATAGATTGAAGCAAGGCTCTCCCCACTGCTGAAAGAGACCTTGCACCACCTCTGAGTGAAGACGCCATTCGTGATCCAACATGCACCTGTGGCTGAGTTCGTCTGCACTGGCGTTCAGGGAACCTGCCAGGTGTTGAACCACCAGGGATATGCCCTGATGTTCCAGCCATGTCCAGAGGCGCAGAGCCTCCTGACATAGGGTCCAGGACCCCACCCTGTTTGTTGCAATACCACATGGCGGTGGTGTTGTCCGTGAACACCTGCACCACACTTCCCTGGACAGAGGAAAGGAATGCCTTCAGTGCAAGTCGGATCGCCCGAAGCTCCAAAAGATTGATATGGAGCCGGGACTCTGCCGGAGACCAGAGGCCTCTGATCTCCGCCTCTCCCAAGTGGCCACCCCATCCCAGGAGGGACGCATCCGTCACCACTGTGTGCTCCGGTTGGGTAAGGGAGAGGGATCTGCCATTGGCCCAATCGCGATTCGTGAGCCACCACTGCAATTGTCGTGCAGTGCCCGCCGAGATCTGAACATGATCGGACAGGTTGCCCTGATGCTGTGCCCACTGAAACTTCAGGTCCCACTGCAGAGCCCGCATATGCCACCTGGCATGTTGCACGAGCAGGATGCAGGAGGCCATCAGGCCCAGGAGCCGGAGGGTCATCCTGACAAACCCGGATAGAGGCTGGAAGATCGGAATCATAGCCAGAATATCCTGGACTCGCTGCTCGGGAGGATAAACCCGAAACCGCATCGAATCCAGAACCGCTCCGATGAAGGGGAGCTTCTGAGAGGGACTCAGGTGTGACTTTGGAACATTGATGGAGAACCCCAGAAAATGCAGGAGGTCGGCCGTAGTCTGAAGGTGGGAGACGACTGCCTGAGGCGAGCCCGCCTTTAACAACCTGTCGTTGAGGTAGGGGAAGACTGACAACCCTGACCTGCGCAGATGAGCTGCGACCCCCGCCATCACTTTCGTCAACACCCGAGGGCCCCTGGTAAGGCCGAAGGGGAGCACGGCGAACTGAAAATGCTCCGGTTCTACCGTGAACCGCAGGTAACGCCGGTGGGCCAGCAGGACGGGGATGTGAAAATATGCGTCCTGCAAGTCCAACGCTACCATCCAGTCTCCAGGGTCGAGGGCAGCCAAGACCTGAGCCAGAGTCAGCATTTTGAATTTCTCCTTCCAGAGGAAGTGATTGCCGTCCCTGAGGTCCAAGATGGGGCGCAGGCCCCCCTTCTCCTTCTTGGGGACCAGAAAGTAGTGGGAAAAACAACCACTCCCTACTTCCGGCCCAGGAACCTACTCGATGGCCCCCTTGGCCATGAGGGCAGTGACTTCCTGCTGGAGAAGTACCAAGTGTTACCCCGACATGCGGGGGCACAGAGGTGGCATGGCTGAAGGGGAGGACTGAAAGGGAACCCTTGCGGATGATCTGCAACACCGACTTGTCCGATGTGATATGGTGCCAGTGGGGGAGGTGGTGGCAGATCCTGCCACCCACCGGCGTGGGGTGCTCCACAAAGCTCGGATTAGGAAGGTTTGGAGGTAGAAGCAGCGGGAGCGGAGGTGGACGGACCCCCACGCTGATTCCCAGACCCACCCCTGCGGAAGCCACAGCCGTGCTGAGGCTGGTTCTGCACAGGCTTGCTGAAGGAACGTGCCTGGGCGCCTCTGCCGTGGCCACGAAAGGAACGTAAACCAGGAGGGGCCGGGCTTTTTGCAGAAAGACCCAAGGACTTGGCCGTGGCCCGCGAGTCCTTAAAACGCTCCAGAGCATTGTCGGCCTTATCGCCAAACAGGCGAGTGCCATCAAAGGGCATGTCCATGAGCAAACTTTAGACATCTGGCGAGAACCCGGTAGATCTCAACCAGGCGTGGCGACGAAGCGCCACAGTCGTAGAAATAGCCCTACCCAGTGAGTCCGCGGTGTCCAAACCACACCGAATGGCGAACTTAGCCGCATCCTTACCCTCTGCAACAGCTTGGGACAGCACAGCGTGGGTCTCTTCAGGACACTGAGGCAACACCTGTGCAACTGTATCCCACACCGCATGGGAATAGCGGCCCAATTAGCAGGCGGTGTTCACTGACCGCAGCCCCAAGCTGGCCGAAGTGAACAACCGCTTACCGAACTGTTCCAGCTTCTTAGAGTCCTTATCCGGCGGAGCCGTGGGAAAGGCACTCTGTGACGTCGAGGCTTGGATAACCAGACTCTCAGGTGTAGGATGAGTGGTCAGAAAAGCAAGGTCACCAGGCGCAGGGTGGTGAAGCTTGGCGACATTCTTATCCACAGGGGCCCCGGTGGCTGGCCCGCGACCAAGTACCAAACAAGACGTCAGTGAGGGAGTTGTTAAATGGGAGCAGGGGCTCCGACGAAGTGGACGCCGTCTGGAGCACCTCAGTGAGGAGATTAGTTTTGAGGGCCACCGTAGGGAGATCAAGGTTGAGGACCTCAGCTGCCCGACGGTGCACCATTGCGTAGGAAGCACCCTCCTCCATGGTAGGAGGAGGGAGAGGCAAACCCCGGGTCAGAGGAGACATCGAGGTCGCTGGCATCCTCCAATTCGTCCACCCAGTCCTGCTCGGAGTCACACTGACGGGCAAGAGGGTCCTCGGACCCCTCCCAGTCGTCCTCCACCTCTGTCGCATGGGGAACAGACCACGGCAGCAGAGCTGGAGCCGGAGAAGGAACATACGGCGTCGGGAACGGCGCCGGCCGGGGCAGAGCCGGTGCCGCGTCCCAGTGCGGATCCCAGGTAGGAACAAAATGGTCCTGGAACCGGGGCAAGGGCGGGACAAATGGCACCCACTGCGGCGCTGGAGGTGGAGCAGAGGGTGGCGCTGGGGCCGGAGCCGGCAGCGCTGGACCTTGTGGCGCGGACACGAGACCACGGGCCCGAAGGCATGCCGGCGGGAGCCCGAGGCCTAAAGAGGCGGTCCATGGTAGCAAGAAATTCTTGCACCTGTTCGGGAGTCGCGAACGGACCCGGGTAAGGTGGGTAGGCCGCGGGACTCCCAGGCTCCAAAGGAGCCGCAGGGACAGAACCTCTGACCCCCTCGTCCACATCCGAGGACCGAGGGGGGACGCTTTTTGTGTCGTCTCTTACCCGAATCCGAGGGTTAAGACTTGGAGCCTGAGGAGTGACGACTGCGGCCCCGCGAGCGTTCCCAGGAACAGTCCCTGGACCTGGAACGGAGCTGGGACGGGTGCCAGACCACCAGCAGCTTCCGGCGCTGCTCCCTCAAGGCCTTCGGTCCATGGCCTGACAGGACCGGGAGTCGTGGTCTGTCTCCAGGCAGTAGAGGCAGACATCGTGGGGGTCCGCCACAGACATATTGCGACGGCAGGCCCCACAAGACTTAAATCCAGGCATCCCTACGTGCACCAAGGAGTACAGTAGACAAAAAGTCTCAACAAGCATTTACAATGCAATAGGTCTCGCGTTTACGAAACTTTGAGCAATTGGCATTGTAAATGACAATGCCTTTTATTTAGGTTTTGGTTTTAAAAGAGATAAATAAAAGGCATTATCATTTACATTGACAATACCTTAAACGCTCGCAAATGCAAGACCTATTGCATTGTAACTGCATTTGCGCTATAAAAAAAAGTCAAAACGCGTTAGGAGAGAGTTGCAGGCAGGACAAAGCTATTTGAGCTGTTTTGCAGTATTTAATGATAAAATAATATGCTTTGTTCTGTGTGGCATATTTTGTAGGGCGAGTGCTGTCACGAGAGACGTTGAATCCAGATAGGTGGAAAATTAGTTTCAGTAGAAACTGGGATTTGATAGAGCTGTGGACTGCATATCAGAGACCACTAGGGAAGTGCGGGTAGGGGTAGGAGTGTGGTACGAATGAACTGAAAGTGATAAATTACAGTGTCTCTGCACTGGTAATGCTGAGCACAAGGTCATGACGCTAGCAAGATGCAGAGTTAGTGTGTGTTTGTGAACATCCTTCAGGCAAATGTTTAATAATTGGGGCTCTGTTGATATTTGACGAAGGACTGACCTTTGGACCTCTTAGTTCATCATGTCACCAGAATCCCTTGATGCACCAGGCCAGTAATATATGGCGTTGAAAACAATGATTAGTAAAGAGAAAGCCCAGAACAGCGAGTCGCTGGCGTCATTAAATCTACTGAGTCCTCTGTATCCAGACCGCTTCTACAGTGACTGTAATTGGAACCTGCTATGAATGAATGAATGATTGCTTAACTACAGCGCTCTGGGAAATCGACATCAAAGTGCTGGCTGATGTGAACGCGCACCGCGTCATGCCCCCCTTTCCTCAATAGAGCTCTGGTCCTCAGAGACCAAAGGAGTGAGTGAACCGAGTGCGGGGCACCAGGGTGGGCTGCAGATGGCCCTAATTATATGATTAAAGGTAGGAATTCTAAAGGCGATGAAATCAGTGCTGGGAAAATCGAGACACCAGTCAGCTCTAGCGAGGAGACGTGCTGCAACTGAGCATTACCAGAACAAGCAGCGTGAAAATGGTCAAATGCTAAATTATGCTAATGAGGCAGTGAGGCCCTTGTAAGAAATTGCCACGTCACGAGGGACACCCATTCCATGACTTTCTGTTAAAAAACCTATTGCATTTTGGGAGTTGTGGTCTTGGTTTGAGTCTACTGCATCAAATGGGCTAATAATACACCTGAAAACGGTGACGTGACAGAGGACATGCAGTCATCAGTTAATAGCAAATTTCAATACGTTTAAGCACACCTCCCTGTTCAGAGCAGGTCGGCGTCGACTGAGGACAGAGGGAGGCAAGCTTAACACAGATTTCTCATATGAAAGAGGACATTTTACGGGTCATTAAAACGCAGCGAGAGGAGGGGAGGGAAAGAAGACGGTGCAAGGGAGAGAGCCTGGACAGAGAGAGGCAGGGGGCGGGTAGAGAAACAGTGAAGAGGGCCGGGAAGGGAGAAACAGAGGGGGCAGTTTAGATTGAACGGCGAGGGGGCATTTTATGGGTCATTAAATTCAAAGGGGAGAGTGGAAAAGCCGCAAAAGTAAATGCGATTGTGCATGTGCGCGTGCGGCCGAGAAAGTAAGTGATCGCGCGCGTGTGCGTGTGCATTCTTTTTCTGAGCCAGAAAGCGCAGATCCTGTTAGAGCATGTACCCTAGTCACTTTTTGACTACCCTTTTTAGGTCTCGCCTACGCAGTGCACATGCACTGCATAGGAGACCTTTAGCCGTCGTGCAGCTCTTTTTCAAAGCACATACTCGTGCTTGTGGCGTGCCGCTGCGCACTCCCGCAAGCTGTATGCCGCCACAAGCACGAGTATGTGCTTGGAAAAAGAGCTGCACGACAGCTAAAGGTCTCCTATGCAGTTCATGCGCACTGCGTTGGCGAGACCTAAAAAGGGTAGTCAAAAAGTGACTAGGGTACATGCTCTAACCAGATCTGCACTTTCAGGTGCGGAAAAAGAACGAACTGACATGAGCGCGCATGGGTGGCGCCTAAATAGTCTCTGTGATGTCATCTCGGCACTTAGGACGCCAGCAACGGGCGTGAAGCCGCACAACACCACCTATTGACGCGCAGGGGTACTGCTAGCTAAACTTTCCGGATCCAGTCTGACACCTGGGGATATTCTAAGGTAAGGAATCTATCACTAACTTGTCTCTTTCAGATATTGGTTCAAAAGAGGACTTTGTAGGCTTAGGTTCTGAATCCAGAGCAGATAGCATTGACATCTAAACCATGCCTTGGCACCAATGACACAAGTGTGAACTTTATATGCAGAAGAGGGTCTGGGTAACTGCAAATTAGATCTCTTGTATTACTTACTCTGAGGAAGAATCAAAGAGAAGGTGGGCATTCTATAGCCCTGCAGTCTAAAGCAGAGAACGGAACAAGCAAAGCGACCCAAGAGACTTCACATGGAGGCAGATATTAAGCCTAATAAAAGAGAGATAGGTGCCATTACAAATATAGGCTATTCTAAACTTAGGAAATAAGTGTAGACCTCAATTCCAAGTGCCTGGGTTGCACATTGGTTTGCAAACTGCCAAAAGTGAATAAGGGCATCATAGATAAACTTTTGAAGCTTGCAAAGTCTACAGAATAAACAGCTTAAACCTTTAAAAGGGGGACTGACCAAAGTCAACAAGCATTGAAAATTTATGGGGAATCACAAGAAAAAAAACATTGTGTAATTCTTAAATCTAACATATGAGCTATCCTGGCAAAAGGAAACAATGCCAATGATGCAATAAGTAATGTTAATGGTTGACCAAATCTCTCCCATTGCGGTTGCTCTTCTGCACTGTGGAGCTGCTCAGGCGGCTATTTCATGCTATGAAAAATGCATCTTTAACCAGCACCTATAGCAAATTTTGACCAATGATGGATCTGCAGGAAGTAGTATCCTTTACAAATTCAAATGACCAGATCCTTAACTGAATCAAAGTTCTCAAGAAGAGCATTTAGAACAAAGAGCAGCAAAACAGATTAAACATCTTCACATGGACTTCAAAGGACAGAAAACATGTTAAAAACGTCAGTAATTTATATCAATTTTAAGCAATACTTTATGTACAATGAAAAAAGACATGCATAGTCCAAATACAATGTTGAAAACAGCATTTTCATAACAAAAAGAAACAAAAACAGGAAAGTGTTAATAGCATGTACATGGATTCAAAGAGGACCATACTTTTGCCTGCTGAACAAAGTATATTTCACAATATGATATAGAAGGAAGAAATGAACTGCTCCTTTTCTCAATGGGCCTCTTTTTTGCATTCTATACAGTGATTAAGTCTTCTTCTTTGTATTCCTTATTTATAAGTAATTACAGGGATCGCATGATTTACATGTTTAGAAATGCTTTTCCTCATTTTCAAGTTTCACGCAGAAGAAAGCAGGTTACTCCCACCCCCAAAAAAGAAAAAAACACCTCCTTTTTAACTTAAATTAAGCAAGGCTGAAAGAAATCGTCCCATATCCTCTGGTTTCCCCTCTCTTCAGTATATGTTGTTTTGTTGGTTAAAAGAGTTTTTCTTTTTGCCAGAGAATAAAAGCAACAGTGTCCACATCTGCAAGACAAGGGGCTGTCAGACAGTATTAGTGTGTTTGTGTGTCTGTGCAAAGTCAATTCCTATCTCTGAGACAGGAGTCAGGGCCTTCTACCCTCATACCCCAAAGGGAACACTTGAAAATGCCAGCAGAGATTTCATTATTGAAAAACTAAAATATTTTGTCTGTTTAACTCCTTGGAAAAAAAGCTGCTTGGATTCAGTTGGAAGAGTGTCTACCTTCAAAGAAAAGTTTCTAAATGGTTTCTTTTCATCGTTTTGTTGTGAACAGCAAATGCTCATAAGTCACAAATACAAATTAAAAAATATGAATATAATAAACTTCTTTTCCCCATTAAAAAAAGAAATTTCTTTTTTAAGAAACAAGTGAACAGTAACAACAAAATAGAAAAAAAACCTGCTCAGATAGTTTAACTGCCTGGTTTTAACAAAAAATATATTCTTTGTAATGTTTACTTTGTTTTTTTAACAGCAATTAATAATTCCATGTGTAGGAATTTGCAGTTCAATCTAGGAATGAAAAGTTGCCTAGAAGTCTGACATGTAGCAGTACAAAATGGCCAAAGAACATGAAAGAAAACAGGAAAGGAGAAACCGCCACAGATGCTACAAACCCTCCACAAATTTTTCTAGTGTGTCGCCCGTGGTGTCACCCACCAGGGATAATTCGTTCGATAACACACTCCTATTCGGTGTGTTTAATTGTGGAAGCATTGCACTCTGTTCCGGGTTGCCTAAGTGCCCCTGATCCATGGAGCCAACCATGGTTGCCACAAGTCCTGGGTGTGGGGAACCTGTCTGAGGTGAGACATGATGTGGAGAAGGCTGTATCCTTGGGGATGGGCTGGAATGTGAAGGTTGGGATTGGGGACGGGGGGACTGAACAGGGGCTGGAGAACGCACTTGACTACTGAGAGAGGTAGCCATCTGCTGACCGGGAAGATGAGATGCAGAGGGTTGGCCAGTAAGCAAGTGCTGTTGGGGGCTCATGGGGTTAGCTTGGCCAGAAGAGCCCATCTGCTGCTTCAGTTGCTGCTGCTGTAAAAGTCGCTGCTGAAGTGCTTGTTGAATGCTAGGTGCTCCCTCACCACCAATGGCAGTTTGACCAAGCTGATTAAGTTGCCCTATTTGAGGCATTTGTCCCATTGTTCCACCTTGAATTGAAAGGTGCTGCTGCATTCGCTGCAATGTTTGAGAGTAACCCCCTGGTCCTTGAGGCTGCTGAAACTGGCTGTGTCCAGCTATTCCAGCTGCCATGCCAGCAGTTCCCTGTTGCTGCTGCTGTAAAATCTGTCTCCGTATAATCTCCCTGTACTGTGGACTCACATTTGCTAGGCTAGGGCTGTGGCCTGGATTCATAATGCCAATGGCTTGAGCCTGGGTGTTCATACCTCCCATTCCTTGTTGTTGGGGAGGCACAGTGGGTCTTTGGATACCCACCTGCAATGCATTTATGTTCTGCAGGTTAGGCTGAGGGTGCATTGCTGATTGCTGCATTACAGGTTGTGTTTGCTGCATTCCAGTCTGTGGCTGCTGCATGCTGGGCTGTTGTGGTTGCATGCCAGGTTGGTTTGCCACATATTTAGCAGTTCTTTGTTTAATAAAAGCTGCCATAAGTTGAGGGTTGGACTTCAAGATATTTAGAACTTGCTGCTGCTGCTGAGGAGAGCTGGGTGATTTCAAAGTCCGCAGAAGGTCTTGAAGTGCATTAGGTGGGATATTGCGGGGCTGCTGTGGGACACCTGGCATTCTCGGTCCAGCCACTGCTTGCTGTGCTGACAATGGGATGACAGGTCTAGGCAACCCTTGCTGCGGAGGCATGGGGGCTGTCTGCCACTGTCCAGGTTGCAGGCTGCCTATGACCGGAGGCCCATTAACTGGGTTAGGTCGTGGTACGCTAATGGGTACCTGCTGTAACTGGCTTACCGTACCAACAGCTTGGTTTACAACCCCTCCCCGGCCTGTAGCTAAGCCACTGTTGATGTTGGTTACTCTATAAAGCTGTTGCTGCTGTGCTTCTCTCTCAATCTGACGGGCAGCTTCCACAGCAGCTGGTGGGGGCTGAGCAGGTGGTGGCGGTGGGAGAGGAGCTGGGGCCACCTGGTTAGCTGGCTTGCCTTGCAGAACAGTAACGGGTGGCTGATTACGCACCACAGCAGGGAATCCAGGTGATGCCATGCTGACAGGTGAAGGAAGAGGTTGAGAAGGAGGCTGCGGGGTCTGTGGGGTGCTGGGCTGTTGCGTTGGAGTACCAGGTGTTGCTGAGGTAGGCGAAGGCAAGCTTTGCTGAGGCACATTGCGGGTGTTCATGGTAGCAATCCTGCGTCGCATGAGCTGGGCTTGCTGGAGACGGTGCTGAATCTGCTGTTGCCTAAGTTTCTGTTTGATGTTGAGGCAGAAGGGAACAGGACACTTGTTCTCCTGGCAGTGCTTCGCATGATAACAACAAAGTGCTATAAGCTGTTTGCATACTGGACAGCCACCGTTTGTCTTGCGCTTGCAGCCCTTGGTGTGTTGGACCACTCGCTTCATCTTCTGGCAGGAAGGCAATGAGCAATTGGCATTACGGCACTGGCAGGCATGAACCAGGGACTGGATACAGCGCTGGATGCTCAGACGCCGAGACTCTTGGGGACTCTTGGATTGAGCATCTCCCTGGTTGTTGCTCTCCTCGTCCAGACCAAGGCCCCATTTAACCATCTTGTGCTCGTGTCTCTTAGTGTTGTAGCAGTTAACGCAAAGGTCATAATCCTTTAAGGAAGAAGAGAAAACAATATCAATTACTTTATGCTAAGCAATACACTTAAAAGAACAAAGGAACACCCAAAATCTGAAGGAACGGATCAGGTACTTTCCCCAAATAGATTAAATAATTCATCAGATGTGGACCTCTGGCAACAAGACTTACCTTGACATATTTAAATAAAACATCTGAATACACTAAACAAAAATAGTCAACGTTCATTGATTGCTATGTTAAAGTTCAGATGCAGTTATCAAACCAAGTGTTGGACCAACATGATAGTTAGGTGGCCGCAAAACATCAAATTTTAAATGCTGCCTATTATTTTTTCTAAACGTGAGTTGCAGCTCTACTGGCTACATCCACAGGAATTCACTCAGTGACAGCTGTAATAAATCAACCTCATTAGTTCAAAAACTTGGATCGACCTGCATTTCCTTGTCATTTCACATAATTCCTAAACGTTTGGTGCAAGTCTGCTCTAGTACAGTCCCTTTGTTTTAAACAGAGAAGGCTAAAGTTATAGTAAAAATAGTCCCACTTTGTGATGAGGTAAAATATCCATTAAATACATGGTAGCAAGTACCGCCAATTAACTTTCCTCCAAACGGACACGTTACTTACCTTCGGTAATTCCTTATCTGGTAGATACATGATCTAGCCACAGATTTCTTACCTGCGAACTTCCAATCGTCAGGCTGGATCCGGAAGATTTTTGTTGGCAGACCAATGTGCGCCGGCAGATGGTGTAGGTCGACTCTGCGTGGCATTGTATGGCGTTGAGTTTGTTGTGACGTCTGCGTAGTGTATATATGTGCCACCTCGGCAATCTGACATCAGTACTTTTTACAACTTTCCACACCAGAAGGGCAGAGCCATGAAGCTGACTGACAGTGGTGTGTTTATACAAGTAGGGCCCTGAAGGAAAACAGCCCAGACAATCTAGAACTGATCAGCAGTGCGGGGAAGATAGGTGGGTAGGTAAGGAATCTGCGGCTAGATCATGTCTCTACCATATACAGCGTTACCGAAGGTAAGTAACTCGTCCATTGGATAGTAACATCTAGCTGCAGATTCCTTACCTGTAAACAGATATCCAAGCTATACCATCCCAGGAGGAGGGAATGCCGGAAAATTTAAACCAGAAAGTCCTGTAGGACCGAACAGGCAAAGAGGCCCTCCCTACGGACCCAATTGTCCAGGTAAACAGTGCTTTGCAAACATGTGCATGGATACTCATGTTGCTGCCTGGTAGATGTGAAGTACCGGGACACCACGCTGGAGAGCCGTGGTGGCTGCCTTTGCTTTAGTTGAATGAGCTCTGAGACCTTCAGGAGGCGGTTTCTTTGCCAGAGCGTAACAGATCTTAATGCAGAGGAAAACCCATCAGGCGATGGCCCTTTTTTGCACAGCACGTCCCTTCTTCGCTCCAAAGTATCCCACAAACAGTTGGTCGCTCACCCGGAATACTTTAGTGCGGTCAAGGTAGAACGATAACTCTCTTTTTTTGGGTCCAGACAGTGGAGGAGACCTTCTTCCTTAGAAAGAATGGGAGGAGCATAGAAGGTGGGCAAGGTGACAGATTGCCCCAGGTGGAAAGGTGTCACCACTTTAGGCAAAAACTAAGCACTATCTTGCCTGGGAAGACGGTCAAGTAAGGAGCTGAGAAGTAAGCCTGTAATTCGCTCACCCTCCTGGTAGAAGTTATGGCCACTAAAAAGGCTGTCTTAATGATGAGCAGCAGGAGGGGGCAATGGTGCAGCAGTTCGAGTAGTGCACAGAGATAAATGAGTACCAAGTTAAGGTTCCACTGAGGCATGATGAAGGGGGAAACAAATGTGTAAGCCCCTTCAGGAATCTATGTATGCTAGGGGATTTTAATTGGGAAGGTTGGTCTGGCAACCGTAGAAAAGGCCGAAAGGTAACCCTTCAGAGTGCCCAGGGCAAAGCCAATCTGGGCAAGAGACAGGCTGAAAAGAAGAATGTCAGAAAGAGAGGCAGACAAAGGGTCACTAGACTGTTCTGTACAATATTTACAACTTTTTTTTACCATCGAGAGGCATATATCGACTTAGTGGAGGGACGCCCAACCACCAGAACAACGCATTGCATAATTTGGGAGGAAGGTCGAATGCTGTCAACTGTAGCTGCTCAATCTCCACGCAAGGAGGCGGAGAGTTGATGGGTTCGGGTGGAGGACCCTCCCATGCTGCTGCGACAGAAGATCCTCCCAAAAGGGCACCTGATCAGAGGATTGATGCACATTTGCAGAAGCTCAGGATACCAAACTCTCTGTGCCCAGTCTGGAGCCACAAGAATGACTTGTGTTCAGTTGCTCCTGATCTTCTTGAGCACTCTGGACAGGAGTGGTATGGGTATAAAGGTGGCCTGAATTCCACTCAAGACATATAGCGTTGCTGAGCGAGAGCCACCTTGTAAACTCCAATGCACAAAACTATTGACAGCACTTTCTCGACAGAGGCGAACAGATCTAACCGAGGCTCTTCCCACCGCTGAAAGAGTCCTTGCATCACCTCCGGATGGAGACGCCACTCGTGATCTGCTAGGCACCGATGGTCGAGTAAGTCAGCCCTGACGTTCAGGGAACCGGCCAGGTGTTGAATCTCCAGGGATATGTCCTGTTCTAGCCAAGTCCAGAGACGCAGGGCCTCCTGACAGAAGGTCCACGACCCCACCCCGCCTTGTATGGTGCAGTACCACATGGCAGTGGAGTTGTCCATGAACACCTGAACCAGCCTTTTCTTGAGAGATGGTAAGGCGGCTTTCGGTGCCACTCAGATAGCACAAATCTTCAACAGGTTGATGTGGAGCCCGGCTTCTGCCAGAAACCAGAGTCCTCTGATCATCGCCTGCCCCGGAGTGCTACCCCATCCCAGGAATGACGCATCTGTCACCACTGTGAGATTTGAGTGGGGAAAGGAGAGGGGTCTGCCTGTGACTCATTCGCAGTTCGTCGGCCACCACTGCAGATCTTACGCAGTTCCCTCCAAGATCTGGACCAGGTCGTGAGATTTCCCCGATGGTGCGCCCATTGGACTTCAGGTCCCACTACAAAGCCCACATGTGCAATCTGGCATGATTCACTTGCAGGATGCAGGCGGTCATGAAGCCCAGCCGTCACAGAGTAAGTCTCACAGAAATTGAGGATAGAGGCGGATACATCGATATAGTCTGAATATCCTGGACACGCCGTTCGGTAAAACAGGCCCGAAACTGCACTGGGTCCAGAATAGCTCCAATAAAAGGGAGCGTCTGGGAAGGAGTCAGGTGTGACTTCAGCACGTTGATAGTGTACCCCAGCGAATGCAGGAGGTTAACCATAGCCTGGAGATGTGAGACAACTGCCTAGGGCGAGCCCGCCTTCAACAACCAGTCATCGAAATAGAGAAAGACTGGAACCCAGGTCTCTGCAAGATGAGCTGCGACCTCAGCCATCACCTTGGTGAACATCTGAGGGGCGCTGGTGAGGACAAAGGGGATCACGACAAACTGAAAGTGCTTGTGGCCCACTGTAAACCTCGGGTAGCGACGATGAGCAGGCAGGACAGAATGTGGAAGTAAGCGTCCTACAAGTCCAGCACTGCCATCCATTCTCCCGAGTCCAGGGCAGACAGAACCTGAGCCAAAGTGAGCATATCAAACTTCTCTTTTTTAGGGAAGTAGTTGAGGGCTCTGAGTTCGAGGATATGACAAAGGCCTACATCCTTTTTGGGTACCAGAAAGTAGTGTGCATTGCAACCACAGTCTACTTCAGGCATTTGAACCCTCGCTATGGCTCTCTTGGCCAAGAGAGTTGTGACTTCCTCTCAAAGTACAGTAAGGTGATCCTCCGTCAGCTGATTGTAAATAGGAGGCATGGAGGGAGGAGTAGACTTGAAGGGGAGGGAGTAGCCCATTTAGACTATTTGCAAAACCCACCTGTCCGAGGTGATGTCCCGCCAGTGGTGGAGGTGATGGCCTAGCCTGCCATCAACTGGACGCCTATGATCTGGGAAAATTGGACTGGGAAGGTTTGGAGGCGGAGGAGGGAGAGGAGATGGTGCACTAACTTGACTTCTGGCTGCCTGATCCACGGGGTTGGGGCGAACCGTGTCCACAGCTGCGCAAGGTTAGAGACCTTGCACGGCCCTCTGGCTAGGGTAGGGCTGGAGTGCAGGAAACCCCTTCCGTAGCCTCAAAAAGAGAAAGGCGGCGAAGGCCGGGATGATACTTACAAACCCAAGCACTTGCCTGTAGCCTGCGACTCCTTGAAGCGCTCTAGCACTGTGTCTGCACGGTCTCCGAAGAGATGGGAGCCATCAAAGGGCATGTCCATCAGATTTGCTTGGACATCCCTAGAGACGCAAGACATTCTCACCCAGGCATGGCGTCTAACTGCCACCAACAAGGAAATCTCTCTGCCCAGCGAGTCTGTTGTGTCAAGGCCACAGAGTATAGTAAACTTTGCTGCATCCCTTCATCCCCCGGAGCCTCTGTCCTGGGTTTGGACCATGTCCCCAGAAAAACATCAGTCAAACCCTCATTGAATGGCTACAAGGGTTCCGTGGTGCAGAGGCCAGGCGACAGGACCTCTGTCAAGACATTGGTCTTGA
Organism: Triturus cristatus; assembly: GCF_964204655.1. Classification (NCBI taxonomy): domain Eukaryota; kingdom Metazoa; phylum Chordata; class Amphibia; order Caudata; family Salamandridae; genus Triturus; species Triturus cristatus. The sequence continues at coordinate 839,317,603 of NC_140593.1, read as the reverse complement.
TTGCCACAGTAGGAAGCTGCAGATCAAAGACCTCCGTAGCCCTACGCACCACCATGCTGAAGGAAGCTACCTCCTCCATAGCCAGGTTAGGAGGGGAAAGTTTGCCAGGCTCTGGAGAGGTATCCAAAACCAAACCACTGTCATCATCAATTTCCTCAGACAAGTCAATTTCTTCTGTGTAAGGAGGGACTTCTAAGGGGTGCTGGATCTCCTCCCAATCCTCTTCATATCCTAGCCCTCCTGAATAAGGCTGAGGATCCAGCATAGAGCCCAGAGACCCCGACGGCGCCAGTCTGGAGGTCGCCCGACTGGCTCCTTGTCATCGGGGATAAGAATGGGGCCAGCGACCTAGAGGGTCTAGGTGTTGGACGCGAAATCTGAGAAGGTCGAATGGGTGAGATAGGTTCCGGTCTGGGAAAGGGGCCCAAAGGTTTGCCGGCAGTGTAAGGCTGCCCAAATATGTCGCACATGGAGTCAAAACTATTAATTGGGCGGGGGTCGCTGCTAGCCCCGGAAAGGGAGGGAAACGCAGATCCAACCCATGCACCCGCTCCATGGAGCGGGGCCTCGAATGCTGAGACGACTCATCGGGTGATTGATGGGGTAAAGTCGACGAGAGTGGACATGAGATCTCTGAGGTGCCAGACGCCAGGCCGCAAGCAGCTTTAGGGACTGCTCCCTCAAAGCTTTCAGCGCAATGGCCTGGCAGTTGGAGCATGACTTTGGGTAACGGTCGAGCACCAGGCACTAAAGGCACACGGGTGGGGGTCCTTAACAGACATGGCACTGTGACAGGAGCCACACGGTTTGAACCCAGAGGTCTTTTTGGACATGCTACACACACACACCAAAAAAAAATAGACAAAAAGTTGACAAAAGTACATTAAAAAATGACAGGGGGTAGCTCTCTTCGATGGAGCTGCGCTGTCTGATGCAGAAGAACAAGTTACTTACCTTCGGTAACGATGTATCTGTAAGAAACATTAGTTAGTTAGATTCCTCACCTTAGAATATCCCCAGGCGTCAGACTGGATCCGGAAGATTTTTCGTCAGCAATACCCCTTGCGCGTCGCTAGGCGTCGTCTGCGGCTCCGCGTCCGCCGTCGGCGTCGTGCGCCGGGATGACGTCGTCGGAGTACTTAGACGCCGCCCTCGCGCGCTGACGTCAGTTCTTGTACATAGCCTTCCGCGCCAGGAACGCAGAGCCATGCAAAGACCGACACTGGTGCCAAAAATAAAATCTAGGGGCCTGAAAGGACAACCTTAACCCTAGATGTCAGTTCGCAGAACGGGGAGGATGGGTGGGTCGGTGAGGAATCTAACTAACTAATGTTTCTTACAGATACATCGTTACCGAAGGTAAGTAACTTGTTCATCGGAAAGAAACACGTTAGTTAGATTCCTCACCTTAGAATAGATACCCAAGCAATACCATCCCCGGTGGTGGGTCTGCGAACCAAGATCACACCAGAAAGTCCTGGAGGACAGAACGGCCAAAGAAGCCATCCCTCCGGACTTGGCTGTCAAGGCAATAATGCCTGGCAAACGTGTGTAGCGAAGCCCACGTCGCCGCCTGACAGATGTCCTGCAAAGGGACTCCCCGTCCCAAGGCAGTAGTAGCCGCCGTGGCCCGAGTAGACTGGGCGCGCAGCCCAGCAGGAGGGTCCTTTTTAGCCAAGGAATAGCAAATTTTTATACACAAAACGACCCACCGAGAGATGGTCCGTTTGTGCACAGCTTTCCCCTTCTTAGCGCCCACGTACCCAACAAAAAGCTGGTCGTCCACCCGGAACTGTTTAGTGCGGTCCAGATAAAAGGAGAGCGCACGTTTTGGGTCCAGACGGTGGAGCCTCTCTTCCTCTTTGGAAGGATGCGGAGGCGGAAAGAAGGTGGGCAAGGTGACAGACTGCCCAAGGTGAAATGGAGTCACCACTTTAGGAAGAAAGGAGGGACGAGGCCGAAGGACAACCTTGTCCGGATGAACAGATAGAAAAGGAGGCTTTGAAGATAAAGCCTGGAGCTCACTCACCCGTCTAGCCGAGGTGATGGCTACCAGAAAAGCAGTCTTTAGAGTTAGAAGACGAAGAGGGCAATTGTGAAGAGGCTCGAAGGGAGCGCACATCAGGAATGTCAATACCAGATTCAAGTCCCACTGAGGCATTACAAAAGGGACAGGAGGGAACATGTGTGTAATGCCTTTGAGAAAGCGTGTAACCACAGGGGACTTGAAAAGAGAAGGCTGATCAGGAAGCCGCAAGAAGGCGGAGATGGCAGCAAGATAACCTTTCAGGGTGCCCAGGGCAGAGCCCTGCCGGGCCAGAGAAAGAAGGAAGAGGAGAACCTCAGAAAGAGGGGCGGAAAGGGGATCCACAGCCTTTGCTGTGCACCATGCCACAAATTTGTTCCACCGGCAGGCGTATACCGACTTTGTGGAGGGACGCCTGGCTGCCAGAATGATATCACAGACTTCAGGAGGCAAGTCAAATGGCATCAACTGCCGCCGCTCAATCTCCACGCATGGAGGTGGAGGCTGGACAGGTTCGGGTGGAGGACCGTCCCCTGCTGCTGCGACAGAAGATCCTCCCGAAGGGGCAGACGTATCGGGGGATCGGTCAACAGACTGAGTAGCTCGGGATACCAGTATCTTCGTGCCCAATCCGGAGCCACCAAGATGACTTGGGCCCGGTCGTGCCTGATCTTCTTCAGCACTCTGGGCAGAAGTGGTATAGGCGGAAAGGCGTACAACAGACCGCAACTCCACTCGTGACGAAAAGCGTCGCCGAGCGAGCGCCGCCTTGGAAATTCCAACGCGCAGAACTGCTGACATTGCGCGTTCTCTTCGGTGGCGAATAGATCTAACCAAGGCTCTCCCCACTGCTGAAAGAGACCTTGCGCCACTTCGGAGTTCAGACGCCATTCGTGATCCATCATGCACCGGCGGCTGAGTTCGTCTGCTCTGGCGTTCAGAGAGCCCGCCAGATGTTGAACCACTAGGGTGACGCCCTGGTGTTCCAGCCACGTCCAGAGGCGCAGAGCCTCCTGACAAAGGGTCCACGACCCCACCCCGCCCTGTTTGTTGCAATACCACATGGCGGTGGTGTTGTCCGTGAACACCTGCACGACACTTCCCCTGACAGAGGGAAGGAAGGCTTTCAGTGCAAGCCGGATCGCTCTCAACTCCAACAGGTTGATGTGGAGACGAGACTCCGCCGGAGACCAGAGGCCTCTGATCTCCGCCTCCCCCATATGGCCACCCCAACCCAGGAGGGACGCATCCGTCACTACGACATGCTCCGGTTGGGGACGGGAGAGGCTCTTGCCCTTGACCCACTCGCGGTCCGTGAGCCACCACTGCAACTGCTGTGCAGTGCCCTCCGAGATCAAGACATGGTCGGACAGGTTGCCGTGATGCTGGGCCCACTGAAACTTCAGGTCCCACTGCAGAGCCCGCATGCGCCGCCTGGCGTGATGCACTAGTAGGATGCAGGAGGCCATCAGCCCCAGAAGCCGCAACACTAGCCTGACCGAAACCCGGGATAGAGGCTGAAAGATGGGAATCAGGGCCTGTATATCCCGGACCCGCTGTTCCGGTGGATGGACCCGGAACTGCGCCGAATCGAGAACCGCTCCGATGAAGAGGAGCTTCTGAGAGGGACTCAGGTGTGACTTTGGCACGTTGATGGAAAACCCCAGCAAATGCAGGAGATCCGCCGTAGTCTGGAGGTGGGAGACGACTGCCTGGGGCGAGCCCGCCTTCAACAACCAGTCGTCGAGATAGGGGAAGACTGAAACCCCTGATCTGCGCAGATGAGCTGCGACCACCGCCAACACTTTCGTGAACACCCGAGGGGCACTGGTGAGGCCGAAGGGGAGCACGGTAAAGTGCTCTTGGCCCACCGTGAACCGTAGGTAACGCCGGTGGGCCGGCAGGACGGGGATATGAAAATATGCGTCCTGCAAGTCCAACGCTACCATCCAGTCTCCAGGGTCTAGGGCAGCTAAAACCTGAGCCAACGTTAGCATCTTGAACCTGTCCTTTCGGAGGAAGGCATTGACGTTCCGGAGGTCCAAGATAGGGCGTAGGCCCCCTTTGCCCTTCTTGGGAACCAGAAAGTAGTGGGAATAACAACCACGACCTACTTCTGGGCTCGGAACGCGCTCGACGGCCCCCTTGGCCAAGAGAGCCGAAACTTCCTCGCGGAGAAGATTCAAATGATCCCCCGAGATACAGTGGTGCTGCGGTGGCATGGCTGGAGGGGTCGTCTCGAAGGGGAGGGAGTAGCCCCTTCGGACGATTTGCAGCACCCACCTGTCCGATGTTATGGACCGCCAGTGGAGCAGGTGATGGCGAACTCTGCCGCCCACTGGCGTGGTATGGGCCTGAAAGCTCGGACTAGGAGGGCTTTGAGGCGGATGCTGCCGGGGTGGAAGTGGGCTGACCACGTCGGCCTCCATTTCCGCCACGGCGTAAGCCACGTCCGCGACCGCGCGCAGGTTGGTTCTGCGGCTGGTGGCTTTGCGGACGTGAGGAGGCGCCCCTTCCTTGGCCACGAAAGGGGCGAAAAGCGGAGGTGTGCGCCCGCGGAGCCGAGAGGCCCAAGGACTTGGCCGTAGCCCGGGAGTCCTTAAAGCGGTTCAGCGCACTGTCCGCCTTCTCACCAAACAGGCGAGTGCCATCAAAGGGCATGTCCATGAGGGTGGTCTGGACATCCCCGGAAAATGACGTGGACCGCATCCAGGCGTGGCGGCAGAGCGCCACCGTGGTTGAAATCGCCCGACCCAGCGAGTCCGTGGTGTCAAGCCCACATCGTATGGCGTGCCGTGCTGCATCCCTCCCATCGGCCAAAGCCTGGGTAAGACGCGTCCGGACCTCCTCCGGGCACAGGGGCAGCACGTCCTCCACCGTATCCCACAGGGAATGGGAATTACGGTCCAAGAGACAGGCGGTATTTAAGGACCGCAGGCCCAAACTAAGGGACGAGAACAGTTTCTTGCCAAACTGCTCGAGTCTCTTGGAATCCCGGTCCGGCGGAGCGGTCGGGAAGGAGGATTGGGAGGTAGAGGCCTGGATAACCAGACTCTCGGGGGTGGGGTGTTGGGACAGGAAACTGGGGTCGCCCGGAGCAGGGCGGTGGCGCCTGGCAACGTTCCTATCCACAGGAGGAACTGTGGAGGGCTTGGACCAGGTGCCCTGCAGAACGTCAGTGAGGGCCTCGTTGAACGGCAGCAGAGGCTCAGTGGAGCTTGCTGAGGTTTGAAGCACCTCAGTGAGGATGTTAGTCCTCACAGCCACGGCAGGCAACTCGAGCCCAAGGGCCTCGGCCGCCTTGCGCAGCACCACAGAAAACGCTGCACCCTCCTCCGAAGCCACGGTCGGAGAAGTGAATCCAGTGTCTGGCGAGGTGTCCAGCCCACTGGCCTCCCCCAGTTCATCTGCCCAGTCCTGAGAAAGCGGTGACTGAACAGCCAGAGGGTCCTCGAACCCCTCCCAGTCGCCCCCTTCTTCCGATTCCTGATAAACAGGAGGAATGATCGGAACCGGACTGTAGAGATGGTAGGACTCAAGCGGCGTCGGATGCGGCGTCGGGTCCGGATGAGGGCTAAACTGGGGTGTCGGCGTCAAAGGCGTCGGCGTCGCCGGTGACGGCGTCGGTGGTTCAGGCGTCGGCGCCGGTGGAGGAGTGACTAGGTCAACCGGCGTCGACTGGGGCCCAGGCATGGGCCCCGCGGGGACCTGCGGCGTCGAGACCGGAGTCGGCGCCGGGGCTGGAGCCGCCGGCAGGCAAGGTCGCCCAGTCGAGTCCGCGGGGCCCGAAGGCGCGCCAGCGGGCGTCGACGGCGGGGCCAGGCTCCTCATGGCCGAGAGGAAGGCACTGACCTGCGCCGGCGTCGCGTTAGTCCCAGGGACCGGAGGGTATGGGGACGGGCGCGGCGCCTGCGGCTCCGCCGGAGCCGCGGGGGTGGAACCACCCTGACCCTCGGCCGAGTCGCGCGACCGGCGAGGGGAGTCCGAAGAGCGGTGTCGCCTCTTGGACTTCTTTGAGCGTTTGGACTTACCCGACGACTTGGAGCCGGACGATCGATGGCGTCGGCTAGGGCTCCGCGAGCGATCCTTGGACCTCCTCCTGGACCGGGATCGCGCACGACGCGGAGCCGAGTGGCGAAGCTCGAGAAGCTTGCAGGACCGCTCCCGCCTAGCCTTCGAAGTCAGGGCCTGGCAGTCGTTGCACGACTCCGCGTCGTGGTCGGGACCTAAGCAGTAGAGGCACCGGCGGTGGTGATCGGTCACCGACATCAGTCGATGACAATCCTCGCAAGCCTTGAACCCAGGCATCCTACCGGCACCAGATGTCGACAGACAAGGATAAAAAATGATCAAAAAAGATTTAGTCAAAAAAGACTAAAAGGGGTAGCTCTCCCGGATCTGCGCTTACTGGCGCGGAAAAAAGAAGAACTGACGTCAGCGCGCGAGGGCGGCGTCTAAGTACTCAGACGACGTCATCCCGGCGCACGACGCCGACGACGGACGCGGAGCCGCAGACGACGCCTAGCGACGCGCAAGGGGTATTGCTGACGAAAAATCTTCCGGATCCAGTCTGACGCCTGGGGATATTCTAAGGTGAGGAATCTAACTAACGTGTTTCTTTCAGATAGAAAAGAACTGACGTCTGTGCGCCATGGTGGCGTCTATATAGATGACGCAGACATCACAGTGACTAACTCGACGTCATGCGGAATCGACCGGCGGCACCTACTGATGGGCAGGTGTCCAGCTAAGAAATTTCTTCTGAGCCAGCCTGACGCCTGGAAGTTCACAGGTAAGGCATCTGTGGCTAGTTGTCTCTATCAGATAAGAACTTATGCAGTCCTTAATGAAGGAATATCAGACTTGCTTACTTCCTTCAACAACTTTAGCCCCTTCAACAGACTGGGTTGTCCTCACAGAAGAGGCCATTACGTTGTGATCAAGACAGAGTAGAAATCACAGGAAACAAATTGTGAAAGGAGGATTCAAACAGTGGGGTGCTAGACAGTTTATATTGTGCATGGTGGGAAATACCGCCATTGCTCAGGGAGCCTTGAGTGGTTAAGATACCACTTAATTAACTGGAGGTCATGTACAAGGTTTTGTGGACTTAAGGCCAGACAACTCCATCCACATCATTGCCCAGAGTGACACTATTACTATCACTCCAGATGCCAGAATTCTTCAAAGCATGTGAATCTAGAAGATATTTCGGGGGTCAAAAATAATATTTTCTCTTATAAATGTCAACACATTGGAAATTAAGCTACATATTGCAGATTTTTAACACTTTTATAAAGAAGTAATATGGTATTAAAAATCAGCAATGCAAGCTACTAGCTGGTGGAAGGCTTTCCCAAACATGATATGAACTAAAGGATTTGGTTTTGAGTCAACGGAGGATAAGATTGTCCAGAGAAGAAATTCACTAAAGCATTGTTTTCCAAACTGTAGTTTGGGTTGCAAGCCGATGTTTGTTGAGCTGGGAAGGTGGAAGCAATACATAACGAGCATTGGCAAATCCAATAGGTCTCGCCTTTGGGAACTTATAAGTGTTTAGTTATCCTTGGTGCATTAACATTAACTTTTGCATAGCTAAACACTTATATGGACCCAAAGGCGAGACCTATTGGCTATGACAATGCTTGTTATGAACAGGAGCACAATCTCAACACTTTTTCTTGCCTAAATTTAGATTATGCCGTTGTCTGGGAACAGACTGGTGTAAATTAGGACATTTTTCGTGCCCGGATCTAAGTTAGGACCCTACAGCGTGATATGCTTATCTCTGCTGATAACGTCAGTTCCTTTTACTTGGTAGCTGCATAGTCCTATAAGAATGTGGGTGGGGCCAGGCCTGTCACTAAGTGTGCCATCTGTGCATCCAGACATTCACTTGAGTCGTCGGAGAGCAGGAACACACAGACATAGCCGAGGACATGAGATGTGTCCATGAATGGAAAACACAAACTTCTTGAAGAAAGCCAAACCCAGGGGTTCAAGGGCGCGAGACGCATCTCTGCTGCAGCGATCAGTATTCCTGAACTGGCACTTGGCATTTAGCTGAAGCGTCTCCTTATAAACATTATGCCACATTAGCATTTTGGAACACATACCGCCGGCCAGGAGCCCAGCTTCCCACGTCGAATAACTCATGTCGAAATCCACTTACACCGCTGCGTGAAGTGCCTGTCCGTTAGCAGCGGGCGACGTCGCCTTCGTTACTGCTTTATTAAACACCATGGAGATGTACAGGTCATCCCACGTGCGCATCAGACGTCCCACCCCGATAAAGTGTTTCCTGAGCTCCTGGACATGGCCGAGTGTGTATTGGCTAACAGCTGGCTCAACAGCTTTGCAACATTCTTTGAGATCCCAGCTTCCAGGGTATGCATTGCATTCTAATCTATTTGCATGGTGATAATAATATAGTCGAGCAATCTTAATTATCACTGTACTCAATGGCACTCAATGTATTGACTTCACAAGGATAAAAGGCGGAGGGTTCTCTGATGGGATTCAAATCTGCGTACACAAGGACTATTTTCAACGGGCGCTGCACGTCTTGTTTAGTGACTAGGGCGTTTTGAATTTAGTTATATTAGCGTCACTTTGGTACCCGGTGGATAGGTGCTGCAGACCTCTGTCCGGGAAATAGTATCATCGCAATTCCGCGTTAAAGTGACATTTTCATGAGTGGTCTCAGACTCTGCCGAGAGGGCGAGAGGCCATTACTCGTTGTATAAGAATTCCGGGTCCAACCCTGGCCCTTCCCGATTCGCCTATCAGTAGGTGTTGTCAGAGTCAGGTAGTGGAGACCTTGCGTTCCTATTGCTTGCTTTGTTTCTGCCCCTTGCACTTTCGCACGTGTGTGTGTACTGCACCCGCTCTCTGTAGACAGTACAGAAAACAACATATAAGGAAACCGACGAACTGCAGTGATTACGTACAGTCTGTCTCCTTTAGGAGCACCATAGCCCATATCCGTAAGCAGAGAATCGGCCAGGGACCAGGGTTCAATTCCTGACGTGGCAGGGTCGTGGACCAGGGTCAAAACGGACTCGATAATTCTCGCCTCGGTACCTACTCTAACCAGGAACACACTCGGCAACTCTGGGCATTAGCTTGCCTCATCTCCACAACGGCCCCCCCCATTCGCCGGGGATGCCTGGTTTCACCTTGGAGATACCCTGGAGGGACCATCTCACAGGGATAGCCAGGACGGGTTCCCCAGCGGTCTACAGCGCCAGGACGCCTCAGGGCAGCAGTGCGCTTTACAAGACACATACATTTACATTTACATATAAATAAATGTAAAAAAAAAACACACACCATAGTACTTAGTACTGCAGCTAGTGTTCATTCAAAACATATTTTGACTATGAAATTAAAACAAAAGACGATTTATCAGCAGGAAAGTTTGACGGGGAGACAAGTGGTGTGGTGATATAGATGAAGGAATGTAACAAACACTTGGCGGCCCCATAGTGTCAAACTGCAGGGCTCACAGAGATACACGGTGCTGTCTCCAATGGACTTCTGCCCCTCGCGCCCTACCCAGTGTGGCAGCAGGTGCAATTTCGGAATAGCATATCTATCGCGCTGCCCCGGGGGAGCTGAAAAAGGAGCTGCATCTGGAGTTGGCCTGGGACAACAGGTGCCTCTTTGTCCTATATTTCACTACGGGCCTCGAGCGGCTGGTGCTGCTGAGGAGGGGGCTGCCCCTTGCGAGTGCTCTGCTTCTCCCTGTGGCAAGGGGGAGGTCTGCTGCACTTACTATGAATTCCAAGCCAGCCAAGTTCTTGGCGGCAATTGACGCCACAGGGGAGTGCCTGGAGAAAGACTCCTTTGCGGCAGCGCTGGGCCTGCTTCGGAAGGATTCCAAGAAGGTGACCGGGAAAGTGTCTGCCCTGGAGTCAGCGGTCAAGACCCTCGAGCCTGAGGCCCAGGCCACAACACACAACCTAACTCACTTGAGGCACAAACACAGCGGTTAGCTGCCTGTCTGGATGATCAGGAGGAAAGGCCCACTGCAAGAACATCAGGGTTTCTGGATTGCTTGAGGGAATGGAAGATGATGCTATGCTCGACTACCTTAAGGACTGGCTGCAGGAGGTAGTGGCCCCCGAGGGCCTCTCTAAATTCTATGCCTTGGACGGGGCACACAGGGTCCAGGCCTCACCCCCTAAGCCTGGGGCCCTGCCAAGACCAGTGGCGGTCCGTCTTCTCCAATTCCAGGACAGAGATTTCCTCTTCCAACAGGCCCGACTGCACTGTCCCTATGCGGTTGAGAACGAGAGTGTGACACTCTAGCCTGACTTGACCCTCGAGGTACAGACGCAGCATGCTTCATTCCTATCCATCAAGAGCTGCCCTAGCCCAGCCTGCCATATGCTTTACTTTTCCTGGCCAACCTGAGAATACAGACAGAGGCAAGAACCATTTCTTTGTTGATTCATCTGCAGCGTGGAACTGCTTGGAGAGCTATGATGCAGTGTCAACACACACTGATCTTCCAGAACCATGTCTACCAACTTGCTTCAGACGCAGGCAGTCCAGTCGCTGGAAATCCAACCAAGCAACAGGCGATGAAGGAATTCACAAGGGCGGAGGAGGTGGTAGCCTTTATGTGCTCAGGTGAGGACTCCCCACACCCAGATGTACGCACCCAGAAGAGCTCAACATCGAGCAAGATATCGTGAGTCCTGGATTGGGTGATATTCTGCAAGGGGTCACCCTGCCTCAGTAGATGACCTTGTTTTAATCTCTGGTGTGCAGCAGCTTTTTTTATACCATCCGTAGAGGCACTGAACTGGGGTCTTAACTCATGCAGTCTTTGGACTATATGTAGACCCTGTATTTACTGCTGGTTCGGGGGTTCTGGGCGCGGGCTTTGCTCTTATGCTGCTGTTTCATAATTCTTGTCTTTCTTGGCTTGGTTGGTCTCTGATCCCTTCCAATGTCTCCAATATGGACTGGGTTGGCCACAAAAGTGGGGCCCTGTTTGTTAGGCATGTTGCCATATTCTTTGTTTGGACAGGATGTGTATGTCTCAGTCTGGGGAAGGGACTATGGGTGGGGCATGGGTGGTTTATAGAGGGGTTTTCTGTTGTTGAAGAGTGTGCTGTGCTATTGGCAGGAGTGGTTGATGTGTGACATGATACCAGGAGTGGTGGGGCTACTGTCAAGCGGTTACCTTAGCCCTCGGCTGCAAGTCTATAGCTGGGATGGCTGATCACCTCTCACTCAATCTGGAATATACGGGGGCTGGCATCTTCAAAGTGCTATAATGTATCAGCTATTTGAGGCGGAGAGAGGCACGAATAGCTTTTTTGGAGGAGATGCACTCAACGACTGCAGAGGATAGAACATTGTACAGGAGGTGGAGGGGCCAGCTATATCATACAGCCTACTCTGCATTTGCAAGGGGGGGCTTTATTTGGATTAAACTCAGGGGTACCGTTCCAACTAAATAGGTCAGACATGAACTCAAAGGTTTGTGCTGGGACGACTGGATGATAAGAACGTGGTTCTGCACAATGTGTATGCCCCTAAAAACCAACCAGGCCTCTTTCTGGACAGTCAGACGGCCCTCCTTCCATCTATGCTTCCCTATACCGAATAGCAGGTGGCGATTTTAACAATGCTTCTGACACTTCCATGGATAGGTCCCATCCCCTGCTGTGCACGGCTCCTGTGACTAAACTAGTGGATGCCTTCCGCAGCTGGGTGTGACAATGGGGACTGACAGACTTTTGGAGAGAGAGGAATCTGGCAGCTAGGGTCTATTTCTTCCACTCAAGTGTGCACAACTTAGAGGTGCGAATGGACAAGGTGCTAGGCTGCCTGAGGCATGCAAGAGGGTGCTAGACACTGAATAACTGGCGCAGACCTTTGCAGATCACGGTCTCCTGCTGTGTATTTTCTGGTGGTCCATACGTGGGACCTGCATCCTCTCGTTTGAGGCTAGATCCGTCACTATTTGAAGAGCAAGTTTTTAGGTCCTCACTGATAGAGAACATAACTGCATATTGGGCTGATAACCAGGTCACTGCAACATCAGTAGGAGTTGAATGGGAGGAGTTTAAGGTGGTAATGCATGGTTACTGTATAGCAAATAAAGTGGGGGTGAGTACTCAACTGCATTCCAATATACAAAATGAGGCGGCGGTTCTGGAGGGACTCCGCATGAGGTTGGCCAACACACCAGGAGGTAGAGAGTGGCTGCTCGCCGAACGCGAAAAGATATTCGCCTCGGTGGAGGGTTTGTGCCAATACGATTACAGGGTGTACATGGCGAGGGCCCACATGACAGGGATAAAGCAGGGAGCATGTTAACCTGGTTCTTCAGGGAGCAGGCCATACCAGCCTCTACATTCAGGGGTCTAGTAACTGGCTTGTGCTTGCGCAGGAGGATATTAATGTGGTTTTCCAACGATTCTACCGTACGCTATACGATGCGGGCATAGAGGTCGATGACACAGAGATGTTCTCTTATATTGCGGCTGCATCCCCACCCACGCTTGACCAGGTATTGGCTGAACAACTCGAGCGGAGATTACAGTGCAGGAGGTCCGAGGAGCTGTCAAGGGGCAAAGTCCCCGGAACTGGCAGCCTACCTATAGAATTGCCCCATGACTGGTGACTGTTTTTAACGAGGCAAGGCATACTGGTGTGCTTGCGCCATCTCTACATGATGCGTTAATAGTATTACTAACAAAGAAAGGTAAAGACCAATCAATGGTGGACTCCTATCCATGCTCAATGTAGATCACAAAATACTGAGCAGGATACTGGCCAATAAAATGTCTTCTCACATGACCAAACTAGTGGACCATAATCAGACAGGCTTCATACCCACCCGCAGCACGCTACCGAATATACCACAACTTATACAAGCCGTAGATGTTCGGGAGTCGTTGCCGCCTGATGCCCTGGCCATCTCAGTGTATATAAGTAAGGTGTTCGACTCCCTGCAATGGGATTTCTGGTTCGCCGTGGTCTTGAGGATGGGGTTCGAAGTGCCCTTCGTTAGGTGGACCAGTGTACTCCTAGCCATGGGCAAGGGTCAGGACACGCCCAGTGAGTTCTGAGGCACATGTTGTGGAGCGCGGTACCGGACAGGGCTGCCCCTACTGTTCGAGCTGAGCCGCTTGCATTAATGGTGCGATACAGAAGACATTACTGGGGCCTGCAGGTGTTGGGGTATCAACTATAAATCTCCCTGTATACGGACAACCTGCTTTTATATATGCATGGAACCATTACTAATTTGGAGGTCGCAGTGGAAACACTATCAGACTTCGGACCCTCCGACCTAAATCAGAGAAAGCCCAGTTCTCCTCTGCCATCCCGGAGTTGCACTGGGAGGAGGTCGCTATTCAGCATTTGGGGGTGGGTGTATACAGAACCCTGGGCTTCATCAGGGCTTTGTCGACTGCATGGAGTTCAATATCCATCTGGAGAGCCCTGATCTCAGTTCACAGGTGGACTGCCATTTCTAAGAAGATCGTGTTGCCGTGACAAATGTACCTCTTTGCAGTGCTGCCGATTGAACTCCCCACATCTTATTTCCGGGAACTCACGTTATGCTGGGGAACCTCCAGGCACAGGGTGGCACTTTGGAAGTTGCATTTACTGGTGAATGAGGGGGGATTGGCTGCGCCAAACTTTGAAATATAGAATGTGGCCGCCCGATGGAGATCGGCACACTGGGAGGCGACAAACACTCATGAGTAATGCCCACAACAAAGCTCCTGACCTATGCTGATGCGCCCCACTTGTGCCTCAATGACCCGAGCGGAGAACATCTTTATCCATGTGGCACTGTATGCATAGGTTAGGGCTTCGAAGAGAACCCACTCCAGAAGCTCATAACCCCATACTCATGTGAGCTCCCCCTTACAGATGGCTTAGTGCTGGCCACTTCCCCGAGGCTGGGCCAGCCTGGAGGCATGGCCAGACATGGGCGTAAATATTATGGTGGCTCTCTGTACTGAAGATGAATTGACTTCTTTCCAAGGTCTCATAGGGACTTATGACATACAAGGGGGGCATTTCCTGTTGCATGGAGCCTTGATGGGTTGGGTCCGCCACTGGGGGGATATGGGCTCCTCAGAACCTTTTGAACATGAATGCCTTTATCTTATCTCTGGAATTACCAAGGCAATTACTCTACTGTATAGGGCTTTGTTTAGGGGAGGACAACCAGACCACCTACTCCTATAACTCCAACGGGAGGTGGACCTGGGCCCAGTGCTCTCAGACTCTGCCTGGAAGTTGATTCTGACATCTACCCTCAAGGTATGTTAGAATGCCAGATTCAAGCTTATTCAATTCTTTTTGCACTGGGCGCACGTCACACCCTGGAGACTGTTTCCTGGGGTTTCAGCGGACTGCCCTCTCTGTCGAGCGCCGGAGGTGGGGTTTTCCCAAATGGTATGGTCCTGCTCAATCCTGGCCGCATATTGGGAATCAGTCATACAGGTCTTACAGCAGGCCGCATATAACCAATTTGAATGCACTCCCCAACGTTGCCTACAGGGCTTACATGCTCGTAGCGCGGCTCGAAAAATTACAGACCGATTTACAGATTTGGCCTTATTACTTGCCAAGAGACGAGCTAACGATGAGTAGGAAATCCGCCTCTAGCCTTGATTTGGGGAGCTGCAGCAGGGAACTGACCAAGTGGGTGGACTGTGAGAGAGAAGCGCTGCAGAGGGAAGAAGCCAGCGATATGCAGAGATACCTACTGTTGCCCTCCTGGGATGCAATTCTGGCAGCTTGGCTGCATTCGTATTAACAGGGGAGAATCAGGGACAAAGGCATTATCCCACATGTCCCCTCAGTCGCCCGCTGTGTTTGTATATTCCACAACCATCCCTATTGTGGCTATCAATCCTGGTGCCCATGCAGAGTAGTTCAGCGTGGCTTAAAACGTATCTGCCTGTGCACTGTCTGAAAGGAGCGAGTGACTGGTGCTACTGACTGGGGTGACATGTGACGAAGGCAGTCACACGAGAGTAGCGCAGTGAGGCTCAGCTCCTGGAAAGTAGAGGCCACCCCATGTGCATCTTTAACTGTATCATTGACCCACCTGCTCCCCAGTACCTATTATGATGGGAATTTTACTCTGTTCATTATTATTTTACCGCTGTCCACCTGCCTGGTTCGTTGGGATTGTTTCAGTTCTCATATTTGTGTGTCTTATCTGTGTGACTGCTTCTTAGAAGTTGCTATCTGTATCACAAATGCAATAAACAGATTAAAAAAAAAAAAAACGTCACATTTGCCGGTTTTTCGAAGATGTCAAATATCAAGCTCTGTCTGATAAACTTCTGCGGGTTTGGTGTTTACTTTTCTTTCTCAGACTCCAAAGTGAGAGGAGTCTTTCAAGCAAATTGTGTAACAATCTTGCTGGAGTACAGGGAACGTGAAAGAGAAGGCTCCAAGATGTGGTTTTTTGCAACACTCAACAAAATGTAAATACCTGCAAAAGAACTGCACACATTCAGCAGCCAGAAAAGCAAAAATGAAGCACAATCTTTGTAATGTTGAAGTGTGGTGGAAACAAAGATTTTAATAAGACCAAAAGAAATCAAGACACTTTACTTGGTGATGCACAAATAATAAATATTCACAGAAAACCGATATTCACACATTATCATTTGTGTTTTATATTGTGCTATCAGTAAAACTATGTCTGTGCAAAGTTAGTGTCCATTTCAATATAATATGTGCTGTCTATTAATGACAATGCGCTACCACACAAAGATATAGTTATATTGAAAAATCACCCCTCATGTCCATTAAAGGTATGTGGGTCACAAAAAGTGGGTCATGGTTCTAAAAAGCCCGAGAAGCACTGGACTAAGGAAAAGTTAACTTTTCTCTTACTAGGTATTCTCTTGACAAAGCTGTTGCACTGAAGTCTAGTGCACTAGCCTTCGGAAGATGGAACCCGATGCTTATGAAAAATGAAGCCTGTACTGTATGGCATTACACAATACAACCACCTGCTGCAGTGCAAGCAACCCATCCTACTGCATTTAACGAGAAATTAAAAGATGACAATTTCTGAAGTGATATTTCAGTGGCTGCAGCTCGAAATAGAGTATATAATGAAAGTCTAATGCACATAAGGGAAGAGGTGAATGGGCGATTAAAAAAAAATATATATACAGTGTCCATGATCTGAGAATACAAAGTCACAAAAAAATAGTGCATGAAAGCAAGTGACTACTTAGACCAATGTCTCAGAATACCTATTTTTGCAGTTTATTTCAGTGTTAACTTGTATGAAGTGGAAACATTGATATAAAGAAAATACAAACCAGGCATTGATTTTGTTGGTAGATGCCTTCTAACGGAGGCATCCATAACATTGCTGGCAGTTTGACGATGTTCTAAGATTTTGTCTGTACCTACAATCTTCGGAGTATGGATCATTGAGCCTAGCGTTATCTTTCTTATTGATTTGCTGACTTGCAACCTTGAAGTATCTATCCTAGGTGGCCATATTGCAATACCCAAACACAAGATAACCACTCCGCCTGTATCAAAGGCCCTTCTTATTGCTGATTAAGGGGAACTCGAAGTCTCCACCCAAACTCAAATCAGTACCCCAATCACGTGTTACTCAACAAGATCATACTTTACTGCAGCCATCTGTAGAAAAAAGAAACCAAAAAGTTTCAGGGAGTAGGGTGACTCTACGGACGGCAAGCTGTAGACTAGAATAGTGGTATCACTGATCTTGTTGCTGTTTGGCGCTTAGTAAGGGGACAGGTCTGGTCCTTTACCCCAATAGAGAGGAACCTCCCTAATGAAGAAAAAGATTGGGCCACAACAGTGCAAATGCTCCCACTCTGACCCCTTCAGGAATTAACTCACTCAGAATCAACTACCTGACTTATCAAAAAAACTGATCAAACAAATCCCAACAATATTCCAAGAAGCAACCCTGAAACCCTCTTATCTGTCTTCTACTTTTGCTTCTCATAAGTTTGCTTCTCAATAGGAGCCATTAAGACCGATCTGATCTTCCACAAGAGATGCACAGCAAAATGGCAGAAAGCGTTCTACTCCCTCAAGGCTATCAACACCACACAGAACATCCCTTATGGTCTCAAACGGATATCATCATCCTCCCCCTCACTCAAAGCGAAACCTACCATCTCAATTTATAAAAATGGCAACATCCTTATCCAAACCGAGGGCAATGACCTACACGCATTTGACTCAATTTAGTGACCTAAAAAGGCAAGTAGCAGCCCCGGCAAAACCTCCTAGCGATCCATCTTAGACTACATCTCTAAAACATTACCTTAAACCTACTAACTCTGCCCAAAGAACTACACCTAAAGACAATCGTAGCCCTGCAGTCTGCACAGCCCCACAGAGACACCAACTAGACCCTCCTACAAACAGCTCTCAGCCCAAGGAGCAACTACCCAACAACAGGAAGAGGGTCCGTGCCCAAGAAACATTTACCAGTCAAAGAGTAGGTGATAGAAAGGAAAATACAGACAATTCCCGAAATATTTTCAAACATTCACACAGAATGACAGTGTAATTTGTCAGTGCAAACCACACAAATTCCCTGCAATTCATATTAACAACAACTTGCAACTACTCAGAGAAGACACAGAATGGGCCAAGAAGAAAGTCATGACTTCTACTCACCTTAGAGAAGAGGTACACACCTACTACCAAGTGCACTGACTCCCCATCTAGCAGAAAACGTATCTACAACAGCAGACTCAACTCCGAGACAACAAGCTTCACCGACCAAGAAGAACAAACAATTACCTCTCGGAAGAAAAGATAAACACTCTGCTTAGGGCTCACAGAAAACCTCACTTGACTCGACATTCAACATTCCAATCATCATCCAACTAGAAAAACTGGAGATACAACTCTCTACAAGTCAATCACAACAATCTAATCCAGATAGCAACAAACACAATGCCCACCACAGTAACTCACAAAGCAGTAACAAACATAAAATGCATGCTTCATAATAGTAGATCACTGCCAAACACGCAAATGATATAGCATCTGTGATCTTAGCGCACGATCTGGACATTCTTTTCCTAACCGAAACCTGGCTCAACCCAATGGCAGCTTTAATCCTGGATCTTCTCATTCCCCCAGATTTTGCCATCTTACATCTAGATCGCACAATAAAGTAAGGGGGAGGTCTTGCTATAATTTACTGAAACTCCCTAACCTTAAACTCACTCTTGCTAAAAGATAAATGATCGTTTGAACGCTTGGAAGCTGAAATCAAGCTTGAAAATTAATAGCTAGCAAAACGCTCCTTTATACCACCACCGGGAAACAACACAGTCTTCTTGGAGCAACTTACAGAAATGATCACAATCAATACTACCTAACTCTTTAAAGCAATATTATAAGGAGATTACAACCTGCATTGAAACAAAGACCCATGGTGGCTGCACTCAGTAACCTGCTCTGGGACCTCAACATGACTTAAGAATGCAATGGAACAACTGAAAATAAAGGTGCCATAATTGACCTCATCATCGCTAGCCCGGGATCAGTAAACTGGCTGGACATCACCCCAACAGACTGGACAGACCACCATCACATTATTTTTCAAATATCCACACAAGAAACTTGAATCAAAGGTCAAAAGAGAAGGGAAAACGTGGGTGAGGGTTTACATCCGTGTAAAGAGAACAGAACTGGTGGGTCTATGCCAAACCTCCTTGGCACCTCTGACTCAAACGGACGCACCTATACAACAGCAGTATGACTGAAAGTTCAGAAGGCTGCTCCATTGAGTCTAAAAAGGCAAAATCAAAAACCTTTAGTACCGTGGTTCAACCAAAATAAACAAAAAAAGAAGCCAACTAAGACACCTGGAACGACTTTGGAGGAAGGACCCAAACATTACCAATCTCAAATAGTTTAGAATGCACAGAATCTCGTACAGAAGGCATTCTTGAATTGAAAAACAACAGAGATCAAATATCAACTAGACAGAGCGAAGAACAGGCCCAGAAAACTCTCTGACATAATAAAACAACGATCAGGAAAACTTGCAAAACCCACATTTGCACACAACTCGATAAACATTTGCAATGCCTTCTCCATTTTCTTTAAAGATAAACTCGTAACCATAAGCAACTTTATCCCTGGCCAAGCTAGTACCCAACATGGGAAACCTAGGGAATTTATCAACCCCAATCTTGCATCACAAGCAAGAATACTGACCAACACACCCCAACGGACCCGAGAAAAAACAGAGCCTTCTAGAACAGTTTCAGATCTCGGAGGGAGAAATCTGGAAAACAATTCAGTCAATGAAAACTACCACACATTTCGATTAGCTCATTCCCTCCCATCTGCTGAAACAGATCTACCAATCCATCACTCCCTTATGGACGAAAATTGAAAAAGCATCTCTCCAACAAGAATCCTTCCCAGAATGCCTTAAGATGAGCCAAGTATCTCCTCTACTAAAAAAAACGGGCATGGACCAGAAAGACCCAGTAGCAAGCCTGCCTTTCCTGGCTAAATTGGTAGAAAAATACACCCACAAATCAGTTATGCAAACACATCAAGAATTTTGACCTATTAGATAAACACCAATCAGGTTTCAGGCCTGGACACAATACTGGGGTCGTCATTCTAAACATCCTAGATGATATACAAAAATCACTAAACCAAAATCAATCCCGTCTCCTAATACTTCTAGATTGATCAGTGACGTTTGACACAGCCACAAACACCTCCGAGAAATTCTTGAATTCAGAATGGGCATATCTGAAACAGTCCTCAACTGGTTCACCTCCTTCTTGCAGATCCGATAAAGCGTCAAAATTGGCACCACCCTATGTGATGTAGCACACATGGACAAGGGGGTTGAGCAAGGATGAACAAGTTACTAACCTTCGGTAACGATGTATCTGTAAGAAACATTAGTTAGTTAGATTCCTCACCTTAGAATATCCCCAGGCGTCAGACTGGATCCGGAAGATTTTTCGTCAGCAATACCCCTTGCGCGTCGCTAGGCGTCGTCTGCGGCTCCGCGTCCGTCGTCGGCGTCGTGCGCCGGGATGACGTCGTCGGAGTACTTAGACGCCGCCCTCGCGCGCTGACGTCAGTTCTTGTACATAGCCTTCCGCGCCAGGAACGCAGAGCCATGCAAAGACCGACACTGGTCCCAAAAATAAAATCTAGGGGCCTGAAAGGACAACCTTAACCCTAGATGTCAGTTCGCAGAACGGGGAGGATGGGAGGGTCGGTGAGGAATCTAACTAACTAATGTTTCTTACAGATACATCGTTACCGAAGGTTAGTAACTTGTTCATCTGAAAGAAACACGTTAGTTAGATTCCTCACCTTAGAATAGATACCCAAGCAATACCATCCCCGGTGGTGGGTCTGCGAACCAAGATCACACCAGAAAGTCCTGGAGGACAGAACGGCCAAAGAAGCCATCCCTCCGGACTTGGCTGTCAAGGCAATAATGCCTGGCAAACGTGTGTAGAGAAGCCCACGTCGCCGCCTGACAGATGTCCTGCAAAGGGACTCCCCGTCCCAAGGCAGTAGTAGCCGCCGTGGCCCGAGTAGAATGGGCGCGCAGCCCAACAGGAGGGTCCTTTTTAGCCAAGGAATAGCAGATTTTTATACACAAAACGACCCACCGAGAGATGGTTCGTTTGTGCACAGCTTTCCCCTTCTTAGCGCCCACGTACCCAACAAAAAGCTGGTCGTCCACCCGGAACTGTTTTGTGCGGTCCAGATAGAAGGAGAGCGCACGTTTTGGGTCCAGACGGTGGAGCCTCTCTTCCTCTTTGGAAGGATGCGGAGGCGGAAAGAAGGTGGGCAAGGTGACAGACTGCCCAAGGTGAAATGGAGTCACCACTTTAGGAAGAAAAGAGGGACGAGGCCGAAGGACAACCTTGTCCGGATGAACAGAGAGAAAAGGAGGCTTTGAAGATAAAGCCTGGAGCTCACTCACCCGTCTAGCCGAGGTGATGGCTACCAGAAAAGCAGTCTTTAGAGTTAGAAGACGAAGAGGGCAATTGTGAAGAGGCTCGAAGGGAGCGCACATCAGGAATGTCAAAACCAGATTCAAGTCCCACTGAGGCATTACAAAAGGGACAGGAGGGAACGTGTGTGTAATGCCTTTGAGAAAGCGGGTAACCACAGGGGACTTGAAAAGAGAAGGCTGATCAGGAAGCCGCAAGAAGGCGGAGATGGCAGCAAGATAACCTTTCAGGGTGCCCAGGGCAGAGCCCTGCCGGGCCAGAGAAAGAAGGAAGAGGAGAACCTCAGAAAGAGGGGCGGAAAGGGGATCCACAGCCTTTGCTGTGCACCATGCCACAAATTTGTCCCACCGGCAGGCGTATACCGACTTTGTGGAGGGACGCCTGGCTGCCAGAATGATATCACAGACTTCAGGAGGCAAGTCAAATGGCATCAACTGCCGCCGCTCAATCTCCACGCATGGAGGTGGAGGCTGGACAGGTTCGGGTGGAGGACCGTCCCCTGCTGCTGCGACAGAAGATCCTCCCGAAGGGGCAGACGTATCGGGGGATCGGTC
Source organism: Triturus cristatus (assembly GCF_964204655.1). Lineage (NCBI taxonomy): Eukaryota > Metazoa > Chordata > Amphibia > Caudata > Salamandridae > Triturus > Triturus cristatus. The sequence continues at coordinate 839,295,998 of NC_140593.1, read as the reverse complement.
AACAGACGGAGTAGCTCGGGATACCAGTATCTTCGTGCCCAATCCGGAGCCACCAAGATGACTTGGGCCCGGTCGCGCCTGATCTTCTTCAGCACTCTGGGCAGAAGTGGTATAGGCGGAAAGGCGTACAACAGACCGCAACTCCACTCGTGACGAAAAGCGTCGCCGAGCGAGTGCCGCCTTGGAAATTCCAACGCGCAGAACTGCTGACATTGCGCGTTCTCGTCGGTGGCGAATAGATCTAACCAAGGCTCTCCCCACTGCTGAAAGAGGCCTTGCACCACTTCGGAGTTCAGACGCCATTCGTGATCCATCACGCACCGGCGGCTGAGTGCGTCTGCTCTGGCGTTCAGAGAGCCCGCCAGATGTTGAACCACCAGGGTGACGCCCTGGTGTTCCAGCCATGTCCAGAGGCGCAGAGCCTCCTGACAAAGGGTCCACGACCCCACCCCGCCCTGTTTGTTGCAGTACCACATGGCGGTGGTGTTGTCCGTGAACACCTGCACGACACTTCCCCTGACAGAGGGAAGGAAGGCTTTCAGTGCAAGCCGGATCGCTCTCAACTCCAACAGGTTGATGTGGAGACGAGACTCCGCCGGAGACCAGAGGCCTCTGATCTCCGCCTCTCCCATATGGCCACCCCAACCCAGGAGGGACGCATCCGTCACTACGACATGCTCCGGTTGGGGAAGGGAGAGGCTCTTGCCCTTGACCCACTCGCGGTCCGTGAGCCACCACTGCAACTGCTGTGCAGTGCCCTCCGAGATCAAGACATGGTCGGACAGGTTGCCGTGATGCTGGGCCCACTGAAACTTCAGGTCCCACTGCAGAGCCCGCATGCGCCGCCTGGCGTGATGCACTAGTAGGATGCAGGAGGCCATCAGCCCCAGAAGCCGCAACACTAGCCTGACCGAAACCCGGGATAGAGGCCGAAAGATGGGAATCAGGGCCTGTATATCCCGGACCCGCTGTTCCGGTGGATGGACCCGGAACTGCGCCGAATCGAGAACCGCTCCGATGAAGAGGAGCTTCTGAGAGGGACTCAAGTGGGACTTCGGCACGTTGATGGAAAACCCCAGCAAATGCAGGAGATCCGCCGTAGTCTGGAGGTGGGAGACGACTGCCTGGGGCGAGCCCGCCTTCAACAACCAGTCGTCGAGATAGGGGAAGACTGGGACCCCTGATCTGCGCAGATGAGCTGCGACCACCGCCATCACTTTCGTGAACACCCGAGGGGCACTGGTGAGGCCGAAGGGGAGCACGGTAAACTGAAAGTGCTCTTGGCCCACCGTGAACCGCAGGTAACGCCGGTGGGCCGGCAGGACGGGGATATGGAAATATGCGTCCTGCAAGTCCAACGCTACCATCCAGTCTCCAGGGTCTAGGGCAGCTAAAACCTGAGCCAACGTTAGCATCTTGAACCTTTCCTTTCGGAGGAAGGCATTGACGTTCCGGAGGTCCAAGATAGGGCGCAGGCCCCCCTTGCCCTTCTTGGGAACCAGAAAGTAGTGGGAATAACAACCACGACCTACTTCTGGACTCGGAACGCGCTCGACGGCCCCCTTGGCCAAGAGAGCCGAAACTTCCTCGCGGAGAAGATCCAAATGATCCCCCGAGATACGGTGGTGCTGTGGTGGCATGGCTGGAGGGGTCGTCTCGAAGGGGAGGGAGTAGCCCCTTCGGACGATTTGCAGCACCCACCTGTCCGATGTTATGGACCGCCAGTGGAGCAGGTGATGGCGAACTCTGCCGCCCACTGGCGTGGTATGGGCCTGAAAGCTCGGACTAGGAAGGCTTTGAGGCGGATGCTGCCGGGGTGGATGTGGGCTGACCACGTCGGCCTCCATTTCCGCCACGGCGGAAGCCACGTCCGCGACCGCGCGCAGGTTGGTTCTGCGGACGTGAGGAGGCGCCCCTTCCTTGGCCACGAAAGGGGCGAAAAGCGGAGGTGTGCGCCCGCGGAGCCGAGAGGCCCAAGGACTTGGCCGTAGCCCGGGAGTCCTTAAAGCGGTTCAGCGCACTGTCCGCCTTCTCACCAAACAGGCGAGTGCCATCAAAGGGCATGTCCATGAGGGTGTTCTGGACATCCCCGGAAAATGACGTGGACCGCATCCAGGCGTGGCGGCGGAGCGCCACCGTGGTGGAAATCGCCCGACCTAGCGAGTCCGTGGTGTCAAGCCCACATCTTATGGCGTGCCGTGCTGCATCCCTCCCATCGGCCAGAGCCTGGGAAAGACGTGGCCGGACCTCCTCCGGACACAGGGGCAGCACGTCCTCCACCGTATCCCACAGGGAATGGGAATAACGGTCCAAGAGACAGGCGGTATTTAAGGACCGCAGGCCCAAACTAAGGGACGAGAACAGTTTCTTGCCAAACTGCTCGAGTCTCTTGGAATCCCGGTCCGGCGGAGCGGTCGGGAAGGAGGATTGGGAAGTAGAGGCCTGGATAACCAGACTCTCGGGGGTGGGGTGTTGGGACAGGAAGCTGGGGTCGCCCGGAGCAGGGCGGTGGCGCCTGGCAACGTTCCTATCCACAGGAGGAACTGTGGAGGGCTTGGACCAGGTGCCCTGCAGAACGTCAGTGAGGGCCTCGTTAAACGGCAGCAGAGGCTCAGTGGAGCTTGCTGAGGTTTGAAGCACCTCAGTGAGGATGTTGGTCCTCACAGCCACGGCAGGCAACTCGAGCCCAAGGGCCTCAGCCGCCTTGCGCAGCACCACAGAAAATGCTGCACCCTCCTCCGAAGCCACGGTCGGAGGAGAAGTGAATCCAGCGTCTGGCGAGGTGTCCAGCCCGCTGGCCTCCCCCAGTTCATCTGCCCAGTCCTGAGAAAGCTGTGACTGAACAGCCAGAGGGTCCTCGAACCCCTCCCAGTCGCCCCCTTCTTCCGATTCCTGATAAACAGGAGGAATGATCGGAACCGGACTGTAGAGATGGTAGGTCTCTAGCGGCGTCGGATGCGGCGTCGGCGGACGCCGTGCCGGCGTCGGGTCCGGATGAGGGCTAAACTGGGGCGTCGGCGTCACAGGCGTCGGCGTCGGCGGCGCCGGTGACGGCGTCGGTGGTTCAGGCGTCGGCGCCGGTGGAGGAGTGACAAGGTCAACCGGCGTCGACTGGGGCCCAGGCATGGGCCCCGCGGGGACCTGCGGCGTCGAGACCGGAGTCGTCGACGGCGCCGGGGCCGGAGCCGCCGGCACGCGAGGTCGCCCAGTCGAGCCCGCGGGGCCCGAAGGCGCGCCAGCGGGCGTCGACGGCGGGGCCAGGCTCCTCATGGCCGAGAGGAAGGCGCTGATCTCCGCCGGCGCCGCGTCAGCCCCAGGGACCGGAAGGTATGGGGGCGGACGCGGCACCTGCGGCTCCGCCGGAGCCGCGGGGGTGGAACCACTTGGACCCTCGGCCGAGTCGCGCGACCGGCGAGGGGAGTCCGAAGAGCGATGTCGCCTCTTGGACTTCTTTGAGTGCTTGGACTTACCCGACGACTTGGAGCCCGACGATCGATGGTGGCGTCGGCTAGGGCTCCGCGAGCGATCCTCGGACCTCCTCCTGGACCGGGATCGCGCACGACGCGGAGCCGAGTGGCGAAGCTCGAGAAGCTTGCGGGACCGCTCCCGCCTAGCCTTCGAAGTCAGGGCCTGGCAGTCGTTGCACGACTCCGCGTCGTGGTCGAGGCCTAAGCAATAGAGGCACCGGCGGTGGTGATCGGTCACCGACATCAGTCGATGACAGTCTTCACAAGCCTTGAACCCAGGCATCCTACCGGCACCAGATGTCGACAGACAGGGATCAAAAATGATCAAAAAGAGTTAGTCAAAAAAGACTAAAAGGGGTAGCTCTCCCGGATCTGCGCTTACTGGCGCGGAAAAAAAGAAGAACTGACGTCAGCGCGCGAGGGCGGCGTCTAAGTACTCCGACGACGTCATCCCGGCGCACGACGCCGACGACGGACGCGGAGCCGCAGACGACGCCTAGCGACGCGCAAGGGGTATTGCTGACGAAAAATCTTCCGGATCCAGTCTGACGCCTGGGGATATTCTAAGGTGAGGAATCTAACTAACGTGTTTCTTTCAGATCTACAATTTCACCCACGCTCTTCAATCTATACATGGAACCACTCAATGAAATCCTTAAATCAAAATTCTCATACCACATGTATGCTTATGATACTCAGTTCTACATCAAACTCTCTTCACAAGAGTATATCCAGAGACTGGATGACACCCTGTGGAAAACACAAGACTGGCTGGCACACAACCATTTAAATGAAATCCACTGAAAACCATATTAATTCTTTTCTTCCTACCCCTTAGATCGCAACAACTGCAAATTTGTTCTCAACCTCAATTGACTAAACTGCACACCAACCATCTGCGGCTCCGTAAAATCACTAAGCATCATACTATAGACTCAAATCTAAACATGCGGGCGCACATACAAGCTGCACCCAGAAGCATTAACCTATATCTGCACCTTCTAAGAAAACTAAAACCCTTCATACAGCAGGAAACCTGGAAACGGTGGTTCAATCTCTAGAACTCTCAAGAATCGACTATGGGAATGTCTCACTCATAGGTCTACCTAAAGCCAGTCTAGCCTCAATGAAAGTGATAATACATGCACAGCAAGACTTTTAACAGGCATACGTTGTTATGATCGCATTTCCCCTTCAGTCAGAAGCCTCAACTCGCTCCCAGTTGAAGCCAGGATTCAACTGATGGTTGCATGCATCACAGACAAAGCTCTACACAATTCTGGTCTTAAATATATGGTGAATAGCATCAAGCTATCAGGAGGCGGAAGAGATTCTAGAAGTGCTAAATCCCCCATACTAGAACCAGCCAGATTTTTAAAAAAGTAAAACACATGGCTGCACTTTTGTCGGATTTGCCCCAAAAATATGGATCTCCCTACCACCCTCAACGAGAGCAATTACATCACTCAGGCTTTTCGAGAAGGAAGTTAAAGCTGTACTACTAGAAAAGCGTGATATAAAAACTATTTTGAAACTGTCATTCACCGCATTTTACGTTGTATCCTATCATGTTATACCTTGCTCTTCGAATTCTATGCACAGCGTATCTTGGTTGACAAGTGTTTTTACTATACTGCAACCTTCATCAGCTCTCTTTGTACAGTGATGGTCATGTTTGCACTTTATAAAACACAAATACATTGTGAGTATCACTGCCCCCTCCAATTGCATTATCATCAGGAAAGGAGCCCTTCCACTTCCATTATGAGAATTATGCTGATAAAATACACCTGACATGTCCTTCTAGGACAGGGTTCTTAACTCAAGATTCGCAGATCCCTACTAAGGGGGCTCGCAACTACTCAAAACATTAAATTGCAACAGCTTAATACCGTACATAAAACAAGAAAAATATAAATTACAACTTTTGAAAAGTTATCTGAAATTGAAGATTAAAAATTAAGTTGGTATCCTCAATAATTTGTGGAAGTAGTGCCTGAGCATCGACAGAATATAGCACAGCAAATTGGTGGACTCAATTGAATTTAGAGACAGTAACCATACATTACATTTTAATCTTTTACATTTGTTTATGACTTGTATAACATGTAAATTTGTTTATTTGATGAATCCTTGATCTGTATTTTTGTGTTTTGACGTTCAAATCATCAAAATTGCTCATGAAGGGTCCTCCGCTTCTAGTAGTGACTCAGTGAAGGTCCCCGGATTCCAATAATGAATCAGTGAGGGTCCCCAGATTATAGTACTAATTAAATAAGGACCCATGGAAGTGAAAAAGTTAAGAACCCTGCCCTAAGAGACAGGCAAGGGTCAGATTATCCAGCCCAAAATACACAAAGACAGAAAATTAAAATATCCCCATATTGACCTATATATAGAACAAAATGTGCAAGTAAAGGGAACCCAACCTATGAAGTGCCATGGGAATTGTACCTCTGCAGAAAATGGTGCAAAATGATGCACGATCGCCTTAATTTAAAGGAATTCGTCCAAAAACTACACATTTGCCACAATTGACTTCTCAATAATTTTTTCCTCCTTTCTATCTTCTTTCTTTCCTTTTATGCTTCTTTCCATCATTTGTCTATTGATTTTATGTGCCTTTACTACTGTCCATTCTTCTCATTCCATTTGTCCTTTTTTATATCCTTTTCTTATGCTTCTGTCATTCCTTCGCACTTTCTTTGCACCTTTACTTCTGTATTCCTGCCATTTGTCAATTCTTTTCTCTTCTTTCCTTAAAGCGTCTATCCTTTCATCTCACATTCCTTATGTCATTATATGTTATTGCTTTGCCTCCTCCCATTTTTAATTAATTTTTTCCTTCTTGTTCCTCATCTTTTTTCCTTATCTCCCATGTTCTTTTGTGCCCTATTTTCTTTATGCTTCCGTTTTCCATCCTTCGGCACTTTAAATGCTTTCCTTAGTGTGGTCTCACTCCATTTGCTTCTCACTTTTCCTTTGCCATTTTAATCATTCTTTCTCTCAGTCATTGTTTTAGGCCGTTTTAGGGTTTCCTTTGTTCCTACCCCACTGATGTGTTATTGAATTTTATTCATAGGACAGCCAGAGAAAAAAGTTAAGGGCCATAAACCAATTTAATCTGCTGCATTAGGGAGTGCATTCTTTTTCACATCACTGTGTGTAGTGACTGATATGTACGACAAACATGCACATATACAACATAAAAGTCAAGCAAAATTGAAGAACAGGAATTCCATATGATTCTAGGGCACACTATCTCAGTCACAGTAAGACCAATGAACTCCCACATTTTTCCACACTTTACATTTGTGTTTATGTAATTAATATCAGTATAGCACTTCTCTAGCATCAGTGTAGCACATTTATGCTCTCAGTAAGATATTGTGTAGCATGGTTCTGGGATTTATCACTGAAGACAGTCATGGCAATTAGATATTTTTTGGTAGGGTTTAACGATAAGTCTGTTCGTAGTGCTCCCTGATGTTTTCAACTGGTTTGATTGAGGTCTCCTTTGTAGTCCTACCATGTTGGAGTTTGCAATGTGTCTTAGCAGTGTATGTTTTGTATTTGTTTGAGCAAGTCAAACCCTTAAATACATATTTATTCATTATCAGTAAGTTGTGCTATTAGAGAGCATTCCAACTGCATGGTTTTAGTTCCAAGATGAGTGCCTGAGGGTGTGGGTAGAATGTCTCCAGCCTCTTATACTACCTATCTGGGGGAGTACATAGGAAATGTACTTGGGTTAACCTTGGCCACAGAAGCCTGCCCAACCATACCCTTAGGGTGGGGTGCTGGGTGAGGAACGCTAGGTCGTCTGGTGCAGGGTGATGGCGACTGCCAATCTGACGGTAGGGTGGGACTCCTGAAGAGGGTTTGCACCAGTCCACCAGAAGAATATCCATGAGGGCTTTGTTAAATGGGAGAAGGGGCTCTGCACCAATATGACCAGGCTGAAGCACCATAGTTAAATCATTAGTTTTAACTTCCAGGGATGGAAGGTTTGTGATCAAGGAAATCGACTGCCCTCCTCATCATCATCAAGAAGGATGGACTCTCCTCAGTGGCGTGGCCTGGCTAGGTCGAGAGCAAGCCTGGGGAGGTGTCTAGCCCGGTGGCGTCACCCAACTCCTCATACCAGTTCTCTTCAGGGAAAGACTGGGCAATTTCAGCGGAATTAAAAGTCCTGTAATCAGCTTCCTCACTAACGAAGGCCATGTCAAATTCGGACCCAGCAAAGGACAGGGGCACTGTGTCTGAGATAGAAGGCTGTCGTGGCTCAATTGGTGCAAGTCTCAACAATGAGGGGTCCTTGCGGCACAGTCTCGGGACAATAGGATTGCCCTCGTCATGCGGCGTCGGCGACATAAGTAGTGGTGATCTTCCATGTTGGTTGATCACTTTCTTGATCATATTGGATTCTGGGGTGTAGGTGGTGACGCAAGTCAGCAGGTCAGTCTTTGGTTTGTTTTGGTTTTCGAGGAGAGCCTGTCTGTTGGTGTTTTGGGCTCTTTTGGGGCGTTTTTTATCTGGCTAGCTGGATATGCTGGGGGTCGCGTAACTAGTTAGCATGGAGGAGTCTCGTTCGTTATCAGAATTAACCGCCAGCATATTCACAGCTAGTCACCACCTACACCCCAGAATCCAATATGATCAAGAAAGTAATCAACAAACACTGGAAGATCCTACAAGTAGGGGAACAAACATTCAGCAAACCCAGGTTTGCCTTTAAACGCACAGCAAACATCAAAGACTTGCTAATCAATACAAGACCCAGGCAGCAGAATGCACCCCCAACACTCTTTGGGGCCTACCACCCATTATAGGTCACTACCCCTGCAGGCAATGTGTTGTATGTCCACTTACAAAAGCAACAAAAACCATCACGCTGACCGATACATGGATATGGAAACAAAACAAACACACTAATTGTAATACCAGCAATTGTGTTTATTTGATCACGTCCTTGCCAACGTCAGTACACTGGTATGACAACACAAAAAAGGATTACTGAACGTAGGAGTAACATCAGATTTAAAGAAAACAACCATCAAGATGTGTACTCATTATGCAGCAGCATAACATACCCCTAATGACCTCCACTGGACCATTTTGGAATCCTGCAATAACATCACGAAAGAAGCCCTGTTCAGAAAAAAACAACGCTGGGTTTTCAATCTGTCATCCCATATTCGGGGGCTCAATGACGATATCCCCTGGAGAGAACTTCACCGCTAAATACATAGGGTGTAGGGCCTCCCACATCTACAGCAATATTAGGCGTGTTGTTCACCTAGTCACCAGGTGACCCGTCATCTTTGAGACATAAGTGCTTCCAGGTAACACGCGCTGGTACTGAACATATCACCCCTTGAATGACCACTGAGCTGGTTTGGCATTACTCACCACCCATACGCGCTGTCACTATACATATTCCACCAACACTTACCACAGTACTGAAATATCTCAATATATCTTTCAAGGCCCCGACTGACACTTTTTTCAGTATCTTACCCACCTGGAGCATGATACAAGCCCCTCAATTCTGACAAATAATTGGATAAATCATGGGTGACTCCCACCCCGTCCTAATTTAATAATTCTCCATTCAATTTTCGTCAATAGACTAACTGACCAACCGCCTCAGTGCACTGCAACTCAAACCATCAACCGTAACTGACTGGCTAGCTGTAATGTCTCTAAGGACACTGTTTTGTCACTGTAGTTTGGATATTGCCACGACTCCAGCATCACACACCGGGGCTAATGGTGGGCTAGTCCACGAATATCGATCCAGTGGGAGCCCCTTTCTGGTACTATAGGACAGCGACGATTGTTCACTGCTTCTCACATTTACCCATTAAAATTGCATTGCACACAACCAACATGGCAGTGAGAGTTAGCGTTCCAGTCCTCGCACACACGCTGAGCTCAAATACAGAGATCCCGGAAGAAGTAGTCACGGGGCCCAGAGCGAGGGTAGGATCCCAGCTAGTTGCCGTCCACCCAGCAGATCAGAGCAACGACGTGCTCTTTTTTCCCCCATATACTGGGGGTCTTCTACTGCCCAGTATAGGTCTACTAGGGCTTCACTCTATTGCGTCTGGTTACCTCCCTATAATTTAGGAGCCAGACCCCTAGTAGTGCACCACTCATCCACTTAGGTCCTGATGAATTGCCATGCGACTAGGGCATGAAACATGTCGACCCACCACACAGCGATAGCTCTCTAGGAACATTGCATCCAGATAGGGCGTCCACACACTTTTGAGCCCGTCAGGCATTGCAGCGCCGGCCCGACGAGGAGCAAAGCCCAATGATGAAGTATGACATCCTTCGGGGTGTGTGAGGGCATCATTAAGAAAGACCTGTCTCTCCCCTGTCCCCTCTAGGAGCTGCATATCTTTTGCAGCAAAGGAGAAAAAAACAAGGAGAAGGAGCAATAGGGGGCAGGTTTTGTGAAGGGCACGCAGGCCCAAATAGAGATGCCTTGAATAAAATAGTTTTCTTCCATTCCTCTCTGATCTGTATGAATCTAAAATATGAGTAAAGATTGAAGGGAAAGCACAAGGTGATACAGCGATTACCTCATTTGAACCATGCTTTTTTGATCTACATTGGGCATTGCTGGAACATACACCTGTTAGGCATACAGGATAATATAGTGCTGAGATCATCAATTATTTGCAAGCTTAGTGTTTTGGCTAACAGATTTTGGTCCGCATTGGGGATATCTAGCAAGAGGCTCTAAGAAGGCAGCAGGTCCGGAGGCCTTACGACTTCCCATGATCCTGTATTGTAGGTGAATTTGTATGGATGGTACAGCTTATCCCTACAGTGGTGATTCATATGGCAAAGAGTGCCATGTCCTTCCATCTAATCGTATTAGATGCAATACAATTTAAGGGATGTCTCTGCAGGATGACTTGCAATTGGGTTTGCATCTTGGTACCATTTGCCTGACTTGAGTCAGCTATGGTTTGCTGCCTGTAAATTACTTTCATCCAGGGCAACCTCTAACAGGAGGCAGGGGAATTAATGAATGTTTCTGAACTCTTTGTAGTAGTTTCAGACATTCTGGGCACTCTAGAAATCTGACTTTATATTTGGCCATGAGTTCCTGCACGTAGGCTTCAATTGGATTCTAATGTATTGTTCTGGCTCCTCCTGAACGGTCTGTTATTTGCCATAAATCAACTTGAAAAAAAGTATAATGTGGGTAAATTAGATAGGTCTTTCTCACACTTACCTCACAGACGGTGCAGTGCCACCTGGTTTCTACATGATGTTTACATTCATTGCAGGTGTAGACAAAGCGTTCCTGTCCCTGAGTGTGTAGCTCCACCAGCATGCACATTGTGGACCACTTGGAACGACGCAGAGTGGAGAATTCCCAGTGCTTATCCCTTGCTAAAGTCAAGAAGGCATCACGACCATCCATTAAGTCACAGCTCAACAATGGATCCGGATCAACGATGGGAGGAAGGGTGTTGATCACAGGGCCAGCATGCAGATGAATCACAAAAAATACCTGGAAGGGACAGAAAAGATTTTCAATTTTACACTTAGTTCTGCATGTTTAGTCTAAAAGAAAATTGCCTATTCTTAATTGCAGACAAGAGCACTTAAAGTGAATGCCTGGACGTTTCCAGATGCAAACCTCTGTCTTCTCATTATTGTACAAAGCAGCACTTGATAAATGGAAAAAACACCAACATCTATCACAAGCAGTGAAGAGTGGGTTTCTGTTCCTGTCTGTTTGCGGACACCTACTGAAAATCCTTGCCTCAAGAGGTGTTATTAACACAGGGTAATAGGTAATCAGGGGAAAGAGACCAGGCTTTCGATTTTTGTCTTTTTAGAGCACCAAAACCCTCTGCTTGGTGCCCCAGTAATGGATCCTGTATGCTACTTTACAAATTTAGAAAATCTGAATTTTCAGTTTTTTTTCAAATGTGCAACAGTTGCATATATTTGGTGTTCTCCAGCAGTTTATCCAATTGGTTATCTGTGAAAGGGGAGAAAGACTGCTTCTATATTTTAGGTTATGTATTTTCTTATTTTTGCATGGCTGTAACAACTGTGTGATAGCTGGACCCCTCTCAATGTTGTACAAAGTTGCTAAATTCCTTTGCAGCGTGAGTTACACTATCTAATTTTATAATTTGCACGTTGGAGTTTGGAGGACCATTACAATATAATAGGCAAATTATGTGGTTCAAATCAACCCATTAAATATTTAAGGAGTGACTGAAATGATACAAGATGTATAATTCTGGAACCTCGACTCTGAAATGGGAATTAATAAAATGTGGTAATGAGAACAAGATGATGCAAAACTAGAGGAGCGGAATAATAGAGACTGCCTTGGGCAAAGAAAGCCAACATTAAAATGGCATAGTAATGGATTCATTCAAACTGAAGAAAATACCACATCTGATAGGAAACGACTTCAAATAAATGGCAATGTATTTTAAAGACAGGCAGTTTTGACTGACCATCCTGATGAAGGCAAGAAAATAGATTCTGCCAAACATATGGAAACAAAGTCAGTGCACCAGATAAAAGGAACTGACATTGTAATTAGCAAGTCAATTTTTGATAAACAGATTAATATTGGAAATCATATTTAGGGTTTTGAGGGGACGTCTTTCTTCTTTACTAATATGAATTTAGAGATGTTTGAATGAAATGGAGGCCTATTTAAGTAGAAGTGGTCTTCGTAAATATTTTTTTACATTGTCATATGTATGTATATGCACATAAATGCAAACATTTTTGCCGTATAAAGCAATATAATTTTTTTTATAACAAAATAAAGAAATAAATGATTGGCAAAAATATTCAAATATAGTAAAACAGTGAAATTCAAGGGGATTATTTCAGATGAGCACTATGCTCATGGACAAGACGGAAAGAAAAACTATGCAGGTCTGCTAGCAACTCAAAAGTAGATGCTTTTCAGCACACAAAATACTTGATTTGCTGTTCTCCAATTATTTATTTACTTAATGTCCGAAATTGCATCTTTCAGGCCAAACCCAGTCTTTCCTAAACATGCTCTAGAAATATTCACAATCACACCCTCCCCCCCCAGAACTTTTATAGGCTCGAAGCTGCTACTGTAATTCTAAATATTTTATACTATTTGTGATCATGTAAAAAATTTACCAAGAGAATCTCAAACAGAATGGGAGAGTGACATCAAAGCCACTTAATATGAAATGACAGTAAACCTGTATCATCAAATAGCAGTACATTATCCATCACACAAAAGAATAAAAAACTAGCCAATCAAATCTTCTAGAGTTTGGATTTGAGACCAAATTCACATCCACAGTCAAAGCCAAGCTCCAGTTCTCTTTTTTGTGCATTGCCATCACAGTACTTGCCAATGTTTGAAAACACACAACTTGGAGAAATTAGAGGCAGCAATAATGAGCTAGCTTAATCTTTCATTAGGGTTTTTAAAGAAATATCATGTCCATAGAAAGACATCTGTTTTGCACCATCTGAAATTCTAAAGCAGCTCTAACTTATCCTTCTCCTGAAGAAGTATGTCTAACACTAACTTACTGCCTTTTGTCAACGGTACGAAGTTTAGAAGTCATTTTTCTAGAAAAGTGACAAAGGATGAGTTCAGGCCCAGCACATGTAGGTACTCTCCAAAAGCTCCCTCCCAAAGGGATGTAGTTACTTTAAACGTTGAATTCTGGTATACAGAGGCAGCAGGTTTCATAGGTAATTCATTACATTAAATTCAATCTTCATTTCTTTTATTAACATAAATGTATAATGAAAAAAAGCTACTTTCCAAACGTATGATTTTCATTTTTTTTTTAATGAAAAGCCAACATAATTTCAGACATATAGCTAACAAGTGTTTCATAGTGTTTCCACTTCTTGAGGGCTATGAAATCTAATCATACAAAACAAATTACAGTAACTTAGCTACCAAGAAAAGGAAAGTGTTACTTACCCTGTAACCATCTGTTTGTAGCTTGTAGTGCTATAGATACACGCTTTGCCTGCTCCTGTCATTTAATGTTGGGTGTAAACTTTTGAAAGTTGATTTTCTTCTAAGTGGTCTTCGGTCTCGTGATATCTTCAGACTCCTCTTTTCGCCCACAATGCAGCAGGACAAAGGCTCCATTTCATATTTTTCTTCGTAAATATTTTTTTACATGAGTAATGAGTAATGTAAGCAGAGTGGGCCAAAGAGGACAACAAATTGCACTATTAACTGAGAAAACATCTTGGATCATTGCACGCATCCGGGAAGGTGCATGTGAATCTACAGTGCTACAAGCTACAGACAGATGGTTACAAGACAAGCAACATTTTCCATTTGTTGCATGTCCTGCTGTCAACCAGATGCTTTGCATAGGCTGTAAAGCTGTACACTCCTATAAAGTAATGGCTATCGAGCAGATTGTGCATTTGTTGCCAAAATATTCTTTTAGAACAGCCTGGCCAACTACAGCTTTCTGGCAGTTTTGACTATCCACACAAATATTTAGTGAATGTTTGTGGTGTTGGCCATATAGAAGAGTTGTACATCTCCACTATTAGTGTGTTTCCTAAAAAGGCCAAAATTGCTCTCATCTTTCCAGTGCAGGGCTCTTCAAACTGGGGGGCCTTAAGCAATCTCAGGGTGGGCACCAGGCTCTGGCTAAGAGAGGCATTATGCTGATAACAGTGCTTTGTTTAAGCTGAAAAAAACAGGAGCAACAACAAGCCGCTCTTTAATGGGCTATCACTAACATGTTTTGTTATTTATATCCTAGTTGGGAGTCTGTGTGAAAAGGGAAGGGAATCAAAATATTCTTCAAAACCCCTACTTCTATTAATCACACTGTGGATACTTGTACACGTTACTAAGGTCTGCATGACCAGAATGGTATATTTGGCAATCATGTATTTGACTGCATTTTTAGAATGGTAACAGGACAACTGCAATGTTTAAATAAGTCAAGACATATTTAAACATTGCCAATTTAATAAAATAATTGTGAATAATTCTGATGGGGCCCGATTTCTTTTCCCCACGGGGTCGGGGAGGAAGTTGTTGAAGACCACTGTTCTAGTGGAATGTACTTTAGTCACTGCATGCAGTGTGCTTTATGCTACAGCATATCATATTTTTATGCATTTAACTACCCATCTTCACTAGCACACTCCATTTGCAAATGGGATTCCCAAGATATAGTTTTGCAAATGCAACAAATAGTTGTTTTGCAGACAGCGTTTATTCTGTCAACGTAGTACATTAGCGGTCTCATAACCACTAATGTATGTAATGCCCCTTCTGCCTCTGTCCCAACGTGTGGCAAGAAAATGACCAACTCAAGAATTTGATTAACAGGAAGAGGGGAAAACATCTTTGGTAGGAAGCAATGATTGGTCTTCAAAATAACTCTACTCTTATACTAGCATGAAGTGATCTTCCACTGTTAGCACCTGCAACTCAATATCTCCTCAGAGTAGGAAACTGCAACAAGGAAGGCTACCCTCAAGAGCAGAAACTGAAAGTCACAAGATTGTAGTGGCACGAAAGGAAGTCTCATAATTCTTGTCCATACATTTAGGTCCCCATGCATGGGCAAAGTGGATCTCTAGAGGCATGATTCTTTTAAAGCCCTCCATAAAAGATTTAATGAGTGGTATTCTGAATAAAGAGGTGTGCTCTCTTGTTTACATGATGCCCCAGCAGCTACAAGTAATCAGATGGAGTGCATGAAAAACCTATTTTTGAAGGGTCAGCACTTAAGAAATAATGACATGCATTCATGCTGTAAGAGATTCTACCAATCTACTTGTACAGTAATGGACAGATATTCTCCATTTTGTGGCATAACATGATTGACTTGTGCCTCTGACGCAGGCATTGCACACACCCTGAGAAAGGTTCTCAGAGACGTCAGGTATCAGATTTCTAGATTCATTTCCTTGAGGTTTGGATATCTGAGCGGACCGTGATGCTGAGTCAGGTGGTCTGGTCTGATGGGTAACTTTTCATGTGGAGGGGCAGACATTTGTAGAAGCATTTAAAACTATGGCTGTCTCGCTCAGGATGAGAATAATGGATGTCTGATGCACTTTCCTCACTGTGTGGATTCAAAGGCAGTGGAGGAAAAGTAAGCAGATATTCCTGAACAGTACATCCATAGTGCTTTCTCATGGACTGTGGCTACCTGGAGGAGAAGCTGAGGCATTTTATGTTTTCTGCAGATGCGAAAAGTTCCAATGAGGGTCTTTGTCAATTCTTAAAGTATCACCGAAGTACTTCCAGATTCATCTCCAACCCATGTACTTGCTGGAGCTGAATGCTTAGTGTGGGAGCCGGCCTCGTGGCGTGGTCCTGTTTCCCCGCGCTAAGCCGCACGAGGCCCCATGCACATCGGGGCTCCTCCATCTTGGATTGCACGTCACTCCACGTGACCACCTGTATGACCCTGCTCTACCCGGCCTCGGTCCCAGCGAGGCCCGACATCGAGACGCCAACCCCTGGCTCGGGGGATACCACGTGAGTCCTTCCCACTCCCGGCGGAGGGCAGTATCGATGGGACCCCCTACCGTCTCTCCACACCTGGGTGTGATCACTCCACAGCTCTCTGGGGCCTGGCGCCTCTCCTGCTGGGCATCTGGCCGCTCCCTACCCGGCGTCTCCGCCCCCTCCGGGCGCACGGGTCCGGACATCAAAGGGCTCCCTTCCTATATCTGGGGCGACCCGACAACAGGGCAGTAGTTGTATCCTGGAGTCAAGAGCTCTGCTGATCGGATCGCGGCTGACCCTACGGAAGAAGACTCACCCTGAACCACCCCTTGAGCCCTGCTGACGACGTCGCGGCTCCACCGTGCTTAAAGACCTTCACGAACCTTTGGGGCCCTGCTGACGCTGTCGCGGCCCGACCTTGTTGAACCTTACCACCAGAGCCCAGCTGACCTCGTCGCGGCTCGACCTAAGCGGAACTACCATCTGAGCCCTGCAGACGACGTCGCGGCTCTCCACGTCCGAGCTGCTCTGAGACCAGCATCCAAGGTCTGGCGCAGAGCCCTCCCGTGCCTGGCTGGCACTAAGACTGTCCCGCTACCCTATCCTCTTGAACGAACACTGAGACTCTGACAGGATCCCTCGATCCCTCTGTAAATATTGCACGTATTACTGCCGATAAAGAATCTAATCTCGCAACTGCTATTGAGTCCTGTGTGGTGGGTGTTACTGGGCCTAGTACGATCATAGGAGAAAGACCTCCCCGAGGGGGCTTCTCAGCGGCGCTCGGCTATAACTTTGCGGTAGGAAGGTGCCGGAATAGTCTCCCCGACTACCCGGTGGGCCTCCCTCCAACACTTAGCAGGTCATTTCATTCCTGAACACCTTACAGACGGTGCAGGTAGACTAAGTGGATTCAATGAGGACAGAAGCTGGAGACTCGATTGTTGATCCAACTAGGTATATTTGGAGTTACATTTCTGGCAGATTTAGTATGCAATATTCTCCATACCTTTCCCCCTCAAAAGTTTTTTTCCCACAAGATCTGTATCCAACAGTCAGTTTAATGTGGCTGGAGCTCAAATGGTGGATTGAGAAGTGATTTTCCAAAGCAGTCTCTAGTGAACTGATGTCTGCAACTGGAAGGACCTCATAATACACATGGAGATAGCAGAACAAAACAATCTGAGGTAGTGTTTTTAAACTGACACAAAACACTCTAGCGGCAGACTGTTAAGGCTGCACCTCAAACTCCAATCTTAGCAAGTAAAGTGTCCTGTGCACAATTCTTCCAGCACTTGCCGCCGTTTAGTACCACTATCGTCCAGATCAATAAACTTGTACAAAATAGGAAGGTGCACCAGGAAAAAAGTCCACATCCAATGTAGTTTTTCAAAATTCTTCTTTATTAGTATTCTTCAGTATAAAAATCCAGCCAATGCGTTTTGTTCCGTACACTCCTGGAAATTCATCAGGGCTGCCTTTCTTCTTCTCTGTCTGAGGGCATTTCCTGATGGTGGTCCAGGTTACCAAGATCTGCCTTTTCTTCTTCTCTGTCCAATGCCCCTTCTACATTTTCTCTCCCACCAGTTGCACACCAACAACATGCACAGGCAATGTACTGCCCCAGCGGGGGATGGATGTCGAGCCCCGAAGCCCAACTTCAGGCTTCCGGTCCACCACAACCTGCAGACCATGGTTCACACATACAGAAGGCCTTGGAGCTGATCGAGTCAAACAAGGGTACCGAAACACTCAAATCACTGGTTTCTTCGGTGCTGACAACTCCATCAATGATTTAACTGAAATCAGCTTTACAGACACCTTTGGCTCAGTAATATCACTCAGGACAAAGTCACCTCTTCTCTGACAAGCCAATAAACTTCCCCGACAGACCACTCACCAGGAATCCTTAGCACTGTTGTCTGCGGGGTCCGAGGATCTAGAACAGCCTATCCTCCAGCATCTCTAGGAAGAGCTTGACAAAAGAGAATCTCCACCTATCCGCAGACGAGAAGATCTTTACCAAGCCGCCTCCTAAGGTGAAGGACACTTCACCCAGAGAAAACTGATCTTTGAGGAAGATCTTGCATTGGAGCCTTTACCTCCTAAGCACAAGAAACACCTAGACAGAAGCATTAGCCCACCACTTTGCCATACTCCTTTACCACCCTCATTAGGGATCATGCTTGGCTGCATGTTTCGGGCTTCAAGCTAGATGTCCAGCAGCATCTGCTAAGCCTGCAGTTCGACGTGGGAACACCTCTTCAGGCCGCAGGTTAATCAGATGCTGAAACAGATCAATAAGTACACAAATAAAGCCATGGCGCCGCTGCAGATGCCTTATACCTGGGATTCTATTCAGAAAGCGTGCCCAGGCCACTCCTCAGTGCTCCAGGCTGCTACTAGAGGCAGTAAGAGCAACCTTTATGAAGTTACTCCAGGGGGGCTTACAGAGGGAAGAACTCCAAATACAGAGGTAGATGGGGTTGTGACTGAGGGAACTACTCCTACAAAACAGTGACTCAGTCTCTTCCCACACCTGTCAGGGGAAGACTGCAGAGGTTTCTGCCACAGTGGGAAGAAATAACCTCCAACAATGGGTCCTCTCTATCATAAGGCAGGGTTACTGCTTGGAGTACACTCCATCCCTACCAAACATCCAACACACCCACACTCGCATGCAAGGTTATACATGTGCCTGCTGGCAGCACAATGGTCATAAGTCGAGGGTCACTGCTAAGATATAGTGCTGGTGTGGTCCAGCACCCATCACACACTTCAGTGGTAGAACAGCAACAATCTGTTGCAGGGTTGACCCCTTCCAGACACCACATCAACAGGGATTCTACATATATTACTTAATTACTGGCCATTCAGCTAGCATTCAAGGTAGTTTTCTGCTGGGGCACGGTAGTGCTTAGCAGGACACAACGTGACAGCCAATCTTTTTATTCAACAAGGCAGCACGCATTCCCAGCAGCTGCCCGCGCAGGCGCAAAACATTTGGCGTTGGGCACTCCACCACAATATACACCTGCTAGCAGAGAACCTTCTAGGAGGGGACAAGGACTTTGCAGGCTTCCAGCTTCCAGTGTTCTTCTCACAACCAGACTCTGTAGCAGAAGGGGCCCTCCACACAGTAGATGTCAAGAGGGCCCTTATTAACTACATTGACAGATCAAAGACATTAAAAAAAACTCAGCAACTCTGTCACCTACACAAAGCTACACAAAGGCTTTGCTCTCTCTAAAGCAGGCATGGCCAGATGGATGGTCAAGTGCCTTCAACCTTTTTAATCCAAAGGGCAAATGCCTCTCCTTCCCAGACCTCACACTACCTGCAAAACATGGGCCTCATTGGCCTTCCTTAGCAACATTTCCATATCTGAGCTACTTAGTCCACTCTACAAACATTCACCAAGCACTACAGTGTGGATGGGTCTTAGCACGTAAACAAGCAAAGGTTGGCCAGGCTCTTATGTTCACATTTTCAGTCCTCTACAACATTCTCTGACTAGCGAGCGCTTAGGGGAGTACAGCTTTACAGTCTATGCAGAGCATGTGTGTCTGCAGCTACACATGCCACAAATGGAAAATGTTACTTAGCATTTAAGAACAGTTTGCAGCATGTGGTGCTGCCGATTCACATGCGTCTATCTTCCTCCCCAGAGACTCCGGTTGTTGCACATTTTTTTCTCACTTTTTCTTTCGCATGGTCATCTTTTCTATGCTTTATCTTCATCCTCACTATACCTCCTGACTTGAAGACTTCTTTGAAGAAAAACAAGTTGCACACATCCATGTCTTACACTAGATACAGGAGTATGCAGAGCATGTGTATCTACAGCTGCACATGCCACGAACCTTACTTTACAATCAGACTAGGTGGTCCGGCAGTAGTGCTTCATGAAATTGAGTAGTGACACCAACGTCACAGCCTGAGAGATTTCCAGTCTTGGCCCTGGTTAATTGATCCCTCGTTGACTGGGGAGGCAGATTCTTGGCCAATGAGCAGCCGATCTTATCTGACTATACACCTTGACAAAGTCTTTTCTAAAACAGCCTTACCTTTCTTTGCCCCAAAGACCCCACAAAAAGCTAATCATCCACCTGATCAGTCTTTGGTGCAACTGAAGTAATAGGTCATGGGTCTGTCGGCATTCTGCAGATGAAGTTTCTCCTCCTCTTAAGTGGGATGGGGCGGAGCAAAGAACATTGGGAAGGTGATGGATGTCCTACATGAAAAGAATTCATGACTGTTGGCAAAAAGATCATGTTCGTTCTCTACATCAGATTGTCTGGAAAAAAGGTGTAGGGTAGTAGCACGGATAGAGATTGAAGCTCAATCATGCAATAAGCTGAAGTAATCATGGGAAGGAAAACAGTTTTCAGAAGACGTAAAGAGTAAATGTGCATTGGATCGCAAGGAGTGCAGATTAGAAAAGTAAGCACCAAACTGAGATCCCACTGAGGTATCATAAAGGGTTTGGGGAGACATGTGAAACCTTTTATAAAACTGCATCACAACAGGTGACAAAAAAGGATGGCTGGGCCTTTAAACGCAATAAGACCAGTAGCTGATAAATAACCTTTAATGTTGTCCAATGCTAGTCCTTCATGGGCCAGAGATAACACGAATAATTATACATCTAACAGGTCGCAATGGGTTCGTGTTGCGACCTCCACACCAGGTGATAAATTTGTCCCAGTACCCAGGATAGATGGACTTTGTTGAGGGTCGCTTACCAGAGCAGTCAACTCATCTATATAACTAGCTGCTAGCATCAGACTGGATAGAAAAAAATTCAGAACTACAGTTCGGGTTTCAGAGGTACTCCAGGATTAGAAACGGATTAGGCTTTAGTATCAGAACTGATTTGTTGGTTTCATGAGGGTACAGCCTGTGACCATTGAGAACATCAGATCTGCATTAACACCACATGGTAGAGGTACAGAGAGACACAGCAAAAAATTAAAAAAAATAAAAAATAAGCATGACCAATACATTAGTCCCTCACCATATCATACCATCAACATGAGGAGAGCCTAGTTACATCTTCCAATAGACTGTTAATTCATATTGTTTATCTATATTCTACCTGAAACAGGAAGGAGTGGGATCTGAGAAGATAACGAGAGGAAAGAAGGCACCCATTGCTGTATGACTAATGTCCAACATAGGCAGTATTCATATCAGGCAGTAGAAACACAGTACTCCTTTGCCAGCTCCAACTAAGAATACTTTACGATCGTCAAGGAGTTCACCAATCCTGCAGCTGCCAACATCATTCCATCTCAAGCACTCTACAACGACCTCTCAAACCTCTTCGAATAGAATATTGCCAAGAGCTACAACACATTTGACCCACAGCATATGGATACAAACTCCACTGACCAGCCGGACACCTCCTCCATCACCAAACGGCAGCTAAGTAACTGGACGCCCCTCTCGAATGAAATAACTACCGCACTGATGAATACCATCCACTCAGGAGCTCCCACTGATCCATGTCGCCGCTTCATTTACAACCTTGAAAGAACCGTCTCCCCCGCGCTCACTGCTATCAACATCTCCATAAGCACCGCCACCTTACCACCTTGCTGGAAAAATGCCGGCGCCAACGTCCTATTGAAGAAACCAACAGCGGACCTCATCACCCTCAGCAGCTACAGACCCATCTCGCTCCAGCCTTTTCCAGCTAAAGTAATTGAGAAAGCCTTCAATACCCAACTCGCAGACCACTCAGAACTCCATTAACTCCTACGCAGCTCTCAATTAGGTTTTTGCACTAACCAAAGCAAAGAGACATCCCTCATTGCGGCCACCGATGAGATCAAAAGCATCCTTGATCGCGGAAAACCGTCCGCACACATCCTCCTCAGCCTCCCTGCATATTTCGATATGGTTTCCCACAAGTCACTCAACACAAAGATTCAGCACGTGGGCATCTGTGGACCGACCCTCAAGTGGATATCTTTCTTCCTCACGGACAGAGCTCAACGAGTTCCACTCACCCCCGCCCCCCCCCACACACCCATCAGAACCCAAGAAAATCATCTGCGGTGTACCTCAAGGATCGTTGCTCAGTCCAACACTCTTCAACTTCTACATGGAAGGCATTGGAGTAGGGTTACCCCTGAGTCACTTTCTCAAAACCTGCAGGACTCCAAGCCCAAGCAGGGGCGTTTACATCAGCACTCACGCTCCGTTGACCTGGAATAATTGACTGGTCTTCTGAGTCCGATTCGTCGGCTTCGGAGACGCTGGCTTGTTCATCCCCTGTCTATGGATCGTGGGGGCCTGCCTCGAAGATGTTGTCCGGCGCCGAAAAGGTTGATCTGGACATTTTGTGTCGTCGACCCCGTGATCACATATAGTTTTCTTGGACCTGAAAGAGTCACAGGCCTGGCAGTGTCGACTCTCGTGTTCAGGAGAGAGACAAAGGTTGCAGACCTCGTGGAGATCTGTGTGTGGGAATTTAGCCCCACACTTGCATTTTTTTAATGGAGTCCTTTCCATATGCTGGTTGATGACGCCGATCGGCCCAATGGCCCACGTCGACGACCGGACTTGAAAACTTCTTTGGTAGTGGATACGCGTCTAGAGATCGCGATCGAAACAATACCGTTGAGTGGTGAGAGCTGTTGCGCGACAAAGGGGAATCGAAACGACGTAGACCCGGAGCGCAGCAAATTACATCCCAACCCGATGGGGGAAAAAAAAATCTGGAGATGGAGTCGATGCCCATGCGCACCACTAACCAAAGGAGGAGCCACCTATCTCTTGACTACAAAGACTTCTACAATAACAAAATACAAACATCCAAGCCCAACACCAGAAGGCGATCTATGCAAAAGTATGCGCTCTACATCTCATATGCCTTGTCGAACACACATTTCTTCCATTTAATGGCATAACAGGCACGTGTAGTAGACCTTCACGCCTCTTTGAGAATGTCCAAACATTCTGGAGGGAGATTAAGGTATCCAAAGCCGAAGACTTCAGGAGCCAGATCGCAAAGTTGAGAGACTTGCGATCAGAGTGCCTGATTTCTCCATGGTTCTGTATGAGAAGGTCCTGCCTGTTGGGGAGGGTCTTGTGTGGGACCACTGAGAATTGGAGGAGGGTGGTGAAGCTTGTCTTTCGCACCCATGTGAGAGCCACTAGAATAAGGGTGAGGGATGTCTCTCGAAGTTACCAAACCACAAATGGAAGCGGAGGGAGAGGAGGAAAAGCATAAGCAAATATCCCTGACCAAGGCATCCATAGTACATTGCTTTTAGACAAAGAGAGGGAATTTGGAGGCAAAGTTTGGTCATTTGACGTTGTCTGCTGTGGCGAAGAGGTCTATCAGTGGTAGTTCCCAACGTTGAAAGTTGTGGTGAAGGACTTGCGGGTTACGTTCCCACTATTGGATTTGCTGCTGCATCCTGCTGAGGTCAGTAAAGTTGTTGTCTACTCCCTGCAAGTATTCTGCTATGAGGTGGATCTTGTGATGGAGAACCGATTTTCAAGTGTTTTGGCCTAAGGAAAGAGTTGAGGGGATTAGGTACCCCCTTATTTCTAAAGGTAATACGAGGCTGTCATGACTGTCCTGATGAACAGTACCTTGTCAGTTAGGTGAGGTAGGAAGGCTTTCAGTGCAAGGTGAACAGCTAGTAACTCAAGGTGATTTATGTGGAGAAGTCATTGACTGGGACCCCAGTGCCCTTGGACAGTTACATATTTTGAATGCGCTCTCTCCCCACCCTGTAAGGGAGGAATCCATTGTTATATTCCTTGGCGGAATTGGGTCTAGAAATGGCCACCCCTTTAATAAGTTGCTGGTGTTCCACCACTGCACAGAGTGGCAAGTTTGACAGCTGACCAACATTAGATCTTCCCATTGACCCTCCGCTTGAGATCATTGGTGCGCTGAGCACTTCTGTAATAGATGCATGTGAAATCCGGCATGAGGTAATGTAGCTATGCATGATGTCATCATGCTGAGGAGGTGCATCACTGTCCTGCATGTAACCGGTTGATTTGGTTGAAAGAGAGGGATGAGTGCCTGAAAGGAGTGACTTCTGGCAGCATTTGGATAGACTATGCCTTTCACTGAATTAAGGATTGCCCCTAGTAAGATTGGATCAGAAGTGGTTGGAGATGGGATTTCAGAACGTTGATGGGGAAGTCTAGATAGACAAGTAGGTTCATGGCGATCTGAATGTTTGGGTGACATTTTAGATAAGTGACACTTGATAAGCCAATCGACCAGATAGGGAAAGACGTGGCTGCCCTGTCTGATAGTAGATGAGCGGCCACCACCGCAAGGCACTTGGTGAAGAGCCTGGGTGCGGTAGTGACTCCAAAAGGAAGTACCTTGAATTGGTAATGCTGTCTGCCTACTGCAAATCTGTGGTACTGGTGATGTACCAGATGGATTGGAATGTGCAAATAGGAGTCTGTGAGGTAGATTGCAGCCATGAAGTCGCCGTGTTGAAGTAGCAGGATGACATATTGATGAGTGACCATGTGAAACTGCTCTGACAGAAAGTATTTGTTCAGGTGTATGAGATCTAAAATTGGCCTGAAGGACCTCTCTTTTTCGGGGGAGAGTTTGTATCTGCAAGGTGGAATGTTGGGAGGTGTGGAAGTGAGCTCCAGACAACCATGTTAGATAATATCCAACACCCGCTGGTCAGAGCTGTAGTTCCGCCAAGTGGGAAAGAACCTTTGGAGACAACCCACGATTGGTGTAAAGTGGTTGGGGAGAATAAGAGGTAAATCAGGGTTTCGCGGTACTGGCAGCTCCTTTCGGTGAGCCACCTTTACATCTGCCTTTCAAATTGTTCCCTCTGTAGGAGCCTTGAAAATAGCCCCTGGGAGAAGTGTTTTGGGATTGAGACCATTGGTATGACGTGGAGGTTTCTGGGGAAGTGGTTTTAGAAACTCTAAAAGAAGTGTCTACCAGCAGCCCAAAAAGGTCTTCCCCATCAAAAGGTAGATTAAGATGGTTTTGCTGAACTTCCAGTTTGAGACCGGAAACACGGGGCCATGCGTAGGAGGACAGAGTTAACCCCTTAAGAGAAGTATCTGCAGAATCTAGGGCACATCATATAGTAGTATTTGACATCTGCTTCCCTTCAGAGCAGATCTCATAGTCTTTTTATTTTTTTTTAGCATCAGAGCATATCTCATAGCCTCTCTTTTATGTACGTCTGCCAGATATTGGAGGAGTTCCTCCCTTTTGTCCCTCTGAGCCTGGTCATAGTTGGAAAGCAGGCCAATGTTAAAGGCAAATCACCAATGGTTTGCCGACTGCACAGCTACCCTCTCGCCTGCACCATCTATATCCCCAATCTCCTTGTCTGGTAGAGTGGCATCTCCAATGGTCTGGGAGTTGGCCCTTGTGAATGCAGAAGCTACCACCTAAGAGCCAGGTAAAAGCTAGCTCCTGATGTAAAGTGGGTCAGCTGGGGAAGCCTTCTACTTTTTACCTACTCTGGTGTAATGGATTTGTTTGAATTGGGTCGTGGAAGGTGTCTGGGGTGTGACAGAGCACATCTTTAAGCACAGGGAGGTACTGAGCAGAGAGTTGAGAGGATGAGAGAGTTTCAAAAAGGAAATCATCATCTACAGGCTCAGTGTGCAGATCCACTTTATGGAAGGTAGCAGCCCTACCAATGACGGCATGGTAGAAAGAGGTATCAGCAGGAGGAGAGGGCTTTATCTTTATCAGCTGATGGGCCAGTATTATAGGTATCCCAGGAATCATCCTGTGCCCGAATGTCAAAGGTAATACCATGGCTCTGTCCCCCTATCACAGAACGAGTGAGGTGTTGTGGAGCAGAAAGAGTTGGCAGAAAAGTAAAGTGCACAGGGCTTGTAGCCTGATCAATTCTCTCCCTCTGCTTTGGTGGAGCTGGTATGTCTAAGGCCTCTTCAAAGGATAGTTACCTTTTAGATGGTTGGGCAGCAGAACCAGGAGGGCAAGTGATTATCCAGCTTGTATGGGGATGGATCATCAAGTGTTTTTGGCAGGTGTTGATTTTTTCCTGTAGTTTTTGAAGAATGGGCTCCACAGTCCCTTATCTTCGGCTGAACTTGCTGATGGGTGCGGATGACCTTGGTTCTGATGCTTACGTTCACGACGCCGACAGCGGTTTCGGAGCCAACGCCGCTTTGTGTTTCAGTGCCGAAGTTGCCACATGCCTGCTCAATTTAGAGGCGGGAGCAGCTTATGCCTAAGTGGTCAGCCACAAAGGTTTCTTTAATGCCAAGCTCAAGCTGGGCGTTATGTACGAAGTTGGTCAGTGCTGACCATGGCCCGAAGACAGTGGTGGCCTGTGGTCTGTGTCTGGTGCTCCAAAGTAACTTTTTCACCATTTGAGAAGGGTTACTCTGTTTGGAGGTGGAGGTGAGGTGGGGGGGCACAGTGCTCATTACGAGTTGCTCTGGTGGAAGATCGTGCATTACCAGGTTGGAGCCGGCGCTGTTGTCGGGGGAGAAGGTCCCTTCGTCTGCAGCCGTCGCTTGCGCATGCTGTTCCCGTTGATGTCCTCTGTGCTGAAAAGGTTGGATGTGTCGTCTCCACTCCTCTGTGACGAAAAGAGGTTTCTTTGAGCAGAAAGTGCAGCAAGCGTCGCAATCAGCTTCGCTTTGCTCGGGGTAGACACACAGATTACAGACCTGATGGAGATAGGTCCAAGGGTATTATGCGTTACACTGAGGACAGTAGCGGAAAGGCGTCCGTTCCATCACTAGGTGATCATGGTAGGGGAGTTGCACCTAAGGACCGAAGAAGGCCCAGAAGGGAAAGGCCCACGCTTCGTTGGAAAAAACTGCCTGGTCAATCAAGGAGTAGGTATTTAGAATGGAATAAAATAGGAACGCGATTGAAAACAATACAGACAGAGGTAGGAACTGTGTAAAACAAGACCAGTGTACCATGACGGGGTCAAACTGGAGCATGGGAGCACACATCCGAACCAGACGGTGGAAGGCAACAATTTAACAATTGAGTCGATGACCACGCGCATTACCAGCAAGAAGAAGTGTCACAATACCTTGTGACTCGAAAGAATTTCTTTAAAGAAAAACAACTTGCACACATCTGAGCCCAACATTAGATGGTGGGAATATGCACAGCATGTGTATCTACAGCCACACATGCCTTGAACATACATAAACATACATAAACAAGCATCTATCAAAGAACTACACAAATAATTAAATATTTAATTCACAAATTAAAAAAGTCTACATTTTTAATTTTAATGGGAAGGTTGGGGCTGTTCAAATTTAATATAGGCCACTCGTTATCCATACTATATTCTATTTGATACACTCACACTGCTCCCACATATACATTTTGTTGTAGCCAACTTCACATTCTTTCACATTTACAGAATGTAGGAAAGTGTCCCTTTTCGCATGGATACCCCTAACGTTTTGCCAGATACCTGATGCCAACTTGAATGAGAGTGTGCAGAGATCCTGTTAGCCAGGTCCCATCACCTGTGTTCGTTTCCAAAAGTGTACCTTTGCACCCACAATTGACACACCTCTTAAAAAAGGTACCCCTGGTACCAAGGCCCTTGTGACCAGAGAGGGCCTCTGAGGGCTGCAACATTATGCCACCCTCAAATACTCCGCACCTTAGCACCTCATCCTGGCATTGCAGACTGGGAGTTTTGGGGCAGATCAAACTAAAGAGGCGACATGGCACTCAGCCCTGTGTGCCATGCCCACTTACATTGCCCAGCACGTTAAACCCACAATGATGCCAGGGTTGGATTTTATGAAAAATGCACACACAGGGTATCTTAGAGATGCCCCCTGAAAAACGAGCAACTCTGGTGTGGTTCCTGACTGGCTCCCAGCCATCTGCCAACACCAGACAGGTTTCTGGACCCCGGGGTAGAGACTCTGCTCTCTGGATCCGGGAACAAAACACATCCTGGGCAGAAGTGTCATGCCTCCTCCCCCAGGACGGGCAGGGTCCTCAAAGAGGGGGCAGGAAAGACCTGCTGCCTTTGTTAGCTACCCCCAACCTTTTGTTTCTATCAACAACTGGCTCTCACCGGTTCTAATCCCTATTTTGGGCACAAGAATGGATGGGAAAACCTAGCCAGGAAGGGAGGTGTGTCCACCTTTGCCGACCCCCTCCTAAGGTGGGGGAGGTGAGGTGAAGCACACATCTCAGTCCCCACCAGCTTGAAGATGAGGGGACCCAGCCAATCCGAGAAAGACTCTTTCCCCCCTCCAACTGGAGGGTGGCATACTAGGGGGTGAAGACACCCCAGGGAAGGGACCCATTGGTCCCAACCAGCACACCCCTGTAAAGCCCCTTATTCTAGTATTTAGGGGCACCCCTGAACCTTGCCTCTTCAGATTCGACGTGACAGGAAAAAGGACTGAAGAACAGTGCTGCACAAGAAGAGGATGACTACCACAGCTTTGGCCCCAGCCCTACCGGCATGTCTTCTGCTCTGAACCCCTGCAAGCTGAACCCAGCGTGTCCTGCAGTCTGCAACCTCCAACAACCTGCCCTGCCTTCACAAAGAACTCCTATCTCCCATGGATACCGAATGTGTTCAATACCAAGCCAAGGATTGCAGATACGGCTGGATCTGCGAGTCCTCACCACCCTGCACACGACACCCATGGCTCTAGTTCAAGTTGCCCAAAACCTCAGCGAGGTCGAGCACTAACTATGTTTACTGAAGGTAAGTAACTTGTGCATCTGAAAGAAACATGTTAGTGATAGATTCCTTACCTTAGAATAGATACCACAGCAATACCAATCCCAGTGGCGGGTCAGCGAGCCAAGATCACACCAGGAAGTCCCAGAAAACAGAACGGCCAAAGAAGAAGTCTCTCCGGACTTGGCTGTCCAGGCAATAGTGCTTAGTAAAAGTGGGCAGCGAGGGCCATGTAGCTGTTTGACAGATGTCTTGTAAGGTGACACCACCTCCCAATGCCGTAGTGGCAGCCATCGCCCTGGTGGAATGGGCGCGCAGCCCCAACAGATGCTCCTTCTTTGCCAGAGAATAACAGGCTTTAATACACAAGACAACCCATCGAGATATAAACCGCTTGTATACGGCTTGACCTTTCTTGGCGCAAACGTAGCCAACAAACTGTTGTGTGCGATTCAGGTAAAATGAGAGCGTATGTTTTGGGTCCAGACGGTGGAGCCTCTCTTCCTCTCTGGAAGGATGCGGAAAGAAGGATGGATGTGTCCTGAGCACAACCTTGTCCGGATAACCAGAGCGAAAAGGAGGTTTGCAAGAAAGAGCCTGGAGCTCACTCACTCTTCTAGCAGAGGTGATGGCAACCAGGAAAGCAGTCTTCAGAGTTAACAGACGAAGAGGACAGTTGTGAAGAGGCTCAAAGGAAGCACACATTAAATATGTGAGAACCAGGTTCAAGTCCCACTGTGGCATTACGAAAGGAATAGGTGGAAAAAGATGAGTAATGCCTTTGAGGAATCTGTTAACAACAGGGGACTTGAAAAGAGAGGGCTAATCAGGGAGTCTGAGAAAGGCCGCAATAGCAGAAAGGTAGCCCTTGATAGTGCCCAGAGCAGAGCCCTGCTGGGCCAAAGAAAGAAGGAACAGTAAGACTTCAGAAAGAGGGGCAGAAAGGGGATCCACAGCCTTTGCTGTGCACCATGCACAAACTTGTTCCATCTGCAGGCGTATACCAACTTAGTGGAGGGACGCCTGGCTGCTAGAATGACATCACAGACTTCAGGAGGTAAGTCGAAAGGAATCAACTGCTGCCGCTCAATCTCCACGCAAAGAGGTAGAGACTGGACAGGTTCGGGTGGAGGACCGTCCCCTGCTGCTGCGACAGAAGACCCTCCCGAAGAGGCAGTCGGATCGGGGGATCGATGATCATACTGAGTAGCTCGGAATACCTAACTCTTTGAGCCCAGTCCGGAGCCACAAGAATGACTTGGGCCCGGTCGCGCCTGATCTTCAGCACTCTGGGCAGAAGTGGTGTAGGCGGAAAGGCGTACAACAGACCCCAACTCCACTTGCGACGAAAAGAGTCACTGAGCGAGTGTCGCCTTGGAAATTCCAGTGAGTGAAGACGCCATTCGTGATACATCATGCACCTGCGGACAAGTTCATCCGCCCTGGCTTTCAGTGAACCTGCCAGGTGTTGAACCACCAGGGAAATGCCCTGATGTTCCAGCCATGTCCAGAGGCGCAGAGCCTCCTGACATAGGGTCCACGACCCCCACCCCGCCCTGTTTGTTGCAGTACCACATGGCGGTTGTGTTGTCTGTGAACACCTGCACTACTCTCCCCTTGATAGAGGGAAGGAATGGTTGGGGGGGGGGGGGGCACGGGCGGCTCCGGATCAATTGAAGAGCCAATGTCTTGTGGTCCTTCCTGAACGCGTGCAGGGTCGGGGAGCGTCTGATGTTCACCGGGAGCTCGTTACAGGTCTTGGCTGCGATGTAGGAGAAGGCTCTCCCGCCTGTTCTGTTTCTGCGGATGCGGGGGACCTCTGCCAGGGCAAGGTCGGCAGAGCGGAGGTTCCTCTTGGGCACGTGGAAAGATACTCTCTCGTTGAGGTATTTGGGTAAGATGTTGTTGAGTGATTTGTAGGCGTGGGTGAGGAGTTTGAAGGTGATCCTTTTCTCGACAGGGAGCAAATTTGATGGGGAACCCCAGCAAATGCAGGAGGTCGGCTGTAGTCTGGAGGTGGGAGACGACTGCCTGGGGCGAGCCCGCCTTCAACAGCCAGTTGTCGAGATAGGGGAAGACTCGAACCCCCGATCTGCGCAGATGAGCTGCGACCACGGCCATCACTTTCGTTAACACCCGAGGGGCGCTGGTAAGGCCAAAGGGAAGCACGGTAAACTGAAAGTGCTCGTGGCCTGCCGTAAATCGTAGGTAACGCCAGTGGGCCGGCAGGACGGGAATGTGGAAATATGCATCCTGCAGGTCCAACACTACCATCCAGTCTCCAGGGTCGAGGGCAGACAAGACCTGAGCCAGAGTCAACATCTTGAACTTCTCCTTTCGGAGGAAGCAACGGACGTCCCGAGACTTCCTGCCGAAGAAGTGCCAAGTGATCCCCCAACATGCGGTGGTACTGGGGTGGCATGGCTGGAGGGGTAGTCTCGAAGGGGAGGGAACAGCCCCTTTGGACTATTTGTAAAACCCACCTGTCTGAAGTGATGGTGCGCCAGTGGGGGAGGTGATGGCGAATCCTGCCGCCCAATGGCGTTTGATGGGCCTGAAAAACCGGACTAGGAAGGTTAGGAGGCAGTGGTGGCCGGGGTGGAGGTGGACTGACTCGCCCGCTGGCCCCCTGACCCGGCTCGGCGGGTCCCACGTCCGCAGCCACGCTGAGACTGTTGCTGCTCAGGCCAGTGGCTCGGAAGTGAACGTGTCGGGGCGCCCCTTCCGTGGCCACGAAAGGAGAGAAAAGCAGAAGGCGGAGGAGGGCGCGTGGCGAAAGGCCCAGGGACTTGGCCATAGCCCGTGAGTCCTTATCTGCTTTGTTGCCGAAAAGGCGAATGCCATCAAAGGGCATGTCCATCAGTGTTCTGGACATCCGCAGAAAAACAGTAGTCCTCAGCCAGGTGTGGTGACGAAGCGCCACTTTCCTGGAAATCGCCCTGCCCAGCGAGTCGGTGGTGTCAAGGCCACAACAAATGGTGAACTTGGCTACATCCCTCCCTTCAGCAATAGCTTGAGAGAGCACTGTCTGGGCCTCCTCCGGACATTGAGGCAGCACGCGCGTCACCGTATCCCACAGAGAGTGGGAACAACGGTCCAAGAGGCATGCGGTGTTCACAGACCACAGCCCTTAACTGGCTGAAGAAAAAAATCTTCTTACCGAATTGCTCCAGTTTCTTGGATTCCCTGTCCGGTGGTGTAGTAGGGAATGCGCTCAAGGACGCAGAGGCTTGGACAACCAAGCTCTCAGGTGTGGGGTGTTGGGAAAGGAAAAGGGGGTCGCCCAGGGCCAGACAATGGTGTTGGGCCACGTTCCTATCCACAGGAGATCATGTTGTGCCGGGACCAGGTGCCCAAAAGAACGCCTGAAAGTGCATCATTAAAAGGCATCAGTGGTTCCGCAGAGATAGCCGCAGGCTGAAGCACTTCTGTCATGAGGTTAGTCCTGACGGCTTCGATAGGGAGCTCGAGGTGGAGGGCCTCGGCCGCCCACTGCGTAACTTGCACCCTCCTCCGTAGCCAAGGTAGGAGGAGTCAGCATGCCAAGGTCAGGAGAGGTATCAAGACCTCTGCCCAGTCCGGGTCAAACTTACATTGTGCTGTGAGAGGGTCCTCAGACCTCTACCAGTCCTTCCCTTCCTCCGTAGGCTGATGAACAGGCTGAAAATAAGGAGGATGGACATAGGGATAGAAATTCTGCATCGGCGTCGGAATCTGTGTCGAGTGACGCTGTTCCAGCGCCGTGTCACATCGGGGCTGAAACCAGGGGCGACGTCGTCCGGAGGGCCAGGCAACGTCGGAGGTGGTGCTGGTGGGGTTGACGTCGGTGGAGGTGTCACAAGGTCAACCACCGCCAACCGGGATCCAGGCCTGGATCCATGAGGGCCCTGCGGCGCCGACAGCGATGCCGGAGCCGCCGACAGAAAAGGGCGAGGACCCCCAGTCGGACCCGCGGGGCCCGAAGGCGCGCCAGCGGGACCCGACGGCCCAAAGAGGCGAGCCACGGCTGACAGAAATTCCTGCAGCTGTGCCGGAGTCGCTGACTGACCCGGGAAGGGCGGGTAGGCCGGCAGCGACTGCGTAGGCTCCGCCGGAGCAGCGGGGAAGGCATCACCCGCACCCTCAGCCGCGACGGGAAGTTGGAGAGCGATGGCGCTTCTTTGACTTCTTGGAACGATTCATCTTACCTGACCCGGGGTGCGAAGACTTAGATTCTGATGAACGATGGTGGCTCTGTGACTGGTCCCTCTAACTCCCATGGGACCGGGACCTTGAGCGGCGTGGAGCCGACTGCCGGACTTCAAGCAACTTTCGGGACCGCTCCCGCAAAGTCTTTGGTGCCATGGCCCGGCAGTCAGGGCACAACTTGGGGTTGTGGTCGCGCCCCAGGCAGTAAAGACACACGTGGTGCGGGTCCATCACCGACATTATGCGTTGACAGTCCCCGCAGGACTTGAAGCCGGGCATCCCTACTTCACCAGGAGTCGATCGATAGATAGAGACAAAAAGGCCTAAAAAAACTCAGTCAAAAAGTGACTGGGGGTACTGCTCTCTCCGGATCTGCGCTTGCTGGTGCGGAAAAAGAAAGTACTGACGTCAGCGCGCAAGGGCGGCGTCTAAGTAGCTGCCGCAACATCATCTCGGCGACCACGACGCCAAAGTCGGATGCGGAGCCGCACCATGCCACCTTCCGATGCGCAGGGGTACTACTGGCGAAAACTTTCCAGATCCAGTCTGACGCCTGGGGGTAATTCTAAGGTAAGGAATTCATCCCCAACGTGTTTCTTTCAGATAAGAGGTTTGGGGCCTACTAATACAAATACCTGTGAGAGTTTCATAGGACTACTCATTGCTTAATACACAGCTTCCTCATGTAATGCTCAGTGGCTTCCTCGTGTAATGCTCAGAGGGATGTGTGGGTTGCTGGACTCTGTTCTGCCAGAGGATCTAGGGAATCCATATCTCAAGCTGTATTCTGGAGCCATTCTAGAAAACACATCTGCAGCAAATGTGGAGCTCACGATTTAGACCCCTAGACCCAGAAAACATTTCACTGGAACTCTCACTTGTGGCCATAGGTGATTATGTGGAGTCCAATGTGATGCTGGCAACAGAGTCAGGAGCAAATATTTCCAAGTTGTAAACAGAGTCAAAGGTGGAAGGAGAACAGTCATCAGCAGATTTACATCTGAGGATGTCTCTGAAAGAGGAAAGTCCTGCGCTACTGAGGCATGGTCATCCACTAAAGTACAACAGTCGTTCCATGAAGAAAGGAGCAATGTCCTTAAAAAGAGGCACTAGAGAGAACAAAAATGGCTGCACTTGTGCAGAACTGGTAGAGGTAATAGCGATCGCCTTGTTTAATTTCCTTGATGGTGGGCACCTACAGATGAAAAGGAGGTCTTAGGTGTTTTAAAATTCCTGGGTTGAAGAAAGTCCAGATTCTTTTCTTGCTGAAAAGGATATGCATGACAAGAATCTGAAGGGCCCAGAGTGGCGACCACTGTGCAATCATGTCATTCAAGTACTGACAGTAAGCCAAATTCTGATGGTTTCTACCCTTACAAGTCTTTAAAAAAGTCTTTTGCATAGCAAATCAGGCACAAACGTTAATACAGAGATAAACTCGGTACTTCTCTGGATCATTTACATCTTTGGCATACAGAAACAAGCATTTGCAATGCAATCGGTCTCGCCTTTGGGACCTTATATTTATTTAGCTATGCAGCACATTAACCTGGGTGCTGAAACATCTACTGTTCTTTAACATGGAGGGAAAGTAAGCACCAAACTGCGTGACACACCAGGTATGGAAAAACTTGGGAGAGAAATGTTGCCTTTCAGCAGGAAATGGTATAGTCCAAAGCTCTGTTTTTAATATAAAATCAAGGCCTTCGGTGGTCATATCACTGAAAATACAAGATTTGAAAAAAATATTGTCTACGGGTTCTCGTGGCAGACAATTTCTATGGAGTAGAATCTAGAGAATGCTAAGGTGATTCTGGTATTTTACTGACCTTTGCTGGTAGTTTTCTTTCAAGAAAGTTAAATAGAGGCAGTTGCCAGAGGAAAAAAAAAAAAAAACGAAAGTCCCTCAGCAGAAAGCAATTCTGGTATTTTACTGACCTCTACTGGTTGTTTTCCAGACAGATAAATAGAGGCAGTTGAACAAGCAGAAAGCAATTCTGGTATTTTACTGACCTCTACTAGTTGTTTTCTATCAAGACAGTTAAATAGAGGCAGTTGAACAGAAAGAAAAAGTCCCTAAGCGGAAGCAGACAAGTCCTAGGACTGACATACACATAAGTATATACTACAGTATATACAAGAGGTCTCGAATGCTCGACCTAAAAAGGAACACATCACAGGTGCCAGTATGGACCTGCATCATTGCTTGTGGTAGTGAAATCCATGTGTATAGAAGACCTACTGCATTTCTGGATAGAATCTCACATCTGGAGACAGATCTATAGATGAAGAAACTGCAGGAACAAGTATGCAGAATTTCTGATGCAAAATTGTCAGGCATTACAGTGTAAAATACACTTACCACAGAAATGATACTTAGTACCTGGGTCCACATGACAATGCCTTTACTCAGGGGACCAGGGCTAACTCTCTATGGTCAAAATCTCCACCTAGTAGGTCAAGGTATTTCACTGCACTGAGAACCTACAACAACTAAATGGACAGCATGTACAACTCTCTGTTAGAGCATGTACTGCTAGTGTCAATTTTGGCACAGAGCCTATGGCACCAGATGTTAAGTCACTTTTCAGAGATTCAGACTTCATTTTACCACTGTCACGGATGTGACCAGATCCACCTAAAAGAAAAGATCCACTAGGAATAAAAAACTAGAACATGTAAGTAGAATGTTCACTGACCTTTAGTTATCTTCTCAGCAATCCTCCGCTGAGGTAGTCTGAGATGCTGATACATTGGTCAGAGGAAGCCTGAATTACCTTTACTGCCAGGCATCCAGTTACGTTCTCCAGCTTAATTCATGGCAGAAAAGCCTTGATTGTATGGTTTGACAGCATATTAGAAAAGGACATGAGCAGACACAAACACATAACTTGTCGAACATTTTACAATTAATTTTTGCATACTAGTTGGAAACTTTTTCATGACTTTGAATGATATATAGTTAACAAGAACTCAAAACACTAACAACTGGAAAGAAAATACTCTATCTCTATGTCCCACATTTTAGGACTACAGCTTTCTTTCTGTGACAGCAGAAAATGAAAATGTAAGTAGAGGTCGAGACTTTAAGAATGTATATAAAGAGTACAACACACTGCACGTTTATCATCAGCAATCTAGCTTTTTTGTTATATAACACCATTAATAACAGGAGATCTGACTACCTATCATCTCTCTCCCCAAATCTTTTCAATGCTTGGATGGACTTCCAGACTGACATCCTTGATGCCAACAAATCAGCTACACCACCACCTATCTGTACCTCAGGTTGAAAGAAGGGATCTAGGACTCATCAACAGATGACAAAGTGTCTGAAAGAAGTCCAAAATCGGATGCCTCCGAACTCGATGCACCTTACTGGCAAGACACTGGCAATTCTACTCCCCCACCTTTCCTCTCATGCGGCCCCACTCCTTAGGGCCATCACAAGCACCAGCCAAGAAAATTCACAACTTAGTTCATGTGGATTACTGCCACTGTTCTATTTTTTCAACAGTGTTGCATTCATTGTTATTTTGAGACTACCAACAAAGAGAAGGAAACTAAGAATCTAGGTACATCTTGGGTCAGAGTTGCCAAGACTACATCATGCCTACTTGGAAAAGACTCACCTTCTTACCTACCAAAGAAGGAGTGCGATCCTCACCCACTTTAATTTCATTGCCCCAATGACAGAACAAGTTGGCACAGCATACACCAATGAGATGACATCACTTATACTGTCCGCCCCTTCACTCCTACTAGGTACCAACCTTACAAAGAACCTAGCTCAATCACAGGCTTACTAACCATGAACCTAGAATTTTTCAGGAGGAGCCACTATTCAGAAAAGAATGGTCTCTCACCGTGTGGCAATGTTCAAGAGATTGGCGCATTCTGATTATTAATACGGCTAAAGTTCTATCAGAAGCCATGCTCATCGTGATCAAAGCCAGCAAAAATGCCTTCAACACTCAGATTAAGATCACCCTTTACAGAGGGAAACTGGATTAACACAGATGATCGACTCAAAAACATGAGTCTAAAATCAATATTCAATCCGCCCCCTTCATCCATGCCCCCAGAAGTATGGGCTTTTTGAAGAAGCGGTTATCAAGGAGATTGAAGAACTAAACCCCATGAGAGATACCTTTCAGAACTTATCCAGGAAAGAGGATACTATTCTGGAGACCCTGAAAAAGGAATAACACCCGATTATAAAACCCACGGACAAGGGGGTGCCATCATCATACAAGGAAGAGTAGAGTATAGAGAGGCTTGCCTCAACCTCCTACAAGATGAGAGACACTATGTGCCACTGCAAGCTGATCCTACCAACCCACTGCAATATACCATGAAAAAAAATCATCTTTCTCCGCTATAGACAATGAACGGATTTCACAGAAAACACAGGAATTCCTGATCACCACAGAACCAAGAATGCCCTACTTCTACACTATCCCGAAGAGCCACAAAGGGAGAATGTCCCCTGCAGGAAGGCCGACATTATCAGGAATTGTGTCAATACTTGAATCATTATCAAAATATACAGATTGATGCTGAGACGGAAGCGAAGCAACTTGAATTGGAATCCCGCAGTAGAGATTGTGCGGATCAGCAAGTTCGCCGCCAACTCCTATTGACGCAGCAGGAATATGCCCATCTTCTTCTAGACGAAGCCAGACAGGCGTGGTTGGCAACCAGCAGTCAGATCTACCAGTGGGGAGATAAGTCCAGCAAGTTATTGCATAGGTTATGTCAGGGATCGTTCTACCCCCAGGACTTACCGGGCATTTTGGGCCCGGATGGGTCCTCTCTCACGGACCCCTCCATGATTGCTGACAGCTTTGCTATGTACTATGCAGACCTCTATGCCCCCAAGGAATGCCTCCCCGCAGCTGTAGTTGATCGCTTCCTCGATGACCTGCCACCTAAGGCCCATTCCGACGAAGTACGTGAGGAGCTGGATCTCCCGCTCACGGAGAAGGAACGGGCGCGGCCCTGGGTTAGATGCAAATCGGAAAGGCCCCGGGACCGAATGGCTTCCCAAGTGAATTTTTTAAACGCTATTTTCTGCATGCCTCGTGATAGGAGGCATGCGGAGATTGTGGTGTTCCACAAGCCCGGAAGGCCCCCAGATCAGCATGCATCGTATCGCCCTATATCTCCTCTTAATGTAGAGGCCGGCCAGGGTTTTGGCCAAGGCGCTAGCCAATCGTCTCCGTGCCCATATTACTTCTTTGGTTCACCCCGATCAGGCCGGGTTTATGCCCCAGCGGGCGACCCGCCACAATATTCGCCGTGCGCATGTTGCAGTGGCAACTGTCCAGGGGCTGGGGGAGCGAGCCGCGCTATTACTTGCGGATATGGATAGGGCTTTTGACTCCCTTAGTTGAGTATACCTATTCGCACTTCTCCGTCAATTAAACTTCGGACCGCACTTATCATATCTGACCCTCCTCTATACAGACCTGACTGCGTCCGTACGAGTGATGGGCTCTTTCTCCTCCACGTTCTCTATTGGGCGGGGCACCAGACAGGGTTGTCCGCTGTCTCCCTATCTGTTTGCATTAGCAATGGAACCCCTAGCATCCTGGGTGCGGGTTGACGCCCAAGTGACTGGTCTTGAGAGGATGACAGGTCTGTCGTATAGTATTGCTTTGTACGCTGATGATGTACTCTTTTTTTTCTTACAAATGTAGATAAGACAGGACTGCGCTTACTGCGCATTATGCAGATCTTCGGGGAGACCTCGGGTCTATACATGAACCCTCGTAAATCTACTCTTTGGGTTCCTGGGCCTCCTCCGTTCAGCTGGCCTCTGGGGGGGTTGAAGTATTTGGGAGTGTTTTTATTGGATTCGCCAACCACCTCTTGGGAGAGAAGGATTAGTTACTTACCTGTAATCCTAGTTCTCATCCAGGGGTATACTCATCAAAGTCATAATCTATGAATAATCCCCGCCCACGTGCGGGATCCCGGAGCGTATATATATAAATATATATTATAATACATATATACATATATATGTATATATACTCATACATATATACATATATATATATACACACACACACACACACACACATATATATATATATATTAGAAAATGGATTGGGTTACAGGTAAACTGCCCGGCGCTCAAAAGGTCTCAGACACTGGTCCCCACCAGTGTAATTTGAAATATTATACAAAAGTACATCTGAGAATAATAAACATCCAAAATTCCGTGATACGCAACAAGTTAGTCTTCTTGTTTTTTCATGGTGTTTTTATTTTCGTTTCTTTAGAGGTTACATTTCCCAAAGTTATTTCAAAAGAGCCAACACGTGTTTCGCGCCACCTGCGCTTCTTCAGGGCTGTCACATAAACAAAATAATACACTTAGAATACACATGTACATAGGTGTGATATTATACACTTACATATTTCTATCTCATATTTGTGAAAACCTAAACAGTATTAAATCTACCTCATCACTATATTCAGTACCCATCTGTCTTTTGTAATAGCTTACCACTCTGCCAGGTGAACACTGATACTTCCTCCTACCGGAGTGGCGAACGAGCGCGGAGGAAGTAAGATCTCACTGTTTTGAGGGCTGTTTGGTGGAGGACTGTTGCTGCTTTGCATTTCCTCTTCCTCTGCTACGACCCCTTTGTTTAAACTGGGACCTCTGCTGATTTTGGGAGGACCATTGGGGTGTTTGAACGCGCTGATGAAAGGCACGCTTGTCGCCCTGGCGAAAGCACTTTCGATATTCCTTGTGCTTTTCCAGCCCAACAGCTTTAACGGTGTCCAACTCTGCCTTCATTTTGTTCATTTGGTCATCAGCGTGAGCCCCAAACAAAGATGATCCGTTAAAAGGCAGATTAAGAATTTTTTTCTGCGCATCAGGCTTGAGGCCCGTTAGCCGTAGCCAGGCTGAGCGCCGAGAGCAGACGCCATGAGAGTAGCCATGTGCGGCGAGGTCCGAAGCATCCGCAGCCGCACTGATAATTTGATTGGGTACGAGCCCACCTTCCAGGAGAATTTCATTAAAATCCTGCCTGTCTTCCCTTGGCAGTTTCTCAGCAAATCTGGAGTGGGAATCCCACAAAGAGCGATGAACAAGTTACTTACCTTCTGTAACGATGTATCTGTAAGAAACATTAGTTAGTTAGATTCCTCACCTTAGAATATCCCCAGGCGTCAGACTGGATCCGGAAGATTTTTGTAGCAATACCCCTTGCGCGTCGCTAGGCGTCGTCTGCGGCTCCGCGTCAGTCATTGGCGTCGTGCGCCGGAATGACGTTGGAGTACTTAGACGCCGCCCTCGCGCGCTGACGTCAGTTCTTGTACATAGCTTTCCGCGCCAGGAACGCAGAGCCATGCATAGGACCGACACTGGTGCCAAAAAATCTAGGGCCCTGAAAAGGATAGCCTTAACCATAGATGTCGGTTCGCAGAACGGGGAGGATGGGTGGGTCGGTGAGGAATCTAACTAACTAATGTTTCTTACAGATACATCGTTACCGAAGGTAAGTAACTTGTTCATCTGAAAGAAACACGTTAGTTAGATTCCTCACCTTAGAATAGATACCCAAGCGATACCAACCCCGGTGGTGGGTCTGCAAACCAAGATCACACCAGAAAGTTCTGGAGGACAGAACGGCCAAAGAAGCCATCCCTCCGGACTTGGCTGTCTAGGCAATAGTGCCTGGCAAACGTGTGCAGCGAAGCCCACGTCGCCGCCTGACAGATGTCCTGCAAATGGACTCCCCGTCCCAAAGCAGTAGTAGCCGCCGTGGCCCGAGTAGAATGGGCTCGCAGCCCAACAGGAGGGTCCTTTTTTGCCAAGGAATAACAGGTTTTTATACACAAAACGACCCACCGGGAGATGGTCCGTTTGTGCACAGCTTTTCCCTTCTTAGCACCCACGTAGCCAACGAAAAGCTGGTCGTCCACCCGGAACTGTTTCGTGCGGTCCAAATAAAAGGAGAGCGCACGTTTTGGGTCCAGACGGTGGAGCCGCTCTTCCTCTTTGGAAGGATGCGGAGGTGGAAAGAAGGTGGGCAAGGTGACA
The DNA here is from genome assembly GCF_964204655.1 of Triturus cristatus. Lineage (NCBI taxonomy): Eukaryota > Metazoa > Chordata > Amphibia > Caudata > Salamandridae > Triturus > Triturus cristatus. The sequence goes on along the minus strand of NC_140593.1, from coordinate 839,255,090 downwards.
GATTGCCCAAGATGAAAGGGGGGTCACCACTTTCGGTAGAAAGGAAGGACGAGGCCGAAGGACAACCTTGTCCGGATGAACAGATAGAAAAGGAGGCTTGGACGACAGAGCCTGGAGCTCACTCACCCGTCTAGCCGAGGTGATGGCTACCAGGAAAGCAGTCTTAAGAGTGAGAAGACGAAGAGGACAATTGTGAAGAGGCTCATAGGGAGCGCACATCAGGAATGTTAAGACAAGATTCAAGTTCCACTGAGGCATTACGAAAGGGACAGGAGGGAACATGTGAGTAATGCCTTTAAGAAAGCGTGACACTACAGGGGACTTGAAAAGAGAGGGCTGATCAGGAAGCCGTAAGAAGGCAGAGATGGCAGCAAGATAACCTTTCAAGGTGCCCCGGGCAGAGCCCTGCCGGGCCAAAGAAAGAAGAAAGAGGAGAACCTCAGAAAGTGGGGCGGAAAGGGGATCCACAGCCTTTGCTGTGCACCATGCCACAAACTTGTTCCACCGGCAGGCGTATACCGTCTTTGTGGAGGGACGCCTGGCTGCCAGAATGATATCACAGACTTCAGGAGGCAAGTCAAATGGCATCAACTGCCGCCGCTCAATCTCCACGCATGGAGGTGGAGGCTGGACAGGTTCGGGTGGAGGACCGTCCCCTGCTGCTGCGACAGAAGATCCTCCCGAAGGGGCAGACGTATCGGAGAATCGGCCAACATACTGAGTAGCTCGGGATACCAGTACCTTCGTGCCCAATCCGGAGCCACCAAGATGACTTGGGCAGAAGTGGTATAGGCGGAAAGGCGTACAACAGACCGCAACTCCACTCGCGATGAAAAGCGTCGCCGAGCGAGTGCCGCCTTGGAAAATCCAACGCGCAGAACTGCTGACACTGCGCGTTCTCGTCGGTGGCGAATAGATCTAACCAAGGCTCTCCCCACTGCTGAAAGAGATCTTGCGCCACCTCGGAGTTCAGACGCCATTCGTGATCCATCATGCACCGGCGGCTGAGTTAGTCTGCTCTGGCGTTCAGAGAGCCCGCCAGATGTTGAACCACCAGGGTGATGCCCTGGTGTTCCAGCCATGTCCAGAGGCGCAGAGCCTCCTGACAAAGGGTCCATGACCCCACCCCGCCCTGTTTGTTGCAATACCACATGGCGGTGGTGTTGTCCGTGAACACCTGCACGACACTTCCCCGGACAGAGGGAAGGAAGGCTTTCAGTGCAAGTCGGATCGCTCTCAGCCCCAACAAGTTGATGTGGAGGCGAGACTCCGCCGGAGACCAGAGGCCTCTGATCTCCGCCTCTCCCATATGGCCACCCCATCCCAGGAGGGATGCATCCGTCACTACGACATGCTCCGGTAGGGGTAGGGAGAGGCTCTTACCCGTGACCCAATCGGGGTCCGTGAGCTACCACTGCAACTGCTGTGCAGTGCCCTCCGAGATCAAGACATGGTCGGACAGGTTGCCGTGATGCAGGGCCCACTGAAACTTCAGGTCCCACTGCAGAGCCCGCATGCGCCGCCTGGCGTAATGCACTAGTAGGATGCAAGAGGCCATCAGCCCCAGAAGCCGCAACACTAGCCTGACCAAAACCCAGGATAGAGGCCGAAAGATGGGAATCAGGGCCTGTATATCCCGGACCCGCTGTTCCGGTGGATGGACCCGGAACTGCGCCGAACCGAGAACCGCTCCGATGAAGAGGAGCTTCTGAGAGGGGCTCAGGTGTGACTTCGGCACATTGATGGAAAACCCCAGCAAATGCAGGAGATCCGCCGTAGTCTGGAGGTGGGAGACGACTATCTGGGGCGAGCCCGCCTTCAACAACCAGTCGTCGAGATAGGGGAAGACTGGAACCCCTGATCTGCGCAGATGAGCTGCGACCAGCGCCATCACTTTCGTGAACACCCGAGGGGCACTGGTAAGGCTGAAGGGGAGCACGGTGAACTGAAAGTGCTCCTGACCCACCGTGAACCGCAGGTAACGCCGGTGGGCCGGCAGGACGGGGATATGGAAATATGCGTCCTGCAAGTCCAACGCTACCATCCAGTCTCCAGGGTCTAGGGCAGCTAGAACCTGAGCCAAAGTCAACATTTTGAACCGTTCCTTCCGGAGGAAGGCATTGACGTTCCTGAGGTCCAAGATAGGGCGTAGGCCTCCTTTGCCCTTCTTGGGAACCAGAAAGTAGTGGGAATAACAACCACGACCTACTTCTGGGCTCGGAACGCGCTCGACGGCCTCTTTGGCCAAGAGGGCCGAAACTTCCTCTCGCAGAAGATTCAAATGATCCTCCGAGATACGGTGGTGCTGCGGTGGCATGGCTGGAGGGGTCGTCTCGAAGGGGAGGGAGTAGCCCCTTCGGACGATTTGCAGCACCCACCTGTCCGAAGTAATGGTACGCCAGTGGAGCAGGTGATGGTGAACCCGGCCTCCCACTGGCAAGGAATGGGCCTGAAAGCTCGGACTAGGAAGGCTTTGAGGCGGATGCTGCCGGGGTGGATGTGGACTGACCGCGTTGTCCTCCAGTACCGCCTCGGCGGAAACCACGTCCGCGACCGCGTGCAGGCTGGTTCTGCGGCCGGTGGCTAGGCGGACGTGAGGAGGTGCCCCTTCCTTGGCCACGGAAGGAGCGAAAAGCGGAAGTTTGTGGCCGCGGGGCCGAGAGGCCCAAGGACTTGGCCGTAGCCCGGGAGTCCTTGAAGCGAGACAGCGCACTGTCCGCTTTCTCACCAAAAAGGCGAGCGCCATCAAAAGGCATGTCCATGAGTGTGCTCTGGACATCCCCTGAAAAGGACGTGGACCGCAGCCAGGCGTGACGTCGAAGCGCCACCGTGGTAGAAATCGCCCTACCCAGCGAGTCCGTAGTGTCGAGTCCACATCGGATGGCATGGCGCACTGCATCTCTCCCATCGGCCAGAGCCGAGGAAAGCCGTGCTCGGGCCTCCTCCGGGCACAGTGGCAGCACGTCCGCCACCGTATCCCACAGAGAGTGGGAATAACGGTCCAAGAGACAGGCGGTGTTTAAAGACCGCAGGCCCAAACTGAGCGAGGAAAACAGCTTCTTACCGAACTGTTCCAGTCTCTTGGAATCCCGGTCCGGAGGAGCGGACGGGAAGGAGGATTGGGAGGTAGAGGCCTGAATAACCAGACTCTCGGGGTGGGGTGTTGGGACAGAAAACTGGGGTCGCCCGGAGCAGGGTGGTGGCGCCTGGCAACATTCCTATCCACAGGAGGGACTGTGGAGGGCTTGGACCAGGTGCCCTGCAGAACGTCAGTGAGGGCCTCATTGAATTGCAGCAGAGGCTCAGTGGAGCATGCGGCAGACTGAAGCACCTCAGTGAGGATGTTAGTCCTCACAGCCACGGCAGGCAGCTCATGCCCAAGGGCCGCGGCCGCCTTGCGCAGCACCACAGAAAAAGCTGTACCCTCCTCCGAAGCGTACATAAACAAAAGGATCCACCCGCAAGTACAATAGATCAAGAGTCTCCCGTTTATACCATGTGTATCCCACGGTCGTGGAGAATACACATCATTTGTTAAAATACCCCTCACACACCAAAAGGGCCCTTGGTGTCATGCTTTATCATAGGGGTCTTCCCGCCCCTCTACGGGACGGGGCGTGCTACGACCTACGTATACGTGGGAGCACTCTTCTTAATGAGACTACTATGTGTAGTGCAAGGGTGTGCAAGGAAGGGTCAGGAATGAATGGAGAGTGACTTAAAAAATACACAGTGATGTGGTAAAAAATAATGGGTGAAAAAATCAAAGAGGAGGTAAATAGCCTCCATCGGCTCCGTCGATGACCGGGGTGGTTATTTGGGCAGGACACTGATCCTTGGAGGCGTAGCCTATTTTGGCACTCCTACCACTCGGTATTTGAGCTCATGAGGATATTGTTCTTTTTGCAGCAAGTTAATAGGAGTATGTAAGACCCATTGGGGCGTTACCAACTCTTGGAGGCTATTTACCTCCTCTTTGATTTTTTCACCCATTTTTTTTTACCACATCACTGTGCGTCGTTTGGAAGGGATCTCTAAGGTCCTGACGAAGAAGCATGGGGAAGCTTCGAAACATGTCGACACCAGGAGGTCAAGCTCATTGAGGCATACACCCTCCTCCCCCACCCTTTTACTAATACCAGCTTAGATGGCAGAATAAATTTTTTTCCCAGTCCAGAGAGCCAGGTATTTTTTAAGTCACTCTCCATTCACTCCTGACCCTTCCTTGCACACCCTTGCACTACACATAGTAGTCTCATTAAGAACAGTGCTCCCACGTATACGTAGGTCGTAGCACGCCCCGTCCCGTAGAGGGGCGGGAAGACCCCTATGATGAAGCATGACACCAAGGGCCCTTTTGGTGTGTGAGGGGTATTTTAACAACTGATGTGTATTCTCCACGACCGTGGGATACACATGGTATAAACGGGAGACTCTTGATCTATTGTACTTGCGGGTGGATCCTTTTGTTTATGTACGCTCTATTGGGAGGAAGTATCCACCTCCACCACTCGTTGAAGTGGAACCTCTCTACTCCCCTCTTTGTTTTTCTTTCCCTCCTCCGAAGCCACAGTCGGAGGAGAGATTAATCCAGTGTCCGGTGAGGTATCCAATCCACTGGCCTCCCCCAGTTCATCTGCCCAGTCCTGAGAAAGTTGCCCTTGAAGGGCCATAGGGTCCTCAGACCCCTCCCAGTCGCCCCCGTCATCCAATTCCTGGTAAACAGGAGGAATGATCGGAGCCGGTCGATAGACATTATGTGTCTCTAGCGGCGTCGGATGCGGCGTCGGGCGGCGCCGCCGCATCGGCGTCGGGACCGGGGCTGAACCGGGGATCGATGTCTACCGGAGTCGGGGGTGGTACCGGTGTCGGCGCCGGCAGAGGAGGCGTGACGAGGTCGACCGGCGTCGACGGGGGCCCAGGCTCGGGCCCGTCGGGGACCTGCGGCGTCGGGGCCGGAGCCTCCAACGGCGCCGGAGCCGCCGGCACGCAAGGTCGCCCAGTCGAGTCCGCGGGGCCCGAAGGCGCGCCAGCGGGCGTCGACGGCGGGGCCAGGCTCCTCATGGCCGAAAGGAAGGCACTGACCTCCGTCGGCGTCGCGTCAATCCCAGGGACCGGCGGGTATGGGGATTTGCGCGGCGATTGCGGCTCCAGCGGAGCCGCGGGGGTGGAACCACCCTGACCCTCGGCCGAGTCGCGCGAGGGGAGTCCGAAGATCGGTGTCGCCTCTTGGACTTCTTAGAGCGCTTCGACTTACCCGAAGACTTCGAGCCAGACGAGCGACGATGTCGAGTGCGGCTTGGCGACCGATCCTTGGACCTCCTCCTGGACCGGTATCGAGAGGGGTGCGGAGCCGAGTGGCGAAGCTCGAGAAGCTTGCGGGACCGCTCCCGCCTAGCTTTCGAGGTCAGGGCCATATAATCGGAGCACGACTCCGCGTCGTGGTCGAGGCCCAAGCAGTACAGGCACCGGCGGTGATGATCGGTCACCGACATCAGTCGGTGACAGTCGTCGCAGGCCTTGAAACCAGGCATCCTACCGGCACCAGAGTCGAGAAGTGACCAAAAAGAGTCGAAAAAGTTAGTCAAAAATTGACTAAAGGGGTAGCTCTCCCGGATCGGCGCTTACTGGCGTGGAAAAAAGAAGAACTGACGTCAGCGCGCGAGGGCGGCGTCTAAGTACTCCGACGACGTCATTCCGGCACACGACGCCAACGACGGACGCGGAGCCGCAGACGACGCCTAGCGACGCGCAAGGGGTATTGCTACAAAAATCTTCCGGATCCAGTCTGACGCCTGGGGATAATGTGAGGAATCTAACTAACGTGTTTCTTTCAGATCATACCTATCTAGCAGGGCTGAAGCACTAGCCACTTTCAGGTGTGAGGCAGAAGTGTTGCACATCTTTCTGCCATATGAATCCATTTGCTTGCTGTCTTTCTCCGGGGGGACAGAAGAGGACACAGAGGCAGAATGGGACTTCATGGCAGTCGCCACGATAACTGAGTCCGCTGGTGAGTCCGCCCTTAGAAACAAGGTATCCTCAGCAGGAGCCTTATATTTCTTTGCTATTCTTGAAGGCACAGAGCCCACCGTAGCAGGAGTGAGAAATGTGGCCATCGCTGGCTCCAACAATCCTGGCACCAATAGTAGCAAAGGTCTGGGTGCTGACCGGTGATGCAACGTGTCAAATATAATCGATGTGGGGGCCAGAAGGGTGTGCAGCGTGATATTCAATTTCTGCGCACCTCTACCCAGGACGTCAGAGAAAGTAGCGATGTCATCCACAGGAGACACTCGTGACGGGGGTGTAGAAGACAAGGTCGGAGAATAGTCCCGGACCGAGGACCTTGTGGAGGAAGACCAGGTGGGTGATCTAGTGCGTCGCCTCTTGTGGGGACGGTCGCTGTGATGACCCCTGGACCGTGATCTATGCTTGGAAGGAGATTTCGGCCTTCTGTGAGAAGAGGGACGATCCACAGATCGTGACCGGCGTGGAGAAGGTGGCTTTGGACTACCAGGAGGAGTCCTGCTCCTACGAGGAGAAATTCTGGAGGGAGAGTACGTGCGGGAATATTCCGAGCTCGGACTTCTGCAGGCACCTGTACCCACACTCTTCAACCAGCGAGGTGAAAGTCCGAACTTCTCCGGTGCCTTAGGTGATCCTTCCGGAGAGATCTGCACGATATGCCGGCCTGGAGATGATGATCGATCTCCTGAAGATCTAGACCTGGGTCTTCTCTCCGCGGCCACTGCTGCTCTATCCTTCGACGTCGAATGCCTAGACGTCGATGATGTTTGTGTCACCATCGGTGCCGATTGTTGTGAATGGCGTTCCGCCCTCGACGGTGGTCTCGACGCCGACGGTGTTGCGGAGACCTCGACGTCTATCTTCGTCGTCGTTCAGGTGACTTCGACGTCGACCTTCGTCGTCGACCTGAGGACTTCGACGTCGACCTTACATGACGTTGGCTTGGCGACTTCGTCGTCGACCTTCCATGACGTCGAATGGGGGTTGACCTCATCGACGTCGAATGCCTTGACGTCGAACGACCCACTCGCGGCGAGACATAAGTCATCGCATCTCTCGACGCCGACCCCAACCCCATCGAGGGCGGCGGAGAGTGTCTCGACGTCGACGGAAGCCTCGACGTCGACAGTCCAGATCTCACCGGACTAACAGCCTTCGAGCCCGAAGGACTGCGCCTCGACTCCGACTTACTTCTCTGCGGCGGAGAATCTCGACATCGAGATGAATCTCTTGACGCAAAAGTCGTTTTTGTTTTTTTCGACAGTACCGTCGATGGCGAATCTCCTGGAACCTTGGTCTTCCTGGGGTCAGGAGAGGTGGTATGTCGCCGTTTCTGAGGTTGTCTAGCTGAAGAAGGTGGTTTTAAGGATGAATGGTCGCCTTCATGACGGCTTCTTTCCTTCTCCAGCTGGGCATGCAGCTTAATGCGCTCTCTATCGCGCAGAGTGCGCCTGGAAAACTTCTGGCAGTGAGGGCGCCGGTCAGGATTGTGTGAAGTTGGTAAACACACAATACATGTGAGCAGTTGGCCTGATGTATGATGTCACTAGTTCTAGTGTACACCTTATATCAGTCCAAATACCCTTATGGTGATTGGTTGTAAAGTCAACCTTATAGACCAGCTATCCTAGTGGTAGCATGGACAAGAGCAGTCTTAGGCTAAACTCTGAATGGCATGTGAAGCCAGCTGTGTGTTACCATATATAATCCCTTGAATACCAAATGAAAGGACACCACAACAGATATATATATAAAATAAAGTGTATTTATTCTAGTCAAACCCTCAGCACTCTTTATGAGATTAGAGGTAAGTACAACACAGTCTTATTTAAGCATACATTAAGTCACACAGGTAAGTAATACAGTTAGGCCCTAGGGGCCACGCAAACCATATACTAAGTAAGTGGTATAAGGACCACTGTCACGGAAATAGGATAGGCCTAGGCCTAGGGAATCGCTGGGGCTACACTACACTAGCAACAGTTAGGAAGTGGGAGGCCCACGGGATTCAGGTGCAGAGTGGAAACACTCACGCGTAATGCGTAAAAGTCGATAGAAATAGTAGTTGTTAGAAATTAACAGTTTAAGGACACTTCTGAAGCAGCTAGAGAGTCGAGACTCGGAAACTAGACCCTAGGATAGTCACTACCCTTGTGAGCACTGAAGTACCCAAGTTACCTAGCCCACAGGCTGCGGGTGCATAGGTGTGAACTTGCGTCGGGTTTCGTCGTGGACTTCTATGGATGCCTGAAGGAAGGTTGCTGACAGGCAGTCAGAGAAGAGTGTCCGGTGGATCCCAAGGCTGGGATCAAGAAGAAAGGAGACCTGCAAGCAGAAGGGACAGAGTCAAGGTCACTAGCCAGTGACCACGTGGAACCAGGCGATGCCGTGAAGATTGCAGGTGAAGGTGAAGCTTGTCGCTGCAGCCACGAGGACCAGGGAACGTCGAGGACGACCAGGACCAGGAGGCGAGCTGTCCCACGAAGGCTCTTGCTGTCCGCGGCGTCAAAGTTGGACTAGGACTCACCAAGCCTTGGCAAGCAGAACCCACGAAGAACGGAGGACATGCCCAGGAAGGTCTGGGGTGCTTCTCTTTTTCAAAGAAGCAGGAGCCAGTCTGGAGGAGCCAAACCAGCGGTGAAGATTTCAGGATGCGTCGTCACAAAGGCTACTAGCCAGCGGGCAAGCAACCGGACATACGCGGCAAGCAGGAAAATGCAGAAGGGCCCCACGCAGGACTCGTGGAGTGTGGGGGGCTGATCTTCGGTGCAGATGGTGCTTGGGGTTGGGGCTTCTCAATCCCCGGTGCACAACTTCGAGGGTGCCTCAGAAGCTGCGCTTGAAGATACTAGCCACTTTTCCCAGGTAGCCGGTCCCACGTCTCTCGTCGCCTCCACGGATCTCAGCTCGGCTGTGGATGTGGATCAGGGTCGGAGAAGTCTGGAAGTCAAGGCTCTGGTCGGGCTCTGCAGTCGGTCCCTCGTAGAACTTCAGCAAAGCAAAGGGTAGTCTCTTGATGGTGCCTGTTTGCACAGGGTAGCCACTCCTTGGCCACAAGGGAGATTCTTCAGTCTTCTTCTTTCGTCAAATGTCGAAGGTCCAGAGTTTCTGTTCAAGTTGCAGGTTCAGGATAATCTAATCTCCTGGGGCCCAGCTACCACTCTTATACTAATCTGGGGGGCTGGGTTACCTGCTAGGTCACGCCTTATGGGTGGGACCTGGGAGGGGGGTGGTTACACCCCCTTCCCTTTGTCCAGTTTCGCGCCAGGACTGGGGCTGGAGTGCCCCAGCACCGGTTTGAACTGGACTATGCACGGGACACCTTGTGTGCCCCAGGCATGTCTCATTCTTTTCATCCCTCCCTGCCCCAATACACTAAGGCCTGTCTGGGGTGGTGCTCGCACCTCCCAAGGCAGGAAACCTATTGTCCAAGCCTCCCTTGCCGGGATCACTCCCAGCAGCAGGAGGTCAGACTCGTGTCTGTGGCAGCAGCATCCATTTTGTGATGCTGGGGCTCTGGTTAACTTTAACCGGGTAAGTAGGTTACAACATGTCTTCTCCCTCTAGAAGGGAGGGATAATATCCTCATCCCCAGAAATGGGATGGGGGTATTATTCCAAAGTGTTAAACACCTTACACGACATGTTTTGATAAAGCCAAACCATAGTTACCATAACCGTTTAAGATTATAAGGCACTTTAAGAGTATATGGTAGGCTATATCATAGAACAGCTATAAGGACATGGTTCCGAAAGCTGCAGACAGGCTCAGCTCATGCTAGAGCACCATCTCACATGTTACCAAGCACTCTGCCTCCAGGATTGTTAAGGCCTGCCATAGGAGTGGCTGAAAGGTACACGTGTCTATATGTAAGTTAGGTATAGGAATACTACACCTAAGCAAGGAGTGATTACACAACCTTGCCCCAGCTGAGTGATCAGCCAGTTGTGTCATAATGGAAGGCCAGGCCAGGGGTGGCACAATACATGCTGCAGCCCCTGGTAGGCCTAGGATACACCTATGCCCTGGGTACCTAAGGTACACTGTACAGGGGCCAATAAGGTGATCCTATCCAAATGGGTTATGCACCTAAAGTACATAGTATCAATTTAGAGAGAGAACAGCAGGGCTGTGGGTCTGGTTAGCAGGCCCACAGCCACATCTAAGTCGAAAACCAGTAAAGCAAAAGCAAAAAGTGGGGTGAACATAGAAAGCAGACCCTACTCTCCTACAATACACACAGAGTGTGGATCCGCCAGTGCCATCTTATTGCCACAGGAAGGGCATTTCCTAAATAAAGCAGGCATTCTGACTGGAAAAAATTTGAAATTCTTCAGGAAACCAGCAGAACACGCTTTCAGGAGTCAGAAAATGTCGAATTTTCTGAAAAATTCTGTATTACAAAACTTTCAGTCAAAAAACTGAAGAGCTCAAGCTCCAGGATCCTCATTGAAGGAGCCTGAAAAAAGAACTGACCTAACTGTCACCTGTGGTGCATCATGGGAGCAAGGGGTCTCCTGCAGGTCTTAAAGGCACGGTCCCTTTACTCTAATTTGGTCTTGATTCCCCTCTCTAAACAGCACTACTGTGCATCTCCATCCCCGAGAATTTTTAGCTTGGACCAGGGACCTCCTGATTAAAATACTTTAGGTCCCTGTTTCATTTTTAATCCTGCACTCACTAGCACATACCTACCTACACACCCTCACTCACAAATGCGGCAACTCCTTAAAAGAACTCCACCAGAGAGCCCCTAACCAAGGGCCTGTGAGGGACTGCAGCGCCACCCCCACGAGGAGCAACCGTGCCCAATGATGATGCTATACATCCGCGAGGGTGTGTGAGGGCACACAGTACCACCACAGGAGTACTCTCTCCTCACTCTGCACACTCACCCTACCCTTGGAGACATTCCCTTCTATCTACAGCTTACCTGCTGGCTGTTACTTCTCTCTTACATTATAGGAACTGTAACCATCCATTGGAACAACCCTTTGCTCTAATGCCCTAAAGGCAAGGTGTCAGTTTTCTTTGTTTCTTGATTCTCTACTGCAGCCTACAGGCAAGTGCCTGCAATTACAAGTTTGCTTTATGGCAATAAAGCATTGTTGTGTGACAATTGGCTTGGTGCTTCCTTTTTCCCTTATGGGTTAGGGGGCACTACAATGCAAACCTATGTAATTTACAGCATTGCCATGTTTGCAACATTTTTAGGCTGCATGTATATATATATATATATATATATATATATATATATATATATATATATATATATTACCTACTGGCGGTCGCCAGTAGGTAGTTATAGTTAGGACCCTCTTACCATAGGAAATCCGCAACATTCTATTTGGAATAACTTTTGCGCCGGTCGACGAATCCTCGCGCAATTCTCAAAATAGGTGGGGCGCTACGCTCCGCTCCTACCCTGAAAGTCTCGGGGGGATTCGTCAAGCGGGGGCTGAGAAAAAAGGGGGGTCCCAAAACGCGTTTTTCCCATGCATTTTTCCATAGGACCTTTAGACACAGCTACAGCCCGAACGGCTGAACAGAGTTACTTGAAATTTGGCAGAGAGGTAGTCCTCAGGTCAAGGAAGTGCCTTTTGTAGGTCTGGTGTAAATCTGTTCAGTAGTTCCCGAGAAAATAGCATTTAAATCAATATATATATCTGAGCCAGCTTACGGTGCGCTTACCGTGCGCTTACGGTAAGCTTACCGTACGCGTACGGTGCCGTGCGCGAGCGCGATTCTGATTGGCTGTTAGATCTTAGTAAACATTCGAATCGTTCGAAACCAGGAAGCGGCGGCCGCCATTTTCTCTCTCGCACTCTGAGGAGGGGAGGAAAAACAAAGCCAAAAAACATGTAAAGGGACTGTTTAGACAGCTCCTAACCACCTAGCCTTGATGCATGTGTCCCCAAAGAACCCCCAAGGCCAAAAAATAATTTTTAATTTTTTTTTTAAAAATCGCCGATTACGCTTACCGTACGCGTACGGTAAAAATTAAATATAAAAAAAAACATTATCCACACTCTCCCAACCCTGTGTGCAAATGGTGTCCGAAGGACACCATTTGTGCATGGCATTTCACGGTCATGAAAATTCAAAAGCTTACCTTTCACAACGAAGCGCATAATATGTCCTCCATGTGCGCACGGTGCGCGAAGCGCATCGTGCGTACATGGCCCATCTAGCGTAACGTGGGCACGCGGTGCGCGTAGCGCACCGCGTGCCCACCGTGCGTGCACGGCACTAACTGCGTAAAGTGGGCACCGCGTACTCACTGTGCGCGCACGGAACGAACTGCGTTAAGTGGGCACGCACGCCACGAATGGCGTAAAGTAACTTAGCATTTAAAAAACCGTACAAATTCACTGAAAAAACCATAGGTTTCACACACGTTATAGTTAGGAATTAGCATTTAAAAAACCTTGCAAATTCAGTGAAAAAACCATAGGTTTCACACATGTTATAGTTAGCTGGACATTTTACTGATAAAAAACCAATGAAATTCCCCAGTTATAGTTAGTGCAGGCAACTATAACTCACGCGACCGCAATCCTCTGCTTATGACATATGTGTCTTTATGAAAAAAAAATATTTGTAATATATCTATAGCTAAAATTTAATAGAAGAAGACATGGGCAAATAAGTGTCTAAATACAGTATTAGCATCAGCAGAGGATTGCGGTCGCGTGAGTTATAGTTGCCTGCACTAACTAGAACGGGGGAATTTCATTGGTTTTTTATCAGTAAAATGTCCAGCTAACTATAACATGTGTGAAACCTATGGTTTTTTCACTGAATATATATATATATATATATATATATATATATACACACTGAAAAAAACATAGGTTTCACACATGGTATAGTTAGCTGGACATTTCACTCGTAAAAAAACAATGAAATTCCCCCGTTATAGCTAGTTCAGCCAACTATAACTCGCGCGCCCGCAATACACTGCTGATGACGTCACATATTACATCACTCATGACATGGTCAGTGACATCACTCATGACATCACTGATGACATCTCAAATGACATCACTCATGACATCACTCATGACATCATCCATTGAGTATGTGTTTCTGAACAATTTTAATATGTTTAATATATATAGGGAAAGGCCTGTTGAAGAATGAGTGGGTGTACAAGTGTGTAAATGGATGATTTTCTGTGGTGCGTAACTGACTCTATAAGTGAGTCATTAAATGTATCTTACTGCAGACTAGTGACTAAACTGTGTAAATGTTTGTATGTGTCTGTATGTTGGTGTATAACTGGCTGCATGGTTTTGTGAATACCTATATAAGTGTCTGTATGAGTTATTGATTGCTTGTCTCAGTATCTGTATGGGTTCCTCAGTGTTTGTGTGGGTAGGGTGTGTGTGACTATGCATAGATGTGTGAGTGGGTGATTCTATGGGTGCATTGTTTTAAGAGTGCATCTGTGATGGACTGTATGGTTGAGTGAGTGTATGCATGGGTGTGTTAGGGATTGAATGTATATCTCAGTGGTACATTTGTGACTAACTACATATGTGAAAGGCAGTATATATGCATGTAAGAGTATATAAGTGGGTAGATGTGAGAGTGTGTGATTGTGACAGTGACTGTATGGATGATTGTGTGCTTGTATCAATGATTCTATAAGAGTGTAAGAATGTGATACTATTTTTATGAGTAAGTGAACTTGAGTGCGTATAACCGCATAGGTGAGTAAATGGGAGTGCGATTATTTGCATGACTGAGTAGGTGTGATCGTACCTCTATGGATGATTGTAGTGTGTGAGTGTCTATATAGGTGTATAAATGCATATGTTAGTTTTGTATGGAGTGACTGTAAGTATGAGTGACTGTACAGGTGAATGAGTGGAGGTGTATGTAGACCTAAGAGTTAATAAGTGGGTATGTAGTTATTGGTATTGCAGTGTATATGGTTTTGAGAATTGAACTCTTAAATTATGAGTCGGTGTATCAAAGGTTATATTAGGGTGTTAGAAGATGTGGTAATTTATCACATGGATGACGTCATCAGTGATGTCATTTGAGATGTCATCAGTGATGTCATGAGTGATGTCACTGACCATGTCATGAGTGATGTAATATGTGACGTCATCAGCAGTGGATTGCGGGCGCGCGAGTTATAGTTAGCTGAACTAACTATAACGGGGGAATTTCATTGGTTTTTTACGAGTGAAATGTCCAGCTAACTATAACATGTGTGAAACCTATGTTTTTTTCAGTGAATATATATATATATATATATATATATATATATAATTCACTTAAAAAACCATAGGTTTCACACATGTTCTAGTTAGCTGGGCATTTCACTCGTAAAAAACCAATGAAATTCCCCCGTTATAGTTAGTGCAGGCAACTATAACTCACGCGACCGCAATCCTCTGCTGATGTCAGATATTACATCACTGTATTTAGACACCTATTTACCCATGTCTTCTTCCATTAATCTTTAGCTATACATATATTACAAATATTTATTTTTCATAAAGACACATATGTCATCAGTGATGTAATATCTGACATAATCAGCAGAGGATTGCGGTCGCGTGAGTTATAGTTGCCTGCACTAACTATAACGGGGGAATTTCATTGGTTTTTTACGAGTGAAATGCCCAGCTAACTATAACATGTGTGAAACCTATGGTTTTTTAAGTGAATTTTCAAGGTTTTTTAAATGCTAATTCCTAACTATAACGTGTGTGAAACCTATGGTTTTTTCAGTGAATTTGTACGGTTTTTTAAATGCAATTTTTTTTGGGAGATTTTTGGTAAACCTATGTATAAAATAATATATGTACTATATCCTGCATTATGGAATGGTTAATTTTTTTTTTGTATGCATTTTTTTCCGTGCGCGTACGGTAAGCTGACGCTACGCGCTCCGTACGTCATAAGTACGGTGCGCTTACGTGATACGATGCGCGTACGGTAAGCTGACGCTACGCGCTCCGTACGTCATAAGTACAGCGCGCTTACGTGATACGTACGTGACGTACGCGTACACGCGGAAGCAACGTCGCGGTTACGCAGGGGCGTGTAATGCGCATGCGCGAGTGCGTCTTACGTACGCGCTCCGTAAGCGCTCCGTAAGCGTCACGTTCGCGCATGCGTACTTGTTTCCGAGCGCGTACCGTAAGCTTACGGAGCGCGCACGGTAGGTCATGTGATCCACAAAGAACACTTTTCATTGGTTGAAACTACTTTCAGTTCCAGAAACTTCCCACACCACACCCATTCCCCTCATTACTGCTTGAGATCCCCTAGGAGAAGGAGCTGAATTGACATTGAGATACAATGGCAGAACAGCAGACCTCTTCTGAGAGTGAGGCTAGCAGCACCACCATCATCATCCAGAGAAGGAGGAAACAAAAGAATTCTTTTGTATGGGAGTATTTTACTTTTCCAGAGGGGGAGAAAAAGGTCAATGCTCCATTGGTCACTTGCACACTTTGTGACCGTGTTTTATCTAGAGGAAATCCAAGGAAGAAGTATTCCTTTGGAAATCACTCTATGATGAGACACCTTAGGGATAAACATCCCAGGACCTTTGCTCGACATACTGGAGAAAACTCTTCAGTAAGTCACCAGAGCCCAACCTCAGAAGCTCAGCCGAGTACATCATCGGCAGCTCAGCTGAGCCCTTCCTCTGAGGTGGGAGCATCACCTTCTTCTGCTCCTCTGGACGTTAACCCTCGATTTGGGAGGGTTGCAATGAGGTGTACAACGTGTTGTGGTCTTATTGTTTTTGGGGAGACCAGTGTTTCCCTTATTAACAATAAGATAGACCAGCACGTTTGAAGACGCTCATAATATTCCCATTCTTTCTTTCCTCCATCCCTGTATTAACCCAACGGCTCTTTTAAGAGCCAACCTTACCTCACAACTTTTTGAATTTTTTTTTAAGCTTCCCCTTTTGAAATTTTTTTTTTGCCGTGCACGTACGGTACGCGTAATCGCGGAAGTTACGCGAAGTTCGCGGAATTTTTCCTCGCGGAATTTCTCCGTTTACGCCGTGCGCGTACGCTGCGCGCATTCGGCGATTTTTTGAAAAAAAAATTTAAATTAATTTTTTGCCCTTGGGGGTCCTTCTGGGACCCCCTGAAAAAGGCTAGGGGGTCAGAAACTGTCCAGCCTGCCCCCTTTTCACGTTATCCACCTTTGTTTTTCACCCCCTCAGACTGCGAGAGACAAAATGGCGGCCGACACTTCCTGGTTTCGACCGATTTGAATGTTTACTGAGATCTAACAACCAATCAGAATCGCGCTCGCGCACGGCAGCGTGCGCGTACGGTAAGCTTACGGTACGCGCTCGGAGCGTGCCCATAGATATATATATTGATTTAAATGCTATTTTCTCAGGAAATACTGAACAGATTTACACGAGACCTTCAAAAGGCACATCCCTGACCTGAGGGCTACCTCTCTGCCAAATTTCAAGTAATTCTGTTCAGCCGTTCGGGCTGTAGCTCGGACTAAAGGTCCTATGGAAAAATGCATGGGGAAAGCGCGTTTTGGGACCCCCCCCCTCAGCTCCCGCTTGACGAATCCCCCCGAGACTTTCAGGGTAGGAGCGGAGCGGAGCGCCCCACCTATTTTGAGAATTTCGCGAGGATTCGTCAATCGGCGCCAAAGTTATTCCAAATAGAATGTTGCGGATTTCCTATGGAAACACGGTCCTAACTATAACTATCTACTGGCGACCGTCAGTAGATAATATATATATATATATATATATATATATATATATATATATATATATATATATATTCTATATGCTCCGGGATCCCGCACTTGGGCGGGGATTAGTCATAGATTATGACTATTGATGAGTATCCCCTGGATGAGAAATTTAGTTCCCGTATGGGATCGCATGCGTGAGGACATTAAAATCTGGTCCCACATGCCTTTGTCAATATATGGCCGGTCGGCCATCTTTAAGATGGTGTCGCTTCCCCGCCTCCTTTATCAATTACAAAACCATCCCTATCCGATTCCTCCCGGATGGTTCTGACAGGTCAATGCGGCC
The DNA here is from genome assembly GCF_964204655.1 of Triturus cristatus. Classification (NCBI taxonomy): domain Eukaryota; kingdom Metazoa; phylum Chordata; class Amphibia; order Caudata; family Salamandridae; genus Triturus; species Triturus cristatus. The sequence goes on along the minus strand of NC_140593.1, from coordinate 839,238,007 downwards.
TTGGGACAGTTTCTATGGGCTGGTGGAATGGCGAGGGTGGCCCTACGGACTTGCTTCCAGTCCACATATTGTGGGGGACGGGCAACCTCTGATATCCTGTCCTATTATATGGCCTCCCATCAACTAGTTCTCATTGAGTGGTGGTATGGGGACAGGGCAGACCCAGCCTACGCGGTCGAAAGGTACTGCATGGGAGATCACACCCTGCACACTATACTCTACTCCGCGCCGCTACGCAACTCCCTGCCACTGGCATCGAAACTTATCTTTCATCGAAACTTATCTTTCAAATATGGCGACAGGCGTTACTGAGGACTGGGTGGTGGAACAAGTTGACACAGAAGATTCCTCTATGGTATAATGGGCGACTGCCGCAACTGTCTGCACTGTCTGGTTTTCGGGGCTGGGACCATATTGGCATCTCTACTCTTGGAGATGTCATGAGGGGATCAGTTCTGAAGTCATTTGAAGATCTACAAATGGACTTCCAAATGCCTAAAACCCAATTTTTCTGATATTTACAGTTCCGACATGCCATCACCCTATATATCTAGGGGTTGGGGTCCTTAGCTGAGTTTAGTCCCATAGAGGCAAAGTATTCATGGGGGATCTTCATGACCACAAGATTTCCAAGATTTATCAGTCCCTGGTCACACATAGCACCTCCACATTACAGCGCCTTAGGGAAACATGGGAGGGAGACGTAGGCCCGCTGGAGGAGGAGGACTGGGTGGAGTCCTTGACCTCCCCGCGGGGGTCAGTCCCAGCCGTGAGCCTTCGCCTTATCCAGTTTAAATATCTCCATCGAGTCTATTTCACTACGGTCACGCTCTGAAGGGCGGGATTAGTGGCCTCCCCGGTGTGTCTTCGGTGCGAACATGAGGAGGGTACCTTGCTTCATACTATCTGGCAATGCTCCGCATTAGCATGATTTTGGCAAGGAGTTCTGTCGTGCATCTCTGAGGTATTGGGCTGGGACCTCCCTAGCTCCCCGAAGTTGGTCCTGTTGCATGTAATGGATGATACAGGAGGTAACATATACAAACGCCATCTTATGTAATTATGGTTCACCCTGGCCAAGAGGGATATCGCTAAAGCCTGGAAGGCTCCGAGGGCACCCTCGGAAGCTGTGTGGAAAAATGGCATGGATTTCTGTATGGGGCTGGAGATCCCCATCTTTGTGGCCAGGGGGTGCCCGCTTAAACATTATAAGATCTAGCGGCGATGGGCAGAGTATCGGGGCCTAGAGCTGGAACCTGTTTCAGTAGCCAGGTCTCCTGACTTGGCTTCCCTCCAATTCTAGTTGGTATGCAACATCACCCCTTTGATACTGATGTATTATGTTTGGCTAGACGAGACTGCTCTCTTGTGGTGCTGCTCTAGGGTAGATGTAAGTGGGAGGTGGGCTCTGGGATGTTTGTTTACTTTCATTTTTCTCCTTTCTTTTATTAATATTTCAGATGTATTGCTCTTTAATTGTCCTTTTTTGCTATTCAAAACTGTCAGTCAATTTAATGTATATACTACATGCATGAGTTGCTGGGTTACAGTGCTCTGCGCTAGATTTGTTATTTGACAAATAAAATCTGTTCTTAAAAAATATATATATATATAAATACAGATTGATTCCTCTGGCACAAAACATCTGTTGAATCTTCTGAAAGAGGTGGAATATCACCCCTTCACATTAACCCGGATGTGTCTCGATATAGAAGCATTATATATAAGCATCCCGCAGGAAGAGAGCCTGCATGCGATTACCGACTTATTGCTAAACCAGGAATAGACATGGGCTGCTCCAGTCAGATGGATAATGGAACTAGTAAAACCGGCCCTGACGAAAATCTTCATTTTTGAAAACCAAGTCTACCTACAACGCCATGGTACCTCAATGGGGAGTAACTTCGCGCTAAGCATAGCCAGTCTCTTATTGAGCTGGTTCGAAGAGGAGAACATCTGGACCAACAACCCTTTCCAAGACAACATACAGCTATGGCAACAAAACACAGACGATATACTAGCCATCTGGCATGGAGACAAGATCTCATTCGGGGGCAGCAGAGGACGAGGGTAGGTGTGACGACCAGATCACACTCAAACCTTTAGCACGACTGAGCGCGGCACCTCTGCCACACCCTAGGGAGTACTTTTATCTCCAGTTGGCGGTTGGAAAGCCAACATCAAAAAGTAGGTACCACTCAAGGAGCACCACTTTTGACACATTTATGGGGTAGGAAGATTCATTCACTATTCCTGTCCTGACAAAGCGCCACGGATCCTCCTGACCACTAGGGGCGTGAAACATGTTGACTGACTAGAGTTGGACCCTAAAGAGGGAACTCACATCAGACTACCAGGGTACTTAATGAACCCCATTGGTAGCATTTACCTATAAAGGTTTTTAATCGGATAGGGCGGTCCTGTTATTAAAAGTAGTTGGTGGCCTCCCTGACCAGTTTTAACCCACATCATCACACATGAGATACCACCCCAGCCAGACTCTACCTTGCATTCATCATATCAATAAAAGCTTTCCGCCAAAGTGACCCTTCGGGGGACCCGTTGGGCAGTGCAGCACCGGCCCAACAAGGAGCAATAGCCCTATAATGAAGCATGACATCCATTTGGGATGTGTGAGGGCAAAATTAAACAGTCCTGCCGACTGCCACTGTGCATATGCCAGAGTCCTGCACAATCTGTCGACATCTCCTCTTTCTCTTTAGGAACAGTAGCCCTAATTTTTGTTTGTGATGGAGACGAGATCACCACAGAACCTTTCCAGGCGTGGCTGAATGAAAGGAACCCATTTCTGTGTTTCACAATGACTACGAATAGGAACAGCGTTTCTTTCATTGATATTAACATCACAGCAAAGGACGGAAAACTTGTGAGTTCCCTGTTTACTAAACCAACAGATCAGAACAGACTTCAATAGTGCTCATTCCTGAGACCTCAGAGAGAACTTACCTGTTGGAGAGTTTGAGAATCAGAAGAAACTGCTCAGTTCTTCGTGATTTCAAGGAGGAGGCATCATAGCTCAGAAAGAAACTTAGGGAAAAGAAATACCTGGAAAAGATCATTGATAACGCTCAGAAAAGAGCATGCAATATCCCTAGAGAGGCACTCTTGGAGACCAACACCAAAGAGGACATAAACTCCCTCATCTTTGTTAGTACATACAATTCATCACCCAACGACGTCAAAGGGATAGTGTAAAAAACATTGGCGTATCCGTACAAAAGGAACAGAAGTGTAAGGGACAGACTGGTGCACAGTAACACATGGCACCGTCATCCAGAAAGACAAACTACTGCATTGGATCGCCCTCCAGTCATTGGATATTTCCCGGTAGGCAACTGCTCAGTTTACTCCTTTACCACAAACACAAAGAACACAGACCTGGGTCTACCCACACCCTGGGAACAGATGATTCCTACAAATTGCAACAGCAGTAATGTCATATACGTCATCACCTGCCCTTGTGGCCTTCGATAAATTGGGTAACTACAAGAAAGATCAAAATTCAAATAAGTGAGCACAGGAGTACAATCAGATGAAGGAAAGCATCAACAAAACAGACGGCACACTTCTTGGAGAAGAACCATAATGACAGATGTTTATTGGTCCATCATCAAGAAGCTCACCCCTCAAACCGGGATTACTAATAGACTAGAATAGAAAGGAACAAAAATGAGTGTATAGATTAAAGACTGACGAGAAAGGACTCAATGACGAAATACAGAGGAATCAACTCGGCTTCCAATAACCCACAACTTAACACCCTGTGGATTTTGCAAAGGGTCTGTTAAGGTATTTTTCATGTGGCATACTTAACACACCTAGTAGTAGGGTGATGGGGGTATGATTTTAGCCCATGGAGGCCTGACAGACTGCCTTTAGTCATATGCCGATACGACGGCTGGAACCCTCTACCTAATCCAAACAAAACGATCCAATTGTACAAGTTACTTACTTACGGTAATGTTATATCTGGTAGGGACACAGTCTGACTGCCCTGCCGGTGCTGACCCAGGAACTGGCAAAGGAGAAGCTGCTAAAAACTAAATAAAAATTAATTTTTCTTTTGTGTATCAAGAATGCATGGATACCCTGTTTGAAAACCAAATGGACTTAAATTGGCACATGATCTAAACATCATAAACAACAAGTTACTTACCTTCGGCAACGCATTATCTGGTAAAGACTATCTAGCAGCAGATTCCTTACCTTTGAATTTCCCATGCGTCAGGCTGGATTCAAAAACTTCTGCTCCATCAATACCCCCTGCGCGTGCTGTCGGCTGGCTCCATTCAGCTCCCCGTGACGCCATTGGAGTCGTTCGCTTTGGTTATGACTTCACTGGCACCTATATAGGCACCACCCAGTCACATGAACTTCAGTACTTTTAGTTTTTTCAATGCCAGAAGCGCAGAGCCGCGAAGTAACTGATGTAGTCGTGTGCAAAACTAGGGCCCTGAAAAGGGGAGTAACCATAACAAAATAAGTCCGCAAAGCGGGGAGGCATGGGTGGGGCTGTAAGGAATCTGCAGCAAGATGGATACCAGATAATGGTAATTTGTTCACCTGATAGAGACTTCTAGCTGCAGATTCCTTACCTTTAAATTAGATACCCAAGCCATACCATCCCGGCAGTGGGTTGTGGACCAATACCTTACACTACGAAGTCCTGCAGGACCGAATGGGCAAAATGCCCATCCCTGTGGATCGGACTGTCCAGGCAGTAGTGCTTGGCAAACGTGTGCAAGCATGGCCACGTTGATGCCTGACAGACATCCAGGATGGAAACACCCAGTGCCAAGGCCGTAGTCACAGCCTTTCCCCTGGCTGAATGGGCCATTAATCCCTCGGGGGGCGGATTCTTGGCCAGGGCATAGCAGATCTTAATGCAGAAAACAACCCGGCGAGAAATGGTCCTTTTCTGCACTGCCCACCCCTTCTTAGCTCCCACGTGCCCCACAAAGAGTTGGTCGTCCACCCGGGCATCTTTTGTGCTGTCAAAGGAGAACAAAAATGCTCTTTTTGGGTCCAGTAGGTGTAGACGTCTCTCTTCCCTACAGGAATGCGGAGGAGCAAACAAAGTGGGCATTGTGATCGGCTGAGCCAGATGGAATGGGGTCACCACCATCGGAAAGAATAAAGTGCAGGTGCGAAGCACCACTTTATCAGGAAGGACATCATGTAGGGAGACATCCAAGATAGCTCCTGCAACACACTCACTCTCCGGGCAGATGTTATTGCCATCAGAAAGCCTGCCTTGAAGGTAAGCAAGAAGAGGGGGCAGTTATGTAAAGGCTCGAAGGGAGCACACCTAAGAAAAGTGAGGACCAAATTAAGGTCCCACTGCAGCATAACAAAGGGTGTGGGCGGAAAAGAGTTCGCCAGCCCCTTCAAAAAACGATTTAAAATTGGAGACCTAAAGAGAGAGGATTGGTCTGGCAGAAGCAAAAAAGCGGATAAAGCAGAAAGATAACCCTTAAGAGTACCCAACGCAGAGCCCTGCTGGGCAAGGGTTCGAATGAATAGAAGAACAGTGGAAAGAGAAGCAGAAAGAGGGTCAATAGACCTTTCTATACAGCATAATACAAATTTCTGCCAACGGCTGGCATATATAGTCTTGGTGGAGAGCCGCCTGTCCACCACAATTACACTGCATACTTTTTTTATTTTTTTTATGAGTTTTATATAGCGCTGTTAGAAGTATAGAGGATGAGATCGATGGAGCATAGAGGGTAAGGGGGTGAGGTAAAAGGGTAGGAGGGAGATACGGCAGGGAGACAGAGGAAAGTCGGCCCAAAGACCGGCTGGGTAGGTGACGGGCGAGGGGGAAATCCACGGCTCATCTCCTCTATAGCTATCAAGGTAGCTTCACCAGGCATCGGTCAAAATGCAAGGTCTCAACGTTCGGTGGCAAGGTCACAGATTTTATGTCCTGATGGGTGAGCCGGATGGGGGATATGCTTGTGGTCTGGTCAATGTCCAATTTTTGTCCAAGCGTAGTAGCTCATTGTGGTAAAGGACCACTGTGGAGGCCATCTTGGGCTCAGGCAAGAGATACAGCCCCTGGTGTTCCATTCGGCCAGACCTCAGTCTCAGGTGGACATCTGGATCTACCCATGGCTCTCATAGCTGCAATGATTTCAGTGTTTATTTTATCAGGCATTAGGCCTCTGGCGACCATCTTAGGGTCTGGCACATTGTAGTTTCGGGGTTACCCCCCTGAGCTTATTGAAATGAATCCCCTCTTTGAGCAGTTGAGGTTACATAGGCCCCACGTATCTTCCGTGTGTAAAGGTGCCTCTCCGATCACTTAGGCAACCCTTTGTGGGTAAAGTGCTTCTCTCGAGTCGCCATTTTGAGGTCAGGTGTGTAGAAGTTTAATTTTAGATAATGAGAGCCCCCCCAGCGATAAGGCAGTCAATGCGCCCCCAGTGACCCACGGTCCCCGCTCACCATGATGAGCTGCTTCCGCTCTTCACTCACCGGTTCAGGGCACGTTCAATAGCTTTCAGGGCCTCGGGTGCAGGCCTCCCGACTACGGCGTTGAATGTGCCCGCCACCTCATTCATTCACCCACTGTGTCCCCCGGCACTCTCCACTGTTGCTGGAGGGACAAACGGGAGTGTCTGTGGCTCACAGGACTTCACTCAATCTCCGCTGCCACTTCAGCGCAGTGATGTCGGGTAGAGGACCCCTGCCAGGCTCACCTCCAAAGCAGTGTCTTGACTCTCCGGGGGTCCTCAGTGCTCCGCCACCCTCCCGATGCCGCAGCGGGTCCTCCGCGTCGCCCCCGCAACAGGCCCTCCACCTACACCCTTACCGACGACATCTTAAGTCTACGGCAGGCGCCGGTATGGAGTCTGATCCACGGCAATCCTCACCACTGCAGTATATCGCTCGCAGCGCCGAAAGCTCCGCTGATTCCCTCAATCATTCAGGATCGAATCACGTGTTTTGGAGGTCGCAAGCGCTATGGATGCGCTCTCCTCAGGCACGTTGTGATGCTTTTAAGATGGCAGCCTCACAATGGTCTGTCAGACTTCGAGCTGTCCCGCAGTCAGCATTTCCTCAAAACGGACAATGTGGGCATGGTTGGAAAGGTACTGTGTTCCGATATAGTGGGTCATCTGCCAAGTCGGATGATAGAAGCTTGGGTCCCGACATTTAGTCGTGAAGCTCCCAAGCCACATGGAGTTCTACGGTGCTGCGGCCATCTTGCTAGGCCACGCCTCCTCAAACTTAATTTTCATAATAAAGAATGTGAAAATGTAGCTTTGAAATGAGCAACCTTTATAACCTCTATTATAAGGTCTATGTTTAGCTTTTCAGCATTTAGAACATGCTAAAAGTTTGGCTCTGAACATGTACATAGCTGTGGAATACACACTGTTATCTTAAAGGTGCTAGCTAACAATGAGAATAGGAATGCAATTGAGCCTGAAGGTGAGTATTGTTATATGTTGGGATGTGCCTACCTCCAAATGTCCATTAAGCCCATTGCCCTGGTAAATTTGTGTACGCACTGGTTATTTCTATTGCCATCTTTCCTTGGTTATAATTCTATCTAGGTCTTCATGTATGATAAGAATGAAGTCCCCACTGTAAACAAAAGTGTCTCAAAAACCTGGAAACCAGAAACCTTATGCACTCCAAGCTGAGTGACTGTGGTGGGAGGTACACTAATACTGTTTTGATCCTCTCCCCATTTCACCGCCTGCTAACTGACACACATCAACGAGGTCTGTCCATGCGTGTTCTACCGATCCAAGGGGTGATCTCTTTGCCACAATGCCAATGCCACGGAAACTATATATGAACCCTGAGTGGGCCAGCACTCTGTATTTGCCCCTGCCCAGAGACAGATGGGAGCATCATGTTTGGGTTGTATTGATCTAGGAACTGGGTTACCACCCTGCACTTCAGCTTGTTGCCCAGACCATACACATTCCAGGTCAGGACCTTAAGGCCCTCTCTAGAAAACTCTGCCTTTTAAGGAATGGCCATTGTGGGTGATATTGTAAGAATTCATGGACCGTCTATCTTGCCATCTGCCCCGTATGTCTCAGCGCTTTAGAAACTGTACAACGTCCCATGTACCACCTCCAACCCATCCTACTATTTCCAGCGACGGGCTGAAAACTACCCACCTCCAAAATGTCTGGGGTGCCTGTCACTCCTCATTGTAAACTTCAAAGTGTAGTCAACTTTTAACCGTGATATTTTAGTGGCGCCCCTCCTCTCTGAACAGGGGATGGTTGGTATGATTCAAGGTTTGTGGCATGCTTCTCTCCTGCAGCCAACTTCTCCCAGTGTTTTCATTGTGCTGCCTTCTTTAGATAGTCTGAATTCTCAAGTCTGATTAGAACTCACCTCCTGCTCCACAGTGATCAGATTTTCTTCCATTCACATAGTAGTGCTCGCCCTGGCTTTGCATATTCTGGCAGATTAGTCTCTCAGCCTCCGTCTTGGTTGTTGGCTCTGATGTTTTGCCATCCCTCAAACCATTCCCGTGTCTCTTCTGGGTTGGAGAAGAACCAGGTCTTTCCCTACACCAGGACTTGTTCTTTTGCTGGGTAGAGCATGCCAGTTTTATTATTCTTTTGAGTGAAGATTATTTTCCCCCAAATTAATACCTAGTTTTGGGTGAATTACAGATTAAGTATTCATAGTTTCATTTTGATCAGTTTTGTAGCTGCTTCACCATCTTTATTTACCTTAAACTGTCTGAAGGCTGAGATTTTTTCACACGCTTTTTACACTCTCAAGTCTGAATGACAGACTGTGAAAGAATCATGCACAGTTGCTGACAAATTCCTTACCAATTTATGACCTAAGCAGGGCCGGCTTTCGGGTGGTGCGACCGGTGCAGCCACACCTGGTGCTAACTTTGGTGGGAGTCACTGTGCTTAAAACGAACTGTTGGTTTAAAAGCATATGAACTTCCTTGTGCGTCCAGCAGGGTTTAGGCAACAATGGAAACGTCAAGATAACACTGGTGATTTATTTTACTACTGGTGAGAAATCAGATTTTTTTTTTTTGTGGCAGGCTTGACTCATCCTAAAGAAGCATGGAGGGTTAATGTGCCTGCTGCAAAGAATGTGTACCATGCAGATAACAGAACTGAGGGAGAGTGAACAATTAGTAGCACTATAAAAAACAAGCATTTACAATGCAACGGTCTCGGTATTGTTAAAGTTAGAGCTATTGGCATTGTAAATGGCAATGCCTTTTATTTATGTGTTGGTTTTTAAAACATAAATAAAAGGTACTGTCATTTACAATGCCAATAGGTTAAACTCTCACAAGTGCGAGACCTATTGCATTGCAAATGCTTGTTATTCCTGTCTTAGAGAGGGGTTACCTTTGCAGTTCATTGGCCTGTTCCTATTGAAGAGGACCGAGACACATTGCACATGGTTTGTCTCTGTCTAGAGTGAGAGAGTGATTGAGTGAGCAAACAATGATAGACTGCAGAGTGGCACTGGGCTTGAGATTAATTCAAGCATTCCACTGATCACTTTATTCTTTTTGTTCTTGATACACAATGAGGCCTCATATGAGCTCTGTCAATGTTCTTCTCACCACCCACTTAATATCATATGAATCCGACCTATTTAACTACCCTGTGCCAATGCAGACCCCTCCCCCCATTCCTAATCTTAGTTTCAGGACTGTTCCTCTCTGTTTTCCTTTCTCACCCAGACATACCCCTTCGTCTAGCCAGGCTGACCTGCACCGGTCCTCACTGCCCCCACCCCTCAAAAATTGTCATAGAAATGAATAGGCATCGCCTGATATCAAAATGACACCCTTTTTAAGAACATTCATAACATTTTACTGAGAATGTAGCGAAATATCCTGAGCTGGGAATTTCGGTGTGCAGAAAGCGCTGCTACACGTGCGCAAATGGAGGTGCCCTGTGTATATGTATTTTGAGGGACATGTCGGGAAGAGTATGCACCCGAGAAACCAAATGAACCGAGGCTGGCCACCCTCTGGGACAGGTCCCCAATCCTCGGTTCCAGCAGAACACACAGACCGTTGTACTGGCGCTGGGAGCGCGGTGCCGGAGTAAAGAAAACACGCATTCTTGCAGGGCTGAGGCGACATGTAACAAAGGCTGCTTTTAACGCCGTCCCACGAGAGGAGCGGGGCAGGCAGTGAGCACAGTGCATGTCAGATGTATGCAATACTTATAGATACATCAAAGCAGGGTAGATACAGCCAAAGTTTGACACAACGATTTTTGTAGTCCGTATGCAATGTAGAGACGAGCATTAACTACAATATCAATTTGATAATATTATTTACTTATTATAAAGTGCCGAGTTATCAATTTTGCAAAGTTGAGCGATATTACCACTCACCAAGTCATTGATCACATTAGAAGAGTATCGATTTTATTTCGTACTGTTAAAAGAACGTACCACACAAAAAAACAAAATGGAATTAAACACGTTTGTTTCGTTCAGATTTTTGTTTTCAGACTCAGTTCTTTTTTTTTTAAATACACGTCCTTTTTTATTCTTCGGGGCAGCAGTTTGTACAATGATGACATATGCCAGAGTGAAACAGCCACAATATAAAATTTTAAAATGTGAAAAATCCACATTACCCCATTTGCATCACAAACTATTAACAAAACGTGCCCGGTTGTTATATTGAGAAGAAGAAAAATGTTTCAAAAGTTGGACCGACCAGTTTAACTATTTCCATATCTCCTAAAAAAAGGGGATTATGGAGGAGATATCGAATTAACGGTTTAAATGCGCATATCAGCTCTGTGGAGTAAAAAAACACAATTCGCCTGTTTCCCACGGTGGGTTATAGGAGCGCGCCTTTCAACCATGGATGTGTGTTTGTTTTTGCAAGATGACGTGTTTAAATAAAAGCCAGGCTGGTCTCTTCGCCCAGCTTCACCTCTTCTCCCCAGGGCTCGCACCTTCTTTCCAAAAGCCATCGCTCTGCGTGAATGGTGAGCAGGAGGATGGCTGGAAGGCAATACAGCCAAATGCTCTCCTGACACATTTCAAAGAGAAGACGCGCTGCGAAAAGAAACACCTTTTCCGAGGTTGGCACTTCAGCCAAATGACCCCTAATTAACCTTAACGAGATGTCTGATTTCCAGCCTTCTGCTCCCACCACCGAACGGGGTGTTTGATGTGAAGTGTGGAGCCTGTCCCTTTAACTCATGCAACTCCCCCCCCACCCTCACCTCACTCCGACTTTTCAACGGGCAGGAAACATTCCCCAGGAACAATAAGGCGCAACAAAAATAGACCCTTCCGTGCTCAAAAGGCATCGCATTTTGGTGTGCCGCCTGCAGGGACCTAGCCGTTTGCTTCTGGGGTCGTCCAACTATTTAGTCGCAGAGACGGGGCATGTGGGGTTCACAGGGTGTCACAGCGACCCCTGTACCCTGCAAGGTAAAGAGTAGAAAGAGCTAGTTCGTGCGGCATTACACTTTTAACCAACATCCCCCCTTGCAAACTATGGCAGAGACTCGGGGGCAAAGCACGCCAATGATTTTTTTTTTGGGTACGATTCTGACACGCCAAACGAGAACACAAGGGCTGGCCCAATTAGATGGGTTATTTGGTGTTCTGACTACTAATAAAAACGAAATACACCATTTGTCTATAAGCATTCGAGTGTTAGTAAAGTTGTGTTAGCATCATTCGCTCTCCGAAAGTGCTTCACAAATGTAATATACCATACAGGAAATCTTCAGTTAAACACAACTATATAGTTAAAACGATTCCCGCGTTAACTGAATGAGCAGTTAACGTAACCTGTTGACTAACTGGCGAGCACATGTATTGAGGATTCCCGAAAATATTGTGGGCAGGTGTTTAACTAGTCCCACATTGAGTCTTGCTGGGGGAGGGGCTGGGCCGTGCTTTCTATGCAGGCTGCGTTTTGTTCAGACAAGCTTACTGCAGCAGGTCACGGGCCAAAGACCACATAAACAGCATCTGGGGATTTTCAATTACAGGCCCTCACCCAGCATGCCTGCACTGTAATCTCTACCAGATGAGGCCCAGGCCTCTCTATTTTCAATAATTCACACACTGTGTACACATAACATGACAATACGGGCATTCATGCCGCCGCCTGATTCGCAGATCAAAGCCCCCGAATGGCCAGCTGTAAGCATGCTTACTGCTGAATAATTCATTCTTTTCACGGGCTTGAAAAACGCTCAGCGGGTCTTGGCAGGCAGGCGCTCTTTCCTATGTGCTATGCTCAACTAAAAACCTAAAAAGAATCGCAGTCCGCAAACTGAGAAACAGATCCAACGCTTTAAATGTGTATTTACAAGTATTCAGTCGCCGGTTTCGAAAGCACTCAACGCAGCACACTGGTTTCGCCAGAAGGCCAGAGAGAGAATAGGGCCGGCGTCTTTTCCGCTTTGTCAGACAGGTGGCTATTTAGAAGGAACTCGCCGCGGTGTTATTTCTGCTGTGCCGGACTGCAGCTGCAGTAAATCATATTGTTACCGCCTCTAAATCCACTACTACCAGATGCTTAGCAAGGGACGTGCGCAGTAAATAAACCTCGGTGCCCCACAAATGTTATCGCACGTGGTGTGAAAAAAAGCCAAAAAAAACGAGAATCCCTGAAAAATATTACGTGTTGAAAATGATTTTCACCATCTGACGTAAGCCCTTCCTGCACCTGCTGCTATTCAGTTACCCTGACATAGCAAAACCGTTGCAGGGTTATGTTTCCGACATTTCATCCAAGAAGAAACGAAGGACGCATTAAAGAGCAGGGCGCGCGCTGAAGTTCGACACTGCACTTGTTGCCTTCTATTTCTGTGGAGAACTGTTTGTCGGTCGGCGCTGGTGGTTTGCCACGTCGTGATATTAAGATCTCCCTGGGTGTCAATCACAACTAAACACAGCAGGGTAAACTAGCCATGACCCCCATGCGCAGCAAGCGGATGCTGCTTACCAACTGTTGGGCTGTTTGTTTTAACGCTCCTTTGTCTCTCATTCAACAAGGCAGAGCAAAAGGCACACCACCGCCTTTCTCCGAGGTCAAGAAGAAATGCCTCGGAGAAACGCAGTGTCCTTTTCGGATTCGGGGGCGTGTTTGTCTTTTCTCTCCTCCAGCCATTGGCTGGAGGAGAGAATGAGACTTTCTTTAAAAAACACGCCCCCCGATCCGAAAAGGACGGGGCCTAATCGGAGTGACTGACCTCTTCTCCAGTGGCTGGCCAGCATTTACGAGGCCAGCCAATGGATAACAGGGCAGAAGAGGGGCGGGTTCAAGCCCCTCTTCTCCAAGTCATAAAATCTCCGACTTCCGGTTCTGCCTTTCGGCAGACCGGTAGTCCTCGACCTAAAAAGAAATGTAAGACGAAGAGAGGCTATGAAGAGATGAGGGGCACTATTGGTACTGAGGGAATTCATGGAGAAGGAGGTCATGGGGTGGGCATAAAAAAAAGACTGTCGTACCGGACACCACCAGTGATAAAGCCGTCCCTTAATCTAGGCAAGGAGTCATTCACCAAATGAAACAAAATTCTTACTTACCTGTGGGAGTAGTGTTGCAGGTTGGAGAATTTTCTGGATTCTCATGGTTTATATTATTCTGCTATCCAGTGGTTGGGCCCGGAATTGTCTCTTTGTAGTCTTGCTTCTATGTTTTTTTTCATGGGCATTGTCGACCATGTGGGGCTATGTCCTTCCTTGAGTGACATTACACGTTCACCCCACAAACCCTTAAATATACTCACCACCTTCAGATTATTTTTTTCCCAATCCTCTAACAACTTGATGTGTTTGCTTCTCTTATGTTTGTTTCTCTCTCTGTACTTTCTTTGTAAATACACCTCTATTTGTGGAGGGGGGTGAGTCCCATGTGAATTCTAAAAATTCTTCAAGATGCTAAACTACTACTAGTAAATAACCATTCCTTCCTGCAGTGTGCATCTTTTCTGGATTTATATGCTATGCATTGATTATATTGCAGTATTTTGTCCTGTGGTGTGGGTAGGCCGGGTCTTTTACGATCTTTATTTACAAATAAAGTTTAAGAACTCCTTGACCCACTGCTGCCTCTTTGTTGAATTGAAGGTCCACAGAGTAATGTCTTGCGAAAGTGTGATTAGCTGCTGCATAGATATAATCCAGTGCCTAGCTTACCAGGCATGCTAGTGTTGCTCCATCCTTCCTAATTGTGTGTGCATGTGGCCTTTCCTTGAGTGTTGCTCCTGCTATCTTGTGGCAGTTTTGTATTGTTTGCACTGTCCATCTTGTGATAGTACCTTTAGTAACAGGAGATCCTTGTCTTGCTTGTGCGAAGGATACAAAAAGTGTTCTCCTTTCCCGATGGTCTTTGTCCTTTCTAGATGGTACATGATTACTCTTCGTACATCCAATGTGTGAATGGCCTTCTATGCCTGTGCCTTTGAGTGCTGGAAAAAGACTGGTAAGTATAATGTCTGGTTCAAGTGAAATTTCTTTATCACTTTTGCTATGAACCTTGGATTTATTCTCATTACTACTTGTGCTTTGTGTATTTGAAGATACGGTTTTTGTGTGATGAGTGTCTGGATCTCGCTAACTCTCCTTAGTGAGTTGATGGCGATTAAAAAGGCTATTTTTAGGGTTAGGAACTTTAGTTGTGCACTTTGCATTGGCTCAAAGGGCGATATCATTAGCTGAGTAAGCACCACATTGAGGGTCCAGGCGAGCATGTGTGTACTTCGGGAGGAAGGTAAAAAGCCATCAACTGCCACCGCTCAATCCCCACGCATGGAGGCGCAGAGTTGACACGTTCTGGTGGAGAACCCTCTCCTGCTGCTGTGACAGAAAATACTCCCAAAGAGGCAGCCTGGTCGGAGGATCGATGCATTTTCAGAAGCTCTGGATACTAGACTCTCCTGGATACTAGACTCTCCTTGCCCAATCCAGAATTAAAAGCATGACTTGGGCCTGGTCACTCCGGATCTTCTTCAGAACCCTTGGCAGAAGTGGTATGGGCAGAAAAGGCATAGAGAAGGTCTGACCTCCACTCGCGACGAAAGGCATCACTGAGCGACAGCTGACTTGGAAACTCCAGCGCGTTCTCTTCGGAGGCAAACAGATCTGACTAAGGATCTCCCCAGCTCTGAAAGAGACCTTGCGCCACCACCAACTGGAGACGCCATTTGAGATCCGCTAGGCATCGACATGCTGAGTTAGTCCACTCTGGCGTTTAGAGAACAGGCCAGGTGTTGAACCACCAGGGTTATGCCCTGCTGTTCCAGCCATGTCCCGAGATGCAGGGCCCATCAACAAAGGGTCCACGACCCCACTCCGCCCTGCTTGTTGCAGTACCACAAGGTGGTGGTGGTGTCCATGAACACCTGCACCAACTTCCCCTTGACAGAAGGAAGAAATGCCTTCAATGCCAATCAAATCACTCGAAGCTCCAAAAATGGGATGACACAACACTGACTCCACCGGAGACGTGTGTCCCTTGGTCACCCATCTGGGTGACCAGTTCACCCAGATTGCTGCCCCATCCCAGCAGTAACGCATCTGTCATGACTGATCTGGTTGGGGGAAGGGAAAGGGGTCTGCGGTTGACCCAACTGCAGTTCATCAACCACTACTGCAGATCTCTTGCAGTTCCTTCCGAGATCAGGACCAAGTCAGGTAGATTTCCTCCATGCTGTGCCCACTGAAACTTCAGGTCCCATTGCAGCCACCTGGCATGTTTTACCAACAGGAAACAGGGGGCCATGAAGCCTAACATCCTCAGTTAGTCCCACCGAAATCCAGGACAGAGGCTGAAACGTAATCATAACCCAAATATACTGGACTCACTGCTCAGGAGGATAAGCTCGAAACTTCCAGAACAGCTCCGATGAAAGGGAGCGTATGAGAAGGAGTCAGGTGTGACTTCGGTACGTTTATAGAAAACCCCAGTGAATGCAGGAGGTCCGCCGTAGTTTGAGGGTGGGAGACGACAGCCTGGAGTGAGGGCGCCTTCAACAGCCAGTCGTTGAGGTAGGGGAAGACAGACACCGCTAACCTGTGCAGATGAGCTGCGACCATAACCATTTCCTTGGTGAACAACTGAGGGGCACTGCTAAGGCTGAAGGGAAGCCCGGTAAACTGAAGATGCTCGTTGCCTACCTTGAACCGCAGGTAATGCCTGTGGCCCCGCAGAATGAAGATGTGAAAATACGCATTCTGCAGGTCCAGCACTACCATCCAGTCTTCTTGGTCTAGGGCACACACGACCTGAGCTAGAATGAGCATCTTCAACTTCTCCTTTTTGAGGAAGAGATTGACGGTCTGAAGATCTAAAATGGGTCGCAACCCTTTGTCCTTTTTCAGAATCAGAAGGAGGCGGGAATAACAGCCACTGCCTACTTCTGAATCCGAGACCCTCTCTATAGCTCCCTTGGCCAAGAGAGCTGTAATTTTCTTCTGGAGAAATATTAAATGATCCTCCACCAGCTGTTCTTGATTTGGCAAAATGGGAGGAGGGAAATAAAGGAAAGGCAAAAAATAGCCCTCCTGAATGATCTGCAAGACCCACTCATCCGATGTTATGGACCACCAGCGGGGGAGATGGTGCTGGATTCTCCCACCAATTGGAGTGGTGTGGTCTTGCAGAGTCAGACTAGGAGTGCTTGGAGGAGGCGGCAGCTAAGGGCAGGGTGGACGACGACTTCTGGCTTCTATTCCGAGGTTGGAATGAACCACGTCCACGTTCCCGCACAGCTTGGGAAGCCTGCGCAGGACAGTGGCTGGGATAGGGCTGACGCACAAGAAACGCATTCTGTTGCCACAAAAGGGGCAAAAGTTAGACCGGCCATGAGGTGTAGAAGAGAGGCCCAAGGATCTGTTCGTAGCTAGAGAGTCCCCACTAGGGCAGAGTCTGTCTTCTCCCCAAAAGAACGGGTTCCATCAAATTTGCCTGGACATCGCCCGAGAAGCCAGTTTTCCTCTACCAGACGTGGAGCATCAAGGCCACTATCATTGAAATCGATCTGCCCAGCGAATCAGTCATGTTAAGGCCACACCTTTCGGTGAATTTTGACCGCCTGAGAGAGCACAGCCCGGGCCTCCTCCGGGACTTGTGGCAGCACATGTGCAACCGTCTCCCACAGGGAGTGGGATAAATGGTCCAATAAGCATGCAGTATTCACTGACCGCAATGCCAGGCTAGAAGAAAAAAACCATCTTATTACCAAGTGAATCCAGTCTCTTGGATTCCCTATCCAGAGGGGAAGAAGCGAACGCGCCCTGGGATGTAGAAGCCTGCACAACCAAGGTTTCAAGGGTGGGGTGTTGGCTGAGGAACTTTGGGTCGCCCGGTGGTGGGCGATGGCGGCATGTGATTGTCCTATTCACAGGACTCCTGTGCTAAGCTTGGACCATGTGTCTAGCAGGACATCAGTTAGTGCCTCATTGAAGGACAAAAGGGGTTCAAAGGTGGAAGCCCCAGCCTAGAGCACTTCTGTCAGATTAGTCCTGACCTGCATGGAGGGCAACTCTAGTCCGAGGAGCCCAGGCGCCCTCTTAACCACCATGGTAAAAGATGCCCCCTCCACCGTAGCAACAGCTGGAGGAGAGAGCATGCCACTATCTGGGGAAGTGACCAGTCCACTGGCCTCCCAAAGTTCCCCATACCAGTCCATCTGCTCTGCAGAGACATCCTGGTGTTCCAAAGTATCCATAGACCCATCCCATTCCTCTCCTGAGCCAAAAATATCTTCAAAGTGTTCAGGCGACAACATATAACCCCTGGGTTCAATCAGCCTCGGAATCAGCGTTGAGCAACGCTGTTCCAACTCGGTGTTATCCGGGATAAGGATGGGGCAGGTACTGCTGTGGGCGCTGGCAGCACCAAAGGCACCGACTTCGGGTCCGATGTCGGGGGAGGTTGCAATGACATGGCCAGCGTCATCCCAGATCTGGAATTGGCTACCTGGGGCTCCACCGGCGCCATGGCCGTAGTTGACAGCGTTGAACCCAATGGGGCCCCTTCCAAACCCGGTGGCTCACTAGAGGGGTCAGCCCACTCAATGACGCAGCGCATGGCCTCGTAAAATGCTTTCATTTGAGCGGGGGCTGCTCCGGCTCCCAGACAGGGGGAGAGGCACGAAGTCGACCCTGGCTCTGGCTCCGCAGAACCGTGCCTAGAGCATCAGTGCTCCTTACCTAGTTTGTCAACGGATGACAGTGGAGGTGAAGATGAAGTCCGCTTGGACTTCTTTTTGTGCTTCTTCCAAGAGCGTCCCGAAGACCTTGAGTGGTACGAAGAGGACATGAGGCTCCAGGAGCAGTCCCGCGACCTACTCTTCTACGATCAGGACCAGGACATCCGCGGAGTCTCACTGGATGGTGTCAAACTGCCGGGATGCAAGGAGCTTCATAGGCCACTTCCGCAAGGCCTTTGGAGCCATACCCAAACAGTTTGAGCAAGACTTCGAATCGTGGTCGAGCTCGAGACACCAGAGACAGATTAGGTGGGGATCGGTAACCGACATCATGCGGTGACAGGCACCACACAGTTTAAACCCTGTCTTCCTCGAAGACATCCTCACACACAAAGTTGGAAAAAAAAAAAACAACGTCGAAAAAAGGCCTGTCAAAAAGCAACAGAGGGGTAACTCTTCCCGGATTAGTGCTTAACAGGAGCAGAAAGAAAAGAACTGACATCCGCGCATCTGAGTGGCGCCTATATAGGTGACCACAACGCCATAACCAATGCTAAAGAGGCTGACAAAGTCATGCGGAGCTGAATGGAGTCACCCGACGGCGCAGGCAAGGGTACTTCTCGAGCAAAAGTTTCCGGATCCAGTCTGATGCCTGGGAAATTCAAAGGTAAGGAACCTGCAGCTAGAAGTCTCTTATCGGCTTTTATCAACATTGAGTCCTTCATAAAAACGTTCCAAAAGGTATCTCATACATTTTAAAATCACAGTTAGTAAACACTTTAAAAGGGAACGAATTATAGTCCATAATCCTCTAATACAATATTAATCCTTGGAAATATTTATTGCATCATGCAATAAATATTTCCAGGGCTTAATAATGCGTTCGGTAATTACGGACTATAATTAGTCCTCTTTAAAGTGTTTACTAACTGCGATTTTAAAATGGATCATAGAAAAGTTACATGAATCATGGCCCCTCCACCCTCCCTGCTTTTCCCCTCTATGCCCTGTCTCCCCCTCTGGTAGTCTATTTTCGCCCGCATTGGGATCCATGACAACTCTTCATGGCATTGTCTTCAATGTGACACAAATGTACAATTATCTCTCTGCTGTGCTGCAATGTATTGATGTGCTTAATCTTCTGCTATCATGGAAATGTGTTGGGGTACCCATGCATTCTTGGTACACAAAAGGGAAATTAACATTTTCTAGTTTTTAACTATCATGTCTCTTTTGTCTAGTAAATGTGACTCTCCTCCTTTTTAGAGAAAAAGAATAGGCTGCACCATAATTGGACTGCACACCTGCTGCTCCTTGGGCTAGCAAAGAAAAGGACTGTGCCTGCTGTGTCCCGCTCGAGAAGTCGCCCCTTAAGTCCAGGTAGATGCAGAGACTCCAAGAGTCAGTTGGCTGACTTTTTGTTCACAACACAGGCCCACAAAAAGCTGAAACAGACTGCAACTGCAAGTTGGTAGGCAATATCATCGGATCGTTACTTCTCGCCATCGCTTCTCGCCACATGCAGCCTAAGAGACCAGGACGGGAAGCTCAAAAGTTGAACAGGAGTATGCTGGACCTGGGAGAGTCATCTGAGTGCAGCTCAGTTGCTCAGAATTAGAGATCTCACCAAGAGAGGGAAAAATCTGATTTCGCGGTGCCAAGTGACTGGTAACCCAGTAGAAACTGGACTTCTGCTGACCCTGAAAGTAATTAGAGGGACGACAACCCCTGTTGGTAGAATCACTCACTAGCACCGTGGACCTGCCCCTGGACGACCCTCATTGACCGCACATCATCTTTGAGCATCTTCAGCATACTGTATCCCTAGCATCAGGACCATTTCATAGAAGTCAATGGCAAGGAGTTACTGACACTGGAAATTAACTGAAGATAGCTTTTCTTGAGAAGGTAACTGTTTCTTTGGAACTTGCAGGTCCCCTGGACTGGCTCTCTGTCGAAGCTGGTCGCCCAAAAGTAAATCTAAGTAACGGCAAAGCAACTTGCCAAAGTTTTTCTTGAAAAAGTTTCAGATTGTCAAATGTGTTGAATTTGCCAATTCTTGTTTGAGGTGAAGTAAAAATCCTTAATTTATTATTTCTTGTAAAATCAATATTTCCGGAACTCTCCGGTGGATTTTGTTTCCAGTTTTGGTGTCTATTAATTCATAAAAAATATAAGCTTTTTTTTGTAAATTGGCGTGGGATTTCTTGAGTGTTTTTTTCTTCAATTATTTTGGTGCCAGTTGAATCCTTTACAATTGTTTCTTTGTGTAAGCCAGATTTGACAAACGAAACCGGACGGGTCCTTAAGGGGCTGGTAGTGTATTAAATTGCTAGTCACACAACTAACATGAAGTAGATCTATTCACCGAAAAAACACAAAGCTTAAAGTAACGTTATGTTAGGTGTGATGGAAAGAACTGCTTTTGTTTAACAAAAAAAAAACTTTAGAAATGAACTGAAAAAAACCCAAAGTTTAAAGTAACATTATACTCAGGTGAATATGTCAGTGACAACAATGTTTTGAACAAAAAAAAAACAAATTCACCAGGTATAAGTAGAGCTAACTAGGGGCCCCACTTCCCCCTTTTTGGAACATTTTGGCCCCGGGTGAGAGCGCTCCGAGGCTCATAATGGCTCGGGAGTGTAGTAGCATGGCCCACCTACCCTTAATTTATAAAAGCGGCCCTGGCATTTGGAGGCTCGAGGAGAGTGGGGCGCCCCGCCCTCAACCCTTTTGTTCACTTTTCCACTCCAGCGGTGGGATTACTGGGGACTATAATGGATCGGGGAGTGGCGCTGTGCAATGCAGAATATTCAGCAGAGGTCCATCTCTCTAACATCTGAGACCCAGTTGCAGCTACTCCTAATCAGTTGAGTAGTATGCTGTAATCACCAAGCACAACATGAAATGATTTTTAGAGGCTGGAAAGTGATATCCTGATTTGAAACAACTTTGAGGAGTTTTAAAGATCGAGTAAAGTAATAACATTGTGAGCAGACGATACAGGAAACAATTACTGGTGCACATGCAAGGAATAATGGTCATTGTAGTCACTGAACTGAAGTGAGATGTTAAAACCTTAACAATAAAATACTCTGTGTGTTTGGTTGACAATACTTAATTATGAGAACTATCTGATGACACTGAGATTCAAGCATTTGACGTTACACTGGCACTACAAATGTATGGTGTTTGAAGTATAACTACTACTACTAATTTGTTTTTATGGATGCAATTGAGTCCTTTCTCACTTTTTATGTACTTGTATAATTTAAAAAGAACAATCAACTGACCACTCCGTATACCATATGATCAATAATACCCTGACTAGGTTGAAATGCGTCATGATGGGTAGGTTGCTTTAATTAAATATTATATGCCAAATTATCGCATGATGTGGCTCCTTTTCACTGCCTCAGATGCGGATTGTGTGTTATCCTCTGGTTATGTGTAATCAGAAACGCCTCCCCACATGAGCCCTAACCCACAAAGAAGGGTTTTCTTATGGGCACAATATGGAAGCAATCGATATATATATACATATATATATATATATTCAAAATGCAGGTTGCTTCAACTGACTTATGTCTCAAGGCAGTCTAAACACAAGAATCCAATCAAAGTGATATTTTAAATTGCACATGCCCTTAACTTGTACAGATTCCAATCACCTGGGCAAACACTGGAAATGCTAACTAGAGCACCTTAAAAGGAAGCAAGCACTACGTTCATTCTCTGAATGAAATGTGTTGTACTCTCACCCAGTGGTCATAATGTCTCTAATTTGTACCATGTAATTATGTATCTGGAGTAAATTCACTTAGCAGCGGGTCACTCTGAACTCTAATTTCTGAAGGATTTCCTAAACTTTGGCATATTCCTCCTGGACATCCAGAAACACATGTTCAATACATTACCCTTCTATACTTCTCCATAACGTCATACAAAGAATTAAAACTTTGGACTTGTTCCGCGAATGCATTTTTCAAAACTATTTTCAGTCCCCATTACCAAAGCATATGCCCACCACTATCATAATTACGTCACATGGAGTACAATGATAGTACCTCTTTGTGCTTCTCCATGGTGGCATAGAGTTTTTGAGAGAGGTCGTTGGAGACATTGGGCATGCTGGGCTTCTTCTTGTTGGCTCTGCTTATGCTGCTCTTGTTTTTGTTGGTTTTTTTGTTATTCTTCTTCTTGGCGTTTTTGCTGTCGCCCTGGCAGCCCTGAGAGCAAGACAGAAAATTAATCAAGCAATAATTGTTCCAATATATTCAAAATAAACAAAACGACCGATGCAGAAGTCACTTATGTAGCTATATAACGGTACTATCAAATTTAAGCAAAATACTTAATCCAATTTATGGAGCATAGGCCTTAGTGCAAAATACTATGCAAAAAGCTTAGAATGGAAAAATGTTAAGCGAAACCAGTTGAGGGCAGCAACATAAAAGAAAATAGCTGCTTGTATTAATTGTTTTCATATAATTTATCTGCGCGTCTAATTTCCACATGCTTAGCCTGCCTGCGTTACATTGGTGATCTCGAATTCTGGATCGGATTCTGGGCTGGCCTCAACTGAGAAAGCCTCCTCTTCAGCCACCCAAGCCAGTGGATGGTGGTCCTCCCCGACGATAAAGTTACTTACCTTCGGTAACAATATATCTGTAAGAAACATAGGTTAGTTACAGATTCCTCACCTTAGAATTACCCCCAGGCGTCAGACTGGATCCGGAAAGTTTTTAGTCAGCAGTGCCCCAGCACATCGGAAGGTGGCGTCCGTCAGCTTCGCGTCCGGTGTTGTCGTGCTCGCCAGGATGACTACGGGATAGCTACATAGACGCCACCCTCGCGCGCTGACGTCAGTTATGTACACAACTTTCCACACCAAAAGCGCAGAGCCATGCGAGACACTGACCACTGGTGCACAAAACTAGGGTCCTGAAAATATGTCCTTAACCCTAGAAGTCAGTTTGCAGAACGGGGAGGATGGGTGGGGCGGTAAGGAATCTATAACTAACCTATGTTTCTTACAGATATAGCGTTACCGAAGGTAAGTAACTTGTTCATCTGAAAGAAACAGTTAGTCATAGATGCCTTACCTTAGAATAGATACCCCAGCCATACCAACCCTGGAGGTGGGTCTGCGAACCAAGTTTACACCAGAAAGTCCTGGAGAACAGAACGGCCAAAGAAGCCGTCTCTCCGGACTTGGCTGTCCAGGCAGTAGTGTCTCGTAAACGTGTGCACATTTAGGGGGACTCCTCGTCCCAAAGCAGTAGTAGCTGCAGTCGCCCTGGTAGAATGGAGGCGCAACCCCACTGGAGGCGTAAATCGTCTTAGTGGAGGGACGCCTGGCTGCCAAGATAACATCACAGACTTCGGGAGGAAGGTCAAAGGCTATCAAATGTCGCCACCTAATCGCCACGCAAGGAGGTGGAGGCTGGACAGGTTTGGGTGGAGGACCGTCCCCTGCTGCTGTGACAGAAGATCCTCCTGAAGAGGCAGTCTGATCGGCGGATCGATGGCCATGTGTAACAGCTCTGGATACCAGACTCTTCGTGCCCAATCCTGAGCCAAAAGAATGACTTGGGCACGGTCAAGCTTTATCTTCTTCAGCACTCAGGGCAGAAGAGGTATAGGCGGAAAAGAGTATAGAAGACCACAACTCCACTTGTGGCGAAAAGCGTAGCCTAGCAATTGCAGCCTTGGAAATTCCAACACGCAGTATTACTGACCCTGTGTGTTCTCTTCGGTGGCGAATAGATCCAACCAAGGCTCGCCTCACTGCTGAAAAAGACATTGGGACACCTCAGAGTGAAGACACCATTCGTGATCCATCATGCACCTACGGCTCAGTTCGTTCAGTGAACCTGCCAGGTGTTGAACCACCAGGGACATGCCCTGATGTTCCAGCAATGTCAAGAGACGGAGAGCCTCTTGACATAGGGTCCACAAACCCACCCCGTCCTGTTTGTTGCAGAACCACATGGTGGTGGTGTTGTCCGTGAACACCTGCACTACTCTTCCCCAGCCAGGGGGGAAGGAATGCTTTTAGCGCAAGACTCATCGCCCAGAGCTCAAGAAGGTTGATGTGGAGCCTGGACTCCGCCTGAGACCAGAGGCCTCTGATCTCCGCCTCTCCCATGTGGCAACCCCACCTCAGAAGTGATGCATCCGTCACTACTGTGAACTCCGGTTGGGGAAGGGAGAGGGATCTGCGTTGACCCATTCATAGTTAGTTAGCCACCACTGCAACAGTCCAAGATCTCAACAAAATCGGACAGGTTCTCCTGATGTTGTGCCCACTAGAACTTCAGGTCCCACTGCAGAGCCCACATATGCCACCTGGCATGATCTACCAGCAGGATGCAGGAGGCCATGAGGCCCAGCATTCTCTGGGTAATTCTGACCGAAACCCAGGAGAGAGGCTGAAAGATCGGAATCATAGCCTGAATATCCTGGACTCGCTTCTCGGGAGGATAAGCCCGAAACTGTGTCATGTCCAGAACCACTTAGAAGCTTCTGAGAGGGAACCAGGTGTGACTTCGGCATGTTTATAGTGAACCCCAGCGAGAGCAGGAGGTCTGCCGTAGTCTGGAGGTGGAAGACAACTTCCTGGGGCGAGCCCGCCTACAGAAGCCAATCATTGAGATAGGGAAAGACTGGAACGCCTGATCTGCGCAGATGAGCTGCGACAACCGCCATCACTCTTTTTTTTTATAATTCTTTTTATTAACAGTCATTGACATTTACATACAGTACGAAGGACTAGGCAAATATGTTTCCAGTGGAGACAAACAGCGATCATTGATGAAACAATACTTTCTATTGGAAGTCATGGGGAAGAGGCAATATCAGGGTCAATTCCACCGGGAAGGGTACAAATATTCCCTCTATAAGAGTTCCATGGATCCCAGATTTTGGACCATTTTAGGGGGCAGTCTCGGGCTATATAGACTGTCTTCTCCCTGCACATGCACCAATCAAGGTCTTTTTTCCAGTCTGTAAGCGTGGGTGATAGCGCAGCTTTGGGGGGCCGCACAATGTTCCTTTTAACTATTGCAAGCCCCAGAGTGACCCATAATGTTTGGTAATTGTTTAAATCGGTGGGCTCCCAGATGTTGAGAAGGCATCAACGCGCCTCCGGGCGGAGAGAAATTGCGAGAACCTCGCTGATTACCTCATGTACTTTTTGCCAGTAGGATTGTATATAGGTGCAGTCCCAGATGATGTGAATGAATGTGCCTAGCTGAGTGCATCCGATCCTACAGTCCCCCCCTCCAGCTATTCCCATGTGTAGCAAATGGGGCCCCGTCACATAGACTCTATGGAGGACTTTAAGCTGTATCAGTCGCAGGCATGCAGAGATTGCAACTATACTCGGGGAGGACACCGCCTCCTGCCACTCCACATCGTCAATTTCAATATCGTCATTGTGAGAAAGTGCCATCTTTCTTGCATGGCATGCCCCTACGAATTGCTGAATGTACTTTGACTGAGTGTGCCCTGGACTCCAGCCAATAAGGTACCCAGTGTAGGAGAGTAGGGTCTGCTTTCTATATTCACCCCCACTTTTTACGTTTGCTTCACTGGTTTTCGACTTAGATATGGCTGTGGGCCTGCTAATCAGACCCACAGCCCAGCTGTTCTCTCTCTAAATTCATACTGTGTACTTTAGGTACATAACCCAAATGGTTAGGGTCACCTTATTGGCCCCTGTATAGTGTACCTTAGGTACCCAGGGCATAGGTGTACCCTAGGCCTACCAGGGGCTGCAGCATGTATTGTGCCACCCCTGGCCTGGCCTTCCATTATGACACAACTGGCTGATCACTCAGCTGGGGCAAGGTCGTGTAATCACTCCTTGCTTAGGTGTAGTATTCCTATACCTACCTTATATATAGACACATGTGTACCTATCAGCCACTCCTATGGCAGGCCTTAACAATCCTGGAGGCAGAGTGCTTGGTAACATGTGAGATGGTGCTCTAGCATGAGCTGAGCCTGTCTGCAGCTTTCGGAACCATGTCCTTATAGCTGTTCTATGATATAGCCTACCATATACTCTTAAAGTACCTTATAATCTTAAACGGTTATGGTAACTATGGTTTGGCTTTATCAAAACATGTCGTGTAAGGTGTCTAACACTTTGGAATAATACCCCCATACCATTTCTGGCAATGAGGATATTATTCCTCCCTTCTAGACAGTTCAAACCGGCGCTGGGGCACTCCAGCCCAGCTCTGGACAAAGGAAAGGGGGTGTAGCCACTCCCCTTCATGGTCCCACCCATAGGAGGGACCTTGCAGGTAGCCCAGCCCACTAGCCCAGTATATCAGTAGGTAGCTGAGCCCTGCTAAATTAGATTAACCTGAATCTGCAACTTGAACAGAAACTCTGGACCTTCGACATTCAACCTCAGGAAGAAGACTGAAGAAATCTCCCTTGTGGCCAAGGAGTGACCACCCTGGGCAACCAGGCACCATCCAGCAACCGCTGCTTGCTTTGCGACTGATCCTACGAGGGACGACTGCAGAGACTGACCAGCGCAGAGACTTCCAGACACCTCTGACCCAGATCCACATCTGCAGCGAAGCTGAGACCCGTGGAGGCGACGAAGGACGTGGGACCGGCGACTTGGGAAAAGTGGCTAGTAACTGACTAGCGCGACTTCGGAGGCTTCCTAGAGGCTGTGCTTGGGGAATTGAGAAGCCCCAATCCCGAGCACCATCTGCAAAGAAGATCAGCTCCCCACACTTCACAGTTCTGCGTGGGGCCCTTCTGCACCTGAGTTGCTCGACGTGTTGTCCGGTTGCTGGCCCGTTGGCTAGTAGCCTCTGCGACGACGAACCTTTGTTTTCATCTTGCTGGTCCGGCTCCTCCAGACTGGCACCCGCTCCTCTGTGAAAGAGAAGCACCCCAGACCTTCCTGGTCTGCACCAGAAGCAAGTCCTCCATTCTGCGTGGGTTCCGCTTGCCAAGGCTTGTTGGGTCCTGACTCGACATTGACGCCGCCGACAGCAAGAGCCTTCGTGGGACAGCTCGCGTCCTGGTCGTCCTTGACGTCTCCTGGTACCCGTGGCTGCTGCGACAAGCTTCACCTCTTCACCTGCATCTTCACGACATCGCTTGGTTCCTTCCTGGTTCCTTCCCGGCTCCTGGCTGGTGACTCTGTCCCTTCTGCTTGCAGGTATCCTTCCTTCTTGATCCCATCCTTGGGATCCACCGGACACTCTTCACTGACTGCCTGTCAGCAACTTTCCTTCAGGCATCCATAGAAGTCAACGACGAAACCCGACGCAAGTTCACACCTATGCACCCGTGGGCTAGGTAACTTGAGTACTCCGGTGCTCACAAGGGTATTGACTATCCTAGGGTCTACTTTCCGAGTCTCGACTTTCTAGCTATTCCAGAAGTGTCCTAAAACTGTTTAATTCTAATAACTACTATTTCTATCGACTTTTACGCATTACGCGTGAGTGTTTCCACTCTGTACCTGAATCCCGTGGGCCTCCCACTTCCTACCCTTTGGTAGTATAGTGTAGCCCCAGCGATTCCCTAGGCCTAGGCCTATCCTGTGTTCGTCACCGTGGTTCTTATACCACTTACTAGTATATGGTTTGCGTGGCCCCTAGGGCCTAACTGTATTACTTACCTGTGTGACTTAATGTATTCTTAAATAAGACTGTGTTGTACTTACCCCGAATCTCATAAAGAGTGCTGAGGGTTTGACTAGAATAAATACATTCAATGTTTATATATATCTGTTGTGGTGTCCTTTCATTTGGTATTCAAGGGATTACATATGGTATAACAGCTGGCTTCACATGCCATTCAGAGTTTAGCCTAAGACTGCTCTTGTCCATGCTACCACTAGGATAGCTGGTCTATAAGGTTGACTTAACAACCAATCACCATAAGGGTTGTTTGGTCTGATACAAGGTGAACACTAGAATTAGTGACATCATATATCAAGCCAACTTCTCACACCCAGGGCCTATGTTGCTTCCCTAAAACCTAAAATACCAAATTGGCAAACCCTGGCCACATGTTAGCCCCTGGTAAATGGTACCCTAGGTATCCAGGGCCTTGTGACAAGGGAAGGCCTCGAAGGACTGCAGCACTTATTGTGCCACCCTTAGAGGCCCTGTACCCTAACACAACCACACTGCCCTTGCAGTCTGAGTGTCTGGGTACAAGGCAAAACAAAGTCGACATGGCACACATCTCTGTGTGCCATGGCCACAACCTACACTGCCCTGGCATACATCAGCCACCCCTCTAGCTGGGTGCCCTATGCCAGTGGTGTGGGCACAGGAGCGTGAGCCCTGTGCCCCTACAGTACCCAGGTCCATTCCTGGGCACTGTAAGTGCAGTGCTGCCATTTAAGAGTATATGGTGCTGAGAGCTCGTCAAACATGAACTCCACAGCACCATAATGGCAACACTGAAGACTCAGAAGTTTGGTATCCAACTTCTCAGCACATTCAACCCGCACTGATGCCAGTGTGGGATATAATGTACAAAGTACTACAGAGGGCATCTTAGAGATGCCCCCTCAAACCTAACCCACAATCCACGTCTGGTCTGGGAGGCTGCCACACAGCAGACATGTTGCTGGACCCCTGGGTGGAGAACCCCCGCAACAATGCACATCCTGGGCGAGGTGCTAAGTCTCCTCCCCTAGGATGGGCAGGGGAAGCTTCAAAGGAATGGCGCATTTGTGAGCTTCTCCAGGCCACTTGCTGTACCCAGCAAACTGGCCCCTACCAGTTCTGATCCCCACTCTGGCGGGAAGACTGGCCGGAAACCCCAAGTAAGGACAGGGGATGTGCCAGCCTGCCAACCCCACCCCTCAGGTGGGGGAGGCGAGGTGAAGCACATCTCCGGGCGCTCGACATCTTGAAGATGGGAAGCTCTGCCCAATCAGGACTAGGCTACTGCCCCCCTCCCACAGGAGAGTGTCAGGATAGCGGGTGTACCCATCCCAGGGTAGGGACCCATTGGTCCCTCCCCTTTACCTACCTGTAACGCCCCTAAAGAACAAGTTACTTACCTTCGGTAACGATGTATCTGTAAGAAACATTAGTTAGTTAGATTCCTCACCTTAGAATATCCCCAGGCGTCAGACTGGATCCGGAAGATTTTTGTAGCAATAGCCCTTGCGCGTCGCTAGGCGTCGCCTGCGGCTCCGCGTCCGTCGTTGGCGTCGTGCGCCGGAATGACGTCGGAGTACTTAGACGCCGCCCTCGCGCGCTGACGTCAGTTCTTGTACATAGCTTTCCGCGCCAGGAACGCAGATACATGCAAGAGACCGACACTGGTGCCCAAAAATCTAGGGCCCTGAAAGGGATAGCCTTAACCCTAGATGTCAGTTCGCAGAACGGGGAGGATGGGTGGGTCGGTGAGGAATCTAACTAACTAATGTTTCTTACAGATACATCATACCGAAGGTAAGTAACTTGTTCATCTGAAAGAAACACGTTAGTTAGATTCCTCACCTTAGAATAGATACCCAAGCAATACCAACCCCGGTGGTGGGTCTGCGAACCAAGATCACACCAGAAAGTCCTGGAGGACAGAACGGCCAAAGAAGCCATCCCTCCGGACTTGGCTGTCTAGGCAATAATGCCTGGCAAACGTGTGCAGAGAAGCCCACGTCGCCGCCTGACAGATGTCCTGCAAAGGGACTCCCCGTCCCAAAGCAGAAGTAGCCGCCGTGGCCCGAGTAGAATGGGCTCGCAGCCCAACAGGAGTAACAGATTTTTATACACAAATCGACCCACCGGGAGATGGTCCATTTGTGCACAGCTTTTCCCTTCTTTGCACCCACGTAGCCAACGAAAAGCTGGTCGTCCACTCGGAACGGTTTTGTGCGGTCCAAATAAAAGGAGAGCGCACGTTTTGGGTCCAGACGGTGGAGCCGCTCTTCCTCTTTGGAAGGATGCGGAGGCGGAAAGAAGGTGGGCAAGGTGACAGATTGCCCAAGATGAAAGTGGGTCACCACTTTCGGTAGAAAGGAAGGACGCCGCCGAAGGACAACCTTGTCCGGATGAACAGATAGAAAAGGAGGCTTGGACGATAGAGCCTGGAGCTCACTCACCCATCTAGCCGAGGTGATGGCTACCAGGAAAGCAGTCTTAAGAGTTAGAAGACGAAGAGGACAATTGTGAAGAGGCTCAAAGGGAGCGCACATCAGGAATGTTAAGACAAGATTCAAGTCCCACTGAGGCATTACGAAAGGGACAGGAGGGAACGTGTGAGTAATGCCTTTAAGAAAGCGTGACACTACAGGGGACTTGAAAAGAGAAGGCTGATCAGGAAGCCGTAAGAAGGCAGATATGGCAGCAAGATAACCTTTCAAGGTGCCCAGGGCAGAGCCCTGCCGGGCCAAAGAAAGAAGAAAGAGGAGAACCTCAGAAAGAGGGGCGGAAAGGGGATCCACAGCCTTTGCTGTGCACCATGCCACAAACTTGTTCCACCGGCAGGCGTATACTGTCTTTGTGGAGGGACGCCTGGCTGCCAGAATGACATCACAGACTTCAGGAGGCAAGTCAAATGGCATCAACTGCCGCCGCTCAATCTCCACGCATGGAGGTGGAGGCTGGACAGGTTCGGGTGGAGGACCGTCCCCTGCTGCTGCGACAGAAGATCCTCCCGAAGGGGCAGACGTATCGGAGGATCGGTCAACATACTGAGTAGCTCGGGATACCAGTACCTTCGTGCCCAATCCGGAGCCACCAAGATGACTTGGGCCCGGTCGCGCCTGATCTTCTTCAGCACTCTGGGCAGAAGTGGTATAGGCGGAAAGGCGTACAACAGACCGCAACTCCACTCGCGACGAAAAGCGTCGCCGAGCGAGTGCCGCCTTGGAAATTCCAACGCGCAGAACTGCTGACATTGCGCGTTCTCGTCGGTGGTGAATAGATCTAACCAAGGCTCTCCCCACTGCTGAAAGAGACCTTGCGCCACCTCGGAGTTCAGACGCCATTCGTGATCCATCATGCACCGGCGGCTGAGTTCGTCTGCTCTGGCGTTCAGAGAGCCCGCCAGATGTTGAACCACCAGGGTGATGCCCTGGTGTTCCAGCCATGTCCAGAGGCGCAGAGCCTCCTGACAAAGGGTCCACGACCCCACCCGCCCTGTTTGTTGCAATACCACATGGCGGTGGTGTTGTCCGTGAACACCTGCACGACACTTCCCCGGACAGAGGGAAGGAAGGCTTTCAGTGCAAGTCGAATCGCTCTCAAGTTGATGTGGAGGCGAGACTCCGCCGGAGACCAGAGGCCTCTGATCTCCGCCTCTCCCATATGGCCACCCCATCCCAGGAGGGACGCATCCGTCACTACGACATGCTCCGGTAGGGGTAGGGAGAGGCTCTTGCCCATGACCCAATCGCGGTCCGTGAGCCACCACTGCAACTGCTGTGCAGTGCCCTCCGAGATCAAGACATGGTCGGACAGGTTGCCGTGATGCTGGGCCCACTGAAACTTCAGGTCCCACTGCAGAGCCCGCATGCGCCGCCTGGCGTGATGCACTAGTAGGATGCAGGAGGCCATCAGCTCCAGAAGCCGCAACACTAGCCTGACCGAAACCCAGGATAGAGGCCGAAAGATGGGAATCAAGGCCTGTATATCCCAGACCCGCTGTTCCGGTGGATGAACCCGGAACTGCGCCGAATCGAGAACCGCTCCGATGAAGAGGAGCTTCTGAGAGGGGCTCAGGTGTGACTTCGGCACATTGATGGAAAACCCCAGCAAATGCAGGAGATCCGCCGTAGTCTGGAGGTGGGAGACGACTGTCTGGGGCGAGCTGCCTTCAACAACCAGTCGTCGAGATAGGGGAAGACGCTCCTGACGATGCCTACAGCCTCAGAACCAGGAACCCCCCCAACCGCGATCAACAGAGGGTAAGATTTCCAGACACCAAAAGGCACCCCTGCGGCCCCCTGTGCCCGACTCCTGGGTACCTACCTATCCTCCAACTACCCAACTTACCTCTCGAAGTGGTGGTGGCACCTGAAGAATCTTCGTCCCCTAGCTTGCATCCTTTGTTCATCCTGGAGCTTTCCCACTGAAATCCATTTAGCGCCCGAAGGCTCAAAAGCACCCTGCACCCAGCCGCCCGAGTTGCACTGGCAGTGTAACTTCTACTCCTACCTACTTACCCTGAGCAAGTGACCAGGAGCCCAGCTCCCACAGCCGCGTGGCCTGCTAGTCAGCAGCCACCAACCAAGGCCCCCCTGCCTCCCATAGGATAACATTGGGCCTAACTCACTCTGCACCCGGCCGCCCCAGTGCTGCTGAGGGTGTAACAACTGTACCAACCTGACCCTGGGAGACCCCCGAGTCTGTGCCCAGAACCTTAACTCTTCCAGTCGAGTACTTACCCAAAAGCCGATAACCCAATTTTCTTCCATAGGGTAACATTGACTGGTTTCTTCTGAAATGGAGTTTCTAAAACGTAAAATATTCACCTAAAATCAACCGAGTAACGAAAACGGAAATACTCACCTGCTATTAGGAGAGATCCCAGTGCTGGATCTTAGTGCCCAGCACTGACCCTGAAAACTACTCACAACCGTACTTACCACTAACCCAATTTTCTTCCATAGAAGAAATTTCACAGAAAAACAGTCAATGATTTCCTAAGTGTCGATTTTTGCAAACTACAAATATTCTTTAAAAATCGTACCAACTGTGAAAACGTAAATTACTTACCTGTTTTAGATAGAGGTCCCAGTACTGAGCCTAGGAGCCCAGCCCTGGATTACAAAAGTAACGAGAACAAACTTTACCTGTAGTTTGAATTTTCTCCTATAGGGAATCATTGACTGTTTTTCTATGAAATTTCTTCTGTCAACTTTTAAAATAGCAAAATATTCCCTAAAAATCACAACAGTAACTAAAACGAATTTACTCACTTGTTTCCAAGACCTGTCCCAGGACTAAATCTAGGATCCAGTCCTGGAATTAGAAAAGTAATCCTGAAAGTAATCTATTTCAAATAACTTAAAACTCACATTGAGCTCAATGTATTATTGTGTTTGAAATTGTGTTGCCTATTGCAACAACCTGTAACTATTACCTACAAAAGTCAATTGCATATTGCAAAAGTATTTAACTAAAGCCTCTCATTCTGAGAAAGTATATTTTGATACCTATTGTTGGTTCTAAAATAAAACCACCATATATTTTTTTTATATAAACCATTGGCCTACAGTTCAGTTCTTGAGTGCGTAGGACCATTTGCTGACTGAGTGTGTACAACAAATGCTTTACACTGTCCTCTGATACGGACTTACTGCTCGACAAAGCTAACACTTTAGAGAGTAAGGTTATATCTAACTTTAACCTCTGCCAAACATCTGGGGACTGTGGACTCTGTACACACTGTACCTATTTGGGAACAGTATATACAGAGCCACTTTCTCACAGTCATTCACCCATTTTTCTCTTAGGGCGTGGAGGGTGTTTTCCATGTTATTTATCATTTTTTTTAATATATTCGAGAGATGGCCCTCTCCGGCAAATGATCGTTGAGTACTCTGTCCTCTAAGGGCGAGGCATCGGGAGGGGGGTGGAAGGTGGTTTAGGGGGCGGTCGGAGGAACCCGCAGGAAGGAGCGCGCCATCACTTTCTTTAACACCCGAAGGGCGCTGGTAAGACCAAAGGGGAGCACGGTAAATTCAAAGTGCTCGTGGCCTACCGTAAACCGCAAGTAGGGGATGCGAAAGTAAGCGTTCTGCAAGTCCAACGCTACCATCCAGTCTCCAGGGTTGAGGGCAGACAGGACCTGAGCTAGTGTCAACATTTTGAACTTCTCCTTCCGGAGGAAGCAGTTGACATTCCTGAGATCCAAGACAGGACGCAGGTCTTTGTCCTTCTTGGGCACCAGAAAGTAGTGGGAATAGCAACCACGACATACTTCTGGGGCAGGAATTCACTCTATAGCTCCCTTGGCCGCGCAGGGGCTGGACAGCTTGCACCGGCCTGTGGCTCTGGGTGAAACTTGGCGGGGGACACCTTCCGTAGCCACAAAAGGGGCAAAAAGCAGACTGCGCAGGGCGGGTGGAGAGGCCCAAGGACCTGGCCGTAGCACGGGAGTCCTTGAAGCACTCTAGCGCGTTGTCTGCTTTGTCACCGAACAGAAGATAGCCATCAAAAGGCATGTCCAGCAAGGCAGCCTGGACATACCCGGAAAAACCAGTCTACCTCAGCCAGGCGTAGCGTCGAAGGGCTACCGATGTTGAAATTGTCCTGCCTAGCGAGTCGGCGGTGTCCAGTCCACATCAGATGGTAAACTTGGCTGCGTCTCTCCCCTCGACTACTGCACGGGAGAGGACGGCCCAGGCATCCTCCGGGCACTGTGGCAGCACCTGCGCTTCTGTATCCCACACAGTGGGTGTAACAGTCAAACAAACATGCAGTGTTCACCGACCGCAGCCCCATACTGGAGCAAGCAAACATCTTCCCAAGATGGTCCAGCTTTTTGTATTCCCTATCAGGTGGTACGTTAGGGAATGCGCCTTTGGATATTGAGGCATGGACCACCAAGCTCTCAGGGATGGGGTGCTGGCCTGTAGTGAACACCAGGGTAGAACAGAGGTACAAAATTACTGCTCAGGGGTGGATGAGGCGTCGGTAGATGTCGGTCCTGCTCAGTGTCCAAGTCAGGAGGTAGGCCGGGGTCGACGCCGGCTGGGGACACAACCAGCGTCGGGTGCGGACTTGGTGCAGGTGGAATCGCCGCAGGGGGAGTTGTTACAAGGTTAACTGACGCCGATCCGGATCCAGCCTGGATCTAAGGGAGCCCTGTGGTGCCGGAGCGCCGATGTCAAAGGTCCAGGGCCACCAGCCGAGTCTGCAGGGCCCAAAGATGGCATGCATCGCTTCGTAGAAACTCCGAAGCTGGGCAGGGGTCACTCCGGCTCCGGGAAAGGGAGGGAAACTTTGAGTCGACCCTTCAGGCTCCGCACAGGCACCATCCGCATCACTCGTCGCGTCGCTGTCAAAGAGTGACGATGCTTCTTCTTGTGCTTCAACTTACCTGAGGAGTGCAAAGACTTCGATGACGAGTGGGGGTGACGAGTGGGGGTGACTACGCAACCGGTCCCTCAACCTCCCATGCGACCGGGACCTCAAAGAGCGCGGAGCGGACTGCCGGGCCTCAAGAAGCTTTCG
Source organism: Triturus cristatus (assembly GCF_964204655.1). Taxonomy (NCBI): domain Eukaryota; kingdom Metazoa; phylum Chordata; class Amphibia; order Caudata; family Salamandridae; genus Triturus; species Triturus cristatus. The sequence continues at coordinate 839,202,627 of NC_140593.1, read as the reverse complement.
GGACCGGTCCCGCAAAGGACTTCGGATTCACAGTCCGGCAGTCGGAGCACAACTTGGGATCATGGTAAAGCTCCAGGCACACGCAGTGCGGGTCTGTAACAGACATCAGCTTGTGATAGGTGTCGCAAGCCTTGAAACCGGGCTGAGGACGACTAGTCATCCCTGCGTGCACCAGGAGTCGATAGACCAAAAAAAAAAAAAAGTGTCGACAAAAGACGCAAAAAGTCAGTCAAAAAGTGACTGGAGGTACCGCTCTCTCCGGATCTGCGCTGGCTGGCGCGGAAAAAGGAAGAACAGACAGCGCTCGAGGGTGGCGTCTAAGTAGCTACCGCAACGTCATCCCGGCGACCACTACACCAACGACGAACGCGGAGCCGAGCAACGCCACCTTTCGACGCGCAGGGGTACTGCCGACGAAAAAATTCTCCGGATCCAGTTTGACGTATGGGGGTAATTCTAAAGGTAAGGGACCTATAACTAATTGTCTCTTTCAGATAATGGAGGAGTGGATATACTTATTGGTTAAGAAATACAATGTGAGGTTCTAAAGGTGCACAGAAATCAGAGCACTAGATAGCTTTGGGTGCAATAAGGATTCCGAAATAGATATTTAACTTTGTGAGCTTCTATGGCCCTATTGAGGATTCACTTCAGACCCTAGATTCCATATTTAGCTTCACAAAAGAGGAGTTGAGTTGTCTTATAATGACGGGTGATTTCAATATTATTCCAAATACTGCAATGGACTCTTGTGCTAATAGGTTGCTGAACAAGCCAAAATTGACCAAACACTTGCGTATCCTAGTGTGGGACCTAGCCTTTATGGATCCCTGGCGAAGTGATCACCCCAGGGAGAAATCTTACACCCGTCACTCAAAAAGATTTTGTTCATCTTCACACATTAGTTTTTTTTATCTCATATTCCCTTCAAATGGCCCAGTCAGAAAAAATATAAAACCGTTACTGTAAATCTATACATAACGGGACAATTTTACGAGAACTCTAGATGGGTTTTCGACAAATCTTTGTTAGCAGATGATCAGCTGGCAGGGAAGATTTCTATAAGCTACGTAACGCAGCAAGGCTGCCCTGTTTCTTCCATACTATTTTCTCTGTTTATCAAGCCATTGGCACGTGCCTTAAGGCAAGATCCAAGTATTCGGCCGCCGGTGGTAGGAGCGGCAAATCTGAACCTATTTGCAGACGATATGGCTTCTCCCTAATGAGTGAGTAGAGCGCGCCATTGTTCTTCGAGCTAGTCGGTCCCGGATCGTCTTCTTGGAGCGGAAGGAGGCGCAAGCTGGACAGTCTCTGGCCTCGTGCTTCGGTGAGAGGGAGAGGTTGCACACCTCATGTAGGTCGGTGTGGGGAAACTTCGACCCACATCGAGGACACTTTTTGAATGGCGTCCTTTCCATGAGCCGGAGATGAGGCCCAGGTAGGCCCGAAGGCCTTCGTCGACGACCGGAATCGAAGACTTCGAAGTTGAAGGGTCGCCTGGATGGGAAAACACGATCGAAACAATACCGTTGAGAAGGGAAGGATTGCGCGTCGAAAGAGAAAACAGTTACCGGTTCCTAACTGGAACGCAAGAACACATCAGAGCCTGATGGCGGGAAAAAACAATCTGAGGATGGAGCCAATGCCCATACGCACTATGATCCAAAGTAGGAGTCACATACCTCGTGACTTCCAGAAACTTTCCAACACAAAAACAAGTGCAAACATCCGGGCCCAACACCAGATGGCGATCTATGCATAGTGTGTAATCTGCAGCTCATATGCCTCGAATATAAGTATTCTTCCGCTATTACTTTTTCTGTTCACAAACATTAGGAAAAAAAAATGTATCAGACTTTTTGGGAGTCAGTGAACATCGAAATTTGAAACTTCATATGGCAGGGCAAGAAGACCAGACTAAAAACGCAGTTGTTGCAGCTGGACCCTGAAGAGGAAGGCCTGGAGCTTCGCAATGTAAAGATCTATTATCCGGCTGCATTTCTTGATTGGCTGACCAGGTCCTCCTCTGTCATTTGAAGTGAAGGGAATTTTTATTTGAACCTTATGGTAAAGGCATCGGAGATAGGGCTTCCTCCTTGTCTAAAAATCCCAAGGCTCCCAAAAAAGGAAAATGCTACTTACCCAGTATGCATCTGTTCTTGGCATGTAGAGCTGTAGAGTCACATGTTGTGCATAGATTGCCATCTAGTGTTGGGTCCGGAAGTTTACACCTTGTGTTTCTTCGTAGAAGTCTTTCCAGTCACAAGATAGGTGACTCTTCCTTTCGGGGATAGTGTGCATGGGCATTAACTCCATCTTCAGATTGCTTTCCCACAGAGGATGAGAATGTAGTAGTAGTAAAGAATAGAGATTTCCATGCATATATATGTATAGTAAAAGAGAACTACAGCAGCTACAGGTACCCGGGGAGATGGGTGGGCGCCTGTGACTCCAGCTCTACAGGCCAAGAACAGATGCATACTGGGTAAGTAGCATTTTCCGATCGATGCATGTGAGCTGTAGATCACTTGCTGTGCACAGACTATACAGCAGTATCCCCCTAAAGCGGTGGCTATCCTGTAGCTGTTGGAGTTATCTGAAGTACGAGATACTTACCTACGTTAACGTTGTATCTGGTAGAGACGTTGTCTAGCCACAGATTCCTTAACTTAGAATATCCCCAGGCGTCAGACTGGATCCGTAATTTTTTTGCAGCAGCATCTCTGCGTGTCGGGGGACGGCGCCACATGACCCCGCCCTGATGTCATCCACGTACGTGACGTCAGCGAGGTCATACAAGTCCCTCATGGAGCGCAGACATCAGTTTTCTTCGGAGAAACCTTTCCGCGGTACAATGCGGAGCCACCAACAAAAACTGTTAAAGTATGGGATGAAAAGTTAAAGTAAGGGATGAAAAGTCCGTGAACAAAAAAAGAGGATGGTGTAAGACACCATCGTAAAGGACAGAATTAGATACTGCCTACATATAAGTGAAAATGCTGTGAGAAAGAGTCCCGCCAGCTAAGCGAAGAACCTTCCCTAGTGCAACCAGGGAAAAAATATCTCAACAGACAGAATAGACTGTTATTACCATGTAGAACAACAGACAGAAATAGACTGTCAGTATCGTGTAGAACTGTGTCGTCTAGCAAGAACGGAGCACAGAGAGAACAACAGTCCAGCGCAAGAAGGTATGAAAAGACTGGCACTGCCCCTATAGTAATGGAGGTCTGATACAGAGGTCAACAGATCCCCAAAGAAGACGACTGTAGAGGAGACCAGAACCATGAGCCAATAAAGAAGGCCGGAGGGAGGGAAGGCAGCAGGAGAAGAAAAGAAAATGAAGATAAGATGACTCTCCTGGTGAAGGTTAATCAAAAGGCATCATTGTACAGGTAAGAAACCCTGGAGAGGGAGTCAGCTGTATTATGGGAACTGAAACCCCTGAGAGGGAGTCAGCTGTATTATGGCAAATCTCAAAGGGACGCAACAATGTGAGCACCCATGAGAGAAAAACCAATGCCAACTGTAAAAGGGGCCAGCGGAGAACCCCACTTGGCATGGTCCTCGCAGAATGGGGAGGCTGGGTGGGCATTAAGGAATCTGCGGCTAGACAAGGTCTCTACCAGATACATTGTTACCGAAGGTAAGTAACTCGTACATCTGATAGAGACATCTAGCCGCAGATTCCTCAACTTAGAATAGATACCACAACCATACCCCAAATGGGAGGTGGATCTGCGACAGAACAACAGAAAGCGCCAAGCATTTAAGCCAGCAACAAAGTGATGGACAATGGGAAAGGCTGTGGCGGAACAGCCAAACAGCAATCCAAAAGTTCGGAAGAGCAAAAGATAACTGGATGCAAGACATCCCAAAATTGCCATAATGGTGCTACTCCATACCTGCATAAGCATGAGAGGTAGAAACGGCACCAGCCATATACCAGAACAAAAGAAAGCGAGAGAGAGGAAAAGGAACCACTCTCAATGTAACGGCGTACTATGTGAACACCGATTAAAGAGATGCAACCAGAGCCTACCAGGTGAGCCCACGGAAGGAAAACTGGAGAGGCTACAGCCAAGAACCAAAGGTCAAGACTAGAAATCAGCACGCCAAGTGCACACCCAGTCCCAAAAAGGGAAAACAGGGGCGAACAGTAACAATCTGAAACACGCCAATGCAGGACAACACAGAGACAAGCACAGAGCAAACTGCTACAGAGACCATAAGGTGGCGTAGCTAAATAAGCATAAGGCTGCTGGACTAGGCAGCGGTAAGATCAAGGTGAGAACCAACATGCGAAATACAGATATGCAGAGTGGAGTTCTAGGACGACTGATACTAGAAGAGCCGTCCCGCATACCCAGCTGATACAATATAGCACAGCCGAAGGAAGGTGCAGCAGAGGCACCAAAGTACTAATGCGTAAAACGGAGGAATAATCGCAGAATTTCAGACCACACCCTCCGACTGGAAGGAAAGTAACATTTGTCCAGAAGAGAGAAGCGTTCAGTACTGAACACAAAGAAGGGAGCAGTGTAAAACCGGGGAACCACCCCAGTAAGAAGAATGCAAAAAGAGGCCTCATTGGTAATGCCGCATGCATCAATGGAAATGTCCCTGAAACAGGGAGACTTCGGACCAGACCTTGCAACCTCGAGAAGAGGTGAGCGTTAGGGAGAAGAGCACCCATGGAACTTGTATATATACCTAATTACAGATATATATATATATATATATATATATAGCAGAAACGGACAAACTAGCCACGACTATGCAACTTAGTGGCAGAGGAACACACCTGGTGCCGTAATGGAAGACGGAAGGTGGCTTTAAAGCGTAACGAACATCACGAAAACCTCCGAAGGAGGAGAATAAAGCAAAATGACCAATGAAGAATCGAAGATGACGTCAAGGCACAACATTAGGCATCGTACAACGGCAGATAGGAGCACCAGAGGACGCCTAGAGGCCAAATAAACACGTAGGCCCAGTTGACATAACAGAGCTATAGAATAGCAAATAAGTACCAAACACAGAGTATGTACACCCCAACAACGGGGAACATGGTTATGAGGGCAAGCCATAGTCAGAGGAACAATCCGTGGAACACCGCCACAGGAGGTTAACGGCCAGTTTAAAATGCAAAAAGCATTCAAAGGATGAGAAATGAAAGGGTAATCACCTACGACCATGCAAAAGGAAGACCTGAGGCTTAGTATCAGCCGAAAACACATAACGCATCAAAAGGATGCCAAATGAAAAGGTACCACCCCGGAACAAACGCCTGAGGAACACAGACCTAAAGGGTGGGGGGTGGGCGAAAGCCCGCAAGGAGGTGCTGAACAGCCGAGTCGGCATGTGCATCGAACATTAAAACCCCATCAAAGGGTAAATCAACAAGACTCTCCTGTATATTTTCCAGGAAGACGCTATCCCGTAGCCAAGCATGGCGCAGCAGGGCGACTGAACCAGCCATAGCCCGGCCTAAGGAATCAGCAGTATCCAAGGCGGAGCGGATCGTAAACTCAGCAAGGTTACGGCCATCCTGGAGAAGAGGAAGTAGGTCAACACGAGCACCTTCAGCACCGGTGGAGAACAAAGACTCTGCAGTGTCCCACAGGGCAGAGATAGCCCGAGCCAGGACACATACTATATTCAGTGACCATAGTGCAGCACTAGTGGCAGCAAAGATGTTCCAACCCCATGACTCAAGCCATCTGGACTCCCGGGAGGGAGGAAGCAATAACCAGGGCAAGGAAGGGAAGGCAGTTTGCAAAACAAACCCTTGCACGTCGGGATGCACAAAGCAGACCGGATCATGTGGAGCAGGCCGTTGGCGGTGCAAGACCGAACGAGCCACCGGATCACCGGAAGCAGGCCGAACCCAGGTACCCAACAGGGCATCATAAAGAGAAACTTCAAAGGGCAGAAGCGGCTTCACATTCCCTGACCCACGGTGAAGGACATCAAGTAATGGGTCCACAGACAAGGGCACCGAAGGGGGTTGCATGTTCAAAATCCGAGTGGCCAAAGAGACCACTCTGAGAAAGGCTGCACCAGCCTCGGTAGCCCTCCGAGGAGGGGATAATAGCTCATCAGTAGGTGAGGGCTGTAAGCTAACCCTCCCAAGACAGTGAGGGTGTGACCAATACCCAACTGAAGGGAGCCCCATTGACGAATGGGGGTCCTGATAATCTCTTGAGGAGGTGAGGCGCTTGCTGGGTGAGGGTGCTCTTGAGCAGGTGGGGAACCTGCCGGATCCACATACTCCAAGGGAGGCACCGGCAAGAATACATCCGGTGACGCCAAACTCTCTCCAGACGCCTCCGGAGAAGAGTCAACAACCCGGCGTCGATGCGGCGCCAAAACCACTTTAGTAGGCGCAGACCGAACTTCGTCCGGCGCCGACTCGACTCCATCCGGCGTCGAGTCACCTCCGTCCGGCGATGAAACCACAGTAAGCTCCCCTTCCGAAGAAGGAGAAGGCGCCGGAGCCGGGGATGCAAGCCTCGGGCGCCGCACCGGCGCAGACTCAACCTCAACCAGAACCGGCTCAGACTCCGAAGGAAGCGGAGGCAGAGCCGGGTAGGCGACAAGTCCTCCTTCCAAAGAAGGGTAAGGCACCAGAGCTGGGGATGCAAGCCTCTGACGCCGCTTCAGCCTCAACCACAACAGGCTCCGACTCCGGAGAGAGAAGCGGAGGCAGAGGCGGGAAGGGGAGTCTACAGCGCCGGAACGGCGCCAACCCCTGCTCCGGACAGGCGGGCGTCAGCCCAGAAGGCCGAGGCGTGCACAAAGCAAGGCTTTGAGCACCAGCAACCACCTGCGACGCAGCAGGGAGCCCCACGGGACTATGCGGCGCGGCAGAGGTGCAATGGGTCGTAGAGGGGGACCCAGTCGGGCCACACCCTGACAACGCCATATGGATCATAGAGGGGGACCCAACCGGGTCGTGCCCTGACGATACCACATCTCTGACATCCCTGGAGGGCAAGGACTCATTTGACGCTGGGGGCAAGTCCACTGGCGAGTCCGTCGGGGACCCCACCGGTAGCGGAGGCCCCGAGGACCCAAGAGAGGCCTGCAAAGCCGTGGCATAATCCTCCATTTGGGCCCGAGTTGCCCCGCACCCGGATAGGACGGACAGAGGGGGGACGACTGTCGGGGGCGACAACAGATGATGGTGAGGTCGAAGACCTCGGCGTCAAGTGCCGCAACTTACCAAGAAGCGGTTAATGACGGGCCCAGGCCCCCAGAGGGCGATTGACGGCGGAACTTTTTTTAAGAGGCCGTAGGACGGGACAACTCCGACCGGGACAGCCGTGCCGAAAGAAGCTTCATCCGGCGCTCCCGCCGGGACTTCGGCTTAAGGTGTTGGCAGGCTTCGCAGTCCGTGGAGTCGTGGTGCTCGCCCAGACACCACATACAAATAAGATGTGGTCTGTCGAGAACATTTGCCGCGAACAGGAAGTACAAGATTTAAAGCCCGAGGGCATCGCACACTGTTCCAGACCCGAAGTGTCGAAAAAGGTCCTGAAAACAGGCCAGAGGAACCGCTCACTCCGGATCCGCGTTGCATGTGGAAAAGAAGGAAAACTGATGTCAGCGCGCTGGGAGGGACTTGTATGACCTCGCTGATGTCACGTACGTGGATGATGTCAGGGCAGGGTCGTGTGGCGCCGACCCCCGGCGCGCGGAGGCGCTGCTGCAAAATAAATTCCGGATCCAGTCTGACACCTGGGGTTATTCTAAGTTAAGGAATATGCGGCTAGATGTCTCTATCAGATACAGTGTTTCAAGTACTGCATGGCCCACATTAGCTTGTTGTCTTGCAAACACATCTATACAATAGTGCTTTGTGAATGTGTGAAGTGTAAACCATATTGCAGCTTTGCAAATGTCAGCCATGGGAATGTTTCCTAAGGAAGCCATAGTGGCCCCTAGCTTGCGAGTGGAATGTGCTTTAGGGGGTACATGTTAAAGTCCTCTTTGCTTTTGTGTAGAAAATTTGAATTCATTTAACAATACACCTTGCAATACCTGATTTAGGGATAAGATTGTCATTGTGAGGTGGTGCAAAAGCAACAAAGAGTTGTTTGGTCTTACGAAAAGAATTTGTTCTTTCAATGTAATACAAGAGTGCTCTTCTGACTTCTAAGGTGTGTAGAGCTCGTTCTGCAACAGAATCAGTTTGAGGGAAGATTACAGGTAATTCTACCAACTGATTTATGTGAAATGCAGATACAACCTTAGGTAAAAATTTGTGATTGGTACGAAGAACCACTTTGTCTTTGGGTAGTTGGAAAAAAGGTTCTTCTATGGTTAGTGCCTGTAGTTCACCCACTCTCCTCAATGAAGTGATCACAATGAGGAAAGCTGTTTTCCAAGAGAGGAACTGTGGTTCACATTTGTGTATGGGTTCAAAGGGCGGGCCCATTAATCTTGTGAGGACTATGTTAAGATTCCACAATGGGGCAGGTGGGAGTCTTGGTGGTATGACTCATTTTAATCCTTCCATAAAAGCTTTAATTATATGCACTCTAAATAGCGATAAATGTGGTCTACTCTCAAGATACGCAGCTATTGCAGCAAGATGCAGTCTGATGGAGGTATAAGCCAATTCTGACTGCTACAGGTGTAACAGATAACAAATCATGTTTTGTATGGAACCATCAAGAGGGTTGATATGATTATTATTGCAATAAATAACAAATAGCTTTCATTTAGCTGTGTAACAGGCTCTTGTAGTAGGTTTTCTAGCCTCTCTAATGATGTTTAAACAGTCTGGTGGAAGATTCAGATAACCAAACTATGACTTCAGGAGTCAGATCGCGAGGTTCAGTTGTTTGGGATCTGGGTGCTTGATTTCTCCATGGCTTTGTGTGAGGAGACTGGAGATTAAATGCAATTTTTGATGTGGGACCAGAGAGAGCTCCAACAGGGTTCGCTTTGGTAGGATTTGGGAACATAGAATTCCCCAGCTGAAATTAGTGGACTGTATCCCGCTGGAGCTCCATGTATCAACCCTGGCCTGCAACCATTGGTCCCAATTGGAGTTTCATAGTGTGCAAGATTTTTTTACTATAATGGAGAATTTTCCCATTGGTGCAGGCTGACGAAGCAGTCTCTCCAGGCTTGACTGTCAAGGCAATAGTGCTTAGTGAAAGTATGCAGTGAGGCCCAAGCGGCTGCCTGACACTGCGTCCCAATGCAGTAGTAGCTGCCGTCGCCCTGGTAGAATGTGGGTGCAGCTTTACCGGCGGTTCCTTTTTAGGCAGAGAGTAACAGGCTTTAATGCACAGGACAAACCAGCAGGAGATAGTCCGCTTGTGCACAGCTCGGCCTTTCTTGGCGCCCACGTAGCCAACGAAGAGATGATCATCCACCCGGAACGGTTGTGTGCAGTTGAGGTAGAATGAAAGCGCACGTTTTGGGTCCAGACGGTGGAGCCTCTCTTCCTCTCTGGAAGGGTGCGGAGGCGGAAAGAAAGTGGGCAGAGTGACAGTTTGCCCCAGATGAAAAGCAGTGACTACTTTTGGTAGAAAGGAGGGACGTGGCCGAAGCACAACCTTGTCCGGATGAACCGCCAGGAAAGGAGGTTTGCATGAAAGAGCCTGGAGTTCACTCACGAGCCTAGCGGAGGTGATAGCCACCAGGAAGACAGTTGACAAATTCAATAAGTGATGAAGAGGCTCAAAGGGTGCACACATTAAGTATGTGAGAACCAGGTTCAAGTCCCAGTGAGGCATCACAAAAGGAATCAGAGGGAAAAGGTGAGTAATGCCTTTGAAAAATCTATGGTCAACTGCCTGAAAAAGGCTGAAAGAGCAGAACGGTCGCCCTTAACAGTGCCCAGAGCAGAGCCCTGCTGGGCCAAAGAGAGAAGGAACAATAGGACCTCATAAAGAGGGGCAGAAAGCGGGGTCCACAGCTTTCGCTGTGCGCCATGCCACAAATTTGTTCTACCGGCAGGCGTATACAGTTTAGGTGAGGGACGCCTGGCTGCCAGAATCACCTTACAAACTTTAAGATGCAAGTCAAATGGAATCAACTGTCGCCGCTCAATCTCCACACAAGGAGGTGGAGGCTGGACAGGTTCGGGTGGAGGACAGTCCCCTGTTGCCGCAACAGAAGATCCTCCCAAATAGGCAGTCGGATCGGAGGATCTACGCTCATACGGAGTAGCTTGGGAGACCCAACTCTACGACCCCAGTCTGGTGCCTCAAGAATAACATGGGCCCGGTTGAGACTGATCTTCTTCAGCACTCTAGGTAGAAGTGGTATAGGAAGAAAGGCGCACAACAGACCGCAACTCCACTCGCGACAAAAGCGTCTCCGAGCGAGTGCCGCCTTGGAAATTCCAACGTGCAGAACTGCTGACATTGCGCGTTCTGTTTGGTGGCGAATAGATCTAACCAAGGTTCTCCCCATTGCTGAAAGAGACCTTGTGCCACCTCCGAGTGAAGACGCCATTCGTGATCCATGATGGACTGGCGGCTGAGTTCATCCGCCCCGGCGTGTACAGATCCCGCCAAGTGTTGAACCACCAGTAGAATGCCCTGGCGGTCCAGCCACGTCCAGAGGTGCAGAGTCTCCTGACATAGGGTCCAGGACCCCACCGCGCCTTGCTAGTTCCAGCTTGCACTACTGTTCTCTTGACTGAGGTAAGGAATGGTTCGAGTGCAAGCAGGAACACCGTAAGCTCCAACGAACAAGTTACTTACCTTCGATAATGCTATATCTGTAAGAAACATTAGTTAGCTAGATTACTTACCTTAGAATATTCCCAGACGTCAGGTTGGATCCGGAAAGATTTTTCGTCAGCAGTACCCTTGCGCGTCGGTAGGCGTCATCTGCGACTCCGCGTCCGTCGTCGTGATGACGTCAGAGTACTTAGACGCCACCCTCACGCGCTGACATCAGTTCTAGTACATAGCTTTCTGCGCCAGGAACGCAGAGTAATGCAAGAAACTGACACTGGTGCCATGAATCTAGGGCCCTGAAAGGGATGACCTTAACCCTAGATGTCAGTTCGCAGAACGGGGAGGATGGGTGGGGCGGTAAGGAATCAACTAACTAATGTTTCTTACAGATATATTGTTACCGAAGGTAAGTAACTTGTTCATCTGAAAGAAACAGGTTTGTCAGATTCCTTACCTTAGAATAGATACCCCAGCAATACCAACCCCGGTGGTGGGTCTGCGAACCAAGATCACACCAGGAAGTCCTTGAGAACGGAACAGCCAAAGAAGCAGTCTATCCGGACTTGGCTGTCCAGGCAGTAATGCTTGGCAAACGTGTGCAGCGAGGCCCACGATGCTGCCTGACAAATGTCCTGCAGAGGGACTCCCCGTCCCAGAGCAGTAGTAGCCGCTGTGGCTCGAGTGAAATGGGCCCTCAGCCCCACAGGAGGTTCCTTCTTAGTCAAGGGATAACAGGCCTTAATGCACAAAACGACCCATCGAGAGATGGTCTGCTTGTGCACTGCCCGCCCCTGCTTAGCGCCCACGTAGCCAACGAAGAGTTGGTCGTCCACCCGGAATTGTTTTGTGCGGTCTAGATAGAAGGTGAGCGCACGTTTTGGAGCCTCTCTTCCTCGTTCGAGGGATGCCGAGGCGGAAAGAAGGTGGGCAGCGTAACAGACTGGCCGATTTGAAAGGCAGTAACCACCTTAGGGAGAAAGGAAGGATGAGTCCTGAGAACAACCGTGTCCGGATGGACAGAGAGGAAAGGAGGTTTAGAAGAAAGAGCCTGGAGCTCACTCACTATTCTGGCAGAGGTGATGGCAACCAGGAAAGCAGTCTTAAGAGTCAGAAGACGAAGAGGACAATTATGAAGTGGCTCAAAAGGAGCGCACATCAGATAGGTTAACACCAGGTTCAAGTCCCACTGAGGCATTACGAAAGGGACAGGAGGAAACATGTGAGTAATGCCTTTAAAGAATCTAGCAACAACAGGGGACTTGAAAAGAGAAGGCTGATCAGGAAGCCGTACGAAGGAAGAAACAGCTGATAGATATCCCTTGAGGGTGCCCAGAGTAGAGCCCTGCTGGGCCAGGGAAAGAAGAAAGAGGAGAACTTAAGAAAGAGGGGCGGAAAGGGAATCCACAGCCTTTGCTGTGCACCATGCCACAAATGTGTTACTTCTGCAGGCGTATACCGTTTTAGTGGAGGGACGCCTGGCTGCCAGAAGACATCACAGACTTTAGGAGGCAAGTCAAATGGCACCAACTGTCGCCGCTCAATCTCCACGCATGGAGGTGGAGACTGGCCAGGTTCGGGTGGAGGACCGTCCCCTGCGGCAGAAGGTCCTCCTGAAGAGGCAGTCGAATCGGGGGATCGATTGACAGACTGAGTAGCTCGGGATACCAGTATCTTCGTGCCCATTCCGGAGCCACAAGGATGACTTGGGTCCAGTCGCGCCTGATCTTCTTCAGCACTCTGGGCAGAAGTGGTATAGGCGGAAAGGTGTACCACAGACTGCAGCTCCACTCGCGATGAAAGGCGTCTCCGAGCGAGTGCCGCCTTGGAAATTCCAACGCGCAGAACTAATGGCATTGCGCGTTCTCTTCGGTGGTGAATAGATCTAACCAAGGCTCTCCCCACTGCCGAAAGAGGCCTTGCGCCACGTCCGAGTGCAGACGCCATTAGTGATCCATCATGCACCGGCGGCTGAGTTCGTCCGCCCTAGCGTTCAGAGAGCCCGCCAGGTGATGAACCACCAGGGTGATGCCGTGATGTTCCAGCCATGTCCCGAGGCGCAGAGCCTCCTGACAAAGGGTCCACGACCCCACCCCGCCCTGTTTGTTGCAATACCACATGGCGGTGGTGTTGTCCGTGAACACCTGCCCTACACTTCCCCGAACAGAGGGAAGGAATGCCTTCAGTGCAAGCCGAATCGCCCGCAGCTCCAATAGGTTGATAAGGAGCCGGGACTCCGCCGGAGACCAGAGGCCTCTGATCTCCGCCTCTCCCACGTGGCCCCCCCATCCCAGGAGGGACGCATCTGTCACCACTACAAGTTCCGGTTGGGGTAGGGAGAGGGATCTGCCACTGACCCAATCGCGGTACGTTAGACACCACTGCAACTGCCTTGCAGTGCCGTCCGAGATCAGAAAGTGGTCGGACAGGTTGCCCCGATGTTGAGCCCACTGGAACTTCAGGTCCCACAGCAGAGCCCGCATCCGCCACCTGGCGTGATGTACCAGCAGGATGCAGGAGGCCATTAGACCCAGCAGCCGCAGCACCAACCTGACCGAAACTCGGGATAAAGGCTGAAAGATCGAAATCACAGCCTGAATATCCCGAACCCGCTGTTTCGGAGGATAGACCCGAAACAGCGCCGAGTCCAGAATGGCTCCAATGAAAAGAAGCTTCTGGGAGGGACTCAGATGCGACTTCGGCACGTTGATGGAGAACCCCAGCAAATGCAGGAGGTCGGCCGTATTCTGGAGGTGGGAGACAACTGCCTGGGGAGAGCCGCCTTCAACAACCAGTCGTCGAGATAGAGGAAGACTGGAACCCCTAATCTGCGCAGATGAGCTGCGACCACCGCCATCACCTTCGGGAACACCCGAGGGGCACTGGTGAGGCCGAAGGGGAGCACGGTAAACTGAAAGTGCTCGTGGCCTACCATGAACTGCAGGTAACGCCGGTGGCCCGGCAGGACGGGGATGTGGAAATATGCGTCCTGCAAGTCCAACGCTACCATCCAGTCTCCAGGGTCTAGGGCAGCCAGAACCTGAGCTAATGTGAGCATCTTGAACTTCTCCTTCCAGAGGAAGGCGTTGATGCACCTGAGGTCCAAGATAGGGCGTAGGCCCCCTTTGCCCTTCTTGGGAACCAGAAAGTAGTGGGAGTAACAACCCCGACCTACTTCTGGGCCAGGAACACGCTCGATGGCCCCCTTGGCCAAGAGGGCCGTAACTTCCTTCTGCAGAGGTTGCAATTGATCCCCCGACATGCGGTGGTACTGCGGTGGCATGGCTGGAGGGGTCGCCTCGAAGGGGAGGGAGAAGCCCCTTCGGACGATTTGCATTACCCACCTGTCCGACGTGATGGTACGCCAGTGGAGCAGGTGATGGCGAACTCTGCCTCCCACTGGCGTGGAATGGGCCTGAAAGGTCAGACTAGGAAGGCTTTGAGGCAGATGCTGCGGGGGCAGATGTGGGCTGACCGGCTCTCTGTCCCCCCTGTTCCGCCTCAGCGGAATCCACGTCCGTGACCGCGTTGAGGCTTGTTCTGCGGCCTGTGGCTAAAAAAGGGGTGGTGATGGACGGAGCATCAGAACCAATCAAACACTCACACCCAGTCAACACATCTGGGTTTGATCCATCACCGTTCTTTAGCCCACTCTGCCACTCCAGTTCAGACATGGCCATATGCAAATCAGTCTGACCCTGTGCCTCATGGGAACAGTCCAGCCCGAACTGCCAAGCCATGCCTTCCCTGGACCGGAAACAAGCTTCCTAGGACCGGTTTCTGGCATTTCAGCCGTCTTCAGCCAGGCTTGCTTGAATCCAGTGGCAAAGTGAGCAAGGGACTCACGTCTGAGCATACCCTGCCAACTTATGGCGAACAAAGTGGTACAAAAGGGGGTGGTGATGGACGGAGCATCAGAACCAATCAAACACTCACACCCAGTCAATAGATCTGGGTTTGATCCATCACCATTCTATAGCCCACTCTGCCACTCCAGTTCAGACATGGCCATATGCAAATCAGTCTGACCCTGTGCCTCATGGGAACAGTCCAGCCCGAACTGCCAAGCCATGCCTTCCCTGGACCGGAAACAAGCTTCCTAGGACCGGTTTCTGGCATTTCAGCCGTCTTCAGCCAGGCTTGCTTGAATCCAGTGGCAAAGTGAGCAAGGGACTCACGTCTGAGCATACCCTGCCAACTTATGGCGAACAAAGCGGTACAAAAGGGGGTGGTGATGGACGGAGCATCAGAACCAATCAAACACTCACACCCTAGACGGACGTGCGGGGGCGCCCCTTCCTTGGCCATGAAAGGGGCGAAAAGCGGAAGCTTGCGGGCGCGGGCCGAGAGGCCGAAGGACTTGGCCGTAGCCCTTAACCTTAAAGCACTCCAGCGCACTATCCGCTTTGTCGCCAAAAAGGCGAAGGCCATCGAAGGGCATGTCCATGAGGGTGCTCTGGACATCCCCGGAGAAATTTGTGGACCTCAGCCAGGTGTGACGATGAATCGCCACCATTGTCGCAATTGCCCTACCTAGCGAGTCCATGGTGTCAAGCCCACATCGCATCCAATACAGTGCTGCATCCCGCCCCTCAGCAAGAGCCAGGGCGAGCCGTGTCTGGGTCTCCGCCGGACACTAGGGCAGCACGTCCGAAACCGTATCCCACAAGGAGTGGGTCTAACAGTCCAAAAGGCACGCGGTATTAATGGACCACAACCCCAAACTGAGGGAGGAAAACAGCTCCTTCCCAAACTGTTCCAACCTTTCGGATTCCCGATCCGGAGGAGCGGACGGGAAGGCAGTCTGGGACGTAGAGGCCTGGATAACCGGGCTCTCAGGGGTGGGGTGCACCGACAAAAATGCAGGGCGGTGGCGCCGGGCCACGTTCCAGTCCACAGGAGTGACTGTGGAGGGTTTGGACCAGGTGCCCATCAGAACGTCAGTCAGTGCTTCATTGAACTGCAGTAGAGGCTCCGAAGAGCTTACTGGCAGTCGAAGCACTTCAGTGAGGGGGTTAGTCCTCACGGCCGCTGCAGGGAGCTCCAGATGAAGGGCTTCGGCAGCCCTGCGCTGCACCACAGAATAGGTCGCACCCTCCTCCGTAGCCACGGAGGGAGGAAAGATGAAGCCAGTGTCAGGGGAGGTGTCGAGAACACTGGCATCCCCCAGATCTTCTGCCCAGTCCTGATTAAACTGTCACTGCTGTGCCAGGGGGTCCTCAGACCCCTTCCCAGTCGTCCCCGGCATCCGACTCCTGGTAGACAACAGCGCCGGACCCGGACTAAAACTAGGGACGACGTCGTCCGAAGACGGCGCTGGGGGAGGCACCATAGGGGTCGGCGCCGGCGGAGATGTCGTAAGGTCAACCAGTGTCAACCGGAATCCTGGCCTGGATCCCCAGGGGGCCCTCGGCATCGGGACCGAAGTGCGCCGACGGCGCCGGGGCCGGAGCCGCCGGCTCGCTAGGCCTCCCAGTCGGACCTGTGGGGCCCGAAGGCGCGCTGGCAGGCCTCGACGGCGGAGCGAGACTCCTCATGGCCACGATGAAGTCCCGAATCTTGCCCGGAGTCGCATTAGGCCCAGTGACCGGAGTGTATGGGGGCGGATGCGACTCCGACGGAGCCCCTCAACAGAGTCGCGCAACCGGCGAGGGGAGTCAGAAGAGCGATGTCGCCTCTTCGACTTCCTTAATGTGCCTCGACTTACCTGAATGCGAGGACTTCGAACCCGACGAGCGGTGATGGCTGCGGCTCCTTGACCGGGACATTGAGCGGCGCGAAGCCGACTGCCAGATCTCGAGGAGCTTGCGGGACCGCTCCCGCCTAGCCTTCGAGGTCAAGGCCCGCCAGTCAGGGCACAACTCGGCATCATGGTCGGCCCCAAATCAGTAGAAACAGCGGCGGTGGTGATCCGTAACCGACATCAGTCGGTTACAGGCGTCGCACAGCTTGAAACTGGGCATACCTACCGGCACCAGGAGTCGAGGTCGACTCAAAAGATTAACCAAAAAAGTTCAAAAAGTTTAGTAAAAAAGTGACTAATGGGTATGCTCTTCCCGGATCTGCGCTTACTGGCGCAGAAAAAAGAAGAACTGATGTCAGCGCGCGAGGGCGGCGTCTAAGTACTCCGACGACGTCATCCCGGCGATCACGACGCCGACGACGGACGCGGAGCCGCAGATGACGCCTAGCGACGTGCAAAGGTATTGCTTGTAGGAGAGTAGGGTCTGCTTCCTATGGTCACCCCCACTTTTTGCTTTTGCTTCACTGGTTTTCGACTTGGATGTGGCTGTGGGCCTGCTAATCAGACCCACAGCCCAGCTGTTCTCTCTCTAAATTCATACTATGTGCTTTAGGTACATAACCCAATTGGTAAGGATCACCTTATAGGGCCCTGTACAGTGTATATTAGGTACCCAGGGCATGGGTGTACCCTAGGCCTACCAGGGGCTGCAGCATGAATTATGCCACCCCTGGCTGGCCTCCCATCATGACACAACTGGCTGATCACTCAGCTGGGGCAAGGTCGTGTAATCACCCCTTGCTTAGGTATAGTATTCCTATACCTACCTTATATATAGACACATGGGTAACCTTTCAGCCACTCCTATGGCAGGCCTTAACAATCCTGGAGGCAGAGTGCTTGGTAACATGTGAGATGGTGCTCTAGCATGAGCTGAGCCTGTCTGCAGCTTTCGGAACCATGTCCTTATAGCTGTTCTATGATATCGCCTACCATATACTCTTAAAGTGCCTTATAATCCTCGCGATTATGGTAACTATGGTTTGGCTTTATCAAAACATGTCATGTAAGGTGTCTAACACTTTGGAATACTACCCCCACACCATTTCTGGCGATGAGGATAGTATTCCCCCCTTCTAGAGGGAGAAGACATGTTGAAGTCCTACTACCCGGTTAAAGTTAACCAGAGCCCCAGCATCACAAAATGGATGCTGCTGCCACGGACACAAGTCTGACCTTCTGCTGCTAGGAGTCCTTCCAGCGAGGGAGGCTTGGACAATAGGTTTCCTCCCTTGGGAGGATCTAGCACCACCCTAGATAGGGCTTAGTGTATTGGGGCAGGGAGGGATTAAAGAAACGAGACACTGCCTGGGGCACACAAGGTGTCCCATGCATAGTCCGGTTCAAACCGGTGCCGGGGCACTCCAGCCCCAGTCCTGGCGCGAAACTGGACAAAGGGAAGGGGGTGTAACCACCCCACTCCCTGGTCCCACCCATAGGAGGGACCTAGCAGGTAACCCAGCCCCCCCCAGATTAGTATAAGAGTGGGAGCTGAGTCCCTAGGACTTTGGAATATTCTGAACTGAAACTAGACATGAAACTCTGGACCTTCGACATTCGACGACAAGAAGACTGAAGAATCTCCCTTGTGGCCAAGGAGTGGCCACCCTGTGCAAACAGGCACCAACAAGCGACCTGCCGTTTGCTTTGCCCAAGTTCTATGAGGAACCGACTGCAGAGCCCGACCAGCTCCTTGACCTCCAGACTTCTCTGACCCTGATCTACATCCACAGCCAAGCTGAGATCCGTGGAGGCGACGAGAGACGTGGGACCGGCTACCTGGGAAAATTGGCGAGTAGCTTCCAGCGCAGCTTCTGAGGCATCCTCAAAGTTGTGCTCTGGGGATTGAGAAGCCCCAACCCCGAGCACCATCTGCACCGAAGATCAGCCCTTCACACTCCACGAGTTCTGCATGGGGGCCTTCTGCATTTACCTGCTCTACGCGTCTGTCCGGTTGCTTGCCCGTTGGCTAGTAGCCTCAGTGACGACGAACCCTTGACTTTTCACCGCTGGTTTGGCTCCTCCAGATTGGCCCTTGCTTCCCTGTGAAATAGAAGCACCTCAGACCTTCCTGGTCTGCACCTGAAGCGAATTTCCCTTTCCGCATGGGTTGCCTTTGCTAAGGCTTGTTGACTCCAATCGGGACGTCGACTCCGCCATCAGCAAGATCCTTCGTGGGACAGCTCGTACCCTGGTTCTGGTTGTCCTCAACGCCTCCTGGTCCACGCAGCTGCAGAGACAAGCTTCAAGACATCACCTGTGTTCTGCACGACATCGCCTGGTTCCTTCCTGGTTCCACACGGTCACTGGCTAGTGACCCAAACTTTGTCCCCTCTGCTTGCAGGTGTTCTTCCTTCAAGATCCATCCTTGGATCCACCGGACATCTTCCTCCTGGCCGTTTGCCAGCATCTGTTCTTCAGGCATCCATAGGATCCAGCGACGACACCCGACACATCTTCACACCTATGCACCAGTCTCCTGTGGGTGAGGTAACACGAGTACTCCGGTGCTCCAATGGGTATCGACTATCCAAGTGTCTAAGTCTTTAGTTGCTTCCTCCTAGTTACAAGTGTCCTTATTCTTCCTATCTCTGTTACATTCCCATTGACTTTAATGTAACCCGCGTGTGTGTTTCCACACTGCTCACGCTTCCCGTGGGCCTCCCACTTCCTAACTATTGGTAGGGTAGTGTAGCCCCAGCGATTCCCTAGGCCCTAGGCCTACTCCCTGTTCGTGACGTGGTACTTTTACCACTTTTAGTAAATGGTTTGCGTGGCCCCTGGGCCGAACTGTATTTTTCCTGTGTAACTTAACGTAAGCTACTTAAGAAATTGTTGTGCTTAGACCTCT
Source organism: Triturus cristatus (assembly GCF_964204655.1). Taxonomy (NCBI): domain Eukaryota; kingdom Metazoa; phylum Chordata; class Amphibia; order Caudata; family Salamandridae; genus Triturus; species Triturus cristatus. The sequence continues at coordinate 839,183,267 of NC_140593.1, read as the reverse complement.
GAACTCATAAAGAGTGCTGAGGGTATATGCTAGAATAAATACATTCTAATTTTATATATACCTGGTGTGGTGTCCTTTCATTTGGTATTCAAGGGATTATAATGGTATAACAGCTGGCTTCACATGCCATACAGAGTTTAGCCTAAGACTGCTCTTGTCCATGCTCCCACTAGGATAGCTGGTCTATAAGGTTGATTTTACAACCAATCACCATAAGGGTTGTTTGGACTGATACAAGGTGTACACTAGAACTAGTTACATCATATATCAGGCCAACTTCTCACATTGGTGAGCAGCGGTTGGGATCTGAGCTTGCTGTTGTAATACCATTATAATCCTGAGATATCAACTTGAAAGATCACATTAGGTACTGCAAGGTACATATAAAACAAAATCTTAGAATACTTAAGTTCTACTGAACTTAGTTGTTGTAGGTTGAAGGGCCTAGCACACCCTGACTACAACTACTAGAGAGGTTTTAGTAGATACAACTAGTGTAGGTAGGTGCACACACCACACCCTCACTAGATCATGTCTCTGAGAGCAGATCAAGATGATTCTCTCTCAGGAGGGGGATATCCTAGAAAGATACCCTCTAGATATGATACCCTAACTTTTCAGGAGATGAGACAATTGTGTACCTCCAGAAAGTTAAAACAGGGTTCCAACCCTACCCTCATTTACCTAGTGGAGATCTTAGAAGAGTATGATGCTCAGAGAGCCTCCCAGGATGGTACCTTAGGTACAAATGAGGGTCTGCCCTCTACAGAAGACTCCCCTTACCACACTGATCTAGAGGAGTCAGAAGGGACATCAGGAGATGAGGTAGGCAGCCAGGTCCAAGTTAGGCGACTTAGCCAGGCTAACTTAAGCCTACATGGGAGTCAGATTGGGGTCCCCCCATTCAGACCCTCAAGTGGACTTAACCAGAGAAGTAGGAGAGGAAGATCCCCTTCCAGGGAATCTATCCACTCCCATGTCTCTAATAGCTCCAATGCCTCTTCTCATAGGGGAATGACTTCTCCACAGAGAAAAGAGCATCTGGCCAGAATGAGGGAAGTCAATCTGAGGATTGAAAGGGAAGAACTTGCCCTTGCCAAAGAGAGACTTGCTCTAGCCAGAGAGCAAAAGTTAAGTGGGTTAGGTCCCACTGGTGGCAGCACTATCCCTAAGGATAGAGACAGGACCCATGACAATAGAAACCTGAGGAAGATTGTCCCTCCCTACAAGTGTGGGGATGACATCCACAAATGGATAACTGCTTTGGAGAGGGCTTGCAACGTACAGCAGGTACCCCAAAGTCAGTGGGCAGCTATCTTGTGGCTCTCTTTCTCTGAGAAAGGTAGAGACAAGCTCCTCACAGTTAGTGATGAGGATGCTGACTATTACACTGTCCTGAAGAGTGCTCTGATTGATGGGTTTGGCTTAACCACTGAACAATACAGGTTGTTGTTCAGGGATACCCAGAAGAGACAGACTCAGGACTGGACTGACTTTGTAGATTGTGCCACTAAGGCTTTGGAAGGCTAGTTATTGGGTAGTAAGGTTAAGGACTATACAGGATTGTATAATTTGATCATGAGAGAATAAATCCTTAACAACTGTCAAAACCAGCTGCTGCATCAACACTTGATTGACTCTTACCTAACTTCTCCCCAAGAATTGGGAAAGAAGGCAGATAGGTGGGTCAGGACTAGAGTTAAGCAGAAAAACCAGAACCAGGGCGGTGATCAGAAAAAGGCAGACCAGAAGGGTAATGAGCAGAAAGCAGAAGACCAGAAGTCTTCACCAGGCCCCCAAAAGGCTCAGGGGGAGGGTGGTCCCAAAAAGGATAAAAAGAAAGATGGCCAAAAGAAACCTTGGTGTAACTATTGTAAGTCCAATTCCTATTGGTATAGTGAATGCACCAAAAAGGACATGCCCCCAACCACCATTGCCCCCAAGGCAACTGTACCCCCTAGTCCAGCTGTAAGTGGTGGTTCCCAGCAAAAGGGTGTAATAGGGTTAACCCTGGGAACTGAAGTGGATTCTGGCCTAGTCAGAATACCAACTCAGGCTGTTCTGATCTGTGATGGGGACATAGCTTTGTCCTCTACTGTGAGCCCCAGTAACCTGGGCAAGTACAGACAGACTCCTTTAATCAACCATAGGATGGCTCAGGCCTACAGGGACACAGGTGCTAGTGTCACAATGGTGACTCCTGCCTTTGTGGACCCTGGACAGATCATGCTAGGTGAGAATTACCTAGTGACCAACGCTAGCAATGCCACTACCTCCCATAGTGTGGCAATTGTTAACTTCTCCTGGGGAGGGGTAACTGGCCTCAAGAAAGTTGTGGTAAGTTCAGACCTTACTGTAGAGTGTCTGTTGGGAAATGACCTTGAAACTTCAGTTTGGGCTGAAGTGGAGTATAGGACCCATGCAGAAATGCTGGGAATAGATGCACATGTCCTTGCTGTGACTAGGTCACAGGCAAAAAAATGCAACACTGAACAAGTGCTGGATCCTGGGACAATGGACCAGACACAACCCAAGAGAAAGAGCAGTAGGGTTAAGGCTGTGCCTCCCCCTGCCTGAGGTAGAGAATCAGCCCTCACAGTAGGATGATTCTGAGAGCCCTGAAGGAACTGTCCTAGAAGAACTGGAACCTGACCAGGTTGAGTTTCTTGGGACAGGGGGACCTTCAAGGTCAGATCTGAGGCAGGCTCAATTAGACTGTCCCTCTCTTGAACCCCTCAGACAGCAGGCTGCTGCTGAGGCTGCAGGGAATGCTCAAGGTACCCATAAAGTGTATTGGGATGAAGGGATGCTGTACTCAGAGGCTAGAGACCCCAAGCCTGGTGCGTCCAGGAGGCTGGTCATACCATTAAGTTTCAGAGGCTTCCTTCTTACCTTGGCCCATGATATTCAACCTGCAGGACACTTAGGCCAGAATAAGACTTGGGACAGACTTGTCCCTCACTTTCACTGGCCTCACATGTCAGAAGATACCAAGGAGTTTTGTCGCTCCTGTGTCACCTGCCAAGCCAGTGGCAAATCAGGTGGCACCACAAAGGCCCCTCTGATACCACTACCAGTGGTGGGGGTTCCCTTTGAGAGAATGGGGATAGACATTGTTGGACCAATGGACCCCCAAACAGAATCTGGGCACAGATTCATACTGGTGATAGTGGACCATGCCACCAGGTACCCAGAAGCTATACCCCTGAGGACCACAACAGCGCCTGTTGTGGCAGGGGCCCTACTTGGAGTGTTCTCCAGAGTGGGGTTTCCAAAGGAGGTTGTCTCTGACAGAGGTGCCAACTTCATGTCAGGATATTTGACTGCAATGTGGAAGGAGTGTGGTGTTAACTACAAATTCACTACCCCCTATCACCCACAATGCAATGGGCTTGTTTTAAGGTTCAACAAGAACCTAAAAGGGATGATAAAAGGTTTACCAGACAAGCTTAGGCGAAGATGGGACATCCTTTTACCCTGCCTTCTGTTTGCTTACAGAGAGGTCCCACAAAAGGGGGTTGGCTACAGCCCTTTTGAACTTTTGTTTGGGCATCCTGTAAGGGGACCCCTATGTCTAGTAAGGGAAGGATGGGAGAGACCTCTCAGACAACCCAAGCTTGATATAGTGGATTATGTGCTTGGCCTCCGCTCAAGGATGGCAGAGTACATGAAGAAGGCTTCTAAAAACCTTGAGGCAAGCCAAGAACTCCAAAAAGCTTGACATGACCAAAAGGCTGTGCTGACTGTGTACCAGCCAGGACAGAAAGTGTGGGTGTTGGAGCCAGTGGCCCCAGCAGCACTCCAGGACAAATGGTCTGGACCCCACACTATTGTTGAACAGAAGGGAGAAGTCACCTACTTGGTGGACCTTGGGACTCCCAGAAGCCCCCACAGGGTGCTTCATGTCAACAGGTTAAAGGCATATGTTGACTGGGCAGACATGGGCTTGCTCATGGCTACAGATGAGGGGCAGGAGGAAGAGAGTGACCCTCTCCCAGACCTGCTGACTCAGAACCCTGATGATGGTTCAGTTGATGGTGTGGTCTTTTCTGACAGCCTCACTAACCATCAGCAACAGGACTGCAGACAAGTTCTACAGGCCTATAGACATATGTTCTCACTGACCCCAAGTCAGACAAACTGGTGCACCCATGAGGTGGATACTGGTGACAGTCTGCCTGTGAAGAGTAAAATCTACAGGCAACCTGACCATGTCAGGGACTGCATAAAGATTGAGGTACAAAAGATGTTGGAGCTGGGAGTCATTGAACCTTCAGAGAGCCCTTGGGCTAGTCCTGTAGTTCTTGTGCCAAAACCTCACACCCAAGATGGTAAGAGAGAGATGAGGTTTTGCGTAGATTACAGAGGTCTCAATGCTGTCACTAGGACAGATGCCCAACCAATACCTAGGGCAGATGAGCTCATTGACAGATTGGCAGCTGCCAAGTTTCTGAGTACATTTGACCTGACACCAGGCTACTGGCAAATCAGACTAGCTGAGAGTGCAAAGGCCAAAACTGCTTTCTCAACCCCAGGAGGACATTATCAATTTGTGGTAATGCCCTTTGGCTTGAAGAATGCACCTGCCACTTTCCAAAGGTTGGTGAATCAAGTCCTTACAGGCCTGGGTGACTACTGTGCAGCTTATCTTGATGACATTGCTGTCTTTCACTCCACCTGGGAGGATCACCTGGTCCACCTGAGGAATGTTTTAGAGGCCCTGCAAAAGGCAGGCCTCACTATCAAGGCCACTAAGTGCCAGATAGGGCAGAGCAAGGTTGTGTACCTGGGCCACCTAGTAGGTGGGGGTCAGGTTCAACCACTGGAGAGCAAGATCCAGACCATAAAGGACTGGACTCCTACAATTACCCAGACACAGGTCAGAGCTTTCTTGGGCCTGTCTGGGTACTACAGAAAGTGTGTTAAGAACTATGGGTCCATTGTGATACCACTTAATGACTTGACCTCCAAGAAAATGCCAAAGAAAGTTCAGTGGACAGTAAGCTGTCAGAAGGCATTTGATGATCTGAAGCAGGCCATGTGCACTGCACCTATTCTGAAAAGTCCAGATTACTCCAAATAATTCATTGTCTAAACAGATGCTTCTGAGATGGGTGTGGGAGCTGTTCTTTCAAAACTGAATATAGATGGTCAAGACCAGCCCATTGCTTTTATTAGTAGAAGGCTGACCCCTAGAGAAAAACGTTGGTCAGCTATTGAGAGGGAGGCCTTTGCTGTGGTTTGGGCCCTGAAGAAGCTGAGGCCATACCTGTTTGGCACTCACTTCAAGATTCAGACAGACAATAAGCCCCTATTGTGGCTAAATCAGATGAAGGGTGAAAATCCCAAACTTCTTAGGTGGTCCATTTCCCTACAGGGGATGGACTTCACAGTGGAACATAGACCTGGGACTGACCATGCCAATGCAGATGGACTCTCCAGATATTTCCACTTAGAACATGAAGACTCAACTGGTCAAGGTTAGTTTAATGTCCCTAAGTTTGGGGGGGGGGGGGTTGTGTAGGAGAGTAGGGTCTGCTTCCTATGGTCACCCCCACGTTTTGCTTTTGCTTCACTGGTTTTCGACTTCGATGTGGCTGTGGGCCTGCTAATCAGACCCACAGCCCAGCTGTTCTCTCTCTAAATTCATACTATGTACTTTAGGTACATAACCCAATTGGTAAGGATCACCTTATAGGGCCCTGTACAGTGTACCTTAGGTACCCAGGGCATAAGTGTACCCTAGGCCTACCAGGGGCTGCAGCATGTATAATGCCACCCCTGGCTGGCCTCCCATCATGACACAACTGGCTGATCACTCAGCTGGGGCAAGGTCGTGTAATCACCCCTTGCTTAGGTATAGTATTCCTATACCTACCTTATATATAGACACATGGGTAACCTTTCAGCCACTCCTATGGCAGGCCTTAACAATCCTGGAGGCAGAGTGCTTGGTAACATGTGAGATGGTGCTCTAGCATGAGCTGAGCCTGTCTGCAGCTTTCGGAACCATGTCCTTATAGCTGTTCTATGATATCGCCTACCATATACTCTTACAGTGCCTTATAATCCTCGCGATTATGGTAACTATGGTTTGGCTTTATCAAAACATGTCATGTAAGGTGTCTAACACTTTGGAATACTACCCCCACACCATTTCTGGCGATGAGGATAGTATTCCCCCCTTCTAGAGGGAGAAGACATGTTGAAGTCCTACTACCCGGTTAAAGTTAACCAGAGCCCCAGCATCACAAAATGGATGCTGCTGCCACGGACACAAGTCTGACCTTCTGCTGCTAGGAGTCCTTCCAGCGAGGGAGGCTTGGACAATAGGTTTCCTCCCTTGGGAGGATCTAGCACCACCCTAGACAAGGCTTAGTGTATTGGGGCAGGGAGAGATGAAAGAAACGAGACACTGCCTGGGGCACACAAGGTGTCCCATGCATAGTCCAGTTCAAACCGGTGCTGGGGCACTCCAGCCCCAGTCCTGGCGCGAAAATGGACAAAAGGGAAGGGGGTGTAAATACCCCCCTCCCTGGTCCCACCCATAGGAGGGACCTAGCAGGTAACCCAGCCCCCCAGATTAGTATAAGAGTGGGAGCTGAGTCCCTAGGATTTTGGATTATCCTGAACTGAAACTAGACACGAAACTCTGGACATTCGACGACAAGAAGACTGAAGAATCTCCCTTGTGGCCAAGGAGTGGCCACCCTGTGCAAACAGGCACCAACAAGCGACCTGCCGTTTGCTTTGCCCAAGTTCTATGAGGAACCGACTGCAGAGCCCGACCAGCTCCTTGACCTCCAGACTTCTCTGACCCTGATCCACATCCACAGCCAAGCTGAGATCCGTGGAGGCGACGAGAGACGTGGGACCGGCTACCTGGGAAAATTGGCGAGTAGCTTCCAGCGCAGCTTCTGAGGCATCCTCGAAGTTGTGCTCTGGGGATTAAGAAGCCCCAACCCCGAGCACCATCTGCAACGAAGATCAGCCCTCCACACTCCACGAGTTCTGCGTGGGGCCCTTCTGCATTTTCCTGCTCGACGCGTCTGTCCAGTTGCTTGCCCGTTGGCTAGTAGCCTCAGTGACGACGAACCCTTGACTTTTCACCGCTAGTTTGGCTCCTCCAGACTGGCCCTTGCTTCCCTGTGAAAGAGAAGCACCTCAGACCTTCCTGGTCTGCACCTGAAGCGAATTTCCCTTTCTGCGTGGGTTGCCTTTGCCAAGGCTTGTTGACTCCAATCAGGATGTCGACTCAGCAAGATCCTTCATGGGACAGCTCGTACCCTGGTTCTGGTCGTCCTCCACGCCTCCAGGTCCACGCAGCTGCAGAGACAAGCTTCAAGACATCACCTGTGTTCTGCACGACATCGCCTGGTTCCTTCCTGGTTCCACACGGTCACTGGCTAGTGACCCAGACTTTGTCCCCTCTGCTTGCAGGTGTTCTTCCTTCAAGATCCATCCTTGGATCCACCGGACATCTTCCTCTTGGCCGCCTGCCAGCATCTGTTCTTCAGGCATCCATAGGATCCAGCGACAACACCTGACACATCTTCACACCTATGCACCCGTCTCCTGTGGGTGAGGTAACGCGAGTACTCCGGTGCTCCAATGGGTATCGACTATCCAAGTGTCTAAGTCTTTAGTTGCTTCCTCCTAGTTACTTCGGAAGTGTCCTTATTCTTCCTATTTCTAACTGTTACATTCCCATTGACTTTAATGTAACCCGCGTGTGTGTTTCCACACTGCACACGCTTCCCGTGGGCCTCCCACTTCCTAACTATTGGTAGGTTAGTGTAGCCCCAGCGATTCCCTAGGCCCTAGGCCTACTCCCCGTTTGTGACGTGGTACTTATACCACTTTCTTAGAATATGGTTTGCGTGGCCCCTGGGCCTAACTGTATTTTTCCTGTGTAACTTAACGTATGCTACTTAAGAAATTGTTGTGCTTAGACCTCTGAACTCATAAAGAGTGCTGAGAGTATATGTTAGAATAAATACATTCTAATGTTATATATACACCTGGTGTGGTGTCCTTTCATTTGGTATTCAAGGGATTATAATGGTATAACAGCTGGCTTCACATGCCATACAGAGTTTAGCCTAAGACTGCTCTTGTCCATGCTACCACTAGGATAGATGGTCTATAAGGTTGACTTTAAAACCAATCACCATAAGGGTTGTTTGGACTGATTCAAGGTGTACACTAAAACTAGTGACATCATATATCAGGCCAACTTCTCACATTGCTGACAAAAAATCTTTCCGGATCCAGCCGGACGCCTGGGGATATTCTAAGGTAAGGAATCTAACTAACGTGTGTCTTTCAGATAGAAACCCGTTAGTTAGATTCCTTACCTTAGAATAGATACCCCAGCAATACCAACCCCGGTGGTGGGTCTGCGAACCAAGATCACACCAGGAAGTCCTGGAGAACGGAACGGCATAAGAAGCCGTCTCTCCGGACTTGGCTGTCCAGGCAGTAATGCTTGGCAAACGTGTGCAGCGAGGCCAACGTTGCTGCCTGACAAATGTCCTGCAGAGGGACTCCCCGTCTCAAGGTAGTAGTAGCCACTGTGGCCCGAGTGGAATGGGCCCTCAGCCCGACAGGAGGTTCCTTCTTAGCCAAGGAGTAACAGTCCTTAATGCACAAAACGACCCACCGAGAGATGGTCCGCTTGTGCACCGCCCGCCCCTTCTTAGCACCCACGTAGCCAGCGAAGAGTTGGTCGTCCACCCGGAACGGTTTTGTGCGGTCCAGATAGGAGAGCGCACGTTTAGGGTCCAGACCGTGGAGCCTCTCTTCCTCTTTCGAGGGATGCGGAAAGAAGGTGGGCAATGTAACAGACTGGCTGATGGGAAAGGCAGTAACCACCTTAGGAAGAAAGGAAGGACAAGCCCTTAGAACAACCTTGTCCGGATGGACGGAGAGGAAAGGAGGTTTAGAAGAAAGAGCCTGGAGCTCACTCACTCTTCTGGCAGAGGTGATGGCAACCAGGAAAGCAGTCTTGAGAGTCAGAAGACTAAGAGCGCAGTTATGAAGTGGTTCGAGTTCAAACGCCATTTCTGAACCATCATGCACCGGCGGCTCAGTTCGTCCGCCCTGGCGTTCAGAGAGCCCGCCAGGTGTTGAACCGCCAGGGAGATGCCCTGATGTGCCAGCCATGTCCAGAGGCGCAGAGCCTCCTGACAAAGGGTCCACGACCCCACCCCAGCCCTGTTTGTTGCAATACGACATGGCGGTGGTGTTGCCCGTGAACACCTGCACGACACTTCCCCGTACAGAGGGAAGGAATGCCTTCAGTGCAAGTTGGGTCGCCCGCAGCTCTAATAGGTAGATATGGAGCCCGGACTCCGCCGGAGACCAGGGGCCTCTAATCTCCGCCTCTCCCATGTGGCCCCCCCATCCCAGGAGGGATGCATCCGTCACCACTACGTGTTCCGGTAGGGAGAGGGATCTGCCACTGACCCAATCGTGGTCCGTGAGCCACCACTGAAACTGTCTTGCAGTGCCCTCCGAGATCAGGACGTGGTCGGACATGTTGCCCTGATGTTGAGCCCACTGGAACTTCAGGTCTCACTGCAGAGCCCGCATCCGCCACCTGGCGTGATGTACCAGCAGGATGCAGGCGGCCAGCAGCCGCAGGACCATCATGACCGAAACGCGGGATAAAGGCTGAAAGATCGGAATCAGAGTCTGAATATCCCGAACCATAGGGGTCGGCGCCGGCGCCGGCGGAGGGGTCGTAAGGTCAATCGGCGTCGACCGGGATCCAGGCCTGGATCCCACGGGGACCTGCGGTGTCTGGACCGAAGTCGACGACTGTGCCGGGGCCGAAGCCGTCGGCTCGCTAGGTCCCCCAGTCGGACCTGCGGGGTCCGAAGGCGCGCCAGAAGGCCGCGACGGCGGAGTGAGACTCCTCATGGCTACGAGGAAGTCCCGGATCTCGCCCGGAGTTGCATTAGGCCCAGGGACCGGAGGGTATGGGGCCGGACGCGACTCCTGCGGCTCCGACGGAGCCACGCGGGTGGTGACACCCAAACCCTCAGCCGAGTCGCGCAACCGGCGAGGGGAGTCAGAAGAGCGGTGTCGCTTCTTCAACTTCTTCTTGCTGTGCCTCGACTTACCTGAATGCGAGGACTTCGAACCCGACGAGCGGTGAGGACTTCGCTGACGACGCCTACCGACGCGTAAGGGTACTGCTGACGAAAAATCTTTCCGGATCCAGCCTGACGAACAAGTTACTTACCTTCGGTAACGATGTATCTGTAAGAAACATTAGTTAGTTGGATTCCTCACCTTAGAATATCCCCAGGCGTCAGACTGGATCCGGAAGATTTTTCATCAGCAATACCCCTTGCGCGTCGCTAGGCGTCGTCTGCGGCTCCGCGTCAGTCGTCGGCGTCGTGCGCCGGAATGACGTCGGAGTACTTAGACGCCGCCCTCGCGCGCTGACGTCAGTTCTTGTACATAGCTTTCCGCGCCAGGAACGCAGATACATGCAAGAGACCGACACTGGTGCCAAAAAATCTAGGGCCCTGAAAGGGATAGCCTTAACCCTAGATGTCAGTTCGCAGAACGGGGAGGATGGGTGGGTCGGTGAGGAATCTAACTAACTAATGTTTCTTACAGATACATTATTACCGAAGGCAAGTAACTTGTTCATCTGAAAGAAACACGTTAGTTAGATTCCTCACATTAGAATAGATACCCAAGCAATACCATCCCCGGTGGTGGGTCTGCGAACCAAGATCACACCAGAAAGTCCTGGAGGACAGAACGGCCAAAGAAGCCATCCCTCCGGACTTGGCTGTCTAGGCAATAATGCCTGGCAAACGTGTGTAGCGAAGCCCACGTTGCCGCCTGACAGATGTCCTGCAAAGGGACTCCCCGTCCCAAAGCAGTAGTAGCCGCCGTGGCCCGAGTAGAATGGGCTCGCAGCCCAACAGGAGGGTCCTTTTTTGCCAAGGAGTAGCAAATTTTGATGAACAAAACGACCCACCAAGAGATGGTCCGTTTGTGCACAGCTTTCCCCTTCTTAGCACCCACGTATCCATCGAAAAGTTGGTCGTCCACCCGGAACTGCTTTGTGCGGTCCAGATAAAAGGAGAGCGCACGTTTTGGGTCCAGACGGTGGAGCCACTCTTCCTCTTTGGAAGGATGCGGAGGCGGAAAGAAGGTGGGCAAGGTGACAGACTGCCCAAGATGAAAGGGGGTCACCACTTTCGGAAGAAAGGAGGGACGAGGCCGAACGACAACCTTGTCTGGATGAACAGAGAGAAAAGGAGGCTTTGATGATAAAGCCTGGAGCTCACTCACCCGTCTACCCGAGGTGATGGCTACCAGAAAAGCAGTCTTAAGAGGACAATTATGAAGAGGCTCAAAGGGAGCGCACATTAGAAATGTGAGAACAAGATTCAAATCCCACTGAGGCATTACAAAAGGGACAGGAGGGAACGTGTGAGTAATGCCTTTTAGAAAGCGTGTAACTACAGGGGACTTGAAAAGAGAAGGCTGATCAGGAAGCCGCAAGAAGGCAGAGATGGCAGCAAGATAACCTTTCAAGGTGCCCAGGGCAGAGCCCTGCCGGGCCAAAGAAAGAAGAAAGAGGAGAACCTCAGAAAGAGGAGCGGAAAGGGGATCCACAGCCTTTGCTGTGCACCATGCCACAAATTTGTTCCACCGGCAGGCGTATACAGTCTTTGTGAAGGGACGCCTGGCTGCCAGAATGACATCACAGACTTCAGGAGGCAAGTCAAATGGCATCAACTGCCGCCGCTCAATCTCCACGCATGGAGGTGGAGGCTGGACAGGTTCGGGTGTAGGACCGTCCCCTGCTGCGGCGACAGAAGATCCTCCCGAAGGGGCAGACGTATCGGAGGATCGGTCAACATACTGAGTAGCTCGGGATACCAGTACCTTCGTGCCCAATCCGGAGCCACCAAGATGACTTGGGCCCGGTCGTGCCTGATCTTCTTCAGCACTCTGGGCAGAAGTGGTATAGGCGTACAACAGACCGCAACTCCACTTGTGACGAAAAGCGTCGCCGAGCGAGTGCCGCCTTGGAAATTCCAACGCGCAGAACTGCTGACATTGCGCGTTCTCTTCGGTGGCGAATAGATCTAACCAAGGCTCTCCCCACTGCTGAAAGAGACCTTGCGCCACTTCGGTGTTCAGACGCCATTCGTGATCCATCATGCACCGGCGGCTGAGTTCGTCTGCTCTGGCGTTCAGAGAGCCCGCCAGATGTTGAACCACCAGGGCGATGCCCGGGTGTTCCAGCCATGTCCAGAGGCGCAGAGCCTCCTGACAAAGGGTCCACAACTCCACCCCGCCCTGTTTGTTGCACTACCACATGGCGGTGGTGTTGTCCGTGAACACCTGCACGACACTTCCCCGGACAGAGGGAAGGAAGGCTTTCAGTGCAAGCCGGATCGCTCTCAACTCCAACAGGTTGATGTGGAGACGAGACTCCGCTGGAGACCAGGGGCCTCTGATCTCCGCCTCTCCCATATGGCCACCCCATGCCAGGAGGGACGCATCCGTCACTACGACATGCTCCGGTTGGGGAAGGGAGAGGCTCTTGCCCTTGACCCAATCGCGGTCCGTGAGCCACCACTGCAACTGCTGTGCAGTGCCCTCAGAGATCAAGACATGGTCGGACAGGTTGCCGTGATGCTGGGCCCACTGAAACTTCAGGTCCCACTGCAGAGCCCGCATGCGCCGCCTGGCGTGATGCACTAGTAGGATGCAGGAGGCCATCAGCCCCAGAAGCCGCAACACTAGCCTGACCGAAACCCAGGATAGAGGCCGAAAGATGGGACTCACGGCTTGAATATCCCGGACCCGCTGTTCCGGTGGATAGACCCGGAACTGCACCGAATCGAGAACCGCTCCGATGAAGAGGAGCTTCTGTGAGGGACTCAGGTGTGACTTCGGCACGTTGATGGAAAACCCCAGCAAATGCAGGAGATCTGCCGTAGTCTGGAGGTGGGAGAAGACTGCCTGGGGCGAGCCCGCGTTCAACAACCAGTCGTCGAGATAGGGGAAGACTGGAACCCCTGATCTGCGCAGATGAGCTGCGACCACCGCCATCACTTTCGTGAACACCCGAAGGGCACTGGTGAGGCCGAAGGGGAGCACGGTAAACTGAAAGTGCTCTTGACCCACCGTGAACCGCAGGTAACGCCGGTGGGCCGGCAGGACGGGGATGTGGAAATATGCGTCCTGCAAGTCCAACGCCACCATCCAGTCTCCAGGGTCTAGGGCAGCTAGAACCTGAGCCAAAGTTAACATCTTGAACCTCTCCTTCCGGAGGAAGGCATTGACGTTCCGGAGGTCCAAGATAGGGCGTAGGCCCCCTTTGCCCTTCTTGGGAACCAGAAAGTAATGGGAATAACAACCACGACCTACTTCTGGGCTCGGAACGCGCTCGACGGCCCCCTTGGCCAAGAGGGCCGAAACTTCCTCGTGGAGAAGATTCAAATGATCCCCCGAGATACGGTGGTGCTGCGGTGGCATGGCTGGAGGGGTCGTCTCGAAGGGGAGGGAGTAGCCCCTTCGGACGATTTGCAGCACCCACCTGTCCGATGTGATGGACCGCCAGTGGAGCAGGTGATGGCGAACTCTGCCGCCCACTGGCGTGGAATGGGCCTGAAAGCTCGGACTAGGAAGGCTTTGAGGCGGATGCTGCCGGGGTGGATGTGGGCTGACCGCGTCGTCCTCCAGAACCGCCTCGGCGGAAACCACGTCCGCGACCGCGTGCAGGTTGGTTCTGCGGCTGGTGGCTAGGCGCACATGGGGAGGCACCCCTTCCTTGGCCACGAAAGGGGCGAAAGGCGGAAGTTTGCGACCGCGGGGCCGAGAGGCCCAAGGACTTGGCCGTAGCCCGGGAGTCCTTAAAGCGATTCAGCGCACTGTCCGCTTTCTCGCTGAAAAGGCGAGTGCCATCAAAGGGCATGTCCATGAGGGTGCTCTGGATATCGCCCGAAAATGACGTGGACCGCAGCCAGGCGTGACGTCTAAGCGCCACTGAGGTAGAAATCGCCCTACCCAGCGAGTCCGTAGTGTCAAGCCCACATCGGATAGCATGTCGTGCTGCATCCCTCCCATCGGCCAGAGCCTGGGTAAGACGTGTCTGGACCTCCTCCGGACACAGGGGCAGCACGTCCTCCACCGTATCCCACAGAGAGTGGGAATAACGGTCCAAGTGACAGGCGGTGTTCAAAGACCGCAGACCCAAACTAAGGGAGGAGAACAGCTTTTTGCCGAACTGTTCCAGTCTCTTGGAATCCCGGTCCGGCGGAGCGGTCGGGAAGGAGGATTGGAAGGTAGAGACCTGGATAACCAGGCTCTCGGGGGTAGGGTGTTGGGACAGAAAACTGGGGTCGCCCGGAGCAGGGCGGTGGCGCCTGGCGACGTTCCTGTCCACAGGAGGAACTGTGGAGGGCTTGGACCAGGTGCCCTGCAGAACGTCAGTGAGGGCCTCATTGAATGGCAGCAGAGGCTCAGTGGAGCTTGCTGCAGACTGAAGCACCTCAGTGAGGACGTTAGTCCTCACAGCCACGGCAGGTAGCTCGAGCCCAAGGGCTGCGGCCGCCTTGCGCAGCACCACAGAGAAAGCAGCACCCTCCTCCAAAGCCACAGTCGGGGGAGAGATGAATCCAGTGTCTGGAGAGGTATCCAGACCACTGGCCTCCCCAAGTTCATCTGCCCAGTCCTGTGACAGTTGAGCCTGAGCGGCCATAGGATCCTCGGATCCCTCCCATTCGCCCCCATCATCCGATTCCTGGTATGCAGGAGGAAGGATCGGAGCCAGGCGATAGACAAAATGTGTCACCAGCGGCGCCGAACGCGACGTCCATCGACGCCGTAACGGCGCCGGGCCCGGAGCGGGGCTGAACTGGGGCTCGACGCCGAGCGGAGTCGGCGTCGGAGGTGGTACCGGTGTCGACACCGGCGGAGGAGGCATGACGAGGTCGACCGGCGTCGGCGGGGACGGGTCCCTCGGGCGCTTGCGGCGTTGAGGCCGGAGCCGTCGACGGCGCCGGGGCCGGAGCCGCCGGCAGGCAAGGTTGCCCAGTCGGGTCCGCGGGGCCCGAAGGCGCGCCAGCGGGCGTCGACGGCGGAGCCAGGTTCCTCATGGCCGAGAGGAAGGCACTGACTTCCGCCGGCGTCGCGTCAGTCCCAGGGACCGGCAGGTATGGGGACTTGCGCGGCGCCTGCGGCTCCGCTGGAGCCGCGGGGGTGGAACCACCCTGACCCTCGGCCGAGTCGCGCGACCGGCGAGGGGAGTCCGAAGAGCGGTGTCGCCTCTTGGACTTCTTTGAGTGCTTCGACTTACCCGAAGACTTGGAGCCAGACGATCGATGATGACGTCGGCTGCGGCTCGGCGACCGATCCTTGGACCTCCTCCTGGACCGGGATCGAGAGGGGTGCGGAGCTGAGTGGCGAAGCTCGAGAAGCTTACGGGACCGCTCCCGTCTAGCCTTCGAGGTCAGGGCCTTGCAGTCCGAACACGACGCCGCGTCGTGGTCGAGGCCCAAGCAGTAAAGGCACCGGCGGTGATGGTCCGTAACCGACATCAAGCGGTTGCAGTCAGCACAGGCTTTAAAACCAGGCATCCTACCAGCACCGGAGTCGAGACAAGATCAAAAAGGATCGAAAAAAGTTAGTCAAAAAGTGACTAAAGAGGTAGCTCTCCCGGATCTGCGGTTACTGGCACGGAAAAAAAGAAGAACTGACGTCAGCGCGCGAGGGCGGCGTCTAAGTACGCCGACGACGGACGCGGAGCCGCAGACGACACCTAGCGACGCGCAAGGGGTATTGCTGACGAAAAATCTTCCGGATCCAGTCTGACGCCTGGGGATATTCTAAGGTGAGGAATCTAACTAACGTGTTTCTTTCAGATGCCTGGGGATATTCTAAGTTAAGGAATCTAACGTGTTTCTTACAGATTGATTGATATGGAGCTCGGACTCCGCCGGAGACCAGAGGCGGCTGATCTCCGCCTCCCCCATATGGCCGCCCCATCCCCGGAGTGCTCCGGTTGGGGAAGGAAGAGGGATCTGCCGCTCATGGACGCGCTGTTCAGGAAGATAAACCCGAAATCGCGCCGTGTCCAGAACCGCTCCGATGAAGAGGAGCTTCTGAGAGGGAGCCAGATGCGACTTCGGCATGTGGATGGAGAACCCCAGCAAATGCAAGAGGTTGGACGTAGTTCTTGAGTTGTGAGGCGACTGCTTTGGGCGAGCCCACCGTGAATAGCAAGTAGGCGAGAGAGGGGAAGACCGAAAACCCCGAAATGCACAGATGAGCTGCGACCACCGCCATCATTTCTGTGAACACCCGAGGGGCGCTGGTAAGGCCAAAAGTGAGTACGGTCAACTGAAAGCGGGAACAATTTGAACTTTTTCTTCCAAAGGAAGTAAGTGACGTACCGGAGGCCTAAAAGAGGACGCAGGCCCTTGTCCTTCTTTGGAATCAAGAAGTAGTGGGAATAACAACCACGACCTATCATTGGCGTCGGAACTTGCTCGACGGGCCCCTCTGACCAAGAGGGCAGAGAACGTCCTGCTGGAGAAGCGCCAAGTGATCCCCCAACATGCGGTGGTACGGAGGGGGCACGGCCGGAGGGGCAGAACCAAACTGTCCGAAGTGATGGTGCGCCAGTGGGGGAGGCGATGGAGAATCGTGGAGAATCGTGCTGCCCACCTGCGTTTGGTGGGCCCAAAAACCCCGGATTAGGAAGGTTTGGAGGCCGTGGTGGCCACGGACTGACCTGGCCGCTGACCCACCTCTGCGGGTACGCTTTCAGCGGCTGCGCAGAGTGCGCTGCTGCGCAGGCCTGCAGCTTTGAAAGGAACGTGTTTGGGCGCCTCGTCCCTGCCAGGAAAGGAACGAAAGGCAAACCCCAAAGGAGTGCACGTGGCGGACAGGCCCAAGGACTGGGCCGTTGCCCAGGAGTCCTTAAAACGTTCCAACGTGCCATCCGGGTTGTCACCAAAGAGGCGCGTGCCATCAAAGGGCATGTTCAACAAAGCATTCGTGACATCCCCTGAGAAGCCAGTGGCTCTGAGCCAGGCGTAACGGCGGCGCCGAGGCCAGAGCCAGCCGGTGGCGCCGAGGCCGGAGCCATCGGCAGGTCCGAGGCCAGGAGCCAACAGCGGGTCCGAGGCCAGGAGCCAACAGCGGGTCCGAGGCCAGGAGCCAACGGCGTCTCAGGGTATCTTGCTGACATTGCCGGGGCCAAAGGCGGCGGCACGGGGGCATAACCACCCAACAGTTCCACGGGGCCCAAAGGCGCTCCGGAGGGACCTGAAGGGGCAAATAAATGGCCCATGGCCGATAGGAACCCTTTTATTCTCTCCGGAGACGCGTATGGCTCTGGAGAAGGCAGGTCGGCCGCAGGCAACAACGGAAGCTCCACCGGACCTGCGGGGGAGTGACCACCCACCACCTTCACTGCGTCCCGCGACCGTTGAGGGGTAGGCGAAGAGCGACGCCACATCTTCGACCTGGTATGGCGCTTCGACCTACCTGACCCCGATGCTACAAATGGAGCGGAGCAATTACCAGGCCACAAAGAACTGGCGGGAACGCTCCCGCAAGACTTCGGCGCTATGGCCCGACAACTGGGGCACATCTCGGGGTGATGGACGTGCCCGAAGCAGAAGAGAGACACGACATGCGGGTCCTCCGCCGACATCTTCCAATGGCAGTCCCTACAGGACTGAGACCCGGGCATCCCTACTGCATCAGAAGACGAGTACTCGACAAACAAGAGAAACAAGTCTCAGAAAACAAGTCAAAAATATGACTAGGAGTACTGCTCTCTCTCGGATCTGCGCTTGCTGGTGCGGAAAAAGAAAGAACTGACGTCAGCGCGCGTGGGCGCGTCTAAGTAGCTCCGACAACGTCATCTCGGCGTCTACGACGCCAGCGAAGTACGCGGAGCTGCACGACGACGCCTACTGATACGCATGGGTACTGCTGACAAAAAACTTTCCGGATGCAGTCTGACGCCTGGGGATATTCTAAGGTAAGGAATCTATTACTAACGTGTCTTTTTCAGATACAATGTATTCTGGTTGGAATCTAGATGTTTTGGATACAACCAGGCCAATGTGGACTGGCGCCATAGGATGTTCACATGCATTCGTCTCAGAGAATTCTGGTGGGGCATCCTTGCTGAAGTGAGCTGAAGATTAAAGCTTAAGATCACTCTGGATGCGTATGGGACTCTATTTGGCATTGTGGTTTATTCCTCTGAAAATGACAATAGGCCAGTGCCAATTGGTTATTTCCTCTTAAGTAGTAAGAGTGTTAGTCCTGGCTAATTAGAAATCTGATACAGGTCCCTCAGATTCCCAATGGATGCAAAGGATGTATAAAGTTCACGCACGCAAAGGTTTGTATGCAAAGAGAGTGGGATCTAAATTTGTAGATATTGGGAGAATGAAGTTGATATGAAAGCAGTACGTTTGTAGGAACTATGTTTTAAGTACAATTATGGACAGATTTTGCAAGCAAATGAGTTATTTTTGTTTGAACTACATTTTTAATTTACATTCATGAGACTGAATTTTCGATTGAGGAGCTATTAATTGAAATAATGTTTGATGAATGTTGCTGTTACAGCTAAAATATAAATAACAAAAAAACCTTTAGACCGGTACCAATAGGTAGCAAAGGCAATGATACCCAACAAAGTTGATTCTGCTATAGAAAATATACATTCTTTTGCAGGCGATGGGGTTAGACATCTTTTGTGTTACAGGACCACTTGCCTTTGTCAGCTAATGGTTTAAACATGTTCTGAGAGATAAGATTCCAGTATAGAATGGCAGAAAAACAATCAGGACAGGCCTCAAACCTTCATCTAAAGTTACAGTATTTAATGCAGTTTCTAGGTCTCTGTAGTGGCAGCAAAGTTTCAAATCTGTTTTTTATGGTGTTTGGAGATGGGAAGCAGTACAAATGTTTGGGAAAGAAACCACGAAAGAGATTCGGAGGGAATATGTTAAAGTTTTTAACAGTTTTATGTAGATGAGCTCCTACATTTTACACTAGTTAATGTCATCTTAACTAGTGGAACAATCTAAAATCCTCACTGAATTTTGTCCTTACCTCCTCATGGCATCATACTATTTGTTTTCTATAAGAAATGATGGTAAAACACCTGGTCAAATCATGCACTATGTATTGGCTTTGTACTACTTTTCTCCACAAAGGTCTGCAGCATTCATGACTGAATTAATCACCACTGACCACAACTTCACATACGTGCACACCCAACATACACCTCTAAACCCCTTCGTGCAACACTTAATCTGACAAGGACTACAAAGACTAGTGAAGATGAACTAAAGCTGCAATGTCTAAAATACAAGTTTGTGAGTCAGAAGCATACAAACAGCACAGCAGAACATCTATGTATTGACATCTTCAGAAGGCATTATGTACAAGCCTGAACCGTACAAGCACTTCCTCTGCTACCCCACAAGAGAGGGACCTAAACCTCTGACAAGTAATATCACAGAAATCTAAATTTGTGGTAGCGTCCAGTGAGAATCCTAAGCAGTACAACTGTTCCACTGGAATCATAATCTCTATTCCTTCCTACTATGTCAATACATTCTCATCTCAACAAACACTTATGAGGATACAAATGATGTTCATCTCATCAAAACTGGAAGTCTGTTTCTGCTATCTGACCAAATAAGAAATTTGAAATTTAATTCAATCTCAATCCATAGTAAGTCCATAGTAAGTCTCAGACCATGCATCCTAAAGAATGCTAACCACTGAAATTGCTTTGGAATCCCTTTATATTTATACAGTGATGACTAGGCAACTGCCTTGCATGCCTGTCAAAGTGCCTCCTCACCTCTGTTGGTTCACAAGTTGTTGTGCTCTCCTCCTTTTTCCGCTCCTCTTCTTCTTGCTCAAGCTCCTTGATGCTTTCTTCCAGGACATTGGGCCAGAAGTCACCTTCAAAATAAGGCAGCTCATTGGCACTTGTAATCCGATCTTCTGTGGCCTGCTTGAAGATGTCCTGCATGGATTGAAAAGGAACTACCTGAGACTGAAATACTCTGGGTGCAATAACATAATTAGACAGATATGGTGTCTCCCAAACAATTCTAAAGAAAGAGCCTTGAAGCTTTTAAGTTACAAGTTAATCACATGAAAAGATTACTCACTTGGTGTAACAATAACTGGAAAGGAATATATTTCCGGAAATCCTTAGAATGGCTCTACCCAAACACTTAAAGATGGCATCCACAAAACTCAGCAGCTGCATCCTTTAAACTTCCAAACAAGGTGGATCACAACACAGATCTACAAACAGATTCCCAGATAGTGTAATATCACAGTGTAACAGTACCCTCCTTAGGAAAAGGAATTCTTGCTGCAAACTTATGTATACAAATAGATTGTTCTAAAATACTAGCTGGCTCCTGCCCATGCGAGTAAATTCTAAATATTTCCTGCACTGAAGAGAGCATACTTTTAAAGTCTAGGCATATGTATATTATAAATGTGAATGTGAGAGAACTCATCACAAGTACCAAAACTGACAATGTTTAATTGTTTTTTTACTTCAATAGCTTTCACAGATGAGACTAGTGCCTAACCCACCGTGCTATATATCAAATTACAAAGGGTTAGCACTAGGAAATTCAATCAGTTATTTAGTGGGCTATACAAGGCTTTACCATAAGATGGTAACTAAGACCAAAGAAACATGCTCAAGCTTGTAAGTGTCTGAGGATGCTGGAAAAGGGACATGAGCATTACACCGTGGTGCAGAGAGCAGAACATGGCGTGCCTTGCTATACATAACTCACAAAATTTCAAGTAGATGATAAAGTCTTCTGGAAGACCACAAACCACAGCAGGCAAAAACAATTTTACCAACAGAACTTTGCTTCCCAGGTAGAAGGATAATGCTCACTTGAAAGAGCAGACTAATGCTGATGAAATGGTAAATAAGCCATATCAAAACTGACTTATGCTAGGAGTCTGCAGCTCACCTTGTAATCGTGTATTATCCTTTCTGCAAAAGCCTTGTCCAACATCTTTTTGTACCACTCCTGAAGACGTTTAGGCTTAGGAATTTTCTGATCAGCAGGGTGGCAATGGAAGATGTAGTCGTCTCCTTCACTTGGGGGGCAGGCCCAAATATGGCCCATAACATACCTGTGGTGCACACGTTATTCATATTAACAAATGGATCAAAAGTTATATTGACTAGATATATAGATGTAATTATCCAACAGTAATTTATTGTGATAAGGTTTATTTTAGGAAAATGAACTAATTTGCGCTAATAAAAACAGCACAGATTTTTTTTTCCTCCACCGCCAGGGAACTAAGTAGAGACGTATTCTGATATTAATTAATAAAATGTACTTTATGGATGCCATTGGCTTTTCATTGAAGCACAAACCCATCACACAAATGGATATCTGATACACTGTATACAATAAAGGAGAAAGGTTCAAGAAGTTAAGACATGAATACAGTAAAAGAGCTACGAGGGACCAGAGGTTGAGGGCACAAGGACTTTTATAAACCACATGTCAAGATCGCTAATATTAGAAAAGGTCGGAGTGCTGCGTATCAAACTTCAAATGCCTACCTCTATGCCATACAACTAAGCAATTTACTTTTCCAAAGCATGAAGTGTGTGTTTGAAGTTTAAAAATAAAGAAAATGTTATTCACCCTGTAAGCCATTGGTTTGCTCTTGTATATTGCCCTATTTTTCGTTCTCACCCAACCTGCTTCCTATGTCCGCTTTAATTTTAATTTGCATCTTTTGTATTTTGTCCCACTGTTTCCTTGATCTCTCTACACTAGCTGTTTTCCTATGTCTCCCGCAACCGTATGTAAAGCGCTCTGATTTCCAACTGGGTCATGTTCGTGCTATACAAAACTCTAAATAAATAAATAAAAAGCATCTGTTCGTGGCATTTAGTGCTGTAGATTCACATGCTCTGGATACTCCTGCAATCTATTGTAGGTCTTGGACGTGTGCAACTTCTTTTTCTTTCCAGAAGTTTTCAAGTCACCAGGTAAAGTAGATCCAACTATTACTGGTAATGTACATGGGCAGAGGTTCCATTGTTAGATCATTTCATCACATGGAGGGTGAGGCTAGGAATGGAGCGTAAAGCTATAGAAGAAGATTATCATGCAGAGTGAAGAAAAAAGAGCCTCTGTAAGGACAGAAGGCTACCAGAGGGTGGTGGGCTTGTGTATCTACAGCACTACATACCACAAACAGATGCTTACAGGGTAAGTAACATTTTCTGATTGGGGCATGTGTTGCCATAGACACACACATGCTGCACATAGACTATGAAGCAGTTCTCCTGTAAGCGGTGGCTTGCCAGAGGACGTTGCACAGGACTGAAAGAGTGAATAGAGCACAGTTTGTCCAACATTTGCTTATTGGTGTGCTAAGGAATGCACACAGTAGTGCTTGGTGCAACTGTGTGGAGTGGACCAGGCAGCTGCTTTGCAAATGTGAGCTATAGTAATGCTGCCTAAGAAAGCCATAGAGGTTCACTTTTGAAAGTAGAGTGGGATCTGGGGAGGACAAGCAAAGACCGTTTGGCTTTAACCTAACAGGTCTGAAAACATCCGAACAAACAATGTGGCTTACAAAAAAAGAGAAGTTGTGTCTAACAGAAACATTTAGTTCGGTCAATGTAATACATGGAGACCCTTTTGACATCTAGTGTGTGAAGACCTCTGCCACTGACTCTGGATGTGGGAAGAACACTGGGAGTTTATTGAGGCGGATAGACAAGATCATCTCGTAGAGAAATTTGAGGTCTGTCCTAAACACTACCCAATCTGCATTAACATGGAAGAAGGGTTCTTCAAGGGTCATGGACTGAAGTAAACTGACCCACCTTAGGGAGGTGATGGCCACTAGTAAGGCTACCTTCCAGGAAAGAAACTGCAAAAGGCATGAGTGACATGGTTGGAAAAGGAGGACCCATAAGTCTGGTAAGAACTATGTTGATATTCCAATGGGGATAGGTGGCACTCTGGGTGGAATTACTCTTTTCAGTCCCTCAATTACGGTCTTAATCACTGGAATTCTTAAGAGTTAAATGTGCTCTCTGTTCTGAAGGTAGGCAGCAGCGACAGCCCCATGAAGTCTAATAGAGGTATAAGTGAAGCCTGTCTCTTTGCAAGTGAAGCAGATAAACAATATCGTGGACATCTGCTTAAGCGTGTTGACGTACCTGGGAGTGTAGTAGTGCACAAAATATTTCCATTAAGCTGCACAGCAGGCTCTTGTTGAGGGCTGGGTGCTTCCTTGAGGATAATCATACAGTACTGACGTAAGTTGAAGTAGCCGAATTTTAAGATCTCAGGAGCTGGGTGACAAGATTTAGCTGCTTGTGGTTCTGGTGTCGGAGTGTGTCCTGGCTCTGCATGAGAAGGTCTGGCCAGTTGGGAAGCTTTTCATGAAGCACCAGGGAGGGCTCGATGAGAGTGGTGAACCAGGCTGTCTGGCCCAAGTGGGTGCCACTTGAATGAGAATGAGGGATTGTAATATGGGGTGCTCAATAGATGGGAACTCCAAGATGGCCCCAGCATTCGACTGCCAACTAATAACCCAGCGGATGAAACACACCAAAACAATCGGTGACGTCACAAGCGGAGATGCCGGCCGAGGAGAAAAGGAAGGTGAAGAACAGCAAATTCGGAGGAGAAGACGGGCAAGGAGCGAGACCGACCAGTGAGGGAGAGGAAACGTTAAAAGAAACGGTGAGCAGTCCAGAGAAAGGAGAGACCAGGAGAGAAACCGAGGCCTCCCCAGCAGAGAACACTGAAGTATCCAGACATCCCAGAGGAGCCCAGGACGCCGTGGTAACCCTTGCTGCGGTCCCGGAGAACCATGGCTCCAGGCAAGTGCCTTTTCTACAATATTTAAAAAGATTGACGGGGAAAGAGGTGAAGGGAAACACAGCTTGACTGGGGCACGGTCAGCGGTTTAAGTTCCTCACTCCCTTTTCCATCACAGGTGACTGGTAGTACCTCTGATAAGTAAAACACAAGATTGAACCCTGTTTTGTTCTTATTTCCTTTTCCCCATTTTTCGGAGGACTGGAGTATCTCCGAGGCCGAGTCCTGGAAGACAAACAGCCTGAAGGGGACCCGACGAGAGGGTCCCCTTCAGGGAGGAATTGGAACCTCAGACTCTTAATGTTGTCCTTTTCTCTAAGCAGAGACTGAATTCCAGGGACTTTTTTTATTTCATTTTCCCTTTGTTCTTCGATGCAATCAGGAACGGTTGACTGTTATTCCACAACAATTAAACGAAAGAGGTTTGGAAAAGGCTCTCATCCCTAGCCACAGGTTTCATGGTTGATTCCTATAACCTGCAAGTCCCTTGTCACCTCTTCTTAGGGAAGGAACTTACAACAGGGATGTTTGCAGAAGCCTATGAACCACGACGAGAAGAAGTTGGAGAGGCAGAAAAGGATAAGCAAATATCCTTGAACAATTTATCGACAGTGCATTGTCTATGGACTGTGTGTGTGGATAGCTGGAGGCAAAGTTTAGGCAATTTGTGTTTGACAGTGGCAAAGAGGTCTACATTGGGGCAGCCCAACTGAAGAAGTACGCTAAGAGGACTTGTAGGTGGAGTTCCCACTTGTGGACTTATTGCTGCATCCTGCTGAGCAGGTCTGCAAGTTCGTCGTCCATTCCCAGTAGGAATTCCGTTATTAGATGGAATATATGATAGATTGCTCACAGTCCAATACCATGAGCCAATGCAAACAACTGTGGTCAGTGAGCACCTCCCTGCTTCTGCAGGTAGCACATGGTGGTCATGTTGTCTGTGTGAATGAGAACCACTTTGTGCTAAACATGTATTAGAAAAGACTTGAGTGCTAGCTGGATGGCCACTGGTTCCAGATAGTTGTGTGGATACCCAGTTGAAGGGGCGCCCAGGTGCCTTGCACAGTAAAGCTTTTGAAGTGGGTTCCTCACTGGTGAATGATGCATTCTTTGTGATGGTCACCTGCGGGACCGCGTTGAAACAGGGCCTGTGTTGTAACAGACTGGTGATGTTCCACCACTGCAGAGAGCAATGAGTGCAGCTCGAGATCAAAACTAAATCCTCCCAGTGACCCTCTGCTAGTAACCACTGTGCAACAAGGCAATCCTGCAATAAGCACATGGGTAACTATTGCATTGCAGGAGCCATCATACCAAAGTGGTGCATGACCATAAGTACCGTTAGTTGGCAATCTGGTTAAAAGGGAGGGAGCAGCGTTTGGAATGCCTGGGCGCATGCGGGCATGGGACAGGTTTTCCAGGTGACTGAATTAAGAACTGCTCCCAAGAAGGACTGTATCTGGAGGGGCTGGAGGTGGGATCTTGATGGTAAAACCCAGATTCTGTATTGTGATGGCGGATTGTTTGTGTGTGAGACACTGCCGTTGGGTTGTGCTCTTGATCAGCCAGTCATCCACTTAAGGGCAGACAGATGTTGCCATTTCTCTGGAGGTGGCCACAGCAATACACTTTGCAAACACCCTGGGGGCAATAATTACCCTGATGGGGAGCACTTTGAACTGGTAATGCTGACCACTTACCACAAACTAGAGGTACTGGCAATGTGCAGGGTGTATCAGGACATGGAAGTAGGCATCCTTCAGGTCAAGGGAGGTCAAAACAAAAAGGTTACTTACTAATAAGAGTAGTTTTGCAGTTTGAAGAGTTTTCTAGAATCACATGCCGTGCATTGTTCCACCATCTAGAGGTTGGGTCCAAAACTGTCCTTTTTTTCTTCTTTTTGAGCATCATCGACCCCATTTGGTGGTATGCCAGTCTCCTGTGTGATGTCAGACGGCACCCCGGATGTTCCTGTGCGTGGTCGCAACCTTCGGTTTCTTTTTTTCTTTCTTTCCTGGTCTGATTCCTCTTTGTTCCTGTATTTACGACACTTGTTTGCATTATCTCCCATTTCCAGGGAGCTGGTTGG
The DNA here is from genome assembly GCF_964204655.1 of Triturus cristatus. Taxonomy (NCBI): domain Eukaryota; kingdom Metazoa; phylum Chordata; class Amphibia; order Caudata; family Salamandridae; genus Triturus; species Triturus cristatus. Next base: position 839,157,245 of record NC_140593.1, on the reverse strand, counting down.
TTCACAAGTGAATCCAGAAAACTCTTCAAGCTGCAAAAACCACTCCTACTGGTAAGTAACCATTTTATTTTGCAGCATGAACCCTTTTCTTGATTCAAATGCTGTGGGCTAGATCATGTAGCAGTATCCCTTCCCATTGGTTGGTTGGGATGCAATGACGAAGTGTTAGCAAACAGGTGTTTGTAGTATATTTTTTATCCCACCTGTGCTTTCTTGTTCATTTGAATGTCCACAAAATAATGTTGTGCGAAGATGTGTGGTGATGCTGATGTTGCTGCTGCTCATATTGCATCCAATGGTACGTTTGCTAAGAACGCCAGTGTTGCGCCCTTTTACCGTGTTGAATGGGCTCTTGAGCATGCGAGCAGTATCATTCCTGCCCTAGAATAGCAAGTCTATTGTTTTTACAATCCATCTTGAGATTGCCCCCTTGTTCTCTGGGGAGCCCTTGGTTGCCTTGGCCAAGGAGAAGAACAACTGGTTTCCTTTATGAAACTTTTTGGTTTCTTCAAGATATTACATTAAAGCCCTCCTTACATCAAACATGTGTAGGACTCTCTGTGTTTCAGGTTTTTTGAAGAAAGCTGGTAGCTGTATACTTCAGTTAACGTGAAAGTGGGTAACTACCTTTGGTAGATACTGTGTATTAGTTCTGAGAACCACCTTATCCCTGCGCAGGTATGGTTCCTTTATTGTTAGTGCATGCAGTTTACTTACTCTGCATAGCAATGTGATTACGATAAGAAACGCTGTCTTGAGTGTTAATGATTTTAGATTGTTTCTGTGCATAGGTTCTAAGAGCTTTATCATTAACATCGTTAGCATGATATTTAAGTTGCACAGTGGTGCTGGAAATGATCCTGGTGGAGCAATTCTTTTAGTTCCTTCTAGGAATCTCTTTACCACTGGGGATGTGAAGAAACTGTTATATGAAGTGCCCCTGTTGTAGGCTACTATCACTGCCAGGTGTACCTTTAGGGGTGAAAAGGTTAGCCCAGTATCTAGCAGATGAGTGAGAGATGTTAACACGGTTTCCGGTTTTATCGTTATCTCCATATATCTGTTATTTGTCTACCAGTGAATGTATCTTCCATTTTGCTACAAAGCGATTTCTTATAGTAGCGTTTCTTGCTTTCTTACGAATTTCCATTGTTCTACGCAGCAGCTGGAGGTGTCCAAATTCTAAATATTCAGGAGCCAGGACGATGGGCTGAGTGCTTAGGCTGGTACACTCTCCCCTCCTGCATTGCTAGCAGATCCGGTTCAGTTTTGATTGTTATCATGCGTCCCCTGGACACCTCTAGTAGGTCTGGGTACCAATTTAGTCTGGCCCATTGCAGTACTATGGGCATGAGGTGCAGCCCTGGTTGTCTCCCCAACCCTTGTGGGATGCATCCGTTGTGATGGTGATGGAGCGGGTAAAATGTTTTCCTTTTATGTACCCAATCCATTTATGTATGTTTGTATTAAAACGATTATTAATTGATCATAATAATTAACCGTGTGTTGTATGGAAAACTAATCAACCTTATTAACCGAGAGAATATATGTGGGATTGCTTTGCATGGCTAAAATAACATGTAAACTAAGTTCGTATGCATATTAACAGGATAAACGTTGCTTATGTGATGTTATCGTGAATTATGCTTAAATAAACAAGCATTAATGGCTTTGAACGTTGCATATGGCTAGATAAATGCACACACATATGGGTATTAGCAAGGTAAATAACACTGTTTAACCATTTAAATGTATTAATGACGTTTTTGTGTTTCTTTGCTTAAGTTGACCGTTTGGGCCTGCTATAAAATGGCCTCCGACTGAATCAGACATTTACGAAGTAATATCAATGAAGGGAAAAGAGAAATGCGCCTGCGCAAACTTCAGCAGCTGCGACCTGCCGGTGAACTGTCATCGCTGTGCCCATCAAGGCTGCTCTGGGCGAAAGGCCAACCCTTCAACAGAAATTGTTGCAACCTGCACTATGGATTGCTAATATTCCCATACATTCGTTTTGGAACTTTTAATATGTGGGAACGAAATCGAATGTTTCCTAATGCATTAGAATGTATTTCGATTGTCCAATGAGAATCTCTGAAAATGACTATTGCAACATTTGGAATGTAAATTTTAGTATAAATAATAGTAGACTAGAGAGGTATGAGCGCGACTTCTTGAACGTCATTGCCAGTATCCTGATGTTATGCTGACGGAGAGGACGGTGACTCTGCATGATAGAACAGAACTTTGACGATTTGACTGAGGACCAGATTCTGACTTAGAAAACGACAATTAGCCAGAATAGGTAAATATGACAAAAGATGAAATTTATTAACTAGGATTTAACTTGCATTTGATTCAGATAAAGAAATATTAATTGAATTCATGTGTCGGGTTGTTCTTTCATTGAAATGTATTATTGGTTAATTTCAGAGAATTAAGGAGTCATTAAGCTAATCTCAACTAAATGATTCATTGACCTATATATATATATTTTCTTGATGGGAAGTGAAGCGAAATTTTGATAGAAATAGGTAGAGTGATAACGTTCCCATCAAGGAAGCAGTGTGGTTCGGAACCGATGTTTTTTCCCCTTCTGAGTAAGGTGCGGATAGATTGATAGAATAAATGTTGGTGTTATGGGCCCCACCAGCGTATGATGTGTATGTGTGACTGCGAAATCACTCTGTCCGTGGTAATAGGGGGAAATTGAGGAACCCGAACTACACCAATGGCAACAGTTGGAGTTGGTGTCTTGAATGGTATTCCTACTATGATGTTTTTAGATTTCCATCATTGTGTTTCCTATTGTACCTTTGCTGAGACAACCATTAGATTTTCCCAACTCCTAATTTTAACTCACCTCTCATCAAATCTCGCACACCCACACTCACCATCACGGCTTACTATAAAAAAATCTCAGCCAAAGAGCCCTCTCGTGGTACCCATGGGGTATTGCAGCGCCAACCCCACGTGGAGCAAAGCCCGATGAAGCATGACACTCTCACATGTGTGTGAGGGCGCAATTCCTATTAAGGATATGCCCATCAGGCTGTCCCAATAGTGAGAGAATTCTGCAAGGATACACTATAGGAATAGTGACCCTCTAGGATTGCTTAGCAGATACAAGGTTGCCATATAATCCCCTTTCCTTAGAAGAGGGACTTGTGCCATTGTTGGTGGCCGTACCTGTTTAACAGTGAGATATAGTTGGCAATCCGCCTGTGGAGGTTTGGGAGCTGTTCCACTTTCTTGCGGTTGTTACAATGATCGAGTCAGCAGGAGCGAATCCCTGTATGTATTTTAAGTCTTCAGTAGATGGCTTGCACTTTTTTCCTACTCTAGGAGTTATCGTCTTTGCCATGGCAGGTTCTCTGCCTCATTCCCATGATCCAATATGCTGGGTAGCATTGAAAGGTATAGGTTCCCCATAGTGGCTGGCATTAGGGTCTCGAGGAGAAAACAAGTCTCCCTGTTTTTCCTCCAGCTGAACTCCATATGTTTCAGCAGCCCTTTTGATGGGGTTGTTGTACATGGAGAGGTCATTTGGTGGTGATGGCCTTGAAAGGTAGTTGGCCACTCCTTCAGTGGAATTGGCGTCAAGATCATGCCAGGACTCTTCGAATCCTCTCGCCTCTTTGGCCTCCTTGAGTTTGTAGAACACTTCTTGTTGTTCTTGAAGGGGTTGAGGTGTTTCTGGAGCCTCTATAGCAGACTGATGGTCCTCAGTGCCAAAAGATGTCGACGGCTTGGGAGGGATGGGAAAATCCTCTAAGGAGTCGTCAAACTTCTTTCTTTGCAGTACTGCTGCCATTTTGGCCTCAAGCCTTCTTTTCTTTCTCTCAATGTCAAGCATGTTCTCTTCTGCTTCCGGCGTTGATCTCTTTTTCACGTCGACAGTTCTGTTGTCTCAGAAGCCATGGCCTTTTCTCTGGGCCCCTCTCGAGCTGATGGAATTGTCGGGGCTTTGACAGAGTCTTGCCTGCATCAGTATGCTCGGGATGAGAGTGACTTCTTTGTTTTCAGCTGACCTTTGGTCGACCATTGTTTTGGCGCTGAGGCTACCTTGTGGGACTTTTTGTTTGAGTGTTTAGACTCGGGGCCTTTTGGCAGCTTTATTACCTGGTGTCTTTTTTTCCCTCTGCGCCCTTCACCGGTTTCTTTCTCTGACTGTTTCTTCCCAGTGTCGGTTGTGTATGTTTCGACATCCAACCCTTCGCCATGAGCTGTCTCTGCTCCCGTGATGCTGTCGTCGCTAGACAGGGCAAACTCATGCAATGGAGCATGTGTCCTTAGTGTGCTGGACACGGTGGTGTAGTGTACCTTAAGGGTCTTTGATAGAAACACAGCACAGTCCTTGCAGTTCTTGTCTGGATGGTCCTTTGGGAGACAGAGGTTGCAGGCCTCGTGGAGACCTCTTTGTGCAAATATGTGGTGGCAGCTGGGGCAGAATTTAAAGTTTTTTGTCCATGACCCCTAATTGACCTCGTTCTCTGACCAGGTGTGGGTACCTGCGGGGTCCCCCATTGTCTGGAAGAGAGAAAGGTCCCCTTCTCTCTCGTCATCTCTTCGTGGTCTTCGGTGAATCGTTCAATTTTATTCCCAAAAAATTGCTTACAGACCAAATGATGCAAAAAGCACAGGAACATACAGGGCGCCATGTGACAGAACAGGGGATAGGCATACTCCTAAATGGTGGTCCACAACGCCCCAAAAAAACAAAGGGATTGAAAGAAAACAGACAACTCTGGACCCAACCACTAGATGGTGGAATATTGTACAGTATGTGAATCCAGAAAAGGCTTCATGCTGCAAAAGTTGCCTCGATGCAGCATAGAAATGACATCCTTGAGGGTCATCATGTGACAGTGCTCGGACAGGCTGCATTAGTTGAGGAGCTTTAGGTCGAATATGGGTCTGAGGGTCCCATCCTTCTTGGGGATGAGAAAGTACAAAGAGTATATACCTTGCCGCAGCATATCTTTCTTTGACCCTTTTGTGAAGGAGTGCCTCTACTTCCTCCTCAAGTAGGGCACTAGTGTTTCCGGGAAGTGTGTGTCTGTAAGAGGAATGTTTGATGGGGTCAGGGTGAGTGCTACACGGTATCACAACTCAATGATGGAAAGAACCGACTGATCGGAGGCGATTCTCCCCGCAGCAATCAACAGGTGAGAAATCCCTGCAGTCTGCCTCCGACAGGTGTAATTTGATCAGAACGGGGTGGGAGGGCTGGGAGCAGGGTGGTAAAGGGAAGAGAGAGACTGCTTAGTGGTTGCGGCTGACTACTCAGCGGAACCTCTTGTGAGAGGTTGGCCTGGTATATGCTGTCCACTAGTTATAGTGGGCACCTTGTACCAGTCCAAACAACCCTTATTGATGGATAGGTTTAAGACAACCTTTATTGAAAGCTATCCTAGTGGTAGCTATGGAGAGCAGCCTTCAGGCTAAGTCTTGAAGGAGCGTAAAGCAGCTTGTTTTACCAGATTATAACCTCTCGACTCACTAAATGAAAGGAGAACCACACAAGGTATATATAAAATATATGTATTTATTTCTAAACCCTCACTACTAATCTCTTTATGAGAATAGAGTCCAAGATACACAATATTACAGTTCTAAAACAACAGTAAATAGCACAGTATACAATGGGCCCCAGGGGGGACCAAACCATATACTAAGAAAGTGGTATAAGAAACACGACTTGACTAGACACAGTGCCTAGAGCATGTAGAATCGCTGGGACCCCAAGGAACCACCTAAGGTAGTGACACAGGAGACCCACGGGGGACGTGTGCAGTGTGAGAACACAGACGCGAGCCCCATACTATTCTAGGGGAAAGTCGTGGTTGGAATTTTAGAAGTTAAGGACACTTAGGAGAGGACTTTGAGCAAACCCCTTTAGACTTAGGGGGTTCTAGGGCCAACACCCACGGGAGAACTGGAGTACTCGAGTTACCTTACCCATGGAAGCCGGGTGCATAGGTGTTAAATGGTGTCGGGAATGGTCGTTGATGTCAATGGCGATCTGCTGCAAAGTGCTGCTGCCGAGAAGAAGAAAAGTGTCCGGTGTGATCCAAGCCTGGATCGAAGATCAGAAGAACCTGAAAGCAGAGGGGACAGAGTCTGGGTCACTTGCCAGTGACACGATAGACAAATGCTTACCGATGTTGGGTGTTTCAGGTGCGAAGAGGTGAAGCTTGACTGCAGCCACGAGGACCAAGAGGCGTCGATGACGACCAGGAGCTGGAATCGAGCTGTCCCACGAAGGATGTCGAGTGCTGCGGTGTCTGTGCTCGGATTGAACCCAACAAGCCTTGGCAACAGCAACCCATGCAGGAAGAGAAAAGATGCTTCGGTGCGGACCAGTAAGGTCCTGGGGACACCCCAAGCGATGAAGAGTCATGGCACGTCTAGAGCAACCAGGTAAGCCCAATCAGAGTTAGAGTTGCCTTCACAGGGACCCACCAGTCGATGGACATGGGATCACGAAGTGACCTCGGGAGGATTCACACAATACCAGCCCACGGGACACTCTGTGAGTGTAGACCAGTAATCTTCGGTGGAAACACTGCTCGGGGTGTAGACTACAAGTAGCCCAAAGCACAGCCTCAAGGATCGACGAGAAGCATATGAGCACGTTGTCCAGGGGTTCCGGTTCCACGGTCCCCACGAGGGCTACCGGTCTCAGCTTTGCTGGGAGCTCGGGTCAGCCTCTGGGAAGTCTGGGAACCCACCTCCTGTGTTGCAAATTCTTCGGAGTCCGGCAGGAGCTTCGGAGATGCAAACCAGTCAGATGAGTCTTAGGTGCGTTAGGTGCCTGTCCAAGGGAGATTCTTCAGTCACCTAGCGCCTTGTAGATCGTCGAAGTTCCAGGATTATGTATCGGAGTTTCTTCCAGGTAAATCTAAAGTCCTGTAGCCAGGGGTTCCTATCTTATACCCAAGGAAGTGGTGGGACAACTCTAGGGACCCACCTATGGGAGGGTCAGGAAAGAGGGGTGGCTACACCCTTTTCCTTTGTCCAGTTTTGTGCCAGAGCAGGGGCTGGTAGCCCCTGCAACCGGTTTGAGCTGGACTATGCACAGGGGCACCAAATGTGCCTCAGTGCAGACTTCAAAGCACTCTTGGAGTGCACCCACCCAGCCCCAATACACTAAAGCCTGTCTGGGAGGTGGTCACACCTCCCTGTGAGAGGACACCTATTGTCCAGGCCACCCCTGCCACAGTTTCGTCCAGCAGCAGGAGGGCAGGCTCGTGTCTGTGGCTGGTAGCATCCATTTTGTGATGCCAGGATCTGTTAAGTTGGTACCGGGTATACCGGTGCTGTCATGTTTCTCCCTCTAGAAGGGTGGGATCATACTCCCACACCAGTTACTTGTGTGGGGGTATGATTCCAAGGTGTTTGACACCAAACACGACATGTTTCCATGCAGCCATTCCAAAGTTAGCATTTACCGCAAGGTTATAATGCACTTAGGGGTATATGGTTTGGCTGCATCACAAACAACCCCGAAGGCTGCAGAGGGGCTATGCTCATGCATGGGCACCCTCCCACTTAAAAACCCAGCACCCTGCCTTCAGGATTGATAAGGCCTGCCATAAAGGTGACTGATTGGTTTATATGTGCAGTGATATGGAGAGATATGGTGAACCTATATCGCAGTAAGGAGTGCATGCCCCACCTTACACAGGCTGCTGTAGCAGTCCTGTTATGTTATTTTGGGATGGCTTCCCAGGGGTGGCATAATACATGCTGCAGTCCCTGGTAGGTCTCTGGGGTACCTATGCCCTGGGTACTTAGTACACCATATACTAGGGACTTATAAGGGTACCCCAGAATCCAATCTGGAGTGCACCTAAATTACTGGTAATCAATTTAGAGAGGAAGCAGCTAGGCTGGTGTCCTGACTAGCAGGATCCCAGCCAAACTAAGTCGAAAACCAGCAAAACACCAGGAAAAATGTGGGGGCAACCATGTAGTCAGATTCCACCTCCCTACACCTCTACCTTTGCCCCTGGAATTACTGCCTCTTTAACCTCCCATAGAGTAGCTCCTTGACGGTGTTTAGTGGGCTGCTGCCTCTGACAGGAGGAAGATGCCTTGGCGTGGGAGGTGTTTTTAGAGCCTCCCCTAAAGATGGACCTTCAGACGGACCCCCATGAGGAAGGTGTTTGGAGGGCTCTTATCGCTTTCGAGATGTCTGTGTGCTTTTTCATTTTTTCCTGCATCTCATCAACCTGCTGTCGGAATACGCACTCCCCGTTGAAAGGCAGGCAGGTGAGAGGCTGATGTATTTCTGGTTTGAAATCAGTGACACGCAACCAGGCGTGTTGTCAAATCAGGATACTAGAATTAATGCCCATGCTGCGGTGTACGCTGAATCCAGTGCACAGCAGACGGTAGTGTTGGATAGGAGCATCCCTTCAGAGACAAAGATGTGTGTCCTTGCTTTTTGTACTTATCTAGGAGATGTTGTAGGAGCTCTTCCATCTCCTGCCAGTGACACTAGGCCAGTGCACTGTGCGTTAAGATACATCAGCACCATATGCATCACAAGGAAGTCAAGTGTTCGTTGAACTCTAATATACTGTGTGTCAGAGGATGATTGTAGGAAGCTGGGATTCTATTGCAGTAACCCCCCCCCCCCCCCCGTTTTGCCAGATTTCTGATGCACTTTGACTTGATGTGCCCTGAGTCCCTGCCAATCAGGTTCTGAGGGCCTGTGTTCTTTCCCAAAACTGTACCTTTGTACCCCCAGTTGGAACCTCTCTGGCCACATACAAGTCCCTTGTAAAAGGTAACATGGGTACCAAGGGCACTGTGGACAGGGAAGGCCTCTAAGGGCTGCAGCACATATGGTGCCCCCCTTAGAGGTCCTGTACCTTAACAAACACTGCCATTGCAGGCTGCGTGTTTTGGTGCAGAGAAAAGTGAAAAGTTGACATGGCACACATACCGGAGTGCCGTGCAACTCACTGCCTATTGTATAGGTAAGACACCCCTCTAGCTGGGTGCACTATACCATGGTGAGTGTACAGTTGAATGAGCGCTGTACCCCTACAGAGTCCAAGTCCACTCTTAGACATTGTAAGTGCAGTAAAGCCACAAAGAGTATATGGTCTGGGAGTTTATTATTATGAACTCCACAGCACCATAATGGCTTTACTGAATTCTGGGAAGTTTGGTATCAAACTTCTCAGCATAATAAACCCACACTGCTGCCAGTGTGGGATTATATCATGCACTTAGATTACATTTTAGAGATGCCCCCGAAAAACGACCAGCCTCTAGTGGATTCCCTGACTGGTACACACCGGCCTGCCACCCCTGAGCCCAGAAACAAAGCCTAACCTGGGCAGAGGTTTTTAAACCTCCCCATATCAGGAAGAGCCATCTGTGGCAAGGGAGCTTCAAAGGCCTTGCCGCCTATGTAACGTAACCCCCAGCCTCTCCTGCTATCAGGACCAGGCTCTCTTCCTGTCTCCCCTCCTTTTCAGCGGGAAGGCAAGTGGGAAAGATTTTGAGCAGCCCAGAAGCTGTGCCCACCTCTGCCAACACCACCCCTCAGGTGGGGGAGGGGAGGTGAAGCCCACTCTTCAGTGCCCGCCATCTTGCAGATGGCAGGCACTCTCTAATCAGGATTAGGGATTGCGTCCACTCTCCCATGTGGGGTGAGCATACCAAGGGTGTAGTCACCCTAAGGTCAGTAGCCCATTGGCTAATGACCTTGAGACCCCCTAAACCAAGGAGACAGATTCCCACTACCTACAAAGATGAAGGACGAAAGAAGATGCCTTGCGGGGAAGGACTACAGAGAAGAACTGACTTGATCCCAGCCCAACCGTCCCGTCTGTAGTTTTCAGAGGTCCTGTGCCAAAAGTTGCGTTGTACTACAGCCAGCGACCTACAGCAACTGACTGCCTTCAACAAAGACCAGATCTCCTGTGAACAGCAGCTCTGTTCAAAAGAAACAGCCAAGAAAGACCCCGAGCCTGCTGAGAACAAAGAAACCGGATGCATGGAACCACCACTGCACCAGACGCCTACGGCCCGTGGCCCACTAGTCCCACCAAGGTCCCCCAGCATTCCAGAGTCCGGGTCTACCGTGGGTTGACCCCTCCAGGACTCCCCGATGTCACCTGCAGCCTCTTCATGGAGACCCCTTCCCCGCACCCCAACTGAGATTAGCATGTTAAGATAAAGTCCGACCTCAAAAGACACCCCTGCATACATCCACCGTGCGCCCTGGAGAAGAGACCACGAGGTGCACCTATGTCACGAGCCCTCCAACTTACCTGCCCAGCTGTTGGTTCCTCCCGGAAGACTTCCTCGACCAAGCCTGCAGCTAAAAATCAAAAATGGCAATCCAAATTGAAAACAACAGGGCACCCGACGTCAGAACAGCACACTACACCCGGCCGCCCCTGTGCCGTTTGGGGTGCCACTTGTGTGCTAACTCAGATTCCCCAATTGCCCTTAGCCTAATACCGGGAGCTTTGCTCACATAACCTTGTGGCCTGCTCGTGAGCAGCCACCAACTGGAGGCCCCCTATCCCACATTGGATAACATTCGGCCTCAGCACCCGGCCGCCCTAATGCCACTGAGGGTGCTTTAAGAGTGCATCCTTGACCCTGGAGGAACCCTGCTTCTAACCCCAGAATACCAACTCCAAAACCTAAGTACTTACCGATAAACCAATTAACAACACTATTTTCTCCCATAGAACTGCATTTTGATGCTTTTCTGTGAAAATATTCATAGTCTGGAGTTGGTTTGTATGAAACCCTAAGAAACTGCAACTGTACAAAAACAGACGTACTTACCTTTTCTCTGGGAAATGTCCCAGTGTGATATCTAGGCATATCACACTGAGTAGAAAAAGTAACTTAAAAAGAAATCTGCAACGTGACTTGAAAAATAATCTAAAAGTAACTGAAATGTAATTCCAAATGACTTGCCTGTAACCAATCCAATTGCATTCAACAGCATTCAAACTGTATTTAACTATATTTTTCTTGCAAAGTATTGTTATACATACCTGACCAGGACTGGCTTGGTTCTAGAAAATAAAATATGACTAAATAATATTTTTTATACAAACAAAATTGGTCTGAGTTCAGTCTTTGAGTGTGTGAACTTCTTGCCGGAGTGTATACAATAAATGCTTAACACTACCCTCTGAAAAAACCTTACTGCCTGCCCACACTACCACAAACAGAGCAAGGCATCATCTACTTTTACCTCTGCCTACACTTGGGGTTCCACTGGACTCTGTGCACCCTATACTTGCCGTGTATTTTTGTTTTGATCAACACTTGGGGTCACTACTCTAGCTTTCACAAGGTCTTTCAAGGCTTCAGGTGCGGTCCTTAGAATGCTGTAAGCCCTGGGGGGTACTGGATGGACCTCTGGGTAGAGGAGAGTCTCCCCAAAGAAGTCCTTGTCCTCCTGATCCATACGAATCTCTATCTTGTGGAAGGACGTGGTCATGCTTATAACCTTGTGATAAGAGGTGGTATCTTCGGGAGAAGGCTGTGCCGGGTAGAGGTCTGGGTCTGTGTCTGCAAGTGGGTCTATGGTGTTAATTGTCCCATGAGTCATCTCCCATCTCCAGGTCGAATGGAGACTCATATGGATCGAGGGGATACATGGGGCTCCTTCCTCCATATGTGTAGGGTGCTGATCGCTCTGGTGAGTGTGTTTGAGGAAAAACAGGTGGAGGAGGGTGCTGAGGTAGTGCTGGACTAGTGCCCCCCGTCACGATGTTTCCTCAACTTAGATGGAGGAGAGGGTTCCTGAGCAAGCTCCTCAAAAGACTTTCTGGTTACGGGATAGAAAGTCATGCTCCTTCGGAGGTGGCTGGTTATAATTATCACTGTCAGAGTGGATAGCGAGGCACGTGGCTGTCTGCTGTCAAGCTCCTCTTGGAGCAGAAGCTGGGTGGGCTGTTCTTGGTCATCCAACCCAGTTGCCAATGTGGCTTTGGCCACTGAACGCCGACGCAGGTTTTTGGACATCATGCGCCGAGTGGCTTTTCGGAGCTGAAAGATTCTTGGGAGCTGAAGCAGCTTTTGGTGCCAGCTTGGAAGGCGTTGTCGGCACAGAGGTTGGAGAAGCTGTTTCTGCACAGGTAGTTGGCTTGGACTCGGCTCTGAGGCTTTCGTTTAGTGCTGGTCATGGCCTTCAGACAGTGGTGGACCGGATGTCTGGGATTGGACTTTGGGGTTCGATGCCCCACCCTCTTCAGGGCAGTGCTGGGCCTGCTGGTGTTTGTGTGGAGGTGTGTTGTACTCCCAGTTGAAGTCTTCTGTTGGACGAGAGGCAGTTCCTCTGCCTCGGAGTCCGAGCGTGAGCTCAGTTCTGGACTGAAGTAGAGGAACTGCTGGCCCGATGAGATCAGAGGTGTCATCTTCCCAGTGGTGTGATATGGTATATTGACCTAGGTACCGATTTTGACAGTATCAAAGTATCTTTTTGGACTGGAAGGCAGCACAGGATGACTTGCCTTGCTCTGGGTTGAGAAGTTGTAGACCTGATCCGTTTGGGAGCATTTCAAAAGCCACTGTGGACAATACTGGGTAGGAGTTCTTTTGAATACTGAGTCTGCATTCTCAGTGGAAGAATCAGAGCATTAGGCCCCGGAAAGGGACAAGTGCCCCGAAAGGACGTTGGAAGGAACTTGAGAGTCAAAGTTGACAGTTGATGGGAAGCAAAAAAAGATTGTTGATGTGGATTGGGGTGGAAGAATCAAGACGCACCAGTGCCAAACAGCAGAGGGCATCAGCCCGGAGCTTGCAGGAAACATGTCCAAACCAGACGGCGGAAAGATAAATCTAGCAATGGAGCCGATGCCCATGCTAAATACCAGAAATAGGTGGGGCAACCATACCTCCTGACTTCTTCGAAGGAAAACAAATAGCACACATCTGAGTCAAATACTAGACGGCAGAAGCATGCACAGCATGTATATCTACAGCTACACATGCCACAAACACTATATTACTATACATTTACCTTTCAGATATTTAGAGGAGAAGTTACTAGGTGAAACATTTGCCAAGATTCATAATACGTTTCGCAACAGCAGGACACTTCTCTATATGTTGGCTAAAGGGAGATGTACAAAGCTAACATACAGTGATTGCTTGCCTTAGATGGTATGGGTCAAAAAGTCTAGGAAAGTCATCATAAATCTAACACTGGGAGAATGAAGATCGACCTCACTTGGACATGTAGGTTTACTAAGGGAAGGTGGTAAGAAAGATGAAAAGTATGCGGGCCTGCCAAGAAATGTCCCTGGAATACAGAAGATGCAGCGTAAGGAGATGATGCTAAAACGCTTTGGCCAGCCATCTCAAAGAGCCCCTGTCACATTCAAGACACACCAGCCATGTTCTTTGGGGAAGCGGCATGGACAATCTCTTTCAGGGAACGTTTTTAAAACTCATTTTTATTGGTATTTTATATAAGTACATAAGTTATATACTTTGCAGGTGCACTGCTAGCACAGAAAGAGAGGGGAATAGAACACATGTCTCTTTCCACAATGGGATGGATAAAGTATTATTGGAGGCATGACAGTTACCACATTATACAGATTATATAAATTCTCTGTTGAGTACTAGTATGGTGTAGGCTGCTTAGGTTTTAATGGAATCATTATGGTATAAATTCCAATAAAGGGACATTAAACATGCCAAACACAAGAATACACATTAATATTGTAGAACGTCTTGAAATAGACCATAATAGAAAATTGACCAAGGTTAACAACTTGAATTGAGGAACAAAGTAAAAACATTAAATAAAGTGGAAGTCAACTGCAGCTTGTTTAGAGCAATTTCTGGGAAGTGACTCTTAAGACGTGACTGAGAATCTTACATGGAGTGCTAGTGTTTACTGGAGGGAGGGGAATGTCTAGAGGATAGCACCCTGAAGGGACTACTTTTTGTTACATGCAACTGTTAGAAAGTTGCCACTCTGCTGCCTAAGTTTGTCAATGACCATTTTCAGATGCTAGCCTTTAAAGAGCCTTCTGCCTGCCTTGGGAGATGTGTAAACTACTCCCTGGACAGGCAAAAATAGAGATCTTCCAATGAAGGTGTTTCCTCCTCTTGACAGGAAGTCGGGTGGGGGTGGAGGGAGGGCAGCCCAAAAGGCGAGCTTCAAAGAATAGCATCCTTTAAAGGGCAAATGGTGAACACTGAACGCAGGACTGAACAGGAAAAATGCCCATCCCAAAGGACCTGAGTGGCCAGGCAGTAGTGTTCTGTGAACATGTGCAAAGAAGCCTACACTGCTACCTAGCGAGAATGAGGATCCATCTGTCTTTCTGTACAGCATGCCACAAATCAAATTTTGCCCGAATGCAGTAGTTTACCGTCTAGGTGGAGAGACACCTAGTAGCCAAGATATTAGTGCAGACCTTGGGAGAAAAGTCAAAAGCGTTCAACTGTTGACGCTCAATCTCCACGCGAGAAGGTGGAGCGTTCACAAGGGGAACCCTCCCTCTGTTGCGACAGAAGAATCTCCTGAAGGGGCAGCCAGATCGAAGGACCGATGGCCAAGCTCAACAACTCGGGATACCAAACTTTCCGAGCCCAGTCCTAAGCCACAAGGATAACTTGGGCCCAGTCGTTCCTGATCTTCTTGAGAACTCTGGGCAAAAGTGGTATGGGTGGAAAGGCGCTCAGGAGACCTGAGCTCCACTCAAGATGAAAGCGTCTTCAAGCGAGAGTAGACTTGGAAACTCCAGCATACAAATCTGCAGACATTGCACGTCCTCGTGCTGATGAACAGATCTAACAAAAGCTCTCCCCACTGCTGAAAGGGACCTTGCAACAGCTCCATATGGAGATGCCATTTGTAATCCGCTAGGCATTTATCAACTGAATTCATCCGCCCTGGTGTTCAGAGAGCCCACCAGGTGTTAAACCACCCGGGAAATGCCCTGATGTTCTAGCCATGTCCAGAGACGCAGGTCCCACTGCAGAGTCCGCATATGCCAGCGGGCATTTGTCACAAATAGGATGCAGGTGGCCCTGAGGCTCAGCAGTCTCAGTTACTCTAACCAAAATCTGGGATAGAGCCTGAAACATCGGTATTATAGCCGGAATATGGACTCAGCGTTACGGAGGAGCAGCCTGGAACTTCACCATTTCCAGAACCGCTCTGATGACAAGAAGCGTCTTTGAGGGAGTCAAGTATGACTTTGGCACATGATAGTCAACCCCAGCAAGTGCAGGAGGCCAGCCATAGTCTGGCAGTGGGAGACAAAGGCCTGGGGAAGCCCATCTTCAACAGTCAGTCTTCGAGATACTACCTCTGATATCTGCAGATAAGCTGCAACCACCGCCATCACGTTGGTGAACAGCTGAGGAGTGCTGGTAAGGCCAAAAGGGAGCATGGTGAATTGAAAGTGCTTGTGACCTACCGTGAACCGGAGGTGATGCTTGTGGCAGCCAGGATGGGGAAGTATGTGTCCTGCAAGTCCAACACTACTATCTAGTCTCCTGGGTCTACGGCAGACAGAACCTGAGTGAATGTGACAGTTTAGAATTTCTCTTTCTTGAGGAAGAAATTGAGAGAGCATAGGTCTAGAATAGAACGAAGGCCTCGATCCTTTTTTGGCACCAGGAAGTAGCAGGAATAACGACGACAACCCACTTCTGGCTTCAACACCCTCTCCATAGCTCCCTTGGCTAAGAGAGCAGTCAATTCCTCGTGGAGAAGGGATAGTGGTCATCCATCAGCCCATCGTAAGCAGGTGGCATGGAAGGACGGTTAGTCAGAAGGCGAGGGATAGCCCCTTCAGACGATCTGCAAAACCCACCGGTCTGATGTTCTAGACCACCAGTGGGGCAAGTTATGGCAGATCCTTCCCCTCACTGGGTGCCCATGATGGTAAGAGGGCAGATTGTAGGAATTTGGGGGTTTGGAGGCTGCAGCTGGTGGCGAAGTCTCGGACTGGCCCGAGCTCTGTCTGCCTGACCCACAGGTCTGTGGGTATTGCGCCCTCGGCCATGTGGAGTCTGGGAAGCTTGGGCATCGCCATGGCTGGTGGGGATAGATGTGGCTGGAAGACCCTTCTGTGGCAACAAAAGGAGTGAAAGGTGGATTTGGGGTGAGAAGGTGCCATGGAAAGGCCCAAGGACCTGTCCGTAGCCCTGCTGCCTTTAAAGTGCTCCAGCGCTGCGCTGAATTCACATAGTCTCCTAAGAGACAGGAGCCATCAAAGGGCCTGTCCATAAACAATGCTTGGATATCCCCAGAAAAGCCAGTTGTCATCAACCAGGCATGGTGGCACAAGGCCACTGTTGACGAAACTGCTCTGCCCAGTGAGTCGTGGTGTCCAGACCTCATCTTATTGTGAACTTAGCTGCGTTCCTCCTGTCAGCAACAGCCTAGAAGAGTATGGCCCAGGCCTCCTCCGGGACTGTTGGCAGCACCTGCGCAACTGTCTCCCACAGAATATCAGCCCAAAAGGCATTCAATGTTCACAAACTGCAATGCTAGGCTGGTCGAAGAAAATATATTGGAGGTCCAGCATCTTCGATTCCAATCTGGTGGTGTGGTAGGGAATGCTCCACAATATGGGTGGGAAGTGGATGCTTGGGCCACTAAGGTCTCTAGAGCAGGGTGTGTTGTGAGGAAGTTGGAGTCCCCTGGTGCGAGGGTGGCAGGCAATCGTCCTGTTCATGAGCCCCTTTGCTGGGCTTGGAGCATATACCTAGCAGGATGTCTGTAAGGGCCTCATTAAATTGGAGTAGCGGTTCTGTGGGGTGTCACTCCCTGCTGGAGTGTTGTATTCTGCTTTAGGTGTCCGTATATAGGTTTTCATGAAACATGTCCTTATATAGGCACAACTCGCATTGCCCTTATATAGGCATAAGATCCCAGTCCTTATTTAGCCATTAGCCAGGCTATCCAAATACAGGCATGGTCACCTACATCCGTCCACCCCAACGTCACAACAAGTTCTTCAAAACCAGACCCTTAAGCTCTTGGGAGTTCCCCTAGCACAGGATTATTGATTTCTCCAAGAATTCATTTATTATGCGTGAACCGCTATTCCTTAAAGGTTCATTCCTGACATCTTCCTCTGCCCGACTTTACGTCAATGCCAACATTCCAAGGCACCTACCAGGTATAAATATACCTTCCCTTGCCCAAGCAAGTAGGAGGAGACCTCGACTTTAGAGGAGCCCGTGTCCCAGCCTGACGCACTGACAAGACGCTGTCATCCCTGCTCGCAGAGAATCCAGCTTCAAGTGTTCTGACTCCCTTCGCGGGGTGTTAAGAGTTCGAAACCCGGAAAGAGATTCCCACCTCTCCCATTCTCAAGGTATGGAGCTGACTAGAACCTAGAGGGACTCTTGGCATACTATACTAAACTATAGAATAACATCCTATAGAATACAGCACCTACTTCTTACATAGTACTACACTTAGGTTAGGTACACTGGGGTAGAACTAGTTAGAGAAGCATCTCATTGGTACTCACATTTTTAGCCTATGTTATTTATGTACATGAATATATGTATCATGGCTAAAAGATAATGCTAGCGCAGTATTATTTATTTCTACAGCTTAAGCTGTGCATAATATATCTTGCATACTGTCTTGTGATTGTAACAGCTCATATCTCTTACACGAGAAACAAGACTGTTCAATAAATCCTTTTATTGAGACGCCCATCTATTCTTTCTGTGTAACTCTGCAGAAACAAAGCATGCACGATTAGCTGAGTGAAACTTATCTATTGCTTCCACGATTCTGAGAGTGTTCCGATTCTAAAGGGAAACAAAGTTGGCATGTTTATGCGGTTGCCAGAAACTACTCCCTTCTGGTTTACAAGGAGTTTCTAGTGGCCTCAAAGTTAGCTGGTACAAATTAATTAAGTTTGATATACTCGATAGGGGCATACTGACCTTAGCCCTATGCCTGTATCTATAGGGTATATAATTTAAATGCGCAGAGCATATTAGGGAAATAGGAACTACACTACATGGCGCCTAAACGTTAGATAAGGCACTAATTTAACGCTAGATACTGATTAACTCAGTTGTGCTTTTCTCAGAGATCCTTACTCACAAACTCCATAAGACGTCTGGAGTGGGTAGGGTTAAGTATCCACCAAAGTTGAATAGGACAAAAATCTTATATATTAGCGGTTTGGTTTGCTCAACGTTGAAGGATACAGTGTTCCAAAATATTAAGCACCTTATCTTGGTTTCCTTGAAACTTGTTCTACATTCTTCAAAAACTATGTCCCAGAACGGGGATAATGCTGAGACTGATCCAGTCGTAACAGCTTCTAATTTTACAGGTTTAAGTGAAACCGATGAGGGTGTTATAAACATCCCTCCAAACTTAAGGAGAGCCATCCCTCTAAAACTTATACTCACGGCCTAACATCAAGAGGTGGTAGAGCAGTTTTCGTGATAGAGGCACACAAATCCTATCAGACAGAGGTATTCTAATTCATGGATTGTATTCCCAGAATCAAATCCAGTAACAAAAGTATTTCACTTCTTTTAAGAAGATGAACCACATGAGGAATATATTCCTTTCGAGGATTTTGAAATTCCACTCACATACCAGGAGCATAATCTCTGGTTTAAAGGCGCCCTAAAACATCACAAAAACATTACCAGGCTCGGTCCACTAGGTAGACCAGGAGCAACATGGCAGATTCTAGCAGGCTACACACCTCATCCTGACATCGAAGAAATGTCAGAGTAAGAATTACTTACTCCACTACAAGAGTTAATAAAAATGTACAGACAATTAGTCCAATATGTCATGCGGACTTTCACAGTCCAACACCAATAACCATTCCAAATCAAACCCCTCAACAAGGGTATACACTAAAAATTACTCCACAGACTTTACACGCAATCATGGGTAAAATGCCCACAAAACGTGAACAAATTCCATTATGGATAGCTAAAAAATGACTCAAATCAAAGCAGTATTTCCAAATACTAGGCCTTATGAGAAACACAGAATTCTAACGATCTGTTTGCCAATGGGGATCACACCACAACTGGAAGACTACACCACTTGGGGCAGAGTCTTTGCTGCCATCTATACTAAAAAACATGGTGTTCCGTCAATTGCAGTAATACCAGATGTCCTTAAACAAATTCAAAACAAATACGGGGCAGAGCCTGCTCTGAATTTAGGTATGAAATTACTGAAAAATTTCAACCAGGTCTCAACAATAATATTAAAGGGGAGGCAGCATCAGTGGCGATCCTCCAATCCTTAAGGAAATTTGATGCAACAGATCATCAACATGAACTACCCAGAATAATAGAAAAATCTTATGCAGAATTAGGCAGAGACAGTTTGGGTGGAAAACCTTTGAAGCCAAAACTGTCTGAAGGTCCTGAGAAGGACTCTAATATTCAAAATCCTACATCTTCTAAAAAGAAGTGGGAAACTAATAAACAAAATCCAAAAGAGACATGTTCTCAATTCCGAGGTAGGTCTCCTCAAAAGGAGCCCTCTGAAAGGAGGTATAACCTCAGGAATAGGGATACTTTAAGAAAACCTGACAGGTATCAAGATACTGATACACGTTCCTCTCGTACCTTTCAGATATCGTCACAGACATCAGAAAGAAGAGGACGGTCAGATCACAAAGAAGAATGCGTGAAGTCCAAAGACGATCAACACGTTCAGAAAAATAAATCAAAACCTCAATTCACAAAAAAGAAGGTAGCAGGTCTGAAGATCAGACATGCCGAGAATACTGAGAACACAGCTCAAGAACGGAGAATGGGCTCAGACAATGCTGGACGGTGCAGCAGAAGTAACACTAGCTCGCCAGAACCTGAAGGAACTTCTGGAGATAGTGGACTTGAATGAGTACATCACAGTAGAGACTGTAGACACCAGGGTTAGTACTCCACCAAAGTTATATGAAATAACACTCTGAATGGAGGGAGACAAACCAAAAAGTACTTTTTTGGGAGAAACTTTCAAGGGGTTATGATATACTTCTAGCAGAACAGGACTGGCCACCAAAAATGTGTTAGGGAGTGCCCACATGGTGAAGACATCATTATGCCAGCCTTCTCCAACCGTGCTTCTGTGACGTCGTCCTCGTCGGCGTGGAGAGCTACAAAAGTTTCTGAATGTTGCTGGCGCAGGGGATATTCACAAGGTGAGGAATCCACTGGCAGATGTATCCATCAGAAATATACTTATGCCAGGAAATGGGCAGTAGCCCAGACCCCAGCATTGTACAAAAATCATGTAGGATGGGATGAGGACTCACCTCACCGCAAAAAAACAGCTTAAAAAAAAAAAACAAAAAAAAATAAAAATCAACCTACTGCACAAAGGCAGTACCCAATAAAGCAAGAAGCTAAAAAATAGGACAGGGAGATCTTAGATCGACTTGAATACCAAGGGATGATTGAAACATGCACCTCCTTAATGAACAATCCTTTGTTTCCTGTATCCAAACCAGACAATACATATCGTCTAGTTTTGGATTACAGACACTTGAACACTTGTTTAAAAATATTTGCAGTGCAAAATGCACATAGTACAGCATTAATGAATAACATTGTGCGTAAAAAATATAAAACTACATTGGACATTTCAAATGGTTTCTTTTGCCAAAACATAGCACCTGAAAGCAGGTACTTAATAGCTTTCTCAATAATGGGGACCCAATGTCAATTTTGTAGACTCCCACAAGGGTTCAAAAACAGCCCGGGGTTATTCTCAGCAAGGGTAACAGAGTTACTACAAATTTATGATAACGAGGCACTCTCATATGTCGATGACATCTATCTGACAGACGAGGACCTTGATAGGCACTTGAACAGGGTGAATACCATTATACTGAGCTTCGCTTCTGAGGGCTATAAATTCAACTTTAAAAAATCCAGAATTGCCCATCGCAATGTCCTTTTCCTAGGATATGAGCTTTCAAGTAAAGGCAAGAGCCTGACAGCTAACTTTTTAGAAAAGTGTGCCCTGCTCCAACCTCCAAAAACGCTTTACAATTTACAATCCATCTTGGGTTTCTTACATTTTGGAAGAACTTACATTCTAAATTACGCAGAAAGGGTTAAACCTCTCTACGAATTAATGAGACCTGATTTTTCAACAAAACATTGGACACAGGAACACACAGACATCCTGCGTTCACTCCAAGCTAACATGTTAGCAACAAATCATTTACAAACACGCGTCAATAAACGCAATTTAGTGATCTGAATAATTTCGGGTCACTGCCGATTCACCTATTTAACATTTAATGAGGATGAAAAAGTACCAATAGCATATAAATCACATTTGTATACACAAGCAGAAATGCGCTTCACTTCAACAGAAAAGATACTGACAGCAGTTCAAACCGCTGTAGCAAAAGAAAGAGCTCTAGCTCAGGGGAAAACAATTATTGTCGTGACTCCAGTGCCAGCCTTAGAGGCGGTTACAAAAGCGAGCATTCCAAATGCAAAAGCTTTACATCCTAGATGGATACAATGGGTTAATTATCTTGCTGCAACAGATGTTGAATATGTTTTTGATCCCGATTTAAAAACACAAGCGTTCCTGCAATATGAACATGAATGGCCTCTCCCCACTGAAATTCTGCCTCTCGATCAGTACGAATTTATAATTTACACTGACGGATCAGCACAACCTGCTATAGGGAGTAAGCAAGCTTACAGTGCAGCTTGCGCAATCGTTAAAGGTCGCATGCGCGATGGTTATTTCCGACCAATGGTCACTAAAACTCAATCTCTAGGAGTTTGTACAGCTCAGCATTCAAACTGGCACTTGAGAATACAGATCGCGAATTCCCCACACTTATAGTGTCTGATTCCTTTTACTGTGTCCAGTCATATAATTAATATTTAGAGAATTAGCTTCAAAACGGATTCAAAGATGCAAAAGATGGCAAAATAAAGCATAAAACGCTTTGGGAACAAGTAGTTCAGTTGAGAAAAACTACCAAAAGCTCACGTGATACACACGCTGAGTCATCAACGTGATGGCGTTCACGTTACAGGGAATTCATTGGCTGATGAAGCTTCAAAGGGGGCTGTTCAGATGACTTCCGTAGCTGCGATCACTCGTTCAAAAACAAGAATAGGCAGTGAGATATTGTTGGCTGTCAATGCTTCAAGCAACGGCAGTGGTGCAGCGTTACCAAAGAAATTTCCACTCAAGTACTCGTATGTAATTGATGTGAACAACGTTCCTTTTGCTCGAATCCTTGGAGTGGGGGATAGGGTGATCCCAAACATGGAACGTAGAGCAGCCTTGATTTATGAAGCACATCTTGGGGAGGGTCTGTCACATCAGGGGATCTCTAAAACTATATTAGCATTAAAAGAGATGTACTGGTGGCCTGGAATGAATACACCGATTAACATTTTCATCGATGACTGCAGAGACTAATAGACATCGTACTGCAGAAGGCCATCAGACACCAGACTACGAAGTAGCCTGCCCAGTACAGACACCATTGTTAGACAGCATTAGACTATCTACGGGCAGGCGTCCTTTCTGACAAATGCAATCCCACAAACACTAAGTCAAGGTTCCTATGGTTGTGGCCTCAGCGCTCGGCTGACGCTCAAACTGTTATAAATGATTTGCGAGTCTTTATCAGCACATACGCAATTGGCACACTACATTCTGACCAGGGACCTGCGTTTAGCTCTCGGGCTTACAAAGAAGCCATGGCCAGTTTGGGCGTACCATTGCGGTACTCCTCTCTGTTTCATCCCGAGGGAAATTCTGTTGTGGGAAGGAAAAACCGGGACATAAAGCAGTCTATAACAGCTAGAGTATTAGGTTCGGGTGATGGGTGGGTCAAACATTTTATGGGGGTCCAACGCTCATTAAACAATTTGCCAAGAAGTTCTCTAGGTGGGATCACTACATATGAGGTCCTATTTGGGACAAAAATGTGGGTTCCTGATCTCGAATGTAAAGGCACAGTGGTGGAATCTTTTTTTTTTTTGATATCAAAGATCTTTTGGCTGTTTTACAGGATCTAAATGAACTAAGATCGAAACAAAGCAACGTGTCCCTGACGCCAACCACCACTGGAGAAAAACCGGCAGTCCCAGCAAGGCCTATCTGGATCCCAAAAGTTGGGGATCTAGTCAGAGAGAATTTTGCGAACAAGAAGGAATTTGAACTTTCTTGCATAAAACCAGTACCTGTCCTAGCCGTCCTCGGAACGAGCACAGTACTTCTGCCGCCCCTTGCTGGAAAAAAGGAGAAAAGATTTGTGTCAATCGACCTCATCAAACCACACTATGAGGACCATACTAAATAGTAGGCCTCGTGGACTCAGACCTAGTAGCAGACGCACTCCTCTCGCTACTATCCAAGAGGTTCAGACTGAAAGACTCATAACCATCGAGAATTCAGCAGTAAGAGATAAAGGACTAAGCAACAATGCTTTGGAACTCATCCCTCTTAGAACTCAAGTAACAGTTCGTCCAGATACACCTGTCTACACAAATGTAACACGTGATCAACTGGTTCCAGCGATTTCGATGAATCCTGATGCAATTTCAACAATTGACCAAACTGCTTCTGACCACTTCATTAACTTTGATAAGTTTTCTGAGGATCCAAGTGAGCCTGAAACGACGCCAGCCCTAAAATCTTCCAAACAACAAGTACAAGAATTTTTTCGTTTTCTGAAAGACACTTATCTGGTTTCACCATGGATTGAACTATAGATTATTTCTGGAATATTTTTCTTTCTGCTTTGGCTAGCTTTGGTAATGACTCTTAGCGTGCTTATGAATGGCACATATATTCGTTTGGACACTGAAAGTAAAACTGTGAACTTACTTTTAAAGCCACACAAATCTTCCCATTGTGAAGCAAGAGACTTGTCAGCAGTAAACATCACAGCCGTTCCTATACAGGATGGTATAGTTTGGGACAAAACCGATTGACATATTCGGCCCGACGGAACGTTTGAAGATTCCACATTTATTTAAAATTTCATTAAGTGACTTTATTACCTCCAGTACCTATTCTGATGGATGGGACTTTGAGACTGTTAATAACATGATGTCTGATCTAGAAAGGTCTGCTGCGCAATGAAAACTTGAGGGTTCATCAGACTACCAACAGCTTTATTGTTACAACCACTATGGTCATCCTTCAGGGCTCGAAAAATCCAAAAAATAGTACTAGTCCTGCAGGTCTAGTACCTTGAAAAATCTCTTCGACCTGACTGCAACCTACTTGACCTCAGTCTCTGAAAGCGGAGCAAATGTGACAAGTTAACAAGATTTAAAGGCATCTTTATTGCTCATTCGCTTGGTGAGCAATAAAAATGCCTTTAAATCTTGTTATCTTGTCACATTTGCTCAGTTTTTAAAGGCAGAGAACAAAAGTTAGTTTGTTTTCCTACTAGCCAGAAAGGGCGAGTAGGACCTAAAAATAGCTCGTCCACATTAATTCTACTTTGCAAATGCAAGCAGGCGAGTGGATTTGTCGAGCCCTGAATCATTTCTTGCATAGATCTGCAACACCTAGAAATGTATTTATGTTTAACCAATGGGAACATTGTCCAACACCACCAAAGGGTAGTTCAAAAACGTTTGCAAAAAAGTTTCCATATTTTTCAGGGTACAATATATCTGATCCAGAAACATTTTTCTATAAGAATGTGAACACAACAGGACAGAAAAATATGTTAACTAAAACAAAACAGATTTATTCTGCAGCCTTTATTGCCCAACTGTCTAGACAAGGATTTGACTTTTGGAAAGACACAAATAAACACAAAATCTGTCTGGGGTTCTAAAGATTGCCAAGTGCAGGGGATAGAAGCTTTTAGAGCCTGTATCATCTCACAGCAAATAATGTTTTTGAATGACACTGTACAACAAACATCTTGCCTTGGATTAGCCAAGATCAAAGACATGAACACACCTTCTGTACCAACACCTGCAAGTTATGACACTACACAGGGAGCGGTCACAGTACACACAATACTACAAACCAACAGATCAGATCCTGATTGGGAAAAATGGTTGCTCTGGCCCACAGACACAAGCATCTGTCAAGAAAGATTCCTGAATAGAATACAAGGCTTTACTATCCATAGGCTAGACCCATGTTATGTTCAACGACAGCATCCGGGGGTAGTAACAACATACAGTGTAGGAAAATTGTGCCTCGACTGGCTACAAAAATCAACACTCGAGGATGTGAAACAACACTTATCTTTACTTAAAGAAGAAGCAGACCTTAGGGATTTCTTGCTAGGACTTAGAAAACCGCGTCAAAAACGTTTCATATATGCCAGCATTTATGTTGCTTATAATGAAATATGGAAGGTTTCACAGGCAGAGGCCGCAGAAAGAATACGTGAGCTTGATCGTATTAACTTAGAGAAATCTCTCACTGTGGACGACAATGGGTTAACAACTTTGTCATCCAGAATATATTCACTGGACATTGTATCCTCTGCTAGTGACATACTGGAACATGATTTAGCCATGTTACAACAAGGCCAATCTCAGTTATGTTCTATTATGTTATTAGGCTGGACACTGCAATCTTTGCGTGCAGGCTATGTGCCTTGGCGTTTTATCAACACGTCGGCTCGCACTGGCACAAAGGGGAGCAAAGTATACAGTGCTGAACATTGAAAAACTGAAAAAATTACCATTTACGGTAGCAGAAAAACCAGCTACAGAATGGCTTATTCATGGCAAAACAACTCTGCCTGTCACTACTTTTCATTTTCAGTATTGCCTCAAACAAATGCAAGCAGGCAAATATGACAGGTAGGCTAAATAATACATTAAGACATCCTGGGTTTTACCTTACAAATACAGATGGTGGAGTGGGATCGTGAAGTGTTTGTAAGCGGTACACACTGTGAAAATGCACTGAGCGGATCTCAAATATGTCAGGACATTTCTTTACACGGGGCTTGTAATGGTTCTGTGGCAAACTTGTCCTGCCACCTACAGGGTGCACCAGCTGCTGTGATTAATCCAACATTTGGCCAACTTTCTAACGGGAGTTACCTCATGTTGAATTATCAAAGTTGCTGTGGCATGTTGCCAGGAATTCCATATCTGGTAACGGTTAGCTCCAGGGTTACTTGTTGTATGCAAGTATTGTTCCCCCAAATAGACACAGTCAGGGAGTCGCCTCTATGGCCTTCATTGAATATTTCTTTTATACGTTTTGATACTTTAAGCAGAATGAAATCCATGCTTTTGCAACAGACCGTGCCTTTGACCTCAGCCAAAGAAACCTATGTTCTACAAATTGCAAGGACTTCGGCTGAGATCCAGGCTCTAATACGTACAAACTGCCCTATACATTT
This sequence comes from Triturus cristatus, assembly GCF_964204655.1. Taxonomy (NCBI): domain Eukaryota; kingdom Metazoa; phylum Chordata; class Amphibia; order Caudata; family Salamandridae; genus Triturus; species Triturus cristatus. The sequence continues at coordinate 839,130,891 of NC_140593.1, read as the reverse complement.
TGTAGAAATGATGGGACGTATCATGAACATGTCTGATACGAGCGGGATTGTACATGTATTTAAGACCATATGTTCAGGACTGTTAACACCTTTTCAGGCAGTCCTCGGAATCATTCCAAACTTCGTGCATTCGGTGTTTGGTGGTCTGCCATTAGTTCTAGCACTCTTTGCAGGCATCCTGTTTTTATTCCTACTGCTATGCTATGGCAAGCTTATCCACCGGCGTCGCTCCCAGCAACTTGGAGAAAGCTCTCCTGAACAAAAGTGCCGTGAGTGCATAGTGCAACTTTTGGGCATACTTCGTCTACGGGAACTTAATACGACATGGTTTCTGTCATTTAGACCAATATGGCAAGATTGCATCTTACCTATTCTACGCTGCCTGCTTTGCGGTGAAGAATGCATGCTAGACATCTAACACTCCCATCAGTCATGCCAATGGATATCGATACTCTGCTGGACCCGATAACGGCCCATGCTCTGTGTTGTCCCCAGAGGCTACCAATCCTGATGACGGCATTCGTTGAGATCTCACAGATGCTTCCTGCTGCTGCTGAGCTACGAGATGGATCAACAGGCATACAGGTAACGGACGAGAACATTGTGCGGCATTCCATGCTGCAGGCGATGCTTCACATCTCTGCAGTTAACCTTCTACACAATGTGTTCCAGCTTTCACCATCAGTAGATGATCGTTTGTCTACAAGAGTTGATGATTTCATGTTTTCTCCAGACCCATACACTGACTTTGATTCGGCTCACAGTGTACCAAGAAAGCAATGAATTTGGCCTCCATATTTTCATAACAGAACTTGGAACTCTTCCTAAAATTGATTTTTTTCTAAATTTGAAAATACACGGCAAATCAATTGGCTTACAGTAATACTATTCATATAGAACGGACTTCTTTTAATACTTACAGGGACACATTGTCACCTTATTTACCACATTTTCATTTAATACCATGTTATGGAATGGCTTTGATTTTTTGAATACTTGTCGACCATTTTGTCATATGTATATATCTCTATTTATTCATATTGCATTTATTTCAGATATATGTTTAGAATGAAAAACTGCTTTAAAATGTACAGTACCTTTGCATTACATGTTTTAACAAAGTTTTTTTTAATAGACTTCTTTTACTATGCTTTTACAAATGTTCTTAGCAACATGTGGTACTCAGTTTAATGTTTAGCATTTTATGTTTAGCATTTAGTATTACCGTTCATTCGAAAGTGGAGTGGGTGTTGTATTCCGCTTTAGGTGTCCGTATATAGGTTTTCATGAAACATGTCCTTATATAGACACAATTCGCATTGCCCTTATATAGGTATAAGAACCCAGTCCTTATTTAGGCATTAGCCATGCTATCCAAATACAGGCATGGTCACCTACATCCGTCCACCCCAACGTCACAATGAATTCTTAGAAACTAGACCCTTAAGCTCTTGGGAGTTCCCCAAGCACAGGATTATTGATTTCTCCAAGAACTCATTTATTATGCATGAACCGCTATTCCTTAAGGGTTCATTCCGGACGTCTTTCTCTGCCCGACTTTACGTCAATGCTAACATTCCAAGTCACCTACCAGGTATAAATATACCTTCCCTTGCCCAAGCAAGTAGGAGGAGACATCGACTTTGGAGGAGCCCGTGTCCTGGCCTGACGCACTGACAAGACGCTGTCATCCCTGCTCGCAGAGAATCCAGCTTCCAGTGTTCTGACTGCCTTCGCGGGGTGTTTGAGACCCGGAAAGAGATTCCCACCTCTCTCATTGTCAAGGTATGGAGCCGACTAGAACCTAGAGGGACTCTTGGCATACTATACTAAAATATAGAATAACATCCTATAGAATACAGCACCTACTTCTTACATAGTACTACACTTAGGTTAGGTACACTGGGGTAGAGCTAGTTAGAGAAGCATCTCATGAGTACTCGCATTTTTAGCCTATGTTATTTATGTATATGAATATATGTGTCATAGCTAAAAGAATGCTAGCGCAGTATTATTTCTTTCTACTGCTTACGCTGTACATAATATATCTCGCATACTGTCTTGTGATTGTAACAGCTCATATCTCTTACACGAGAAACAAGACTGTTCAATAAATCCTTTTTTTTAAACGCCAGTCTATTATTTCTGTGTAACTCTGCAGAAACTAAGCATGCACGATTAGCTGAGTGAAGCTGTTATCTATTGTTTCCACGATTCTGAGAGTGTTCCGATTCTAAAGGGGAACAAAGTTGTCATGTTTATGCAGTTGCCAGAAACTACTCCCTTCTTGTTTACAAGGAGTTTCTAGTGGCCTCTGAGTTAGCCGGCACAAATTAATTGAGTTTAATATACTCGATAGGGGCATACTGACCTCAGTCCTATGCCAAATCTATAGGGTATATTATACCAATGCGCAGAGCCTATTAGGGAAATAGGAACTACACTACAGGAGTACCTCCATCAAGATCTTTGTCTTGACTGCCCCACAGAGTAGGCTTAAGTCCAGGACCTTGGCCACCCTTCTCACCACCATTGCAAATGACGCTCCCTTACCGGCAGCCATGGTAGAGGGAGAAAGCATGCCAGTATCTGGAGAGGTGTCCAGTCCGCTGGCCTCTGCCAAATCCTCACAACAGTCCACATTGGTGTCAAAAGGCTAGTATTCGTCAGGGTCAAGTGACCCCTCTCAATCCTCCGTGAGTCCTTGCCCACAAAAATAGGGCTCAGGCTTGGATGGTATGGCTCCAATCAGCACTGGTTTTGGACTAGGTGGCTGCTCAGGAGCAGGCCACCAGGTTGAGGAAGCAAAGGTCCTAGGGTTACGCTCAGGGAAAAGGCGGGTCCAAGTCAGCACACAAGATGCATCCACAGTGGAACAGGGACGGCCATGTGCAGAGTGCTGATTTGGCCCCGGGTGCCCTGTTTTTTTCAACGGGAGTTGCCAGTTTGGGATTTTGGCTGCAGGCTTGGTCCAAGAAGTCTTCCGGGAGGAACCAACAGCTGGGCGGGTAAGTTGGGGGGGCTCGGGGACGTAGGTGCACCTCAGGTCCTCTTCTCCAGAGTGCAGGGCGGATGGATGCAGGGGTGCCTTTTGAGGTCAGATTTCACCTACCTGGCCGCTCGCCATTGCGGGGCGGGTCTCCGTACAGAGGCTGCAGGTGACTTCTGGGAGTCCTGGAGGAGTCGCCCATGGTGGACTCAAGACTCTGGAGCGGTGGGAGACCTTGCTGGGGCCGGTGGGCTACTCTGACTTGAGCCATAGGCGACGGGTGCAGTGATGCTTCCAGACCTCGGGTTTCTTTGTCCTCAGCAGGCTCTGATGTTTTTTTGAGAGATGCTTTTGAATAGAGCTGCTGTTCACAGGAGATCCTGTTTTTGTTGAAGGCAGTCAGTCCTCCCAGGGGTTCTGGAGGTCGCTGGCCGCAGGACAAGGAGACTATTGGCACAGGATCTCTGGAAACTGCAGACAGGCCAGTAGGGCTGGGGCAAAGTCAGTTATTTTAGTCCTCTGTGTGCGTCTTCTTTCGTCCTTCGTAGGTTGTAAGAAACTGTTTTCCGGGTTTAGGGCTGCCCACTAAATACTATATTTAGGGGGCATTTTAGGGGTCTCGAGGAAGTAGCCAATGGGCTACTGACCTAAGGGTGACTACACCTTTGGTGTGCTCACCCCACATGGGGGAGTGGGCACAATCCTTTCTCTTGATTGGAGAGTGCCTGCCATCTGCAAGACGGCAGGAACTGAAGAGTGGATTTCACCTCGCCTTCTCCACTTGAGGGGTGGGGTTGGTAGAGGTGGGCACACCTGAGCTGCTCTAATTTTTCCTGCTTGTCTTCCCACCGAAAAGGGTGTGAGACAGGAAGGGGGCCTGCTCCTGATAGCAGGAGAGGCTGGGGGTCACCTTACAAAGGTGGCCAGGTCTTTGAAGCTCACCTGCCACAGATGGCTCTTCCTGACCTGGGGAGGTGTGAACATCTCCGCCCAGGAAAGGCTTTGATTCTAGGCCCAGGGAGCGAAGGCTCCCACCCCAGGGGCCCAGAAACATGTCTGGTGGTGCACGCTGGTGTTTACCAGTCAGAGAACCAACATGAGCGGGTTGTTTTTTCAGGGGGCATCTCTGAGATGCCCTCTGAGTGCATCGTATAATAAATCTCACACTGGCATCAGTTTGGGTTAATCATGCTGAGAAGTTTTCTACCAAACTTTCCAGAATTCAGTAAAGCCATTATGGTGCTGTGGAGTTTGTAATTACAAACTCTTAGGCCACATACTTTTTATGGCTTTACTGCACTTACAATGTCTTAAGAATGGACTTACTGTAGGGGTACAGTGCTCATGCAACTGTACCCTCACTAGCAGTTTAGTGCACCCAGCAAGAGTGGTGTCTTTCCTATACCATACGCAGTGGGCTGCATGCATGGCACACATGTATGTGTGCCATGTCAACTCTTTTCACTTTTCTCTGCACTAAAACACACAGCCTGCAATGGCAGTGTGTGTGTTAAGGTACAGGACCTCTAAGGGTGGCATAATATGTGCTGCGGACCTTAGAAGCAGGTCACAGTGCCCTTGGTACCCATAGTACCTTTTACAGGGGATTTACATGTGGACAGAGGTGCCAATTGGGGGTACAAAGGTACAGTCTTGGGAAAGAACACAGGCCCTGGGACCCTTATTGACAGGGACCCAGGGCACATCAAGTCAAAGTGCATCAAAAATCTGGCAAAAAGTGGGGGTGGGGGTTACTGCAACAGAAACCCACTTTCCTACAATGACTTACCTGAATGACCCGACGACTTCGAGAGAGATGAGGATCTCAGACTACGCGACTCTTCCTGGGACGTTCCTCTTGACCAGGATCGAGATCATCACAGCGTTGATCCGGCAGGAGCTTGAGGGATCGCTCCCTCAAGGCCTTCGGGTTTATGGCACGGTGACCATTAATACATTAAAAATACTGTCTATTTTTAAAAACTGGTGTTGGATTTCGTGAATCATGTTTCTTTCTTCCTAAATTGTTTTGGTGCCGTTTAAAACTTTACACTTGTTCCGTTGTTTAAGATGGAGTGTTCAAAGCCTTAGCTATGCAGGGTTCAGCTAAGGTTTGGCAAATTAAACCTGACTTGTCCTTAAGGGGTTGGAAGTATATAACACAGCGAGATCTCATAACCCCAGCATAAAATACACCCCATTTTCACACAGGAATATTCTATTAATTTTAGCTGGGGAGAGAATCTCTATGAAGTATAAAAAACTGAATCAATTTAAATCTGGCGTTTCGAGACATACAGAGATACTAGACTCCTGCAAACCATTCTTTATCAAGGACAGATCTCCCAAATTACACCTTCCAGGAATATCTCAGTTGTTGCAGTGGGGTTTGAATTTGGGATCGTTGTGCTTCATATAACCAGCTTACACAGTGTGGGGAGAGGAGTGTCTGGTTTCGTGTCTTTGATTGCCCACCTAGTGCAGAGTATATTTAGTATCAGGCTGTACGTCAGCCTTCGCAAAGTGCAATTTCTTTAGTTGAGAAAAGGGCTGAAGGATTTGGTCTTGAAACAAGTCACCAATTACGCCCACATAAGCTGCTTCCCATTGTCTAAGTCTCAGTATGTTCAAAAGGGATTGTTGTATGGTGAGGTCCAGGAAAAGGAATGTTAGGAGCTCGGGGGGCCAGGCACTTTGTAAGTAGACGAAGACGAGCCAGGCAGTGATGTACTACTCAAACTACTCGAGGAGAATCCTGAGCAGGCCTCAATACAGGAAGAACCAGGTTATACATCTCAGTAAACTACGGTCGGTGTTTATCACACCTGTTTCATCCAGGGCTTCCCCCAAGAGCCATGGCGATACACACTGTAAATCGTTGGTTAAATAGTAAGCATCTAAGTTTGGGGCCCTCAAGCCTCCCTGGTCAGTGGAGAGTCTCAAAGTAGACCAACCTACTCTGCCCTGTGCACCTTCATAGATTAGGTAGGTTAGTATGCAGTCGAAATAGTACTTTGGTAGCATCACCAACTTGGAGACAGTGATACGCTCTATGACAGAGTGGGAGCTTTCCCCTTATGATACATATTGATACTTAAGTATCTGAATGTGTCACTCTCCCACTTGATCTGGTCACTGTCTCAACATGTAGTCATAAGGTAAAACTTCAGCTCAGGAGGATCAGGCACGATTTACTCTAGTTAACTAACAGCCCAGAAGGAGCCCAAAAGTTTTCAAGGATTTCAACAATAATTCTGATCCCTGGTCTGTAAGGTACATGAGAACGTCATCATCATATAAAGAATTGATATTGGTGCCTTCGAGAAGAGGAATTTCTCAAGCCTTACTTCTCAAAAGCCTTCTAATTGCGAATGGCTTTATGGGCAAGTGCAAAGAAGGGGAAAGTGGGCAATCCTGTCTGGTACCTCTCCCAATGATATCCGGGTCTGATAGAAGAGTGCCTAATCTGATTCTGGACGCTAGGTCCAAATAAAGCAGCTGCAAGAAGCGTATACGTTGTGGGCCAAACCCAAATTTACAAAGCACCTCAAACAGTATAATTTCAGTTTAGCGCACTGAAAGCTTTTTCCAGGTCAAGAACAGTGCTGTAGGGTATGGCTGCAATTGCAGGGCTGCCTGTAGGATTTTGCAGAACCGCCTAATTTTATTGGAAGTGCCCCTTCCTGCAGCAAACATGCTCTGACCTAGGTGAACCAAGGGCGGTAGAACGTTGTGTATGTAAGCCCGGCAGAATTTTACAGAGAATCTTACAATTCGCATTCATGATGGCAATCAGCCTATAAGAGGCTTGGTGCAATGGGTCCTTGTGAGGTTTGAGTCTGTAGACTCTCAAGGTTTCCCTTAACAAGAGGTTAGAATACCCACATTCAGGGCCTCTAGATACAAATAAGGCAATTTGGGGGCCCGAGTTCCAGAATATATTTTTTAAAAACCTGACTGGTAGGCCACTGAAAACGGCGGTTTTACTTGTCATCAGTTACTTTATGACTGCTTGTATTTCTTGAAGGTTTATGGGCCAGCCAAATCCTCTTGAAAGTTTGTCTCTAAACCGGGGAGCTCCAAAGTGCCTAGAAAACTTGCACCACTGCAAGTGAATGGGATGGATCTGCCCAGTAAAGGAGGTTATAGAATTTAAATAGAACTAGATCAATTGCCTGCTGATTGCGCAATGCAGATCCCATATAAACTCTTAGTGCTGTAATGGGGAGGCGGTTTGTCCCCTTAGAAAGGATCCAGGCGATCTGGAGGCCTGACCTGTCAGCTTCAGAATGTGAGAGCAGTATATGGCACCCAATGGAGGCAACCCAACTTTTCATTCAGGAACGCTTTTTCCTTATGCAGCAACAAGAACTTTTGTTTCCAAGAGGGTCTGTCATTGCTTGTCATTCTGAGTCCTCAAAGTTATGTTTGTTCTGAGCCAGGTCTTTTCCTAGGGATTAGTGGTGGCTTACAACAGCCTGAAATTAGTAACCTTGAGCCACCACCTTCATTGCCTCCCATTCCAATGCCTCTGGGGAAGCTGCGTCATCCTTCTCCCTGAAGATGTCAGTAAGCTGGGTAGCTAGGGTATCCTGGAGTATGCTGTCCTCCAACATGGAGGGGGCAAAGCTGCAACCAAATATTGGAAGCCATCAACTGCAGTCACTCAATCTCTACACATGGAGGTCTAGGTTGGGCAGGGTCAGGTGGTGCTGCGACAGGACATTCCCTCAAAGGGGCAGCTGGATTGGAGGACAGATGCTTAAGACCAGAATTCCTGGATACCACACTCTTCTCACCCAATCTGGGGATACCAGGATGATATGGTCCTGGTAGTTACTGATGTTTAGAACTCTGTGTAGGTGAGGTAGAGACAGCAAGGTGTACTGGAGTCCCAAATTCCAATCCAGATGAAAGGAGTCTCCGAGCGAAACTTGCCTTTGCAACTTCCACATGCAAACGTTTGGACACTGCATGTTCGCAGAGGTGGCAAAAAGATTGAGACCAGGTTCTCCCCATTGCTGGAAGGCACCCCGCTCCACTTCTGAGTAAAGCTGCCATTTGTGATCCACTAGGCAACACCGGCTGAGTTCATCCAGCCTGGCATTCAAAGATCCTGCCAGATGTTGTACGATCAGAGAGATGCCCTGACAATTCAGCCACTTTCAAAGGTGCCACGCCTCCTGGCACAGAACCCATGACCACAGTCCGCACTCTTTGTTGCTGTGCCACATGACAGTGTTGTCTGTGAGAACGTGTACCAAGGCCCCTATGATTGAGGAAAGGAACACTTTCAGTACCAAAAGAATCGACCGCATCTCTCACAAATTGATGTGGAGATGGGCTTCGGCTGGAGACCAGAGTCCTCAGATTTCCACATTTCCCAGGTGGCTGCCACATTGCAGAAGTGACACATCTATCACCACTGTCAGCTCTGGGTGAGGTAAGGAGAGGGTCCCGCTGCTGACCCAATCGCGGTCCAGCAATGACCACTGCAGGTCTTACGCAGTCTCCTCCAAGATCTGAACATGGTCAGAGTGGCTCCCTTAATGTCGGGCCCACTGAGACTTCAGATCCCACTGCAGAGAACGCGTATGCCACCTGGCATGCTCGATTAGAAGGATGGAGGTGGTTACCAATCCCAGCAGCCTCAGAGTCAACCTCACTGAAATCTAGGAACAAAGCTGAAAAATTGGGATCACAGCCTGAATGCCATGGACTCTTTTCTGCAGGAGAGATACAAAAACGAACCATGTCTAGAATGGCTCCGAGAAGGAAAGCTTCTGAGAACAAGACAGTTGTGACTTTGGTATGTTGATTACGAACCCCAAAGATGACTGAAGGTTCGCTTTAGTCTAGAGATGGTCGACTACTGCCTGGGGTGAGCTGGCTTACAATAGGTAGTAATGAGATCGGGTAAAACTGGTACCAATGACCACCAAAGGTGTACTGCTACCACAGCCATCACTTTCGTGAACATCCGAGAAGCACATCAAACTAAAAATGATCCTGTCCCCCCACGAATCCCAGGTAGTGCTGATGTGCTGGCAGGGTGGGCATATGAAAAGAGATAGTCTGCAGGACCAATTGAGTCTCCAGAGCTGAAGGCAGATAAGACCTGGGACAGAGTGAGCATTTTGAATTTATTCTTTCGAAGGAAGGCTTTGAGAAAATGCAGGTCTACAATAGGGCTAAAGCCTCTGCTCTTCTTGGGCACCAAAAAGTAGAAGGAATAACAACCATGTCCTACTTATGGCGCTGGCACCCTCTCTACAGCTCCTTTGGCCAAAAAAGTATGCAATTCTACTGTAAAATGGAGCTAGCCCTCTGTCAGCCGGTGGGGGGAGTGGGAGGTTAGGGGCAGAGGGGATAGTGGAAAGTGCAGGAGGGAATAGAGGAAGGGTAAGGCTTACACCCTGAGAACAATCTGCAGAACCCATCTGTATGATGTTACTGCTTGCAAACTCTGGAGAAATGATTGGATCCTGCCTACCACCAGATTGCTCTGCTCCCTTGAGGGCACTCTAAAGTGGCTTTGCAGGTGGAGTTGCATGGACAGCAGTGGACTGGGTGGCCTGTTGACTTTGGCTGCAGAGGTTCCTTGCTGTGGTTCCACATCAACATTCTGGAGTGGAGAGCCATGCGCTTGGTGTAGAAAGCATTCCTTCTATTCATGAAATGGAGGCTGGGACAGGTGCTCACGGACAAAACCATCACAATGTGGTACTGAAACAAACCGGATATGTGTCATGGAACCTGTGCTAGGTGGCGGTACACCTCTGACAGTGGCAGGAACACCAAGACATTTACCCGGTGGTGATCCAGTTGGAAGGATTGTTGAATAATAGGGCAGACAAGCTCAGCTATGGTGCCTAGCAGATCATGAGTGGCAGTTACACCCAGAGGTGACACAAGGCCTCGTCCACGAACTTGGCTCAATCTGTTTAGCACCACAAAGAACGTGCAATGCCGGCACATTGGACATTTTAGAGGAGTCTCTCGCTCAGATGCATTTTGCCTCGAGAGAACTCAGAACTCCTGTATGCCTTTCCACCAATACTACTCATGCCCAGAGTTATCAAGAAGATCAGTATTGACTAGGCTTAAGCCATCCTAGTGGCTCCAGATTGAGCCCGGAGAGTATGGTATCCAGAAGCCCAGCGCTTTGCATCGGTCCTCCAGTGAGGTTGCCCCTCTGGGAGCTCCTGCTATTGAGGAAGCAGAGCGGGCTTCTGCACCCGGGGCTTTCCAAGTTCCACATTCATGCTTGGAGGTTTAGCAGTGACAGCTGAACACCTTCGACCTTCCTCCAGAGACAATTTATGTCATCTTGGAAGCCGGGTTCCACAAAAACTGTATATGCTTGTCATTTAGACAGGATTGTTAATTGGTGCGGCACATGTCATATTGATTCCCTCCAGGCCAAACTAATTGACGTGTTATTAGTTTTGTCCCTAGCCCAGCAATGCCATGCTCTAGACATAGTTAAAAGGGTACAGTTTGGCTGTTTTGCAGTTGACACATCAGCCTTTTTTGTTTAGATTTTCAACTGCTATGTGCCATTTGAAAGGTTTACATTTGTTTCCTTCCTCTGTCAAAGCATGGTGGGACCTTAACTTGATTCTTATTGTAGGAGAGTAGGGTCTGCTATCCTATGGTCACCCCAAATTTTTGCTTTTTGCTTCACTGGTTTTTGACATATTGAGGCTGTGGGCCTGCTAATGAGACCCCCAGCCTGCTGTTCTCTCTACTAAATTGACACTATGCACCATAGGTGCATAACCAATTGGAATTGGATCACCCTGTGAGCCCCTGTACAGTGTACACTAGGTACCCAGGGCATTGGTGTATCTAAGGCCTACCAGGGGCTGAAGCATGTATTATGCCACCCCTGGCCTGGCCTAGCAATTTGACACAACTGGCTGATCACTCAGCTGGGGTAAGTTGGTGTAACCACCTCTTACTTAGGTGTAGTATACCTATACCTAACCTTAAATGGGACACCTGGTAACCTATAAGTCGCTCCTATGGCAGGCCTTGACAATCCTGAAGGCAGAGTGCTTGGTTCCATGTGCGATGGTGCTCTGGCATGAGCGGAGCCTGTCTGCAGTGGTCGGAACAACTTCCTTCTACCGTTTCCAGATATCGTCATACCATATACTCTTAGGTGCATTATGAACCTCGCGGTTAAATGCTATCTTTGGTTTGGCTTTATCAAAACATGTCGAGTAAGGTGTCATACGAATTGGAATACTAACCCCTCACCAATTCTGGCGATGGGGTTAGCATTCCACCCTTCTAGAGGGACACGACATGTACAGTACCTGAAACCCGGGTAAAAGCAGACATAGCCTCAGCTCCACAAAATGGATGCTGCCACCACAGACACAAGTCTGCCCTCCTGCTGCTGGGAGTCCTTCCAGCTTGGGAGACGTGGACAAAGGGTTTCCTGCCAGGGGAGGTGCGTGCACCACCTCAGACAGGATTTTGTGTATTGGTCAGGTAGGGCTTGAATGGAATCAGACATGCCTGAGGCTCGCAAGGAGCCTCGGTGCATATGCCAGTTCAAACCGGTCCTGGGGCACACCAGCCCCGGACCTGGGGCGAGCTGGACAAAGAATTGGGGGTGTAACCACCCCCCTTCCTGGTCCCACCATTAGGGTGGGACCTAGCAGGTAGTCCGGCCCCTAGAATCCGCTTAAAGGTAGGAGCTGTGTCCTAAGACTTCAGACATCCTGGAATCAACTTACTACAAAGAAGAAGACGGGAACTTCGACGCTCTGCTGCAGAGGACAGAAGGAAATCTCCCCTATGGTCAGGGAGTGACCATCTTGCTGACGCAAGCACCAACCAGCTACTCAACGTCTGCTTTGCCGCCGCCTCCTGCCGGAGCCCGAGCCCAGAGCCCGACAAGACCTGGACCTCCAGACCTCTCACCGCCCGATCCACAGTCCCTGAAAAGAAAGAACCCGTGGAGGCACCGAGACACGTGGAGCCAGCCATCTTGAAAGACCCACGACAAGCTGCAAGCGCGACAACAGAGGCTCCCTCCAAGTTGTGCTTTGGGTCCTGAGAAGCCCAACATCCGAGCAGCATCTGCACCAAAGGTGAGCCCTCCAGCATCTCCACGATCTGCGGGGGGCCCCTCTGCACTTTGCATCTCGACGCGCCTGCCCGGTCCGTGGCCCGTTGGCTAGTGGCCATTTTGGCGACGAACCTTGAAAACTACGACGCTGGTCTGGATGCTCCAGACTGACCCCTGCTGCTCTTTAAAGGAGCAGCCCCTCTGACCTTGCTGGTCAGAACAATCAGCTTACTTCATTTTCCACGACTCCTGCCTTTGCCAAGGCTTGTTTGCTTCTTTCGAGTCGCCGACACCGCCGACAGCGAGAGCCTGCGTGGGACAGCTCGTGAACCGACTCCTGGACGTCGTCGACCTTTAGGGACCACGTGGTTGCGGAGACAAGCTACACCTCATCACCTGTTTGCACCCGAAATCGCCTGGTACCTACCTGGTGCCACGCCGGTCACTGGCTAGGGACTGTGAACACTGTCCCCTCTGCTTTCAGGTCTTCTACAACTCCGATCCACCCTTGGATCCACCGCATCTCTTCTGGACCGACCGCCTGCAGCATCTTTGTCATCAGGCTCCATTGAACAGATAGACGAAACCCGACGCACTTCGAGACCTATGCACCCGCTTCCTGTGGGTGAGGTAAAGCTGGCATTCCGGCGCCCAAGTGTAGAGAAACATCTCTAGTGTCTGTGTTTTAAGTCTTAAGTTCGTAGTCCATCCCGAAGACCCTTCTAGCAGTAACTTTTGAACTTTTACGCACCCATTGAAAACCTATGGGAGCCCGCGTGTAACTTTCCTCACTGCACACGCGACGCGTGGACCTCCTGGTCACTAACTAACGTTAGCTCCTTGTAGGCCCAGCGATTCTAGAGGCCCTAGGCCTTTTCCCTTTCCCAGTCGTGGTATTTGTACCACTATTTTAGTATATGGTTTGAGTGGCCACCAGGGCCCATCCATATAAAGTGCAACTTCTGTATATTGTAATACTTTCTTGTTTAACGATTTGTGCTCCTGTGCTCATAAAGAGTCTAGGGGATACTTTGAGTAATTAATACATATATATTTTGAACATATATCTGTGTGGTGTCCTTTCATTGGTATAAAGGGGGGTTACATATGGTAAAACAGCCTGCTTAACACGCTTTAACGAGTTTAGCCTCAAAGACTGCTTAGCCTACGCTACCACTAGGGCAGCTAGTCCGAAAAGGTTGACTTACAACCACACCATAAGGGTTGCTTGGCATGGTACAAGGTGGTCTCTTTAACTAGTGAACATCATATACCAGGCCAACTTCTCACACTTATGTTTCTAAGTTGCACACCATTTGAGTTGATTCACAGCTGCCCTTTACGACTTCTTTCCCTCAAGAGTATAACCCATTGCCATTACATCGGCATGGTGGGTGAGTGAGCTTTAGCTCTGCGTCAATTTGCCATACATCACATTCATTCCAGACAACCTGCTCTGCGGATGTGGGCACGCTTTGTGACGCTGTTCCAAGTCAGTCAAAGCATCACCTTACCGGAGATTCCATCCCACGGACCCCATAAGAGCGCTGAGTATCTACACAGATTGTACCAAAAAACACAGGTTGGACGATAAATTCTTTGTGGGGTTCCCCGGATCGAAGAAAGGAAATGCTGTGCAGAAGAGCGTATCTGGCTGGATTGTAGTCTGCATTAAGCCTCTGGAAGGACTGGGTGCTCATTCTACCAGGGCCGAAGCTGCTACCAAAGCATTCACATGCACAGTCCCTGTCCTAGACATTTGTCAGGCAGCTCCATGGGCGTCTTTTCTTAAGTTCACAAAGTATTATTGTCTGGATGGTCAGGTATGCTGAAAGGGGACATTTAACTGCATGATCCAGTAGGACTTTCTGCTTTGAGTCAAGTCAGATCCACCTCCAAAAATGTGGTATCTATTCATCAGGCAAGGAATCTGCGACAAGATGTCTCTTTGAGAAGAGCAAGTTATTTACCTTTGATAATGCTCTATTTGGTAGAGAATCTAGATGCAGATTCCTCACCGACCCTCCCATCCTCCACGTTCTGTTGTTGGACTCTATACATTATTAAGATCCCAATTCTAGCAATCTACGGACTGGTCACTTCATTTTCCTTTGGGGGCTCTCTGTCTGGGGGCACAGACACTCTCAAAAGCAATTGACATTAGCACACAGGATAGGTGTCTATATAGGCTGAGTGTCATTTCTGGAATGGAATCGCATGGATGTGGAGCCAGGCAGTGCCACCTACCACCACACAGAGATTCTGTTTAAGAGTTTACGGATCCAGTCTGACAGATGGGAAGTATTCAAAAGGTGAGGAATCTGCTGCTAAATGGTCTCTCTATCAGAAAGAGTGTTACTGAACACAGCAGAAAATGTGGAAAAATATTGAGGTGTCTTAAAGACGAGAGAGAGCGCTCCAGATGTGTCTGATGGTGTTGAAAGAAAATAATTGATGGCAGCTTACAGGAATGGCATCTATATAGGTTCTGCATGTCATTTCGAAAGCATCTGTGCACAGCCGCCCAGCACCACCTGCCAGTGCGCAGAGGCACTACTGAAGTGTTTTTGGATCCAGTCTGACACCTGGGGAATACTTAAAAGATGAGGAATCTGCAGCTAGAAGTCTCTTTCAGACTAAATAAATAATGATTAAGTGCTGTGATGAATGGATTGTCACATACATTAGAGGCCCAACAATATATTATGCAACAATATTGCAAACACCTAAAATCTGAACACTGTGATAGAGAGCTCTGGAAGGTAAGACATAGTACTAAAATCCAATTCTGTAAGTAGAACAATCCTTCAAATTTGCTACAAGTGCAACTTCCAATTGTTGTACTAATCTTTTGCTAAATGCATACTTGGTCAACACAAGTTTCCAACCAGTACAAGTGGACTTTAACAGGTATCCAATATTTAGTAATAACTGCATTATTGCTTTCAAATAAATAATGTTATTATCACAAATAAAAAAGTTGATAATAATAAGATAAGAATTACCTCCCAAAAGTAACAAAGTAGGCTTACCCAAGTTTTTTCACATACTCCAGATATCCTATAAGGATTTCATGATAAACAGCTGTTCGAAGGCATCGTGGTCGAAAGAAGTGTATGCTATCTAAATATGATATGTACACACGCCTGGTAGAAAAAGATAAAGACAACACATGATGTTAACTTTGCAATATCATGAAAAACAGGGAAAAGTCTTGCAGATGTAGCAAAATATGTGACTGTATGTTAAGTTAGACAAACGCCTGGCTGGGAAAAAAACAAAAAGAAAGTAAGCACTGATACATAATTAGTGACAAAATAAGCATGTCACTGGCAAAAACAATACTGCTCTGGGCTGAGCCATAAAAGACTGCTATAGTAACAAGCAAATATCTCAAACAGGCTAGCTGAATAAAGAAAACGTTTTAAATGGGTTGATCAAAAGCCAGATATTTGACAGCTGCAAAAACGAGGACTAAAAATGATGTTTCTCTATATTGTTAATGTGCAATACTATATCACTAACACCCACTGGTGTGCCAAGCTTCACAAGTCATGCTTTATCTACCATATCTGCGCTGATATTATTGATCAGAATGATCGGGGTGGGATACCTGGTATTAGGAAGTGGACACTCCGAACCATACTCTTGTACATGCATCCCAAAGAAACACACATCCACGCCGTCAATCTCTTCAAAGGCAAACAATGCTTTGGTTCGATAAGGAAAGGAGTCCGACATCTCTCCAGAATCTACAAACCTGTAGGGACAAGAAAAGACAAGATTTGTAATAGCCGATCACAAGTGAAACAGAGTTAACTAACATTTCACCTGTATAGAGAATTCTCAGAAGATTAACCAGGATCCTTCGCAGGCCAAGGATCCTTCAACACTTTTAAATAAGACGCAGTGACAACAGCATCAAATGTATCATATTACTTTTTGTATTTCAATTGTCTGCCATCATTATCCCAGATGCCTCGATCCTGGGATTATACTTCTGTCCCAGTTTATTTTTTACAAGAAAAAATAAAAGGTGTTATCAGTGAATTTGTTTTCTGAATTCCTAATTATTGTATGATCCATTACATACAGAAACAGAGGTCACACTAGCATTTCTTTTTGCATATTCAGAATTGCATTTTCAATGTCATATGTACAACAGCCAAATTATCTTTGTGTTAAAATCACAGAAACAAAAAATACTACCATTCAGTCTGCTGCATACATTACAAAGAGGTCGAATATGCTCACATATCTAACATTCTGTTTTTCATTGCGGTAACTTTCCTTTTGTTTATAATGCTTGCATGAATATACAAAACAATGTAGGAATGTTGGTGGCATTAATAAAGCACGATTTCTGGAATCCTCAATTATTATCTGCCCCAAGTGTGATTTCGTTTACACTCCTCCTCACCACAGCTCCCTTCTCTACCTCCCTACTTCTTGAGGGTGGTGTATGTACCATAAGAACCTGAGGCTTTCTTGATGTTGGACCTTTTTCGTAATATTTGTAAAACATAAAAAAAAGCGTATATACTGTCATTCTCCATCTACATACATACATCTATAGGTTTACACTTGCGGATTTGCCCTCACAAGCAGACATCTAAGGCACTATCCTCCTAAATTAGCCCTCTTCACTTTCACACATTCCAGGTCTCCTTTACATCTAGCCACAGATTCCTTAAACGTGAATTATCCCTAGGCGCCAGACTGGATCCGGAATTTCTGTACAGCAGCGCCTCTGCGTGTTGGTAAAGGGCATCGAGCAACGACTGCGACGTCAACTGAGTTCATATAAGCCCTCCCCTAACACACTGATGTCAGTTTCTTCTGTCACTATTTTTCACGACAACAACGCGGAGCCACTTATAGAAACTGCCTATAGAAACAGTGTGCTAAAAAAGAGATTTTATGTCAAACAATTACGAAGTCCTAAAGAAGGGCACCAGAATGCCTTGACAGGGATCCTGTATCTAGCAGGACTAACGGTTCGCAGAGACGGGATGATGGGTGGGCTGATAAGGAATCTGTAGGTAGATCCTGTTTCTACCAAATAAGGCGTTTCTGAAGGTCAGTAACTTATTTATCTGATAGAGAAATCTAGCTGCAGATTCCGGAACTTAGAATTAGACACCCAAGCAACACCATACTTGGAGGCAGGTTTGCGAACTGGACTGAGAAAAAGATTCCTTAATAGGACTTGCCGGTCCACAATGAGATAAAGCAACTAGGCTGTCTAAAGAATTAAAGGTGAAGCCAAGAAGACCATCCACTAGAAGGACTGGGAGAAGCCCGCATGAGAAACATGTGGACAACATTACCCACAGCAGAGGGATAAGAAAGTATTGGAAGAAAACACTTTATAGAAACAATAATACTATGTAGCCCTGCCAAAGATAATCAACCCATGATTGGACAAGGCTATAGGACCAAGGACATCAGCCTAAACCACTGAATTAGAGCTCCAGCTCCTTGTTGCGTAAACTAGAACGTGATCTAACCTCACCATGTGACACAGAGGAAGGGAATCTCAGAGCACATCCACGATTGAGAGAAAGAAAGAGACATCCCTACAATGCTGAACAATAGCACTGCAAGAAGAACAACGTTTGGAAAAGACCCCTCTCAGGAGAAAACCCTCCTAGAGAGAAGACAACCCTCTGAAACTATGACACACAGAAGCCAAGAGGAGAAAGGTAAAAATGAAATGTATAAGCCTAATCATCTGGGAGGAGTTATTCTATCTCATCCCAAAGAGTACGATCATAACGTGAGAGTAGGCCAATCGAGTTAGCTATTCTCCTGTAATATGCCGATTGGGTAGCAATGCTTTTGCTTGCCGCATCAATCTTTCGACTATTTTTCCAGCAGAGAGTATTGCCTGTGCCCAGTGCATTAGCATGTTTTTACGTTGTGTACCATTAGGGAATCAAGTGGCCATTGGCTCAGACTGTACAGTGGGTCAGACTGCGATACATTAGACAGGGATTCCGCATGAGAACAGTGATAGCAGCTTTGACCCTGGTATACTGAGCAAGAAGTCTTTCCAGAGGCTGCTTTTTAGCCAATGCAGAGCACAATCCAGTAGAACAGTAGGAGATTATCATCTCCTGCACAGCCTTGCCTTTTTTGCTGCAGCGAACGCGGCAAAGAGCTGATAGTCTACCTGGTGTTCTTTGGCATGATCTATGTAGAAGCTCGGTGCTCACTTGGGCTCAAAGTGATGGTGTGTCTCCACCTCCTCAGAGGGATGAAGCATAATATAGAATCCTGGCAAGTGGATGTGTTGGCCAACAAGAAACAGCGTCACAAACTTAGGCAAGAACAGTGTATGTGTCAGCAAAAACTTTTTGTCACGGGAGAAAGCGGTCTACGTACGGTTAACAGAGTTTGAAGCTCACTCACATGTCTTGCAGATGTTAGGGTGACTAAGAACACTATCTTGAAGGTGAGAAGCTGCAAGGAGCAGCTGTGAAATGGTTCGAAGGGAGTGCACTGGTTTGAAAGAATCTAGGGGTGCCCCTGAGATTAATTCCTAAATCAGGGTGCTATTAACGTTTAGTTGTGAGATAATTTAGGAATATTATTTAAAAATGCAAAATACAAAAACCTACAAAACGGACAGTTTGTGACAATATATCTCTGAGAACTTTAGAGTGTGTATCAAATACATTTTATTCATATCATATTATTTGTACATTGTATATAGAATTCAAATCATATTCACATGTTTCGGTTATTTTTAAACTCAAAACAGAAGATCGAACATTTCTTTTTTGCTCCTTATGAAGTGAGTGAGAAACTTCAATTTGTTTTTCTGTATGTAATTTAAGTAACAAAAAAGATTTGAATTCTTGTTATGTTGAAGTTTCTCACTCACTTCATAAGGAGCAAAAAAGAAATGTTCGATCTTCTGTTTTGAGTTTAAAAATAACCGAAACATGTGAATATGATTTGAATTCTATATACAATGTACAAATAATATGATATGAATAAAATGTATTTGATACACTCTCTAAAGTTCTCAGAGATATATTGTCACAAATTGTCCGTTTTGTAGGTTTTTGTATTTTGCATTTTTAAATAATATTCCTAAATTAACTCACAACTAATCGAAGGGAGTGCACATCAGAAACAGGATCACAAATAGGTCTCACTGTGACATGACAAAGGGAGAGGGAAGAAACAAATCTTATAAACCTTTCAAAAAGCACATAGTAGCACGAGACTTAAAAGCTGATCCAGCAGAAAAAGAGCGAAAAGGTACCCCTTAACAGTGCCAAGAGTAAGGCTACGGATAAAACAAATAAAACATAAGATAGTTTGGCCTGAAGACTGGCAATCTGGCGTGTGCTGCAGCAAACCATAAAACTAGTCCCATTAACAGGTATATCAAGTTTTTTCGAGGCACGCCCGGCTGCCAAGATTACATCAGCACCTCCGGAGGAAGGTCACACATGCTCAGTTTCGGCGCTCAATCACCAAGCGCGGCAGTGAATATTGCCAAGGCTCAAGTGCAGAACCCTGCTCTGCTGCTTCAACAGCAGATCCTCCTGGAGGGGAGAGTTTGATCGGAGGACAGATGCTCAGGCCCAGGAGTTCTAATTATCACCTGGCGCTACCCTCACATTTTCAAATCAGTTCGGTCAATCAATCAAATATCTCTATATTCAAAAACAACGAAATCCATAATAGAATCTTAAAAAATAATAAATTGTTTCATCTCAAAAACATTTCACTCTCTTTCTCATTTCATAAATCAAAAGCAGATGAATTAATTATAAATAGGAGGACTATATTTCTATTGAGGACAACAAGCAGTAGCCATTTCTTTGCTCTAAATAGAAGCATTCATGTAAAAAAGGATAAAAAATGCACTGTTTTTAAAACTATATAACGTATAATAGACTTAAAAAGTTATCACCAAATAAGTCTATCAGAAGGCACGTAATGAGTATAGCTATAAGCATGTGCAGAAGATTCATATGCGGCCTCACTGGATAAGACCTCCAAACGTGCAAGATTTTTTCAGTCTAGTAAGAGCAGATATGATAAACAAGACAACGGAAAAACAAATGTCCACATTTCCTATTGCACATAAATGAGTAAAAGCATCCTGATAATAAATGTTTCCCAGTTTTAAAAATTCGCACTAGGAGTTATTTTCTGAGATGCTTATAAATACTACAGAAAAGGATAACGTGCATTGTGCTTTGGCTAGTTCTACCATCGACATCGCCATTTTGGTAATGTATCAGCCCACTCCCCCATTTTTGGGAAGGCGACCCTCCGGTGCAATGTTCCTAGTCGTAGTCTGGTGAGGTAGAACCTATGTTGGGTGTTCTTCACCATTAGCAGGTAGTTTTACAGGTCGGCTTGTCCTGGGCCTGACAGATATCAATACACAGAGGATTTTTTGCACTTGCGAGTATCTTTCTATCTGTCTCGCTCTCCCCCGAGTATAGACATAACCACAGTTTTACTTTATTGTGAGATTTTAGCTGTATCATGAGCTTCAATACTGGTATCCACTTTTCTTAGGTGGCTGTCTATATAAGTCAGCCATCTTATCTTTCTCCATGCGTCTAAGGTTAGGCAAGCTGAAATTATATCCTTGGTAAGCTTTGTCCCTACTTTGCTCCATATGTTATACCACAAAAGAACAGGGCTGGCATGAAGATCGTCTAAAAAAGGGACTGCCACTTCCTTATGTATAATATAGGATAAATTAGTTTTTGGGACAGCCAGCAGTTGGGCTAGAAACAGGTTCTCGAAGGTTTGCAAAGGGGCACAATTTACCCACACCCACAGATGTGTTCAATTGGGTTTCCTAGCGCCCTGATGCAGTGATTTGGACCCCTAGATATGAGAACAATTGGGTCTCGGCTAATCTCGCTCCCCTAATATGGTGTTCTCTCTTTTTTGCCCTTCCTTTTCCACTCACCATAGTAACTCTTTCTCTAGATTTACTTTCATGTCTTTATCTTCCATAAAGGTGACAAAGTTATTAATCAGAAGCTGCAGCCCGTTTTCTGGTCTAGATAATAGAACAGTGCCATCTGCAAATAGTAGGATTGGAACTGGGCGAGATCCAACCATGGGGGCATAAGCCTTTGCCTTCTGTACCATCTCATCCACCCAATTTATATTGAGTGAAAAGAACTGGGGGGCAAGGACACACCCTGTCAAATCGCCCGGGCAACCTTAAATCGTTCGGTACATTCCCTTTTCGGCCCATAACGTAGCCGTGCAGTCGGATGGGAATACAATTGTGACAGATTAATAATACCTATCGGGGCACCCATGCCCATGAGAGTTCTCCATAGCTTATCACGATTTACCAAATTGAACGCACTGCTTAAGCCGGCAAAGCATAGATAAACATGCCCCTCTTTGGCAACTGCATATTTATTAATAAGCAGATAAAGGTTAAAACTTTGTTCTATCGTACCAACATCCCTCCTGAACTTGTACTGGGTATCAGTAAGGATATGTTTCTCCTCTAACCACTGTTCTAGCCTGTCCAAGCCAATTCTACACATTAGATTGGCACTAGAATCCAGGAGGGATGCTGGGTGGTAGCATCTTGGGTCCCCTTGGTCTCCTTTATTGAATATCGGCACAATTGTACTTTCTGTTCAAGTAACAGGGAGGAAACCTTTGACTGTCGTATTACACACTTGTGTTAGCAAGGGAACCCATAAAAAAGCATGCGTTTTAAAAAT
This sequence comes from Triturus cristatus, assembly GCF_964204655.1. Lineage (NCBI taxonomy): Eukaryota > Metazoa > Chordata > Amphibia > Caudata > Salamandridae > Triturus > Triturus cristatus. The sequence continues at coordinate 839,109,083 of NC_140593.1, read as the reverse complement.
ATCCATCGGGATCTTATCGGGGCCAGGTGCCTTTCCGTTAGCAGCTTCATTTAGGGCATTGATAACCTCTTCTAAACTTATTGGTGGAAGACCTCAGATCTGTACATATGTAAAAATCAGAGATTTTCTGCCATGATTTTCCCTGTGATAGTGGTACCATTTATATCCACCCATTTTAAACTGATGTCTTTTCTGCCCTGTGTTTCCATTTGATTTATAATTTGTAGGCCGTAAAATTTTTATGTACAAAACCACTGTCAGAGGGAAGTGATCGCTAAAAGCGCTAGGGGTGATGTCAAAGGAGTCTATTAGTTGATACCCATTTTCAGTGACCAGAATGTGGTCAATAGTGGAGCTTCAGCCATTCCCATGATACATGGGTACTTGCTGTGATCTTAGCCCTTTGGGGTATTCTAATAATTCCATATTATATTTAAAAATATTTCATGTATTACCTCCCTATATGGATTTTGCAAGAAGTGCAGCATTCCCTCCCCATTAGTTTTTAAATAGCCAAGGCTTTTAGATCCCATCCTGTTGCATTGACTTATGTTAAAATCCCCTAACCATATTAGTATGTAATCATCCTTAATACGATTTATAAACTATTCAACCTCCCTACTTAAGTCCACAATGACATAAGCCTCAGTTTTGTCTAAGTCATTATTATAAAAATTGGCTAAAACCAGATTCAGCTTTTCCTCTGTTTGCAGATAGAACAGTTGGAAGTAGCGGGAACTTGTGTAGGATCTTATCAATTTCAGTGATGTGGTTATAGATATTAAAAAGGCCAGACCCCCCCCCACCCCTCCTAGCTCGCCCGTCCTCCTTCTGTTCCTCTGAGGGGGTTGCCGGGGTTAAAAAAAGTTGTAAAACTCTCTACATGAAAGTCGTCTATTGCCCATGTCTCTAGTAGGCAGACTAGTAGAGTTTGATGGTCTCCAGCCACTCTGGATTCCCTAGTTTATTTTCTACTCCCGCAACATTCCAAGTCCTAATTGTAAGGTTAGTGCTTTCATTTTTTTTATATAGGTCATTATGCCCCTATCTATCTTCTGTGGTTCACTGTCTACGTTATGTGTGTCAGTTGAATTGCTACCCTTCCTCCCCCTCCAGATTGTCAATTTTGTTCATCGTAGTTGGAGAAGGGGGGAGAACCTATTTGTAGTTGAGACTGTTATTAGCGGTATGTGATTCGATTTTATTTGCTGTTCGAAAGTATTCCGATACGCTGGTGTCCCCGTTTGGACAGAGGTACTACCTGTGTCAAGGAATATATCTGGCCTACAGGAAAAAAACAAGGGTTTCAGCTAAAATGTTAGTTTGGTCTTAAGTAAATCTTTGCTAATTCAGGAGAGGATCGTTAGAGACACATGGTGTTGCAAGCTTTTTCTTTTGGGTAAAGTCACTGGATCCGATGGGGTATCTTCCTAGCATTGTCCATTGCATTGTGTAGGTCAGATTTAGTTGCAACAAGTCTCTCCTCTGCGTTAGTAATATCGTTGTTCAGTAGGCCCATAGAATTAGTTAAATAGTAGCGATTGCTTTGGTTGAGGTTACTGGCTTTGGGGTCCGCTTCCCAGATGCCTGGACTAAATTATGCTTGCCCATGGTCTGGGATAGGTTTACTAATCACTAGAAAAGATTAGATGAGAGGCGCAAACCTTCCCGGTCTTCTGTCTTGACCAGGTCTAGGGCCCAGGCTCAGTGGGTCGCGTCCCGTGCTGCGGGAATCTGTTGGCGCCTTTGAGCGTCTGGGAGGCTCCTCCTCCCTCCCTTCGTGTAGTAGTGGTGTTGGCTGGGGGACCAAGCTCCGCCTCAGGACAGCAAAAACGGGCCTCAGTGTGGCCCCACAGGTAAACAGCTTGTCCCCTTCAACGGTCAGTCGTCAACGTTGGGGAAGACTGGCAGAAATGACCTCCAAAGGTGTGCTGTCATCATTTTCGTGACCACCCTAGTGGAAGTGGCAAGATCAAAGAGGAGCACAGCAAACTGAAAACGTTCCTGTCCCACCACGAACCACAGGTAGCACCGATGGGTCTGCTGGACGGGTATAGGGAAGCAGGAATCCTGCTGGTCCAACGCTACCATCCAGTATCCAGTGTCGCAGGCAGATAAGACCTGAGCCAGTAAGCATCTTGAATTTATGCTACAGGAGACGGTGCAGGTCTAAAATCGGACAAAGGTTTCCATCCTCCTCGGGCATCCGAATATATCAGGAATAGCAGGCACAACCTACTTCTGGCACAGGCACCCTCTTGATAGCCTCTTGGCCAAAAGGATTTGCACCTCCTGCTGAAAGGCAGCCCTCAGTCACCCATAGGAATATGGTGGAAGGGGTGGCTGTGCTGAAAGAAAAGGAAGGTCATAGCCCTTCCAAAAAATGTGCAGGACTTACCTGTCTGACGTTATGGCTGTGGACTGAGCAGCCCACTGAACTCGGCCTTGGGGGCTGTGGGCACTGTGACAGCAAAACTGCTGGGTGTGATGCTGCTGTTTATTTGGCTAGTGGTATAGAGAACCTTTGTGGGAGTGGCAAAAGGAGCGGTAGGTCTGCTGCAGCTGGCAAGGTGGTGCAGATAGGCCCAGCGAGCAAACTGTGGGCCTGCACTCTTTGAACCGCTTGAGAGCAGAGTCTGCCTTATTCCCAAATAGATGAGTCCCATCGAACGTCATGTCCATGAGGGATGACTGGATGTCACCTGAAAAACCAGTGGACCATGGCCAAGCATAGCGTGTGACATAGAATCAGTCGAGTCCAAGTCACAACAAGTTGTGAACTTGGCCGCATCCCAACAGTTTTGGATGGCATTGGGAAGGACGGGTAGGAGATCTCCAGGGACACCAGGGAGGAACGGCATTTGAGTAGCATCTCAGAAGACGCTCGTAGTCACTGAGCAGTGCGCCAGAATGGAAGAAGAAAAAACTTGCTTCCCACTTGTTTCTACTTGTTTGGATTCCCAATCAGGGGAAGTATTGGGATCAGACCTGCTTGTGGACGCCTGCACAACCAAACTTTCGGAGGAAGGGTGTTGTGACAGGAACGCAGAGTCGCCCGCTAAGGACAATGGTATCTCGCTATTTGCCTGCTGACTAGGAGGTCAGAGCAAGGCTTCGATCAGGTGCACAACAGCTATCTGTCATTGCCTTATTAAAGGGCAGAAGGAGTACTGAACATATCTGCTCCAGCTGGAGGACTTCCATCAACACATTAGTTTTAACCTTCAAGGTAGGGAGCTGGAGGTCCAGAACTTCAGCCGCCCTCCACATCAAAATGACATAGAAGGCAGTTTCCTCAATAGCTGGGCCAGGGGGTGAGAGAAGACCTGATTCATGGGTGGTATCGACACTGCTGGCCTCCTGCAAGTCATCATACCAACTGTCCTCAGTATATCACTCATCACCCACCTCATAATCGTTGTCCAGTCCGTGTGGAAAAGGGAGTGTAGCATGTATGAATTCCATTGTGGAGGTAGCAAATCAAGTGGAGAATCAGCACCTCAACAGTAGCTAGGCGTGGTCAGGGTTGGACCGCCACAGACTCTGGGTCAGAGTACTATTGGTATTCCCTTGTCCACTGTCAAAGTTCGAGGAAACAGCGTGGACTGAGGGCCGCAATCAGAGCCGGAACTGGAGATGTTCTGACTAGTTTGTAGGGTTTAACAGGAGCCTACGATGAACCTGCCAGCAGTAGTCCACATGGAAGGCCTTTCGGCTTCTTGGGACCCAAAGGCGCGCCAGTGGGAGTAGGCAAAGATTAGAAGACTCCGATTATGGCCTCACTGATTTCTTCTATCTGTTTAAGAGTGGGGGACAGCCGGGGAAACTTGGGTTGTGCAGGAACCAGTTTGCATGGTAGGCGACAAAACCAACAGACTTGGGTAGTGAGATAGAGAGCCATGATGCCGCTCCTGTGTCTTCCCAGGTGTATGCGAGTGGTGAGAGGGGCAGACGCCTGATGCAATTCCTTAGGTTTCTTTTAGACTTACTGGACTAATTAGATCTCGATGAAGACCGACCTCTGGAATGGCTTTATCAACTTCTGAAGTGAGTATGGGGCCAAGACAGAACCTTCTACTTGGACCGTGAAATGTGGGGTCTTTTTATGCTTGGCGATGTAGTATTGCCCTTTGGATTCATCGACGCGCAGTTTAAGGCCTTAGAGTTGTGACTTAACCCCAGACACCACAGGCACATCTGATAGGGATCACAGATGTTTGTTTGCGACAGTCCGTGCAAGAATTAAAAAATGTCATTTTTGGGGGAGACATTCCCTTAAACACTTTGAATTTTTAATCGAAATTATGAGGTACATGATTTTCAGAGACGAGAGGGAGTTCTGGATCAGTGTCTGGTGGCGAGGAAAGAAAGGAACTGACCTCAGCATGTGGGAGTGGCGCCTTTATAAGCCCTGCACTTAATTTCAAGGATAGTGTCAGCGCATAGCCTTGCGGTGCCACCCACCAGCGTGCAGAGGCACACACCTAGGAAATATTCAAAATGTGAGGAATCTGTGGGTAGAAGTTTCTATCAGAAAATAAATGATATTCTGAACAAATGTATTATCCTAAACTGTAGTGGACAAATCTTTTCTATTGTGCAGTATAACAAATCCACATAGTGACCTTATGGGCTTCATATAAGATTTGCCTGCTCTCCTCTGGGAGATGAAGGTAACCTAACTCAAGGACCTCAGGTGTCATTTTGCTAGATTCGACTTCCCAAAATCTGGGTGCCTGAGCTGAGCCTGATGCAAAGTCAAGCGGTCTGGTGTGAGTGGCAGCTTCACGTGGGGATGTACCAACATATCTAGCAGCGCGGAAAACCATGGCTGTCTCTCCCAAAGTTGGTGTCACAAGAATGAGGGTGATTGATACTTGCCACATTTTTTTCACTACGACTGGGCTCAGAGGCAGTGTAGGAAATTCATAACCAGACATCCCTGACCAGCTCATTCATGGTGCACTGACTATGGACTGTGGAAACCAGGAGAGGAAGTTTTACTTATTTTGCATTCTGACCAGTGGCGAGCAGATTGGTCATAAAAAGGCCCTATTTTTAAAACAATACTTGTGAAGTACTTTGAGATTCATTTCGCATCGTGCTTAATAGGTCCACAAAATTGTTTACTTCTGGAAGATGCTCTGTTAGTAGAAGAATGTGATTCTTAATGGCCCAAAGCAAATTATTTTGAGCTTCCTTTGCTTCTGGATGTAGAAAATCACTTTCAAGTTGCCTGTCTTGAGTACGGTTTTGTCTCAAATAAGAGGGAGAAATGCCTAGTATGACAAGTGTTATCACGGTGATCTTCAGGTAAGTGATGTGGCATTCCAGTTGCTCTTGTATCTAAGCTTCCTTAACAACCCTGTGGTGGGTATATGCTCCCCAACCTACAACTGAGGCCCATGTGGTAATGATCACCTGTTTTACCTGTGACACTGGTGTCTGAGTGTGTGCTAGTCATTGTTGGCATCTGCTACATTATGATCTAATGGCCAAGGAAAAGAAAAACATGAATACTGTTTTTGTGCAGGTTCACACCACCACTGCTAGACATCTGGTGAACATCCTGTAGGCCATCATGAAACCGAAAGCAGAACCTTGAAGAACAAGTTACTTACCTTCGGTAACGATATATCTGTAAAAAACATTAGTAGTGATAAATTACTTACCTTAAAATTACCCCCAGGCGTCAGACTGGATCTGTAAAGTTTTCGTCAGCAGTACCACTGCGCGTCAGAAGGTGGCGTTCTGTGGCTCCGCGTCCGACATTGGCGTCGTGGTCGCCGAGATATTGTCGCGGCAGCTACTTAGACACCGCCCTCTCGAGCTGATGTCAGTTCTGTACACGACTTTCCGCGCCAGGAACGCAGAGCCATGCAAGATACTGACCACTTGTGCCTTGAAACTAGGGCCCTGAAAGGGATGACCTTAACCCTAGAAATCAGTTCGCATGACAGGGAGGATGGGTGGGGCAGTAAGGAATCTATCACTACTAATGTTTCTTACAGCTATATCGTTACCGAAGGTAAGTAAATTGTTCATCTGAAAGAAACATGTTAGTGATAGATTCCTTACCTTAGAATAGATACCCCAGCAATACTAACCCCGGTGATGGGTCTGCGAACCAAGATCACACCAGGAAGTCTCGGAGAACGGAACGGCCAAAGAAGCCGTCTCTCTGGACTTGGCTGTCCAGGCAATAGTGCTTAGTAAAAGTGTGCAGCGAGGCCCACGTAACTGCCTTGCAAGGGAACACCACGTCCCAACGCCGTAGTGAGAGCCGTCACCCTGGTGCAATGGGCGCGCAGCCCCAACGGAGGCTCCTTTTTAGCCAAGGAGTAACAGGCTTTATAACAGAAGAAGACCCATCGGGAGATAGTCCGCTTGTGTACGGCCCAAATGTTCTTGGCGCCAACGTAGCCAACAAAGAGCTGATCATCCACCTGGAACAGTTGTGTGCTATTCAGGTTAAAGGAGAGCGCACCTTTTGGGTCCAGACAGTGGAGCCTCTCTTCCTCTCTAGAAGGGTGCGGAGGCAGAAAGAAGGTGGGCAAAGTGATGGTCTGCCCGATGTGAAAAGCAGTGACAACTTTTGGCAGAAAGGATGGACGGGTTCAGAGCAAAACCTTGTCCGGATGGACAGACAGAAAAGGAGGTTTACAAGAAAGAGCCTGGAGTTCACTCACTCGCCTAGCGGAGGTGATGGCAACCAGGAAATAGTCTTTAGAGTTAAGAGACGTAGAGGACAATTGTGAAGAGGCTCAAAGGGCGCACACATCAAGTATGTAAGAACCAGATTCAAGTCCCACTGTGGCATCACAAAAGGAATAGGAGGGAAAAGGTGAGTAATGCCTTTGAGGAATATATTTACAACAGGGGACTTGAAAAGGGAGGGCTGATAAGAAAGCCTGAGAAAGGCCGAAATAGCAGAAAGGTAGCCCTTGATCGTGCCCAGAGCAGAGCCCTGTTGGGCCAAAGAAAGAAGGAACAAAAGGACTTCTGAAAGAGTGGCAGAAAGGGGATCCACAGCCTTTGCTGTGCACCATGCCACAAATTTGTTCCACCTGCAGGTGTATACCAACTTACTAGAGGGCCGCCTGGCCGCCAGAATGACATTAAAAACTTCAAGAGGCAAGTCAAAAGGAATCAACTGCCGCCGCTCAATGTCCACAAGGAGGTGAAGACTGGACAGGTTCAGGTGGAGGACCGTCCCCTGCTGCTGCGACAGAAGATCCTCCCGAAGAGGCAGGCGGATCGGGGGATCGATAGTCATACTGAGTAGCTTGGGATACCATACTCTTCGAGCCCAGTCCGGAGCCACAAGAATTACTTGGGCCAGGTCGCGCCTGATCTTCTTCAGCACTCTGGGCAGAAGTGGTATAGGCTGAAAGGCGTACAACAGACCGCAACTCCACTTGCGATGAAAAGCGTCGCCAAGCGAGTGCCGCTTTAGAAATTCCAATGCGCAGAACTGCTGACATTGCGCTTTCTCTTCGGTGGCAAATAGATCTAACCAAGACTCTCCCCACTGTTGAAAGAGACCTTGCGCCACGTCCGAGTGAAGACGCCATTCGTGATCCATCATGCACCTACGGCTGAGTTTGTCCGCCCTGGCGTTCAGTGAACCTGCCAGGTGCTGAAACACTAGGGAAATGCCCTGATATTCCAGCCATGTCCAGAGGCGCAGAACCTCCTAACATAGGGTCCACGACCCCACCCCACCCTGTTTGTTGCAGTACCACATGGCGGTGGTGTTGTCCGTGAACACCTGCACTACTCTCCCACTGACAGAGGGAAGGAACGCCTTAGTTGAAGTCATCACCCGAAGCTCCAGAAGGTTGATATGGAGCCGGGACTCCGCTGGAGACCAGAGGCCTCTGATCTCCGCCCCGCCCATGTGACCGCCTCATCCCAGGAGGGACGCATCTGTCACCACTGTGTGCTTCGGTTGGGGAAGGGAGAGGGATCTGCCATTGACCCAATGCCGGTTTGTTAGCCACCACTGCAACTGCCTTGCAGTGCCCTCCGAGATCTGGATGGACTCTGACAGGTTCCCCTGATGCTGCGCCCACTGGCACTTCAGGTCCCACTGCAAAGCCTGCATATGCCATCTGGCATGATCGACCAGCAGGATGCAGGAGGCCAAGAGGCCATGAGGCCCAGCAGCCTCAGGGTCAGCCTGACCGTAACCCAGGATAGAGGCCGAAAGATCGGAATCAGAGGCTGAATATCTTGGACTCGCCGTTTGGGAGGACAGACCCAAAAGAGCGTTGTATCCGGAACCGCCCTGATGAAGAGTAGCTTCTAAGAGGGAATCAGGTGCGACTTCGGCACATTGATGGGGAACCCCAGCAAATGCAGGAGGTCGGCCGTAGTCGTCGAGATAGGGGAAGACTGGAACCCCTGATCTGCACAGATGAGCTGCGAACACCGCCATTCACTTTCGTGAACACCCGAGGGATGCTGGTAAGGCCAAAGGGGAGCACGGTAAACTGAAAGTGGCCTACCGTAAACCAGAGGTAACGCCAGTGGGCCGGCAGGACAGGAATATGGAAATATGCGTCCTGCAGATCCAACGCTACCATCCAGTCTCGAGGGTAGACAAGACCTGAGTCAGAGTTAACATCTTGAACTTCTCCTTCCGGATGAAGCGATTGGCGTTCCGGAGGTCTAAGATAGGACGCAGGCTCTTGTCCTTCTTGGGCACCAGAAAGTAGTGAGAATAACAACCACGACCTACTTCTGGCGCAGGTACGCGTTCGATGGCCCCCTTGGCCAAGAGGGCCACAACTTTCTGTTTAAGAAGTGCCAAGTGATCCCCCGACATGTGGTGGTACTGGGGTGGCATGGCTGGAGGGGTAGTCTTGAAGGGGAGGGAACAGCCCCTTTGGACTATTTGTAAAACCCACCTGTCCGAAATGAGGTTGGTGGGCAAGTGGGGGAGGTGATGGCGAATCCTGCCGTCCACTGGCGTTTGATGGGCCTGAAAAACCGTAGTAGGAAGGTTTGGAGGCAGTGGTGGCCGGGGTGGAGGTGGACTGACCTGCCCGCTACCCCCCTGACCCACCTCGTTGGGTCACACATCCACGGCCTCGCTGGGACTGTTGCTGCGCAGGTATGTGGCTCTGAAGTGAACGTGTCGGGGCGCCCCTTCCGTGGCCACGAAAAGAGTGAAAGGCAGAAGGTGGAGGAGGGCGAGTGGCCGAAAGGCCCAAGGACTTGGCCGAAGCCCACGAGTCCTTAAAACGTTCCAACGCACTATCCGCCTTGTTGCCAAAAAGGCGAATGCCTTCAAAGGGAAGGTCCATGAGAGTGTTCTAGACATTCCCCGAGAAGCCAGTAGTCCTCAGCCAGGTGTGGCGACGGAGCGTCAATGTCGGCGGTGTCAAGGTCACATCGAATTGTGAACTTGGCTGCATCTCTCCCTTCAGCAATAGCCTGAGAGACCACTGTCCTGGCCTCCTTGAGACACTGAGGCAGCACTTTCGCCCCCGTATCCCACACAGAGTGGGAATAACGGCCCAAGAGGCATGCGGTGTTCACAGACTGCAGCCCTGAACTGGCGGAAGAAAAAAATCTTCTTCCCAAACTGTTCCAGTCTCTTGGATTCCCTATCCGGGGGTGCGGTAGGAAGGCGCTTTGGGACGTGGAGGCTTGGACAACCAAGCTCTCAGGGGTGGGGTGTTAGGAGAGGAAAAGGGGGTCACCCAGGGCAGGGCGATGGCGTTGGGCCACGTTCCTATCCACAGGAGCACCTCTGTTGGGCCTGGACCAGGTGCACTAAAGAACTTCAGAAGTGCATCATTAAAAAGCAGCAGTGGCTCCGCAGAGGTAGCCGCAGGCTGAAGCACTTCTGTCAGGAGATTAGTCCTGACGGCCACTTTAGGGAGTTGGAGGTGTAGAGCCTCGGCCGTCCTACACAGCACTACTGCGTAACTAGCACCCTCCTCCGTAGCCACGGTAGGAGTTAACATGCCAAGGTCATGAGAGATGTCAAGACCACTGGCATCCCCCAGCTCCTCTGCCCAGTCCGGGACATACTCGCACTGAGCTGCGAGAAGGTCCTCAGACCCCTCCCAGTCCTCCCCTTCCTCCGAAGGCTGATAAACATGCCTAAAATAAGGGGGCTGGACATAGGGATAGAAATCTCCCATCGGCGTTTAGTGACGCCGTACCGGCTCCATGTCCACGTCGGGCGGAGACCGGGGACGACGACGTCCGGTGCCACGGGCAACGTCGGTGGTGGTGCCGGTGAGGTATGCGTCGTTGGAGGTGTCATGAGGTCAACCAGTGTCGACTGGGATCCAGGCCTGGATCCTTGGGGGCCCTGCGGCGCCGAAGCCGACAGCGATGCCGGAGCTGGAGCCGCCGATAGTAAAGGGCAAGGACCCCCAGTCGGGCCCGTGGGGCCCGAAGGCACGCCGGCGGGGCCCGACAGCCCAAAGAGGCGGGCCATGGCTGCCAGAATTTCCTGCAGCTGGGCTGGAGTCGCCGACGGACCTGGGAAGGTTAGGTAGGCTGACGGCGACACCGTAGGCGCAGCTGGAGCTGCGGGGGAGGCACCACCCGCACCCTTAGCCGCGACGGGTGAGGTGAAGTCGGTGAGCGAAGGCGCTTCTTCGACTTCTTGTGATGCTTCGTCTTACCTGACCCAGAGTGCCAAGACTTCGATCCCGACGAACGATGGTGAAGGCTTTGCGGCCTTTCCCTCCAGGACCTTGAGCGGCGCGGAGCCGACTGCCGGACTTCAAGCAACTTTCGGGACCGCTCCCGCAAAGTCTTCGGCGCCATGGCCCGGCAGTCGGGGCACGACTTGGGGTCGTGATCGCGCCCCAGGCAGTAGAAACACACGCGGTGCGGGTCCGTCACCAACATCATGCGATGACAGTCCCCGCAAGACTTGAAGCCGGGCATCCCTATGGCACCAGGAGTCGATAGACTCAAAGAAGAGACAAAAAAGGCCTCGAAAAACTCAGTCAAAAAGTGACTGGGGGTACCGCTCTCTCCGGATCTGCGCTTGCTGGCGCGGAAAAAGAAAGAACTGACGTCGGCGCGCGAGGGCATCGTCTAAGTAGCTGCCCTGATATCATCTCGGCGACGACGCCAACAACAGACGTGGAGTCGCACGACGCCACCTTCCGATGCGCAGGGGTACTGCTGACGAAAACTTTGCGGATCCAGTCTGACGCCTGGGGGTAATTCTAAGGTAAGGAATTTAGTAATTCTAAGGTAAGGAATCTATCACTATGTGTTTCTTTCAGATATGGTAGTTTTGTTGCCTTATCAAAAAGTGGTGCAGGTAGTAATGGTACTTACGATGGATGGAGATGTGAAAATAGATGTCTTTCGTGTCTAGGGTGGCCATGTGGTCCCCTTCTCAAAGAAGGGGGATGGTCATCTTGAACTGCTGAAACAGAAAGCACCAGTTGGGGGCGCTTTAGATCTAGGGTCAGCTGGAGGGCTCCATCCTTTTTGGTATTTAAGTAGAGTGAGTACACCAGATAACTCCGCTGGTGTGCAGGTACTGGTTCTATGGTGCCCTTGGTGAGGAGAATCTGCACTTCCTGAAGCAATAGTCTATGTGGTTTTGAATCATTGCAAGGTGACATGGTGTCGAACTAAGCAGTACTACTGCTGTACCACTGGAAGCACTCGTTTGCCAGGGGTTATTTGCTGCCACTGTGGCAGAAATAACCTCAACCTTTCAACCACAGGTGTTGTGTGATCAGATGGACTAACAGGCAAAGTGCTTCTGTTCATGCTTCAACTGTTGCTGTGGTATCTGCCTTTACGGTATAACCTGGAACCCTGCAAGTACAGAAAGGACTGCTGCTGATGCTGTGTTGTCTTGTTTAGCGTGCTGCCTACAAAAGGCAGACATGACATTTTGGGTCTGCAGCACGCCTATCACCACTGCATTTTAGAGACTCTTTTTTATCTTTTCCAACATGGAATTGACCAGCGGTCGGATGGATGCTCCCCACTGAATAGGACACCGATTACGTGCTGCTACACCTCTGACCTAAAGCCTGATACCTGCAACCAGAAGTGGCATCTGAGATGGGCACTTGTGTTCATTTCCTTTAAGCCAGTACTGGTGGAGTCTAGGGCACACCTGGTTGTTGCATTAGAGATCACCGTGTCTTCAACGGCCAGTTTGTGTCCCATTTTGCAGTAGGCCTCGCAGAAGTATTTCATCAACTACACCATCTCCTCCCAATCATTTGTGATGGTACTGGGAAAGCAGCCCAAAAGAACGGACAATCCTGAGTGGCTGCCTCAACATCCACCTGTTTCTCTAATCTACTGATTTTCATGCTCTCTTTAACTGGAGAAGAAGCATCACCTGCAGTCTCAAAGGAGGTCCCTTTCCTTGCAATATGTACCACCAGATAGTCTGGTAAAATCGGCTAGCTGATGCACATCTGGGGCCACCTAATATTTCTTTTTTAACTATGGGATGACCTTGATTGGGTTTTTCAAGTTTTCTGTGGTACATCTCATCATGCTTCTTAGCATGTAGAGGTACTGGACTGATCTCTCAGTCCTAGAGGGTTTCAACTAAGAAGGAAAATGATACTTACCAGTATGCATCTGTTCTTGGCATGTAGAGCTGCAGATTCACACACTGTGCATAGATCGCCATCTGGTGTTGGGCCCGGATATTTGCACTTTGTTGTTGTCCTGGAAGAATTCTTCGGAAGTCACGAGATAGGAGACTCCTCCTTTGGACAATAGTGCGCATGGGCATCGACTCCATCGTCAGATTGTTTTTTCGCCAAGAAAGGAAATGATGGAGTTTTGTGTGTATCTAATTAAGAGAAGACTGGAACAGATAAAGGTAGCCGGGGAGGTGGGTGGGCATGTGTGAATCTGCAGCTCTACATGCCAAGAACAGATGCATACTGGTAAGTAGCCAGTATAAAAAGCTTTATTCGACACTTTGTCATAAAAGCATTTTACATATGTATACATGATTATTCTGGAATACAGCTAAAATCTAGTAAAATATGTGACAAAGAGATAAATATCCTACAAAAGTTATTACCACTGGAGCAGGTTACAATTAGAAAGAGTTAAGAAATTGCCTTAAAAAACAGATAAAGAATTGCAATAAAAAAAAATTGTACAGCATCATCATTTCTTTTGTTTACTTCCAGTCAATTTTGACAATAGAGTAAATCTGCTGCCTGGGCAATATCATTTTCATTATATCAATCAATCTACGGCTATCTAGTTTAAACAGTCAAATTTGCTCGTGTTATTGTAAGTTTTAGCCTTATTACCCACGCCCTCCCCAGAAATTTGGCAGCTCCTATAGATATACGATAAGGTGCTAGTACGTATTATCCTTTCTGCCTCCGCACTCTTCCTCGTACCCAACATTTTACATATAGGTTTCAACCAAATCCGGAGCGGGGCAGCATAAGCTGGGCACCCAAATAGCATATGGACAATCGTTTCACTACATGATAAACAGACTGGGCACTTGTCACCTGAGCTCGACCACCTAGATGTAAAAGATTTAAGAGGCAGCAAGCCCACTCTCAGCTGGAAATACAGTTTTCTATCCAACGGTTTGGTTACGGTGTCCCAGTAGGGTTCAAAGACATGGCTGTTTTTAAAATTCTAAAGCAACCCTGTCAATGAAGATGATTCACTATATCTTTGGGTGTTATGCACCACTACCTCCCAGTACCTTTCTTTTAATGTTTTATTTTAGGGAAAACATGCTGAGAGTGAATCCAACCAGAGGGAATTCATCCCCATGCTTGTAAGGACATCCCTAACTCCCCGCAACCAACTTATCTTGTGGAAAGCATCAGAATTAATAACATCTATGAAACCCAATGCATACAACTTTAATTCCGGCGTAGTCCACAATCTACGCCAGTATAAAACAGGGCGTAGTTTTGCAATATCTGATGTGGACTTTCTGCCAAGCTCGTAGAGCAGAGGGCACTGTGGAGTACTTTGGGGGAGATTGGTGATACTACGCAGGAATCTATTTTCAGAAACTAGGTTTGGGCATATTCTCGAACCCCCAGACTTCGGCGCCATAAAGGGCCGCACTGACCACTTTCATGTCGTAAACCTGGAGCACAGGTCGCATAGGTTTAGTGAGTGACTTTTTGTGCTCCACATTTAGCGCACCTGCCAGTTGCCGATGTTTAAGTGTGGCAAGATCAATTTGCTGATTCCACTTCATATCACTCTGAATGTTTACCCCCAAATAAGTGAACATTCTAACTTGGTCCAGTGGTTGATATTCACGGATGATATGTGATCCACTATGCCGTTGATAAACAACGAAAATAGGGTGGGTGCCATAGTGCACCCTTGGTGCACCCCTCGCTCTACTAGGAATATACTAGTATCCATGCCCTGCGACCCCCATCGGATTCTAGCTGAGTTATCCTCGTGCAGTCTTATTACCATTGATAAGAGTTCACTTGGCAACCCTAGGTCTTTCAAGGTTACCCACAATTTGGTGTGGGGTACTAAGTCAAAGGCCGACTTCAAATCCACAAATGTGGCATAAAGACTGCCTTTGCTCAGAAACACTACTTTCCAGTATATAAGGATAAAGCGAAACACCTGATCAATGGTGCTAGTGAATGCCCGGAATCCGGCTTGCAGAGAGGACAGTATATTATTGTCTATCCAATTCTGTATCTTACTTACTAACCTACCTATGATCTTCTGTAATGAGTCGATCAAACTTATGGGTCGATAATTCCCAGGTAATGATTTATCCCCTTTTTTCTATACGGGGACTATTATCGCGCCCTTCCAAGAATCCGGGATGGGTGCTCCCTGTGCTAAGGCATTTGCCAACATTTTAATATATCTTCCCCACCGTTCCTTATCATGTGTAAACACATCTGCGGGGATACCGTTTTGACCTGGTGCTCTTCCACCCACCACTAATCTAAGGGCCAATTCAACATCCTTACTATTAAAAACCTCTTTAGTATAAAACACATGGTTAAATTCTACCCCATATTCCTCAGATGGGCATCGGGCATACTGTGGCTTAAAATGGTTAACCCAGTCATCCTGGGTGAAATGGTTATGTGGTTTTGGCCGCCATAATCCCATTTTAATAAGCTCCAAAATAGTTTAATATTGTTTTGAACGCTAGCCTCTCTAAGGTCTTGCCAGTGATTTTCGTCCCAGGAACGCTTGGCTTTGTACATCGTGGTCTTGTAATTCGCCCTGGCAATCCGTACCTGTGCAGGCTCCCCAATTTTGATCACCCTCCCAAGGCTAGCACGCGCCTGTCTACACTCGCTATTAAACCAGCAGCAAGATCTTTGGGGTATCAGTTTCTTTGGCTTATGTCTCTTAATAAAATAAGTTCTCATGTGGGCAAAACATCTTTCATGTAACTGGGTGACACATTCTAGGTTCCTCCCAGCAGATATAATATTTTCTAACTCTATCAGGGCACTGGCAGTATCAATAGAGAAATACTAGTCAGTACATCACCCTGTTTTGCTAGATTTGCCCATTTCAGTCGCCTCATATCGTGAGTAGAAACCACATCTAATGTGCATAATTCTACCTCACTGAGTTGGAGACACGTATGCCACCACTTCTCGAAGTTAACACACAGGGGGTTATGATCACTTTCCATACGATCCCTTATTTCCATGTCATCTATTTTATGCCACAGTTTCAAACTCACCAAGATGTAGTCTATTCTACTATTACTAGACCCATTATTAAATGTACTCAACCCTAATCTATCGTGCGGTGTCCTCCCATTTAGTGCTCTTAGTCCCCTGTCAAGACAAATGGTGTTGATCTGAATAACTACATCTGTCCACTTCTTGACAGGGTTAAGTTCCAATTGTGGAATGCCCCATTGAGCATCCTCCTCCTCGGTAAGAGGTAAATCTCCTATTTCAAGTGGCTCAAATGTTGTATTCAAATCTCCCGCTATTATAATATTAGAATTGGCAGGATATTGATCAAGGAGGTCCTCCAGGGCTGATAAAATTTCAGACCTGCCTCCCCGTGTTCCCCTGGCGTAAATATTGTAAATGTCGATTGACTCTAGTTGACTTGGCTTTAGTCGCAGCACCTGTATATCATTATTATTAGAGGGGAGTTCTTTTATATTGATGTTCAGTTCCTGGCGAATCCATATTGTTAGACCACCAGAAGGGCGACCCATTCTCCCTTTTACCGCTGGGACATGGTAGTTTACAAATCCCTTGCAGTGCAGAGATGTCAAGAGCCATGTCTCTTGAAAGAGACATATGTCAAAACAATGGATAAAAGCTAGCCCCTCAGGTGACAAGAGTTTTGAACTCAACCCTGCGATGTTCCAGGATAACAATTTTCCCCTGGTGGGGGTAAGACAAGTAGTCGCTATTTCACTAACATTTTCCAAATCAGTGTACCCTGGCACAACTGGTCAATGAGAATGAAATTTACATATTGCAGAAGATGGTGTACACTTTAGGGGACTATTTGCATAGATGGAGACTACCCCTAGACTCTCACAAGCAGGTACTAAAGTATCAGAGACCATCAAGGGACTACAAACACTCTCAAGCTCCAGTCAATCAATGCATTCAAGCGTTGAACAACCCATCCTATTTATGCCATCCCGAGGAACTTGTCCCAACTGGGATCTAGGTAGGGCAGTAGGTGGTGCTCTTCTTGTCTGAATTAAAGACGAGTCTGGGGAGCAGGACCTATATTCCAGAGCACATACATTTTCGGCCAACTCTACATTCTTTAAGGTTAGTTCAATGCAGTCACAATGGCTGCTCGGTGAAGTAAGTCTACGCGCCTTAGTGATATCCTCTCTAATCAGGGAATGGCAACCCCTAACATGTCATATGCAGTGCGTCACCTTGTTAGTTAGGGAGTCTGCACTTTCCCTACCATGACTAGGCGCTACCTTTGGGACATTCACCATGTATATTGTTTGGGCACTATATGTTCTAATAGGGCATTGCTCGCACCTCCAGTCCAGACCCTTTTTTTGAGTGTGGCTTAACATGGAAATGTTATCGCTCTGTATGTTATGTGAGGGATTAAGCACTTTATTCCTATTAGGAGGGGTATTACAATTAGCTCCTCTGGTTAGGCCCCTATTTATGTTGGTGTACAACGATGGTATCACTTTATGATTGGCCATCTCACTATTACAGGGGGCATCCTTAGTCAGACCAGTATTACTTTGTGGGGCAGGCATCGTCACGTGTACTAACGGTTGGTTTGATAAGAGGTAAACCACTGCATCACGAGTTACACTAGCAGGGGCATTAACCTTGCTACGTGACAGAGACCCAACCATGGTTCTCAAACTCTCCAACAACACCCTAATAGACTTAATTTCATCCCGCAGGGTATGCACCTCCTGTATAACATCGTGTAAAGTCGGTTGCTGGTTATTTTCCGCAACCACCCATTTTGTATTAAACATGCCTGCTATGTGTGGGGTAGTAAACTATCATCTAGCTCAGCAACTGTCTCAGCAGCTGTCTCAGCCATTTTCTTACTGGTGGCTACCTTCAAAATTCTGATTTTTTTCTCACGCGGTAAGAACATTGCTGGTACAGCTGAGCCATTATTTGTACTAACCCTCGTTCTATTACCCGTGCCTGTGTGGGGATTAACATCATCATAACTAGGTTTTGATTTTGCCACTAATATTTCCTCGCATTCTTCGACTAGGGTGTTAATTCTATCCATTACACAATTACCGCCAGCATTCTTCATTGTCTTCCTTACTTTTTTCCCTCTGCCAGGTTTACCTGCGTTACCACCATCCCCCTTCTTAACCCACATCCACAGTGCCTGCTCCTCCCTCCATGGATTTCCTTTTGCCCATTGTGAGTCAATTGTTCCAAAAAAAGGCCGTACTAATATCCAGCAAACAGTAGTCAATAATTTCTGCACAAAAGTACGAATGTGACCCAGGAACAACAGTACCTTAATTACCCGATGATTGGTACGCTCAACACCCAGGACCAAAAGGCAGATGAAAGGGGGGTGGCCCTGCGGGCAAAGACGGGCAAGGACTCACCGCCCCCGCAGCCCCAAGGCATGCCACCCCTCAGCCACAGCCAACCCAAGCGCAGCGGAGCACCCCAAGATCGGTAACCCCACCAGGGTGGAGACCGCCGCAAGGATATCTCTCAGGGTCCGCTTTGCTTCAGACGTCCTCTTCCTCCATCCTGAGTCTCCAATAAGCGTGGTCTCAAAGTCACCAAAAAGACAGAAAACAGAGAAGCACTACTGTTAGTGCGGGAGCGGGAACCGGCAATGAGGAAAAGGAGTGGGGATTCAATAACCACCTAGGTTGCACGTTGTGGGGAGGGATAACCGTCACCAAGCAGGTAGCAAAAGAGCAGGTACGAAAAGAGCGTACGCCCGACCGGTCACGCTTTCACAGACTCGGTGTAGTACGGCTCCCCTCTATGAAAGTTGGCACGGATCCTCCCACCCGACACCCGGATCCCCGTAGACGATCACGCACCTGTTGGAGCCACGACCCTCCTGGGCCGTGGCGGGGCGATACGTCCTCCTTGCAGTCACGGTACCCCTTTGGCGGGTGCTCCTCCGGCTCCTTGGTCCTCTGCTCTGGCAACAAACGTCCTCCGGCGTCCTCGGGAACTCCGTCCTCGGGAACTGAATAATTCACGAAGCAGGCTCTTGAAAAGTGTTCAGCTGAATAAACAGACCAGCAAAGAGTTATTGGCTTGGTATCAGAGATAGAACTTTGTCTGCCTCCTTCTTCAGAGAAGAGTTGAGCAGGAGTAATTTCATTTCCAAAACATTTTATTGAAGACTGTAAATCCAGCAAGACAGATGTATGCTTCGCCGATGCCTCCTTAGGTATCCGGCCCGCCCTGGCCCGAGGCAGCCGTGATTCATCCTCCTACTGGTAAGTAGCATTTTCCGTTCGAGGCATATGAGCTGCAGATCACACACTGTGCATAGATTGCTTAGCAGTACTCTTCCTTAGCGGCGACCACCAGTTGTGAGAAAATGCCATCTTTCTTGCATGGTATGCCCCCACTTTTTGCTGAATTGCTGAATGTACTTTGACTGAGTGTGCCCTGGACTCCTGCCAATCAGGTGCCCAGGGCCTATGTTCCTTCCCTAAAAACCTCAAACCCAAATTGGCAAAACCTGGCCACATGTCAACCCCTGGTAAATGATACCCTAGGTACCCAGGGCCTTGTGACCAGGGAAGGCCTCTAAGGGCTGCAGCACATATTGTGCCACCCTTAGAGGCCCTGTACCCTAACACAAACACACTGCCCTTGCAGGCTGAGTGTCTGGGTAGAAGACAAAACAAAGCCATGCCCACAACCTACACTGCCCTGGCATACATCAGCCACCCCTCTAGCTGGGTGCCCTATGCCAGTGGTGTGGGCACAGGAGCATGAGCCCTGTGCCCCTACAGTACCCAGGTCCATTCCTGGGCACTGTAAGAGCAGTGCTGCCATTTAAGAGTACATGGTGCTGAGAGCTTGTCAAACACGAACTCCACAGCACCATAATGGCAACACTGAAGACTGAGAAGTTTGGTATCAAACTTCTCAGCACATTAAACCCGCACTGATGCCAGTGTGGGGTTTATTGTACAAAGCACTACAGAGGGCATCTTAGAGATGCCCCCTGAAACCTAACCTACAATCCACGTCTGGTCTGGGAGGCTGCCACACTGCAGACATGTTGCTGGACCCCTGGTAGAGAGTCCCCGCTCTCCTGGGCCTGCAACAAAGCACATCCTGGGCGAGGTGCTAGTTCTCCTCCCCCAGGATGGACAGGGGGAAGCTTCAAAGGCATACTGCCTCTGTGAGCTTCTCCAGGCCACTTGCTGTACCCAGCAGACTGGCCCCCACCGGTTCTAACCTCCACTCTGGCGGGAAGACTGGCCGGAAACCCCAAATAAGGACAGGGGATGTGCCAGCCTGCCAACCCCACCCCTCAGGTGGGGGAGGCGAGGTGAAGCACATCTCTAGGTGCTCGCCATCTTGAAGATGGGAGGCCCTGCCCAATCAGGACTAGGCTACTGCCCCCCTCCCACAGGAGAGTGGCAGGATAGGGGGTGTACCCACCCCAAGGCAGGGACCCATTGGTCCCTGCCCTTTACCTACCTGTAACGCCCCTAAATCTAGTATTTAGAGGCACCCTGAACCTTCCTTCTCCAGATTCCAGATTCCGAAAAATCAAAGAAGAGCAAGAAGAAAGAAGACCTGCTATGCAGCTGCTAAGAAGAGTAAGACACCAACTGCTTTGGCCCCCAGCCCTACCAGCAGGTCGACCCTCGAACCTGCTCCTGCTACATCCCGGCACATCTTGTGGCCAGCAACCTAACGAACCCCGGAGGACCTGGCTACCTTGTGACTGAGCATCTGGGACTCCCATGAGCAGTGGCTCTGCTCAAAGCAAGTTCTAACCCCTGGCATCAGCCCGGAACCGCAAACCCTGCACACTCTGCGCCCGCCAAGCCTGGCCTGTGCTGTGCTGGGGTGACCAAAGACCCCGAGGACATCCCCCCGGCGACTGTGACCCCGAATCCGGCACCCAAGGACTCACCTCGACGCTCCTGACGACGCCTGCAGCCTCAGAACCAGGTACCCTCCCAACCGCAATCAACAGAGGGTAAGATTTCCCAACATCAAAAGGCACCCCTGCACCCGGCGCCCTGCGGCCCGCCCCCTGTGCCCAACTCCTGGGTACCTACCTATCCTCCAACTACCAAACTTACCTCTCGAAGTGGTGGTGGCACCTGAAGAATCTTCGTCCCCGAGCTTGCAGCCTTTGTTCATACTGGAGCTTTCCCATTGAAATCCACTGAGCGCCCGAAGGCTCAAAAGCACCCTGCACCCAGCCGCCCGAGTGGCCCTAGCAGTGTAACCTCTACTCCTACTTACTTCCCCATTTGCCCTGAGCAAGTGACCAGGAGCCCAGCTCCCACAGCCACGTGGCCTGCTAGTCAGCAGCCACCAACCAAGGCACCCCTGCCTTCCATAGGATAACATTAGGCCTAACTCACTCTGCACACGGCTGCCCCTGTGCCGCTGAGGGTGTAACAACTGTACTTACCTGACCCTGGGAGACCCCCGAGTCTGTGCCCAGAACCTTAACTCTGCCAGTCGTGTACTTACCCAAAAGCCGATAAACCAATTTTCTTCCATAGGGTAACATTGACTGGTTTCTTCTGAAATGTCTTCCAAGTGTGGAGTTTCTAAAACTTAAAATATTCACCTAAAATCAACCGAGTAACGAAAACGAAAATACTCACCTGCTATTAGGAGAGATCCCAGCGCTGGATCTTGGTGCCCAGCACTGACCCTGAAAAGTAATCCCAACCGTACTTACCATTAACCCAATTTTCTTCCGTAGGAAATCATTCACTGTTTTTCTGTGAAATTCCTTCTAAGTGTCGATATTTGCAAACTACAAATATTCTTTAAAAATCGTACCAACTGTGAAAACGTAATTGCTTACCTGTTTTAGATTGAGGTCCCAGTACTGAGCCTAGGAGCCCAGTACTGGATTACAAAAGTAACGAGAACATACTATATCTGTAACTTGAATTTTCTCCCATAGGGAATCATTGACTGTTTTTCTATGAAATTTCTTTTAAGTGTCAACTTTTAAAATAGCAAAATATTGCCTAAAAATCACAACAGTAAGTAAGTCGACTTTAGTCACTTGTTTCCAAGAACTGTCCCAGGACTGAATCTAGGATCCAGTCCTGGAGTTAGAAACGTAATCCTGAAAGTAATCTATTGCAAATAACTTATAACACCCATTGAGATCAATGTACTATTGTGTTTGAAATTGTGTTGCCTATTGCAACAACCTGTAACTATTACCTACAAAAGTCAATTGCATATTGCAAAAGTATATAACTAAAGCATCTCATTCTGAGAAAGTATATTTGAATACCTATTGTTGGTTCTAAAATAAAACAACCATATTTTTTTTATATAAACCATTGGCCTAGAGTTCAGTTCTTGAGTGTGTGAGACCATTTGCTGACTGAGTGTGTACAACAAATGCTTTACACTGTCCTCTAATACTGCCTTACTGCTCGACCAAGCTACCACTTTAGAGAGTAAGGTTATATCTAACCTTAATCTCTGCCAAACCTCTGGGGACTGTGGACTCTGTACACACTGTACCTATTTGGGAACAGTATATACAGAGCCACTTTCTCACACCAGTATCTGTTGCGGTAGTTTGAAAAAGTGTTTTGAGTACAGCTTGGCCCACACTAGCTTGTTGTTTTGCCTGCACATCTACCGAATAGTGTTTTGTGGATGTGTGCGGTGTAGACCATGTAGCTGCTTTGCAGATGTCATCTAAGGGAATGTTCCCTAAGAATGCCAATGAAGCCCCTATCCTGCGGGTAGAGTGGGCTTTAGGGGGAATAGACAGTGTACATTTTGCTTTGTGATAGCAAATTTGCATACATTTGACAATCCACCTTGCAATCCCAGACTTTGGAATGGGATTGCCTTTATGTGGTGGTGAGAAGGATACAAAAAGTTATTTTGTTTTACGAAAAGGTTTTCTATCAATATAGTAATGGAGTGCTCTTTTTACGTCTACAGTATGAAGAGCTCTTTCTGCTACTGTTTGATGTTGTGAGAAGAACACTGGCAACTCAACAGATTGGTTAAGATGGAAGGGAGAGATAACTTTAGGAAGGAATTTGGGATTTGTCCTGAGAACCACTTTGCTATGATGGAGGTGTAAAAATGGTTCTTGAATAGTTAGTGCCTGGAGTTCACTGACTCTTCTAAGAGATGTAATGGCCACAAGGAATGCAACTTTCCATGTAAGAAATTGTAGCTCACATTTATGCAGAGGTTCGAATGGAGGACCCATTAATCTTGTGAGGACGATGTTTAGATTCCACACTGGAGAGGGTGGTACCCTGGGAGGACTTATTCTTTTGAGGCCTTCCATAAATGCTTTAATGGCAGGCACCTTGAACAATGACCGATGTTGTTTATTTTGTAGGTAAGCTGCTATGGCAGCGAGATGTAATGTAATTGATGTGTATGCTAGATTACATCTTTGAAGATGCAGCAGGTAACATATGATGTGTTGAGTGGAGGCATCTAGAGGATTGATGTTGTTGCTGTTACAGTATATAACAAATCTTTTCCACTTGGCTGCATAGCAGGCTCTAGTGGTGGGGTGCCTAGCTTCTTTGATAACGCCCATACAATCATGTGGAAGATTGAGATAACCAAATTCTAGGACTTCAGGACCCAGATCGCCAGGTTGAGCTATGCTGGATCTGGGTGTCTGATCTCTCCATGGTTCCATGTTAAGAGCTGTGGGGAGAGGTGTAGTTTTTGGTGCGGGACTACTGATCGTTCCAGCAATGTAGTGTACCACGGTTGTCTGGCCCATGTTGGAGCAACTAGGATCAGTTTGAGTGACTGTTGTTGCAGCTTGCGCACCACTAATGGAATGAGTGGGAGAGGTGGAAAAGTGTATGCACATCTGCTTGACCAATTTATCCATATCGCATTGCCTTTAGACAATGGGTGTGGACATCTGGCGACGAAGCTTGGGCAATTTGTGTTGGAATGTGTGGCGAAGAGATCTATCTCTGGCTGTCCCAACATTTGGAAAAACGGTTGAAGAACTTGTGGATGTAGTTCCCACTCATGAATCTGTTGTGTCTGACGACTTAACAGATCTACCATGTGATTTTGAATTCCCGGGAGATGTTGGGCTAAAAGGAATATGTTTTGAGCAATAGCCCACCTCCATATGCTCTGTGCTAGTTGAGAGAGTTACAGAGTGCGTTCCCCTCTGTTTTTGTAAATAGTACATTGCTGTAATATTGTCCATTCGGACTAAGACAGCTTTGCCCGATATCTGTTTCTGGAATTATTTTAATGCCAGAAAGATTGCTAGTAACTCCAAATGGTTGATGTGGAGTAGCCTTTGCTGAGGTGTCCATGTGCCCTGTATGGTGTGATGAAGTAGATTAGCTCCCCAGCCGGTGAGCGATGCGTCTGCTGTTAGCACAATCTGTGGAACCGGCTCTAGGAACGGTCGCCCTTTGGAAAGGTTTTGGGTGTTCCACCACTGCAGAGAGCGATGTGTGCGGCCGTCCACCAACACCTGATCTGTTAGCTGACCTTGAGTCTGGTTCCACTGACGTGCTAAGCATTCCGGTAAGGGGCGCATCAGGAGTCTTGCATGAGGTACTATGAATATGCAAGAGGCCATCATTCCTATTAGTTGCATGAACACTTGAGCTGGAAGTGAGGGTTGCGGCTGGAATCTTGTTATAAGGGCTTGCATGCTTGCTATTCTGGCTGGACTGGGATATGCAAGGCTTTTTGAGGTGTTTATTGTGGCACCTAGATATTGTTGGATGTGGGACGGTTGGAGGTGAGACTTGGTGAGGTTTATGGTAAACCCTAAGTTGTGAAGTAGTTGGATTGTAGTATGTGTGTGTGATTTACACACTGGGTATGTGAATTGGCTTTTATGAGCCAGTCGTCCAAATATGGGAAGGCGTGAATTTGTTGTCTTCTTCAGTGGACTGCTACCACTGCCAGACATTTTGTGAAGATTCTGGGTGCTGTGGTGAGCCCGAATGGGAGAACCTTGAACTGGTAATGCTGACCGTCCACTACAAACCAAAGATATTTCCAGTGAGCAGGGTGAATGGGAATGTGGAAGTAGGGGTCCTTTTGATCTGAGGTGGCAAGGAAGTCGCCCTGGTTGAGGAGAGAGAGGACCTGTTGAAGAGTGATCATATGAAAATGGTCTGATTGTATGTAGAGGTTTAATGGTCTGAGGTCCAAAATGGGTCTCAGGGTTCCGTCCTTCTTTGGAATGAGAAAGTACAGGGTGTAAACCCCTGTGTTTTGGTGATGAAGGGGAACTGGTTCTATTGCATGTTTTTCTAGGAGGGAAAGCACCTCTTGTTTTAGAAGCGTTAAGTGGTCTGTTGACATAGGACGCTGCTTGGGTGGTATGTTTGGGGGAGTTGAAGTGAGCTCAAGGCAATAACCTGACTGGATGATTTGTCTCACCCACCTGTCCGTGGTAATGTTGTTCCAGACAGGTAGGAACTGTATCAATCCTCCCCCTACCGGAGTACAGTGGTCCGGGGGGAGTGGGGGGGGGGGGAGTCATTGTTTAGGTGTGGAGGCAGTGAGAGTATTGGTCGTTTTGCCTCTACCCTTGTTGTTATTGCCCCTGTAGCCTCCTCTGTAATAGCCTCTGGTAGAGGAGGTCTGGGTGGGACTCTTGTAGGAAGTGGAGGGGTTATCAGTGATAAAACCTCTAGAGGCACCCCTATAAGAGGAGCGACGAAATGAACTTTTGGGAGCTTGTGATTGCAGAGCTCCCATTGACTTGGCAGTGTCAGTATCCTTTTTCATCTTTTCCAAAGATGAGTCTACAGTGGGCCCAAATATGTGTTCCTGGTCAAACGGTTGGTTTAACATATTAGTTTAAACCGCGGGTTTGAAGCCCGAAATGCGTAGCCACACATGTCTGCGTAAAAGAACACTGGTATTAATAGCCCGGGATGCTGTGTCTGCAGCATCCAGAGCACAACTAATGGAGGTATTAGTTACGAGTTTGCCTTCCTGGATGAGATAATTGGCTCATGTTTTAAATTGATCTGGAAGGTGTTGTAGCAGGGTCTCTAGCTCGTCGTAGTGTGCCCTATCATACCTAGCCAGCAAAGCCCGTGTGTTGGCAATTCTCCATATGTTGGCTGCTTGGGACACTGTTCTTTCACCAGATGCGTCCAACAGTTTTGACTCCTTATCAGGAGGTGGCGCATCGCCTGTGGTTTGGGAGTTAGCTCTTTTCCTGGCGTTGGAGACCACTAAGGAATCCAAGGGTACTTCCCCTTTAATATAAACAGGGTCAGCTGGGGCAGACTTCTTTTCTACCCTGGGGTTAATGACTCTGGCCCTTACAGGATACTTAAACACTTCAGGAGTGTGTTTGATTACCCCTTTTAGCATTGGGAGAATGGAAGTGGACCTTTGAGATGGTGCAAAAGTGTCCATGAGGAAATCTTCCTCTACAGGGTCTGTGTGCAAGTTCACACCGTGGTATTCTGCTGCTCTGTGTATGAGCTGTGTGAATCCTATAGAATCCTCTGGAGGAGATGGTCTAAGATAGATAGATTTCATCCTGTGGTGTGTCAGGAACATCTGGTGTGCCAAAATCGTCCCATGGGTCCTTTGGGGAACTAGGAGGACTAGGTTCCCCTAAAGGTAGATCATCCCCTTCCCCTTCAGAGGTGTCGTCATCATCCTGAGGTGGAGGATATGGTGAGGGCACTGGAGATGGGGTAGGAGAGTGGTGTGGAGGAGGAGGTGTAGAAGGAATCCTTAAAGGAGAAGTTGTAATGTCTCTCTTCTTTCAAGGGCGTGGAGCTGGTACAGGTTTGTCCATTTTCCTTTTATTGGAAGGACTAAGTATAAGTTGACCTGTCTTGGGGTCTTTTTGGAGAGTCTTTTGGGTTGGATCAGGTCGAAAAAGCTCCTCCCCTGGAGCGTGTTATTTCGGTGTCGATTTTTTCGGGTCCGATTGTTTGTGTGGCACAAGTTTTGGAGTTGTTTTATGCTCTTTAGGTCTGGAATCTGGAGTTTTCCTGGGTTCCGGTGGGGTTTTCCGAACCGGTTGTTTCTTCGGTTCCGATGGTTTTTTCGGATCAGAAGGTTGAGCGCCAGTGTTCTTCGAAACTGGTTGTTTGCTCGGTTCCAAGGTTTTTCTTGGGATCCGAAGGCTGAACGCCTGTGGGCTTTGGAACCGGTTATTTACTTGGCTGTGACGATTTTTTCGGACCTGGGATGTCCGTACCAGTGGATTTCGGTGCCGAAGGCGCCGATGTGGAACCAGGCGTCGGTGCGGAGGAAGGCAGTGGTTTTTTCTTTGGTGCCGGGGATGGGGTTTTGGCACCAATGGTAGGCTGGCTCGATCCAGAGTGGCCTGAAGGCTTGTGTATCGACTTCTTTGCCAAGCCCGAAGGCTGGGCATGGGAAGTTTTGTCCCAGTGTGCACCTAGGCCCGAAGGTGAAGGTGTGACCGAAGCCTTTTTGGAAATGGGTTGGGGGAAGGGGTCGACGTCCGCACTTACGACCCGCTGCCCTGGAGTGATGTCTTCGATGTCTTAGTCGTCGGCTTCGGAGGCACTAATGTTGCTCTCTTGGATCTGTTCCTGCTCTGGTGCGTTGATGCCTTCCTGAAAGATATTGTCCGGTATCTATGTCGATGATCAAGGCATGGTTCTTCAAGCTCAACGATCTAGAATTTTTTTCTTGGAGCGGAAAGAGGCACAAGCTGGACAGTCTTTGGCCTCATGCTCGGGTGAAAGGCAGAGGTTACACACCTCGTGAAGATCGGCATGTGGAAACTTGGATCCACATTTAGGAAACTTTTTGAAATGAGTCCTTTCCATAAGCCAAAGGCCTAATGGCGCAGGTGGACCCGAAGGCCTGCATCGACGACCGGAATCGAAGAATTCAAGTTTGAAGAGATGCGCGTCGAATGTGAACGCGATCGAAACAATACCGAAGAATGGGTGAAGGATTGCGCGTCGAAAAGAAGAATAGTAACGACACCGAACTGGAGCGTGATGAACATATCCGAGCCCGATCGCGGAAAAAAACAATCTGACGATGGAGTCGATGCCCATGTGCACTATTGTCCAAAGGAGGTGTCACCTATCTCGTGACTTCCAAAGACTTCTTCCAAGACAACAACAAAGTGCAAACATCCGGGCCCAACACCAGAGGGCGATCTATGCACAGTGTGTGATCTGCAGCGCATATGCCTCGAACATAATATTCTTCCACCAAGTATAGTTTTACTTTTTGGTGATTTTCATCAATGGCAGTGGTGTCAACCGGTGGGGAGGTCTTAACAAGGTAGGGCACAAGGTTGTGGTGGTCGAATGGATCTATGTGGTTATCTTCCAAAGGGTCATCTCCATCCATGGGTCCGATAGTATCATGGCATGGATCTAGAAGTTCATAATGCTTTCAAAGTCCATTTCAGAGTGGCCCAAAAAGAAAGAGGACTGTGATGAACGAAGACACTACGGTGTGCGAGGCAGAGGTGGAACTCATGGTTTGTGAGGTTGAGAAGGTGTTAGTCATGGTTTGCGAGACAAAGAGGTTGGAGGTCAGGGTGGTGGCCTGATGGCTTTCTACGACCGTTATGGGAGATCTGTTGAAATCTGCTCCTCAAATGTAAGTCTTCTCTTCTTTGGCAATTCAAGTGTATGAGGCTGATCTTGTTGGGGTTCCCAATCTAACAGTTTCCCTGTTGAGGGGTGGATGAAGACCGAGCGCTGCCTGACATCATGGACTTCAGGAAGTGAGGGCACCTCACACCAGTCAGATTTGGGCAAAGAGTGTGCGGTTAGTTTTGAAATGGGCTTCAAAGCAGATTTTGTCTCTAAGATGGTTTTTCAGAGACATTGGCTTGAACCAACATTGGTGGGTGCCAAGGCTCAGTGCCCTTAGCCAGAGGTTTACCTGGAGCCAAAAGTGTCTTTTGGGGGTGAAGAGAACTGGAAGCCTGGAGCCAGACTTTAGGGTCGCTGCCTCTTGCAATTCACCACAGGGTTCAATGGAAGTATCCCTTGGAAGTGGCATTCGACTTTGATGTGAAGACGCTTACGAGGTGGGTCCCCAGAGGGCCTGCCAGATGAAGGCTATTTGTGGTTTTTGTTCTCAGGCCTTCGTTTGAGTGAAGTGAATATTCTTCCTATTCCGGTCTCCGAAGATTTTGAGGACAGCACCTCTGTGCTCTGCTCCTACTGAACCAGCTGCGTGCCTGAAGACCCTAGCTCTTCTCGCTTGGCCCCGAAGATGTTTTCGGGCTGAATAAGTCTGGTGTTTCAGGGGAACCCTTGGGCTACATGTTGTGGTATACCCAATATCTTTGATGTTGACGCCTGATGGTTTTCTTGCACTTGAACACTTTTCCCGCTGAGTAAGTGGACTCCTCGTGCCCTGGGTACAAGCAGAAGGTGCACATGTAAAGTTGGTAAGGCCAGGGAAATGTTGAATTACATTTGAGGCAAAACTAGGAATGTGTGGTTTCCATAACACACTCCACTAACAGTCATATTTGATAAACACTGGTTTTCCTCACAAAAGTGGCCTCAACACTGCTCAATGGGGAGTCCAATCACTGCGGGTGCACCAGTATTGTCTTTTTCCATAGCTTTAACCTAAACATCAACGTCTTGCAGTGAAAGTCTCGTCAAAGAAATCCAGCGGGCCTGGAGCTGACCCTGGAACGGCTAAACCCAATGGAGGGGGAAAATAAAACATAATATGAGGTGGTCTTTGTAACGGTGCAAGATGGGCTAAGGGAGGGGTCTGGTCACTAGACATCTTGTGACCGAAAAATTCTTATAATGAAAACCAGTTCCAAAAGTCCAGGCCCAACTCTAAGAGACGGGAGTGTGTAGAGCATGTTACAAACATAGTTTACTTCATTACACAAAATGATTATAATCTGAGACTACAGGAATGGCAAATAGAAGTCAAAAACGGTGTTTAAAACTCATCAGCTTCGGCTGTAAGAACAGTGTGTACTTGACAATGTGCACCAACGCCAATACAATGTAATCACTTTGCATTCTTCAGATATCCCTTAGGATAGTTTTTAGCAAAGTATGCATTCAATAAAGAATAATTAAATGAAATTAGTTCAATTTTGTTGTGGCTGAAATGCTAATTGTACCAGTCTTAAAAAAATCACACTATCTTTCTGATGAAGAAAGCTATAATATGCAGACATTTCACATTGTCCCAGTTCATACACAAGATATTGTTTTCACTAAAACATGTAGCAGACATTATCCTACTTTATATTAAGAAGCACTTTAAATTCAAGGTTTACACACCTGCTTTGATATTTATTTCTGCATGGGAAAAAAACCAAGATGGCATGGATTATTCATATCCATTATTACATTAACACTGCTTTACTTCACACAAATTAAAATGGATTTGAAGGTTTTTCTTTGTATAAATCTAAGAGTGGGCATTGAAAGTGGCATCAGTTCTGATCGCATTCTCAATTGTGGTATCAAATTGACATTCTTTGAATGAGGCCAAACTGTACCAAACCATTAAGATACTTTCTGATGCAATATGTCTTTATACCATTTGTATTACAATTTCTAACAAGCATAGTGTATATAATCATTCACCTGCTGGAACAGAAAAACATCAAATAGAGAGGGAGATGGATTAGGAATGTTTCTCTGTAGAAAGTAATAATGAGTACTCAACACCTCATTCACTTGCAACCTGTTCCCAGTACTCCTTAATACATTCACCATTCTGAAAAAGATATCATGGCTTATAAGTCTTATTGAGGATAAAACAAACATGAATGAAAAAACCTAAATCAGTTAATGCTTATTTTTTGGTCATTTGACATCTCACCTGGATTTCATCCCAGGTTTAACTTCCACAGTTTTATCTGAACTGGCCACCACCCTGACAAAAACCTCCCCGGCTTCAGGATGATTCTGTCTTCGCAAGAATTTGTTTACTCTCTCCTCTAGATGATTTCCTAAGCGAGTGGTCTGTAGTCCTGGAGAGAAAAGAAACACAGTGACGAACTTAGAAAGGCACAATAAAAAAGTAAATGCTTCAAGATACAATGATGATCTAAAGTTTTGACTGGTTAATTAAATTGATTTTTTTCCACTAGAAAAGGTGAACAGGAGTACCCAATAGTGGTAAGTAAGAAAAAGGTAGGTACAAGACTAATGCTTCAATTTTCTTCCAGATTTTTCAGTTTAACTTGTTCTCACAGTTTCAAGGAGAATGTACTGCATAGGATACATAAACTGGCTATTCAGAAAAGAGATAAAATACTTGAGTGAGGCATCAATCATGTTCTTTACTCAAGAGAAAGCAAAGGATGATTCTATTGGCTCTCACAGGATAAAGGTGTTAAATCCAAAGTCCTCTTGAACACACAGAAGGCCTTGAGGGTCAAAAAATCAGGGCCACTGTAAAAATAACCTGCACATTTTGTGAATAATTGGACTCTGCCATCGAGCAAAGTAGATTTCATCAACCAACAAGCCTTCAAACAGCTCAAATATGAAGGTAAACATTTTGCAGTCCAGGGACCAAGGCACTGGATGCACTGAACTCAATTGCGCAATAGAACTCAAACACATGAGCTTCAGAAAAAAAAAGCTTTTTCAGATCACCTAAACTTGTGATTAAAAAATGTTGGCTTAGCGCTCACTCTTCACTGATTAAAAAAATGTTGGATTAGCACTCCTTCACTGAATGGACTAGATAATAGGCAGCGATTTACACACATCTAAATACTGCACAGTTGTGGTCCTAATTTGTGATACTGTACAGAACATACCACAACTGGAAAAACACTATACTTTACTAGTTCAGCAGCATGTACAGTTTAAAGTACCGGTATATTGAAAAAGAAATAAGGCAAGTTTTGACTAGTTAACTGGAAGTCAGTTTTTGCACAATCTGACTGTCTTATAAATTATTGAAATTGGATGTTAATCCTCAACAGCAGTTTGAATACACAGAACATTGATTTGATTAAAAAAAAACCTTTTCAAAAAGCCCAAGTCAACAGTTGTGTTTTGGTTTTATGTATAGGTCACAGCCATGACTCCATGCTCCAAGGTCAGACGCAAGCATCAATCCTTTACAGAAGCTAAGCACTGCAGGAAAATGGTAAGAAGATCACAAACGTACAGAGATAACATTTTTTAAGGTAACACATATATGAAAGCCATATGAAAAATAATTTTCTCTCTAGAAAAGGCAGACATTAAGACTCAAAACCTAGTGCTACCAACAGCCTGACAATCTAGACGCAAGGCTAAATAAGAAAAACTTAATCTAGGAATGTAAACCCCACAACAACGCTGGCATGAGGCAAGGAAATGCTGGAACTGGAAATATCATGAATACAAATGTAGGCTACAATTAAAGACACAGTCAGGGTCCTGGAAACTTAATTAATTAATTTAAGCTCAATTAATTACGCCAAAGAAGGTGTACCCCTCTCACTGGCCAAGTCTTGGATGACTTAAGTTGACTGGTTCAAAGTTCAATATCTAAAGCACAAGGGCGCCTTCAATGTGCTGAGGATTAGTCATACGAATCTGGATGAATAAGAGTGCACGTAAAACCCCAATAGAATTCCTTTATATCAATCATAGCATTAGTAAAGCGCACTACTTACCCGTGAGGGTCTCAAGGCGCGGGGGGGGGCTGCTACTGTTCGAAGAGCCAGGTCTTGAGAAGTCTACTGAAGGTCAGAAGGTCTTCGGTCTGCCGTAGGCGGATGGGGAGGGTGTTCCGTGTCTTGGAGGCGAGGTGGGAGAATAATCTGCTGCCGGCGGTCACTTTTCGGATGCGGGGGACGAGGGCACGGTCTGCGGAGCGGAGCTGGCGGGTAGGGGTGTAGAGGCTGAGTCGGCTATTGAGGTATGTCTTCCAAAACAATGCACCACTCTGGACCCTTGTCCTAAAGATAGCATACAATGTCATCTGGAAGCTTGAGAAAGTCCCATCTTCATGGAGAACAGCCATTATTGTCCAAATTCACAAAAAAGGTCCTCGAAGTGATTCTCAAATTATCGCCCAATTTCCTTGCTCCATGTATTAAAATTTATGGCAAATTCCTCCTTAACCGAATCCAGGACTGGCCTAAAGACAAAGATCTTATCCCACTTCCAAGTTGGCTTCAGGGAGGGACAAGGCACCACTCGCCAAGCAATGAGATTATATTTCATACATTTCAAATATGGACAACTCTTTGTTGGTTTGATCTGAAGTTTTAAGGATTACCAGACAAACTCCTTACCGGGCTATTAGAAAAACACAGCAGTGATATGACCCAAGAGGGGCATTCATATCCGATTTTGAATACAAAACTGGAGTTAGGCAAGAGTATGTACTTACAATCATCTTGTTCAACTTATTTTTAAGGGATGTGGACAAAGGGCAATTGGCTCTGAACTTGGATGCGCCAGTGATGGTTGGAGAAAAAATTACCTCTACTAGTATTCGCGGATGGGCTGTATTATTCAGACAAACTGAGCAGACAAAGCATTGCTATTATAAGGGTTGGAAAATGATTGTGCCTCTTCAAAGCGCACTATCAACAAATAACTCTTATGTTGGTTAACAAGTAAAAATTGGAAGCCAACATTTCAAAATCAAAGAGCAACTCTAGACTGTTTATTTGATTATCTATGAAAAGTGAGCCTATTATGAGCTGGTATACAGGAGCGGTTGTATGCATTTACAATAAATGCAGGACAGAATGATGGAGCCTGCCCTCCAAGCGTATAAAACTGAAGCCCTGGATGCTGGTTCATAAGTACCCAAGTTCTGGAAGGTCCTAGGGATACAAAAAAAAATTTGATAACTTTTTCCTTGTGCCTACATATCGCTGAAGCTTTGATTGCCTTAAAACCTGTCCTGCATTGAGTCAGACTGTGGACCAACCAAAAGCTTGAACTACATCGAAAAGCACTCCAAGATGTATGGGACAGTAAAGATCCCCCAGAATGGCCCCAGCTCAACCATATTTCCCAAATGCTAATTGAAACAGGATGTGTCGCATACTGGGAAAATTCTGAGTTAATGAATAGAATAAGCCCTGTAACAATAAAAATATATTGGGAGCAGATCCTGGTCAAGTGTAACATAAAAGGAGGCATGAAGTTAACAGTTCCTAAGCCTGAAACTCCTAGGAAATGTATATGGACTGCATATTCCCGCAGGCAAAAAGAACATTGCACAATAACTTAAGACTGGTAGTATTCTTGGTCTTGGCTTATGCAAAAAACATGGACCAATGCCAAGACTTGCTTAGGACTTTGTAACTATGCGACAGGAGGTGAGGAAATTGTGCTGTACTTGATGCTTCTATGTGACAAATCTTCACAGGCAAGGAAGAAGCTTCTTCGTCCACTTGTTAAGACGCATAAAATCATGGCTGTAGAGAGCAATGACTATGCTATCGGACAGACTCAGAAGCTTGCTTTATGGAGCAGCCCATAATTTCGCTGGTTTACTCACAGGCGTACAAACCTCTGCGACTAAAGAACAAGTTACTTACCTTCGGTAACGATGTATCTGAAAGAAACACGTTAGTTAGATTCCTCACCTTAGAATATGCCCAGGCGTCAGACTGGATCCGGAAGATTTTTCGTCAGCTGATACAACTATTGTATTACAAATCCATAACTACAATTATACTTTATAACAATCTGCTCAATCTGCCGGCAAGACAGCCAGAACTTTAAATTAAAACCTTATTTTGTTTTGAAGTTGAAATCTGATAGAAGAACATTCTCCACGGGACTAATGAGGCTAGCCAAGCAGATATAACCCTGAACACATTAAAGAACAAGTTACTTACCTTCGGTAGCGATATATCTGTAAGAAACATTAGTTAGTTAGATTCCTTACCTTAGAATATCCCCAGGCGTCAGGCTGGATCCGGAAAGATTTTTCGTCACCAATACCCTTGCGCGTCGCTAGGCGTCATCTGCGGCTTCGTGTCCATCGTCGTGATCGCTGGGATGACATCGGAGTACTTAGATGCCGCCCTCGTGCGCTGATGTCAGTTCTTGTACACAGCTTTCCGCGCCAGGAACGCAGAGCCATGCAAGAAACCGACACTGGTGTCATGAATCTAGGGCCCTGAAAGGGATGACCTTAACCCTAGATATCAGTTCGCAGAACGGGGAGGATTGGTGGGGCGGTAAGGAATCTAACTAACTAATGTTTCTTGCGGCTATATCGTTACCGAAGGTAAGTAACTTGTTCATCTGAAAGAAACGCGTTAGTTAGATTCCTTACCTTAGAATAGATACCCCAGCAATACCAACCCCAGTGGTGGGTCTGCGAACCAAGATCACACCAGGAATTCCTGGAGAACGGAACGGCCAAAGAAGCAGTCTCTCCGGACTTGGCTTTCCAGGCAGTAATGCTTAGCAAACGTGTGCAGCGAGGCCCAAGTTGCTGCCTGACAAATGTCCCGCAGAGGGACTCCACGTCCCAGGGCAGTAGTAGCCGCTGTGGCCCGAGTGGAATGGGCCCTCAGCCCCACAGGAGGTTCCTTCTTAGCCAAGGAATAACAGGCCTTAATGCATAAAACGACCCACCGAGAGATGATCCGCTTGTGCACTGCCCGCCCCTTCTTAGCGCCCACGTAGCCAACGAAGAGTTGGTCGTCCACCCGGAACTGTTTCGCGCGGTCCAGATAGAAGGAGAGCGCACGTTTTGGGTCCAGACGGTGGAGCGCCTCTTCCTCTTTCGAGGGATGCGGAGGCGGAAAGAAGGTGGGCAATGTAACAGACTGGCCCATGTGAAAGGCAGTAACCACCTTAGGGAGAAAGGAAGGACGAGTCCGGAGAACAACCTTGTCCGGATAGACAGAGAGGAAAGGAGGGTTAGAAGAAAGAGCCTGGAGCACACTCACTCCTCTGGCAGAGGTGATGGCAAAGAGGAAAGCAGTCTTAAGAGTCAGAAGACGAAGAGGACAATTCTGAAGTGGCTCAAAAGGAGTGCACATCAGATAGGTTAACACCAGGTTCAAGTCCCACTGAGGCATTACGAAAGGGACAAGAGGAAACATGTGAGTAATGCCTTTAAAGAATCTAGCAACAACAGGGGACTTGAAAAGAGAAGGCTGATCAGGAAGCCGTAAGAAGGCCAGAAACTGCTGAAAGATATACTCTTGAGGGTGCCCAGAGCAGAGCCCTGCTGGGCCAGGGAAAGAAGATAGGAGAACTTCAGAAAGAGGGGCGGAAAGGGGATCCACAGCCTTTGCTGTGCACCATGCCACAAATTTGTTCCACCTGCAGGTGTATACCGTTTTAGTGGAGGGACGTCTGGCTGCCAGAATGACATCACAGACTTCAGGAGGCAAGACAAATGGCATCAACTGTCGCCGCTCAATCTCCACGCATGGAGGTGGAGGCTGGACAGGTTGGGGTGGAGGACCGTCTCCTGCTGCTGCGACAGAAGGTCATCCTGAAGAGGCAGTTGAATCGACGGATCGATTGACAGACTGAGTAGCTCAGGATACCAGTATCATCGTGCCCAATCCGGATCCACAAGGATGACTTGGGCCCGGTCGCGCCTGATCTTCTTCAGCACTCTGGGCAGAAGTGGTATAGGCGGAAAGGCGTACAACAGATCGCAACTCCACTCGCGACGAAAAGCGTCTCCGAGCGAGTGCCGCCTTGGAAATTCCAATGCGCAGATCTGATGACATTGCGCGTACTCTTCGGTGGCGAATAGATCTAACCAAGGCTCTCCCCACTGCCGAAAGAGGCCTAACGTCACGTCCGAGTTCAGACGCCATTCGTGATCCATCAATCACCGGCGGCTGAGTTCGTCCGCCCTGGCGTTCAGGAGGGACGCATCTGTCACCACTACATGCTCCGGTAGGGGTAGGGAGAGGGATCTGCCACTGACCCAATCGCGGTCCGTGAGCCACCACTTCAACTGTCTTGCAGTGCCCTCCGAGATCAGGACGTGGTCGGACAGAATGCCCCGATTAGAGCCCACTGGAACTTCAGGTCCCACTGCAGAGCCTCATCCGCCACCTGGCGCGATGTACCAGCAGGATGCAGGAGGCCATTAGACCCAGCAGCCGCAGCACCATCCTGACCGAAACTCGGGATAAAGGCTGAAAGATCAGAATCAGAGCCTGAATATCCTGAACCCGCTGTTCTGGAGGATAGACCCCTAACAGCGCAGAGTCCAGAACTGCTCCAATGAAAAGAAGCTTCTGGGAGGGACTCAGATGCGACTTCGGCACGTTGATGGAGAACCACAGCAAATGCAGGAGGTCGGCCGTAGTCTGGAGGTGGAAGACGACTGCCTGGGACGAGCCCGCCTTCAACAACCAGTCGTCGAGATAGAGGAAGACTGGAACCCCTAATCTGCGCAGATGAGCTGCGACCAAGGCCATCAGTTTCGTGAACACCCGAGGGGCACTGGTGAGGCCGAAGGGGAGCACGGTAAACTGAAAGTGCTCGTGGCCTACCATGAACTGCAGGTAACGCCGATGGGCCGGCAGGACGGGGATGTGGAAATATGCGTCCTGCAAGTCCAACGCTACCATCCAGTCTCCAGGGTCTAGGGCACCCAGAACCTGAGCTAAGGTGAGCATCTTGAACTTCTCCTTCCGGAGTAAGGTGTTGTCGCTCCTGAGGTCCAAGATAGGGCGTAGGCCCCCTTTGCCCTTCTTGGGAACCAGAAATTAATGGGAGTAACAACCCCGACCTACTTCTGGGCCAAGAATGCGCATGATGGCCCCCTTGGCCAAGAGGGCCGCAACTTCCTCCTGCAGAAGTTGCAAGTGATCCCCCGACATACGGTGGTACTGCGGTGGCATGGCTGGAGGGGGTCGCCTTGAAGGGGAGGGAGTAGCCCCTTCGGACGATTTGCAGCACCCATCTGTCCGACGTGATGGTACGCCAGTGGAGCAGGTGATGGCGAACTCTGCCTCCCGCTGGAGTCGAATGGGCCTGAAAGGTTGGACCAGGAAGGCTTTGAGGCAGATGCTGCGGGGGCAGATGTGGGCTGACCGTCTCTGTCCCCCTGCGCCGCCTCGGCGGAATCCACATCTGCGACCGCGTTGAGGCTGGTTGTGCGGCCTGTGGATAGACGGACGTGCGGGGGCTCCCCTTCCTTGGCCACGAAAGGGGCGAAGAGCGGAAGTTTGCAGGCACGGGGCCGAGAGGCCCAAGGACTTGGCCGTAGCCCTGGAGTCCTTAAAGCGCTCCAGTGCACTATCCGCTTTGTCACCAAAAAGGAGACTGCCATCGAAGGGCATGTCCATGAGGGTGCTCTGGACATCCCCGGAGAAATTCATGGATCTCAGCCAGGTGTGGCGATGAATCGCCACCGTCGTCGCAATCGCCCTACCTAGCGAGTCCGTGGTGTCAAGAACACATCGAATTGTGTACCGTGCTGCATCCCGCCCCTCAGCAAGAGCCAGGGCGAGCCATGTCCGGGCCGCCTCTGGACACTGGGGCAGCACGTCCGCCACCATATCTCACAAGGAGTGGGTGTAACGGTCCAAAAGGCACGCAGTATTAATGGACCGCAACCCCAAACTGAGGGAGGAAAACAGCTTCTTCCCAAACTGTTCCAACCTTTTCGATTCCCGATCCGGAGGAGCGGACGGAAAGGCGGTCTGGGACGTAGAGGCCTGGATAAACAGGCTCTCAGGGGTGGGGTGCACTGATAGAAAGCTGGGGTCGCCCGGAGCAGGGCAGTGGTGGCGGTCCACGGTACGGTCCACAGGAGTGACTGTGGAGGGCTTGGACCAGGTGCACATCAGAATATCAGTGAGTGCTTCATTGAACTGCAGTAGAGGCTCAGAAGAGCTTACTGGCGGTTGAAGCACCTCAGTGAGGAGGTTAGTCCTCAAGGCCGCTGCAGGGAGCTCCAGGTGAAGGGCTTCGGCAGCCCTGCGCAGCACGACAGAATAAGTTGCACCCTCCTCCGTAGCCACGGAGGGAGGAGAGATGAAGCCAGTGTCAGGTGAAGTATCGAGACCACTGGCATCCCCCAGCTCTTCTGCCCAGTCCTGATTAAACTGGCACTGCTGTGCAAGAGGGTCCTCAGACCCCTCTGTCGTCCCCGTCATCCGACTCCTGGTAGACAGGTTGAAAGGACGGAGCCAGGCGGTAGATGAATTGCCCATCCATCGGCGCTGGAGACGGCGCCGCTCCGACGCCGGACCCGGACTAAAACTGGGGACGACGTCGTCCAAACACGGCGCCGGGGGCGGCACCATAGGGGTCAGCGCCGGCGGAGGGGTCGCAAGGTCAACCGGCGTCGACCGGGATCCAGGCCTGGATCCCATGGGGGCCTGCGGCATTGGGACCGAAGTCGACAACGGCGCCAAAGCCGCTGGCTCGCTAGGCCTCCCAAGCGGACCCGCGGGGACCGAAGGCGCGCCTACAGACCGCGACGCCGGAGCGAGACTCCTCATGGCCACGAGGAAGTCTCGAACCTCGTCCGGAGTCGTGTTAGGCCCATGGACCGGAGAGTATGAGGCCGGACGTGACTCCTGCGGCTTCGATGGAGACGCGCGGGTGGTGCCACTCGAACCCTCAGCCGAGTCGCGCGAGCGGAGTCAGAAGAGCGATGTCGCCTCTTCAACTTCTTCTTACTGTGCCTCGACTTACCTGAATGCGAGGACTTCGAACCCGACGAGCTGTGATGACTTCGGCTCCGCGACTGGTCCCTCGACCGGCGTGGAGCCGACTGCCGGAGCTCGAGGAGCTTGCGAGACTGCTCCCACCTAGCCTTCGAGGACAAGGTCCAGCAGTCGGGGCACGACTGGGCATCATGGTTGGCCCTAAGGCTGTAGAGACACCAACAGTGGTGATCTGTAACCGACATCAGTCGGTTATAGGCATCGCACGGCTTGAAACCGGGCATCCCTACCGACACCAGGAGTCGAGGTCAACTCGAAAGATGAGCCAAAAAAGTCCAAAAAGTTTAGTCAAAAAGTGACTAAATGGTATGCTCTTCCCGGATCTGCGCTTACTGGCGCGGAAAAAAGAAGAACTGACATCAGCACGCGAGGGCGGCATCTAAGTACTCAGACAACGTCATCCCGGCGATCACATCGACAACGGACGCGGAGCCGCAGACGACACCTAGCAACACTCAAGGATATTGCTGACGAAAAATCTTTCCGGATCCAGCCTGACGCCTGGGGATATTCTAAGGTAAGGAATCTAACTAACATGTTTCTTTCAGATGCACAAGTTACTTACCTTCAGTAACAATATATCTGTAAGAAACATTAGTTAGTGATAAGATTCCTTACCTTAGAATTACCCCCACACTTCAGACTGGATCCGGAAACTTTTCCTCAGCAGTACCCCTGCGCGTCGGAAGGTGGTGTTGTGCGGCTCCGCGTCCGTCCTTGCCGTCGTGGTCGCGAAGATGACGTCGCGGCAGCTACTTAGACGCCGCCCTTGAGCGCTGACTTCAGTTCTGTACACGACTTTCCGCTCCAGGAACGCAGAGCCATGCAAGATACTGACCACTGGTGCATTGAAACTAGGGCCCTGAGAGAGATGACCTTAACCCTAGAAGTCAGTTCGCAGAATGGGAAGGATGGGTGGGGTGGTAAGGAATAATGTTTCTTACAGATGGAATATGCTACTTACCAGTATGCATCTGTTCTTGGCATGTAGAGCTGCAGATCTACACACTTTGCATAGATCACCATCTGGTGTTGGGCCCGGATGTTTGCAGTTTGTTTTTTCTCTTGGAAAGTCTTTGGAAGTCACGAGGTCGGTGACTCCTCCTTTGGATCGTATTGCGCATGGGCTTCGGCTCCATCCTCAGATTGTTTTTCGCCAGCAGGGAAAGATGGAGTGTAGTAACAATAGTGAAGAAACCATGTGTGTTGTATCTAGATTAGGTAAGACTGGAACAGGTACAGGTAGCCGGGGAGGCGTGTGTAGATCTGCAGCTCTACATGCCAAGAACAGATGCATACTGATAAGTAGCATATTCCGTTCGAGGCATATGAGCTGCAGATTACACACTTTGCATTGACTATATAGCAGTTCCCAACCCTAGCGGCGACCACCGGTATCTGTTGCAGTGGTTTGAAATAGTGTTTTTAGTATAGCCTGGCCCACACAAGCTTATTGCTTGGTTTGCACATCTACACAATAGTGTTTAGTGAAAGTGTGCGGTGTTGATGTTCTGCTTGGGTTGTCGGATCAGATAGAACCCGCTCAACAGAGCCTTTCTAACCCAGCCAGAACGTTACCCCCTCCCTAGGGCCTATTCACAATAAGTAACCACATATATACATGTACCACCTAAGGACAGGGAATTCCTATTATATGGATATATATATATATATATATATAGCAGCCTCGCGGTCTCAGACAGACCCAGGACTTCCTGCCCAGACGGCAGCCCCAGCCTCGCGGTCTCAAACAGACCCAGGACTTCCTACCCAGACGGCAGCCCCAGCCTCGCGGTCTCAAACAGACCCAGGACTTCCTGCCCAGACGGCAGCCTCAGCCTCGCGGTCTCAAACAGACCCAGGACTTCCTACCCAGACGGCAGCCTCAGCCTCGCGGTCTCAGACAGACCCAGGACTTCCTACCCAGACGGCAGCCCCAGCCTCGCGGTCTCAAACAGACCCAGGACTTCCTACCCAGACGGCAGCCTCAGCCTCGCGGTCTCAAACAGACCCAGGACTTCCTACCCAGACGGCAGCCTCAGCCTCGCGGTCTCAGACAGACCCAGGACTTCCTACCCAGACGGCAGCCTCAGCCTCGCGGTCTCAGACAGACCCAGGACTTCCTACCCAGTCGGCAGCCTTAGCACGAGCTCATCCTATTATTACCATAATACACGACAGGGGAATCAGGGTTACCATGTATCAGATCACACAAAGACCACTAGTTGAGCACAACCTGTCCTTCAGTTCGAGGGGCTCCTTCCTCCCTCATTCAGTTACCACTTACCTGATCAGGATTAACATCTGTTCATGTTAAGTAACATCTGACTAGAAGAATAGGCTACCCTCTCATGCAAGAGCACATGTTGGTTCACTATAACATCAGATCACACAAAGACTGCTAGTTGAGCACAACCTGTTCTCCAGTTCGAGGGGCTCCTTTCTCCCTCACTCAGTTACCACTTACCTGATCAGGATTAACATCTGTTCATGTCAAGTAACATCTGACTAGAAGAATAGGCTACCCTCTTATACAAGAACACACAGCACATGTTGACTCACTACAAACTGAATACTTTATTTAGTCACTACATACACGCTCACAGAATACATATCATATACCACCTGCAAAGGAAAGTGAAAGATTAAGTTGTACACTCTAATAAAAAGGGGTTGACATCACCTTGGTCGTATGTAGCCTGCACTCAATGGTCATCTAGGTTTCCTTCCCGTCTGCGCCTCGGCTTCGCCTGGAAGTCACACCTCTGCAGTCACAGATCTACTCCCTTCTCTTTTCTCCGAGTCACTGGGACCTCTTCCTCATTGGCTACTCTCTTCTCTTTGGCTGCTGTGTTAGAAGAATATCTGTCTCTCGGTTTTCCTCCACCTTCAAGTTTGTCATCTGTCTTCCCTGGAATAAATGGTAGCTTTACTGCTAACGGCCAGGTGCCGCCTACGGACTAAAAGCAAGTGCCAGTGTCTGCCTCAGACTTTCACTAATATAGATGTGCATTTTCTCATGGAAAATTCCAGCACGTAACCTGCTGCCCACCAAATTCCTGTACCTCCCCGTGCCAAGGACACGTTCCCAGCCGGCCGGCCTGATGTAGTGTCTTCGGCATGAAGAAGAATACAATCCTTCGATAAGGGCCGGCCTGAACCGGTTCTCTCCAAGCGAATAACACCTCCTAACTAAAACACTGCCTATGACCTAGAAGCTTCCCAAGCTGCCAGAGCAGGAGGAAAGATGGAGTCTCTCCCGTTTAAGGCCTACCAGGCCTGAATTCAGCACGGCTCCATGAAATACCCTCACTACAGAACAGATTACCCCTAATGCTAACGAATCTATCCCCTAGGATATGTATGCAAACCCTGATCTATGGGGAAGAACACAGGATCATGTCGAAGTGCCTAATACATAGGCTCTATACACTACTCTAACCCTTAGACTTGAATGGAAAGAGACTGAAGTCACATTAGGCCCCTTTTAACACAGAAAGGCCGGGGAAATCGAGCAATACAGTTGACCATGTAGCTGCTTTGCAGATATCATCTAGTGGGATGTTCCCTAAAAAAGCCATGGAAGCCCCTATCTTCCGTGTAGAATGGGCTTTAGGGGGAACGGAATGCGTTCGTTTTGCTTTGTGGTAGCAAAACTGTATGCATTTTATAATCCACCTAGCTATCCATGATTTTGAGAAGGGGTTGCCCTTGTGTGGTGGAGAGAAAGAGACAAACAGTTGTTTGGTCTTGCGGAAAGGTTGTGTTCTCTCGATGTAGTAGAGTAAGGCTCGTTTGACATCTAGCTTGTGCAGAGCCCTTTCTGCAACGGTCTGAGATTGCGAGAAAAATACTGGTAATTCTACAGATTGGTTTAGGTGAAAAGGGGAAATGACTTTAGGTAGGAATTTTGGGTTGGTACGGAGAACAACCTTGTTCTGGTGCATTTGAAGAAAAGGTTCTTGTATGGTAAGTGCTTGTATCTCACTGACCCTTCTAAGGGAAGTGATGGCTACAAGGAAAGCTGTTTTCCATGTGAGGAATTGCAGTTCACATTTATGCAAAGGTTCGAAGGGAGGCCCCATCAGTCTTGTGAGCACGATATTTAAGTTCCACACAGGTGAGGGTGGTACTCTGGGGGGAATTATTCTTTTGAGGCCTTCCATGAAGGCTTTAATGGCAGGTACTCTGAAAAGTGATAGGTGCTGCCTGTTTTGTAAGTAAGCTGCAATTGCTGCGAGGTGTAGCCGAATGGAGGTATAGGCTAGATTACACATTTGTAGATGGAGTAAGTAGCATATGATGTGTTGTATAGACGCGTCTAGCGGATTGATTGTGTTGTTATGGCAATAAATAACAAATCTTTTCCACTTGGCAGCGTAGCAGGCTCTAATGGTATGGCGTCTAGCTTCTTTGATGACGTTCATACAGTCAGGGGGAAGGTTTAGGTACCCGAACTCTAGGATTTCAGGAGCCAGATCGCAAGGTTGAGCTGCACTGGGTACGGGTGCCTGATCTCTCCATGGTTCTGGGTTAGGAGGCTTGGTGAGAGGTGTAGCTTTTGGTGTGGTACTACCGAGAGTTCCAGCAGCGTGGTGTACCACGGTTGTCTGGCCCACGTTGAAGCTACTAGTATCAGTGTGAGGGAGTGCTGTTGTAGCTTTCGTACCACTAATGGAATGAGTGGGAGAGGCGGAAAAGCGTACGCAAATTTGCCTGACCAGTTCATCCATATCGCATTCCCTTCGGACAATGGGTGTGGGTATCTGGCGGCGAAGCTTGGGCATTTTGTGTTTTCGTGGGTGGCGAAGAGGTCCATCTGTGGATGCCCCCACATTTGAAAGAACGGATGAAGAACCTGTGGGTGAAGTTCCCACTCGTGGATCTGTTGCGTCTGTCTGCTGAGCAGATCTGCCACGGTGTTTTGGACTCCTGGGACATGAGCTAGGAGAAAGATTTTGTGGGGAATTGCCCATCTCCATATGCTCTGTGCTAATTGAGAGAGCTGTGTAGTGTGTGCCGCCTTGTTTTTGAATATAATACATGGCCGTCATGTTGTCTGTGCGAATGAGGACTGTCTTGCCTGAAATCTGTGGTTGAAAGGATTTCAGGGCTAGAAAGATAGCTAGTAACTCCAGATGGTTGATATGGAGTAACTTTTGTTGCGGCGTCCATGTGCCCTGCACTGTGAGGTGTAATAGATGAGCTCCCCAGCCGGAGAGCGATGCATCTGTTGTTAGTATTATTTGGGGAACCGGGTCCAGGAACGGTCGACCTTTGGAAAGGTTTGTGGTGTTCCACCACTGCAGAGAGCGATGGGTGTGACCGTCTACCAACACCAGATCTGTCAGTTGCCCCTGGGCCTGGTTCCATTGGCGCGCTAAGCACTCTTGGAGTGGACGCATCTGGAGTCTTGCAAGAGGCCATCATCCCTATCAGTTGCATAAACACTCTTGCTGTGAGGGAGTGTTGAGGTATGAATCTTTGACGCAAAGCCTGAATGCTTGCAATCCTGGCAGGATTGGGGTAGGCTATGGCTTTTGAGGTGTCTATGGTGGCACCGAGGTATTGTTTTATGTGGGATGGTGTTAGCTGGGATTTTTGGTGGTTCACCGTGAAGCCTAGTTGGTGATGTAGTTGGATTGT
This sequence comes from Triturus cristatus, assembly GCF_964204655.1. Lineage (NCBI taxonomy): Eukaryota > Metazoa > Chordata > Amphibia > Caudata > Salamandridae > Triturus > Triturus cristatus. The sequence goes on along the minus strand of NC_140593.1, from coordinate 839,064,161 downwards.
GTTGGCGGTGTGGTGTACACATTGGTTGTATGAAGTGGCTTTTATCAGCCAATCGTCCAAGTATGGGAAGACGTGAATGTGCTGTCTTCTGAGGTGTGCCGCCACCACTGCTAGGCACTTGGTGAATACCCGTGGTGCTGTTGTGACTCCGAACGGGAGCACTTTGAATTGGTAGTGTTGTCCGTCCACTACAAATCTGAGTTACTTTCTGTGAGCATAATGTACTGGAATGTGGAAATATGCGTCTTTCAAGTCCAGTGTGGTGAGAAAGTTGTTTTGGGAGAGGATTGGAAGTACCTACTGAAGCGTTACCATGTGAAAATGATCTGAGTGTACGTATGTGTTTAGGGGCCGGAGATCTAGAATAGGTCGTAGAGTCTCGTCCCTTTTTGGTATTAGAAAATATAGGGAGTAAACCCCCAAATTTTGTTGATTGACAGGAACGTGTTCTATTGTGTGTTTTTGTAGGAGGGAGATTACCTCCTGCTTTAGCAATGTGGAATGTTCTTGTGACATTGGGCGTTGCGTGGGTGGAATGTTTGGGGGGGTAGATGTTAATTCCAGGCAGTATCCTGACTGAATTATTTGGGTCACCCATTTGTCTGAGGTGATGGTCTCCCAGACATGAAGGAAATTTGTGAGTCTGCCCCCGACTGGAGTGGAATGGTCTGGGGGAAGCGGGGGAAAGTCATTGGGTAGTAGGTGTGGCAGAACGGGCGTTGTTTGTTTTGCCTCTGCCCTTGTTGTTGTTACCCCTGTAGCTGCCTCTTTGGTAACCTTTTGTAAAGGTGGTCTGAGTAGGGGACTTGTACGCTGTGGACGCTGTGTCTGAGGAGTAGCCTCTGGAAGCACACCGAAAGGATGAGCGGCGAAAGGAGCGTCTGGGTGGGTGAGACTGTAAGGCCCCCATGGATTTTGCTGTATCCGTGTCCTTTTTCATCTTTAAGGCCTCATCCACCTTTGGCCCGAATAGATGTTCCTGGTCAAAGGGATGGTTAAGGATAGAGGCCTGCACTTCCGGTTTAAACCCAGATACTCTTAACCAAGCATGACGACGGAGAAGAACGCTGGTGTTAATGGCCCTGGAGGCTGTGTCTGCTGCGTCTAGGGCACAACGTATAGAGGTGTTTGTGATTGTTTTACCCTCTTGAATCAACTTGTTGGCTTTACTTTTATATTTTTCAGGGAGATGTTGCATTATGCTCTCTAATTCGTCATAATGAGCCTTGTCATATCTGGCCAGCAGTGCCCGAGTGTTTGCTATACGCCATATGTTGGCGGCCTGGGATGCTGTACGTTTGCCTGAAGCATCTAGCAATTTTGATTCCTTGTCAGGTGGTGGTGCATCACCTGACGCTTGTGAGTTTGCCCTTTTACGTGCCGTAGAGACCACTAAGGAATCTAGTGGCGCTGGTCCTCTGATGTAAGAGGGATCTGAGGGAGCAGGTTTGTACTTCTTTTCGATACGTGGATTAAGGACCCTGGCTCTCACTGGGTCTTTAAAAACTTCTGCCGCATGCTTTACCACCCCTATGAGCATGGGCAGTTTGGAAGTGGACCTCTGTGTAGTATCAAATGTGTCCAGGAGGAAATCTTCCTCCACAGGGTCATTATGCATGTCCACCCCATGATAATGTGCTGCTCTTTGCAGAAGATGGTAAAACCCTAGTGAATCTTCAGGTGGAGATGGTCTAGAGGGGTAAATCTCGTCTTGTGGGACGTTGGGGATATCTGGTATATGGTAATCGTCCCATGGATCTGGAGCTCCTGTAGGGGTGGAGTCTTGTGGCACATTCCCTGTATCATAATATGGGTCCCCCTGATCATCATCGTCTGGAGATGGAGTAGGAGAACGAAGAGGTGGGGGTGGTGGTGGGGAAGGAGGAGGTGGAGGAGGAGGAGGGGAAGGTATTCTGAATGGAGAGGTAGCGGAGTCCTTCCTCGTTGGAGGCGGAGCAGGCTTCTCCAAATGTCTCTTCTTAGTAGAGAGCGTCAAAAATCCAGTTTTTGGATCCTTGGTAAGAGTTTTTTGCAAGGGATCCAGTGTAAATAACTCTGGTGAGGTAATTTGGGCCGTCGGCGTCGAGGCCGATGATTTTTTAGGTTTTTCCGTGCCGGTTTGATGTTTAGAACCCGGCTTGGGACCTTCCGGTCTCTTGGTCGGCGCCGAGATGAGCTTCGGCTTAAAAGTGTCGGTGCCGGTAGTCTTGTGTGGTTTGGTCGACCTCGGTGTCGAGGTGGAGGCCATCTTCTTTTTCGGTGCCGAAGTGTGTTTCTCGGCACCGCTGGCAGGCTGGCCCGAGCCGCCGGAAGGCTTACTTGGCTTCATCACCGGGCCCGAAGGTGGGGTGTGTGAAGCAGTGTCTCTGGTCTTGCCTAGGCCCGGAGGCGAAGGCGTGACCGAAGCTTTTTTGGGTGTCGGCGCGGGTGTGGGAGGGGGTAGATTGGTACTCACGACCCTCTGCGCCGGGGTGATGTCTTCCACATCTGACTTGTCGGCCTCGGAAGCGCTGACGAGGTCCTGTTCGGTACGATGATGTTCCGGATCGTCGATGTCGTCTCCGAAGATGTCGACTGGAATGGACGTCGAGGAGTGTGCCATGTTCCTTCTGGCTCTTCGGTCCCGAATAGTCTTTTTGGATCAGAAAGACTTACAGGCCGGACAGTCTCGAGCCTCGTGTTCCGGGGAGAGGCAAAGGTTGCATACCTCATGAAGATCGGTGTGGGGAAATTTGGACCCACATTGAGGGCACTTTTTGAATGGAGTTCTTTCCATGAGCCGGGACCGGAGCCTGGGTAGGCCCGAAGGCCACCGTCGACGACTGGAACCGAAGGTTTGTGTCGATGAGAAAGCGCGTTGATTGAAGAGATCGTGATCGAAACAATACAGCGATTGGGGTGAGGATTGCGCGTCGATCGTCGAACTGGAAGCTGTTTGGAACCGGAGCGCGAAGATCACATCCGAGCCCGATGGCGGAAAAAAACAATCTGAGGATGGAGTTGAAGCCCATGAGCAATACGATCCAAAGGAGGAGTCACCGACCTCGTGACTTCCAAAGACTTTCCAAGAGGAAAAACAAACTGCAAACATCCGGGCCCAACACCAGATGGCGGTCTATGCAAAGTGTGTAATCTGCAGCTCATATGCCTCGAACATATTATTACCGAAGGAAAGTAACTTGTGCATCTGAAAGAAACACGTTAGTGATAGATTCCTTACCTTAGAATAGATACCCCAGCAATACCAACCCCGGTGAGGGGTCTGCGAACCAAGATCACACCAGGAAGTCCAGGAAAACAGAACAGCCAAATAAGCCGTCTCTCCGGACTTGTCTGTCCAGGCAAAAGTGCTTATGCGAGGCCCATATAGCTGCCTGACTTGTCTTGTAAGGGGACACCATGTCTCAATGCCATCGTGGCAGCCGTTGCCCTGGTGGAATGGGCGCGCAGCCCCAACGGAGGCTCCTTCTTTGCCAGAGAATAACAGGCTTTAATACACAAGACGACCCATCTGAAGATAGTCCGATTGTGTACGGCCCGACCTTTCTTGGCACCAACGTAGCCAAGAAAGAGCTGATCATCCAACCAGAACCGTTGTGTGCGATTAAGGTAAAATGAGAGCGCACGTTTTGGGTCCAGACGGTGGAGCGCCTCTTCCTCTTTCGAGGGATGCGGAGGCGGAAAGAAGGTGGGCAATGTAACAGACTGGCCCATGTGAAAGGCAGTAACCACCTTAGGGAGAAAGGAAGGACGAGTCCGGAGAACAACCTTGTCCGGATAGACAGAGAGGAAAGGAGGGTTAGAAGAAAGAGCCTGGAGCACACTCACTCCTCTGGCAGAGGTGATGGCAAAGAGGAAAGCAGTCTTAAGAGTCAGAAGACGAAGAGGACAATTCTGAAGTGGCTCAAAAGGAGTGCACATCAGATAGGTTAACACCAGGTTCAAGTCCCACTGAGGCATTACGAAAGGGACAAGAGGAAACATGTGAGTAATGCCTTTAAAGAATCTAGCAACAACAGGGGACTTGAAAAGAGAAGGCTGATCAGGAAGCCGTAAGAAGGCCAGAAACTGCTGAAAGATATACTCTTGAGGGTGCCCAGAGCAGAGCCCTGCTGGGCCAGGGAAAGAAGATAGGAGAACTTCAGAAAGAGGGGCGGAAAGGGGATCCACAGCCTTTGCTGTGCACCATGCCACAAATTTGTTCCACCTGCAGGTGTATACCGTTTTAGTGGAGGGACGTCTGGCTGCCAGAATGACATCACAGACTTCAGGAGGCAAGACAAATGGCATCAACTGTCGCCGCTCAATCTCCACGCATGGAGGTGGAGGCTGGACAGGTTGGGGTGGAGGACCGTCTCCTGCTGCTGCGACAGAAGGTCATCCTGAAGAGGCAGTTGAATCGACGGATCGATTGACAGACTGAGTAGCTCAGGATACCAGTATCATCGTGCCCAATCCGGATCCACAAGGATGACTTGGGCCCGGTCGCGCCTGATCTTCTTCAGCACTCTGGGCAGAAGTGGTATAGGCGGAAAGGCGTACAACAGATCGCAACTCCACTCGCGACGAAAAGCGTCTCCGAGCGAGTGCCGCCTTGGAAATTCCAATGCGCAGATCTGATGACATTGCGCGTACTCTTCGGTGGCGAATAGATCTAACCAAGGCTCTCCCCACTGCCGAAAGAGGCCTAACGTCACGTCCGAGTTCAGACGCCATTCGTGATCCATCAATCACCGGCGGCTGAGTTCGTCCGCCCTGGCGTTCAGGAGGGACGCATCTGTCACCACTACATGCTCCGGTAGGGGTAGGGAGAGGGATCTGCCACTGACCCAATCGCGGTCCGTGAGCCACCACTTCAACTGTCTTGCAGTGCCCTCCGAGATCAGGACGTGGTCGGACAGAATGCCCCGATTAGAGCCCACTGGAACTTCAGGTCCCACTGCAGAGCCTCATCCGCCACCTGGCGCGATGTACCAGCAGGATGCAGGAGGCCATTAGACCCAGCAGCCGCAGCACCATCCTGACCGAAACTCGGGATAAAGGCTGAAAGATCAGAATCAGAGCCTGAATATCCTGAACCCGCTGTTCTGGAGGATAGACCCCTAACAGCGCAGAGTCCAGAACTGCTCCAATGAAAAGAAGCTTCTGGGAGGGACTCAGATGCGACTTCGGCACGTTGATGGAGAACCACAGCAAATGCAGGAGGTCGGCCGTAGTCTGGAGGTGGAAGACGACTGCCTGGGACGAGCCCGCCTTCAACAACCAGTCGTCGAGATAGAGGAAGACTGGAACCCCTAATCTGCGCAGATGAGCTGCGACCAAGGCCATCAGTTTCGTGAACACCCGAGGGGCACTGGTGAGGCCGAAGGGGAGCACGGTAAACTGAAAGTGCTCGTGGCCTACCATGAACTGCAGGTAACGCCGATGGGCCGGCAGGACGGGGATGTGGAAATATGCGTCCTGCAAGTCCAACGCTACCATCCAGTCTCCAGGGTCTAGGGCACCCAGAACCTGAGCTAAGGTGAGCATCTTGAACTTCTCCTTCCGGAGTAAGGTGTTGTCGCTCCTGAGGTCCAAGATAGGGCGTAGGCCCCCTTTGCCCTTCTTGGGAACCAGAAATTAATGGGAGTAACAACCCCGACCTACTTCTGGGCCAAGAATGCGCATGATGGCCCCCTTGGCCAAGAGGGCCGCAACTTCCTCCTGCAGAAGTTGCAAGTGATCCCCCGACATACGGTGGTACTGCGGTGGCATGGCTGGAGGGGGTCGCCTTGAAGGGGAGGGAGTAGCCCCTTCGGACGATTTGCAGCACCCATCTGTCCGACGTGATGGTACGCCAGTGGAGCAGGTGATGGCGAACTCTGCCTCCCGCTGGAGTCGAATGGGCCTGAAAGGTTGGACCAGGAAGGCTTTGAGGCAGATGCTGCGGGGGCAGATGTGGGCTGACCGTCTCTGTCCCCCTGCGCCGCCTCGGCGGAATCCACATCTGCGACCGCGTTGAGGCTGGTTGTGCGGCCTGTGGATAGACGGACGTGCGGGGGCTCCCCTTCCTTGGCCACGAAAGGGGCGAAGAGCGGAAGTTTGCAGGCACGGGGCCGAGAGGCCCAAGGACTTGGCCGTAGCCCTGGAGTCCTTAAAGCGCTCCAGTGCACTATCCGCTTTGTCACCAAAAAGGAGACTGCCATCGAAGGGCATGTCCATGAGGGTGCTCTGGACATCCCCGGAGAAATTCATGGATCTCAGCCAGGTGTGGCGATGAATCGCCACCGTCGTCGCAATCGCCCTACCTAGCGAGTCCGTGGTGTCAAGAACACATCGAATTGTGTACCGTGCTGCATCCCGCCCCTCAGCAAGAGCCAGGGCGAGCCATGTCCGGGCCGCCTCTGGACACTGGGGCAGCACGTCCGCCACCATATCTCACAAGGAGTGGGTGTAACGGTCCAAAAGGCACGCAGTATTAATGGACCGCAACCCCAAACTGAGGGAGGAAAACAGCTTCTTCCCAAACTGTTCCAACCTTTTCGATTCCCGATCCGGAGGAGCGGACGGAAAGGCGGTCTGGGACGTAGAGGCCTGGATAAACAGGCTCTCAGGGGTGGGGTGCACTGATAGAAAGCTGGGGTCGCCCGGAGCAGGGCAGTGGTGGCGGTCCACGGTACGGTCCACAGGAGTGACTGTGGAGGGCTTGGACCAGGTGCACATCAGAATATCAGTGAGTGCTTCATTGAACTGCAGTAGAGGCTCAGAAGAGCTTACTGGCGGTTGAAGCACCTCAGTGAGGAGGTTAGTCCTCAAGGCCGCTGCAGGGAGCTCCAGGTGAAGGGCTTCGGCAGCCCTGCGCAGCACGACAGAATAAGTTGCACCCTCCTCCGTAGCCACGGAGGGAGGAGAGATGAAGCCAGTGTCAGGTGAAGTATCGAGACCACTGGCATCCCCCAGCTCTTCTGCCCAGTCCTGATTAAACTGGCACTGCTGTGCAAGAGGGTCCTCAGACCCCTCTGTCGTCCCCGTCATCCGACTCCTGGTAGACAGGTTGAAAGGACGGAGCCAGGCGGTAGATGAATTGCCCATCCATCGGCGCTGGAGACGGCGCCGCTCCGACGCCGGACCCGGACTAAAACTGGGGACGACGTCGTCCAAACACGGCGCCGGGGGCGGCACCATAGGGGTCAGCGCCGGCGGAGGGGTCGCAAGGTCAACCGGCGTCGACCGGGATCCAGGCCTGGATCCCATGGGGGCCTGCGGCATTGGGACCGAAGTCGACAACGGCGCCAAAGCCGCTGGCTCGCTAGGCCTCCCAAGCGGACCCGCGGGGACCGAAGGCGCGCCTACAGACCGCGACGCCGGAGCGAGACTCCTCATGGCCACGAGGAAGTCTCGAACCTCGTCCGGAGTCGTGTTAGGCCCATGGACCGGAGAGTATGAGGCCGGACGTGACTCCTGCGGCTTCGATGGAGACGCGCGGGTGGTGCCACTCGAACCCTCAGCCGAGTCGCGCGAGCGGAGTCAGAAGAGCGATGTCGCCTCTTCAACTTCTTCTTACTGTGCCTCGACTTACCTGAATGCGAGGACTTCGAACCCGACGAGCTGTGATGACTTCGGCTCCGCGACTGGTCCCTCGACCGGCGTGGAGCCGACTGCCGGAGCTCGAGGAGCTTGCGAGACTGCTCCCACCTAGCCTTCGAGGACAAGGTCCAGCAGTCGGGGCACGACTGGGCATCATGGTTGGCCCTAAGGCTGTAGAGACACCAACAGTGGTGATCTGTAACCGACATCAGTCGGTTATAGGCATCGCACGGCTTGAAACCGGGCATCCCTACCGACACCAGGAGTCGAGGTCAACTCGAAAGATGAGCCAAAAAAGTCCAAAAAGTTTAGTCAAAAAGTGACTAAATGGTATGCTCTTCCCGGATCTGCGCTTACTGGCGCGGAAAAAAGAAGAACTGACATCAGCACGCGAGGGCGGCATCTAAGTACTCAGACAACGTCATCCCGGCGATCACATCGACAACGGACGCGGAGCCGCAGACGACACCTAGCAACACTCAAGGATATTGCTGACGAAAAATCTTTCCGGATCCAGCCTGACGCCTGGGGATATTCTAAGGTAAGGAATCTAACTAACATGTTTCTTTCAGATGCACAAGTTACTTACCTTCAGTAACAATATATCTGTAAGAAACATTAGTTAGTGATAAGATTCCTTACCTTAGAATTACCCCCACACTTCAGACTGGATCCGGAAACTTTTCCTCAGCAGTACCCCTGCGCGTCGGAAGGTGGTGTTGTGCGGCTCCGCGTCCGTCCTTGCCGTCGTGGTCGCGAAGATGACGTCGCGGCAGCTACTTAGACGCCGCCCTTGAGCGCTGACTTCAGTTCTGTACACGACTTTCCGCTCCAGGAACGCAGAGCCATGCAAGATACTGACCACTGGTGCATTGAAACTAGGGCCCTGAGAGAGATGACCTTAACCCTAGAAGTCAGTTCGCAGAATGGGAAGGATGGGTGGGGTGGTAAGGAATAATGTTTCTTACAGATGGAATATGCTACTTACCAGTATGCATCTGTTCTTGGCATGTAGAGCTGCAGATCTACACACTTTGCATAGATCACCATCTGGTGTTGGGCCCGGATGTTTGCAGTTTGTTTTTTCTCTTGGAAAGTCTTTGGAAGTCACGAGGTCGGTGACTCCTCCTTTGGATCGTATTGCGCATGGGCTTCGGCTCCATCCTCAGATTGTTTTTCGCCAGCAGGGAAAGATGGAGTGTAGTAACAATAGTGAAGAAACCATGTGTGTTGTATCTAGATTAGGTAAGACTGGAACAGGTACAGGTAGCCGGGGAGGCGTGTGTAGATCTGCAGCTCTACATGCCAAGAACAGATGCATACTGATAAGTAGCATATTCCGTTCGAGGCATATGAGCTGCAGATTACACACTTTGCATTGACTATATAGCAGTTCCCAACCCTAGCGGCGACCACCGGTATCTGTTGCAGTGGTTTGAAATAGTGTTTTTAGTATAGCCTGGCCCACACAAGCTTATTGCTTGGTTTGCACATCTACACAATAGTGTTTAGTGAAAGTGTGCGGTGTTGATGTTCTGCTTGGGTTGTCGGATCAGATAGAACCCGCTCAACAGAGCCTTTCTAACCCAGCCAGAACGTTACCCCCTCCCTAGGGCCTATTCACAATAAGTAACCACATATATACATGTACCACCTAAGGACAGGGAATTCCTATTATATGGATATATATATATATATATATATAGCAGCCTCGCGGTCTCAGACAGACCCAGGACTTCCTGCCCAGACGGCAGCCCCAGCCTCGCGGTCTCAAACAGACCCAGGACTTCCTACCCAGACGGCAGCCCCAGCCTCGCGGTCTCAAACAGACCCAGGACTTCCTGCCCAGACGGCAGCCTCAGCCTCGCGGTCTCAAACAGACCCAGGACTTCCTACCCAGACGGCAGCCTCAGCCTCGCGGTCTCAGACAGACCCAGGACTTCCTACCCAGACGGCAGCCCCAGCCTCGCGGTCTCAAACAGACCCAGGACTTCCTACCCAGACGGCAGCCTCAGCCTCGCGGTCTCAAACAGACCCAGGACTTCCTACCCAGACGGCAGCCTCAGCCTCGCGGTCTCAGACAGACCCAGGACTTCCTACCCAGACGGCAGCCTCAGCCTCGCGGTCTCAGACAGACCCAGGACTTCCTACCCAGTCGGCAGCCTTAGCACGAGCTCATCCTATTATTACCATAATACACGACAGGGGAATCAGGGTTACCATGTATCAGATCACACAAAGACCACTAGTTGAGCACAACCTGTCCTTCAGTTCGAGGGGCTCCTTCCTCCCTCATTCAGTTACCACTTACCTGATCAGGATTAACATCTGTTCATGTTAAGTAACATCTGACTAGAAGAATAGGCTACCCTCTCATGCAAGAGCACATGTTGGTTCACTATAACATCAGATCACACAAAGACTGCTAGTTGAGCACAACCTGTTCTCCAGTTCGAGGGGCTCCTTTCTCCCTCACTCAGTTACCACTTACCTGATCAGGATTAACATCTGTTCATGTCAAGTAACATCTGACTAGAAGAATAGGCTACCCTCTTATACAAGAACACACAGCACATGTTGACTCACTACAAACTGAATACTTTATTTAGTCACTACATACACGCTCACAGAATACATATCATATACCACCTGCAAAGGAAAGTGAAAGATTAAGTTGTACACTCTAATAAAAAGGGGTTGACATCACCTTGGTCGTATGTAGCCTGCACTCAATGGTCATCTAGGTTTCCTTCCCGTCTGCGCCTCGGCTTCGCCTGGAAGTCACACCTCTGCAGTCACAGATCTACTCCCTTCTCTTTTCTCCGAGTCACTGGGACCTCTTCCTCATTGGCTACTCTCTTCTCTTTGGCTGCTGTGTTAGAAGAATATCTGTCTCTCGGTTTTCCTCCACCTTCAAGTTTGTCATCTGTCTTCCCTGGAATAAATGGTAGCTTTACTGCTAACGGCCAGGTGCCGCCTACGGACTAAAAGCAAGTGCCAGTGTCTGCCTCAGACTTTCACTAATATAGATGTGCATTTTCTCATGGAAAATTCCAGCACGTAACCTGCTGCCCACCAAATTCCTGTACCTCCCCGTGCCAAGGACACGTTCCCAGCCGGCCGGCCTGATGTAGTGTCTTCGGCATGAAGAAGAATACAATCCTTCGATAAGGGCCGGCCTGAACCGGTTCTCTCCAAGCGAATAACACCTCCTAACTAAAACACTGCCTATGACCTAGAAGCTTCCCAAGCTGCCAGAGCAGGAGGAAAGATGGAGTCTCTCCCGTTTAAGGCCTACCAGGCCTGAATTCAGCACGGCTCCATGAAATACCCTCACTACAGAACAGATTACCCCTAATGCTAACGAATCTATCCCCTAGGATATGTATGCAAACCCTGATCTATGGGGAAGAACACAGGATCATGTCGAAGTGCCTAATACATAGGCTCTATACACTACTCTAACCCTTAGACTTGAATGGAAAGAGACTGAAGTCACATTAGGCCCCTTTTAACACAGAAAGGCCGGGGAAATCGAGCAATACAGTTGACCATGTAGCTGCTTTGCAGATATCATCTAGTGGGATGTTCCCTAAAAAAGCCATGGAAGCCCCTATCTTCCGTGTAGAATGGGCTTTAGGGGGAACGGAATGCGTTCGTTTTGCTTTGTGGTAGCAAAACTGTATGCATTTTATAATCCACCTAGCTATCCATGATTTTGAGAAGGGGTTGCCCTTGTGTGGTGGAGAGAAAGAGACAAACAGTTGTTTGGTCTTGCGGAAAGGTTGTGTTCTCTCGATGTAGTAGAGTAAGGCTCGTTTGACATCTAGCTTGTGCAGAGCCCTTTCTGCAACGGTCTGAGATTGCGAGAAAAATACTGGTAATTCTACAGATTGGTTTAGGTGAAAAGGGGAAATGACTTTAGGTAGGAATTTTGGGTTGGTACGGAGAACAACCTTGTTCTGGTGCATTTGAAGAAAAGGTTCTTGTATGGTAAGTGCTTGTATCTCACTGACCCTTCTAAGGGAAGTGATGGCTACAAGGAAAGCTGTTTTCCATGTGAGGAATTGCAGTTCACATTTATGCAAAGGTTCGAAGGGAGGCCCCATCAGTCTTGTGAGCACGATATTTAAGTTCCACACAGGTGAGGGTGGTACTCTGGGGGGAATTATTCTTTTGAGGCCTTCCATGAAGGCTTTAATGGCAGGTACTCTGAAAAGTGATAGGTGCTGCCTGTTTTGTAAGTAAGCTGCAATTGCTGCGAGGTGTAGCCGAATGGAGGTATAGGCTAGATTACACATTTGTAGATGGAGTAAGTAGCATATGATGTGTTGTATAGACGCGTCTAGCGGATTGATTGTGTTGTTATGGCAATAAATAACAAATCTTTTCCACTTGGCAGCGTAGCAGGCTCTAATGGTATGGCGTCTAGCTTCTTTGATGACGTTCATACAGTCAGGGGGAAGGTTTAGGTACCCGAACTCTAGGATTTCAGGAGCCAGATCGCAAGGTTGAGCTGCACTGGGTACGGGTGCCTGATCTCTCCATGGTTCTGGGTTAGGAGGCTTGGTGAGAGGTGTAGCTTTTGGTGTGGTACTACCGAGAGTTCCAGCAGCGTGGTGTACCACGGTTGTCTGGCCCACGTTGAAGCTACTAGTATCAGTGTGAGGGAGTGCTGTTGTAGCTTTCGTACCACTAATGGAATGAGTGGGAGAGGCGGAAAAGCGTACGCAAATTTGCCTGACCAGTTCATCCATATCGCATTCCCTTCGGACAATGGGTGTGGGTATCTGGCGGCGAAGCTTGGGCATTTTGTGTTTTCGTGGGTGGCGAAGAGGTCCATCTGTGGATGCCCCCACATTTGAAAGAACGGATGAAGAACCTGTGGGTGAAGTTCCCACTCGTGGATCTGTTGCGTCTGTCTGCTGAGCAGATCTGCCACGGTGTTTTGGACTCCTGGGACATGAGCTAGGAGAAAGATTTTGTGGGGAATTGCCCATCTCCATATGCTCTGTGCTAATTGAGAGAGCTGTGTAGTGTGTGCCGCCTTGTTTTTGAATATAATACATGGCCGTCATGTTGTCTGTGCGAATGAGGACTGTCTTGCCTGAAATCTGTGGTTGAAAGGATTTCAGGGCTAGAAAGATAGCTAGTAACTCCAGATGGTTGATATGGAGTAACTTTTGTTGCGGCGTCCATGTGCCCTGCACTGTGAGGTGTAATAGATGAGCTCCCCAGCCGGAGAGCGATGCATCTGTTGTTAGTATTATTTGGGGAACCGGGTCCAGGAACGGTCGACCTTTGGAAAGGTTTGTGGTGTTCCACCACTGCAGAGAGCGATGGGTGTGACCGTCTACCAACACCAGATCTGTCAGTTGCCCCTGGGCCTGGTTCCATTGGCGCGCTAAGCACTCTTGGAGTGGACGCATCTGGAGTCTTGCAAGAGGCCATCATCCCTATCAGTTGCATAAACACTCTTGCTGTGAGGGAGTGTTGAGGTATGAATCTTTGACGCAAAGCCTGAATGCTTGCAATCCTGGCAGGATTGGGGTAGGCTATGGCTTTTGAGGTGTCTATGGTGGCACCGAGGTATTGTTTTATGTGGGATGGTGTTAGCTGGGATTTTTGGTGGTTCACCGTGAAGCCTAGTTGGTGATGTAGTTGGATTGTGTTGGCGGTGTGGTGTACACATTGGTTGTATGAAGTGGCTTTTATCAGCCAATCGTCCAAGTATGGGAAGACGTGAATGTGCTGTCTTCTGAGGTGTGCCGCCACCACTGCTAGGCACTTGGTGAATACCCGTGGTGCTGTTGTGACTCCGAACGGGAGCACTTTGAATTGGTAGTGTTGTCCGTCCACTACAAATCTGAGTTACTTTCTGTGAGCATAATGTACTGGAATGTGGAAATATGCGTCTTTCAAGTCCAGTGTGGTGAGAAAGTTGTTTTGGGAGAGGATTGGAAGTACCTACTGAAGCGTTACCATGTGAAAATGATCTGAGTGTACGTATGTGTTTAGGGGCCGGAGATCTAGAATAGGTCGTAGAGTCTCGTCCCTTTTTGGTATTAGAAAATATAGGGAGTAAACCCCCAAATTTTGTTGATTGACAGGAACGTGTTCTATTGTGTGTTTTTGTAGGAGGGAGATTACCTCCTGCTTTAGCAATGTGGAATGTTCTTGTGACATTGGGCGTTGCGTGGGTGGAATGTTTGGGGGGGTAGATGTTAATTCCAGGCAGTATCCTGACTGAATTATTTGGGTCACCCATTTGTCTGAGGTGATGGTCTCCCAGACATGAAGGAAATTTGTGAGTCTGCCCCCGACTGGAGTGGAATGGTCTGGGGGAAGCGGGGGAAAGTCATTGGGTAGTAGGTGTGGCAGAACGGGCGTTGTTTGTTTTGCCTCTGCCCTTGTTGTTGTTACCCCTGTAGCTGCCTCTTTGGTAACCTTTTGTAAAGGTGGTCTGAGTAGGGGACTTGTACGCTGTGGACGCTGTGTCTGAGGAGTAGCCTCTGGAAGCACACCGAAAGGATGAGCGGCGAAAGGAGCGTCTGGGTGGGTGAGACTGTAAGGCCCCCATGGATTTTGCTGTATCCGTGTCCTTTTTCATCTTTAAGGCCTCATCCACCTTTGGCCCGAATAGATGTTCCTGGTCAAAGGGATGGTTAAGGATAGAGGCCTGCACTTCCGGTTTGAACCCAGATACTCTTAACCAAGCATGACGACGGAGAAGAACGCTGGTGTTAATGGCCCTGGAGGCTGTGTCTGCTGCGTCTAGGGCACAACGTATAGAGGTGTTTGTGATTGTTTTACCCTCTTGAATCAACTTGTTGGCTTTACTTTTATATTTTTCAGGGAGATGTTGCATTATGCTCTCTAATTCGTCATAATGAGCCTTGTCATATCTGGCCAGCAGTGCCCGAGTGTTTGCTATACGCCATATGTTGGCGGCCTGGGATGCTGTACGTTTGCCTGAAGCATCTAGCAATTTTGATTCCTTGTCAGGTGGTGGTGCATCACCTGACGCTTGTGAGTTTGCCCTTTTACGTGCCGTAGAGACCACTAAGGAATCTAGTGGCGCTGGTCCTCTGATGTAAGAGGGATCTGAGGGAGCAGGTTTGTACTTCTTTTCGATACGTGGATTAAGGACCCTGGCTCTCACTGGGTCTTTAAAAACTTCTGCCGCATGCTTTACCACCCCTATGAGCATGGGCAGTTTGGAAGTGGACCTCTGTGTAGTATCAAATGTGTCCAGGAGGAAATCTTCCTCCACAGGGTCATTATGCATGTCCACCCCATGATAATGTGCTGCTCTTTGCAGAAGATGGTAAAACCCTAGTGAATCTTCAGGTGGAGATGGTCTAGAGGGGTAAATCTCGTCTTGTGGGACGTTGGGGATATCTGGTATATGGTAATCGTCCCATGGATCTGGAGCTCCTGTAGGGGTGGAGTCTTGTGGCACATTCCCTGTATCATAATATGGGTCCCCCTGATCATCATCGTCTGGAGATGGAGTAGGAGAACGAAGAGGTGGGGGTGGTGGTGGGGAAGGAGGAGGTGGAGGAGGAGGAGGGGAAGGTATTCTGAATGGAGAGGTAGCGGAGTCCTTCCTCGTTGGAGGCGGAGCAGGCTTCTCCAAATGTCTCTTCTTAGTAGAGAGCGTCAAAAATCCAGTTTTTGGATCCTTGGTAAGAGTTTTTTGCAAGGGATCCAGTGTAAATAACTCTGGTGAGGTAATTTGGGCCGTCGGCGTCGAGGCCGATGATTTTTTAGGTTTTTCCGTGCCGGTTTGATGTTTAGAACCCGGCTTGGGACCTTCCGGTCTCTTGGTCGGCGCCGAGATGAGCTTCGGCTTAAAAGTGTCGGTGCCGGTAGTCTTGTGTGGTTTGGTCGACCTCGGTGTCGAGGTGGAGGCCATCTTCTTTTTCGGTGCCGAAGTGTGTTTCTCGGCACCGCTGGCAGGCTGGCCCGAGCCGCCGGAAGGCTTACTTGGCTTCATCACCGGGCCCGAAGGTGGGGTGTGTGAAGCAGTGTCTCTGGTCTTGCCTAGGCCCGGAGGCGAAGGCGTGACCGAAGCTTTTTTGGGTGTCGGCGCGGGTGTGGGAGGGGGTAGATTGGTACTCACGACCCTCTGCGCCGGGGTGATGTCTTCCACATCTGACTTGTCGGCCTCGGAAGCGCTGACGAGGTCCTGTTCGGTACGATGATGTTCCGGATCGTCGATGTCGTCTCCGAAGATGTCGACTGGAATGGACGTCGAGGAGTGTGCCATGTTCCTTCTGGCTCTTCGGTCCCGAATAGTCTTTTTGGATCAGAAAGACTTACAGGCCGGACAGTCTCGAGCCTCGTGTTCCGGGGAGAGGCAAAGGTTGCATACCTCATGAAGATCGGTGTGGGGAAATTTGGACCCACATTGAGGGCACTTTTTGAATGGAGTTCTTTCCATGAGCCGGGACCGGAGCCTGGGTAGGCCCGAAGGCCACCGTCGACGACTGGAACCGAAGGTTTGTGTCGATGAGAAAGCGCGTTGATTGAAGAGATCGTGATCGAAACAATACAGCGATTGGGGTGAGGATTGCGCGTCGATCGTCGAACTGGAAGCTGTTTGGAACCGGAGCGCGAAGATCACATCCGAGCCCGATGGCGGAAAAAAACAATCTGAGGATGGAGTTGAAGCCCATGAGCAATACGATCCAAAGGAGGAGTCACCGACCTCGTGACTTCCAAAGACTTTCCAAGAGGAAAAACAAACTGCAAACATCCGGGCCCAACACCAGATGGCGGTCTATGCAAAGTGTGTAATCTGCAGCTCATATGCCTCGAACATATTATTACCGAAGGAAAGTAACTTGTGCATCTGAAAGAAACACGTTAGTGATAGATTCCTTACCTTAGAATAGATACCCCAGCAATACCAACCCCGGTGAGGGGTCTGCGAACCAAGATCACACCAGGAAGTCCAGGAAAACAGAACAGCCAAATAAGCCGTCTCTCCGGACTTGTCTGTCCAGGCAAAAGTGCTTATGCGAGGCCCATATAGCTGCCTGACTTGTCTTGTAAGGGGACACCACGTCTCAATGCCATCGTGGCAGCCGTTGCCCTGGTGGAATGGGCGCGCAGCCCCAACGGAGGCTCCTTCTTTGCCAGAGAATAACAGGCTTTAATACACAAGACGACCCATCTGAAGATAGTCCGATTGTGTACGGCCCGACCTTTCTTGGCACCAACGTAGCCAAGAAAGAGCTGATCATCCAACCAGAACCGTTGTGTGCGATTAAGGTAAAATGAGAGCGCACGTTTTGGGTTCAGACGGTGGAGCCTCTCTTCCTCTCTGGAAGGATGCTGAGGTGGAAAGAAGGTGGGCAAAGTGATGGTCTGCCCGATGTGAAAGGCAGTGACGGACCTTGTCCGGATGGACAGACAGAAAAGGAGGCTTGCAAGAAAGAGCCTGGAGCTCACTCACTCTCCTAGCAGAGGTGATGGCAACCAGAAAAGCAGTCTTCAGTTAACAGACGTAGAGGACAGTTGTGAAGAGGCTCAAAGGGAGTGCACATTAAATATGTGAGAGCAGGTTCAAGCCCCACTGTGGCACTACGAAGGGAATAGGTGGAAAAAGGTGAGCAATGCCTTTTGAGGAATCTGTTAACAGGGGACTTGAAAAGAGAGAGCTGATCAGGGAGCCTGAGAAAGGCCCAAATAGCAAAAAGGTAGCCTTTGATAGTGCCCAGAGCAGAGCCCTGCTGGGCCAAAGAAAGAAGGAACAGTAGGACTTCAGAAAGAGGGGCAGAAAGAGGATCCACAGCCTTTGCTGTGCACCATGCCACAAACTTGATCCACCTGCAGGCGTATACCAACTTAGTGGAGGGACGCCTGGCTGCCAGAATGACATCACAGACTTCAGGAGGCAAGTTGAAAGGAATCAACTGATCCCGCTCAATCTCTACGCAAAGAGGTGGAGACTGGACAGGTTCGGTGGAGGACAGCCCCCTGCTGCTGTGACAGAAGATCCTCCCTAAGAGGCAGTTGGATCTGGAGTTCGATAGTCATACTGAATAGCTCGGGATACCAAACTCATCGTGCCCAGTCCGGAGCCACAAGAACGACTTGGGCCTGGTCGCACCTGATCTTCAGCACTCTGGGCAGAATGGTATAGGCGGAAAGGTATACAACAGACCGCAACTCCACTTGTGACAAAAAGCATCGCCGAGCGAGAGCCGCCTTGGAAATTCCAACGTGCAGATCATTGTGCATTCTCTTCGGTGGCGAATAGATCTAACCAAGGCTCTCCCCACTGTTGAAAGAGACCTTGCACAACAAGTGAAGACTCCATTTGTGATCCATCATGCACCTGCGGCTGAGTTTGTCCACCCTGGTATTTAGGGAACCTGCCATTTGTTTAACCACCAGGGAAACGCCTTGATGTTCCAGCCATGTCCAGCAGCGCAGAGCCTCCTGACGTAGGGTCCACGACCCTACCCCCGCCCCGTTTGTTGCAGTACCACATGGCGGTGGTGTTGTCTGTGAACACCTGCACTACTCTCCCCTTGACAGAGGGAAGGAATGCCTTGAGTGCAGGTTAGATCGCCCGGAGCTCCAGAAAGTTGATATGAAGGCTGGACTCTGCCAGAGACCAGAGGCCTCTGATCTCCGCCTCTCCCTTGTGGCCGCCCCATCCCAGGAGGGACGCATCCGTCACCACTGTGTGCTCCGGTTGGGGAAGGGAGAGGGATCTGCCACTGACCCAATGACGGTTCGTGAGCCACCACTGCAGCTGTTGTGCAGTGCCCTCCGAGATCTGGACGCAATCGAACACATCCGTCACCACTGTGTGCTCCGGTTGGGGAAGGGAGAGGGATCTGCCACTGACCCAATGACGGTCCGTGAGCCACCACTGCAGCTGTTGTGCAGTGCCCTCTGAGATTTGGACGCAATCAGACAGGTTCCCCTGATGCTGCGCCCACTGGAACTTCAGGTCCCACTGCGGAGCCGGCATATGCCATCTGGCATGATTGACCAGCAGGATGCAGGAGACCATGAGGCCCAGCAGCCTCAGGGTCATCCTGACCGAAACCCACAATAGAGGCTGAAAGATCGGAATCAGAGCCTGAATATCCTGGACTCGCCGTTCGGGAGGATAGACCCGAAAGTGCATCGTATCCAGAACCGCTCCGATGAAAAGGAGCTTCTGAGAGGTAATCCGGTGCGACTTCGGCACACTGATGGAGAACCCGAGCAAATGCAGGAGGTCCACCATAGTCTGGAGGTGGAGAACGACTGTTCGGTGTAAGCCTGCCTTCAACAGCCAGTCGTTGAGATAGCGGAAGACTGGAACCCCTGACCTGCGCAGATGAGCTGAGACCACCGCCAAAACTTTTGTGAACACCCGAGAGGCGCTGGTAAGGCCAAATGGGGGCACGGTAAACTGAAAGTGCTTGTGGCCTACCGTAAACCGTAGGTAACGCCGGTGGGCCGGCAGGACAGGAATGTGGAAATATACATCCTGCAGGTCTAACGCTACCATCCAGTCTCCAGGGTTGAGGGCAGACAAAACCTGAGCCAGAGTCAACATCTTGAACTTCTCCTTCCGGAGGAAGCGATTGACGTCCCTGAGGTCCAAGATAGGACACAGGCTTTTGTCCTTCTTGGGCACCAGAAAGTAGTGGGGATAACAACCACGTCCTACTTCTGGCGCAGGAACGCACTCGATGGCCCCCTTGGCCACGAGAACCGCGACTTCCTGTTGAAGGAGTGCCAAGTGATACCCCAACATGCGGTGGTACTGGGGTGGCATGGCTGGATGGGTAGTCTCGAAGGGGAGGGAGTAGCCCCTTTGGACTATTTGTAAAACCCACCTGTCTGAAGTGATGGTGCGCCAGTGGGGGAGGTGATGGCGAATCCTGCCGCCCAATGGCATTTGATGGGCCTGAAAACCGGACTAGGAAGGTTTGGAGGCAGTGGTGGCCGGGGTGGAGGTGGACTGACCCCGCCCGCTGGCCCCCTGACCCGCCTCGGCAGGTCCCACGGCTGCGGCCACGCTGAGACTGTTGCTGCGCAGGCCTGTGGCTCTGAAGCGAACGTGTCGGGCGCCGCTTCCGTGGCCACAAAAAGCAGAAGGCGGAGGGCGCGTGGCGGAAAGGCACAGGGACTTGGCGCCCACGAGTCCTTAAAGCACTCCAACGCACTATCAGCTTTGTTGCCGAAAAGGCGAATGCCATCAAAGGGCATATCCATCAGAGTGTTCTGGACATCCCCAGAGAAACCAGTAGTCCTCAGCCAGGCGTTGCGAAGGAGCGCCACAGTCGTGGAATTTGCCCTGCACAGCGAGTTGGCGGTGTCAAGGCCACAACGAATCGTGAACTTGGCTGCATCCCTCACTTCAGCAATAGCTTGAGAGAGCACTGTCCGGGACTCCTCCGGACATTGAGGCAGCACGCGCACCACTGTATCCCACACAGAGTGGGAATAACGGCCCAAGAGGCATCCGTTGTTCACCGACCACAGCCCTGAACTGGTGGAATAAAAAAATCTTTTTAACGAAATGCTCCAGTTTCTTGGATGCCCTGTCTGGTGGTGCGGTAGGGAATGCGCTCGGGGACGCAGAGGCTTGGACAACCAAGCTCTCAGGGGTGGGGTGTTGGGAAAGGAAAAGGGGGTCGCCCCGGGCCGGGCGATGGTGTCGGGCCACGTTCCTATCCACAGGAGCCCCTGTGTTGGGCCTGGACTAGGTGCCCAAAAGAACGTCTGAAGGTGCATCATTAAAAGGCAGCAGAGGCTCCGCAGAGGTAGCCGCCGGCTGAAGCACTTCTGTCAGGTGGTTAGTACTGACGGCCACTCTAGGGAGTTCGAGGTGGAGGGCCTCGTCAGCCCTACGCAACACCACTGTATAACTTACACCCTCCTCCATAGCCACGGTAGTGGGAGTTAGCATGCCAAGGTCAGGAGAGGTATCAAGACCACTGGCCTCCCCCAGCTCCTCTACCCAGTCTGTGTAAAACTCACATTGTGCTGTCAGAGGGTCCTCAGATCCCTCCCAGTCCTCCCCTTCCTCCGAAGGCTGATGAACAGGCCGAAAATAAGGAGGCTGGACAAAGGGATAGAAATTCCCCATCAGCGTTGGAATCGGCGTCGAACGACGCCGTTCCAGCGCCGTATCCACATCGGGGCTGAAACCAGGAGCGACGTCGTCCGGTGGGCCGGGCGACGTCGGAGATGGTGCTGGTGGGGTCACAAGGTCAATCGGCGTCGACCGGGATCCAGGCCTGGATCCAAGGAGGCCCTGCGGCGCCAGAGCCGACAGCGATGATGGAGCTGCCGACAGTAAAGGGCAAGGACCCCCGGGCGCACCGGCGGGACCGACGGCCCAAAGAGGCGAGCCGTGGTTGACAGAAATTCCTGCAGCTGGGCAGGTAGACCGACGGCGACTGTGTAGGATCTGCCAGAGAAGCAGGGGAGGCACCACCTGCACCCTCAGCCGCATCGCACAATGGGCGAGGGGAAGTTAGAAAGCGATGGCGCTTCTTCGACTTCTTGTAACACTTCGTCTTACCTGACCCCGAGTACGATGACTTCGATCCCGACGAACGATGGTGGCGGCTCTAAGACCGGTCCCTCGACCTCCCACGGGATGCTGAACGGCACAGAGCCGACTGCCGGACTTCAAGAAACTTTCGGGACCGCTCCTGCAAAGTCTTCGGCACCATGGCCTGGCAGTCGGGACACGATTTGGGGTAGTGGTCATGGTCGCGCCCCAGGCAGTAAAGACACACGTGGTGCGGGTCCGTCACCGACATCATGCGATGACAGTCCCCGCAGGACTTGAAGTCAGGCATCCCTACTGCACCAGGAGTCGATCGACTCGAAAAATAGAGACAAAAAGGCCTTGAAAAACTCAGTCACAAAGTGACTGGGGGTACCGCTCTCTCCGGATCTGCGCTTGCTAGTGGGGAAAAAGAAAGAACTGACATCAGCGCGCGAGTGCGGCGTCTAAGTAGCTGGTGAGATGTCATCTCAGCGACCACGACGCCCACGACGGACGCGGAGCCGCACAACACCACCTTTCGACACGCAGGGGTACTGCTGGAAAAAACTTTCCGGATCCAGTCTGACACCTGGGGGTACTTCTAAGGTAAGGAATCTATCATGAACGTGTTTCTTTCCGATAAGTGTTTTAAGAGAAAGTTTAAAACAGCTTTTTTCCAACTGTTCCAGCAAATAAAAAAGAGCCTCATTCAATTTCCAAACTGACTTTGCAGCAGTGCATGCATTGTGTTATTACCCACCTTGATGGGGGAAAATGCACCATTCTAAGTTCTCCTAAAGTCCACTGTGGTACCCCTCAACACCAGCCTCTGTGTGACAGCTTGAATAACCAAAGGCACAAAAATAAACATTACTTACCTTCAGTAATTCATGTAATTCCTGGTTGAATCAAATATTTACCAGGCGCCCAACTAGTCTGGAAATGTTTTTCCCTCAGGAGTAGCCAGTTGGTGCCGCCATGTGGCACCACGTGGTTCTAGTTTCGACTCTACTCAGTGGACATGAACTCGTCAGCGTATAACACACTTCAACCAGTGCACTCCTGTACGGTTCCGATACTTTTTCTGTGCCCTAATAAAGCATTTGGAAAGGAACCAAGAGAGCATCATCTATAGCAAAAATATCAGCACAAATACATTTGTATAACTTGGATCCTTCCTATATACAGCACTAACTCATTAGGGGAGGACGGAAGGCTGTAAGGAATCTGAAGAAAGATTATGTACTCACCAGAAAAATAGTTACCAAATTTAAATAACTTCTGATTAATACATCGTCTTGCAGATTCCTCACCTTAAGAATGAGCCGCAAAGTAATATGCTTCAGGAGATGAAAAGGAGTAGTGGCAACTTGCTAAGGAAATCATGCAGCACAGCCATGACTTGGAATGCTGGGCAATAGTGTTTAGCAAAAGTATAGACCAGTAGTCTACCAGATTGCCTCTGATAAGAGCCGCAGAAGCAGCCATGGCCTTAGTGGAAATGGACACGAATGCCCTCCACTGGGTCTTTCCTTTCCAAGGCAGAGTAGACCTTAATATAGAAGATAACTAAGTACAAAATAGTGTATTCGATCACCGCATTACCTTTTTTGGCTCTGGCAAGGCTCACAAAGAGCTCGTCATCTACTCTTTTCTGTAGAGTATGGTCGATATTATTCTTCGGCTGGTTGGGATCCAGTCAAGGCAGTGTCTAAGCCTCCTTGGAATGGTGTACGGGAGGAAAGAAAGTTGCAAGAGTAATAGACTGGGGTATATGAGAGGCTGAATTTACCTTGGCTAAAAATGCTAAGCAGGAGCTCTTGCCTGTGTAAAAAAAGAAAAGAAAAAATAATACTATGAAAGGTAGTCTCATTGAGGGGGCCTTAAGTACTCCGACCCTATGTGCAGAAGTAATTGAAACCAACAATACAGCCTTCAAAGAAAGAAGCTTAACTAGACAATTGTGAATTGGTGAAAATTACAGGAATTAAGAAAATCAATACAAGATTCTAATCGATTCAGATTTCCCTGATGAGGCATGAATGGGGCGGGAGGAAACAGAAAAAGCACATCTTTCAGAGAACATGCTACAGAAGATGACCTAAAGAACGATGCTGAAAAGGGAGGCATGTTAACGTCGATGACAGCCAGGTAACCCTTGAACAAAGCCAAAACCAACATTGAAGTGCAAGAGACAGTGTGAAATGCAGGATGTCAAACAGTAGCAATTTCAAGGGATCAGAGCTCTTAGACTCACACCATTGTACAATTTTGTTCCAGGGGACATAAACAGACATTAGCTGACACTGCGAACTCTGGAGGAGCAGCATTAGGGAAATGAGGTAGAGGACCTGAATATCCTTAAAGAGAAAGTGACAGCGGACTGATGCTTCTGCACCTCACGCTAGTTTCAAATATATTAAAAGTGCAGCGCAACAAGCCCGGGCATCAGCAGTCAGGTGACGCCTCTGTGATCCTGATCCTATATTTAGCAAGGGGTGGGCGTGCGCCAGGTAATGAAGTCCAGAGATTGATAGTGGATTTTAAAAGAAAATCTTTATTTTCAATTGTTAATTTTCTTACGATGTAGACCCTTTAAACTCAGCCAACGCGTTTCGTTCTCTTATGGAGAACTTCATCAGGGCTCAATAGGGCGAGTACCCTCACGAAACTGAAGTCTGGCTATACATACAAAGCAACACAATGGATTACACTGGGCGCAGTATAAAACGTAAGAAATGCCAGGTTTGACATCTAAATGAAGGCACGTGTCCGTAATTAAGGAGATATATACAAGATCCTGCTCCAGAACAGCGCAGCCAGGCGCAGTGTGACAAGTGAGTGGAGCCGGTTCTGGCCTCTAAATGAAGAGCTGTATTGAAGAATAGGTCAAACAGCGCAGTCGATGCTCCAGGCAGTAACACTGGACACAAAAAAGGGAATTCTCGGGGCCAAGTATGGCCTTGCAAAGAGTAGAGTAAACATCCGAGGGTCGAATATCCTGTTGCAAGAACTCTCTGAGAAAGTAAGAAGTGGCCAAATTATTAAAGCCAACAGATTGGTCTACCAAATACTCCTTGTCCCATTTGGGGCAATTGGTATCAACGGTGCTTTCCATTAATCTGAACAGAATTGGAATCTGTGGGAACATTTAAAGAAGGAACAGCTAAACCTTAAGGAATTCACCAGGGATTCATCCATAGGGACTCAGCACAGAAATTAAAGCACTTTTTGTCCAAGACAAAGATTCATGGCTGCACAACCCAGTGTGGAGAAGAAAAGCTTAATCATTTAGGGTGGATTTCTGATTGTTGGTCCACCAGTCAGAGGCGACACACAAAGTGCTCTCACATTAAGGGATCCTGCCAGAATGGCAGCTGCTAGGAATATTACCTTCAATGCGCCCACTGCCACAGATGCATCGCCTCTCACCACAGAGTCTATGACCCCATACATCCCTGCCTGTTTACGTAACAGATGGTGGTGGTGTTGACTGACAATCTTAAAGGTGTGCCTTGATAGTGAAGGAAGAAATGCCTTCAAGGAACGGTAGACCACCCGAAGCTCTAGCACATTTATGTGCAGTTACTGCTCCGATACGGACCAAAGGCCCCACACTACCATGTCGAACTGATGAGAACCCCAGTGAAGATTCATACATAACTAGCGTAGCATGCTCTTGAGGGGGGTGGGTGACCCACTTCGAGGTTGGTGGGGGGGTCTTTATCAGTGCAGATTTAGGTGCAGGAAGACTTCCCTGGTGTTGGAGCACCACCAGCACAGGCATCCCTAACGGGTCCTCATCTGCTACCTAGTGTCCGTAAAAACATTATACACTAGGCCATTAGTATGAACAGTCAAAAGACCTTTAAGAGAGGGAGGCATTCAATCAGAAATTTCAGAATCCTCTTCAAAATATTCATGATCCTCCTTTAAGGAGGAAAGGCCATCATGGAGTCCATGTCACGCAATGCACTCATGAACTGGGATGAAGTGGGACTTTGGGACATTGATGAGAAAGACCAAGTCGAAGAGTAGAGTCACTGAGTACCATACATTGTCCTCAAGCCACACCGGGACTCTTCCCCCCCAACCCCTTTACAAGCAGTACAAAATTACTTGCATCTGACCTCCTCACTGAAGCCTTCACAAGTGTCTGAACTTTCGTGAAAAGTGAGGTGTGATTATCAGCCTAAAAGGCAAGACTGCAAACAGTTAATGCTGGAACACTATGGTGAACCTCAGTTAATGCCTATGAGTGGGGAGAATTTGAAGATGGAAGTAGACCTCCTAGATGTCCAGTGATGCCGATCAATCCCCCGCATTCAAGTCCAGCAAAACTTGAAGTAGAGTATGTAGGAAGCTGGCTCTGTATATACTATAGCAAAGTGAGGAATAGTGTGCACAGAGTCCAGTGGAACCCAAAAGGTAGGCAGAGGTAAAGTAGATAGCACATAACTCTCTACAAGTGTTAGTGTGGTCGAGCAGTAAGGTTTTATCAGAGGACAGTGTTAAGCATTTGTTGTAAACACTCGGTGAGCAAATGGATTCACACACTCAAAGGAACTTCAGACCAATTATTTTTTTTATAAACATTCTTTTGGTTATTTTATTTCCTAGAACCAAGCAACCCTGGCACAGATAAGTGATAAGTACTTTGCAGTAAATATACAGTTGTAACAGTTTGGATTGTAATTGATTTTGCACTTTGTTTTGATTTGCAGTACTGTTACTGAGAAATGCAATGCTTTGGAAATACAGTACATATACTTTGAATGGGCTTTTTAGTTAAATGACCAGTGCATTACTTTCAGATTACTTTTCTAACACAGTGTAGTATACCTAGATACTACACTGGGACATCTCCTGTAAACAGGTAAGTAAAATAGTTTGCAGTTGCAAAAGGATTTCTTAGATTTTCCAACTCCACTCGTGTGTTATCGGTTGAAAGGTAAGTACTTTGTTGTGAGTTGGTAATCTGGGGTTAGACTCAGCGGTCCCCCAGGGTCAAGGATGCACTCTTGTTACACCCTTAGCGGCACTAGGGCGGCAGGGTGCAGAGTGCGGAGGCCCAATTTTATCCAATGGGGGATAGGGGGCCTCCGGTTGGTGGCTGCTGACGAGCAGGCCACTGACTTGTGGGTGCATAGCTCCTGGACTTAAGCTCAGGACAAATCGCAAATGGGGGTTTAGGCCAGCATCAAAGATGCACACTCAGCTACACTGAGGTGGCCGGGTGCAGAATGCTGTTTTGGCATCCGGAGCCATGTAGCTTTCAATGGGGAATCTCTGGTTTGCAAAAGCACTGCAGGCTTGGGGACGAAGGTCTTCTGGGTGCGACCACAACTCCGGGAGGTAAGTTGGGATCTTGGGGGTTGGTTAGACACCGTCGGTTGAGCCACCCAAGGCCATGGGGCGTTGGGTGCAGGGGTGCCTTTAAGGGTCGGATCTTCTTACCAGCCCCTGATCGTGGTTGGGGGGGGGGGGGGGGGGGGGGACGTTCCGGTTTGAGACTGCAGGCGTAGCTTGGAAGCATGAGGGAGGTCAGGTGTCACTGGATCTCGGGTCAGGATCGCCGGGGAGACCTCCTCTTGGTGTTGTGCCACTCGAACTCGGGCCTTGGGTGCAGACCCACGCAGCCCGCATATCTTTGCCGAGCTGGAGTCTGTTGTTGGTAGAGCTGGGGCAAAGTCAGGGGGCGTCCTCCTCTTGGTACTTTCAGTACAGCTTTTCAGTCCTTCTTTTCTTCTGGTTTCTTGTCTGAGGAAGTAAGGTTCAGGGGTGCCCCTAAATACTAGATTTAGGGGTGTTACAGGTAGGTAAAAGGTTGGGACCAATGGGTCACCTCCCTGGGGTGAGTACCCGCCCTATTATGCCACCCTCCAGTGGGAGGGGGGGGGGGGGGGACGGAATAAGCCTTTCCGTGGTTGGTTTGGTCCCCCCATCTGCAAGATGGTGGGGACCGAGTGTTGTGCTTCACCTCGCCTCCCCCACCTGAGGGGTGGAGTTGGCAGAGGTGGGCACACCTCTCTTTCTCACTTGTTTACCCGCTGGTTCTCCCGTCCAAAGTGGGGGTCAGAACCAGTGGGGACCAGTTGCTGAAAGCAGCAAGTGGCCTGGGGAAGCTCACAAAGGCGTCAAGCCTTTGAAGCTTCCCCTTCGTGACCCTGCCTATCCTGGGATGTGCATTGTTTAAGGCCCCAAGAGCTGTGTACATTTTTCATTAAATCCCACACTGGCATCAGTGTGGGTTTAATGTGCTGAGAAGTTTGATACCAAACTTCTCAGTTTTCAGTGTAGCTATTATGGTGCTGTGGAGATCATAATGGCAGACTCCCAGCACCATATACTCTTACTGGCAGCACTGCACTTACAATGTCTAAGAATGGACTTAGACACTGTAGGGGTACAAGGTTCATGCACCTGTGCCCTCACCCCTGGTATAGTGCACTCAACTAGAGGGGTGACTGATCTATGCCAGGGCAGTGGGTTTTAGGCATGGCACACAGGGATGTGTGCCATGTCGATTTTTCACTTTGTTCTGCACAAAAAACGCAGCCTGCAAAGGCAGTGTGTGAGTGTAATGGTACAGGGCCTCTAAGGGTGGCACAATAAGTGCTGCAGCCCTTAGAAGTCTTCCCTGGTCCCAGTGCCCTGGGTACCTGTGGTACCATTTACCAGGGGCTGACCTGTGGCCAGAGATGCCAATTGGGTTTTGTTTTCAATGCAGTTTTAGGGAAAGAACATAGGTCCTGGGTACCTGATTGGCAGGAGCCCAGGGCACACTCAGCCAAAGCACATCAGCAGTTCAGCAAAAAGTGGGGGCAGCCATGCAGAAAGAGGGCACTTTCTCACAGATTACATGTTTTGAAATTGTTCTGATGAATAATCAAATTGTGAAGGTGTAGAATCCAGGATCGTCTTCATCCTCTGTGATATAAGAGGATGTTGGGGGTGTGAGGCAATCAAATGTTTTGAAACAACATTCAAAAGAGGGCACTGGATCTGCTAGTGCTTCTGGTGATGGTGACCTTTAGATAGACCTTTGACACAAAAAATAAAAAGTGTACTAGCGGAGATGTCCGGACAACTTGAGGTTTCTGCCTTGATGGTTGAATTCTAAATTAGCCCCTGAACTTCCTGTATTACTGATGGAACAGTTGTGAAGGTGAGGGACTTGGGTCCCGTAAGCAGGCCATGGCTTGGCTACTCTTAAGAGATAGGGGGAGGACCCATTCTTTTTCAAGTAAAAGCCACTTGCCACTGTAAGATTGTCCTAAAGATGCTCAATATGGCCTGACTAAAGGCAAAGGCCACCTAGGGTATGGTAGATGAAATGCAGAATTGAAGCTGAATCCTCTGCAGAGTTGGAATTGGCTCAGAGGATGAGTAACAGCCAGACATTAGGGAATGAATGGTACAATGACTCGAAACAGTCCCAAGAACTGGATCATTTCTTGGAGGAAGAAGAGGATTTCTCATTCATATGACACGCAGTACAAAGACCTTTTGGGAGTTTGTCTTTTCAAAGGAGACTTGCCTGAAGGAGGAGGTATGTGCTTTGACTTGTTTATGTGGCACTTGGTCACAAATAACTTGGCCTCTTGCTCATTCATGGCCTGTTGAGTGCATCAGGGAACAAGAATGGTAGGCTGTGGCCTAAAGGTCATATTCGAGACACTGCATGCAAATGCTGTATGGGTCAGATAGACATTCACTCATGTCTCTTATGGCAGGACTTGACCTGAAACCTCCAGGAGGCATTTATCCTAGCTGTTATCAATGTTATTTAGTTAGGAAAGAACGGAGACAGACCTCTAGACAACGATAGGGTGTAGAAAAACGGGAATTGACATCATGGTGCAGGTTGGCATCTACTATACAAATTATCTTTTTCTGGTGGGTGGAGTCATGCCAAACACCAAAGGCACAACAAGGCAGCGCTGAGGAGCTACTGTTGTGGAAAAGCTTTTCTAGACAAGTCTGATGCCAGGGGAATATCCTTAAGGTGAGGAATTTGAAGATGTATTGACAAGAAAAAAAACAAAAATCAGAACTCATAGCGTCAATTTAGAAAATGCTACACTGTTTCACCAACAAATAAAGAATTTACTCCTTATGGCATGCTTCACTAAAGTGCAATATTTGAGCCTTCCTAGCTGCCTGGAAAAAATAACCTTGGCAAGAGCCCACAAAGCTTTTTTTTTTTTTTCTTTTGCAAACATATGTGACAAGCATTAAAAGTGTAAATGTAGTAAGTAGGAATGTGGCCATAATGCAAAAAAAAAAAAAAACAACACTTGAAATAAAAGAAATTAACACATGAAATAACTTTGGTAATGCTCTTTCAGCGGGATACTGTAACCACAGATTTCTCACCTTTAGAATATTACCGAGGTGCTGGACAGAATCTGGTAGATTTCACAGCAGTTCTCATGCACACTGCTAGGTTGTATCATGTGGCACTGTGTTGGCCTCATTCTGCCCTGGAAGTGATGGAGTGGAGCCACATATAAGTGCTACCACTGTGCGCCAAATCAGGTTCTTGTTTGACTCCTTCCACACCCTTCTACACGAAGCACAAACAATTGGAAATACCAGTGTTCAGATCTATAATTTGAGACCTTTTAAGGTGGAAAAAAGAGACCACTTTACAGAACAAGAAGGTGAAAGAACAGTGAGGATTCTGTGGTTAGATAGAGTATCCACCAAAAAGAGTGCTACTGAAGGCAAGTGGATATTTCCAACAGCAGACTTCTCATCTTTAGTATAGATACCAAAGTAGTTACTCCCATATTGGTGGTCCTTGGAGTGGGCTCAGACATGAAAGTCTTGCAGGATAGAACATATGAAATGACCTTTCTGTCAGACCTGGTTTCAAGGCAGTAGTGCTTCAAGAGCACGTTCACTGACACTCAAGTTGCAGCCTAGCAGATGTCTAGAATGCACTGTGTCAGCCTTGTGCCTGGTGGAATGGCCTCTTCAGATGCTGATTTCTGGCCAATGCGTAGCAAATCTTAATGCAAAAGACTAACCTCCATGACCGAGTCCTCTGCACTGCCTTACCTTTTTTTAGCCCCAAAGAAACCCACAAAAAAGAGATTGTCGACTAGCTGGTCTTTGGTGCGATCAATATAAAAGCTTAAGGATGATGGATTGCCGAACGTGAAATGGTGTCACAACTTTAGGCAAAAAGGCTGCTCTGGTCCTCAACACCGGTTTGCGTGTGGACAAAAGTGGTGCACCGAGAGCCTGGAATTCACACAGGTGACAAATTGAAGTGATCGCCAAGGAGAATATGGTTTTGAATGTAAGACGCAATGAGCAGCTGTGCATAGGTTAGAAGGGGGTACAAATGGGGAATGTTAGGACCAAGTTAAAATGCCACGGTGTAATCACAAACTGATCTGGAGGAAACCTGACAAACTTTTAATAAACCACATCACAACAGGTGATATAAATAAGGACAGCAAATCCACCAAACACGAAAAGGTCAAAAGGGATGACAAGTAACTTTTAATGGTGTCTAGTGCAAGACCTTGAAGAGCCAAAGGTGAAGTAAAATATCCAACATTTTGGCTTATAAGGGGTCTGTATTGCAGGCTTAACAACAGACCACAAATCTGTCTCAATACTCATGGTAAATAGACTTTTGAGGCCTGGACACAAGAATGACATTCACAACCTCAGGAGGTAGATCAAACAGTCAATTGTCACCACTCGGTCACTAGGCATGGACATGTAGAATGCACAGGTTCGGGTGCAGAACCCTGCCCTGCTGCTGCAACAGAAGATTCTTCTGAAGTGGTAGCCTGATGGGGAAACAAATGCCAGATGCTCATGGGAAGATATTCCGGGTTCCAGGCTCTCCTGGCTCAACCCAGAATCATTAGGATGATTTTTGCCCAGTTGTTTCCTAGCTTCTTCAGAACTCTCGGCAGGAGAAGCAGAAAAGCATACAGGAGTCCTGTGCTCCAATCTAGCCTGAAACGGTATCCTAGAGAGCCTTCTGGAGAACTTCAACATACAGATGTTTTGTGTCTGCACATTCTTGAAGGTAAAAATTCCGGCCACAGCTCTCTACACTATCTCAGGATACAACCTCCAACTGTGATCCACCAGAGGTGTCACTGGTTCAGCTCATCCGCCAATACATTTAAAGATCCCAGCAAGTGGGTGTAGGAAGCTGGCTCTGTATATACTATACCAAAGTAAGGTATAGTGTGCACAGAGTCCAGTGGAACCTCAAAGGTCGGCAGAGGTAAAAGTAGATAATACCTTACTCTCTATTTGTGGTAGTGTGGGCGAGCGGAAAGGCTTTGTTAGAGGTTAGTGTTAAGCATTTATTGTACACACTCAGGCAAGAAATGATGTAATACACTCAAAGACTGAACTCAGACCAATTTGTTTGTATACTAATATTTCTTTGTTGTATTTTATTTATAGAACCAAGCAGGACTTGGTACAGGTAAATATGATTGTACTTTTCAAGACATTGTTAAAAAGCAATCTGGACGAATAATGACTTTTCTAACAGGTTTATAAAAATGTCCAAATACAGTTGTAATTACTTTTGGACTACTGTTCAGGATAACTTTTTCTACTCAGTGTGATTTGCCTAGATATCACACTGGGACATTTCCTGGATAAAAGGCAAGTCAGTCAGTTTTTCTCAAAACACAATTTCTTAGGTTTTCATTCAATTCTCAAATCCACATAAAAACAGTCAATGCAGTCCTATGGGAGAAAATCAAGTTATCGGTTTAAAGGTGAGTAATCGGTCTTGGGAATTGAGTTTCTGGGGCTAGAACCAGCGTTCCCCCAGGGTCAAGGATGCACTCTCGAAGCACTCTCAGCGGCACTAGATCGTTTGAGTGTAGAGTGCTGAGGCCCAATGTAATCCAATGGGGGATAGGGGGCATCTGGATGGTGGCTGCTCAAGAGCAGTCCACAAGGTTGTGGGAGCAAAGCTCCTGGACTTAAGCTCAGGGCAAAGGGGGATCCGATTTAGCACACAAGGTGCACCCACAGCGGCACAGGGGCGGCTGGGTGCAGGGTGCTGATTTGGCATCTGGTTCCCTGTTTTCAATAGGAGTTGCCGGTTTTGGCTGCAGGCTCGGTCCAAGAAGTCTTCCGGGAGGAACCAACAGCTGGGCAGGTAAGTTGGAGGGCTTGGGGATGTGGGTGCACCTCAGGTCCTCTTCATCTCCAAGGCGCAGGGTGGCCGGCTGCAGGGGTGCCTTTAGAGGTCGGATTTCACCTTACAGGGTCATTTGCTGCAGGGAGGGGGGGTCGTCGTCTCTTTGCAAAGGCTGCAGGCAACATCGGGGAATCCTGGAGGGTCAACCCACAGTGCAATCAGACACTGGAGCGCTGGGGGACGTCGCTGGGACCGGGGAGTCACTCTGTCCTCATCAGGCTCAGAGTCTTTCTTTGGTGTTTCTTTTGAACAAAGCTGCTGTTCACAGGATATCCAGTCTTTGTTGAAAGCAGTCAGTCCTCCCCGGTGTTCTGGAGATCGCTGGCTGCAGTGCAAGGCGATTTTTGGTGCAGAATCTCTGGAAATTGCAGCCAGGCCGGTAGGGCTGAGACCAAGTCAGTTCTTTTTCTGCAGTATCTTCTGATGGGTGTTTTCTTTCATCCTTCTTCGTAGGTTGTGGGAATCTGCCTTCTGGGTTCAGGGCTGCCCCCTAAATACTGTATTTAGGGGGCATTTTAGGGGTCTCTAGATCAGTAGCCAATGGGCTACTGACCTTAGGGTGACTACAACCTTGGTGTGCTCACCCCATGTGGGGGAGTGGGCACAATCCCTAACACTGATTGGAGAGTGCCTGCCAGCTGCAAGATTACGCGCACTGAAGAGTGGGCTTTACGACAAAAAGAGGCCCACTGCAATTGGAGTTTTACTGGCTGAAAAGACAAAGATGGTGTCCGGTAACATCTGCATGTGACAGGAGAGGTCTCCCTGGGCCCAACCCCACTAGTCATCCTGTCCAGGGAACAGCACCACCTCCCCAAACGCAGCGTTTTTTCTCTGCTCTGCAAGCAGTTTTCATACCTCTTCAAATACTAATTAGTGGCTGTCTCAAGTGAGAGGAAATTCAAATTTAGCCTTCAGAAGTTCAGGTAGAGAAAAGGTTATTCTCTAAAAGTTATTTTTACTTAATACTTATTAAAAATCCAACTCCACAATTGAACAGGTTATTTTTAATAACTTAAGAAAAAATAGTTGTTTCATTTTCTAACTAGTCTCATTCCTGAGGTATAGCATTTGGATTTGTATTCTGGTTTGCTACACCGGACAGCTAAGCCTACCACAGAGAAAAGGAATATGCTACTTACCAGTATGCATCTGTTCTTGGCATGTAGAGCTGCAGATCTACACACTATGCATAGATCGCCATCTGGTGTTGGGCCCAGATGTTTGCACTTGTTTTTGTCTTGGAAAGTCTTTGGAAGTCACGAGGTCGGTGACTCCTCCTTTGGATCGTATTGCGCATGGGCTTCGGCTCCATCCTCATTGTTTTTCGCCAGCAGGGAAAGATGGAGTGTAGTAACAATAGTGAAGAAACCATGTGTGTTGTATCTAGATTAGGTAAGACTGGAACAGATACAGGTAGCCGGGGAGGCGGGTGGGCGTGTGTAGATCTGCACCTCTACATGCCAAGAACAGATGCATACTGGTAAGTAGCATATTCTGTTCGAGGCATATGAGCTGCAGATTCTATGTCAGGACCGGAGGCGAGGATTATGCCTTCTTTCTTCACTTTATTTATACAGCAGCATGAAAGAACTAACAATACTAAGTTTCCCATGAACCATAGGGAAAAAAGTAGTCATTTGTAAACAACCAATCAAATAAAGGGACAACGTCCAATCAGGGTCTGTAAGGCTCCACATAGTCCCTTGTTAGTGTCCTGTTCTCATCTTTCTTCGCTGCTGCGCAGCCAGTTAAGTCCCTTCACATTCTTCTCAGGTTTGAGGGGGGCTTGGAATGTAATGTTTTTCACTGCTATTGTCGATATTTTTCACCCGTATGGACTTGCGTGTTAAGTGCGTTTGTTTATAGGCGGCGCCGCTTTTAAGTGGTCGAGCGCCGAGTTTGTTCGTATTGATTTATTGAGGATTTTCGTGCTTCAAATAATTTCCACGCGCTGTCGCTTACGTTATAACGCGTATTGCGTTGGTCTTAGATAGATTTTACTGCGGGATCGAGGGTTTTCCCTCACTCCTACGCGGTATTGAGCTGGTGTGCACGCTTTGGTCCTCCCGCCGCCGGGGGGCGTGGGAGGCAGGGACAAGCGCAGCGCGTCTCTGGGGTTTTCAAACAGTCTTCCAGAGACGCGTGCGCGATCCCTACACGGAGCCCTGGTGCTGGTAGACGCCGTTTCACGGTCCGTAATCGGCACGCGAGCCATAGGCAGTGGCTCGCGGCCGTTTCTTTCACTGTTTAACGCTTGTCCCTTCATGTGAAAGGTTTACGAGTCTGGTATTGCGCATAAGCGCGCTGACGCCTCCTTGGGAGGTCTTGTATTGGCCTTTAGGCATGCCATTGAGGGGACATTTCCAGCCCAGATTGTTATCCTGTTGTGCTTCTGAAAAGGTTTTTACCAGCTTTTGTCCCCTTAGGGCCAGTCACCCTATATGATTGTGGTTAGACCACGTGAAAATATTTTTTAAACTGACACCCAGTTTTTTAACGATTGCCATTGGCCATAGCTACTAATTTATCCCTCCCTTGATCGTAATGGAGTATTACGACGACTTCCATGAGGAGGAGGAGGACCCCTTGGCGGACATGCCTTGGGGTGACGCTTTCTATGAGGCTGTTGATACCTCAATCTACAGGGCAGTGGACCAAGCCATTTCACCCTTAGAGGACAGGCTAACAAGGAAGATAGAACAAGCGTTCTTGCGCCTGGAGCGTAGACCAGCTCCCCTACCTGCCCCGTCCCCTACTTTTCCGGATAACACGGACCCTTCCCCAACTAACCGCCCTTGTGCTCCGGGGGTAGACGTAGATGCTTTTGAGCGCCTCAAGCAGGCTTTTATTGATAGTCACTCTGCCAGGGGTTCTGGGGTCTCCCTTTCGCCAACCCTTCCCCCGTGGTTGCCAGGCCCTCCAGGGGACCCCGATTCCAGTCCGTCTCGATCATGGCTTCCCTCCCGGCCTTCCCAGGTCCCTCAGGATTCTTCTGTGCCCTCTGACTCGCAGCCACCTCCAACAACTTTTGATAGGTTAGATCCTAACGACATTGTGCACCCCCGTTCATCGGACTGGGTGCCAGCCGAAAAAGTAGCGACGTATGTCGCCGAGCATATTAGGCGTCCTCTAGAGATAGAGGCGAGAAATTGCCTGCGAGCGGAATGTCCGCGTCCTTCCCTGGAGGGTAAGGTAGCGCTTACACCGGAGATTGACCCTAGAATGTCTACTTTTTCACAGAAATTTATCAGAGATCCAAAAAACGGAATTGATAGATCTTGGAGGGCGTGCCAAGATAAACTTTTGGATGTCTTGGGTCCAGCCACCAAAATCCTGGACATGGCAGAGGAAGCAAAAGCTTCGGGTTCCATGATCTCTACCGAGACGCTATCCGGCTGGGCTCAGCGGGTAGTAATTTTTCTGAGCAATGCCAACTGCGCCCTTTCCACCGAACGGCGTAGGTCCCTCCTTATCAAAATAGACCCGAAAGTCGGTGACCTTGCAGATTCGGAGGCGGGTGCCATTATCCAGGGAGGTCTGTTCGGTGAACCCTTCATTAACCCCTTCGCTGCGGCGCGAATTCCGCCGCAGCGCTGGGGGGTTTGGGGGGTTTGCGGTGCCGCCATGCTCATGACGGAACCACGCCGTCATGAGTCACGGGCGAGCTGTGCTCATGACGGCGTGGTTCCGTCATGACTCCACCCACTTGCGCTGATCGCCCGCACAGGCGGGTAAACAGCGCCGCATGGGAGGAGCGGCCGCCAACGGCCACAGCATGATGGAACCACTCCGTCATGAGCACACGGCGCCCGTGGCTCATTTCGGAGTGGTTCCGTCAGAAGCATGCAAGGGGTTAAGGAATTGGGCAAGTTTGTCAACACCTTTACCTCTTTGGATAGGGCCCAGTCCACTATTAAAAAAGTGTTCCCTCGTGTTTTTCGAGAGGCCGGTTGAGGTAGGGGCCGCTCGACAGGTCGGCAGAATCACCAAACCGGCCAGTGAGGTCCCGGCCAGTATCAGGACCAGTCCAAATTTGGCAACTTCTACCCCACCAGAGGTCGCTGGGGCAAAGGCAGAGGTTTCAGAGGAGGAACATCCAGCACAAACTCGAGTGTTCATCCTTTTCCCCCACAATACATAGGGGGCGGCTGGCCAGTTGTTACGAGGCATGGTTATCCATCACACACGACGCGTGGGTGCTTCAGACAGTGAGGGGGTTCCATATAGAATTTGTCGTAAACCCAGTGCAGCAGGCCCCTCCACGGCCCATTCAATTTTCACTACACGATGCAGGCCTGGTGGACGAGGAAGTGTCTTCGCTTCTCAACAAAAGCGATATTTCGCGCACGTCGCTACACTGTGTGCTCCTAAAGATGGACAACGTGTCAGCAGTCCGTTACATCAATCATTTAGGAGGCATCAAGTCGAAAGCCCTGTCGGACCTAGCGGCGAGTTTCTGGCAATATTGCCTGGACAGTCAGGTGTCCGTCACGACGGAGTATCTTCCGGGCCGCGACAATGTGGAGGCAGACTTCCAGTCCCGACACTTTCGCGATTCCAGTCTCTGGAAGCTGGACCGCTCGGTATTTGTTTCCCACAACGACCTTAGGGGTCCTTTTACGGTGGACCGGTTTGCGTCCCGCCTGGACCCCCAGCTCCTGAAGTTTTTCAGTTGGAGGCCCGATCCTCGGGCGACGGCCACGGATGCGTTTCTCCAAGATTGGAGCAAGGAACTGAGCTATGCGTTCCCTCCCTTCGCGATGATCACCAGGTTGACCGCTCAGGTCCGCAGGCAACAAGCGGATTTAGTCTTAATCGCCCCTCTGTGGAGATCTCAAGTGTGGTTTCCAGTTCTTCTGGAACTGTCCTGGGATTTTCCAATCCTACTCCTCCGGATCCCACTTCTTCTCCGGGGTCCGGACGGCTCTCCTCATCCTCTGATATCCACGAACTCGCTGTGCCTCATGGCGTGGAGGATTTCAGGGGTAGATGGCAAACCCCGGGACTTTCGCGAGCGGCTGAGGAGCTCATCTCCAAAGCTTGGGCGGACAGTACAGTTAAAAGGTACAGGTCCGCTTGGGGCAGATGGTCCCGTTGGTGTAAGTGAAGGGGTTTCGATCCATTGGTCGCGGACGTGGTCCACGTTGTGAATTTCTTGGCGCGCCTTGCGTCGGACGGAATGGTCTACCGGTCGATTAACACTTTCAGGTCGGCCATCTCCTCCGGCCATATCCCGGTGGCCAGATCTCCTGTGGGGGAGCATCCTTTGGTCTGCAGACTCTTGAGAGGCATTCGCTTCTCCTTGCCGCCGGAACCACGTTATTCGGCTTTATGGGATGTCAATCAAGTTTTAAATCTTTTCCTTTCATAGCAACCTAACAGGTTTCTATCCCGTAAGTAGTTGTCGGCGAAACTTGCAATGCTCTTATGCCTGGTGTCTTGCCGTCGAGTGTCTGATGTCTGGGCTCTGGATATTTCTGGTCGGATGTTCACCCCAGATGGAGTGACTTTTACCCTTTTACGCCGTACCAAGTGCCACATGAGGGTCATCTCTTACCCTGAATTCCCTGACTCTCCTAAACTTTGTGTAGTTCGCTGTCTCAAAGCATGCAAAGAAATGACGGAGGAATACCGTCCTCCGGGAGAGCTTC
Organism: Triturus cristatus; assembly: GCF_964204655.1. Classification (NCBI taxonomy): domain Eukaryota; kingdom Metazoa; phylum Chordata; class Amphibia; order Caudata; family Salamandridae; genus Triturus; species Triturus cristatus. The sequence goes on along the minus strand of NC_140593.1, from coordinate 839,026,222 downwards.
AGCTTCTCATTGCGCTCCGGAAACCCTTTAAAGCGGTTTCCTCACCCACCATTGCTAGATGGGTTCGTTGGGTGTAGTCAGAAGCGGGCATTAGCCTCAGACTGTTTGGTTCGCATTCTGCAAGGGGAGCTATGGCATCTAAAGCCTTCGGTTTGGGTGCCCGCTTGGAGGATATCCTCAATGCGGCGGATTGGTCCTCGGATTCCACCTTCAAGAGTTTTTACTTCAAGCCAATTCTGAATATGGCTCATCTGGTTGTGGGCAAGCTTTAAACAAGCATAATCCTCGCCTTCGGTCCTGACATAGAATGAAAAATTTCCTAACTATAGTAACGGAAAGTTTCAATTCTATTAAGGACTCGGAGGCAAGGATTATCTCGCCCTATTCTCTTGGAAGAGACCCTCCCCGTATGGAAGTAAGTAAATATTTTGTCTTCTGGTGATCCCTTTGTGGGAGGCTGTTGGGGGTTGCGGCTCTGGTGAATTGCTGTAATGATTCATTTTGGCTGAATTTTTCCTATACGAATGACTTCTAGTGTTTTACTTTCCTCTGGTAATACTCCTTCGTTTGTTGCAGGTTTGGATACCCACAAACAAGATTCCTAAAGAGGAGGATTGGGCTGTCTTCGCGCTACGAAAGAGGAGAACAGGACCCTAACAAGGGACTATGTGGAGCCTTACAGACCCTGATTGGACGTTGTCCCTTTATTTTATTGGTTGTTTACAAATGACTACTTTTTTCCCTATGGTTCATGGGAAACGTAGTATTGGTAGTTCTTTCACGCTGCTGTATAAATAAAGTGAAGAAAGAAGGCATAATCCTCGCCTCCGAGTCCTTAATAGAATTGAAACTTTCCGTTACGATAGTTAGGAAATTTTTCATTACACACTATGCATAGATTGTATAACAGTATCCCCTCCTAGCGGCGACCACCAGTATCTGTTGCAGTAGTTTGAAATAGTGTTTTGAGTACGGCCTGGCTCACACTAGCTGGTTGTTTAGTTTGCACATCGACACAATAGTGTTTTGTGAATGTGTGCAGTGTAGACCATGGAGCTGCTCTGCATCTAAGGGAATGTTCCCTAAAAATGCCATTGAAGCCCCTATCTTTCGTGTAGAGTGGGCTTTAGGAGGAACAGATAATGTACGTTTTGCTTTGTGGTAATAAATCTGTATGCATTTGACAATCCACCTAGCTATCCCAGATTTTGATATGGGGTTGCCCTTGTGTGGTGGTGAGAAAGACACGAATACTTGTTTGGTCTTACGAAAAGGTTGTGTTCTCTCTATGTAGTACAGTAGTGCTCTTTTGACATCTAAGGTGTGAAGAGCTCTTTCTGCGACTGTTTGTGGCTGCAATAAGAATACGGGCAGCTCCACAGATTGATTGAGGTGGAAGGGAGAAATGACTTTAGGGAGGAATTTAGGATTAGTTCGGAGAACAACCTTATTATGATGCATCTGCAGAAAGGGTTCTTGAATGGTTAGTGCTTGCAGTTCGCTAACTCTTCGTAGAGAAGTAATGGTTACTAGAAAAGCCGTTTTCCATGTTAAGAATTGGAGCTCACATTTATGTAGAGGGTCAAATGGAGGCCCCATTAGTCTTGTGAGAATGATGTTTAAATTCCACACTGGCGAAGGTGGTACTCTGGGGGAAAATATTCTCTTGAGTCTCTCCATAAAGGCCTTTATGGCAGGTACTCTGAACCGTGAGAGATGTTGTCTATTTTGTAGATCTGCTGCTATGGCAGCCAGATGCAGTCTAATAGACGTGTAGGCTAAGTTGCATCTTTGGAGGTGTAGTAAGTAGCGTATGATGTGTTGGATAGATACATCTAGGGGATTAGTGTTGTTGTTATGGCAGTATATTACAAATCTTTTCCACTTGGCTGCATAGCATGCTCTAGTGGTAGGCCGTCTAGCTTCTTTGATGACGTTTATACAGTCAGGAGGAAGGTTGAGGTAACCAAATTCTAGGACTTCAGGAGCCAGATCGCTAGGTTGAGCTGAGTCTCGGTGTTGTATCTCTCCAAGGTTCTGGGTTAAGAGGTTTAGAGAGGTGTAAATGTTGGTGCAGAACTACGGAGAGTTCCAGCAATGTGGTGCACCATGGTTGTCTGGCCCAAGTTGGAGCAACTAGGATGAGCATTAAGGAGTGTTGCTGTAGTTTGCGCACCACTAGCGGAATGAGTGGGAGAGGCGGAAAAGCGTACGCAAATCTGCCTGACCAGTTCATCCATATCACATTACCTTTGGACAATGGGTGAGGATACCTTGCGGCGAAGTCTGGGCATTTGCCGTTTTCGTGGGTGGCGAAGAGGTCTATCTGTGGTTGCCCCCACATCTGAAAAAACGGTTGAAGAACTTGTGGATGAAGTTTCCACTCGTGGATTTGTTGTGTTTGACGGCTCAACAGATCGGCTATTGTGTTTTGGACTCCTGGGACATGTTGGGCTAGGAGAAAAATGTTCTGAGGTATAGCCCACCTCCATATGCACTGTGCGAGCTGAGAGCTGCAGAGAGTGTGCCCCGCCTTGTTTTTGTATATAATACATGGCTGTCATGTTGTCGGTGTGGACTAAGACAGCTTTGCCTGAAATGTGTATTTAGAATGCTTTCAAGGCTAGGAATATGGCTAGTAGCTCAAGGTGGTTGATGTGGAGTAACTTTTGATGAGGTGTCCACCTGCCCTGCATGGTGTGATTAAGTAGGTGAGCACCCCAGCCGGAGAGCGATGCGTCCGCTGTCATGACTATTTGAGGAACCGGCTCGAGGAACGGTCGCCCTTTGGAAAGGTTCTTGGTGTTCCACCACTGCAGAGAGCGATGGGTCCGACCGTCTACCAACACCAGATCTGTTAGCTGACCGTGAGCCTGGTTCCATTGGCGTTCTAAGCACTCTTGGAGAGGACGCATCTGGAGTCTTGAATGAGGCACTATGAATATGCAAGAGGCCATCATCCCTATGAGTTGCATGAACACTCGAGCTGGAAGAGAGTGTTACGGTTGGAATCTGGTGAGAAGAGCTTGTATGCTCGCTATCCTGGCGGGAGTGGGAAAGGCTAGCGCCCTTGAGGTGTCTATTGTGGCACCGAGGTATTGTGTGTGGGACGGTTGCAGCTGGGACTTGGCGTGGTTTATTGTGAACCCCAGGACGTGAAGTTGTTGAATAGTGGCGCGAGTGTGTTGTACACACTGATTGTATGAGCTGGCTTTTATGAGCCAGTCGTCTAGATATGGGAAGACGTGGATGTGCGGTCTTCTTAGGGGTGCTGCCACTATGTAAGAAAGTGGGTTTCTGTTGCAGTAACCTCCCCCATTTTTTTGCCTAATAGCTGATGCACTTTACCTTGTTGTGCCCTGGGCTCCTGCCAATCAGGTGCCCAGGGCCTGTGTTCCTTCCCTAAAAACTGCCTAACAGCCAGAACACAAATTGACAAAACCCTGGCCACATGTCAGCCCCTGGTAAATGGTACCCTAGGTACCCAGGGCCTTGTGACCAGGGAAGGCCTCTAAGGGCTGCAGCACTCATTGTGCCACCCTTAGAGGCCCTGTACCCTAACACACACACACTGCTCTTGCAGGCTGAGTGTCTGGATACAAGACAAAACAGAGAGTCGACATGGCACACATCCCTGTGTGCCATGCCCACAACCTACACTGCCCTGGCATACATCAGCCACCCCTCTAGCTGGGTGCCTTATGCCAGTGGTGTGGACACAGAGGCAGGAGCCCTGTGCCCCTACAGTACCCAGGTCCATTCCTGGGTCCTGTAAGTGCAGTGCTGCCAGCTAAGAGAATATGCGGCTGGGAGCTTGTCAAACACGAACTCCACAGCACCATAATGGCAGCACTGAAGACTGAGAAGTTTGGTATCAAACTGCTCAGCACATTAAATCCAAACTGATGCCAGTGTGTGATTTAATGTACAAAGCACCACAGAGGGCATCTTAGAGAGGCCCCTTGAATCCTAAACCTACAATCCACGTCTGTTCTGAGGCTGCCACACAGCAGACATGTTGCTGGACCCCTGGGTAGGAGAGCCCCTGCTCTCCTGGGCCTGCAACAATGCACATCCTGGGTGAGGTGCTAAATCTCCTCCCCCAGGATGGGCAGGGGGAAGCTTCAAAGGCATTCCGCCTCTGTGAGTTTCCCCAGGCCACTGCAACCCCCCACTCTGGCGGGAAGTTTGGCCGGAAACCCCAAATAAGGACAGGGGATGTGCCAGCCTACCAACCCCCACCCCTCAGGTGGGGGAGGCGAGGTGAAGCACATCTCCGGGCTCTCGCCATCTTGAATATGGGAAGCCCTGCCCAATCAGGACTAGGCTCCTGCCCCCCTCCCACAGGAGAGAGGCAGGATAGGGGGTGTACCCACCCCATGACAGGGACCCATTGGACCCTGCCCTTCACCTACCAGTAACGCCCCTAAATCTAGTATTTAGGGGCACCCTGAACCTTCCTTCCCCAGATCCCAGATTCGAAACTACAAGAAGAGCAAGAAGAACAAAGACCTGCCCTGCAGCTGCTAAAAAGAGGAAGGCACCAACTGCTTTGGCCCCAGCCCTACCGGCCTGTTGACCCTCGAACCTGCTCCTGCTCCAGCGCGGCATCTCTTGTGGCCAGCAACCTCAGAAACCCCGGAGGACCTGGCTACCTTTGAACTCTGATTCCCTGGGACTCCCATGAGTAGAGGCTCTACTCAGAACCTACCTTTCACCCCTGGCAGCAGCCCGGAACCGCGATCCCAGCCCACTCTGCACCAGCCAAGCCTGGCCGGTGCCGGAGTGAACTAAACCCACGAGGACGACCCCACGGCGACTGTGACCCCGAGTCCGGCACCCAAGGACCCCCCTCAACAATCCTGAAGAAGCCTGCAGCCTCAGAACAGTGTGCCACCCCAACCGCGATCAACCGAGGGTAAGATTTTCCGACACCAAAAGGCACCCCTGCACCCGGCGCCCCACGGCCCTCTGTGTCCAATCCCGGGGTACCTACCTATCCTCCAACTACCCAACTTACATCTCGAAGTGGTGGTGGCACCTGAAGAGTCCTCGTCCCCGAGCTTGCAGTCTTTTTTCCAAACCGGAGATTTCCCATTGAAATCCATTGAGCGCCCGAAGGCTCAAAAGCACTCTGCACCCAGCCACCCGAGTGGCCATGGCAGTGAAAACTCTACACCTACCTACTTCCCCACTTGCCCTGAGTAAGTGACCAGGAGCCCAGCTCCCACAGCTGCGTGGCTTGCCAGACAGCAGCCACCAAACAAGGCCCCCCCTATCCCTCATAGGATAACATTGTGCCTAACTCTCTCTGCACCCGGCCGCCCTAGAGCCGCTGAGGGTGAACCAACTGTACCTACCTGACCCTGGGAGACCCGAGTCTGTGCCCAGAACCTCAACTCTGCCAGTCGAGTACTTACCCTTAAACCGCAAACTCTATTTTCCTCATAGGGTAACATTGACTGGCTTTTTCCTGAAATTTCTTCTAAGTGTGGACTTTTCAAATCTTCAAATATTCACCAAAAATCAGCCGAGTGACAAAAACGACTTTACTCACCTGCTCTTAGGTGAGCTCCCAGTGCTGGATCTTGGTGCCCAGCACTGACTCTGAAAAGTACCCACAACTATACTTAACTTTAACTCATTTTTCTTCCATAGGAAACCATTGACTGTTTTTCTGTGAAATTTCTTCTAAGTGTTGATTTCTGCAATCTCTAAATATTCTTCAAAAATCGTATAACATCTGAAAACGTAATTACTTACCTGTTTTGGATAAAGGTCCCAGTACTGAGTCTAGGCACCCAGTACTGGATTACAAAAGTAACGATAACCTACTGTACCTATAACCTACATTTTCTTCCATAGGGAATCATTGATTGTTTGCTCTGAAATATTTTCTAAGTGTTAACTTTTAAAATAGCTAAATATTAGTTAAAAATCATTACAGTACCAAAGTCGACTTTCATCAACTGATTCTGAGAACTGACCCAGGACTGAATCTAGGATCCAGTCTTGGAATTACAAAAGTAATCTAAAAAGTAATCTGTTACATATAACTTGAATTTATCATTGAGCTCAATGTATTGTGTTTAGAAATAGAGTTGCCTACTGCAACTACTTGTAACTGTTTACTAAAAAAGTCTATTGCATATACAAAAGTATTTTTATGAAACCTCTCCTGTCGAGAAAGTATATTTTAATTCCAAGTCTTGGTTCTAAAATAAAACAAGCATATATTTTTTATATACAAACCATTGGCCTCGAGTTCAGTTATTGAGTGTGTGGAACTATTTGCTGACTGAATGTGTACAACAAATGCTTTACACTGTCCTCTGGTACTGTCTTACTGCTCGACCAAGCTACCACTTTAGAGAGTAAGGTTATATCTAACTTTAACCTCTGTCAAAACCTGGGGGACCGTGGACTCTGTACACCCTGTACCTATTAGGGAACAGTATATACAGAGCCACTTTCTCACACACTACTGCTAGGCACTTGGTAAACACTCTTGGTGCTGTGGTGACTCGAATGGGAGCACTTTGAATTGATAGTGCTGACCGTCCACTACGAATCTGAGATATTTCCTGTGAACGTTGTGAATGGGAATGTGGAAATAGGCGTCCTTGAGGTCTAGAGTAGCAAGGAAGTCGCCCTGGGAAAGCAGAGGGAGGACCTGCTGAAGTGTGACCATGTGGAAGTGGTCCGAGTATGTATAGGTTTAAGGGCCGGAGGTCTAAAATAGGCCTTAGAGGTCCGTCCAGCTTTGGTATGAGAAAATAGAGAGAGTAAACTGGCTCTATTGCAATTTTTTGTAGGAGGGAGATTACCTCCTGCTGTAGCAGTAACAGATGTTCTTGTGACATTGGACGGTGTTTGGGTGGTATGTTTGGGGGGGGGGGGGGGGGGGGGTAGATGTTAGCTCGAGACAGTAGCCTGATTGAATTATTTGGTGCACCCACCTGTCTGAAGTGATGTTTGCCCAGGCAGGAGGAATTGGTGGAGTCTTCCCCAACTGGAGTGGAATGGTCTGGGGGAAGTGATGGGGGGGGGGGTGGGGGAGTTGTTTTTTGCCTTTGCTGTTGTTCCCCCTGTGACCACCCCTTTGGTAACCTCTAGTAAAGGTGGATTGGGTGGGAGCCTTGTAAGAGGTGGAGGGGCTATCGGAGGAGTAGCCTCTATGGGTGCTTCTGAAGGATGAGCGACGAACGGACCGTCTGGGAGCTTGCGACTGCAAAGCTCCTATAGATTTGGTGGTGTCTGTATCCTTTTTCATTTTCTCAAGGGATACGTCTACATTGGGGCCAAATAGGTGTTTTGCAGCGTGAATCTTTCTGGATTCACTATGCTGTGCATTATTCCGCGATCTTGTGGTTGGGTCCGGATTCGTAGTCTTTTCTTTGTTTTTTTTTTTTTTCGTAGCCCAGGTGGGCGTCGACGTACACCATTTGGTGCACCTCCCGTGACGTCGCCGTGCTTCCTGCGGAAGTCCCACCTTTGGGGCGCCATCTTCAGATTATTTTTTCCGCCGTTGGGTCTGGATCGTCATCGGGAAGCTCCAGAATTACACTCGAAGGAAGAAGGAAGAAAAGCGAGTTTCGTCGATAGAAACACTATAAGATATCAGGAAAGGGAAAGATTTCATCAGGAGCGCGAAGAAAGGAGGACCAGCGCCCTTTTTCTTCGACGGCCTTGGAGAATGCACGCTCAGAGACCCTGAGCGCAATGGACAAGACGCCATTCAAGTTCTGCCCAAACTGCCACCACAAGTTCGCGCAGAGAGACCAGCATCCGGTCTGCAACATCTGCCTACCGGTCGATACCCAGAGTATCGACTGCAACGCCTGCTCAGCCTTCGCGCCGAAGACACTCAGGGTGAGAGAGCGGCAGAGAAGGGCCAACGCCAACATGGATGGCAAGGGGAAGCCCCCGACGCTCTACGCTCTGGGCCTCTCCTCGGACGACGAGGACAACGTCGCCGAGACAGCCGAAAACTTCACGGTCGTAGAGACCGACAAGAAAAAAGAAGACGAGGTAAGAGAATCGTGGAATGGTCTGGGGGAAGTGATGGGGGGGGGGGGTGGAGAGGGGGGGGGGGAGTTGTTTTTTGCCTTTGCTGTTGTTCCCCCTGTAACCACCCCTTTGGTAACCTCTAGTAAAGGTGGATTGGGTGGGAGCCTTGTAAGAGGTGGAGGGGCTATCGGAGGAGTAGCCTCTATGGGTGCTTCTGAAGGATGAGCGACAAACTGACCGTCTGGGAGCTTGCGACTGCAAAGCTCCTATAGATTTGGTGGTGTCTGTATCCTTTTTCATTTTCTCAAGGGATACGTCTACATTGGGGCCAAATAGGTGTTGCTCATTAAAAGGCTGATTGAGTATAGAACTCTGGACTTCGGGTTTAAAACCTGATATGCGTAACCAGGCATGCCTGCGCAACAGGACACTGGTGTTTATTGCCCTTGAGGCGGTATCTGCGACATCTAGGGACCAACAGATGGAGGTGTTAGTGAAGGTCATACCCTCCTGGATGAGTTCATTGGCCCTGTGTATATATCTGTCAGGGAGGTGCTGCATTATGGACTCAAGCTCATCATAATGTGCCCTGTCATACCTGGCTAACAGCGCTTGGGTAGCAATGCGCCAAATGTTTGCTGACTGTGACGCTGTGCATTTGCCAGAGGCGTCTAGGAGTTTTGATTCCTTATCATGTGGTGGTGCGTCACCTGATGGTTGGGAATTTGCTCTCTTCCTTGCATTAGAGACTACTAAGGAGTATAGTGGTGTGGGGCCTTTAATGTATACTGGGTCAGTAGGAACAGCTTTATACTTCCTTTCTATTCTGGGATTGATCACCCGAGCTCTAACTGAGTCTTTAAAGATCTCTGTTGCGTGCCTAATGACCCCTTTAAGCATGGGCAAAGTTGAGGTGGACCTTTGTGTGGTACTGAAGGTGACCATTAGGTGGTGGTGGTGGTGGGGGGAGGAGGAGGAGGTGGAGGAGGTGGAGGTGGGAGGAGGAGGTGGTGGTGGGGGAGGAGGAGGAGGAGGAGGTGGTGGGGGAGGAGGAGGAGGAGGAGGAGGTGGTGGTGTTGGGGGGGAGGAGGAGGAGGAGGTGGTGTTGGGGGGGAGGAGGAGGTGGTGGTGGTGGGGAGAGGAGGAGGTGGTGGTGGTGGTGGGGAGAGGAGGAGGTGGTGGTGGTGGGGAGGAAGAGGAGAAGGTGGTGGTGGTGGGGAGTAGGAGGAGGAGGTGGTGGGTGGGGAGTAGGAGGAGGAGGTGGTGGGTGGGGAGTAGGAGGAGGAGGTGGTGGGGGGAGGAGGAAGAGGAGGAGGAGGAGGTGGAGGAGGAGGAGGAGGAAGAGGAAGAAGAGGAGAAGGGATCATTAATGGAGAGGTAGCAAAGTCTCTCTTCTTTAGTGGTGGTGCGGGCGCAGGCGTTTCCAGATGTCTTTTCTTGATGCTAAGCATTAAATGACCAGTTTTAGGATCCTTCACAAGAGTCTTTTGGGTAGGATCAGGACGAAACAGTTCATCTGTGGGAGACAGATCCTTCAGAGTCGAGGGCTTCGGTGCCATAAGTTTTTTCGGCGTCGACTCGGTAGCGGTTCTAGGTTTGGAACCGTGTAGTTTTGAAGTGTCTTTATCAGATGGAACTGGTTGCTGTTTTTTCGGTTCCAAGGTCTTTGGCTTGGAAGAATCTGGGCCTTTTGGTGGGCGTTTTTTAGTCGGCTCCGAGGGTGTTGTCGGTGCCGAGGAACCAGTGCTAGCCTTCGACGCAGAGTGCTTTGATGTCGGAGCAGCAGTCGGCGTGGATGAGGACGTTTTCTTCTTCGGTGCCCGAGTTTGTTTTTCGGTACCGAGGGTAGGCTGACTCGAGCCCGAGTCACCTAAAGGCTTAATAGGCTTCTTTACCGGTGGAGGTGGTACCGAAGCCTTTTTTGATAGTGTCGAGGGGGTGTGCGGGTCGGGGTCGACGTCTGTACGGCCCTTTGAGCTGGAGTGATGTCTTCGACGTCTGAATCATCTGCTTCGGAGGCGCTGATGATGGCTTCTTCGACCCGACCCTGCTCCGGAACATCGACGCCCACTTGAAAGATGTCATCGGGGATCGAAGATGACGAGCGCGCCATTGTTCTTCGAGCTAGTCGGTCCCGGATCGTTTTCTTGGAGCGGAAAGAGGCGCAAGCTGAACAGTCTCTGGCCTCGTGCTCTGGTGAGAGGCAGAGGTTGCACACCTCATGTAAGTCGGTGTGGGGAAACTTCGACCCACATTGAGGATACTTTTTGAATGGCGTCTGTAGGAGAGTAGGATCTGCACTTATGTTGCCCCCACTTTGTTTCTGATGTTTACACAGGTTTCTGGCTATAGTCTGGCTGGGTCCCTGCTAATCAGGGCCCCAGTCTCTGTTATCTCTAAACAACTTGGAGTGGATATTAGATGCACTAGTGATTGGATACTGTGGTACCTTATGAGCCTCTAATATATGGTACCTTAGGTAACAAGGGCATATGTACTTCATAGGCCTACCAGGGGCGGAAGCATGTATTATGCCACCCCTGGGAAGCAGACTAAATCTGACACCACAGCCCTGCTACTGCAGCCTGGGTGAGGTAGTGTTAGCACTCCTCGCTGAGGTATAGGTTCCCTATATCTCACCTTACACGCACACATATAAACCTATCAGTCACCACTAAGGCAGGCCCTATCAATTCTGAGGGCAGGGTGCTGGGTTTTCCATGTGAGGGGGTGCCTCTGCCTGAGCAGGGCCCTTCTGCAGCCCTCAGAGTCTATTCTCTGTGGCTGTTTGTGGATGCGGTTAAACCATATACTCTTAAGTGCATTATAACCTAGCGGTAAATACTAACTTTGGGATGGCTGCATCAAAACATGTTGTGTTTCGTGTCAAATGCCTTGGAATCATACCCCCACACCAGTAACTGGTGTGGGAGTATGATCCCACCCTTCTAGAGGGGAAGACATGTACCTACTGTGGAAAAACGGTAGACATCTGAAAGAGCCTGGCATCACAAAATGGATGCCACCAGCACAGACACTGGGCTGCCCTCCTGCTGCTGACTGAAACTCGCAGTGGAGGAGGCCCAACAATAGGCATCCTGTCACAGGGAGGCGTGACCACCTTCCAGACAGGATTTAGTGTATTGGAGCTGGGTGGGTGCACTTCTAGAGTGCTTTGAAGTCCTGCACTGGGGGAGCAGTAGGCTCCTCTGTGCATATGCCAGCTCAAACTGGTTCAGGGGCTACCTGCCCCTGCTATGGCGCCTAACTGGACAAAGGGAAGTGGGTGTAACCACACACTCCCCTGACCCTCCCAGAGGAGTGGTCACAGAGCTAGTCCCTCCCATTCTTTTAGTATAAGTTAGGGAACCCTTGCCATTGCAAGTTAGATATCCCTGGACGACGCTCTACAAGAAGAATCGTGGACCTTCGACGTTTCACTACCTTTGGAAGACTGAAGAATCTCCCTTGGAGTCAAGGAGCGACTCCCCTGCTTGACAGGCACCAAAACTTTGAATCAACAGTTGCAAACTTTCCCGCTCCCGCCAGAGTCCAAACCTGAGGCGAGTGAACCCCACGAGTGACGAGGAACAGCAATACCCGGGTACCGTGCACTATTGTCGAGTGCAACCCCTTCACGACGTTCTACGAACTCGTGCATTGGACCACGTGTGGTCCAAGCCTCCAGCAGGATTTCCCTCGAAAATCAGAGGCCTACCTCATCCCGAGTGACCGCGGGCTCCTATGAGTGAATCCTCATGAGGCGTCTTCGCGATACCTTGCCGGTTGACTTGTGGGTCCCCTGAAGACTTTCATCGAACCAAAGGGCTCCCCTGGTTGCTCCAGGCCTGCCCTGACATACCCTTGCTGGGGGAGTCCCTCAGACCTTGCTGGTCTGCACCGCTGACTTTCTTCACATTCCACGAGACTTGCTGCTGCCAAGGCTTGTTGGCTCCAACCAGGTTGCCGACACCTCACCAAGCTGCAGTCTTCGTGGGACACTCCGAATCCAGCTCCTGGTCATCGTCGACGACTCCTGGACCTCGTGGCTGAAGAGTCAAAACACCTGTGAATCACCTGAAATCACCCGACTACCGTGGGCATCCATCTTCCTGGCCCTGGGTCACTGGCAAGTGACTGAACACTGTCCCTTCTGCTTTCAGGTCTTCCTTCTTCTGAATCCAGCCTTGGATTCCACGGACACTTCTCCAGTCTTCACAAGCAGCAAATCTTCTTTGGCTTCCATTGAAAACGACGCCGCGACCCGACATCAAAAGACACCTATGCACCCGGCTTCCCTGGGTGAGGTAACTCGTGGACTCCGGTGCTCCTGTGGGTGTTGGCCCTCGAAGTACTTACCTTGTAAGTGGCTTGCTTGTAGACTCTCCCGAAGTACCCTAAAACTTTAAAAATCCAACCGCGACTTGCTCCATTGAAATCAATAGGGAACCCGCGACTGTGTTCTCACACTGCACGCGTCTCCCGTGGGTCCTTTACTTACCCGCCTTGGTTGGATTAGTGAGGCCCCAGCGATTCTAAAGGCCCTAGGCCTTGTCCCCTTGCAAGTCGACATTCCTAAACCTCTTTTTTAGTATATGGTCTGGTACGCCTCTAGGGCCCCAGCCATATAAGTGCTTAATTTGTTGTGAAACATTGATTTGTGCATATGTTCCTGACTTCTAATCTCAAAGAGATTAGTAGAGTGTGTCTAGAAATAAATACAAATATATTTTATATATATACCTGTGTGGTGTACTTTCATTTGGTAATTCAAGAGATTATAAGGTAAAACAAGCTGCTTTACATTCCTCTGAGACTTAGCCTGAAGGCTGCTCTCCACAGCTACCACTAGGATAGCTTTCTTTAAAAGGTTGTCTTAAACCTATCTACCATAAGAGTCAAATTGGACTGGTGCAAGGTAGCCCCTTTAACTAGTGACCAGCATATGCCAGGCCAGACAGCATCCTTTCCATGATTAATTTTATTTATAAATACATTTGTGCATTCAAGTGTAGAAGTAGAGGCAAGTGTAGTGTGATTTGGGACATCTATGGAGACTCGCAAGATACATAAATACACACATTTTATCTCAATCATATTAACGGTGGATAGCTCAATGATACTGCAAAAATGTGGGACACAGGTTCCAAAACTTCAGGTGTGGTGGACAAAAATGTTAAGGACTAAACAGTTTGAAGAAGCATATGCGAAGAGAATTGGGAGTGTTATGACGCTTGAGGCTATCAATTGATCTATGCCACACCTAACAAGCTATATACCACAGGATGTGAGAAATTCTAGAGACACATATACTCTACTACTGTTGATCCTAATATCTACAAAAAACAAGATGCTGAAGTGGGCATTCTCCTGCTAAGCCCCAATAAAATGGAACCAACAAACAGCAGAAGATTGCAAGAACCCAAATCTGTTAGCATTCCAGAAGGCCTTAAAACCCACTTTTACAGATTAAACGTGGGTATCTAAGACGCTACCATATGACTTTTTTTTTTTAAACTGTCTTTATTCCATTTTTCCATTAAACATATTCTATAGTGACATAAGCTGTTAGCACCAGATTCAACAGTATCACATGACATATAATAAATTGCCAGTTCCCCGGAGTCTACATTTTGGCCGGCATAGAGTCCAGAACAGAGGCCATTACTGCAATCACAGGTAAGTGGGGGGAGAGCATGGAGCGCAATGAACTGTGCAATCACAACTGCCTGAATCGGGTGTTTCCGTGTGGCATCAGGCATGACCTACTGTACTAACATCGACTGTTCCAGGCATACCAGCATATCGCAGTCCCACGCCCACCCTCAAACCAGACAAGACTTTCATCCCTTGTACCATCAATCAGGAACTCGTAGCGGTGTCTGTATTGTCATCGACAGTGCCTACAATGTCTACAGTGGGGTGTAACAGGAGATAATTCTTAAGGGGCCCCCAGACATCCACAGGTTTAGAGGCAGCAGGCAATAGCTCCGCATACCTGAGCAGTGCGTCTTGACAGTGTACCATGTCCTGTATCCAGTATTTAAATTTGGGTGCTCTGCCTCTCCCCAATCGACATGCCACTCGTCTTTTTGCCAGTAAGAGGGCAACTGTAATAAATCTACGATATGGTCTTTTGATTAGCTTAGTGTACCCTAGCAGGGCCCGTGTAGGAGAAGGAGTTAAAGGGGTGTCTATCATTTCAGAGAGTCCCAGGAATACCCGCTGCCAATATCTATTCACATCCGGACATCCCCAAGCCAGTTGGAGGAAATCCACTGATGGCGCTCGACAGCGCCCACATAGGTCGTCCTCACGGAGGCCGAACCTACACATCTGGGCGGGAGTGCAATAAAGCCTGTGCAAGAATTTGTAATGAATGATCCTGAATCTACTACTGGATGAAATCTGCTCTGTCTGTTGGCAGCAGAAGCTCCAGAGGTCATCCTCCAAGTGCGTACCCAATTCCTCCCCCCGATTTAGTGCGTGCCTTACAGGGCTCGAGTTCAAGTGTGGTGTGAATCGTGTGGTATAGCTTTGAGACCGCGTTCGCGGGAGAGTCAGCCTGGAGCAGCTGATGTAGTGGCTCCAACATAGGCGGCTCGTCCGGGTATGTCTCGGTAACCGCCTGAATCCCACTACGCAGCCGGAGATACAGAAACGTTTCCATGGAAGAGGGAGACAGGTCCCCACATATGTGTGCTAAGGAGCGAAACCGACCTCCATGATACAGATCCCCCCACGTCTTAAGTTTAAGTTTGGTCTGCATGTTTTTAAATAGTTGTTCCTGTAGTAGAGGCATAGAGGGGTGATATGTCAATGGCAGCAACTGGGAATATACTAGCGAGATGTGGAATTTACTCGCAATGTGCCGCCAAGCAAGGATCGAGCTGGAAATAGGGGTCCGACATGCGGCCTGTGTCTCGGGTTTACTAAATAACGCCCCTTGCAGCGGGATGGGGTCCGCCAGCCAGTGTTCCACAGCTACCTGGGGCATAAAGGGGGGGGGGGAGGGGTAGATCCAATAGTAAACAAATTGCGCCTGTGCGCAATGATAATATAGTGCGAAATCTGGTAAATCGAAACCTCCTTTCGCGTATGGGCGGGTCAACAAATCCCAGCTCAGCCTAGGCCTCTTGCCCCCCCAGACCAGCCGGATGAGTTCAGACCACAGGGATGTGAAGAAAAACCTGCCTGGGTGATAAGGGATGTTGAGGAATAAGTACAGGAGTTTTGGGAGAATGACCATTTTAATAAGAGATGCCCGACCCGCCATGGAGAGGGGGAGCGTGAACCATCTGGACACGCACGTCTGGATATGGTCAATTGCGCGACCATAGTTCAATCGCATTAGCTCCTCCCGATCCCGGGATATCAGTATTCCCAAATAACGGACTTCACTGTAATACCACTGCAAAGGATAATCAGGGGGAAGGGTTGCGCCGCTGCTGTAAGAGGGAAAATAGTAGGTTTTCCCCAGTTAATGTGAACTCTGGACAACACAGAGAAACGTATAAATTCTCTCAATATGGGGTTAAGGTTGACGGAGGGGTCCCTGATGTAAAGCGTGATGTCATCCGCATACAGGGATATTGGAACCTGCCTCTAGAAGCAACGCAACGCCTTGTCTCTGGGGTGCTGCCGGAGCCGGGCCACCAAGGGTTCAATGGCAAGAGCAAATAGGAGGGGGGAGAGGGGACACCCCTGCCGAGTGCCCCTTGATATCTCAAAGACCTCCGATATACGACCGTTAATACCCATCCTGGCCATGGGTTTATGATAAAGTATTTCGATCCATCGCGAGAATCCAACAGGAAGGCCCATATTACGCAGTATACAGAGGAGGTAGTCCCATTCTAGTGAGTCAAATGCTTTGGTGGCGTCTAAGAAGACTGCCACCATTGGTAAGTCAGGGTCAACGTTTTGCAGTTTTGAAAATAGAGTGCGTAGGTAATGTGAGGTAGCCCTGCCGGGGATAAATCCCGCTTGATCTGATAGCAACAACCCCTCCCATCAGTAACTTCAAGCGATTCGCTAGTACCTAAGTCAAGATCTTAGCATCACAATTGATCAGGTAGAGAGGGCGGTATAAATCGCAGCACGTCGGCGGCTTCCCAGGTTTAAGCAATGAGATGATTAAGGTCTCCTGCATCGATGGCGGGAGATCGCCGGATTCATGTGCCTCATGAAAAACCTCCCTCAGCACCGGGGCCAATATGTCCACATAGGCTTTGTAAAAGTCTATAGGCAGCCCGTTTAATCCCGGCGCTTTTCCCGATGCCATCTGCGCTATTGCTTCCCTAATTTCATCCAGTTCGAACGGTGCCGCCAAAAACTCTCACTGATTGTCTGGCAGCCAGCCCAAGGTGAGCTCACCCATATAATCGTCCATATCCAAAGTCCCTACTCTGGTAGTAGTATATAGTGACACATAGTGTGTGGTGAAAGCGGCCAGGATCGACTGTGTCGCGGAGTAGCACTCCGCCATCTCCCTCCAGCTCAGTGATAAAGTTAGTGTGTCGAGGGGGTCTGACTATTCCCGCCAGGGACCTCCCTGGTCGCTCACCCTCTCCATATGTCCTAGCTTTGAAATATTTACTGCGGAAGTTAGCCTCCCTATCGGCTGTGGATTTATAATCAGTCAGCGCCTCTCTATATTGGGCTTGTGCGTCTGTATTAGTGGCGAAGTCCGGTTGGTTCTCTAAATTATGAAGTGTGTCCCCCAAATTGTGTAGTGTGTCGCGCAATGCCCTCAGCACCCCCGAGCCCTTGGAGATGCATACGCCTCGAATCGTAACCTTCAACGCCTCCCACACAGTTGCAATGTGCTCCACCGAACCCTTATTATGTAAGAGGAATTCCTCAATGTCGTGCCCCAACTCTGACCGAAAGAGCTCATCAAGTAAAATGTTGGGCTGTAGTCTCCCGACCACCTCCAGGAACTTGAACTTAGCCAATACTGGGGAGTGATCTGAATAAGTGCGGCTTATGTGTTGTGCCTCTGACAAAGCTGGGGCCAGGCCCCGAGAGATTAGGATGTAGTCCAGCCTAGCCCATGAGACGCTACCATATGACTTACTGCATTAAAACATTGCCTATTATTACTGATGCAGTATCAAGTTCTTTACTTGCAAAGCTCTTTGTTGTCCTTGTGTCTAGGTCTGTGTTAAACTAATACATGTAACAAATTAAATTTTATGCCTGCAGATAATTTTTTGACATTAATGTTGACGATTTAGGACATCATTAGTGTCTATAATTAATTTCTATTCAACAGCTTGCACTTAAATAATCTGGAACATCTGTTTATTGTAACTTGTGTTGAATGTTATCTATACCATATAAATAAGTAGAACAATGTGGCTTGGGAGAAGATGAAATGTGATGCAATTTTCTTTCAGTATAGTCCTCTGGGAATAGAAGTTCGTTTCAAATTATTCTCAATCTTTTTCTTGGATATGGAGGCAGAGCCAATATTGGAAGGTGTGCGCACACAAGCAAACTGCTCAGATAAGATTGCAATGCACAATACCTTTTGCTTGTGGCTCTTCAACTAAGGACTTTTTTTACACTCCCTGTTGAACCATCTAACATACATCAGAGAAATCTTAGCAACAAAACATAAATGTGTACAGCTACAAAGGCATTTTGTTTTACAAACTATTCTTCATTTTCCATGGAACAATTGAAAACTTAGACTGATAATTCTAAAATAACACTACAAAGAAAACAATACATGTGGGACGTTTGAGCAATTAAGTTAACCACGATAATGCAATTTCCCAAAAAAGACAACTGGGAACAATTAAAATCTAAATTAACAGCAGCCAACATCATGAGAAAATAAGTAGTATTTCGGCTGCATCAACATACCTTCTGGTTTTGAGCATATCATAAAACAAGGGCCACGTCATCAGGGCAAATGAGTGAGGAAAACACACAAAGGTAAAAAGGGTAAAATTAGTTTAATTACCAACAAATGTTCAGCTAACTGCTGGAAAACATCAAAATACAAATAAGCAAACATTACTAAATTAATATATAACAATACCCTTCGACAGAAAAAAGGCCACTACATGCTTAACCTAAAGCCATGTGCATATACATGCTTGTCAGTGGTTTCAGAGCTTTTATTTCACAGAAAAGAAGACTAACGTAATTATTTCCCACACTTCACAGTGCTGAATTCATTTGCAGGATATTTAGCTTGCCTAAACAAATAAAAAAAGCTAAAACACATTTTGTCTTTCTTTCAGTCCTGGTTAAAAAAATATATATATCACAATGACAGGGATGCTCTTTGGAAATTAATCAGCACACCTGACAAGCTCTCCCTTGTAGTTCTAGCTTTGATGCAAACATCTACCAATGTATCCTGCCCAGAGTGTGAAAATAAACACTGTAAAAGAAGAACCCCCTCAGCAAAACGTTACACTGTCCCCCACTGCACTTAGTTGTTATATATATATATATATGTACACACACACACCCTGTTGAACCAACTCTATTGTCTCTATGTACTACAAAAGAAAAACAGCTTTTTAAATGCAAGTTTTTAATTTCCTTACAATGAAATTTGAATATAACATTTGATTTAAAGTAATACACATTGTTGCATAAAACATATTTTAAATATTAACTCATTATCAATGACAAAAACACACATTTCTCAAAACATTGACATATGAGCAGTCTTTGGCAAACAATGAGTACTTATCATATGGTACTCAAAAGCTCTAAATCTCTGTAAAAAAATATTCAAATCAATTAATAAATCATGTAATATAAAAACGACATAATGAGTAACGTAATATGGGCGTATATTGCCCTTCGGGGGTTAAGGCGACATTTATAAACCACTTTGCCTTTTGCCCCATGATTTGTAAATGTCACCAGAATCTAATATTTGATGAAGAAACTGAAAAGAGCTATGGGCAATTCATTCAGTCTTTTTGTAAATGTTTCCCAATATACCCTTTATGACAATATTAATTATATGGGCATGCCTAAGTGCTTTTATTAAGCCAGGTAAGTGGAACTACTTAGTATTGCAACACAAAAGGTGTTAGAATTCAGTTCACATTTCAAGATACTTAACATCTGAAACTTGTTTCTTAGGTATGCTGAAAACATACATAGACAATCACACTCTACATGAGCGTTTGAGGAACAAAAGTGCATGACTGCAGTTGTAACCACCTTTATTGACAATAACTTACAAAGCTCTTTTCAAGAGGTTGCAAAGTGCTTAATTTCACATCAATTAGTCCTATCACTCTGGTAAGAGACGGCTGTTTAAGGCCAATGTAAATGGCACTGCATTAACTAAACCCTTTAGTATCCTTCTGTTTTTCAGTGTTAAAAACAACGTTCGTCTGAGAAGATTCAATTGGAAGGTCAGCTGTAGTGTAAAATCACATCTACGTATGAAACCAAACCTAGACTCCTAAACCTCTGCATAGATGGGTCTCTTGAGTGTGATGACAGTGGGTATAGCGTAATTCGCTTCTAGTCTATGCTAAAATATATTTTTGAGCCTTCATATTTAATGAGACAATCAGTTCTTTAGGGGCTTCAAGTATCCTGAACCTCCATATTTTCTTATCTGATCCATATCACTAACTTAGTGGGAAGTGCAGATACCCCTTTTTCTGACGACAAAGAGGGAAAATGAGTGATTTTAATTCTTCTTCCTAGGTCACAAGGTATTGAAACAAGGACCAAAGCCCTGAAGTTCAGTTCCCTAGTTCCAATTTGTCATGCAAGTGTAAAAGCCCTTCTCAGACACCCAGCCACCCTAATCCACCACACACACTGAAAATGTTGATTGTTGCCAGTCTGTTTTAAGATACAGCCCTATGAAGTTTTTGAATGACTGCTATGTACTATATTCGAAATCCAACACCAGTGGTATTTTTAATAACACCTGAACTTACAGTCCACGTTTAGGTCCCTAACAGGCCTTCCATGAACTGGACTCTGTCCCCAGATCTTGATTACAGAATCCCTGCAACTCATGTTATCTGGTCAACCAAACACTTGGCTTTTGGGAACTTGCCTTAGCTTCCCTCAAGAAACAGCCATTGACTTTGAGGAGTAAGGGCTTGAGTGACTATCTCACTGTCCAGCCACTTGAGTTTAAATGTACCAAAAATTCGCCTTTATATGGGGGAACTGAAACAAGCACAAACTACAAACATGTCATAGACAAACCTCATTTTGATCAACTTCCTTTTTTTAAATTATCTGTTACCTATTGGAAAGATGGCTTTCAAACAGCTCCAACAATTTTTTGAAGACAATGTCTTGGATACATTTCAAGATGGATTTCTGCTATGCCTTTTATAGAACTGGCGGTCCCTGTTTGTCCTCTATGATTGGTGTTGTCTGGTATAAAACAGAGGTGCCGGAGCACTGGTACTCTTACAACGCTCAGCACCTTTCGAATAAATTATTCCTGTATCTTGGAAAGAACCCTGGTGGAATCAGGACTGAGTGCACGTCATCAAATATAGAACATAAATCCTAACAGACTGAAAGCAAATCACTTATTTACCATCACTTGATTCAACTAAACAACTGAATTTTAACTTCTCACAGGGGTCAATATTGTCCCCGTTGCTTTTCAATCCCTACATGTGGCCCCAAACAGCTCTTTTATATCACCTACGGAATCTATTTTGTGTGTGTGTGTGTGTGCGGACAGACATTACATAAGTCCAATATGCCTCGTCAGGCCCAAAAGCTCACCAACACAGAACAAGCCACCATAAATGCACTACCCAATGCTGAATAAATCTGACCAAAATCTAGGCATCTATCTGAAAAGCTAACATATATTGAAATCAGGGTTTTCAATGTATCTGGCCTATGGTTCGGCCAACTAAAAATCTTCAAACTTTAACCATACTTTGACAACAATTGGCAACAATTAGTTGTGAATGTTCTTATCCAACCCAGACTCAATTTCACAAAAGCTAAATACTTAGTGTCCCCAGAAAATCTCACTTTTTTACAACTGGTCTAGAATGCAAGCCCACCTTGCATCTCATATTTCTAGAGGAGACAGTATAACACCTCCATTAGGATTTCTATACTACAAAATTTCGTAACATGTTTAATACCATACCAATGCTACTGGCCTGCTGATTCTTCTAAACAGTAAAATCACCACTGCTTTGACTGGCATGGGCTGGCAAGCACCTAGACTCAAGTGGGAGATCCACACCTTGCCATATTGTAAGGAAATGCCTCTTTTGTATGGTCACCTCCAAGTTTTTTTGGGACTGATGCTACTAGTTTTTCGAACCAGTGTGCACAAAGTACAAGTTACTTACCTTCGGTAACGATGTATCTGGTAGAGACGATTGTAGCCACAGAATCCTTCACATAGAATTATCCCCAGGCATGAGACTGGACCCGGAAAACTTTATTGCTCAGCATTTCTGTGCGCCGGGGGGAAGTGCCTCGCGACTCCGCCTGACGTCCTCCGCGGGAGTGACGTCAGCGAGGTCACATAAGCCCCACCCTGGCGCTGACATCAGTTTGCTTCAGAGAACTTTTCCGCGCCACAACGCGGAGCCATCACAACAAAACTGAGGAGAGCATGGGAACAGCGTGCAAATAAACCAGAGAAACAAAAAGAGACAAAAGGCGAGGAACAGTACCAGGCAGCAGGAGGCTACAACAGAAAAGCCAAAGCAGGAAGAGAGCAGACCACCTCTGAGGAACAACTGTGCAAGCCAGGTGGTAGCACCAGGCCGCACAAAAGTACCAGAAGACCACGTCAGTAAAGCCACAGTAGGGAAAGCGTAAAGCACCCCTCGTGGTACCATCGTGCCAGCCAAGGCGAGAGCCAGGCTAGAAGCACAAGCAGTGGAAAGCGCTGTAAGAGAAAGACTGCAACCATAGACCACACAGCAAAGGGCCACAAGTCCAAAATAGAGGAGCAACAGCAAGCCACCCCCAGCCTACACAGTCAAGAACGGCCAGAGCATGCCACTAGTGCACATGCAAACTCAGTTATTGCCAATATCCCTTATGGGGAGATGGTTAGGACAAGACGCATAAGCAGGGAAGCGACAAAATTCAAGGCGAATGTTAATGACATCAAACAGCGTTTTGAACGTAGGGGTTATGATCCGATAACCCTTAATAAAGCAGAACGCAGAGTCTTGGAGCTTCCCAGACCACAGACCTTAATGCAAGCTTGGACAAGGGCCAAGTTTATAAGCAAAGAAAGAGTTTGCTTTTTCACGGATTACACTGCACATAGCAACAGAATTTTCAAGGCATTCAGAAAATATTGGCATCTTCTGTTGGATATTCCCAAACTGCGCCCCCTCATCAGTACTAAACCCTCTCTAGTATATAGAAGGGGACGCACACTGAGGAGCGCACTATGTCCAAGCTATGTGGTTACCCCGAAAAACCTGAACACCTGGCTCCCAACACCACCTTTAGGCTTTTATACATGCACTTCCTGCAACATATGCCCCCTTGGACGCAATAAATGTAAAGAATTCAGCCACAACACTGACAGGGTATATCGAATAGGACATTTTATCAACTGCAATACTAAGTACGTGGTCTACACACTTGAGTGCTCATGTGGGAAGATTTATGTTGGGAGCACAGTGCGATGTCTTAAAACACGCATTCAGGAACACCGACGTGCTCTTATCAATAATGACTTACGTTATCCCATGACTGACCATTATAACACGGCACATAAGGGGGATAAATCTATCTTATTCTGTGGGATTGACCATATTCCCCTGAACAAACGGGGTGGCAATCGGGACTTGGCTTTGAGACAAACAGAATCCAAATGGATATGTAGATAAAGGACACAACTCTGACCATGATTTCCATTATTTTCTAACATAATATTTGCCCAGGCCCGGAGATGATAGTAAAGGCTCTTACAGCACCTGCCTGCTCGAAATGGAGACCCATTTGGGGTAGGCTATTATTGATGGACACATAGCATATTGCCTTATACATCGGGTGCTCGGGCCACTATATAGTCTTTGGGGAAGTGTCTGGGGTGGACTATCGCCCATGGCTTCACAACACAGTACCCCTTACATCCTCGCTTTTTGGCGTAAATGACATATAGAAACATTCTTAAGAAATATATAATGTACTTATATTTCAGTGTCACCATGGATATCAGTCTTCCTCATGGCCCCAAATGTGCTTTTGTGACTATTTATACTGCTGTTATTTTACGATGTACCTTCCTAGGTTGTATGGTCCATAGAATTTTTCTCTAAATATTCAGGTCATTTATCGCATCTACTGTAACACTATGTGCTGTTTTCAGCCATGTGTTCTTTTGTTTTTTATATATAAAATATTTTCACACCTTTTTTTTCCATTTTCCCACATCAGATATTTTAGTTGTTCCCCTTGGGTCCAGATCACACTAACGTTTTTATGCAGTGTTCTGTTGGACAAGATTGCTTGCGTTAACTAGAAGTTTAGCCTTGCCTTGTTTTATATATCTTTAACACCGTGCACTATGCTCTTGTGCTGAGTGCTGTTTGGTTAGATTGCACGTGCCTACTAGAATTGCAGCTTTGCCTCGTATTTTATATCCCCAACACCGTGCTCTGAATTAATGTATGTTTGCAGAGTCTACATCGGTAATTACTACATCTACTTTTCACGAATTTCCTAATACGATAGGGTTTTTTTCTTCCTTATCGAATGCTCTTGCATGCAAACATGAGTCCATCTTTGGTTACTAGCCTCGAACCCCAGGGTTCCCATGGAGACGTGCAGTGTTCTGTCTTGACAGGATTGCTCGCGTTAACTAGAAGTGTAGCCTTGCCTTGTATTATATATCCTCAAAACCGTGCACTATCCGTGCACTATTGCTCTGGTGCTGTATTCGGATTGGTAGATTGCGCGTGTTATTTAGAAGTATAGCCTTGCCTCGTATTTTATATCCCTAACATCGTGCTTTGAATTAAAGTATGTTTGCAGAGTCTATATCGGTAATTACCACACCTATTTTTCACAAATTTCCTAAATACGATAGGGGTTTTTCTTTCATGTCGACTTTTCCTGTATGCAAACATCAGTCCGTTTTTGATTATTAGCCTCGAACCCCAGGGTTCCCATGGAGACGGTAGACGCGGCCGGGCTTTTCACGTCGATCCACGTCCTTAGGATGGGATTGACGTACACCGTCGTTCTTACTTCCGCCTTGCGTTTAAATAATGGCGCAATTGCTTACATGGCGGACGTGATCACACACCCGTTGGATTGCAGAGGAAAGAGCGCAGACGGTCGCAGGCTCGCGGTAAGCGAATTTTCGGCGTTCTCGTTCTGATTCAGTTTGCTTTACAGATACGGCATATACCGGTACTTGAACATGACCGTGCCTGTTTGATTCTACGGCATTACTGAGTCTCGCTTTTAAATTACATTCTTTTATTGACGCACATTGGATGCCTTGTATTTCTATCCTCCATATGTTACTTGAAAGGCGGGCTCTAGCCCGGTCAGTATTTTGGACCATATCTGCATACGGACCTTAAATACCGCTTGGACTCGTTTTTGTTCATATTTATGACATAGCGCACATTGGCATACTAACAGGGTGTTGCGCTCGGTGACTCTTCCGGGTAGCCGTACTCAGCGGTTTACATCCATTATTTACTCACTCTTGCCAATGGATGCCTCGAGCCATTAAAAAGAACAAAAGTTACTTACCTGTAAACTGTGGTTCTCCAGTATTGGTGTCTTTCATAGATTCACATGCTTGAATATTCCCCGTCGTTGAAGTGGGAGTCCCACGGTACATAACAAAGCAATGTAGTAATAACGAACAAGTTACTTACCTTCGGTAACGATGTATCTGTAAGAAACATTAGTTAGTTAGATTCCTCACCTTAGAATATCCCCAGGCGTCAGACTGGATCCGGAAGATTTTTCGTCAGCAATACCCCTTGCGCGTCGCTAGGCGTCGTCTGCGGCTCCGCGTCCGTCGTCGGCGTCGTGCGCCGGGATGACGTCGTCGGAGTACTTAGACGCCGCCCTCGCGCGCCGACGTCAGTTCTTGTACATAGCCTTCCGCGCCAGGAACGCAGAGCCATGCAAAGACCGACACTGGTGCCAAAAATAAAATCTAGGGGCCTGAAAGGACAACCTTAACCCTAGATGTCAGTTCGCAGAACGGGGAGGATGGGAGGGTCGGTGAGGAATCTAACTAACTAATGTTTCTTACAGATACATCGTTACCGAAGGTAAGTAACTTGTTCATCTGAAAGAAACACGTTAGTTAGATTCCTCACCTTAGAATAGATACCCAAGCAATACCATCCCCGGTGGTGGGTCTGCGAACCAAGATCACACCAGAAAGTCCTGGAGGACAGAACGGCCAAAGAAGCCATCCCTCCGGACTTGGCTGTCAAGGCAATAATGCCTGGCAAACGTGTGTAGCGAAGCCCACGTCGCCGCCTGACAGATGTCCTGCAAAGGGACTCCCCGTCCCAAGGCAGTAGTAGCCGCCGTGGCCCGAGTAGAATGGGCGCGCAGCCCAACAGGAGGGTCCTTTTTAGCCAAGGAATAGCAAATTTTTATACACAAAACGACCCACCGAGAGATGGTTCGTTTGTGCACAGCTTTCCCCTTCTTAGCGCCCACGTACCCAACAAAAAGCTGGTCGTCCACCCGGAACTGTTTTGTGCGGTCCAGATAAAAGGAGAGCGCACGTTTTGGGTCCAGACGGTGGAGCCTCTCTTCCTCTTTGGAAGGATGCGGAGGCGGAAAGAAGGTGGGCAAGGTGACAGACTGCCCAAGGTGAAATGGAGTCACCACTTTAGGAAGAAAGGAGGGACGAGGCCGAAGGACAACCTTGTCCGGATGAACAGATAGAAAAGGAGGCTTTGAAGATAAAGCCTGGAGCTCACTCACCCGTCTAGCCGAGGTGATGGCTACCAGAAAAGCAGTCTTTAGAGTTAGAAGACGAAGAGGGCAATTGTGAAGAGGCTCGAAGGGAGCGCACATCAGGAATGTCAATACCAGATTCAAGTCCCACTGAGGCATTACAAAAGGGACAGGAGGGAACGTGTGTGTAATGTCTTTGAGAAAGCGTGTAACCACAGGGGACTTGAAAAGAGAAGGCTGATCAGGAAGCCGCAAGAAGGCGGAGATGGCAGCAAGATAACCTTTCAGGGTGCCCAGGGCAGAGCCCTGCCGGGCCAGAGAAAGAAGGAAGAGGAGAACCTCAGAAAGAGGGGCGGAAAGGGGATCCACAGCCTTTGCTGTGCACCATGCCACAAATTTGTTCCACCGGCAGGCGTATACCGACTTTGTGGAGGGACGCCTGGCTGCCAAAATGATATCACAGACTTCAGGAGGCAAGTCAAATGGCATCAACTGCCGCCGCTCAATCTCCACGCATGGAGGTGGAGGCTGGACAGGTTCGGGTGGAGGACCGTCCCCTGCTGCTGCGACAGAAGATCCTCCCGAAGGGGCAGACGTATCGGGGGATCGGTCAACAGACTGAGTAGCTCGGGATACCAGTATCTTCGTGCCCAATCCGGAGCCACCAAGATGACTTGGGCCCGGTCGTGCCTGATCTTCTTCAGCACTCTGGGCAGAAGTGGTATAGGCGGAAAGGCGTACAACAGACCGCAACTCCACTCGTGACGAAAAGCGTCGCCGAGCGAGTGCCGCCTTGGAAATTCCAACGCGCAGAACTGCTGACATTGCGCGTTCTCTTCGGTGGCGAATAGATCTAACCAAGGCTCTCCCCACTGCTGAAAGAGGCCTTGCGCCACTTCGGAGTTCAGACGCCATTCGTGATCCATCATGCACCGGCGGCTGACTTCGTCCGCTCTGGCGTTCAGAGCCCGCCAGATGTTGAACCACCAGGGTGACGCCCTGGTGTTCCAGCCATGTCCAGAGGCGCAGAGCCTCCTGACAAAGGGTCCACGACCCCACCCCGCCCTGTTTGTTGCAATACCACATGGCGGTGGTGTTGTCCGTGAACACCTGCACGACACTTCCCCTGACAGAGGGAAGGAAGGCTTTCAGTGCAAGCCGGATCGCTCTCAACTCCAACAGGTTGATGTGGAGACGAGACTCCGCCGGAGACCAGAGGCCTCTGATCTCCGCCTCTCCCATATGGCCACCCCATCCCAGGAGGGACGCATCCGTCACTACGACATGCTCTGGTTGGGGAAGGGAGAGGCTCTTGCCCTTGACCCACTCGCGGTCCGTGAGCCACCACTGCAACTGTTGTGCAGTGCCCTCCGAGATCAAGACATGGTCGGACAGGTTGCCGTGATGCTGGGCCCACTGAAACTTCAGGTCCCACTGCAGAGCCCGCATGCGCCGCCTGGCGTGATGCACTAGTAGGATGCAGGAGGCCATCAGCCCCAGAAGCCGCAACACTAGCCTGACCGAAACCCGGGATAGAGGCCGAAAGATGGGAATCAGGGCCCGTATATCCCGGACCCGCTGTTCCGGTGGATGGACCCGGAACTGCGCCGAATCGAGAACCGCTCCGATGAAGAGGAGCTTCTGAGAGGGACTCAGGTGTGACTTCGGCACGTTGATAGAAAACCCCAGCAAATGCAGGAGATCCGCCGTAGTCTGGAGGTGGGAGACGACTGCCTGGGGCGAGCCCGCCTTCAACAACCAGTCGTCGAGATAGGGGAAGACTGGAACCCCTGATCTGCGCAGATGAGCTGCGACCACCGCCATCACTTTCGTGAACACCCGAGGGGCACTGGTGAGGCCGAAGGGGAGCACGGTAAACTGAAAGTGCTCTTGGCCCACCGTGAACCGCAGGTAACGCCGGTGGGCCGGCAGGACGGGGATGTGGAAATATGCGTCCTGCAAGTCCAACGCTACCATCCAGTCTCCAGGGTCTAGGGCAGCTAAAACCTGAGCCAACGTTAGCATCTTGAACCTTTCCTTCCGGAGGAAGGCATTGACGTTCCGGAGGTCCAAGATAGGGCGTAGGCCCCCCTTGCCCTTCTTGGGAACCAGAAAGTAGTGGGAATAACAACCACGACCTACTTCTGGACTCGGAACGCGCTCGACGGCCCCCTTGGCCAAGAGAGCCGAAACTTCCTCGCGGAGAAGATCCAAATGATCCCCCGAGATACGGTGGTGCTGCGGTGGCATGGCTGGAGGGGTCGTCTCGAAGGGGAGGGAGTAGCCCCTTCGGACGATTTGCAGCACCCACCTGTCCGATGTTATGGACCGCCAGTGGAGCAGGTGATGGCGAACTCTGCCGCCCACTGGCGTGGTATGGGCCTGAAAGCTCGGACTAGGAGGGCTTTGAGGCGGATGCTGCAGGGGTGGAAGTGGGCTGACCACGTCGGCCTCCATTTCCGCCACGGCGGAAGCCACGTCCACGACCGCGCGCAGGTTGGTTCTGCGGCTGGTGGCTTTGCGGACGTGAGGAGGCGCCCCTTCCTTGGCCACGAAAGGGGCGAAAAGCGGAGGTGTGCGCCCGCGGAGCCGAGAGGCCCAAGGACTTGGCCGTAGCCCGGGAGTCCTTAAAGCGGTTCAGCGCACTGTCCGCCTTCTCACCAAACAGGCGAGTGCCATCAAAGGGCATGTCCATGAGGGTGGTCTGGACATCCCCGGAAAATGACGTGGACCGCATCCAGGCGTGGCGGCGGAGCGCCACCGTGGTGGAAATCGCCCGACCCAGCGAGTCCGTGGTGTCAAGCCCACAGCGTATGGCGTGCCGTGCTGCATCCCTCCCATCGGCCAAAGCCTGGGTAAGACGCGGCCGGACCTCCTCCGGACACAGGGGCAGCACGTCCTCCACCGTATCCCACAGGGAATGGGAATAACGGTCCAAGAGACAGGCGGTATTTAAGGACCGCAGGCCCAAACTAAGGGACGAGAACAGTTTCTTGCCAAACTGCTCGAGTCTCTTGGAATCCCGGTCCGGCGGAGCGGTCGGGAAGGAGGATTGGGAGGTAGAGGCCTGGATAACCAGACTCTCGGGGGTGGGGTGTTGGGACAGGAAACTGGGGTCGCCCGGAGCAGGGCGGTGGCGCCTGGCAACGTTCCTATCCACAGGAGGAACTGTGGAGGGCTTGGACCAGGTGCCCTGCAGAACGTCAGTGAGGGCCTCGTTGAACGGCAGCAGAGGCTCAGTGGAGCTTGCTGAGGTTTGAAGCACCTCAGTGAGGATTTTAGTCCTCACAGCCACGGCAGGCAACTCGAGCCCAAGGGCCTCGGCCGCCTTGCGCAGCACCACAGAAAATGCTGCACCCTCCTCCGAAGCCACGGTCGGAGGAGAAGTGAATCCAGTGTCTGGCGAGGTGTCCAGCCCACTGGCCTCCCCCAGTTCATCTGCCCAGTCCTGAGAAAGCTGTGACTGAACAGCCAGAGGGTCCTCGAACCCCTCCCAGTCGCCCCCTTCTTCCGATTCCTGATAAACAGGAGGAATGATCGGAACCGGACTGTAGAGATGGTAGGACTCAAGCGGCGTCGGATGCGGCGTCGGTCGACGCCGCGCCGGCGCCGGGTCCGGATGAGGGCTAAACTGGGGTGTCGGCGTCAAAGGCGTCGGCGGCGCCGGTGGTTCAGGCGTCGGCGCCGGTGGAGGAGTGACTAGGTCAACCGGCGTCGACTGGGGCCCAGGCATGGGCCCCGCGGGGACCTGCGGCGTCGAGACCGGAGTCGTCGACGGCGCCGGGGCCGGAGCCGCCGGCACGCGAGGTCGCCCACTCGAGTCCGCGGGGCCCGAAGGCGCGCCAGCGGGCGTCGACGGCAGGGCCAGGCTCCTCATGGCCGAGAGGAAGGCACTGATCTCCGCCGGCGCCGCGTCAGCCCCAGGGACCGGAAGGTATGGGGGCGGACGCGGCACCTGCGGCTCCGCCGGAGCCGCGGGGGTGGAACCACCCTGACCCTCGGCCGAG
Organism: Triturus cristatus; assembly: GCF_964204655.1. Taxonomy (NCBI): domain Eukaryota; kingdom Metazoa; phylum Chordata; class Amphibia; order Caudata; family Salamandridae; genus Triturus; species Triturus cristatus. The sequence continues at coordinate 838,996,304 of NC_140593.1, read as the reverse complement.
TCGCGCGACCGGCGAGGGGAGTCCGAAGAGCGATGTCGCCTCTTGGACTTCTTTGAGCATTTGGACTTACCCGACGACTTGGAGCCGGACGATCGATGGCGTCGGCTAGGGCTCCGCGAGCGATCCTTGGACCTCCTCCTGGACCGGGATCGCGCACGACGCGGAGCCGAGTGGCGAAGCTCGAGAAGCTTGCGGGACCGCTCCCGCCTAGCCTTCGAAGTCAGGGCCTGACAGTCGTTGCACGACTCCGCGTCGTGGTCGGGGCCTAAGCAGTAGAGGCACCGGCGGTGGTGATCGGTCACCGACATCAGTCGATGACAATCCTCGCAAGCCTTGAACCCAGGCATCCTACCGGCACCAGATGTCGACAGACAAGGATCAAAAATGATCAAAAAAGATTTAGTCAAAAAAGACTAAAAGGGGTAGCTCTCCCGGATCTGCGCTTACTGGCGCGGAAAAAAGAAGAACTGACGTCAGCGCGCGAGGGCGGCGTCTAAGTACTCCGACGACGTCATCCCGGCGCACGACGCCGACGACGGACGCGGAGCCGCAGACGACGCCTAGCGACGCGCAAGGGGTATTGCTGACGAAAAATCTTCCGGATCCAGTCTGACGCCTGGGGATATTCTAAGGTGAGGAATCTAACTAACGTGTTTCTTTCAGATATAAGCCTATTAGGCCTACAGGAAAGAAAAAACCATAGAGTTTTCATGGATAGACAACTTGTCACCTTTATAACATATCACTGTCGTTATGTTCTAGGTCAAATCCAGCCAATCAGGCGTCCGCACCCTCTAGAACCCTCTCCCCAGAGACTCAGGCTCTCAGATTTTCGTAGCACAAGAGTGACATAAAGTCAAATACAAGGAAGAGCCTCTGAGGGGAGGTGGGTGGGTCGCATGTGAATCTATGAAAGACACCAATACTGGAGAACCACAGTTTACAGGTAAGTAACTTTTGTTCTTCTCCAGTATTGGGGTGTCTTTCATAGATTCACATGCTTGAATAAGAGTAGTGAGCAGTAGTAGCAGAATAATACAAGGTACAGAAGAAGCCAGATAGTAGTATAGACAGTGCAAAGATTATATGCATAAAATCGATGTCTATCTATATATATTAGATATATATATATATATATAAATATATCTATAACATCTTATACATAAATATATAAAGAAATAAAAGTACCTTGTATGCAGGAGGAGGGAAGCAACAGAGGCTCGCCTTATTTAAAAAGATTACGAAGGACTGCCTGTCCCACAGCTGTATCCGTGTTGTCTGCAGCATCCAGACAGTAGTGTCTCGTAAAGGTGTGTCTGCTGGACCATGTCGCCGCTTTACAGATGGCTTGAAGAGGAACTCCAGCAAACAGCGCAGTGGAAGAAGAAACCTTCCTTGTGGAGTGCGCTTTCACAGCAGCAGCGAGAGGTTTTCCTGCTTGTTGATGGCAAAAGGCAATAGCAGAGGATATCCAACGTGCTATAGATGGTTTGGTGACAGGATGACCTTGCCGCATGCGCCCGTAGGCGACAAAGAGTTGGTCAGTTTTTCGAATGGCAGCAGTTCTCTGAAGATAGAATTTGAGACATCTCTTGATATCTAAAGAATGAAGTGCCTTTTCTGCAAACGTCTGAGGATTAGGAAAAAATGTTTTCAAAACAACCAGCTGATTGAGGTGGAATTCAGATGGCACCTTCGGGATATAGGCCGGATTGGTGCGAAGCAGAACAGAGTCTTTAGTAAATTGAAGAAAAGGAGGGTTAATGGTAAAAGCTTGCAAGTCACTGACCCGGCGAGAGGATGTAAGCGCCAGGAGAAGAGAAGTCTTCCAGGTGACATGTTTGAGGCTGGCCTTATGTATAGGCTCGAAAGGCGATTTCATCAGCTGCGCCAATACCTTGTTTAGATGCCAAGGAGGAGGAGGCCGACATATCGGAGGAAACATACGAAACAGTCCCTTGAAGAATTGTTTCATTACTCTTGACGAGTAAAGGGAGTTCGAGCCATCTTGGCGGAATCGTGAGATCGCTGCTAAAAAGACCTTAAGGGTAGCATATGACAGGCCTGATTTTGCGAGGTGCAAAAAGAAAGGTAGTAGTTGTTCAGGCTTGGAATGGATAGGATGAATTGTGACATCACTGCACCAGGAACAAAAGAGTTTCCATTTGAGTTTGTAAGTTTTTACAGTCGAGGGAGCTCTAGCTTTTGCTAATACTTCTCTGCATTCCACAGGGATGTCCATATTCACAAATTCAAAGTACTCAGGTTCCAAGCTGCTAAGTGTAGAGACGCAGGATCGGGATGGCAAATTTGACCGTGTTCCATGGTCAAGAGATTCGGAAGAGGACGAAGCATGATTGGGTCGCACTGAGACAGAAGCAGCAGCTCCGTGAACCATATTTGTCGAGGCCATCGGGGGGCTATTAAGATGAGCCGACAGGGTTCTCTCCTCATTTTCCATAGGACCTTGGGGACTAGAGGTATCAGTGGAAAGGCGTAAGCATAAATTTTGGACCAGTTCATCAAAAAGGCATTCCCGCATGACTTTGGTTGGGGAAGCCAACTTGCGTAGAACTGGCATTTCCGGTTCAGGTAGGTTGCGAAGAGATCCAGATTCGGGGGACCCCATAGCTGGAATATGCGATCCAGAATGGGTTGGTGTAATTCCCATTCGTGATTGGTCGTGGAGGATCTGCTTAGGGAATCCGCGAGTATGTTTGACGCTCCCGGAACATGGACTGCAGTGAGGGCGATGTGGTGTTGAATCGCCCAATTCCAAATCCTTTGGGTCTGAAGGGACAACAGAACGGACCGCGTGCCTCCTTGTTTGTTGATATAATGCATGCACGTTGTGTTGTCCGTTCTGATCAATACCGTGCTTCCATAAATGATGCTTCGGAAAGCTTTCAGAGCCAGAAAGATGGCCAGTAATTCTAACAGGTTAATGTGTCTTGTCTTTTGATGAACAGACCACCTGCCTTTGACAGTAAGACCCTGCAGGTGAGCGCCCCAACCTTCGAGAGAGGCGTCGGTGGTGAGGGTGAATTGTGGAGAGTCCGCCAGAAAAGGACGCCCGAGGAGACATGTTCTTCGTGAGTCCACCATAGAAGAGCCTTTCTGAGGCGAGGAGTAACTCTGACTAGGTCGTTGAAATTGCCGGAGACCTGAGCCCATTGCTTGTCCAGTTCTTCTTGGACAGGTCTCATCTTCAGGCGGCAGTGAGGGACTAGAGGAATGCAGGAGGACAACATCCCTAGGAATGACTTCAACTGTCGGACAGAAACGAACTCTTTTAGATGGATAGAGGCCGCTAGATTGCGAAGACGTTGTCGTCGTTCGTGCGACACAAAAGCTTTCCCTAGAGTTGTATCCAGAATGGCTCCCAAGAACAGTCTGTTTTGAGCTGGGTGCAACTGAGATTTTTCCAAGTTCAGCGTGAGGCCCAGAGATTGGAACAGGGAGCTGCACACCCGGGTATGTGTTGACGCTAGTTCGAAGGACTTTGCCTTCAGAAGGCAGTCGTCTAGGTAGGGAAAGATTTGGACTCCCTGAAGGCGAAGGTAAGCTGCCACCGGTGCAAGGACTTTTGTGAACACACGGGGAGCCGAACGAAGGCCGAACGGCAGGACTTTGAATTGAAAATCCCGTCCGGCCACCCTGAATCGGAGGAACTTTCTGTGTCTTGGCAAGATGGGAAGATGAAAGTAAGCATCTTGAAGATCTAGGGTTGTCATGAAATCTCCGTGAGAGAGAAGAGGAAGGACCTCTTGTAGGGACAACATGCGAAAAGTTTGTGTCTTGATAAATTTGTTCAGGGCTCTCAAATCCAAAATGGGACGCCATTCTCCCGACTTCTTCTGAATAAGGAAAAACCTTGAGTAGAACCCCCTGCCCTTCTGTAGTTTTGGCACCACTTCGATCGCGCCCTTTCTCAATAAGATGTTTAGCTGAATCAAGAGCTCCTTCAAATGTGCAGGAGGGGGACCTCTTGGTGGAGTATTTGGAGGAATCTTTATGAATTCCAAAGCGTGTCCCCTGCGCACAAGATCGAGAACCCATCGATCTGTGGTGATTTGCGACCATTTGCAGAAGAAGCGGGAGATTCGACCTCCAAGTTTTGGAGGAGTCCGTGAGTGAGGGTAAGGAGAGTCATTGTTTCTTTGAGGAATCCTTTCCTCTGTAGGAAGATTTGCCTCTGAATTGCCTGTAATTGGAGGAATTTTGCTGCCGATACGATTGTTGGTTCTGCGAGGAGTAGCGGCCTTGTCCTTGCCTGTACTGGTTGGAATTGCCTCGAAAGGAAGAAGAGGAACCACGACCTCTTGCGCCTCGAAATGGCTGTTTTTTGAATTGTAAAGACCCTAGAGCACGAGCTGTGTCAGTGTCCTTTTTGATTGCTTGAAGGGCATCATCTATATGTTGGCCGAAAAGGGATTCGCCGTCGTAAGGCATGTCCAGGATCTTCGTTTGCACCTCTTGACGAAAGGACGTGGCCCGTAACCAGCCCTGACGCCGGAGGACTGCAGCGCCCGCCAAAAGACGGAAGCCAGAAGAGGACACATCGATGGCGCAATCTATAATCTCCGAAGAAATTCTCTCTCCCTCTTGGAGAATCTTCAAAGCCTCTGGTCTGGATGATTCGGGAATAAGATTGATCAAAGATGAAATGTCCGACCACATTTGGCGATCGTAGCGGCCTAAGATCGCCAAAGAATTGGCGGCGCGTACCGTTGCCGCCGCCATAGTGGAAATTTTTTTCCCTATACCATCCAGTCTGCGACCTTCGCGATCTGGAGGTGCCGACACAGGCGATGAAGGATTTCTGGATCGGCGTTGGGCTGCCTGAGTGATGATAGAATCAGGCTTCGTTTGCGAAGTCAAACAGGCAGGAGAATTTGGAGGAGCCTTGTATTTCTTGTCGATCCTAGGAAGGATGGCTGGAATCGAGTTAGGGGTTTGCATTATTTTAAGGCCCTCTTGCCATATGAAATCAATGATTGGAATGCAGCGGACCTGCTTTTGAGGTTGGTCCTTAAAGTCATATAAAAAACAATCTTCCTCTCTAGTCGTCATAGGGAGGTGAAATCTTGTAGCTGCTCTCTCCATGAGCAAATGGAAACCACCAATGTCAACTGGGGGAGAATCCAAAGAAGCGGGATCAGCGGGAGAAGGTGTTTGGATCTGATAGTTGTCCCAGTCAGAAAGGAGGGAAGCATCGTCCAGCTCACCCTCCTCCTTGTCAGCGTCATCATCCTGGTCCTCGACAACATCCTCAAGCGTGAAAAGAGGAACCCCAAGAGATTGTTCACGAGTCACTGGCGTCGGTGTGACTACTGGTTCCGTATGAAACACAGATTGTTGAGGTGTTTGTGGTGTTGGAGTGGTATGCCCAGACCGTGGAAAACGGCGATTATAATCATCAAGCATATACTGCAAATTGGAAATCAGGCTTAAAGGCAATTGTGCCATGGAAGGTTGCGGAACCGGATGCGTGTCATAAGAGGAGAGATCCTCTTGTCGCAAATCCTCCTCATCATCATCATCAGTGTCCTGACATTTAATCAAGAGCTCGGAAGGACTGCGAGCAGGCCGAAATCTGTCATCCTCATATTCATCATTGTCAGATGAAAACAGCAGCTCAGGAGGTTGCACAGGTGGTTTGAGTGGCATGAGGGTCTCCAGAGACGATTGTCGACGTGTGAGTAGAGAGGTTGATGTGTCCAATGGTATTAGCCAGATTTGGAGCTGTAGCCGTCGTTGCCGGTGCTGAAATTCGCCGTTGGGCTACCGCCGACGACGAAGCCACCGCCGACGACAAAGCCACCGCCGACGACGAAGCCACCGTCGACGACGAAGCCACCGTCGACGACGAAGCCACCGTCGACGACGAAGCCACCGTCGACGACGAAGCCACCGTCGACGACGAAGCCACCGTCGACGACGAAGCCGCTCTCGACGACGAAGCCGCTCTCGACGACGAAGCCGCTCTCGACGACGAAGCACCCTTCGACGACGGAGCACTCGTCGACGATGTCTGCTTTTTCTTATGCTTGATACTCGTCGACGACGAAGTTAAAGGCAAGGTCGACGAGATGGGTCTCACCTTCACAGATACCAGCGTCGACGGTGAAGACGCCGACGACATGATCATTGCCGTCTTCAGAGACATAGATGCCGAGGTCGTCGATGTAGGTGCGACGACGGCAGCTCTCGTCGACGGAGGAAGGCTAGATGAACTCGTCGACGAGAGAGGCAGTTTTTGAGGTAAAAACTGCGCAGCTGGAGTCTTAGACGCCTGAGAATCAGATCTCGGGGGCGTCAGGGAAACAGAGAGACTCCTGTGGGGGGAAATCATCCCTCTTGAAGTTGAAGGTTCTCCATGCTGTTTCTTCGCCATTTTTGGACGAGGAGAAACCTTTTGAGAGTCAGAAGACCTCTTGAAAGAGGGAGCAGTTTGGATAGAAGACACACTCTCCACATCAGAAACAGGATTTTCTGAAGTCTTCAGCTTCTGTAGCCACAGAAGGAGACGCCCCTCTCTGTCCTTCAAAGTTTTCTGTGAGAAGGTTCTACAAATTTTACAGTCCTTAACCAAATGTTCAGGATACAAACAATAAATACATTTTTTGTGAGGATCTTCAGAATGAAGTCTCAGTTTACCACAGCTCCCACAAGGTCTGAAGAGGGATTTCTTGGTTGAAGACATCCTAGACTCAATCTCTGTGAAAAATGAGATGAAAAAACTGAGCAAGCTCAGGGAGACTCCCTTCACACGACGTGCGGTAGAAAATCTGAGAGCCTGAGTCTCTGGGCAGAGGGTTCTAGAGGGTGCGGACGCCTGATTGGCTGGATTTGACCTACAACATAACGACAGTGATATGTTATAAAGGTGACAAGTTGTCTATCCATGAAAACTCTATGGTTTTTTCTTTCCTGTAGGCCTAATAGGCTTATGTTATTACTACATTGCTTTGTTATGTACCGTGGGACTCCCACTTCGACGACGGGGAATATTCAAGCATGTGAATCTATGAAAGACACCCCAATACTGGAGACCCTGAGGTCCTTCCGGCGAAGACTGCGGGCGCGGCGACGCCAATGAGCCGTCTTTGGAAGACGCCGGGGAAAACTGCACAACGCGGCGGCCCGTCTCCGGAGAAGACAAGACCAACAAGCGCCAAACCACTGAGGAAGAGGGAGCGTCCGAACACGACTCAACGACCCGACGCCGTAGAGTCCACGACCGGTGTCAGAACAAAGTCGACCTGCGCCGAAGGGGACGCCGGAACGACCTCCGCCACAACTCGCGGCACAGGAGACCGGAGCTGGGGCGGCCAGGGAACGGCGCCCAAAAGGCGTTGAGTCGACCACCAACAAGGCAGCCGCCTGCGAGGAGGGACGAGGGGGGCCCGGGGACACGCTCCGGACCCTAGCCGGCCCCTGCGGAGCCGCCAGGGCCGACAGCCGCCGGCACCTGAGCAGCGTCACCGTGGCCTCTGACAAGGCCGCCGCCTGCCCAGAGGACCGAGGGGGACTCGAGGACACGCCCCGAGTCCCGGCAACCTCCCGCAACGCCACAGGGACCCCTGCGGGGTTTGCGGCGGGGCAGAGGCACCCGGGTCCTGAAGGAGGGAACCCCACATCCTCCAAACCTGGATCCGAACCAGTCGGCGCCGGCAACGCCGCAGGAGCCCCCGCACGTGGTAAGGGACCCGCAGACGTCCCAGGAAGTGAAGGAGGAGATGGAAGATCCAAACAGGCCTGCAAGGCTGCCGCATAGGCCTCCATCTGGGCTCTGGTCGCCCCCGCGCCGGGGAACGGCGGATAGGATGCCGACGTGCGGGGCTGCACAACCCGCGGAGAACCCACCCCCCCAACAGGCCGGAGACCGGGCCTCGGGGACAAACTGCGACACTTACCAACAGGTGAGCGACGCCCTTGCGGCCTGGGAGAGGGACGATGTCGGAGATGAAGGCGGCGGTTCTTGAAGCCTTCCGTGGGGGGCGGACGCAGCTAAGACGCCGACCTGGACATGCATGCCGACAGGAGCTTCATCCGGCGCTCCCGCCGGGACTTCGGCTTCATCTGCTGACAAGCCTCACAATATGTGGAGTCGTGGTGCTTCCCCAAAGACCACATACAGATGGGGTGAGGGTCCGTCGCGGACATTTGGCGTGCACAAGACGAGCACGTTTTACAGCCCAAAGGCATTCGCACACTGTACCCAAGAAAAACAAGAAAAGAAGGCCAGGACACAATCCGGGTCCGCGTTGCACGCGGAAAAGAAGGAAACTGACGTCAGCGCGCCGGGGTGGGGTTTATGTGACCTCGCTGACGTCACGCCCGCGGAGGACATCAGGTGGAGTCGTGAAGTGCCGCCCCCCGGCGCGCAGAGATGCTGGGCAAGAAAGTTTTCCGGGTCCAGTCTCATGGCTAGGGATAATTCTACATTAAGGAATCTGCGGCTAGTAGTCTCTATCAGATATGATCTATTTGGCTGTGTCTTGTCCATCCTGGATGGTTTAAGCCAGGTAGGCTCAAAATTCCTCAGGAACTGTAGGCAAGATCTTGCCAACCATGTCACATTAAGCATGGAAATATCGCTGAAACAAACAGCTGGCACTGACTGACCAGAGAGCTAATCTGGCAGAGGAAAACATCTGTTACCCAAATGTTTGGATTAGTTTTAATTCTTTATCCAAGTGAACTTATAAGGAATGAATTGAGGTTCACCCTGATACTTACAGCATCAACCACCAAAATTACTGTTGTAAGATGGTGCCTTATAAAGTCACGATCGCCCAGGGCGCACCTGCGGCACTTGGCATTCTGCATGTTCAGCACTGGACAGGAACAAGATTTAGACCAGGTGCCCATTTGAGCTCCAGTCAGGGCTTCCGTCAATACATTAATTAGTTCATATTTTCATAGTTTCCAGTTTTAAATCCAATACCTTCGCTGCCAGTCTCATCACCATGGCAAAAGATGATGTTCCAGAAGAAAAAGAAAACTCAGTGGTCAAGAAAGCGTAGAACCAACTGGCCTCCTGGAAGTCCATGAACAAATTCTCATCATAGTGTGATGGAAAATAATCCTCATCATCTTCACCGTCATCTCCAAACAGTGACTGACTCTATACAGAGTCAGAGTCGAAAAGTTGTGGGAGCGCTAGGGTGCTGCTCTGAGGAAAGGGCGTGGCTCTGACTTCAGGAAGTGACCTCAGTCGGGCAGAGCCTAATGTGACTCAGAGTTGGAAAGGACTACTGGGACAGGATCTTCCTTCGGCGCTGCCAGTGCGAACTTCAATGTCAACGGGACGGGTGTGGATTTTGGTGCTGGACATCGGCTCTGACATCGGAGCAGAACCCAGGGCAGGTTCAGGAGACACAGAAAGCTCCAGGGTTGGACTGGTTGGCAGTAACCTAAATGAAGGCCTCTGTGAATCCATGGGGCCAGAAGGCGCGTCAGAGGGACACGGAAGAGTGCCACAGATCACAACATGTGATGCCTCGTATTGTCCTGAAAACTCTGGATGGATTAGGATTAGTGGAAAATCTGCCTCCTCAGTGGGGGATGAGAAGCGAGCTTGAGTGGCACCCCAACGTTCATGTTACTTTTCAGGCTGACAGTGGTGGGACTTGGACGAATTCTACTTTGCATTCTTGTGCTTCCACTTCGATTTACTAGACGATTTGGACCGCAAAAACGACTGGTCATTGGAACGACCTTGAACGGGTCCATGCCCTCGCCTTTAAGCAGGACATCCTTCTCTCGGTGTTTGACAACATAAAGCTTCGCTTACCGTTCCCGGATCACCACTGGATTTATAAGAGCACACTCCTTGCAGAACTTTGTGTCCCAAACTGAAACATCAGAAGCACACATCGTGGAAGGGCTGTCAAAAGACATTTGTTTGTGGCAATCCTGTTTTAGGAGAGGGACGTATTTCCCTTGTACACTGGAAAGTAGTAGTAGTTTCAGGATGAAAAAGTCAACTGACTAGGAAAAAAAAGTTGGGAGCAAGTTCCTGATCAGAGTACAAAGGCACTGAAAATAATTAACAGACGTTGAAGTGCAAAGGTGGAGCATATATGCAACTCCATCATCACTTCTAGGGCAGAATGAGGCCAACATGCAGGAAAAGCAGCCTTCTGGCATGAGAAAACACTACAATTTTAACCTTTCAGATTCAGTTGGTCATCTGTGGATAGTCTAAGGGTGAGGAATATGCAGTAGGAAGTATCAAGCAGAAAAATACTTTATATGACTTGCGAGTTAGGACTTAAAATAGGTTGGAAAATGCAGTATGAACTTTTAAGTTGCTTTTTTAATTTGTGTAAAAAATATATAAACTAAAAATCTTACTGAAGGCAGCATTTGAAAAATCTAAAGGCACTGGAGAAGAGAAAATCAACTTACTTTTTGCACAGTATTTGTTTTCTTTCCGCGTTCTTCCAGATTTCTTCAAGCAGTTATCACAGATAAAGCTACAACAGAATATGAACAATCACAACAAAGGTACTTATAGCTGCAGCATGCATGCACTGTAATTGTTTTGAGGACTGACAAATGCATTTCTTGCAAGGTTGTTGGAAACACAAATCCTTCCTCCTGTGAGGTCAGTGCATGAGTGTATTGTAACTTGTTAAATCTGCTTTTACTAATTTGCATCATCTCAAAACTTTATTCCAATTAAAAATGCATTGGTGTAGTGTTACTGTGAAAAAACGGATTTCTTGTATTTTTACATAGAAACTAATTAAAAAAAAATAGCTAACATCAACACAACTTAAACACATTTCAATTGGTGCATGAAACATAGGTAATTATATCAATTAATTATTTAACTTAAGCCCTTGACCCATAACTTTTAGCCTTAGCCATATAACTAAAATGCCATACTTGTAGCCATATGCAACATACTCTCAATCCTTTACCTCAAAACCAATCCACTTAATCATAGCTAACTCCATACCCTTAACCTCCATGCCCAGGACTCTAAAACAAACCACAACTTAAGCTCTATAACCTACAGCCATAGCTCTTAACTTCTAGCCTTATACCCTTAACTCCATACACTCAACCTCTTTACCATCATTTCCAAACCATTACCCTATACCTGTAATCAAATCAACCTTAATCCATGTGTCCCAACACAGAAGACTTTATACTGTAAACCCCTTAACACCTACCTCTTAACTCTATACCGAAGCCCTTAAATCTACAATGTCAAACCTAATCCCATAATGATAACCCCTAACCCTTAAACCCTACAACCTAAAACACGGTCATTCCTTTGGGTAGTGTTCCTTTTACTTATTTTTCTCACTAATGACTAGAAAGTATCATTTCCAAGTTGTGAGGTGATAAACTTAACATTTTATTCCAGTGATAAAATGTACTCAACTTTGATGGGAGGCATTTGTCGGAACCTATCGGATCAATCTCAACTGACATTCTATATTTTACTCAGAAAAGGAAGGGGGGGGGGGGGGGGGACTATAAACACATACTGCCATGGAGGTACAGCAAGGCTAGCATATTCTATAACAGAATATACAGCAAAACTGCACCCATTGATAATTGAAATAGAAAATTGCAACTATTGGCTCAATCTAACAAAGCTGGACCATAAACACTGTCCCTTTAATGAGATAAGTATGTGGGTCAAGATGATTTAGACTGTCTTTTGATAGGGGAAGTTGGAAAAGAAATACAAATGCATACTTAAAGTTTATTAAAGGTGAATATCTTGATGTTTGTGTTCATATGGTCATAGACCTGGAAATAGCGGTTACTTTCAAAATCTAGGTAATCTGGAAAATATGAAATTCTTAACATGGTTCTTAGTTCAGACTGATGATGGTTAAAGAGATTTCAGGTATAAGAGAATGGATCTTACTTTACAGAGTGAAGAAAAGTACGATGAAGTAGTGACCTTTGTATAAAAGAATCTTAAATTAGATGTTTAAATACAGGTTATGAGAAGCAAGAAAATACAATTAAAGGGCTGCAATTCAAACACTATAAAAAAGCTAGTGCAGGCATTTGTTAAAGATGAAAAGACAGAAATTAGGAAAAAGAGGGGTTGCAGCACTTCAAAAATATGTTCTTACCCTGAAGGCCATATAATTTCATAATGAAGCACACATATTTGGTGCATCTTCCGACCGCACTCCTTGCAATCGACAAAACTAAAGAAAAGAGGAAAAGAGCATAGTTATCATAATAAAAGAAACTCAAAATCACACAATGAATAAAGAAATGCATTTGTCTAAATAATGAAACAATGTGTAGAACATACAATAAATATTCATTATCAGTCAAAGTGTTTGGATGCACGATAATCAAAATCATAAAAAGTGCCCAAAAAGTTAACTAATGTAGAAACTGGCAATCACAGTTTCAATCTTTAGCTAGATATCGCTCATGTGTCACTGCCATTTGTGAATTGCAGCACTTTTTAAATAATAAATCAGGGGTGCACCCTCAGTGGCACAGGGGCCGCCGGGTGCAGAGGTTAAAGGTAGTGCCGGGTGCCCAATGCAAGTCAATGAAGATAGGGGGTACTCATCAGAGCACCGGTTGCAGACAAAGACCAGCGATTTCAGGGCAAGGTCCCTCGGTTCAAAGAACACCACAAAGGGGGCCACAAGCTGGCACCAAGAGCTCACCTCCAGCGGCACACAGGTGGCTAGGTGCAGGGTGCAAACAGGCGTCAGACTCCCAAAGGAAGTCAATGAGGATCTTCGGTTGAGGAAAAAGGCTGAAGGCTCGGACCAGAAGACTTACTGAAGGGAACCAACAACTGGAGAGGTAAGTTGGATAGTTGCTGAGTACCCAAGGTCTGGGCGTTGAGGGTGCAGGGGTGTCTTTCGGCATCACGTTTTTCACCGGATCCTGTCGCGGTCAGGTGGACCCTTCGAGATGAGGTTACAGGCATCGTGGGGTAGCTCTGGGGAGGTCGTCCAACGCTGGAACCCAGGTCAGGAATGCTGGGAAGACGTCACTGATTCATTGGGCCATCTGGGCTGCATCAGAAGCTCTAGCAGGTCCTCGAGCTAGATGTTGCACGGTCATGCTCAACATGACTTTAAAAGAATGCAGTGGCAGTCAATGACAAATATCCAGGCTTGAATGGCAAGCAGCACACCACAGATCGAACCGCACTGGTTCAGTGGAGCCCTTTGTTAAAGCCAGAGGTAACACATACTAGCGTAAGACAATTAGCAACAGTGGATAGCACATAACAGAGCATAAACTGCCTGGCCAACAGCAAGCCTCAGCAACAACAATCAGCCAGGCCTGAAAACATGCCCCACTCCCCCCACCCAGAAACTCAACACCAATGAAGTAATCCCTTAAGAACATCTGACCTACTAATACAAGCAAGAGAAACAAGTCAAACCTCTGCACCATATGCCATTGAACACCACAAAAAGGAGTTGCCTATGGCAACTCCCACTAGAACTAAGACACGATCACCAAGAAAGTGGGGCGGCTGGGTCGGTGAAAACCTGGTCATTAACTCCAGAAAGAATATTCTCCGTCTCCATATCACATGGTTGCAGATGCGCTACAGAGATTTAATTGAAGGCAGTTGAATCTCAGCAGAAGGGCAGTGGAGCAATTTCTGGGACTACCCCAAAGACTTGACACACTCCTTCAGCACCTGGGAACGTGTTAAGGCTTTGATATGTTCAACAGAAACGTTTCCTATCAAACCAACACCTTGAATAACCGTCAGCCTGCCTGTGCAGCTTCCATGGTTTACTCACAGCAAAAGTTAGCAAACTAAGTTAGGAAGGATTGCAGTTTCTAATTAAAAAAGGAAACCCATTCAAATCAAGGCTTCGGGCCCAATGAAGATCAACCTCAAAATCTTACCCACAGGCATTTTGAAAGACATGATAGAATCCACTGAGGTTCTGAAAAAGAAAAAGAAAAAAATGCTTCTCTGATGTTATCAACAGCCTCCCACATTTCCTTGACGCCATAATTGAATGATCAGAAAATCTGGAAGAGCAAGCAGACTGCCAGGGACTCTGTGGTTGACATCATGCGGCACAAGAAGAGAGAGAACCAGATTCAGCCCTAATTGCCCCTTTGACTTCAACCCATGAAACCAACACCACCTGGAAGACTGGATAAAGGCACTGCAAAGACAACAGCCAGGGTACATCAGCCTGGATGGTAAAAAGCTGTACAAGGCATTATGTGGCAGAGTGGAACATGTCATGGCCAGGATGGAGCCAGCCAGCTGTCTGAAACTGACCAGTGCCAGGACAAAAATCACCAGAGGGGAGGTAAACGACAGAGTGAGAACTCCTTAGGGCCCGAAGACACACCGGAAGAGGCCAGAGTCAAGCCAGTAAAGCCTGGGTGAATGTTGCAACATGTGAAAGATCAGCATTAGGTGCCTGAAAAGCCAGGAGCGAATCGGCCCCCGAAAAAAGCTGGGCATCAAAGCACAGCCTTGCCCAACTGAGCAGAAGCAGAGTGTGAACATGATGCGGGGACTGAAATAAGGGACGATAAGAGGAACAACTTGCAGCATGATCAACGTAAAGAGGCGAAGAGAGGGCAACTTTAAACAAAGATAAGGGTACTCAAATCTATCTTTAGAGCTGGATCCAGACCATCAGAGAAATACTGCAGCTAGACTGGTCTACACAGTCGATTGCAAGAAACACCTTCGATACCCAGAATCGGCTGAGATGAAGGCCAGAACTCAAAATGGTCTATGGTGGCTCAGAACTCAGATTCACTCAGGGCAAAGACATCAGAACTTTAAGAGACTGGAAGGAGTTCGAACAACCAGAGGAAAATGCTACTTACCCAGTATGCATCTGTTCTTGGCATATAGACCTGTAGAGTCAAATGCTTTTGCATAGATCACCATCTAGTGTTGGGTCCGGATGTTTGCACTTTGTTTTTGTTCTAAGAAGTCTTTCAAGTCACGAGGTAGGTGACTCCTCCTTTCGCTGATAGTGCGCATGGGCATCGACTCCATCCTTAGAATGTTTTGCCGTAAAGGGTGATGATGGAGTTAGTAAGAGTAATAAAGCGAGATGTCCATGTATATTCTATCCAAGTAAGTTGTTAGTGCAACAGGTAAAGGTACCCGGGGAGGCGGTGGGTGCATACGACTCTACAGCTCTATATGCCAAGAACAGATTCATAGTGGATAAGTAGCATTTTCCATTCTAGGCAAATGAGCTGTAGATCATATGCGTATGCATAGACTACATAGCAGTTATCTCCCAAAGTGGTGGCTAACCTGCAGCTATTGCAGTGGTCTGAACTAGTGTACATAAAACTGCCTGACCCACACTAGCTTGCTGTCTGGCTAACACAATAGTGTTTTGTGAATGTGTGTGGTGTAGACCATGTTGCAGCTTTGCATATGTCATCATTGGGTTTAAATTCCATAGAAGCCCCCAGTTTGCATGTAGAATGCGCTCTAGGGGTAAATGTTAATGTGCGTTTAGCTTTAGTGTAGCATATTTGAATGCACTTAACTATCCACCTTGCAATACCCGATTTTGATATTGGATTGCCTTTATTTGGTGGAGCAAAAGCAACACAAAGTTGCTTGGTTTTCCTGAAGGGTTTTGTTCTTTCTATGTAGTGTAGTAAAGCTCTTTTGACATCTAAGGTGTGAAGAGCACGTGCTGCCACTGAATCTGGTTGAGGGAAGAATACAGGTAGCTCAACAGATTGGTTGATATGAAAGGCAGAAATGACTTGAGGTAAGAATTTGGGGTTAGTTCTTAGAACCACTTTGTTTTGGTGTATTTGGAAAAATAGCTCTTCTATGGTTAGTGCCTGAAGCTCACCCACTCTTCTCAGAGATGTAATAGCTATGAGGAATGCTACCTTCCAAGTGAGAAATTGTAGTTCACATGTGTGCAATGGCTCAAAAGGTGGACCATGAGTCTTGTAAGAAGTATGTTGAGATTCCACACTGGAGCAGGTGGAAGTCTGGGGGGAATGACTCTTTCGAGTCCTTCCATAAATGCTTTAATACCAGGCACTCGAAAGAGACAAATGCTGTCTGTTTTGTAGATATGCAGCTATTGCAGCAAGAGGTAAGCATATGGATGTGCACACTAAATTGGAACGCTGTAGATGTCATAGATAGTAAATGATGTTTTGGATAGAAGCATATAGCGGATTGATTTGATTGTTACAGTAAATGACAAACTGCTTCCACTTTGCTGCATAGCATGCTCTTGTAGTAGGGGACCTAACCTCTTTGATAATATTAATGCAGTCTGGCGGAAGATTAAGATAGCCAAACTCTAGGATTTCAGGTGCCAGATCGCAAGGTTGAGATGACTGGGACATGGATGCCTTATCTCTCCATAGTTCTGAGTGAGAATATTGGGAGTAAGGTGTAGTTTTTGGTGAGGAACTACTGATAGCTCCAATAGGGATGTGAACCAAGGTTGATGGGCCCATGTGGGAGAAACTAGGATTATTGTCATGGACTGCTGTCTGAGTTTCCGAACCACTAATGGAATGAGTGGGAGAGGCGGAAAAGCGTGAGCAAATATCCCTGACCAATTCATCCATAGTGCATTGCCTTTGCACAATGGGTGCGGATACCTGGACACAAAGTTTAGGTATTTTGCGTTTAGGTGAGTGGCAAACAGGTCTATCTCTGCGAAGCCCCACATTTGGAAGAATGGGAGGAAAACTTGAGGGTGGCGTTCCCATTCGTGGATCTACTGTCGTTGACGACTGAGCAGATCTGCAATTTGGCTGTTTACTCCTGAAAGGTGTTCTACAAGAAGATATATTTTTTGAGGTATGACCTATTTCCAGATGCTCAGGGCTAGCTGTGAGAGCTGGAGAGAGTGTCCCCCCTGTTTTTGTATGTAGTACACTGCTGTCATGTTGTCTGTGCGAATTAGGACAGCTTTGCCTACTATAAGAAGTTGAAAAGCTTTCAATGCTAGAAAACTTGCTAGCAGTTCTAGATGGTTTATGTGGAGTTGTTTTTGTTGCAGAGTCTAGATGCCCTGAATGGTATGTTTTTGAAGACGAGCTCCCCAACCTGTGAGCGATGCGTCTGCTGTTAGCACTATCTGTGGAACCGGGTTGACGAATGGCCACCCCTTGGAAAGGTTTTGAATGTTCCACCACTGCTGAGAGCAATGGGTGCGGCCATCCACCAACACTAGATCTGATAAATGACCTTGAGCCTCGTTCCACTGACTAGCTAAGCATTCCTGTAGGGGACACATTTGGAGTCTTCCGTAAGGAACGAATAAAATGCAAGATGCTATCATTCCGAGCAATTGCATGAATACTCGAGCTGGTAATGAGTGTTGAGGCTGAAACTGCGATATTTAGAGTCTGCATGTAGCGAATCCTTACTGGGTTTGGATACGCTAGAGCTTTCTGAGTGTCCATAGTGGCTCCTAGATACACTTGTGTGTTGAATGGTTGGAGATGAAACTTGGTGAAGTTTACAGTGAACCCAAGGCCGTGTAGCAGTTGGACTGTTTTTCGAGTGTGGCGTAGGCAATTCTGTTGCAAGCTGGCTTTTATTAGCCAGTCGCCCAGGTATGGGAAGAAGTGAATGTGTTGTCTTCTTAGATGAGCCGCGACTACTGCCAGACACTTGGTGAAAACTCTGGGTGTTGTAGTTACTCCAAATGCGAGAACTTTGAATTGATAATGTTGTCCGTCCACCACAAAACTGAGATATTTCCGGTGAACAAGGTGAATGGGTATATGGAAATAGGCGTCCTTTAGGTCCAGAGTGGACAGAAAGTCGTCTTGCTGAAGGGGTGGGAGCACCTGTTGGAGTGTGACCATGCGAAAGTGGTCCGACTGAATGTACAGATTTAGTTCTCCGAGGTCTAGTATAGGCCTGAGAGAGCGATCCTTTTTGGGAATTGAAAAATACAGGGAGTATACTCAGTTTCCCTGGTATTGTATTGGGACTGGCTCTATAGTATGTTTTTCCAAGAGAGAGAGAACCTCTTGTTTTAGGAGGGTAGATGTTCTGGTGACAATGCATCTGATCTTGGAAGAATATTTGGGGGAGTGTCTATAAGCTCCAGGCAGTAACCATATTGGATTATTTGTAGTACCCACTTGTCTGAGGTGATTGAATTCTAGACAGGTAGGAATTGGGAGAGACGTCCACCGACAGGGGTGGAATGATTGGGGGATAGCGGACGGAAGTCACTGTTTGCGGGGGGAAGTGCATGTGGAGTTTCCTCTGCTTCTTCCCTTACCATTGCTTCATCTTTTTTTATCCTCATTCGCCATTAGATAAACTCAGAGCAATTCAGATTTCTCCACGGTCCCACACTTGATTAGCACCGACTGGAGAGTTCTGTATCTGAATGGATGCACTTTACACAGAACCTCCCTTTCTCATATGCGGTATGTTCTGTTCTTCTCTTTGGACAACTCGCAGAACAACCAGAGAGGTGAAGTAACTCAGTGGAGAGGCATAATCATTGGACTATTTTCCTCCTGCTGATCAAAAGTGCTTAGCCATTCCTCACATGATGACCAGAAATCTTTTTTCTTGCCCTTCTTTTTTAGTAAGGCTGTATCAAGCTTCATCATATATCTAATAGAAATTAACCACTCTAAAAAAGTCAGAGATATATTTTTAACCCAAAATTTACATATTTCTCTGTGCGAGTAAAATTAAATAAAAAATGACTTGTTTTCCTCCAGGGTCATTAACTCATAATACGGTGACAGCCCGAAAAATACCAAAGTTGTGCTCACCTGAATATCAGACCCAAAGATGGCTTCCATATCTCAACTTACAGAGATCCAAAAGTGGTGTAACATTGAACAAGTTAAAAACATATGAATGTCATCCGCTTTAACCTGGAGACATTTTGGACATTCTGGAGTGGTACCCTTCGTGAATTTGGATAGCTTTAGAGGAGACCAGTACACCCTGTGGAGACAAAAGATGTGATTTCTCCTTAGGTTTGCAGCTTCTGGATGGGCGCCAGGCAAGCCCTCTCCCCACACCTCCAATGGAAGTTTAAATTCGCCCACAGCAGGTCTATCAAGAGCCAATATAGGGTCGCCACCTCTTTCTTTTTCGCGATTTGTTTCCTCAGCATCTTCTCCAGGTCGTTGGACAGGCCAACTGTTGTACCGATCGCATGATACCAGCTCTTGATTTGCCAATACTTAAATTTGGATATCTCATGAGTAAACACAGAAGTTCCCAAGAATGCAAAGAACCCTCTGGTGCCAGTTGTTCCCAGCGTAGAATCCCAGCTGTTTTCAAAGGGGTTACCAGAGAGTCTTTAGTCCATTCGGGGGAACACGGGGCATCCCAAATGGGCGCGAATGCGCTATGATAACTGATTTTCAATAACTTTCTAACCTTGAACCATGTAGAAGCTAGGCCTTTTAAGATCGTTAAGCGAAAGCCCCGGCCCCCATTCTTTAGGTCTCTTAACATCTCCATGAACATTAAACCAATGTCTGAGCTATCTGATTCACGCATAAGCATTTTTCTGGCCCTCATTAAGAATATCCATGCGTACAAAATTAAGTTTGGCAGGCACAGCCCTCCCCTGTTTTTCCTTCTGCGTAGTTTCTTCCAAGATATCCTAATACCTATAGAGGCCCATATGAAACTATTTATGCTTGCCTGGAGCTTTTTCAATCCCTCTTCTCTAAATGCCAGGGGGATTTTTTGAAAGAAAAAAATTAATTTAGGTAGAACCATAATTTTTACTAAATTAACTCTACCTATTAAGGTTAGAGGTAGATATGCCCAACTCAATAGAGAATCATGAATTTCTTTACAGATTTTATTAAAATTCGTATTTGTAATGTCTTCAATATTTTGCGTGATCATTATGCCCAGATATTTTATCACTTTTTTTGTTAAACGTACATTTGTGTCTAGGTTCCAGGCCATGCACTCTGTCTTTGATTCTTATAGTCAAGGTTGAGCAGAGATATAGGTTGATGTGAATTACAAGATGAGGGAGACTTTGAGGGCTTAAGGATCAAGGCTACTGTAGCTTCATTCCAGGATTGAGGAATATTTCCGCCTTTTTCAAAAATATGGGAAAATAACTTCTCCATAACGGGAATAAGAACTTCCATTAGCACCTTATATAATTCCGCCGGGAGGCCATCCAGTCCTGCAGCTTTTCCTGGTTTTCCTGCTTCTAATGTTTTCTTGATCTCACTCCTTGTTATCAAACTATTCAGATTATGAGATTCATTCTCCGAGATTTTGTTCGGGAGAGCTTTCAACCAGGTGCTAATTGCAGCCTCCAGGACTATTAAGTCGTCTCGATATACCTCTTTAAAATGTTTTTGGAAGGCCTCTTCAATTTCTGTAGGACTTTTAACCAAAGTCCCAGAGTTACCACACTTCTTTGACAGTCCCTCTTGAAATATCTTGTTTAGTCTTACATGCCAGCAGCTTTTCACATCCCTCCCTATACTCGAAGTGAGCTAGCTTACTAGCTTGCCACCTCTTCTTTAACCTAGAATCGATCACTCCATTTAGATCCGATTTCAGAGACTGGAGGATTACTGGAACATCCTTATCCGACATATCACTTCCCTGAGTAATAAGGTTTTGTTCTGCCTTTTGAATTTTGTGCTCTATCTCTTCCACTTTTGCCCTATATTTTTTTTGTCTAGCAATTTGGAGTGACGTTACATATCCTCTCAAAAAAGCTTTCTACGTGTCCCACATGCATTCTATTGGGGCAGTGTCCATATTGGTTACAAAAAAAGCATTTGTCTCTACAATTAGGTTCTCAATTACGTCTTCCTCCAAAATAATAGCACGATCTAGGGTCCACCTCCTTTGGGTCAGCTTTGCTGGCACCTTGAAAGATATTGTTACTGCTGAATGATCTGAGAGATGTCCCCCCCCAGATGTTTTATGTCTCGCGTCCAACTTTTTAAATCCAGACTCACTAAGAAGAGATCTAACCTGGATTTATGGCCGTATTTCTTGTTGTGAAAAGTGTACCCTCTCCTGTTCCCCATTTTGTCTCTCCAGACATCGAACCAAGCTAGCTGCTTCATAGCGTTCTTAATCATAGATCTCATGTTACAATACCGGATTGCTCTACTTTTTTAATGATCTATCCATGACAGAGAGCAAATCCCTAAAAGGAGCTGGATCTATATTAGGGTCGTAGTGTCCTGCAATCATAAATTTGTAAGCAAGACACTTAATTTTAGCTATGGCCCATCTCCCCATCTTATCCACTTTACTGTATTCTAGAGAGATAGCTGGGTTACTTTTAAGGATTATAGCTACGCCCTTAGTTAAACTCTGTTGTGTAGTACAGACCACATCTTGAATCCAGTTCCTGGACTTACATAATTGTTTTAACTCTGTTAGTGTGTCTCCTGGAGTACAAGAATTTGTTCCGGAGCATTTCTCAAAATATTGAAAAATCTTCTCCATCCTGTGCCTTACTCTTAAACCATTCAGATTCCATGACAGTACCCTTAAAAGAATATTATGTTCCTCTATTTGCTGGACCATCTCTCTATTTGCAAAGCAAAAAGATTTTCTGTTTTAAGAACCTTACTTAGGCGGCTTGGACATATTTTTTTTTTCCCAATTCACCTCACCCTGTGCTACCCATCCTTTCCCTCCCCTTTCTCCCTCATGATCCCTCCCCCTGAGACCCCCCTCTTTCCTATTCTATGGCCCTACCCTGGCATTTGAGGCCCTCCCCCCGTGAGTCAGGCGTTTTAACGGAAAGTAGTTATGCATGATCCTGGGATAATTTATACAATAAATCCATACATCTAATGATCTTTATATGTACCATGTTCTGGTTCTAACCTTTAGTGTATATATAGCTGGGGGGGGGAACTAAGTGCTAAGTAAATTTTCTATTTAGGTTCTCACCCAGTCTGTACCCCCTGAGATAGACTGCAGGACATTTTCAGCTTCCACAACCCGCCTAAATGACTGCATTTTATTTTTTTACATCACTTTTAGCGTGGCGGGAAATTAAAGCTGTGCTGTTGCTCCCTGGTTTCTAAAGGGTTCTAATACCTTCCCCAGCACCTACTGTCCGGATACTGTTATAGATGAAACATCATATCTAATTTGGAAGACTATACCTTCAGCAGTTAATGAATTCATCTTCAGAGCTTTGTTTAAGATTTCATCCTTCCGATTATGTTAAAAAATAAACCAGAATCTTCCTGGGTCTGACTTTATTTGAGTTCAATCTGAAAGGGTCCCTATGTACCCTCTGAATATCGGCCATGAGAGCTTGCTCTGAGGTTTCGATTTGGCTAGCATGTTTAATTACTTTAACCACAACCTGTTTAATATTGCTCCCCTCGGCCGCGTCAGGAATTTGAAGCAGGCAATGTTATTCCTCCTTTGGGAATTTTCAAGCGATTCCAGCTTATCTTAAAGACCCATTTCCCTTTCCTTCAATAACGTTATGTCACTTGCCTTTTCTTCTGACCGAGAAAATAGCTCCGTGACAGGAAGTTCAAGAGCCGAGGTCCTGGCTGTTAATGAGTCTAATTTGTCTTCTATTTTCTCGCAGGACTATTTAATCTCTGCTTGATTTTTCTCTGAGACTACAAATCTGTCTCCAACTTCTTTTGTAAGCGTTTGCAAGAGTTCTGAAATTGATCGAGGAAGGGTCAGATCTGGCGCTAACCCTCTTAGAGTTGCTACTGACTAAGCAAATCTCGCCAGGTTGATCCGCTTGGCTTTCACTTAGCGAAACAGAGTTGGGTTGTTTTGCCATATCTGGCACATTGTCTCCTCCTTCTGCCATTACCGATTCTCTAATCTCTCCTTCTAGTGCATCCGGCTCACCCGCGAGTGGTTGGAGCCTATTTGGACTTAATATGCCTTCTACGAGTACTAAGGTTTCAGATCCCCTCATAGGACTGTCGGCTGTAATACACCCTAATGGTTTTAGTATTAAGATGCTGGGTGCAACCTTGAAATAACTCCTCAGTGAGGGTGTAAGTTTTGGATTATGTTGTTTCAGGGAGGAGCTTTTGACTACTATCGAAAGTTTGCAAAGTTACATTCTGCGAATTAAAACTTGCACTTCTCCATGTGTATCTGGATACCACCCCCCCCCCCACCCCTGTGGTTCTGTTGCGTTTTTTGACCTCCCCAGTCCTACAGATGCCCACCGGTTCATCTACCACGATTAAACTTACTTTATATCTTACTCCTGCCCTGGAGTTGACAATTGTTTTCTCCACCTCATCCTCCTCCAACCCCTGGAGGACTTCTTGTGGTTCCTCCAACACAGGAGCAGCAACGTCTGTGCTGCCCCTGCCTCTCCCGCCCTGGATGGGATGGGGAGCCTCGGAGCGGCTTTCCTTCTGCGTCCCAACTCGCGGGCTGCACGAGACCACAACTGCGTCTCGTGGGGGTGCCAGGGCTGCCACTCCGCGGCTGCCGCCTCAGTTACTCCAACCGTTCGCGCCACTCTGCCGCACCGAAGAAACCAAAATCAAGAAACCAAAATCAAGAACCCGAAACCGGACCCAAAACCGGGCCCCCAAATTGAATCAGGCAGACTCCGGGAGCTAAACTCCCAGTGCGGCGCCCCGCGTACCGTTACCGGCTTCTGTAATCGCCGGTAAGCGCTTTAACTTCTGTAACCACCGGTGTTGGGCATCAAAGGTTTCGGCTCCAAGCCTTTCGGTGTAGAAGGTGGAATATTGGACTTGTGTTTCGGCGCCAAAGGTGTTGGTTTGGCATCGGAGTGGGGCCGGCCCGAGCTGTGTTTCGGAGCCGGGCCCGAGGGTGGGGCGGTGGAAACTTTTTGTCAGTGTCGACCTTGGCCCAAGGGCAGAGGAGGGACCGGAGTGTTTGTTTTATGTTGAGGGGGCAAAGGGGTATCTTAACTCACAGTAGACTAACCCGGAGAAACCTGTTCCTCTTCCATGTCGGAGTCGGACTCGGAGACTGAGATCTTGATGGTCAGTTTCGGAATCTTCATTGAAGATGTCCGGTGCGGAGCCGCTGTGGTGTTGCATCTTGTGGTGTTGAGCTCGATGGTCATGAAGTGTCTTTTTTGATTGAAACGATCGACACGCGTCGCAGTCATTCTCATTGTGTTTCGGGGATAAGCAGAGGTTGCACACTTCGTGCAAGTCGGTACATGGAAACATAGCACGACACCCGGGACAGAACTTGAAGGGAGTCCGTTTCATCGCTACTAGCGCGGTCGGCGCAGGTAGGCTCGACGGCCTGCCAAGAGTTTACCGATCAAAGGTTTTCCAAGGTGAGACTATGCGCGTCGAATGTGGAACCACGATTGATAATACCGTTGAGGGTAGTGGATTGCGCATCGAAGGGATCCAAAAACGGTACTGAACCGGAGCGCAGCAATACACATCCAAACCCAATGGGGGATGGATGGAGTCGATGCCCATGCACACTATCACCGAAAGGAGTCACCACCTACCTCGTGACTGGAAAGACTCCTTTGAACAAAAACAAAGCGCAAACATCCAGACCCAACACTAGTCGGCGATCTATGCATAAGAATATGATCTACAGCTCATATGCCTCGAACACAGGATTTACAGCATTGCAAAAAAACGTGAGTCAAGAAGAAAACTTCACTGCACATCTGATCTGCATCAAAGGGAGAGGAAAAAAGGAACAGACATCCAAGGGCAGGGTGGTGTAATACTCTGGCTCCTTAACATCACACCCAGGAGGTGTCAATCAAACTTGGAGCCATTGTGCCACCTGTCAACACGTGAGAGCCAATGCAAAACTTCAAGACTCAGATTAGGCTATAGAGGAGATTCAAGGGGTGAGGAATATGAAGGCAGACATGCATCAGAAATACTACTCTTGGCTGAGGTTCCCTGAACGGTAAGCAACCTTTAATATCTGCGGCTATCTCCGAAAAGCTATCTTGAGTTCCGAAGGACGAGAACAAGGTCATCGTATGAATCTTCCACCTGACATCAATGCCTTGCTCTTGCTGGATTAGCTGCTTGCAGAGACAGCAAAATGTAATCATCAGATTACCAGATTACAATCGCACTGAGAGAAGTTTGTACAGCAGAACTGCGCAGGAATGTTATTTCATAAAAGACAGAGAAAATGGATGCATGGACCAGAAGATTCTGTGTCATTCATGAGAATGAGACACTATCAAAAGGTGGAAACAGACAAGCCCTTGTTGATTCCTGAGAAGATTCATAAATGAACCATTGATTGAGATACAAGAGGTTCCCGGATCCTAATATATGCCACACAAGGAACTTCATAGCAATTTCTGGGGTGGATTTAAGCCAGTGACTGAAAAATTGAAGGTGCTTGCAATCTACTGCCATCATAAATTCTTCTTGCAGGAAGGGGAATATCTCACCGTGCAAAAGAACTAATCCTGCATGTAACTGCGAAGTTGTCCGATCCAAAAATTAGATTCCTCTACCTCCTGTTTTTTGAACAATAAGAAATAGGAGTAGAAGCACTTGCTTCTCTGGCACTTCAGGGTAAGCTTTGCGATTCCCTTCAGCAGCATTGCTGAAATTTCCTATGTAGCTCCTCACACTTCATTAGTAAGTAGTACCTCAGATGGTTTTTGGAAAACTTTAGGATATGAAACTGATGCACTCTATCCAATGCCCACTGGTCTGTATTTGTATTCGGACATAATGAACTAGTTACTTACCTTCGGTAACGATGCATCTGTAAGAGACATATTAGTTATGGATTTCTTACCTTAGAATTACCCCAGGCGTCGGACTGGGTTCAGAGAATTCTTTTTTCGCCAATGAATAACAAATTTGAATGCAAAGAACGACCCATCGAGAGATGGTTAGGTTTTGCACAGCCCGACCTTTCTTGGCGCCCACATCGCCATCAAAGAGCTGATCATCCACCTGGAATGGTTTTGTGCCAACCAGATAAAATGAGAGCGCATGTTTTGGATCCAGTGGGGGCGGGAACAAGATGGGCAAAGTGATGGTCTGTCCTTTGGGGAAAGAGGTAACCACTTTGGGAAGAAAAGAAGATCGAGATCGAAGGACAACCTTGTCTGGATGAACAGCAAGGAAAGGAGGCTTAGAAGAAAGAGCCTGAAGCTCACTCACCCTGTGTGCAGAAGTGATGGAAACCAGAAAAGCAGCCTTTAAGGTCAAAGAGTCTGAGAGGACAATTATGTAGCGGCTTGAAGGGAGCGCACCTTGAAGGGAGCGCACATAAGATAAGTCAGAACAAGGTTCAAGTTCCACTGGGGCCCTTAAAATAACGATTTACAATAGGAGACTTGAAAAGAGAAGGTGGATCAGGAAGGCGAAGAAATGCCAAAATGGCCGAAAGATAGCGCTTGTGGGTGGCCGGAGTAGAGCTCTGCTGGGCCAAAGAAAGCAGGAAGAGGAGAACCTCAGAAAGGGGGGCAGAAAGGGGATCCACAGCCTTTGCTGCGCACCATGCCACTAATGTGTTCCATCTACAGGCGTATACTGTTTTAGTCGAGGGACGCATGGCTGAGAAGATAACATTACAGACTTCAGGAGGAATGTCGAAGGCTATCAACTGTCCCCACTCAATCTCCACGCAAGGAGGTGGAGGTTGGACAGGTTTGGGTGGAGGACCGTCCCCATGCTGCTGCGACAGAAGATCCTCCTGAAGGGGCAAACTGATCGGAGTATCGATGGCCATGTTCAAGAGCTCCGGATACCAGACTCTTCGAGCCTCAAGAATTACTTCGACCCGGTCATGCTTGATCTTCTTCAGCACTCTGGGCAGAAGTGCTATTGGCGGAAAGGCGTATAGAAGACTGCAACTCCACTTGCAACGAAAAGTGTCACCTAGCGAGTGCCACCAAGGAAATTCCAACGTGCAGAACTGATGACATTGTGCATTCACTTCGGTGGCGAATAGAGCTAACCAAGGCTCTCCCCACTGCTGAAAGAGACCTTACACCACCTACGAGTGAAGACACCATTCATGATTCATCAAGCACCGGTGGCTGAGTTCATCCGCCCTGGCATTCAGGGAACCCGACAGGTATTGAACCACCAGGGACATGCCCTGATGATCCAGTCACTTCCAGAGATAGAGGGCGTCCTGACCGAGGGTCCACAACCCCATTCCGCCCTGTTTGTTCCAGTACCACATGGCGGAAGTGTTGTCTGTGAACACCTGCACTACTCTTCCTTTGACAGAAGGTAGGAATGCCTTCAGTGCTAGATGAATCGCCCAGAGCTCCAGAAGGTTGATGTGGAGCCCGGACTCCGACGGAGACCAGGGGCTTCTGATCTCCACCTCTCCCATGTGGCTGCCACATCCCATGAGTGACGCATCTGTCACCACTGAAAACTGGTTGGGGAAGGGAGATGGGTCTTCCATTGACCCAATCCGAGTTTGTGAGCCACCACTGTAACTGATTAGCAGTCCCGACGAAATCTGGACGACATCGGACAGATTCCCCTGATGCTGCGGCGACTGGAACTTCAGGTCCCACTGCAGAGCCTGCATTTGCCACCTGGCATGATCCACCAGCAGGATGCAGGAGGTCATGAGGCCCAGCAGCCTCATTCTCGCCGAAATCCGGGCTAGAGCCTGGAACATCGGTATCATAGCCCAAATACCTCGGACTCACTGCTCGGGAGGATAAGCCCGAAACTGCGCTGTGTCCAGAACCGCTCCGATGAAAAGGAGCTTCTGAGAAGGGTGCAGGTGTGACTTCGGCATGTTGACAGTGAACCTCAGCAAATGCAGGAGGTCCGCCGTAGTCTGGAGGTGGGCGACCTTCAACAACCAGTCATCGAGATAGGGAAAGACTGAAACCCCTGATATGCGCAGATGAGCCGTGACCACCGCAATCACTTTAGTGAACACTCGAGGGGCGCTGGTAAGGCCAAAGGGCAGCACAGTAAACTGAAAATGCTCATGGCCTACCATGAACCGTAGGTAATGTCTGGGGCCGGCAGGACGGGGATGCGGGAATAAGCGCCCTTCAAGTCCAACGCTACCATCCAGTCTCCAGGGCAGACGGGACCTGAGCCAATGTCAACATTTTGAACTTCTTCCGGAGTAAGCGGTTGACGTCCCTGAGGTCTAAAACAGGACGCGGGCCTTTGTCCTTCTTGGGCACCAGAAAGCAATGGGAGTAGCAGCCATGACCTATTTCTGGAACAGGGACTCAGTCGATGGCTCCCTTGGCCAAGAGAGCCGCAACTTCCTGACGGAGAAGGGCCAGGTGATCCTCCGACATGCGATGGAATGCAGGTAGCATGAAGGGAGGGGTAGTCTCGAAGGGGAGGAAGTAGCCCCGTCGGACTATCGGCAAAACCCACCTGTCTGACATGATGTTGTGCCAGTGGGGGAGGTGATGGCGGATCCTGCCGCCCACTGGCAACTGGTGGCCCTAAAAGGTTGGACTAGGAATGATTGGAGGCTGCTGCAGAGGGGGCACTGGTGGACTGTCTGCCCACTGGCCGCCAGACCCACGGCGAAGGGTCCCACGTCTCCAGCCCAGCAGAGGCTGGACAGCCTGTGCGGGCCTGTGGCACTGGGCAGAAAGTGGTGGGCACCCCTTCCGTAGCCACGAAAGAGGCGAAAGGCAGCCTGCGTGGAGCGAGAGGTGGTAGCGAGGCCCAAGGATCTGGCCGTAGCCCTAGAGTCCTTAAAGCACTTGAGCGCATTGTCCGATCTTGTTGCCAAACAAGTGACAGACATCAAAGGGCATGTCCAAAAGAGTCGATTGGACATCGCCCGAGAAGTTAGTGGGCCTCAGCCAGGAGTAGAGTCTCAGGGCTACAGACGTTGAAATCATCCTGCCTAGCGAGTTGGCGGTGTCCAGCCCACAGCTTATGGCGAACTTTGCTGCATTCCTCATTTCAGCGACCGCACAGGAGAGCACGGCCCGGGCAGCCTCTGGGCACTGTGGCAGCACCTGAGCAACTGTGTCCCACACAGAGTGGGTGTAGCGGCCCAAGAGACATGCAGTGTTCACTGACCACAGTCCTAAGCTGGCAGAAGAAAACCTCTTCCCCAGATGATCCAGCTTCTTGGATTCCCTATTTGGGGGAGCAGTAGGGAAAGCGCCTTTTGATGTGAGGCTTGGACCACTAAGCTCTTTGGGGAAGGGTGTAGGGAGAGGAAAAGGGGGTTGCCCGGGGGCGGTGGGCAATCATCCTATCCACAGGAGCCCCTGTGCTGGGCTTGGACCAGGTGCCAAGAAGGATGTCTGGGAGGGCTTAATTGAACGGCAGCAGGAGCTCTGTAGAGGCTGCTGCTAGTTGAAGCACCTCAGTCAGGAGGTTAGTCCGGACTGCCACCGTAGGTAGTTCAAGGTCCATGGCCTCAGCCGCCCTACGCAACATCACAGCGTAGGAGGCACCCTCCTCCGTAGGCACGGTTGGGGGGATAAGCATAACAAGGTCTGGGGCTGTATCCAGACCACTGGCCTCACCCAGTTCCTCTCTCCAGTACGGCTCTTCCAGCTAGTCTGCTAGAGGGTCAAAAGACCCCTTCCAGTTCTCCTCACCCTACTCTGGCTGCCAATCAGGGCGATATGAAACGCCACGATTTAACAGAGGTACTAAAGTACAGTTCGGCACCGGTGTCGGTTGATGCAGATCCAGCTCCGTATCCATGTCGAGGGGGAGGCCGGGGTAGACCCCGGCTGGGGACACAACCTGCGTCAGAGGGGGTTGAGGTGTCATCAATGGATTAGGCGCCGGAGGGGTCTTAAGGTCGACCGGCACCGATCCGGATCCAGGCCTGGATCCCTGGGGGCCCTGCGGCGCCGAAGCCACCGAAGGCCTAGAAGCCCCAGCCGAGTCTGTGGGGCCAGAAAGCGCGCCGGTAGAGTCGGGCTGCCCAAAGATGGAGTGGAGGGATTCGTAAAAGCTCCGAAGTTGGGCAGGGGACGCCCCGGTTTCCGGGAAGGGAGGAAAGCTCGGAGCCGACCCAACAGGCTCCGTGGGCGGAGCCGGATGACTACCTTCCACATCCCGTGTCGCGCCAGCCGATGGATGGCGGGGAGAAGGCAGAGAGGGACGGTGCTTCTTCGCCTTCATTTTGTACTTCGACTTACCCGAAGATAAAGACCTCGAAGAGGAGTGATGGTGATGACTCCGCAACCGGTCCGGCGACCTCCCTCTCGACCGGGACCTCAAGCAGCGCGGAGCTGACTGCTGGGCCTCGAGAAGCTTCCGGGATAGCTCCCGCAAAGACTTTGGGGTCATGGCTCAGCCGTCAGAGCACAACTTCGGGTCGTGGTCGCGCTCCAGGCACCAGAGGCACACGAGATGTCAGTCTGTGACCGACATCAACTTGTGACAGGAGTTACAAGATTTGGAGCCGGTCCTTCGAAATGACATGTCTTGCACCAGGAGTCGACAAAAAGTCGCAAAAACTTGAGTCAAAACAGACCAAGGGTACCGCTCTCTCCGGATCTGCGCTGGCTGGCGCAGAAAAATAGATAACGGACGTCAGAGCGCAGGGGCGGCGTCTAAGTAGATACCGCGTAGTCATTCCAGCGATCACAACGGCGCATGTGGAGACGAACCAACGCCACCTACTGAAGCGCAGGGGTACTGAAGAAAAAAAATAATAATATAAATCGCTGGATCCAGTCTGATGCCCGAGGTAATTCTAAGGTAAGGAATCCATAACTAATAGTATGTAAAGAGTTCAGGCTAGATCGTCATCAAAGCAATTCAGGTGCCCTTGAACATGGCTTTCCCTCACAACTCTGAAAACTGTCTCCAGAGCAGGTAGAATTTGAAAACTATTTTTTAAAAAAAGCAAGAAGCTAGTTGTCACTTATGTCATTCAGGGGACTCAGTGTGCCAACTTCCTTGTACATTAGCACTGCACCCTATATCATGTGTCGAAATCATACATGGGTTAGGGTTTTTTCTTTCATGAAATGTAACATGGCACACTGTTAGGAATGCTTACAATGGTAGGCAGAGCAGCATAAGCAGCTGCTTTATATAGTTCAGCAAACATTATATAGATTTAAAAAAAAAAAAATTATTATCCTCCATATCCCTTTATCTCTTTGGACAAACAAGCAGAAATCCTTTGGAAAGGCTTGAATTTCTGTAATCCTTCTACCAGATGTGTTTCTCAATGGAAAGACTGATTTCCATGATAAGACCGAAATGCCAAAGAACCCTGGGTTCAAATGGTTTCTGCATCAGAGGTAAAAACACATTACGATTACACCAGTGCAAGACCCCCTGATAGATGGATATAAAGAAAGAAGGCCAAAGTGTGTTTTTACTGCCTCATTCTCAGGGGTACACTTATTTCCCATACTACCAAGATCAGCAGCAATAGAGTTAACACAGAGGAATCAACTGGCCAACCGGAGCCTGCAAGATTTGTCATGAATATTAAGAGTATGGAATCCTGTTACAGACTGTGGCAAAAACAACAAGCATTGGAAATGCAATAGGCCTCGCCTTTTATTAAGTTAAAGCCATTTGCTTTGCTATACAATACCATTAGCAAAGCAAATGGCTTTAACTTAATCAAAGGCGAGACCTATTGTATTTTCAAGATGACCACATTCACACATTCTGCACCACAATGCAGGTTAAGAATTTGTGCTGCAGAGGAGAGTTCTCATATATGGGCAGAAGAAATCGATCTAGATAGCTCATAGTCTTATATTATCAGTTGTGCCCAAAAATACCCTGGAAAAGCCAAACGCCCAATGAATGTCTGAAACAAGTTACACATTTGTAGTAAAAAGAATTACAGCCCACTGTCAGCAGCACAACATCCACAAGAGCCCTCAAAATAGCTCTCCTATAACCTATATGTCCTGAAACTACGCGAAGGCCAATAGGCATGCTCACATTACTGGAAATAACATGGGGATAGATACTCCTTAAGATCTTTTTTAAACTTGTCACAACATGGGTTTATCAAACCAGTATAGTGAGTGGGTTCTACAATTTGGGTGCACTTCTTGATAAGGGCCAGCCGCAGTGGTGTCAGTCCTGCTCGAATCAGAGTCACTCGAATTCGTGGAGGACTGACACAGCGTTCTGCACCTCAGAACCACTGCAGCTGGCCCTTATCAAGGAGGCCTTCGCTATCGCACCTTATTGCGTGCCCCCAACAAACTTTGTTTGGCAACCAACACCACGAGCATACCTTGACGAGCACGCATTTCGCCTTTGAGAGTACTTATAGGGAAATAAGGACCCTCTCTCCCCACCGAACGCACACCATCCATTGCCCTGAAGTTCATTTTCGAAACGCGTCGGCTGGAACCTTTTTACTGTCGGATGACATTGAGAATAAAGGATTTATTGACATAACAAAACAAGTCCACGTGACTAATTGAGAAATTTCACCTGAGTAGTGCACCACTCCAACTTTGTTTTAGAACAATCAGTGATGACTTCCATTTGCTGAAAATTGATAAAAATATTGTAGGCTTGTTTTACAGATGCAATGGGTATGGTGTGATTCTATCTTCTCGGGGTGCTCACTTGTATGTTGTATTTTCTTTTGAGGATGAGACCACCTATGTAGGAATTTTGAATTGATTTTGAGAACCACTATCTTTATGTACTTGAAAAACACAGTGGCCAACCATCATGGCCGCAGGGAGTGTTACGGCTAGGCTCCGCGCCCCGAAACCCGGGTAGCAAAGAAGATGCGGGCGGAGCCGACAATATGGTGGACAAGCCCGCCGCGTCGCGATCAGCCCAGACTGCTCGAACTGCCCCAATCGTGAATGCTGGCGGGCACTCGCTTCTGGACCTGCTGTGTCATCCAGCCTCTCAGTAGCGACGGATCTAGAGGGGAACCGGACCTAGGATCCCTCTGGCCCCGAGCTCCATCTTCAGGCGAACTGCCCAGTCCGGTGGGGCCGCAGCAGAAAGAAGCCCTCTGCTGGCACCAAAACCCAGTTGGGAGGACGCACACAAACTTGCGGGAGTAGGGAGACCCTGGGCTTCCCCCCACACCCTGTGAATTATCACTAGGCCTTGCAAGTGGCACGCAGGGGGGGACTCAGTTACCTGAAGCTCCCTGACTTAAAGATGGACCCCAGAGGGCTCACAACGAGCCGAGTTGCTACTAAATGTGACTGATTCTGTGGAGGGAGATGACCTGACCCGAGGGCTTCTGGCACTGGAGTGGCAGCAAAATCGAGGTTGCCCTGCCCTGAGACTGACTTGGACATATAATAGAAGCTGGAAGAGTGCCACAGTAGGGGGTGCCTTGAATATTGTCACATTGATCTTATCAAATGGGTCTTTGAGGCCCTTTTGTTACAAGCTCCCCGGCTGATCATTTGCAGCTCCACCTGTTCCAGATTGCGACGACCTAGCTGAGTGCCTGTGCTGACCAGGCCCTCGTCCATATGCCACCAAAGAAGGTCCAGACCAACAGTCTCCAGTTATTTTACACCAACCTTTTCCCGGGCGGCGAGGGAGGTGGAAGCCGATACACAAGGTACCATGATGCTTACCAGGGAGAACCTTCTGGCGACACTGTGGGAGTTTAAGAAGGAGCTTAGGGAGGACATCAAGGGGGACATTGGGGCCTCATTCGACGCATTCCGAACAGAGGTGGGGTTGAAGCTGGTCTCGATTCAGGCTGATGTAGACTTGGTGGGTACCCGCACTCTGGATCTGGAAACAAAATACCAGGAACTCGAGGGGCGACTGAAGCCCCTGGAAGAGAGATCTACCAACCTGGGCATCCAGGTACACTTTGCCTTACTAAAATGCGAAGACTTGAAGAATCGCTCCTGCTGAGACAACATAAGAATGAGGGGCCAGGAAGAGGGCAGCAAGGGACCAAATCTGGAGGTGTTCATTGTGGGCTACTTCTCCGGTGTGTTGGGAGACGATTGCTCAGAGGTTAAGTGGGAACGGGTCCAAAGGGTAGGCCAGTGTCTTCCAGGTGAAAACAAGCGTCCAAGAAACATCCTAGCCAAATTTACTTCATTTAAAACTAAGGAACTCGTTCTTCCGAAAGCTAAGAACAGTGACTATCTTCTTTCAGGGGGCTATGTGTTCGCTTTTCCAGGATGTAGTTCAAGCCATGTTGGGCCGCAGGCAGCAGTTCCGAATGGTCACAGTGGCGCTGAGGTAGCACCAGATTAAATATAAATGGACCTACCCTTTTGGCATCGCCTTCTCGCTCGTCAACAATGTCACTTCACTGAAGAAGAGGGAGCAGCGGCTTTGATCAGCTTCGAAATGCCTCTATCACAGCAGACCGCGACTTCTGGACGGGATCGTATGGGTCAGCTGCTAGGGCAGCTCTCGCCGAGATCCTGGCAGACACACAAGAAGGGAGTCAAGACGTTGAAAAACTAAAGGACGCTGGCTCTCTGCTTTAACAATCTTTGTCTGTGTAGTCTGTCTTCCCTAGCCTATTGGGCGTTCAGGGATTTCGCCCTTGTATGGGTGCCATACTACAGTTGGATCTCTGGCTCAGAAGACTGGGGTATAAGACAGTGATACACTGGGGACCATCGTTTTAATGTGCCCAGGATCTCTCCATCCACTCTAGTCCGGATGAAGAAAGTCATATGAAGACTGGTGTCTAGCTATTCATACACGCGGGGCCCCAGGTGCGGTTCTGGACTCGTCCCTGGAGTCACCAATAGTGCCGTTTTTATATCCATTTGGGGAACATCTTGGTTGGAAGTGCTTTTCATGTTTCGTTGTTTTGTTCTCACCGTGGTGCTTGTCATGTAGCTCTGCAGACCGGGTGGGGTGGGTACAGCGGGGGTGGGCGCTGGGAAGGGGGGGGGGGGGGGAGGATATGATTGGAGATATTTGAACAGGGAGATGGAACTCCTTCAATTGCTCTAATGCACTCAACTATCTCTTGGAACGTTAGGGGGCTAAACTTCCCCGAAAAGAGACAATGCTTATTGAAATTGTGAGCAGACCATCGGGTCCGTGTAGTGGCATACAGGAAACTCACCTAAAGAGAGGCGAGGACCTCCGACTGCGACAAATTCTATCCACTGATATTCCGGTCCTCTGCTTCTGCCAAACAAAACTGAGTCGCTCTCCTATTCCACTCCTCGGTTCACTTCCAGCTCCCCGACACAAAGGCGGACAAAAATGGGAGATTCCTTATGGTTAAAGGCGTTCTGCTAGGTCACCCATGTACTATTGCCCCGATATATGCACCTAACTCAGGACAATCAGAATTACTCCTCACGTTTCTTACAACACTGGAGGGTTTTGCCACGGAGGACATAATTTTAATAAGAGATTTCAATCTCATTTGGGATCCTGCTGTGGACACTAATCATCTACATAGATCAGTGGTAGGAGTCTTTACTAAGACTCTCAAATCTTCACTACAGCGGATGGGGTTGATAGACATATGGAGGGCCCTAAACCCCTCGACACGTGATTATTCCTTTTTTCCCCACTACCATTGCTCTTACTCTTGGATTGACCACATATTTCTTAGCCAGGCGCTCAGTCAGGCAATACCGAGAGCTCACATGCATCAGATATGCCTTTTGGATCACGCATCCCTAGAAATGTTGGTCAACTGGCCTGCACCTCACTCTAAACTTACGAGATGGTACTTCCCCAACATTCTCAGTAGGGATTGGCTTCTTTGTGATGAACTGAGGAAGACGATCAAAGACTTCTTTGCCAACAATGACCCTACAGACATATCCCACCCGATTAACTGGGAAGCTTTTAAAGCAGTTATACGGGGCAAATGCATTGCCCTAGCTACCACTTTGCGGAAGCAACAAAATATGGAGCGATTGTCTTTGGAGGGGGACTTGAGGGATGCTGAGAAGTCACACAAGGATGCCCCATCTGTAAAGACTTTAAGGAAAGTAGCGGCACTAAATGAGAAGCTCCAGGCAATCTATACTAACAGTGCAGAAAAAACCCTTTGGCGCCTCCAGGCTCGAGGGTATGATGGCAACGATAAAATTGGGACCCGGCTGGCACGACAGCTTCGAGCCAAATAGGAGAAGTAGTACATTAGAGAGTTAGTCGACAAGTCAGGCACCACACACCATTGTGAGGAGGGGAAAGTCTTCAGCAAATTGTATAGCACACTTTATACAGCAGACCCCCTAGTAGGGCAGGTCCAAGCCCACTATTTAGACTCCGTGGAACTACCGCAGGTCGCCCCCGCCACCAATGAAGAGCTAAGTCAGCCCATCTCGAGGGAAGAGGTCCAGAAGGCGATAGATGGCCTAAAACTTCAGAAGGCCCCGGGCCCTGATGGCTTCAGCGGCCAATTCTACAGAATGTTTGCCGTCAAGCTGGCTCCCCATTTAACAGCTCTCTTTAATGAGATCGAGATCTCTCATCAGATATCCCATTCTATGGGGGAAGAGTTAATCACTTTGATCCCCAAAGCAAGGACAAGGCCCCAAATGTGTACTTCGTATAGGCCTAATGCGCTTTTGCATCTAGACGATAACTTTATTCCAAGATACTTGCCAGCAGACTGGAAGGGATTCTTCCGGACTTGAGCCATCTGGACCAATCTGGTTTCATCAAGGGCAACCAGACCCATGATAACTTGCATAGGATAGTACTTCTAATTGACAAAGTTAATAAGAAGCATATCCCGGCGGCCTTGCTCTCACTGGACGCAGAGAAAGTCTTCGATCGGGTCAACTGGCCCTTCTTGATGAGCACTCAAAGGTCTTTCGGGTTCGGCATGGTGAAAGCTAATTATCATTGTCCTGAGTCCTTGTCAACGGCGTAGCCTCGGATTCTTTTAACTTATCAAGAGGCACACAACAGGGTTCCCTCTTTTTACCCATGCTCTTTGTGCTCTGCATTGAACCACTTGCTGCGCGTATCAGGGCCAACTGAGGAATCCACAGGAATAGGGTGGCCCAAACGAGCACAAAATTTCCTTGATGCAGATTATGTTCTGCTGCCCATTACAGATCCTAGCTCCTCGCTGCCGGCTATAGAAGCCGAACTCAATAGCTTTGAGAAAGTGGTGGGTTTCAAGGTCAACCTTTCTAAATCCTTCTGACTTAAGCTCTCAATGCCCGCAGAGATAATGGCCATCATCACGGAGGTCACGCCCTTCAGGTGTGTCCACAAAGAAGTCACTTACCTGGGCATTAAAATTACCCCCAATTCAGAAGATCTCTATAAAGCAAACTTCCCCCCTTGCTACAGCAACTTAAATCAGACTTTAAAAAACGGGGCTGCACATATGTTACTTGGATCGGTCGAATAAACACGATAAAGATGAATGTATTGCCCTGGCTTCTTTACTTATTTCAGGGCCTACCAATTACGGTAGAAAGGGAGCTGTTCGTTGAGTTAAAGGGGTTGATGACAAAATGCATCTGGCAGGGTCGCAAGGCCCGCTTATCTCAACGACTACTGACCAGACCGCGTTTAATGGGGGGTATGACCCTTCAAGATTTCCGTTTCTATTACAGAGCAGCTCAGCTCCGTGTCCTGGCTGAATGGTCCCTTAAAGCCTCAGAAACACTGGCTCCACATGGACAGGCTAGTAGCCGGTAGAACCATATGGGACCTGCCTTGGAAACCGAAACAATATAGGCCAAGTAATGTGTACCTCACCAGCCCTACAGCCACTACCCTTAAAGCCACCAAAACCCTGCCCCGACGACCTTCCCTTCCCTATACACCCCTTTTCACTTCAATCCCGCCTCCCTCCCCTACGGTGCTGGAGGGTCCCATTGACAGATGGAGGGAGGGTGGTTGCCTTATATTGTCAGACCTGGTTGTCTGAGGGAAACTACGCTCCTTTGCAAACTGTACCTCTATTTTTAAACTACCACACACACACAGAGGAATACCATTACCTCCAACTAAAACACTGGGTGCAGCGACCTCAGATGCGGCTGGCTGCGTCCAGGGATTTGCTCCCTATAGAGAGATTTGTGCAGTACGGAAGCAGAGCCAATGGCTGCATCTCGTTTCTCTACTCACTCCCTCTCACAGAGGGTCCCTCTCAGCCCCCGCGACATAGGGCGTTTCGGGAAGCCCTTCTGCAGACCCCTATAATAGAGAAACAGTGGGGTTCTCTATGTAAAGATTTCGCCAAATTCAATCGTTTATTGTCCATATTACGCACATGTTGGGTCATCAGCGTGATGGGTTTCTCGCCAAAAAGAACTATGCGGTCAACTTGGCTAACAAGGCTGCAACACACACTGTCGAAGTAGCAGTCCTAATCAGATATCAGACGATAATCGACAGATATATTAATAGCAATACAGGCAATCACGATGGGCGCAATACTTCCAACTTTCCTCTTAAGTATTCCTACACCCCTTAA
Source organism: Triturus cristatus (assembly GCF_964204655.1). NCBI lineage: Eukaryota > Metazoa > Chordata > Amphibia > Caudata > Salamandridae > Triturus > Triturus cristatus. The sequence continues at coordinate 838,958,035 of NC_140593.1, read as the reverse complement.
TTCAAATAAGTCTCCTGTAGTAGCTATACCAGGAGTGGAAGACAGGATAATTCCTAATAAACGGTCTAGATTAAATTTAATCAGGGAAGCACACAAGGAATTGACAAGGGCTGTGTTTATAGAAGTTGTTTCAATGAGGCTGACTGGCTCTTTCTTTTGGTTGACAAAATGGATTACATGAATGCAAAGAGCGAAATGGCCTAGTGGTATCTGAACTGACCATGTCAGTTTGTGTCACTCTTGATTTGGAACCAGACTGATAGCGCACAGAAGATTTTGCATCTCCTGAAGTTAAGAGATCATTTCTGAAAGAGGAGATTGGATGGAGGGTTGTTTGTGGGCCTTAAAGGAATTATGTTAAAAAACTAATGGTCTGGGTGTTGGAAGACAAATGGATTTAAAATTAGGAAAGCACTCCAAACCCTGTTCTTTTGAGTGACATTATCCTTGATCAACAACGTCGACAGGGAAGAAGTTCTACATGACTGAAGGAATTTTAGGTTATGTTATATAATGTGTAGAGCTCATGGCTGCCTCAGCAAAGCAGAGTCCCAGCGCTAAGCACAGACAACAAGAGGAAGAGGAAGTCATGAAGTAATATTTGGAGTCTTTTCGAAATGGTACACTAGACTGCGTTTCTGTGATTGTTACCAAGCCTGTATTCTAATTTGATATATAGTACACCTAACTTCTTTGCTTTAGAAACTTCACTGGCTTTAAAGGCTGTGAATGCACAAGGTGGGTTGTCAATGCCTTTTTGTTGGTTTGCACAAGTGAAACAGATTCTGCTGTGCCACATCTGAATTGCATCTTTCTTGGATGGCATTGGTAAAGGGAGCAAACAGTACCTTGACTTCAAATAGGAATCAAAGACTTTGCCTAAAATGTCGCCACGCAGAGCCAGGTAGGTCTGTGAATTAAACCTGCAATTGCTCGAGTCATAGTATTTATTTAAATTTTTTATGAAGCGCATGGTGCCCTTAACCAAAGAAACAATGGGAGGTATATCTGGATCTCCAATAGTGCCATGATCAAATTTCTTTTCAATAACATCAGAAACAAAGAATATATTACAATTTCTATTAAAGTCAGCATCAAAGTAAAAACCAAAACATTCAGGCGGACTGGGTATGTTAGAGGGAAGAGAAAGGAGTGAAATTGGTTCAGGTGGGAGACTGATGGAAAGAGAAAAGGATATACAGTTTAAGAACAGGTTAAACAACAGAGGAGAATAGTGGGGTATCAGGATGTAGTACAAAAAAAGGGCAATAGGTCAAATTAAGAGTTTAAACTAGTAGGTTTTTAGTCTTTTGCAGAATTGAAGATGGTAGTTAAGAAACATGAATCTGCACTGCAGAAGGACTGTGTGGCAAACTTAGTGGTATTTGAGCTTATTGGTTTTAAATTTGAGGATCTGTTCCGAGACATTTAGGTGCCAAAGTTATTAAAGCAGCTGATCAGTAGACTGTTTTTTTTGCATGTTTATAATGCAAGCCGGATCGCCCGCAGCTCCAATAGGTTGATATGGAGCCGGGACTTCGCCGGAGACCAGGGGCCTCTGATCTGCACCTCTCCCATGAGTCACCACTACGTGCTCCGGTTGGGGTAGGAAGAGGGATCTGCCACTGACAATCGCGGTACGTGAGCCACCGCTGCAACTGTCTTGCAGTGCCCTCTGAGATCAGGACGTGGTCAGACAGGTTGCCCCGATGCTGAGCCCACTGGAACTTCAGGTCCCACTGCAGAGCCCACATCCGCCATCTGGCGTGATGTACCAGCAGGATGCAGGAGGCCATCAGACTCAGCAGCCGTAGCACCAACCTGACCGAAGTCCGGGATAAAGGCTGAAAGATCGGAACCAGAGCCTGAATATCCCGAACCCGCTGTTCCGGAGGATACACCCGAAACTGCGCCGAGTCCAGGACCGCTCCGAGGAAAAGGAGCTTCTGGGAGGGACTCAGATGCGTCTTCGGTACATTGATGGAGAACCCCAGCAAATGCAGGAGGTCGGCCGTAGTCTGGAGGTGGGAAACTACTGTCTGGGGCGAGCCCGCCTTCAACAGCCAGTCGTCGAGATAGGGGGAGACTGGAACCCCTAATCTGTGCAGATGAGCTGCGACCACCGCCATCACTTTCGTGAACACCTGAGGGGCACTGGTGAGGCCGAAGGGGAGCACAGGTACACTGAAAGTGCTCGTGGCCTACCGTGCACCGCAGGTAACGCCGGCAGGACGGGGATGTGGAAATATGTGTCCTGCAAGTCCAACGCTACCATCCAGGGTCTAGGGCAGCCAGAACCTTAGCTAAGGTAAGCATCTTGAACTTCTCCTTCCGGAGGAAGGCGTTGACGCTCCTGAGGTCCAAGACAGGGCGTAGGCCCCCTTTGCGTTTCTAGGGAACCAGAAAGTAGTGGGAATAACAACCCCGACCTACTTCTGGGCCAGGAACGCGCTCGATGGCCCCCTTGGCCAAGAGGGCCGTAACTTCCTCCTGCATAAGTCACAAGTGATCCCCCAACATGCGGTGGTACTGGGTGGCATGGCTGGAGTGGTCGCCTCGAAGGGGAGGGAGTAGCCCCTTCGGACGATTTGCAGCACCCACCTGTCCGATGTGATGCTACGCCAGTGGAGCAGGTGGTGGCGAAATCTGTCTCCCACTGGCGTTGAATGAGCCTGAAAGCTTGGACTAGGAAGGCTTTGAGGCAGATGCTGCTGTGGCAGATGTGGGCTGACCGGCTCAGTCCCCCTGCTCCGCCTCGGCGGAATCCACGTATGCGTTGAGGCTGGTTCTGCGACCTGTGGCTAGACAGACGTGTGGGTACGCCCCTTTCTTGGCCACGAAAGAGGCGAAAAGTGGAAGTTTGCGGGCACGGGGCCGAGAGGCCCAAGGACTTGGCCGTAGCCCTGGAGTCCTTAAAGCGCTCCAGCGCACTATCCGCTTTTTCGCCGAAAAGGCGACGGCCATTGAAGGGCATGTCACTGAGGGTACTCTAGACATCCCCGAGAAATGTGTGGACCTCAGCCAGGCGTGGTGACGAATTGCCACCGTGGTCACAATTGCCCTACCTAGCGAGTCCGTTGTGTCAAGCCCACATCGTATCGAGAACCGTGCTGCATCCCGCACCTCAGCAAGAGCCTGGGCAAGCCGTGTCTGGGCCTCCTCCGGACACTGGGGCAGCACATACGCCACCGTATCCCACAAGGAGTGGGTGTAACGGTCCAAAAGGCACGCGGTGTTGATAGACCGCAACCCCAAACTAAGGGAGGAAAACAGTTTCTTCCCAAACTGTTCCAACCTTTTGGATTCCCGATCCGGAGGAGCGGACAGGAAGGCGGTCTGGGAGGTAGAGGCCTGGATAACCAGGCTCTCAGGGGTGGGGTGCACCGACAGAAAGCTGGGGCCGCCCGGTGCAGGGCGGTGGCGCCGGGCTACGTTCCGGTGAACAGGAGGGACTGTGGAGGGTTTGGACCAGGAGCACATCAGAACGTCCGTCAGTGCCTCACTGAACTGCAATAGAGGCTCCGAGGAGCTTACTGGCAGTTCAAGCACTTCGGTGAGGAGGTTAGTCATCACGGCCACTGCAGGGAGCTCCAGATGAAGGGCTTCGGCAGCCCTGCGCAGCACCACAGAATAGGTAGCACCCTCCTCCGTAGCCACGGAGGGAGGAGAGATGAAGCCAGTGTCAGGGGAGGTGTCAAAACCACTGGCATCCCCCAGCTCTTATGCCCAGTCCTGGCTTAACTGGCACTGCTGTGCCAGAGGGTCCTCAGACCCCTCCCAGTCGTCCCCATCATCCGACTCCTGGTAGACAGGCGGAAAGGTCGGAGCCGGGCGGTAGATGAATCTGTCATCCATCGGTGCCGGGGACGGCGCCGGGCCCGGACCCGGGACTAAACCTGGGGACATCGTCGTCCGAAGACGGCGCCGGGGGAGGCATCGAAGGGGTCGGCATGGGCGGAGGGGTCGTAAGGTTGACCGGCATCGACCGGGATCCAGGCCTGAATCCCATGAGGGCCTGCGGCGTCGGGACCGAAGTCGACGACGGCGCCGGAGCCGCCGGCTCGCTAGACCTCCCAGTCGGGCCTGCGGGGCTCGAAGGCGCGCCGGCAGGCCTCGACGGCGGAGAGAGACTCCTCATGGCCACAAGGAAGTCTCTGATCTCTGTCGGAGTTGCATCAGGCCCAGGGACCGAAGGGTATGGGGCCGGATGCGACCCCTGCGGCTCCGACGGAGCCGCGCGGGTGGTGGCACCCGAACCATCGGCCGATGCACGCGACCGGCGAGGGGAGATAGAAGAGCGATGTCACCTCTTAGACTTCTTACTGCGCCTCGACTTACCGGAATGCGAGGACTTCGACCCCGATGAGCGGCGATGGCTGCGGCTCCGTGACCGGTCCCCTCGACCTCCTCCTCGACCTGGAGCTGCGCGGAGCCGACTGTCGGATCTCGAGCAGCTTGCGGGACCGCTCTCGCTTAGCCTTCGAGGTCAAGGCCCGGCAGTCGAGGCACGACTCGGCATCATGGTCGGCCCCAAGGCAGTAGAGACACGGTGGCGATCCATGACCGGCATCAGGCGGTGACAAACGTCGCATGGCTTGAACCCGGGCATCCCTACCGGCACCAGGAGTCGAGGTCGACTCGAAATAGGAACCACAAAAGTTCAAAAAAGTTTAGTCAAAAAGTGACTAAAAGGGTATGCTCTTCCAGGATCTGCACTTACTGGCGCGGAAAAAAGAAGAACTGAAGTCAGTGCGCGAGGGCGGCGTCCAAGTACTCCGACGACGTCATCCCGGCGATCAAGACGCCGACGACGGACGCGGAGCCGCAGACGACGCCTTACGACTCAAGGGTATTGCTGACAAAAATCTTTCCGGATCCAGCCTGACACCTGGGGATATTCTAAGGTAAGGAATCTAACGAACGTGTTTCTTTCAGATAGGCATATTTGTATATTTTGCATAAAAGAAAAACGAATTCTGGTATTCCCAAGCCTTGAAGCCCTTAATCCACAAAGGATACCGTGGACAACCCCCAGCTAAAAATGGGCAAGGCCACTTGTTTACCCAGATGAAGTTGGAAGACAATTCATTACAATGAAATGGTCTTCCTCGAGTGATCGATACTTAATGTTCAAAAATTGTAGAGAAAAACAGGGATAATGTACAAGCTTTAAAAAAACGTAAGTGGCTGGTATTTTTAAGAAAGCACCTCCTTGGAAAGAAATGTAAAACCTATCTAAACCTAAAGACAAACAGCCTCATGGACATTAAGAGTCACTAAATTCATACAACAGACTACGGTTAAATTACTCTATGACATCGGATTAGCTGAGTTACAAAAGTGGAACAGTGACTCTAATCTATGCAATCCTTTCATCCCAATTTAACTGTGGCCATATAATTTCTGGATCTCTCATATGGCTAGCTAATCTCACACAGCCAGTCGCTTAGGTCTGTACAGCCAGTAACTCAGTCTCATGCATACAGCCCCAACTTCAAGAACATTTTCAACATATGACCTTTATTTTGTAACCAAACTTACTACTTTACTATCTATTACAACTAGTAATTGTGTTCATATCAAAAATAAAACTTCATAAATCATGACAGCAACAGTATGCAATATAACACCAGACACATTTTGATACCTTGTGGTAACACTAATGTTAATTGTTGAACTTTACAAGCTATAAGAGGTTTGTACTTAGGTAAAAATTAGGAATTTTTCAAACACAACATTTGTCACTGATACTGAAACAAATGATTAACAGTTTGCTGATTAGGAATCTGTTCTGAAACAGCAGCCATATTATTCTCTCAATTCAAAAGGCAGTTAAAAATCACAGCTCTAATTAAAAAGGCAATGATAATTATAATTTTACTCTAGCCTTCACTACAAAAACTGAAATAGGGTCTCTTACTAAGACAGTACTTACGGCTCAGGGTCCAGCATGTCGTTTTTCTTTTTTTCAAACTGGTCTTTGGAGATTGTCCTAGACAGAACAAAATGAAAACAAGTTTCAGAATAATTTAAGGCTTCTACACTGGCTATAAAACAACAATTTAAGTATGAAAAATCAGAGCATGTGGGACAGTGTTTAAAATGCGAATACCTATCAGTTCAGGATTTATAGTACTTGTGTAACAATTGTAAATATTTTTAAATGTGTTGGGCCAAAATCATCTACTCCCATATGCCTGAAACAGATGTAACCAATGGCTGTACATTTTCAGTCACAGCAAAGTCAATTGTAAAGAATACAAATACATATGAACAGTGAGCCAATGTACTTTCAGACACAGCAAGTCCCTTTCCCCATTTGTCATGAGAGCAGGAATGCGTTACAACAAATGTAGAACTGACACCTTTAAAGAGCTACACATTTTAAAGGGGTGTGTGTTGATGCTGTACTTAAAGTACCTCAAAATATTACGGTTGAATACTTTGTATGTTCACTATTTTGAAGAACATGCTACATAGAGTAAAGATCAAATACCTTCAGGATAGACTGAACATTAAGAAAAAACATCCAATTAAATTTGAAACGGACATGCTACCCTGCAAATCTTTCCTAGGTCATCCAAAGCCTGGCTAGTTCTTAGTACATATGAGTGAACCATATCGGACTGACAGACTGCAGAAAATCCCCCAAAACGGCTAACAGACAATCTGAAGCCACGTTCTGTATTCCCATTTATTTAATCGCATGCTCCTTCTACAAATGTTATCTAACAGTTGCATTAAGTGGCATTCAAACTTTTCAATAGAGTACTCCTCACTCGAGGGGCATAAATTGACGTGAAGCCCATAAGGTCAGACTACATTATGAGTAGGCCCCGACTATCTTAGGTAATGCAAGTTGCCATTTTTCCAATTCATGCAGAATCATCGTCATGTCGGCCGTTCACGCAGATGCCATCTGAGCATATCAATTTAAGAACGGTGAAAGCGTCACGTCATTCTAACAATGAAACAGATATAACACCTGATGCAACATCAGTCTGGGAAAGACGTAATTGATGGACGGAATGCAGAACAAATCATAACATTCTCCCCAGTCAAGAGATCTGGGTTAAATACATCATTCTTTTGCTCACCATGCCATCTCAGTTTAGACCTGGTCATATGCAAATCAGTCTCGACCCTGTGCCTCATGGGAACAGTCCAGCCCGAACTGCCAAGCCAGGTCCTCCCTGGACCGGAAACAAGCATCCTAGGGCCGGTTTCGGGGTTTCACCCTTCTCCAGCCAGGATAGCTTGAATCCAGTGGCACAGTGAGCCCGGGACCTACGTCTAGGCATACCTGGCGCACTTAGGGCGAGAAAGCAAAAGAGACACAATTGATGGACAAGTGTCTAGTTATCACACTGTCAAGGTCAAATAAGAACAATCACAGACATATATAGCCAAAACAATGTGGTTTGAATTGAAATCGTACATTTACCATATATGTTCATAGGGATATGGCTGGGACGCACACCTTGATGCAACTGATCTATGTCAGACATTCCTAAACATATGGCAGGAATTCCAATCCCTCATAAGATTTAATATAGAAGGGCTGCCACATGACCACTTGTTAGGAGAGGTCCTTCACCTAGATCATCACACAAGATACTGCTGGAAACGGTCTTGACTGTTGCCAGTGCACCAAAAAGATGATACTTTGCACCCGATGCACATAACGAGCTGAAACTAGGAGAAAAGACACGGTTACGTTGTGCGTTTTCCTTTTGCAGCGATCACTGCCTTAACACCTCTCTGAAAACAGCTTTTGCTGTCAACGAGGTATGCAGTGCGTTGCTTTTCCCTAATAAAGTCTAGATTGCAAGTTCTACTTTCCATGCTCTCCTACCGCAGCGCATAGAAGTATGTTTTAGGGCGTTAGGTTTTAAGTGACATTTTAACCATGTTAAAAACGTTAATTTTATTCTCATTGTAAACATGCCTAATTGCTGTTTTTAAGATATTCTGTGTGGTTATTTTATATGTTCTGAGAAACAGATTCACCTTGTTGTAACAAATGCTTTTAGTGAAAAAGTGTCTATTCTTCTTAGAACCTTTTGTGTGTGTGCAATACTGTGTAGAGTGAAATTGATTTATTTCTGTTAACACATTGTCCCAAATCCCGGTCTAGGGATTCATAGTAACCTAGAAGCAATGATTCCATTTCAACAATGTATTGGGTGGGATTATGTGGGGCTACAGTGACCAGTCTTTCACATTCAGCCTGGTGCATTAAACCAAGTTCACCCGTCACCCGTGGGTGGGAAACCTTGTAGAGCTATGCCAGTCGTGGTTTATGTAACAGAATGCCAACAGTAATTCTTGCTGAGGGTAAGTGCTGTAAACCATGTTGAAGCTTTATAGGTCTCTGCAAATGGAATCTACCCTAGGAAAGCCACAGTGGCTCATTTTCCTTGCAAACAGAATGTGCTCTAGGTATAGTATTTTGTTAACATTTAGTACACGCCTGAATGCACTGAACTATCCATTGTGCGCAAGGCCCGATTCAAAGGTTTTGTAAAAACAACAAATAGCTGTTTTGTTTTTCTAATAGACTTTGCATGGTCAATGTAATATAGAGTGGCTCATTTGGCATCGAATGCTTTTAAAGCTTTTTCTGCAGCTGACGGAGGCTGTAGAAATAGGATTGATAATACAATAATTTTATTGACATGGAACAGGGGAGAAAACCTTAGGAATAAACCAGTGGTTGGTTTGTTCTTAGAATGGCCTGATCTTTGTGAATGCGAATCAATGATTCCTCCACAGTTAAGACTTGCAATTCACTAACTCTACATTACGAAGCGTTTGTAATGATGAAAGCTACTTTCCATGAGGGGCTATGCAGTTCATAACAATTTAACGGCTCACAAGTGGACCCTATGAACAGTGTAAGAACATTAGGTCCTAAGAATAGCCTAATGAGCTTGCTTGCTGGGCCTGATTTGTGCAAACGCAGTAAATGGCAAATATATTGTACTGAAGATGTTGTTTGTCCTTACTAAGGCAGTGTAAACCTTTTTTCCCCATTTGGTGACGCAACATGCTCCTGTAGTGGGTCCTCTGGTTTCTCTCAAAATGAGCATACACTACACGGACGTTGCAGATAGCAAAATTCTAGCATATCAGGTGAAAATCGCAAGATTCCGTGGGTAAGGATACAAGTATCTTATCTGCCCCCTGATGCTGTGCTGGGAGTTCTGCATGCAGGGCTAGCTTTTCCTGAGGGTGATGGATAAGTTCATTAGCTTTGGAGTACCATGGTTCTCAAGCAGATGGGCATAAATAGAATGATCATCATGGATGTTTGTCTTATTTTTTCGATACATATGGAATTAATGGTAGTGGAGGGAAAGCACAGGTAAATATCCCTTACCAATTCATTCATAGAGCATTACCTAAGAACTCTTGATTTGGGAGCCTGTTAATTTAGGCATTTTAAGCTCTGACAAAGAGGTTGACAGTAGGTTTTCATCATCTATGAAAGTACTACTGAAGTACTAGAGGTTTTACCTCCAATACCCATGTTTTTTGCCTCTCCTGCTCAGCAGGTATGTAAAGTTGTTATCGACTCATGGAAGATGGTCCACAAGAAGGAGGACTTAGTTAAAAATTGCCTAATGCCATATCTTTTGTGCCAAGATTGACAATTAAGGTGAATAACTCACCTGTTTCTGAATGCAGTACATTGTAGAAATTGCCCACTCAGATGAGCACAGTGTTGTACATTAGTGCATGGGAGACTCTGTGACAGCAGCATTGATCTTAGCTACAAAAAAATGACGTACATTTGATGCTGTTCCTGTGTCCAGGATCCAAGAGGGGTCAGTTGTCCAGCTTCGCTCCGCATCTCGTAAGGGAAACTTCTGTGATAATGGTCAACAGCGCCTGACCGTTGATAAATGATATGCAACTGTAACAATCTTCTGCTGTTCTACAATTTTAGTTTGTGCTGGACTCTGGGCTCTAGCAACACTATAATTTCCCACCAATTAAAAACCTTTGACCACTGCCTTCTCTCCTGTAGCAGACACAGGAAGGCAAACATTTAGAGCTATTGCAATTCAAGATGCAGTCATTCACACCAATGTTATGTACGATGCTCACCGTCAGAGAACACAATGTCTTCTACAGAGGACAGCAGCTTTGAAATTCCAAAACTCTTCTCGCTGGGATAGGCTTTGCCCATCGCACAAGTTACTTACTTGTGTAACGATATATCTGTAAGAGACATTAGTTAGTGATAGATTCCTTACCATAGAATATCCCCAGGCATCAGACTGGATCCGGAACGTTTTCGTCAGCAGTACCCCTGCACGTCGGTCGGCGTCGTCGTGCAGCTCCACGTACATCGCCGGCGTCTTATTCGCCGAGATGACTTCATCGGAGCTACTTAAACGCGCCCACGCACGCTGACTTCAGTTCTGTACACGGCTTTCCGCACCAGGAACGCAGAGCCATGCCAGAGACGACTACTGGTGCAATAGACCTAGGGTCTAATAGGGATAGTCTGAACCCTAGAGAACAGTTTGCAGAACGGGGAGGATGGGCGGGCGGTAAGGAATCTATCACTAACTAATGGCTCTTACAGATATATCGTTACACAAGTAAGTAACTTGTGCATCTGGAAGAGACACGTGAGTGATAGATTCCTTACCTTAGAATACATACCCAAGCAATAACAACCCCGATGGAGGGTCTGCAAAGTGAAATCACACCAGAAAGTCAAAGAGAAAGTATGCAGCGAGGGCCACGTGGCTGCCTGACATATCTTGCAGGGGGACACCGTGTCCCAATGCTGTTGTAGCTGCTTTGGCCATGGTAGAATGGGCGCGCAGCCTTACCGGAGGTTCCTTTTTAGCCAGAGAGTAACAGGCTTTAATGCACAAGACAACCCATCGGGAGATAGTCTGCATGTGCACAGCTTGGCCTTTCTTGGCGCCCACGTAGCCAACAAAGAGCTGGTAATCCACCCGGAACTTTTGTGTGCGGTTGAGGTAGAATGAAAGCGCACGTTTTGGGTCCAGACGGTGGAGCCTCTCTTCCTCTCTTGAAGGGTGCGGAGGTGGAAATAAAGTGGGCAGAGTGACAGTTTGCCCGCGATGAAAGGCAGTGACTACTTTCAGCAGAAAGGAGGGACGTGGTCGAAGCACAACCTTGTCCGGATAAATCGACAGGAAAGGAGGTTTACATGAAAGAGCCTGGAGCTCACTCACACGCCTAGCGGAGGTGACGGCCACCAGGAAGACAGTTTTCAAAGTTATTAACCGCAAAGAACAGTTATGAAGAGGCTCAAAGGGAGCACACATTAAGTATGTGAGAACCAGGTTCAAGTTCCACTGAGGCATCACAAAAGGATTAGGAGGGAAAAGGTGAATAACGCCTTTGAGAAATCTATTGACAACAGGGGACTTGAAAAGAGAGGGCTAATCAAGCAGCCTGAGAAAGGCTGAAAGGGCAGAAAGGTAGCCCTCGATAGTGCCCAGAGCGGAGCCCTGATGGGCCAAAGAGCGAAGGAACAATAGGACATCAGAAAGAGGGGCAGAGTTCCACCGACAAGCATACACAGATTTAATTGAGGGATGCCTGACTGCCAGAATCACATTACAGACCTGAGGAGGCAAGTGAAATGGAATCAACTGTCACCGCTCAATCTCCACGCAAGGAGGTGGAGGCTGGACAGGTTCAGCTGGAGGACCGTCCCCTGTTGATGCGACAGAAGATCCTCCCGAAGAGGCAGTCGGATCGGGGGATCCACGCTCATACTGAGTAGCTCGGGATATCAAACTCTTCGAGCCCAGTCTGGTGCCACGAGAATGACTTGGGTCCGGTTGCATCTGATCTTCAGCACTCTGGGTAGAAGTGGTATAGGCGGAAAAGCGTACAATAGACCCCAACTCCACTCGCGATGAAAAGTGTCTCAGAGCGAGTGCTTCCTTGGAAATTCCACCGCGCAGAACTGCTGACATTGAGCGTACTCTTCGGGGGCGAATAGATCTAACCAAGGTTCTCCCCACTGCTGAAAGAGACCTTGTGCCACTTCCAAGTGAAGACGCCAATCGTGATCCATCTGGCACCGGCATCTGAGTTCGTCCGCCCTGGCGTTCAAAGAACCTGAGAGGTGTTGAATCGTCAAGGAAATGTCTTGACGTTCCAGCCATGCCCAGAGCCTCCTTGACAAAAGGTCCACGACCCCACCCCGCCTTGCTTGTTGTCGTCAGTGAACACCTGTACTACCCTCTCCTTGACAGAAGGAAGGAAGGCTTTCAGTGCAAGTAGGATCGCCCTGAGCTCCAAAAGATTGATATGGTGCTTGGACTCCGCCAGGGACCAGAGGCCTCTGATCTCCGCCTCTCCCATGTGGCCGCCCCATCCCAGGAGGGACGCATCAGTCACCACTGTGTGCTCCGGTTGGGGAAGGGAGAGGGATCTGCCGCTGACCCAATGCTGGTCCGTGAGCACAACGGTGGTGTCGGCCCCGCGACCTGTCCCTCGACCTCCCACGGGAGCGGAACCTCGAGCGTCGTGGAACAGATTGCCGGCCCTCCAACAACTTTCGGGAATGCTACCGCAAAGCCTTCGGCCCCATGGCCCGACAATCAGAGCACGTCTCGGGGTCATGGGTGTGCCCCAATCAGAAGAGACACACGTCATGCGGGTTCGCCACCGAAATGTTCCGAAGGCAGTCCCTACAGAACTTAAGCCCGGGCATCTCTACTGCACCAGAAGTCGAGTACTCGACAAAGCAAGAGAAACAAGTCTCAGAAATAAAGTTAAAATATTAACTAGGAGTACCGCCTGCTCTCGGATCTGCGCCTGCTGTCGCGGAAAAAGAAAGAACTGACGTCAGCGCGCGTGGGCACGTCTAAGTAGCTCCGATGACGTAATCTCGTCAAATAAGATGCCAGCGACGTACGTGGAGCCGCTCGAAGACGCCTACCAACGCGCAGGGGTACTGCTAACGAAAACTTTCCGGATCCAGTCTGATGCCTGGCGATATTCTAAGGTAAGGAATCTATCACTAACATGTCTCTTTCAGATACTGTGTTCAATATGGCTCCAAGTAAGAGTTGCAGTTGTTGGCACCAGATACAATTTTTGGCATTTGCTTTGCCTCATCTGTGTAGAGGCAAGCCTACTTATAAGTGTGTGGCAAGAAAGGCTATTGGCTCCTGCTCTGAATCAGCCAGTAATCAAAATACAGAAAATAATGACTGGCATTGTGGTGTAGTGTTGCAACTACCACTAAACATTTGGTAAATACATGCAAGGCAGTAACACAGAGTGAAATTGTGAAGGTGGTGGTGGTTATAGACTTGGTTGTGTAGGCCTTGTAGGCCTCCCCCAGGTCAGGAAGTGCCATCTGTGGAAGGGGAGCTTCAAAGGCCTTGCCGCCTTTGTAAAGCGACATCCAGCCTCTCCTGCTATCAGGAGCAGGCCCCCCTTCCTGTCTCACCCCCTTTTCAGTTGGAGGACAGGCAGGAAAAATAAGCCCAGCCCAGAAGGTGTGCCCACCTCTGCCAACCCCACCCCTCAGGTGGAGGAGACGAAGTGAAACCCACACTTCAGTGCCCGCCATATTGCAGATAGCAGGACTCTCCAATCAGGATTTGGGATTGTGCTCAGTCCCCCACGTGGGGTGAGCACACCAAGGGTGCAGTCACCACAAGGTCAGTAGTCCATTGGCTACTAACGTCAAGACCCCTAAAACACCCCTAAATACAATATTTAGGGAGCAGACCTAAACCAATAAGGCAGATTCCTGCAACTTACGAAGAAGAACGAAAGATGACGCCCAGCAGAGAAGACTGCAGAGAAGGTATAGTTTCTTACCTGTCGGTGTAGTTTTGCATCTTGAAGAATTTTCTGGATTCACATGCTGTGCATTATTCCGCCATCTAGTGGTTGGGTCCACAATTGTAGTGTTTGACCTTTTTTTCCACTTTCTTGTTAGTGGGCGTCAACATACATTTGGTGTCCTCTTGGACGATAACGTGCTTCCTCTGGACCGTTGGGTCACCTACTTCGGACTTTTTTTCTTCCCCTCCGTCTTATCTTACTTGGTGGAGGAGGGCGAGATCACTAGTGAAACCAAAAAATTCTTCAAGCTGAATAGATGTTGCAAGACTTTTTGTCCTAATTGTGCTTTTTTATTCATTTGGATGTTCACGCAGTAGTGTTTCATGAATGAGTGCACTGAAGACCATATTGCTGCCATGCAATTGTCTTGAATTGAAGTACTGGCAAGAAAGATACTAGTTGCGCTTTTCTTTCTTGCTGAGTGAGCCTGTGGAGCTCTTTGTAATGTTTGTCCTGCTTGGTTGCGGCACACTTGTATGGCTTGTGCAAGCCATCTTGCAATTGTGTACTTGGTTACTGGTCTTCCCAAGAAACTGTTTGCAAAAGATACAAAAAGTTGTTTTGTCTTTCTGTATTCCTTTGTCTTTGCAATGTAATACATGACTGATCTTCTAGCATCAAGAGTGTGCAATGACCTTTCTGCTTGTGTCTTTGGATTCTGGAAGAAACTTGGCATTTGTATGGATTGGTTTATGTGGAATCATGACACCACATTTGGCATAAAATGTGGGTCTGCTCTCATGACAATTCTGTCATTATGTAAGTAGGAAGTAGGGTTCCTGTAATGTTAGTGCCTGCACTAGCTCTACGTAGTGATGTTATTGCTACTAAAAAGGCCATCTTTAGTGTGAGCATTTGTGGCGCCGCCATGGGTAGTGTCTCAAATGGTGCTTTCATCTGCTGACCGAGTACTATATTTAGGTTCCATGTGGGTATGACACAGCCTTTGTTGGGGCGATTCTTTTTGCTCCTTCTAGGCACCTTTTGAGCATGTGAGAAGTGAAGACGCTCTTCCATGCATGTCCTCTTGTAAATGCTACAATTTGCTGATAAGTGAACTTTCAGTGATGTGTAGGTTAGTTTACTATGCAGTAGATATGTTAAGTACTTCAGATCGGTCTTTTCCTTAGTGATTTTTTGGGAAAGATCTTCTTTGAGGCACCATAGAGAGTGTCTTTTCTATTTTGCCGTGTAACATTTCCTAGTAGTCAGCTTTCTCACTTCCCTTAGGACTACCATTGTGCTTTCTGGTAGTTTTAGGTGCGCAAATTCTATGTCCTCAGGAGCCAGGCAGCGAAGGCTCAGGCTTTACGGTTCTGGGTGGAGCACTCTTTCGTTCTGCATAGTTAATAATTCTTGTCTGTTTGGCAATTTAAGAATTGACCTTCGCGATATCTCCATTATCTCCGAGAACTATTGTCATGTGGCAGATCTTGCATATGTTGATCACCTTGTGGAGTAGTGGTATTGGGGGGGGGGATAGCATAAGCAGATATCCCTGAAGAACAAGTTACTTACCTTCGGTAACGGTGTATCTGTAAGAAACATTTGTTAGTTAGATTCCTCACCTTAGAATATCCCCAGGCGTCAGGCTGGATCCGGAAAGATTTTTCATCAACAATACCCCTTGCACGTCGCTAGGCGTTGTCTGCGGCTCCGCGTCCGTCGTCGGCCTTGTGCGCCGGAATGACGTCAGAGTACTTAGACGCCGCCCTCGCGCGCGGACGTCAGTTCTTGTACATAGCTTTCCGCGCCAGGAACGCAGAGCCATGCAAGAGACCGACACTGGTGCCAAAAAATCTAGGGCCCTGAAAACGATAACCTTAACCCTAGCTGTCAGTTCGCAGAACGGGGAGGATGGGTGGGTCGGTGAGGAATCTAACTAACTAATGTTTCTTACAGATACATCGTTACCGAAGGTAAGTAACTTGTTCATCTGAAAGAAACACGTTAGTTAGATTCCTCACCTTAGAATAGATACCCCAGCAATACCAACCCCGGTGGTGGGTCTGCGAATCAAGATCACACCAGAAAGTCCTGGAGAACAGAACGGCCAAAGAAGCCACCTCTCCGGACTTGGCTGTCCAGGCAATAGTGGTTGGCAAACGTGTGCAGTGAAGCCCACGTCGCCGCCTGACAGATGTCCCGCAAGGGAACTCCCCGGCCCAGGGCAGTAGTAGCCGCTGTGGCCCGGGTGGAATGGGGCCTCAACCCAACAGGAGGGTCCTTTTTTGCCAAGGAGTAACAAAGTTGAATACACAACACGACCCACCGTGAGATGGTCCGTTTGTGTACCGCTTTCCCCTTCTTAGCTCCTACGTATCCAACAAAAAGTTGGTCGTCCACCCGGAACTGTTTGGTGCGGTCCAAATAAAAGGACAGCGCCCGTTTTGGGTGCAGATGGTGGAGCCTCTCTTCCTCTTTTGAAGGATGCGGAGGCGGAAAGAAGGTGGGCAACGTGACAGATTGCCCGAGGTGAAAGGGGGTCACCACTTTCGGTAGAAAAGAAGGACGAGGCCGGAGGACAACCTTGTCCGGATGAACAGAAAGAAAGGGAGGCTTAGATGACAGAGCCTGGAGCTCACTCACCCGTCTAGCCGAGGTGATAGCTACCAGTAAAGCAGTTTTCAGGGTCAGAAGACGAATGGGACAATTGTGAAGAGACTCAAAAGGAGCGCACATCAGAAAAGCCAGAACAAGATTCAAGTCCCACTGAGGCATTACGAAGGGGACAGGAGGGAACATGTGAGTAATGCCTTTGAGAAAACGGGAAACAACAGGAGACTTGAAAAGAGAAGGCTGATCAGGAAGCCGTAAGAAGGCAGAGATGGCAGCAAGATAACCTTTCAAGGTGCCGAAAGCAGAGCCCTGCTGGGCCAAAGAAAGAAGAAAGAGTAGAACCTCAGAAAGAGGGGCGGAAAGGGGATCCACAGCCTTTGCTGTGCACCATGCCACAAATTTGTTCCACCGGCAGGCGTATACCGTCTTTGTGGAGGGACGCCTGGCTGCCAGAATGACATCACAGACTTCAGGAGGCAAGTCAATGGCATCAACTGCCGCCGCTCAATCTCCACGCATGGAGGTGGAGGCTGGACAGGTTCGGGGGGAGGACCGTCCCATGCTGCTGTGACAGAAGGTCCTCCTGAAGGGGGATCGATTGACATACTGAGTAGCTCGGGATACCAGAACCTTCGTGCCCAATCCGGAGCCACTAAGATAACTTGGGCCCAGTCGCGCCTGATCTTCTTCAGCACTCTGGGCAGAAGTGGTACAGGCGGGAAGGCGTACAACAGACCGCAACTCCACTCGCGACGAAAAGAGTCTCCGAGCGAGTGCTGCCTTGGAAATTCCAACGCGCAGAACTGCTGATATTGCGCGTTCTCTTCGGTGGCGAACAGATCTAACCAAGGCTCTCCCCACTGCAGAAAGAGACCTTGCGCCACATCCGAGTTCAGACGCCATTCGTGATCCATCATGCACCGGCGGCTGAGTTCGTCTGCTCTGGCGTTCAGAGAGCCCGCCAGATGTTGAACCACCAGGGTGATGCCCTGGTGTTCCAGCCATGTCCAGAGGCGCAGAGCCTCCTGACAAAGGGTCCACGACCCCACCCCGCCCTGTTTGTTGCAATACCACATGGCGGTGGTGTTGCCTGTGAACACCTGCACGACACTTCCCCGGACAGAGGGAAGGAAGGCTTTCAGTGCAAGCCGGATCGCTCTCCGCTCCAAAAGGTTGATGTGGAGTTGAGTCTCCGCCGGAGACCAGAGTCCTCTGATCTCCCTCCGCCTCTCCCATGTGGCCCCCCATCCCAGGAGGGACGCGTCCGTCACTACTACGTGCTCCGGTTGGGGTAGGGTGAGGCATCTGCTGCTGACCCAATCGCGGTCCGTGAGCCACTACTGCAACTATTTCGCAGTGCCCTCCGAGATCAAGACATGGTCGGATAGGTTGCCTCGATGCTGGGCCCACTGAAACTTCAGGTCCCACTGCAGAGCCCGCATTCGCCACCTGGCGTAATGCACCAACAGGATGCCGGAGGCCATCAGCCCCAGCACCAACCTGACCGAAACCCAGGATAGAGGCCGAAAGATGGGAATCAGAGCCTGAATATCCCGGACCCGCTGTTCCGAAGGATAAGCCCGGAACTGTGCCAAATCGAGAACCGCTCCGATGAAGAGGAGCTTCTGGGAGGGACTCAGGTGTGACTTCGGCACGTTGATGGAGAACCCCAGCAAATGCTGGAGGTCGGCCGTAGTCTGGAGGTGGGAGACGACTTGCTGGGGCGAGCCCGCCTTTAACAGCCAGTCGTCGAGATAGGGGAAGACTGGAACCCCCGATCTGCGCAGATGAGCTGCGACCACCGCCATCACTTTCGTGAACACCCGAGGGGCACTGGTGAGGCTGAAGGGGAGCACGGTGAACTGAAAGGGCTCCTGACCCACCGTGAACCGCAGGTAACGCTGGTGGGCCGGCAGGACGGGGATGTGAAAATAGGCGTCCCGCAAGTCCAACGCTACCATCCAGTCTCCAGGGTCTAGGGCAGCCAGAACCTGAGCTAAAGTTAGCATCTTGAACCGTTCCTTCCAGAGGAAGGTGTTGACGCTCCTGAGGTCCAAGATAGGGCGTAGGCCCCCTTTGCCCTTCTTGGGAACCAGAAAGTAGTGGGAATAGCAACCACAGCCTACTTCTGGACCAGGAACGCGCTCGACGGCCTCTTTGGCCAAGAGGGCCGTAACTTCCTCCCGTAGAAGATTCAAGTGATCCTCCGATATACGGTGGCACTGCGGTGGCATGGCTGGAGGGGTCATGTCGACGGGGAGGGAGTAGCCCCTTCGGACGATTTGCAGCACCCACCTGTCCGAAGTGATGGAGCGCCAGTGGAGCAGGTGATGGTGAACTCTGCCGCCCACTGGCGTGGAATGGGCCTGAAAGCTCGGACTAGGAGGGCTTTGAGGCGGATGCTGCCGAGGTGGATGTGGACTGACCGCGTTGACCTCTAGAACCGCCACGGCGGAACTCACGTCCGCGACCGCGTGCAGGTTGGTTCTGCGGACGGTGGCTAGGCGGACGTGAGGAGGCGCCCCTTCCTTTGCCGCGAAAGGCGGAAGTGTGCGGCCGTGGGGCAGAGAGACCCAAGGACGTGGCCGTAGCCCGGGAGTCCTTAAAACAAGCCAGCGCACTATCCGCCTTCTCACCAAAAAGGCGAGCGGCATCAAAGGGCATATCCATGAGGGTTCTCTGGACATCCCCCGAAAAAGACGTGGACCTCAGCCAGGCGTGGCGCTGGAGCGCCACCATGGTGGAAATCGCCCTACCCAGCGAGTCTGTGGTGTCAAGACCACACCGTATGGCATGTCGCGCTGCGTCTCGCCAGTCAGCGAGTGCCTGGGAGAGACGTGTCCGGGCCTCCTCCGGACACAGTGGCAGCACGTCCTCCACTGCATCCCACAGAGAGTGGGAGAAACGGTCCAAGAGGCAAGCGGTGTTCAAAGACCGCAGGCCCAAACTCAGGGAAGAGAACAGTTTCTTTCCGAACTGTTCTAGCCTCTTGGATTCCCGATCCGGAGGAGCGGACGGGAAGGAGGATTGGGAAGTGGAGGCCTGGATAACCAGGCTCTCGGGGGTGGGGTGTTGGGACGGGAAACTGGGGTCGCCCGGAGCAGGGCGGTGGTGCCGGGCCACGTTCCGATCCACAGGAGGAACTCCGGAGGGCTTGGACCAAGTGCCCTGCAGAACGTCGACGAGGACCTCATTGAACTGCAGCAGAGGCTCTGTGGAGCTTGCTGACGGTTGAAGCACCTCTGTGAGGATATTAGTCCTCACGGCCACAGCAGGCAACTCGAGCCCCAGGGCTTCGGCCGCCTTGCGCAGCACCACTGAAAAAGCTGCACCTTCCTTTGAAGCCACAGTCGGAGGAGAGATGAAGCCAGCGTCCGGCGAAGTGTCCAGACCACTGGCATCCCCCAGTTCGTCTGCCCAGTCCTGTGAAAGTTGACCCTGGAGGGCCATAGGGTCCTCAGACCCCTCCCAGTCGCCCCGTCATCTGATTTGGAGCTGGACAGTAGATGAAACGGTCATACATCGGCGTCGGGTGCGGCGCCGGGTCTGGACAGGGGCTAAACCGGGGAACGGCGTCGTCCAAAGATGGCGCCGGAGGTGGAACCGGTGTTGGCCGAGGAGGCGTTTTGAGGTCGACCGGCGCCGACAGAGATCCAGGCCTGGATCCCTCGGGGACCTGCGGCGTCGGGACCGAAGTAGTCGATGGCGCCGGAGCCGCGGGGTCGCCCAGTCGAGCCCGCGGGGCCAGAAGGCGCGCCGGCAAGCGTCGACGGTGGAGCCAGGCCCCTTATGGCCGAGAGGAAGGCACTGACCTCCGCCGGATCTGCGTCAGTCCCAGGGACCGGCGGGTATGGAGACGGACGTGGCTCCTGCGGCTCCGGCGGAGCCGCGGGGGTGGGACCACCCTGACCCTCGGCCACGTCGCGCGACCGGCGAGGGGAGTCCGAAGAGCGGTGTTGCCTCTTGGACTTCTTAGATCGCTTCGACTTACCCGAAGACTTCGAGCCCGACGAGCGATGATGATGACTGCGGCTCCGCGACCGGTCCTTGGACCTCCTCCTGGACCGGGACCGTGAGCAGCGCGGAGGCGAGTGCCAAAGCTCGAGAAGCTTACTGGACCGCTCCCGCCTAGCCTTCGAGGTCAAGGCCTGCCAATTGGGGCACGACTCCGCGGCGTGGTCGGCCCCCAGGCAGTAAAGGCACCGGCGATGGTGATCCGTCACCGACATCAGGCGATGACAGGCGTCACAGGCCTTAAATCCAGGCATCCTACCGGCACCAGAGTCGAGTCGACAAAAGACCAAAAAGAGTCAAAAAGTTTAGTCAAAAATTGACTAAGGGGTAAGCTCTACCCGGATCGGCGCTGTCTGGCACGGAAAATAGAAGAACTGATGTCAGCGCGCGAGGGCGGCGTCTAAGTACTCCGACGACGTCATTCCGGCGCACGACGCTGATGACGGACGCGGAGCCGCAGACGACGCCTAGCGACGCGCAAGGGGTATTGCTGACGAAAATTCTTTCCGGATCCAGCCTGACGCCTGGGGATATTCTAAGGTGAGGAATCTAACTAACGTGTTTCTTTCAGATCAGTTTATCCAGAGAGCATTTCCTAGGGACTGATTGCAAGGTTGCCTGGATGCGAAGCGTTGGCATTTTGCAGTGTGAGGTGTTGCAAGGAGGTCAACCTCTGAGTTCCCAATTTGTGAAAAATCATGTTGAGTTCGTATTGATTCATATTCCACTCCTGGGATGAAGAAGCTTATCTGCCCAGTCTGTCCGCTTCTACATTGTCCTTTCCTGGCAGGTGGATTGCTATTATGTTTATGTTCCATGGGATTGCCCACGTCCAGAGTTGCTGATCTAGAGTCGAAAGTGCCATTGACTGCGTTCCTACTTGTTTATGTAAAACATGGTGGTTGTGTTATCCATTTGTATTAGAATTGTTTTCCCGTATAGCTCTTTTTGAAAGGCTTTTAAGGCTATGAACACTGTTTTTAATTCTAGGATGTTGATGTGCTGTAGAGCTTCCTGCTGTGTCCACAGTCCCCTCACTTTGAGATTGTTCATGTGAGCTACCCATCCCATCTGTGAGGCATCTGTTGTTCTGGTCACTGTTGGAGTTGGTTGCATGAATGTTTTCCCTTGTGAAATGTTCTTCTTGTTCCACCGTGCTATTTCCTCCTGTATTTTCTGTGTGACAACCACTAATTCCTCCCAACTCCCTGTTGTTGTGACCATTGTGCTTGAAGCCATTTTTGGAATGGTCTAATGTGTAGGCGAATGTTTGGGATTAAGTGAATGCATGAAGCCATCATCCCTAGTAGCTTTCTCACTGTCAGAGCTTGCCCCTTCTGGTATAGCTGTGTCTCTTTCAGTAGAGCTATTCTTAGTTTCTCGCTTGGGAACACTTTCCCCAGTTTTTCTTGTTCTGGCGAAGATTTCTCCCAGTGTATGGAAAAGCCGAGCTGGAGTAGTGTATCTATTACTTGGTGTATATGCTATATATGCAGACTCTGCACGAGTTTGCCCTTACTAACCAGTTGTATAAATACAGGTATATATGGATCCCTGTCTTCATAAGAGTGCGGCTACTGCTTCTAGACACTTTGTGAACACTCTTGGGGCTGACTCTAGACCGAATGCTAGCACTTTGAATTGGTAGTGCGTGTCGTTGACCACAAATCTTAATAGCCCTTTGTGTTTGTTGTTCATGCAGATGTGCTAATAGGCATCCTTTAAGTCTATAGTAGCCATGTAGTCCCCTTTTTGCAACTGAGGTATTATCTCTTGCAGGGCCGTCATCTTGAACTTTTGAGTCTTTATGAACTTGTTGAGGAATTTGAGATCTAAGATAGGACGCAGTGTTCCGTCTATCTTCAGAATTAGGAAGTACGTAGAGTAATTTCCCTCATTCCTTTACTTGTGTGGTACGTGTTCTATAGCTTCTTTTGCTTCTAGTTCTTGGAATACCAGAGTAGTTTCTCCTTTGGAATGTACTTTCCTCCTTGGGCTTTTGTTTGGAGGCATTTTGATTACTTCTATGCAGTAGCCGTACTGTATTATGTTTAAGATCCATCTGTCTGAAGTAACCTCTTTTCATTTTTGGAGTAAGTCATTTCTCCCCCTCTTTGTGGAAGGTCTTTTCCACGGGGAAGTCCTCAAAAGGTTGGTCTTTCTTGTTGGTATTGCCAATTTTGGTGCTGTCCTCGTTGTTGCCCTTGGTTTCCCCCATGGTAAACTTGCTGGTATGTTTGATGCAAAGTTATGGGATGATGGTTCCCTCTACCCGCTGCCCTCCTTGAGTGGGTGGTTCCTATACGCATGCCACCTCTGAATTGTAGAGCCCCCATAGATCTTGCGGTTTCGTTGTCTTTCTTTAATTGGTTCAGCGTGTCATCCACAACGTTTCCAAAGAGCTGTTCCCCATTGCGTTCAGTATGTTGTTCTGCACCTCTGGCTTGAATCCCGAAAACCGCAGCCATGCGTGTCTTCTTTCTGTGATGCCCATCATCATTTGTCTGCTTGATGTTTCCGCGGCATCTAGGGCAGATTTTAAGCATGTATGTGCTATATTTTTTCCCTCCTCTACCAAGTGGCTTACTCTCTTTTGGTATTGTTCCTGTAGGTGTTTCAGTAGATCCCCTGCCTCCTCCCGTGTTGGTATACAGGTCTGTTAAACAATGCTTCGGAATTGGCGATGCGCCATTGGTTTGCCGTACTTCTCTCGACCTTTCTCTCCATAAGGTCCATTCTCTTGCTTTCCTTGTCCGGTGGCGGGGCAGTAGTGATAGGTACATTAGCCCTTTTCCTGGCCGTGGCTGTTATGATGGAGTCAGCTGTCACTGACCCTGTGATGTAAATAGGTTCTTTGGAGGAGTATTTATATTTTTTCTCTCCCCTAGGTGTGACTGCCTTACATGGTGCAGGCTCCTAAAATGCCTCCTTTCCCTGGTCTTGAACACTTGGCAGCATAGGAAGGAAATGGTTCCTTGATTGTGTAGGCATTAAAGTCTTGAGTAAAAAACATGATCGTGGTTTTTCTTCTTCGAGCTGCACTCCATAGGTTTCTGCTGCCTTCTTGATGACCTGGTTGTACATACCAATGTCGTCTGGTGGGGAAGGCCTCGAAGGATAGGTGTTGACAGCTTCCTCTGGGGAGTCTGTGTTGAGGTCTTGCCATTGTAGTTCTTGAACCTTGGTGGTTTTAGATCCTATGTAGGTTTGTTCTTCCTCTCCTTTGAAAAATAACTTCTTCTTGTTCCTCTAAACGTTCGGGCGTCACCGGAGGCTCTAAATCTTCGCCGACTTCTGTTTTTTCGTCGAACTTTGTCAGTATCTTGAAGTGCTTCAAGTAGTTGTCGAACTCCTTTTTGCGTTGCAAAATACGGACCATTTCTGCCTCCAGTCTTTTCTTTTTTTCCCTCGATCTTCGAAGCGTGTTTCGGCGTCAAGACTTTCTGCACTTCTCTTCGAGGTCAACTGCCCCTTTTGCTTCTATGTGGGCCTTGGGCCATGTTTTTCGGGTCTTGTCTCGACGTCTATGCGTCCTTTCCTTGACTGTCTTTCGAACTCTTGGATTTTTCAAGGGTCTTTGTCGTTATGGAGTCCTTGTCTAAGGATCCTATGGAGTGTTTCTTTTGGGACGCAACTGCTGACATCGAGTGCTTCAATGCCAATGCTCCCTTTGAGGCCCTTGAGACCGTTTTTCTGGACTGGTCTAGTTTCTTCTAGGACGATGGTTCTCTTACCTCTCTCAAAGTTTTCTTTCATTCCCCAACAACTTGGGTATCTACGTCTGTTTCGCCTTCTGGACCTTCTGTGATATTGTCCTCTTTCTCCCTGGAGAGGCCCAGGTCTTGTAGCAATAAGGCTTTGCTCTGGCCCTGCATGTTGTAGTTGGCTCTTATCTGCCTCTCTCTTACCCTCAAGGTTTTCGGGGTGAACGCTGAACACATGTTGCAATCTTCACTCCGGTGATCCACCAGTAAGCAGAGGTTGTAGACTGGATGTTGGTCCTTCTGGGCATACTTGTGATGACCATTTAGGCAAAACATGAATGGTGTTTTGTCCATTACCACGCACAAGGAGCCCCCTTTACGTGCATTATACTTTTAATAGTCGACTAGGTTGTTTTTTTCCACTCTCAGCGCCTTCCGGCACCTCAATTTGAAGTCCGGTACCTTGAATCATCGTTCTTGAATTTTCTTCCCTATTTTTCGTCTATTCTTCACTCCAAATCTTGGAGCTCCTTCCGTAGCGATCCAGACCCAACGTCGTAAAAAAAGATTCGGAAGATGGCGACCAAAGGTGGGAGCTTCCAGGGGAGCACCTCTACATCACAAGAGGCCACCAAATGGTGGTATGTCGACGCCCACTAACAAAAAAAAAAAAAAAAACAGAAAAGGACAAATACAACAATTCCGGACCAAACCACTAGATGGCAGAGTAATGCACAGCATGTGAATCCAGAAAAGATTAACACTGTAAACCTGACTTGGCCCCCAACCCTACCGGCTAATCTGCAGTTTCCAGAGATCCTGTGCCAAACGTCGCCTTGTCCTGCAGCCAGCAACCTCCAGAACCCCTGAGAGGACTGACTGCCTTCAACAAAGACCAGATCTCCTGTAAACAGCAGCTCTGTTCAAATGAAACTCCCAAGAAAGACTCTGAGCCTGCTGAGGACAAAGAAAACCAATGCCTGGAACAACAACGGCACCAGACGCCTACGGCCCGAATCAGAGTGGCCGTACGGTCCCAGCGAGGTCCCCCGGGGCTCCAGAGTCCTTGTCCACCGTGGGTTTACCCCTCCATGGCTCCCCGACGTCACCTGCAACCACTGCACGGCGACTCCCCCCAACCGCGAGCAACCCGGTAAGGTGAAACCCAACCTCAAAAGAGACCCTTGCATCCAGCTGCCCTGGAGGAAAGATCCCAAAATGAACCTACGTCTCCAAGCCCTCCAACTTACCTGCCCAGCTGTTGGTTCCTCCAGGTAGACTTCCTGGACCGAGCCTACAGCCAAAATCCAAAACCGGCAACTCCCATTGAAAACAGGGCACCCAATCACAAAACAGCACTCTGCATCTAGCCGCCCCAGCGCCGCTGCAGGTACACCTTGGATGCTAACTCTGATCCATCTTTGCCCTGAGCCCAACACCAGGAGGTTTGCTCCCACAACCTTCTGGCCACATCGTGAGCAGCCACCAACCGGAGGCCCCCTATCCCCCATTGGATAACATTAGGCCTGAGCACTCTGCACCCCGCTGCCCTAGTGCCGCTGAGGGTGCTTTGAGAGTGCATCCTCGACCCTGGGAGAACCCTAGTTCTAACTCCAGAAACCCTACTCCCACAAAAGTATTTACCTCCAAACCAATAACTTTATTTCCTCCCATAGGATTGCATTGACTCCTTTTCTTTGAAAAGTGTGGAGTTGGTTTGTATGAAACCTTGAAAAACTGCATATGTGAAAAAAGTTAATTACTTACCTTTTGAATAGGAAATGTCTCAGTGTGATATCTAAGCATATCCCACTGATTAGCAAAAGTAACTTAAAAAGTAATCCAAGAAGTAACGTGCACTGTAACAAAGTAACTGAAAAGTATTTCTGATTATTGATTTACCTATAAATCAATCAACTGCATTTGAACCTGCATTCAACTGTAAATTAATGAATACATATTTCAAAGCATTATTTAACATAGAGCCCCAGGCCTGGCTTTGGTCCTAGAAATAAAATAACTAAATAATATTTTTATACAAAACCAAATGGTCTGAGTTTAATCTTTGAGTGTGTGACATCATTTCTTGCCTGAGTTTGTACAATAAATGCTTAACACTGCCCTCTGATAAAGCCTTACTGCTCACCCAGACTACCACAAATAGAGAGTAAGGTATTATCTACTTTTACCTCTGCCGACCTTTGAGGTTCCACTGGACTCTGTGCACTATACCTTACTTTGGTATAGTATATACAGAGCCAGCTTCAAACAGTAACCATAAACATTTCACCACAACAAAGCCTTGCTGGGATAAAGAAAGACAGAAAATGAGATCAGGCAACTTTGCTTTCAAGGATTAAATGAGTTGGAAGCAACAGCGAACAAACTTCTCCCAGTGTCCTACATAAACAGAGTTGGTAGATGGAAACTTGGCCACCAAGACAACCGTATTCACTTCAGAGGCAGACTGAAAGTCACTAACTGTCTCTGTTCAATCTCCACATATGGAGAGAGAAATAGGTTGTGCAGGCCTGCCACTGTTGCTGCAACAGGGAGTCATCCCAAAGGGGCAGCCAGACTGGGGGACAGATACTCATGGCCAGATGTTCTGGGTATCACACTCTCCCTGTCCAGCATGGATCCACCACGATGACTTGGGGCCGATTTAGTTTTATCTTGTTCAGTACTCTGGGCAGGTGTCATGCCCCGCGGTCATGCCCCAGAGAGCATAAAGTATTTAAGGGGCGAAGGGCGTGCAAACGCTGCTTAGCGTTCTTGCACTTAGCCCCATTTCCGTCCCGTAGGTGTTTGCCTGACTTCCGGTTGGGTGGTGTTTCCTGTTGTGGACGAGTTGCAGAGAACGAGTGCCGGCGTATTTGTTGTTCCCGGTGAAGCGTGGCGCTGGCGTTGTTGAGCCTACAGAAGCGGCAGCTCTAGCTGCGCAATTTCCCTCTGGTTGGTGTGGCTGTACCCGAGTGTTTCCCATCACCAAGTAAGGTCTATCAGTTGGTGTCTAGTTCGTGGGTCCCGTTCCACTCGCTGTTCCTTTCAGTGGATACAGGGACTGACCAGTGCCTTAACAGTCTTTTGTTTTTACGTGTGCAGCCTGCAGTTAAGGCGACTCTCGGTCTTTGTCTTGCCGGAGTCTCATTTTGGTTCTTGCTACTTATCCTTTACTATCACTTGCTTTTGCCAAGGGAAAGGCATTCCCATATTTTATCCCTACACTACGTTCTGTTGAACGCTTATCAGGTGGTGATGACTGGCGAGGACCATTGAGCATTGATTTAGGTTTTCCATATTGCTGCATAGGAAGCACGGTAATTGTCATACGTAACTCTTGATAGAAGGTGGGGAATATTAGCCTTCTTTTATTTTGACCCATATCTATCTGTTCCCTTCAGCCCTAAGGTGACTAATCACTTGTAGAGAGTGGTAGAAGAAGACTATTGTTTAGCCTCCAATCCAGTACACCTGAATACTTAAAGGGTGAGTCAGGTACCTTCACTGTGTAAATTCGTACTCTGAGGGATGTTGAGTATTACACTTGTGTCTCATCAAGGGGTCTTCTTATAGAGTGATGCACAGATATTCATGCTGACAGTTACCAGAGCGGCTGACGATAACCTTGGTAGGTTCCTTAAGCTTGAGGATTGAAACAGTCAAGGGTAGTGCAAAATTGGTATTCCTTAATACAACTTTGTGTTACAGCTGGGAGTCCTTGCCTTTAATCCTGCCGTGATCCATCAATCAAGACCTGCCTTTCTCCCCACCTATCCTTGTTTTGTTTCCCTGTTTTCCCCCAGCGGGTCCTCCGTACTCTAGAGTCTGATAGAGTCGGAGGGACGTGGGGGACGACTGCGGACTTTTCTCCGAGGTTCCAGACGCTCCTGTAGAACATCCTCCGCGATCATTACAGCAGGAAAGGTAGGGGGAGAAAGGTATACTGGAGTCCAGACACATAGTGCAAGTAGAAATCGACTCGAAGGGAGAGATGACTTGGGATTTCCAACGTACAAATGTTTTCAAATAATGTAATATCTGCAGTGGAGAACAAATCAAGCCAGCGTTCTCCGAATGGCTGGAAGATGCCTTGCACGACCAGTGTGCAACTGCCATTCGTGATCCACTAGGCAACACCAACTGAGGTCCTCCACCCTAGTGCTGAGTAACCTGCTGGGTGATGGGCAACCTGAGCATTCCGCCACTTCCAGGAGGTGAAGAGCCTCTTGGCAAAGGTCCCACAACCCCACAACGCCCTGTTTGTTGCAGCAGCACATGACAGTCGTGTAGTCTGTTAGCATCTAATGGCCAGGAGGAACACCTTCAGTCCCAACTGAATGGCTCATAACTCCAGCAAGCTGAAGTGGAGCAGTGTCTCTGTTGGAGACCAAGCAGCAGCCGGCACCATTTAAATATGGTGGGCACGATGCCCAAGAACTCACCATATGCATGTTGCCTTTGCTGGAGGGCCCGGCTGCTGTCTCTCTCCTACTGGTGCTCTCCTCAGTCGGTGGTAACTAGGTAGGAAAGGGAAGGACTTCCTCTCTTGTACAGCGCAAAACCAGACCATCCTGGAACTGCAGCTGGGGGAGGCTAAGAGAGCACTCATTTTGAGGCTGGAAGCCTGCGGCTGCATCCCTCGGCTGTTTTTCCAGCCTTGGAATTGCAGGCTGTTAAGTGCGCATGCGAGACTGGACAGCTGTAAACAGCCAGCCAAACTCACATGCAGACTGGCTGGGGTTGAGGCAATAATGCAATTGCACTAATCAGCCCTCGCCTCTCCCAGATGACCCCAGCACTGGAAAGATGCATCTGTCACAACCGTTAGCTCTCTGTGGGGGTAGGGAGAAGAGTCTGAAGCCGGTTCACCAACTAGAGTCGAGCCGCCACCATTGCAGATTTGTTACTGTCTCTTCCAACACTTGAATAGACTCCAAGAGGTCATTATGGTGCCAGCTGGATTGGTCCTCAAGTAGGACACAGGAGGCCAAAAGGCCAAGAGCCTCAGGAGCTCTCTCACCAAGACCTAGGTCAAGGTTTGAAACATCAGAATCATAGCCTGAATGTCCTGAACTTACTGGGAAGATAAGGCTTGAAAGAGCACCGATGAAGGCGAGCCACTGAGAAGCAGGCACTGATGGAAATGTCAAACGATGAAAAAAGGTCGGTCGTCATCTGGAAGTGGCGTACAACTGTCTGAGACACACCCACCTTCAGGAGCCAGTTGCCACGGTGTGGGAAGAGTGGTATTCCCAACTTCTGCATATGGACTGGGACCACTACTATATTTTTGGTAACCACCCATGGTGCACTGGTGAAGCCAAAGGGGAGCACAGAGAACTAGAAGTGCTCTTCACCTACCTGAAACCGCTGATAACATCTGTGGGACTACAGGACAGGGATGTGGAACTAAGTGCCCTGCATATCCAATGCCACCATCCATTTTCCTTGGTCCAGGGTAGACAGAACTTGGGCCAAAAATAGGGTATCTTAATCTTGTACTTCTGGAGGAAGAATTTCAGAGGGCGAAGATCTAGGAGGGGAAAAAGGCCTCTGTCCTTTTTCGGCACCAGAAAATAACAGTACCAACAGCTAGTCCAGGCACCCTCTCTATTTCTCTATTGGACAAGACAGCTTGAACTTTTCTGAGGAGTATAAAAAAGTGGTTCTCAGGGGGTATTTTGGGTAAGGGTGGCATTTTCGTGTAGTTCCTATATATTCCTATACAGAATCTGCACGTTCGGATAACAAACTGTAGGATTGGTGGCAGACTAACTCTGAGCACCCCGAGCGCGTATGTTAGCCTGTTTGCATAGGCTAGCTCACAGTGCCACTATAATCTCCTCTTATCGGGGAGAGAATAGTTTCTGGCAACCTTATACCATGACAACCCTGATCCTCCAAGATCTTGGAAACAATGTACTACTTTTCGCTCAGTCACTCGTGCTCACTTATTCGGTCTCAGAGTTACACAGAAGAAACAGTTGAGTGAGTTACAATAGGAATTTATTGCACAGTTCTCGTAGTGTAAAATATACGTGCTGCAACAACGGCTAGACAGTAGCAGAGATATATGATCAGCAGTACGATGAATATAAAAGGATAGTACAGTTCTACCATTTTGCAATAGTCATGAATACATACAAGAATATAAAATGCATGATAAATGAAAGCGCACATACTCCTACGATCCCTATCTAGATGTACCCAAGTGTACCTAGCATGTGAGTAGGTGTAAAGCCAAGAGTCCCTCTAGGTTTAGTCTAACCCCATTACCTGAAGCCAGAGAGTGTGGGACCCAGTCCTGGTCTCAAGTTGGACACCCCGCAAGGGATGTGTTAGACCACTGTCAGCTGGAGCGTCTGCATGCAGGAGCCTCAGTGTCTCTGGCCAGTGTGTCTGCTTGGAAGTCTCGTATTTACACAGAAAGTATCTAGGGTTCCTTTTCCCCTTGTTTCTTGTATTAGCCTTTGTTGGATTTGAGGATGACGTAATGGATGAACCGTGTACGTAGATATGGGGAGGAAGGTGGTGTAGCCCCAGCCTGGTGTCCAAGAACCCTTATGAATATCCATTCATACTGTGAGTCTATTGATGGAGTTATAGGACTCTATTGTTTAGGAGAAACCCTCCTTCTGCACCCAGGACTAGAACTAGGTAAAGGTTCAGTCCTAAAAGGCTTATTACAGAGTAGTGTAGGTGAAGGGGCATGATTTTACCCGGGCCTATATTAGGGTACCTATATGGAACATAATAGCATATCTAGGGGTATGATCGGAAGGGTAGGGTGTAGCAGTGTTCCACGATCTGAAACACCCATTGGTCGGATGTGATGCTCCTCCAACCTGGGAGTTAAAAGGTGATAAGCCAAACAGCAATTGTGAGCTACAAAAGATGGATTAAACCTGCTTTGTTGCAGGAGGACTGGGTAGAATGCTGACCTGGACGCTGTCTGCTGGATCCCAGGCTTTTACCCCGAAAGGGATTGCTGTTCATTTGGACGCTGCCTCTGCTGATATCCTTTGCGAAAACCTCGAAAGGGGAGAGGTTGTTGTTGGATTTTTTGAAAGAGTGGAGCTGCACCTAGAGTGAGCAGTGGCCTTCGCTCCAAACAGCTTACAGTAGTCGAAAGGCATGTTAATGAGGGACTTATGAACATCAGTTGAAAAACCTGTAAGCAAACCCTGGCATAAAGTCGCACCACCACATTGGTCCTTATTCACCCTACAGTCAGTCGGTTGTGTCTAAGCCTCAACAAATGGAATATTTTGTGGTTTTCTGGCTATCTATGATCAGTTACTGCAAGTTGACCAAATGTCACCTGGGAGAGCTGGCATGATATATGCCACTCTCCCATAAAGCGTGCGAATATCTCCTCAGAAGACTAAGTGTTCACGGACCGGGAGGCAAGGCTGGAGCAGCAGCAGACATGTTTGGCAAACGTTTCCATTCGCTTAGATTCCCAGTGAAGCAGAGTAAAGGGGAAAAGCTTTGGGGTTCAGGCGAATGGCAGATGCTTGTACCACAAGCCTCTCTGGGGTAGGGTGCTAAAGCAGGAAGTAAGAATCACCGGGAGATGGTCAATGCTGCCTCACCATCAACAAATGAGACAGTGCCTCACTGAAGGGCAACAAAGGTTCTGCCGGCACCAAAATTGGTGTCTCAGGCTCTTTTTCAACTCCTCGAGATGCTGTGGCAAAGACCTGGGGAGGTCGGACGCAACGGGATCAGCTAAACAATCTGTTCTGAGGTGAAGAGTTGGTGGCCTAAAAGGCGCCTGGGGCTCGTGTGACTCCAAATGGTAGTGGAGGGACACAGGAGACCCACGTTTGGATCACATGTGCTGCTCGGACTTTTTCAACTAATTTGAATCCAGTGACTTTGATGATGACCAGTCACAGAAGCAGCTTTGAGAGAGCATCCGTGCCCTCAATTTTGACTGCTTTATCAACTTTTTACAGCATTTAGAGATGGGAAGTTTCACTTCACGGAGGGGCTTACGACTCCCCTTCATGCAGCATTTACAGGAAGCAGTCCTGTTGGAGCAGACACATCACATACCGACATTATGGATATTATCACCGACATTTGTCAATGACAATCTCAACATTGCTTAAACCCTACAATCTTTGGGGGTAAGGGGGACATATCTGCACGCAATATAACGTTTTAGGGAACATTCTGTCCAAATGACAGGATTCAAGAATCTCTGATCCTTGTCTAAAGAGGCAGAAAAAAAGGAGCTAACGGCGCAAGGAGGTGGAACATATATGGGGGCCAAGATGTCACCTATGGGGTAGGATGGCTGACTGGGAGCCACACCACTCCACCTGCCGATGAGCGATGGATCTGCTAGCAAAACGTACTGGATCCAGACTGGCACCTAGGGAAATTTACAAGATGGGGAATCTGCAGTTAGAGGTCTCTATCAGAAATTATGGATTTGTCACTAGAAACTATTTCCTGTGTCTTGCATTCTTTTTAATCTTCTGTATTCAAAAGCTATATGGAGGGTCGAGATCTGATTCTGATGGGTGATCAAAAGGACTACAGATACCCTGTGGTCCGTGGGAAAAGTCAGAATTGTAAACATTAATTTGCATGTTCTTAGTTAATTTGGGTGTCGCAGACTATACAATCAAAGACAGTATCATGTTGGACAATTGTCCCATCATTGATAGACAAGGAAGCTGCTGACAATTATGTTGGGAAGGCCACAGGGAGAAGTCAACTAAGACCCAGTTCATGCACTTTCTAAAAGGATGCTGGTAGCTGTCACCTGTGGATGAAAGGGGGGATGTAGACTGTGACATGTCTACCTGTTTCACCCCCCCCCCCAAAGTTTTATATAGCACAAACTTGACCCGAAATCAGGTATCGGAGGGCTTTACATAAGCACCAGTTGTGTTACATGAGGACACATTCATTTTTGTTAGGCACGAGAAGATGAAGTGATTTGCCCAGAATCACAGGATGTTGAGCGCCGTTGCCGAGACTCGAACCCGGTTCCCCAGATTTGAAGTCAACCGCCCTAACCGTTGGGCTACATCCTCTCTACCTTGGATGTTAAGGTCTAATTTAGGTACTCATCAAAAACGACAAGTGGGATAACTACTGAAAAATGTGAGGCGTTGAAGAAAATGTTACCTTTGATATCAATCATTTTGGTGAGTACTTCATCTACCTGTAGACACCTCACCAATCACTGCCAGGAACCAGAGTGGTCAGGCAAATCTGCAATAGCTCTCCTTCACCCAAATGTGGTGCCTAGGGTCTAAGTCACCTCCAACATTTCCCATATGTGAGTCGAAGGAGGGGAGATATATATATATATATGGTGCCTTCCTATGTTTTCATCCGATGGCAGTTCTCATCCCTGAATGCCTTTCATAAAGCAGAGATCAACCTGTCAAACTTGAAGAAATACAGTGTTCAAAACCACTTTGAACCACACAGTAAGCACAGTAAACACTCAACAAGAGTAGGGAGGCGGGTGGTTCAGTGAGGAATATTCAGACAAATTGAATTTCTTTAAGAATGAGTGTTACTGAAGTACAGTAAAAAAAAACTATTCACTGTCAGACAAGAAGAAAATTCCGAGGGACACTATAAAACTTGAGCCTGGTAGTGTTTGAAATAAATACATCAACACAACAAGACAAAAGCCTAACCAGAGGGATGTAACCCTTCACATCAGCTAACTACTGTAAGACAGAAAAGCATAGCAGAATAGGACAAAATGTTTAAACTAACACATAATGGTACAGAACTAATGAGTACAGCGGATAAGAATTGGGAGGCACAAGCACCTTAGCAATGATGAAGTAAGTCACAAGGAAATCCCAAGTAACCTGGAAAATGAGTAAAGTGCTATAAACCGAACCTTCTGGCAGAGGACGGTGAACCAAGAAAGGTCACTATATGTAGGCACAGCATGTAATCTGCAAAATCCAATTAATCACTGGTAGCAGGTACAAGATTGAATATGCTACTTACCAGTATGCATCTGTTCTTGGCATGTAGGGCTGCTGACATTCATATCTGTGCATAGATCGCCACCTAGTGTTGGGTCCGGATGTTTGCACGTTGTTGTCCTGGAAGAGTCTTCGAAGTATCCTTGGATAGGTGACTCCTCCCCTGGACTACAGTGCGCATGGGCATCCTCTCCATCCTCAGATTGTTTTTCGCCATTGTGGCCGTGATGGAGTAGATACAGAAAGTGATGACCATGCTTACAGTAATTCTGAGAGCTGCAGCTGCTACAGGCGCCGGGGAGGAGGGAGGGTGATATGAATGTCAGCAGCCCTACATGCCAAGAACAGATGCATACTAGTAAGTAGCATATTCAGTTCGAGGCATGTGGGCTGCTGAATTCATATCTGTGCATAGAATATATAGCAGTGCCCTCTTGTTAGCGGCGGCTACCTGTGCCAGCTGCAGCGGTCTGAAAAAGAGTTTTGAGAACAGCTTGTCCTACAGCTGCCTGCTGTTTTGATTGTACATCTACACAATAGTGTTTGGTAAATGTATGTGTAGTGGACCAGGTGGCTGCTCTACATATGTCATGCAAAGGAATGTTTCCTAGGAAAGCCATGGAGGCCCCTAACTTACGTGTTGAGTGGGCTCGAGGGGGAATCGTTAAAGTGCGTTTAGCCTTTTGATAGCAAATTTGAATACATTTAACGATCCATCTGGCTATTCCTGCTTTGGAGATAGCGTTACCTTTGTGGTGTGGGGCAAAGGCAACGAAAAGTTGATTTGTTTTTCTAAAGGGTTTGGTCCTGTCGATATAATACATGAGGGCCCTTTTCACATTAGTGTATGGAGTGCCCTTTCTGCGACAGTTTGTGGGTTTTGAAAGAAAACAGGCAGTTCAATAGTTTGATTCATATGGAACTGCGATACCACCTTAGGCATGAATTTGGGGTTGGTACATAGTACGACCCTGTTGGCGTGAACCTGTATGAATGGCTCTTGGACGGTTAGTGCCTGGAGTTCACTAACTCTTCGTAAAGAAGTTATCGCTACTAGGAAAGCTACTTTCCAGGTAAGGAATTGAATCTCACATGAGTGTAGAGGTTCAAAGGGTGGACCCATCAGGCGTGTGAGGACCAAGTTGAGGTTCCACATTGGGGCTGGTGGGTGGGTAGGTGGAATGACTCGTTTGAGTCCTTCCAAGAATGCTTTGATGGCAGGCACTCTGAATAGAGAGAGGTGCTGCCTGGTTTGTAGATAGGCTGAGATTGCGGTCAAATGGACACGTATAGAGGTGTACGCCAGATTGCATCGGTATAGGTGTAATAGGTAACAAATAATGTTTTGGATGGATGCGTCTAGCGGGTTAATGTCATTATTATTGCAATAAATGACGAACCTCTTCCATTTGGCTGCATAGCAAGCTCTGGTAGTGGGTCTCCTGGCCTCCTTAATGATGTCCATACAGTCAGGTGGCAGGTTTAGGTAGCCAAACTCTAGGACTTCAGGAGCCAGATTGCCAGGTTCAGCTGTTGCGGATCTGGGTGCTGAATCTCTCCATGGTTCTGCGTCAAATGCGCGGGTTTGATCCGCAGCCTTTGATGCGGCACCACGGAAAGTTCGAGAAAGGTGGTGTACCATGGCTGGCGTGCCCACGTTGGAGCAACCAGGACGAGTGTCAGTGAGTGTTGTCTGAGTTTGCGTGCCACCAGCGGTATCAGTGGTGCTGGGGGAAAAGCGTACGCAAATCTGCCGGACCAGTTCATCCATATCGCATTGCCCTGCGACTGCGGATGTGGGAACCTGGCGGCAAAGCTTTGGCATTTTGCGTTTTCGCTTGTCGCGAATAGGTCTATCTCTGGATGACCCCACTGCTGGAAGTACGGTTGGAGTACTGATGGGTGTAACTCCCCCTCGTGCATCTGGTGGCTGTGTCTGCTGAGCAGATCCGCCATCTGGTTGTCCTTGCCGGGGAGGTGTTCTGCCATGAGGAACATGTTCCTCTGAATGGCCCAATTCCACAGGCTCTGAGCCAGATGAGACAACTGTGGAGAGTGTGTTCCTCCCTGCTTCTGTATGTAGTACATTGCAGTCATGTTGTCCGTCCGGATCAACACGACTTTGTTGCACAAGTGTACTTTGAATGCTTTCAGAGCGAGGAAGATTGCCATCAGCTCTAGAAGGTTGATGTGCATCTTCTTTTGTTGTTGTGTCCATAGTCCCTGCACTGTGTAATGGAGTACATGAGCTCCCCATCCCTGGAGAGACGCGTCCGCCGTCAGTATTATCTGTGGGACAGGCTCTTGGAACGGTCGGCCCTTGCAAAGGTTTTGTGGATTCCACCAATGCAGAGAGTTGTATGCCCGACCGCTCACCAACACTAGGTCTTTCAACTGTCCTTGAGCCTGATTCCACTGACGTGCTAAGCACTCCTGAAGCGGGCGCATATGTAGTCTCGCGTGTGGCACTATGAAGATGCAGGAGGCCATCATGCCTATCAACTGCATGAACACTCGCGCGGGAAGGGAGTGTTGTGGTTTGAACTTGGAAATCAGCATTTGCATGCTGTTGATTCTCACTAAATTTGGCTGAGCTGTGGCCGCCAGAGTGTCTATAGTCGCACCGAGGTACTGTTGTACGTGTGCGGGCTGGAGATGGGATTTTGGGTAATTTAGTGAGAACCCCAGACTGTGAAGGAGGTGGATGGTGCGGGACATGTGGCTGGCACATTGCTGGGCTGACTTCGCTTGAACGAGCCAGTCGTCCAGGTAAGGGTAGACGTGTATGTGCTGCCTCCGTAGATGTGCCGCCACAGTAGCTAGGCACTTTGTGAACACCCTGGGTGCTGTTGTCACGCCGAAGGGAAGGACTTTGAATTGGTAGTGCTGCCCTTGAACAGTGAACCTGAGGTATTTCTTGTGTGAGGGGTGAATGGGTATGTGGAAATACGCATCCTTGAGGTCCAGTGTGGCCAGAAAGTCTCCCTGCTTGAGCAGCGGGAGGACTTGCTGTAGAGTGAGCATGTGAAAATGCTCGGAAAGAATGTACTGGTTCAGGGGTCTCAGGTCTAATATAGGTCTGAGTGACCCGTCCTTTTTCGGTATTAAAAAGTACAGGGAGTACACCCCCGTACCTTGCTCGTGGACGGGTACGACCTCGATTGCGCCTTTTAGAAGCATGCTTTGCACCTCCTGCTGTAAGAGCGTTAAGTGCTCTGAGGACATAGGACGGTTTTTTGGAGGTATGGTGGGTGGAGTGGAGGTTAGTTCTAGACAGTAACCGTATTTGACAATATCTTTGACCCACCTGTCCGTGGTGATGGAGTTCCACGTGGACAGGAACCTTTGTAGCCTTCCCCCGACAGGTGTTATGTGGTCGGGAGGAAGGGAGAGGGCGTCACTGCTTGTTCTTGGGAGAGGACCTGGTGTTGCCGTAGCCGCGTCCTCTGCCCTTTGTGCTGGAGCCACGATATCCACCCCGGGTGTTTTTATCGTAGGTGTTTTGTGTGTTGCCCTTGTTGTATGTTTGCTGTGACCCCTGTCCTCTACCTGCTCCTCTATTTCCGGGGCGACGAAAGGAGCCGCTCCGAAAGGACTGCGTTTGGAGAGCCCCCATGGACTTTGCAGTGTCCGTGTCCTTTTTTATTTTCTCTAGGGTAGTGTCAACCTCCGGCCCGAATAAGTAGTCGGGGTTGACAGGTTGGTTGAGGATGTTATTTTGTACCTCTGGTTTGAATCCGGAGATTCGCAACCAGGCGTGTCGTCGCAACATGACGCTAGTGTTTATGGCTCTGGCAGCTGTATCCGCGGCATCCAGTGCACACTTAATGGATGCATTTGTGAGCAGTTGTCCCTCCCTGATGAGGATCTCTGCACCTTCTTTGTATTGGTCAGGGAGATGTTGGAGTAGTTGCTCTAATGTGTCGCAGTGCGCTCGATCATAGCGAGCGAGGAGCGCTTGAGTATTGGCAATGCGCCATATGTTAGCTGCTTGGGCGGCAACCCGTTTGCCAGAGGTCTCTAGCACCTTGGACTCTTTGTCCGGGGGAGGAGCATCACCTGTTGTTTGCGAGTGCGCCCTCTTGCGAGCATTCGCAACGACAATGGAATCCAGAGGTAATTGGCCTCTAATGTAAGTAGGGTCCCCAGGCGCCGATCTGTATTTCTTGTCGATCCTGGGGTTTATCACTCTTGCCCTGGTGGGTTCCTTGAAGATGTCCTTTGTGGCTTGAGGACCCCCTTTAACATGGGCAGAGTCTTTATATTCCTTTCCGAGGATGCGAAAGTATCCATGAGAAAGTCGTCCTCGATGGTGTCAGAGTGAAGTTGCACCCCATGATTGGCCGCAGCACGTTCAATTAGAGCGTTGAACGCGGCAGTGTCCTCTGTGGGAGATGTTTTTGCTCCATAGAGTTGCGGGTCCTCTGCATCCATAGGTGCACCTGGGTCTACAGGGTCATCCCAAGCTTGATCAGGGTCCTGTTGGCCATCAGGGTCCATCCCTCCGGGGTAGGGGACTTGGTCACCCATGTAGTCCACCAACGCATCCGTGTCGGAGTGTGTGGGAGAGAAGGATTGTGGATCCTGGTAGGGTGAATGGAAAGGTTCGTAAAGAACTGGTTCTGAAGCCACTGGCAGCTTTCTCTTAAGTGGGATCCGGAAGGAGTCCAAAGCTGGCTCAGAAGTTATTCTCCTTTTGTGGATAATCATCCTGCCGGTGTCGGCGTCGATGATATGCGATGGAGACGTCTCCGCAGAGTGTTCGGCAGGCGTGATCGTGGTGTGGGTGACCCGTGTCCTGATTTGGAACAGTTTCGGGGCCGTGGATGGTGGCAGGCCAAAAGTAATGTTGGCTGGTGCCGAAGAGGCTGTTGGAGCTTTTATTGGCTCGGAGCCCGACGTGTCCTGGAGGACATTTTTATTTTTGGTGCGCTGCGCAGCAACGGGTGGCACCTGGAGCGCCCTTGATTCCTTTGCGCCGACCGGTTCTGTGGAGGCGGGCGTGGACTTTTTCGGCGCCGGTGAGTCGTGGAGTCGAGGGGCGGGAATGGCCGTCGACGCCTTCGAGGAGTGTGGCTTTGGTGGTGCCGTCGAAGCGGTGTGAGACGCGGCAGGTAGTTTGACCTTTGGGGTCGGAGCCGATTGCGTCGGTGCCGGGAGCCGAGTAGGTTTGGTGGCACCGAAGGTCTTTTTCCGTATGTCGACTCCGACGTCGGCCGCTTCGAGCTCGGCACCGAAGTCTCGTTTGTTGCGCTCGGTGCCGACGGGTTTTGCTGGCGTCGAAGGTGTGGAGGGCCTCGATCCGACCAGCGCCACTTTCGGTTTCAGTTTAACCAATACAGCTTTTGGTTTCGGTTTCGAAGAAGGGAAACCAGCCGGTTTGGGCATTAATGGCTGCCGCTGAATGTCCGAGGCCGGGCCCGAGGGTGGGGCCGAAGAACTGCGGGATAGGTCTTGGGTAAGGCCCGAAGGCGATCCCTCGACCGGTGCCATAGACTGTTGCACTGGGATTTCCTCAGTCTGAACGGGTAGGCCTTGCTCGTCATCGGAGCTACTCTCTTCGGCCCCTAAGGCCTCATTGTAGTCTCCTACCTCGGTGTCGTCTTCATCTCTGTGAAAGAGTGTTTCGTCGACGTCTTCCGATCCGGAGTCATGTTCGGAAACGGGGCTGGAGGGTAGGTTCTCCACTTCTTCGACATCTTCGGTCTCGGCGCTGAAGATGTCTGCCGGGGCCGGTGCCGCTTGCTGCGCCTCGAGTCTCGCCGCTCGTCGATTCCGGAGAGTCTTCTTGGATCGAAATCGGGCACAGGCCATACATGTAGATTCGTCGTGATCCGGTGAAAGGCATTTGTTGCACACCGGATGGACGTCGATGTGTGGATATTTCGCATTGCATACAGGGCACCGCTTGAATGGTGTCCTCGATTCCATCGTCGATGTCGGGTCGATGGTCGGGTAAGATGCGACAAAGTTGGTTCTGGAAGTTAGTAAACTAACAAAGATACTATCGATCCCGATCGGGAACAGTACCGACGCGAACTAGAGGCCTTTTGGCCTGAAAAGAGTTTTTCCTAACTTGAGTCAAGATAAGCACATCCGAACCCAATGGCGGAAAAAAACAATCTGAGGATGGAGAGGATGCCCATGCGCACTGTAGTCCAGGGGAGGAGTCACCTATCCAAGGATACTTCGAAGACTCTTCCAGGACAACAACGTGCAAACATCCGGACCCAACACTAGGCGGCGATCTATGCACAGATATGAATTCAGCAGCCCACATGCCTCGAACAAACACAATCTCCACAATACACCCAAAAGTGGATATTCCTCTGCTTGCATAAATGGTGAAAGGAAGACTGGTAAAGCCATCACCATGGCAATCATAACAGGAGGGGAAACAGCAAAAACCACAAGCTCATTAACAGATGCTGAGTGAACACAAGGTTAGAGAAACTAGGGAGCTTGACGTAAAGGAGCACCTTATTTGCATGGATTGAACCTTCAAGATTCAACTCACCCTACATCCACAAGGTGAGGTGGATGACAGCGAAGGGAGCAAAGTTGTTTCAAGTTGCCTGCACCAAGTCAGAAGACACCAGCTAAGAGAAAAGGGCAATAGAAAAAAGCTAAGGAGCATCAGAAGCACTAGCTGGTCTAATAGCAAACCTCCACACTGCCCTGTTTAACATCAACTGCAACGTCCAAGTTAGGAGCCCAGAAACATTAATAAGGCCTCAAAGTCTCCAGACCAGATGTTAGTAAGAGGAGAAGAAGCAAGGAGAGAGTGCACAATGGCAAGCAGAACACAACAGGCCAAACCAACACTGGCTCAGTGCACATCCCCCCCAACAACAGAAATAATACGCAGTAGAACAAGACAATTCGCACCAGGAATTTGTTCAAAAGATAGCACGTAAATCGTAACCGGAATCATCAGACAGACACATAGCTAGAAAAACAATCTCAACCCAGAGCAGAAAAACAGAAGACCTGAACGCTGAAATGGGATACTAGTACTAATAATATAGGGAGGGGGAAAGAGCCAAACCACTGAACTATACAAACAGGTGTTGCCTATGGCAGGAACTATCACCAGAGCTACTACACAGTTCCTAAGAATGTGGGGAGTTGAGTGGGTGACAGGTCCGAGATCTTCTGGGACACCTAGGAGGACTTGAGCCACTGAATCCCAGAGTGTCGGATAGCAGCCCAGGAGGCATCTGAAATTCACAGACCTGATGGCCAAGCTGGTGGAAGTAAATTTCCTCTAAGCAAAGTTATCCACAAGCTGTGACTCTGGATCAGGGGAGGAGTCAAGAAGATATTCGGGATGGACCGCCACCTTTCAGCGGAGGGCTTCGGAGACAAAAATGCTGTGTCGAGCAGGACAGGACGGTGGCGTTGTGCAATATGGCAATTGACATTGGGGCCAAGAGCAAGGTTTGTTCCAAGCCTCAAAAGGTTATCTGTAAGTGCATCATTGAATGGCAGGAGGGGCCAAGTACATGTTTTTCCTGGCTGGAGAACTCAGTCAAGACATTGGTTTTGAACTCTAAGGTGGGGAACTGGAGGTCAAGGACTTCAGCTGCCCTAGGCATGGTCATTGTGTAAGAAGCGCTCTTCTCAGTGGCAGAACCAGGGGGTGAGAGGAGGCCCATCTCAGGAGAAGCATAACGCCCACTGGCCTCTTGAAGGTCATCATACCAATTTTCATCATGGTATGGTTGCCCTATTTTATCACCTGCATCAATCTTACGGCCGAATCCGTGCCACACAAGGAATGCAACATATGAGTCTGTCCTTGTGGGGGTGTCAAGTCTAGTGGCGGAGGTGGCGCTCCGATGGAAGCAGAGCACGGCCTCAGCTAAGGTATTAGCTGCACTTACTCAGTATCAGAGAGCACAATGGGCACCTCATCCTAAGACATCGTTCTCTTCCAGGGGATCCTCATCAAAGTCATGAGCAAATGAATATTCCCGCCCATGTGCTGGACCCCGGAAACATAAAACATATATGTGAAAACCATATATGTAGCTCTATAAATATATCCATATATATTTAACAATTAAAAACACAATGTAGCCTTCCATATACTAGAAACGCTGAGCAATGTTATAAAAATTTCCCTTGCACATAAATACAATTCCAATAAAGAAGGGAGAAAGAACACACATTGAGAACTGCTTTAATGCACAGCAGAAATCATAGTCCTGCAAAGAGGAATGAAAGAACATTGCCAGTACATAGGCTACATTCTAGAAACATCAGTGTAGAAAGCTGAAACGCTAACCCACAGAAACACACAGAATAAACTGGCACCGTGGCTTTAAGTCAGTCATGACCCCTAGCTTCCCATCATGTTAGGTCAGTTGCTCTTTGTGGAGACCCGAAGGCAAGGGCACAAAGAGATGACATGCAGATGACATGCATCTTGATCACTTGCCCGGGGAGGCGGGTGGGTTGCTTATGACTTTGGTGAGGATACCCCTGGAAGAGAACTAGGATTACAGGTAAGTAACTTATCCTTCTCTTCCAGGGGATCCTCATCAATAGTCATAAGCACATGATAGAATAGCAAGCCCATCCCCTCATCCTGCAGGCAAGTGACAAGTGTAAAATAAAGAATACATTGTTAAAAATCATTTCAAAGACTCCAATTAAGCTAGCATTGGAACAGATTCCTCAAGGAGGCTTGGCCTACTTGAGTATCCGCTCTGGAGTCAGAATCCATACAGTAATGCCTGGTAAACATATGAACCGACTTCCAAGTTGCAGCCTCGCAAATCTCGGCCATTGGTACATTGTGTAAGAAAGCTATTGTAGCAGCCTTTCCCCAAGTAGAGTGAGCTTTAGGGGAGGCTAACAGAGGCTTGTTCGCTAATTGGTAAGCCAGTTTATTACAGGACACTATCCACCTTGAAATGGAACGTTTGGAGGCTGGAAAGCCTGTCCTAACAGAGCCGTAGGTTACAAACAATTGATCAGCCTTTCTAATGGATTTTGCTCCCTCCAAATAGAATTTGAGAACCCTCTTGAGGTCTAATGAGTGAAGAGACCTTTCTGCTGGTGTAGCAGGATTGGGAAAAAATGAGGGGAGAGAAATTGTCTGGTTGACATGGAAGTCAGACACCACTTTGGGTAGAAAAAAAGGGAGAGTTCTCAAAACCACCCTATTGTGATGGAAAATCGTATACGGTTCCTTAGAACAGAGTGCTTGGATTTCACTCATTGTGCGTGCTGATGTAATAGCCACCAAAGGCTAATTTCCATGTAAGATGTTGTAATGTGGCCTTATGAATGCGTTCAAAAGGAGGACCCATCAATTTTGACAAAACTAGATTCAACTCCCAAGGAGGAGAAGGAGGCCGGACAGGGGGATAAACCTTCCTCAACCCCTGAAGGAAGTCCTTGACCACCTGAAGTTGAAAGAAAGAAGGTTGGTTAGCTGATTTTCTATAGGCTGTAATGGCCGTCAAATTAAAATTTATGGAAGTGTATTTCAAACCAGATTTGGCCAAGTATAGCGGATTTGGCAAGATTACCTCTTCTTGCCCGCTAGTCGGACTCTTACCATTATGCATACACCACAAGTAAAATCTTTTCCATTTAAAAGAGTAAGAGGTTATTGTGGATGGTCTGTTTGACTCCCTCAAATTGTCCATGCAGTCCTGAAGAAGGTTCAAATGTCCGTACAGCAGGGCCTCAGGAGCCATGCTGCCAAGCTCAGCGAGGGAAGGCTGGGTGCAGAATCTTCCCTCCCATTTTGGTCAGAAGGTCCGGCCTGCACGGGAGTGCTGCACGGGAAGGCTGCATTGTGTTTTTATTGTTATAAATATATATGGATATATATATAGAGCTACATATATGTTTTTTACATGTATGTTTTATATGTCCCGCGCATGGGTGGGAATATTCACTTGCTTATGACTTTGATGAGG
Organism: Triturus cristatus; assembly: GCF_964204655.1. NCBI lineage: Eukaryota > Metazoa > Chordata > Amphibia > Caudata > Salamandridae > Triturus > Triturus cristatus. The sequence goes on along the minus strand of NC_140593.1, from coordinate 838,913,977 downwards.
ATACCGCTGGAAGAGAACTAGGATTACAGGTAAGTAACTTATCCATATAGTCAGAATCAGTGTTGATATTCCTGGGACTGGCGTGGATAGTGACACTGGAGTCGAAACGGGAGACCCAGGAGCCCAACTGGTGCATTCAGAGGGTCCTACTAGCACCAAGGGAGCATCTTCTGGTACAAGCCCAGATGAATTTGAATTTTAAAATATTTATACAGCGCACGTACACCCAAAGGTTTCATGGCGCTACAGTAGGCAGAGTCTCTGAGGTCATGGAGCGGGGAGAGAAAATGAGGAGAATTTATGAGGGGAATGCTTTGGAAAAAAGAAAGGTTTTTAAGGCCTTTCGAAAGGGCTGGTATTGATTGGAAGTTCTGAGTTGCATCGGAAGGGAGTTCCAGAACACAGGGGCGAGGGTGGAGAATTTAGACCCTCCCCATTTCTTACGACGGAAGCGAGGAACTGTGAGTAGGTGGTGAGAAGAGGAGCGAAGTTCCCTGGGGGGGACATAAGGTATGATCTCCGAGGAAATAAAAGCAGGGGACCTGCCTAGCTGGGCCTGAAAGGCGAGACAGCCCACCTTAAAAAGGGAGCGTTCGCGCACAGGGAGCCAGTGCAGGGATTTCAAAAGGGGAGTGGCGTGATGGGATTTCGTCAGGTTGTATACCAGGCGGGCCGCTTGGTTTTGGACCAGCTGGAGACGACGTACGCTATAGGCTGGCATGCCATGGTAAAGAGCGTTGGCATAATCCAAGCGGGAGATGACCATGGCCAGTACAATAAGTTTCAGGGCTGTGAAGGAGAAGAAGCGGGAGACTTTACGGATAATGCGGAGGGATAGAAAAGAGGAGGAAACCACCGAGCTCACCTGGGAGTGCATAGTGAGTTGATCATTGATTTTTATGCCCAGGGTTTTGACGGAGGAAGTAGGGGGTGGGGGAGGACCAAGTGAGGAGGGCCAGAAGAGGGGGGACCAGGGACTGGAGCAACCACCTGTCAGAACAAGCTCTGTCTTATCTGGATTTAGTTTCAGGTGGTTGTGATTCATCCAGTCCCGGATGAAAAGCATGGTGGATTGGAATTTGGATTTGGAATCAGGGGAGTGAGACAGAGAAAAAATGAGCTGGAGGTCATCCGCATAATTGTATACGGAGACCTCCATCTGTTGAAGAGCAAAGATGAGGGGGGCTATATACAAATTAAACAGTAGGGGGGAAAGGGAAGAGCCCTGGGGGACCCCGCACACTACCTTCCGTGGTTCAGCCCAGAAGTCCCCCAGGCGAACTGCCTGGGTGCGTCCGCTTAGAAAGGAGGACAGCCAGACCAAGGCGGTGCCTCCGATCCCCGCCGCTCCGACACGGGAGAGTAAGATGGAGTGATCTACCGTGTCGAAAGCGGCCGAGAGATCGAGTAGCACCAGGGCCTGGGGGATGCCAGTGTCCATTCCCTCTCTAAGGTTGTCCAGTACAGAAAGCACGACCGACTCGGTGGAGTGAGCCGGTCGAAAGCCGGCCTGACGGGGCGCCAGGATTCGGTTTGCTTCCACGTAGGAAGATAGTGCTTTGGTGACATGCCGCTCCAGGACTTTCCCTAGGAAGGGGAGGAGGGAGATGGGGCGGTAGTTAGCAGGGACGGAAAGATCTGATCCAGGTTTTTTTAGAATGGGCAGGATTATGGCAGATTTGAGAGCGGGGGTGACCACGCCTTGGGCCAAGGAACTGTTAAGAAAGGTGAGGGGGGGGGTAGCGGACAGTTGGTGAAGACATGAGCAAGAATATGAGCAGGACAAGGGTCGTGAGGGGAGCCAGATTTGACCAGAGGGAGGAGGGAAAGGAAAGAATCTTCTGTTAAAGGAGGGAATGAGTGAAGGCGGGCGTCTATCGGGGGACAAGGAGGGACTCGGAAAGAGGGGGAAGGGGGAGGAATATTGGCCCTGATTGTCGCAATTTTGTCCAAAAAGTAGGAGTTCAGGGTATCACAAAGAGGTTGAGAGGGGGAGGGTGTAAGGGTGGTTCGATCAGAGTATGCGAGTTTCTTAATGATGGCAAAAATTTCTCTGGATTTGTTCTCCACAACTAGGATTTTGGAGGAGAAGTACTCTTTTTTGGTGGACAGTATGGATTTCTTATATTGCTGCAAAAGGGAAGTGTAGTGTGATTTAAGCTGAGGGCAGTACTGTCTTCTCCATGCTCGTTCTGCGTGTCGGACTGCTAGTTTTTGTGCCTTCAGATCGTTATTGAGCCACAGGTTGGAATCATTAGTCCGTTTGGAGGAAATGCGCCTCAGGGGAGCGATGGAATCGCAGGCTAAGAGTAGCCACGAGTTGATGGAATTAGCTTGATCCGCTGAGGGCAGGCCGGACAGATCGGGGCAGGAGGAGGAGAGAGAGGAGGCTAAGGCAGCCAGGTCTACCCGCCCCCAGGAACGGGCCCAGATGTTTTTGGGGTGCGAGGACTTGATAGGCGGTCCGAGTTGAGAGGAGAAAGAGATCAATGAGTGATCAGACCAGGGGCAGGGAGAGATGGACAGAGAAGAGATAGGGCAGTTCAGAGACCAGATTTGGTCGAGCGTGTGTCCATGAATATGGGTCGGGGTATTGATATGCGAGATGAAATTAAGAGAGCGTAAGGTTTCAGAAAATTCCTTGGAAGTGGAGCATTCAGCTGGGTCGGAAGGCCAGAAATTAAAATCACCCAGGAGCAGGACGGATGAATTGTTTACAGCTAGGGAGGCCACCAGTTCTTGAAATCCGTCCAAGAAGGTAGGCGACGGTTGAGGAGGGCGGTACATAAGAAGGCAGGTGAGGGGAGTATGGTAACAAAGAGAGCGAGCGACTAAGAAGTCGGCCGTGCCTATCGAGGGAAAACTGATAGGTTGGAATGGTAGATCCTTTCTGGCGATCAGGGCGACACCCCCTCCGGATTTACCCATTGGGCGGTCAGCCCGGAGGGCATAGTAGGTGGCTGGAAGGGAGGCAAGGAGATTAGGGAGGGAGCTGTCGCGGAACCAGGTCTCCGTAAGGAATAGGAGGTCTGGTTTATGGATATCAAGCAAAACTGACAGTTCGTGGCAATGCTTAACCGCGGACCGCGTGTTGAGGTAGAATATGGTAAGTGGGACCTGACTGGGGCCGGCTGGGGGATTAGGACGGGGAGGAGAGGGCAGGGGGGGAGGGAGGGGCGGAGTGAGAGGGGCGATCGGAGTTGCTGCGGCTGTGATGCCCAGATTCTTGATATGGATGGTCAGGGAGGCTTCAATGGGCCTGCTGGCTTGAAGAGCGAGTAGCTGTGCCGATGAATATTGTAATGGGCCGGGCAGGAGAAGGGGCCTAGGCCCTAGGCGCGTTTGGTCGCGGACGGGCGCAGACGGGCTTGCCTTAAGCGCGCCATCAGCGCGCCATCGGCGCGCCCGCTGCGCTCGTCCGCTGCGCGTCCGGTAATGGCACATGATTTATGGGAGTTGAGGGAAGGGGAACATGGGCGTGGCCTCCGAGAGGGGGCGTGGCCTCGGCGCTCGCCAAAGTGGCGTGAAGTATTGTCCAAGGGTCGGTGATCTCCCCCCGCAGCGATGAATCGGCTGCGCGGGGAACCGGAAATGAGCAGGTAAAGTAGGTTTTATTAAAAGCAAGTACACGAGTAAAATACACACAATTCTCTCTATTAATCAAGGTAAAATTGCTAAAGGTCTGCTCCCGGCTTCCGCCTCAGGAGGACTCGCAAGACTGGGCAGGACGCTCGTGAACAGCGTCTATTTAAATGCACTGAAAGTGGGCGTGGCCTCCGAGAGGGGGCGTGGCCGCGGCGCTCGCCAAAGTGGCATGAAGTATTGTCCAAGGGTCGGTGACCTCCCGCCGCAGCGATGAATCGGCTGCGCGGGGAACCGGAAATGAGCAGGTAAAGTAGGTTTTATTAAAAGCAAGTACACGAGTAAAATACACACAATTCTCTCTATTAATCAAGGTAAAATTGCTAAAGGTCTGCTCCCGGCTTCCGCCTCAGGAGGACTCGCAAGACTGGGCAGGACGCTCGTGAACAGCGTCTATTTAAATGCACTGAAAGTGGGCGTGGCCTCCGAGAGGGGGCGTGGCCTCGGCGCTCGCCAAAGTGGCGTGAAGTATTGTCCAAGGGTCGGTGACCTCCCGCCGCAGCGATGAATCGGCTGCGCGGGGAACCGGAAATGAGCAGGTAAAGTAGGTTTTATTAAAAGCAAGTACACGAGTAAAATACACACAATTCTCTCTATTAATCAAGATAAAATTGCTAAAGGTCTGCTCCCGGCTTCCGCCTCAGGAGGACTCGCAAGACTGGGCAGGACGCTCGTGAACAGCGTCTATTTAAATGCGCTGAAAGTGGGCGTGGCCTCCGAGAGGGGGCGTGGCCTCGGCGCTCGCCAAAGTGGCGTGAAGTATTGTCCAAAGGTCGGTGACCTCCCGCCGCAGCGATGAATCGGCTGCGCGGGGAACCGGAGATGAGCAGGTAAAGTAGGTTTTATTAAAAGCAAGTACACGAGTAAAATACACACAATTCTAAAATTGCTAAAGGTCTGCTCCCGGCTTCCGCCTCAGGAGGACTCGCAAGACTGGAGGGACTCTCCTCCTTGGAGATGCGATAGCATGCCAGAGGTAGTCGGTAAGGACCTAAAGAGTTGGAGCTTGGCCTCGCGAGACTCTTAGATCTGCCAGTGTCGTAGATGTCCCTCGAAACTCAAATTGTGCCGGAACAAGATACTGGATAGCCTCCGACTTCTTAGGAGCGAGATTGAGAGGTTGGGTGAGAGCAGAAGTACTGGAACAGCAAGCTGAACTCTACGGTTGAAACTGCGAGTCATGAGGAGATATCACCAGGGACAACCCTAAAGGCCTTGTTGACTTCAACCGACTGAACAGCCAACACCAGGCAGACCAGCGGAGTGCCCTAAACTAGTTATGGTGCCATTTTCAACACATGACTAAAAACTGGACAAGGCCTTTGGCTGCAGAGTGAAACATCTAGACCAAGATGGAGCAAATCAGGTATCAGAAGTTGACCTACATAGGTTCATACAAAGAGCCAGACAGTCCTTTACAGCCCTAAGGAGTCAGGAGGTGTAGCACATCCAGGAAAGTATTGGCAAATGTCATCAGGTGCCAGTTAAGTCAGGACCAAATAGTGGGCAAAACACCAGAACAGAGCTAGGCAACAGCACGGTGCCTAACCAAATTCACAATAAAAAGTATGGGTTAGTGTTCTAGAAAGCTATATTTATTTCTGGAGGAGAAAATGCTATGGTCAAGATATTCTCCTCTGCTTCAGAGTGCTCGATGTGAGTGAGAATTCATGCTGTAAGAGTGTCGATTAACTGGAAAGCTTGATGTGCCTTCTAATGTGTTGGGCTATACATTGCTACAGATTCAGTGCACAGCTGAAGGCGCTACAAGCCAAAACATGTCTGGATCTGTGGTATGAATATTACTGACAATTTTTCAGCTTTAGACAGGGCTTTGTACTTTTACTGTTGGTTAGTTACAACTGATGGGATATCTAAGCAGACATCTAATGAGGCAAAAGTACAACAAGCATTAATGTGTCTTTACAAAATAAAACGGGAATCCATCTTTTACAATGAGCTGCTTATTTTTAAGTGTCGAATTGTTTGGCAAATGAGAGCAGTAATTAATGCCGTTAAGAGCTGTGGAGTAAAAGTCGAGGGCAACATATTTGATAGATCAAGTTAAAATAAAGAAAGGTCTACAAACTGAGCCAAAAATAAAGTGGGGAAACCCTTTCATAATCTACCTATACATCAACTTGATATTCAGTATAGTAAGTCGCCATGAAACCTGACCGATAAATACCAATAACCAACTGTTCTATCTCCAGACAATACCAAAACCACCCACATATTTTATACATATATAAAGCAAGAGCAAATGAATCCATTATAGAAACAATGATGTACAAGAAATCTTCGTAAAAACTGCATGCAAGACACCAAGAAGTCCTCCAGAGAAAGGTGTGTCCTAATGCAAAAGAATAACATTAAAACTGACCTATCAGTATTCTAGACACACAAAAGCTTGTAAGTGTCTTAAACATCATCCAACAATCGTCTATGATGAGAACGAACATGGCACATTTTCAAGAATACCACTTGAGAAATGTATACAGATTTAATCTATCAGAAATCTATGTAGAATAAATCTCAGTACAAAGGATGAACATAATCAGGGGGGTCATACTGAAAATTAGGATTGGATCAATCTATAGTGGAACAACATTGTACATTCCCAACTTACACATAAAGAACAAAAACACTGATTCATCAAGTAAGACTACATCATGTATGCAGATTACTCACGTTTGAGGCTGGGCTGGATCTTCCCCTAAGGTAACACTCTCCCCTTGGATTTCAGTGAAACACTTCTCACAGAAATGATACCTGCAGAGAATAAAGACGTGGACACACTCATTAGGTAATTTGCACAAATTAAAGAAGTAATCAGAATGAGGACTGTAAGAACATGTTCCTTACCTGCAAGAAAGGCTCACTACATCTTGTGATATCTACAGGACTAAAGCATAATGGGCGGAACTGTATATCCCTCTGTAGTCTCAGTGTAGAGCACCAGGTGGGAACCTATATTACATAGAATGCACAAGACACTCACATTCACCACTACATCTTCCTTTCAAACTTCTTGGAGGCATATCCAAACATGATGAAGCAAATAAAGGAAAATCATGTAAGATGGATCAAAGACGTGAGTGCAAGGTGCTATCGACAGACCGCGACAATCACTTACAAAATGAGACAGCTTAACGGTATTGGGACAACAAAATCACTAACAAGGTTGTCATAAGCATAACGAAGGACCAATGCCCGAGCCAGAAATGAAGGGCATGAACATGGAGGCAGAGGTCTTGGAGATGGATGCACAAATTGTGACATTTCTTGGCCTAAAACAAAAGTGATTTTAAAAAAGGGGATGGGGAGATCATGGAAGATCAGCTCAGAAATAAGTCCTATACTTGCTGGGAACGCTTGCAAAATTTCAGACATTTGGGCAGAGGCTACAGAGCCATATTTATTTGCTGGAAGCATGAGCTGGACAACTCTGCCAGAAGAGAAATAATAGTTAAGATGGATGCAAGTCCTTCAAGAAGGTGATCTATTTATGGAGATATTTCGGTTAGAGCTGGCAAAATTAATGGGTTTTAATTCCTGTAAGGGTTTGTTAGTGTGTGTGTGTGTGTGTGTGTGTAAAATCCACCTTTATAATGCCAGTCTGTAATGAGTTATTTGTAGGGTGATCAGATTTTGAAAGCAAAAGCAGGGACAGACCAGACACAGAAGTAGGACTAAAGTCTGATAATGGTCAAGGTATAAATCTGGCATGTTCCGATTTTGGCGTAGTCTTGTAAATAAGAATTATTTTTATTTACATATATGAAATGGTTTTGTTACCTGTAATCCCAGTTCTCTCTCTCAGGAATTTCTATTGAAGTCATACACACAGAATAGTCCTGTCCACGTGTGCGGATCCTGGAGCACTTTTTCATAGTATATCTTAAGTGTAGATGTTCGTCTCTCTTCAGGAAGGCAGTAGAAACACTTAAGTGAAGAACATTATGCAGTCCATAAAGAAAGCTACAGGGACAAATTCTTCAGCTTGTACTTCAAAAAAGGGTCATGAAAACCCTATATATGTGTATTTTAAAGGCAATACTTTTCAAAACAGCTTAAATCTTTCACAACCTTTTTTGTAAAAGTAGAGATAAATGATAGCAGGACAGTGATAGCCCTATAGGCCGCCATTATGTAAGAAAAAACATAGTCTGTGCCATCAAGAACCTAGAGATCATCTGTATCCCATCATGCCCAGCAGGTGACAGTTGTTTCAGTTCTTGGACGAGATGAGGCAGTGATAGATAGGTCCAATAATTGCCTCTGCCATCTCCTACGGGGAGGTGTGATGGTTGCTTATGACTTAAATGGAGACTACCCCGAGAGAGAGAACTGGGATTACAGGTAAGAAACCATTCCTCTCCCACTGACCGTCCTAAGCACTAAATAGGGTAGCAAGCCCATCCCCACCAAGACTGGTGGAAAAGACAGAGGAAAAATCAAATGAAACAAATTTCTCAGGGAGGTTTGTCCTACTTGACCATCTGTTCTAGCACAGAGTCCAAACAATAGCGCTTGGTAAAAGAGTGAACAGACCTCCATGTAGATGCTTTTCAAATTTCAGCTATAGGGATATTTCTCATTAAAGCGGAAGTAGTCTCTTTGCCCCTAGTAGAATGAACCTTGGGTCTCTAGCGGATAAAGTCTTATTGGCTTTTAGGTAGCATAACAGGATGCAAGATACTATTAATCGGAAGATAGATTGTTTGGAAGTGGCTAGTCCGGTACAGAATGGGCTGCAATTTAGAAACAATTGGTCTGATCTACGCAAGTCTCATGTTTGATCTAGATAAAACTAAGAATCGCCTAACGTCAAGGGAATGTAGAGTTCTTTCTGCCAGAGTGAAAGGATGCTGAAAGAAAGTTGGTAAGGAAATTGTATGATTGATGTGAAAATCCTAAATGACTTTTGGAAAGAATTTTGGGTGAATTCTCAATAATACTTTATTGGAGAGAAAAACAGTGTAAGGTTTGTGATAACACAGGGGGGTGGTTAGCTGCCGACCAAGATGGCCGCACACTGAACAGACTCTTCTAGCCGCCAATGACTAATCCCCTAATATCCGATGGAGTTCTGCCTCGATTCTGTGTGGGTCGGACAGAGCGGACCGAAAGCGACATTCATGGCTAGAGGAACTGCAGTGCTAAAGGCTCTGCGGAGCGAGGCCGGCCAGCGCAGACCACTTAAAATGGCGCTGCTGGGGGAGTTGTCTGAGCGTGAACTGTGGTGCAGTCGAACCGAACAGCGAGGGCTGCAATCCCCGAGGTACAAGGCCGTATTGATCAGGACATTGCCCGACAGATAGGTCTGTGGCAGACATGCCCACTATCGTGCTGGGCGTTACAACAAACAAATGATGGACGGAATGCTGACAATGCAGACATTCTCCCCCAGTCAAGAGATCTGGGTTAAATCCATCGTTCTTTTGCCCACTACGCCACCCCAGTTCAGACATGGCCATATGCAAATCAGTCTTACCCTGTGCCTCATGGGAACAGTCCAGCCCGAACTGCCAAGCCATGTCTTCCCTGGACCGGAATCAAGCATCCTAGGACCGGTTTCTGGCTATCAGCCGTCATCAGCCAGGATAGCTTGACTCCAGTGGCGTAGTGAGGCACAGGGTCAAGACTGATTTGCATATGGCCAAGTCTGAACTGGGGTGGCGTAGTGGGCAAAAGAACGATGGATTTAACCCAGATCTCTTGACTGGGGACCTTCTGAAAGCATCTATAAAGAGTCCCATAAGGCCCTATTGTACCTGGACAGAAAAGCTGTTGCACTCGCTCCCTCCATAGTGTTTGGAGCTGTACTGCACATCTTGCAGCCTGCCAAGTCCAGCTTCTTGCTTTCCTTGTTTGGTGCTAGAGTAGACAGAGGAGTCATGGCATGATGTTTTTTAGCCACGAAGATGACCACAGAGGTGGGTCAGAGCAGAGAAATAGTGAATCCTGCTCTGGCATTCTGTATTTTTTCCCGTAGCCTCAATGGAGCAGACTTAGCTGAGGCTGGAGTCAAGAAATTACATTGCTGGTTCCAACAGACACGGAATGAATGGAAGGGCTTGACGCTGATCGGTGGTGAAGCATCTCAAAAATAACAGATGTGGAAGGAGTCGGAAGGGACATCGGAATACTCAGCTAAGCAGCACCTCTCACCAGGAACACCTGGAAAGTTGTGACATCACCCACTAGAGAAACACATGGTGTTGGAGAGTGACAGCATTGGAGAATATCCTCCTGTGCTGGAAGTCGAGCTGGTATAGCAGGAATGGTGTTTAGACCTTGTCCGTGATCTTGATCTAGATACACAATGATGGTAAGAGCATCTGGAGGATGGACGAGACGAAGAGCAATGGGACCTATGGTTATGACTGGAGTGGCGCGAATGATGGCGAGTTCTCAAACACAATCTGCATGGAGAAACACTAGGAATCGGAAGAGGGGCGTCCACAGGTGGAAGAGGAAGAATTGGCACTGGTGGAAGAGGTGCCAGAGGAAAAGGAGGTAGATGTGGAGGGGGTGGCAGAGGTGATATTGGAGGTGGAGGAGATGTTGGTGGAGGAATAGTAGAGTCTGGCAACACTATTGGAGAAGGAGAATATACTCTAAAGTATTCAGAGTCGAGAGATGATTAAATGCATCTCCGCTTCTTTCTTTCCGCATTCATTGATGTTCCCGACAACGACATGTTCCTCAATATCGACCTTTTCCTATGTCTAGACGTCGACACGCTCCTCAACCTCAAAGGTGTAGTCGCTTTCGAGCTACCCTGTCTTGGTGTTGACCTAGCCCTCGACAGAGAACTAGTTGGTGCTGTACCTTGTCTCAACGTTGACCTGTAACATCTCCATTTTTTAGCTGGACCCTTCTTTTTGGACGTTCCATGCTGGGGTCCTCAGAGGTAGACTGAAGAGTCCTGGAAGAGGATTGACCCTCTCCTTCGTCTGGTGCCCCACATTCAGACTGCGCCTGCTGCACTCTTCTGTGCCACGGAGGCAAATCTTCGCCCATTCCCTCAGAGTACGCCTGAAAAACTTCCTGCAGTAATGGCATTTGTTAGGAACATGGATTTTTCAAAGGCAGCTGATGCAGACGTCATGAAGGTCTGACTTGGCCTTCTTTCTGCCATACGAAGGACACTTGTCAAATATAGATGCCATCTTATTTGACAAAATACCGCAAATTCCAGTCAGAAATAGACAGAAAATGAAAGGGACAGTTGAAAACTGTCAAATGAAGTAGTTATCACAAAAATCCACTCAAGACCTTTGAAGAGAAAAAGCCAAAAAGGCGGAGCTCAGTGCTCCAAGGACTTTTAAGCAGGAGCCGGAAAAAAGAACTGGAGCAACTGCCATCTGCTGGGCATGATGGGATATTGGTGGTCTCTGGGTTCTTAAAGACACAGATGCTGTTTTTGTTCTCACAAAATGGCAGACTGTAATGCTACACTGCCCTGCTATCCTTCATTCCTCTACTTTTACAAAAAGAGTTTGTGAAAGATTTAAGGTTTTTTTTTACCAAATATTGGCTTTAAAACATACATATATATTGTTTTCTTGACTTTTTTTTTAGTACAATCTGAATAATTTGCCCATTGTAGTCTTCCTTATAGAGTGCATAATTTTCTTCTCACGTGTTTTTACAAGCCTTCCTGAAGAAAGGCGAACATCTACACTTAAGATCTGCTATGGAAAAGTGTGCCGGGATTCCCGCACGTGGGCGAGACTAGAGGTGTAAAAAAAAAAAAAAAAAAAAAAAAAAAAAAAAAAAGAGATATATATATATATTCAACATATACTTCCCAAGGAAATAATTGGCACGCACTCCCAATCTCTGGAATCAATATCCTCAATATTCTTTATTCAGCTTACAGCATTACAATCCTTCGAGAGACAAACCAACGCGTTTCGCTATCCGCCGATAGCTTGGTCACGTGACCGTGACCAAGCTATCGGAGGATAGCGAAACGCGTTGGTTTGTCTCTCGAAGGATTGTAATGCTGTAAGCTGAATAAAGAATATTGAGGATATTGATTCCAGAGATTGGGAGTGCGTGCCAATTATTTCCTTGGGAAGTATATGTTGAATTTGTATCGGCGTGGCTCTGCCGAGGTTCCGCACCGGAAAACAGATGCGCCAAGGGTCGACAACACGGAGCCAATCTGGGGTTATATATATATATATGTGTATGTGTGTGTGTGTGTGTGTGTGTGTGATCAAGGGCACTCAGTGCTCGAAACGCGTCGCAGAGGGAGAGTCATATGAAATAAAAATCTTCCTGCCTGAGCCGTGAGGGTCCGTTTATCTCCGGAAAGTTTGTCAGCAGTACCCCTGCGCGTCGGTAGGTGGCGTTGTGCGGCTCCCATCGACGTCGTTGGTGTCGTGGTCACCGAGAGGATGTTGCGGCAGCTACTTAGACGCCGCCCTCGCGTGCTGACGTCAGTTCTGTACACGACTTTCCGCGCCAGGAACGCAGACCCATGCAAGATACTGGCCACTGGTGCCTTGAAACTAGGGCCCTGAAAGGGAGGACCTTAACCCGAGAAATCAGTTAGAAGAACGGGGAGGATGGGTGGGGCGGTAAGGAATCTATAACTACTAATGTTTTTTACAGATATATCATTACTGAAGGTAAGTAACTTGTGCATCTGAACGAAACCCATAGTGATGGATTCCTTACCTTAGAATAGATACCCCAGCAATACCAACCCCGGTGGTGGGTCTGCGAACCAAGATCACACCAGAAGGTCCTGGAGAACAGAACGGCCACAGAAGCCATCTCTCCGGACTTGGCTGTCCAGGCAGTAATGCTCGGTAAACGTGTGAGCGAGTCCCAAGTAGCTGCCTGACAGATGTCATGCAAGGGAACTCCCCGTCCCAAAGCAGTCGTGGCTGCCATCACCCTGGTGGAATGGGCACGCAGCCCACCAGAGGCTCCTTTTTAGCCAAAGAATAACAAGCCTTTATGCACAGAATGACCCACCGAGAGATGGCCCGCTTGTGCACAGCCCGACCTTTCTTGGCGCCCACGTAGCCAACAAAGAGCTGGTCGTCCACCCGGAACTGTTGTGTGCAGTTCAGGTAGAATGAGAGCTCACGTTTTGGGTCCAGACGGTGGAGCCTCTCTTCCTCTTTTGAGGGATGCTGAAAGAAGGTGGGCAAAGTGTTGGTCTGCCTGATGTGAAAGGCAGTGACAATCTTTGGCAGAAAAGAGGGACGACTCCTTAGAACCACTTTGTCCGGATGGACAGAGAGAAAAGGAGGTTTAGAAGAAAGAGCCTGGAGCTCACTCACTCTTCTGGCAGAAGGAAAGCGGTCTAAAGTAAGACTACGAAGAAAGCAGTTGTAAAGTGGCTCAAAGGGAGCACACATCAGATATGTCAGAACCAAGTTCAAGTCCCACTGAGGCATTATGAAAGGAACAGGAGGGAAAAGAGGAGTAATGCCTTTTAAGAATCTATTTACAACAGGGGACTTGAAAAGGGAAGGCTGATCTGGAAGCCGTAAAAAGGCTGAAATGGCCGAGAGATAGCCCTTGATAGTGCCCAGAGCTGAGCCCTGCCAGGCCAAAGAAAGGAGAAATAGCAGGACCTCTGAAAGAGGGGCAGAAAGTGGATCCACAGCCTTTGCTGTGCAACATGCCACAAATGTATTCCACCTGCAGGCATTTACAGTTTTAGTGGAGGGACGCCTGGCTGCCAGAATGACATCACATACTTCAGGAGGCAGGTCAAAAGACGTCGACTGCCGCCGCTCAATCTCCACGCAAGGGGGTGGAGGCTGGACAGTTTCGGGTGGAGGACCGTCCCCTGCTGCTGCAACAGAAGATCTTGCCAAAGAGGCAGTCAGATAGGGGGATCGATAGCCATGCCAAGTAGCTCGGGATACCATACTCTTCGAGCCCAGTCCGGAGCCACAAGAATGACTTGGGCCCAGTCTTGCTTGATCTTCTTCAGCACTATGGGTAGAAGTGGTATAGGCGGAAAAGCGTTTAGTAGACCACAACTCCACTCGCAACAAAAGGCGTCGCCTAGCGAGTGCCGCCTTGGAAATTCCAACGCGCAGAACTGCTGACATTTCGCATTCTCTTCAGTGGCGAATAGATCTAACCAAGGCTCTCCCCACTGCTGAAAGAGACCTTGCGCCACGTCAGAGTTCTGACGCCATTCGTGATCCATCAGGCACCTGCGGCTGAGCTCGTCCGCCCTGGCGTTCAAAGAACCTGCCAGGTGTTGAACCACCAGGGAAATGCCCTGATGTTCCAGCCATGTCCAGAGGCGCAGAGCCTCTTGACATAGGGTCCACGACCCCACCCTGCCCTGTTTGTTGCAGTACCACATGGCGGTGGTGTAGTCTGTAAACACCTTGACAGAGGGAAGGAATGCCTTCAGTGCAAGTCCGATCGCCCGAAGCTCCAAAAGGTTGATATAAGCCGGGACTCCGCCGGAGACCAGAGTCTTCTGATCACCGCCTCTCCAATGTGCCCGCCCCATCCCAGAAGGGACGTGTCCATCACAACTGAGTGTTCCGGTTGGGGAAGGGAGAGGGATCTGCCATTGACCCAATCGCGATTCGTGAGCCACAACTACAATTGTCGTGCAGTGCCCTCCGAGAGCTGGACGTGATCGGACAGGTTGCCCTGATGGTGTGCCCACTGGAACTTCAGGTCCCACTGCAGAGCCCGCATATGCCATCTGGCATGAGCCACTAACAGGATGCAGGAGGCCATCAGGCCTAGAAGTCGGAGGGTCATCCTGACCGAAACCCGGGATAGAGACTGAAAGATCGGAATCATAGCCTTAATATCCTGGACTCGCTGCTCAGAATGAGAAACCCGAAACTGCGCAGAGTCCACAACTGCTCCGATGAAGAGGAGCTTCTGAGAGGGATATCAGGTGCGACTTCGGCAAGTTGATGGAGAACCCCAGCAAATGCAGGAGGTCGGCCGTAGTCTGGAGGTGGGAGACAACTGCCTGGGGCAAGCCCGCCTTCACCAACAAGTCGTCGAGATAGGGGAAGACCGAAAACCCTGATCTGCGCAGAGGAGCAGAGACCACCGCCAACACTTTCGTGAACACCCGAGGAGCGCTGGTAAGGCCAAAAGGGAGCAGGAGTAACTGAAAGTGCTCGTGGCCTACCGTGAACCGCAGGTAACGCCGGTGGGCCGGCAGGACGGGGATATGAAAGTAAGCGTCCTGCAATTCCAATTCTACCATCCAGTCTTGCGGGTCTAGGGCAGGCAAGACCTGAGCAAGTGTCAGCATCTTGAACTTCTCCTTCCGGAGGAAGCGATTGACGTGCCAAAGGTATAAGATAGGATGCAGACCCTTGTCCTCCTTGGGGACCAGAAAGTAATGGGAACAACAACCACGGCCTACTTCTGGCCCAGGAACGCGATCGATGGTCCCCTTGGCCAAGAGGGCCATGACTTCCTGCTGAAGAAGCGCAAGATGGTTCCCCGACACCCACTTGTCCAATGTGATGTTATGCCAGTGGGGGAGATGATGGCGAATTCTGCCGCTCACTGGAGTTTGGTGGGCTTGAAAGGTTGGACTAGGAAGGCTTTGCAGTGGATGCGGCCGCGCTGAGGATGTTGCTGCGCAGGCCTGTGGCTCTGGAACAAACGTGTTGGGGCACCCCTTCCGTGGCCACGAAAGGAACGGAAGGCGGAGGACGACGAGTGGCCTTCAGGCCCCAGGACTTGGCCGTAAAAAGCGCTCCAACGCACTATCCACTTTATTGCCAAAAAGGCGAATGCTATTAAAGGGCATGTCAATCAAAGTGTTCTGGACATCCCCTGAGAAGCCAGTTGTCCTCAGCCAGGCGTGGCGCCGAAGCGCCACTGTCGTGGAAATTGCCCTGCCCAGCGAGTTGGCAGTATTAAGCCCACAACGAATAGTGAACTTAGCTGCGTCTCTCCCAGCTGCTATAGCTTGGGAGTGTACTGTCCGTGCCTCCTCCGGACAGTTGGGCAGCACCGGCCAACCGAATCCCACACAGAGTGGGAATAACTGTCCAAGAGGCATGCGGTGTTCACCGACCGCAGCCCTAAGCTGGCAGATGAAAACAGCTTCTTGCCAAGATGCTCCAGCTTCTTGGATTCCCTATCCGGAGGAGCGGAAGGGAACGCGCTCTGGGAGTGGGGTGCTGGGAGAGAAAGAGGGGGTCCCACGGAGCCGGGCGATGGCGTCGGGCCACATCCTGTCCACAGGAGCCCCAGTGTTGGACCTGGACCAAATGCCCAAAAGGAACGTCAGAAAGTGCGTCATTAAAAGGCAGCAAGGGCTCCGAAGAGGTTGCAGCCGGCTGAAGCACTTCTGTCAGGAGGTTAGTCCTGATGGCCACTGTAGGGAGTTTGAGGTGGAGGGCCTCTGCTGCCCTACGCAACACCACTGCGTAACTGGCTCCCTCCTCCGTAGTCACGGAAGGAGAAGACCGCATGCCAAGGTCAGGTGAGGTGTCAAGACCACTGGCATTCCCCAAATCCTCTGCCCAGTCTGGATCATAATCACACTGTTGTGTGAGAGGGTCCTCAGACCCATCCAAGTCCTTCCCTTCCTCCGAAGTCTGTGAAACAGGCTGAAAATAAGGACAGACATAGGGGTAAAAAAGCCCCATTGGCGTCGGATTCGGCGTCGCGCAACGCCGATCCGGTGCCGGGTCCGGTTCAGCGATGAAACTGGGGTCGGCGGTGGCACCGGACGTCATCGGAGGTGGTGCCGGTGTAGAGGTCGACACCGGTGGAGGTGTTATGAGGTCAACCAGTGTCACCCGGGATCTGAGCCCGGATCCAGGGGGGTCCTGCGGTGCCGGGGCCGAAGACGACAGCGGCGCCGCTGGCGATGGAAGGGCAGGACCCCCAGTCTGGCCTGTGGGACCCGTAGGCGCACCGGCAGGGCCATACAGCCCAAAGAGTCGGGCCATGGCAGCAAGAAACTCTTGCACCTGAGCAGGCGTCGCAGACGGACCCGGAAAGGGCAGGTAGGCCGGTGGCGACATCGCAGGTTCCGCCGGAGCCGCGGTAGTGGCACCACCCGCACCCTCAGCCGCGTTGCGCGACGGGAGAGGGGAAGTTGAGGAGCGACGACGCTTCGTCAACTTCTTTTTGGAATGCTTCGACTTACCTGACCCCGAGTGCGTAGACTTGGATCCAGAGGAACGATGGTGACGACTCCCCGACTGGTTCCCTCGACCTCCCACGGGACAAGGACCTTGAGCGGCGTGGAGCCGACTGCCGTACTTCCAGCAACTTTCGGGACCGCTCTCGCAAAGTCTTCAACGCCATGGCCCGGCAGTCGGGGCACGACTTGGAGTTGTGGTCGTGCCCTAGGCAGTAGAGACACACGTGGTGTAGGTCCGTCACCAACATCATGCAGTGACAGTCTCCACAGTTCTTAAAGCCGGGCATCCCTATGACACCAGGAGTCGATCACCCCGAAAAAAGTGAGACAAAAGGCCTCGAAAAACTCAGTCAAAAAGTGACTGGGGGTACTTGCTCTTCCCGGATCTGCGCTTGCTGGTTTTTAAAAAGAAAGAACTGACGTCAGCACGCAAGGGCGGCGTCTAAGTAGCTGCCGCGACGTCATCTTAGCAACCACGACAGACATGGAGCCGCACGACACCACCTACCGACGCTCAGGCTACTGCTGATGAAAACTTTCCTGATCCAGTCTGCCGCCTGTGGGTAATTCTAAGGTAAGGAATCTATCACTACGTGTTTCTTATGTGTGTATATATATTTCAGGCAGCACAGGAGGTGGTCAGATGAAACATCATAGCCTATATGTATGTATATGCACACATTTGCAAGGTTACATTTACAAAACGTTATCCATGGCATGATCTCCAGCTTCAACATAAATAAATCATAAATCAGGAATATTTATTGAGCGCACAAATCACCCAGAAGTCTCATGGCGCTGGCGGACGACTCGGAATTGTCAGCATGTACAGGGAAGAAGCCGGACTAATGATTGAACAGCCATGTTTTTTAATTCCCGGCGAAAGTGGTTATGGTCAGAGGTGATGCGTAGGTATAAAGGCAGTTTGTTCCAGAGGGTGGGCGCGAGAAAGGAAAAAGCCCATCCCCAGTTTGTGATAGTGCGCACTCGGAGTGAGGAGGGAACGGTTACTGGATCTTAAGGGCCTGTTAGGCTGGTACCAGCTGAGTTTTTTAGTCCAGTAACTAGGACCTCTACCATACATGTTTTGATGTGTTAGGCATAAGGTCTTAAAGCAGGTTCTCTTCTTCACTGGCAGCCATTGAAGATGTCTTAGGCTGGGTGCTGAGGGGGATCCAGATGGGAGATTTAGCACCAGCCTGGCTGCTGTGTTTTGCAGGACCTGGAGAGGAGATCTGCATTTATCGCTGTCAGCAGAGCATTGCCGTAATCCATACGGCTGATAATCAATCACTGTACTAATGGTTTCCCGGCTTAAACACTATGTGCAGATTGCGCATAATGCCAAAACAGGAGCCAATTATGTGGTTTAACCTGTTTTTTCATTGATAATTGGTTATCAATTTTGATTCCTAGATTCCTCACTGTGTGCTTTCGGGCTGGGCAGGAACCAAGGTTTTGGGGCCACTAGTCATCAGACCAGTGCTCATGGGCCTTACCAAAGAGTACTATCTCGGTTTTGCTTCCATTTAGTTGTATGTGGTTGGAGTTCAGCCACCTATTTACATGGGCCATGCAATTCTTAAAGCAGGGCGTGAAAAATCTGAAAAATGGTACTAGTCCTGCAGGTCTAGTACCTTGAAAAATCTCCTCGACCTAACTGCAACCTACTTGACCTATATCTCTGATGTAGAGGTGCCAATGATTGGATGATCATTTATTTTGAACCCCTTTATGACCCACTGACGTGCATTGTGAGAAGTTCACACTGAGAACTCACACAAACATCTAGAAACAACTCCTTTCACAGCACACTATACTCGAACAACATGTTACATGAAAATCCTAGAGAAAGGCATCTTGGAAAAATCAAACACTTTTTAAGGGAATTCAAGAGAAAATAAAATGTATAATGCAAACAAAAAGAACATCGCTTTACCCAGGATGAGAGGACAGTGTACGTTTTTGCGTGCCAAAGTTGTCACTTGGTGGTCCGGCATAAGGGGGTTGGGCGGCAGGGCAATTACAGCTGGGGCACTGGCCCCACTAGACCGCATCCACCCCTCCCAGTGCGGAGGCAATAGACTTGGTCATTATTTATAAATATAAGCATTACTCACAAAAAATAATATATTATTTGCTGGAAAGTAGTGAAGATGCTACACACCTGTGTGTGGAAGACTCTTTTTTTCAGAGCAGAGATGCAGGACATTAGGCTGAGAAAAAACTGCCCCTCTATGCTTTCAGTAGCAAATGATATTTTTGGAGCTGGGGTCAACACCTAGAAATTGACACGACTGCAGGTGTATGAAGGACAGAAGCTGGGGGGTGTGGTGTGGTGTGTGTGTGTAATTTACAGATGACCACAGCAGCAGTTAATTACTAATTAAATATATTTTGAAAATGACAGTTATCTGCTGCCCTAGTCATTCTTATAGCTTTAGGGGCGTGTAATAGTCTGATTGTCACACTTGTAAGAGTGTGACCGTTAGTAGTTGTGTTGTTACTATCCTTGGCAGCATGGCAGGGGCAATATGTGCTGCAAGCTGCAGTGGAAACCTACACCGAGAGCCCTGGCACTTATTCTTTTACAAATTATATTTCTAAGTGTATGTGTATATGTATGTATGTATGTATATGTGCAAGTATCATGGACGGATGTGGGTGTTCCTTTTCCGCCACAATTCCTGAAGTTTCGCAAGTACTATTGCATCATCAATGTTTTGACCATGAGGTGACGCAGAGCCACCTGAGAACACAGGGATGGCATGTCAAAATCTCCCATAAATGCCACATGATTTGTATTAACTTTAATATGCATGCTGCTTTTATTTAAATAATGTTATTTGCTGCTGACGCTGATGGCGCCACATGTTCTTATGTATCCAAGTGCATTTTGTTTTTACCTCAGGAGTATGTATGTTGGCCGCTTGGCACATAAGAATACCCCTCCGAAATATGTTTTTTTTATAAAGTGCTCCGAAGGTGGACACAGGGTAGTCCTTGGGGTAAATGAAATAAATAGCAGTTGGGTGTTAACAGAAGTGGGGTGGGGGAGTAGTTGAGGTATGTGAGTTGGTGCAGATGTTTATTGGGATTCTTCATGCTGATGTTTGGTGGGATTAATAAAATACAGATGAATCCAGATATTCTGAACCCTTTCCATGTTACAAGCACAGGGGTGGGTTATCCCAAGTGGTAATCCTCAAGACGTTCAAGAAGTTTCCTCATCCTTGCCCCCGCCATACTCCAGTATCACTCCTAGCCTTCACAACCACCACCTTCTACCTCATCACCACTTCTCTATGAATCCACCACAACATCCTTTCCCAATGTATAACTATTTTCCTCTTCCGACTCACCGTCCACCCCCCTTACACTTCATGACACCACCACCCTTAGCATTGCACAAACTCACTAGACATAGATTGCACTCCCTACCATCCTCCACCTCCACTGCACTCCCCACCACTCTCCTCACCCTCAACGGTGTATCAGTCTGTCCTGTAAAGCCTTTTTAAGTGGTAACCCAGCAACAAGAGCTAACTGGATGGCCTCCTTTATCACCCTATTAAACTGCTAAACCAGTCCATTACTTTCTGGATGATATAACGCCGTTTTCACATGTTTGATTCCAGACTTCGCTAAGAATCTCTGCATTTTAGTGGAGGTCAGTTAGACCTCATTATCCAACACTAGCACTTCCGGGAAACCTTTCCATGTAAATACATCCTCCAAGAACTCAATCCCAACGTCCCTCATCACATTCTCCATCATTCTTAATTCCGGCCATTTAAAGTAATAATCCACTAGTACATCAGCATAATTTTCCTTCGATGACAACGTAGAACAAGCATTGGCATAGCCAATAGGTCTCGCCTTTGGGACCTTATAAGTGTTAAGTTATCAAGCACAATATTCTTGGTGCAACAACATCAACTGTTGCATGGCTAAAACTTATAAGGTCCCAAAGGCGAGACCTATTGGCTATGCCAATGCTTGTTTTGACTACCGTTAGGTTATGGTCACTTCACTGGGGTTCACCAAGTCACACCTTTGTTTATAGTGTAAACATTTGTACTTTTGGAGGTACTGTGTTTGAAAATAATGTGATTGCAAAATAAGTGACTAATTTCAGCTGAAGTGAGTACAATTTAATTAACTATCGTGTGGGCTTTCGATATATATATATATATACACCCACACAGAAATATACATATATATACATATAGGTTGTTTTATTTCCCTAAATTGAATTGAGGTCTCATGCCATATATCTGCTTATATTTGTGATTGATTCAAGCAAGTGATATCTTTTTTGCAGAGTTTGTAATTTAAATTGATAAATGAGTTCCTTGTGAACATTGTCTTTTGCTTATTAGCAACACCCGGTTCACAAGGACATTTGGGTCGTTCTTGTTTTCGTAAAACAACTCTACCACAAGTCATAGTCTTACAGTGAGGACAGCAGTGAAAATACTGGGTATGCAGATTCTTGCATTCCTTTAACACCACTAGTGAGACCACATTTGAGGCCCACAGAGCAATGCCTTGCAAATGAGTGGTCAGGCAGTTGGGTGGGATTGAGGCGATCTAGTAGTTGGGACAAACAAAATGCAAAGAAAATCTATCTGAAATAGTGTAACAAAACAAAAGGCAAGTGTTTTGCAGACCCAGTCTCCTAACTACTAAGTACATCTGTGGTGTCACCTAGGGCTCCTCCCAGAGCCCCACCCTCTACAACATCTTCATTTTCCTACTAACCAGCATCATTCACTCCAACAGTTTCAGCACGATCTCCTATGCTGACAACACCCAGCTCCTCGTCTTTCTATCATAAGACACACACAACATGCAAGCAAGCTTTGTCAGATGCATCTCCTCGGTAGCATAATGGAGGCATAAGGAGCTGCCTCAAACTGAATGAAAAAACCAAAGTGCTTCTTTTCAGCAAAGGCACTTCACTCTGGGCCCTGGCCTGGTGGCCCACTAAGTTAGGACCGACCACCCAGCCATCTGATGCCACCAGAAACCTGCTCATTGTGATCAACAGCCGAATCTCCATGTCCAAACAGATCAATGAGATCACATCTACCTGGTTGCACTCCCGCAAAAATCTTCAAATGGCTTCCACTTGACATCCACAGATCTGTCATTCAAGCCCTTGTCATCAGTCGGCTCAACTACAGTAATGCACTACGTAGGCATTACAGCTCAACTTACCAAAAGACTCCCAGAAGTACAGAACTCAGTATTCAGACTTTCACAAACCGCACTAACCAAACACCTTAAAGACCTCTACTGGCTCCCAAATCACAAGGGAATCATTTTCAAACTCCTCAACCTCACCTCCAAATTTTTACACAACCAAGGCCCAGCCTGCCTCTACAACCACATCACCTTCCACACCCTGGCTGGACACCTCCAAAAGGATAACCTACTCTTGCCGATGTCCCCAACATACAGGGAGACAAAGCTGAGGTTCTCCCTTTCTCCCACATTATCCCTAAAGCTTAGAAAACGTCCATCCTACATCAGAGCTGCCTGCTGCACCCTCAAGCTCTGCAGGAAACTGAAAACCTGGGTCTTCTAACAGGCTCTACTCAGACATGACAGGTCATCTCTTTCTCAAGTACCAAGATACCCTGACAGGTGATATGTGCACTCTAAAAATCTGAGTAACAGTCAGAAAAGATGCATCAGACAAACTCAAGAGGCCAGTGGACACCAGAAGAGGTTCTAAAGCACATCAGTCTCCGAAAGATAAAACAGTGTTTCTGGTGTATATTCTAATTGCAGATTACTCACCTTTAGAATATACACTGTGTCAATCTAGGAGATTCACTCTTTAAAACATATTCTAGCTCCAACAGCAGCTAACAGTATAAATGCAAATGGCAAGCTAATGGTCAAGGACGAAAGGAGGACAAGACGTCAAAATCATTGGGAAGTGACATCTCCAGTGGTTGGTGGGGCACAGAGCAAACTTATATGTTAATACTAAATATCAAGGGAGACAATCTCCAAATATCCAGTGGTGCATCCTAAAAGGGGTCACTGCAACTAATGCAACTACATATCAGTAGAAACACAGACAATGTATATGAGGCCCCAAATTCATTTTATTATTAATGTTCCAACTTGTTTGATGCGATTGATTGCGGTTGGTTGAGGAATCATAGACTGTTCTCCAATCTTCGGCATTGAGATTAACAAACAGACCGATAAAGGCACGAGAAACACATCTATCTTAGAGCAGTTACTGAACACGTCCGAACACTATCCAAGGATGGAGTCAGAGTCCATGCAGCTAGGTGAGTTACACAGTATCCAATGGCTCAAAGCTTTTTTGAAGAAAACCATTTCTAATATCGGAGCCAAAAATAGTTGGCAGGAGTTTAGTTAGCAAATCATGTATATCTACACTCACATATGCTATGAAAACCTGGTTACAGAACTGCATGTAATGGAGTGGGTCTAAAGAACAAGTTACGAGGGGCGTGGCTAAGATGGCGGGCGGGTGAGACGTGTTTTCATCTCTCTCCGCTCCCCGCCGCAGGCCCTGCCAGCAAACTGCATGGAGAGGTGATTTTGAGCATGTCCGCCAAGCGGGGATACCTGCAGCTCTTGAGTGGCTGGTCCTGGGGGCCGGTTCTCCTGGGACTACCGGGAGGCCTCGCGGTCGAGCGAGGCCTAGCATTCAGAGGCCGTGGCGCAGATCGTTCTTGGGGTTGAGACGGATCCAGCTTACGGAGGCCTACTCTGGGTGTTGCGGCCATCCCTCATGGACCCGCTAGTTCGGGCGGGCCGCAGCACATTGCGAATGCCTGCAGAGGCGATCTGGAGACGAGGAGTGCCGGGCTGGTGGCGGACTCGGTCCCGGTTTTCGGAGTCGGCGAGCCCTTGCCCTGAGACCAGGGACAGAGGGGATTCTGGACCCTGGAGACAGAGGGGGGCTGGCTATCACTCACAGCGCAACACTGCAGGGAACCTTGCTCTCAGGGAGGCCTGTCAGATCAAGGAGATTGGTGCATCAAAGGGGGCTGGTCCGGCCTCATAGACGTGAACTGTTTGAGCCGCCCGGCCTTCACCTTGCCGGCTGTTCCGGGCCTACTAGCAAGATGTGACCGCTGAGGCACTCAGAAATGGAGGGTCGGAATCAGTGGGCTTGAGCAGTTTGTTGGAGCCCTGCCTAGCACCTTGCTGGCGTGGTCCCCCGGAGGGATGGCTGGAGCGGGACTGTTTCTTTGAGACCCCACGGAGAGGGGTTACATAGCAGGGTTGGCCGGAAGCCCGCTCGAGACTATTGCATCTGGGAGCCCCCCTGCGAGAGTTGCTGTGGGCACTGCGGTCTTGAGCCCTGGACAGCATTTGGTCGCTCGGGCCTGACGTGGCGCTGCACCCTGTGGCAGAGGCCTAACAGATTTATTACCTGGCCAAAAGGTGAGGAGAGCAGGGGGTGAACACAGCAACATCCGGGCGCCCCCCTCACTTGGAGTGTTGCTTTTGCACTATTGCATTGGGGGGGGTGGAACGGTGGAGGCTCCCCCAATTAACTTTGCTAGCGCCTGGGGTGACAGGCATTCGGCCTGATCCCCAACAGCTCCTTGGGCCTCCACCACACCTACTAGAGTCTGCACCGGTCTCAGACCCGCGCTTGAGGGCAGCATGTCCCGAACGGAGGCTTGTTTTCCCGCTTGACCCGTGGTGTGAGGAGAGGTCCTGCTCACTCCAACATCGTCTGTGACCCCCTTGCGGATCGCTCCTCGTGCAGTGGGGGAGAGAGAGATGGACGCCTGGCTGATGCCTCTTGCCTCTCCCGAGTCCCGGCACGGTTGCACCGCTGCCTACCCTTGCCAACGGATCAGTACTGTTTGCGCTTATTCCCCATGGTAGGGGCTGCCGAATCTTGCAAAATGGCTTCAGGGAAGACCAAGAGGGACAGGATAGTAAAAGATATGCTCCTCCCACTCTCGGGCTCGGCCACTAGAGATCCGAGCCCGCGTACAAACTAGGAGGATCTGTATGGCTCCGCTCAGGCAGAGGCACCAGTCACTCTCTCCTACTCAGGATCACTCTTCGCTTCCTAAAGGGATGATATTTAATCTTTTTTTAAACTCTGGCAGGGGAGCTACGGAAGGTCCCCATACATGTGGAAGATCTGGGTGACAGGGTTTCCAGTCTGGAAGATCATGAACAAGGCCGGGAAGAAGTTATTGAACAGCTCCAGCAAGAGATCTTGCGTCTTCTGGATCAACATCAGGAGCTCCAAGTTCACTCAGAGGATCTTGACAACAGGTCCCGATGTAACAACATTCGTATAAGAGGCACTGCATCAGGGGAGAAGGGAACTGACATTGTGACCTTTGTGTTGCAACTGTTTTGGGGGATCCTTGGGGTGGTCCAGAGGTGAAGATCAAGATAGACCGCGCACACAAAGTGGGTCCTCGGAGGGCCACGGCCAGTCCCCACCTCCCCAATTATCCTCGCCTGCGTCCACGATTTCACCAAAGAGAAAAATTTTAAGGTGGCAAGAGACAAACATCCCATACAGTTCCAGGGCCATTCTCTTTACCAGGATTTGGCGGCATCCACCCTGCAGAAGCGCAAGGCATTCCGACCAGTGACCGCCCATTTGCGTGAATTTAGGATGTCCTACTCCTGGGACAACCCTTTAAACTTGCTTTTTGTCTAACTGGGAAGCTCCACGAGCTCCGCTCAGTGGAGGAAGCACGCAACCTATTTGGCATTAAGGACTCTCCTTCGGAGCCCTCCAGCCCCAGGGGACAGGGTCACAAGAGGAGGGAGCACCGTCCATTGGAACGCTTGTGGCCCCCCTCGTCTGGCCTACGACCGGACCCCGATATCGTCAGGGAGAGACAGGCTGTTCTAGTTACTCTTGCGGAAGACATGGCGGGGCTGAGGATTTCTTGAAGCTTTTCACCCATATCAGCACCATTGGGAATCTCTTGTTCCTTCTCCGTTTGGGACCGGCGGGGGAGGGAGGCCATGAATCATGAATAATCCCCTTTTGTACGATATTCCATGTAAACATTCATCATGGACAATGTTCTTCTTCTTGCTAAGATTTGGTTTGTGTTTTTGTTGGCCACTAGGGCCTTTTGTTACAGGGATTTACTGGACCTGGTGACAATACACAAGCGCTCTTCATCATAATGTTTCTGTGAGGGCCTCTGCCTTGGGAGTGGTTGCTTGGTTACACTTTAGGCTACTGGCGCAGCCAACATTATGCTTAACTCCAATGTCTGATCACTTAGTGATACCTACACTCAAATCAGTCTTTATTTTGATTTTTTCCAATCATTAAAGACACAATACAACCATAGAGTGCTAAATGTTGGTTACCATTAAAACATACTATTTTACAGATATAAAAGTTAATTAACCAATTTTAAAATATTAAAAAATTTAAAAAATTTAGGGTATATTGGTATTGCACAGATGGTCCCGGACAGATTTTT
Organism: Triturus cristatus; assembly: GCF_964204655.1. NCBI lineage: Eukaryota > Metazoa > Chordata > Amphibia > Caudata > Salamandridae > Triturus > Triturus cristatus. The sequence continues at coordinate 838,887,715 of NC_140593.1, read as the reverse complement.
TGCAGCATTAAAAATACAGATTTCATAATCACAACTACTAACGGAGACCGACATAATATAGAAATAAAACACAGTTTAATACAGATCTTTGACTCCCCAACTAAAGATATGTATAGACACATAAAATTATTACAGAACAGGGTTGACATTCATAGCACTTCATTTCTTCATATTGCTCCTTCGAATGTCGCACATCCAACTTAGGAACTAAGCCATTGCTATTACAAAATCTTCCTGCAAGTTTGTTTATAAGATACGGAATGCAATTTTACTTGATCTTGTGCCAAGATTAGCACAAATAGGTTTTATCCATTTTTCTCTAGGGCACTTGTAGGCTGGGCAAGAGAACAGTATATGCATAATAGACTCATGCATCGTTAGGCACAAAGAACATTTGGTATCTATTACATTTTGCCAAACGGACGTAAACGTTTTTATGGGGAAAGAACCTACTCTAAACTGGTGATACAGTTTCCTGTCATATGGTCGAGAGATAAAATTCAAGTAGGCTTCGAACCTTGTTTCAAACTTATGCTCAAGATAGATACCAGTAAGAGAAGTGTTTTGTGTCAGTGACATGGAATTGATTATGAGCATATTGCAATATGCTTCCTTATAATCTTTTTTTGACGGAAACGGTCTACCTGCTGGGTCGTCCCACAGATGTTTTAGCCCCATATCCTCCAACGTACACTTAATCTTTTGTAACCATTAAATTTTACTTGACGAGTCAATTCCTTTTACATATTGTAACGCGTTGGCATAGGATGACAGCTCCGGCGTGGTCCAGAGCTTTCTCCAATAAGCTATGGGACTAAAACGAGCTATCGCCTCAAGTGCAGTACAGCCCCACATTTGGGGACTAAGCGAGCGCTACGGCAGAGAACTACACGCCCCAGGAGCCTGAGGGGCAGCGCAAGCAGTGGAGGTCCCGCCCCCTGACACCAGGGACCGTACTTGAGCACCTCGCACCTCCCGCTTCGCCATATTTGGGGACTAAGCGAGCGCTACGGCAGAGAACTACACGCCCCAGGAGCCTGAGGGGCAGCGCAAGCAGTGGAGGTCCCGCCCCCTGACACCAGGGACCGTACTTGAGCACCTCGCACCTCCCGCTTCGCCACATTTGGGGACTAAGTGAGTGCTACGGCAGAGAACTACACGCCCCAGGAGCCTGAGGGGCAGTGCAAGCAGTGGAGGTCCCGCCCCCTGACACCGGGGACCGTACTTGAGCACCTCGTGCCTCCCGCAACGCGGGACGCGTGCGGGCGAACGCCGGGCTAAGCCCAGGCAAAGGGCGGGCCATCTACGGCCGTCAGAGGCCGAAGGAGCTCGGGCCGGGCCAATCCCCCAAACTTCCACTATGGGTAAGCGCGCAAGCAAGCTGTGTCTATGGAGGGGAGCGGGAAAAAACTAAGGTTCCCAGAAAATCTGACTGCATAATTTCTTATTTGTCTTCTGCTGTTGGGGTGTTATCCAAAGAAATTGCTAATGCTGAACAGGAACTGGGTCTGGTTCCTCCCATTCTGCCCTGTGAAATTTCTGATTGTGTGGCAGTACCCAGCATACCTTTGGAACCTGTGGTGACTGTGTCTAATCCTCCTATAGTAAGGGATCCTGTTATTTTTACTCAGGATGTGGTTGATCAACGGGGGCATCATGTCCAGGGTAACGCAGGTCCGGCGAGGATTTGCAAGCAGACCTTGAAACGGCTTAAAACTCAAAAAGCTGCGCAGCCTACTGAGGGGCCATTAGGGACACTTACGGCGGATCTACTAGAAGACATAATCACCTCACGTTTAGAACCTTTATTGGTGGGCATTGCCAAAGACATTGTCGAGACTCTGAATGCCTGTGTGGCTGACCTGCTTAACAAATGTACAAATTTTGTAGCTTCCATTAAAGAGTTTAGTTTACATCAAGTGGGGGCCAGTCAGGCTATGCATAGCCCACTTAGGTCAGAGAGGGGCACGGGAGTTTCTTCTGGGCCGTTAATCCAATTCTTCTGGGCCATTAATCCAATCATGTTCTCAGGGGATGGGTAGTACCTCTCATAGGGCATTGAGCACGGACCCTCCCCTTTCCATGGCGCAGCCGCTATTAGGCAATCATACTGATGGTATTATGCCGTGTGCGGCAAGTAAAGCTGTATCCCTGCCCCTGGGCCGGAGCGTGAGGCGCCCTTGGTGGCCGTTTTTGTAGGGGTTCCTCCTCTCCGTGGGGGAGTGATGGAATCTACGCATGACCTATTGACGATGACTAGATCTTGGTGTGGAGCCTCCAAATGTGGAGGTTTGGACATCTCCCCTAACATCATTATGGCGAGAAGGGTGGGGTGAGTTGGTCGACGGCCGAAGCGGCTTGTGGGGGATTGTGTAATTGTCAATTTCAATAGTCCGGACATTGTAGGTAGATTGTTTTGGGATGGGTCTAAGGTAGAGTATGGGGAAATTAGACTAGTCCCCATAGGATTTTTCTACCCACCCCCATCAAAACTCTTTTCCGGTTTACACAGTCACCGGGCTGATGCTCGTGATCCTACAAACATTCCCCCCTCATCCTCAAGGCAACAATCTCCCTCTAGACTGCCTTATAAGGTGGGGTGTCAAAGCTCTGGGGTACCGTTAAGGCCTGGATACTGTCAGCTTTCAAATAATGTCCCTCTGCCCCGTTCTTCCAATTTGATCTTAAACAACTATTACACCCCATTGTCAAATTTGGAAGATAATGATTGACTGACAGACACGGCACGGCCTGTTGATCCCTGCCCTGAAAACCCTGTTGGAGGGGCTAGTTGTAAATTAATTAGTTGGAATGTCGCCGGGACTAAATCCAAACGACCGGATTTGTCCTGGCTTGATTTCCTAGGCAAACATGATATTATTGCCATGCAGGAATCGTGGGATCCTTCAAGTAACTTATTTTTAGATGGTTACTCCAGCTATGTTGTACCGGCAGTTATGGGTGGGGCAGGTCGAGCCAAAGGGGGTCTAATTTTTCTTTTTGCACTTCATTTAAAGGTCACATTCACCCGCCTGGCTTCTGGTTCTAATAATTTCTCTGCGTGGAATGGATCGTCTCCCATTCCTTGAAAATTCTATTGATTAATTTTTATAACTCGAGGGACTGTGTTGATTTCAATCAACATGTGGCCGCCTTGCAAACTTTATTTTAGATTACAGTCAATATCAAAACACTGGTTTCGAGATCGTCCTTATGGGCGATTTTAATGTTCATTTCTGTGTTGGTGAGTGTTACGTGAGGGCCTATGAAGCTACTGAGGGCCCTCCTGGCGCTGTGCCCCCCCATTTTGAGCATACTAAGCAGGGGGAGGCCCTAGAGGTCTTTCTTGCCACTACCAACATTTTTTAATCTAATGTTATAGAGGTTGGGGGCGGGGCTATTACGTTTAAAGGTTCTACTTTGGGATCAGTAATAGATTACATTTTTATGTCGTCTGGTGTCTTAGATAGGGCCATAGCTCTTAAAGTTGTCCCGTCTGCCTTTAGTGATCACAACCCGGTATATCTGGAGTTGGCTTTGCCGGAAAGCTTGGGTGGTTTGCGTTATGATTGCCAAAGAGATCTTCCCCTGATTACGAAAGACCAGGGTCGCAGGGTTAAATGGGCTAAGGTGGTCCCGGCAACCTTTTTGGAAGAGCTTTGCGCCAAAATGGATGGGCATTGGGCCATTTGTCTGAATGATAACTCGACTGCAGTGGAGGTGGTTGGGGCCTTTGAGGATATTTGTGTTCAGATCTCTAGGGATCTGACTTCCACCAATGCCCGTCGAGGCTCCAATCCCTTTAGATGGTTTGAATTGCTCGAGGGCCCACAGGATTCTGCGCGAGGCGCTAAAAAGCAGACCTAGGGATAAGGGGGGAATTGCAGTAGCCAGAGGGGACTATAAAGAGGCCATTGCCAAAAGGAAAAAGGCAATAAAATCAGAAGCCTGGGACAATCTTTTATCAATCGATGTCCTATGGGACAGTGGGAAGTTCTGGGCAACTATTAATCATCCTTTTTTCTCGGGTACTGAGGGCACTATCCAGGACTGTGTAATTCCAGATGAGAAATGGTTTGACCATTTTAGCAAAATCTATTGGGCGGGAGATTGAATTCCCGTTAGTAGTAGTACCTTTGTAGTATCCCATTCCCTGCCCTGCTTATCCTTTGATCCGATGGATGTGGAGAGAGCCATAAAGGATTCTGCTAGTAATAAGGCGCCGGGCCCTGACGGAGTGCCAGCAGACCTATATGGCTACTCTCCTAATTTATGGGCAAGGATTTTAGCTAACGTTTTTAATGCTGTTTCTAGTTTTAGGTTCCCTGCTTCTTGGGCTAAGGCGATCATTATTCTAATCTTCAAAAAGGGCCATCGTGATGGTCCTTCCTGCTATAGACCCATCTCCCTGATAGACTCTGCAGTGAAGATCTTGGGCAGGGTCTTCCTTCTTAAACTCAGGGATGCTTTAGACAGTCAGGGTATTTTGTCTAATCTGCAATATGGGTTTAGAGCTAATAGGGGGACTCTGGATCAATGTTTAAATCTTCAGCTTTTAATTAGTAAATACACGGTGGCGAAGGACGGGTCCCTTTTTATGGCTTTTATGGACCTGTCCTCCGCTTTTGTCTAGTTAATCGGTCTAAGCTATGGTCCATCATGCTGGATTTAGGTATTGATCCTCCCTTAGTATGTTTTTTAGCAGCACTTCATCAGGACCTCTCGGCCTCAGTGAGGGTCACTCAGGATGGGAAATGCACTAAGCACTTTAGGTCAGAGAGAGTGGTAAGGCAGGGGTGTATCCTTGCCCCACTCCTCTTTACTATTTATATTAACGGCCTGGAAAGGTCCCTGGGGGTCCTGAGGGTAGACGCGCCGCGTGTAGGGGATCTAGTTGTACCGGTTCTTCTATACGCGGATGACGCTGTCCTGTTGGCCCGCACGTCTGTGGGGCTTCAGAGATTGTTGGATGCCTTTGGTGCCTTTATGGCTGCCTTAGACCTTAAGGTGAACATAAAGAAATTCCATTTTATGGTGGTGGGGAAACAGAGAAAAAAGCTTAAATCTAGATCTTTATTTTGTAACGGGGAAGAGATCTCTAGAGTAAAGGTTTTCTGCTATCTGGGAGTCCTCTTTGACGAGAATAGTACTTGGGGCCCACAAATTAAGCTCAAACGTAACTCTGTAGCTAGGTCTACCTCTGCGTTGCTGAGTTTTGCTAAAAGACCGGGGGCAAGACCAACGGAGGCCCTGTTGAAAGTCTATTCTTCGAAAAGCCTGGCTATCGCCACTTATGGCGCGGCTTTGTGGGGTTATGTTACGCAGGACATGATCCAAGTAGTTGAAAATAGATTCTTGAGACATTTGCTATCAGTTCCTCAATCGACCCCTGTTTTTTCTATTCATGCGGAGGTTGGTCTGGGCTATGTCACGGACAAGCTGAAGATGGCCCCATTGTTGTGTTGGGTGAAAACCTGGTTAAATCAGGAAATCACTCTTAACCATTTGATTCCTAACGACATTCTAACCTTGGACTATGGTAATAGAATACCCTGGCTGGAGTACGTCAGAGTGGAGCTCTCTCGTATAGGGCGCCCTGAGCTCTTTGTGTCTCCATCACATATTGTCAAGGCTGACTTAGCTTGGATCAAGCAGTGCTTTTTAGTTAGGGCCAATTTGGATCGCGAAGAAAGAGAACTCTTAAAACCTTGTGTTAAAGCGCATTTTATGCTTCTCTCATCTCCCTCGCTGGAACCTTATTTGAGTATTGTTTCCAACCCATTCCATAGATTTTTACTGTTAAGATTTAGATTTAATTTGATCCACTACTCACTTGGCTTCTATCCGTCCTGGGGTAGGCCTGTATGTAGTAGGCCATGCCATTGTGATGATTTTTCATCCCAAGACACTTTGCATTTTATTATGTTTTGCGAGTTCTATTCTGCAAGCCGGAAAAAATATCTGCTCCCAATTTTGAAGGAAGCCGGCTTTGTACAAGTTAGACCTGCCCTGCTATTTCTCCAGCAGTTGAGTAGTACTCGTATTATATTTAGTGTAGCAAATTTCCTGGTGGCAGCTATGCGCTGCAAATCAAAAATTTCTCCTAATCTGTGCAATCATGGAGCAACTTTTTAATGTCTGTTCCTAGGTATGGTATCTCTATTTGTGTGGATATGTTGTATCTATGCTGGTACATTTTATGTCTTGGACTGCCTTTTTATTACTGTATGAATTCTGTACTTTTATGATTTTAATTAATCGAATAAAGTGTTTTTGACTGACTGACTGAGTGGATTGAGGGAGGCTCCTTAGGGATCTCAAAAACTTGTTCTGGGCTATAACTAAGGGTGTTACATTTTCAAAACCCTAGAGCTCTGCGCCATATAATATTGAGGCCCTGATCTTGGCATTATAAATTGCTATTGCAGGCCCAACCGGCTTAGTTTTTGAAAGTCGGTGCTCTTTTAAAAGGACACCTGCTAGTTCAGCGTGCCTTAGGGCCAATAAATCTATTTGTGGTTTCCAATTTAACCTCCTTTCCAGGGTAACCCCCAAATATGTGAAAGTATCAGTTTGTTCTAGCAGAACATTATCCATAACTACTCTCCCGTTCACTATTTTGTGTCTATGTAAGACCATGAATTTCGTTTTTATCTACATTTACAACTAGGTCATGGTCTTCGCAAAAAAACGTAAATCTATCCAAGGTATGTTGCAGTCCTTTTGGTGTCTTGGATAGAATTAGGGTATCATCTGCAAACATTAACAGGGGTACCTTCATACCAGCAAGTGTAGGTGCGTCTGTTGGATATGTTGAAAAGTAACAGCCATATTAATGAATAGTGAGAAGAGAGTGGGAGCCATAACACACCCCTGTTGAACCCCTTTATTTACTGGAAACCGATCCGTTACCTTCCCCTGCGATCCCCAGCGGACTTGAGCATAATTTGACTCGTGCAATTTAACAATTAGACAGAAGTTCTGAGGCCATCCCTAATTCCTTTATTGATTCCCATCATTTATTGCGTGGGACTTAATCAAACGCAGACTTTAAGTCTATAAAAGATGCGTATAAAGTTCCCCCAGCAATAATTACCGTACTCCAGAAAATCAACATAAACCTAAAACTTGGTCAATGGTACTAATATGGGGGTGAAAACCAGCTTCTAATGTTGATAAAATATCAAATTAGTCTATCCATATGTTGATTCTACTCAACACGAGCCTGGCCAAAATCTTTTGCATTGTGTCAATTAGGCTTATTGACCTACAGTTGCTTGGGAGAGTGCGGTCCCCTTTTTAGGTCTCGCCTGACCCAGCGCATGCGCTGGTCTGGCGAGACTTATTGAGAGGGCTCCAAAAAGTGCTACCAGGCCAGCCTAGAGCTACAGTGCATGTGCGCGGGCGCCGCGCTTTACCGCGATTACTTTCACATTCGCGACCGCAGGGCCGCTTGGCAAAACCAATAGGTCTCGCTTTTGGTACCTTAAAAGTATTTAGTTATGCAACTGTTGCATGGCTAAATACTTATAAGGTCCCAAAGGCGAAACCTATTGGATATGCCAATGCTTGTTTTTATACGAGTACAATTTCAGCGTCACGCCAGGAATCAGAATTAGGAGCACCTCTGGCTATAGCATTTGCTATTAAGTGTATATATTTAACCCAATTGGCTCGGTCGTGTCTAAAAAGATCGACGGAATACAATCCGGGCCAGGGGCCCTTCCCATTGGGATCGCATCCAGGGCAGTTTCTATCTCCCCAATTCCAAAGGTCAGTGTGGTATCAGGAACTATATCAAAGTGATTCATAAGGCTATCTGGCGTGGAGGCGAATTGTGCCTGGAAGTAGGAGACCCACTGTTCTGGTGCTACGTTATTAACCGGGGCTTAACTATTTTCACCACTACCCCATTTTACAATGTGCCAAACTGTCCGCATATTTTTCCCATTACTAGCTTGCAGAAGCTCTTTCCATCTTTGTTCAAACTCCTTTTTAGCTACATATTGTGCTTTTTTTGTACGCGGTCCATGCAGTTCTAACCTCCCCTAATGTTTTTTCCCTAATAGCTTGAGACAAGTGCTTATACGCAGTTCTACAGGCCTTATTGTACCACTTAGCTGACTTTTGGAGTTCTCGGCTGCTGTTTTTTTTTTGTCTTAAAGAAACATTTGAGCTTTACAAACAATTCTTCATGTGCCTTTAAAATCTCGCTGTTGAGGTCAGCCTGGGTATCTAGGTTTGAAATGGCTCTTAGAGTGTTTTCCACCGCCACCTTCATCTGCTCTAAGGAGCTTTTGCTTTCCATTAGAGTTGCCCATTTTACCCTTCGCATATCATTAGTCATAATTACATCTACAGTCACTATCTGTCATTACAGACTGTGTTTCTAACCCCTTTATCTGTATAGTTAAAAATAAGGGGTTGTGATCACTCTCGATTCTCTGTTGGATCTTCATATCCATTAGTCGGGACCACATCTCCAAATTAATAAGGTAGTCAATAGACTACTTCTTACCCCTTTGTTATACGTATGCTGGCCCTCACAATCCAATGGTGTCCTCCCATTTACAGCCCTAATGCCTCGCTCCATACACAAGCTTTTTAACTGGAGTGCTGCCTCTGTCCATTTTATTATTGGGGTTAGTGTTAGCAGTGGAATACCCCAAAAAGAATCCTCATCGCTAGTGAGGGCACTATCTTCATAGCCAAAAGGCTCGAAGGTGCAATTAACCTGCTATTACAATATGATGATTTTTCCCTCTGTGATTCTCAATGAGGGTATCAAGCAGGGAGACAGTGTTTGAGAGTTTGCCACCCACCATCCCTCTCGCATAGACACTGATCACTATTATGTCTGGGTCGTGTTTAAAGCGTAGTATATTAGTCAATATATCAGGACTATCCGCTGATAACTCTTCAACCCGTAATCCTGATATCTGCCTTACCCAAATGGTGAGCCCCCCAGAGGGTCTCCCTTTTTGTCCAGCAATGGCAGGTTTTGCAAAATTAACGTAGCCTGGGCGAAAAATAGAATTCTGTGACCATGTTTCCTGAAAGGCCCAGATATCTTGCCCCTCTATGAATGATGACCATTCTTCAGACGCGATCTTAGATTGTAAGCCTGCAATGTTCCAAGATGCGATAGCTAATGACGAGATTGCTAGCTCGTCGCTAAGGGAATCGGTGCCCACCTGATGACTAATTCCCTGGTGAGTAAACGAGTGACCTAGTTCCAGCCCCTTTACTTCATCCTCCCTGGGCAACAAATGGGGCGAATCTGATGCTAGGTGTTTGTATGCTTGCCGTGGGTTTAACCAATTGTTGTCACAGTGTTTGAGGGCACTACCCTCTGTATTCCAAGAGGCTAGGTTAGGAGCTACTATTTGCGTCCCTGGTTGGCTTAGTATTAACCTTGGGCTATCACAAACGGCGGCCTCTAGGTTGAGCTCGCTTTTGCTACTTACAGTTGGATGTAACTGCACTATTTGCGCTATCTGTTGTGTATCACCAATATCAGTGACTAATATGGGCTGACTTGCACTGCATGCTACATGGTTTAGGTGTACTGGCTGTAGTCAGTCACAAGCTTCTAGGTCAGAAAGGGGGGAAAATCTGTTTTCAAGTCTTAGATCGGTTAGCCTAGTTAAGCCTCTTGGGGCCACCCATATCGGACTCTCCATATGGTGGGAGTAGCTCCCTCTTGTTTGTTGAAAAGGTGAGATGTAGAAAATACCAAACGGTAGCACAAACATTTTGTTTTTTACCCAAGTTATCCAAGAGGAATCTTACAATAAAAACATTATTGAAGTTTAGGACTACACAATCACAATCTCCCCTCAATTCTTTTCTTGTAGGTCCTATCCAAGTGACTCTTCTTGCCATTATCAATTGATTTTGTATATCCCCATCCAGAACCCCTACCCTCTTCAGTTTTTGGCCCACCCAGTGCATAGCTTTAGTCATTAGTTGAGTTGTGGACTCTACCAGACCTTCCCGCAGTGAGGGAACATTATCCAGTACAACCACCAGAGGTTCTGCCGCGGGAGGCAGGTGTAGGGACTGTGTTCCCGCCTTGGATGAGCCACGGTACAAACTCACATTCTTTTTGTTGGCTTCTAAAACACTTTCTCAGAAGGTAATGTGCTCTGTCCAATTACTACATGATTAGAGTTATTCATTGATGAATTGATTTCATCAGCCACTTTATTCAATTCTTTGGTTCAAGAGGAACTTGTGTATGTTTGAGCAAGTTCGCTGGATAAATCAACTTTTATACTATTGACCCCATCCATACTAGTGGGTGGGGTAATGTCTGTGTAGAGTGCCTGACTTGGAGGTACATACTTCATCCTTATGGGTTTGGTTGGTTTTTACAATTGGAACTGATCTGATTGACTCTGGATTAGTGTGGGATTTTCCGTTTGGCGATGGCACTCGCCTTGGTTTGACTAATAGAGCCTCCGTTGCACGAAAATTAGACTTGGTCAGGGATTCAAAGCCATTTATTTTTTCTTCAATCCGGCTCAGTCTCGGTGTAATAGGATTTAACATAGTGGAGATCAAGGTCTCCAATCTCTGCCACACGGCCTCATTAGTAACCGGGCGTGAGGGGTGTCAGGATTTGTCATTTCCACATTACTTAAATCTCTTGGAACTGTGACTGTTATATCCTCTCCCCATTTTTTGTGCGGCCTTGCTAATTTTGCCGGTTTAGGTCTCTGGGCTCTCCCCCCCCCCTCTTTCTCTTCACAGCAGGGTCCAGAGTCAGACCTGGTCCCGGAGTTTTAATCAATCCTGTTGCCCTGCTAGGTGCTCTTTGCATATCACTAATTAATTCAGGCTCAGGCTAGCAGGGTGTTAATCTTATATGGTGTTCGGGAACAGCATCTGATACTAGGTCACTTTGCCAGTCACTTGGTCTGGACTCGATCGCAAGTCAGGGGTGGAGTGTGGTGCCAAACCCCCCAGAGAGGAACTTTTGTGTGAGAGAGGCTCCATGGATAAGCGACGCTCCGTAATTTCTATTTCATGTTCAAGTACTGAACTTGCCCTGATTAAAAATTGCCAATGTCCCATTCGTCTTGTACTTAGTAAATATTACAGGAATCCGTCTACTTTACCTTTTGTTGGTGCAAATCTCAGAGGCGGGGTCCAGCCCAGTCTTTCGGCTCTGACGGGCGCGGGCGGGTCCGCCCTTGGCCCGGGCGCGTCCCGCGCCGCGGGGTGGGAGGCAGCGCTTTAAGCGCGATGGTGACGCCTCCCCCTTGTATGCGGCAGTGGGAAAGTGGCCAGTTGCACCCTGGCACCAGGGTGTGGAGCGGGCTCAGGTAATGCAGCCAACGGAGGAAAGATGCTCCCTGGGACGAAGGTCCCACCAGGGTAATGACAAAAGTCAGAGATGCCCCCAAAGCAGCCTGAAGGAAGTTCCAGCAGCCAAATTGCACAAAACGGCATTCCAGTTACAAACTTCTTCTTGGCTCTCGTGTGCTCACGCAAACTCATGCAAGAGGCTTGTGAGAGCCGCCGATTATGGTGGGCTTTTCTGGCTCTTGGCAAAGTCTTGCAAGAGACCAAACACATGCAAGTACACAAACTGCAATTCTACCAGTTTCGAAACCGCAAGAAGGAGTCGCAGAACAAGAAATCAAAAGCTTTGCACTCAAGCAGGTGTTTGACTGTGCGCTGGTGCAGACAGCGCTGCTTCAGTCCATGTTGAAGAGCGAAGAGCCACACGTGCAAGGCAGCTAGCGCCTGCACCAGCCTGCTCGGTGCTTCACAGACACAAGACTCTGTGTGCCACCATCTGGGAAACACAAAGGACCGTCAGATGCGGTCGCGAAGGAGGCCTAGGGAGTACGGCCTCGTGAGCATTACGTTACGGAAGGGTTGGCCACTCAAAGTTAAAGGGCTTAACCATGCACTGAAGAGAACCTCTATCCTATCATATCTAGAAAACTCCGGGCACACATTTGTTTGCTACAAGAAACACACCTACTCTCTGAAGACCAACATAGTCAGCGTTCCAAAGCGTTCCCACATCATCTTTTCTCATCTCTCCCATCTAAGACAGCTGGTGTTGCGATGTTGGTGTCTAGGACTTTCCCGGGGAAGGTGGAACTCAAACAGGCAGAGACCAAGGGCAAGCTCCTTGCATACTCATTGCATGTGGGGGAAGGGCAGTATAACAGTGGGTACCGTCTACTCAATGAAGGTCTGGAACCTTTCCTCCGCAGAACAGTGACATAGATTAAGGGCATGCAGGACAGGCTGCTGTTCCTGGGTGGAGACCTGAATCTGGTACTTAAGTCTGATGCAGACAGATCGGCACTATGCTACTGACAATCAGGAACACTCACTACGGCGGGATGGAATTGGCTGAGGGATGTGGGCTTGGCGGGTATATGTAGAATCCCACATCCTAATACTCGTGATTACACATTTTACTGTCATGCCCATAAAACTTACGCCAGACTTTATTACCTATTTGGTAATGTGGAGGTACTCTCTGCAGTCTAGGCAACAGACATCGAGACTCGCTCGCTTTATGACCATGCTGCAGTGTCAATAACACTTACAATACCGCGCTCTAGATCTTCTCCCCGGACATGGAGACTTAGGCACTACCTGCTCCATCGTCTGGAGGTCATAGCCCACATAACCAAGACAATACAGGACTACTTGATTATTAATGATACACCCCCCCTCCCCCAGTCCAGATTTCCATGGTGTGGGACGCCATGTAGGCCATTGTTAGAGGGGACTTTATAGCTATAGCTTCAGCTAACAATAGGATCCGACGGGACAAAAGAAAGCCTGTCTCACCAGGCGACAGAACTAAAGCATAGCCACAAGAGGACAGGGGCCCCCAGGATCTGGAGACAGCTCGAAGCGGCCCGAGCTGAACTAGCGGGACTAGATATTGACAGGGCTGAACACAATGCACTTAGACTCTGGCATAGGTTCTACAGGGGTAGTGATCGCTCTCGCCGCCTTTTGGCGAGTCGGCTATGGAGCCAGTGCCAGGAGGAGACACTGCAGATTTCTTCCGGGAATATTGTCAGACCCTTTACACTGCACAAGATCTCTCACCAGCCGCCATTTCGGCCTATCTTGAAGGGGCCATTAGCACTTCTCTGACTCCCACACAGACCGCAGATCTGGACCATCCGATTAAGATAGAGGAGGTCATCTCTAGTATTTCCCCTTTAAAGCTATCCAAATCCAGGGCCCAGACTGTTTCCCAGCCTCTTTCTATAAAACCTTTTGTCAAAGCCCTGCCCCAATCCTCACAATGCTTTTTAATGTGATAGGAGACAAAACATTGACTCCCCTGTCAATGCTTCGTGCAGACATCGTAATCGCCAAGCCCCGAAGGACAGGACTCATAGCACCTCTTATCGCCCCATCTCCCTTTTGAATACAGACCTAAACATTTCCTTTTCACTGGGATCCTTGCCGCTCGGCCCTCTCCTTCCTGGGCTCTTAGACCCTGACCAAGCTGGATTTGGGCCCCAACAGCAGTACAGTGACAACACAAGGAGGATCTTACATATAATCGATAAGGCCCAGAGACACGACGATGAAAAAATGCTCCTGGCAATAGATGTCGAGAAAGCATTCGATAGGGTCCACTGGCCCTTTCTAGCGGCCACCCTGACCCTCTTCGGCATAGGGGACCGCTTTCAAAGATGGATCCTCAGCAACTACTCCCAGCCAACAGCTACCATCAGAGTCAATTTGCAATCTTCCGCTCCTTGTCCTGTCGCCAGGGGGACCACACAGGGGTGCCCATTGTTGCCCCTGTTGTTTACCCTGTATATGGAACACATGCCCCAGAGAGTGCGCATCAACCCGCAGATTAAAGGAGTCCAATACGGTGGAGAGCAGCATACTATAAGGCTATATGCGGACACTGTCATAGCTTCTCTAGATGAACCTTCCACTTCACTGCCCGCCTACTTTGCTGAGCTAGAGGCTTTTGGCTTAGAATCAGGTTTCAAAGTAAACATACAAAAATCACAAACTCTCAACCTCACTCTCAAGCCACAGACACTAGACGTTTTATGACATGCTTTGTCTCTAGAATAAGCTTCTGCATCTATTCCTTATCTAGGCCTTCAGTTGACACTTACCATTGCAGACACGGTTATCCTAAACTACCAAAAAATGACTCAACAAATCAAAGCTGACCTACGTCAGTGGCAATCCTACCCCCTAGCCCGGCTTGGAGGCATCTCTGTCATCAAAATGACAATCCTCCCCAAGATCCTATTTCTTTTTCAAGAGCTCCCGGCCTCTCCTCCACCGGGGACACTAAATTCTGTACAGCAAGAAATCAATAAATTTGTATGGGCGGACAAATGTCTGCGTCTTTGCAGAGACCTTAGCTATCGAACTCCTGATAAGGGTGGCCTTCGGATTCCTGATTTCCTCTGTTATCACCAGGCAACCCAACTGAGGGTCTTTGTGGAATGGTCAAGCGCGGAATGTGAGAAGAACTGGCTGTTTATGGACCGGGCCCTGTCGGGCCAGGCATTATGGGCATCCCATTTTTCCCTAAGCAGGCCTAAATCGCTATATCTTTCTCCCATCCCTAAGGCATCATTGATAGTGTGGGCTAGCCATGCGGCACAAAGGAGCCTCACCATCTTTCCCTCACCACTCTCCCATAGCCAATAATCCAGATTTCCAGCCAGGTTCTCAGAATCCTTCATTTCAAGTCTGGGTGCAGGCGGGCAGCAGATCAGTTGGCCACTTATTTGATCTAGAGGGCCCATTTCTGTTCGAAGCACTCCGTACAGACTTTGCACTGCCTGAAACTGAGCGCTGCCACTACAACCAAATACGGCATTGGGTGCAGCAACCCTCTATCCATCCTGGGCCAGAGCGACAATTTACCCCAGTTGAATGCTGCCTCTGGCAAAGAACATCCGACAAGCGACTGGTTTCGGACCTATACCATCTGATAAATTCCACAATAGTTTCCCCCAAACCCAAGAGACAACTTTGCTGGGAGGCAGAAATCGGCAGGGAACTCACGACCAAAGAATGGGGAGTCATTTATTACAGGGCACGACACGACGCACTGCGCACAACAAAGATCGCAACGTATTAGTACTACACACCTTACACACCTTGCAGGATAAACAAATACAATCAGTGCAGGTCTCCTGACTGCTGGCGACAGTGTGGCTCCACTGGTACACTACTACACATATGGGACTGCCCGAAGATTAGGCCCTACTGGGAACAGGTGCTCATGGACATAGACAGCCATGTAGACACAGAACTCCCTAGATTCCTATCCTACATGATCTTAGGCCTTCTGAATCCCCTCACTTTCCCTCCTAGGTCTCGACGAGGTAAACAAATTGGTGTGGCACTATGCCCAGCCCTGCAAAACATCCTCTCACACTGGGGTACTGCACACATACTGACGAACCTGGGCTGGTTTCACCGGCTGTGGTACATAGCTAATGACCAGCTGATGCTTTCGATCTCTACTAATCAGGGTTTGGCATTCTCCACACGATGGGCACCACTCCTATCATTGTTAACATCAGAATTCTGGGAGCTCACATGCCCCAAATATCTTCGGTTGTTACGCCTACCCGAGGCTGCAAACACCCCCCCCCCCCCCGACACCAATTAACACTAACAATACACCCTGTAAGAGACACTGCACGCTTTTAGCTTCTCTTTCTCTCTTCCCTAGTCACCAGGTCTGAGGGTGGGGGTAGAAGGGTCTTTTTCTGAGGTACGTTATGTTTTTCTGAGCAGGACTCCCCTGTGTATTTGGGTCCCGATACACATTCTCGAATATGCTGTTTTCTCATTTCTGATTTGTTAAAATGAAATAAAGAAATTTAAACCATAAAGAACAAGTTACTTACCTTCGGTAATGCATTATCTGGTAGAGACACTATCTAGCTGCGGATTCCTTACCTTAGAATTTCCCAGGCATCAGGCTGCATCCGGAAACTTGCTTGAGCAATACCCCTTGCGCGTGCAGTCTGATGGCTCCGCGTGGCATAGTTGGCGTCGGTTAAGACGTTGCAGTCACCTATATAGGCGCCACACAAGAGCACGGATATATGTACTTTTCCATGCCAGAAGCACAGAGCCATGAGAGGGAAGGCATGGGTGGGTCTGTAAGGAATCTGCAGCTAGTTAATGTCTCTACCACATAATGCGTTACTGAGGTGACTTGTTCATCTGATAAAGACTTTTAGCAGCAGATTACTTAGCATAGAATAGACACCCAAGCCATAACCTCCTGGCTGTGGGCTGAGGACAAATTCCTCACACTAGAAAAATCTGCAGGACTGAACAAGCAAAATGACCATCTCTGCAGACCGGACAGTGCAGGTGGTAGTGCTTGACAAACGTGTGCAGAGACAACCGCGTTGCTGCCTGGCAGATGTCCAGGACTGGGACACCCAGAGCCAACGCTGTGGTCGCAGCCTTTCCCCTGGTGGAATGGGCTTTTAATCCCTCAGGGGGCTGCTTCTTAGCCAAAGCATAGAAGATCTTTATGCAGAGATTGACCCAGCGATAAATGGTCCTTTTCTGCACTGCCTGACCTCTCTTAGCTCCCACATACTCCAAAAAGAGTTGGCCATTCACCCGGAACTCTTCAGTGTGATCAAGGTAGTACGACAATGGGGCGTGGTCTGCTGAGCAGCGGAATGGCCGCTTCTTAAGTGTGCTCCGCCGGCCGGAACAATATCCTACAATTATCCTGCACTTCAGAGTGACTCCGACTCGCCCAGACCCGTTGCAGGGACATTGGAAGACGTGGTGCACTAGTGGGTGAAAATTTGAAGTGTTACCGACCTGGGAGACTGCGCTACACTCCGGATCACCCCTGAGCCGGGAAGAGGCCGCGGACTGCCTCGGTGTGCTGAAGCGGAGAATCGAACTCGAGCCTGGGGCTGCTGCACTGCATGAGGCCTCAGGTCGAGGAGGAGGAGCATCCCCCGCAGCTACGAACGGTCCGTGCGAGCGGACGAGAGAAGTCCGGCGCGTAGCTGAAGCTCAGCTGCGGTGGCCCTGATCGCCGGCCTGGGGTGGTGCCTGTGTGGCGACGGCCGATATATCCGACCTCGCGATGCGAGAGCTGGTGCGGCGCCATTTCGAGAACGCACCGTTTCTTTAATAAGCGGAGCGGCGGCTGGTTGACAAATGCTGGATCAGGAATGCAGACGCCGATATGCCATAAGTTGTAGGCACTCCCTGAGCCAAGCTGGGATCGCCGCTGTGTGGGGCCCCTGCTGATCGGCACACGCGAAAGGTGAGGAGGGGACCGCCATTATGTGAAGCAGTGTCGGAGGTGCTACAGACAGATCTTGACGCAGTGGGGAGGTTAAGTAGTGCAACTCCGAGGATTGCGGACCTTGAGTCTAATGTGGATTGCTGGAGGGTCGGATGTTAGGCACGCGCCCCCTCCCCTAAGAACGCTGAGGTCCAGAGAGTCCCCTGCGCCTCCTGACTCCCCCTGGATGTAGGAGGGGAGAGAGCTGAGGACGCTTGTCTTACCTGCTCTGGTTGATGAAGCTGCATAGGGCACATTGCTTCCTGATCACCCCTCCTGTGTCTACGGCTAGATGTGCTGTAAGTGGCCAGCGTTGTTTTTTCCTTGAAGTGTCCTTGGACGAGCTGTGCCTGGACGCGGCTGGAGGCCGGCGCCGCTATGGACAATTGTTGTTGTGGCGCAGCTGGTGGTCCTATTACGGAACATCTGGAGGAGCTGCCGGGTCGCATCTGTCAAGAGGCTGTCGTTGGCTGCATTAACTGTTGACCTGCCCTACTCACGGCAGAGGGTGCATCTCGGGGGAGGGTGGAGGTGTTGCTCTGTGTGTGATCCGGCTCCTTCGCACCTATCCCTCCGATGTGCGGCTGTGTACTGAAGGTGTGACTGCAGCAGCTGACATTTAGCCCGGGAGCCCTGATCTATATAACCCACGGAGCGCAGGTGGGGGACTGTGGCCACACACGCGGAGGTGTGGGAGAGGAAGAACGACCGTGTAGGAGAGGTGATTGGATCGTCTCTCGCCTTCCGCGACCGCTGGGCGGGGGTACGCTAGCGGCCATCCTTCTTCTTGTGGGTCGCGACCGACATCTTTGCCATAATGGGAAAACAGGATGCCAAGCAACCAAAACTGACTTTCGACCATAAACGTGCAACGCGGCATACAGATTCAGAACCCGAGACCCATGCCGAGAGCCAACGCGAATCAAACGCAGAGGATAGAGGGGTAGATTTGAGGACCCTTATGCTGGAAATGAGATCTAGCCTCCGCAACATTGACACTAAATTGGATACCCTTACATCGCAGTTGGACTCTGTCAAGTCGCAGGTGGCCACGCACGAGACACGTCTAGATGCACTTGACAATCGTACCACAGAGCTCCATGAATTTCAGGTAGAAACCAAGGAACAATTATTACATATGAATAAACTTCTGGGAGTCATAAGAGCCAAAAACGACGATTTGGAGGCCAAATCGTGACGCAACAATATCCGCATAACGGGAATTCGAGAGACGACTGCCATATCCAAAATGGAGACCTACATCACGGAATTGTTGCATGAGCTCTTTGACCCGCACCTTTCTACAGTTTGTGGTGGAGAGAGCGCACAGATCGCTGGGCCAGAGACCGCCGGTTGGGGCACCACCCAGGCTTATTATTCTGAACTACCAAGACAGGGACCTCATCCTGCGGTTAGCAAGAGAAAAGGGCAAGATCACGCATAAGGGAAACAACATTTTGTTTTATCCGGATTTCACCCCAGCGGTGCAAGCGGCGAGGAGAGAGTTCCTCCCGGCCAAGCGAATGCTTCTGTAGGCACAGATCCCATACTCTCGGTTATACCCGGCTAAGCTCAAGGTATCGTTTGAGGGCACCACTCATTTCTTTACGGACGTCAAATCAGCGTTAAAATTTGCAAAGCATGTCAGATGCAGAAAACCCAAGAAGCATACCGAGGGTGCGGACGCAGCAGGTGGCCAGCTAAGTGACAATGATTGATTGGGGTTATCGTATAGACTGACCACTAGCTATGTTATGGTGCTCTACGTCAAGGCTGTTACGCCCCCGTGGGAAGGTTCCCCCTTTTGTTTGCTGCACATTTTCTGTTTAGGGATGGGTAATCTACAACCCGATTGGGGGGTTGGAGTGGGTGTTGGGGTTGGCGTGGTTTGTTGGTTCTTGCCAGTATAAGTATTGATAGCTATGTGGGTGATGCCATATTTGTGAAATGTGGGCTTGGTTGGTTCTATCACTAGGTGAATGTTAAATGACGGCAACACACACAGTTACGCTAATGTCCTAAACTGTTTAACATGGAATGTTCGGGGACTGAATGATGGCAGAAAGTCCAGACTGGTGCATGCATATTTAGCTCGTCACAAAATTGATATATGCCTCCTGCAGGAAACACATTTGAACGCCGCCCCGTCTCACCGCCTTAGACATAATAGATGGGGTCATGTTTACTCTGCCATATACTCTAGCTATGCTAGGGGAGTGGCTGTGTTGATTAGACGGGGGTTGGACTGGAAGGAAGGGTTGATACAGAGGGACCCGGAGGGACGATTTGTCTTGGCTCAGGGGATTTTATGTGAAGTATCTGTGGTCCTCGTGGCTGTATATGGGCCGAATGTTGATTCTCCTGAGTTCTTCCACAAGGTCTGGGCGACTGGCTGCGGTACCATAATCTGGGGGGGGGTGACTTCAATGCTGTCCTTGACGACACAGTTGACAGGCGAGGTGCTGCCAGAGCCTTACACCCAATGGCTGGCGCAGCCCTGAAGGCGATCATATCAGATGGAGGATTGCTTGATATATGGCGAAGCAGGCATGATGCGCTGAGGGAAGGTACCTGTATCTCGGAGCACCGAAATGCGTGGTCCCGCTTGGACTATTGGTTGGTATCCCGGGATGTTGCCATGTGGACTACGGACATGGAGCATATGCCCCGTTCCTTGTCAGATCATGCCCCTAGCCTGCTAAAATTGTTGATCCCGGGTTTGCCCCGACGTGCCTTTTCGTGGCATCTCCCACCTCATGCCCTATCAGATGAGGTTTTTAAAGAAGAGATCAGGAATGATATTATTGACTATTTTGCGTTGAATAACCGGGTCGGTGACTACTGAGTCCTCCCTTTGGGAGGCATTTAAAGTGGTCATTAGAGGCCAATGCTTAGCCCGCCAAGCTGGAGTGTTAAAGGCTATACGGGGCACACTCGCATCCCTAGAAACTAACATAAAAGTACTTGAAAATCAATTCTGTGAGGCGGGCAACTCAGACACCGCTAGCTTGCTGAAAGCTAAGCTACTGGATTACACTGAAGCGCACCGGGAGGTGAAATTTTTGGGTAAATATGCGGAGGCCAGGCGGTATGGGTTTGGGAGACAGGCGGGGCCGTACGTTGGCTACTATGATAAGACCACCCAGATCAGAGATGTACATTCATGACCTACACACTAAGTCGGGCGCAACGGTTAGAGGCCAAAGTGAAATTCTGAATGCCTTTTCGGGTTTCTATTACAGCCTATATACAGCCACTCAAGACAAGTGCCAGGAGGGGATGGAGGAGTTTTGGGACTCAATCGCGCTGGTTTGGTTTAATAACTCCCATAGGGAATATATGGACCTTCCGATAGACGCGGGGGATGTTGCCCAGGTAATCAAAAGTCTACCACTGGACAAAGCCCCTGGCCCAGACGGCCTGACCACAGCCTTTTATAAGACGTATGTTGAGGAACTGCCTCCTAGACTGTTGGCAGTCTACGAGGAGGCTCTGGAGGTGGGAACATTGCCTGCAACAATGCGTGAGGCACTGATAATTACATTGCTGAAACCTGACAAACCGGCGACGGAGATGAACTCTTATAGACCTCTCTCGCTCATAAATGTTGATGTGAAAATCTTGGCCAAATTGATAGCTAATAGAGTGCAGCCAATGCTGCCCCCGATAGCTCTTCCTGATCAATCGGGTTTATTCCAGGGCGATCAACGTCGCATAACATACGTACGATTTTTTCCACCTTACATTATCTGCACCCAGAAGTCCATGCCGCGGTAGTATTTCTCGACGCCACTAAGGCCTTCGACACTCTTGAATGGCCATATTTATTAACTATATTGGGTCGAATGGGCTTTAGCCCGCTCCTTATCAAAAAGATTTGTCTGCTGTACACTACGCCAAGTGCCCGGGTCAGGGTAAATGGAATGGTTGCCAAACCATTCCCTATCTCGCGCAGTACGCGACAGGGGTGCCCCCTTTCCCCGCTGCTGTTTGCAATAGCTATGGAGACACTGGCTGCTCGTGTCAGGCAGCACCATACTGTGCGGGGTATAGGATTCAGTTCCAGGAGCTTGCTAATATCGCTATATGCGGACGATGTGACACTCTACCTCCTGAACCCGGAAGAAAACCTGGACCCAGTGCTGCGCAAATTTATCCGATTTGAGGGGTTGGCGGGGATCTTTGTCAACTGGTCAAAATCGGTGATATATTTCCTTTGACGGATAGTACCGCCTCCCACCTCTGAGTACTCCCTGAGGTGGGAGGCGGAAGCGGTCAAATATCTGGGAATTTGGTTGAGCCGTAACCCTCAAGAGATTTGGAATTTGAACTACGGACGGGCTATCGTTTGGCTTGAGGAGAAGGTGAAGATATGGGCGAGACTGCTTACTTACGGCTAGGATCGCTTTGATCAAAATGGTCGTACTGCCAAAACTTTTATATTTATTCACAAACATTCCAATCCCACTCACGTCACAATTTTTCGCAACGCTGCGCTCTCAGTTGATTGCGTTGGCGGCCAAGCACGGGCACCCTGGGACATGCTGACTTTACCGCTGAAGCAGGGTGGAATGGGTGCTCCTGACATGCGCCTATATGCACTATGTGCACAAGCTCAATTCTTACACTTTTGGATTCACCCAGCTCCCAACTCCCTTCCAGCCTCATGTAGCTGTAGAGCTGGATATTATGGCGCCAGTCCCGCTGAAAGTGGCCATTTGTGGGAAGGCGCGGCGTCCTACGGGAGATGTAGATTCTGCTGAGATGCTGCGCTGGGTATGGGAGGAATTGCGCAAGAGGGCGGGTGTACCGATTCGGTTTGCTCCATCTCTATCACTGGCACAGAATCCGATGTTGCCATGTATCGCAGGAGGAGTTTGTAAGTCTCTGGTGCGGAAGATGCGCCTCCACACGTTTGCTGACCTGTTTCCGGATAACCAATTTATGCCCCCTCCGGTGGCAGAGGAGGGGCAGACAGTATCCTTTTCAGAACTATTTTTGTATCATAGACTGCAGGCGGCTTGCCGTGCGCTTAGCGGGGCATTTCCGCTGGCTCCTCCGACCTTTCCAGCATTAGAGAGCGTGGTTAGCTCCCCGTCCCCGCGTAGGTTAGTCACTAGAATATACAGACAAATGCAGAACACAGCGCCGGTGGTTAGACCCCAGTCGCTTCAGTACTAGAACGAGGAGCTCCATCCCCCACTGACGGAAGAACAGTGGATCTTTTGTTGTGGACAACTGACGGAACTCTCTCCAAATTATAGATTGAGACTAATACATTTTAAATACCTGCACAGACTTTATAGGACCCCGATTAGTCTGCATAAGATGGGGCTTAGAGAGGATGATGGCTGTTGGCGATGCAGGCACTCGCCCGCTTCTTTTTTCGCACATGGCATGGGCTTGCCCGAAACTTGGAATCTTCTGGTCTCGGGTTTTTACATTGACTAATCAGATTGTGGGGCGGACTGACGCCCCATCCCCGGAGCTGGGTATCCTGGGGTATGTTAAGGATACCCCGCCTAAATAGCGGAAAATTGCATGCTCTGCTTTTCCTTTTTGCTAAAAGGCAGGTGGCGAAATACTGGGGTAGAAGTGGGGTGCCTTCGGTAAAGGGCTGGTTGGCGGATGTGGTTTATGGGCACTCGCAGTTGACCACATTCTGTGAATTGATGCCTCCGACCTCCCGTCCTCGGGACATTTGGGAACAATTTGTGCAGTGGGCTCAGGAAAGGCGGGAGGAGGCTGTAATGGAAGGTGTCGTGGGCATGTAAATTCCGGGCTACAAAATGTGGATACACGGCGGCGATTTGGGAGGTGTGCTGGAGTTGTAGGCCCCCCGACGTTGAAAGAAGGCAAGTGTGAACGAGTTGGGAATCATAGCGTTATCACTGCTTTAACGTATACCTGCATATGGACGATAGTTGGAAAATCCCCGAACCCAAAGAGGATATTTTAAGGTGTGTTTACTTCAACGTAGAGCTCACAGGTCCAACCAATACCTATGTACATGAACACATGTCATCTAACATACCACAGATGTTGCTAAGATGTAACAATTACTGGCCTGTTTCTTTTTGTTGGTTGTATTGTTATGTAAATATTTGAAAATGCTAATTAAAGGGAGACTCTCCTCTTCCTTAGAAGGATGTGGGGGAGCAAAAACGGTGGGCAGTGTAATAGATTGACCCTGACGGAATGGGGTCACCATCTTTGGAGGAAATGAAGCACCACTTTATCTACGAAAGTCATCATGTAGGAGGGCTTACATTATAATGTCTGCAACTCACCCTCCAGGCAGATGTTACTGCCACCAGAAAGGCGGTCTTGATGGTAAGCAGACGGAGGGGACAGTTGTGCAAAGGTTCGAAAGGAGCACACAAGAAAAGTGAGGACCAAATGAAGGTTCCACTGTGGCATGACAAAGAACGTGGGTGGAAACAAGGGACACAGCCATTTCAAGAACCCATTTACAATCGGAGACTCAAACAGTGGAGGTTGGTCTGGCAGCCGCAAAAAAGCAGATAGAGCAGAAAGACAACCCTTAAGAATACCCACAGCAGAGCCCTGCTGGGCAAGGCTAGGAATAAAAAGAAGGAAAGTAGAAAGAGAAGATGGAGGGTCAATAGACCTTTATATACAATATGTTAAAAATGTTTGCCAACAGCAGCCGTATACCGTCTTAGTGGAGGACCGTCTGCCTGCCAAAATAACATTGCATACTTCAGGAGGAAGGTCGAATGCTATCAACGGCAGCTGCTCAATCTCTACGCATGGAGGTGGAGAGTTGACAGGTTCGGGTGGAGAACCCTCCCCTGCTACTGCGTCAGAAGATCCTTCCAAAATGGGAGCCTGATTGGAGGACTGGTGCTTATTTTCAGAAGCTCTGGATACCAGACTCTCCTTGCCCAGTCCAGTGCCACAAGAATAACTTTGGGACGGTCACTCTTGATCTTCAGAACTCTGGGCAGAAGTGGTATGGGGGAAAGGTGTACAACAGGACTGAGCTCCACTCGCACCGAAAAGCATTGTGGAGCAATTGCCGGCTAGGAAAGTCCAGCGAGTAAAACTGCTGACATTGCACTTACTCTTCAGAGTCAAACAGATTTAACCAAGGTTCTCCTCACTGCTGAAAGAGACCTTGCACCACCTCTGACTGGAGACGCCATTCGTGATGAGCTAGGCATCAACGACTAAGTTTGCCGCCATGGCGTTCAGAGAACCAGCCAGGTGTTGAACCACCAGGGTTATGCCCTGCTGTTCCAGTCATGTCCAGACACGTAGGGCCTCTTGACAAAGTCCACAGCCACATACCACATTGCGCATTGCAGTACAAAATGGCTGTGGTGCTGTCCGTGAACACTTGCACTAGCTTTCCCTTGACAGAGGGAAGAAATGCTTTTAATGTGAACCGAATCGCGCAAAGCTCCAACTAATCGATGTGGAGTCCTTAGGAAGTCTGTGCAGGACGGTGGTTGGAATAGGGTGGCGGGGCTGAAACCCCCCCTTTTGTTGCCATGAAAGGGGCGAAAGCTAGACTGGCCATGATGTGTAGAAGAGAGGCCCAAGGATCTGGCCATAGCACAAGAATCCTTGAACCGCTATAGGGCTGAGTCTGCCTTAACCCCAAACAGACAGGATCGATCAAAGTGCATGTCCATCAAATTAGCCTGGACACAGACCGAAAATCTTGAGGTTCCAAGCCAGACGTGGCGCCGCAAGGCCACGGTAGATGAAATCGCTCTGCCCAGGGAATCGGTCGTGTGAAGTCCACACCTGATGGTGAAATTTGCTGCATCTCTCTCGTCCTTAACTGCTTGGGAGAGCACAGCCCGGGCCTCCTCTGGGACTTGTGGCAGAACTTGCGCAACCGTCTCATAGAGAGAATGGGAGAAATAGCCCAATAAGCATGAAGTATTCCCCGGCCGCAATGCCACGCTTGAGGAAGAAAACATCTTCCTAAGTGATTCCAAACCATTGGATTCCCTGTCCGGGTTGGAGGAGGAGAATGGGAACGAGCCCTTGGAAGTTAAAGCCTGCAACACCAAGCTTTCAGGGTTGGGTTGTTGGCTGAGGAACTTTGGGTCACCCGGAGTTTGGGCGATGGCGGCGTGCCACTGTGCTATTCACAGGAGCCCCTATGCTAGGCTTGGACATGGGGGATTGGTAACAGACATTGTGTGGAGACAAGCGCCACACGGTTTAAACTTGGTCTTCCTCAAAGAGATCCCTCGCACGCAATGGAAAAAAATCCTGAAGCTGATCAAAAAGTCGAAAATGGCTTGACAAAAAGCAACAGAGTGGTAGCTCTTCAAGGATCGGTGCTTAACTGGGGCAGAAAGAAAATAACTGATGTCCACATGCCTCTGTGGCGCCTATATACATGACCGCGATGTCATAACAGATGCCAACGACGACACGTGGATCAGAATGGAGTCATCTAACAGCACGTGGAAGGGGATTTGCTCAAGCAAAAGCTTTCGGATCCAGCCTGACACCTGGGAAATTCTAAGATAAGGAATCTGCAGCTAGAAGCCTCAATCAGACATAGGGCAACTGTAATTATGCAGAAGGGGAAGAGCAAACTAAGCAGCATGATTGGTTATATTATGCAGCTAGAAAATGTAAAGTATGCGATGTAACGTGACATTTTGTGATAGTACTACTTCATCATTTTTTAAATTTATCATGTTATTACTGCACGGGCAAATATTTCCCTCCAAACCATCAATAAGAAACAAAGCTAACCAGCCAATGTTGGCAGAGGAACTTTCACTACGCAGCAGGACAAGGCTGCATTTTAGTAACTTTTGATCCGTTTGAGCTAGAAACAGCTTTATTTGTTAAAACCTGCACATCACTCAGCAGATGACGGAATATGTAGCCAGTTAGGCAAATCCATTATTATGCAGAAAATGCCACAGATATATATATATATATAGATATATATATATATATATATATATATATATATATATATATATCTGCAAGAGTAGCCCGTGTAGGTCTGTCTGAAGGTGAAGTGGCTGTATTTTTTTTATTCACAAGTCAGGCTGTAGTATGAAGAATACATTCCAATTGGGAGGTGTGGTACATCAGCCTTTACAGAACTGTCACAGTCCAAATTAGAAGAGCAGTGACTGGTTTGTAGTGATTCACTTCACTGAAACAAGGTAAGATTTTATCCCAAATATGGCACAGATGTTCTAGCACTCTGTATGGGCTTCTTGGGCATGTATGAATTGAAGCAGCAGCTTCAGTGAATTACGAAGGCAAGTGCACGATGGACAGCTGAGGTGTGAATCTTTCTAGCTTCAAGTAAGCAAACCACTCCTGATATCCACTCATTTTAAGGTGCCGGTAATGGCAATGAATCTGTTTTCTTTTTATATGCTGAGTTGGGCATTCGTCATGAAAACTCTGATGAGGATTACAGATTACTTATCTAGAAATATGCCCAAGAGTCCATTTGGATCCAGAACATTTTCAAGAACCTTCAACTGAGCACCAGGTGCTCCCTATCTAAATTCCATCTATGAGCGTGACAAGGGGGTTCCCTTACAGAAACCACTCACAACAGTGTCACAGGATTCACATTTACCTTTTACAAACAGGGAATTACCAATATGCAATATAATGCTACTCAATCTCAGAAGACTCAGGCCGAGTTAGACATGCCAGGATGCAAATGTGTGACATGTCAGTCACACCATAGTGATTTTTGAGACTCAGTTTCCATTATCACCACTTGGCAGAGGATGCCCATAAATCTGACATAACACAAATGTAGTAGTATGGTCTATCCCAATGTAGATTTGAAGACTGTACATGGCTATGTATTTTGCTACAAATTAGATGACTAATTTCATGCAAACTCAGGGAGTTTTCAAAAACAGAGCCACCTTCATTAAAAAACATTCAATGGTTTGCAAAGCTGTAGCATTTTTAAATACATTTATAAAGCACGACTGAATTTTCAATGACACTGTACTATTCTAGTGGCATAACAATTGCATGTGCTCTAATAAAAGCAAGTTATATGGTCCTGAGTGACCCCTAAATGGGTGTAAAAGACCGTCCTAATTTAGATGCATTTGTCCATCACCCCTTAGGCAGCAGTGTCACAATGATATATGCAGTCTTTCTTCGCCTTTCCTCTCCAATTCATTATATGGAAGTTAATTCAGAGAGAGAGAGACCCACAGAACATTATACGGTGGAAGAGAGGGGAAAAAACTATCTCCAGCCTAACTTTGAATCAAAGAGCCATGCAGAGTAGGTAAATAGCCTATCCTCCTTTCCTGCACAGAAACACCCGAATAGCATGCTTGACCTACAGTTTTTTTTTGCAACGGTTTATATTGGCATTTTTCAAAAATATTGCAGAAACAAGAACTAAAGATACATGAGCAACCAAATAGTCAGTTCCTGACAGTTCAAGTCTATTAAAGGACAGTAAATATGGAGCAGCATTATCTCCAAGCACAGGTGTCTCCAACAAGTCGATCACAAGCTACCAGAAGCTGCCACACAAATTCAGAGTATCTTGCAGCCTTGAGTTTATTTTTGAATAAGCAGTGTCAAGTTATGGGAAGGCTTTATTTTACATTATCATCAGGTTGCAGATTGCAGGGCCTGGTAATGAGCAGTGCTCAGTCAGATTTATGACCACCGAGGCTGGGGCACAGAGGTGAAGAATTGAAGCCCTGAGGTATTTAACGCTTAAATAAAGGTCCTTGTCAACTCAATATTGGAGCTGCGAACAAAATGTTTCTGAATGATTATAAAAATGAAAGAAAAAGTGAAAAGTTATCTAAGGTTAACTCTTCATTTTACTTTTCTCCCATTTCAAAGTGCTGCATTTACAAACGGCAGGTCTCTTGTTCCCTGGTGTCAGTAGGCACTGTGCCATATTTATAACTGATAAAATACATTCATTTGTTTTAAATGGGACAAATCTAAAGTGAAGAAATGTATTTCAATGGAACATAAAGTCTTAATCTCTTTCTCTACTTTCAATTAAGCCAATTGTGTCAATGTTTATTGAAAAATGTTTCTTCACTTTAAATTCCTCCCATTTAAACAAATAACTATTTTATTGTTCTAAATATGGCACAGTGTCTACAGGCCACTGAGAGCAAGATGCTGGTTGTTTGTAAATGTGACACTTGGAAATGGGAGAAAATCTAACTGATGAGCTTTTGGAATACATAAAAAACATATGTTAAGTCTTCAGTTTACACACAGCAGGTATCTTGCTCCCAGATGCTGGTAGAGACCGTGCCATATGTATAAATGAAAAATACAGCCATTGGTTCAAGTGAGAGAATTGTAAAGTGCAGAAAAATGTTCCATATTATGAAAGTTTGTACAGAACATTTTTTGCTTAAATCTCTCCCATTTCAAAAATAGTTTTATGTTTGCGTTATACATGTAAAGGTGCCACATATGGCGAAAGGTATGTCCTGTGCCACAAGTACATGACAAGCTCTCAGTCACCCATACACATAGATCCCATTCATAGGCACACACACTCGTACATCCCCAAAGACCACACTCTCACTAGCAAACATGGCAGCCCTATCATAGTGACCCTATTCAAAGTATTTTGCTCAAGCCATAGTTTCTGGCCTATGGACATTACGCTTACAGTCAATTAAGCTGGGGGTGGGGGTATCTGGTACACTGCTCGAGATGCTTTGCCTTCAGTAGTTCACAATGATTGTCCAATTTGTCATGCAAGGTGTGACAACCTAGGATGATGCGAACTTCAGACATAACTCAAAATTTCCATGACAGCTAAATAGTGGTGAGTAGCTCTGCCCCGAAGGCACAAAAGAAAGACAAATGTGATGCAAAACAAGTATATGCCCTATTAGGCTAAGAAATCACAATATTAATGGTGGCTGAGGAAGACTGGAATTTCAGCATTTCCTTACTGTCATGTACAGTGTGACAACCATCAGTGATGTAGGTTTCTTGCTAATAATACCCACGAGCACTAAATTGTGGTGGGATTTGAGCAGAGTAAGACATCAATAAAAAGACAAATGCTATTTCAAGCTCCAGGTAGCTTACCTATTCTGATAACTGTAGTAAGCAGCATCCCGGGGAATAGTACACAACTGTTTCCCGTAACAACACAAGGTCTGGGGAGAAAATTCAACCTGCAACAAAAATTCTGAGGTGAGTGATGTTGCCGTAAATGATAATCACTAGCAACAAAAAATCACGTACATCAGTGAAGAATAAAAAGTGCACTATCATTGAGGTTGAAAGAACATTCCAATGTCAACTGTCTTTCCTTTGGAAAAGCAGGTTGTGAATCGTTACAGATGCTTTCACATACCGAGAATACCTAACCAGCCATGTTTGGGAAGGGGGGGTGTCTGTGCGCGAGAAATTGAAAGCCAAACGGCCAAATTGTCATATACATTCATCTTCATATAAAGTACTAAGAATAGAAGAGTACTGACCTGCATTTGTCAATTTCCCTTGTGTTTTGTAAATGTTAACTACCTGTAACTCTAGCCTTTCATCAAATCTGTATACAGTGAACATCTCCACTCATACACAAGAAGGTGGTAATAATTATTTTGGATAGAAACATTTCTCTAAGAACTGAAAGGTTTTACATTACATTTAATAGCTTGCGCCAGACATGGCATTAGGTTTCCTTTCAAGTCACATTATCATCAACCTTTCACAACCCCTATGTCACCCATGTGCCTACCAATCTGCATATACAAATTTTGTTGTATGAGATTCAGTAGGCAATGTTCCTCTCCACAATTATCTCAAATTGACAATAACGACAAAGTTATCTCTTCAGAGGCACCACCTACACAAACCGATCAGTCTATCAGACCCCTGTTCTCAAACCTAATGGAACAATTTTTTGTTAACAAAATATGAATAATTACAGTTTTATCTTCTTGAAAAGCCGCACCGCACACACACTAATAACGCATACACTTACAACAGATTCAGCACTCATTCACCACACACTGGACTTGGTTTCTCTTCAGATTCCTATTGATATTGTTTCTCTTCGAACAGTTCGAACTTCAGTGCCTAGTTTCAGAAAGTCAAACAGGAGCATAAAATTAGGTCTGGAGGAGAATGAAAAGGAAAAGTTTATTACCTGTACTCTTAGTTCTCTTTCAGGGGAATCCTCATCAACGCACTGAATAATCCCACCCACATGCAGGATCCCGGTAGAGCGCCCTAAAAGTGAGTGAGTGAGTGAGTGAGTGAGTGAGTGAGTGAGTGAGTGAGTGAGTGAGTGAGTGAGTGAGTGAGTGAGTGTGTGTGTGTGTGTGTATATATATATATATATATATATATATATATATATATATATATATGAACACAGAGCATTCACCAGTTTTTCTCAAGGAAAAGAAAGAATGCACGAACTCCTCTTCGTCGGTAGATACTGTCGTTTTATTCAGTTCTCAAATCTCCCTTATGTCATGACGCGTTTCGGCCGGCGAACGGCCTTGATCACATGATATATATATAAAATTCACAGAAAAAAACATAGGTTTCACACATGTTATAGTTAGCAGGACATTTCACTCGTGAAAAACCAATGAAATTCCACCGTTATAGTTAGTGCAGGCAACTATAACTCACGCGACCGCAATCCTCTGCTGATGATGTCAAATATTACATCACTGTATTTAGACACTTATTTACCCATGTCGTCTTCCATTAATTTTTAGCTATACATATATTACAAATATTTTTTTTTCAGAAAGACACATATGTCATCAGTGATGTAATATTTGACATCATCAGCAGAGGATTGCGGTCGCGTGAGTTATAGTTGCCTGCACTAACTATAACGGGGGAATTTCATTGGTTTTTCACGAGTGAAATGTCCTGCTAACTATAACATGTGTGAAACTATGGTTTTTTAAGTGAATTTGCAAAGTTTTTTAAATGCTAATTCCTAATTATAACGTGTGTGAAACCTATGGTTTTTTCAGTGAATTTGTACGGTTGTTTAAATGCAAATTTTTTTTTGAGATTTTTGGTAAAAAATAATTTCCAACCTATGTATATAATAATATATATACTATATCCTGCATTATGGAATGGTTAATTTTTTAAAAATTAATGTTTACATACAGTTGTACATCACAGTTATCTTCTACAACTCTTGAAACTTGTATTTTTTTTATGCATTTTTTGCCGTGCGCGTACGGTAAGCTGACGCTACGCGCTCCGTACGTCATAAGTACGGTGCGCTTACGTGATACGATGCGCGTACGGTAAGCTGACGCTACGCGCTCCGTACGTCATAAGTACAGTGCGCTTACGTGATACGTACATGACGTACGCGTACACGCATGCGCGTTGCGCGGAAGCAACGTCGCGGTTACGCAGGGGCGTGTAATGCGCATGCACGAGTGCGTCTTACGTACGCGCTCCGTAAGCGCTCCGTAAGCGTCACGTTTGCGCATGCGGACTTGTTTACGAGCGCGTACCGTAAGCATACGGAGCGCGCACGGTAGGTCATGTGGTCCACAAAGAACACTTTTCATTGGTTGAAACTACTTTCAGTTCCAGAAACTTCCCACACCACACCCATTCCCCTCATTACTGCTTGAGATCCCCTAGGAGAAGGAGCTGAATTGACATTGAGATACAATGGCAGAGCAGCAGACCTCTTCTGAGAGTGAGCCTAGCAGCACCATCATCAGACAGAGAAGGAGGAAACAAAAGGATTCTTTTGTGTGGTGGTATTTTACTTTTCCAGAGGGGCAGAAAAAGGTCAATGCTCCATTGGTCACTTGCAGACTTTGTGAGCGTGTTTTATCTAGAGGAGATCCAAGGAAGAAGTATTCCTTTGGAAATCACTCTATGATGAGACACCTTAGGGATAAACATGCCAGGACCTTTGCTCGACATACTGAAGAAAACTCTTCAGTAAGTCACCGGAGCCCAACCTCAGAAGCTCAGCTGAGTACATCATCGGCAGCTCAGCTGAGCCCTTCCTCTGAGGTGGGAGCATCACCTTCTTCAGCTCCTCTGGACATTAACCCTCGATTTCGGAGGGTTTCAATGAGGTGTACAACGTGTTGTGGTCTTATTGTTTTTGGGGAGACCAGTGTTTCCCTTATTAACAATAAGATAGACCAGCACGTTTGTAGACGTTCATAATATTCCCATTCTTTCTTTCCTCTATCCCTGTATTAACCCAAAGGCTCTTTTAAGAGCCAACCTTACCTCACAATTTTTTTTTTTTTTTAAGCTTTCCTTTTTAAAATTTTTTTTTTGCCGTGCGCGTACGGTATGCGTAATAGTTACGCGAAGTTCGCGGAATTCATCTCGGGGAATTTTTCCGTTTACGCCGTGCGCGTACGCTACGCGCATTCCGCGAATTTTCGAAAAAAAAATTCAATTAATTTTTGCCCTTGGGGGTCCTTCTGGGACCCCCTGACAAAGGCTAGGGGGTCAGGAACTGTCCACCCTGCCCCCTTTTCACGTTCTCCACCTTTGTTTTTCACCCCCTCAGACTGCGAGAGACAAAATGGCGGCCAACACTTCCTGGTTTCGACCGATTCGAATGTTTACTGACATCTAACAACCAATCAGAATGGCGCTCGTGCACGGCGGCGTACGGTAAGCTTACGGTACGCGCTCGGAGCGCGCCTATAGATATATATATTGATTTAAATGCTATTTTCTCAGGAAATACTGAACAGATTTACACGAGACCTTCAAAAGGCACATCCCTGACCTGAGGGCTACCTCTCTGCCAAATTTCAATTCTGTTCAGCTGTTCGGGCTGTAGCTCGGACTAAAGGTCCTATGGAAAAATGCATGGGGGAAACGCATTTTGGGACCCCCCCTTTTTCTCAGCCCCCGCTTGACGAATCCCCCCGATACTTTCAGGGAAGGAGCGGAGCGCCCCACCTATTTTGAGAATTTCGCGAGGATTCGTCAATCGGCGCCAAAGTTATTCCAAATAGAATGTTGCGGATTTCCTATGAAAACACGGTCCCAACTATAACTATCTACTGGCGACCGCCAGTAGAATATCCATATCCATATCTATATATATATATATATATATATATATATATATATATCTATATATATATCTATATATATATCTATATATATATATATATATATATATATATATATATATATATATATATATATATATATATATATATATATATATATATATATATATATCCTCGCTCAGTCTCCACTGTTCCATACGAAGCACTCTCGGGCGGGTGCGGTTTGCAGTAGTGGAAACCGCTAATATATTATAGCTCAATATTCTTCTCCTGTTGAAGAAATTACCGCACTCACGGGGGACATTGAAGTCGTTCTTTATTGACGGCTTACAGCAAACAAAACAGACGAGTTTCGGCGATAGCCTTCTTCGGTGTCAATAACACATCAAAAGGGGCATGCTTAAAAGCGTAATCGTGAAGCATAGAAATCAGGTTCCTGTGAATATTAGGGGTGGCAATAGAATACGCAGATTAAGGAGACTGGAGTCACGGTATATTATAGATCTAGGGACCAAGTATCCGAAAGGATTGAACAGTGGGGAGGAACTGGTAGTCCACATAGGCCTGTAGATGACAATAGCTTCATGTAGAAAAGAGTTGGGCTATACTCGAAACCTGAATATGTATTGTTTTCCTGCAGCCTGTTGATTTCTGAAAATCTGTAATCATGTGATCATATATGATTAAAACAAATGTGCCATTTGACATTAGCGTAACAAGAGGGGACGCAAGCCGATACACGGCGTGATTTGCATATATATAGAAGTGCCTAGGGACGGCTAGAGATGTATTTGCTTCTAAAGTATCCACTTACTTATGCAGATACACGGCTCAATTTGGTCAGAAGCGCTGCCAACCTAACGGTAAATTTTAAATTCTATGTTGGTCTTTAAAATCATGTCATATAGACGAAAATACTGTAAGACTCAACGAATTTGTATGTATTTACATCTGAAATGCACCGTTACAAAATGGCACTCATGTTATGAATTGTAAAGTTGGTCCCTTCTTGATTTCTATGCTTCACGATTACGCTTTTAAGCATGCCCCTTTTGATGTGCTATTGACACCGAAGAAGGCTATCGCCGAAACGCGTCTGTTTTGTTTGCTGTAAGCCGTCAATAAAGAACGACTTCAATGTCCCCCGTGAGTGCGGTAATTTCTTCAACAGGAGAAGAATATTGAGCTATAATATATTAGCGGTTTCCACTACCGCAAACCGCACCCGCCCGAGAGTGCTTCGTATGGAACAGTGGAGACTGAGCGAGGATTATTCACGAGAGCACCGTCGCAACTGCTGGGCACAACGCATTCTGAACGCGGACTGAATGGAATCTAGGATTTCGATCGGCAACGTAAGAATGCAACGAATGGTGAGCTGTGCAACTTTATTTATCGTTTAACGGCAGCGCAAGGCGGCAGGGCGCAGTGGGGGACAGGGACCTTTCAAAAGGCGGCATGTTTTGCGAGTCAACACGCCGCGAAGCGGCCAAAGACATTTTCAGAAAACATGGGGGAGCAGGAGGTGCTAAATTACCGGATCCCGACAAACCCAGAGACAAACTCAGTGAAATATTGTGGAAGTTAGAGCGACTATATGAGCGAGAAACCCGCAAGTGGTGGGAAGCCACTAGCCTCCAAAGCTACATAGATGAGAAGAGAGTACCGAGGGGGCTAAGAGTCTACACGGTCCCATCTTATGAGAACCCGGACCCGCAACTTCTCACTGACTGGGCAGAGCATACAGCACATTATTGTCAAGGAACCCTGGAACTCCTGGTCAAATACGCTTGGAGTGACCGGGATAAAGCTCTGGGTGAAATAAAGCTGTTGGAGGAAGACCTGGCAAAAGAAGATGAGAAAGACAAAGTAGAAGAACAAAGAGTGCTAATGAAGACAAGACTGTTGAAGTATGAGCAAAAAATCAAAACAAGAAAGCAAGAAAAATTTATTCGTGATGAGAATGATTATATCCAAGGAAGAATCCTAACCTTTGCCCGCAAATTTGACGGTCCGAGAAAGGAATTAAGTCTACGATCCAAACAGCCAACATCTCAAAGAGTGGAGACCTCGGAATCTGACCTCACAGGGAATGAGTCAAGTGACGAGCCATCAGGAAGAACAACAGAAGGGAGGAAGACAACTACCCCTTTTCACGACGAATTCCAAATAATACGGCAATCATGGCTACGGGGTGGCAAGAACAAACCACCGGAAGGAAACGAAGAAGAACGCGACGAGCGCAGGGGGGCAGCAAGAGGCAAGCCAGCAGCATGGAGAGGGCGCAACAGGAAAACGGGCAAACGGCAATAGATGCAACGAATCTTACAGTGGTCAATCTAACTGATAAGTCTCTCACGGATAATGAAAAGAAAGTATTAAGTCTGGGCTTAACTTTTTGTCCAAGTAATCATCTTGAATACACTCAGACTAGAATCGATCTTTTTTGCTTTATACGCAAACTCAAATTACACAAATATTTCAAAATAAGACCCAACATGAGAGACTCAAAAATCGGATCAAGAATAACAGTCACGGATATACTCACGGGGAAAGATCTGCCAGCCATCGAACTATTGGAAAATTTGAGATCAGAAGGAAATATAAACCCTGAAACTATGACAAGTATGGCAGAGAGAACAAGGAAGGTTGGCATAGAACAGGAAAGGGAAGAGAGCCCGTTCAAACCTACCTTGATGTTTAATCCCCAAATGCCATTTGACGCTATTGATGTTTTCTCAGACACCATGGTTAAAGATCTTTTAAAATTCAGATCAAGTAAAAATATGCATTGGAAAGGGAGCAACATAACGATTGCAGAACAAGCGGCATTACAAGACCTAATGAAAGATACGTCAACAATAATCAAACCTTCGGATAAAGGTGGGAACGTAGAATTACAGACCAGGGAAAGGTACTGTAAAGAAGCACTACGACAACTTTCGGATGGGAAATACTATGAAAAAACAACCAATGAGGCACACACTCAAAGCATCAGGAGATATGATGAACTAATCCAAAAGTGGTATGCGAAATCCATGTTGGGAACAGAAGAACATATGTTTCTCCGGAGTAACAATCCAATGATACCCACCTTTTACCATATTCCCAAATTGCATAAGGACAATATAGATCCGCCAGGCAGACCTATAGTGTCCTCTTTGAATAGTTTGACAGAACATTTATCTATGTTCATTAACCATTTTTTGTTCTTTCACGTAATGCAACTCCAATCATACATCAAAGACACTAAGAATTTTTTGAACAAGATAACTAAGATGGAGTGGGACTCAACCTATCTGTTAACGGTATTGGACATAACTAGTCTATACACATGCATAGAGCATGAACACGGCATCAGGGCTGCGAAAACTTACCTGGAAAAGCGTCAACTACGATATGTGGAACATAACGAAATGTTGATAGAGTTTTTGGAGTTCTGTCTGGAGAATAATTTTTTCCTTTTTGAAAATCAACATTACAGACAAAGATCAGGTACGGCGATGGGCACCTGCTTCGCACCCAGCTATGCAAATTTATTTGTGGGCTGGTGGGAGGAGAAGGTGCCCAGAACCTCTACCGGACAAAACAGTGGGAAAGTGGTGGAATGGTATCGGTACATCGATGACCTATTTATTGTGTGGCAGGGGACAATGGAATCAGCATATAGCTACATTGACATCCTTAATGACAACCATCTCAATTTGCACTTCTCGGGTACAGTGAGTCCGGTGGCAGCGGACTATCTGGACCTCCGAGTGTTTATTAATGGAGGAAGAATACATACCGCACTATACCGCAAATCCACTGCGGGCAATTCAACCCTGTTTGCCACCAGCAACCACCCACCCAAACTTATCCAAAGTATTCCATATGGGGAATCACTTAGATTGAAAAGGAACAGCACTAGGGAGATTGATTTCGAGGCGGCTGCCTCGGATTGCGTAGCTAGATTTGCTGTGAGAGGGTATAAACCTCAGACTCTGGAGAAAACCCTGCAGAAGGTAAGAAAGATCCCCAGAGATAAACTTCTGATGGAGAAACCCATACAGGATGATAATGATGGTAAGGGGAAATTCCGGATGGTTACCCCCTACTCCTCTGAGGCAAATCGTCTAAAACGTATGCTAAGAAAAAACTGGCACATCTTAAAAACCGACAGTGTCATTGGGGAGGACATTCCAGCTTATCCTCTAGTAACCTTTAAGAAGGCTAGGTCACTACGAGATATGCTGGTAAAAAGCCACCTAGAAAAAATCCCTGAACGAAGAAGCACTTTAAAAGAAATGAAGGGATTTTTTCCCTGTAACCGATGCAAAGCATGCTCAAACAGCAGAAGAGTTTTGTCATACAATATACCAGATATAGAAAGATCAAGGAACATAACTAAATTCTTAACCTGTAGCACTCCTTTTGCTGTATACTGCCTGATGTGTCCCTGCGGGTTACGCTATATAGGCAGTACCATACATCAACTTAAAATCAGGATCCTAGAACATCTGAGAGCCATAGACAAAAAAGATGCTGCATATCCTGTGGCACGTCACTTTGCAGAATGTCACCAAAGTGACAGAAATCAACTACAGTATTTTGGCCTTGATCAGGTTCCTGTGAATATTAGGGGTGGCAATAGAATACGCAGATTAAGGAGACTGGAGTCACGGTATATTATAGATCTAGGGACGAAGTATCCGAAAGGATTGAACAGTGGGGAGGAACTGGTAGTCCACATAGGCCTGTAGATGACAATAGCTTCATGTAGAAAAGAGTTGGGCTATACTCGAAACCTGAATATGTATGGTTTTCCTGCAACCTGTTGATTTCTGAAAATCTGTAATCATGTGATCATATATGATTAAAACAAATGTGCCATTTGACATTAGAGTAACAAGAGGGGACGCAAGCCGATACACGGCGTGATTTGCATATATATATATATAGAAGTGCCTAGGGACGGCTAGAGATGTATTTGCTTCTAAAGTATCCACTTACTTATGCCGATACACGGCTCAATTTGGTCAGAAGCGCTGCCAACCTAACGGTAAATTTTAAATTCTATGTTGGTCTTTAAAATCATGTCATATAGACGAAAATACTGTACGACTCAACGAATTTGTATGTATTTACATCTGAAATGCACTGTTACAAAATGGCACTCATGTTATGAATTGTAAAGTTGGTCCCTTCTTGATTTCTATGCTTCACGATTACGCTTTTAATCATGCCCCTTTTGATGTGTTATTGACACCGAAGAAGGCTATCGCCGAAACGCGTCTGTTTTGTTTGCTGTAAGCCGTCAATAAAGAACGACTTCAATGTCCCCCGTGAGTGCGGTAATTTCTTCAACAGGAGAAGAATATTGAGCTATAATATATATATATATATATATATATATATATATATATATATATATATATATATCCCCACAACTGCCCACTCCGGAAAGAAGAGGTAGAGGCCACTCAGGGGAGACGTCGGAAGATCTTTATTGAATACAGCGTGTGCATAATGCATTTCAGCCTTACGGCCTTCCTCCGGTGTCGCCATAATCAAAGAATAGCTCCACCCCCACCTTTGAATGTCCAGTGTCTCTCTCATTGGCAGTAATCCGCTGACCCCTGGCCATGTGATATCAACTCAGCTGCAGTTTAGCCACAACTACAGCTCCCGGAATGCTGTGTATCCAGGTAAGTGTTGCATGGGAGAGACATATTCCTGGAAAGGTGCTAAGTGTTCAAAAAATGTGATGGGCGGGCTCGCTGAGCAAGAGACATGAGCCCGATATGGACTGGTGGTCTGCAGTGCCTCTATCGCCCCCTCTTGTCTCCTCCCAGCAGGACGACTGGAAGACACAAAACACAACTTTATTGACACCGACGGAGGAAGACAACGGAGTCGGCTCCTTTAATTGGGCCTTCCAAGGTGACGAGACTCGGCCCCCACCTGACGTCAGCGCGTTCCCGACGATAAGGACTGGAGAATCCAGGAAGTTGGTGTGCATCCACACCGGAGCGGAGGAAGAGGACCCGAGAGACGGAGCGTTCGTGGTGAACCGAGGAGGAAACGAAGAGAGCAGAACAGACCGAGGGACGAGACCATCAAGAGCCCGGGCTGAGCCAGGAGGCCAACGCCCCCACGTGTCACCGAGCCACGCTCCAGGAGGAGCGTGGCTTACCCAGGTACGAGAAAAGTTCTCAGGGTGGGTTGGGAGGAAGGACGGCCCGATTACTTAAACGGGAGCCCTAAAACCCCCCTCAAACATCACAACTTGTTTCCGCTCACCACCGAGCACTAGTCACACTTTCCCCTTTCGTTTTGTTTAAAATGTGCACAAGAGTGTCTGGTGCCTCCTTCACTCCCCGGTCCCTTACTTTTGATCGTTTCACAGGACAGCGTCCTGATACTTTTTTTTTTGTCTCTTTCATGCCCCATCGACACGGACGGACTACCGAGACAACATACCGGACCCTGGGAGGTGGAGCCGAAGTCCGTATGAAGAAGCAGAGGGGTACCAAGCACGACGGATCCCGCCACATTTGCTGCCGAAAGACTCACAAGTCGGCATAAACGTGTCTTTAGGAAAATAAATCCTTATCTGAGCAGACCTGGCTTCCGACCCATTACTTCAACCCCGCCACAACTGGTGTCAGAAGTGGGATTAACATCCCAATCCATCAGTAAACCCGTGATGGAGGCGGTAATTCAACATCTCATCAAAGGCCAGGAAAAACTCAAATGGGCCATCGAGAGACAGATGACGTCCGCCCAAGCGGACCGCAAAGTGTTTAAAAACACCATTACAGCCCAGATAGAGAGCCTGCAGAAGGTGGTGCACGACCCTGGTACCTCTATACAAGTAGAGAGATG
This sequence comes from Triturus cristatus, assembly GCF_964204655.1. Classification (NCBI taxonomy): domain Eukaryota; kingdom Metazoa; phylum Chordata; class Amphibia; order Caudata; family Salamandridae; genus Triturus; species Triturus cristatus. The sequence goes on along the minus strand of NC_140593.1, from coordinate 838,847,488 downwards.
AGCCCCCACCCCTAGCCCCTCAGGTATATCCCTCCAGAAGTACGTATCCGAGGAAGATCCAGATGCGTTCTTATTGAACTTCGAACAGGCCGCCAGAGCGTGTGGCTGGCCGGAGGAGAAATGGCCGTTCTTTTTGGCGCCTCACCTGACCGGTGAGGCCCAATCAGCATATCAAGTAGCCAATGCTACCGGAAGAACAAGTTACTTACCTTCGGTAACGATGTATCTGTAAGAAACATTAGTTAGTTAGATTCCTCACCTTAGAATATCCCCAGGCGTCAGACTGGATCCGGAAGATTTTTCGTCAGCAATACCCCTTGCGCGTCGCTAGGCGTCGTCTGCGGCTCCGCGTCCGTCGTCGGCGTCGTGCGCCGGGATGACGTCGTCGGAGTACTTAGACGCCGCCCTCGCGCGCTGACGTCAGTTCTTGTACATAGCCTTCCGCGCCAGGAACGCAGAGCCATGCAAAGACCGACACTGGTGCCAAAAATAAAATCTAGGGGCCTGAAAGGACAACCTTAACCCTAGATGTCAGTTCGCAGAACGGGGAGGATGGGAGGGTCGGTGAGGAATCTAACTAACTAATGTTTCTTACAGATACATCGTTACCGAAGGTAAGTAACTTGTTCATCTGAAAGAAACACGTTAGTTAGATTCCTCACCTTAGAATAGATACCCAAGCAATACCATCCTCGGTGGTGGGTCTGCGAACCAAGATCACACCAGAAAGTCCTGGAGGACAGAACGGCCAAAGAAGCCATCCCTCCGGACTTGGCTGTCAAGGCAATAATGCCTGGCAAACGTGTGTAGCGAAGCCCACGTCACCGCCTGACAGATGTCCTGCAAAGGGACTCCCCGTCCCAAGGCAGTAGTAGCCGCCGTGGCCCGAGTAGAATGGGCGCGCAGCCCAACAGGAGGGTCCTTTTTAGCCAAGGAATAGCAAATTTTTATACACAAAACGACCCACCGAGAGATGGTCCGTTTGTGCACAGCTTTCCCCTTCTTAGCGCCCACGTACCCAACAAAAAGCTGGTCGTCCACCCGGAACTGTTTTGTGCGGTCCAGATAAAAGGAGAGCGCACGTTTTGGGTCCAGACGGTGGAGCCTCTCTTCCTCTTTGGAAGGATGCGGAGGCGGAAAGAAGGTGGGCAAGGTGACAGACTGCCCAAGGTGAAATGGAGTCACCACTTTAGGAAGAAAGGAGGGACGAGGCCGAAGGACAACCTTGTCCGGATGAACAGATAGAAAAGGAGGCTTTGAAGATAAAGCCTGGAGCTCACTCACCCGTCTAGCCGAGGTGATGGCTACCAGAAAAGCAGTCTTTAGAGTTAGAAGACGAAGAGGGCAATTGTGAAGAGGCTCGAAGGGAGCGCACATCAGGAATGTCAATACCAGATTCAAGTCCCACTGAGGCATTACAAAAGGGACAGGAGGGAACGTGTGTGTAATGCCTTTAAGAAAGCGTGTAACCACAGGGGACTTGAAAAGAGAAGGCTGATCAGGAAGCCGCAAGAAGGCGGAGATGGCAGCAAGATAACCTTTCAGGGTGCCCAGGGCAGAGCCCTGCCGGGCCAGAGAAAGAAGGAAGAGGAGAACCTCAGAAAGAGGGGCGGAAAGGGGATCCACAGCCTTTGCTGTGCACCATGCCACAAATTTGTTCCACCGGCAGGCGTATACCGACTTTGTGGAGGGACGCCTGGCTGCCAGAATGATATCACAGACTTCAGGAGGCAAGGCAAATGGCATCAACTGCCGCCGCTCAATCTCCACGCATGGAGGTGGAGGCTGGACAGGTTCGGGTGGAGGACCGTCCCCTGCTGCTGCGACAGAAGATCCTCCCGAAGGGGCAGACGTATCGGGGGATCGGTCAACAGACTGAGTAGCTCGGGATACCAGTATCTTCGTGCCCAATCCGGAGCCACCAAGATGACTTGGGCCCGGTCGTGCCTGATCTTCTTCAGCACTCTGGGCAGAAGTGGTATAGGCGGAAAGGCGTACAACAGACCGCAACTCCACTCGTGACGAAAAGCGTCGCCGAGCGAGTGCCGCCTTGGAAATTCCAACGCGCAGAACTGCTGACATTGCGCGTTCTCTTCGGTGGCGAATAGATCTAACCAAGGCTCTCCCCACTGCTGAAAGAGGCCCTGCGCCACTTCGGAGTTCAGACGCCATTCGTGATCCATCATGCACCGGCGGCTGAGTTCGTCTGCTCTGGCGTTCAGAGAGCCCGCCAGATGTTGAACCACCAGGGTGACGCCCTGGTGTTCCAGCCATGTCCAGAGGCGCAGAGCCTCCTGACAAAGGGTCCACGACCCCACCCCGCCCTGTTTGTTGCAATACCACATGGCGGTGGTGTTGTCCGTGAACACCTGCACGACACTTCCCCTGACAGAGGGAAGGAAGGCTTTCAGTGCAAGCCGGATCGCTCTCAACTCCAACAGGTTGATGTGGAGACGAGACTCCGCCGGAGACCAGAGGCCTCTGATCTCCGCCTCTCCCATATGGCCACCCCATCCCAGGAGGGACGCATCCGTCACTACGACATGCTCTGGTTGGGGAAGGGAGAGGCTCTTGCCCTTGACCCACTCGCGGTCCGTGAGCCACCACTGCAACTGCTGTGCAGTGCCCTCCGAGATCAAGACATGGTCGGACAGGTTGCCGTGATGCTGGGCCCACTGAAACTTCAGGTCCCACTGCAGAGCCCGCATGCGCCGCCTGGCGTGATGCACTAGTAGGATGCAGGAGGCCATCAGCCCAAGAAGCCGCAACACTAGCCTGACCGAAACCCGGGATAGAGGCCGTAAGATGGGAATCAGGGCCCGTATATCCCGGACCCGCTGTTCCGGTGGATGGACCCGGAACTGCGCCGAATCGAGAACCGCTCCGATGAAGAGGAGCTTCTGAGAGGGACTCAGGTGTGACTTCAGCACGTTGATGGAAAACCCCAGCAAATGCAGGAGATCCGCCGTAGTCTGGAGGTGGGAGACGACTGCCTGGGGCGAGCCCGCCTTCAACAACCAGTCGTGGAGATAGGGGAAGACTGGAACCCCTGATCTGCGCAGATGAGCTGCGACCACCGCCATCACTTTCGTGAACACCCGAGGGGCACTGGTGAGGCCGAAGGGGAGCACGGTAAACTGAAAGTGCTCTTGGCCCACCGTGAACCGCAGGTAACGCCGGTGGGCCGGCAGGACGGGGATATGGAAATATGCGTCCTGTAAGTCCAACGCTACCATCCAGTCTCCAGGGTCTAGGGCAGCTAAAACCTGAGCCAACGTTAGCATCTTGAACCTTTCCTTTCGGAGGAAGGCATTGACGTTCCGGAGGTCCAAGATAGGGCGTAGGCCCCCCGTGCCCTTCTTGGGAACCAGAAAGTAGTGGGAATAACAACCACGACCTACTTCTGGACTCGGAACGCGCTCGACGGCCCCCTTGGCCAAGAGAGCCGAAACTTCCTCGCGGAGAAGATTCAAATGATCCCCCGAGATACGGTGGTGCTGCGGTGGCATGGCTGGAGGGGTCGTCTCGAAGGGGAGGGAGTAGCCCCTTCGGACGATTTGCAGCACCCACCTGTCCGATGTTATGGACCGCCAGTGGAGCAGGTGATGGCGAACTCTGCCGCCCACTGGCGTAGTATGGGCCTGAAAGCTCGGACTAGGAGGGCTTTGAGGCGGATGCTGCAGGGGTGGAAGTGGGCTGACCACGTCGGCCTCCATTTCCGCCACGGCGGAAGCCACGTCCGCGACCGCGCGCAGGTTGGGTCTGCGGCTGGTGGCTTTGCGGACGTGAGGAGGCGCCCCTTCCTTGGCCACGAAAGGGGCGAAAAGCGGAGGTGTGCGCCCGCGGAGCCGAGAGGCCCAAGGACTTGGCCGTAGCCCGGGAGTCCTTAAAGCGGTTCAGCGCACTGTCCGCCTTCTCACCAAACAGGCGAGTGCCATCAAAGGGCATGTCCATGAGGGTGGTCTGGACATCCCCGGAAAATGACGTGGACCGCATCCAGGCGTGGCGGCGGAGCGCCACCGTGGTTGAAATCGCCCGACCCAGCGAGTCCGTGGTGTCAAGCCCACATCGTATGGCGTGCCGTGCTGCATCCCTCCCATCGGCCAAAGCCTGGGTAAGACGCGTCCGGACCTCCTCCGGACACAGGGGCAGCACGTCCTCCACCGTATCCCACAGGGAATGGGAATAACGGTCCAAGAGACAGGCGGTATTTAAGGACCGCAGGCCCAAACTAAGGGACGAGAACAGTTTCTTGCCAAACTGCTCGAGTCTCTTGGAATCCCGGTCCGGCGGAGCGGTCGGGAAGGAGGATTGGGAGGTAGAGGCCTGGATAACCAGACTCTCGGGGGTGGGGTGTTGGGACAGGAAACTGGGGTCGCCCGGAGCAGGGCGGTGGCGCCTGGCAACGTTCCTATCCACAGGAGGAACTGTGGAGGGCTTGGACCAGGTGCCCTGCAGAACGTCAGTGAGGGCCTCGTTGAACGGCAGCAGAGGCTCAGTGGAGCTTGCTGAGGTTTGAAGCACCTCAGTGAGGATGTTAGTCCTCACAGCCACGGCAGGCAACTCGAGCCCAAGGGCCTCGGCCGCCTTGCGCAGCACCACAGAAAATGCTGCACCCTCCTCCGAAGCCACGGTCGGAGGAGAAGTGAATCCAGTGTCTGGCGAGGTGTCCAGCCCACTGGCCTCCCCCAGTTCATCTGCCCAGTCCTGAGAAAGCTGTGACTGAACAGCCAGAGGGTCCTCGAACCCCTCCCAGTCGCCCCCTTCTTCCGATTCCTGATAAACAGGAGAAATGATCGGAACCGGACTGTAGAGATGGTAGGACTCAAGCGGCGTCGGATGCGGCGTCGGTCGACGCCGTGCCGGCGCCGGGTCCGGATGAGGGCTAAACTGGGGTGTCGGCGTCAAAGGCGCCGGTGACGGCGTCGGTGGTTCAGGCGTCGGCGCCGGTGGAGGAGTGACTAGGTCAACCGGCGTCGACTGGGGCCCAGGCATGGGCCCCGCGGGGACCTGCGGCGTCGAGACCGGAGTCGTCGACGGCACCGGGGCCGGAGCCGCCGGCACGCGAGGTCGCCCAGTCGAGTCCGCGGGGCCCGAAGGCGCGCCAGCGGGCGTCGACGGCGGGGCCAGGCTCCTCATGGCCGAGAGGAAGGCACTGATCTCCGCCGGCGCCGCGTCAGCCCCAGGGACCGGAAGATATGGGGGCGGACGCGGCACCTGCGGCTCCGCCGGAACCGCGGGGGTGGAACCACCCTGACCCTCGGCCGAGTCGCGCGAGGGGAGTCCGAAGAGCGATGTCGCCTCTTGGACTTCTTGGAGCGTTTGGACTTACCCGACGACTTGGAGCCGGACGATCGATGGCGTCGGCTAGGGCTCCGCGAGCGATCCTTGGACCTCCTCCTGGACCGGGATCGCGCACGACGCGGAGCCGAGTGGCGAAGCTCGAGAAGCTTGCGGGACCGCTCCCGCCTAGCCTTCGAAGTCAGGGCCTGACAGTCGTTGCACGACTCCGCGTCGTGGTCGGGGCCTAAGCAGTAGAGGCACCGGCGGTGGTGATCGGTCACCGACATCAGTCGATGACAATCCTCGCAAGCCTTGAACCCAGGCATCCTACCGGCACAAGATGTCGACAGACAAGGATCAAAAATGATCAAAAAAGATTTAGTCAAAAAAGACTAAAAGGGGTAGCTCTCCCGGATCTGCGCTTACTGGCGCGGAAAAAAGAAGAACTGACGTCAGCGCGCGAGGGCGGCGTCTAAGTACTCCGACGACGTCATCCCGGCGCACGACGCCGACGACGGACGCGGAGCCGCAGACGACGCCTAGCGACGCGCAAGGGGTATTGCTGACGAAAAATCTTCCGGATCCAGTCTGACGCCTGGGGATATTCTAAGGTGAGGAATCTAACTAACGTGTTTCTTTCAGATACACCCCTTACCAGGAAATCAAAGATGTAATCCTAGACAACCTAGGCCTGGATGCAGAGGCCTATAGAGTAAGGTTTCACAAAGAAAGGGGGGTACAGGGTGAAAACCCCAAAACATTGTTTTTTCGTTTAAAGATGGCAGCGGACAAGTGGCTAAAGTCAGCCACCAGTACGAAAGACGAAATTATGAACAGGGTGTACCTAGAACAGTTTATGAGGTCCTCCCATATGGTACACTGATGGCTCAGACAACATTCGAATCTTTCTGCTGAACAGGCCATCGAGATGGCCGCTAACTACTCGCGAGCTCAGCCTCGAACATTACTATGGGACAACGAGAAAGCTAACAAAGGTGGTATACCCCCCCCTAAGACTGAAAAGAAACCGAAGCCTTTGCTGGACATTCCAAAAACAAAACATATCAGAACAGAGATGCCAACGTTCAGGGGACCACAGTGTTTCGAATGTGGCGACTGGGGCCACATCGCCCGCCTATATCCCCGAAAGAAACCAGCGGATGAACCTATGGAGGTTGGGTACATCCCGAAGGCCGTGCTGTACTCAGCAGAAATGGGGTCATCCTTTTATGTACATGTACAGGTGAATGGGAAGATGGTAAAGGCCCTGTTAGATTCCGGGTGCAAGCAGTCGGTAGTACAGAAGAACCTTCTACTCCCCTCCCAATACATTCCAGAAACATTAGTACACATCCGCTGCATACATGGGACCATTAAACCCTATCCCCTTGCAGTTGTTACCATGTTTCCCATAGCCACATCCCCTTGTACGGTACGGGTGGGGGTAGATGATTCCCTGCCCGAAGACCTTATTCTAGGTGTCGACAACCCTGATTTCCTGTCCCTATTCCAAGACAAAGTAGGAAGAAAAGTAGGCGATCAGGAAACCCCCGTTCCGGCCTTCACTACCCCAGGCCCCTGGCTATTAGACCGGAATTTCCGCTTTGCCCAGGCTAACGATACAACTCTGTTCAACGCCTGGGAATCAGCAGACGTTAACCAGAACAACCCATCCCCTAATTATCCTTGTTTTTTGATCAAGAATGATCTCTTGTATCGCGAAGGATGCCCGGAAGAACCAACGCAGCTCCTGGTCCCAGTACCCTTCTGAGAGCAAATACTATTCTTCTCTCACGCCCACCTCAGAGTGGGACACTCCGGAGCAGAGAAAGCTACACAGAACGTGTTACGTCACTTTTTCTGGCCCGGTATCTACAAAGACATCCAAAGGCACTGTCAGACATGTGAGGTATGCCAGAAGAACAACATGCAACGTCCACCTGCATTCCCGCTTCAGCCCTTGCCAGTAATAGGAAAACCATTTGAGAGAGTCGGTATGGACTTGATAGGTCCTTTGCCCCAGACCCCTAAAGGCAACCTCTACGCACTAGTGATTGTGGATTATGCCACCAGATTCCCGGAAGCGTTCCCACTCAGAGCACCCACTACTAAAAACCTTCCAGAGAAGTTCCTGGAATTGTTCTCCAGAGTAGGATTCCCCAAAGAAATATTAACAGACCAAGGAACGCCATTCGTGTCCAGATTAATGAAGGAAGTGTGCCGTTCCTTGGATCTCCAGCACCTACGCACGTCTGTATACCATCCCCAGACCGACGGCCTAGTCGAGAGGTACAACCGGTCCTTAAAGACCTCCCTGTAGAAAATGCTCACCGTAGAGGGCAGGGACTAGGATCGTCTCCTGCCATTGGCATTGTACGTACTACGAGCCCAAGTACAGAGCAGCATGGGTTGCTCCGTGTTCGAGATGCTATACGGACGGCAACCCAGGTCCCTCCTCGAGATGACCAAGGATGCCTGGGAGATGGAAGAAGAAAACGACCAGAGGTCCCTGTTGGAATACACGCAACAACTGAGATCCAAGCTGGGAAAATTGAGAGACCTGGCCTACTCCAACCTGGAGAAGAATAGGGAGAAGGAGTAGTTTCTTTTCTGTAACTCCAGTTCTGTAGTAGGGGTATCTCTGTTATAGTCATAATCTAGTGAATAGTCCCGCCCATGTGCGTGGACCCCGGAGCAATAAAAAATAATCTCTAAAGGTGACAAATCATGCAGCCCTGCATACACCTTTAAGAGAGAATTTCATTTAAAGACAGATAATGCAGCCTATATCCACAGACTGCACTGTCCAGTACTTCAACTAGAATTCCACCAATATCCACAAACAGCACTGCCTGTCCAGCTTTTCTCCACATAGGAAAAAACCCTGCCTCTACCAGCAAAAGCCTCTAGAATGATAGAGAGGAAGGAGTGGACAGACAAGCCCCATAGGCTGCCATTATGTGGCTTAGAACAGGATACTGTGCCTTTAAGAAAACTTTCCAGATTTCCAGAACTTTCCCCAGTATCCCAGAATGCCCAGCAGGTCCCATTTACTTTCAGTTCTTTTTGAAGGCGTAGCACGCCAGACCTGTAGCATTCTTCATAAGAATAATTATCTCTCCACCGGGGAGGAGGGCGGGCGCTTATGACTATAACAGAGATACCCCTACTACAGAACTGGAGTTATAGAAAAGAAACTACTCCTTCTGTAGTAGGGGATCTCTGTGTATAGTCATAATCTAGTGAATAGAATGGCAAGCCCATCCCCACACAACAACAGCGGTGGAGAACAAACAAGACAAAAAACCACTACTGTGCGCACAAATTTCGCAGCGAAGCCTGCCCAACCTGAGCATCTGCCCTGGCATCCGAGTCCAGACAGTAATGCGCAGCAAAGGTATGGACAGACTTCCAAGTGGCCGCCTTGCAGATTTCCGCAATAGGAACATTACGCAGCAAAGCCGTCGTGGCAGCTTTGCCCCTGGTGGAATGAGCCTTGGGTTTACCCCCTAAGGTCTTATTAGCCTTTTGATAACACAATTGTATGCAGGACACAATCCATCGAGAAATGGACTGCTTAGAGGTCGCAAGACCAGTCCTGACTGATCCATAATTAACAAACAATTGGTCAGACCTACGAATATCCTTGGTCTTATCCAGATAAAATTTAAAAACCCTCCGAACATCCAGTGAATGGAGAGACCTTTCCGCTGGCGAAGAGGGATTCTGAAAGAACGTAGGTAAAGTTATGGTCTGGTTGACATGAAAATCAGAGATAACCTTAGGAAGAAATTTAGGGTGAGTACGCATCACAACCTTAGCAGCATGAAATACAGTATAAGGTTCTTGACAACATAATGCCTGAAGTTTACTCACCCTGCGGGCCGATGTAATGGCCACTAGGAACGCCGCCTTCCAAGATAGGTGCTGCAATGAAGCCTTGTGAATGGGTTCAAAAGGCTCCTTCATCAGTCTGGACAGCACCACATTCAAGTCCCAGGAAGGCGAGGGAAGTCTGACGGGAGGAAACACTTTCTTCAAGCCTTCCAAAAAATCCTTGACCACAGGGATCTGAAAGAAGGAAGTCTGTGAAGGGCATTTCCTGTAAGCAGTCAAAGCAGCCAGATGAACCTTAATGGAATGGAAATTAAGGCCAGACTGCGCCAGATGTAAAAGGTACGGAAGGATGACATCTTCCTTACATGTCGTCGGATCAAAGCTCTTGGACTTACACCAGATACAGAACCTCTTCCACTTGTAGGCATAGGATGTCCTAGTGGAAGGTCGTTTAGACTCCTTCAGTATGTCCATACAATCGTCTGGTAGATTCAGATGGCCATATTGCACTATTTCAGGAGCCATGCCGCCAAACTCAAAGACGAGAGGTTGGGGTGCACCATCCGCCCCCCGAACTTCGTGAGAAGGTCCGGCCTGCACGGCAACCGCATGTGAGGAAGGAGAGACCGGTGAAGTAGGTCCGTGAACCACCACTGCCTGGGCCATTCCGGGGCGATCAGGATCATCCGTGCCCTGGACTGGGACAGCTTGATGAGCACTGCCGGAATCAGGGGAATGGGTGGAAAAGCGTACAGAAAGCTGTTCGACCAATCGATCCATAGCGCATTCCCCAGCGTCCCCCGCTGGTAGTACCTGGATGCGAAGTCTCGGCATTTGCTGTTTTCGTCGGTGGCGAACAGATCTACGTCTGGAGTCCCCCACCTTGCGAAGACTTCTCCTAGTACTTCGTCGTTTATGACCCATTCGTGGTTTTCCTGAATCAGCCTGCTCAAGGCGTCCGCCTGAGCATTCTGCACCCCTGGCAGATGCGTGGCCGTAATCGTCAGTCCTCGGGCCAGAAGCCAGTGCCAGATCTCCTGCGCCTCCTGTGACCGAGTGCGCGATCTCGACCCCCCCTGCTTGTTGAGGTAATACATCGTGGTTGTATTGTCCGTCTGTATCGCAGTGAGTTGGTCTGGAAGGACGGAAGGAAGGCCTTCAGTGCCAGGAAGACAGATCTGAGTTCCAGGAAATTGATGTGGTACGTCGATTCCAAAGGAGACCACTTTCCTTGAATCTGCAAGTCCCCGGAATGCGCTCCCCAGCCCTGGAGAGAAGCATCTGTCACGACACTCGTCGTGGGAATGTCCTTGTGGAAGGGAACCCCCTTGAGGAGGTTTTCCGCCGAACACCACCACTTCAGAGACTGAAGAGCATGCAGAGACAGTCGTATCGTGTCGTCCCAAGAGCCTGTCCTCTGATCCCACTGATCCTCCAAGCACTCCTGCAGTGGTCTCATGTGTAGCCGTGCGTGAGGCGTGAGGAAGATACAGGAGGCCATCGATCCCAGTAGAGAAGACACCTTCCTCACTGTCGTCGATGGAGCAGTCCTGAGGTCCTGAGCCTTCCGAAGGAGTGATAACCGTCTCTCCTCCGAAGGAGACACACTTGCTGACCGCGTATCGATGGAGGCTCCCAGGTACTGTATGCACTGGACCGGAGTCGGGACCGATTTGGACATGTTGACGTGTAACCCCAGCTTGTGCAAGAGAGCGCACGTCCATCGGAAGTGATCTTGCGCTTCCGAGAAGGATGAAGCCTTGATCAGCCAATCGTCCAGATACGGGTAGACAAACACCTTGTTCCTTCGCAGATGTGCCGCCACCACCACCATGCACTTCGAGAAGGTCCTGGGCGCAGACTTTAGCCCGAATGGCAGTACTGTGTATTGATAGTGATTGGCGCCGACTTGGAATCGCAGGAACTTCCTGTGCTTCCGTGCTATGGGCACATGGAAATACGCATCCTGTAGATCTATGGCACAGAGCCAGTCTCCCCGTTGCAGCTGAGGGTAAATCTGATGCAACGATAGCATGCGAAACTTCTCTCTGCGAATCCATTTGTTTGCCTGTCGCAAATCCAGAATGGGCCTGAACTCGTTCTTGTCCTTCTTGCGAACGAGGAAGAACCGAGAGTACAGACCTCTTCCCCTTTGAGACAGAGGTACCTCTTCTGCCGCCTTTTTTCTCAACAAGATGTCTGCCTCCGCCTGGAGCTCTCTCAGCTGGTACTGAGAGCTGACCGGCGGAATCGTTGGAGGCGGGCTGATAAACCGAAGACTGTATCCATTGCAAACAATATTCAGCACCCACTTGTCCTGAGTAATTTTTCTCCACTCTGCCGGAAAAAGTTGAATGCTTCCCCCCACTGGAGTGGGTAACGGTTGAGGGGGAAGTAGCCGCTCAGGGCAGAGACCCGGCCGGGCCCTTGGTAGTGGTAGTCGCCTGCTGGCCTCCTCTACCCCTCTGGTGTTTCTGGAAGGGCTTCCGGAACTGCTGCTGTTGGTGCTGCTGCTGTCCCGAACCCTGCCCACGCCCTCTGCCCGTAGAGCCGAACCGCCTCTGGAACGGGCGCTTCTTCTTCTCGGCCTTCTCCAACCCGACAGCCGTCAGGGATTCCGCCTCCGCCTTCATGCGGGCCATCTCATCATCCGCATGTTTTACGAACAGGGTTTCCCCCGAGAAGGGCAGATTGGCCACTCTGTGCTGCGCCTCTGGTTTGAGGGACGTCAGGCGCAGCCACGAATGCCGCCTCTGGTGGACGCCATGACAGTAGGCGTGGGCGGCCAACAAGGAGACATCCGCCGCCGCGCCGATCACCTGATTAGAAACCAGCATGCCTTCGCGCACTGTTTCCAAGAAGTCCTCCTTCCTGTCCCGGGGCAGCAGGTCCGCATACTGCTGCAGGGACTCCCACAGGGCCTGGTCGTAACGCCCCAACAAAGCCCCTGCACTCGCCGCCTTCATGGTGGTGGCGGCGGTCCCACACACCTTCCTGCCCGCAGAATCCAACCAGCGGCTTTTTGTCAGGCGGGACCGTCGATGAAGGAGCGGTCGCATGTTGTTTCCTCGCCGCCGTCACGATGACCGAATCCGGCTTCGGGTCCACCCTCAAAAAGGTAGGGTCCGACTCCGGGGCCCTATACTTTTTCATGAGCCTGGAGGGGGCGGCTTTCGTCACCGCGGGAGTGAGGAACAGCTCCAACGCGGGCTCCACCAGTCCTGGTACAAGAGGCAGTAGAGGGCGAGACAGATGTTTCTTATGAAGTGTCTCGAATATCAAAGACGTCGTGGGTGTTGGAACCGTCACCGTGATACCCAACTTTGCTGCCCCTCTCAACAGCACCTCTTGGAAAGGGACCAAATCATCCACCGGAGACACCCTAGTCCCCGGTGAGTCCGACAGCGTCGGGGAAAAGTCTCTGGTCGAGGACCACGTGTGCGGCCTGGACCTGTGCCTCCTACGGCGTCGTCCTGAGTCCGACGATGACCGTCCATGGCTCCGTGATCTTCTCCTCCTGAGAGAGCGGGAGCGCGACCTCTTCGGCTTCGGTCTGCCCGCCGGTCCCGGCGACCGCGGACGTCGCGGCTTTGGAGTCCCCTGCGGCGGAGTAGGGTACCTCGGAAGGGAAACCGACCGTGGGGGAACCGCCGGCAGCCCCAACGGAGTGCGTGGTAACGACCGAGGTGGGGGCAGCGGAGGCAGTGGTGCTGGCAGCGGATGTGGAGGCGGTGGTGGCGGTGGTGGTGGCGGCGGCAGTGGTGTTGGCGGTGGTGGTGGAGGCGGAGTCGGAGGTGGTGGGGGAGGAGGCGGTGACGTAGGCATCCGAGGAGGCGTATACACCACAGAGTACACCGATCCCGATGACTCTCTCCGCCTCGACGGCGATCTTCGCCTCGACGGCGATCTTCGCCTCGACGGCGATCTTCTTGACGTCGATCGTCTCGACGTCGATCGTCTCGACGTCGATCGTCTTTTCGACGGCGACCGTCTCCTCTTCACCGACGGCGAACGGCGATCTCCCCTCGATGGCGAGCGGCGACGCCGGGTCCGATCTCGACGCCGACTGCTGGACGTCGACGGCGTCGTCGCCGAAGATGCCGATGTAGTCGACGACGGCCTGTTCAGGTCCCTCGACGTCGACCGTCGACGCCGCTTCTCCCCAGAGCCCTGGGGAGACGGCGAACAGATGGTAGTCATCCTCCTCGACGCCGCCGTCGGCGCCCTCGACGGGGAGTGGGGACGCTTACTGGTCTTCCTGCCCCTGGGGAGCCCCCCAGAGGCCTCAGTATGGGCCAAATCAGCCCCTCCAGACCCACCTGGTGCCTTTAGCCTTCTCTCCTCCAGGACTTGAAGCCTGATCTTCATTCTGTCCCTCAGGGTCCTGGCTGAGAACGAGTGGCAGATATCACAGTCTTCAGGCACGTGGGACTGGGGAAGGCAACCTATACACACCTCGTGTGGATCTGTTTTAGCCTTTTTTCTACCACATTCCGGGCACTTGTCGAATAAGCCAGGCATGTTGACAGTACCAGCCACTAAGCACTTGAAAAAGTGACAAAAATTGACAAAAACTACAATAAACCCTTGAAAAGGGGAGAGCTCAATGCTCCAGGGTCCTGCTAGCAGGAGCCGGAAAAAAGAACTGAAAGTAAATGGGACCTGCTGGGCATTCTGGGATACTGGGGAAAGTTCTGGAAATCTGGAAAGTTTTCTTAAAGGCACAGTATCCTGTTCTAAGCCACATAATGGCAGCCTATGGGGCTTGTCTGTCCACTCCTTCCTCTCTATCATTCCAGAGGCTTTTGCTGGTAGAGGCAGGGTTTTTTCCTATGTAGAGAAAAGCTGGACAGGCAGTGCTGTTTGTGGATGTTGGTGGAATTCTAGTTGAAGTACTGGACAGTGCAGCCTGTGGGTATAGGCTCCATTATCTGTCTTTAAATTAAATTCTCTCTTAAAGGTGTATGCAGGGCTGCATGATTTGTCACCTTTAGAGATTTTTTATTGCTCCGGGGTCCACGCACATGGGCGGGACTATTCACTAGATTGTGACTATACACAGAGATCCCCTACTACAGAAACAAAAGAAACACTACGACAAAAGAAAGAAATGGAGGAAGGTGTCGGTAGGAGATTGTGTATTGGTCCTACTCTCTTCCTCTACCTGGAAGTTTCAAAGCGAATGGCTGGGCCCGTATAAGGTGTTAGAGGCCCTAGGCAACACCACATACTGGGTGGAAATATCACCCACTCGAAAGCAATGTTACCATATCAACCTTTTAAAAAAAATGGTTGGGGCCCTTACCCAGAACAGCCCACCTGACCTTACCAACCTCTTCTTCAGGAAATACTACCCTCGATCGACTCGTAGTCAACGAGGACCTCACCAAGGAGAAGAAGAAAGACCTCCACCAAACATTAATCTCGTTTTCAGCCATCTTATCAGACACACTGGGGAAGACCTCACTAGCTGAACACAGGATCGAAACACAGGACGGGAAGATAGTAAAACAGAGGCCATACAGGATACCCGCAGCAAAGAGGGCAGCAGTAAGAAGTGAGGTGCACGAAATGCTCCGGCTTGGTGTTATACGTCCGTCCAAAAGCGACTGGTCCTCACCCATCGTGATGGTCCCCAAGCTGAATGGAACAACACGATTCTGTATGGACTTCCGTGCCCTGAATGCGATATCGACCTTTGATGCATACCCAATCCCAAGGGTCGACGAGCTTATTGAGAAGTTGGGCTATGCTAAGTACATCACCACGTTTGATTTAACAAAAGGGTACTGGCAGGTACCCCTCCGAGAGGAGGACCGAAAGAAACCGCGTTTGCAACAGAAGAAGGCCTATTCGAATTTAACGTTCTCCCTTTCGGCCTCCATGGGGCACCCGCCACTTTTCAAAGGCTTATGAACACCATCCTTCAGGCATACCCCTCGTTTTGTTCAGCATACCTGGATGACATTGTTGTCTTCAGAGCGACTTGGCCAGAGCACTTACAACACTTGAGAACCATCCTACAGGCCCTAGAACAATCCGGGCTTTACATCAATTCAAAAAAATCCCGAGCAGCCTATCAGAGGGTGAAGTATCTCGGATAGGTTCTGGGAGAAGGGGTGATCGCCCCACAGTCTGAAAAAGTAAGAGCGATAGCAGAAACGCCTTTTCCTACCACCAAGAGGGAGCTACGTGCGTTTCTGGGTCTGATTGGATATTACCGACGCTTTGTTCCACAGTTTTCAGAACTGGCAGTCCCTTTGACAAATGCCCTTCGAAAAGACGCCCGAGAGCAGCAGTTACTACATCCCAAAAAAGGAATGTTGGACGCATTTCAGAGCCTGAAAAAGATCATTACTAGAAGCCCCGTACTTATTTCCCCAGATTTTAGCAAGACCTTTATGTTGTTCACTGGTGCTTCCAACTCTGGGATGAGTGCAGTATTATCCCAGTTAGGGGGAGATGGTCTAGAACACCCTGTCTTATATATTAGCAGGAAGCTGTTACCCAGGGAGCGCAAGTACCCAACGATTGAAAGGGAATGCCTAGCAATTAAGTGGGCTATTGATAAGTTACGCTATTACCTAGAAGGGCAACCATTCATTCTGTACACGGATCATGCCCCCTTGCAGTGGACGTGTCGGAATAAGGCCCAGAACCCCAGGGTGCTCCGCTGGTTTTTGTCATTGCCTTTGAGGTAGGTCATCGGAAGTGAAAAGAAAATGGGAACGCGGATTATCTATCCAGGGTGTTTTCTCTCCCCGATCGGGAGAATCCAGAGGGGGAGGTGTGTGACGGGCAGGCTCGCTGAGCAAGAGACATGAGCCCGATATGGACAGGTGGTCTGCAGTGCCTCTATCGCCCCCTCTTATCTCCTCCCAGCAGGACGACAGGAAGACACAAAACACAACTTTGACACCGACGGAGGAAGAAGACTGAGTCGGCTCCTTTAACTGGGGCTTCCAAGGTGACGAGACTCTGCCCCCACCGGATGTCAGCGCGTTCCCGACGATAAGGACTGGAGAATCCAGGAAGTGGGTGTGCATCGACACCGGAGCGGAGGAAGAGCAGGGCTCGAAAAATGTACTCGACCGCTCGCGAGTGATTTTTGTGAAGGGCGAGCCAGTTTTCAGGCCTACTTGACCGGCCTGGCGAGTGCTATCTGCCGCCACTGCAGTAGCAGGTGAAAGGCTCTAGGGGGCAGCACGCACCGGTGCGGTGAAGGCTCTAGGGGGCAGAAGGGTACGACGCCAATGAAGTGGTGGTGCGGTGAAGGCTCTAGGCGGCAGCAGGGTGCACGCACCACCTAACATAGTGGTGGTGGTGTGGTGCGCTGCCTATCGTTGTGTGGGTCCCAGGGCCATCAATCGTGTAGCGCGCGAAAAGCGCTACCAATGACGGCCCAATACATCATTTTGGACTGCCCCCGCGCTGTGCTGCTTAAAGTGCAGCAGTGACGCAGCACGCCACCACACGCTCTCTTCAGTGGAGTCGGGAGTGCAGGGCGATTTGGCTTGCCGTCTAAGAGAGGTGAGTTGCATTTTTTTCCATTAAGTTGTTTACTTCACAGAGAGCGAAGGCATCCTCCCGTTATCCTAAGAAAAGACATGGGGCACATGATCAGACGGGTATTTTTAAGCGCGCACAAGCTGTACAGAGGTGCAGCCGACTATTTATTGTAATTTATTGTACATCGATCCAAATTTTGAATTTGTACACAGCACTGAGTCGTCTATGCCTATAAAAGGCCCCCCGTTGAAGTTATAAACTGCAGGCTGTGTTCCATTACCTAAACGTATGCTAAAACATATTGATAACAATCCCTCTTTACATCTTTGCTGTCTAGCATCAGAGACCACTCTTGCCAGTACGTACTCTTGTTTACCTGTATCAATCAGGTCATCGTTGCCCTTCAGCTGGTCTTATTACTTGGGTACATACCCCGTCCTCTACCAATCTACTCTGAATCGGTGTCCACTCAAGCCCAAATATACGACTTCCATATGGACTCCCTTACAACGTATGCCCCAGCTCCTTTAAGTCTCATGACAACAGTAAACTGCCCCTCACCATGCCATAGGACATAAATGGAGGTTTCTGGTAATTTCTTGCGAGACTGAGGTAGATTATAATTTAAAAATATATATATTTAACCATAAAAGGTTTTGGTGCAAGGGCTTCAACGTTTTAGATCTTTAATTTGCAGGTGTTCAACAACAAACGTACTAAAGGTGTATTAAAGTTACTACTAGGCACTGCTCTTTTGGTCACGTCAGATGATCTTACAGCCACATAGCAATGTGTACAACCGATCACCGTGAAATTAACAGTTAGTGAAGTACAGACACCACAATTTATCTTTCTCTTTCGCGCTGCTGAAGTACTTTTTTTTTTTTTTTTTTAAAGATTTTATTGTGCGTAAAAAGGGTTACAAACACGGGCCTACAACCACCAGGGCCGGCCGCTAGTAGTCGAAGTGTTCCAGCATATCAGAAAACAATGACTGGCCCACAGAGGCTCCGCACTATCACAGTAGATCCGACTGCACATAAGGGAAATCAGAATACACACTTTTAATATAAATAACAACAAAAAAGAAAAATACAAAAACACAACAAACAAGGCGAAACGACTTATGAAGGGCGGCGAATACCAGCTGGGGGAGTCAACACACCAACCACCCGAGGGCGGTCAATAAAAAGACCTGTGAGGGAGGGGGGGGGCCACGAGAGAACCAAATCTGTACTCCAAAGTATGCACAAGGAACCCCCAGGGATCAGGGGGACGAGGCAACCCCAGACGTATCCACCAAAGGGGGAGCACAGATAGACCCACGATACGCGTTCCACTGCCCCAAAATTTTACCCCAAGCCCCCGGTTTACCACGAGCCACATACACCGTTTTCTCCCTGAACATGCACCAGTCCATGTTCTCCTTCCAGACTGACACGTTGGGAGGCCGCTGGGAACCCCAAAGCTGTGCAATATCTCTTTTTGCAATCATGTTCCCCAAGGCCGCCCACCGAGCCTGAGCCGCATTGCAATCATTGGGCTCCCATACATTCAGCACACAACTACGCACCTCCGGCAGCAGAGCGACCCCGGTGACTCGTCTCATGATATCATGCACCCGGCGCCAGTATTCCGCCACCTCGCGGCATTCCCATAGGATATGGAAAAAGGTAGCACTGAGCCCGCAGCCACGCTTACAGAGTCCGTCGTCTGAAAACCCCATTGAGACCAGGCGAGGGCCCGTTACATATACACGATGGAGAATCTTAAGCTGGACCAGGCGGAGACGGGCCGGGATGGCCACCTCCTTAGGGGATGACAGTGCAGTCTGCCAGTCCTCATCGTCCAGCTCCACCCCATCTCCCGTCCATGCCTCCCGAAGACGCACCAAGAGGTCAGCCCGATTGTTTATCAGTTTTTTGTAAATCAGGGAGATAGTACTGTCGGGGACGTGACCATCGAGTATGCGGTCCTCGAGAGGCGAAGAAGAAGGGACCGTGGTCCCCTCCCCAAAGACCGAAAGCAGGGCGTGCCGAACCTGTGCATAACGGAAGAATTCTCTGTCACTAAGCTCATACTCGCGCTGAAGCGCCGCAAAGGATTTAACCGCACCTTTAACCCACAGGTCCCCCACTCTGCTGATGCCGATCGTATCCCAGCGCTCGAAGCCTTTCGTTGTCCAGAGACTTCCCAAGCGGTCTGAGTCTAATAGAGGAGTGGAGCACGTTAAACGCTCACTCCAGCCCATCGCAACGTTAGCCGCCTTCCATACACGGACCGCAATCCTGGCAGGGCCCGTAAGGGCCCTACCAGCAGACCGCGAGTAAAGCGCTCTGTTATAGTTACCGCCGGGGAGCAGGAATTTATCCATCTCATATGCCGGGTTCGAACCAGGAGCGTACGTGGCATGATTAATGGCAGACAGCTGGGAGGCCCAATAGTACCGTCTAATATCAGGAAGCGCGATGCCCCCGTCATACCAGGAAAGAGTCAGCTTGGCCAAAGCGATACGCGATCGCCCGTCCCAAACCAGTCTCCTCTGCAAACTCTCCACCTCCCTAAAGTAGGCCGCAGGAATGACATCGAAGGAGTTCTGGAGTGCATAAAGGAATCTGGGAAGAGACATCTTTTTAAACAGCGCCGCGCGACCAAGCGGAGACAAGGGCAGCGTACACCACCGAGCCGTATCTGCCCTCAAACGGAGTGGAGACAGGAGATTCTGCTCATAGCGGACCGCCGGATCCAACGAAACGTACACCCCCAGGTATTTAAAGCCGGACTGAGATATTTGGAGCGGAAGCCGAGGCGGCAAGAGAGGAAGACCACCAGAGATAGGGTACACACAAGATTTGGACCAGTTGATTATCAGACCCGAGTTTTTCCCGAAAGAAGTAAGGACATCAAAGAGAACATTGAGCGACTTCCGCGGTGAGGTGAGATACAGGAGAATATCATCCGCGTACAATGAAACCCGATCCTCGAAGCCCGGGGCCCACCGGAGCCCTCTAATCGAGGGCTCCCAACGGAGCCAGGCAGCGAGCGGTTCCAGGGCGAGAGCAAAGAGCAGCGGGGACAACGGGCACCCCTGCCTAGTTCCCCTCCCGAGAGCGAAAGGCCGAGAAACCCGCCCATTGACAACCACCTGAGCCATTGGTCCCGCATAAAGGAGCTTCACCCAGCGAAGGAACCCCTCCCCAAAACCAAACTTCGCCAAGACGGCCCAAAGAAATGGCCATTCTATAGTATCAAAGGCCATCGTGGCGTCTAGGGAAACCAATATGGCCGGTTCAGCGAGGTACTCAGCCCTAGCGAGGACGCCGTGCAGACGCCGTAAGTTGAGAGCGGTATTACGATGTGGGATGAAGCCACATTGATCCGGATGTATCAAGTCACATATAACGCTCAGCAAGCGATTGGCGAGGACCTTAGCAAGGATTTTGGGTTCGGCATTCAGCAGGGAAATAGGCCTATAGGAGGCACAGCGGTCACGTGGCTTACCCTCCTTGGGAATCACCACTATAGTAGCCAGACGCTGGTCGTCAGGAAGGGAACCCCTCTCGAGCGATTCCTGAAACATATGACGGAGGAAAAGCGCGATTTTATCCGGGCGCAACTTATATAGTTCAATCGGCAGACCGTTGGGGCCCATAGCCTTGCCCGAGCGGAGGGAGCGAATCGCAGTAGCTATCTCTTCGACAGACAAAGGGGCATCCATCAGCTCGCGGTCCTCGACGGATAAGCCGGGCAGGGCAATATCCCGAAGCAGAAGACGAGAGTCGTCCTCATCTCTATCAGACACCGGGGAGTACACCGCACGGAGGTGGTCAGCGAAACACTCAACAATCTCACCAGGCTCAGTCACACACACTCCATCCGACACCCGAAGCTCCGGGACCACACGATTCACTCTCTCCTTCTTGTCCAACCAGGCAATCAGCTTACCCGCCTTGTCTCCGGCGTCATACAACCTACCCTGCTGCTCCCTATACATAGTCTTGGCAGCATCAGTGACGAGAGACTTATATTCAAACTGCTTCAGGCTGAGGGCATGCAGCCCATCCGGGGTGACACCCGCCTCCAAGGCTGCCTCCAGCCCCGATATTTCAGTCTCCAGCGTCGCAACCGCCTCTCTCTTAACCCTCTTGGCCTCCACTATCTGGGACAGGGCATGCCCGCGGAGCACTGATTTGAAAGCTTCCCACAGGGATACCGAGGACAACACCGACCCCTCATTCTCAGAAAAATATTGATCAATCGACTTAATCAGGCTATCACGGATTTTGGGGTCTCGCAGGTACCAAGGGTTAATAGGAGCGATCCGCCCAGCGGACCGCGACCCGGTGTCAAAAAGCAACCACAGTGGGGAATGATCAGAAATACCCCTGGCCAGGTGTTTGACCTCCCGAATCAGAGTAGCCTGGGCCGCGGGCATAAGGAAATAATCTAGTCTGGAGAGACTCCCATGGGCCCCAGAGTGAAAGGTGTACTGACACTGTGTCGGATGCATTAACCTCCAACCGTCAACCAGACCGAAGGTCTCCAGGAGCCCGCCCAGCCACGCCTGGGCAGCAGGGAGGGCCCTGGGCGGACGACGGTCCAGGTCACCCGAGACAACCGAATTAAAGTCCCCACCCATAAGCAAAAGACTGTCAGGAAGCCCAAGCAACATACGACCCAAGTCTGAGAAGGTGGAGTTCTGGAGGCCCGGGGGAACATAGACCGAGATCAAGGAAAGGGACTGCCCCTCCCACCTCCCAGTCAGAGCCACATAGCGCCCTCTATCGTCTGGGACCACCCTGGTAATTTCCAACGGAAGTGAAGCTCGCAAGAGAATGCCCACCCCTCTCGAACCAGTGGTGAAACCAGAGTGGGCCACAAGTCGATATCCCCCCCTGTTCATAGCCCGACAAACATTGCCAACCAGATGCGTCTCCTGTAAGAACACCACATCAGGAGTCAGACGACGCAGATATTGCAGCACAACACCCCGTTTAATACGGTCCCCCAATCCATTGACGTTCCAAGACATCAATCTCAACCCGTCCCCCCCCATCCCCTCCAGTAGATCAAGGGCCCCCTAGCAAAGAGCTCAACACCCAAGGATGAACCATAGCCAATACTTCGCCTTGAAAACAAAAAACACAAATGCAAACAACCCCACCCACCCACCAACCCCCCCCCCAACTCCAACACCCCCCACCCTGCACCCCTGCGGTACAAAAAACCACCCCAACTTGCAGTGTGCCTGTCGCCCTACAAACCCCATTCTACGAAAAGACCCCGAAGGAGGGAAGGGACCCGTCCCCGCCCGCTCCCCCCACACAACATAATGAAACAAAATGCACAAAAGAAGTAGAACCCAGCCGAACAGTACAACATGGCAGAGTCCGGGACCATAAGTCACTCCAAAGGAGACCCGCCACCCTCGGTACCGGCAGAGGGCCCAGTCCGGTCACCCCGATCCGGCAGCGAATCCAGCCAGTCACTCACAGTCGCAGGAGAGTCAAAAAAGGTAGTCCGATCTTCATGTTCCACTCGGAGCCTTGCAGGATAAAGCATAGAGTACTTGAGACCGAGGTCCCGGAGACGCCGCTTCACCCCCTGGAAGCCCATCCGCTGTTTCTGGACAAGTTGGGTGAAGTCCGGGAAAAAGTTAATGGACGAGTTCTCATGTCGGACCGGGCCATGGACCCGTGAGGCCTGCAGAATCGCGTCTCGGTCTCTGTAATGGAAAAGTCTCGCAACTATAGGCCTCGGGGGGGGGCACCCGGTCGCGGCCGGCCACCTGGGACTCGATGGGCCCGCTCCACAGCGAAAAACTTACTCAGGCCAGCGGGAGCAAGATGTTCGAGGATGAGCTCCTCGACCAGGAGATCAACCGGGCGGTTATCGGAGGTCTCCGGAACACCTATGACGCGGATGTTATTGCGGCGGGCCCGTCCCTCGAAGTCTTCCAGCCGCCGGGCCATCAGATCATTGGCCGACTTGAGATCGCCGAGAGTGGCCTGCAGGTCCGACACGTCCGTACCAAGGGAGGACGTCCGTACATCCAGCGATTGAACCCTCTCGTTGGTCTTAGAGAGATCCGCCCGGATTAGCGTAATGTCAATGGCCGTGTCGATTTTACGGACCAAGGCCTCGTACTGCGTAGCGATGGTCTCTCTGATGCCCTTAATGGCGCCCATGATGTCCTGCAGGGACAGATCCGGAGAAACGGACGGGCCACCACTGGTGTCCTCCGGGGGGACATTGGCCGTCCCGGGGGATCCTTTACCCTGAGTGTAGCGGTCCATGTTGTTCGTCTGGACCGGTCCCCCACGTAGGGATGTTTTGGTCTTACGCCTCTCGGGGTCTCCCCTGCCTCCCATGAGAACCTCGATCGCCGAAGGGGACCACCGAGAAAGCGTCGAGGTGGCACAGGCCAGGCAGACGCGTGTCGCACCACAGGCCGCAATATGGCGGAGCGAAGGGACCACCGTCAATGAGCACACTGGCGCAGGCGAAGCGAAGCCACCGGCAGCAAGCGAAGGCAAAATGAAGGCCCAGTCGCACCAAGCAAGTCCACAGTCCAGCCCCTCAAAGACCAAAAGTGAAACCGAAAGTGATGTGACGGCCACTGGCACAGCCCCGCTGCCGTTGTTGTTCAACTACGCCCCGGCTCCACAGATCACCCTCGCATCGGGCACAGCCGTCGGGTGGGCTCAAAAGTTCAAACCGCCATAACTCCGGATTGCCAGGTCCGATTTGATTTCCGAAAGGAGTTTAGTGTTCAGCCAGCATTCGTCTCCCAGATTCCATCAACCAAGTCAGGATAGAGTCAGGATAAATTCCGAGGAGCAGCGAGGGTCCGGAGAGCCCTGTGCTCACGCGACCATCTTGGATGCGCGCTAGGCTCCTCCCTCTGCTGAAGTACTTTTACAGTCATTCTTTAAACACCCGATCTCAATGAATGCGTGCAACATCCTGTGATTCTGGGCAGATCATTTCATCTCCATCATGTGCCTATCAAAAATGAATGCATCCTCATGTAACGCAACTGGTGCTCGTGTAAAGTGCTCGGATACCTTCGGGTCAAGTTCGCGCAAATACTCCGAAAAAAATGTAGGCAGACAATGGTAGGAAGAGGGGCTGTAATCTGCCCTAAGTTAATGACGCTGCCTGGGGAAGATTTGAATGTTGTCAGATTTATGTAGCTTAGACCCAGCTCACTAAGGCAAATGAAATGTGGGGTGGAAAGAGGGGCAGGTAACTTTCCTGTGTTTGAATTACTGAAAAGTCCCTGATGCCCAAATCTACCGCCTCGTATGTAGCGACCGGTACACATTGCATGGAATAGATTTGAAGCATGGGAGCAAATGCTTGGTCCCAGAGGGGCAGGGGCCTAATTGCTGGAGGCGTACTTTTTTGCAAAGTGACAAGAAGGTAATATAATTCATTACCACTCACTGGCCGTAGCTTTTGGCATGATTAAGGTTGTGGCCGTAGCTAATTCTGGGACCTTAAAGAGAGCGGCCTTTCCCTTGAATCTGGACAGGAGAACGGGTTATCTGAAGATACAAAGGAAATTAAATGAAATGTCTTCCCAGAGAGCTTATAATAATCCTGCTTATGCAAGTTGCATTAGAACATTGTGTGATGAATGTACTATGCGGTCACTGACACTGTTTCTCGTTGCTCAAGTGGGTGTATTTGTGAATATTTGTATGTTTCCCTCACCTTCATTGCTTGATTTTGCTCGCAAGAAAGTGAGTACTTGCGTGTACTTCTAAAGGCGCTTGAGAAAAGTCCTTTTTACCATACTGGTAGTTAAGAACTTGTTTTTGTAAGAGGGAAGAGTGTAGATTCCACCAAGGTACACACCATCCTATCGTGGGAGTTAAGTCAGGTACTTGTGTGGTAAATAATTTAATTACCGGTACTTAATTTGATGCGGAAAATTAATAAGAATAGCTCAGTAAAATAAGAGGCAGAATCCGTGGTATTAGAGATTCGGAACGGGCTTTATTCCAATAACAATTCGAATTGTGGGCTTCATATTCCATCACCACGGAGGTTCAGGAAGTGAAGGACCCTACATTATTGACAGGTAATCATTTTTATAGAAGAGGCCTTACAGTGAAACAGATGCAGGAGGCGTAACAGTTGATAACAGAGATAAAGACATACATGCGTAACTAAAATGGGTGTAACTAGGCGTAACTAAAGAACGTCATTAGGTATGATGTCACAAATGGGTGGTTCCATGAAAGAATTTCGCAATGTCAGCAAAAATACTTGGCAGAGATGCGCGCGCAGCAGCATGACGTGTGATTTGACGTGCAACTGGGGGGAGAATGGGACTTGACATTTAGCTCTACATGTGGAGACAGAAGTCTGGGGTTATGTCAACCTAATCCCAAATCATATCTAATATCCTATGTTTAAAGAACTGTGTTATCCAAAAAGAGAGGTCTCTTAGGATAGAATCTTATTCTATACTGACTATACTGACTGTTAGTGCGTGTACAAGCGTCTAAGTGTCTACACTAGATGCGAGGGGGTAGGAATATTCCATGGTAACAGGGTTTATGAATTACTTGCATGAGGACAGCGAGGCCTGGCCCCTTTGCACGGTAGCTGGAGGAATGTTTACCTAAACTGCTAGACAGGAATGCATCAGATGAGGGGCGGAGGAGATAATCTTGAAGGTGAAATACAGTTTTCTGGCAGGCTACGGGCTGGATCAGGCACCGTTAGCCGCGCAGGGAGTAAGACAAAGTTCATGGTCACAGATGCAGGCTCAGACTGGAGCTTTCAGAGGCAGAAGGCAGGAAAAGGCTTGGTGGCAGAATCAGGGCCTACTCGCCTGGACTGTAAAATGGGATAAATGAACCATATAAAGCCGGTGGCCTTTCATACTTAGGAATAGAATATCCGGCCCATTAATGGCGGATCTGAAAGAGGACATGTTGACGGTGGACGCACATGTGTTTGCGTCTTCATAACTGGAACTGGAGGGAACATACATGTACTTGTGACTTATACATGAAACCGTTGGGGTCCAAGATAGGGGACATAACCGACCATAAAAATCCATATTTCCACATTCCCTCCTTGTCCCCTACTGGCCCTTAGGAGATATCAATCTTCATCAATCCATCGATCTGTTCATATAACATCATTTGTTCTTCTTTCTTCTTCCGGGATCTCGAACGAAAACTTGGATGTGGGATACACGAGGTGGCACACAGACCACAAATCGCTGGCCCACATTGTAGACATAAGCAGCAACTGAATAGTATGAGAAAGCCAATACCTAGGAAGGAGAGCATTCTCCATCCCCAGGCTGACAACACGCCCCAGAACCAACCGGACCAAGTCCAGGTGCCTGGACTCTGGTGTATCTGGCTTACAATCTTATGAAGGCGGGTTATGGCTTTATATACTGACGGCGAATTTTCTGGTATGAAAATGCAACAACTTGATCCGATGACCCTACAAGCTCCGCCCCTATCGGCCAGGATGACGTCAAGGACAAGACGATTTTGAAGCACAACAATCCGCATAGCAGACTGCTCTTCTGTTAAATTGCCTAAGGCGGAAATAGTTTCGTTCACTACTGCTTCAAGGGTTCTGGTTAATCTACGTATCAGCTTACTATTAGTGACTGTACCTATATAGGGGAAGAAACCTTTATTGAAATCTGTGTATTTTTCCCATGCTGTTTCAGTGTAATCGACGATTGGGAGATCTCTCTGCTGTCTATTGTGTACTAAATGAGTATTTCTATGATAATCAGGAGGAGCTAGGAAAACAGGTGGTAGGAGGAATGCTATGTAACAGGTACCATCCCAATCTAGAGGTAGGCGTATATATGCGGTCTGGCCACATATAAAGTAGGAATGACGAGAAGCTCTAAACGTAGACTTGCCTTGATCACTGAATTCTATTACAGTGGTGCATCTACTATGGCCCATGTGTATGGAGCCATTCTTTTTTATACATAGTTCCCCTTTTTCTGGGAATACGGACATGGCGGGCAAGATTGGTGTAGCTTCAGATTCAACGTTCAGGATCATGAGGTTAAGTGTAAAATTACCTAATCCGTATACTTCATTTTCTAGATCAGTTCCTGTTCTTTTGGGAAGTCCCTCCTTGTTAGGGTAGCAGACTTTAAGCAAAACTAAGTTCAGGTTTCCCCATACCCAGTTGTCTTGATAAGCTACTGAGTTTGAATCTAAGGAATTAATTAAACTAAACCATGCTCCACAGGAGCCATTGTGTGTGAACGGGTATGGAAAGAGAGGCAGAATTCCCTTATAGTTCTGATAGGGAGGGAGTCGGCCACATATCCAACAATTTGTAGCATTGCTAGTCTGATGGGAATGATGTAACATACTAATAAAAGTGTTATTGCGCAGCGCAAATCTATAGGACAACTCATGCGGGGGTAATTCACTAAAAGAATGTTCAGCAGTAACATTGTAAACATGTTTTAGAAATAGGATAATATATGTGCAACAATATACTTGCAGCTATTATTGAAAGACTTAAGAAAAACAAAATTAATAACGTCACTGTGCAATGACTAGGTAGTGATTTACAGTACGCATGCTTTTTCAACTGCATCTTTCGGTTTCTTTCTCTATTCAGGTCTAGGGGATACATGTCAGAGACAAATTCGACCGATTCACCTTGGAGAGGACTTAAACAATCAAATTGTCTGACTTATTAGACCGTAATTTTAGTTTGTATAGTTCCTTATCGCTTTGTTCAACCAAAGGAAGCTTTGAGTCAATCGGTGAAGACCCGCGAGGTGTAACGTTTACATCGGACGGTAGTCCATGAAATTTCTTGATATGACTTGAATGTAACCATCCTTTGCGACCTTCGATCTTCACGGCTGTCCTCGTGGTGAGTAGTACAAGTTGAGGCGATTTCCACCTAGGATCCAGCTGAGTCTTCCGGTCAAAATTCCGCACTAACACCAGGTCCCCGGGAACTACGTCATGGGGTTTCACCTCGGTGTTGTCGGGAAAGGCTGCAGCTACCTGTGAACGACAAGATTGTAGTGCAGACATCAAAGAAGCCAGGTAATCTGTCAGCATATTACAGTCAACATCAGTTATTTTGCGTGGTATAGGCGTCCCCCACATATTTGGTGGTCTGCCAAAGATCACCTCATAAGGGGATAGCCCTGTTCGAGAGTGCGCTACCATTCTCATGTAAAAGAGTGCAACTGGTAAGGCTACTACCCACTCGACACCTTTCTCTCTACATATTTTGGACAATCTAATTTTCAGAGTTTGATTATGTCGTTCCACGAGACCTGCTGCCTCGGGGTGTCGGACACAGTGAAATTTCCATTGATAGCCTAACAAAAGTGAAACGTGTTTCATTAGTTCGGATGAGAACGGCTGGCCGTTATCTGAGTAGACAACACGTGGTAAACCGTACCGTGGGAAGAATTCTCGAACCAACTGTTTGGCAGTAGTCGGGGCAGTGTAATCTGAGACCGGGTAGGCTTCTGTCCAACGGGAAAGAGCACAGACAACTACAAGAACATATTTGAATCCTCGACATCGTTCCATCTGGATATAATCCATCTGGAGGACTTCAAAAGGGTGATCAGGAGGCTGAAATCCACCCTGTTCTACGGGAATGCTTTTACCTGGGTTAAACTGACAACAGATCATACAGGTACGAACTTTTTGTTTAGCTGCTGCTCGTAAATGTTTGTTGAACCAAATGTGTTGAATGCTGTCTAGCATAGCTTTTTCTCCTAGGTGCGCTGGACTATGTATTGTATTAATGATAACTTGAACCATAGAGTCAGGAAGGAACCATACAGATTTTTCCTTCGTCATCCATCCTTGATTCGTTTGGATCCCTCCTAATTCAGTCCATTTCTTTATTTCATCTGGTGTAGCATGTGCCTGTATGTCAATTACGTCAAGAGCGGGATCCTTAACCGTCATGCAATGTGTTGGTGTCAGAACTATTGTCTTTGTCATGTCAGATGTGTGAGTTTGAGCAGTCTGTTTAGCTGTTCTGTCAGCTAGATCATTGCCTTGGGAAATGATATCAGTAACTTTCGTATGAGCTTTACATTTCATAATTGATATTGCAGTGGGTAGATGTATTGCATCTAATAAGGCATGAATGAGGGGTCCGTGCTGAATGTGGGCACCGTGAGAAGTTAAATAACCTCTCTCTCGCCACAGTACGCCGAAGTCATGGACGACTCCGAATGCATAACGTGAATCGGTGTATATGTTGACTTTCTTATTTGTGGCTTGAATACAGGCTTGTGTCAGAGCGATGAGCTCTGCTGCTTGAGCTGACAAGGTATTTATGCAATATGTTTCAATGACTTCAGTGTCTGTTGTGACTGCATACGCGGCCACTAGCACTCCTGTACTTGTTCTCATACATGAACCATCTACATACAACGTCAGGTCTGGATCTGACAATGGGACGTCTGTCAAGTCTTGTCTGGGTTTCGTCGTGATAGTAATAACTTCAATACAATCATGTGCTAGTGGGTCTGTTCCGTTTACTGGCAAAAGTGTGGCAGGATTCAATGTACTACAACGTCTGATTTCTATGTGTGGCTGAAACAATGTCAATTCGTAACCGGTAAGTCTTGCTATAGTCAAGTGTTGTGTTTGCGTTCGGTTCACAAGAACCTCTACTGCGTGTGGTACTTGTACTGTCAATGGATGTCCTAACACTATGGCATCGCTTTGTCTGATTGCTAAAGCTGTCGCTGCCACTGATTTCAGGCACGCAGGCAGAGCCTGAGCTACGGGATCTAATGTACTAGAAAAATAAGCACATGGTTTGTGTGATCCTGCTTGTTCCTGTGTGAGTACTGACAAGGCAGTACCTTCGCGTTCTGTAACAAAGAGCGTAAAATGTTTATTGTAACATGGTGTTGCTAAAACAGGTGCTTGACATAAAGCTTTCTTTAGGCTTTCAAAAGCTTGTGTATGTTCCTGAGTCCAAGGGAGGACAGTCGATGTGGCCGCCTCCTGTGTTGTCAACTGAATGAGTGGTTTTGCTAGAAATGCATACTGAGGGATCCACTGCCTACAATATGAAGTGAGGCCTATAAAAGCCCGTACCTCCTTTTGTGTCTTGGGTATTGGCATGTTAGCAATTAACTGGATGCGATCTGACGTAAGCTGCCTTCCCTCCTTGGACAGCGAGTGCCCAAGGTAAACAACTCGCTGGACACAGAATTGCAGCTTAGAAGGGGACACCTTGTGCCCCTTTTCGGCCAAAAATTGTAAAACCGTCAGTGAAGCTTTTTCACATTCAGTTTCTCTTCTAGCGGTGATCAGCAGATCATCGACATATTGAAGCAGGGCAGTGTTGACTGGCATGTGGATACTGTCAAGTTCTCGTTTCAGTGCTTGGCTATAGATGCTGGGGCTTTCTGTGAATCCTTGAGGTGCGCGTGTGAATTTAAAGCTTCGTCCATTTAAACTAAATCCGAACAAGTATTGGCTTTCCGGATCTATTGGGACGCTGAAAAAGGCATTCTTGAGATCAATTACAGTAAAGAATGTTGCTTCGGAATCAATGGCTGTCAGTAATGAAGAAATGTCTGGGACTACGGGGTATTGTGGTACAATACATTTATTTAATTCGCGCAGATCGATAACCAATCGATATACTGGCGGGGCTTTTGGATCAGTTCGTTTAAGAATCGGAATTATCGGGGAATTACATACATTGGAGTCGGTTTCCACAACCACTCCTTGGGTAATAAGCTTGTCAATGATTTGCAGTAAAGCCACTACAGCATCTGGGGGTAACTTGTATTGTCGCATTCGTGGTAGTACCACTCCTGTCTTTAGTGTGACTCGATATGGTGTAATGTTCATGCAACCAACATCTGTAGGGCCTTGTGCCCATAAATGTGTGGGTAAAGTCTGCAGTCGATGATCCATGTCTCGGGACACATAGTGCCCTTTGAAATCACGTAAAAACAATCTTACTCCTTCCGGAGAACAACATATTATAGCTCCTAGAGCTTTCAATGTTTTTATACCTAACAGGTTTTCTGGACATGATTTAGTAAGCAATAAATCTGTAGTTCGTGTCAAGGGACCAATCGTAAGTGGAAGAGGCTGTGATACTTCGTTAATGATAGGTTTTCCTGAAAAACCAAGGGAAATATTCTGTGAGCCTGAGAGGGGTGCCCCTGGAACTTCACTACGTTTTATGGTTGTTCGGCTTGCCCCTGTATCAAGTAAAAATTTTCTATCTTGGCCTAATAGTTCACTGTGTACATAAGGTCCTTCTTGATCTACAGGGACCTCGATAAGGGGTAAGCCAACTTCCCTCTCTAGGCTGTTTCATGAGTATCGTTGATAATCAGGATAGTCATACTGTGCGGTCTGGTACATCTGTCGTGTCGTTGTTTGTGTGGCAGCAATAGGCTGCGGTGGTGGAGCTGGCATAGACTGTTGCGGAGCTGGCATAGACTGTTGCGGAGCTGGCATGGACTGTGCATGCTGCGGGGCTCCTTGTTGGTTCTGATCCTGTCTAAGTGGCCGTGGTCTTTCTTTTGTAATACCTATGGCGATATTATGTTTTAAGACTGGACAATCGTGTATATAATGACCTGGCTGTTTACAATAGTTGCATGTCCCTTTTACAGACCCTGCTGAATCACTGGACTGTGTTATACCCTTTTTATGACCGTCAGCTGGAACTGTCTGGGAAACTAGCATTTTCATTTTCGTGTCTTTCATGCGTCTTTGTTCATGTTCTTGTTCCTCTCTAATTCTATTGTGATGGTACTGTAGCATTTGTAACATTTGTGACGGAGTGTTACCTTGCCAGGTACTCTCGAATTTCAATACTCTATTCTTAACTTGGGGCAAGGA
Source organism: Triturus cristatus (assembly GCF_964204655.1). Lineage (NCBI taxonomy): Eukaryota > Metazoa > Chordata > Amphibia > Caudata > Salamandridae > Triturus > Triturus cristatus. The sequence continues at coordinate 838,815,977 of NC_140593.1, read as the reverse complement.
ATTTTCAACTAATTTTGTCACAAACAGATGTGGATACGATTCGCTACTTGCTTTTATTCCACTATTTATACCAAAACATTTTTCGAATCGGGCATAGAAATCACTAGTGTCTTCATCTTGCTTTTGTTTACAGGCTGAGATTGCACCCCAGTCTTCCTTTTTCGTAGTTAATAAACGTGGCAGTACCTGTACTAATAAACCTGGTAGTATTTTGGTCTTTTCCCCAAGCCCTAAACCTGGACCTCGAGCTGTTTCTTCGTTTTCTAATGCTGTCCAATCTATCTTTTGGTCTCCCACCTCCCAATCCTTTTCTTTGAGTTTTTCGTAAATGCCCGCAGGCATTAATACCTTTAATATTTTCATAATGTCGGGATAGGTATACTCTCCCATGAGCAACATGTCTTTAATTTCACGGTGGAAACCCGCTGGGTCTTTGTCATGACTGGGTACCACTTTCTTCATTTCTAATAGTTCCATTTTAGATATGGGTGTGTATACAAACACACGTTTAAACTGATTGTCATCACCTTTTATCGGGTGGACTTCGCGTAAGGGATTCTGTCTATCCATATAATACGTCGTTCTTTCCTTGATGGGCAGTGAGACATGTTCGGGGCATACAAAAAGAATGTACTGCTTTCTGGATTCTAGTATTTCTCTAATTAACTCAGTACCTGAACCTCTCCATTTATTCGTGAGTAATTCAGTCAATATATCAGGTAAGGGACCAGGATCGGAGTGTTGGCTTTTATATAATATAAGTAGTTGTTGAATCATATAGATACCGGCTAAACGCTGTTCATCTGGGGTGAGGTTCAAAAACGTGTGCGCTAGTGTATCATCACTATATTTTCCGGGACTGTCAACCCAGTGAACGGCTGACCTGGCTAATTCTTGTTCGTCCATAGAATCGAGTATATGATAACCCCTTCGTTCTCGGAGTAATTTGTCAGCGGCTTGGAACGAATGTTCGGGGGACCTTATATTTATTATAGGGGTTTGGAAATTTCTGTTATTTTCTGGACGTATCGGACGTATCGGATCAGTAAAGCATCTAGTATTATCACAAGATCTTCCTCTACCTACATAGGCCATGGTTTCTAACTGTCCTGTGGGCAGTTCTAATTCTTCCTCCTCCTCGTTTTGTTCAGGCTGGTCTACCGCTAATCTTTCTTCGTGTATTCGTTCTACTTCTTTGCGGATCTTTCGGCACATAGCTACTATACTGAATAGTTTATCATGTCTCCCCTCTGATATATTCCGACTCCATGTGGTAAGAATTCGCATTTCTTCCGGATTTACCCCTGGTCGGTCTTGATTTCTGATCACACAATTTATGAGGAAACGTAACAGTTCCCCCTGTATCTCCACTTTCTGGTACTCCATGGCTCTATTAATACTTTCAGAATCCCGCCCTGACTGGACAAAGTGATATATATTGTCTAAATGTGTAGTCATTCCTGGTAGCCTCCCTAAATATATTGCAGCTCGTCGGATACGTAATGATGCCAGCAGCATTTCGTCCTCTTTGCCGGGCACAGGGTCATATCTACAATCTACGAGAAGTTCCTTAAGCATGTCGGGAGTTACTAGTTTGGGCGTACGTTGGTGGGCTAATTCTTGAAAGGAAAGTTTATTTACTCTGGGTGGCGTGGAAAAAATGTTTGTTGTACCTCCTGTAGCACCGCCTGGGGTGCTGGATGTGAAAGGATTCGTTGCACGTGATATAGCAACCATAGGTGTGGGTACAGCTGTAGAAACAGATGTGCTTGCCGGAACTTGTGTCGGAGTTTGTTGTTGCGGAGGTACAGACGGAGGGTCTTGGCGTTGAACCCCCTCGGCAGGCGGTCTATGTGGTGCAGTATTAGCATACTCGGGAGCTGCGTCGTCTAAATAAGAGGAAAGGAAAACATCTTCTGCGGTTCTGGGATGCCCTCTGGGATGTGCTTTTATCGGAAACAATGGAGGTGGCAAGTCTTTTGGTATCTCCGGAGTAGCCTTAGGTAACCCTTCGGCCAGAAGAGGATACATACCATTCATAAGGGCATTTCTTTGTCGGTCTACTTGTTCTGATTTTGCTCGGGTACCTTCTTCAATTAATAGATTTTCTCGGACTTTATTTGAATTCTCCTTACTTTTCTCTTCCTGTCTGAGTGCTTTTTCTGTACGTCTATATGATTCTTTACGCCATAATTCAATGGCATCTTTCTGTGATTGTCTAGCTTTCTTTTTCCATAATTCTTCCTCTACTTTCATGATGCAATCTGCATCCCAGGTCCCAGCTGCGGGCCACCTCTGACTTTCTGGTAATTCCTTGGTGTAGTCTACCCATAAATCAAGAAATAATATGGCGTCTAGGCCATGTTTATGATACATGAAATACCCTGGAGTGTCCCTAGGAGGAATGGGAACAGCTTCTTCGAGTACCCCTTTTCTAGTTTTGATCTGTCTTAATTTCGAAAAGAGCGGCATATTCAGAACTGATCTGATACCTAATTTTGAACACGTTTAATACAACAAAACACAATAATGAACAGTCATTCACACCACAATATGCAGAACGTATTTAAAACTTTTAACATTTAACATTTAATGAACAACAATGATGGCCATTTAGGGAACTAGTCACTAAGCATAATACTCGGCACTAACTAGGTAATTCTGAATTATATACTAGACATACTAGATATACTGCTAAACAGTACAGATACACTGCTGAAACAGTGCAGACCGGATTTGTGTACCCAAACCCGTCTTGACCGGCACAACCTATGTGCACGTCAGAACGCCACCCCGGCAATGGTACTCACCGGGTAGCTCGGAACGGAAGGCCTCGGAACTGAACTGAACTGGACTTGGACCGGACTGGACTCGACTCGAAACTTCGGAACCTGGTGGGCCTCTGTATACCTCGGATCTTGCTCTCTCAGCTAGGCTCTGGTCGGGATACTTCGCACTTCTCACCGCCTCGTCTGGGTGTTGATCGCAGCCTCAGTTACCCCCGCTCGGCAGGAGGGAGATACAGGAAATCCTGTGGGTACGCGTTGTTGTCCGTCCAGCTGTGGCAGGAGACCGGGCCTGCAACGCACCTCCGGCGCGTGAGATGAGAAAGTGTCCCTGTTCGGGCGCCATATATGTGGTAAATAATTTAATTACCGGTACTTAATTTGATGCGGAAAATTAATAAGAATAGCTCAGTAAAATAAGAGGCAGAATCCGTGGTATTAGAGATTCGGAACGGGCTTTATTCCAATAACAATTCGAATTGTGGGCTTCATATTCCATCACCACGGAGGTTCAGGAAGTGAAGGACCCTACATTATTGACAGGTAATCATTTTTATAGAAGAGGCATTACAGTGAAACAGATGCAGGAGGCGTAACAGTTGATAACAGAGATAAAGACATACATGCGTAACTAAAATGGGTGTAACTAGGCGTAACTAAAGAACGTCATTAGGTATGATGTCACAAATGGGTGGTTCCATGAAAGAATTTCGCAATGTCAGCAAAAATACTTGGCAGAGATGCGCGCGCAGCAGCATGACGTGTGATTTGACGTGCAACTGGGGGGAGAATGGGACTTGACATTTAGCTCTACATGTGGAGACAGAAGTCTGGGGTTATGTCAACCTAATCCCAAATCATATCTAATATCCTGTGTTTAAAGAACTGTGTTATCCAAAAAGAGAGGTCTCTTAGGATAGAATCTTATTCTATACTGACTATACTGACTGTTAGTGCGTGTACAAGCGTCTAAGTGTCTACACTAGATGCGAGGGGGTAGGAATATTCCATGGTAACAGGGTTTATGAATTACTTGCATGAGGACAGCGAGGCCTGGCCCCTTTGCACGGTAGCTGGAGGAATGTTTACCTAAACTGCTAGACAGGAATGCATCAGATGAGGGGCGGAGGAGATAATCTTGAAGGTGAAATACAGTTTTCTGGCAGGCTACGGGCTGGATCAGGCACCGTTAGCCGCGCAGGGAGTAAGACAAAGTTCATGGTCACAGATGCAGGCTCAGACTGGAGCTTTCAGAGGCAGAAGGCAGGAAAAGGCTTGGTGGCAGAATCAGGGCCTACTCGCCTGGACTGTAAAATGGGATAAATGAACCATATAAAGCCGGTGGCCTTTCATACTTAGGAATAGAATATCAGGCCCATTCATGGCGGATCTGAAAGAGGACATGTTGACGGTGGACGCACATGTGTTTGCGTCTTCATAACTGGAACTGGAGGGAACATACATGTACTTGTGACTTATACATGAAACCGTTGGGGTCCAAGATAGGGGACATAACCGACCATAAAAATCCATATTTCCACACTTGGTACATTGATTTTATCACCCTTTGAACGTATTCATAAAGGAAGTTTAAAGAAAAATACTGTTCACACATGTTCCATTACCTATCATGTCTTTGCCCTTGCACACACATAGTGTTCGTCGAGTAGCATATTTCTTATCATTAAGTGTGGGGACTCGGGTTATTATGTTGGTAATAAATAGCTCATTATAGTCTGTGCGTCTGCATATGTGTTTCACACCATGAGATTTACTTGTTTCAACAAAAATTTAACCAAACGAGGATGCAAGTGTTTAAATATATGCAATACGTTAAAAACCCAGTGAAGAGACTTTGTGACTATTAGTAATTTCTTATTTAATTTTTTTGTTATATGCAATCTGTGAGCCAGTAAAGTGTTTTTTTCCTGACAGTTCTTGTGCACTGTGGTAATAAACTCGAATTGCACCTTTTGTAGTAATTAATGTCTGAATGTGCACTTATTAGTACAGTGACACTCATCACCTAGGTGCGGATTGTGAAGATTGTGTGACAGCTAATTACGACACCTCCAGTTTCCCCCCCAAAAAGTACGTTTAGGCCCAGAGTTAGGCCCTGGGAGGGGGGAGTGAGCTTCACTATCGGAGTTGTTTCCATAAAAAGATGGCGCAATTGCAGGGAACAGCCTCAGCTGCTAGAATCTACAGGGCAGACCCCAATATCACAAAGGGCTGCAAATGCACAATTTGGCCCCTTTATTTTACTGTTTTTCTTGCAGAGATGAGTCACCCCCGGGTAGTTTGAGCTTGCTCACTTGCATTGCCCACTGGCCAACAAATATACTGTAACCTGCCCCCCTAAACAAGCATAGTCTCGCCTTTGGGACCTTATAAGTATTTATGCAGCACAATATCCTTGGTGCAACAACATCAACTTTTGCATTGGTAAAACACCTATATGGTCCCAAAGGCGAGACCTATTGCCTACCATCTTAAAATTGTACTGAGAACTTTTGCCTTGCTTAGGGTTTGCACACCCGTTTCGCATCTATTCATTAAGAAGGGTAGCAATATAAAAAATGTCAAGCGTCACAGTCCTGTCTCGGGGATCTGACTTTAAGTTACTCATTCTCAGTGGGTAAGGGAGCCAGTACTGTTGGTGTGTTTTTTGATGCGAGCGCTAAGACATAAGTTTAAGCTGAGTGGACTTCTTTTCAGTTCTGACTTTAGTTAAACCGTTAGGCAAGACCTTTTAACTTTACTGAAATTACAGGTATAACCCTGCCCCCATCTGCAATACATATTAGAACCAGCACTTCTAAAGAGCAGACCGGTTAGTCCCGATAGTGAGTTATTTCAGTTGAAAGCACTGGTTGTGTTGCACATCGTTCAGTACCATTGATTATTATGGCTTAGAGCGCATTCCAAATTGGGGTGCTTTTACAGATCTGATCATGCAGTATTAAGTAATTGGAGCCATGATCTTTAAATTAATTATGGAAAGCAAATGTTAAGCCTAGTAGTTTGTACACAGACTTCATGTTATTTTAAATTAGTTACAGTTATTGTTTTTGATTCTAGCTCAGAGCGGACAGAAGCAGTGCTGGCTATCTAGTGAGGACAAGGCAGACAACAGGCAGAGAGTGCAGCTGCAATGGCAGACATCAGGTTGTGGTTGGGAAAATCCACTGGAGCTAAAACTCCACTGAATAATGCAGGAGAGAGTTTAGCAGTTGGGAAAAGGAAGTCATTAGAAGAAATACACCAAAAGCAAAGGGAGTATGATCAAACAAAAAGACAGAGTTGTACAACAGAAATGGCTTGAAGATTTCAAGTGGGCAGTGATTGAAGAAAAGGAAAGTAATGGAGCTGTCCTAGTCGAGACCAGTTTTAAAACATCTCAAGTTTTGTATTGTGGAGTTTGCAGGAAATTTCCTCATCTCGCAGATACTAAGTCTTCCCTATATGTTGGTGTGACAGAAAAATTCAAAAGGGAGACGTTGGAATGGCACAACAAGAGCAAATCACATGAAAAATGCATATTACATGAAGCTGCAATTCAAAACCCACAGGAGACCTGCATAGCCAAATCGATCACAAAAATGCATGAAAAAAAATATCGGGCACTTAAACATTTTATTTAATACAGCCTATTATCTTGCAAAAGAAGGTGAGGCTTTTATTAAGTTTCCAAAACTCTGCACACCCCAGAAAAAGAACAATCCTGACTGGAATTTCGAAAATTATACGAATGATCATGCATGCCGTAACTTTGTAATAGCAATTGCAGAGACCCTAAAAATGAAAATTCTATCCCAGATAGAAAATGCTAGGTTCCTCAGTGTTCTGTCAGATGGGTCAACTGACAAAGGAATTCAGGAACAGGAACTGATTTATGTACGATTCGTTTGTGAAGGCACCCTTGTTACCCATCTGTGTGACATTGTCAGCATGAAAAACTCCACTGCATCCGGAGTGAAAAATGCTTTAATAGTTGGCCTGGAAAGCATGGGCATATCTCTTGATATTCTGAGCCAGAAATGCATTGGTCTGAATACAGATGGAGCTGCTGTGAACCTCGGTAGTAAATCTGGTGCTGTGAAGCAGCTACTGGACGAAGTCTCCAAACATCAAGGATGGGACAATTGTGATCACATTGCAGTTGTGCACTGTGTAGCTCACAATCTAGAGCTTGCTGTGTGTGATGTTAAAAGAAAAAGTTCATACATATCCAAATTTGAAGAGGTGCTCAAAGGATGTTTCAAACTATATTATTATTCACCTAAGCGGAGAAGGGAACTTAAAGAGGTAGCTGATAATCTGGAAGAGCAGTTAAAACATTTTGGTGGCTTGCAGCAAATCAGATGGGTAGCAAGTCAGCACAGGGCAGTAACAGCGCTTAAGACAAACGGGGAATCTACAGTACTTCATCTTGAGCACCTTGCTACTGGTAGTGATGAATATGCAAACAAAGCCAAAGGATTGCTTCATGACATGAAATCAGAGAACTTTCTTTATTTCTTGCACTTCATGATAGACTTCACAGAGCTGCTTCAGCAAGTGTCTAAGGCATTTCAACAAGAAGACAGTCTTATTTCTGAAGTTGCAAGAAGGATTGAGGTGCTTTAACAGAAGCTAATACAGCTGAAAACAAAGCCAGGAAAAGCACTAACACAATTTCAATTGCTTTTTAAAGATGGAAATTTTGCATGGGTCCCGTTACTAACACAGGCAAAGCCTGCTAGAAAAGGCAGCTCTAATGAAACTAATGTCAAGGAAGACACTACTGAGTTAATAGAGAATGCTCTTTCTTTTATAAGTGACAGGTTTTTGAAGCACATCTCAGGCAAGCCGCATTCTTTGTTTAACATTTTTGATTTTACTTTGTGGGCAGACTCTGTTGAAAAGATTAGAGGTTTTGGGGATCAAGAATTTGAGGACCTTGTTACATGCTACAAAAAGGTACTTACTGATGAAGAAATTCAGTCTGCCCCTGGAGAGTGGCTAGATTTTAAACTGTACGTCTTTCATCGGATGACGTCGCATAAGCCTGTATCCCTCTTCACTCAGCTATTGAAAAAACGCCCAGAAGAAGTTAAACATGTCCTTCCAATTTTAGAAATCATGCTTTTCATCAGTCCAACGACAGCAATATGTGAACGGGGGTTTAGCAGCATGAATCGAATAAAAAATGAGCTCCGTACGTCCCTTAAAAGTGACACCATGTCTGCTTTAATGCGAATCCAAGTAGATGTGCCGGAGTTAGACACTTTTGATCCAAACCCAGCCGTTTTGCATTGGCTTTCAGCAAATCCAGGAACAAGACATATTATGGGCCACAAACATCCTTGTCAAAACAAGACTGTTACTGAGTCAGAAGATAGCGACTGAGTTTATTATTGCTACGGACTCTCTATGTTCAAATCAGCACCATTTTCCTTAAAAAGTTAGTAAATGCTGGTGCGTTGTGTTTTACCATTCACTGTTTGGTGTCTGTCAATGATACTTCTGACAATTTGCCATGGTGGAACAGCTGTTTGTCTACTTTGGAGACACTCACCCCCAGTCACAGACCTGGGTTGAATCCATCATCGTTCTTTAGCTCACTGTTCGCCACCCCAGTTCAGGACTGGCTATAATGCAAATCAGTCTTGACCATATTTCTTACATTTTGCCATGGTGGAGCAACTGTGTGTCTACTTTGGAGACACTCACCCCCAGTCACAGACCTGGGTTGAATCCATCATCGTTCTTTAGCTCACTGTTCGCCACCCCAGTTCAGGACTGGCTATATGCAAATCAGTCTTGACCCCTGTGCCTCATGGGAACAGTCCAGCCCGAACTGCCAAGCCAATGGACTCCTGACAAAGGCCCTTGCACTTTTTTTTTAATACAAATTAAGCACTGCCACAGCTACAGCAATCTAAAAGAAACTTTGAGGACTTGGCAGCACAAACTGATTACAAAATGAGCTACATTCTGCCTCAAAGCTGACGGAGCGCTAATGCAAATACAAGTGGACAGCTCAAAAGTTGACACTTTCATCCCGAACAGTAGTGCTTTCGCTGAGAGGAAACACAGGACAATGACAATCACATTGACACAGCCTTCCAGGTCCATGAATATGCAAAACTGTCCCTATTATTTGAAAGAACAAGCAGTTGATCTCTGGCCATAAATACCGATGGCTCAGTCTGTTTCAACCTCGATTGATACAAGTACATTGGTCCTGTTGCACAAAGTGATTTCAAGACAGAATAGCAAGGACAGAAGGCAGCGCGTTGCATATGAAGAACGCAACCCTTAGCTCAGAGCATCAGCATCTTCACTAACAAGTAAGTGCCTGATATGTTGTCATGGATGTTATTTCAGTGACATGTTAAAGTTTATGGGGTATTTTTTGCCATGTATGTTCGCAGAAACGTTCACCACGGCACTTTGATACACACATCTTAGGTACTGGGTGATAAATTAATAAAATTTGCTGTTAATTTGGTTGGCCACCATTTTCTTGGGTTGTTGGTGCTGCAAATGTTTTGAAAAAAATTGATATGCGATCAATTTGTGGGTCGAGTGTATTGATGTTAGGTCGAGTACAAAAGTCTACTCACTCGACCTGCAGGTCTAGTAAGATTTTTTAGATTTGTCGAGCCCTGAAGATAACCCGAGAGAAGGAGCGTGCATGGTGAGCCTAGGAGGAAACTAAAACAGTGGAACAGACCTAGGGACGAGACCATCAAGAGCCCAGGCTGAGCCAGGAGGCCAACGTCTCCACGTGTCGCCGAGCCACGCTCCAGGAGGAGCGTGGCTTACCCAGGTACGAGAAAAGTTCTCAGGTTGGGAGGAGGGACAGCCCGACTACTTAAACCCCCCCTCAAACATTACGACTTGTTTCCCCTCACCACCGAGCACTAGTCACACTTTGCCCTTTCGTTTTGTTTAAAATGTGCACAAGAGTGTGTGGTGCCTCCTTCACTCCCCGGTCCCTTACTTTTGATTGTTTCATGGGATAGCATCCTGATACCCTTTTCTTCGTCTCTTTCATACCCCATCGACACGGACGGACTACTGAGACAACATACCGGACCCTGGGAGGTGGAGCCGAAGTCCGTAGGAAGAAGCCGAAGGGTACCAAGCATGACGAATCCCGCCGCATTTGCCGCCGAAAGACTCACAAGTCGGCATAAACGTGTCTTTAGGAAAATAAAACCTTATCTGAGCAGACCTGGCTTCCGACCCGTTACTTCAACCCCGCCACAATAAATAAAACTGGGGATCCTGATGAACCATTATAAGCACTGAATAGAACAGTAAGCCCATCCAACAAGAAGCAGACATTAAATAATAGCTCCAACAACTACTCAAAAAGATTCCTCAAAGAAGCCAGTCTTACTTCAGTATTTTCTTTGGAGTCGGAATCTAGACAATAATGCCTAGTAAAGGTATATACAGCTCTCCATGTACCGGCATTGCCATATTTCTGAAAAGGGAACATTTCTTAGGAGAGCTGCAGTTGCAACCTTTTCCTTTGTAGAATGTGCCTCAAGTCTACTACGCAAGGATGTTTCAGCTAATCGGTATAAAAGAAGTATATAGGAAACTATCCACCTAGAGACTGTCTGTTTTATGCAAAACCAGTTCACACTTACTGGACCATAATTTCCTTATGTCTTTAGTATTATCTAGGTAGGATTTCAGAAAGACTGTTAAGACCTTTCAGATGGTGTAGATGGACTAGGGGAAAACGGAGGGTGAATTAATGGTTTGATTAATATGAAAATCAAACTATTTTCATAAGTAAGCAGGGACGAAGTCCCATCAATGCTTTTACTATGAAAATCTGTGTGTGGTTCTAGGAGCATAATGTTTGAACATCAATAACTCTTTGTGCTAAAGTGATGGCCACAATGAATCCACGCAGATGCTTTATGAATAGATTCAAATGGAGGATCCATTAATTTGGAAAGAACGTAGTCAAGTTCCCAAGGGGTGGAAGGTGACCTCATTGGAGGAAACACTTTTTAAGCCCTTCTAAGAAGTCTTTGATTACTGGAATTTTAAAGAAAGACAATTGTGATGGAGATTTTCTATAGGCTGTTATGGCCACCAGATGTACCTTTACAGAAGAAAACTGTAAGCCAGACTTAGCTAAATGAAGATGACACGGTATAACAAAGTCTTCTTGGCACGATTGGATTGTTCTTGCTTTTAATGCACCATAAGAAAAACCTCTTTCACTTATAAGCATATGATTTTCTTGTGGAAGGTCTTTCAGCCTCTCTCAAAATGTCCATACAAACTAGTACCAGGCCTAAATATCTATATTGGAAGAATTCAGGAGCCAAGCTGTGAAGTTCAGTAATGGAAGGTTGTGCTACAGTATTGCTCGTCCGAACTTGTACAGGAGATCCGGTCTACCCTGCAATCTCTTGCGTAGCTGTTCGGATGGGTGAATAATGTCCGTGAAACACCAGTGAAAAGGCCATTCTGGAATTATCAGTATTATCCTGGTCTTGGATGTGTAGAGTTTGATGATTACGGTTGGTATGAGAGGAATTGGGGAAATGTGTAGAGAAATTTCCCTGATCAATTTATCAAACGGACATTCCCTTTTCACAATGGTTGGAGGAATCTGAATGCATAGTTTCTTCAAACAAGCATTTTTGCCTGGAAACAAGTTTATTTGCGGACACCCCAGTCTTGAAAAACGTCTTTAAAGACTTCGAACTTGAGGATTGAGTTGTGATTTTCTTGGAAACCCCCACTGAGAGAATCTGCTTGGATATTCTGAACCCCTGGAAGATAAATAGCTTCTATTGTTAGGTTTCTGGCTATTAGACATTTTCATATGGATTTGGCTTCAAGAGACAGAGGATAAGAGTGAGTCTTTTCCTGATTGTTCAGGTAATGCATTGTTGTTGGTTGGAACCAGGAGATAATTTGTCATTATTGATTGGAGAAAAGATCTGAGAACCAAATGAACTGCTGTCAATTCCAGCATGATGATATGATAAGTCATTTCTTTGTCATACCAAATTCCTTGAATGTACAGGCGAGCCATATGAGAAATCCTATTCCTGCAGAGAAGCACTTGTGATTAATGTCGGAGTTGGCAGATCCTGATGGAATGAAACTCCTACCAAAAGGTTCTTTGGTTGAGTTCACCATGGGAGACATTGAATTGCAACCTGCAATATCAGTTTGCCTTTACAGTGGTTAGAGGTCTGATGCCACTGGTCTTCTAGAAATTGCTGCAGATCGCACGAGTAGTCTTACACGAGGAACTAGAAAGATGCAAGAAGCCATTAAGCCTAGTAGGGATGCAATCTGTCTCGCTGATGAATGGCGAACATGTAGGGGATACCGACACTTCAGATTGATTGATATTTAAATCTCCTCCTTAGGATACACTTTAACGGATTCAGTATCCAGCATTGCTCCCAGATATTGCAGCTTTTGGACCGGACAGGTCGTAGACTTTCCTGGGGTTGAGCTGGAGACCCAGATTGGTTAAAGTCTTGATACCAAGTTGGTTTCTTTGTCTCAGCTGGTGAAATGCTGTTTATCAGCCAATCGCCAGAGTAAGGATAAACAAAGATCTTTTGTTTCCTTAAGTGAGCTAAAACTATGACCATACATTTGGCGAACATGCATGGAGCTGATTTTAGGTCGAATGGTAGGACTTTGCATCGTTAGTGTTGAGATCCTACCTTGAATCGAAATTTTCGATACTTTATAGATTTTGGGATGTGAAAGTAAGCATCTTGATGATCTATTGAACATATCCACTCTCCTGGATGCAGTGGAGGATAAATGTTGTAATGATAGCATTCTGAGTTTTTCTTCTTTTCATGTACTTTTTCAGTACTCGCAAATCTAATATGGGTCTGGAATTCTTGTTTTGGTTCTTTCTTTCGCATCAAAAAATACCGGAAATAAATCCCCAATCCTTTTTGGTGGAGGGCAACCTCCTCCAAAGCACGCTTCTGAAACAGAATGTTGACTTCTTGCCTTAACAGGTCTTTCTGATGTACTGATGTTTTGATTGGTGGAATGGAAGGAGGAGGGGACCTAAATCGAAGGTCCATTCTGAATAATATTCAAGACTCATTTGTCTGTTGTCATTAAGTACCATGTTTTCAGATGATTGTAAATACTACCACCCCCACCAGAGAAGGGGGAAGTTACAGCTCATTGTTTGGCCAGAAGCTTTCCTTTAGATGCAGGATGCTGTTGAGATCCCTCTTCCTCTTGATGGTTTCGGAGGATGGTAGTGTTGCTTTGACTGTTGATGGACGAGTGAGGGTCTTGGACCCTCTGAAAGAAGAGCCTTTTATCATAAGACCTGTATCTCCTAAGTTACTCCTTCTGCTTCTCTACACCAACAGTTTGGAGGGTGTCCATTTTGGTTTCCATTCTGGACATATCTTCATATGTATGGGTGCCAAAAATAGTACTACCTGAAAAAGGTAAGTTTAGAATCTAGTGTGTTGAGCCTCTAGCCTAAGGCCAGTTAGTCTAAGCCAAGATCGTCTGCGTGCACAGATACTTTGACAGTATCCATGCGCAGCAAGGTCTGATGTATCCGCAGCTGCGCATTATAATCTGGTTAGACACCAGGCCATCTTCATTCAAGATCTCTTGATAATGTTGTCTGCCCAAACATCTTTTTGCCAATTGCATCTATATTCCCTAGTTTTCCTTATCCGGTGGGATGGAAGAGGACAAAGCAACAGTGTGAGATTTTCTTGCAGCTACTACAATAACTGAATCAGGAGGAGGATCCGATCTGAGGAATAATGGGTTCTGGTCAGGAGGTTTATATTTCTTGAGAAGGCGAGACGAAGCAGACTTCATCGATGAGCAAGTTAGAAATAATTGCATCGCAGGCTACAGTCCAGGAACCAGAGAAGTAGTGGCCGTGTCACTGTTCTGTGATGCAGAGTCTCAAAGATCACAGAAGATGTCATGATGGTAGGGATGTCAATGTTTAACTTTGTTGCTCCTCTTATTAATACATCATTGAAGGTAAGGAGATCATCTACAGGTGAAACTCTTAAAGGAGATGTGACTGTCAGAGGGAGTAATCAGAAGAGCGAGAAGTTGAAGACCAAGATGGCGATCTATGTCTAGATCTAGATCTATGTGATTTTCTAGATCTCGACGTGGAGCTGGTTCTTGATGTTACCTTAGATCTGATGTGGTGACACAATAGATACCTAGATCTTAGTGGAGACTTATGTGCCACAGGTAGAAAACACGGGCTACTTAATAGTCATGTTGGAGTCACTGGAGGCACAGATGGTGTGCCTGGAGAGAACGGAGGAGATGGTGACTGTGGGAAACTGGCTCTGTATAAACAATACCAAAGTAAGGTATATTGTGCACAAAGTCCAGTGGATCCTCAAAGGATAACAGAGGTAAAAGTAGGTATCCCCTTACTCTCCATTTGTGGTAGTGTTGGCGAGCAGTAAGGCTTTATCAGAAGGGAGTGAAACATTTATTGTACACACACAGGCAAGAAATTATGTCACACACTCAGACTGAACTCAGACCAATTGTTTGTATAAAAAATATTTCTTTAGTTACATTTTATTTTTAGAACCAAGCAGGACTTGGTACAGGTAAGTAAAGTTGTACTTTCTAAAACAGGTTGATAAGAATATGAAAACTGGATGAAATTGGCTTTTTTACAGATTTGTAAAATGTTTAAAGATATTTGACAATATATTGGAATTACTTTGCGATTACTTTTTCTACTCAGTGTGGTATGCCTAGTTATCACACTGGGAAATTTCCTGGACAAAGGTAAGTAAATCACTTTTGCATCAAAACACAGTTGCTTAGGTTTTTATACAAACAACTCCATACAACTTTTTCAGAGGAAAAAACAGTCAATGCAATGCTATGGGAGAACATTTAGTTATTGGTCTGCAGGAAGAGTCGAGTTTCTGGGGTTAGAACAAGGGTTCCCCCAGGGTCAAGGATGTACTCCAGGAGCACCCTCAGTGGCACTAGGGTGCCCAGATGCAGAGCGCTAAGGACCAAATGTTAGCTAATAGGGCTGGGGGGCTCGGTTGGCGAATGCTCTTGAGCAAGCCACAGTGCTGTGGGAGCAAAGCTCTTAGGGTTATGCTCAGGGCAAAGGGGGATCAGAGTTAGTACACAAAGTTCACCCACAGTGGCACAGGGGCAGCCGGGTACAGGAAGCGGAGTTGGCGTTAGGTGCCCTGTTTTTTTTCAATTGGAGATCTCTGGTCGGAAACAAAGACTGCCCAGGCAGGGAGGATTCCTGGAGGTGACCACCATCTAGAGATGTAAGTTGGGGTGCAAGGGCATGCCTGGACACCTTTGGTTGGGTCACTCAAGACTGTGGGGCGTCGGGTGCAGGGGTGTTTTTAGGCATTTGAATCTTGTTACCAGCTCCGGTTGTGGTCGGGGTGGACCCTTCAGGTAGAGGCTGCAGGTGTCGCCGAGAGGCTTGAGGTACGTTGGGGATCTCAGGTCAGGTTTACTGTGGAGACCTCCTCTGGGTATTGGGCCACTAACTCGGGCCACGGGCATCTAGTGAAGACTCACAGATTTGGACAGAGCCAGAGTCTGTTTCTGGAACAAGTCCGGTGCTCATGGGAGGCAGAATCTTTGCAGGGAAGGCAGGGCAGGTCCTTCCGGTTCTGGGGGACTGCTGGACATGCCAGGGTTTCCGCTGGAGCAGGTTGAGGTCGGGACAGACCAGTAGGGCTGGGACCAAGGCAGTTGGTGTTGTCCTCTTCTTCCTTCAGCACGGTTCTTTGGGCCGCCTTCTTGCTTGTCTTCGGAGGCAAAGTTCGAGATTGCCCCAAAATACTACATTTTGGGGCATTTTAGGTAGGTACCGCTTACGACCAATGCGCCCCTTCCTTGGGGATGGTACACACCCTATTATTCCACCCTCCAGTGTGAGGGGGGCACAAGCCTCTCTGTTGTCTGTTTCTCACCATCTTCAAAATGGCGGGACTGAGGTGTGTGCTTCGCCTCCTTCACCCGAGGGGTGGAGTTAGCAAAAGTGGGCACACCTCTCCTCCTATCTGGGTTTTGACTATTCTCCTTCCCAAAGTGGGGACCAGAACCGATGGGGGGCAGTTTCTGGGAGTAGAAAAAGACATGGTCAGCTTACAAAGGTTGCAAGCCTTGAAGCTTCCCTTTTGTGGATCCTGCCCATTCTGGGAGGATGTGCTTTGTTTAAGGACTCCGAGAGCGGAAGGCTCTCTACCCATGGGGTCCAGAAACATGTCTGGGGGTGGCAGCTGGCGAGCAGCCACTCTGCCAGGACACTAGAGTTAGGTCGTTTTTCAAGGATTATCTCGAAGAGTGCATTTGGCATTAAATCCAACACTGGCTTCAGTGTGGGTTTAATGGGCTGAGACGTTTGATACCAAACTTCTCAGTCTTCAGTAAAGACAACATGGAGCTGTGGAGTTCGTGTTGCCAAACTCCCAGCCCATGGTTTACAAATGGCTACACTGCGCTTACAATTCCTATGAATGGCACAGGTACTGTAGGTGCCAAGGGCTCATGCCACTGTGCCCTATCAGCGGTATAGTGCATCTTGCCTTAGGGATGTAAGGCCTGCTAGAGGGGTGACTGAACTATGCCACAGGCAGTGATTTGGTGGGCATGGCACACAGGGATGTGTGCCATGTCGACCTGTAGTTCCCTGTGGCACACAGACTACACTGGAAGTGTGCTTGTGGAGAGACTTAGAGATTCACATAATATATGCGTCAGCCCTCAGAGACTTTCTCCAGCTACAAGGCCCATGGTACCCCTGGTACCTTTTGCATGAGACTTGTCTGTAGGCCAGGGGTGTGCCAATGTGAGAGCAAAGGTACAATTTTGGGGAAAGAACACAGGCCCTGGGTCCCTGATTAGCAGGAACCCAGGGCACACTTAGTCTAGGAGCATCGGGCAAAAGGTGGGGGTAAGCATGCAAAAAGGGTCTCTTTCCTACAGTGACCCTCTAGGAGATAGTGTACCTGAAATGTGAATCTCAGGTGTGACTCTTGATGGAGAATA
The DNA here is from genome assembly GCF_964204655.1 of Triturus cristatus. Classification (NCBI taxonomy): domain Eukaryota; kingdom Metazoa; phylum Chordata; class Amphibia; order Caudata; family Salamandridae; genus Triturus; species Triturus cristatus. The sequence goes on along the minus strand of NC_140593.1, from coordinate 838,799,136 downwards.
CGTCTGAGAATATTCAGAGTGACGTACGGGGCACAGGTCTTTGTTGTTGACTTTAAAGCCAGCATGAAGAAATGATCAAAGAGGATCCTGATCTGGCCCTGGATGTAGAGCAAGACCTTGAATCAGCTCTCAACATCGACAGTGGTTTTTCCATAGTGTGCGAAGTCAAATGTTTTTCCTTCAATGGTATCTTCTCCACTGACTTAGACGCCAATACCTGCTTCTTCGGTGTAGATGGGTGATGTACTGTAGCCGTCAATGATCTTGAAACCAATGTAAGTCCCAACGACGAACGCAGAGGGTGCTTTGGCGTCAAATGGTGACTCATCACCACCATTGACTGCGTCTTCGAAGGTGTACCTGTCAATATCAAGCACAGCGGTAACTGCTCGGTCATCGTCACCATGCCTCTCAATGTCGATAAGGAACGTCTCCTTTTTAGGCCGAGTTTGGGCAGCGCATGCACTGCTCTGTGAGGCATGCTGAATTTAGGTAGAGACTTGAAGCTCTGCCGACTCTCCGCACATATATTTTATTCGCTTGTATCATTGTCCTTTGTAAACTGTAGCTTTTCATTCGTCAATAGGCTTAGTATTCTAGCCTTAGTACGCCTTGTCTCATCTTGTAACCTCCCATAAGGACTGGCCCTCTTACCCGTGCTGTTACTCTGTAGGCTGCAACTACAGCCTCCGAGCACAATGCCTTTTAAAAACGGTTTTCACATTCATGCTGTTGCAAGAAAGACACGCTCTCCCGCAACTTAATGGTATATACAACGGCATGCTACTGTGGCAGCCACTCCTTTGGTTTATTTGCGGCGTCAAACATGGGTGCATGTTTTTTTCCCATTTATTCACTTTTTTGTTGTTGTGTACAAGCGCCCCACGCTGCACTCACACGTTATTAGAGGCCACGTCCCCCTTCTTTAGACAAAATGAGTCTAAAGAAAGGGGTGTGGCCACCATTAAAGTGAAACCGTGGCATGGGGTAATTTTACAAAAAAAAAAGCATTTGTTTGTCAACTTGACAAATAAATGCTTTTTTGCTGTAAAAACACTTCAATAGCGGCTGCGTCCCTTTCTTTCGACGTGGTTCGTCTAAACAAGGGGGCGCGGCTTCTATTAACGTGAAAGCGCGGCATTGGGCGCTTGTAAACAACAACAAATATTTGCAATGCAATAGGTCTTGAATTTGCGAGAATTTAAGCCATTGTCATTTACAATGCCAATTCCTCAAATTCTCATAAATGCAAGACCTACTGCATTGCAAATGCTTGTTTAACTATGTACTTTTCACGCGATCTTCTGCGAGAGTCCTTGGAGCAAGAAGAGGGCTCTTTGAAAGAGAGATCTTCCCCAAGGCCTCTTGATGAACCAGCTATTCCTCTCTCTTTACGACCATGAAGTCTGATTTTCTCTCTGTCTTTCAGAGTATGCCTGAATAATGTTTGGCAATGACCACAAGTCTCAGGATGATGGGTCTCCAGTAGACAAACTATGCAGACAGAATGAGGGTCGGTCTGAGCCTTTTTCTTCCCACAGGAAGGGCACTTCACAAAAGGTGAAGGCATTCTTGACACAAAGTAAAAGTCACTTTTCTGCCCTTTAGGTGCTGAAAATGTGAAAAGATGTTAAAATGAAAAGGTTTTGAAAAGATTTTCCTGACTAAATTGCCAAAAAAGGCAGAGCTCAATGCTCCAGGATCCTAACCGTAAGAGCTGGAAAAATTAATTGAACTGTCACTTGTGAGGCATGATGGGATACAGGGGGTACTGTGAGGTTCTAAAAGGCACAGTGCCAGTTTTCTCTACTATTCTTTCAATGGTATCCTATTGGCTAACAATGTCTCATATTCCTTTCCCTTTTAATAAAGGTTGGTGAAAGATTTTATATAGTCATTTTTTATTAATGACATTCCTGTGAGATTGGATTCCTTCAAAAAATGAAAACTCAATGTAATCTGCCCATTTTTAGGCTGCAGATACATATATTCATATGGGACTGCATACAAAGTTTATTACATTTATATTAAGCATTTCTAATTAGTGCTCTGGGATCCCGCACCGAGACTATTCTGTAGTTATGACTTAGAAGAGGATCCCCTGGAAGAGAACTTTAAATACCTGTAACAATTTATTTGCAGATCCGCAGCCCGCATCTCTGTGTTGAACAGTACAGTGGATGGAGCAGACTGTCTAGCCTTTTATGGAGATAGCTGGTCGTTAAAGGCACAGTGCTATTGGGCTATTCCTTAATCTAGAGCCAAGACTCCTTTTGAAGATAATCCCTATGTATATGGTTGGAGCAAGTCCTTTCGAGGCCATGGGCAGTGTGTCCAGGCCGCAGTTTAAGGACCTGAAATACTGTGCCCTGTATATGGGTTTCGATGGCAATGCAAGATACATTTTGTCTCCTAAATTGGAGTTCTCGAATTACAAAGAAATTAAGCCCCCTGCTTTCTATGGACCTTTTGGAGTACCAGGTTCCCCCGCCTCTCCAGAGAAAACAGTTTCCCTTTCTTGTCTCTGACAAAGCTCACAAAGTATTGATTATTCACTCTTTGCTTGTTGAGTGTTGTTTATATAGCATGAGACAGCATGCTTGGAACCCAGTCTGGGCAGTTGCTCCTTCAAATTGAAAGGATAAGGAAATAAAGTCTGAAGAGTGAGAGACAGGGATATATCAAAGACCGACATCTCCTTGGGCAAGGAGGCTGGGCTTTGGGCATGTACACAGATCTAAATTGTCAGATGATAAAACTGTAAAAGAGGACCAACCGCAAGTGCTTTAAGTTCTCTAACTCTATGTGCAGAGGCTTGTGTAATCAACAACATCGTCTTCAATGCATCAATCTAACTGGACAACTATGTATTGGCTCAAAAGGAGATGTTCTAAGGAAAAACATCACAAGTTTCAAATCCGTTGGAGGAGCATCGAACGGTGTGGGAGGAACCAGGTGCAGCAAAGCTTCCGAAAACGTGCCACTAAAGTTAACCTAAACAAACATGGCTGATGAGGAAGAAACATGTTCAAGTGGCATGTATAAATACAATCATTAGCAGGTATCCTGGCATCCAAGAGGGCATCTGAACCTTCATCACAGAGCCAAAAGGATTATTGATCGCCCGCCTGATCGCTACCTGTGCAGCGGCAGCATTTGTGATTGGTTGTAGAAGACCTGACATCCACGCTGCAAGAGCAGGTTCACCTTGTGCAGGCGATTAAGAGATGAATGAGTAAAGACTGCCATCAGGTCGATGTATCAGATCTTGTTCAATTCAGAGCCATTAGAATCAGTTATGCTTGATCCTCCCACAGTTTCCACATGACTCAGCAGAAGCAAAACTGGTGGGAAAGTGAACAGCAGGTCCCAAGACCAGCTTAACTTGAAGATATACCTCCGGAACCATTTAGAGGGATGTGTGTGGCCAATCCTGAGGACTGTGATGAAAACTACTTCGGCTGTTTCAGGGTGTAGTTCTCCCTTGTGGTCCTCCCATGAGAGGCAATAGAGTGTTTGTTCATGTTCAGGGCAATATGGGTTGCCATAAGGAAAAGTCTCTGTTGCTGCACCCACTGCCGAACTACTTCCCAAAACATGGACCCAGACCACTCTACCTATTGATAAAATGAACGGTGGGGGTGGTGTTGGACAGAATCTGAATAGTGCTCCCTAATAATGAAGGGAAAAATGCCTTCAGAGTAATCTACAGCTCTAGTAAATTAATGTGCAAATGCTGCACCATCACGCAGCAAAGCATCAGTGTGGTAAGGTCACCCAGATCGGTTTATCAGTCAAGTGAGGAAGCATCTGTAACCTAGGTAGGCTGGAATGTGGAACACTGTTTAGATGGCTCAGGTCAAGATTAGAGGTCTCCATCCACCAGTGCCGATCTTGGTGAATCACATGGCAGACTGGAGCCAAAAGGCAATGTGTTGCAATTGCAGGAACCACTGCAAGGTCTTAATCCACCAGCTGGCCTGTAAAATCAATATGATGCTCACACAACAGATGTGACATTCCACAAGTAAGCCCACACCCAACAGTTGGGAGTACAGACTAACATAAGTCCTCTAATTATCCTCCTAGTGTCAGGGTATTTCCACTAAGGACATCCCATAATTAGGATACTAAACCACTCACTCACCCACCCACCTAGGTGGCATGCTTTATCATTGGATTCAGCTCCGTAAGTTAAAACGGACTTAAGAATCCCTTGTATACATGCTTTCTCAATGTTAATTCCTGCCAAGGTTAAAAAAAGTTAAGAGGACCAATGGAACACATTTTTATTCCATTTGAACTGCAGGGTTTTCAAAGGCACAATCACCTGCCATATCACTGTTGCACTGGTCACGATAAGTGCGAGCCAATGAAAAGATTTCCCACTAAAAGTACCGTCCCTTCATTTTGGGGATTGTAGGGCTTGCTATGTGTTGCAGTCCCCGACTAGCACGGAAAATGAACAAAATGGGCTAATCTAATCTTGACACAAAGCAAGACAGTAAGGTCTATTAAATATAGCTATGCCTCATGAACAAATGCTTTACCAATATCTACTAGAATTATAGCAAATGTTGAGCGTTAATTTTTGCAGCATCATATGACCCAGATTAATATTTAAGCTGCTATCCCCGCAGGGGATAAATCTATGCTTCCAACCAGTCACCAGCCCAATGATCTTAGAAGCCAATTGTTCAGCCAATATTTGGCATTCACTTAGTGTCTACATTGACCAATGAGATTGGCTGGTATGACATATAGCTGGTTTCTTCTTCTTAACAAATACAATATTCATAGTCTAAGAATGGTGTACTTTATGCCTGAACCAAATGTGCTCAATCAGTTAAGACATTATAGGGGCAAGCACAGTGGTAAACACTTAATAATATTCACTTGGCAACACACTAACCCCAACAGCCTCCCCACTGGAAACTAAGCATACAACTACTAGCACCTACAAGGAACTAAATAGCCAAATGTGATAAGAGGCCAACACCAGAATAAACATGACTGAGCCAAAACCAAAACGTTAATGGGTGATTAGTTTTTCTTAATCAACCATTTCAGCCCAATCAAGTTATTTATGTCTCTCAAACACCATTGCAATTTGATCCAGGCCAGGCACTCTGAGTAGACATCAGATATGTTAACCAACAGCCCTTGTCATTACCCTTAACATACCCTTAATGGTGGAAACTTCCTCAGGAGCTCCAATTATTTGTGCATTCCAATCATCTACCATGTTGCCAAATTATCAGTCTGTGCAATCAAATCTGCATTTATTTCAGCTTTAATGGACAATCTGATGCCAGATTTCTACTATCTCTTGGGGATATGTGCCAATGCTAGCAAGAAGTTAACTCCTTTAGGGTCATCTGGGTGACAGTTGATTGTTTTTGTTACCTGCTATTGTGAGCTGGGACATGCATTCAATAACACCAAGGGGCACGTTTTCTCAACACTGCTACGTCGTCAGATATTGCAACTACTGCAAAGGACAACCTCAAACTTATTTTATTTAAAAGGTTTTATATAGCGCTGGCTAGACCCGGGGGTATCAGAGCGCTTTACATGAACATTAATCGTTACAGGAAAAATAGTTGTTCACTAGGATAAAAAAAAAACAACAGGCAAGAAAGCATTATAGAATTGACAAATAGGTAAAAAGAAAGTTACATGAGGAGGGTTTTATCAAGAGAGACTATTTTGCATAAAAACAATAATTGGGAGAGAACAAATTGGGGAGAAAGGAAGTAACGTCAGAGGGAGATTTAAGGAGGAGCTGGGGGTAGGGGTCATAGATGGAGGGGATTAGAGGGTGGAAAATCAAAAGAAGGAAGGGTGGAGAGGGGAAAGAGTCAGGAAGAAGGTAGAGTGGAACCAGAGAGGGGGCAGTTCAATGAAGGGTCAAAGGTGAGGTTAGGGACCCCAATATTGTGAAATTTGAGGTCTTTTTTAAAACTGAGGTAGGACGGGTTACAGCGCAAATCCCTAGGGAGAGCATTTCAGATGATCGGGACATTCCGGAGAAAGGCCGAGATTGTGTGGTTTTCTTTCTTAACAAGGGGGGGCAAGGAGTAGAGCATTAGTGCTTCTCATCGGTCGGGAACAGCCCGCTTTTATGAGTTTGTTGGTAAGGTACTACGGGGTTTGTTGGTGAAGGGCTTTGTGTGTTATGCATGCAGTCTTGTAGGCGGATCTTCCTTAAATGGGTAGCCAATTGAGGGCTTTGAGGGCTGGGGAGATGTGGACAAAACGCTTACAGTCAGTGATAAGTCTGGCAGCTAGGTTGAGCACAGATCGAAGGGAGGCAAGGTGTACTTTAGGGGTTCCGGTGAGGATAGCGTTACCATAGTCAATATTGGAGAGAACTAGTGATTGGCCAACCCATTTAAAGTCGTCAGATGGGAGGAAGGTTTTGGTTTTTTTGAGATGCCGGAGAGTGAAGAGAGCTCCTTTAGCAGAGCTTTTTATGTGGTCGTTAAGATTAAGTTTGTTGTTAATAGTGAAACCAAGTGATTTTACTGAGTTTGATAAAGAGAGAGAGAGCAGTTAAGGGCATTTAGGTCAGAGAGCCAGCCTTGGATGGGGAGCAGGTTGTTTTTAGGAGAGAAGAGAATGATTTCCGTTTTTTTAGGGTTAAGTTTGAGATGGTTGGAGAAGAACCAGGATTGGATCTTAATCAAGGAATTGTTTAGATGAAGTACAGAGTGGGATCTAATGTTGTAGTAAAGTTGGGTGTCATCAGCATAGAGGTGATAGTTGATTCCTGCTTGTTTCAGAATAAGGGTAAGTGGGAACTAAAGTGGGAAGGCAGAATACTCCGATTTAATTCTTTACTGGCTGGTTTTAAACAGTCTATGTCATCTTTGGAAGTCAGCAACAGGAAGTTATACTACAGAGAATTAGATCCTCTAATATTACCTCCATGTTCTTAATTTTTCCATCAGTGGTGAACAAAGTACCACATGGAAAGTACTTTCAGGAATATTATTTCAAACTGAACACAAATATACATACATATATATTTCACACACACACACACACACACACACACACACACACACACACACACACACACACACACACACACACACACACACACACACACGATACTGACCACTGGTGCCTTGAAACTAGGGCCCTGAAAGGGATGACCTTAACCCTAGAAATTAGTTCGCAGAACAGAGAGGATGGGTGGGGCGGTAAGGGATATATCACTACTAATGTTTCTTACAGATACATCGTTACCGAAGGTAAGTAACTTGTTCATCTGAAAGAAACACGTAGTGATAAATTCCTTACCTTAGAATAGATACCCCAGCAATACAAAGCCCGGTGGTGGGTCTGCAAACTAAGATCACACCAGAAAGTCCTGGAGAATAGAACGGCCAAAAAAGCAGTCTCTCCGGACTTGGCCGTTCAGGCAATAATGTTGTGTAAACGTGTGCAGCGAGGCCCACGTAGCTGCCTGACAGATGTCTTGCAGGGGGACACCCCGTCCCAATGCAGTAGTGGCTGCAGTTGCTCGAGTGGAATGAGCATGCAGCCCCACCGGAGGCTCTTTTTTTAGCCAAAGAGTAACAGGCTTTGATGCAAAAGACAACCCAGCGGGAGATAGTCCTCTTGTGCACAACCCGACCTTTCTTGGTGCCAACGTAGCCAACAAAGAGTTGGTCGTCCACCCAGAACTGTTGTGTGCGGCGGAGGTAAAACGAAAGCGTACGTTTGGGGTCCAGTCAGTGGAGCCTTTCTTCCTCTCTGGAAGGATTTGGAGGCGGGAATAAAGTGGGCAAGGTAACAGTCTGCCCAATATAAAAGGCTGAGACAACTTTTGGCAAAAAGGAAGGCAGGGGCCTGAGCACCACCTTGTCCGGATGAATGGAAAGGAAAGGAGGCTTACAAGAAAACATGGAGCTCACTCACTCGCCTTGCGGAGGTAATGGCAACCAGGAAGGCAGTCTTCAGAGTCAAAAGACTAAGAGGACAGTTGTGAAGAGGCTTGAAAGGAGTGCATAAGATAAGTTAGAACTAGATTCAAGTCCCACTGTGGCATCACAAAAGGACTAGGAGGGAAAAGGTGTGTAATGCCTTTGAGAAATCTATTTACAACAGGGAACTTAAAAAGAGAGGGTTGATCAGGTAGTCTGAGAAAGGCCGAAATGGCAGAAAGATAGCCTTTAATAGTGCCCAGAGCAGAGCCCTGCCGGGCCAAAGAAAGAAGGAACAAAAGGACCTCAGAAAGGGGATCCACAGCCTTTGCTGAGTACCATGCCACAAATTTGTTCCACCTGCAGGCATATACCACTATAGTGGAGGGACGCCTGGCTACCACAATGACATCACAGACTTCAGGAGGCAAGTCAAATGGAATCAACTGTCGCTGCTCAATCTCCACACAAGGAGGTGGAGACTGGACAGGTTCGGGTGGAGGACCGTCCCCTGTTGCTGCGACAGAAGATCCTCCCGAAGAGGCAGACGAATCGGGGGATCCACGCTCATACGGAGTAGCTCGGGATAACAAACTCTTCGAGCCCAGTCCGGCGCTACAAGAATGACTTGGGCCCGGTCACGTCTGATCTTTATCAGCACTCTGGGCAGAAGTGGTATAGGCAGAAAGGTGTACAATAGACCGCAAATCCACTCGCGACAAAAAGCGCCTCCGAGCGAGTGCCGCCTTGGAAATTCCAACTCGCAGAACTGCTGTCATTGCGCGTTCTCTTCGGTGGCGAATAGATCTAACCAAGGCTCTCCCCAATGTTGAAAGAGACCTTGCGCCACCTCCGAGTTACGACGCCATTCGTGATCCATCATGCACCTGCGGCTGAGCTCGTCTGCCCTGGCGTTCAGTAAAAGTGCCAGGTGTTGAACTGTAGTAAGGAATCCCTTAGTACGTACATACATTGTTAAGTTAGCATAACCACGTTAGAGGTTAGAAAGCCATCTTGCTGCTTTTGCGCACGACACTGCGTCTACATGTTATTGTTTAAACAAACTGCTGACTCGCGCTTTGCCTCACACGAGAGCTATCTGTTGTTACCATCCCGAGCTCTGCGCAGCGACCTTGGTCTGTACATGGTGTAACAAACAGTCTGGGTTGTTAGACAATGCATGTTTTCCACTCTAGGTTGATCGACCCACTATTTAGCCATAACACACAGGCAGCTGCGAATACCTGAAAGCTGGTGCTTTTAATATTGCAGACATCATGTTTAATATTCAGACCGAAGACGAGCCTTCCTGCGAGAAGACTCCTGATGCTCCTGTGATGTGATTTCACTAAGCTGATCTTTGAGGTATGGGGTCCCCTATTCAAGCCTAAGAGACCTTTTATTAGCATAATAATAATATTAGCTTCTTAATAAAGGGAAGGTGGTAGTATCCACTGTCATTTATAACATGATCACTCCTTTTATATTCTATGGTATTGTAATGATGCTGATGGTTTTAATTATAATAATTTTTCTGCTTGTATTAGCCAAAGTACTGCATCTGAGGACACGTGGTCTATAAAAATAAACTTTTTATTTTCACCGTGTCTCTGTTTATTCTTGTTGTGGACTGATGTGAGAATAATATACGAACAGGTATTTCCGATTCCCACCATTCCTGAGAGTACACTGAGTCGCTTGTTCTGGGTTGTCTTTTCATTGGGGCCTCCGAGCCAAATCTCGGATAACGAATGGGACACTTATGCTAGCCGGATACTGGGTTCTGAGGTGAGTTTCTGGTACACCACAATTCACTGAGGTCCTGGGGTTCTACGCATAGTTCTGTGTATAAGCAGAATCTCTGCAACATGGCGCACCTAACGTTTGGTCTATGAGTTGAAACGCCTTAGTAGTGCTTATATTAGTCCACAACACCCTCATTCTTGTTTCCGGATAACAAGTCTGACGGATTTAAACCTACCTATTTGTTGATATAGGTTTCTTCAAGCTTGATCATTAAAAAGGTTATTGAACCCTTGTGCTACTGATTACTTTGAGTGTAGCTTGTCCTTATGGCGGTCGATATAGAGGCGCACAGTCGGGCAACTCAAACGTCATTTGACGCAGTATGGGGTGCCGGACACTGGTATGAACGTCATCTTTGTGGTAGGAGCCGATGCGGCTCATCCTTATGAGTTGTTCTACTCTTGGGTGACGCTTCCGGCAGTGAGTGAGGACGATGATTCTTTTCATACTTACACGGCCACAGCCGTGCCAGCGAACTATACGCTGTATAGGACACAAGAAATACCAATATCTGCTTGGCAGCATCTTATTTGGTTTAATGGCGCCCTTCCCCATGCGGTTATACCGCCGAGAATGGGCCCTTTGTCAATTGCAGGGGCCACTTGGCCAGTACTAGCCGGATATACGCCTCATCCCCGTTACCTCACGGTGCCGGTGGCTGAATTGCGTGTACTGCACACTGCCCTTATTACAGTACATAGGGCTTTGGTACAGTACGTGTCACGCAATGTGCAGGCGGGGGCACCTGCTGTTGCGGGGCAGCCCACTGACCACCACGCGGTGGTCATTAGTCCGGTTATGGTTAATTCTGTTATGGGCAAGCGCCCCCAAAATATGGATGACTTCCCTTTTTGGCTTGCTGAAAAATTTGACCAAATAGAAGCGGTTTACCCGAATACATCTCCTGTGGAGAAACACAGGATCCTTACCATTAGTTTGCCTAAAGACTTGGTCCCCGACATTGATGATTGTGTAAACTGGGGCAAGGTCTTTGCAGCGAAGTACTCGCAGTGCTTTGGCACTCCGTCTATGTCGGTACTGCCCTCCGTTATTAAACGTGTTCAAGATAACCACGGTGCGGAGTCTGCGATAGAATTAGGCATGCGGCTCCTCGGACAGTTTGACCTGGTGGCTACCATGATAATGTGTAACCTTAAGGGTGATGCTATGCAGTTCCAAGTTCGTAATGAACTGAAGAAAGTTGCTGATGAGGATAAGCCGCGGGAGTTTGCGAAAATCTCGTCGGCGTACAGAGATTTGGGTCGTAGCTCTTTAGGAGTTAAACCTGTGATCAAAACTCCCGAAATTAAGCAGCAGGGTAAGGCGGAAGCCTCTGGTAAGGATGACCGTCCAAACTTTCCGAAACAGAGTTGGCGGTCAAAACAACAGGGAAAGCAGCAGCAGAAACAGGGGTCTCGGCCTGCCTCTCCCGTTCAGTCAAGTAGTGAGCGCACTTATGATCTGCGTGATCGTGCTACTATTAAGTCTCCTGATAGATTTCAGGTTTCTGAACAACGTTCTCCTCGTTCTTCACAGGAAACATCGGCTTCACAGTCCGGTGGCGGAGGCGGTGGCAAAGGTCGGGGTGCTCCACAAACACGTGACCAACCCCGGCAGACTGAGGGTAAAGGCAAGCAGGACGAATTTGCACGACAAAGACCCCCGTTTCAGAAGAAGAAAGTGGCTGCTCTGACGGCAAGGTATGCCTCAGATAGTGCGGACACAGCTTCGGAACCGGACATGGGCGCTGACGCTACTGGACAGCGCAGCGGAAATTACCATAGTCCGTCAAGCTCTGCGTCCATTTCTGGCGGCGACAGCAACTGATATATTGGTTACTGTTGAAACAGCTGACACCAGAGTGGCTCCCCCTGATAGACTTTACGAAATAGTCTTACTAATTGAGGGTGACATACAACGTACAATAAAGGGGATTTTTTGGGATAATCTGACTACCACCTATGATATCCTCCTAGCGGAGGCAGATTGGCCCCCAGCTTTCATTTTAGAAGCTCCTAGAGGGGAGGAGGTTATCCTCCCGTCCTTTGCGCACACAGTGCCTAAGGACCAGGCTGAAGTGTACGCTGAGGAGTGGGCACTGGCGCTAGCGCCAGCAGTGTATCGCACTCAGGTTGGATGGGACCGACTGTCCCCCTGCCATGAGATTCCATTGCGGTCTATGCCCCAGCCACAGCCCCAATATCCTATGCGTCGTGAGGCTAGACCGCACGTCGCTGCAATCCTTGAACAATTGGAATATCAGGGTGTTATTGAAACTTGTGTGTCCCCTATGAATAACCCTTTATTCACTGTGACGAAGCCTGACGGGTCGTACCGTTTAGTTTTGGATTACCGGCACTTAAATTCGCATTGCCGGACCTGCGAGGTACAAAATACTCACAGCTCGGCTCTTGTCGACAGTCTTGTGCGTAAGAGATTTAAAACGACACTTGACATCTCCAATGGCTTTTTTAGCCATAACCTGTCCACACTGAGTAGCCAGTGAACGGCGTTTACTTCGGGCGGCAAACAAAAACAGTTCACAAGATTGGCCATGGGCTATAAAAACAGCCCTGGCGTCTTTTCCGTTCGCGTGGTCTCTCTCTTAGAGAGAATAGACCCCGACGCATACTCCTATGTTGATGATATCTACCTCACGGATGATGAGCTGATGCCACATCTGTCGCGAGTCGACAATATTATAGTGAGTTTTGGAGACTACGGCTACAAATTTAGTTTTGCGAAGTCTCACATCGCGGAATATACAGTGTTGTTTTTGGACTACGAGCTCAACAATGAAGGTAAGGGATTGGCTCCTCACTTTCTGGAGAAGTGCGCATGCCTGCGGGCTCCTACAACACTGAAAAAATTACAATCTTTGCTGGGCTTTCTGAATTTCGGACGTACGTATATTTCTGATTATACCCAGCGTATCAAGCCGCTTTACGCCTTGGTACAACCTTCTTTTTCGAAGTCTAGCTGGCAGCTAGAACATACTGCTATTCTTCAGTCTTAACAGGCTGATCTTCTTGCTTCACAATACTTATTGACGCGTGATAATCGCACTAACCTGGTAATAAGAATAGTACCAGGCGCAGTGGGTTTCACGTACTTGACGTTCAATGAGGGCGATACAGTCCCCATTGCGTATAAATCACACTTGTACACCTCTGCTGAGTTGCGTTTTTCCACTGAAAGTTCTGACGGCAGTACAGATGGCGATTCTTAAAGAACGCGAGCTGTCACATGGAAAACAGATACTGGTTGTAACACCGTATCCTGCCCTGGAGGCGGTGACAAAAGCAAGTGTACCAAATTCTAAAGCTTTGCATCCACGGTGGATACAATGGGCCACAACTCTGACATCACCAGATGTCACTTATATCTTTGACGCCTCTTTACAGACTCAGGAGTACTTACAGTATGAATTCGTTCATCCGGCTCCTCTGTCTTTGCGCCCGCTCGAAGAATAGCATTGTGTCATATACACTGACGGCTCGGCGCAGCCGGCGATTGGATCAAAGCATGCCTATTCTGCGGCTTGCGCAATTGTCGTGGGTACATTCGTAAATGGTGAATTCCAATCTGATGCCGTGCATACGCAGTCATTGGGTGATTGTACCGCGCAATTGGCGGAGCTCCGGGCTCTGGTGCTTGCACTGGAGTTTGCTGATCCCAGAGTTACTACTCTTATAGTAAGTGACTCCTTTTATTGTGTCCAGTCCTACAATGACAATTTACACTTCTGGTCTCAAAACGATTACCGAGATACCAAAGGTAGCACAATTAAGCATAAACTGCTTTGGGTTCGAGTGGAAGACTTTAAAGAACGTCTCCCTCTTGTGAATGTTATTCACACTCTTGGTCACCAACGACTTGGTGTCCATGCTGTCGCTAACAGCATGGCTGACGAGGCAGCAAAAACCGCAGTGGCTACATACTTAGTGGCAGCAGTTACAAGATCTAAAAGTAAGATTGATGATGACATCTTGGCAGCTATTGCTGCTACAGAGAAGGGAAGTGATTACCCGAAGGGTTTTCCTTCTCGTTATTTTTATCACTTAAGTCCTGATAACGTCCCGTTAGTGAGGATTAACGACGTTGGTGACAGAATTATTCCCAACGCGGACTGCAGACCATCTCTGATACTAGCAGCGCACGAGGGGTTGGCGTCAGCCCACGCCGGCGTGTCCGCTACTATATCTCTGTTACAACAACGTTATTGGTGGTTTGGTTTATACAAACAAGCGCGCGCTTACGTTCTTGATTGTGACATTTGCCAACAGATTAAACTTTCCACTGTTGCGCGCCCACCACAAACACAGTTGTACATATGTAATAAACCATTTGGTTGTGTTTATCTAGATCACTGCGGTCCTTTTTCTTCTGATACTGCGTACAAGTATATCTTGGTTGCAGTGGATTCGTGCACACGTTTGCTTTGGGTATGGCCACAAAGGAGTGCTGACTCACGGACGGTCATCAGGGATTTGCGTGTCTTTGTGGGAACTTTTGCGTGTGGTACCTTCCATTCTGATCAGGGCCCTGCGTTCGCCTCTAAGGCTTACAAGGAGGCTATGAGAAATTTGGGGGTCCAAGTCAAATTTTCGTCCCCCTACCGACCCGAGGGTAATAGTGTGGTGGAGCGAATGAACCGTGACTTAAAGCAATCTTTGACAGCACGGGTTTTAGGCACAGGCCGGAATTGGCTAGCCCATTTGTATAACGTCCAACGTGCACTTAATAATCTCCCTAGAAGGTCTCTGGGTGGGCGGACCCCATACATGATGCTCTTCAGAATCAGAATGTTTGTCCCGGACCTTGATGGTCTAGACATGGCGGCGTCGACCGCACCCTTTGACGTAGATGATCACTGTGCTGTTTTGCAGACCCTACAAGAGGCACGAGACACTCTACCGAAGGAACACTTGCCCTCCACGTCTGATGCTGAGCTTCAGATTCCGGTAGTTGGCTGGCTGCCCAGAGTTGGAGACCTGGTCCGTGAAAAGGTGGAGAACAAGAAGGAGTTCGGCCCCTCTTATCGTGCACCGGTTCCAGTGCTTGGAGTGCAGGGTACAAGAACAGTCATTTTACCTCCACTTCCTGGTCGCAAAGAAAACAGGTACATCTCTATTGACAATGTCAAACTTCAGCGAGTGGCCGATACTTCTTAGTATGACTCCAGCAGTTTCATGCCAGACGATGCAAAGAAATTCAGTGTTGGTTCCTGCTTCTACCACCTTGTCTGATGTTGCCATCGAGATGCAGTCAGTTACTGATCCCTTGTTAATACCGCCGGCTGGTGGTCTGCCCAAAGAGACTGAGTATGCTTATCCTACAAATGGTCACTCGCCTGTTTTACAATCTACGGCGGTTGACCAGTCCCGTTTCTCCTTTGACACTAACTCATTGCCTTCTACTTCCCCTTCGAACATTGCTATTTTTGCTAGTTGGTTCAAAAGACATTTTTTGATTCCCCCTTGGACATACATCTGGCTGGTGCTTATCAGTATTTTTTTGTTTATGTCCATTGGATTTGTAATAGTGTTTTTCCGTCTGGTGGATGGCCACTATCTCAAAGAGAGATCCACAATTAGACTTATCGATGGAACTTTGGCCCCCCACTCCTCGTCCCACATCATGAAAAGGGACCAGACTTTTGTGAATATTACTGCCTGGCCCGTTTTGGATGGAATTGCGTGGGATGCTGTTAAATTCCAAATTCATGGTCCTACAGAGGTCACCAATGTACCTAATGTATTTCGTGTTTCTATGGGTGATGTGGTTAAGCAGAACATACGTTCTGATGATTGGGATGTTCATGCCATTGAAGCACTGTTTTCTGATTTGAAATATTATGCCGCTTTTGATGCAGAAGATTTATATGAAAATGCGGCTAACTATGCAGAACAGTATTGTTTTCAGCATTATGGCAATCACTTCCTGCATAAAGCGAATACATTTCGGAATTTTGTAAATTTTACCCAATGGGAACACTGTCCCACCCCATCTTTAGGCAGTTCACCTACATTGGTTGATAAGTATACTTATTTTTCTGATTTCAGTGTTTCCAGCCCAGCATCCTTTTATTTTAAAGTGATGTCTGAGTCTGCCTCGAAGGTTAGACTGACACACACAAAATTACTATATTCTAAGTATTTTATGGATGAGTTGTCAATCAAAGGTTATGATCTGTGGAAGGCTACTATTGATCTTAAATCGGCTTGGGGTTCCAAACCATGGCAGGTTCAAGGAACTGAAGCTTTACATCGTGCCTGTCTTGTACCAAATCATATGTTGTTCTTAAATACAACCATCTTCCAGACCACCTGTTTCGGATTGGCCACTTCTAAAAAACTAAATTTCCCTTCTGTTCCAGATCTGGGTGCTTACCCAAATTGGGATAATCACACAGATCTGTCCCTTACTGCTTTGCAGTCATTAGTCTCTAATACATCTTTCAATATTTCGAAATTTAGTCGAGAAGGATGGTTGATTTGGCAAAGTAGTTCAGATGCCTGTCAACGTCGTTTTCTAGGTCTGAAACCGGGGTATACGCAGCAACGCGCAGACCCTCGGTTTGAGTCCTCTCATACAGTAACTACATACTCTGTAGGGAAATTATGTCAATCCTGGCTGCGACATTCCACCTTGGCATCTGTCAAAGTTCATTTATCAAAGTTACATGACAAAATAGATTTGAATGATTTTGTTAAAGGTCCTGTGGGTGGCAGATCCAAGAGGTGGGCGTATGCTATTTACAACGAAGTATGGAAATTGTCGCAAATTGAGGCGGCTTCAAGATTAAGGGCCATTGATCAAGCAAATATGGAAAAGGTCTTGGCCGTTATAGATAACAGCATTAACACACTTTCTTCCAGAATTTATACATTAGACAATATTGTTTCTTCAATTGTTGATATTGTACATGATGATGTGTCTGTATTGTATCATGGTCAAAACCAGTTGCGTTCTGTTATGCAGTTTGCATGGACATTACAAACGTTAAAGGCAGGAAAGGTCCCCTGGGACTATCTGAATACAACATCATTATTCCTTCCCTTTAACCTTACTGTAAAGCAGCAGTTCATGTCCATGAAAGATGCTACATATTCATTGTTACACATTGAAAAATTGGAGCCGTTACCTTTCTCTGTGGCGCTTTTTAAGTTTACGTCATGTATGAAACACTATGCTCTGGGTAGGTATGAACAGCTGGGTACCGCTTTCATACATGAGGTTTGGTCTCTCCCTTTTACGTATAGATGTACAAGAGACGGTACAGAGGTTTATCTAAAAGGTGAGGAGTGTACCTCGACACCTGATCATTCTGTAGTTTGTAGGCACATTCAGTTACACGGTGCATGCAATGTACACGCCCCGAATTTGGCCTGCGTCCTCAAAGGTATCCCAGAGCCAGTGATTACACCATCTTTCACGCTGCTTGCAAACGGTAGTTATTTGATTTTGAATAATGAAGCTTGCTGCGGGATGTTAGTGGGAATCCCATATATAGTAACTGTATCGCGGAGAGTAGTC
Source organism: Triturus cristatus (assembly GCF_964204655.1). Lineage (NCBI taxonomy): Eukaryota > Metazoa > Chordata > Amphibia > Caudata > Salamandridae > Triturus > Triturus cristatus. The sequence continues at coordinate 838,781,857 of NC_140593.1, read as the reverse complement.
TGCTGCAATAATGTTATATTTCCTCCCCCGCATGGGCAGCTGGATGTTTCAATCTGGCCTTCGATTCCGACCTTGAAAGCAGAATTCAACAAGATGAGCAGAATAAGAGCTCTATTGTCCCAAAAGGAGGTGCCATTGACTTCCTCCCGAGAAACATTTGTCCTTCACGTGGCAAATACGCGCACTGAGGTACAGGCGCTTTTGAATACTGACCTCCCCCTGCATTTTGGAGCTTTGATCCAAACAATCTTCAATGCCTCGTCCACAACTGGCCTGGCTCATTTTTTTAAACTTGTGGGCTCAGGCCTCGTGACCTCCTTCCAAACTATTTTTGGTGTGGTTCCGGCATTTTTTCATTCAATTTTTTCGAGCGTCTTTGGCGGTGTCCCGCTGATTCTGGCGCTGGTGGCAGGTGTGCTACTTTTAATTTTCATACTACGAAATGGATGCTCTTTCTGTGCCTCACGACGACCTGCCCCGTCTGCATCTTCTTCGTGACAGGATGCTTGACTATTATGGTACCCTGCCATTGGCGACTTTGAGCCTGGCATATGGATTGTCCTTCCGGTATTCATACTTTACCTGCGTGCAACCTGTCTTTCACTGCCTAGATTGTCCCTTTGAATGGCCTCTGGATTTGTGCTTAACCAACACGGTGTCTCCGGTGCCAGATTATGATCGACTGATGAGGCCCTTAGTGTCTCACGAGTTTGCCTGTTCTGGTGTTCGGATTATGGCCTGTGGTGCGGCGTATGGCATCCTGGGTAATTGGGACATCGCAAGGGCTGCCTATGACTTCTTGGATATGAGCTATCTGGAGGAACACGTTGGTTGCCCTCTGATCGTGCTAGAGGCTCCGCTTATTGAAGAACATGTATGTTCCTTTTCTTTGATTAACTGGATGGCTGAGACTTTTAGTGGCTGTGCAAACGATTTACTGTTGGAAGCAGTTGCCACGTATGCTGCATACACGTTCATGGATTGAGTGAACTGTCGTCCACTATGTTTTTACTCCCATGTCTTGAACATTACCTGTGACTTTGGATTGCTGGCCAAAGCAGCATGTTTCATTTTTTTCCTTTCCCCTTTTGAGGTTTTTTTTTTCTCTACCTTTTCTTTTTTTTTTTTTCGAACTTTATCTGCACCGATACTTGGTTTCAAATTGAATACGCCTTGTTCTGCTCTGTCGAATTTGAACTCTGCGTTCTCTCATTTCTTCCCTACTGGTTAGTGCTTCGATCAAGGGGGCATGTAGTAAGGAATCCCTTAGTACGTACATACATTGTTAAGTTAGCATAACCACGTTAGAGGTTAGAAAGCCATCTTGCTGCTTTTGCGCACGACACTGCGTCTACATGTTATTGTTTAAACAAACTGCTGACTCGCGCTTTGCCTCACATGAGAGCTATCTGTTGTTACCATCCCGAGCTCTGCGCAGCGACCTTGGTCTGTACATGGTGTAACAAACAGTCTGGGTTGTTAGACAATGCATGTTTTCCACTCTAGGTTGATCGACCCACTATTTAGCCATAACACACAGGCAGCTGCGAATACCTGAAAGCTGGTGCTTTTAATATTGCAGACATCATGTTTAATATTCAGACCGAAGACGAGCCTTCCTGCGAGAAGACTCCTGATGCTCCTGTGATGTGATTTCACTAAGCTGATCTTTGAGGTATGGGGTCCCCTATTCAAGCCTAAGAGACCTTTTATTAGCATAATAATAATATTAGCTTCTTAATAAAGGGAAGGTGGTAGTATCCACTGTCATTTATAACATGATCACTCCTTTTATATTCTATGGTATTGTAACAATGCTGATGGTTTTAATTATAATCATTTGTCTGCTTGTATTAGCCAAAGTACTGCATCTGAGGACACGTGGTCTATAAAAATAAACTTTTTATTTTCACTGTGTCTCTGTTTATTCTTGTTGTGGACTGATGTGAGAATAATATACAAACAGGTATTTCCGATTCCCACCATTCCTGAGAGTACACTGAGTCGCTTGTTCTGGGTTGTCTTTTCATTGGGACCTCCGAGCCAAATCTCGGATAACGAATGGGACACTTATGCTAGCCGGATACTGGGTTCTGGGGTGAGTTTCTGGTACACCACAATTCACTGAGGTCCTGGGGTTCTACGCATAGTTCTGTGTATAAGCAGAATCCCTGCAACAGAACCACCAGGGAAATATCCTGATGTTCCAGCAATGTCCAGAGGCGCAGAGCTTCCTGACATAGGGTCCATGACCCCACCCCGCCCTGCTTGTTGCAATACCACATGGCGGTGGTGTTGTCCGTGAACACCTGCACTACGCTCCCCTTGACAGAGGTAAGGAATGCCTTCAGTGCAAGACGGATCGCCCGAAGCTCCAGAAGGTTGATATGGAGCGTGGACTTCGCCAGAGACCAGAGGCCTCTGATCTCCGCCCCTCCCATGTGGCCACCCCATCCCAGAAGGGACGCATCCATCACCACTGTGTGCTCCAGTTGGGGAAGGGAGAGGGATCTGCCGCTGATCCAATGTTGGTTCATGAGCCACCACTGCAAATGCTGTGCAGTGTCCTCCGAGATCTGGACATGTCCGGACTGTTCCCCCTGATGCTGCACCCACTGGAACTTCAGGTCCCACTGCAGAGGCCGCATATGCAATCTGGCATGGTTGGTCAGCAAGACGCAGGAGGCCATGAGGACCAGCAGCCTCAGGGTCATCCTGACTGAAACCCAGGACAAGGGCCGAAAGATCGGAATCATAGCCCGAATGTACCGGACTCGCTGTTCGGGAGGATAAACCCGAAACTGCGCTGTGTCCAGAACCGCTCCGATGAAAAGGAGCTTCTGAGAGGGTACCAGGTGCGACTTCGGCACGTTGATGGAGAACCGCAGCAAATGCAGGAGGTCGGCCGTAGTCTGGAGGTGGGAGACGCCTGCCTGGGGCGAGCCCACCTTCAACAGCCAGTCATTGACATAGGGGAAGACTGAAACCCCTGATCTGCGCAGATGAGCTGCGACCACCGCCAACACTTTCATGAACACCCGAAGGGCGCTGGTAAGGCCAAAAGGGAGCACGGTGAACTGAAAGTGCTTGTGGCCAACCGTGAATCGCAGGTAACGCCGGTGGGCCGGCAGGACGGGAATATGAAAGTAGGCGTCCTGCAAGTCCAACGCTACCATCCAGTCTTGCGGGTGTAGCTCAGAAAAGACCTGAGCCAATGTGAGCATCTTGAACTTCTCCTTCCGGAGGAAGCCGTTGACGTTCCGAATGTCTAAGATAGGACGCAGGCCCTTGTCCTTCTTTGGAACCACAAAGTAGTGGGAATAACAGCCACAACCTACTTCGGGTGTCGGAACGTGCTTTGATGGCCCCCTTGGCCAAGAGGGCCACAACTTCCTGCTGGAGAAATGCCACCAAGTGATTCCCCGACATGCGGTGGTACTGAGGTGGCATGGCTGGAGGGGTAGTCTCGAAGGGGAAGGAGTAGCCCCTTCGGACAATTTGCAGCACCCACTGGTCCGATGTGATGGTGCGCCAGTGGGGGAGATGATGGCGAATCCGTCCGCCCACTGGTGTTTGATGGACCTGAAAGGACGGACTAGGAAGGCTTAGCAGTGGATGCCGCGGGGGTGGAGGTGGACTGACCCGCCCACTGGCCCCCTGAACCGCCTCGACGGTTCCCACGTCCGCGCTGAGGTTGTTGATGTGCCGGCCTGTGGCTCTGTGAACACAGTGGGGTGCCGCATCCGCGGCCACAAAAGGAGTGAAAGGCAGAATGCGGAGGAGGCCGAGTGGCCGACAGGCCCAAGGGCTTGGCCGTAGCCCGCGAGTCCTTAAAGAGCTCCAGCGCACTATCTGCCTTTTATTGCCAAAAAGGCGAATGCCATCAAAAGGCATGTCCATCAGTGTATTCTGGACATCCCCCGAAAAACCAGTTCTCAGCCAGGCGTGGCGCCTAAGCGCCACCATCGTGGAAATCGCCCTGCCCAGCGAGTCTGCGGTGTCAAGCCCACAACGAATGATGAACTTAGCTGCATCTCTCCCAGCAGCAGCAGCTTGGGTGAGTACTGTCTGGACCTAGTCCGGACAGCTAGGAAGCACCTGCGCAACCGTGTCCCACAGAGAGTGAGAATAACGGCCCAAGAGGCATGCGGTGTTCACCAACCGCAGCACTAAGCTGGCAGATGAAAAAAGCTTCTTGCCAAGCTGCTCCAGCTTCTTGGATTCCCTATCCGGAGGTGCGGAAGGGAACGTGTTTTGGAACGCAGAGGCCTGGACAACCAAGCCCTCAGGAGTAGGGTGTTGAGAGAGGAAGAGGGTATCGCCCGGAGTCGGGCGATGGCGTCAGGCCACATTCCTGTCCACAGGAGCCCCTGACACATTGAGTAAAGACTCATTTTTTGGAAACAACAAGGCCTAATATCCGATACAGAATAAAAATTTCTATTTAACCCATTTCCCAGGGCACCTTGCATCTATGTACTTGCTAAGATCCACAAGACTGGCACCTTCCCTCCTGGGAGACCCATAGTTTCCAGTGTTGGGTCACCTATAGAACATCTATCAGAGGACATTGATACATTTTTACAGCCCCTGCTAGTGAACCTTACCTCTTATCTGAGGGATACGGGGGATCTCCTTAATACACTAGAGGATATAGAGTAGACAGGAGAACTTGCTTTTGCCACTGCAGGCTCTTAGGGACACTTTGTCCCAAAGGGATGCTACTCTATATGAACACACGGAAATGGTATTGGATCCTACACGAATGGTACCAGAAAACAATGTCTTCTTACATCTTAGCACATGGTACAAGCAATCCATGGGTGTGGCGATGGGTTCCAAATTTTCTCCATCGTTCATGAATTTGTATATGGGCAGATTTGAGGCCAAGCATCTATGGATTAACGGCCACCCACAGTTAACTGGACAGATTGTCTATTGGGGACGTTACATAGATGATATTTTTATCATATGGGCAGGCACTGATTCGGAATTTAATACTCTGACTGATTTTCTCAATGACAACCAATATAATCTTAGATTCACCTCTAATTACAACACAATGGAAGGGAAATGGTACTTACCAGTAGGCATCTGTTCTTGGCATGTAGAGCTGCAGATCTACACACTATGCATAGATCGCCATTTGGTGTTGGGCTCGGATGTTTGCACTTGTTTTTGTCCTGGAAAGTCTTTGTAAGTCACGAGGTAGGTGACTCCTCCTTAGGATCATAGTGGGCATGGGCATCGGCTCCATCCTCAGATTGTTTTTTACCAGCAGGGAATGATGGAGCTTTGTAAGAAACAGGAAGAAGCCCTTGTATGCTGTATCTAAATAAGATAATACTGGAACAGATAAAGGAAGCCGGGGTGGCGGGTCGGCGAGTGTAGATCTGCAGCTCTACATGCCAAGAACAGATGCATACTGGTAAGTAGCATTTCCCATTCGAGGCATATGAGCTGCAGATTACAAACTATGCATAGATTGTATAGCAGTCCCCCTCCTTAGCAGCGGCCACCAGTATCTGTTGCAGTAGGCTGAAATAGTGTTTTGAGTACAGCTTGGTCCACACTAGCTTGTTGTTTTGATTGCACATCTACACAATAGTTTTTTGTGTGCGGTGTAGACCATGTCGCTGCTTTGCAGATGTCATCTAATCGAATGTTCCCTATAAATGCCATAGAAGCCCCTATTTTTCTTGTAGAGTGGGCTCTAGGAGGAACAGTTAAAGTGCATTTTGCTTTGTGGTAGCAAATTTGTATGCATTTAACAATCCATCTTGCTATCCCGGACTTTGATATGGGATTGCCTTTGTGTGGTGGTGAGAAAGAAACGAAAAGTTGTTTAGTCCTTAGAAAAGGTTGTGTTCTTTCAATGTAATAGAGCAGTGCTCTTTTAACATCTAAAGTATGAAGAACTCTTTCTGCGACTGTGTGGCTGCGAGAAGAATACGGGCAACTCCACAGATTGATTGAGGTGGAAGGGAGAAATGACTTTAGGGAGGAATTTAGGATTAGTTCGGAGAACAACCTTATTGTGATGGATTTGTAAGAAAGGTTCCTGAATAGTTAGTGCCTGTAGCTCACTAACTTCTTAGAGAAGTTATGGCCACCAGGAAAGCAATCTTCCATGTTAAGAATTGTAGCTCGCATTTATGTAGAGGTTCAAAGGGAGGTCCCATTAGTCTTGTGAGAACGATATTTAAATTCCACACAGGTGAGGGTGGAACGCTGGGAGGAATTGTCCTTTTGAGTCCTTCCATAAAGGCTTTGATGGCAGGTACCCTGAATAGCGGTAAATGTTGTCTATTTTGTAGATATGCTGCTATGGCAGCAAGGTGTAGCCTAATAGACGTATAGGTATAGTAGGTAGCTGATGATTGGTTGGATAGACACATCTAGGGGATTGGTGTTATTGTTATGACAATATATCACAAATAGTTTCCACTTGGCTGCGTTGCAGGCTCTAGCGGTAGGGCTAGATGTTCATACAGTCAGGAGGAAGGTTAAGGTAACCAAATTTTAAGATTTCTGGAGCCAGATCGCAAGGTTGAGCTGAGCTGGGTCCGGTTGTCTGATCTCTCCATGGTTCTGGGTTAAGAGGCGTGGTGAGAGGTGCAATCTTTGGTCCGGAACTACTGACAGTTCCAGCAATGTGGTGTACCACGGTTGTCTGGCCCAAGTTGGAGCAACTAGAATGAGGGTCAGTGAGTGTTGCCGTAGTTTGCGCACCACCAGTGGTATGAGTGGGAGAGGCGGAAAGGCGTACGCAAATCTGCTCGACCAGTTCAGCCATATCGCATTGCCTTTGGCCAATGGGTGTGGGTATCTGGCGGCAAATCTTGAGCATTTGGCGTTTTTGTGGGTGGCGAAGGTCTATCTGTGGTTGCCCCCACATTTGAAAGAATGGCTGAAGAACTTGTGAATGGAGTTCCCACTCGTGGATCTGTTGCGTTTGACGACTTAACAGATCGGCTATGGTGTTTTGGACTCCTGGGACATGTTGGGCTAGGAGAAAAATGTTCTAAGATATAGCCCATATCCATATGTTATGTGCTAGCTGAGGGAGCTGCAGAGAGTGTCCCGCGTTGTTTCTGTATGTAGTACATGGCTGTCATGTTGTCTGTGCGAACTAGGACAGTCTTGCCTGATATGTTTTTGGAATACTTTTAGGCTAGGAATATGGCCAGTAATTCCAGGTGATTGATGTGGAATAACTTTTGTTGAGGTGTCCACCTGCCCTGCATGGTGTGATGTAATAGGTGAACTCCCCAGCCGGAGAGCGATGCGTCCGCTGTCATGACAATTTGAGGAACTGGCTTTAGGAACGATCGTCTTTTGGAAAGGTTTTTGGTGTTCCACCACTGCAGAGAGCGCGGAGTGCGACCGTCTACCAACACCAGATATGTTAGCTGACCTTGAGCCTGGTTCCATTGGCGTGCTAAGCACTCTTGTATGGGACGCATCTGGAGTCTTGCGTGAGGAACTATGAATATGCAAGAGGCCTTCATCCCTATGAGCTGCATGAACACTCGAGCTGGAAGAGAGTGATGCGGCTGAAATTTGGCGAGGAGAACGAGAATGCTTGCTATCCTCGCTTGAGTGGGATAGGCTAGTGCTTTTGAGGCGTCTATTGTGGCGCCGAGGTACTGTTGCCTGTGAGAGGGTTGCAGTTGAGACTTGGTGTGGTTTATTGTGAACCCCATGTCGTGGAGTAATTGGATAGTCGCGTGAGTGTGATGAACACACTGGTTGTACGAGCTGGCTTTTATGAGCCAGTCGTCGAGGTATGGGATGACGTGAATGTGTTGTCTCCTTAGATGGGCTGCAACTACCGCTAGGCACTTTGTGAATACCCATGGTGCTGTTGCGACACCGAAAGGGAGTACTTTGAATTGATAGTGCTGCCCGACCACTACAAACCTGAGATATTTTCTGTGAGCTGCGTGAATGGGAATATGGCGTCCTTGAGATCCAAGGAAGTCGCCCTGTGAAAGTAGAGGGAGGACCTGCTGAAGTGTGACCATGTGGAAATGGTCTGATTGTATATATAGGTTTAGTGGCCTGAGGTCTAGAATAGGTCTCAGAGAGCTGTCTTTCTTTGGTATGAGAAAATACAGGAAGTAAACTCCCGTGTTTTGTTGATGCAGGGGAACTAGTTCTATTGCACTTTTTTGTAGTAAGGAAATTACCTCTTGTTTCAGGAGTGACAAATGTTCTATTGACATTGGACGCTGTTTGGGTGGAATGTTTGGGGGGTAGAGGTAAGTTCGAGACAGTAACCTGATTGCACTATTTGTCGCACCCACCTGTCTGTGGAGATGTTGGTCCAGACAGGAAGGAACTGTTGTAGTCTTCCCCCGACCGGAGTGGAATGGTCCAGGGGAAGCGGAGGAAAGTCATTGGGCAGGGGTGGAGGCAGACCGGGTGTTGTTAGTCTTGCCTCTGCCCTTGTTATTGTTGCCTCTGTATCCTCCTCTCTGATAACCTCTGGTGAAGGTGGATTGGGTGGGAGCCTTTTAAGAGGTGGATTAGTTATCAGTAGAGTAGCCCCTGGAGTTGCCTTTGTTGGATGAGCGATGAAAAGAATGTCTGGGATCTTGCGATTGCAAGGCTCCCATTGATTTGGCTGTGTCTGTGTCCTTTTTCATCTTTTCAAGGGATGCATCAACATTAGGGCCAAAAAGGCGTTGTTGGTCGAATGGTTGGTTGAGGACAGAGCTTTGCACCTCAGGATTAAAACCGGAAATGCGTAGCCACGAGTGCCTGCAGAGAAAGACACTTGTGCTTACTGCTCTGGATGCCGTATCTGCCACATCGAGAGCGCACGGAAGGAGGTGTTGGTGATAATTTTACCCTCTTGTATGAGGTAGTTGGCCGTATTTTTGTATTTGGCCGGGAGGTGTTGTAGAAGGGACTCCAACTCATCATAGTGAGCCCTATTGTATCTGGCTAACAGGGCCTGAGTGTTTGCGATGCGCCAAATGTTAGCTGCCTGTGGCGCTGTTCTTTTGCCAGAGGCGTCCAGGAGTTTAGACTCTGTCAGGCGGAGCTGCATCACCTGATGTTTGCGAGTTAGTCCTCTTTCTAGCATTTGAGACCACCATGGAGTCTAATGGAACAGAGCCCTTAATGTAAGCTGGGTCTGTAGGGGCAGCTTTGTATTTTTTCTCAATTCTAGGATTGATGACTCTAGCCCTAACAGGCTTCTTAAATACCTCTGTAGCGTGTTTAATAACCCCTTTGAGCATGGGTAAAGTGGATGTGGACCTTTGGGTGGTGTCAAAAGTGTCCATTAAAAAATCCTCTTCGACCGGTTCTGTATGTAGGTCGACCCCGTGGTACTGGGCAGCTCGGTGTATTAGATGATTAAAACCCATGGTGTCTTCTGGTGGGGAAGGCCTAGAGGGGTAGATGTCATCTTGCGGGACATTAGGGATATCAGGCGTATTGTATTCATCCCAGGGGTCAGGGGAAGCTGGTGGACTGGGGTCGCCTAGTGGCATGTCGTCCGCACCGTCCCCTGTGTCATCATATGTGTCGTCATTGTCTACAGGTGTAGGGGATGGCGTAGGAGAACGAGGTGGTGGGGGAGGTGGTAGAGGAGGTGGAGAAGGGACTGTAAGAGGTGATGTGGCTATGTCCCCCTTTTTAGGTGGTGGAGCTGGTGAACGCATGTCCAGTGGTCTTTTCCTGGAACTCAATCGACCAGTTTTAGGGTCTTTAGTTAGAGTCTTTTGTTGAGGTTCTGGTTGAAAAAGCTCTTCTGAAGAAGGTTGGGTGTTCGGTGTCGACTGTCGGCATAGAGGGCTTTTGCGGTGCCGGCTCCGTAGCGGTTTTGGGCTTGGAGCAGTGTGTTTTACCAGTCTCTGTGCTTCTTCGGTGTCGATGTTTTTTTCGGCTCCGAAGAGTGTGAGTCCCAACTTTTGGGGAGTGGCTTCTTCGTCGGCTCCGAGTGGTTTTTCGGTGCCGGGGAGTCACTGCTTGGTGTCTTCGGTGCCGAGGGCTTTGGGGTGGAACTAGCGGTCGGCAAAGAGGATGGGTGAGACTTCTTTTTCGGTGCCGATGATTGGGCTTCGGCACCGGGCAGACTCGAGCCCAAGTCGCCGGAAGGCTTGGTAAGCTTCTTTGCCGGGTCCAAGGGAGGGGCATGGGAAGCAGTGTGTCGGTGTGCACCTGAGCCCGAAGGTGAAGGTGTGAGCGAAGCCTTTGTTGTTGTAGGGGATGGGTCGGGGTCGACGTCTCTACTTACGACCCGTTGAGCCGGAGTCACCACTTCGACGTTGGAGTCATCGGCTTCAGAGGCGCTGATGAGGCCTTCTTTGACACGCTCCTCTGGCACATCGACGCCCTCTTGGAAGATTTCGTCGGGGATTGAACTTGACGAGCAAGCCATGGTCCTTCGAGCTAGTCTATCCCGGATGGTCTTCTTTGAGCGGAAAGAGGCACATGCTAGGCAGTCTCTGGCCTCGTGCTCCGGAGAGAGGCAGAGGTTACACACTTCATGCAGATCGGTGTGGGGAAACTTCGACCCACATCGAGGACACTTTTTGAAAGGCGTCCTTTCCATGAGCCAGATGCCAAGACTTAGGTCAGCCCGAAGGCCTTCTTCGACGACCGGAATCGAAGACTTGTAGAGATGCGCGCCGATTATGATTCGCGATCGAGGCTATACCGTCGAAAGGTGAAGGATTGCGCGTCGAAACAGGAATCGGTCACGGTTCCTAATTGGAGCGCGAGAAACACATCCGAACCCGATGGCAGAAAAAAACAATCTGAGGATGGAGCCGATGCCCATGAGCACTATAAACCTAAGGAGGAGTCACCTACCTCGTGACTTCCAAAGACTTTCCAGGACAAGAACAAGTGCAAACATCCAAGCCCAACACCAGATAGCGGTCTATGCATAGTGTGTAATCTGCAGCTCATATGCCTCGAACATAGAATTTCTAGATGTAGTGGTTTAAGCCAAAAACCACAAAATAATGTCACGACTCTACAGGAAACCGACATCATACAACTCGATACTGCATGCTTCGAGTGGGCATCCCTTGACACAGATTAATGCAATTCCGTTAGGTGAAATGACCAGAGTGAGAAGAAACTGCAGTGAAGACTTAGTCTTTCATTAAGAATTAGACAATCTGCAGGATCGCTTCAGGAATAGGGGATACTCTGCTACGGTTCTTAATAAAAAAAAAAAAAGGTTTTAGGGACACCCAGACACATGTTATTGAACACGAAGAACAAGAAAGGTCAGAAGAAATTTAACAACAGAGTTGCCTTGTGACAGGGTACAATACTCATAGTAACGCAATCTATAAGATTTTTCTCAAACATTGGCATTTATTGACCATGGATAAATTGGATAGATCGGTAGCCAAATACATTATTAACAAACCGAGAATTGTGCATAAGAGAGGTAAAACCCTTAGAGACATCTTGTGCTCTAGCTATCTTCCACCAAAGCCACAAGCGAGTACATGGCTACCCAGTCAACCAAGAGGTTTCTATAGATGTACCCAATGTAACGTGCTCATTCGCATGCAATAAGATCAAGGAGTTCAAGTATAACACCACTAACATGTATCCAATTCAACAGTTTATCAACTGTAATTCAAGATATGTTGTGTACTGTATACGTTGCCATTGTGGACTCATATATTGGGAGCACAATAAGTCCTCTCAAAGAGCGAGTGCAGGAACATATGAGAGCCATATAAAACAACGATACGAGTTATCCCTTAGCAGTTCACTTTAACACTTGCCATCCAAAATTGACCATGGCTAGTATACGATTCCATGGCATTGCTCAGACACACATTGATCCTAGAGGTGGAGATAGGACAATGGCACTTAGATCAGAAACGCAATGGATTTTGCACCTTTGTGCACTCAAGATAGGTCTGAATATCGACAGGAAACTGCATGTTTTCCTTAGTGATTAGACAAATGGAATTTGCTCTTTTGATAAAACTTTAATACCCATCACTAAATATTGGAATTCTGTGTCAACTAATATGTAAATTAAATCTTTCTGTAGAGAAAGAATATATGACATTATGTGACCGAGAAAAGTTACTATCCTACAAGCTGCTATTAACCTGTAATCCATCAATGGCAGTGCTTTTTCAACACATATTCATGGATGTGTGCTTGTTCATTTATATTCTTGTATACCTTGTCGTCCTTTTGGTATGTATACAACATTGATTTGGATCTTATATATCTATGCTGGTGAACTAAGTTGTACCTAATACCAAATGAAATTACGCATGTGGTGCTGATTGTTTCAACTATAGGCTTGTCATAACAACATACACACGATGATGTAATCTATAGTTTGACTAAAATGTGTTCATCTTATATTTAGATTCTCTTTGCTGGCACTTCATGTACATTTTTGAAGTTCCTTCTGCAACAAAAAGTATGCTTTTCAAGTTTCTTTTCTCAATTTCACTTTTCATATTATCTGGGTTTTTTTCTTTTATATTTCACTGGTGTTTTGAGATGCACTAGAGACCAAAAATTGTGCTATTATTGAATGAGGAAAACAGATTTGCCCCCTTTTTTTATTGACCATGTCGACAAACTAGACCTTTTCAATATGGACGCTATTTTCGGGTCTAGAGAAAATTCACAACCTTCGGTCTATGTTGTTGAAACATAGACGTAACATGGCTGCCACCTACGCTCTTATACGTACGTAGTGGTCCTTCGACTCTTTCTAGCTCAAAACGCTAGTTTACATCGGACTCATTTCCGCACAACATTGAGTCGAGCGTTTTTGGCACGGAAGTTTGTTTTGAGTTACGGGAGGTATCGTAAGTGCAAACAGTATATAAACACTGCTTGGCACGCCATTTGTCCTCTTCACACCATTGAGGCCACAACGCCGAAATGCGGCGCTCATGCTGTTTTTAGGAAGGCTTATTATAGCCTCTAAATCTCTTCGCATGCAAGTAAGTCATCTATGGGGCAGGGTGAAGGACGTAATATCTGCCTAATATTTTCCTTCTTTTAGCATTTATGAATAGCTTTGCTCATGTTCTTAGATCAGCATGGGCGGAGCAAATGTTTCTTGTTTAATTACATCGTATTTTATTGGGATTTACGTGATGCTCTAAACGAGCAAGTGTTAGGGAAAATTGTTATATTATACTTAGATTAGGTGGTCCTTATATTTCTTACCACAAGTCCTAGACGCTTCCGGTTTCACATTTACTATGTTGTTCTCTGCGACCTTTTCTATAACTTTTGACTCTTCTCGCTTACAATTCATGGTATCAACATTTGTATCCTTAATTCCTGCATCGGGGCTTTCCTTAGGAAATGATTTAGGCATGTGCCCGGTATTACTTGGCCCTTTCTAATGCTCATGTTTTTATTTAGTTTGAATAGGTGCATACTTCTGCGACCGTTTTTTCAATATAATCGAAGCGGGACATTCATATACTGTAAGTCAAGGCATTCTACTATTTAGATCTGTTTTGTGCGGTGATAGTATAACTTCGTACATTCACATTGTTCTTTTATTAGAAAAATATGTGCGCAAATATTTTTGATCTATATCTTCGCACCTAGAATAGACAGAGAACGTATTCAAGTTAGGAGACATACAGGTATTGGTTAGTTTAATTAAATATACGATTGACAAAGTGCTGAGGTTGTGAAACCCAGATTTCAAATAGATTTTAGTTCATAACTTACTATGTTATTGTCCCTATTTGCCATATGTTGTAAGAAAGTTTATATGCTAAACCGGGTTACAACGGTCTATCACGTATCAAGGTGTACAATTTATTAAGATCTTGGCTCCATATAGTACGCGCTTGATGTGTTTTTTAAAATGTATTTAAACTGCTTTTAATGACATTCCACTCTTCTATACAGGTGCTTCACGCCATTAAGGGAGATACAAACTACTAAACGATTCCCTCCAGACTTTTACTCTGCTTTGGGAGTCACTTTAGACGAACTGCCTGAAATTCAAATTGATCTATTGAAGATACCTCATCTATCAAATTGGGGTTGCTCTAGATAGTTAGCCAATACCATTAAGTTATTAATTCTCTGTCTCCATGTTTATAACATTTTGTATTTAATTGTAGGGTCGTCTTTACCTTCAGTTTCCAAATAAATAGGACACTAGCTGCTAATTCTCATTGAATTTTTCATCTTCCCTACGTAAAGGTAAATATAATCATTTTAATTTTGATTATTATTAGTGGCAACAGGCACTCATAGCCTATTCTACTTCATCTGCCATTTGGCATCACTAGAGGGATGAATTTATTCTTTAAAGTTTTTGTCCATAACACACATTGTTTTCTTACTCTGGCACTATTAGATGTTCGTGGTGATTGGCTTTTTACTATCATTTTCATACTTTGATGTTCTGGTTGCACTTTATATATTTTTCCTTTTTTGATTGGCATATCTTTCCTTGTCCTTATATGGACTCCAGGCTCTCTTTTCCTCCTTTTTTTTCTTTAATTTATTTCTTGTGTGTTACCACAGAGCATTGGGTGGTCTTTGTCTTATGGCTATACTAAAATTTACCTAATCTAAACAGACTGTCTAACCATGTAAGAAACTGTTTATTGACTGATGTTCATACTATTTACAGCCTTGAAGAAGTTACTATGTAACGGAACACGTGTGGGCTGTTTTTCCAACGTCCTCAACAGTGAGGCTGTACTATCTTGTCCTCCGGGTACTTATTAATGACAACAAAACCCATGTCAAGAAATATTTGCTTATGTTTTGGACTACACCCTGGCTACTGGCTATGCACTTCTGTATGAAACGTCAAAATTGGCATTAAAAGACAGTGTGCAGTAATTTATTTGTATGGATTGGTTTCCTGTTAGAAGTCATACCAGATATTTAATTGAAATTGTTTAACACTATTTGACAACTATAAGTTACTTGGAGAATGCCGAGGTACATTTTTTTTATTTTTTATTTTTACACAGGAGCCCCGGTGTTGGGCCTGGACCAAGTGCCCAAAAGAACGTCAGAAAGTGCGTCATTAAAGGGCAGCAAGGGCTCTGAAGAGGTTGCCGCCGGTTGGAGCACTTCTGTCAGGATGTTCGGCCTGACGCCCACTGTAGGGGGTTTGAGGTGGAGGGCATCGGCCGCCCTACGCGACACCACTGCGTAACCTGCTCCCTCCTCCGTAGCCACGGTAGGAGACAGCATGCCGTGGGTCCGGTGATGTGTCAAGACCCCTGGCGTCCCCCAAGTCCTCTGCCTAGTCCGGATCATAAGCACAGTCCTGTGCGAGAGGGTCCTCAGACCCCTCCCAGTCCTCCCCTTCCTCCAAAGTCTGTGGAACAGGCTGAAAATACGGAGGACGGGCATAGGGAGCAAATCCGATCGGCGTCGATCCATGCCGATCCAGCTATGTGTCCGGTTCAGGGCTGAAACCGGGGAAGACGACGTCCCGAGGAGCGGGCGATGTTGGAAGCAGTGCCGGTGGGGTCAACGTCGGTGGAGGCGTAACAAGGTCAACCGGAGTCGACCGGGGTCCTATCCTGGATCCCATGGATGCCTGCGGCACCGGAGGCGACGCCGGGGCCGGAGCCCGTGGCGACGGAACAACAGGACCCACAGTCGGGCCCGCTGGGTCCGGAGGCGCACCGGCGGGGCCAGACTGCCCAAAGAGTCGGGCCATGGCAGCAAGAAACTCTTGCACCTGAGCAGGCGTCGCCGCTGGACCCGGAAAGGGCGGGAAGGCCAGCGGCGACATCACAGGCTCCGCCATAGCTGCGGGGGTGGCACCCCCCGCACCCTTAGCCGTGACGGGCGAGGGGATGTCTAAGAACGATAACGCTTCTCCGACTTCTTTTTGGAATGCTTCGACTTACCTGACCCCGAGTGCGAAGACTTAGATCCAGAAGAATGATGGTGAATACTCCGCAACCGGTCCCTTGACCTCCCATGGGACCGGGACCTTGAACGGCACGGAGCCGACTGCTGGACTTCCACCAACTTTCAGGACCGCTCCCGCAAAGTTTCGGCGCTATAGCCCGAAAGTCGGGGTACGACTAGGAGTTGTGGTCACGCCCCAGGCAGTAGAGGCACACTCGGTGTGGGTCCATCACCGACATCATGCAGTAACAGTCTCCTCAGTTCTTAAACCCGGGCATCCCTACGGCACCAAGAGTCGATCGACTCAAGAACAAATAGGAGACAAAAAGCCTCAAAAAGCTCAGTCAAAAAATGACTGGGGGTACTAGCTCTTCCTGGATCTGCGCTTGCTGGCGCGGAAAAAGAAAGAATGGACGTCGGCGCACGTGGGCGGCGTCTAAGTACAGCCCGCGACATCATCCCGGCGATCACGACGCCGACGACGGACCCGGAGCCGCACAACACCACCTACCGACACGCCGGGGTACTAATGATGAAAACTTACCGGATCCAGCCTGACGCCTAGGGGTAATTCTTTGGTAAGGAATTTATCACTACGTGTTTCTGTCAGATGTTTCATTTACTATGTATTGTACTTTGCAGAACACAAATAAGCGCAAGCAAGGGACAGCCCTGTTACTCCAGTCCAGACACCATAAACTGCTCAGACAATGTACCTCGTTTCTACCCAGAAACAGTAAGTGCTCATCAGCTCTGGTTACCCATAGCAAACAATGGGCCCTGAAGGGGAAATTGTGACCTCAACTTCCGCAGAAAGCTAGTGACTAATCATCAATAGATAGATTAGTTTAACTAGAAAGAACATTTTATTTGATTACTCAACATTTAGAATCTTATGAATACAATCATTTAACTCTGTTACCATATACATTGAAGTAGTGAGTTAGTGATATATATATATATACACACATATACATACATACACATATACATACATACACATATACATACATACACATATACATTATCTACTGGCGGTCGCCAGTAGATAGTTATAGTTAGGACCTATTTTCCATAGGAAATCCGCAACATTCTATTTGGAATAACGTTGGCGCCGGTTGACGAATCCTCGCGAAATTTTCCAAACTTTTGGCCAGCTCCGCTCCGCTCCTACCCTGAAAGTTTTGAGGTGATCCGTCAAGCGGGGGCCTAGAAAAAGGGGGGTCCCAAAATGCGTTTTCCCCATGCAATTTCCCATAGGATCTGTTATCGCAGCTACAGCCCGAAAAGCTGAACGGAATGACACCAAATTTGGCAAAGAGGTAGTCCTCAGTTCGGACTCGTGCCTTTTGCATATATGGTGTGAATCTGTTCAGTAGTTCCTGAGAAAATTAAAGTAAAAAAGTTAGTGATATCTATGGCCGCGGAGGATCCGCGCACCCTACCCGCACCGTAAGCGAACCCTCCCTGAACCGAGCGCGCACCCTCCCGATCGCGCACTGAATGCTAATTGGCTGTCGAGTGTCTCTCTACATTCGAAACCAGGATCTGTTGGAGGCCATTTTCTGCCTCGGTAGAAGCGAAGCTGAAGATGAAAGGGGAATAAGTGTGTAAAACATATAAAGGGGGCAGAGTGGAAATACTCTGACCCTCTAGAGGTGCTTAGGGGGTCCCAGAAGGACCCCCTGGGGCCCCCCTTTTTTTTTTTTTAAACACAGGGAAATGCGCGCACGGTGCGCGCATCCTATCGCATTGGATGCACGGATTCTCTTGCGGTGGGTGCACGGATCCACTGCGACGTTTTTTTGAAAAATGACAAGAAATCATTGGTTGTATGACAACTTTCTACACTGAAAGGTACGGTGTATATTTGTTTTTTAAAGGTATGATTGTTATTGGTTAACAAAAACAGATTGTAAGGAACATTAAATATGATAAGCTTATATGTTGAAAAGTCAAGCACACTTCCTGTCTTGTGTAGGAACATTGTGTGCTGAACTTGTGACCTGTGAGCTCAGTGCAGTGTTCCATGACCTGTTTCTATGGTAACAGGCAGAAGGCAGATTGGGGGAAGGGTTGAAATGTATTTCAGTTGGAAAGGGTTGAAATGTTTAACCAATAGAAATGTGTGTTTGCTTTTGAGTTTATGTGCGAAGGATTGTGATTTGATGTTTACATGTATATGTGTGGAAAATGAAAGGGAAACTTTTTAATTCTTTGCTTTTGCTGAGAGGAGCACAGTGCAGAGATTCTGTAAAAGAAAATATGGTGAGTGATTGATATACTTCTTAATCTACAAAAGAACTTGAAAAATGAGTTATTTAATTGTGAGGGGATGTATGTAGACTATTTTGATTTTAATCAGACTAATGTATTTTTCCTGCTAAAGTGTAGGGAGTACTTTTTTTCTCTACAATGTGTGTGCATGTAGAAACCATTCTGTGATAAGCATTTGTGTTTTTCATGTGTTTGTAGACAGATAACTGTGCTGTTTTCATATTTTGGTAGAATTAGAAACCAGTCATTGTTTATGAATTTGTGAAATGAGTTATGTTATGTTTCTATACTAAAATGTAGTACTACTTCTAGATGAAGAAATGTGTTTTGGTATAGTGCAAGGGATAGTGTTGTTTGTCTAGAATCACACTGTGAGTTAGTGTGTATTTGGGATCACTGTGAGAGAAGCATTTGGTGACATCATGTATTTGCTGACAGATAACTGTTTTAAAACCTGTCATGTTGTGAAGTTTTAGTAGGATTAGAATCCAGTCTTTGCTTATGCGTTGATTAAACGAGTCATGCTTTGACACTGATGTGGTGTACTTAAATATGTAGATTGAGTGCAGTACCATTAACTCTTCCAGAGTAGTGAATGAGTTTTGGTAAACTCCTAGGATAGTGTTGCTTGTCTAAAATCACACTGAGTCTGTGTGCATTTGGGTAAGGATTGTGAGAGAAGCATTTGGTAACATCGTGTATTTGCGGACATATACCTGTTTTAAAACCGGTCATGTTGTGAAGTTTTAGTAGCATTAGAAGCCAGACTTTGCTTATGCTTTGATTATATGAGTCAGGCTTTGACATAAAAGTGCAGTCCTGAAATATGAAGATTGTGTGCAGTTCGCTTACCACTTCCACAGTAGTGAATGATTTTTGGTAAACTCCTAGGTATAGTGGTTGTTGTCTAGAATCACACTGAGTCTGTGTGCATTTGAGAACCACTGTGAGAGAAGCATTTGGTAACATTGTGTATTTGCTGACATAAATAATTTAAAACCTCTCATGTTGTCAAGTTTTAGTAGCATTAGAAGCTAGTCTTTGCTTAGGCATTGATAAAATGAGTCAGGGTTTGACACTAAGGTGCAGTACCATGTACTATTCTGTTCACTGTGGCAGAACTGAACATTTTAAAGTTTTACCTAAGCACTGTCCTAGAAGTAGTCTGATTATTTAGTCAGTTTCTAAGTACCAAATAGACTGCTTCAAATGTCTATGCAGTATGCATGTAGTGTTCTAACAGACTATACACTTGTCTTTTACACCTTCAATTCCCTAGTCAGTATCCATACACTTCCAGGAAACATCCTGTCACTTCCTTTGCAGTCCTCTAGAGACCCATTCAACAGCATGTACTAATCCATTAACTGTGCCAAAACCCAAACACTTATAAATTCACAAAGACACTCTCTTTCCAGTACTCTAATGATTCAGTCACTGCCTAAATATTCATGCACTGAGCCAGGTCTTAGCACATGGACTTCTTCAAACCCCTATCCACTATGCATGCAGTCCTCTAAGCACCTACACACTTGTCTTTCACTCCTTCAATTCCCCAGTCAGTATCCGTTCACTTCCAGCAAACACCCTGTCACTCCATTTACACTCTTCTAGTGACCCATTCAGCATCATGTACTAATCCATTCACTGCGCCAAACCCTAATAAATTCACCCAGGCACTCTCCTTGCAGTACTCTAATCATTCAGTCAGTACCCAAGTACTCATCCAGTGACCCAGGCCTTAGTATATGGACTGCTTCAAACCCTTATTCACTATGCATGCAGTCCTCTAACCACCTACACAATTGTCTTTCTCACATTCAATTCCCTAGTCAGTATCCATACACTTCCAGGAAATACCCTGTCACTCCCTTTGCAGTCCTCTAGTGACCCATTCAGCACCATGTACTAATCCATTGACTGTGCTGAAACCCAAACACTTATAAATTCACCAAGATACTATCTTTGCAGTACTCTAATCATTCAGTCAGTGCCTAAGTATTCATACACTGAGCCAGACCTTAGCACATGGACTGCTTCAAACCCCTATGCACTATGCATGCAGTCTTCTAACCACCTAGACACTTGTCTTTCACACTTTCAATTTCCTAGTCAGTATCCATACAGTCCGGCACTTGTCACTGCCTTTGCACTCCTCTAGTGACCCATTCAGTACCAAGTACTAATCCATTCCCTGTGCGAAAAGCCTAGCTCTTATAAATTCACCTAGGCACTTTCCTTGCTGTGCTCTAATCATTCAGTCAGTACCCAAGTAGTCATGCAGTGAGCCAGGCCTTAGCACATGGACTGCTTTAAATGCCTATGCAGTATGGATGCAGTCCTCTAATCACCTACATAGTTGTGTTTCACACCTTCAATTCCCTAGTTAGTATTCATACTCTTCTAGCAAACACCCTGTCACTCACCCAGTGTGTCTCCTTATAGTACTGTAATCATTTAGTCAGCTAGCATGTAGTCTTTTAGTGAGGTAGGCTTTAGGGCATGAACTGCTTCAAAGTAGTATGCACTATGCATGTAGTGTTTTAACGATCGTCACACTTGTGGTTCAGAGCTATAGTTTCTTAGTCAGTTTTTATATAAAATGTGTTTGTACACTAATGTAATAGTATAAATTTGAAAGTTATTAATATACATTTATTTGTGATTCTTTTTTACAGATGCAGAACAGGAGTGTTTCTCATCTGTTTGCACTCTTCTCGTGCAAGATTGTTTGGATGAAGGTTCCTTAGGTGTTTCATCACACTTGCTGTGCCGCACAAGTATTTTTTGTTAGGATCCCCTCATAACAGAACTCTTTGGCAAATCTTGCGAATGAAGAAGGTGGCATTGGTCTTTGTTTGCCCCTTGGAAAAATTTTAAAATGTCTTCACCACTGAAGAAAAACGTTGTGGGCGTGGTGCCTTCTGCAAAAAAATTCTCAGATTCGGTAAATATTTTAAAGCGGCAACATTTACAGTTTTTGTAACTTAAACTTATAAAATTTTGTTAGCTGTATGCATTTTATATATCTGATTTGTTTCTTGTAGTATTTTGTTGAGAATACCATGTTTTTTTTAACAATCTTTCTGATTTTCCAGGTCTGTCGTCGACATCCGTGGCTCCCACAGGAGTGTTCCGCCTTGTTGTTTTGTATTATTGTTGTTACATTTGGTTTATTAGTTTATTGTATATATTTATGTTAATAAAAAAATAAAGTTTGAAAATAATTGATCGTTTATATATTTATTATTATAAAAAATAAAAGATTGAAAAAAAATTAATAATGTTTTTGGTTGTTCTCAACTGCTGTGTGACTCTTTCTTGTTCTTATTACTGTTATTTGATGGAGTCCACCATGGTGTTAAATTTTGGGGCACTCATCTCTGGAATACTGGTGATATCTGCAGTTTGCACCAACTTCTGAATAGTGTGTTAGATTTATCTCAACTTTACTTCCGTTAAAGTACTGATAATGAAATGGAGAGTAGCCGTTCCCGTGCAAAAAGACACGAGGTGCACCTTTGCGATTTATTCTAAATACTAAAATCCTGTATTGTATTGCACTGAGGTATTGGCTGCACTTACAGTGTACACACAAAATCTATTAAGAAATCTCATTGTATTTATATTGATTGGGAATAGTACGTCAGGTACTGGATCTTGACGAGATACACTGCTCAGTTCGTATATTGTTGTGCACACGAAAAAAAAAAAATCACATCACAACTTTCACACCAATTGCAATGCGAAACAAATTCTGGCGATAAGACACGTTAGCACCAGGGATTTTACACCTGCTTTCTGCCGGTGTTAAGCAGGACAACTACCTGCACCATGAAAGGGAACACAGCCAAGAGCCACACCAGAACACCCACAGGTGCCATAGAGTCAATGAGCATGATACAGGGATACCCATGAGGGCCAGAAGACTCATCTCAACAACTCCAGGACCGCCAATGCCCCCCAAACCCACATCTTAGTAAGTGTGTCCCTGTGGTCATTGTCTTAGCATGATAGGCACGAGCCCTGCAACATCACAGTGTGCTGTCACCTCAGCGTTGGCAGTGAGCCTGGATGTGTAGCTACGTACGCATCCTTCTGCATGCACAACTGGCGTGTGCTGGTCTGTCGTTCACAGGTCAGTGCAGGGGTGTGCCTATCCGGCAAGGGGAACGGGGTGTCTCGGACATGTCCGTATACAGGAAGTGCGGTAAGTGTGTCTCTGTGTTCTGGTGTGGCCTGTTACAAGAGCCGCAGCAGTCGATGTTGTAAAGTGGCATGCACCACCTCCAAACGGCACCGTGATGTTGTAGTTGGAATGTAGCAGGACATGCACAAATAGGCATTACAATGGCGTGCCGTACGAGTGCACGAGATACAACAGCTCACCGTACAAAAGTGTGGGGGCTCGTGGGAGGGAGGAGCAGCATAACACACAGTGAACTCGACCATGTGTCACATGCTGGGCATCTCATCCATGATGACCACGGTCGCAGACATCCCACAACACCAACGACTGGCCATTGTACACATCCTGTATGAATGCAGCGGGGTTTTCACTTCTATGCTCGTTCAGTGGTGAGATGTTGGCAGGTTGTGTGACTTGGGCTCCTTGTTGGTGTGTTTCATTTTGGCCATTGTTAGTCTATATGTGTGTTGTACTTAATTGTGCATGTGTGCCATTCTGCCCATCTCCCCCCTCCCCCCACTCCCTGCTTCTTCCTCTTCCTAGTGCTGTTGTGCCTATAATTTTGCTGCTGCACACATAAATACATGTAAAGAATAAATTAGAATAGTTCCTTGATTCTTTTAGGTTTCAAAACTTCTCTATTGGTTTCTTTTTAATTTTCCATACGAACTGTTTTTTTAAATATTCAACAACACATAGAAGTCAGAAGTGCAACGTATTCTATCAACACACTTTCTAGAACATTTAACGACACGTGCAGGTTAAAAGTTGACGATTGTTTTAAGTTCGAACAGTGCCTTCCAAATGCAAGTAGCAGGTGTGGTTGGGCTGAGCAAATTTTACCCTATGATATGTACTCCACATTGAAACTGCTTTTTCTTAACCAATCACAAAGATGCTTTTCCACAAAACTAATGTGCACCCTACTTTTAAAAAAGAATGCTTTTCATGTTATCTTCAGAGATAAGTTATAGATAGGAATTAGCATTTAAAAAACCTTTGAAATTCACTGAAAAAACCATAGGTTTCATGCACGTTATAGTTAGGAATTGGCATTTAAAAAACCTTTGAAATTCACTGAAAAAACCATAGGTTTCAAATGTATCTTACTGAGGACTAGTGACTAAACGTTGTGAATGTCTGTATGTGTCTGTGTGTTGGTGTATAAGTGGCTGCATGGTTTTGTGAATAGCTATATGAGTGTCTATATGGGCTATTGATTGGTTGTCTGATTATCTGTATGGGTGCCTGAGTGTTTGTGTGGGTAGGGTGTGTGTGACTCTGTGACTAGATGTGTGAGTGGGTGATTCAGAGTGCATCTGTGATGGACTGTATGGTTGGGTGAGTGTATGTATGGGTGTGTTAGTGATTGAATGTATATCTCAGTTGTACATGTGTCAGTAACTACATATGTGAAACGCAGTGTATATGTGTGTAAGAGTATATAACTATCTATATGTGAGTGTGTGTGATTTTGGGAGTGGCTGTATGCGCCATAGTGCAAGGATATCTGTGTCGTGCTGTTTGTTTTTCTGCAGGATGACACATAATTTGTTAGTCTTTTTATGAGTAAGTGAACTTGAGTGTTTTTAACTGTATAGGTGAGTAAATTTTACTGTGATTAATTATTTGCATGACTGACTAGATGTTTCAGTACCTCAATGGATGATTGGCGGTGTGTGAGTGTCTATATAGGTGTATAAATGCACAGAGTGACTAAGTATGAGTGACTGTACAGGTGAGTGAGTGGAGATGTATGTAGACCTAAAAGTCAATGAGTGGGTGAGTAGTTATTGGTATTGGAGTATCTATGGTTGTCAAAATGGCCGTCTGAAATCTTGAGTCGGTGTATCAAAGGTTATATTAGGGTGTGAGAAGATGTACTAATTTATCACATGGATGACGTCATCAGTGATGTCATCAGTGATGTCACTGACATGTCATGAGTGATGTAATATGTGACGTCATCAGCAGTGCATTGTGGGGGCGTGAGTTATAGTTAGCTGAACTAACTATAACAGGGGAATTTCTAGGGTTTTGTACGAGGGAAATGTCCAGCTAACTATAACTATAACACTCAGTGAATTTCAAAGGTTTTTTAAATGCCAATTCCTAACTATAACATGCATGAAACCTATGGTTTTTTCAGTGAATACATATATATATATATATATATATATATATACACACACACACACACATATATATATTCAGTGAAAAAACCATAGGTTTCACACATGTTATAGTTAGCTGGACATTTTACTCGTAAAAAACCAATGAAATTGCCCCGTTATAGTTAGTTCAGCTAACTATAACTCGCACGCGCCCGCAATGCACTGCTGATGACGTCACATATTACATCACTCATGACATGGTCAGTGACATCACTCATGACATCACTGATGACATCTCAAATGACATCACTGATGACATCATCCAGTGAATGTGTGTTTTTCTGAAAATTAAATATGTTTTATATATGTATATCTCAAGGTTGATGGAAGAATAAATGGGTATATAAGTGTCTAAATGGATGATTTGTTTTTTAAAAATTGATTGTGTAACTGACTGATTAAGTGTATCATAGTGAATACATGGCTTAGTGAGTAATGTTTAAATATGTAAATATCTGTATCAGTCTCTCACTTGTATAAGTGGCTGCATGGGTTGGTGAGTAGCTACATGGGTGTCTATATAGGTTATTAGTTGGTTTTTTGAGTGTCAGTCTGAGTATCTGCATGGTTCGGTGGGGGGTATTATGTAGTGCATAGGAACATGAATGAGTCACTCACTGTTTGTATGTGTTGAAGACAGCATGTGTGCAGGACTATATGGGTGGATGAGTGTGTGTATGGCTGTGTTAGTGAGTGAATGACTGTCTCAATAGTGACTTTATGAGTAACTACATATGTTTTAAACTAGTATATGTGACTATTGGTGTATATAAGTGAGTATATGTGAGAGTGAGAGATTGAAAGAGTTCCTGTATGAATAAGTATGTGTTTCTATAAGTAATTGATTAAATGACTAAGTATGTTTAAGTTTCTGTAGAAGTAAGTGTGGTGGTGTGTGTATAACTGTGTATGCAAGTAAATGTATGTTTGATTCTTTATTAGCATGAGTGACTATGTGTGTGAGTAACTCTATGGATGAGTGGCATTGTGTAACAGGATGTATAGGTGTATGAGTACATATGATGAGTGAGTACATGTATGAGTGACTGTATAAGACTGTTGGTGAATGAGTGGATGTGTATGTGGATCTTAGAATTACTGAAGAGGTTGTTGTAACTGGTATTGGTATGTCCATTGTTTTAAAAATTTTAGTCTCTATTATTCAATGTGTGTATCAAAGGTTATATTAGGGTGAGAGGAGGTCTGCCACTCTATCACAAGGATGATGTCATCAGTGATGTCATTTGAGATGTCATCAGTGATGTCATGAGTGATGTCACTGACCATGTCATGAGTGATGTAATATGTGACGTCATCAGCAGTGCATTGCGGGCGCGTGCGAGTTATAGTTAGCTGAACTAACTATAACGGGGCAATTTCATTGGTTTTTTACGAGTAAAATGTCCAGCTAACTATAACATGTGTGAAACCTATGGTTTTTTCACTGAATTTCTAAGGTTTTTTAAATGCTAATTCCTAACTATAACGTGTGTGAAACCCATGTTTTTTTCAGTGAATTTGCAAGGTTTTTTAAATGCTAATTCCTAACTATAACGTGTGTGAAACCTATGGTTTTTTCAGTGAATTTGCAAGGTTTTTTAAATGCTAATCCCTAAATATTTCGTTTTTGAAACCTATGTTTTTTTCTGAGAATTTGTATGGTTTTTTATATGCTAAGTTATGTATTTTTAATTAAAGATATTTTTTTTTATTTAAATAAAATTACTTTATATTCATTTATATATTATCTGTATTTTTTTATAAATTATTTTTTTAAATAATTCAATTTGGATATTTTTTTTTTATAATTTTTTAAATTATTTAATGTCCTCTTTTTTTTTTTTATTTATAATTTCTTGGGGTGCGCGCTCTGAGCGCGCACCTAGTACTATTTCGTATGTTTTTTATGAATTCCGGCGTACGTTATTTACGTACGCAAATATACTTGTTGGTGCGCGCTGGGAGCGCGCACCCAGTACGTATGCGTACGTACGTACGCACGCATGCGTCCTACGCCCTCGACGCGGTTTACTTCCGCATACGCTAAAATTACGCGCAATAACGGTCGCGTATACGCGTGTTAAACGTATGCGCGCTAGGTGCGCGTATATGACGTATGCACCTGCGCGTTTACGCGTTCGTGCATACGTCATCACGGGGTGCGCGCTCGGAGCTTGCTCAGTGCGCGCACCTCGGGTTTATACATAAGAAAACAACATTTCTTATTGGTTATCATTACTTTCAGTTTCTAATTGTTTCAATACCACACCCAATCCCCTCATGGCAAGTCATGTGATCAAGAATCATCACTTTTGATTGGTTTGAAGTACTTTCTGTTCCAGATTCTTCCCAAACCACACCTACTCCCCTCATTATTAGTTCTGATTCCTTTGGAGAAGGAGCTATTCTGTTGTTGAGAGACAATGGCTGAACAGCAACCTACTTCAGACAGTGACCAGGACACTCTTGAGAGGCAGAGGAACAGGAAGCAGAAAGACAGCTTTATATGGCAGTTTTTCACTTTTCCAGAGAATGAGAAAAAGGTAAATGCACCAAAAGTTACATGTGTACTTTGTAACAAAGTCTTATCTCGTGGGAATCCTAACAAGAAATATTCTTTTAGCATTCACACTATGTTAAGACATGTTGACAAAATGCACCCAGTATCTTTTCGTCGAGCTTCTGAAGAAAACTCTCCACCTGCTCAGCCGACGACATCAGCAGCAGCTCAGCCGAGCACATCTTCGGCAGCTCAGGGGAGCACTTCAGCTGCGATGGTGCCTTCACCTGTTTCTTTACCTCTTGTTGGTCCACCTTGTTTGGCGAGGTTGTCTACACGGTGCACTGATTGCGGTTCACTTATTTCTGTGGGGGAGACCAGTCTTGATCTCCTTCAGAGAAAATTTGATGCGCATTCATGCACTAGGCCATAGATTTTTTTTCATTTTTTGCGTTTTTCTCTTCCTGTTTCCCTCCATTAACTCAAGGGCTCTTTTAAGAGCCACTTATAAACTTAACCAAAAAAATTTTTTTTTTGAAATTTTTTTGGGAAATTTTTTTGAGGTGCGCGCACCCTGCGCGCACCCAAGGTTTTTTTAATTTTTTTTTTTTTTTTTTTTTTTTTGAGAGACTCCCCCTTTTTCCTACTAATGCAACTGTGAAATCACCAGAGGAAAACGCAACAAATCTCTTCCTGTAATTCCTATTTGCACACAGAGTCATGTTTTCACATTAGTCACAAAACGAAAAATCTTTGCCAATTTGAATGCACACTTACTGCTCTTTTTTGTTGGCAAGTGAAAATTACTTTTACAGACTGACACATTATGAATCCACTTTTCAGATTTTTTTAAATGCACATGTCCAGACTGCATTTTCAGACCACAAACCATGTGTATGCTGGGTGACTGCCTACACTCCAGCAAGGGCAACCAGCCTTAGTGATGCTGAATGTATTTGCATTACAGACTGAAACCTCAAAACCCCACAGCACATTATCAGAGCCAGGACCTTTGTTCTCTACACCTCTCTCCACTCAGCAGAACCAGATAATGGCAATCTTTCCCTCTATTTTTCCACACATATAGATGTTAATTTCAAATCACACTGCTTCCCCCTTTTTTTCAAATGTAATCACACATTTCTATTGCTTGAAAACCAACCCTTTTCCAAATGTACCCTTCCCCCAACTTGACTTCTGCCTAGTACCCTTCCCCCAACTTGACTTCTGCCTGCTACCATAGCAACAGCTCATGGAACACTGCTGTGTGGAGTTAGGTCAGAAGTTCGCCACACAATGTTTCAATTCCACAGAGCAAGAGTGCTTGACTTTTCAAACCTTACAGCAAATCCATAGTACTGTTCTTTGGTAACACATTTTTCTGAACCAATACAAAACATGCTTCTATTAATTTACACATACAGCCTAGTTTTTAGTGTAGAATGGTATGAAACAGCCAATCAGTTCTTTTTTTTTAATAAAAAATATGTATGCCTCCATTTCCAAACTGTCTTTCATTTCTTTTTACCATTCTACTGAATTACACCTCCTGAGTGCATCCAGATCTCCTTTGAAGATGTTCACAGTGTGGATTGTAGGACACAGCTATGTCTTCTGGAGTGAAAAATTTGCAGAGAAAAGAGGTATGGTGAGAGACCTTGCTTTGCCAAATGTAGACATCAAGTGGATTGGTCAGAGAGGGTTAAAGTGGCACCAATTAATGCCTTTGGTGAAAACCTTTCTACATCTCCCACAGCCTAACCTTATTATTGTGCACTGTGGTGGTAATGATCTAGGCACTTTAACTGGGGTAGGTTTGGAAATGCTTATTAAGGACACCTTTGTGCAATTAATGTCGCTTTTTCCTCAATCTGCCTTTGTATATTCTAACATATGCCAAAGGCAAAAGTGGAACTGGTCCAACCAATTTTGTCCGCAGATTGACAAAGCAAGGAAGCACGTCAACAAATCTGTTTCTGCTTTCCTCCGTGACTATGGTATGGGTTCCATTTACCACAACAACTTGCGTTACGACATGCAAGACATTTATAGAGGAGATGGTGTGCACTTCAATGATGAAGGGAACAGAGTCTTCCTCTTGAACCTCAGACTCTGCGTTGGTACTTACTTGTAGGTACCGAAAAACAAACAATAAACACAAGGGCTCTTTTTAGAGCCACCTTATATCTAAACACTTAAATGCAATTTTTTTTAAATTTCTTTTATTATTTTTTTTTCCGGGTGCGCGCAGGGTGCGCGCACTCGGCGATATTTTTTTTCAAAATATTATTCTTTTTTTTTGCCCTACAAGGTCCTACTTTGACCCCCTTACAATGCCTACTGGGTCTATTTCTACCCACTCTGCCCCCTTTTCAAGTGCTCCCCCTTTGTTTATCACCCCCTCTTTATGCGATAGACAAAATGGCGGCCGCCGCTTCCTGACTTCCACCGATTCGAATGTTTACTAAGATCTAACAACCAATCAGAATTGCGCTCGCGCACGGCAAGGTGCGCGCACCCAGCGCGCACTCTGCGCGCATACAGATATATATATTGATTCAAAGGCTATTTTCTCAGAATCTACTGAACAGATTTACACCAAACCTACAAAAGGCACTTCCTTGACCTAGGGACTACCTCTCTGCCAAATTTTGAGTAATTCTGTTCAGCCGTTCGGGCTGTAGCTCGTTCTAAAGGTCCTATGGAAAAATGCATGGGAAAAACGCGTTTTGGGACCCCCCTTTTATCTCAGCCCCCGCTTGACGAATCCCCCCGAGACTTTCAGGGTAGGAGCGGAGCGTAGCGCCCCACCTATTTTGAAAAATTCGCGAGGATTCGTCGACCGGCGCCAAAGTTATTCAAAATAGAATGTTGAGGTTTTCCTATGGAAACGTGGTCCTAACTATAACTACCTACTGGCGACCGCCAGTAGGTAATATATATATATATATATATATATATATATATATATATATATATATAGTGACTGTGGTGGATGCACAGTTGTTTGATCTAAACTCTAACAGTTGTAGGTGCCGGAATTTCATAATTAGGGTCATCATCAGGTCGAGGAATGGGAAAAATCCATGAGGTAGTACTGATGCAGCAAATTACAAACAGTATATTCGGTAAAGGATCCACAAATTATAGGTCTTAAAATCTATAAGAATTAAATAAACCCTCCTATGGTTATTGGAGGATTCTGTAGGAGAGGGGGGTGCAACCAAGGTCCATGGACAAAATGGGAATGTTAGTCTCGTTATAACACCTCCTGAGGGTATGTATAAAAAGAATCCAATACTACCTCCCGGGGGGAAGGGGGTTCTGGGGAGGAGTGGGGGTGGCGGGTGCTGCCTGAGGTGTATCTGGAGATTTAATTCTGTATTCTCCAGGGATAATAACCCACGTTAAGTGAACACAGTGTTAGCCCAAAATCAATCTGGTTTGTTTGCATCAACCTAATTACAATGCTTTCCATATGAACAGGAATAGCGTGATAGCTAATGAAAGTTGACCACTGGCATACACGTCCAAATTGACTAGATGTGGGCCCTGGTTATTCTTAGCAGCAGACATGAAATAAAACACACTTAACATCTTGCATGCCTTGCTAGTGATGTAATACAATCAATTTTGATCTCTTAAACCAACATAATTTTAGCATGTAGTACTCGCAATTATTTCCTTCCTGCTACCACACAAAAACATCCTGGAGCAATACAAAACTCCAGTAGTACAATAACCTGGTAATCGACCCTAAAACAATGCACAACTCCAAAATTAACATGCACAAAGCTCTGCCTACATTTCCAGGATGGGAAACCAAGACCTCCCACAATTGACCTTAATCCAAAATCCAGTGTCATAGTTTATGATAGCAGGCGAGGTAACCGTTCTGCTGTGCAGTCCCAATCCAAAACTGCAATAAAACATGAATTCCATTACAGTGGATACTAGGCATGGCTCTTCATAAGATTGAACTTTTGTGTAGTCGTAGGATGTAAACGAGAAAAAGAAATGTTCAGGTGGTACAAAGTTCTTTCAGATAGAAAATAATGTCCAAAACTGCGCTTCTATTAGTTTCATCCTCTTAACAGCAGCATGTTACTCTTACCTTACGCCCACAACAGTATCCAAGGGACTGCATCACTGGATCAATCTCCTGTTCAAAAACTTCTGCTAACTTGCTGCAGAATTTGTAGACCCGGGAGGTTTTGCGGTTATAAAGCCAGGCATTGTTAAACATTAACCAGACATCTTCCACGTACTGCCACGGCTCTTGATACTGTCCAGTATCTAATTTCCGTTTAATGGAGGAAAGATCCATAGGATTTTTCACTATGTCAAAGTAATCCTTTAAAAGAAAAAAACACAAGAACTTAGTTTAGATGCACCATAGAATATCCACATTTGAATTTTTTTTAGACAGCGACTACACTCTTTGGAAGACCTATCCTTGTAGGAAGCTGGCTCTCTCTATACAATACCAAACTGAGGTATAGTGTGCACAGAGTCCAGTGGCACCCCAAAGATAGGCAGAGGTAAAAGTAGATAATACCTTACTCTCTTATTTGTGGTAGTTTGAGCGAGCAGTAAGGCTTTAGCAGAGGGTAGTATTAAGCATTTATTGTACACACTAGGCAAGAAATGATGCCACACACTCAAAGACTGAACTTAGACCAATTTGTTTGTATACAAATACTTAGTTATTTTATTTCTAGAACCAAGCCAGGCCTGGGGCAGGCAAGTGAAATAATACTTTGCAGGTATATTGGAGTTAAAATACAATTGAAATGCAGTTGGATGCAATTGGTTTGTTAACACACAAGTCATCAGTCAAATTTACTTTACAGTTACTTTTCAGATTACTTTGTTACCTTACTTTTCAGATTACTTTTTAAGTTATTTTTTCTACTCAGTGTGATATGCCTACATATCACACCAGGCATTTCCGAGAGAAGAAGTAATACAGTTTTTATAGCTTTGCAGTTTTTCAAGATTTCATACAAACCAACTCCACACTTTTCACAGAAAAAGTCAATGCAGTCCTATGGGAGACAACAGTGTAGGAAGCTGCCTCTGTATACTATACCAAAATGAGGTATAGTATGCATAGAGTCCAGTGGAACCCCAGAGGTAAAAGTAGATAATACCTTACTCTCTATTTGTGGTAGTGTGGGCGAGTAGCAAGGCTTTAGCAGAGGGTAGTGTTAAGCATTTGTTGTACACACTCAGGCAAGAGATGATGCCACACACTCAAAGACACCAATATATTTGTATCAAAAATATTATTTAGTTATTTCACATTTCTAGAGCCAAGCCTGTTGCAGGTAAGTGAAATAATAATTTGCAAAATCTTATGAAGTGATTTACAGTTGAATGCAGGTTCAAATGCAGTTCGTTGAGTTACAGGTAAGTCAACAGTTCGAAATTACTTTTTAGTTACTTCAGATTACAGTGTACATTACTTTTTAGATTACTTTTCAGATTACTTTTGCTAATCAGTGTGATATGCCTAGTTATCACACTGAGACATCTCCTAGACAAAAGGTAAGGAATTCAGTTTAGAACATATGCAGTATATCAATGTTTCATACAAACCAACTCCACACAACAGTTTTCAAGAAAAGCAGTCAATGCAATTCTATGGAAGGAAATTAAGTTAACGGCTTGAAGATAAATACTTATTTGTGGGAGTTGGAATTCTGGGGTTAAAACCAGGGTTTCCCCAGTGTCGAGGATGCACTCTCAGAACACCCTCAGCAACACTACGGCGGCCAGGTGCAGAGTGCTGAGGCCCAATGTTATCCAAAGGGGGATAGCAGGCCTCCAGTTGGTGGCTACTCACGAACAGGCCACAAGGTTGTGGGAGCAAAGCTCCTAGTGTTAGGCCCAGGGCAAAGGGGGAGGAGAGTTAGCACACAAGGTGCACCCACAGGGGCAGCTGGGGGCAGGGTGCTGTTTTGGCATTGGGTGCCCTGTTGATTTTAATGGAGATTCTGTGGTTGCAACAAACACTGCAGGCTCGGGGACGAAGATCATCTGGAGGTGACCACCAGTTGGAGAGGTAAGTTGGTATCCTGAGACACTGTCGGTTGGGCCACTCAAGGCCATGGGATGTCAGGTGCATGTGTGTCATTTGGCCTCGGGTTTTTCTTACCTGCTCCGGTTGCGGTCTTGGGGATCCCCGAGAAAGGGTCTGCAGGCGTCGCTTGGACAATTGAGGCAGGTCAGGGATCATCAGATCCCAGGTCAGGATCACCGGGAAGACCTCCTCGTGGGGTTGGGCCAGTCAGCCATGGGCATCGGGTGCAGACTCGAGGATTTGGCCAGAGTCTGTTGGTGAGCAAATCCAGTGCTCACAGATGGCATCTGGTTTGGTAAGGCAGGGCAGGTCCTCTGGGTTCTTGGGAGCTGCTGGATGCAGGACACACCGGGATTTCAATGGAGTAGGTTCGAGGTTGGGAAAGGCTGGTAGGGTTGGGGCCAAGTCAGTTGGTGTCCTCCTCCTCTTCTTTCAGCAGGGCTTTTTCGGTCCTTCTCTCTTCATGTCTGAGGAGGCAAGGCTTGGAGTTTCTCCTAAATTCTAGATGCACAAGTTACTTACTTGTGTAACGATATATCTGTAAGAGACATTAGTTAGTGATAGATTCCTTACCTTAGAATATCCCCAGGCGTCAGACTGGATCTGGAAAGTTTTTGTCAGCAGTACGCCTGCGCGTCGGTAGGTGTAGTCGTACGGCTCCGCGTACATCGCTGGCGTCGTAGCCGCCGAGATGACGTCGTCAGAGCTACTTAGATACGCCCACGCGTGCGGACGTCAGTTCTGTACACATCTTTTCCGCGCCAGAGGCAAAGAGCCATGCTAGAGACGGACTACAGGTGCAATAGAACTAGGGCCCTGAAAGGGATGACATGAACCCTAGAAAACAGTTCGCAGAGCGGGGAGGATGGCCGGGCGGTAAGGAATCTATCACTAACTAATGTCTAACACAGATATATCGTTACACAAGTAAGTAACTTGTGCATCTGAAAGAGACACAGTGATAGATTCCTTACCTTAGAATACATACCCAAGCAATACTAATCCCGGTGGTGGGTCTGCAAAGTGAGATTACACCAGAAAGTCACGGAGAACTGAACGGCTTAAGAAGCCATCTCTCCAGACCTGACTGTCAAGGCAGTAGTGCTTATTTAAAGTATGCAACGAGTCCCAAGAAGCCACCTGACAGATGTCTTGCAGGAGGGCACCGACTCCCAATGCTGTGGTAGCCGCTGTCGACCTGGTAGAATGGGCGCGCAGCCCAACCGGAGGTTCCTCTTTAGTCAGAGAGTAACAGGCTTTAATGCACAAGACAACCCATTGGGAGATAGTTCGCTTGTGCACAGCCTGGCCTTTCTTGGCACCCACGTAGCCAATAAAGAGCTGGTCATCCACCCAGAACTGTTGTGTGCGGTTGAGATAGAACGAAAGCGCACGTTTTGGGTCCAGACGGTGGAGCCTCTCCTCTTCTCTTGAAGAGTGCGGGGCGGAAAGAAAGTGGGCAGAGTTACAGTCTGCCCGAGAAGAAAGGCAGAGACTACTTTTGGTAGAAAGGAGGGAGGCTGTCGAAGCACAACCTTGTCCGGATGAATCGCCAGGAAAGGAGGTTTGCAGGAAAGAGCCTGGAGCTCACTCACCTGCCGAGCGGAGGTGATGGCCACCAGGAAGACAGTTTCAAAGTCAATAACCGCAAAGTACAGTTATGAAGAGGCTCAAATGGAGCACACATCAGATATGTGAGAACCAGGTTCAAGTCCCATTGAGGCATCACAAAAGGAATAGGAGGGAAAAGGGGAGTAATGCCTTCGAGAAATCTATTGACAACCGGGGACTTGAAAAGAGGGATGATCAGGCAACCTTAGAAAGGCCGAAAATGCAGAAAGGTAGCCCCTGATAGTGCCCAAAGCAGATACCTGCTGGGCCAAAGAAAGGAGGAACAATAGGACCTCAGAAAGAGGGGCAGCAAGAGGATCAACAGATTTTGCTGTGCACCATGCCACACATTTTTTTCCCCCGACAGGCGTATACCGTTTTAGTGGAGGGACGCCTGGCTGCCAGAATCACATTACAGACTTCGGGAGGCAAGTCAAATGTAATCAGCTGTCGCCGTTCAATCTCCACGCAAGGAGGTGGAGGCTGGACAAGTTCGGGTGGAGGTCCGTCCCCTGTTGCTGCGACAGGAGATCCTCCTGAAGAGGCAGTCGGATCGGGGGATCCACGCTCATACCGAGTAGCTCAGGATACCAAACTCTTTGAGCCCAGTCCGGTGCCACAAGAATGACTTGGGCCCGGTCGCGCCTGATCCTCTTCAGCACTCTGGGCAGAATTGGTATAGGCGGAAAGGCGTACAACAGACCGCAA
This sequence comes from Triturus cristatus, assembly GCF_964204655.1. Classification (NCBI taxonomy): domain Eukaryota; kingdom Metazoa; phylum Chordata; class Amphibia; order Caudata; family Salamandridae; genus Triturus; species Triturus cristatus. The sequence goes on along the minus strand of NC_140593.1, from coordinate 838,746,437 downwards.
CTCCACTCGTGACTAAAAGCATCGCCTAGCGAGTGCCGCCTTGGAAACTCCAACGCGCAGAACTGCTGACATTGCGCTTTCTCTTGGGTGGCGGATAGATCTAACCAAGGTTCTCCCCACTGCTGAAAGAGACCTTGCACCACCTCCGAGTGAAGAAGCCATTCGTGATCCAACATGCACCTTCGGCTAAGTTCGTCCATCCTGACGTTCAGGGTACCTGCCAGGTGTTGAACCACCAAGGAAATGCCTTGACGTTCCAGCCACGTCCAGAGACGTAGAGCCTCCTGACATAGGGTCCACGACCCCACCCTGCCCTGTTTGTTGCAGTACCACATGGCGGTGGTGTTGTCTGTGAACATCTGCACTACTCTCCCCTTAACAGAGGGAAGGAATTCTTTGAGTGCAAGTAGGATTGCCCAGAGCTTCAAAAGGTTGATATGGAGCTTGGACTCCGCCGGAGACCAGAGGCCTCTGATCTCCGCCTCTCCCATGTGGCAACCCCATCCCAGGAGGGAGGCGTCCGTCACTACGGTGTGCTCCGGCTGGGGAAGGGAGAGGGACCTGCCGCTGACCCAATGCTGGTTCGTGAGCCATCACTGCAAGTCCTGTGCAGTGCCCTCCGAGATCTGGACGTAGTCGGACAGGTTCCCCCGATGCTGCATCCACTGGAACTTCAGGTCCCACTGCAGAGCCCGCATGTGCCATCTGGCATGATCGATCAGCAAGATGCAGGAGGCCATGAGGCCCAGCAGCCTCAGTGTCTTCCTGACCGAAACCCAGAACCAGGGCCGAAAGATCGGAATCATAGACCGAATGTCCCGGACTCCCTGTTCGGGAGGATAAATCCCAAACTGCGCCATATCTAGAACTGCTCTGATGAAGAGGAGCTTCTGAGAGGGAATCAGGTGCGACTTCGGCAGGTTGATGGAAAACCACAGTAAATGCAGGAGGTCAGCCATAGTCTGGAGGTGGGAGACAACTGCCTGCGGCGAGCCCGCCTTCAACAGCCAGTCGTCGAGATAGGGGAAGACTGAAACCCCTGATCTGCCCAGATGAGCTGCGACCACCGCCATTACTTTTGTGAATATCCAAGGGGTGCTGGTAAGGTCTAAAAAGAGCACGGTGAACTGAAAGTGCTCGTGGCACACCGTGTACCATAGGTAACGCCGGTGGGCTGGCAGGAGGGGGATATGAAAATAAGCATCCTGCAAGTCCAACGCTACAAGCCACTCTTGAGGGTCTAGGGCAGACAAGACCTGAGCAAGCGTGAGCATCTTGAACTTCTCCTTCCGGAGGAAGCGATTGACGTTCAGGAGGTCTAAGATAGGGCGCAGACCTTTGTCCTCCTTCGGAACCAAGAAGTAGTGGGAGTAACAACCACGACCTAATTCTGGTGTCGGAACGCGCTCGATGGCCCCCTTGGCCAAAAGGGCCGTAACTTCCTGCTGGAGAAGTGCCAAGTGTTCCCCTGACATGCGATGGTACTGAGGTGGCATGGCTGGAGGGGTAGATTCAAAGTGGAGGGAGTAGCCCCTGCGGACTATTTGCAGAACTCACCTGTCCAAGGTTATGGAGCGCCAGTGGGGAAGGTGATGGCGAATCCTGCCACCCACTGGCGTCAGGTGGGCATGAAACACCGGACTAGGAAGGTTTAGATGGCGGTGGCGGTGGCAGGGGAGGTGGTGGACTGACCCGTCCGCTGTCCTCGGGACCCACCACGGCAGGTCCCACGTCCGTGGCTGTGCTGAGACTGTGGCTGCGCAGCCTTGCGGGTCTGAAAAGAACACGCCTGGGTGCCCCGACCTTGACCTCGAAAGGACCGAAAAGTGGACCCCGAGGGAGTACGTGCGGTGGCGAGACCCAAGGACTGGGCCTAGCCCGAGAGGCCTTAGAGCGTTTCAGGGTGCTATCCGCCTTATCACCAAAGAGGCGTGTACCATCAAACGGCATGTCCAACAGGGTGTTCTGGACATCCACAGAGAAGCCAGTAGTTCGGAGCCAAGCATAACGACGGAGCGCCACAGTTGTGGAAAGTGCCCTACCGAGAGAATCGCCCGTGTCAAGCCCACAACGAATAGTACATTTTGCAGCTTCTCTCCCTTCGGTAATGGCTTGGGAGAGAACCGCCTGTGCTTCCACAGGGCACTGAGGCAGCACCTGTGCCACAGTGTCTCACACAGAATGGGAATAGCGGCCTAGCTGGCACGCAGTATTCACCGCCCGCAACCCAGAGCTGGAAGATGTGAAAATCTTTTTCCCAAATTGCTCCAGTTTCCTATATTCCTTGTCCGGAGGAACAGAAGGGAACGCACTCGGCGAGGCAGAAGCCTGGACAACCAGACTTTCAGGCATCGGGTGTAGTGAGAGAAAGCTGGGATCGCCCGGCGATGGCGGCGCGCCACACCCTTGTCTACAGGGACTCCTGTGTTAGGTTTAATTAAGGTGCCCAACAGGATATCAGTAAGTGCTTCATTGAAGGGCAGTAACGGCTCTGCAGAGGACGACTGCGGCTGCAGGACCTCAGTCAGGAGATTGGTCCTGATAGGTACAGAAGGGAGCTCAAGGTTAAGAGCCTCAGCTACCCTACGCAAAACAACCGAAAAAGTCTCATCCTCCTACGTGGCCACAGACAGAGTACCAGGGTGTGGAGAGAAAGCCAGATCCACTGGACCCTCCACATCGCCTTCCCACTCAGGCTCATCCTCGCATTGAGCTGCAAGAGTCCCAGTATTCCCCTTCGTACACCGCTTGCTGAAGAGGCCGGTAAGGACGAGGTGCCCTGGGAAATGGGATAAACTCCCCTCCAAGGAATGGGAGGGTAAGATACCAGTTCCGGTTTAGCGGCGTCAGCAGCGGTGGTGCGCACGGCGCCGAAGCCGGATCCAGGGCCGAAGCTGACATAAAGGCCTGCACCTCGTCCGAAGTCATGTACGGGCCCGGAAAGGGTGGGTAGGTCGCAGGCAATGACGGAGGCTCCAACGGAGCCGCGGGGGAGTTACCAACCGCCCCCTCCACCGCGGCCCGCTACCGGTGAGGGGTAGAGGACGAGCGACGTCGCTTCTTTGACTTTTTATGGCACCTAGACTTACCTGTCCCCGATTCCGACGAGTGATGCTGATGGCTCCGCGACTGGTCCCTTGACATCCCACGGGATCGGGACCTCGATCGGCACGGAACAGATTGCCGGACCTCCAACGACTTTCGGGAACGCTCCCGCAAAGCTTTCGGCACCATGGCCCGACAATCAGGGCATGCCTCGGGGTCATGGGCGTGCCCCAAGCAGAAGAGACACGTCGTGAGGGTCCGATACCGACATGTTTCGACGGCAGGCCTTACAGGACTTAAACCCGGGCATCCCTATTGCACCAGGAGTTAAGTACACGACAAAACAAGTTGTCAGAAACCAAGTTAAAAGTTTTAACTAGGGGTAACGTTCTCTCTCGGATTTGCGCTGCTGTGCGGAAAAAGAAAGAACTGACGTCAGCGCGCGTCTAAGTAGCTCTGACGACGTCATCTCGGTGGGTACGACGCCAGCGACGTACGCAGAGCCGTACGACGCGCAGGGGTACTGCTGACAAAATCTTTCCGGATCCAGTCTGACGCCTAGGGATATTCTAAGGTAAGGAATCTATCACTCACGTGTCTCTTTCAGATTTAGGGGCGTTACAGGTAGGTTCAGGTCAGGACCAATGGGCCCCTTCCTTGTGGCGGGTACACCCACTATTATGCTACCCTCCAATGCGAGGGGGTCATAAGCCTTACTCTGGTTGGCTGAGTCCCCTATCTGCAAGATGGTAGGGACAGAGTTGTGCTTCACCTCGTCTCCTCCACCTGAGAGGTGTGGTTTGCAAAGGTGGGCACACCTCTCCTCCTAACTTAGTTTCACCACTGATTCTCACGCCGAATGTGGGGGTCAGAACCGGTGGGGGGCAGTTGCTGGGAGCAGCAAATGGCTGGGGTAGCTCACAAAGGCGGCAGGCCTTTGAAACTTCCCCTTCGTGGACCCTGCCCATTCTGGGGAAGGAGGTTTGGCACTCGTCCCAGGATGTGCTTTGTTTCAGGACACCGAAAGCAACAGGCAGACGCGTTTCTGGACCCCTGGGTTGAGAGACCCAGGGGTCTAGAAACAAGTCTGGTAGTGGCAGCTGGCGAGGAGCCACTCAGCCAGGACACTTGAGTAAGGTCGTTTTTCAGGGGGCATCTCTGAGATGGCCTGAGTGTATTTTTCATTAAATCCCACACTGGCATCAGTGTGGGTTTAATGTGCTGAGAAGTTTGATACCAAACTTCCCAGTTTTCAATAAAGCCATTATGGTGCTGTGGAGTTCGTAATGACAAACTCCCAGCACCAAATACTCTTTATGGCATTACTGCACTTACAATGCCTAAGAATTGGCTTAGACATTGAAGGGGTATAGGGCTCATGCACCTGTACCCTCACCACTGGTATAATGCACCCGGCTAGAGGGGTGGCCTACCGATGCCAGGGTTGTAGGAATGGCACACAGGGATGCATGCCATGTAAACTCTTCACTTTGTTCGGCACCGAAACATGCAGCCTGCAATGGCAGTGTGTGGGTGTAAGGGTACAGGGCCTCTTAGGGTGGCACAAAAAGTGCTGCAGCCATGAGGTCTTCCCTGGTCACAGTGCCCTTGGTACCTGTGGTAGTTTTTACAAGGGACTTACATGAGGCCAGTGAGTTGCCAATTGGAATTTGCATCAGTACAGTTTAGGGAAAGAACATTGGCCCTGGGTACCTGGATGGCACGAACCCGGGGCACACTCAAAGTACATCAACATTAGGCAAAGGGGGGAGATATATGGGGGGGGGGGGGGGGGGGGGGAAGTCACCATGCAAAAAGGGTCTCTTTCCAACAATCGTCACAAGACAAATCTTGTCTGAACACATCCTCATGTGTAGTACCCAACTGAGTCTAGATTTGCCGCCCAGTCACAGGCCCTCTAGACACTGTCCCAATGAGCCACATTTCATTAGTCTCCATGTTCCAAGTCCCTGTCAACATTGTCCCCATAACCCACTTTCATGTAACATTCGATCAGTCACATCCAATCATTAACACCTGCATGACTTATATCCCAAAAACATTTTGAGGTGGCCACATTCGATGCGGAACTGTCCTTCAAAGTCACATCACTTTACAACACCACAACAATTCTTTGGTATAGGGACCAGTAACATCACTTTCATCAAGAACTACATCAGCTTGAATGTCTTCTGGAACAATAATCATGTATCTAAAGTGTTGTGAATGCAGAGGAAAAAAACTACTTGAACAACAGATGCCTACCTTCAAGAAGACTACATGGCAGACTGCCTCACAGACTTACCGCAATCCACATAAAACCTAAGCACCAGCACATTTTGGAGGTCAGTGCGAAACTTGATTAATTAAAGCCAGAAGGAAACACCATATCAATGTGAACTCCGTAAAAACAGACATTGGAGTCCATGGAAAACTGTACCGCACATTCGGGCGGCTCACAAGCTCACCTGGAAGAGGCAACAACTAAGAAAGGAAAACTTTAATCATCCTGTAAGCATCTATACGGAGCTTGTAGTGTTGTAGATTCAGATACATTGCATATTTCTGCCATCTAGTGTTGGGTTCAGCTTTTTGCAGGTTTATTTTTTAAGAAAGTCTTTTAAGTCGCAGGATGCAGTCTCTCCTTCTCTTTCAGGTGGGGTGTGGGGAGACAAAGAAAGAAGAGTGATATGCCCGCCTGAAGTGGGAAAGTTTTACTGTCATCAGCAGAATTAAAGCTCCAGTTTTCAACACCAGCTTGTCTGAGAAGACTGTTGTATAAGGCAGCTGGATCGCGAGGACATGAAGCTCACTCACGCAATGAGCGGATACGATCATTACCAGAAAAAATGTGTTCAGGGACAAGAGACATAGTGGACAACTGTGCATGGCTCAAAAAGGGTCCACATTAGAAAAGTGAGAACTAAATTTAAGTCACACTGCGGCATCACAAATGGCTTCTGTGGAATCTTGTGCTTCAAACCTTTATGAAATCTCGGCACAACAGGGATTTTTAAAAAAGTAAGATGACCCCGGCAACCTCAAAACAGTGCTCAACTCAAAAACACTAAGCGAAGCTTCATCGGAGGACAGATGCACATTTCAAGGATTTCTTAATATCACATTATCCTGGCCCAATCCACAGCTACCAGGATGACAGATGATTTAGCTCAGTCGCTTTGAAGATCTTTAGAACTTGAGCCAAGAGAGGGAAGGCATAGAGGAGTCCAGAACTCAACTCCAGGCAGAATGCATCTTAGAGAGAGAGCTTTTTGGAGAGTCTGGCACACAAAAATTCTGACATTGCGTAATTCTTTGGTGACGAAAAGATCGCGCCAGGGCTATCCCAATTACTGGAAAATGTCCTGCACCATCTTCAGGTTTAACTGCCATTAATGAACCTCTAGGCATCAACGACAGTGTGTCTGCCTTGGCATTTCAAGATCACAACAGTTGGTTGGGAGAAATGCCCTAGTGCATCAGCCACTTTCAAAGGCACAAAGCGTCCTGATACAGAACCAAAGACCCCACTCCATTGCACTTCTGCAGAACCACATGGTGGTAGTTAAGTCTGAGAACCTGAACTAATCTCCCTTTGATTGATAGTAGGGAGGCCTTCAACCCCAACTTGCTCGCTCACAGCCCGCAGCTCCAACAAACAGATGTGGAGGAATATTTTTGCTGGAAACTACAGTTCTCTGATCTCCATCTTTCCACAGCCCAGCTCAGCCCAGAAGCGATACGCCCGTGACCACCATCAATTCCGGGTGGGTAACGAGAGGGGTCTACCACTGGTGCAACATCAGTCTAGCAGCCACCACTACAGATCTTTTGCAGTCACCTCCAAAACTTGGAGGTCATTGAATCTGTCCCACTGGGACTTTAGATCTCACTGAAGAACCCCCAGGTGTGTGCAAGATGGCATTTTGGACTAGAAGAATGCAGGAGGCCAAGAGACTCAGTAGCCTCAAGGCCAGCATCACGAGATCCAGGACAGAAGCTGAAACATCGGGATCATGGCCCAAATATCCTAGATTCTGTCTTCAGGAGGAAGGCACAGAAATACACAATATCCAGTATAGCTCTGTTGAAAGGCAGCTTCTGAAGGAGTCAGATGTGACTCCTTCAGAAGTGATGTAACCCCAATGATGTGAGGAGATGGTCTATGACTTTAGGGGCAAGCATGCTTTCAACAGCCAATAACGGGAAGACTGGCACCTCGACCTCCGAAGATACGCTGCAAACCCCACCATTACTTTGCTAAACACCTGCGGGGCATTATTAATGCCAAAGAGATTTAAACTGCTGAGGAAATTTTCTGATAAAGGCATACAGCCCAGGGAATGCACTTCAGTACAACTCTCCTTAAAGCGTTCCATGTCCAAATCCGCTTTCTCACCAAAAAGGTGAAAGCCATCAAATGTCAAGTCCATTATAGATACCTAGACATTCCCAGAGAAGCCCATAAACCTCATCCAGGCATGGCGTCGAAATACCAAACTTGTTCCTATTGCTTTACCCAAGCAGTCAGATGTATCAGAACAGACCATAACATGATTTTGGCTGCATCCTGGTTGTTCTGCATGGTTATGATTGACACACCCACAGGCTTTGGGGACTTCTGGCAGGATTTGACCAACTGTAAAGGCATGACTGTAGGGCCTTGGAAGACAACTGCCATTAATGGAGCCTAAAGCAAGACTAGCAGTTAAAATATGTGCTTGCCAAAAGTTACCATGTGGATAGACTCACTTTCAGGAGGAGCCATTGAAAAGGCGTCAAAGTTGACTCTGCTGGTGGATAACTGGACCACCAGGCTTTCAGGCACAGGGTGTTGCGACAAAAAGTCACGATCACCTGTGCCCGTATGTGGCAACAAGCTACTGGTCTATGAACTGGGGACCCACAACACGGCTTTTCCAAAATGCCCAAGAGGTTATCAGTGAAGGCCTCATTGAATTGCGAGAGAAGTTCAGTAGGTGTCAGGCCAGGCTAAAAGACCTCCATCAAGACTTTAGTTTTGACCTATGTTGTAGAGACATAAAGGTCAAGGTCCTCTGCAGCTCAACTCATGACTGTAGTAGAACAGGCACTCTCCTCAATGGCAGGAAGAGGGGGGGGGGGGGGGTGGGGGGGGGGGGTGCTGGACATGTCCACTGGGGAATTGGACAGACCACTGGCATCCCGTAGTTTGGCATATCAATTGTCATCATATTGGGGGGCAAACTCACCCCCTTTACCATAGTCATTGTTGGAATCAGATCCAAAGGGTTGATGTAAAACATAAGCTCTGCTGCATGATATGGACAAGAAATTGGTTATTGGTTGAGCCCCAGTTAGATCGGAGTGCACTCCCGGTCAAGATCAAGGCACCGAAGCTGGGCAGAACATCTGGATGTGGGTTTAAGAGGAACAGACTGCACCAAGAGGGGAACTGTAGGCGCAACCCCGACTGGAGGCCTTTACAGATTGTTTGAGCCCAAAGGTGCACCAGAGGGAGCCAGAAGAGTTCCAAATATGCACTGCATGGTTTCCTTAAAAGCCCTAATTTGCTGCAACGTCGCAGGCAGGCCCAGAAATTAGGGCTGTATCGGGATCAAACTCTGAATTGGCTCATCAGGAGTTCAGGAGCAAGACCAGGAGGCATGTAGACACCCTCTTTGGAGTTTGAGAGTAACAGGCAGTGGCAGATTCAACATCAACTTCTTGTGCTTCTGTTTAGACTTACCCAAGGATTTGACCCAGACGAGGACCTGCCACAGGAATTACTTCTGGAGTGGAACGGGATATTTCTAGAAGTTCGATTGGTCCTAGTGTGGAGTCCTCCCAATGCTTTGCAACGTAGAGTTGTGCCTCATGGTCTCATTTGGCCTTCGTGTTCATCCGGGCACAGTCGCCACAGGCCCTGGAGTCATGCTTCGCTCCCAGGTACCACAGGCATACCTCATGGGGGTATGTCACAGACATTTGTTTGCAACAGCTGCTACAAGGTTTAAACCCTGTTTTGGGGGGTGACATTGTCCTTAAGGTGAGAAATTTGCAGTTAGAAGTATCCATCAGGGCGCTCTTGAGAAGATGGAGAAGATAATAAATAACGTCCTAGACACAGGATTACGAGGGTCCAGGGGATTGGAGTTGCAGTAATGGATGAGTACCTTCCATTTTGCAGCATAGCAGGCCCATATGGCAGGTCCACATGACTATCGCAGGATATCCATGAATTCTTGCAGGAGGCGTAAGTAGCCGATCTCCAGGAGCTCAGAGGCAACATCACTAGGTTGAGCTACCTGGAGACAGTGTCTGATCTGGCCTTGGTTCGATGTGAGAAAGTTTGGCCTGTTGGGAAGCTTTTCGTAGGGCTGATTGACATCTCAAAGAGTGTTGAGTACCAGGGCTGTCACAAGAGCTGCCAGGATAAGCATTCAAGATGGTTGCAGTATCTTCTGAACCACATACGGAAGGATCAGGAGAGGAGGAAAAGCGTAAAATGTGATCCCTAAACAGATTGTCCAGAGGCTGTAGGTACCTGGTGGCAAAATAAGGGCATTCTGTGTTTTCAGAGGTGTCAAAACACAGGTCTGAGGCAGTGGCAGCTTCTCTCCTAAGGTGGAAGATCGTCGCCCCACTGCCTTTCAGCAGTGTGAATAAAGGGAAAACAAAATGACAATAACTCATTATCATTTAATTTTTTTCCTGCTGCAGCAGCTTTGCAGGGGAGGAGTAGTTGGCACTCTAAGTGCGCATGAATGTTTGGCGGGCCGTCTCGGGCTGGCCAAACCGTCCTGAACACTTTCCACGAAGGCTGCATTATAGCCTGGGTGGAGAACATGGCTAGGCTCCCAGTCCAAGCAACGAATCATGGCGTGACCGCTTAGGGTGGTCTGGGCGATTCCTGTTCCGGCGAGGAGGAGAGACACTGCGAGGAGGTAAGTTTATTTTTTTCTTTAACCCCGCGCCACTAACGATCCATGCCAGCCGCCACTGATCTGTGGGATAAATCAGCACTGAAGTACGAGTTACTTACCTTCGGTAACGATGTATTTGGTAGAGACGTCTAGCCGCAGATTCCTTAACTTAGAATATCCCCAGGCCAGTCAGTCAAGATAGCTTTATTCGATTTCAGTATAAAAACCATAAAAGCAACATTAAAATACATACATATTAAAAAATACTACATTAAGAAAAAAGTGTTACAGCTTTATATACGGCTTAGTCGAGTTACTCAACAAAAAAACAGGCTCTGCCTTAGTTCATCGACAGTCTACACCTAATAGCAAATTTTAAAAACTTGGCTAAGGCATTAATGGTTATTTCATCTTGGAGTAAGAGCAGTTTCAGAAAAGCAGGCCTACACTGCCTGAATCCCCAGGACTTCAGTAGGGGCATCAAATATAGCCTTCTTCCCCATAAATAAAATTTACAAAATAGGACACAGTGTATTTGCGATTGTGTTGCAACATTATCACAGGGACACTTAATTAGATGTGAAGACCAATCATTTCTAGCTGGGAAAGTTATTAATCTAAAATAAGATCCAACTCTCAGACGGGCTAACAGCATCCTGTCATAACTGGGAAAATCGGGGGACAGGTACAACTGTAGACCAGGGGCCTGTAGCAGTGAATTATGTTGGAGTACTGATTTCTTGCTTATTTCATCACACCAGCGTCGATTTTCCAGGAAGTCAAGGCACCTTTGTTTGTAATCCTTCCTGGACATCGAGTTTAATGAACCAGGGTTTTCAAAGAAGGCTGGGTGTCCCATCTTAATCATAAATTCTTTTATGTAAGCAATCCAGGGAATATCCATGCATCTTTCTAATTTAAGACAGTCAATCAAAATAGATCTATTAAAGACAGTTTCCTCTTTAGTCCATATCTTGTGCCATAACAGTAAGGGGCTAACTTTAATCAAATCTGAAATGTATGGCAGGTCTAATTCTTTATGACAGATATATGTGGGGGACGAATTTGGGACCGCCAAGAGATAGCGCAGAAAGGAATTTTCTCTTACTTGGATCTCTTGACAGTCAGCAATGCCCCATAGGCCAGAACCATATATTGCGGTTGAAATGCATTTGGCGTTATAAATGTCCATTAAAATGCGTGCAGGCCTACCCCCCAATTTGTTGGAAAACTGTTTTACTGCTCCTAGTGCACGGGCGAAAGCAAGGTTTCTACTCCTAATCGCTGCTTTCCAGGAACCTTTTTCATTAAAAACAACCCCTAAATATGAGAAGGTACTTGTAAGAGCTATCTTAGACTTTTCGATAAAAACATTACAGGGGAGTTTTTTCTTCGAGGAGCAGCACATGGAAAAGGTTTTCCCAATATTTACTTTTAGTCCTCTAGTACTCATAAACAGTGTAAAACAGGTTAGAGCTTTTTGGAGGCCCAATTGGGTTCTCGCCATGATAACTGCGTCGTCCGCATATAATAAAATGGGAACCGCCGTGCCATCAATTAAAGGATAGTCTACATTTTGTGTGGTTAAAAATTCCGCCACACCATTTATATATAAATTAAAAAGAAATGGTGCCAGGATACACCCCTGTCGGACTCCTTTGTTTATTGGGAACTTAGTAGAACATTCTCCTTTAATTCCAAATCGAACCTTTGCACCAGCCCCCCTGTATAATTCTTTGATGAAATTAAGGATGTTTATATCAATACCCAAGCCTGTCAAGGTATCCCATAGTACCTCATGGTTCAGACAATCGAAAGCAGAACTTAAATCAATGAACGTCATAAAAAGATTACCTTTTTTTGCCGTCATGTATTTGCCGATAATTAGGGCCAGATTTAGTCCCTGTTCGATTGTACCTAGGCCTGTTTTGAAACCATATTGGAACTTGGAAAGGATAACCTTTTCCTCTGCCCAGGAATTTAATCTGTTTAAGATTACCCTGCCTGCCACTTTCATCAATGTGTCAAGTAAGGAAATAGGCCTATAGCATTTAGGGTCGTTTCGATCACCCTTTTTAAAAAAATAGGCACAACTATTGCTTCTTGCCAGGTCGATGGAAAGCCGATAGTATTAAAACTGTTTAAAACATTGGTCAAGAGAGGAGACCATAGGGATAATGTATTTTTATATATATCAATAGGGACTCCGTCCGGGCCGGGAGCTTTATTTCTCGAACTTTCTAATAGTGCCAATTCTACTTCCAGGACAGAGAACGAAATGCTAATAGGAAAAGAAGTGGAAGGGGCAGGGTCAGATGAAAGCTGATGATTGTATGGTATAAAGACTGTGACGGGAAGAACATCTTCTTTATATAATTCAGTGAAATGTTCCACCCAAGTTGGTCCGTCGATAGCAAGCTCTACCTTGTCTGTTTTTCTATCTACAAAAAAGGGAGCATTTACTGCTTTCCAGAAGGCAGTGCTATCTCTCAACTTGCTGGCCTTTGTTAGGGTCTCCCACGCAAGCTCTTTCAACTCCTGTTTCCGATTTTTCAGGCAGGTTCTATAAGCTAATCTCGCAGATCTGACTGCTGGCAAGTCTTTCGGTGTTTCCTTTAAGATCCGCTTTAAAAACGAATGTGCTTTAGTGCAGTCAGAATTAAACCATCCCTCCGTTTTTTCTCTCGTCCCTGTCCGAGATGTTCCTGTCAGTTTTTCACTAATGTACAGAGTAATCTGGTTAAAAGCATTTGCAATCATGTGCGGGTCGGGATTTTCCTCCAAACATGTCTTGATATTGTTATAATGTTCCTTAATTAAATTTTGGAGAAAGTTTATAGGATCTACTTTATTCCATTTTAATACATAGCCGTTTTGTCTCGCCAAAGAAAGGGCATGGTGATATAAGTTTTCGGCTACGTTATTTCCCAATCTAATACACAGCTCAATATCCAAAGTTGTGCTGATCGGATAATGGTCGCTCATCACAGTATCCAGTGTTAAGAAAGACCGTACAATATGGTGGTGAAAAGTAGAAATCAATATATAGTCTATTACAGACTGTAAACCACGCCCATTAAATGTAGGTTGAAAAGCAACCGGGGGCTTGCAAAGTTCATTTGCGAACCCCATATTCAAGTCAAAAATTAGGGCATTAAACAGATTTCCCAAAGAGGTATGCTCAAAATGTGTGCATGGTTCGCCAGATAGGTTAACCATACCACAAATACCTGAGTCACTTAGGGGGCATAAGTGACAGTTAAAGTCGCCCAGCAGTATGATACACGTATCATTTTGTTCGTGGTTAAGGCTAAGCGAACGTAAACAGTCAATTAGATCTTCCAAAATTTTTTGCTGTGATTCCTTTGGGATATTGTTATACAAGTTCACCACAATAAAAGATCGTTTCCCGCCTGCCATTAGGCTGAGAACCTGAAAACTATTGTGCCCCGGTGTAATGTGTTGTTTAATGGACAGAATAGTTGTATTAGAGATATAGGTGCAGAGGCCCCCAGAACACCTGCCTCTCCGTGACTGAATGGCGGGGGTGAAGTATGTTCGATAGCCTGAAATATGGGTCTCAGTTAGTTCCCAGCATTCCTGAAGACAGATAATGTCATATTCCGCAATTAAATCGCGAAATATGGGGTCATTTACCTTACTTGCTAATCCCGCTATATTCCATGAGAGGAAAGACAATTCCCCTCTTGGTTTTTCCCCTTGGGGTTTTAGATTTTGGGGGTAATCCAGAGAGGGTTCTATTTCACTCATGCACGGGTTATTTACAAAGTCATTATTTAATAATGGGCTAGGTAATAGAGATACTGTTTGGGTTATTAAAGGCTGATTGTCCCTTAACTCATCAGTTTCCACTAGGGAGGCAGATATCCTGGGGTTGATATTAATGTGTGATTTGTCTGTACCAGGATAGTGGACGTTAGAGCCTCGGTTCTTCTGAAAAAGTCAATCCACCATCTCCAAACAATCAAATCTATTAAAAGTTGGTATGCCTTTCCAGGTATCCCTAGATGAACAATCTCTGGTGTGCTGCCTTTCCCAACGCCTATTGACTATACCGCAATCCCGAGTGCCCACCCTAATCCAATTTTCGTTACTGCGAAAATGATGGTAGGGAGAAGTGGGTGGATAAAAGAAGGAAAGGCGTTTAGGTAAGATACCCTCGTTGCTTAAATTGGTGTCCCAGGAGCAAATATAGTCGACTGTGTCTGGGTTATCAAAATTAACCAAAACACAGTCGCCCGATATCGATTTACTTCCTGGACCCACCCAGGGTACCCTACGGACCATTAAGATCTTGCTATGTCTATTAGATGGTAAAGGTCGGTTAATATTTAACCAGTGTTGAGCTTTATTTTTTAATGATCCGGTTGTCTCTTCATATTCCTCCTTCAATTCAGGGACTCCTGTCAGTATTACCACATATGGTGAGGCTTCTGGGGGTAAACTAATACTTGGGTTTCCTAGATTTGCTCCCCAGGTGGGATGTTTGGCAGTATTGGACTCCTGTACCAAATTTGTGGGGGCGTTTTTTTTAATAGCCTCATTTATTATATTATCTGTCATAGTGGATGTCGATTTAGTTACCTTTCTTTCAGGGACCATTGACTTAAGAATCGGGGGGGTCGGTAAAGATGATTTTGGGCGGGTTAAACTTTCGCTTTCATTCTGTGATATCACTGGATTTGGCTGGAATTTTGAGGCTTTAGACAAATCCATTAACTGTCCCTCAATCCGTTTCAACCTGGTCTCTATAGGAGAAAGAAAGATTTTAAAAAGCTCCTTAATGTGTTCGGCTAAATGGTGATCAGGTTCAAAAATATCATGGTTTGTGTCAGTTACAAAAGAGGCCCCCCCATTATTCGGCTCCAAATTGACTACAGTTTCTATTGGACATTCTCTTATGGGTAGATCCTTAGACTGCTGTCCTTTGAGTGCTGCAGACCTGAGTGAGAGTTTACTCTCCCCTTTCTTCGCTATGGCAGTAGGTTTTTTTGATGTCTTGGACTTTTTTGTGGTATTATCCTTTATCTTGTTCCGAGGGTGTTTTGGTAATTTTGTCGTTTTTAAACCAGCTCGCTTACTAACATCTCGCGACTGCTCAATTATCGAATCCTGGGATGATAAATCAATACTCAATAACTCAGAAACAAGGAGTGGAGATCTCTCTAATTGAGTAGGAGATAATGAATCCACCATTGATGGTGAAAGGTCCACGGTATTTGGGATGCTATGTAAATCTACCTGTATTACATTCGTGGTTACCTTATTGCTTTGTGGAACGGGAGTTTTAACTGTAGCAATGTGTCCCATAGACGAACGCCGTGCTAATAAAAGATCTTGTGAGACTCTCCGTTCCATAATTGCAATTCCTTGATCAATTACTGAGTTTGCTCTAACAATAAAATTATCTATGGGGCCAGTAATGTTTGATACATCCACATTTA
Organism: Triturus cristatus; assembly: GCF_964204655.1. Taxonomy (NCBI): domain Eukaryota; kingdom Metazoa; phylum Chordata; class Amphibia; order Caudata; family Salamandridae; genus Triturus; species Triturus cristatus. The sequence continues at coordinate 838,731,022 of NC_140593.1, read as the reverse complement.
ACCTACTCTTGTTCCCTCTGGTATTTGCCATCTATAACAATGAATAAATAAATATACAGCTATCAAAAGATAAGCACTTAGTCCTGGAAATATATTTTACCCGTAAATGTTACTGGTCAACTGGACATTAGACGTTAGAGGGGGGGCCCGGTCCGGTCTTGCTCGTTCTGGAACGGGCATGAACGGGCCCGCCCTTGGCCCGGGCTTCGCCCGGCGCGCGTCCCGCGCGCGTCCCGCGCTGCGTCAGCGAGTTCCAATTGTATAGTGCAGGTAGGCGGGCAAACAGGCGAGGGGGGAGTGTCCGGGAAGAGGCAGCAGCTGTTTGAAATCTTCACGCTGCAAGCGCCTCGCAGTCCCTCACACCCTTTCGAAGCGCCCAACAAAATCCATAAACAAAGGGTTCAAGAATCCTGGCACGAGCGGCACCCGCGGAGCGGGGGCCGCGAATCAGCTTTCAAAGACAAAGGGTTCAGGAATCCTGACACGAGCGGCACCCGAGAAGCGGGGGCCGCAAGTCAGCTTTTAAAGACAGGTAGGCGGGCAAACAGGCGAGGGGGGAGTGTCCGGGAAGAGGCAGCAGCTGTTTGAAATCTTCACGCTGCAAGCGCCTCGCAGTCCCTCACACCCTTTCGAAGCGCCCAACAAAATCCATAAACAAAGGGTTCAAGAATCCTGGCACGAGCGGCACCCGCGGAGCGGGGGCCGCGAATCAGCTTTCAAAGACAAAGGGTTCAGGAATCCTGACACGAGCGGCACCCGAGAAGCGGGGGCCGCAAGTCAGCTTTTAAAGACAGGTAGGCGGGCAAACAGGCGAGGGGGGAGTGTCCGGGAAGAGGCAGCAGCTGTTTGAAATCTTCACGCTGCAAGCGCCTCGCAGTCCCTCACACCCTTTCGAAGCGCCCAACAAAATCTATAAACAAAGGGTTCAAGAATCCTGGCACGAGCGGCACCCGCGGAGCGGGGGCCGCGAATCAGCTTTCAAAGACAAAGGGTTCAGGAATCCTGACACGAGCGGCACCCCCAGGCATTAGACTGGATCGGGAAATTCTTTGCAGCAGCACCTCTGCGCGCCGGGGGACGGCGCCACTCGACCCAGCCCTGACGTCGTCCACGTACGTGACGTCATCGAGGTCATATAAGTCCCTCCCGGCACGCTGACGTCAGTTTTCTTCCGAGAAACTTTTTCGCGCCACAACGTGGAGCCAACAACAAAAAACTGTGAAAGTATGGGAACAGTGTGCAAGAGATGAAAATCCATGAATAAAGAAGGAGGATGGTGGAAGACACCATCGTAAAAGACAGAATTATACACTGCCTACATATTATATTTATATTTTATTTATTTAACTTGTATGGCGCGACAGCTACCCAAAAAGAGTTTCCCGGCGCCTGGACGAAACTACTGAAAGGAAAGAGTTTATTGGTTGAAAAACCAAGTTTTAAGGGCACAGCGAAAATAGGAATAGGACGGCTCTCTACGCAAGGCGAGAGGAATCGAGTTCCAAAGAGAGGGACCCAAGACAGAGAAGGATTTACCACCCATTCTTGAGAGTTTGAACTGAGGCACATCGAATTTTTCAAGTGAAGAGGAGCGGAGAGAGCGAGTTGGAAAATACTGACGTACAAGAGTCTGGAGGTAGTCAGGTGCAAGGCCCCACTTGATTTTGTGCATAAAAGAAAGGGCTTTGAATTCAACACGCTTGTCAATACGGAGCCAGTGCAGAGCATGAAGATGGGGGGAGATAGAGGTGCGTCTGGGAACTCCGCATAAGAGTCGAGCAGCGGAGTTTTGCACAAGTTGCAGCCTACGGGATACTGCCTTATTTGCACCTAGAAACAGAACGTTACCATAGTCCAGGCGGGACGTAATAAGGGCATGGACTACGGTTTTTTGGGTATCTTTAGGCAACATCCAGATGATTTTACGCAACCACTTCAGAATAGTAAAGCAGGTGGCCGACACTTTAGTGGCGTGATGGTGCATTTTCAAGGAGTCATCGATGAAAAATCATAAATTACGGACATGGTCAGTGGGACGGGGGAGAGGACCCAACTCGTTCGGCCAGTGACGAGTACCCCAAAGATCTTTCTGCTTGCCCAGGATAAGTACCTCCGTTTTATTAGCATTAAGTTTTAGATAGTTGTTGTTCATCCAAGCAGCAATTTGACGTAGACCCGACTGAAGAACAGAAACAGAGGAGGAAGGATCAGATTTGGAGAGTGAGAAGATGATTTGAGAGTCATCAGCGTAGGTGAATAGAGATAGGCCAGTGTTGACAGCAATGTCCGCCAGAGGCCTAACATATAAATTAAAAAGCAGAGGACTTAAAATGAAGCCCTGAGGGACTCCAAATGGTGATGAGAGTGTTAGAACTGTCAGATGCAGAAAACACTTGAAAGGTGCGATCAGTAAGAAAGGAGGATAGCCAGTCCAGAGCTGAACCACATACACCAAAGGATTCCAGAATGTTAATTAGGATAGGGTGAGAGATGGTATCGAAAGCAGCGCTCAGATCTAACAAAATGAGCGCTACTGTTTCACCAGAGTCCAATAGGTGGCGCAGTCGTTCAGTCACTCCTAAAAGTGTGGTTTCAGTCGAGAAACCAGCACGGAAGCCAGACTGGGAAAAATGAAGAAGATTATTGGTATCCACAAATTTGACAAAATGAGTGTGGATATGTTTTTCCAGCAGTTTAGAAAAGATGGGAATGAGAGATATGGGACGAAAATTAGACAAAACTTTAGGGTCGGCATCAGGCTTTTTTAACAGGGGAACAACCATGGAGTGCTTCCAGATTGGAGGAACAATAGAAGATATAAGGGAAGAATTTAGAGCTTCCATGATCACCTGGAGATGGGCGGGGTCGAGTTGTTTCATTATGGAAGCCGGTAAAGGGTCATTAGGAGAACCCGATTTAATGATGCCAAGAGTGGAGATAAAAGTTTCCAAATTCAGGGGAGGCCAACAGGATAGTTTGGGAGAAACACTGAAGTGTTCTTGACAAGTATCGGTTAAAATGGGGGAATAATTCATGCAATTAAGGGGAGAGTTAGCAATTTCGAAGTGAATGAGTTCAATTTTATCGGAAAAGAATTTAGCCAGATCATCACAAGATTGCTTGTTAAGAGGCGGAGGTTTAGCTATAGTCTGGGCGCCAGCCAGATTTTTCACTAAGCTAAACAAAGTCTTAGGGCGATTTGTGGCAGTGTTGATGATGTTACAAGTGTAAGCAGCACGAGAGGATTTACACAGATCATGATACATTTTTAGAGAGTTTTTGTAGGCTACTTTCAGATCTGGGGCATAGTTTCGCCGCCATTTTCTTTCTAGTGCTTTACATTTGGATTTTTCGATTCTAAGGCTATCAGTAAACCATGGCGCAGGTGGATGGTGGTAAGTTAATTTTTTTTTAACAGGGGGAAAGCATGATTCAACAGCATGGGACAACCAATTTTGGATGTTTTCAGCAGAGACAGGTGCCTGCATAGTGGCAGGGGGTGTAGTTTCCCTTAGCAGGTTATTCAGAGCGTTGATGTCAACTTTTTTCCAGTCCCTAGTGAAGAACATGGACTGTGGGAGAACTGGGAGGAAAATATCAGGGGCCTGAATTTGAAATTTCTGTAGGAAGTGATCCGTCCAAAAAACAGGTAGTGCAGGTTCACACACCATAGATGTGATGTTAGAAAAAATAGGATCTAAAAGATGGCCTGCTTTATGAGTGGGACCAGTATTACAAAGAGCCAGATTCATAGCTAGGAGATCAGAGATAAGATGAGAGCTGGTAACATTAGCAGAATCTTCCAAATGGAGATTAAAATCGCCAAGTAGTGAGAAATTGGAAGAGGTCAGAAGAAGAGAAGAGACCACACTGGGCAGAGAAGCCGACCACAGTGAAGAGGAGCCTGGAGGTCGGTAGAGTAGGAGTCCAGAAAAAGAGAAATTAGGAGTAAGTGTAAGTGTAAAACGTGCGGCTTCACAATTAGGAAGAATGATGGATTCAAAGTTGCATTGAAAAGCATGTTTATAAATGACAGCAATTCCCCCGCCTGGTCCCGTGGTTCGGTCCAATCTAGCAATGGCGTAATTGGACGGTAGGGCAATAGCTATATCGGGGCCAGAACTGTTGTGAAGCCAAGTCTCGGTTAAGAAAAAAGCATCTGGGGAATCTTCCAAAAGAAGATCAAAAATAAAGCTTTTGTGCTTAGGAAGAGAACGACAATTCAGACTCAAAAAACGAAACTTAGGAGCTGTATAATCGGAAGTCATGAATGTAAGGTCGTTAGACTCCAAGGAGTGGGACAAGGCAAAGGAGCAGTGAGCCCCTGAACATGAGAGGGAGTGAATATTGTCAACAGAAAACAAAGCACAGTCAGTAGAACGGATCGGGCGTAAGGCAAGAAGTTGTGACGAAGAGTAGACTAATCTAGGAGATACAAACGAGGACAGAGGGGCAGGGGTACTGACCCCTGACCCCGGTCTGCTGCGGACGGGCGCAGACGGGCTTGCCTTCGGCGCACGCCGGCGCGCCCGCTGTGCGGGTCGACAGGCATCACCAATAAAGGCTGCAAGGATCACGTGGCAGCATTGACAGTGAAGCCCCACCTCCCCGCAATGAACCAATCAGTATTCTTCCGCTATCTCCCTCCACAGCAAACGGGATAGCCCGTGGTGGAACGGGGAGTGGGCGGGTCAAGAGGTTGGCGATTAAGGGTGTGTGCAAAATAGCAATTTAAACAGAGTAGCAGCAATTTAAACAGAGTAGCAGCAAAACAGTTTAAAAACACAAAAAGAGCATTTCGTTAAAAGAATAAAAGTTGAGGAAAACGAGCTAGCAGGGCGCTACCTTTACAGCGCGCGTCCGCTGCGCGGGTCGACAGGCATCACCAATAAAGGCTGCAAGGATCACGTGTCAGCATTGACAGTGAAGCCCCACCTCCCCGCAATGAACCAATCAGTATTCTTCCGCTATCTCCCTCCACAGCAAACGGGATAGCCCGTGGTGGAACGGGGAGTGGGCGGGTCAAGAGGTTGGCGATTAAGGGTGTGTGCAAAATAGCAATTTAAACAGAGTAGCAGCAATTTAAACAGAGTAGCAGCAAAACAGTTTAAAAACACAAAAAGAGCATTTCGTTAAAAGAATAAAAGTTGAGGAAAACGAGCTAGCAGGGCGCTACCTTTACAGCGCGCGTGGAAGCTGTGAGAAAGAGCCCCCCAAGGTGACCGAAGACCTCTCCCCACGTGCAACCAGGGAAGAACATCTCAACAGACAGAAATAGACTGATAGTGCCATGTAGAACTGTGCCGTCAAGTAATAACGGAACACAGACAGAACAACAGTCCACTGTAGGAAGGTATGAAAAGGCTGGCCTTTTCCCTATAAGAACAGAGGTTAGAAACAGAGCACAACCGACCCTCAAAGAGAATGACCACGAGGGGACCAGGACCCCGAGTTAGTAGAGAAGACGGAAGGAAGGGTAGGTAACTGGAGAGGAAAACGAATCTCCTTGTGAATCAACAGGCACCATATCACAGGAAAGAAGCCCCTCAGCAGAGGTTAACTGTATATGAAAACACTCAGGAGAGTGCAACAATCCGAACCCCCTTGAGAGATAACCCAAAGGCAACTGAAGAGACCAGTGGAGAACACCATTCGACAAGGTCTTCGCATAACGGGGAGGCTGGGTGGGCGTTAAGGAATCTGCGGCTAGAGAACGCCTCTACCAGATACATCGTTACCGAAGGTAAGTAACTCGTACATCTGATAGAGACATCTAGCCGCAGATTCCTTAACTTAGAATAGATACCACAGCCATACCCCAAAAGGGGTTGGGTCGGCGAGAGAACAACAGAAAGCGTCAAGCATCCAATCTGGCAACAGAGTGACGGATAAAGGGGGAAACTGTGGCGGAACAGCCAGACAGCAAATCAAGCAGCTCGAAAGAGCAGAAATAACAGGATAGAAGCTATCCAAAAAACACCAGAATAGCGCCACAACATACCCGTATAAAAATGACAGGTTGAACGGCATGAGCCCTATAGCAGAGCAAAGAAAAAGAGAGAGAGAGAGAGAGAGGAAGAAGGACCACTCTCCGCTTAATGGCACCCGATGAGTACACCGACCCAAGCTTGAAATGAACTTTAAGAGATGCAACCAGCCTAACAGATTAGCCTATAGAAGGACGTCGAAGGAGCCGGTGTCAAGAGCCCAAAGGCAAGAGCTAAAACCTGAGCAATGCGTTGGGAATAGCCGGCGGGACAGGAAACATGACAAGTGCACACACAATCCCCAAAAAGGGTAATGAGGGGCAATTAGCATCAATTCTAATCCTGCAGAAGCAGGTAGAAATAAGCAGCAGGCAAACGGCCATAGAGACCCTAAAGTGGCTTACACAAGAAGCATAAGAGTGCCCGACTGGGCAATATCAAGCCAAAGTGAGAAACATCCCCCAATAGAGCTGTCCCGCAGGCGTAGCTTTAACAATAGTATGTGAAAACGTGGAAAAAAGGCATATCCGAAGGAAGTGGACAAAAACACCAAAAAACGGAGCATATATTCAAATTTGGCAATTACCCCAGCAAGCAGATGCAAGGAGGAACCTATGGACAACTTGCAACAACTTAGAAAGCTCCCCCACACATGGAGATATTGGTCCGGAGCTTGCAGCCTCAAAAGAGGTGACGACGTAGGAAGAGGAATACCAAGGCAACCGGCATGTATACAGAATAATTATGTAGAGACAGAGCTAGCCAGGAGCAAGAACATGTCCATACCGGACCATACCTAGCACAGTAAGGGCAGGTAGGAGCCGTTGTTGAAGAGGAGACCATGAAATCTCCCAAGGAGGTGGATGACCATGTCGTAAGCAGATAGCCCCAGGAAAAAACATAGAACACCATACAAAGGACCACCAGGCGACGCATGGAGTCCACAGGCTCTCCAGGCCCAGGTGAGATAAGCAAAGCCATATAAAAGCATACAAGTACCCCACCTGGAGTATGCATACCCCAAACAACGGGGAACACCTCTTAGGGCAATAAGCCAAGCTAAAAGAGCACAGTAACAAATTGAACCCGTTAACATGAGTTCCGAGACGTATGACATTACCGAGCTGAGCCACCGGCTCAATACCAGAGTCAGAGGACCAGACACAGCAACCTGTGGAACACGGGCACAGCAGGCCAACAGGCAGCTCAAAGCAAAACGCATCAAAGGGATGCCAATAAAAGGGTAATCACCCTTGACCACAGAAAAAGAAGACGCAAGGCTCACCGCCCATGTTAAACACAGAGCGCATATAAAGGATGCGAAATAAAGTACCACCACGGAAGGTAGGCCTAAGAAGACCTAAGTGGGAGGACGAAAGCCCGCAAGGAGCCGGTGAACCGCCGACTCGTCGTGAGCATCAAACAGCAAAACCCCATCAAAGGGGAAAGTCAACCAGTCGCTCCCGGATATTTTCAGGGAAGATGCTATCTCGCAACCAAGCGTGACGCCTTAAGACATTAGAGCCCGCCATAGCTCGGCCCAAAGAATCTGCAGTATCTAAGGCTGAGCGGAATGTGAATTCCGCAAGGTCGCGGCCATCCCGGAGGAGGCGAAGGAGATAAACGCGAGCACCTTCAGAGGTGGCAGAAAGCAAAGACTCTGCAGAGTCCAACAGGGCAGAGGTAGCCCTAGCCAAAACAGACTGTATTTAAGGACCGTAGGGCCGCACTAGTGGATGCAAAGATGTTTCTACCCCATGAATCAAGCCATCTGGACTCCCGAGAGGGAGGAAGTGTAGAGGGGGCAGGGAAGGAAAGGCAGCGCTTAATTCTCTCCAGAGGCTTCTAGAGAAGAGTCCACAACACTGCGTAGACATGGTGCCAAAACGACGAGCGTCGGCACCGTCCGGGCTGCATCTGGAGTCGAGTTGGCGCCGAAACTATGACAAGCTCCCTGTCCAAAGAAGGAGAAGGCGCAGGAGCTGGCAAGGCAAGCTTTCGGCGCTGACCCGGCGCAGACTCCACCTCATCCATGACAGGCTCTGACTCCGGAGAAAAAAGCGGACTGCCTGCCCGGAAGCCCGGGGTGTGCTCAAGGCAGGGATATGAGCACCGGCAACCACCTGCGACGCAACAGGGAACCCAGCGGGGCTATGCGGCATGGCAGAGGCGCCGTGGGTCATAGAAGGGGACCCAGGTGGGCCGCGCCCTAACGACTCCACGTGGACCGTAGAGGGGGATCCAACCAGGCCGCGCCCTAACACCACCACATCTCTGACGTTTCTGGGGGCAAAGGCTCAATTGGCGCCAGGGGCGAACCCGCCGGCGAGTCCGGAGATCCCACAAGAAGCGTAGGCCCAGAGGACGCCCCAGGAACGGGAGAGGACCCAAGGGAGGCCTGCAGAGCCGCGGCATATGCCTCCACCTGGGCCCGAGTCGCCCCCACACCCGGAAAGGGGGGAGGCGACTGTCGGGAGCGCACGTTCAGAATGTTCCCGGAACCAGTACCCCTGACAACAGAAGAAGGGGAGGTCGAAGACCTCGGCGACAAGCGTCTCGACTTACCAGGAGAAGAACGACGGCCTCGGATCCCAGAGGGTGAACGACAGCGCAACAGGACATAAGAGGGACATGCCATTGAAGAAGAGGCCAGGGGGCGAGACGACACCGACCGGGACAGCCGTGCCGAGTGAAGCTTCATATGGTCCTTCCGCCGAGACATCGGCTTCAGGTGTTGGCAAGCTTCGCAGTCCGTGAAGTTATGGTGCTCGCCCAGACACCACATACAAATAAGATGCGGGTCTGTCGCTGACATCTGCCGCGAACAGGAATTACAAGTTTTAAAGCCCGAAGGCATCGCACACTGTTCCTGACGCGAAGCGTCGACAAGGAGGCCTGAAAACAGGCCAGAGGAACCGCTCACTACGAATCCGCGTCGCACGCGGAAAAGAAGGAAACTGACGTCAGCGCGCCGGGAGGGACTTATAGGACCTCGCTGACGTCAAGGAACTTGGATGACGTCAGGGCGGGGTTTTGTGGCGCCGTCCCCCGGCACGCAGATGTGCTGCTGCAAACATTTTCCGGATCCAGTCTGACGCCTGGGGATATTCTAAGTTAAAGAATCTGTGGCTAGATGTTTCTATCACATAGTACTAGTGAAGGACTTGCAGGTGAAGTTCCCACTCATGGACTTGTTGATGTGTCCTTCTGAGCAGGTCCGCCAAGTTGTCGTCCACTTCCCGCAGGTACTCCACCAAAAGGCGTATGCAATGGTGAAGAGCTCCCCATTCGCACAACCTGACCCTCAGGCCACATTAGGGGACAGTCTTCGGGGATACCCATGGAGTAAATATGGGGGGGGGAAATGTAAATTAAATAGAGGATCTGTGGATCCCAACACCTAAAATGGCAGCCACAGTCCCAAAACAGGTATTGTGGATGCTGGCGGCAATTGTAGGTGTGGGGGGATCTGTGGATCCTGAAAAAAGGGTACCACAAATACGGGGCAAATGTCATGAGCCTGGGTACCATGAGCCCACTGCAAGTGTTTCCAACTTATGCACTGCCTGTTGTCAATTAGCATATCTGGACTCAGAACTGCAAACCTCCGACAGGCCAGCATAGGTGAGAGAAGCTTACCCTGGGTGCTCAGTAATTGGAAATTATGTTTGCCCTTAATTAGTGGTGTAGGAAGCTGGCTCTGTATTAACTATACCAAAGTGAAGTATGGTGTGCACAGAGTCCAGTGGAACCCAAAAGGTAGGCAGAGGTAAAGTAGATAGCACCTCACTCTCTATTTGTAGTAGTGTAGTCGAGCACTATGGCTTGTTAAGCATTTGTTGTACACAATCAGCAAATGATTTCACACACTCAAAGACTGAACTTCAGAATTGTTTTTGAATAAAAATATTCTTTTAGTTATTTTATTTTGTAGAACCAAGCAAGCCTGGCACAGGTAAGTCATAAATAATGTACAGTAGTAATGCAGTTTGAAAACAGTTTAAATTGCAATTGTATATGCCCTCTGATTTGATTACAGTACCGTTACTGAAAAAGCAATGCTTTGGAAATACAGTACATATACTTTGTATAGGCTTTTTAGTAAAATAACTAGTAGATTACTTTGCAGATTACTTTTCTTACACAGTGCATTATACCTGGATACTGCTCTGGGATATTTCCTGTAAACAGGTGAGTTTAAGCCTTTTTGTTATTTAGTATAATTGTAAAAGGATTTCTTAGGTTTTCCAACTCCACACTTAGAAACTTTTCATAGAAAAACAGTCAATGTTATGCTATTGAGGAAAATTGTGTTTTCGGTTAACAGGTAAGTACTTTGTTGTGGGAGTTGGTATTCTGAGGTTAGACTCAGGGGTCCCCTAGGGTCTAGGGGTGGCTGGGTGCAGAGTGCTGCAGCCCAATGTTATCCAATGGGATACCTCCGGTGGGTGGCTGCTGACGAGCAGGCCAGTGGGTTGTGGGAGCTAACCTCCTGGACTTCAGCTCAGGGCAAAAGGGGGTTCAAGCCATACAAAAGCATAAGCAAATATCCCTGACCAGTTCATTCATAGGGCATTGCCTTTAGATAGAGGGTGTTAGAACTTGGAGGTGAAGTCTGGGCATTTTGGAAACCACAATTATTTTAAGTAAAGGAGAACTTGTGGGGGGAGTTCCCACTCGTGGACTTACTGCCACACTCTGCTGAGGAGATCGGCAAAGTCGTTGTCGTCCCTGGAAGATGTTCTGCAATGAGTTATATCTTGTGATAAATGGCCCAACGCCAAATGGTCTGAAAGAGGAATAACAGTTGTAGAGTGTGTCACAACCTGTTTTTGTACATAGTACATTGTTGTCTTATTGTCCGTCTGGACTAGGACAACTTTCCATATCAAGTGAGGTAGAAATGCTTTTGCTTGCAGCTGTAGCTAGTTGATGTGAAGGTTCTGTTTGGTGGTCCAGAGACCCTAAACTGTTAGATGTTGTAAATGTGCACCCCATCCTGTGAGAGATGCGTCTGTTGTGAGCATGATCTGTGGAAAAGGGTCGATAAAGAGCTGCCCTTTTGATAGAATGTGTGTGTTTCACCACTGCAAAGAGCGATGAGCACAGCTGTCTACCAACACTAGATCTTTGAGCTGACCCTGTGATTGATTCCACTGATGTGCTAAGCATTCTTGTAGATGACGTACATTTAGTCTTGCATGAGGTACTATTGCAATGCATGACGCCATCATCCGTATTAACCTCATGAAGTTCCTAAGTGGGCGATACTGGTTGTTTTGGAACTGAAGTAGCAGTGTTTGAAAAGGAAAATGCTACTTACCCAGTATGCATCTGTTCTTGGCATATAAAGCTGTGGATTATTATGCGTTAGCATAGCTCGCCATCTGGTGTTGGGCCCGGATGATTACACTTTGTTTTTCATCGAAGAAGTCTTTGTAGTCACGAGGTAGGGGACTTCTCCTTTTGCTGATAGTGCGCATGGGCATCGACTCCATCCTTAGATTGTTTTGCCATAACGGGTGATGATGGAGTTAGGAAGAGTAGTAAAGAGATGTTCATGTAAAATGTATCTAAGTAAGATATTACTGCAACAGATAGAGATACTCGGGGAGGCGGGTGGGTGCATATGAATTTACAGCTTTATATGCCAAGAACAGATGCATACTGGGTAAGTAGCATTTTCTGTTCGAGGCATACGAGCTGTAGATCACATGCATTAGCATAGACTATACAGCAGTTATCTTACCAGCGGTGGCTAACCTTTATCTGTTGCAGTGGTTTGAAATAGTGTTCTTAAAACTGCCTGGCCCACACTAGCTTGTTGTTTTGCAAACACATCTACACAATAGTGCTTTGTGAACGTGTGCGGTGTAGACCATGTTGCAGCCTTGCAGATGTCATCTAAGGGTATGTTCCCTGAGAATGCCATAGAGGCCACTAGTTTGCGTGTAGAGTGCGTTCTAGGGGGAATTGTTAAGGTGCGTTTAGCTTTAAGGTAGCATATTTGGATGCACTTACCTATCCACCGTGCAATACCTGCTTTTGAGATGGGATTGCCTTTATGTGGTGGGGAAAAAGCAAGAAAGAGTTGTTTAGTTTTCCTAAAAGGTTTGGTTCTTTCGATGTAATAAAGTACCGCTCTTTTCACATCTAATGTGTGAAGAGCACGTTCTGCTACAGAGTCTGGTTGAGGAAAAAAACACTGGCAACTCAACAGACTGGTTGAGATGAAAAGCAGAAACTATTTAGGGTAGAAATTTTGGGTTAGTCCTAAGAACCACTTTATTGTGGTGAATTTGTAAAAATGGTTGTTGTATGGTTAGTGCCTGGAGCTCACCAACTCTTCTAAAATTTGTGATGGCTATGAGGAAGGCTACCTTCCAAGTCAAACTGTAGTTCGCATTTGTGCAAAGGCTCAAATGGCGGGCCCATGAGTCTTGTAAGGACTGTATAAGGATTCCACACGGGAGAAGGTGGAAGTCTAGGAAGAATTATTCTTTTGACTCCTTCCATAAAGGCTTTGATAGCGGGTACACGAAACAAGGGCAAGTGTTGTCTGTTTTGTAGGTAAGCTGCTATTGCCGCAAGATGCAGTCTTATTGATGTACATGCTAAGTTAGCCTGTTGTAGGTGTAACAGATAGCAAATGATGTTTTGAATTGAAGCATCAAGCGGTTGATGTGGTTATTACAATAAATCACAAATCGTTTCCATTTTGCTGCGTAGCATGTTCTTGAGGTAGGGCGTCTAGCCTCTCTAATGACGTTCATGCAGTTTGGCGGAAGATTAAGATAGCCAAACTCAATGATTTCAGGTGCCAGATCGCAAGGTTGAGTTGACTGGGATCTGGATGACTTATCTCTCCATTGTTCTGAGTGAGAAGCTTGGGGGAGAGGTGTAGTTTTTGATGAGGAACTACTGATAGTTCCAACAGTGTTGTGAACCATGGCTGTCAAGGCCATGTGGGAGCAACTAGGATCATTGTGAGGGAATGTTGTTTGAGCTTCCGAACCAGTAATGGAATTAGCGAGAGAGGTGGAAAAGCATAGGCAAATATCCCTGACTAATTGATCCATAGCGCATTGCCTTTGGACAATGAGTGTGGATACCTGGACGCGAACTTTGGGCATTTTGCATTGAGGTGCGTGGCGAACAGATCTATGTCTGGGTAGCCCCACATTTGGAAAGATGGGAGAAGAACTTGAGGGTGTAGTTCCCATTCGTGGATCTGTTGTCTTTGACGACTGAGCAGATCTGCAATTTGATTGTTTACTCCTGGGAGATGTTCTGCAAGGAGTTATATTTTTGGAGGTATGGCCCATCTCCATATGCTTTGAGCTAGGTGAGAGCTGTAGAGAGTGTGTCCCTCCCTTTTTTTGTATGTAGTACATCGATGTCATGATGTATGTACGAACTAGGACAGCTTTGCCTACTAGATGTATCTGAAAAGCTTTCAGTGCTAGAAAAATTGCTGGCAGTTCCAGATGGTTTATGTGGAGCCGTTTTTGTTGCACAGTCCATATGCTCTGAATGGTATGTTTTTGAAGATGAGCTCCCCAACCAGTGAGGGATGTGTCTGCTGTGAACACGACCTGTGGTACTGGGTCGATGACTGGCCGCCCTCTGGAAAGGTTTTGTGTATTCCACCACTGCGGAGAGCGATGAGTGTGGCCGTCCACCGACACCAGATCGGTTAACTGACCTTGAGCCTGGCTCCACTGACGTGGTAAGCATTCTTGTAGGGGATGCATTTGGAGTCTTGTGCAAGGAACGATTAGAATGCAAGATGCCATAATTCCGATGAGTTTCATGAACACTCGAGCTGGTAATGAGCATTGAGGCTGAAATTGTGATATTAGAGTTTGCAGGTTGCATATTCTGACAGGGTTGTGGTATGCTAGAGCCTCCCAGGTATGCTTGCGTGTTGGAGATAATATTTGGTGAGGTTTACAGTGAATCCCAAGTAGTGAAGCAGCAGAACTGTTTTGTGAGGGTGTTGTGGGCAGCTGTGTTGCGAGTTGGCTTTTATTAGTCAATCGTCCAAGTAAGGGAAGACATGAATGTGTTGTCTTCGCAAGTGTGCCGCGACTACTGCCAAACACTTGAACAATTTGGGTGCTGTAGTTACCCCGAACAGGAGAACTTTGAATTGGTAGTGTTGTCCGTCCACCACAAACCTGAGATATTTCCTGTGAGCTGGGTGAATGAGAATATGAAAGTAGGAGTCCTTTTAATCTAGAGTGGAAAGGAAATTTTCTTTCTGAAGCAGTGGGAGCACCTGTTGTAGTGTGACCATGTGGAAATTATCTGACTGCAAATAGAGGTTTAGCTGTATGAGGTCTAATATAGGCCTGAGAGAGCTGTCCTTTTTTGGAATTAAAAAGTATAGGGAGTATACCCCCGTCTCCCGAAGGTGTAATGGGATTGGTTCTATTGCATGTTTTTGTGACTGGAAGAGAACCTCTTGTTTTAAGAGTGTGAGCTCTTTTGGAAGGGGGGGAGGATTACATGCAAGTTCCAGGCAATAACCATACTGGATAATTTGCAATACCCACTTGTCTGTAGTTATTGAATTCCAGACAGGTAGGAACTGTGATAGTCATCCCCCGACAGGTGTTAAATGATCGAAGGGTAGTGGAGGGAAGTCATTGTTTATTGGCAGGGGAAGTGCCGGTGGAATTACCTCTGCATCGTCCCTTGTTATTATTTCCCCCTGTAGCCTCTTCGAAAATAACCTCTGGAGGAGGTTGATTGGTTGTTTTTATAAGAGGAGGAGGGAGTCTCTGACGACACTGTTTATGGGCCACCTCTATAAAAGGAGCAGCGAAAGGAACCCCTGCTAGACGGTAATTGTAAGGCCCCCATGGACTTAGCAGTTTCAGTGTCCTTTTTCATCTTTTCAAGTGAAGTGTCGACTGTTGGTCCAAAAAGATGCTCTTTATCAAAGGGCTGATTGAGTATGGAGGATTGGACCTCCAGCTTGAATCCAGAAATTCGAAGCCAAGCGTGCCTGCGTAGTAGTATGCTGGTGTTGATGGAATGATATACTGTGTCTGCTGCATCCAGTGAGCATTTTATGGAAGTATTGGTGATAAGCTTCCCTTCTGGAATGAGGTCGTTAGCCTTTGTCTTGTATTCATCAGGCAAGTTTTGGATGAGTTTTTCTAACTCATCATTGTGAGTGCTGTCGTAGTGTGCTAACAGGGCCTGAGCATTGGCGATTCGCCAATGGTTAGCAGCCTGTGAGGCCACTCGTTTGCCTGATGCATCTATTAATTTAGACTCCTTATTTAGGAGGAGGGGAGTCACCTGTAGTTTGGGAATTAGCTCTTTTGCAGGCTTTAGATACGACAAGAGAGTCAAAGGGCAACTGTCCCCTAATATATACAGGGTCTGCTGGAGCAGGCTTGTACTTTATATCCACTCTAGGGGTCAGTGTTCTGGCTCTAACTGGGTCTTTAAAAACCTACTCTACGTGTTTTATCATGCCCTTGAGCATGGGCAAAGTATTAGTAGGTTTCTGTGAATGTGTGAATGTCTCCACAAACAAATCCTCCTCTAGAGGGTCTGAGTGTAGCTCCACCCTGTGGTATTGAGCAACCCTGTTAATAAGCTGTACAAAGCCTATATTATCATCAGGTGGGGAGGGTCTAGAGGGAAACAGGTCAGTGTCATTATTGTGATCCAGGTCCTTATTGTAATCTTCCCATGGATCAGTGTCATGTGGAATGTCCTTTGGTATGTCCTGATCCTCGTTCCCATCCCCATCATCATCCTGTGGTTCAGGTGAAAATGAGGGGTGATGGTGAATTTAATGGTGTGATTAGTAGATGTGGGTTAGGTGGAGCAAAAGGAGGTATGTAAGGGGGAGAGGGCTTAGTACCCATGTCCTCCTTTTTGAGAGGGATAGGACAGTCCTCAGATTTAGCTTCCGGTTCTTTTGGAAGAGTGGCTGTAAGGTTCCCAGTTTTGGGATCGATACGGAGTCTTTTCTGTTTTGGGTCCAAAACTGTATCTTCGGATGGAAGTTCCTTGGAAGGAATGACTTTGTCCTTAGGAACGAGTTTCGGAGTGGAAGATTTATGAGGGTCCTTGTGCGTTGAAGGTTCCGAGTCCTAATGCTTACTTTTCGTGTGTTCAGCACCTGAATTTTTCTGTGTGGGAAGTTTTGGCTCCGAGTGTTTCGGAGCGGAGGTTGATGGCTCCGAGCTTTTAGGTGCCAAAGATTTTGGCGTGGACGATTCCGGCTCTGAAGCTTTTTTCGGCACCGAGGCCTTCGGTGCCGAAGGTGTCTCTTGTGAAGGTGATGTAGGGAGTGGCACATGAGGCGGCTTATGTTTCGTGCCGAAGGTGGTGTTTCGGTACCGGAATGGGTCCGGCTCGAGCCCGAGCCGGAAGGCTTGTCCTTATGTTTTGTAGCCAGGCCGGAGGGCGGGGCATTAGAAACTTTGTCAGTGTCGACCCGAGCTTGAGAACGGATTGATGCCGGAGCCTTAGTCCTTTTGGGTTGTGTGGTCACATGGGGATTTGTACTCATAGTACGTTGACCCGGGGTGATGTTGAGGTCTTCGGAGTCGGCTTCGGAGACGGAGACCGGTTCTTCTTCTTCGGCCTCTACGTCTGTACGAGGAACCTCTGAATCTTCTCCAAAGATGTCCGGTACGGAGCCGCTGTCTCTTTGCATTTCGTGGCGTCGAACCCGACGGTCATGAAAAGTCTTTTTCGATCGGAACGATCGACACGCTTCGCAGTGCTTCTCGTCATGTTCCGAGGATAAGCACAGGTTGCAGACCTGGTGCAGGTTGGTGCGTGGGAACTTAGCACGACACCAGGGACATAGTTTAAATAGAGTCCGTTCCATCGACTGCTGGTGTGGTTGACACGGGTAGGCCAGACGGCCCACCTCGAAGTTCCCGATCAAAGGTCTTACAAATTTTACGATGCGTGCCGAGTTGGAAACCGCAATCAAAAGACAATACAGTTGAGGGTAGAGGATTGCGCGTCGAAGGGGTTCAAAAACGATTCCGAACCTCAGCAATACACATCCGAACCCAATGGCGGAAAAAAACAATCTAAGGATGGAGCCGATGTGCATGCACACTATCACCAAAAGGAGGAGTCACCAACCTCATGACTACAAAGACTTCTTCGAAGAAAAACAAAGTGCAAACATCCTGACCCAACACCAGATGGCGATCTATGCGAACGCATATGATCTACAGCTCATACGCCTCGAACTTGTGTATTCTGACTGTACTGGGATATGCCAGAGTTATTTGAGTGTTTAGAATAGCTCCTAGATAGGGTTATAGTTGTAAGGGTTGAAGATAGGATTTGTGTACATTGATTGTAAATCTCAACTAATGTAGAAGGTTGATTGTAGTTTGAGTGTGTTGTAAACACTTGAGATTTTTGTTGGCTTTTATAAGCCAATCGTATAGGTATGGGAAAACAAGAATTTGCTATCTGTATAGATGCGCTGCTCTTACTGCTAGGCAGTTGGTGAACACTCTGGGTGCAGTTGTTACTCCGAATGGGATTACTTTGAACTGGTAGTGCTTTTGCCCTATTACAAACCTGAAGTATTTAGGATGTACTGGGCGAAAGGGAATGTGAAAGTGTGCGTCCTCTAGGTCGAGTGCTGACAAAGTTGCCTGCTGGAGAAGCGGAAGCACCTGTTGAAGTGTGACCATATGGAAGTGTTCTGATAGTATGTATAGATTTAATGGTCGCAGATCGAAGATTGGCATTATAGAACAGTCCTTTTTGGGAATTAGGAAGTAGAATGAATACACCCCTGATCCTTTTTTTTTTTATTATTTTTATTAATTTTCAAAAAACCTTTATTGAGGATTAAGCACAGCAATGTTACAAAAGTGCACAGTGACACAATAATACGCACTTCAATATGACTTAAAGCAGCGAAGGTCACCACATACATTTACCACAAAAAACGATATAAATGAACAGCCTTGGGAAAACACCAGAACAGTAAGAAGGGAGCGCCGGCGGGGAGCGCGGCAGATGTCACCGGGTGCTGGGAATTGCGACTGAGGAGGTAGGAAACAAGCGGTCCCCAAATATCAAGTGGGCGGGATCTGGCAGGCATTAGGTCCCAGAATTCGGACAGAAGAGTCTGGCAGCGAGAGGCATCCTCCAGCCAAAGGCCACCTTCGGTGCAGCCCTGCGACCCCAACACATGGAAACCCTGCGCTGCGCGAGGACAAGTAGCATAGCAATCAGCCTACGAGAGACGTCTGGACAGTTTGACGAAGCCTAAAAGGCAAAGCAGAGAATCGGGTTGGACCAGAGAGGATGTGATCTCAGAAATTACAGCACAGACCTCACGCCAGTAAGTGGAAACCTTGGGGCACAACCAGGCGAGGTGTGAGAAGTCAGTCGCAGAGCAGCGCAGGCATCTGTCATTGGCAATGAGTCCCATCTTATGCAGGCACGCCGGGGTCCGATAGAACCGGTGTAGGTACTTAAAGTGGATAAGTCGTAACCGGTAGATAGGGGAGAGGCGTTTAATCTGAGTGCAGCAATACAGCCAATTGGCCTGGGGGATTGCGATACCTAGGTCCTCCTCCCACGCCACGCGCGCCCCGTCAGTGGAGATGGAAGAAACTGCCAGCGTAAGAGCGTAGATTTTGGAGACCAATTTCTTCGGGAAGGGGGGACGTGTGGAGGAGATTGAAGGCGGCCATCGAGGGGGGAGGCTGGGGAAACGTGGGGTGAAGCTTCTTACAGGCCGCCCGGACTTGATAATAAAGGAAAGTGTCCATAGGGCCAGAGTCAGCAGCGAGAGCATAAAATGTGTTCCCAAGGTAGAGATCGGACACAGTGGAGAGCCCAAGACGAATGGCGTGCTTCACCATCACTGAAGATTGGAGAGGGGGGAAAAGCCGGGTGATGAGCGATGGGCATCGCAGCCGCAGAAAGCATGTCCAGGCCTGAGATTTTCCGGAACCCCTCCCAAGCCCATCGTAGGGTCTCAACCGTCTCAATCTCAGCACGTGGAGGCCTTGCTGGGGCAAACAAAGATGTAGTGAGCGACCATGGAGCGGCGAGGTCAGCCTCAACTACAACATAAAGCTGAAACAGGGTGGGATGAAGCCAGAAGTGAAGGAAACTGGCCTGGGCACTGAGGGCATATAGTTTGAAATTGGGGGCGCCAAGACCCCCGCATGACATAGGAAGTGTCAAAATATTATCAGCAATCCTGGGTTGCCGGCTGGCCCAGATCAGAGAGATCACCAAAAAGCAAAGTTTACGAAAAAAATGAGCGGTGAGGGGGATAGGGATATTGACGAATAAATATAGAAACTTCGGAAGCACCACCATCTTAGCAACGGCTATGCGACCGGCCAGAGAGAGTGGCCCGTCTCAAAGGACTCATTATACATGGCGGCTAGATGGAGAACCAAAATGGGGGCAAATACCTTGTAAAAGGAGGCCGGCAGGCCGTCCAGGCGCCTTGTCACCGGGCATACCATTAATCGCAGCTAGTATCTCTTCTTTGGAGAAAGGCTCGTCAAGGAACTCCCGGTGGAGATTACCAAGCCATAACAGTTGGAGGGTGTCTAAATATTGATCAAGGACCTCATGCGTGTAAAGTTGTGTATAGAACGAAATGAAACGCTCTTTGATGTCTTCGGGTGAAGTTGTTCGATCAGGACACGGAGGGCATTAATGTAGGACGCAGCCTGAGGCGGGCGAAGAAGGTTAGGCAGGGTTTTTCCAGGGCGATCACCCTCGCCAAAATGGCGTGCCCGAGCCTCTCTGCTGAGAAAAGCAAGTTCTCCGTTAGCCTCCTTGGCGAAATCAGTCAGTTTCCCCCGGTTCTGGGCAAGCTTATTAGGGTTGGGGTCCCGAGCATGAGAGGCATCGAGATCCTTGATCTCCCTTTCTAATTTGTCAAGAGTGCCGCGAATGGAACGGAGTATGCCAGACTGTTTAGAAATGCACTCACCATGGATAACAACTTTAAAACTCTCCCATAGCATAGACTGGCAATCTACAGAACCCACGTTAAGCTCGAAGAAATTTGTGATTGCGGTCTATATTTCATCGCAGAATACCGAGTCCCGAAGAGCGCTAGAGGTAAGCCGCCAAGAGAACGCACGTCAGGGGGAGTGAGGAAGGCGCATGCATAAGCGAACAGGAGCATGGTCGGAAAGGGTGTGCGCCATGTGGTCAACAGAGGTCAGCCAGGCAAGAGCGTCCGGGGTAGAAATCCAGAGGTCCAAGCGTGACCAGCAGCCGTGGGAGCCAGTGACACAGGTACCCTTGCACGTGTCGGGGCGAGTGCGTCGTAAAAGGAGTTATCGGTAATAATGGAGCTAAGGAGATCATTGGCGCGCGGGCGAAGGGCGCAGGGACAGTGTTATATTTAAATCCCCCCCCAGAGGAGAGCAGCAGGTCCAAGAGCTGAGATCTGGTGCCAAACTTGTGCGAAGAAATCAGGGTCATCACAATTAGGCCCGTACAGAGCAGCAAAAAAAAAATCTGTGAAACAGAAAGGGAAGGAGCGAATGTTGAGGAACAGCACCAGTAGGGACAGTGCAAGCACTGCGTTACGGAAAGTCATGGAAAGGAAAGAACAGAGCACCGCTCTGAGAAGCAACCCTGCAAAGCGAAGGCGATATCTTCCCCGGAGACAGAAAAACATGTGAAAAATGTTGTGACAGACGACAGAAAGTCTGCAACCCCAATCTAGAACAGTGAAGGGCAACAAGTCTGGAACAGAGGAGTAACAACAAATTACCCCAAGACAACACCATCAAGGAGTGTCGTATCCCCTGTAAAGAACTAAAGGTCGAGGCACAGCTAAGAGACCCCAACCCAAAGGACTGCAGAGGAGTCAGAAACCCCAAGCAAAAAGGGTGAAGATTATAAGTAGGCCCCACACTGGAAAACCAGGGTGTAGGGATGCAGAAGAACACATGAACCTACTGTCCAATTACCAGAAAGGAAGGAGGGGAACAAATAAACAGAACGAAGCATCCTGCCAGGGAGGAAGTGAAAGAGGACACCCGCAGAAGACAAAGCCACCCGAAGGGCGGCGAGTGCAGAAGACCAGCTGAAAGGTCCTCGCAGAACGGGGAGGAAGGGCAGGCCGGGAAGGAATTGGAGGCTAGAATCGTCTCTACCAGATACATCGTTACCGAAGCTAAGTAACTTGTACATCTGATACAGACTACTAGCCGCAGACCCCTTAACATAGAATAGATACCCTAGCCATACCCAGAGGGGAGGAGAATCTGCGAGAGAACCTCACCAGCTTGGAAGAACACAGGGCCCCAACAAGGGATGTGTCATGGGGACAGGAAGGACGGCAAAGCCCCCACCAAGCAGAAGTAAGCAAGAAGGAGAAGGGAAGGCCAGGATACCACAAGCCTACCAGAGGGGCAAAGGGCGTCCGCCAGAAAACCCGGAGGGACAGACGGCACAGAGAGTACCAGAGGAAAAAAAGAACCACCCGCAAAAAATCCAAGGAGAAGAGGTGGAACGGAGGATGAGTCCGCCTCAGGAGAACACACACACAGCAAAGGGAATAGCTGAACGGGCATCAGCCCCGAGGCAGGGGACAAGGCAGGAACGGCCCCACAGCCGATAAGTGCATACGTGAGAAGGAAGACACAGTCGTGCAAAGCTCCAGCAAAGCAAGGGACAGGAGCACACGGGTACACACCGAGGCCCACGGAGGTGGACCATAACGACCAGGCGTGCGCAGCAGGTCGCTGGTAAATACTATGAATTAGTGTGCCCAGAGCAGCCGAGCGCAAGATGAAGACAGAGGCAAGGGACCCCCAGAACAAGCCCCAGAGAAGGACTGTCCCAGTGGCACAACCCGGCCCACGAAGCAGACCTAAGCCGTCAACCAGAACACAGGAGAATGCCAGGAAAATACTAGCCCCCCTGGAACACAAGGCAGAGGACCAGGCCGAAACGTCGGAAAATAAGGTGGAAACACCAAGACAGGACGCCGTTGACGGCATGACAAAAGTCGGTCTGACGATCTAGTGGCTGAAGAGGGAAGGCAAAACGCACAGAAGCAGATAGCCGCAGGAATAAAGGGCAAAATGTACGAAAGACAAGTCCTGTAGAAGAAGGATAGAAACACCATCGGATACGGAGCAGAACAGAACCTGGAGCAGCCCAAGCTGTGCTAAGGCGGAAGAAAAAAGACCGCACCAAGCGGCATACAGTGACACCAGGAAACGTGAGGAACCCGAGAAGGTAGCCACACCCACCCAGCTTATGACAGAGCTATACAATAGCAGACAAGTACCCCACCTAGGGTATGACACGTCCCAAAACGGCCGTGGGCGAAGGCTGCAAACTAAGCCGCCTGTTCCCGTGCCCTGCTGGAAGAAGAAACGGCCAGCCCCTGTAGGATGGAAGACCCATGGACGAGTGAGAGGCCTGAGGGGTCTCGGGAGAAGCCTGCGGGGCAAGCAACTGCAAGGGCTGTGGACGCGGAGACGGCGTAGAACCCGCCCTGGAAGCCGCTGGGGAAAAAGGCAACAACGCGGCGTCCAGTCTCCGGTGAAGAGGAGACAAGGAGACGATAATCCTCCGGAGAGGAAGGGACATCCAGAGAAGAGTCGACGATCCCACGTCGGGACGGCGCCGGGGAGTCCGCCATGGGCACCGGTGTGACCTCGATCGGCGCCGAAGTGTCCACCAGGGGTGCTGAGTCGACCTCCACCACCAAGTGCCTCATAAGAGAAAGGGGCGGGGTCGGAGCCGAAGCGGCCAATGAACGCACCGAAAAGGCGCCGGCTCGACCTCCGACGAGGCAGCTACCTGCGCAGAGGACCGAGAGGGACTCGGGGAGGCACCACGGGTCCCGGCCTCTACCCGCGGCGCTGCCAGTGGCGCGGAGGAAAACCATTGGTGCCAGGCTCGGCCTCCGGTAAGACAGCCGCCTGCCCGGGGGACTCTGGGACGAGCCGTGAGTCCCGGCGACCTCCTGCTACACCAGAGGGAGCCCCGGGGGGTTTTGCAGTGGGGCAGGGACGCCGTAGGTCGAAGAGGGGAACCCTGTAGGGCCGCGCCTCGATGACATCACACCTCCAACACCTGAAGCCGAACTCGTCGGCACCAAAGCCGCCGGCGAGTCCGCAAAAGGCCCCGCGCATGGTCCGGGATCTGCGGACGTCAAAGAAAGAGGAGGAGGGCCCAAAGAAGCCTGCAGAGCCGTGGCGTAGGCCTTCCTTTGGGTCCTTGCCGCCCCAATACCAGGCAACAGTGGATAGGATGGCGACGGGCGAGGGTGCACGTCCCGAGAGGAACCCGCGCCCTCTGCAGAAGGAGGATAAGGCTTCGGTGGCAAGCTGCAGGACTTACCGGCGTGCGAACGACGCCCGTGGGGCCTCGGCGAAGGACGATGCCGCAGCCGGAATCAGCGGCTTCTGGACCCTTCCGAGGTAGGAGACGGATGCTGTGACGTGACCGATCTGGACAAGCGGGCCGAAAGCAATTTCATCCGGCGCTCACGCCAGGACTTCAGCTTGAGATGCTGACAAGCGTCGCAGTCCGTAGAATCATGGTGCTCGCCCAAACACCACATAAAAAGAGGGTGAGGGTCCGTTGCCAACATCTGACGCGCACAAGAAGCACACGTCTTGAAACCCGAAGGCATTGCACACTGTTCCCAATGCAAATGCGTTAAAAGAGGCCTGAAAACAGGTCAAGTGAACTCACTCCGGATCCGCGTTGCACGTGGAAAAGAAGGAAACTGACGTCAGCGCGCCGGGGTGGGACTTATGTGACCTCGCTGACGTCATGCCAGCGGACAACGTCAGGGCAGAGTCGCATGGTGCCGCCCCCAAATTCCAGATCCAGTCTCACGCCTGAGAATAATTATATGTTAAGGAATCTACGGCTAGTAGTCTATCAGATATACCACCCACACCCACCCCAGGACCCCACAACTGGAAGAGGAGAGACAATGTCAAGCAAGGGAATTATCCCGTGGAGGCATGGCATCGCTCAGCATACACACATGCCGTGAAGGCAGGGTGGCCAAGCGCTGAAGCATAACAGACAACAGTCAGGAGATACCAAATGGCAAATGAACAAAAGACCCAAAGTTTGGGCCTGGAAAGGCATGACCAGGGGGACCAAAACAACAGAGAGCCGGTATCGAGCAGGTGCCGAAACTACAGAAATTGCAATCAGTTGAGGAAAATAAAAATCTATGAGGCCTATGTGTCCCCATGTGCCCCCCCCCGAACGCTTATGTGCACATACATGTAACCTATGTATTTCCCCTCCATGGCCTTTCTATCATGATGCTTATGCTATAACGTGGCCTGCCATCATCCAGTCTCCCATGAGAGAAACGACAAATCTGTATTGAGGCCTACACGTTTTTCATCATGTTTTCCTGCATTTTCATGAAGCCCATGTTTATGGCTCAGCCAGAGCCAAAAAGAGGTTTCATGCCTCAGAACGCTCTGAAAGCTACAGCTACGTATCCTTGGCCTTGCACACTTGGGCCTCAGCCAAAGGGGCCCCGACCGAGGTGTCGAGACAGTATTGAGCACGGTTATCTGCTTACTCTTACTGAAACCACATTCTTGCCTGGTGAAGGAGGAATGAACGCGACCCATCTGCAAGGAGGGAGCCCAGCCCTACTGTCTCTCTTTGTGAGATTGCAAAGCTCACGTCAGTAAAAAGCCCATAGCCCCCATGTAAGGCTTCTGCAGTAAATGAAGTAAATGAAGAAATAGATGCCACATCGGCTCTTGGTGATGAGCAACCTATGTCACAAATCAGTCCCTGCTCCAGACATCGGATATCAGATAATACAAGATGTGCTGGTCGTCTTGACACTGAAGGCCTCACTCACTGAAGGCCTCACTTCCAGACTTGTCCGGTTGCATAGCAACCCTCCCCACGTCAGTTACACGTCATGCTCGAGTTGAGCACAAGTAAGGCAAAGTTCCAGTACAATTCCAGCAGATCACGCAACCCCCTCCAGGTATCCACCCACACATGACAAATTACCCATTATCATCAAGTGGACGCCCACATGGACGCCCACCTTCACGCCTACTTACACGCCCACATGCTCTTATCTCATTCTCTCTTGCTCTTTTGCTTACGTACAATTGAGAAATGTATATATACTGTACTCTGTGAATAATGTTTTGAGAATATTGAGAATACTTTTGAGTCCCCTTCCAGATCCTTTTTTGGTGATGGTAATATTCTCCCTTTGACTCGAGTTATTGGAATAAAGCCCTTTATGAACCTGATACCACAGACTCAGCCTCTTGCTTTATGCATGATCTTATTTATGTACTAAAAATTCTGAGAGCGTAATATTTTATTTACCACACAGTCATCAAATATTAGTGCATAATCATTCAATCATTGTCACCGTCATTGTCATGGTGTAGTCAGAATAAAACGAGAGAGTTACCTTGGTGGCGGATTTCGCCTTTCTCTCTGGCCGCCCGGAGAATGGCGGTCTCTGAAGTTCAGGATTTTGTCGATGATGGGACGGGCCGGCAGACCAGGGCCGGGGTGAGGGCCGAGGGAGCGGTGCGCCCGCTTGACAATGAAGACGGAGGAGAGGAAGTCACCAAAGAGTTCTCTGATAAGCTCTTCCACAAAGTCCTCCATTCGGGAGATATTGGTGGATTCGGGCCCTCCCGTGATGCATAGGTTGCTCCTGCGGGAGCGCGCTTCCAAGTCTTCATTTTTATTCCGAATAAGGTCAAGTACTTTATCCAACTGTGACAGTTTTTGGCAATCTTGAGTGGCGGCATCCTCGGCATCAGAGACCCTAGTTTCGACATGCAGAAGACTAGCATCATGGAAGTCAACTCGGCTCTTGGCTGAGTCCAGACGAGCAGAAAGCTGATCAAGTTGGGCCGCAATACCTGTGACCGTGGACTTGACGTCGAGCATAATTGCCTTCAGATCATCTTCACGTGAGGAGACTGTCTCCGTAATGACAGCGGGGTCACTACCATCAGAGCTGGCGCCATCCTGGCACGTCGGGCGACGCTGGTCGAAGGCGATCTTGGGCTGCTTAGAATCAGTCCTCCCCATAGCCGGCGGAAGCAGGGGGGGACACACGGCCAGAGCACGTGGGAGAGGCAATAGCCGAGGAAGTGGGAGATAGGCTTTCGGTATTCATCAGAGAGCCACCGTCAGAATATCATGTCAACTGCAACTTCGATTGAATTAAAAGCAAGTAGCATATGGAGCCATGAAGCAGTTACAAGTCATAACATAATGGTAAAGGCAATTCAAGTCTCTTATGATTTACGGCTAAGGAATTATTTACAGAACTGCACAGAGATCTATAACGTTTAAGAATTTATTGTCATCAGGAACTATCGATCACAATTTCTGATCTTTTAGTAATGAGGTGTGGTAGCTGATTATACCATCTATAGATTCAACTAAAGTAACCACTGGTATGAAAATCCTGAAGAAGGCTTTGCCGAAACGCGTTGATATTTTATGAATACTGCCAGTGTCTTCAGATATGGCTTTGATCATATGTTCAACTGCATAAGGATAATGCAGAGGATTTTGAAATTAAAATTATCATAGCTATATTTGTATCCTCAATTTGTATTCAGGATATATTTTCCTCAGGTTGTACTGTAACTTCAATTGACATGTGGTTCTAATTTATACAAGAAATATTTATCATGTGTATTCATTCATGTAGCGAAATTAACGTTGTATGAATTGTAAATGTCTTACATAAATTACTTTTTTATATTTGAAACAAAAAACAAAAAGAAGAGTAATAAAAATTATAAATATATTTTTTCTAGATATTTGTATGTATTTTTGTGTTTCTAGAGTTTATAGGCCCTTCTAGGTTATCATAGCACTTAACCCGGTGCATAGTGTTTTTCCCAAAAATTGATATCCCTGTAAGGGTTCATCCTTTTTTCAGGGGCCCCTTGTGTTTTCCATATTAGGAGATAGTCACTGCTGCAGGCGAGTCACAGATGAACAGCAGCAGGGCCGACTGCAAGGGTGATGTAGGAGTCTTAAGAAGCACCACCAATGTAAGCGGGCAGGTGCGGGTAGTCACTAAGGTCCGCAGGGGCAGCAGAGAAGTGGCAGGACTTGACGTAGGGTGTGCGCACTAAACTGGCAGAATGGTGGAATGGTAAAGGCAGTCGGTGGCGGGGCCCAAACGAGGGCGTGCCACTCTGGCTTGGGGTGCTGCAAACGACCAGGAGGTCCGGAGGACACAATTAAAGGCAGCAGCAAAGGCGGCGCGATGCCAATGCAGGGCCTGCAGGGGCGCCAGCCAGCGCCGAAACAAACAGGGCCACCGGTGTAGACCTCAGGTAGCGGCCAGCATGGTCCGAAGGCACAGACTGCGGGGGAGCCGTTGCGGAGAGCCAAGAGGTGCAGGCGGCCCCCAGCACAGGGCTGACACCGCAGGCCAGCCGGCGGAGAAGCGGCGGGGAGCAGCCCCGCAGCAACGACAAACAGGGAGGCCCCCGCCGGGCGGCAATTGCACCCCCGGCGCCAACGCAGAAATGCCGGAAGAGACAGCAAACGCCGTGGAGGAACAGGGCCAGATGTCCGGAGGCGCTTGGAGCAAAGTTGGCAGCAAGGTCCCATGCAGGAGGAAGGACCAGCCGGTGATTGCGGCAAGATTGGGCCCAGACCTAGGCAGCCCAGAGAAGCAGGAGCGGATGTGGCCACACGGGGGCAGAGATGTCGTGGCGGAGATCAGGCAGGTTGAGGATCGAGAGCACGAGGCGCTCAGACAAGCCCCACGGCATCTCAGATCAACACAGGCACCCTCCTGAGAAGCGGCAGACAGAAGGGACTCCGCCGAATCCCACAAGCAAGAAGTGGCCCTAGTCAATACACAAAGAGTGTTAAGGGCCCGCAAAGCCGCACTTGTGGAGGCGAAGATATTGCGCCCCCAGGAATCTAACCAGCAGGCTCCCCCGTCAGGGGAGACAACACCGATGGCAGGGAGGGAAAGGCAGTCTGTAAAAGAATGCCCCTTGGTAGAGGGAAAGACAGACAGGATCATGCGACGCAGGACGGTGGCGGTGCAGAAGTTGCTGGGGCACTGGGTCCCCCGTGGCCGGCCGCCCCCAAGCTCCCAAAAGAGAAGTGTAGAGCGAAGCCTCGAAGGGAAGAAGCAGCTCCCGACCACCAGAACCCTGATGGAGGACCTCCAGAAGATGATCCGTGGGGAAATGGGCAGCTGGATCGTCCATGCGCAAAGATTACCGCGGCCGTGGAAACAGCCCGAGCGAAGGCAGCACTTGCCTTCGTAGGGCCCTGCGGTGGGGAAAGCTGTTCCTCTGTGGGCGACGGCTGCAAGCTAAGGCGACCGTCTCCCAATCTAACCGGAGGAATGAAAGGCCAAGCCCGGAAAGGGGGAATGGGGACCGAGGAATGGGAACCTGAGGCGCCTCCGGCGAAGACTGCAGGCGCGGCGACGGCGAAGAGCTGTTCATAGAAGACGCTGGGGAAAAAGCCACGACGTGGCGACCCGTCTCGGCGAAGATGAAACCAACAACCGCCGAACCTCTGGAGAAGAGGGGGCATCTGAAGATGAATCAACGACCCGACGCTGGCCCGACGCCGTAGAGTCCACGACCGGTGTCAGATCAGCGTCAACCGGCGCAGAAGGAGACGCCGGAACGACCTCCGCCACAACGCGTGGCACAGGAGACCGAGGCTGGGTCAGAGCCGGGGCGGCGAAGGAACGGCACCGAAAAGGCCTCGACATCCGACAAGGCAGACGCATGCGTGACGGGACAAGGGGGACCCGGGGAAATCGCCCCGATCGCTACCCAGGCCCCTGCGGTGCCACCAGGGCCAGCAGTCGCCGGCACCTGAAAGGGGTCACCGCGGACAAGGCTGCCGCCTGCCCCGAGGAATGAGGGGGACTCGAGGACACACCACGGCAACCTCCCGCAACACCACAGGGACCCCCGTGGGTGTTTGCGGCGAGGCAGACGCGCTGTGGTCCAAAGGAGGGAACCCCGAAGGGCCGCACCCCGATGGCACCACATCCTCCGAACCTGGATTCGAGCCGGTCGGTGTAGGAGCCGCCGCCGGAGTCCCCACAGGCGGCAAGGAAATCGCAGACGTCCCAGGAAGAGAAGGAAGAGCCAACGAAGCCTGCAAGGCCGCCGCATAGGCCTCCATCTGGACACTGGTCGCCCCGAGTAACAAAAACCTATGCAAAGTAATTGGTATTGCCTTTACTTAAAAGTTCCCACTGAGCTCAATGTTATAATTGTGTTTAACTTGTGTTGCCTATTGCAACAACTGTAACTATTGCATTTAAAAGTCTATTGCTTATTGAAAGTACTCAACTAGAGCATTTCATTCTGATGAAGTATTTTGATACCTACTTGTGGTTCTAAACTAAAACAACTATATATTTTTATATACAAAACAATTGGCCTAGAGTTCAGTTCTTGAGTGAGTGAGACCATTTGCTGACTGAGTGTGTACAACAAATGCTTTACACTGTCCTCTGATACTGCTTTACTGCTCGACTAAGCTACCACTTTAGAGAGTAAGGTTATATATAACTTTAGCCTCTACTAAACCTCTGGGGACTGTTGGACTCCGTACACACTGTACCATACCTTGGTGCAGTATATACAGAGCCACTTTCTTACAGAGGTACCCTAAACAATGATAAGTGTTGTCTGTTTTGTAAGTAAGCTGCTATAGAACCATGATGTAATTGTATGGATGTGTATGCCAGATTACATCTTTGTAGATAACAGATAATGTTTTCAGTTGAAGCATCTAGGGGATTGGTTGTGTTATTGCAATAAGTAACAAATCTTTTCCATTTAGCTGCATAGCATGCCCTGGTAGTAGGACGTCTAGCTTCTTTAATGACGTTCATACAGTATGGTGGGAGATTCAGGTAACCAAACTCTAAGACTTCAGGAGCCAGAACGCTAGGTTAAGTTGAGCTGGTTCTGGATGTCTTATGTCCATGACTGGATGTCCATGGTTCTGTCTGAGAATCTTTGGGGAAAGGTGCAGCTTTTGGTGTGGAACTACTGAGAGTTCTAGCAGTGTCGTGAACCAAGGTTGTCTGGCCTATGTTGGAGCAACTAGGATCATTGTGAGAGACTGTTGTTTGAATTTGCGCACCAGTAACGGAATGAGTGGGAGAGGCGGAAAAGCGTACGCAAATCTGCCTGACCAGTTTATCCATATCGCATTGCCTTTGGACAATGGGTATGGATACCTGGAGGCGAAATTTGGGCATTTTGTGTTTGAATGTGTGTCGAACAGATGTAGGTCTGGGTGGCCCCACATTTGAAAAAACGGAAGAAGAACTTGCGGATGAAGTTCCCGTCATGAATCTGGTGTTGTTGACAACTCAGCAGATCCGCAATTTGATTGTGTATCCCAGGTAGGTGCTCTGATAAGAGGTATATCTTTTGAGGAATGGCCCATCTCCAAATGCTCTGTGCTAGGTGTGAAAGCTACAGAGTGTGTGTGTCTCCTGTTTTTGTATATAGTACATTGCTGTCATGTCTGTGCGGATGAGGACAGTTTTGCCTAGGAAATGTTTCTGAAAAGACTTTAGGGCAAGAAATATGGCCAGTAACTCCAGGTGATTGATGTGGAGGAGTTTTTGTTGAGGGGTCCACATACCTTGAATGGTGTGGTTCAAGAAATGAGCTCGCCAGTCGGTGAGTGATGCATCTGTTATTAGTACTATTTGTGGAACCAGTTCTAAGAATGGCTGCCCTTTGGAAAGGTTTTGTGTGTTCCACTTTTGCAGAGAGCGATAAGTGCGGCTGTCCACCAACACCAGATCTGTAAGATGACCTTGGTTCCACTGTTGTGCTAGGCATTCTTGTAACTGACGCAATTGGAGTATTGCGTAAGGGACAATTAAGACGCAAGATGCCATCATCCCCATTAACTGCATGAACACTCAAGCAGGTAGGGAGTGTTGCGGTTGAAATTTTGTTATGAGGGCTTGCATACTGTCTATCCTGGCTGGATTGGGGTATGCTAGGGCTTTGGAAGTATCTATTGTTGCACCTAGATACTATTGGGTGTGGGACGGTTGGAGATGTGACTTGGTAAGTTTTATTGTGAATCTTAAGTTGTGAAGCAGCTGGATTGTGCTGTGTGTTTGCTGTACACAATTGCTGCGTGACTTGGCTTTTATGAGTCAGTCGTCTAGGTAAGGAAACACATGAACGTGTTGTCTTCTTAAGTGGGCTGCCACCACTATGGGACATTTCGAGAAGACTCTGGGTGCTGTTGTGACCCCGAATGGAAGGACTTTGAATTGGTAATGTTGCCCTTCCACAACAAACCAAAGGTGTCTCCTGTGAGCAGGGTAAATAGGAATGTGGAAGTAGGCGTCCTTGAGATCTAGCGTGGCAAGGAAATCGCCTTGTTGGAGCAGTGGAAGGACCTGTGGAAGTGGTTGGACTGTATGTACAGGTTTAACAGTCTGAGGTCTAATATTGGCCTGTGAGAGCCGTCCTTTTTGGGAATGAGGAAGTAAAGGGAGTAAACCCCTGTACCTTGGTGGTGTAGGGGAACCGGTTCTATTGCATGTTTTTGCAAGAGAGACAGGACCGTCTGCTTGAGAAGCGTTAGATGTTCTGTGGACATTGGACGTTGTTTGGGAGGTATGTGGGGGGGATAGAATTAAGTTTCAGGCAGTAACCATACTGGATAATTTGTCTTACCCACTTGTCTGTGGTGATGGAATTCCGGACAGGTAGGAACTGGTATAGTCTTCCCCTGAGTAGAGAGGTCTGAGGGGAGTGGAGGGAAGTCGGTGTTTTGTGGTGGGGGAGTTGCGGGTATTAGAACCACGCCCTCTCCCTTCCTTGTTATTGCCTCTGTAAGTCCCTCTAAAGTATCCTCTGTTAGGGGACATTTGGGTGGGGCTTTTATAAGTGGAAGAGGTGGTTTCTGTACCAGTGGTCTTGGAGGCGCCCCTATAAAAGGAACCTCTACTAGTTGTTGCCTGTAAAGCCCCCTTAGAGTTGGCCGTTCGTGTCCTTTTTCATCTTTTCTAAAGATGTGTCCACAGTGGGCCAAACAAGTGTTCCTGATCTAAGGGTTGATTGAGGATGTCGGACTGCACCTCTTGCTTGAAACCAGATATGCGCAGCCACGCATGTCTTCGTAATAATACGCTTGTATTAATTGTGCGGGATGCTGTTATCTGCAGCATCCAGGGCACATTTTATTGAGGTGTTAGTGATTAATTTTCCTTTTTGTAGGAGATCATTAGCTTTAGTCTTGTACTGATCTGGAAGATGGTGCATGAGTTTTTCAAGCTCATCAGTGAGCCCTGTCGTACCTCGCAAGTAAAGCTTGTGAGTTAGCAATGCGCCAGAGGTTTGCTGCTTGGGACGCAACCATTTCACCTGTGTCTAGGAGCTTTGATTCTTTGTCTGGCGGAGGGGCATCACCTGTGGTTTGGGAATTTGCCCTTTTGCGGGCATTTGCGACTACCAATAAGTCCAGAGGGAGTTGAACTTTCAGATAAGCTGGATCACTTGGAGCTGGCTTGTATTTTTTCTCAAATCTAGGATTAAGCACCCGAGCCCTGACGGGATACTTAAAAACCTCAGGGGCATGTTTAGTCATCCCTTTGAGCACAGGGAGAGTATATGTGGTTTTTTGTGGCTGGGAGAATGTCTCTAAAAATACTCTTCTAAAGGGTCTGAATGGAGTTGAACCCCGTGGTATTGCGCAGCTCTATTTATTAGCTGCGCAAACCCTACATTATCATCTGGAGGGGATGGTCTGGAGGGATATAAATCTGGCTCAGGTACATCTGGGACAATGTAATCGTCCCAAGAGTCATGAGGCGGGGTACTGTGTGTGTCATCATCAGTATCTGTGTGATGTGGGTCTATTCCCTCATCCTCACCCCCTATATCTTCCTCATCCTCTTGTGGTGCAGGTGAAAGAGGAGGCACTGGAGAATGTGCTGGAGAGGGTATAATGTTTGCTAGTTGTGGAGATGGAGAGAGAGGCCTCATAGGTGAGGTTGAGGAGTCTTTTTTTCTTTGAGGGTATCGCAGGACTTTGAGGTGTCCAATTTTCTCTTCTTCGGTGGTATGGAGGTGACTTGACCAGTAATGGGGTCAATATGGATTGTTTTTTGCTTAGGATCCGGTGACTCTGGATAAAAAAGTTCTTTGGATCCGCTGTCTTTTTTCGGCGCCGAGGACTTCGGCTCAGAGTGGTGATTTGGCCCGTCTTCCTTAGCTTTAGGAGGGGTTTTTGTGTCCTTTTGCTTAGGTGGAGTTTTCAACTCTAAAGATTGATGTTTTTTTCGGCTCCGAGGGCTTAGATTGAATTAGCTTCGGTGTTGAAGAGTCTGTTACTTTTGGTGCTGAAGATTCTGGGGTCGACGGTACCTTGGTTTTATGTTTCGGTGCCGACGATGGTTTTTCGGCACCATGGTGTGGCTGGCTCGATCCCGAGCTGCCTGAAGGCTTTGTGGGCTTCTGAGTTGGGCTCGGAGGCGGGGCTTCTGAAGTCTGGTCTCAGTGTCGACCCAGACCCGAAGGTGAAGGTGTTACCGGAGCCTTTTGTGTTTTTGGGGTCGGGGCGTCCACATCAGTACTCACGCTCTGTTGACCTGGGGGAATCGTCTGGTCTTCTGAGTATGAATCGTCGGCTTCAGAAACGTTGGCCTGTCTCTGGTTCCGGATCTTCGGTGCCTGCCTCGAAGATGTCTTCCGGCGCCGAAACTGTAGATCTGGACATTTCGTGACGTCGAGCCCGGCAATCACGTATGGTCTTCTTAGACCTGAACGAGTCACT
Organism: Triturus cristatus; assembly: GCF_964204655.1. Lineage (NCBI taxonomy): Eukaryota > Metazoa > Chordata > Amphibia > Caudata > Salamandridae > Triturus > Triturus cristatus. The sequence goes on along the minus strand of NC_140593.1, from coordinate 838,697,216 downwards.
GGCCTGGCAGTGTCGACTCTCTCGTCTTCTGGCGCGAGACAAAGGTTGCAGACCTCGTGGAGGTCTGTGTGAGGGAATTTAGGCCCATACTTGCATTTTTTAAATGGAGTCCTTTCCATATGCTGGTTGATGGTGCCGATCGGCCCAATGGCCCACGTCGACGACCGGAATCGAAAGGTTCTTTGGAATTGGATACGCGTCAAGAGAGATCGCGATCGAAACAATACCGTAGATTGGTGAGAGTGTTGCGCGTTGAACGGGATTTGAAATGACGTCTACCCGGAACGCAGCAAATTACATCCGAACCCAATGGCGGAAAAAAACAATCTGTAGATGGAGTCGATGCCCATGCATACTACTAACCAAAGGAGGAGTCACCTATCTTGTGACTACAAAGACTTCTACAATAACAAAGTGCAAACATCCGAGCCCAACACCAGATGGCGATCTATGCTACAGTATGTGATCTACAGCTCATATGCCTTGAACACAAAGTAGTAACAATTTTTAGAACCTCCTTATTGTGACCGTTGAAGGAGAAACGGAGTATCCCCATATTGGCCATTTATCCGATGTCTTTTTCTTTTATTTGTTTGAGGTATGTATGATTGTGGGTTGTCATCCACATAACCGAATGTCATATCTGTGTGTGATAGGGTAAGAAGAAGGAGTTGATTCTTTTTGCTTTGTTGTACCAGGTACATGCAGGGAAAGATATTGGAGGTCTTGGTTCAGAATTTAAAGTTCGGTGGAGTTGGCAACTCCTTGTTCTCTAGGTATTAACTTCTCTTAGTGAGATGTATACAAGTGTAGACATTAATGGGCAGTCCTAATGATTAATCTCTTATTTTCTACAGGTTCAATTTCCTTGCTGTTCCTTTCCCCATTTCCTCACCTGATCGCCCTAATACTCTGTAGTACTGTTTTCAGAGTTGGGGATGTCAGGAGGAAGACCACTTTGAGCATCGTTCCAATTGTGAGAAGTTTTGCCCTAAGGATCCAAAACTGTGGAGGACTTTGGCCGGCTCGATCCCGAGCTGGAAGGCTTGACGATGTGTTTCAGTGCCGAGCCAGGAAGCAGGGCGTCAGAAATATCTCCGTACTGACCTTGGCCCAGAGGTGGAACCGAAGCCTTGTGCTTAGTTTGAGTTGGCAAGGGGTATTCGGTGCTCACGGGGCCTTGACCCTGCGGTATGCCCTCTTCCATTTCCGGCACTCATAAGTGCTGCTCTTCCTGTTGAACTTTGGCCCCTGGTGCATCAAATTTTTGCTGCTCTGATCCTTCACCAAAGAGGTCTGGTGTGTATTCGATGTTTTGGCTTTCCATTTCACGACATCGGAATGATCTGCACGCGTCACAATCTTGTTCATTGTGCTCTGGAGAGAAGCACAACTTACACACTTTCTGCGAGTCAGTGCGGGGTGGACCGACGCGGTTATGCCAGACGGCTTTCCAAACGTCTTTGACATTTTCTTCTACCGACACGATACACAGAGAAGTGGGATACGCGCACGAAACAATACCGGCATGGGTAGAGTGGATTGCACACCAAGGGGAAGCCAAAGAACTGTTTCGAACTGGAGCGCAGCAATACACGTCCGAACCCGATGGCAGAAAAAAACAATCTGACATTAGAGTCGATGCCCATGTGCACTATCACCGAGAGGAGGAGTCACCTTACCTCGTGACTGGAAAGACTTCTTCGAAGAAAAACAAGTTCAAATATCCGGACCCAACACTAGATGGCAGGAGTAAGTAAAGCAGATGATCTACAGCTCACATGCCTCGAACATTCTCTTTCAGGAAATGATCTAAAAATGCTCTATGCCCTAAAGGATGTCAAGTGAATCAGCTTAAGAAAACCAAAGTTTTAAATTTTTGTGGAAAAAACCTTTTAAAAAAGGCAAGAGCTCTACTCCAGCATCCTGTCAACAGGAGCTGGAAAAAAGAATTGAGTAAACTGCTACTTACAGGGCATGATGTGGTCAACAGGCCCTTAAAAGTGCAGTGTTCTTCTTACATTGTTTTAATGCTGCAGCCTATACAGGCTTCATTGCTATGTATTATTCCTTAGCTTACTTTAAAAAGAAGTAAAAAGCATTTGTGAAGGATATTTTTAACAGTTTATTTTCTTTTTTGCTCAAGTGATTTTTAAGGGTATGACTTTTTTCCTTCTAAACTTTAAAGTAGTTCAATAAACATTAGCAATATAGCCTGATTTTAAGGATGCCAAAAATTAATGTCTGTTACATGTTTTCTTACCTTTCCGAAGTAAGGCGAAGTAGATGGGATTGTGACTTTAAAATAACTGCTCTGAGATCCCTGCACGTGGGCAGGACTATTCAGTACTTATTATTTCAATGGAGATTTCCCAGAGAGAGAACATCACCCTGCCTACCTTTGTTGCTATGCCTCATCCTTCTAAGGAAGAGAAGAATCTTCACTGTGTGGATCTAAAAAGAGTGTTGTCATTTTACATTGTTCAAACAAAATGGGTACATTGATCAAACAAAAGAGATCCGGTGGATGATCAACTCTTTATAGGCTATGCTAGAGCAACGAAAGGCAAGGCAGTGCAGAAACACACCATCACATGATGGATAGTATGCTGCTTAAAATTCTGCCACACAGTGGCCAAAAAAAACATGAACATTTGCGGGCTCATTCCACCAGAGCCAAGAATGTGACCACTGTGTTAGTTCACACAATACCTGTTCTGGACATCTGTCAGGCAGCCAGGTGGGCTTCTCTGCACACGTTTACTAAGCACTACTGCCTAGGCAGTTAGGTCAGTCGTGACAACCATTTTCCTTTTTAAGCCCTGCAGGAATTTTTGGTCCAAGATTAGTTTTGCAGACCAACCGCCAGGAAGCTATAGCTCGGGTATCAATGCTAAGGTAAGGACTCTGGGACTAGAAGTCTGTCAGATGAACAAGTTACTTACCTTTGGTAACATCTTATCTGGTAGAGACTAGCAGCAGATTCCTTACCGATTCCTTACCGACCCCCCCACGCCCCCCCCCTCCAAATTGAATAAAGTGTAAGGGTCACCTTTCTAAGGGCCTTAGACACTGTAGGAAGTTGGCTCTGTATATACTATACCAAAATGAGGTATAGTGTGCACAGAGTCCGGTGGAACCACCAAAGATAGGCAGAGGTAAAAGTAGATAGCATCTTACTCTCTATTTGTGGTAGTGTGGGCGAGCAGTAAGGCTTTTGTCAGAGGGTAGTGTTAGGCATTTGTTGTACACACTCAGTCAGCAAATGATGGCACACACTCAAAGACTGAACTCTGACCAATTTGTATAAAAAAATATTATTTATATTTTTTTTCTAGAACCAAGCAATCCTGGTATAGGAAAGTGTAAATGGTACTTCCTTTTAAAGCAGGTTGAACAATACAAGCAGGCTGAATGAAAATGTCTAACAGGTTGGTAAATCTTTTCAATACAGTGGAAATTACTGTTAGATTACTTTTGATTACTTAAACTTTATGGATCACTTTTTCTAATCAGTGTGATCTGCCCAGATATCACACTGGGACATTTCCTGGAGAAAAGGTAAGTAAAGCAGTTTTTAGTTATTTGTAGATTTTCAAGTTCTCATACAAATCCAACTCCACATAACAATTTTCAGGGAAAAAACAGTCAATGCCATCCTATGGAAGGAAATTAAGTTAACTGTTACAGTGAAGTACAAGTTTGGGGGAGTTGGTATTCTGGGGTTAGAACCAGGGTTCCCCCAGGGTCAAGGATGCACCCTTGAAACACCCTCAGAGGCACTAGGGCGGCCGGGTGCAGAGTGTTGAGGCCCAATATTATCCAATGGGGGATGGGGGCCTCCGGTTGCTGGCTGCTCACGAGCAGGCCATAAGGTTGTGGGAGCAAAGCTCTTTGTGTTAGCCTCAGGGCAAAAGGGGATCCGGTTTAGCACACAAAGTGCACCCGCAGCGGCGGCTGGGTGCAGGGTGCCGTTTTGGCGCAGGGTGCCCGGTTTCAAATTTTGGATTCAGGGTCGGTCCGGGTAGACTTGGCGGAGAAACCAACAGATGGGTAAGTTGGAGGGCCCGGGGACGTAGGTGCACCTCAGGTTCTTTTCTCCAGGCCGCGGGCGGCTTGATACAGGGGTGTCTTTTGAGGTCTGATTTCACCTTAACGGGCCACTCGCGACGGGGGATCTCCATGCAGAGGCTCCAGGTTACGTCGGGGAGTCCTGAAGGGGCAACCCACAGTGGGCTCGGACCGTGGCGCGCTGGGGGACCTCATTGGGACCGGTGGGCCACTCAGACTCGGACCGTAGGTGTCAGTGCAGTGATGGTTCCAGGCATCTGGTTTCTTTGTCCTCAGCAGGCTCGGAGTCTTTCTTTTGTGATTCTTTTGAACAGAGCTGCTGTTCAGAGGAGATCCAGTCTTTGTTGAAGGAAGTCAGTCCTGCCAGGGGTTCTGGAGGTCGCTGGCTGCAGTACAAGGCGACTTTTGGCACAGGATCTCTAGAAACTGCAGACGGGCCGGTAGGGCTGGGGCCAAGTCAGTTCTTCTCTGCAGTCTGCTCTGCTGGGCGTCTATCGTCCTCCTACTTCGTAGGTTGTGGAAATCTACCTTCTTGGTTCAGGGATACCCCCTAAATACTGTATTTAGGGGCGTTTTAGAGGTCTCAAGGTCAGTAGCCAATCGGCTACTAACCTTAGGGTGACAACACCCTTGGTGCGCTCACCCCATGTGGGGCAGTTAGCACAATCCCTAATCCTGATTGGAGATGCCTGCCATTTGCAAGATGGCAGGCACTGAAGAGTGGGCTTCACGTCACCTCCCCCAGCTGAGGGGTGGGGTTGACGTAGGTGGGCACACCTTCTGGACGGTTCTAAATTTTCCCGCCAGTACTCCCACCAAAAAAATGGGCTGAGACAGGATAGGGGCCTGCTCCTGATAGCAGGAGAGGCTGGGGGTCGCGTTTCAAAGGCGGCAATGCTTTTGAAGCTCCCCTGCTACAGATGGCTCTTCCTGACCTGACGAAGGTGTGACCACATCCGCCCAGGAAAGGATTTGTTTCTGGGCCCAGGGAGCGAAGGCTCCCACCTCAGGGGTCCAGATACATGTCTTGTGGTGGCAGGCTGGTGTTTACCAGTCAGGGAACCCACCAGAGGCTTGTCCTTTTTCAGGGGGCATCTCTAAGATGCCCTCTGAGTGCAAAGTATAATAAATCCCACACTGGCATCAGTGTGGGTTTATTATGCTGAGAAGTTTGTTACCAAACATCCCAGAATTCAGTTAAGCCATTAAGGTGCAGTGGAGTTCGTAATGACAAGCACCAGAGCATATACTCCTTATGGCTTTACTGCACTTAACATTTCTAAGAATGGACTTGGGCACTGTAGGGGTACAGTGCTCATGCAACTGTACCCTCACCAGTGGTATAGTGCACCCAGCTAGAGGGGTGTCTTACATATACCAAATGTAGTAGGCTGCAGGCTGGGTACACAGGTATGTGTGCCATGTCAACTGTTATGGGACAGGTAAGGGTGGCACAATATTTGCTGCAGCCCTTAGAGGCCTTCCTTGGTCACAGTGCCCTTGGTACCCATGGTACCTTTTACAAGGGACTTACATGTGGCCAGAGAGGTGCCAATTGGGGGTACAAAGGTACAATTGTGGGTGAGAACACAGGCCCTGGGAACTTGATTGGCAGGGACACCCATGGCTCAAAGTCAAAGTGCACCAGAAAACTGGCAAAAAGTGTGTGACTGTGCGTGGGGGGAGGGGGTACAGCAAACTGAAAACCACTTTCCTACAACATGCAAAAAAGATTAAGCACAACATATTTTAAGAGAAATCCCAAACTAACATTAGATTCGCTTCAAGCCTGAATTCACGCAACATTGTTTCAACAGATTACCTTGCAGACTTTTGTTTGCCCAGAATTGAGATGACTCACTATTCATCAAGGATGACTGCTGAAATGCTCTCTCTGTACCCAGCAATATCATTTAAAAATCTCAACTATAAACCAAGTCTGTTTTGCATTTTTCCTGCTAGTGCAAGCATTTTGGATATTTACACATTCACAGTAAAAACGAGGATGATTTAGGTATTATTAAAGGTTTATGTGCTGAATACTTACAGGAATGCCTAAAAGCAGAGGATCAACTGGCTGTCTGAAAGGTAAAGACTCTGGATCCTGCCGGTATAGTGCTTCCAGGGTAGGCATGAGAGCCTGGCGCAGCTCCTCTGGTTTGAAAACTTCAAAAGAGAAAAACCGACTCAGATCAGTCAGATATAAAATATTCAAGTCAGGCATGTGGTTCTCTCGGAGACAAGACAATGCAAAATCTTGTTTAAAGTTGTTCAACAGACTTGCCATATTAATAATAAATAAGCTTACTATAGGTAAATCTGTATTCCCCTAAACATGGTGTTCAACTAGATTTATATCTCTGTACTAGAAACAATGCCTCGGAAAGCTCAACTAAGTATTTGCAATTCTCAAATCCTGATCTTCAAGGACAGCACAAGCATTTTGAGAGAGGACATGGGTAAGAATGATAACTAACTCTAAAAAATTTTTTTTTTATTTTACGGAGTTTTATATAGCGCGAACTTGACCCGAAGGTATCGGGTATCAGAGCGCTTTACAAAGCACCAGTTGCATTACATGAGGACACATTCATGTTTGTTAGGCACAGGGAGATTAAGTGATTTGCCCAGAATCACAGGATGTTCAGCGTCATTGCTGAGACTCGAACCCAGTTCCCCAGATTCAAGGTCGACCACCCTAGCCCTTAGGCCAACTTCTCTCCCCAATATTTCATAAGCCATCCCATTAAGGATCTGGTCAACAGTATCATGTACCATTACCACCCCCTTTACCCCTGCCTCCCCCAAATCATTTCTGAAGTCAGTGAAGAATAAAATAACTTAAGTGAGGCAGGAAAGATACATTTGGTGAACCAGTTGGCAATACAAAGCGCAGGTAATGAATAAGGAAACGTTGTGTGCAAGCCTTGTTCCTATCATGGTTAACTCCATTACAGTACTGAACATGGATGTTACCATCTGAACCATTTTATCCCTTTATGTCAATTACAGGCAATCAAATTTGAACCAAAGGCAGTCTCTTAAACTTCACCCCATAATCTAATCAGGATTTTTAGAGAAAGTGGGTAGGTTGTTTAGGAATGTATTTTAAGAAAATAGAAAACAAGAGTTTCTTAATTAAAAGGGACATTCAAATAGGGTCTGCTTGAGATTCCCATACAAACAGGATTTCCAAAAAGCACCATTTGCTAAATTTTATTCACTTGAAGGAAAATGACTTCCTTGTGGGCAGACACTAAATCTCTTTCACAATGGTCATGGAGACGGGTGAAGGCTTAATTGGCCATACTCAGCAGCCAGATGGTAATGTTCAGTGATAGAGGAATCATCTTTATCAAGACATCTGCTGCAATTGTCAATTTTTACTGGAGCAGGACACAAAGTCTTAACTACCAATGGGGACTATGGGTGTTTATGAGAGTTGTGTGAGGGGGTCTCAAGGGGACATGTGATAGATAACATTTCGTTCTACACCCCGTGAAGCTTTAACTAGCACAATGAGAAGATTAAGAACTGCGATTCAAAATAACTGTAGGTAGTACGTTGAAATGTAAGATTCCGGATCAAAAATGCTTTACAGCAATACTTTACCGAACAGTCTAACCTTACGACAAACGTGCATTCAACATGCAAAAAAAGGTGAAAGTAGTCAATGTGTTTAATATATAAAAAGATTCCAAGGGACGTGACAATGATAAGCCACAAACATCACTCTTGGCCAACTTTATGAGTAATGTTACCTTTTGCACAGGGAACTCAGGGTGGGTTTATTGAGGGAGATTAGTGTGCAAAGTTCCAAAATGCCAATCAAAAACGAAATGTGTTAAAACGGTGTTCAAAGCCTGCTCGGAGTCGAGACACAGCAAAGAACAGCAATCATGCGGATTTGGTGCACTTCTTCTGCTATCAAGTTCATCCTCTCAGCCACTGACCAATCACGCTTTAAAAAACATAACCAATTACCTGAATTTTATTAAGTGATGTGAGAATGTAGGGTAAAAAGGCTGAGACCAGAAGGCTACATAGCTCAAAGAAATACAGTGTACAAATCGCTCAAAGGGAGCTTCTACAAATTCCTCTCCATATGGCGGTGACTGCTAACAGGAAAGCCATGTTTAATAAAATCAACATTTGCAGTAAAAGCAATGGGTCTGAATGGCTTGTAAGCCAGAAAAGAAAACAATTTGGCACACACCAAATTGTTTCTTCTAACTGAGGGATAAATGTGGTGTACCTTTCAATTTAACTGACACTTTGTGGCTTCTGTCCCGTCCGTTGCTTTTCCTTTTTAATTGGCGATCCAGCTTGGATCAAATTAAAGCAAATTTAAGGGAAGTGCCGCCATCATTTTGTAGGCAAGCACATGTATAGTGTGCATGCCTCCATGATGGTATGGCCATCAGAGTCATGGGCTTTCTGCTTTTTTTTCTTATTTAGCATCCCCATTGCTGTCCAGCATGGATTAAGAATATTGACAAAGCCAACAGATATCGAAGGCAAGACCCACTGGCTATTCCAATGCTTGTTTTTATTTTTTTCAGAAAAGGGTACATTAAAATAATCCATTAGAAAATAAAGGTTGTTTTCAAAGCATGCATGAATTCCACTTCTGCTCTAATCTCTTATCATTTCTCATTGAAAAACAAAATTAAAGGAACTGTTCCCTAAAGCGCCATCTCACATAAAGGACTAAGCATTAGGAAAGCCAATAGGTCTCGCCATTGGGACCTATCTCTGCCAAACACTTTTAGCCATGCTGTACAGCATTGCCAGGATGTTCTGCAGCATGACGAAAAGTTACAAAGAAAAAAGGCACAACGGTGCACCTGCATCATTTTCTAGGTGCATGCATGCTCTATTACACAAGCATGCCATCAAAATGACACAGGACCCATTTTTCCATATATACCAATCAAAAAATGAATAGGCTAGAGCAAAAAATTAAGGAGCACTAAACAGACAGGCTAGATGCAATTTTCTACCTGGCATTCCATGTGAAAAAAATGAATTAAAAATAAGGGCTTTTGTTTGGGGTGGAGGGAAAAATAATGGTGAGTAGGAGGGGGAAGCAGAACTCGAGGAAGATCCATATGTGCAACAAAGCAAAGCGGGCAAACAAGCACACAAGGGTGAGTGCGACACGGAAGGGGTGGGGGAGAAGCACACAAGAGAGAGAACAAAACAGGGCAAGCGGAAGTGGAAGAGCAAAGAATAGAAGGGAGAAACTGGGAAAAACATGCACTCTCATCGAGTGCTTAAACTAAAAGTAGTGCCTGAAAAGTAAGCAGTGGAAGGACACAAGCAATGAGGCTACTCTCAAAGGGGATTGGCCACAAACATATGAGAAGGAAGGAAAGCATCCACAACCTAACAAACAAGTATTGACAAAGCCAACAGGTTGCACTAATCCAAGATCTAATGGCTTTGTCAATGTTTTTCCCAAACATGTTGCATAGCAACACAGGCTGCTGTGCAACATGACTTAAAGTAAAGAAAAAACGCTATGACATGGCCAGCATTTAACTCGTCATAATGCTTTGCTTTTCTGTATTTTAAGTCTGCGGCCTAGCAGTCCGCGCTCGAGGGGCTTGATTACCATTCCCCCTGAGATGTGGTGCTTGGTTCTCATATGCAGCCGCTTAGAGCCTTTTTTCTTCTTCCAGAAAAACCTCCCCACCTAACTCCAAGACATCAGAGCCGGTGAATTGATGCTGGATGTGGGTCGGGAGCTCTGGTGACTTGCCTAACACAACCTCCTTATCTTCAGCACCTAAGAGATTATACTCAACGAAAACATCTGGTGCCTCCAAAGATGACCACAATTGGTCTTGGCGCTAACTTATGGTCTTTTTACCGCAGAACGCCGAGCAGCAGTCACAGCGGCTCTTGCCATGATCCGGCAAGAGACAGTTGCATACGATGTGGTATATTTACAGTGACCCTGGGGACGTCTCTTAAAGGGCATCCATTCCATCATTTGGGGAGCATCTTCATTCACCAAGGGTGGTCTGGAGCACGCAATGGCGCGAAGGGCCAAGAGGTCTAGTCGCTCGTCATGGATGCGACCAAAGGATGGAACTGGAGCCACACTCTGAAAAGCACGTAGAGTCTTCTCACAAACAGGGTGGAAGACACAGGACTCAAGCCACAATTGGAACCAACAAACTCGTAGAGACCGGTGGCAGACTGGATCACGTCCAAACCCAATGGCGGAGAAAAACAATGTAACAATGGAGTCGGTGACCATGCGCACCTACTAAGAGGATAAGTCACTGAGACCTTGCGACTTCAAAAACTTCTAAGAAAAACAACTTCCAACGTCCAAGATCAACACTAGATGGCAGGAGTATTCACCACATGTGCCTCTACAACCATTCATGCTACGAACTGGTCTTCACAAAGGCTAAAGAACGTTTACTTCTGATGGATACCTCTACCTGCTGATTCCTCACCTCTTGAAATAATACAAAAGCAGTTCACCTCCAAGGAGGTAGGTCTGACGAGATGGCTAAATTAGAAAGAAATGCAACATGGATCAGGCAAAATGGCCATTAATGTAGATGTTGGTGTCAAGACCATAATGTCTGGTGACAGTGAACGCCAAAGGCAATGATGCAGCTCGCAAGTGTCCAAAATGGGAACACCATGAAACACTGAAGAAGCCTTAGACCTAGAGGACTAGACCCTGATACCTAAGAAGGCTCTTTCCTTGAAAGATCTTGAAACAGAAAATTCCAGGGGGAAATGCCCCATTTCTCAATTACCTTCCCCTTAGTGTAGACATTGTAGCCCACGAAAAGTTAATCAACACGGATATCATGGATCCTGAGTAAAATGAAGGGTCTGAAAGTGTCCTGCTCCTTTGAGGGATAAGGAAGCGAACAGAGTATCAACAGGGGGATGGATTGGCCCACATGAATATCGAGGGACTTTAATAGTACTGCTAAAATGTGAACCTATCTAAAAGACTGCATAGTGCTGTACAGGGTTGAGGACAAGCATAAAGTCGATGAGTAATAGGAAAGCTAGCTGGGTTAAGGATGGTTATCGCATTGTGATACCTTCTTTAAAGAGGCAAGTCTTCAACTCTTTCGAAACGGTGTTGGGGTGGTCCTGAGGATACAGAGAAATTATTCCTGATCTTGGGGAAATTGTATTGTTTATTCTTTTTACATCTCTTATTCTGCAGTCTGATTGTGTTCAGGCTGCGAGTGTGCTGAAAGCCATCAGAGATGGTGAGCTCCGGGTTTGCAAGGCATGAGGGCTTTGTAAAGGGTGCAACTGGGCAAGGGGAGCCACGATGGGGCGATATGATCATATTTCTTCCATCCTGGATGAAACATGCTGTGGTGTGTAGGATGCCCATAAGGTGGGCCAGTGTGGAGCCTGGAAGGCCCAGGAGCAGGAGTTATCATTATCCAAATGCAAGAGTACAAAGGCTTGAACAGCAGCTATGAGGCTGCTTTCCGGAAGAAACCGTTTCCCTTTCTTTAGAAGAGAGAGCTGGAACCAGGCCATCTTCATTTTGAAACCAATTGATTAGGCATTCATTGAAAGCTGGGATTTAAAGCAGTCAACGTTCATATCTCTGACCCACGTTTGTATGGTTTCTTGTTTGTTGCACTTGGTAAATAACAAACTGGTTGGGTTGACCGATAGGTAGGTGTGGACAGACAGGCTTGGGAGATGTGCAGTCAGTGTTTGGGGCTTTGGATGTCTGAAAAATAGGAGACTTTCAAGCAGAGTTGTGTATCAGCATAGTGAATATTGAGACTGTGCCTGTAAGTAAAGCACAAAGTAGCTCCATGTAGAAGATGACAGGAAACAGTACGGACCCTGCAGGACTCCACAGGTAATTGGGATCTTTGGGGACCTGGAGGTACTTATGTGAACAAACTGGTATCAGTTGAAAAGGTAGGAGGTGAGCCAAAGGAGGACATTGCTGATAAAACCAATATGAAACTCAAGAGTGTGTACAAAGGGGGGGATGGTCAGATGTATCGAAGGCAGCGGAGAGGTCCAGCAAAATCAGGGAGCAGAGGTCATCTTCATCAATAGGAAAGAATAAGGCCTTTGTCCACAGAAATACCCTGTCAAATAAATTAAGTGAAAAGAGGACGGATAAATAATGTAACTCATTCACATGATGTGTCATGGGAATGCCCATCAGAAAACTAGACTTCAGTCAGTAGTTTCAAAAGAAAAATGTGTGGGTTCGACAAGTGAACCATTCAGAAAACGGAGCACTAGTTTAATGTCCCACTCTGGCACATTAAATGGCAAACATAGATAATAAAAGGGTAAACTCCTTCAAAAACACAAAGAACTTAAACAGACTGCTAATCTGACAAGCAAAGACCAGGCCAGTTAAAGTCTGATCAGTGCCCACAGCAAAGTCTTACCAGGCCAGGTACAAAGGCATAGAGTAACACATTAACCAAACGCAACTTGAGAAGATCTACTCACTTCCCAGTGCATCAAGAAACTATACTAGACCAACATCTAAAACAACTTCAAAAGATCTCAAGTTGTCCATTCAATCAACAGGCATGAAGGTGGAAGCTCAGAATCAGAACCTGTCTCTTCTGCTATGAGAGGAGGACCACCCTGATGGAAAGGGAGGGCAAATGGATAATTGGAGATCAGAGTAACACACGCTCCATCGCCTGTAAGGGTGCAATCAAGATAACTTACTACTGACACAGCTTCTTCAGAACTGGATGAATCAGAAACCTGAAACGTGTAGTGAAGCAGTATTTTCCATTTCCCTCAGAGAGTCTCTCTCAGAGCCCGTATAAAATGTAACTGCGGAGCGCAAAATGAAGGGCAGTAAAATTTCCAAGTGAAAAGTACCCCAGAAGGGGGAGAAGATGGACTGAACCACCTCTGGATGGAGCGTTCGCTTGTGACAAACAAGAGGATGCCAACTAAAAACATCTGCCCAGATATTTGGGAAACCCAGTAGATTATATACGAACAGTCATTTGCAGCTTCAGGACCTCCAGACAAAGGGGGTGAAGTTAATGTCCCCGTTTGTTGGCTTATCTTATTCTGGTTGTGTTATCCATAAGGACTAACAGATGAAAGATAGAAATTGTAGGAAACTGCCTCAATGTATACTACACCAAAATTAGGTATAGTGTGTATAGAGACCAGGTAACCCCAGAGGTAGTCAGAGGTTAAAGTAAGATATAACCTTACTCTCTATTTGTGGTAGAGTGGTAGAGCAGTAAGGCAGTATCAGAGGACAGTCTAAAGCATTTGATGTAAACACTCAATCAGCAAATATATTCACACACTCAAAAACTGAACTCTAGGCCAATTGTGTTTGTATAAAAATATTTACTGGCGTTTTATTTTTAGAACAAAGCAAGCCTGGCACAGGTAAGCATTATATACTTTTCAGTAATAAGTTACCAGATATAGAACAGTCTGAAACAGCAATAGAACTTGTACTTTGTTTGATTTACAGGTGATGCAGCAGGTTGCAACACTTCGCAAATACAGTACATTGAAATGAATAGGCTTTTTCAGTAAATTACAGGTAAGTTACTTTTTATGTTAGTTTTCTAACTCAGAGCTAGATACCTGGATTCAGCACTAGGACATTTCTTGCAAACAGGTAAGTAAATACGTTTTGGTTATTTGTGTGATTTTTAAAGAATATTTTTACATTTCAAAACTCCACACTTAGAAACTTTTTGAAAGAAAATTGTCAATTTTATTCCATGGAGGAAAAATAGGTTATCGGTTTGTAGGTAAGTAATCGACTGTGGAAGTTAAGGTTCTGTGGTTAGACTCAGAGGTCCCCCAGGGTCAGTGATGCACTTTTGTTTCACACTCAGCGGCACTAGGGCGGTCGGGTGCAGTGTGTTGAGGCCCAATGTTATCCTATGAAGGATAGGGGGCCTCCGGTTGGTGGCTGCTGGCAAGCAGGCCACTGGGCTGTGGGAGCAAAGCTCCAAGGGTTTAGGTAAAGGCAAATGGGGAACAAAATTAGCACCAAAGGTGCACCCTCAGTGGCACTAGGGCGACCAGGTGCAAGGTGCTGTTTTGAGGTCGGTTGCCCGGTTTTCAATGGAGAACCTCCAGTTTGCAAAAGCACTGCAGGCAGTGAGACAAAGGACTATGGGTGCCACCACCACTTCGAGAGGTAAGTTGAGAAGTTAAGGGTTGATAAGGCACCGTTGGTTTGGGCACACAAGGCTGTGGGGCTTCGGGTGCAGGGGTGCCGTTTGGGGGTCGGATCTTCTAACCAGCTCTGGGTCGCGGTCAGGGGAACCTTCTGGATTTAGGCTGCAGGCGTCAGCTGGAGGCTTACGGCAGGTCAGGGGTCGCCAGATCTCGGGTCAGGATCGCCGGGGGGAGCTCCTCGTTGCGTTTTCCACTCAAGCTCGGGCCGGGTTCGGAGGGCAGAGAGTGGGCTGGATTTGCGGTATCCGGCCGGAGAAAGAAGCTGCTGTTTCAACAAATCCGGTGTTCAGGGGAGAAGCAGTCTTGGAAGTGAAGGCAGGCAGGTCCTCTGGGGTTTTCGAGGTTGCTGGCTGCAGGACACACCGGAATTTCGCAGGAGCAGGTCAGAGGGGATTCAGGTGGGTGGGGCTGGGTCAAAGTCAGTCGTTGTTAGCTGGCTGCACTGCTGTTCGGTCCTTCTTTTCTACTTGTTGTCAGGCTGGATCTGAGGAAGCAAGGTTCAGGGTGCCCACTAAATACTGGATTTAGGGGTATTACAGGTAGGTAAGTGCAGGGAAAAAATGGGTCCCTTCCCTGGGGTGGATACACCCCTATCGTGCCACCCTCCAGTGGGAGTGGGCAGGAGCCTGTCCCTGGTTGGCTAGGTCCCCCTTCCGCAAGATGGCGGGGACTCAGTTGTGCTTCACCTCGCCTCTCCCACCTGAGGGGTGGAGTTGGTAGAGGTGGGCACACCTCTTTCCCTCACTTGTTTTTCCCGCCGGTTCTCCCGCCCAAAGTAGGGGGTGGAACCAGTGGGGACCAGCGGCTGAAAGCAGCAAATGGTCTGGGGAGGCTCACAAAGGCGGCATGCCTTTGAAGCTTCCCCTTCGTGAACCCTGCCCATCCTGGGGGAGGAGGCTTGGCATCTCGTCCCAGGATGTGCATTGTTTCAGGCCCCCGAGAGCAGCAGGCTCTCAACCCAGGGGTCCAGAAGGAATATCCTACTTACCAGTATGCATCTGTTCTTGGCATGTAGAGCTGCAGATCTACACACTGTGCATAGATCGCCATCTGGTGTTGGGCCTGGATGTTTGCAGTTTTTCTCTTGGCAAGTCTTTGGAAGTCATGAGGTATATGACTCCTCCTTTGGATCATATTGCGCATGGGCTTTGGCTCCATCCTCCGATTGTTTTTCGCCAGCGGGGAAATGATGGAGCTTAGTAAGAAAGAGGAAAGATGCCCATGTGTGCTGTATCTAAATAAGATAAAACTGCTACCGATAAAGGTAGCCGGGGAGGCGGGTGGGCGTGTGTA
This sequence comes from Triturus cristatus, assembly GCF_964204655.1. Lineage (NCBI taxonomy): Eukaryota > Metazoa > Chordata > Amphibia > Caudata > Salamandridae > Triturus > Triturus cristatus. The sequence continues at coordinate 838,681,637 of NC_140593.1, read as the reverse complement.
GATCTGCAGCTCTACATGCCAAGAACAGATGCATACTGGTAAGTAGCATATTCCGTTCGAGGCATATGAGCTGCAGATTACACACTGTGCATAGATTATATAGCAGTACTCACTCCTAGCGGCGACCACTTGTATCTGTTGCAGTTGTTTGAAACAATGTTTTGAGGACAGCCTGGCCCACACTAGCTTGTTGCTTAGTTTGCATATCTACACAATAATGTTTAGTGAAGGTGTGCGGTGTAGACCATGTAGCTGCTCTGAAGATATTATCTAAGGGGATGTTCCCTAAAAATGCCATGAAGCCCCTATCTTACGTGTAGAGTGGGCTTTAGGGGGAACAGATAGCGTTTGTTTGGCTTTGTGGTAGCAAATCTGTATGCATTAACAATCCACCTAGCTATCCCAGATTTGGAGATGGGGTTGCCTTTGTGTGGTGGTGAGAAAGACACGAATAGTTGTTTGTTCTTACGAAAAAGTTGTGTTCTCTCGATGTAGTAGAGGAAAGCTCTGTTGACATCTAGGGTGTGTAGAGCTCTTTCTGCAATGGTTTGTGGCTGCGAGAAGAATACGGGCAGTTCCACAGATTGATTGAAGTGAAAGGGAGAAATGACTTTAGGAAGGAATTTTGGATTAGTGTGGAGAACAACCTTATTATGATACATATGCAGAAAGGGTTCTTGAATGGTGAGTGCTTGTATCTCACTGACCCTTCTGAGCGAAGTAATGCCTACAAGGAAAGCAGTTTTCCATGTTAAAAATTGAAGCTCACATTTATGTAGAGGATCAAATGGAGGCCCCATTAGTCTTGTGAGAACGATGTTTAGGTTCCACACAGGTGAGGGTGGCACTCTGAGGGGGGGGAATTATTCTCTTAAGGCCTTCCATGAAGGCTTTTATGGCAGGTACTCTGAAGAGTGATAGATGCTGTCTATTTTGTAGATACGCTGCTATGGCAGCAAGGTGTAGTTTAATAGACGTGTAGGCTAGGTTGCATCTTTGTAGGTGTAGTAAGTAGCCTATGATGTGTTGGATAGACGCATCTAAGGGATTGACGGTATTGTTGTGACAATAGGTTACGAAACGTTTCCACTTGGCTGCATAGCAAGCTCTAGTGGTAGGTCGTCTAGCTTCTTTAATGACGTTCATACAGTCAGGGGGAAGATTAAGGTAACCAAATTCTAGGATTTCAGGAGCCAGATCGCAAGGTTGAGCTGAGCTGGGTCCGGGTGTTTGATCTCTCCATGGTTCTGGGTTAAGAGGCGTGGAGAGAGGTGTAACTTTTGGTGCGGAACTACGGAGAGTTCCAGCAATGTGGTGTACCACGGTTGTCTGGCCCAAGTCGGAGCGACTAGGATGAGTGTTAGGGAATGTTGCTGTAGTTTGCGCACCACTAATGGAATGAGAGGGAGAGGCGGAAAAGCGTACGCAAATCTGCCTGCCCAGTTCATCCATATCGCATTGCCTTTGGACAATGGGTGTGGATATCTGGCGACGAAGCTTGGGCATTTGGCGTTTTCATGGGTGGCGAAGAGGTCTATCTGTGGTTTCCCCCACATTTGAAAGAATGGTTGAAGAACTTGTGGATGAAGTTCCCACTCGTGGATCTGTTGTGTGTGACGGCTCAACAGATCTACAATGGTGTTTTGGACTCCTGGGACATTTTGGGCTAGGAGAAAAATGTTTTGAGGTATGGCCCACCTCCATATGCTCTGTGCTAGCTGAGAGAGATGCAGAGTGTGTGCCGCCCTGTTTTTGGAGGTAGTACATGGCTGTCATGTTTTCTGTGCGGACTAAGACAGCCTTGTTTGAGACGTGTGTTTTTAGGGCTACGAATATGACCAGTAACTCCAAATTGTTGATGGGGAGTAACTTTTGTTGAGGTGTCCACCTGCCCTGCATGGTGTGATGTAGTAGGTGACCTCCTCAGCCGGAGAGCGATGCGTCCGCCGTTAGAACTATTTGAGGAACCGGCTCGAGGAACGGTCGCCCTTTGGAAAGGTTTTTGGTGGTCCACCACCGCAGAGAGCGATGGGCACGACCGTCTACCAACACCAGATCTGATAATTGACCCCGAGCCTGGTTCCATTGGTGTGCTAAGCACTCTTGGAAAGGACGCATCTGGAGTCTTGCATGAGGTACTATGAATATGCAAGGGGCCATCATCGCTATAAGTTGCATAAACACTAGGGCTGGAAGAGAGTGTTGTGGTTGAAATTTGGCACGAAGAGCTTGTATGCTTGCTATCCTGGCGGGAGTGGGATAGGCTAGCGCTCTTGAGGCGTCTTTGGTGGCACCGAGGTATTGTTGAACGTGGGACGGATGCAGATGGAACTTGGCGTAGTTTACTGTGAAGCCCAGGTCGTGAAGTAGTTGGATATTGGCGTGAGTGTGTTGTACACACTGGTTGTATGAGCTGGCTTTTATGAGCCAGTCGTCTAGGTATGGGAAGACGTGGATGTGTTGTCTTCTCAGGTGTGCTGCCACTACCGCTAGGCACTTGGTAAACACTCGTGGTGCTGTGGTGACTCCGAATGGGAGTACTTTGAATTGGTAGTGCTGACCGTCCACGACGAATCTGAGAAACTTTCTGTGAGCGTTGTGAACGGGAATGTGGAAATAGGCGGCCTTGAGGTCTATGGTGGCAAGGAAGTCGTTCTGGGAGGGCAGAGGAAGGGTAAAGATTGTTCTGCGGGACGTTCGGGACGTCTGGGATGTTGTAGTTGTAACATGGGACTGGGGAGCCCGTAGGAGTAGGGTCCCCTATTGGTTGGTCGTCCACTCCGAGCCCTGTGTCGTAGCTAATGTCATCATCATCATCATCATCCTCATCTGGTGATGGTGTGGGAGAATGATGGGGTGGGGGAGGTGGAGGAGGAGGTGGTGAAGGAATCCTCAAAGGGGAGGTGGCAAAGACTCATTTTTGGTGGTGGAGCTGGTGCAGGCTTGTCCAGTGGTCTTTTTCTGGTGCTAAGCGTCAAATGCCCAGTCTTTGGATCCTTTACGAGGGTTTTTTTGGAAGGATTGGGTCGAAACAGTTGATCTGTAGGGGACAGATCCTTTGGTGCCGATGGTGTCGGAGCCGTGTGTTTTTTGGGCGTCGATTCGGCACTGGTTCTTTGTTTGGAACTGTAGGGTTTACCAATGTCTTTTGTCTTCCTTGATTCCGAGGTGGGTTTTGGCTTCGAGGCTTGGGAGTCGAGGCTCTTCGGTTTCTTGCTCGGGTCCGAGAATGTTATCGGTGCCGAGGAGCCGGTGCCAGTCTTCGGCGCTGAGTGCTTCGGTGTCGAGCTCGGCGCGGACGAGGAAAGGGGCGTTTTCTTTTTCGGTGCCGGTGTCGATGAGTTTTTCGGCACCGAGGGTAGGTTGGCTCGAGCCCGAGCCACCTGAAGGCTTGGTGGGCTTCTTAACCGGGCCTGGAAGCGAGGTATGGGAAGCAGTCTCTCGGTGCATACCTAGGCCCGAAGGCGAAGGCGTGACCGAAGCCTTTTTCAATGGCGTGGAGGGGGGTTTGGGGTCGGGGTCGACGTCTGTACTCACGCCCCTCTATGCCGGAGTTATGTTCTCGACGTCGGAGTCGTCAGGTTCGGAGGCGCTGACGAGGCCTTCTTCGGTGTGCTGTTGTTCCGGAACATCGACGCCTTCTTCGAAGATGTCATCGAGGATCTAAGTCGACGAGTGAGCCATAGGTCTCCTTGCTCGTCGGTCCCGAATCGTCTTCTTCGATCGGAAGGAGGCGCAAGCTGGACAGTCCCTTGCCTCGTGTTCTGGAGAGAGGCAGAGGTTGCACACGTCATGTAGATCGGTGTGGGGAAACTTCGACCCACATCGAGGACACTTTTTAAATGGCGTCCTTTCCATCAGCCAGGACAGGAGGCCCAGGTAGGCCTGAAGGCCTTCGTCGACGACCGGAATCGAAGACTTCGATCGTTGAGTCGCGTCGAGTGTGGAGAACGCGATCGAGACAATACCGAACGGGGAAGGATTGCGCGCCGAACTGGAAAACTGGCACGGTTCCAAACTGGAGCGTGAAGAACACATCCGAGCCCGATGGCGGAAAAAAACAATCTGAGGATGGAGCCGAAGCCCATGCGCAATATGATCCAAAGGAGGAGTCACATACCTCGTGACTTCCAAAGACTTTCCAAGAGAAAAACAACTGCAAACATCCGGGCCCAACACCAGATGGCAATCTATGCACAGTGTGTAATCTGCAGCTCATATGCCTCGAACACATGTCTGTTTGTGGCAGCCTAAGCAGCCACTCAGTCAGGTCACTAGAAGTTGGTCGAGTTTCAGGGGGCATCTCTAAGATGCCCGCTGTTGTGCATTTTACATTAAACCCCACACTGGCATCAGTGTGGGTTTAATCTGCTGAGAAGTTTGATACCAAACTTCCCAGTCTCCAGTGTAGCCATTATGGTGTTGTGGAGTTCGTAATGACAAACTCCCAGCACCATATACTCTTAATGGCAGCACTGCACTTACAGAGCCTAGGAATAGACTTGGGCACTGTAGAGGTACAGTGCTCATGCACCTGTACCCTCACCACTGGCATAGGGCACACAGCTAGGGGGTGACTGATGTATGCCAGTGGGCATGGCACACAAGGATGTTTGCAATGTCGACACTTCACTTTGTTCTGCACCAAGACACGCAGCCTAGAAAGGCAGTGTGTGTGTGTGTCAGGGTACAGGACCTCTAAGGGTGGCACAATAAGTGCTGCAGCCCTTAGAGGCCTTCTCTGGTCACAGTGCACTGGGTACCTGTGGTACCATTAACCAGGGGCTGACATGTGGCCAGAGATGTCAATTGGGTTTAGGTTTCAATGCAGTTTTAGAGAAGGAACACAGGCCCTTGGTACCTGATTAGCAGGAGCCCAGGGCACACTCAGTCAAAGAACATGAGAAATTCAGCAAAAAGTGGGGGCATACCATGCAAGAAAGAGGGCACATTCTCACAGAAATGCCTTGAAGGAAAGTGGATTGCTCAAAGTTCAGGCAGACTGATTTCAGAAAACCGCTCCACAGGAGACCCAAAGTCCTTGGATCAGCAAAGAATTGAGATGCAGGCCCAAGCCATGATAGGAAGTGTCTTTTACCACACAGGCCACTTAGTGCATCACATAAAGTCTTTCTGCAACTGAGCTGTTTCATCAAAAGCCGCCACAGAAGGTCCCGTGCCACTTTTAAGGCATTCTGAAATTTGTCTGTCAGGATTCTCCAGTGTTGAGCCCACAGAGACAAGAGAGGCATGACTGAAGCACCTGCATGTGCCACAGAGGATTGGAAAGTAGCAAGAGGCAAGCAGACCCTTGAGGACGACTGTCCGGTCTAGAAGAAGAGCTCCCCTCTTCGAACATCAGGATCACAGCTTGAATGCACCAAACTCACTGGAAAGGTAGGGACGTGCCCAGCTCCTCACTGATAAAGACAAGACACTGTGTGAGAGTTGTAGGTTGAAGGTTAAAACACAAGCTGTGGCAAACCCGGTTTCAGCAGCCAATCATCAAGGTACAGAAATCCAAAGCCTGTGACATGCACTGCCATGGCCTTCATAAGGAGAGGAGGGACAGTTGCTAACCTGAGCAGAATGGCAACAAATGGACAGTGGGTGGAGCCTGCTACAAAACGTAGAATTGAGTATGAAAGTACGCATCCTGAAAGTCAATAGACAAAATCAAGTCTATGAGCCCCAAAAGGACCTGTACCCTTGTACTCTTCGATTTTTCCTTGTGAATAAAGGAGTTCAGAATACAGAGACGCCAATCTTTCTTGGGAACAAGATGATAACTTCATTAAAACCCCTGCCTCATCACGTTAGTGGAAAGAGCAGCCAAGCTCCTGGAACAAAAGACCTTTGCCATAGTTTCCGTCTGTTTTGGCTCATCATTAAGGAGTAGAAAGAAAGTCAGGGTTCTATTTAAAAAAGGAAGAAGCCGCACAACAAGACTGTGAATGGGTGAATTTTCAAGAACTTCGGGTTTTCACCCAACATCTGACGACAGAAGAAGCTGGTTACTTCCTTGCAACCAAGATGGGAGTTCATGAAGGCTTCACTGAAAAGATGAAAAGGCTTCAAGAGGAGGAGCAGGCTGCAAGATTTCAGTAAGATTAGCTTTATTTTCCTTCAATAGAAAAAGCAATTGAAGAACTTCTGCAGCTTTGAGCAAGACAGAAATAAATTAGGCCACTCCTCAGTGAGAGGCCCTGAAGAACAAGGTTTTGACCTTCGGTAATGCCTTATCGGGTAGAGACAATGTCTAGCTGTAGATTGCTTACTTTGAATTTCCCCAGGCGTCAGAATGGATCAGGAAAATGTTTTGCGAGTAGTACCACTGTGCTCCAGTAGGTGGCATTTGTCGGCTCTATATGGCGTCGTCTGTGCCGGAAATGACGCCTGCTTTACCCATATAGACGCCACCTCGGCGTGCTGACGCCAGTTACTTTTCATGACTTTCCACGCCAAAAGCGCGGAACCATGAAGTGCACAAACACTGGTGTGTCCAAACTAGACACCATGGCCCGGCAGCCGGAGCACGACAGTTGTGTCACACTTCAAGAGCCACAAACACACGAGGTGTGGGTCCGTCACCTAAATGGCGCGGAAACAGGCACTACAGGGTTTAAAATTGGTCTTCATCCATAACATTCCTCAACATATCAGTATGAAAAAATATCAAAAAAGATCAGCAAAATATCGCAAAACTCATGTAAAAAACATACAGAGAGGTAGCTCTTCTCTTGGATCACCGCTGGCTGGCACAGAAAGAAAAGAACTGACATCAGAGTGCTGAGGTGACGCAGATGTAATTTCCGGCACGGATGACGCCACACAAAGCTTACCAGCAAGCAGGGGTACAAGCTCACGAAAAATCTTCCTGATCCAGTCTGAAGCCTGAGGAAATGCAAAGGTAAGGGCCACCTTAGGAAGGATTTTTATTTTTAAGGACCGCTCAATCCCTATAAACTTGGAAGAAAGGGTCTTCCAGGGTTAGAGTCTGAAGCTTAGTGACAAGTCTGAAGGATGTAATGGCTACTAGAAAAGCTACCTTCCATCAAAGGAATTGCAAGGGGCAAGACCGTAGTGGCTAGAATGGAGGGCACATTAAGTCTTGTAAGGATTATATTAAAGTTCCACACCGGAGTTGGTGCGATTCAGAGTGGTATGACTCGTTTGAGTCCCTCTATGAAGGCCTCAATGACAGCAACTCTGAACAGCGAGGTGTATTTTCGGTATGGAAGTTAGGTAGCCACTGCAGACAAGTGAAGCTTGACAGAAGTGTAGGCAAGGCCTGAGATTTGAAGGTGAAGCAGATAGTAGACTAAGTCCTGTATGGTTGCATGCAATGGGTAAATGTGCCTGGGGAGACAGTAGTGCGCGAACAGTTTCATTTGAGTCTTGCGTTCGTCCTCGAGAATGAACATGTACTCTGAAGGAAGTTCAAGATAACAAAATTCTAGATTATAGAATCTCATGAGCCAAATTGCAAGACCGAGCTGCTTGAGGTCTGGATCGTTCTGTGTTTCTTAGTGAGAAGGTCTGGTCAGTTGGGCAGCGTCTTGTATAGGACTATGGAGAGGTCGAGGAAGGTGGTGACCCAGGGCTGTCTGCCAAAGAGGGAGCCCCAAGGATGACAACTCTAAAGTAGCTGCAGTGAGAGGCCTCATGAGGTTGTTGCCCTCTGAAGGGAGGTGAATGCCTTAGGAGGGGTAGTTTTGCAAAGCTCCGATTGCCTTTGAGGTGTCCATGTCCTTTTTAAAAAAAAATCTAGCTTTTGATAAACCTGTGGTCTGAAGAGGTGCTCTCCATCAAAGGGCAGGTTGGGCAAATGCTGCTGGACTTCTGGCTTGAAGCCAGAGACCCGCAATCATGAGAATAAGGATACTAGAATTGACTCTGAATGTCTCTGTGATGGTAGCATACATGCCACAGCTGCTGGTGGTATTCGAAATGAGCTTTCTCTCTGCAACAAGGTACTGGCCTAGTTTGTGGTATTGGTCAGGGAGGTATTGGAGAAGCACCATTGTTTAATTCAAGTGGGCCCTGCCATAACAGGAGAGCAAGCAGACTTAGTTGGCAGAATAGACAGTGTACAGGCCGCCTTGATCTTCTTGTTCTCCTTATCTGGTGGGGTCATGTGCTCTGGGTGTTTGCACTCTTGCTAGCGGTGTGCAACCATAGGGAGTCTGTTGGTAACTGGCCCCTGATGTACGCAGGGTCCGTAGGGTGGAGCCTTGCACTTTTTTTCTACCCTGTGTTTAATAACCCGGGATTAGACTTGATCCTTCAATATATTGGGGGCAGGTTTCAGCATGCCCTTGAGGATAGAGTGTGCAGCATGGAACGCAGGATCAAAGATAGCGTCTCCATGAGGAAATCATCATCCTCTGGAATCGTGTGTATTTCCACTTTCTGGTAGGTGGCCATACAGTGGAGCACCTTGTAGTAGGAGGTGGTGTAATTAGGTGGTGGACGGGCCGGGTACAGGTCAGTTCAGTGTCTCGTGGCAGTAAGATGTCCTAATCATCCCAAGGGTCATCTTATGGATAGGGCTCAAATGGCAAGTTATAAGGGTCATGAGAAGAGCCTGGACTATGGTCCCCAAACCCAGAATGTGGTGACCCCTGTGGTGAGAAGTAGACAGTCAAGATGTGGTAAAGATGGAGGAGGTAGCAGATCTGGTAAAGGAGGAAGAGAATGTGATGGAGGTCGAGGCAACAGAGGTGGACTGGTTGCCTGTTGTGTTTCTACCAGGTCTTCTGTGCCAGCTGAGGCAGGACGTCTATTGCTTCTTTGAAGAAATTGAGTACTTCGGCTTTGGTAGGAGCAGAGCGAGAATTCGAATCTGTGAGTGAATGCGGATTTGCACTTGTACAGCAGCAAGAGGATGGGTTGCTCCTGGTCTTCGGAGATGGCAGAAAATAGGGCCCGATTCACTAAAGTGGCCTTGTGATCTTTTGGACCCAAGGGCTTAGAGTCACAAGATATTTTAGACATACCACTGAGGGCACTGGGTCAGATGATATTTTCTATGAAGGCACTGAATGCCACAGCTTGAATATTTGCTTCAGCACCGGTGGCTGACTTGGTGCCGGGTCCAAAGTGTGCTGTCTATGCCGACCATGGCCTTTAGGCAGTAGTGAACCGGAAGCCTGGTACCTGGCTTCAGGGATCAAGCCGACCATCTCTTGGGCTGCACTCGGCCTCTGTTCAATGCTGGGGTGGTGGAGGAGGGTGAAAGGTGGTACTCACTGCAGAGTTCATCGATCTTTGTCCCGGAGGAGGTGATGGTTCGTCGACCACCCCATCAGAGCCAGAGTCCTCGCAGGAGTAGACTTGAGCCACTTCAGTGGATGTTCCCACCTGAAGGTTGCCTTCGATGTCTTGTTCGCTGAAGAGAGTGTTGTCGCTTTGTATATTCTCGCCATGGATGCAGACATGAGGCATTGATCTCAACAATACCAGATGGTTTTCTTGCTGTGAAAAACAGGTTACTTACTTTCTGTAATGGTTTTTCTGGTAGAGACCATCTAGCCACAGATTTCTTATCTTCGAATTCTCCCCAGGTGTCAGACTGGCCCTGGAACTTTTGTTTTGAGCAGTACCACATTGTGCCGGAAGCCACCGTCGTCGGCTGCGCGCTGCGTCATCTACATCGGAAGTGACGTGCATACTGCATATATAGGCGTCACCCCAGCGCTCTGATTTCAGTTTCTTTTCACAAATTTCCATGCCAGAAGCGCAATGCCACAAAGAGTACTGACTACTGGTGTGAGAAAACTAGGGCCCTAAAAGGGGGAAAAACATAAGTCTATACATCCAGGGAGGATGGGTGGGTCTGCACGTAATCTGCAGAGAGACAGAGTCTCTACCAGATAAGGTGTTACCAAAGGTAAGTACCTTGTTAATTTGATAAAGATTTCTAGCCGCAGAGGCCTTAACTTCAACTAGATACTCAAGCAATACTGCCCTGGAGGAGGGTCTGCTAAATGATTTTACACTAAAAAGTGCCCATTGCTACAGACTGGATTTTCCAAACAGTAATGCTTGGTGAAGGTGGGCAGAGATGACCAGATTGCTGCCCGACAGATGTCCAGGACTGAAACTCCATGGGCCAACATAGTGCCAGCAGCCTTAGCGATGGTGGAATGAGCTTCCAAGCCTTCAGGAGGCTGCTTCTTGACCAATGTATAGAAGATCTTGATGCAGAGAACCACTCATTAAGAGATAGTTTGTTTCCGAGCCGCCAGATCTTTCTTTGCACTAACATATCTTCAAGGTAGAACAACAATGGGTCAAGACATTGGGATCACTCCTCTTCTCTAAAGGGATGTGGACGGGTGTAGAAGGTGGGCAAGGTGACAGACTGGCCCACATGAAATGGTGTTATCACTTTTGGCCGGTAAGAGGCCCTAGTGCGAAGCACCAGTTTGTCAGGCGAAACTGATCGGAAGGGAGACTTGAGTGATAAACCCTGCAGCTCACTCACCCTTCGGGCCTATGTAATTGCCACAAGAATAGCTGTTTTGATGGTGAGCAGCCCGAGAGGACTATTGTGTATAGGCTCGAGGGAAGCACACATCAGAAATGTGAAAAACAAATGAAGGTCCCAATGAGGCATAATAAAACTCGGAAGGTGAGAACATATGTAGAAGACCTTTTAGAAATCTATAGGCAGAAAGATATCCTTTCAGAGTGCCCAGAGCAGAGCCCTGCTGGGCAAGAATAAAAATAAAAAGCAAAATATCAGAAAGGGAGGCAAAAGATGATTAATAGACTTTTCTGTACAATATGATGCAAACCTTTTCCATTAGCAGGCGTATATCGGTAAATATCGTCTTGGTGGAGGGATGACTGACTACCAGAATAACATAACAGAGTTCAGGAGGAAGGTTGAAAACTATCAACAGATGCTGCTCAATCTCAACGCAATAAGGCAAAGAGTTAACAGGTTCAGGTGGAGGACCCTCCCCTCTCCCAGATGGCCCCACCATCCCAGGAGTGATGCATCTTTCACTACTGTGAGATCTGGTTGGGGAAGGGAGTTGTCTGCCTCTGACCCAAACGCAGTTTGTTAATCACCTCTGCAAACCCTTTGCAGTTCCCTCCAAGATCTGGACCATGTCGGGGAGATTTCCCTGTTGCTAATCTTACTAGAACTTCAGGTCCCACTGCATAGCCTGCATATGTCAGTAAGCAGGTGTCACAAGCAGGAAGACATGGGGGCCAGCTGCCTTAGTCAGTCTGATCAAAATCCAGAAAAGAGGCTGAAACATCGGTATCATAGCCTGAATATCCTGGCTTGCCATTTGGAAGGATAGGCCCGAAACTGCACTGTGTCCATAACAGCTCTGATGAAAAGGAGTGTCCAAGAAGGGGTCAGGTGTGACTTCCACACATTGATAGTGAACTCCTGTGAGTGCAGGAGGTCCGCCGTAGTCTGGAGGTGGGAAGCGATTGCCTGGGACAAACCTGCCTTCAACAGCCAGTAGGGTTGGAGACGACAGCCTGAGATTAGTCCGCCTTCAACAGCCAGTCTTCCCTGATTACTGCAGATGAGCTGCAACCACTGCCATCACCTTGACGAACGGCTGAGGGGCACTGTGCCAATAATGAATGGTGTGAAGGTATGTCAGTTGTAAGTATTAATACAATTTTGGTTCAGGCTACTCCGAATTCTTTATGGGGTGGTAAATGATTCCATGACATTCTTCTCTACAACTGCAACTAATATTTAGATTCCCACCCTGTACCAGTGTAGGAAAGTGGCTCTGTATGTACTGTTCCCAAATAGGTACAGTGTGTACAGAGTCCACAGTCTCCAGAGGTTTGGCAGAGGCTAAAGTTAGATATAACCTTACTCTCTAGAGGGGTAGCTTGGTAGAGCAGTAAGGCAGTATCAGAGGACAGTGTAAAGCATTTGTTGTACACATTTAGTCAGCAAATGGTCTCACACACTCAAGAACTGAACTCTAGGCCAATGGTTTATATATAAACATATGGCTGTTTTATTTTACAACCAACAATTGGTATCAAACTATACTTTCTCAGAATTAGATGCTTTGGTTAAATAGGCAATAGTCTTTTGAATGCAATAGTTACAGTTTGTTGCAATTTGCAACACAATTCAAACACAATTATACATTGAGCTCAATGGGAAATTCTAAGTAAATGCAATTGATTACTTTTAGGATTACTTTAACTGCAGGACTGGTTACTAGATTCAGTCCTGGGACAGGTCCTCGAAAAAGGTGAGTAAATACGTTTTAGTTACTGTTGTGATTTTTAAGCAATATTTTGGTATTTTAAAAGTTGACAAACTTTTTCTAATAAAATCACCAATGTTATCCTATGGGAGGAAATTCACTTAGCAGGTAAGTGTGGTTATTGTTACTTTTTCTAGCTCAGTGTTGGATCCTGGATCCAGCACTAGTGTACCACCTGGAAGCAGTTGAGAGAATGCGTTTAGGTTATACAGGCGATTTTTAACGAATATCTGTAAGTTTGCAAAATCGACACAAACTTTTTCAGCAAAAACCAGGCAATGGTATCCTATAGAAGGAAGTTCAAGTTGCAGGTAAAGTATGTTCTCGCTACTTTTGTAATCCAGTGCTGGGTTCCTAGGCTCAGTACTGGGACATCTATCTAAAACAGGTAAGTAATTACGTTTTCACAGTTGGTACGATTATTAAAGAATATTTGTAGTTTGCAAAAATCGACACTTAGAAGAAATTTCACAGAAAAATGGTTTCCTATGGAAGAAAATTGAGTTAGCGGCAAGTATGGTTGTAATTACTTTCCAGGGTCAGTGCTGGGCACCAAGATCCAGCACTGGGATCTCTCCTAATAGCAAGTGAGTATTTTTGTTTTCGTTACTCGTTTGATTTTAGGTGAATATTTTAAAGTTCAGAAACTCCACACTTAGAAGAATTTCCAGGTGAAACCAGTCAATGTTACCCTATGGAAGAAAAGTGAGTTATCGGCTTTTGGGTAAGTACTCGACTGGCAGAGGTAAGGTTCTGGGCATAGACTCAGGGGTCTCCCAGGGTCAGGTAAGTACAGTTGTTACACCCTCAGTGGCACAGGGGCAGCCGGGTGCAGAGTCAGTTAGGCCCAATGTTATCCTGTGGAAGGCAGGGGGCCCTTGGTTGGTGGCTGCTGGCTAGCATGCCACGCGGTTGTGGGAGATGGGCTCCTGGTCACTAGCTCAGGGCAAATGGGGAAGTAGATTGGATTAGAGGTTGCACTGCAGGGGCACTCGGGCGGCTGGGTGCAGGGTGCTTTTGAGCCGTTGGGCGCTCAATGAATTGCAATGGAGAAGCTCAAGAACTAACAAAGGCTGCAAGCTCAGGGACGAAGATTCTTCAGGTGAAACCACCACTTTGAGAGGTAAGTTGGGTAGTTGGATGATGGGTATGTACCCAGGAGTTGGGCACAGGGGGCCGGGGTGCCTTTTGGTGTTGGGAAATCTTACCCTCTGTTGATCGTGGTTGGGGGGGTCCCTGGTTCTGAGGCTGCAGGTGTCGTCAGGAGCGTCGAGGTGGATCATTGGGTGCTGGATTCGGGGTCACAGTCGCCGGGGGGACGTCCTCGTGGTCTTTGTCCACTCAAGCACAGGCCAGGCTTGGCGGGTGCAGAGTGTGCAGGGTTCGCGGTTCCTGGCTGATGCCAGGGGTCAGTTACTTGCTTTGAGCAGTACCACTGCTCGTGGGAGTCCCAGATGCTTAGAGTCACAGGGTTGCCAGGTCCTCCGGGGTTTGTGAGGTTGCTTGCCACGGGAGATGCCGGGATTTAGCAGGCTCAAAAAGCAAGGAGGGTTCTGGCTCAAGTAGCAGCACGGCCAAACCAAAGCTAATATAAAGAACAAAACAAGTGCAAATACTGTATGTGTTTTCACCTCGAGTTTACGTAGTGAACTGAATTAAACAAGAACACTAGCCACAACTTTGTCGTTGAATTTAATCGAAAAAGTGTTTGCTATTTTATAAAACACTGCATTTTTTGTTTTTTGTTAAGGTTAAATAAAGTACGCTCATTACAATACAAAAATACATTACAACATTAATGACAATACTGACAATACAAATACATTTGTTACAATTTAGACACCTGTGCACAAAAAATAAGAGATTTGTTCTACCTAACATACAAACAAACAACACATTCAAATCACATTATATACAATCTATATACAGGCCATCAGTATATCGCAATTGACATAGTCATGAATTAATTCACTGTTTACTTTAAACAAAGATTGGCCCGAAGCGGAGAGAGGTCTACGCGTTTCGAATCCCACTGAGTGCTGGGATTCTCATCAGGACCAATATGTGGCTGTGAACCAAAAAACAGAAAGAGTTTTAAATAATAGTGACCCAACTCTAGTGTGTCAAAGCTGCATGAGTTTGTTAAAAAGGCTCTTACCTAACAGTGAGGAAAGCCAACTTATTCTCTAAGGTGTTGCGTCTTCAAACAGAAACCTAAATGGAATCAGGACCAAAGGCGAGTCAATTTCTATATCTATATTGCTACAACCAAACATAGAAGGAGCCCAACAGACAGAGAAAACACACCTTGTTTAAAAATGTTGTAATGAGCCGAGGATCTGGGCCAGAACGATTCTTTTGTCTTTATAATTTGTATATAACTCGACAGCCGCTCCAACACGACAAGCGCGTTATCTGAAAAGCCGAAAACGCTGAGTGTAAGTACGCGCAGCATGGTCTTAAATGAAAACAATCATTACTTGAAGCTCATCTGCTTACCTCGGTGCAGAGCGCGAGCAGCCAAGCAATTTCCGTAGTATAGCGGAGGGACGAATCGATCGCGGCGTCCGTTTTACTCTGTGAAGACAGACGAATATAGTGGTCTTTTAAACATCGGTCCGCGAGTGAAACGTGGGTTTAGCAGGCAGTAGTTGTAGAGAGGTCAACGACCTATTTACCTGCGGGAGCGTCGGTGTTCGTGTTCTAATTTTGCGGTGGCTGGCCTCAGAGTTGCTGCAAGCTGGAAGTGGCCATTGCCAACAGCCGTATTTACGCATTTCCTTCTCACGTGAACAGGACTCTAGGTGACATGGGAGTTGTAGTTTTTTGGACACGATCGGGTTAGCAGTGGTTGTTTCTTTTTTGGTGATGCGACCTGGTGGATGATTTGTTGGAGTATTCAAAGGGTCCTGAAAAAGTTTTTTTCAATTCCACGCGGCGGGTAAAATGCAAATGAAATAGCATGTGTAGGTGTTTCAAACACCCATTGCAGTTGGACCCAGTCAATCCGTCCTTTATTCTTGTGTAGGAAAGGCCTTAGTTCATAATTTGTAAATTTCCGAGAGTTCATTTAATCCATCAATGGACGTATTGAATTTAATTATCAACATTGCTTCTCTCTTCAATAGTTTGGCGTCCAAGTCGCCGCCTCGTAGGTCACGCTCCACTTTGGAAATAACTGTCCATTTTAGTTCCTGTTCTGTGTGATTGTTCAAATGCCAGTGGTTCACCAATGGCGCATTTTGTACTTTTTTACGGATCCTTGATTTATGTTGTTGGATGCGAATCCGTACTTCCTGATTGGTCTTGCCGATATAGAGTTTGTCACATGGACAACGGATGCCATATACTACAAATTTTGATTTGCAGTTTGAAAAGGTCTCGTGTTTCCAGTGTTGGCCTTTGTGGGAAAACAAATTGCTTTCCATAGTGGAGTCACAACAGACAAATGTTCCACATTTACGATGTCCTTGTATTGGTGGGAGGCATAGCATACTTCGTAAGTCAGACTCTTTAGTTCTTGGTAATGCTGCCCGTATTATCTGATTGGCGATACTTTTGTCCTTTTTAAAGGCAAATAAGGGAACTTCATTTAATGTTGTGTCCAAGTGTTTTACTAAATGCCAATTCTGTTTTATGGTCTTTTTGAACCAATTTGACGTTGGACAAAATGTGGAAACACATACTATTCTGTCGGACGTCGGTTTCTTGCGTCTCTCAAGTAAAGTTTCACGAGGTGTCCACCATGCTCGTTTAATAGCTCTTTTCAAGAGCTTTTTGGGATATCCTCTAGCTAAAAGATTTTCTTTCAGTCTTTCTGCATGGGAGAAATATTCATCTTTAAATGAACAATTTCTTCGTATGCGTAAAAATTGCCCATAGGGCAAATTTTCTCGTAAACTGCGCGGGTGGTTGCTTGAGAAATGCAACGCTTTGTTTCGGTCTGTCTCTTTTTTGTACAATGTGGTCATGAGGCGTCCATTTGTTGGATATACTTCAACGTCCAAAAATGCCATTTTGGTTTTAGAGGAATTCATACTGAATTGTATGTCTGGTGTTCTATTGTTGAGCCAATTGAAAAATGCTTCTAGCTGTTTTTCATCTCCGGTCCAGATCATAAAAATATCATCAATGTACCGGAACCAGCTATTGATGGAATCTGCAAATGGATTATTGTTGTAAACAAATTGATCTTCATATTTGGACATGAAAAGAACAGCTAGTTCCGGGGCGAATGGACAGCCCATAGCCACGCCTTTGACTTGGTAGAAAAAATCATTTTGGAAACAGAAGTAGTTGTTCTTAAGAGCGAAAGTGGCTAAATCCAGAATGAATTTGGTGGGAATTTTCTCGGGTTTTGGTCTGCTGTCCAGGAATGCTTGGATCACCGCTAGTCCCTCGTCTTGCGGAATTTCAGTGTAGAGCGATGTGACGTCTAAAGTCACAAGAAGCTGTGTCCCTTCATCGAATCCCATTGTCTCAAGCTTGTTCAAAAAGTCGGTGGTGTCTTTTAGATACGATTTCACTTCACTCATAAAAGGTTTTAGGAAAAAATCAACGAATTTCGAAATGGGTTCTAATAAAGATTCGCACCCGGAGACTATTGGTCTACCCGGCGGGTTGTGTTGGTCCTTATGAACTTTGGGTAGTACATAAAAGATGGGAATTCGAGGGTGTGTATTCTTTAAATATTCGTATTCTTTTTTTCCCAGAAATCCTTGATCAAACCATTTTTGGAGCATATGAAATAATTTGCCTTGGAGTTCACCTGTGGGGTCTTTAGATATCTTCCTGTAACACAGCTCATTGGAGAGTTGTCTGTTGACTTCTATGATGTAGTTCTCCTTTGCCCAAATAACAATCGATCCGCCCTTGTCGGCTTGTTTAATTATTACCGATGTGTCATTTTTCAGGTTGAGGAGTGCCTCCCTTTGAAGTTTAGTCACATTGGGTCTTGTGTATTTCTTTTTTTGTTTCTCTGTTTCAGTTATGGCTGATAGAATCACCTTTTCGAAGATTAAGACCTCTTTGGGGACTTTATTAGAAGGCGGGCAGAACCCTGATTTTTTCTTAAGTCCTGTTGTCTCCATGTTGTCTTTGGGTGGATTTTCAGAAAAAAATGTTTTCAACCGAATTTTGCGGCAGAACTCTATGAATTCTGTTTTGAGTTGAACAAAGTTGGTCACCTTGGTGGGGACGAAGGATAATCCTTTCTCGAGTACGCTATACTCCGCTTCCGATAAGACTTTATCCGATAGATTGAAAATTGGTGATGTTTTTAGTTTTTGTAGTTGTGTTGTCTGGTGGTCATTTCCCACGGCTGGTTTGTATACCTGGACCTCCCTCGAGGTTTCCGTTGGCCTCTTCCTAAAAAAGGCGATGGCTGTTGGTAATTTTGTTGGTAGTTGCCTCTCCTATTGAAATCTGGACCGTTGGTGGATTTATCTATATCACTTCCGTTTGATGAAGATGTCGATTCCGAGAAAGAAATGAATTTTTGTCTTGATCTGCCTTGATATTCCGACAGAAATTTGCGTGAATCTGGTCTTGAATAAAAATCAATCTGTAGATAAGGGTATGCTTTCTCTAATGAGAAGTTCCTTTTGTCGTTCTCGAATTTGTTGCTTTTTTGATTGATTGAGTAGTCCTTGAATTCAGCAATTATTTTGTCAACTTTGTCTAATAATGCCTTTGCATCTGTAATTAGTTGGTTTGATTTGATCTCACTTTCCAAAATGGCAATTTCCTCAAGTTGTTGTTTGGACAACCTTTGGGCCGTCTCCACTGTGAGTTAGCAGGAGCAGGTTCGAGGGTCGACAGGCCAGTAGGGATCTTCTTAAATACTAAATTTAGGGGCGTTACAAGTAGGTGAAGGGCAGGGTCCACTGGGTGCCTGCCCTGGGGTGGGTACACCCCCTATCCTGCCACTCTCCTGTGGGAGGGGGGGAAGTGGCCTAGTCTTGATTGGGCAGGGTTCCCAATCAGAGCACGGAGGAGTGCTTCACTTCGCCTCCCCACCTGAGGGGTGGGGTTGGCAGAGGCAGGCACACCCCCTGTCCTTCCTTGGGGTTTCCGGCCAGTCTTCCTGCCAGAGCGTGGGTTCAGAACCGGTAGGGGCCAGTTGCGGAGTACAGCAAGTGGCCTGGAGAAGCTCATATAGGCAGCATGCCTTTGAAGCTTCCCCTGCCCATCCTTGGGGAGGAGACCTAGCACCTCGCCCAGGACGTGCATTGTTGCAGACCCAGGAGAGCGGATGGCTCTCTACCCAGGGGTCCAGCAGCATGTCTGCTGTGTGGCAGACTAGGCAGCACCTCAGGCAAGACGTGGATTGTAGGTTAGGTTCAGGGGGCATCTCGAAGATGCCCTTTGTCGTGCATTGTACATTAAATCCTGCACTGGCATCAGTGCGGGTTTAATGTGCTGAGAAGTTTGATACCAAACTTCTCAGTCTTCAGTGGAGCCATCATGGTGCTGTGGAGTTCGTGTTCACGATCTCCCAGCACCATATACTCTTAAATGGCAGCACTGCACTGACAGAGCCCAGGAATGGACCTGGGTACTGTAGGGGCACAGGGCTCATGCACCTGTACCCACACCACTGGCATAGGGCACCCAGCTAGAGGGGTGGCTGATGTATGCCAGGGCAGTGTGTGTGGTGGGCATGGCACACAGGGATGTGTGCAATGTCGACTGTTTTGTTCTGTACCCAGACACTCAGCCTGCAAGGGCAGTGTGTGGGTATCAGTGTACAGGGCCTCTAAGGGTGGCACAATAAGTGCTGCAGCCCTTAGGGGCCTTCCCTGGTCACAAGGCCCTGGGTACCTAGTGTACCATTTACCAGGGGCTGACATGTGGCCAGGGTTTGCCAATTTGGGTTTAGGTTTCAGCACATTTTTTAGGGAAGGAACATAGGCCCTGGGCACCTGATTGGCAGGAGCCCAGGGCACAATCAGTCAAAGTACATTCAGCAATTCAGCAAAAAGGTGGGGGCATACCTATGCAAGAAAGATGGCAC
This sequence comes from Triturus cristatus, assembly GCF_964204655.1. Lineage (NCBI taxonomy): Eukaryota > Metazoa > Chordata > Amphibia > Caudata > Salamandridae > Triturus > Triturus cristatus. The sequence continues at coordinate 838,662,356 of NC_140593.1, read as the reverse complement.
TTTCTCACAACCAGCTGTTAATTCCCAATAGAAACATGACTTGGATGATCCAGGTCACTTCCCATGGTGGGGTATCCTTAGATACATTTCTAAATATATTACATAAGACGCAAGGCACCCTCCACGCCTTGAGTACCTGCATACTAGTGGAAGACCCTTGGCCTTTATCTACCATACAGTACATCTACCAAATAGTAAGTGTAATTGGGGTTATTGCCCATGGCCCAAAACGCAAGATCTATATTCTCGATCTGAACTTGGGCCATATGCTCAATCAATGTTAATAATTAGATAAGCTGTTTGATAGTAAACAAAATAAGTTATTCTCAGGCTACCAGTCAAATGCAGACTTCTAACATTTCACCATAGACACACTGTGCACGTAACTTCTCCACAGGAACATCTCCAAAAAAGGGAGATGTGTTTAAAAAAAAAAGCAGGAATCTAGTATTTAGGGGCCACCATGAACCTTGCCGCCTCAGATTCGAGGAAGAAAGAAGATGGACCAAAGAGCCGTGCTGACCCAGGAAGAAGGGGACACCAACTGCTTTGGCCCCAGCCCTACCGGCCTGTCTAGTCTACGTCCTGCCTACAGCAAGAACCCAAGCCAGTCCAGCAGCCAGCAACCCCCAGAGCCAGGAGGACCGGCCCTGCAAACATCTTACAGATGGTCTCCCGTGAGCACCGGATTTGCTCAAGCCAAGACTCACCAACAAAATCCGGGGACCATGAGATTCAGCACCACTTGCACCAGATGCCCACGGCCCGAGTTTGAGTGGCTCAATACCATGGGGAGGTCTGCCCAGTGATCCTGACCTGGGATCCGGTGATCCCAGACCTCCCTCAAGACGACTCCTGCAGCCTCAGCCTCAAGGGTCCCCCCAACCGCGACAAGAGCTGGTAAGAAAACCAAAGGCCAGAAGACACACCTGCACCGACGACCTTGGGTGGCCCAACCAATGGTGTCCAGGCATCCCCCAAGAATCCAACTTGCCTCACAGCCGGTGGTCACCTACAGGAAGCCTCCCTGCCCGAGCCTGCAGCAACTTTGTTGTACCGAAGGTCTCCATGGAGTGTCCCCGGGGTCTCCTTGGCACCCTGCACCCGGTTGCCCCAGTGCCGCTGGTGGTGCAGCTCCTGTGCTGATTGTTGGTCCCAGCAGTGCTGACCTTAACACCAGGAGCTTTGCTCCCACACCAGAGAGGCCCGATTGTAAGCGGCCACTAATCAAAGGCCGCCTTAGCTCCTTTGGCTAGCACTGGGCCCCTGCACTCTGTATCCGGCTGCCCCAGTGCCTCTGGTGGTGCAACTTGAGTGCCTACCTAGACCTTGGGGTACCTTGGTCCTAACCCTCAAAACTTCCACTAGCAAGATGTTTACTTACCTGGAAAACCGATAACCATTTTTCTCTCATAGGACCACGTTAGGAGATTTTGTGCCCAAAATGTTGTGTGTTGAACTGTTGGTTTGTATGAGAAAAACAGTAAATAACAAGCCAAAAAAGTCTTACTTACCTTGCATTGTGAGACTTAGGTGTGGTATCTAGGCATACCACCCCCCAGTACTCACTGTAATCTGCAAGTAATGAAAAAGTATTCTAAAAGTAATTACTGTGTAATGTAAACTGTTTTTTATAGTCATACTAACCAGTAACAACTGCAAATCCATTTCCAATTGCATTTCTGTGTGAAGGATTAAGATTTAAAGAATTATTTACCTACCTGCACCAAGTCATGCTTGGTTCTAGAAATAAAATACAAGTATACCTTGGGGGCGCTAGAGGGCGCCAAGCAAGATGGCCGCACTTGTGTGAGGTCCTTGCAATTCGGGCAGAGATCCATCACTAATCCTGATCATCTTGGACCACTGACGCGCTACAAGTGAATATCCCGGAGCGATCCGCCGATCACGGCGGAGATCGGAGGAGGCGTCCCCCCCCCCACCCTGACCAGCCCCGGACCTGTGCTCCCGGACGCGGTCCGCTGCGGCCCCCAGGCTGTCTGAAGCTAAGAGTGGACTGCGGAGGAGGCAGATCTGCCGAGGCCCGGCGGCGCTGCGCAGGTGAGTGCCCGGCGGGCCCCAGGGCCGGCTGACCCCCCCCCCCCCCAGGTGTAGACTGCTGCGGCGCGCGCCTGGCGCCCGCTACTGTGCCTGGAATGATACGCAGAGGCCAACCCTGCGGCTCCTGCTCTGCGGCCCTGCTGTCCCGTCTACGCCTCTTCCCACCCCTGACCATAGGCTGAGGAGCTTGTGTGGCGACGGTGCAGACCGCCGCAAGAAACTCGCTGGGTCCCACTGCCGGCCCCTCGCTGCCGCTGGTTAGCAGCGATTACACGCTGGATGAGCCTCTGCCGAGGTCTCCGGAGACTGCGAGGCCTGTACCTCTGGGCCGCGACGCGGGATCCGGGTCCACTACTGTGGCCCCATAGACATACGCGCCCTGCCGTGCTGCCCCCTCTTGACGACGCCCTGGGCCTGATTGGCGAGCACTGGTGGTGCGGGGGCGGCCCATTTTCTGACACCCCTGACTGCTGCACTTGAATGCATGGTGCCCGGAGGGGAGGACACACGGCTGACCCAGTCAGGGTTGTGGAGGGCCTGGCAACCCATCATTGTTGATCACACGTGGGGGCTGGACCGGGAGGACCGCTGGCCCGCCTGAGTGCGGCGTGACGACGTTCGGAGACGCTGAGAGGGCCGTGGAGGAATAGAACTGCCCAGCTGGCGTACCCCTTCCTGTGCAGATCCAGGTGCCTGTCGGACCCATCACCTCCCAGAGCTGCGGGACCAGCCTTTCAGTGACAGCACCCTCTGGGAACAAGGGGTTGCGCGTACTGCCCTGCGCCCGGCCTTCGCCCCATCGCCCCTGCTACCGTTAGACTAATACCTCCTGGCCCTCTGCTTGCATCGTACTCCCTTTCCGGACGCCATGGGGAAGCCAGATGGGCGCCAGCCGCAGCTCAGCTACGATGCACGGAAGGTCACCCGTTCTCAGGCAGAACACAAGGAGGATCAGGCGGAGGCCCCGGCCCCCTCCACTGCAGATCTGAAGAAACTTCTACTCATCATGCAGTCCAGCCTGACCTCCATTGAATCGAAGATGGACTCCATGAACGCTAGGCTCAATGGTGTCACACACAGAGTGGACAAGTACGATGACCGCCTGGCAGAGGCGGAATGCTGCGTTTCGGACCTAGAAGACACCTCCATCACCAATACATCTCGCACACTGGAAATGGAGCAGATCCTCAAAGTTATAGCAGCCAAAAATTAGGATTTAGAATCCCGCTCTAGGCGGAACAACCTCTGAATCCTAGGGGTGCCGGAATCTACCGCTACAGGCAGGATAGAGGACTACATTGAGCGTCTCCTCATAACGTTGTTCAGTAGGGAGGCCTTCTCACCAATCCTAGTGGTTGAGCAGGCTCACCGGTCACTGGCTGCCCGCCCTGTACATGGAGCCACAACCCACCCGACCATAGCCCGGTTGTTCAATTACCGGGACTGTGACACAGCTCTTCGCCTCTCCAGGGAGCATGGACAGCTTCGCTTTGAGGGAATGGACATTTCTATCTATCCAGTCTTCACCATGGCTGCTCAGGAACAGAGGTGGAAATTCTTCCCCGTCAAAAAGAGACTGCAACAACTAAATCTGCCTTACGCCATGCTTTTCCCTGCTCATCTGAAAATCACGCACCTAGGAAAACTACATTTCTTCAACACCCCGCAACAAGCGCAAGACTTCCTCAAGACTCTACTGAAACAACTGGCGGATCATCCCTCCCCAACCGACCGCCTGGAGAGAAGAGGCGGCGCATTTGACATTGAATGAACTAGCGCCACTTCTTTATCGCTCTGACCATCACTCCACGGGAGTAAACCTGGTGTAACCTGTGTGGGGACTCTTGGACTCTCCTGGGAACGGTGCGCGGCCGCGTTGGGATGCAATGCTTTCCTCGGCTGATTAGTACTGTGGATTACCTCCTTGGGCCGTGCACCCCACCAATCCCGTTCATTGAGGAGCTGTGTCCCCGGAACGCATCAGTTGCTATCTGCTTACGTCCCACACCTGTGGCCTACATGCTAGTAATGACAACATCCTGTTTCCTTTACCATCTCGTCAAGGCCACCAACCAAGCAAAATGAACGATACAGTACCTGAACTGAGATGATCTATCATGTGACTGCCCGAACGCCCTCGCTGGTGCGAGGAGACTCTGGTCGCCCTCTGGACTCCACCCATCAGGTGAACCATTACTATCGATGTTGTGTTTTCTTTGTTTTTTGGATGTTCGGCTGTTATTTAGGCCACTTTCCCCAGTTGGGAACCTGGCGCTACGGAGTATTCGGGAGGGAGGGTGGGATGCGGGCCACAGCAGGATTGGGCTGCCGCTGTGGGTGGGGGAGGGGAGTTCATGCACACCTTTTTACGAGGCCTTGGACCTCATGACAATCCACACACCACTGCTGTCGCACAACCACATACATGACCATCGACACCGACTTAAACCATGTCCACATCCACGACTACGCCAACTACACCGCTACCATGACTGACAAACCCAGACCCCCCACATACCACTTCCTTACCTGGAACGTGCGAGGCCTGGTGGAACCCCGCAAACGCCGACAAATTCTATCTTATTTAGACCGCCACAACGTCGAGTGCACAATGCTGCAAGAGACATTTCAGCCCCACTGCCCCCACCACCTTCGCGTCCCGCTGGGCCAGTTATGCATGTTTTTCCTCCTACTCCTCTTATGCTCGGGGCACGTGTATCCTTATTAAGAAAACTCTTCCCTACACCCCCAAAGGCTCCCTCGAAGACAAGCAAGGTCACTACACCATTCTCTGGGTCAGGTTAGCTGCCCAGTCCTTCACATTCGTATCCTGCTATGGCCTCAACTCTGACGACCCGGAATTCTTGCGGGTGCTCTGGGGCAAGATCCTGAACATCGGGTCTACTCACTTGGTTTGAGGCGGCGACTTCAATGTTACAATGAATCCCACGCTAGACCGCTCGCACCCGCACCATTACTCCAGCTCCCACTCCGCCCTCAAACTGATCGTTGCGGAACATGACCTGGTCGATGCCTGGCGCCATCTGCACCCACAACTGAGAGAGGGTACCTGCTATACTATGGCCCGCTCCTCTTGGTCGAGAATAGATGGCTGGCTTGTCACCAAGGGCCTCGTCCCCTGGCTGAGGCACGCCTCCAATCTCCCTCGCACGTATTCCGACCACTCTCCAGTGCTTATCACTCTTACCCCCCCACACGAAGACTCGCGTTTTCTAACCTGGCACCACAACCCGCTGTCCCTGACCGATTCAGTGTTTAAACAGGAACTGGAACAGGAGATCACAGACTTCTTCCCTCTTAATGAGAACACGGTGGCACAATACTCCATGCTATGGGAAGCCTTTAAGGTCAACATACGTGGCCTGTGTATTGCAAAGAGTCGGGGAATTTTACGAGATATCCAATCCACATTGCGTAGATTGGAGACAGAACTCAAAAATACGGAAGCCGAGCTACAAAGTACCCCTAACCCTGAGCTGCAGTACCGGCTGCGCAGTTTGGTCACTGAATACCAGGAGACAGCCGAGATTGAGTGTAGATTTAGAGGTAAATACCACACAGCACGCCAATATGGAGAGGGAGACAGACCGGGGAAGGCGTTGGCGTCCCTAATTCGCCCGCCTCGATTCTCAAACATGGTCCTCGAAATTGAAGGTGAGGACGGCCAGTCACACAGAAACACATCGGATATAGTGGAGACTTTCCGCAGGTTCTAAAAACGCTTGTACAAGACGCACAGAACCCACCCGGTCGATTTCACCCCTTTCTTTGAAGACACTGCGATTGCTTGGCTGGGAGATGGGCAGAGGGAGTTTCTCCTAGCACATCATGAGGATGAGGAGATTATATCTGCGATAATGAAATTGCAATCCGGTAAAGCGCCCGGACCGGACGGCCTGCCAAATTAATTTTATAAAACTTTGACAACTTCTTATTCCGGTGTTGAGGCACATATATGAGGCGGCTCGGGAAACGGGCATACTCCCCCCAACAATGCGAGAGGCACGCATCATCTCTCTACCTAAACCGGGCAAGTCGCTTACACAATGCGACTCATATAGGCCCCTCTCATTAATTAACGTTGATGCCAAGATATTGGCCAAGTTGATCGATACTCGCATTAGCCCCCTTATGACAGCGCTAGTACTTCCCGACCAATCAGGATTTGTACCTGCAAGGGGTACGTCTCAATTTGCACACTCTGTTTGCGATACTCCATGACATTGACCCTGACATGAATGCTGCAGCAAATTTCCTCGACGCCACCAAGGTGTTCGATTCCCTGGAGTGGGACTACCTCGCCTTTGTCCTGCAACGTATGGGGTTCCCAGCCCCCTTCCTAGCATGGATCAGTCTATTATACCATGGGCTACAGGCCAGGGTCATGGTCAATGGCGTCCAGTCATCTCCCTTCACGATCGCACGGGGCACCCGGCAGGGATGCTCCCTCTCGCCCCTCCTCTTTGCCATAGCGATTGAACCCCTAGCGGCCAAGGTCAGACAACACTTTCGAGACTATGCCCTGATTTACCCAGAAAGGCAGATACTCATCTCCCTCTATGCATATGACCTTACGTTGTATCTGCGGGATCCTGCTGTCAGTCTCAACCCGATTCTCCATCTCCTCATACTGTTTGGCAGCCTCTCCGGAGTTAATGTGAACTGGAGGAAATTCCAGATCTATCCTCTTACAGATTCCATCGCACAATTCGAACCAGACTATCCCCTGGCGTGGTGTGCAGACACTATCATGTACCTGCGGATCACTGTATCCCGTAACCGGGAGGAGCTGATGCGTTCCAACTATGGGCGGACACTAGATCTCCTAACCGACAAAATCTCCAAATGGATTGCACTGCCCCTCTCCATGGCTGCCAGGGTATCCCTGATCAAGATGGTTGTGCTGCCCAAACTGCTTTACTTCTTCACCAACATTCCACAAGCTCCCAGCCGCCATTTTTAAAAAAAAGTTTAAAGACCCAGCTGATCTGTCTGGTATGGGGCGGAAAACAACCCAGACTAACCTGGAATGTCCTCACGTGACCCTTTGCAGCCGGAGGAATTGAAGTCCCTGACTTGGAGCTCTATTTCGCATGCACCCAGGCTCACTTCGCAGCATATTGGATACACCCCCCCCTTACATGCCTCATTTAGCTATAGAAAATGGTTACATGACCTCCACACCCTGTGAGGCATACCTCAGCACTCCAGCGGTCCCTAGACACCTGGCCTCCACCACAGTGCAATGCACCACCAGCGCTTGGCGAGATCTGGCCCACAAAGTCCAATTCCCCCTGGTCTATTCGCCCTTGGAGATTTTACAAAAACGCCATGATCTCCTGATCACGCAGGAGGGAGGATGCTGCCGCATGCTGCGCAAGTTGCCTTACCTGGGGACAATTGTACACACACGGGAAGTTTCGCACTAGCGAGGAGTTCTTCGGCATCACCTCCCCCACCCCACTGGAGCGGTTCTATTACGCAAGACTTAGGCAGGACATGCGGGTCCTCACCCCATGCTTCCCACTTGAGCCCCCCATCATGCTTCCTCTACAAACTCTCTTACAACAGACTACACCCATGCATGTGGTATCTCTGCTTTATCGAACCACCCAGAAGGAACGGGAGAGAGACCCCACTCCATCCAAGGGCCACTGGGAAGAGGAGCTGGGATATCCTCTTACAGATGAACAATGGTTCTTCTGCTGCCGCCAGACCAGCGATGTCTCCTCCAACAGTAGGCTACGCCTCATACATTACAAATACATTCACTGACTATATTATACACCGGCTCGCCTGCACCGCTTACACTTGCGAGACAGCGATTTATGTGATAGATGCGGCACAGCGGGCGCAGACTTTGGCCACCTGGCCTGGGACTGCCCGCCTGTCCAGGATTACTGGAGAGAAGTCCTCCATGCCCAGATAAAATGATAGGCATACACGTGGCCACTGACCCTCTCACCGCCCTTCTGGGATATACTGAACCACTACCTGCCAAAGTGCGGAGATATGCTTCCCTGGCTCTCCTCCTAGCTAAACTGCGAGTCGCCTGCAGGTGGGGCAGAGGCCGTGCCCCTAAATTCAAGGACTGGCTGACTGACCTCATCTATTGCCAGGAACAGCTGCGCACTTACGCCTAACTCTTACCACCCCTCCTCTTGCCCACAAGATATTTGGGCTCCTCTCCAGACATACCTTCTAGAACACACCATCACCACGACACCGATCCCCGTCAGGACGAGGAGGCTACACGGGACGTAGGGAGGGATTGAGAGGAAAGGGCTCCCCAAACGGCCGAGACGCACCGACCGGCACTTCCACATGGGGTTGGGACTGCATAATTTAGACAGATATACTTGAGTAGCGGCACATATATATACAGTGGATCTGGCGATACTTGGACGTAGTGGACAAGCGGTGGTGATCTTATGTTCGATTGAGTTAGTTGTTGAATTTTATTTGTTCGGGACCCTTGTTTGATACCACTATTAACACACGCACACCTGACGCGGCCGGCCCGATGTGGTTATAGGCGGCTTGCTGTGTTTCTACCCTCAACTGCCGAAATCAAAGAACGTGCTTTATCACAGTGCTGGCCCGCTGGGTTGTAGGCACTACGCTGTGTCAGAACTGAATGGTGTCAATAAAGGTCTTATACTTAAAAAAAAAAAAATATATATATATATATATATATATATATATATATACACATATACATACACACACAAGTATACCTTTTGTATACTTACCCAATTGGTCTGGATTCTGTTTGAGTGTGTGCCATCTGTCTTGATTGAGTGAATACAATAAATGCTTAACACTCTTCTCTGGAAAAGCCTAGCTGCTCGTCCACAATACCACAAATAGAGCTGCTTGTACTTACTTAATCTAGCCTCCTTTTTACCTCTGGGGGCTCCCTGGACTCTGTGCACACTACACCCTACTTCGGTATAGTATATACAGAGCCAGCTTCCTACAATTCATACAGAACATCTTTTAGGACTCTTTCGGTTTCTGTTCTATCCTATTTGTTGTTTCTGCTCTCTTTCTTTCACTACTTCTTTACCCATTTTCTTACCAACTCCATGGTTGACCTTTGCAACTACCCTTGTTTTGTGGCACCACATTAATCTAATGCTATAAACAAGTTCCTTTTTGGCTTTCAACCCTTTCCTAGTCACCGTGTAACCAAGAAAGTCAAGTTGATCTATATGAAACTTACATTTATCAACTCTGAGGGTTAAACCTTTGTCCCAAAACGTTACAAACTCTTTCATCATGTTCTTCTAGTGCCCCAAAAATTAAAAATATCGTCTTGGCACACTTCCACCCATGACAAATCTCCCAACCTACTGTCCACTGCTCTTTGGAAAATGGAGGCAACAGAAAAAGCCAAAAGGCATTCTTCTGAACATACATGTCCACTTAATTGTAATAAATGCTGTGAGATTCAGGGAATTCTTTGTGCAACCTTATTTGGTGATATGCAGTGGCTATGTCTAGGGTGGAAAACCAATTTGCAGCACAAACATCAAGTCATTTACCCCAGGTATGAGAAGTCTGTTGTCTATTACTGCCTTTTTCAACCCTCTCAGGTACACAGACAATCTGATATCTCCCCTCTGTTTCTGTGCTATTACCAATGGAGACACCTATTTCCCTAAAACTTTTCAATCACTCCTGTGGCCTCCAGGTTCTTTAAGAACCAGTTACTTAAAGTGAAATGGAACCTTCCTCATCCTGCTCACCACTGGACTAGAAGTTTCTAAGATTTTATTTGTGTACATATCCTTTTAAACAACCTAATAAATCATGGAATACTCATCGAAAATCATTGCAAAACACACTTTTGGTCGTATCACATTGCAGATCATGCGGTTTGACCACTTTCAAATCCACATCATCACTTAATCTAATAGGTGGATGAGAATTGGGATCCAACATAGTTCCTAAATCACGTTGATGGAGCCAGCTTATCACACCACCCTTATCTGTCACATAGATCTTGTCTACAGCCAATTTTCCCAAGTACTCCAACATGCCCTCAAAATATCCCACCAACTTTATGGGCTCACCCCGTAACAAGCTGGTATTATGTCTGGCTTAAACAGGTGTACTTTGTTTCTAATATTACGCTGAAATAATTCTCATGAAATAATTGTCCGTATTGAACCCGCAAATAGTGTCTTAACTTTCTACCCCTGGAGCATCACAAAATGAGGCCCATCATCTTGTTGACTTGTCACTTGAATTATTTCTTCACATTCCCATTCATCAATCATTATTTTATTAACTTTCCCATCACTATTCTTAGCTGGTTCTTTTCCGTAGACTATGCTTAATTACTTCAGCACATGATAGGCTATGTTCTAATCTTTTATTCAAATGTATCACTTCCGTCAATGACAGATCATCTTGTGACGATAATTCTTCTCTGACTTTGTCATTAATACATCTCAGCACAAATTGATACCTTATGTGCTCATCTATAGTATTTCCAAATTTACACGACAAAGCTAACTTCCTTAGTGCTATAACGTATTCTTCAAATGCCCCTCCCCTTTCACTCGCATCCGTTTCCCAGAATGAAATCTCTCCAAAATTGATTGGGCAAAATATTAATATCCAATTTTTTTTAACAAACTTCAAATTCATTTATACCATCAATTTCTTCACCTTTCAATTTTGGAAGATGAGACTATTTTTTGAGCTGTGCGACCAAAATAATGAAACTACCAAGATGCTTTCCTCTCCACACTCAAACTAAGTCCACACACACTGGCATATCTTGACAATACATTTTTCTTATCTGATTAATGGTTCACCAGAAGATAAGAAAAATGGTGGGGGAGAAACATTTTGCATATTGATTGCTTAATGCTAACGTCACTTAATATTAAGAACAGTTTTAGTTCTGCAGTTGGATATTACAAAGGCTATAAATTATAAATACTGAATAACAACCATAAAAGTACCTTACACAGTCGAAGAGAATGACCATTAACTCTCAGCACCCAATAATCAAATATCCTATAGCAAAGGTGTGTGAGTCACTGCTGTCTTGTTTGAAGGAGACGCATACTGACTTTGGTTGAAGTGTGAATCAATGTTTCACAACTATGCAATAAAATCCTTTCATAAGGCGAGCGAAGAACTGCTGTCTGTTTGAAGGAGACTTGTAATATCTAGTGTTAAACGTCTGTTAAACAAATCTGAACATGACCAATGTAAATGTGTGTAACATGCAGTAAAGTCCGATACATTTCCCAAACAGACGGCCACCGTGAGCGGCATATCATGAGTGATAATGCGTCAGAGATGCGAACAGTGCGACGTGAAGTTAGAGCCTTAAGACTCCGATGGATGCGAAATAAAGATTGCCAACGGCATGCATGATGATGCACAAGTGACGGGTCTGTGCAGTGACGGCCTCAGGCGCAACATGCAGTGACGGCCTCAGGGATCAAATAGATGTCTTGCGCTCCTGCTGTTCTCATTCGCCAACGGTTCGAGAGCATTGCTCACGCTAAGTGATGCAGAATGGATCCGATAGTGGTCTTGTGCTCCAATCAACAGCTCCAAGTTTGACAATTGTCCCAAAATCACGAAAAATCTGGCACCAGGTACGGGACAGGAGTAGAGTGGCCGATCCTTCCTTCACTCGATCTCAACTTACTCATTTCACCTCCAATCTTACCCATCATGTGGAGATTTTGTGTATGCAGAAAGTGGCAGGCAGATAAACTTCGCTGTGCTAGAGCAAAAGGAGTAAATCAATGTATTTTCCTAGTAGCCAAAATATGGTAATCCAATAAAGTAGAGGCAATTATCTTGTTGGTATAAGTTTACTCCATATAAAAGTTCCATCCACAGCCCAACTTCAAACAGTGTCCCAACACAAATGAACAAGTTACTTACCTTCGGCAACGATACACCTGTAAGAGACACAGATTAGTTATGGATTCCTTACCTTAGAATTACCACCAGGTGACAGACTGGATCCAGAGAATTCTTTTCTCAGCAGTAGCTCTGCGCGTCGATAGGGGGCATTTGTCGACCCTGCGTTCGTCGTTGGCGTCGTCGGAATGACGTAGCAGTATCTACTTAGACGCTGCCCTCGCGCTCTGACGTCAGTTCTTTACACGACATTCCACGCCAGCAGCCCAGAGCCATGCAAGACACTGATCACTGGTGCACGAAAACTACAGCCCTGAAAGGTAGTCCCTTACCCGAGAAGTCAGTTCGCAGAACGGGGAATATGAGTGGGGCGTTGAGGAATCAATACCTAATCTATGTCTCTTACAGATATATTGTTACCGAAGGTAAGTAACTTGCTCATCTGAAAGACAATTCGTTATGGATTCCTTACCTTAGAATAGATACCCCAACAATACCAACCCCGGTGTTGGGACGAAGAAGCCGTCCCTCCCTCCGGATTTGGCAGTCCAGGCAGTAGTGTTTACTAAACGTGTGCAGTGAAGCCCACAAAACCGCCTGGCAGATGTTAAGAAGGGGGACTCCATGTCCCAAAGCAGTAATGGCTGTTGTTGCCCTGGTGGAATGGGCACGCAACCCAACTAGAAGTTCCTTTTTCGCTAAGGAATAGCAGATTTTGATGCAAAGAGCGACTCATCGGGAAATGGTTAGTTTTTGCAAGGCCATCCTTTCTTGATGCCCACATATCAGACAAAGAGCTGGTCATCCACCCAGAATTGTTTTGTGCGATCCAGATAGAACGTAAGCGCACGTTTTGGATCCAGGTGGTGGAGCCTCTCTTCCTCTTTAAAAGGAGGCGGAAAGGCGGCGGGCAAAGCGATGGTCTGCACTATATGGACAGAGGTAACCACCTTGGGAAGGAAAATAGGCCTAGTGTGGAGGACAACCTTGTCCGGATGAACAGCCAGATACGGAGGCTTAGAAGAAAGGGCCTGTAGCTCACTCACCCTGCGGGCAGAGGAGATGGCGCCCAGAAAGGCAGTTTTAAGTGTTAAGAGTCTGAGAGGACATATGTAGTGCCTCAAAAGGAGCACACATCAGATAAGTAAGAACCAGCTTCAAGTCCCACTGTGGAATCACGAAAGGAGTTGGAGGAAATAAATGAGTAATGCCCTTAAGGAAGAGATTTACAATAGGGACTTGAAGAACAAGTTACTTACCTTTGGTAACGATGTATCTGTAAGAAACATTAGTTAGTTAGATTCCTCACCTTAGAATATCCCCAGGCGTCAGACTGGATCCGGAAGATTTTTCGTCAGCAATACCCCTTGCGCGTCGCTAGGCGTCGTCAGCGGCTCCGCGTCCGTCATTAGCGTCGTGCGCCGTAATGACGTCGGAGTACTTAGACGCCGCCCTCGCGCGCTGACGTCACTTCTTGTACATAGCTTTCCGCGCCAGGAACGCAGAGCCATGCAAGAGACCGACACTGGTGCCAAAAAAGTCTAGGGGCCTGAAAAGGACAACCTTAACCCTAGATGTCAGTTTGCAGAACGGGGAGGATGGGTGGGTCGGTGAGGAATCTAACTAATGTTTCTTACAGATACATCGTTACCGAAGGTAAGTAACTTGTTCATCTGAAAGAAACACGTTAGTTAGATTCCTCACCTTAGAATAGATACCCAAGCAATACCAACCCCGGTGGTGGGTCTGCAAACCAAGATCACACCAGAAAGTCCTGGAGGACAGAACGGCCAAAGAAGCCATCCCTCCAGACTTGGCTGTCTAGGCAATAATGCCTGGCAAACGTGTGTAGCGAAGCCCACGTAGCCGCCTGACAGATGTCCTGCAAAGGGACTCTCCGTCCCAAAGCAGTAGTAGCCGCTGTAGCCCGAGTAGAATGGGCGCGCAGCCCAACAGGAGGGTCCTTTTTCGCCAAGGAGTAACAGATTTTGATGCACAAAACGACCCACCGGGAGATGGTCCGTTTGTGCACAGCTTTTCCCTTCTTAGCACCCACGTATCCAACGAAAAGTTGGTCGACCACCCGGAACGGTTTTGTGCGGTCCAAATAAAAGGAAAGTGCACGTTTTGGGTCCAGACGGTGGAGCCTCTCTTCCTCTTTGGAAGGATGCGGAGGCGGAAAGAAGGTGGGCAAGGTGACAGACTGCCCAAGATGAAAGGGAGTCACCACTTTCGGTAGAAAAGAAGGACGAGGCCGAAGGACAACCTTGTCCGGATGAACAGATAGAAAAGGAGGCTTGGACGACAGAGCCTGGAGCTCACTCACCCGTCTAGCCGAGGTGATGGCTACCAGGAAAGCAGTCTTAAGCGTCAGAAGACGAAGAGGACAATTGTGAAGAGGCTCAAAGGGAGCGCACATCAGAAATGTGAGAACAAGATTCAAGTCCCACTGAGGCATTACGAAAGGAACAGGAGGGAACGTATGAGTAATGCCTTTAAGAAAGCGTTGAACCACAGGGGACTTGAAAAGAGAAGGCTGATCAGGAAGCCGTAAGAAGGCAGAGAGGGCAGCAAGATAACCTTTCAAGGTGCCCAGGGCAGAGCCCTGCCGGGCCAAAGAAAGAAGAAAAAGGAGAACCTCAGAAAGAGGGGCGGAAAGGGAATCCACAGCCTTTGCTGTGCACCATGCCACAAATTTGTTCCACCGGCAGGCGTATACCGTCTTTGTGGAGGGACGCCTGGCTGCCAGAATGATATCACAGACTTCAGGAGGCAAGTCAAATGGCATCAACTGCCGCCACTCAATCTCCACGCATGGAGGTGGAGGCTGGACAGGTTCGGGTGGAGGACCGTCCCCTGCTGCTGCGACAGAAGATCCTCCCGAAGGGGCAGACGTATCGGAGAATCGGTCAACATACTGAGTAGCTCGGGATACCAGTACCTTCGTGCCCAATCCGGAACCACCAAGATGACTTGGGCCCGGTCGTGCCTGATCTTCTTCAGCACTCTGGGCAGAAGTGGTATAGGTGGAAAGGCGTACAACAGACCGCAACTCCACTCGTGACGAAAAGCGTCGCCGAGCAAGTGCCGCCTTGGAAATTCCAACGCGCAGAACTGCTGACATTGCGCGTTCTCTTCGGTGGCGAATAGATCTAACCAAAGCTCTCCCCACTACTGAAAGAGACCTTGCGCCACTTCGGAGTTCAGACGCCATTCGTGATCCATCATGCACCGGCGGCTGAGTTCGTCTGCTCTGGCGTTCAGAGAGCCCGCCAGATGTTGAACCACCAGGGTGATGCCCTGGTGTTCCAGCCACGTCCAGAGGCGCAGAGCCTCCTGACAAAGGGTCCATGACCCCACCCTGCCCTGTTTGTTGCAATACCACATGGCGGTGGTGTTATCCATGAACACCTGCACGACACTTCCACTGACAGAGGGAAGGAAGGCTTTCAGTGCAAGTCGGATCGCTCTCAACTCCAACAGGTTGATGTGGAGGCGAGACTCTGCCGGAGACCAGAGGCCTCTGATCTCCGCCTCTCCCATATGGCCACCCCATCCCAGGAGGGACGCATCCGTCACTACGACATGCTCCGGTTGGGGAAGGGAGAGGCTCTTGCCCGTGACCCAATCGCGGTCCATGAGCCACCACTGCAACTGCTGTGCAGTGCCATCCGAGATCAAGACATGGTCGGACAGGTTGCCGTGATGCTGGGCCCACTGAAACTTCACGTCCCACTGCAGAGCCCGCATGCGCCGCCTGGCGTGATGCACTAGTAGGATGTAGGAGGCCATCAGCTCCAGAAGCCGCAACACTAGCCTGACCGAAACCCAGGATAGAGGCCGAAAGATGGGAATCAGGGCCTGAATATCCTGGACCCGCTGTTCCGGCGGATAGACCCGGAACTGCGCCGAATCGAGAACCGCTCCGATGAAGAGGAGCTTCTGAGAGGGACTCAAGTGTGACTTCGGCACGTTGATGGAAAACCCCAGCAAATGCAGGAGATCCGCCGTAGTCTGGAGGTGGGAGACTACTGCCTGGGGCGAGCCCGCCTTCAAAAACCAGTCGTCGAGATAGGGGAAGACTGGAACCCCTGATCTGCGCAGATGAGCTGCGACCACCGCCATCACTTTCGTGAACACCCGAGGGGCACTGGTGAGGCCGAACGGGAGCACGGTGAACTGAAAGTGCTCCTGGCCCACCGTGAACCGCAGGTAACGCCGGTGGGCCGGCAGGACGGGGATGTGGAAATATGCGTCCTGCAAGTCCAACGCTACCATCCAGTCTCCAGGGTCGAGGGCAGCTAGAACCTGAGCCAAAGTCAACATTTTGAACCGTTCCTTCCGGAGAAAGGCATTGACGTTCCTGAGGTCCAAGATAGGGCGTAGGCCCCCTTTGCCCTTCTTGGGAACCAGAAAGTAGTGGGAATAACAACCACGACCTACTTCTGGGCTCGGAACGCGCTCGACGGCCTCTTTGGCCAAGAGGGCCGAAACTTCCTCTCGCAGAAGATTCAAATGATCCTCCGAGTTACGGTGGTGCTGCGGTGGCATGGCTGGAGGGGTCGTCTCGAAGGGGAGGGAGTAGCCCCTTCGGACGATTTGCAGCACCCACCTGTCCGAAGTGATGGTACGCCAGTGGAGCAGGTGATGGCGAACTCTGCCTCCCACTGGCGATGAATGGGCCTGAAAGCTCAGACTAGGAAGGCTTTGAGGCGGATGCTGCCGGGGTAGATGTGGACTGACCGCGTCGTCCTCCAGAACCGCCTCGGCGGAAACCACGACCACGACCGCGTGCAGGTTGGGTCTGCGGCCGGTGGCTCTGCGGACGTGAGGAGGCGCCCCTTCCTTGGCCACGAAAGGGGCGAAAAGCGGAAGCTTGCGGCAGCGGGGCCGAAAGGCCCAAGGACGTGGCCGTAGCCCGGGAGTCCTTAAAGCGAGCCAGCGCACTGTCCGCTTTCTCACCAAAAAGGCGAGCGCCATCAAAGGGCATGTCCATGAGAGTGCTCTGGACATCCCCCGAAAAGGACGTGGACCGCAGCCAGGCGTGACGCCGAAGCGCCACCGTGGTGGAAATCGCCCTACCCAGCGAGTCCGTGGTGTCAAGTCCACACCGGATTGCATGGCGCGCTGCATCCCTCCCATCGGCCAGAGCCTGGGAAAGTCGTGTCCGGGCCCCCTCCGGGCACAGGGGCAGCACGTCCTCCACCGTATACCACAGAGAGTGGGAGAAATGGTCCAAGAGACAGGCGGTGTTTAAAGACCGCAGGCCTAAACTGAGGGAGGAGAACAGCTTTTTGCCAAACTGTTCCAGTCTCTTGGAATCCCGGTCCGGAGGAGCGGACGGGAAGGAGGTTTGGGAGGTAGAGGGCTGGATAACCAGGCTCTCGGGGGTGGGATGTTGCGACAGAAAACTGGGGTCGCCCGGAGCAGGGCGGTGGCGCCTGGCGACGTTTCTATCCACAGGATAGACTGTGGAGGGCTTGGACCAGGTGCCCTGCAGAACGTCAGTGAGGGCCTCATTGAATGGCAGCAGAGGCTCAGTGGAGATTGCTGCAGACTGAAGCACCTCAGTGAGGATGTTAGTCCTCACAGCCACGGCAGGCAGCTCAAGCCAGAGGGCTGCGGCCGCCTTGCGCAGCACCACGGAAAAAGCAGCAACCTCCTCCGAAGCCACAGTCGGAGGAGAGATGAATCCAGTGTCCGGAGAGGTATCCAGACCACTGGCCTCCCCCAGTTCATCTGCCCAGTCCTGTGACAGTTGAGCCTGAACGGCCATAGGGTCATCGGACCCCTCCCAGTCGCCCCCGTCATCCGATTCCTGGTAAACAGGTGGAATGATCGGAGCCAGACGATAGACATAGTGAGTCTCGAGCGGCGTCGGATGCGGCGTCGGTGGGCGCCGCATCGGCTTTGGGTCCGGACAGGGGCTGAACCGGGGAACGACGTCGACCGGAGTCGGCATCGGGGGTGGAACCGGAGTCGGCGCCGGCGGAGGAGGCGTGACGAGGTCGACCGGCGTCGACGGCAGCCCAGGCATGGGCCCCTCGGGGACCTGCGGCGTCGGTGCCTCCAACGGCGCCGGCGCAGGAGCCGCCAGCGCGCAAGGTCGCCCAGTCGAGTCCGCGGGGCCCGAAGGCGCGCCGGCGGGCGTCGACGGCGGAGGCAGTTTCCTCATGGCAGAGAGGAAGGCACCGATCTCCGCCGGCGTCGCGTCAGTCCCAGGGACCGGCGGGTATGGGGACGTGCGCGGGGACGTGCGCGGAGCCGCGGGGGTGGAGCCACCCTGACCCTCGGCAGAGTCGCGCGACCGGCGAGGGGAGTCCGAAGAGCGGTGTCGCCTCTTGGACTTCTTAGATCGCTTGGACTTACCCGAAGACTTCGAGCCAGACGAGCGATGACGTCTGTCGCGGCTCCGCGACCGATCCTTGGACCTCCTCCTGGACCGGGATCGAGAAGGGCGCGGAGCAGAGTGTCGGAGCTCGAGAAGCTTACGGGACCGCTCCCGCCTAGCTTTCGAGGTCAGGGCCTGGCAGTCGTGGCACGAGTCCGCGTCGTGGTCGAGGCCCAAACAGTAGAGGCACCGGCGGTGGTGATCGGTCACCGACATCAGTCGGTGGCAATCGTCGCAAGCCTTGAACCCAGGCATCCTACCGGCACCAGATGTCGATTGACAAAGATCAAAAGGGATCAAAAAATTTATTCAAAAAAGACTAAAAGGGGTAGCTCTCCCGGATCGGCACTTACTGGCGCGGAAAAAAGAAGAACTGACGTCAGCGTGCGAGGGCGGCGTCTAAGTACTCCGACGACGTCATTACGGCGCACGACGCCAACGACGGACGCTGAGCCGCAGACCACGCCTAGCGACGCTCAAGGGGTATTGCTGACGAAAAATCTTCCGGATCCAGTCTGACGCCTGGGGATATTCTAAGGTGAGGAATCTAACTAACGTGTTTCTTTCAGATAAGAGAAGGCTGGTCGGGCAGCAGAAGAAAGGCCAAAATGGCTGAAAGATAGCCTTTGAGAGTGCCCAGAGCAGATCCCTGCTGGGCCATAGAAAGAATGAAGAGGAGAGCTACTGAAAAGGGGGGAGAAAGGGGATCCACAGCCTTTGCTGCGCACCATGCCACAAATTTGTTCCATCTACAGGCGTATACCGTTTTGGTGGAGGGACGCCTGGCTGCCAAGATAGTATTACAGACTTCGGGAGGAAGGTCGAAAGCTGTCAATTGTTGCCGCTCAATCTCCACGCAAGAGGGTGGAGGCTGGACAGGTTCGAGTTGAGGAGCGTCCCCTGCTGCTGCGACAGAAGATCCTCCCGAAGAGGCAGTCTGATCGGAGGATGGATAGCCATGTGTAATAGCTCGGGATACCAGACTGTTCATGGTCAATCTGGAGCCACAAGTATGACATGGGACCGGTTGTGCTTGATCTTCAGCACTCTGGGCAGAAGTGGTATAGGCTGAAAGGCGTATAGAAGACCGCAAAACCACTCACGATGAAAAGCGGCACCTAGCGAGTGCTGCCTTGGAAATTCCAATGCGCAGAACATTGCGCGTTCTCTTTGGTGGCGAATAGATCTAACAAAGGCTCTCACCACAGCTGAAAGAGACCTTGCACCACCTCCGACTGAAGACGCCATTCGTGATCCATCAATCATCTGCGGCTGAGTTTGCCGGCCCTGGCGTTCAGAGAACCTGCCAGGTGTTGAACCACCAGAGATATGCCCTGATGTTCCAGCCATGTCCAAAGGTGGAGAGCCTCTTGACATAGGGTACACGACCCCTCCCCGCCCTGTTTGTTGCAGTACTGCATGGCAGTGGTGTTGTCCGCGAACACCTGCATCACTCTTCCCCGGACAGAGGGAAGGAATGCTTTTAGTGCAAGATGAATCACCCGAAGCTCCAGAAGGTTGATATGGAGGCCAGACTCCGCCGGAGACCACAGGCCTCTGATCTTCTCCTCTCCCATATAGCCACCCCACCCCACCCCAGCAGTGATGCTTCTGTCACCACTGAGAACACAGGTTGGGGAAGGGAGAGAGATCTGCCATTGACCCAATCCCGGTTCGTTAGTCATCACTGCAATTGGTGTGCAGTGCCCTCCGAGATCTGGACGCAATCGGAAATATTCCCCTGATGCTGTGCCCACTGGAACTTCAGGTGCCACTACAGAGCCTGCATATGCCACCTGGCATAGTCACCAGCAGGATGCAGGAGGCCATGAGGCCCAGTAGCCTCAGGGTCAGTCTGACGAAACCTGGGATAGCGGCTGAAAGATCGGAATCATAGCCCGAATATCCCGGATTCACTGCTCGGGAGGAGAAGTCCAAAACTGCGCTGTGTCCAGAACTGCTCCGATGAAAAGGCGTTTCTGATAGGGAATCAGTTGCGACTTCGGCACATTAATGGTGTACCCCAGCGAATGCAGGAGGTCGGCCGTAGACTGGAGGTGGGAGACGACAGCCTTGTGCGAGCCCGCCTTCAACAGCCAGTCGTCGAGATAGGGAAAGACTTGAACCCCTCATCTGCGCAGATGAGCTGCAACCACCGCCATCACTTTCATGAACACCCAAGAGGTGCTGGTAAGGACAAAGGGGAGCACGTAAACTGAAAGTGCTCGTGGCATACTGTGAACCGCAGGTAACGCCAGTGGGCAGGCAGGACGGGGATGTAAAAATAAGGGTCGAGAGCAGACAGGACCTGAGCCAGTGTCAACCTTTCTCCTTCTAGAGAAAGCGGTTGACGTTCCTGAGTTTCAAGATAGGACGCAGGCTCTTTTCCTTCTTGGTCACCAGAAAGTAGTGGGAATAACGACCACAGCCAACTTCGGGGGCAGGAATGCGCTTGATGGCTCCCTTGGCCATGAGAGCCTTAACTTTCTGATGGAGAAGGGCCAGGTGATCCTCTGACACGCGATGAAATTGAGTTGGCATGGATGGAGGGTTAGTCTTGAAGGGAAGGGGGTAGCCCCTTCGGACTGCCTGCAAAACCCACCTGTCCGACATGATGCTGAGCCAGTGGGGGAGGTGATGGTGAATCCTGCCGACCATTGGCGATTGATGGGCCTGAAAGGTCAGACTAGGAGGGTTTGGAGGCTGCTGCAGAGGGGGCGCTGGTGGACTGGCCTGCCCGCTGGCCCTCCGACCACCGGCGATGGGATCCACGTCCCCTGCCACAAAGAGACTGGACAGCGTGCGCATGCCTGTGGCTCTGGGCGGAACGTGGCGGGGCACCCCTTCCATAGCCACAAAAGGGGCAAAAGACACTGCGCTCGGCAGGAGATGGAAGCAGGGACCAACGATCTGATGGTAGCCCTAGAATTCATAAAGCGTTCGAGCGCGTTGTCTGCCTTATCACCAAACAGGCAACGACCATTAAAGGGCATGTCCAAAAGCATTGTTTGGACATCCCCGAAAAGCCAGTGGACCTCAACCAGGCATAGCGTCTCAGTGTTCCTGACGTGGAAATCGTCCTGACCAGTGAGTCGACTGTGTCCCCCACACCGGATGGTGAACTTTGCTGCGTCTCTCCCTTCTGCAACAGCATGGGAGAGCACCGCCCGGGCCTCCTCTGGGTACTGTGGCAGCACCTGCACAACTGTGTCTCACACCGAGTGGGAGTAACGGCCCAATAGACATGCGGTGTTCACCGACTGCATTCCCACGCTGGAGGAAGAAAACATAATTTTCCCACGGTGGCCCAGCTTCTTAGATTCCCTATCAGGTGGTGCGTTAGGGAATGCGCCTTTGGACCTGGAGACTTGGACGACCAAACTCTAAGGGGTAGGATGGGAAGAGAGGAAAATGGGGTCGTCCAGGGCCGGACTGTGGCATCGGGCAATCATCTTGTCCACAGGAGTCCCTGAGTTGGGCTTGGACCAAGTGCCCAAAAGGATGTCCATAAGGGCCTCATTGAATGGCAGCAAGGGCTCTGAAGAGGCCGCTGCCGGTTGAAGCACCTCCGTCAGGAGGTTAGTCCTGACCACCACCATAGGAAGCTCAATGTTTAAGGCCTCGGCTGCCCTACGCAACAACACTGCGTAAGATGCACCCTCCTCCGTAACCACAGTAGGGGGAGAAAGCATGCCAAGGTCTGGGGAGGTGTCCGGACCACCGGCCTCACCCAACTCCTCTCTCCAGTACGGTTCCTTTAACTGGTCTGCAAGAGGGTCCACAGACCCCTCCCAGTTCTCCTCACCCTCTGCTGTGAACCACTCAGGGTGGTAGGAAACATCAGGGGAGAACAGGGGTACAAATTTACCGGTCGGCGCCGGTCCCAATGTTGGTCCGGCTCCGTATACTCATCAAGGGGGAGATGGGGGCCGTTTCAGCCTGGGGACACAACCCGGTACAAAAGGGGGTGGTGATGGACGGAGCATCAGAACCAATCAAACACTCACACCCAGTCAACAGATCTGGGTTTGATCCATCACCGTTCTTTAGCCCACTCTGCCACCCCAGTTCAGACATGGCCATATGCCCACAACCAGCATCGGAGGCGTCGTCACTGGATTCGGCGCCGGAGGAAGTGTCACAAGGTCGACCGACGCCGGTCAGATCCAGGCATGGAGCCTCGGGGGCCCTGCGGCCTCAAAGCCGCCAACATTGAAGGCCTAAAGCCCCCAACCGAGTCCGCGGGGCCCTGGGCACGCCAACGAGGTGTGGGTCTGTGACCGACATCAATCTGCGACAAGAGTCGTAAGCCGTGTATCATGTATATTGGTCCCAAGATGGCTGCCAACACATCTTGGATGAAGTGCTGACAGCCAATCAGATATCACGATGAGATGTGTGGTTAGGCTCCGCCCAGATATATATGTGATTTTACTTTTGATTTTCTCAGGAACTACTGAACGGATTTACACCATTTAACCAAAAGGCACGACTCTGAACCAAGGGCTACCTTTTTGCCAAATTTGGTGTAATTCCGTTCAGCAGTTCGGGCTGTAGCTGCGATTAAAGGTTCCTATGGAAAATTGCATTGGGAAAACACGTTTTGTGACCCCCCCCCCCCTTTTTTTCTCGGCCCCTGCTTGACAAATCACCCCGAGACTTTCAGGATAGGAGCGGACTGGAGCGCCCCACCAGTTTTGACAATTTCGCGAAGATTCGTCAACCGGTGCCAAAGTAGTTCCAAATAGAATGTTGCGGATTTCCTATGAGTAATAGGTCCTAACTGGGTGTATGTGGTATGTGTGTGTGGTGTGTGTGTGGTGTGTGTGGTGTGTGTGGTGTGTGTGTGTGGTGTGTGTGTGTGTGGTGTGTGTGTGTGGTGTGTGTGTGTGGTGTGTGTGTGTGGTGTGTGTGTGTGTGTGGTGTGTGTGTGTGAGTGTGTGTGTGTCCAGAACAAAGTAGATAAAGACTTTCAACCCCATACACCTACATATGTATGAATACCTACATATATTTAAATATGCAGCGCCATCAAACAGTCCAGAACAAATAGGGCACACCACCAAAATTACATTAACCAACTCCAAGGGACAGTGGGAGGCGGATCAGTTGGCTAAACTAGTAGCGATGCCTGGGAAACAAGACTTTAGGGCCTTTTGGAAAATTGTTGTCACTGGCAAGAACGGTGTTTCTACTGCTACTGATGCTTTTGTACCTGCTGTTCTGTAAATTGAGCATTTTGAAGCATTATACAGGGGCACAACTAGTGTGAGCGTTGATCTCCAGATGAATGCCCGGATGGTTTTCTCTCTTGCTTCTTCTGACCTTATTGGTGATTTCCCAATTGTATTTACCCTAGAGCGGCCTTCTCACATGTGAAGAAGGAACAGGTCCCTGGTCTTGATTGTATAACACCGGACGTATTCCATTCTGAACCAGACAGCTAGGTCCCCTACTTGAATAGACCAAGTAATTCCATAGCAAGCAGTGATGAGACTCCAGAATAATGGTGTGCTGCCATCGTTGTCCCTATCCTTAAGAAAGGATCTAAAAGATAGCACTGCAAACTACAGGCTTATCCGTTTTATTGACTATACCCAGAAAGTCTTCTGCAGGCAAGTGTTGCTTTGCCTGCAGGAGTGGATGGGTGAACACCAAGTCTTGTTGCAATTTCAGGCAGGGCTCCATGAGGGCATTGTCACAATCGATGAGATATTGCGCTTTATGATCATCTACTGGAAGTATATTACCATCAACAAAGACAATCTGTATGTAGCCTTCATGGATATGAAGGCTGCATTGGATTTGGTACCAAGAAACACTCTGAGAGGTCTTCGCCCAAATGGAAATCCTCCGGATCTCCTCCATATCAGGCTACACGCAGATACATCTGTCAAGGTTAGATGGAATGATCAGGACATTTTATCTTCCAGGATTTCCACTCAACGTGATATGAGGCAGGGATTCATACTGGCTCCCACACTGTTCTCTTTGTATATGAATGGCGTGGTTGAAGCATTGAACATGTGTCAGCCTGATGCTCCCAAGATAGCTGGCACTTGTATCCCTGTCTTGCTCTTTGCTGATGACACCTTGCTGCTCTCTCGTACACCTGTGGGCTTGCAGGATTTTTTAAATTATTTTGTGGGATTCAGCGGGAGCAGGGCCTAGAAATTAATGCTGGAAATTCAAAGTACATGGCCATTAATCCTCATCACACCTTTAGGAGTAAATGGACAGTGAATGGTGTTTCTATAGATCAGGTCAGTAGTTTAGACTACCTGGGAGTTAGGTTTACAAATAGGCTTTCCTGGGACCTTCAGCTCCAAAATGTAACTCTGCAATGACACATAGGGTAGCAGCTTGTGCCAGGAAGCATAAAACATCAACTACCCGGGCAGGCAGTGTCTCCAGCCCTTGAGGTGTAAAGAGCTGTGGGGTGCATTGTATGTGGCAGAAATCTGGAGTGCGGGTAACACTTCACATTTAGTTACCACAGAAAATACATTTGTTAGATCTATCCTCTACATTCCAGTGAGCATTTCACTTATACCTTTAAGGTGGGACCTGAAGCTTAATAGGATTGACCATACTGCATGGTTTAAAATCCTGACTTATTGGGTCAGAATTTTGACTACCCGGGAGCTGGCTCCCTATAGAGCTGCGTTACAGGAGCTAATATTGTTAGGTGAGTTTTGCAGCACACCTTGGTTGAAAGCTGTTAAAAGCTTGTGCAGTGCGCTAAAGCTTGAAGGTCTCTGGGAAGATCCTAGTATGATGAGAAGTAATTCAGCTAGCCAGGTCAGGGGAATCTACTGGGAGTATGTCCTGCAGAAGGTATGGAGGTAGGTGAGGTACAATGATGTGACAGATAAGGATTAGTTACTTACCTGTAATCCTAGTTCTCATCCAGGGGTATACTCAAAGTCATAATCTATGAATAATCCCCGCCCATGTGCGGGATCCCGGAGCATAAAGAAAATACATATATATATGCATATGTGAAAACATATACATGCAGCCTAAAAATGTTTCAAACATGGCAATGCTGTAAATTACATAGGTTTGCATTGTAGTGCCCCTTAACCCATAAGGAAACAAGCATTTACAATGCAATGGTCTCGCCTTTTGCATAAGTTGGAGCTATTGGTATTGTAAATGACAAACTTTTATTTATGGGTTGGTTTTGAAAACAGATAAATAAATGGCATAGTCATTTACAATGCCAATAGCTTTAGCTCTCGCAAAGGCGAGACCTATTGCATTTATATACACACACACACACACAACCACACACACACACACACACACACACAGACACACAGACACACAGACACACAGACACACAGACACACAGACACACAGACAGAGCCACACACACACCGAGCCCCACACACACAATCCTTTGGTGAATATGTAGTGTTGGAAGGGGTCCACAGGGGGCACAGCGGCGGGAAAACGAGTGGGACAGAGGGCAAAAGGGGCACAAAAGGGAAAAAAACGAGTGGCGCAGAAGGGCACAGAAAAACAAGAGGAACAGAGGGCAGAAAGGCACAAAAAACGAGGGAAACGAGTGGCACAGAGGGCAGAAAGGCACAAAAACGAGTGGCACAGAGGGCAGAAGGGCACAAAAGACGAGAGGAGCAGAGGGCAGAAAGGCACAAAAACGAGAGGAGCAGAGGACAGAGGGAAAACGAGTGGAACAGAGGACAGAGGACAGAAAGGCACAAACCAAGAGGGAAAAACCCTCCGAAATGATGTTCACTTGAGAGCTCGTTAGTAGTAAATTGCAATAATCAGCATGCCTTGTTTTCAGAAATTATATAGTTTTTCTGTAGCACTCTGGACGCAAGGCCCTGAACCCTGTTTCACTGGACAGGAAAACAGCGTCTTCAGCACGAGAAGAGGTGTGCGATCTGGGCGCCACTTGCCTTCATGTACTGGAATAGCCCCTATTAAGCGCCAATGTAATTTGTGCTACCTTTAACGTGCCCCAGTTTGTTATCCAACAGCACTTGGCATGTTCGGAGCAGTGGTCCGTACTTCTATAGCAAAAGTGAAACAACATATCCCAGCATGTAACTGGCTTCTTACTTCAGAGGCAAGGCTGTTCTAGTGTCACATGGGGCCACTCCAAAGCCATGCGGTGGTCTTGAATCTATCTAGACAAACCTAGTTGAATGGATAGGTATTTTAAGGGGGTGCAAGGCTCAGCCTAAAAAGAGAACTGATCGTGCTTTAGGTTGTACGTTTCTCTGGAAAGCAATTGCGTTTTATTAGCATATGAAGCAACATGTATGTTTATTGGCACAAAGGAGCAAACTCTTTGTAAACGTTTTTGGAATTTTTTGGTACACCAGCTCCTGTTTCAAATGTTAATTGTTTTATTGTACTGCAATGTAGGGAGACTTTGGGCATCTCCATTGTCATTCTTTCTTGGACAATGCAAACCCAAAACACTTCAGAAATGTTGAGATTGGGTACTGTGAATAATAACTAAACACAGCATTTATTGTGAGGAGAATAAAAAAAAAAATTAAGCCTCAATATTATCTTTGCACCTTTCTTGATGGGAATATCCCTCATGTTTTTTTAACATCGATTTTATTCCACACGCAATAGTTACAATTTTCTCACAATCAATATGGAAAATGTTATCAGTCCAATCGGTTCCAGACACATTTAAAGAGTGCCTCGGCACAAAACATTTTGAAACCACTGGCCTAGTGAAACTAAGTATTTACTTAATGGACCACCATAACAGTACACAGTATTAGTCTGTGTTGTTGATTACCAGCGCCTACGACGCCACACTGCTTGCGCGTTCCATGGTGTTGGCAAGCTACCGGTGACGAGCCTGCGTCTGTTTGGCAGGGGAGAGCAATAACGTGTGTGAACATGTGACCTCTGAGCTCCTCGGGGCAGAGGGAGGGAGGGAGGAGAGGCAGAGATGGCGTCAGAGGGCACGTCTGCTGTTTACCAAGGCTGCCGCTCAGCCTGCTCCCTGGCACAGCGGAGAAACGGAAAAAATGAGATTGCTGTCCAGAGGTTCTTGGTTGCGTGTTGGAAGTGGGTCTTCTTATCTTGGCAGACGCTTCGAGGCTTTTAGATGGTGGTTAAATAGGCTGTTTTTGCTAACAAACATACAGGTGAGGCGGCTGCATATGTGCTGGGAGGCAAGTGTGCAGATGCACTTCCAAACTGTCAACATCATCGTGAGGCTAAACGCTTCTTCGGATCGTCATCTGCGGGTTCAGTAGTATAATTTAATTGATGAGAGAAGAGACTGTGCGTCGTTGAGGGAAATCGCCCTGAACACCGCCGCCTTTCCCCGAGGCGAAGCAGAAATGCCTCGGAGAAAGGCAGCGGCGGTTTCGAATTCGGGGGCGTGTTTTGCTTTTCTCTCCTCTTGCCATTGGCTGGAGGAGATAATTAGAAAAGTTGCAAAAAACACAACCCCGAATCCGAAAAGGACGGGGCCTGTTCGGAGTGACGAACCTCTTCTCCAATGGCTGCCCAGCATTCAAGAGGCCAGCCAATGGAGAAGAGGGGAGAAGAGGGGCGGGTTCAAGCCCCTCTTCTCCAAGTCATTATCTCTCGCGAGCGAGACTGCGCAAGCGCAGCCTTCGCTAGCCGAGACCTAAAAAGGAAGCACCAAGCCAATTGTCACACAACAATGCTTTATTGCCATAAAGCAAACTTGTAATTGCAGGCACGTGCCTGTAGGCTGCAGTAGAGTATCAAGAAACAAAGAAAACTGACACCTTGCCTTTAAGGCATTAGAGTAAGGGGACCGTGCCTTTAAGACCTGCAGGAGACCCCTTGCTCCCATGATGCACCACAGTTAGCTCAGTTATTTTTGACGGTGCACTCGCACCTGAGTAGATCTGCAATTAATAAACAATGACTTGAGGAGAAAAAGCTCGTCCGGGGAGGTGGGTGGGTCGCTTATGACTTTGATGAGTATACCCCTGGATGAGAACTAGGATTACAGGTAAGTAACTAATCCTTCTCATCCAGGGGATACTCATCAATAGTCATAATATATGAATAGAGTAGCAAGCCCATACCCAAAGTCTCGCGGACGAGCATTATAGCATTTAGAATATGCATTAACATCACATAAGCATAGCAGTTATGCAAACAAATTCCTCAAAGAGGCCTGCCCCACCTGGGCGTCGACCTGTGCGTCTGAATCTAGGCAATAATGGAGTGTAAAAGTATGTATGGAGCGCCATGTAGCTGCTTTGCAAATTTCAGACATGGGAACGTTGCGAAGGAGAGCTACAGTAGAAGCTTTCCCTCTAGTAGAGTGTGCTCTTGGTCTAACCTGTAGAACCTTGAGAGACAGCTGATAATACAAGGCTATACATGAGACAATCCATCTAGAAATGGACCTTTTGGAGGTAGCCAGTCCGGTATTCGTTGGACCGTAATTAACAAAGAGCCTGTCAGACTTTCTAAGCGAAAGGGTCTTAGCAAGATAAAATTTCAATACCCTCCGGAGGTCAAGAGAATGTAAAGCTCTCTCCGGGGGAGTGGTTGGCTGAGGAAAAAAAGTGGGCAACGTGATAACCTGATTAATGTGGAAGTCCGAGACCACCTTGGGCAGGAAGCTCGGATGAGTACGTAGTACCACTCTATTAGCATGGAAAACAGTGTAAGGTTCCTTGCAGCAGAGGGCCTGAATTTCACTCACCCTGCGGGCAGAAGTGATGGCTACTAAGAAGGCAGCCTTCCAGGTCAGATGCTGTAAGGATGCCTTAGGAATAGGCTCGAAAGGAGCTCCCATCAACTTAGAGAGAACAATGTTGAGTTCCCAGGGAGGGGAAGGAGACCTCACTGGTGGAAATACTTTAAGCCCTTCTAGGAAATCTTTGACTACCGGCATCTGGAAGAATGAGGCCTGGGTAGGAGATTTTCTATAAGCTGTGATAGCAGCTAAGTGGACTCTGATGGAAGTGTACTTTAAACCAGACTTTGCCAAGTGCAATAAGTAGGGTAGAATAACCTGTTCTTGACCCCGGATCGGATCAAGGACGTTATCTCTACACCAAATGTAGAACCTCTTCCACTTGAAGGCATAAGACTTCCTAGTGGAGGGCCTTTTTGCTTCTCGCAGAATGTTCATACAGTCCGCCGGGAGATCTAAATGTCCGTACTGGATGAGTTCAGGAGCCATGCCGTCAAGCGAAGAGAGGGGAGGTTGGGATGGAACACTCTCCCCTGGCTCTTGGTCAGTAAGTTCGGTAGGCAAGGCAATCTCTGGTGTGGCACCTCTGACAGCTGTAGTAGATCCGGGTACCACCACTGACGGGGCCACTCCGGAGCTATCAGGATCATCCACGTTCTGGTGCTGTAGAATTTCTGTATCACAGCTGGGATGAGAGGGAGAGGAGGAAAAGCGTATAGCAATGTCCGTGACCAGCTGATCAAAAGTGCGTTCCCCTGAGATCCCTGTTGGGGGAACCTGGAGGCGAAGACGGGGCATTTTTTGTTTGCCGCGTCTGCGAAAAGATCTATGTCCGGTACTCCCCACTGCCAGAAGATCTCTTGAGCGACGTCTTCGTTGAGCACGCAGTCGTGCGCTTCGACGAAGTCTCTGCTGAGGCCATCTGCCTGGACGTTTAGGGTCCCTGGCAGGTGAACAGCGATGATCGAAAGGTCTCTCGCCAGTAGCCATCGCAAAATGGACTGAGCTTCCAGAGATAGGACTCTTGATCTGGTGCCTCCTTGCTTGTTCAGATAGAACATAGTTGCTGTGTTGTCTGTCTGAATCCGCACATGGTTGGTTTGGAGGGACGGATACAGGGATTTGAGAGCTAGATGGACTGCTCGTAGCTCCAAGAAGTTTATGTGATAACTCTGTTCGGTATTGGACCAGAGACCTTGCACCTGAAGCTGGTCCATATCAGCACCCCAGCCCTGCATGGAGGCATCTGTGACCACTGTCTGTGTCGAGGTGCCTGATGGAAGGGGACGCCGTGAAGTAGATGGGAGCGTTTCATCCACCATCTGATGGAGTCTTTGGCAGCTTGGTGAAGAGAGATGAGATCTTCCCAGCGGCCGGACCTCTGCGACCACCGATCCTCTAGCTCTTGTTGCAGAGGGCGCATGTGAAGACGTGCATTGGGCACAATGTAAATGCACGAAGCCATCGACCCCAGAAGTGATGACACTTGCCTGGCTGTGGGAAATGCCGCGTTGAGAAGCGTGTGGCATTTCTGAAGCATGGATGATAACCTCTCCTCCGAAGGACACACGCTTGCCTTTGCGGAGTCCAGAGAGGCGCCCAGGTTGTGAATCCGCGGAGTGGGATTGAGGACCGACTTTTTGTAATTGACCTGTAATCCCAGCGACTGTAGGAGATTGAGGCAGAACGAGAGATGGCTCTGGAGCCGAACAGGAGTGGAACTCTTCAGGAGCCAGTCGTCTAGATAGGAATAGACGAATATCTTCCGTTTGCGGAGGAAGGTAGCTACCACTGCCATGCACTTTGAGAATGTCCGTGGGGCGGATTTGAGGCCAAACGGCAGAACTCTGTACTGATAGTGCTGACGAGAGATCTGAAACCTGAGAAATTTCCGGTGTTTCACTGAGACAGGAATATGGAAGTAGGCATCCTGTAGGTCGATGGCACACATCCAGTCTCCTTGGTGAAGATGCGGGAAGATCTGATGCAGAGACAGCATTCTGAACTTTTCCTTCCTGACAAATCTGTTGAGCAGACGGAGGTCGAGAATGGGTCTGTACTCTTTGACTACTCCTCGTTTTTTAACAAGAAAGTACCGGGAGTATACTCCTTGATTTCTTTGCAGGGGAGGCACTTCCTCTATGGCGTTCTTGGAGAGGAGAGTAGCTACTTTGCCCAGTAAAAGCCGATTTTGGATTTGAGGGAGGTGCTGCCTCCCTGGGGATAAATGCGGAGGGGGAGACTTAAACCTCAGCAAGTAGCCATGCTGTACAATATTCAGCACCCATCTGTCTTTTGTAATAGCTTCCCACTCTGCCAGGTGAACACTGATACTTCCTCCTACCGGAGTGGCGAACGAGCACGGAGGAAGTAAGATCACTGTTTTGAGGGCTGTTTGGTGGAGGACTGTTGCTGCTTTGCATTTCCGCTCCCTCTGCCACGACCCCTTTGTTGAAACTGGGACCTCTGCTGATTTTGGGAGGAACATTTGGGTGTTTGAACGCGCTGATGAAAGGCACGTTTGTCGCCCTGGCGAAAGCGCTTTCGATATTCCTTGCGCTTTTCCAGCCCAACAGCTTTAACTGTGTCCAACTCTGCCTTCATTTTGTTCATTTGGTCATCAGCGTGAGCCCCAAACAAAGATGATCCGTTAAAAGGCAGATTAAGAATTTTTTTTTTTTGCGCATCAGGCATGAGGCTCGTTAGCCATAGCCAGGCTGAGCGCCGAGAGCAGACGCCATGAGAGTAGCCATGTGCGGCGAGATACGAAGCATCCGCAGCCGCACTGATAATTTGATTGGCTATGAGCCCACCTTCCAGGAGAATTTCATTAAAATCCTGCCCGTCTTCCCTTGGCAGTTTCTCAGCAAATCTGGAGAGGGAATCCCACAGAGCGCGATCATACCGTCCTAGCAGGGCTGAAGCACTAGCCACTTTCATGTGTGAGGCAGAAGTGTTGCACATCTTTCTGCCATACGAATCCATTTGCTTGCGGTCTTTCTCCGGGGGGGACAGAAGAGGACACAGAGGCAGAATGGGACTTCATGGTAGCCGCCACGATAACTGAGTCCGCTGGTGGGTCCGCCCTTAGAAACAAGGGATCCTCAGCAGGAGCCTTATATTTCTTCGCTATTCTTGAAGGCACAGAGCCCACCGTAGCAGGAGTGAGAAATGTGGCCATCGCTGGCTCCAACAATCCTGGCACCAATGGTAGCAAAGGTCTGGGTGCTGACCGGTGATGCAACGTGTCAAATATAATTGACGTGGGGGCCAGAGGGGTGTGCAGCGGGATATTCAATTTCTGCGCACCTCTACCCAGGGCGTCAGAGAAAGTAGCGATGTCATCCACAGGAGACACTTGTGACGGGGGTGTAGAAGACTAGGTCGGAGAATAGTCCCGGACCGAGGACCTTGTGGAGGAAGACCAGGTGGGTGATCTAGTGCATCGCCTCTTGTGGGGACGGTCGCTGTGATGACCCCTGGACCGTGATCTATGCTTGGAAGGAGATCTTGGCCTTCTGTGAGAAGAGGGACGATCCCTGGATCGTGACCGGCGTGGAGAAGGTGGCTTTGGACTACCAGGAGGAGTCCTGCTCCTACGAGGAGAAATTCTGGAGGGAGAGTACGTGCGGGAATATTCCGAGCCCGGACTTCTGCAGGCACCTGTACCCACACTCTTCAACCAGCGAGGTGAAAGTCCGAACTTCTCCGGTGCCTTAGGTGATCCTTCCGGAGAGATCTGCACGATATGCAGGCCTGGAGATGATAATCGATCTCCTGAAGATCTAGACCTGGCTCTTCTCTCCGCGGCCACTGCTGCTCTATCCTTCGACGTCGAGCGCCTAGACGTCGATGATGTTTGTGTCACCATCGGTGCCGATTGTTGTGAATGGCGTTCCGCCCTCGGTGGTCTTGACGCCGACGGCGTTGCGGAGACCTCGACCGTCGATCAGGTGTTTGTCGTCTATCAGGCGACTTCGGCGTCGACCTTCGTCGTCGACCTGAGGGCTTCGACGTCGACCTTCCATGACGTCGGCTTGGCGACTTCGACCTTACATGACGTCGGCTTGGCGACTTTGTCGTCGACCTTCCATGACGTTGAATGGGGGTTGACCTCATCGACGTCGAATGCCTTGACGTCGAACAACCCACTCGCGGCGAGACATAAGTCGTCGCATCTCTCATCGCTGATCTCCTCGAGGGCGGCGGAGAGTGTCTCGACGTCGACGGAAGCCTCGACGTCGACGGAGACAGTCCAGATCTCACCGGACTAACAGCCTTCGAGCCGGAAGGACTGCGCCTCGACGCCGACTTCTCTGCGGCGGAGAATCTCGACGTCGAGATGAATCTCTTGACGCAGAAGTCTTTTTCGGTTTTTTCGACAGTACCTTGGACGTCGACGGCGAATCTCCTGGGACCTTGGTCTTCTTGGGGTCAGGAGAGGTGGTATGTCGCAGTTTCTGAGGTTGTCTAGCTGAAGAAGGTGGTTTTAAGGATGAATGGACGCCTTCACGACGGCTTCTTTCCTTCTCCAGCTGGGCATGCAGCTTAATGCACTCTCTATTGCGCAGAGTGCGCCTGGAAAACTTCTGGCAGTGAGGGCATCGGTCAGGATTGTGTGAAGTTGGTAAACACACAATACACACAGAGTGTGGATCCGCCAGTGCCATCTTATTGCCACAGGAAGGGCATTTCCTAAATAAAGCAGGCATTCTGACTGGAAAAAAATTGAAATTCTTCAGGAAACCAGCAGAACACGCTTTCAGGAGTCAGAAAATGTCGAATTTTCTGAAAAGTTCTGTATTACAAAACTTTCAGTCAAAAAACTGATGAGCTCAAGCTCCAGGATCCTCATAGAAGGAGCCGGAAAAAAGAACTGACCTGTCACTTGTGGTGCATCATGGGAGCAAGGGGTCTCCTGCAGGTCTTAAAGGCACGGTCCCCTTACTCTAATGCCTTAAAGGCAAGGTGTTCGTTTTCTTTGTTTCTTGATACTCTACTGCAGCCTATATGCTCCGGGATCCCGCACGTGGGCGGGGATTATTCATAGATTATGACTTTGATGAGTATCCCCTGGATGAGAAATACCTTAGTTCTAAATGCACCCCACAATTTGATCCGTTAATTGATGGAATTTCTCCCCCTGTGGCAAAGTCCTTGTACATTAGTTTCCAAGTGGGCACTTTACCTCTTAGGGCCTTTACCTTGAAGTGAGAAAAAGATGACTGAATGACAGGGGATTGCCCTTTCTGCCCCAGTGTAATAGAAACTGAGGTACACTTCCTGTTACTGTGTCACAAATGTATAATTCTGAGGTCGAGGTGGATCCTACCATTATGTCACAACATAGGCACAAGGCACGGTTTGTTGGCCTTGCGCGTATTGAAATCTGACGCATCAGAGCCAGTTGTAATTGCTGCCTCAAGATTTTTAAATTTGGCATGGTCTGTTAAAACAGTAGCGATGTCTTACTACGTTAGAGATGCTACTTCTGTTTTATTACACTCTCCCAGATCTGATAAGAATGTATCCTCTTATTTATAATTTGATCTACCTATGTGCTGACCATTCAAACCATTTTACCAGATAAACGATAATCTGTGTAAACACCCAAGGCTGGGGTTACTAGTAGTTGTACCCCAGGAAATGTTCTGGTTTAAAAGGAAAGAATTGCCTACTGTAATTTAAAAAAAATATTTGTAATTATTTATAGGATATATTTTATATGAAGTCCTAGGTGTGCAATGGTGTCCTTAACGGATGTTGCATTGATTTTCTATGAGATGTTTCAAATCCATGTATGCTGCTAATATTGATCTATTGTACATTCCAAAGAGTATTGCTATCAACTATTGGTTTTATATTTTAATTTTTAATTGCTTAATCTTTTTTATATGCAATGTACTGTACTTTAAGGTTTTTTTTGTAATCGAAATAAAGGATTTTGAATGAATGGACATTTGCATCTGGCATCATCTAGGTAATAAGCAGGCTCCCTCTCTGACTGTAAAAAAAAATAATAATCAAGGACCGCACTGAATGCTTGGAGCATTCCTTCGGATTTATTCATTTTAGTAGTCGTTTCACTTCTCCATTTTTTTTTTAATCAAGCATTTTTTAGACATTCACATTGGACATACAGCAGTTAGAAAAGAAAATCGCACTCCATGCACATCTCCCACCCCACATCGAATCATGACATTAGGAAATCTTGCACAACATTTCTGGATGGCTTCTGAACTTCTCTAGGTGATTTAAAGTGTTGACCTGTATACCACAGTATTGGACCCAAATGTTCTGCTGCTTCTGAGGCATCCCAGGGCTCTTTTCATGGGCAGCTGTCTCTGTAGATGTCCATGCCTACTGGTCACCTGTGAATGGTTGAGGCATATGCTTGCCTCCAGTGTAAGGTATATCTATTTTGCCTAGTATCGGCGCGAAAACAAAAAAATGGTTTCTTGTAAAGGATATTCTCACATAATCCTTAATATTCAGACGAACGTACTAGGTATAAGTCTGATTTGGTGGGTGTTGGGGGGGAGGGGGACAGAAGGGGGAGGCAGGGGATGTGGCAGGGGTTTTTGTTAACACTGTCAGTCTCACCAACCAAGATCCTTGAATTAACCAGGACGGTCAAACTTTGTGAAGCAGACCCCCTTCCACTTGACATCTAATGCATAGTGGGGAGGTCTCCCTGGCCAGTGTGAATTCTGCAGTTCATATGCCTCGAACATACTGTTTAGCTCTGCAAAACATTCAGAATGTTTAAGGTTAAACCTAAATGATGCCAAGCTAAGGGAATCCCTCAAAATGGTCCACTAGTGTTTAATATATTTTACTCCTTCCGTGAGTGCTATTGTTAATGTTAGTAATTTTATATTTCTGCAATTATTTGTAAGCACCAACTGCACTGGGAAAGTATCCGTCGCTTTTTCTGAGAGCTTGAAAAATAAGTCCAGGCTGAAGTCGGCAACAAGCGGATTATGAACCCTATCCACTTGAGTGACGACCTTCATATCAACCATATAACACCATAGCCTCAGATCGAGCATGATATAATCTAGATGGTTAGTGTACAAAACTCTTAAATTTAGGTTGAAGTTGATAGTCTGATTTTGAGCGATGATTTAAGGCTACCAGGCCATAAGCCCGGCAAAGAAGTAAAATCAGACAAGCAACTTCAGGCCATTTCATAACTGGTACAGTAGCAAGAGTGGGAATTACCCACACTTCGTCCTCAACTGCCATAAGGAGAGAAAGGGGTTCCAGTGGTTCAAACCTGGTTTTACAGTTACAAGCTATGAAAATAGGCCAAGAATGTTGTACACTACTCTCTAATAAAGACTGAAGGACGTGAATGGTAGAGGATTCTGCACTATCGTGAATTGAGCGAGCATAAATATTACAAACAACTATGTGCTTTATCAAAGCTGGTCTTTGGCACGTCAAAAGGATTCCTAAATTGTCTTTGGATCCTGTGGCTAAAACTTTCACCTTAAAGTTATTTGTGTTTTGTAACCAAATATGTAAACCTCCGGAGGCTCTGCCCGATCTAGCTGAATTAGCACGAATAAAAAAAGTTAAATAATCATGCTTATACAGTGGTGCAGTAGCCCACATTTCATGTAATAGGATTATTTGGTTGCCACTAATAAATTCTCCCCTCAAGATTGTTTAATTTGACTTGTAGACTAGCCACATTCCATGACAAATTTAGCTACCCACTATGCCCTTCGTCAACAACCTTACAAAATCTGTGCCATTTGAGGGAGCTAGGGAGTAGAATGGAAGTTCAGCAAGCAATATACTTATCTTTCATGGCCACCTCTAGCTCCTTCCTTGTGGAAGTCATTGGCAAGTGGTTAGATTGCCCAGGCTCCTCCCCAGGGCTAGATACTATGACCCGGGTATTACTAATAGGAATACCAGCCTGGGAAGGATTCTGTGTAGTCAATCAATGTCTGATGTGTTTGAAAAGCCTAGTCACCCCCATCAATTCACATGACACTTTTTAAAGTGGTGCTAAACCTTTGCCAGTCGCTAAGGAGGTAGACAAAAGAGCTTTTATTTTGATGCACATATTTGTGGCATTAAGTAGTGGAGCTCTGTGTTCCAGGGCAATCAGTCCATCATTAACTTTGCTATGACAAAGTGTATGCCAATGTAGTCAAGTTAGTCGGGCTTACTGCTACACCGCCTGGCTTTTACAATGTCCTCTCTGATAATAGATTTACAATTCCGTACTTTGCGCAACCAGCAAATGGTCTTTATTAACTAGGGCTTCTTTGTGGGCCCCTGGGTCCAACTTGGGGACATTTATCAGAAAAACGTCCTCACCTGAGTTTGTATGAT
This sequence comes from Triturus cristatus, assembly GCF_964204655.1. Lineage (NCBI taxonomy): Eukaryota > Metazoa > Chordata > Amphibia > Caudata > Salamandridae > Triturus > Triturus cristatus. Next base: position 838,624,938 of record NC_140593.1, on the reverse strand, counting down.
CCCCTCTCTCTTTCAGCTTATGGGGCCACTGGACTTCCCCTCTTCTCTTTTGTGATTCTAAGCTAGTAACCCAATCATCTTTCTAAAAGAACTAGCCAAAGGGGGGACTTGTGGCCATTGCGCATCTTGAAGCTAGTTTTTGCTGAGTTTTCTTACCCTTTGTCCAGTGTTCTCCTCCTGAATAGGACAAAAGTATTATATGCCGTGAATTGTCTATCCTTGTTTTAAAGGAGTGAATGGACTGGAGTAAGGTAGGGGGCAATGGAAAAGATCATTAGGTACTTGCGCTAAGGAATTTGGGTGCAGGTCACATCTGGGTGGAATTTCACAATTTTAAAGCTTCTGGCTAGATCCACTCTCCCTCGCTTGTTAAGACTGCCCAAAAGTGTGTCCACTTTGTCAGACTGTAACGGCTTTCCTTAGCTCACAAATCTCTTCCCCCAAAGATAACAGCTGCATTTAATTTAGGACGCCCTCTGGGGGTTGCTTCATGTGTAAGCTTTGAGCACTCTAAACTGGATCAATAGAAGTGGGAGGGTCTTCTTGGGGTAGCAGAGCTGAAAACCTATTTTAACACTCTAGGTTCACCACAAATGACCTTGGCTGGCTGGCACAGCTCCTGATTCCAGAATTGGGATTGTCTGTGTCAGTTAACTATGCACTGGAAAATGCCCCAGAAGTAGCATTAATAACTGGTTCTCTAGGTTCCTGGGACTTACTCACATTGCGACATGGATTTGTCAATTATGACTTCATATTCATGCGTTTAAGTTTAGGCTTAGTTGAACATGACGCATCTCTTAATTTCAACCAGCAAGCCCCCAAGTTCCTCAACTAAAACCTCCATATCATCGAGGGTACAGATATCATCAGTATTTTGCTAATGTTTTAGCCTTCCCAGGTTCTGCAACATTATCAAAAGCCTTGCGTTTCCCCATTATCAACAGGCTGCTGAGTGCAAATCAGAGACAGATGTTAGGATCACCTTGTATGAAGAAGCAAACAAGTCGACAACAACAGTAGAAGGTCACAAAAAAGAAGACAAAAAGTAAAACACAAATTATACTATGATTATTAGCACTATAAGAGCGAATTCCTATAGTGGTGCTTCATGACCCTATGGCTGCAATTAAAATATTGTTCAAGAGTTTGAACTTACACTAAAAAACAGTCAATGCATCCTCAATATAGGCAAGTAAAAAATACAATGTTTAGTATCGTTATCAGTCTTGAATGCCAGAGTTACTCCAGTAATCCCACAAGGTCTCTAAAAATTGGCACAAGGGCCTGATTCTGCAGAAAACCAGTACCTTTCCAATGGACAAAAGGGGGGGTAAGCCCAGTCCCTTCCGGGCTATGATGGACACAAGATGGTATCTTCCTGGGTACGTCCCGCACTGTGCGATTGCAGAGGGCACTTTTGAGCACGATGGAGATAGGCCCCATCCCCTCCTGGGGCCTAATTCTGCCGGTCTGCCTCCTGGCGTGGGGTGTTATAAGGGAGTAATCCCCAGAGTCCATTGGGGTCTGAGTAGGCAAGACACCCTTTAAACAGACTCCAATGCCCACATTCATAAATTAGACACATTTAAAGCAATTCTTCAGGCCACATTCACTAGTTACTATATATGCCACAAAAGAAAATCCAGACTGAGTTGGAAATCAGCTTAAATTGGTATCAGAGAGTACTGATTTAAATCAAAACACTATCCCACAGGTAAACTTTACTTCGTAGAATTACAGAGTTTATGGCCAACAATGCCAAGAATGCAGGTCGGAAAAACCTACATATATGGCTTCACCTACTGCAATTTGCCAACTTTATACACAAATACAACACAATTAGGAGACTGTTTTACTTACTCTTTTTTCGTGGCTGAGATGGTGACGTGGATTGTGAAATTGCACCATTTGTTCCATTTTCTTCATCCTCTTTTGGCTCCACTTTAACCTCTAACTTTTTCTCTTCCACTTCCATTGGCTCCTGCTTAGACTCTGCCCCATCACCTTCTTCCTTTGCTGGCAATGAGGATGATGAAGATGATGAATTTTCTTCCAGCTAAAATTAGAGAAATATAGGTACAACAATCAGTTAATACACCTCCGCAAAGGTTACACTCCAATGACGTCATACAAAATGATTACTGGAAAACAAAGCTGCTACAAAATATTGAAGGTTTTTCTTCTATTTCAAATGGCTTTTATGTGTCTATCTCCTTTTGAGAATAGAAAGAGAGACTGCTCAACCACCATACCTACATTTAGTGAAGTACTTTTGTCACCTTAAGTTGTTTAGTCTGTGCAGGAGTATGGCAGCATCACAACTGCTTCCCATTCCTAAACCGGCATTTATTAAAGCAATTACCAAACCCATTCTGTTACTGCTGCCAAAAACCACTGGTTTTGTACTAAAAAACATGCCAAAAAATCAAAAAGTTGTGCTTATTTGTAACAGACATAATACATACTGAGGCTCCTTAGACCTTTTCTACTTGGTCTCAGTACCAGGACTAACATTCATCTTCTGGAGTTTTGCACTAGCACTGCACTACACTATGGAGACAAGATGACTGCTAAATATTGCAGTTATGGAGACAGGATGACTGCCAAATATTGCAACTATGCGAGACATCTTCGGTGCCCAAATATTTTCTACCGCGGAGGACACATGAAGATTAAAAAACTAAGAAAAGCGTGATAAATCGGCAGCCTGATCCCACTATCAATCACAAAAAATGGATACCTACTTGCAGTCCTGGTTCTGCATTGTAGCATCTTTACTGAAGTCAAACATTAGAATAATTTCTTGCTGAGTGTGGGATCCCCAAACATGTCTTTGTCACTACATGACTAGAATTGTTCACAAATCATCTGAAAAGGAGACCCATCCAGACGTCTTTATGCTCCTGTGTACTTTCCGCAGGATAACGCAGCCTAGTTTTTATTAAATTGCAGTCATAGTAGAAAATACGAAAAGAGCACCTTTTTGTTAGGCTACTCTGCAGTATATATGTACTATTATGGCATGGCCATTATTGACAATGATGAAAAAGCACAGAATGATAGGCTTTCATTATGAGAGTTGAAAATATATACCGCTAAGTTTCAGAAGCTTCTGCTACCCACGAACCCTAGTACTAGCAGCTGGCCTCACAGCATAAGCGCTTTGTGAAGGTACACTGAAAGAGGAGAATAGTAAGTTATTTTCGCTGCTGTTTGAGGATTAAGGTTGGAGATGAGAGAAGGGCATTAATGACTTAATTGAAGATTCCTATGATGCAAACTCAGGATTATAAATAAGTGAACTATGTGTCCTGCATCACAGGGTCTGTATAAATGTCATAACAAATTATCAAGCAGATAAAAAAAAATAAAAAATAGTGGCCTTTAAAAATAAGGCACAACTACAGAAAAAAACAAATACAGAAAGGCACATACAGCCCCATCTGATCATAGGTTAATAATATTCCCAAGTGCTATTTGGGCAATTATCAAGTCAGCTTTAGGATCTATATCAAGACAATAGTGCATTGAGAATCTGTTGCCAACATTCATGTAGCTGCTGTACAGATATCAGCTAGAGGAACATATCTTAGCTAAGCACCGATTGCTGACTTTGCTCAGGTGGCCTTCAGTGTTGCTGAAAGGTTCGGTTGCTGATAGCACAGTACTACTGCTGAGGAAAAAAATCATAGTAATGCATACTGCAAGCCTTTACAGGTTAGGGCTTTGTGAGGAGAGGTACAGAAAAACGATGTTTCCATTACCATAGCCACAGATGCTTGCAAAGAGAGCTCATACAAGGAATAAAAGCAGTTGGATGTTAAAAAGAAGAGGCTGCTGTCAGAAACAGGACAGTGGAGCTTTGAGTGTCCAACAGCGATATGAGGAAAGAATGTGCTAAAGATGAGGTGTCACAATAACAGGCCAGTGAAACTGGAGAAGGCGAAGGACAGGTAGGTGGTTTAACTGAAAGGCCTTTTTGAGACGTCAGTTGATGACTTACAACATTATGGGCCAGGAAGGTCTTACAGGAATGTGATCAGTAAAAAAGGGAGGTCAACCAGGTACAGATTGACATCCAAATATGGAAGGATGTATTGTTATCACATTGATGTAAACAGCCTTATTATCAATGGACCAATGATAACTGATGTACTGCGTGATTAACCTGTGATCAACACCTGTGACAAAAAATGTTTGATTTCTGAACATGACAGTAGTACTGTGGCAAGTATGGTCCTGCATTCCAGCTGCCTGACTCTGAGATAGAGGAGTACATAGGGCACAATGGTTCATTAGCTCATCAGGGACAACTAGAGAAGCGACACACACCACTATAGGGCCAGACCGAGGTGGCTGACACCTCGGTTCCTGTGCTGGTATCCCATATTTCTCAAACTCTTACAATTTGTTTTCCCTCTGTTTCACCAGCTGAGAGCAAAGGTTTTGCAACACAGCTCATCTTAACCAGCTCACCCACATTGGCACTGAGCAAAAAGTAAAGAGGTGTCTGCTGCTCCACCAGTGAAAGCTCCAGCAACAGGGCTGGGACAGGGCGACTCGCTGACAATGAAAACTTGTGTCCTTAATAATTGGATACAGTGGGAACTTTTGAAATTTACAATTTTTTTCCTACCATGAAATGATTTCCCACTCTCTTCAATCTACCACCTCCACCTGAGGCTCAGGCTGTGATATTACAGTTTTGGCCCAACTGGGTGCAGTTTTGGTACCTCATACAAATGTCCTACCGATATGAAGGAGGATGCTGGGGGAGGACGTAAGGGAAAGAAAGCACTATTGAAGGAAGCTCGCAGCCAGATGAAGAGATGAGGCAACCTATCCAGCCAGAAAGAGGTCAATGACAGACATTGTCAAGAGATGAGGACTTATTGAGGACTATTCATAAGTACTGTGATAAATGATACAGGAACTGGGTGACAAGTACCACTGGTCTACCGTCTGTAGATCACTTTCCCCGTTTTTTTTTGTTGGTTTTTTAAACAGATGATACCCCACTCAAAACTAGTAAGACTGGCTGGATGAAAATATATGCAAGCCAGCAGAGAAAAAAAGCCTTGGGAAAAAAAAAGTCTAACTATGGTTATGTAGCGCACTTCCGGGGTGTTTGAGCACTATTCTGGCATTGGCTATACTGCAATCACAGCTCAGGCTACACTGATGTCTGCTCCTTTGGCTGGCTTACCGCCTAAAGTTAGAGAACACCTTCAGATGGTGTGCACGGAATGGCTGAGTGTTCCCTCTTCCAAAAGTTGCATAACTTGCTAATTGTTGTATGCAGATTAAGGAAAAAGAGGACGATAAAGGGGCAGCTCAATGGAAACCCCTTGAAGTATATATTTTACAATCCCATACACAAACTATCATGACCTCAATGGCAAGTTCAAACGTGAGTAAATAGAGGTTAAGAGTAAGAAGGGAGGTACAAACGTGAGTAAATAGAGGTTAAGAGTAAGAAGGGAGGTACAGAAGGTTGAGGAGAGGATCTTTTCCCATTACCAAAACGTCTGCCACAATGGTGGTCAAGCTGGGCATCGAAAAGGTTTGTCCTGTCTGGGCCAGCCACCATAAGCAGACGCTCTTCCATCCTCAGCCTTGGAAATACACTGCTGGTAGTATGCAATAATACGAGCCAGTTTCTGCCATCTCCACTGTCTACCTTCCATTGCACCAGCAACCTAACCAGAATCCTTTTCCCCAAGGGGGATTTCCTCTTGCCTCTTTTATTGGATACAGGAGACATAAGGTCTACTATAAATATATTTAATTTCCTGGACCACCTTCTCACGGTCAAAACAGTTCACTCAGTTAGTATTTCTAATGATGCACACCATGTCTCAAAGACAGTTTCTGTTACAGTAGGACACCCTGACTGATCACTATGCCTATTTTGCTTAGTCCCAGCTGTTTGTTGAGATGGACTTTGTTGGGTAAGATGCATTATATGATTTTTTAATCCTCTGATAGAATTTATTTGGATGTGCTCATGACATCTATGATGGCATTACTGCTGTGTTGTCAATGTCATGGGATGTTCCATGTTCTGTAAATAAGGTGCAGAATCTCGATGATGTATTATGCTCTGTGCCAGAACGAGTCCGGTCAAAGGGACTGAATGCTGTCAGAAAAGTATTCACTGTCCTACTTGCATGAGTTATGAAGTCAGGAGCAAATATTTCCCAGTATACCTCAGTATCTCCTTTCTGAAGAAGCTGAAGATGGCATAGAACTCGCCATATACTCCTCTCTTCTAACATAGTGTATTAGTACCTAGTAAAAGTAAACCCGATTACCCTGTAAAAAGACAGAATGGTAAGGCCTTGATGGCAAGCAGGAATACTGTTTTGTGCAAGACCTACGTACTATGGACATAATTCATCTCTCTTTCCTTGTTCTTAAGCCAGCCACTAGATTGTCCTCTATCGCTGTAACATCCACACATTTTACTGTTGTGGATTTATGGGCAGCTTACTTTTCAGTTTCATTACACCCAGACAGCTAGTACCTTTTTTACTTGTGTTATGAACAACAAAAGAGTGAGGGAGGAAAAAAGGATCGCTGGCCACTCTCAATCCCCCAGGTAAATGCAATCAAATCAACAAAAGAGTGTGCCTCGAATCTATCAAAAGAGCACTACTGTAGAATCCAAGTTGGTTTCTTGAGAAAGCCCTCACTCACCAACCTGGTTGGTGACATGCTTCATCATCGGGCCCCACCGGGAGAGGCCAAATGCCAGCCCGGTGTGCTTCGACGCCAGAATTACTGCGGAGCTGGTGATGTGAATGGTGTGTGGTGATAGTTAAAAAGGTCTTATTTTTGTCAACAAAATAAATTTGAATGGAAGCCAAACAGACATATATAAAAACAAGATGTAGGACGTATGGACTGAATAGATTGTTCAGCCAAGTCACTTCGGTGTGGTCAACATGTTTCAGCCTATGTGTTATGTTTTAACAGGCATTCGTCAGGACCTTAGATGTAAGTGAAACCCCGGCGGTATGAGCGCGCTAAGACCCACCCTAACCTGAGGGTTAAAAGTGTGAAATTATTTTTTGAATAGAAGAAATGTTATGTTGTAAAAAAATGGCGACGCCCGCATTGGAGAGGAACCGAGTTTATTCTGGATAAAGGACAGACAAACAAAGACAAACGAAAGAGAAAGACACATGTAGAGATTAGACATGGTCTTGCAGGTTTGTCAATGTTGGACATACAGTAACAAGTGCTCTGCGTGGTGCACTGAAACGGGAGCGCTGAACATCTGTGCTATTACGAGATCAGAGAGTGCTTACATGCTGTAGAAAAAAGGTTATTTAGACATGAAGAGGTAACCGTAAAACAAACGGATAAGAAGGGCCCAGGACAAGCACTAGCATTGAGGCAAAGTCATTGTGAAAGAACACTATGCGCAGAGAAATAGACACACAGTGTGGTTGGGCACTGAGCATACAGTAATTAAATGATATCTCACTTTGGGTGTAGAAACTTACTACACCATGGGTCTTGGGAGGGGGGTGGAAGCTACAATGGCACACCCTAGGGAAAAAGCAGGGAAAGGGGAAAAAGGGGACGAGGGTTAAATAAACCATAAGAGAATGGGGAACGCTCGTTACTTAGCTGAGATCCTTGCATTGTTGAAACTCACGCCCGCTAAGCTTGGCACCCGCTTAGCACCTAAGCGGAACTTCTGAAACCGGACCCCGATGGTAAGTGGGAGCGGGGGCCGGTGTGCTTATAAAGAAATGGTACGAACCTCGCGCTCGAGAGGCAGGAAGGTGTGGCCACGAGGGGGGCGTGCCCGTAAAGGGCGTGATGACGTGGTAGGAGCAGTGTCCAGTGGCGCTGCATTGGACAAACCGATCTTGACGGTAGCCAATCGGTAAAGAGATTACTATGCAAGTCTTCATTGTCAAGGAGACAGAAGACTCGTAACGCAGTTCCGTGTACGTAATACGTTCAGCTAGTGTGAATCGCTATGTTACACACAGGCTGATGACGGAGGCAGAAGAATGCTGCTTAAAGTCGAAAATGGGTACATGACGATTTAAAGGCATAATAACATAAAAAATTACATGTAACCAGGATATAAAGGTGGTACAAACGAACGCGGGAGGATGGGCTATGTGAAAAGATTAAGCTCTGTCACTGAGCGAGATATGCAGAATGGCATAGTGGGAACGCGGGGGTCCGTAGGGTATACAGTGAAAGGTGGCTGAAGGGAGTCTAAAAGAAAGGGGGGGGGGGGGGGGGGGGTGGTAGGATGGGGCATTAAATGTCTAAAGGCTGATCAGTAATTCAGGGTTATCAGGCATCAAGCTGTTGTCATGGGAGGCAGAGAGTCTCTCGAAATGGGCATAGAAAGTCTAAGCGCTGGTCAGTACTCTATATTTGCCTTCAAAGTTATCAGGCATCAAACTGTGGTCATGGGAGACAGAGGGTCTCAAAAAAAAGGGGGGGGTTATGTAGAGGGTAGGAAAAGGCATTGAATGTCTAAGAGCTGGTCAGTACTTTATATGTGCCTTCAAGGTTAACTGGCATCAAAATATGGTCATGAGAGGCAGAGAGGCTCAAAAAATGGAGAGCTCCCTATCGTAGGTCAAGGCTAGCACTAGATGGCTCATTAACTAGTGACGTAGCACAGATGACCAGGGAATATTGTCATTTAGGACCTGGAGGTGAGTGTCCAGCCGGTACACCCACCTATTTTCCTTCTCAAAAAGGATTTTCTGGATGTTACGTTCTGAGTGTACTTGCTCGATTATGGTCCACCTGAGGTCGTTAGCGGTGGGTTTGTGTTGCATGAAGTGGTCGCTTAGTTTGGTTGTAATTCTGCCACAACGGACATTACTCCGATGTTCTCCTATGCGTAGTTTGATTTTGCGTGTCGTCATGCCAACGTAGCGTACTCCACACGGGCAAGTGATCAGATAAACTACATTAGTAGAATTGCAATTGGTGTGGGCACGCTGAGTCCAGATCTTGCCTTGTTCCAGAATGAGAGATTTTGTCTGGCTGGTGTGATGGCAGATGCTGCAGGAGGTGCAGGGGTAATGACCCGCGATCTTAGGCAGGCCCCAGGCTTCTGTGATAGTGGGATCCCTCATCTGGTTATTTCTCGGGCGTGTGTGGACTAAGGTGTCTTTGAAACTGCGTCCTTTTTTGAAGGAGAAAGAGGCTTTTCCCACTGGCGGTTGTTACTTGTAAGTATACTCCAATGTTTATTGACCACTTTCTTGACAGCGTTGGAAGCATTACTAGAAGTTGTTACGCATGTCAGGGGTAATTCCTGTTTGTCTTTGGGGTTGTCTTCCAGTAGTGCCTCCCTGGGCTGGTTACGTGCTCTTTTGTAACCTTTGTTAAGAATATGGTCTGGGTAGCCCCTGTGTTTGAGTTTGGTGGGCAGATCCGATGCTTGTTGGCGGAAATCTTCAAGATTGCTGCAGTTTCTTCTCACCCGAAGGTATTGGCCATAGGGTAAATTTTCTCTAAGGGACCTTGGGTGGAAGCTTGAAAAGTCTAAGAGGTTGTACTTTAACCAACAACACTTCCCAAATTAATTGGACTTGACTTGAACTTGGAGATACAGAATCCCCCACTATCTTTATACAAGCATTTAAGAGATTTGGACACATTGATGATGCTGGCTGGTTCTACCTATATCTAATATGTTGAAGATTTGTTATTTGCGTTACCCTCTTATCAAACATGTTTGGACAGAATTACGTTGTTGACCTACTTAGATGGAAAGAGGTGAACGTGTACAAGGATAAATAGCAAAGTTGTCAGGTTAATGTGCAATATTTGGGACATGATATTTCCACAGGGGCGAGGCACCTTTCAAAAGATAGATTTAATGCACTGTTGGCAATTTCACATCCTGAGACTCAGTCGCAGATCTGAACCCTTCAGGGTATGCCATATATTCTGGGATATGTTGAACTTGCTAAACCCTCTACAGGCTCCCACAAAGTTGTCTGTTTTTGATCCAGTTCCCTGGTAGGGGGAGGCAGAAATGTCTTTCATTACCTTTAAGAGTGCTCTAGCTTCTGAACCTGCATTAAGACCCCCCGACTAAGCTAAACCATTTACCCTTTCTGCCATGAGAAGAATCATTTGCCTTCGATGTGCTAACGCGGAAGCATGGTGAACAAAATCGCCCTGTTACTTTTTACTCCACTGCACTAGATCCAGTGATGGTACACTTCCACATATGTTTACAATCAGTCACTGCCACAACTGAATTACTGCAATCCTACTAGAATACAGGTCTTGGTTCTCCTCTGAATGTGGCTGTTCCTTGTGCTGTTAAGTCCTTGCTGAAGAAAAATAAAAACATTTTACAAATGCTAGATTAAATTTATGAATGGATTCTTCCTGAATCCAACTAATATGACTATAGTACAGCCACTTCCCTTAGAAACTGGTTTAATTTCTCACCGTCCCCCAACATGACTGCTTATCTGTTGTGACGCACACTGCTAAACCCTGTGTTGACATATGAGATGATCATATTTCCAACAGTGATAGTGTTTTGTTTGTGTATGTCTCATTTGCAAACTGAAAAAGATCTGGTGGCCTCCTAGGCTCCGTGTACTTAATCTACTTGTTGTGTAAGCAAACTTTCTGAAAAATGTTTCTTTCTCAAAAGTTGCTGAACTGATTGCTTTGATAAGAGCACATGTTTTAGAAAAAAAAGTAACAACTGTGCACACTAATTCTAAATATGCCATTTGTGTGTTCCATCATTTTGGGCAGCTCTGGGCCGATAGACGTCACTTTACTTCAGCTGGCAGACCCATCCAAAAATGGGATTTGTGTAGCTGACTGCCAATCAGTTTACAGTGCAATTAGCCGCCATCAAGGTTAATTACCATTAACTAATTACAGATTATGTTTCCAAAGCAAATGTATTGCCAGGTCAATCGCCTGGTCTTGGACTCCCATTTTCCTAGTTCTTTACAAGATTATCATTTTCCCTTTCTTTCACTCCGGGATTGTTAATCTTCCCTAAAGCATTTAATAATGCTTCAAGATGCTTGGAAGAAAAATGGGAGTGTATTTGACATGGCTGTGCAAAAAGATCAAATCCATTTGTCATGTTAACTAACTTTGTTCTTGTTCACCATGGAGTGGCTCATGTTTAAGAAGGGATGGTGACCTCTTTTCTGCTTCATTGTTTTCTACTTACATTTTCATTCCTAGCACCACATTATTGCTGCTCGTATGCCATTTGCCGAGCATTCAATGTGTAGAGATCAGTCAGGACAGAGCAGGGTACAGAACCACTGCCTAGGTGGCCATTTGTACAGATCCACGTCAATTTCCCACAGATGACAAAATGTCAAAGTATGAATATGTTATACTTGCAGTTGGTTTCTTTTCAGGGTGGATAGAAGAGTATCTGTGTACACATGAAGATGCAAAGACAGCAACAAAATGTTTGTTGAAAGAGTGTCTCAAGATATCGTATTGCAGATAAATGGATTAAGACAAGGGAAGCCATTTTCTATAAATCATCCAAACAGTCTACAAGGCTCACAATATTACACAACAATTCCACTGTCTCTACCACCCACAAGACACAGGAATGGATTCTCGAAAAACAAAATTGTAAGTGTGTGGAAATAAGCCTCAAGTGGCCGGATGCATTCCCTTTACCACTCATGTCTATCAGAAATCCTGCAAACAGAAAGATAAGTTTGAGTCCCTGCGAGGTTATTATGTGAAAGCCTACAATAGGCCTTTCAAAACTTTTTGCAAATGTCCATCTGACTAATGAACAAGTTACCTACCTTCGGTAACGCTTTTTCTGGTGGATACGGTATCTGCCTGTGGATTCCTCACCTTGTGAATATCCCCTGCGCCAGCATTCCACTGAACTTTTTTCCCCAGCTCTCTACGCCGATGTGGACGACGTCAAAATGCATCTGCTCCGATCGCGACTCCGTATGACATCACCGGAGCCATAAGAGAGCCACGTCGGCATGATGACGTCAGTTCCACCCATTTTTTCCGTGCCCCCGAGGCGCACAGGCGGACCAACGACAAATTCAAAGTATACACAGTATACAACATACAATCAAATATGCATAGTACATAAACAAAAGGAAAGCCAAATAAAAAAAGCATTTCCTACCAATGTACCAGAAAGCATAATAACATCTCAAACAAGACAACTTATAAGGTATACAAAGGTGGACAACGGGGAGGAAGGTGGGCCAGTGAGGAATCCACAGGCAGATACTGTATCCACCAGAAAAAGCGTTATCGAAGGTAAGTAACTTGTTCTTCTGATGGATACATCTGCCAGTGGATTCCTCACCTTGTGAATAGATTCCAACAGCAGTCTCCACTCCCGGAGGAGGGCGTCCACCTTCCTATACCAGAAAGTCTTGCAAGACAGAGCGCGCGAAGTGGCCCTCCCGCCTCATCTCAGAGTCCAAGCAATAATGCTTTGCGAAAGTATGGAGGGAGGCCCAAGTCGTGGCTTTACAAATATCTGCCACAGGAACACCCCTGGCCAAAGCAGATGTAGATGATTTAGCTCTAGTTGAATGAGCCCTAATACCCTCAGGAGGAACCTTACCAGCCAGGGCATAGCAGATCTTGATGGCAAGGAGGATCCATCTCGACAACGTGCACTAGTGCACCGCTCTTCCTTTGGATTGACCAACATAACCCACGAAGAGCTGATCGTCCAGACGAAAGTCCTTCGTTCTGTCCAAGTAAAAGCTCACAGCTCTCTTTGGGTCCAGGCGATGAAGTCTTTCCTCCTCTTTGGAGGGATGAGGAGGTGGATAAAAAAACAGGGAGAGTAATAGACTGCCCCAAATGAAACAGAGTAACTACTTTAGGCAGGAAAGCAGCCCTGGTCCTAAGTACCATCCTTTCAGCATGTAATGTTAGAAAAGCGGGTTTAGAACTAAGAGCTTGAAGCTCACTCACCCTCCTTGCCGAGGTTATGGCTACAAGAAAGACTGTCTTAAAGGACAAAAGCCTCAGAGTACAGCTATGAAGAGGCTCAAACAGGGACCCCATCAGAAAAGTTAAGACAAGATTAAGGTCCCACTGTGGCATTAAAAAAGGAGTAGGAGGAAACTTGTTTGTAAGGCCCTTGATAAACCTTAGTACAATCGGAGATTTAAATAATGACGGTTGATCAGGAAGACATAGAAAAGCCGATAAGGACGAAAGATAGCCCTTGACCGTGGCCACAGCACAGCCCTGCTGAGCCAAGGAAAGAGAAAACTGAAGCACATCAGAAAGATGGGCTTTTAAAGGGTCAATGGATCTCTCTCCACACCCTTTAACAAACTTAGACCACCTATATGAGTAAATGGACTTGGTGGAGTGTCCACTGGCCGATAAAATAACATCCACCACATCAGGCGGGAGAGAGAAGGAATTCAGGTTGCCCTGTTCAATCTCCAGGCATGAAGGTATAAGCTCTCGTGCCCCTCCGACTGCGAGAGGAGGTCTGCCCTCAGAGGGAGACGGAGCGGAGGGCACGAGGAGAGGTGGAGAAGATCTGTATACCACACCCTTCTTGGCCAATCCGGGGCGACCAAAATAACTTGGGCCCGGTCTTGGCGAATCTTCCTCAGAACCCGAGGAATCAAGGTTATGGGAGGAAACGCGTAAAGGAGTTGTGAGCCCCAACTCAACTGAAACGCGTCCCCCAACGCCCCCTGCATCGGATACTGGAGACTGCAAAATGACAGGCAGTGCGCTTTCTCGCGGGTGGAGAACAGGTCCACTCGAGGGGTTCCCACGTCCGAAAGACGTAACGAACCACCTCCGGATGGAGCCTCCACTCGTGATCGGCGGAAAACTGCCGACTGAGACTCTCCGCACGTACGTTCAGCACCCCGGCCAGATGATTTGTCATCAGACAAATCCGATGGTCCTGAGCCCAGGACGATAGACGCAGAGCCTCTCTGCAGAGACAATGCGACCCCACTCCTCCCTGCTTGTTGACATACCACATCGCGGAAGTGTTGTCCGCCAGGACTTGAACCGACTGACCGCGAAGGGAAGGGAGGAAGGCCTTGAGCGCTAAACGAATCGCCCACAATTCCAGAAGGTTGATGTGAAGCAACCTTTTCTCCGGAGACCAAAGACCTTTGATCTCCATATCCCCCAGATGCACACCCCACCCTAAAGTGGATGCATCAGTTATCACTGTGGTCACCGATGGAGGTATATAGAAGGGCTTTCCTTGGGACAGATTGCCCTCCACGCTCCACCAAGATAGATCCGCTGCAGCTTCTCTGGAGATCCTGATCGACTCCCTGAGATCTCCGTTGTGCTGATACCACTGCCTGCGGAGGCACCACTGGAGCGCCCTCATGTGCCACCGTGCATGGTTGACCAACAGAATGCAGGAGGCGAACAGACCGAGCAGGCGAAGGACCTTCAGAACTGGAACAACCGCTTCATAGTGGAATAAAGGGACCATCTCCTGAATGCCGAGAATTCTTTGAGGTGGAGGAAATGCTCCACACAGTAGTGTCCAGTACTGCCCCTATGAACAGGTTGCGTTGATGGGGCACCAGGGGAGATTTGGGCACATTGATCGAAAAACCCAAGTCGTATAACAGTCGAGATGTTACCTGCAGATGATGTTGCACCATCTCTGGGGACTCTGCCTTCAGAAGCCAGTCGTCCAGGTAGGGGAAAACCGGAATCCCCAACCTCCTGAGATGGGCTGCCACCACTGCCATTACCTTAGTGAAGACTCGAGGTGCGGTAGTAAGACCAAACGGGAGGACCGCAAACTGGTAATGTTGCGACCCAACCGTAAAACGGAGATACTTCCTGTGCGACTTCAGGATTGGGACATGGAAGTACGCGTCCTGCAAGTCGAGCGACACCATCCAGTCTCCTTGCTGCAATGCTTGAAGAACCTGCGCAAGGATCAGCATCTTGAACCTCTCCTATTTCAGGTCAAAGTTCAAGATTCTGAGGTCCAGTATCGGACACAATCTGCCGTCCTTCTTGGGAATCAGGAAATACCGGGAGTAGCATCCCTGACCCCTTTCCTGCTCTGGAACCACCTCTATCGCACCCTTTTGAAGCAAAACTAGCACCTCCTTCTGCAGAAGAAGTAGATGGTCCTCTGAGCAGTAACCCTGGCAAGGAGGGTAAGGGGGAGGAAACTCCCGAAAGGGACGGGCGTACCCAGTCTCCACGAGGTTCAAAACCCAAAGGTCGGTTGTAACAGATCTCCAACCTCGCAGAAAGTGGGACACCCGACCCCCCCACAGGTCTTACATGTTCCAGGATGGGGGATCTAGGGCTTCTTCCCCGAAGCTTCATTGGGAGCAGAGGAGGTAGAAAATGAAGAGGGGTTGCGGCCAGAACCTCTCCAACCTCTTTGTCTCCCTCTATAGGACCAATAGAGGGGATTCTGCTGCTGCTGTTGCTGCTGAGGCTGCCGGAAGGAGAGAAATGAAGGCCTCCCAAAACCTCTGAACTTCTTAAGCCCAAATCCTGTAGCAGGAGCCTGCAGACCTAAAGATTTCACCGTCACCCTGCTCTCTTTAAACCTCTGCAAGGCGGAATCAGCCTTTTCACCAAAAAGCCAGACGAACGAAGCCACGCTTGCCTCCTAGTGGCTATAGATGACCCCATTATCCTTGCCACCGAATCAGCCGTATCAAGCCCCGACTGAATCACCTGCCTTGCAGCAGCCTGAGTGTCCGTGACAACTTCCATAAAGGACGCCTTATCACCTTCTGGCAACTTAGGGGCTAACGATTTCATTGAGTCCATAAGAGCATGAACATAGCGCCCTAGCAAGCAGGTGGCATTATTGGACTTAAGCGCCATGCTCCCAGAAGAAAAGGTCTTTTTAGCCGCCTGATCCGCCTTTCTTAGACTCCCTATCCGCATGAGTCTGAGGAAAAGTCCCTGAAGCATGCTTCGAGCATGAGGCCTGTACCACCAGACTTTCTGGAGAAGGGTGTGAAGATAGAAAACCTGGATCCCCAGGTGCCACCCTATATCTTCTCGCCACCTGCCTGGAGACTGCCGGCGAAGAGAGTGGCTTACGCCAGACGTCCATAACTGGCTCCAAAATAGCCTCATTAAAGGGCAGCAAAGGCTCACTGGTCGAGGTAGGCGAATTTAACACCTCCATCAGAAGGTTAGGTTTATACTCCGCAGAGGGCAACTGTAAGTCCAGCAACTCTGCGGACTTCTTTATCACAAGATGGTAAGGAGCCAGTTCCTGCGGTGGAGAGGACCTAGAGGAAGAATGCTCCCACTCCGGAGTCGTATCCAGGCCACTAGCCTCTTGAATCCCTTCAAATTCGTCGGAAGATGTATCCACCTCACCTTCTTCCACCTCCACTCTATAACGCTCCTCTTCTAAGACCCTCTGGGCCTCTCTCCTTGAACGGATCCGAGGAGCTGGCGGCGCCGTACGCGGAGTCGGTGGAACCGATCGTGGAGCCGGAGGTGTCAGCGGCGCCAGAGTCGGCGGCGCCGGACGCGGCGCCGAAGGAGTCGGTAACGGCGTCGAGGAAGGCTTCGAAGAAGGTCGATCCAATCGAAGCCGAGATGGATCCCCAGACGGCGCCGGAAACTGCCACGAAGGCGCCATCGGCAGAAAGGGCATAAACGGGACCTGAGCATAATGCTGCGGCACTCCCCGAGTATATGCCATAGGACCCACGGGACCAGTAGGTGCGCCGGATGGGAAGGCAGCCCGTTCGAAAATCCCATACATCGCATTTAAAAAATGCGTCGAATCCACACCCGGAGTCGGGAACTGCAGATAAGGGAATAATCCCGGATCCGGTTGAGGAGTACCTGGTACCGGACCCGCAGTGTCCTCAACAGGCACCGCAGAATCATCCGGCTCTGGAGAAGGCTCTTTTTCTTGCTCGGCCTCCGAAGCCGAAGACTCCACTGGAACCGGTGACTGCGCCGGGGACAGCGCCGGAGTCTGCTTCGGCGAAGGAGATCCCTCTGGAGACTTAGATGGAGAAGGAGACACATCCTTACTTCGACGTCGAGGCGAAGTCGATCTCGACACCTTGCTCTTGGAAGACCGGCGCCGAGAGGAATGCTTCCTCTTCTTATGATGTTTCTTTGACTTCGAGGAATGCGGAATCGACGACTCCGGTTTCGATCTTTCCTACATCTCTTCTCCTGCTTAGCCTTGGCCATGAAGAGCTTCGCCTCCCTTTCTTTCAAGGCCTTGGGATTCATCCTTCTGCAGCTGGAACAATCTTCCACGTCGTGGTCAGATGAAAGGCACCACAAACAATCTTCATGGGGGTCTGTCATTGACATGTGGCCCCCACATTCCCTACAGGGTTTAAAACCAGACTTCCTAGTCGAAGACATGACAATTTCTCCAACAGTAACACACTAAACGACTACAAAGTAGCAGGAGAGTGCTGGAAAAACCGTAGCGCATCGACGGCGTGGAAAAAAGGGAACTGACGTCATCACGCCGACGTGGCTTTCTTATGGCTCCGGTGACGACATACGGAGTCGCGAGCAGAGCCGATGCATTAGGATGTCGTCGGCGTAGAGAGCTGGGGAAAAAAGTTCAGTGGAATGCTGGCGCAGGGGATATTCACAAGGTGAGGAATCCACTGGCAGATGTATCCATCAGAAAATGTGATTTTGGACTATTGCCAAACATTGATCAATACTTTCTGACTTTACATTCATAGGTCTCGCCAGCACTACCATGGTCCCAAAAGGAACCTTGCTACAAACTGAAGAATAGGACTATATAAAGGTACAAAAGAGAAAATCTATTTGTTGAAGAGAACTACAATACCTACAACTACCGCCATGGAAAAGAGGAAAGGATGGAAAAGAAATGTGAAACAAATGATGAACAGCGAATGAAGTAGGATGAGAAAAGATATGCTTCTTTATTTATATGGTGGTAATGACAATGGTAATATTATATCATGGGGTGCTGTGTGTACATATTATCCCTACCTAAGTAACTCATTTTCGAATGCTACGATATTGAATGTGAAACGAAGGGAAATAATACCTATGACTCCAGTGATGCTTTTGAGGTTTCAACATAACATTTTTTTACATGTGGTGATGGGCTACCAACAAGTATTTAATGTAAAAAAAATTGTCGATCTATGCACATGCCAAGGTAGTACAAATGGTGGTTTGTCTAGATTACAACCACGTCCCCCCATTTTTCTTTACAGAGTCAACATTTTCATTTTACATGACACTTATTAAATTATATGGACATATAGCCATGGCAACAAATGAATGAGAAGAAAACAAGTTACTTACCTGTAACTGTAGTTCTCCAGTATTGGACCTTTCATAGATTCACATGCCTGAATCATTCCCCGTCGTCGAGACGGGAGTCTCCAGTACATAAAAAAGCATTGCTTAGTAGTATAGCAAACTGAAAAAAGGCCTAGGCCCATTTTCCTTTGCAACCCATAACCTTCGTTATGTAAAAAAAGGACTAAACTTGTCTCTGCACCAATCAGAGCCTCTCAACCTCTAGAACACTCCCGAGAGAACCTTCTGCCCCTCAGATTTTCGCGCACTTGTGCAATAACACTCTTTGTGCTAAATCCGAGGTGAGCCTCTCAGGGGAGGAGGGTGGGTTGCATGTGAATCTATGAACGGTCCAAAACTGGAGAACTACAGTTACAGGTAAGTAACTTGTTTTCTTACTCCAGTATTGGAGCTTTCATAGATTAACATGCCTGAATCAGAATAGCGAGCAGTATGTACATGCACATTTTTTCTTACCCAGAACCTGAAATAAGGGAACATATATAGCGTGATAAAGATGGTATCTGTAAAACCAAATTCCACATATCCAAAATCCCTTGCAAATGGCATCCAATATAATAAACAATAAAATGTGCAAAAGTAGATAATATAGGAACAAGGGGTGGTAGAGAAGGCTCACCGTTACTGGATAAGGTTCCTCAGCACCGCTTCTCCCACCGCCACATCTCTCCCTGTGGCCGCATCCAAGCAGTAATGCCTGGTGAAGGTGTGCGTACTCGTCCAGGTCGCTGCCCTGCAGATATCCTGGATCGGTACTCCTGCAAATAGAGCAGTAGAGGTGGAGACTGCTCTTGTCGAATGTGCACGGACTCGTGCATTCAGAGGTCGACCAGCTGCCTGATGACAATACTCTATGGCACTGGAAATCCATCTGGCAATACCCCTTTTTGACAAAGGGAAACCCTTCCTGGGTGCGCTAAAGGCAACAAAACGTTGTGAAGACTTGCGGAAAGCCTTCGTTTTCTGCAAATAGAACTTCAAACAACGGTGGACATCCAGCGAGGGGAGAGCTCTTTCCGCCGCTGTTGATGGCTGTGGAAAAAATCGTTTGAGAATTGATGGTTTGTTCAGATGAAAGTCAGTTGGAACTTTTGGAATGAATCTTGGATTAGTCCCGAGTATTATACTGTCCTCTTTGAATTGCAAGAAAGTCTCCTGGACCGTGAGAGCTTGAATCACTCCCACTCTCCTGGCTGAAGTGAGCGCAATGATTAGCACAACTTTCCACGATAGAAATTTCAGCTCTGTGAATTGGCTCAAAGGGCTGTTTCATTAACTGGGAAAGAACAACGTTCAATTGCCAGAGAGGTGGTGGAGGTTTTATTGGAGGGGAAAACTCGGAACAGTCCTTTCATAAATTGTTTGATGACTCTAGCAGACCACAGAGACGGACCAGAGGCATTTCTTCTGAAGCGTGAAATTGCAGCTAGGTGTACCTTTATAGATGCATGAGCCAAACCGGACTTACCAAAAGCAAGATGTATGGAATAATCCCGTGAGCTTCCGAATGCAACGGATGAATGTTAGACCTCTTGCACCATAAACAGAACCTCTTCCACTTCATCCGGTATGTTTTGTTTGTACTATCCGCTCTGGCTCTAGATAGAATCTCCCTGCACTCTGTAGGGATGTTCAGATGTTGAAATCCGCAGTATTCAGGATCCAGGCTGCTAAGTGCAGAGATTTCGGATCCGGATGAAGAACTTCCCCCCCGGAACATAGTCAGAAGAGACGTATCGGCTGCAGGCAAATCTGGCGCTCCTCTGACAGTAGAAGAAGCTCCGCAAACCAATGCTGTCTGGGCCACCACAGAGCTATCAGGATTAACCTGCATGGTTCTTTCTTGATCTTCATAAGGACCTGCGGCAGGAGGGGAATTGGAGGAAAGGCATAGGCAAAGATGCCTGACCATGCCACCAAAAACGCATTCCCCCAAGATCCCCGTTGGGGAAGCCAGCTTGCGAAGAACTGGCATTTTCTGTTCTCCCTGGTCGCAAAAAGGTCTACTGTCGGAGTTCCCCATTTCTGGCAGATGTAGCTCAAAATCTCGTTGTCGATCTCCCATTCGTGACAGACAGACTTTAGTCTGCTTAGAGTATCCGCCTTGGTGTTCTGGTCCCCTGGAAGATGTTCCGCTGTAATGGATACTTCATGTCCTAGAGCCCATTCCCATATCAACTGGGCTTCTCGAGACAGGGAGAGTGATCTTGTTCCTCCCTGTTTGTTCAAATAGTGCATTGCTGTTGTGTTGTCTGTTCTTACCAACACGGCTGCACCTTGAATCCTTGGCAGGAACGCCAACAATGCTAAGCGGACGGCTCTGAGCTCCAAGAGGTTGATATGCAATTGCTGTTCATTAAATTTCCAGCAACCGCTGACATGCAGATCCTGAAGGAATGCTCCCCAACCTTCCAAGGACGCATCTGTCATAACCACTAAAGGAGCTGGTTGAGTCAGGAAAGAAAGACCCTGCGAGATGTTTCGATTCCGGGTCCACCAAGTTGCCGCGTGGATCATGATCGGCGTCACCTTGAGATATATCTTCGAAGGATCCTGTCGCTTGATGCCACTGAAGATCCAGCTGCTCTTGTAACGGACGCATCCGTAGTCTGCAGAACGGTACGAGGGGAATGCAAGAGGACATCGTTCCCAGCAATGACTTGTACTTGCGTACTGAAAGATACTTTCTTTTTATAAAAGCCTGGGATAGAGATATTCCCCGCTGTCTTTCCTCGGAGGGGGAACGCTCTGTTTACCTCCGTATCCAGAATTGATACGAAGAAAGTGATATTTCTTGACAGTTGAAGAGTTGACTTCTCCTCGTTTAGAGTGAGGCCTAATCTGGCAAATAGTTCTACGCAAGCCCCTGTTGACAACCGGGCTGACGCTGCCGATGGACCCTTGACTAGCCAGTCGTCGAGGTAAGGAAATACTTGGTGTTTCTGTCTCCTTAGAACCGCTGCCACTGGAGCCAGGCATTTTGTAAAGATCCTCGGGGCTGATTTCAGACCAAAAGGAAGCACCTTGAATTGGTAATGATCTTCGGCCACCACGAAACGAAGGTACTGCCTGTGTGAAGGATAGATTGGGATATGAAAATACGCATCTCGTAAGTCCAGTTTGGTCATATAATCCCCTGGGTTTAATAGCAGCAGAATATTTTGGAGGGAGATCATTCTGAAGGATTGATCCTTGAGGTAAGTATTTAGGGATCTGAGATCCAAAATGGGGCGCCATTGAAGAACGTTTTTCTTGATCAGAAAAAACCAGGAATAAAATCCCCTTCCTCTCTGGGAATTCGGTACCGGTTCTATTGCTCCCTTTCGGAGCATTTTCCGAATTTCTGGACGCATCTGATGCAAATACTTGACCTCTTGATATCTTGGGGAGTACAAGGGGGGATTTCCAGAAACTCTAGAGTATGACCGAATTGTATTATGTTGAGGACCCATTGGCCCGTCATTATTTGCTGCCAATTTTGAAGATGATAGGAAATTCTTCCACCCAGGGGAACATGCGACATATGAGGAATAAGCGTCACCAGACTGTCATTGCCTCCGGGTGGTGTCTTTCCCTTGGCGACCTCCTCGACCTCTAGGAGTAGATTTTGTGAAACCTCCTGTTTGTCTCTGTGAATATTGTTGACGATATGGCTGAGATGATGTGGAGTAGGAAGAATACCGGCCTTGTTAGTAACCCCCTCTATAAGAGGCTTGGCCCCTACCTCTTGAGCCACGAAAAGGAACTTTTCTATATTGTAATGTTCCCAGAGACTTCGCTGTTTCCGTATCCTTCTTGATACTCTGTAAGGGCTCATCAACATGCTTCTCAAACAGATCTTCTCCATTGAACGGGAGATCCAAGATCTTATTCTGGACTTCAGGCCTAAAAGATGTTGCTCTCAACCATCCTTGTCTGCGCAAAACAGCCGCTCCTCCCAAAGATCTGAAGGCCGTGGTCGCAATGTCCATTGCGCAATCTATGACTTCAGCCGAAGTCCTTTCACCTTCTTGGAGGATTTTCCTGGCTTCCTGTCTGTCAGACTCAGGTATGCTAGCTATGAATGGTGATAGGTCGCACCACATTTGCCTATCATACCTGCCCAGGATGGTTAGGGCATTTGCCGCCTTGACCAGAAGGGCAGACATTGACGAAAACCTCTTCGCTGCATTATCCAAGCACCTACCCTCTCTGTCCGGTGGTGTTGAAATTGGAGCGGACGGATTCCTCGATTTTTGTTGCACCGCTTGAGTTATAACTGAGTCCGGTTTGGGGTGACCTAATAAACAAGCCGGAGCATCCGAAGGCGCTTTGTATTTCTTGTCCAGTCTAGCAAGCACTGGAGTAATCGTTGCCGGCGTCTCCATAACTTTGAGACCACCTTCCCATAGATGACTCACAATTGGAAGAGATCTAACAGTCTTGCGAAACGGCTCTTCTGCTTTATCCGATGACATATTGAGCGCAAATCTCTATGCGGCTCTCTCCATCAGATTATGGAACCCTCCAATGTCCTCCGGAGGAGAATCCACAGGCCTCAGTGAAGGGGACGAAATTAGATCATCATCCCATTCCTTACTAGGGTCCGTTATCTCCCCCTCCTCCAGCTCCTCATCGTCAGATGCGTCTAGAACCGGTTGCGGCAATGGTGATATTGGCACAGGAACCGGTACCTCTCGTCTTCGCACCGGTGTACACGGAACAGAGTGCGATGTAGTCACTGGAATCCTTTGGGTATAGTCGTCCAACATGAACTGCAAATCCATCAGTAAAGAAGCTGGAACACTCACCATCTCTTCCTGATCATGTTGTCGGGGCGGTATTGATAACCCACATAACCATCCTCCCAGTCACCTTCCTGACATTTAACGTGCAACTGAGAGGGGCTACTTGCATAACCAAAAGGACCCTCATTATCTTCCTCCTGCGAGTCTTCCTCCTCCAACAAGTGGGATGGAACCAGAGGCGTTACCTTACTAGGAGATGTAATGTCCGGGGTAATCCTTTTTCTGGCAAATCCTGTTTTTCTGGGGGGTTTTCCCTAGTCGACGAGCGCGTCGACGAGATTGCCTTAGTAACCGCCGACGACACCGTCGTCGCCGATGCAGCCGCTGTAGTCATCGTTGCCGTTGTCTACGATGCAGTTGTCACTGTCGTCGACGGTGCCATCGACGACGTAGTTGTGGTCGTCGTCACTGTCGTCGTCGTCGACACGGTCGTCGACTATGCCATCGTCGACGAGGGTACAGGTTTAATAATGACCTTTATCTCACTTTTCTTCGGCGACGACGCTACTTTCTTCGTCGACGATGCAGATTTTTCTAATTTCTCTTCAGGCGAAGTAGAGGCTGTTTTTTTAACCGTATGTTTAATTTTAAGGGGTGATTTTGAAGGCTCTGAACTTGTCTTCTTTGAATGCTTTACCCCTGAAGCATGACCCTTACTCTCCTTTTCCTTAATTTGAGGAGATTTTGAGGGACTGCGCTCTGAAGACCCAGATGTGATCTTTTTAAGAGCCTTCTCAGGTGTCTCTCCTGAGGTATGAGCCTGAGGAGATCTAACTATCTTCTGAGACCTCCTTGAAGCAGTTGACGCCTCATCACTGTCACTAGACACGACGTCCTTCCTGGTCTTGAGTTTTTGGAGCCAAATTAACAGTCTACCTTCACGATCCCTCAGAGTCTTATTAGAAAAGGTACGACATACCTTACACTCCTTCGCCTGATGGTGTGGGTAAAGGCAGCATATACAATCTTTATGAGGGTCGTCAGTATATAACCTCTTCTTTGAACAGGTGGCACAGGCCCTTCTCCTTATCAGCCATTCTCCAAAAGATGATGTAGAAAAATCAGTTGAAAATCTCCTCAATCTAGAACCAACTGTTGAATTTGAGCAGAGATCAAAGGAAACTCCCTAGCACAGCGTGCGGTAGAAAATATGAGAGGCAGAAGGTTCTCTCAAGAGTGTTCTAGAGGGTGAGAGGCTCTGATTGGTGCAGAGACAAGTTTAGTCCCTTTTTACATAACAAAGGTTATGGGTGGCAAAGGAAAATGGGCCTAGTCCTTTTTAGGTCTCGCCTGAGACAGCGCTTTAGCGCTGCACTCGCGAGAGCTTTTGTAAAAGGGGGATCTGGAAGTGCAAACTAGTGTTTTTCAGGCCTCCAAATACAGTGCATGTGCGCCGGGCGCGCGCACCATTTGGCAGCCTGAAAAGCACTGCCTGATCACGTTTGCGGCCGCTTTGATGTCCTCAGTGAGCCGCGTGGCCACCGAGGACATCAAAGCGGCCGCGCACACCATTTGCCACCCCCTTCCTGCTTGTTTTTTTCTGTCGGAAGCAGCCTTGTTTTTTTTACATTTACTGTTTATTTCACGTGCTCGTAACTCAAAACTCCGCCACGCGCCACACTTTCAAGTCACCCATTTCCCATGTTGTCTTTAGGCCCGCCCTCCCCTCCTCATTCTTTACCAGTTGAAAATGTCCTGCTCCACTCCCCTCCCGTTGTTTCTGTGAAGTGCTGTTAGTGCCTCAAGCAAGTGAAACATGAGGCAGCATCTTGGTGCCGACTCCCTGCCTCCCACTCTCCCCTTTGTTTTTCACACTCACTCATCCTGCCCCCATTGCGCTGCATCACAGTTCCCATAGTTCGAGCACTGCAATAATGCTACCAGTATTGACAATATTAGGTGATTGAGACAAGAGGTGTTTGTTCAAAGGCTGAAATGCCGTAGGTGCAAGTGCCCTGGAGCGCCGCTGCCAGTGGGAATTAAACACGACGGCACCTAACTAAATGTCAAGTTTCAGTACATTTAAAGAAGGTCACACTGCTCCCACGGATAAATAACATGTTTGAAGAAGAGCAGGATCAGATCAAAGCTCATGCGCAATGCTGAGCCAACAAGGAATGCGGCTCTGGCCTGCGGCTTCTGCCTGACAGTGCAGCTGTGCAGAAGGCTTCTCTGTAACTAGCATTGGCAAAGCCAATAGGTTTCGCCTATACGAAATCTACTGGGTTTGTCAATTTTTTTTTTTTTTTACACGTTGCTGATGCTGCACGAGATTAGCAAAAAGTACTGGCAAATTTGATAGGTTTGCTCTGGAGGGACTGGAGGAAGGAATGCTTGGCTTTGCCAATGCTTTTCTTACATAGCGCTTACTGTTTGGTTGCGCTTTAAGCAACATATGTCACCTCCACCCACTACCTAAACCAATGGAACTCATTTCATTTTGTCAATCTCCGCATCAGCCTGAGAGAGTTAGTCTAAACAGCATCTTCGATGACCTCATTAACTGACTGATCACCTTCGGGTGTGTTTACCACAACTGATCGGCGGCAGACATGCATCAACCACCCGTGATCCTGGGCGTTTTAGATACTGAGCTCGGTTTTTAAGCGAATTGGTAGATTAGCGCTTTGAACAAAAACAACGTCCTCGAGGAGCTGCAAAGCAGACCGTCTTACAGCACGTCAAACAACATAAGACTACACCGCCCAGGTTATTTTAATGAATGTGTCCTTCAATGGAATAATTTCTAGGATTTTACTAATCCTTTCTCATAGCTGCTTTCTAATACTTACATTTCATAACTGTTTGTACGGTTTGTACTAACCCGGAAGAAAGATTTGCAGCGCATACTATGAAGACAGATCTCAACAACATGCAGCTAACCCACTGAGCTATGTGACTTCGAAAGAAAATAAACTAAGAGTCGGCTCCTCACAACAGACAACAAAGAGGTCTTAGCAAACAAGCATTTGCAATGCAATAGGTTTTGCATTTACGTGAGTCTGAGCTATTGACATTGTAAATAACAATGCCTTTTGTTTTTGTTTTAAAATCATAAATAAAAGGCAATGTCATTTACAATTTCAATAGCTTAAACTCGCGTAAACGCGAGACCTATTGCATTGCAAATGCTTGTTTCAGTTTGCTATACTACTAAGCAATGCTTTTTTATGTACCGGAGACTCCCGTCTCGACGACGGGGAATGATTCAGGCATGTGAATCTATGAAAGCTCCAATACTGGAGTAACATTGGGTAAACCTTTTCCATGATGACCTTGATGATTTGCAAAACACGACTGAGGACGCACCTGCAAGAATACATTTCTTTTGAGTCTGTGATAGAAATACTACTCACAGAGTGGTTCCATTCCTGAAGCTGACTTGCACTGAAGAGACGGAACTCTACATTAGGAACAGGGTAGACTAATTTGCAGGGCATTGCAAATTCAAGTTCATTTCTGGCACATTCGCAAACACAGAAAAGAAATTGCTTGCGACATTTAAAATGCTTTATTTGTGGAACCAGACCTTATTCCTGAATGCTGCAGAATTGGGGTGGGTCCTGTTATTTGGGTCATGTTTACCCTGCCATTCATCATTGTCAAGAAAGATCCAGAATACTGAAAAGACCTAATGTGAGTTTAATTAAAGGTGTCGAGGAAGATGCAGGCTGAGAAAGGAGAAGAAAAAATAAACTGATTCAACAATGTTTAGGTGTAATATTCCCAGAAGTAGGGGTATTAATGAACATGCAGGAAATTATAAGATTGTCAGGTGTTACCTACAGATCATTGGGCAGCAGGACAGCAAAAGTGGTAGGTACGAGGAAAACTGTGATCGAGAATAGAATGGCTCTAGACTAGGAACCTAAGCCAGGAAAGTATGAGCCTGTAAGATCATTGGACAAAATGGCTGCAATTTAATCCAGGATAATTCAGGCCAAGGGTGAAACGCTACTGATAACAAAAAGGAATAAAAAAACATTTGTATAAAGTGGCACCTTCAGGACTGTGAGAAAAGATCAGCAGCTTGTTAGGAAGCTGGGATACTTATTTTCCAGAAAAAAGTGATCGTAGTAATTGGAACAATTCTGCCCATTATTGTGATTGGTCAACTGCTGATTGTAGGAGAGTAGGGTCTGCTTTCTATGTTCACCCCCACTTTTTGGTTTTCGACTTAGATGTGGCTGTGGGCCTGCTGTTCTCTCTCTAAATGAATACTATGTACTTTAGGTGCATAACCCAATTGAATAGGATCACCTTATTGGCCCCTGTACAGTGTACCTTAGGTACCCAGGGTATAGGTGTACCCTAGGCCTACCAGGGGCTGCAGCATGTATTTTGCCACCCCTGGCCTGGCCTTCCATTATGACACAACTGGCTGATCACTCAGCTGGGGCAAGGTCGTGTAATCACCCCTTGCTTAGGTGTAGTATTCCTATACCTACCTTATATATAGACACATGTGTACCTATCAGCCACTCCTATGGCAGGCCTTAACAATCCTGGAGGCAGAGTGCTTGGTAACATGTGAGATAGTGCTCTAGCATGAGCTGAGCCTGTCTGCAGCTTTCGGATCCATGTCCTTATAGCTGTTCTATGATATAGCCTACCATATACTCTTAAAGTGCCTTATAATCTTAAACGGTTATGGTAACCATGGTTTGGCTTTATCAAAACATGTCGTGTAAGGTGTCTAACACTTTGGAATAATACCCCCATCCCATTTCTGGTGATGAGGATATTATCCCTCCCTTCTAGAGGGAGAAGCCATGTTGAAACCTACTTACCCGGTTAAAGTTAACCAGAGCCCCAGCATCACAAAATGGATGCTGCTGCCACGACACAAGTCTCACCTCCTGCTGCTGGGAGTGATCCCGGCACGGAAGGCTTGGACAATAGGTTTCCTGCCTTGGGAGGTGCGAGCACCACCCCAGACAGGACTTAGTGTATTGGGGCAGGGAGGGATGAAAGAAACTAGACACTGACTGGGGCACACAAGGTGTCCCATGCATAGTCCAGTTCAAACCGGTGCTGGGGCACTCCAGCCCCAGTCCTGGCGCGAAACTGGACAAAGGAAAGGGGGTGTAACCACCCCCCTCCCAGGTCCCACCCATAAGGCGTGACCTAGCAGGCAACCCAGCCCCCCAGATTAGTATAAGTGTGGTAGCTGGGCCCCAGGAGATTAGATTATCCTGAACCTGCAACTTGAACAGAAACTCTGGACCTTCGACATTCGACGAAAGAAGAAGACTGAAGAATCTCCCTTGTGGCCAAGGAGTGGCCACCCTGTGCGAACAGGCACCATCAAGAGACTATCCCTTTGCTTTGCTGAAGTTCTACGAGGGACCAACTGCAGAGCCTGACCAGAGCCTTGACCTCCAGACTTCTCAGACCCCGATCCACATCCACAGCCGAGCTGAGATCCGTGGAGGCGACGAGAGACGTGGGACCGGCTACCTGGGAAAAGTGGCGAGTATCTTCCAGCACAGCTTCTGAGGCACCCTCGAGGTTGTGCACCGGGGATTGAGAAGCCCCAACCCCAAGCACCATCTTCACCGAAGATCAGCCCCCCACACTCCACGAGTCCTGCATGGGGCCCTACTGCATTTTCCTGCTTGCCGCGTCTGTCCGGTTGCTTGCCCGTTGGCTAGTAACCTTTGTGACGACACACCTTCAATTTTCCACTGCTGGTTTGGCTCCTCCAGACTGGCTCCTGCTCCTCTGTAAAAGAGAAGCACCCCAGACCTTCCTGGTCTGCACCAGAAGCAAGTCCTCCATTCTTCGTGGGTTCCGCTTGCCAAGGCTTGGCGAGTCCTAGTTCGACTTCGACGCCGCCAACAGCTCGAGCCTTCGTGGGACAGCTCGCCTCCTGGTCGTGGACTAGGTAACTTGGGTACTCCGGTGCTCATCAGGGTATTGACTATCCTAGTGTCTAGTTCTCAAGTCTCGACTTCCTAGCTACTCCAGAAGTGTCCTAAATCTTATTAATTCTAAACTGTACTATTTCTATCGATTATACGCATTACGCGTGAGTGTTTCCACTCTGCACCTGAATCCCGTGGGCCTCCCACTTCCTAACCTTGGGTAGTGTAGTGTAGCCCCAGCGATTCCCTAGGCCTAGGCCTATCCTATTTCCGTGACAGTGGTCCTTATACCACTTACTTAGTATATGGTTTGCGTGGCCCCTAGGGCCTAACTGTATTCTTTACCTGTGTGACTTAATGTATGCTTGCAGAAGACTGTGTTGTACTTGCCTCGAATCTCATAAAGAGTGTGGAGGGTTTGACTAGAATAAATACACTTTATTTTATATATATATCTGTTGTGGTGTCCTTTCATTTGGTATTCAAGGGGTTACAAATGGTATAACAGCTGGCTTCACATGCCATTCAGAGTTTAGCCTAAGACTGCTCTTGTCCATGCTACCACTAGGATAGCTGGTCTATAAGGTTGACTTTACAACCAATCACCATAAGGGTTGTTTGGACTGAGTCAAGGTGTACACTAGAATTATTGACATCATATATCAGGCCAACTTCTCACACTGATGTACTTTATAAAGTGTTACATTAAAAACAGGTCAGAATGTAGAAGACATCCAAAGGACTGCAGTAAGGTAAATGTGGGTACAATAGAGGGAGCAGGTGAAGGTATGAGAAAAGGAAGTCAGCACAATGACTAATAATTACTGATGAGGGATTATTTAAAGAATCAAAAGGGAGGGGTGTTGGAAAGAAAATTAAAGTAACGAATATTGCACAGCTTTGCAGCTTGTTAGGGAAAGAAGAAAAATAGGAGGAATTAGATAGCATTGGTACACATGGTTGCAGAGATAGCTCATATAAAGAACAAGAGATAGCAATGGCACACGCAGGGCTTTAAGTGGGCAGGTCCCTCCAGGCCTCAGACTCATCAGTAATTAAAAACCATCATTGAAAAGGGATCCTATCAGGCCCTAAATTCATATCCTTAAATGTACTGGCAAATAACAGTGATTGATTTCCGAGCAAGTACTGGATTTCTTTTTTTAGGTATTCCATGTCAGTGATTCAGGTCCATCTCAGTTATTTAGGTCCCATTTATATTTCACATGTTTTACACCACAATACTGATCAGGTGGTCATATGTTTAAGCCATGGCCTTGATTGCATAGCCCACATCCCTTTTAGAGACCCCCATTTGAAGCCTGTGGTAAGTGTAAAAGACTAAGTATGAGCCTGGGATCAAAAACAGGAAAGTGGAGCACCAAAGTGGAGGTTCGCATCACAATAATGAACGTCTTAAATTGGGGAGGAAGATGGACTTCTGTTTTAACTGAAAAGCCTTTCTGAGAAGCCAGTAAAAGACTTAGAACACTGGGGTGACATTGGGTTCAGACTGACCTCCAAATTAGTGTGATATAAACTGCCTTTACTATACACCAATAAGAATTGATTTACAGGATGATTAATGTGTGATCAGAGCCTGTGACAATGAGGTCTGATTTCTTAACATGACTGCCGATCTGTAGTTTCATTGTCCATTTACTAATCCCATGTAGGCTAAGAATATGTAAGAATGCAATCACTTATTGTGGGAGGCTGGCTCTGTAGATACTATACCAAAGTGAGGTAAAGTGTGCACAGAGTCCAAGGGAACCTCAAAGGTAGGCAGAGGTAAAAGTAGATAATACCTTACTCTCTATTAGTGGTAGTGTGGGCGAGCAGTAAGGCTTTATCAGAGGGTAGTGTCAAGCGTTTATTGTACAAACTCAGGCAGGAAATGATGTCACACACTCAAAGACTGAACTAAGACCAATTTTGTTTGTATAAAAAATTATTTCTAGAACCAAGCCAGGCCTGGTGCACGTAAATGACATAATACTTTGCAAGATTTAAGCAGTGAATTGCAGGTTCAAATTCAGTTGGCTGATTTACAGGTAAGCCAACAGTTCAAAATTACTTTTCAGTTACTTTATAGATTTCTGTGCACGTTACTTCTTAGATTACTTTTTAAGTTACTTTGCTAATCAGACTAAAAAAAGACTATTCTGGAACCAACCACTAGATGGCGGGATGATGTACAGAATGTGAATCCCGAAAAGGATTCACGCTGCAAAACGTCTGGAGGCGACCACCGGTTGGAGAAGTAAGTTGGGATACCCTCGGTTGGGCCACCCAAGGCCGTGGGATGTCGGGTGCAGGGGTGCCTTTAGGCGTCGGGCTTTTCTTACCAGCCTCAGTTGGTGTTGGGCAGGCCTCCAGAAAGGGGCTCTAGGCGTTGATTGCACACTGAAGGCAGGTCAGGGATCACCGGATCCCAGGTCGGATCGATGGGGAGATGACCTTGTGGTGTTGGGCCACTAGAACTCGGGCTGGGGGCATCGGGTGCAGAGTAGTGCAGACTCGCACATTTGGCAGGAGCCAGAGTCTGTGGGTGAGCAAATCCGGTGCTCACGGGAGACAAAGCCTTGGTTTGGGAGGGCAGGTCATCAGAGTTCTTGAGGGTTGCTGGACACGCCAGGATTTCGCTGGAGCAGGTCGAAGTCAGGACAGGCTGGTAGGGCTGGGGACAAGTCAGTTGGTGTTCTCTTCTTTCAGCATGCTTCTCAGTCCTCTTTTGTCTGAGAAGGCAGGTTCTGGGGTTGCCTCTAAACACCAGATTTAGGGGAATTACAGGTAGGTACAGGTCAGGACCAATGGGTCCCATCCTTGGGGTGGGTACACCCCCTAATATGCCACCCTCCAGTGGGAGGGGGACATAAGCCTCACATTGGTTGGCTGGGTCCCCCGCCCTCTGCAAGATGGCGGGGACTAAGAGGTGTGCTTCACCTCGCCTCCCCCACTTGAGGGGTGGGGTTGGCAATGCTTTTTACCAGTTCCGGTTCAAGGAAGACCTGGCTTGGCAGTTCGGGCTGGACTGTTCCCATGAGGCACAGGGTCAAGACTGATTTGCATATAGCTGGGTCTGAGCTGAGGTGGTGAAGTGAGCTAAAGAATGATGATGTATTCAATCCAGATCTGAGACTGGGGGTGAGTGTCTAAAAACTTTCAGCGCTCCGGCCATCATCTCCTTGTGTTTGCCAAGACTTAATTCAGACACTATGCAAAACCAAATCCAGAAGGAAACCAATTGTTTTGAGGTAGCCAAACCCTGACGTTTGATCTTAATTGGCACATAACTGGTTAGCTTTTGCAAACTCCTTAGTTTTACATAAACAGAAAATAAGGACTACCTTTACATCCAGAGAGTACAAGGGATTTCCCACTGTCATAGAAGTCATGTCACTGTCAAGTAGAAGTGTAATTGATGTGGAATTCAAAAACCACAAGGCAGGATTTGTCCTCAAAACACGGAGTATGTTTGATCGTGTAAGGCTTTTTTGATGATGATGCTTGTACTTCACTTACTCCATGTGCTGATGTAATTGCGGAGAGGATAGATCGAAAGAATGGTAGATTAATTTTGTCTGAACCAAATTTAACTACCAGAGAGGTGAAGGTGATTTAATTGCATGAAAAACCATCTTTAGCCCTTTTAGGAAATCTTCGACAACAGGTCTTTCAAAAAAGACATTTAAATAGGGACCTTTCTATAATAGCAGCAAGATGCACTTTTATTGAAGCCAACTGCAATTCTAATTGAGCGATTATTAAGCAGATATCATGACTTCTTCCTGCCAGACACCAGGATCGTGTCCTTTTTGCGGATACCAGATACAGATCTTTTATCCACTTACTGGCATAACATGTCCTGGTTGAAAGGTGTTTCGATTTTTTCAAAATGTCCATGTGATGCTTGAAGCAAGTTCAGATGACCAGGAGGAGTCTCGTTGTTGGCTGACCATTCAGAAGTTTGAAGAGGACTACGATAATCAACAGATTGGAGGAAAAACAAAGCAATGCCCTTGATAGAGGAATCCAAATATCACTTCCCAGAGACCCTGGCTCCAGTAGACTCAAGTCAAAGGTTTGGCATTGCTGGCTTTTCTGACACTGCAAAAAGATCTAGCTCCAAGACTGCCTTGACTAAAATCCAACTGCAATTCTCCTCGTAGAATCGACTGAGGAAAGTAGCTTTTGACTGATGTTTTTTGGTAGCTAAACTGCCTTTAGAGATAGCCCTCTTGCTTTTGCCGAAGTCCAGATCTTTTATCCCTTTAGGGACAGATGTCTTGATCTTGGGCCAGATTTTTTAGATAGTATGTAGCTGGGGTTAGTTCTGTTTGCATGAGTGTGTTCGCTGCCGGAACAGGCAGGAAGAACTTGAGAGCAGGAAGGACTGCTCATCCTTCTAGATAGTCATTGTGGTAAAAGGCCTTGTTCTTTTACCACTGACCTTGTGCTGCCCACGTGCCCAGAGATGCACTTAACTGTAAAAATGAGGCATTTGTGAAACTGTCTGCAGCAGATTTTCCTGCTAAAATGGAACTTCTTCATTCAAATTCTATGTCAGGACCCGGAGCCAAGGATTATGCCACACTTTCTTCATTTATTTGAAAAGCAGCCGTATTCAAAATACAAAACTTTGTTTCCTATCATTCATAGGAATAAGAACAAACAATGCACTGTCCAATCAGTATTACAACCTTTCCCACCTCGGCCTACCAATTTCTCAGAAAGGGAGGGGGCCCTTATCAATGTCGAGATTCAGGAGCTTCTGTGCAAAGGTCATTGTCCACTCACCATCTGTCCGGCTTCCTCAGTAACTTGTTCCTCGTGGAGAAGTGAGATGGTGGACAACGCCCAGTGATAAGTCTCCAGAAATGCAATGAGTGGCTGGTTTACCACCACTTTGAGATGGATGGCATTCATCTCCTCCGAGACCCTCTCTGACCCAATGTTTGGCTGGTGCGTTTGGATCGGAAGGATCTGTACTAGACGATCCCGAGATTCCCACCACATCATCTGTTTCTACGGCTCTAATGGGGGAGCTCAGATCTTTGAGTTGAACACCCTGCCATTCGGCCTATCCTCCGCTCCATGGTGC
Organism: Triturus cristatus; assembly: GCF_964204655.1. Classification (NCBI taxonomy): domain Eukaryota; kingdom Metazoa; phylum Chordata; class Amphibia; order Caudata; family Salamandridae; genus Triturus; species Triturus cristatus. The sequence goes on along the minus strand of NC_140593.1, from coordinate 838,590,850 downwards.
TTCACCAAGATGCTCAAGCTGGTGGTCGAATATCTAAGGGCATCCGGGAGCTGCATGATAGTATACCTGGACAATAGACTCATCATGGGCCAATGCCCTCATACTCTGGACAGGTACCTGCTAAGTGCAGTGGACTTCCTTCAGTCCCTCAAATTTATTATAAATCTGAACTGATGACTGGATCCTTCGTGGTGAGATGCTGGACAAGAGAATGCACCCAATGCTGCGTACTTCTAAAAAAGGACAATGTGGCAGCAGCCCGCTACATAAACCATCTGGGAAGCACACGCCCCAGAGCTCTGTCGAACCTTGCAAAGAGTTTCTAGGAGTACTGCCTCAATCACCATGTGTCTGTGGTGGCGGAATATCTCCCGAGCTCTGCCAACCAAGTAGCAGATTGGCAGGCTCGCCATCTCAAGGACACAAGCCTGTGGAAACTCATGCCAGAAGCGATTCATGCCTTATCAGACCGGTTGAGTCCTTTCACGATCAACCTCTTTTTGTTCCAGCTGGATCAGTACTTCAGCGAGAGACCTTCTAGACTGTCCAAAGAGATGGGCTATGCTTTCCCACCGTTCGCGAAGACAGTGAGACTCATGGTGCAGACGTGGCATCATCAGGCAGATCTAGTGACAGTAACCTCGATTTGGAAGTCACAAGACTCTAGGAATCCTTACCCATTAATAAATCAACAGGTCCCTCCCCGCGTATGGCATGGAGGATTACAGGTCGTGCTGGCAAGTCCCATGGGCTTTCGCACAACGCTGCGGACCTCCTCTCCCGAGCCTGCACAGAGAATACTGTTAAAAGAGACCACTCAGCCTGGTTTTAGTGGTTGGGTTGGGGCCAGCAACAGAGTCTGGATCCCGTGGGGTTGGACGCTGTCCACATCCTGAAATTCCTGGACTCATTGGCGGTGGAAGGTTTGGCCTCTAGGTCAGTCAACACTTTTCGTTCCACGATTTTCGTGGGACAAGCCCATGTGGGGGGCTGTCTGATTGGCTAACATGCACTAGTGCAGAAACTACTCGGGCATCAGGTTGTCTCTTCCTCCAGAGATGAGACATTAGGTTCTTTGGGATGTCAAGAAGGTGTTGAACCTCTATCCTCTCCTGGTATCAGAATAAATACCTCTCAAGAAAACAGTGTTCTGCAAAATTGCCAACTTTGTTATGCTTGGTTTCATGTCGGAGGGTCTCTGGTGTCCGAGCTCTGGACATTACCGGACATACGTTTACTTCTGAGGTAGTTTCCTTTCATGTGTCTTGCCGGACGAAGAGCAACTCAAGGCTCATCTCATACACGGTGTTCCCAGGTTCTCCAAAATTGTGTGTAGTTCACCGTGTCAAGGACTACAAAGCAATGACCAACAAGCTTCGGCCCTATGGAGAGAGGCAGTTGTTTATTGCACTTTGTGAACCACAGAAGACTGTCCCCATCCCAACCTTTGCACATTAGATTCGACGGGCCATGCAAGTGGCAGGTATTGACATGAAAGTTATTGGATCGTTCCACCAGAGGGGCTATGGCATCAAAAGCGTTTGAACTAGGGGCGCAATTGGAGGATATTATGAACGCTGTGCACTTGTCATCCGATTCAACCTTTAAGAGGTTTTATTTCATACCATTTCCCTCCATTTCAAAGTGGTCCCAGAGTAGGGTGGGTTGAGAATTTTCTACTGAGCATTAGGCCCAAGCAATATTATTTTGTACCACACCGATCTATGAAGAGTAATGCCACTGCAATAGCCCAATGCTGCAAGGTCAGCTGCATCAAAAACAACCGAATTCAAAAGGAGAAAGTATTTTAAAGTCCTTAAAATGTAACTTTTTCAATAAAGCAATTAGAGGGGAGCAGAGACCCCAAGTGATGTGGAAGGAATCAGGACAGAACAGGCAACAAAACACTAAAGGATTCAGGGCTAGAGTAACCTGCAGTGTCAAACCACGGAAAACACAGAAGTCCCTCAAATCTCTGAAGCAGGGACAGAAAGGGCACAATGCCACCTAGTACAGAATGTGTAGGAGTCATGAGCCGAAGGTGAGACATTTAAAACCAATTCAAAAACTTTACAGCATTAACAGAATGACGTCTTGAAATTCAGCCCCAAAAGCAAATACATTATCTTGTGACGCATAGTTTGGTCAGCATTGTGTCTGGTCTCGTCTCCAGCACTGCAGTGAGTGAGACTGAAACTGCTCCAGTTCAGAAATTGAACAAGAAATCTTCTAAGGATCAAGGGCTAGAAAGAGAAGAACATTCATCCTAAATGACCTTTTAACTGCACTTTAGAGCAGGATTCTCAGCCCCCAGAGTCAGAGCCCAAACATAACACGTCCAAGTGATGAGAATGTCACATAGATATCTGGCACTTGTGGTCCTTAACAATTAGACCGGTCAAGGGTACTGTACTTGAGAATGGGTTAGATTGTTTTTCTAAAAAGCAAACGTACATACATACACATTTCTCTGTGCTAGCCCCATACAGCACTTAATACAAATACATTACTAAAGATTGAGAGTGAAAAGCATATTCTGAGACACTTACAAAAGAGGAGTTGGTTCAATATAGTTCTCAGATCCATGCCTAAGTCCAGACAGTGGTATTGTTAGATACTGACCATTAGGCAAACACAGTTCAGTTTACTAGACAGGTTGACTATTCATGATATCGACCCAGGAAAAAGCATGCATTGGGAGGATTAGTGGGGCAAGTACATTGTCCACCTCCAAAGACAAGGCAAGCTGTTCCATTTTGAAACTTCTGGAACCACTGTCCAATGTTTACATTGTTATAAAAATAGCATGGTAAACTAATATTGTTAATAAAATATTATGATGAACATTGTTAGACACGGGGTAGCGTGGTGCAGAGCAGGTGGGCCAAACTCCAGAGGAAGTGTGTAAAGCATCCGCGCAGCACACACAGGCGACACACAAGGCACACTACAAAAAGAGACTCCACACCAGGTTGTATGAAAAATAACTTGTGTATTTTGAAAAACACACTAGGATGCAATCACAGTTGTGAACACGGCGCCAACTGGCACCAGGTAGCCATTTACAATGGGGACTATTTACAGGGCAGGGCCAAACGGGCCGCTGCCAGAACCATCATGAGTCCACGAATAAATGAAAATCCGTAAGCAATAAAGGTATCACAGTCCGTACCTACGGGGTAAGAGAAGTAAACTCAGCATCAGCACATTATGCATAACAGTGAATGTGAACCAACCAGTACCTACTGGTAAAATAATGAGGTCAGCAATATTGCAGTAAGCACACGCCACCGTAGCTCAGGCATGTTAGCATTAAAACCTGCGATGAAAACATCATGGCATGACATTAGGCAAAAGTTGCATGAGGCATCTCAATAGGCCTAAACATGCGAACATTAGGCATACCAACAACACTTCGGTGGCCTCAATAACATTAGCATAAGTACCTTAGGCATGAAATCCCCCGTGCCCACTTCAGGGAAAAGCATTCGGCCTAAACCTGCTAGCATTGGGCATGAATCTAGAACATCTTAGCACCTCATTAGCAGCCGACGGCACAGCAAATTATGCAGAACACCAACCTGGTCAGCGTTATGGGAAAAGAAACCATAAGCCTTGGGCATAAAAGATAAGCATCATGGCATTATCATAGGCATCACAATCTTAGTAGATATGCATAAGGCATGGAGCACCTTCGTTGGCATAGATGCATTATACATGAAGGATACTTCGGCATAAGGTCCATCAGCAACGGTACATCCTACCTATCAGCAGGGCAAATATAGTACCCTCTGGAACATGAAGGCATCCCTAGTAGGTAGCAAACCCCTCTGCATAAATCATCCGTGTCATACTGCAGGCATAACAACCTTAGTAGCGGAGACGCATTAAGCAGACATAGAGCCTCCTCATTAGCATAACAGTAGTCGTGGGCCTAACCACATGAGCAGGGCATACAGTAGAGTATCTCCCTCAGGGGTCTGAATAGGGCTCAGCCTGGCATTAAAAAATAAACCTGCCCAACTGCAGCCCAGGTCCGTAGGAGCCCCCTCTGGGACTCGGATACTGACGAAATGCCCCAAACCGTGTGGTTGCCCGCAGTCGGGCGCAGTGGTGGCCATAAACCAGTACTGGTAACGTGGAGTCCCCTCTGGGACTCTGAAGCCCACAATGTCTAACCGTTGCAGCGGCCACTGTCCAGCGGACTGCTGTGGAGACGCGCTGGCCCTTACAGTGCCTTGGGAGGGACAAGAGCCCTGCTCTGGGGCTCTACAAAACAAAAGTCACCCCCCCTCGTTGCAGCGGCCCGCCACTGCAGCGCCGCTGAGGAAGAATGCAGCGCGCCCCCCCCCCCCCCGAACATTGGGGCGGCAGCTAGATCCCAGCCCCACTCACCAGGACTCCTATCGTGGCCTCCGCTCCTTGGCTGCAATCACCGGGGTCCTCTGGTGGACTTCTCCGGTCTCGGGCTTGTCCAGGCGGTGACTCCCTCTCGCATCAGGTGACCCTGCGACCGAGAGGAGTGTCCAGCATGCCAAGCTCTCACCTGGTCGGGACACGGCCCAATGCTCCGCTCTCCGCTCGGCGGGTGTAACCCCACGCGAGGCTCCCCTCTCTCATGGGAGCCCCTCCAACGGCCACACCTCTCCTGGCTTCACCCGGGCCCCCTCCTGGAACCCGGGACTTCGATAGGGAGCCCGCGAGGCTCCGGAAGGCTCCGCTAGCCCCGCCCACAACCAGGCTTAAGCATCCGGGTCGCCACAGGCAGTGCGGCGGCCCTCCGTGTTATTCGGCTGCGGCCTCACGCAGGGGCGCAGACCGGCGGGGTGGGCACCTGCTCTGGTTTCTTATTACGGGTGGCACTTACGCGGGGTGGGCTCCCACTGTAGTGAAGTACACCAACGTGGGGTGGGCACCCACTTCCTTCTATAAAGTGCGGGTAGGCTCCCGCTTGGCTTCTCTGCAACCACGGGGCTCCCTCGTCACCACGGGAGCCCCGCAACACCACCGCTTGCTTCTGGCTCTCTTGAGGCTCCGGATGTCTTGCGGCAGGCCTCGCCCACCACCAGGCGGCCTCGGCTCTGCTTTCGGGTTGCCGCGGGCAGCGCGGCGGATCTTCACTTATCTTTGGCCCGGGCTGTGGCGATTTGCGGCCATTTGGTGCGCGGGCACTCGGGCTTGCGGCGATTTCCAAGTGCGGCAGAAACACGGGGTGGGCTCCCGCGATTTCAATATGCAAAAATATTGCCACAACACGGGGGAATCTAAATGCAGCGCCCACCAGGGGTTAGGGAGCAGGCAGCTAGGATTGCAGCACTCACAAGCAGAGAACAGTCAATTAAAATATAGCGTTCACCTACCCCAGGCAACTTGACTATAGCGCTCTCCTTATGCAGGGAATGCAGTCAGGGTGCTACGAGGCGCTAGGGTGCAGGCAGGGGGTTCAGTCATTTAAGTGTAGCGCCCACGCTCCTCACCTAGAGGCCAGTCAGGTGGACAAAGTAGAGCGCTCACGAGACGCTAAGGCAGGAGAGCGGGCAGGTAATGCTGGGTCAGATCAGCAGTCAGGGGGCACTCATCAGTATAGGACACCTCTTCCTGGAAACAGGCAACCCTCATAGCATGGCACTCCTCCTGGCATACAGTCTGCACTCCAGTACAGGCTCTCGTGGCCCGGTGGATAGCAGAGGGGGAACAGATGGGCACAGGGGCCAGAAAACAGGCCCTTGCGGAGGTACGTCCTGGCAGTATGTCCCCTCACATTCAAGTCCACGCTCAGTCTGAGCACATGGCATCCCAGCTCCGCTAGATATCATCCCTCCTCCCACCTACCAGCAAGGGCTAGCACCTTCCAGAAGGCTCCTGGCAGTTTCAGTCCCAACTGTCACTGTGGGGGAGGTGTAGGGCACCCTGTCACTTCAAACACTAGACCGCCAACCCACCGCAGGCAGGCGGCACTGCAGACAAAGATGGCGTCCATTTTAAAAGTGCCATTATACAAAGGTGCATTTCTACAATGGTGGAAATAAAGGTGCGTACACCATTGCACAACATTTATTATTTTCCCGCCAGACACACCTTGTCAGTAGAAAGGCTAGGGGGAAAAGCGAAAATATTCAGGGAAAAAGGGCCAAGTCCAGCAAACATAATATCACGGAATTTAATGCCGGTGACTTTTTTAGGCTTTGCTTGCACAGTGCTTGTGAAATCTATTATATTTAATATAAAACTTAAAAGGGGCTTACATCCCGCCCTTGCTTTTCATTGGTTCCTATACTTAACACTTACGCTTTTTTTCTTTCTGTTTATATTGGCTGCATCATACTATTTCCTGTTCCTCTGTGTGTTTCTCTCATGGCTCAAATACTGTTGTCATTTACTTTGTGTAATTTTTTTTTCTTCTTCTAAAGCTTTTGCCTGTACAGAGCTTGTTTTTTACTTACTGCCGAGTGCATGGCTCTCTGCAGTTCTTCAACGTCCCTCATGTTGTCCACCACCCCTTTTCCCTCCTCCCAAGCACCACTTCAATGACAACCATCTCGACACATGCCGATCTTGGCTCTTGTCAGACTGCTGCCATCTTGAAGCCAAGCAGCAGTTGCACTAATAAGAAATAGAGAGAACGCTACTCTAGGAGTCATTATTGGCCGACCCAAAACGCGGTACGTTCCGGGATCACTTGTTTAAATTACACGGATCATGCAAGTGATCATGGCTTCATCAGCTGTGATGGAACACACTGGAAGTTAACCATAACTTGAATATTTTATTTCGAAAACTAGACCTATTGGTCGTCCAGGAATAGCACAGTCCTTTACCCCATCATAATCTACACTGCCGGCCCCCATGCAACACCCACAAGGTATGATATATGACACAGACGCACATCGCATGAGCATTGTGACGAGTACCCGTAAAACGCATGAGGACATCCAAATGAAGAAATTCAGTCCCTAACAGTGATGATGCAGTATAAAAACTGAACCTTGTGATGTACAGTAACTGTGGAGCTAGGTCAACTGAACCACTACGGTGTGTGCCTAACACAAGCCATGCCATTCCAAATAAAAAGGATTGCTTTTGTGCTCTGGCTGGCAGCCCCTCGATATCCACTCATATAAACACTAGACCCGCCGCTATAGCTAGGGCACTTACTGTCTATGTAGTGTTCCAGGTACAAACCAGTCGCCATGTCATGTTCTGCGACCTTTCGCTTCCTCTGCTGTCAAGACACTTTTTCCATATTCATAAGCTGCCGGCCACCGGTTGGTAGGTAGCAGCAGTGATGTCATGTGTAGCACTGACTTAATTGCTAACCACAAACTCTACATCAGCTGGGAAGGGTGGGATGGGCCTGCGACTTGTTAGTCACCTTTGGCATGGACACTGAAGAAAGACTTTAAGAGATCCGAACTCAGTGAGTTTGTGGGTAGCCTAGCTGTGCAACTGTTGCTTAGCTTTCTCTTACACATGCATTGTGTTTTCATTGGATCGAGAGATGCAGCTGGCTTAAGAAGTGTTTTCAGGTGCTGTTTACAGGTTGTGTAGTAGACGTAGAGCTGTCTCTCTAAGATCAGTGGACTTGCTGGTTGCCTTGTTGTGTTTTGGTTAAGCTGCCTCTTGCACATTTATTGAGTTTGCAGAGGTCTTCATGTTTTGGTGGTTAAACCTTAAGGTGCAGTGCGTATGCACATAGTCAAGTAACAGTGGTGGAGCTATGGTATACCTGCATGTGGTTCAGTTGCTTTTCAACTTCACTTATGGATCAGTGTGTTTGCATTTCACTTAGTTGTGAAGTAATGGCCGAGTTGGCACTCTAAGGCCAGTGTTCTTGCAGGTTGTTAGGTGTGTACCTGTGGTTAAGCTGTCTCTTTGATGTTCATTGTGTTTCCATATGGTGCAGTTGTTGTTAGGTGATCTTTTTCAGGGGTGGGGGCATTAGTCTTCTGAGGACTACATTACGATTCCATGATGGGACTAGTGGTAGTCTGGGATGGATGACCCTTTTAAGCCCTTCCTCGAAAGCTTTAATTAAAGGGTCTCTAAACAAGGAGGAGTGTTCCCTGTCCTGCAAGTATGCTGCCACTGCTGCCATGTGTAGACAAATAGATGTGTAGGCCAGTCCTGAGTGTTGCAAGTACAACAGGTCATTGAAAATTTAGTTAGCACTTACTACCCCTGGTGAGGAGTCAAAGCTCTTTTCTGCAAGTAGCACGCTACTCCGGAACCTAAAAATGATTAATGGTGGATTAGCATGGGGAAATGTGTCAATAAGAACGGTGGACATGGAAGTCGGTTAGTTGAATTGAATAGGATAATGGAGTGATAGAAGAGGGAAGAGTCTAGAAAGCGTTATTTGGGAGATCATAATAGAGCAAAAGGAGAGATGGAGGAGGGAAAAATCTCTAGCAACGAATTTGGAAAATCATAATAGTAAAATTAAGTTTGGGATGAGTCAAAGGAGTGACACGAGGAATAAAACGAGCAGTGCATTAAAGAGAGTCAAAGGTGCTTTCTTTTTCTCTTCTTCTACAGTAGGAGTAAATGTATAGATACATAACTACATAGAAAGGGTATACATAGCTGTGGGTCAACAAACTTCTCAGAGTATGTTCATGCACTCTGGGGATAGATTTAGGTAACCAAACGCTAGGATCTCAGAAGCCAGATCACTACGTTGAGTTGTTTGGGGTTTGAATGTCTTGGCGTCCCTCTAGTGCTGCGTGAGAAGATCTAGCCTGTTGGGGAGCTTCTCGTGGGCAATCACAGAGCTCAAAGAGGGCTGTGAGCTAAGGTTGTCTGGCTCATGAGGAAGCTACTAGAATTAATGTTAGGGAGGTCTGCCATAGTTTCTGGACCATGTATGGGAGGAATGAATGGGAGAGGTGGAAAAGCGCAGGCAAATATCCTTGACCAGTTCATCCACAGTGCATTTCCCTGGACTGTGGGTGTGAGAACCTGGAGGAGAAGCTTGGGCATTTGGCATTTTCAGTGGTTGCGAACAAATTTATGTTGGAAGTACTGGAGTAAGACTTCAGGTGGAGTTCCCACTTCTGGACTTGTTGCTGCATCCTGCTGAGTAGGTCTACAAAGTCACTGGTCACCCCTGGCATGTACTCTGCTAGGAAGTGAACCTTGTGGTGATTTACGCACAATCAAATATTCTGTTGAGGCGAGTTTAAACACTTGCTGTGTTGGCTTAGGCATGCCCTTAAGCATTGGCAGGGATTGGGTGGCCTGCTGTGTGCTTGTGAGCGGGTTTCCACTAAGAAATCCGGATTGTTGGGCCCTGGAGGGACTACCTCAATCATCCCATGAATCATCCTGTTGGTCTTGGTTATAAGGGACTTCATATAAATCTGGTGGAGGCAGTCTCCCTTCCCCACAGGACAAATGAGGACGCCTGAGGTGTCAGGGGCGATTGTGGAGGTGGACGCAAAAGAGGTCGAAGAGGAGGGTGGGGAGGTGTTGGGGGTAGAGGGCTGGTACCCTTGTGAGATCTCCTCTTCAACTTCTGAGGTGATGGTGGCTCAAGCTAGAACTGTTCCTCGGATGTAAGCTGCCTCTTGCACGGAAAAGTGTGCTGCATCTGAGGTCAAGGTTTAACAATAATCTTGCCTGTGTGGGAATGGATGAACAGGCATCACTGTTGAGAATCCAGTTCCTCCTGAAGGCGTTGAAGGATAGGAAGCTCCTGGTTATCAGTCTGCTGAAGATCGCCACTGACTTCCGTTGGCTGTTTGGACCTCGAAGTCGATTTTGATGTAGACGCCTGTTTCAGCCGCAAAATCTTTTTTGCCATTAGCACGTTTCGACTCTGAAGTAGCTTTTGACATCATCGAGGCAGACACTTGTTTTGGCTTCTAACTGTCCTTCAATGCCAAGCCACTGGTGAGCCCCAAAGAGGATGTAGGCGTCGAGCAAGTCCTGGTTTTGAGCTGCTGACTTTGTGCCGGAGCAGATACCAATGCCAGCTAGTGAGTCTTCTAAAGGTACCGGCCATGGCTGTAGTGCGATGGCGGCCCAGATGAATCCGAATGAGGGCTGGAAGACCTGCCCCTGGAAGGGGGGTGCGTGCCTTGTTAGGATGTGGTACTCACTGCGGGTATGCCCTGTCGTTGGACCGGTGTCTGCCGCCGATCTGGATCATCCGATTCAGATGGTTACTTCAAATCCAGGCTGAAAACTGCAACTTGCCCAGCGTCAACATCCTCCTTGAAGATATCATGGGTCTCATTGTCTCTCTGCTGTTCCATGGCGCGCCATGCAAGCGGACGGTCATGACAACCATGGATGGTGATCTTCGACTGACACGCAAGTCAGGTGGAACAGGAGGCCTCGTTATCGTCTGGAAGGAGGGACTAATTGCAGACTGTGTGCTGGTATGTCCACAAGTACTGTGATTGGCATTGTGGACAGTATCTAAAAGGTGTTTTTTCTATCACGCTGAGGCCATTCTTGAATGTAAGACATGCAGAAAAAGGCCCAACAGTGGCTGGGACCCTGCTCGAGAAGTTCACCTTTGACGCAGAGTAGTCAGCCACGATGTTGAGAAAGAACAAGCGCACAGATTGATTGAAGCAAATCAGAAACTGAGAAAAGGAGAGGCACTGAGGAAGCACACCCGAACGCAATGGCGGAAAAAAACAATCCGACTATGGAGTCGGTGTTCATTTGCAATGCGAACTAAGAGTATACCTCGTCACTCCGAAAGATTTCTGTGGAAAAAAGTTGTAAATGTCAGAGCCCAACACTAGATGGGAGTATACACAGAATGTGCATCTACAGCCACATATGCCACAACCATTATAATAATTTTTTGTTTTCTACTTTGCAGATTGTATGTAAGAAAGTAAGATGGAAGTGAAGTGGTTTAAATAAATGTTTATTTTAAATTATATTTACCACTTATTAAATCGGCAAAATTGCTTAATATGTAAAGTGTTTATATGTAAACTTTTGTAAAGTTTAATTCATACACACTTTTTAGAGTTGCATTTTTAATTATGACATTCATTTTTGTATTTTGTCTAGTTCTAATTTTGAGCTTTTTAAAATGTTCTTTTCATTATATCTTTTGAAAGATATTTTATTTAATTACTTTATGTATTGTTATATTCCTAGTCGTCATTTTTTACTTTTGTATTCTAATATATATTTTTCGTATAATTTTTACTTTGAGTTTATATCTTTTTTTTTTTAGGTTTGAGAATAATAAGTATACACTTTTTCTACTGCTGGACAAGTTGGTTTGGGAATACTAAGTTTGACCTTTAGAAAACAGGTGCAATTTCATAAAGCATTCCACATGTGGGACGAAGGAGGTTATGAAATAGTCATGGCTCTGCCCAAAATGAGGCCCAATTCTCTTGTCATTTTTAAGAGCTGTTAACCGTTCTGTAACAATGTCAAAAGGTACATTGTTTGACTGAGAATTTGTGTAGGAAAGTAGGACCTGCTTTCACTTGAAACCTATAAGTCACCACTATGGCTGGCTCTTCAGTCCTGAGGGTAGGGTGCTTGGTTAGAAGAGTGAGGGTGCCCCTGCACGAGCAGGACACCCCTACAAACCCAGAGATAACTCCCCAGGATTTGTAAGTGCAGTCAGCAATTTTGATACATATAGTGGAAATCAGTCATTAAGAGATGTATAACGATATAGAGTCTACACCGAACCCGGTCACGTCTGGTATCAAACATGCTGGACTCCTACCCAAACACCGGTTCCAGTGTTGGAAGTATGATCGCATGTACTGAGCTACTCCGTTGGGATACAGCCCGTACTCCTGGTAATAGCCTTTCAGGTCTCGCACCAAGCTAGTGCTTCTGCCAACCAGATATTGTACTGCCCTCCTGTTGCTGAGCCAAGCTCAAGCAGGGGAAGGTAGAACAATAGGTTTCCTGTCACAGGGAGGTGTGACCACCTACCAGACAAGACTTGGTGTATTGGGTAGGGGTGCTTGCCAGTACCAATAGACTGCTTTGAAGGGCACATTTGGTGCCCTCTTTGCATACTCCAGTTTAAATCAGTTCAGGGGAGCCCTTGGCAGCCGCTCTGACGCGAAACTGAACAAAGGACACAAGAGTATCCTCCCCTCTGTCCAGTTTCACCTCTGGGAGGGCCTCTGGAGCTGTCCCAACTCTTCCCTTAGGGTACTTAAGGACTTACTTGTGGGAGGGTCCTCAGATTCATCGTGGGACAGGACTCAAGACTGAACCCACACCACTCTTTGACCGTTTGGACACTTGGACTTCATATGGAACAGAGAATGCATCAAGGATGACTCATGCTGCTCCTGGTCTAGCTGTTCAGCATGTCTGTGTCTGTGCTTCTTCCAGGATCTTCAATAGACCTGTGGGCATCAAGGAGACCTGAAGTAATTTCCCTTGGAGAGAAGGAGTCACTCCCCTGCATCTGCAGGCACCGCAACAAAGCTGACTGGTCTGCTGCTCCCGATGTGCCACGGACTTCGCACGGCTCAGCAACACAGGTTGTGGTTCTGTAACTTCGAGGCCTGACCGGTCCTCTCAGCAACTTTAGGCTAGTATCCCTCGTCGGAACCGCCGGGACCAAACCACTGTGCACAGTGTCAACTTGACGTTGTCAGGGATGTTGGATCTGCACTCAAGTGATCTTTGGGCTACAAGAAGCTCCAGCATCTCTTCCTGCCAAGTACAGCATCCTCTGCACCATGGGCCTTCCTTCTTGGTGAGTTGCTAGAGGTCCTCTTGCCACTCCTGTGCCTTCAGCATGTGCGTCCTCTCGAGGGCCCTCTGCTCCAGTAGGCTCACCTGCTTGCTCAGGGCCTGCTCTGACTCTCCTGTTTGTGGTGAGTCCCTTGGACTTTGATGGTCCGAACGTTGCTGCTCCTTCGTTCTCTACACCAGTTGCAGCTACCAAAGCTTGTTGGTGCTCCAGTCGGATACTGACCCCCACTGGTCCTGGACGTGGAACAGCTCGTGCACTGCTCCTGGTCTTCCTCTGTCGCCTGGTCCTCACAGCTGCAGCGACAACTTCTGAATCGTCCAACATCAGTGGGCACGGCCCTTCAGTGCTTCCTGGTCACCTCTGAGTGGCATAGACGGTCTCCTCTGCATACAGGTTCTTCACTTCATAAATCCGCCCGCTGATTCCACCGGACTCTTGCACAGCCTTCTCCAGCGTCATCTTCTCTGTAGTCCTCCATTGTGGTCCACGGTAGTTTCCGACGTCACTTCCCACCTATGCACCCGGCTTCCCCGGTGTAGGTATCCTGGGGTATCAACGGGTGAGGTAACTCTCCAACCTTCTGTCTAACATAGGGTTTCTTCACCGGGAAGGTTCCTTCTTAACTGCAACCACTACATCCTCATTGACTTCTATAGGACACACTTCTGTGTTTTCACTCGGCACTGACTGTGGGGTTCCTGGGTACTTACCTTGGGTGGTTCCTGGTGTCCCTTAGCCCCTCTGAGTCTCTTGGTTCAAGTTCAGACTTCGGTTGCCGCTCACACTCCACTTTTTTAATATATTGTTTGGACTCCCCCAGGAGACCACTGTATTCTGTGTCTATTTACCTACTTGCAATTGAAGTATTTTTGTTTATTTGTGTTGATATCTCTGGGTAGGAGATAAATTCCACTAATGTGTTAGAGGGTTTTGTATAATAAGAACAAGTTACTTACCTTCGGTAACGATGTATCTGTAAGAAACATTAGTTAGATTCCTCACCTTAGAATATCCCCAGGCGTCAGACTGGATCCGGAAGATTTTTCGTCAGCAATACCCCTTGCGCGTCGCTAGGCATCGTCTGCGGCTCCGCGTCCGTCGTCGGCGTCGTGCGCCGGAATGATGTCGTTTGAGTACTTAGACGCCGCCCTCGCGCGCTGACGTCAGTTCTTGTACATAGCCTTCCGCGCAAGGAACGCAGAGCCATGCAAGATACAGACACTGGTGCCAAAAAATTCTAGGGCCCTGAAAGGGATAGCCTTAACCCTAGATGTCAGTTCGCAGAACGGGGAGGATGGGTGGGTCGGTGAGTAATTTAACTAATGTTTCTTACAGATACATCGTTACCGAATGTAAGTAACTTGTTCATCTGAAAGAAACACGTTAGTTAGATTCCTCACCTTAGAATAGATACCCAAGCAATACCAACCCCGGTGGTGGGTCTGCGAACCAAGATCACACCAGAAAGTCCTGGAGGACAGAACGGCCAAAGAAGCCATCCCTCCGGACTTGGCTGTCTAGGCAATAATGCCTGGCAAACGTGTGCAGCAAAGCCCACGTTGCCGCCTGACAGATGTCCTGCAAAGGGACCCCCCGTCCCAAAGCAGTAGTAGCCGCTGTGGCCCGAGTAGAATGGGCGCGCAGCCCAACAGGCGTTTCCTTTTTTGCCAAGGAATAACAGATTTTTATACACAAAACAACCCACCGGGAGATGGTCCGTTGTGTACAGCTTTTCCCTTCTTTGCACCCACGTAGCCAACGAAAAGCTGGTCGTCCACTCGGAACTGTTTAGTGCGGTCCAAATAAAAGTAGAGCGCACGTTTTGGGTCCAGACGGTGGAGCCGCTCTTCCTCTTTGGAAGGATGCGGAGGCGGAAAGAAGGTGGGCAAGGTGACAGATTGCCCAAGATGAAAGTGGGTCACCACTTTCGGTAGAAAAGAAGGACGAGGCCGAAGGACAACCTTGTCCGGATGAACAGATAGAAAAGGAGGCTTGGACGACAGAGCCTGGAGCTCACTCACCCGTCTAGCCGAGGTGATGGCTACCAGGAAAGCAGTTTTAAGAGTTAGAAGACGAAGAGGACAATAGTGAAGAGGCTCAAAGGGAGCGCACATCAGGAATGTCAAGACAAGATTCAAGTCCCACTGAGGCATTATGAAAGGGACAGGAGGGAACGTGTGAGTAATGCCTTTAAGAAAGCGTGACACTACAGGGGACTTGAAAAGAGAGGGCTGATCTGGAAGCCGTAAGAAGGCAGAGAGAGAAGCAAGATAACCTTTCAAGGTGCCCAGGGCAGAGCCCTGCCGGGCCAAGGAAAGAAGAAAGAGGAGAACCTCAGAAAGAGGGGCGGAAAGGGGATCCACAGCCTTTGCTGTGCACCATGCCACAAATTTGTTCCACCGGCAGGCGTATACCGTCTTTGTGGAGGGACGCCTGGCTGCCAGAATGATATCACAGACTTCAGGAGGCAAGTCGAATGGCATCAACTGCCGCCACTCAATCTCCACGCATGGAGGTGGAGGCTGGACAGGTTCGGGTGGAGGACCGTCCCCTGCTGCTGCGACAGAAGATCCTCCCGAAGGGGTAGACGTATCGGAGGATAGGTCAACATACTGAGTAGCTCGGGATACCAGTACCTTTGTGCCCAATCCGGAGCCACCAAGATGACTTGGGCCCGGTCGCGCTTGATCTTCTTCAGCACTCTGGGCAGAAGAGGTATAGGCGGAAAGGCGTACAACAGACCGCAACTCCACTCGTGACGAAAAGCATCGCCGAGCGAGTGCCGCCTTGGAAATTCCAACGCGCAGAACTGCTGACATTGCGCGTTCTCGTCGGTGGCGAATAGATCTTACCAAGGTTCTCCCCACTGCTGAAAGAGACCTTGCGCCACCTCGGAGTTCAGACGCCATTCGTGATCCATCATGTACCGGCGTCTGAGTTCGTCTGCTCTGGTGTTCAGAGAGCCCGCCAGATGTTGAACCACCAGGGTGATGCCCTGGTGTTCCAGCCATGTCCAGAGGCACAGAGCCTCCTGACAAAGGGTCCACGACCCCACCCTGCCCTGTTTGTTGCAATACTACATGGCGGTGGTGTTGTCCGTGAACACCTGCACGACACTTCCCCGGACAGAGGGAAGGAAGGCTTTCAGTGCAAGTCGGATCGCTCTCAGCTCCAACAAGTTGATGTGGAGGCGAGACTCCGCCGGAGACCAGAGGCCTCTGATCTCCGCCTCTCCCATATGGCCACCCCATCCCAGGAGGGACGCATCCGTCACTACGACATGCTCCGGTAGGGGTAGGGAGAGGCTCTTGCCCGTGACCCAATCGCGGTCCGTGAGCCACCACTGCAACTGCTGTGCAGTGCCCTCCGAGATCAAGACATGGTCGGACAGGTTGCCGTGATGCTGGGCCCACTGAAACTTCAGGTCCCACTGCAGAGCCCGCATGCGCCGCCTGGCGTGATGCACTAGTAGGATGCAGGAGGCCATCAGCCCCAGAAGCCGCAACACTAGCCTGACCGAAACCCAGGATAGAGGCCGAAAGATGGGAATCAGGGCCTGTATATCCCGGACCCGCTGTTCCGGTGGATGAACCCGGAACTGCGCCGACTCGAGAACCGCTCCGATGAAAAGGAGCTTCTGAGAGGGGCTCAGGTGTGACTTCGGCACGTTGATGGAAAACCCCAGCAAATGCAGGAGATCCGCCGTAGTCTGGAGGTGGGAGACTACTGTCTGGGGCGAGCCCGCCTTCAACAACCAGTCGTCGAGATAGGGTAAGACTGGAACCCCTGATCTGCGCAGATGAGCTGCGACCACCGCCATCACTTTCGTGAACACCCGAGGGGCACTGGTAAGGCCGATGGGGAGCACAGTGAACTGAAAGTGCTCCTGACCCACCGTGAACCGCAGGTAACGCCGGTGGGCCTGCAGGACGGGGATGTGGAAATAGGCGTCCTGCAAGTCCAACGCTACCATCCAGTCTCCAGGGTCTAGGGCAGCTAGAACCTGAGCCAAAGTTAACATTTTGAACCGTTCCTTCCGGAGGAAGGCGTTGACGTTCCGGAGGTCCAAGATAGGGCATAGGCCCCCCTTTGCCCTTCTTGGGAACCAGAAAGTAGTGGGAATAACAACCACGACCTACTTCTGGGCTCGGAAAGCGCTCGACGGCCCCCTTGGCCAAGAGGGCCGAAACTTCCTCGTGGAGCAGATTCAAATGATCCCCCGAGATACGGTGGTGCTGCGGTGGCATGGCTGGAGGGGTCGTCTCGAAGGGGAGGGAGTAGCCCCTTCGGACGATTTGCAGCACCCACCTGTCCGATGTGATGGACCGCCAGTGAAACAGGTGATGGCGAACTCTGCCGCCCACTGGCGTGGAATGGGCCTGAAAGCTCGGACTAGGAAGGCTTTGAGGCGGATGCTGCCGGGGTGGATGTGGACTGACCGCGTCGTCCTACAGTACCGCCTCGGCGGAAACCACGTCCGCGACCGCGTGCAGGTTGGTTCTGCGGCCGGTGGCTAGGCGGACGTGAGGAGGTGCCCCTTCCTTGGCCACGAAAGGAGCGAAAAGTGGAAGTTTGTGGCCGCAGGGCCGAGAGGCCCAAAGACGTGGCCGTAGCCCGGGAGTCCTTGAAGCGAGCCAGCGCACTGTCCGCTTTCTCACCAAAAAGGCGAGCGCCATCAAAAGGCATGTCCATGAGAGTGCTCTGGACATCCCCTGAAAAGGACGTGGACCGCAGCCAGGCGTGACGTCGAAGCGCCACCGTGGTAGAAATCGCCCTACCCAGCGAGTCCGTAGTGTCAAGCCCACATCGGATTGCATGGCGCGCTGCATCTCTCCCATCGAGGAAAGCCGCGCCCGGGCCTCCTCCGGGCACAGTGGCAGCACGTCCTCCACCGCATCCCACAGAGAGTGGGAATAACGGTCCAAGAGACAGGCGGTGTTCAAAGACCGCAGGCCCAAACTGAGCAAAGAGAACAGCTTCTTACCAAACTGTTCCAGTCTCTTGGAATCCCGGTCCAGAGGAGCGGACGGGAAGGAGGATTGGGAGGTAGAGGCCTGGATAACCAGACTCTCGGGGGTGGGGTGTTGGGACAGAAAACTGGGGGTCGCCCGGAGCAGGGCGGTGGCGCCTGGCAACGTCCCTATCCACAAGAGGGACTGTGGAGGGCTTGGACCAGGTGCCCTGCAGAACGTCAGTGAGGGCCTCATTGAATGGCAGCAGAGGCTCAGTGGAGCATGCGGCAGACTGAAGCACCTCAGTGAGGATGTTAGTCCTCACAGCCACGGCAGGCAGCTCGAGCCCAAGGGCTTCGGCCGCCTTGCGCAGCACCACAGAAAATGCTGCACCCTCCTCCGAAGCCACAGTCGGAGGAGAGATGAATCCAGTGTCTGGGGAGGTATCCAACCCACTGGCCTCCCCCAGTTCATCTGCCCGGTCCTGTCCTGTGCAAGTTGGCTCTGAAGGGCCATAGGGTCATCAGACCCCTCCCAGTCGCCCCCGTCATCCGATTCCTGGTAAACAGGAGGAATGATCGGAGCCGGTCGATAGACAATATGTGTCTCTAGCGGTGTCGGAAGCGGTGTCGGAAGCGGCGTCTGGCGGCGCCGCATCGGCGTCGGGACCGGACAGGGACTGAACCGGGTGATCGACGTCGACCGGTGCCGGGGGTGGTATCGGTGCCGGCGTCGTAACGAGGTCGACCGGCGTCGACGGGGGCCCAGGCTCGGGCCCCTCGGGGACCTGCGGCGTCGGGTCCGGAGCCTCCAAAGGCGCCGGAGCCGCCGGCATGCAAGGTCGCCCAGTCGAGTCCGCGGGGCCTGTAGGCGCGCCAGCGGGCGTCGACGGCAGAGCCAGGTTCCTCATGGCCGAGAGGAAGGCACTGACCTCCGCCGGCGTCGCGTCAGTCCCAGGGACCGTCGGGTATGGGGACTTGCGCGGCTCCTGCGGAGCCGCGGGGGTGGAACCACCCGGACCCTCAGCCGAGTCGCGCGACCGGCGAGGGGAGTCCGAAGAGCGGTGTCGCTTCTTGGACTTCTTGGAGTGCCTCGACTTACCCGAAGACTTCGAGCCAGACGAGTGACGATGTCGAGTGCGGCTCCGCGACTGATCCTTGGACCTCCTCCTGGACCGGGATCGAGAACGACGCGGAGCCGAGTGGCGCAGCTCGAGAAGCTTGCGGAACCGCTCCCGCCTAGCTTTCGAGGTCAGGGCCATACAGTCTGAGCACGACGCCGCGTCATGGTCGAGGCCCAAGCAGTACAGGCACCGGCGGTGATGATCGGTCACCGACATCAGTCGGTGACAGTCGTCGCAGGCCTTGAAACCAGGCATCCTACCGGCACCAGAGTCGAGATTTGACCAAAAAGAGATAAAAAAAGTTAGTCAAAAATTGACTAAAGGGGTAGCTCTCCCGGATCTGCGCTTACTGGCGCGGAAAAAAGATGAACTGACGTCAGCGCGCGAGGGCGGCGTCTAAGTACTCCGACGACGTCATTCCGGCGCACGACGCAGACGACTCACGCGGAGCCGCAGACGACGCCTAGCGACGCGCAAGGGGTATTGCTGACGAAAAATCTTCCGGATCCAGTCTGACACCTGGGGATATTCTAAGGTGAGGAATCTAACTAACGTGTTTCTTTCAGATATACTTTTTTATATACACTGTGTGGTTATTTTTTTGTTCAACCCACACTAAATGAATAGGTAAAACACACTGCTCAACACTCCTTTCAGAGAAGCCTGAAATGCTGCTCTCCACAGCTAACACTGAGAGCTTTCTGTGGTTATCAAAGACTACTAAAATCACCATAAGTGTTGCCTGGATTAGTGCTAGGTGATTCACTTAAGTGTGCACCATATACTAAGCCAGCATCCTACAATTAGTTACTTTTCCATATCTCTAGTTTGTCACCGTTCGTATCTTTCATATATTCATGTTCTTGAATTGTTTCTAGTTGTCAGAAAGGGAGCCCCTGCTACTTTAAGTTCTAGTAAATTGAGTTAAAACAGCCATAGGAATAAAGAAAAGTGTTTGTGTAGTAGCATATCCACTTCATTTGAAACAAGCTAAATTCCAGCCAATGAGATTGAAGCACTGAACTCTTCAATTACCTAAAAGCTAATTGCCAGGTCAACTCATTTACTGATATTTAAAGTTACCAGGGATTCCCAGCCTTATGCTGGGGAATGATTCAAGGATGTGAATATATGAAAGATCCAATGCTGAAAAGGTAGTACTATCCAGCTGCAATGGCTCTGGAATTGAAATCACTCTAGTCATTGGATGATGACAATAGTAGTCCTCATTTGCTGGGTCAAGTGCAAAAACTGTCAAAACAATTTAAGATACCAAATTAGGAGCCTGGAGTTGCTCATTAAACTGGTATTCTGAAAAAAGGGGCCCGACTGGTAGTTAGACCCTTTCTAGAGAGAAAGCATGTAAGGATGTGTAAAAAGTAAAGGAGTAAAAAAACCAGTAAAATACACACAAAAAATCAAACATGCTCGGTGGGTTTCATAATGTAAACAAAAGCAGTTGATAACTATAAGAGACCAGAGGCAGGTAATCCAATGAGCTCCACAAGTTGTTTCATTGCTACACTTACTCGTGCACAGCCTCAAGTGGTTAAGACTGTGGACATTAAGAAAATATGTATAAATGTTAAGTAAAACGTTGCCTATTACCAAATATCCACGCTACTGGCATGATGAATTTTGAAGCACATTTTATGGGAACAAATTTGATAAATATTTACTTTAACAGACTGGAAACATATTTGAGATTCTTCAAAGTGAATGATATGTGATGCTGGTGGTTACTCCAAAAACATTTTATGCATCAGAAAAGAAGCATCCTAACCTCAACTTTGGATTCCACTTGTGTTTCGTTGACCTCTGGTCCAGGTTCCTCAGATTTAATCACAGTCTTAATTTCTAACAATGGAGTCTCAGCGACATGCTGCTGGGAGTTAGCGTCAGTGCTAGCAACAGATGCTGGTGTTGGTACACGATTGTCGACGCTTGTCGCAGCCTGAGACAGCTAGTGCATAAAAAGAGAGAAAATGTAGGAAATGCAATTAGCTTTTCAATCAAATCTACTATAGACTTCTCATTCTGAAATTCACTTGTATTAAGGCTGTTCTATTAATAACAATAAATAAGAATTAAAGTGTCACTTAAATAAAACACCCTCCTCTCTATTAATGCAATACATTGTCTTAAATTATATTTGGAAAAGGTTTCAGTATGAGCATAAAACATAGCTCACTGATTTCTCAAACTCATTAGGAAGTGAACACGGATGTCCACATTCAAGAGTAACGGAGGCGCTGAAAAATCAGGGAGTTGGAGACAAAAGCATAAACCTTTTAAACAACAGAACGCAGAGAGGATAGCAAGGCTAGAGAGGATGTAGAAAAATTATAAATTAATTTTCTCTAAGAACACTTTTTCTGGTGTATAATCTGCAGGTGTCTCATCTGCTGTGTGTTCTCGAGGTACTGGAATGGCTCAAGAAACTTGGAATTACTTGTGCACGTTGGCAAGTGGCACCATTGGCTTGCATCCAAGTCCTTGCTGCCTCAGGACAAGACGCCTCACTGGAGAATACAGTCACCACCTCTTGCACGCCCTCAGGTAAGAAGTATGACAGATTGAGATCAATAGTATGCATAATTGTGAGAAAGTGCCATCTTTTTTGCATGGTATGCCCCCACTTTTTGCTGAATTGCTGATGTACTTTGACTGAGTGTGCCCTGGGCTCCTGCTAATCAGGTGCCCAGGGCCTGTGTTCCTTCCCTAAAACTGCATTGAAGCCTAAACCCAATTGGCATCTCTGGCCACATGTCAGCCCCTGGTAAATGGTACCATAGGTAGCCAGGGCACTTATTGTGCCACCCTTAGGGGCCCTGTACCCTGACACACACACACACACTGCCTTTGCAGGCTGAGTGTCTTGGTGCAGAACAAAACAGTCAACATGGCACACATCCCTGTGTGCCATGCCCACAAACACACTGCCCTGGCATACCTCAGTCACCCCTCTATCTGGGTGCACTATGCCAGTGGTGAGGGTACAGATGCATGAGCCCTGTACCCCTACAGTACCCAGGTCCATTCCTGGGTGCAGTGCTGCCATTAAGAGTATATGGTGCTGGGAGGTCGTCTTCACAAACTCCACAGCACCATGATGGCTACACTGAAGATTGAGAAGTTTGGTATCAAACTTTTCAGCACATTAAACCCACACTGATGCCAGTGTGGGATTTAATGTAAGATGCACGACAGAGGGCATCTTAGAGCTGCCCCCTGAACCTAACCAACAACCAGCGTCCTGCCTGAGAGGCTGCCTAGGCAGCCACCCAGCAGGCATGTTGCTGGATCCCTGGGTTGAGAGCCATCTGCTCTCTTGGGTCTGCAACAATGCACATCCTGGGCGAGGTGCTAGGTCTCCTCCCCCAGGATGGGCAGGGGAAGCTTCAAAGGCATGCCGCCTCTGTGAGCTTCTCCGGGCCACTTGCTGTTCTCAGCAACTGGCCCCCACCGGTTCTGACCCTCACTCTGGCGGGAAGATCGGCGGGAAAACCTAGGGAAAAGGGGGTGTGCCAGCGTCTGCTAACCACACCCCTCAGGTGGGGGAGGCGAGGTGAAGCACAACTCCGGGCTCTCGCCATCTTGAGGATGGGGAGCCCTACCCAATCAGGACTAGGCTCCTGCCCCCCTGCCACTGGAGAGTGGCAGGCTAGGGTGTGTATCCACCACAGGGAAGGGACCCATTGGTCCCTGACCTATACCTACCTTTAACACCTCTAAATGCAGTATTTAGGGGCACCCTGAACCTTCCTTCCTCAGATCCCGAATCCGAAACAAGAAAGAAGAACAAGAAGAAAGAAGACCTGCCGTGCAGCTTTTAAGAGGACAACACCAACTGACTTGGCCCCAGCCCTACCCGCCTGTCAACCCTCGAACCTGCTCCTGCTAAATCCCAGCATCTCCAGTGGTCAGTAACCTCGAAAGCCCCAGAGGACCGGACTGCCTTGCTCATCTACCAAGACTGGGACTCCCACGAGCAGTGGTCCTGCTCAAAAACAAGCAACAACCTCTGGTGCAAGCCAGGAACAGCTAATCCAGCACACTCTGCACCCGCCGAGCCCGGCCTGTGCCTGAGTGAACAAAGACCCAGAGGACATCCCCCCCGGTGACTGTGACCAAGAATCCAGCAACCAAGGACCCTCCTCGACGCTCCTGACGACGCCTGCAGCCTCATAACAAGAGACCCCCCCAACTTACCTCTCGAAGTGGTGGTCGCACCTGAAGAATCTCCGTTCCTGAGCTTGCAGCCTTTGTTCATCTTGCAGCTTCTCCATTGAAATACATTGAGCGCCCGACGGCTCAAAAGCGACCTGCACCCAGCTGCCAGAGTGCCCCTAGAAGTGCAACATCTATCCTATCTTACTTCCCCACTTGCCCTGTGTGAGTGACCAGGAGCCCAGCTACCACAGCCGCGTGGTCTGCCTGCTAGCAGCCACCAACCAAAGGCCCCCTGCCCGCCATCGACTAACATTGGGCCTAACTCTCTCTGCACCCGGCTGCCCCTGTGCCGCTGAGGGTGTACCAACTGTAACTACCTGACCCTGGGAGACCCCTGAATCTATGCCCAGAACCTTAACTCCACCAGTCGAGTACTTACCTGAAAGCCAATAACCTACATTTTCTCCATAGGGTAACATTGACTGGTCTCACTTGGAAATTCTTCGAAGTGTCGAGTTTTGAAACTTTAAAATATTCACTAAAAATCAGCCAATCAACGAAAACGAAATTACTCACCTGTTATCAAGAGAGTTCCCAGTGCTGGATCTTGGTGCCCAGCACTGACCCTGAAGAGTAATTACAACTGTACTTACCGATAACTTGATTTTCCTTCATAGGATAACATTGCCTGGTTTTTGCCAGAAATTCTTCTAAGTGTCGATTTTTGAAACATACAAATATTCCTTAAAAATCGCCTGTGTAACAAAAACGATTTCTTTCAACTGTTTACAGGAAATGCACCAGGGTTGAATCCAGGATCCAACCCTGAGTAAGAAAATCATACGCAAAGTAATTGAAATTGCATTTACTTAAAACTTCCTATTGAGGTCAATGTTATAATTGTGTTTAACTTGTGTTGCCTATTGCAACAACTGTAACTATTGCATTTAAAAGTCTATTGCTTATTGAAAGTATTTAACTTAAGCATCTCATTCTGAGAAAGTATTTTGATACCTACTTGTGGTTCTAAAATAAAACTAGATTTCAGTTCTTGAGTGTGTGAGACCATTTGCTGACTGAGTGTGTACAACAAATGCTTTACACTGTCCTCTGATACTGCCTTTCTGCTCGACCAAGATACCACTTTAGAAAGTAAGGTTATACCTAACTTTAACCTCTGCCAAACCTCTGGGGACTGTGGACTCTGAACCTTACTTGGTGCAGTATATACAGAGCCACTTTCTTACAATAATCTAATCTGGATCCTTATTAGATTCAGAAATTTCCACTCCCCAGGAGTGTTGGTGGTAAGGTGTTGTTGGGGTTCAGGGGTTTAGGAAGGGTGTTCAGTGAGGAATCTGCAGTTAGAGAAGAGTATTTGCCAGAAAGTGCATTATCAAAGGTAAGCTAACTTATCGTTCTAATGGGAGACTTCTAACTGCAGTTTCCTCAGAGTGTGAATCAACACTTAGGCAACGCCCCTCCAAGCTACATCTGAGGACTGGAATTTATATTAGGAAGTGAAGCAGGAAAGAGCCTGTAAATTGACTTTCTCTGACAACCAGAGAATTGATGAAGTAGTGCTTCGTGAAAATATGAGACTGCCTGATAGATGTTCAAAACAGGTACCCCCGAGACAGGGTTGTAGTCACGGCCTTTGCCCTTGTGGAATGAGCTCTAGAACCTCCAGGACTGCCCTTTTAGCCATGGAATAAAAGTTTAAACAAAGGACATCCATCAACCCATCACAAGAAGGTCCATTTTTGATTCAATTTTTCCTTTCTTCGCCCAGGCTAATCCAACAAAAGGTTGATCACCATTTCAGCACTCCTTATTCCTATCCAAGGAGAAGCTAATCGACAGATTCAACTAGTGTAGTCTTTGCTCCTTAAGAAGGATGTTTCACAAGGAAGAATGCAAGAGCATGATGGATAGCCATAAGTGAAATGGCAACACTATTTTTGGGGAAAAATCATGCATGAAACCTAAGCCCTAGCTTTCAGCTAAGAATTCAGTGCATGGAGGCTGAACTAAATTTCTGTAGCTCAAAGAAGCAATACAAAGGAGTGATTTCAATGAACAAAATCTGCCTCAAGGTAAAACTTTGCAGAGGTGTGAAAGGAACATACATTAGGAAAGTGAGGACTGAATTAAACTCTCACTATAGCATATTGAAGGAGGCATGTATAACTGTATTCAAAAGCCCCTTTTAAAACATGTCACATGTGATTTGATAAAGAGGGTTGATCAGGGAAGCAAACCGACCCAAAGGGCCGATAAGTAGCCCTGTAGTGTGCCCAAAGCAAAGCCTTGCCAGACCAAAGACAAACAAAACGACATCACACAACATAGCCTGTAGAGGATCAATTTTCTTCTCCTCAAGGAGGTGAGGAATTTGGACTAGTGACCTGAATAGATGGATTTTGTGGTAATGTGGCAAGCAGCCAAAATTACATCCACCACCTTCAACCAAAGATCAGAAACTCTCAGTTGGTGCTCCTCAATCACGACTCATGAAGATGAACATTATGAAGGTACAGATACAGTACCCTGCCTTATTGCTGGGACTGCAGATCCTCCCAAAGAGGAAGCCTAAGTGAAGGGCAGATGCTGAGGGACAAAAGCTCGGAGTATTTCTACCCTAGTCTAATAAGGGGGGCACCAGAATCAGGTGTGCTCAGCCCTGGCTAAATTTCTTCAGGATCATCAGCAGAGGTAGTAACATATATAGCAGGCCAGAATCCCATTGCAGGAGTAATGGGTTTGCCTTCCATTATGTTGATGGACGCTGCCAGATTAACTGTCAGCTAGATCTCGTGAAAACTGATCCACCATTGCAGCATCAAGACAGAGGGCACAGGGCTCCACTCCACTCTGCTCGCTGCAGTATCACAGTGATGTAGCTCATAAGTACATAGATAACCTGCCCTTTACAAACATTAGAAAATACTTAAATTTCGGTCAGAACTCACCATAGACAAGATGACTACTTTATCCTAGGGTGGATGCATCCATCCTTACCAAGACCTCGGTGGAGGATGGACATATGGTCTCCCACACATCAGGCATGCATCTGACATACACCAATGAAGCCCATGGGACTCCTCGACAGAGAAATGAATCATGTCTGTGAGGCTTCACTAATGCTGCGTTCACTGCAGGCTAAGGCTTCAGTGAAGGGAACAGGTGCCAATTAGCATAAGGCACAAGAGATGAAAGATGCTGAAGACCCAGCAATCTCACAAATGCCACAGCTGGCACAGTAGCTTTTGCTTCAAGCATTGGAATCCTAGCCCGAATGTCATGGTCACTCTGCGGCGGTCGAAAAGCCTGCAGGGAAACCATGTCCAAAATGTCCTCAATGATACAAAGATTCTGAGAGGACAGAAGATGAGACCAGGGTTCACTTGACAGAAAAGCCCAAAGTACACAGCAGCGAGATTATTGCCTGAAGGTGTCCAAAACAAGCAGAAACAAACCTGCTTGCTTATAGATGCCAGCATTAAGCCTCTCATGAGTAGGATGCCGAATTAAGAAAGTTGGACCATATGGTGTAGGTCTATGACATCTTGTAATACGTCGACCCGCTGGCAGGGTCCAACAAGGCTTAGACCAGGTCAGTATGAGGGACACAGTTTTGTTAAATGGCAGCAGATGCTCTGAAGTCAAAGGACTGGGCAGCAAAACCTTTGGTACAACATCGACCTTAACTAAATTGTAGGAAGGTGCAAATCCAACAGTTCCGCAGTTCTGACTACCACCACTGCAAATGAGGCACTGGACAGTTGACAAGTACACATCTTGAACCAAATACACTTGTGTTGAGATTAAGGTAGAAGGACAAGTTAATTCCCTCTGAGAGACATGATCTAACAGCAGATTCCTCATCTGTGAACTTCTAGGCGTTAGGCTGCATTTGGAAGATTTTTCTTCACAGTAACCCTGCGTGTCGATGGGTGGCGTCGATCGACTCCGCATGACCTCGTATGGCATCGAGTTAGTCGCTGTGACGTCTGCGTCGTCTATATAGGCACCACCTCAGCACGCTGAAGTCAATACTTTTCACGAATTTCCACGCCAGAAGTGCAGAGCCATTAAGCTGACTGACAGTGGTGTGTTTAAGCAACTAAGGCCCTGAAGGGAAACAGCCCTGACATGAACTGACCCGCAGTGCAGGGAGGATGGGTGGGTCGGTAAGGAATCTGCAGCTAGATCATGTCTCTACCAGATAAGGTGTTACCAAAGTTAAGTAACTTGCCCATCTGATAGAGACATCTAGCAACAGATTCCTTACCTGTGAAAACAAACCCAAGCAATACCATCTCTGGAGGAGGGACTGCAGAACATTTTAACCATAAAGATCCGAAGGACCCAACGGCTAAAGAGGCCCACCCATGGACCGGATTGTCCAGGCAATACTGCTAGGCAAACGTGTGAAAGGATGCCCACGTAACCACCTGTCAGATGTCAAGAACCAGGACACCATGATGGAGAGCCGTGGTGGCTGCCTTAGCTCTTGTGGAATGGGCTCAGCAGCCTTTAGGAGGCTGTTTCTTTGCCAGAGCGTAACCGATTTGAATGCACATCGTGAGATGGTACTTTTTGGTACAGCACGTCCCTTCTTTTCTCCAACGTACCCCACAAAGAGTTGGTCGTCCACTCAGAAGTCTTAAATGCGGTCAATGTAGAAAGATAACGCTCTTTTGGGTCCAGACAGTGGGGACATTCCTCTTCTTTAGAAGAATAAGGAGGTGCATAGAAAGTGGGCAAGGTGACAGATCGCCCCAGGTGAAAAGGTGTCACAACTCTAGGCAAAAAATTGCGAAGCACTCCCTTGTCTGGAAAGACTCATGAAAGGAGGCTGACAGGAGAGAACATGCAGCTCGCTCACCCTTCTGGCAGAACTTATGGCCACTAAAAAGGCGGTCTTGATAGTGAGCAGCTAGAGGGGGCAATAGTGCAGCAGCTTGAATGGTGCACACATCACATACGTAAGTACAAAGTTAAGGTCCCACTGAGGCATGGTGAAAGGAGAAGAGGGAAACAAATGTGTAAGCCCCTATAGGAACCTGTGTACAATAGGATACTTGAATAGTGACGGTTGATCTGGCAACCGTAGAAAAGCAGAACGTGCCGAAAAGTAGCCCTTCAGTGTGTCCAGAGCAGAGCCCTGCTGGGCAAGAGACTGGATGAAAAGGAGAATGTCAGAAAGGGAGGCAGACAAATCTTCAATACAATATTTACATAATTTACTCCATCAGTAGGCGTATATCAACTTAGTGGAGGGACACCTGGCTGCCAGAACACCATTGCAAACTGCAAGGAGGCGGAGGGTTGACACGTTCAGGTTGACAGGCCTCCCCTGCTGCTGCGACAGAAGATCCTCCCGAAGGGGCAACCTGATTGGAGGATCGATGCTCATTTGCAGAAGCTCTGAATACCAAACTCTCCGTGCTCAGTGCAGAGCAACAAGAATGACTTGTGGCCGGTCGCTTCTGATCTTCTGTACAGGAGTGGTATGGGGGAAAGGGGGCCGGGGCTCCACTTGATACAAAAAGTGTCGCGAGCAAGAGCCGCCTTGGAAACTCCAATGCGTAAAACTGCTGAAATTGCGCATTCATGACTGAGGTAAACAGATCTAACCAATAAGAGTCCTTGCGCCACCTTAGCACGGAGAGGCCATTCGCGATCCGCTAGGCACGGACAGCTGAGTTTGTTCACCCAGGCATTCAGGGAACCAGCCAGGTGAACCACCAGGGATATGCCCTGCTGTTCTAACCAAGTCTAGAGGAGCAAGGCCTCTTCACAAAGGGTCCACGACCCCATCCCGCCCGTATTGTTACAGTACCACATGGCGGTGGTATTGTCCATTAAACCCTGAACAAGCCTTCCCTTGAGGGATGGTGAGAAGGCTTTCAGTGCCAATCGGATCGCACAGAGCTCCAACAGGTGGATGTGGAGCCCACCTACCGCCAGAGACCAGAGTCCTCTGATCTGCACCTCTCCCAGAGGGCCGCCCCATCCCAGAACAGCACATCTGTCACTACTGTGAGATCTGGTTGGGGAAGAGAGAGGGGTCTGCCTCTGACCCAATCACAGTTTGTCAACCAAGACTGCAGATCTTTCACAGTGCCTTCTGTGAGAAAGTGGCTCTGTATATACTGTTCCCTAATAGGTACAGGGTGTACAGAGTCCACAGTCCCCCAGAGGCTGATAGAGGTCAAAGTTAGGTATGACCTTACTCTCAAAAGTGGTAGCTTGGTCGAGCAGTAAGGCAGTACCAGAGGACAGTGTAAAGCATTTATTGTACACACTCAGTCAGCAAATGGTTTCACACACTCAATAACTGAACTCTAGGCCAATGATTTATATATATATAATATATGCTTGTTTTATTTTTAGAACCACAAAGGGAGTGAAAATATACTTTCTCAGAATGAGAGGTTGAATATAAATACTTTTGTCTTAGGCAATAAATTTGTGTAAACAGTCACAGTTGGTTGCAATAAACAATCCTATTTCCTAAACATAACAATGCATTGAGCTCAATGGTAAATTCAGGTTATTTGTAATAAATTACTTTTCAGATTACTTTTGGAATTCCAGGTCTGGCTCCTAGAACCAGCCTGGGGTCAGTATTCAGAATCAAGTGATGAAAGTCGACTTAATAACTGTAATGATTTTTAAATAATATTTAGCTATTTCAAAAGTTAGCACTTAGAAAATATTTCACAGAAAACATTCAATGGATCTCTATGGCAAGAAATTCAAATTGCAGGTAGAGTACTTTATCGTTACTTTAGTAATCCAGGACTGGGTGCCTAGACCCAGGACTGGGGTCCTTATCAAAAGCAGGTAAGTAATTTCGTTTGCAGAAATGGTACGATTTTAAAAGAATATTTCAAATTTGCAAAAGTAGACACTTAGAAGAAATTTCACAGAAAAGCAGACAATGGTTTCCTATGGGAGAAAAATGAGCTAGAGGTAAGTATAGTTGTGAACACTTTTCAGAGTCAGGGCTGGGCACCAAGATCCAGCACTGGGAGCTCACCTAGGAGCAGGTGAGTAAATTCGTTTTTGTCACTTGGCTGATTTTTGGTGAATTTTTGCAGTTTTGAAAAGTTCACACTTAGAAGATTTTTGAAGAAAAAGTCAGTCAATGTTACCCTATGAGGAAAACGAAGTTAGCGGTTTAAGGGTAAGTACTCGACTGGTAGAGTTGAAATTCCGGGCATGGACTCAGGGGTCCCCCAGTGTCAGGTAGGTACAGTTGGTTCACCCTCAGCGGTTTCAGGACGGCCGGGTGCAGAGAGAGTTAGGCCCAATGTTATCCTATGAGGGATAGGGGGGCCTTGGTTGGTGGCTGCTGTCTGGCAAGCCACGCGGCTGTGGGAGCTGGGCTCCTGGTCACTTACTCAGGGCAAGTGGGGAAGTAGGTTAGTGTAGAGAGGGCACTGCCAGGGCCACTCGGGCGGCTGGGTGCAGGGTGCTTTTGAGCCTTCGGGCGCTCAATGGAAATCAATGGGAATGTTCCGGTTTGGAAAAAAGGCTGCAGGCTCGGGGACGAGGATGCTTCAGGTGCCACCACCACTTCGAGAGGTAAGTTGGGTAGTTGTAGGTTAGGTGGGTACCCCGGGATTGGGCACAGGGGGCCGCAGGGCGCCGGGTGCAGGGGTGCCTTTTGATGTCGGAAATCTTACCCTCTGGTTGATCGCGGTTGGGGTGGCACTCTGTTCTGAGGCTGCAGGCTTCTTCCGGAATGTCGAGGGGGGTCCTTGGGTGCCGGACTCGGGGTCACAGTCGCCGTGGGGTCGTCCTCAGGGTCTTTGTCCACTCCGGCACTGGCCAGGCTTGGCTGGTGCAGAGTGTGTTGGGTCCGCGGTTCCGGGCTGCTGCCCAGGGTTAAAAATAGGTTTCTTGAGTAGAGCCTCTACTCATGGGAGACCCAGGGGCTTAGAGCCAACAGGTAGCCAGGTCCTCCGGGGTTGGTGAGGTTGCTGGCCACGAGAGATGCCGCGCTGGTGCAGGTTCGAGAGTCGACAGGCCGGTAGGGCTGGGGCCAAAGCAGTTGGTGTCTTCTTCTCTTTTTAGCAGCTGCAGGGCAGGTCCTTGTTCTTCTTGCTCTTCTTGTAGTTTTCTATCTGGAATCTGGGGAAGGAAGGTTCAGGGGGCCCCTAAATACTAGATTTAGGGGCGTTACAGGTAGGTGAAGGCCAGGGACCAATGGGTCCTTGTCCTGGGGTGGGTACACCCCCTATCCTGCCTCTCTCCTGTGGGAGGAGGGCAGTAGCCTAATCCTGATAGGGTAGGGCCTCCCATCTTCAAGATGGCGAGAGCCCGGAGATGTGCTTCACCTCGCCTCCCCCACCTGAGGGGTGGGGTGGGCAGGCTGGCACATCCCCTGTCCTTGTATGGGGTTTCCGGCCAAGCTTCCTGCCAGAGTGGGGGGTTGCAGTGGCCTGGGGAAACTCCAACTGGCGGCATGCCTTTGAAGCTTCCCTTTGCTCATCCTGGGGGAGGAGATTTCTCACCTCACCCAGGATGTGCATTGTTGCAGGCCCGGGAGAGCAGGGGCTCTCCCACCCAGGGGTCCAGCAACGTGTCTGCTGTGTGGCAGCCTGGGCAGCCTCAGAGCAGACGTGGATTGTAGGTTTAGCTGTAAGGGGGCATCTCTAAGATGCCCTCTGGGGTGCTTAGTACATTAAATCCCACACTGGCATCAGTGTGGGTTTAATGTGCTGAGAAGTTTGATACCAAACTTCCCAGTCTTCAGTGTTGCCATTATGGTGCTGTGGAGTTCGTGTTTGACGAGCTCTCAGCACCATGTACTTGTAAAAGGCAGCACTGTACTTACAGTGCCCAGGAATGGACCTGGGTACTGTAGGGGCACAGGGCTCCTGCTCCTGTGCCCACACCATAGGCATAAGGCACCCAGCCAGAGGGGTGGCTGACATATGCCTTGGCAGTATAGGTAATGGGCATGGCACACAGAGATGTGTGCCATGTCGACTCTTTGTTTTGTCCTGCACCCAGACACTCAGCCTGCAAAGGCAGTGTGTGTGTGTAAGGGTACAGGGCCTCTAAGGGTGGCACAATGAGTGCTGCAGCCCTTAGAGGCCTTCCCTGGTCACAAGGCCCTGGGTACCTAGGGTACCATTTACCAGGGGCTGACATGTGGCCAGGGTTTGCCAATTGGGAGTTTGAGTGTTTTAAAGAAGGAACATAGGCCCTGGGCACCTGATTGGCAGGAGCCCAGGGCACAACAAGGAAAAGTGCATCAGCTATTAGGCAAAAAAAAGGGGGGGTTACTGCAACAGAAACCCACTTTCTCACACCTTCCGAAATCTGGACCAGATCGGTGAGATTTCCTTGATGCGGCACACATTGGAACTCCAGGTCGCACTGCAGAGACTGCATATGCAATCTGGCATGATTCACCAGCAGGATTCAGGAAGACATGAGGCCCAGTAGCATCAGAGTCCGTCTCACTGAAATCCAGGATTTGAGCTGAAACGTCGGTATTATAGCCTGAGTATCCTAAACTCACCGTTCGAGAGGATAGGCCCGAAACGGCACTGTGTCCCGAATGACTCAGAGGAAAGGGAGCATCTGAGAGGGAGTTAGGTGTGACTTCGGCACATTGAAAGTGAACCATAGTGAATGCAGTAGGTTCACTGTAATCTGGAGGTGGGAGACAACTGCCTTGGGTGATCCCACCTTCAACAGTCAGTCATCGAGATAGGGAAGACTGGAACCCCCTGATTCACCATGATGAAACCAGGTTAGGAGGGAAAAGCATTCCAGGCTCTGGAGAAGTATCCAAACCACTGGCATCAAACAGTTCCTCATATCAGTCCATTTCCTCTGTGTAAAGCGGGACTTCTAAGGGGCCCAGCGCTCCCTCTCAATCCTCCTCAAATCCTAGCCCTTCCTAGTAAGTCTGAGGATATGACAGAGCCCAAAGGCTCAGTCGACACAGGTCTCTGGGTCGGTGGACGCCTGACCAGCTCTGTCTGGGATAAGAATGGGGCTGGCGCTGTCAAGGGTCTCTGTGTTGGACGAGGTGCAGGGAAGGTTGAATGGGAGCGCCCGGTGCCGGTCAAGATCAATGAGGAGCCTTGGCTGCCGGCACGAAACCCAGGGCGCACCGGCAGGGTCAGGCCGCCCCATATGGCACACATGGAGTCATAAAATTAACTGGGCAGGGGTCAATCCCAGCCCCGGAAATAGAGGGGAACGCTGAGCCGACCAAGGCACTCCTTCCGAGCGGGGCTTTGAACGCCAAGACTCCTCCGTCTCGTCAGATGACGGACCAGGTGAAGTTAAACCATGCTTAGACTTCTTGGGTTTCTTATGGTGCTTTTTACCTGACCTCTTCTAAGATTTCAAAGAGGAGGATGAAGTGTTGGATCCCCCAGCGTGTTGCTCAAAGCTTCCTCTTGACCGAGACAGGGAATGGGAACAAGATCTCCAAGGAGATCTGAGGCGCCGGACACCGAGCAGCAAGCATGGCACGGCAGCAGGAGCACAACTTCACGCCATGGTCATGCTCCAGGCACCAAAGGCACCCAAACTGGGCATCCGTAAATAACATGGTGCAGTAACAGGAGCATCATAGTTTGAACCCCGAGGTATTTTTGGATATCCTCAACAATAAGTCAAAAAAGTGACAAGAAATGACTGGTAGTAGCTCTCTTCGATAGATCTGCACTGACTGGCACAGAAAGAAAAGAATTGACGTCAGCGTGCCAAGGTCACGCCTATATAGAGGCAGCGGACGTAACAACGACAAACTGGATGCCACCCAGAATCGACCGAAGCCACCTATCGACACGCAGGGGTACTGCTAAATAAAATCTTCCTGATCCAGCCTGGAAGTTCACAGGGAAGGAATCTGCCGCTAGATAGGTCTATCAGATGCAAACATCAATATAATGAGGCAGTAGTAAATTATCTGCTTTTTCTTCAATAACAGAAACATGTTCAAGGCTTTGAAGAGCACCAGACACAGTCAACATGGACCTCCATCATACTGTACTTCAGCCAAAGAAAAAGAACGCGGGAGCAGGATAATTCAAACTGAGGTTGGGACATGTTGACAATATAGGGCAATGGGGAATGTGTGGCTGAAGCCAGTTCCAAGATCTGAATAAGATTAGGTACTGGGATGTGTTTGTACTGGGACAGTCTGGGGATGACCTGTAGCAGATTTCGGAAGGATCCATGAGTCTTGGAGACTCCTAAGAAGTTGGAACCATTATAAAGAACTTCAAAGCTGTGATTTGCTTAAGAGTCAAGGACAGCCTGGGAAACTAGGAGAACATTATTTCCAGAACCAGAATTGAATCCGTTGAATGTTCAAGCAGGATTCAGGTCTTTAGAACACAGACTATAAGATCTCTCCATTGAGCTGGAATGTCGAGAAGCTGAGGAGCTTCACTTGGACTTCTTGTATTTATTTTGACATATTTTTTGATTTCCTTTTGGACTTACCTGAAGTTTGTGAACAGGACTGAGAAGGAGAATGTCACTTACCCAGTAAGCATCTGTTCTTGGCATGTAGAGCTGTAGATTCACATGCTTTGCATATTCTTGCCATCTAGTGTTGGGTGCGGATGTTTGAAAGTTGTTTTTCTGCTAAGAAGTCTTTCCCAGTCACGAGGTAAGGTGACTACTCCTTTCAGTAATAGTGCGCATGGGCATCGACTCCATTGTTAGATTGTTTTCCCGCAAGAGGGTGAGAATTACGTAAATAAGTGTAGTATATGGATGTCCATGGGTATTAATTGTAGAAAGCTGAGGTATAGTGTGTATAGAGTCCAGGTGACCCCAGAGGTAGGCAGAGGCTAAAGTTAGATAGAACCTTACTCTCTATTTGTGGTAGAGTTGTCGAGCAGGAAGGCAGTATCAGGGGACAGTGTTAAGTATTTGATGTACACACTCAGTCAGCAAATGAATTCACACACTCAAGAACTGAACTCTAGGCCAATTATTTCAGTATATATAAAAATAGTGTTTTATTTTAGAACCAAGCAAGCCTGGCACAGGTAAGCATGAAATGCTTTGCAGTAATAAGTTGATGATTGTAGAACAGTTTGGAAATGCAATAGAAATTGTACTTTGTTTGATTTACATGTGATGCAGTAGGTTGCAACACTTCGCAAATACAGTACATAGAAATGAATAGGCTTTTTCAGTAAATTACAGGTAAGTTACTGGTTACGTTACTTTTCTAACTCAGTGCTGGATACCTAGATTCAGCACTGGGACATTTACTGCAAACAGGTAAGTAAATACGTTTTGGTTATTTGTGCGATTTTTAAAGAATATTTTTAGGTTTCAAAACTCCACACTTTGAAACTTTTCACAGGAAAACAGTCAATGTTATCCTATAGAGGGAATTAGTGTTTACAGGTAAGTTACTTTTGAGATTACTTTTCTTACCCAGTGTAGTCTACCTGGATACTACACTGGGACATCACCTGCAAACAAGTAAGTAAAATCGTTTTTGTTAATCGGTACAATTTTAAAGAATTTCTTTATGTATTCAAACTCCACACTTTGAAACTTTTCCAAGAAAAAGACTCAATGTTATCCTATGGAGGAAAATAGGGCTATCAGTTTGGAGGTAAGTAATCGGTCTGTGGAGTTGAGATTCTAGGGTTAGACTCAGGGGTCCCCCAGGGTTAGTGATGCACTGTTGTTGCACCCTCAGCGACACTAGGGCAGACAGGTGCAGAGTGTTGAGGCCCAATGTTATCCAACGGAGGACAGGGAGTCTCCGGTTGGTGGCTGCTAGCAAGCAGGCCACTGGGTTGTGGGAGCAAAGCTCCTAGGGTTTAGGTCAGGGCAAACAGGGAAACAAAGTAGCACAAAGAGTGCACCCTCAGCGGCACTGGGGCGGCCGGGTGCAGGGTGCTGTTTAGAGGCCGGGTGCCCAGTTTTCAATAGAGAACCTCCGGTTTGCAAAAGCACTGCAGGCAGGGAGGGAGACGAAGGACTTCTGGGTGCGACCACCACTTGGATAGGTAAGTTGGGAAGTTAAGGGTTGGTTAGGCACAATCAGTTGGGGCACACAAGGCCGTGGGGCGTCCGGTGCATGGGTGACTTTTGGGGTCGGATCTTCTTACCAGCTCCGTGTCGCGGTCAGGGGGGGCTTCTGGATTTAGGCTGCAGGCGTCGGCTTGAGGCAGGTCAGGGGTCGCCGGATCTCGAGTCAGTATCGCCTGGGTGACCTCCTCGTGGTATTTTTCCGCTCGAGCCGGATTCGGCGGGTGCAGAGTGGGCTGGATTCACCGTGTCTGGCTGCTGCCAGAGGTTGCAGTTGAACAAATGCAGTGTTCACGAGAGAAGCAGTCTTTGGAAGTGATGGCAGGCAGGTCCTCCGGAGTTTTTGAGGTTGCTGGCTGCAGGACACACTGGGATTTCGCAGGAGCAGGTTCGAGGGGAGACAGGCCGGTAGGGCTGGGGCCAAGTCAGTGGGCGTCTTCCTCTTGTTAGCTGGCTGCACGGCTGTTCGGTCCTACTCCTTTTCTTTTTGTTGTCAGGCTGGATCTGAGGAAGCAAGGTTCAGGGTGCCCCGTAATATACTAGATTTAGGAGTGTTACAGGTAGGTAGATAAAGGGCTGGGACCAATGGGTCCCTTCCATGGGGTGGGTGGGTACACCCCTTATCGTGCCACCAAGAGGGAGGGGGGCGGGAGCCTGTCCCTGGTTGGCTGGGTCCCCCCATCCTCAAGATGGCGGGGACTCGGAGTTGTGCTTCACCTCAACTCCCCCACCTGAGGGGTGGAGTTGGCAGAGGTGGGCACATCTCTTTTCCTCACTTGTTTTTCCCACCGGTTCTCCCGCCCAAAGTGGGGGATAGAACCAGTGGGGACCAGTTGCTGAAAGCAGCAAATAGTCTGGGGAGGCTTACAAAGGCGGCATGCCTTTGAAGCTTCCCCTTCGTGAACCCTTCCCATCCTGGGGGAGGAGGCTTGGCATCTCGTCCCAGGAAGCGCATCGTTTCAGGCCCCAGAGAGCAGCAGGCTCTCGACCAAGGGGTTCAGAAACATGTCTGGTGGTGGCAGCTGTAAGCAGCCACTCAGCCTGGACACTAGTGGTGGGTTAGTTTTCAGGGAGCATCTCTGAGATGCCCTCTGTGTGCATTTTGTCAGTAATTCCCACACTGGCATCAGTGTGGGTTTAATGTGCTGAGAAGTTCGATACCAAACTTCTCAGTTTTCAGTGTAGCCATTATGGTGCTGTGGCGTTCGTAATGACAAGCTCTCAGCACCATATACTCTTAATGGCAGCACTGCACTTACAATGTCTAAGAATGGACTTAGACACTGTAGGGGTACAGGCCTCATGCACCTGTACCCTCACCACTGGCATAGGCCACCCAGCTAGAGGGGTGACTGATCTATGCCAGGGCAGTGGGTTGTAGGCATGGCACACAGGGATGTGTGCCATGTCGACTCTTCACTTTGTTCTGCACCAAAACACGCAGCCTGCAAAGGCAGTGTGTGTGCGTAAAGGTACAGGGCCTCTAAGGGTGGCACAATAAGTGCTGCAGCCCTTAGAGGTATTCCCTGGTCACAGTGCCCTGGTTACCTGTGGTACCATTTACCAGGGGCTGACCTGTGGCCAGAGATGCCAACTGGGTTAGTTTTGGGGAAAGAACACAGGCCCTGGGAACCTGATTGGCAGGGACCCAGGGCACACCAAGAAAAAGTGCATCAGTAGTCTGGCAAAAAGTGGGGGCTACTGCAACAAAAACCCACTATCCTACATAAATGTATAAGGAAGAACTGCAACAACTACAGGTACCCAGAGAGGCAGGTGGGTGCATGTGAATCTACAGCTCCACATGCCAAGAACAGATGCTTACTGGGTAAGTAACATTATCCGTTCGAAGCATGTGTGCTGTAGATACACATGCTTTGCATAAACTAAAAAAGCAGTATACTCCCAAAGCGGTGGCTAACCTGTAGATGCTGCAGTTGTTTGAACAGTATTGAGTACAGCTTGGCCTACATTAGCCTATTGATGTGCGAACACATCTACACAATAGTATTTGGTAAATGTGTGTGGTGTAGACCATGTAGCTGCCTTACATATGTTACCTAAAAAGGCCACAGAAGCCTCTATTTTGCGAGTGGAATGCGCTCTAAGGGGTATGGTTAAAGTTCTTTTAGCTTTAGCATAGCATGCTTGAATGCATTTAACAATCCATCTGGCAATACCAGACTCCGAGATAGGATTGCCTTTGTGAGGTGGGGAAAATGCAACAAACAGTTTTGTTTTGCAAAAGTCTTTTGTCTCATCTATGTAGTACAGTAAAGCTCTTAACTTCAAGCGTGTGAGGAGCGTGTTCTACTACAGAATCAGGTTGAGGAAAGAAAACTGGTAACTCAACTGATTGACAGGAATTTAGGGTTGGTGCAGAGAATTATCATGTCTTTGTGTAGCTGAAAGAAGGGTTCTTCTGAAGTAAATGCTTGTAGCTCACCAACTCTCCTCAGTGATGTGATGGCAATGAGGACATTTCTATGAGAGGAATTGCAAAGGGCACTTGTGCAATGGTTCAAAAGGTGGACCCAAGAGCCTTGTAAGAACAATGTTGAGATTCCACACTGGTGCAGGAGGAATCCCTGGTGGTATTACTTTTTTAAGCCTTCCATGAAAGCATTAATTACTGAAGCTCTGAATAGTGATAGATGTTTCCTATTTTTTAAGTACGCAGCTACTGCTGCACGGTGCGAACGAATAGACATATAAGCCAGTCCTGTTTTCCGTAAACATAACAGGTAACAGATAATGTTTTGCATGGAAGCATCCAAAGGATTGGTTTTGTTGTTATTGCAGTATACAACAAATCTTTTCCATTTTGCTGCACAGCAAGCTCTGGTGGTAGGCTTACTTGCCTGTTTTAGGATAGTCATACAATCTGGGGGTACATTTTAATAACCAAACTCTGACCTCAGGAGCCAGATAGCTAAATTCAGTTCATTGGGATTTGGATGTCTGATTTCTCCATGGTTCTGTGTGAGGAGACTGGAGGTGAGGTGCAGCTTTTGATGTGGAACTACTGACAGCTCCAATAGGGTGGTGTACCATGGTTGACGGGCCCACGTGGGAGCTACTAGAATTAGAGTGAGGGGTGTTTGCCCGAGTTTCTGAACACCACACGGAATGGGCGGGAGAGGCAGAAAAGCGTAAGCAAATATCCCTTACCAGTTCATCCATAGGGCTTTGCCTTTTGAGAGCCGATGTGGGAATCTGGAGCCGAAGTTTGGGCATTTTGTGTTTTCGGCTGTGGCGAACAGGTCTATTTGTGGAAATCCCCATTGTTGAAAGTACAGACTGAGATCCTGCGGATGAAGTTCCCATTCGTGAATTTGCTGCCTCCTTCTGGAGATGAGATTGCCGAATTCAAAATAGCTTGAGCGAGTGTTGACAGTTGGAGAGAGTCCCCACCGAACCCCATTCCCCCCCCCCCTCCCCTTCTTCACATAATACATTTCTGTAATATTATCCATTTGGACTATGACAGTTTTGGCTAGGAGGTGAGTTTGAAAAGCTTCGAGTGCTAGAAAAACTGCTAAAAGCTCCAGATAGTTGATGTGGAGAGTCGTGTTAGAGCTCCACAGGCCTTGTAGTTTTGTAATCTTCAAGATGAGCTCCCCAACCTGTTAGAGATGAGTCTGCTGTGAGCACGATCTGTGGAATAGGGTCGATAAAAAGCTGGTAAGTTTTGTGGGTTCCACCCCTGCAGAGAGCAATGGGTGCAGCCGTCTACTAACACTAGATCGGTTAAAATACCATGTGATTGATTCCACTGATGTGCTAAGCACTCTTGTAGGGGCATATGTGAAGCTTCAGATGGGGTACAATTGCTATGCAAAAGGCCATCATTCATAGCATTTGCATGAACTCCCTGGTTGGCAAAGCTTGGTTGGGGTGAAATTGTGAATGATAGCTTGAATATTGTGTATTCTGGCTATATTCGGAGAGGCTAGAGCTCTGACTGTGTCTAGACTGGCTCCAAGATGAGACTGCATTTGGGACGGATGCAGGTGAGATTTTTGTGCATTGATGGTAAAGCCCAGTTGATGAAGTAGATCTATTGTGATCTGTGTGCTGTAGACAGTTCTGGTGAGTGCTGGCTTTGATAATCCAGTTGTCTAGATAGAGGAAGACTTGAATCTGCTGTCTTCTGAGATGAGCTGAGACTACTGCCAGAAATGTGGTTAAAACTCTGGGTGCTGAAGTCACTCCGAAGGGAAGCACTCTGAACTGGTAATGCTTTCCGGCTATCACAAACCTGAGGTATTTGCAATGAGCCGGGTGAATTGAAGCATGAAAATATGCATCTTTTAAATCTAGAGTAGACATAAAATCTGCTCTTTATAAAAGTGGGAGTACCTGTTGAAGCGTCGCCATGTGAATATGTTCTGACAGTATACAACGGTTTAATTCTCTGCGATCCAGAATAGGTTTTAGAAAACCATCCTTTCTGGGAATGAGAAAATACAGAGAGTAAACCATTGAGCCCTGGTACTGTATTGGAACCAGCTCTATTGCCCCTTTTACTAAGATAGACTGGACCTTTTGTTCTAGCAAGTGTATGTGTTCTGGAAACAACTTGTGAGATTGAGGTGGAATGCTTGGGGGATTGTTGGTAAGCCCCAGGCAATAACCATGTTAGAGATTTCCAATCACCCATTTGTCTGCCAAATGGGGAGAAATTGTTGAAGTCTTCCCCGACAGGTGTGGTGTAATCGGGGGGGGGGGGGGGGGGGGGGCGCAGTGTTTATTGGGGGATGGGGAGCTATAGGTGTGAAGCCCATTCCCCTACCCTTGAAGTTGCTGCCTCTATAACATCCTTGGAAAAAATCCTCTGAGGGAGAAGACTGGTTTTATAAGTTTAGGTATTTTAATCCGGGGACGTGGCTTTGGACGCTCCTATGGAAAAGGAGCAACGAAAGGTGCCTCTGTTGGTTGGAAACTGGAGCACTCCCATAGATTTGGCCACGTCAGTGTCTTTTTTCACTTTCTCTAAAGCTTGATCTACTTTAGAACCAAACATATGTTGTGTATCAGTGTATCAAAAGGTGTGTTAAATATTGATTGTTGGTCTTATGGTTTAAATCCAGAAATCCTTAAACAAGCGTGTCTCCTGAGCAGGATGCTGGCATTAACCTCTCTAGCTGTGGTGTCTGCAGCATCTAGAGCACATCATATAGAGGAATTAGAAATTAGTTTACCTTCATTTACTAAGTCCTGTGCCTTAGCTCTATGCTTATCTGGGAGACATTGAAGCAATTGCTCCATCTCATCCCAGTGTGCCCTGTCGTATCTGGCTAAAAGACCCTGCGCATTCGCAATACGCCATTGATTCACAGCTTGAGCAGTTATGCGCTTGCCAGAAGTGTCAATTAACTTCGACTCTTTACCTGGCAGAGGAGCATCTCCTGCTGTCTGAGAATTCGCCTGCTTACAAGCATTAAACACTACTAGGAAATCTAATGGCAACTGGCCCTTGATAAATCTAGGGTCTGTAAGGGAGGCCATATATTTTTTGTTTACTCTAGGAGTTAAGATGCATGCTCTCACTGGGGCTTTAAAAATCTCGTCAGCGTGTCGCATCATGCCTTTAAGCATGGGAAGGGTTTGTGATTACCTGTGTGGGGATGCTAAAGTTTCAAACAAAACATCTTACTCTAGTGATTCCTTGTGCAGTGCCACCTCAAGCTATTGTGCAGCCCTGGCAATATGTTCTTGATGGGATGCATTGTAGTCTGGAGGAGATGGTTTGGCTGGGTAAAGATCTGGATTATTATCACCCGGGAGTCAATTGTATAATCTGTCCATGGATCTGTTGGAAGATGTATCCCCTCATCATAGTCACCCTCATGGTAAGATTGTGGGGAATCCTGAGGTGTA
This sequence comes from Triturus cristatus, assembly GCF_964204655.1. Taxonomy (NCBI): domain Eukaryota; kingdom Metazoa; phylum Chordata; class Amphibia; order Caudata; family Salamandridae; genus Triturus; species Triturus cristatus. The sequence continues at coordinate 838,548,960 of NC_140593.1, read as the reverse complement.
ATTTGCAAGGGATTCTCAGGTGAAGGAGGCGGTGGATGTGGTGGTGATGGTAGATGTCAAGGAGTTGTAGCCACAGATTATTTCTTTAAAAGGATCTGGTAACAAGTGTCCTTATCCGGAAGCTTGCATTTCTGAGGCGGCTTTGTGTGAATATTGCCAGTCTCCGGGTTAATATACAGCTTCTTATGCTTAGGATCTGGTGTTAATGGAATAATGCCCACTTTCGGATCCGAAGGAGTCTCTTCCTGTTTCGGCGCGGAAGTTTTTGGTGCTGGTGTCTTTGATGCCAGAGGAAGCTGGCCTTTCGGCGCAGAAGTTTTTGGCTCCAAAGACTGATTTGTTTTGTCGTTTGGAACCGGAGGGATTCGGTTCAGAGTAGGATTTTCGACGACTCTGTACCGAGCCGGAAGGCTTGACTGGCTGTTTTGGAGCCGGGCCCGGAGGCGGGGCATCGGGTACGTCGTCTCAGTGCCGACTTTGCCCAGGAGGTAGAGGTGGTGCCGAAGCCTTTTGATTTTGTGGGGGCAAGGGGTCTTCTGTACTCACGTCAACTTGCCCCTGCGGCAGTTCTTCGGCATCGAGGTCTATCTCAAGCTCTGATCCAGAGTCTTGTTCGGAGAAGGCTTCCTCCTCCTCTGCCGCTGATGCATCGATGTCTTCTTGGTTGAAATCTTGGCTGAAGATGTCCGGAGTATCTTCAATGCTTTGAAGCGGAAGCTCTCAACGTCAAGCCCGACTATTGCGAAGAGTATTGTTTTATCGGAATGATCTGCAAGCAATGCAGGTATTTCTTTGTGCTTGGGAGACACACACAAATTACTTCTCGTGGCACCGAGGACAGAATTTAAACCGAGTCAAATTCATCGACGTAGAGCGGACTCGGCACGGTTAGGCCCGAAGGCCGTCCATGAAGCTTTCCGATTGAAAAGTCAATCCCGTTGTCAAGTCCATATGCTGAGAAGTGGGAACATGTACGGAAACAATACCGTCGAGGGTAGAGAGGATTGAGCGTCGAGGGAAACCCGAAGAACGGAGCGCAGCAATACACGACCGAGCCCAATTGCAGAAAAAAACAATCTAACAATGGAGTCGATGCCTATGTGCACTATCACCAAAAGGAGAAGTCTCTTACCTCGTGACTAGTAAAGACTTCTTTAATGAAAAACAACTTGCAAACATCCAGACTCAGCACTAGATGGCAGGAGTATGCAAAGCATGTGCATCTACAGCACACATGCCTTGAACAGGCCTAGCTTGAAGTGGGACTGACTCATCTTCTTGTGGTCTGCAATGTAGAGGTCAGCTTCTTGATGCATTATAACCTATGGATGCACCTGGGAGTATTTTTTGAAGTACTTGGGAGTTATGCTTTGTGTCAAAAACACTTGAGCAGATCTGTGACCAATGTTTGTTTGGGACATGTGCTGCACTGTTTAAATCTTTTGACATTTGGAGGAGTGCTATCCATTGCTGCACACTAGTACAAAAGTTTACATTAGAGAAACGATTAAGCCAAGAAACAAACAAAACGCCACATCTGCACAGAAGGGCCAGGAAAAGGGGAACTGATGTTAGTGTAGTGGTCGATGGTGGTGCACGGTTTATGGGGAAATCGCCTATATGTAGCTTAATGTTATGTCCACAGGAAGAACAGATAATAATGGAGGTAAATGGTGCCATCTGCAAGTGTGAGAGCATCTGGATCCAGCTTAGGACCCGAGGAGATTCACAAGGTGATGAATCAGATCAGAAGTACAGAAGTATCCACCAGAAAAAGCAGTATTGGTGCAGGAACAGCACCATAAAATACATCTACCCCCCCAAAAAGACCCATAATGTAATGTTTTATAACTTCTGCTCCTTAATGGCTCAGTATTAGAAATATTAGAAATGCTTTAGATGCTTTATCAGATAAACTGTAACCAAGAAGTCAGGAAAACATTCTTACTTGTGGAAAATAAAGGCATGCTCATACAACCATGAAGGTGGTTACAGCAACTGAGCTTTGTGAGATTTGTAGGTCATGGATTATCTCCTGTTAGGGTATCCAGGTGCCAGAGCAGAAGCGTAGCTCTGGAAGTGCTCCTAGTTGAACATCCAGGTCTTCAGCTTCTTGCAGAAGCTGAGGAGTGAAGTGAGCGTTCCAGATAGGTAGAGGAAATTTGGTCCAGCTTTTGCCCGTGATGAAGGAGAAAGTGGGATCTCCGATCTTGCTTCTGCGGATGCAAACGATTTGTGCAAGGCAGAGTCAAGTAGAGCATAGGTATCTGTAGGATTGGCAGAGTTGGAGTCTGTAGATGAGGATGGCTGGCCCTGTGTTAGAGAGCATTGTAGGTGTGGAGCTTGAATATGCAGCATTTCTGGAAGGGTAGCCAGTGCAGTTCCGCGAGGTAGGGCATGATTTGTGCCACTTTGGGGTGTCTAGGATGAATATGGCAGTGGTGGTCTGAATTCTGAGTGAGGTGGCTGGATTGCAGACAAAGTGCATTGAGGTATTAAGAGTCTGCTAGTGATGAGTGCTTGGGTGACCATACCTCTGGTGTGTGTGTGTGTGTGTGTGTGTGGGGGGGTAGCCATTTGAGAAATCTTCGGATGTGACAACAGGAGGATATCACTAACTTGACTTATTTGTTCATCAAGAGCTTTTCGTCAAGGATGCCATAGATTCTTGTATGGTCTGTGAAGATGAGTGCAGAACCTGAATCAGGTGGCCACTAGGAGTTGTCCCTGGGAGAGTTCTTATTTCGGAAAAACAGGGCCTCTGTCTTATCAATGTTGAGCTTGAGGCAGTTCTCTTGCATCCAGTTAGCTACATCAGACATGCAGGCAGTGAATTTGTTCCTGGAGGTGTTCTTGTCAGCAAGGGAGAGGATGAGCTGAGTGTCATGGATGTAAGAGACGGTGTTTATGTCTTGGGTTGTTATGATGAGGCGAGAGGTGCCATTTAAACGCTGAACAGTGTCGGTCTAAGGGATGAGCCCTCGGAGACTACACAGATGAGCTTCTTGGGTTCGGAGGTTAAAGTGGAGAGTGTGACCAGTATGCTTTCCAGGTTGTACATGTGGTCCAGAGCAGGGGTCCGAGGGTGATCCTCAGTGAATGGTCAGCATGATTCTGGTGGTATCCTCTGTAGTGAGTGGGCTCCAGCTTGTTAGCCGGTAGGTGTTCCAGGTGGTGAGGGGAGGTTGTGTGGTGATGCCCTCAATGGTGGGTTGGGGTATGAAGCTGGAGTAGATCTTGAGGATCTTGTTGTGGATAAAGTCAGAGAGGCGGTCGCAGAGGTTCTGTGAGGGGACGTTGGTGGCAGCCGTCATGTTTGTGAACTCTGACAATGTTGAGTTTTTTGTCGGTAATGGAGCAGAATTTCAGGCTGCTCTCAAGGTCCACTTTCCTGGCTTCTTTGATCTGTGCGTGGTACAGTCTGAAGGCAGATTCCTATTTGTCTATAAAGGTGTTGCCTCTGCTGGTCCTCCATCTTCTTTCCAGCTGCTTCCAGTGGCGTTGGAGGTCCTCTGTGCATCAGCATGCATGAGTGCGAGTTCTAGTGAGTCGGATTCTTTTCAAGGTGGCCAGGTTCTCTTTCAAGTTGTTGAATGTGGGTAGGTCTTTCTGTAGGTTGTAGGTGAGAGTTGGATCTGAGGGTGTGGGTCCAGTCTGATTCTGTGAGGTTGCTCCAGTTGCAGCTAACCCTTTTTGCCCAGACCTCGATACAAAAGGCATGCCTTCCATCAAAATGAAAGGCCCTGATGAAATTGTTAATTCTATGGCAGGAGCGGAGGCATCGGGTTATGCTTCCCTTTCATTACTGAGAAAATCATAGCAGCCAATCAAAACACTTAAAACTTTAAACTGCATTTCCCATGAGCCCCAACAGCCCATACAATCATAGGGAATATGCATATTTGTGTGTACATATATGTATGCGTGTGTGTATATATATCTATCTATATCTGTCAATCTATCTATATGGTCGTACTCCTTCCTTTTTCTTTGCTGCTGAAGCGAGTGAGCTAAGTGCAATTACTTAATGGTTCCCTTGTGTGTGCGCGCTGGGTATTGTGACGTGGTATTTGTTTCTTAATTACAAGTGTCAGCGACAGAGCAGATTATGCTTTCAGGGGCTCATTCATTGCCCTGTTGCCTTTGCAGGGGTGGAGCAGGTAATCGGAGTGGTTTGACCGCTTGGAGCAAGTACACAGTCCTCTTTCTACTTTTGTTCTCCCGCTTGTGCGCGATGCCAATCCATGTCCTCCGAGTATTCAATAGGCTTTGCACTCAGTGCAGAGTGCTCGCATTTACTCTTGTCCCTAAAGAACACCCAAGGGGACGGTTAAACTTTGATTTAAGGATTTGGCCTAGGGATAAGTGCAGGTGGCTCCCTCCACATTGAATTAACCTGGCATGGGCAGTTTTTTGTCCCGTTTGTTGCCTGTAAAGCTCTGACTTACCTGCTTTGGGACGAATATCCCCCCTTGAAACTCTTCCAACCCCTCGTAGGCCCGCTTCTGACAAGCAGCACGGCGTACAATGTTCAAGAGGAAGGATATATAGAGTATACAGAAGTGCCTAATGAGTACTAGGTAGAAGAGAGGTTGGTGGAAGCACTGTACATCCAAGTGAAGGTTTCTGTTAATAGGGCCCTGATTAGGGCTTTGAGGCTTTTTATGCAACCGCTGTTCTGTTATGGATGGCAAGGAATGACGGGAACCCCGAGGATTCTTCCTCCAGTGAGGTTGCGATCAGTGATGCTGGCTTTGGCATCAGGTGGTAGTTCTAAGTCTTTTTCTGCGGACGTACTCTCACAGATTGCTGCCTCAGTCCTTTGGACCATGAATATCAGAGCAAACCATCCCAAGGTCCTTCGGGGATCTCAGTGGGTTCAGCGCCCCACTTGACAAACTTGTCTTCCACGTCCTCTGCCCAACCATCTGATTCAGACATTCCTTCCCACTGCGATCCACTACCAGCGTTTTAGCGCAAATGCAAGACACACTATGCCACTGCGGAAATAACGCAGTTCGTGCATAAAAACCTGCTATTCAACCCTGAAAATATGGTCCATCCTCGATTCACAGAATAGGTGCCCTGCATGGAGGTGGCACATTATGTTCAAGACAGACTGTGTAAAGGCTTTGAGAGCAAGGTAAACAACACACTGAGGTTGGAATGTCCTCGAACATCTCCTCAGAAAAGTAGCAGAAATACCAGAATTAGATCCCAATATGGCAACATTCCTCAAGAAGTTTGCAAAAGATCCCAAAAAAGGTCTAGACAGTGTATGGAATAGACGTCAAGATAAGCTGCTAGACCTTTCCGGCTCGCTCACTAAAATGTTAGAATTGGCCGTCCAGGTGAGAGGTAAATTCCCAATTGTATCCTGGAGAGATCCTTGATTGGACCGATAGCGCACTGCGTCTCCTCGGCAATGCTAGCTGCACTATGTAGACAGCACGTTGCAAGCAGTTTCTGATGAGGAATGATCCAGAGTTGGTGGAGTTGGTCTCTACGGAGGCAGGCAAATGGATTGCTATCTGGGGACAAATTTGTTAAAGACCTAGGGAAGTATGTCGCTACATCCTCCGCAATTGACAAGGCCCATATATCTATTAGTAAGGTGTTCCATATTGGCCTTTTTGCCAGGGCTGGGCGCATTTCCAAGGCTGGGCACCAGGCCGTGGATTCAATCACGTCTCCAGAGGCTACTATCAGAGGAGCAAAGGTGCTCCCTCTGGAGTCACCAACTTCTACCCCACCCATAAGAGGTTGAGGCCGCACCAAGCGAGGCAGCTATTGGGGTGGCAACAATGTGTCAAACTCAAGTAAGAGTTATTCTGTCCTCAGAAACCTTGGTAGGGCAAGGATACAGTTGTTCCTACACAATTGGAGGGTTGTCACTCAGGATTTGTGGGTATTGCCGACAGTTCAAGGGTTCAGATTAGAATCACCCCTCAGCAGGGAAGACACCCCACTCCTCTTCGCCCCCCTCCCCCTCCAGGACAGAGCAATTACAAGGAAATTTGGCTGTTCCTAGCAAAAAGAGCGGTAGTGTGGACTGTACCTCACCCACAGGGCTTTGTCAGCACAATCTTCTTGGTTTAGAAGGACCACGGCTTTCGGCTGGTCTTGAACCTCGAACATTTCGATTCCTGGATAGTGTATCACCAATTCAAGATGGAGGTCATATACTTGCTTCGTGATCTTTTGCAAGAGGGAGATTGGATGATCAGTCTGGACCACAAGAACGCTTATTTGGAGATCAACATCTTTGCCCCCATCAGAGATTTCTCCAATTTTGTTGGCATCTTATCTGGTACGAGCTCAGCACCATACCCATTGGTCTGTCCATGGCTCCATGGTGTTCCACCAAGTTGCTTAGACCGGTCGTCCAATATCTCTGGAGCGGGGAATAAGTGTGATTATATATCTAGACGACATCCTTGTCATGGCGCAGAGCTGAAACAGTTTTTTCTCTCTTGGGCAGTCGAGCACCTTTAGGATCTGGGGTTTGTCATCAATTTGGAGAAATCGGTCATGGTTCCTTCTCAGAATCTATAAGTCTTGGCGTTGGGGATCTGGTATGGTTCGATGGAAACCAGGGGCAGGTGGTCCCCAGATGAGCTTCATTTTCACATCAATTGCCTCAAAATGTTGGCAGGGTCCTTTGCAGTTCACATTCTATCCCTGTGCAAGACGTGTTGGCGGTACGATACATCAACCATCTGGGCGGGACGAGATCCCGTCTTCTGGTGGAGATTGCTGAGGATTTTTGACATTACTGTCTGTAGCATCAAATCTTGGTGATGGAGGAATATATTCCGGGACAGGCCAATGCATTTTCTGATTGGAACTCTCAATTTCTATGCAACTCCAGCATTTGGAGACTCCATTCCCAGGTATTTCATGAGGTAAATCGGCTTTGGGGTCCACGCATGAGCTATCTATTTGTATCCCTCCTGAATTTCAACTTCTTTATCTTTTACAGTTGGAGGCCGGATCCTCTGGCAGCCAACTCCGATGCCTTTCTTCAGTCCTGATTGTCAGGTCTTCTGAACATGTGCCCCCCACCCCACCCCCTTGCAGATCCAGAGAGTAATGTCAAAGGTGAGTCGGCAGATGGCAAAGTTGATCCTAGTGACTCTTTGTTGGAAGGTCCAGTCTTGGTGTCATGTAGCAGTGTCGCTATCTTGTGCCTCATCGATGCAGATTATCTCCTTCCTGGATCTTCCATCCAACCCAATGGGTCTTCCACATCCATTGGTGTTGTGCCAGGACTTTCGCAGGAAGCTATGTTGTTCTCGTCGCAGTCCTGGGCTCTCAAAAGATACAAAAGATATGAGGCAGCTTGGTACTGATAGGTATGTTGGTGTAGTTAATGGAGTGTGGCCTCCTTGGAGACAGGTGTCCATAGGATTGTGAATTCCTTATCTGAACTCGCCAGTCAAAGCCTCGCCTATAGGAAGGTTAACAACTTCCGTTATGATATTTCTGCTGGACATCCTAATTTGGATGGCAAACCTGTAGGTGAAAACCCACTAGTATGCAAGTTACTTGGGGGTATTCGGGTGATCTGTCCCCCTCAACTGAAGTATTCTACGTTATGGGATGTTGACGTGGTATTCCGTTTTTTTAGAACATGGCCCACTAATGAGGATCTCTTGTAAACAGTGTCTCTTATCATGTAGACGTGTTTCGGATGTGAGGGCCCTAGATTTAGCACGTAGAGTATTTACTCACTCCGGAATGTCTATTTCAAGACGTGCAAAAACTGCATTGAGATGTATCAGTTATCCGGTCTTTCCTCATAATCAAAAGTTCTGTATGGTTAAATGCCTCAAATCATCAGAGGCATGTACCTGTGATCTGTGGAGGAATTATGTGGAACAATTGCTCATTTCTCTACAGAAACCTTTCTGCCCAGTCTCTTTGGCAACCTTAGCCAGATGGGTTAAATGGTGGTTGGCTGAAACGGGCATTGATTTATCCATTGTTGGAGCACATTCTGTGAGAGGGGCCATGCCCACTTAAGCCTTTTCATTTGGAGGACATTATGGATGCAGCAGATTGGTCTTCTGAGTCCACATTTAAGGTATTTTACGGAACAGCTGTCTGGCATATATATCTGCTGGATCCATCATAAGAGAATGCCAAAGAAGTAGCAGAGCCTCAAAAACGGGTGGATATTAGGAAGGTTATTCAGAGTCTAACAATGAGCGAAGCGTGTGTAGAAGCCTAAAACAAAATCATAAACAAATAATGCCAAATCTCTGTCAGCACATAAGATTAACAGAATTTAGTAAAGGTCAACAAGATCAAGCAAATACGTGCGGCACGTAGACAGTCAGCATAGCGCATAGCCACTGAGTGTCCGAAGTGGGGAAGTTTGACAGCTTTTATTGATACGAATCACAGAAGGAAAGAACGTCATTATGCATGTAATACAGATTAAGTATTGAATATTTGTCCAATTAGAGGAGGCCTAAGCTGTATGATACCTTTTAGGATCTGAGATATATATTGTTGTTGACCACGTGTCCCGAGTATGTGACACTTTTGGGACTGTCAAGCCTAATGAAATGTACCAGCCTTAGTACTTTTCCATTGAAATTATTGCAATATCTAGCACGTAGCAGTGTTACTTCTAAATATGGTATGCTGAGGAGCTTGTGGCTAAGTTAGCATCCTGTACTGTTGGAATGTGGTTCTTGAGCAAGCCTTACGTTGAGAGAGCATCTTTCTTTCTGCGCCATGGAAAAGTACAAGCATTTGCCTAATGATTTTGTGTCAACTTTCGCAGTCCTGCAGATTAGATAATGGATATCAACTCACAAAGATGGTTACATGCATAATGACGTTCTTTCCTTCTGTGGGTAGTATCAATAAAAGCTGTCAGAAACTTCCCCTCTTAGGACACTCAGTGGCTATGTGGACTGCCTCCGTGCTGCATGTATTTGCCTTTTCTTGTTGACCTATAATGAATTCTATTCATCTCATGTGCTGACAGAGAGTTGGTATTATTTGTTTATGATTTTGTTTAAGGCTTCTACACAAGAGGTGAATCAAATGTTGATGGTGACCTCAGCACTCAAGTGCCCAGCATCACTGCCCCTGAAGGGCGCAATCAGTTAGTGCAATGAACGGAAATCCCTGACTCAGTCCAGTTAAAAGCACATAATGCTCTTAACATTCAAACTGTGGAGTCTGAACTATAAAGAGGAAAGTGAAAAGATCAATGATATTATCCAGATCGAACTCTGTGAACACTTTGGAATAAATGAAGGGTGTGTGTTGAGAAATACGCTGTCTCCAAAGACCATCATGAATACTCTAAGGCACAAAGGGCTCAACAGGCTTCGGCATCAATCTGAAAAGGATTAGGCTGAGGTATGGGCAGCCTTCATGGAACTTTAAGAGTGGACACCAGTGCATTAGGCTTTTAAGATGCATCTTAACTGCCTTCTTTTCTCTGGAGGAGTATTTCCTGGCCGCAAATTAGATCTTGATGAAATCCAAATGCCCACTTTTTCAGTCAAATGCAACAAAAGGTGCATCCTAACAAGCACATAATCCTAGCTAATGTTCTTAGTTTATGCCAGGTCAGAGAATATACTTTCTGTAACTTGTGGGTATTGTCTCTCTGCTGTCCCATGGATCAGCGCATTTTCATCTTCCTTTCTTCTCTGATGATTTGGTGGAGAGCGAGTAGGTAGTACTATCTTGCTTGGCTGATGCAACTTGACCTGCAGCTGGGGTCACAGTGGCAAAAAGACAGATTTGCAGCAGAGCCCCAGCCTGAACCATTCTTTTGGGAATGACAGCTGTAACTGTAGCGTAAGCTTTGCTCACTCCTAACTCAGGATGGAGCTACTACTCAGCAAAAGATGCTTCTGAAGTGGAAGTTTAGGGCTGGAGGGGCTGAGCATCAGTGGTCTCGTTCATCAATTTTTCACATAACAGGCAGGGCCTTGCACCAAGGTACACCGAGGTCTTAACCTACGGCACGTTTGGTCAGACAATTCTTAAATGTTACAGTGCTCGATAAGATATTAATAAAGATATATATAAAAAAAAAAACGCACGCTTACAACGGGTGGGGGGGCTCAGCTGCTTATTGTATCATATCATGAAATGTGAATGGCTTCAAAGGCAGGGTTATTCGCAAGATGGCACTTCCCAGAAGTCCTACTGCTACAGGAAACACACCTCAGGTATTAACTGCAAACTTCAAGGACAACAGGGATACAACGGTGTTCTGCACTTCGGTTTTAAAAGGAGCTTCCCTGGTGTGGCTATTTTCCTTCACCTTTCTATTATCTCGAGTGCAGATGGAAGGGTTGGGAAAGATATGTGCTGGTGATGGTTATATTGGAAAGCAAACCTTGGACAGTCCTCAGTGTTTAGACCCCGCCCAGGACAGTGATTACGATCGACAACTGTTGGGACGGGCCCTATGGGCACTGTAACACTTGGGATGACCAGTTACAATCTCTTTTCTACCTGGGTCTTCTCTGAAGTGTGGCAGACCAAGGTACGAGGTCTACACCATCTACATGGCCTCTCACGGTCTGTTTTTAGGAAATCACTGAAAACCTGGCTCTTTGTCCACAAACAGGATTCAGAACTTTGCTTTCTTGTTCCATTTTCGTGCCAAGACGCAATAAATCTGCTCATTCATTCATCCCTTTACCCCCGTCAAGACAAATTTGATCCCAGCCACAGACTTAACCAACGTGTCTGGGTCACATACCCTCCGGGAGATTTATCAGACCACACTCCATGGGAGGGAAGGCAGGGTATTTGGCACAAGAACGCATGGCTGCTCAAGAAGGACTTCTAAGCAGTCTTACACAAGTTAGACTCCTACTTTCAAATAAACACAGGTTCAATTGGTCTGTACTTTATGGAATGGGTGATACTAGGAGGAAAGACCTCAAAACAAATTTCGGCAAAAGTTGAAGAGTTTAGTCAAAAAATGAGGGATAGCTCTTCTCCGGATCTGCGCTGAGTGGGGTGGAAAGAAAATTACTAATGTCAGCGCACTGGGGTGGCACCTATATAGGCACCACACAGGTCACTTCCAGTGTGGACATCGTCACGTGGAGCCGAACGATGCCACCAACCGAAGTGCAGGGGTATTGTGCTCATATAAACATTTGCCCGATCCAGTCTGACACCTGGGGATAGTTCTAAGGAAAGAAATCTGCAGCTAGTAGTCTCTATCAGATATCTGGCTTTAGGTTATGATATTCCCATGTCATAGGTACCGGGAGTAGGAGTGGACAATCACCTCCCCAAAAAGTAACTCCTCACCTTTGGAAAAACTCTGCTTTCACCCATAAGACTGAGGCAGTCTGCCAGAAGTACTCTGCTAAAAAACGAGTGAAAGAGCTAACCTTGGATGACGTCAAGACTCTTGATGATGGTATCTCAGTACTAGGTCTACATGATTGGCCATAAAATCCGGTAAGCTGGCCTACAGGTTGGCAAATGAAGAGGAAACCTACAGTTAAATGAAGGCAGCTCACAAACAGGCAGGCACAAGTAACTGGTCCACCAAAACAGCAGACATCTGTGCAGAATACTACTGACACTGTACGCTTTCCAGCTGCCCCTGGAGCTGGAGGTTTTGGCTCCTTTCATCTGCGATCTGACAATGCGGGCCTTGCTGACATCGGTTCAGGAAGCCTTAAACTCACCTTTGATGTTGCATGATGTGTTGGAGGTGGTAAATGGCATAAAGTCAGGAAAAACAAAAGGCCCAAACGGTTTCCCAGTTTAGTTTTTTTTTTTTTTTAAATGCCTCCCGCCTGACTCATCACCTACTCAGGTTACGAGGCTGTGCAAGAGGGTGCTCTTGCAGCATTTTAACAAGGAGCTGGAGATTCAGTCTTGCTAAAACCAGGTCTGCTGCCGGACCAATGCCAGCTACCCATTTTCCTTAATTCGAGAACTAAAGTGTATGCTAATATTTTGGCAAACAGACATGCTAGGGTCGCTATTTTCTTAATTTTTTCTACACCAAAATAGCTAGCTGCAATACAAAAGCAAAACACATCAAGTGAGATGGGTGCAATTGGCTATGGCCAGGTCGCACACATTCTTAAACTATATGGGGGGGAAGCAAAAGGCTTGTCACTCAACTGAGACAAATCAGTCAATGTACCTGTTTAAGGGCAGGAGTTACACTGACAGTCCAAACAAAGAGCCCAAACAGAGATTCAATTATCTAGGATTAGCTTCAAGTATCTATGATTACATTTCTCAATGGAACAACAGAGAAAATGGGAAATCAACTCCTCTTTGGGAAGATGCAAGGTTAGCTGAATGATTGGCACAAAGTCTCCATTACCTTACTAGGTAGGATGGCCCTATTTAAAATGATCGTGCTCCCTAGGATGCTTTATCCACCGCGTAAATATTCCTACAAAATCCCCTTGGGCTTCCTCCGTAAGGTGCAGGACTGCTCATACACTCACCCCTTGTTAGACAATAAGCTAAGTGTGTCCTTTCCTAAGTGCATTTAGTAAGTATACCAGGCAAGACTGGATAGGAGGGCCCACCCACTATACTACTGGGGTACCCAACTCATCACAGTAAATCACAGGCTCTTTGGACCCTGCAAGCTGACTGGAGCTTCATCTGTTTGAAGGTTCGGCAACTGTAATCTTCTTATGTAGAGCCCGTGTGCCAGAGAAGCTTTTGTGAGGCATTTGGTGTGGTCAACTGTGGTAAAGATCATGGCAGTGTAAGTGTCTCTGGAACTAGAGCCTGTGGTTTCAATGCAAGCACGATCCAAGTAATGTGGATGAAATAGACACTTGCTTGGATAGTGAAAACAGACCCACAGAAGCTTATGTTTTTAGTGGTGAAACACAGCAGACAGCTTAACGCTTTTTAACTGCCAACATGAAGAACATCATGCTTTGGAGCTATAGTTGTTGTAAATAAATATGTGATGTTAAAGTGGGTAAAGCCAGAGGCTGCTCATCGTCTTTTACAAGTCTTATTTTTAGAACAAATGTTTTAAGTCTTGGATGTTTAATCGTTCTTGAACTGAACACCCAACTCTCCTTATATGAATTGGTTAGAGGTAGTTTTCTTCATTTTGCGTCATAAATGTGCCACACAAGTTGGAAAACCATCAAGTCACCTCTCATACCACTCTCTAAGGTACTCTGTCTTGCACATGGCTTCATTCATGAGAACACACTGTATAGTGGCAAGAATATTATTTGCCACTACCATTATTCCCTGTTAGGTCAACCAAGCTGTTGAGGAACAATAAATAGAGCAAACCCACACAAGTTCAAAGTTTTCGCTCGGAGGAAGTCTCTAGATTAGGCTAGGGTCAGTGGAATAAATGCCCTTCTCGGGTCTCTGTTCATATGGGCGAGCACTCAGCAGCACAAGTGAACATTATTCCCAAGTACAAGCAGCAGTAAGCGTAAAGTAATATAGTCTATTTGGCAGAAAAAGCACGACAATATACAGCACTCCACAACTTAAAACAGAGAAAGCAAGTGACACAAAACATTAGAGGAACAACTTCCATAAGAATTGTTTAGTGCCATATAAAATTATGAATTGAAATTAGCACAACTTTAGCCTTTTTGGATTAGGTGAATTTATAAAATAAAAAGGGCACTTATTTTGAAAAATAATGACTGCAGAAATTGTATTAACAATTTGCCTTTAAAAGCATATGACAACTAGATTAAGAGAAAGGGAAATAGAGAAAATAAAAAGGATTCACATTAAATAATGCATTTTAAAACCTACTCTAACAAAGCAGTACTGTCCCTGGTCATCTTAGCAAAAGCATAACACTGAAGCGAAAAGTGCAATGTGAGAGAAATGAGGCTAGTGCAAAGTAGTACATGGTGCTAATATCGGGCAGAGCCAACCACTCCCAGGACTGTTCGTTCTTATTGTGCTACTTTATTAAAGTAGGGTTGAATGTATGGTAAGTGTAAATGGTTGTAAGACAACATATAAAGGAAAACTGACAAATACATTCCTGTCACTTTCAAATACTAGGTAATAAAACCCCCCAAGGAATTGAAAGATAAAATACTGGGAGCAATCGCAGAATAAAAAAAATAAAAAATTAGATGCCTTGGTAAAACAAGAATTAATAGAACCCACTAGCATTGGCAAAGACAATAGGGCTCAGCAATGCCCAACCTATTGGCTTTGTGAATGTGTCTTAGCCATGTTGATTAGCAGCAAATCTGCTGTTTAGCATGGCTAAAAGTCTCTAGAAAAAAACTATGATGTGGCAAGCTAACAGCACGCTATAGCAATTGTTATGTGAGGAGGGGGTGCAGGTGGGTGTGGGGAAAAAAAGCAGACTTAACAAGAGTTATTGTGCAAAAAAGCGTTGTACTAATAGTGTGTCTGTCGCTATGAGCAGTCATTGTTCCCAGACTATGTATTTTGGGTGCAGCATATACTAAGGAATCATGCAAAATCAGGCGGCTAAGTCAGGCTATTTAGGTACAAGCTGCACATCTAGCACTGTAAGCGGCCATTATGCCAAGAAAAGTTATGTGTTGAGGTGTATAATAGGACAGTTAAAACAAACTACTTGTGGTACTAATGGTGGGCTAGGGGCCAAGTTGGCTAATAGAAAATAGGCATGGTATGCCCTCTTACCCGTCAAGGGTTGAATTCCGGTATTCCGATGCGTCTGATGTGCAGACAGCGTTTTGATTGAGCGCCATTTTTAAAGGTTAAGTGATCGTTAGTCCCTCTATGGTTTTGTCAGCAGTGCACAGAGATACCTTAGAGTGTTGTTTTGGAAGCCATCTTGGCATGTGGTGAACTTGTATATGTGGTAACGAACCTGAGGTGATTGTCAGCTCAGGAAGCACAGGAAATCAAATTAATGTGATATCAGGCGACCAGGATGTCTGTAGATATTATTTGAGTGCTAGATCGTGATGAGGATAAGAATACAATTAAAAATAAGTGAGAATGAAGTGAAAAAGTATTTTTTAAATTTTGGGATTACACTAACACCAGGACATTAAAAAAATCCTCACACTTTGAAGTCAGAGAAAGAAAAGTAAAACTAGGGTCCTCAGAAAAAAGCACCCAACATGATCTCCATTGCTGAATGTACAGCAAATGTGACGAGATGAGAACAAAAGTACAGGCTTAATTACAGAAACAGAGCTTGGGAGCCACTGAACACAAGCGCTCCTGCGAAATGCTTACAAGAAAAGAAAGGAATATGCTACTTACCAGTATGCATCTGTTCTTGGCATGTAGAGCTGCAGAGCCACACACTAAGGATAAGATCGCCATCTGGTGTTGGGCTCGGATGACTGCAGGTTGTTGTCTTCGGAAGAAGTCTTTGGTCACGAGATTGGTGACTCCTCCTCTGGACAACAGTGCGCATGGGCATCCACTCCATCCTCAGATTGTTTTTCGCCATGATGGGAAATGATGGAGTGTGTAAGAAGTAAAGAGAAAGGATGTCCATGTGTAGTGTCTAAGTAAGACAATGCTGGAACAGATGCAGGTCCCAGGGAGGCGGGTGGGCGTGTGTGGCTCTGAAGCTCTACATGCCAAGAGCAGATGCATACTGGTAAGTAGCATATTCCGTTCGAGGCATATGAGCTGCAGATCACACACTAAGGATAGACTATATAGCAGTGTCTCCCCTAGCGGTGGTCACCTGTATCAGTTGCAGCAGTTTGGAATAGAGTTTTTAGGACAGCTTGGCCTACTGAAGCTTGTTGTTTGGATTGCACATCAACACAGTAATGCTTAGTGAAGGTGTGTGTAGTAGACCATGTTGCTGCTTTGCTGCTTTGCAAATGTCTTCTGAGGGAATGTTCCCTAAGAATGCCATAGAGGCCCCTATTTTACGCGTGGAGTGCGCCCTAGGGGGAACGGTAAGAGTACGTTTAGCTTTTTGGTAACATATTTGGATACATTTGACTATCCATCTGGCGATACCCGATTTGGAAATAGGGTTGCCTTTGTGTGGTGGAGCGAAAGCAACAAATAGTTGCTTGGTTTTCCGAAAAGGTTTTGTTCTGTCGATGTAATAGAGCAAGGCTCTTTTAACATCTAAGGTATGAAGTGCCCTCTCGGCTACTGAGTCTGGATTAGGGAAGAAGACTGGCAGTTCCACTGACTGGTTTAGATGGAAAGGGGAAATGACTTTAGGGAGGAAATTTGGATTCGTCCTAAGAACCACTTTGTTCCGATGTAGTTGTAGGAAGGGTTCTTCGAGAGTTAAGGCTTGTATCTCACTTACTCTTCGCAGGTAAGTGATTGCGATGAGGAAAGCCACTTTCCATGTTAGGAACTGCAGTTCGCATTTGTGCATTGGTTCAAATGGGGGACCCATGAGCCTTGTAAGAACAATGTTAAGGTTCCACACCGGGGAAGGTGGTAACCTTGGAGGAATGATTCTTTTAAGACCCTCCATAAATGCTTTCATGGCTGGTACCTTGAAGAGGGACAGGTGTCTATTTTGCAAATAGGCAGCTAATGCCGCTAGATGTAGACGTATAGAGGAATACGCCAAATTGCATCTTTGTAAGTGTAATAAATAGCAAATGATGTTTTGGATGGAAGCATCCAGTGGTTGTATGTCACTGTTAGCGCAGTAAATGGCAAATCGTTTCCATTTTGCAGCATAGCATGCCCTAGTAGTAGGTCTCCTGGCCTCTTTAATGATATTCATACAGTCTGGAGGAAGGTTGAGGTACCCGCACTCTAAGACTTCAGGAGCCAGATTGCCAAGTTCAGTGTTTGAGGATCTGGGTGTCTGATTTCTCCATGGTTCTGGGTTAAGAGATCCGGGGAGAGATGCAGTTTTTGATGTGGAACTAGTGATAGTTCCAAAAGTGTGGTGAACCAGGGTTGACGTGCCCAAGTGGGAGCCACTAGGATGAGTGTCAGCAACTGTTTCAGTTTGCGTACCACAAATGGAATGAGCGGGAGAGGCGGAAAAGCGTACGCAAATCTGCCTGACCAGTTCATCCATATTGCATTGCCCTGTGACCGTGGGTGTGGGAACCTGGCGGCGAAGGTTGGGCATTTTGCGTTTTCTGGTGTGGCGAACAGGTCTATGTCTGGTTGTCCCCACTTTTGGAAGAATGGGAGTAAGACTTTGGGGTGTAGTTCCCATTCGTGTATCTGCTGTGTGTGGCGACTTAAGAGGTCTGCCACCTGGTTCTGAACCCCTGGGAGGTGTTCTGCTAGCAGGTAGATGTTCCGGGAAATTGCCCATCTCCAAATTTGTTGCGCCAGTTGGGACAGTTGCAGAGAATGTGTCCCTCCTTGTTTCTGTATGTAATACATTGTGGTCATGTTGTCCGTGCGGATGAGGACAGTTTTGTTCTGGAGATGCAGTGCTAGGAACACCGCTAGAAGTTCTAGGTGATTGATGTGGAACTGTTTTTGTTGAACCGTCCCTGAGTGGTGTGTTGAAGGAGGTGGGCTCCCCACCCTGGGAGAGATGCGTCGGTGGTCAGCACAACTTGTGGAAGGGGCTCCAAGAACGGCCGCCCTTTGGACAGGTTGATGGTGTTCCACCACTTCAGTGAGCGAAGTGAGCGGCTGTCCACCAACACCAGATCGGTAAGTTGTCCGTGGGCCTGATTCCACTGTTGTGCTAGACATTCCTGTAAGGGACGCATTTGAAGGCGTGCGTAGGGTACTATGGAGATACATGACGCCATCATGCCTAAGAGTTGAATGAACACTCTTGCGGGAAGAGAGTGTCGTGTTTGAAATGTTTCTATCAGACTAATTATGTTGGCTATCCTGGCTATGCTGGGATAAGCTACGGCTTTGGCTGTGTCTATGGTGGCTCCCAGGTATTGTTGTATTTGGGAGGGTTGTAGGTGAGACTTGGGATAGTTGATGGTAAATCCCAGGTTGTGTAGGGTGTGAATAGTGCGGTGAGTGTGGAGAACGCATTTGTCTAGAGTGTTGGCCTTTATGAGCCAATCGTCCAGATAGGGGAAGACATGGATTTCTTGTCTCCTGAGGTACGCTGCCACAACTGCTAAGCATTTGGTGAACACCCTGGGTGCAGTTGTTACTCCGAATGGGAGAACTGTGAACTGATAGTGTTGACCGTCTACCACGAATCGTAGATACTTCCTGTGAGCGGGATGCATAGGGATGTGGAAATATGCGTCCTTGAGGTCTAATGTGGCAAGGAAGTCTCCTTGTTGGAGTAACGGAAGGACCTGTTGGAGAGTGATAATGTGGAAATGATCTGATTGTATGTACTGGTTCAGAAGTCTGAGGTCCAGTATGGGTCTCAAGGTTTTGTCCTTTTTGGGAATGAGGAAGTATAGAGAATATACTCCTGTGCCCTGATGTTGTAGTGGAACAGGTTCTATTGCGTTTTTCTGAAGCAAAGACTGTATTTCCTGTTTGAGGAGCATGAGGTGGTGAGGCGCCATGGGACGGTGTCTGGGTGGTATGTTTGGGGGTGGGTTTATGAGTTCGAGGCAGTAGCCAGATTGGATAATTTGTCTTACCCACCTGTCTGTAGTGATGGTATTCCAGACAGGTAGGAACTGTTGAAGTCTGCCCCCGACTGGAGTGGAATGGTCTGGGGGGAGTTGTGGCAAGTCACTGTTTGGTGGCTGTAGAGGAACGGGTGTTGTTGTTGTTGCCCCGTCCTCGGCCTTTATTATTGTTTCCCCGATACCCTCCTCTAAAATATCCTTTGTTAGGGGATGTTTGACCTGTAGATTTGAATGTGGAAGAGTTGTCCGTTCCCACATTTTTGGAAGCTCCTCTATAAAAGGAGCGCCGAAAGGAGCCTCGGGTTTGAGTGGACTGCAATGCTCCCATAGATTTTGCAGTTTCATTATCTTTTTTCATCTTTTCTAGGGCAGTGTCCACTGCCGGTCCGAATAGTTGCTCCTGATTAAAGGGTTGAGCAAGAATGGAGGTTTGTACTTCCGGCTTGAAGCCGGAGATGCGGAGCCATGCGTGGCGTCTAAGCAAAATGCTTGTGTTAACTGCCCTAGAGGCGGTGTCCGCTGCGTCTAATGCATATTTAATGGAGGCATTAGATATTAGTTTGCCTTCTTGTATGAGGTCAGTGGCCTGTGTTTTAAAAGGTTTAGGCAGGTGTTGCAAGAGATCCTCCAGTTGATCATAATGGGCTCTATCATAACGAGCCAATAGGGCTTGTGTATTTGCGATACGCCAGTGGTTAGCCGCTTGAGCGGCAACCCGTTTGCCGGAGGCCTCCAGGAGTTTAGAATCCTTGTCTGGGGGCGGCGTATCTCCGGTTGTTTGGGAGTTGGCCCCTTTTCTGGCATTAGAGACGACTAGTGAGTCTAGGGGGAGTTGCGCCTTAATGTACGCAGGATCTTGTGGCGCTGGTCTGTATTTCTTCTCTATTCGGGGGTTGAGAACCCTGGCCCTGACAGGGTCTTTAAAGACCTCAGTGGCATGCTTTATCACTCCCTTGATCATGGGTAGAATGTGGACTGTTTTCTGGGACTTCTCAAAGGTGTCGAGTAGAAAATCCACCTCAGGAGTGTCGGTGTGCATGGTGACACCATGAAATGACACTGCCCTATTAATAAGCTGACCGAACCCTAAATGGTCATCAGGAGGGGAGGGTTTTGAGGGGTATGGAGCGGGGTCAGGCACGTCAGGGATAGGGCAAGTTCAGTCATCTACTGGTGCTGTGTCCGGGAGTGTAAAGGGATCAGTAGGATCAGTGAAGAAATCTGGGTCGCCCCCCGCCCCCAAAATCATCATCATCCTGTGGAGGTGGTGTATGAGAAGGAGATGGTAGAGGTGCAGGCGGTGGTGTTGGGGGGATGGAATAGGGGGTAATGTAGGAGAGGAAGGACGTAAGGGTGAAGTTGCACAGTCCTTCTTTGGAGGTGCTGGAGGAGGTGAGTCCAGCTTCCTTTTCTTGTAGGGCACCGCTGTGACATGTCCAGTTTTTGGATTTTTGTAAATCCGTTGTTGCTTAGGATCAGGTCGAAAGAGTTCCTCACTGTCCGAAGGCGGCTGTGGCGCCGACTTTTTTGTGTCTTTCTGGACGTGTTTGGGCACCGAAGATGTTTTGGGTGCCGAAGAACTTTTCGGTTCTGGTGGTTTTTTCGGTGCCGACGAGCCTTTCGGTGCCGACGAGCCTTTCGGTGCCGACGAGCCTTTTGGAGTCAGTGGAGATTTCGGCGCCGACGAACGTTTCGGTGCCGGTGGAGATGTCGGGACCGAGTGACGTTTCGGGTCCGATGTATTTTTCGGTTCCGAAGCCTGCTTTGGTGCCGAAGGCACAATGACGTGAGGTTTGCTCGAGCCCGAGCCACCCGCAGGCTTACTTTTCTTCGGAGACGGACCCGAGGGCGGGGCTTCAGAAGATTTTTTCGGGTCGCGATTGTGCCCAGTTGGCAGAGTCTTGACCAATGTCTTTTTGGGTGGTATTGGGGTAGGGGGGCTGGTACTCACAGGCTGCCCCGGATCTGAATCGTCGGCCTCGGACACGATTTGGAGATCTTCGGAGTCATCGTCAGGGACGTCCTGTGCAAAGATGTCTTCTGGTTCCGGAACCGGCTTGGCCATGATATGGCGTTGAGCTCTCCGGTCCCGGATGGTTTTCTTCGAACGGAATGCGGCGCAGGCTGGACAGCTGGATTCGTTGTGGTCTGGTGAAAGGCACAAATTACAGACCTCGTGGTGATCGCTATGAGGGAACTTTGCTCCACATTGGGGGCATTTTTTAAAAGGTGTCCTTTCCATCAGCCGCGTCCGGAGTCGGTCCGATATCGAGTTTGACGTCGAGTATTCAAGTTTTGAGAGTTGTAGTGATTGTAATAGGTTTTCAGCAGGAGCCGAAAAAAGTTCATCCGAATCCAATGGCAGAAAAAAACCATCTGAGGATGGAGTGGATGCCCATGCGCACTGTTGTCCAGAGGAGGAGTCACCAATCTCGTGACCAAAGACTTCTTCCGAAGACAACAACAACCTGCAATCATCCGAGCCCAACACCAGATGGCGATCTTATCCTTAGTGTGTGATCTGCAGCTCATATGCCTCGAACAAGAAGTTCCTAAAACAGTCCCTAAAAAGGGAGCAGTGGATGGATAGTAGTACTTGATCCATGCTATCGGGGATGGCTAAACACAGGAAGAGGTATAATGCATGCATTCCATGGACAAATGGGGAGAAAGAATAATAGCGAGACTATGGAGCCAGCAAATGGGAAGCTTAGAGGCGGGCTGTAGCCTACAAAATATATACATGTCTTTAAGAGACCAAACAGGTGCTCTCTAGCAGAGACCTAAACAAAAGTAAGAAAGCTGCCAATGCTTCCAATAACAATGGTTGTGTGATGGGAGGCCTTTTGCGACAGTGGTCGAGCATCATCAAAAGCCCTTAAGGTATACAGACTCTTCTACGCTAGAAAGTACTAAAATGACACAGCTATTGAAAATCCAATTTTAGAGACAAATATACATAATTAGAACAATTATTTAGTCCTTGAACATGTTGGAAAGATGTTACTCACTGGAGTTCCAGGAGGCTGAGTCTGCACAGAAGGTGGTTGTTGCTGCTGAACTGATTGAGGAGTTGAGACAGATTGAACTTGTACTGGGGTGTGTGGCTGTGGAGTAACTTGAGCTGCTGTTTGCACTGTGGGAGTGCTTGGAGTCTGGGTGGAGGTGGGTACAGATCCTGGAGTTGGTGTTGGCGTCAGTGCGGATGAGTTTATTGGGGTGGAGGGCTGAGTGGGAGCTGCTGGCTGTGCTGGTGTCATCCCTGACGATGACTGGTGTTGGATAGGCTGCATACCAGAAGCAGTGGCAACAGGAGGAGGAGTTTGATGAAGAGGTGACTGGGAAAGTGCAGGTCGTGGCACTTGACCACTCTGTGGGCCCATCACATTCATGGAGTTGCTGATTGGAAGAGCACCACTAGAAACTTGACTCTGTAGTAACAAAAACAAAACAAAAAAAGCCTGTCAGGAAAAAATCTTTGTATCACGGTTATTCTTCAAAATTAAGTTATTCAGTCATGTGTGCATATTCCCACATGTGTTTTAAATGAGGTTTAATTCCCAATCCCTTTTCAATTCTAATAAAATAATGAGTGAACGACTGAAAACAAATGCAGAAACATATTGCATGCTACATCAACATCTGCAGTAACTCCCTATGTAAAAGCATACAACTCTGGCTATAATAAGGTTATCTGAACTTTGCTCATATCGAGGCTTTTTCAGTGGGTGCCTAAAAACCTGACACGATGAGCAGTCCAACCAGCTGTGAAGCTGTAATCTCATTAAAAGCACAAATTTCCAGAACCCCAAACTGCTTTGTGAAGATTAATAAGAAGTGCCCTCTTGTTTATGAGAAACGTACCCAACATCTAAAGACCATAGTCCAACTAACGTCCTTGATCATGTTACAATCTTAAAAGCATTGCATCACTTCATTTCAATAGTAAAAACACCTACATTCTTCTTTAAGTCAAACCAGCACACATATTTACTATTTACTGGATCAGGGATTGACCCATTGCTCATCAATCTATTTATTATATAAAATAAAACTCTACTGAATGGATTTACAGAAAACTAAGAAAAGGTACTGTGTTGGCACATGCACTACCGTCACATTAAATTTGGTAAACTACTGTCCACTGGTTTCAGCTGCAGTAAGAAACTAATTGCTATGGGCATTTGTAAGGGAAATTAATCTTATGGGATTCTCCAAGACCTTTCTCCTACTGGCTAAAATGCTTGAGTCTTTATTGGATTGAAACTTCAAGCATACTATTTCGGAAAATTGACTTCAAATTCGTCAACTATGATCAAAGTTACTGCCAGTCAGTGAAGCATTTTCTGCTCACCATAAATAATGAGGCACTTTGAACAAATCTGAATCTCCGCTGTCATACAAAATAAATATGGGGAAGCTGTATTCACTACTCCAAAAGCGGTTTACCTTAATAACGTATGTAATTGTATTTATATAACGCTTACTACTACCCCTGACGAGACATTAAAGGTCTTTTTGGTGAGTAGAAAGCTACTCCGGAACACAAAAAGAATTTGTGGTAAATTAGTATAGGGAAATATGTGTTAATTTGAGCGGTAAATCTAGAGATGAGGTAGTTCACGCACACCAAAGTAATAAATTAAATAGACTTTTGATTGCTAAGCTTGTTCATGCGTGGAACAGGGTATCGCTTTCTGATCAAAAGCGTAACTTAAAAGATAAGTAAAGGCGCCACACCAGGGGTGACATCCCCTGAATGCACTGCAAAATTTGCAATGAGGAGTATTCCAGTATTGTTCCGAATTCAAAAGTAATTGAAATGCTGATCGGTTCCCAATTTAAATGTATTGGATCATCAATATTTCAATTCTCAGATCAAACATGAAATCAGTGGCATTTGCAAAGCGGATTTGGAGAAGGCATTTCTGCACGGTAACTAAGTACATTTATAGGGCAGCTATTAAAAAAATATCATAACACCATCTACCAGGCACGAGCGGCTTTCTTTTCTAAGCAAATCCGCGAAAGCGCTAATCCCGCTAAGAGCATGTTCTCTATACTTGCTAGTCTGCAATCTCAACAAAATGGCGTCGGGTCCACCATCACATCTAATCAGCAGTGTGAGGAGCTGGCCACCTTCTTTGTGAAAAAGGTGGACGATATCTACACCTCCTTCCCAACCATACAAAGCAATCCATCGGTGGCATTTTGCTGTCAGCAGCGAAATACTCTCCACCGATTTCAGTGGATCAGCTGCAATTGCTGTGTAGCAGGATTAAGTCGGGTTCTCCTGTTAAACCTGACCAATTCAAGAAGGTATTTCCAACCATCCTACCCTCTCTGATTCAGGTGATTAATAAATCTGTTAGTACTGCTACGGTGCCCAGGGTCTGGAAACAGGCTAAAGAAATTCCGCTGCTTAAAAAGCCTGCTCTTGATCCAACTAAAGCAGAAAGCTAATCGGCCCATTTCTCTGCACCCTTGGGCAGCTAAGCTCACAGAGGCATACGTGAATTCTCTCCTGTCGGACTCCCTTACTCTCAACAACATACTGGACCCCTCGCAAAATGGCTTCAGGCCAGGTCACAGCACAGTCGGCTCCCCTGGCTGTGACAGAACATCTCTGGTCTGCCATGGATGCCGGGCAAACGTCGGCGCTGATCTTGTTGGAATTAACCGGCGCGTTGAGACGCCTGGCGGAAGTAGGTATTACTGGTCAGGCATTGGAGTGGCTTGCCTCATTCCTTTACGAGAGGTCATTCTCAGTTTCACCCCCCCCCCCCCGTTTGCGTCCAGTGAAGACTGTATCAAACAAGGGGTGCCACAGGGTTCCTCCCTTAGCCCCCTGTTGTTCAACATTTATGTTCAACCTTTGGCTGTTGTAGCCTTGAGTAGGGGCCTGACCATGGTCTCTTATGCTGATGACACTAAGTTAGTGGTGCACTCTCCAATAACACCGAGCAAGACGCCCTTAAGTTTCAGGGCGATCTTGCAGCAGTGGTCGAGTGGATGACTGCTAACTGCCTCCAACTGAATTCCAACAAGTCGGATGTATTGGTGGTAGGCAGAGACCATGGTCTGTGGAGTGAACACTGGTGGCCAGCAAGTCTGGGCACGCCCCCTCCCCCAAGCAGGTGGTTAAGAACTTAGGGGTTTGGTTGGACTCATCTCTAAACTATCGAGCCCATACCAAAAATACAGCAGGGATTTGCTTTGGACTTCTACGGGGCTCAGGCCTTTGATGGGCTTCTTTGATGCCTAAAACATCAAGTCATCATTAAAGCCATGGTCTTGTCTAGACTGGACTATGCCTGTTCCCTCTATTTGGAGGCCAATAAAGCAGAGGTTCAGAGGCTGCAAAGGATACAAAACACTGCAGCCAGAACACTTCTAGGCTTGCGCAAGTCCTGCTCTGTGTCCAGTGCCCTCCGCCGCCTCCATTGGCTTCCGGTGGCTAGGCGCATAGAATTTAAGGTCCTATGTGTATCCTTTAAGGTTTTGAAATCTGCCACCCAGCCTATTCTGGCCAATCTTCTCTCTCCGCATGTTCTATCACGCCCCCTTCAGTCAGAGAGCCAGCATTTGGTGGCGGTCCCTCGGATTCGAACAGTCCGGGCTGGTGGACGCTCTTTTTGTTATAGAGCTGCCACGCTTTGGAATGCACTTCCTGTGCAGATTCGGGGTCTTGATAACTACCTGGATTTCATGAAGGCCATTAAGACGCTTCTTTTCCCCACTAACTAGCTGGTGGCGCTCTGCGATCTGTCAGTCTTTCTTACAGCGCCGGGACGCCCTTTTGCTGTTGCGCTATATAAGACAATCTAACATAACATAACATTTCATGTAAATGTAATTAGTAGGATGAATGCATCAATGAATCGAATGCAAATCTTGTTGCTTGTGCAGTTCCAATGCAATTCAGACTAAGAAAGCCCTTCATCAGGAGAAATTCAATCTGAAAGGTAAAGTGGAGTGAAAACGGGCTGGGAAATAGGAAAAATGAAACCATCACCCATCGGTCTCTTGCTAAATTCCATGGAACCTGAGTGCTCAAGTGAGTAGAAATTACTCTGGAGAGTAATAAACAAATCAAAGTACATCACCAACTCTGTGACGTGAAACCGAACTGTAAGGTGTGAAAGGTAAAACCATTCCCAATCTGCCTGTAACAGACTTGGAATGCTCAAGTGAAGGAAAATGCTACTTACCCAGTATACATTTGATATTGGCATGTAGAGCTGTAGAATCTCATGCTTGTGCATATATATCGCCATCTAGTGTTGGGTCCGGATGTTTGCACTTTTTTTCTTCGAAGAAGTCTTTGTAGTCACGAGGTAGGTGACTCCTCCTTTCGGTGATAGTGCGCATGGTCATCGACTCCATCTTCAGATTATTTTCCCGCAGAGGGTGAGAGAATGGAGTAGCAGTAAAGAATAGAGATGACCATGTGTGTGTATGTATGAAATGTAACAGAAGAACTACAGCAGTTACAGGTACCCGGGGAGGTGGGTGGGCGCACAAGATTCTACAGCTCTACATGCAAAGAACAGATGCATACTAGGTAAGTAGCATTTTTAGTTCGAGGCATGTGAGCTGTAGATCACATGCTTGTGCATAGACTATACAGCAGTGTCCCCCAAGCGGTGGCTATCCTATAACTGATGGAGTCGTCTGAAACAGCGTTCTAAGTACTGATTGGCCCACATTAGCTCGTTGTCTTGCCAACACATCTACACAATAGTGATTGGTGAATGTGTGTGGTGTAGACCATGTTGCAGCTTTACAGATATCAGTAATAGGGATATTCTCTAAGAAACCCATAGTAGCCCCCAACTTGCGAGTGGAATGTGCTCTAGGGGTACTGTGAGTCCTTTTGGCTTTTTCATAACAAATCTGAATGCATTTAACAATCCACCTAGCCATACCTGATTTGGAGATAGGATTGCCCTTGTGAGGTGCTGCAAAAGCGACTAAGAGTTGTTTGGTTTTACGAAATGATTTTGTTCTTTCAGTGTAATACAAAAGAGCTCTTCTGACATCTAAGGTATGTAGAGCTCGTTCTGCAACAGTCAGGTTGAGGGAAAACACGGGTAATTCAACCGACTGATTGATGTGAAATGCAGATACAACCTTAGGTAGGAATTTGGGGTTGGTACGAAGAACTACTTTATCTTTGTGTAACTGGAAAAAAGGTTCTTCTATGGTTAATGCCTGTAGTTCACCCACTCTCCTCAATGAAGTGATTGGAATGAGTAAGGAAAATGCTACTTACCAGTATGCATCTGTTCTTGGCATGTAAAGCTGTAGATCCGCATACTGTTGCATAGATCGCCATCTGATGTTGGGCTCGGATGTTTGCACTTTGTTATTGTAGCAGTCTTAGTATTCACGAGATAAGAGACTCCTCCTTTAATTAGTAGTGCGCATGGGCATCGACTCCATCTCCAGATTGTTTTCGCCATGAAGGGCGATAGAGTTAGTTAAAAATAGAAAAGATGTCCATGTGTAATGTAGCTAAGTAAGATAGTACTGCAACACATATAGGTGTCCGGGGAGGCGGGTGGGCGTATGCGGATCTACAGCTCTACATGCCAAGAACAGTTGCATACTGGTAAGTAGCATTTTCCGTTCGAGGCATATGAGCTGTAGATCGCATACTGTTGCATAGACTATACAGCAGTTACCCCATTAGTGGTGGCTACCGGTATGTGTTGCAGTAGTTTAAAAAGTGTTCTTAGTACAGCCTGGCCCACACTAGCTTGTTGTTTTTCTTACACATCTACACAGTAATGTTTTGTGAAAGTGTGCGGTGTAGACCATGTTGCAGCTTTGCAAATGTCATCCATGGGGATGTTTCCTAAGAATGTCATGGATGCCCCTATTTTGCTTGTGGAATGCCCTCTAGGGGGAATGGATAACGTACGTTTTGCTTTTTGGTAGCATATTTGAATGCATTTAACAATCCACCTGGCAATTCCAGCTTTCATTTAGGATTGCCCTTATGTGGTGGTGAGAAAGCTACGAAAAGTTGATTAGTTTTGCTGAAACTTTTTGTCCTTTCAATGTAGCAAAGAATAGCTCTTTTGACGTCAAGCGTATGAAGAGCCCGTTCAGCTACTGAGTCCGGTTGAGGGAAAACTACTGGGACCTCAACAGACTGCTTAAGGTGGAAAGCTGAAACTACTTTAGGTAAGAATTTAAGATTTGTCCTAAGAACTACTTTGTTGTGATGTATTTGCAAAAATGGTTCTTGTATGGTTAATGCCTGGAGTTCGCTTACTCTTCTGAGAGATGTGATGGCCACAAGGAAAGCCAGTTTCCATGTGAGGAATTGCAATTCGCATTTATGTAAAGGTTCAAATGGGTGACACATGAGCCTAGTAAGGACAACGTTTGGATTCCATACTGGAGAGGGTGGAATTCTGGGAGGAATTATCCTTTTAAGGACTTCCATGAACGCTATGATGGGAGGTACCCTAAACAATGATAAGTGTTGTCTGTGTTGTATGTAAGCTGCTATAGCAGTAAGATGTAATCGTATAGATGTGTATACCAAATTAAATCTTTGTAGATAACAGATAATGTTTTGAGTTGAAGCATCTAGTCGATTGATTGCGTTGTTATTGCAATAAATAACCAATCTTTTCCATTTAGCTGCATAGCATGCCCTAGTGGTAGGACGTCTAGCTTCTTTACTGACATTCAAACAGTATGGCGGGAGATTGAGGTAACCAAACTGTAAGACTTCAGGAGCCAGATCGCTAGGTTCAGTTGAGCTGGTTCTGGATGTCTTCTCTCTCCATGCTTGTGTGTGGGAAGCTTTGGGTAAAGGTGCAGCTATTGGTGCGGAACTACTGAGAGTTCTAGCAGTATTGTGAACCATGGTTGTCGGGCCCATGTTGGAGCAACTAGGATCATTGTGAGAAACTGTTGCTTGAGTTTGCGCACCAATAACGGAATGAGAGGGAGAGGCGGAAAAGCGTATGCAAATCTGCCTGACCAGTTCATCCATATCGCATTGCCTATGGACAATGGGTGTGGATACCTGGAGGCAAAGTTTGGGCATTTTGTGTTTGAATGTGTGGCGAACAGATCTATGTCTGAGTGGCCCCACATTTGAAACAACGGAAAGAGAACTGGCGGATGAAGTTCCCATTCGTGAATCTGCTGCTGTTGACGACTGAGCAGATCCGCAATTTGATTGTGTATCCCAGGTAGGTGCTCTGATAAGAGGTATATCTTTTGAGGAATGGCCCATCTCCAAATGCTCTGTGCTAGGCGTGAAAGCTGCAGAGTGTGTGTCCCCTCCATTTTTGTATATAGTACATTGCTGTCATGTGGTCTGTGCAGACGAGGACAGTTTTTTCTAGGAGATGTTTCTGAAAAGACTTTAGGGCCAGTAACTCCAGGTGATTGATGTGGAGGAGTTTTTGTTGAGGGGTCCACATACCATGAATGGTGTGGTTCAAGAGATGAGCTCCCCAGCTGGTGAGTGATGTGTCTGTTAGTACTATTTGTGGAACATGGTCTAAGAACGGCTGTCCTTTGGAAAGGTTTTGGGTGTTCCACCATTGCAGTAAGTGATAAGTGCAGCTGTCCACCAACACCAGATCTGTAAGACGACCTTGAGCTTGGTTCCACTGTTGTGCTAGGCATTCTTGTAACGGACGCATTTGGAGTCTTGCGTAAGGGACGATTAAGATGCAAGAGGCCATCATCCCTATCAACTGCATAAACACTAGAGCTGGTAGGGAGTGTTGCGGTTGAAATTTTGTTATGATGGCTTGCACACTGGCTGTCCTGGCTGGATTGGGGTATGCTAGGGCTTTGGAAGTATCTATTGTTGCACCTAGATACTGTTGGGTGTGGGACGGTTGGAGACTTGACTTGGTGAGGTTTATTGGGAATCTTAAGTTGTGCAGCAGCTGGATTGTGCTGTGTGTTTGTTGTACACAATTGCTGTGTGACTTGGCTTTTATGAGCCAATCGTCTAGGTAAGGAAACACATGAATGTGTTGTCTTCTTAAGTGGGCTACCACTGCGAGACATTTTGTGAAGACTGGGTGCTGTTGTGACCCCGAATGGAAGGGATTTGAATTGGTAATGTTGTCCGTCCACAATGAACCGTTGGCATCTCCTGTGAGCAGGGTGAATAGGAATGTGGAAGTAGGCGTCCTTGAGATCTAGCATGGCAAGGAAATCGCCTTGTTGGAGCAGTGGAAGGACCTGTTTTAGCGTGACCATGTGGAAGTGGTCGGACTGTATGCACAGGTTTAACGGTCTGAGGTCTAATATTGGCCTGAGAGAACCGTCCTTTTTGGGAATGAGGAAGTAAAGGGAGTAAACCCCTGTACCTTGCTGTGCAGGGGAACCGGTCCTATTGCATGATTTTGCAAGAGAGAGGACCTCCTGCTTGAGAAGCGTTAGATGTTCTGTGGACATTGGACATTGTTTGGGAGGTATGGGGGAAGAAATAAGTTCCAGGCAGTAAACATACTGGATAATTTGTCTTACCCACTTGTCTGTGGTGATGGAATTCCAGACAGGTAGGAACTGTGATAGTCTTCCCCCGACCGGAGTAGAGTGGTTTGGGGGGAGTGGAGGGAAGTCACTGTTTTGTGGTGGGGGAGTTGCGGGTATTAGATTCACGCCCTCTCTCTCCGTTATTATTGCCTCTGTAAGTCCCTCTAAAATATCCTCTGTTAGGGGACGTTTGGGTGGGGCTTTTATAAGTGGAAGAGGTGGTTTCTGTACCAGTGGTCTTGGAGGCGCCCATATAAGAGGAGTGACGAAAAGAACCTCTACTAGTTGTTGCCTGTAAAGCCCCCATACACTTGGCTGTTTCGGGTGTCCTTTCTCATCTTTTCTAAAGATGTGTCCACAGTGGGTCCAAACAGGTGTTCCTGATCTAAGGGTTGATTGAGGATGGTAGACTGCACCTCTTGCTTAAAACCAGATATGTGCAGCCATGCATGTCGACGTAATAACACGCTTGTATTAATTGCGAGGAATGCTGTATCTGCAGCTTCCAGGGCACATTTTATTGAGGTGTTAGTGATTAATTTTCCCTCTTGTATGAGATCATTTGATTTGGTCTTGTACTGATCTGGAAGATGGTGCATCAGTTTTTCAAGCTCATCATAGTGAGCCCTGTCGTACCTCGTAAGAAAAGCTTGTGAGTTAGCAATGCGCCGGAAGTTTGCTGCTTGGGACACAACCCTTTTACCTGATGCATCTAGGAGCTTTGATTCTATGTCTGGCGGAGGGGCATCACCTGTGGTTTGGGCATTTGCCCTTTTGCGGGCATTTGCCACTACTAAGGAGTCCAGAGGGAGTTGACCTTTAAAATAAGCTGGATCGCTTGGAGCTGGATTGTATTTTTTATGAATTCTAGGATTAAGCACCCTAGCCCGGACGGGTTCTTTAAAAACCTCAGGGGCATGTTTAATCATCCCTTTGAGCACAGGGAGAGTATTTACAGGGAGAGTATTTGTGGGGTTTTTTGTGGCTCTTCTAAAGGGTCTGAATGGAGTTGAACCCCGTGGTATTGGCAGCTCTATTTATTAGTTGTGCAACCCCTGCATTATCATCTGGGGGGGATGGTCTGGAGAGATAAATCTGGCTCAGGAACATCTGGGACATTGTAATCATCCCAAGAGTCATGAGGTGGGGTACTGTGTGTGTCATCATCAGTATCTTTGTGATGTGGGTCTATTCCCTCATCCTCACCCCCTATATCTTCCTCATCCTCTTGTGGTGCAGGTGAAAGAGGAGGCACTGGAGAGTGTGCTGGAGAGGGTATAATGTTTTCTGGTTGTGGAGGTGGAGAGAGAGGCCTCATAGGTGAGGTTGATGAGTCTTTTCTTGGAGGGTATCTCAGGTGTTTGAGGTGTCCAATTTTCTCTTCTTAGGTGATATGGAAGTGACTTGGCCAGTAATGGGGTCAAGATGGAATATTTTTGCTTAGGATCCGGTGAATCTGGATGAAAAAGTTCTTTGGATCCGCTGTCTTTTTTCGGTGCCGAGGACTTCACCTCTGAGTGGTGTTTTGGCCTGTCTTCCTTAGCTTTAGAAGGGTTTTTTGTCTCCTTTTGATTAGGTGGAGTTTTCGACTCCGAAGATTTTGATGGTTTTTTCGGTTCAGAGGGCTTAGATTGAATCAGCTTCGGTGCCTTAGAGTCTGTTACTTTTGGTTTCGGTGCCGAAGATTCTGGGGTCAACGGTACCTTGGTTTTATGTTTCGATGCCGAAGATGGTTTTTCGGCACCATGGTGTGGCTGGCTCAATCCCAAGCTGCCTGAAGGCCTTGTGGGCTTCGGAGCCGGGGCTTCTAAAGTCTTGTCTCAATGTCGACCCAGACCCGAAAGTGAAGGTGTTACCGGAGTATTTTTGTGTTTTTGGGGTTGTGGCGTCGACGTCAGTATTCACGGCTCTATTTACCTGGGGGAATCGTCTGGTCTTCTGAGTCCGAATCGTCTGCTTCAGAGATGCTGGCCTGTTTATCTCCTGTATCTGGTTCCGATCTTCGGTGCCTGCCTCGAAGATGTCTTCCGGCGCCGAACTTTAGATCTGGACATTTCGTGACGTCGAACCTGACGATCACGTATGCTCTTCTTAGACCTGAACGAGTCACAGGCCTGGCAGTTTCGACTCTCGTGTTCTGGCGAGGGAAAAAGGTTGTAGACCTTGTGGAGATCTGTGTGTGGGAATTTAGCCCCACACTTGCATTTTTTAAATGGAGTCCTTTCCATATGCTGGTTGATTGTGCCGATCGGCCCAACGGCCCACATCGACGACCGGACTCGAAAGGTTCTTTGGAACTGGATACGCTTCGAGAGAGATCGCTATCGAAACGATGCTGTCGATCGATGAGTTTTGCACGTCGAAGAACAATCGAAACGATGTCGACCCGGAGCACAGCAAATTACATCCGAACCCAATGGCGGAGAAAAACAATCTGGAGATGGAGTCGATGCCCATGCGTACTACTAACCAAAGGAGGAGACACCTATCTCGTGACTACAAAGACTTCTACAATAACAAAGTGCAAACATCCGAGCCCAACACCAAATGGCGATCTATGCAACAGTATGTGATCTACAGCTCATATGCCTTGAACAGCTGTTTTCCAAGTGAGGGACTGTACTTCACACCTGTGCATGGGTTCAAATGGTGGCCATATTAACCTTGTGAGGACTATGTTAAGATTCCATACTGGGGCAGGTGGAAGTCTTGGTGGTATAACTCTTTTTAGTCCTTCCATAAATGCTTTGATGACAGGCACACAAAATAACGATTAAGTGTTGCCTATTTTGAAGGTAGGCTACTATTGCAGCGAGATGCAGTCTGATGGATGGAAAGGTCAATGCTGACTGCTGCCAATGTGATAGGTAGCACAGTATGTTCTTTATGGAAGCATCAAGAGGGTTGATGTGATTGTTATTGCAATAGATAACAAAACACTTCCATTTGGCTGCATAGCAGGCCCTTGTGGTAGGCTTTCTGGCCTCTCTAATAATGTTCATACAGTCTGGTGGAAGATTTAGATAACCAAACTCTGACTTAAGGAGCCAGATCGCGAGGTTCAGTTGTTTGGGCTCTGGGTGTTTGATTTCTCCATGGCTCTGTGTGAGGAGATTGGGAGTTAAATGTAATTTTTGGTGTGGTACCAGAGTGATTTCCAACAGGCTTGTAAACCAGGGTTGACATGCCCATGTTGGAGCCACTAGTATTAGCATGTGTAATGTTTGTCAGAGTTTCTGAACCACTGATGGAATGAGTGGGAGAGGCTGAAGAGCGTAGGCAAATATCCCTGACCAGTTCATCCATAGATCATTGCCTTTGGACAACGGGTGTGGATACCTGGAGGTAAAGCTTTGGCATTTTGTGTTTTCGGGTTTTGCGAACAGGTCTATGTGAGGTACTCCGAAGGCTTGGCAGTATGGGTGGAGAACTTGAGAGTGAAGTTCCCACTCGTGTATTTGATATCTTTGCCTGCTGAGGAGATCTGCAATATGATGGTTTACTCCTGGGAGGTATTACACTAGGAGATAAATGTTGTGGTGAATCACCCACCTCCAGATGTCTTGGGCTAAGTGGGACAGTTGGAGAGTGTGTGTCCCCCCTGATTCTGTAAGTAATACATAGCTGTCATGTTGTCGTTTCCGACTAGTGCAGCTTTGCCAGACAGATGACCTTGAAAGGCTTTAAGCACTAGAAAGATTGCCATGAGCTCTAAATGACTGATGTGAAGCAACCTTTGCTGTGGGCATCACAGCCCTTGCACTGTGTGTTGTTGAAGATGAGCTCCCCATCCAGTGAGAGATGCGTCCGCTGTTGACACTGTCTGTGGAACCGGGTCTATGAACGGCCGTCCTTTTGACCAGTTGTGTGTGTTCCACCACTGCAAAGAGATAAGTACGGCGGCTTACCTTGAAAGGCTTTAAGCACGAGAAAGATTGCCATGAGCTCTAAATGACTGATGTGAAGCAACCTTTGCTGTGGGCATCACAGCCCTTGCACTGTGTGTTGTTGAAGATGAGCTCCCCATCCAGTGAGAGATGCGTCCGCTGTTGACACTGTCTGTGGAACCGGGTCTATGAACGGCCGTCCTTTTGACCAGTTTTGTGTGTTCCACCACTGCAAAGAGATAAGTACGGCGGCTTACCAACACTAGATCGATTAATAGACCATGTGACTGGTTCCACTGACTGGCTAAACATTTCTGAAGTGGACGCATGTGTAACCTGGCATGGGAGACTATCATGATGCAAAATGTCATAATTCCCAGCAGTTGCATAAACACTTGAGCCGGAAGTGATTGAGTGGCATGAAATTTGAGAATGAGCGCTTGAATGTTTTGAATTCTGGTTGCATTGGGAAACGCGAGAGCCCTTTGAGTATCCAGAGTAGCTCCTAGGTAATCCTGAACTTTGTGTGGCTGAAGATGTGATTTCAACACATTGACTGAAAACCCTGGATGGTGTGGCAGCTGAATTGTGTCGCAAGTGTGCTTGCGACATTGATGATATATGCTGGCTTTGATGAGCCAGTCATCCAGATAGAAAAAGACGTGTATGCTTTGTCTTCTGAGATGTGCAGCTACTACCGCCAGACATATTGTGAAGACTCTGGGGGGCGTGGTGACTCCGAATGGAAGCAACTTGAATTGGTAATAATGACCTGCTACCACAAACCTGAGAAACTTGCGGTGAGCCGGTTGGATTGGAATATGTAAGTAGGCGTCCTTTAAATCTAGAGTAGAAAGAAAGTCGCCCTTTTGCAAAAGAGGTAGTACCTGTTGCAGTGTTACCATGTGGAAGTGGTGTGACTGTATGTAAAGATTTAGTTCTCTGAGATCCAATATGGGTCTGAGAGAGCCGACTTTTTGGGGAATTTGGAAGTAAAAGGAATAGACGCTTGACCCGTGATATTGTGGTGGTACGGGCTCTATGGCTTGTTTTAGTAGTAGGGATTGTACCTTCTGTTTAAGAAGCTCTAGATGATCCGGTAAAAGTCTGTGCGACTTTGGGGGAATGTTTGGAGGAGTGTTGATGAACTCCAGGCAGTAACCAGAATGGATAATTTGGAGAACCTACTTGTCTGTTATTGATTGCCTCTTTGGTAGAAATTGTGACAGTCGTCCCCCCACAGGTGTTAAATGGTCGGGGGGGAACTATGAGCAAGTCACTGCTTTGTATTGGAGGGTGAGGTACGTGTATTGGAACCTCTGTCTCTACCCTTGCCTTTCTTTCCTCAGTAATTGTCTTGAAAGAAACCCTCGGAATCTGAGGGTTGGTTATTACCCTTATAGGTGGACGCAGTGTCGGAGGAAGCATTCTTGGACCCTGCTCGATAAAAGGAGCGACAAAATAATACATCGTTGTTGTATTGTCCGTCTGAACAAGCAAAGCTGTCAACCTGATGGAAGGAAAGAACGCCTTGAGAGCCAAATGCACCGCTCTGAGCTCCAGCATGTTTATGTGGTATAGCTGTTCTCTTTCTGACCACATTCCTTGTATCTGTAGGGAACCCATGTGAGCACCCCATCCCTGAAGGGACGTGTTCGTCACCAGAGTCTGCTTGGGAAGTTCCTCGTGAAAAGGGACTCCTATCAGAAGATGAGGCCATCGCATACACCATCTGATGGAGAGCCGGACAGATAGAGGCAGGGTAACAGAGTCCTCCCAGCGATTGAAGATTTGAGACCATTGATCCTCCAGAGTCTTCTGCAGAGGTCTCATGTGAAGTCTGGCGTTTGGGACTAGAAAAATGCACAAGGCCATCGAACCCAGTAGAGATGAAACCTGCCTGGCCGTGGGATGAGGTATCTTCAGGAGGATCTGACACTCGTGGAGAATGGATGATAGTCTCTCCTCCAAAGGATACGCTCTTGCGTGTACTGTATCCAGCGTTGCGCCCGGGTAATGGATTCTCTGAGTTGGATTGAGGATGGATTTTTTTAAATTGACGTGCAGACCTAACTGATGCAGTAGCTAAATGCAGTAAGCAAGGTGTTTCTGCAGAAGAGTTGGAGACACACTCTTGAGAAGCCAATCGTCTAGGTAAGGGTAGACGAAGATTTGTTTCCTCCTTAAGAACGCAGGTACTACTGCCATGCACTTCGAGAAAGTGCGAGGGGCTGACTTTAGACCGAAAAGGCAGGACCGTGAACTGGAAGTGGTCTGATTGAATCTGAAATCTTAGAAACTTCTGATGCCTTCGAGAGATTGGGATGTGGAAATAGGCATCTTGAAGATGTATAGAGCACATCCAATCCCCTTGATGTAGGAGCAGGATTATTTGATGCAACGCCAGCATTCTGAACCCCTCTCTCAAAATAAACTTGTTGAGAAGCCTGAGATCAAGTATAGGCCTAAACTCCTTGCTTGGACCTTTCTTTGGGACCAAGAAGTATCGGGAATAGATTCCCTGTCGACGTTGATGCCAAGGGACCTCCTTGATGGCCTCCTTTAGGAGTAGAGCGGAAACCTCTTCTCTCAGAAGATTTATGCAATGGATGACAGTTTTTCGAGGAGGAATAGAAGGTGGAGGGGACTTGAACCTGATGGAGTACCCATTCCGCACAATATTGAACACCCACTTGTCTAGTGTGATTTTGGTCCACTCTTCCAAATAACAACGGATACTTTCTCCCCCGAGATGATGCTGCCCCCGCCTGGTTCTTCCGTGCTGCTGATACGATGACCGAGTCAAGAGGAGGGTCAGCTCGCAGAAAGAGTGGGTCCTGCTCAGGAGCCTTATACTTCTTGGTGATCCACGACGGAGCTGCTCCCGCCGACGCTGGAGTCAAGAATTTCTGAAGAGCAGGCTCTAGCAGACCGGGACCAGGGGCAGCAGAGACCTAGATGAAGACCTATGATGAAGGGCCTCGAAGATGACCGATGTGGAAGGGACAGAGACAGGTATCTCGATATTAAGTTTGGCAGCCCCTCTACAAAAGACCTTATTGAAGGTCACAATGTCATCAATAAGCGACACTCTACTCGGTGATGAAGAAGAGAGTTGGAGAGTAGTCTGCTTTTGAAGGTCTGGAGTCTGAGGACCACAAAGAAGATCTGTGGCTTCGCCTTCTAGTAGAGCGGTGGCGAGTTCTTGAAGACTGACTCCTAGGAGATCTTGATCTACACCTTCTCGAAGTTGGCGACCTTTGAGGTGTGGCACGCCACTCATGTCCCACAGACGAATGAACGGATTGTATGATCGGAGACCTGGACCTGCTAGGCGTATGATCTGGCCTGGAAATTCTCAGAATCTTCCACTCTCTTATGCTCCCCAGCCATCTCGGAGAGATGTTAGTTGGAGGAGCTGCAGCCATTGGCGAGGTTTCAGGAGTGACTTGCACAATCCAGAGATCCAGGGAAGAAGAAACACTCCTGGAGGTTACCACCTGGACATCCTGCAGCGTCGATTTGTCCCTCGACGTCGCCCTAGATCTCTTGGAAGGAGGGGACCTGTGACTGGACTGCGACTTCCTCTACGTCTATCTCCTCGACGTCGATCTGGACCACGATGTTCTCCGCGGTGACCGTCTAGGCCCAGAAGTCGATCGGCGTGGTCTCGACGTCGACCTCCTCAGTGACGGAAGCTTCGACGTCGACCTTCTCGATGACGGATGCTTCGATGTATACCTTCACGGTGACGGATGCTTCGACCTTCTCGGTAGCAGATGCTTCGACGTCGACCTTCCCGGTGATAAATGCTTCGAAGCAGAGTGCTTCGGCGGCGACTTCCTCGAAGGCAACGTCGACCTCCTCGACGGCGATCGACTGCTATGACGCTCAGTTGGAGAATTACTGCGTCTTACCGGCATCGAGCTCCTCGGTGCCCGCTAGACGTCGATGCTTGTGACACTCGACATCGAGCAACTGCCTCCCACCGTCGTAGGCGAGCCAGAACTGGACCGCCTACGAGATAGTGTCGACGTCGGCCTTTGATGAGCCTTCGTACCTGAAGTCGTTCACTTCTCCGGCGAATGGTGCCTCGACATCAACTTCGACGCTGAAGGGAGCACAAGGGTACTTCAGACGCCGATCTGTCCCCTGAAGGTGTATGGGACCGGTGTTTCCTCTTCTCACCCTTGTCTTTGCACTCCAACCTTTTTTGAGAGGAGGGCTTCTTCGAGAGACGTTCTTCTCGGCCACCTGCTGACTCCTTACCTCTCTCCTGCATAGCATGCAGTTTGATTTTCTCCCTTTCTCTAAGGTTTCTTCTAGAAACATTTTTGCAGTGGTAGCACTCCTCTGGTCTGTGTGATGAAGGTAGACAAGCAATACAGACCGAGTGCAGGTCTGATTTACCCATCTTTTGTCCAGAGGCCGGGCACTTATATAAGGCTGGCATTTTGACAGGAAAGAATTGACCAAATTCAGAAAAACAGCAAGATTTAGTACCCCAAGTACTGAAGACTTCGAGTGAAAATTCAATAATTCACTCGAGACCAACAATTAGTGAGAAAAACCCATAAATGACTAGCTCAATGCTCCAGGATTCTCACAGAAGGAGCCGGAAAAAAACTGACCTGTCACCTGTGGGGAATGATGGGAGCCTGGAGGTTCCTGGAGGGCTTAAAGGCACAACGCCAGTTTTTTCCAACTGTTTCTATATGCAGCCTCTCTAGGCTAATCTGACTCTATGATCTTGCCTTTTTACCTTTGAAAATGAAGGCTATGATTTCAAAGAAATCTGAGAGCAGTTTTCTTCTCGATATCATGAAAATGTGATGGTGTATGTTTCTGTGTTTCAAATGTAAACAAATTTACAATGCAATTTTGGGCATATTTGAGCCTAGTAATAAGTTTTTTAGGCTGTTTATATATATATATTCACTGAAAAAACCATAGGTTTCACACATGTTATAGTTAGCTGGACATTTCACTCGTAAAAAACCATTGAAATTCCCCCGTTATAGTTAGTTCAGCTAACTATAACTCGCGCGATCCACTGCTGATGACGTCACATATTACATCCCTCATGACATGGTCAGTGACATCACTCATGACATCACTGATGACATCTCCAATGACTATAACGGGGGAATTTCAATGGTTTTGTACGAGTGAAAAGTCCAGCTAACTAGAACGCCCCTGAAACCTATGGTTTTTTCAGTGAATTTCTAAGGTTTTTTAAATGCTAATTGCCAACAATACACTGCCTGAAACCTATGGTTTTTTTCTGTGAATTTCAAAGGTTTTTTAAATGCTAATTTCTAACTATGTGACATCATCAGCAGTGGATTGCGGTCGCGCGAGTTATAGTTAGCTGAACTAACTATAACGGGGGAATTTCAATGGTTTTTTACGAGTGAAATGTCCAGCTAACTATAACGTGTGTGAAACCTAGGGTTTTTTCAGTTAATTTGCAAGCTTTTTAAAATGCTAATTCCTAAGTGTGAAACCTATATTTTCCATAAACTTATAAACAGTTTTTATTTTTTAAGTTTTTCACGGTGCGCGCACTGTTTCCGTGTGCGCATGCGTGCATGCTCCGTGTGCGCATGCGTGCTCCGTGCGTGCTCAGTGTGCGCATGTGTGTGTGCTCCGTGCGTGCTCCGTGCGTGCTCCGTGCGCGCACGGCAAGTCATGTGATTACGAAACAACACTTTTCATTGATTCAAAGTAGTTTCAGTTCCAGAATCTTCCAACACCACACCCACTCCCCTCATTAATACTTCTTATTTCCTTGGAGAAGAAGCTGAACAGCTTTTCCTGCACCTGAAAATGGCAGAACAGGAGACTTCTTCAGGGAGTGAGGAGGAGACATTTGTGCCCCCAAGGCAGAGGAAACAAAAGGACTCATTTATTTGGCAATTTTTTACTTTTCCAGAGGGTCAGAAGAAGGTGAATGCTCCTAAAGTCACCTGCACTGTTTGTGGATTGGTCTTATCTAGAGGAGACCCTAAAAAAAAAATACTCCTTTAGTGTTTACTCCATGATAAGGCACTTTAAAGCAGTGCATCCTGTGGCTTGTGCTCGGGCTGCAAGAGACAACCATCCAGCAGCTCAGCCGAGCACATCATCTGCAGCAGCAGCTCAGCCGAGCACATCATCTGCAGCCACAGCTTCACCTGCTTCTAGACCTCTGGATATGCACCCTCTGTTCACGAAGGTGCATATACGGTGCAATGTGTGCAATGCTGTTCTCTGTTATGGTGAGAGCAGCATTAACCTAATAGAGAACAAGATACAGCAGCACACATGCTCCACCCCCTAATTTTTCTCCCTTTTTTTTTTTTTGTTCCTGGTGAACAGTTTTTCATTTTTTCTTGCTGCATTTTTTTTTTTTTGCTGCTCGACAAAAAACAGTTCTTTTCAGAACTCACTTCACTTCTCCAAGAAGAGCTATATTCCTAAAATACTGTGTTGTAATTTTTTTAATGAATTTTGTGCCACCGTGCGCCAACGCCGCGATATTTTGAAAAAAAATAAAATGTTTTTTCACCCTTCGGGGTCCTTCAGGGACCCCTTGACAAAGGCTAGGGGGTCAGGCACTCTCTACCCTGCCCCCTTTTCACATTCTCCACCTTTCTTTTTCACTGCGACACAGAAAATGGCGTCCGACACTTCCTGATTTCGACCGATTCGAATGTTGACTGACATCTAACCACCAATCAGAATTACGCTGGCGAACGGCACCGTGCGCGCACTGTGCGCGCATATAGATATTTATGTACTTTTAACTGCAATTTTCTCAGGAACTACTGAACAGACTGACACCATATATGCAAAAGGCACATGCCTGGCCTGAGGACTACCTCTTTGCCAAATTTCAAGTGATTCTGTTCAGCCGTTCGGGCTGTACCTTCGACTAAAGGTCCTATGGGAAAATGCATGGGGAAAACGCGTTTTGGGACCCCCCTTTCTTCTTGGCCCCCGCTTGACGAATCACCCCAAGACTTTCAGGGTAGGAGCTGAGCGGAGCGCCCCATTAGTTTTGAAAATTTCGCGAGGATTCGTCAACCGAAACTAATTGGCAGGAAACAGACATTGGTCTTGAAATGGAATATGGGATTTGCAAATGTGCATCTATTGTTTAAAGAAAAGGCCTGCCAAAAATACAATGCCTTACCTCAAGGATATTTCTTGTAACAAAATCACCGCGCACGCTGCCTTCTACAAATGTGTATTTAAAACACTGAAATGTCTGCTGCCAGAACACAAAAAGAAATAACTTTATTGGTCACGGTTGTGTTGAGAATTAGAATTAAATTACGTTGCAACACACGTGGGCAGTATTTAAATACATTTGAAGCATTTGAACACTTTCAGGTTGACAAAGGCCGCAAGGACAGCCGAAACGCATTCCTGTTATTTTATGCGCTGCCAGTAATTAAATTACATTTTCAATGAATTTGAGTGCAGGCTATCTTTCAAAACGGCGAGAAGTGTTTTCGCCAGTAGATAGTTATAGTTAGGACCCAGTTTCCATAGGAAATCTGAAAAGTCTATTTATGTGGCAATCAATACAATGAAGAGATATCGCTCCTGACATAGAGGCCTACTACTGGGAGGAACACCTAACCCCAGTAAATGAATAGATTCATGAACCAGGAGATCAACGCACCTACAGATGAGAGGGAAACTATGGCTGGATGCACCTGGCCATACTATCTATACGGTGGTAGAGGCACAGGGAGGATTCTCCCGGCTACCCAGGCTACGATAGCAGCATGGGGGAGAGCAAGGAAGGCAATGAGGTGGGACCGGAAACGTACTAAACAGACACCCCTATGGCACTGCACCTGGTTAACAGAAATGCGGAAGTTGAGAGGCTTTGGAGGCTGGGACGACATATGTATCTCCACCATGGGTGACATTATGGACAAAGGTAAACTTAAAAGTTTCCATGCCCTCCAAAAGGACTTCGTATTGCAGACTTCCCAGTCCCTCAAATACGCCCAAATTAGACACACATGGCAAGCAGAGTCCGTCAACGATTCCCCACTGCTGGACTATGCACCATTGGGAGGGTAGACTGCTCCAGGAACATATTCTCACCAAGGATGTATAACTTACATATCAGACCCTTAACAGTAATGCACCAGACAGACTGGGCAAGTAACGCGCCACCTGGGAGGGGAACCTGGGCACACTCGAAACCATAGATTGGGACGCACCCTAGAGAGGTAGCAATGAAATCACGCCTTCGCCTTATTCAATACAAAATACTACACAGAGTCCATTATGACCAAGCCAGACTACACAAAATAGGACATGCAAGTGAACCCACCAGTCAGATGTGGACAGGGTGGGTGGGGGGGGGGGGGGGGGGGGGGGTGTTATGGATACTTTTACCACATCATTTGGGAGTGCACCAAAATACAGGTTTATTGAGGGAAGATATTACAAGAACGGAATACTGTCCTGGAAGTCGTTATAGCCTCAAACCCTAAATTTATACTGCTGGGAATTACAGGCGATGGGGACCTGGGTCGATCGCAGTTACTCTTTACTGCACTAGCGCTGGTGCTGGCGAAGAGGGAAGTGGCGAGGACTTGGGGAGCCAGCGACGTACCCCTACTCTGAGAATGGAGAGCTGGGATGGATATGTGGATGGCAGCACAAAGGGTCACCTATAAGGTGAGAGGGTGCCCGAAGAAATTCAACAGGGTATGGGACCAATGGGAGTAAATACGATGGTTTTGAGGTCACAGTGGGGGAGGACTAATGGGATCCCAAAGGGATGTTCCTCTTGGGCTCAATTTCTCACAAGAGACCCCTAGTACCCAAGAGGGAGGGAATCCCCATGGAAATGCGATACAATTCGGTGTGCTTTCTGAAGACGACTTCTCAAATGCCCCAACACGGATGAACCGATGTGCAGTCTAACGTATGGTTTACTAATGTAAGACACCGCATTACTGTACCTGATTGTTATGGTTGTGTTTGTTTTAAAAAATATAATAAAACTTTTTTTTTTTTTTTTGTAAACATAGCTCTGCAAGTAAACTGGATAAATAAAAAACAAGGCATATGGTATTTTTCAAAAGATTAACCAACATACCTGGGCAACAGTGGTCTGAGGTACTGTTGGACCAATGCCTACACTGTTCACAGTCATGGCCCCACTGGTTGCTGGTGGAAACTGATTATGTGTAAGGAACTGATTTTGGACCGGTGTCTGGCCCATTAGGTTGGTAGAATGAGTTCCCATCAAACTTTGCGGTTGAGACATACGTGAAGGCGACATTGCCATCTGCAGTTAGGGATAGGAGGAGGGTAAATGACAGAACAAATGAATAAATATTTTCATAAATGTTTCTCATTTTAAAATGTATAAAACACAGACTCCAATATGATCATATTAAAGTGCTACAAAAAATGTGTTTCCTCATGGAGCTTGGTACTATTGTGAGTAACTGTTCCTAGCAGCAGCCACGTCAGTACCATTGTGCTGTAGGACCAAAGAGCTGGTTCCACATAAACAGCAAGACGAGACCCAGGTAGAAAACCTTAAGGACTACCTCTTGGAGCTGGATGTCTCTGATCACTGCAAGGAAGAATATCAGGAAGAGCTTGCAGGAAGCTGGCTCTGTATGAACTTATGGTACTCACCTATAAACTGTGGTTCTCCAGTATTGGTGTATTTCATAGATTCACATGCTTGAATATTCCCCGTCGTCGAAGTCCCACGGTAATTAATATATATATATATATATATATATATATATATATATATATATATATATATATATATATATATATATATAAATAATCTACTGGCGGTCGCCAGTAGATAGTTATAGTTAGGATCGTGTTTCCATAGGAAATCCGCAACATTCTATTTTGAATAACTTTGGCGCCGATTGACGAATCCTCGCGAAATTTTCAACATAGGTGGGGCGCTCCGCTCCTTCCCTGAAAGTCTCGGGGGGGATTCGTCAAGCGGGGGCTGAGAAAAGGGGGGGGCCCCAAAACGCATTTTCTCCATGCATTTTTCCATAGGACCTTTAGTCCAAGCTACAGCCCGAACGGCTGAACAGAATTACTTGAAATTTGGCAGAGAGGTAGTCCTCAGGTCAGGGATGTGCCTTTTGCAGGTCTGGTGTAAATCTGTTCAGTATTTCCTGAGAATATAGCATTTAAATCAATATATCTATAGGCGCGCTCCGAGCACGTACGGTAAGCTTACCGTACGCGCACGCTGCCGTGCGCGAGCTTAATTCTGATTGGTGGTTACATGACTGTAAACTATCAAATCGGTCGAAATCAGGAAGTGTCGGCCGCCATTTTGTGTGTCTCACACTGATAAAAGTGGAGAACGTGAAAAGGGGGCAACAAAGAGAGTTGCAGACACACTAGCGTTTGTCAGGGGGTCCAAGAAGGACCCAAAAGTATGAAAAATACATTTTATATATTTTTTTTTTTTTAAATCGCGGGGTGCGCGTACGGTAAGCTTACCGTACGCGCACGGCAGAAAAAAATCATTAAAAAAAAATAGAATTACAAATCGTGGGTGCTCGGTGCGTGCGCGCACGGTGAAAAACCTGAAAAAAATATATATTAATAAATACATATCTTAGCATTTAAAAAGCCGT
Organism: Triturus cristatus; assembly: GCF_964204655.1. Taxonomy (NCBI): domain Eukaryota; kingdom Metazoa; phylum Chordata; class Amphibia; order Caudata; family Salamandridae; genus Triturus; species Triturus cristatus. The sequence goes on along the minus strand of NC_140593.1, from coordinate 838,504,398 downwards.
ACAAATTCACTGAAAAAACCATAGGTTTCACACACGTTATAGTTAGGAATTAGCATTTAAAAAACCTTGCAAATTCACTTAAAAAACCATAGGTTTCACACATGTTATAGTTAGCTGGACATTTCCCTCGTAAAAAAACCAATGAAATTCCCCCGTTATAGTTAGTGCAGGCAACTATAACTCACGCGACCGCAATCCTCTGCTGATGACGTCAGATATTACATCAAAGATTACATATGTGTCTTTCTGAAAAAAAAATATTTGTAATATATGTATAGCTAAAGATTAATGGAAGAAGACATGGGTAAATAGGTGTCTAAATACAGTGATGTAATATCTGACGTCATCAGCAGAGGATTGCGGTCGCGTGAGTTATAGTTGCCTGCACTAACTATAACGGGGGAATTTCATTGGTTTTTTTACGAGGGAAATGTCCAGCTAACTAGAACATGTGTGAAACCTATGGTTTTTTGTGTGTGTATATATATATATATATATATATATATATATATATATATATATATATATATATATATATATATATACACATACATACATACACTCCAGACTGTCAATCGGTAATCGAACCCTTTCACAGAAGACAGCACTGACGGGGGAGAGTTCCGATAGTATATTTATTTCGGGAACTCTGGGCGCACAAGGCACGTTTCGTCAAGTCGCCTTTCTCGATGTTTTAGCACGAAACGCCAGTATCGCCATTACTTTAAATTCATTCTCAGCGCTAGCAAAGTGCAACCAACACAGTGAAAGGACTAATCCAGCAGATCCCCACAATCTGAGTGCCGGAATTCCGCCATCTTTGAATATCCAAAGAATATCGAATCACCGTGAAAAAATACATATATAATGTATAAAATCCTGATAACAACGTAATATGTAAGGAAATACTTTCATCATTACAATTCATGATTGTTATAACCCATAATTGAGCCCTAAATGAGCATAACTTCAATTGCAAAAATAAGCATAGCGCAATGTTAAATCATTCAAAATTCATATGGCGATAGGCAGCAGCCACTTGATGTATAATCATACATAACGCAACATTCAAATTAGTACAGTGTTCATGGTAATTCAATAGATGAATACATACAAGAATCATTCTCCTAATACAGACTTCAAATAATGTATATACAAGGACGAAAATGTATATGCATAATTGACTCATTAATCCCCCCGATGCACAGCCAATTCCTCACTGCTGTTTAGACCTTGCGGATTCTTACTCTGTAGATCAATAATATAACGTGACTCAAGACGTCTAAGTCTTTGAATCCGGTCCCCCCCCCCCCTTGGGTTAATGGGTACATGATCTAAACAGAAGTATGTCACTAAATCTCTGTCACGTTTATGACATTGATTAAAATGTCGCGCAACAGGATAAGACTCATCTACATTTGAAATTGACCGCAAATGTTCGAGAATCCGAATCTTGGCGGGATGTATGGTACTTCCAATATATCGGAGTCCACACGGACATGTCAGACACTATACCGTATATGGAGTGGTACAGGTGAGAAAATTTCGTTATTTTCTTAGGTACTGTAAGGCCTGGGATACTATATGACAAGACTTTTTACTTCTTACATGCCTTGCATTTACCACAAGGATAAAATCCATTGGGTACCCCAAACGGTGATTTTAAATCCACAATATTTTGATAGCTGTGGATCAAGGTATCCCGAAGAGATCTTGCTTTCTTTAATGTGACCAAAGGGTTAGGAGGTAAATCTCTTCCTATAACGGTATCTGATGGGACAGTCGGCCAGTTCTTTTTCAGAATACGTTTGAGATGACCCGCATCTTTAGAGAATGTGGTAATCATCCTAAATTTTCCTTTATTGTCCTCTTCCCTGAGCTTACTGTGATCACTCAAGAGGTCTCTTCTGTTCATACATTTGACCTTATTCATAGCTTTAATCAGTACTTCCTCACTGTAGCTTCTCTGTCTGAAACGATGCATACTTTCATGAGCTGATAGTTCAAAATCAAGATCTCTGGTATTATTTCTCCTTATGCGTAATAGTTCGCCATAGGGGATACTATCAATCAATTTTTTGGGAGGACTACTTGAAGAGTGTAAGATGGCATTACCTGCGGTAGGTTTACGATACAATTTAGTGTGCAGTTTGCCTTCTACTATAAATACACTGAGATCTAGATAATGCACTGTTTCTGTGCTGACTTCCCCTGTGAATTTCAAGTTGACATTATTGGCATTCAGAATTTCTATATACTCTAATGCTTGTTCAGGAGAGCCCTTGAAAATACCAAAGAAGTCATCGATATATCGATGCCATACCACAATTCTGTCTGTCCAAATCTTATTGGGTTCGGCCCAGGCCACCTGCTCCTCTCACCAGCCCACGAAAAGATTTGCGTAGCTGGGGGCGAAGCAGGTGCCCATCGCCGCCCCATAGACCTGTCTGTATAGCTGTTTCTGATAAATGTATTATGAGTCAAGCAAAAATCAATGAACTCAATAATCATGGCATTATGATCAATAAAACATAATGGGCGATTGGCTAGGAAAAAATGTACTGCTCTCAACCTATCAGTATGAGCTATTCAAGTATAAAGACTGGCAATATCCAGTACCATCAGACAAAATCCTTCTTCCCATTTCACTTTTTTAATGTGCACAAGAAAATCTTTTGTATCCCTCAGATACAATTTCAATTGTACCACCTGTTGGAATAAAAAGTGATCTATGTATATGGATAAATGTTCAGTTAAACTGTCCATTGATGCCACAATGAGCCTTCCAGGAGGGTTTGTTATGTCCTTGTGAACCTTTGGTAAATAATAAAAGGTCGGAGTCGTTGGATTCAAACATCTAAAAAATAGATGTTCTTCCACGTCCAATAGATTCTTCCTATACCATGTAGATATCATAAGATGGTAATCAGTGACACCCCGATTGTAAGTTTCACATTGGTTTTTTCATAATAGGAAATGTCAGTCAGTTGACGACAGACTTCCTGATGATATTGCTCTTGGGTAAGTAGAACAAAATTCCCTCCTTTGTCCGAAGGTTTACAAATCAACGTACCATCCTTGCACAGTTTTTCTAATGCCAATTGTTGTTTTTTAGATAAATTGTTGTTACCCCTACGATATTTTCCTTCGCTCCGAAGGCGTATCAAGTCCTTCATAACCAGATCTGAAAATATATCCACCGCATCCGTGGGCATTTGTGGAAGAAAACAGACGTGGGTTTGAATGGACTATGACAACCTAACTGTGGGATATCAAGATCAGCCAATAGTTGTGTTTGGCTAATGGTTGTTTCACCAGCCTCCACATTCACTTCTAGCATGCTGTCCATAGTTCGTAGTATCCCAAGGTCCATGCCTGTTAAATCTCCAACAGGATTTTCTGTTCCACCAATGACTATGGATTTACTCTTATTCGCAACTGGTTTTAACTTGAAATATTTGTGTAATTTCAACTTGCGAATAAACTTAAACAAGTCAATTCTAGTTTGTGCGAATTCCATTTTACATTGGGGGCAAAAAGAAAGTCCTAGTTTCAAAACCGTTTTTCAGTTTCTGCTAAGATCTTGGGTGTCAAATTGATGATTGTTCGATTATTTTCATCTACCTCCGCTTGTTGAAGCTATTCTTGCTGCGGGTTACCAGCGGTGAGTGATCGTTTCTTACAGCCCCCGCCCCCCCGCCTAGTCTTCCTCTTCCTCTTGCCGAGGATTCCGGGGGTTTGCCCTTGCCCCACTTTTGTTGTGGTTTGTGGATCAATTTGAACTCTTCGTGAAAAGGGGTGGCCTCAACATCATGGCCTCTCTCTATGTATTCACTTGATGTCTCACCTCCTGTGATGTCTGATTCAGTGGTATCACGAGAGTCTGTTGGTAACTGTGTCGGTTTCTTCTTTAGCTCCTTTCTTGAATCACCATATTTTTGGGCAAAGGTCAATACTCGTCCAAATTTCTCTTCTTTGCGTTTTTCAATTTTTTGTTCATAGATTTTTAATTGTTTTTTCATTGATTCTCTTTTCTCTTCCACCTTTGTTTGATCTAGTTCTATTAGTAAGTCACCCTCCAATTCCTTGATTGTTACCAATGCTTTATCCCGATCACTCCATGAAAATGGTGGGAGGCCACCTCGTTACAGAACTATATAGAGGTTAATCGAGTGCCACGAGGCCTACGTATTTACACTGTTCCCGCATATGAAAATCCCGACCCTCGCTTATTGGACGAGTGGGCAGAACATACGGCCCAGTCCTGTAAGGGAATGCTGGCCATACTCGTGAGATTTGCATGGAGTGATTGGGATAAAGCATTGGTAACAATCAAGGAATTGGAGGATGACTTACTAAAAGAACTAGATCAAACAAAGGTGGAAGAGAAAAGAGAATCAATGAAAAAACGATTCAAAATTTATGAACAAAAAATTTAAAACTCAAAGAAGAGAAATTTGAACGCGATGAACGCGATTACAATCTTGGACGAGTATTGACCTTTGCCCAAAAATATGATAATTCAAGAAAGGAGCTAAAGAAGAAACCGACACAGTTACCAACAGACTCTCGTGATACCACTGAATCAGACATCACAGGAGGTGAGACATCAAGTGAAGACACAGAGGCCATGATGTTGAGGCCACCCCTTTTCACAAAGAGTTCAAATTGATCAGCACACAACAACAAAAGGGGGACAAGGGCAAACCCCCGGAATCCTCGGCAAGAGGAATACGAGGCGGGGGGCAAGGTCCGTAAGAAACGGTCACTCACCGCCGGTAACCCGCAGCAAGAAGAGCTTCAACAAGCGGAGGTAGATGAAAATAATCTAACAATCATCAATTTGACACCCAAGATCTTAACAGAAACTGAAAAATCGGTTTTGAAACTAGGACTTTCTTTTTGCCCCCAACGTAAAATGGAATTCGCACAAACTAGAATTGACTTGTTTAAGTTTATTCGCAAGTTGAAATTACACAAATATTTCAAGTTAAAACCAGTTGCGAATAAGAGTAAATCCATAGTCATTGGTGGAACAGAATATCCTGTTGGAGATTTAACAGGCATGGACCTTGGGATACTACGAACTATGGACAGCATGCTAGAAGTGAATGTGGAGGCTGGTGAAACAACCATTAGCCAAACACAACTATTGGCTGATCTTGATATCCCACAGATAGGTGGACATAGTCCATTCAAACCCACGTCTGTTTTTCTTCCACAAATGCCCACGGATGCGGTGGATATATTTTCAGATCTGGTTATGAAGGACTTGATACGCCTTCGGAGCGAAGGAAAATATCGTAGGGGTAACAACAATCTCTAAAAAACAACAATTGGCATTAGAAAAACTGTGCAAAGATGGTACGTTGATTTGTAAACATTTGGACAAAGGAGGGAATACTGTTCTACTTACCCAAGAGCAATATCATCAGGAAGTCTGTCGTCAACTAACTGACATTTCCTATTATGAAAAAACCAATGTGAAACTTTACAATCAGGGTGTCACTGATTACCATCTTATGATATCTACATGGTATAGGAAGAATCTATTGGACGTGGAAGAACATTTATTTTTGAGATGTTTGAATCCAACGATTCCAACCTTTTATTATTTACCAAAGGTTCACAAGGACATAAACCCTCCTGGAAGGCCCATTGTGGCATCAATGGGCAGTTTAACTGAACATCTGTCCAAATACATAGATCACTTTTTATTCCAACAGGTGGTACAATTGAAATCGTATCTGAGGGATACAAAAGATTTTCTTGTGCACATTGAAAAAGTGAAATGGGAAGAAGGATTTTGTCTGATGGTACTGGATATTGCCAGTCTTTATACTTGCATAGCTCATACTGATGGGTTGAGAGCAGTACATTTTTTCCTAGCCAATCGCCCATTATGTTTTATTGATCATAATGCCATGATTATTGAGTTCATTGATTATTGCTTGACTCATAATACATTTATTTATCAGAAACAGCTATACAGACAGGTCTCTGGGATGGCGATGGGCACCTGCTTCGCCCCCAGCTACACAAATCTTTTCGTGGGCTGGTGGGAGGAGCAGGTGGCCTGGGCCGAACCCAATAAGATTTGGACAGACAGAATTGTGGTATGGCATCGATATATCGATGACCTCTTTGTTATTTTCAAGGGCTCTCCTGAAAAAGCATTCGAGTATATAGAAATTCTGAATGCCAATAATGTCAACTTGAAATTCACAGGGGAAGTCAGCACAGAAACAGTGCATTATCTAGATCTCAGTGTATTTATAGTAGATGGCAAACTGCACACTAAATTGTATCGTAAACCTACCGCAGGTAATGCCATCTTACACTCTTCAAGTAGTCCTCCCAAAAAATTGATTGATAGTATCCCCTATGGCGAACTATCACGCATAAGGAGAAATAATACCAGAGATCTTGATTTTGAACTATCAGCTCATGAAAGCATGCATCGTTTCAGACAGCAGGCTACAGTGAGGAAGTACTGATTAAAGCTATGAATAAGGTCAAATGTATGAACAGAAGAGACCTCTTGAGTGATCATAGTAAGCTCAGGGAAGAGGACAATAAAGGAAAATTTAGGATGATTACCACATTCTCTAAAGATGCGGGTCATCTCAAACGTATTCTGAAAAAGAACTGGCAGAGTCTCCCATCAGATACCGTTATAGGAAGAGATTTACCTCCTAACCCTTTGGTCACATTCAAGAAAGCAAGATCTCTTCGGGATACCTTGGTCCACAGCTATCAAAATATTGTGGATTTAAAATCACCTTTTGGGGTACCCAATGGATTTTATCCTTGTGGTAAATGCAAGGCATGTAAGAGAAGTAAAAGGGTCTTGTCATATAGTATCCCAGGCCTTACAGTACCTAAGAAAATAACGAAGTTTCTCACCTGTACCACTCCATAGACGGTATACTGTCTGACATGTCCGTGTGGACTCCGATATATTGGAAGTAACATACATCCCGCCAAGATTCGGATTCTCGAACATTTGCGGGCAATTTCAAATGTAGATGAGTCTTATCCTGTTGCGCGACATTTTAATCAATGTCATAAACGTGACAGAGATTTATTGACATACTTCTGTTTAGATCATGTACCCATTAACCCAAGGGGGGGGGACAGGATTCAAAGACTTAGACGTCTTGAGTCACGATATATTATTGATCTACAGAGTAAGAATACGCAAGGTCTAAACAGCAGTGAGGAATTGGCTGTGCATCTGGGGGATTAATGAGTCAATTATGCATATACATTTTCGTCCTTGTATATACATTATTTGAAGTCTGTATTAGGAGAATGATTCTTGTATGTATTAATCTATTGAATTACCATGAACACTGTACTAATTTGAATGTTGCGTTATATATGATTATACATCAAGTGGCTGCTGCCTATCGCCATATGAATTTTGAATGATTTAACATTGCGCTATGCTTATTTTTGCAATTGAAGTTATGCCCATTTAGGGCTCAATTATGGGTTATAACAATCATGAATTGTAATGATGAAAGTATTTCCTTACATAGTACGTTATCAGGATTTTATACATGATATATGTATTTTTTCACGGTGATTCGATATTCTTTGGATATTCAAAGATGGCGGAATTCCGGCACTCAGATTGTGGGGATCTGCTGGATTAGTCCTTTCACTGTGTTGGTTGCACTTTGCTAGCGCTGAGAATGAATTTAAAGTAATGGCGATACCGGCGTTTCGTGCTAAAACATCGAGAAAGGCGACCTGCCGAAACGCGTCTGTTGTGCGCCCAGAGTTCCCGAAATAAATATACTATCGGAACTCTCCCCCGTGAGTGCTGTCTTCTGTGAAAGGGTACGATTACCGATTGACAGTCTGGAGCGGATATTGAAGGCGGGAGCACCCCCGCCGAAACAAGCACCGTTCCATGTGTGCGCTGGGTTGGTGCAACTATATCTTAATCTTGAAACAACTTATAAAGTTCCAGTGTGCGGGTGTCCTTTGTATATTATATACTTTTTGAAAACACCGAACCGCCGCATCCCCGCAATTCCGCCCCGCCAACTCTGTTCTGGACTGTGACTGCACGGGTGGATTTGACGCGATACAGTCATTTCCAGGGGCCCAACACGGGAGTGCATGCGGAGGGATGAGGATTACGGTAACCAGCTCGACAGCCACATCAATTACCAAGGAGGCGTGGTGAGCAAGCAGGGCCCAACCCACTGGGGAAGTACCTACGCTAGAGGACCTGCGCTGATTGGACTCGAAGACGTGAGTCCTGACACACCCCCCACGTCAGACTGTCACCGATGCCTCAACCAATCGTAGTGGGGCTTTGGGTGTTTAAACTGTGGCTGTGAACTGCACTTGCACTGTTTGGCGGCATCTGAGGAAGTCAGCAATTGACGAAACGCATCATGCCATGGCCGAAATAAAAGCTTGTTACCTGTGATCCGTGAGTGCTTCAGCTTCTTTCTGAGGAGTATGGTTTCGTGTTTAGATGCGGTCACAAGCATCGAGGAGTACCCATCCCACAAGACAGTTCGGTGGTTGTGTGGCAACTGTTGGTAACTTCAAAAACTTTTTGAAAACACCGAACCGCCGCATCCCCGCAATTCCGCCCCGCCAACTCTGTTCTGGACTGTGACTGCACGGGTGGATTTGACGCGATACAGTCATTTCCAGGGGCCCAACACGGGAGTGCATGCGGAGGGATGAGGATTACGGTAACCAGCTCGACAGCCACATCAATTACCAAGGAGGCGTGGTGAGCAAGCAGGGCCCAACCCACTGGGGAAGTACCTACGCTAGAGGACCTGCGCTGATTGGACTCGAAGACCTGAGTCCTGACACACCCCCCACGTCAGACTGTCACCGATGCCTCAACCAATCGTAGTGGGGCTTTGGGTGTTTAAACTGTGGCTGTGAACTGCACTTGCACTGTTTGGCGGCATCTAAGGAAGTCAGCAATTGACGAAACGTGTCATGCCATGGCCGAAATAAAAGCTTGTTACCTGTGATCCGTGAGTGCTTCAGCTTCTTTCTGAGGAGTATGGTTTCGTGTTTAGATGCGGTCACAAGCATCGAGGAGTACCCATCCCACAAGACAGTTCGGTGGTTGTGTGGCAACTGTTGGTAACTTCAAAAACTTTTTGAAAACACCGAACCGCCGCATCCCCGCAATTCCGCCCCGCCAACTCTGTTCTGGACTGTGACTGCACGGGTGGATTTGACGCGATACAGTCATTTCCAGGGGCCCAACACGGGAGTGCATGCGGAGGGATGAGGATTACGGTAACCAGCTCGACAGCCACATCAATTACCAAGGAGGCGTGGTGAGCAAGCAGGGCCCAACCCACTGGGGAAGTACCTACGCTAGAGGACCTGCGCTGATTGGACTCGAAGACCTGAGTCCTGACACACCCCCCACGTCAGACTGTCACCGATGCCTCAACCAATCGTAGTGGGGCTTTGGGTGTTTAAACTGTGGCTGTGAACTGCACTTGCACTGTTTGGCGGCATCTGAGGAAGTCAGCAATTGACGAAACGCGTCATGCCATGGCCGAAATAAAAGCTTGTTACCTGTGATCCGTGAGTGCTTCAGCTTCTTTCTGAGGAGTATGGTTTCGTGTTTAGATGCGGTCACAAGCATCGAGGAGTACCCATCCCACAAGACAGTTCGGTGGTTGTGTGGCAACTGTTGGTAACTTCAAAAACTTTTTGAAAACACCGAACCGCCGCATCCCCGCAATTCCGCCCCGCCAACTCTGTTCTGGACTGTGACTGCACGGGTGGATTTGACGCGATACAGTCATTTCCAGGGGCCCAACACGGGAGTGCATGCGGAGGGATGAGGATTACGGTAACCAGCTCGACAGCCACATCAATTACCAAGGAGGCGTGGTGAGCAAGCAGGGCCCAACCCACTGGGGAAGTACCTACGCTAGAGGACCTGCGCTGATTGGACTCGAAGACCTGAGTCCTGACACACCCCCCACGTCAGACTGTCACCGATGCCTCAACCAATCGTAGTGGGGCTTTGGGTGTTTAAACTGTGGCTGTGAACTGCACTTGCACTGTTTGGCGGCATCTGAGGAAGTCAGCAATTGACGAAACGCGTCATGCCATGGCCGAAATAAAAGCTTGTTACCTGTGATCCGTGAGTGCTTCAGCTTCTTTCTGAGGAGTATGGTTTCATATATATATATATATATATATATATATTCACTTAAAAAACCATAGGTTTCACACAGGTTATAGTTAGGTGGATATTTCACTCGTAAAAAAACAATGAAATTCCCCCGTTATAGTTAGTTCAGATAACTATAACTCGCGCGCTCGCAATCCACTGCTCATGACGTCACATATTACATCACTCATGACATGGTCAGTGGCATCACTCATGACATCACTGATGACATCATCCTTGTGATAGAGTGGCGGTCGCGCGAGTTATAGTTATCTAAACTAACTATAACGGGGGAATTTCATTGGTTTTTTACGAGTGAAATATCCACCTAACTATAACCTGTGTGAAACCTATGGTTTTTTAAGTGAATTTGCAAGGTTTTTTAAATGCTAATTCCCAACTATAACGTGTGTGAAACCTATGGTTTTTTAAGTGAATTTGTACGGTTTTTTAAATGCTAAGTTATGTATTTATTAAAAAAATGTTTTCAAGGTTTTTCACCGTGCGCACACCCCTCGATTTAAAAAAAAAAAAAATGTTTTTCCCCTTGGGGGTCCTTCTGTGACCCCCTGACAAAGGCTAGGGGGTCAGGAACTCTCTTCCCTGCCCCCTTTTCACGTTTTCCACCTTTTTCCCCCTTTCCTTTTCAGTGCGAGAGACAAAATGGCGGCTGACACTTCCCGATTTCAACCGATTCGAATGTTTACAGACATCTAACAACCAATCAGAATATCGCTCGCGCACGGCACCGTGCGCGCACGGTGCGCGCGTAGATATTTATATGCTTTTAAATGCTATTTTCTCAGGAAATACTGAACAGATTGACACCAGACCTGCAAAAGGCAATTCCCAGACCTGAGGACTACCTCTCTGCCAAATTTCAAGTAATTCTGTTCAGCCTGCGACTAAAGGTCCTATGGAAAAATGCATGGGGGAAACGCGTTTTGGGACCCCCGTTTTTTCTCGGCCCCCGCTTGACGAATCACCCCGAGACTTTCAGGGTAGGAGCGGAGCACCCCATTTGTTTTGAAAATTTCGCGAGGATTCATCAACCGGCGCCAAAGTTATTCAAAATAGAATTTTGAGATTTCCTATGGAAACACGATCCTAACTATAACTATCTACTGGCGACCGCCAGTAGATATATATATATATACGATTAAAATACATATATAATTAAACATTACATATTTTAAAATAACATACAAAGTCAAAAGTACCATAGGATAACATTGACACATAGGAATGCATTGAAAAAGAAATCACTTTACTGACATATTCATGTCGTTTTTATAGTCCAAACTCCAGTTAATCAGGCGCAAACACCCTCTAGAACCTTCTCCTCAGAAGCTCAGGCCCTCAGATTTTCGTAGCACAAGAGTGACAAAAGAGTCTATGAGGAGAAGAGAGCCTCTGAGGGGAAGAACGGTGGGTCACATGTGAATCTACGACAGACACCAATACTGGAGAACCACAGTTTACAGGTAAGTAACATTTGTTCTTCTCCAGTATTGGGGTGTCTTTCATAGATTCACATGCTTATTTATTTTATTTATTTATTTATTTGCATGTTTGTACCGCGCTGGAATCGACTCCCTGAGGAGTATCTCCACGCACTTTAGCACCATCAATAAACAAAAGAACAGACACTAGCCGTGTACCATTATAACATTGAAGTGGTATCCTAATTCTGAAAAAGGAAGGTTTTTAATTGTTTCCTGAATGGAAAATGTTCTCTGTACAGTCGGATAGCTATGGGGAGGCTGTTCCACAACATAGGACCTGCCACAGATAAAGCTCTGGACCCCTGTCTTGCTTTCCTAGCTCTGGGGACCCATAGCAAGGCCTGTTCACTAGATCTGAGAGTGCGTGTGGGGACATACGGAGTAAATTTGTTGGCCAGGTAGGCCGGGCCTCTCCCAGTCAGGCATTTCTGTATGATACAGCATATTTTAAACTTCACCCTCTGTTTCACTGGTAACCAATGAAGTTTAACCAACAAGGGTTTGGAAGGTGTTCGAGGGGGTGCGTTTAGTACAAGGCGAGCAGCAGTGTTCTGAACCACCTGCAATCTTGAGATGACTCCTTCGTTTGCTGATAGTAACAGACCGTTACAATAGTCTAGTCTGCTCAAAACTAGCGCTTGCACCAAGGTCTTTCTTGTGGCATCTGGAAGTAAAGGAAACACTTTCCGAAGCAGCCAAATGATATGAAAGCATGAGCCCACCACTAGATTACCATGTTGTTTTAAGGAAAGCTCCTGGTCCAGCCTGACACCCAAGTTCTTCACTACCAGTTTAGGCTCAGGGACTGGCCCAAGATCTTGAGGCCACCAGTCCGGAGTCCACAGGAGTTTGGCCTCACCAAATAACATCACCTCTGTTTTAGCAACATTACATTGCAAATAGTTGGACGCCATCCAGTGTGCCACTGCTTTCATTCCCTGGGCAAAAGAGTTTCTGATCTCTGTAGTGAGGGTTTTAAATGGAAAGAGGAGTTGGGTATCATCCGCGTATGACATCGGGATGAACCCATGGGATCTCATGATGTTGGCCAAGGGGGCCACATAGATTTTAAAAAGCGTGGGGCTCAAACAAGAGCCCTGTGGCACCCCTTTAGAGATCCCCAGCTCCTCTGACCGTTATGTACCCAAGGTGACACTTTGGGTACGATCTGTTAGGGAACTCCTCAGCCAAGCCAACGCCTTATCTTCCAGGCCAATGTCAGCTAGCCTGGAGGTCAGGATGTTGTGCGACACGGAGTCAAACGCCGCAGACAGATCCAACAGCACCAGGATAACGGAATAACCCCTATCCTGGAACATATGTAGATCGTCTGCGACAGACAGCAAGGTGGTCTCGGTGCTGTGTCTAGGCCTAAACCCTGACTGGGAAGAATCCAGCCCCCCTGCTTTTTCGATGTAAGTAGACAGGTGGCGGTTTACAAACTTCTCAATTAGTTTACCCAAAAAGGGAAGAAGAGAGATAGGTCTCAAATTAGACAGTTCTGTCCAGGGAATGGCATTATTTTTCCTCAAAGGTCTTACCAGCGCCCGTTTCCAGTCTATGGGAACCTCCCCTGTACTCAGGGACAGATTGACTAATCGCTGAATTCCCGGACCTAGATCGTTAGCCAACATAGGCATGATACGTGCAGGGATGGTATCCAAAGGACAACCACTCTTTATTTGCATGATTAATGAAATTACCTCCTCTATAGATATGGGAGGGAAATCAGTGAGGCACAGGGCGGAGTGAGAATGGACTCCTGTAGTCAGTGGAGGGATGTTATCTGCTATGGCAGTTCTGTTGGAATACATTATTTTGTCATAGATCCCATCTATCTTCCTTGTAAAGAATAGTGAGATCTCGTCGCAGAGTTCTTGGGATGCTATTTCTGCCGTTTCACAGGCTGCTGGCTTGATGAAAGTTTGTAAGATTTGATATAGCACTTTCGAGTTTACCAGCTGCTGATAATTGTGCTGCAATATAGTTTTTCCGTGCAGCACGAATGGCCTTGTGATAGGTCTTAAGTGAGATCCTATGGTGTTCCTTGTCTACAGTCCTCCGCGATTATCTCCATATCTTTTCTAGTTTTCTTGTATTTAGTTTAAGGGATCTTAATTCATCGGAAAACCAGACCTCTTGCTTATGTGCTACACGAGGTTTAAACACTCTGAGGAATGGTAGCATTTATAGCCTCGGCAACCGCTTCCTCAAACATATTTAATTCAATTGTGATATCATCTGCAGGGTTATTAGCTATGGGTTCCTTATATTTTTCCCTAAAACCCTCCGAAGTGAGTTTGTGCCAGGGTCTCCTTGTGCTGGCTAACGCAATCTGTCCAGCCCGGGGCTTGTAGTTAGCAAAGGTGTAAAATTTAAGGATGAAGTGGTCCGTCCAGTCCACTTGAGTAGGTGGCATACATTTGATCAAGGGCGAATTGGACATGACTAAGTCCAAAGTATGGCCTGCTTGATGAGTGGGCCCATGATTGATCTTTTTTAGTCCCAGTAAGTCTAAGTCCGTAAGTAAGGTTTTTGCCTCCGTACAGTTTCCTAACTCACTGTGGACATTAAAGTCCCCTACAAGAAGAAAATCAGGTTTCTCTTGCACATGAGGAGCTAAAGCCTCAATGAGAAGAACAGAAAAGTTCTCGCATGGACCAGGGGGGCGGTACACCAAAGCTCCCTTCCTGTGTTCCTTAGATGCTGAATTTTAAAAATCAATAATTCTATCGGAGGTGTGCAAAGTTCCTCGATAATAATGACGTTCATGTCTTGTTTGTATACGATAGCTTGCCCCCCCCACCCCCTGTTTTATTTGGGCGATCCAGTCTGGTTATATTGTAGCCTATCGGTATACCCAAGGTAATGGCCGGGATCGAGTGAGGCTTGAGCCATGTTTCTGTCAGGAAACATAAATCTGGTTCCTCAGATGATATAAGGTCCCATACCTCAGTGGCATGTTTGGCAAATGAACGAATGTTGCACAGCAAGTTCTTACTCCCCAATGGTAAATTGCACATAGGATTGTTTGGCGATGTAATATGATGTAATATGTTGTACTTGAATAGAATAGTGAGCAGTACTCTGCACCCTGAAGAGGCAGTATCAAAGTTGCATGAAATACATTGACATAGCATCACAGAATCACAAAACTGATAACAACCAACGGAGGAGGGAAGTAACAGAGGCTCACCTTATTTGAAAGGATTACGAAGAACTGCTTGGCCCACTGCTGTATCGGCTTTGTTGATCGCCTCCAGGCAGTAGTTCCTCGTGAAAGTGTGCCTGCTGGACCATATAGCTGCCCGGCACATTTGATGAATTGGCACACCAGCGAATAGGGCAGTAGAGGAGGACATCGCCCTTGTAGAATGCGCCCTCACTCCGGAAGGAAGAGGTCTGCCAGTCTTCTGATGGCAGAATGATATCGCTGAAGAAATCCAACGTGCAATTGTTGGCTTGGTAACAGAATGTCCCTTACAGGTTCGTCCATAGGCAACGAACAGTTGGTCAGATTGGCGGAAGGGTGCTGATCTGCTAATATAAATTTTGAGGCATCTCTTTAAGTCCAAAGAATGCAGACTCTGTTCCGCTGGAGATTGCGGATGAGGAAAAAAGGTTTTTAAAATCACAGGCTCATTAAGATGAAAGTTGGACGGCACCTTCGGCATGAAAGCTAAGTTAGTTCGAAAGATAACTGTTCGATTTAAATTGGAGGAAATGAGGCTGGATTGTGAAGGCGTGAATGTCACTCACTCGATGTGAGGAAGTCAGAGCAAGCAGGAGGGCAACCTTCTAGGTCAAGAATTTAAAATCTGCTGAGTGGATTGGCTCAAAGGGCGCCTTCATAAGTTGCGCCAATACGATGTTAAGACGCCATGTGGGCGGGGGACACCGAATGGGTGGAAATATCTGGAACAATCCCTTAAAGAACTGTTGAATCACTGTAGACGAATAGAGAGAGTTAGAGCCGTCCTGCCGAAAACGAGAAATTGCTGCCAAAAAGACTTAGAGTGGAATGAGAAAGTCCTGACTGTGCCAACTGCAAAAAGAAAGGCAGAAGTTGTGCCGGAGAGGCGTGCACTGGGTGGATGTTAGCAGACTAACACCAATGGCAGAAGCGTTTCCACTTTAGTTTGTAGGTCTTCACTGTGGAAGGTGCCGGCGCCCTGGCAAGAACCTATCTGCAGGCAGGCGAAATATTTAAGCGAGCAAATTCAAGGTGCTCAGGTTCCAGGCCGACAATTTGAGCGAACTGGGGTTCGGATGGCAGATCCAACCGTTGTTCATCGTGAGAAGGTCCAGCCGGGGGCGAAGAAGGATGGGCTCGCATTGTGAGAGGAGCAGTAACTCCGAGAACCATGCCTGCCGAGGCCACCGGGGAGCAATCAGGAGAATGTGGCATGGATGTCTCCGCATTTTCCACAACACTCGAGGTACCAGCGGGATTGGCGGAAAAGCGTAGGCTAATATTTTGCACCAGTCCATCGAAAGGGCATTCCCACACGACCCGCTGTGGGGAAGACAACTTGCGTAAGACTGGAATTTGCTGTTCTGTGGAGTTGCAAAGAGATCCAAGCACGGGTGACCCCAGAGGCGAAGGCGAAGTCCAGAGTCGGCTGATGCAACACCCACTCGTGGGTCGATGACGCGGACCTGCTGAGAGAATCCGCCAGAATGTTGGAAATGCCTGGTAGGTGGACTGCTGTTAGCGTGATCTGATGGACTATGGCCCAATCCCAGATCTTCTGAGCTAGCTGGGAAAGCAGCGAAGAATTGGTACCGCCCTGCTTGTTTAGATAGTGCATGCTTGTGGTGTTGTCCGTTTGAATGAGCACGGATTCCCCTTGAAGCAGAAGTCGGAACGATTTGAGTGGAAGGAAGATCGCCATCAGTTCTAGTCTGTTGATGTGCCAAGAACATTGGGACAGATTCCACTTGCCTTTGATGGACAATCCTTGAAGGTGACCGCCCCACCCTTCCAGGGAGGCATCTGTGGGAAGGACGAGCTCTGGAGCCCTTGCCAAGAAGGAAGTGCCGGCTGCGATGTTGCGAGGTTGTGCCCACCAGCGCAGAGCTTGTTCCATGCGAGCGGTGACGAAGATCCGGTCGCTGAATGAACCGGACATCTGACGCCTTTGCTTGTCCAGTTCTTCCTGAATTGGACGACCCTTCAGTCTGCAATGTGGGGTCAAAGAAATGCAGGACGCCGCCATCCCCAGAAAGGACTTCAAGATGCGGACTGAAACGGACCGTTTTGATCTGATGTGAGCTGCAGGATCCGCTTCTGCCGGTCGTCGGAAACAAAAGCCATGGCCATGGAGGTTTTGAGAGTAGCGCCTAGGAAAGTTCTGTGAAGAGCTGGCGTGAACTGAGATTTTTGTGTGTTGACTGACAGTCCCAGAGATTGGAACAGAGTCCGAAAAAACTGAGTGTCTAAGGATGCCTGATGATAACACGGAGACTTGATTAGACAATCGTCGAAATATGGGAAGATTTGAATGCCTCGCAAAGATAGATAGGCCACCACCGGGGCGACACCTTCGTAAAGACCCGGGGGCGGAGTGGAGCCCAAAGGGCAGGACTCTGAATTGAAAGTCTCTCTGGCCTACACAGAAGCGCAGGTATTTTCTGTGGCGTGGTAGAATCGGCACATGGAAATAGGCATCCTGAAGATCGATTGACAACATGAAGTTGTCTTGAGAGAGGAGCCGAAGAATTTCCCTCAGTGTAAGCATGTGGAGAGTCTGATCCTTTAGAAACTTGTTCAGAGCCCTCAGGTCGAGGATAGGGCACCACTCTCCAGACTTCTTTAGCACAAGGAAAAAATGGGAATAGAAACCCAGCCCCCTCTGAGGCTTTGGAACCACTTCGATGGCCCCTTTTTTGAGCATTAGTTTGATTTGTTGGAAAAGCTCCTTGAGATGAGCGGGAGGAGGACCGTTTGGGGGGGGGGGGGGGGGGAGGGGGTAGAATTCCGAGGGAATTTGACGAATTCCAGAGCATGGCCTTTTGAAACAATGTCCAATACCCAACAGTCTGAAGTTATAAGCGACCAATTTGAAAAGAATTTCGAGATTCATCCTCCAACTCTGATAGGGGGGTCCTTGAGAGGAGGGGGTTGTAAGCAAAGAAAGTCATTGTTTCTTGGAAGAGGTTCCCCGATAGTTAGACTTTCCCCTGTAGGTCTTGTTAGTCTGTTGTCGATAAGACTGTGGAATCTGGGAGGAAAAATGCTGATTTCCTTGATTGTATGGGCGGAATTGTGTTGCTCCGCCACAAAAGGAGGAGTTGGTGCTGCGTCCGCGAGCACCCCAAAAAGGCTGTCTTTAAAAATTCAGAGTGCCAAGGGAACGAGCTGTTGCCATGTCCTTTTTTAGGTCTCGCCTGAGCCAGTGCTTTAGCGCTGCCCTGGCGAGAGCTTCAGTAAACGGGGGATTTGGAAGTGCAAACTAGTGCTTTTAAGGCCTCCAAATACAGTGCATGTGCGCCGGGTGTGCGCACCATTTGTCAGCCTGCCTGATCACTTTCGCGGCCGCTTTGATGTTCTCAGTGAGCCGCACGGCCACTGAGAACATCAAAGCGGCCGCGAAAGAGCTCACCATATGCTCTGCTCGCATCTCCCTCTCTCCTTTTCTGAACATGGTTTGTGTGCGCTCGCTTTCGTGACTTTTTCTGTTGATTTCCCTGCCAGTGCCTTAAAACCTAGTCTCAATAAGCTCCAACAACACTGCTCTGCCGAGTGCCAACACCCACAGAGTTTCTCTGCAAACTCTGGTAGGCTTGCCCTTAAGACTGCAGAAGGATTTCTCTGTAAGCGGCAGTATAATTGTTCTGCCTGCATCCGTAGGAAAGATGCCACGGCACTGCAGTTTCCCTTGATTACGCACAAAAAATCCCGACTTCCACAAGTTGGCGGACTTTCTCCTCCTGCACTCAATATTATTCTGCATCCCCATCTCTATCCTGGGGCTTCCGATTTCGATCGCTAACCGGACTGATCCCCGCGAATCCGAGCTAGCCATGCTCGCTTTCACGATTACCCACGTGAGCGATCGCTGAGCACAGAGTCCACCACTCTGAATAGGATCCCGGGGAACAAACTTCTATACGAGTCACGACCTCATCCGAAAAAAAAAGAAAAGTGACAGTGGCAATACTACTAGTGCTTGTTGCAAATATCTACGTGGAGTCATGTGAGTGGGTGTTTAGAAGTGGACGCACTGACTCCATAAATTGGAGACGGGAATTCAACCCTGTCCCGGAACTCGCTCTCTCTGCTTCGACACCGTGCGATCTTGGTTTAATTACTACTTCTCTGCAAAAAAAACCAATGCCTATGCTGTATTACTTTGTTCATTCAGATGCGTGCAGCCAGCTCTGAAGGCGCGCTTGTGCTTCTTACTACATCTTTGATCGGGTGAAATGCCCAGTGGATGAACTCTGCCTCAACGTAGGCATGGCGTGTCATCTTTCAGTGCTCGCAGGCACAGTTAACGAATTGCAGCACTTCTCAATCAGAACTTTAAATTGTTTTCAAACAATATTAAACACGCATTTGCAATGCAACAGGTCTCGCATTTATGCGAGTTTAAGCTATTGGCATTGTAAATGACAATGCCTTTTATTTATATTTTAACACCAATAACAAAAATAAAATGCATTGTCATTTACAATGCAATGCCAATAACTCAAACTCTCGCAAATGCGAGACCTATTGCATTGCAAATGCTTGTTATTGTTTGGAGTGCCTCATCCACGTGCTGGCCAAACAGCGACTCTCCATCAAAGGGCATGTCAAGGATTTTCACCTGGACTTCCTGGCGAAAAGAAGTAGAGCGAAGCTAACCCTGCCTCCTTAGAACAGCTGCCCAGCTAGCTGGCGGAAACCAGTTGAGTCAATATTCATAGAGCAATCGATATCCGAAGATGCTCTTTCTCCCTCCTGAAGAATCTTTAGAGCGTCCGCTCTAGAGGGCTCTGGGATGAGGTTTATGAAAGCAGCCATGTCGGACCACATTTGGCGGTCGTAGCGACCCAAGATGGCTAGGGAATTCGCTGCTCCGACAGTTGTAGAGGCCATGGTTGAATTTTTTTTTCCAATGGCATCCAAGCGATGCCCATCATGGTCAGGTGGAGAGGTAAGCGTAGAAGACGGATTCCTTGAGCGACGTTGTGCCGCCTGGGTCAGAATCCGCCTTTGGCTGGGATACCAGGCAAGCAGGAGAAGAGTCTGGAGCCTTATATTTCTTCTCCAACCGCGCGAGAACTGCAGGAATTGAATTTGGTGTTTTCATCAATTTCATACCCTCGTTCCAGATGAAATCAACTATGGACACAGCCCGAACTTGCTTCTGCGGATGAGTTTTAAAATCATATAAAAAGCAATCCTCCTCTCTCACTACCATCGGGAGATAAAAACGCTGTGCCGCCCTTTCCATCAATTGATGGAAACCTGCGATATCAACAGGAGGAGAATTCACTGGTGACCCCGGAGGCGGAGACGGCGAATTTATCTGGTAATCGTCCCAATCAGCCATAGTATCATCATCACCCAGGAGTTCACCGTCTTCTCTAACCGGAAGGAGGAGGTCAGCGTCACCCTCTGTAGGAGATACTAGTAAAGGGACGGATGGTGTTGGTTCTGCCGCCGGCAGAGGAGGAGCTGGAGTATTCGGAGGCGCTTCTCGTGGAGAGCCGTGGGATAGAAGGTGGGAAAGGGCGGTTGTAATCCTCCAGCATAAATTGGAGATTAGAGATGAGGGATAATGGCAACTGTGCCATCGGAATCTGCGCAGGAGGTTCCTCCTCTTCCTCCTGATAATCAAGGTCCTCCTGGTTCTCATCGTCGTAATCTTGACACTTTATGAAAAGTTCCGATGGACTGCGAGCAGCACGGAATGTGTTATGTATTTCATCATCCGAGGCAGAATCATCCTCATTGCCAGAGGGAAACAGTTGTGGTGGTGGTTGAGTGGCTGGTGGCACTGTAATGGGATCCAAAACAGCGTGACGACGCACCAGGAGTAAATCATTGACAGAAGCAGGCGTTGGCGTAGAAACAGGCACCAATGAAAGAGATGCACAAATTGGCATGGACGAGAGACCTGCAGTCGATGAACTAGCCGCCGCCGTCGACAAAGCCGCCGCCGACGAAGCCATCGTCGACTAAGCCTTAGTCACCGTCGACGAGGAGGATCTCTTCTTCTTGATCGTCGACGAAGATTTAGATGTCGACGGGACAGCCACAGGTTTCTTCGTTGTCGATGAAGATATAGGAATCGTCGACGAGACAGATTTTAAGTTGACACAAACCAACGTCGCCGAAGATAGCGTAGATGAACCCGCCGTCGTCTGCATAAGGAACCTGCTGGAAGCCGTCGTCACCGTAGTCGATTTACTAGAAGCAGCAGTTTTCGTCGACAGAGTGACCGTCGACGGTCTGGCACGTTTATGAGAGGAAACATGCGCTGGGAGAGCCACAGACGCCCGAGAGTGAGATCTCGTGGGCGTAGCAGCAGAGTGTAGTGGCACTTTAGCAACCTCCAGAAGGTGAAGCTTCCTCTTTTTAAGAAAGGGGGAGGGCAAGTCATGCACATTGCTACGCTTAGAGGAGGCTCCAGTGCGTCCAGAAGCCACACTTTCGGCGTCAGAGAGAGGATTATCTGTGACTTTCAACTTCTGTAGCCACAGAAGGAGGCGGCCCTCTATCCTTTAGAGTCTTCTGAGAAAAAGTCCTGCAAATTTTGCCGTTTCCTACCTCATGGTCTGGATAGAGGCAGTAAATACACTTCTCGTGATGGTCCTCTGAAAAGAGCCTCAACTTCCCACAAGAAGCGCAAGGATGGAAAAGAGACTTCTTACTTGAAGACATCAGGAAAAGCTGAAGGTATCCAAAACCAGAGAAAAACTGAGCAGAGCTCAGGGAGACTCCCTTCACATGACGTGCGGTAGAAAATCTGAGGGCCTGAGCTTCTGAGGAGAAGGTTCTAGAGGGTGTTTGCGCCTGATTGGCTGGAGTTTGGACTATAAAAACGACATGAATATGTCAGTAAAGTGATTTCTTTTTCAATGCATTCCTATGTGTCAATGTTATCCTATGGTACTTTTGACTTTGTATGTTATTTTGAAATATATAATGTTTATTTATATATGTATTTTATTATATATATATATATAGATAGATATAGACACACTTATTGCTTTTTTTATGTACCGTGGGACTCCCACTTCGAAGACGGGAAATATTCAAGCATGTAAATCTATGAAAGACACCCCAATACTGGAGAAATACGGTGTCAAACAAAATTTCCCTTTGGGTTTTTTTAAAAACATGCTATCATGCTACATACCACATTCACACACATTCAAATAATCACCACAGAATATAAAAGTAGCCAAAAACAAATATGCAAATGTTTATTCAATTGGTTCTCTGGAGGTTAAAAAGTTAAAAAATAAATAAAACAAACACTAACAAAGCGTATCTGCAAAGTACCTCATAACACACAGAATTTATGAGAATACATTTGGTAATAGGGTGCAAATTAGAAACACACAAAAATCAAACCAATGGTCATTACAGGTTCAACATGTAATGATATCCTTCTATGATTTTATCAATAGGAACCAGTTAGGTTTGGTGGTTCCAACAATCAAGTAGCGACGCGTTTCAGCGGCATAAGTTGATCAGACCACCTCCTTCAGGCTTAATCATAGGATGTCCCTAGATCCCTTAGAGTTTTTCGCGATCGAAACAACCGACAAGCCTCAGAAATGTCTTCATTGTGCTCCGGTGGGAGGCACAGGTTGCAGTCTTTATGTAGATTGGTGCGATGATACTTGGAGTGGAACCGAGGACAAATCTGAAACTGAGTGTTCCATTGGCAGAAGGCTGGACCGACGCAACTAGGCCCAAAGGCTGCTCACAATGTCTTCGACCGAAGATGGAGTTTCTCGATCAATTTGATATGCAGAGGATAGGGAAAAGCATACAATAACAATGCCATTGAGGGTACAGTGGGTTGAGCACCGAGGTGTACCCGAAGGATGGTCGTTAACCAGAGTGCAGCAATACATGTCCAAACCCGATGGAGGAAAGAAAAAAATCTAACAATGGAGTCGATGCCCATGCACCCTATCACCGAAAAGAGGAGTCACCTTACCTCGTGAGTGGAAAAGACTTCTTTGAAGAAAAACAACTTGCAAACATCCAGACACAACACTAGATGGAAGGAGTATGCAAAGCATTTGTATTTACAGCACACATGCCTTGAACCGCTAGTTCTCCCCTGTACATCCTTTTCTTGGGGTAATGCGGCAGCAATAGGGCCTCCTCCTTTTGTATGGTTGCAGGACACTGATGTACCAGGACATCAGTATTTTGCCCTCTAGATGAGGTAGCTAAGAAAGTCCCTTTAGGGACTGGTCTCTCTCAGTGACGTAAAGGCAAGTTGGCAAGGTTTACTGCAGGAGATGGACTAGCTTTAGAAACTGACAATGGAAGAGCTTTAGAAACTGACTATAATGGTGAAAGTAGATACCACTCCTGTTCTACGGTATTTACCCCCACCCATGGCCATTGTTAACCTATGGGTGATGCTTCAGGGTTGCTCTATAATGGTATTAAGAGGTCCTCCAGCTCAAAGAAAGCTTTGGAGTACCACAATACAGACAGGGATACTGGTACCCAGGTGTTATTCTGATGTAGCTGCATGTGATACTCACTATAATAGTAGACAAAACCAAAAAAGTGTTGGATAGAATAAAAGTAAGCCCCACTAAATAGTTACATACTCGGTGCCTTAAAAACAGCAATCCGAAAAGCAATAAACCAGATTCTCCTGCAAAGTAAACCTAGGCAATATCCAGCAATACAGAAGTGGCCAGGCAGCTGCCCATTAATGAACCACTAATGGTTAAGAATCCAATTTCCATTATTAATCCATTATGTCCAAAAGTCAGTGCTCAAAAGTTCTGGTGCCTCACTCATGTCTTTCACCCGTTGTGAAAAAGATTTTTAATTGGAGAGAGATACACCGGAGCCTGGAACCCGCAGCAGTCCAGGGTGGCACTGGTAGTTGACGGTTACTAATCAGTTAAGGGTTAATGGAGACCTCACCTTAAACCAAGGTGAGGTCTCCTGTTAAACCAACTCCAAAACCAAAAGAATGAAAGTTCAAATGGTTCAAATTCCGGACTCAACATAACCGTCTGTTACACCGAACCACAACACAATCGGGAGATGTGAAGACTGATTACCAGTTAGTCCGGGACAAAAAGCTGGACTAGGTCGACCTGGTGGCTCCTGGGTAGACTCAATTTCTTGTGAAGGCCTCACAATGATGCTTTAATCAGTTGGGCTCTGCACTCTCTTCTCCGAATCATTGTCAGCTCCTCCTGACAGATATAGTTCAGCTCCTCGTGCAGGCTACTCATCCAGATAATCAGCAAGGCAACAGTCCTCAGATACCCCAGATTTACAGTAAGTCTGGAGAGAGGATGGCAACATCCCAGCAATCCTGGTCAGGGCAGGTTTTCCTTCTTACACTGGAATTTAGGTTTCCTCATGAGCCTTGTTGAAACTGGGGAGGAGTGTAGCTCACTTGCATTAGGACAAAAGAACTTGACTGACTACCCCACCCACAAGATACACAAGTATCCTCCATTCAGGTTTCAATCTGGAAGTAATATGGCTAGGCATCCCAGTTTGGGGACCAAATAGATCTTCGACAAAGGAGAAGTGGTAGGTGGGATACCAACAGCAGAATACGTTTAAAAAATGGCCTATCCTCCTGTCAAAACATGACTCCAATCCACTACATTGCCTGAGCGAGTGGGCAGTAACTACACCCACTCAAAAAGGGTTCACTTTGGTTACCCAGCTGACATTAAAGCCCAGCATTGATGTCTTAGAATGGAAAACAAAGGTATAATCTCTAGTGGAGCTTTATCATTGTTGCATCCACAAGACTATCCAGATAAGTGGACGGGCAAGGAGGCACAGTCATAGCAACGCAGTGGACATTTGTCTTAAAATCCATCATGCAAGTCTTCACAGAAGCCATATATATTCTACTGTCAAAGCCTATGTGAGGGATGCTTGAAGTCTTAAGAAATACAAATCCATTCCAAGTACTGCCAATCTTTACAGAAATATTTGTAAGTGATTTTCTACAAGCTATACTAACTGAATTTTGTTAGTGTTTCTGTTAATAAAGAGGTCTGGAAACTAAATTTACTTGAAATAGGATCAGACTGCTGATCCATGAAATAGCAATCAGTTTAAAAAGATAACAGTTGGAATTACAGTAACTGATTGGAGTAAAACAGGTGGCAGCTTTGTTAATCAGAAAATGTGACTGAACATTTAAGGTAAGCAGTACGTAGACTGCTCCACAACGTCCAGTACTGGCAGTTAGCCTCTTAGTTAATTTTATGCAAACCTAGGGGGATCCTAAACTTCAAAACACATTGTCATTGAAAGTTGATTAGGATTACAAGTGCGTAACCTTTGCCTTCACCAAGAGATCGCCAATGAATGTCAGACATTTAAGAAATTCTCAAGCAAACTAACACCAGCTATGGAAAATCAGCAAAAACACAAAAAAGTAAACTGGATGTATTTTCAAAGAAAATCTTGTTAAGAAGCCTGTCAGCTTTCTTAACCTCAGCATGTGCTTGAGTGATTGAATGGGAATGTTCCCTACATGGTATATAGGAAAGATTTCCATGCCCTGAATGCCCAACTGCATGTCTATCTGGTATTCTGACTTTTACTTTGCCCTAGCGTCACGTTAATCTATGCCCGGGTATAGGGGTCTAGTACGGCCCCTGACTATGCAAGGTCCTGGACATGTCCTGTGACCTATAGGAGCGAAATAAGTGGGTGCACATAATGGACAGAGGGCTTAGTTGGGGTGGGTGTGAGAGCTCAACAGATAATACTAGTCAGTATCTGGTCCAGTTGGTTTACTTTAATTTAAACCTTAGCTCAATCCTGAGTACCTGTGGCACGGACAGACAGGAGTATCTCAAGGAAACATGTGCAAATAAGTTATCTGTATGTGGTAATAAGTTGAAAACACAATACAAATCTCAATCAATTTAACAAAAAACTGAGTACATTTTAATAAACAAGACACCAAAAGAACAAAATTCAGATAAGGGGAACCAGAGATACGGTTTTTAGGAGTTTTAGAGTTTTCTATTGCCAACCACAGGCATCTGGTTGCACTAGAACAGGTCTGAGTCAAAAGTAATGGCCAAACTCAGAGCATGAATTGGCTACAGGGACCAAGTATGTCCTGGTGAAAAGTTTATCTTCAGTTTTTTTCTGAAGGAATTTTCTGGTTGGCCGGATGGCTGCCAGCTGGATTAGACCGAGCACTTGACAACAGTGGTGTGCTGCTTGACATTGGTCAAAGAGAAATCCTCCTGACGGGATTTGAAATGTTCCTGAAAACCTAGCTGCTTTCAGCAGTGCAAACCATAGGTTGAATCAGACTGCGATATGACAGCAGCTGCAGTTTGGTGGTAGTCCCTTGGTGGCCACCTCTTGTTCTTTTGTGAAAAAGTTAAGAAAAAACTTTTAGGTGTCTTCTTTTGCAAACAGGGGGGGGGACACTCCAACACACGCCAACAGACCAGGACCTTTTGGACACCACTTGGTAAGTTATACCTCAGTCTCCTGGAAGGCATCAGCATGATCCACAGCAAATCCAGTTGCAACTAGTCAGCAGGGTTCTCCTTTGTTGCAGACTTCTTAATGCTTTTGTGTACTTGTAGCATAACAGGAAGCTAGCCAACTTGAGCTCTTGGAGTGGTTCACTCTTCTGTCCTGGTGCACGTGGTATCTGGTCCAGCCCTTGGCGTTTCCCTCAACATCTAAAAAAGCAGGCTCAGTCCTTCTGAATTCCAGTCCATTGGTTCAGCAGGTGCCGTCATTCTTCTGTTTTCCACAGGTCCAGCAGTGTTCTTTAGAGGGTATCCAGAGGTGCCCCTTCTATACCTGGCACTAGTTTGTGTGTGTGGGGTGACTCCCTAACCAGCAGAGAAACGTTTCCTAGGGACAACCTTACCCACCGATATTTATTGGGATTTTAGACCCAACAATCCCACAGTGCCCTGCTCTGCCAAGATTGTGGCATGAATCTTTCTTCCATTCACCAGAGCTCTGGGCACACCCCAGAGTTCTGTCTACAGAAATGAGGAACTCCCCCTGGTGTGAGTTACATTTGCCTGTGACAGTGGCGGTCTCTTTGAAGCTTGTACAGTTGATGGGAACTTCCCTAGGCAGCAGCATGTCACACTCCTGCTCCCAGCCAAGGCCCTTTTGTTCCCTTTTCTGCAATCAATTAACAACCACCAGCAGGTTGCCAAGTGACAAATGGGTATTATCTCAGAAAGAGCTACTAGAGGCTTTAGGCAGGATAATGGAAACTTTATAAAAGTGTAATTTTCAAAATAGTAATTTAAAATCTAAATTTACCATCCAGTTGGATTTTACATTTCTAATAATTTAAGACCTTGGTCTAGCTATTCCCAAACTGAACTTATATTAAAAGGTGTAATGAAAATCAGTACTTTTCTACGGGAGAGTGAGTCTTGCCACAGTGAAAAACGATTTTGGAGATTTTTCACTCAAGGGACATGTAAAATGTAGACACACATGCCCAGCCTTTTTAAATACAATGCACTCTGCCCTATGCGCTTGACCAACAGGATGCAGGAGGCCATCTGTCCCAGCATCCTCAGATTAATTATCATGGAGATCCGTGACAGAGGATAAAACATCGGGATTCTTAGCTAGAATGCACTGGACCCTCTATTCCTGTGCGAAGGCACGAAACTGTATTGAGTCCAGAATACCTCTGATGAGGGTCATGTCTGTAAAGTAGCCAGGTGTGACTTCAGCACTTTGATAGTGAACCTGCACAATGTGATTAGGTTAGCAGTAGCCTGGATGTGGGAGAAAACTGCCTGGGGTGAACCCGCCTTCAACAGCCAGTTATCGTGGTAGGGGAATACGAGGAACACTGACCTTCGAAGATGCAAAGCAAATAACACCATCAATTTTGTGAACACCCATGGGGCACTCGTGAGGCCAAAGGGAGAACAAAGAACTAGAACTGCTCCTGTCCCTCCATGAACTGCAGATACCGCCAGTGGCCTCCTGCAGGTCCAACGCTACCATCCAGTCTCCACTCCCACCCTGGAGATCTTCGTACAAGTAATTTTCTATAAATGGTTGGGTAATTGTGCCCCCAGGAACTATGGAGTAGGTATCAGGATCCAACCTGAATAAAGCATGTAGTGTGTGGGCCCTTTCATGAGGCAAGGGCAATGTGTCAGAGAGTCTGATGGGACACCAAAGGCTGCAACCCAGCTGGTCTCGATCCAAGTGGCACCCGGCTCAGTAAGCATAATCAGTTGTGCTTCGGCGTTGACAGTTCATGATCTGGCATGCGCCGTGGCACCAGGATCAAAGTTGGCACTGAAACCGGAACAGAGCCCGTAACAGGTCCAGAAGGTCCCACTGGTACAGATAATAGACGTGCCAGCAGTCTCTCAGATGAAGGTTTTTGCAATTTCTTGGGCGCTAGAGGCATCCCAGAGGGAGACTGCAATAAGCCAAATAGGAGCAGGATGGCTTCCTAGATTTGCTGGTTTGTCGTCGATGGGTCAGGAAATTCAGGTTGCCTCTGAACAAGGGTTGGAATTGGCTCCGAAGGGGATTGGCATTGAGAGCGACAACAAGAATGTTGACACTCAAGTCTTCTCTGCATTTCAAGAGTGGTGGAAAGGGGCCTAATCCCGCTTGGATATTTTATGTTTCTTCTTGGACTTATCAAGGCACAGCTGCTGCAGGCCTTGGAGCCGTGTGCCGACACCAGGCAAAATTGAATGGGAATCGTTCACAAGCATTTGCTTGCAACAGTCCCTACAAACTTTAAAACCAGTAGTTTTATCGCTTGACATTTTACCTCAAACTGTTTTAAAAAAACTAATTTTTAAGACAAAACCATCTTAGAGAGACCAGGAGTCGGTCTGGATCTTAATCTGGTGGCGCAGAATGAAAGGAACGGATATCAGCATGCATGGGTGGCGCCTATATGGGACTCCACATGTCATTTCCTGAGCAGATCATCATCTGTGTGGAACCACACATCACCACCGCTGGGCACCTAGGGGTACTACTGAGAAGAATTCCATAATACCTCAAATTTGCACAGATTTCCCTCCTAAAACTAATATCACTTGATACTTTGTGTTTAGACAATTAGTCTACAGTGCATTCTCACAGAAAAATAGTCACATGTATAAACAGAAATCTGTTCTAGATTCTTACATGACAAACATATCAAACAGAAGCTTAGAGATATTTTTCATATTGTTCAAACTGATAAAAAGAGCTCTGCATAAAAATAATCTGAATATGATGGTAACTAATATCCCTTTTTACAATACATTATATGCAGCACCATGTATGAGGGTAATGCAAAACGTGATTGTTGTTTTTATCAGCTTTTGATGCTAGATTTAAGCGACCATTACACATGTTACTAGACTACCAACAAAAAATATCCTGCATTAAAAGGGCAATGAAGAGGACTTTCACAGAAGTTGGATGAGATACTTACCGCTGGAACAGAGCCTATGTTGTTTATCTGCACAGGATGGTTCATTGGAGAAGCAGCACGGGGTCCTATGGGGGCCTGTGGCATCTGCACATTCCCTATTGACATGTTGTTAAACTGATTCAATCCTGTGAAATACACGAGATATTAATTGAAAGAGCTAAAAATCTGACAAATCACACCCACTAAAAAAACACACGTTCCAACAATATACCCAGTTGCAGTGAGTTTAACATCTTTGAAATACATTAAAACCTATGTCTTGGGGAAGTAAGAGTGACACTTTCACCATGCAAGGCTTATTTCTGATTAGATGACCTAGTTTTTAAGGTGAGGATGCATATGAAAAAATCCACAAGAGTGTATTATTGGGTGATTTACCCAGGAAGAATTAACTGTTTAGCAATACTCTGACAAGAGGCAACATAGCTGGTAATGGTAAGGATGTTTTAGATTCAGTATAACATTTCTAGGGATGGCCGTGAAAAACGTTAACGTTCTTGTACACCCCTATGCAAGATGAACTATGTGAACATGTACCAGAAATTAAAGAGCACTGATCAGCAAATTCCAGCAATGTTAGAAGTCCTACCATGGAACATTCTCACTCTTCTACCGGTAAAAAGATTTTCCCTACATGCGGGTATAAATCACACGTGACAGGAACCCCCCAAAACTGCGACAATATTAAGATCACACATACACTACATCATCTTAACTCTGTGACCATAATGGCCTGCTCATATTTAGCATGCATAGTTTCTTTGAGATCCCATTGCTGAATTCAGCATTAAGTCTAGTTTTTAGTACTGTACAGTTTTCCAGTTCACCTGTGCAAAGATCGTAAAAACCCCACTCAACAAATAAATATTCACCAGCAAAAGAGAAAAAACCAGGGAAGAAACTTCTTTCCTCACTGCTCTTTTTCTGAAAGCCAAGAAAAGGGTCATCATATTCAAGCAAACACTTTGTGGATACCATTATCAGAAGAAAAAACGTCACTATTTCCTCTTTTTGGAAAAATCTACAAACTTGCCATATTTTGGATATTTTACTCAGGATCTCCAGGGTTGATCACAATCACTATGTACACTGGTGTAGGAAATCTGCCTTTCCTGTGTGGTTTCCTGGATTTTGACTCTTGCTGGACCATAAAGTTTTTCTGATTTTAGAAGTATGCGCACTTTAAACCTGCTATCCAATGGTAAAGTGTCTTTGCTCCCTCTTTTAATACGTTTGTATTGGCATACTCCTAATGAACAACTTACTTACCTTAGGTCACACCTTATCTGGTAGAGGCTATCTAGCCGCAGACTCCTTATCGTAGAAATAATCCTAGGTGTCAGGCTGGAACAGAAAACTTTGACCAGTACCTCTGTGTGCTGATCGGTCGACTAATTTGGCTCTGGGTCATTGTCTGCAGGGGATGTGGGATGCCTATATAGGTCCTACTCACAACAGGTACCTAATGGAAAATTCTTAAGTGATTAACTACACAATGTGTTTGAATTGTCAAAAAAATAATGAGCATGTGCTTTTTAAAGACCAGAACCCTCACTCACCACAAGGGTGACATGCTTCATCATTGGGTTTCCTCTTGCACATAGTGCCCGCAAGGTGCACTATGTGGGCTACAACTCTCCCAATGGAGAGGAGCGTGAGGTGTTTTGTAATTCCAATGGAAACAGTGACTGAGGGGCAGAGTGCAAATCAAAAGTGACTAAAAACATCTCATAGGGAAACCAAACTTTAATAATTTTCCTAATGGATGTCATCCATTAGGAAAATTATTAAAGTTTGTGTCCAGGAAATGAAGTCTTGCCTCCTCTTTGGCAGCGTGGGGCAGAGCAAGTAAGATAGGGAATGTGATGGTCTGGACTACATGAAAAGGCGTTACCACTTCGGCAGGAACGAGGCACATGTTTTCAAAACCAGTATTTCTGGAAAATACATCAAGTAATAAGGGTGCACAGAAAGTCCTTGCAGTTCACCATCCCTCTTGGCCGATATAATGGCTACTAAAAAGGCTGTTTTGAAGGTTAACAGTTGTGTAGAGAGCACGTGTATAAGTGTCCAAAGGGCGAGCACAAAAGGAAGCTCAAACCAAGGTTCAGGTCTCATTGAGGTACGATGAAGGGATTTGGTGGCAACATATGTTGTAGACCTTTTAGAAAACGAGTCAACATGTGACTTTAAGAGAGGAATGATCAGGCAAACTCAAGAATGCGGATATGGCCGAAAGGTGCCCTTTAACTTAGTCCACAGAACAAACAAACAAAACATGAGACAGAGGTGCAGAAAGGGAATCAACAGTTTTGAAGCTACATCAAGCCACAAATTAGTCCTAATGGCAGGAGCACACTATCTGGTTTGAAAGACTCCTGGCTGCCAGAATGACATCACAGTTTTCTGGAGGGAGATCACAAACCAGTAACTGCTGCAGCTCAATCTACATGCATGAAGATGGAGCGTGCACAGGTTTAGGAGAAAGACTCCGCCTTGTTGTGACAGTAGATACTTGCTAAGTGGCAGCCTGATGGGGGGGAACAATGCTCATGCTCAGGAATTTGTGATACCATGCTCTGCATGCCCAAGGAGGAGTGGTAAGAATGACTTGGGCTCAGTTGTTCCTGATCATCTTGAGCACTATGCATAAGTGGTATCAGAGTAAGGGCATACAGGAGACCAGAGCTCCACTCAAGACAAAATGTGTCTCTAAGCAAGAAGTGCTGACATTGCACATTCAAGGCTGTGGCAAAGAGTTCTAACCAAGGTTCTCCCAAATCTCTGAAGAGACCTTGCACTACCTCTGAATTGAGGCACCAGCTGTGATGCACTAGGCACCGACGGCTGAGCTTGTCCACTCTGGTATTCAAAGAGCCTGCCAGAAGTTGAACTATCAGAACACTGCCCTGGCATTCCCAGCCTCTTGATCCAGGGTCCACGACCCCACCCAGTCATGCTTGTTGCAATACCACATGGCGGTGGTGTTGTCCATGAACACCTGAACTAGCCTTCTCCAGATGGAAGGAAGAAAGCCTTTAAATGGCAGTTGGATCACTCTCAGCTCCAAAAGTTTCATGTGGAGCTGAAACTCTGCCGGAGACCAGAATCCTCTGCTCTTCACCTCCCTCCGGTGGCAGTCCCACCCTAGGAGTGACACCTGCCACTACTGTCTGCTCTGGGTGGTGAAGGGGGAGGTTTCTGCTGCTGACCCAATCGTGGTTCGTCAGCCACCACTACACATCTTTCACAGTTCCCTACTATGAGGAAATGCCTTTGTTGAACAAGTTACTTACATTCGGTAACAATGTATCTGTAAGAGACACAGGTAGTTGTAGATTCCTTATCTTAGAATTACCCCTAAGCTTCGGAATGGATCCAGAGAATATTTTCTTAGCAGTACCCCTGCGTGTCGGAAGGTGGTGTCGGTTGACTCTGCGTCCATCATTTGTGTCGCGGTCGCCATCACGGTGCCTACTTAGACGCCGCCCCTGCGCACTGACATCAGTTATGACAGGACTTTCCACACCCGAAGCGCAGAGCCATGAAAGACACTGACCATTGGTGCGCTACAACTAGGGCCCTCTAAGGGAGACCCTATCCCTAGAAGTCAATACGCAGAGCGGGGAGGATGAGTGGGGCGGTAAGGAAACTACAACTAACCTATGTCTCTTACAGATACATCGTCATCAAAGGTAAGTAACTTGTTCATCTAAAAGACAATTAGTTGTAGATTCCTTACCTTAGAATGGATACACCAGCAATACCATCCACGGTGGTGAGTCCACGACCTAAGTTCACACCATAAAGTCCTGGAGGTCCAAACGGGCAAAATAGCTGCCCCTCGGAGCTTGTCTGTCCAGGGCAGTAATGTCTGGTGAATGTGTGCAAGGATGCCCACATGGCCCCATGGCAGGTGTCAATAATTGGGACTCCACATGCCAATGCAGTGGTTGCTGCCGTAGCCCTAGTAGAATGAGTACACAGCCCCCCTGGAGGTGGTACGCTTTTGAACAGCCAAACCTTTCTTGGCACCTACATAGGCAACAAAGAGTTGATAATCCACTGCATATCTTTTGTGCAGTCAAGGTAGAAGGACAGCACAAGTATAGTGTCCAGATTGTGGAGTCTCTCCTCCTCCTTGGAATGCGGCGGAGGTGGGTAAAAAGTGTGCTTAGTGATGGTTTGCCCTATGTGAAATGGAATAACTACTTTGGGAAGGATATAGGGCCTCGTCCTAAGCACCACTTCGTCCGGATGCAAAGAGAAGAAAGGGGGCTTAGAAGATAGAGCCTGAAGGTCACTCACCCTGCGAGCAGAGGTGATGGCAATGAGGAAGGCAGTTTTCAGAGTGAGGAGCCTGAGAGGACAGTTGTGAAGGGACTAGAAGGGAGCACAGATAAGATAGGTTAGAACATGATTCAAGTCCCACAGGGGAATTATGAAAGGAGATGGAGGAAAGAGATGAGTAATGCCCTTAAAGAATCTATTTACAATAGGGGACTTGAATAAAGAGGTCTGATCTGGCAGCCGAAGGAAAGCAGAGATAGCTGCAAGATGGCCTTTAAAACTGCCCAGGGCAGAGCCCTGCTGGGCCAAAGAAAGTATATACAAAAGAACCTCTGAAAGAGGGGTAGAAAGGAGATCCACAGCCTTTGCTGTGCACCATGCCAACAACTTGATCCATCTACTGGCGTATACCATTTTGACAGAGGGACGTCTGGCTGCCAAGTTGACATTTCAGATTTCGGGTGGAAAGTCGAAAGCTGTTAACTGTCCCTGCTCAATTTCCACGCAAGGAGGTGGATGCTGAACAGGTTCGGGTGAAGAACTGGCCCCTGTTGCTGCAACAGAAGATCCTCCCGAAAGGGGCAGTCTGATTGGAGGATCGATGGTCATGCTGAGGAGCTCGGGGTACCAGAAACGTCGTGCCCAGTCCGATTGTAAAATTTACGCAAAAATCTTAGCCACGAGGCTCAATGCAGACCTCCCACATTTGATAAGTAACTCACAAGTAGGGTTTCTTAAAAACCGCATGTAGAACGACAACACTTGCCTGCTATGCTATGTTCTAAAGAATGCGGCTTTTAAATCGGACCCTTCTATAGCAATCACCCTGGATGCAGAAAAGGCGTGCGACAGGGTTTCATGGTCCTTCAAACACTGCATGCATTTATTTGACTTGGGTGAACCCTACATAAATATGGTCATGGCCCTCTACTCGAAGCCTACTGCACGTATTGCAATTAACGGTTCCCTATGGGAGTGTCTCACTCTCCAACAAGGATCAAAACAAGGCTGCACTCTTTCACCATCCCTTTTCCTACTAGTGCTAGAGCCCTTAATACAAGACATCAAATAGAATACAGACATTAAAGGAGTAGGTTTTAATAATACTCAAGTTAAATTAGCCGCTTATGCGGACGATATCCTGATAGTAACAGAAGACCCGGGTCTCTCAATGCTGATTCTAACAAGACGGAAATATTCTATACACTCGGGGTACACACCAAATAGGGACAAATCGGAGGTAAAATCCCTAAATGTTCATTGTACCAGAGAGATTCTAGGCAACTCAGGTCTTGCATGGCAGCCGGGATTTATAAAATACTTAGGTATAGAATTTGGTAGCAATATAATCGACACTACACCACAATGAAAATAAAACGCTGGAAAAAATTAAGAAGCTTCTAGACACTTGGTCTCCAAAATGTATCACTTGGTGGGGAAGAATTGAAACGATAAAGATGATGATCATGCCCCTAATTAATTATCTAATCAACATGCTCCCTCTTATCTTAACAGAAGATTTCCACCATGAACTTGATATCCTCTTATCATAATATTTATGGCGAGGCA
This sequence comes from Triturus cristatus, assembly GCF_964204655.1. Classification (NCBI taxonomy): domain Eukaryota; kingdom Metazoa; phylum Chordata; class Amphibia; order Caudata; family Salamandridae; genus Triturus; species Triturus cristatus. The sequence continues at coordinate 838,469,203 of NC_140593.1, read as the reverse complement.
AGAAAGCTAGAATAAGAATTTAAAACCAAGGCTGGGGAGGAGGAGCATAGCGCGCAACCAAGATGGCCGCGTAGGTGCGAGGCTCCCGAGGACCTCCGCGACCTCCTACATATATCCTGACAATATCCTGTCCTAGATGAGGGGACTGTGTTGGTGAGCCCAAGATGAGGTGGCACCCGCTTTCCGCTTCCAAATTGGACCTCGGACTCCGGCGGTAGCACCGATTGAGATTTCCGGCCTTCTCCACGCCGGACCCCGGGTTGGAGTTGTGGGGTGATCCGGAGGCAAAGTCAAAAACAGCGGCGGGCTGGGCGCGGCGGCTCGCATACCCCGCACTTTCACTTTCGCTTTTGCACCCTCCTAGCTGTCTCGGCGAGGTTGGGTCGCGGGGCACTGTGAGGTAGTGTGGCCCCGTTGGGGTGCCCTGCCGGCCCGCCGGCTGTGGCTTGCCCCGTGGCCCAGTGGTGACCCCCCCCGGATCCCGTGAACCGGCTTGCCCGCCCTTTACGACGTGCCTGGCACGGCAGTGGGACTGGAACCATGTCCACAAAGCAAGATGGAGATCGGGCAAAGGTGAAATCTACCCGACGTGGCGCAGTCCACCAGTCTAACAGCATGGACCGCTATACCCTCCAGAAGGGATCTCCCGAGGTGCCGCGTAGGTCCCCTGAGGGCCCGACTGATGCTCCTGCTCTGCCCGCGGACCTGACCCTGCGAGACGTGATGGGCGCCATCGCTGAGATGAAGGCCTCGGTGGACCAGCGTTTTGATACACTGGCGCAGAAAATTGACTCGGTCCTTGTGGATGTTGGCCTGGTAAGGGCCGATTTATCCAAGACTAATGACCGGGTCGATTCGTTGGCCCACACCACATCGGGCCTCACGACGGATGTGGCAGCCCTCCAAAAGGAGGTGCGCCGGCTTGGCCAGGCGAGCGCGCTGATGGATCGTCGCCTGGAGGATTCTGAGGGTCGGGCCCGGAGGAACAATGTCCGTATTCTCGGGGTGCCTGAGGGACGGGAGGAGGCGGCGGCGGATCTATTCGTGGAGGACTTGATTCTCACCCACCTCCAGCCCCGGGGACTGAGTAAATTCTTCGCGGTGGAGCGGGCCCACAGGGTTCCCGGGGGAAGGCCCAAGGCCGGAGCCCCCCCGAGGCCTCTCATCGCCCGGATTTTCAACTTTCGGGACAGGGACGCTATCCTGCAATCCTCCAGACTACAGGGGCCGGTCAGACTCGACAATATGGACATAAATTTTTATCCTGACTTAACCCCAGCGGGCCAAAAGCAGAGATTAAGCGTTCTCGGAGTCAAACGTCGTCTACGGGACCTAAATCTCAAGTATGCTATGCTTTTCCCGGCTAAGCTGCGTGTGGAGTTGGATGGCCGTACGCACTTCTTTGATCGTCCCGAAGCAGCCGGGGACTGGTTAGATACCTTGCCTGGGGATCGGGATCGGGGGGGTGGGGGGGGGGGGGGGGGGGCGGTGGGGGGAGAGGGCCCGCCGGATCAGGACTGAGGGACTAATATTATGCCTCGCTCTGGACAAAATTGATGTCACTTTTGACTGTTCGCCTGTTCGAGTAAGTCTCCTCCTGTGGAGGTCGTGTGGGGTCTCTTGGGGGTTCTCCCTCCTCCTCTGGGGGTTTAGTTAGTTTCACCATCTATGGGGCGACAGGCACACTGCACTTTGGGGGGGCTGTTTGGGCTCATGCAGGGGTGCAGGGAGGGGGGAGTTCTGTTGGGGGGGGGGGGGGGGGGGGGAGTTGGGGTGGGGTGTTGTTGTTCGTTTTTACCACAAGGCAAACCCTTTTCTGTATTGTTTTTAAGGTGCTCTCCGGGGGACGATTGATGGCTCCTGTGTGTGATGGGGGGTAGGGAGTTGACTTTGTTGTCTTGGAACGTTAATGGACTGGGGGATAGGATCAAACGAGGTGTGGTCCTGCAGTATTTGAAACGAATCTCACCCGATGTAGTCTTCCTGCAGGAGACACACCTTATTGGAAACTCTTTTTGTGCCATGAATCGGCGTGGCTATCGTTTGGTGGCCCACTCGGGCTTCACATCGGGCTCACGGGGTGTGGGCATTATGGTGAAGAACTCGCTCCCGTTGGAAATTGATGAGGTGCGCCATGATGATAGGGGGCGCTATGCTGTTTTCGTGGGGAGAATGGAAGGCAAAGGCGTGGTTTTTGTATTGGTATACGTCCCACCGGGGTTACAGGCGACCACTTTTGCAGACTTGGGGCGCCTCCTCCTGGGCCTTCCGGGGGGACTCCTAGTGGTTGGGGGGGACTTCAATGCGGTGGTTTCTGGGACTCTGGATCGTCACCCCCCTAGGGACCTCCCCCGGGCCCAGGCGTGGCTATCTGGCCTCTTGGATACACTGGGATTGGTGGACTGCTGGCGCTTAAAACATCCCACGCAGCAGCAGTACACTTTCCACTCGGGGGCACATGGTAGCCTCTCACGGCTTGATCATGTCCTTGTCCCGGCGGCCTATGCTGGGAGTGTGGGGGAGGTGCGCCATCTATCGCGGGGTATCTCAGATCATTCCCCGCTCCTGTTCCATTTTGATGTCCTTCCGAGGGGTGAGGGCAGGGTAGTTCCCATCAATGCCTGGTACCTGCGCGACCCCACCATTCGCGCTGCTGTGATTAAATCCTTGCAGCGATACTTTGAGGAGAATGTGGGGTCCGTCCCTTCGGCTATCTCCTTGTGGGAAGCCTTCAAGACAGTTCTCAGAGGAGAGGCCCTGTCCCTCATTTCCCATGCCCGGAGGCGCGAGCGGGAGGAGGTTACCCGGGTGGAGGCCGAAATTGCTGAATTGGAGGGTGATTTAGAGGGCGGAGTGACGGATGCTGCACTGCATGTCCTACAACTTAAGCAGGCGGCCTACAGGGCCCTCGTCACGGAGGCGGCCAGGGGCCTCAGTAGGGAGCAGCAGGGGCGACTGTATGATGTGGGTGATAAGGCGGGCAAACTAATAGCGTGGTTGGATAAAAAGGAGAGAGTGAATCGTGTGGTCCCGCTGATTGAGAGGACGGATGGTGTGAGTGTCACCGAGCCAGAAGAAATTGTCTCCTGTTTCGCGGATTATTTCCGCGAGGTGTATTCTCCGGTCTCTCCTTGCTCGGAGGAGGACTCCCATTCCCTGCTTAGGGATATCGCGCTGCCCTCCCTCTCGGAGGAGGACAGGGTGTCGCTGGATGCCGCTCCTACATCCGACGAAATTGCCCTCGCCATACGTTCGGTTGCCTCTGGCAAGGCCATGGGCCCAAATGGCATCCCTATTGAGTTATATAAGTTGCGACCAGATGTACTGGCGCCCCACCTCCGTGCGATGTTCCTGGCGGCCCACTCGCTGGGCTCCCTCCCGCCGGACCAGCGTCTGGCTACTATCGTGGTGATCCACAAGGAGGGGAGGCCTCGGGACCGGGTCACATCCTATCGGCCTATCTCGCTTTTAAATGCGGAGCCCAAAATTCTCGCCAAGGTGCTGGCCAATCGGCTGGTCGGCGTGGTGGGCGACCTGGTTCACCAAGACCAGTCCGGCTTTATCCCCCATCGCAATACAGCCCTTAATCTGCGGCGCTTGCACGGGGTGCTCGCACGTGTCCCATTCGTGCGGGAGCCGGCCATTTTGGCGTCCTTAGACGCCACTATGGCGTTTGACACGCTTGAGTGGCCATACATTTGGGCGATGCTGGCGAAGTTTGGATTCGGCCCGGGCTTCATCAGTTGGGTCAAATTGTTGTACTCGGGCCCATTGGCGCAGGTGGTGGTGAATGGAAGAGTTTCGGCCCCATTCGAGCTGGGCCGGGGCACGCGACAGGGCTGCCCCTTGTCGCCGCTCCTGTTTGCGCTGGCCTTGGAGCCCCTGGCGGAGTGGCTGCGGTGGCACCCCTCCATCCGTGGACTCCGTTGGACCCCCGAATATGAGGACCGTGTGTCCCTATACGCTGACGACATCCTTTTGTACCTAGCCTCCCCACGTAAGTCACTCATAGTCCTGGTTGATGTTTTACGTTCATTCGGCCGGAACTCAGGCCTTGTCATCAACTGGGCTAAATCATGCGTGTATGTGCTCTCTGGGGAGGCTCCTGTCCTTCCGCGGGGTTGTCCGATTCAGATTGCCTCTCAGGGGTTTCGATACCTGGGTGTCTACATTACTCTGGACCCAGAGGCTCGCTACGAGCGGAACTTGCTTCCCCCTCTCCAGCGCTTGAAGGAGGACGTCGTGCGCTGGCGGCGCCTGCCGCTTTCGCCGCTCGGCCGGGCGGCGTTGTTTAAGATGATGTCGTTGCCACGTTTCTTATACGCTCTCCAGAACACTATGGACCCAGTCCCGGCGCGCTACTTCAGTGAGGTGGAGAGTTTACAGCGCCGCCTGTTCTGGGACGGGAGGCCGCGCATTGCCCTGGCGAAGTTGACGCTCCCATGGTATGACGGGGGGGATTGCCCTCCCGGACATTAAACGGTATTACTGGGCCTCCCAGCTAGCTGCAATTAACCATGGCCTCTATGGGCCCGCCTTGAACCCGGCGTTTGAGATGGACAAGATGCTACTGCCCGGTGGCGACTACAATCGAGCGCTCTACTCTGGCACGCCCGACGCTCGCTTGACGGGACCTACGCGTGTCATGGTCAGAGTATGGCATGCGGCTAATGCAGCTATGGGGTGGAAGGACCGTTTGACCCAGGCGTCACCGCTGTATGCGTCTGAGAAGTTGGGCTCTCTCTGGACCTCGAAGGGCTTCGCGAAATGGGACATGATAGGCATCAGTAAAGTGGGGGATCTCTGGTCGAGGGGAGGATTTAAAACATTCGAGATGCTGCAGACGGAGTTTCAGTTGCAGGGCAGTGAATACTTTCGATACCTGCAGATCCGTCATGCACTGGGCTCCGTCTTCCCAGACGTCGCCTCCATCCCGGAGTCTTCCCCCCTGGAGGATAGAGTGCTAGATGGCCACGTCCCAGACAGCACGATCTCCCTTATTTATAAAAAACTGATTAATGATCGATCGGGCTTGCTGATTGGCCTTCGCGAGGCTTGGGTCGCCGACGGTCTGGAGTTGGACGATGAGGACTGGACCTCCGCGGTGGCCTCTCCGAAGGAGGTGGCTATACCGGCTCGCCTTCGCTTCGTCCAGCTTAAGATACTCCACCGGGTCTACATGACGGGGCCAAGGCTTCAGCGTATGGGCTATACTGAGGATGGATTGTGTAAGCGTGGTTGTGGTGCCGTGGCGACCTTCCTGCATATCTTATGGGAATGCCCGAAGGTGGAGCGATTCTGGCGCGGTGTGCACGAGGTCCTGCGAGTGGTTACGCGTGTTGCGCTGCTGCCGGAAGCGAGGAGATGCCTGTTGAATGTGTGGGAACCAACTGACTACTCGGCTCCGCAAACGTGGTGGGTGACTCTGGGATATATGATTGCTAAGCGTGACATTGCGCAGCTGTGGGGATCCCAGAACCCCCCCGACGGTGTCGGCCTGGAAAGAGCACATGGACTGGTGCATGTTTTGAGAAAAGGTGGTGTATGTGGCGAGGGGTAAGCCTGGGACATGGGTGAAAGTGTGGGGCCCCTGGAACGCCTACCGTGGGAGTATTTGCGCGCCACCATTGCTGCCTGCTGCCTCACCAGCCCCGTCCCCTTAGCTGACCTCTTCCCCTAGCCCCGGGCACAGGGTTCCCCCAGTCCTTGCTCTGTTTCCCTTCCCCTCCTTGGATTCCTCTGATAGTTGGGGTTCCCCATTGGGGAGCACGTGCTGCTACTTTCGACTGTAGGGTAGCCTTGTGGGTGTTGTTTTTTTTTGTTGTTTGTATAAAATGAAACCGCACTGTGACGTATTATGGATGTGGCCCATGATGTTGATGACTCCTGCTTATGCTCCTTTGTAACGCCAAGTGTTCTATGGACGTATGCCATATGTTTCTGCCATTCCTAGCGGCCGGCAGGAAGGTTGTGGGCCCATATTTGTATATTCTTGAGATCTGTAATAAACGGTTTCAAAAAAAAAAAAAAAAAGAAACCTCACCCCCACCGCTGATCCTAACTCAGGCCTTCACGTCTGTATGTCGATATGCCAAAAAATGCACCAATGCCTCATCCCAGCCATATGCAGAGGTCCGGTCCATAAAGGCCAGATATATTGGCGATCGCTGTGCAATAGTGTATTTTCCAATGATTAAATTAAGATTTAGGCATTGTTCATTTGTGCCTACTTTACTCCTAAAACCCAGTTGGCATGATTCTAAGATACGATTTTACTCAGCCTAATTACAAATGTTATTATATAAAACTCTGCCTAAAAATTTCAGGGTATTGTCTATCAAGGAAATCGGTCTATAGCAGCTGCGTTGTGAGTGGTCACCCTTTTTAAAAAATTGGAACAATAATGCTTGTTGACCATGAGCTTGGTAGCGGGGCATTAGTTAAATTGTTAAAAACATTTAACAGAAGTTGGGCCTAAAAATCAGGTTTATGTTTAATGAGGTCAATCGGTAGCCCATCCAGACCTGGGGCTTTGTTGCCCACACTCTGGTGGATGGCTTCTTCGACCTCAGATAACAATATTGGAATCCTGGTTGGGACCCTATGCTTAAAGGGATCCGTTTCTTGTGCGGGGGCTGAATAAATCATAGAAACATGATTTTCCTAAGTTGCACTTGTTATTTTGCAGCTTATCGGGGTTAGTAACTGTCCAGTTGCTCTCAAATCTTTAACAGCAGCCCAGAATATATTCCCATTTTTTAGGCTACCGGCATTGGCAAGTGCATCCCAGTGGTCTTTTAATATTTCTTCCTTCCTTTTAGCAGTCGCAATCTTGTACTTCTGCCTTAACAATTTGACAAGTGGACTACACCTCGGGCTGGTCAACAGGGCCTTATGTAATTGTCTATTAGCCTCCAAGCACTCATGATTAAACCATCTAGGTCCTCGTTGCGCAATAGTGATAGGCTTCAATAGTAAGGATTTAATAGCCTCACAAAGTTTGATAAAAGCACTAATTGCATCAGGGTGAATTGTGGTCCCCATGGGTTGTAGCAATAACTTCAGCTTTCAATAAACAATCCTCTAAGGCAAGGGAAATAAAAATGTAATCAATCGTAGAAGCACAACTCCTCCCTCTGAATGTCGGCTCAGGGGGGTTGTTATCAATTGTTACAGCGGCGATTTCCATAGCATTAAAGAAATTATGATAATTCAGGTGTTCCACTAATTCCTTGCCCCTATTACAGTTTTGTCCTCTGCTGCATGGTCATTTACTGGTCCTGGTGTAGGGTAATTTGGCATTGAAGTCGCCTCCCAAGCAAATACCTTCTATTTTGGTAGAGTCTTTGTGATGCTGTTGGGTGGCGACAAATTCAAATAAATTTATATAATTCCCATTTGGTTTCTACTGAAAGTCATTGTTATAAAAATTAATTAGATAAAGAGAAACACCGCTTTTATACAATAAAGCTTAAAAATTGTCAAAAAAAAAAAATTAAAAAAAATAAATAAAAATAAAACCAAGGCTGGACAAATCCCTAAGTGGAGTTAATTTAGCCGATTTTAAAACATACCAAACAGCCTTCCTGGTAAAGCAGGGCTCCTAGTGGATTTCGCCTCCCATCAACTATACACCAGTATTGCTAGAAGTCGAAACATCTATCCTTGATATCCTTAACCCTCTTGCCCTGCTCACCTCTAGCCACACAAATCTAATTAGATCAAAATCTATTTTTAAAAACACAAAAGCAGCATTGCTAAAATTAGATAAGAAACTCAACTCAAGCATAAAGCGCTCCAAGTTGAAATCCATATGGAACAACCATAACATTTTATACAAGGGAAAAACCTTACACTATGGTTCCTGGATTAACAAAGGGATCTCCCCCCAACAGCTAGAAAGCTCCTCCTAAACAGTTACCTTTAAGAAACTCCAATCTAGTTACAGTTTAGAAAACATGGAATTTTACAACTTTCTTAAAGTTTAGAGCGCAGCACTGTCAAAAGCCAAATTACACAACTCTCCTCCATCCCTACCAAACTTTGTGACGAAGATGAACAAGCTAAGCCACAAAGTATCACTTATTTACAAACTGCTCCGCCCTAAAAACTCGTCTCTCAATAAACACCTTATAGCTTTCTCGGAGCTACATTCCTCCAACCCGCTACCAGAGACTAAATGGCCTCAAATAAGAGTTCCACTACCCGTAATAAAATATCTCCGGTCTTTCTCAAACAAAATTATAGCTCCTACTTGAAACCTTCTGGACACCTGCTCGTCTACACTCTCAACATCTCCGCGATGACCCTATTTGCTGAAACTGTAAGGAAGAAACAGGCAAATTAGCCCACCTTATCTTACACTGAAAAGCTGTATCGACATTTTGGGACGATGTATTTGCTATTCTATCAAAACTATTCAATTGTAAATTAAAAAGAGAACTCTCCACTTAACAACTGGCTTTCTTGATACTGAAACACAAAATTATGCAGACAAGGCCCCATTGGACCCATTATTCACATCCCACAATAAAAATGGTCCTGAATAATTGGAAGAACACGCAAAAGGCATCATACGAATGCTGGATGATTTGGATTACACACCTCAGGGGCGCAGACAATATCGCTCTTCAAAATTCTGGCTGGAAACCCCCTAACAGACACATGTGGGACAAACTAGCTGAATACTTCACCAAACACAAACCACCAAGATCATTCTACAGATACTATTTATAGGATATTTCCTTTCCACAGATCTTCTTAGCCACAAACAATAATTAAGGATGTGTGTTACAAATGGGATTTTTGGTTGGCTAGGCCATGTCCCGAAGTCGGGCAGAAACCACCACTCTAGTCAGGATAAGGGAGATAAGGGAGTTACACTCCTAAAATAACCCCTGCTCACCCCCTCGGTAGGTTGGCATCAGCAGTCAGGCTTATCTTAGAGGCAGTGTGTAAAGCATTTGCACATAACCAACAGTAATACAGTGTAAGCACTACAAAAGGACACCACACCAGTTTAGAAAAATATCCCATATTTTTATATATTTAAGACAAGACCAAAAACTATAAAAATCCACAATACAGTACTTAAAAAACTTCTTTATCAAAATATGCTTGAAAAATAGTTCCTTGATGTCGATAGCTCTGTCTGGGCTATCACGGCGTCATAAGCAAACAAATCCAAACAGTTCTGGCTGACCGCGGCGTCGCAGGCCAGCTACAGTGTCGGGTAGACCCGCAAAAAGTACCTTTTAGAAATGCAGGGCGTCGGCAACCTCTCGTTGTGCTTCCGAAATCACGGCGTACACAGGCGTCGGTTCCGGAGGACGGTACAGGAGTCGTCAGGGCCCTCGAAGTCACACACGTTGCAGTCAGGAGCGCTGGCAGGCATGTGGTGCTGTGTTGCGAGGTGCGGCATGTGGTGCCCTCAGGTTGCGGTGCGAGCAGCCGCTCAGTGGCGGCATCAGATGGCGTTGTCAGTGAGGACAGGGGTGCGGTGCGAGGTGAATGTAGTGCTCATCACGGTGCTGGCAGGTCACAGTGCAAGCAGCGGCATCGTAGTGGCTGAAGCGCTGTCGTCGGCTGACGAACTGGTGTCGATGGTGCCGGCGTCGGTAGATATATCACAAAAAGGACACTGTTCCTAAAAGTAGGGTGCAAAAAGTCACCCATACAATAAGGTGCAAAAAGTCACCAGGTGTAAAAAAAAGAGTCAAAAGAAGGAAAGAGAAAATCATTCCTAGGTAAAGGGACCCTCAAATGAAAGGAAAAACCATTATGTGTCCTCTGTTGCCCTCACACACCCCATAGGGTGTCATGCTTCATCATCGGGCAGTTGCTCCTCGTAGGGCCGGCGCTGCAATTCCCTACGGGTCCCCCGAAGGGTCTCTTTATCGGAGATCTTTTATAGGACTGCCGGATGGTGCATGAGGGTGTGTGGGGTGAGGGGTCCAATAAGGGTAAAGACAAAAAGTGCGTGCAAATGTTAAGAGAAATTCGTAAAGGGTAAACATGCAGCAATTGTATGAATCGTGTACCCTAAGCAGACTCAACTGCTGAATAAAATCTAGCCCCAATGGCATACTATGCCCGGGTATAGAAAGACATAGGTCAACATGTTTCGTGCCTGCGTCGCCTTAAGGGTCGTTGGGGCTTCGTCAGGACCAGAACTATAAAATGTAGTGTGCACGTGAAAACCAATTAAAATACCCTCAAAATCGATCAGGGCGGGCAGTAAACTGTATCACCCAAGATCTGGCTACAGCTGCATGATGTGACCGCTCCTGATCAGTACCATATAGGATGGTCTCCACATGTTTTTGGCCTTTCCATGACGGAGACCCATTTGTCATCATAGCTGAAAAGGGAAAGGTCAAGGTATGGACTGCCGCTGTATGACTGAGCACTGATGGGAAGCTGACCTAGAAGTCTCCTAACTGCCTCAGTGTGGCCACCATATTTTGCATTGATAATTGTGTCCTTAAATCGCCTTTGAATTTGTCTGGCAAAATTGTTGCTGGAGGCAGAGCATGGGAACTGTACAGCCTCACTGTGCAGCGTTGCATTCCTACATAGATCACAGAAGTTCTCAAAAAGTTCAAGCAGCTCATCAGAAGTATTCTCAAATACAGCAATTACCTCCGTTGTAACCATGTTGTACAACACAAAGAATGAAGGACGGACCATATGTGAAGTTTAGCTGTCTGTCGTAATTGATCCAATTGATCGGTAGGCCAAGGATGCGGTGCGGGATGAGGATGTTGTGTCGTGTAACTTTACGAGCGGTGCCCTCGAACCACGGAGCAAGCAGCAGCGTAGATTTCAGCGTGGAGCGGCATCGTCGACGATACCGTCGAAGGGGGGAGGATTGCGCGCCGAACAGGAAAACGAACGGTTCCGAACTAGAGCGCAAAGAATACATCCGAGCCCGATGGCGGGAAAAAACTATCTGAGGATGGAGCGGAAGCCCATGCGCAATATGATCCAAAGGAGGAGTCACATACCTCGATACTTCCAAAGACTTTCCAAGATAAAAACAACTGCAACATCCGGGCCCAACACCAGATGGCGATCTATGCACAGTGTGTAATCTGCAGCTCATATGCCTCGAACATCAGGTTATCGGTTTAAAAGTGAGTAATCAGTTTTGGGAGTTAATTTTCTGGGGTTAGAATCTGGGTTACCACAGGGTCAAAGATGAACTCAAAGAGCACCCTCAGTGGCACTTGGGTGGCCGGGTGTAGAGGGCTGAGGCCCAATTTTATCCAATGGAGGATAGGGGGCCTCCGGTTGGTGGCTGCTCATGGGCACGCCACTTCTATGTGAGAGCAAAGATCCTAGGGTTTAGCTCATGGCAAAGAGGGGTCCGATTTAGCACAAAAGGTTCACCCACAGCCACACAGAGGCGGCCAGATGCAGGGTGCTGAGTTGATGTGGGGTGCCCTGTTTTCAATGGGGGCTGCCGGTTTTGGCTGCAGGCTCGGTCCAGGAAGTCTCCTGCCAGGAACCAACAACTTGGCGGGTACGTTGGGGGGCTTGGGACATTGGTGCACCTCAGGACCTCTTCTCCAGGGCACAGGGCAGCAGGATGCAGGGGTGCCTGTTGAGGTCGTATTTCAACTTAACGGGTCGCTCGCAGTTGGGGGGTGGTGTCTCCGTGCAGAGGCTGCAGGGGATGTTAGGAAGTCCGGGAGGGGTTAACCCATGGTGGACTCTGACTCTGCAGCGCTGGGGGGGACATTGCTGAGCTGTAGGTGTCTGGTGCAGTAGTGCGGCCAGGCATCGGGTTCCTTCGACCTCAGCCGGCTCGGAATCTTTCTTTGGGGTTTCTTTTGCACAAAGCTGTTGTTCACAGGAGATTGGTCTTTGTTGAAGGCAGTCAGTCCTCCCAGAGGTTCTGGAGGTCCCTAGCTGACGGACAAGGCGATTTTTGACACAGGACCTCTGGTAACTGCAGACAGGCCAGTAGGGCTGAGGCCAAGCGAGTTCTTCTCTGCTGGGCGTCTTTTTTCGTCCTTTTTCGTGGGCTGCGGAAATCTGCCTTCTGGGTCCAGGGCTGATCCTAGATATTGTATTAAGGGGGCATTTTAGGGGTCTCGAGGTCAGTAGCAAATGGGCTACTGGCCTTAGTGTGACTACACCCTAGGTGTGCTCACCCCACGTGGGGGAGAGTGCACAATCATGAACACTGATTGGCGAGTGCCTGCCATCTGCAAGATGGCGGGTACTAAAAAGTGGGCTTCACCTCTCCTCCCCCACCTCTGGGCTGTTCTAATTTTTCCCACTTCTCCACCTGCCGAAAAGGGGGTGAGACAGGAAGGGGGCTTGCTCCTGATAGCAGGAGAGGATCACGTTACAAAGGCGACAAGACCGTTGCAGCTCCCCTGACAAAAACGGCTCTTCCTGATCTGGGGGAAGTGTGGTCACCTTTGCCCGGGAAACGCTTTGTTTCTGGGCCCAGGGAGTTAAGGCTTCCACCCCAGTGGTCCAGAAACATGTCTCGTAGTGGCAGGCTGGCGTTTACCAGTCAGGGAACCCACCAGAGGTTGGTCGTTTTTCAGGAGGCATCTCTAAGATGCTCTAAATGTATGGTATAATATATCCCACTGGCATCAATGTGGGTTTATTATGTTGAGATGTTTGCTATCAAACTTCCCAGAATTCAGTAAAGCCATTATGGCGCTGTGGAGTTCATAATGACAACCTTCCAGACCATGTACTCTATGGCTTTACTACACTTACAATGTCTAAGAATGGACTTAGACACTGTAGGAGTGTAGCGCTCATGCAACTGAACCCTAACCAGTGGAATAGTGCACCCAGATATAGGGGTGTCTTACCTATACCATAGGCAGTGGGTTGCAGGCATGGCACACGGGTATGTGTGCCATGTCGAGACTGCACTTTTTTCTGCACCACAAGAGGCAACCTGCAATGTCAGTGTGCGTGTGTTAAGGTACAAGAACTCTAAGGGTGGCACAGAATGTGCTATAGCCCTTAGAGGCATTCCCTGGTCACAGTGCCCTTGGTCCCCATGGCACCTTTTACAAGGGACTTACATGTGGCCAGAGAGGTGCCAATTGGGGGTACAAAGGTAGTTTTGAGAAAGAACACAGGACCTGGGAACCTGATTGGCAGGGACCCATGGCACATTAAGTCAGAGTGCATCAAAAATTTGTCAAAAATTGGGGGGCTACTGCAACAAAAAGATTGTTACTTACCTTGTAGCATCTGTTCTTGGCATGTAGAGCTGTAGATTCGCATGATTTGCATACTCCTGGCATCTACTGTTGGATGTTTGCAATTAGTTTTTCCTCGAAGAAGTCTTTCCCAGTCACGAGATAAGGCGGTGACTCCTTTCTATGATAGTGCGCATGGACATCAACTCCATTGTTAGATTGTTTTCCCGCAAGAGGATGAGAATGGACTGAATGAATAACAGAGATGTCATGCGTAGGGAATGTAAATAATAAGAACTGATACAACCATAGGTGTCTGGGGAGGAGGGAGGGCGCACATGATTCTACACCTCTACATGCCAAGAACAGATGCTTAGAGGGCAAGTAACAATCTGTTTGAGACGTGGTCTGTAGATCTACACGCTTTGCATAGATTGTATAGCAGTATTCTTCCAAAGCGGTGGCTAACCAGCAGGTGGTCCAGTTGTTTGAAAAGGAAAATGCTACTGACCAGTATGCATCTGTTCTTGACATGTAGAGCTGCAGAATTATATACTTGTGCATAGATCACCATCAATTGTTGGGCTCGGATGTTTGCACTTTGTTGTTGTATTGGGAGAAGTTCTTTGTAGTCACGAGATAGGTAACTCCTCCTTAGGACGATAGTGCGCATGGGCATTGACTCCATCCTCAGATTGTTTTTCGCCATAAAGGGTGATGATGGAGTTTGTGAGAAACAGAAAGAGCTGTCCATGTGTTATGTATCTAAGTAAGATAGCACTGCAACGGATAAAGGTATGGGTGTATATAATTCTGCAGCTCTACATGCCAAGAACAGATGCATACTGGTAGCATTTTCCGTTCGAGGCATATGAGCTGCAGAATATATACTTGTGCATAGACTTTATAGTAGTACTCTCCCTAGTGGTGGCCAACTCCATCGGTTACAGTGGTTTGAAAAAGTGTCCTTAGTACAGCCTGGCCCACACTAGCCTGTTGTTTTGCCTGCACATCTACACAATAGTGTTTTGTGAAAGTGTGCGGTGTAGACCATGTTGCTGCTTTACAAACTTAATCTATGGGAATGTTCCCTAAGAATGCCATAGAAGCCCCTAGTTTGCGTGTGGAATGCGCTCAAGGGGGGATAGAGAATGTACGCTTTGCTCCCTGGTAGCATATCTGGATGCATTTAACGATCCACCTGGCAATTCCAGCTTTTGATATAAGGTTGCCCTTATGTGATGGTGAGAAAGTTACAAAAAGTTGTTTAGATTTCCTGAAAGTTTTTGTCCTTTCAATGTAGTAAAGGATAGCTCTTTTGACGTCAATCGTATGAAGAGCCAGTTCTGCTACTGAGTTTGGATGAGGAAAAAAGACTGGCAGCTCAACAGACTGCTTAAGGTGGGAAGCAGAAACTACTTTTGGTAAGAAATTAGGGTTTGTCCTAAGAACCACTTTGTTGTGATGTATTTGCAAAAATGGTTCTTGTATGGTTAATGCCTGGAGTTCACTAACTTCTAAGAGATGTGATCGCTACAAGGAAAGCTACTTTCCATGTGAGAAATTGTAACTCACATTTATGTAAAGATTCAAATGGGGGACCCATGAACCTGGTAAGCACAATATTTAGGTTCCAATCTGGAGAGGGTGGAACTCTGACAGGAATTATCCTTTTAAGGCCTTCCATGAATGCTTTGATGGCAGGTACCTTAAACAATGACAAGTGTTGTCTGTTTTGTAGGTAAGCGGCTATGGCAGCAAGATGTAATCATATAGATGTGTATGCCAGATTACATTTTTGTAGATGCAAGAGAACAAATAATGTTTTGAATTGAAGCATCTAGTGGATCGATTGTGTTATTACAGTAGATAACGAATCTTTTCCATTTAGCTGCACAGCACGCTTTAGTGGTAGGACGCCTAGCCTCCTTAATGATATTCATACAGTCTGGCGGGAGATTGAGGTAACCAAACTCTAAGACTTCAGGAGCCAGATCGCAAGGTTTAGTTGGGCTATTTCTCCATGGTTCTGTGTGAGGAGCTTTGGAGAAAAGGTGCAACTTTTGATGTGGAACTACTGAGTTCCAGCAGGGTTGTGAACCATGGTTGACAGGCCCATGTTGGAGCAATCAGGATCATTGTGAGAGACTGTTTGAGCTTGCGCACCAGTAATGGAACGAGCGGTAGAGGCGGAAAAGCGTACGCAAATCTGCCTGACCAGTTCATCCATATCGCATTGCCTTTGGACAATGGGTGTGGATACCTGGAGGCGAAGCTTGGGCATTTTGTGTTTAAATGTATGGTGAACAGATCTATGTCTGGGTCGTTCCACATCTCAAAAAAACGGATGAAGAACTTGTGGATGAAGTTCCCATTCGTGGATATGCTGTCTCTGATGACTGAAAAGATCCGCAATTTGATTGTGTAACCCTGGGAGATGTTCTGGTAAGAGGTATATTGTTTGAGGAATGACCCATCTCCATTTGCTTTGCGCTAGGCGTGAAAGCTACAGAGTGTTTCCCCCCCCCCTGTTTTTGTACATAGTACATTGCTGTCATATTGTCCGTACGAACTAGGACCGCTTTCCCTATGAGATTTATTTGGAATGATTTTAATGCGAGCAAAAATCGCCAGTAATTACAGGTGATTGATGTGGAGCAGTTTCTTTTGAGGGGTCCACATGCCCTGAAAGGTATGGTTTAAGAGATGAGCGATGCGTCTGAGAGCACTATCTGTGGAACCGGGTCATGTAACGGCCGCCCTTTAAAATGGTGTTGTGTGTTCCACCACTGCAGAGAGCGATGCGTGCAGCTGTCCACCAACACCAGATATGTAAGCTGACCTTGAGCCTGGTTCCACTTATGTGCTAAACATCCCTGCAATGGACGCATTTGGAGTCTTGCGTAAGGTACGATGAAAATGCAAGAGGCCATCATCCCTATTAGCTGCATGAACACTTGAGCTGGTAGTGAGTGTTGAGGTTGAAATTTTGTTATGAGAGCTTGCATATTGGCTATCCTGACTGGACTGGGGTATGCAATGGCTTTTGAAGTATCCATTGTGGCGCCTAGATATTGTTGTGTGTGGGACGGTTGAAGATGTGACTTGGTGAGGTTTATTGTGAATCCTAAGTCATGCAGCAGCTGGATTGTTTTGTGTGTGTGGTGCACACAATTTCTGCGTGAGTTGGCTTTTATGAGCCAGTCGTCGAGGTAAGGAAACACATGACTGTGTTGTCTTCGCAAGTGAGCTGCTAATACTGCGAGACATTTTGTGAAAACTCTGGGTGCTGTAGTCACTCCGAATGGGTGGACTTTGAAATGGTAGTGCTGACCGTCCAGTACAAACCGTAGATATTACCTGTGAGCAGGGTGAATCGGAATGTGAAAGTAGGCGCCCTTGAGATTTAGAGTGGCAAGGAAATCGCCTTGTTGGAGCAGTGGGAGGACCTGTTTGAGAGTGACCATTTGAAAGTGGTCGGATTGTATGTACAGGTTTAACAGTCTGAGGTCTAATATTGGCCTGAGAGCACTGTCCTTTTTTGGGATGAGGAAGTAGAAGGAGTAAACCCCTGTACCTTGATGCTGTAGGGGAACCGGTTCTATTGCGTGCTTTTGCAAGAGAGAGAGAGAATCTCGTTTTAGAAGTGTTAGATGTTCTGTGAACATTGGACGTTTTTTGGGAGGTATGTGTGGGGGAGTAGAAGTGAGTTCCAGACAATAACCATACTGGATAATTTGTCTCACCCACCTGTCTGTGGTGATGGAATTCCAGACAGGCAGGAACTGTGATAGTCTTCCCCCGACCAGAGTGGAGGGGTCTGGGGGAGTGGATGGAGGTCACTGTTTTGTGGTAGGGGAGGTGCAGGTGTTATTCCCGCAGCCTCTTCCATTGTTATTCCCTCTGTAACCCCCTCTAAAATATCCTCTATTAGAGGAAGTTTGAGTGGTGCTTTTATAGGAAGATGAGGTGTTGTCTGTCCCAATGGTTTTAGGGGTGCACATATAAAAGGAGCAACAAAAGGAACCTCTAGTAGTTGGGGACTGTAAGGCCCCCATGGACTTAGCTGTTTTTTGTCTTTTTTCATCTTTTCTAAAGATGTGTCTACAGTAGGTCGAAACAAGTGTTCTTGATCAAAAGGCTGATTAAGAATTGTAGACTGCACTTTCTGCTTAAAACCAGATGTGTGTAGCCATGCGTGCCTGCGTAGTAAAATGCTTGTATTAACGGCTCGAGATGCTGTGTCCGCTGCATCAATGACACTTTTGATAGAGGTGTTTGTAGTTAGCATTCCCTCTTGTATAAGATAGTTAGCTTTGGACTTATAATGTTCTGGAAGATGTTGCGTGAGCGTCTGAAGCTCATCATAATGCACCCTATCATACCTGGCCAATAAAGCTTGGGCGTTGGCAAAGCGCCAGAAATTTGCTGCCTACGACGCAACCAGTTTACCAGATGCGTCCAATAATTTAAGATTCTTTATCCGGAGAGGGGCATCACCCGTTTGGGAATTTGCCAGTTTACAGGCATTTGACACTACTAGGGAATCTAAAGTGAGGTGCGCTTTGATATAAGTTGGATCATTTGGCGCTGGTTTATACTTTATCAACCCTGGGATTGAGAACTCTAGCCCTGACTAGGTCTTAAAACACATCAAGTGCATGTTTAATCATACCTTTTAACATAGGTAAAGTACTTGTTGACTTTTGTGATTGTGTAAAAGTCTCCAATAAAAAATCTTCCTCCAAAGTGTCTGAGTGTAACTCTACCCCATGATATTAGGCAGCTCTATTTATGAGTTATGCAAAACCTATGTTGTCGTCTTTTGGGGATGGTTTGGATGGGAAGAAGTCTGGTTCAGGTACATCGGGTACATTATTATATTCGTCCCAAGGGTCAGGTGGTGGAATACTGTGTAGGTCATCATCATTATCCTCATGTTGGTCTTCATCCCCATCCCCACCTCCAAAATCATTCTCATCATCTTGTGGTGCAGGTGAAGAATGAAGCAGTGGAGAGTGTGCTGGAGAAAGTAGTATAGTTGGAAGATTTGGAGACGGTGAGGAAGGTCTGAAAGGTGAAGTGCCTATGTCTCTCTTATTTAAGGGTACCTCAGGTGCTTCGGAGGTATCCAATTTCCTCTTTTTAGGTGGTATTGTTGTTACATGACCTGTAACAGGGTCAATGTGTAGGCTTTTTTTCGGCACCGACGATTTTGGTTCCGAGTGGTGCTTTAATTTAGTCTCTGTAGCTTTAGGAGGGTCTTGGTCTCCTTGTGCTTTGGTGGAGTTTTCGATACCGAAATCTTTTTCGGCTCCGAAGATTTATGGGATTTTTTCGGCTCCGAGGGCTTGTCCTCTGTGTGTTTTGGTGCCGAAAAGCTCGGCGTCGCAGCAGTCTTCGGTGTCTATGTAACAGGGCGTGGCACTGTTTGTTTTTGGCTTTTGTTCCAGTGCCGGGGATAGTTTTTCGGTACCGGTACGCGGCTGACTCGGTCCCGAGCCGCCTGATGGCTTGTCTTCGGGCTTCGGAGCTGGGCCCGAGGGCTGGGCATCTGAAGTATTATCTCGGTGTCTATCTGAGCCCGAAGGTGTTACCTGAGCCTGATCTTTTATTTTTGATGGGGCAGGGTGAAAGTGCCCTCTTTCTTGCATGGTATGCCCCCATTTTTTGCTGAATTGCTGATGTGCTTTGACTGAGTGTGCCCTGGACTCCTGCCAATCAGGTGCCCAGGGCTGTGTTCTTTCCTTAAAACTGCATTGACGCCTAAACCCAATTGGCACCTCTGGTCACAGGTCAGACCCTGGTAAATGGTCCCACAGGTACCCAGGGCACTGTGACCACAGAAGGACCCTAAGGGATGCAGCACTTATTGTGCCACCCTTAGAGGCCCTGTCCCCCGACACTCGCACACTGCCTTTGCAGGCTGCATGTCTTGGTGCAAAGCAAAGAGTAGACATGGCACACACCTGTGTGCCATGCCCACAAACCACTGCCCTGGCATACATCAGTCACCCCTCTAGCTGGGTGCCCTATGCCAGTGGCAAGGGTACAGGTGGATGAGCCCTGTGCCCCTACAGCACCCAAGTTTGGTATCGAACTTCTCAGCACATTAAATCCACACTGATGCCAGTGTGGGATTTAATGTAAAATGCACCACAGAGGGCATCTTAGAGATGCCCCCTGAAACCCTACCAACCTCCAGTGACCTGACTGTGTGGCTGCATAGGCTGCCACCACCAGACATGTTTCTGGACCCCTGGGTCGAGAGCCTGCTGCTCTCGGGGGCCTGAAACAATGCACATCCTGGGACGAGGTGCCAAGCCTCTTTCCCCACCCCCCTCCCCCCCAAGGATGGGCAGGGTTCATGAAGTAGAAGCAAGTAGAAGCTTCAAAGACATGCCGCCTTGTGTACCTCTCCAGACCATTTGCTGCTATCAGCAACTGGTCCCCAATGGTTCTACCCCCACTCTGGGCGGAAGAACCGGCAGGAAAAACAAGTGAAGAAGAGAGGTGTGCCCACCTCTGCCAAACCCACCCCTAAGATGGGGGAGCCGAGGTGAAGCACAACCTCAAGTTCCCACCATCTTGAGCAGGGGGGGACCCAACCAACCAGGGACAGGCTCCTGCCCCTCTCCCGTTGGAGAGTGACAGAATAGGGGGGTGTATCCACCCCAGGAAGGGGACTCATTGGTCCCTGCCCTTTACCTACATGTAACGCCCCTAAATATAGTATTTAGGTGCTCACTGAACCTTCCCTCCTCAGATCCAGCAACCACAAGAAAAAGAGAAGAGAAGAAGAAGGACGAGAAGCCGGGCAGAGCTAACAAGAGGACGACGCCCACTGACTTGGCCCCAGCCCTACCGGCCTGTCTCCCCTCAAACCTGCTCCTGTAAAACCCCGGCAGGTCCAGCGGACAGCAACCTCAAGAACCCCAGAGGAACTGCCTGCCTTCACTTTCCAAGCTGTTTCTCCCGTGAACACCGGACGTGTTTGAACTGCAGCTTCTGGTGCCAGCCAGGAACAGGACACTCTGCACCCGCCGAATCCGGCCAGAGCGGACCAATACAACGAGGAGGTCCCTCCGGCGATCCTGACCCGAGATCTGGCGACCCCTGACCTGCCTCAAGCCTCCGGACGATGCCTGCAGCCTCAATCCAGAGGACCCCCCCAACCGCGACCAGAGCGGGTAAGAAAATCTGATGTCCCAGGGCACCCCTGCACCCGATGCCCCACGGCCTTGTGTGCCCAACCCAGCAGTGCCTAACCAACCCTCTACATCCCAACTTACCCCTCGAAGTGGTGGTCACACCTGGAAGATCCTCGCCCCTGAGCCTGCAGTGTTTCTTTGTCCGGGAGAATCTCCATTGAAATCAACAGGGCACCCGACCTCAAAACAGCACCCTGCACCCGGCCGCCCTAGTTCCGCTGAGGGTGCCCCTTTGGTGCTAACTTGGTCCCCAACGTGCCCTGAGCTTAACCCTAGGAGCACTGCTCCCACAACCCCGTGGCATGCTTGCCAGCAGCAACCAACCAGGGTACCCATATCCTCCATAGGATAACATTGGGCCTCAACACACTGCACCCAGCCGCCCTAGTGCCACTGGGGGTGCAACCACAGTGCATCACTGACCCTGGGAGACCCCTGAGTCTTACCCCAGAACCCTAACTCAAAAGACCGATTATCTACCTGGAAACCGATAACCTCTCATAGAATAACATTGACAGTTTTTCTCCCAAAAAGTTTCTAAGTGTCAACTTTTTAAAACTGAGAATATTCCTTAAAAATCACACGATTAACCAAAATGCATTTTCTCAACTGTTTTCAGGAGATGTCCCAGTGCTGAATCTATGTAGCCAGCACCGAGTAAGAAATGGATTGTTAAGGTAACTTACCTGCTAAGTGAATTTCCTCCCATAGGATAACAGTGATTCTATGTGAAAAAGAGTCAACTTTTGAAATACAATAATATTCTTTAAAAATCGTACCTCTAACTAAAACTAATTTACTCAAATGTTTTCAGGAAATGTCCCAGTGCTGAATCTAGGATCTAGCCCTGTGTTAACAAAAGTAATCTGAAAAGTAATTAATTGTATTTTCCTTAAAAAGCCCATTCATTCGAATGTTCTATATCTGCTAAGTGTTGCAAACTGCTTACTTAAACTCTAAACAAAATCAGTACAAGTTATACTGCAATTTTGAACTGTGTTCATACAAGTAATCTACTACTGGGGCGACAAATCTCTGGGGAAGCAGCGTGGAATCGGCAGAGCTCCGCTGAAGCACAGGAGCACTCCCATCTCTTGCTCCAGTGCCGGCCGGGATCAGCACCTCCCCTCACAAGGACCACAACTACCAGCAGCCCCGCAGCCCTCAGTCAGGCGGCACAGCTGTCAGCGATCTGGAAGCGCGCCAGGAGGCGCTACAAAGGCGTGACTGGGGCCGAGTCCCTGGGGCGACATAAATCTCTGGGGAAGCAGCGTGGAATCGGCAGAGCTCCGCTGAGGCACAGGAGCACTCCCATCTCTTGCTCCAGTGCCGGCCGGGCTCAGCACCTCCCCTCACAAGGACCACAACTACCAGCAGCCCCGCAGCCCTCAGTCAGGCGGCACAGCTGTCAGCGATCTGGAAGCGCGCCAGGAGGCGCTACAAAGGCGTGACTGGGGCCGAGTCCCTGGGGCGACATAAATCTCTGGGGAAGCAGCGTGGAATCGGCAGAGCTCCGCTGAGGCACAGGAGCACTCCCATCTCTTGCTCCAGTGCCGGCCGGGCTCAGCACCTCCCCTCACAAGGACCACAACTACCAGCAGCCCCGCAGCCCTCAGTCAGGCGGCACAGCTGTCAGCGATCTGGAAGCGCGCCAGGAGGCACTACAAAGGCGTGACTTGGCCCTCCTCCCGCGAGGAAGCGCGCGGGAAGCGCCGGGAGAAGCCCGGGACAAGGGCGGGACCATCTGAAGCCGTCGTAGGCAGACGGAGGTTGGGTGGGCCAGGTCCCTGTCACCCGCTATTCTTGCTATTCCCTCTCGTGCTGATTCATGAACACGGGCCATTTGCTTACATTGCATCGATGGCCCAACCTCTGTGAGTACTGTTTGGTTCAAACTTCGCCTGTTTTTAATTGGCTTTGGTCACATTCTTGACATTTTGTTGCAATACTACTTGTGTTAAAAATATGGAGACACGTAATAGCTCTGTGGGGACATTGGATGCTTATCTCCTCCGGGCCGATTCCTTATTAAGCAAAGAAATAAACCTTATAGAGCGTAGACTCTCGATCGACCCTTTCCAACAGTCCCCGCTCAGACTTTTACCTCAAAGCATCCTTCCCCTCCCTTCTACTTCGCCCTTTCCCAGTTCTACCCTCATTCCCACAATCCCTATCACACAAATTCAATCTGCCAATAGCGAGATCAACCCTCCCCCCGTTACACCTTCTACGAAGGGACCACAAACCAGAGGGAAAGTGAAACATCCAAAAGTTACGGCCTTGGGGTTCACTGACAAAAAGTGCAGAGTAACTAAACAACGCAAAAACCCTTCCAAACCGAAAATGCAATCTCTGGGCACACAAACTGACCAAGGACCACCTCCCCCTCTGGCCCACCCTACTTTCAATGTAACTTTACCTGATAATGTTTCTCAACAAAATTTCAAATATCTTACAGAAGAAATAAAGATTACCCTAGACCGTAATCTCGAGTCCATGGCTCACAGCCTTTTTTCTAAGCTAAATGACACACTCAAGTCCTTTGAGCTAAAACTGAAGCATATACTAGAATCCAAAGATTCACCCATACTTAGTGAACCGAGATCCGATGGCTTACCAAAATCTTTTACTCACCCTGTTCCTTAGACTAATCTCCCTGGCCATCCTGAGGACCATACTCGTTCCCTGCCTACTGGAATTTCACAACAACCCACTTACCCTCCACTTGATAGGAGTACGATAGTTAAGAATTTATCTACGATACATCCTCAGCCAAAGAAAACTTACCCAGCCAGTGGTTGTAAAATTTCTAACTCAAGTTCACATTCAAACCCAGAACGCCCAAATTTGCCGCCTGCTACGTGCCCATACATTGTAGTTCTAACAGGTGTTCCCCCTCTAGTCCAAGGAGTGACAGAAGCCTGGGCCTCTCTGCGAAACAAAGCGGTGGATTAGCTAATCAAACAAACACTTTAACGTGCTAAATTCTAACCAAAATAATCATGGTACGGAGAGTCGCCTGGATTGGCCCTTCACCAAAAACCATCCAGGGCGACTGTATTATCGTTAACTTTAGTACCCCTAGAGCTGCCCGTTCCATTTTAGCTCAAAAGGAAGATCTTTCGCCTATTCCAACCGCCATTCTTTCTGTACCACTTGGTTTTTTCTACCTGCCACTCTCTGACTTATCAAAAATTTCAAATGGCTCCATTCTCACGCAAAACAGATTAGACTCATTGTCATTAATAGAGGAGGTAGACTGACTAGCCACGTCCACCAAGTTTGCTAAAATTCCAAATTCTGTGCAAACAAGCACCACAAACTCACGTCTCCCAACCTCGATCCCAGAACTAGAGCCTCCCCTATCGAGTAACGCCCTATCTTCATTTGCTTCTCAATTTTTTCTTCCTAATAAATCTCCACAAGCACTTTCACTACTTTCATCCAACCCTGTAGACATTCAAACTATTCCTCCAACTATAACTCACTGTGATCCCAAACCGATTTCCATTCCTGAGGATCTTTCTCTTGCCCAAAAAACTTATAATCTAACTTCACCAAATAGACCAGAAAAACTTCCTACCCAGTTAGTGCAATGTACTGGAACATTGCAGGTCTCCACTCAAAAACTCATCATGAGGGCTGGCTAGCATTTGTTAGGCAGTACGATATCCTCTGCCTGCAGGAAACGTGGGCACATTTTCCTACTCATCTCATTGGCTACAAGACCTTTTTTTCGCCAGCGCTTCCCTCTCCCTCAGAACGGGCCAAGGGAGGTCTAGTAACCTATATCTCTAATCTTATTCCTGCCCAATCTACCAGTGTTCTAAAAACTGACCCAAATTACCAGATAATATCTTTAATACTTAACAAACGTACCTATGTGCTCACTGTCAACTTTTATAACAATTTGCAAGATTCTCACCTGATAGGTCTGTTGAACGAAATTCGCTGTTTCCTTATAGAGTATCACAATCAGCCCCTAGTCAAAAACCCCATCCTAATCTGGGGAGGAGACTTTAATTTACCACTTTGTGAAAAAAACAACATCACTTGTGGCTTTATGGAACACAACAAATCTTTGTTTAATCATTTTTCTCACTCTCCCAAAGGTCTGTTGATGAATGAAACCATGTCCCTCCTACAAATAACTTTTTCAAACAAATTAATAATCCCAAATGTTAAGAGTAGCCCCACATATCACGGTAGAGGTGCTTCGACTTGTATAGATTTCATATTAATGTCTCATAGTGCAGTCAATCTAATCACCAACTTTACCACTCATGACTGTGCATATAGCGACCACTTTCCGATTTCTATTACAATGGAATAAGCTGGTTGCATTACTCACCCAAAAACATTTTTATCCCAAGAAAAACTGTCAATGAATCGGCCAAACGGTTATGCCTTAAAATGGTCTAGTATTGACCCAGAAAAAATTCTTAAAGAGATAATTGAAGGTAATAGAGCTGCTTTTACAATTTGTTTGGCAGAGTCCTCTGCATCGCATGAGGTTGTAGCAAATTTTAAAATCATCACGACAGAGATATATAAGGCTCTTACTACTCTTCCAAAACCCAAAAAGAAATTGGTAGTTAGTTGGTTTAATTCAACCTGCTCCAAGGCACATAAAGCACTTAAAATGGCCCTAAAGAGAGTCCCGACAGACAAAGCAGAGGTTTCCCAACGGAGAAAAACATATAATGAGTCTCTTAAGAACCACAAAAAAGAACTAAAGGAAGAACTTTGGCTTGCTCTTCAAATCAGCTCTAAATTAAAGGATTCCTCAGCTTTCTGGGAGGTCATAAACTCCTCATTTCTTTCTGGCCCAAAAGAACGTGGCACATTAGAGGTTACCATAACCGAGCACGATTGGATTGGTCATTTTTCGCACATGTTCAGTTTTACAGACCCTCTTTCGTCATCTTCATGCCCCCTCGCTCAGACACTGTCAGCCCCTCCCTATGCCTCCAAAGTTCCCCCTATAGAGTTCGCCCTGTTCGACACTATCCTAGCACTCAAAGCTAGTCGGGGTGGGAAGGCCCCAGGCCCGGATGGGGTCCCCGTGGACTTATACAAATCCAACATTGATCTATGGGCCCCCCTCCTACTCAGAGTGCTGAAAGCCACCAGCGAAACCGGACCATTGGACTCTTGGTCGGAGTCAATCCTGGTTCCTATCTTTAAAAGGGGGGATCGAAACAGTCC
Source organism: Triturus cristatus (assembly GCF_964204655.1). NCBI lineage: Eukaryota > Metazoa > Chordata > Amphibia > Caudata > Salamandridae > Triturus > Triturus cristatus. Next base: position 838,443,603 of record NC_140593.1, on the reverse strand, counting down.
GTCCTGCTATCGACCCATCTCGTTACTTGATTCTTTAGGTAAGGTGGTGGGTCGCATTTTACTCGACCGGCTGCAATGTTGGATGGGGCATAACAACACCATCTCCGACCTTCAATATGGATTTAGGGAGGGACATCGACCAGGTCTTAAACCTGGTCCTACTAAGAGGGAAATACGTTAACGCAAAGGGAGGAAACTTTTATATGGCTTATGTTGACCTCTCTGCAGCGTTTGACTGTGTTTCACACACCAAATTATGGTCTATCATGGTGGATATGGGGGTGGACTTAACAATAGTTAATTACATCAGAGATCTCTACTCTGGCGCCACCGCCAGAGTGAGGTTCGGCACCGGGGGCCAGATATCATTTAGGGTCGAGCGGGAAGTTAGGCAGGCCTGTGTCCTGGCTCCCTTTCTTTTTACCATCTATACCAATGGCCTGGAGGCAGCCATGTTGGAGGGAAGCCAGGACCTGCCCCAGATTAATAACCGTCAAATTCCTGCATTACTTTATGCAGATGATGCGGTAATCCTCGCTCGTACCCCATTAGAACTACAATGATATTATAACTTTATGTCCAATCTAAATCTAAAAATAAACCCCACCAAAACATTCATAATGACCTCCGGCAAAAAATCACCAAAGGGATTAAGCATTTATATCAATGACACCAAGATCGATCACACAACAACATATCCTTATCTAGGAGTGGTGATTGATGAAAGGGGGTCCTGGAAGAGGGCAATTGAGGCCAGAAATCTCCAGTTTTTGAAGTCCACCATGGCCCTACTCTACTTCACTCAGAGACTTGGAAAGAGACCCCCTAAAGAAACTCTGGAAATTTACCGCCCAAAATGCATCACCACAGCCACTTATGGAGCGGGTCTATGGGGATACGCCGAAGTTGATTCCATTCAAAAAAACGAAAACAGCTTCTTGAGACACTTACTATCAGTCCCCAAATTCTCATCAACTTTTTTCTGCCACCAAGAACTTGGTTTGCCATATATTACTGATACCATCCGAAAGCAACCAATCTTGTTGTGGCATCGTATCTGGTCCTCAGAAAAATTGCTTTAAACCCAAGCAATAATTAGGGACTGTCAAAAACTGGTACATTTCCACAAAATTCCTTGGCTGCATTAGGTTTACAAATTCTTTAATGATTTGGGACACCCCAACTTCTACACTACTCCCCAAGACACGTCAAAGATCCCGAGAAAACTATTCAAGGAGGAGTGTCTAAAACATCTTGATGACCTCCGTTTGGCAGCTGAAGCCAGCAAACCCTCTGTTCAGCATTCTTTATTAATTCAAACCTCCTACAATATAGAGCCCTACCTTATTCTAAACCTGCCAACTTATGATGTATTTTTACTTACGAGATTTAGACTTAACAACTTTCACTGACTCATCACCTTTCCCAATACTAACGACTGGTCAAGGGAACTTCCCACCTGCCCCTGCGACGATATTTCTTTACAGTCCCTTTTACACGTTACTTTTTTCTGCAAATTTTTTTGTGAACCTAGAACACGCTGGCTGAAACCGCTTTTGCTACAAATGTCTACGCGAAAGCCGTCCTGCCTTGTTGGCTTTACAAATGTTGGACTCTCCTGCAACATGTTTTAATATCGCAAAGTTTTAAAAATGTTGTATAAGGCACCGAACAAATCTCCAATTGTAATACCTCATTTATTAATCATGCTGTATTTTGTACTTTGCTTTTATGGATGTGCTTTGCTTTCCGAATAAAGCTTTTATTGAATTGAATTGAATACTACTGCAAAGTATTTTTATGCTTACCTGTGCCAGGCTTGCTTGGTTCTAGAAATAAAACAGTATATTTTTTTATACAACAATTGGCCTAGAGTTTAGTTCTTGAGTGTGTGAATTCATTTGCTGATGAGTGAGTACATCAAATGCTTAACACTGTCCTCTGATACTGCCTTACTGCTCGACCAAGCTACCACTTTAGAGAGTAAGGTTCTATCCAACTTTAACCTCTGCCAAACCTCTGGAGACCCTTGGACTCTATACACACTGTACCTCACTTTGGTGCAGTATATATAGAGCCAGTTTCTTACACAGGGGTGTCGAGCTCGGTACTCACGATCCGTTGACCTTGAGTAACAGTCTGATCCTCGGCATCTGACTCATCGGCCTCGGAGACGCTGAAGTCTTCATCCTCCAGTTCTTGTTCTTCTGGAACATCGGAGCCTGCATCAAAGATGTTGTCCGGCGCCGATGTTGTTGATCGAGACATTATGTGACATCGAGCACAGCGATCACTTATGGTCTTCTTTGATCTGAAGGAAGCACAGGCCTCGCAGTCTTTGTCCTCGTGTTCTGGAGAGAGGCAAAGGTTACAGACCTCGTGGAGATCAGTGTGGGAATTTAGCACCACATAGGGGTCCGTTTTTTAAAATGGAGTTCTTTCCATTGACTGCAGGGCCTGATGGCGCAGGTAGGCCCAAAGGCCCGCATCGACCGGAATCGAAGGTCTTGATGAATTTTTGGATGCGTGTCGAAGGGGAACGCAATCGAAACAAAACCGTCGAGCGGTGAGGGATTGCGCGTCGAAGGGGGATAGAGTACGACACCGACCCGGAGCGCAGCAATTTACATCCGAACCCGATGGCGGAAAAAACCAATCTGAGGATGGAGTCGATGCCCATGCGCACTACCGTCCTAAGGAGTCACCTATCTCGTGACTACAAAGAACTTCTTCCAATACAACAACAAAGTGCAAACATCCGAGCCCAACACCAGATGGCGATCTATGCACAAGTATATATTCTGCAGCTCATATGCCTCAAACAGTGTTTTTAATACTGCTTATCCTGCATTAGCTTGCTGACATATTAAAACATCCACACAATGTTTGGTAAATGTGTGTGGTGTACACCATGTAGCTGCCTTACATATGTCAGCTATGGGAATGTTACCTAAAAAGGCCATAGATGTTCCTATTTTGCGAGTAGAGTGTGCTCTATGTAGGAAGCTGGTTCTGTATATACTATACCAAAATGAAGTAAAGTGTGCACAGACTCCAGTGGAACCCAAATTATAGGCAGAGGTAAAAGTTGACAGTACCTTACTTTCTATTTGTGGTAGTGTGGGCGAGCAGTAAGGCTTCATCAGAGGGTAGTGTTAAGCATTTGTTGTACACACTCATAAGTTCCAGGATAGGTTCCAGAGGTTTTTGAAGTCTATCTTTTGGTTATGGTGCCAGTGGTGCAGATCTGGACATGTCTTTTTTTTATCCTTAGGAGCCCGTATGCTATTTCGGCGGCAGGGCGATAGAGACAGTCTCTCGGTGCCGACCCTGTCCCGAAGGCAGTGGAGGCCCAGAAGCACAGGGAAATGATTTTGAAATATGCGTATTATGTCAAGGATGGTTGACTGCATTTAAATAGTGTATTCATCTTCAACAGTATTGGGACAATATGTTTCCTTGAAATGTTTCTTTCAATTATGTGAAAAATAGGCGCTTTACTGCATTAGAGAAGCAAAATTGTTTTTATGTGGTGTCTCTGAGTGGTCCATAACTGTTGATGTTCCTCTTTTCACTACCTCTATCCACCCAACAACATTTCCTTTGTAGGAGACCTCTTGCATTTATCTTTCAGGGTGTAAGTGCACGTTGTGAGTAAAAAAAACACATTTCATGAGAGTGGATCTTGGAGAAAATCACGGTAAGCCCACTAGTAGGTTTTAGTAGAATTTTTTCCTTGGGACTTCTATTTTTGCTAAAAACTGACAATCCTTGTTACTATGAGCAAAGCAGCATCCAACGCATCTATGGATCTACAATTTGAAGAAGATAGGGTGGATACCTACACTGTGCCACCAGTGGGTCCCTGAATGCAGATGCTATGACTAATGAACTTGCAAACTGTTTCAAGAAATTGAAAGAGACATTGTGTACTGCGCCATTATGGGGACTGCCTGACTACAAACTCCCTTTCCATCTCTGTTTCATACCAAAATGACATTGCAAATGATGTGGTGTGCCGACACAGCTGGAAAAGAAAGGCCTGTGGGACATAACTGTGTGACTTTGATTTCTGCAGTGATTGGGGGTCGGCAGCTGTGATGGTGGAGAGGACGGCTCTCATTGTGTTGGACTATACTTGTATTGTCTAGGTGCCACATTTGGTGAGGTTGCATTTGGTACGGTTGTTGTCTGGATCGACAACATTTTCCGCTGGCAGGCACACAGGTTATAATGGCACCATGTTGTTTAATTGTAATGTCATAATACGATGCCCCCCTGTTAATTTGGCAAAAGTATTATCTGGAATAGGTTATTCTGATGAGATCCATTCTCTTAGAGACAGATGAGACTCCTAAGTATGTTGGCATTGAGATTGTAGAAATCTGCACCACGCCAAGATTAGGCACCATTAGAAAATGCAGACTATAGGAGTGGTACACTGATGGTTCCTCCAGCAGACTGATAGACACGGATTACAGAGCAGGGTATACTATAGCAATAGCTGAAGTGCAGCTCTGCCACTTGGAACAACTACCCAATAAGATGAGCTGTATGCTGTAACAAAAGCAGGAATACTAGTCCAGGGTAAAACTGCTGACATTTTAACAGACTCACATTATGCTTTACAGTTCTTATTTTTGGCCAACTATGAAAGTATCACGGATTCATAACAGAAGCAGGGTCCCTTATTGAAAATAGTCCTCTAGTAAGGATCTTGTTAAAAGCAATACTATTATACACCAGGATAGCGGTAATAAAATGTGAAGTCTACTCAGGAGCTACTGAATAAAGCATTCCAAAAATACAGCTCATTCAGAGACAATTGTTGCAAGCTAATGTAAAGGAAGCACAATGGTCTGCAACACCATATAAACAGAGGGTGGATTGTTGATGGATGTGAGACGAATAATGATGAGAGTGTGGGCCTACCAGGATGAGATGCCTGTGTACCCACGCAATATGTTACTTTCCCTTACAAGACTGGAGCAGGGACCCTCTGATATTGCACAAGGGAGGATGAATGAGCATATTGCTTCCCAGTGAATGGATTTAAATATTAACTGGTGAGGGTGGATAAGTTTTCAAAATGAATGGAGGGGTGTCCAACAGGGAAGAATGATGCAGCAACTGGGGCGCACTGCTTCAGGAAAGCCATCTCTCCAAGGTTAGGGGTCCACCAAGGCATAAATAGCAATACACAGAGATCACTTAGTGACTACATTTATGCTAAAGAGGTTGTTTTTGGGAATAAAGTATGACATACATACCCCCATACATCCTCCAACGTTGAGGCCAAGTGGAGTAAATGAGCTCCGAATGTTTAAAAAAAAAAAGAAAATAGATTATTAGTAAAGGCAACTGATGGAACAGGTCTGAAATGGCATGATGCTCATACTTTAGTACTGCCTGCAATAGGGGCAAAGACTTCTAAAGCGATTGTGGAGACATGGTCATGGTGAGAAAAATAAAAGCGGTTTCTTTTAGTTCTAGGTGGACTGGACCCCAGCCTGTGAACCATCGCCAAGAATGGATTGAGGGGACAAGATGCAGGGCAGCACCCAAACACCTGAGAGGACAGACCAGACCATTTCTACAATCCACGATGAGGGCCCATCATAAAGTGTCAGAAGGACATGACATCAACTGATGCTGTTGAGTGAAGTACATAATGCAGTCTTCAAGAAAGGTGATGGTCTGCACCTGGAGAAAAATAGACGGAAGACGACAACGCAGGGCGGGTCCTCCATGACACCGCCCCTGAACAAGACGACTGCGGACCAGGAGGAGAAGCAGATGACAGCTCACTGCGTGCCTTTAAATTACTGACACCTGCAGAAAGTGCCCAGGAACTGAGTGACTAAAGTGACACTGTAGCATTATGCATTGCATAGAGCAAACAATATTTGTTGGACACTTAATTATGAGTATGCTGCCGGTATCACGACAGCCTGCTGATATAATAATGCACACAGGAAGTAGTATGAATTGAACACTAGCATATCATTGTGTTCATGTTAAAAAAGGAATATGCTACTTACCAGTATGCATCTGTTCTTGGCATGTAGAGCTGCAGAGTTGTACACTTAGCATAGGTCGCCATCTGGTGTTGGGCCCGGATGTTTGCAGTTTGTTTTTCTTCTTGGACAGTCTTTGGAAGTCACGAGTTTGGTGACTCCTCCTTCGGTCCGTACTGCGCATGGGCTTCGGCTCCATCCTCAGATTGTTTTTCGCCAACAGGGAAATGATGGAGCGTAGTAATAACAGTGAGAAACCCATGTGTTGTATCTAAATAAGATGTACTGGAACGGATACAGGTAGCCGGGGAGGCGGGTGGGCGTGTACAACTCTGCAGCTCTACATGCCAAGAACAGATGCATACTGGTAAGTAGCATATTCCGTTCGAGGCATATGAGCTGCAGATTGTACACTTAGCATAGATTATATAGCAGTACCCAACCTTAGCGGCGACCACCGGTATCCGTTGCAGCTGTTTGAAAAAGTGTCTTTAGTACAGCCTGGCCCACCCTAGCTTGCTGCTTGGAATGCACATCTACACAGTAGTGTTTTGTGAAGGTGTGCGGTGTAGACCATGTGGCTGCCTTGCAGATGTCATCTAAGGGTATATTCCCTAGAAAAGCCATAGAAGCCCCTAACTTTCTTGTAGAGTGGGCTTTAGGGGGAACAGATAATGTTCTCTTTGCCTTTTGATAGCAAATTTGTATGCATTTTACAATCCACCTAGCTATCCCTGATTTTGAAATGGGGTTGCCTTTATGTGGTGGAGAGAAGGAAACGAACAATTGTTTAGTCTTCCTGAAGGGTTGCGTTCTTTGTATGTAGTATAGTAACGCCCTTTTTACATCAAGTGTGTGTAAGGCCCTTTCTGCAACAGATTGGGGTTGCGAGAAGAAGACAGGTAATTCCACTGATTGATTGAGGTGGAAGGGGGAAATGACTTTGGGCAGAAACTTCGGATTTGTGCGAAGTATGACCTTGCTGTGATGCATTTGTATGTAGGGTTCCTGTATGGTGAACGCTTGTATTTCACCAACCCTTCTAAGGGAAGTGATAGCTACAAGGAAAGCTGTTTTCCAGGTGAGAAACTGTAGCTCACATTTGTGCATTGGTTCGAAGGGCAGACCCATTAGTCGTGTAAGAACTAAATTTAGATTCCATACAGGGGAAGGTGGTGCCCTGGGAGGAATTACTCGTTTAAGGCCTTCCATGAAGGCTTTAATAGCGGGCACTCTGAAGAGTGATAAATGCTGCCTGTTTTGTAGATAAGCAGCGATCGCTGCTAGGTGTAGGCGTATGGATGAATATGCCAGGTTACACCTGTGAAGATGGAGCAGATAGCATATGATGTGCTGTATGGATGCATCTAGAGGGTTGATTGTATTGTTACGGCAGTAAATTACAAATCTTTTCCACTTTGCGGCATAGCATGCTCTAGTGGTAGGACGTCTGGCTTCCATGATGATGTTCATACAATCAGGGGGAAGGTTAAGGTATCCGAATTCTAGGATTTCAGGAGCCAGATCGCCAGGTTGAGCTGAGCTGGGTCCGGGTGCCTGATTTCTCCATGGTTCTGGGTTAGGAGGCATGGGGATAGATGCAGTTTTTGATGTGGTACCACTGACAGTTGTAGTAGCGTGGTGTACCACGGCTGCCTGGCCCACGTCGGAGCTACCAGAATGAGTGTGAGGGAGTGCTGTTGTAGCTTCCTGACCACTAATGGAATTAGTGGGAGAGGTGGAAAGGCGTATGCAAATCTGCCTGACCAGTTCATCCATATCGCATTGCCCTTGGACAATGGGTGTGGGTATCTGGCGGCGAAGCTTGGGCATTTTTTGTTTTCGTGGGTGGCGAAGAGGTCTATCTGAGGATGCCCCCACTGTTGGAAGAATGGGTGAAGAACTTGTGGATGCAGTTCCCATTCGTGTATTTGTTGCGTTTGTCTGCTGAGCAGATCTGCCATGGTGTTTTGTACGCCTGGAACGTGCTGTGCCAGGAGAAAGATGCTTTGAGGAATTGCCCATCTCCATATGCTCTGGGCTAAGCGGGAGAGCTGGGGAGAGTGTGTCCCCCCCTGTTTTTGGATATAATACATTGCAGTCATATTGTCTGTGCGGATGAGGACTGCTTTGCCCGAAATCTGTTTTTGGAAAGATTTTAGGGCTAGAAAGATCGCCAAGAGCTCCAGATGGTTGATGTGGAGCGATTTTTGCTGTGGCGTCCATAGACCTTGCATGGTGAGGTGTAGAAGGTGCGCTCCCCAGCCGGAGAGCGATGCGTCCGCTGTTAGAATCACTTGAGGAACCGGGTCCAGGAACGGCCGCCCTTTGGAAAGGTTTGTGGTGTTCCACCACTGCAGAGAGTGATGTGTGCGGCCGTCCACCAACACCAGATCCGTCAGCTGACCCTGGGCCTGGTTCCACTGTTGTGCTAGGCACTCTTGAAGTGGACGCATGTGGAGTCTTGCATGGGGCACTATGAAAATGCAAGACGCCATCATTCCTATGAGCTTCATAAACACTCTTGCTGGAAGAGAGTGCTGAGGAAGGAATGTTTTGCGTAAGGCTTGAATGCTTGTGATTCTGGCTGAGTTTGGATAGGCAATACCCTTGGAGGTGTCTATAGTGGCCCCGAGGTATTGCTTTGTGTGAGATGGTATGAGGTGGGACTTTTGGTAGTTCACCGTGAAGCCTAGCTGGTGGAGCAGTTGGATGGTGCTGTTTGTATGCTGCACACATTGGTCGTAGGACGCGGCTTTTATCAGCCAGTCGTCTAGGTAAGGGAAGACGTGAATATGTTGACGTCTGAGGTGTGCTGCTACTACTGCTAGGCATTTGGTAAACACCCGTGGTGCGGTGGTGACCCCGAAGGGGAGAACCGTGAATTGGTAATGTTGCCCGTCCACCACGAACCTGAGGTATTTCCTGTGAGAGGGGTGTATTGGAATGTGAAAGTATGCGTCTTTCAGATCCAAGGTTGTGAGAAAGTCTCCCTGGCAGAGGAGTGGGAGGACTTGTTGTAGAGTGACCATGTGAAAATGGTCTGAGTGTATGTAGGCATTTAGAGGCCGGAGGTCCAGAATGGGTCTGAGGGTCTCGTCTCTCTTTGGTATTAAGAAATATAGAGAGTAGACCCCTAGATTTCGTTGGTTCATGGGGACCTGCTCTATAGCATGTTTTTGCAGGAGTGAAAGTACCTCTTGTTTGAGCAGTGTGGAATGTTCTTGAGACATTGGACGGTGCCTTGGTGGGATATTGGGTGGGGTAGATGTTAGCTCTAGACAGTACCCTGACCGAATGATTTGGGTCACCCATTTGTCCGATGTTATGGACTCCCATACGTGGATAAAGTTTTGTAGTCTGCCCCCGACCGGAGTGGAATGGTCTGGGGGGAGCGGAGGGGAGTCATTGTGCGGGGGGGGGGTGGCAGAACGGGTGTTGTTGGTTTTGCCCCTGCCCTTATTGTTGTTACCCCTGTAACCACCTCTCTGATTGCCCTTTGAAAAGGTATTTTGAGGAGGGGACTTGTAGGAGGTAGAGGCGTTATCGGTGGAGGAGCCTCTACCTGTGCCACGAAAGGACGAGCGTCGAAAGGAACGTTTGGAGGCTTGTGTTTGGAGTGCCCCCATAGACTTTGCTGTGTCTGTGTCTTTCTTCATCTTTTCGAGCGCTTCGTCTACCTTTGGCCCAAAGAGTGTTTCCTGGTCAAAGGGGTGATTGAGTATGGATGCCTGGACTTCAGGTTTGAACCCTGAGATCCTGAGCCAGGCGTGGCGACGAAGCAGGACACTGGTATTTATGGCCCTAGAAGCAGTGTCGGCTGCATCGAGGGCACACTTAATGGAGGTGTTTGTGATTAGTTTACCCTCCTGTATGAGGTCATGAGCCTTGTGCTTGTATTTTTCTGGAAGGTGCTGCATAAGAGCCTCTAGTTCGTCATAGTGTGCTCTATCATATCGCGCAAGCAGTGCTTGTGTGTTTGCAATGCGCCACATGTTTGCAGCTTGGGAGGCGGTGCGTTTACCAGACGCGTCCAGAAGTTTAGATTCTTTGTCTGGCGGTGGGGCATCTCCTGAGGATTGGGAGTTAGCCCGCTTTCTAGCTGTGGAGACAACTAGGGAATCTAGGGGAGCAGGGCCCTTGATGTAAGCAGGGTCTGTGGGTGCCGCCTTGTACTTCTTCTCTATTCTAGGGTTCAGTACTCTGGCTCTGACAGGGTCTTTGAACACCTCTGTAGCGTGCTTGGTGACACCCTTAAGCATGGGTAAAATGGAAGTAGATTTGTCTTGTATATCAAATGTATCCAGTAGGAAGTCTTCTTCTACTGGTTCACTGTGCATGTCCACCCCGTGGTAGTGTGCTGCTCTCTGCACTAAATGATGAAACCCTAAGGAGTCCTCTGGAGGAGACGGCCTTGATGGGTATAGGTCGTCCTGAGGTACATTGGGTATATCAGGGTTATTGTAATCCTCCCATGGATCTGGGGTCCCTGGTGGAGTGGGATCCATTGGGGCGTCCGCCGGGTAATTGTCCGGATCCCCATCATCCGGATCTGGGGATGGGGCCGGATCGTAGTGAGGTAAAAGTGGCGGAGACCTGTGAGGTGGAGGCGGTGGAGGAGGTGGAGTGGGTAGGGGAGGCGGTGGTGGGGAGGGCACTCTGAGGGGAGAAGTAGCAGAGTCCTTCCTTTTGGGTGGAGGAGGAGGAGCCGGAGCATCAAGGCGTCTTTTCTTGGTAGTTAAAGTCAAAAGCCCAGTCTTTGGATCTTTGGACAAAGTCTTTTGTAAAGGGTCTGGTGTAAACAGAGCCAACGGTGTCGAGTCGTCTGTCGGCACCGGTGATTTCGGAACCGGAGGTTTCGATGGTCTGTGTGCGCCATGCTTTTTTGAGGTCTCCGGGTGTTTCGGCGTCGAATGATGTTTCGGCGCCGGAGCGTCGGTGCCGACAGATTTGTGTTTGTGTTTGGTCGGCACCGAGTGTCCAGGCTTCGGCACCGGTGGTTTCGGAGTCGAGCTGGATTTTGCAGTCTTCGGTGCCGGATGCGGTTTTTCGGCACCGGGTGTCGGCTGGCTCGATCCCGAGCTGCCATGAGACTTTGGGTGCTTCGACACCGGGCCCGAAGGTGGGGTGATCGAAGTTTTGGTTTTGGTTTTGCCCAGGCCGGCAGGCGAGGGAGTAACCTGAGTCTCTTTGGTTTTCGGCGCGGGGGTGGGAGGGGGCATAGTACTCACGGCCCGCTGCGCTGGTGTAACGTCCTCCACGTCGGAGTCGTCGGCCTCGGAAGCGCTGACGACGTCTTCCTCCTGCTCGGTGTGTGTTTGCCCCGAAGCTTCGGCGTCGTCTCCGAAGATGTCCGGTGGAGCTGCCGAGGATGAGTGCGCCATGGTGCGTCGAGCTCTTCGATCTCGGATGGTCTTCTTCGATCGAAAAGACTTGCAGGCGGGGCAGTCTCTAGCCTCGTGTTCCGGAGAGAGGCAAAGGTTACACACCTGATGGAGGTCGGTGTGGGGAAATTTAGACCCACATTTTGGGCACTTTTTGAACGGAGTCCTTTCCATCGGCCGGGACCGGAGTCGCGGAGGGCCCGAAGGCCGGTGTCGATGTACGGGATGGAGAAAAGTGCCGCTTCGAGAGATGAAGATGATGAAGGAACTCGAAGAATCGAGGATTTTCCGTCGAGGCTGGAACCGTAGAAGTTCGAAGCCGGAGCACGAAGTATCACATCCGAGCCCGATGGCGGAAAAAAAACAATCTGAGGATGGAGCCGAAGCCCATGCGCAGTACGGACCGAAGGAGGAGTCACCAAACTCGTGACTTCCAAAGACTGTCCAAGAAGAAAAACAAACTGCAAACATCCGGGCCCAACACCAGATGGCGACCTATGCTAAGTGTACAATCTGCAGCTCATATGCCTCGAACATAATTATCTCATCAGGATGCATCAATGTGACAATATATGCATTTTATGCAAACACTGTATAATGCCATCCAAAGATGTGTTACTAGGTTATATATATATTCACTGAAAAAACCATAGGTTTCACACATGTTATAGTTAGCGGAAATTTTACTGATAAAAAACCAATGAAATTCCCCCGTTATAGTTAGTGCAGGCAACTATAACTCACGCGACCGCAATCCTCTGCTGATGCTAATACTGTATTTAGACACTTATTTGCCCATGTCTTCTTCCATACATTAGCTATACATATATTACAAATATTTTTTTTTCATAAAGACACATATGTCATCAGCAGAAGATTGCGGTCGCGTGAGTTATAGTTGCCTGCACTAACTATAACGGGGGAATTTCATTGGTTTTTTATCAGTAAAATTTCCGCTAACTATAACATGTGTGAAACCTATGGTTTTTTCAGTGAATTTGCAAGGTTTTTTAAATGCTAATTCCTAACTATAACGTGTGTGAAACCTATGGTTTTTTCAGTGAATTTGTACGGTTTTTTAAATGCTAAGTTACTTTACGCCATTCGTGGCGTGCGCGCCCACTTAACGCAGTTCGTTCCGTGCGCGCACGGTGCGCTTCGTGCACCGTGCGCGCACAGTAAGCACGCGGTGCGCTTCGCGCACCGCGCGCCCACTTTACGCAGTTAGTGCCGTGCACGCACGGTGGGCACGCGGTGCGCTATGCGCACCGCGTGCCCACGTTACGCTAGATGGGCCATGTACGCACGATGCGCTTCGCGCACCGTGCGCACATGGAGGACATATGATGCACTTCGTTTTGAAAGGTAATATTTTAATTTTTCTTAATTTTTATAAGCCATGCACAAATGGTGCCCTTCGGGCACCATTTGCACACGGGGTGGACAGAGTGTGGATAATTTTTTTTTTATTTTTTTTTAAATATTATAGTTTATCTCATCTGTTATAAGCCATGCACAAATGGTGCCCTTCGGCCGCCAATTGCACACGGGGTGGGGAGAGTGTGGATAATTTTTTTTTATATATCATTTTTTACCGTACGCGTACGGTAAGCGTAATCGGCGAAATTAGCGAAAAAAAAAAAATTCCGTTTTTGGCCTTGGGGGATCTTTGGGGACTCCCTCAACATGGCTATGTGTGTGGGAGCTGTCTAAACAGCCCCTTTACATGTTTTTGTGCTTTGTATTTTCATCATCACTCTCAGTGCGAGAGAGAAAATGGCGGCCGCCGCTTCCTGGTTTCGGCCGATTCGAATGTTTACTAAGATCTAAGAGCCAATCAGAATCGCGCTCACGCACGCCACCGTACGCGTACGGTAAGCGTACCGTAAGCGCACCGTAAGCTGGCTCAGATATATATATTGATTTAAAGGCTATTTTCTCAGAATCTACTGAACAGATTTACACCAAAACTACAAAAGGCACTTCCTTGACCTGAGGACTACCTCTCTGCCAAATTTCAAGTAATTCTGTTCAGCCGTTCGGGCTGTAGCCCTGTCTAAAGGTCCTATGGAAAAATGCATGGGAAAAACGCATTTTGGGACCTTTTTTTTTCTCCTCCCTCGGACTGCGAGAGACAAAATGGCGGCCGACACTTCCTGGTTTCAACCGATTCGAATGTTTACTAAGATCTAACAACCAATCAGAATTGCGCTCGTGCATGGCAGGGTGCGCTTACCGTACGCGCACGGTGCGCGCCTATAGATATATATATGCTTTTACATGCTATTTTCTCATAAAATACTGAACAGATTTACACCAGACCTGCAAAAGGCACATCCCTGACCTGAGGACTACCTCTCTGCCAAATTTCAAGGTTTTCTGTTCAGCCGTTCGGGCTGTAGCGCGGACTAAAGGTCCTATGGGAAAATGCATGGGGAAAACGCATTTTGGGACCCCCCTTTTTCTCAGCCCCCGCTTGACGAATCCCCCCGAGCCTTTCAGGGAAGGAGCGGAGCGCCCCACCTATTTTGAAAATTTTGCGAGGATTCGTCAATCGACGCAATAGTTAATCCAAATAGAATGTTGCGGATTTCCTATGGAAACACGGTCCTAACTATAACTATCTAGTCCCACGAGCAAAATTATTTTCCTTTAGTAGGTATCAATGCGTGAAGTCATAGTAAAAGTTTGTTCATTCTCCTTGGTAGAATCCGGACTGGCGAAGGCAACACACTCTTCATTTGGCGCACTGTGCTGTTGAGCAGAATAGGACACAGTTCCTTTCCACAGCCTCTCAAAGGTTCGAGATGGTGCCATCCTGCACGGTAAGGCCCCCGTGTCGAAATGTTTTTTAACCAAATGCCCCGAGCTTTCAGGATGCACTCAACAGTTTGCCTGCCATTTGACGCATCGGTTCAGTTTGCCTCGACCATCCGGTATGATAATCACTGCCCGACGCGTTTCGTGGCTTGGACGCCACTTCTTCAGAGGCTCATTTTAAATCACGCATCGAATTGCGCTCTTTTATTTGCATGCATAATTGAAAAGGGCTTCCTATCTGACCTTGACTGGACAAGCTTCCACAGCTATTCTGAACCCCCTTAGCGGTCACTTTGCTTGTCCTGACTTCATGATCGTTTCCTAATCTGGTTGTGCAAGTTGCTTACACAGTGCCGAGCCAGCCTTTCTGGTCTGCCCATATCTAGCTGATTATAATTGGCATGGTGCAGATCTTGCACATCCCTGTTAGCCATATTTGGGTTGGTGCCTTATTCTAGTCCCGCTGCCATGGCATTACTAAATTTAAATAGCACCCAGAAACCAGTCACCTTGGGAAGAAGCAGTCTGAGAGCCCCTAAGGCAGGAGACCTGACTTCTTCCTTGCTAATTAGCAATGATGCATGCATTTGGAACCAATAAATATATTTCACTCTGTTTCTGAGCAAACCTGCTATGTCTGGTGAGTTTCATAAATGTGGTATTTCCCTGTCAGAAAGCACGTCCAATCCACTTCTGTTCTTCTGAAGATCCAGAAAGCGTTCTGCGGAAGACTGGGTAAGGGTCCAGGTTTGTAAGGTTCATCCGCCTATGGGTGAGGGTCACTTCTGCACACTCCCTAACCAATGGTGTAGAGGTTTCCATGGGGGGGGGACAACCCTATCCCCTTTTTCAAAGACGCCCAATAAGAAGTAATCTCGGTGCGAATAAGAACCAATCTCACTCTCAAAATCCAAGACAGGCAAACCGGTATTCCCTTGTGCAGAGATGTCACCTAACATTTGCTTGCAGCAGGAAAAACCCATTAGAAGGTAATTAAGTTCCTGGACCCAACCTGGCCTTCCTACCAGGGAAAGAAAACACCTCCCCGATCCCAAGCTTCTGAGTCTGCTATGGAAGCAGTTTTCACATCTTTCTCACACCTAAACCAATTCAAGGACAGGTGGGCAGTTGCTGGACGGCTAATTCAAATTAGCCCCTCGTAGCTTCAGGCAGGGTAAAGATAATTTTCTAAGTTACGATTACCCTGTATTTTTTAAGTATACCAATAAACTGGATTTTTATTGAATAGTAAAACAAGTCTTTTGATGGATTTTATAGCTTATACAGTTCAAAAGTTAGATTAAAGTGTATATTAAATTATTATTTTCCCTATGGGCCAGCTACAGCCCGACCAGTGACCATGTCTTTTTGAGCTTAGTCATTGGTGGGCCATGCACTTTATAATTTAAAACAAGTTCCACTACAAAATATCATGCACCTTAACCTGTGGGTAGCAAGTTGTGCTAAGTGGAGTTGGATTTAATATTTTAAATAAGGTTTTCTTGTAAGTCAAAAGGGTGATTTTCTCAGTTCTTTGCAGCAGAGTTCAAACTGCTGTTAGTGAGTCCCAATATGATTTTTCTCTCTTTTTTTTTTTTTTTAAACGGGGGTCAACACCCAATGAGAGGTCACTTTGCAACAGCATTCGTAGCATTTACAACATGGTACAAAATGATTAATCTTTGAGAGGTCTGATGCTGTAGAGAATGAGTATGTGTAGCGTGTAAACTGCAAAGTACTCTTAGGAGGAAATATGATGCCCAAGAGGTCTTGACATATGTAGCAATGGTTAGCAATTCCTCAAATGTACGAATGATTAAGACTTAATATGCTACAATGACATAAAAGTAACCGCCAAATGCACACAAAGGAGGATAACCATTTGTGAAGACCAGATGGGTTGAGTAAATCTAGAGTTTAACCCCCACCACATAGTATCGGAGGAAAAAAAAGCACAAATACTGAAAAATATATTCAAAAAAGAAAAGTTGCTGAATCACAAACACATATGTACCTGGAGAGGCTTGTATTCGATTAACGCCAGGCACATTTGGCAAGGGCAAAGGTCCATCTGAAAGAAAACACAAACATTGTGAATTAAAATTGCATTAAAAACATGCAAAAGCTGTTAATTCTTTCAGGTGGATACTCTAATCACAAATTCCTCACCATCTAAATTTTTCCCAGGAGACAGACTAGTTACAGAAACTTTACTGCAGTACAAGTGCGAACTGACTGATGGCATCTTGCAGCACCACGCTGTTGTTCTGCTCCTGAAGTGACAAACAGGGCTGTGTAGAAGCACAACCAGTGAAGCTTTCTAGGCTGTCCGCCGCCCCAGATGCAGATTCCAACAGCAGATTGACTTGACCAGTGACCAGATTTCTAGACTTGCGACACCATTTCAGCAAAAAAGAATACAGTTCACAGAACAGGGAGAATGGGAGGGAGAGAGAGGAATCTGCGGTTAGAGCCTCTACCATAAAGAGTGTTACCAAAAGTAAGTTGCTTTTCTGAAGTATATTTCTAACCACAGATTCTGCAGTTCCTCCCAGGTGTCAGTTCTGTGAACAGACGCATCAAAAAGTCAAGACCGCATTGGCAAAATACCCCACTCTAAGAAACTGGTCGTCCATAGCCCAGACAGTAATGATTTGTGTATGTATGAGGCTCCATGTATCAGACTGGCAGATGTCCAGAACAGGCACTGTCTCGCAGTGCAGGGGTAACAGCTTCAGCTCTGGTGGAATTAGCCGACAAATCTGGGAGCTTTCGCTTAGCCAGTGCGTACCACATTTTGAAACAGAACTATGCAGTGAGAAATAATCCTTTGCTGCACCACTTTACTTGCTATAGCCAATCCAACAAAAGCTGATTGCCCTAATGATGAGCCTTGGTGCCATCAATGTAAATGCTGCAGGCTTTTTAAGAATCCAGTTGATGAAGTCTCTCTCATCCTTGTTACACGGGTGAAGTGGAGCAAAGAATGCCAGAAAAATGATGTTTTCCCCAACATGAAAATGAGTGAATACTTTCGGC